>NC_079317.1:26090168-31090168 GCF_029931775.1 Euleptes europaea
GAAGCAGATTTGGAACTGCTCTTGTCTTAAAAGCCAACCTTCCTTAGTGGTCTGTTGTACATGTTTCACTGCAACATGTAGCTAGCCCCTCTGTAACGTTAAAAGAAAACTCTTTTGCAAACAGGTAGGAAAGAGATGGCTGCAGGGGATTCCCCCTTAGATTTTAAAATGAGACTTTTGCCAGAGTAGCCCCATAGGACAAAGAAGGGCTGTTTGTTGGAGATTTCCCCCCTTATCTCCTGGCTAAGATGTTGAGAGATGCTCAACCCCACCTACTCCATTGCCTCTGCTTGTCTTTCACAAGTAATTGAAATCTTTAGGGCATTTCAAAAGGAAGCTCTTGCCAGAGGCGTGAATCTCTAGGCACCAGCTGAAGGGCGAAAGCACAAGGGCTCTTGACCTGAGGCTCTTCACCTGGGGTGTACATCTGGGGCCCAGGCACTATATACAATGAGTGAAAGAAGGTCGCCTACACCAGAGAAAGAGATACACCAATTACTTTCCTAGAAACCGGAACCTATGCTGACATAGAGCTATACCTACTGGACCTCTCTTACCTCAGCACATCATGACTGTGCCCAAGACTGTTGTGTGGTTTCTCTGGGGACACTAGAATATTAATAGTGAGGTATTTGGGGAGGTTTATTAGTAGCAGTTGGGGGAGTAATTGTTATCTGGAACAGGATGTTTGAGGAATGCACTCTTTCAGTGCAAACAAGAACTGTGAGGTATAGGGGTGGGAATTTACCAAAGATGGCCAGTATTCGGCAAGGATGCTCACTGCCTGTCTAACCTCTGCAGCATTCCTGGAGTTGATGAAACAAGGGCTCCTATTTTTCCCTCATCTACATTGATATTGTGCAACATGAGGTCAGTGAAACACAAAACTACACATCTCTATAAAATGTGGCCGAAAGAAGAAATTGACCCGGCTTGCATAACAGAAACATGGCTGGATGAATATGACATGGTGTGTCTGTCCCAACTAATGCCTCCTTGGTACGCAATTCTCCACCAATCAGTCACAACTGGTTGGGGTGGAGGTGTGGCTATTATCCTCCATGAATCCTTCAACTTCTACAGACTTCCAATGCAAACGATCACTGGCATTGACTGCGCTCCTTACATTAGGGACTAAGGAGAGGTTAGGCATTCTTGTCTACTAGCCCCCTGGTACCTAGTGGCCATCTTATATGAGTTGTCAGAGGTGTTGTCAGATGTGGTGCTGGAGACACCTAGACTGATCATTCTGGGTGACTGCAACATTCATGCTGAGGATACCTCATCGGGACTGGCCCAAGATTTTATAGCTTCTTTGAGTGCCTTGGGTCTCTCCCAACTTGTGATTGCCCCAACATATCACAGAGGTCACACCCCAGACTTAATCTTTTGCAGGGAGCCTTTGAGGGAAGATTTGATTTCAAGGCTGGAGATTCTTACTGAACCATGTTCTGACCACTACCTACTTAAAACCAAGGTGAATGTGGGCCTGACACCCCTCTTCAGAGGAGGCCCAGTTAAAATGGTCCACCCACAGAGGTTCATGAATCCTACTGGATTCCAAAATGCTCTGGGGGATTTTAGGATTCTAAACATGTGTACTGTTGAGGCTACAATGGAAACTTGGAATTTGAATCTCCTTGAAGCTATCGACAAGATTGCCCCTCACCGACCTCTTCCACCCGTGGGATGAAACCCAGCCCCCAGGTTTACCACGGACCTTGGTGGTCTGAAAAGGGCTGGGAGACATCTAGAACGGCGCTGGCAGAGAACTTTTACTGAATCTGACAGATCTTGCTATCGTAGTAGCTCTTTGTAAGACCTATGAAGTGGTGGTGACAGCAGCGAAGAAAGGTGCTTCTCTACTAGTACAGCATCAGCTAGTTCACATTCATCCCAGTTGTTCAATGTAGCTCAGCGATTGCTGATGCCTCAATCTGAGCCTCTAATATCACAAGAACAAACAATTGACTGTGATACTTCTGCCAAGATTTTGCTGATAAAATATTGAGAATACGCTCTGATCTGGATGTCAGTTATAACATAGGTATACCAGAAGAAAGGCCTAATACACTGCCTGGGCTATTTATGGGATCATTTTGACCCAATTTCCATGATAGATGTGGACAAGATCCTGTGATCTGTGAAGGCCACTACTTGTACCCTGGATCCTTGCCCATCCTGACTAATAAAATCATGTAAGGACCACATCAACAAACCCTTAGCATCTGTTATAAATCAATCACTAACTCAGGGCACCTTCCCTCAGCCGCTCAAAGAGGTGGTTATTCATCCGCTACTTAAAAAAACCATACCTCCAGAAAAACAATGTGGCCAGTTATCACTTGGTCTCTAATCTACCCTTTCTGGGCAAAGTGACTGAGAGAGCAGTAGCGAACCAACTCCAAGTCTTCCTGGATAACTCATATGCCCTAGTAGACCCTTTCCGGTCTGGTTTCAGGCCAGGCTGTGGGACAGAGACAGCTCTGCTAGCTTTAGTTGATGATCTCTGTCTGAGTGTACACGAAGGCTGAGCCTCTCTGTTGCTCTTATTGGATTTATCTGCAGCCTTCGATACAGTAGATCATGACATCTTGTTGTGGTGCCTGGAGGCAGAAGTAGGTATCAGGGCATGTATGTAGAACTGGTTCAAATCATTCCTCATGGATTGGACTCAAAGCTAGTTGTCATCAGTGTGGGACCTATCTTGTTGTGTTCCTTAGGATGCAGTTCTATCCCCCTTGCTTTTCAATCTCTTTGTAAAGCCCTTAGGACAAATCATTTGTAGCTTTGGGGTTGGTTTTCATCAATATGCTGATGTGACTCAGCTGTATATATCCTTATCCAAATCTTCTAGTGATGCTGTAGAGGTCCTGAATTGCTGCCTGGCCATGGAGGTTAACTGGCTAAAAATAAACAAATTGGAACCAAACCCTGAAAAGACAGAGGTAATGCTGGTTGGGAAGGAGGAGGTTTTAAAAGGACATTGTTCTCCCCACTTTTAATGGAGGTTAGCTGACCCTTGCCGACTCAGTCAAAAGCCTTGGAGTCACACTGGATCCAGCTTTATTACTTCAGAAGCAAGTGAATGCAGCTGCAAAAAAAGGCTTTCTACTAACAGCCTACCTTGTAAGATGGCCCCTTACCATGATACAGCTGCCCTGACCACTGGGATACATGCTACAGTAACATCGAGACTAGACTACTGCCATGCATTGTACATTAGTCTCCCCTCAAAATCAACTTGGAAACTCCCATCTGTTCCTGAATGGGGCAGCTCAGCTATTAACTGGGGCTAGACAGAGCATGCATATTACTCCCTTTCTGCACACACTCCATTGGCTGCCCATCTGTTACCAGGCTCAGTTTAAATATTAGCTATCACATACAAAGCCCTTCATGGCCTTTGGCCCTCTTATTTGTGGGGCCGCCTCTTTCCCCGTGCTCTGCCACAACAACTTCACTCGTGTCAATAAGGGCTTCTGCAGGTGCCAACCTGCAAATGAGCAAAATCAACAACTGCCTGTACACATGCTTTCTCCATGGTGGCTCCTGCCACTTTATTGCTAAAAAAAAAAAATGCTAACCATCATCTGAGCCTTCACCGAGTCGTAATCTTTGTTTTGCTGCTCTAGGGTCTTGCCTCAATGTTGATGGCTGCTGACTGTACAAAAAAACCACTGTGTCAACGCAATAAAATGAGGTGTGCCTGTTTATGTAATCCACCTTGAGTCTCTCTGAGAAAGGTGGACTATAAATAAACAGTGTGAATAAATAAACAATCCCCCAAAACGTGAGTTTGACATACGGTTAAGAGGAGGGTTGTGAGATGAGAATTTCAAAAACATAAAGGAAATGTCAGAATTATGGTTTCAATTCAATAACCTTTAATAGGCATAGTACAAAAGACAGCTCATACCGATTCTCACAATTATGGTATCATAAAATGGGGTATACTTTTTTAATTCCAGGGAGTAAAGAAAGGGTTTCTCCCTGCCCTCCCGTGAAAGAGACACATTTGGCACGCTTACATTGGAAACAACTTAGTTTAAATATGAAGGCTGAATATTATTTCGGAGTAATCAATATGCAAAGGTTTGATTTGCCCATATAGCTCTAGTTGAAGAGAAAAAAATTCTTGTTTGGTCTTCCACTTACTTTCTCCTCCGGGTTTTTTTTTTTTTTTTTAAACCCTCTTTATGTGGAATGCTTGGAAGGTTCAAGGAAGTAAGAGAGCTACAAGAAGTAGGAATGTAGAAGTTGACAGGTTAATTTCATTATGTGTGTGTACGTGTGTTAAAGTCAGAGCATTTCAATAGGATCTTATTATTAAAACGTTATTATTTTAAAATATTATTAAACATCTTATTAAAATATTATGCAGCGCGGCATTACAAAGTTTAATAAAACAATGCGGAGGCCCTGCAGAAGAAAGCAATGCGAGCCACTGTATTTTTCTTTTTTACTCTGACAAGAGTGCTGATTAACTAACTTCTAATGCATTTTAATCTCACTTCATTGCACAGCCTGGGTCACAGGTGCTCTGGCACAATATAAATCATTATTTATTATGCTGGAATGAAATCGTCCCAGCTAAATGGAGTGCAAACGCTGGGCCATTAGCTGCTGTAGAGCTTTGCATTCACCCCCCCACCCCCGGAGTTATATAACTGTGCTGTTTGGGTGACTCTTTGATTTGTATAATCAGTATAGTTATTTCTCATCTTTAAAATGTGGGCATTTCAATTTTCTTATATAGCACAATATTTAAGGGGACCATCCTGGCAAATTTGCACAATTAGTTTGTTTCCCAATAACTCCAGGCAGTGTTAATTTTCTGCGCTTAGGTTAGTTATATATGTCAACAACATTTTCTTCCCCTTTCAGGTAAACACATTGTACTTAAAAAAATAATAAATGCATATTTGCTTAGTTCTTTGCCATAAAAATTAGTTACCCAAAGCCATTTTAAAATGTCATAATTTAAGACGTCGTAAGTGTGAATATCTTTTATGCACATTTTCCTTTCCAGAAAACAGTAAAAGACAAGCTTAATCTAATACAAATTGGATTCTTGGCTTGGACATGACAAGAACCCTGCAGTAAGAACCAGGACTGGATAGGCTGGCATTAGTCCTGTTCTCTGATACATTGACACTACACCATTTGGTCAAGAAAAATAGTTATGATTCTTTTTATGTTGACAATTAAATTAACGGGAGAGAATGCCTTGTCAACAAGGCCTTTCCAGGGATGGGGAAAATGCAGTTACCTAAAGACGTGCTCTCGAGAGCCAGCATGGTGAAGTGGTTAAGGTGTCGGACTAGGATCTGGGAAACCCAGGTTCGAATCCCGCCTCTACCATGGAAACTTGCTGGGTGACCTTGGGCCAGTCACACACTCTCATCCTCGACCCTGGTAAGTATTTGGATGGGAGACCTCCAAGAAATGCCAAGGGTGTGACACATGGGCAGGCAGTGGCAAATCACCTCTGAACGTCTCTTGCCTTGGAAACCCCATGGGATCGCCATTATTCAGCTGAGACTTGATGGCGAAACACACACACACACAAAGACGTGCTCTCACTTGGCACCTGGCAACAAAGGTCATATTCACTTCCACGTTGATGCACTTTCTATAGTGCAGTGTATGTCGTGGGAACAGATTGCTGCCATATCGAGAGGGTGAGGAGCTAGCCCCCTGTGCTTTTCCAAAGTTCCCTTCTACTTGCGCTGGTAAAAGAAGAAGAGTTGGTTTTTATACCCTGCTTTTGTCTACTGTAAGGAGTCTCAAAGCGACTTACAATTGCCCCCCCCTCCCAACAGGTGCCTTGTGAGGTAGGTGGGGCTGAGAGAGTTCTGAGAGAACTGCGACTGGCCCAAGGTCACCCAGCAGGCTTCATGTGGAGGAGTGGGGAATCAAACCCAGATCTCCAGATTAGAGTCTGCCGCTCTTAACCACTACACCACACTGGCATCAACGCAGGATCTTCAGGTTGCCTTACCCCCTCCCCCCAGGGGAGAGAACAGCTGGAAAGTGCAGTCTGCTTCCTCTTTCCAGCAGCCAAGCCTGGTTTGTGCTCCCCACTTCATGCAATTTGTCTCTTATTGGGACATCAGAAAAGGGGAGCCTGGTTAACCTCACATTGCTCATTAAGCAGTTTGACCTGAATTACTTCTGGCTGCCGGGGAAAGTGATTCTTATGCATCTTGCTGTCACTTTCACTCTCTTTTTTAAACACCGTTTATCGTGTGTGTGTGTTTTTAAACACAATTTTTCTGTTTGGAAGAACATAAAATGGTTTTTGCTAAATCAAAATCCCCATAAAACACCAATTCACTGTTAAGGCAAAAACACGAAAGGGTGGTTGGGTTGTGCCTCAGAGCCCCAACCAACTGGTAGAGAGATGCTGCTGCTGGGGAGGGCTTTGGTCAAGGACTTTCTTTCTCTCTGTGTTAGGGTTTGCATGAGGCTGGTAATAAGTTCCTTCCTGCAGTGCTTCAAAAGCTTGGAAGTAATGGGCCCCTTGGGTGTGGTTAAATGGTAGACATTGCTGTCGCATCGCAGCACTTATGGTGACCCCGTAGGGTTCTCCAGGCAACAGACAAACAGAGGTGGTTTGCCATCTCCTGCCTCCGTGCAGCAACCCTTCCTTTGTGGTCTCCCATCCAAGTACTAATGAGGGCCGACCCTGCTTAGCTTCTGAGAGCTGATGAGATCGGGCTAGTCTGGGTCATCCAGGTCAGGGCATGGTTAAATGGACACACGAAAAGAAACCTGGGAAAGATAATCTTGCTTTGCTAGCTTTTTGCAAAAGCATCCTGATACTGTTTGGTTTTGTTCTTGTACATGGCATGCTGCCTTAGGTAGTGAAGGGTAACCCCTCCCCTCCAGAAATAATATTTGGAATATTTAATGTTATTTACAATATTTATAATCTGCTCAAAATGCAGCACAACATTTTAAAAATTATGTCAATACTAAGCAATAAAAATACAATTAAAACTTATATTTACTAATACAGAATAAGAGCCTATAACAGTTTAACAACTCGACCTTCACATGACCTTCTATTAAGCTAGCCAAAGGCTTTGTCAAACACATGGGCCTTAAACAGTCTTCTAAATATTTATCAACTTCCTATGCGAGGTTGCTCCATAACACTAAAAAAACCGCTTCTTGCTGCAGGTCCCAAATGGCGAGCACAGAGTAAGATCCTAAGAGATTATTTTAAGAAGCAAGTAGGTTCATGTGACGCACTTTGAGAGATATATGGATCTCAGAATTTAAAGATCAAAGTTGGGACCAAGACATTCATTGGCAGCCACTGCAATTTTCACAGCAGTGGCTGGATGTTCACTGTCTTCCTATACCTGCCAAAAAACGGGCAGTGGCATTATTTGCTAGCACTAGATGCAGACTGTCTTCAAGGGCAGCCTAATAGAGAGCACATTAGAATATTCGTTTATAAAACCATGAATAACTATGGCAACATTCTAATTGTCTAGGAATGGAGACAGCCAAAGGTAACTGATAAAAGGCACTCCAGAATGCATTTGTTGAGAAGTAACACCAGATCCAGGACTATTCCCAGGTGACATACCTGCTCATAAAATGAGACATGCATGCAGCATTGATAACAGATGGATAGCTCCCTCACGCCCAAAATATCTGATCTCCTAACAAGCATAATTTTGATCCAACAGCAGAACCACTCTGGGAGGGGAATCCTGAGCCAGAGAAAGGTCTAGGAAGAGAATCTGAAGCTGATAGGCAAATGCTCAAAAAGAGGGACAGATCTGTCAGGGGCTGAAGCAGGGTGAGAGAAGTATATGAGGAGAGCTGAGGAATGAAGAAGAGAAGTATATCTTCTGAGCTAGGCCCCGTCTGGCTGCTGTTCCCTCCTCCTCCACCTGACAAACAAATATCTAAATATTTTACATAAGGGGTTTTTAAGCGCCGTATTAATGTGCTGAGGTTAAGACAGTACTTTATGATACAATATTAGCTATTTTATTAATTCTGTGCTTTTTAAAATTAGCATTATCTGTGTTCTTCTTTGAATTGCACAGTTCTCTCATTATGTTTATTCCGTATTTATTGATATTTATAGTCACCCCCGAGAAAGACTTTTTGTCAAAACATACTGGCCAGTGTATTTGAAGTCCCTTTTAGTGTGTCGTGTATTTCCTCTACGTGGTTCTCTGGCTATTGTTGGCATTATGTTTGTTTTCTTTTTTTCTTTACCATGGTGGAGGAATTGGGAGTGGGCTGCAAGATTGGAGGAATTGGGAGTGGGCTGCAAGATTACATTATCTCTTACCTTCTCTCTTCTGGAGCATGGGTTTCTCCTTCCTGCATTAACATTAGTAGTGTTAACCTACAATAAAAGATAACTAAGGTGCTTTTCTTAACCTGAGATCTGAAAGTCCTGCTCTGAAGCTTTTTTTAGATCACGATCTAAGTAAAAATCCTAGTTAACCCTAACTTCAGTTAAAGGTAGTTAAAGCCTTATAGGGAGGTGTTCACATTCCAGAGGAAGCATGTGCTTCTGTGTACCACTCCCATTATATGATATGGTAATCCTGAGTCCGTCCAGGGAACAGCCTGCTATTTCGAAGGAGTGGGAACTGTGGGGGGCCTAATTCTGGTTGGGACCACTGCAGCATAGGGGGAGAAGGGGCTTCTTCTCCCCCCACACACACACACACTGTGCATTGTTTTTCTGACCCAAAACAGTGCTGCGGGAATGGGCAAGTAACCAGTCAACCATGTTCTGTAGCATATCATCATAGGGCAAATGCAAGACTGATATTTAAGAAAATGTTTCTTATGCTGGAACAATGGTTGACTTTTGAGTAAATGCTTGACTGAATATGAACATTGTGCATGGAAATTAAATCAGACCAAAAACCAAATGTCTGTGATCCAATGCATGAGTGCTGCGGCCTACAGAAGAAACCTTAGCAGGGTTTGGAAATACGGATCCAGACTCATAACAGTTAAGCTGGAAGTCAAACTGACAGAGTAGATTGACCTAGGACACCAAGAAAAAGACTAATTTAAATCAAATTCCTATTTTTGAAATTGATATCTTTCCTGTACAATTATGCATACCGTCTGGTTGCTATACCAATTAAAACTTACTGGTTTGCAACCAAATCACCCTTTATGCAATTTTTGGAGCATAATGCAAAACATTTTGTTTTGCAGCTTGTATATGTCTGCTTAGAGACACTAGACAGATTTCTGCAAGGATGCTAAACAAGATTACTTACTTGAAGGCCGATAATCCTATGATCGCATATTTGGAAGTAAGCCCCATTAAACAAAAATGGGACTTGCCTCTATGTGAACTTGCATAATATCAGGCTACAGTTGTCCAGAACTTTCTGTAAAGAAGGGCAGTAGTTATTAGGCAAATTGGTTGTTTCTCAGTGAGATGGAAAATTAATTTCTACGCTGTTGCTGTTTCACTATTTAGACCAACTAAATAGTCATAATTTGAGAACAGAATGAATCATATGGGTTCCATGGAGGATTCTGGAAAGCTTCATGGCTATGTGGAAAAAATTTCTACCCTTAAAGGCCAACAAAACTTCTCAACAAAACTGGTCTTTAAGGTGCTATTGGACTCCAGTTTTGTTCTACTACTGCTACAGACTAACATGGCTACCCACCTGAAACCATCTTCATGGCTAAGTGGGTATTTGAACTTGGAATCACCGATTCCAATCCAACATACTAATCACTGCATCACACCAGATCCTGTACAAAATAATGATTTGTGCATTAGTAGGCATGGATGCAGAATAGCATATCGTATTTTGCATCCATCTATGGATTATAGTGGATCTTGAAGGATCTTCACATTTTGACAGGCTAATGCTGAAGAAGTCAGATACTGCAGCTTGTTTGGGAAGTTGCCTGTCAAAATATGCTTCCTCCTCCAACTCTGTTTTCTAACTGCAAATCTCAGAGGCTCATTTTTCTGTAAAAAGTCGTTTTTGTATGGATTCAGACATGTACTTCTTGGGCTCATTCGATCCTTCATTTATTTCCCTTAATTTAGTAGAAATGGGAGTGCCTGATTTTAGAGAAAGAAATGGCAAAAAAAAGTCTGTTTTCACTAGAAGGAAGTAAAGTGAATTAAAGTATGTGATTCCCTTCTGCTCAACGACCCTATCTATATTTTAGACCCTTCAGTGTTGAAAAAAATAGTTTATTTTAAAACTATTTTTCAGAAGGCTGTTTATCATCGTTTTTTTTCTTTTCATTTTTCCATTTCATGTCTGTTTAACCTTATAGTTGCTTTAGCTTCTTACCTCTGAGAGGGGGAGCTTTTGATCTTCATAAGCTACTTTTTTAGAAGATTTCGGAAGAATAGCTGCGATAGTCCATAGAAGCAAGAGAGCAAAAACTTCTGATGTTGCAGTGCTGTTTATCTTTCCAGAAAATATATTTTATGTTGTGGGTTTAATGAAACTAAATTGGTTTTTTGTGCTTCTAAGAGAAAAGTTATTGTTATGAAAGTGGATAACGAATCACACTAAACTCTGTTTAAAAATTTCACTTTTTAAAAAAATTCTACAAGTTTTAAAATAATTAAATATTGATGTATTAGCTGGAAATATTGTTGAATTCTATGTATATGTACAGGAATTTGACAAGAGGAGTCGGTAGATTTAGAGAGATTCTAAGGGCTGTTGAAACAAGAACTACACAAAATCTACGAATGGTAAGTTTTTATGCCTACAAATAATTGCACCTAATTGCAGTTAATAAGAGTTTTGTAATTGGTTATAAACCATTAATACCTTGTGCACTGTTTTCCTGTTACTACATTAGAAGAAGAAAAATATTACAGATTCAGCTCAAACCCAACCCCTTTCTGACTATATATTACTCTTCCTACACACTTGACACTGAGAGACACTGTCCTTCAGTGTTACTCCTCTGAAGATGCCGGTCACAGCTGCTGGTGAAACGTCAGGAAAGAAAATACCAAGACCACGGTTACACAGCCCGGATAACCTATGAGAACCAATGAACTCTGACCGTGAAAGCCTTCGACAATATTACGGAACGTTCACTTATCAACAAACATTTTAATGTGATATTAAAATAAAAGTAAATAATTCAGAGAGACCAATATATATTTTACTGAAGGCACATTTGCCAGAACATTTGTGTTAATAGCCTATTGAGTTCCATGCTTATGAGCAAAATTTTATGCAATATGATTAATGTTTCTAGTTCTGCAGTCTATTTTTTTCCCTACACCCTTAATGGGGGAAAATATTGTTCCCTGTTAACAGACAATAGCAAGGCAATTAGCTGAAATCTTGTTAAGAGGCATGTGTGAACAGAGTTATTGGAACCCCTTGGATGACCCTCCTCATCAGTCGCCCCTGGATGACCCCCTCTGGAAAGGTGCAAACACTAAACATTATGCACTTAGCAGAAGACCACGAGTATACTCTGGAGAAAAGTAAGTTTTCCCGTTTATTTTTAACATAATTGATTAGTATGCTTTGTGATGGCATTCTACTGGAATAATAAAAAGTAGGGGAATAGTCTTTTAACCGAGTTGCTGTGAAAGAGACCAAAATGGAGGAAGAAATCCACTTCCTCGGTGGGCAGAATGAAAACATTTTTCCTGACACTGTGTGAATATCTTCTATGTTTAGACAAGGCTTATTCATCAACATGAGCCCATGTTAGGAACGATATCTAGGTTATCAGTTACCTAGTGCATATGCACTATATTATAATACTGGAGCAACATAGTAAGGCATGACAATACTTGGGGCAATGTGGTAAAGCACATACATGACTGTGTGTTTTCCCCCTCCGCTGTCAAGTCGTTTCAGTCAGTATTGCAGTATCCTAGGCCTCTTACAATCATGCCCTTTAGCTTTCCCCCCGAAGCCTCTGGATTTCTGCCTTTTTAAATATCAGTTTGGGCATTGTAGGATAATGATGTGAGGGCAGTGTGTTTTACCTTTGTCAGGGAAAAGCAAGGTAGGAGAGAGAGTGGTCTTGTGCTCTGATAAGCTCCAGAAAGTTCTGCAGCTGTCCTGTACACGTGCAGTGCTCATGTGGGAATGCACAGATGATCACATGATGAACATCGGTTGCAGATTACTCCGCAACCCTGTTTTACAGTGCTTGACTCAGTACCCAAAACCTAGACAGTGCTGTTGTCTGAATAACTCCCATATTTTCCTGTTGAGCCTTACACGATCCATGTGGATAGTATGCCTGAATTGTACGGGGATGCATAGTTAAATTATGGAACTCCCTGCCCCAAAATGTGGTGATGGCTGCCAACTTAGAAGGCTTTAAGAGGGGAGTGGACATGTTCATGGAGGAGAGGGCTATTCATGGCTACTAGTTAAAATTGATACTAGTCATGATGCATACCTATTCTCTCCAGGATCAGAGGAGCATGCCTATTATCTTAGGTGCTGTGGAACACAGGCAGGATGGTGCTGCTGCAGTCTTGTTTGGCGGCTTCCTAGAGTCACCTGGTTGGCCACAGTGTGAACAGACTGCTGGACTTGATGGGCCTAGTCTGAGCCAGCAGGGCTTTTCTTATGTTCTTATGAGTGGGCTGCACCGTACTGGCGTCAACCAACGAAGTCCTTGAAGGACTGTGATCTAACATTCCTATAAATCCGCTCTCCTTTTTGAGAGTTTCTAACAATGATCAAAAGTGATCCCTCTTCAGCTTACCATCTGTTTGTCAAGTTAGGATAATGTGGCCATCATGCCAGGTATTCTAATTTGTAGGCCTGTTTTCCTTTGGAAGTTTGCCCGAAACCTTCAGAAGTGTTTTTTGGTTTTTAGTTGGCTTTTGGACCTAGAGTTTGAAATGACCTTCTGAGTATTTTAATTCTTAATTGTTACCACTCTAACACAGTGTTAATGAGAATTTTGTATACTGCTGATGCCAATAGCATCATACCATGTCACAGCTTTAATTAGAAGAGTCCCAAAATTGTTGGACTACTTAAGATAAAACAATTAAGTTTTCAGTTATTATAGAAACATGTTGAAATTAAAAAGAAGCTAGCTTGTAACTGTAGTTCACTTAACATTGTTTGATAATAGTGGGAGAATAGTGAAAATTATATTGGTCTCACTTTTCCATTAGCAGTGAAGAAAGCATTGAATGAAAATATGGCATGAGAATAAGCAGAAAAATCATTACAGCAATTAATCTTACTTTAGTGTCTGCTCCCATAGCTTTAATAATTTAAGTCATTTTGAGCTGTGTGGAAGTTTTAAAACAGGCTTGTAGGGAGAGATGGTTTTAAGCTTCTCCCCTGCCTTTGGGCTATGAGATTTTCTTTTTGTACATTTAAGTGCACCTGCAGCTCACTGAATTTGCTTTCATTTGTTTTCATTTAGTGCTGTGGACATGGTGTTCTATCAGACTTTTTGATATAATGAATTATACATAGGGTAGAATATTTAAGTGTTTCGTTACAGGAAGCAGCATAACACTCTTCTAGTGTTTGTGAAATTTCTTCTGGTGCTTATGAAATTTTTTACATGAGGAAATTATGTTTTCTACATCGAGTACTTATGAGGGTCTTCAATAAACGCACCCCGGATCTTTATTAATATTTTTGTGGAAGAAACATGAAGAATCACTCTGCGACTCAACCAGTGTGTTAAACCAGGGTCTGTTTTTGTGGCTGCACTTTCTCTGGCCACTCAGTAGTCAAGCCCAAAGCCAGAAATGTTATAGTAAGGAGGCATCAGTACACTAGGCCTTGTTGCATTTCCCGTCTTAAGGAGCTATATGCAGTTCATTTGTTCTAGTCTCCTTTCCACATTCACAGTAATGGTAAAGGCACATAGAAGTCAGACTGGCATTGCAGCAATTCTTAAAAAGAAAAAAATGTAGAGCCATACAACATGAAATTAGATGGAATCAATTTTGCTAAGAGTATGGGCAGTAGCTATTGTGATCCCAATGTGAGAAGTCTCATGAAATCCAGGAAACTCTTCAGGCCGTTGAATGTGTCCCTGTGGTTGCTAACAATGCAGCAGTATGGAGACATGGTGGCTTTTTGCGTTTGTGCTCATTGGGTCATTTTTATAACTTACAAAAACAGCAAACTGTGTTGCTTGTTTTTAATCCTGATTACCGCTGTATTACTGTGGGGAACGTATGCAAGCATCTTTTCAAAACAACTTTTATTGTTGTAATTTGATTTGCTGTTGCAGGAATCAAAATAGGTACAGATGCTATTATATACCAACTAGTACACTGTGTGCTTGTAAATTGTTATTAGTGCTGAATTTGTCACAGCAGTTAAATATTGTATGTAAAAAAAATCTGACTTTATTTTTAAGGTAATAAATACTCAATTTTTAACAGCATTTTCTGTCCTCAAGAGAATACTGAAGAAGCTCTTTTGCTGCTGCTGATCAGTGAATCTATGGTGAGTAAGATTTATTTAAAATTAATTTCATTTAGATTACATTTGTTGCATTCTTTCCATCCAGTGTCTCATGTTTTGCTTCTTTTATTATGGAAACATCTGTGTTAACCCTTTCCTCTTACACCATTTCCTTGATAAAAGTAGCCCATCAAGCTGTTGTTAGTTTGAGGGGAAGGAGGAGAAAGCTATGACAAGGGCGTCTGTATTTCTTTTCCCCTTTTGAGGGGGAAAAGTAGGCCTTTCAAGTATTACCAACCCCAACAACAACCCTATGAGGGTTTTTGCCACCAATATTTCCCACAAAACCAGGGGAAGCGGCCTCAACAGAGGCAAAAGTGCAGGCAGGGCGCACATTGGCCCTCGATCAGCCACAGAGGGGCAAGTCGCTCCCATGACTAGTATGTGACACACAGTTCCTAAACAGGTTAATGAAATATGCCTCTTACTGGTCACTTACTACAAATGACCTGTGGGTTTTGTTCATAATAACATTTGGTTGCAATTCAAATCCAGGCCTTATTGTGTATCTCCACTGTCTCCATATGCCTCTACTGTGCCTCTTGTCTGCAGAGGTTGTGAAATTGGTGGGAAAGGGTGTGATAATGAAACTGTCCACACCCATTTCTGACAAAGGTTTTTACTCTAGGTGTTTCCTCACCGACAAGAAAGGGGGTGGGAAGAGACCTATTTTGGACTTGAGGCGGTTAAACAAACACCTCAAGATACCTAAATTCAGGATATCTCTGAGTGATACTCTTCCCTTACTGTCACCCCACTGCTGGTACACAGTTCTAGATTTAAAGGATGTGTATTTTAATATGTCTATTCATGAGTCTCATAGAAAATGTTTAAGGTTTGAATGTGATGGTAACTATTATGAGTACACAGACTTACTATTTGGTTTAGCAACAGCAATGGACATGTTTTGTATCATGGATATGGCTTTGGATGGGGATGGAGAGCAGGATAAAAATTGAAATAAATAAACAAATTGATTAATGAATGGGCATGTATCATGCTTAGCACATTCCGAAGAATCAGTATTGCTGCTTATATGTCCTGTAATGTCTGCAGATACATCTCTGTGTGTTTTAATTGTGTAAATATTCAGTATAGAAAGGAAATGCTGAAGCAAACAAAGTACATTCTTGATCTGAGATTATATGTTTTCAAGGGTGGATGTGGGTAGTTAAGCTCATGAAAAGTTGAATGCTTAGCTTCCTATGTACTGTACCGTTGTAAAAATTCATGTCCCCCATCCTGCCCTTCAACAGTGTCTGATTACCTTGTTTTTATTTATGCAAATTGTTAGATGTTGTCAAAGCCTAAAATAGCTATAGGAGAGCGAAAGTCTGTAGGAATCTAAACTGGGTGATGTTCTTCTCCCTTAACTGGAGATAAAAGTAAACTCCCAAATAATGTACATCTGAAACCGTAAAACGAGAAGACTTTAAATAAATTTGTCTTCATGTCTTATTGAATCCATTGGGCAGATACAAAGAGACAGCATATATGCTATTCAGCTTCCTTCTATTTGTTTACAGTTCTCATTTGTATTAGTCCCCCATTTTGGACATTTAGGTTGATTGATTGTGAGACGCAACAGTCTTTAAGAAATGCAGTTCCATCATTCCAACAAGGAAGGTTTAGATTTGCTATACCATTTCTGAGACCACAAGGCATGGGATTTTTTTTAATGTTCTGATACTTTTAGCTATTCACAAAAGCAATGGAAAACCTTCTAGGGAATATCCTTCATCTCCCCAGAAGGCCAAAGGTGTAACCTCATACTAACTCCACCCATCACCATGCTATTCAGATCTGTCTGGCATTCTACACAAGAATCAGACAGGAGGCCTTAACATCAGGGCCTGAAACTTTCCCTTCCCTTCCCTTTAAATGTCCAGCCTATTGAAGAGTTCTGTAGAACTCAGTCACTTGCACACTATTTCGTGTTATTTTTATTTGTCCTAATAAACTGTGCCACATGGCTTCCATCCCTGGATTTTGCAGCCGCTGTCTACTTTGGACTTTTATATTCATCCTTATTTTTGGTATTGTTTTCCAGGCTAATCGCGATGCTGTATTGAGCAGAATACCAGAACACAGAAACGATCGCATTATCAGTTTGCAGAGTGCATCCGTAGTCTACGATTTGCTTACCATTGCCCTGGGAAGAAGAGGTCAATATGAAATGCTATCGGAGGTAGGCTTTGAATACTTACCGAGGATCTGAACTCACCCAGGTGACAATCTTTAGTGGGTGATGTTATTATGTAGGGAATTTACCAGTTCAGTATTTCATGGAACAATCTAGGTAACGTTATAAACATTAACTTATTTTTATGGGCATAGGTTTTCTACTGCTTCCTACTACCAGTTTCAAAGGTAATGGTTGCTGTTTAATGGGGGTGCCAGAAGTGTAGAACAGCTCATAGTTCTTGCAGTTACGAGTCTAACTGCGTTCTTCTAATGTATGGCTTATATGTAGCACAGTTGCCGCTGATTACACGGTATGCTTCAGTTGCACGCAACTGGGTATCTGTGAGAAATTAATATTTTTGAGTACCAAATCGCTGTGCTAGATATGCAAATGATCCTACTTAGATTTTAAAGGCAAGATGTCATAATGAACGAGGAGGAGGCACTGAAGGAGAAATAACACACAACTTTACAGTATTTCAATCTGAAATACCTGTTTGTTGGATGACAGCATGGTGCTTAGCCAACGTAAAGGTCCATAACTTGGTAGTGAAATTCTTTTGCAAATTCTGAAGTAAATGCTATCGAAGAGATATTTACAGTGCAGCCCTAAGCGGAGTTACACCAGTGGGCTTCAAAGGGTGTAACTCTGCTTATTAACCATGTTACTTTAGTAGGCTTTCTGTGCTTTGCTGCTACAGTGAGTCATCGTATATCTGACCTTTTATTTTATGAATATCACCATAGTGATTCAAAGCCTAGGTGAGAAATAATCACTGCTACGATGCAGAAAACCAACTCAAATGTTTTTCATTGTGTTCTTGTAATTCGGTAGATTCTGTATAGCTAGTCATCTCGAGCCACTCTATAGAATGACATAATTCACAGTATTTAAAATAACAAGAGTCCTGATATTTTGGCAGGTGGTGTTTTCTACCCAGTAACGCTAAACATTTTTGTAAAGGTTTGTTGGGGGGGGGGGGCTCCTACAAAGTACCCTGTTCCTGAAATCTCTGATTTATGCCAGTTCAAAAGCTCTAGCAATCAAGAAAATGGCATCAGTAGCACATCTATATAAGCCTCGTCTCCCTGCTGCTATGACAAGGGTAAGGTGAAGGAAGTGTCAGTGATGGTTTAACAAGACAGTTCCAAAGTAGGTTTGAGGTCAAAACTGTGACCCTTCAAAGCAGCCTTATATGGAATAACATCAGAACGGGGGGGGGGGGGAGTGAGAAAAAAGGTCGCCTCTCTGACACGCTCCTATACAAAAGTATACTATATATATCATAATAGCTAGCTGAGCTTTCAGTGAGCCCCTGGTTAGCGACGCTTAACATTTTAATGCATTGTTGGAAAATGTATTGATGAAATGTATATCAGTTCCCAGTGAATGAATACACCAATCCAAGATCTGAATCTTATTACTGTGCTTGATAGTTTCACTTGCTTTTTTAAATACACACAGACACATATAGAATATATATTCTTAACAAATATTATACTTCACCCATACATCACAATATTCATCTTTACGCATATCTTGGTGACATCCATGTTGGACTACTGTAATGTGCTCTTTGCAGGGGCAGCCTTTGAAGGCAGTTTAGAAATTTCAACCAGTGCACAATGCAGCAGCTGAGAGGCCAGCGGGGATATGCCATGATAAGGCCCTTCCCTCCGTGTTGTGTCGCCTGCTGTGGTTATCAGTCAGTTTCTGGGGCCAATTTAATGTGCTGATTTAAGACTGACCATTCTTGAAGCAAGAAATCTGAAGGACCGGTTCCCATACAATTTGAGGTCATCCACTGCTGCCCTGCCCTGCTCCAGAGGCCAGCACTCATTGAAGTAAACCTGGTATACACATGAGGCAGGGCTTTTTCTGTGGTAGCCCCAGGCTCTGGAATGCCTTGCCTCAAAAAGGAAGTGTATCTGACTTCTTCACCGTTGGCTTTCTGGAGAGAAGTGAAACCTGTGTGCTTCTCAAGTGCTTTTAATAAAACTTGACGCTTGTCTTCCTGGAGATGGATTTATACTTGTTGATGGTCTTCGTTTTAATCTTCACCAGCTGTTTTACACTGGCTGAGGAGTTCGTTTTACTGTTGTGGAATTGTGTGGGGCCTGTGGGGCAATATAATTCCACATATGCGTCTCCTGTAGATGAAAAGCACTCTCTGGCTCACTCAGACACATACTTGCACAAGAAGATCCAGACACACCCTTTCTTACACAGATCAGTCACAAGGACTGCGTCATAGCACCAAACAAGTGGTTGGATGGGATGGCTAATTTTGGCCAGTCAAATGAGTATGGACTGGTGGGTGGGTTCTGGAACAGTCGAGGTGGCCAGATGAGCCTGCCTGACCTCAGAGCCTGATCCTGTTGCTGTGCTCTCCAACAGAATGGAGTTGGTGGCAAGTAGGGCAGGCTCAGGCTTAAGTCCACCCAACTACCACAGCAGTGCCTATGTCTGAACCGGCCTGGAATGGGTGGAAGCAGCCTGCTCATCAGCCTCTGTTGCCAGGCTTGGCAGAAAAAGAGAGGATGGCAAGGGCATAGGGAGCAAATGGCTACATGTGGCTCTCGGTAGTGAAATAGAAAATGAGAGGAAGCAAAGAGAAGGGGTGCAGAGCTGCATGAGGTAGGAAAACAGGCTTTTCTTCGCAGGTAATAGGGTGGCACTGAACAAAATGGTTATACAAACTTGTTTGGAGAAATGTTTAGGGGCTATGGTCTATAGTGCTATGTACAGCTTATTGTACGTAGGATCCATTTCTGTCATTCCTATACCGCTTAATGTGCCGTGTGAATACTTACCTGATGCTTCAGTTCTTTCTGGTGGTTCCAGGCTTCTAAGATCCTAATGCAATGGTTATTGAATAGCCCATTGGGTGAACTGTACTGGCTCACTATGTGTGATCCGCCCTGAGTCTGTGTGAAAAAGGCGGACCATAAATAGAGTAAGTAAAATAAAATGGTGATTTAAAAAAGCTGATAAAGAGAAACCTGAAGTGGTACAAGGAGCAGAGTGTAGACCTGCAGAGGTGCAGAGACCAAGAAGAGAATGTACACTTTGGGGTGCAGAGAGAGAGAGAGAGAGCAGTATGCAAAAACTGTGGAGTGGAGAGGACAAATGGACCCTGGCTAATTGAGATGTGTTTAAAGAGGCCTGTAAATGATGCGTGGGGAGAGGAGCTGTGCCCTAAGGCGAAAAATTGGGTTAAAACAGATCGAATGCCACAAAAATGGCAACGCTTCCCTCTCTTGAATTAGTGAATGTATAAAAGTGGCTCTCGGAGCTGTTTGAATTATGGTTCCCCCTGGCTTAGAGCGCTGTGGTCTGCTTAGTTCTTAATTCCTGCAGTTTTTACAACAGTTATTCTTTTTATACCTTGTGAGAATTAATGCATTTTTTGTGATTTTATTTTAGTGCTTAGAAAGAGCTATGAAGTTTGCCTTTGAAGAATTCCATCTTTGGTATCAGTTTGCACTGTCCCTAATGGCAGCAGGAAAAGTAGGTTTCATTGCTGATTTTGTTTCATTGAGTGCTGATGACAGTGGTATTGTAGGCTACAGTCTTGTGCACATTGAGTCGATGGAATTTCGGTTTCTGTAACTGTGTGCCAGACTGACACTGCAGCTCTATTTATCTTCCAAAAACTGTAGCATTAGCACTGTCACCACCACATTTGTGCCGAGTTGCAGTCTGTTCAGTATTAGGCTAAACGCCCTAGAAACTCTACGGGATAAATGTTAATCATTTTTATTCATTTCAAATAAAGCATGGCATAAAAGTACTTTGGCAGCATCTTGATAAATTAAATCTCTGGCCGAGATGTATTTTTTATCCATGTTTCCATCTCAACTGCATGTTCCTTTCTTTGTGTGTGTGTGTATGTTTAAAACAAGGTTCCTTCCTTGGGCTTATGAAGCCTCTGGAATCGTTTATCAAGGAGGAGAGAGAGAGATGTAAATTATTAACTATTTCTTCTGATGCCTTCTTCTCTTGGAAAAACTCACCCCTGGCCCACTTTTACCCTTTGCTGTGGAAAAATGCAGGCACCTATGAGCTTTCTGCAGTGCAAGCAGAAGTGGCTCAATGGTGCTTTTCCCAGTTAGAAAATGGCAGGGGAGGAAAGAGCTAGTTTTCCTTCCTTCTTGCACAATTTCCCCTCTTGATCAAACAATCCCGAAGGCTGCATTTGCTGAAGAAAAGTTGTATTTTTAGAATAAGCATGGAGAGAGAGTAACATGTAAGTAGAGTTACACCCTTCTAAAATATAGTTGAGCAAGGGTTTCCATCCATCGGCTGGCAAGCAGCAAGAGGGGGAAGGAGTGGGGATAACAACGCGCCAGTGACACAACATCATTTCCAGCAAAACCCGGAAGTGACATCACTGTTGGTGTGATGCTCTAGGATACCTACAAAACTCTACCAGTGCGGTGACATCAGTTCCAGGTTTTCACAGGAAGGCATGATGGCACGACGACTCTCCCCTACTTTTCCCCCAGTGCCCTGCTGAGCGGTGGTGGGGACGCCAAGTGGATGGCAGCTTAGCAAATGGATGGTTGTGTTTCACAATTTCCAGCAGATGCTGGTGGTGGAAAGTGCTGTCAAGTCCCAGCTAGCTTGCCTTGAAAACCCTGCGGGGTCTCCTTAAAAGATGAACGGAAGTGGTTTGCCACTGTAGCTGTCAATGCTGGAATTAAATTTATGTCATGTTTTTTTAAATGTGTTGAGCATTTTGCAAGGGCTTGATACTGCATGTGTCTTACCATTTGGTCTTATACTGAGTCATGTTTTCTGTGCAGTCTGCTCGAGCTGTGAAAGTCTTGAAAGAGTGTATACGTTTGAAACCAGATGATGCCACGATCCCGCTCCTAGCTGCCAAATTATGCATGGGATCCCTTCATTGGGTAGGTTTTTCTGTTGGCTTTCTGTTTGAGTCGAGAGAAAAAAGAGAGCGTTTAAAGATATGTGCACGCTGTTTTGCAACTTGACATTCTTTGTACCGAGTGATTACTTGTGCTGTTCAAAACGTCAGATTTCCAGGAATGTGTTCGATTGAA
Organism: Euleptes europaea; assembly: GCF_029931775.1. Taxonomy (NCBI): domain Eukaryota; kingdom Metazoa; phylum Chordata; class Lepidosauria; order Squamata; family Sphaerodactylidae; genus Euleptes; species Euleptes europaea. The sequence goes on from NC_079317.1 coordinate 26,111,897, forward strand.
AGGTATACGCTTTAAAAAAAAGAAAGCCTCCTTGAGCTTCCCCTAGCCGCTTTCATATTCTTTTCTGGGTTTCGCAGCACATGCACAGAATCGGGGGGAGGGTACACCCATGTGCCGTTGTTGCATGTGACAACGTATATTATATAGCATAATCCCTTGTCCTGTGAACCAAGGGGATCATGTGAGCAGTTGGACTTGATGGCCATTTGGTCCTTTTCAGTCTCTGATTCTGGGATCTTGTAATGCTGCTATGGATTCATGACTTTTTTGGTTTGAAAGTAAACTTGATTACATTAATGTCTGTGATTTAGAGAGCTCAAATGATGAACACAAGATCCTCAGGAAGTATCCCATTGAGTAATGATCAGACCAATTTTTGTGTTATATGGGGGTGAAGTCTAGACGTGAGTAGCATGCAGGATGCTGAACATGGGGATCATACCTGTCTTTCTTCTGCTGCATATCCATTTTCTAGGGTTTACCCGTGAAGTCAGTTAAGAATCTCCATAGTTTGGACCCAATTTTAAATGGGCCCAATTTAGCTCTTGCCATCCTGTTCTTTATCCCCCTTGCCCCGAGGAATGCCCCCTTTGACGCCGGTGCGAGCCCTTGCACCAGGGAAATGCTGCTGCGATGGCAGCACTGGCGCTCAAGCATGGCGCAACTGCTCCGCTCTCAGTGCCAGTGTAAGTGGCCCTGTGTTGGCGTCCATGCCAGTTTAGCTAGCACAAGTGGCACTTGCGCTGGCACAGAGGTCACGCCGGCTCCTGAGCTAGTTCAGAGATGTACAGAGCTAGTTCTGAGATGTACAGACCAATCCCCTTTCAGGGGATCATCTGTTACTGACAGTGCACTTGAAAGGCTTTGCCAATTCACAATGGTTTTGATTTTAAGTTGTATTAATTTTGGCTTCCTGCAGATGTCCATCAAATTAATATGAGCCCTTTCCACATGAGATTTGAGGAAGTTCCTGCCTATTGCAATTATTACATCCCTCTGTTTGTTTTGTTTTTAGTTAGAAGAAGCAGAAAGGTTTGCCAGAATGGTGGTCGATGTGGGGGACAAAACATCAGAGTTCAAAGCCAAAGGTTACTTAGCTCTGGGATTGACTTACAGCCTACAAGCTACAGATGGTACGTTAATTACACAGGTTCTTCTTTATAGGGTAAAGCGGCAATAACATGCAGCATCTAGAAACATGTCAAACAATGAAAATGATGACTTTTGCATGAGATTTCTCCCCCCACCCCCAGATAAGGTTTTTATGTTAACTTCATGGTCCCTGCCTGAATATCGCTAATTAAACCCCTGTTTTTAGCTTCCTTGCGAGGGATGCAAGAGGTCCTACAGAGGAAGGCGCTTCTTGCATTTCAAAGGTGAGTGGGCATCCCTTTTCATTCAGCTGTAGATAATTTTTAAAACCGCTGATGTGTGTTTTTAAAGAGGATATTTTTATAAGTTATTATGCAATGTGGATTTTTACCTCTGGAGGGCTGTTTTCATGAGAGCAGAGCCTATTTGCTTCATGAAGTAAGGCTGGCAAATCCAGTCTGATTCCAAAGGATTTCCTCTTATTTCATTATTAAAATATAGCTGATACCAGCTAACAGAGAATAATTAATGGTTTGAGTGCAAATTTCCTTCTAAAAAAGAGGGCAGCTCTGAATAACTCTGAATAAGAGAGTATTTGTGGCCCCGCTGTTGTGGTCACACCGGTTTGCAATATTTGAAACTGATTCATGTGTTTTCCATCTAAAAGCGCTCTGCCTTCACCATGACTGATGTGTGGCTCGTGAATTTCTACAGACAGTAAGCCTGGAGACCGAAATAGGGTATTTACTTCTTTCATTTACAGCCCACCTTTCTTCCATCAAGGAACTCAAGGTGACGGGCATAGGTTCTCCAGAGGTCTCCTATCCTCGCTCTGACCACTCATTCTTGCTTAGCTTCAACGAGGTGGCTGGGTCATGTGTCTTCAGGCCATGCTCTAATGCCACTAGAATTATGCTTTATGTTCTAGAAGCTTGGCACACATGCACATGTCTACTAGATTCGCTGAGACTGAGGAACATCCTCTTCTGCAGTGGTTCCAGGGGGTGAGGCAGTCTTGCAGGGTGGGAGGGCACCACCTCTAGGTTGAAGTCAGGATCGTCACTCGGAGCAGCAACAAGGGGAGGGGCTTCTTCTTTCGCTCGTAGCCCTCCCCTATTTCGTTAGCAGGCATCTTTTTCTTGGGGTGAGGATGTATTCGGAGTTTGTTATTTTGTTTTTGTTTTACCTTGTAATTTGTTAATTGTTATTGTAAGATTCCTTGATCCAAGAGGAAAGACATGGTATAAATATTTTAATCAACAAATTAAAAAGAAGACTTTTCGGTTTTGCTCTTACCAGAATGGGCGGAGTAGCAGTTATTCAATCAAAATTCTCCCTCCCTCCCTCCCTCCCTCAGATGAGGTTAAAGTGAGTTGTGGATCACCTCCCACTTCCCCAAATCACAAAGCCAGAAAATGCGTTGCACACTGCTTGGATGTGTCTCCCCACTTTCGTTCATGCTGCTGTCTCGACAGTGACCAGTCTTGCTTGATTCCCCCACCCCCACTCTCGGTCTTTTTTGTCCCTGCACTTGGGGCTGGGTAGGGGCCTCAGCAGTGGCTACAATGCTCCCCTCCCTTGCTCCTCTCAGCCATGTAAGGCATGCCTGTCTCATTGTTGGGTCTGGGTTTCCTGAGTTTTCAGGACCCAACTGGGGTTCCCCACAGCAACTGTGGGGGCATGGTTTTTAAAATACACCTGGTTGGCCATTGTGTGAACAGACTGCTGGACTTGATGTGCCTTGGTCTGTTCCAGCATGGCTTTTGTTATGTTCTTAAAATGCCAGGCCTGGGACATCTCTAGCACCCTAGGATGCAAAAAGAGAAATCAAATCTTGCTGTCCTGAGAGGGATCTGGAGAGTCTCTGCCTAAAACGCTCAATACATTCCAAACCTGCTTCTGAGCCTCTCCCATAAAACAGCTTCCTTGCAGCCAACACTTCTGAGTGCCAAGCATCAGAACACATATTTAAAAGGAGGTGCTATGAAGAAGAGAGCACACAATTCAGTGGGGAAAAATTATGTGTGTGTGTTAAGTGCCGTCAAGTTGCTTCCGACTCATGGCGACCCTATGAATCAAAGTCCTCCAAAATGTCCTATCTTTGACAGCCTTGCTCAGATCTTGCGAATTGAGGGCTGTGGTTTCCTTTACTGAGTCTTCAACAATTTCCTCATTGTCATTGTAATTCTCTTGTACTTTTGTCTTCTTGATGTTCAGCTGTAGTCCTGCTTTGGCACTTTCTCTTTTAACTTTCAGCAGTAGTTGTTTCAAGTCTTTGCTATTTTCTGCCAGTAATGTAGTATCATTGGCATATCTCAAATTGTTAATGTTCCTCCCTCCAATTTTCACTCCACCTTCATCTAAATCTAAGCCAGCTTTCCTAATTATATGTTCTGCATATAGATTGAAGGGAAAAAATATGCTACACAGCTAATCTATGGGACTGGGAGTTATGGGCACCTTTAGCTTTAACTTTTTCTTTTTGTGAATGGGAAATGTGGTAAATAGGAAATGAATAATGGGATGCAGCAATTTTTTTTTGTCTTGTAATTACTGTTTCAAAAATCCAGTTAAAATGAAGCCTGGTTTATAGTGCAATCCTATACAGTATCGCTGCAGAATTAGCCCACTGAAGTCAGTGGGCTTAGAGTGGAGTAACTTTGCGTAGGATTGCACCGCTAAAGCGGTAACCATCTGTCAGCTGCCCAGCGACCCATGGGACATTATCATGTTCAGATCTCAGAAAACAGTCCAGAAAAACAATCCACGCTTAATACACTTGCTCAGATGCTTGATGTGGCAAAGGAGATGATGGGAGGTAGTGTCATCTCTAACAATATGTGACAACCAACTACTAGACTCATATTTTCTACTGTGGAAAATTCATGGGTGGGGAGGGGAGGAAAAATGTGCTCCAAATGGGTTGGTTTTCCCCTAAACTGCCAAGACATAGAAGGCTGATCGTTCCCTAACTTGCTACAGCATAGCTGACAGGGGCAAGGGGGACCTGGGCATTTAAAGTATCTTAACAGACTAAACTATCCTTAATATTTTTCAGAGCTCACACTTTGTCTCCAACTGATCACCTGGCAGCTTTCTATCTGGCTTTGCAGTTTGCTATATCCCGGCAGGTTAGTTTAAAATTTGACATGTTTTAAAGAATTGGCATTAGCACTGTTAACTAACTTACTTATGCGTTCTGCTGTTTTTCACATTGCTAGGCAAAATCTCTATGTGTGGATAATATTTTTTTTTCAGTGAAATGCCCAGCAAATATTAGTAAATGTATATGAAATATAGCTATGGTGGTTACTGTTCACCTGTGTATGCATTCGTTTTTTGACCTTTCTGCTGCTTTGGCGTGCCAAGAAGTTGAAAAATCAATTGCAGGTTCTTCATTCTTAAAAATAAAGGCTTGCTCTCACTTAGATTTTTAACAATCACGATGGGTAGCCATGTTAGTCTGTTACTAGCAGTAGAAAAGAGTAGGAGTTCAGTAGCACATTAAAGACTAACAAAATTTCTGGCAGGGTATGAGCTTTTGTGAGCCACAGCCAGTGTCTGAAGAAGTGAGCTGTGGCTCACGAAAACTCATACCATGCCAGAAATTTTGTTAGTCTTTAAGGTGCTACTAGACTCCTACTTTTTTCTACTGTTCGATTTTTAAGAGGGACTTAGAAGTATGTTCAGGAAGAATCCAAACCCCACAACCTGAAAAGTTCAGAATCTTCAGCTTGTCCCTCCCATTCCAAAACACAGCCAGTCCCTTGTTGTGTCTGTTTTTTGGTAAAAAGGAATGCTTTCTGCACTTCTGAATTGGTGCTCTAATGCTGCACCAGGAACATGTAAAGCTCCTATGGTGATTTGTGGCAGAGGACAGGGGCGCCTGTTGGTGTCTGAACTAGCAATAGTCTCATATTGCAGTCTGAATTCTCCAGTCTCAGACTTGCAGATCTCCAGTGGCAGTTGCATCTCAGTGTGTGTGAAGCCAGCGTACAACTTTTCCAAATGAAAGTGCTGTTATAAACTCATGTGAACACACATGAAGCTGCCTTCTACTGAATCAGACCATTGGTCCATCAAGGTTAGTATTGTCTACTCAGACCTGCAGCAGCTCTCCAGGGTCTCAGGCAGAGGTCTTTCACATCACCTACTTGCCTAGTCCCTTTAACTGGAGATGCCGGGGATTGAACCTGGGACCTTCTGCATGCTGGGACCCAGCAGGCTTCATGTGGAGGAGTGAGAAATCAAACCCGGTTCTCCAGATTAGAGTCCACTGCTCTTAACCACTACACCACGCTGGCTAATGCCTACTGCTGGGACTGCTGGGATGAGCGGCCTTCACCTCTGGCTCATAGTTTCACAAGGGCCACTCCGTTTGGCTTCCCAGTCAGTTCCTGGCTGCAGCGGTTGGGGCGACCTCCCAACCAGGCTCAGGACTGGCAGAGAGCATCAGCTTTGGGGGCAGCAGGTCATATGGAAGGAGGCGCCACAAGTTCCTTGGTTGCTCCGACAGTCGCTGTGGTGGTGACTACCACCAAAGCAGCCGGCACTGTTGACATCACCGACACTCACCGGCAGACCTGCCCTTCTTTTGAGGGAATGGGCGATGAGGACCAGATTTAGGGTGGTAAGCTAGGCCAGCCAACACTGTGAGCTCTTATGTAATTAAAATCACATTTTCTCCCAGGCTACCGCTCAGCATCTGAATCTGTTACATAAAATACCGCAAAGCCGTATTTTGTTTAGCCAAAAGATCATTAAAAAAAAAATCTCAAGAAAAGTTTTGCTCCTTTCATTTCATGCATTTAGATAATAATGGAGCTGCTTTGTCTTTCCGAGGCCAGGTTTTGGAGTTTGTTTTTGGAAGTCAAGTTGAGCTTGGCAGCACATGGCCTTGGGCTGCTTTTAATTGCTAATGTACCACAATGGATGCTACCCAAAAAAATTCATTTCAGTCACTGGATATGAATACGTTGTTATTGGGGCATGCTTTCCCATTCTCGTGTTCTCATAAACTCCGCATACGGCGGAATTCCTCTAGGAAATGTGTGGTAATGACTCCTTTCAGCTTCTCTTTCTGACAGATCCCAGAGGCCTTGGGTTATGTCCGCCAGGCTCTGCAGCTGCAAGGAGACGACGCAAACTCTTTGCATCTGCTTGCCCTCTTGCTTTCGGCGCAGAAGCACTACCACGACGCTTTGAATATCATTGACATGGCCCTGAGCGAATACCCGGAAAACTTTATGTGAGTAGTCCTTCTGATTCTGTAGCATGCTCGGAATGACACAGGACCGAAGCGTTGAAATTTTTACGGCTCTCTGTTACGTGGTCTTGCTTGCCTTCTTCCGTGCTGCAGCATATTAAAGCTTTTCTACTTGGTGAATAATGATGTGGAATCCTATATCTTGAATTTTTATTTTGAAAGTGATCTGTTCAGTTTGTGGTATAATAAACTTCCTAGAGACATCCTTCCTGGCCCAGATAGCCCAGTCTCTTCAGATCTCAGAATCTAAGCAGGTTCTGCCGTAGTTAGTATTTGAATGGGAGATCACCAAGGAAGTCCAGGGTCGCTACACAGAGGCAGGCAGTGGCAAACCCCCTCTTGCCTTGCAAACCCTACTGGGCCACTATAAGTCAGCTGTGATTTGATGTCCCTTTCCACCACCACCAGGGATATCCTCATATACATGGGGATATGAGGGGCACCTGCTCCCATTCAGTTTGCAAGACCCGAGCAAGGCATCTTGGAGGTCATTAATTCATAGGGTCGCCATAAGTCAGAAGCAACTTGATGGCGCTTAACACAGATACACACACACACACACACACATCTCTCATTGGGGCCTGCCTGTGTACAAAGACTTACTTTGAAGTTCCTTCTTCATGTGCCTTCGGAACTAAGGCCATAAAGGGAAGGACCTTCTCTGTTTTGACCCTCTGTTTAGTGCCCAATTTATTTGTCTTTCAGCTCCAGGCCAAATCCTTGGAGGTTAGTGTGTTATGTGGCCTTTTAGGGGTTTTATGCTGTCTTATTGGCCATTGGTTTTATGATTGAGGCTGGCTAGTTTTTTATGGTTTCATGATCTTACAACTTTGTGATTTAAGTCAGTGAGTTCCCATGACTTTTATACTGTGTATTCATTTGTTTTTCTTTTAATTTTGTAAGTCATTGTATTAGAGGGGTTGATATGTAAATTGCTTTGAACAGGTTCCCTCCGGTGGAAGAGATATAGAAGTGACTTTTTAAAAGGTCAAACCATGGTTGGAGTTAAAAACCGTGATATCTCAATGAATCAATTTCTGGTTTTGTTCAGCAGTTTCATCAATCTTTATTTTTGTCACTACTCCTATACAAAGTGACCCTTATAAATCTGCAGCTTGGGCTAAGAAAAGTCTTGGTTAACCATGTTAACAAAGAAATGTGGATGTCACGAAGTACTGCTTTGTCATGTGAAAGCATTATCTTGAGAGGCTGGTAATGTCCATTGAACTTGCTTGTGAAATTGGTTCTTGTAGGTTATCCGGGCTGTGTAACCGTGGTCTTGGTATTTTCTTTCCTGACGTTTCGCCAGCAGCTGTGGCAGGCATCTTCAGAGGAGTAGAGACACTGTCCTTCAGTGTTACTCCTCTGAAGATGCCTGCCACAGCTGCTGGCGAAACGTCAGGAAAGAAAATACCAAGACCTCGGTTACACAGCCCGGATAACCTACAAGAACCAATGAACTCTGACCGTGAAAGCCTTCGACAATATTTTGCTTGTGAAAGTTTTGATTATATGTACTCTGAAGGGGAAACAAAACTAATGTGAGGAAAATTAACAAGTCTACCAAACTCATAAGGTTTATGCTGCTTAGAAAATTGAGATAGTAGTGTAGTAGTTGTAGTAGAGTCCTTGTGATGGAGTATTTCTTAGTTGGATGTAATAAGTGCTGGAAAGTGTTAGGCATTGCACAGAATATTGCGAACTCCATTGCGAAATGCTATGTGTTTGCTAAAAAGGGTTTCCAAAGCAACTTGAAACTTAAGTTCATTGTTGTCTTTTGGCACTTTCTCCAAAAGAAAGTTTCAAAAATATTTCATTAAATGTCAATAACTTAACAAGAATGATGGGTTGTAGCCAACACTGATTCTGCTGGCGGAAAACTCCTTCTGCAGAAGAAAAGTTCCTCTGTCAATGGAACGGAGCCATTGGATAGAGTCCTGCGGCCTCTTGCCACCCCATCCTAAGATGTTTATGCCAGTAGGCAGCTGATGTTGGCATGGCATACCCACTAGTTAGCATCCCGTGGCTTTTCTGCAGAGGGGAATCAATACTGGAAATACCTTAAGGCAAGCTGTGGTCAAACAGTGATTCTGCTGGAGGTCTTGGTGCCTGACCCCAACAACATCCAGCAATCCCAGGGCAGTATGTCACCACCCCTTCCCCGAATGATCTGTTCATGCAGACACAGCCAGCGTCTCCCTCCTGATGGGGCCACAGCCCCCTGAAGCCACACAACCGCCATGCACACATGGTGCACCAGAAGCACTTACTGCCAAGGAGGCTGGTGGTGCAAGCACCAGGAAACCTGGAGTTACCATACTCCAGGGAGCTTCTCCGACATGGGTTCAAGTCCCTGCCTATTTTGAATTGTCCCATTGAACTTCTGGGTAAACATGCATATGATTGAGCTGTGTTACTTATGTTCTGAAGATCTGACTTTTTTTAATGCGACCCACACATCTTACAGCATGCCATTATCACTTGATTTCTTTAGCATCTCCAGAGACTGATAATAAAGCTAGTTACTTAGGGGGGTAGACAAAAGAGAGAGCCAGTGTAGTGTAATGGTTAAGAGCAGTGGATTCTCTGATCTGGAGAACCGGGTTCAATTCCCCACTCCTCCCCATGAAGTCTGCTGGGTGACCTTGGGCCAGTCACAGTTCTTCCAGAACTCTGCCAGCCCACGCAGAGGGCAAGCAATGGCAAACCACCTCTGTACGTCTCTTGCCTTGAAAATCCTATGGGGTCACTATAAGTTAGCTGTGACTTGATGGTGCATGCACACACAAAGTAAAGTACTACTGTCATTAAAATATTTACTTTTCTAAGAAGTACCGTATTTACAAGCATGGATGAAAGGAAAAACACATATTTTAATAACCAGTCTTTTTTCCTCATTGGGGACCAGGTGAGAAATAAATTGATATAAATAGTCTGGGTATATTGCCATACAAGCACTATATTTTAAAGTGAATTATTAAAGACAAATGTCTGATACAGAATTTAGAGATTAATAGTTGTCCTGTAGGAGAATATGGATCATTAGGTTTTCTGATGCTAATTAGCGATGAAAGAAAACTGCAGATGTTTTGCAAAAGAATAATGCCAGGATGTCGCTAAACTGAGAAAATGCTCATTTCTAACAACAGCTATAACTTCAAAATGGAAATATTGGAATGGAAAGAGGAGGCATCATTATTCTGAAGCTGCCTTATATGCCTTTGCATCCTTTACAAGCATTCTTTACAACACTCCTGCCACCTTCTGACTAGAATAAAAGGACTCAGATCTCCACTTCTATTCTACTGTGTCTGACGAAGGGAGCTTTGACCCTCTAAAGTTTACACCCTGAAGCTCTTGTCAGTCTCTAAGGTGCTACTGGACTCAAATCTAACTATTCAAAACAGTTATGCTCTAGTGGCAAACCCTCTGTGGAGGATTCAATGATCTGGACGTACCCTGAAATGTTCAAAACAGATAAAAGGAAGTATTTCTTCACACAACGCATAGTTAAATTGAGGAACTCCCTGCCCCAGGATGTGGTGATGGCTGCCAACTTGGAAGGCTTTAAGAGGGGAGTGGACATGTTCATGGAGGAGAGGGCTAATCATGGCTACTAGAAAAAATGGATACTAGTCATGATGCATTCCTATTCTCTCCAGGATCAGAGAAGCATGCCTATTATATTAGGTGCTGTGGAACACAGGCAGGATGGTGCTGTAGTCATCTTTGTGGGCTTCCCAGAGGCACCTGGTTGGCCACTGGGTGAACAGACTGTTGGACTTGATGGGCCTTGGTCTGATCCAGCATGGCCTTTCTTATGTTCTTATGTAAACAATTATGTATAGGGCATAGGCGCTAAAGCAAGATGGGCAATTTCTGTGTTCTTGGGGACCACTTTTTACAAACGTCTGTATGCTGTAGTAAACTTGGTATCATCTTAGGAAAATGGCTTTCAGTTATGAAGAGATGCGTGTTCTATGCAGGGCTGGCATGCCGCTGCATAGAAAAATCTCACATTTGGAAAACAGTCCTTCTTTCTTTGTGAAACTAGGCAAAAAATTTACCATTGTCTTGATTAAAACTTACTGGACACCATCAGAGTACTATGAAATTGTTTTGTTGGCTAGGTATAACCCATTTAGTCATTGTAGAAAATGTGCACAAGAACAAAGCTGGCAAAAAAATTGATCCGTGTACAAAAGAATGTTTATGGCCTACTTGACTTGTTAGAATTCAGCATACCTACAAGTTCAAAGAACTTTGCAAGGGTGACAGATTCGTTGACTTAACACTTTTTTTTAAACTTGGAACTTCTAATGAATTTCCTTTCCATGCTATATGAAAGTGAGTGTTCTTTCTTCCTAATTGTTTTCAGTTTAATCCTCTGGCAAGCAGCCCTCCACAAAAGAACTGTTTAGTAAGCAAAATAAACTGTTGCATTATTCAAGGGTAATTTCTTCAGTATTGCAAAGGTTCTATTTTCACTATTATAAAGCTTTATAGGAAAAATCTTAATTTTAGATGTTAAGAGAAATTCCTTAAATTAAGAGTGCACAGGCATGCCTATGCACAGAAACACTGTGTTCTTTGAATGCTGGCCCTTGCTTGCTACTTCCAACAGCTTGATTTTATTAATACTTTTAAGGTCAGCATTTTTTAAATTTTCTGCCTTTCTTTCCACATTAACTTGTTTAACTTGCAGATAAAACGTCATTTGTTGGGGGAGGGGGGTTCTGTCTCACCCTGGCCCCCTCTCCCTTATTCCACCCCTCTCCTGTCACTGCAAGATAGAGATCTACCCAGTTGTCCTTGTCTACCCTGCTTCCTGCCTTTGAAAGAATTTCCTGTGGGCCGCACAGTCCTGGGTTCGTTTAAAGCCCCGTGAAAAGGGGCGTGGTCTTGCTGGGTGTGAATAACATAGATGGTTGGGTTACCAGCCCAGGCCTTCCCTTCCTGCACCTCTGCTACCTTAGAGGGCCTTTCCTCTGGCATGTGTTGGCCTGAGAAATGTGAGGATGCTGCTCATCTCACCTGTGAGATTGCCTGCAGGCGTGGCTCAGTGGCAGAGCCCTGCCTCCTCTCTGTGCGGCATCCACCCTGCCCTTCCTCACCTGCTGTCAGGTGGGACTTCCACAAGGTCTTGCTATGGTAGCTCTAGCCACCGTTGGGGCCTGTGCCCTCTACCTGGGGTCCTCCACTTGCCCAGGTAAGTTTGGGGGCAAGGCTGTGATCCCCGGACACAAGGCTAAATTCTAAACCCTCTTATGCTTAAAGGTAATTGTGCCAATCTTTTTTTTTTCTTTTAAGGAGTGTCTACCATAAATCTTGCATTTTCACTGTATATAATTTAAAGTCAGCTCACATTTTATAAACTCAATTTTCCGAGTTGTGTTTTTGTTTAATGTGTTTTGCTGAGCAAGCATGTTCTGGAGTGACGCCCTCTGGACAAGATTAGATTGCTTCCAAAACCTCCTTAGCTTCATTACATGATATTTTGTAAGCCACTGAAAATGCAGCTTTTCTTTCTGTAATTCACACCACTTGTATTTCCGTGCTTCTCGTTGCTCCATTTTTGTTCCGTAGTCTTACCCTATAGCAGGAGCTCCATCAGAACTCACTGTTCCTAGCAGGACCTCTAATGCTAAGCCGTGCGTTGTGGAGGCCACCGCCACATTTCCTTGTGCATGTGGTCCTCATTCTTACCCCTTGTAACTTGTCTGTTCCCTTTTCCAAGTGGCATATAGAACATGCTGTGCCCACTAGTGTGAAATTTGTTTGTAGTGAGTCTTAAAATCCTTCTCTTGGAGGGCTCTGGGTTCTCTGTGCGGGCTTCTTTTCCTCTCCCCAGAACAGACACCCTGTGAGGTAGGTGAGTCTGAGAGCTCTAAGAGAACTGTGACTAGCCCAAGGTCACCCAGCTGACTTCATGTGTAGGAGTGGGGAAACAAACTCGGTTCACCAGAGTAGAGTCCGCTGCTCTCAACCACTACACCATGCTGGCTCTCAGCAATTCAGTGGGGTGTAGTGCTTAAGAGGGTCAAACTACCGTAGTATCTGGAAGACCCAGGTTCGAATGCCGACATGCTGTGAAATCTCACTGGGTGACCTTGGGCCAGTTGCACTCTGTTAGCCCAACCTACTCCACAGAGTAGTTGTGAGGGTAAAATGGAGGAAAGGAGAATGATGTAAGCTACCTATTGAAGAGAAAGGCAGGGCATAAATGAATTAAATAAACAATAAAATATTTATAAATAAATTAGCTGTATTGGGTCCGCTCAGGGATATCCAGAATGATTCAAAAAACTGCCAAATTCAGGGAGTGTTCTCCGACAGAAACACCTAGTCATTTCAGTAAAGCCGGGTAACTGTTTTAAAGCAGAATTCTGCTGCCCCTTGCTCTAAACAACCAATAGCGTCTTACATTCTTTGTCTTATCCACCAAACCACTGAGCATTGAGCCCTTCTAAAGAAGAGACAATAAACTTATTTATTTTGTGTTGTATTGTTAGTGTGACTCACTGAAGGGGAGGGAGGAAGTAGTATAAAGTACCTCAGATTCGTATTTTATCTCCCCAGGGTGCCTGTATAATATCAGCACATAGCCCACCACAAGTATTTGTTAATTGCCTTACAGACCACTCACAACCCATGCCAAAACAAAAATCAACTCAGTCACTGCTACTGGAAGGTGTGATGGAGTGGGTGAGGAGATAAGAAAACACCTGGCTAATGTACCATCCCTTTAAATTGTAAAGGGCCATTATTTTCTATGAGGTAGACCTGGCTGCTGATTTTGGGGCCCTGTCTCCCCATATAAAATAATGGCCCTTTAAAGTGTAAAGGGCTTGGAGACCCCAACTAGCAGCTAAATTGAGGAATTCCCTGCCCAGGATGTGGTGATGGCTGCCATCTTGGAAGGCTTTAAGAGGGGAGTGGACATGTTCATGGAGGAGAGGGTTATCCATGGCTAATAGTTAAAATGAATACTAGTCAGATGCATACCTATTCTCTCTAGTATCAGAGGAGCACGCCTGTTATATTAGGTGCTGTGGAGCACAGGCAGGATGGTGCTGCTGCAGTCTTGTTTATGGGCTTCCTAGAGGCACCTGGTTGGCCACTGTGTGAAGAGAGTGCTGGACTTGATGGGCCTTGATCTGATCCAGCATGGCTTTTATTGTGTTCTTATGTTCACGCTTTTTTTTTCTTAACCACTGCACTGAATGCCACTTAAGTTCTTTTCCACAATTCTGAATTTTCTGAGCAGATGCTGTGAAACTTAAAACATCTAGAAAGCCTCATCTCAGTCTACATACCTCTTTCTGCCAGAGGAACTCAAGTTGAATGCTTACAAGGCGTTACATGGTGAAATTTCATATTGAGGGGATTTTGGTGCTGCAAAGCTTTAGATGTATAAAACATGTACGTTACTGAGACTGGTGTGTGAGACCATCTGGTTCAGCAGTAGAGAAACTATAGTTTAGGAGTCCTACTAAGCCTCTTTTCCTCGAGGAAACCTTTGCCTACTTTTAAATTCAACATGGTAAGCTATCTCTTCAATCTATATGCAGAACATATAATTAGGAAAGCAGGATTAGATTTAGATGAAGGTGGAGTGAAAATTGGAGGGAGGAACATTAATAATTTGAGATATGCTGATGACACTACATTATTGGCAGAAAATAGTGAAGATTTGAAACAACTACTGCTGAAAGTTAAAAGAGAAAGTGCCAAAGCAGGACTGCAGCTGAACATCAAGAAAACAAAAGTAATGACTACAGGAGAATTACAGAACTTTAAGGTTGACAATGAGGAAATTGAAATTGTTCAAGACTTTCTATTCCTTGGCTCCACCATCAACCAAAAGGGAGACTGCAGCCAAGAAATTAGAAGGAGATTGAGAGTGGGAAGGGCAGCCATGAAGGAGCTAGAAAAGATTTTGAAGTGTAAGGATGTGACTCTGGCCACCAAGACTAGATTAATTCATGCCGTCATATTCCCTATTACTATGTATGGGTGTGAAAGCTGGACAATGAAGAAAGCTGATAGGAAGAAAATAGATTCCTTTGAAATGTGGTGTTGGAGGAGAGTGTTGCGGATTCCGTGGACTGCCAAAAAAACAAATCAGTGGGTTATAGATCAAATCAAGCCTGAACTGACCCTAGAAGCTAAAATGACTAAACTGAGGCTGTCGTATTTTGGTCACGTCATGAGACGACAAGAGTCACTGGAAAAGACCGTCATGATAGGAAAAGTTGAGGGCAGCAGGAAAAGTGGAAGACCCAACAAGAGATGGATTGACTCAATAAAGGAAGCCACAGCCTTCAATTTGCAAGATCTGAGCAAGGCTGTCAGAGATAGGACATTTTGGAGGACTTTCATTCATAGGGTCGCCATGAGTCGGAAACGACTTGACGGCACTTAACACACACAAGCTTCGGAGTGTGTTCAGAGTGAAGGGTCTTTTTAGCCTTGATCTTTTTGCTTTTCTTTCAGCACTAGTTGAGGATGTGGCATAATAAAATGCCATTGATAAATTGCATTAGTTCAAAATCCGATTGTAATGTTAACTTGAATCTTATATAGTCTGCTTTTCTTGCAATAAAACTTCAGTTGCAAAACTATTACTGACATGCCTAAAATGAATTCAGAGGTAAACTTATGATTAACGTTTTCTTGTGTTTTTTATCTTTTTGTCAACATTTCTGAGTGGCAATTTCCCACTTTACTATTTTCTCTTGTACCATTTTACGTCTGCACTATGAGAGACTAATAAACAATCCACTTACGATAGTGTCAGCCCTTGGCCCACAGAACCAGAAATCACCACAAAGTCATATAGAGTCCAAACAGGTGGTTTTTACTGATCAAATAGGCATACAGTGCAAACGAATAAAATGACAGCTATGAAAGGCTCACTAGCTGGGAGATATTATAAGGCAGGAAAGGCGGGAGATTACATGCAGGAATACAGTTTCCCAGGAGCTGAGTTTTCCCAGGCTTAGGCATGCGACCTTGGGGGGCAGACAATACAGTACAGAGACGGAGGCAATAACGAAACCGAGATAGCAGCCTGACATTCTGCTCCCCTCAAGGCCCCCTCCCAGTTCGCAAGGGGGCTGGCCTGTCCGGGTAAGCAATGTGAAAGGCGTCGACGAGGTCGGGGGCGGAGACATCCCGTGCGCGCACCCATTCGTCATAGGCAGGGGGGAAATGTTTCCAGCGAACTAGGTATTGGAGAGTGCCATGGTGAATACGGGAGTCAAGGATCTTGGAGACTTCGAAGTGTTCTTCCCCCCCCACCATGATGGGTTGCGCAGGCGGTGGGTTCGGATGCCACCGTGGAGAAGCAACATGGGGTTTGAGGAGGCTTATGTGAAAAACAGGATGCACACGCCTCAAGGATTTGGGGAGAGCCAGTTCCACTGTGACAGGGTTTATGACCCGAGTAATGGGGAAAGGGCCAATGAATTTGGCGCTGAGTTTATGGCACGGTTGGGTGGAACGGAGGTTTTTGGTGGAAAGGTAAACCAAAGTACCCACTTGCAGATCACCCCCGGGGGAGCGATGCTTGTCAGCTTGCTCTTTGTATTTACGTTTGGCCCGGTCGAGGTTGCTAACGAGCCAGGGCCAAGTGGTACGGAGGGCGTGTGCCCAGGAGGCAATGTCGGGGTTCCCCTCCCCCTCTACATCATCTGTAGGAACGATGGGACTGAAATCTTGTCCATACACAGCAAAAAACGGGCTAAAACCTGTGGATTGATGCATGGCATTATTGTAGGCATATTCTGCTAAAGGTAACAGTTCCACCCAGTTATCCTGGTGGTAGTTAACATAACAACGCAAATAACATTCAAGTACAGCATTGACACGTTCAGTTTGACCATCAGTTTGAGGATGGTATGCGCTAGACAATCCCTGTTCCACCCCCACCAACTTGAGGAAAGCTTTCCAAAACTTAGAAACAAAACCACTTCCGCGGTCACAAATTATTTTACGCGGAAACGAATGTAAACGAAATATATGCGTCACGAAGAGGCGGGCCAGTTTCTGCGCAGAAGGGATCCCTGCACATGGAATCAAATGTATCTGCTTAGAAAACAAATCAGTAACAACCCACAACACAGTTTTACCCCCACTGAGAGGGAGATCAGTCATGAAGTCCATAGCAATTACTTCCCAAGGTCTGCTGGGCGTTTCAAGAGGTTGTAGCAGTCCCGGGGGTTTGCCCTGCGATCGTTTCGCAGCGGCACAAACGGGACAGCTGCGGATGAAGGAGTCAATGTCGGAACGCATTCCCCCCCACCAGAACTGTCTGCGCAATAAGTGAAGGGTCTTCAGAAACCCAAAGTGCCCAGCTGCTTTGGCTCCATGAGCTAAATGTAAAACGTCCTTCCGGAGAGCTTTGGGTACATACAATTTTGAGTCTTTGTACCAGGACCCCCCTTGTTCCAAAACACCAGGAGGTAGGGTATGAGCGGAACGTTCTAAAAGGCATTGGTCCCGAAGGACAGTTAAAAAGGATTCGGAGATGGGGATTTTGGAGGGAGCCCCCCCGTCGGTCCTGGAGATCTGAGAAACAGTTATAGGGTTAGTGCTTACGTGCGGCGGCGCGCAGACTGCAGGCGGCTGAGCGGTCGGAGGGGTAGGAGGGGCGGGAACTCCGGTCTGTTGCGGTGGCGGCTGGGCAGCCGGTTGGGCTGGCGGAGCTTGCGAGTTAGGGAAGGTGTGTTGATGCTGGGATCGGGTTTGCACAGCCAGCATAGGTAGGGCCCCACGTTGCATAGCGGTGAACCGAGAGTTGGTAGGTCTTTCGAGTTTTACCGGTTATTGTGGTAAACGGGAGAGGGCATCCGCGAGAACGTTCTGCTTCCCAGGGACGTGCTTCAGGGTGAAACGGAACTGAGCAAAGAACTCCGCCCACCGTTGTTGTTTCGCCGACAGCTTATGGGACCCCGTGAGGGCAGCTAGATTTTTGTGATCGGTCCAAACTTCAAAGGGTACTTTAGACCCTTCCAAGAATTGCCGCCATAAAGTCAGTGCATGATGAACTGCAGAGGCCTCTTTCTCCCAGATGGGCCAGTTTAATTGAGCGTGCGCAAATTTTTTTGAAAAGTAAGCGCAAGGGTGAAGAAGACCGTCCGGTCCTTGTTGGAGGAGAGCCCCTCCCATGGCTACATCGGAAGCATCGACTTGCACAATGAACATTTGATTTGGGTCTGGGTGCCGTAGCACCGGCTCCGAAGTGAAAAGGCGTTTGAGGGCCAGAAAGGCGGCTTGGCATTGCTCAGTCCATAGGATTTTTGCGGAGGGCAAGGCAGCCGAGCTTACTTTCCCCTTAGTTTTCAGCAGGTCCGTAATGGGTAGAGCCACTTGGGCGAAGTTAGGGATGAATCCCCGATAGAAGTTTGCAAATCCCAGAAATTGCTGTACTTGCTTGCGGTTGATGGGGGGAGTCCAATCGAGGACGGCTTGGACTTTGGCGGGGTCCATGCGAAGACCTTGGTGGGAGATGATGTATCCCAAAAACGTGAGTTTGCTTTGGTGAAATTCACACTTAGCTAGTTTAGCGAACAGTTGATGGTTACGCAGGCGTTGTAGAACTTCCCTGACCAGAGTCACATGCTCGTCCATAGTTTTCGAATAAATGAGAATGTCATCTAAGTAGACCACCACCCCACGATATAGAAGGTCATGTAGGATTTCATTGATGAGTTGCATGAAGACCCCCGGGGCCCCTTTTAATCCGAACGGCATTACAAGGAATTCATACATTCCGAAACAGCTAGAGAAGGCAGTGAGGTGCTCATCTCCTTTGCGGATACGGACTCGGTAGTAGGCTTCCACCAAGTCTAATTTAGAGAACACACGGCCTTCCTGTAATTGTCCCAAAATATCCGATATTAATGGGATAGGATAGGCGTTGGTCTGGTTAACCGCATTGAGCTTTCTGAAGTCAATGCACAGGCGAAGGTCGCCCTCTTTTTTCCGGACGAAAAACGCGGGGGCCGAGTTTGGGGCATTCGAAGGGCGAATGAACCCTCTGGCGAGGTTTTTGTCCAAAAAGTCCCGGAGGACAGTGCGCTCGGAAGCGCTCATAGGGTAAATCTTACTTTTGGTTAATGTGCAGTCCTTTACTACTTCAATCGCACAGTCTGAGGCCCGGTGGGGGGGTAAGGCATCACATTCCTTAAGGTCGAAGACATCTTCAAAGTCCCGGTACACAGTGGGTAGAGCCGGTGGTACTGGGGCAGTAGATGTTAATGCTGGAACGGGCGGAAATGGCAGAGCAAAGTTTTGCCGATGCTGGTCGCAGGTGGGACTAGCGAAAGAGATAGTGTTTGTTTCCCAATCAATACTGGGACTATGTCCCTTAATCCAGTTAATTCCCAAGACCACTTCAAATCGGATAGGGGCTATAGTGAAGTCTATTTGTTCCCAGTGGGAACCAATTCCCATTGCCACCCCTATGGTGCGATGATCAACTGGACCCCCCTGGAATTGGCTCCCGTCCATTTGAGCAAATTGGACGGGGGCGGGTAAAGCCTCTGAGTCGGCTCTGAGTGCAGCAAACGTGGCTTCGCTTATGAGAGTGCGACAGCAACCGGAGTCAATTAGTGCTTTGACGGGGATTTGAGGACCTCCGTTAAGTTGTTGTAAAACTGCATCTACGTAGACGGTGGAGTCCACTTCTTTGATTTTGGTAGGAGCATTCGGTTTGATAGGAAGATCCTGAGAGGTCTGTGGAGATGCTCCATTCACCACAGACCGGAGCCGTTTTTTGACAAGTCGAGGGGAGATTCCAGGTGTAAGGCTGGAGAAATCCAAGGGTTTTCCTCATCCGAAGAGGGAAAGCTGTCCCCCAATGGGGCACTTGTAATCCGAGACCCGGCGGGGTCGTTGGAAGCAGGCAGGGAGGCTGGGTCCCCGGCATGGAGTGCAGAGGGTGTGGGCCTTCCCGGAGCTGCGCTGCGGGTGGCCGCGGTGCCTCTGCGTGGTGGACGACCTCGGGCGCGGGTTGTCGTGCTGGGACGAAATAATTCCTGGCGGCGTGGACAAACGGTTGCAAAGTGGCCCATTTCTCCGCATGTAAGACAGGCACCCCTCTGAAATCGGGCTTCACGTTCCTGGAGCGGACGTGGGGGATTTCGTGGGACGAGCAGTGGTGCCTTGGGTTGAGGCTTTGGGGCGCCCTTCTCCTTGTGCTTTTGACGGACGAGAGAAATAAAACGGCGGCGGCTTTCCACTTCCTCGGCTAATAGGATCCAGCCTTCGAGGGTATCGGGATCGCCCCGCATGTAAGACCAGTTCAGAATGTCAGGATGCAAGGCTTCCCTGAAATGATGGATTAGGGTGGTCTCGGGCCAACCTACAATTTTACTTGCCAGTCGCTGAAATTCATCGGCAAATTCTCGAACTGTAGCAGAGCCTTGTTTTAATTGTAAGAGTTCCGTTTTGGCTCTTTCTCCCAGGAAGGGGTCCTCAAACCTCCTTCTCAGGGCAGTCATGAAGTTGTTGAGGGAACGAATCGCACGAGAGCGGGTGTCAAACTGGAGGACCATCCAGTCAGCCGCTTTGCCCGTCAGGAGGGAAGCTACGTACCGCACCCGGCTATCTTCCGTGGGGAAAAGTTGACCTTGTTCTCGCATATAACTGTCCACTTGATGCAAGAAACAAGGCAAAGTCTCAAGAGATCCGTCATACGTAGTCCTCAATTTGAGTTGCTTCCAAGGGCCGGGCGCGGGCTGACCCGGTTGCACGGGTGGTCCGGGCGGAGGAGCAACAGGAGCTCCAGGAGGCAAGGGTGGAGCAGGCACATTGGCAGGTGGTTGCACAGGTGGTCTGAGCGGAGGAGCAACAGGAGCTCCAGGAGGTAAGGGTGGAGCAGGCACATTAGCGGGTGGTTGTACGGGTACCCCCTGACCCGGTATCGGAACGGGCTGTCTCTGAGCTATCAGGGTTTGTTGTAATTGCCTGTTCTCGTGAAGCATAAGTTCCATTACTTCTTGGAGTCGATCAACACGGTCGGAGAGCTCCCGATTCTGGGCTCGTAAAAGATGAACCTCCTCACTTGGGCCACCAGTAAGATGAGGCTTACTGGTTCGGAAGCTCGTGGCCCATTGAGAGCTATCCCCATATAAATCCTCGTCTTCAGACTCATCTGAGTCTCGATGTCGGTCAGCCAAACGGCGTGCGCGTTGGGTCGCACGCGACGGGGCAAACGCCGGGGAAAAAGTTAGACCTGATAGTCCCAGTACATAGTCCTTGGGGCGCGTGTCCACGTTCGCCTGATTCCGTGCTGCAGCCGCCCTGGCTGCTTCCGCCGCCTCTCTCTCTCTTGCGACCCTAGCCGCTTCGGCGGCTTGCTGATCCGCCAGAACTTTGGCGTTCTCAAGTCTTAGGGCAGCCTCTGCTGTAATGCGCGGCAAAAGTTCTGTCTCGAGGAGCAAGAGTATAGGGTCAGGTTCCCCGCCCAGCAGAGGTTGTACTCGAACCGCTAGTGCGGATGCCTCGGCTCCAAACGTCGGGGTCAAAACTTGAGTCAAGGTGGCTACCGGGGTGTCCTTTGTACATTCCACAAGGAGAAGAGCGGTGCTAACAGCGACTCGCTTGGCCTCAGCCTGGCAGCTGGCCGCATCCGGGATCAGGGAAAAACCCTCCGGCGGGGCTCCCGCCATGGTAGAAAGAGTTTGTCGAGAAATAAGAGTATCCAAAAGTCCAGTTAATATTTGTAAATCCTCAGTCGCCAATCGGGCATCGTCCAGTAATTGATCCAAGTCCTGAAGATCTAAACGAGCATCAGTGTCCTCCGATGTTAACATCCAGAGACGTCCTGTAAGAGATTGCCACTGCGCGTGTACCAGTCCCCTCAAGCGGCAAACCTCTCGGTTCGTCCGGAAAAGTTCAGCGATTAAGTCCTGTAACAGAGTAGGGTCCTCTGAGAAGGGCTCCAGGGTAGTAGATCACCTGGAGAGCTGCACAGCTCCCATCCAAGTGGCAGGCGAACCCCCCTGGGCTCCAGCCTGGCTAGGAGAACGGTGAAGATGTGAGATAGCTGTCATAATGTCAGCCCTTGGCCCACAGAACCAGAAATCACCACAAAGTCATATAGAGTCCAAACAGGTGGTTTTTACTGATCAAATAGGCATACAGTGCAAACGAATAAAATGACAGCTATGAAAGGCTCACTAGCTGGGAGATATTATAAGGCAGGAAAGGCGGGAGATTACATGCAGGAATACAGTTTCCCAGGAGCTGAGTTTTCCCAGGCTTAGGCATGCGACCTTGGGGGGCAGACAATACAGTACAGAGACGGAGGCAATAACGAAACCGAGATAGCAGCCTGACAGATAGAGTATATTGAATAGTTTATTTTGCAAGCATTGATATCAGTATCTAAATGTGTTTATTTAGATATTTATACCCATTTTTCTCACTTTTGGATGTAGTTTTTGTTTGAGTCAACATTTCAAACACTTTTTGTTTGTTTTTTCTTTTTCAGATTGCTGTTTTCAAAAGTAAAATTGGAGTCCCTCTGCAGGGGCCCTGATGAGGCCCTCCTTACTTGTAAGCACATGCTGCAGATCTGGAAGTCCTGCTACAATCTCACTAACCCCAGGTAAGAAAACATGGAAACGCCAGAGAGCAGGCTGATGCTTCCTGAAATACCTCTTTCTTTCTACTACTGTCTAAAGGCTACTAAGAAGGGGCCAAGTGGGCCTCCTTAGGGAAGAAGTTAAAGAGTTTTGGAACCAATGCTCCTCTAGACTCATGACAAACCATTCTGGATTTATCAAAGCTATAGGTAAATTAACCATGAACCCTACCAGACAAAGGTAACAACGGTAGCAGATTTGGACAGGTAGCAGTGTTTTTGACTGCTTGGCTTTCAATAAGAATAGTTAAGCAAAATGTGAGGGGTTTTGTTGTTGTTGTATGGAAAAATATTTCAGCTTTCCTTCAGTGATGACTTAATCTTTTGGCATGAGGCATGCTAGTGTTGGCATAGCCCTTACACGTGGAGGAATTGATATGGGGCTGAGATACCTTAGAGCTTTATTGTCGTCGCCCCCCCTCCCAATCTACTCAGCTTAGGGAGGTGGGGAGGCAAACACACATTTGTGGAGCCTTCTACTGAGCCCTCTGTGGCACGATGCCTGCTATGTGTTGGGCCATACCTTTGGTGTCAGGTCTGCTGCAGAGGCTGCCCAGTAAAGGGACTTGTGGCAGGAAGGTACGAAGAACCACGTTTTATAACTCCAGTTCAGCAGCAGCAGATGTTTTCTTCAGAACTGGAATATTTGACCCACCCGCCTACATCCTGACTGCAGATATGCCTAAACAAAATTTAGATTCAGTCAGACAACAGCCTCTCTTCTGAAAGGAAAATATCAGGAATGCCCTGATAGGAGGCAGCATCGTTTGTCAGTATTTGGACTGCCTTTATAATGCTTTTGATTTAGGTATATTTTTGTACCTTAAAATACAATTTACTAAAAAGTGCAAATTTTTAGTTTTATTTTAACTTATGTAGGAATATGTCTTTATTCTTGTGTTTCTATTTTGAGACAGTTACTGTTTGCTTTTTACTAATACAAGGTAAAGGTTTTAAAATCAAAAGTATCCATGTTTTCAATCCAAAAGCATGGTTGCCTTTGATCTCAAATAATATGTAACTGGATCTGGTGTAATGTAGAAGACTCATGTCCAACAAATGGTGTTTTTATGTAAATAGTTGTTTCTCCAGGAGAGCTACCTGAATTGCATATACTAATGTAATATAAAATATAATATGTACAGCATATAATATAATTTGTACAGTAGTATAATATAATATGTACAGCATAAAATATAATATGTACAGCAGTCTTCTATTTGTCCGCTTCCATGTTTCCCCCTGCTTTGCTGTGATTCTTGTTGAATCTGGTTTGATTCAATCATTTTGGAAAGATTGCATCCAAAGCACCTTTGGGCATTGTGTGGATGGGAAGGTGTGCTTCCCGCCCCCCCCCCCCAGGTGCTGCCACATGGGTGCCATTTTTCTTACCTCATTCCCCGAGGCAGCCATTTCCCCCACCCCAGACTAGAGGGCTTCTAAAAATTGGCAATAGCTGTATCACTGTAGTGTTATAATTATCTATTGCAACAATGTGTCCAGCTTTTTTTAAAAAGTAACTCTGGACCTTTTGTTTGCAGCGTTATAAAGGGAAACACTTACTGTTTATTTCACCTTGTAACTACAACCAAAAGTGGTGGGTGGGGGGTGGAAAGGTGCCGTCAAGCCACAGCTGACTAATTGGCAACCCCCATGAGGTTTTCAAGGTGAGAGGTGTTCAGAGGTGGTTTGCTGCTTCCTCCCTCTGTGTAGTGACCATGGGTTTCCTTGGTGGTCTCCCATCCAAATACTAACCAGGGCCAACTCTGCTTAGCTTCCAAGATCTGATGAGATCAGGCTAACCTGGGCCATCCAGGTCGGGGTGAAAGTGCTGAAGAGCCTTACCTTAAAAAAAGAAAAGAAAGCTGGGAGCTAGAACATTGTTGCAATAGAGCCAGCATGGTGTAGTGGTTAAGAGCAGTGGTTTGGAGCAGTGGAGTCTGATCTGGAGAACTGGGTTTGATTCCCCACTCCTCCACATGTTCTGCGGAGGCTAATCTGGTCTGGTGAACTGGATTTGTTTCCCCACTCCTACTCATGAAGCCAGCTTGGTGACCTTGGGCTAGTTACACTCTCTCAGCCCCACCTACCTCACAGGATGTCTGTTGTGGGGAGGGGAAGGGAAGGTGATTGTAAGCCATTTTGATTCTTCCTTAAGTAGTAGAGAAAGTTAGCATATAAAAACCAACTCTCCTCCTCCTCCTCTTCCTTCTAGCAGTTAAAATTATAGCTATAGCTTTACTAGCCTTTTTTTAAAGCCTGAAAAAAGCCCTCCAGTGGCAGGGTGGAAAATGGCAACCACAGAGGGCTGAGACAAGGATAGGGAGGGGGGATACTTGCGTGTGGCTGCTCTGTTGTCTCTGCGGATTCCTCTGCGTTGTCTTCCTGAGGAGGCAGCTCTGGTTAGAACAAACACAGGGCCACTTCTGAGCTTTGTTTTGGAACCATTTTTAATCAGGGTTATACAACTGACCATAGAAGCATTCTTGGGTTTGTTGTAAGCAGAGTTAACAAAAATACCCGGGTTGGGGTCAGTACTGCCTGTGTGTCATAGTTTAATCTTTCTCTGCTCTCAGCTGTCTTAATTGCTCATTCAGTGTTTCCACAGGGGATCCTCCTCCTGAAATCTTCCTGTTGGGGTTCCTAGGATTTGTCCTTGACTCTCTTATAGTCTTTCTTGATATATTCTGTCTCTTTCTTTTCCCATTGTCCCATGTCTTTCAGCATCATCTACCTGTAAACTGGGGATATCTCAGCTCTGCCTCTGTGCCCCTTAATTTTCTCTGTATTCCCAATCCTGCATCTCCCGTCTCCTGTCTGATATTTCTGTTTGGATATCTCATATCTCTTTCCTCCCAAGATTTCCTCTCTCTCTATTGGTTGACAATGCTACCATCCATCCTGTAGAGCGGACATGAAGATTGGGTTTTATCGTCTCTCTTTGTTGCTCCCCATATTGGGTCTGCTGCTTCTCCTTGTACCACTTTGGGAATATGTGGCCCTCGCTTTCCGCCATCTTGGTGAAAACTCTTGAGTGATGCTCTGGTAGACTCTTGCTTTGATTACTGCAGTCTTCTCTTCAGTCTTTCATTTGTCATTCCTCGGGGCCCTCTTTGCCTCTAACCAGCACTCTTGCTCCAAAGAAATCACCTCTCGTGTTGTTATGGACATGTGACATCCCTACTTAAATTCCTGCTTTGGTTTCCTATTAATTCCCGAATCCAGCATAAACTGTTTGTCCTTACCTTCAAGAATGCTTGCCCTTATCTCTCTACTCTTGTATCCCGATACATCGCTACCCATGATATTTTATCCTCCAGTTCTATCCAAAGGTCTCCTGTTCCCTCAGATGGCTTTGCCCTTTCTCTTTTGCTTCCCCTTATGCCTGGAACTGTCTCTGAAAATGTCACCTTCCTTGTTTTCTTCAAATAGCTCCTCAAAAACCTGCTGTTTCCATGAAGCTTTGGGCGCAAACTCTTTCTTCTAAACATGCAGCCCCAGGGGTGAAAGTAATTTAAATTTCTCAATGGTACTGCCTCTTCCAGGAGCCTTGAAGCAGAAGATGGAAAGTACCACTTTGGTCCATTTCTAACTGGTACTCTGTAGTAGCCCACTTTCACGTCTGCAGAAGCCTTTGTGACCATAGCGATAACGTATTCTGTTTACTTCCATCTCTCTCCTCTCCCTTTTTGCCACCCTTGTCTCAAATTTTAGATTATAAACCTCTTATCTTGTGCTCTGGGTGCTACATACAAAACTAACAGCTGTTAATTATGAGGCCGTAATGGCAGGAACGTGATTTAGAGCCATAGTGGTGTAGTGGTTGAGCGGTGGTTTGGAGCGGTCAACTCTAATCTGGGGAACCAGGTTTGATTCCCTACTCCTCCAGATGAGCGGCGGAGGGTAATCTGGTGAACCGGGTTAGTTTCCCCACTCTTCCACATAAAGCCAGCTGGGTGACCTTGGGTTAGTCACAGCTCTCTTAGAGCTCTCTCAGCCCCACTTACCTCACAGGGTGTCTGTTGTGGGGAGGGGAAGGGAAGGGGATTGTAGGCCAGTTTGATCCTTCCTTAAGTGGTAGAGAAAGTCGGCAAATAAAAACCAACTCTTCTTCTTCTTCTTCTTCTTCTTCTTAAAAGTCAGAACCTCAGTTTAAATAAAAGAGTTTCCAGAAGTAAAATACTCAGTGTTTATTTAGAGAGTGCAAGAAAATTAGGTAGGAAACTTATAGAAGAGGAATGAATTTAACTATATATTTTAAAAATTGTTTCTTTTCGATAGTGTTTGCGCATACAAATTGTATTTTGAGTAAGCCGGAAGTGGATTACAGTTGTTGCTGTTTGGCAGCATTATTGATACAATCAGTAGAATCAAACAGCATTTTTCATCTTAAAAGTGTTTTGAACCAATTTCCCCATTCTGCAATTGGCAAAATGTTCTCCTTATCTGAATTCTCAGAGTGCTAATCTGAGGAGGAGGACAGCAGTCTTCACTTTACACATAATTTTAGTACAATAATTGTATCACAAAAATTGTAGTAATATATTTTCCAACTTCTGAATCTCTACTTACGTGGCACAGGATCTAATCATGTTCTGTCACTGCTTTTCTAGTGGGGTTTATGCCGTCTTGCCTAAAAATAATTTAATGTAATCATTACTCTAGACATGTGAATTTTGTGTGAATTTTGACCTGTTCTGAACCATAGAAGTTAAATTTTTCTCATGACATGGGAGCAGTGTATAATTTTCAAGTAGCATCAGTTGTTGGTTGCCTTTTCCCCCTCTGCTTCTTGCTAAATCAATTTAAGAACGAGTTGTAATAGAGCTTCTTCGTTATCTTCTTTCTTATATTTTTGTCTGATCATTGTAAAAAGGCATTGGGATTAAGTTATTAAAAAGTATAAGAGAAGTTAATGGTAGAAGCAATTAAGGAGACCTGTGGACATGTATGAGGAAAACTGTCATGGAGCAATGTTGAAAGAGAAAACAGATCTCTGTGCCACCATCACTGGCAGAAAATTGACTTTCAATGATCTCTCAGCCATGTTCAGTTGGATTCATCATGAGGTTTCCTCCACTTGTACTCTAGCCATTGACCCTGCCGCCTTGTTTCTTAGGGAGCTGTGATCAACTAAAGGGAAACTAGAGCTCTACCTAGAAACTCATGTGTCAATAATCTGTATGAGTTCCCTGGAATCCCATTGCTGGAGAAGGCATCCAAATCAGTTAAATTTTCCTTTGGAGCTGCTTGGAAATTATTTGGAACCATTAGCTATCAAAGGCAGACCATCCTAACTCGTCCTTCACTACTATAACTGCTAGAGGACCTGTGAGATCAACCTTATACATTTGGTGATCTATCCATGATATTGGAGTACGACACCTGCCCGGTGTGTTGAGCCTAACACACATTAAGACAAACCCATGGTTGCCAAGATGGCTGTGTAATCCTGAGCTGTACTTGTTACAAATCTGTCACTATGCAGGGTCTGAAGCTCCCCAGAACAATAATCAACATTTGTCAGCTCAGTTGGAACTGTTGGGTAGTGGGATTGGTGTGTCAACAGTGCCCCTACCCTGAAAATGTAAACGTTGTCAGCATGGACTGTATTTCTGTGTCCATTTTTATCCCACTATTATTCCAAGGAGCTCAGAGCAGCATGAAAGGTTTTCCCCTTCCCATTTTGTCTTAACAACCCTGTGAGGTGGGCCAGAGTGTGTGAGCTTTGTGGCTGTGTTTGAACTCAGGTCTCCATTGCCCTAGAACCAACCAGTATACCAAACTGGTCCTCTGTTAGTGTTAGGTCTAAGGAGTCATCCTCGGAGGATGAAGTTGCTGTGGTGGCTGAGCCCACAGAGGTCAAAACCCTGGAAGACCCTAAGGGTTCTTGGCTCTTTGACTCTAAGGATCCATCAGAAGACAAGTTGCCAGCCGTGCCACTGTGCCAGAAGCTTCGATAGCCCATGAACAGGAGCTGGAGTTAGACTGAGGCTACTGAGGAACCCGCTGAGGAGACTTCTATCCAAGGATCCCACGGTCACCCCCAGGAGCAGAGAAAATGGAAAGGCCAGCCAGAAGCTTAGCTCAGACAGTGGGATGCCTGTCTGGCTATGTGAGGCCTCTCCTCTGCCTGTGAGACCTCAGAAGACACCATGAGGCTTTGGAGGACATTGGGCAGAGTCCAGCTGAATATGCCTGAGGGCTTCAGGCCACTTTTACAGCTACAGGTACCATTTCCTATAAATAGGCTCAGTCCAGCTTTGACTGTTTGTGGGATCAACAAACAGTGCCTGCCGGGACTCCTGCCTGCCTATGTTTGTGAGAACTTGTGCATGCCCCTTGGTGCAAGCAGGTCATTCTCTGGAATTAGGTAAAGGATTTAGTGTTCTTTTAGATGACAGCAACTCCATTTCTTCTCCTATGCTGCCCCTCCAGAGTAGCCAGCTGGAAGCATCTGGGACGGAACGGGCCCTTCTGCATCATCCACCCAGGTTGGTGATTCACCAGCAACTTGGTTTCCTGTTAATTGACATTTGGCGTGGCATTGTTCATGGATAAAGGAAGCAATTAATACTGAAGTTACCGAGAAACGTATGCTGGCTGATGTAATACTGACTGCATGAAAAAATGGGCCAAGGAAGTTTCCCCTTGGCTTCCTGTGGATTCCTGTAACTGCATCACTGTATGTGGAATTATCAGTCCGCCGACGTTGTCTTCGAGCGTTGTGCAGAATCTCTTATACCAGTTTAACAGCAGCCGAACAAAGAAAGGAAATGGCATCATTCTGTGTGTAGAGTGCGTTACTTGAAGATGGATTTTAGAAACTTCATCAGGGGGAAATTGCCAAGATGCTATTCAGGTTGAAAACTGGGAAGCCGTTTTAAAGCTTTGGGAAGATGGGGATTTCTCCCCCTCAGGCTTGAACCATTTTACACCAGTCAGATCTTTCTGGGGACATTAGTACTGATGTTACAAGTAGAATGCTAAAAGCGTTGCCTTTCTGAAGAAAAAATAGTCTGTGAAAAATAAAGTAGCACCAAAAATCCAAGTCTGCTATTTATCTGCCAACTATTTATGCTGCATCATTACTTTCAATTGCTCCACCATTCAGTCTCTGTACATTATTGCCTGGGTCAGAGAACAATTATTTGCTTTTCCTGGTCTGACACCTGAGGTGACACAGTGTAAGCACCAGTGGATTTCTTGCCAAGGCTCGAAACATTCCTGGATGTGGGCAGAGACCACATGGGCAAAAAGGAAGCTGGGAAATTACTTGCAAGTAAACACTCGGGGCTGTGAAGTCAGAGCATGCCGAAGTGCTTGCAAAAAATAGTTCTGTTAGTTGGTAGGGGTTTTGGACTGCCATTTGAGCTTGCTCGTGGTTTGATCATCTTGTGAGCAGATGTAGTAGCACGAAAAACCCGGCCAGGATGAGCAGGTCCATTGATTAGTTGGTAAAATGCCCTTGGCTGCCCTATGAAATGTGTGGGGACCAGTGCCCTCGCTTCAGCGGTACTAAATGGCAGGTTTAAAAATATTCCTTTTGAGAAAAGATTATGTGTATGTGGCTTGAGTCAACATGATACACTACGCATATAATCATAAATTGTCACCTGCACAACGGTCCTCGTAAAAAAACCAATTCTACCCTTGATTGATAAAATGAAATCTAGCCAAGAATTCTCTGTATGCCGGTTTTTGTTGAATGATACTATTCCTGAAGTCACTTTAAAGGTGGTGGAATTTTTGATGGAAGTTGTCAATATTAGGACTAAAGTCGAATCCATATTTAAATCGAAAATGTATGGACAGTGAATTTTGTGTACTGCTTACTTCATGTTTCTGAGTATATGCCAATAAAGGTCGATTGATTTATTTATTGATTGAGTGTTCCTTGTGATTATCGTGACTGACATTGCAAGGAGCACTTCTGGGAATTTACAGTGCCATCCTAAGCGGAGTTAACGTCGTTCTGAGTCCACTGAAGTCCATGGGCTTAGTAGTATGTAACTCGGTTTAGGATGGCACCGTCAGGGTAGTTTCATCGAGGTTCAGAAAAATCTGGACCATTACCTAGAAGAGCAGCTGTAATTAGATACTTTACTCAAGATGAGATGGGGTGTGTGTGTGTGTTAAGTGCTGTCAAGTCGCCTCCGACTCATGGCGACCCTATGAATGAAAGTCCTCCAAAATGTCCTATCTTTCAGCCTTGCTCAGACCTTGCAAATTGAGGGCTGTGGCTTCCTTTATTGCGTCAGTTCATCTCTTGTTGGGTCTTCCTCATTTCCTGCTTCCCTCAACTTTTCCTAGCATGACTCTTTTCCAGTGATGGGGTAGCTGGGGGGATATCAGCTGTTCATATGAAGGCATGCTGAGAAAATAAAAGCCCTTCCCTGTCGATATTTAACCTTCTGTCAACATCTTTTAAGTTCTAGCTCTTCTGATGTAGCCTGAATCCCATTGTGGAAAACATTTTGGACACAGTAAAGGATATAATTTTTTAGCGGAACTGTTGTTTGTTCTGTCTTTTTCCCCTGTTAGGTTGCCATCTGATAAATTGTGGGTAAATACATATACCGCTGAGCTCTATGGTAAGCCTTCCAAAGCCACCTGAGCATTTGTATACTTTTAAAGCTTTAAATGACTAACTCTTTGCATTATTTCCTGTAGTGATTCCGGACGGGGCAGCAGCTTGTTAGACAGAGCCATTGCTGACAGGCGACAGCTTAGTACGATTACTTTGCCAGACTTCAGTGACCCTGAAACAGGTGAGGATTTCTGTCTGGAACAATGGAGTGTCAATGACAAAATGTGTCATCTGTAGATATTATAATCTAGATTTACCAAACCACTTCAGGTAGGCTTGGGATGATTCCACTTTAAATATTGCTGTAGGAACCACCATGTACATAGCCTGAAATGTTTGTTGTTTATATTTAAAAATTTAATGGACTGATGCCTGTGTGCCTGTCCCCTGTAGGAAATAGGCATAAGGGCTTTGGATCTGTGCATATCAATTGCAGAATATGTTAAAGACTCCTCAAGAAGCCATTAGGAGCCAGTGTAAAATCTTGTGTCTTTGCCCTCTCGCCTGTTTAACAGAGAGGCTCGTATATGCTGACAGCCAGAATCTAGAGAACTGTGCAGTTTGGGCTATGATCCTATTCACTCTTACATAGGAGGGGAGCTCCATTGAGTTCAGTGGGGTTTATTTCCAAGCAAATGTGCAATATCATTGGATTCCATGAGCCCATTCACACGCTGTGTTTTCCAGGTGTACACAGAAGTGTGCTTGCAAATATACTCGTCAGAGAGCTGCAATTGGCTGCATCAAATTACAACAAGATTTAAAAGTCAGGAGAAAGTCCCCTTAGGAACATGCAATCCCTTCCCCCATGCTTCCAAGGGTTTGGTACATAGTGGTTTAACCGAATAATGCTTCAGAACATACTTTTAATAGCTTAAAAAAATAAGATCTTCCAACTCATTAGTAAGACATTATTGTCTAAACAACCTTTTTTTTAACACTGTTGAAGTGAAAGGATGTTTCAGTTTAGGGAGTGTCTCATAAAGCAATTTTACTTTTAAAAAATTAATAGCACAACAGATAATGAACCTGTGTTTTGAGCACAGAGAAAAAATAAATTGCATGATTTATCCATATTGGTCCTTAATCTCTCTGAATAATCACTCTCTGAGACCCATCTGTTTTCACTGGAATATAAAACCACTTTCTATTTCCACAAACAACCATTGTTACCCTAATAGTAGAGAATGCAACTCCCTCTCATTAAAGACAGTATTAGTGGGTCGTTTTTGTAAGGAAATGCCTAATGAATGTCAATCTCTACTATTCTGCATTTTTTAAACCAGCTTGATGGTGTGTATTTGAGTTCTTCAGTGAAGCTGTGGCATTTCACATGGTTGTTTTAAAAATTGTAATTAGTCGGGCCTCAATGCTAAAGACGTTATTAGACCTCTGCAGACAGCATAGGGCACATATACGCTGGGGAGTCGAGGTGACACTAGCCAGCCCTACCCTACATCCTGTAACCACCCTAGACCTGTCTGACATCCATGCATTAAATGTCATTTCTGCATAGGGGTCTATGTTAATTGGCCCCTATTCTAAGGGAACAACATCCAGTGCATAGATGTCAGGTGGGCCTGGAAGAAGGGATGCTGGAGCTTGTGCGGGCCTTTGCCCAGTAGGTGCTACGCAGGGTTGCTGACTGCCATCTGGTCTCTTAAGTAGCAGCTTAATTGGCTTAATTTACCTGGTGAGGTTTGTTTACCTCCATGCCCTGAAAAGCTCCCGCTGTCCATTTCCATGCATTCCTCTGCTAAAGGGAGAGGACACTTTTCTCCAGGCCTGTTGGCAACCTTGGTACTATGTCATCTGCAGAAGGCTATGGGGAAATCTGCATTAAACCATCCCACTTGTCACAATAACTTTGTGAGTCGGTGCAAAAGGAGTGAAATTCTACACTGTTTGCAAAGTTGTAGGATTGTTCAGGACGAGAAAAGGGGCACTGTTCTTTTAAAATACTTTGGACTAGATTGAATGAATTCTCCCTTTTAATTGTTCACAGCTTCAGAGACTGTAATGCAGGTATTTTGTTCCAGGTTTTAAGATTTCCCATGTGATGATATCCAGGTATCCAAAACAGCCACGGAAACTGATACACGATTGTACTAGCCACCATCGTCTAGTACTAAATGTCAGCCTTCTCTTACAGACTTCAAAGATATTTTAAGGAAAATACTGAAATTTTATTGTTTGTACATGTTCTAACCAAGTTGCTTTCATTGAGGACAAATTGAAAGCAAAAGGGTGTGTAATTCCTTCTGGTCAGTGACAGAAGGCCAGTAATGTTCCTTCCTTTGGGATCCAGAGCAAGACTCACCTTTCCCTGAAAGAGGCCCACCTCTGCTGTGGCACCCTCTAGACCATTTCTTGCCTGGGTTACCGACTGGGCATCCTGGCAGGAGTATTTCTTGGGGTTTCTGTTAGGTCTCTGCTCCTCTTCCCCCCCACCTTCTTTTTACCTGCCTGCTCCTAAACACTTTCACTAATAATCAGTCCCTTCTGTCCTTCCTTCTTTCCACAACCTTCCCATCCTAGTGGATGTAATCTACTTATGCCCAGGTAAAGTATGCTGATTTGCACTCGGGAACGCATTCCACAGTTCAGAACAAGTGTTGAAGCTTCCCAAAGAATGACCCGACAAATTTAGGCCCAGTCCTTTCCCTTGGCCCGCTGCACTTGAACCAGGCCACGATTAAATAGTCAGCAGCTTCATGACTTTTTTTTTCATGAGAGCCAAGGTGCTCTCCTTGATGCTGTAGTGTTGGACTGGCAGGCAGAAAGCAGGCTTAACAGAGACGGCGGGGCCATTTTAAAGAGAGCTTGGCTGTTAATATGTCTGTTCATTTCTCCCCCCCCCCACTGTGCATTATGACCTGGCAGCCACGTAAAGTGGTCCAGATTCTCATCTGTGTTGATGCCCAGCTCTCACATTCTAGAACCCACTGGTCCTGTTCTGGATCTGGGTAGGGTTATGCCAGATCACAGGCCACCCGCAAGTGAACAGACACAAAGACGAGTGAAATCGCCTTGGACCAAGTCAAACAGTTGCTCCATCTAGCTCGGCGCTTATCTGCTGTAATTGTCCCCTAGTTCTTAGGCACTGGAAAAGTTCTGGCTGAAATCCTTTAATTGAAGATGCATGGGATTGAACCCAGAGACCTTCTCCATTCAGCCTATGTGCTTCCCCACTAAGCCACAGCCCCCTTGCCTGAGTGCTGATGGGCCTAATCCCTCATGCTTGCATCTCTGTCTAGGTTTCTGCTAGCCTGGTTTCAGGAAAGCCTCACAGATCGTTATGAAAGCTTTTGCTGGCCTGCCTACAGTTTTGTGCCACAGGGCAGCTGGAGCAGTTGCTCTGGCAATCGACTCACCTAGAAGGAATTCCTGCTTCATAAGCAAGCAAGGACTAAATGCAAGCCTCTAAGCTCTTTCTTCCCGTCTGCAAGAAGGCTACGGTATTTCAGGCAAGACTCCAGGGACCATCCAAGATACAAACTGGAAAAGTCAGTCCTTCCTGGTTTGTTCTGCTTCCTTCCATCTCCATCGGCAGTCTGGTTCTCTACTGAGGAAGGTGAAGTGGGGTAGGGTTTCACAAGCAGTTCCTGCATAAATCCCCCCACCTTTTTTTTTAAAGCCAGTGCTGGTGGCAAAATCTCCATTGCTGTAGCAGCTGCAGAGCAGGGGCGGGTTGACCGTTCAACTTAAAGGGAAATGTCCTGGTGGGCCACTGCCCTAGAGGGCTGTTGTTGGCCAAGCCCCCAGCAACTCTACCGGTGCCTCGGGGGGGGGGGGGCATGTGGCTCAGACCATTGATAATCAGTCAGCTCACGAGTTGTCTCCTGCTGCGCCGCTGCTATTTTGTGGGCTGAGGCTGAGTCAGTGCCCATTGTTGGCGCCCCAAAGTTCAGTGGCCCCTGAAGTGTTGACCTGTGCGCTTCCCAGCCTGCTCCTGCTGCATAGCGTCCTCCCTTCCAAAGCTCCCCAGGCTTTTGAAATCCAAGCTGTCTTCTCCCACTTTTGCTGTACCAGCTGTGAGAAGCTTCCCACCTCCTTTTCAAGCAGAAGGACTCGCATGTTGGGTAAGAAAGGGGGCAGGAGATGAGTTCTGCTACACAGGAGGGCATTTGAGTCACTCAAAGGTAATGGTATTGCCTAATTTGTTTGGGTGCCGTCATTTAAAAATTTGCTTTAAAAAGCAACACAGGCAGCCCATTCCTGTAAGGGGGGGGGGAGATCCTTAGAAGCCAACATGACCCCGCGCCAGCGTAGGTGCCAGAATAAAGTAGCACCTACACCAGCATGGGGGCAAACACGTTGGCATCCTGGCACTGCCGGCCCCCCGCCGCCAGTGTAGCCACTCTGGCAAGGCTTTCCCAGAAGGGAAAGCCTGCGCCAGCGTGGCAGGGTGTTCCCAGGGGTGGAGCTGCCTTTAAGCAACTTTCACAGCCCTTTCGCCCCATGAACACCCCCTTGAGCAGTGGTGGGGCTGCACCACCTTTTTTGGTGACGCAGCCCCACTTTGTGCTATGGGGCATTCCCCCCTTTTTTTCATTATTTTATTTTTTAAGTTGGTTTTTTTCTTTTTTACTCCACGGTGGCTGGGAGCGGTGGAGCTGTGCTGCCTTCTCCTTCAGGATTGCGCTTTTAGCCTCCAGTTTGCCAGGGCTGACTGCCTCGTTTGTAGCCCAGATGGACATTTCGCAGCTTCTGGCTCTGAGGAAAGACGTTAGACGGTCTTAGGAAGTCATGTCTATTAGCTCTTTTCCCATCAATAAGTTTTCAGATGTTTTGTGTAAGCTGCTTCCTTCCCAAAATAAATTGATATGATTGAAACTAGTTTTGTACCCCCAGAATTCTCAGTAAACATTTTATACTATGTGCATTTTTAATGTATACAAGAAAGCTGTCATTTGAAGTGGTTCTCGGGAGAAATTTGGGGGAGGGGGTTGTGGTTAAACTGTTGCATCCGTATTTACATCATCCCCCCCCTTTCTTGGCATCCATTAATCAATTCAAATCCTGTTCCTGGCATTTTCTTTATATATTTTTTTCTCTTTCACTCTTTTAGCTTCTGATTCCTCCACATCTTCACCTCTCTCAAGAACAGAATCTCCTCTCCACCTGTTTATGTCTCCTCAGTCTCCTCACCCTCATCCCAAAACTGATACCTTTGTCTGGCCCTATGCAACCAATCCATATTGTGACCACGTTCCTGGGCCCTGCGAACCTCCACTCTGTAAACCGATTTCCTCTTTCTGATAGGCGTGTTAGTTTGCTCTCTGTTTGTGCTTCTGATAATCTCTGGAACTGCTAAGCACTCTTTGCACGGAACTGTTCTTGAACACCTGGGTGTTTTGGTGGGAGCTCCACCTACCTGTTTATATATATTTGATTAATTTTTCATGGCTTAGTTAAAACATTTGGAAGTTCCAGGGCTGTAGGCTCCCGTATTCCGTCTCCACGTTACTCAACACAGATAGTTTTAAGTGGCCGTGCAGTGAAATGAGGCTCACAGCTCCAGCCAACCAGAAAGGCCCATGAATTTCTACTTAAGAGGACCACTAGGGGGCTCCATTGCCTCCTTAAGATCACAGCGCCATAAGGAACCCCTGCAATATCATCTCTGGGGCAGCAGCAGCTGTGTTAGCACAGCGGTATCAACAGTCTGTTGCACTGGGATGTATTCCTGGTATTGGCGCCATGCAACACAATAAATAACTATTTTAAATAAGGTAATTAATAATAAATAACCAAGGAAGCTGTAGGATTACGCCAGCTTCAGGAGCCTTGCATCTAATCCTGGCTGCCATATCTGAGGGCCATTATTTTTTTTAGCAGGGCAATCCTATGCACAGTTGCTCCAACTAGTGGGATTAGATTGAAGTGACTTTGGATGGGATTGCATTGTAGGGGATCCCATTGCAGTTTTGGAGGTACCCCTAAAAAACGTGTGTGAGCTGTTCAGGTGCAAGCGGTGTACAGTCCCCTGTCAAGTACATGTTATGGCATGCATGCTCTCTGAGGGTGAAAACGCATGGTCGCTCCTTTATTCCCTGTTTCAGCCAGGATCGAACGCATGTTCTGCGAAAACGCATGCATTCGATCCTGGCTGAATCCTGGCTGAAACAGGGAATAAAGGAGGCTAAAGCAACCATACGTTTTCGCCCTGAGAGTTTTGCCCCTAGATTAAAGAAACCATGGAGCAGTCTGATCCAACTAAGCAGTTGTCACTGTGGCAGACAAGGACAGAAGATCCACATGAAAGACCATGAGGCTGGTCTCCTTGGCAGCAGGGCAGTCAGATTGTAGCATTGCTGGGTTAGATAGGAGAGTGACTGCCCCCTCCCCCAGTTGCCACGGGGCTGTAGGAGACTTGGGTATCTTGCGAGGAGCCAGGGAAGGCCAGAGAACATGTGCACCTTGCAGTTTGGGCCAGCTCAGCTGTCAGAAGTCCTGGAACGGGAAGAAGGAGAAGGACCCTGAGCCCACTCTTGACCGGGGATTGAGGGCAGGATAAAAATCAAAATTAATGAATAAAATTAATCTTATCTCAGGGTATGAGGCCTTGAACATGGGATGAGCTTGGTCCCCTTACCCTGCCATGTTAACTCGTCTTCCCACACGTGTTTGCCTCAACGTAATGTTTGAAGTAGTCCTCAGAAAATTGGCTGTTAGTGTAGTATGCAAGTGGGATTTCCGTCTTCTTGACCCCAGTTTGTCAATGATGTACTGGGGGGGTATCAATTAATGTTGCTTTAATTATGCTGCTTGTGGCAAAATGCATTATCTTCATTATTGAAGTTATGTCCAGTATCTTTATAATACTTACTAGGTTTGTTATCTTAGAGCCTTTATCGAGCAGAATTGGCAAACAAATATCATTTTAGACTGGATTCAGGAAAGACACATTTTATTCTTTATTCTGTATTTTGGCTTACTCTATACAGTTGGGTGGTGCTGTGTTAGTAAAAAAAATCTGTCCTTGTCTCTGGCACAGAATTTGAGGCACAGGTGCTAGAAAATAAATAACAAAGGGGTGTGAATTAATCAGGTCACAATGCAGTCAGATCCCATTTCAAAAACTCTCTGAAAGGGTAGCTTTTGTATTAACGCTCACTCTGTTCCCACTTGTATGTTTAGGGCTTTTTGTCATCCTGGTTCTTCACCATGACCTGTTAAGAACAGTGTACCTGTTTAAAAAACATCTGTCCCCTATGCAGAATGAGGTGCTAGGTTAAGATGGCACAAAATCTGGATTGCCCCCATCACACTGCAGGCTGGCGGTCATATTTTTGAATGTTCACGAATGCAGAAGATTTGCATGTAGGAAAGTGACATACCTGGGAGAAATCTACATGAAACTTTTCTCTGTCCGGTGTACATTGACAGCTTGTAGGGAAGTTCATTTTATTGTGATATATCTCCCCTGCAGGCTGAAATAGTACACTTCAGAATTCTGTTACCCTATTCGGCACAAAATTTCTCGAATATGTAGTTTGTATTTAGGCCTCCGACAGGTCACCGTCAGAATCCAGTGTTGGTAGAAACCCCGGAATGAATGCCCACATGATTCCCTCTAAGTTGAGTTATTAATTAAAAGTTTGATGCTGCTTTGAACTTGTGGAAACTTCCTTTGCCCCCACAAAGGCTTAGAAAATTGAAGATGGGCTTCTGCTTTGAAAAACATTAACACAGTTTGATTAGTCGGGGGAAGTGCTGTAGACAATTTCCTTTTCAAAACTGAACCTCTGTCAAGCATATGACTGTAATGTAGTGTGGCCCATGTAGTATTAAATTGTTTGCCCTCGGTGAGGGCTGTGACTCACTTGGAACTCCATCGGGATGAATAATGAGAAGTTGTCGAAATGTGAACAGCGCAATAGGCTGTGAATTTTCCACCTCCTATGAAAGCCACAGTAGCAAAGAGAGAAATGTTTGTGATAAGTTTTTGCAAGAATTTCTACTTCAGACTTTCACCTAACCTAAGAATAGACCCTCCTGTGCGTGATCTGCATATAATGTGATCCCCCCGCTTCCCACTTCTTTTTGAGTTCATACGAGTACAAAACGGTACGCCTCCTCTATGGCTTTCTTCCTATAAATATGCATACTCTGTTATTTTTCTGTGTTCTGTTTCAATATGACAGCAAGAGGGATGGAGCACACCCTTTTTTCCAAATTCTCATTGAAAGTTCGCCTATTTGAACAACCTCATTTCAATACCTTTTGGAAATCAAGAAAAATGGCTTACAGTTTGAAGGTTATCAGAAGTGTATTTGCTTTTTTTGTGTAAATTCTGTTTTTATAGCTCTTTTATCCTTTTGTGATTTTAATTTGTGGTTTGATCTGTTGTTTAAAGGCAATCCTCCAGACGCTTACTTTCATGGTTTTTTCTCCCTTTTTTCAGTTTGTAAGTAGTATTTACTATACAGGTGTATTCCTTAACTTTCTAAAAGACGTCAGAATAACCCCACTCCACCCACCCCTTTCACCACAGAATGTAAATGTTGTCCATTCGTCTTGGAGGTTTGACAGTGTGTGCAAAACAAAGCTGCCGCTCTTTCAGGTCACCCCCCTTGAGGCTGTAATCCTTACGAGATCTGGATGCGCTCCGCTAGCGCTAGACTGTGTTTTTTTAAGAGGCAGTATTAACTTCTGGAGGGCTGCAAATAAAAGAGTTTGGGCAACATAGGGCTTATTTCTCATATTTGTTACTTGAAATTCTTAATCCGCCACGTCTGTGTACCATTGCGTTGATTTGTCTTGCTAAGGTTTTCCCCCCAGGGCTGTTCCTCCCCCTTACACTATAGTACGTCACTTTGCTCACATAACAGGGAGGATCAATGGCAGATTGGAGAGTAAAAAATACATTAAAAGAAAATGAAACACTATCTTTTTCTAGAGTCTCGTTTTACAGTACTGAACATTTGATTGCACCCCTGTTCTTAACATTTTTAGTCTAGTTCTTTGTATTTCTTTTTACAGTCTAATTCAAGGCAAAATAGATTTTGACCCAAATAATAGGGGTGTTCTATGTTTGGCGGCAGGGGGTATGGTTGCTTCATGAACCAACCCTATGGACCAAAGGAAAATTTCCCTTTAATGGTCTTATCCTGAACGAGTAGAAAGCTCCAAGCTTCGTATACTTGACACACGTAATCCATTTCCCAAAATGTTGACAAGCAGGCATTGGGGCAGATGAGTTGTTGCAGATGCCAGCGAAGCCTTGGGAGATTTTTCAGAAGGAAATAGCTCTTTCGTTTAGTCCTGCAGAAAGTACTGTCTCTTCTCCTAAAGAGTGTGTTTGCTTGCACCGGCATACAGATCTCTGCATGCTACACATTTTGATGTTCATGCATGCGGAATCTGACGTGTGTTTTCATCTTGCATGCTTTTGCTCAATTCCATTCCTTTCCTCTCCTGAAGTTAAGATGCATTGTTCTCATGAGATTTGACTGAAAAGCAAGTTTCCATTTTGTAGCAAGGAGAGAGTGAGTCTATGAGGATTTGCGTTATGTGATTTAACCATTTCATCATTCATTTGGCAATCGTAAATGGGGAAAAACCCTACAGGGCAGTAGAAGTATATGCACCACACAAGACATGGATATTTTTCGTAAGCCTCCAAGTAGAAAGAATTCAGCTAATTGCCTTCTTTTTTCTTTGCTGAAATTGTCCAGTTTATCAACTGTTCAGAAATGGAAGTCCTCCTTGGACTAAATACCAGCAAAAATGCTGACAAATGTGGTCATCACCTTGTCGTGATGACTGGCTTCTTTTGTTGGTCGTTCAAATTGTGGCAGTTGCCTATTGTGATTGTAAAATAAAGCCATTCAGACAAAGCACGAGTTCACCTTAAATTGATGGAAGCTTTCATTATGTTGGTTAAGTAATCCTGGGCATGTACTTCTTCACAAATAGATCTGTAGCGACACAAACTGTGAGACAGTAAATGCTGTAGTCCAGGAAACAATGGTTAAAATATCTAGATCTTAGTCATTTCCAAGAATGAGCCTTTTGACTCCATATTTCCCCCCCTTAAGTATTGGTGGAAGAGTTCAATGACAAATATGCCAAAAGTTATAGCAGAAACTCTCTGGCTAGAATAGGAATTCAAGTGCAAACTGCATAAAAGACTCATTACCAGGCTTTGCCAATCTTGCCATGGATGGATATTCTGAAATGTGTTATGGTTAAGGGACTCGTGTGAGAAAATGAACCTACGAAGAGCCCTGCTGGATCAGGTCAATGGTCCCTATAGCCCTCCTGTTTCCCACAGCTGCAGTTCACTTGCCCTTGGAGGCCCAAAATTTCCCCCCTTCAACCGGCATTCAGAGCTATGCTACTTGTCAGGCGCAATAGCTACCTTTTCTTCATGCAATTTGCCATTATGCCCTGTTAAATCCACCTAAGCTAGCAGACATCAGATCCTGGGGCAGTGAATTTCATAAGTGATAAGTACATTATTCTTTAAAAGTCTTCCTAAAGGGGTAGGGGGGAAAAACCTTTAAAAATAGGAAACTAATATGTTGGAGAGAAGGCAAACTCTTTTCCCCAGGGATCTTGCTTTCTACCTACCTTTTCTGTGTATGGAAGGCATACAGTTTGAATTGCTACAGTCCAAAGTCTTACCAAGCTATAAACTTTCTAGTGCATTGTTCTCTTGTCCTTCCTCCAAGAAGCTCAGAGCAGCCAACATGGTCCTCCCCACCGCCAATTTATCTCCACAACAACCCTGTGAGGTAAGTTAGGCTAAGAAAGTGACTGGCCTAAGGTTACT
Source organism: Euleptes europaea (assembly GCF_029931775.1). NCBI lineage: Eukaryota > Metazoa > Chordata > Lepidosauria > Squamata > Sphaerodactylidae > Euleptes > Euleptes europaea. The sequence continues at coordinate 26,153,283 of NC_079317.1, forward strand.
CAGCAACCTTGATGTCAGAATGGGAATTTGAACCTGGATCTTCCAGATCCTGCTCCACCCACTAGACAATGCTTGCCTCAGCTTGTTCTGAGTCTGTATTATATGCCTGGGAGTAGAAAACCTTTTGACTTCAGCGACGGGCAAAACATCGATGGCAGTTCATCCCTTTAGGGAACAGAACTGCAATTGTGCGAGGGGCAAAGATTGCCTCAGTCCAACTGATAAAAAGGTAAACATCATGGCACCCAGCTCTCGCTGGCCAGTTGTGGCTTAACTCTCCTTTACAGAGAAAATGATGACAAGGTGAATACAGAGCAGTGTTAGCTGGCTGACAAGCCTATGTGTTGCTATTTTTGCAAGGACGTAGGCACATTTCCCACAATGCGCTGCTTTTGCAACAAGAGTGCTGTTGAGAGGGAGATGCCTGTGGTGTGCACATTTGCAAACGTGTCTGCCACCACAGACACTTTACCTTTTTACAGTTCGTCCTGATGACAGAGAGCTGTTGTAAGCTGCACCAAAATACAGATTATAATGGAGTATCGGGAAAAGATATAGATACTTTTGCTTTTCAAAAGCAACATGGGTGGGGTGAAAATGGGGGGGGGGACCTGGAGAAATGGAGGAGCTTCAGTCACTCTAGATTGCAAATGCAGACATCTTCAGTCAGCCCATTTGGGGTTGGCTGGGGAAGACTATAATTTATTTATTTACTTCATTTTTAGTCGGCCTTCCTTGCTGAGGTTCAAAGTGGGTTATAAAATATAAACAGCAAATGCCTCCAATAAACAAGGCAGTAGGACTAGGGTTACAGAATTAGAAAACAATGAAAAGAAACCTTTTCTAAGGTATGATATGCAGAAAGTAGGTTACAAAGGAAGAAGGCAGTGCAGCAAAAGGAAGGTAATGTATACAATAAATATTGCAATAGGCTACAATCCTATTCCTTCATAAAAGCAACCTCCTGAGCTGTCCCATTATACTGCAGTTCTGATTCCTTAATAAAAATGCCCTCCTGAACATTTCTGTTTTGCATCTCCCGTTGAATGACGGAAGGGTTGGGGCCTTCCTGGCCTGCTGAGGCAGGCCCTTCGGGAGCCTGTTGGGAAAAAAATTCGGTAAAATTCAGATTCGGCAAAATTCGGCCCGTTTTGATTCAGGCCGTGCCGAAGTCCGAACTCCCCCACTTCGGATCCCCGAAATTCGGGTGAGATCCCGAGTTCGGGGAAAAATTCGGGCCCCCGCGCGCCTTCAGGGGGGCGTGGAACAGATCTGTGCCTCCCGGCCGGGAGGCACAGATCTATTTAAAGCCCCCCCCCCCGCGCGCCTTCAGGGGAGCCCCCTGAAGGCGCGCGGGGTGGTGGTGGAATAGATGTGTGCCTCCCAGCCGGGAGGCACAGATCTATTTAAAGGGCCCCCTGCACGCCTTCAGGGGGCCCTTTAAATCGATCTGCGCCTCCGGGCGCCTTCAGGGGTGGTGGTGGAATAGATATGTGCCTCCCGGCCGGGAGGCACAGATCTATTTAAAGCCCCCCCCTCACCTTCAGGGGAGCCCCCTGACGGCGCGCGGGGTGGTGGTGGAATAGATGTGTGCCTCCCAGCTGAGAGGCACAGATCTATTTAAAGGGCCCCCTGCGCGCCTTCAGTGGGCCCTTTAAACCTATCTGCGCCTCCGGGAGGCGCAGATCTGTTTAAAGCCCCCCCACCCCGCGCCTTCATGGAAGCCCCGTGAAGGCATGGGGGGGACCACGAATCTGCCGAATTTATTCGCCGAACCCCCGAAATGGGCAAATTTGGAAACGGGGGAAATTCAGCTGTTTTCCGGTTCGGGACAAACCAAATCGACAGCCCTACGAGAATGTGCATGAATGGGCAGTTGTTGATCTTATCCATTTGCACAGTGGCTTTTCTTTCTGGAACACCCATTCCCCATACTTCCTTTGCTTAACATCCAGTACAGCCACACCAGCAGATGTTATGGTTAATGCTTACCAGCTTGTTGGAATCTGGGTACTCTTAACTTTCATTATCATGATATGTGCCAATAGATGTAAAGGTCCTTTCATAGGCAGTTGCCCTTCTGATAGTTTTGTTAGTACACAAGAAGTCATTAAGTACACCATGGTTTGGCCCCACAGAGGCCACATGTGCACATGAAGGGCTCCTCTCCATGCACATGGGGAGCATGTTGGGTTCCACTCCCTCCAAGCTGCAGATCCCTGCCCCACATCACACGCTGTTCCATAGGGTCCCTGGACCCCAGGAACCGGGGGGGGGGGTCAGTGTGCTGCTGCAGGAAATTGACTGAGAAAGTTACATTGAGTGTGTGGAACACTTCCCGCAGTTCTTTGGATCTGGGCCAGTGATGAGCATAAGAAGATAAGAGCATAAGAAAAGCCATGCTGGATCAGACCAAGGCCCATCAAGACTGCCAGTCTGTTCACACAGTGGCCAACCAGCTGCCTCTAGGAAGCCCACAAGCAAGACAACTGCAGCAGCAGCATCCTGCCTGTGTTCCAGAGCACCTAATATAACAGGCATTCTCCACTGATCTTGGAGAGAATAGATATGCATTGTGACTAGTAGCCATTTTGACTAGTAGCCATGAACAGCCCTCTCTTCCATGAACATGTCCCCTCCCCTCTTAAAGCCTTCCAGGTTGGCAGCCAGCATCACATCCCTGGGCAGGGAGTTCCACAATTTAACTATGTGCATACAGTGGTCTCAGTACAGTGGCAGGTCCCCTGCACCCACATCCTACACGCACTGATCGGAAGACGTTTACTTTCTGAGAAGACACATCTTAAGACCAGGGTGTAAGAGTGCAAGATGGATCCAGAAAGGAACTAAAAGGGATTGTATTGAAGGTGTAGAAGAAATCAATTCAGCACCTTTTGGCTAATCTTTTGAATCAAAACCAACCACTCATCCAGAACTGTTTTTAGAAAGCTCTTGTGCCCACAGCGGCTGTGGGGTGAGCTGAAACTCTGTTGATGAAGCTTTCCTCCTCTGCATGCCAGGAAAAGTTTTCAGTCTGCTAAATTTCAGCTTGACATGCAGCTGTTAAAGACGTAGGATCCCGACCAGACCAAAAGAGCTAAGAACCGTAAATGGATGCGTGAGTGGCTAATAAAGCAATAGTTTCAATAGAAATATTATTATTTCAGAGAGAAGATTAATGCATTTGATCTCTGTTCTTAATTTTCTGTCAAAGAAAAACTAGAATGTGAGTAGATCATGTACCACTGCAGCAAGACACAAAATATTCAATTTGTTTTGTTTTGGAAATACATTCAATGCTTTACTCTTTATTAACTGATGACCAAAGCTTCTTGATATTGAAGTTGGAAGCTTCTATGAAATGTTCAACTCTGATGCATATATGTGAATATTATGATCCCTGGTAACATATTTCAGTTGTTCATTTTGGGGCCAGATTAATTTTAAATTTCAGTAAGCACCTCTTTAACTGCAGCAAGACTTCTATATTTCTAGATATTGTGATAGGCACCAGTGGCTTATGTTATACCACTTTGCATTTCCTTTTAGAACAGAGAAACAGTCCAGATACTTTTAAAAATAATAAAGTATAGGAAAACAAAGAAGAACTGCAAATGTTTAACCAACACATTACATGCATTATCATCTGGAATATTTTACATTTTAAAGCAATGAGTAGATTTATTTACAGGTCAGATTTTCTTTGCTGTAAAAAAATCCGTTTAGGAAAAAGTGTCCATTCCGGTTGTTAATATTGGTGATTAAAGTGATCTTTACAATTTGTGCAGCTTTAATTGGCTTCTGCTCAGGGAAGTGTTGAGATTTCTTCTATGTATTTTAGTTTATTTTAGTCCATCTATTATTATCCTTAAAATAGTCTTCTAATTGCTGCATTCCCCCCCCCCCAAGAGGAGCAATGACGAGCATTGGAGAGCAAAGTTGTGTGTGTGTGTGGGGGGGGAATTACATCATATAGCATCATCACAAACCTCTTTGGGTCTGACTGCTTACATGTGTGTATATATGGAATGTATATGCCTATGAGTGACAGAGAAAAGCTATTTGTGATTCATGGCAGCTGCTCAACTTTCATCAGTCATTTCTGCCAATAGTAAAATAGGCTTTTTAAATTGTAGGGTTGTGAATCTTAACATTGTGATGATCAGCAAAAGCACTGAAACTTTAGACCAGGGGTGTCAAACATAAGGCCCGTGGGCCGGATCCAGCCCCTTGAGAGCTCTTATCCGGCCCACGAGGCAACCCCCCCACGCACACACAGACACTCTAAATCGGGGCTGGCGAGGCATGGCCCTGCCTGACGAAGTGACATTTATGTCATATTCAGCCCTCATAATAATTGAGTTCGACACCCCCTGCTTAAGACATTTTTAGGTTTTAGTAACACTTTTACATTGTGAAGGGTAAAGAATGAGGAATTGAACATAGCATGTGTGACCCTCTTTTTTATTTTTAATTGTTTTGCGGTGCTCGTGTGTTCTTTACTAACGCCAACCGTTTTTTATTACCTCCGCAGGTTCGATTCACGCCACTTCAATCGCAGCCTCCAGAGTGGAACAGGCCCTGTCTGAGGTGGCCTCTTCCTTGCAGAGTAGCACTCCCAAGCAGGGCCCCTTGCATCCTTGGATGACTCTAGCTCAGATCTGGCTTCATGCAGGTGAGTGGGAACAGCCCCTGTTTTCTATCCCTGCTCGTTAGCTTCAGGATTCTGTGATCGTTTCATTCAGAAGGCCAGAACGCGGCTGTTTGTCAGAGCCTTTTAAGGACAGAAATGTGGCGGTTTGTTACATTTCAAGACAAAGAACATTGTGTGTTTAATTAACTGAAGCAGCGGTCAAGGGGAGGATGGCATTTGGTACTCAGGAGGTGGACTTTTTTTCACCCTTCCCAGCCACTACTCAAGTTGTGCTGAGTCGCAGACATTTAAAAGTAATTCATTGGAAATTAAATCCGACCGTGTTTTGCTGAACTTTAATCTAGCATTATAATGGAAATGTGCAATTGGGGAAGGTGAATAATTCAAACAGTAAACTTTATGCAGAAAGATAACCTTTAAAATTGTGGGTTTTTTCCCTGCAGACTAGCAATGGGGGTAACAGTAACATATTTCTGGGAAGGTTTTTTTTTTTATTATTTCAGTGTTTTATTTTAGTTGTGTGGTAGAGATTTTGGTTAGATTTCTCATGCACTACATCTCAGGCAAGAGTGGGGGGAAATAAGAATCTAGGCTGTTTGGTCACAGGTGAGTTGGCTATTTGTGTATGCTGTCAGACCCTGTAAAGGGCTGCTTCAGTCAGACTATGCTTTTTTGAGACATCAGATGATGAATCACTTTGAGCTAAAACAAACAGAAGCCTCACAAAATGTGTATGTTGCTGCGTTGTTTCATTTTAAACCTGCAGGGTGAAGGCTCACATGTTCTACTGTTTACCTGCATAAAAGCGAGTTTACACAGAAAATGAGGACAGCAGAGAGGATGTTCTAGGCTTATTCTGTGCAATGGAACACTCATACATTCAATTCATTACCTGCACTCTGACCTGATTCAGCCTAGCTTCAGATACAGGGCTCCTGCTCATCTGTTTTAGCTCAGGCAGCCCTGTCTGAGCATGATTATCTTAAAAGTTTTGTTTATCTTCTACCATTGTGGTTATAGGTACATAGATTAGTACCACAGAGATTTAGGTTATAATTCTGCGAAGCTCCCTGGGCCAATCGATATCTCCCAGCCTAATCTACCTCAGAGGGTGGTTGTGAAGATAGGAGACTGTGTACGTTGCTCTGAGCATAATAGAGGGAGGAAAAAATTAAAATTTAAGCAATAATAATATTTGGAAATAAGCCTCAATTATTTAAAAACTATTTGCTCCCAAGCACTTATGCCTAAGTTTGTAGCCTTAATCTGTTTTCTCAATTAGTTAATTGATGGTAAATGTATCTGATGCTTTTAAAAATCTCTAACAGACAAGGGGAGAGCCAGTATGGTGTAGTGGTGCAGTGGTTAAGAGTAGTGGACTCTAATCTGGAGAACCAGGCTCAACTCCCCACTCCTCCACATGAAGCCTGCTGGGTGACCATGGGCTGGTCACAGTTCTCACGGAACACTCTGAGCCCACGTGGATGCAGGCAGTGGCAAACCACCTCCGAATGTCTCTTGTCTTGAAAACCCTATGGCGTCGCCATAAGTCAACAGTGACTTAACAGCACACACACATACACAGCAGACAAGGCAGTTTAAAAAGTCAATCGCTATCAGGGGAAAATCAGTAACATCGGTAAAACCAGAGAATCACATTAATCTATTAGTGCACATTCTGTGAGACCCTATGTAACTACAGTACATATTAAAATATCATACACACACATTTATATATACCTTAACACTGCAAATCAGCAAACTAATCCCAGCCATATATGGCAGAATATTTCAACTGAAATCTAGATAGAAAAGCAAGGATTTGCATCTTCCAACATAGGAAAAATCTTGGGGGAAAGGAAAGAATGGACAGGCTCCAAACCTGAACTAGGCCTTGACAGTGGAAACATAAAGCCACACAATGTGACCTCTCAGCTGCAGGTTGTTTCCCATTATTCATAAGCAACTAGTGGCGAGAAGTTATCCTTTTTTCCTGAATGTATTTTCATGCAGGAAAAGTGGATTCTTGGTAGAACAAGCAGAGGCACGGAACTTGCTTATACAAAAGATATTGGGGGGGGGGGTTTAAACTGGACACAGGTATCTACTTGTATTGCATTTGTGTATGAAATGGATTCCCCAGGGTATCATCTCCAGAGTTAGCAGTGGCTGTAGCATCTTCAAAAGATGCTGTAGAACGTTTGAAGGTACAAATGGGGGACCCCCAAGGACTTGCAGGGGCATCTCATTTTTACTTCCCCCCACTATTTCCTCTTTCCCTTCCCTGAAAGCCCCCATAGCCTTTCCTCTTTTCCAGCTTCCTCCTTTCCACCCACCCACCAGCCAGCCTACCTTTATTTGCCCCCTGTCTTCCGCTTTCCCTCCTTCCCTCCCCTTGACAGCCTCTACCCAGGAAAACTATGGCCCAGTTGTGCAGTGCCAGCCACCAAACCCCAGTATGCGGTGCCAGCCACTGGGTCTAGCCAAGTTGCATGGTGAAGGTGATACAAATGTACTACCGGAGTAATAGATTCATTTTTATAGATATTGTACGTTTAAATCTACCATATTATATTTCCATTTTAAAACATGTTAGCTTGAACATATTTTAGCAATGCATGGTACATGGTCTGTGTCAGTTCGTCCTTTTTCAATGGCTAGTTGAAGCTCAAGGGGTGTAATCATAACATCTACCGTAATGTGTAATTTATCAGTCAAAAGGTGCTATTTAGCAAATGCCATCAGTTGTTCTTTGACATTTATTTAAATTAGCATTTAAACAATTCATATCCTGAAGAGGAAAGTCGTGCTAGGTAGGCATTGTTCCCCTTAAGAGTTGCCTTATTTTGAATTCAGCTGCTATTGTTTAAAATGCATTAGCATTTAATATTGCATCACGGGCCATAATTTAAGTATTTTAGAAAAACAAAAGGCAACTTGAATAAAAGTCCTTGAGGACAAGAACCTTGGGAGATATCTTATTCAGCGTGTTTCATGACTGATTGGGGATTTGATTTAATATCTCCTTAGTACTCTAACCACTGCATCACAAGGGCTGTAGTCCTAAGAGCACTTCTTAGGAATGAGTAAGCCCCATTGAATAAAATTGACTAACTTCTAAGTAGATGCCCTTAGAACTGGTCTCGATGCACTTTGAATCCTCACGTTCCAAGTTCAGGGACGGGGGAGAGAATCTGTGGCCTGGTATACTTTCAGCCCAAATTAGGCACCAAACCAAGAGGTTCTATTTTTCTAGCTGTTGAAGTGACTTGGCGAAACACAAGTGACTTGGCTGGGCCCCTTGGGTGGCTGACCAATGACGACTGCATTCTGTATTTGTGTATATCCCTGTAGAATAGAACAGGGCCTGTTTGTATTATTTTTTGTAAGGACCATGGCAATTTTTCGGTTCTTTTACAGACAAATATAACAGTGAAAAGCAGAAATGGGAATTTAATTGGGTAAAAGCATGTGTTAATCTCTCTTCTTCCTGACAGCTGAAGTATACATAGGAATCGGGAAGCCTGCAGAAGCTACAGCGTGTACTCAGGAAGCTGCTAACCTCTTTCCGATGTCTCACAACGTTCTCTACATGAGAGGTCAAGTGGCAGAACTCCGGGGGAACATCGATGAAGCCAAACGTTGGTACGAAGAGGCCTTATCCATCAGTCCAACACATGTCAAAAGTATGCAGAGACTGGTAAGTCCAAAATATCCCCCGTCGCTGGAAGTATAAACTCTTGGATTGAGCAGAAGAGAGTGATCGTGGAGTCTCGAGTAACTGGGCTTCAATTATGGGGAAGAAAAGGGTTGCATCATGACTGTCTTCTGGAGAGAAGGAGAGGGCAGAGATACATAGGAAGAGGCAAATTAATGTGAAAGATAAACACTTCACAGGGGGACCCATGATGCACACTGTGGTCCAAGGTGGGTTGAAGGTCTGGAAAAGCTACTGATTTAGGTAACCACCAGTTATACTTCGAAACATTTATTCTGTTAGTTGGTTAATTATTTCTAGTCCAACCCCACTGCTTAGCCATTGAAACCAAACCAATACCTCAGACTATGACTGATTAGCCATAAAGAGCTGAGTTCAAATTTGTACTTATCGTTGAACTCACGAGGTGATGTTGGGCCTCTGTGCCTACTTATAGGCCTTCGGGGGGCATCTGTTTTTGGTCACTGTGTGAAGCAGGATGCTGGAGTAAATGATTGTTGGACAGTCACTCTTACCTTCTTAAGAAGAGTATGTTTAGAAAGGGGGAAGAATTGCATCCTCCACTTGTCTTCACATGAAACTGTTGCATTGTGCACTCCAATGAAAAGAGATTGGGGAATTAACCTCTTTCTTTAAAAAAAAATACTTGGAGATATTTGTTTCCTTGTCCAGTTTCCCCCAAGATCTGCAGAGAAGCCTGGCCAAAGGGGTGCATTTTTTCCTCCTTCCTGGAAGAAACTAGTATCAGAGGAGCATGCCTATTATATTAGGTGCTGTGGAACACAGGCAGGATGGTGCTGCTGCAGTCGTCTTGTTTGTGGCTTCCTAGAGGCACCTGGTTGGCCACTGTGTGAACAGACTGCTAGACTTGATGGGCCTTGGTCTGATCCAGGAGGGCCTTTCTTATGTTCTTATGAGAAGGGGATGCTATTTGCAGTTTCTTGCATGAGTGTCATAGGTTTTGCAGTAGGGAATCTTCAGTGGAAGTGTTGTGGTCCCTCTGCAGCTGAAATACCTAGAAGACATCTACAAGGCTGTGCATCAACTCCAGTATTCTTAGCAGTTCCTCCATTATGTTCCTTTCTGCAGAGTTATTAGAACTGCCACTACATGATTGGGTTTATATGGAGACACCTAATTTGTGGCATGGGCTTCTTGAAGAATTCAGGAAGGCACATGTCCTCCTGGTCTTCAGGAGAGTTTAGATGGTCCAGTTAAGCAAGAGAGCTTTGGAGGAGTAGGTATAGAGTAGGTTTTATCTGGATTGTTTGATATTATCTATTTTTGCTGTGTGACTTTTTAAACTGCATTTTAAGTCACTTTGGGTTGCTTTTTGGGAGAAAGGCAAGGAGAAGAGTTATAAATAACTATACATCAACTATTCTCACTTTAAAGAAGGAAGTTGCAAGGGACTGCGGGAGGGGGGCATTTGTACCCGCACACCTTCCTCGTCTGGAGTGTGTCGGATCTGTCAATGGAATGGGATGCGCCCAGATGCAGTCACCTAATTTTTGGCCCCGAGCTGTTGAAAGCATTATGTGGGAATCAGATTGCAGATGCGTGGCTTGCTTTCTCTATGATCTTTCCGGTGCATGGTCAACAATTCAATCAGCGATTGTGACCTTAATTATGGTGTTAATGTTGTTGTTGTTTTAAATATCGGAAGTCTTAGCTTAAAAACTGATTTGGATAAGTGATACAAATAATCCTTTCCTGTACTCAAAAGCCTTTAATGCATTCCTCTTGTTAGAAACAAATGGATGGTTCCTCCCCCACCCGGTTGAATTATTGTGCTTGACATCAAACTGCAGTTTGGGGAAAAAATAAAATCTGCATTACTGAACATTGCACACCTAGGGATGCGTCCAGTGAATTATAACTCTACTTGAAAACTGCAAAGTGTTAAAGTTCTCCACCTTTCTCCTGCTATGCAAATTGTTGTTTGTACTCCAACAAACCTGGAAAGTATCATTTCCAACTTAAATCTTGCAAATGCAGTGGAAACATCTAATCATTAAAAAGCAGACGTCTGTCCAAATTGTCGGTTGTCAAAGGGAAGTTTTTAAAAACTGCATTTCATTTTCAATAAGTATGAATGAGCTATGATTTATTTTTCTGAAATATTATGCAAACCTATGTTGTCATTCTCCTCATTAAAAGGAGTTTCTTCCAACAAAATGAGACAGTTTGCTGTACAGAATTGTTCTGTGGTAGGTCTAGACCAGGGGTGCCAAACGTAAGGCCCCTGGGCCGGATCCGGCCCCTTGAGAGCTGTTATCTGGCCCACAAGCCAGCTGAGGCAGCCACACATGCCCACACACACACACTCAATCTGTGCTTGCGAGGCATGGCCCGGCCCGACCAAGTGTCATTTATGTCATATCTGGCCCTCGTAGCGATTGAGTTCGACACTCCTGTTCTAGACCTTGAGATGCATCTTTGAGTCTTTCTAGATTAAGGTCTCTTCACTTGCTTTATTCTATTAGCATTTAACTAACAATAGCTAAATATAAGAACCATCCTTCTGGATCTGACCAGTACTCACTGGAGTCTTGCATTCTGTTTCCCATGCTGGCCAGCCAGATCCCTATAAGGCCACATACAGAGTAAAGAGGCCAAAATGTACCCCTTAAGTTGCCAACAGCAAATGTATATGCAAATGTATACTACATTTAAACAAAGAGGTTACTTTTAGCCATCATGGCTAATAGAAATTAATGGACATATCCTTTATGAATCTGTCTAATTCCCTGTTAAAGGCACCCAAGCCAGTGGCCATCATTAGTGTTACATAATCCCCTTGTAATGGACACAGGTAGCCTTTCATCAAATTCATAAACCATTTGTATTGCAGGAAGTGTTTTCTAGGATTTCCTGGGAGTGCTGCATAGTCTTTGAATTAAAAATAAGGGGGGAAATAGTATTCTGAAAACCACTGAGTGATGACACCTTGACCGCTCACAGAGTGCCTGCAAAAAGAGGAAGGTGTTATGGCTGAGCTGAAGACCACTAGTGGAGGAAAGTGCCATCAAGTCCCAGTCGACTTATGGCGACCCCTCATGGGGTTTTCAGGGCAAGAGACACGCAGAGGTGGTTTGCCATTGCTTGCCTCAGCATCACAACCCTTGTCTCCCTTGGTGGTCTCCCATCCAAGTAAAAAACCAGGGCTAACCCTGCTTGCCTTCCAAGATCTGAAGAGATCAGGCTAGCCTGGGCCAACCACGTTAGGGTGAAGACCACTAAACAAGCCCAAAGAGACTACTGTACATAAAAAATGTAGAGCAACATGGTTAAGAACATAAAAAGAGCCCTGCTGGATCAGACCAGTGATCCATCTAGTCTAGCAACCTGTCTCACACAGTGGCCAAGCAGTTCCTCTGGAGGAACAACAACAGGGCATAGAGACTGATATTGCCTCCTGGCACTGGGTTTCAGAGGTTGACTTCCTCTGGATGTGAAGCTTCTTGCTTGCTGCTACATCATGCTCAGAATTCACCAACAAGGTAGGGTGGGGAGGTCTGCATCTGAACTCTGCTTGAAGACTCTGAGCCAGACACACAAGCACCCAGAATAAGGAATATTAATATCTAGGATTAATATTCCTACTACTTTTCATTATAACAGCAGTAATGTTGACTAGGATGTTTTCTCATCCTTTTTCTCATTTATTTTTTACTAAAATATTTACAGCTCACTTTTCCCGTCATCAAATTATGCTTCAAGGTGACTAGTTTTTATATCCTTAAGTTAACAAACAAATGTATATCACTACCAAGCACAACGGCCTTTAGCATATCAAAAGACTTGTAATAGTCATGGGGCCGAGTAGATATATGAAGGGTTAGCAGTTTAGGTGCGGGTAAACAATTATTCCCTCACAGTGGAGAGAATATAGAATAAAACTGCTATCATACTGTCCTTATACAAATCTGTGGTGAGACCACATTTGGAATACCGTATACAGTTCTGGTCACCACACCTAAAAAGGATATCTTGTTCTTATGGATATTGTAGAGCTTGAGAAGGTACAGAAAAGAGCAACCAAAATGATCAGGAGACTAGAGCAACTGCCCTATAAGGAGTGGTTACAACACTTAGGGTTATTTAGCTTAGAAAGAAGGTGGTTAAGGGGACACATGATAAGAGGTCTATAAAATTATGGATATTATAGGGAAAGTGGACAGGGAGAAGCTTTTCTCCCTCTCCCATAATACTGAAGCGGAAGGGTGAGAGATTCAAAACAGACAAAAGGAAGGATTTCTTTACACAATGCATAATTAAATTCTGGAACTCCCTGCCCCAGGATGTGGTGATGGCTGCCAACTTTGAAGGCTTTAAGAGGGGAGTGGACATGTTCATGGAGGATAGGGCTATTCATGGCTACTAGTCAAAATGAATACTAGTCATGATGCATACCTATTCTCTACAGTGTCAGAGGAGTATTGTCTATTATATTAGGTGCTGTGGAACACAGGCAGGATGCTGTTGCAGTCATCTTGTTTGTGGGCTTCCTAGAGGCACCTACTTGGCCTCTGTGTGAACAGACTGCTGGACTTGATGGGCCTTGGTCTTATGTTCTTATGTTCTAACTAATGGTACATGTCTGATTCATGATCCTTGCGACCATCATGTGTCTACTGTGTGGGCATTGTATGAAGTGAATTGGCCTTTAAGAGAAGAAATAAATGCAAAATTCCAGCCCATTTAATATACCGTATATACTCGGGTATAAGCCGACCCGAGTATAAACTGAGGTGCCTAATTTCACCTCAGGCTTCTTTCTTCTGATTTTTTAAAAATATCTAATTGAGGAAAAAGTTACCTGCCGTCTGATTCAGCCTATCCTCCACTATTCCCTGTTGTGGTGTCCCCACACCCTTGTTTGTTTCCATGTAGATTGCAGTAAACTTCTCCTTGCTAGTATCTTCCTCTACCATGTTTTCCTGCCACTATGGTCAGAGTCACCTGGCCTGTTATCTCTTTGCACTGGTTTGCTATCTGCGTCAGCCACAAGCTTCTGTCCCCCCCCCAGTTTCTCTGAGCACCCTGCCCTGCTTCTATTCTACCGTTTTTCACAAGGTGATATATCATCTCCCTCTTTGTCTCTTTCACCCATTGCTTTTTGTATTGCAGAATGCTCTGGCAATGCCTTTTTCCTACCAGCCACCTTCTCTGTTTGTCTTCCAAGACCTTTCTCAAGATCCACTTGTTTAACAAGTCCAAATTCACTTTGCTCTGCCGTCTTTCCTTATCCCCTAAGAGAGCCAGTGTGGCATAGTGGTTAAGAGCGGTGGACTTTAAACTGGAGAAATGGGTATGATTCCCCACTCCTCCACATGAGTGGGGAACTCTGATCTGGAGAACTGGGTTTGTTTCCCCACTCCTCCGCATGAAGCCTGCTGGGTGATCTTGGGCTAGTCACAGTTCTCTCCAAACACTCTCAGCCTCACCTACTTCATAAGGTGTCTGTTGTGGGGAGAGGAAGGGAAGGCGATTGTAAGTCGGTTTGAGACTCCTGAAAGATAGAGAAAATCTTCTTCCTCTTCCTCTTCTGTCCATCCCTGACCTCACCGCATACATCCCTGTCTTTTTTGTCTAATAAAGCAAAGAAAAAAAACCCACTATTATCATACCTTACAAATTAGTAGGTTTATTGTAGCATAGAGTGCACTTTATTGGGTATATGAAGTGAGATTTAAAGGCCATGAAATGCAAAAGTTACAATCTATGATACTTCTATGCAAAATTCAGAGATATGTAAAACCAAAAGCCTTTTATTAGGATCAATCAAAAGGACAGAAAAACAGTGTGCAGGTTTCTGAGTTTTCCAGAACTCTTCATCTGGCTAGATAGAACAGACAGGTCCCTTAGTGTGAGAGAAGAGGGAAAATGTAGTGGTAATTAGAGAAGAAGGTCAACAGTGCAACCTGATACCAGCTCCACTCAGCACTGCTTTCTGTTCGGATCTTCCTGGCCTTCTACACGGGTTGTAAACAAGAGGCCTAAAATATCTTTTTTTTACCCCACTCCATTTTGTTTGTTTGTTTTTGACATCTAGCCTGAGCAAGATGGAGAACTCAAAAACCTCAATACTATTTTTTTAGTCCTTTTAGCTGGTCTTGTGTGTGTGTTAAGTACCATCAAGTCGCTTCCGACGCATGGCGACCCTATGAATCAGTGTCCTCCAAAACATCCTATCCTTAACAGCCTTGCTCAGGTCTTGCAAATTGAGGGCTGTGGCTTCCTTTATTGAGTCAATCCATCTCTTGTTGGGTCTTGCTCTTTTCTTGCCGCCTTCAACTTTTCCTAGCATGACTGTCTTTTCCAGTGATGGGGTAGCTGGGAGGATATCAGCTGTTCATATGAAGGCATGCTGAGAAAATGCTTGTCTTCTCATAATGTGGCCAAATTACGATAGCCTCAGTTTGGTCGTTTTGGCTTCTAAGGTCAGTTCAGGTTTGATTTGATCTATAACCCACTGATTGGTTTTTTTGGCAGTCCACGGTATCCCTAGCACTCTCCTCCAACACCACATTTCAAAGGAACCTACTTTCTTCCTATCAGCTTTCTTCATTGTCCAGCTTTCACACCCATACATAGTAATAGGGAATACGATGGCATGAATTAACTTGATCTTGGTTGCCAGTGACACACCCTTGCACTTAAGAATCTTTTCTAGCTCCTTCATGGCTGCCCTTCCCAGTCTCAATCTCCTGATTTCTTTGGCTGCAAGTCTCCCTTTTGGTTGATGGTGGAGCCAAAGAATAGAAAGTCTTGAACTATTTCAATTTCCTCGTTGTCAACCTTGAAGTTGAGTAATTTTCCTGTAGTCATTACTTTTGTCTTCTTGATGTTCAGCTGTAGTCCTGCTTTGGCACTTTCTCATTTAACTTTCAGCAGTAGTTGTTTCAAGTCTTCACTATTTTCTGCCATTAATGTAGTATCATCGGCATATCTCAAATTGTTAATCTTCCTGTCCCCAATTTTCACTCCACTTTCATCTAAATCTAATCCAGTTTTTCTAATTATATGTTCTACATACAAATTAAAGAGATGGGGAGGTACAGGGTCTTAATACATGCCTTTTTTTTTTTTTTTTTTTTGCCTAGATCCCATGATCCATAAACTCAAGTATCACAGATCATTCCTTTGTTCCCCTCCTCCTAGCAATCAGTCCTGGTCCCAGGAAAATAGATGTTTGGGCACGCAGAACCTACATGGGCTGGGTGGGCTGCACTGTAAAGGGGGATAGGAGTGAAATTGGAAAGGACTGCTGGGGGGCGGGGACAAGGGAAAGATCCAGGTCTGTCAGCACGTTCCACTCATGGATTGTTGGATCCATACAGTAACCATTCACAACAGCTGTGATTGTGGTGCATGAGAAAAGAGTAATCTCTGTTTAAGTCTTGGTTTACACATGCCTCTTTCTAATTTTCAGCACCAGAAATGGATATAAGTTGTATATGCTGTAGGGGGTATCTGAGTAGGTGCGGCCAGTCTGAGAACTTGCAGTGAGGAGGCCCCGCAGCAGGCTAGGCAGAGGCCTAGACTCCATGTGGTCAATCGAATGGTGTAAGCTCCAGCTCCTTTGGGTCAACCAACAACAGCTTCCTTCATAGGGTTCTTTTTTGTGAGAAGAATGTGGCATTGAGATTTTTTAATGTACTGATCTAAGAGCACAACTACTTTTTTTACTGCAAAGCTTCTTCTCTGTATCTCCTTTTCCCTCTGCTGGAGGATTCTGCTGACCAATGAAATAGATTGTCAAGGACAATTTGAGTGGGGGGAAGGAGTAACAAGTATATTAAAAAAAAACTCTTACCGTAGCTTGACTAATGTGCACATTATGTGTCTTTAGCTTGGTAATGTATTTGCTCCCATAAAGCTGTGTTTAATTCAGTGAGTGGCTGTCCAACCCAAGGTTTCTTAAAGCAATTTAATGTTGTGATATTAATGTGGAAGCGATCTGTCTACTTTGCCGTGAAATTGGGAATGAAAACGTGAAGCTGAATGAGATTAGGATATATTGCTGTTAACCAACATGAACCTTGAAGTTCAATTTACTTAAAACCGAAGATCATGTGAGTAAGCTGCAGGTTTACTTAAATAACGATTAATCGAAAGCATAATTTTCTTAGCTGGCTACACCCGTTGTTGTTTGTTTTTTCTGTGAAAAACAGTAATATTTGCATAGACCTTCAAAAGCCTCATCATACATCTTATTTGAATGAGGTATTCTATCATCCTCACAGTATTGTTCATGAGCTACTGTGCTAGAGGCGGCCAGAATATTGGCTTCTTCATAGCTTTTAATGGCTGTTAAGGCCTTGCTCCAGATGCTTGAATAGCCTCTGAATCTCATCAGAGCTTGGAACCTAAATAGGGTTGGCCAAGATTAGTACTTGGATGGGAGACCACCAAGGAAGACCTGAGTTGCTTTGTAGAGGATGGCAATGGCCAATCATTTCTGCTCACCTCTTGCCTTGAACACCACATGGTGGGTGTCGCCATGAGTCACTTGTGATTTGATGACACTTAATGATGACCAGATGCTTCGACTTGTTTATAGGAAAAGGATGATGACAAAGAAGAGAGTCTTTCTCAGTGAGCATATGAAGCTTCCTTATACCCAGTCAGACCATTGGTCAGTCTAGCCAAGTACTGACTACATGGGCTGGCCCATCCCCACATGGTGGTATGTAGAGTGTGAAATGTCCTCTTTCCTAGTGATATTCTCTGAGAAAGTTACAGAAGGCTTGTTAAAGACCTTCCTTTCTAAGAGGGCTTTCAGAGAGTGATCTTGGCTCTTCATTTCAAATAGAGTTTTTGTTTTTACTATTTTACATTGGTTAAAAATTTAATTATTCGATGAGTTGGGGTTCTTTTGGCTGTAGGGTTAGATCCAATGCAAGTATCACAGATCTTCCCCACTTCTCCTCCCCTCCAGGAGCCATTGCTGACCCCAGGAAAGTTTATTCCCTGGGACACAGGACCAACACAGACTAATAGCCATGCAGGTTGGGAGGCTGCAGAGAGGGAAGAAAGTAAAATCACTCCTTTTGTCCTCTCTGTCATTGGATCTCTGCTGACAGAAGAGGCAGGAAGAGAGATTTCGTCCCCTTCTGTTTTTAATCAGTCAAGCTGATGACAGTTTCTTCTCCTGTTTGGTTTCTTTGAAATTCTAAGATTATTTAATTTTCATAATACAGGGTGGGTTTTTTTGTCTTAGAGGTGGGTTTACTTCTAACTTGCAATGTCTACTCACTCCCCCCGCATTGAAATTTGTAGAATCCTCCAGTATCGGTAAAGTTTACAAAGCAAGAGTGTATATTCTATTTTTAAGCTTACATTTAATTGTTTTGGTATTTTTGTTAGTAGCCAATTGTGTTTATGGAAAAGCAGGGTAAAAATATTTTACAAAAATATTCAGGATGTCATAACACTTAACTAATCTGTGTTTAGTATCCTGCATATGCAATATTCCTTTAGACCATAAAACGTGTCTTACATAACCAGAGGAAGGTCAAATCTAGTCCAACGTTCTTTGTAGCTAGGATTAGTATCCACTGCAAATTGGTTGACTTCCTTCTACCTTTTAAGAAGGCTTGTTAAAGTGTTTTTCAAAGCATGATTTTTTAGGAAAGCATCCCAAATGACAGATCAAAACTCTGTCACTGTCTTTAGAAAGATGGATTTGTGTCATTGCTTAGGTCTGCCTAAGAAGTTGAGGGAACTGGACAGTGCAGCTACCCTGATAAAGAGCAGAACTGCTAAAAGGAAGGGCCATACTTCTTCATATGAAACATTTGACCTGGAAGAGAGGCTGTTCCATACAGCCATGTCAGATATTGCAACTGAGCGAAGCAGTCAGTTAGCAAACCGCCGGCATCAAAGTACCATGAAGACTAAGAATCATTAACACTACAAATGAGTTAAAACAGGGATGTCAAACATAAGGCCTGTGGGCCGCAAGCCAGCCAAGGCAGCCCCCCCCCCCACTCTCGATCTGGACTAGCGAGGCATGGCCTGGCCCAACCAGGTGACATT
This sequence comes from Euleptes europaea, assembly GCF_029931775.1. Taxonomy (NCBI): domain Eukaryota; kingdom Metazoa; phylum Chordata; class Lepidosauria; order Squamata; family Sphaerodactylidae; genus Euleptes; species Euleptes europaea. Next base: position 26,171,702 of record NC_079317.1, read on the forward strand.
TATGCTGTATCCGGCCCTCGTAACTATTGAGTTCGACACCCCTGAGTTAAAAGCTTAACGCTGAGCACCATGGCATCCTCTTTGGGGAGATGGTAAGAAGACGAATGTAGCCCGTGAAGTGTATGCACATTTTTCACAATTGGAAAAAAGGGGGTTTTATGTGTAGCTAAACAATAATAGTGCAAGAACACTGAACAGTTTTGCAAATGAGTTGTTCTTTCTTCTTAGATTATAATTATACAATACAATACCTTTATTGGCATCTTTAGATTATAATTGCATGGTCCAAGTTTTTATATGGTAATTGCTAATATCTTTTAATAAAACTTTGCTTTCCATAAGGTTCTGTTGTTTATATGCTCAACAAAGTTAGTATATTCCATTAGTACAGCAGATAGGCTCATGCAGGATGATGTAGAACCCAAAGCAGCTTTGGCATTTAAAGTGTCACCATCCTTTAAAAAAATCGCTCTTATGATTGCAGAGAATTGTAGACATAAGTGAAGGCAAATGTGTTTTTGGGAGGGGAGTTAGCAGTCTAAACCTAAGAGTTACATCCTTCTAGAACCACTGACTTCATTTAACTCTGCTTAGGATTGTCCTCTAGCTTTCATACTACTGCACTAGCACTTCAAGTATTAAGTTTTTAAAAAATATTATTAAATTTGACATTATTTTTGTAAAGGTAGTAGTAGAAATTAGATGAAGCATTAGTAAATAGTTGGCAATCGGTGTCCATGAATAATCATGTTACTTAAACTGCCATGAGTCATGAGAATATTATCTTGTCACCAAATAAATACAAGTGGAAGTGAAAATAGTGCCGATTTACATCACTTTCATGGGCAACTTACTTCATGAAAACTTTTAAAAATCTAGGCTTCAGCTGCAGTACAAAGAGGCCATGGCTCAGTTACCAAGGTCCAGAATTTGGTGGTAGCACTTTACTATGATAATGGGGAGGTTCCCTGAAATAAAGCAGACCGAAAATAGAATCAAAGTCTAAATCTTTATTTAGAAAAATGCATCAAGACAAAACAAAGGTATGAGGACCAGAAAAACGTCACTGGGAAAGCAGAGTGGTACACAAGTGGCATGGATGCCAGTGGTGGGGTCATGCCAGCTCCTAAGTGGCTCTGCCCCACCCTTTCAGGATTGCAAAGCAAGAGTGGTATACTTTTACTGACATTGGGTGGAGCCCACCCTATCCTAGCACTCCACTGAGCAAAGTTTATTTATTAGTTACAATCTGTATACCCCACCTTACTCTTCTTTCTCAAGTGTGAAGTTTTCCTTCAGTCTAAGAAGCCTTCCTCAAACTTAAGCAGTTCTTCCATTGAAGGAAGAACCACTTATGTTGGAGGATGGCTATTTAGGCTGTAGGAAGGCTACTTGGAGGATAGTTGGAACCACCCCATTATAATTACACTGATGAAAAGTGTTTCCTCAGTCAATCCAAGAGCAACCAGGTACCAGTTAATAGTTCAGCTTATATGTTCAATAGTTACAGATCACATACAAGTATGGTTTGTTACCCCTCTCTTGCCTGCCATCAGTGTTTAGATGGGTTGAAAATACACTCCGTTTTTAATTTTGTGTTTCCTGCTGTGTTGGCATTTGCTTTTTTTGGAATTTGGTCCATACCTCATAAGAAAATGAAGTGACAGCTACCACTCAAAATGTGTTTTTGGTGGAAAGGGGGAATGCCTCTTTCTGCAGGACTTCTACAAAGCTGCAGTTGTAGAAATGTGTTTCTAAAGCTGCTTCCTTGAAAATGATGCATAGCTTCCACCACATCTACAGCCGCTGCCACCTAAGGTGGTGCCAATAGTGAGCTGTTGAGAAATAGACACATCACTGCCATGCTGGGCTGCGCTGAGGTGATTAAATTTGCAGATGCTACAAAATTGGGACGGATTGATCTCCATACTCTTGAGCATTGATCTCAAGCCCTAAAATACTTCAAAAACATTATACACTGGAAAGGTAAAATGGGGTATTGGATAGAATTACCAACAAAGGGTTAGGTGGGATGTTCTGTTGTTATACAGCTTGTAGCGTTTGGCAGAGCTGGGCTGCTTCCACACCAAAGATTTCCCACATTTCAGCCACCTGACTGGTGAGTTTTTGACATCATCCTATATTTGTGTACAGATGATTAACAGCCTGTTCTTTCCATACAAAAAATCTGTTTTATTTTAAACCTGTAAAAAACTGGTATTTCCTCGGCAGGACGCTATCGGCACGAGCAGTTTCCTGTATCTGAAGGGGAAACTGCTTGATTGTGGGACTTAGGTGAAGAGCTAGTCAGTTACTTCTCAATTACTCTTTTAATTTGTTGATACCTTCAAGGGGTCAATCCCTGGCAACAGCATAATAGAAGAGAAACACCTGTCTTTTAGACAGAGGGGAGGGAATGGTCGGAGGCTCTGCAAATATGAGGAGTTATTTTTTTTAAGATTGTTAAACATATTGCATTATTCCTATTCAGTGTTATTCATGCATCTCATCGGCAACCAGACTCCCACAGACTCCCCAACCAGACTTCCCACCTTGGAGTAGAAGCAGTCATGGGGTTCTTGAAAATCTCAGTCTTCTTTTTAAGAGTGAATATCTAGGGCAGAGAGTTGCAGAAATGCATTTAAATCAGGCTTCATGCAGCTGAGTTGAGTGGGAGCAAACAACCTGCAATGAGAGAAATTCTAAGGTTTAAATGGAAGTGGAATTTGAGGGCAATCAACAGTGGGCCTTGTGTTGTATTTTGCTCTAGGAATGCAAATGTAATCCAATGAAGGCATGTACCAGCCCTTTTTAACCATGGCAGCAGCACCTCTGTTGCTGAACTGTGAAGAGCTTTTGAAACACTTCCAAGTGTGAAAACCTGCTTGCAGTTTAGGGCAAGGGGGCTGGTGTGGTATGTGCACTGTTGAAGGGTCATAAGGCTTGAACAAAAACCATTGTGTTGAAGTTGCAGCCAATGAATGTGAAAAAGACAAGAGATCCCTTCTATGAACTTGTTCCAGTTACGGTGTATTGGATCCAACCCTTGGGTTTTATCCCTGGAGGATTGAGTCAATCCAGACAAGATGCTGAAAGTTCTATAGCAGTTACAAAGCTCAGTCCGTACAGTAGCAGTGCAAACAGCTGAACTTTTAAAACTCTGTTGCCACACAAAAGAACATTTTCCACCAACAAGGAGCGTTTTGGCAGCAGAAGGAAGTAATTCAATACCCTTGAGGTTTGTTTGAGCAGAGGAAATTAACAAAGGAGGATACGAAACTTGGTCATATCTACAATGATGCGGCTGCATTTATGTGGTGTACTAGAGGTTGAAAGCCCAAGCAAAAGGGCAGGAACAGACATGCAAAGCAAACAATAGCATAATGAACACATAACGCCGAACTCAAACAATATTCCACTGTCTGCTTCAGTGAATGAGTAAACAGCTGAGCTGCATGTAATTGATCTAGTTTATTGTATAGACATTCTATAATAATACTTTAAAAGTAGGGTCGGGCATTTGACTTATCAAAAAACAAAGTGGTCAATTGGCCAGCCAAATATTGACCAAGTATTTTTTTATATGAAGTAACTTTATTAGAACAAAAAAGAGAGAAATAATTTAATCCTCAACAGGTTTGATAGTTGTACGCATTACAAAAACAAATTAGGTAATTATCATTGTGAAAAACTGAAATTCTCTTTCAAAAATTGCTGTGAACTATAACTTTTCACAATATCTGGTACCAACTGACACTTAGGATTCATGAAATGTTCAACAATATTATATCTAAAAATAATTTTTAAAAAAACCTTAAATTGGATGGGTCAGTTGATCAGCATGTGTGTGTGTGTTAAGTGCCGTCAAGTCACTTCCGACTCATGGCGATCCTGTGAATCAATGTCCTCCAAAATGTCCTATCTTTGACAGCCTTGCTCAGGTCTTGCAAATTGAGGGCTGTGGCTTCCTTTATTGAGTCAATCCATCGCTTGTTGGGTCTTCCTCTTTTCCTTCTGCCCTCAACTTTTCCTAGCATGACTGTCTTTTCTAGTGACTCTTGCGTTCTCATGATGTGACCAAAATACGACAGCCTCAGTTTAGTCATTTTAGCTTCTAGGGCCAGTTCAGGCTTGATTTGATCTATAACCCACTGATTTGTTTTTGTTTTTGTTTTTTCTTACTAGTCCATGGTATCTGTAACACTCTCCTCAGCATGCCAACTCTATTTTAAAGCTTGCTACCTGTTCCTTTTTTTCTTTCTTTTAACCCTTTTGCTTTAAGAAGCCAGTCCTCTAGAGTTTCATTTGAAACTTCACATTTCGGATGGATACTCTTCAAAACACTTTCAGTTATTTGGATTATTTTACCTCTAGCATTAAGCCTTCAGAATCCTAAAACTTCTTAAAAAACTCTTTGGTTAACCTCTGAAGTTAGTTAATTCATAACCAAATGTAAGCAACCAGAGCATTTGGGGTACACTCCAGAACCATCTGGATAAATTGTAATGTTGCCACTGACTTCAGTGGGATCCTTCAAGATCATAGGCAAACTAGATAAGCCCAAAGTCATAATAAAAATGTGATAATATAATGTATTATAAAATGGATTTAATGTTGGATTGACCACCCCTAAATTTTGTGATTTAAAAAATGTATTTATTTATGTAAAACCAATGAGCTAGTGCAGCAGGAAACATTTGCATTCTAAAACTTTTGTCTAATTCCTGTCCATTTATTTTGCCGCATACCACTTTTACTTGAGCTTCCATTTCCAACCTTAGTATGTCTTAATGTCTTGAAGATTTTATCTCACTTGCACAGGGCACCTGATTACAATAAACAGATTAAATGTTACTTGTGCTCTTGTCTCTAAAGGACTGAACAAATAGTTTCCTGTATCATTTCATGTTTCCTTCAAAGAAATAGGCACAGTGCCTTCTACAAATTAATGTGCTAGAGTTACAATAAAATCTATAGGGGGGAGGAGATGTCTGGAATCATTCACTTGTTTGTGGTTATACTTTTTAACCTATCCCTTCTACTCTCCACCACCAAGCTTTAAATCCTCAATATATCTTCATCAGTACAGGGAGAAAAATATATGCTAAGTTGCGGTACATTCTGCATACAGATTGTGTGCTTCTCTGTGAAACTGGTGACAGTGAAATGTCCCTCTTTTATCATTCTGTTTTGTGACTCATGATTGGTAAAGTGATACCAAATGTGGGATTGGATATAAAGAAATACAAACCACATTCTGGCAGAATGGATCCCCGTGACTTCTCTCCCTCCCTCCCTCACACGCACACCACCTGCTAAGCTTCTCCTGCGGGTCCAGGAATGCTCAGGAATAGTAGGGTGAGTCGTAGCAGGGGAGTCTGCAGCTTGAGTGGGAAATCTGTGGAAATTGCTGATGCATATCCCCTTTGCGCAAGCGGAAATGGTTTTTACCTTTGTTTCCAACCTATGGAAAGCAAAACGTATTGGCCTTGGATATTGTGATGAACGCTTGAGGCTGGGTCAACTTTGCTTGAGAACAGCCAAAGATGCACAACAGACAGGAGTACATTCTACTGGTAACGGCACTGAGGAGGATGGTAAATTTTTTTTTGCCTTTTTGTGTACTTGGGTTGTACAAGTTGAACTGATTTTATTTTACCATTGCTTTTGTATAACCTAACTATATATAATTGTATATATAAATATATACAGTTATGCCCAATTGACCCCCCCCCAAAAAAACCGCCCCAAAACAAAAAAGTAAATTGGAGAAAACAGTACTTTTGAGATACATAAAATATTCGTATGTTGTTCAATTATGTTTCCAGGGACACTGTCCTATCTGTTGGATGTACAAGTAGCCTGCATAAAAGAGGAGACAATTAATACAAATGGCTTTTCCCCCCTTTGACCTAATTACAGCATTTGTAGTTTGCCTTTTAATACTCAAGGCAGAGTTGACCCTTTGGGAGTGGTCAGGCTGAAAGGCAATAACTTGCTTAAGTGGCTTTGTTGGCTGGACTTTTTCCCAAGCATGGATCCTGTTGGTAGATTAGCCATAGTCCCGGGCTTGCAGGCCCACTGGTATACCATTTTCAGAAACACATGATGGTTACACATCCAATACCCACAGCACTGTTTGTGTATTGGGCATTAATCCGATGTCTCGGTTGGGTCAGTTCACATGTTATGCTAAGCCATGGCTTTGCACCATTCAAATGAACCCTGTGCTGCTGCTTCCCCCATCCCAGTGGTTTAATAAAATCCCCTTTAGTGCAGTCTATAGTTTGCTGTTAAATCAGAAGCAAGTCACGGTTTGAAGCTGGTTTGCAATCCTGTTTTGTGGGAAGCACAAACCATAGCTTTCTGGTTTGGATATAAAGGCAGCTATATGTTTATGCAAAACAGGAAGCCACTGATTGACTCCAGATGTGCAAAAGAAGGAGAACAGAGCTTGTTCTGTTAGCGCCAAACCATGGTTTGGTAGTGCTTGTTGCAATCTCATTTTACCGCCCTAACAGCTGGTTTTTGTCCTCCTAAAGTTGCATGTCTTTGTCTATCACATTTTTGTCCTGCCATTCTTCCAAGGAGTGCGGGGAGGTATACATAGTGCTACCTTCTTTCATTATTAGCTATCATGGCTGTATTCTGAAGTTTAAATAAAATGTATTAGTGGGTTAGCTGCAGCTGCGAGCTGAAACAAAATCATTTGAGTCCTTTTAAAGACCCACTTTGTGTAAATATGTTTAGCCCACTTAAAGTACATTCTGTCTATTCAGAAAAATAAACAGATTGGGAAATGTCATCTCTGTGGGGATTTTCTCAGCTTGTTCTGTGTGTAAAGAGGCGTTCAGGTAGTAATTAATTTGGATTTATATTTACAGAGGTAAATAATGTAGCTTTATAGTTGTGGTTCTTATCATTTGTGGTTCTGTTTACTGTCTCAGAGAGGTTAGTTATCTTTGCTGTTGCTGGAAATAGAAGGAATCCTCATGCTTCCAGTTCCTAAAGCTTGAAGGAATTTTGAAAGCTTGTCTTCCCCATGTTTAGTAAGCCCTTTCCTTTTTGGGAAAGGACACACCACCCGAAACTTTACATTGTGATTTGAAAGTGTCTTTCCTTCTACCTCAAAGGGTCAATTACAATTGAGTTTGCCTAGCACATAATTGAAAAAATGTGCATTTTTATGTGCCATGCTAGACATAAGAGGGATCCATGTGTACATGTGCCCAACACATTTAAAGCAGAAAGTGGGTGGGTTTGGGCTTTGTTTGTTTTTAACAAAAGCAGGGCTTGTGACTAGGGCTGTGCATATTGATAAACCCAAACTGAAAATAAGCCCCCCCAAAAGCCATTTCGGTAAATTTCAGGTTTGGGTTTACCGAATTCCAAAATCTGGAATTTGCTACATAGATGCAAGCCTGTGGAAGTCAGCTAATTGAAAATTCCCATAATATAAAACAACGGGGATTTTTTGCGAAGCTCCTGTGGGGGTATTTTTTGTGGTAGAGGTCCCATATTTTCAGGGTAGCTTTCAGGGACTCTCCTTGCACGAACCCCAAAGTTTGGTGAAGATTGGGTCAAGCCATTTCTCTGGCAAGGTCAGTATGGTGTGTCTGGCATCAGCTCCCCAGAGTCTCAGGCACAGATCTTTCACATCACTTACTACCTGATCCTTTTAACTAGAGGTAGCAGTGATTGAACCTGGGTCTTCCTGCATGCAGAGCAGATGCTCTACCACTGAGCCATCGCCCCGCCATGAGGATTGTCCCAGAACATCAAGTGCAAGCAAGCATGTGCTGGTTCTGAGGTCATTTGTTGTTGTTTTAATTTCAGGGCTGCTTCCTGAAGCCTCGGCATTTTTAACTAACGAATTCAAGGTTTGTGACACATGCAAATAAAACCAGTGTCCTGACGTTTGGTACCTTTCACTTGCAATTGGATGGGATCACTTTTTCATGCACTGAGTCACACATGGCTCAGGGTTATGTTTCATCGAGGCCACTGTGTGGGTTGGGCTAATTGCTTGAGTCTTTCCCCCTTCCCCCAGCTTGTCGGATGTCCCATGTCAGAGAGCCAAGTGATTGCATCATTCAGACAGTCTCTAGCCATGTTGGGGCTGCAGCACAGGAAAGCGACTTGACTCCCAGGCAGACGTGGCTTGTATCAAACTAATAGTTTTATAGCTGCCAGCGATGTGCGCATAATTTTTTACTCACTTTTCAAATGGCTGGCTTACAAAAAGCAGCTCACCTTGTTACCTGTGGCAATGAGAATTATTTCCAGACCACCAGGCTGGGAAGTTCTACAAAAACTGGTTCTCTCCCACCCGCCTCTTTCTCCCTGTGTGATCAGTTGGGCTAGTAATCTTAATGGACTGATTGGTAAAATGGTTGAGTTCTTCTTGCACTTACGGCTTTGCTTCTCCAAACGCGCACAATCTTTGCTTCTCCCAGGCCTCCGTGAAGCTCTTGATAACCAAGTGCTCATAAGCGGGATTATATAGTGAAGCTAACAGTGGACGCTAACAGCCAAAAAACCAAATCAGTGGGTTATAGATCAAATCAAGCCTGAACTGACCGTAGAAGCTAAAATGACTAAACTGAGGCTGTCCTATTTAGGTTACATTATGAGAAGGCAAGAGCCACTAGAAAAGACAGTCATGCTAGGAAAAGTTGAGGGCAGCAGGAAAAGAGGAAGACCCAACAAGAGATGGATTGACTCAATAAAGGAAGCCACAGCCCTCAATTTGCAAGATCTGAGCAAGGCTGTCAAAGATAGGACATTTTGAAGGACATTGATTCATAGGGTCGCCATGAGTCAGAAGCGACTTGACGGCACTCAACACACACACTAACAGTGGAATATAATGAGCCTGCCAAGAAAGAATGAACATGTTATCTCAGACTCCAGGAACATACAGTGAAGCCTGCATTCACTTTTTAAAAAAACATATAATGGTGTTCTCCACAGTATAATTGTGTCTAGGTTTGTAAAATCACTTGGGTGAACCTGAGAAGCTTGTTGCCATTGCACGTTAATGTCAGGTTGCCGTTGCTTGTTTTGGTTCTGTGATGAAGCCATACCTAGGCTAATGTAGTCCATTTCCACTAAACTAGAAATGGGGAACGGGGCCTAGCAGTGTATAAATGGGGCGTCTTGATCTGTTTTCGGGCGTAAGACTGCGGGTCATAAATATTTGAATTTACTTACAGAGATAATCAAACATACAGAAATACAAACTCCAGTATATGCAGTTAAAAGGAAGTATCATTAAAAGCTATAAATAAAAACGTTCTCTCCTTTCTGCCCTTCGCAGGCTCTAATTCTTCACCAGCTTGGAAGGTACAGCTTGGCCGAGAAGATCCTGAGAGATGCCGTCCAGGTCAATTCAACAGCCCATGAGGTTTGGAACGGCCTCGGGGTGGTTCTGCAGGCTCAGGGCAACGATGACGCAGCCACCGAGTGTTTCCTGGCGGCGCTGGAGCTTGAAGCCAGCAGCCCAGTCATCCCTTTTACCATCATCCCCCGAGTCCTCTGAAAGGCTCGCCTGGCAGAACCGGGGGCTCATCGTGCTTCCACTGATTGTGAGAACGTTAAGGAGCATTCAGCATAAAGCTGTCCTCCAGACTCCAAGGAGCAGATCTTCAGGCTGAGAAGTCACGCAACCAAGCTGGCAAAGCTGTTCATTTGCTGCGGGGGTTCTGACATACAGAAGTGATATGGCGTGTTAATGTTAGCATGAAGAAAAACGACTAACCAAAAAGGGAAAAAGAATACACAAGTGGTGGTTTGCTGTGTGTATCGCCTACATCTTTGCCCCCATTGTAGTTTTAAGACCTGATGCTATTGTTCAAATGGGTATCGTGCCATATTTTGTTAGGTGACATCTGAGTGTTATGTAAAACTCTAAATAGAATCGAAACACCAAATGTTAGAATAATAGAATTCAAGTTAAAATTCAGTGGCACAGCAGCCTATTCTTAGCCGAGCCTGTTAAAGACCTGTTCTCGTCTCTCAGTCTCTCTGGGCCCAAAATGAAAAATGTGAAATTTGCTGTTTCCATCTCTACTGTAGTCCAGGCCAGCAAATGAACTGAAAGGTTTATGTTTTTAGTTGTTTATAACTGTGACGTGTAGCTAGTTATTGCCTTTATTTAGAAGAAAGATGTGAACAAGAATATTTATATTTTACCAATGTATGCCTGTTCAAAAAAAAGGAAAGGAAATGTTATTTAAGTTTAACTTTTTTATGTGAATTCAGAGTTTATTTATCAATGGAAATATGTAAAAAGATACTTCAGATGGAATATTTACCGACATTCCTTATGCATTATACACCCACTTGGCGCAATGAAAAGATTATGTTAATAATAAATGATTTTTGAATGGATATGGCACCTGCCTTCTCTTTTAATAGATGAATGGGGGATTGACCAAAAGTGGGCATCTCAGCTGCTGACAGAGCCACCGTGTTGACTTGACAATTTTGAATACCTGTTATTTAAGTACTTGTTCAGAAGAACACCTCATTTGAACGTGTTGATTTGTCTTCTACATCAATTCCTAGCTTGTGTTTTCTGTGAGCTAGCGTGATATAGTCGTTAAGAGTGGTGGACTCTAATCTGGAGAACCAGGTTTGATCCCCCACTCCTCCACATGAGTGGCAGACTCTAAACTGGTGAACCGGGTTTGGTTTCCCACTCCTCCACATGAGTGGCCAACCCTAATCTGGTGAATCAGGTTTGTTTTCCCCCACTCCTCCACATGAAGCCTGCTGGGCGACCTTAGGCTAGTCACAGTTCTCTCAGAACTCTCTCAACCCCACCTACCTCACGTGGTGCCTGTTGTGAGGGGAGAAGGGAAGGTGATTGTAAGCCACTTTGAGACTCCTTAGAGGTAGCGAAAAGTGGGGTCTAAAACCAACTCTTCTTCTGTCAATGGAGCCCTCCAGTGCTAGTCAGCTTCTCCTCACAGCCAGGCCACCAGTGAGGGGAAAGGCGGGAAGGCATGTCATAGGAGTGCTGGCTGCACAGCTTCCTCATGTGTGTAAAGTGATCCGCAAAGGCAAGAAGACCAACAAGCTTCACTTGGTTTTCTATTTTAAGGGGGAAAGCATTGAGAGATGAAGAAATTAATAAATTGCCTAAATGCAGAAGAGGTGCCCCTAACTGGAGGGATATTTTTCCCAAGACCAGGGAATAATAAAAAAAAAAAAACCTTTGCCACTTCTATCCTCTCCCTCTCCTTATGGCATAGGAATGATTGGGGAGCTGAGCAGTTTTCCCGAGGGGGAGGGGTGTCAACTACCTCATCTTTGCTTCCAGGGCTGTTTTTTCTTGGGCAGAGCTTCCAGTAATAGAAAGTTTGCCTTATTTGTGGCATTCGCGGAGTCTTCCACTCTTAAGTCTCAAGGACGCCATTGTGATACCTTACAGGACATTAGGAAAGATCCTCCTCAAGGAATTTATGTTCATTCCCGGAGGGGAGGGCAGCAACTTTGCCTTTTTGGAAAGGGGCTCTTTGGATAAAACTTGCTGAGCAGCCACTTGGACATCTATTCAAAACATTACAAAACTGACAAATTCTTTATTGCAAAACATTACAAAACTGACAAATTCTCATCTGCTGATGTATCCTTTTGGGAAAAGGGTCCAGTACATGGCCCTTTCCCCTGAAGCCTATTTCTTTGTGACTGGAAACCCATCTAAAGGGATATTGCTGTCCCATATCCCAAAGGTTCTAGGATTTTTTTCTGCCTCGTCTGTGAATTCCTATTCTTGGGAAAGGAAGGAGGACATTCGACCTTCCACTGTAATTTTCATGTGGTAATTAACTTGTGCTTCTGGATGGCAGAATGTATATGTGGTAGGTAGGCAGGAACTTCTATGTTCAGTTCCAATCCTGCCCCTCAAGTTAAAGTGTCAGACCAGGAGCTGTGAGAACTAGGTTCAAAACCCTATTTTATGGTTCAAAACTATAAAAGCTCACTGGATTACCTTAGAGATGTCATTTTCTCTCAGCTTAACCTACCTCAGGGGATGGTGTTTGAGGGTAAAATAGAGGATGGGGAAAATATGTTGTAAACCACTTTGGGTCCCCACTGTGGAGAAAAGTGAGGTATAAATATCTAAATAAATAAAGGTAGCATCTTGTAGCATTTGGAGAGAGATGTTCTTCAGAGTTGGCTCTATTCAAAGTTTCCGTTGCAGATTTAGCATAGAGTGTTCCTGATCTGGAGAGGTGATCTGGGAGGAGAAGATCTACAGAGAAGTGTCTGCAACTCACAAGCTGGCCCTTCCTCCTCCCACAGGAAGGGCCGTACTGAAGGCTCTTCTATGCCTTCCAGCCCTTTCTAAGAGTCACGGTAAGAATTCCTGATTTTTCTCTCCACGGTTTCCATCACTAGTAAGCTGTAATATTTAGAGAGGGCACGTATTTTCCCCATGATTTTTGGGGCACTGATCACTGACATCAGTGGGAATCTTCATACCATCAATTTTGTCATGTCTCTTTGCAGCATGATCCACACTGGGCTGTGGCTCAGTGATGGAGCATTTGCTTTGTATGCAGAAAGGCCCAGGTTCAATCCCCAGCATCTGTAGTTGTCAAGGCTGACCCTGCCTTTGTGCGTTAACGTATCCAAACCTAGGCCCAGGTTGGTTCAAGTTACTCCACAGTAACGCACACAAAATGAAGCAAAAAAATGTTATTGAAGAAATTCTAGAAAAGTTCTTAAAAGCAAAACATAGTTCATTGGAGTCGTAATGCACATAAAATAACAAATCTAACTAGCTGATGTGAGAAATCTCAAACTGGAAACCATGCAAACTCAAAGCCCATCTAAAAATTCAGGCATTATTACGCTTCATTTTATTCAAGAAGGCTAATGGATTGTCATCAGTTTGTAAGTAGAACGTACATTCTACTTACATTCAGCCAAATGATGGCAAGATATTCCTTCTTAATTGTAGAATATGCTGTTTCCCTTGGCAATAATTTTTGCTATGGAATGTAATTCCTGTTCAATTGCTCTCTGAGCCAAAACAGCACTGAGGCCGCATTGACTAGTGTTGGTTTGGAGAATTAAAGGCTCCTGGAAATCTGAAGCAATCAGGATACGATCTTGCAAGAGTTTTTCCTTGACTAAGTCAAAGGCTGCTTGACACTCTGGAGTCCAGTTCACTTTAGTTGGTAGCTTTTTCTTGCACAAAGTTGTGAGAGGAGCCACAATCTGGCTAACGTTTGGGATGAACCATCTGTAGTAATTGGCAACCCCCAGGAATGATTGCTTCTTGGTAGAAGAAACAGATCATTCTTGTATACAGGCTATTTTGGTTGCTGGTGCTGGTGGTTCTTCTTTGTCTTCTTCTTCTGCTGCCATCAAGTCACATCTGCCTTATGGTGACCCCTGGTGGGGTTTTCAAGGCAAGAGATGTTTGGAGGTGGTCTGCCATTGGCTGCCTTTGCCTCACAACTCTGGTATTCCTTGGAGGTCTCCTAGCCAAATACTAGCCAGGGTCAATCCTGCTTAGCTTCTGAGATCTGATGAGATCAGGCTAACCTGAGCTATCCAGGTCACGGTTTTGGCTTCTAGGGGCTTAATTTTGCCACTGCCAATCTTATGGCCTAAACAGATTACTTCATTGCAACCAAACTGACACTTTTGGCCTCTGACGGTCAAGCCGGCTTCATGAAGTTTCTGAAGAACAATGCGTAGATGCTGCAAATGCTCTTCCCAAGTAGCTGGCATGATAGAAGTGTCATATTGATAGGCACAAACAAAAGGAAGCCCAGTCAAAACTGTCCATCAGCCTCTGGAAGGTCTTACTGGCCCCATTAAGCCTGAAAGGCATAGTGACAAATTGGTAATGTCCCAGGGGACTCATAAAGGCTGTCTTATCTGAGGTTTCAGGGGTTAATGTCAGTTGGTAGTACCCTTTGCTGCAATCCAGTGTAGAGACATATTTAGTGCTGGCTAGCTGCTCAGAAAACAAGAAGTGTAGTCGCTCTAATAGGCGAGATGTAGCACAGGCAGTTGGGCTATACTGCAAAGTCTGGCCAAATTATATTAATCAGACTTCCTGGAAAGCCTATCAATATAACTATCATTCGAGTTTATACCCCAACTGCAGATGCTGATGAGAAAAAAAAGAAGCTTTTGTGCAAGTGCCCAGGAATAAATTTATCACACACCTAAACAAGATGTGCTAATAATCATAGGTGACTGAAATGCAAACATAGGAAACGAAGCAGAAGCAAATATTGTTGGAAGATTTGGGGTAGGGGCACAAAATGAATCAGGAGAGTGACTCATTGAATTCTGTGAAAACAACAATTTGTTGATTGCAAACACATGTTTCAGGCAACCAAACAGACAATTCTATACGTGGATATCACCAGACGGCCAACATAGAAATTAAATAGATTACATAATCAGAAGCAGAAGATGGAGAAGCTCTATTTTTTCTGCCAAAAAAAGAGCAGGAGCTGATTGTGGTACAGACTATGAATTGTTAATATTGAAAATTAGAATGAAGCCAAAGAAAAACACCAATACATTTTTAGCGCCAAAACACAATCTAAGCAACATTCCTGAAAAGTTTAAAGACCATGTAAAGGACAGATTTGCATTACGAAAGTGAACATGAGCAACAAGAACTATGGGGTCCTGCCCACATCGGCACAATTTTCCTTCCCTGAGCTCCTCATAGCTGCCATTGTCTTTTCATGCCACTGGAGAGCTTTTTTTTTTTTTAAGACAATTTCTGTAGCACAACAACACTATAGCAATTGCTGATTTTTTAAAAAGCTCTTCTGTTGTGCAGCAGTGAAAAAATGCAAGGAAAATGATAGCTGATGTGGGGGGGGGGAATACACAGAAAACTCTCATGTGGAAACTCTGTTGCCAATCCACATGCCTTTGCATTTGCAGCAGTGATGAATGTTCAACAGAGAATACTCGCCATGTGGATGCAGCCCTTCTCCTGCTGTCACTGCCCACATATGAAAAAAACACTTCCAACTGTGAGTGGGTTGGGTCTCTGACGTATGGAAAAACAAACAAACAAGGCAGTTTAAAATGTGCTCACCCAAGGTTTCTGAAGCAATTGAAGGGCACACAGGGAACTCAATTTACATTCACATTTCAACCTTACCACACATCAGGATGCACATGTGATTTCAATCTCATTTTGCTGAAAACAAGAGAGTGCTCGGTGCCATCTTCCGCAGAGTCAACGCAGATGCTGTTCCTGAGCGCCGCCCCCCACCCCCAGCAGAGGGTTGCTGAGAGGGAAACCGCTGTCAGAGCAGGCCATAAGGTTAACCCTCTCATGGGAGAGCCTGCAACTGTTTTCTCTGAGTGCTCCTTTACATTTGGGTGCCCCTGGCTCAGATCTACTGTCTGAGCACAAGCACCATAGCTGCCCTTAAGCTTTTGTTATTATTATTTAAGATCAGCAGTGCAGTTTCCTCTGCCTTTCCATTTAGCATTTTATAATGATGGTGTGGTGCCACAACTGGAAGAAGAGGCCTGCCTAAGCAGCAGCGTCTCGATTTTGCTCATCAGGTGCCTGAAAGCCCAGGACACAATAAAAAGATTCCAAGTGCCTTTGGTGGGTTGGCTTTCTCACTCTACCCCCACCGCCTCCAGCTCGCTATCCTACTAGGTTCACTCATTTGGGAGATACATCTGTGGTAAAGATTTGCTCGAGGCAACGTTTCATACTGCCGTGATGCTTCTCTCAACCCCCAGTTTCAAAATTTGCATTGAGCCACTGGCCATTCTGGGAAGGGCAGCCATGAAGGAGCTAGAAAAGATTTTGAAGTGTAAGGATGTGTCACTGGCCACCAAGACTAGATTAATTCATGCCATCGTATTCCCTATTACTATGTATGGGTGTGAAAGCTGGACAGTGAAGAAAGCTGATGGGAAGAAAATAGATTCCTTTGAAATGTGGTGCTGGAGGAGAGTGTTACAGATTCCGTGGACTGCCAAACAAGCAAATCAGCGGGTTATAGATCAAATCAAGCCTGAACTGACCCTAGAAGCTAAAATGACTAAACTGAGGCTATGGTATTTTGGTCATGTCATGAGACGACAAGAGTCACTGGAAAAGACAGCTATGCTAGGAAAAGTTGAGGGCAGCAGGAAAAGAGGAAGACCCAACAAGAGATGGATTGACTCAATAAAGGAAGCCACAGCCCTCAATTTGCAAGATCTGAGCAAGGCTGTCAAAGATAGGACATTATGGAGGACTTTCATTCATAGGGTTGCCATGAGTCGGAAGCGACTTGACGGCACTTAACACACACACACTGGCCATTCTGCTCTCTCAATTCTTTTCCAGTTCCTAGAAGAAAAGCAGCTTCCTGAGGACCAGCCTGTGCCTGAAATATTTCAGCTGCTTTGTACAGAAGGGGGCTGCTAAATAGCTTGTTGGTAAGGAAGAAGAGGGATCCGATGGAGCACTAGTACTGGCTGCAGAGCTAAGGCTGCAGCTTTCCTCTGTGTAATGGTCTGTCTGCACCCTCCGTATCAGAAGGTGGTGTGTGTGAGACAGCGGGAGATCTCCAGCCACCACCTGGAGGCTGTCAACCCTATCACAGTCCCACATTCTGCTTACCGTATCTGTGGCTTGCAATGGCATGAAATATGCTCAGGCCTCATATGACCAGGACTCTTTCCAGCACATGTGAACAAAAGCAAGATGGAAGTCAACAGAACTACTCCATCTTTTATTTGATTTTGGCCACCACCACCCCTGCAATAGTGGGTGGTGCGAACCAAGGGTCATTTCTGAGGATTTGGCAGGGTGCAAGAGAGCAGGCACTCCTTGAATGTGCCCCACTCAGAACTGCGCTGCAGTCCATTCCCTTGGAGAAAATGTTTATCCTGCAGGACATTCCAGACCATCAAAGTTTCAGCCACCAGACTACTATAGCTTCACAAAATTCCCCAGGTACAAAGTTATAGGATGTCTCCTATTCAGAAATGTCAAAGCTTTATTAGTTGACATTTCACTTCTCCCCATCTCATTGATGCTACACTATGTATCCCATACTTTTGATCTAAGCCACACTGCCTTTTCTGGCGAGATCTTTACAACACACTGACAACCGTTTTTCCCCAAATCCTTGGCAAGCTTTGCTGTCATTGGTAACAATGGGAAAAGCAGAAAGCACAACAGCTCCTTTTTCTTGCTTTTAGCAAGACTGACATTCCTCCAAGGAGATGGTTGTTGCATGTGTCCGAGTCAAGTTAGACATAAGCTACTAAGTTATTAATTAATCATGGAAATAAAATCCATGTGTGTTTCTAGAAGCTAAAGTCTGAAAGTGAAATACATTGCTTGGTATTTCTACAGCATGTAAACCTTAGAGGAGCTTGCTCACTTGTTGAATGTCAATTTTTAAAAATATATATTTTACTTAATTTATATCCCACCTCTCCTCCCAATGGGAACCCAAAGCAGTTTATATTGTTCTTTCTTTCATTTTATGTTCACAACAACCCTATGGAAAAACATGTGCTCAGCCAGCAAGCTTCCATGGCAGAGTGGGAATTCAAACCTGGGTTTCCCAGATCTTAGTCCAACACTTCAACCACCATGCAGCACTGGCTCTTACGTGATGAAGTTGGTCCTGAAAATCGGCAGAATTAAGTTGAACATAGGCATGCATGAATTGCCTCCCTCGATCAGACCAAGGAATTTTGTTTCCAGCTGCAGCCAACCAGAAGCTTCTAGGTAACTTACAAAGAGGGCATAAAATTAATGGCCAGTCTTGGTAGTTTGTATCACAAATTCCACTTCTATTCATCCTCCTTGTGAAATGGCCCTTTGCATCTAGGTTCAGCTGAGGCAACCAAGCAGAGGTCCAAGTAAGCAAGAAAATGCACATGCCAGGAACTTTAGTCAGGTTTCTGCATAGAGCTATTTCTCAGTGAAGCAAATCATGGAATCAGAGTTTGAAGGGACCACCAGGGTCATAAAGTCCAAACCCCTGCACAATGCAGGAAATTCACAACTACCTCCCTTCCCCGCTACCCCATTTGCTGGGTATGAGCAATGGTGTCACCCTAACAAATACCTCACCAGGCATGAATAAAAATAAGAATGTAGACTAACTATACCCTCTCAACTAAATGCTCCTCAAGGTTTCAGCCCCCAGACTTTGGAACTCCCTGTCTAGGAGATGGCAGCTAGCCCTTTCTGTGTGGCCATCTGGAGATCCGTAAAAGCTCTTTCCATCAAACGATTAATTGAATTGATGACCTGATATGATATGATAGCCAGCATGGTATAGTGGTTAAGGGGTTGGACTAGGATCTGGGAAACCCACTTAGCCATGGAAACTTGCTGAGTGACATTGGGCCAGTCACGCACTCTTAGCCTCAACCCTGGCAAGTATTTGGATGGGAGACCTTCAAGGAATACCAGGGGTGTGATGTGGAGGCAAGCAATGGCAAACTATCTCTGAACATCTCTTGCCTTGAAAACCCTTTGGGGTTGCCATAAGTCAGCTGTGACTTGACGGCAAAAAACCCCGTTGACTACTGACTTCATTGATGTTGTTAATTTATTGCTGTTTCGTAACCAGTTGAAAACATGCAGTTGCCTTATAGTGAGTGAAACCATTGGTCCATCATGTCTACTCAGACTGGCAGTGGCTCCCCAGAGTCTAAGGTGGAGGACTTTCACCTATTGCCTGTTGGAAATGAAGCACTTTGCACTGTTTCTCACCTCAAACTTCAGAGGGGGACTTGACTAGAGTGTCAGAGAGATAGAGGGGTCAAGGCACCAGGCATCCTTTTCTCTACCACTCTGACACTATCCCTTTAATGTGTAGATTGCTACTAGGGAAAAACTTCCTTCCTGCTTTCTCATATCCTCTACACACCCACACACTCTTCTCAATCTTGCCACCATGAGGCCAGGACAAAGGCCCTGTGTCTCTCTCCATCCTAGTAAATTAGACTAGATTAAGAAACTATATTTACTCTATCCCATTCAGAACTGGAGTTCCTACAATAAATTAAGTATATTAGTTTGAATAGAAAAAAGAGGCTCTGTGCAGTTTTGTTCTTAGCACACACTGAGATCAGATGGGTTTTGCACAATAGCCTTTGTGCACTCTAACTTCAGGTTTGTGCACAAAAATAACACTGCCTAGTTATTTTAAGTGGAGATGCTGGGGGTTGAACCTGGGACCTTCCACGTACCAAGCAGATGCTCTACCACTGAGCAACAGCCCCTCTTGATTGCCATTGTGCTGCTAACAGACTATTTTGAAGGGGGGGGTGTTACATTTTTCTATAGGGCAGAAATTCTCTAAACCGGATCTGCTGATAAGGCTTTCCTCCACCTTTCTGGGAGGCAAAGTTAATTTCTACTTGGATCAGAACCTTGTTGGTTGAGGTTGTGGATAGCACCTTGAACCGCTCATCTCAGCTGTCATCCTCTTTGTTCACATTTTGGAGGAAAATGGGAAAATGTTTATTCTGCCAAGCTTTTGGAGGAGTTAACTGGAAGTATGCTTTTACTATTGTTTTTAAGGTTTTTTTTTTTTTTTAATGATTGTATGTATTAGGACTATTTGTGTTAAAGAGGTGTGTGGAAGTTTGGTATCAATAGCATTCATAATTTTACACGGTGTGCTAATTATACAAATAATTGTTCAAAGTGGACAAAGAAGTTCTGAGCTGAGCGGGAAACGGTTCTAATCCAGGTCTAATGCTTTACAAACAAGGCCATGTACTCAGGCTATTGTACTGAACTGACAGAAAAAAATGAGCTCCAGATAAAGATACTAATTAATGAGCTCTTAATGCCTCCCAGACCCATGGGTCCTGGTTTCCCAGTATCAGATTCTTCTTCCACCCTTCTGTTGTATTTTGATAACTTTTGAACCAAAGGCCTTGCTTACAAATTGCCTTTCAATTGAGTTTTCAGATGCTCAGAAGTGCAGAGTCCTTGTTCAGCGTTTCAAGCCTGTCTCAGAATCCCTCTCGGGCATGCCCTCTGCCTTTTGCCGCAGAAGCACAAAGCTCGCTGGAGCATGAGGCCTGGCCTCTCCTGTTGACTTTGCTTGACTCAGCACAATTGCTCCCCCCCTTCACACTTTGCTTGCCAGAGGAGGATGAACATTTAGCATGTCAGTCGTATTGTTGAAGAAAAAGAAGAAAAGTTGGTTTTTATATGCTGATTTTCTCTACCAGTTAAGGAAGAATCAAACCAGCTTACAATCACCTTCCCTTCCCCTCCCCACAACAGACACCCTTTCCGGTAGGTGGGGCTGAGAGTGTAACTAGCCCAAGGTCACCCAGCTGGCTTCATGTGTAGGAGGGGGAAACAAATCCAGTTCATCAGATTAGCCTCCGCTGCTCATGTGGAGGAGTGGGGAATGAAACCCGGTTCTCCAGATCAGATTCCACCACTCCAAACCACAGCTCTAAACCACTACACCATGCTGGCTCTCAAGTTCCCAGTGCAGGAAAACACTGTGTGTATGTCAGGGGTGGGGAACCTTTTTCCTGCCAAGGGCCATTTGCACATTTATTTATAACACCACACACACACACACGCCGGCCCCACGTGACCTGGCCCCAGGCTCCATGCCCTCCCCAGAGTCCACAAAAGGCCCCCTGAAGCCCGATCGGCTCCTGTGCACATGCTCTGCCCCCGGGAGCCATGGGCCTCTTCCCCCCCCCTCTCGCTGCTCAACAGCCGACAGGCAGCAAGAGGGGCTTACAGTGTGCCCTGGCGTTCCTGCACGCTGCGGCTATAGGGGGCAACCTTGGGGGAAGCCGTCAGTCGGCGAGAGGAGGTCCAAAGGGTGCCGCAGCACCCCTGCAAGCCATGGCCCCAGGAACACCCTCAGGGAGGGCCGCCCTATGCTGCGCCCCGGAGCTCCTGAGGGCCACAAAAAATGTCCGGCCCCCGGGCCTGAGGTTCCCCATCCCTGGTGTATGTGATTAAAATGAAGGGTCTATATGCAACGAGCCATTAGTAATTAACTGTTGGTCACAACAGGCAGGGGTCTTCAAGGTGGTGGATTGGGAGTAGTGGGACCAAGTCTCCTGCTATAGTGGGAGACCTCCCAACCTCCACTGCCCACTTCTACCCAGTGCAACAGCGAAAGAAAGTGTGGTCATTTATGCATGGTTGCTTTAACCTCCTTTATTCCCCGTTTCAGCCAGGATTAAAGTAACCCAGGTTGGGGGAAACTGTATGCATTGGCTGGAATGATCAAGGATGAAACTGTGTGCTAATGGAGGCATGAATACAGAAAAGCAGTCTCCCAAATTCAAATCAAGTCCCACCCCTTTAAATGCTGGTCTTTAATTGGCTGACTTTGCAACTCACCCTGAGAGAAGACTTCCTCCCCCCCCCCCGATCCAACTGCTGCATAAAAAAGCATTTTAAGAACAAAAAACAAAAAACGGAGCAATCTGAAAGGGGGGGGGGGAGAAATCCAAGCCTCATTTTTAAAAAGCCTTTCTTTTGCTCAGAAAGAGCTCCGAGGTAGCAGGAAGCACTTGAATCCCTGCTCTTTACACACTGTTTCATGATTGGTTGTGAGAGAAGCCAATCTTCTGTGTGTCCCCTGTTTGGCTGCCTTGAAGAAGGGTTTGGAAAAGGGTGGGGCGAAGCTCAACCCAAGAAAGGTGTACGCTCGCTCTGTGGCTCTGGAATGAGCCAGGAAGAATGGTTTGACTCGGTCCAGAAGAAGAATGGGAAAAGCTGGGTTTGTTTTGTGTTGAAGC
This sequence comes from Euleptes europaea, assembly GCF_029931775.1. Taxonomy (NCBI): domain Eukaryota; kingdom Metazoa; phylum Chordata; class Lepidosauria; order Squamata; family Sphaerodactylidae; genus Euleptes; species Euleptes europaea. The sequence goes on from NC_079317.1 coordinate 26,193,470, forward strand.
AGCATTGAGCTTTCAAGGAATGAGGTAACATGCATTCCCAAAAATTTGATCCTGGCTGAAACAGGGAATAAAGGAGGGTTAAGCGACCATGCATAAAACACCTGTGAAATAAAAATATTGGTTAAGGGGTGCTAATTCTCACCTCCTTGCTTTGCTGCACTGACTGAGTTCATTTCACATTTTTAATCCCAGTCCAGCTGAAGAAATGCTGTGAGAAAATGCTTCAAGAACAGAAATAAGGCACAGAAGGTAACAGGGTTTAGCTCCCCAGTTTTGTTTTAAAATAGACATCTTCCCTGTGTATTTTCCTGACAGGAAACTTCCTCTTGACATGCATCCCCCCACCCATTGAGGCCAACAGCAGCTGGGCTGGGGGGGGTGTCTCATATTGGGAAAATGGTGCAGATGCTTGTACATTAAATCAAAGATATCAAGAGATTTCAGAAATTTTGACCTCACTGCTCTCTCACATAGAAATATCTCAAACACTTTCTCATCACTTATCTCTGGCATTTTGTCTTGTTTGTCCTCGCTTTCATGGATGGGAAGTATGTACCTCTATTCTTCCTAACTAACCCCTGAATCTTTTCTGCTTGTGTGTTAAAGGGAGCACACAAAAAATTACTTTTCTCCTCTGGAATCACAAGGAGTAGGGGCAACATATCTTTGCCTTGCTAGTGCCTGCATTCCAGAGGATACAAGCAAAACGATTGCCTCGTCCTTTGCAGTCACACTGCCTACAGTGGGAAGGGCATATAGTATCTGCCTCTTTTCTCCCTCCCCAGTATGCAGTGCCTGCCTTCAGAGCATACAAGCAAACCCTTTGTCCCTGATGGGCAAGCACAGCAGCAGAGCAGAAAATGGAAGAGGAAGAGGAAGAAGAAAAGTAAGAGTTTATATGCCGACTTTCTCTGCCACTTAAGGGAGAATCAAACCGGCTTACAATCACCTTCCCTTCCCCTCCCCACAACAGACACCCTGTGAGGTAGGTGGGACTGAGAGAGAATGACTTGCCCAAGGTCACAAAGCTGGCTTCCTGTGTAGGAGTGGGGAAACAAACCACTCATGTGTAGGAGTGGGGAATCAAACCCAGTTCTCCAGATCAGACTCCACCGCTCCAAACCACCGTTCTTAACCATCACACCACGCTGGCTCTAAACACAGTATCCACTTCTGCTTATGTATTACAGAATCAAGAAATGAGACTTCAGTGCAATGATGAATGAAAGGTGCTTTGAAATGCTCCGTTTGCTGCCTTGATTGTACCCGACAGCGGAAAGCAGTCAGAAGTTTCCAGCATTTACTGACCATCATTTTTGTGGTTATTATGTTAAAAGATATTAATGAATAGAGGGGATTTAGTATTGGATTTTGATTAGCTGCATTCTGAAGGCTGCTCCTCAGCATTGTCGCATGATAGGAGAGGAAAACTAAAAAGAATAATGTTTATTTCTGTGCTTATGGACCTCAGCTGCAGTTGCTTACTTTTGGCTCGCAAATCTAGCTGCTGAAATTTGGCTGACAAAAAATGCCTACTGCAAATGGAGAGAAGCACTCAGATCTCCGAAGAGTCTGACTGTTTGCCAAGCTGCAGCCAGAGACCAAAAGAGAGAGTGAGGAAAGGTAAAGAAGCCAGGTGTTTGGTTTTGTTTGTGTTGTTTTCTCTCAAAGCACTGTGACAAACACAGCCCAGGAGGAAGGCTTTCTGATCATGTTTGTTTCCTATCTTCATAGCACTTTTTGTGTTTTTATTATCAACCCTACTTATGAGCAGAGGTTTATACAATTATGCATGAGATGGAGAAACTGGACAGAAAGACACCCCCCCCCCATCACACTAGAACTCAACAGAAGTACTTTTGTGCTCAAAGACTAACTTGTGGCATCCACCTCCCTAACCTCGGGTACGTTGCTCCACGTAGGAGCTACAACTGAGCATGGACAGTAAATATAGACATGTGGTTGTGCCTCCCGTTTCCTTCACTTGCATGTAGAGATACGCTGTTTTGACACTGTGCTGAGGCTACAGCCATGTTCTGCCAGTGTATCTCCAAGAGGAGCCCCCTCCTCCAGCGTTAGTGAGTCCCTGTTAGCAACTCTTGAGGAAGGAAAGACTATTGAGCCACTACACAGTGGGGTGGATCCAACCATCCTCCAGGTAGCCTTCCTCCGTCCAGCCTAAGGATACTTTCTCCAATTTATGTGGCTCTTCCTCCAACAAAAAAGTTGGAGGAAGTCTCCTTAGATAAGAGGAAGGCTTCGAACTTCAATGAAAAGGAAAGTTGAGGTATGCATATTTTAAGAAATAAACTTTGCTCAGTGTAAGGGAAGGATGGGGTAGGACCCACTGCAGTAGGAATATGTTATTTGGGAGGGGGGCAGATTTGCAATAATCAAAGTCTGAGGCCAGGCATTCCCCTCCTTTGCTTACCTTTGTGGGGCTCATTGTTCTGGCATCACCAGCTGAGGAGTGGAGAAATCACTTTGGTATTTGTCTCCAGAGATGGAGTACCTGTAAGAGTTCTGACCAGGCCAGCGTTACCGAGATTCGATGTTCCCATCCTTGGCTGTTTGTGTAAAGTACTCTTCCTCTAGAGGTCCCATCACCAAAGCCCCTCCTCCCCCAATGTGCATGTTCTAGAGCATGAGGCTAAAGGGATGTAGCTGTGTGCAACAAGCCCTATCATCTAATCCCAGCTGGGGTTTATATGGTGCTTAGAAGAGCTGTGATTGGCTGCAGGTAGGGTTGCCAGGTCCCTCTTCACCATCTGTGGGAGGTTTTTGGGGTGGAGCCTGAGGAGGGCGGAGTTTGGGGGGAGGGACTTCAGTGCCATAGAGTTCAGTTGCCAAAGTGGCCATTGTCTCCAGGGGAACTTAGCTCTATCAGCTGGAGATCAGTTGTAATAGCAGGAGATCTCCAGCTAGTATCTGGAGGCTAATCGAGCATATGCAGCCACAATGGCTTATATATTACAAAAAAAGGGAAATAACAACTCAGTTCGCATTTGTTTCCTTGGGTATTGCAACGAAAACAGTTCATACAACCCCAATTATACTGTATGATAACACATAATTTTCACGGGAATATATAAGCCATTGTGGCTGCATATGCTTGATTAACTTCTTTATAGCAGCTCAAGTAATTATTTTAGTACCTAGAGGCTGGCAACCCTAGCTGCAGGCTTGGGCAGTATTTTAAGCTGCATGATAGCTGTGTAGGCATGACAGTATGCTGGAAGGGGATTAATTCGTTTTTTCACTCCCACTTATTAGGGTTGCCAGATCTCTCTTTGCCACCGGCAGGGGGTTTTGGGGGCAGAGCCTGAGGAGGACTGGGTTTGGGGAGGGGAGGGACTTCAATGCCATACAGTCCAATTGCCAAAGTAGCCATTTTCTCCAGGGGAACTGATCTCTATCAGCTGGAAATCAGTTGTAATAGCAGGAGATCTCCAGCTAGTACCTGGAGGTTGGAACTTTGTGCATCTTTTTTGTGCATCTTCTGCTGTATAGTATAGGCTCCTTTGTTTAGGATCGCTTTCCTATTTAGCTTTTTTGCTTAGGTTAGTGTTCTTTCCAGTTAGGATTTACAGTTTATTGGCATGAATGTAATGCCAACATACTAGTTGTGATTATATATTAAAAATAAGCTATAAGTTTTGATGATATTGTTTTCCATATTAGAGCCTTGTGCTGTGTGTTCTCTATAGTACCTGGAGATTGGCAACCCTACCACTTATGTCAGCAGTTTTGAGAGCATAATGATATGCCAGTGGGGTAAGCAGGATGTGGGCTGAGGGGGCTTCTGATACTAAGGCCTAACTATTCCTTGGCATATTCCTCATGTTGTCCATTTTGGGCCCATAACCCCGTGCAACCGTGCTGATACCTGTGCAGCAGCAGGAGGATCTCTGAATTACACAGGCATGATGCTTAGTTGCTATTTCACAGACTAGCCTGAGGATTGAGCTGTCAGCCAGCCCAAATAGGTGCCATACATAATTTACATTCAAGTTAGTCCTAACTCATGGAATTACGAAAATAAGCCAAGCAATTTACTTCCTTTCCCCCCCTCCCCAAGATTTCCATGGCACGTCCAATATTTGGACAGAAATCAGAAAGCAAAGTATCACAAAAGTAAGAATGAATTAGGGTGCAAACATGGAACCGCATCAGGACATGTTGATCAGTTCTTTGCGCACACATCAGTGGTTACAAATTTAACATGTACATATGATTCAGTTTCAAATGCCTTGCAGATTCAACAGAAATTGGATTAGTCCAGACCATGTAACCCTGCTTGACCTGTGTTGTGCAACAGCACCACCACTTGAGATGTTCGGAGGGTAGTACTGCAGCTTCCAGTCTAGCATGGATCAGATGAAAAGAGGAACCAATGAGGGCCCCATCTGGCCTTTAAAGCAACTGGTATGGCTTCTTAGTCTGTGCAGCTTACTTTCCAGGTGCAGAACAAGCTGCCGAACTGCCTGCTGCCCTGTCTACTCGCCAATAGCTCTGACAGTGTTGTAGAGAGTTCATCATTTCTCTATGCTGTGGGCTGTCCATGCAGACCAAAATCCAGTGCAGAGCGCCACTAAGCGTGTACAAAGTAGGGTGGAATGATTTAAATCACCAAGGCCCTCCCCCCCCGCAAAGACTCCAATAATAAATTTAAATCAAAAGTTTTTTCCATCTCTTAGAATCATAGAATCATAGAGTTGGAAGGGACAACCAGGGTCACCTAGTCTAACCCCCTTCCCAATGCAGGAAACTAACAACTACCTCCCCCCCCCACATCCCTAGTGACACCAACCCTTCCCCCACCATGCAGGATCCCACAATCAAAGCACTCCCGACAGATGGCCATCTAGCCTCTGCTTAAAGACCTCCAAAGACGTGGACTCCACCACCCTCCGAGGCAGCACATTCCACCGTCACACAGCCCTTACCGTCAGAAAGTTCTTCCTAATGTTTAGGTGGAATCACTTTTCTATTAGTTTAAATCCATTACTCAGTGTCCTAGTCTCTGGAGCAACAGAGAACAAGCTAGTTCCCTCATCAACATGACATTCAAATATTTAAACATGGCTATCATGTCTCCCCTCAACCTTCTCTTCTTCAAACTAAACAAACCCAATTCCCTAAGTCTCTCCTCCTAGGGCATGGATTCCAGACCTTTGGCCATTCTGGTCACCCTCCTCTGGACACACTCCAATTTGTCAACATCCTTCTTAAATTGTGGAGCCCCAAACTGGACACAGTATTCCAAATGAGGTCTGACCAATGCAGAATACAGTGGTAGTATTACTTCCCTTGATCTAGACACAATACTCCTATTGATGCAGCCCAGAATTGCATTGGCCTTCTTAGCCGCCATATCACACTGTTGACTCACGTTCAGTTTGTGGTCCACTAATTCTCCCAGATCTCTTTCACATGTACTGTTGTCAAGCCAACTATCTCCCATCCTGTACCTGTGCCTTATGTTGTTTCCGCCTAGGTGAAGTACTTTACACTTCTCCCTATTGAAATCCATTTTATTGCTTATGGCCCAGCTCTCCAGTCTATCGAGGTCATTCTGAACTCTGACCCTACCCTCTGGAGTATTAACTACCCCTCCTAACTTGGTGTCATCTGCAAATTTGATTAGCATGCTCTCTATTCCATCATCCAAGTCATTTATAAAAATATTAAACAGTACCGGTCCCAGGACAGACCCTTGTGGTACCCCACTGGTCACTCCTCTCCAGGATGAAGTTGTGCCATTAATGAGCACCCTTTGGGTTCAGTTGGTCAACCAATTCCCAATCCACCTAACAGTAGCAGTGCCCAGCCCACATTTTACTAGCTTTGTTTCAATAAGATCATGGGGGACTTTATCAAAGGCTTTACTGAAATCAAGGTACACTACATCTACAGCATTCCCTTCATCTACCCTACTTGTCACTCTTTCAAAAACAGATATGAGATTAGTTTGGCATGACCTGTTTTTGAGAAACCCATGTTGACTGTCAGTGAGCATAGCATTTCTTTCTAAGTGCGTACAGACCGTCTGTTTAATTATCTGTTCTAGTATTTTACCTGGTATTGATGTCAGGCTGTCTGGGCGATAATTGTTTGGGATTTCTTTTTCCCCCTTTTTAAAGATGGGGACCACATTTGCCCTCCTCCAGTCTGCTGGAACTTCTCCTGTTCTCCATGAATTCTCAAAGATTATTGCCAGTGGTTCTGAAATCACTTCAGCCAGTTCTTTTAACACCCTTGGATGCAGTTCATCCAGCCCCAGAGACTTGAATTCATTCAGAGTAGCCAGGTATTCCTGTACTATCTCAGTGTCTATACTACGCTTTAATTCCCCTATTGTATCCTCTGCTCCATTATTCCCAGGTTGAGCACTATTCCCCTTTTGGGAGAAGACTGATGCAAAAAAGGAGTTAAGTAATTCTGCCTTTTCTGCCTCCCCTGATAATAACTCACCATCCTCTCCATGCAATGACCCAATCGTTACCTTGATCTTCCTTTTGTTATGGACATAACCAAAAAACCCTTTTTTGTTGTTTTTAACTTCCCTGGCTAGCCGGAGCTCATTCTACGCTTTAGCCTTCCTGACTTTCTCCCTACATGTGCTGGCTACTTGTTTGAATTCCTCTTTGTTGATTTCTCCCTTTTTCCATTCTTGTACATGCCCTTCTTAAATCCTGTCTCAACCAAAAGTTCTTTAGTCATCTACCCTGATTTCGTCAAACCTCTACCTTTTTTTCTCCTTGTGGGAATTGATTGAAATTGCGCCTTCAATATCTCCCTTTTAAGAATTTCCCATCCTTCATGTACTCCCTTCTCATTTAATATTCTCATCCATGGGATCACACCCAGTAGTTCCCTAAATTTATTAAAATCAGCTTTCTTAAAGTCTAGAGTACATGGTTCTTGTAGGTTATCCGGGCTGTGTGATCGTGGTCTTAATATTTTCTTGGTATTTTGGTATTTTCCATTGAAATTCATAAACATCAGCAAAACTTTAACAGAAGAGAGTTTAAGAATGAATAAGGCTTGGCTTCCTATCCTGAAAACCTCCAGACTAACAAAGACTACAGTCCACAATAGCCATGCGGATTAGCTTTGGATTTCACACATTAACAGATCACTTCAGGATACAATAGTTCCATATTAACATACCACACCCTCATTAGCACATTATCTTGATACTTACAGGACAATGATTAGCACATTACCTTTGATACTTTTTGCAGGAAAATGATTCAGCTCAAACCCAACCCCTTTCTGACTATATATTACTCTTCCTACACACTTGACACTGCGAGACACTGTCCTTCAGTGTTACTCCTCTGAAGATGCCTGCCTCAGCTGCTGGCGAAACGTCAGGAAAGAAAATACCATGACCACAGTCACACAGCCCGGATAACCTACAAGAACCAATGAACTCTGACCATGAAAGCCTTCAACAATATCTAGGGTACATGTTTGACTATTTCTTGCTTCTCCTTTCTGCTGCATAACAAACTCCAGGAGAACATGGTCACTCCCACCCAAAGATCCCACTCCTTCTATCCCATAAACCAAGTCATCATTATTGGTTAAGATCAGATCCAAAATGGCTGTTCCCCTTGTCGCTTCTTCCACTTTTTGGACTATGAAGTTGTCTTCAAGGGAAGAGAGGAATTTGTCGGACCTAGTTGTTTTGGCAGAGTTAGCCTTCCAACAGATGTCAGGATAACTGAAATCTCGCATTACTACTACATCTTTCTTTTTTGAATGTTTGGACATCTGTTCCAGGAAAGCATCATTTCCTAAATAAAATAAATAAATAAAATAAAAGGTTGATGTAACTACAAAATGTATTGGCTTACCTGCAGTTAAAACTGCAACCTTATCCCCTTCATAAGAGTGCTCTCCTGAACAATTCCATTTTAGTACAGCCCTGTTCCATTTATTAAGCTGCCTTCCAGAACAATTCCATCTTACTCTGTGGCATGATAAAAGTGTGGGAGATTTCCTGACCTCAACAGATGGGCTGTTCCACCAGATAGGAGCACAACAGAGAATGTTTGGGTATGGGCAGTATTTATAGTATTTAAAGTATTTGCAGACAGCTGCTGGCTTGATTGGAATCAACACGAGCAATTACTTCTTTCCCCCCTTTTGTCTGTACCTTTTCTTTTATGGCTGTTCACCACTGCCCTGGCCCATCCCACAAAAACGTAAATAATCTCAACCACCCTTCCCTCTCTTTGGGAGGCTGGGCTGGGCTGGGGAGGCATGGTCCATTTCAGGGGGCATTGTTCCCTTTTAGTCAGCCCCTGAGGCTGAGCTGCTACTGAAGCCTGCCTGCCTCCATATTGTTGTCAGCCTCCAGGTGGGGCCTGGAGATCTCTCGGAATTACAACTGATTTCCAGACTACAGAGATCAGTTCCGTGGAGAAAATGGCTGATTTGGAGGGTGGGCACTTTGGCATTATACCCGGTTGAGGTCCCTCCCCAATAGGGTTGTCAGCCTCCAGGTGGTGGCTGGAGATCTCCCGCTATTACAACTGATCTCCAGACAACAGATCAGTTCCCCTGTAGAAAATGGCCACTTTGGCAATTGGACTCTACGGCAATGAAGTCCCTCCCCTCTCCAAACCATGCCTTCCTCAGGCTCCACCCCCAAAATCTCCAGGTATTTCCCAACCCAGAGCTGGCAACCCTGCTCCCCACCCTCCACCCCCAAATCTCCAGGAATTTCCCAGCCCAGAGTTGGCAATCCTACTACCTGCCTGCAGCTCCTGTCTGTAGGTGGGCATAGCATCCCTGGGTATCACCACCATCCAGGGAAATGAGGGCAACCTGGGGAGGGAAAACTTCCCACTAGCATGCAGTGGGCAAGTTCAGTTGCCCCGGACACCACAAACTCCTGGGCCAGCCCCAGCAATCAGCTGTCCAGAGGACTTAAGGCTGTGTGTGTGTGTGTGTGTGTGTGTGTAAGTGCCATCAAGTCGCTTCCGACTCATGGCGACCCTATGAATGAAAGTCCTCCAAAATGTCCTATCTTTGACAGCCTTGTTCAGATCTTGCAGATTGAAGGCTGTGGCTCTACCCTTATTAAATATATGGTTTTCTGCTGTTCCCTTCATTTTTTGTCTTGTACTAATGTATAAATTGACAACACAGCTTTTTCAAGGCCTTGTTCTAAATGGCATAATGTGCAAATAAGTCAGGCTGTGTTGTTGTTTTTTTAACAGCAATTGGCTTTTCCTAAGGTAGTCCTTAATGAAAAGCATAGTGAAAATAGCTAAGAAAGTAGTCTCGTTGCCCAGAATGATATAAGAGGGCATTTTCGCAACTAGCTGGCTGGCTTCTAGCTCTTGTGACCTTGAAGAGATGCTGTTGCTTCACCTCAGGGCAAGATTCAGGCTGAAATGCAGCACAGACAAAGCCATGAGTTGTAGAGAGCAAGAAATTCCAGCACAGTCCTTGTCACAAAAGCGCTGGGGAGGGACACCACAACCCAGCGACAGTCATGGCTTTTGCAGTCGCCAAGGGATTGATCTGACCCAGGCTTTAATGCACCATAATCTAATCATCTGTTCATGATAGTCAAATCGTCTTGGGGCGGGGATGCTGGTAGTGGGGCCAGGTCTCCCACTATAACAGGATTTGTAGGGTTGCCAAGACTGGGTTGGGAAACTCCTGGAGATTTGGGGGCAGAGCTGGGGGGAGGAGGATGTTTGGGGAGGCGAAGGAGTTCAGCTGGGATTAGGATTGCCAGGTCCCTCTTTGCTACCAGCGGGAGGTTTTTGGGGCAGAGCCTGAGGAAGGTGGGGTTTGGGGAAGGAAGGGACTTCATAGAGTCCTATTGCCAAAGTGGCCATTTTCTCCAGGTGAATAGATCTCTGTTGGCTGGAGATCAGTTGTAATAGCAGGAGATCTCCAGCTATTAGCTGGAGGTTGGCAACCCTAGCAGGGATGTTTGTTTATTTATATCCCACCTTTCTCCCCAATTGGAGCTCAAAGTGGCTTACATTGTTCTCCTTGCTTTTTTATCCTGACAACAACTCTGTGAGGTAGGTTAGGCTGAGAGTTTGTGACTGGCTCAAAGGTGACCCAGCATGTTTCCATGGTAGAGTGGGGATTCGAACCTGGGTCTCTCAGATCCTAGTCCAACACTTTAATCACTACACCACACTGGCTGGCTGTAATGCCATAGAGTTACCCTCTGAAGCTGCCGTTTCCTCTAGGAGCACTGATCCCTATAGTCTGCAGATCAGCTGTAAAATATTTTTCCTAATATCCATCCAGAACCTTTCCATCCATAATTTAACCCCATTATTGCAAGTCCTAGCCTCTGCTGCCAACAGGAGCAGCTCCCTGTCCTCCTCTAAGTGATAGCCTTTCAAATACTTAATGAAAGCAATTATGTTCCTCCTCAACCTCCTCTTCTCCAAACTGAACATTCCCAACTCCCTCAGCCTTTCCTCATAGGGCTTGGTCTTCCCTGATCATCCTCGTCGCTCTCCTCTGCACCCGCTCCATTTTGTCCAAATATTTTTTGAAGTGAGGTCTCCAGAACTGCACACAGTACTCCGGATGTGGCCTGACCAATGCGAAATGTGACATCCTGCAATTTCGATTTTATGCCTCTGTTGATACACCCCAATACTGCATTAGCCTTTTTTGCCGCTGCATCACGCTGACTGCTCTTATGAATGGCCATAGAGAGTCAGAGCAGACAATGTTGACCCATTTCCATATACAGTAAGGTCATGATCCTAAGCGGGCACTACATGTGTGCAAATGGAGGAGAACTCACATGTGATTTTGTTACATCCGAGTGGGGACGTCACGAGGACCAACCTGTATAATCTGTAACATGTATGTTCTTAAAATGTACCTAACACTCCCACAACTGCCAATTTCAAAGGAAGATCAGTTGTGGCAGGAAACCCTTGTTAACCAGGAAACTTTACCCTTCCCACACACACTGCTAAAGTGTGCACTGTGGATTTCCCCACCCCCATTAGGCTTCCAAAATCTCTGGGAGATCTTACTGATACAATTAGAGAACCTCTTCCCTCGGATGTGGCTTGGGAGCATAATGTTATTGGAGAAATGGGAATACTCCTTTCTTGAGGTTTTAGCTGAGTAGATATCAGGTTGACGCAGCGTTTTTCCAAGGTTCAGGTCCCTTCTGTATTAAAATAAAAATAAATAAATAAGCAGAGCTCCCAGGAGACGGCAAATTAGCAACTGAGTGTGTGACACTGTTTGTCTTTCTCCTGACAGATGAGCATTCCCGCCCCACACTTTCTTTTAAAGTAAGAGTTGGCTGTACTTCCTTTTTAATGAGCTTTTGGACCAGAGCCCAATACTGATCAAAAGCACCAGCAAAAAAAAAAAAAGGAGAACGGAGGGAATGAAGAAAACATTTTTTGCCTTTCAAACTAAAGAAAAATTACATCTTTTATCGTTGAAGGGAAGGCCAATAATGCCAATTGAGCCTTACGCTGCATCTTTTGCAAAGAGGAACGCTGCTTGCAAAAATCTGCCCTGAAGTTCCCGGAGTTTTGCTACAGTCCTTGGAGGGCAGCGGATGATGCAAACAGGGATAGGGATTGTTTGTGAACAGAAGCCTCTTTCTTTCTGGCAAATAAAGCAGTCGCTGGGGGAGAAATTAGAAACAGATTTGTGAATGGTTTTTCCACTTCTTGTGCAACCATGTTGGGGTTCCACTGACTTAATCTTAAAGTGGCAGCTATTGCATAAGGAATGACAAGAGTGAAGCATGGGGCTCACCCTGGAAAGGGGGGGAGACAAGATTTTTTTTAAAGCGCAGGAGAGAAGAACCATTAGAGTGCAGAGAGAGAGAGAGAAGAAGGAGACGAAGACGAAGAAGAAGACGACGACGAAGAAGAAGAATAGAATCAGAGTTGGAAGGGACCACCAGGGTCATCTAGTCCAACCCCCTGCACAATGCAGGAAATTCACAACTACCTTCCCCCAACACCCCCAGTGACCCCTACTCCATGCCCAGAAGATGACCAAGGTGCCCTCCCTCTCATGATCTGCCTCAGGTCATAGAATCAGCATTGCTGACAGATGGCCATCTAGCCTCTGCTTAAAAACCTCCAGGGAAGGAGAGCTCAGCACCTCCCGAGGAAGCCTGTTCCACTGAGGAACCGCTCTGTTAGAAAATTCTTCAACAACAACGACTACAAGGATGGGGGGGTGGGAATCCACCCCAAACGGTCAGCAGCAAACCTGTCTGTCTGAGGGGACCATCTGTGTGGATGCGTAACGCAATGTTTATGATCTCCCCACAGAATTTGATGGATGCCTCTAAGGCAGAAAAAGATGTGCATTTCCAAAGGGGACTTCTAGTCACATGAAACCACGAGTGGCTACAGCTGCATCCGCTTAGCCAGCAATGCAAAGCTGGTCTTCTTTTCTGAGTTTGCCAAGAATAGCTGAGTGCATCTTGCAGCCTCCAGAGCTCCCTTTTCCCCCTGGTCCTTAAAACTGGTTTAAATTGTGTCACTCACTTTTTACAGCCAGCCCACGATTGATGTGTCAGTACCTCATGTGAAAACAGTGACACCATCTGAGGAAGAGAGAGCCGTGAGTGTTAATGGTTGGAAGAAATTCTGTTAGTCTTTAAGGTGCCATTTGACTCCTGTTTCCCCCCTCCAATAAAAAAGAAACAGTAATGTTTACTTCAGGTATTTTAGACCATTTCCGCCAAAAGCTCAAATTGGTTTAATAATCCAAGCAAGTCAATGGTATATAACAAGGGATGCCAGCCTCCAGGTGGGACCTGGGGATCTCCCAGAATTACAGCTCATCTCAAGGCTACAGAGATCAGTTCCCCTGGCTAAAATTGATGTTTTGGAGGGTGGATACTAAGGCATTGTACCCCACTGAGCTCTTTGTCCTCCCCAAGCTCCATCCTCAAATCTTGAGGAGTTTTCCACCGGTGGCCAGGTAGGACCTGGAAACCCTATAACAGCACTGTCACACTTGTGTCCAACAGCCCCTCAGGGTAGGGTTACCAACCTCCAGGTACTAGCTGGAGATCTCCTGCTATTAAACTGATCTCCAGCCGATAGAGATCAGTTCACCTGGAGAAAAATGGCCGCTTTGGCAATTGGACTCTATGGCATTCAAGTCCCTCCCCTCCCCCAAACCCCGCCCTCCTCAGGCTCTGCCCCAAAAACCTCCCGCTGGTGGGGAGAGGGACCTGGCAAACCTACTTCCATCCTTCTGAGGTCGGTAAAATGGGTACCCAGTTTGCTGGGGGTAAAGAGTAGATGACTGGGAAAGGCAATGGCAGACCACCCCATAAAACAAAGTCTGCCTAGGAAACATTGGGATGTGACATCACCCCATGGGTCAAGAATGACCTGGTGCTTGCACAGGGGACTACCTTTACCTTTACAAACTGATCTATTATAAATCAACCTCCTATAAGTTTGTGCCACATATATATTCAGTTGTAGCATCAATAAAAATAGCAGCACACTACTCCTCCTGTTTAGATTTTTCTATGTAGACATTATTTTCCAGTGTGGCATAGTGATTAAGAGTGGCGAACTCTAATCTGGAGAACCAGGTTTGATTCCCTGCTCCTCCACAGGAAGGCTGCTGGGTGACCTTGGGCTAGTCACAGTTCTCTCAGAACTCTCTTAGCCCCACCTGCCTCACAATGTGCCTGTTGTGGGAGGGAGAAGGGAAGGCGACTGTAAGCCACTTTGAGACTCCTTATGGTAGAAAAAAGAAAGGTAAAGGTCCCCTGTGCAAGCACCGGGTCATTCCTGACCCATGGGGGGACGTCACATCCCGACGTTTCCAAGGCAGACTTTGTTTGCGGGGTGGTTTGCCAGTGCCTTCCCCAGCCATCTTCCCTTTACCCCCAGCAAGCTGGGTACTCATTTCACCGACCTCGGAAGGATGGAAGGCTGAGTCAACCTTGAGCCGGCTACCTGAAACCGACTTCCATCGGGATCGAACTCAGGTCATGAGCAGAGCTTTGGACTGCAGTACTGCAGCTTAACACTCTGCGCCACGGGGCTCCTATGGTAGAGAAAAGTGGGGTATAAAAACCAGCTCTTCTTCTTCTATGTGTCACAGAACAGCAGAGCAAAAAAGAAAAAAGTGCTAAACATTGCTTCTGGCTAGTGTTAATAGAATTAGCAGGAACAGCTTCGTTTGAAGATGATTCAGGTTTTTTAGGACCAATCTGAAAAGCATGGTTTTAAAGTGAAAGTTTATGTCTATAGAATAACTGAGATGTTAAAGATATATTTGCTTTTTACAGACTTCTGATTATAAGAGGTCATGCAAACAGAATGACTGAGCCGGATAGCTTGCAGACTCCCTGTGAGACCATATTTATTAAATGGCTATGGAGCATTATTATGCCATAGATTTCAAAAGAAATTCCAGGTTTGTGTGGAATTTCAGAGGCGAGGTTAGATCCTCCCAAAGCACTGCCAGCAATATGGAAAAAAATGTACAGGTGCCTACTAAAAAGCGTATGTGGGTGAGGAGGTAGAACATGGCGAATTATGGGGAAATAGGATGTGCTGGGAGATTTAGGAAATTGAAGAGTGGTGGCAGGAACTGAAAGTATTGTAAACAGGAGGGAAGGACAATTCCCTTCATACCTGCTGGTATCACAGCATCTGAGGAGAAGAGGCCCAGAGATGAACCCCTCCGGTATCAGTTGGCCCAGAGGAATGCATGAGGTATTCGCTGTTAACGAAAAAGAAAGCTGAATCGCTGTGAAGAACTATGGAAAACTCTGGGTAATGAAAAAAAAAATACATATGTAGCCTACTGCCATGTACGGGCCTTCTCTGGATTTCACTGACCAGTTTGGATTTCACCAGGCGAGGCCAGTACCACAACAGCCGCTTCTATGAGGCAACTGTCTATGAGATCATACAACCACTTGTTACTAAGTTCTTGTCACAGCAATTACCTGGAGCGTATTACCTAGTATATCCTCAATGGAGAGCTGTAGGTGGTTTCTCAAAAGAGCACACTTAGATGATGTACATGCACTCAAACATCCTCTTGTTCATGCATTTATTTATTTATTTAGATATTTATACCCCACTTTTCTCTCCAATGGGAACCTAAAGCAGCTTACAACATCATTCTCTCCTCCACTGTATCCTCCCAATAGCAACCCTGTGAGGTAGGTGTACTGAAGTCTAACAGTTAGGCTGAGAGAGCAAGCAACTGGCCCAATGAGTAGGGCTGCCAGGTCCCTCTTTACCATCGGAGGGAGATTTTGGGGGCAGAGCTTGAGGAGGGCGGGATTTGAGGAGGGGAGGGACTTCAATGCCATAGAGTCCAATTGCCAAATCGGCCATTTTCTCCAGGTGAACTGATCTTTATTGGCTGGAGTTGTAATAGCAGGAGATCTTCTGCTGTTACCTGGAGTTTGGCAACCCTACCAATGAGCTTCCATAGCAGAGAGGGGATTTAAACCTGGGTCTCCCAAATCCTTGTCTTATACTGTAACCACTGTGCCACATTGGCTTGTCACAACCACACTACATTTCTAAGTGTACACTTAGAATCATAGAATCATAGAGTTGGAAGGGACCACCAGGGCCATCAAGTCCAACCCCCTGCACAATGCAGGAAATTCACAACTACCTCCCCCCTCCACACCCCTAGTGACCAGAAGATGGCCAAGATGCCCTCCCTCTCATCATCTGCCTAAGGTCACAGAATCAGCATTGCTGACAGATGGCCATCTAACCTCTTCTTAAAAACCTCCAGGGAAGGAGAGCTTACCACCTCCCGAGGAAGCCTGTTCCACTGAGGAACCGCTCTAACTGTTATAAAATTCTTCCTAATGTCTAGACGGAAACTCTTTTGATTTAATTTCAACCCGTTGGTTCTGGTCCGACCTTCTTGAGCAACAGAAAACAACTCGGCACCCTCCTCTACATGACAGCCCTTCAAGTACTTGAACATGTTATCATATCCCCTCTCAGTCTTCTCTTCAGGCTAAACATACCCAGCTCCTTCAACCTTTCCTCATAGGACTTGGTCTCCAGACCCCTCACCATCTTTGTTGCCCTCCTGACACGTTCCAGCTTGTCTACATCTTTCTTAAATTGTGGTGCCCAAAACTGAACACAGTAATCTAGTTGAGGTCTAACCAGAGCGGAGTAAAGCGATACCATCACTTCGCCTGATCTGGACACTATACTTCTGTTGATGCAGCCCAAGACTGCATTTTCCTTTTTAGTTACAGCATCACAGTGCTGACTCATGTTCAGTGTTTGGTTTACTAAGACCCCAAGATCCTTTTCACACACACTACTGCTCAAACAAGTCTCCCCCATCCTATAATTATGCACTTGATTTTTCCTACCTAACTGCAGAACTTTGCATTTGTCTTTGTTGAAGTGCATTTTATTAGTTCTAGCCCACTTCTCCAGCCTGTCAAGATCATCCTGCATCTTGGCCCTGTCTTCTACCGTATTTGCTACCCCTCCCAATTTAGTATCATCTGCAAATTTAATAAGCATCCCCTCTATTCCTTCATCCAAATCATTTATAAAGATGTTGAACAACACAGGGCCCAGCACAGATCCCTGAGGAACTCCACTAGTCACTTCTCTCCAAATGGATGAGGAACCATTAACTAGCACTCTTTGGGTACGATCTGTCAACCAGTTGCAGATCCACCTAACAATAATAGGATCTAACCCACATTTTCCCAATTTGTCAACTAGAATACTATGTGGAACCTTATCAAAAGCCTTACTGAAATCTAGATAAACTATGTCTACAGCATTCCCCTGATCCAGCAAGGTAGTAACTTTCTCAAAAAAGGAGATAAGATTAGTCTGACATGACTTATTCTTGAGAAACCCATGCTGGCTCTTGGTGATCAGATCCATCCTTTCTAAATGCTCAGGGACGGACTGTTTAATGATTTGTTCGAACACTTTTCCTGGTATAGAAGTCAAGCTGATGGGTCGATAGTTACCAGGATCCTCCTTTTTCCCCTTCTTGAAGATGGGGACAACATTTGCCCGCCTCCAATCTTCTGGCACCTCACCTGTGCCAGGTGAAAAGCCAAGACTTTTCAAAAATAATGGACAAAGGTTCCGAAATTACAGCTGCAAGTTCTTTGAGTACCCTTGGGTGCAATTCATCTGGCCCAGAGGATTTTGTTTCATTTAAAGAAACCAGGTGTTTGTGCACTACCCCAATGCCAATTCTAGGCTGCAAATCCCTTCCCTCATCATGTGTTCTGTTTATGCCATGTTGAGCACCACTTCCCTCACGAGAAAAAACTGAGGAAAAGTAGGAATTGAGGAGTTCTGCCCTCTCTTCATCTCCTGTTACAATTTCACTTTCCAGTCCACGCAATGGGCTTATCTTGTCCTTGTTCTTACTCTTACTCTGTACATAGGAAAAGAACCCTTTTTTGTTGCATTTAGCATCTCTCGCTAGCCTAAGTTCATACTGAGCTTTAGCTTTCCTAACACTCTCCCTACAAGCACTAGTTATTTGCTTATATTCCTCTTTGGTTATAAGGCCCTCCTTCCACTTCCTAAATGAGTCTTTTTTATTTCTCAACTCTTTAAAAAGCTGTTTATGGAGCCACCCTGGCCTCTTTAGGCTCCTCCCATTTTCCCTTCTCATAGAAATGGTTTGGGATTGCGCCTTCAGTATTTTATTTTCTTTGACTTATGTCAAAGAAAAATATAACAAGCAGATAGTAGTTAGTGTAACTACTGGCCACAGTTGGAAATATGTTCCTTCTGGAATCCTCTAGATGGGGGGGGGGAACCTGTTTACAGTGCCAATTCACTCATGAACTCTCTTTTCTCAGGAAAAAGTAGAAGCCCTACTATTGGAAATAGGTGGTGGTGGCTACAACACAGCTGATTTATGGCGACCCTCTAGGGTTTTCAAGACAAGAGATGTTCAGAGGTAGTTTGCCATTGTCTGCCTCCATGTCATGCTCCTGCTATTCCTTGGAGGTCTCCCATCCAAGTACTTGTCAAGGTCAAGTCTGAGACTGTGTGGCTGGCCCAAGGTCACCCAGCGAGTTTCCATGGCGCAAGTGGGAATTTGAACCTGGGTTTCCTGGATCCTAGTCCGACACCTTAATCACTTTGCCATGCTGGCTCTCAGGGATATAGGAAGTAATACTGCTATTTGTTTTAATTTCCCCCTATATGATCCAATTATATCTCAAGCAGTTCTGGCACAGCATTTAGTTGGCTGGATCCCTGTAATGAAAGGGCCAAGGTATTACAGAAATCTTCTAGATGGAGAGCATCAGTGCCAGCTTTTCAGGAGTGCAAGATCAAAGCTTTTGAGCTCCCTAATCTACACTAGCTGGAGATGAAATGGCGCAGCCAGTTGTGTCCGTACTGCAAGTTAAGCAGCCAGGCTAATTTACAAATTCTGAAAGCACAAGCGACAGAGGCAGCTATTGAAATGGATTACAAATTAGTTCAGGAAGGGGATTCAAGTGTTCTAGAGGAGAACAGAAAAGAAAGACCAAAGAGACTTCTGGCTGCAAAACTAAGTGAGAAGTATTGAAAGATCTTCTCAAAGGAAAAAGAGGAGGAAAACCCATAAGTGTTTTCATGGCCAGCAATTTTGTTTGTATTCTTTACACATACTAAATAAGACTGGGCCAACCATTATTAAGTGCTTCTCTTTCAAATGTTAGAGCAGCGTCATGGCTAGCATCAAAACTAGAAGCCTCACAGAAAGCCATTTGTATGAAGGGGCACCTCCCCTGGCTCAGGGAATTTCAACCATTCCAGTAAAGCTCCCTGAAAAAAACAGTGGGGATATGGAAAATGTTCCCATCTAAATGGGGATACATCCTATAATTTAAATTATCCATGTGTACAAGAAATACCTCCATACCTAGACTTCTTGAACACGCCTCACAGCTCAAAAGATAGCAACTGTTTATTCATCAGGTAACAGGTTGGTACGGTAATTCATGCTTCCTGTTGCAAAAGAACCATTTTTTTAGGTGGCAAGAGAGAGTTCAGAAGTATGAATGCTGGCAGAAGAGTGACCTACTTAGACTTACAGTTAATCGCATGATAAAACTATTCCCGGACTACGCTACTTCCAACTGTAGATGAAAGATTGCCTAGATGAAGCCTAGAAAGTGAGCTATCAGGAGGAAAGTTTTCCTAGCATGACTGTCTTTTCCAGTGACTCTGTCGTCTCATGACGTGACCAAAATACGACAGCCTCAGTTTAGTCATTTTAGCTTCTAGGGTCAGTTCAGGCTTGATTTGATCTATAACCCACTGATTTGTTTTTTTGGCAGTCCATGGAATCCGTAACACTCTCCTCCAACACCACATTTCAAAGGAATCTATTTTCTTCCTATCAGCTTTCTTCACTGTCCAGCTTTCACACCCATACATAGTAATAGGGAATACAATGGCATGAATTAATCTAGTCTTGGTGGCCAGTGACACATCCTTACACTTCAAAATGTTTTCTAGCTCCTTCATGGCTGCCCTTCCCAGTCTAAATCTCCTTCTGATTTCTTGGCTGCAGTCTCTTTTGGTTGATGGTGGAGCCAAGGAATAGAAAGTCTTGAACAATTTCAATTTCCTCATTGTCAACTGTAATCATTACTTTTGTTTTCTTGATGTTCAGCTGTAGTCCTGCTTTGGCACTTTCTCTTTTAACTTTCAGCAGCAGTCGTTTCAAATCTTCACTATTTTCTGCCAATAATGTAGTGTCATCGGCATATCTCAAATTATTAATGTTCCTCCCTCCAATTTTCACTCCACCTTCATCTAAATCTAATCCAGTTTTCCTAATTTTATATGTTCTACAAATAGATTGAAGAGATAGGGAGAATAAAATACATCCTTGTCTGACACCTTTGCCAATTGGAAACCATTCCGTTTCTCCATATTCTGTTATAACTGTGGCCTTTTGTCCAGAGTTCAGGTTGCGCATCAAAATGATCAGATGTAGTGGCACACCCATTTCCTTTAAAACCAGTCATAGCTTTTCATGATCCACACAGTCAAAAGCTTTGCTGTCATCTATGAAACACAAGCTGATTTTCTTCTGAAATTCTCTCGTATGCTCCAGTAACCAGCGTATATTTGCAATATGATCTCTAGCGCCTCTTCCTTTTCTGAAACCAGCTTGAACATCAGGCATTTCTTGTTCCATATATGGTAACAGCCTTTGCTGTAAGATTTTGAGCATCACTTTACTTGCATGAGAAATTAATGTGATGGTCCGATAGTTGCTGCAATCTTTGATGTCCTTTTTTTGGGGAATTGGAATGTAAATGGATCGTTTCCAGTCTGTGGGTCATTGTTTTGTTTTCCATATCTGTTGGCATATTCTTGTCAAGATTTTGATGGACTCCGTTTCTGTGGCTTGGAATAGCTCTATTGATATCCCATCTGCTCCTGGTGATTTGTTTCTCTCAATGCAGCTTTCACTTCACTTTCTAAAACTGTAGGTTCTTCTTCAAAAGATTCTTCTTGGAAAGAATCTTTTATCCTTTCATCTCTTCTATTTAGTTCTTCAGTGAACCCCTCCATATGCAGATGAGAAATTTTTACCTTTTATGGATCTTTTGTATCCATAAGTATGGAACAAATAGGATTCAGTTTTGGGACCCATTTCCAAAAGTGCAAACCTTATGGTGAACAAGGGCTTTGAGAATCTATTGATTATTTTGTTATTTGGGACCTAATTGCAATCTCTCAGACCGGAACATCTTTCATCACAGAAGGTAACAAGTAAACAAAGTTTCACTGACCTCAAAAAAGATGAGGTTTGATTGATTTGTCCCTCGCCTAACAAGCAGTTATGTGAAGAATAACATCTGTTGATTATGCCTGTTAAACATGATCCAGCGGCAAGGCTTCCTATTTTAACTCCGTCTAGGTGGGCTGATATTTCTCGACTTCTCTCTGAATCACAAACAGCATCCTTGTGTAGGCATGTTAAGCACTTTGAGCTGTTTTGGTATCCAGTCCTTGAACGGCACCATTAAATTCACTAGTCAGCTTGAACACCAGCTCTACGGATACACACAGCTGCATTCAGATGTACTGACATCACTATGAGAACCAATACCCACAGGTCAAGAGGAATGGGCCTCTTTCTCCAACTGCTTGTCAGTTGCATTTTGTTTACATACATATTCCATGCAGAGAACAGCATGGACGCAGCTGATCACAGCCACCCAAATGCTTTTTTGGTGACATATAAATGAAACGGTGGTATACCTGCCCCTGACTTTTCCCAGTTTTAATCCCTGGCATCTCCAGTTTAAAAAAGGATAGGTAGGAATAGGAAAGACCTCTGCCTGAGACCCTGGAAAGCTGCTGCCAGTCTGAGTAGTCAATATTGACCTTGATGGGCCAAGGGTCTGATTCAGTATAATCATGAATCAAGGGTCTGATTCAGCATGTGCCACCATGCCCCCTGTCTACTCTGTAATGCATTATATAGTGGCTATAAGTGGTATGTCCATAATGGTAGCTGTTGTCTGTTGCCAGTAGGTGACTATTTTGCACTATCTCAGAGATGGTTCTGTGGTAAAACTTTGCATGTGGAAGGTCCAAGTTTCAGTCTCTGGCATATCCTGTCTACAAGGCTCAGGTAGACTAGCTAGACCGAAAAAGCTCTAAACGTCTTATCCTACCATAAAGTCTTCACCTAAGATGGGAGTGGGGCCAGGTCCAATCCCCAGTCAATCATGAAGCTCGTTGGGTGACCCTGGGCCAGTGATTCTCTCTTAGCCTAGGGTAGTTGTAAAGCTTGGATAGGGAAGGAAAAATCTACTTCCCAGAGTGAAATAAAAAACAGATACAATAAAAACTGTCTCCTTCCATTATGACCTCTGAGATCCACCAACAAAAGTCTTCCTCAGCAACCATTTCAGATACCAATAGCACAAAGAGTGGCATGCTGCCTGGCCTTTCCCCCAGTTATGGAATATTATTCTGCTCCACTTGCCAATGGAACTGTCATGTTCTCATAATTTCAAAAATGCCCACAGGCTCAGTGATCCTGAGGTCTCATGAACTAGCTAGTAGTATTGATTGGCATTATGTATTTGTCTAATCCTCTTTACAGTCTTCTAGGGTGGTGCCACTTCCTCATCCAGCCGTGGACTAGGCCTAGACCTGCTTAGCTTCTGTCAAGAAACTGGCCTCGTCTAGCCGTTTCTTGGCCTTTTCAAACTTTGGTTCATGCTTTTGGGCCTATTTAAGTTGCTGAAGGCTCTTCTCTCTGGGAAATTAATGTCACCTTGGCTTGCAGTTTCCAGAGAGAGAAAAGGGATGAGATGGAGTCAGACATGGGTGCAAGTGAGATCATGGGCCTGAGAGCTTCAAGGCCAGATCTAGAGGGAGTTTTGTATTCACATTCCATCGCATTAATGCAAGGAACCCAGGGCTTGACTGTCAATATGTATCAGTCGCAGAGCTATATGGTCACATGTGTTAGCCACACACTTGATTGGCCAAACAGGATCCGGCCAGCTGCGGGTAGTCTGGCATAAAGCAAGACCATTCATTCTAGTTTGGTACATCTAGCCATCCTTGTAACTTTAGGTTAGGCCTTGTGCAGCCACAACACCTGCTTCTGGGATTTTTAGGGTTGTCAGCTCTGGGTTGGAAAATACCTGGAGATTTTTGGGACGGAGCCTGAGGAGGGCAAGGTTTGGGGAGGAGAAGGACTTCAAAGCCATAGAGTCCAATTGCCAAAGCGGCCATTTTCTCCTGGTGAACTGATCTTGATCGGCTGGAGATCAGTTGTAATAGTGGGAGATCTCCAGCCACCACCTGGAGGTTGAATAAATGATACGTATGCTGACTTAACACAGTTGTGCAAACCCACAGCACCAGCTCAATTACTTTTATACAAAGAAATACAATGTCGAAATTCTCAATCTTAATCGTGTAATTGTATTCTTAAGAAAATCCAGTTGAACCATCAAACAAAATTAAATGCAAAACCACATTGAATATACAACGAAAATACACGGTTACTTCACCACTACGCAATTCTAGGTCATGGAATGCATATAATGAAAAATTCTTTTAGTTCAGCAAGTCTGTTAGAGATGCATATTCCAAAGTTCAACTTCCAAGGGAAAACAGTCCAAACTCCAGGTACAACAAAACGTTACTTCCGGATAGGTAGACGTTTCGCAATTAAGATTGCTTCATCAGTTGTTAATGTCCAAATGTCCATGCCCCATCAGGGGTTGAATATATTCATATGGGTACAACGACCTCTGTAATAATAAGCCAAACTCATGTATACAAAATCCCATGCAGTTATTATATATCTATTACTTCAACAATAAATTTTAAATTTTAAATCTTAAATAATGATATAGAGTTCAAAACTTCTAAATGCAGTTAAAGATCTTACCTAAATGGACCAGTAGACCTTCACGGTTCCTTAAGCATCTGCTATCTGGTATAGAGTGCTAACCCTAACCGCCATATATTCCTGAGAATGCTAACAGCTGTGTTCACTGACTAATTAGCAAGAAGTTTTTAAAGAAAACAGGTTAGATAAAATTCATTGTTAAGACCCAGCGGGGTCATCGTTCTGAAGAGATGGATGAACTTCATTTCATTCCTGTGTAATATTTTTGTAACATCTTCAAGGCAATAAGGTCGTGCTTTATACTGCCATAACGCAAAGAATAACAAATCCTTGTCAGAATGTCCCTTCTCCAGATAGTGCCCCATGAGCGGAGCTTCTATTGTCTTCATACGAATCCTTGTTCTGTGTTCCCCAATACGGATCTTTAATGGTCTCGATGTTGAACCGATGTACATTAAAAAACACGGGCATAAAATTGCGTAGACCACGTTGGAAGAGGTACAGTTTATAAACTGGTTTAGCCTGAATTTAAAATTAGACCTGGAGGTTGGCAACTCTACTGAGGATTCATTCTCTAGTTTTGTGTGTTTTGCTCTTGACCTTCACCGAGAGTCTTGTGGGATAAGGGGGATTTGAAAGCTTCTGCCAGGATATTTGTGCTCTGTGCTTTCAGGCTATGTGCCGCCTTCTGCAGACCACCACTCATAAGATGTCTCCTCTAGATTACAGCTGGTGGTCGGGTGTCGAGAAAGCACACCTCATGGTTAGGTTCTTCAGAATGATTAAACACCATGACACCAAAGGCTTGAAACTTGTCAAGAACCCAACAGTGTGTGAAATCTTTAACAAATACATAAAAGAACCAGGGCATCTGTGCACCGTACAGTAGCTTCCAAACCCGAGCTGCTACGCTGCCTCAAAGCTTCTGCAAATGCTTTGAAATGGCTTTCTTAAACAAAGCCAATATCTCGCCAAGTATTAACAGCCCAACTTGTATTCTCATCTCTGTCTGTGCACTTGGGGAAATTTACATAATTCTCAACTTTCCTTTCTTCTAAGATAGCGCTTCTGTCCCCAGCAAGCCTGATCAGCATTTTTGTATTTGCAGTAAACTTCTCCCCCTAGATTCTGTCAGATCCTCCCCCCCAGGTCACTTCACACACACACACAAAAGAAACATGTGAGGGATGTGTGTGTTGCTTGGCACATTAAAATAGAGTCAACTTACTCTACACCCTTTTGTGTTTTTTTTGTTGAGCAACACAGGGAAAGGGAAAGAGAGGAAGAAAGAAAATCAGTTAATGGACTCTGAAGCATTACTAATCATTAATGGTCAAGAGCTTGTGGATTAACCAATGTCCAGACAACTGTCTGACATAGCAGAACTGAAAGGGCTCTGGTTGGAGTAGGGTTGCCAGGTCCCTCTTCGCCACCGGCAGAAGGTTTTTTTGGGTGGAGCCTAAGGAGGGCAGGGTTCGGGGAGGGGAGGGACTTCAGTGCCATAGAGTCCAATTGCCAAAGCAGCCATTTTCTCCAGGTGAACTGATCTCTATCGGCTGGAGATCAGTTGTAATAGCAGGAGATCTCCAGCTAGTACCTGGAGGTTGGCAACCCTAGGTTGGAGTGAGACATTTGGAATAAGGGTTCGGCAAACCTTCCACAAAACAATGGATTGCATGCACCCAAGTTTGATTTCCACGTAGTTTTGTCTCTGAACAGGAAACCCCACAGGAAACTCCCGGCTGGGAGGCGCAGATCTGTTTAAAGGGCCCCTGCGCGCCTTCAGGGAATCCCCCTGAAGGCGGGCGGGGGGCCGAATTTTTCCCCAAACTCCGGATCCCCCCAAATTTCCGGGAATTCAAAGCGGGGGAGTTCGGACTTCGGCACGGCCCGAATAAAAACGGGCCGAATTTTGCCGAAGCCGAACTATACCGCATTTTTTTTTCAACAGCCCTACTAGGCAGACTACGTTTACAGGGTGGTTTTTGATTGCCTTCCTCAGTCATCTTCCCTTTACCCCCAGCAAGCTGGGTACTCATTTTACCGACCTTGGAAGGATGGAAGGCTGGCTACCTGAAACTGACTCGCTTTGGGATCGATCTCAGGTCGCGAGCAGAGCTTTTGACTGCAGTACTGCAGTTTACCACTCTGCGCCACGGGGCTCTTTGCATAAAGGACCTATATTTCATATGCCCCAGCTACAATGCCAAACCAGCAATCAGTGCATGCTTGGGGGGGGGCATCTCCTAGTGTGTTCGTTTGCCGCCATCAGTGGCTGCCATTGACATGGAGTTGGGGAGAGAGTCATACAGTAAGTGATGCTTGGCGTTCCAGCTGTGAGGGGTGGGTGAGAAAATATGGAGGGCATAACAAGTTGCCAAGACAAAGACACATGCCTCCTAGTGTGAATTATTGCTATGAAATGGAGTTCGGCAATTTAGCAGCTCAGTTGCTACATGTCAGTGCATAATAATTACAGTTATTAAAACTCCAAACACATGAATAAACAATCTGCTTCTTCCAACTGCACAGGTGCTCCAAATTTCTCAGTTCTCAGAGCTGATTTTCACCAGTGTCATTGTTGCTGTCCTCCTCCTCAAATGTTGTTTAGCCAGAAGACTTCAGACTCGTATTTCTGAGCATTTTGCTTTCTCGTGGAATCACAGAGTTGGAAGGGACCACCAGGGTCATCTAGTCCAACCCCCTGCACAATCCAGGAGATTCACAACTACCTCCCGGCCACGCCCCCAGTGACCCCTACTCCATGCCCAGAAGATGGCCAAGATGCCCTCCCTCTCATCATCTGCTTAAGGTCATAGTCAGCATTGCTGGCAGATGGCCATCTAACCTCTTCTTAAAAACCTCCAGGGAAGGACAGCTTACCACCTCCTGAGGAAGCCTGTTCCACTGAGGAACCGCTCTGTTAGAAAATTCTTCCTCATGTCCTTTGAAGAGGAGTGATGAGATGGGAGTGCAGCTCTCCACCCATGAACCAATATGGTGGATCTCAGCAGCTTTTCCCACCACTCTACTTCCATTCTTTGGGGGTGGGGAAACTGCCTGGTATAGCCTGATCTTGTCAGATCTCGGAAGCTAAGCAGGGTCAGTACATGGAAGGGAGACCACTGAGGAACACTTTGCAGAGGAAGGCAATGGCAACCCTCCACCATTTCTCACTTGCCTTGAAAGCCCCTGTGGTCACCATACGTTGGCTGGGACTTGACCACACTTATGTACCTACCTCCATTCTTAATCTTTAACATTCAAGGCCCTTTGAGGCACAATCACAAGGACCAGACTTTTTTTAAAATATATATCTTGACTGTCCCAACTTGCAGTAACAGCAGCGTCTTCTCACTCTCACCACACACCAATGCCACCTTTTCTTGGAGTACTCTCGACTCCATAGGCCAAATGTCTATTTTTTTCCTGAGCAGGTGCTTTTTTCAATCCTAGGCTGTTTCAGAAAGAGGAGAAATGTAGCACAGATGGCAAAGTGGGCCAGCAGGCCATTCATAGAGGCAAAGTAGGGAACTGTCTTGGGTGCAAAAACTCCAGGCCTGCTTACCTGTTATGGAGTAAAACCACTTATGGAGGATGTAACCAGAGGTAGCTTAGCCACCCTTATCAGGGTAAAATCCTTTGCATTCCAGGTTAAAATATTTACTAGTTTGAGCAGAGCTACATACTTCTAAGCCCATTGACTACAGTGGATTTAGAAGTGTGCAAACCTCTGGTCTCCATTGGCCACAGCCACAGATGTAAAGGAGACAAGAATGACATCAACATGAGAAACTAGTATCCCAGTCAACTGGGAGCAGGGAATTAAATTTGCTTAGAATAGCCCAACAACAAAACAAAACCTCAACTGTTCCCATGGAAAATGTTAAAAGCTTGATCTGCCTCACAAGCCACCAGTTGCACTATGTATTGTTGAAGTGCTCATTTATTATGGGGCTGCACTTAATTCCTGAAGTGTTTCTTTACGAAGGGGAGCCAGCGTGGTATAGTAGTTAAGAGCGGTGGTTTGGAGCGGTGGACTCTAATCTGGAGAACTGGGTTTGATACCCCACTCCTCCACACGAGTGGTGGTTGTTAATCTGGTGAACAGGTTTGGTTTGCCCACTCCTACACATGAAGCCAGCTGGGTGACCTTGGGCTAGTCACAGCTCTCTTAGAGCTCTCTCAGCCACACCTACCTCACAGAGTGTCTGTTGTGGGGAGGGGAAGGGAAGGTGATTGTAAGCCGGTTTGATTCTTCCTTAAGTGGTAGAGAAAGTCAGCATATAAAAAACCAGCTCTTCTCTTTTTCTTCTTCAGGGTCTCAGAATGTTCTGCTCAAAGCCTTCCCTCTATCTTTTGTTGAAATTTCCCCCACTGTTTTATCTTTCTGCTGCAGCTTCAGGGCTGTTCCCGCCCGCCCACTCTGTCTACCTTCTAGGAGTGGTCCCAGCCAATTGGGAACCATGTAATCAACATAATGAGATCGCAATGCCACATGGCAAGCCAATCAGAGATCCTATAATAAGTATGATAAGATCACTATGCCAATGGCCAATCAGAATTGCTTACATAATGATGCCATGAAGACAATTAAGAGCGAGGTCAGGAAACATTGCCAATAATCTGGATTGATGATACCAAGCAGATAGGTTTGGTTTATGTACATTATGATGCCAATTGAGAGTACAGGTAGAAAGTGTGCTGGAGAAGGAGCCACACCTTGTATTATTTCCTGTGTTCACAGCTTACCCGAAAAATTCTGGGAAAGGAGAAACTAATATTTTGCAGAAAGCTCATATAGACACCATTTGGCTCCTCTTTGTTGCCGCCAGCAGTACAGAGATAGCTGAGAGGCTGAAAAACCTTCCTAGGAAAAATGACTTGGATGGAGCCACAGCATCAGAGCAGAGCCACACATTGATTATGTTTGCTTCTAGTAGATCAAGCTATTACTCATAAAACTGGCTGTTGTGCTGTAATTAACCTTGCACTTCTAATCCTCTTACCTTGTGCTCAGCAAGAGCAAATATGCTGCAGATTTTAAATGTCCAGTTAACAGGGAAAGCAAATTATTTCTGCCCGTTATGGTGGTTTAATAACAAAGAGAGAGCAGGCATAGAACACCTGTTGTCTGTACTCAGCTCACCTCACTTGCTTGGAAAATTCAGTAACATAATGCATATCCTTCGCCACAATTCCCCACTAGCACTACTGGTCTAGGATACTACAAGCTTTTAGGCTTGGACTGTTTTAAAGGCGAAAGAAGTCAGGGTTACCGTAATTAAGCATGTACACACATAGACACAGAGGACTGTTTAAGTGCTGAAAGTACACAGTACTTTCCACCACTACAAAAGTTCAGAGACCTTAACAGCTTATTTTACTCTGTCTGTCTGTCATCTGTCTACTGCCTGCCTTTTTCACTGAAACTCAAGGTAGATTACAAATACTGAAAACAATTCAATCAGACAGTACAAGACATTGGGTAACTATGCCGTCTGACTGGGATTACAGAAATTAGGAAACAAAGCAAACGGTAAATTTTCCAAGGCATGACATACTACATATAATGAACACCACAATGGACGACAATCCTGTACCCTTATTAAAGTGCTCTCCTGGACTGTTGCATCATATGGCAATTCTAACCCCTTTATTATGCCTTCCTGGACATTTCTGTTTCGCATATTCTGCAAAAATGTTAAGAAGTGTGGGAGTGTTCCTGACCTCCTTCAGCCAGTTGCATGAATATCATCTTGGCAACATACATTCCCCAACCCCATCCAAAGTGTAGTTTGCTTTCCCTAACCCCACCAAAATACCTCCCTCCTTTCTAGTTAACAAGACTTGGTTTTAGTTCATATTTCACACATACCCTTCCATCTTGTCATGCGCTGGGTGTCATTGCTGCGAATGCTTGACGTTTGTTTGACTACTTGACATTGCTACTTCTGCAGCCCAAATATCTGTGTTATTCCCTATTGACAAACTTGATTTCCGTTTTCACTGTATCTGGATTCTCAGTGTTTCTTCCAAGCATGTAGGGGCACGTTCCCACTTTCTCCAAGATCCCTTCAAGCCATCGTGTTAGGTCTGCCCAGATTGGGAGCATTTCTTTAAGCCAGGTGTAGAAACTGAGACAAAGGCTCCTTTAGCATAGAAGCGAGAGGCAACCAGAACAAGAACTTTCTTCCTTTCTGCTGGGCAATTTAGTGCAACGCTCTCTGCTTGAATTGAAAAGGGACCACATTTACCTTGACATGTGTCAAGTGTTCATGTGTCTTCCTGATTTAACCGTTAACAACTATTTGAATGCTTATGTTCCAGGGCTGCATTAGCAGTTTCCTGCTTACTTATAGAACAGCCCTCTGCAGAGTCACACACTTCTAAATTCGTTGATTTCAATGTACTTAGAAGGGTGTAACTCTGTTTAGGATTGCACCATTAATCTTGGACTTTAGTAGTCCATGCAATTGTGTTATAATATTATGCCTCTAAATCACAAGTCTAGGTGAACTGGCAACAACTCATCTAGCCTTAGAGTTCAGCAGAGTTATACTTTTGGCAGGGTTACCTAGTTGTTTATTCCCCCACAATTTCTTATGACTCCTCAACCCTTCTAATAGCAAATTTGATGGCCCCATGGGGTCACCCAGGCAAGGCAGACGTTTCTGCAGTCCTAGGGCACTCCCCAAGCATGAAAAAATAGCTTTTAAATTAAATAAACAAAAGGAGATCCCCACAAAAAATACCTCAAGAGGACAGAGCCTGTGGATCACCCTCCAGAAGGCAGGGAAGGTTGAGGGCAGTTGAGCATCAGTTGAAGGCAAAGGAAGGGAAACAACGGTGGAGGTTTGGGTGTGATACAACCTACTTTACACTTTAAACTAGGTTTCCCCCTCCCACCTTAATTCTATCCATATTCCCCTTTCCAAGCCCAGGATTAGGGTTGCCAGGTCCCTCTTCACCATTGGTGGGAGGTTTTTGGAGCAGAGCCTGAGGAGGGTGGGGTTTGGGGAGGGACTTCAATGCCATAGAGTCCAATTGCCAAACCAACTTTTCTTCTTCTTTTGCTGTAACAGATTCTTCATGATTTCGCATCCTTGATATGTGAGAAACTTGTTAGGGTCTTTGTGTGAGAAACTTGCTCAGTCATTTGCCTTTATCCAATTTACTGAGCATAGTCCTAAATGAACCCTTTTGTAATCAAAGGCAATGCAAAGAAAAATGGCTCAATATACCTTTAGCCAACAAATCATCAGTAAAAATAACCAGCAAGGTCTCCATCATGTTGAAACAGTGACAGCCCAATATGGTGTAGGCAACTGAATCTGTTCATGACAAAGAAAGGTACTCTTTCCAAGCCATGATCACCGCATTTCCCACAGAAAATACTGTCCCCTCCCTCTTGGAGAGCTCATCAATGTGCTCAGATGTTCTACAATCCAAGCTTCAGATGCTACAACTGAGGTATTTTTGATTTACTGTTAATACTGGAAAAATTATTAAATTGTCTGAGTATATTGCACCATCGTATTCTTTACCAACACTTAAGTGTCATTGGTGTTCCCTTCCATGAGATTATTATGGCCACCTCCTCCAAGCACAGTAATAAATGAAGGGTAAGCCTGTAGCTGTGTAAAAGAGTAGCTGACAGGCTACCACTGGGAAATAACCGCAGGACGAACAACCACACAGAATTTGTAATTCAGCCTGAAGCATTCAATCTGCTTAGAGCAATCTTGCACGCTGTCGATTCTGTTGCCTCCGCACAAGCCTGGCTGGGATGCATTAAAAAAAGGTGCCCCCCATGGAAACAAGACATTTGTCCTTTCATTTCCTGAAGAGAAACGTCATTTTGTAAATATGCACTCGAGCCAACATTAAGCCAAGCACATCATTTTCCAGTTTGGTCTCAACGGAAAGGTTGTGTAGTGCCAGCTTTTGAACCTGGCACACAAAATCACATTCCCCTATAGCTATTTACCATTTCCCCTCCCAAAGACACAGTGCATTTCAATGGTGTGCTGTGCTTCTTTATGGCTCTAATAAAGGACCATAACTGCAAGCATGCCTTCTTGTTTTCCCATCACCTTCAATGAGAGGAGTTGACCCCACCATAACCCTGTTAATCTCCAGTGGACTCATCACTCCGTTAATTGGTTTCATCTATTCAGGGCTCCGTTATCATTGCCTTTTTTATCAAGCCAGGGTCGAAGCTGACTTGTCACTTGAAACCATCTTGCTACGTTACCACTCTTTCCAAACATGAATGGGATTTATCCATTAGAGTTTCAGCTGCCTGCCTGTTCATTTTTCAAGCCATAGTGCCAATGGCTTGTTGTTGTTCCCTTGTATATTCCAGTTGGAAATATATATAAAAGATTCAGATAGATGTATACTCATAACAGTATGCTTTTCTAATTCACTATTAGTTGGGGGGATATTCTGGGATGGGGATGGGACAACCCACAAATAAGCCTTTCCTTTGTCCTCTTGGTTGCTGTATGTATTCACTTATTTGCTCAGTGATAGTAACCAGGAGGTGCCAGGAGCTATCATGCTCTGTGTATAGAAACTCCATAAAGATCACATTCTTTGCCTTTACCAGACACAGTGTTTATACTTCTGCAGTGCCTCTTAATGGAGTCACTCTCCATTTAAGCATTGACTCAAATATCTCCACAGTCCTGAGTCTGCCTTTTCTCTCTTTTCTAGTTGTGTACATTCATTAATATTTCAGCCTCTTATTCCCCACCCCTTATTTCTTTAGTGCTGCTTGTGAAATACTTGCTCCAGTCCAGTGATTTATTTATATATTTATTTTAGATATTCATACGCTGCTTTTCTCCTCCAATGAGGACCCAAAGTGGCTTGCCTCTCTTCCTCCATTTTATCTTCACAACAGCCCTGTGAGGTAAGGTAGGGTTGCCAGGTCCCTCTTCGCAACCGGCTGGAGATTTTGGGGGTGGAGCCTGAAGAGGGTGGGGTTTGGGGAGGGACTTCAATGCCATAGAGTTCAATTGCCAAAGTGGCCATTTTTCTCCAGGTGATCTGATCTCTATCGGCTGGAAATCAGTTGAATTAGCAGGAGATCTCCTGCTACTACCTGGCAGTTAAACAATAAACACCCAAGTGCTGTAATACTAGTAGTTAGGAAATAAACAGCACACAAGCTCAATATGGCTGGAGAATTCGTTGTGAAGCCTGCCATAGAAACCTAGGTGTAGGTCTGCAGAAAATAATATTGATGCTGGGCTGATGAAGCCGATTGGCGAAAGCGTTTCCAGATAGAATGTTCCCTGTGTTTATTTCGGAGCGCGGCTTACATCTGCCGCGCCGGGACCTCCCGGTCTCCCGACTTCGCCTCCCGCGGGAGGTGAAAAGTACCAGTAGCCTTGGGGCACTTGCAGGACGCTGCTGGGATCTTCATTGACGTGACCGCACTTGTCTTCAGCGTTTTTGAACTCATCACTACCAACGTGTATTGGAACTGGCACTTGCGGTCTCCTTTGTCTTACGGACATTGCCACAGTTGAGAGATATATTTGTATGTGTGTATATTTATTTGATAGTAGAATATAGTGAGTATTTATACTGTGTTAACATTTTGTAAAAATTGAACTTATAAAAGTAGGAGTATTGTGAATAATATTGAGCTTGTGTGCTGTTTATTTCCTAACTACCTGGCAGTTGGCAACCCTAAGGTAAGGCTCGGAGGAAATGACTGTCTCAAGGTCACCCAGCAATCTTCCATGGCAGGGTGGGGATTCAAACCTAGGTCTCTCACATCCTAGTCTGAGCCCTTAACACTACAACAGGCTGTATGCATAAATGTTACAACTGGAACACTCTTTAGAAATGAGGCACTCAAAGCAATGTGTTTTCTATTAGCTCCTCTATGTATATTGAAGTCATATCAGAGGCAAATAAGAAGCAGGGCCTGTCGGCTGGTGGCATCCTTCTTGCCTTAAGAGGTCTACTAAATAACATCTTTATCTTTTTTTAGTCTTTTTAAAAGAAATGCTTCAAAAACATTTGAAGGTTTTAATTGAATACAGTTTTTATTCCACTGAGCTTTTTAGTATTTGTTTTATTTATAGTCTGCCTTTCTCACTGAGACTCAGGGTAAATTGCAGAAAATAAACAGTGAGATCAGACAGCATAAGACAACCAGTGAACAATGCAATAGAACCAGGATTACAGAATTAGAGGTAAATAACGAACTATCTAAGGCAAGGTATACTTTAAAGTTAAACAATAAAGAAAATTCATTCCGACATATGGTAATACAATAAAAGCAGGGATACCTACGATTGCAGTGGACTGCAATCCTATCCCATTATAAAGGTGCCCTCCTATAAGAAGGATGTGAGAAGAGTCATGCTGGATTAGACCAAAGTCTAGGGTTGCCAACCTTCAGGTAGTGGGGGAGAAAATTAGACACCACTGTACATATATCAAGAGATTTGGAAATTAGTACAGGAGCGAAATTACTATCAAACAAAGTGCAAAACTTTATAACAAGCTACGTGCAATGACATACAATGTAGGACAATATATACAAAAAGACCTACAACAATAATATACAATTATACATATTCTCAATTGTCCCAAGGTTGAGTACAAAGAATCTTCTTATGTAGATAATAATCATGTAGTAAGGTGGATGCCACTAGCATTGTTATAAAGTTTTGCACTTTGTTTGATAGTAATTTCGCTCCTGTACTAACCTTCAGGTAGTGGCTGGAGATCTCCTGCTATTACAACTGATATCCAGGTGACAGAGATCAGTTCACCTGAAGAAAATGGCTGCTTGGAAGGTGGAGTCTATGAAAATCTACCCCACTGAAGTCCCTCCCCTCCCCAAACCCTGCCGTCCTCAGGCTCCCCCCCCAAATTCTCCTATCGAAGGTTCCTAAAGGGGCCACTACGAGTGCTACATTTGTTTCGCTGACTGATTGGTTCTTCTCTTACCAGGCTTAAGGGACCAATACAACAGCTCTGTTTCCCCTCCTTTCTCCTCTAATTGGTTAGCTTTACAAACCCTGAATTTGCATGATTGTTCAGCTTTCTATAACCTTAAATTCACTGTAATACGTGTACATTTCTATTTACAGTTATATATACAAATACATACACGGTTGTTTTTAAAATTTCTTCACAGGCTTCAACAGCATCCTCCCTCCCCTGTTCCACAGAGTCTCGGGGGCATTTTTCACAGCAGATTTTGCTTCTGTTTTGCCACGGACTAAAAAAACCCCACGATTTAAATGTTTTTTTTTCATGGCCGCGATTTATCCCTGTCAATCTCGATGTAGTTTTGGTTTTTCATGGGAACAAAGCACGCTGTATTTGACAACGGTTTGGTCTGTCCCTTTTGCAGGAGGCCTCCCCTTCCAACAGGCTCATTGTTTATGCCTGCCCCCAGCTCCGCCCCAACTCCGCCCAGCAGAATACCTCGTGCGGTTCACCAGCCCCAGCGCAAAAAACAAGCACCAGTCTCCTCCATTTTTCTTCCACCCTTGCTCTGTTCTGCTTTTGGAACAGTCAGATTCCAAATTGGGGGGGGGGGGCAAGGCAGCGCTTTCCTCAAAGCTTCCCTCTATTTTCTATAGGTGTGGAACCCATTGCCCTTTAACGATAGACAGGATTGGGGGGGGGGCAGGGAATCCATGTGCCCAGAGAAGTGTTTAGCTGAAAGTGGGAATGGGGGGTGGGGGGAGAGGAAAGAAAGCCCCTGGATTGCGCGCCAGCCATGATCCAGCCACATTGCATCGTGAGAGACAGGAGGGCTCCTAGCTTGCGCGCCAGCCCTGATCCAGCCAGTGTGCATGGCGGGGAGGGGGAGAGGTTTTCCGCTCTCAGGATGCACATTTTTCCCATCCGAATTCTCAAAAATCCCCCCTCCCCACTGGGGTAGAGGGGCATGGCGGGGGGAGAGAGGAAAGAAGGCCCCTGGCTTGCGCGCCAGCCATGATCCGGCCACAGTGCATCGAGAGAAAGGAGGGAGACCCAGAGCAGGCTGGCCGCCCCTCTTCAGTAGAGTGATGGGAGGGAGTTTTGCCTTGGGTTTTCCGCTCTCAGGATGCACATTTTTCCCATCCGATTTCTCAAAAATCCCCCCTCCCCGCTGGGGTAGAGGGGCCAACAGCCCCTTCCCTTGAACATCCCCCCCATGGGTCCAGCTGCCCTAGACCGAGCTGCCACCACCACCACCCCCAGCGCGCGAGGAGCACATGGCGTGGCCCCGCCCGTCTCCCCCTGGAGCCGTCCGTCCGACATCCCCCTGGGCTTGGAGGTGTGGGCCCAGCGCCAAGGCCCATCCCAGGCGAGGGGCGGGGAAGGCTTGCCGCCTGCCCGCCCGCCAGCCTCCGGGACGGAGGGAGAGAAGTGCCAGGACTCTAGGCAGGCAGGCAGGCAGCAAAAGGGGCGGTATTCTTGTCCGAGCGCGAAACTCCCCCAGCCAATCACCGTTCTTGGGGGAGGAGAAAGGACACGTCACGGGGAGGGACAGCGGAACCGAAGCAAACATTTTTTCATGGGCATCCGAGCAACAAAACGCGCTTCTACTGGAAAGTATGGCTTAGAAGTGGTTTGGTTTGCCGCTGACATAACGCAGCTTTTATACCTCTATCAGGGAAAAGCCGGATCTGCAGTGAATAACCAAAATTTGACTCCCACGCAAATCAGCGTCGAAACAGCAGCAAATGTC
This sequence comes from Euleptes europaea, assembly GCF_029931775.1. Lineage (NCBI taxonomy): Eukaryota > Metazoa > Chordata > Lepidosauria > Squamata > Sphaerodactylidae > Euleptes > Euleptes europaea. The sequence goes on from NC_079317.1 coordinate 26,229,579, forward strand.
CGTGAAAAATTCCCCTGAGTCAGGAGTGAACTGTCAGCAGAGAAAGTCCAGGAACAGATGGGGCCATGCGTTGTTTACGAGAAGGTATATAGAGAGATCAATAGGACTTTTCATGAATAGTTTCCGTCTATTTGATTCTTAATTGCGAAAGCAACCCAACCGATCGCTGAGTCATGACCTACAGCAGTCCTACTATTATTATGGCTCAGCAGTCTGTGAAAACCAGCAAGGTAGTAAGTTTTGTCCTTGGCTTGCCAAAGCTGGAGGCATCAGGCCAGCAGCACCTCCCATCAGGAGAAGAGTAAAAAGTGGGGGAAAGTTAATATTCCTAAGAGGCTGAGTCACCCAAGAGTCTCCAGGGGAGAGACTGTTCTCCTGGGTTAAGGCTGTCACGTATCTGCTGAGCAAACTTTGCAAGGTTATCGCCTACCACTTCAACACCTTTTCCCCCTGAGGGTAAAGGTTTTCAAGCCTCAGGCTATACAAACGGAGCCTTTAGAAAAGCGATTACTATAATGTTTCCTTGCAGAAAATAAGTGCTGCCATGCCTTTTATTGGATAAGCTTGCAATTTCAAATGTAGGAAGAGAGCAATTCAAAGAATGTCTTCCTTATCAGTGGAATTACAGATGGGTTACTGTTTTGAAGCCCCCCTCTTTTCGCTCATAGCAGGACTAGAGTTCTAGATGGGGCAGGGGACTTTTTAACCGTATCTTGGCTATAAACTTTGACCATGTGCAAAGTACCACATCCCTATACTTCCAGATGTATAGGAATAGGAAGGAAAGCTTCCAGGCTGGAGATAGGGTTAGGTTGTCTATCAGGGGAACATCTAAATGGGCTTCAGATCCCTTTTTAAAATTTCAAAATCTACTGATAGCTTCTGGCCTACCAAATGATATTCTTATATAGTTCTCAGTGCCAGGCAAAGACTGCTTAATAAAATTCTGTCAGGCCTTTAAAATGTAGGAAATATGGCAATTTTGTATGCTTGGCTGTTGTACTTTTTTTTTTTTTGCTTTATATTGTATTTTTCTAGCAATGTTTTACTTACTGTAACTTTTCTTTATCACTTTGGACATTTCTAATGGGAACATGGTTCACAAATAAGAAAGAGAACATATTTGCAGGGGCTGTTCAGGTTTATGGCATTCTCTTTTCCTGGAGGTTACTCACAGGGCGAAAACGCATAGACGCTTTAGCCTCCTTTATTCCCTGTTTCAGTCAGGATTTAGCCAGGATCGAACACACGTTGGGCGAAATGCATGCATTCGATCCTGGCTGAATCCTGGCTGAAACAGAGAATGAAGGAGGCTAAAGCGACCATGCGTTTTCGCCCACAGCCCCATCCATCCTACGCTGGTCTATTCAGAATCCTACTCAAGTGTGAGGCTTACTCCCAGGAAAGTATTGCACTATCAGAGTCTTTGCCAGAGCATATTGTGAATGTAGCATTCTGAAGGGGCTGGTGTTTGCCAGTAAAGAATATGAACGCAGTGAGGCTGCCCTTTGGAGATAACATTTAATTATTATTATTTTTAGTTTCATCTTAAATTTTTGTTTCATCCACTGAAGTCAATGAGCTTAAAAGGATATAACACTGGTTAGAGTTGCACTGTAATAGTACCTTTGATTTTAGCACACATGTATCTAAATGCATGCACACATTAGGCCTTCTTATATTGAATCAAACAATTGAGCTATCAAGATCAGTATTGGCCGAAAACGCACGGGCACTTACTCCTGTCTCCGCCCAGTCTCCTCCCTGCTTTTATCCATTTTCAAGCCGGACCAAATTCTCGCAAACGGACGAGACCTCGGATGCTGCTGGCCGAGCGTTGTGTCGACCTAAAACGAACCCGTCTTAGCGATTGAGGACCCAAACCGTTACCCCTGGCTTGCTTCAGATGAACAGGAGCCTATTTTTCCGGAGTCACAATGTACCGCACGCCTCCAAACCCTCCCTGCGCAACCTCACCCCCTTTTGTTTCCAAATTTTTTGAAAAATGGGAGCGTAGGGCTGTCATTGGTCAGTGAGTCAGTGAGTCGGTCAATCATCACCGGGAGCGTGCTTTGCTGAACGGCCAGGAAGTGCATGTCTCCGGCGTTTTCTGTTTTGACGGGCAGATCAGCACGCTGACTCGCCACGGATCAAGAGAGGTTCTGCGCACAGATTGTTCCCCCACCTGGTTTGAACTGATCCTGGCTGGAACGGGGAGGACACTGGGAAGAAACCAGAGTAAGTGCCCGTGCGTTTTCAGCCATTGTCTACTCAGACAGTCAGCTGCTCCCCCCAGGTCTCAGGTTGAAGTAACTGGAGATGCTGGGGGTTGAACCCAGGACCTTCTGCATGCAAAGCAGCTACTCTACCACTGAGTCACAGTTAGCGCTGCCAGCCCAGCACTGGAAACTCCTAGCAGATTGGAGTCCAGATGAACAGGCTGGCACCAGTGTCACAACAGTGCCACTGCACAGTCTCATAAGACATTAGTAAAGCCTACTGGATCAGCCCAGTGGTCCATCAAGTCCAGCATCCTATTCCATACATGGTCCAGCCAGTTGCCCTGGAAAGCCAACAAACATGACATAAAGGCCAAGGCTTTTCCCTGATGCGGCCTCTTAGCACTGGCTGAATCCTGGCTGAATCCTGGCTGAAACAGGGAATAAAGGAGGCTAAAGCGACCGTGCGTTTTCATCCTAACAGTTTCTTTTTAGTATCCTTCACCTGGATAACAAATGTTAAGACAGGCAAAATGTAGGGGGTGGCACTCTCTGGCAACAACCCTACATATTAGAATAGAGGGTTTCTCTATTTTTGCTTGTGAAATGTTGAAGGGCATGTCACTGTGGTATCAGCTTTGAACAGATGGATGCTTCTGTATTCCTGTGCTACAGTTCTGTGGAAGGCGTTGACCTGAATTCAACAGTCATTTGTTCACTCTAGACATCACACGAATCCACGGTTTAAACTGTGGTTAGTGTGATTGTCTAATCTTGGTTTAACCCTAGCTCCATTCTCTCAGGCATTGGAGAGAAAGCAATGAAACCCGTTTTTGTCAAGGCAAATCAGGATTTGACCTATTCTTAGGGTTGCCAACCTCCAGGTAGTGGCTGGAGATCTCCTGCAATGACAACTGATCTCCAGCTGATAGAGATCAGTTCACCTGGAGAAAATGGCAGCTTTGGTGATTGGACTCTATGGCATTGAAGTCCTTCCCCTCCCCAAACCCTGCCCTCCTCAGGCTCTGCCCCAAAAACCTCCTGCCAGTGGTGGACAGGGACCTGGCAACCCTACCTATTATTTATATATTTATTTACTTAATTAATTTATACTGTCATGTTTCTCTCCCATGGGGACCCAAAGTGGCTTATAAAATCATTCCTTCTCCATTTTATTTTTAGAAAACTCCTGTGAGGTAGGTTCGTTTGAGTGTGTGTGACTGGCCCAAGGTCACCTGGCAATAGGGTTGCCAGCCTCCAGGTACTAGATGGAGATTGCCTGCTATTACAACTGATCTCCAGTTGATAGAGATCAGTTCACGTGGAGAAAATGGCTGCTTTGGCAATTGGACTCTATGGCATTGAAGTTCCTCCCCTCCACAAACCCTGCCCTCCTAAGGCTCCACCCCAAAAACCTACCGCCGGTGGTAAAGAGGGACCTGGCAACCCTACCTGGCAAGCTTCCACAGCAGAGTGCAGATTTGAACCTGGGTTTCCCAGACCCTAGTCTGACACTCTGACTGCCACACCACAAGTTGAGTCCTCGTTTTGCAAAGAAAAAAAGAAGGTGCACGAGCGTAAATGACAAGGGGAGAAGTGAAAAGAACTATTCCAAAGGGGGACGAAGCAACAAGTCAGGGCACACCATCAAAATGTGGGGGGGACTAAAAGAGAAACAAGGAAAACGGACAGAAGCAGAAAACAGAAGTCAACGGGAAAACGAATCCAAAGCTGAAAGGGAAGGGGGGGAACCATGCCGAGTCAAAGCAGAAAGGGAGACAAGGGCCGTTTACGCAGGGGAGGTTTTGCCTTGGATTTGCTGCTCTCTCTAGATGCACATTTTCCCCATCCAAATTCTCAAAACTCTGCATTGGGGGCTTTTTGTTGAGTTTTGAGAACTCGGATGGGGAAAATGTGCATCTAGAGAGCGGCAAATCCAAGGCAGAACTCCACATGCATTCAGTTGCATGAAAGTGGAGTCGAGCGGTTTGGAGCCCGATAGGACTTCTCCTTCCCCCTCTCCTTCGAATGCCTTCCCTCTACGGAGCTGCGATGGGCGGAGCTGTGACGGAGGTGGGGGCGGGCCTCAACAGTGAGCTTGTCTGCAGGAGGAGGGCTGAAAGGTCAGGGGCAGACACAACCGTTGTCAAATGCTGCGGCCTTTTCTCATGAGTAATCCAAGCTACATCGGGCTTTATGAATTAGATTCGATTCCATGAATAACCTTTTAAGTTTGGGGGTTTTTTTGCTCCACCTCAAGAGAGCAGCAATTTTTTGAGTGAATAATTGACCATGGTATTGTGGTATGCCTGTACTGAGCCACTATGGTCAATTATATTTTAAGGTCCAGAGCAACAAAGCATCGAAACCACAGCAAACAGCCATGAATAAATGACCTATGTGTCTCCTGTTTTTAGGGTTTCCAGGTCCCTCTTCACCACCGGCGGTAGGTTTTTGGGGCAGAGCCTGAGGAGGGTGGGGTTTGGGGAGGGGAAGGACTTCAATGCCATAGAGTCCAATTGCCAAAGCGGCCATTTTCTCCAGGGGAACTGATCTCTATCAGCTGGAGATCAGTTGTAATAGCAGGAGACCTCCAGCTAGTACCTGGAGGTTGGCAACCCTACCTGTTTTGTAAAAGCATGGCTATCCTCACGCAGCCCAAAACTTTGCCAGATGTGAATTCTTGTGGCATTCCCTGCATCAAGATGAGAAAAATGTATACAAAAATAGCTAGAAGTGCTGGGAAGTCATGAATATTCCATTTTGCTGCTCCCCGGCTGGTGTTTAAAAAGGGCGTTCTTTGCCGAAGTCATAGGGGGTGAATGAATTTCAATAAATCCTCTGCTGTGTGTTTATTCTGGCCTGCTGCACTGTTTCTGCAGTCCACCCCTCTCCCGATGGCTAAATAACTAGCCGTGAATTAGAAGAAGTTCACAATTTAATTGTGTGTTTCATCTGAAAGTGTTATTAGCAGGGGATATAGTGAGCGCACATTTCTCTTCAGCCAGCACGGAGACGTAGCCTAGCCACATCGGAGGCAACGGCAGCTGCATAACAAAGAGCAGCAATAAAAAATACAATAGTAGAGGCTGGAAATGAAAAAGGCAGCCTCCTTCAACCAGAAACAGCGAGGGCGTGGGCGTAGGAAAGCAAGCCAAATGAAATTATTCTGCAAGCTGAAGCGGGGGCGGGAGAGAAATGGTCAGGAGTGAGTTTAATTCTTTGTGATTGTATGGGACCATTCCTACACGTTTGGCTGATATCTCCCAAAACAGGAGCTCTGTCATGGGCACCTTTTATGCTGCACTGGGCTTTGGTCCCAAGATGGAGTTTTTTTGATGACAACTGCATTTTGGTTCCCTGGCTTATAACCTTCCCCTCTGAGGGTGCATCTAAACGATACATGAGATGTGAGCTGTGTCAGGTGTCCCCAACCCATCTCACAGCCGCATGCACTTTCGGGGACTCACCTTTAAAAATTGCTCAGTCGCTCAGTGTGGCCGTCAGTGCTGCGAAATGGCCTTTGAGGGGGGGGGGCTGTTTTTTCCTTCCTTGGGCACCAAGGGCTCCAAGGAGGAGTCCAACAGTATGTTTTCATGCACCTTGACCTGATAGAACTGTATTGCCATTTAGGGCAGGGTTTCTTGTCCCAGGCAACAGAAGATAAGAATTCATACATTGCTGTCAATTGATTTATTTGTCTTATTTATATTTTGCATTCCCAACCCTATTTGGAAGCTCAAAACAGTGGTTGTTTAGTATTGTGGTTGAAAGCCAGTGTGTGTCACATCAGACAACCCCAATGAGAGCACTCCTCCCTTCGGCAAAGTTTCCAAATGATGAATCGGGCATGGTTCTGATGTGACTGAGGCAAAAAATCATGCATTTCCTCCTCCTCCACCCCACCCTCTCTTTCCCTTGTGCACTGCAATCTGAAGAAAAACTGGTTCTTGTAGGTTATCCGGGCTGTGTAACCGTGGTCTTGGAATTTTCTTTCCTGACGTTTCGCCAGCAACTGTGGCAGGCATCTTCAGAGTAGTAACACTGAAGGACAGTGTCTCTCCTTCAGTGTTACTACTCTGAAGATGCCTGCCACAGTTGCTGGCGAAACGTCAGGAAAGAAAATTCCAAGACCACGGTTACACAGCCCGGATAACCTACAAGAACCAATGAACTCTGACCGTGAAAGCCTTCGACAATATTTTGAAGAAAAACTGTTTCCAGGGCAAACCAGAGTTTGTCATTATTTTGGGACCACAAACCATGGGTTGTTCTATCCCCTACAAACCAGGTTTCCTCCCTAGCTTGCAAGGAAGAGTAAGCCACAGTTTGTGGTTCAGGTGTATTGGTACACTGTGGTTTGCCTCCAATGCTGAAGTCTTTTATTAGAGAGGGGGAGGGAGGGAGTTCCCGAGCACGAGAATCCACCAAGTTCTTTCTGAAGTCATGATTTCTTGTTATGTCTGAACTATGCCTTGGGCTTAGATTCAGCAGAGCATTTCTATAAGTGGAATGACTTTCTCGCCTCTCCTCTATCTCTTCGACCCTTTAGGGGCAGAAGCAGCATTTGGGGAGGGCATTTTGGGCTGCAGCAGGAGGGAGGAGGCAAGAAAGTCACAGTCCATGAACAGAAATACTTCCACCTACAGAAATGCTTTCCTGGATCTACGCCCGTGCGTGCCCATCCCCAGCATATATTCTGTGTCTGGGTGAACACTCAGATTCATGAAGCTTCCAAGGACATTGCTTGATTGTTGCTATTGAAGAGCTTGTGGAATGACTCACCCGGATGGTTCACTTAGGCATGATTGAACCCTCAAGTCGTGGCTTGCCAGTGTAAACCAGCCATTACCGATCAGTTGCCAGGCACAGAGTGCTCATATCACCTTCTGACAATTCACTTGAATCAACGGAGGCAGTTCATGCATTCAGCTGAGACCCACTGGCCTTTTATGCATGGCTGTTTCCCTCCTGGTCACCCCTCCGATGCCCTTGTTTTGATTATGCATGCCGTTTGTGACTATCAGAGGTCGCCTTGCTCTCCCCCTGCATATCTGCACTTTTTCAGGGACTTGTTGTATGTTGAATTTGAAAACGGCAGGCAAAATGCGAGGAAACGCAGGGGGAGAGCTAGGCAACCTCTGATGTTTGGAAATGGCATGCATAATCAAAACAAAGATGCCAAGTTGTCAGAGGGGTGACCTTGCGGGAAACACCCATGCATAAAAGGCCATTGTGATGAACATGCATGTGTAAATCAGTCCATGCATAGGGTTGCCAGGTCCCTCTTCGCCACCGGTGGGAGGTTTTTGGGGCGGAGCCTGAGAAGGGCAGGGTTTGGGGAGGGGAGGGATTTCAAGGCCATAGAGTCCAAAGGCCAAAGCAGCCATTTTCTCCAGGTGAACTGATCTCTATCGGCTGGAGATCAGTTGTAATAGCAGGAGATTTCCAGCTAGTTCCTGGAGCTTGGCAACCCAAGTCCATGCAGGTAGCAGTGGAAAAGTCTTTCAGGGTGCTGGTATGGCATTATTGAACTTGCCACTGAGGTGTACTTGGCAAGTTTGCAAGGAAACTTAAAGTTCCTCAGAATACAGTTTAGAAGCACTATTTCGTTAGGGATGTCTGACATGTGTCACTATAAGAGAGTGGAGGTCAGGTTAGAAAACCACCAGTTTCCTTCCAATCGTACAGTTCTATATCTCTGGCCCACACAAGACATGTGCTGCCATTTTAGAGAATGAGCTTCCACTTGGGAACTGCTTTTAATGCACCACAGGGGTTCAATTCTGGATGCGCCCCCATAGCAAAATTTAAAGGCGTTCCCAGATGGAAACTCCCCCAGGGCACACCCAGGGGATGTCCATCTCATCTAGTCTGGCCCTTTCCCTCAGAGTGGAGAGGGTTGAAATACTTGGATGAGGCCTGGGGGACCTGAATTCTAGTTCCCTTTTAGCTATGACTTTACGCCAGTAGTCAGACTCCCTGAGTCTAGGCTACCTCATGTGGTTGTGAAGATCAAATGATAGAGGGGAGAACTTGGAGTGCTGCTCTGAGCTTCTTGGGGGAGGGGAAAGGTGGGGGGAAACAATGTGAGAGATTCTGTGACTTGATCAGAGAAGATTTTTGTAATGGCGGCAGTCCCACCTCAAGTTGGGGCATTTCACAGTCCTTGGAATGAAAGAAAGCTTACAACTGTTTTCAGGCAAGGGTTTCTGCAATCAAGAGAGCTGCCAGTCAATACTTTATCTAGCAATTCTCTTAATTTCCAGGCAGCCTGTGTAGGTGAAAGGGAACATATTCTGCTCATGACTCACACGACCTTTTGTTTTGTCAAGCTGACGAACGGGCAAGTCCCTTGGTTGTATATCATGACGGGATCCTCGTGTTTACGTTACTATGACTCTCAAGCCACGCGGTGGCTCGCAAGCACAACTGTAATGCCCCACGCTTGCACAAACAAGAGACGCCTCAAAGGAGGCAAAACCAGCCACTTTTGCTCTGCACATTTACCAGAATGTAAAAGATTCAGTAATTTTTTTAAAAAAAATTGTGAAACTGTTTATTCACGTGCTTATTCGAGTAAATTAAATGTCAGAGGACACAATCCATCCAATTTCAAAGCACTTTTCAACTCGGATAGCCTCGCTCGAACAGAAGGCCTATGGGGGGGAGCAGGCAACGAAGTGGACAAAATGCCAGGGTTTTAGTTATCCTCAGGCTATATGATGCTGGGCAGGTCGTATGGTTTGTATATGATCTTTGGCTTGGTTGTGAGTAGAGGTGGTGGGGACAGAGAGGGGGCTTTGCCATGGTGACTGCCCACAGTCTTATTATATATTTATTTCCTTGTTGATATCCTGCTTTTCTCCGTAACAGGGACCCAAAGTAGCACTCTCCCCTTTCCCACCCCATCCCCACAACCCTGTGAGATAATTTGGGCCAAAAGACTGGACGGGCCCAAGGTCACCCAACAAGCTTTAATGGTTCAAACTTGGTTTTCCCAGGTCCCAGTTTGCCACCTATGCCACACTGGCGGTCCCTGAATTGGAAAAAAAAATGTTTACCTCCCTCCCATGAAATAAATAGGTATGACAAATGCTTAACCTTGTCTAGGTCATATTCAGTACATGGAAACCAAAGTGCAACAAAATATAAAAAGGGATGATAAGCAAATGGCAATAAATTAATCTAAGGCTGCATCCACACGAGGAGGATACTCCATTTCCCCGCTGTAGCCTCCACAAATGCAGAGCTATTTCCACCAGCAAAGGAGCATCCACACGGGACTTTTGTGAACACGTGCCTCTGTTAGCCCCCGTTTCCCCTGCATTTCCCCATTGCGTCACTAGAGGGATTTTGAGAGATTTTTAAAAATCGGTAATTGTGATTGTGATATAATGCACTAAAATTATTGATATAATTAATAACATTATTATTTGCAGTCCAATGTCTTAGCCACCACACTACACCAGCTCTTTCAGAAGTCTGATTGCTATTTCTCTTTAGAAAAGCAAGGCCAAGACTGATCAAGTTCCAGAGGAAACATGGTAGGAGAGGGGCGTAGGATACTTTCCTAGCCCCCTGCTCTCCAACTCTCTCTCTCCCTATATCCTTTTATCTCCCAGCATGGATTCAGGACCAATGTTTCTGTCATGGCTGGAAGAAGCAGGACGAAGCAGGCAAGTAGGAAGAGGGGAACGGCAGATGAAGAAATAGTCAGGCACATTCTTCCCACTAGCCCCTTCTCTGCTGGAAACTGAGTCCTTCCAGCCAAAGAAGCAGCAGCAGCTGGACTTTCAAGATGGCATGGACCAACTTGGATTGACTGATTAAAGCATTTGAATGTGGCTTTTCTCTCAAGGGACACAAAGTATCTTACAGAAATTTCCAGAACAAATTAAACAACGTTCACTTAAACAATCAAAAACAAGTACACCTTGTGCAGGTCCTGCTTCACTGAGAGTTTGAGTGGTAAATGCCCCCATGCGATGTGGCGCTTCCGGGTGCAAACAGGAAGTGACATGGCAAGGCGGGCAGCCACGTGTGCATGCGTTGCCCGCCGACCCTCAGCTAGGGTTGCCAACTGCCAGGTAATGGCAGAAGATCTCCTGCTAATTCAACTGATCTCCAGCCGATAGAGATCAGATCACCTGGGGAAAATGGATGCTTTGGCCATTGAACTCTATGGCATTGAAGTCCCTCCCCTCCCCAAACCCCCCCCTCCTCAGGCTCTGCCCCCAAAATATCCCGCCGATAGCGACGAGGGACCTGGCAACCCTCAGCTGGTCGGCGGGCAGCTAGGTGGATTGGCGGGCATTTGCCCGCCACCACCTGGCACTTGGCAACCCTAGAGATGAGGAGGAGGCACACAGATGGGGAGTGAAAATGTATGAGGGGGGCCTAGGGGTGGGTAGATGGGAGACTTTGGGCACTGTGTGCCCAGGGCCTCTTGAAACCTGGAATCGGCTCTAACATCAGACGTTAGCAGGAAGGGCTTGAAAAGAAGAAAAACAAACCCCACTGCACTCCCAAAACCATGACAAAGGTTTCAGATAGCTTGGGTTTAATTATGCCAAACCCGCGAGGAAGGGAAAAGAGACATAAGACACAACAGTGTATGAGGTTGTCTTGAAGGAATTGCCGCCTGATTCATGGAAATGAAGCCCCACGGGGATTTGCAACCGACAGAGCTATTTTTAATTATTAGTAGGCCTCCCCCAGATGCACCTGGGAGGTTTCTATAAGTCTACTTTGCTCCAACCGGTGTTGTCCACAGTGCCTGCAAGCAGGTTCGCCCTAAGGAAAGTATAAATAGCTGCTCTCTGTGTGTGGGTGTGTGGTGTGTGGGTGTGCAATCTCACACGTAGCAGCTGGATGTGATTATGGTGCTCCTCCGATAATCTATGCTGCCAGACTTTGATAGCAAATAGGAGAGGATGGGGCGGGGGGGCGGGCATGCTGGCAAGCTTGGGGTTTAGGAGCAGCGGATTTTGGCCAACTCTGTTGTCCTTCATGTTGTAATGTATACAAGAAACCTCTACGGGGTGAGTTCCGATTTGCATGTTTGTTAGTTTTGGCCCTGCAGGGCTCCTGAAGTTAGAGGATGGCTGAGGCCGCTAATGGAGAGGCCGACTGAGAGAAGGCCGAGTAGAAAGTGGGACAGCCCAAAGAACTTAAATAAAACTCTTCTTAAGTTAAGCAAAGCTGATGTGTCCTGTGTTCACGATACTACACTTAACATTGTGCTTCAGGTAGATGAGGACACTGCAATCTCTGATTCCAACCAGGCTGTGTGTGGGGTTTAGGGTTGCCAGGTCCCTCTTCACCACTGGTGGGAGGTTTTTGGGGCGGAGCCCGAGGAGGGCGGGGTTTGGGGATGGGAGGGTCTTCAATGCCATAGAGTCCATTTGCCAAAGCGGCCATTTTCTCCAGGTGAACTGGTCCCTATCAGCTGGAGATCAATTGTAATAGCAGGAAATCTCCAGCTAGTACCTGGAGGTTGGCAACCCTAGTGAGGCTGCCAGAACCAGGCTATTGTCAGAGGCACGATGTGTGTGTGTGGGCCGTCAAGTCACAGCTGATTGATGGCGACCCGGTAGGGTTTTTAAGGCAAGAGACGTTCAGAGGTGGTTTGCCATTGCCTGCCTCTGTGTGGGCTGAGAGAGTTCTGAGAAAACTGTGACTAGGCCCAGGTGACCCAGCAGGCTTCATGTGGAGGAGTGGGGAATCGAACCTGGTTCTCCAGATTAGAGTCCACAGCTCTTAACCACTACGCCATGCAGGGGCAGGATACAGGGATTGTATCATTCATAAGAACATAAGAAAAGCCATGCTGGATCAGACTAAGGTCCATCAAGTCCAGCAGTCTGTTCACATAGTGGCCAACCAGGTGCCTCCAGGAAGCCCCACAAGCAAGACGACTGCAGCAGCACCATCCTGCCTGTGTTCCACAGCACCTAATATATTAGGCATGCTCCTCTGATTCTGGAGAGAATAGGTATGCATCGTGACTACTATCCCTTTTTACTTGTAGCCATGAATAGCCCTCTCCCCCATGAACATGTCCACTCCCCTCTTAAAGCCTTCCAAGTCGGCAGCCATTACCACATCCTGGGGCAGGGAGTCCCACAATTTAACTATGTGTTGTGTGAAGAAATACTTCATTTTATCAGTTTTGAATCTGTCAATCTCCAGCTTCAGCAGATGACCCCCTGCCCCGTTCTAGTCTTATATGAGAGGGAGAAAAGCTTCTACCTGTCCACTCTCTCCATACCATGCGTAATTTTATAGACCTCTACCATGTCTCCCCTTAACTGCTTTCTTTCCAAGCTAAACAGCCCCAAACGTTTTAACTGCTCCTCATAGGGCAGTTGCTCTAGCCCCGTGAACATTTTGGTTGCTCTTTTCTGCACCTCTGAAAGATCTGCACTAGCTGCTCATTTGTTTCAGGACACAATTCAAGTGCTGGTTGTTAAATTTAACGCCTGAAATGGCTTGGGGCCAGGGTACTTGAAGGACTGCCTCCTCTCATACTGTCCAGCCCACAAGTTAAAATGTGCCTCACAAACCCTGCTCTCGTGCCCCCACCTTCAGAGGTGAGGCAAGTGGCAACCAGAGATAGGGCCTTTTCCCTAAGGGCACCTCATGTGCAAAATGCCCTTTTCCTTGAGGCTCACCCGGTGCCTTCACTACTCTCTTTTCAGCAGAAGGCCGAAATATTTGATGGCCCAGGCTAGCCTGATCTCGTCAGATCTCAGAAGCTAAGCAGGGTCAGCCCTGGTTAGTATTTGGATGGGAGACCACTAAGGAATACCAGGGTTGCTGTGCAGAGGAAGGCACTGGCAAACCACCTCTGTTAGTCTCTTGCCATGAAAACCCCAAAAGGGGTCGCCATAAGTCGGCTGCAACTTGACGGCACTTTATACACACACACACACATGATTTTAATTAAGGGGTTTATCTTGTAACACCATTTTTATAGTGTGCGTTTACCCTGAAAACGGTTAAATTCATTTTTAAGCCACTCAGTGTTTTAATGCTCTGGCTGGGTTTTCAACATTAATGTTTTTATCGTGTTTCATTTTCTAAGCTGCCTTGGGCAGTTTCCCTGGAGAGGTGGCATAAAGATTTTCTAAAGAAATAATAAATAAAATAAACCTGCCACATGACAAGTCTAACATTGTTTTGCAAGTTTCATATTGACATGAAACCGGTGTACCTTTCTTTAAAATCATGGCTTTACAAATAAGTGTTTGACCTGGTGCTGGTGCTGAAATTAATGTTAGCTGTACTTCTTTTGAAAGGTTCTCATTTTACCAGGGTTATTTACTAGGGGCCTTTAAAGTCGTATTCTGCTGCTTGAGGCCCTGCACTTCTATTTTCCTAACCCAAAAGACAAATGAATAAAAATAAATAACTGATATTTTTGGACAAGATTCCTTAACAAAATTCCTTTACAAAAAATATGTGGGAGACACAAGGCAATACAAAGACCGGTACAATCAAATACTTGTCAGTCTTTTGAGTGTAGCTCTTCCTGTGTCCTTTAGATGAAAAGCAGCATCTAGCTACTTCAGAAAGCAGGTATAACTTTCCGACTCACCGTGCTGGAAAACTGCTCTAAAGCTGCCATAATGGCTATAAAATGCAATATAATACAATAGCCACCTCAATATTTCCTTGTTTTGTTCAGTACAAAAGCTAGCCAGAACTTTTATCCTGAATGGGAAGGCAAAACTCACTAAGAGGACTGATTGTTCAATCCCTAGTAGGGTTGCGCGAACAGTCCAGTACTGCCATTTGAATTGACAGGTGCACAAACACACCACATGCAGGCTCTTTTGGGTTCCAAGCCAGCGCTGCAGTATGTGCCCAAGAGCTTATTACTGAAGCTGAATCTTTTCACATAGGCCTTGCCTGAGGGAACAACAGCAGGTAATTCTTTGCATGTGTAAATGGGACATCAAAGATGTACCATGCATATTGGTCATACATTCATCTGGAAATCATCATGTTTAGAGCAATCAACTGCCAAGAAGTCAAGGGATGCAGGTGTGTGTGTGAACCACACCTTGGAAATGACCACAGGCTGTGGCTCAGTTGGAAAGCATCTGCTTTGCATGCAGAAGGCCCCAGGTTCAATCCCTAGTATCTCCAGTGAACAGGATTCTCTCTCTCTCTCTCTGTCTATTACTGCTCATATAGCTATAGCCGTAAGCAGAAAACAAAGAAACAAAAAAATGCCTTACTTAGTGCTATTCTTCTGATATTTAATTATTGCCCCAATAAATTTTGCCACAGACAGAGTAACAGAATCAATTATATCCGATAACAGCCATGTCACCTGCACCCTTGTACCACCAGATGTCTCGTTGGACATTTCCAAATTTTTAAAAAAAGCAGTAATTAAACTGGCCCTCAGCTCTTTAATATAATGATAATATGTTCGATAGTTTCAGCGTTCTCATGTGAGCATCTACATGTTCTATTTGAGTATGGCACTTTGCTATATCTGCCCTCCAGAACCACCGAAGGAAGGGCATTCATTCTTGGCAAAGTAAAAGCTCTTCTGAGCTTTGGTACTGTCCGGCGATAGAAATACTTAAGACAGTTGATTCAGGAGGGCAAAGTTAAAAGGATTGATTAGAAGCTGATGTGAAAGATTTCTACCTGAGACCCCGGAGAGCCACTGCCAGTCAGACTAGACAATACTGACTTTGAATAGACCCCATGGTCTGGCTCAGTAGAAGGCAGCTTCCTGTGCTCACGAATATTGGCGGTTTCAACCCATACTGTACACATAAGTCTCTTCAGTCGTTCATTGCAATGGTTCTTCGCTAGTAACTGCAGAGTTACTCATCAATACTGGCCTGCTAGCATCTTGTGTTCTGTCAGGAAGACTAATAAATGATAATCTCTCACACATGGGGCTTTCTAATTACATACACTCTGCAAACAAATATGCCCAGGCCAGTTCAGTAATTTGGGTAGGGCCCCCTTCTGAGGGGTTTTCCCCCCCCTCAACTCTTCATAGGCTTAAGAATCCAACCTTTGATACATTTCTTTCAACAGATCCTATTAATTGGCTTCCTGAAGAACAAATACATATGTTTCGATCAAGTGTGCTGAAAATCAATCCAAATTACACCCCCGCATGAGAACCCCCACCCTTTGTACACTGCCACCAAGCCAAAAAAAAAAATTTTTTTTTAATACATAGTCTCCATAGCAACTGTGGGTGAAAAGCTTAATTTCCTGGAACAAGAAGATTAAAGATAGTTACAGAAATCATAGTCTGATCACAAATTGCCGGGGCAGAAACGCACAGACACCTCGAAACTCTTGACAGAAGTTGCATCCCACTCAGCACAAAGCCTGGAAAAGTCAGGTCTTATTTCCCAAAGTGGGGCATCTGAAAAAACACACCAAAAGAATAGAAATAGCCTTATTGTAGGGGCTGGGAATGAGGAGATGGGAGATATTTACCTTCATAACTATCCTGTAAGGAAGGTCAGGCCAGGAGAACAGGTTATACAGGCTTCTTCTTTTTTTCTCCCCCCACCCCTCTCTCTGTTCTCTCTCTCATTGTTCTCCCCTCATCCCTTTTATTTTCACAACAACTCTGTAAAATCGGTTAGGCTGAGAGATAGTGACTAGTCTAAGGTAATCCAGTGAGCATCCACAGAAGATAGGGTTGTAGGGTTGCCAAGTCCCTCTTCACAACCGGCAGGAGGTTTTGGGGGCGGAGCTTGAGGAGGGTGGGGATTGTGAAGGGGAGGGATTTCAATGCCTCAGAGTCCAATTGCCAAAGCGGGCATTTTCTCCAGGGGAACTGATCTCTATCAGCTGGAGATCAGTTGTAATAGCAGGAGATTTCCTGCTACCACCTGGAGGTTTGTATGGAAAAGCTCACAGTACTGATGATAAAGGTGCTAAAACAAAGAACCAGTATCACTCAATTTAGTACAAAGTCTATTAAATACTAAGTGCAAACATGAACAACAATTTAAAAACCACAAAGTTACAACAATAAACACATAGACAAAGTATATACAAGAGAATCAATAAGCAGTGAACTGCAAACAATCTAATACAAGCATAATAACTGTCTCCAAAGTACCAAACGTCAGTCCAATGCACAAAGGAAGAAGAACCCGATCTTTGAAATACTAGCAGCCCAACTTTTTCGTGGGAGCTTAAAACAATTAAGACTGAATATATTAAAAATTGCAAAAAATTACGTTTAAAAACATTAAAAATATTAAAATTTTATAATTTAAGAATCATTTTCCTACTTTGTTGGGATATGGATAACTAAAAAGATTGTAAACCTCCCAAATACGTGAGTTCCTTTGGAACTGAGGCTGATGAAGCTATGCTTTGGTGAAAGCGCTACAGAATATCCGGAATAGCGTTTCCTTCCTTACAGTTCACCTTGGATTATTTTGCTACCTACTCTGGAGCAACTGTCTACTTTTGGATAAGAAGATTGGGTTCTTCTTCCTTTGTGCATTGGACTGACGTTTGGTACTTTCGAGACAGCTATTATGCTTGTATTAGATTGTTTGCAGTTCACTGCTTATTGATTCTCTTGTATATACTGTGTCTATGTGTTCATTGTTGTAACTTTGTGGTTTTTGAATTGTTGTTCATGTTTGCACTTAGTATTTAATAGACTTTGTACTAAATTGAGTGGTACTGGTTCTTTGTTTTACCTGGTTCACCTGGAGGTTGGCAACCCTAATGTAAGAGTAGGGATTCGTACCTGGGTTTCCCAGATGCTAAGAACAGAAGAAGCACCTGCTGGATGAGACCAGTGATCCATCTAGTCCAGCATCCTGTCTCACACAGTGGCCAACAGAAAGGGACAGAGGCTAAGGCCTTCCTCTGATGTTGCCTCCTGGCACTGGTATTCAGAAGTTTACTTCCTCTAAATGTGGAGGTTCCCTTTAGTCACCATGGCTAGTAGTCACTGAGAAACCTGTTCTCCTAGTCTGATACTCTAACCAATACACCACAATGGATCTGACACATTGGCTTTCAGTGCAATTAGATACAAATGAAGATGGGTGGTCCAAAGCATGAGTCCGTTAGAACACAAAAAGGCAAATTTAACACACACAAGAAGTGGACCAGCCTTGAGATCCCCCCCCCCATTAGTGTCCTTTCAACATATCTCCAGTTTATTCAGTTTTGTGGAACAAAGGGTCTACATAGTGTGCATGAACAGCTAAGGGTTAAATCCCCTTCCTTGGCTGTAGATTGGGGCCTAGAACTCTGCCTTTCTTCAGTTCTACTGTGCATACTGTACAACAAAATCATTAAGTCTAATTAAACACAGGAGACAACATAAGAACCCGCGATCAGCCGCAAGAGCTTTTCCAAAGATGAAATCCAAGATGAAAAAGCAACTCATGTGGGCTTAAGGGAAATACCATTAAAGAAGGTATTAGCAGCTCACAACTGAGAACGGATTGTAAAGAACGCTAGGCCTCTGCCTGAGGGCATACAAGACGCAAGGCCATGAGCATATTAGAACATCAGTTTGGGGTTTTTTCCTTCTTTTTGATAGAAAACATCAAATGTCTCCAGGAACTGAGTGCATTTCCTTGTAGCCACACCTCTCACAGAAGTGAGTTTCACTAAGCAACAGCAAAGAGTCACCAAGGGAAGTGCTGCCAGCCACTCTAGTTTCTAGACCTACCATTTTGGAGGTAGAAGAGTCAACATGAGGTAACTGCTTCCTCCAGCATTCATGGAATGTAACAGTTTTGTGGCAAAAGGGGCAAAAAAAATCGAATTATAACAACTGTCTATAAAGTGTGCTGTAAAATCTGATAATATGTGGCAAACTACGCTACAAGCATTGGGCTGAAATATTGTAGCATGTGTTGTTGGAGCATAAGAGGCAGATAAGATGCACGCCTTCCAGCATTCTGCTGATGTCTTTAGAGCGTTGATGTAGAGTTGGCAGATTTGCTGCCTTGCTGTATGAGTTTCTGTTTGCCTCCACTAGGTTCAGCTTGTATAGTTGCAAAGCAATATGATAAAGACAGTGGTATTCTCTTATCCAAAGGAAGCTACTGAAGTGCTATTCCCAGAAGGTCTCACTGCTCAAAGTGGGGAGCATGTAAGAGAGCTGTGTGAGAGGGGGAGCATGCTGATATACATGTCTTGAATTGGTGTGGAGCCACAGTAAGCAATGAGTGCAGACACTCTTGAAGTGGAGATAAATGGCTTTAAGGCCTACCCACATGGCTTTTGGTTTGCTGATTTTGCACATCCAATCCCACCTATACCTATGCACAAGTTGCATCATTTTACAGTTGTCTGCAGCCCATCTTTATGGCTAAAAAAGGACAGCATGTGTTCCCATATAACCAATTTGAGTTATAGCTTGCAATCAGGAGCACTCTTGGACTCTGGAACTTTCAGCGTTGACATACCCACGAGGATAAAAATTCACATAAAATACTGTAAACGGCATTAAATCTGCTACATGAACCACCTTCGATATTAGAGAAGGTGGGGCAGATTTTTCCTTAATCGATTAAACAAAAATTGTAACTTTCAGCAGAGAATTTGGGTTGATTCACCTATGGAAATTAATTGATTTTTTTCTCTATGTGGGGCTTTCGGTGTCCTCTGGAACACTTGGAATTTGCTATGTTGGTGGTGGCACTTTTTGGAGCAGCACTTGTCATCAAAATCACAACAGAGAGTCCCCATACCATGATGATTTATTGCCAGTTCACGCAAGTCAACCAGCCCTTTGAGTTTTCCGTGTTGTAGACTTTCAATTTCATCACTGTCTCAGAGCATTCTAACAGACATTTCTTCTTGCATGAGTAGGTCTGGAATATTGAACATTTGTCACTTATAACATTCTTTGATAAGCTGAATAAACGAAGCTCCTTCAAGGCCTCTTCACATATTGCGCATCCTTTATTGACAAGAGGTATAGTCAAGTTTCTCCCGATGTTCCCAGGTCAGAAAGGACTACACACATACTCACTGCTTGGAACAGTTAGTGGTATTTAATTCATTTATACCCCACCTTTGTCTCCCAAAAGGACCCAAAGCATCGTTCTCCGCTCCTCTATTTTAATCTCACATCAATCCTGTGGGGTTGGTTAAGGACAGTGACTGGCCCAAGCTCAACCAGTAAGTTTCCGTGGGAGAGTGGGGATTCAAACCAGGTTCTCTCAGATCCTAGCCCAACACTCTAACCAATATAGTACACTAGGTCTCTGTGGTCCTCTGACATGTACCTATTTACATATTCTATCTGGTCAAAGTAAGTCTTATGAATTTTTAAAGAGTTCCTTAAGCAGAGTTTTACATATGCTTTGATTTTGCAGGAATACAGAATAACCATTGAATATGTTATCAGCTTGGAATTCAGATTTCTTTAGGTCTCTGCATGCTTTAAATGTTATAGTTAAGAAGATGGGCTTGAAAGCATGTGGACAGCACCTACTGAAATCTCAGAAACCGAGAAGTTCTAACAAGTTATCAGAATGAGATTGTGCAAACATCCGGGGTACCTATTGGCTAGTTCCTGTGCCCCCTGGAGACCAGCATACACAATCCTTTCTCCCCAGGCTTGAGTGACTTTTGTATACTTAGTATTTTTTTTCAATTGTTTACTTTTTTCAAGTTGTTGAGCCCTCATGGCAGCAGAGGATGGACATCTAAATGCAAATGCAAATGCTAAATGCAAACAATAATAATAAATAACTCTTTAAATCCCTCCCCCACCAATGTGAATATCAGCAGGATGACACTTGACTCCATTGCAATTGCCCTTTCTCACAGTTGTGAGGGGTTGGGTTGTAGCCCAATCTAGCAGCATTATGTACAACTAACATGTCCATGGTCTCTCTGTTCTAGTGTTTATTAAACATATTTATACAATTCCACTTGTAGGTTATCACAGTAATGTAAAAAAGAGAACTTCCCGTTTCTAGATTTTCCTTGTCTTAGTTGAAGCCATACATCCAGGGTTCATACGCCTGTGAACTTTTTAAAAAATACTGAAATGCTATACCATTGTAGCCTCTCAATACCCCGACTTAAGGGATCAGCTAAGCATATTTACCAAGCATGGATTAAACAGGTCTGAGTGTAATCATTTTATCTTTATCTAATGTGTTACAGGATTGTAAATAAACCCTGGAATGCTAATTCCCATGTGTACAAATGCATCAATACAAAAATGCCATAAACCACCACAGCAATGCCCACAAATTAGTTTACCTAAAGAAAAACATGGGCCTATATGAAATTTATTCAATTTAATTTAGCCCAGAAAGCACCGGCTGGGGGAAATCTGAGCTGCTTTCCAGATCTAAAATTGGTTCCACCTGAGAGATTGTGTCCTCAATCAACCTCTTTTATTCATTTATTATGGTATTTATGTTACTCTCACTATTACCTTAAATGTTCAAGGCAACTTTAAAAAGAAAACACTTTTTTTGGTAATTTTTTATTTCATAACCATAAAAATACAAACATAAAATACATAACAACAAAACATAGATAACACAATACAAACACAAAATCTAGAATATACAAAAACAAGCTTTAACTGGGTGAACATATAAAATTTTGTTTCCCTCATAATCTTCTGTATAATATGCTATTATGACTTTATAACATTGAATACACTGCTTTTTATTCAATCTTTCATTCTCATACTTTGGACTAACATAACGAAACTAACCATTATTGAATCATAGAATCATAGAGTTGGAAGGGACCACCGGGGTCATCTAGTCCAACCCTCTGCACAATGCAGGAAATTCACAACTAAATCATTCTGACTCATTTATAATCACTTATGAACTTATTTATATCCACTAAATTCTATTTCCAGTATATACTTTTCCAGTATAGCATTAAAGTCCAGTTTAGAAAATAGAACTGCGCTTGGTACACAAACATTCAATATTTAGGACACTTTCTTTTTTAAAAAAGGTCATTCCATTTTACAATTCTTTTAAAGGCAAAACAAGTCTTTCCTTTCAGAGCATAAATGTTCGGTTCACTATTCCCTTACCAGAATGAATTCTGCTGGCAGCCTTGGACTGCACAGAGCTATACTAACAACATGAACTGATACCATCATATTCCACAAATCCTTCATATGTTCTTTATACAAATCTCCCTCCTATTTTTATGAATAAAAGATATTAAAGGGAACTGCTACCCAATGGATGTAGATGTTAGCTCTGGAGCAGTGCACAAAGCACTCAGTATTTTCTATAAACTCCTGGCACAGAGATCTTTCTAATTACATCATTTTTACTACCTAATCAAATGGTGTCCCCAAGAGTGGAATATATGAAACCTTTTTACAAGAGGCATACAGCTTATTCAACGTTGAGCTTGAGAATGCAAACAGTAAGGGGCCTAGCATACTTCACTGTGAAAGGATACAGCAATCCTGGGATAGATGCTCTTTGTCAAATGACCAGATGAAACCAGGGAAGAAGGGCTGCTGTAAAACAAAGTCTCACCAAAACGCAATTTGTGTGACTTCAGAAGGTTGAATGTGCTGAGATTTGCTATATCAACCATAGGGTATAAAACAAGATCGATTATCCTTTCCATGGCTGTGTAGCATGCCTTGTTTTTCTTACTATTACTCTTGATTGGTAGTAGATGTAGCAGCGAAGTCTATGATCATAGAAATACCTTATTTACCAACCTGCTTCAACGAAAGCCAATTGATGACTACAAGAAGAGATGGCAACCTTTTTTCGACATATATGTATGATAAAACATACCTATGAATATTGGTTCTTGTAGGTTATCCGGGCTGTGTAACCGTGGTCTTGGAATTTTCTTTCCTGACGTTTCGCCAGCAACTGTGGCAGGCATCTTCAGAGTAGTAACACTGAAGGACAGTGTCTCTCAGTGTCAAGGGTGTAGGAAGAGTAAATCAGCAGTGGCTGAACATGGACTGACACAAACAGGACACAGGGTCTTATTCCAAGACACTGAAAGACTGGACAATTCTACCAACTATTTTGTCAGATTGCACAGAGAAGCCATTGAAATTCATAAACATCAGCACAACTTTAACAGAAAAGAGGAGAGTTTAAGAATGAATAAGGCTTGGCTTCCTGCCCTGAAAAACCTCCAGACAAAGACAACATTCAACAATAGCCATACAGATTAGTTTTGGATTACACACATTAACAGATCACTTCAGGATACAATGGTTCCATATTAACATACCATACCCTCATTAGCACATTATCTTGATACTTACAGGACAATACTTTTGCAGGACAATACTCAGCTCAAACCCAACCCCTTTCTGACTATATATTACTCTTCCTACACCCTTGACACTGAGAGACACTGTCCTTCAGTGTTACTACTCTGAAGATGCCTGCCACAGTTGCTGGCGAAACGTCAGGAAAGAAAATTCCAAGACCACGGTTACACAGCCCGGATAACCTACAAGAACCAATGAACTCTGACCGTGAAAGCCTTCGACAATATACCTATGAATAGTTATGATGGTGTAGATTCAAACTAGTTGAAAGTAGGAAATATTGAATAATAGACGAAGCTAAAAAGATAGAATTTTTTTAACATGTGATAATTACCAAGCAAGTTTAAAGCAAAGTAGCTTTCCCTTTTCCCCTATTTCTTTCTTTTTCTTTTCTGTATCCAACAAAAACCAATTAAAAAAATTAAAAAAAGAAAAGAAAAACCTTATTTAGTCGGCCAAGAGAAAATATATATATATATTCATATTAAACAATAAGTGCTATAGGTTAAAATACAGGTGTAATATCTTGTAGAAGCTATATCAATAACTTATAGACATTTGAGAAAGTTAGGTATGGCATAGTAAGATTTTTTTCTTTACTTTAATGCAGATCTTAATATAAATTTAATGGTTAATCTTAAACATTTACATAATAGAATATAAGAAATAGTATTGAACAGATTGTAGTAATAAAAATTGTTTGAATAAATAGTCAATCTAGGAGAAAGTAAGGCACATTTGGTATTATGTTATGTTACATATGATGTACTTAGGATGTATGTCATGTCTTATTTTCTATGTCATGTATTTGTAAGTGTAAATTTAAAAATAAAAATAAATTATAATCTAATGGCTGTGTAGAAGAGGTAGTTTTGACTTAAATAAGTACTATCTGCCAAGTTATGATACCTAGCTGTAAGAGGGAGGCAAGTAAGAGTGGTAGAGAAGGTGGAAGAGGAAGAGAGAGGGGAAAATAGAGTGCCCTTTTCCCCCTCACAAATTTTTCATAAGTTGCTGGTTGTTAAACAAGCATTTTCCCCTGTCAAATACTGGAGGGTATGATTATGAAGAAATGAGTTACCTAGAAACCAGTGGGGCATCTGCATACTGTATATATTTTTCTGCAGAAATGCAGGCTATAGTTCTCCAAGAACATATTCCATTTTAATCAGTGGGATAACTCCAGAGCAATTTGCTTGAATGTGATCGTCACACTTTACGCTCAGAGCTCACCTGCATGCTCACAAAATGCCCACCTTCAATGTTTATTAGGAACCTTATGATGGAAAATGTAACAGCTGTTATTTGCTTCTCCGGATCAGCCTTTCAATTAGTAATAGGCTACCCATTTCCAGCTGCCGTAGGAGAGACGAACAGCCCCGGGATTTCAGTATGGAAAGGGAAGGGGTGTTCTCTCATATGGCTCTAGATTGGGAACAGCCTATTGTGAAGGGTATTCTTCCCCTCAGCAGGTGTGATTTCCTTTCCCTGCCCTAATGAGGGTGCATGCTGGCAGGCTGAATTCCGGGCACGGCCCACATTCCAAACCGCTTCCCTTTTCAGTCACTTTTGCCAATGCGTTCTGAACGGTTGATAACTGAGCAGGACATAATCAACATGATTATGGAAGCGGTCAAAGTGACAGGGGGAAAAAAGAGCACATCAAAGGAAACGTACAAATGCCTTTGAAGGCCTACCTCAGAGAAATGGGAGAAAGAAATATACTGCCCAGCAGCCAGCCAACTTTCCTACTGCAAGCAACACACTAATAATTTCCCAGGAAGTCGCTCCCTGGATTTCAACCTTGCTTGTCCTGATTGCATTGCCCCTGTTCTTGACCCGGCGTCCTGGATCTTTTGTATTCATAGCCTTCACAGCCTCAGGACTCACTTCCCTAGAATGTCCCTCTCCTGGCCCAATCACTTTCCCCCTTGTACCTGCCCCCCCAAGTTTGGATCTGTAGCCCCGTTTCTCATCCTAGTGACCGTGGGATCGTACCAGAGACTGCCCCAAGCTTCAACAAACATTAAGTGAGCCAGTTAAGAGAGAAAGAATTGAAAGCTCAAAAGAAGATTGAGATGAGGAAATTATAGGACAAAGAATATGGAATACATTCTGCCAGAACAATTCACCCTACCCCTGAGTTTTAGGTCACTGGGGATTAATTCTCAGGACAAGCGATATCTTAGTCCAAGTCTCTGGTTTTCACTACTGAGTGACAGAACCGTTTAAGAAGGTCTGTGTATTGGGTATGTTTTCCAAGAACACAAATTTCCTTTGAAAACAAAAGAAGAAGGCAAGAGCCATAATTGGTGACACTGCTACAGTTAATGGTTAAAAAAAAAAAAGCACCAGAAGTGAATTTTGACCCCCAACCTACTAATACTCTCCCAATAAAATCTAAAATGGAATCCCTGCTTGAATTTTTTTTCTTTAATTATCCTTACTCTAATGTTATGTGGCTTCTGTCTTTTCAAATGCTGAAATGTAAAATGTGTACTTAGTAGTGCAATATGGAGGAACCATATTCTCTCTCTCTCTCTCTCACACACACACACACACACATAAGTCCCAAACTGTAAGCATGTGTTGAGCCCTGACCTGGATAGTCCCAAGCTAGCCTGATCTCGTTAGATCTCAGAAGCTAAGCAGGGTAGGTCCTGGCTCATATTGGGATGGAAGACCTCCAACGAATACCAGGGTCATGACTTAGAGGCAGGCAATGGCAAACCACCTCTGAACGGCTCTTGCCTTGAAAACCGTATAGGGTCACTATAAGTCAGCTGTGACTTCACGGCAAAAAAAAAAAAGGATGTGTTGAAGAAGCCTATGAGGTGGGTTAGGTTGTGAGAGAGTGACAAGCCCTGGTCACCTTGTAAAATTATCAACTTTTGAACCCATCTCCCAGTTTTTAGTTCAATACTGCACTGCATCACAGTAGCTTATGCAAATAAGATGGACCTGTCCGTCTGGGAAGCCCAGATTCCCAGGGGCATCATTTCAAATTGGGGTATTTGTATTTTCCAGAGAGTTTTCTGCAGTGGTCCATAACTTAACATTCTCTGCAGTATCTTGAAATTTACTGTTTCCAAGAACATGCGTTGCAGCTATTTCCTTTCTATCCTTCATAACAATAGCTATAGCAAAATTATCACCACAGGTCAAACTGTACTTCCCTGCTCCTATTTTTGTTTAATTCAAACACATTTGTGTCTTTGGCATGCATACCTAGTATATAGAGTCATTTAATCATTCATAACACATCAGCAATGTATGGAACTATATTCAGATATACAGGTGATCATAATCATATTTCTTTCTTTCTTTACGTATTTAAAACCTTTCTGTACCACACTCTCCAATTAGAATTGCCCAACATGGTTTCCAAAACAGTTAAACAATACAGGCAAAAATAAAACACAACTGCTGTATCGAGAAGGCCAGGAATGAGAAACTGGAGGTTTAAACAGATGCAGAGTTTTACATAGAGTCTAAAACATGTGCCTGGATGAAAGAATTGTGTGTGTGGGGGGGGGGGGGGAGGCCAAAGCAGGAGGAGGAAAGCAGAGAAGTCATGCTCTGCTGACAGAAAATCTTCCAACAGTGGAGATTTTCAGCAGGATCCAAGTAGGATTTTGATGGCCATTCTCAGTAATGACTCCAAATTATGAAACTGGCTTCCAGTGATAGTTCTCCAGGACCTTGGCCTTTTAAGTTGGCTGTGAAGGCTAGACTATATGAAGCTGCCTTATACTGAATCAGACCTTTGGCCCATCAAGGTCAGTATTATCTGGGGAGGGGCTGTGGCTCAGTGGTAGAGCATCTGCTTGGCATGCAGAAGGTCCCATGTTCAATTCCTGGCATCTCCAGTTAAAGGGACTAGGCAAGTACGGTAGGTGATGTGAAAGACCTCTCCCTGAGACCCTGGAGAGCCGCTGCCCGTCTGAGTAAACAATACTGACTTTGATGGACCAAGGGTCTGATTCAGTATAAGGCAGCTTCATGTGTTCATATACTCAGACTGGCAGCAGCCCTCCAGGGTTTCAGATGTTTTCACATCACATACTACGTGATCCTTTTAGCTGGAGATGCCAGGGACTGAACCCGGGGATTGTTCTTCCCTTCTGCATGTCAACCAGATGCTCTACCGGTGAGTGGGGGGGAGGGTTGCCAGATTTCGTTTGGGAAACTCCTGGAGATTTGGGGATGGAGCCTGGAGAGGACAAGGACCTCAATGGGGTACAACGCCAGAGTCCACCCTCCAAAGCATAAATTTTTTCCAGGGGAACTGATCTCTGTATTAAGATGAGCTGTAATTCCAAGGGATCCCCAGGTCCCACCTGGAAGCTGGCATCCCTACCCACAGCCCTAAAGACTAACTTATTTACACAATCCTCCTGTGGTAAATGTGCTCATGTTTCAGTGGTTTGGGCTGTGATTTTTAGTGAGGCTAGGCACCTTCTATTCATGGCCCTTGCTGATTTTTATATCACATTTGGGTTGTAGTGTTTAAAGATGTTCTTCCCTGCTTTGAGAACATTTGCGCTGGAAAAAAACAACAATTTTTCCCAATGTAAGTAAAAGATAAATGACATATCAACAAACATAACACACACCAGCAGATATTAGCCCTAATGCCTCTGATAACACACAGCAGAGAGATTCTTTCCTTCTGCAGCGAGTACAGAAACCTCAGGCTACAAGCACTAATGAACTGACCAAATATCCAAAAGTAGGTCATAGCTGTTAATACCCAGGGATGCTTTTGTTACAGCGATTTTATTCTCTCTCTCTTCGGCTCTCTCTCTCTCGCTCTCTCTCTCTCTCTCACACACACACACACACACACACAGAGAGAGAGAGAGAGAGAGAGAGAGCCTATGTGTGTGCTTTCCATCTGGCTCCATTCCACTAACTTGAAAAGACTTGCTATCCTGTTACCTTGATGTCTCGACATCAAAACAAGATGCACGTTCTGGATTCAGCGAGCACCATATAAAACACACACACACACACACACACAAAAACAGAAAGTGAACTGCAAGGTACCCACGGCCTCTTTGCTGCACTTTATGCATCAAAAGCCGCTCTTTGCCCTGCCATTCCACATCAGCTCCTCCTGTGAGAGATTGACAACAGAAGCTTCCAGTGTTGCCTGCGAAGCCTGTCTAAGGGATTTGGGCACAGCATGAGCCCTTCGTTTTGCTCTTGACGTTCACTGGGAGTGGGGGGAGGAGAACCTCCCCCAGGTCAGGGCTGTTGGAAAACTGGATGAAGGACCCCGGTGCCCTAGATTCCACCCGACGCAATCAGCGTGAATTTGCTTTTGCATGGAGCTCTCGAAGCCAGTTAGGATTACAAGAAAAGAAGGATCCCGAGAACAGGATTGCCAGGTCAAGGCAGTAAATATAAGCGCAGCTCCACATTTCGTTTTTTAGCATGTTAGGGAAAGATGGAGAGTGTTGGGAAAGATGGAGAGTGTTGGGAAAGATGGAGAGTGTTGTTCATGTCTTGTTGACAAAGCGGTGTTGGATTTGATGTGGCAGTAAACCAGAGTTCAAACCTCTCTAGCGAACTGGTAAATGTGGGGAAGGCACCATCACCAACAACAAAAAATAAAGAGTTACTCTGTGTGCTTAAAACAAGGGATCTCTCACAATCTCAATAGGAAGAGAAGATTCATGGTATGACTGAGCAGCAGCAAAATACTGTTGTCCTTCAGCATCAAGCAATAAGAAACACACAACTATTTGCTGTACCCCTGGAAGAATTTTAGAGGTAAGAGTCAAAATGTTAGTGCAAGATAAATAACCTTATAAATAGCTCCTACACCATTCTCAGTACCAAAGGTTAATATTTGTGCAATCAGAGATAAAACATTACCATACTTTGGCTAGAAAAGTAGTTTTTAAAAATAGTAACAAATAATAAACCATACTTTTAAAGAGCCAGTGTTGTGTAGTGGTTAGAGTGTCAGACTAAAACATCAAAATAAATCATAGCTGTCCTCTTTTCCCCCTAAAGTTTTCAGAATTGTTTCTAACTAAAATTGCCAGATTACAACCTAGAAAATAACAAACACATTCATCTTGGCCCAGCATCAGGAAAGAAAAGTGTGAGGGGAGAAAAACGGAGAGTGGTCATCAGCAGGAGGGTCTCAACTAGGAAAACAGGGTTGCCAACCTCCAGGTCTCCCAGAATTACAACTATTCTCCAGACTACAGAGATCAGTTCCGATGGAGAAAATGGCTACTTTGGAGGGTAGACTGTAATGGCATTATACCCCGCTGAGGTCCCTCCCCTCCTCAAACCCCACCCTCCTCAGGTTCAAATCCCCATATCTCCAGATCATAGGGTTTTCAGGTCTGGGTTTGGAAATTCCAGGAGATTGTGGGGGGGGGGGGGAGCTTGAGGAGGGAGGGGTTTGGAGAGGGGAAGGACCTCTGCAGGGTATACCCTCGAAAGTAGTCATTTCCTCCAGGAGAACTGATCTCTGTAATCTGGAGATCGGTTGTAATTCCGGGAGATTCCGAGCCGCCACTTGGAGGATGGCAACCCTACTCCAGGAATTTGCCAACCTGAAGCTGGCAATTCTAATTTGGTACCTTCTGCATGCAAAGCCTCCGCTCGTGCCCTGGGCCAAGGCTCTCCCCTCTGGCTTCTTACATCAAGGCCTGTGATTAGGGTTGCCATATCCCTCTTCGCCACTGGTGGGAGGTTTTGGGGCGGAGCTTGAGGAGGGTGGGGTTTGGGGAGGGACTTCAATGGCATGGAGTCCAGTTGCCAAAGCAGCCATTTTCTCCAGGTGAAATGATCTCATCTGCTGGAGATCAGTTGCAATAGCAAGAGATCTCCAGCTAGTACCTGGAGGTTAGCAACCCTAGATTGGACCAACCAAGCATTCTATGTAGGGTTGCCAGCTTTGCGTTGGGAAATACCTGGAGATTTTGGGGGGCGGAGCCTGAGGAGGGCGGAGGTTGGGGAGGGGAAGGACTTCAATGCCATAGACTCCAATGGCCAAAAGTGGCCATTTTCTCCAGGTGAACTGATCTCAATTGGCTGGAGATCAGTTGTAATAGCAGGAGATTCCCTCCTTGCCCTGATAGGAGATGAAGGTGGGTATCGGCTAGAGAAGGAGTTGGGGGAGAGAAACTTTGGCTTTATCCTCCTTCGCAACTGCAGTTCCAGGCATGCTAAACAGAATGAAAAGGGACTCAGGCTGGCTTGTGACCGCCAAATCTTATCCTCAGTCAGTTCTTAACAAAAAAAATGAGATAAACAACTGCAGTGAACACTTCTTCATTAATTGGTTTTAATCCTGGATGGCTCTCAGTGCTCATTTCTGCAGGTTTGAACTATCAACTGACGGCCGTCCTCTAATACTGCAAATGAGCTGCAAAGCATTAAAGCTGAGGAGGTGGGTTATGGAGAGAGACCTCATTTACAGGCGGCATGCGCTGAAAATGCGGATTACCGGGAACAGCTGGTGCAGATTCAATAATGAACTGCTCTGAGAGAAAAGCCTATTCGACCCCCCTCCCAACCCACAGCATTAGAACACAGGATACCAGAGCTGCCAAATTTACAATTGAAACCTACCCACGCAGAATTGTGAAGTCCCCGTGACTCTCATTTAAATGCTCCTGGCTCATTATAAATCTGTGCCACTTTGAGCGCGGGGCACGCAGCTTGACTCTGCATCGCCCCCTGCCAATGGAGCTGCACCGGCAGCTGTTCAGCATGCTTCAGTCTTTGTGGGGGGAAAGGGATAGGATAGGTGTAAAGCAGGTTGTATCCCTGCTACGCCCAGTGACCATAACTAGCTCTGTTATATACAGCAGGCTTTAACAGGATTGGCCTAAAGACATCAGTTTTTATGTGTTTCAGCTAGTTGAGGTACCTGTGGCTTTGCACCAGCAGGTATAAAACCAGCAGGGGCAGCATTTTTAAAAAAAAGAAATATCACGAAGGGGGGAATTCCTCCCCCCATTCCCTACAGCAGGCCAACTGGCTGCATTACTAGGGTTGCCAGGTTCCTCTTAGTCACCAGCGGGAGGTTTTTGGGTGGAACCTGAGGAGGGCGGGATTTGGGGAGGGGAGGGACTTCAATGCCATAGAATCCAATTGCCAAAGCAGCCATTTTCTCCAGGTGAACTGACCTCTATTGGCTGGAGATCAATTGTAATAGCAGGAGATCTCCAGCTAGTACCTGGAGGTTGGCAACCCTATGCATTACATATTTGTATGCAGAAAATGTTTCTCACCTTCACATTTCTGGTGGCCAATGGGAAGCAAGTTGATGAGGTGCCCAGACTTTGCCATTCGTTGAGTACCACAAAGTAAGCTGGGATAGCAGGTAGGTCTCTGGCAAGGGAAAGAGTGACAACCCCGAAATCGGGATTTGCTGAGATAAGCCAGGATTCAGTGATCATGTGCAGGCCAAATCCTGGTTTCATTAACTAACCACAGCTAAAACAAGCCATGACTTTGTGTTACATCTGAACCAAGTCACTATTATGGCTGAATCATTTTGGGGGGGAAAATAGAAATGCATTTTTTAAAAAGACTATCCATATGTGAGATATTTATTTATTTAATTTCATTTATACCCCACTTTTCTTAACAATGGGGTAAACTCTAAATTGTAAAGAATAACTGTTCAGAAGCCCTAGTAAAAAATGTATGACGTGTTTATCTCATTCTAAGAGACACCGTGGCGCAGTGGTAAGCTGCAGTACTGCAGTCCAAGCTCTGCTCACGACCTGAGTTCAATCCCGACTGAAGTTGGTTTCAGGCAGCTGGCTCAAGGTTGACTCAGCCTTCCATCCTTCCAAGGTTGGTAAAATGAGTACCCAGCTTGCTGGGGGTAAAGGGAAGATGACTGGGGAAGGCACTGGCAAACCACCCTGTAAACAAAGTCTGCCTTGGAAACGTCGGGATGTGACATCACCCCATGGGTCAGGAATGACCCGGTGCTTGCACAGGGGACCTTTAATTTTTTTTTTTTAAGAGACAGCACCCACCACAATTGTCCTGGACTGGGTGTGTTTACATTTTACATGGGTAAAGGAGGAAAAAAATAGGATGGTAATCAAGCATGGATTAAATTGTGCCAGAGGAAAAAATCTCTTTTCAATGCCTCTTCTAGCTAGGAAGGACAGAAACTACTGCAGATAATTGTTACATAAATACATGCTGTATCAGGCCCATTTTTAGCACTTGTGGGGGTGTGAGGAATTGCTTTGAGCTGCATATCTGTTAGAGTGAATTTTTCTTGAACTGCGAGAAAAGGACAGTGTTCTGAAGTAAACCAGTGCACGGTTTAAACAAAGGCAAGTCTAAATGTGTGGAGAGGAAACAAGGCCTTCTCTATTGGGTTCTTGCAGGGTCACAGTGAAGCAGTCTTTCCGCTGCAAACCATAACTTAGAAATGAGGAAAATGTTTCCATACAAGGTCAAATAAAATTAATTGCCTTCGGAATGTGGCTGACCTTCTTTTCCCACTAAAAAACTCTTGCTCAGTTTCTCCAGTTGCACTGTCATCTGTGGAAGGAACGTAGGAGAACATTTAAATACATAGTTGAGACTGAAAGCAGATTTATACCAAGATGGGCTGAGACCTATTCACTTCAGGGACAGGTGGCTCAGATGGTGAGCTGGGAAACAGCCTTTCTCCTGTCAAGTTAAAATATACCAGGAACACAGAGTCTGGTTGCTTGGAGTAATAAACAGTTGTGGTACAATGAAGCTGGTGAGTGGAACAGGCAGTGGAAAAAGGACTTATACTAAGAGCTAATGTGATATTAGGGAGGACAGGTCTGAAGCCCCCATTCTCTGCTGCCACTTGACAGGCCAATGGAGGGAGTGGGAGGACTCTTCAGCATCACACTGACATGTGACATCACTTTCGGTGCAAAACCATCATATTGGCGCGATGCTCTAGGATTCATCTGAAACTTTAGTGAATCTAGAGTGTCGTCCTAACATGATGACATCACTTCTGTTTTTACACCGGAAGGGACGTTGCGCATGGGCCCGTCACCAAAGAGATTGCGCCACCTCCCCAAATTCTCTGACTGGGCTGCCAGCTATGACTGACAACCCTAAGTGGTGAAGTGGTTAGAGTGTTGGATTAGGATCTAGGAGACCCACATTCAGGTCCCCACTCTTCTATGAAAGCTCACTGAGGAATGGAGAACAATAGTGTAATCGGCATTGGGTCCCCATTAGTGAGGAAAGCAGGGTGCAAGTATCTAAATAAATAAATAAAGCTCTATAGAGTGTATTGGGGGTAGGGGTCTAAAGGAAGGAAGCACACCACATTTCGTTTTTTAGCATGTTAGGGAAAGATGGAGAGTGTTGGGAAAGATGGAGAGTGTTGTTCATGTCTTGTTGACAAAGCGGTGTTGGATTTGATGTGGCAGTAAACCAGAGTTCGAGCCTCTCTAGCAAACTGGTAAATGTGGGGATAAACGAATCCAGCTATAGACAGGGAAGACCCAACAATCCTTGAGGGAATGAAGCTATTGAACCAGCATAGGTTCTCCTACGTTTGTTCTATAAATAAAAAGGAACCTTAGAGTGGAGGTGACAAATGTAACATAAAATGAGAACTCACAATGCTCATGTCCAGCATTTTCTCTACTGTTAAGGAGTCTCAAAGCGGCTTACAATAGCCTTCCCTTCCCTTCCCCACAACAGACACCTTGTGAGGTAGGTGAGGCTGAGAGAGTTAGGAGAGAACTGTGACTAGCCCAAGGTCACCCAGCAGGCTTCATTATAAGAATGGGGAAACAAACCTGGTTCACCGGATTAGAGTTCACCGCTCATGTGGACGAGTGGAGAATCAAACCCAGTCCTCCAGACAAGAGTCCGCTGCTCTTAACCACTACACCACACTGCAACAACCAGGGCCCAGAGCAGAGGTCCCCAACCTTTTTGAGCCTGCAGGCACCTTTGGGATTTTGAAAGAGGGTGGTGAGCGCCTCCCCAAAATGGCTACCGCAGGAGGTGGAGCCAGACAAAAACCGGCTGCTGCATGAGGTGGAGCCAAATGGAATATCTCCTGTCTCGCACTTCTGGGAAGAAGGAAAGACTGAAGGAGGGATGGAACCACACACTTGACTAAGGAAAGCCTGATTGCTTACCAGCCCTCCTGATCCTCCATGATCCCTCACTTGAATGAAGGCAGCCAATAACAAGCCCTACTTTACAGTGGCCCTGCCCACTTTTTGAAAAGCCGAGAGGGCACCAAAGGAAACACCAGTGGGCACAATGGTGCCCATGAGCAAAATGTCGGGGAACCCTGGTTAAGAGACTTACTGCTTATACTCGGTTTATACTCTCCCCTCCTCCATTTTATCTTCACAACAATCTCAAGTTAGGCTGGGAGAGTGACTGGCTCAAGATCATCCAGAGAGCTGTTCATCTTTCTACGTATTTTGCCTCTGGGGTTGGGAATTCACAGGTAGGGGGATGGCTAGGTCTCCAGCTAGTACCTGGAGGTTGGCAACCCTAAGGAGGCAGGAAAGCTCCATCCCATTGATAAAAATTATAGTTTGGATCCAACAAAAAAACCGGGGGGATTAAGAATGCTCTATTAATAACATTAATAAAATCTCTCCGTCCACTTTTTTTCACTGACCCCAGTAAGAGAAGAATAACCACGAAGGTGAAAAAGGAGTTTAATAACATGAATCCACTTGTGGCCTTCAGCCGGTAAAAATCCTCCCAGATTTTTCTTCTGTGAAAGTGCAACAGAGCAAAACAAAAGCATAGTAAGGTTGTCGGCATGCGTTTTGATATGAATAGTTACAAGCCTGATAAAACTGAGAAATCCTCTATACATTTTTCCATTGGGTTAAGAAATACAATAGACCAGTCAAGGAATGCTCCTGGTGGGTAGGATCCATGATAACAAATTGTTCTTTCTCAGCCCTTCTCAGTTCTTTGTCTGCTGCCACTTTGTCTATTACACAATGCTATCGCCCACAAGGCTATCCAAGGGCCCTGTTGTCTTTTTGTTGACACGTTCTTTGTGTGTCAACATGGCCGCTTTGTGTACTGTGAAGCTAATATACATACAGCTGTGTGGTTCCTCCCCTGCTCACCTTTTCTTCTCAAGGACAATGAAGAATTGAGATTAATTAGAGTCAGCAGATTAGATAGAGGACCAGAGGAACGATGTATAGATTCCAGATTGTGAAGCAGCTCCACTAAAAGCAGGTTCACAGGCATGATGATTCAGACACTTTGTGAATCCAGTTTTTCTGCAGTGAATACAATGTTGCTTGCTTGCCATGTGTGAAGCCAGAAGGGGAGACCCACTAGCTCCCAATTTGTTTCTGGCCACAATTCAAGGTGCTGCTGTTGACCTTTAAAGCCCCATATGGCTTGGGACCAGCATCCTGAAGGGTTGCCTACTACTCCTTTAAGAATCTAGCCGGCCACTATGGTCACCTTCTGAAGTTTTGCTTTGGATGCCCATACCAGCGTGGTGTAGTGGTTAAGAACGGTGGTGGAGTGGTGGAGTCTGATCTGGAGAACCGGATTTGATTCCCCACTCCTCCACATGAGCTGCGGAGGTGAATCTGGTGAACTGGATTTGTTTCCCCACTCCTACACACGAAGGCAGCTGGGTGACTTTGGGCAAGTCATTCTCTCTCAGCCTCACCTACCTCACAGGGTGTCTGTTGTGAGGAGGGGAAGGGAAGGTGATTGTAATCCGGTTTGAATCTCCCTTAAGTGGTAGAGAAAGTAGGCATATAAAAACCAACTCTTCTTCTTCTTCTTCTTCTTCAATTAGGCAGTTGAGAACCTGGGAGAGGGCCTCAGTTGTGACACCAAATCACTGGAACTCGTAATGGCAAACTGGAAACAATCAAACATATCCTGTTGGGGTGTGGGTTTTATAAAGAAATTTGTGACAAGCACTTACAACACTTGCTACAGAGACTTTCAGGTCTCCCAGATTGTGAGCTAGGAAACCTGCTCATAGTGGATTCTAATCCTCAGGTCTCGCATGTGCCAGATTTTTGGCTGCAGCTGTTAGAATCTGTAAAGAATTTAAGAAGGAAGAAGATTAATGGGTCTAAGGTCTTCTGCGTCTGTGTTTATGTATTCTGTTTACAGGGGTTATTTTTTAGGTGTATAGTTCAAAGTGTAGTTTGTATCGATGGCCAGGTATATTGTGTGTGGTTCAGAGGCAGTAAACCTCTGAATACCAGTAACCAATATGCTTTCTTCTGGAGTTGTTCATAGGAAGAAAGTAAATTCAAGATCCCAGTAATGGGGGAAAAACCAAATGCCAAATTAGAGCATACCCATGAAACACCGTTTTCCAATTCAGCCATGTTAGAATGAAATTCTAAGTGGAGTTGCACTCTTCGAAGCCTTTAACTGCAATGGACTTCGGGTATAACTCTGCCTGGGATTGCACCGTGTATTGCTGATGAGGCTGCAGTGTTAGCATCCATATATTCAGTACTGAAAGTTAAAATATACTGGAGAGTAAAATAAGAGAGGGTCTGAAAGAACTGCTGGATACAACATTAGCTATTAACAAATGAACTGCCCAAGCATGGACCACATCATTACCCTTCAGTAGGTCTGTAATTCAGAGATGGCATTCAGCAAAACTCTGTTAGCCTTGCAGAATCTAAAACATGGGTTGCTCTAAATGCCTGCCTAAAATGCTAAGTTGACATAAGAAGACTTCTTGCAGTGACTACAAGCTGCAGACTCTGCAATTAGATCGAGACTCTGTAGAGGAAGTCTGCCTTGTTGTCATCAGTTCAGATCATTCCTTTCCACACCCGTTACAGGGAAGAAACTTAAACATAGTTCATTTTTAATGCTTTGCCTAGAATAAACAACAATTGTTTTGAAGCAGTAGAAAGGAAGATAAGAAGCCCAGCATCTGCACTACGTTTAGAGTTCCAGATTACATCCCTGACATCTTCACCTCAAGGATCTCAAGTAAAAGGTGTTGAGAAAGACCTTTCCATGCCTGAGACCCTGAAAAACTACTGCCAATCAGAGTAGAAAAAAGTAGACACTACTGAGCTAAATGGATCAATAGTCTGGCTTAGTATAAAACAGCCTTGTGTATTCAACTATGAAATGCACCTGTGCTAAAATTTGTACATTAAAAAATCCATTTTATGCAGAATAACTGAATGTGTCTTTCAACTGATGAACTTAAATACAAATATGTATTGATTGTTGACCTTTCGTGGCTAATATCAGATGTCTTGTATTTGATGTGGATTATTTTAACAGCCTTCTACTTTTTCATACTGCAATATAGATTGTTTTTGTTGGATATAAGCATTATGTTAACTGTGAGGATGATCCAGCCAAAGTTAAGCACCTTATAGTGCAATCCTAGACAGAATTATACAGTTTGCCCATTGACTTCAAAGGATTTAGAAGGGCATAACTCTTGTTTAGGATTGTACTGCTAAAGTCCTTCTGATCTCAGTGTCAGCCACATCATGAGCCTAACTTTTCCACTGAAATCAATTGGGCTCAAAAGTCTTTGACTTTAGTTGGATCACATCCTCTTTCTTTGCTGAACGTAAAAACGATAACATTTTTAAAAGGAATGTTTGAATATTGAATAATACAATCTTATATATCTTGTTACAGGGTTTAACATATTAGAGCATATAAACTGTTATATTAGTGTTGTACATATGCAGAATTATTCAATATGAAACCTTATTCTTCAT
Source organism: Euleptes europaea (assembly GCF_029931775.1). Taxonomy (NCBI): domain Eukaryota; kingdom Metazoa; phylum Chordata; class Lepidosauria; order Squamata; family Sphaerodactylidae; genus Euleptes; species Euleptes europaea. The sequence goes on from NC_079317.1 coordinate 26,266,817, forward strand.
AAAGACCATTTAGAGGCTTGTATTTCATTTAAAATGAACATGCCTGGCAAAGAGCCACTTTTAGAAAACTCCTCTACTGTTTTAAAAAACCCTAATCTTTTGTAAGATAAGCTTTTGGAATCTAACTGAATTTCTGGAATCCAACTAAGCTTGTGAAATTCGGTCTGCCACAAACACTGACTGTTATTGTATAAAGGTAATATTGTGTTCTAAAGTTTAAATATGAAAGAATTACTACAGAATAGATTCATTTTGATCGTACTCTTTGAGAGATGAGGATGCTGATAATGTTGGGAGTCATGGAGGTATATTAAAGCTAGACTGTTTAAGAATTAGGCAAATAGCCAGCTGGAGGAGGAAAACCCTTATATGGTAGCCTGTTGGAATACAAGGAGGAAATCCTTATTTGGAGGCCGGCTGGAATACAGAGAGGAAGTCCTTATATGGCATGGAAACCCAGCTAAGTTGGAATACGGTGACTTTTAACAGTGAAAATACAGTATGAAACAGTATAAATATGGGCAGAGAAAGGGCTAGAACCTCAGACCTCTCTAAGTCTTTGGACTGAGGGTCTCAGAAGATGGTCTTGGTATTTATGAATTTTCTTAAATGTTATTCTAGAATGTGAATTAGATACTTTGAACTAAATCAGACTGTTATATTTTCAGTATTGGATTTTAAAACTGAATAGTATGTAGAACTTGCTTGCTTTACTGTATACATTGAATTTTAAGACTTTGCAAAGCTTGCATATACACATATATACAAATAATTTAATTGGAGCACATCAATAAAAAGACTTACTTTTTTAAGTGAGTAAAGTAGTTGAGTCCTGCTTAATAGGTGACTAACTGAATAAGATAACATACCACTTCTCAGGAAGGGGTCGATTCTAAGAGCATAGTCAACCGAAAGGCACTGACCCGCTTCAATCTGTAATGAGTTTATGAGTCAGGAGGAGGAGAATGAAATTTAGATACTTCCCATATTATTATTTTTTAAGAAGTCCTCTGATTAATTGTATCTTCTTTTTTTGTACCGTTAGTCTCTTATTTATAAAGGAACCCCAGTGTCTTTGTGTTAGCATACAATATATTTTATTTCCACAGGGAAAGGCGTTATAAGAAGCTTCCCATTCTACACAAGGGTTGCTTCCACATGGCAAGGATTCACTTTTATCATTGCTGCGCATGCAGAGGCATGCACATTGGCAATGAAGCCTCCACATGACAGTTTTGCACACTTTCCTTTGTCAGCCTCTGACAGCTGCCAGTTTCCCTGCATTTCTTCCTGCTGTGCCACCATAGCGCTTTGAGTATCTTTTAAAAAATGGTAATTACTATAATGTTATAGCAATTACTGATTTTAAAAACTTTAAAAGCCCTCTGATGGGGGCATGTTGGGGAAAATGGCTGCAGCAAGGGGCCAAGGGTAGGAAAATGGTGCCGATGTGGACAGGACCTTGGCAGGGCAGGAAAATACACACCTTCCTTCCAGATGGCATGCTAATGTGCTTGGACTGACTTATTTTCTAAAAGTTTGGATGTGTGGGAAAGAGTGTACAGAAGATGGGAGAAACCTGGAAAGAGATGACGTCAGAGCATGATCCATGCGAATACTCCAGAATGAAACACTCGTTTGGAAGCAAAGGGGGAGAAGAATATCTGTGTGGAAGCAGCCCAACATTGGCATGATAACAAGCTCTTGAGGCTGCCAGAAATTCCTTTATTATTAGACCATCAGTGCTTTGGAAAAGGACCTCCATGGGATAATCTATACTTTAGTAGTATGCAATGAACATGTAATACCAATATCCTTGAAAAAGCTACCCCTGCTACTAGCAATGTAATATAATTGAACACATCAGAGCCCATGCTACACAAGCATATTTTCCCCCTGGGTGGACTGTGCACCCATCATTGCCTAACCATTAAAGTGAGTGTGCTTGTTCTCCATGCATCACTGTTGGTCAGCACCGAGCATTTTCCAGAAGAACTGTGCAAGCATGGTGTAGCGGTTAAGAGTGGTGGCTCTAATCTGGAGAACTGAGTTTGATTCCCTGCTCCTCCACATGAGTAGCAGACCCTAATCTGGAGAACTAGATTAGATTCCCCGCTCCTCCACATGCAGCCTGCTGGTTGACCCTGGGCTAGTCACAGTTCTCTCAGAACTCTCTCAGCCTCACCTATCTCACAAGGTGCCTGTTATGGAGGGGAGAAGGGAAGAAGATTGTAAGCTGCTTTGAGATTCTTTTCGGTAGAGAAAACCCTTTTCGATAGGGTTGTGCATATCGATAAACCAGTCCTGAAAATAAACCCGAAATTAGCCATTTCGGTAATTTTTGGGCTTCAGGTTTACCGAACATCAAAACCTGGGGAATCTTCCCAAAGCCTAATCTGCTATTCCTGAAAAAGCCAAATAATTACTCAGCTTTTTCAGGTTTGGCTATTTGCTTTTGCTCAGAGGCACAGCTGAAACACAAGAGGTTAGAGGAATAGGGTTGACTGGTCCCTCGTCACTACCGGCAGGAGGTTTTGGGGGCAGAGCCTGAGGAGGGCAGTGTTTGGGGAGGGGAGGGACTTCAATGCCATAGAGTCCAATTGGCAAAGCAGCCATTTTCTCTAGGTGAACTGATCTCTATTGGCTGAATATCAGTTGTACTAGCAGGAGATCTCCAGCTAGTACCTGGAGGTTGGCAACCCTATAAAGGAAGCACACTACTAGGGTTGCTAACTTTGGTTTAGGACATTCCTGGAGAATTGGGGGTGGAAACTGGGGAGAGTGGAGTTTGGGGAGGGGAGGGAGTTTAGCAGGGATGTGATGCCATACAGTCCACCCTCCAAAGCTACCATTTTTATTCCCAGGGGAACTGATCTCTCTAGTCTGGAGACAAATGGTAATTCTGGGAGACCGCCAGGCCTAGCCTGGAGATTGGCAACCATACATGCTACCCACACCTGTGGCGTTGGGTCAGTAAACTCTGCAGTGCAACACCAAATGCTCTGCCCTTGGTATATGTTTGCCTGTCTCCCTGTGTTGGTGAACGTGTACAGGCAGCATGAGGCTTTAATCAAGCAAACGCTGCTGAAGCCGGCAGAGCTGGCTGATTAACATTTGGAAGGGACTGGAGAGCATGCGGAAGCGATTCATCCCACAGCCCTACATTCTGTGGGGATCAAAGCCCTTACTGGCATCAGGTGGCTCCGAACACAGGTTCATCACATGGGCTCTTACTCATTGCCTTTAGGAGAGGCTTTGGATGATGATAACACTGTAGAGTTCAAAGGACCCTTTCATTTCGGTGTCAAGGGGAGAGAGAAAAAGCTATCAATTAAGCATGTAAGCAGTGTTTTGTATAGCAAGCAAACAGCCCATGACCCGTTATGACTGTACAGCAGGAGAAGACAGCATTTACAGAGGAGTAAAGCAGTCATCAGAGAACTTCAGCAGGGATGAGCACGTCTTTTGGCAAAATCCCCTCTCTTTCACTTACATGGTAGAATCCTGGCTATCATCCTCAGGCAAATCTGTAAAAAGCGGAAAGTGGGGGAATGGGGGTGGGGAGCTGTCTCCTTCCCCCAGCAAATTCATAGTGGGAGGTATTGCTTTGTGAGAACAACACAACTGCGCATAATTAAGAAAACATCTATTAACCAAAGAAACAATCAGATCCAGGCAAAACTCTAGAGTGTGTAACGGAAAGTAAATATTTGTCTGCATCCAGAGTGATTTGGGGTCTGGCACATGCCTAAGTATTGCAAAGCATGGTTGCAAACTAGCCAAAGCTGAAAGTAGTGAGCCACTGCAGGCCAGAGCTACGTGTAAGGTTTAAGTTGCCTGACTTGATTTTGACACTGACAGTCAAATGTTCATGGAGGACAGGTCTATCTGTGGCTACTAGCCATAGTGACTAAAGGGAACCTCCATATTCAGAGGTCATAAACCTCTGAATAGCAGTGCCAGGAGGCAGCACCAGGGGAAGGCATTGGTCTCTATACCAGAGGTGTCAAACAAAAGGCCCGGGGGCCGGATTCGGCCCCTTGAGAGCTCTAATCTGGCCCACAAGCCGGCCAAGGCAGCCACCGTCCCCAGTCCTGAGATGTCAATGATCAAAGACTGTTAAATAAAAGAAAATACTGGAAGAATGTTGTTGTGTTAAGCATGTTCATATTTTAAGTAAAAAATAAAGTAAAAATGATATCATTAATTGGCTTTGCCTATGTCTTCTATGAAGTTTGTATCTTCGGTACATGGCGTTAGATTTTATGGTACATATGGCCCGGCCTGACAAAATGGAATTTATGTCTTATCTGGCCCTCATAACAAATGAGTTCAACACCCCAGCTCTAGACCCTGTTGTTAGCCTTCCATAGTACCTGGTTGGCCACTGTGTGAGACAGGATGCTGGACTAGATGGACCACTGGTCTGATCCAGCAGGGCTCTTCTTATGTTCTTACGTCAGGAGCAGGACAACTTGTTCATTAAGTGCACGGAGCCCAAATTCAGAGAGGCCCAGTGGGAGAAGGGTGTTCAGCCTCCCCACATTTTACTGAACCCCAAACAGCCCCAGGGACCTTATTTGCCCTGTTTGAGGGCTCCATGTGTACACCCACAACCCTCTAACACAGCAAATAACACCCATGGGGAATTTCAGGTCAGTGTAGGGAAAGGCTTTGGGGGGAAAGGCTGAAGCCCCACTCTGAATTGGGGCTCCAGGCACCTGAAAAACAAGTTGTCCCACTTCTGACAGTAAGAGTCAAAGTAACATAGGGGGAAAGCCACCCTGACACATTGCAAATTGTAGCATGTAGTCCAGTTAGTGTTGCAAATTACCACACTTTTATTCAATATTTGTCAACTCTTAGAGTACTGAGTGAATTGACTCAACTGAGAAGTGTTGTGTTTCAGACAATCTGAAACCATATCAAAATTCTGTTGGATACTGGTGATGGCTCGTTCACACATGCATGTCGCCACTTGATGCATGAACTTGCATGTGTGAACCTGTTGACAGTGACTCTTCATGAAACAATGGGCCTTGTGTGCTAGCTCAGGCAATGAAGGCCTAATCTCTTTACATCAAGGGGGGAAACCGTGTGGTCTGCGGCTATTTAACCTGTGTTGATACCTTTGCTATAGTTATTCGGAGATATTAAAAAATAACCACAACAAATGCACTTTAAATAACTGGCATGGATCTTGTGGTGCATTTCCATGGGTGGAAGGACTTCCACCCACAGTAGGGTTGCCAGGTGGGTAGTTTCAGTGGGCAATTGCCCACCAACCCACCCAGCTGCTCAAGAGCGGGGATCGCATGCGCGCGCAGCTGCGCGTGACACATTCATGTCACTTCTGGGTTTACCCCTGGAAGTGCCGCATTGCCACAACCACTTTGCCACTCAGACCCCCCAAATGCCAGCGTTTTGGGGGGTTGTGTGCCAAAGCGACCATGACGATGCAGCACTTCCAGGGGTAACCCAGAAGTCATGTGATCGCATCATGCGCGGCCGCACGTGCGTGCAATAGCCCTAGCCCTACCCCAAAAACTTCCTGCCAATGGAAAGGGGGGACCTGGCAACCCTAGCCCACACAAAGCGACTTTTGTAATTCCCCCCTCTCACGGCAGCCTAAAATTGCCCCCGAATCCTGCTCCTGTGGTTCCAGGCCAATGAATTTCTGCAAATTATTCTTTATCGTATTCAAGAAATGGCCTTTAAACTTTGCTGGGAACCTTGCGTCTCCCTACTGAACAATTCCCCTCCTCCCAGTAAAGTGTGCAATTATTCCCCTGATAAGACCAGAGTGCATTATTGGATGAATAATTCTGGAGCAGCTGCTGTAGCTTCAGGCAAGGGACTGGAAACAGAGACTGTTCATAGGGCAAAGAGCAAAAAAAAAAATGCTTTAGGGGTGGCAGCAGTCAAATCAGGGAAGAGGAGGCAGCCCCAGAAGGAATCCGCTGTGACACAATAACCCTCGAGCACATTGACTCTCTTGCTCTTTCACAGCTTCACATGAATATCAATGTGCTGGCCAGAGCAAACTGTTTTGGGATTTCAAGCCCTGCAGTGGAAAATGGTCTTTCATTTGAAACTCTTTTTCCATCGTAAATATTTGCAACTCGGAGGAAGCACACTCATCCATACAAGTGTGTTTGGGGAAAAGAGCGGCACATCTTTGCACGGATTTGTCAAAGCAAGCTGACTAGGCACCAAATGACGAACAAAATTACAAGTATGAAGTGATGGACACCCTGTACAGTAAAATCACTGGAAGTTTCCCTAGAATTATACCAGACCTTCAGTGAACTGGCTTTGCTCAGGGTGTTTTCCACATGGGGACAGGCTTGTATAGTTTCCCTGTTGCAGCAGTGGCTGCTAATACAGAGTTCCCTAGTAGTGTGTTATAACTGGTGATGTAATAGCTCACGCTTGGAAAAATTGAAGGTGGTAGGAAAAGAGGAAGACCCAGCATAAGGTGGATTGACTCAATCAAGGAAGCCACGGCCCCCAGTTTGCAAGACCTGAGCAAGGCTATCAATGATAGATGGAGGTCATGAATTCCTAGGTATGCCATAAGTCAGAAGTGACTTGATGGCACATAACACACATTATATTAAAATAGCCATAAGGTTCTCTGAGATATCAGCGCAGGAAAATGCTTTTCAGTTTGTTGAAAAACAAAACATTTGAATTTATTGAAAACAGCAGCGTTTATGACCAAGCTAGCCCAGAGGCGGATCTACTGTGAAACTAATGAAGCTTAAGCTTCAGGGCCCCCAATCCTGGAGGGGCCCCGAAAGCAACTTTTTTTTTAATGAGTGAATTTCTCTACAAAATCGATTGAGTTTTTTAGTGATAGAATCATAAGGCAATGTTGACTTTAGAATATGCTCTTTTCACATGGCCTCAAAATGTCCCTGTAATTGGTCAAATTTCAAACTTTTCTTGGGGGCTTGCCGCGCTCGAACCCTCAGCTATAAGGGCTCACTGAGCTCACCAGAATCTATTCATAGCCTACATTTTGGCAGCTGGATCCTCAAATCCTTTGTTGGTGCATGGCTTAACAGTTCTATATCTCAGCCCTTAGGCTAGACTAGAGCCAATCAGAACCATAAAAAGACATCTGAATTCCCAATTCAGGCTGCATTCGTCTCGCTTGTGATTTTAACACCAAAAGATCAGATTTTCACCTCTTTATCCTAACGTGCCCTCTCTGATGACCCCCTCCCTATTATTATTATTTATTAGTTAAATTTGTAGCCCACCCTCATTCCCGGTCAAAGCCGGTTTCAGGGTGGGTGTCATGCTCCTAGGCCTCAAGTGCAGCCTACAGGCCCTAGGGAGGCCTATATTAAAGTAGTGACCAGGCCTATATCTCCCAGGTACTTTCTGGGCCTTGTGACTGGTGGAAGAGGATTTGGAGGGAAGGCTAGGGCCAATCGGGGGTAAGGGAGTGGTGCCTGGGGAGAAGGAATAAAAGGCCTTGCCTGAAAAGGGAGGGGATTCACTCCTAGGGAGCAGGACTGGGGAGAGGCTGCTGCAGACAGAGGAATCCCTCATCCAAGAAGGGGTGAGTTAGCCTGAGGCCTAGTGCCAGGAGATGGCTAGGGACAGTAAAGATAGATGTGTTAGGGTTTTTATTTGTTTGATTGCCTGCCTTTACTGGTTTTGTCGTCCTATTGTGGCTTGAGTTATCATTATTATTAGACCTTTTAAATAAACTGTTTGCCTGGGTCCTCACGCCTCGTTTGGTCACCTAGAAAGTACAACCTGTTGGGAGAAGCAGCAGCCAGGGGCAGGGAGGGTGCTCTGGGCCTTCTTGTGTTAGACTCACACCAGAGTGGTGACAGCTACTGAAGATCCCCATTCCTTTCTCTTACCTGACAGCAGGTAACAACAATCACAATAAAATGATATATATCTAAGTAATGATATATATCTAAGTTATTCATAAGTAATCAATAAAATTCATAAAACCATTCAATACAGTTAACATGATGGTACTCATATAATTACAAGGCCGTTGGAGGCCCAGCCAAGCAGCCAAATCTTCATATCAGAAGCCCCGAGGGAGAGGAGAGGGAGGCCAGTAACAATGACAACCTGTGGTTGCCCTCAATTGTAGGCCTGTTTTACAGGCCCTGCAGAACTTCTGAAGGTCCCATAGGGCCCTGATGTTACTTGGAAGAACATTCCATCAGGCTGGGGCCTGGGCCTTGTTGGATGTTGACCTATTGTTGCTGGTTGTGAAGGGGGCCCCATAACAGTTCAAGCTTCAGGGCCCCAAAAATGTAGGTCCACCACTGAGCTAGCCATCAGAAATATCCAGATATCTCAGGAAAGGGATACGAAATGACAGAGACTTTCTAAATGCATTTGTAATGCGTGCAACTTGAAGAATTCCAGTTGCTACCTTAACAAAAATAAAATTGAACTGAAAAACATGAAACAAAATTTTTAGAGGTACTGAAAGGATTGCAACTCAGGAGTGATTTGATGACAATGGGTTTAGAAGATTGTCATTCTGTTTAGGATTGGACTGCTCATCTAAGGGGCCAGTACTGGATATTATGGGATTTCTGAAATTGTAGTAGATGGCCATGCAATAAAAGATGCTATAATGTCTGTGAGGATAACAACAATACGCTATTGGGGTGCACACTGATCCATCATCTGGACAATTATCCCAGATTAATATTTCCCTGGCAAATTATGAAGGGGAAAATTGTGAAAATTAATAGCTGAATTAAGAGGAATGAAATTACAGTTTGTGCACATGGAGAGTACAAGGACCTTTGCACAGGAGACAAAAATAAAAAAAGATGCTTCATGCATTATAAGAGTGCAGGCACAGGCATATGCCCCAGCTGTGGCCTGTGCATCCAGGGGGAAAGCAAGCCCCAGCACAATGCTGCTAAATCTCGCCTTCCTCCTGGTCTGCAGAAGTACAGGTTGGGGGAAGGGATAGGTAAAGCTATGTCACCGTCAGCCAGGATACTGGAGGAAGGTGAGCCCCATCAACTGCTACCAGTGCCACTTGGAGTCCAAGGAAGCAACATGATAGGTCTGGAAGGTGACAAGGGGCACAGCTATGCCTGTTGTCTCCTCCCACACCGCTTCACTCCTCAGATTGTTTTTCTTCAAGTAGCTGCTTGGGTTGCTTATGCCGTGAACGTGATGCATACCTGTTGCCTCCTGTATCAGAGGAACATGCCTATCATACTGCTGTTGCAGTCGTCTTGTTTGGGGGCTTCCTAGAGGCACCTGGTTGGCCACTGTGTGAACAGACTGCTGGACTTGATGGGCCTTGGTCTGATCCAGCATGGCTTTTCTTATGTTCTTATGATCCCCAACCTGTGCCTTGTGTAACTGTCTCACATGTGTGCAGCTCTTCCTCCATTCTTGCATGTACAGTACCTAGGGTTGCTAGGTTGCTCCTGGCCACTGGTGGCAGATTGCGGGGGGTGGGGGAGGGTTGCCAGATCCAGGTTGGGAACGCATTGAGATTTGGGGATGGAGCCTGGGGAAGACAGGGACCTCAGTGGAGTACAATGCCATAGAATCCACCCTCTCAAGCATCCATTTTCTCTAGGGGAACTGATCTCTGTAGTCTGGAGATGAGGTGTAATTCCAGGAAATCCCCAGGTCCCACCTGAAAGCTGGCATCCCTAGCGGTACCCAATTTGGATCATGACTATGGTGCACATGAAGAAGGGACTTCAGTCATCCCACCTGTGCCATTTTCCTGCCCTGTAATGTGTGCTGTTTGGTCTGTCAGGGAAACCCACATGTACACATGGGTTTCCACCACAGGCCAAATAATGCCCCCCTCAGACTGTTTCAGTTCGGGAAAATGCAAGGGGGATGGCTCTAGCCCCTCTTCCACACGTGCCATAGTGGCAATCCAAACTGGGCGCTGCACATACGGGAACTTGAGGACAATCCACAATTCATTTCATCATCATCATTTTATTTGCAGTCATAGACCATCAAACTGAATAATATAAAGTAAAAAGTACAAAATACAATTAAAATTTAGATACTTAAAAATGGGGGGGATGCAGAGGTACATAGCTAATTAATATTGAGTAGAATGAAAGCAGTATTTAATTAAAATTGGAATGCTTAATAATAGCAGAAGTTTGGTAAAATAAGTCTATCAGAAAGCACATACATTAGGTATATAGATAAATACAGTACGCAGAATACATATTCCCAATTTGCTTGGCTACTGTATAGCCTTAAGCTATCTTTGCCTTATTTTCATTCCTAACCAAGCAAATCTGGCCATGCTAGCAGATAGGTTAACTATTGTGTCTGATAGGAGGAGCGCTAGACGTTGTTTTCTCAGAGATCTGGGGCAGTCCACTAATAATGGAATCAATGGACCTGTGCGGATATGATCACATAAATTACACCCAAATAGTACATGTTCAGCGGTTTCAAGAGCATCCTGTTTACATATGCATCTACGTGCTTCTAATGGGCGTTTATTATATATCCCATCTATGAACTTGGAAGGCCGGGCGTTATGCTGAAGAAGCATAAAGGCTCTGCAATATTCAGGATTTGTAATATTGGACAGATATAACATGGTCCTACTTCTGATAAGCAGATCCTTTCTAAAGAGAGGATTCAGAATCTTATTTAGGTCATGTTGCCCCTCTATTTCAGCTACTCTGTTCTTAAGAAGCTCCTTTGCCTTTTCATAGGTCATTGTTAAAAGAAATTGATAGGAAAGTCCATAATAGCCCAACTTCTTATTGAGTGCTGTTTGCCAGGATACTGTGAATGAATCTTTTACTATCAGGGTTATTAGCCCCCTTTTTTTATATTGCAGTTCCTCTATTCATGTCTGCTACCAGGACACACTATAGGGACTCCAGACCCAATCTATGCGCTCCATAATGTGTGAATCATGCCCTCAGAGGAGGTCAAGGACCGAACCACTGTTCTGAACATACTTCCATCCAGTCCTTTTTTGTTGTTGTTGTTGACAGCAGAGTGATGTAAACCTCTTGTTTTAATTCAGAGAAACAGTTACCAGAAGTCTGGAAAACCTTGCAATAGGGTCGGTATATAACCAACGAAGTTATGTAATTTTTGAAACACTATAGAACTGTGCCCCAAAAGACAACTTGAGGCCCATCTTGCTTGATTATATTTCTCTCACACACACCATATTCGGGAGCAGGCTAAGTGAATCCTGACACTAATTTCCCTTGACCAAACCAAAATGGAGGAAATAATGAAATCTATTATATGCTGTGCCCAAAGCCCATGAGCAATACAAAGAGGGAGAGGGTTAAGACTGAAAGAAACGCCCGATATCTGCAGCAGTTCACCAAGAGTGATGTGCCTAGCAAGGGCTGTGTGACAGGGAAGGCCCCAGCTGTGCACACAACACTCCAGCGAAGTCAGTCTACATCTATACAAAGCACTCATCAGGCCGAACGGTGACCCATCTCTCTGCTACATAAAATTTATCCTAGAAATTCAGGGAAATGTTTGTCTGCTTGTGCTACACGACACACTGTAGTGATAGAATGTATAACTTAGAGACATTCCCTTACAGTTAGGGTTGCCAACCTCTAGGTAGTAACTGGAGATCTCCCGCTATTACAACTTATCTCCAGCCGATAGAGATCAGTTCCCCTGGAGGAAATGGATGCTTTGGCAATTGAACTCTATGGCATTGAAGTCCCTCCCCTCCCCAAACCCCACCCTCCTCAGGCTCTGCCCCAAAAACCTCCCGCTGGTGGCAAAGAGGGACCTGGCAACCCTACTTGTAGTTAACATTGCTGGGAAGTGGTAGTTTGAGGACTTGCCCTTAGATCACATAACCTTAGTTAACCCTATAGCAAGGCTTTGACCAGGGGCAGACAATCCTTTTGGCCCAAGTGCCTGGCCTCCCCCCTCCCCTGCAACAACTACCTGTGAATAGGGTTGCCAGCTCCAGGTTTGGAAACTCTTAACAGTTGTGACTCTTAACAGTTGCAGACACTCAACCAACACACTTTTGAGAGCCAGATGGGTGTAGTGGTTAAGAGCGGTGGTTTGGAGTGATGGACTCTAATCTGGAGAACCGGGTTTGATTCGCCACTCCTCCACATGAGTGGCGGAGGCTAATCTGGTGAACTGGATTTGTTTCCCCACTCCTACACACGAAGCCAGCTAGGTGACCTTGGGCTAGTCACAGCACTCTCAGCCCCACCTACCTCACAAGGTGGCATCTGTTGTGGGGAGGGGAAAGGAAGGTGATCGTAAGCCGGTTTGAGTCTCCCTTAAATGGTAGAGAAATTTGGCATATAAAAAACAACTCTTCTTCGTCTTCCTGCATCCATAACCTAGGGGAAAAAAACTGTTGGCTTTTTGCCTGTTGTACAGCTGTTAAATATACAGGAGCCTTGCTGTGAAGATACCATAACAGCAGAACTTACATCTTTCTAGGAATAAATTACAGTCAATCACTGGGGAATTAAAATGACTACTCCGTGCAATCTAGATCTGCAATTTGTATGGGGAAATAATAAGTAATACAGCAGCGTTCATCAGTTCCCTTTTGTGATGGTATACTAGCTGGAGGTCTGTAGTACTTATTAAAGATCAAGAGACCAGTTTTAATTTCTATGTCAGAAAAGGCCAAGCAGGGACAGTTTAAAAGCCCTTAGCTTTCTACAAGTTCTAAGTGTTTTGAACTTTTCGTATTTAAACTCTTTTTTTTTTTTTTTTTTTGCTCTTCTATTTCCCATTGAAGATGTGAGGGTCAAATAGTGCCAGTGGGAACCCTATGCTACAACAGCTTTTTTCCTGTCCATTCCAACATTTCCTTTTTGTTCTAGAAGAGAAGAAACCACAAAAGAAACAAAGGGCCATTATTGTCCCTTGCTCCATTTGAACCGCTCTTTTGTTAACAACAACACCCCCCCCCCCCGCCAAAGTATTGCTGTTCTGCTTTTCCATTTTCTTCGGCTGAACTACTCTTATTCTTAATTTTATTTTATGTCTGGATTCCAACAGCTTTGATTTAATAGAGTAACCTGGCCTGATTCCCGGCTTAGGTTGTTCCTAGCTGTTGAAAGGGTGATTAATATATACCTGCACCAGTGGTATTTTAATGCTGCATTATTCTAATACATCTTCGGGGAGATAGTGCTTTCTCGATATATTAGCACTATATATCACATCAGGGAGGCACTGCTTATGATCTATAATCCAAACAATGTCACTGGGCAGAAAGGAGAGGCCTAAAGAGGAACTGATGACTTTTTAATTTCTGACAGTTTGGGGGAAAGCTTTTAAATAACTGAGCACCATAATAGCTCCCCAGGTTCAAAGATAGAGATGTTAAGACCAGGTCCTGACAGGAATTCTGACATTGACAACCTAAGCAAGTCTACTCAGAATCTTTCTTGAGTCCATTCCATGGGGCTTACTACCAGGAAAGTAGGATTGCCAGGTCCCTCTTTGCCACCGGCGGAAGGTTTTTGGTGTAGAGCCTGAGGAGGGCAGGGTTTGGGGAGGGGAAGGACTTCAATGCCATAGAGTCCAATTGCCAAAGCGGCCATTTTCTCCAGATGAACTGATCTCTATCGGCTTGAGATCAGTTGTAATAGCAGGAGATCTCCAGCTAGTACCTGGAGGTTGGCAACCATACAGGAAAGTGTTCTTAGGATTGCACTGTTAAGAGCTGCAAAGGAAGGAGAATTTTATCAAGTGCGGCTTTTCCCATTGAGGTGCTGCAGTGATAGAAAAAGAAGAACGTGGAATTGTAAAATGCAAGCAGGGTTAACAAGATACAGTTCTGGATTTGTATTCAAGTCCTCCCTTAGGAGTGTCAATTGATGGGGAGGGGGGAAAGGCCAAGCCTTACTCCTCAATCTTGATCTACAAAAATCATCAGGTGAAAATCACAGTTGGCTATAAACATTATCACCTGCTAATGCTCACAGCTCAAGCTATTGATAAAGACACAGGAGCAGTGGCCAGTAAAAATGCTGGCAATCCTGGTCAGGGTGGTATAGTGGTTACAGTATTGGACAAGGCTCTGGGAGACCCAGGTTTGAACCCTATTTTGGATGGATGTTCTGAGATTCCCACAGTGAAGTGTGCAAAGATGCAACGAAACATTGGATTCAACCGTGTAGTATCTTAAGAGATTGTAGCTCGCAATGTTCAAACCCCTGCACAATAGTGTCTTCTTCCCTTTTCTGAAAACACCATGGACAGTTTCTGGAAGTAGTTGTTATGAAATATTTCCCCAGTAGCTAGAAATTAAGTATGTCTTAAAAGACAACAGGGAAGGGGTGTGACTCAGTACTAGAGCACCTACTCTGCATGCAGAAGATCCCACGAGTGAACATGATTGCATAGGGGGAAAGTTCAGAAAGTGTGAACTCTCACCCGAAATAGTGCAATTCTTTCTGTCACCTTGGGGTTCTATTGCTTTATTCTAGACATCAGTAGACCTAGCCTGTATTGTAATCTCTAGAGTGCTTTGGGGAAGCCCGGGTTCAAATGTGACCTCTGCTCACAGTATTCCCCATGGACCTGACACTATCTCTCAGAATAACTTACCTCACAGAATTGTTGTGAGGGGGAAATGGAGGCAAAAGCCCTTGTATGCTACTCTCAGATCTTCCGGAGACTAATGAAAAAACTGTTCTTACTTCAGAGCGTTGTACAGTATTTGTGACAGCTTTTATCACATTGATCCTGGGAGAGAAGTCTTTAATATTCTTCTTTTATAGATGGAAAATTGAGGTAGAGACAGAAGCTTCAGTATGAAGGACCCTTGCCTGGGAGTAAGCCCCACTGAATAACATGGGACTTACTTCTGAGTAGACCAGTTTAGGATTGGTCCCAGAGTCACTTGCCCATGGTGACACAATGATTCTGTGACTGAGCTGGAATCCAGGCCCAGATCTTCTTCCCACGCCTCACCTATCAGACCTCACCAGCTTTCATCCTGACACAAATTACTGTTGTTCACTTAACTTCTTTGCCATATCTTCCTGTTGTCGTAGTGCTCTTGCCCTTATCTGTCTCTTCCGTGTTTTTTTCAGGTTTTCCTTTCCTGTTTTTATTCTCCCCACTCCTACCTCCATCTGTGTATTTTCCCCCTTCTTTTCCTCCTCACTCTCCTCACTTTTTGCATCAATCCTTCATTCTCCACACTATAAATCTCCTTAATTCCTACTTAAGAGAGCCCAAGGTACACGCATAAAAGAGAGTGGGGTGAGGGAGTGTTCTGAAAAGGGCAACCAAAATGACCATTATAGAAGAAAAGCCATATGACATGTCAGGGCTGCACCAAAGAGGAGGAATCAGACGAAATCTCTCTCTTCTGCTGCTGAGGGTCCACTGGTGGAAGAGTAGGGTTGCCAGGTCCCTCTTCGCCACCGACGGAAGGTTATTGGGGTGGAGCCTGAGGAGGGCGGGGTTTGCAGAAGGGAGGGACTTCAGTGCCATAGGGTCTAATTGCCAAAGCGGCCATTTTTTCCAGGTGAGCTATCTCTGGAGATCAGTTGTAATAGCAGGAGATCTCCAGCTAGTACCTGGAGGTTGGCTACCCTGTGGAAGAGGGGAGAATGGGCAGTTTTGCTCAGTTCATCCCTCTGCACTGCATCCCTCCCTTCACATGGCTTTTTAAGGTCCCCAATCTTCGTCAATGCCCTTTCAGGGGTCACCTGGAAAACAGGGAAGATCGGTTTCCACAAGCACCTTGATTCTCACTGTTTCCAGAAGGATCCTACCCATGGTTTTCCACCTATAATCTATTTTTAATGCTAGCTCCAGCTTAAAAACAGAATACAGAGAAGTGATTAAGTCTGTTTAATTTACCAGGGCTTTTAACAGGGTTCGAGCTTCAGGCATTTTCTTGCAGGGGGGTTATTTTATTGTGTTTGGTTTTAATTTAGAATGGTAAGCTGCCTTGAGCCACATGGCAAAGGCAGGGTACAAATATTGAGCTACATGCCAAAGGCAGGGTACAAATATTTTAAATAAATAATACAACCAGAATATCCTGCAGTATATATTACTAGGGCTTCACAGCCCTAGGAATAAAGGTTAGGAATGGTTATGATTGTCTCTCCCCAGACGATTACCCAGACTGCCTCGTTTAAAACTCTCTTTCCCTGTCTGTATCCCATGAAATCTCTCTCTTTATGCAGCTGCCTTGCGAGGCAGAGGATCTGGTCTTTTGCATTTTAAATATTTGCTTGGTGCTTAATTTAAGCCCCTGAGAACAATTCTTGAGCCCCAGCTTCCTGCACAACCGAATACAGCAATTTATTTCTGTCGCTGTACCCTACGCCATTGATTCCCTACGCCATTATAATATAAGAGTATCTTTTTAAAAAAATGTATTGGGTGTTTGTTTTCTAAGTATTACATGGTATTAAACTGTTGGTGTGGGGCTTTTAAATTATAGATAGTATCCATGGCAACCTCGAAGTTTTCTTTGCCTTAGCCTTGATTTTGCTGAAGAAGTGGCACTTTGCATTACGTTTAGGACAATACTAATTAACAAAAGCAGGATCTGAAACAGGCTTTGAGGAAAAGGCATTGTCCAATCTGAGTGACAACTATCAATTGAGCAACCAAAGAGAAAAAGCCTGACCTGAAAACTCCTCTTCATTCAATTATTCATCCGGCATTTTACAGGGCAAACTACAGCAGGCACGAGGCCCTCGCTTCTCGCCAGGGGCAAGCTGCTCAAGAGCAGAGTCTAATGAGCAGGCACACTATACTAGTGTGCTGCAATATCTTTCCAAAATAAAAGCCGTGCTAGTTAATTGCAAAATTGTCAACCTCCCCAAGTAAGGTTGTCAGGTTTCTCTTTGCCACCGGCAGGAGGTTTTTGGGGCAGAGCCTGAGGAGGGCGGGGTTTGGGGAGGGAGGGACTTCAATGCCATACAGTCCAATTGCCATTTTCTCCAGGGAAACTGATCTACATCGGCTGGAGATCAGTTGTAATAGCAGGAGATCGCCAGCTAATACCTGGAGGTTGGCAACCCTATCCCCAAAGCAATAGAAAAGAGCAAGAGTCCAGTAGGACCTTAAAGACTAACAAAATTTCTGGCAGGGTATGAGCTCAGCTGTGGCTCATGAAAGCTCATACCCTGCCAGAAATGTCGTTAGTCTTTAAGGTGCTACTGGACTCTTGCTCTTTTCTTCTGCTATTGATAGAATAACATGACTACCCATCGTGATCAGCCTCCCCAAAGAATGTGATCTTTGTTGCTAAGCTGATTTCCAATGTGGTGCAGACAAATCAATTAGGAAATCAATCTCATTTATTTGAACTTTTGATAATACAAATAGTCAGAGTACTGTTGAGAGAATTGTATCCCACTGTCATGAAGTTACAATCATGGGCTGGATCATGTATGCATGTAAGTTCTTTTTAGATGTTACAACCATGTGTTGCCACAAGCAGCTGCTCAGGTGATGTTCCTGCCCTGGGTAACCTGGAGAAAATTTGAAAATTCTAGAATTCGAAAACAGTGCAAAAAGGTGACACTTAAGAAAAAAACCCGAATCGGTTCTTTGTTCATAAAGCTTTCAGATTAATGGAATTTAGTTTCTTCTGGAATTAGCCCATGTGGGAGCTGTCCACTCCAAATGCAAGCCTATGCAATTCTCCTCTGGTGGAGCTCCAGGTCATTTTTACCAGGTATGCATATTGAACTATCCATAGAAGCATTTGTGTGTCTGAATGCTGCTCTATGATTATGGTCCTATAGGGCTGTAGCTTTCAAATGGTGTTCTACAGAGCTGTGGTATTTCAAAGATGTTCATCACTGGTTGTCGACCACCACTGACCTCCCAGGGCATGTCCTTGGGTACACATTCAGTTAATTACGCCCTTTTACTATAATAGTTGGGCCTTGAGATTGGCTCTGTGGAAATTGGGAGTTCCCCTAGGACTGCCACTCCTCAGAATCCTCTGCCTTTTTCTGGGATTTCATGGCAGCTGATCAATGTACACAGCATTAAGAAGTTTGTAACCAGTGGATGATATCTGATTTTTTACTCTCTTGCGAAAGTATGCTGAAGTTATTTTTAGGACATGGAGATAGGAGGGATCAGTTCAATCTCATGAGCATGAGTGTCAAAAGAGGTACATCAAAGTGAGCTTAGATGTCTACTATTTCTCACAAATGTTACATTATACCTTATTGTGATCCTTTTATGGGACCCCACCTGAAATTCTTGGGTTGGATCCAGTAGTCCTTGGGTACATGAGCAAGGACAGACTGCCAATGGCTGTGCCCACAGTTCTCTTTACTAATTAGTTCAAAAAGAGTGTCTTGGTTTCTTATCAGCAAGGCTTCCCTTTGGGGGATCCCTCCACTCAAGGGAGTGGAGAGGAATCATTTTCTTCAATGGGAGGAAGACAACAATGGATGCAAATAACCTCCAGAAAATAGCAAAGGCAAGTGATTTTAAAAGTGCTTCTCAGTATGGAGGGGTCTAAGGACCATCTAAAAGTGGATTCCCCATGACTTCCAGATCCTGGAGAAGGGGGTGAAGATGACAGGTGGTGTTGGTGATAGTGATGGTGGAAAAGGGTAGGAGGCAAAGCCGCACAC
This sequence comes from Euleptes europaea, assembly GCF_029931775.1. Taxonomy (NCBI): domain Eukaryota; kingdom Metazoa; phylum Chordata; class Lepidosauria; order Squamata; family Sphaerodactylidae; genus Euleptes; species Euleptes europaea. The sequence continues at coordinate 26,285,419 of NC_079317.1, forward strand.
CAAGCGGACAGCAGCAGCGCTTGCAGCTATGGCAACAGATGGAGAAGGATGAGCAGCCAGTGGAGACAGGAAGATGGGGATGCTGGAGAGATCCCCTGCCCCCAGTGGAAACTGGCAACCCTAGCCCCCCACTTTGAGGTTGGTGAACCTACCTTCAGCTGCTTTTTTAAACATTAAAATCATTGGGAGACCAGATCATGTATCTCACAAGTAACCTGGGGTTCAGTTCAGAGGCACGTGCTTTTGTAGCCATTCGCAAAACAATATAGAGCCACTTGGGGCTTTTGTAGATTACCATCCCCACCTTTCAGGTTGCCTGCAAAGAAGTAATTGCTGCTCTGCATTTATGCTCAGTTCTACCAGGAGAGGAAATAACTTCAGAATCCTGCTTAGAATCGATGCAGCAGCTACATCTTCATAATGACACAGTGAGGTAGGTAGGGCTGAGAGAGAGTGATTTGCCCAAGGTCACCCAGCTGGCTTCGTGTGTAGGAGTGGGGAAACAAACCTGGTCCTCCAGATCACAGTCCACCGCTCCAAACCACTCTTAACCACTATACCATTGCATGGGACTCTAGGAATTACCCAATCTCTATGGTAAAAAACATAGAAATTAGGGAAATTCCTAAAGTGTCATAGGACTCCACATCATCATTTCCAGGTAGTCACCCAGAAGTGATGTTACAATGTCCCACCCTGTCACACCCCTAGATTATTCCTGTGGTTCCATAGAATGAGCATAGAAGGTTGCTTGCCATGATGGGCAACCTGATATGCCTATGGAACCTCCCTCCGTGGCTCAGAACCTATTATTTCCCATCATTTTAACTTTTCCTGCCAATTTTAATGATGGGCAACCTGATATGCCTATGGAACCTCCCTCCGTGGCTCAGAACCTATTATTTCCCATCATTTTAACTTTTCCTGCCAATTTTAATTTTAATGCTGCAGTATGGATCAGCAGGCAAAGCAAAAAAAGAAAGAAAAGCCCTTTAATGGGGGGGGGGTTTGCCCCATGTCACTTTGAAAGTGGAACTTAGCTTTGCCCCCACCCCATAGTGGCTGGAGATGGAGCATCTAGATAAATGCTCCACCTGCAGCCCCCACAGCGCAATAAAGCAGTATAATACGCAAGAACGTAAGAAGAAGCTTGCTGGATCAGACCAGTGGTCTACCTAGTCCAGTTTCCTGTTTCACACAGCAGCCAACCAGTTCCCCTGGAAAGTCAACCAAAAGGCACAGAGGCCAAGGCCTTCCCCTGATGTTTCCTCCTAGCACTGGGATTCAGAGGTTTACTGCCTCTGAACATGGCTCACTCACCATGGCTAGTAGCCATTGATGGGCTCATCTTCCATGAATCAGTCTAATTCCCTCTTAAAGCCATCTGTGTTCATGGCCATCACTACCTTCACTGGCAGTGAATTCTACCATTTAATTACTCGTTGAGTAAAGAAGTATTTCCTTTTGTCTGTCCTGTACCTGTTGTCCATTAACTTCGTTGGGTGCCCCCAAGTTCCACCATTATGGCAGAGGGAGAAAAAGCTCTCCCTACCCACTTTCTCCCTACCCCATGCATAATGTTATAAACCTCTATCATGCACCCCTCAGGCTTTTCTTTTTTTTCTAAACTAACAGCTCCCAGGCTCTCCAGCCTTTCCTCCTAACAGTGTCTCCAACCCCCCAATCATCTCAGTTGCCCTCTTTTGTGTTTTTTTCCAGCTCTGCAATGTCATTTTTGAGATACGGCAACCAGAACTGTACAAAGTATTTCAGATGAGGTCATAACACGGCTGTGTACAATGGCACAGCAATATTTGCAGTTTTAAACAAGAAAGGGTGGGAAAGAAAAAAGCAACACTCGACACTGCAGTATGTACAAAACAGGTATAAAAGTAAACTGCTTAAATTTTTCTCAGACATTAAAGTGAGACAATTGGGACAAGTCAGAAGTTGTCCTTCTCTTGTGTTCAAGGTGTTCTACAAACAAGGCAAGAGTTTGCATTAGAGTCAGGGTGGCCATTTTTGCCCAGGCTAGCCTGATCTTGTCAGATCTCAGAAGCTAAACAGTGTTGGCCCTGGTTAGTATTTGGATGGGAGACCACCTAAGAAAAGGGGTTGCCAACCTCCATACTAGCTGGAGATCTGCTGTTACAATTGATCTCCAGCCGATAGAGATCAGATCACCTGGAGAAAATGGCCGCTTTGGCCATTGGACCCTATGGCATTGAAGTCCCTCCCTTCCCCAAACCCTGCCCTCCTCAGGCTCCGCCCCAAAAACCTCCCGCCAATGGCGAAGAGGGACCTGGCAACCCTACCTAAGAATCCCAGGGTCGCTACACAGAGGCAAACATTGGCAAACCACTTCTGAATGTGTCTTGGCTTGAAAACCCTACCAGGGGTCACCATAAGTCGGCTGCAACTTGAAGGCAAGAAAAAAAAATCACACTATAGACCCCACTTTTGTGGGGGATGTTCAAGGAACCTCCTGGACAGTGCCTGGGACAACATTATCGTTGGCATAATTTCTATGCCCATTCTACCCCCCTGTCAGCCCTTGGCCCACAGAACCAGAAATCACCACAAAGTCGTATAGAGTCCAAACAGATGGATTTTACTGATCAAATAGGCATACAGTGCAAACGAATAAAATGACAGCTATGAAAGGCTCACTAGCTGGGAGATATTATAAGGCAGGAAAGGCGGGAGATTACACGCAGGAATACAGTTTCCCAGGAGCTGAGTTCCCAGGCTTAGGCTTAGGCATGCGACCTTGGGGGGCAGACAATACAGCACAGAGACAGAGGCAATAACGAAACCGAGATAGCAGCCTGACATTCTGCTCCCCTCAAGGCCCCCTCCCAGTTCGCAAGGGGGCTGGCCTGTTCGGGTAAGCAATGTGAAAGGCGTCAACGAGGTCGGGGGCGGAGACATCCCGTGCGCGCACCCATTCGTCATAGGCAGGGGGGAAATGTTTCCAACGAACTAGATACTGGAGAGTACCATGGTGAATACGGGAGTCAAGGATCTTGGAGACTTCGAAGTGTTCTTCCCCCCCCACCATGATGGGTTGCGCAGGCGGTGGGTCCGGATGCCACCGTGGAGAAGCAACATGGGGTTTGAGGAGGCTTATGTGGAAAACAGGATGCACACGCCTCAAAGATTTGGGGAGAGCCAGTTCCACTGTGACAGGGTTTATGACCCGAGTAATGGGGAAAGGGCCAATGAATTTGGCGCTGAGTTTATGGCACGGTTGGGTGGACCGGAGGTTTTTGGTGGAAAGGTAAACCAAAGCACCCACTTGCAGATCACCCCCGGGGGAGCGATGTTTGTCAGCTTGCGCTTTGTATTTACGTTTGGCCCGGTCGAGGTTGCTAACGAGCCAGGGCCAAGTGGTACGGAGGGCGTGTGCCCAGGAGGCAATGTCGGGGTTCCCCTCCCCCTCTACATCATCTGTAGGAACGATGGGACTGAAATCTTGTCCATACACAGCGAAAAACGGGCTAAAACCTGTGGATTGATGCATGGCATTATTGTAGGCATATTCTGCTAAAGGTAACAGTTCTACCCAGTTATCCTGGTGGTAGTTAACATAACAACGCAAATAACATTCGAGTACAGCATTGACACGTTCAGTTTGACCATCAGTTTGAGGATGGTATGCACTAGACATTCCCTGTTCCACCCCCACCAACTTGAGGAAAGCTTTCCAAAACTTAGAAACGAAACCACTTCCGCGGTCACAAATTATTTTACGCGGAAACGAATGTAAACGAAATATATGCGTTACGAAGAGGCGGGCCAGTTTCTGAGCAGAGGGGATCCCTGCACATGGAATCAAATGTATTTGCTTAGAAAACAAATCAGTAACAACCCACAACACAGTTTTACCCCCACTGAGAGGGAGATCAGTCATGAAGTCCATAGCAATCACTTCCCAAGGTCTGCTGGGCGTTTCAAGAGGTTGTAGCAATCCCGGGGGTTTGCCCTGCGATCGTTTCGCAGCGGCACAAACGGGACAGCTGCGGATGAAGGAGTCAATGTCGGAACGCATTCCCCCCCACCAGAACTGTCTGCGCAATAAGTGAAGGGTCTTCAGAAACCCAAAGTGCCCAGCTGTTTTGGCTCCATGAGCTAAATGTAAAACGTCCTTCCGGAGAGCTTTGGGTACATACAATTTTGAGTCTTTGTACCAGGACCCCCCTTGTTCCAAAACACCAGGAGGTAGGGTATGAGCGGAACGTTCTAAAAGGCACTGGTCCCGAAGGACCGTCAAAAAGGATTCGGAGATGGGGAGCTTGGAGGGAGCCCCCCCGTCGGTCCCGGAGATTTGAGAAATAGTTATAGGGTTATTGCTTACGTGCGGCGGCGCGCAGACTGCAGGCGGCTGAGCGGTCGGAGGGGTAGGAGGGGCGGGAACTCCGGTCTGTTGTGGTGGCGGCTGGGCAGCCGGTTGGGCTGGCGGAGCTTGCGAGTTAGGGAAGGTGTGTTGATGCTGGGATCGGGTTTGCACAGCCAGCATAGGTAGGGCCCCACGTTGCATAGGGGTGAACAGAGAGTTGGTGGGTCTTTCGAGTTTTACCGGATATTGTGGTAAACGGGAGAGGGCATCCGCGAGAACGTTCTGCTTCCCAGGGACGTGCTTCAGGGTGAAACGGAACTGAGCAAAGAACTCCGCCCACCGTTGTTGTTTCGCCGATAGTTTATGGGACCCCGTGAGGGCAGCTAGATTTTTGTGATCGGTCCAAACTTCAAAGGGTACTTTAGACCCTTCCAAGAATTGCCGCCATAAAGTCAGTGCATGATGAACTGCAGAGGCCTCTTTCTCCCAGATGGGCCAGTTTAATTGAGCGTGCGCAAATTTTTTTGAAAAGTAAGCGCAAGGGTGAAGAAGACCGTCCGGTCCTTGTTGGAGGAGAGCCCCTCCCATGGCTACATCGGAAGCATCGACTTGTACAATGAACATTTGATTTGGGTCTGGGTGCCGTAGCACCGGCTCCGAAGTGAAGAGGCGTTTGAGGGCCAGAAAGGCGGCTTGGCATTGCTCAGTCCATAGGATTTTTGCGGAGGGCAAGGCAGCCGAGCTTACTTTTCCCTTAGTTTTCAGTAGGTCCGTAATGGGTAGAGCCACTTGGGCGAAGTTAGGGATGAATCCCCGATAGAAGTTTGCAAATCCCAGAAATTGCTGTACTTGCTTACGGTTGGTGGGGGGAGTCCAATCGAGGACGGCTTGGACTTTGGCGGGGTCCATGCGAAGACCTTGGTGGGAGATGATGTATCCCAAAAACGTGAGTTTGCTTTGGTGAAATTCACACTTAGCTAGTTTAGCGAACAGTTGATGGTTACGCAGGCGTTGTAGAACTTCTCTGACCAGAGTCACATGCTCGTCCATAGTTTTCGAATAAATGAGAATGTCATCTAAGTAGACCACCACCCCACGATATAGAAGGTCATGTAGGATTTCATTGATGAGTTGCATGAAGACCCCCGGGGCCCCTTTTAATCCGAACGGCATTACAAGGAATTCATACATTCCGAAACAGCTAGAGAAGGCAGTGAGGTGTTCATCTCCTTCGCGGATACGGACTCGGTAGTAGGCTTCCACCAAGTCTAATTTAGAGAATACACGGCCTTCCTGTAATTGTCCCAAAATATCCGATATTAATGGGATAGGATAGGCGTTGGTCTGGGTAACCGCATTGAGCTTTCTGAAGTCAATGCACAGGCGAAGGTCGCCCTCTTTTTTCCGGACGAAAAACGCGGGGGCCGAGTTTGGGGCATTCGAAGGGCGAATGAACCCTCTGGCGAGGTTTTTGTCCAAAAAGTCCCGGAGGACAGTGCGCTCGGAAGCGCTCATAGGGTAAATCTTACTTTTGGTTAATGTGCAGTCCCTTACTACTTCAATCGCACAGTCTGAGGCCCGGTGGGGGGGTAAGGCATCACATTCCTTAAGGTCGAAGACATCTTCAAAGTCCCGGTATACAGCGGGTAGAGCCGGTGGTACTGGAGCAGTAGAGGTTAACGCTGGAACGGGCGGAAATGGCAGAGCAAAGTTTTGCCGATGCTGGTCGCAGGTGGGACTAGCGAAAGAAATAGTGTTTGTTTCCCAATCAATACTGGGACTATGTCCTTTAATCCAGTTAATTCCCAAGACCACGTCAAATCGGATAGGGGCTATAGTGAAGTCTATTTGTTCCCAGTGGGAACCAATTCCCATTGCCACCCCTATGGTGCGATGATCAACTGGACCCCCCTGGAATTGGCTCCCGTCCATTTGAGCAAATTGGACGGGGGCGGGTAAAGCCTCTGAGTCGGCTCTGAGGGCAGCAAACGTGGCTTTGTTTATGAGAGTGCGACAGCAACCGGAGTCAATTAGTGCTTTGACGGGGATTCGTGGACCTCCGTTAAGTTGTTGTAAAACTGCATCTACGTAGACGGTGGAGTCCACTTCTTTGATTTTGGTAGGAGCATTCGGTTTGATAGGAAGATCCTGAGAGGTCTGTGGAGATGCTCCATTCACCACAGACCGGAGCCGTTTTTTGACAAGTCGAGGGGAGATTCCAGGTTTAAGGCTGGAGAAATCCAAGGGTTTTCCTCATCCGAAGAGGGAAAGCTGTCCCCCAATGGGGCACTTGTAATCCGAGACCCGGCGGGGTCGTTGGAAGCAGGCAGGGAGGCTGGGTCCCCGGCATGGAGTGCAGAGGGTGTGGGCCTTCCCGGAGCTGCGCTGCGGGTGGCCGCGGTGCCTCTGCGTGGTGGACGACCTCGGGCGCGGGTTGTCGTGCTGGGACGAAATAATTCCTGGCGGCGTGGGCAAACGGCTGCAAAGTGGCCCATTTCTCCGCATGTGAGACAGGCACCCCTCTGAAATCGGGCTTCACGTTCCTGGAGCGGACGTGGGGGATTTCGCGGGACGAGCAGTGGTGCCTTGGGTTGAGGCTTTTGGGTGCCCTTCTCCTTGTGTTTTTGACGGACGAGAGAAATAAAGCGGCGGCGGCTTTCCACTTCCTCGGCTAATAGGATCCAGCCTTCGAGGGTATCGGGATCGCCCCGCATGTAAGACCAGTTCAGAATGTCAGGATGCAAGGCTTCCCTGAAATGATGGATTAGGGTGGTCTCGGGCCAACCTACAATTTTACTTGCCAGTCGCTGAAATTCATCGGCAAATTCCCGAACTGTAGCAGAGCCTTGTTTTAATTGTAAAAGTTCCGTTTTGGCTCTTTCTCCCAGGAAGGGGTCCTCAAACCTCCTTCTCAGGGCAGTCATGAAGTTGTTGAGGGAACGAATCGCACGAGAGCGGGTGTCAAACTGGAGGACCATCCAGTCAGCCGCTTTGCCTGTCAGGAGGGAAGCTACGTACCGCACCCGGCTATCTTCCGTGGGGAAAAGTTGACCTTGTTCTCGCATATAACTGTCCACTTGATGCAAGAAACAAGGCAAAGTCTCAAGAGATCCGTCATACGTAGTCCTCAATTTGAGTTGCTTCCAAGGGCCGGGCGCGGGCTGACCCGGTTGCACGGGTGGTCCGGGCGGAGGAGCAACAGGAGCTCCAGGAGGCAAGGGTGGAGCAGGCACATTAGCAGGTGGTTGCACGGGTGGTCGGAGCGGAGGAGCAACAGGAGCTCCAGGAGGTAAGGGTGGAGCAGGCACATTAGCGGGTGGTGGTACGGGTACCGCCTGACCCGGTATCGGAACGGGCTGTCTCTGAGCTATCAGGGTTTGTTGTAATTGCCTGTTCTCGTGAAGCATAAGTTCCATTACTTCTTGGAGTTGATCCACACGGTCGGAGAGCTCCCGATTCTGGGCTCGTAAAAGATGAACCTCCTCACTTGGGCCCCCAGTAAGATGAGGCTTACTGGTTCGGAAGCTCGTGGCCCATTGAGAGCTATCCCCATATAAATCCTCGTCTTCAGACTCATCTGAGTCTCGACGTCGGTCAGCCAAACGGCGTGCGCGTTGGGTCGTACGCGACGGGACAAACGCCGGGGAAAAGGTGAGACCTGATAGTCCCAGTACATAGTCCTTGGGGCGCGTGTCCACGTTCGCCTGATTCCTTGCTGCAGCCGCCCTGGCTGCTTCCGCCGCCTCTCTCTCTCTTGCGACCCTAGCCGCTTCGGCGGCTTGCTGATCCGCAAGAACTTTGGCGTTCTCAAGTCTTAGGGCAGCCTCTGCCGTAATGCGCGGCAAAAGTTCTGTCTCGAGGAGCAAGAGTATGGGGTCAGGTTCCCCGCCCAGCAGAGGTTGTACTCGAACCGCCAGTGCGGATGCCTCGGCTCCAAACGTCGGGGTCAAAACTTGAGCCAAGGTGGCTACCGGGGTGTCCTTTGTACATTCCACAAGGAGAAGAGCGGTGCTAATAGCGACTCGCTTGGCCTCAGCCTGGCAGCTGGCCGCATCCGGGATCAGGGAAAAACCCTCCGGTGGGGCTCCCGCCATGGTAGAAAGAGTTTGTCGAGAAATAAGATTATCCAGAAGTCCAGTTAATATTTGTAAATCCTCAGTCGCCAATCGGGCATCGTCCAGTAATTGATCCAAGTCCTGAAGATCTAAACGAGCATCAGTATCCTCCGATGTTAACATCCAGAGACGTCCTGTAAGAGATTGCCACTGCGCGTGTACCAGTCCCCTCAAGCGGCAAACCTCTCGGTTCGTCCGGAAAAGTTCAGCAATTAAGTCCTGTAACAGAGTAGGGTCCTCTGAGAAGGGCTCCAGGGTAGTAGATCACCTGGAGAGCTGCACAGCTCCCATCCAAGTGGCAGGCGAACCCCCCTGGGCTCCAGCCTGGCTAGGAGAACGGTGAAGATGTAAGATAGCTGTCATAATGTCAGCCCTTGGCCCACAGAACCAGAAATCACCACAAAGTCGTATAGAGTCCAAACAGATGGATTTTACTGATCAAATAGGCATACAGTGCAAACGAATAAAATGACAGCTATGAAAGGCTCACTAGCTGGGAGATATTATAAGGCAGGAAAGGCGGGAGATTACACGCAGGAATACAGTTTCCCAGGAGCTGAGTTCCCAGGCTTAGGCTTAGGCATGCGACCTTGGGGGGCAGACAATACAGCACAGAGACAGAGGCAATAACGAAACCGAGATAGCAGCCTGACACCCCCCCCCCAATACCTTGCTATACCTCTTCAGTGTCCAGGACAGGTAACCTCCTAACCTCAAGGTTAGTACTAACATAAAGCTCTATCATATTGTGGGGCTTTCCTCCTTTTTTTTTTTTTTTTTTTTTTTTTTTTGTAAGTTTACTTACAAAGACTCTGCTTTGGCTTTGAAAATACTCCATCTCTCTCCAACAAGAGCCCAGTCTCGATGAAAGATATTTGGACCCCTCACAATAAATCATTAATGATGCGTGTACTAAACACATACAGACACTTCCATCTAGAAAGACAGCCAGCGTAGACCACTGCTAGTGTCAGGCTAGGGTTCTCAGAGATGCGGGTTCAAATCCCCACTCTGCCACGAAGCTCACTGAGTGACCTTGGGCCAGTCGCTCTCCCAGCCGGTCCCTCTCTCAGCCTAACCTGCCTCACAGGGGCATTGGGGGGATGAATCGGAGGAGGTCAGAATGCCAAGCTGAGCGTCACAGAAGGCACGAGGGATAAAGAAAAGTGCCAAAGAAACACAATAAAGCACGCAACATCCCAATTTCAATAAACATCAATAAGGGCTAGACCGACATCTACACAATGGCCACTTAATTGTTCCCTGTGCAGCCTTTCCTGAAGTCAGCGAAGTCAACAGCATGTATGGTACTCACAAAAGGTTAATCAGCACTCACCAGTTGTTAGGCAACAGTGTCTTGCCATCAAGATCTCTGATCAGGCTGTGGCAGTTTGTTCTAACCATGTAATGCTCGTAACTTGATATCCGGCTTCACAGCTTTGTGGTTGGATTTCTATTCAGCTCTAAAGGTTCCCCCCTCCTTTCTTTCCTTTTACATACCCCAGTTAACAAAGGGCAGCCTGGTATAGCCTGATCTCAGCAGGTTGATACTTGGAAGGGAGGCAGATGGCCAAGGAAGACTCTGCAGAGGAAGGCAATGGCAAACCACCTCTGCTTGCCTCGAAAGCCCCTTGCTGGGGTCTCCATGAATCAGCTGCGATTTGACAGCATTTTATACACACACAGTTAACTAAGTGGTCCTCTCCTCAGATACTGAAATATCCCTGTGTTAAGAACATCTAATTTGGGGAAACAATTCCCACAATCCGACTAGCAAGTAGAGAATGTGGTTTGGCTAAATTTTAGCAATATATATAGGATCTCTGTAAGTCAAAAACGACTTCACACACACACACACACACACACACACACACACACACACACTAGCTCATGCTACCCACAATCAGCAGTTTAAACTAATGGAAGCAGCAGCTATGTTTTCCATAACTCGGAGCAGGCTTGCTGTGCTCTGTGCCCAGAAATTCTTATCTTGCAGTTCTTATTTCACGAGGGTCTCTCCCAGGGTCAAACCCACTTCCAGACAATACAATTTTTCTCTGCAGTCACCTTAGATATTTTGCAAGCCACTTATTTATTTTCTCATAATAAGCTAATTTCCATAGTCTTCATGGTGCATGATGAGGGGCAAGGTCATGCGCATCATCCAATACCACGAGTGCATGAATGTACATTAGTGGCCCTTTCGGAGATGGTGTGATCAAATAACTGTATGTACACCCAATGCCCATTATCCTTCTGCCTCCCAAAGGGATACTGATGTACACACATACTGCACAATGTGCTAGATAAGGGTAGCATGATCCTGTTGATTATTCTGGGTTTCTTACCTGCTTGCAGTGCCATCAACCATGGAATTCTTCTGGCCAATCTAGGTTAGAGATTATGCGCATACCAAGACCATGGTCACACAGCCCAGATAACCTACAAGAACCAATGAACTCTGACCGTGAAAGCCTTCGACAATATTATGCGCATAGCTCTCTAATGGTCCTGTTCATAACTTATTCTCTCATTATGATCCCAGAAGGAGGTGTTGGGGGACTATTGAGGTACCCCATGGGAAACGTCCCAAGGGATTTTGCAAAGATCAGTTTTATTCTCTTTGTTTTTTAGAACGACATGAAACCACTGGAAGAATTTTTTGGTTCGGGGACAAGTTGTTATCAGTATGCTGATTTCGTTCCTGTACAAAGCCTAGTGTATTTCAGGTGCTTCTATAAATATTATGGACCACCAGAAAAAAACAAATAAGTGGTTTCTAGATCATATCAAGCCTGAACTCTTCCTAGAAGCTAAAGTGACCAAAATGAGGCTATGATACTTTGGTCACATTATGAAAAGACAAGGCTCGCTGGAAAAGACAATAATGCTAGGAAAAGTTGTAGGCAGCAGAAAAAGAGGAAGCCCCAACATGAGATGAATGGACTCAATAAAGGAAGCCACAGCCCTCAGTTTGCAAGACCTGAGCAAGGCTGTTAATGATAAGACATTTTGGAGGTCATTAATTCATAGGGTCGCTGTAAGTCAAAAGCGACTTAACACACACAAATATTAATGATAATGAATTATTATGACATGCAACATAATCATAGACTGATTTATGATTTTCTGTGCCACCCTTGAAGCCATGTAGTGGGATACTCTTTTCAAAAACAAATACATTAAATATAGGGTAGTGGCCTTGGACACACAGGTGCTATCCCATCTGTGTACAATATTACCACACTGGAGACAAAATGGACTATCCTGGTGATCTTCAGCCTTTCCAGATCCAGGGCCCACCGAGTATGGAACACCCTGAGATGGAAACACGTGCTAAGAAGTCATGAGACACCTAGGAGTGCTCAAAGACCTGTGGGTTCAGTTCACATTCTGTTCACCAAATCAAATCGAATTATTAATGCAGTCAACTGACCAATCACACGCCAGCACATCAAAATGTCCAGACTCAATAGTTTTGCACCGTACAAATAAAGGTGTACGATCAATAAAAATAACCCCTGATTAAAATTATCACCTTAAAATTAAAAAAATTGTAAAATATTTTAACTATCATTCTCTAATAAAGTTCTGCATGTTTTAATAGCAACAGCGCAGAACTTGGCAGTTTGGAGCGTAAACTGAGGATCTTCTCCTAATAGGAGCTTCTTTGCCAAAAAGCTCAACTGACTCTTCAGGGAATTTACCAAGCAAAGGGGAAATAAGCTTTGATCTAACTTTACGGTAGAATGTGCAACATATCAGTGCATGTCCGATGGTTTCAGTGTCCCCTGTTCACCAGTCATAAGCAGGGAGTTGATTTTTCATCAGTCCATTCAGCTTTTCACAAACAGTTTGAGTCTGTTTACCAGGTTACTTTTTGCACATGAGTGTGATACAGTACAGTGCAATCAGCAGTGAGGATTCTCACACAGTCCAATGAGATAGATCACGATGGGTAGCCACGTTAGTCTGTTTGTAGCAGTACAAAAGAGCAAGAGTCCAGTAGCACCTTAAAGACTAATAAAATATCTGTCAGGGTATGAGCTTTCGTGAACCACAGCTCACTTCTTCAGATACAGCTAGAATGTGAGTCCATCCATCCTTAAGTAGGGAAGAGTGCATTCAGACACCCAATGGCAATAGCATGTCCAATGAGAATTGAAGTTTCTGCCTTCCCCCAAAGTCTTGTCATCACTATGCGCCCCTCAGCAGCCAATCATGTAATAAATAGTGAGAAAATAAACGTTAGCCAAAGATTATAAATAAACGTTTTTTAAAGTCGAAGTTTGATGGAAGTCTGTGTTATTGAGGATACTCAATGTGCGTGCATTTTTGCACAGCTTTATGGGAGGCATAATTCCCCTCTCGTGTCATTTCATTATCTGACCTGACCATCCATGAAGAACATATATGAACGTATGAAGCTGCCATATACTGAGTCAGACCATTGGCCCATCACAGTCAGTATTATCTGCTCAGACTGGCAGCGGCTCTCTGGCCTCTTGGACCATGGTGAGGCACAAGCCAAGGATCAGAGGCTCCAATCACTGAGTGATGACACACTGACTGCTCACAGAGTACCTGCAAAAAGAGGAAAGTGTCATGGCACACTCTTTGAGCTGAAGACCACTAGCAGAGGAAAGTGCTGTGAAGTCACAGCCCACTTATGGTGACCTCTCATAGGGTTTTCGAGGCAAAGACACACAGAGGTGGATTACCATTGCCTGCCTCTGCATCACAACCCTTGCCTTCCTTGGTGGTCCCCCATCCAATACTAACCAGGGCTAACCCTGCTTACCTTGCAAGATCTGAAGAGATCAGGCTAACCTGGGCCATCCACTTTAGGGTGAAGACTGCTAAACAAGCTGAAAGAGACTACCATATGTAAAAAATGTAGAGCAACATGGTTCTTGCCTGCTGCTATATTATGCTTAGAATAGAACAGAGAAGCATGGTCAAAACTCACGTACAGGGCTGTTGTGGCTATTACAAGATACTGCATATGAAGCTCTGAGACCACTGAAAGTGCTATACCAATGCTAAATATTATTAATATTATTAAAGAGGATTATACAATCTTGTGCCACTATGGCCTTTTATGCATGGCTCTTTCCCCTGCGGTCACACCTTCCCCCACTCCCGGACTACTTCGGGGCTTTGTTTTGATTATGCATGCATTTTACGACCTTCAAAGGTTGCCTCGCTCTCCCTGTTTTCCCCAGTGTTTTCTGGATGCTGAGTTACTGCCAGGAAAACAGTCATGCATAAAAGGCCTATCTCAGTCCCTTTGGATTGAGGCAGTATTATAGTGAGATTATTTTATTGTCCTGACCTTCTTTTATGCAGATTGCTTTTACCTCCCTGCTTGCATGTCGATTTTATACTGCTGATTTCAAGTGTCCTGTTTTAAAACATTGAGAATGGGTTTTACTTTTGGTATTACTTTTAATTATTTTGAATTATTTTAAATATGAATTATTATTTATTTGAATCCAATGTCATTTCCCTCCATTTAAGTTATATTATTTATTGTTTTATTTTAGGATGCTTGCTGCCTCAGCCAAATTTTGGAGACTGCAGAATTTACATATTATAAATAAAAACATAATAACTTTCTCCCTTGCTTTTATATTTGGATTGATGATATTATTCAGCTCTGTTCAGGCTTACTGAAGACCTTTAAGTAGGGATCCAGGCACTATTCCACTTTCTTTTTAGACAGAATTTGTTTTGGCAATTGGACTCTATGGCATTGAAGTCCCTCCCCAAAGCCTGCCCTCCTCAGGCTCCGCCCCAAAAACCTCCCGCCGGTGGCAAAGAGGGACCTGCCAACCCTAGTGAGAAGGAGGCTTGCAGAATGTCTCTGGTTAAAACCCCTGGCATCTGCAGTTAAAAGGATCTGGTGGTAGGTGATGTGCAAGACCCCAACCTGAGACCCTGGAGAGCTGCTGCCAGTCAGAAGAGATCATACGGACCTTGACCGACCAATGGTCTGACTATGAATAAGTCAGCTTCCTGTGTGACTTAAACTTTTCAGGTTTAGAATGAGAATGAAGGTCCCACCCTTGAATCATCTCTTCCCCATTTCCATTGCATCAGGCACTAAAGGACACCATCTTCCCAGCCTCTTCTCTCCACAAATAAAACTCTGGAATACCTTTAGTCAGGCAGACTTCTGCAAATTGGCAGCCATTCCCCCTTCCCCCCTCCCCCAAGTTTTGTATTATACTGTATATATTTATGGATTTGAATGGTAAGCCGATTTGGAAGCTGATCTGGATGAAAGGTTGGTTGTAAATATAAGAAATAAATAAGTCATCATTGCCCTTACAGATGCTCACAGTTCCTGCTAACACACAGAGGGAAAGAAAAAAAACCAAGCATGTGATGCTATAAACCTCTGGAGGGAAACTGATCGTGCAGAATTCCCATCTGGATTGCTAAACACAACAAGGGCAGAGAGGAAAGGAGGGAGAGATCTGATCTGACTTGAAAAGAGTTCTGTAAAGAGAGCCATTTACAAACATATAAGCTTGGGATTTTGGACTGACCAATTTATCCCAGCACATTTGGATCCAAGTGCTCTGACTTGAGTTATCTCCATCATTTCTGTCAGCTGTTTTTGTGCAGCAGCAGTCAGGAGGTAGTTTGGCTAGTAAAAAAACACAGTTGTGTTCATCCTTAGAATCACAGAAACACAGAGTTTCTATGATTAATTGTGCAGGGGGTGCAGTTTCTATGATTCATTGTGCAGGGTGCTGGACTTGATGGCCTGTATGGACCCTTCCAACTCTATGATTCTGTGAGAGTTGGAGGGGACCTCCAGGGTGATCGAGTCCAATCCCCTGCACAATTCAGGAAATTCACAACTACCTCCCCCGCCCCCCACTCACCCCTGCTCCATGTCCAGAATATGGCAAAAAACCTCCAGGATGCCTGACCAATCTGGCCTGGAGGAAAACTGCTTCCTGATCCCAAAGTGGCGATTGGTATTACCCTGGGCATGGAAGAAAGGGCCACGAGAGCCAAGCCCTTCCTGCCCTCCCTCTCATGATCTGCCTAAGTTCACAGAATCAGCACTGCTGTCAGATGGCCATCTAGTCTCTGCTCAAAAACCTCCAAAGAGGTTAAAAACCTCCTTATCAGTGTGTTATCATGCAAATACTTTGTTGAGTTTCTCCATAGACTTTTGTGTGATTGGCTTAAAGGAAGCCATATCTAGGGCATGGTTTGAATTTAGTTTCCAACAAGTCTTTGGCAGGCTTGGGAGAACTTTTGTTGCCTTTTCATAGGCACAAAACAGTTGTTTGGTTGTGGAGGACGGAACCAGCCATGTGGCTGTTCTCTTGGCATGGAGATATACTACACAGTATACTTCAGCAGTTCACTTCAACACCAATTGATTTAAATAACTGATTGTTATATCAGCAGCAACAGAATTTTATCAATGTTTCCCCCCCTTAACAACCGTGTATATAGTTCCAAGAGATTATATTGGGAAAACTGTAACTTTGAAATTTGGTAGCACATTAGGGTTGCCAACCTCCAGGCGGTAGCTGGAGATCTCCTGCTATTACAACTGATCTCCAGGTGACAGAGATCAGTTCCCCTAGGGAAAATGGCCACTTTGGCAATTGGACTCTATGGCATTGAAGTCCCTCCCCTCCTCAGGCTCCACCCCCAAAATCTCCAGGTATTTCCCACCCCAGAACTGGCAACCCTATAACACATCTTCACCAAAACATCCTTTTTTAACCTAGGATTTTAAATAAGGTGTTATATCTATGTCATTTTAGGCTGCTTGCTGTGTGTTTGATGCTATTTTTATGCCCTGGCTTGATTTTTAGTGACTTGTTTTAATTACTTTGACTTGTACAGACTTGTTTTTAATGCCTTCATTTTGGTTTTGAATGGCTGTCAATAGTTTTATTATTTTAGTTGTAAGCTGTCTGTTGAGGCAGGCAATGGCAAACCAACTCTGTCTCCTGCCTTGAAAACCCTACAAGGTTGCCATAAATCAGCGGCAACTTGACGGCAATTTTCACCTTCAAGCTGTCTCTGGAAAGACAGCATATAAATTTTGCTACTGTTGGCATTAATTGAAATAATAAAATAACAACAACTTCACCAGTGGATCAGGTGATGGGAAAGACCTTTCTTCTACTTCAGATCCTGGAGAGCCACTACCAGTAAAGAATACTAAGATAGATGGACCACTGGTCTTGTTGAGTAGAAGGCAAGTTCATGTGAAACTTGAGTCTTGCCCAAACTACAGCTTCTAAGTTTTTGTTCGCATTTCGCTCTCTGGACATCAACCGTTCAACCTTTAGGCTTTGTACATAGGGCTTATTTATAGTATAGAAAAGGAAGAGGTATAAGTGACCCCAGTGTAACAAACTCAGTGGGGATTGTAGTTAATGCTTAATATTTGCCCTTTCTACCGTCTTACCCTGCAGTTTCTGATCCTCAGACCCAACATTTCCCTGAGCCTGTGGCTAAAGGATACTCAAACCAGTTCATTGCAATATAGCAGTCCTTGACTGCAACTGATGTCTAAAGAGGAGACCTCCAGGCACAGACGCATGGAGCCTCCAAAATGCCAGGATTATAAAATCATCGGGATTTAACTCTCTTTGCTGCTTTTTTTCAAGTTGGAAAGAATAAAAGCAAGGCAGCAATGCTGCATTACAGATGTCTTGTTTATACCACTATGTGGCTTATTAAATACAGATGGAAAATTAATACAATAATAAACCAGCCAGGCTCAAGCAAACATGCTCCACCGTACCATTCAGCGAAAGGCAGAGGCCACTTAAGAAGCGGCTTCAAGCTATTTGTGTACCTGCTGTTAATACAGAGGTTGAATATAAATCAGCTGGGCTGGGCGATAGAGGCAGAGCTGCTGGCAAAGGGAGGTGAGTGCTGATTTTTGTCTTTCCTAAAACTGCTGGGGAGCATTAACTGAGGTTGCTGTGAGAGGGCTGTGTTTGAGGGAGAGTGGGTGCTTGTAGCCTGACTGTAGCTGTCTAAAGAGGGGTTTTTGGTGCTGGGTGGAGCTTGTGTGTGAGAGGCCGGGTCTGTGAGCATTTAAGTTGCAAATGCTCTTCCTCACCAGAGGCGCAAGGCAAAGGGCGAGGGCACAAGGGTTCTTGCCCTGTGGCTGTTAGCCTGGGGACCCTATAGGGTGGGGAAAGAATCCTGTTATTGGGGCAGTGTAAATCTGTGTGCCCTGCAGGAGTACCGAGTGAGTTAAGCATCGGTGTGAGTTAGCAGCCGGGCAAGGGAGCCAGGGCACCAGGCCTTTATTCAGTACAGGAAGGGCACAGTGTAGAGAGGGCAGGACACTTTCATTTCCAGGGTTAAAACACCAAAAATAAATAATCAAAATACCAATTATGAAGACAGAAATCCAGCAGGGGTCGGGGGGCTACCCAGTGTGCTGCAATGGAGTGTCACATGTATGACTATCTGCCTGCTGGGCAGAAATCATGGGTGTGTGCTCACTCGGTGCAGGGAGCTCCTGCCTCTCAAGGAGCGAGTTCACTTCCTTGAGACCAAGGTAGCTCAAGTGGAGGAACTGAGACAGGCAGAGAGGCAAAGGACGATTTCCCTTCCTATATCCATATTCAGTGCAATTCTCTGAAGGTTTACACCCTCTAAGTCCATCTCTATTTAGGATTGCACTGGTGACATTACACTACAGGTACAACCCAAGGTGTATTAAATCTTCCCGTATATGTGAGTTTATGATCCACCTTAAATCAGCACCAGTATCTCAGTCTATGGTTATGATCATTTTAAAATTAGTGATTGGAAGTAGGGTTGCCAGGTTCCTCTTCGCCACCCACAGGAGATTTTTGGGGTGGAGCCTGAGGAGGGAGGCGTTTGGGGAGGGGAGGGACTTCAATGCCATAGAGTCCAATTGCCGGAGCAGCCATTTTCTCCAAGTGAACTGATCTCTATCGGCTGGAGATCAGTTGTAATAGCGGGAGATCTCCAGCTACTACCTGGAGGTTCAGTACAGGAGCGAAGAATACTTATAAGTGCAAACAAATATTTATATGCTACCGTGTCTAATACAATACGCACTTCATAAATATACAAAAAGAACCATTCATACAGTTGTAACACACATACACAAAAACATCACTAGGATGGTGGTGAATGGAAAAAGTTCAATAAAAGGTGCAGTTTCTCTCAAGATATGCTCAACAGTCTTCTGTATTCATCCCATGCAGGTAAGTAGAGGTAATAAATATTAATTCAGAAGGAATAACTTCATGAGAGAAACTGCACCTTTTATTGAACTTTTTCCATTCAACACCATCCTAGAGATGTTTTTGTGTATGTGTGTTACAACTGTATGAATGGTTCTTTTTGTATATTTATGAAGTGCATATTGTATTAGACACTGTAGTATATAAATATTTGTTTGCACTTATAAGTATTCTTCGCTCCTGTACTGAATTTCTTATCCTTTGATACTAGTACAGTGGTGTCTATTTTCTCCTCCACTACCTGGA
The DNA here is from genome assembly GCF_029931775.1 of Euleptes europaea. Lineage (NCBI taxonomy): Eukaryota > Metazoa > Chordata > Lepidosauria > Squamata > Sphaerodactylidae > Euleptes > Euleptes europaea. The sequence continues at coordinate 26,304,399 of NC_079317.1, forward strand.
GGTTGGCAACCCTAATTGGAAGGCATAAATGTAAGTATCGCTAGGCTGCATTACACTAAACGAGTTTTGTATCCAGGCTCTTCTTTTGCACATTTCCTGCGGGATTACTACTTCCAAGTAAACAGCACAGAAATTCCTAACGCTAAGCATGACACACTCTATCCACATTTCTCCAAGGTAGAAATGCTACATTTCCACACAGGCTGATGATGAAATAGACCCTGAGATGGCAGGAACGATTGTATTCCAAGCAGTGTCGTTAATGATGGCCAAAAACCACTGCGGTGTTTACTCAGTAACTGCAGATGAGTCATCGCTCCCAGTGGTAGCTGTTCTAGGGCACACGAGGATTTCCATGCCAGAACCTCACCCAGTAGCAACGCTCTTTCCACCAACGAGGACCTTTATTAGCAGAGGCTGCAGCTATCTCTTTTTAACCCCTGCCCCCCGCGTTCGTTCTTCTGTTCCTACTGGAATGGAATGTTCTGAATGCTTTCACTAGGGTAGGAGATTTGGGCTTTTGTTCTTTTTACATCACTGAGAATGTCTTCCAACCCTTTCACAAGATCCAATGCCAATACAGCCCCTTGCTCCAGCGCCCAGCTGTTATATTATAGAACTCACAAGACCACCTTGTCCTGCAGCGAATGCTGCTAATGGCTATTGCTACAAACCTGTGTTTGCTACCTTGTGTATATCTGGAAAAGTTCCAAGGATCAGCCAGGAAGTTCTGGCTCCAAATCTGACTTCCACCTCAGATTCACTAAATAGCCTTCAGCTCCTGAAATATTCTTAAAACTTCAGTCTCCTCCTCTGCAATACTGACAAAACAGGACAAGGATCAGAGGAGCATGCCTATTATCTTAGGTGCTGTGGAACACAGGCAGTCTGCTGCTGCTGCAGTCGTCTTTTTTGTGGGCTTCCTAGAGGCACCTGGTTGGCCACTGTGGTAGGGGACATGCCATATTAGATCTTGAATCAATCCTTTTCTGTATTAGATTTTGTATTAATCCACGCTTTGATTACACGCTGGACTACTGAGCGGGAATGTTATGGGAAAGAATGGTGACAGGAAAGATTCCTTGAGAAAATGCCACAGGGAGCTGTTGTAAATAACATGAATGATATGCATAGATAGAAGGCCTGTAGCGCCACCAGAGATCTAAGGCATATTGTTTATGGAACCCCACAAGAACTGTGAGTATCCAAAGGCTATGCTAGAAGAATGTATGTTTTAAAGCAATGATGGCAATCTGACTTCTATGCATATCAGTAGAACACACATTCTCAAGGTTGTCCACGTATTTCAAAGAAGACCCCAACAACCAATGTATCGCCAGTCCACATTCCAATACTGATTATACGAACTCAGGTGTCACTAGTACATTTTTGTCATGTACTGCTATATGTCACGTGCAAGTATTACTGTTATATTACTACACACCAGCGAAAAGGTATATAAGGTGACATTATGCTTGTGTCAAATGTGCAGAATGGTTGTGTGGATTACCAAGCCAATTTTGCCCATATGCATTTTGGTGAATGCACGTACAATCCATGTAGAGCACACACATGGCTTTTGTTCATGAGCAGGTTAAGTAATTCTTACATTACACTCCGCACATGAAGGGCTGAACATGCAACTGAAATTCTGCGCTTACCCATGTACTGGGCCCTAGTTATACTTATAAAGTGAATGCACATTACCTCTTCCCATACATTCAGGATGGAAATGTGCTGATTATAACACAAATACAGGACAACCATGTAAAGCACACTGAATACTTGTAAAATATTAAGTTCCAACCCATTCATCAGTTCCTATCAAGTTTTGCACATTTTAGACATACACACACCCTGCTATCTTAATAAGGAATCTAGCATCACAGTATTTAATAGCCAAGGACTGGACATTTTACAGATAACCAAATCCATGTAATGGGGAAGCCACAAATCCCACAAGGCTCTGCAAAGTTAGGACACCCCCCCACACACACACACACAGCAAACATAGGGCAGTACATACTAAAATTGATAATATCTGGGTTTTGCAATGTCTGCCACATGTGAAAACTACCAGAGGTCAGGTGGTATTTTGGGAATGGCAACAGTGAAAAATGTCCTGGACCCCAGGAGGTGGTGAAAAGTGCTGCCAAGTCGCAGAACTTATGGCGACCCCACAGGGTTTGCAAGGCAAGGTACATTCAGACGTGGTTTGCCATTGCCAGCCTCTGCATTGCAACCCTGGACTTCCTTGGTGGTTTCCCATCCAAATATTAACCAGGGCCCACCCTGCTTAGCTTCAGAGATCAGGAGAGCCTGGGCCATCCAGGTGAAGGCTCCCCAGCAAAGTTTACTGTAAGTGGCCATTTCATCCAGGCACAGAAGTTTGACATGCCTTATACTGGCTGCTAGATCCCAGGGAACACGGAGGGTTAATCTCCCCAGCAGGAGGGCTAAACTGGTCTCTTTATAGAAATGCAAATAGCTTAACTCAGGAAGAGCAAAGTCACAACTCAAGCTATCAGTGCTTCAGAGGCAGATGGGTCTGGGGTCCTAAGAGACAGACAAAGTGTTATATCCCCTGAAAAAGAGAAAAAGCAATGAATTCCCTGATAGGGAAAGATGGGTGTAGTGCCCTCTGGGGTCCAGGGAACATCATACCTGGAATCCACAGGTCTTGAAATCATGAGCCCAGTCAGTTTCCTTAGGCAGGTTGCTGTTTACCAATTCAGGCACCTGAAGGTGTGGTTCACTTCACCCACCTCAGGGTAACTCTACATAGGAGAAGTGCCACAATGCTGCAACCTGCCTTCAACTTCTCCCTTCTTCTTGGCCCAGCCTCCTCCCATTTCCCCTTCCTCTCTTTTTATAGCCCCAACTTCACACCTGGAGAGCTAGTGTGGTGTAGTGGTTAAGAGCAGTGGTTTGGAGCGGTGGACTCTGATCTGGAGAATGGGGTTGGTTCCCCACTCCTCCACAGGAGGCTAATCTGGTGAACTGGATTTGTTTCCCCACTCCTACACATGAAGCCAGCTGGGTGACTTTGGGCTAGTTACATCTCTCTCAGCCCCACCTACCTCACAGGGTGTCTGTTGCAGGGAGGGGAAGGTGATTGTAAGCTGGTTTGATTCTTCCTTAAGTGGTAGAGAAAGTCGGCACATAAAAACCAACTCTTCTTCTTCAGCTAAGCTCAGCTCTCTTGTTTGTTCCCTGCCCTGCCTCAAGACATCTGGTCCCAGAGAATCTTTGGTCTCCCACCCAGGCTTGCTCAGTGCTTTCACACCCTTCGAGCCTTCTTGGGCCAGGATGCCAAGACCGCCCTGTTGCTAAGGCTTCTGCCCCTGGTCCCACCTTGATCCACTCAGGTGAGGCTTGCTGCTGGGCCCAAGGGCCTGCCCTGCCAGGCAATTTGTTTCTGGGTAGCCTGCCACAAAGGGGAATAAAAATTCCAGGCCAGAAGAGAAAGGGGACTTTCCCCATCTTAGCCAATGGCTCACACATGGAGCTACCTCAGACCTGAGCTTTTACAACAGCAACACTGACCACGTGCAACTAACAAATTAATGATACACCATCCATGGAACAGAGGTATGGACCATTTCAAAACACTAGTGACTCCAAAAAAATAAGAACCTATCCTTAACACTTTAAGAATATAAACAGGGACAGAAGGATTTGCGATTTTCCCAATTTTCTTTTGGATCCCTGCTCAGATTTGCTGTGTCTTGATTAAACATAATATTAATTTGGATAGTGCTGACATGGTTCCTGTAAATCCCACCATTAAGAGATACTTACCTAGTAGCAGCACAGGGGAAGTGGGTGAGATTGATTCTCCCAATCCCCAGACGGTGAATGTGCATCTGTTAAGACTGCAGCAGTTTAAGAGCCAAGCGGGGAATGCAAACCGGGAGCAGAGCCTCTATCAGCAAACCAGTGAAGAGTGCTAAGGCTCTAGCCCTTTAGCAGGAGGTGCTCTTTGAAGTGGTGGCAACCTCAGAGAAGGAAGGGGGAATGGGGCTTGACCGAGAGCTCAGGAAGGCTGTTGCTTTTCTCTCTCTTGGGTGAGCCTAAATGGAACTTGAGAGAGCCGAGAGCTGTTGTGTCACAGCAACCTAAAATGGAGCGGGCTGGATGACATGATGGGGGGGAGAGGGGAGAGGGGAGAGGGGAGAGGGGAGGGGGGAGAGGGGAGGGGGGAAAGAGGAAGGAAGCCAGAGCCAGCATGCAGGCAAAAGGATGAGACTTGGTACGCCTTCACAAGCCCCCCTCCACCCCTTCTACATACCAGTAGTTTGTTCCAATGCCTGTTGCCTCACAGCTGCAAATTCAGTATTTCCTGCCTGGCTGTAGGGCCAGTGTGGTATAGTTGTATAGCCCAGGAAGGCTAGTAGACCCTTAGGTACAGCTGGTAAGGGCGTGCAGGGGAAAGGGAAATGATGCATACAGTGAAAGTGTATGATCTAATCCGGGGAGGGGTGATTAAAAAACAAACAAAAGCCAACATGCCTGAATAAGGGTCCTAGTGTTCAGCCCTTCACATGCTTTCCCATGATTGCCAAAGTAATGGGAAAAGGTGCAGATTTGCTTTCTCCCTCCCCTAAAAAAGGAAACCAGTTTCTTTACCTTTTTTCTTTTTCATCTCAGACACGGCCCTATCTGCCTCCCGCAATACACACTTGGCTCATTTCTAAAATCCTCACCTTCAAATTCATCCTATCCAGCTCATATCCTGTGATAATTTGCCTCTGTTTAACTCTGGAGACCCCAAATGGTGAGTAGTTAGTAAAAAACTTTTAAAAATACAAAAACACTCCTTTTTGTTAAGATGCAAATTCTAGCATTTTCACCACATTTGAAAAAAAAATGGTGTCACACTCCAGCAGACTGCAGGCAAATCAGAATGAAGCCCATTTGAGCCACAGAATTAAGAGGGTCAGGATATGAAAGGCAAGCACAAGTTCATTTATTTATAGCAAAGGTCTTGGGTTACAAGAGGTCAGTTCTTGCCATCTTGAAGAAAGGTTAAACGGGATAAGTTATTGCATACATGTGCATTATAATTTAGCAGCAAGTCATTCATAGAAAACATTTCCCCTTCCTACTGCCCTTTTTTGGTTTAGTCTCTCAGTTGTATAGATATATATGTATATTTGCCTTTTTTTACGAAGCATGTAACACCACCTTTAAGTTAATGGCCTTTTATTGGAAAAAAAGACTAGCATTTACAACTTGGAATGGACATAAACTGTAAATATCTTGAACAGCAATGTTGATAATTGTGCTGAAGTCCACAGGCTTCTCTGCCAACTCCAAGTCTTGGTACAGAAGGTTTTTAAACATGAGGTGTCGTCCAAAGATGTTTCCTTCACCACCACCACCCCCACACACCAAAGGTCTCCTTTTTAAAATTTTGTGAACGGTAACAGCCTGACACCCGTTTCACAATAGTGCAATGCAGACAAAATTAAAACCAACATAACACATACATGCCACCATTTTGGGGAGGGGGACACTGCTATGACAGACAGGAGAATCTTTCCACCTTCTTGAGTGGGGGGGGGGTTCCCATTAAACACTTTGCATCCCTTCAACCAGTTTTGCTGCATACCATCCTGAGGTATAAACCAATTTTGAAAAGTAAACCAGCTATGACAATTTATCACTACAAATTGAGCCAGAATCCACTTTTGGACAAAAGAGTGGATTTTTTTTTAAGATTTGTTTTTTTTCTGGGTTTTTTTTAAAACTGTTTTAATACAAATGTCTGACTGTGCTCAATTGTCAAGCTGCATGCATGAAAAACTGGCCAGCCCAAACAGTGTAATAGTCATCAGCAAATGGAACTTTTGAGGAGTTCCCTAAGTGGTTTCTTATTTTAAAGGTAGTACAATTATTTATACTGGAAAAAAACTTGATGTTTGACTTGATCTTTTTTGGGGGGGAACAGGACCACCAACCATTACATGCAGTTTGTGGACAGAAGGTATTTTGACATTCAGTTTTGCTATACAGAAACAGAATGAATAAATGAACATTTTTTTTTTGCAAGAGGTAAGTAAAAGATTCAATTTGATTCTTCTAGAGGAAAAAAAAAGGTGAAAGGAGGTCTCTTCATTTCGCAGTCATCATCTGTACGAATTCTGAAAGAGAGAAACAACACAATGTGCTACTTTTATCCCCTCTGGAAAGGAAGTGGTAAAATGAGCTTCTGCAGCAGAAACCACTAAATACAGGTAGTTAGGGACAATGCATAAAAGCACGGGCTCAGATCTGATGAATGAATTCCATGAACAAAAGCGGAACATGCTTCCACTTCCTCTAGAACTTTCATTTGCATAAGGGCCCACTGAAAAGTATTGACCTTGCAGCAACAGAAGTTCTAGCCAGAGTGGTGTAGTGGTTAAGAGCAGTGGTTTGGAGCGGTGGATTCTGATCTGGAGACCGGGTTCGATTTCCCACTCCTCCACATGAGCAGCGGAGGCTAATCAGGTGAACTGGATTTGTTTCCCCACTCCTACACACTAAGCCAGCTGGGTGATCTTGGGCAAGTCACAGCTCTGTTAGAGCTCTCTCAGCCCCACCTACCTCACAGGGTGTCTATTGTGGGGAGGGGAAGGGAAGATGATTGTAAGGCAGTTTGAGTCTCCCTTAAGAGAAAGAGAAAGTCAGCATATAAACTCTTCTTCTTCTAGAGGGAACATAGCCTGCAGCAGAGCCTCTCTAGTGCCCACAGAACTCAATCACAGGATCCAAGTACAGTGGCCAACCCACAACACATGGGGCTCCGTCCCTTCAGAGTGCTAACTGGATACATGAACCACACCTTACCTTCATAGTTCACTTGCCCATCCCCATCAATATCTGCTTCTCTGATCATTTCATCTACTTCTTCATCCGTTAGCTTTTCTCCTAAGTTTGTCATAACATGACGTAGTTCAGCCGCACTGATGTATCCGTTGCCATCCTGGGAAAAGAGCAACAAGATGACTTACTTCACAGGAAGTCTTAAATTCTAACAGAAGTTGATAGCGCTGGGTTCAAACAATCTGCTCTCGGCTTATTATTCTTGCCCGTCTTTTCCAAAAGACACTCCAAAGTAAAAAGAGCTTCCTGATGGTAAGACCAGTATGGTAACAGAAACAGTTGCACAGATAACAGCAAAAAAAGCTTCCTATGGACACTTTCAGGGACAGGAGACATTTAGCCTTTTCAAAAGATACTGTTGACATCTTGCATGAGAGGAAAGATACCAAAGCAGCTGTCCGTGAACTGTCACAATTAGCAAGAGCTGGAGAGATCCAGATTCAAGCCCATGAAGCTCGTGGGATGACCTTGGGCTAGTTACTCTCTCTCAGCCTAACCTACTTCATACAGCTGTTGCAAAGATAATATGAAGAAATATGCCTCTGTGGAAGACAGATGGAATAAAAATATGACAGGACTATGTGTGCTTTTTTTGGCGGGGGGGGGGAGAACTATTTTATCAGGCCTTCTAAAAAGAAACTGGGGAGCAGGCATTGTAGATGGATAAAGAACAGGAGATTCATACAAAGACTGTTGTTCTCAAACCACTTAGCAACAGGAACTTGATTAAATTCTGCAGTTCAGCTGTAGGCAGCAATGTTCACAGGCCACTTTCCCCCATTTGACCTTAACAGGAGTGTCCCCATCACGGAACCAACTGTGCTGAGTGCCAATAAAGTACTTTGAAGCTCAGTGAACATCAGAGAGAATGGAAGTGAATGTTTCACTTCTTAAATATGGTGGGCTCCCTTCTCCTTTAGGGACTTTTCTAACAAGCAGTGGGTCATTTCTCCCACTAATAAGTCTCAAGAGTGCCATCCAGAACAGAAATAGGAAAGCAAAGAAAAATTAGTATTTAAATCAGTCTGGAGAAAGGTCACTTAGCTGTGTCCTATGGGCTCCAAGAGATTTAATTTTTCTCTTTGCTTTTTGAAATCCTGTTCCCCACCAAGTTTTGAAAAGACCGTGGAAAGGGGAGATGTGGTTTGAGATAATCTGGAAATCCAGCTGGGCGGAATTTAGCCACTGGTGTTTTAGCAGTAGTACCAAATAAGTGGAGGGCACAGGATTCTTTGGGTCACAGCACTAAACAGACGTAAGGCTGCACTGTTAAGTCACCGTTATGGAAAACCCATTCTCTTAGAAAATCAGTACAACTACAGCTGAAATACAAAAAGGTTCCAGAGTCTCTACTACAGGTCTTTGCTCAACTGATATGCTTCCCCTCGACCTTGTTACAGTGGACTGAAAATTCACTTGACAAGCTATCACTCTCTCAGCTGAGGCCAATGGCCAAAGGGACCAGTACTGATGTTAAAAGCTCTGTCATTCTCTTACCACAGAATTAAGGTGCATATGCTGCCCAAGACAGAGTTTTTTCACACCGTGTACAACAATAAACCAAAGTTTAGTGCATCTGCTGGAAGAAGCTGCAGCCAATCCTGGCTCTCTGTTTACTGTAGCTATAGGATACATTTATATTTTTAAGTGTTTAAGCAAATTGTGGCCTGCCCCTGAAGACTTCAGAACCTTCAATGAGTCTGGAATGCAGCAGCAAGCTACTGCCAGGTGTCGATATCCCACAAGTTCTTAAAGATCTTCCACTGGTTTGCCAGCTTCAACGCCTAGTTTAAGTTCATTTTTCATTTCTAAAAGTTGTATTAAGGCTTGGATCAGGGTATCTGATTATCTACTCCTGCCTGGACATTGTGTTCTTCACAGTAGATCCTGCTTTGGGCCTCTGCCTTCAGAAGTGAAGCAGTTGGCCATGTATGTCAGGGACTTCTCAGTAATGGTGCCCCAGATTTGAAATACCCTTTCCGTTCTCGCCTTGCCTGTCCCCAACACTTGACTGTTCTTGGGCTAAGTTTTTTGTCTTCAGCATAATTACTAGGGATTTTAGTCTTCCATGCTTGCTCTTTTTGTCGGTCGCTTTGGATTTCTACTGAATATTCAACGTAATTGGTTTTAAAGTTGATTTTTAAAATTTCTGAATGTTTTATGAATTTGAAAACATTTTAACATGTCACTGCAGAATGAGTGCATGTTTTTATTCAAAATATTTGTATCATGAGGACAAAGAGGACCTTGTACAAACTCACTGGAATACTATACAATACTTCATCTCTTTGGCAACAGTTGGTGAAAAATGAATTTTCAAGACTTGTTTCTTTTTATCCTCACCAACAACCCTTGTTGTACAAGCAAGACCAGGAAGGTAGCACTGGTCCAAAAAAGGTCCCTGGTTAGACAGTGCTGTGACCACTGAATATTCTGTAGTCAAACCCAGCCGTCTGCAGCACACTAGACTAGACCTTACAAGGAAGTCAATTTCATCCCGGCTTTCAGCCTTTATGGCCAGGACCAAACAAACAGCTGGTTAAATGTCTCCAAACCATACCTTGTCAAAGACTCTGAACGCCTCACGAATTTCTTCCTCGCTGTCTGTATCTTTCATTTTTCTGGCCATCATGGTCAAGAATTCTGGGAAGTCAATAGTGCCATTGCCTTGAAAATAAAGTGGAAGAGAGTTAAAGCCAGCAACTGTCACTATAACGCCTCAGTTCCTTTACGACAAGGCCTGTTCTTTACTTAATTCAACTGTGGATCAGATATTATGAACTCTAGCTTTTCTTCTAGAACCGTAAAAAAAAAAAGTGATAGTCTTTTCAGGCAATTCAGCTTTCAATAGGCATCTTCCCTAAATTGTTGTTGCCCTGTCCTATCAGACACAACTGTACATGTTCCATTAAACCAGTATTATGGACAAGTTAGCAGCACAGCAAGTAAAGCTGTTAAGAGGTTTAGCATGGAGTTCCCTCAGTCACTGTAAAGGCCTCAAAATGTGAAGAGCAACTGTGAGAACACTTAAAAGATATTTCATGCAGTAGTGTGGGGGAGAAGGTGGGAACTGACTCCAATACATTTTCTGTGGAACCTCTGCAGTTACCACCTCCCATCCACTAGGTACACTCCTGCAAATTCATTGGTTTCAACTAGTTTCAGGTTCAAAAAACTAACATTCCTTCAAGATTTCTATATCACTGTTCTTGCCTTCCCAGCCCCTTTCGAATAATCTGAGGATTCTGCAGATGTTCTTGCATGCCACAAGGATCAATACCCCATTTAACCCCAGACTTCCATGATATTCTTCCCAGTATTCACAAACAATTCTGTTAACAGCTCCCACAAATAGTAAGCAGATCTTGTTATGAATGGCTTAAAGAAGGGGAATTTAAAAAAATGGGCAGAGTTTAGGCCACACCAGCATCTGTAGTTTAATGTACTGCCCAATATGTACCCCCAGCAATTCCAGAGAGAATATGTCAGCATAGAAAACTGAGGAACAGGTTGTTTCAAGATTCCAGGAAACGTCCTAAATTTAACAAACTCCACTCCCTTTAGTGGTATACCAACAGACCTCATTGGGAATAAGGCTTCCTGAATTTTGTTTTTAATCCAGTGGGAAAGGGTTTATTTGTATGTGTTTAAGAATCTTTAGCCAAGTATTAGATTGATTCATTGATGACAGCCATAAATAAGACATGAAATACACAGGAGTATGGAGCAGTTCCATTCTTTTCCAGTATGCTGTTATGCCCAAGGGCCTTTTGTTGAGAAAGGATCTGAGACAGAAGACTCTTTAAATAATTCTCAGGCTGCCTCCAAACCACTGTAAAGATCTTGTACTGTGCCCATCATTTTGACAGACCTTTGCAGGTGGATAGAAGTCCCAGTGGGATGCAACCTCCCTAGCATCCACTTATTTCTATTCCATTTTCTAACTCCTCTTAAAAAGTTTCTTTTTAACAAAAAGACCTTTCGCGTGCTAGAGAATATTAAGGCTACAGTGTCAAAACTCCCTGCTACTAACAATAGCGAGGGAAAGCCAAGAAGATGTTTAAAAGCAGTCCCAATTGCTGCTACACAATTTTTGTTAGTGGTAAATATACTCCCAGGATTAGATTCAAAACTGGAGAGAGCCTCTTCTCTTCACCCACACCCAATCCAAACCCAACTGCAAAATCCCAATAAGTGCATTCGCTAAATGCACCTCATGATCCACTAATCACAGCTACCACTGATATCTTCCGGCTTCACTTATCTGGCTGTTGCAGCACATACGACAATGAAGAGGCCTCCTTGCTTGGCATCTAGAATATTAGCATTCAGGAAGGCTTGAAGGATCCAGGTGCCCTGGGAAAACTACATCTCCAAGAATCCCTTGTACTAGCATCCCAGGCCTCCAGATTTCCTTCTTTGCTGTAACCACCACAACCAAGTCAGGGAACTGAGGTGATGGCAGAAAGGGACAGGGAGTTTTGCTTTAGCTTCAGTTAGAGTCAGAGAGACCTCAGAAGCAGAAGAGAGGAACGCTGATCTCTCAACTGAGCAAGTTTGCATTCCAATTCTGGCCCATCCTCAGCCACTCCTTTGACAGCATCGCAAATGTTTGTATCCCATTTTTAACTTCGGTTATACTGCTGTCAGAACAGCCATGACTTTTCATTAGAAATTTTTAAAAAAACATTAAGTTCAATTTACCAGAATTTCTTTGACATGCTTTAAGAGAGCCAGTGTGGTGTAATGGTTATGAGTGGTAGACGCTAATCTGGAGAACCAGGCTGGATTCCCCACTCCTCCACATGAGCGGCAGACGCTAATCTGGTGAACCAGGTTGGTTTCCCCACTCCTACACATGAAGCCAGCTGGGTGACCTGGGGCAAGTCATAGCTTTCTTAGGAGTTCTCTCAGCCCCACTACCTCACAGGGTGTCTGTTGTGGGGAGGGGAAGGTGATTGTAAGCCGGTTTGATTCTTCCTTAAGTGGTAGGAAAAGTTGGCATATAAAAACCAACTCTTCTTATTCTTTTTAACTAGATGTCCATGCCAGAGAAGCCAAATGCACAAAAGAATGGTAGACTATTCACAAGTTCAAGCACTTACCATCAGCATCTACCTCATTGATCATGTCTTGTAATTCTGCTTCTGTTGGGTTCTGACCCAGTGACCTCATGACAGTCCCCAGTTCTTTTGTTGTGATGGTGCCGTCACCATCTTTATCAAATAGAGAGAAGGCTTCCTTGAATTCTGAGGACAGAAAGAGGCCCAATCACCAGGTAGCACAGTAGCTGCCATTTAAGAGCAGTATTAAAACCAAAAACGGTGTAACCCAAAAGGTGATCCCACAAGAGACAAATTTAATCCATGTTAGATCACAATAGTTTACATATGTAAATACAATATAAACCTGATTTGACATATACATGTACAAAAAATTATTCTCTGCTCATCAGTATCAATTCTCTCGTCCTGTTGACTACACTACTTGCTAGTGAATGTCATGTAAACATAAAGCTCAGTGTGTCAACATCAACAGTGTTTCACTTGGAAGAGGGAGACTAGGGCTTAGGTCCCCAGCTCAGCCATCATTCTCACAGAATGACTCTGAGCAGTCACTATCCTTCATCTCTACAGAGATACTGGATGAGGGGTCATGGCTTAGTGGCAGAGGATCTGCTTTGCATGCAGAAGATCCCTGGTTCAGTCCTCGGCATCTCAAGTTAAAAAGATCATCTCAAGTTAAAAAGATCAGGTAATAAGTAACAGGAAGTTCTCTACTGGAGACCCTGGAGAGCTGCTGCTGGATAGGGAACACAAGATCAGCCTTGACGAACCAATGGCTTGACCTGGTATGAGGCAACCATTTGTGAGGATAGCTCCCTCAAACCTTCCCAGGATGTGCTCTGTGGAGATTTATTGGAAATAGGAGAATATGGACTCTTTATCACATTACAGAATGGTCAAAAAGAGTGAGTTTTCACTGCAAGACCTAGCAGCTGCCACTAACCACTCTACACCCATTTAATGTTTCTTGTAAACATTAGCATCTCCAGTTCAGTTTTTTTTTGTTTGCCGTAAAGTCACAGCTAACGTATGGCGACCCTGTAGGGTTTTCAAGGCAAGAGATGCTCAGAGGTGGTTTACCATTGTCTGCCTCCATGTGGTGACCCTAGACTTCCTTGGTGGTCTCTTATCCAAATACTAACCAGGGTCGACTCTGATTAGCTTCTGAAATCTGACAAGATTGGGCTAGCCTGAGGTACCCAGATCAGGGCAATTCAGCTTTACAATATCAAATTCTTACACCTCTCAGAGACCACCACACATTACAAACAAATAACTGACTTAACAGCAAGCAGCATTTTTCAGCATAACAAGTGACACAGCGGAGAACACACAGCACATTTTCACCTCAATCCCACTATGATGAGCATCAGGTGGGGACTCAGTGACTCAACTTGGTGAGCATTGCGGCTGCGTGGGTATTCAAATTCAAGTCCCTTCGTTCAATCTCAAGTCCTCCCATACAACACCAGTCACTGTTTTTCACATTGAACAAATGTACAAATGAAAACGGATTCTGAGTTCTCTTTATGGGGAAGCCTAGACTAACCAGCCAAATGTATTTTAATTCATTCAATTCTGCCTTTCAAAAGGGAACAAGTTTTGAATACACATCAGTAAGAGAAACAGGCAGCTTGTTCTCCAACAAATGGTTTTTGTCAAGGCCTTTGTGCACTTGTATACTGTTCAAAAGGATGCAACAACTAAGACAATGTGAAAGGCCAGTCACTATTTAACCCCTATCAGAGAGTGGAGGACTAAGAATGAAAAATAGCAACTCGCCCAAGGTCACCTGGTGTATTCATAACAGCTTCATGGATTGCTGGGTTCAGGACCCAGATGGCATGCTCCAAGATTACACAGAGAAGTCTAACTGAAGTCAGCAGAATTATTAGTGACAAGGAGCATTCATTCGTTTGCAGGACTTGCAATAAAATTGGTCAGACCAATAATATTTGGATTTTGCCTGCATTAACCTGCAATGTTGTAGTCTATGGACAGGCAGAAGACTGATCTGGTGTACTGGAAGACCACCAGCCAGATTCTGGTAGGCTATCAAGTACCTATCGGTTGCAGAGGAAGAATGATGGACCAGGCAGTCCCTGGTGTGGTCTAGCAGGGGAGTTATATTGTTAAGCAGCAAATGCATTCATGATATAGCAAGTGTGTGCTATGTACTGCAAGATTCCAAGTGTGTATTCTTGCTAGAATCCTTATGGGCTACTGATTGGTCAAAGCAAGAGAGAACAACAGGACATGTGAAGGTAGTCAACCCACCATTGTTCTAGTCAATACAGCTGTCCAAGTGTTGTAGCTTCTGCTTACAGAACTTAAGAGATTTCTACAATGTCTGTGCACAACTATTACTCACTCAATAGGTTATCCCTATGCAAAAAATCAATTTTCATTATCCACACAGTGACTGTATTTTTGCACAGCTCACACATTACTTCCCCCCCCAAGGTGCTCTTCTGCAATTACCACTCATAGAAGCACATTTTGTTCTCTCTTTTTCAGCCCATTCAAGTTTCTGAGAATTTCAAACCCTTTATTAAGGCCATCGCTGTAAAATAGTGATGCTTTCCCAAGAGCTTTAGGAGCAGCTAGAAAGAGTTACCAACAAGAACCAGAATGGGTAGCAAAAGATCAAATTTTATTGTGTGTGTGTGTGGTAAGTGCTGTCAGGTCGCTTCCGACTCATGGTGACCCTATGAATGAAAGTCCTCCAAAATGTCCTATCTTTGACAGCCTCTTTCTAGCTTGCAAACAAATAAGCTTGATCTCTTAACTGAATCTAACTCACTGAATTAAAGCCTGCTTTCCTATGCAAGAATAAACCATGGAGAGAAAAAAATACTGTTGAAGTCCAGCATTAGAAATACAACAGTGTGTCATGTGCATTAGTACCATTACAGGTACTAGGATCCTCCTGTATCTCTCAAGGGCCATCCACTAACTATACCTTCAACGAGTTGGGGTTTGTGCTGCGAACCTTCTAGATATCTGAACTCTGGTCAGTTCTCAGATTATTAGTTATGACCACCAACCAACAATATCGATATTTACTTTTCATGTCTGGGAGGAATTAGTTGGCCAAGCAACTCCCTTGCCCTCGCTTCTGAAAAAGTCTAGACACTGGTCTTCAAGTAAGTGATCTTTACTGGTATCCTTGAATAGGTCTGGTTTGCCTGTCTTTACGCAAACATTTCATATTTTTCCCTTCGTCTTGAAAGAAACATAACTATATAGAGCACAGAAGAGATGTGTGTGAGACAGTAGTTTTAATTGCCACCATTAAGAAAACTTGCATGTTTGTTCGGGAAACATATGAATTATTACATAGGAAATAGGATTTTAAAACCAGTCTTTCCTTGCTTATGTAAAGAACAGCCTGACAGGAACACACCATCTGAAGAGAAAACAGCCAAGTGATGCCAGCCACCGAGAATGTTCTGCAATATTTTTATATTCGGAATAGGTTGCTAGGCCAACAGAAACCATCTCCCTCCAATTAGGATACTTACCAGCAATCTGCTCTTCGGTCAGCTGATCGGCCTATGTAAAGAATAGAAAAGTATTTCAGAACATCGTTTGCCTGTAGCTAGGTCAAACCACAAGATGCGACAGCAACTCTGAGAGGCTACGGGACATTATGTTACGTGTTAACGCCGGGCACCTCAAGAACCATCGACAACAGAAGTCACAAGAGGGAGAGTAAACAGAGTTGAGATGGCGGCAGCTGAGGAGGAGACAACAGTGAACTGTCAGGCCAGAAGCAAGGGGTTCCTTGTCTTGGCAAACAGGGCCCACTTACACTAGTAATCATGGAGCAGGCCTTCTCTTTTCCTATCTGGGTCGTGGTTTCACTACAGCCAAGAGACTGGCCTGCCACAGAGCCACTGCTCCTGGTACTACACAGCAGAGCTGGCTTACAAGCAGGCCAGAGAGGCGTGAGGCATGTTGCCATACCAAGACACACAGGGGTCCCTCCAGAAACCAGCCAAAACATAATCCATAGTTGAGTTTAATTTTTAAACTCGCTTGCTATTATTCCATCTAATAGGCTCTGGCAACTGAGACCGTGCCAGACTATTAAAGAGCGCCTCTTAAAAAATTCATACACCGTTTACAAGTCTTAGTTACGATGCCAGTCAGCGATCCCCCAGCTCCAAAGGTGATGCAAGGAAGCAACTGCACGTCTCCTGTGGTGCAGTTTAGGGCACAACGGAGCTGTCATGAAAAATCCTAAGACTCATGGTGAGCTTCAGGCATATGCTTAACTTTCCCAATTAAATGCCATCAAGCCGCACCCGACTCATGGCAATTCTTCATGGGGTTTTCAAGGCAAGAGATGAGCAGAGGTGGTTTGTCGTTGCCTTCCTCTGCATAGCAACCCCAGCCTTCCTGGGTGGTCTCCCATCCAAGCACCAATCATGGCTGACTCTGCTTAGTTTCCAACCTCTGACAAGGTCAGGGCAGCCAGGGCTATTCAGGCTACTGCCTTTGGCAGGATTACACCCACTTCCAGAATACCACTCAGCCTCCCATAGTATTAATATTTCCCCTCTCTCACAGACATAGCTCATGCTACCAGGGTCAAATCTCATTACTGATTTTTTTTTTCTTTTAAGCCTGCGTTTATGCAAAGATGGACTAGGTTACTGAAGAAGGGATGGTATATGTTACATCCTTCCCCCCCCTTTCATCTTCAGCCATGGGGACAAATGAAACATAAGCAGACTTTTGAGCTCATTTGGAAATAAAGGAATGTATACATGGACATTAAAAATGGAAGCTGTGACCTACATTCCAACTGGCACAGAAGATTTTTTGAAGCACCTCTGATTAGTGCCGTTCTGCTCTCGTGTGTCGCATGAGCACAACATACTTCCAACAAACACAGTGGAAATGTTCTTGTAGGCTTTGTAGACCGACATATGCATCAAAACACAGCTGCAGGTTGAAAACCACTGTTAACAATCAGGCTTCTCCTCCTAAATTAACAACATTCTGGAAGAGGCTTCTCCATTTTTGCTTAGTTCCCAATGAGAAACACAGTCTTTTCTCTCTCTCTTTCCTTTCAAAAGCCTGCCACTGGATTTTCCTTTCCTGAGCCAAGTTGACATAGTGATTTACATAACATATCAGAGCAATGCAGAACAGGAAACAGGGCCACACCTCAACAGAAAAGAAATGCAAATCAAACAGAGCCACAGTGCAGAAAAACCTCCAGCCAAGATTTGTGCTGCCTTACACAGCCCTCCAGTTTGCAACTCTGTACAGCAGGCACCCACCACAAACAGACCTCACGCAGTCCTGAAGCAGCTACCCCACCCATACAAGTCATTTTTACAAAATCAGATCCTGATGATGTCACCCTTCCCAACAGGATGAAGGGGGGGGTGAGGGAAGCACGCTGCGCGATCCAGAATCAGATCTGGTCATCTGCAGTCCAGCCTTAGCCTCTCTGCCATGGGGGACTAGAGATTTCCTCCCATTGCCTCCCAACGCTCTTACTATTTCACAGTACTGGGGTGAATCTCCAGAAATAGCTAGGGAGAGACTGAATGAAGGGAAGAACCGCAACAAAACCCCAGCCGGCTGTTTGAAGAACCCACTCGGCTGTGCTAGCTGGCCAAAGTCAGCCACACTGCCTGGAAAACAAAACTGGAGGGAAGGGGGAATTTCTGCAGCGCAAGCTAGAAAGACTTCCCACGGCCGCTGCACACAGAGTAACCTTGACTTCGGACACAGAGGCCAGTTCCTTCTTGGTACCCAAAGATCAGCACACCAGTTCACTGCTGAGCACAGCCCTACACCGTCCAGGGTTTTCAGTGCTTCTCCCGCAGTCGCCTAATTCCTCATCTAACCTCCTCGGTATAACTGTTTGCTTCCACCAACCACAAGCAAAATTGAGGGGAGAGGAGAGGGGGGGAAGTCACGCTGTAATTTGAAAGGATGCAGATTTCACCCTCACTGCCTCTGGGGGTTAGCGGGGGTGGGGGGCTGGAGGAGGCGACATGATGTAATGCAGCCAAAGGTTTTCAGTATTGCTGCGTTTGAGGGGTTTGGGGAGGGGAGGAGAAGCAACGCAATAGCTGCAGAGGCTCCCCTCCCCCCTGCGCAGTGCAGCTGGTGTAGGAAACCAGGATTGTTCCTAGCATCCTTTTGACACCCCACCCCTCCTTCCCTCCCTCCCTCCCAGCCCTGGACTGCCATCTTCGCCAACCAAGCCCGGTCTTTCTGATTCCTCCGCCCCCTCCATCATTCAAAAGAGGGCTTCTATCCAGAAAGGCATCAACCACACCACGATTCTCTGGATATCTGAAGTAGGGAGCTTCTGCCCAGGAAAGGTTCTCTCTCCCTACTCGACAGCCAAAGTTACACCACACACCGGGGAAAGATTACACCCCTGGGTGGTGCAGTCTAGAAAAACCCACCACCGATCACCAGCCGGGGGGGGGGGTACAAAAATCCACATTTCACTCCAAGGCAAGGGCCGGCTGCATCCTTCTGCCATTCTGACCCTCTGAGTACAACCTGGAGGCAAAGCAGCGTTTTGGGATCTTGGGTGCCCTTAGAGGGCCCAGCCTGTGTCACTGTCTCAACCTCCCGTCATAGACATTTTTCCCCATCAGGAAACGGAGGTGAAAGGCTGGGGGAAAGCAGGGTGAAGGCGCCTCCTTTTCTGCTTTGCCCGGAGGGCTTTGCCTTTCTCCCCCCACCCCCGTTTCCACGATCCACCCCCATCACGAAGCAGCAGCCCTGCCTGCAACTCTCCCAGGAATGATCTGACGCCAGGCAGGCATCAGCGACCCTCCAGGAACGAGCTGGCCCCCGCAGGGCACCCACAACCTCTGCAGCCCTCTGGGGGGCCGGGGAAGGAGCTCCCTGCCAGCAAGGCGCGGCCATCCACCCGAAACCGCCCGGACGGGTGGGGAAGGGCGCGCCTCCCCGCGTTCCGGCTCCCTCCCCAGCCAAAGTTTTCTGTTGCCCCAGAAGGTCGGACCAGAACCAACGGGTTGAAATTAAATCAGAAGAGTTTCCATCTAGACCTTAGGAAGAACTTTCTAACAGTTAGAGAGGTTCCTCAGTGGAACAGGCTTCCTCGGGAGGTGGTAAGTGCTCCTTCCCTGGAGGTTTTTAAGCAGAGGCTAGGTGGCCATCTGTCAGCAATGCTGATTCTGTGAACTTGGGCGGTTCATGAGAGGGAGGGAACCTTGGCCATCTTCTGGGCATGGAGTGGGGGGGGGTCACTGGGGGTGCGTGTGGGGGGGAGGTAGTTGTGAATTCCCTGCATTGTGCAGGGGGTAGGACTAGATGACCCTGGTGGTCCCTTCCAACCCTACGATTCTAGGCTAGATGGCCATCTGTCAGCAACGCTGATTCTATGACCTTAAGCAGATGATGAGAGGGAGGGCATCTTGGCCATCTTCTGGGCATGGAGGGGGGGTCACTGGGGGTGTGCGCGCGGGGGGGAGGTAGTTGTGAGTTTCCTGCATTGTGCAGGGGGTTGGACTAGATGACCCTGGCGGTCCCTTCCAACCCTATGATCCTACGGCAACGCCCCGGAGGCCATCCACATGCACGGCCGCCGAGCAGCTGCCCCACTTCCCCACCCTCGGACGCCGAGCCGAGAGGAGCCCGGCGCGCCTGCCTGCCCGCCCGCCCGGGGAGAGGATGCCTGCAGCGCGCCGGGAACGGACGCCAGTCCCGGGAAAGCCCCTGGGCCGTGGGGAGGGAGCCCACCCCGCCGAGGGCCCAGGCGAGGCGAGGGGAGCTGGGCGACACGGCTGCACGGGGAGGAAAGGGCCACCGACGGCGGCCACCCAGCCCTGCCGGTGCAGCTGCGAGCCGGGCCCCGGCCAGTGCAGGCGGGGCTGCGCGGAAGCGTCAAGAGCCCCCCTGCAAAAACACAACGCAAGACACCCCAATCCAACAGCAGCAGCAGCAGCCGGGAGGGAACCAGCCGCTTCCCCGTCCGGGGGCCTCGACGCCTGGCTCTTTCCCCCGCCCCAAGTCCGCTCCGGGAAATTGCAGCGCCGAGACCACCTACCATTGTGGCTGGCGACGGTGCGTGCTCGGGCGGCGGCGGTGGTGGTGATGATGATGATGGTGGTGGTGCGGCTGGGTGCTCCCGCTCCGTCGGCGCTTCGCCCGAAAATGCTGGCGGTGGGAGGCTGCGCCGGGACGCTTTTATACCGCGCGCTGTATCCCTCCGCCGGAGCAGCGCCTTGCCCTCTCCCTTCTCTCCTCCCCGGACTGTGGCATGTGGCGGCGGGGCGGCCCTGCAAACCCCCACCCACCCCCGGCCCCTCCCCTCGGCCAGCCCAGCTGGCAGGCGGCTGCAGGACGGGGGGGAAGGGGGGCCCTGGACGGCGCCGCGGCGCAAGGGAGCTCCTGCCAGGGGGTTGCTTGCTGCACACGCTGCTCGCGGGACTGGGTGGCTGGCTTCAGAGGGGGGAGTTGCTGGGGGAGGGGGAGGCAGCCAGGACCCCCCCCCCCGCACACACACACACACCTCCCCAGGTGACTCTGTGCCCAGGAGGCCTGGCAGTAGAAACGGAGCCGTCCACAAAGGGTTGCTTTGAAGCGAAGTACAAAGAGCCCCTGTGGTCTACTTCAATGACTAATGGGCAAGAGCCCAGTAGCACCTTAAAGACTAACCAAAAAATTTTCTGGTAGGGTAGGAGCTTTCGTGAGCCACAGCATGAGCTGTGGCTCACGAAAGCTCATACCCTACCAGAAAATATTGTGGTTAGTCTTTAAGGTGCTACTGGGCTCTTGCCCTTTTCTACTACTGCAGACAGACTAACTCAACTCTCGCTGTGGCTCACGAACGCTCATACCCTGCCAGAAAAGATTTTGGTTAGTCTTTAAGGTGCTACTGGACTCTTGCCCTTTTCTACTACTGCAGACAGACTAACTCAACTCTCGCTTTGGCTCACGAAAGCTCATACCCTGCCAGAAAATATTTTGGTTAGTCTTAAAGTGCTACTGGGCTCTTGCCCTTTTCTACTACTGCAGACAGACTAACACGGCTACCCACTGTGAATTATCTTCAGTGACTAAAACAGTGGTTCTCAACCTTTTTTTGCTCCATTCCCCCCTTTGTTCAGAATATATTTTCCCCCCTTCCCAAGATAGTCTAACTCCAAAGGTGCATTCCAAATAATATGCATATTTGCTGAATAGTGGTCCCGAATCCCCCCCCCCTGTTGCATACCTCTTTGGAGGAGATTTATAGGCATGTAAATCTACGGAAGCGAATGGAAGCTGCCGACATGAGAACAGGCATACAAGTTTAAAGAATAACACTTCTATTGTAAAGGAAGTCCCACTGCACTCAGGACATTTGCATGTCTGTTATAGTTTGGGGAGGGGGATGACCTTGGGTCAAACTACAACAGAACAGAAGTGAGCTGTATTTTGGGGGATCCTTTAAACACTGTTCAGAAAAGGCACGCGTTCCTCCAAAACAAAAGGAAAATCCTTTGAAATCCCAATTATACACAACACTGCCCGCCATCCTCAAGGCACTTGCTTTGGAGCAGACCGTTCACACCGATGAAGCTGCCAATGGTGTACGGTTTGAGGATTGTGGGATTCGTTCTTCCTTTACAAAGTATAAAGAACTGAACAGGTAAGGGCCTAAGCACATCAACTGCAACTCACTCCTAAAATAAAGCTGTGCTGGGGACCTCTCCTCCAGCACTTACCAGCGCTTGAGCCAATCACACAGCCTCATCCTAACTGACCTCACAGGGTTCTTGTGAAGGTAAAATGGACAAGGTTGAAATGTTCTAATTAAGCCGCTTTGGGTCCCAAGTGGGGTATCACATGAACACATGAAACTGCCTTATACTAAATCAGACCCTTGGTCCACCAAAGTCAGTATTGTCTAAGACTGGCAGTGGCTCTCCAGGGTCTCAGGCTGAGGTCTTTCACATCACCTACTTGCCTAGTCCCTTTAACTGGAGATGCCAGGAATTGAACCTGGGACGTTCTGCATGCCAAACAGATGCTTTACCACTGAGCCACAGCCCTTCTCCCCTTAATCAATTAAGTAAATAAATAAAGTCCTGCCTGCACATAATAGAAAATTCCCCTGTGCCTAGCAAAGGTTTCTGCAACTCAAAAGTATTATGTAATGACATAACACTCATCCCCGTCCTTTTAAAGCTTTCCTGGCATCAGTAGCTGCTTTCCCTTGCCACCTGAAGATGTTACCTGGTTTCTGAATAGCACGTCATTCTTTAGCTCCACCCTTTCCCACCAAAACCAATAAGCTTTAGCAATGGTATTGAGAGGACATAATACCTCACGGTGGCTGCATTTGCAAGAGCACATTTCATTACACACAGTTTTTTGTTGTCTGGAGAAAGTTCTTGGTTCTTCTAGATTCCAGCCCCACAAAGTTACGTCTCCTCGTTGGAAGTAGTCCTCCCTCAGCAAACCAAAGGGCTGGAGTTTTTTCAACTGTTCTTGCTCTTCACCCTTCTTCTCCTGGGCAACCAGCTGCTTGTATTCATGACTCAGGCAGTGGTTACTATTGTTGTGCAGACAGAAGGACAATGCCTCTGCATTGTCATGCTTTATTCCCCTCTGTCCCAATTGTGATGATGAAGTCAGATTCTTGTTAACTTCTATATCTGTCTTATTCTGGGGTTTTAAACCCAAACAGCCATTGGCAGAGAGGAACGGCTGTTCTCACCACACATTTCCGCCTGTGCAGATAATGGAGGAAATGGTCTATGGACTTTGCTACTGCCAGCGGAGTTCTTTGCTAATGATGCAATCTTTTCTCTCTGCATCACTTAAGCTTTCGCCAAAATAAGCAACCACCTTTTCTTGCCCTTCACATTCCTATGCCAATACCACACTCCCATGCTGAAACCCCAGTGACTGAAACAAATGAAGCCTTAAAACACACACGGGAGCATTCACAAACTCCTTTTTCAACTCTTGCTCATGACATAGATATGCTTAGCTTCTGGATGGCCCAGATCTCAGGAGCTAAGCAGGGTCAGCCCTGGTTAGTATTTGGATGGGAGACCACCAAGGAATACCAGGGTTGCAATGCAGAGGAAGGCACTGGCAAACCACCTCTGTTAGTCTCTTGCCATGAAAACCCCAAAAAGGGGTCACCATAAGTCGGCTGCAACTTGTTTTGTCACTCAGCAGGTGCTTCCAGCCCCCACAGCAGCAGCAAAGAGATGGGCAGGAAGGGCAGCCCGTATTGCTCACCAATGCCACCACCACAACCCCTCCCCATTTTCTCCCCACCGCATCTGTGCAAAAGTACAGACATGACAGCAATCATTCTCCAGTCCTAAATCACCACCCCCTTTCCTGTCACTTTACCTTCTCCTGCCAAGCTGTGTTTTAATGCTACAAGATGCCTTAGCAGAGAAAGCTGGGACAGGAGAAGGGGAGGGGGAGAAGCCCTTTAAACGGCTAAGGAGGGGAGAAATGGTATTTGGCAGCAAACTGTCCCATGCAGTTTGGAAGTACAGCTTTGCCTCTCCTGTAGTGGCAACAGAAGGGGCATGTCCACTAGGGTTGCCAATCTCCAGGTAGTAGCTGGAGATCTCCTGCTATTACAACTGATCTCCAGTCAATAGAGATCAGTTCACCTGAAGAACATTGATGCTTTGGCCATTGAACTCTATGGCATTATAGTCCCACCCTTCCCCAAACCCTGCCCTCCTTAGGCTCTGCCCCAAAAACCTCCCAACGGTGGCGAAGAGGGACCTGTCAACCCTAATGTCCCCACAGACATTCCCCCATAGCCAATCTGCAAATCCTCCTTTAAACCAGAAAAAATGCAGGTTCTCTGGCTTCAAGTAGAAAGCCCCAGGAATGAGCATGAGGTCATGTGGGTGTTTTCCTTTAATCTGATGGCTTTCTATTTCAGTGTGTGTGTGGGGGGGGGGGAATTCCCACGTGGGCCGGTTCCCTATGGCTGATTTCCCCTTGCCTCTTCTTACAATCCCTTTTCATTCTAGATGTGTTCCAATAATATAACTTAGAATCATAGAATCATAGAGTTGGAAGGGACCACCAGGGCCATCAAGTCCAACCCTCTGAACAATGCAGGAAATTCACAACTACCTTCCCCCACCACACCCCTAGTGACCAGAAGATAGCCAAGATGCCCTCCCTCTCATCATCTGCCTAAGGTCACAGAATCAGCATTGCTGACAGATGGCCATCTAACCTCTTCTTAAAAACCTCCAGGGAAGGAGAGCTTACCACCTCCCGAGGAAGCTGTTCCACTGAGGAACCGCTCTGTTAGAAAATTCTTCCTAATGTCTAGACATAAACCTTTGGTTTAATTTCAACCCGTTGGTTATGGTCCGACCTTCTTGGGCAACAGAAAACAACTCGGACGGCACCCTCCTTTATATGACAGCCCTTCAAGTACTTGAAGATGGTTATCATATCCCCTCTCAGTCTTCTCTTCTTCAGGCTAAACATACCCAGCTCCTTCAACCTTTCCTCATAGGACTTGGTCTCCAGACCCCTCACCATCTTTGTTGCCCTCCTCTGGACACGTTCCAGCTTGTCTACATCTTTCTTAAATTGTGGTGCCCAAAACTGAACACAGTACTCTAGTTGAGGTCTAACCAGAGCGGAGTAAAGTGATACCATCACTTCGTGTGGACACTATACTTCTGTTGATGCAGCCCAAGACTGCATTTGCCTTTTTAGTTACTGCATCACACTGCTGACTCATGTTCAGTTTTTGGTTTACTAAGACCCCAAGATCCTTTTCACACACACTACTGCTCAAACAAGTCTCCCCCATCCTATAATTATGCATTTGACTTTTCCTACCTAAATGCAGAACTTTACATTCGTCTTTGTTGAAGTGCATTTTATTAGTTCTAGCCCACTTCTCCAGCCTGTCAAGATCATCCTGCATCTTGGCCCTGTCTTCTACTGTATTTGCTACCCCTCCCAATTTAGCATCATCTGTAATTTAATAAGCATCCCCTCTATTCCTTCATCCAAATCATTTATAAAGATGTTGAACAACACAGGGCCCAGCACAGATCCCTGAGGAACTCCACTAGTCACTTCTCTCCAAGTGGATGAGGAACCATTAACTAGCACTCTCTGGGTACGATCTGTCAACCAGTTGCAGATCCACCTAACAATAATAGGATCTAACCCACATTTTCCCAATTTGTCAACTAGAATACTATGTGGAACCTTATCAAAAGCCTTACTGAAATCTAGATAAACTATGTCTACAGCATTCCCCTGATCCAGCAAGGTAGTAACTTTCTAAAAAAAGGAGATAGGACTAGTCTGACATGACTTATTCTTGAGAAACCTGTGCTGGCTCTTAGTGATCAGATCCACTTCAAGTGGAACAACTCAAATTTCTCAGTGTTGTTTTAAAAACTGCTATATGCACAGTGCAATCTTAAGCATGCTTACTCAGAAGAAAGTTACATTAAGCTCAGTGGGGCATACATCCTAGTAAGTGTGTTTAGGATTGCAATCTTGGTTTATCATAGCCGATATGCAACCTCCAGGTACTAGCTGGAGATCTCCTGCTATTACAGCCTGACCAAGTGACATTGATGTCATATCCGGCCCTCGTAACAATTGAGTTCGACACCCCTGCTCTAAGCACTACACAAGCAAGATGAAAGAGCTAGGCTATGAAACACCCTTTCTATTAGCCTTTAAAAAGTAAGACTGTCATATAAAGAAAAGGCCATGTCTTTAAACTGCCACATGGTCTCTCCTGCCTGTGCAAACAGCCTTTTCCTTGGCCTTTGCATCTGTTCTAGAGAGATCCAGCAAGGAACATCATAACAACTGGGTTGCAGATCTACTTTCTAAGGGGGCATCTCTTCTATAATATATTATGGTGAATTCCTCTACTTTGCTATACAAAGTCCTTTTCTTTAACCAGAACTAAAGGAGGAACGCTGATAAATGCTTCAGTTATTCCCAGCGGATGTATTTGATGAATATGGTTTAGGACAGACATTTCTGAAGGACTGTTTACTCCCTTATGAGCCTGCCTGACCCCTACAGTCATCTTCAGAGGCCCTGTTTTGGGTGCCCTCGCCTTCTGAGGTTAGGCGGGTGGCAGCCCAGGAGAGGGGCCTTCTCAGAAGTGGCACCAAAAGTCAGTAATTCTATCCCCAGAGAGATTTGTCTGTCCCGTTCTGTTGCTGCCGTCTACCAGCCGGTAAGGACCCTTTGCTTCATTTGGCAGTCCCTCAGCGATCTCTCCTTCCTAATGTTTTAATTATTGTTTTTATGTCTTTGTACATTATTTTAACTCTGTTTTTAATTGTTTTTAATGATGTGTGCATTTTTTGGGGGGGGGGTAATTTTAATTGTTTTAAAATGTGATTCTATCATGTATGATTTAAATTGCCAGCCACCTTGGTGGCCCTTGTGAGAGTAGAAAGGCAGGATAAACATTGTGTGAATCATATAAATCAATAATTAAATTAAATAGCCTGCAAGGCCTTTTCTTGGTTCACAACAGATAGCCTGGGGAGTGCTTGTTTTTTGCCCATATCCATCTTAGGATCTACCAATGTCTATGTACCAGTGCTGTACCACTCTATGGCCATTTATGCCTGATTATTAGCCGCGCTATACCCATGGGCCTCCTATGCGGCTATTTTTTACTTATTCATGATTTGCCCGCCCCTCAGCAGTCGCTTCGCATCCACTGTACCCTGGCCCCGCATTTCTTGGGACCTGTGTTATCGCTAGTACCTAGAGGTTGGCAACACTAGCGATAACACAGGTCCCAAGAAATGCGGGGCCAGGGTACAGTGGATGCGAAGCGACTGCTGAGGGGCGGGCAAATCATGAATAAATAAAAAATAGCCGCATAGGAGGCCCGTGGGTATAGCGTGAGGGGGGTGTTGGTTGTGGTCAGCAGGAAGCTGAGAAGAGGCATAGACTGCCAGGGCTGTGGTCTCTATGGTCTGGAGAGACTCAAGCCTCTTAGGAACTAGGAAGGTGACATTCCTGGCCAAGAAGGCATTAAGTAACTATGCAATGCTGAATTATTCAAGATGGCTTTTCTATACAGGGAATAGGGTTGCACTGTACAAAATAGGATATACACACATGAAAAATCTATGGCCTTTTATGCACAGGCTGATTTGAGAATTCGACTGCAAATACTGTGCGTCAAGAGAGCAGCATATCCAACAGAAACAACCCGTGCATAAAAGGCCTATGTGTTGCCCCATCAGACAATATGGCAACCCTGCATATCTAAGGGATCATGGGTAGTACGTGCTCCCAATATGCATGGCAGGCAGGCTCCTGTTACATATGATCATAACATCTGAAAAGTCTTGAGATAGAAACTGACTTAAAAAAAAAAGTTATACCTAATGTGTCCATTAACTACATGGATAAAATACATCAATAAATCAACATTAGACATTGTAACTATGCAAGGGAAACGGCAAGGACTTCAAACAAACAAATGCATGAATTGGATTAAGATCTTTACAAGCCTTTTAACTATACTGCTGTGCATGTTGGACTGAGTGAGAATTTCTATATTAATTCCTCCAGTGTGAGAAGTATATCTTGGGTCATTGATTAAATGTTTCAAACAAGGTATCCCATTTTTTGCTCAAGAATTCATCTCTTGTTCTCTTCTCTCTTTTTGTCTCAGTCACTGCAGACATCCTGCATGTGTTGTGAAGCACAAGAAGGATGAAATGTGTTTGTAAATCAGCCTTCCTGTACAGTCATCAAGCAATTCAGAAGCCTCGGAGAGGCACATTGTAAAAATGGTTATGAACAAATATTCACTGTCTTGTTTCTTTTTATATTTGTTTAAATTTTGATCAGTGGTTTCATTTCTCCTCTTTTTGGTTTTGTAGATTTGTTTGCATGGTGTCTCACAGGTCCCCCCCCCCAATTGTATACATAACTGATTTATTAATGCATAAATAATATTGGAAAATGCACACATTTCATGGAGAAGATTTGGTACAATTAAACAGAAAATGGTATAAAAATAAAGAATCATGGGTTTGATTAATGCAAAGGAGAAGCAAAATTGAAACATGGGTTTGGCAGGGTGTTAAAATTTCAATGATGAAAAAGTTGAGATCATCCCTAATTTAAAAGTAACTGTTTTTCACACCTCAGAAACCTGATGGTTATGCATTTAGAGCATCCTGTCTAATTTGAAAAGTGCACGGTAGGAGAGGGGCTAAAAACATTTTAAGGGCACATGTGAATTTGCTTATAGGCCTCACTCAAACTTCTCTGGTCAAAAATCCATTTTGTAAGGGGATATTATTTTAAAACAACAACAGTAGTAGTAGTAGTAGTAGTGATGGTGGTGGTGATTGTAATCCTTCCAAAGGTCACACGGAGGAGGAGGGGAGGCAATTGCAGATTTCAATGAAGCTAATTGTTATGTTACTTTTTAGAGGCTGAGTGAGTAGGATTATGCTCAAGGTTGTTCATTAACACACCAATAAAAGATAAGATGCCTGTTAGCAGCTGGGTTTCTGCTCCTCATGCTCAATTAGTGTCAAGAGTTGATCTCTTTTGGGCTGTTCGGAAGGCATGTCCGCTATCAATGCTCTTCACCTTTTCCAGAGTTGGGACTTTTAATCTGTAGGCCGTAGCATGAGAACCACTAAGATGCAAACATGTGCCATCAGTTATTGACTGGAAGAGAAGGAACGAGAGTTATGGCCTCACAGTGTACAGTTTTGGGGAAACAGGAAGTCTTCAATATCTGAGCCTTGGGCAAAGAGAGAGAAGAGATCATGAATATGAAGACTTCAGAGGCTCAATCTTTTAATGAACATAGCAGGACCTCAGTGAAACTATAGCCCTGCCTTAGTAATAACAATATTTTGAGGGTGTAGCCACAATTGTCAAGGACAGGAATTAAACATAGGACAGCTAAATAATCATTTCTGGAACTATTCCTTGTGGCAAAATCTATCCTCTCTCTTGCAAAGGAGAGGCTGAAACACAAATTGCTGCAGTAGCTGAAAATTCTTTCCCCATGTTTATACTGGAGACTCATATCCCTCCCAGACTGATTTGAGCATGCCATGCTGACACATGCACCAGTTAACTCTCTGACTTGGCCACTGCAATGTGCTTTACATGTGGCTACTCTTATAGATGATTCAGATAATTCTGTATAGATGATTCAGCTATTGCAGAAGGAGGCTGGTGACCTCCTATCTGGGACCTTGCACCAAGATCAGATTGACTCTATGTGTTACAGTAGCTGCAGTGGCTACCACGTGGCTTTCAAGTTCAATTCAAAGTGCTGGTATTAACATTTAAAGCTTTTCGTCACCTGGGACATACCTGCACCACCCACCTCGACATGAGTCCGCACACTTCTTGAGATCTAACTTGCAGTCATTAATGGTGCCTCCCTTTCCACACTATGTTAGAACAGTGGTCTTTTATGCATGGCTGTTTCACTCGCCATCACCCCTCCAATGACTTCGGGTCTTTGTGTTGATTATGCATGCCGTTTCCTACCATCAGAAGTCGCCTTGCTCTCTCCTTGCATTTCCCCACGTTTTGCAGGGGGAGAGCGAGGCGACCTCTGATGGTTGGAAACATCATGCATAATCAGTGCAAAGACTCAAAGTCGTCGGAGGGGTGATGGCGAGTGAAACAGCCATGCATGGAAGAACAGTGGCTACAAGACTCATAGATTTTTCTGTGGTTGCCTCTGCCTTCTGGAACCATCTCCCTATAGGGGTAAGGAAAGCAACTTCCTTAGTCAGCTTCCATAAAAGCCGTAAAACCTACCTTTTAAAACAAGTTTTAACTTGCAAGTTGGATGAGGTTTTTTTATGGCAGAGGTTTTTGAGAGAAATGTTGATGTTCTATTGTTAGAAATGCTGGCTGTAGCTATTGAACACTTTTCTTAATTGTGTATCTCATTGGATTACATTTAAGGAAGGATGGGAAGGGAGGTTCTGCATTTGGACTATACCACTTAAGACTGCAGGTAGGCATTTTGAGAATTGAAAACAGCCCTGGAACAAGCTAAACTAAGTGCCCCCTGAGGCATTACCATTTCCAACCATGGATTTGAATCAAGTGGCCCTTTGGCCCAGACAGAGCCTTGCTATAATTGCTGGGGCTTGGCTTTGTTTCCACCAGTGGGCCACTTGGGAAATTTCTCTGTAAATTAAATAACCAATCCACTCTTGTTCCAATATAGAAAACAAGGGAAAGGATTCTAACCTGCCTGCTCCCTGACATGCTGGTTTTCAGCAGGAAAGGGATTCCCCCCTCCCCAAGAGGAGCATTCCATCAGACACCACCTGTCTCCACTAGTCTGAAGTATTGCAATCCAGATCCAGGTTTGTTAGTTCACCTATGGGGTCACAATTAATGTAGGGCAATAGTGAAGCCCTACAGAACTGACTGTAGAGAGCCAGTGTGGTGTAGTGGTTAAGAGCAGTGGTTTGGAGTGGTGGACTCTAATCTGGACAACTGGGTTTGATTCCCCACTCCTCCACATGAGCAGCGGACACTAATCTGGGGAACTGGGTTGGTTTCCCCACTCCTACCCATGAAGCCTGCTGGGTGACCTCACAACTCTCTTAGAGCTCTCTCAGTCTCACCTACCTCACAGGGTGTCTGTTGTGAGGAGGGGAAGGGAAGGTGATTGTAAGCTGGTTTGATTCTTAAGTGGTAGAGAAAGTCGGCATATAAAATTCAACTCTTCTTCTACCCTGGACAGACCAATGGAAGATCTACACAGGCAGCAGAATAAGGTGTCAATGTGACGATAGACCCCTATGATAGTAGAGTGGTCTGTGTCTTTGCAGAGTGCAATTGTGAAATTACATTTCGGTTATTTCTAGGGTTGCCAAAAACCTGGAGAAACACTGTCCTCTCCCTATAGGTTTAATGGGGTGTGATTTAGAAGAAGAATTGGTTTTTATACTTCGATTTTCTCTACCAAAAGAAGTCTCAAACAAGTTTACAATCTCATTCTCTTCCTCTCCCCACAACAGACACCTTGTGAGCCAGGTGGGGCTGAGAGAGTTCGGAGAGAACTGTGACTAGCCCAAGGTCACCCAGCAGGCTTCATGTGGAGGAATGGGAAATCAAACCCGGTTCTCCAAATTAGAGTCCACTGCTCCTAACCACTATACCACGCTGGCTTTCCATGCCATGAATAGCTTGAGCTGCCCATTTCTACACATTAAGTGTGTATTACAGGGACAGAACATTTCCCCCTCTCCAGGTTCTTGGCAACCCTAAGCCTGCCTAAGGGAAGAACTGGAACCCATGGGCCATGTCTCTTTTGCAGAGTTATTGGCTCAGTTGGTAACTGTGGGAAAGTTAGAGCTCTCTAGTGTTGCCAGGTCCCTCTTCACCACCGGCGGGAGGTTTTTGGGGCAGAGCCTGAGGAGGGCAGGGTTGGGGGAGGGGATGGACTCCAATGCCATAGAGTCCAATTGCCAAAGTGGCCATTTTCTCCAGGTGAACTGATCTCTATCGGCTGGAGATCAATTATAATAGCAGGAGATCTCCAGCTTTTGCCTGGAGGTTGGCAACCCTAGGGCTCTCTGATGCAGAAAGCAAACCAGGCCAAAATGTGAGGGGGGGGGGCTGCCATGTTTATTTGCTGTCACCTCAAAATGCCTAAAGTCAGCCCTAAAAGAGGCAGAGAATATTTCAGGGGAATAGTCAGCAGCAAGCTGTTGACATAAGGAAACCGTGGCATTAAGTTCAAGTCTCAACTTTCACAATTCACAAACGCTATGACAAATGAACTAGGTCATGCCACAAGTGTATCGAGTTCCTTTTGTGTCGTACATTCTTGGATGGTTATTTACGGTTTTCCTTCCTTGTTAGGACAGATGCCAAATAGCATTATTTACATGTTTGGGGGGAAAAATCCACCATGAGTCAGGGAACGCTATAGATAATGGGTTTTTTTTTTTTTTTTTTTTGGTTAAATTTTGCAATCCTGAAATCACATACCCCAAAATAGTCCCGTTGACTATCTCAGTGAAAAGAGAACGTAGTTGAATTGGGGATCTTGTTTGTTTATCAATAAGAGACATTTTTAAGTGGATGTTTTTATCAATATTGTAGCAGTAGTAATTATTCTTCTCTCTTTCCCATTCATATGTAACTGCTGTTTCCTTTAGCTAGGGTGGCTAGCATTTTTACTGAGCCTGCTGCAAAGAGCTGAACAGCAGCAGTCTTTGGGTGGATCCAAACTAAGTACTCTGCTAACAGAAGGCTCTTTGGTCAGCAGAACAAAACTTTTCTGTCCCTTTCTGCTGTTGCCGACTGATCTCCCTGAAAAGATGCCCCTGGAGGGCAAGGGAGCCTCAGGAAAGGCCAGAGGAGCAAATCAGGGGTCTGCAGCAGGAAGGGGGAATGGGCAGAAATTAGACCTCCCCATCCCTTAGCAGAAAATTTAGTCTGGATCCAACCCATAATAATAACATACAATTTTCCTCCAGCCAGATTGACCGGTAATCCTGAAGGTTTTTTGCCATCTTCTGGTAGGGTTGCCAACCTCCAGGTGGTGACAAGAGATCTGCTATTACAACTGATGTCCAGCCAATAGTAGGGTTGCCAACCTCCAGGTACTAGCTGGAGATTTCCTGCTATTACAACTGATCTCCAGCCGATAGAGATCAGTTTACCTGGAGAAAATGGCCCCTTTGGCAATTGGACTCTATGGCATTGGAGTCCCTCACCATCCTCCTCAGGCTCCACCCCAAAAATGTCCCGCTGATGGCGAAGAGGGACCTGGCAGACCAAGCCAATAGAGATCATTTCATCTGGAGAAAATGGTCGCTTTGGCAATTGGACTCTATGGCATTGAAGTACCTCTCCAAATCCTGTCCTTCTCAGGCTCTGCCCCCCAAACCTCCTGCCAGTGGTGAACAGGGACCTGGAAACCCTAAGAAGGGGGCATGCAAATGTGTAGTAGAAAGGAGGGCATAAGGGGGCCCCTGGTGGTGGGCAGATGGGGGCCCTGGGGATTGTCTCCCCAGGGCTCCCCAATACCTGGAACTGACACTGCTGCTGGACATGCTATGTTAGCATCCCTTTCCAATGTCTGCTTGGGCTATGGGGTTTTGGCATGCTAACATGATGTATGTCACAACTGTTTGTTCAGTAATTGGTACGTGCAACATCACATAGTAAATCCCGCCCCGCCCCCCCAGCATCACATTGAAATCAGGCCATATTTTACACCAGCATTTGCAAATAAGCGAGTAAAACAGCCTGACGTTTACCTGCGGCCACCACAAGTTTCCCCAGATAAAAATGTGTTATTTTACCTCATAAAGAGGCTCAGACTTTGTGGGTCCCCAGGGTAAGGGAGATTCTGAGCTGTAGAGTAGCCACAAAGAACTCTCTCCAAATATCCTTGCAGTGTGAATTAGACACCACCCAGAGGCTGTGTTTCACTGAATACTGTACCTTGTATGATGGGGAGAAAATTTTGAAGGGAGCAATCCTAGGCAGGTCTCTTCAGAAGCAAGTCCAATTTTATTCAGTAGGGTCTACTCCCAGGAAAGTGTTCTTCAGACTGCAGCCTAAGACACATGGCCAAAAGCTCTATGTCTGGTATGACTGTTAGTATAGGTTTCTTTTATGCTGGGTTGCACCTATTTTAATTTAATGGTGGACGAAGTTCCCTGGGCTCAGTAATTACTAGCTTTCTCAGTGAGCTTTCAAAAACAACTCATTGGGTTTCTGAGCATTTCCGAGCTCCTACTGTTAGTGCACAAGCGCTGATGGTACCCGGTGTATGTGTCTTATCATACTGCCTGTATACTGCTGCCCCTTGGGAATTGTAGTTCTCAGAACCAGCCATGGCAGAGGAGTTCCAGGCAGGCAAGTGCATTTCCCTCCCAAAAGAAACATACCTAGGACCAAGACAGGTTTTTCAACTTGGATGTGGAATGGTAACCCCATGAAACGCTTACAAGAAATAAATGTGAAACATCAATTTACTCCCTAAATAAAAGGCTGCTTGGTTGTATGATCTAAAGTCAACAAAAGTCTCATTGAGAGTAAGGCTTACTATTTTGGCTCACAAAGCAGCTGGTTCGGGAACCCCGGGCAGCTGAACTTGGACCATACATGTGAGAATCTCACAGTAAATCAATTTATATTCTGTGTTGGGCAGAACTTTTTGAAGAAATGTCATAACAAAGTTTATCATAATGGTTCATCCGTAATGCGGCCAAGCATGATGAGATGGACACATTCACATTCTGGATCAAGTCACAATGAACTTCAGCAACATCACAATTGTAGTTACGTAAAGGCGGGCCTTGCAAGCAGACAGCTCGGACTGCAATCCAACCATCTCATTGCTATCTCTGTTCACACTTAAGTGTCTTTATTGCATTTGGTGCACTGTGCAAGACTCTCCAGCTAGGTGCAAAGTGGATTTCCTGTTACCTGATGTCTAAGCCTTAGAAAACTTAATTTGAATTGGACTCCCTTCTGAGTCCTCATTTGCGAGGGACGTAGGAGTCTGTAACCTAAAATGAGATGTTAGCCTTGTAAGGTGAGAACCTCATGTGCCCTGTTCTCCTGAAGTCCCTGTGGCTTACAAGTCCCCAGTTAGTTTATGTCACAAGATATGAGAGGCCATTAGGATTGCCAGGTCCTTCCTGGCCACTGGCAGGTATGGGGGAGGAAGGGTTTCCAGCTCCAGGTTGGGAAACTCCTGGAGATTTGGGAGTGGAGCCTGAGGAGGACAGGGACCTCAGTGAAGCGTAATGCCATAGAGTCCACCCTCCAAACCATCCATTTTCTCCAGGGGAACTGATCTCTGTCATCTGGAGATGATCTGTAATTCCAGAAGATTCCCAGATGCCACCTGGAAACTGGCATCCCTAGCTCAGGTCATGCTAGTTTTGACCACACCTGAAGGTGTTTTATTAAAAGAAGAGGAGACTGGGGAGCTTCTGGGTTTGGACTTCAGAATCTAGAAAAAATATGTGGCTTTGTGTTTGTTTGTTCTCTGACCTCCTGTATGCTTTTGGATGAAGAATTCCAAAGAGACCTCTCTGCCTCCTGTAGCAAAAATTCCAGACTGTTCTTCCCCATCATTACCAATACAGGGCAGGAAAAGTATTATATGAATTGTTTTAATGTGTTTTATGTAAATCTATTATATATTGTTTTGATTTGTTGTAAGCCGCTCTGAGCCCGGCTTTGCTGGGAAGAGAGGGATATAAGAATGATAATAAATAAATAAGTAAACAAACCCCCTATTAAAGGAACAGGTCATTTTTTCCCCCCAGCCTGTTGGCAACTCTACTGAACCCAGGAATTTTTGCAAGCAAAGCAGAGGCTTTGCCACTAAGCTAGATCCCCTTCCCCTGGTATTAGGGAAGTGTTTGGGGACAGGTAAAGGTTCGGAGAAGGGAAGAGGTATTTTTGGTTAAACCAGTGTCATAGCTCAAAGTTGCCCCCTAGTTGTTTTGGCTTCTTATTCAGATAGATTTCATGTTCGATACATGTGATCTTTTCTCTCTCTTTTTTTTGTTAGACCCTATACTTCCTTTGAGGAGCCCCATGGCGCAGAGTGGTAAGCTGCAGTACTACAATCCAAACTCTGCTCACGACCTGAGTTCGATCCCGACAGAAGTCGGGTTCAGGTAGCCGGCTCAAGGTTGACTCAGCCTTCCATCCTTCCGAGGTCGGTAAAATTAGTACCTAGCTTGCTGGGGGTAAAAGGGAGATGACTGGGGAAGGCACTGGCAAACCACCCTGCAAACAAAGTCTGCCTTGGAAACGTCGGGATGTGACGTCACCCCATGGGTCAGGAATGACCTGGTGCTTGCCCAGGGGACCTTTACCTTTCTTTACACTTCCTTTGCCCACTGTCCTATTGCTAGAGCTTCCTTCGATGTCCACTTTCATAAGACCACATTTTCAGATTGTGAAGCAACTCTCGAGATCCGTTGCTCATCATTCCTACAAAGTGCAGGAATATTGCCTAAAATTAGATAGTTTGAATAGAAATGTTTGCAGGTTTGTATCAATATGCAATAACAGCGGTGAGACTGGTACTGGCACAAAAATGGAAAGACAAGGAAATACCCGAATTAAAGATGTGGATTACAAAAATGCATGAATATGCATTGATGTAAAAACTTTCAGCTATGCTATACAATGAGATGACTGAAGAACACAAGCAGAAATGGCAACCTTTCCATGATAAATATTGATGTTTATAAATACTCATTTTAGTTAGAGCTGTTAGGAACTGTTTTATCTTGGATGATTTGTAAAAAAAAGGGGGGGACAAGCTAATTTAGGCAAGACAAAAGAAGGTTTTTTTAAATAGAATTAATAAACATAGTATTAGAGAATTGATGCAGGAAATAATGATAACAATAGAAAAGAGAAATAATAAGATAAGTATGATGATGAAGAAAGTCTGTGCGCTTGTGAAAAGAAATGAATGTAGTTTGATTTACCTTTCCCCCTTTCCCTATTTTTCTGTACCCTGAAATAATAAAAATATTTAAAAAAAGAAAAGAAAAGAAATGTTTGCAGGTTGGTGAAAGCAGGTTAAAACATCTTTATATTTCATGCCAAAAAGTTATAATCTGAGGGCACCAGGTTGCAGTGCCTTACATCTCCATGACTGATCACTGTAGGAAATTCTTTATTTGAAGATTCTGGGTGGATGCCGGTGCCATCTAAGATTATTTGTTGCTGAATTAATCTCAGTTGAAGCTCTGCCATGCTTGCTTGTATGGATTTCAGTGCTGGTGACCATTGTTTTGCTTGTAGTATCAAGTCTCACTAACTTGATCTATGCCATCATCTGCCATCTGGGGTAGCTAGCTCTTGAAAGACAAAATGCTGGTGCCTTAGTGTGTATGTGTGTGTGTGTGGGGGGGTGGTGGGTGGGGGGAAGCGATCTTGACCCAGGTGATAAAGGTGCAGCACCTAAAGAAAACATTCTGTGTGCCTCTAGAGTATGCTGGCTTTCACTTGTAAGAACATGCAATAGAGGCACACAGGACGTTTTCTTTAGGCGCTGCACCTTTATCACCTGGGTCAAGTGGTTAGGGTGTAGACTAAGAACTGGGAGACACAGGTTCAGATCCCCCCTCTTGCCATGAAAATCACTGGGTGACTATCAATCAGGTGTGCACTCTCTGAGTCTACTCTGCCTCATAGGGTGGTTGTGAGGGTAAAATGGAGGAAGGGAGAATGATGTACATTGCTCTGAGATCCTTGGAGGAAAAGTGAGATTTTTGTGTGTGTGCGCGTGCCATCAAGTCACAGCTGACTGATGGTGATCCCATCGGGTTTTCAAGGCAAGAGATGTTCAGAGGTGGTTTGCCATTGCCTGCCTCCACATCTCAACACTCTGGTGTTCCTTGGAGGTTGCCCATCCAAATACTAACCAGGGCTGACCCTGCTTAGCTTCCGAGATCTGAAAAGCCTGGGGCTATCCAGGTCAGGGCAAGAGTGAGGTAAAAACCTATTAAAATTAACTGCAGGTGCTCTGCCTCTTAATATAACCTCACATACCAGGTCAAGTCAGATCAACCGAATGCAATCCAGCCTATGACTTAATGCATCTAACCATGTGAGCATTATAAAAGCTTATGGCACAATACATCTCTTAGTGCCACAAGACTCTTTGCTGTTTTTGCTGCACCAGACTGAGTCAGCTGCCCCTCTGGAATATGCCTTGTATGCTTGGCCTCAGATCATCCAGGCCGATCTTTTCATGTGAGTGTACATAATCACTTAAAAATGAAAACAGTTGGATGTTTTGGAGGCACTAAGAACAGTTCTCTTGCCAATGGAGAACTCTGCTTGGAAGACTGTTGCTCAGTAGTAGAGCATCGGCTTGGCATGCAGAAGGTCCCAGGTTCAATCCCCTGCATCTCCAGTTAAAGGGACTAGGCATGTAGGTGCTGTGAAAGACCTCCGCCTGAGGCCCTGGAGAGCCATGGAGAAGGGCTGTGGCTGAGGTAGAGCATCTGCTTGGCATGCAGAAGGTCCCAGGTTCAATCCCTGGCATCTCCAGTTAAAGGGACTAGGCAAGTAGGTGATGTGAAAGACCTCCGCCTGAGACCCTGGAGAGCCATGGAGAAGGGCTGTGGCTCGGTGGTAGAGCATCTGATTGGCATGCAGAAGGCCCCAGGTTCAATCCCTGGCATCTCCAGTAAAAGGGCCTAAGCAAGTAGGTGGTATGAAAGACCTCTGCCTGAGACCCTGGAGAGCCGCTGCCGGTCTTAGACAATACTGACTTTGATGGACCAAGGGTCTGATTCAGTATAAGGCAGCTTCATGTGTTCATCACTCTCAGTGTGGTGTAGTGGTCAGGAGTGTTGGACTAGTATCTGCGAGGCCTGGGTTTGAATCCCAGCTTGTGCCATGGAAGTTCACTGGGGGACCATGGGCTGGTCACACTTTCTCAGCCTAACCAACCTCACAGGGTTGTTGTGAGGATAAAATGGGTTAGAGGAGAATGCTGCAAGCTGTTTTGGGTCCCCCATTTGGGAGAAAGGTGGGGCACAAATGAATTGAATAAATAAATAGCGTCTCTGAAAACATGCCCAGTGTGCTGGGATGCCACTTTCTGAGAGCATCCCTATTGAACAAGCTGGCTGTCTTTGGCTAAACCAGGATCACATCCACTCCAGAAAAAAAGGGCAATTTGCATGATCATTTGAGAAGCTTGTTCTACTTTGTTTAAAGCCAGCACCATTTCCTGAGGCACAGAAATGTATTTTTTTCCTGGTGCCCTACCCACTGGTAGCAACTGTGGATACATATGGACATACATGCATACTAGGGCACACTGGATTGCTTTCTCCCCACACGCCCAGGCTGATTTTGCTGTTTAACAGATGGGCTGGCCATTGAATCAAATACTGATTTGGTGTTCTGTCATCCTTTCTCTCCCTTTCCCAGGCTTCAGGCAGGCTATCTGCTAAAAAAAAATAATAATGAAGTGACTCATGTAGATTTGTCCCTTTAAAAAAAGCAAGTTTTAAAAAATCTGTGGTAGGGACTGCTTTGGGGAGGTGCTGGGAGGTAGGTTAGTGACATCACTGGTCTCCAGCCAATCAGTGTGGTGCATAGCCAATGTCTGCAACAAACAGACAGAGCTAATTTCTCTGAACTTGATTCAGTTAGTGGTTGGTGATCCTGGCCTACAAATCAGATAATGTTGGACGATTGCAACAGTAGTGGCCATTGTAGGGTTGCCAGGTTCCTCTTTGCTACCAGTGGGAGGTTTTTGACGCGGAGCCTGAGGAGGGCGGGGCTTGGGAGGGTCTTCAGTGCCATAGAGTCCAATTGCCAAAGTGGCCATTTTCTCCAGGTGAACTGATCTCTATCAGCTGGAGATCAGTTGTAATAGCAGGAGATCTCCAGCTAGTACCTGGAGGTTCCACAAAAAAGAAAGGCTCTGTGCTGTATAGTTAGTAGCAAGCAAAAAAACAGCACAACAAAATATATTATATAAACATGAAAAACTATATTTAAAGTGACAGAAGTGAAAAAGACACCAAGGCAAGAAGCATACAAAGTGTAATAATGAGAACTATATACAATATGCACAAATATATAGAAGAAGTATCAGCCTGTGTGTTGAATAAGCAACAAGGTTTCAGTATTAACAATGATGTATCAATCTTCACACATTGACTAAAGTCAATATAATACAAAATCTTTTGATTTTCTTTTTTATATAGGTAAGTCACAGGCTTGAAAGGATAATCTCCAAATCATTCTATAGCCATGCAGAGAGAGGACGTGTCGTCTAGATCATGTGACCACGTTTCGCTATGGGCTTCATCAGCTACATAATCTATAAGAGAAAACATAACCTAAATAGGTGCTATATTGCAGTGGACCATACAGTTCTTCATGAAACTTCCATGAGCAGAGTAGAAGTTTCATGAAGAACTGTATGGTCCACTGCAATATAGCACCTATTTAGGTTATGTCTTCTCTTATGATTATGTAGCTGATGAAGCCCATAGCAAAACGTGGTCACATGATCTAGACGACACGTCCTTTCGCTGCATGGCTATGGAATGACTTGGAGATTATCCTTTCAAGCCTGTGACTTACCTATATAAAAAAAGAAAAGAAAAAGATTCTTTTGTATTATATTGATATTATACTTTTGCTTGCTAGTACCTGGAGGTTTGGATTAAAAGCCAGAGCAGAAGCGAGAGTAAGCCCACAATAAGGCTACTAGAATACAATATTGCTGTTTCGAAAAATATATTACGAGGTGAAACCTCACAAACACAACCGCAGTTGAGAAAAAGCAAGAAAATTTACAAACTGGTCAATTGGAGACCCAATATAATAGCGCACTAGGCGTTACAAAATTGTAAACATAGGCATGATACGCTCAATTCATATCAAGTCCATACATATAAAGTGCAACAATCAAGCAACGGAATCAAGACACTGTGCAATGGGCTTCCGGTATAATTCCCGTTTCATGTAGAACTTAAGCTTCTAGTCCTTCCGTGCAAGGGTTCATTCATAAGATGAAGGAGTGTACCTTCCTTGTATGCATGGACGGCCAGGAAAAGAGAGCTTACCACCTCCCGAGGAAGTCTGTTCCACTGAGGAACTGCTCTAACTATTAGAAAATTCTTCCTAATGTCTAGATGGAAACTCTTTTGATTTAATTTTAACCTGTTGGTTCTGGTCCGACCTTCCTGGGCAACAGAAAATAACTCTGCACCAGTCAAAGTACACCATCTATTTTGCAGAATGCAGATACTTTTTTTTTTAATTTTCTGAAAGAATCCTTTTTTTAAAAGAAGTTTTGCTAAGAAGTTTTTGGAAAAAAAATCTTATTCCACTGTGTGTGTAAAGTGCCATCAAGTCACAGCCGACTTATGACAACCCAGTTGGGTTTTCAAGGCAAGAGACTAAGGCCTTTTACGCACGGGTTGTTTGCCGTGATCACTGCTGGACTACTTCGGAGCTTTGTTGGGGATGACAGCGATGGAAACAGCCTGTGCATAAAAGGCACCTGGCAAGTATTTGGATGGGAGACCTCCAAGGAATACCAGGGGCGTGATGCGGAGGCAGGCAGTGGCAAACCATCTCTGAATGTCTCTTGTCTTGAAAACCCCACCGGGGGCGCCATAAATCAGATGTGACTTGATGGCAAAAGAAGTACATGGCTTTAGCAGTGCAAAGGCTGAAGAACCAACCAACTCTAGAGAAGAGCAGATTGGAAGAACCAGAAACCATACTCTGGTGGTTTTCCATTTTAACATCCTTCACTTTTTGTTTTATTGTTTTTGATTAGGCTGCATATTCTGTTAGCAAATATAGACAAGTTTCCCCTTTGGGTGACTAGTCCTTTAAATACTGTTATCCCACTTTTCCAAGCAGTGAGAGGTTCTGATGGTAGCATTTAACTATGCTGGTTCTCTTTAGAAGAAAGAGCATTGGAGATTTATAGCATCTTTGTAGGATGTACTTTATTTTAAAAAACAGACCACGGGTGGAGGCAAAGGGGCATTACCACAGGACAGCAGACCTGCTCCCTCACATCAGTGGTCCAGAGACAGAGAGAGACATCCTGTACCTTCCAATGTGCTTCTGCCAACTCAAGCAGAGTCTTATTTCTTCCAGCTTCTCCAAGTGCTGTTCGTTTTCAGGCAGACACATATCTGTCCACTCCCATCAGCCAGAAGGGTGGGATCTACTCCTCTAAACCTTAAGGCCACTTGGCCAGAGGCATTAAGGACCATGGAGGGGGATATTCACAATCCTTGGGAAACATTATTATTCCCTTTGTCATATAGGACAAACTCAACCACAGTGATCAGAACTCAAGCTGGTTACCAATATCCTGTTGCTCTGAACCAAATCTTTGCTTTATACAAGAGGGACATGGGCTAGGTTAAAGTACTTGCAGCTCTCTGTGATAAATGGGTTTCCTTTTCATTTTTAACAAGCTGGACCTCTTTCCTCATTTAGCTCATAATTTCCCAGAAAGAAACAAGCCTGCTTATCAGTCTGCAGGTGTCTGACTTTATACTTTGCACTATTATATCTCATCCTATCTCTTGATTTTCCTGTTCTGGGAGGACCAAAGGCTATTTTATACAAGCACAGATTGAAGCAATAAAGCTTTTTTCCTGGATTGTACCATTTCAAGCAGCAGACTGGAGGAAATTATGTTTGAGTAATTCCCCTTCCAACAACAGCAAAACTCTTCGCCTACTGAAACATAGCATATCTGGTGGCATCCAGAAAATGCAGGGAAAACATGGGGAGAGAGCGAAGTGACTTCTAAAGGTCGGAAGAAGAAGGAGTTGGTTTTTATATGCCAACTTTCTCTACCACTTAAGGAAGAATCAACCCGGCTTACAATCACCTTCCCTTCCCCACACCCTGTGAGGTAGGTGGGGCTGAGAGTGTGTGTCTCGCTCAAGGTCACCCAGCTGGCTTCGTGTGCAGGAGTGGGGAAACAAATCCAGTTCACCAGATCAGCCTTCGCCACTCATGTGGAAGAGTGGGGAATCAAACCAGTTTCTCCAGATCAGACTCCACCGCTCCAAACCACCACTCTTAACCACTACATGTGCATAATGAAAACGAAGTCCTGAAGTAGTCGGGGGTGATCACCACGGAAACAACCTGTGCATAAAAGGCTTATGTTACTACCATGTTAATTAAAATACAATAAAGAACACCTGTAAAAATACTCCTGGAATATGCATGGTTGGTGTGTCGGAATGTGTATGTGTGTCTTTTTGTGGTTAAGATCACCATTGTTCATCTAGAAAGGGCATGATAGGAGAACTTGGTGGAGGACCCAATTCTGATGGATACTTTTATCTTCTGCTCACAGCTTATATAAAGAAGCAGTAGTTTTCAGTTAACACATTCCTAAGTTTAGACAACAAATATTACAGGGTCTGGAGGGTGTGGAGGAACCGCTGGTTTTATGGCATGTTCCTGACTATATGACAGAGATGTGAGTTTGTTTAGTCACAAGTGAAGGTCTTGGTTTTCAATCTCAATTAAGTCATTTTGTAAAGGTACTAGGGAAACTCTGTGGAAGCCATTGTGTGTAATTCTTTGGAGCAGGGGGTGTTGTTTACTGGCACTTTGCCTGCTTTTGAGTGGAAATGTGGTACATTTTTTGCTGTAAGTATGCTCAAAGCCTATAGGGTCAGCGGGCCAATCGAATCTCGGAATCATTAAAGCCAATGCTAAAACTCCAATTCATTTTAATGTAGCAGATTTGCTCCTGGTGTTGGTCAAATTGTAATCCTGCTCTTCATGCCAATTTCTAGTTGGATTGCTAAATCATACCTCTGTCCTAAACCAATTTACTGACAAATAGGGTTAGTTAACATGACTGGTGAACTAGGAATACTGTACAAACAGCTGAAGCTGGTGAAATGTGCCAATTGCTGTGCATACAACATGGACTTTGGCCTATGGGGTTCCCCAAAGTTCCATCTTGTTCCCCATGTTTTTCAACATCTATGTAAAGCTGCTGGGAGAGGTCACCTAGAGATTTGGGCCGAACTGCCACCAGCATGCAGATGATGCTCAGCTCTATTTTGTGCTACCAGCACATCCCAGGGAGGCTGTGGAAACTGTGAACAGGTGCCTGGAGGCAGTTTTGGAATGCATAAGGACTAACAAACTAAAACTTAATCCAGACAAAACTGAGGTACTACTGATGGGAAAAGGTCTGATCTAGGTAATGGGTTCTCTCCTGTTCTGGATGGGGTTGCGCTCCTCCTAAAAAGGAAGGTTCGCAGCTTGGGGGTGCTCCTGGACCCAGGCCTCCTGTTGGATAAACAGGTGGCAGCGGTGGCCAGGGGTGCCTTTTAGAAGTTTCAGCTAGCCAGCCAGCTGTGGCCTTTCCTGGAAAGAAAAGATGTTTCCACTGTGGTGCATGCCCTGGTAGCATCTATATTAGATTTCTGCAATGTGCTGTATGTGGGGC
Source organism: Euleptes europaea (assembly GCF_029931775.1). NCBI lineage: Eukaryota > Metazoa > Chordata > Lepidosauria > Squamata > Sphaerodactylidae > Euleptes > Euleptes europaea. The sequence continues at coordinate 26,348,331 of NC_079317.1, forward strand.
TGCCCTTGAAGACTGTCCAGATGCTACAGCTGGTACAGAATGCTGCAGCCAGAATATTCTGGAGTGGGTCATAGGGACCATATCCTTCCAGTCTTGTTCCACCTACACTGGCTTCCAAATTACATCTGGGCTCAATTCAAGGTGCTAATATTAACCTTCAAAGCCCTGTACAGCCTAGGACCAATTTACCTTAAGGACTGCCTTTCCCCCACACAAACCTATGTGCTCACTCTGGTCATCCTCAGAGGCCCTGCTTCAGTTGCCCCCGCCATCTGATGCTAGATGGGTAGCAACCCGAGAAAGGCTCTTCTCTGTCATGGCACCGAAACTTTGGAACTCCTGCTCCAGGGAGATTCGCCTGTCTCTGTCGGTGACTTTTGTCTCGCATACTCCCAATAACAGTTTTTGACCCCCTTCTAGTATTCTTTGTTTATGAGTTTTAATTTAATTTTATATTTTTAACTTTTCATTGTTTCAGTGTTTTGAGGACTCTTGTTGGGTGGAAAGGTGGCATAAATGTTTTAAATAAATAAAATATTAACAGTATATACGGGAATAAATTGATAATTATACATACTGCACAAACATTTTTATGTCCATATCGCACACTATGCTGTACATGTGGTATCAGGCACAAGAAGTCCAGTTTATTTGCATGTATGCTATTCCTAGATTGCCAGTCCAGAAGAAAGTTGCACAAAAGTGATGTTGAAACCAGATGAAAATATCCAGCAGTGCAGTAGAGGACTTTTTAAAAAGAGATAGCCTTATGCATAGTTTGGGTATAACCTTTTTGCAAGGTATTTTATCTTTTTCATATTGTTATGGAAAACCAAATGAGTCTCCTACACAGCGACATTAGCAATTGTCCTCTTTCTGCATAACTGAATCAAGCGGCTCGCCCAGGATTCTCATTGGTTTCAATAGGACAGAATTCCAAGTTAAGGCATAGTTAGGATTAAAGATGTAGAGCACAGATCTGGCGTTTTCTGAGAATAAATGTCATGGGTATGTGCCCCAATTTGACTGAGGCTGTGCAGAGAGGGTAGGTGAATAATTCCTGTCTGGAAGGTTTTCCCTGTTAAAATTGCACCCCTTCATTAGTCTAGAGACAAAACTATAGACGTCTATTTTTGCCTTTTTTTAAATCCTTCCAAGGCTAAATGGAATGCTTATAATGACTGGAATGGGATTAAAACTCCTCTCTCATCCTTTATGGCCCTTCCTGTAATTTACTTTTTTAAAACACATGGAAGGTCTAATCACAGAATGATCAGCATCCTGTCTGTTTTGACCCTCAGATGCAAATCCCACTTGGTGGCAGGTATAGCACATTTCTCCCCACTGGGTTTTTTGTTTAAATTATACCAGAGAACCATAGTACTATAAATCTGCTCTGGACTGGCTTTCCACACACACTAGTAACATTAGGCTTGCTACCTTTCATCCATGCTCTGGTATTGGTTATTAACTACCGCCTGGTGGCTATTGTTCCATTCTTGAATAGGTGTTGGCTACACAGCTTCAGGCAGCCTTGTAGGAGACAGTTTGTCTGGACCCATTTCAGTCTGGATTCAGGCCTGGCTTGGGGAAGGAAACAGCTTGGGTCACTCTGACTAATGACCTTCGCCGGAAACGTGACAGGGAGCACATCCGTGTTGATTCTCCTGGACCTCAGAGGCTTTTGATACCATCTACCATGGTATTCTTCTGGAGAGGCTGGCTGGGCTGGGTGTAAGGGGTACCATACTTTGGTGGTTCCAGTGTTACTTTACGAACTTGATTCCAGAAGATGGTTCTGGGGGACTGCTGCTTGGCCCTGAGGCATTTATGGTATGGGGCCCACGTAGTTCCATCTTGTTTCCCATGCTATTTAACATCTACATGAAACCACTTGGAGAGGTTGTCCGTGGATTTGGAGTGACAAGTCAACAATATGTGGATGACACCTAGCTCTATTTTACCTTAACAGCTAAGCCAGGTGGGTCTGTGGAAGTCCTGAATAGGTGCTTGAAGAAGGTAATGGGATGGGTGAGGGCCATCCTCCTATACTATCTACCCAACCAGTTAAGATCTGCCTTTCAAGCCCTGCTCTCCATGCCCCCACCTTCAGAGATGAGGCAGGTGATGAATAGAGACAGGGCATTTTCTGTGGTGGCACCTCATCTTTGGAATGCTCTTCCCTTTGAGGCCTGCCTGGTGCCTACGCTACTCTCTTTTAGGCACCAGGCCAAAGCACATCATTTTACACAGGCTTTTAGTTAGGGATTTTCTTATATCAGCTTTTTAAGTCTTCTTCAGTTTTATGGATAATTTTTATACCACTGCTGTTCAGTGAATTGTATTTAACAGTTTGTTTTTAATATTGTGATGTGGTTTTACTTGTAGCCCACCTCAAGCAGGACTCTGAAGAGGTGGCATGGAGATATCCTAAATGGATGAATAAATCTGTTCTGTCCTTCTGTCCATGGGAAAAGATAGTTGGCCAGGGATTCCAGACAATCCAACAGTAAAAACTGATTGAGAGTCACATTGGTTATGACAATAAGGCTGCTGAGTAGGGGTTGGGTAGGATTGCCAGTTTCCTGCTGAGGGCAGGAAATTTCCTCCCTCTCTACTCCCACTGCCTGCCACCACTCAGCTGGGCAGTAGGAGGAAATGCCCAGGCAAAATGGAGGGTGCAATTGGTGTGGCCAGTGTGATGACATTGCTTCTGGTACAACCCAGAAGTGATGTCATCATGCTGGGTGATGTTGAAGCATTCGCCCAAAACTCTATGGTATAGAGCAAATGCTAAAGCATCAAAATTTCCCCCCTGGGTTGCACCAGAAGTGACATCATTGCTCCAAGGACGCTGATCCCCTCCACAAAATAGAAGTTCCCACCTCCCCTATCTTCTGCTGTTTGCCAGGCTATGTTGGAGTGGACAACCCTTGGGGTGGGGGATGTGAATGTTTCACTTCAACACAAGAAGCTGCTTTATACTAAGTGAGAGCATTAGTATGTGAAGGCCAGTATTGGACTGGCAGCCACTCTCTAGAACAGGGGTGGGGAACCTTTTTCCTGCCAAGGGCCATTTGCACATTTATAACATCATTTGGGGGCCATACCAGGTGTAGATCTCCCAGTGGTGGGGGAGGCTAGGGTTGCCAGGTCTCCAGCCACCACCTGAAGGTTGGCAACCCCAGGGGAGGCCACACAAAGAAGGCCTGCAGGGCGCCCCCACTCCCCCTTCCCAAACGGGAGGGCAGCCAGTGGTGGGCCCCAGCAACGAGGCACCAGGGGGGCGCAGCCCGCAGTCAATCGGCAAGGGAGGAAGGAAAACAGAGAAAGAGGAAAAGGGAGGGAGGGAGAAAGAGAGAGAAAGGGAGAAAGAAATGGAGAGAGGGAAAGAAAGAAAGAAAGAAAGAAAGAAAGAAAGAAAGAAAGAAAGAAAGAAAGAAAGAAAGAAAGAAAGAAAGGACGAAGGGAAAGAAAGAAAAGGACAGAGGGAGACTAAGAAAGAGACAGAAAAGAGGGAGAAAGAAAGCGAGAGAAAGAGAACGAGTGACAGAAAAAGAGGAAGAAAAGAGAGAAAAGCCTCCCCCACACACACACAACCGCACACGCCGGCCCGCGCAACCGGGCCCCGGCCTCCCCCCTCCCCTGCCCCCCCACACCCTACGGCACATGGAGTCCTGAGCAACAGGGCCCCAGCCTCCGTGCCCTCCCCCCCCCCGAGTCCATAAAAGGCCCCCCTGAAGCCCAATCGGCTCCCGAATGCATGCTCTGCCGCCGGAAGCTGCCAGCCTCTTCCCCCCACTCGCTGCTCAACAGCCGACAGGCAGCGAGAGGGGCTTACAATGTGCCATGGCATTCCTGTATGCCGTGGCTATAGGGGGCAGCCTTGGAGGAAGCGTCCCTCCCCCTCCCTTCTTGCTGACCAACAGCTGACAGTTGGCGAGAGGAGGTCCAAAGGGCACTGCAGCGCCCCTGTAAGCTGTGGCCCCAGGAACACCCTTGGGGAGGGCCGCCCTGTGCCCCACCTCCGTGGCAGGGCCCTGGAGCTCCCGAGGGCCACAAAAAATGTCCTCGGGGGCCGCATATGGCCCCCATGCCTGAGGTTCCCCATCCCTGCTCTAGAATCATAGGTGGAGGTCTTTCACATCAAGCAGTACCATCTCCTTTTGGCTGGAGATGCTGGGGATTGATCATGCAACTTTCTGCACTCAAGGCAGATACTCTGCCACATAGCCCTTTCAGATATGATGGAAAATTGCCAAGAACAGAAAATGCACTCCCTGCATGTCCTTCCGTTCTTCAACATTATTTTCATAGCCCTCCTTTCTATGCACCTCTTCCTTAGTTATCCCAGGTTACTTTCTAGCAGTGCCACCCTAAGGAGAGCTGCACACCATTGAAGTCAAAGGGCTTAGAAGGGTGTAACTCTTCTTGGGGTTGCACTGCAAACTGCCATTCAAAACTTCTTCTGTATTTCCAAAGCTAATGTGCATCCAAATAGTAGAAGTCTACAGTTTGGCTAAATAACTCAGAACAAAACAATGGAATCTTTAAACGTAGAATTTATTTATAAGAAATAGGGCTTACATTCAAGTACATGGACTACAAATGATACAGTACAATGCAACTGTAAGAGTTGGCTCTGTCAAGGCAACAACAAGGCAACTAGATGCCATTCCACAGAAGACTGTCCTGGGTCCTTTATGCATGGGTACTTTGACTCACGTTTGCCCCCAGACTGACTCAGATGTTCCTTGGAGTACTGCAAGAGTTTTCCGTCCCTCAGAGATGACCTTGCGCCCAGCCCTCGCAAATTCCGGGTCTTCCCGATGCTATAACCTGATTCTTCGATCTCCCCTGAGATCAGCCCGGGTCAAATCATCCTCATCTCCATGAATAATCCAAAGCACGGGAAAGGGGAGCTTAGGGGTGGGCGAGTTGACATTTTTCTCACAGTGAGCATTACAGCCAATTACAAAGCAGCGTTTCAAGGGGTGGGGACTCAAATGGTCAAATGCTTCCTGATTTTTGTCTCCCACCCTGAGTTCTTTCTGAGCAGACATTTGCCTTACAATGGGTTTTAAAATGATGCTTGGTTCCACGCCCCCCCCCCCAATTCCTTTTAAAGAGCTCCACTTTGGGAAATTGTTTTAAAACAGCACTTGGGCTTCTGCCAGGGGGAGAGGAGAACTGGACATGTTTCTCACAGTAAGCACTACAGCCAATTACAAAGCAGCATTTTCAAGGGGCGGGGACTCAGACGCTTCCGGATTTGAGCTGGTGGTTTTGCTGGTGCGTAGCATTTTTTAGAATTTGCAACAAAAGTGTGGGTCGAGCGAGCATAGAATCCCAGGTAAAACTTCCATGCGTAAAAGACCCTGGTTGTCCCAGCCCTGGACATCCTGAGCCCATTCTCCCATTGTGCTATGTAAGCAGAAGTGAGATGATGAGCGGTCAGTCTTTTGTGACATAACTCCCTTAGCCATCAGAAAGCCTTGCTTGAAGTTTCCTAGTTAACAATGGACTGTAGCCAATTGCTAGAATTAGTTCATATCTCCAGAAATATTTACATATTGAACAGGAGAGTAACTTGGGGAAACAATGCCATTGGTGTAAATGTTTCACTATATAATTTGAGAAGACAGATTATTTCATTTTGGAAAACCTAGCCTTTGTGACCTGACCCACGCAAGATGGAAATTTGACGTTCAAAATGGCAACTCTCTTACAACTACAACAAAAGCTTTTTTTTTTTTTGTATCTCCCTTACTCTGAAATTTTTTGATTTGTCTCACAGATGGTGGGTGTTAATATTACTCCTAGCGGGACAATCATTGGATGTGGTTCTTCTCATTCTTGATGTCATCAGCGGAGATCGTTAACCTAAAAATGCCACAAAGCTATACTTAGTGTTGCTGGCTAAAAAAATAAAAGATAATTAAAAATAAATTAAAACCACAATTGTGGTGTCCTGTTATGTGCCTTGCAGTTAGGGATTTAGAATGGAGGAGTCTCATGTCTGTTTTCCTGGACCTATTGCAAATGGACTTTGGAACCACCTTGGAAATCCAGGTAGTGTGAGCTTTGAGCCCATACCACAGGGGATCACCCAGCCGAGGGTTAACAACCTTTTACAACTAATGGGCCAAACTACTTCAAAATTCAGAGCAAGTCATTGACAAAGAGCCAGTGCAAGAAAGCCTATTTGCGTAACTGTTAATATATAGCTTAACTTTAGTAATACCTGACATGGCTGGGAAAAGAGCCTCTCTGTTCTGTCACTTGGCCTCATCCAGGGCTAGGGTTGTCAGGTCTCCCACTGGCAACCCTTGTTACCCACCACTGTTCCAAGTGGCAGTGTGTGTGTGTTAAGTGCCATCAAGTCGCATCCGACTCATGGCGACCCTATGAATGAAAGTCTTCTAAAATGTCCTATCTTTGACAGCCTTGCTCAGATCTTGCAAATTGAAGGCTGTGGCTTCCTTTATTGAGTCAATCCATCTCTTGTTGGGTCTTCCTCTTTTCCTGCTGCCCTCAACTTTTCCTAGCATGACTGTCTTTCCCAGTGACTCTTGTCGTCTCATGACGTGACCAAAATACGATAGCCGCAGTTTAGTCATTTTAGCTTCCATGGTCAGTTCATGCTTGATTTGATCTATAACCCATTGATTTGTTTTTTGGCAGTCCACGGAATCTGTAACACTCTCCTCCAGCACCACATTTCAAAGGAATCTATTTTCTTCCCATCAGCTTTCTTCACTGTCCAGCTTTCACACCCATACATAGTAATAGGGAATACGATGGCATGAATTAATCTAGTCTTGGTGGCCAGTGACACATCCTTACACTTCAAAATATTTTCTAGTGGCAGTAGGAAAAAATTTTTTTAAGCTGATGTTGCCCTTGGCTTCATATCGGTTCTGGGGAAATGGGGAAGTGACGTTACATCACTCTAGGAATTGCTGGAAGTCACCCCCATTTCTGCACACACCCCGGCTCCCAGAAGTTGGCTTTTGCTCATCTTGAGCCATTTGGGCCTGAGAAAAAAAGACGTGGCTTCCACATGGGGACAGGCTTTTGTGGTTTCCCCATTGCTGGTGCATCTGCAAATAAGGAGCTTCCGGTGGGGCTTCCAGATGGCAGGTGACCTTGAAGTGTCCCTACCCCAATCTCTCAGCAGTGGCCACCTCTCATTCCATGGGCCACTAGGGCTTTTAAAAAAATTTTAATTGCCAGTTTCATCATCTGTGTATCTAATATCTAATAGCCCTGTGTGGGCCAATCTGCAGATATCTAAATCTGCGGATCTGACATTAAACAAATGTTTCTGCACACTTGGGCAAACCCCACCAGGTTTGCAGAAAAATCTAAAACATTAAAAAAAAAATACATTGGGTTTAAAAAACAACCCAAATGATAAAATGAGCACCTATAGCTTTAATAAACAGATGCCCGCAGTGGCTGTTGCTAGGTAACCACATCAGCTGACCAGCATTATAGGCTTGGTTTCTGTCTGTAAAAGGTGGGGGAGGGAGCAGGGCTGTTATGGTCCAAAGGAGGACTCATTGGAGCTAGGCCTGGCAGCAACCACTGGGCAACTTGATACCATCCAAACTGCATGACTGCCTGAGGGAAGGAAAGCTGAAGGGGGGGCAGGCAGATAAAGGTAGGTTGGCTGCTGGGTGGAAAGGAGAGAAGGAAGCAGGAAAAGGCTATGAGAGCTTCCAGGGAAGGGAAAGAGGATGTAGCAACAGAAGGGGAAATGAGAGTGCCCCCCAAGTCCTTGTGGGTATTGTTATATCGATATACTATTGTAACAATAGGTGTAAAAGATCCTGTGAATTCACAGCTTTCTTTTTTTAATAAAAAGTAAGTCTTTATCTTTTTCCACTGTAAATATATGCCTTTCAGAGAAAAGCAGAGGGAGCCCTGGGAGGTGCACAAATGAACCATCATGCTGTGGAGAAAGGGGGGGGGGGGCAAAGCATGCCACTACGAAGTCCTAGGGAAATCAAGGGATAGCAGAGGGAAAACATGGGGTTGGATCCAATCTGCTTTTCCATTGGTGAAAAGAAGAGGAAAAGGCACGGTTTGACCACCAAAAAGGAATCATGGGACCTGCATGAACAAGAGCCATGTGGGACAGCGGCTGCAGTGAGGAGGAGAACTGAGTGAAAAGGTGGATGGATCCAACCCACAGCTCATACCAGTCAACTCCTTTCTCTAGCAATGTCAGTCTCTTCTCCGGGGCTGGCTGCAACTTAGGAGCATCAGAAGGGCCTTATTGGATTGGCCCAAAGGTATTCCAACATTTTGTTTTCAGCAGTGGCCAGCCAGATACCTCTGAAACCTTACAAGCATGCCACAAAGGTAACAGCTCTTCCTTCTGGTTTTTCCATGGTATCTGGTGTTCAGAGGTACATTTATTTTATGTATTTGAACACCGCACTCTCTCTCAAAAAAAAAATTATCAAAGGTGGTTCCATCAAAAACGCCGGCTGCAATAAAACCTGATTGCTCAGTGGCCTCCTGAGCTTCCCCAGATTGGTGGTGCTGCCCTATGCCCTACTGCTCAGAGGTTTCTTGCTCTCATTTCCTCTCACCCAAGCTGCTCCCTACCCTCTCCCACCTTAACAGAGACTGTAAAGGAAAGTGACACAGCCAGGTCCTGATAACAAACCTATAGCTGAAAATCCTCTAACCCACCCAGGTGGTGATCTAGCGTTCATTCCATTATATGGACTGGGAATTAAAACTGAGAAGGAAAAGATTTGGCCAGGACCAGAAAACAGCTGTGAATTTAGAGGTATCTGCAACTACGACAGAGCCTCGCCAGGGCAGTTCCCCACCCCTTTCTTGCCTCAACCCCACCCCCCTGTGGCCGCCACCTCTCAGAGCTATTTTAAATCAGCAATTTCTGAAAAGCAATAACAATCTATTGCCAAAACTGACTAGCTCCTCTGAATTCCCAACTTTCACTAAGACAAAAAAGTAAGCCTCCAGCCCTTTTTGTTGTGGAGATAGGAGTGCAAAGAAGAAGAGTTGGTTTTTTATACCCACTTTTCTCTACTGTAAGTCTCTTCGGCCACAGTCTTTCCATAAAGATTGTATCAAACCAATTTTGAGAGAGACTGCGGCAAAACAGGTGAAGGTGGACAATTAAGGGATAACATCAGCTCCAAAGAAGATTTGGGAAAGATTGGAAAAAAGCCAGGGAAACCCCAGGAGGTGCACAAATGCACTATTATGCTTCAGGGAAGTAGGGGGAAAACACTTTTCTACTAGTGTCCTAGAGTGTGGGGGGTGGGACCATGGGGGGGGGGGCTGCTGTCGGTTATGGTGTGACCACTTCCAAGGAAAACCTGGAACATTAACATGGCTCTAGGAATCACTGGAAACTCTATGGTGTACAGTGACATGACTTCACTTCCAGCTTTCTCTAGAAATGACATCATAACACACGTGCCGCAATGTATCCCCTTATGTCCCCACCCCCTAAGCTCCCATAAATTGCTAAGTAATTTTGTAGTGTTTGGGGTGATTCCTAGAGAAGACTGGCGTCACTTCCAGGTTTCCCCTAGAAGTGATGTCATGCTGTAGACACAATGGCAATTCCTTTTGTTTATTTTTCTTCTGCAGCTGCTCCAACGGTTGGTGGAGGGAGGTCTGCTGCCATAGCAGGAGGTCTGGCAACCCTATGGACAGCAGTGAACCATGGGCAGGTAACCCATGTGGAAAAAGACCCATGTGGATGTTCCAAAAACAAAACAAAACCCTGTTCCAGTTTGGATGCCAAACCATAGCAAAACCTTCATGTGGAAGCAATCTAAGTAACACAATCATTTATCTGAGATAACAAAGGTAAAGTATCCAAGGCGGATAGGTGTGCTTTTCCAACTTCTTATTTTAGAAACTGCAAGCTAAATGGGGATCCTGGAAAGCAGGTAGGGAGGATGAGGTGAGTGGGTGAAGGCAAAGAGAAGGGGAAAGAAAGCAGAAGACTGAAAGGGGCTGGAGGGAGCAGAAGATTTGCAAAAGGGTGGAGCCATCCCAGGCAAAGGCCGTGGCTAGAAACAGATGTTTGGACAGACTAGTGAGAGGGGACAGAGAAGCATATCGTTGGAAATGGAGGGGTTATGAAATAGAGGTGGACTGAAATGGGAGTCAACAAGTCAGGGCTTGGGGGAGTCCTATGACTGTGAAGGAGGTCTGAAAGCATTGAGCTCTATGGACCCTTCCCCCAAACCTCTTGCTCTGCCCTCATCCATCTTTACAACTTGCTTGGCAGTGTGGAAAGGTAAAGGAATTAAAAAAATCCCTGATAGCATCCATAAGGGAATCCTTGCTGCTGCTTTGGAAGGCAACACACAAAAAGCTAATCGCCAATCAGCGGCAGCAAGGGCATCATCTGTACTTCTGCCCTCTACGGACGCTGCCCTCTACTGAGCAGCATGCTCACAGCTCTGCCTGCCCTCAACAAGGGCAAGTAAGCCAACACCTTTCTGTGAACACAGGAGGGAGGGTGCTCGGAGCACTGGAGGACACCCCCCAGTACACTACCACCACTATAGCGATTTCAGTGCTGACTGCGCACATTATTCTCAGAGTATAGGCAAGCGCCTATAAATTGTATAAATGGCCAGCCCTTCCTAGAAGTCTACTACAGTTTCTAGGCAGAACTTCTTTGTGTATGTGCAGTGTGAGGACAAGTGCAGTCAAAGTATGGATGGAGGGAAGGGTAGGGAGCAATCCTAAACAGGGCTACTCAGAAGTCCCAAGGATTGCACCATTAGTTTCACAAAATGGTCTGTGAGACACACTGTCTTTGTTCTTGAAGGTTGGACACATGAAGCTGCCTTATACTGAACCAGACCACGCTGGCCCATCAAGGTCAGTATGGTCTACTTCAGTGGCACTCACTCCATGGCTTGTGGAGAGCTACATTTGCAATTGCCACTGACCAAAATGTGTCCAATGTATTTAAAAGCCACACCACAGTCCCCATGTTATATGCAACCCTTCAACAAAACCCCAATTATAGCATATGTCAATTAAGAGAGGATATGAAATCATTTTTCAGCATTAAACCATCAGGGGAAAGTTTCCTAAAGTAATCCCTCCCCCGATTTCTATTTTTTAATGTTTATTTTTGGAAAACTTCAACCCCAAGAGAGCATCCACTTCACAGGAAGTTGCCTTCTACTGAGTCAGACATAAGATTTATGCTCACCGGTATGGCCTTCTCTGACTGGCAGCAGCTCTTCACAGTCGAAAATCACTTTCACACAGCCCAAATAATGCATTTTCAATCCACTTTCAATGCACTTTGAAGGTGGGTTTTCCTGTTGCCATTTATGCACGGGAGGCTTTGCCTTGGATTTTCCGCTCTCTAGATGCGCATTTTTCCCATCTGAATTCTCAAAACTCTGCAGGGGGGCTTATTTTTGAGTTGTGAGAATTCAGAAGCGGGAAATGTGCATCTCGAGAGCGGCAAATCAAAGGCAAAGCCTCCCATGCATGGCCTGTGTGTACTGGCAACATCCACTTGCAAACGATCGTTAAGGTGCACTGAAAGTGAATTATTTGGGCTGTGAGAAAGTGCCCTTAGTTACTACCTGATCCCTTCAAACAGGGGGTGCTGGGGGATAGAACCAAGGAGTTTCAAACGCAAAGCAGATGCTCTGCCACTGAGCCACAGCCCCTCCACTGCTGGGAGATGTGGGAGCATCCTTTATAATTTCTAAGCACATGAAGCTAAGCCAGCTCACTGGTCTGGCTAGTTCAGTATTGCCAGTTCCGAATGGCAATGGCTCTTCCAGGTCATGGACTCAGAATGCCCTTTTTACTACCTGAGGTCTTTGAACTGGAGATGCTGAAGACTGAATCTGGGGCCTGCAGCACGCAAAGCACACGCTTCACTATTAAGCCACAACCCCCTTCCACAGTTATAGATAAAGCTGCCAACTTCCGAGTGGTGGCTGGAAACCTCCCACTATTACAACTAATCTCCAGGCTATAGAAACCCATCCCCCTGGAGAAAATGGCCACTTTGGCAATTGGGCTCTATGGGATTGAAGTCCCTCCCCTCTCCAAACCCCCGCCCTTCTCAGACACCACCCCCAAAACCTCCAGGTATTTCCCAACCTGGAGCTGGCAACCCTAGTTATAGAACTGCTAGCAGTCGCTTTGACTTATGGCCATTTATGCCTGGGAGGTTTTGCCTTGGATTTGCCGTTCTCGAGATGCACATTTTCCTCATCCAGATTCTCAAAACTCAAAAACAAGCCCCCATACAGAGTTTTGAGAATTCAGATGGGGAAAATGTGGCAAATCCAAGTCAAAACTTCCCATGCATAAATGGCCTATATACAATTTTTGCTCAAGGGGGGGGGGGCATATGCTTTCAGACACGCCAACCAGAAACACACCTTGCATTCGACCTTCCTCTCATGTAAACACTTGTAAAACTAGGAGGAGGAATGACTCATATTTGTGAAGAAGCAAAAAACCTACACACGACACACCCCAGGAGGCCCTGGGTTCAAACCTGGATGTGAACGAAAGGAAGCCTTTTTTTTCCCCAAGAGGAAACGCCCGGCATCTGTCGCTCTGCTCTCGCAATCTCTCGGCCATTTATGCATGGGAGGTTTTGTCTTGGATTTGCTGCTCTCTAGATGCATTTTCCCCATCCAAATTCTCAGAACTCGACGTACAGGCTTTCTGTACAGGCAAATAACGCACTTTCAATCCATTTTCAGTGCACCGTAACAATCATTCGCAAGTAGATTTTGCCAGTTCAAAGAGTGAAACCCACTTTCAAAGTGCATTGATGATGAGAAGGAGGGCCTCTTGGGCATCTTCTGGACATGGAGTGGGGGGGTCACTGGGGGTGTAAGGGGGAGGTGTTTGTGGGTTTCCTGCATCGCGCAGGGGGTTGGACTAGATGACCCTGGTGGTCCCTTCCAACACTATGATTCTATCTAGGATTGGAAGTGCATAATATTTGGTGTGTGAAAGCGCCCATAAGTCCCCATCCAGAGTTTTGAGAATTCGGATGGGGAAGAGGTGCATCTTCAGCGTGGCAAATCCAAGGCAAAAACCTCCCATGCATAAATGGCCGCATTGCCAATCTGCAGGCCGTCCGAGCTACACTACGCTACACTACAGACGCCCGGCGCTGCTTCCAGCCTGCAAAGAACAGATCCGTCCGGCGGGAGAGGGCTTATAAGGCAAGCGCGCGCTCAGCCGGCGTGGCCGGAATCCGACAGCGCGGCGAGGCGGCCGCCCGGCCGCCCCCCCGCGAGCCTAGTCCTGGCAGCTGGAGGAGGCGAGCCCGTTTGCATGCGAATTAATCGGCGGGGAGGGATTACATCTCCTCGCGGAGGGTTACCAGTCTCTCCAGTCTCCGGCCCAGCCCGTGACGCTCCCGAGCTGCCGAGGCGTCTTCGCCGGCGTTTTGAGAAACGCCTCCCGATTGGCCGAAGGGACCCTGCAATGGTTGGCAGGGGAGAGCCGAGCGCCTCCATTGGCGGCCCCGTACCTGCAATGCGTCAAGTCATGATGCTGGAGTGAATGTGCGGGAGAGGGTTTTTGTGTGAATGGCTGAGGCCGGAGGGGGAGGGAGCAGGAGCCCTTTTGCACAGGTTTGTGCGGCAACTAGTACAGCGGGTGCGGGGGGTGGAGAGAGAAAGATGGATGCGTTTGCTCAAGGAGAGTGAAGATGGCAGAGCCTTCCTGCGGCTGCATTAGCAGCCTTGCAATTTTGTAACAAGCGGTTGCAGGCTTTGGAGCCGAATTTGGCCCCCTCCTCCTCCTCCTCTTCCTGCCATCCGTGGGGGGGGGGGGAGAAGACGCAGACATTGTTTAGCCTTCAACAACAAACTGCCTGATCAGCTGGAAGGCTCGACGTGTGCCGCCCGCATCTTGCCTCCCTTCTAAGGAGGGCGCTTCCCATTCACACGCCCCAGGATCAAAGCTGGGCGACGGTGGCACGCAATCGCCTCTCCTCTGACGCTGCCAGCCGATTGCTCCTTGCCAACGTCCCCGTGCAGGTCGAGATCTCTTGAGAGGGAATTGGGGGATTTGATCTGCAATGTCTGCGAACACACACACGCGCGCGCCCCCATGCTGCAAACTCCCGAGAACTCAGGAGGGAAAGTTTTCAATTGGAGACACGCGGTAACAGCATCCAGAACGTCTCGATGTCGCTGGCTCGCGATCGTTAGGACGCTTTGCTCCGTTTCCAAGCGGGGCTCTGCTGTCCCTCCGTGACACTTGAGAGGCAGGGCGGTTTTGCAACGGGGAGGGCGGACAGGCGCCCTTTTTATTTATTTATTTATTTATTTATTTATTTTACCGCGCGGTGCCATGGCTTCAATTATTGACGCGCTTGCAAAATATCTTTTCCGTTATTAAAAGGGGCAGAGGGAGCTGGAGCGCCAAGGAAGCAGGCGCCCGTCTGCACCGTGAAAAAAGGCTTGCATAATTCTCGGGATGGCGAGTTTCCCCTTTCATTGCCCTGTTCGAGAGTTAGCCGTGAGCCCGGCGCGCCGTGAGTCAGCAGTTCAGGCTGATTGCCAGACGGGCAGTTCAGCGAGGCGTCGGTCATGAAATACCTGAAATTCTGTGTAATGCTCGGAATAACACAGGAAAAGGGCTAACGTCAATAGGAGTCCCACGACCACCTTCCAGAGGGTTTTTTTTTTGTTTTGTTTCAAAGGGTTTCCCAGATTACATTTGTTCATACATTATGTGAAACTGATATTAAATAATTTGTAGTGTGTCTTCCCTGTTTTTGTCCTTTTGTTAAATTAAAAAAGAACAACCATGAATTGAAAATAATTCACAGTGGGTAGCCGTGTTAGTCTGTTTGCAGTAGTCAAAAAGGGCAAGAGTCCAGTAGCACCTTAAAGACTAACAAAAATATTTTCTGGTAGGGTATGAGCTTTCGTGAGCAGTACCCAGCTTTTTCCAAAGTTGATCCCGCACAGTACATTTGTATTAAATTTCAAAAATGAAGACCTGAACTGAACCAAAGGAAAGAGCCACACACTTGTCATGTGTTGTGTTGAATATGAGCTGTGGCTCACGAAAGCTCATACCCTACCAGAAAATATTTTTGTTAGTCTTTAAGGTGCTACTGGACTCTTGCCCTTTTTGACTACATGAATTGAAAGCTAGGCTTGTTCCTGTTCCAAGCCCAATCATGAAGATGCGGTCTGAAAGATCTCATATTCAACACAACACATGACAAGTGTGTGGCTCTTTCCTTTGGTTCAGTTCAGGTCTTCATTTTTGAAATTTAATACAAATGTACTGTGCGGATCAACTTTGGAAAAAGCTGGGTACTGTCAGATGGCCAGAGTATTTTCAGCAAAACAATCTGATGGAATATAGGTCTACAGAAAGAGTTTAAATTCTTTCTTTTAAAACAACCGCATGAAACATTGAATATACAGATTAATCTTTGTAATCTGTATATTCAATCAATATACAATGTAATCTGTAGGATGGTGAGGAGCAGAAGAGGATAACATTTAAAGAGTTGTAATTTACTAGGCAGGAGAAGTTGTGATGCATGCAAGACAAACAGTTTATGTGAATTTGTAAGTATACTTTAACTGTGCAGGATATTTTTTCACTGTAGGAATAACGAATATCAAGATAAACACTGTTTTATGGTCACTTGTTGTCTAACACTTGTATAAACCGTAACACTTGCATTTCTTCTAAGGCTGTAATCTTATGTTTACTTATAAACTTTGAATTTTTGTATGGGATTTCAGAATAAGAATGCAGAGGCTTTGGTTGTAATAGAAGAAGTCAATGTTTTGAAGGTGGCCAAGGCAGGAACTGGGGATATTATTCTGTGTATATTGTAGAATTCTGTTCATCTACCTTATGAGAGCACAAATAATTATTTTTTAAGTAGGCTGAGAATTGTGTTGTAGGTTGGACATATTTTCTAATTATATGTTTGATGAGGAAATGGAACATAGTATTTAATGTTTGTACATGTTTGAAATGTGTCACAATAGACAATGCTGGAATTTTGACATCTAGTAGTATAATTAGAAGACTGAGGTGATAAGACATCATACATTTCAAAGCCAACTATTTTTTTAAAAACGGCACTCTGAAATCTATTAAAAGTATACAGGTCTGCCATCTTATGGATCATGGCTGGTATTACCAAAACAGAGACTATTGAGTAGCAATTAATAGCAAGAGAATAATGTGTTTACATTGTCTTCTTCCAGTATCCAATTATTGTCTTGCTTGCTCATTTCCCCTGCAATTTTTTTTCTTTCAGAGAGAGGCCCCCATTTTTGGATTCTAACATGAATATTTGATAGGATTAGGGCCTGTGGATTTTGAAGTTCTCTCTCTAAGTAAAACATATTGCTGTTTGTGTTTGGCTCATTAACATGACTACCTTTAAAAAAAATTCTACAAAATATTTGGAGGCAAAAGAAGTTTCGTTATCCCAGAAGAAAGCTTAGAGCTCTTGAAATTGGAGAGCTTTGAACATGACATTGTAGAACCTGCGTATGAGCAATGTTCACTTGATATTCCACTCCATCCCATCCACAAGCCAGTTAACAGACATATTATATAGTTTAATCCCATTACTTCCCCGGGGACCAGAGAGGGGACTAGGTTATTAATTGAGCTGAGTGGCACTTTATTTTGATTAATGACATCAGCATTGTTTTTGCCATATCAGAAACTGAGAGAAGGGCACAGTCTCCCCTCTCTTGTAGACACCTTTAATTGACAAGTTAGCTTCTCGCTTTCTGAATTCTGAAGCAATGCTTGATGTCACTCAATAACATGCGTGTCACAAAATGTTCCCCCTGCTTAATATATATATTGTCAATGCAAATTTATCTTGCACTTCTTTGGAGGAGGCGGAGGAGGCGTTTCAAGACACCATACTCATGAAGTTGCCTTATACTGCATCAGACTATTGGTCCATCCAGGTCAGTATTGCCTACTCAGACTGGCAGCTGCTCTCCAGGGCCTCAGGTAAGGGTCACCTGCTGCCTGATCTTTTCCACTGGAGATGCCTCAGATTGAACCTGGTACTCCATGCATGCCAAGCAGATGCTCTACCTCTGAGCCACAGCTCCTTCCAAAAAGGACCAATGGTTGAGAAGCTGATCATCTGCTCTACATGCAGAAGGCCCCAGGTATGCAGATACACCCATGAAGCTGCATTATACTTCATCAGACTATTGGTCCATTCAGGTCAGTATTGCCTGTTGAGACTGTTATATTACATTTTATACAGTTCTATATACATTATAGCGGCATTTTCTTATGTTACAGCTTTAAAGGTTGTATACCATTGCCCCAGAATGTATGACTGAATTCCAAAGGACCGTGCTGCCAGACCTTGCTTGCATTCTCTCAGGGCAATCCATGTTTCAAACTGAGGGTACTTTCAAATGCAGATTGCAATGTGACATGGTGCGTTTCCTTTAAAGGAATAACTGGGCCTACACCAGTCCTTGAATGCTGCTCAAATTGCTCTTTAGGGCCTTGGTAAATTTTGAAGCAAATTGCTTTCCTTTGCCTCCCTTTTCTTCTTCTACATTAACAACATGACCTGTTGGATCTTGTACAGGGAAATAATAAATTGGTTTTATCAGATTTTTTCAAGGGCATGTACCCAGGGCGGAGTTGCTGGCTTCTTGCACAGGAGAACTATTAAATGAAAACAAAGCTTTTAATCCTTCCAATTAATCTATTAAATAGCAGCAATACTAATAAAATAATTCTTTTGATAGAATTCTTTCTGCAATTTTTTTTTAAACATATGTTCCTATCCTTATCTCTGTTCCTTTTTAGGAACAATGACTCCTTCAGAGCAATTCCTCTAAAAAGGCTTTAGCTGCTTCCCACACCATTATATCTGAGCTGGTAGAGTTGTTCACATTGAAAAAGGATTCAAGTTCCTTCTCTAATTTCTCTTTACTTTTGGAATTATTTAATAGTTCGTAGTTGAGAACCCAGATTTTACTCCTTTTTTCCTTTATACTTAACCATAAAAATATGGAGGTATGGTCAGCGTATATAAAGTGACCTATTTCCTTTTTTGAAATTAAGAACATATCAATTCTAGATGATGACTTGTAAGCTGTTGAGTAAAAGGAGTATTCTGTTTCTGAATTGTGCTTAAGTCTCCAAATGTCAACTGATTGGAAATTAGTGATGGTCTTTTTCATCATATACATTAATGCAGTACTCTTGTTCTTATAACTCCCTATCTTTTCACTTCTATCAGCTTTCAAGTCTGTAACAGCGTTGAAGTCTCCTCCTAAGATAAGGTCTCCTTCCACTTCCTTTACAAGGGTGTCGTGTAATTTATTGAAAAATTGTTTTTTTCTGATGGTTAGGGGCATATATATTTCCTATTGTTACTTTCTTCCCCGTCCCTATTGTTTCCTATTCCCTATATTTCCTATTGTTACTTTCTTCCCCGCATATCAGAAAAACAGAGATACAATAAGATTGGATGCGGTATGGTCACATACAATAAGTAAAGTAGAGAATTTCATAAATAAGGGCGGGAAAGAGGAATGTGTTGCGCTCAGTAAGGAAGTAATGATGAATATGAAGACATAGAAATAAGCTGTAGCATGGGAGACTTGATCTCAGTAATTCTGTCAGTAATTCTGCTTTTTTTAGTTGTTATTGTCATTGGTTTTTTTCTAATAAAAAAAAAGAATGAATTATTTCGATAGAATGATCACCAGTGGCTTTGTGTGTGGCTAAAAGGCCTAAGAAATGGGTGTCTGACCTGGATACACAACATCAACTCCATATCACCTCTGCTCCCTTGCAACGGCCAGCATGTCTGCTTCAGTCATTTTTATTATAGCTTCCTGAGGAAGGATCACATGAGCAGAGACAAACATGCTTTATATGTGTGCAAAGCGGTACTGCATTGCTGGAAAGCAAGCATTAGCCACCATGCTTGGCTGAACTAGCATTGTAACAGGAACTTGAAGCTCTTGGAAACTTAGACAGACCAAAAAGAATTTTAGCCAGAATCAGTATGTATCGTGTCCGTTATGAAAAGACGGTTAATGCTCAAGACTGACACTAGTTTTTAAGGAGCTGAAAGCATCATTATCCATTTTTTCCTCTCTCCTATCAAGATAGTTTGCTGTTTGAAAATGTATGTTGGAATTCTGCTCTCACTTATTTGGGAGTTAGCCCTGTGGGCCAAAAGGGAACTGATTTCTCTAAGCATGCTTGAGATTTAAGCAATTTGTAGTAAGATTGAAGATTTCTGTTTCACAATATTAAAATGAAGACCAAGGCAGGAGATTGAAAATAGTTGTTTTGTATTTTCAAGAGTTGAAGGTAACTTGGGTTGCCAGGACTGCCTCGGTAGATGCCAGGAGATTTTGAGTGCAGTGCCTTGGGAGGGTGGAGTTTAGTAATGATTTGACATCGCTTTTGGGTGATGCTCTAGGAATTCCCCCTAATCTCTATGGTAAACACCATAGAGAAATGGGAAAATTCTTACAGTTTCTCTATGAAGGCCCTTTCCAGCCACTTTTTCTCCTACTCCTTAGTTTCTCAGGGGTGAGGGAATAGGGCTACTGGCTATGGGAAGGCAAATGGCAAGGCTAGGGTTGCTCTTGGTGTTTATTTGCACCAAGCAATCTCTGGATTGAGTGACCTCCATGTGTTTAAACTCAGAGGCTTCTTGCATACACGGGTAAGAAAAATGCTTTCAGAAACGGGTATCATTACATTTCTTCCCCTTCCTGGGTGCATGGTTACAATCTTGGAGCTCCTTAATTTGGAGAACTAATGTTGGTTTCTGTTAGTCCAGACTTGGGTGGCTGGTTTGAACCTTGCTTGCATTTTTTCCTTCTCCTTTAATGTTCACAATCAGAAGAAATGTTGCAAAACTAGTTGTGTCCTAAGTTATGTATTTCTGAATATTTGTCCAGTCATTAAAACTACGGGAGTAATGTACTTTTATATTATAGAATCATAGAATCATAGAGTTGGACGGGACCACCAGGGTCATCTAGTCCAACCCCCTGCCCAATGCAGGAAATTAACAACTACCTCCCCCCACATCCCTAGTGATGCCAACCCTCCCCCCACCATGCAGGATCCCACAATCAAAGCACTCCCGACAGATGGCCATCCATCTATATAATCCTTAGCAGACTTGAAATCAGTGTGGTATAGATTGTTGGTCTAGGATCTGGGAGATGTGTCAGGCCCCACAAAGACATCGTGTTCGCTGGATGATCTTGGGCCAGTCATTTTCTCTCAGCCTATCTATGTAGTTACTACATCGGGAAGGAGCTGTGGCTCAGTGGTAGAGCATCTGCTTGGCATGCAGAAGGTCCCAGGTTCAATCCCCGGCATCTCCAGTTAAAGGGACTAGGCAAGTAGGTGATGTGAAAGACCTCTTCCTGAGACCCTGGAGAGCTGCTGCCGGTCTGAGCAGACAGTACTGACTTTGATGAACCAAGGCTCTGATTCAGTATAAGGCAGCTTCATGTGTTCATGTGTACAAGAGATGGTAAGTGGTTCAGGAGCCACATGTGGCTCTTTGACATGCTACCCATGGCTCTTCTGAGCACCATGCCCTATTGTGTCAAATTCATCATGCTGTGGGAAACACTGGGACTTGTAGTGGGCAGGTGGTTCCTACCCTGAAACTGCTGCTGCTGGAGGATGGGTACACTGAGCTGCAGGCCTTGTGGCAGAGGTGGAACTAAAAGACCCACCCGCTCCAGTAACCAACACCCAAGACATTGGCCCATGGTCATCTGGTGAGCTTTGTGGCTGAATTAGGATTTGAACCTGGATCTTCTAGATTCTAGTCCAATGCTCTAACAAATATACCACACTGGCCCTCAGAACACTCACAGGGTTGTTGTCAGGACAAAAGGGGGAGAGAATCTTGCATATCATCCTGAGCTCCTTGGAGAAAGAGACCCTTGACCGTCAGATTGAGCTAGCCGCCATCTTGTTTCATCTCTCTCTGATAAACTCAGGTTATTAAAAATAAACTTTGTTTACATGAAATAGGATACAACTTCCTGGATGAGTCAGGCAGTGATTCTTTGAGGAAAGGCTTTGGCTGTGCACATAGAAAGAGGGGCTTGCATTCTGGGTCCATATATGTAATCACTCATAGAATTTTTAATGACTTAAGGGGTTGTTTAACATAAAGAGCTGGAAGCTTTCAAATCATGTAAAAGCTAAGCAGTACAAACACCGAAGCTTGATCCGAGAACTTAGTTCCTGCCATCACCCTTTCACAAACGCAGTGGGAAAGTATCCAGAGTTTGTTTTAATTTTCAAACAAGTATGGTGTCTTGCACACCAGGGTTAACTGCTTGGATCCTGACACGGTTCCCCTCGTGCTCCTGTCTGCTGTAGTCCTCTATGGCAGCACTCACTTCCTCAACCGGTAGCACTTCTGCTCTTGCAAGGCCTTCCTGAAAAACACTGGTCTTGTGCAAGCGGAAATACTAGCAGCAGAGGAAGCGAGGACAACCTCCACGGCAGCCAGAGAGAAGTGCAAGGGGGGAACGACGTCATAGGAACCAAGTCTTACCTTCATGGGTGGCCAGAAATGAACGTTGTTTTTTTTTTTTTAATTAAGAATAGCAAGCACTGAGTACCACAAATATTGAACTAGGGTGCCTCTTGGCCTAGCTGGCTTTTCAACAGCAAGAGATGCATTTTATGGAGGATAAGTCTGTTAGCAACTATTAGCCATGATTGTGAAGGGGAACTTCAGTGCCCAGTGGCAGAGTAGCACCAGTTAGCAGAAACTTGGCAGCAACAAAAGGGACCCCCAACACGTGTTCCATCCTGTTGTGAACTTCCTATTGGGGATATGTATTAGTTGGTTTAG
The DNA here is from genome assembly GCF_029931775.1 of Euleptes europaea. Lineage (NCBI taxonomy): Eukaryota > Metazoa > Chordata > Lepidosauria > Squamata > Sphaerodactylidae > Euleptes > Euleptes europaea. Next base: position 26,370,238 of record NC_079317.1, read on the forward strand.
CAGAGCTGCACAGTCACAGAAGCGAAGTATTGCGTGCAGTAAAGAAACTTCAAAGAAGTATACTAAGGTAGGTTTAGTTCACATCCATGTTGCAGCTGAAAGGAGAAAGAGAAGCCTAATCTAAAGAATACTATGTCCTATCGCAAATGGCCAACCACTCCGGCAGCATGTGTACGCAGGTAAGTGGGCATCGCTTCTACAGGAATGACCTGTAGATGTATCTTGCTCCTTGCAGAGCCATGAAGAGAGGGAGAAAGCGAGAACAAAGGCCACAGGAAGAGGAGGAGTCAGAGAGAAGTTCCTGAGTTAAGACAAAGAGAGGCATCCCATTCATTAAGGAGATGACACCTATACACATCTAGAGCCATGTAGCATCTCCCCCAACATCCAAGCATGCTGAGTTGCCTTAATCCAACAGTTCCCGGGGTATTTGGCTGATTAGCTGTGTTTGTTAAAAACCAGAACATAATTACAGTTACGTTTCAGTTTTTGTGGGTATATTAACACCTATGCTCTGAAATACTAGTCATTTACTCCAGAAGTAATGTGTTTATAAAACAAAAGAGGGTGGTTCTTGTTGTGAGGGTGGGGTGGGGGATCCTCCAGTGTCTATTTTGAAGATCCTAGTGTGCTGGCAAACAACAGGGTGGTGGAGAGATGAAGATCATACTTCAACAGACCATGCGGGGACCAAGCTGAACCCCCCGCAGTGCAGCTAGTCTTCATGTGCCACATAGGCCTGCGAGCTGATGATGGACATAAGCTATGGCTGCTGCCCTCTCCCGCCCTGCTGGCCCCCGCACTGCTGCCAGTGCTCACTCTGGCTGCTTGGGCAGAGAATCAGCCCTGTGCACCAAGCAAAATAGTCTCGTGTGCCACTGTTTGGCTCTTGTGCTGAGGTTGCCTACTCTTGGTTGCTTCTACACGGACCTCTTCCAAACTGGATTGATACTTTTAGGACCATCCTCACAACCTCTTCTAATCATCCACATTCCAGGTTATCCCTGTCCTCAGAATGCTCTTTCTTAAACCTGGTTTGCTATTATCTTTTCTGAACGAACACAGTCCAGATGAGTTAGTATGCCATCGGGATGGGAAGATGAGCATTTTTGGAAGGCCCAACTCACACCTTTCCTTTCACCTCCTTGTGGCTGCCATTTTACCCTCCATGCCACAAGAAAGCTTTTGGGGGCTTTTAAGATTACTGTTTTTTAAAAGCTCTTCAGACACATGGCAGGGAAAATGGCAGCCGATGGAGGAAAGTGCCCAGAAAGCTTCCATGTGGACACTCCCCTTCCAATGTGGATGCTTCTGCGCTTGCAAAGGCAATGAATGCAGAAAGGAGAATCCTCACCACGTGGAAGCCGTCTATGTTCCATACTGTCTAGCTTGCCAACACAGCAGAGACACTTTCATGTGTCTGCATCTACCAAGCAGGGGCACATTACTATTAAGTCATTTCCAATTTGAGAATGTATGTGTCTGTACTTGGTCTTCAGAGTTACGAATCTCACACCTTTGAAGCATTTGTGAGTATAAATAGCTGTGGGTTATAAGCAGAGATATTGTATTTTGATTTAATGTAACTCATGATGATTTTAAAATACATTAAGGTCACAACAACCCCTCTGCACATTAGCAAGACCGTTCAATAGTTTACAACTGCAGCGCATTCCAGTTCTGTGCACTGCAGGGGCTCTTTACAGCGTCTGTATTGACTGGCCCCAAACCTCTGTCATATTGATTGTTTAACAACTGCAGAGAGCTTTCTGCTGAGATATGATATTACATCTAATTCCACCGCCTGTCCAATGTAATAATAAATCATTTTATAATTTCAGGACCAATAAAAGATACTTTGGCAATATAATTTACTGAGGTTGGCTGACTCAGTGTGGTAGGTCAAATGCTATCATCTTGTTTGTAGCTGCATTATGAACATTTGGTAGGACAAAAAAAGAGAAGGAAATGTTAATGTCCTGCATGAATTACATGCTGAAATCTTCTGGTGGGGGTGCATGTGCTTGTGGCTCTGGCAATGGGCGCTGCACAGCAAAAGCATGTTAAGCTGGGTTGTAAAACATTTTATTATTTTTTAGCATTAAAAATATACATATGTCTACAATAAACAGGTATCAGTACCAAGGAACAAACCCATCTGCAATTTATCAAAACAACATTTCAAGTAAAGTTAAAAAACAATTCAATGGGATAGATCATGCATTTTAAAATTTATATTCTTATTTTATTCCCACAGTTGGGACTCCCAAGCTGCTTTGAATGTTGCTCTCCCCTCCTCCATTCTCTAACAACAACCTTGTGAGACAGGCCAGGCTGAGAGTTGGTGAGAGGCCCAAGGTCACCCAGCAAGCTCCCATGGTGGCAGCATGGAATCGAACCCAGGTTGCCCAGGGTCCTAGTTCGCCACTCACCGAAGATATCTTCTGCTAAATCTGAGCAAGAAACCAACACTATCATTTAAAATAATTAAATAATTCAGTATCATTGGTATCTCACCCCAGTTATGCTAAATAAAACATATAGGCTGGAATATGAAACATGTTGGAAAAGCAGAAATTTCAAAAACAAACACAATATGAATTAGCAAAGCAACAAAAACTACTATATATTGGGCTTTGTTTTTGATGTACTGGGATGACATGATAATGAACATGTTTTGTTGTGATTAGTAATGACTAGGTATTGATTGTATAATTTTGCTATTGCCCTATTTTACTTGGCATTTTAATACAGTAAATGGAGCTTTTCTGACAGTGTGGAAAATTTTCTATATCTGTGTGTCCAGATGGTTTTATGCCTGTTATATATTACGTATCTTCAAGTGAACAGCTTTTGAATATTGTTTCATTGTTACATTTTATGTGCATACATTTAAAACAATTGGTCAGTAAATCATACTATGTTGTAGGCTCATTTCAACTCTAAATTTAAACAAGCCATTATAAAAGAGCCTGAAAAATCCTTTTGTCATGCAGGTGTTCGAAAAAGCTGTTGGAGCTCTCTAGCTTTTCAGTGAGGCTATCCATAATTATACCAGAATTGAGTTCTTTGTCTGTCACAAAAATATCTGTTGCATTTCATCTAAATAGCACAGGTCTAATGTACAGCCGAATAAATTTTTAGTGTAATTGAAAATGTAATCAATAGCACCCAGAGAAGTAAATAAATCACAGGGATTGTTAATTCAAAGAACGGTAAGGTAATTTGTCAAGTGCTGTAACAGCTAGTGTAAAATCATATTAGCAATGGCAAAAGGAATGAAGACAGAAATACATTTTTTTTCTTTTTCAGCTGCCTTCGGGAAATGGTTTTCCATCCATAAGATATAATTCAATATATTTGTTTTACTAAAGGGCTGCTTATGCCCCTAGTTTTATAACACTTTATCAAGTAAAAAGTATTCTTTAATTCAGCAGTAAGTGGCTGGGAATGAGGGTGGGCTATAAATGTGAAAAATAAATTAATAAAAACAGAGTTTAAAGGTGAACCTGATAAAACCTGATAATATCTAAGCACAAGGTCTTCTGGAGTTTTTGACAGAGTTGCCAGTTAGAAGGGCAGGGGTGTTCTACTGTCCCCTCTCCCCAGACTGTGTTTCATGTGATTATTCCGTAAGTGCCTGTAAAACTTGCAGTTCATACTAGGTCATGGCCAGTTTGCTGGTTCTGCACATGGGGTCAGTAGACATGCAAAACCAAACCATGGTTTGGCAGTATGGGAACATGGCCTGTGCTCCCCCCTTTGGCTTGTACCCACTTAATTATTTCCTGTTTAATGCAAACCATAGTTTGCCAGGACTCTCTGCTGTGTTGAAGCTCATTTGCATTCCTGGTAAGTACAACTCAATACTTACTGGTTGAAATGCAAATTTAGACTCTCTCTCTCTCTCTCTCTCTCTCTCTCTCTCTCTCTCTCTCTCTCTCTCTCTCTCTCTCTCTCTCTCTCATTAAATTACAGCACCCAACTGGATGGCATATACTCAAGGTTTCTAAGAACCCAAATGCAAAATTGTTGATTTCCTAATAATAATAATAATATGCAACATCACTAAAATTTACATCTGTACTGATAAGAACAGTATCAAATGTAGTGCTGATTTTTAAAATGTTAATTCTTGCAATAGCAAACCGTGGTTTGGCATTACATGCAAACTGCAGGCATGTGTACCATTTGTTATCATATTTGAGTGTGTTTTGTTTTTTAATAATTTTGTTTTATTTTCTTTTTCTTTGTTTTGTTTATTGTAGTCTTTATTTTCATTGGTTTTGGTTTCAGTTTTGAAATTCTCAGAGACTGCATCTATCATCCAAAGGATTCGAATTTCAGAGAGATAAAAGGTCACTCGTGTATAGAAGAGTTGGCCTTTATGCCCTGCTTTTTCTATCTTAAGGAGTCTCAAAGCAGCTTACAATCGCCTTCCCTTCACCCCCCCACACACACAACAGGCGTCTTGTGAGGTAGGTGGGGCTGAGAGAGTTCTGAGAGAACTGTGACTGGTCCAAGGTCACCCATCAGGCTTCATGTGGAGGAGTGGGGAATGGTTCTCCAGATTATAGAGTCTGCTGCTCTTAACCATTACACCATGTTGCAGTTAATGTTCAGAGTGGGCACAAGGAGGCATTTAGCAATCCCAGAAAGCAGGCATAGGGACACAGCTAGGGTTGCCAACCTCCAGGTACTAGCTGGAGATCTCCTGCTATTACAGCTGCTCTCCAGCTGATAGAGATCAGTTCACCTGGAGAAAACAGCTGCTTTGGCAATTGGACTCTATGGCATTGAAGTCCCTCCCCTCCCCAAACTCCGCCCTCCTCAGGCTCTGCCCCCAAAACCTCCCGCCGATGGCAAAGAGGGACTGGCAACCCTAGACACAGCACACAATCTCATAGTGGGGATGGGCAGGAAGATCATGACATTGCCCTCCATCCCCAATCTGTTCAGAAATGCAAAGTATGGAAACCTATCCGTGCCATCCTCTTGGGTGGTAGCATTAATATACTCTCCTGGTTGGTCAACATGTCTGTCACTTACATTATTTGCTGACTTCCCCTCCCTTCCTCTGTACCCTCATTGAACTAAAACATTATCAACAAGGCACAAGGGTACAAAGAATTCACAATTTTCTCCAATCGTTTCTGTAGGTTGTTAATGTTATGAATTAGACTTGGTATAATTACTCAATTAAGAAATGGGAGTATTCAGCGTTGCTTTTGATTAATTCCCATCCTGCTGTACATTACTAGAATTATTTTTTATTACACTTGAGTCGGTGAAGTCTATGACACTGATTGACTGGCCCGATATTAACGTTTCCACTGCCCCGTAACAGTTGGATCCTGGCACAAAATTTCCGCTTGTGCTAGATCTCTTGCACAAGTAGAAATGCAAGGAAAAGACTGTACTAGACACCCTCGCAAAGTCAAATTTATTGTACCTGCATTTTCATTTGCGCAAGGTATTATGAAACCCGTCCCAACATTTCAGGAAATGAACCTACCAGTGAACCTTGGAACAGGATTTAGGGGGGCACGTCAGGCTGCCATGGAGGGGGGGAGAGGGTGGAAATCCTTGTGTGTGTGGAAACACTTCAGGATCCAAGCTACAGAGCATATTTACAAAGTGTGTTTGTTTCTTCAGGAGAAACAAGTTCTCACAGACAGAAGTAATGCCTGGAAAAAGGAACAGGGAGTTGCAACCTAGGATGACTGTGCAGTTTGTTCAATAAGTTACGTTAGCGTTTGACTGAACTGAAGGTATCCATGCAGTCATAAGCAATGATACATCTGGTAGTGAAGTGAAAGGTAACGGGACAAACAAGCAAAGCAAGCAAACAAGAATGTGACGGGGGGGACTACTTTGTTTTGTGCAGCAGAAGAGATACAAAATGTATGTGTGACTTCAGGCCTGTAAAATCTTCCCATTTTTTGAATTGTTTACTATAGTACAATAGCAAACAGTTTATAAAGCCCTCTGGTAGCAGGGACAACTGTAGGAAAAAGGGGAGCTGACAGAAGGAAGTACACAGAACACTCTCTTGCGGGATGTTCAATCAGCAATGCGAGTAAATTCTCACAAATCTCAGGCACACACACGAATGGACAAAACTGATTTCTACTTCTGGGCATTTCTAAAAATCTCAAATGTTTGCTTTTGCCTTATTGAGAAGACTTTTACAATGCATTTGATGCACTCCTTCCAAATGGTCCTAAAAGAGCTCTCAAATTATTTTAACCCTAAAACAAATGCTGAGATGTTTTACTTGAAAAGGATTGACAAAGAAATGTAAGTCGTAGCTCAGCTTGAGTGAAATAAAAGGCAAAGGACTTGAATTAGTAACAGAACTTCTAGCACCTGCACACTCTCTGGAAATAGCTGATGTACAGGTAGCCTGCACTGAAAAGTCTGATTCAACTCCTAGGAGATCAGAAAAACAGAATGAAACAAGCCTGGGAACCTTTAATATAATTAAAGCTGAATCTGTTAACAAAAGAAATTCCTGCTTCATTTGCAATGGCAGCTAGCCCCATAAAAATGCATGTCCTGCAAAAAAAGGAAAAGTTGGCATTTTTTATGGGAAAATAATTAATTTTGCTTAAGTATGCAGACTGAAGCAAAAAGGAACAAGCCAAAACCCCAGGTAAATCAAGCCAAGAATTTAGCAGTGAAGAAAATTATGTTTTTGGAGTTCAGACAGAAACCAGAGCAGACTTTATAGACAGCAACTTCTTTAAGTAAATACACTAACATGGAAGGCACTGGACACACGCTTATCAAAATGCTTGGTGGAGCTACCTATGGACAGTTAGCATTTAAACAAACATGGATCCTGGTTTTTTGAGAGAAAAGCAGGCTTTAAATAAACAAACTACTGATGCAGTATATAAACATAGTATTAAATACATTTTATACTTTTCAAATATATATGAAGTAGAAGAATGTACTTGGTAAAGAGAATAGCATCTTGTATAGAGAGATGATTCAGAGCAGGGGAGGGCATACTCTATGTTCTGGGTGCTACTTAATTTTTGTGAAGAGTTTTGGGAACTATAAGTCACAAAGTGGCAGCTCAATGATTGAAGCAAGTTACAAAATGGCGGCTGGGCATACCCAGAGGCATAAGCCAAAGGGGACACAAGAACATAAGAAAAGCCATGCTGGATCAGACCAAGGCCTATCAAGTCCAGCAGTCTGTTCACACAGTGGCCAACCAGGTGCCTCTAGGAAGCCCCCAAACAAGACAACTGCAGCAGCACCATCCTGCCTGTGTTCCACAGCACCTATGATAATACGCATGCTCCTCTGATCCTGGAGATAATAGGTATAGAAGGTAGGGGCCTTCTATAATGTGGGAGCCACCACAGACAATGCACATGAATCAGAAGTTGCCAGTTTTACCTGTTTGCACCTTCAAAAGTCTTTGCTCAGGTGAGCACTGTTGGATACATTGGTCCAATGTCATTGAGGGTTTTGTAGGTGTTTGGAGTAACTCAAAACATGGTTGCTGACAGCCATCACAGGCCCCCAGAGAAATGTTCCTTCTAGGGCCTCCCTCCACTCCTCCCAGATGCAACCCAAACATTACCTGGCTTGCCCAGCTCTGTGGAACTGTGAGATGACCAGGGTTCTGAGATTTTTGTCCCTTCCACTCAGCAGACCTGACTGAAGATGTCTAAGCACCAGTACAGAAAGAATGGATAGAATGACTTGAAGGAGAAAGTGAGACTGGGAAAGACATCACATGGAGTCTAGAATCAGGACAGGCAGCAAGAAGGTAGCACAGTAAAGAAGGATTCAGTGACAAGATTGTGGGACAGTAAAAAAATCCATGCATGTCTTTTCCAGATATCCAGAAACAGCTAGGAACTAGGTGTTGCCAGGTATTTAAAAAAGACAAGTGCCAAATTTTACATGTACATCTATCATGGTTCGTAACACAGCAGAACAGCAGATGTAGCTGACTGTTCTTCAGTTAAATGGCTGGTAGTTTTATTTAGGACTGCATTTGTCTTAGTTTTTATTTATTAGCAGTCCTAATTAGAGTCTTTTCTGTGTTCTCTCTCTATTCAAACAGTTGCACAAAAGCACACACATACACTAACATTTCTGAATACTTGTAACATCTTGAACAGTACGGGCTTCTCTTGTGCTTTGCTAAGAGTGTTATCTTGGTGGAAAGGAACAGTCATGTCTCAGCTAAAGAACTGATTTAATGCAGAAATTCTTGTTGACTTCAGTAGCCAAGAAGTGATGCTTATGGGGTGATTCAAGAAAAGTATCTTTGCTGTTAGAAAATGTATAAAGGGGGAAGAATACTGAACAGAAGGGTGATTTATTTTTGCAGTCTGAATCCTTGTGTTTTGGGCTGGAGAGACTTGATCCCGGCTTGTATGTTTTAACTTGGTACCATTAAATAGAGCAAGCTGTTAAACTACTTCCTGATCTCCAGTGCGCTATCTTTGATCTGACCTAATCTGGATAGCGTTTTTCTAGGCACAACAAAGGTCTATAAAGGCAGCATATAACTTCCCTTTAGGGAAGTGAAGGTATTTTTCAGCCAGGAAAGACAATGTGATGCAGTGGTCTAAGGTTGAATGGTTCACCCCAAAACCAATTTGTTCTTTCCCCAGGAACCTTTGAGTGCTCATCCATTCAGATAGCTTTAACTGCAGGTGTTTAGAGTACAGTTTCCCTAGTATAGAAAGTAAACTTATTGGTCGGTAGTTCTCAGGCGCTGACGGGCCACTTTTTTAAAAAACTGGAATTATAATAGAGTTTAGCCAGGAATCTGGGAGAATCCCATATTTGTCAATAAGTGTGAATAGTCGAGCAAGGGGGTCCGCCCACCAGTCCATATTGTTCTTGATGAGTTCCGCGGGTATACCGGAGCTGTAACTGTGGGTAAAGAAGCCAAATAAAAGGTTATTTCACGTATAATTCTACAGGGGGTACCCCTTTAACGTATCACAGAAGAAATAAACCGTGGTCTACTGCAAAACAAACAAGAGGATGTCCTACCCAATACATGTGTTAAGTCAGTGGCTTAGCAGAACTAGCAAATGGTCTCGCATTATGCTTGATTTGATTTAAATTTTACATTTCGCTCTGTAGTTCCTACATTTTAGGCTCACAAACCGAAGGTTTGAGGAACCTATCTCCTACGTAAAGCGAAAGGGCCACGCATCTGAATAAAGTGGGTTGTAGTCCACACACACGAAAATATGTCACATGATTAGTCTCTTGCTCATTTTATCCCAGGTATGATATATGTTGAAAAGAGTAGGAGTCCAGCAGCACCTTAAAGACTACATGTTGTAGGCCTGTAGCCAAAAGAGCTACGTTAGTACTTCGTGCCACCCCAGATGGCCTCTCCTTGGTAACCAGCAGCCGGCGCCATTTTGGCACCCAACGCCGGCGAAACTACATTTCCCATCATGCCGCTGGCGGCACTCGCGCGACCTCGTCTGCCTCACCGCGGCTTGTTTGGTGGGGTCACGGAAGCGGCGGTGGCGGCGGTTGGTGCGCGTTCCGTGGGCCGACGCGATGGCTCTTTTCCCCGCGTTTGCGGGGGCCGCCAAGCCGGGGGAGGCGCCGGCGAACGAGAGCGAGGACTCTAGGAGAGGTAGTGAGCTCCTACCCCCCCCTCTTCTTCTCCCAATGGGCTGGCCCTCCAGATTACCGTTGGGCCTACCGCCACCCCCTCCTTCTTGACTAGCCCCTTAGCTTTGGCTTCGTGTGCCCGTGGCTTCTAGCCTGGCCCCTTCCCTGTAAAAGGCCCAGGTTTATGACCTCTCCCAGGCAGTCGTTTTCATAGGGCAAAGCGCCTGTTGACATAGAGGCCATTCATGCACGGGAGGCTTGGCCTTGGATTTGCCGCTCTTTCTGTGTGTGTGTGTGTGTTAAGTGCCCTCAAGTCGCTTCCCACTCATGGCGACCCTATGAATGAAAGTCCTCCAAAATGTCCTGCCTTTGACAGCCTGGCTCAGATCTTGCAAACTGAAGGCCGTGGCTTCCTTTATTGAGCCAGTCCATCTCTTGTTGGGTCTTCCTCTTTTCCTGCTGCCCTCAACTTTTCCTAGCATGACTGTCTTTCCCAGTGACTCTTGTCGTCTCATGATGTGACCAAAATACGACAGCCTCAGTTGAGTCATTTTAGCATCTAGGGTCAGTTCAGGCTTGATTTGATCTATAACCCACTGATTTGTTTTTTTGGCGGTCCAGGATATCCGTAACCCTCTCCTCCAACACCACATTTCAAAGGAATCTATTCTCTTCCTATCAGCTTTCTTCACTGTCCAGCTTTCACACCCATGCATAGTAATAGGGAATACAATGGCATGAATCCATCTAGTCTTGGTGGCCAGTGACACATCCTTACGCTCTCTAGATGCACATTTTTCCCCATCCAAATCATCTAAGCTCAAAAAATGAGCCCCCGTGCAGAGTTTTGAGAATTTGGATGGGAAAAATGTGCATCTAGAGAGAGGCAAATCCAATTTTGGCAAAGCCTCCCGTGCATGAATGGCCATAGACAAAGAGACGTTACCAGCCGTCTTGGTTTTGATGCTCATACCAGAAAGGAGGGTGGAGGGAGGGTTAGAAAAGTCGAGGCACCCCGTGGTGCTGCGTTGCCCTTTTCATGCTTCCTCCGTCCTTTGTGCAGAGTGACAGCCTTTCACCCTCAGCAATGAGCATTTGGTGCCTCAGATTTTAGGGAGGCCCATTAAGTCACGCTAGGAAAAGTTGAGGGCAGCAGGAAAAGAGGAAGACCCAACAAGAGATGGACTCGCTCAATAAAGGAAGCCACAGCCTTCAATTTGCAAGGTCTGAGCAAGGCTGTCAAAGATAGGACATTTTGGACGACTGCCATGAGTCAGAAGCGACTTGACAGCACTGAACGCACACACACACACACATTAAGCGTCTGCCAAGGCGCTCTCGACTCACAGTCCCCCCCCCCCTTTACTAGAAAGGCAGGAATTCAACAAGTGAAGTGGCTCCCTGGCATGAAGATGCAAGTGGGAAGGAGGGAGCTTCATTTTGTATGATGGTGCAGCTGTTAGGGATTCTGTTCATGAGAAGATATGGCGGTCCCCAATGCCGACAGAGGGATTTGCGAGGGAAGCATGGTCTCCAAAACTATTGGCCTACTTCCGACTAAGCTGCTGAGATTTGGTCTGTAACTCCTGTTGCTTTCAAGCTGGGCTTGCTTGCAAGCATGTTCGCTTAGGCTGCAGCCCAACCAAGTAATCTTAAATAGTTCTACTCAGAATCCTATCCAGATGTATTTAGTGAGACTTACTCCCAGGAAAATGTTCTTAACATGAACTGTAAATCTATTTTTACTCTGCTTGCTTCTCAAAATCTCTGGTAGACGATGTTCTACAAATATATGTATGTATATATATAGTGCAAAGTGGTAAACTGTAATCACCCCACCCCCTGAGATTTGAGATAATAGTCTCTGTGTTTACATCCAAAACATTGTTACACTTTGATGAGTTGTCTATTTTCATGAATTTGCCATCCTAAAGAAATATCCAACTTATGTTGTTAAGGAGATACTCACACCAAGGGATTCTATGAAAGGAGGGCCTTTTAAAGCATGTGGGATAAAATGATCTTCCTCTCTCATTGGTTATTAAACTCGCCACTGGGGAGAAAGGCATGGGACAAATGAAGTAAGCAAAGAAATAAAATTTTATGCTGTGTTATGTTATTGGGACGTTTGTAGCAAATGCAGGAAGGCCTCAGAAGTCACCAGATAGCGTCTCGGAAGCTGAATCAGGGTCTGAGCCTGATCATCTGAAACTCCCAAGAATCCTGACCATCTGAAGACAGCAAATGTAGCACACAAATATTTGAAGATGAAAGGGCTAAGCAGGTGGCCCCATCACCGCTTGCATGCTTGTGGAATTTTCTTGATATAGTTGTTTCAATTACAGATTTTAACATTAAGCATTAATGTAACTTTGCTACCACATTCTGTGATCCCAAGGCAGTAGGAAATGGGTTATGTGAACGGAAACTAGGTGCTGCATTACAGCAAATAGTATTGAATGCTGTTACCTTTTGGTGCCAGTATAGTTTACGTTCTCATAATCTGAGGCCCATAGTGGTGTTGTTTACCTTGCTCTCTAATGAAAGATAAATCAGATACCATTATACAGCAACTCAGGTTGGTTTCTGGCCTCTTTGTGTTCACTTTCGTATTCACTAAATCATTGTTCACCCTACCTTTTCATCATGAATTATATTTGCCAGGGCCCATAATATAGATGTTTTCACTATTTCATTGTGGGTGTTTTGGGCCCATCTACACAGGAGCAATTTTGGTTTCTTATTTTACCATTATTTCAATAAAATTTTGCAAGATATTCCAGTGTTCTGAAAGTCGAATAGTAAAATTCTGTCAGCTATCCATAAATAATCTTAAAGCCCGAAGGAACTGGTAGTGAAATTTTAAGTAGAACTGTACTTTTCTAAGCCCATTAACTTCAAAGACTTAAAAGAGTGTAACTTTGCACTGGTAGACTACTAGCCCAGGCAACACAGAATACCGATTTCACCATGCTAGAAAATTTGTTTCCCTGTCTTGCAGAGATGAATATAATAGAGTTTGTTTGATACTTTATGAGCTAGCTGGACACTGTTTTTCTAAGGAATGTACCTCTGTCCTGTCCAAAATCAACTTTTCTGGGAAAACCTTGTTGCCTGCATTTTCAAATGGTAAAGCTGCTTTTTCATACAATGTAGGACAACAGGAAAATACAGCAGGCTGCTCCTAGTGATAATGCAGATATCAGCAGATAATCTTTCAAAGGGCTTCTGTGCTGTATGAGGAAATGTTAAATTTTATCAGATTGTTCTCTCTACAACCAAACCTTCAGTTCTCCCTTTTAGCTCCTGAATCATATAACAAGATACATATCTTGTATGTCTATGCCTCTGCTCTGTATTATTGACATACTGGGTGGGAGCAAGGAAAGCCAAAATGTAATGATGACATGTCAGGAAGAATCGGGGCAATTGGATGCCCGGTTGCTGTTTTTTTGGTGACAAATGCCTGTTTGATTTCTGATATAGTTCCCATCCTTCCTGATTGTGTGGCATAGTCAAAGTGTTTCTAGTATCTGAAGAAGTGAGCTGTGGCTCACGAAAGCTCATACCCTGCCAGAAAATATTTTTCTTAGTCTTTAAGGTGGTACTGGACTCTTGCTCTTTTCTGTTTCTAGTATTGTTCTTGTAAAATTCTGTTTTACTGTTAGATGGGAGGCATCTGTCTTTTCAGTATTGTATATTTATTTATTTATATTAGACTTATACCTTGCCCCTCCCCTGGGTCACAGGGCTCGGGGCGGCACACAGCATTCAATAAACAATCTATCAATAGAGATAAGACATAGTTATAAGATCTTAAAGCACAATCAGTAAAATAGGGTACTTGCTCAGGCATCAGAATGAAACATGATCATTTGGCTCCCGACAACCAACATCCCAGACTTCTGTCAAAAACAGGCAGCACTGCTAATAGGTGGTAGAAAACTGTCCTCGACTGTCCTCAGTGGAATGCCTGGCAGAACAACTGCATCTTACAGGCCCTATAGAATCTAGAAAGATCCTGCAGGGCCTGGATGTCGAGCCACCTGTGGGCTGGGCACCCACCACTCATGATGAAGTACGAAGCATTCTTGGGGAGACATACAGGGAGAGGGGATCCTGTAGGTGTGAAGGTCCCAGACCATTTGGAGCTTTAAAGGTGAAAATCAGCACCTTGAACTTGACTTGGAAACCAATAGGCAGCCATTGCAGCTGTTTAAGTACAGGTTGAATATGGGATGACCACGATGTATTGGTCAGCAGTCACATTCTGTATAACCTGAAGCTTCCGAAACAGCCTCAAAGACATCCCCGCATAGAGTGAGTTGCAATGGTGACTATCACCATGGCCAGGTCTGACTGAGGCAGAAATTCTGAAGCTGTCTGTAGAGTGTGAATAACAAAATCCACACAGTAGAGCCACAGATAGTCGTGTGTGTGTGTTTTTATCTCTCTACAAAGCTGAGGGAAGCCCCAAGTCTACAGAAAGATCTGAAATCTAAAACACACTGGGGGATTAAAGCCCTCCAAAATAATAGGAACAACACTTGTAGCTTTGAGAAGTGAATGATCACTAAGCTCTTGCAAGACTATGTTCTGAGATCTCAATGACCATTTTGGTTTTGTTTTTTTTGACAACCCCAGAACTATTTCTGAGCCGTCCAACATTTGGTTTCTGTAAATCAATGTGGGGAGGGGAACAGGGGTGCATTGGGAGTCCAAAACAGCCCTAGAAATGGCTCCACCCCCTCCCCTGTCACCTCCTCTGATGGAGGGAGGAATCACCAAGCCTGGTCCTGGTGGCAGCCACCATGTGACCTACCTGGGCAACTTTCCACCCCACAACTTGCATGACTTGGCCAGGCCTGGAGGGAGCCATTATGCAACTCACACAAGCAACTTGCTACTGTGCAACTTTCTGAGCTTGACCCAACTTTTCTTGTGGAGAGGCTTCCAGGGGAAAGGAAGGAGGGAAACCTGAAGACTGGGGGAGAGGGGTGGCAGATAAAGGTTGGTTGGTGAGTGGGAAGGAGAGAAGGGAGCAGGGAAAGAAGAGAGGATTTGGGGCTGCCAGGAGGAGAGAAAGAGGAAATCCCTAGGGAGGGGGATACTGGGGGAAATGAGATGCCCTCCACAGGTCCTGCAGGTACTCTACTTATTGTATATTAGACCATTGCTTCATGATACTTCCAAAGTCTATAATACATGACTGTTATTGATGTGCTAATCACATTTGTTATATGCTGTATTGTCTGCTGGTCAAATAAATCCCCAGCTTTACAAAACACAGTGGGAATTCTTTTTATTGATCTACCTTTCCTCTGTGTCTGCAGAATTGAGCTGGCTTATCAACTCAAGCTTCCGCAATGAAGATGCATTGAGACTTCACCAGCACTCTTTAGAGGTCACAGACCTTCCCTCAGAGAAATCCCCACTTGTAAGGTAGTGTGCTCTTTGGCAGCTTTCATTTGCTTATAAAAGTTTGGCTACATATTGTAGTTATATTAATTAAATATCCAATTTATTTAAAGGGATTGTGTGGTAGCTTTTCATTTGATGCTGATCGTATTTGAGGGCTTTCCATGAGCATGGTTGCCTAGCTGTCATTATTACAGGGGTTGTTAATAGGGTTGCCAGCCTCCTAGTGGGGCCTGGGAATCTCCCAGAATTACAACTGATCTCTAGGCTGCAGGGATCAGTTCCCCTGGAGTAAATGGCTGCTTTGGAGGGTAGACTCTAATGACATTATATCCCACTGAGGTCCCTCCCCTCCCTAAACCCTGCCATTCCCAGACTCCACCTCCAAATGTCAGGAATTTCCCAAGCCAGAGTTGGCAATCCTAGTTGTTAGGTTGTTTTTCTATTATTGCATGAAATATTAACAAAATCAATTTCTCTAGCCATAAGGAAAATGTGCTTGGAGAAGTTACATAGTGGGTTGCCACTAATCACAGTAATGAATTAAATTATTAGCTGTGGTTCTTACTGGAAAATGTACAACCTAGTCCTGTACAGCGTTTGCTTTCCCCAAGCCAGTGAGCCAGACTTCACTGTGGATCAACTTCCTAGCTTCTTGAAGCAAAGTTTATTTTACTAGGGTTGCCAGGCAACTGGCAGGGGGTGGGGGGTAGGACTGCCACCTCCAGGTTGGGAAACTCCTGGAGATTTGGGGAAGGATCCTAGGGAGGACAGGGACCTCCGTGGGGTACAATGCCATAGAGTCCACCCTGCAAAGCATCCATTTTCTCCAGGGGAACCAATCTCTAAAGTCTGGAGATAAACTGTAATTCCAGGGGATCCCCTTGTCGCACTTGGAGGCTGGCATCCCTATACTACCTGCACAGCTGCAGCAGCAGAATATGGATGGATGTGCTGTCATGGCCCCATTCCCCTCGTTGTTAAATTGCCTTTAATTGCTGCTTGAAGCAAGTTAAAATTTCTAAGGCTGAAACCCTAAGTATGCTTTGTAAGAACTAAATTCCTTTGAAAATAAGACCGACTTCCGATTAAATACATTTAGGATTGTGTGACACATGCAATTCTAATCCTGCTGGAATGTACATGGAACACTTCCTGGCACCCTTTGGATCCCAGCCAGTAATTTTAGGTTAATGTTTACTGTTCCGAGAACAAATGGTCAATGTTTTCCTTTCAAAGATATGTCCAATTTATACCCTGCTGGATTTTACAGCTATAATAACTCGAAAGTTCAAACAGTTAGGGACAGTACTTCAAAGTTTACATTTCTGTAAGTGAATGACTTTCATAATAATTGAAGCAACATCTAATGTCCTCTCCAGTGGGAAGTCTTTAATGGCCTTTTTAAAAAATTAAAGACAATGTGTCATTTTAGGGACAAATGTCTCATGGTAGGCATGACTTCTCCTAGTAGCATTTTTAAAGAAAAGCAACTGAGGAATGGGGAGGAGAGAGAGGAAGGAGGAGTTTAGTAACTCTTCCCCTTCTTGCTCAGAATTTTCTGTCCTTCCTGCAGAAGAAAATATACAGGGTTCAAAACCATCAGGAAGTGGAATTATGGAACTCTAGCTGACCCTTACTTAACCAACTGTTTATTATTGGGAACAATTTGTTTTTCCTGCTTTGTGCAGTCAAGGATCTGCTGTCATAATGATCGCAAATACCAACCTAATTTATATGATAATCGTACCTAATTTAGGTTAGGAGTTGTGTGAATTTTCTAAAGTGAAACATTAATAAAGAATCACTTTTACATCACTGTTTTATATAATACTGATTTTGAAAAATCGTTTTCAAAGTCTCAGTTTAGCCTGAGAACTATGTTTTTAAGCTGCTGGATGTTTTATGTTTTTATGTTCTGTTATGCTGGGTTTTAATTAATAATATATGGCATTTATTTTTTAAATTATATTTTACTCTCTAAGCTGCTTTGGGTAGGTCCCAGGTGAGGCAGCATAGAAATTTCCTAAATAAGTTATTAATAATAATTTAAGATACAAGGTACAGGTATTTTATTTTTCCCTTTCTGCTACTCATACTTGAGTTTTCTGTTTTAAATTGGCCTTAAATGTGTTTGCTAAATGGGTAATTCACAAGGATGTTTTGTGCGGTATGTATGAAGAATCCACAACGTACAGAAGCACTTTAACTTGCATTCCTGAAATGGGGCCCAAATGTCCGTAAAAGCCAGTGTGACCTCTAAGCCGGCATCCATGCCACTTGCGCCGTGCAAACTGGCACGGACGCTGGCATAGGGTGACTTATGCTGGCCCCATTAGACCGCAGCGGCAGCACGGCTCTCAGATGCCAGCACGGCTTCCTGCCGGCATTTCCCCAGCGAATCTCCCCATGCTGGCATCCTGGGAGGCGTTCCTGGGGGTGAAGCTGCCTTTAGGCATCTTCCTAACCCCTTTGGCCTCTGCAGCAGGGCTATGCCAGCAAAATAGCTGGCGTAGTCTTGCTGAAGTCTGTGGGGCATTTTTTTCGACTTAGTTATTTTAGGTCTGTTTATTTTTCTTTTTTCCAGCTGGGAAGCCTCTGTGGAGGTGGCAGGCTGTGCTGCTCCTGGCCACTGCCTAACGCCCCCCCCCCTCAGAAATGGGCTGCTTGTGTGATAACATGCTGCCTATTTGGGCATGGATGCCATAGGACACTCTCCCAGTAACCGTAGTGGAAAATTTACCACTGCAATCTGGGAAATGCCTGCTTTTGTCTATGCATGCCAGTCTTCATGCCTGAACCAGTCCTTAGGATTGTGAGATAACTTACCTTTTTTACTTTGATGTCAATGTATTTCCTATAGCTTATTTTACCTTTAAGATTTGCTTTCTGTGGACGAGTAGAACTTTTAAAAATGCTACAAAGAAATTAACTGAACTTTAGTTCAGTTCAGCTCTCTGCTTTCTTTCTAGCCTAAGGACGGATTTCATCCATTTTTTAAAACAGTTTTCCTAACATTACATGTCAGGTCTTCCTTCCATGTTTAGAATTGGGTTGCAAATCATATCACTACTGTAGCTTGCTTCATTCTTCATTTTTGTCCTTTTTCATATAAGCCAATTGGAATTATCAGGAGAAAGTGACGGCAGTGAAAGTTTCCAAAAACCAGATAAGAAAAGAAAGAAAAAGAAGCGACATCACAAAAAAGTTAAAAAAAGAAGTAGGAGAGAATACAGCACCTGCGATTCAGAATCAGACACCGAGGATGGAGAAGGTGACAGAAACAAAGGAAAAGGTGTAGAATCGAAGTACGTAAGTATGCTTTATTATTATTTGTTACTGAATGTACATTGGTCTTGATCATTTCCTCATTTTTTTGCAGTTTCTGAACAAAGTGCAACATAAGGCAGCTCAAGAATATGAGAATAAGTTAATGAGAAACATTATGGGACACATTTGAGTACCTGCTCACAGCAGAAATGGGGCTGGGCTTGGAATGGCAAAGTTTGTTTTTGGAACCTGAGAGCCCAGACTGTGGTTTTTGTAGCCATGCACTTGGGAACGTGCTGTGGCTCTGGTAGAACATACACTTTGTATTCCAAAGGTTTGGGTTTTAATCCCTTGGCTCTCCAGTTTAAAAAGATAAAGGTTGTGTGTGGGGGGGGTCTCTATATTTTCAAAATTCATGTAAATAGTTAATCCTCTTGAATTTCTGTGTCATTGCTAGTAGATTTAATCTGTTGTGGTTTTCACCTTGACACTGAAGAATTCTCTTTCAACTCCTCCCTTCTTTGCTGTGGAGTCCCTCTTTCTTGTGAGTTAATACAACTCAGTTCTCAGCCTCTTAAGCTCTGCAAACTTCATGTGCAGTGATGCCTCCTGTATAAACAATCGTAAACAAAATCAAACAAATCAGTGTTGTGCAAGCTATCAAGTTATCAAAACAAAAAAATACTAGGCTAAAAAGTCTTATGAGCTATATTCACAATGGATGACAATCAATGTGACAAGAATGCAAATTACATATAGTATACAGATAATCGCAAAAGCACAAAAACCCAACCCCCAATGGAGGTGAAAGCAAACCCAAGAGTTCAACAGGTAAGTTCATGTTAATGTTGTAAAGGGATAGAGAATCTTCTGTCAAGGGACAAAAAAGCCAAGAAGGTCAAGTACATATAGTCTCCAGAAGACCCCCAGCAAGAAGTAGATCAAGAAGATGGGCTCTCCGGATGAAAGCTGTGCTCCATTTTCGCTGTTAACTTCATTAGTTGCTTGCTCCCCAAATAACAATGTTTTCCATGTTTCATCTTGGAAACTCCTTAAGAGTCCATTTCTACTGCATCGCTCTCATGATTCTTTAGGTCTGTTTTGGATATGTACAGTATTGCTTGAGCAGTAGCTTTCATTCTCCTACTAGGTCAGTTTTGTCATCATGGGATGGCTGATTTTTGATGTTTAGTAATTTACTGTGGGAATTGTAATGCCTTTTGTTTTATAATGTTGGGGTTTAGTATGTATTTAAGAAATACGATTTTCCTCCTTTTTCCAGTTTAGGAGACAAAACTTCAGATGTGAGCAGTCACTCAATTTGGCTTGATGATGTTCAGGGACTGACGGCAGAAGTGTTCAGAACAGATAAGAAGCCAGATCCTGCAAACTGGCAGTACAAGTCTCTGTACAGAGGAGACATTGCAAGGTAATGACATGTACAGTTAGAAATAGTGGATATGGACGCGAGGGTCATCATACACATTTTTATCCTGCCCTTTCACCAAGACAATCAAAACAGTGTATGAGGTTCTCCCTTCTTTATTTTGCCTTTCCAACACCCCTGAGAAGGGGAGAGAGCGCAACTAGCCCAATGAGCTTTGTGGCTGAGTGGGGATTTGAACCTGGATCCTACTTGACACTCTGACCCTTCCACCAAGCTGTCTCTTGATAGACTTACAATGGTGATAAGCAGCTAGATTTGAGTCCAGTAGCACCTTAGAGATGGACAGTATTTTCAGGGTTTAAGCTTTTGAGTCAAACCTCCTTGTATCAGATCTGATCATAAGTTCAGAGGGATGAAGGGAGCTTTTATCTCTCAAAAGTTTATACGCCGAAAAACGTGTTGGTCTCTAAGGTGCTACTGAACTGGAATCTAGCAGTTCTGCTGCAGACCAACACAGCTGCCCTCTGAAACTGTAATCCATGGTGATAAACAGTGGCATTAGAAAATATTTCATTGTGGGAGACCCGTGCAAATTACTTGTGCTCCAAGCTGGATAGATCATGTCCTACATTCTGTCTGGACCCAAAAGCTCTTTGCTATTTTAGGCTAAGTGGACTTACCTTCTCTGGAATACTTGGTGTTGTTGCAAATAGTATTCTTAGCAATATGAAGAACATAACATAAGAATGTAAGAAAGGCCATGCTGGATCAGACCAAGGCCCATCAAGTCCAGCAGTCTGTTCATGCAGTGGCCAACCAGGTGCCTCTAAGAAGCCCACAAACAAGACGACTGCAGCAGCACCATCCTGCCTGTGTTCCACAGCACCTAAGATAATAGGCATGTTCCTCTGATCCTGGAGAGAATAAATATGCATCATGACTAGTATCCATGGCTACTAGTCAAAATGAATACTAGTCATGATGCATACCTATTCTTCCTAGTATTAAAGGAGCATGCCTATTATATTAGGTGCTTTAGAACACAGGCAGGATAATGCTGCTGCAGTCGTCTTGTTTGGGCTTCCTAGAGGCACCTGGTTGGTCACTGTGTGCACAGACTGCTGGACTTGATGGGCCTTGGTCTGATCCAGCAGGGCTTATGTCTTTATGTCCACAGCTAAGACTAGCACTTTGATCTAGAAATGAAGTGGAAGGCTGAGATCTGGTGGAATGACTTCTGCTGACAGTGGAGAAGAGGGCCTTTTCTGTCTGTTTCTTCCCCTTCCAGCTGCAGAGCTCTGCCTGTGGTCAGGGGTGACTTTCACCAGCTGTAGCCCTTCCTGGGGTGCATGCCCTGTTAACATCTAGCTTAGATTGTCACAATGTGCTCTACGTGGGGCTGCCCCTGGAGATGGTCCAGAAGCTACAGTTGTTACAGAATGCTGCAGTCAGAACTAGAGTGGGTCAAAGGGACCACATCATTTCAGTCTTGTTCCATCTGCACTTGCTCCCATTGTGCTTCCAGGCTCAATTCAAGGTCCTGACATTGACCTTTAAAGCCCTATATGGCTTAGGGCCAGCATACCTGAAAGTTTGCCTCCTGCCATGTGAACCTACCTGTCCACTCCAGTCATCTATGGAGGGTCTGCTTTGGGTGCTCCACCATCTGAGGTTTCATGGGTGGTGCCCCAGAAAGGGCCTTCTCAGTGGTGGTGCCAAAACTTTGGAACTCCCTCTCCAGGGAGATTCATCTGTTTCCCTCCATTGTTGTCTTTTGCCAGTAGGTGAAAACTTTTTTGTTTGATTTGGTATATCCCCAATAACTGTTACTGATCCTCCTCCCTGGTTTTTGGTGTTATGTGTGTTTATTTGTTTTTATTGAATCATTTCATGTATACTTTCTTTTCAATGTTTTAAATGTTGAAATGTTATGTTTGCTGCCTTGGGGACCCTCTTTGGGTTGAAAGGCAGCTTGCTACCTATGCTGTTCCTAAGGATCTGTTGCCACCCCCACCCCCCCGAAGCAGAATGTGGGAGGGGCTCAGCGGGCTACTGAAGGGCGGGCAGAGACGTATTTCTCCCCCTAGCTTTATTCAAGTGGTAAAATTTAGAACCAACCTGTAGTTCATTGAGATCAGTTTCTGCCTTGCTGCTTAATCCAAAGTATATGATAGTACCCTGATGATCTTGTTTGAGAAGTATTCATTTCCTCTTTACCCACTGCCTTGCAAGTACTTAGTTTTAGCAATTTGATTTTAAAGGTACAAGAGGAGAAGTGGCTTCTGCCTTGGCCTTGATCGGAAGAGGCAACATATAATTTGGGAAAATTCAGCAGCAGAGAAAAAGC
Organism: Euleptes europaea; assembly: GCF_029931775.1. Lineage (NCBI taxonomy): Eukaryota > Metazoa > Chordata > Lepidosauria > Squamata > Sphaerodactylidae > Euleptes > Euleptes europaea. The sequence continues at coordinate 26,392,275 of NC_079317.1, forward strand.
GATCCCACAAGCGACCTGAACGCTACTTCACAAAAGATGGCTTGAAGCTTGTGAATATGGATAGCATTCCAGTTTGTAGTAAAAGTCAGGGTTCCCCATCTTGTTCAAGTTCTTGGATACCTGTTTCGCAGCTGGGCACAGATGATGTTCCTGCTACAAGCTCAGTAAATCCTCTTGGGATTTATGATCCACTGACCACATTATGGCTACAAGGAAAGGGTCCCCCTGAGCATGACACACCGAAGCAGGAGGAACCACAAGTGATCTGTGAGAACAGGCACTCTGGCCTAATGGCAAAAGTGGAAGAATATAACAAGAAAGTCAGAGAAAACCCCACAGATGTTAAAACGTGGATGGATTTTGTTTCTTTTCAGGTAAGAAGTGTGTGTTAAGATTTAAAACTGCCGAGTAATGTGAGATGATGAAACCTTTTTAAAGAAACTCCCTCACTGTGTTCAGTACAAACGGGCCCTCTTCTCCACACTTTGCCCATCAGTTTCTGGAGTGGTTTTGCAACTATTTTTAAAATGTTTGTTGCCTTTAGCTAGGTGGAGAAGGAATTAGAAAACTGCATTCACGCTGTTTTTAAAGTTTTTGTGAAGTAAGGCAAACAGTCTGCCTGAAGCCCTGAGAAGAGGGGCTAGACTTACAGCCAAACCAGAATTAAACTTAATGATTAAACTTGGGGAGGGGCCAAGTGGTAGAGCATCTGCTTGGCACGCAGAAGGTCCCATGTTCAATCCTTGGCATCTCCAGTTAAAGGGACTAGGCAGGTAGGTGATGTGAAAGACCTCTGTCTGAGACCCTGAAGAGCCGCTGCCAGTCTGAGTAGACAATACTGACTCTGATGGACCAGTGGTCTGATTCAGTATAAGGCAGCTTCATGGGTTGATACGCTGGCCACAGAGATGGCAATCTGGGCTGACACAGCAGGTGAAGAATCAGCAGGGGTTGTTCTTTAAATGACTCATCTGCCTCCCCCTTTGTAGTTTCCTGCAGAACGTTTTCCTCTGAATATAGTTTTGAAGTTCCTGACCAGGCCTATTGTTGAGACAGGTCAGCAGCCATATAGCCCAGTATTTTGGCTTGGGCCATGTGGGGCGATGGGAAAAGCTGCCCGTGAGCAAGGCACTGTGGCAATGTGACCGGAGATCGCACGAAGCTACCACATACTGGGTCAAACTGTTGGTCTGGCAGGATCAGTATTGTGTATCCTGACCAGCAGCAGATCTCCGGGGCCTCAGGTAGAGGTCTTTCACATTTATTTATATAGGGAAGTTTTGTGCTGCCTTGTCATAGCCCTGCTTAAGGTGACTTACAGTTAAAATGATAAAGTTATTCATATAAAAACAAAAGCTGATATCCTAAGCAGTTGGCTTTTACAATCCAGTGCTGTTGGTGAAGGCCTGATGCCTGTCTGGAATCCTAAGAGTTCCTGGTTTAAACAGCTGCTGGGGATGTTGTTCATGGTGGTTGCTGATAATACAGCAAAGGTAGGCATTGTAATCTGTAGTCTCGACCTCCAGGAATTTCCCATCCAGACCCAAACCTTGTGCTCAAGGACCTCTCTTATTATGCCTCTCGTCTGTGTACTTTTGTGCAATCTGAGACGCAAAGGGCTTCTTAACTCTTTCTTCCCTAGCCTGAACAGCAACACTGGCAGACCCTTTAATAGGCATGTCAGTTGTCCACTCAAGTCACAGGAAAGGGGCTGTTAGCAGATGCACACACAACGTTGGCAACGACAGGAACTCTGTCTTGGAGAAGAAGAAGAGTTGGTATTTATATGCCGACTTTCTCTACCACTTAAGGGAGATTCAAACTGGCTTGCAATCACCTTCCCCTCCCCACAACAGACACCCTGTGAGGTAGGTGGGGCTGAGAGAGGGTGACTAGCCCAAGGTCACACAGCTGGCTTCATGTGTAGGAGTGGGGGAACAAATCCAGTTCACCTAATTAGCCTCCGTCACTCCAAACCACCGCTCTTAACCATTACACCACACTGGCAGAGAGGTACTGTGGCTCACTCACTGGTAGAGCACATGCTTTGCACGGAGGAGGGTCTGGCGTTCAGTGCCTGGGACCTCCAGTTAAAGGATCTCAGGCAGCAGGTCTTGGGAAAAGCTTTCATCTGCCTGAGACCCTGGCAAGCCACTGCTAGAAAGAGTAGGCAGTACTGGGCCATATGGACCAATGGTCTGATCTGGTATATGGCAGGTTCATATGATTAGCACATGAGGGTAAAACTCTTCCCAAAGCTTCTGTAGCTGCTCATGGGGAAGTGAAAGGGTGAAAGCACCTTTTTCATGTCTCGGGAGGAGTCATTTGTCAGAGCCTGTGGCTGCTGGCTCTTTCATCCTTTGCTCAAAGGTTGCTGTCGACATGGGCTGTGGACTTTTCAGGACAGCTGTGTACTCTGTGGCTCAATTCTTTTTTACTTTCACAATTTTTTTCCCTTTTGTTCTAAGGATGAACTCATGAGAGGTCCCAGCTGTTACTCAATCAATGAGGGAGAACAAGAAAAGAGAAAGAAGTCGTTCCGGCTGGTCCTAGAGAAGAAGCTGGCAATTCTAGAGAAAGCTATTGAGAGCAACCCCAACAACGTTGACCTGAAGCTGGCCCGGTTGAAGCTTTGCACAGAGTTTTGGGAGCCATCGGTTGTTGTCAAGGAATGGCAGAAATTGGTTTTCTTGCACCCCAACAACCCAGCTCTGTGGCAGAAATATCTCCTGTTCTGCCAGAGTCAGTTCAGCACCTTCGTCGTTTCAAAAGTCCACAGCCTGTATGGAAAATGCCTGAGCACTTTGTCAGCAGTGCAGGATGGCAGTATGGTATCGCACCCTGCACTGCCTGGCACAGAGGAAGCTATGCTAGGTACGAGCGTCATGTCTGTCATATTTGAAAATCACGAATCTCTTTACTGTGTTTGCACGGAAACAGTGATGGTTGCTCTTCACTAGTTCGTTCTGTCCTAACATGGGACACATGGACAAATAATTCCCTTCCGGAAATGAGTGTGGGAGGTAAGATCATAGAAGGCCCAATGTGATTTGAATAAGAGGTTATGAGGGGTTTTTTATTTTTTGGTATGGAATGGTTGAGAGAGGGGTGATTTAATTATTTGCTATCCCTCCCTCCAGAAAAGGTAGATTTCTTTGAGATGGAGCAGTTTAATTTTATTTAAGCTAGGAAAAGCTGAAGGCAGCAGGAAAAGAGGAAGACCCAGCATGAGATTGATTGACCCAATCAAGGAAGCCACGGCCCTCAGTCTGCAAGACCTGAGCAAGGCTGTTAACGACAAGATGTTTTGGAGGCCATTCATTCATAGGGTTGCCGTAAGTCAGAAGCGACTTGATGGCATTTAACACACACAATTGTATCCTGCTCTTTGATCAAGTTGATCTTAGTTCATTTTTGCAGAGAGATTTCATTAGTGAAGTATTCTCCCTCTTTTCCCCCCCTGAAGAGCACAAATTGAGATGTGTTCTGAAGAAGGGTAGGACTAGCATTGGACAATTCTACTGATAATTTTAGTTGTGAGCCCCAATTATTTGCCCACAAAGAGCACCACCCACTTTCACTTTGTATGAATCACAGCTCTCTCCTTGCCTCCTTCCAATGAGCCTTTCCAACAAATCCTCTTCTTTGGTTGTGATTAGTCAGTCACTCCTCCGAGTTTAGAATCCACCAGAAGCAGCTCCTGTTGCATCTCTGTATGAGCCACTGTTCTGCACTGGCTTGTTCAAATCAAGAAAGCATGCTAGTTGGATTAATAATTATTAGAATTTCTTGGTAGGTTTTAAAAAACAACAACATTGTTTCTTTGTGTCAGCATGTGCCTAATTTGAGTTACCAGGAGAGGGGAAGGGTGTCTGATTCATAGTGTTTGTTATCATGTCATCTACTTCTGCACAGCTTGAAAATGTAAATGCTTCTGCGTTCATTCTCTTTTCTCCAAACCAGGATTCCAAACCAACCATTTAATTTGGGTTTGTAGAGAAGAGAAAAGTCATAGTTTGTGGTCCAGATATAACACCAAACTATGGCTTGCTGCAAATATGGAAGTGTTGTAATATACATAGGGGATGGGTGCAGAATGCAAGCCCAACGATCCCCCATGTTCAGTTAACAGCAAATAATGATTTGTTACTGTGCTGGATATTATGCCCGGGAGGAGAGGGCATCCCTGGGCAAAAATTTCCAAGTTGAGCTTGTTCTGCTACTAGATTGCAACTGTTCTGTGCATATTTTGCTATTGGAACGAGATCCATTGTAGTGTTGTGGTCAATGTTGGACTGGGGACACCCAGTTCCCACACCCTACTCTTTCATAGACTTTTAGCCTAACCTGTCCTGTAGGGTTGTTGTGAGGATGAAAAAGAGGGGGGAGTATCATATATGCAACTCTGCACTCCTTGGAGGGAGGGTGGGATAAAAATGTGATAAATATAGCGTGATGGACACATGGCCCACTGTACCACTGTCGCTTCCCGTGCCTTCCTCTGTTGAATGAAGATGTTCCTTCCCGTGCCTTCCTCTGTTGAATGAAGATGTTCCTAGGCGCTCTTGGAGGGAAGGTGGGATAAAAATGTGATAAATACAGTGTGATGGGCACATGGCCCAGTGTACCACTGTCCCTTCCCATGCCTTCCTCTATTGAATGAAGATGTTCCTAGGTGCCTTTTAAGAGGCAGCATGCTGGATTTTGGATAGTGATAGGAGCCCATTGAGTTAGCAGGGAGGTGACCTGCTTGTTTGATTTGTGGTTCTCCCCTTGTGTTGGGTGAATGTTGCCGGTTTCACAGTGGCTTGCAACAACATGCGGAGCTGTTGGTTTCCGCTTGTGGTCTGTGACTAGGACATCCCACTTATAACCAGTAGAGACTTACCACAGGCTGAAGAACAAAAGGATCTGTGTCAAGCTCTATAGCCCTTTTGAATTGGACGAGCAGGTACCAATAATGTTGAAACTCCTTTCTAGAATGGAACTGTGCCTTGCCAGAAGAGGCAGTCTGCCATCAGGTCAACATCATTATTCCAAAACATTTCCAGGCTTCTAATGAAGTTATTTTTCTGGGTAGATTACCCACTTCTTGTAATTCTGCTAGAAGGGCACAAAACCCTGTGAGTGCTGGAGAGAATTCATTTTGACATGGGCATAAAATAATACTATTGGAAATATCTCTATTGGTCTGAGGATTTGTGAATGCTCTTTTTAGCTGTACCTTTAACTCGGGCTAGATTTGGCTTGACAATGTCCCATTTACTTGTTAAGAAAATTACAAAATTGTCAGTCATTTTCAGCTCCGCCCAAATCCTTCTTCTGTGAAGATGCTACTGGGGTATGCCCTGCTTCAGAGGACGGTCTTTGATCAGTGCTAGAAAAATGTTTTTGTATTTCCTTTGAACAATGAATGGTGCTTTACCAGTTGAATAAGCAGAGCTGTCTTATAATTCATTATCCCTAAAAGGTATCCATATTGGTAATATGTAAATTAATTTGAATGTAGCTGATCAAACAATGGTTGATCATTCTAAAAATTCTTCAGTTGGTTGATAGCTCTAATCTTTTTTTCCTCCTGGTGGCCAATAAAGATATATGTATGTTTTTATGTAATGCAATCGTTGTAATACAGTCTTGTGCGAACTCTCTAAAAGTCAGACCAACACCGGGATGCTTCAGTGTTTCGGCCCTTAATCTCTAGCAGTCCTTACATGACATTGTGTCTCTTTCTTCCCAGCCATCTACCTTCAGCAGTGCCATTTTCTTAGGCAGGCAGGCCATTCGGAGAAAGCCGTGTCTCTGTTCCAGGCCCTGATGGACTTCACCTTCTTCAAACCTGACAATGTAAAGGACTTGCCAACAAGGGGGCAGGTAGGAATAGGCATTCAGATTTTCCCACCCCCCAATCTGCATATCTTACTTCTGCCTGGCTTCCTGATTTCCTTCAGTTCTTCTATTTGTCACCAGCCTGCTCATTTCCTAAAGCAACACAGAAGAGCATAACATCTTCAAGCTTAGTTTCTTGGATTAGGATACATCCTACAAATTGCGTGATGAATGGTTATGAGTGCCAGACGGGGATCTGGGAGGCCCAGGTTTGAAGCCCTGCTCTGCTGGGGCAGCTCGCAGCATAATCGTGGGGCAGCTGTTCTCTCTCTGCCTAAGCTACCTCACAGGGCTGTTGTTAGATCACGATGGGTGGCCGCGTTAGTCTGTCTGTAGCAGTGGAAAAGAGCGAGAATCCAGTAGCACCTTAAAGACTAACAACATTTCTGGCAGGGTATGAGCATTCATGAGTCACAGCTCACTCCTTCAGATACCCTGCCAGAAATTTTGTTAGTTTTTAAGGTGCTACTGGACTCTTGTTCTTTTCTAGGGCTTTTGTTATGAGAATAAAATAGAGGAGAATGATCATGTAAGCCACTCTGAAAGCCAAGTATAAATGTTTAAAAATATAAAATAAATAAATCTCTGCATGTTATAGTAGCTGCAAATTGTTTTTGGTATCTCCCACCCCCCAATATTTATTACATCCCTCCTTCCTTCCATTATGGGAATAAGGCTGTGTGTGTGTGTGAGGGGGTGTCCCTGGGGGTCTCCCATCAAGCATTGCCTAGACGTAGCATTGCTCAGTTTTTTAACTGCAGTTAACAGATTGGGCACCAGATTGGGCATGCAATCTCCTGCCCATCAGTACAACCCCCATCCTTTAAAGTGTGAATCCTTCTTCAACTGCAATTAAGAATTGTGTGTGTAAATTTCTGTCAAGTCGCAGCAGATTTATGGCAACCCCATAAAGGGGCTTTTGAGGCAAGTGAGAAGCAGAGGCGGTTTGCCATTGCCTTCCTTCACAGAGTATTCCTTGGAGGTCTCCCTTCCAAGTACTGACCCAGCTTAGCTTGCGAGATCTGATGAGATCGGGCTACACCATGGCCGCCTTCTCTCCTGAGTAAGAATTACATCAGCACAAATTCTGTCAGTGGTTGATACAGTTCCCTCTTCAACAAAATGTGAAGCGAGGGTTTGAAGATGATTTCTCAGCCTGGTTAGCTAAGCTTTCTCGCAGGTAATGCTGGGCTGATGTTACACTGAAGTTGTTGTGGGAACCAGAGAGAGGAAGGGAGTGCAGTTCAGACTGAGAAGTTGTGTCTGTCGTGGCCCTCTCACACGTGTGCCAGTTTCCATGATGTTGCTCATACCAGCTGCATCGAGGTGCACCGTGATGCTGTGCCGCAGTGCCCCCCTCCCACAGGGCACGGAACACTGCTGGTGCTGTAAGACACTGACCTGTTAATTTCTGGTTTGCTTCTTGAAGAATAAATCAGACGCAGAATTGAGTCCAGATGTTGTTGTCCCAGGGTAACTTAGTTGCATAAAGGCTCTTATTCTGTGACAGATCAGTCCCCTGTCCACTTAGCGAGCATGTATGCAACCTGGAAGGCCCACATCCTGTGGCCTAGCAGCTCATAAATGGGCCGTCCCCAGTAATTTCAAGAATCTGGCACAGGTTAGGAGTCTGTACCTTGAAAGCCTTGGCAGTGGTGTCCTGAGTTAGCAATAAATAGCACAATAATTAAATTCAGGCTTGGAGCAATAATCTTTTGTGAATATTAGGACTGCTTTGTTATTTATAGTTTTGAATTCCAACAGGTCTAAATTTAAAATATATTGGTAGTAAGTGTATTTTCATCTCCAAGTTGGAGTGAAGCAGAGACCGAAAAAGGAAATGTCTTGGGGGGGATACGTGTCTTTAACTATATTCATCCCTGCCATTTCATTACTGGTTTCCCTGCTTCAAGACTACATTTGAATGTAATGCCCGAAATGTACATGCTGTGCAGACTGAAAAATGGACTACATTTCTCTTTCTGCTCCACTGCAGACTAAATAATTTTAGATATTAACTTCTTCACACTGATTGAATCCAGCCTTTAAATTTAACTCGCTTGTTTTTCCTTTCAGGGGGAAAAAAAAGCACAAAGCGCAGTTAAGTTCAGTTTAGAATTGCTAGTCAATTGATGATGAAGAGCCCATTGGTAAAGAGGGGGCGGAAACTCCTCTGGAGCTGGCATGACCCTGCGCTGGCGTAGGTTGTCACCTTACCACGGAATAAGGTGGCACCTACTCCAGTGCAGGGGCAAACATGCCAGAAGGGAAAGCCTGCACCTGGATCCGACCCATTGTGCATTTGCGCACATACGCGTGTGCAGCCCTGACTAGAACCTGTATCTTCAATTGAATCTAATTGACAGTCTTTGCCAAGTCCTTCAAAATCAAAATATACTTTCTCGACAGCTTCTCTTCTCCCAGCAGACTTTCTGGAATCTGAGCTGCTGTTGGAAATGATTGATTTTTAAAATTTAGGCTGACGTTTCAAGGTAAAGCAGAGGCTGGTGGGGATTTATTTATTTATCGAGATTTCTATACTGCCTGCAGAGTGCTGCTCAAAGTGGCTTACGACCAAAATAATAATTGTATCAGTACGAAAACACGACTATTAAAATCTTATTTTAGGAGATTAAATGGATTTTCCTTGGATGGCCAGTTTCCCAACTTTTGGCTGGGTTAGAAATTTGAATGTGATCTCATGTTGTGTGGTATGTTTGTGCTGGTTAGGGTTGCCAACTCCAAGTTGGAAAATGCCTGGAAATGTTAGGGGTGGAGCCAAAGGAGGGTGGGGTTTGGGGAGGGAGCAGGGTATAATAATGCCATAGAGTTCACCATCGAAAGCAGCCTTTTCCTCCAGGGGAACTGATCTCTGTCATCTGGAGATCTCCAGGCCCCACCTGGAGGCTGGCAACCCTAGCTGCCATAGATGTACTGTTTTGTTTCCTTCGCCACTGCCCTTTGTCTCATTAGTCCATTTATGTTTAAAACACATTTCCATCTTCTTCCTTGAACACAACATGTTAGTTGCAGTTTTGCAGGTATGAAATGCTTGAGGTACGTGTATCTTTTATCCCCAACTACAGGTGGAGTTCTTTGAACCATTTTGGGACGGTGGTGAGCCACGGATTGGGGAGAGAGGAGCAAAGGGCTGGAAGGCCTGGATGCATCAACAAGAAAAGGGGGGCTGGATTGTCATCAACCCACCCGGTAAATCTCTTTGGGCCAAAGTGGACACGATGCACAGAGTTCTGAACTCCCAAGCGTCTCTTTTCTCTTTCTAAATGCAAGAATCCTGGGCCTCAATTCAGATGGTGACCTTGATGCTTGGGGGAGGGGAGGCTAGTTCTCACTGTGAAGTTTCACATTTGTGTGTTATCCGGGAGCTAGAGAATATTCAGCGGGCAATGCCATTGCTACATGGCAAGAAAAAAAAGCTTGTGAGCCTTAATAGGCTGCTTTAGCAGAATGACAAGGTGGAGAACCATTGTGTGATGGATGGGGTAGAGTAGGCAAGAAGAACAGATGAATGCCTCTCAACATGTATTGAGTTCTCATTGAAATTAGAGGCACTCAAGTGAACAGTTGAGTTGTTATGCCCCACTGCTTTCAGAGAAGCTCATCCACTTAACCTTCTGTGGGTTGCACGCTGCTTGTCTCTGCCTACCATTTATCCAGTGCTGGATTCCAAAACCACTTGACGCATTAAGTTTTGTGCGTTTGGTGTGAAAGAAGATTTGGAAAAAAGCACAGTGAACAAACCAGCGTTCTCAGAATTTGTTCCGCCATAAGGGCCAAGTCCCTTGGAAATTGCATGAGCTGCGGTGTGAGGTCAGAAGAATTTGCTGCCCCTGTTGGGTGAGCAGGAGCCCTTTCAGTCACAGAAGGAGGTCTGGATCTGACCTTTTGTACATAAATTGGGTATCTGCCATAATCCTATCTAGGCCTGCATCTTTTATCTAAAGCCACATGTTGGGGAATTTTTTTGGGTTGTGGCCACAAGCTGTTATCTTTGCAATTAGTTAAAGAAATCAATGGGGTTCTAGTGAGGCTGCTGAAATGTAAGGCCTTTGTCTGGATTTCAGCCCTTTTAGGCATACATCAAGCAAAAGGTGTTTTTTTGTTTTGTTTTTTGTTTTTTAAAAGGGCAACTTTTGAAAATCATCTGCTGTGTTTTGGCTCTTGGATAGATGAAGAAGAGGAAGACGAAGAGGAAGAACAAGAGATAAAGGACAAATCTCTGCCCAAATGGCAAAACTGGCTTTGTGTAGAGCGTTCCCGGGAAGGAAGGCATTGGTTGCCCTGGAGGCCTGACAAAACCAAGAAGCAGGCAGAAGAAGACTGTGAAGATCCAGAGAGACAGGTTGGTATGAGGCACTTAGGCTCAAACCTGTTTATCACACTGCACAGATGGAAGAGCCGGTGTCGTAACACTTTGCGTTTGCTCTCTGGAAAGACGAGTGTTTGGCAGAACTGCAGAAGCTTGTCTAGTTGACACCCACTCTTCACCGGAAGAGTGCTCGATCATTAGAAATACTGTGCTTGTGTGGCTCCCTGTCATTCACAGTGTTGCCACGTATGCATCCATATGTACAATACACTGCATCTCTATAGTTCTCTCCCTCCCCCTTTTTTTAGGTGGAAGGAGAGTTGGAATCAGGCATACATCCTCTTGTGTGTGTGTGTAAAGTGCCTTCAAGTCGCAGCAGACTTATGGCAATCCCTTTTGGGGGTTTTCATGGCAAGAGACTAACAGAGGGGGTTTGCCAGTGCCTTCCTCTGCACAGCAACCCTGGTATTCCTTGGTGGTCTCAAATCCAAATACTAACCAGGGCTGACCCTGCTTAGCTTCTGAGATCTGACGAGATCTCAGGCTAGCCTGGACCATCCAGGTAAGGGCATACACCCTCTTAGGGCTGCTTATATTAGGGTTGCCAACTCCCAGGTACTAGCTGTAGCTCTCCTGCTATTACAGCTGATCTCCAGCCGATGGAGATCAGTTCACCTGGAGAAAATGGCTGCTTTGGCAATGGGACTCTATGGCATTGAAGTCCCTCCCCTCCCCAAACCCTGCCCTCCTTGGGCTCTGCCCCAAATACCTCCTGCCGGTGGCGAAGAGGGACCTGGTGACTTTAGCTTATATATTTAAGCACAGTTTAGCAAGGAAGCATGTGCTGACAGACTATGAAAGGCCTTCAAAAAGATTTTGAAATGCTTCATCTTTTAATAAGAATTGTTTGTATCGTCCGTCCCCCCTCCCACCCCCAATATTTCCTTGTCTGGAAGCACTAAGTCTGTGAAGTGTTCATTGTAGGAATTTGTGCGAAAGCTCCATTAGCTGCAAGTAACGGAAGGGGACAATTATGTTTGTTACACAGTTCATTGATCTGTCTTTCCAGCAATCAGGCTGGCCAATAAAAATATTGCCTTCTTTGTTTGAAACAAAGCTCCTTCTATTAAACCTCAGTTCTGCTGCATCACGCTGCTTATTTTTATGCCCTTTTTTGTTCCTCATATGGAATTCCTCTTGTAAAATGCATGCGTTTTCAGCACTCTTAAATCAGTATTCTGCATTATATCTACATTGTGCACATAGGTGCTATATAAATTGCATATGGAAACCACACATCTGCACATAAGACAAAGCTTAAAACTAGCAGCAGAGAACTGAAACCATTGATAAAAATATGAACCCTTTTAAAAGGTGAAATTTGCTCATTCTCAGTCAAATTTGCATTCTGACTTGGGAAGGTCAATTGCATGGTTTGTCTGGATTCACACACAGTTTCTAGAATAAATTCTAGGCTTGTGCTGCTTTAGTCCATTCCTTCCATTCATACATAACATCATTTTATGTCTTCTTGCAGGTTTTGTTTGACGACCTTGGTCCATCCTTAATAAAACTTTCTAGCCCAGATCTTCAGTTCCAGTTGCTCTGCTCATTTTTGCAGTTCTTGGGAGTCCCATGTGGGTGCCAGCTCCTCCCTTCCTTCCTCTACATAGCAATGGATGAGAACGACATCTTTGAACCCAGGCAGCACAAGCAAAGCCCTCTGACTTCCTTTGACTTGCCCCTTTCTGGAGTCAGTAGTATCGGTCAGATGGACTCAGTTGCCCAAGGAAGAAAGCGTGTTGGCCACTCTAAGGAAGGGGAGGAGTTCATACAGAATTTCTTCCATATGATGTTGCCTCTCTTCTCAGGAGAGGAAAAATCTAAACTTTCCAACTATTGGCTTCAGTATGAAATTGCTAAGGTAATATGAGTGGTTTTTTGTTTTGTTTTTAATGTCAGCGTGGTCTCTGGCACAGTGGATTTACAATCTGATAGACGTGCTACAGGAGGAAAAAGGGACAGTGAAGGGAAAAGAATCCAGACTAAATTTTCCAGTAGCGGAAGGAGAGTGGCAGTTCCCCTCCATTTCCCCTTCTCTCTGCAGACCCTCCACATGTCACTCCTTAGGAGCCCCTGTCCTTTAGCAGTGACATTTCATGGAGATCAGTAGGCTGCAATGACTGAGTCTAGATCCAACATAAAATCATTTAAAGTAAGATCATTTACATATGATCAGATGGAGAAGGCCTAAAGCTATCCTTCGCCTTTAAGTAGAGGGACCTCAGTTTAGTGTCTTGCATGCAGGGGGTCCCCCAACCAGTCGCTTGCATCTCCTGTTTAAAGGGTCTCATTTAGAATGACTGGGAAAACCCTGTATCTGAGACCTTGGCAGTCTGGTTATAGACAACTCTGGTCCAGCAGGGTCCAGGAACTGGCCAGCATAAGCCTCAAACCCAGGGGCATGTTCAGTCCGTTGTCAGATGAAGGGCCACTGGTGGGATCTGTTTAGGTGGGGAGGAGCCCAGGGGCAGATGGCGCAAGTCAGAAAGGATTCTCAATTTCTTTTTCTAGTTCATGATTATGTCATCCTATGAAAACTTCTAATATTTGTTCATTTGTTTGTAACTAATTTTCTGGATTTGGTGTTACCGTATATACTCGCGTATAAGCCGAGTTTTTCAGCCCAAAAAAAGGGCTGAAAAAGCCGGCCTCGGCTTATACACGGGTCAATACAGTAGAGGGGGGAGGAGGGAGGGGGGAACTTACCGCCGCCGACGGGCCCGCGTTGTTTCCTGCCGCCGGGAGCGGCCTCCTGCAGCTGCACGGAGGCTGCCCCAGCCCCCGCCTGGCCGCGCCGCCGCTTCCTGGGGCCGGGAGCGGCCTGGGGCGGCCTCCTGCGGCTGCACAGAAGCTGCCCCGGCCCCCGCCCGGCCGCGCCGCCGCTTCCTGGGGCGGCCTCCTGCGGCTGCGCGGAGGCTGCCCCGGCCCCCGCCCGGCCGCGCCGCCGCTTCCTGGGGCCGGGAGCGGCCTGGGGCGGCCTCCTGCGGCTGCGCGGAGGCTGCCCCGGCCCCCGCCCGGCCTCGCCGCCGCTTCCTGGGGCTGGGAGCGGCCTGGGGCGGCCTCCTGCTGCTGCGCGGAGGCTGCCCTGGCCCCCGCCCGGCCGCGCCGCCGCTTCCTGGGGCTGGGAGCAGCCTGGGGCGGCCTCCTGCGGCTGCGCGGATGCTGCCCCGGCCCCCGCCCGGCCGCGCCGCCGCTTCCTGGGGCCTGGGGCGGCCTGCTGCGGCTGCGCGGAGGCTGCCCCGGCCCCCGCCCGGCCGCGCCGCCGCTTCCTGGGGCTGGGAGCGGCCTGGGGCGGCCTCCTGCGGCTGCGCGGACGCTGCCCCGGCCCCCGCCTTGCCGCGCCGCCGCTTCCTGGGGCGGCCTGCTGCGGCTGCGCGGAGGCTGCCCCGGCCCCCGCCCGGCCGCGCCGCCGCTTCCTGGGGCCGGGAGCGGCCTGGGGCGGCCTCCTGCGGCTGCGCGGAGGCTGCCCCGGCCCCCGGCCGCACCGCCGCTTCCTGGGGCCAGGAGCGGCCTGGGGCGGCCTCCTGCAACTGCAGGGAGGCTGCCCCAGCCCCTGCCGGGTGCACCACCGCCGCCACCAGGGCCGCGCCACTTGCTCCCGGGAACCCGGTTAGGTAAGTCTGTGGGGGGGGGAGGGGTTATAAGCCGACCCTCGGCTTATACGCGGGTGCCTAATTTTTCCCCATTTTTGGGGAGAAATTAGGCACCTCGGCTTATACGCGGATCGGCTTATACACGGGTATATACGGTAGTCTTGAATTTAAGCTTTTTGCAACGATAAGCACATTACCAACCAATTCGTGTTTGTTCCAAGGAATGTTAGGTATTTAAAAATTCAGAAGACAGATCAATAGAAATTGTGGAGGACTGTGCCCTGTTGCTTTTTGAATAACTCAAGACTCTGAGCACCAAGTAGAAACATCGATAGGGCAGAATTCTGCGATGTATCAGGATAAGTTAAAAAGAGGTTAAAGAATGTAAGTGGTAATTGTTTGAGGTGCATATTTTTTCAGCAGTGATGGAAATGCACAACGGTAACGGGATTTGTACAGTGTCTCTTCATAAGTTTTTAAATTAAAAGGGGGAGAATGGGTTTGCCTTTGACTAATTCAGAGGATTCTGTGGGCCACCAAGTCTGCTATATTGAACTGCACAGAAACAGGCAAAATAATGACTCCAAATGTGTGGTTCCTAAAAGAAGTGTCTCTCCCCCCCCCTTTATTTAAAACATGCAGGTCATTCAGTGTCTGAAAACAGGAAATAAAAAGAAACTAAAATCGCAAGGCAAGAAGAGCAAAAAGCTAGCCAAAAATCTTCTTAAGGTGCACGAGAACAGGAACAACCTTTCCCTTTGGCAGTTATATGCCTATCTGGAGTGGTTACTCGGCAATGTAGAAGATGCTAGAAAAGTTTTTGATACGGCTTTGATCATGGCAGGAGCTGCCGGAACCAACAATCCCCAGTTCTGCACAGTTAGCCTGCTCTACGCCGAACTGGAGGCAGAGTTGCTGGAAAGTCTAGAAGGTGCTCTGGAGTCCCGTGCCTCTCATATATTGACGAGCTTAACAGAAAAGGGGCCTTACATGCCGTACAGCGGACAGGTATTGCCGGTGAGCATTTTGAAAGCACGGAAGACCTATGAGCATCTGCTCCAAGATTGCTTGAACAGAAGCTCCGTTCCTGATCAAGAGCAGACCGGCACTTCCAGGCACCTGATTAGTTTGGTTGGTTGTTATACCCTTTTCCAATATATAACTCTCGGGATCGATTCCGCGGTCTTGATATGCAGGCATGTGTGCGAGAAGCTTAAAGGTGAACGGCTTGGTCAGACTTTCACCACCGCTCTTGAAGCCCTGATGCTGATGCATACGAGCTTGCTTCGTTATCACATGAAAACGAGCGTGTATCCTTTGAGACCCCTCCGAGAAGCGTTGTTGGAGGCGTTGAAGATGTATCCTAGCAACCAGTCTCTTTGGAGGGCATATATCCAGGTCCAAAGCAAGTCTCACAGTGCAAGCCAAGCACGGCGTTTTGTTGACAGCATGACAAGGACTACAAAATCTCTGGAGCCCTGGCTGTTTGCAATCCAGGCAGAGCTGATGAGGAAGAAGCTGGTAGAAAGCGTCCAGAGGTAAAAGCTCAGCTTGGCGATGGTATCTGTTGTCTGCGACACAATGAATTGTTGTGGTCCTAACTCCTTTCGCAAGTCTCTTCATGTATTTGTCTTACACTGTTACACTCTTACACTGGTGCCCCCTGTTCTCCCTCTAGCACAGGTTGGCATTGTAACAGCCCTGTGATGTGCCCAAGACTAGGTGGTGAGGTTGGCAGCCTAGTGGAGACATGGACTTGAATTTCCAACAGCGAGACATAACCTTGTACCCTTTTTGCATGCTTCTAGCCCTCTACACATGACTCCACACATTTTACTGAAAATGTGTGTGTGGGGGGGGGTGTTAGCAAGCTGGCCCTGCCCTCTGCTGCGGCATGATTACCAGGTTGTCTGTGTGGTGCAAATGTGCAAAGGAAGCGTCTGTAGGTAGACTCCCTCCCTGTGCTTGGGGGCGCTGCCTTCTGAGTGTTCCTGATCACAAGGAGTAAGCATATTCGCAGACACTTCCTCTGTGCATAGCCGTTGTGCTCACAAGCTGGCAATCACACAGAGGTGGGAAGGATGGGGCCTACCCGCTTGGGCCTGCTCTCCCACATTGAGTCCACACACGGGGCGGGGGAGGGAGTCATGTATACAGGGCTACTGTTCCATCCTGAGCATTATGCCTACGCGTGTGTTGAATCATAGAGTTGGAAGGGACCACCAGGGTCATCTAGTCCAGCCCCCTGCACAATGCAGGAAATTCACAACTACCTCCTCCCCCACACACCCCTAGTGACCCCCACTATATGCCCAGAAGATGGCCAAGATGCCTTCCCTCTTATGATCTGCCTGGGTGTGTTAAGTGCCGTCAAGTCGCTTCCGACTCATGGCGACCCTATGAATGAAAGTCGTCCAAAATGTCCTATCTGCCTAAGGTCATAGAATCAGCATTGCTGACAGATGACCATCTAGCCTCTGCTTAAAAACCTCCAGGGAAGGAGAGCTCACCACCTCCCGAGGAAGCCTGGTCCACTGAGGAACCGCTCAGACTGTATGCAGCAATCCTTGTTGCATGTATAGCTTGGGCTGTGTGATATAACCATAATTCAAGTAAGCCATTGCAGTGGCTAAAGTGACTTGGATTTATCAGAGCATTTCCACTGACTGGAGGATTTCTGCCTATGGAGCATAACCTTCTCCCCTCCCCTCTCCACCTGCAGCCCAAAGTGTCCTCCTGAAATGCAATTCCTGGTGGGTTGTCAGTCCCCCAGGAGCAGCATTTTGGGCTGCAGCAGGAGTGGGAAGGGGAGAAAGTCATTCTCCGTGGGCAGAAATCTTTCCACCTGTGGAAACGCTCCGCGGGATCTAAGCTAGGGTCCTACTCAGAAGATACTAGTTTAAATCCCATGAAGCTCACTGGGTACTTAGATGGACACATTCCAAGAGCGTTATGTTCATGCACGTGTCTCTCCAAAAGCAGTGATCTCTTTAGGCACAAATGACTGAGAATCAAGGCAGCAAAACCCGCAGTGATTCAATACCTAGCCATCTGTGCCCATGATAATTTTTTAAAAGCAGTTTGTTACTATGGCTGAAATAGTTGGTTTTAGGGTATAGATCAGTAGGCTAAAATGGCTGTTTAGCATTGCCTGCAGAGCGTGTTGCATTTTGGTGATAGTTGTGTGTGCGGGAGGTTTTGAAAGGAGAATGCTGTCACTGTCTCTCAGGTCTTTTACCACAAATGATAATACAGTATTTTTGTCCACAATGTGCCTTTTTTGTCTGACGAAAATGTTCACAGTGGATAGCGGCACAACTGATTTTGTTTTGGCTTTTGTTTCAGGGTAGCCACTGGGGATGTGTATGCAACAATTCCTGAAACCGGATTAACAAATCGAATCAAAGCTTTGTTTGAACGTGCAGTCGAGACTGAAAATGGTGCTCATTGTCCCTTGCTGTGGAGGCTATATATATACTTTATGGTGAGAGAGGGTCGACTATGTCTCCAAACCCCCCCCCCCAATTACACACACACACGAAACTGCCTTATGCTGAATCAGACCATCAGTCCATCAAAGTCACTATTGTCTCCTCAAACTGGCAGCAGCTTTCTTTTTTTTATATAAATTTTATTGGTTTTTATAATAGAAATTTTCCATAACAATCAAGAACATATAAACATTACAAAGAAAAAGAAAAGACGAGGGAAATTTCTCAGACTTCCCCGCCACCTCTATCCGCTTCTTAATAAAGTATTGTTATCCCAACGTGATATGTTCTGATCTTAATTGTTCTTAAACCCATTTAAAATTCATTTAACTTTCATATAACATACTCTATTAATATAAATGGTTATAGCTCTTAATATTAAAAGTGTCATCTAGATCAGATTGAAAAATATGCTTGCATTTTTCCCAGTTTTAATTCATGTTCACAATATTTCATCCAAGCCTCCCATTCCCCCATAAATTGAGCATTGTCTTTTTGGTTTAAAGTAGCTGTAAGTTTTGCCATTTCCACCAGTTCAAACATTTTCATAATCCAGTCTTTTTTCCCAGGAATATCTGCCCCTTTCCATTTTGCTGCATAAAGCAGTCTTGCAGCTGTTGTAGCATAAATCAAGAAATTTCTTTGCATTGACAAGTCATCAGGTATCATACTTAATAGCATCATTTCTGGTATTTTGGGTATATTTTTTTGTAGTATCAGTCTTAGTTCATTGTAGATCATATCCCAAAAATCTTTAGCTTTGTCACAGGTCCACCACATATGGTAAAAGGAACCAACTTCCTTACATTTCCAACATTTAGGGGACGTCATTTTGTAAATCCTTGCAATTTTCTTGGGTGTTAAATGCCATCTATACATCATTTTGTAGATGTTTTCTCGAACTGACTGGGCATTTATTCCTTTCAGGTCTTTTGACCATAGTCTTTCCCATTTATTTAAAGCAATATCATGTCCCACATTTTGAGCCCAATCAATCATTGTTGATTTAATTGTCTCCTGCTCACAGTATATTGTTAAAAGAAGATTATACATTTTAGATATCAGTTTAGTATAATTGTCTAGTAACAACTTATGAAAAGGCGATTTTTCTTTAGAAAATCCATTTTTCAAATCTTGTGTAAAAACTGATTTAATCTGACAATATTGAAGCCATTGTAGATCTTCTTTAAGTAACTGAAAGTCTTTTAGTGAGCATTTTTTCCCTTCCCAGTTGATTAAATCCTGGTAGATGATAAATTTATCCGGTCTAAGTGGGCGTAATGTCAACATTTCTTGGGGTGATATCCACATCGGTGTTGCTGGTTCAAAAATATGTTTATATCTCATCCAAGTACGAAGTAGAGCGGACCTGATTATATGATTACGAAATGATGCATGTATCTTAATTTTATCGTACCATAGATAGCCATGAAACTGGCAGCAGCTTTCCAGGGTCTTGGGCAGAGGTCTTTCACATCACCTACTTCCTGGTCTTTTTTTACTGGAGATGCCAGGGATGAATCTAGGACCTTCTGTATGCCAAGCAGATGCTCTATCACTGAGTCACAGCTCTTCCTGGAGCTGTAAGTACAGAAGCAGTACTGTGTAGTAGTTAACTGGATGAGAAGCTGTGTGTGTGTGTTAAGTGCTGTCAAGTCGCTTCCAACTCATGGTGACCCTATGAATTAATGTCCTGCAAAATGGCCTACTGTTAACAGCCTTGCTCATGTCTTGCAAACTGAGGGCCATGGCTTTCTTTATAGAGTCAGTCCATCTCATCTTCACACAACGCATAGTTAAATTGTGAAATTCCCTGCCCCAGGATGTGGTGATGACTACCAACTTAGAAGGGGGGTGGACATGGTTATGGAGGATAGGGCTATCCATGGCTACTAGTCATGATGCATACCTGTTCTCTATAGTATCAGAGGAGTATGTCTGTTAGGTGCTGTGGAACATAGGCAGGATGCTGCTGCAGTCGTCTTGTTTGTGGGCTTCCTAGAGGCACCTAGTTGGCCATTGTGTGAACAGACTGCTGGACTTGATGGGCCTTGGTCTGATCCAGTATGGCTTTCCTTATGTTCTCATGTTCCTGCTGCCTTCAACTTTTCCTAGCGTTATTGTCTTTTCCAGTCTTCTGATAGCCTCAGTTTAGTCATTTTAGTTTCTAGGGAGAGTTCAGGCTTGATGTGATCTAGAACTCACGTGTTTGTCTTTTTGGTGGTCCACAGTATCCGTAAAACTCTCCTCCCACACCACATTTCAAAGGAATCAACTTTCTTCCTGTCAGCTTTCTTCACTGTCCAGCTTTCACACCCATACATAGTAATGGGGAATACTATGGCATGAATTAACTTGCGGGCCATGTGCACAGTTGTCTGTTTGGTTGCCTGAAATGTGTTTGCGATGAAAAAATTGTTGTCTTGACAGAATTGTATGGGTTGCTCTCCTGCTTAATTTCGTGCCTACCCAAATCTGCCAACAATATTTTATTCTGCTTTGTTTCCTACTTTTGCATTCCAGTCGCCTATGATTATCAGCACATCTTGTTTAGGTGTGTGATCAATTTCTTCCTCATCAGCATCTGTAGTTGGGGTGTAAACTTGAATGATGGTTATATTGATAGGCTTTCCATGAAGTCTGATTAATATAATTTGGTCAGACTTTGCATTATAGCCCCCTGCCTGCCTGCGCTACAACTTACCGCATTATTAGGCCAGTTCTGTTTCTTCTGTGTTTGTCATTTCCCGAATAAAACACTTTGTAATTTTCTGACTGGAAATGTCCTAATCCAGCCCACTTTAGTTCACTCACTCCCAGGATAGCAATATTTAAATGTTCCATTTCTTTTTTACAACTTCGAGCTTACCTTGATTCATACTTCTCATGTTCCATGTACCTATAATATGCTATTCACATTTACATACTGTTCCTCTACTTAAAGACCGATGGATTCACATTCTAGCTGTATCTGAAGAAGTGAGCTGTGGCTCACGAAAGCTCATACCCTACCAAAAAATATTTTTGTTAGTCTTTAAGGTGCTACTGGACTCTTGCCCTTTTTGACTACTGCAAACAGACTAACACGGCTACCCACTGTGAACACTTTTCTAAAAAACAGAATAAAACTTCCCTGGTGAAAATTCTCAGTCAAAATTTCTGATAATATTTTCTTCAGTGCTACATGAGGACAGTGCCAATTATTGCCATTTTGAATAATGCATTTGTATTTAAAATGTGTGTTTCAGATTTCTTTGGGGGATAAGGAAAAGGGTAAAGGGCTGTTCTACAGAGCACTACAAAACTGCCCCTGGACAAAGGTAAGTTTCAAGAAGTATCTTTCCTTTTTAAAAAAAAACAACAACCAAGAAAAGAGTGGTTTTCTTTTATATTGCGCTGAATTTTTAATTTTTTTTTACAGGATTTATAATTACCCCTTTCCTGCTTTTTTGTGTGTTTTGCATTGAGATAGGGTTGGGATTAGAGACTTGGAAGGGGCAAAGGGTGGAGCATTGGAGAATACCTTAATGTATGAGGTTTGGGGGCCATGAGTAAATACACAGGGTGGTAAAAGGTGCCTTTCTCTGGGTGCCTTGGTTTGTTTAGCGTTTATTACCCCCTGCTCAATTCCTTCTAAGTGATTGGATCCTATGAATCATTTGTGCAAGGGAACTCGTGGTTTTAAATTAACATTATTTATAGTCCTCCGTTCTCATTGAGGCAGATCACACAGTGTCAATCAGTACAGTCAACAGGAAGAGACATCCAACGAACAACGTAATAGGATTAGGATTACAGAAATCTGGAAAAAAAAGTATTAACATGACGTGTTAAATGATGCAGAAATTACATACAGATAATGCATACAGCAACAGATAGGATGTTCTATACGCAGTAATGTAGTCCACAGTCCCTTTCTTTTCTTTAAAGTATCTTTCTGAACCATTCTGTTATAGTTTAGCTCCTATTACCTGTGTCAGAATCCCTCCTGAATAATTCAGCTTTGCATAGTTTGCGGAATGCCAGGAGAGAGAGAGAGCCATCCTGACCTCATCACTAGGGTTGCCAGGTCCCTCTTCGCCACCGGCAGGAGGTTTTGGGGGCGGAGCCTGAGGAGAGCGGAATTTGAGGAGGGGAGGGACTTCAATGCCATAGAGTCCAATTGCCAAAGCAGCCATTTCTCCAGGGGAACTGATCTCTATCAGCTGGAGATCAGTTGTAATAGCAGGAGATCTCCAGTTAGTACCTGGAAGTTGGCAATCCTACTCATCAGGCAGGCCATTCTGTAAGGTGGGGGCCACAACAGAGAATGCACATGTACAGGCAGTTGTTGAGCTTGCCTATTTGCAGAGTGGCATGTGCAGAAGGCCCTGCTCAGATGAGTGAAGTTGTCGTGACAGAGCATAGGGGGAGAGATGGTCTCACAGATATGAGTGTCCAAGGCCAGAAGGGCTTCATATGTGATAACCAATACCTTTAATCGAACTCAGTAACTGATAGGCGGCTGAGGGAGTGACTGCAGAATGGGGGTAATATCCATGCCCCACCTGGTTGTAGAAAGTGCTGTCAAGTCACAGCTGACATACGGCAATCCCGTAGGGTTTTCAAGGCAAGACACATTTGGAGGTGGTTTGCCATTGCCTGCCTCCTTGTGGGCTGAGAGAGTTCTGAGAGAACTGTGACTGGCCCAAGGTCACCGAGCAGGCTTCATGTGCAGGAGTGGGGAATCAAACCCGGTTTTCCTGATTAGAGTCCGCTCCTCTTAACCACTACACCACGCCGGCTCCACCTAGTTCCTGATTATAACTGAGCCGTGGCATTCTGAACCAACTGGAGTCTCCAGGATGACTCTGAAGGGAGACGTGTGTAGAGTGCATTGCAGTAGTCTAGTCTTGATATTACCATGGTGTTGACCCATGTGGCCAGACAGACCAAGCAAAGGTAGAGGGCTATCTTCTGGATCTTTTCCATCTCCCTCTTCCCCCAGCAGCCTCCTAAGAATTTTCAAGAGCTGATTCCTGGAGTCACAGGGACAATGTGCCATGGGAGGGGCTGTGAGAGTTGGGTGACATAAACCCTTCTCACTCTTTCACCAGTGGAGTTTCCCCTGACAAGCTTTATCAGCACAAGAAAGAAATGTGAGTGACATTATTTAATCCCTGCTCTTCACAGCAGCCCTTCCGTGGCATTTTTGTCCATGGTGCTTCCATGACTATTGAGCATCAACTATCTGGATATTTTAGGCTTCTGGGGGACGGGGAAGGTAGAAGAGATCTGTGATTGTCTTGCAAATTCCAAGACCACGGTTACACAGCCCGGATAACCTACAAGAACCAATGAACTCTGACCGTGAAAGCCTTTGACAATGTCTTGCAAATCGTTATTGTGATTCAGACTGTGAACTTTTTCATAGAAGAAGGTGGCCTTCTATTAAATGATAACTTGTTAGACTTGCTCTTACAGAAAGTGATTCTTGTTGTTTTTACATTGTGCTTACAGGTACTGTATATGGATGCCATAGAGTATTTTCCAGATATGCTGCAAGAGATTCTTGATCTTATGGCTGAGAAAGAGCTGAGAGTACGGGTACCCATAGAAGAGCTGGAGCTATTGCTTGAAGACTAAAGAAAATAGTTTGAAGATGTGAAGACAGGGAATTGTCTTTTAAAGACTGTTGCTGGAGACCTCCTTGTAGTCTACACATTTTTAACTGATGAGAAAATACTGTTTTTCTTTATGTATTTTGCACCCAGAAAGTCTGAGGCTGGATACATAATGGGTCCTAACTTGTAATTATTTTTTTTCCAATGGACTTCTTTCCAGATCTTATGTAGTGATCTATCCAGGCACATTTATGATGCCATGATATTAGCAGGGGAATGATAAAGACTGAGCTATCTCCCCCCACTGTGTTGTAGGTAAACACCCTCACATTATTCTTACTAGTGTAAGAACTAGACTTGCCAGTGTGTACTAAATGTGACTGGTCTCACAAAGAAAGGAAAACCTTGTGATGGGATTTTTATCAGTGTGTAATAACACTGTTATCACAACAGTTGTGATGTAAATATTACTTGTAAAAATACAAAGTTAAATGTTTTATTTCTTTTGGATTGTTTTATTTCTTTTATTTACCGGTGCAAACTTTTCTTAACAGTTCAGGCTACCCATCACTGAAAGACTGTGGAATGTCACTGCTACAGAACAGGGTGTTCAAAAGAAAATAAGCATATGGATGCTGAAAAGAAATATACATACATATAGCTCATATCTCACTCCTCTGCATGTTTACATGTCAATCAGTCCCAGTTGGTTCATTGGAACTTTCTCCAGGGAGGTGGTGGGTAAACTGCAGCCTCAGTTTGGCTATGAAATTGAGGCTATTTGAATGCTCAGCTCCAATCTTAAGGTAAGGGTGTACTGTCAGTTGTTTCAAAATTCTCATCTCACTGCTTACACATGGGGGAGGGAAAGGCACCTAGAGGGCCACTGCCCCTAAAAGGAGAGGAAGATAGTGCCTTATTGAATGCTACTATGCAGTGTTTAGTCTGTCATGGCAAACATCAGACTGATTCCTATTTTAAAACAGAAAATACCAGCCACGTGGAAGAAATATCATCAGCCTGTTCTGTATTCCTTAGGGCTATTTTTTTTTTGCTTTGCTTTAATTTGCTATGCAGTAGTAGGATGCTGTATAATCTGGTTTTAGTTTTTATATTTCCACTGGGTGAGATCACACATGCTAATTGCTCTATATAAATTCTGTAAATGTTTCCAGGCACAAAGTCTCCAGGTGACTTTTCTGGTCAAAGCCAGCCCACTGTGGCACCAGATGGATTTCAAGTTTTTCTGTAAGATGAAACACATCGTACCTTCTAGTGTAGTAGCTAGACACAGATATACTGTGGACACCACTAAGAATTAGGGCAGGCTTAATTAGAACTTTCTGAAACCAGCAAACACATCTTAGCAGTTTAAAACCATAACTAAACAGAGTAAAGTGAATTCAAGCCCAAGAGAGTTCAGAGTGTGTATACCCATGTTGCTAAGACCTCCACAGGTCACTTATGCATGGTCGGTTTTAGCCTCCTTCCTTCTCTGTTTCAGCCAGGATCAAGTTTTTGAAAATGCACGTTACCTCATTCCTTTTCAGCTCAACCCCGTTTCAACCTTAAACGAACTCAGCTTTTCCCATTCCTCTTCTTGCCGGAGTCAAATGGTCTTTCCTAGCTGAAACCAGATCCAGAGCGTGCATATACCTGCCTTGCATTGAGCTTTCCCCACCCCCTTTCCAAACCCCTCTTCTGCTCTGTTTGCTGATACCCATACAGGGGAAGCAGCGAAGATTGGCATCTCTCACAGCCAATCACGAAGAGGCAGGGACTCAATTGCTTCCTGGGAGCCCCCCCCCTTCTTTCAAATGGCTCCATTTTTTGTTCTTAAAATGCTTTTTTATGCAGCAGTTGGGTCTGGGGGGAAGGAAATGTTCTCTCACGAGGTGAGCCAATCACAGACCAGCAAATTAAAGGGGTGTGACTAGATTTGAACTTGGGAGACTGCTTTCCTGTATTCATGCCCCTGATTTGCACACAGTTTATTCCCTGATCATTCAAGCCAATGTATACAGTTTTCCCCAACCCAGGTTGCTTTGATCCTGGCTGAAACGGGGAATAAAGAAGGGTAAAGTGAGCATGCCTAAATCAGCCACAGTGTGTTGCAACAGGGGCAGGCAGTTTATGCCGGTGTTAGAAATATAGTAACAATTATTAAGCTATCTGAATGTCATAATATCCTTTGGGCATCCTGGCTGGGAGGGCTTTCATTGTTCCCGAGTCCACAAGGAAGCAGTGTTAAACAACTAATGGTCATTAATGCCTTTAATGAAATAGCCATTATTCTTTAATGCATCTCAGCAGTCGCTGTAAAGTACGATAATCTAAATAAAACTTCTGACTGGCCTGAAATCTAATACAGGCCATCAACGACCAAGCCGCTCAAGTATTCAGTTGGGGTGTTACGAGGGGGTCTGATCACAGAACAGGCTGCAAACTGGATGTCAGCGGAGTCACAGTAGGATTCTCTTACACAGCTGGGGTCATTCCACAGTGGGGACGGGGGATTCTGTTTCACCACAAGCTTTCTTCACCTCAGGATCCCTCTCATTTGCCAGCCGACAGTTTATTTAGCCTTATCTTCTTTCAGAACAAGGTAAAAAGAATAACAATTTCCCATCTGAAGAATAACAATTCTTCATCAATAACAACATATGAAGAATAACAATTTCCCATCTGAAGAAGTGAGCTGTGGCTCACGATAGCTCATACCCTGCCAGAAAATATTTTTGTTAGTCTTTAAGATGCTACTGGACTCTTGCTCTTTTCTACCACTGCAGACAGACTAACACGGCTACCCACTGCGAATTTCCCATCTGTTCTTGAAGCATGCTTTTTTTTTTTAAGTACATTAAATATTTAGTAGAAAAGAGCAAGAGTCCAGTAGCACCTTAAAGACTTAACAACATTTCTGAACTCTTGCTCTTTACTGCTAGTGACAGACTGACACGGCTACCCATCGTGATTAAATATTTAGTACATCTTTGTCCTGCCCTTTTTGCCGGGAGCTCAGGCCAGCACAGGGTTCTCTCCCCTTCTCCATTCTGTTCTCAACAATCCTGTGAGGTAGGTTACACAGAATGACAGGCTCCAGGTCACCCAATGATTTTGATGGTCAGAGAGGATTTCAACCTAGATCTACCCATCCCCTCTCTAACCCCTATGATATGGTGGTTTAAGGTCAAACTTGTTACTTTTGGCACCTGTAATTTTTTTTTGGCCTGTGTGTAGTAGAGCATAGATGCCCTGCTGTTTCACTACGATCCCTGCCACCTACAGAATCCTGAGCATTCTAAATTTGCAAACAAAAGGGGTTACCGTACTTTGTATTCCCAGCGGTGTATTAAGAGTTTGAAAATGTTATTAAAATATCGCTTTAAAAGGGTTTTTGGATACCGCACCTTATAAATGGTTGGAAGATGTCTTCACAGCTAAAGGGGCCAAACAAAGTGCGAACAGTATTTTTTATATTGCTTTCAAACTCTTAATACATTGCTGGGAATACAATGCTGCGGTAACCACCATACTCAACAAGATGAATTCTCTTTGTGCACTCAAACACGGTTCTTAAGGTTTTGCTGGGGGCACCATAGCAGTTAACTCGGATTTCAAACTAGTTCAGATTTATAGCATAGCTTTACTACAAGTGTGTCTGCCTCTCAACAGACTGTCCCCTTTAGCTATCAACTGGTTGTGGTCATTTATCACATCACTTCCTGTTATACAAGTGTGACTTTCTAAACAAGAGCATTCAGAGCTTAAAAATAGTGCAGAATTCCTCCAGGGAGCTGGAGCATGTTTGATGCACCAGGGTTAAAAGCAGGACACAAGACCATTTGCTTCTTCTTTGCTAGGAACATTTCTCACCCACCCACCCAAGACTTGACCATGATTAAAGCTTAAGCAAGCAAGGATCTTTTAGTCTAGGGTTACATTAACAGACATGCTGTTAACCAGGACTTGAAGATAGTATTCAAATGCTAGTTAACTGTGAATCCCGAGTCACGTAAATCACGGTTAAAATTTGTGCCTGTATAAGCTTTTAAACATGGTTAAGGCAAGCAGTGAGATTTTTTTTTTTTTTGCAGGAGTATGTGATGAACCTGTGGCCCAGTATCTAACCACAGCCAAAGTCCCATGAGCATGGGTAAAAACGAGCCCTTGTTCTCACAGCTTGACTTGTGTGAGAAAAGTAGCTTTTCCAGTCCTCGCGCCAACAAGCTGGACTAACTCAATTAGCTTCTAAGGAGGATATGACAGACCAAAGAACTGCCGCTCAGAAAGTCAAAATGTTTTGTAGCTCATCACAGCCATCACAACCTAGCCGTCATTTTAAATATTGTGTAACTGAAATAGAAATAGGCAGAAGGGCCACTGGCTCCTGCCAGCACTTTCGTGATTGTAACTCCTCGGGCAAGTTCTATTTCTAGTACTGCGCACTGTCAAAGCTTGCCTTGTTGAGCTTGAGATAGCACTAAAGCAATTTGCTTTCTACATGGCTTAAATTGTTCTTTGGAGCCAGGAGAAACTCCCTCAGGCTTAGAATACATGCTTCACAGCTCATAAACAGAGGGAATCTGCTACCACTTAATGGTGTGTTTGTAGCATTGCAGAGGTAAAAATACCACCCTCCCAGCCACACAAACAAAAACCCCCCTGTTTTGAGGGCATACAATGTTTATACTTAGCAGTCCAACTGCTTGATCAAAAATCTAACAAGGGAATTTGGAAAGGGAAAGCAACCAACAGAATAGGGATGATAGGAGATCCTGTACTACCCTTGTGCAGCTATAGCAAAAATTCAATTACCAAGCAACACTGAAGGCAGATTATTTTTCTCTTGCAGTGTTAGAAGACATACTGAAGGGGGCAGTTCTTTGCAGGGTTCAAGATTCTCTCTGCCCTTCCATCTCCCATACACTGTGGCTGATTTAACGTCTGATGGGAAGACAATGCTCCAGCTAGCAACCCAGCTCCCACAAGCCAAGTCATGGTTGGACTGAACCACATCCCCATCCTCTCTGATCCATGACAGTTATTGTTTAGGCAAATTTAACTATTAAAATCCATCATCTGCCTCCAAGCCAGGTTTGAAGTAGGTTTTCAAATCCGGCTTGGAGGTAAAATACAAGTTGTGATCAGCTTAGTTTGCCTGATTTGGCTATCACCGAAAATGATAATTTCCAAAAGTGAGGGGTAATTTCCATCAATGGTTTGGCCAGTAGAACTGAACTGGGCCATTGTGTGAACAGTGATTTGGCATCCTATTTCTAATCATCTGGGCAGCTATAATGGCACCTGTTCCATCTTACTGAAAGAAGCAAGGAAGTTAAATCTCATGACTTAAGTCCCATCTTTCATTCACCATGACTTCACTATCAGCATGAAAATGTTCTGGGTGACCCAGGAGCTCAAAAGGTTTGTGGTATTTGCCCAAGACAGACACGGAGTTGCATCCTACCACTCTACTCTGCCAAGAGCAGTGAGCTCCACCAGTGGCAGGAATGCTCCACTGGTGCAAGAAATTCTTTCGATGGTGGGATACACTACCCTCAGCTGAGCAAAATGGCAGGATATACCCATATTCTTGCTGGTGTCTTTTTTATTCTGCATCACCAGAATAGATTTGATCTACCTTTCCCCCGCAAATAACACCCTGCCTTCACATATTGCCACTATGTGGATATGGTGCTTCCTGGCAGGCATGGCTGAACAGAAAAGAAGACTTTGTTCATCCTCCCAACGCACTTTCCCCAAACTTTATTTCCCTGCTATTACATACACATTTTCTAGAAGTTTATCCAGGTGGGTTGCCCAAAAACCTGGGCCTTATCAAAGTATTTCTATAATTTATTTTCAGCATTTTCCTGAAGAGATATTTTTAGCCACTCAGTCAGTTTGTGGACTGACAGGCACGAAGGCAGGCCAACATGCACATCCAAAGCCACCTTCTAAATTCTGACCCAACCATTCCAGTTAATTTGGAAACCATCATTTTAATGGCAAATACAGCGAGTCAATGACAATAACAGAGGAATCCAGCTATCGTGCTCTGAGCAGCAACCCAAGGTTTTATTTTTTGTCCACAAAGGCCTTTAACCTTTTCTGTGTTCTGAAAGGCGGTCCCTAACAAATCCCCCCCCCCCAAAAAAAAGTGAGAAAGGAATTAAAGGTAGAGGCCCTCTGGGGTGCCCTCTTGTTTCTTATAGAGAACATTTTCTTTCGATTTTTTGAAGTCTTCATTTGTGACTTTCATCCTCCGTTCTCTCAGAGCCATCAAGCCAGCTTCTGTGCAAATTGCCTGCCAGAGAGGGGGGAAATGATGAGTATATATTGGAAGCCATTCTGAATCTCACATCATCAAAATGCCGTGAAAGTATTTCTCAAATAAGTTGAGGGTTGTTTCATACAGTGGTATCCAGTTAAAATGGAAACCGAAGCTTGCCACTGAAGCTTGTCTGTACATATCTTACCTTAATATCGGCACCAGAGAGATCATCTTTAGCCATAATCAGTTCATCCAGAGTAACGTCATCTGCCAAAGTCATCCTGCTGGTGTGAATCTGAAAGATGCGCTTTTTGGTTTTTTCGTCAGGAAGAGGAAATTCGATTTTTCTATCAATACGCCCTGGAGATCAGGAAAAAATATATAAGTAAGTGCAGTATTTGTAATCAAGTCATGGAAGGTTTTTTCTGTGCAGTACGTATACCCAGGGGGAAACATTTTGTTTTATAAATAACCAACCAACAAAATTAGGTATGTCTTTAAACATCTTTGTCCTGGAGCGTATGAACATCAGCAGAATAGATTTTAAATTCCTTTTTTGGTGGCACTGTTCTGTTCAGGATAACTCCCGAAGAGGATTTTAAAAACATGTTTAATTTAAACAAATGTCTTCCATATGATAAAATTACAAAATTAAAAAGAATATAATAGTAGGTACAGAGCCAACATGTCTACCTGAACCATAATGCCAAACAAAAGTAAGGACAATTTCTTACACTTTACTGCAAGATCCATTTTTTGTACAAGTCTCAACCACAATGAGTCTATTCTGGAAATATCTCTTTTTCTGGTAGGCTTAGTTTCACCGAGGTGTAGTAGGACTCTCTTATTTTCACCAGTCAGTCATGAATTTGGGGTTTATTTTTTTCCTTCCAGTTCCTAGCACAGACCATTCTAGCTGTGGTAATTATATGCAAAGCTACTGCTTGCACATTTTGGGCATGTCAACAACACAATTTAACAGTAAGATCTGTGGTTTATAGGGAACTAGTTTCTCCAACCTGACCTTATATAACTCCCAAAAAGGATTACTGGGATCAGGTGTTTTTTTTTTAATTTCAGTTCTGTTTGTACATTACAAAATTGAGCCAGTACATTTTTATCCCACCCTTTCTCCAGCAAAGAGTGGTGTGCATGATCCCACCTTCCTTATTTAACAGCCCAGTTCACCAGATTAGTATCTGCCGCTCATATGGAGGAGTGGGGAATCAAACCAGGTTCTCCAGATTAGAGTCCACCGCTCTAAACCACTCTAAACCACCACGCTGGCTAACAGCACAAACAGCCCAAGAGCACTCAATGAGCTCCATGGCACAAGTGGGGATTTAAATCCAGGTCCCAGTCTAAAACTCAAACCAGTGTATTACACGACAAACACAACATGTGGCAAAGACTCCTGTGGAGTCTGCAGTGTAATGCCCCTGGACCCTGCCATCCACCATGACCGTTGTGGTCTCCCCCATTTCAAAATGTCAATTGTGAACTTCCTGGAAGAGACTTCATTCTCTGCCATGTGCCATGAACAACAATGGCATCGTAGCCTATTAATTACAAGCCATAGGAGGTGAACTATTAACGTATTCATTTAGTCAGTATCGAAACTAAAGCAAAAGCCAGTGCAATCCAGTTACCTGGCCTGATTAAGGCTGGGTCCAGCGTTTCTATTCTGTTAGTGGCCATGATCACTTTTACATCTCCGCGGGAGTCAAACCCATCTAACTGGTTCAGCAACTCCAGCATCGTCCGCTGGATCTCCCTTTCACCTCCTGAATTGGAGTCATACCTTTGAAGCACAGGAGACACAGAACAGAGCCTAAGCATGACACAGGCAGCACTCTCCTCAAAAGACGGCATTTCCCTCAGTGTGCAATGAAGTCATTAAGGCAGAAACCAATGGATTTTGGTGAAAGTCACGGCTGCTTTTTTAATGTGTGGAATTGCCAAGGTCCAGTGCAACCTTGCCGGGGGGGGGGGGGGACACCAGTTTCTGTGGCCCGGGTAACCAGCAGTATAGCCAACATCCTTTCAATCCCCCAACCCTATGGAGGAACTTGGGTGGATGGGTGGTGCATCTAAAACTGACCCACAAGGGCAATCCTTGCCTGCAGTTCCAGCAAAGGAGGATTCTTCTCCTCTTTGTGGTTTTCGGCTAATGTGGTTTGTGCAGTTTACAAGTAGGAGGGGCTTTTATGAATGTTGTCACCATTTACATATAAATCATTGCGTTAAGCCATGTTTCAGAGCAATGCGACAGCCTACTATTAAGAGGTATACTTTTGGCTCCTATGGCAACTACTATGGGTTTCACAAATTACAGTCTCAGAGGCTGGCGCTAAAGACTTTGGTGAGGCCTCATTTGGAATACTGTGTATAGTTCTGGTCACCATATCCCAAAAAGGAGATCACAAAGCTGGAAAAAGTCCAGAAGATGGCAACCAAGATGATTAGGGGGTTGGAGCACCTCCCCTATAAGGAAAGATTGAAGAGTCTCTGACTTTTCAGTTTAGAAAAGAGACAACTAAGGGGAGGATATGATAGAGGTTAATAAAATTATGCATGGGGTGGAAAAAGTTGTCAAAGAAAAAAATTCTCCCTCTCCCAAAATGCTAGAACTTGAGGGCATCCATTGAAGCCAATTCAGAATGGACAAAATACCTTTATTTCTTTACACAGGTAGTGATTAAAATGTTGAATTCACTGCCATAGGATACAGTGATGGCCAAAGGCACAGACAGCTTTAAAAGGGGATTAGACAGATTCATGGAGGATAGGTCTATTGGTGGCTACTAGCCATGGTGACAAAAGGGAACCACCACATTCAGAGGCAGTAAACCTCTAAACCCTAGTGCCAGGAGAGAACATCAGGGAAGACCTTGGCCTCTTGTTAGACTTCCAGAGGAACTGACTGACAATTGTTTGAGACAGGATTCTGGACTAAATGAACCAATGGTCTGACCCAACAGGGTTCTTACGTTCCAACACGTAGTCCTAACACAATCAAGACTTGAAACTGTTTCAAACAAAAGCTGGATTCCAGCAAAAGCCTGTGGCAATACAAAAGTTATTTTGGGGACTACACTATGGCCAAAATCCCGTTTTCAAATGAGCATTAATGATCCACATGGAAAATGACAAAATACCCTACCTTTTGGTACCAATGGCATCAATTTCATCGATGAAGACGATCGAAGGGGCATGCTCCTCCGCTACTCGAAACAACTCTCGGACAAGCTTGGGACCATCCCCCAGGTACTTCTGTATAAGCTCAGAACCAACCACTCTCAGAAATGTGGCAGAGGTCTGGTTTGCCACTGCTTTGGCTAATAGAGTTTTACCTGTTTGGTTTTCAACAGACAGCAAAGTTAGAGTTCATAGTGATTATTGGTCATTTGCATTACAGATGCATGCAATTCTGGATTACTAAGGAGCTCCCATAGAAGCTATGAGAAGTTAAAAATCTTTGTTAAGCCAACAAGCAATTCAACTACTGACTCATAAGTATTTAACAGACTTTAAATTGCCCCTGTAACTTGAATTTTTGTTTGAACATCAGCTTCCTGGAGGAGTTCTGAGAGACAAGAAGCAGACAACCCTTAAAAGGATGTCTTGAAAATATTATTGTGACAACCTTAGCTGGTGGCTTGGATACTAGGAATTGTCAGTGCTGGAGACAACTTTCCTTCTCCTTCCCTGTGCAGAAATTTCATACAAGAGGTTGTCCAAATGGACCAAAAAACAGGCCCAAACCCAGAGAAGAAAAGGTGTAGTGCCTTCGTTCTGATTATTACACTATGCTGATTCTTTTCACAACAATCTTTAGAACTGAGCAACAACAGGAGAGACTATCAGTACCTGTGCCAGGAGGCCCATACAAAATTACTCCTTTGGGTGGCTTTATACCCATCTCTTCATAATACTCAGGATGGGTCAAAGGGAGCTCCACAGACTCCTACAGGGAAGAAACGACATGTCTTCAAAACATATTAGCCCAACGAGATGGATCACTGTAGCTATTTCCACTTTCAAAATAACAGATTAATATGTTGCGTAATTATCAAGATGAGAATTTTCAGCAGTGAATGAAATTTATGAGTCCCAAGGTTTTGCATACTAACTACCTTTTAACAGGCAATAGATAACATCAGCACTATTCTGAGGTAATTCCTCAGACGGGTTTATAGCCATCTAGAATTAAAACAACAGATACTGCTTCACTCAGCCTGGATAGGCTTGGCCTACTCACTCTCAGCCTAACCTATGTCACAAGATTCTTGTAAGGTTAATATGTACAATATCTCTATAGAAAGAAGAGGAAGATAAAAGTTTATAGTAATTATACTTGAATTCAGTGCAAAGAAGCAAGTACAACCGGAATTCGGTGAGTCACCAAGCCACAGTATCTTTCAAAGAAATACTGAACTGGGATTCATATTATAGGCAGCTTCTTTTGTACTCAACAGTTCTAGAAATATAAATACCTTGATTTCTTGAATCTGGTTATCTAAGCCACCAATATCCGCATAGGTCTCCTGTGGGGCTTTTTCTACCTTCATCACAGTCACTAAAGGATCTGTGTCATCCATCAGAACTCCTATCACAGCGTGGACCTAAGTAAAAGAAACAGCACAAACAGGTAAAGGAGGGCATCAAACACAAGCAAACTAGTCTGCTTGGCTCACTACAAGCAAGTAACTAAGGGTTAACTGAATTTCCATTGGTCTGCAGACCAGTTCACACAGTCAATGTTACCTCCCGGTGGTCTCAATAGGACAAGCAAGCTGCAAAACTCGCCCAGTTACAGAAGATCTTAGGCATGGCTACCTCTCTCCACAACGGAGTCTTTACTATCTTTGCTACTCTCCTCTGAATTATCTTCATTTTGCGGGCATCTTTCTTAAAATGCACCACAACTATACGGCAACAGGTATTGGAAATTTATGCAATGCAAACTGTTATTTGTAAAGTTGCCCGCTTTCAGCATTCTGGATGAGAGGCAAAGCTTTATAATAAAAGTTTTACTTACCTTGTGGTTAAGTAGAACTGAACATCCTGGCTCTAGCAAATCCTTGTCAACGAAGGAAAGAATACTGACATAGTGCTCTGATCCCACAGATGTAGACACTATGGCATGATTGTCATCAATTATCTCCTCCAGAGTCCCTACAGACATTGGGGTCCCTCTCAGATCGTCCACCTTGGATCTCTCTTCCTGCAGACAAAAGCAAGTGTTAAGGATTGCCTACTATCCTCACCAACCTTGACTTGTTTATTATAAGTATTTATTCTGTGCATCTTAACCAGCATCTGATTCCTGGAGAGGCTCTCGGTAATAAATTAAAAAAAACAAAATTAATATAATAATTAAGACTTACACTCAGCAAGAATTAAAATATTTAGTAAAATTAAAATGTTCAGCAGGATTAAAACAGCAGGAACAAGGCCAGAATTCAACATTTCAGAGGGGGGGGGGGGAGAGAATATTGTAAAGGCTTGGGAGAACAGAAATCTTTACTAGTGATGGGAAAATAAGCATGGTAGCAGATGGGCATTCCAAAGCTGAGATCTTACAACTAAAAAACCCTACTTTTGGTATGTTGTCATCCACTTTGCCTCCAAGCAAGACCTCAAGGTGGGCAGAATCACACAAGAGAAGATGGTTCTTTTGATATCCTAGTCCCAAGCCATTTAGGACTTTAAAGGAAGTAACAAGCATTTTGAACTGAGCACAGAAGCGAACAGGAAGCCAGCTGTTCTAACACAAGTGAGGCACAATCCGTACAGATGGCACAAGTCAGTAAATTTTGCAGCCAAATTGCGTCTGAGCTATCTTCAGAGGCAGCCCCACAAAAAGCGCATTTCAGTAGTCTAACCTGGAAGTGATCCAGTATGGATAATCATAGCCAACCCCCATCTCTCCAGGAAGGGTAGCAGCTTGCCCAGCAGCCAAAGAAAGCTGTTATCATGCTTGACCTTCTAAGCACAACCTTTTTGTTTATTTGCAAATACTGGTTTGTTTGTTTTCTATTTTAATCAACTAACTCCTTCCCTTTAAGTTACTCAGCAGACTAAACACGATATATTTACTAAAACACTTCTATAGCATCGATAAAGATCATAGAGCCTTTAAAGATACTGAAAGAAAAAAGCGGTTGTGGAACGTTAGAGACTAAACTGTTCATTGCAGCCCAACCATCTCCAGACAAGACCCATTTGTTAGATGAATGAAACAGACCAAGGGGATAGCATGCTTCTAAACAAGCATCTGGCAATTCAGCAAGTTAGCAAGCAGGAACTGAACATAAGACAACTGAGAGTGAAAAAAGAATTTGCTTCCCAATAGGTACCTCTTGTTTTTCTTCTAATGGTTTCATCTGTTCCTGGTTCCTAATAAATTCTTCCTCCATCAGGAGGTAATCTTTAATTCGTTCCAGCTTCAACAGTTTGAGTCGGCACTGGGTGTGAGGAGTTACTGCAATTAAAGACAAAGGCAAGAACAACATTCAATTCAGGAGCATGATGCTGCAATTAGAGCTATTTCCCCTCCACTCTAAAAGGACTTCAAGCTTCTACCTCTTGTGTAGATCTCCCCACTTCTCCCCTTGAGCTGGGACATCATTTTGCACCCTCACCAGAAAGCAATCTTACTGGACTTGCACGGGATGGTGCTCCCAGCAACTTCCAAAGTTGGGATTTCAAGAGTATCCTATTGATAGAAGTCATTTGCCAGAGGGCAGTCTGGCCAAACACAGGGCTCTTAATTTCAGGTTTTGCTATTCTGATGAAGTTTTACCATATTACGTTCAATTAATTTTTTGAGAGAAGATTAATAATAATGTTTAGATCTTTTTTAATGAAGCTAAAATGCGACTCAATGTGTTATAAGAACTGATATTACCTCTAGCATTTACAGAGTAATCTGATCCCCAAATTAGTTCAGAGCCCTTGTATCATCTGCATCTTGGTGGGTCATTGAAGCTACAGTATAAGCTACTGCCGGAGGCTGATAATTAGCTCATTTAGGCCAGTACCAATTACTCTGACATACAATGACCCCCACCCCAAATTACAGGCAAAGACTCTGACCAACCCTCTTACCAGATATCTTTTGAACCAGCAATGCCAGCAACTAAACCTGGGTTCTCCTATACATGAAACATGCACTCTACTGAGCTGTAGATCTATCTTGGCATACATACAGACTAATTGTGCTTACCCAGTGGAAGCTTGCTGGCAGCATCTGGTCCCTTAGTTTTCTTCTTCTTTTTCCCCACTCTAGTTGGAACAGGGGGCTCATATTTCTTCTTCTTATCCTTTTTATTTTTTAAAAAAACAACAACCCAGAAACAATTAAAAAGTCAGAATTGGTACAGAGTAGGCTCCGAGGGAACTTGCTTAGGAAAGCACTGGCGTGTGTTGAAATGAGATTAATTCCAGGGGAATTAGAGGGGCTTCATGCCCCTCTACCACATAGTTGCCCTGGCTCTACCTATATAAATGAAAACACAGTGAAGCAGCCTGCAGCTCCAGCCAAAATATGAATGACCGTCACTGACAAATACAGATAAATACTTGTTTGGTCTGGTGATCTCCAGGTACACGCTGCGGTATTTCACAGATTGCTGAAGTATCCTGTAGCCTGCAAAGTGCAACTACTGCCTCTTGCTTTCTCTAAAGTTCAGCAGACATACTGCAGACTTTGTACATGTTGTTGATACCCTAGATCAGTGATGGCGAACCTTTTAGAGACCGAGTGCCCAAACTGCAACCCAAAACCCACTTATTTATCGCAAAGTGCCAACACAGCTAGAAGTCCACATGGAGTTGCCAGGTTCCTCTTTGCCACCTGCGGGAGGTTTTTGGGGCGGAGCCTGAGGATGGTGGGGTTTGGCAAGGGACTTCAATGCCATAGAGTCCAATTGCCAAAGTGGCCATTTTCTCCAGGTGAACTGAAATAGCAGATCTCTTGCTACTACCTGGAGGTTGGCAACCCTGCATGGGTGGCCGAGCGGGGGAAGGAAAGCAGCTGGAGCATAGCCCCCACCCCTTCCGTTTGGCTCTTTTTCCAACTGTTCATACGAATTAAAAAAGACTGCTGATGGTGGGGACAGCCCTCTGCATGCGCTCAGAGGCACCTTCGGTTGCATGAACGAGCAGAGTGGAAACCCGAGCTAAGCAAAGGGCTTGGCTCCAGCACAAACGCGAGGCGGGCCCCTGTTCGGCCCTCACTGCCAACCCCCTGCGCTGCAGTCACCAACCAGCCCGCCGCAGAGGGCCGCCCAGGCGTCCCACTCCCGGTCCAGCCCCGTCCCGGCTCCACCTCTTCCAGTTCTTGGCAGAAGGCTCATTGTTGTCTTCACTTCCGGAGCGCGCAGCCGGCGACTGCGGAGAAGGCACTGGGAAGGAGCCCGGCGCTTCCCGGAGGAGCCGGGAAGGCACCGCTGGTCCCCAGCCTCCTCAGCCGGGGGAATGAACTCAGGCAAACTCTGTGCTGGGGCGACGGCTCGCGTGCCCACAGAGAGGGCTCTGAGTGCCACCTCTGGCACCCGTGCCATAGGTTCGCCACCACTGCCCTAGATGATTGGAAGCAGTACTTCATGCCTTCCTGAGCCTTGATTTGAAGGACCTCAAATGTTTGAGGGAACAAATGTCTGGGCTAAAGGTATCCATGAAACCCAACTAATTTGTCTTCTGCTCCCAAACAACAACAGATACAAAGTAAGCTGGGTATTTCAAATATGTCTGAATGCATAGGGATCTGTTGTGGATCTGCCATAATGACAAAGAAGAATTATAATAGATGAGGGGACCTCTTTAGTCCAGCCGATTCTGATATACAGCATGCATGATTCTGAATTAAAATTTCTTTGGTAACCACCATAATTAAGATAACCCCAAGTCTTCGTATTACAGAAAAGAGAAAGTTATTTCTATCCAGGTATTTTTAGTTACTTCATACAGATAGTATCTTAAATAATAAATAAATCACTGCTGGCAATATTTTATATAATAAAGCAACATTCATTTTGCCTTCCCAAGTAGCACTAAAGAAAAATGCTGCATTTGCCAAAGTCGTACAACACCTGACAAAAAGAACATTTCTTTTCATATTTACCTTGTCATCCTTTTTGCCACCCCCAGGACCATGTCCTCCACTCTGGCTTTGACCCTTGGGGAAGGAAAGAGATGAAGATCAAATGACACACTAAAATTAATCTTTTGCCCCAAAGCATCTTGGTACTCAAAAGGTTTACATTGTCCCTTTTAATCATATTACTTTCAATGGAACATATTTCAAAATAAGGCTGTAATCATAAATGCATGTGCTAGGAAAAGAAGCCTCATTGAATTCTGTGCTGACTACTTTTGCATAAATATGCTTAGTATCATGAAATGTGTGTATTTAGAATTGTATTCAATACTCTACATCGCTTTAAAATATTTTTTTTGAAGCAAGCACTTTGAATACTAGAGACCAAAAGCTTTACGCTTCAGACCGCAGACTTAGAAGTGCTACGGAAAAATTTCCAGTACTTTATTTTTCCATAGAACATTTTTCCATTTCTAACTGTTACAGTATAACATTACACAAGCTTGGCCATTTCACAGTTGTAATCAATGTTTTTCAGGTGATTATCCATAAGAATTGTGGTGCAACTGTACACACATTTTGTAAACCTGGAGATGGGGGATAAAACCGCAAATGCATAACATAATACAAGTTTTTTAAAAGTTACGAATTCATCTGATTGGCTGTGCATATTGTAATCTCCAGCTAGATATGGAATTAGTGTGTGCTCAGTACCTTTTAGCTATTCTTCTTAGATGTAAAAAATCTAAGGGAAATACACGCTATATTTTCTTTACATTCTTACAAGTATGATTCCAATAAAAATAATTTCCCATAAAGCTTTAAAATATAAGCTTTAAACTACATTTGCTCCCCCCGATTAAAAATTTCAGTTCAAATATTTCTTGTTATTATAACATTACATTAATGTAAGACCCTTTAAAGATGTATTTACTAAAATATGTCAAAACTAATCTGTTAACCAAGACCATGCTCCACTTAGGGCATCAGACAGTTTCCTAATTTTTCTGGAAAACCCACACTACTGAGCAGATGTAATTGCTGCATGTACCCTGGAGCTTCCTGCAGCAGACAGTAAAACATAGACAAGCCCACACATTTTAATAATCATTAAATACATCTTTAGATACCTTTGTTCACATGTCTGTGAATTCTGATTTGGTCAGGATTCATAGCCACATATTCCTATATGTATAAATGTGTAATTTATTATAGGAAATGCCCATGTACAGTCAGCAGTCACACATCTGTTACAAAGTGCACAGCTGTTCTGCTTTGTGAAAAGCAGCATCTATAAACATGCATTATTTTTTTAAAACTCCAAGTCAGCTTACAACCAAGCAAAAAAGTAGTACAATACCAAAAATTCATCTTAAAAGGTACTTTACATACATATTTTACACACTGTGAAGGGAACCGTCTCTAGACCAGATGATGTGATAGCAAACATCCTTGAAGCTCAGCAACTTTCTATGCTGCTAGTACACCTACATCCCCTCCTTTCCTCAGACAGCTCACACCTCTACCCTCAAATTACTCTCACAACACAACCCAGTGAGGTAAGTTAGGCTAAAAGAGGCATCTGAAACCCCATCTCCCAGGAGAACATATTAAAGGCCATGCTGGATCAGACCAAGGTCCATCGTCCAGCAGTCTGTTTACACATTGGCCAAAGCCTCTAAGAAGCCCACAAACAAGACAACTGCAGCAGCACCATCCTGCCCGTATTCCACAGCACCTAATACAACAGGCATGCTCCTCTGATCCTGGAGAGAATAGGAATGCATTATGACTAGTATTCATTTTGACTAGTAGCCATGGATACCCCTCTCCTCTATGAACATGTCCACTCCCCTCTTAAAGCGAAGTTGACAGCCATCACGACATCCTGGGGGGCACGGAGTTCCATAATTTAACTATTTAAATTTAACAATTTAACTAACCACTACACACTGGACTCGCGCAGGTTTTTAAAGAACGGAGCACTAGGTTTCAGTACAACAGAGCATCCGCCCACCAAGTCCCTTACAGAGAACCCTTAAAAAACCTCTCCTGCTTTAATTCATAGTGGGTAGCCGTGTTAGTCTATCTGCAGTAGTAGAAAAGGGCAAGAGTCCAGTAGCACCTTAAAGACTAACCAAAATATTTTCTGGCAGGGTAGGAGCTTTCGGGAGCCACAGCGTGAGCCGTGTTAGTCTGTCTGCAGTAGTAGCTGTGGCTCACGAAAGCTCATACCCTACCAGAAAATATTTTGGTTAGTCTTTAAGGTGCTACTGGACTCTTGCCCTTTTCTTCTCCTGCTTTAGGCTTCCCGGTCCACCCGGACAATGAGCAAATCAACGCCCTTTCCCACTCAAGAATTAGCACCCAGTACCGGGAAAAAAGGACTGGATACACAAGACGATGGAATTGATGGAGATGGCAAAACTTACTGCTTATATTAATCAGACCGACAATGTACAATTTTTGGGGGAGTGGAAGGTGTGGAGAATTTATTGTGAAAAATATTTTTCAATGGGTCATTTTAAAGGATATTCTTTGATTTAATCCCGCACATTTTTTTTGGTATAGTGAAAATATTAAGATGATTCCAGGTATATTAATTAGATAAAATAAGATACTTATAAAGTAACTGAGCAGGGGGATTATACTGTTAGCAAAAGTATATACAATTTAATTATGGACAGAAGAGACTGAAGGGGAAGTCAATCATGCTTTGTTATTTCTTAGGTTAGAAATTTTTATAGGTTCAATTTTATATTGTTAAGTATTAATGGAAAACGATTTATGATGAATAAAATGAGAAAACAATAAAAACTTTATTAAAAAAAAGAATTGGCACCCAGAAGCCCACCACGCCGTAGGCAGAAGAAAGACAATGACATCGCAGAACACGGCGAGGCAGGAAAGGTCCAAGGATGCCGCTTCTTCCCTCCCCTCAGCCACCCAGCCTTTCCCCAATATCATTAAGGTCGGGGGGGGGGTCCTACGGGGACAACGACACCAGCCGAATACCGCTTCCCCCCCCCCCCTCGCTCACCATTCTGCTCACTCACAGCCGGCCACCGGAAGTTGAGGCGTCGCGCACAAATGACGGACCAGGAAGCGAGACCGGTACGAGTCCCGACGAGGGACAAAAAGCGTGCCGCGAGAGCAAAGCGCGCGCCTGGGTGGAGCCGCGGGGTTCCCGTCTGCAGGCTCGAAAGGGAGGCAGGCGCGCCCCTCCCTTTCACTAATAACTTTACTAACGAGTGGAGCACAACGATGTTACCCCTGCGGGAGGTTTTCAGCGTGTAATTAAAAAGCTGTTTGTTCCAGCGGTTGTTTCAGAGAGTCGTTTAATTGATCTGTCCAGGTGGGGCGTGGAGTCATCTCAGGATTGCAACTCATCTCGAGACTACAGGGAGGAAACGGCAACTTTGGGAGGCGGGGTCTTCACGTCCCCACAGAGATCCCTACCCAAATTCTGACCTCCCTAGGCACCAACCCCGAATATCCAGAGCCAAGGTTGTAATTGTCTCTGCACCTGAGATCTAAGCCAATGGCCCCTGTGCCAGCACTGCAGGGTCCCCCTTGGTTCAGTTTGCACCTGGCCACTAGTGCCTTTCCACTGGAGATTTTTTTCTGGTAAGTTGAAGGGTCAAAGAACAGGAGGGTTTCCAGATCAGTTAATACTGATGTTTTTAATATAAAATTAATCATGCGTAGACATAATAGCCAGAAATGACTGTGATAGCCAAGATGAACGCAGCATCAGAAAGATCATTGCTTAGCAACTGGAAAGCAACATGACTTTTTTTTAATCAGGTTAGCATTCTTGTACACGTAATCAAGCATAATAGAGACAGAGAGGTATTATTTCATTTGTGTAACTCCTTGTGCTTCCAGATGGGGAGCCATGTGAGCAGTAAACTAAAACGAAGCCAATGGCACTTGATTTATTAATCTTTTTATTATTTTAAACTTCCCGCTCCATATGAATCCCTCTCCCCCTTTTCTGTTCTTAATATAAATGCATTGGCCTAATGGATGTACTTCACGCATTTGATGAGTGATCTGTAGAGTTGCTAGGTCCCTCTTCGCCACTGGCAGGAGGTTTTTGGGGCAGAGCCTGAGGAGGGTGGGGTTTGAGGAGGGGAGGGACTTTAATGCCATAGAGTCCAATTGCCAAATTGTTTTCTCCAGGTGAACTGATCTCTATCGGCTGGAGATCAGTTGTAATAGCAGGAGATCTCCAGCTAGTATGCTATTTATGTATTTATTTGCTTCATCTATCTATACCCTTATTTATTTGCTTCATCTATACCCTTACTTCGCCTTTCCTCCAGTTTATCCTCACAACAAAGCAGCGGTAGGTGAGGCTGAGAGTGCGTGGCTACCCCAAAGTCACCCAGCAACCTTCCATGGCAGAGTGGGGATTCAAACCTGGCTCTCCAATCCTTGTCCAATCACAACACCATGTTGTCTCTGATTTATGAGTTTATGCTGGAATAAATTTTGTTAGTCTCTAAAGTGTCTTCAGACTCCTGTTTTAACTTTTCTTTTGTAATGACAAATTTCATTGATCATTGTTGAATTTGTTTTTGATGGTGGAGACAGTGGTGAGGATATTGAATGTACAGATCCATTCATAGTTCTGCAGTGCACATTAGGCTAGCAGTCACTGCCATACTTTTCAGACTTCTTGCAGGAAACCCAGCTTCCTGCATTCATACCAGGCAATTGTACAAACATTTTATTCCTGTTGGTTAGATGCTTAAGCAAGCATGTATTTCTTCTCAGGAGAATTTAGGGTGAAGATAGGCCTTTTTTTTGGCAAGCTATAGCTGTATTTGCACAAAAAACTGCTCTTAAAAATGAATGCAGTCAAACAAACAAACAGCAGAGGGCCATATGTAACTACATTTCACAATGCTGGTACCTGGTCAGTGGAAGGGAAGCCACCTTCAGAGGGTGGATTCCCACAAACCATTTATGTCCTTGTTTTTTCTTCTTCATAATATGTTGCATACAGGTAAGAGACATGTCTGATAACACATATAGCAGGTATCGGCAACAGGTAGCTCATGAGCTACCTCTCTGGCTGCTGTACAGTAGCTTGTGCATCCACTAGAAAACCCAGGAAAAGATCAGAAAAAGATCTATGCAAGGCTTTTTTTTTTTTTTTTTTTAGTAGTGCAGGATTTTACCCGGGTTGAAATTAAAAGACATTTTCTTCCTATCTAGACATTAGGAAGAATTTTCTAACAGAGCGGTTCCTCAGTGGAACAGGCTTCCTTGGAAGATGGTAAGCTCTCTTTCCCGGGAGGTTTTTAAGAGGTGAGATGGCCATCTGTCAGCAATGCTGATTCTATGACCTTAGGCAGATCATGAGAGGGAGGGCATCTTGACCATCTTCTGGGCATGGAGTAGGGGTCCCTGGGTGTGTGTGGGGGAGGTAATTGTGAATTTCCTGCATTGTGCAGGGGGTTGGACTGGATGGCCCTGGTGGTCCCTTCCAACTCTGATTCTAGAAATGCAAGACAACTTGACTGTAATTCTGTCTTGAATTTCCCACTTGCACAAGGTATATGTCAGCATACTCCCCAATAGGGTTGCAATTCTGGGTTGGAAAATTCCTGGAGAATTAGGATGAAGCCTGGGGAAGGTGGGGTTTGGGGAGGGGTGGGACCTCAGGGGGGTGTAATGTCATAGAATCCACCCTCCAAAGCAGCCATTTGCTCCAGGGGATCTCTGTAGTATGGAGATAAATTGTAATCCCAGGAGATCTCCAGGTTGCACCTGGATGTTGGCAGCCCTACCCCCAATAAGGACTTTCTTCAGTTAAATAATATTGCACTACCAAATTGGATTGTAATGACTACATCAAGTAGCCTTTTTCCTTTTGATTTTTGCACACAACAACACATTGGAAATGAAAAATCAGAGCTCAGTCATATAGTACTTCTTGCACAATTTCTTGCATAAATAGAACTGCATTAAGTAAAAGTTCTCTGCTACTATTACATGGTGGGGTCCAACATACTGAATGGGAGAGGCTGTGTGTCAAACTGCAAGTTATCACACATTTACTTCAGTAGTTCGAAAATAAATCTGTATTGAGGTTGAATCTTTTGATCTCTCCCCTCCCAAACCCCACCCTCTTCAGGCTCTGCCCAAAAAACCTCCCGCCAGTGGCAAAGAGGGACCTAGCAACCCTACTGGCAGCATGCTTGCCTAAAGCCTCATCTACCTCGTCTGCCCATCTCATATGGTGGTGGCAGTAGCTCTGGCTCCCCTTCCACCTCCTCTGCTTGTCTGGCCACCTGTTCAGCTCAGATAGGCAGTGACTCCAACTTCTGCTCCCACCACCCACTTCCGGCCCACAGAGTTCCAGTGGAGACAACATGTCTCTCTTTCAGGGAGATTTAATCTGCCCTCCTGT
The DNA here is from genome assembly GCF_029931775.1 of Euleptes europaea. Lineage (NCBI taxonomy): Eukaryota > Metazoa > Chordata > Lepidosauria > Squamata > Sphaerodactylidae > Euleptes > Euleptes europaea. The sequence continues at coordinate 26,437,051 of NC_079317.1, forward strand.
TATTTTTCTGAAAATATGTGTGGGTGTGGGGGGGTCCCCTGCAGGTGCTTCAGAAGAATACCCCAGATCTGAGCCTGGACTCATTCTTTGGGTCTATCACTCCATATTAGGGTTGCCAACCTCCAGGTACTAGCTGGAGATCTGCTATTACAACTGATCTCCAGCCAATAGAGATCAGTTCACCTGGAGAAAACGGCCACTTTAGCAATTTGACTCTATGGCATTGAAGTCCCTCCCCAAACCCTGCCCTCCTCAGGCTCCGCCCCAAAACCTTCCACCGGTGGAGGGACCTGGCAATCCTAATTCATGGGGGGGGGGGGGCAGGTTCAGAATTAGATATAAGATAATGGCTAGAAACAGTGATGAGGCTTCTGACACCTTAAAGAGTAATGAATTTATTGTAGCATAAACTTTTGTGAACCAGAGACCACTTTATCAGATCTGTGGTCTGTTACTCAGTGTACATTGGAAAGTCTGGTCCTCTGAGATATACAGTGAGGGGGAAAAGTATTTGATCCCCTGCTGAATTTGCCCGTTTGCCCTCTCACGAAGAAATGACCAGTCCATAATTTTAATGGTAGGTTTATTGTAGCTGTGAGAGACAGAATAACAACAGGAAAAACTCCAGAAACCCAGAAGACAAAAGTCAGTTGTTTCTTTAAGACAAGACAGGATGTCAGTTTGAATTGCAATTTTTTATAACAGAAACATTAAGGGTTTTCCTAATCAGTTTGTTCAATTTTGCTGCAAAATATACCAGTTTCACCAAGAAAAAAATCCATAAAAGCCTATTAGAAATGAAGTTGTTGACAAAAACTGTTTTCTTGATGGATTAGATGGGTTTAAATAAATAGAGCAAGAAGAAATGTAGCTTTCTTGCAAAAAAAAAAAGGTCTTGGATAAAGAGCTTGATGTCTGTGAAATATTTTTTACAAGGTACTCTATGGCCTTTTATGCAGGGACTTTTTTTCTGGGTGTGGGCAAAATACATGGGGAGAGCGAGGCGACTTCTGATGGTTGGAAAGGCATGCATAATCAAAAGGAAGCCCCGAAGCAGTTGGCGGGGGTGACTGCAGGGAAACGTCCCTGCATAAAAGGCCATTGTGTTAAGACTGGAAGGGGACAAAAATTTTGTTCTTACATGAACCACACAGGGTACATGTGATGTAATGGATCATTTTTCAAGGGAAGATGTTTGATCTTACCCTATGAAAACACTGCCTTCATAGTTGCTGTGTTCTCAGTTGACTGTTCTAGAAGCCTAAAACCTAAAGTTATTGACAATGTCATTGGAAGTCAAAATAACTTTGCTCCCCCACTGCATCCCAAAAGTCTTACTTTAGTCAATTTTCAGTTTCATAGGCAGTCTCCAGCACAGGCTGGGTTTGAGTTTGCTTGCTGCAGATGTAAGTAAAAGAAGAACAAAAGCAGAGATTGAGAAGAAGGATGCTGTATGAAAAAAAAAAATACAAGGAGGGAAGAAATCTAACCTTTAAAGAGTTTAGCATTTTCTAAGGCCTACGTGTGAAATTTATTTAAGCTCCCAGAGCAAAAGGCACGCTCTGATGCCCTTTATGTTGTGACCTCTTACTGCATGTTGATCATCAGTGGGATGGGATGGAGGGAATGGAAAGCCAGAAGGGCAGTTATCCTGGAGAGTGGAGTTTGAAAGGATTCCCATTTTAGTCCGGTCTTCTCCCTCTTCTTCTTTCAAGCTGCTCCTCAGGGTTGGGGGACCCTTGAGAACATGGTGAGGTGGGGTACAAGAAAATGCAGCTTGAGGGGAAATTGGCAGAAATCACCCCCCCCCCCGAATCCTCTTCTGCAAGAGTAGGAAAGCAACCTTTGCCAATCCTTTCTTCAAGCCACAGCTTCCAAATTTGTTCCCAGCTTCCAAATTTGTTCTCAAGGTCTCCTGGCTTTAACTGGCTTTTCAGAAGGCACAGGAGGTTGCAAGGAAAGAGGGAGAGAGAGCCATTCCCTTCATGGTTCATTGGATACAACCCATGGCATAGTTTCCATGTTAGACCGGCTCAGTTTTTGGCCCCAGATTATACTATAAAGAAGGTCTTGATTTTTGAACAAGATGCCTGGTTTCATTTTCAGGCTGTTCCTGATGAAGGGCTGTCTGTGTTGTTGACATGAATGCTGTTCAAATGACAAAATATTGTTTAGGCTACCAGGAGTAAGATATCAGTTGTAGCAACTATGCAGTGAACAACATGCTTTGTTCCGAGGTACGTTTTTGAAGGATGGTTCTGACACAGGGTTGCCAACCTCCAGGTAGTAGATGGAGATCTCCTGCTATTACAACTGATCTCCAGCCGATAGAGATCAGTTCCCCTGGAGAAAATGGCCTCTTTGTCCATTGGACTCTGTGGCATTGAAGTCCCTCCCTTCTCCAAACCCTGCCCTCCTCTGGCTCCGCCCCAAAAACCTCCCGCCGGTGGCGAAGAGGGACCTGGCAACCCTATTCTGACACCCTCATGGGAGTTATAGATACAAGAAGAAATTCATTTGGGAACAGAAATGTGAAGGAAACAAAGGGGATTTGCAAGTGTCTTACCTGCCTGAGGCATCAAATACACATTACATTTTACACATGATTAGCAGGGTTGCCAGATGATGGACCTCAGCTGGGTATAATGCAGTACAATCCACCTTCCAAGCAGCCATTTTCTCCAGGGGAACCAATCTTCATGGCTTGGAGATCTCCTATAATTCTGGGAGATCTCCAGGCCCTACCTGAAGGTTGGCAACCCTACTCAGGAACATGCTGAGGGTTGCCTTCAGTTAACCTAGTTTAACTATATTCATAACATAATTATGCCTATAAAGGTATGTGTATGTGTATATTCATAAAAGGAACACTAGACCAACCATAGGATTGCCAGGTACCCACTGGCAACCAGTGGAGGGTGGAGGGACTTACCGGCAACATGCTTGCCTAAAGCCTCATCTTCCACCAAGCCTTCTTCAAGGTTTCTCTTTCTCAGTCCACTCACTATTGTGCCTCTTCCTTCCAATTTGTGGGTTCCCTGTGCCTTAGCTTTCATACATCTTGGGCCTTCTTCTCAGCTCCTCAGCATATTAGTGTGAGATTTGTCTCCCAGCCAAACTGACAACTTTCCCTTTCCACATAGAAACTTCTCTGCAAACTGTTTTGCAACCAAACATTCTAAGCCACCTCACCATCCTACCCAATGAGAGTCCGAAGCTTCACTTCCACAAGCATAATGCAATGTAGAAAGGAAGGGTTCACTGTCATTGCCTTCAGGATGATCCATATTTTCTTCAATTATGGGAAGTCCTTTCTTGCTGCCTGTCTGTACCTGTCAAAGGCCGGTGCAAAGGATCACAGAACTGATGAATATTTTACCTTGTTACAAAGCAGCGAGTGGCAACATACAGTATATCTTGCTGTCTGCTTTGATGGTTGCGCATCAGTTGTTTTGCATTTTGTTTGGATTGACTTCTTTCCCAATAATTGTTTTTTATGTACTAGTAATGTGTCTTTGGCACAGCCAAGAAGAAGGGTGTTTTATTTTGGTTTGATTTTGTTGGGGTTCCCTTGCATTAAAACAAGAATCCTAAGGCTTATTTCACATGTAAGGCTGAAATCCTAAGAACACTTTCCTGGGAGTAGAAATGTTTCCATAAAAATGGGACTTCCCAAGAGACTTCGAATCATAGAATCATAGAATCGAAGGGTCCTCCAGGGTCATCTAGTCCAACCCCCTGCTCAATGCAGGATATCCACACCTAGCTCCCCTCCCTGCACCCCCAGTGACCCCTGCTCCATACTCAGAAGATGGCCAAAAAACCCCCAAAAACCCCTCCAAGATCCCTGGCCAAACTGGTCAGGAGGAAAACTGTTTCCTGACCCCAAAGTGGCAATTGGCATTTCCCTGGCCATGTAAGAAAGGACCACGAAAGCCAAGCACTGACGCAACCCTTCCTGCCCTCCCTCTCAAGATCTGCCTAAGTTAACAGAATCAGCATTGCTGTCAGATGGCCATCTTGCCTCTGCTTAAAAACCTCCAAAGAAGGAGAGCCCACCATCTCCCGAGGAAGCTTGCTTGGGATTGCTTCCTGTAAGCCTACAAAACACCAGCTGAAATGTTTTCAGTCTTTTTGCAAGCCACCGAATACTGAAGGGCAGGGAATTAAATAATTGACATAAATGTGTATTTGCATTACAAATGCTACTCTTCCACACAATTAGACCTTTCCCATGAGTGAAAGAGAAAGGAATTTCTAGAAATTTTATATTTCTACCTAGGATTCTCAGAACTCTCATACAGACACTGACCAGACCCAGAGTTGCTTCCTCTCTTCAACAATGTCACTGCATCATGGATCTGCAGATAGGGTTGCCAGGTCCCTCTATGGTTTCCATAGAGTTTTTGGGAAAGTGATAAAGTGTCCCCCCAGTGCGATGCCGGCTCTTCCATATTGTGCTGGAAGTGACGTAGTCACTCATGGACGCCGATCACTTCCCTCATTTCGGCTGGCCTGATTCCACCTGCCGCCGAACAGCGAAGTTTCAGCAGGCAGCAGCTAGAATCCCCAGAAGTTTGCCCTCCATTAGCGGGCACCTGGAAACCCTACCTGCAGACCATATCCTGGCCCATTACATTTCCAGTATGGTGTAGTGGCTAGAATGTCAACCTAGGATCTGAGAGACCCAGGTTCAAATCCTCACTCACTTGCATAATGAACCTGACATTTTTTATGCATATATTTCAAAATTATCTTGCGTTTTGCTTCACCTCTGTTTCAGATTTCTGAATTGTTCTGAGTCAAATCCAGTTGCACTGACCTTTGGATCTCCCATTCTGTTGACTGTATTGACTTATTCTGTGTAATCCACCTTGAGTCCCTTCAAGAAAGGCGGACTATAAATACCATACATTATGAATAAACAAATAAATAAATAATTCCAGCAATCACCATATTTTAAGATTTAACCTATGAGTTGGCTTTCCAAAGGGGCATTTGCTTGGCCTGACTAATATGAGCTTACAGCTTGCAGCTAAATTGTAATTCATATCCAGTGCTGTGCTGTCTAAATGCCATATTCAGCTAATGAAAAGATCTTTTGAAAGCTGCACAAACTTACAGACCAGTCTCAAGGGAAGAGAAGCAAAGTGAACAAAATATTTTTTTTCCCCTTTGGGAGAAGCTATTCTGAAAATGTATGAAAACTTTTATGTTGGCTATTATTACAATAATAGCGTGCGGTATCATAAACTCCATTTAATTATTGTGACCACTCATGATTTGTGTGATCAATCAATCAATCAATCAATCACTTTAATCATGATTTTTGTGTTTTTTTCTTCCAGATAAAAAACTGGCCATTGTTGTCATAATTCATTATTTACCTTGTGCCATAAGTGGCCCTGCATGAGGAAAAGCTATTTTTTGCTCTAGATCAGGGGTTCTCAACAAGGGGGGAATTCCCCCCCAGGGGGGGATTTTAGGGTTCTGGAGGGGGGAAATTAGGACCACTATTCAGCAAAGTATGATGTCCTGTAGATTATGTACGATCTGTAAAATTGTAGTTTGTTTTTAATTTTGAGTTAGAGTGGGAAGGGGGGAATTATATTCTGAACAATGATGAAAGGGGGGAATGGAGCAAAAAAGGTTGAGAACCACTGCTCTAGGAGATTATAAACAAAGTAACAGTATCTATTATGGGGGGGAATGGGCTACGTGTCCTTGAAAACATAAAACTCATTGAAGATATATTTTTTTAATCGCACCTAGGAAAGCTGCGTGAAGCTGCTTTATGTCGTTTGTTATCTGACATTATGCAAGAGTTCTAAACCTAGCCCCCCGTTTGGATGGGGTCTTCTTCAAAATCTGTGTGCATGTATGCAAAGAAATAAAACAAAAATTAAAATTTTAAAAAGTTACGGCTCAAACTCTATGACCCATGCATGGTTGGTGTCCTCTGTGACCGGGGCTGTGGTCCATCCATGGACCTTGGTTGACGTCCAGCTTTCTCCAGGGATAGAACTTAATTAAAGCTGAGCATTACTTCCCAAGGCTTTGTAATTTCATGTTGCACAAGCATCTCGCCATGTTCACATCTGCTATTGAATAATTGCATCTTTAGTTTCAATCAGCCTCTGATTGCCACGCTTATTGGGAGGTAGCAAGGTTAACATGCCGGTATAATTATGTTTACTGTTAATAACTGCAAATTGAATTGACTTAATTGCTTGAATCAGATATCACCTCCCCTTCCAGAAGCCTTCTCTACAGCTGTTTTGGCAGCTGCTGGTGAACTGTCACGCTTGGGTGGCACCTCTGCGGCTGCTCACATGAAAGAAAGCCGATATCCGGGACTGCTCCTGAAGATAGTGGATGATGCAGACATAGACAGAGGCTACTGCAAACATAGACCCTATCACAAGAGACGGTTTGAGTGTGAAGGAATGTGCTCCAGATTCAGGAAACAAGAAGCTCTAGTAGGTGCCTCCAGAAAAGAAGAAGCTCAATATGCCCAAACCATTTGGGATGTGGATATTTTCCCCAACCGTAGAAATTAAATTGTGGAAGATTCAGAACCTTTTACAAAGTTAACATTGTATACTGGTTTTTAAGCTAGGGGAGTTACAGAACTGCGATCCTAGTGTCCATTATTACGGGTGACATTGCATTTATAAAGGGAGTTTAGACACAGTATTCCCTCCCCCCACTGCTGTGGCATATTTTTTAATACATGCCCTTTGCCCAGGCTAGCTCAATCTTGTCAGATCTCGGAAGGTAAGCAGGGTTGGTCCTGATTAGTATTTGGATGGGAAACCACCAAGGAAGTCCAGGGTCACTACACAGAGGCAGGCAATAGCAAACCACCTCTGAATGCCCCTGGCCTTGAAAACCCTAAGGGGTCACCATAAGTTGGCTGCAACGTGACTGTACTTTCTACCACCTGTGCTTCCACTGGTCAGCTTTGGTGTGAACCAAGTGTCACTTGCCTCCTAGTCATCAGAGGGTGGAGTGATTGTGAGTGGTGAATCTGTGAATATTAAACAATCATTTCCTCTTGCCTCTAAAGTAAATTGATGTTGCTAGAGATTTCATTTTAAGACAGTATCAAAACTCAAATGAAAGGAGGCTGACCAAAGGGATGCCACTAAAAGGAACTTCTCCCTCAAGATTTGTCAAAACGTTCTGCTGTTATATACACACATCTTTGTTCATCAATAAGAAAATTTCCATTGGGTGGGGTATGTGTGGCTGCAGGGCTAAACTGAAACACTCTGCATGATTTTGAGGGTTGTTTGTGTTTTTTGGAGGGTGTCAAGGCTGACCTGCCTTGGTCTCAGGGACTAGTTCCCCTGTCTCCAAGCTAAGACCCTGGAGTAAGCCTCTCTGTGATAACCACGTTTAAGCTGGGTTTGGTCTGTTAAGACTCACTCCACCATATCAAAAAGCAAAATAAAGCTTTATTGGAGGAATTAAAGATTTTTAAAAAACCAATATAGTTCCAGTGGTAGGTTTGAGTATGTTGAAAATAACAAAACTAACATTCTAGATACATTTACTGGATAAGGTCTTAGCAGCACAGATCTTAACTTAGAATTCTGGCAAGTTCAAGTCCCAAGCAAGCAGCATAATTCCATGCAGCTGTAGCATAAGGCAAAGCAGGTAACAGGGACGGGGGAAAGGGAAGTAGAAGGAAATGGGATAGGAATATGGCTAAATAGCATAGACTACATTTTATAGAAATGTAGGTCATAAACCTCCTGGCCCTCTCCAGCCAATCATTCAGCTGTCTCTGAGGGATCTGAGGAAGAAGAGCAAGTTTTCCTCCTCCTCTCTTTACCCAGCTGAAACTGGTGAACTAATTAGTAGGTCTGAGAGATGATTTTGATGCACTAACCATCCATGGCGGGGGGTAGGGGGTGGCCAACACCTGCTGCTAACAGATCAGAGCAACAAAAATGCATTAAGCGGAACTTTCCTCAGAAGATGGCTTCTCTCTTGACAGTGGGTCCTGAAAACAATGGCAAAAGGCCCCTCATATTACTCATGACAAGGAAAAGGGCATTAATTGTCTGAGTGGTAGGTAGCCCCTAGCAGGTATTAAGCAAAAAAAGAAACAGCAACATAGACCACAAATTCTAATATGCGTATTAAACATTATTATCAAGTTATATACAAAATAGTAACATCAATAAAGAGACTCACATGCAAAACCATACAACAATTGAAAAGGACATACAATAGACTACAATATGTTCATATAGAAACAAGCCTAAGGACCAATATGGTTCCACAGGAATACACAAGGCAGTGGTAGATTGAGGCAAAACAATAGAACCAGAGGAAAACCTTGCGGTTAAAGTTCAACAAAATTAGGTTGAACAGTGGAGGTCCCCTAGCAGGTGGCAGAAGCAGCCACAATAGCAGCTGTATTCCCTTTCTTCCCCCAATATGTGTTCAAACACCGTTTTGTTTTCCTCCTCTGCCAATCTAGACTGACCGCAATACGACAGGAATCATTGCCTGCATTTTGAATTGGCTTTGTTTATCCCCGATGATATTGTCATAATACCATTGGCTATTCGGTATAGTGATGCCATCACTTTTCACAGTTTGAGCTCTTAGTGGCTGTGAAAGGCCCCCAGAGATGTAATTCAGGCCCCACCACAAAACATAGCCTTGGGGCTTTCCTCTTGTCTCCCACAAATGTTGTTAGTAGATAACAATGCATACTCACAAACACTGCCACCCCACATGGAAACGATACGGTGTCTAGGACAGAAGGCAGATATTTATCTTCACCACAGTTTTGTCAGACTTTCCCCTATCCCCAGTGCATGCTCATTTAATTTGAAAACTCAACATGACTTTCCATCATAAACAGCATTTTTATCTCTCCCATTTTCTTCTTCAATCCCTTCCTTCTAATTAATTTGAAAAATAGCATGTTGTTTACCATGCTCTACCAGTCTACTGATACACACTTTTCAAACACCCTTTGATTTTGAATGTCAGGTTTAATTAAGTGTCTTTGATGCAGCTTTTACAGAGGGCGGTCTAGTTTCCAGTCATCATGTTAGGGTCAAAAGTAAAATTAATTTGGTGCATCACCTAAAATACCCCAACATAACATCACCACGACCATGGTTAATTCCAAATAATGTCCAGTCTCATCAGAAAGACATTATCAGGGATGGGCTCAAGGATGATCAATGTGCTCCGGGCTAACTTTTTCTGCTTCGGAAATTTAGATGTACTGATCGGCTACATGTGAGACATTTTGGATTGACACAGGAGAGGGAAGTGGGAAAATTGTGCACCACAGCTGGAAATCCTTAAAACACCTGTCCCTACCTACTGTTGTCCTGATTGAATTGTTCCTGTGCATGCCTGGGAATAAGCATGGGACAGCCAGCACGCATCTCAGCAGCAGGACTGGGGTGGAAAGTGGGAGACATGAGGACTATACATCATATATTTAAGAAGTTCCACACCTGTCTGGTTTGTCCCTAAGTTGGACTTCACATGCACACGTGATACTAAAGTTTCTTCTAGGTTGGGTCAGGAAATGGCTAGATTATACTACAGAGCTAGTGGATCTGTGGATGTTTTTATATCATAATCATCAATATATCTAATTCTCAACATGGCAAAATCTGTGGATACTTAAATCCAGAGACTGGAGCTATGAACAGACAAGACAGTTATTTTTACAAACATGGGAAAAGCTCCAGGTTTGCAGAAAAGCATGAAATCTAAGGAGAAAAGAAAGCAGGGAAAGGGGACAGGCTATGAGGACTTTCAGGGAAGGGAAAGAGCCAGTAGTAGAAAGGCGAGCATATGGGGATTGCCAGGAGAAGGAAAAGAGGGAATAGTGTGGGGAGTGGGATACAGGGGAAAGTGAAGTGCCACCTGCATGTCCATAGGCCTGGGAGAGTCCCAGTGGCTGGCAGCATGGAACTGGGCCATAGATTTCTTGTAAAGAGGGGAGGGAAGGAGGAAAAGCTGAAAACAGAGGGGTAGATAAAGGTAGGTTGGCTGGTGGGTTGAAAGGCAAAAGGGAAGCACGGGAAAGGGTCAGGCTATGGAGTCTTTCAGAGAAGGGAAAGATGAAATAGTGGGCGAGGGGAAAATTAGATGCTCTCCACAAGTCCTTCTAGGTCCCCTGTTTGTGTGTGTGTATAATTAATCTTCTTGCCAGCTCATGGGGGGGTATTCCATACTAAATCTGCTTGAATTTTTTTTTTTTTACTATATCTTGTGCCTAACTGTGCTTTGCAGAAATGTCACACATTTATCTATCCGATTACCTTCTTTCCTCACTTTAAAATACCCCGCTCCCATTTTTCTGTTTGTACACATATTACTGCCAAGTGAGGATAACTTTCAGGCTAGTGAAAGCTTATGCCACAAGAGATGTGCTAGTCTTTCAGGTACAACAAGACCTTTTTGGCTGTAACAAACAAATATGATTTCCCCTCTCAAATGTGTCCTGAGAAAACTAGCACTTTTGTGTTCAACCTGCAGTCTTCCTATATGAATGCTTTACCACAAAAACAGAAATGACAGGCAAAAGTTACTTCGTGGTGACAGTTTAATCTGTTTTTTAAACTGGTGTATGGGGATGTACTCTTTATTCTCTATGACTACTATCAGGCATAACCATGTTAATTAAGAACATTCCCCTCTATTCTCTGCTGGTATTATCTTCAAACACTGTTGTTGCGACTATATGTTATCTGAAATGTGTTTGTAGTAGTTTTACTACTTTGCACGTTAAATCTGGCTTTACCCCTTTGTAAATTGCTCTAGGAGATTCAGTAGAGAAGCTACACTGAAACTGCGGGGTGAAGAGGTCTTCACTGAAGTGATGAGTCAAGGGCACAAGCTCGCCCCACAGCACATTTCCAAAATATAGTTCCTACTTAATCGTTCCATCAGCAGGCACAATGCAGAGAATGGAGGCTTTTAGGAAGAGGATTTCCCTGCACACAGGCAATAGTACATGAGAAACTGAAAGGAACATTCATAGCAATCTCAGGCCATTATGTTTAATGAAACTAAAGCCGAGGCTTCTTTTGAAAGAGAATTGAAAGAGGTGGGGGGAGAGGAGAAGAGGCACATATTTTATCCTCTGAACATCTCCTGGGAAGAACCAGCCTGTAGATGCTGAGAGGGTAATCAAAGGGGGGTTATTTTTGGTTATTCTTTACATTGTGAAATTGAACATGGAATGGTTATTGCCCTAAATCACTAGGGAAAAGCAATGCAAAGTAGCAATTGCTGTGTGCTCCATTCCTAGGCCCTTGTGCAATAATAAGGGGTTTTTTCCCCATCCCTGATTGAAACTGTAACCTTTTCCTAGCTTTCTCATCATCCCTTCTTTCATTTTGCTGCTCCTGATAGCAGACTTCCCAAGCTAACGCCATTCACCAGACCTCGCCACCGGCCTGTTGAACCTGATGCTTTTTACTCCAGCTGGCAGGGATGCTTCAAGAGCAGGAGGCACTTGGACTCATCCTCTACCCCCTCCCCTTTTAAAAACAACAGTGCTAATTAGGGTTGCCAACCTCAGGTTGGGAAATTCTGGAAATTTGGGGGTGGAGCCTGGTTTGGGCAGGGTTTGGAGAACGGAGGGATCTCAGCAGAACGTAATGCTATAGAGCTACAGAACCTGGAATCTGCGGTGTATAAAGAACAAACCCTGCCACTGTACTATAGCTAGGGTTGCCAACCTCCTGGTGCTAGCTGGAGATCTCCTGCTATTACAACTGATCTCCAGCTGATAGAGATCAGTTCACCTGGAGAAAATGGCCGCTTTGGCAATTGGACTCTATGGCATTGAAGTCTCTCCCCTCCCCAAACCCCGCCCTCCTCAGGCTCTGCCCCAAAAATCTCCCACCGATGGCGAAGAGGGACCTGGCAACCCTAACTATAGCCTTCCAGCACCCTCATGAGATTCTAAAGCTGCAAAAGAGAATGAGAAAAGTAGGAATTACATAGTGCCACACTCAGGGCTAAACTAGATGTGACGGTGTCCTTATGGCTTCCACAATACCCAAAGCTCCAGGTATTTCCCAACCCAGAGCTGGCAACCCTACTGATTAGTCATTTTAAAATGACTTTAAAATGACTAATCAGTAGGGTTGCCAGCTCCGGGTTGGGAAATACCTGGAGCTTTGGGGGGCAGAGCCTGAGGAGGGCAGGGTTTGGAGAGGGGAGGGACTTCAATGCCATAGAGTCCAATTGCCAAAGCGGCCATTTTTCCCTGGTGATCTGATCTCTATCGGCTGGACATAATTAGCAGGAGATCTCCTGCTACTACCTGGCAGTTGGCAACCCTATAAAGGCCCCTTGCGATACGGCACTTCCGGGTGTAAACCGGAAGTTATGCGATCATGTTGGCGTGGCCGCAAGTGCAATCTCACTTCACCTCCACTTCAAAAACCTCCCGCCGGAGGAGAAGAGGGACCTGGTAAGCCTACTGATAAGGCATAGTGGGGGTGGAACAAGAGTGCCTTTAAAATGGCAGCTGTGTCCCTGTGGAGTCATGAGAATGCTATCACGTGTACTTTGGCCCTCAGCTGCTGGAAAATCAGCAACTGTGAGTTAGTCAGCATTTGGTTGCTAGATCAATGCAGGGCCCTTTTCTGTCTCAAATCCAATAGGCTTTGTTTGCGTATCCACCACTCTCTTGCAAGCTGCCTGTTCACACAGGTCAGCCCAGTTCAAGGGAGCTGTAAAATGCCATCGTCAGCTACCAGGATGGAAATTATCGTGAGAATATTCCATGGCAACTCATTAGGGATCAGATTATTTTACCCATGTTTTTCATACAGGCAGTAGGTAATTACAAATGTACACGATTTATGATTTACAAAAATATTTATAAGCTGTGACTCACGAAACCTCATACTCTGCCAGAAATTGTGTTAGTCTTTAAGGTGCTGCTGGACTCTTGCTCTTTTCTACTGCATATGCTTCAAAATACCACAAGGTGTGTGTGAGCGTCCTGGACTAGGTATTTGTTTCTGCAAACCTGGGATAACCCCCAAGTTTGTAAGAAAATATGTACACTTTAGATGGGGAATTTAAAAAACCCAGAAGTTAAAAAGTACCCTCCTCTTTACTCTGTTGGTCAATGCTCATTAATAAGACTCTCCTTTCTGGGCAATGCTAATCTGGAATTGTCTCACATCTGTCAGCTGTAATATGGGCAGTTTCAAGAAACTGCAAGAGCCAGTTTCTCCAACTAATGCTTCCTGAGGCTGTTTCAAATAGGGAAAATGGTGCAGGAGGGAGGCAGAAGTCCCTCCCCCCATGCCATAGTCCTGATCTAAATCTAAATGTAATGTTTGAAAAATTAGGTTCCCAGAGCTGCCATCTGCCTGCAGGGAAAGCAAGCTGGGTCAGGGAAACCTGGACCTCGATTGATTCTATTTCTTTCTTTTTTTTGTTCATAAAAGATTTTCTTGAATCTTCTCTCTAGCACTGCAGAGGGTAGGGAATGGAAGAGAGTTAAATAAACACGTCCTTTTGCAAACATAATAGACTGATGCCTTTAAAAAATTCTACAGCATTTCTTAGTGCATCAAATGCTTTAGAAATAGGAGCAAAGTATATAATGTGTACAACTGTGCTTTGAGATGGCTCAGGTTTGGCCAAGGCTACCTGGAGAGACATATCCAAAACCAAAACTAGGGCTTTATCATCACAAGCTGGCCTGGAAACAAGGCAGCTTTGTTACAAACATAATTTTTGGGCCAGTCGGAATAAGCCTCATGGCACAGAATGATAAAGCTGCAGTACTGCAGCAAAAGCTCTGTTCATGACCCAAGTTTGATCCTGATGGTTGATGGTGCTGGAGCTATTGGTTATACCTATGTGGTTGACATCTCTGTATGGCTCTTTGAACAATGAAAGACCAATCCTCTTTCCACTTAAAATTTCAATTTTTATTTTTTCCATTCAATAAATTCTGATATGCAGTATCCTTGATGCTTGCAATCAGTAAAAAACAAACATACAATGAAGAGTCAGTAGGATTACATCTAATGTATTTTGACCCAAAGACATTACTGTCAATTCACAATCATGCAGACTTGATTGCATGAATGGCACGTTTTCAAATTGAAGTTCCTCCTTGAATCAGCGACTGAATAAATATACACTTAAAAACTAATCTTTAAATCTGGATTCTTCAAAGCCTTATGCTAAATAAAAGGCATGAGGCCAGCAGTAGACTTTCACTAGACAGGTCTGAACTTTTCTGATGAAAGAGTATGCCACTTATCTCTGTGATGTGATTTCCAAAAGGTAAAATTGCCCAGTTATCAGCATTGGAGCCATGCCATCAGTGCAGCCATTCAATATGGTGATTTGGAAAAGTTGTAATTATGTTCGATGTAAGCAAAGGTCAAATCTTACTTAAACTGGTTTTGATTTTTATTACAAGTTACTCACATTACATTGAGCTATAAATTTTTGCTTTTAGAATCAGCGTTTTTCCTACCAGACATATTTCACAGAGGGAAATTAGTTAAGGACAAGCAAGGGACATTGGGGGGGGGGAGATTCCACCCTCTTTGTCGTCGTCCCCCACTCCCTCACTGGGCAGCCTACTGTCTGGGCTACTCACTCACTGGCTAGGCCACCCATCTAACTGGCCCTCCCATCCACCATCAGCATCACAGTGTCACTTTCAGCTTAGTTGTGTTTACATCTGGCTGTACTGAACAAGGTGCCAAGCCAACACCTGCCCCCTGTAATCTGAGTGTCCTGTACAGCAGCAGGTCTAAGGGCCAGAGGCATGGTCAGTAGGGCTGTCAATTCGGTTCGGTCCGAACTGAAAATCAACCGAATTTCCCCTGATTCGGTGATTTTCAGTTCGGACGGATCCGAACTCAACTCTGGCGGGCAACGGGGGGGGGCCGAATTCAGCGAGTTCGGGAGTTCGCGAATAAATTCGGCCAATTCGGCCCCCCCTTCAGGGCAGCCCGCTGAAAGGAGTGGGCTGCCCTTTAAACTGATCTGCGCCTCCCAGCTGGGAGGCGCAGATCAGTTTAAAGGGCAGCCCGCCTCCCTTCAGCGGGCTCCGCTGAAGGGGGGAGGGCTGCCCTTTAAACTCATCTGCGCCTCCCGCCCGGGAGGCACAGATGAGTTTAAATGACAGCCCGCCCCCCTTCAGGGAAGCCCGCTGAAGGGGGGCGGGCTGTCCTTTAAAGTCATCTGCGCCTTCCGCCCGGGAGGCGCAGATGACTTTAAAGGGCAGCCACGCCAGGGCAGCCGCGCCTCCCCAGCGGGCTCCGCTGGAGAGGCGCGGCTGTCCTTTAAAGTCATCTGCGCCTCCCGCCCGGGAGGCGCAGATGACTTTAAAGGGCAGCCGCGCCAGGGCAGCCGCGCCTCTCCAGCGGGCTCCGCTGGAGAGGCACGGCTGACATTTAAAGTCATCTGCGCCTCCCGCCCGGGAGGCGCAGATGAGTTTAAAGGGCAGCCGCGCCTCTCCAGCGGGCTCCGCTGGAGAGGCGCGGCTGTCATTTAAAGTCACCTGCGCCTCCCGCCCGGGAGGCGCAGATGAGTTTAAAGGGCAGCCGCGCTTCTCCAGCGGGCTCCGCTGGAGAGGCGCGGCTGTCATTTAAACTCATCTGAGCCTCCCGCCCAGGAGGCTCAGATGAGTTTAAATGACAGCCCGCGCCTCTCCAGCGGAGCCCGCTGAAGGGGGGCGGGCTGCCCTTTAAACTGATCTGCGCCTCCCAGCTGGGAGGCTCAGATCAGTTTAAAGGGCCCCCGCGCGCCTTCAGGGAATCCCTGAAGGCGCGCTTCGGCCGAATTTTCCCCCGAACTCCGGATCCCCCCGAATTACCGGGGATCCGAAGCGGGGGAGTTCGGACTTCGGACCGTACCGACCCCACAAGGGTCAAATTCGGCCGAATCCGAACTGTACCGAATTTTTTTTTTTTTGACAGCCCTAATGGTCAGAGCTGTCCAAGTCAAATGCCGGTTGTCTTCTGGTTCCAAGCAGCAATACCAAATGTGTAATCCAAATGAGGGGTCATAGTCTCAGAAACAGCCACCACAGAGGAGTGGCAACACATTGTTCCTCCAATGAGTCAGCCACAGTAGCCTGCTTAAATAGCCCTGAAGTGGATCAGCTGCTGCGCTTTACCCTGACTCAGCATTCTCTGCCTGCTGGAGCTCATTAGCCTCATTGCAGTCATCTGGGAGTGTCCTTCGCTGAGCTTGTCTTTAGTGTTCATCTGTGTTGACTGTTTCTTACTGCTCCCATTTAGCTGCCAGCCAACCACCTTCATAAAAAGAGTTAATTTGTTGATTCGCACATGTACATGATCCTCATTCAATGATAGCAACAACAAATTATGATTTGCATGTGTGAATGGTCTATCACAGATGCAATCACATGAATCTGCCATGTAATGTGTTGGACCACATGGCCTATCAAGGCTGGCATTGTCTATACCCCGACCTTTTTGAACCTGCAGGCAACTTTAGTGCCTTTTGTGATGGGTACAGCCACACAATGGCTACCACAAAATGGCTGCTGTAGGAGCCATAACCAGTTATAAAATGGCTGCCACATCTTACCTTTAGTAATATAGGGAAGATCCTTGGGTTGCGGAATCAACTGCTTCCAAAGCAATATTTTTAAAAATCTGTGGTGGTGGTTGTAGAAAGCGCTGTCAAATCACAGCTGGCTTATGACGACCCCATAGGGTTTTCAAGGCAAGAGAAGTTTGTAGGTGGTTTGCCAATACAAGGGTTTCAGGGGCAGAGCCTGAGGAGGGTGGGGTTTGGGGAGGGGAGGGACTTCAAGGTGAACTGATCTCCAGGTGAACTGATCTCTAGCGACTGGAGATCAGTTGTAATAGCAGGAGATCTCCAGCTAGTACCGGGAGGTTGGCAACCCTAGTTACGACCCTGGTATTCCTTGCTGTTCTCCCATCCAAATCTAGCCAAGGCCATCCCTGCTATGCTTCTGAGATCTGACAAGATTGGGCTAGCCTGGGCTACAGCCAATCAAATCTCCAATGGCAATTTAGAAGAGTTGCAGAGCCCACCCGGCCCCACCAACATTCTAAAAATACATGATGGGCACCAGGAAAGGTACTGGTGGGAACCATGGCACCCACAGGCACCATGTTGGGGGCTCTAGTCTACTCTGACTGGCAGCAGGTTTAACGGGTCTTAGGCACAGATCTTTTACATTGCCTACTAAATCTTTTTAATTGGAGAGGCTGCGGGTTGAAACAGGGACCTTCTGCATGCAAAGCAGATACTCTACTACTGAGCCATAGCTCCACCCCATGATATGTCACAAAGACTGGACTTATGTGTGCCTCTGGGGGGGGGGGGAATTAGCAAGAGCATGACAACCAAATTTAGAGTATGAAATGTAGAGTGGTGTGAAATTGTCCTGACGTGCAAGAGAAACTGCCCAAGTATGACTCTTCCCCCTTCCTTGTTCTGACAACATGTTTCCCTGGGTTTTTTTTTTAAATGCAGATGGTTGAAGAATCAGTTAATGCTGAAGATATAATTTAGGGGAGGGGCTATGGCTCAGCGGAAGAGCCCCTGCTTTTCATGCAAAAGGTCCCAGGTTCAATCCCAAACATCTCCAGCTAAAAGGATAAGGTAGTAGGTAATGTGAAAGTCCTTCCCCTGAGACATTGGAGAGCTGCTGTCAGTCTAAGTAGACAATATTGACTTTCATCGGTTCTTGCAGGCTATCCGGGCTGTGACCGTGGTCTTGGTATTTTCTTTCCTGACGTTTCGCCAGCAGCTGTGGCAGGCATCTTCAGAGGAGTAACACTGAAGGACAGTGTCTCTCAGTGTCAAGTATGTAGGAAGAGTAATATATAGTCAGAAGGGGGTTGGGTTTGAGCTGAGTCATTGTCCTGCAAAGTATTAAAGGTAATGTGCTAATCGTTGTCCTGTAAGTATCAAGATAATGTGCTAATGAGGGTGTGGTATGTTAATGTGGAACCATTGTATCCTGAAGTGATCTGTTAACATGTGGAATCCAAGGCTAATCCGCATGGCAATTGTGGACTGTAGTCTTTGTTAGTCTAGAGGTTTTCAGGACAGGAAGCCAAGCCTTATTCATTCTTAAACTCTCTTCTTTTCTGTTAAAGTTGTGCTGATGTTTATGAATTTCAATGGCTTCTCTGTGCAATCTGACAAAATAGTTGGTAGAATTGTCCAGTCTTTCAGTGTCTTGGAATATTGACTTTGATGGACCAGTGGTCTGATTCAGTATAAGGTAGCTTCATGTGTGGCCATTTACATCTGCCAGACTCAGATGGACTGAAAGAACACACTGAAAGAACTGCTCTGCTGAAGATCCACAAGGTCTTTTGTCAGCCATACTTAGTCCATAGTTCTGAACCAGGGACCCTTGAGCACAGAAGATTGCAAGCTGCAGAAGCACTCAGGCAACCCACCCTTGATGTGATGAGACATTAAGTCAGAAGCAGATGTGCAAAGCCCGTTGAGCAGGGAACAACAGGAAGATGGAAAGACACCTCTGGTCTTCCCATTCTCCCTATCCAAGAGATTAACTGGGCTGACTTGGAGATGAAAAGTAGAGGGTGAGAAGTCCTATGCTAGCGGTTGAGATGCATCAATGTCAGCAGCTAAGCAAGCTTTTGTTCTTGCACTTTCCAGCCTTTGCCTCCAATAAGAGCCTGAGATAAGCAATGCACAAGAAAAGATCCACCTGTTTACTTTTTGCATGTCTGGGAGATGTTAAAGGAAAAGGAGCAGAGGTTGCAAAAAGTTTGCAACACCGGAGAAAGGGCTGGCTTCTTCACAGTGACTGCTTTTGCTGGATCGGAGCCATGATGGTTCCTTCTTCTGTCTCCCATTTAAATTATTTGTAATTATTTGTGCACCACCCTGGATTTGTTCTAATGGGTTTGTATAGCATTTCTAACATTAATTTACAGATCTTCTGAAGTCACAGAAACTAATTTCTTCCTTGTTGGAGACTGTTTGATCTGAAAGCAATTTTCACAGTACCTTTAAGTGTATTATCTGAGAGTCCAGTTTAAACAAAACTATATCCATGTGTTCTCAGGTCAAAAAAATGTGCATGACAAAGTCATTTACTGCAGACCGACAGGGACTTTTTAAATAAAGATATCAGAAGGACAGGTTTGCTCTTATATTCATTCATTGAACTTCCAGGATTTTGTAACCATAGTCATAGGTCATGTGAGCTCACCAAGAGTGGCAAGGATTTATTAGATACTTTATCTGCTAAAATAATTAAAAGCAGAAATGCCAGCAGAAACTTGATCATAGAATCATAGAGTTGGAAGGGACCACCAGGGTCATCTAGTCCATAACCCTGCACAATGCTAGAAATTCACAATTACCTCCCCCCCACACCCCAGTGACCCTTACTTCATGCCCAGAAGATGGCCAAGATGCCCTCCCTCTCATGAACTGCCTAAGGTAATAGAATCAGCATTGCTGACAGATGGCCATCTAGCCTCTGCTTAAAAACCTCCAGGGAAGGAGAGCTTACCACCTCCAGAGGAAGCCTGTTTCTCTGAGGAACCACTCTGTTAGAAAATTCTTGCTAATGTTTAGATGGAAATTCTTTTAATTTCAACCTGTTGGTTCTGGTCCGACCATCTGGGGCAACACAAAACAACTTGGCACCGTCCTTTATAAGACAGCCCTTCAAGTACTTGAAGATGGTTATAATATCACCTCTCAGTTTTCTCCTCTCCAGGCTAAACATATGCACATATTAATGCTTATGATGGATCTTATTTGTTGAAGCCAGTGGCCATAGTAATTCAATTCATGCCGTATAAACAGCCTTGAACCTATGAGGACCTTGTCACTCTACATGACTAGCAAAGCTCTTTAGTCTTCAGTCATTGTCTCAAAGAAATATCATTGTTGTCTGTTCCTCCACTCTCACGATTCTAGGAAGTCCTGTTGGAGCAGGGAGTGGGCTTTGTTCCATCTGAAATGGATGTTAACTGTTAATAAGAAGTTGTGGGCTGTGCTGAAAAAAAGAGAAGGGGCTATGTTCAGTTCTGCAAATGAGTCGAGCTGTTTGTCCTGGATACCCTCCTACGGCATTCACTGTATGAGTGCCAAGACTGGTTATCATTGTTCAGGAAATGCATTCTGGTCTCCATCAATGTATCACATCAGGTATATGAAATCTACTCATGTTTATAAACTGATCAAAGTTTGAGAACCCTCCCTCCTGCAAAGCCATCTAGTACAACATACATAGTGTTGCCAACCTCCAGGTGGTGGCTGGAGATCTCCTGTTGTTATAACTGATCTCCAGGAACAGAGATCAGTTCTCCTGGAGAAAATGGCTGCTTTGGCAATTGGACACTATGGCATTGAAGTCCCTCTTCTCTCCAAACCCCATCCTCTTTAAGTCCCTCCCCAAAAATCTCCAGGTATTCCCCAACCTGTAGCTGGCAACCCTAAATATACCTGAGCCCTTCCCATCTACCAGTTCAGCTAAACTACAGATAACAGCGGTTTCAATCCCAGAGCAGTGCTTAATTTCTAAAATCTGCCCATGTTCAACCTTTCCTGAAGTCAAACTCTGTCATGCAAGCTTGCTGCCCCTGTCCTAATTTTGCTGGTGTACCAGCTTCTGCCCTTTATAGGCAAAAAAGATCTTGCCACTGTGATACATGGCCTGGTAATATCTATTGGACTTAAGTTTAACTGTATCATAGGAAAAAATAATTACTCAAATTTAGTGTCATCAAATGGGGCTTTTCAGTTGTAGACTCACACCATAATGAAAATTTGACATAAATTTGTATCCCAAAGCCAATAGGAAATGTAAAATGGGGGATATTTATGGTTTCTCTCCAGGCTGACTCTTTTCTCCCTTTTGAATTAGTTTATCTAGCGAGCTGAGAATATCTATGTGTGAGTCAACAAAAAAAGTGGGCTTACTGTTTATGAAATGTGATTTCCAGAACAAAGCAATTCAACTAATGTTCAAAGCACCATTCTGTGCATGTTTTCTTCATTCCTTTTTTCTTGGAGCTATAGTATGGTTGGTTTTTGTTTTTTGCCTGGGAAAGGTGCTTGATGGATTGAATAGAGCACAGCCACTCAAATCTGATGCAGTACAGTTATAACATGCAGCAGCTCTTAAACTGAAGGTTGCCTTTACAGGCAGAAAGACAGTCTCCTCTGCTGGAAAATCAGCTCCAGGAGATAACATTTATTAACAAGGGCAGCTCGGAAGCTGCATGCTGCTTTCCTTTCAGTATATTGTTGCCTCCAGTTGCCTCAGAAATTTAACATGGGTTCCTCAATGAGAAGATGTATAATGGCTGACAAACTGCCCAAAGGATAACTTAGCCACTCTTACCAATCTCCCCCACCAAATGGCAGTCATAGGCAGTATTAGGAATCTTCTATGGCATACTTCCAGATCATGTGGAGTGAGGACAGTCCTATTCAACCTCATAATTTGAGCACTGGATCATTCCCCCAGGGGAAAAAAATACTTACCATGGGAATCAAATTGTGCAGACTGATCCCCTAAATCAATGCACTTTTGAACATCAGCCACTAGTTGTCATGTTGTAGCGGAAAGGTGGGGCCCATCGATATGATCAGCTGGCAGTGTGGAAAAGGCCAGATGACTGGCTCCAGCAGTTCACCAAACAGCAGAATCAAGGCATATACCAAACGAGAACATACCAGAGCACTGCCTCCACGCACTCATCCTTTACCTGGAAGATTTCCATAGCAATCTCTTTGCTTCAGTATCCATCCCACCCTGCATCTCAATATCCAGCTGTGCATGCAAAATAGTTTGCCAGTATCTAATCTCCAACCCACTGTGAACAGCAGTGGGGCCCACGGCGCATCCATCACCTCATCACCAACTGCTGTTGGTCTTGTGTTCCCTTAATTATAGGGAAAATAGCCTTCATAGGAGACTCTTGGTTCTGCACTTCTAGGTTTAGAAATTATATATCACATGCCTCTCTTAAGCCAGGTACATCTTATGTGGCCATGGCTCAGCAGTTTAGCATCCACTTTGTATTCAGATGGTCCCAAGGTTCAGTCCCCAGCATCTCAATTTAAAATTATCAGGTAGTAGATGAGATTGCAGCCAAGAAATCAGAAGGCGATTGAGACTGGGAAGGGCAGCCATGAAGGAGCTAGAAAAGATTCTGAAGTATAAGGATGTGTCACTGGCAACCAAGATCAAGTTAATTCATGTCATCATATTCCTTATTACTATGTATGGGTGTGAAAGCTGGACAATGAAGAAAGCTGATAGGAAGAAAGTAGATTCCTTTGAAATGTGGTGTTGGAGGAGAGTGTTACAGATACCGTGGATTGCCAATAATAATAATAATTAAAAAAAATCAGTGAGCTCAAGATCAAATCAAGCCTGAAATAGCCCTAGAAGCTAAAATGACTAAACTGAGACTATTGTACTTCAGTCACATTATGAGAAGACAGGAGTCACTGGAAAAGACAATCATGTTAGGAAAACTGAAAGCAGGAAAAGAGGAAGAACCAACAAGAGATGGATTGAGGAAGCCACAGCCCTCAGTTTGCAAGATCTGAGCAAGGCTGTCAAAGACAGGACATTTTGGAGGACATTGATTCATAGGGTCACCATAAGTTGGAAGCGCCTTGATGGCACTTAACACACACACACACACACACACACACACACACACACACACACAGTAGATGAGATAAAAGGCCTCTACCTCGTACCCTGGTGCTGCTGCCAATCAGAGTAGAGCGTCCGTACCTTAAGAGGGTCAGTACTCGGTATAAAGCAGCTTCATGTATTCATGTATGCTCAGCCACTGGTTACTTTGTTCAGTAGTTGTCTGTCCCATATGGCAATGGCCTGTGAAGTGGTCAATGCTGCCATTCCAGAGCAGCCTAAAATTTACATACAACTCTGTGGGAGCTGCTTTTCCATCATATGGTCCCTTGTTCCTAGTGGCTAGTACAGGTAGTGTGGGGCTTTCCTACAAAACTGGAATCCTACCTGGAGGGAGAGTGCCAATTCTGTGATCGTTCAGTACAGCCATTCAGTCATGGAGGACCATGATATGGGAAAGTGACTCCCATGTTGTGGATCAGTGATGCTAAATTTGCCTGGAAGAACAGCTAATCTCAGGGTCAAACCTGATGAAATGCTAGAGCAATGGCATTTTAAACTGCCAAATAGCAACTGTGGAAGCCCTTGATTTGGATTGCAGCAACAGCATTTGGGGAGAGGGAGATAACTCTTTCCCCATGCCATTTGCCTTTTGCCTTACTTCAGACCTCCCCACCTACAGTTTTCTCCATTGAGGTCAATACCAACCAGTAACCCATATATTTTTGCACAGAGAGACAAAAAGCAGTTTGAGGACTGTTTGGGGTTAGGAAATTGGCCCTAACTTGTGTGCATAACTATCATACTTCAGATGGCAGGGCACAAGATGGAGGATATCTGAAGACAGTCTAAAGGGCCAAGCTAAGCATCTAGTTTGGCCCTGAGTGTCTGCGGACTCCTATGGAGTAAGGAAGCCATGTAAGACATGTTTGAACTACACAGGAACACTCTTCCATAGTACTTGTTCTTCCAACAGCGAAAAACCCAGCTGAAAGGAACCATGTTGTGATTTATTGAAGCAGGATTTAGGAATCACTGTTTCTTTTAACGGTTACTGTAGAAAGCAACACATGTTAATTTCCAAAGGAAAAAGAAAAGAAAAGCAGAAAGTTTTTTTATAAGTTAAGTAAACTTTCCACAGTTGTATTATGAATTCAGTTTAATAAGCTCTCAGGACCCAAATCTAATACAATCAGGCAAAACCGAAACCTACAATCATTGCAATTCCAATCAGACATTTTAATCTTGAAGAAAGTCGCTGTGGTCATGGGATTGGCATGAAAACTCATTTGGCTGCTGTGCATCAGATAATTAAATGGTAAGGACTATATTTGCTGCAAACTGGGGAGAAATAGGGCAAAAGGTGCCAGACAATGCCAGGAGACTAAGTGGCAAATTTTCAGGAGTGGCCATAAATATTCATCAGTCGAAGTGCCCAAAGTCCACAGTGTCTGGAATGGGGTTTCTTACGTAGTCACCCCAAGTGATGTCTGTGAGATGACAGAGCTTCATCCCAGTCATTTTCATCAGCAACAAGTAGGCCTGAATCGTCATGACAGCAACAGCCGGTGATTAAGAGCTGTGAGTCAGTCAGGAAGGGCCTATAATGGGACAAAAAAAGGACAAAGAGTTGTCACCAATAAAAGGCACAGGGTGTGGGGAGGATGCCAACTCTTTACAGCATTTGTTGTGTCCTAAACAACAACTTAGCTAGTGAAAATACTCATCTCCATCCTTCATCTGCTGTATTTCTGCAAACGCTGAAATTCTCACTTCTCCCTCCCATTTGTCTGTCGCCTCATCCAACCCCTCCTCCCGAAGGCATTTCACAGTGAGTTTCAGTCAGTTTCAGTCCTTGACCAGATGGGACAGAGCTGGGCTGATTTGGTCAGTTTCACAGCGAGTGTGGCCCAAACCATTGGCCCACCAGGGCTCTTCATATTGGCCTTAATGACCAGTCTTCCCCTGGACATGAATCGCCCGCCTTTCTTCCCATAATCCAGCCTCCTTTGGAGTTGGTGTAGTAACCGAAAGAGCCCTTTGCTGGTTTCGCACCAACAGGCCCCACCCAGCTCTTGTTCTGCTGCCACCTCGGAGCCCACAGGGGCAGCCTGGAAAAAGGCAGAGGGCATGTTGTATGATTTTATGACACTACCGGGGAAATAATCCCTAGATCCAGGGAGGCCACAGCTCTGTCAACTTACCCAGTAGAGATGATAGCCCTTTCTCATTCCAATATACAGCCATATTGATCTGATGGTTAGAAGCATAAAGAGTGGGGACTGCAAATAGCAACTGGCAGGCGCAGCGGGTAAAGGTCACTGGCCAAAGGTCAAGTTCTATATGCAATCACTGTCTGATACTCAGGTATTGATCTTGTCTAAGCCAGAGCAAAAAAGAGGGGGGCGACCACAGGATGTTTAATAGCATTTCCACATATAAAAGAACAATCATTAACAAAGTATGCAGATACTCCTTGCTTCAGCATTTGTGCGCCCTCAGAAAAGCTGTGAGGTATTGTAGGTTTCTCCCCATGCGTTCAATAGGCTCAAAGATAACGTGTGGAAGGCGTGTGTGTAAAGTGCCCTCAAGTCACAGCCGACTTATGGCGACCCCTTTTGGGGTTTTCATGGCAAGAGACTAACAGAGGTGGTTTGCCAGTGCTTTCCTCTGCACAGCAACCCTGGTATTCCTTGGTGGTCTCCCATCCAAATATTAACCAGGGATGACTCTGCTTAGCTTCTGAGATCTGATGAGATCAGGCTAGCCTGGGCCATCCAGGTCAGGGCGTGGAAGGCATACCAGTGACAAAAAATGTTAAACCATGTCGCCATTCTAAATCTGATGAATTTTCGCATGACCTCTCCCTAGTTCAGTTTTACTGCTAAAATACACGTCTACATATCCACCCCTTGAGCTGAAGGTGCTGGATGGGGGCCAGGCTGAATGTGTTGTGACTTCAGACACTGCTTTGTGGCTGCCTTGCAGCAGTTGCAAAACTGTGAGTCAGCGGGGGGTGGGGGCTGCTATTAGTTTTAGCTAGTTTGTTGCGGTGATCTGGGGGAATCGCTAGGATGGGCTTTAGGTAGGGTTGCCAACTTCCAGGTCTGGAGACCTCCCAGAATTACAACTATCTCCAGACAATGGAGATCAGTTCTGCTGGAGAAAAATTGTGACTTTGGAGGGTGGAGTCTATGGCATTATGCCCTGCTCAGGTCCTTCCTCTCCCCAAAACCTGCCCTCTCCAAGCTCCACTTCCAAAATCTCCAGGAATTCCCCAGCCTGGACCTGGCAACCCTAGCTTTAGGAGGGTGAGGCTGCAAGCCTGGGGTGGTGAAGTATTCGTTTTCTTACCCATTTTTTTTGCCGGACTGTTATAGACAGCTTGGGTCAATGAACAGTTCATAGTTTAGCACAAAAGTGCTTATTGTTGTGTTGTAGCACAACACAATAGCTATTTTACTGCAGGGTTGTCGTGAGGTGGTGTTCATAAGGTGGAGTGGGACTAACGAGGAACCCACAGAAGGAACTGCAGTGGTGTTGTGTTCATGGAGCCCTGATCAGGAAAGCCTCAAGGCTAATATGTCAAAACCACACATTAATGGTAAGGGAACAAGCTAGACAAGTGTACACTCCACCATTTATGCCGTTGTGGTATCTGTCACAAAACAGAATGAACCGAGATCCCTCCCTCACAGGGAGTCTGTTGTGGGGAGGGGAAAGGAAGGAGATTGTAAGCCGCTTTGATTCTGCCTTAAGTGGTAGAGAAAGTCGGCATATAAAAGCCAACTCTTCTTCTTCTTTATCATCTTCATCATCATGGAACGGGCAGAGAAAGTGGCCGGGGGGGCACATTTGTTGCCCCTTCAAGTATAGCCTCATCAGGGCAGACTGGCCAGGGCCATTTGACTTTCTGGGAAATTTCCCAGAGGGCCATTGCCCTGGAGGGCCGCTGGCAGCCAGAAGCAAGCTCAGTAGTTCTGGCAGCTTTGTGGGGCCTCTTGGCTCAGGCTTGGCCAGTGGCAACAAGAATGGATGCCATCTCCCTGCAAGATGAGCCACAGTATATGCAAGTTTCCTGAACGAGGTAAACAGCAGGTCCCCAGGGCCATTTTAGGTGGGAACAACAGCATGTGGGGGGGGGGGGAAGGATGAAGGTTTTTCTCCCCATGCGACATGGTCCTGATATAACTTGGGACTCCGCATGCTTGAGGGAGGTATGGTGCTTGCAAGGCATCTCTGAAAGTTCTCATGATGGACACAGGAAGGATGTGGGAATGCCCACTAGGTCTGGGTGGTGTCTTCCTTGAAAGGAGTGAACAACCAGCAATCTGTTCCAGAACCTTCTGCAGTGGACAGAGGTTGTATGACAGATGGGCAAGATCCCTCAGCATTTTTAAGGTAAAAACACTGAAAACAAGGGGTGCAAAGAGCAGCATATTGAACTTGTACCACTCCATACATTCCCCACTCAGTCATAAAACGTATTTATTTTATATTTATACACCACTTTTCAACTCAAGAGCTCAGAGCAGTTTATATAAAGGTAAAAGTATTAAAGCTTCACAACATATAAAAGTCAAAGTGCAGCTTTGATAAATGGAGCTGGTGGGGTCCAGACACTATAGAGGGGTGGCTGTCTGCTTTCTCCTCTCTGATTGCTTCAGCCATGACAGATGGAAGTTGGAAGGATCCTCAGCTGGAACTGGGTCCAGGTATGAAGGAAGGGTAACTGGCTACTGCAGAAGAGAGAAATGACAGGTTCATCATTTGGTGGTGAAAAGTGCCATCATGTCACAGCCGACTTATGGCGAGTCCTGCAGGGTTTTCAAGGCAAGAGACAAACAGCGGTGGTTTGCCATTGCCCGCCTCTGCATTGCAACCCTGGACTTCTTCGGTGGTCTCCCATCCAAGTAGTAACCATGGCCAACCCTGCTTAGCTTCTGAGATCTGATGAGACCAGGCCAACCTGCCCCCCGCCCAGGTCAGGGCAGTTCATGATTTACCCTTCTAAACATGATGTAGCGACATTCCTTACAAAGTTATTGAACTTGACACTTGTCCTTAACTGTAGTGACTGAGCTGGAGTTCACTGTGTATTCCCACGAGGCCTCATTTTTTAGCAGAGATGAGAATGCTTTATCCTCATTTTTCTTCCCTTGTCAAAGATCAATGGCAGATCTGAGGTTTCAAGTCATTAATAAATTTAAAACACTTGTAATACATCTAACTGTAAAGGTCTGCCTGGGAAGAGAGATTTCTGTCGTGTTTGATTTCTCTTCTCAGCCCACTTGCTGTACGCTAACCCCACGGTCAATTGATTGGGACTACTTAAAGGAAATGGATCAAACTCTGCAACCTTGGTCTCCAGGCCATTATGTAGATCAATAGTTTGTGTGTATGCAGGAGACCACAATCAACTGCCTGAAGAGTGAAGGGCACTTAACAGGAAAGAGCTTCCTGAGAAAGGGCATATTCTAGCCACAAGAGTACATCAAGTCTAAACTCCAATAGGCTTTCCAATCAGCTTAAATAGACAGAGAAATTAATTTTTATCAAGTGATACCAACATTTGAAATCCAGTTGGATGTGACGGTCTGTTTATGGAAATGAAGAGGTTGAGCAGCTGGAGCGGTGACCTTGTTCATTTCCCTGGGCTGGAAGTGTGCTTATCATGATGAATAGATAGTCTGTACAGGTGAGCAGGTGGTCTGCTTCAGTGGCACCAGGACAGGTTAGAATGTCAGATTAGGTTCTGGGAGATCTAGGTTCAAGTCAGCCTTCTGCCATGAAGCTAGTCACTCTCTCTCAGCCTAACCTACCTCACGGGGTTGTGAGGATAAAATGGGGGAGAGAAGAATGGTGTAAGTCACTTTGGGCCCCATTGGGGAG
This sequence comes from Euleptes europaea, assembly GCF_029931775.1. Taxonomy (NCBI): domain Eukaryota; kingdom Metazoa; phylum Chordata; class Lepidosauria; order Squamata; family Sphaerodactylidae; genus Euleptes; species Euleptes europaea. The sequence goes on from NC_079317.1 coordinate 26,465,600, forward strand.
AGAGGCAGGATATAAATGAAGTAATAAAAACAAATAAATAGAGGATTGGTTCTTGTAGGTTATCCGGGCTATGTAACCGTGGTCTTGGTATTTTCTTTCCTGACGCCAGCAGCTGAGGCAGGCATCTTCAGAGAAGTAACACTGAAGGACAGTGTCTCTCAGTGTCAAGTGTGTAGGAAGAGTAATATATAGTCAGAAGGGGGTTGGGTTTGAGCTGAGTCATTGTCCTGCAAAGTATTAAAGGTAATGTGCAAATCATTGTCCTGTAAGTATCAAGATAATGTGCTAATGAGGGTGTGGTATGTTAATGTGGAACCATTGTATCCTGAAGTGTTAACACGTGGAATCCAAGGCTAATCTGTTTGGCTATTGTGGACTGAAGTCTTTGTTAGTCTGGAGGTTTTCAGGACAGGAAGCCAAGCCTTATTCATTCTTAAACTCTCTTCTTTTCTGTTAAAGTTGTGCTGATGTTTATGAATTTCAATGGCTTCTCTGTGCAATCTGACAAAATAGTTGTCCTGTTTGGGTCAGTCCATGTTCAGCCACTGCTGATTTCTCAGGTTGGCCAAGTCTGCAGTATCTTTCATGTTCTTTTATCCTTGTTTGTATGCTGCATTGTGTGGATTGTGTGAACAATAGAGGATTATTGTGAAGATAAAATGGAGTTGGGGATAACCATGCACACCAGCACTTGAGATCCTTAGAGTGGGATAAAAATATGCTTTGAGAATACTAAATACCTCTTTGGTAAGTAAAGAGATGAGGATCTCATGTCATTTAGGATTATTGGATTGAGGGAAAGATCTTCACTGCTACTTGTACAAAGCATAGCTGCCATCAGTGCTTACATATAAAAGTATTGGAGTTGATGGCATGATTTGGCAGCTTGAGACTCAGAGCAGATCGTATTATTGGTATCTACAGATCATTTTTAGTAGTTTTTGTGAAAGATGCTGTATTGGCTCACACAGATTTAGGTACAAGCAGAATTAGACCTCCAGACTTGGGAAGGATCAAATTCAAAGCCTATACACAGAAAATAGCAAGCAAATTCTTCATAGCTGCTGGGCCTGGCCAAGTCATGCAGGTTGTGTGGAGGCGACCACTGGGCACAGGGAAGTTCTGAGGCATCAAGCTGTAGCCACTGCAGCACCTGGATGAGCAGCACAAATTACATGGTAGCAAGTCCTCTGGTGGTTGCTGTTGGGTCTGGCCCCAATTATTCTTTCCTCCAGGGCAGGAGGGAGAGGAGGAGGGCAGACAGGGAGGTCAAAATAGCTCTGGAAAGGGCCCTGCCCCTTCTTTTTTACTGACAGAAACCAAAGTGTGAAGGCTGGCAATAGTGTTATAGTTGCCTGGCAACCCCCACAATGACCACTGAGATATCAGAGGGCATCAATTTCTTAAAGGTACCCATGCTGCTTCTTTTGGTTGCGAGGACTTTAAACTCCATGTTTTGTTTTGTTTTTTTAGATTTCATATTTTTCTGCAAACCTGGGGCTTCTCTCAGATTTGCAAAGACCTGTCTTTTCTGTTCATGCCTCCAATCTCTAGATTAAGAATCCACAGATGGGGCGATTTTAAGAATTAGGTCACTTTCACATAGGGATTGTACTGCATTTTTGCTTCTAAACAGACCTTTTTTTTTTTAAGCTCTCAGATACATTGCTGCTTGTATGTGTGTAAAGTGCCGTCAAGTCGCAGCCGACTTATGGCGACCCCTTTTTTGGGGTTTTCATGGCAAGAGACTAAGAGAGGTGGTTTGCCAATGCCTTCCTGTGCACATCAACCCTGGTATTCCTTGGTGGTCTCCCATCCAAATACTAACCAGGGCTGACCCTGCTTAGCTTCTGAGATCTGATGAGATCAGGTTAGCCTGGGCCATCCAGCATTGCTGCTTACCTCTTGCCAATTCTCCATGTTTTCCCCAAGGTCTATAAAACCACTTGAGATCTGAAGTTTTCCCTTTGATGTACAATGGAATAGCTTTTGCTTTCACTGAAACGCAATTAGATGTACTGATAAGTGGTACTGGATCATAGAACTATAGTGCTATAATTATCTATTGCCACTAGTATATTTCAGATCTTTAACAAAATCATTATAGTTATCGCAATAGATTGTTATAGCACTATAGTGCTATACTAGTTACCATTTTTAAAAAAAGGTGTGGTAGGAAATAAAGGGGAAAATAGTGTCAATGAAGGGCTGATAGGGCAAAATGGTGCAGATGTGAGTGAGTCCTTTGCAAGGCAGGAAAATGTGCATTATTCCTTCCACACGATGTACTAACATGCTCGGACTTTATTATTTCCAAAAACATTGGCGTAAAGAGCATGTTAAAGATGGAGAAAATCCAGAAAGAGGACAATTCCAGCGCAAAGTTTTCTGGAAGCTCCCAAAAAAGTGCTCCAGTTTGGTAGCCAAGTCAGACAAAAACCTTCACATGGATGCAGCCAATGACTGCAACACCTAATGGTGCCTTGGTTGTGTGAACACACTATTTCAGAGAAGCAGAAGAAGAATTGGTTTTTATATGCCGACTTTCTCTACCACTTAAGGGAGAATCAAGCCGGCTTACAATCATCTTCCCTTCCCCTCCCCACAACAGACACCCTGTGAGATAGGTGGGGCTGAGAAAGCTCTTAATAGAACTGTAACTTGCCCAAGGCCACCAAGCTGGCTTCATGTGTAGGAGTGGGGAAACAAATCCAGTTCACCAGATTAGCCTCTGCCGCTCATGTGGAGGAGTGGGGAATCAAACCCGGTCTAATGGGCACCTGAGAGATCAAACAAAATGGGCACCCGAGAGATCTAATGGGTCTAATGGGCACCTGAGAGATCAAACAAAATGTCCACATGTGTGAACCCTCCCTGCAGTTAGATTCTAACAATGGTCTAAGCCATCAGAAAATGCAAACTGAATAGTAGCCATCTCGACCACAAAGTCCGTATTTAAAAAAAAGATGGCATTTTGCAATCTTCTTTTTGTTTTCCTGGGGAAATTAAGATGCATAACCTCAAGCAAACCTCAGGTTGCATCTTTTGCCTTGAAATGAATTTTCAAATGCAGCACGATCTGATTGCCCCAGTCTAATTTGTAAGTTCCCAAGTATTTTATCTAAGTAACGAAATTACGAGGTGTGGCTTTTCTTGGCTTGCCTAACCTTCTACTGGCATGTCCATTAATAGAAGCATCAAACACCATTACATTGAAGGAGAACTGTAAACACTGCTTATGCTATTTTGGACTATCTTAATGAAATTAGTCAGGATTCAACATTCTAGCCAGAATGGTAACATCCCCACGGCACTCTTTGAAGTCCTTTTAAAACTCATATTCATAAACCCATTTATGAGTGCATCTTTATAGACATCTATGGTAAAATCCCATTTTCTCATTTCCGGTTTCATCATGGTTTCTTGCTACACATGTATGAAAACAATGTCAGAAATTATTGTTCTCTGCTCTATCGTTCCAGTTACATATCAAAAGTTAAGCGTCCTGGAGTAGGATACTGGCTTTCCTTTACTGACAGTGATAGCCAAAAAGTGGGCTGGGGCTGTAGCTCAGTGGTAGAGCGTCTGTTTGGCATGCAGAAGGTCCCAGGTTCAATCCCCGGCATCTCCAGTTAAAGGGATTAGGCAAGTAGGGGATGTGAAAGACCTCAGCCCGAGACCCTGGAGAGCCACTGCTGGTCTGAGTAGACAATACTGACTTTGATGGACCAAGGTTCTGATTCAGTATAAGGCAGCTTCATGTGTTCTTGTGTGATCAGTCAACTGAAGTAATTTCGTCTTGTACTGTGGACCCTAACAAATTTTACTAAATTGTTGAATGAGAAAGATGATGCTTACAAAACATACATGGAAATAAACTTCTGCACACCCGCTTTACAGATTCAAAGTACATCTGAAAAGCAGCATCAATGTGAGTAAAGTAGCTGATGGTATTAATGGGATGCGATTCTGGGTCCCTAGTTGGTACATAAAGGTAGAGCTGGATTCCTGCTACTGTTGTTACTAAATGGAAGCTTGTTGACAATTTACCATTGCTTTAAACTGTGACAGGTAGGACTGGCACTTACCCAGTAACAGCAGGAGATCTCCAGGTGATGTTCCCTCTCCCCATGGCCTCATTCAATGGAGCAGCGGGTGGAAAATGGAGGGGGGGACACCATAGGGAACTCACTTTCTGTTTCAGAACAGGAAGTGACATCACAACACTATGGATTTCAAAAATATGGTAAAAGAATAGTTTCCCCCCCATTCCTAGAGTGTCATGACAGTAACTTCCAAGAAGTCTCTGCTGCCCCAGTGCTCCCAGGGATTGCCAGTCAAGGGCTGGCATCCCTACAGGTAGGGTTTCTGACCTCCAGGTAGTTCCTGGAGATCTCCCAATATTACAACTGATTTCCAAACTACAGCAATCAGTTCCCCTGGAGAAAATGGCAGCTTTGAAGTGTGATGTCTATGGCACTATACCCAACTGAGGTATATCCTCTCCTCAAAACCTGCCCTCCTCAGACTCCACCTCCAAATGTACAGGAATTTCCCAAACCAGTTAGCAACCCTATGGCCTACCTAGATTTGCTTAATTAAAAAAATTCCCTCCTTTCAAAAGTTACAAAAAGAAAACATAACAAAGTGTTTTCATTACTTCTTTTCCTTCTTCTTTAGAAAATGGTGTTTTGAAATTAAATTAGCAGTTTCCCTGCCGTATCCCTCACTCGATCATAAAAACCATTCGACTGTCATAAAACTCCAGACAAAGAAAATGATTATCCAAATTGAGTTTTTGAAGTGGACATATAATGCAGCAATTTAAAGTAGGGGAGACATGTATCTCGACTGCTTTTTACTGGTAGACTCCGGAAAACTCATGGTGGAGAACGTGCTACTCTCCTCCTTCATGCTAGCTGATGTAGCAAGAACAAGATGACAAAATAAATGCAGCCAATTGTAATAGTTTCTCAACACATTCATGTTCTTAATCCCTATATCCAGTTTTTTCCCCAAAGGGTAGCTTTTTATTTTTTTGCAGGAAAGAACTGCAATTATGTAAAATTCAAATCTAATGAAGAAAAATAGAGACTGTTGTTATACTATGCGGGGTACTGCCTATAATGGGTGGAGAAGCCCAGATTTTACTAAAATAGTTAACTCCTATGGTGTTTAAGGAATCCTAAGAAATTGTAATTCTAATCCCTGTGGGCAAAGTTTGTGTCAAATTTCTCAATGAATTCTAATCCAGTTCTTTCAAGCTAGATTCCTCCTTTGAAGACTTTAAATTAGCATCAGAATGTTATAAAGGTTGGATTGTTCTCCCACTGTTTTTTTTGGAAGACTGCCATTTCTGTGTCAGATTTCTATCAATTTCTGATTTTGTATAGGGACTGACCAGTTGGTCCTTTGCAGAGAACAAAGTATGCATTGCAGGGATTCCCCTGTGAGGTGCCTGTGGGTGACATGGCATCCACTAATAGGTTTCTTGGTGCCCACTTCTGCTTTCCCCAAAGCATATCATCTCACTAAAGCCAGAGCTGCTTGAGAAGAACCCAGGAGGCATCACCTTTGTATCTGCAGCGAGCACCCATTCAGAAACAGCTGCCTTCTTTATAGGACAACACTTGGCTTGAAACCTCCCAACGTTTTGTGGAACCTTGCAATGCTTTGAGATTGAACATCGTCCTCACGGCAGCCATTTTGTGATTGGACCCACCCACCCAATGTCAGCCATTTTGTTGTGGAACCCATTACCACCTCTTAAAATTTCAAACGTGCTCACTGGTTCAACAAGGTTGGGCATCCCTTATATTGGGACATGGTTGGCAACCTGGTTTCTTGTAGGATCTAGTGTCTCTGGTGGGCCAGTGTTATTGATAAGAAACTCTTTAGGTTGGGGGGGCAAGAGAAGGCGTGTGTGAGAGAAATATCATAAACCAGGATGGGCTGTAGCTCACTGATGCCACATGGGACTGGTTCAAAAAGGAAATGGCAGGAGACAACCAATAGTATTCTGTTGTTAACTTCTTGGGACTTGTCTTGTACTAGGCTGTCTCTGGGTACCATTCTGGCTTTGTTGATCTGTTTCTTCACTTCACTGGGTGGATACTGTAATTCCAAAGAATGTCTGTTGTAAATTTCTCAAATGTGAGTCCCTGTCCAAGAAACCAGAGCAACTGTATTGTATCTGGAGTGGGCTCTAGGGCTTGAAACTTCCACTGGAATAAAATTTTGTTTTTCTTTAGTTAAGGTGCACCTATTTATGTCACCTATTTATGTAATCTGTTTATGCTGAATTAACTGTCATGTAAACATCTGTTTCAATGGATTTTCTCAGGAGTAAATGGAGCCTGCTTGCGGCTCTGATTATTTGCCTTCCCTGCTGTTCACGCCCCTTTCATTTAATACTGAAGTTCTAGAATGCAAAATTCTTCTTCTAGACATTATCGATCCACCCAGTTTCCTGTTTCCTTGTTTCCTCTTACCATTTAAATTCGCATCTGTTCATTTATGAGCACTTGGGTAGTTTCATTTAGTAAAATTAGGAGTGTCCATCTTTCCTAATCAAAACCTTGTCATTATAATCACCGAAGGCTGTGAAACAGGTAGAGAACATTAAAGTTACATGAATGGTGAAAAGGAAATTGCAATGCATTTAACATCCAGGCTACTTGTGCTGGCCTCCTGAAATAGTGTTTTGGAAACCTCTCTTGCACTGAATTCATTTGTTAACCATTTATTGTATAGCCTCAGTCAGTTTTGGCTGAACCATCAACAAATTGTCCTGCGTTGGTTTCTACAGGAAAGAACTATCAAACGCAGGCAGCATCCACACAGAGGTTTCTCTCCACCTCAGCTTTTGAACTGCAGTAATCTGTTTCTTGGGGGAGCATCTATGTGACAGCTTTCCCCATCTTCAGTACGTGCTTTCTCAAACCTGGTTCGGTATAATCTTTTTGGACAGTGTGTATTCAGAGCATATAAGCAACTGCATGGCAGGAAAGTGTTAGGGTTTTTTTAAAGGACCTACCCACATCAGCCCCATTTGCCTTCTGTCAGCCCCTTATGGCTACCTACTTACCCACATCATTGCTGGACGCCTTTAAAAATGGTAATAGCTATGGTGCTATAGTGCAATAATGTGACTATGATCTGCTGTGTGTGTGTGTAAGGTGCCGTCAAGTCACAGCTGACTGATGGCGACCCGGTAGGGTTTTCAGGGCAAGAGATGTTCAGAGGTAGTTTGCCACTGCCTGCCTCCGCGTGAGCTGAGAGAGTTCTGAGAAGGATTCTGACTGACCCAAGGTCACCCAGCAGGCTTCATGTGGAGGAGTAGGGAATCGAACCTGGTTCTCCCAATTAGATCCCGCTGCTCTTAACCAAGACACCATGCTGGCTCTACTGCTCTTATTAGCTTCTCAGAATTCCCAGCTTTCATTTTTCGGAAACAAAGTAAATCTCTAGCTCTTTTAATTGCCACCAAAAAGCCTAGAGGCTTTAAAAAAAATGAAAGCTGGGAATTCAGAGGAACTAGTAGATGGTGATCAAGGGTTATGATGTTATTGAGCTACAGCACAGCAGTTACCCCTCCCCCCAAAAACCCTCACACTGCCCTCCTATACATGATGGTGGGGAAAATGCAAGGATAACGGTGACTGCTGGAAGAAAGTGTGCCCCAAACTCTTGTGTGCACACTTCATTGCCAGTGTGAATGTCTCTGCAGCGATGACAGGGAGAGGAAATGAATTCACCCACACGCTCTTCACTCATAGGATTTCTGTTCTTTTAATTATACTCTGGTTTTCCCTCTATGCATTCTTTTTGAAGCCTACACAGGGCATGATACGCAAAACATGACCTTACCAGGGAGGGACTTATAAAAAGTTCCTAAAATTTGACTAGTAGATACATCTCACATAATATCGCCAATCTTGCATTTGCCTGACATCAGTCAACATCTGTTCCTTCATGAATTGTTTTCAGGTAACGACTCCCGAAACTGGTAACAAAAACTTTTATTGTTGGCTTCCAAATGCACGACCATTTCATTTCATTTCTACTACCTTGAACCAGGAAGTAACCCAATCAATCCTGCATAATTTCTTGATCCTTAGTGGGTTTACACTGTCTTCTGACTTGGGAGTCATATTCAAGTTCCAGCAGCACACTCCCACACGTGGTTATTAATGGAAATATGCAGTAAAACAAAGCCCTGATCCCTGAGGAATGACACTGGCCCCTTCTCTCTAATTTGAGATTTTTCCCCTTTGCAGTACAGTTAAAAAGAAGCTCTTTGAATAATCCGGATCCCAGGTTAATTTCTCCTGCCCCTTTCTCTGTTGAGCGCTACAATTTGAGTCCATTGTAAATGGCAAATCTAATTTGATGTGCATTTGTACTGGATCACATTCATAGTTGTTTTATTGTGGAATTCTTTGGAGTGTGTTCCAGATGGCAGCCTTTCCTCAGGGATCTCTGTCTGTTGACATGGATGATGATAAATATGGTTCCAGTTTTCAAGATGGTGCCTTCGAAGGCATTGCAGTTTTAAAGCTGGGATGCCCAATTTAAATTTGAATTTATTCTTGGGGGTCTGATAGCAGAACTTTACCAAAGATATGTGCTTTGTCTTGTTCTTGTGTGTGGAAACAATGGTTTTGTACATGCACTAAGAACTACTATAGTGTGGGGGCAAAGAGACTGAGATGTAACCCAGGGAGTCTGCAGTTCAAATCTCACTTCTGTCATGAGTTCACTAGATGGCCTGAGACAAGCCACTATCTCTCAGCCATAGGTCAGTGGTACATGCTTTGCATGCAGACGTTTGCAGGTTCAATCCCTGGCATCTACACTAAAAAAAAAAAAAAAAAGGAAAATAACTTTGTTCGGGGTTCTGGAGAGTTGCTGTCAGTCTGATACCATATAAGGTGGCATCATGAATCCATACGCAAACCCAAAGGAGATGCCACTGCATGCAGATCTGCTGATATGTCTTCCACCCATGCAGCACAATGCAGAAATCTGATGCGTGCAAAAAGGCAAGGGATCCGAGAAGATGAGAGAGAGGAGAACTGATCTACTACCAATGCACAAGGCTTTTGATCATGTAGATGAACACTAGCCAGGTAGGGTATCCACTTGTAGACCCAGCAGCTTAAGGTCACTCGCTTCTGAACCTAGATCCAAATGGCTATTTAAATCCAGACCACCAATGTGGATAACTCTCTTCTGCTGGTTTGTATGTCTGCCTCCTGTGCTTTCCAGCCCAGAGTACTGTTTGCTACGCAGTTGAAACACCTTATTAATTTTTTTCGCCTTGGGAAACATATAATTTTAAGACACATTATTCTGAAAACAGGGCTTAAAGGTTGTTTTTCCCTGATGCAAACTAAGGGTAACCAATTGCTTGTTCTTTTGTGCCCAAGATATAATGGCTTAATTTTAGGTTTTTGATAACCTATGATTTTAAAAAAGGGACATAAAGAGAAAAGGAAATATAAACTGAATGCAATATTAATCCCCAGAGAGGATCTAGGAGCCTGATCCTGTTTTGACCCACTGCAAACAGTGGCTCACTCAACATCCTCTAAAGGGGCATCCTACACATGGTCAATGGGAGCCAGCCTGCTTCAAGAAACCTCTTATTTGTTACAGGGGTCTGTAGTGCAGTCTGGGCCTGGTGGGGATGATAAGCAGCTCAAAGAATGAAATTGGGTAAGCAGCCAATTGAATTAAGGAACTAGGTCAACTGCCAATGGCAGCAGCTGTGTCAGTGCTAGGGAAGGATCAGGTCCCAATATTTGTATGAGGAGACAAATTATTTCATATTGATTGCAATGGTATCCTTTATACTAGATCTGATCAGCAACTATAACCATATCATCTTACACAACTCGTTTGTCAGTACAGTAAAATTAGCTTTAGCTTCTCATTGTTTTCCCCAGCTCAGTGACTTTCTCCACACTTATGAACTTAAATGCAGAAGCTTGTAGGTACAATTATGTAACATGACACCACAGGAAATGTCTTTCTCAAGGGCTGCAAGTCAAGTGCAGCAGGTGGGTTTAGTGCAAAAAAGCAATAATCCATATTAATTGGCAATAATAAGTGAGCTGCCTTTTCTAATAAGTGTCCTGCTCTATTAGTTCTGACTCTGTGATAACCTCTGATGCCCTCTTATCCTCTTCTTGCTCATGTACTCCCAAGTATTGCCATTTACCTATCTGTACTCGTTTCTGCCAGCCTGTTATTCATAATCCCCAAAGCACCAACTCCACCAGCAAATCCGTTTTGTCTAGAAACAGAGGTCATTTGTCTTGGACAGCCATTGGCAGTGTCAGACAACTGTTTCTGCATGATGGCTAATGACACTTTGTTGGAAGTTAAGAGGTCTTTCATGGAGATCATCTCGCCGGACATTCTGCGTCCATCTGTCTCACTCTCAATGACACCGTCTGACTCAATGGACATGTTGCGCTGGCTCGGAATGGTCCCCGGCACAACAGCGTTCCTTCGCGACCTGAAGAGTTTTCTTTGGCATCTCTGGCAGAACTTGCATTCCAGTTTCTTTAGTATCCAGTTGATGGACTGTTTGATGACAATGGAGATCACATTGAACAAGGAATAGATGCAACATACCCCCATGAGAATGAAGATGAAATTGCCAAATCGGTAAAGGCCCTGGCTGTCATACTGGGCATTCTGGCTACTGACCAGATCACCAAAACCAATAGTGCTGAAGGCCACAAAGCAAAAATAAAGGGAATCGAAGTAACTCCACCCTTCAATCGGTGTGTACATAGCAGAGGCACAACAGGAGATGATGAGGGATGCGAGGCACAAGATAAGCATGACGTAGTACACGGACGGTTTCCATCCTGCTAAGCTGTCCACTTCAGGATTCCCAGTGGTTTGCCGGGTGTCTTGGGGAAGGACTCCCTTCCTCCTTAGTTGTCTCTCATGGCAGGACTTCATGACATATGCTATGATGGTGATCAAGCGCTCTAGGAATAGGTTGAAGAACAAAATGGTCCCTGCACAGCCTACTAGGCCATAAAATATCAGGAAAAGCTTGCCTGCAATGGTGGCCGGTGTGGTCATACCAAAACCTGGAAGACAAAATTTGGGGGAAAGCACATGTAAAAATCATCAGTACTTCAGTACAATTCACGACACAGAAGATCTAGAAAGCTGGTCTATTGTAGTGGCGGTGTATGATTTGAGAAAATGCTTATTAAAATCTCAGATCCCCTGGGAACTCACAAAATGTTCTTGGGCTCATATTCACACCTGCAATATCAGGATAATAACAAATTATAACACAGTAAACTGTAGATTATTTTTCATTAGTCCATGTTGTGTTTTTCCAGGAATAAGCTGTGGTAGAAGGTGGCAAAAAACAGGATATTTGTGGTGACAAAACACCTTGAAAAACGGCCCTGTCTGAAAGACAGTCTAAAAATAATTTACCTTAGATTGTAGCCTATTGCATCAGAGAACTCCAAAAGTCCTGTGGCACCCTGAGTGAATGTGTTTTGACCAACTGTAGGGAAGAACCTAATGCTAATTAATTCCCCAGCCCAACTCAAGGTTTTAAACTTTAAAGTCCTAAACAACTCAGGTATCTCTGGGAACAATATTGCTGATGTGAACCTACTACTCTGGTCCAGTTGCTGTGTACACTGACTCACTGACCTAAAAGGTTTCACTTGTTCCTGCTGTGCTCACTGCAGGTTTTTTTTTTTTAAAACTCTCAAGTCCTCTTAGATCTCATCTCCACAGTGCCTGCTATTCTTGTCTTGACCTTAAACAAAAGACATTTTCTCTGGAAGAGTGATACAATATAAAGGCCTGAACTTGGAGGACAGACGTTTGGGTTCTGACTGACAGGGAAAGGGATCTGAGTGTTGTAACGGACCGCTCAATGAAAACGTCAATTCAGTCTGCGACAGCGGTGAAAAAGGCAAACTCAAATTTGGGGATTATTAGGAAAGGGACTGAAAATAAAACAGCCAATATCATAATGCTTTGGTACAGATCTGTGATGTGGCCTCATTTTGAATGTAGTGCACAGCTGTGGTTTGCTGCATCTCCAAAAAAGATATTGTGATTTGAGAAACGTGCAAAAGAGGGCAACCACAATGATTAAGGGCCTGGAGCACCTCCTCTGGAGTAGATGGATTACTGGTCTGATTTGGCAAGGATTGTATTATGTTCTTACTTTAAAACTGTGGACCTTGTGCTTTGCTGGAAAGCAACAGCAGGTTCAACAAGAGTCTTTTCACAGGGTGGTTTTCCTATAGTTTGAGTGCTCACCCGCAGTGTTTTTTTTCCTGAGGTTCCTCATATCCCTTTCCCCATTTGCTCTCTTTCCGAGTTTTTCTTTGTTTCTCCAAGCGTTCCCAAACCAGCTTTGATCTGATGTCACAAAGCGCAGAGAGATGATGAAGAAACCATGGAAGGACAACAAATGGCGTTAGGAAGCTGAGAGAAAAACCGCTACACATCAGCACCCAAGCGGCAGGAATACCTGTGAGTGAAAAGACCCTTACAAGGTTGAAATACTTTTCCCCCTCCTTTCTTTTTAACATCCAGCTTGACAAAGAGCTCTGGAGAACTCAAAAGCTTGCACACTGTTTTGTGATGTTTTGGTTGGTCCCAATGAAAAGTATTATATCACTTTCGGTTGAGGATAGCTACTTTTTATCTTAGATGTTATGACTCTACAGGAGAAGAGAATGTACCAAAATCCCTTTATTTTCCTAGACTACTATCCAAAGGCCAGTTCTTTGTCTAGCACCTCCTCTCTTTTTTTCAAGCTAGCTATACATTAAGTAACCTTCTTTAATATGATCTATCCAAGTCCCTTTATCTAAGAAATGCTAAGCAAGTTTACTCTGAGTCTTTGTCTGCTCTCTCCCCTTACGCATTCCTGCACTGCCGTGACAAAGATGTTCACATAAGGGTCAATATTAAGCCAAGTATATGAGATGTTATTACCCCAATGCATTCTTTTGAATGATGCTTTTAAATTCTGCACTCAAAAAGCCCAATCATTCACTATAAAGGAATATGTATACTGCCAGCTTTCTTTATGCCTGGCTTTATTCTAAAGATAGGTGTCTGTAACTTTTGATGGGCAGTGATGTAGGTCTCTATTGATGTCAGTGAATGCAGGTGTTACTGTGTTTTGTACATTGTTTCTTTTTCATTTTGATGGGGCATTATATTTAAATAGTAAAACCAACATGATCAGCATTCACTAAGCTTTCTTATAACCAAAGGAACACTGTTCCCACTTTTCTATACAAAACAGGTAGGCATCCACTGCTGAAAACATCAGATGCATAAGTATTGCAGACTGTGAAATATTGTAATGTTTATGCGTCTTACAAATCTTGATTGTTGTGACTGGCAGTGCAATCCTAAGCAGAGTTACACTCTTCTAGGCCCACTAACTTCAGTGGACTTAAGAAACCCATAACTTTGTTTATGTTTGCACTTCTGGGCCTATCAAATGGAAACTGACAAATTATCATTGGATCAGTAAATAGATGTTACTGTACCTTACAGACTGTACTTCCATTTCCAAACTCTTGTAATGCCTCAGCTTTAAGGCTTTGGCTAGTGGGAAGGGCAGAGAAATGACAATTACATCTTGATTTGGAAGAAAAGCAGAGATTCAAATAACTGTGAGTCTCTAATTGGATTAAGGCTTTTCCATGTTATTTCATCGCTTGTGTGCATGTATTGCATCAGATTTTGTTTCTTTTCTGTGTGTGTTTTGCTCCCTCTAGTGGTCACATTGATATTTCATTGCTGTATCACTGGCTTATCCCGAGCACTTTAAAAGTGCTGGAAAATAAGCTGGAGATACAGTGATGAAATATCAAAGCGACCAGTAGAGGGAGCAAAAGACATGCAGAAATGGAAAATGAAAAAAAGAAGAGGGAAAAACCTCTGGTGCTTTGCACTTTTTTCTGAAATGGAAAATGAGCCCATACAGTACAGGCACACGAGACAAAAATGAAATGAGGGGGAAGCCCTCAGCTGAATCTAGAAGATGAGTATTGCCATTTGGGAATCTGATGCAGGGTTAGGATTGTATTGCCTGGTTTAGGATATTCTTGTTTCCAGTTGGCTCTGTTTGTATGTTAGTAACGAGACATACATGCCCTCATCTGGACGGCAAAGGCTAGCTTGATCTCGACAGATCTCAGAAGCTAAGCAGTGTCAGTTCTGGTTAGTACTTGGATGGGAGACTGCCAAGGAAGTCCAGGGTTGTTACACAGAGGTAGGCAATGACAAACCATGCCTGCTCATCTCTTCCCTTGAAAACCCTCAGGGGTTGACAGCACTTTCCACCACCAAAAAGACACATATGGCAAGGTAACTCTCCAGCGTTATCTCATGAAAAGAAACCAGATCTCATAACCCTCCCCCCCCCCCAATTTCTACCACTCAGGGAAAATGGGGGTCTGACCTTTCTTTCATAGCAATAAACCATCAGCAAATCCTCTCATATTAAAATATATTAGTGTAATTATTTTAATTCATGTTAATATCCTCTTGTAAGGTTTGCATGATGAAGGTGCCCCTTCATCCTTTTGTTTAGGTAAAGAAAAATCACGCTGACATTTACATGTTGGGCTATTTCAAAAAAAGATTTCGAGTTTCAAAGGCATACACACTTGTGCTTTTTGTAAGCATCTGTTGTACTTTGGACAGGGCACAGAGACACTTGACAACTGGCTAATTAGCTGCTCAATAAAGTGAAAACCCAAACAAACAAAAATCTCCCAGCAGTGGACAAAACCCTTTTGCCTATTTATTTTCACTGTCAGCCCACAGATAAATTAAAAGTATTGAAATAAAAGGAAATTAAGTCAGCTAAAGGTATGGAGAGGTTGCAAAGCTCTTGTCCTTCTAAAAGGTGAAAAAATAAGGAGGTGAAGACATCCTTCTTTTTCACAAATGCAGAATGGTTAATGCTAAGCTTTACTCCTTTTATTTCACAGAAAACGAGTTCATTTGAATTACAGTCTTAAGAACATCAGATGAGGCCTTCTGGTTCACACCAGTGGTCTCTCTAGTCCAGAATCCTGTTTCACAGTAGCCAACCACCTGCCCTGGAGCATCCACCAACAGAGCACAGAGGCCAGGGCCTTCTGATGTTGCCTCCTAGCACTGATATTCAAATTGCTGCCTCTGTATATGGAGGTTCCCTTAGCTTACCATGGCTAGCTTTAGAAGGTAGCCATGTTGGCCTGCCGTAGAAGAGCTACAATTGGATGAAGGGAGTTTTGACTCTCAAAAGCTTATACCCTGAAAATCTTGTTGATGGTGCTCAAGGACTCGAATCTAGCTCACCATGGCTAGTAGCCATTACTATCCTCCATGAATCTGTATAACACCCTTTTAAATACATGTACACTCATGGCCACCACTACACCCACTGGTGTAGTGAAAAACTGGAAGTGACATCATTGCACCAGGACAGTGCTCTAGGATCTGCCCAAAATTCTATAGTTTAACCATACCATTTTGGATGAATCCTAAAGCATTGCCCCAATGCTATGACAGCAATTCCAGTTTTGCACAACAAATAACATCACGATAGGGTGACATTTGGTGTTCACCCTTTCCCCCCAGTTGGCCTGGGAAGTGCCAGTGGGGAATTGTCTGGAGGTGTCCAGCCAGGTTCGGAGACTTGGGCCCCCATCCTCCCTCCAGAAGGAACTACAGCTCTCATCCAAATTAGGCCCCATATAGCTGTTTTTTATAGTTAAAGAAAATGTTGTAACATCCTCTTGCTCTCATAAGGGTTGTTAAACATTTCCTTCTTTCCTTTTAAATTAAAAAAAAATTCTACCACAATTCTGGCTTGTACGTGTGTTTGTTTGGTTTTTCCTTCTCTGTGTGATGTTACTATGCTGCAACCTTTAGAGGTAAACACACAAAGGCAAATACGAACCAAGCTGATTTTTACTGACATATTTTGTATAGCAAGCAAATGAAAAGCACTGCATGTTGGCTGGCACTGCAGAAGGAAGTGAGTTAGTTATAAAGTTTCACACATTCACCCTCCTACGTATGAATTATGCAGCGACAGTCGACATGTGAAGAGATTTAAAGGGGTTATTATGGGGCAGCTGCACCTTGAAAAAATAATCTTGAGTCTGAATGAATGTTTGAGGATGTCACAGGATGGGGGTATAGGAGAGAATTTATTCATCGGCTACATTTATTAACTACTTCAATATACAATATTCAAAGCAGTTAACAACAAACATAAAACTAAAATCACAACTATAATAGTCTCTCTGCATTGCTATTTCTGTTTATATGGACCTTTTTAACATGGGAAAAAACATTTAAAACATTCAAATCCACTACCTGAACTCCGAAGTGGTAAAGTCCACTCTACCACCTCAAGGCTCTGCTACTTCATTCTCCAGCATGTGTGAATCAGTCCTGAAACTGCAATAAATCCATATTAGGAATAGCTTTCTTGCAGTGAGCTCGTGTGGAAACCCTTGGTAACACAACTAATTATTAGTCTAAGACTCCTGCAGCTCAGCTAGAGATTTTGCCTGCGCCTGCCTTGCTCTTCCTTCCAGCTAATCCTCTTATGAATATTAACACTATTACCCCTTTGGGGCCTCCCGGTAAATTGATAAAATCAGTACATGAAATGTCTTGGAGTTATTTCGTATGTCAAGTTTTTTGCACCAAGTTCTAACTGTAACTATTGACATGAAAAGTATCACAACACAAATCAATTTTGATCCATTCACTCTAAAAAGTGGACCTGTTTGAAAACCCTTTCAAGATGGACCCTTTTGGTGGTCCCTCATTAAGTTCAGCTGCACTCTAAAAAGTGTTTTTTTTAATGCCTCTGCCATACAGTTATAACTTATAGTTATAAGTTATTTCCTTACATTGTTCTGTAGTTTTCCACAGTGAGTCCCACTGAGGAAAGGTTTATTAAGATGCATTAATAACAGCAATAACAATAATAATATTGAGATGTATTAATAATCCACAGAGGAAAGAGATTATCAATTAAGAGTGCCCGTGCATGGTGGGCAAGCTTCTGCTCTTGGCCCCAATCACCTCCCCTCAAGAAACTGAGGATCAGGAGAAAAAATGGTTAGAAAATGGCCTCTACAGCAAAATTCTAGGAAATTTGCCATGTCTCTATTGACCGTAAAGATTAGGGCAAATTCCTAGAGCATCACCTGGAAGTGACTTCATATCCTCCCCACACTTGGCACCCTGCCTAGCCACTGCTCCCCAAATCTCCCAGAATTTGCTGAAGTTGTGCTGGCAATCCTTGAATCAATTCAAGAATAAAAATATCCTGTGATTAAAAAGGTAAATGTACAATAACAACATAATAGCAACAATGTGCCCCCTAGTCAACTGTAAAGAAAAAAGTTAAGGACATAAGGGCCCTGGCTGCATCAGACCAGTAGTCCATCTATTCTAGCTACTTGTTTCACCCAGTGACAAACCAGGGTAGAATCACAGAATCATAGAGTTGGATGGGACCACCAGAGTAATCTAGTCCAACCCCCTGCACAATGCAGGAAATACACAACCACCTCCCCCCACACCCCCAGTGATTCCTACTCCATGCCCAGAAGATGGCAATATCTCCCCCAGGATCCCTGGCCAATCTGGCCTGGAGGAAAATTGCTTCTTGACCCCAAAGTGGCGGTCTGCATTACCCTTGGCATGTAAGAAAGGGACACGAGAGCCAAACACTGACGAAACCCTTCCTGCCCTCCCTCTCATGATCTGCTTAAATTGACAGAATCAGCATTGCTGATAGATGGCCATCTAGCTTCTGCTTAAAAACCTCCAAAGAAGGAGAGCCCAACACTAGGGCTGTTGATTCGGTAAAAACTGAAACAAAACAATACCGAATAAATGCCATTTCGGTAAATTTCTGGTTCGGGTTTACCAAATCAGCAAAATCCAGGAGGTTGGCAAAGCCGAATTTGCCATTCCCAAAAATTCGGCTTTATTAGGAATGCCTTTCTGCAGCTCTTGCGGAAGCATTTTTGCAGGTAGATGTCCCAAATTTTCAGGGTAGCTTGAACGGACTCTCCTTGCAAGAAACCCCAAGTTTGGTGAAGATTGGGTCAGGGGGTCCGGAGTTATGGGGTCTGGAAGGGGTCGCCCAATCCTCCTCCTTTGAAATGCATTCACAAAGTGGCTGTGTTCAGAATCTTTAGTGTGATCTTTGCAATGTATCTTTGAAAAGTTTGCTCCGTGCCTCCACAGAGATACAACGTATCTACATTGTATCTACATTGTCATTGAGCTTCCTGACTGAACATGGATTTGAACCCAGGTCTTAACCTGACACTCTAACCACTTCACAGTAATGCTTGTCAGATTAATTGCCTCAGATCAACCTGCAGAACCTCTAGATAGTCTGTCAAACCTACGGAATCCAAAGTCCAGTTTCTTTTAGATGCAACTTAAAGATGCTTCCCCTACAGTTCCATCTTCCTTTCTGTCTGCGGGAAGATCCATAAATACCTTCTTTTAGTCACAGGCAATGAAGAGGGTGACATGCAAATCTCATGTTTTGTTTGACACTTTCGTGATTATAAGCTCCCCAGCCCTAGTGGCTGCTATATGCTATGAACAGCAACTCCTAGAGTTTTTGAGTAACACTCCCCTGGCAATAGTTCTAGCATACTTAATTATTTTAAAAAATTAGGGAATGTCTGGCACTGACAGGATGGTTTGGGTGCAGCGATCTCTTTAGCTTCATTGTTTAACATTTTAGATCCATTCTGTCTCACAGGAGATGTTTATACCAGTGCAACTGGGTGCTGGCCATGAGTAATAATTATATTAATTGTATTTATATACCTCTTGTCACCCAAAGCAGCTTACATCGTTCCTTGCTGCTTTGCTTTATCCTCACAACGACCATGTGAGGTAGGTTAGGCTGAGAGTCACCGGCCCAATATAACCCCGTAAGCTTCCACTGCACAGTGAAAATTTTAACCTGGTTCTCCCAGATCGTCTTGACACTCTAGCCACTATAATAAAACAATTCATTTTTTGTTTTATTGAAGAAAAACTCCAGAGTCAGGCTGCTGTGATAGAGGAAAATAATCTCATCATAGACTGTTTTATATTAGGTTTTTTTTTTTTTTTTGGCTTTCGTACAAAATGTACCATTTTCTCTAGGTGGAGACATTTTAATTTGATGTAAATAAAGTCCACCCAGTATGATTATAGAAAAACCTTTCACAAGAGGAAAATCAACATCCCTTGGAACCAGTGGCAGATCTGAACCAACAGAGAAACCATTGCCAATATAAACATACTTTGTCCCCCTACCTTAATCAAAATGGAGCCAGCTAAACCACCAATTCCATTTAATGAAGCAAAATGCAACATGCAGCTGGAGAAATTGGAGTGCAATTATATCCACATTACTGTGTTACTGGAAAATAGCAACATCACATGACGACAGGTGCTTGATTTTGATTTGCACTTTGAGGAGTGAAAAAGAGTCGGCTCCAAATTAGCACCATTTTTTCCTGTAGATTCAAGCAGAAAATGTTATCTATTGAATAGCTCTTTCCTATTGAATAGGTCTTCCCTGGAGGAGAATGTTACAGATACCGTGGACTGCCAAAAAAACAAATCAGTGGGTTATAGACGAAATCAAGCCGGAACTGACCGTAGAAGCTAAAACGACTAAACAGTCACATTATGAGAAGACAAGAGTCACTGGAAAAGGCAATCATGCTAGGAAAAGTGGAAGGCAGCAGGAAAAGAGGAAGACCCAACAAGAGATGGATTGACTCAATAAAGGAAGCCACAGCCCTCAGTTTATAAGACCTGAGCAAGGCTGTTAAAGACAGGACGTTTTGGAGGACATTGATCCGTAGGATCGCCATGAGTCAGAAAGCAACTTGACGGCACTTAACACAGACACACAGCTCTTCCCTACATCAGTGGTAGGGAAGAGCTGTGTGGGCTGCAGACCCTGAAGGGTTGTGTGGAGTTGTTGCAAGGGGTCTGCAAACACCTTCCGCTTGGGCAGATTTTGGGTTTCCCCCATCTGTGCCTTTCCCTGGGCTCACCTCCATGGTGGTCATGACCCCCCTCCCCATGACCCCCCTCTGTGTAGGGCCAGCCAGCTGCCAGTGGAGCTTTACACACCAGTTCAGTGTAGTTACACCTCCCCAATGGGATCCGCCTACTACAAGTCCCCATGTAGGCAAACAGCATCAGACCAGTGCAGCCGGAGGCCCCCAATTGTGCACCAGCCCAATCAGGTGTCTTGGCTACTCACAAGGAGAACCTTTCCTCCTGAGAGCCCTTGGTGAGGTGTATTGGCTTCCCATGCCCCCTTCCAGCTCTGGTAACAGCTGGACACACCTGTGCCTTGAATGGAGGAATGGGATGAAGCCCTTTAACATGCCGCTGTTCAGCCAATGCAACAATAATCAACACTAGGCTCAGTTCTACACATATATTCAAAAGGAGACAGTCAATACAAAAAGTAGTGCAAGCAATATCTACAAGTGAGCGATAGTAAACAAGGGAACATAGTACAACAAGTATCAAAGAACAATATATACAAGAAATCTATGTCTAATGTTTCCCTTTGAGTCCTTAAGACTTTCCTGTTATGATGTCAGTATTTGTAAGAGCTGGTCCAAGAAGTGGAAAAAATTCCTGTAGATTTTTATATAGGGTCCGTATCGGGAATCGGACTCTTTAATCCGCTGGCCGTGTGCTGCGGGAAATTCAAACGAAGACCAAGCTGGCACTTAATATACAATACAATACAATACAAATCATACAATCATAGAATTGGAAGGGACCACAAGGGTCATCAAGTCCAACCCCCTGCACGATGCAGGAAATTCACAACTACCTCCCTTCCCCACACCCCCTGTGACCAGAAGATGGCCAAGATGCCTCCCTCTCATCACCTGCCTAAGGTCACAGAATCAGCATTGCTGACAGGTGGCCATCTAACCTCTTCTTAAAAACCTCCAGGGAAGGAGAGCTTACCACCTCCCGAGGAAGCCTATTCCACTGAGGAACTGCTCTAACTGTTAGAAAATTCTTCCTAATGTCTAGATGGAAACTCTTTTGATTTAATTTCAACCTGTTGGTTCTGGTCCGACCTTCTTGGGCAACAGAAAACAACTCGGCACCCTCCTCTATATGACAGCCCCTCAAGTACTTGAACATGGTTATCATATCCCCTCTCAGTCGGCTCCTCTTGGGCTAAACATACCCAGCTCCTTCAACCTTTCCTCATAGGACTTGGTCTCCAGACCCCTCACCATCTTTGTTGCCCTCCTCTGGACACGTTCCAGCTTGTCTACATCTTTCTTAAATTGTGGTGCCCAAAACTGAACACAGTACTCTAGTTGAGGTCTAACCAGAGCGGAGTAAAGCGATACCATCACTTCGTGTGATCTGGACACTATACTTCTGTTGATGCAGCCCAAGACTGCATTTGCCTTTTTAGCTACCGCATCACACTGCTGACTCATGTTGAGTGTTTGGTCTACTAAGACCCCAAGATCCTTTTCACACACACTACTGCTCAAACAAGTCTCTCCCATCCTATAATTATGCATTTGATTTTTCCTACCTAAATGCAGAACTTTACATTTGTCTTTGTTGAAGTGCATTTTATTAGTTCTAGCCCACTTCTCCAGCCTGTCAAGATCATCCTGCACCTTGGCTCTGTCTTCTACTGTATTTGCTACCCCTCCCAATTTAATATCATCTGCAAATGTAATAAGCATCCCCTCTATGCCTTCATCCAAATCATTTATAAAGATGTTGAACAACACAGGGCCCAGCCCACCTAACAATAATAGGATCTAAACCACATTTTCCCAATCAAATGGAAACGTCTTCCAGGTAACAGACGCTTTCACCAATAATGGCTTCTTCAGCCTTGTTACTTTCTTACTGCTACATAGTAGTCTGTGAGTTGATTCTTGCCTATGTAATGGTCGCTTGCGCTTTCTGAGTCAATGGCTTCCTTGTGGGTCTGTCAGTTGGCTTCCCTGGCCCCTCCCATATCTCCATTGGCCCAGGAAGGCCCAGGGCTACATCCAGGGTCTCCAGCTCCGAGTTGGGAAATAGCTGGAGATTTTTTTTGGGGGGGTGGAGCCTGAGGAGGGTGGGGTATGGAGAATGGAGGAACTTCAATGCCAAAGTCCAATTGCCAAAGCGGCCATTTTCTCCAGGGGAACTGATCTCTGTCAGTACATAACAATCTGTGTATCAGGGTCTCTGAACTCCCTCCTGCGGAAGAAAGTGGGGTGATGGGAGCATGGGGAGCCAGCATGGGGGATGAACATAAGGAAAGGCCCTGCTGGATCAGACCAAGGTCCATCAAGTACAGCAGTCTGTTCACACAGTGGCCAACCAGGTGCCTCTAGGAAGCCACAAACAAGATGACTGCCGCAGAACCATCCTGCCCGTGTTCCACAGCACCCAAAATAATAGGCATAGGAGAAGTGATGGCATTTCACTTCTCCTGAAAGCCCTAGTAGTAGTATGAGGAGTAGTATTAACTGTAGTCAGTGTGTGTGTGTGTGTGTGTGTGTGTGTTAAGTGCCGTCAAGTCGCTTCTGACTCATGGTGACCCTATGAATCAGTGTCCTCCAAAATGTCCAATCTTTGACAGCCTTGCTCAGATCTTGCAAATTGAGGGCTGTGGCTTCCTTTATTGCAGGGGTGGGGAACCTTTTTCCTGCCTAGGGCCATTTGCTCATTTATAACATCGTTCAGGGGCCATAACCAGGTATAGATCTCCCAGCGGCGGGGGGGGGGGGGAGAGGCTAGGGTTGCCAGGTCTCCACCCACCACCTGGAGGTTGGCAACCCCAGGGGAGGCCACGCAGAGAAGGCCTGGAGGGCACCCCCGCTCCCTCTCCCTCCCAGGCGGGAGGGCAGCCAGCGGTGGGCCCTGAGCAAATGAGGTGCCGGGGGGGGGGGGGGCGCAGCCCGCAGCGGATCCTCAGGGAAGGAAGGGAGGAAGGAAGGAAAACAGAGAAATGGAGGGGGAGAAAGGAGAAAGAGTGACACACACACATGGCAGCACACGCAGCCCACGTAACCGGGCCCCAGCCTCCACGCCCTCCCACCCCGAGTCCACAAAAGGCCCTCCAAGCCCGATCGGTTCCGCCGCCGGGAGCCACCAGCCTCTCCCCCCTCACCGCTTGACAGGCGGTGAGAGGGGCTTACAGTGTGCCATGGCGTTCTTGCATGCCGCGACTGTAGGGGGCAGCCTTGGGGGAAACGTCCCTCCCCCTTTTCTCGCCGACCAACAGTCGTCGAGAGGAGGTCCAAAGGGCGCCGCGGCCCCAGAAACACCCTCGGGGAGGGCCGCGCTGTGCTGCGCCTCCGCAGCTGGGCCCTGGAGCTCCCGAGGGCCATTGAAAATGTCCTTGGGGCCGCATACAGCCCCTGGGCTGGACGTTCCCCATCCCTGCTTTATTGAGTCAATCCATTTCTTGTTGGGTCTTCTTCTTTTCCTGATGCCCTCAACTTTTCCTAGCATGATTGTCTTTTCCAGTGACTCTTGTTGTCTCATGACGTGACCAAAATACGATAGCCTCAGTTTAGTCATTTTAGCTTCTAGGGTCAGTTCAGGCTTGATCTATTACCCACTGTTTTTTTTTTTTTTTTTGCAGTCCACAGTATCTGTAACACTCTCCTCCAACACCACATTTCAAAGGAATCTTTCTTCCTATCAACTTTCTTCAATGTCCAGCTTTCATTACTGTTACAATAATAATAATACAATTCAACAAAATTTGCTTTTTGTCCTGTTGTCAGTGGATAGGCTGAATATTGGTCCCTGTTTTCTTTCTGACTTCTTTTAATTATTTGAAAGCTGTTGGCACAGGCTTCCACAACCTTTTCTACAAGCCACGAACACCTGTGGCTTCCTTATTACGGTATATATAATCCTCAAATAAAACCATATAATCCAGATCAATCTAACATCTGTCAAAGTGAAGGATACATCCACCAGGAAGCTGGACCTCTTGTCAGTGATATTTTGGTCAACCTAGCTCAATATCATTTACTCTGATAGTGGTTCTACAAGGCTTCAAGTAGAAGTCAGTTTCAGACGGTTAATGATATGTTCTGAAGGTGCCAAGGACTGAACCTCAGATGCGATACCAGAGTTACATGATCTTTTAATCTGGTAACTTTCTTCTTGAACTGTGCCATCCAGAAAGGAATACAATTTACTAGGTAAGGACTTGCCAGTGATGTAACAGGTACATGTGAGGCCTTTGCCCTTGCTGAGTTTCATTTCGTTTGCTTGTTTTAAAAATGTATTTGCCCAAAGGAGTATTCAAGGCACTGACATCCTTCTGAATTTGCATCATGTTTTCAAAAGTGTTTGCAATTCCTACCAGCTACGTTTTACTCCCAAATGTGAAAACTCTATTGCATTTACACGATGATTAATGAGAGGGCTCTCACAAGAAAAATGTTATAACTCCCCGGATTAAAATATAATGCTAAAGAGCTCATTTATCACAACAAGTACAGTACAGGAGAGTTTTACAACAATACTTGATCCTAAAATTATCTCTTGTTCAACAGCTTGTTTTAATGGGGAGGGAGGGCAGCATGTTATAGCCCAATCTTGTTAGATCTTGGAAGCTAAGTACTGTCAGCCCTGGTTAGTATTTGGATGGGTTACCACCAAGGAACACCAGGGTTGCTATGCAGAGGAAGGCACTGGCAAACCACCTGTTAGTCTCTTGCCTTGAAAACCCCATAAAGGGTTGCCATAAGTCAGCTGCGACAGCATGATGCAAATCCCAGTGAGCACACAGAACACACGCTGAAATGTCCCCTTTCTCTGTTTTATCTGTAGTTCCGTACAGTTGAGCAGATTGCCTGGTTGACTCCAAAGATTCACTGCTAGGTCACACAACTGTGCCCAAGATTGCTGAAAATTCCTTCAGGACTTTAATTGTAAATAGCACTGAGAAGTGGCCTAGCTCCCTGCTGGGAAATGTCCCTCACTTCGGCAGACACTTGATTGTTATTAAATTCTGTGTTTGCCACATTTCTCTCTGCAGGCTGCTGTTTTCCGAGGGGTTCAATGGCTCATGGAGGTTTTTCTCTGCTTTGGTTTCTGAACTGCAGCTTGTTTGTCTGTGTGTGAAACCATCACAAGATGCCATGCTGTAACAGTCATTTCCCCATTCTTAGTACTCTTTCCCCTCAAACTGGCTTCACTCCAGTCTTTTTGGGAACAGACCCAGACCCTTATCACATAATCTGGATGGGAAGTACATATTTTCTTACATTGGTGCCATTTTCCTGTCATCAGCCCCTTGAGGCTACCATTTCCCCTGCTGTGCCATTAGAGGGCTTTCAAAAAAGAAAAACGGTAATAGTTATAGTATTCTAATGATACAGCAATTATAGATTTTTTAAAAAGGCCTTCAAAAAGTCCTCTGGTGAAAGCTGCTCAGAAAAAGACCTTAATCCCATTGTTCCTTTGCAAATCTATGTACGAAGAATCAACCCCTTACCTCTTAAGTGCTAAATTTCAAGACATTCAATGAACAGAAGATGGCTTGGAGTGGAATAGATCAGCACAAGGAGCTAAGTGTGAGGAGGGAGGAGCAAGCAGTAAAAATGAAAGTAAAACCTTTAGAGAAGAACACAAGACTTTGTGTAGAAAACCATGATTTAAATCTAGTCTTACTGACTAGTGATTTAAATCGATTTGATTTAAATCAAATCCACCCAGTTTTTACCACAAATAGCAGAGCGTCCTTACATCACCAGCAATGTGATGACATCACTTCCGGTGTTACCAGCAGCACAGGCCTAGGCCTCCTTTTGCTGCCAGTAAGACCCCCACCAGCCAGTTGGTCAGCACTGGGGAAGGGCCCCCCAGAGTGGGGGATCCGCCACCACCAGCAATCCAACCATGCAGGCCCCATGATCCCAAACATAGTGTTTTTGGCATTCAAAGAGGATCCATTCCTCATCACATGAAAAAGTGGCTGGATCCAACCCTGAGGATTCTTGCAGTTTGTGATGCTTCCCCCTGGCTGGCCCTGAAGCCTGTCCTTTGCCTGGTGGGTGGGTGGGTGTCAGCCCCTGAGCTCTCCAGGCCTCTGAATGAGAAGAATGGGAAGGTTGTACCACCTGGTAGTCCTCTCCCTCCTTCTCAATCTGCTGTCACAGGCCAGAGGCAGGATCCCTCACTTCTTCCCCAGCCTGTTGTGGGAAGTGCCTTATATGGGTTGGGTTTGGCCCCGCCTCTTCCCCAACATCCCCCAATCCCTGGCCCTCTAGATGGTCTAGCCTGTCAGAACAGGTTTGAGCTGGTTCCTTCCTTTCTGCTCTCTCCGTGATAGGTCCCTCCTGGGACTGCCTATAGCCTATGATTGGCTGATTTGGGAGGTCTACCAGAGAGGAAATTGCCACCAACTGGGCCGGCTTTCTGCAGGCCTGCCCAGCGACTGCCTCCTCCCCACTGGCCTCCTGCTTGTCTTCATGATGCGATGGTGCCCTTCTTGTCTTCTGGGGCCCCTGCTAGCTGCAGTGAGTTTGGGGCTGCCACTCTTGTAGCCCCCCATCATTTGCTTTGCCCTTGGGCGTGGCTGCTGGTGGTGGGCCCATGCCCGGACATAGTTACTGTACAATCCTGTCCTTGGGTTGCATCCACTATAGCAGGCATGGGGAACCTCAGGCCCAGGGGCCATATGCGGCCCCTAAGGACATTTTTTGTGGCCCTTGGGAGCTCCAGGGCCCCAGGTACCTCCCTGAGGGTGTACCTGGGTCCATGGCTTGCAGGTGTGCTGTGGTGCCCTTTGGACCTCCTCTCGCTGACTGATGGCTGTTGGCTGGCGAGAGGAGGGAGAGGGACGCTTCCCCCAAGGCTGCCCCCTATAGCCACAGCGTGCAGGAACGCCGGGGCACACTGTAAGCCTCTCTTGCTGCCTGTCGGCTGTTGAGCAGTGGTGGTGGGGGGAAGAGGCCCGTGGTTCCCGGCGGCAGAGCTTGCACGCAGGAGCCGATCGGGCTTCAGGGGGCCTTTTGTGGACTCTGGGGCAGGGAGGGCATGGAGCCTGGGGCCAGGTCGCATGGGGCCGGCGGGTATGGGTGTGGAGGGGGAAGGCTTTTCTCTCCCCCTCTCTTTCTTTGTCTCCCTCTGTCCTTTTCTTTCTCCCCCTCTTTCCATTTCTTTCTCCCTCTCTCCCTTTTCCTTTTTCTCTGTTTTCCTTCCTTCCTCCCTTGCCGATTGACCACGGACTGCGCCTCCCTGGGGCCTCGTTTGCTTGGGACCACCGCTGGCTGCCCTCCCGCCTGGGAGGGGGGAGAGGACCGGGGGAGCCCTCCAGGCCTTCTCTGCGTGGCCTCCCCTGGGGTTGCCAACCTCCAGGTGGTGGCCGGAGATCTGGCAACCCTAGCCTCTCCCCCCCCCACTGGGAGATCTATACTTGGTATGGCCCCCGAATGATGTTATAAATGTGCAAATGGCCCTTGGCAGGAAAAAGGTTCCCCACCCCTTACTATAGCAAGCCCTGGGACTCAGCCATCTATCTAATTTTGCTTTGCAAGGTTTGTATTATAAAGTGTGTTAGGATGCAACTGGGGGGGGGCATCACGAAATAAACAGTGCCCACATATGATTTGCATTTATTAAGCACTGCTAAGTGAATACAACAAATGGTATGATTTCTGGAAAAAGCATTAATGTACAATAGACCAAGTACTGGAATGTATCTCGACTGTACTAATTACGTTGAACCTGTGTGTGTGTAAAGTGCTGGGGTTTTCATGGCAAGAGACTAAGGTGGTTTGTCAGTGCCTTCCTCTGGATACCCCTCAGGATACTTCTGTATGTTATATGAAGTGCTGAAAGAGAAGTGCTACGGAGTCCCTCTTGTCATGCTTCCACCACACCACCTGAAGGAGCTGGTCATGAGCTCCAGATGTGGGGGCAATCGAGTATATTCTCATGTGGGAGAGACTCACATTACAGCAGAAGTGCAAAATTAGGAAGTGCACCTCATTCAAGCATCTATGGTATTTTTGCTACTTCTTGTACTGTCTAAAGCGTCTCTCTGTTCATCATGGTGCAGTGGTTACGGTGTTGGATTAAGGTCTGAGGGAAGGAGGTTCAAATCCCCATCCGCCTAACCTTGTTTATAGAATGAAGTTGTAAGAGCAGTGGTTTGGAGTGGTGGACTCTGATCTGGAGAACCGGGTTTGATTCCCCATTCCTCCACATGAGCGGCGGAGGCTAATCTGGTGAACTGGATTTGTTCCCCCACTCCTCCACATGAAGCCAGCTGGGTGACCTTGGGCTAGTCACAATCTCTCAGCCCCACCTACCTCACAGGGTGTCTGTTGTGGGGAAGGGTAGGTGGTTTGAGTCTCCCTTAAGTGGTAGAGAAAGTCGGCATATAAAAACCAACTCTTCCTCCTCCTCTTCCTCCTCCTGGGTGACCTTGCATCAGTCACCCTCTCCCAGGTTAGCCTACCTCACATTTTATTTTTTATTTAATTACACCCCCTTCCTCCATTTAATTCTCACAAGGACAATCTTGTGAAGTAGGTTAAGGCTGAAAGTGTGTGACTGGCCCAAGGACACTCCCGAGCAAACTTCCACAGCACAGCAGGGATTTTAACCCGATCGTAGTCTGACATCCTAACCACTACACAATGCTGGCTCTCACAGGGTTGATGTAAGGATAAATGGAGTAGGGGAGAACAATATACACCACGTTGAGCTCCTTGAAGGAAGGCGGGGGGATAAAAATGTACTACATAAATACATATGCGTGTCCAGGCTACGTCCTTGTCGTCATGGAGTTGATGCTCTGAGAGAGGATGTCTGAAGCTGAGCCATCACCACTGAAAAAGCCTAATCTCCTGTTGTTACCCACTTCACTTCAGCAGATGGGAACACACGGAGCAGGGCTTTAGATGCTGAATTTAGTTGATGGGCAAATTTGAGACAGGAAAATGTAACTTCATTCTGTAAATAAATAAAATTCCAAAACTCAGAAACATTATGGATATTCTGCTGTTTTCACTTCTTGGTGAAGCTGCAACACTGGGAAAGGAAATAATGGCGTGCACCTGTAACAGTCTAGAAAAGGCAGTGTGAGAGAGTGTTGTGCAGTGCTTAGAGCAGGGGCAAGCAATGGTTTTAGCCCAAGATCTTAGGGATCTGCCTAGAGTTCTCTCAGCCCCACCTACCTCATAGGGTGTCTACTGTGGGGAGGGGAAGGGAAGGTGATTGTAAGCTGGCTTGATTCTCCCTTAAGTGATAGAGGAAGTCGGCATATAAAAACCAACTACTACTACTCCTCTTCCTCCTCTTCTTCTTCTTCCCCTTTGTAGTATAAAAACAATGAGCTGCCCGCCATCTCCTCAAATCTCACCTCAACTACAATGTCTGTAAGGAGATCTTAGGCATGCCACATACGTTTGGCCTCACTCCCTCCTCTAGGCAATCTGTGGATAATTAAATAAGCCAGTGTGGTGTAGTGGCTAGTGTCGGACTAGGCAATTCCAAGTTCAAATCCCCACTCTGGTAGCCAGTCATTCTTTCTCAGTCTAACCTTACTCATCTGACTGCAAGGATAAAATGGAGGAAAGGAAAATGATGTAAACCACTTTAGGTTACCATTGGGGACAAAAGTAGCATACTGCTATCTCAATAAATAATACCAGCCTAATTTACAGAGTAGTTACCGGTATACAAATTAGTGTGGTGATGTCTGTGAAGCCCTATGAATACTGAAGGGACGCTAGAAATGCTAAGAGTTCTTATTGTTGACATCAGGGCTTTTTGTGAGGCCGTACTCACTGGTATGGAGTACCAGCATCTTTTTTGGGGGGCCCAAAGCCCTGAAGGGGAAACTGGGGGAGATCAGTACAATCTTATATATAAGTGCTGGCACCATTTCTTTTTACAAAACAAACACTGGTTGACATTCACTGGCAAGACTTTCTTTGGCGAATTTCGTGCTTTGATTAGCTAGACTTTAGTTTCCTCCTGCTCTTCATGCCCAACACCTTTCCACAAAACATCAGGAAATAAATGCAGCTGACAAAGCACACGGTAACCCCTAAGATCACAGGAGTGTTATTCATAATGAAATCCAACATCTATTGGCCTGCAAGAAACAGGCATTGAAGCTCATGAGAGACCCATCCCTGCTGAGCGCTCCGGTTCTCTGTTTTCATCCATGTGGCTTTCTCAGTCGGGAGCACACATTTCTCCTGCTCTGTTGCCTGTAGCAACACCTAGGTGAATGTGCCTACTGCGATGCTACTCAGCAGTGGGTGCTTTGCTAACGCAGGCAGTGCAAGAAGCAAGCCAAAGGAGCACAATGTTCTCAACCTTCCCTGCCGCCGGAAATGAAATAATCCCCCATCCCGCCCACCCCCACCCTGCAATTGATCATTAATTAAGCAAAGAAGTTAAGGACAGCATGCAAATATCCAATTAGTTTGGGAACAACTTTTCATTATCTGTGTACCAGTGAAGGACACATCAAGCTCCAGCGTTCTGAAATATAACAAGTGGTTGTTGCTGAAATATGCTAGACTTCCCTGTTGAGAAAAATCCACATCCTTCTCTTGAAGATGATGGGCTTTGAAATGTGTGATTCTACTTCAGATGGCACTGTTGGTGTGACTATCTATCTATCTACCTACCTACCTACCTACCTACCAACCTACCAAGGTGAGCCTTGGAATTCTCTTTGCTTAGCCACCCTACTTTTGATCTTTAACTTGTACAAAGGGGTAAATAAGGGCACAGACATGTCAAAAATCTCCATCAGTCTTTAAAAGGTAATTTGCAGGTACCCAGGCACAAATCCAATTGAGATTACATGGGACAGCGAGACAGGATGTAGCCCTTTAACCTCTGCTTGGTATTACTAATTGAAACGGATCTCCCTGCTTTGTTATTAGTGTATATAAGGGGGGGGGGGGAGAGAAAGAGCTGTTCTCGTTACAACCATGGCAGAGTACATACACATGGCTGGGGGAGTGGGACTGTGCGTTTTGTGTCAGTTGTGATTAAGAGCTTAGTGAGAGCCAGCACGGTTGTACAGGTTAAGCTAAGATCTGGGAGAGCCAGGTTCGAATCCCCACTCTGCCATGGAAGCTTGCTGGGTGACCTTTAAATAATGTTAGTGAAAGAAGGCAAATAAAAACCTGGACCGTGTACAAGCAATGGGGTTTCTCCATGCTTTACACCCTATGTTTAGCCCATAGAACATGACTGATCTGCAGCACAATAGCCCAGACAACTGTTGATAGACTATATTTATATACGCGGGGTGGAAACGTTTACATGAAAAAGCACAGCATTGAAAAATTTTCTGCCCCACATCACTGAAGAAGAAGAGTTGGTTTTATATGCCGTCTTTCTTTACCTTTTAAGGAGAATCAAACCAGTTTACAATCTCCTTCCCTTCCTCTCCCCACAACAGACACCTTGCGAAGTAGGTGGGGCTGAGAGAATTCAGAGAGAACTGTGACTAGCCCAAGGTCACCCAGCTGGCTTCATATGTAGGAGTAGGGAAACCAACCTGGTTCACCAGATTAGAGTCAGCCGCTCATGTGGAGGAGTGGGGAATCAAACCAGGCTCTCCAGATTAGAGTCCACCACTACACCATGCTGCTGGCTCTCTTCACTCTACCTAAATTGTAACTTGGGAACAGGCCTTTGAGCTTCTATGCTACACTGCTTCTGAGACATGAGGATTCTAATCTCTACCCTTTCTCCATGGAGTTCAGGGCAGTTTAAATGTTCTCCCTTGTTCACCCTGTCGCAGAGAAAGAACATGACTGGCCCAAGGACACCCTCTGAGATTCATGGCTGAGTGGGGATTTGAACCCAGGTATTCCCTGTCCTTGCCCAACATGCTAACAACTATCCCACAATGGCTCTTGCCATTTACTTAGGAATTTTGCATGCTGCCTCTCCAGACCAGCGGTGGCTCACAACAATAAAACAAAAGAAAACATGGTAAAAATGATACAAACAATTTGTTGCAATGAAAACAAAAAAACATAAAAACATATAAAACAACCCAAGTCAATAAATACCATGCCAATAAAAACAATCCCAGGTACAACGGCACATAAAATGCAGAAGTCTAAAACAATATGGTTAAAACAGTCCTCAGGCTAGGAGACCATAAAACATCTAGAGGGAATCCCGTAGTTAAAAATCTGGGTACAGGTTTGGTCTGGCGTCTGAAAGAGAGTAAAGAAGATGCCAGGCAAGCCTCAAGGGGAAGGAGATTCTAAAGGAGTGGTGCCACCTCTGAAAATGTCCTGTTTCTGGTTACCACTCACATCTGCAGGTGAGGGCGCGGGGAGCAGGGCTTGTGAAGAGGATCTCTACTGGTGGGCTGGACAATATTGGAGGAGGTGGCCTTTCAACTAACCTGTTCCTAAGCCATTTAGGAACTTACAGGTAAGAACCAGCACTTTGAACTGAGCCTGAAAACAGATGGGCAGCCAATGTAGGTAGAGTGAAGGGAACCAGCGTGGTGTAGTGGTTAGGAGCAGTGTACAAGGATGTAGTGTAAAAGTAGTGTAGGAGTGGTCTACAAGGTTGTAGTGGTTAGGAGTGGTGTACAAGGATGATAGCATCCCTCTATCCAGCACCTGATAGCTTGTTGCTATCCTAGCTTGTTGCATTCTGGACCAACTGGACTTTCTGAAGTTTTCAAAGACAGCCCCATGCAGTCTTCATCCATAATCTAATCTGGATGCAATCAGAGAATGGATCACTGTAGCCAGATCATTGTTGTGTTTGTGACCCTTCACATCATGAGGTGGTTTATTCCTCCTGCTGGGTATGTGGGCGAAAACGCACGGTCGCTTTAGCCTCCTTTATTCCCTGTTTCAGCCAGGATTCAGCCAGGATTGAACGCATGCGTTTCACCGAACATGCGTTCGATCCTGGCTGAATCCTGGCTGAAACAGGGAAGAAAGGAGGCTCAAGCGACCATGCGTTTTCGCCCAAAGTCTCAAGTGCAGAGAAGCAGGCATTTGGAAACCTCCGTGATGTCAACAATTTACCATGCAGAGAAGAGCAGGCTCATTTCTTCTCTGCCTGTCACTTTAAACAGTTTATATTGGGACCCTTTCACATTAAAACCTCACCCACTGAGACTCACGTTGTTACAGATAGCACCCAAGGACTTTGTAACACCATCATGTATATTTCAGCTAGCTTTGAAAAGTTCCTAATCCTGGGTGAAAACTGAAGTCAGCTCTAAAATTTCCACTCAGACATATGAACACCTGCAAAAATCTAAACCTGGCCATGGTTCTCTAGCCTAATTAAACTGAAGCTATCATGCCAAATGGTGGAATCTGAGAAGTTTTATTAGCTTCTCAGAAAAAGAAAAAAAGGACTTCCCAGCCAGTAAGACGATACTGTCATTAAACCATGCATAAAAAGCCCTGAAGTATACTTAAATCAAACTTTCTCACGCCATAAACCTCACACTTTTATACTGCAAAGCAAAGTTTATTTAAGATTACTTTTTTGATTTTGTAGAATGACAAAACTGGATGGTAACTGAAAGACAGCTAGAGTCGGACCAGATTCGGGACACAGCAATAGAATTTCACCTAGTCCCCTTTTTAAAACCCTGGTGAAGGTGATTCCACAAATACCATGAACAAGCTAAGATTGGGGTCCCCAATCTTTCTGAGCCTTTGGGCACCTTTGGAATCCTGACACAACATGGTGGGCGCAGGCACAAAATGGCTGCCCCAGCGTACCTTCACTCATACAGCGGAGATCCTTGTGCTGTGGTGGCAACTGCTGCCAATCAACATTTTAAAACATCTGCGCAGCCAATCAAATTCCCAGTGACCAATCAAAACCCTTGATAGGCAAAAGCCCCAACTGGCCACACCCACTTTCTAAAAACACTTGGTGGGCACCAGAAAAGGTGTCAGCGGGTGCCCTGGGAGACCCCTGGGTTAGATCCACTGGGGGATTTACATAAAAGGAAGGGATTTCTGTTGGCAGAACACAATTTCTTTTCTTCCTCCCACTGCAGTCCAACCCCCCCCTCCAAAACAATGCTCCTGTTCAATGGGGGACCCCAAAGAACAGCATGACGGGGGGGGGGAATAGGAGGTTTGCAGCTAGAGAGGGAAAATGGTGAAAACAACACTCCCTTCCATTTGCAGAAATCCTTCAATGGGTTCAAACGTATGTATTTCATTCTTCTGCTGTTGAAACTGTAAAGGTTCCCCTCCACCCCAGTCCATCAGTATTTATACAATCTGCAGCCTGACTGATGTAGAGTCGATGAGTTTAGACATGCCACGCACAGGATTGCAGACTTAGCGGTGTCTTCCATTTCTTAATGGGTGCAATCAAAATGATGGATTCCCCAACTCATGTTCCCACTCCCCCCCCCAAAAAAAAGGTTAATTTGAACTTTGGACTTCCAGTGCTAACATTCTGTCATACATCATTAAAAGGACATTAACAAAATCTGCTGGCATTTCGTTAAAACGGGAGAAACGTTCTCATTAGGAAATATTCTGCCTCGAAAGCATTCTTTGATTTTTCTCCTCTACTGCTTTTTCTCCACTTGCTTTCAAGGCTCCTTTCATCCCTGCTGTTTATGCTTCATTGAAATCCATCAGTCTCGTTTCATGACACTCTACTTATGCGCACAGTGACTAAGTGCAATAGCATGCCCCCCCACACAGAAGGATTACATTCTAGTTGGAAAACAGGGAACATAAACAGGTGTGGAAAGTGCAGCATGTGTTTTGCAAAAAAAAAAAATTACAAACCAGTGTGATGGAGACAAGGACACTGAGCCTGTGTGGTGTTGCGGTTAGAGTGTCAGGCTAGGATCTGGGAGACCAAGGTTCAAATCCCCACTCTTGATGTGGCAGCTTGCTGGGGCATAGTCACACACACCCTCAGCCTCGCCCACCTCACAGGCTTGTTGTGAGGATAAAATGGAGGAGATGAGAACAATGTACCGGTAAGCCACTTTTTGCCCCACTGGAGAGAAAGGTAGGGTATAAATGAAGTAAAAATAAAAAGTTTTTAAGGAAGGACACTATGCCCATCCATCACTCTGCCTACTGAGCATCCACATCTAGAACTTTATGGAAAGCAGCTCCAAAAAATACATACTATTCCCATTCTAATTTTACAGTACAAGAACAAACAAACAACAACAACGATTTTAAAGAGGAATAAAGGACTGATTTAAAATTAGCCCAAAGCAAAATAAGTGATCACACATACCAAAGTTTTAAACTACATGCATTTGCCCTATTCACACACAAAATGGTGACTGCATATCGGGAGGATTGCAAGTAGTGCGCTCTCTGGGTATGCAAGTTAAGCATGCAAAAAATATACTGACCGTTGGAATGTTGGACCCGAATCGGAAAAAGCTGAGTCCACATCACAGGCTGTCATGAAACTCACTGGGCAAACATGCTTTTGTCTTGAACACATGACGCAGCCTTATACTGATTCAGACCCTTGGTCCAACAAAGTAAGTATTGTCTACTCAGACTGGCAGCAGCTCTCCAGAGTCTCAGGTAGGGGTCTTTCACATCACCTACTTGCCTAGTCCATTTAACTGGAGATGCTGGGGATTGAACCTGGGACCTTCGGCATGCCAAGCAGATGCTCTACCACTGAGCCACGACCAATCACATTCTTTCAGCCTGCTGTACCTCACAAGGTTATTGTGAAAATAAAACGGGGTAACTCCGTATGCTGCCCTTGGAGGAAGGGAGGACCTGCTGCTTCCTATGGTCTTTGCCCCTGTTTCTATGCTGTGTCAGGCTACCCTCCCTGGCTGGAACACAGTTTGAAGAAGAAGAAGAGTTGGTTTTTATATGCTGACTTTCTCTACCACTTAAGGGAAACTCAAACCGGCTTACAATCACCTTCCCTTCCCCTACCCACAATAGACACCCTGTGAGGTCGGTGGGGCTGAAAGAATGTGATTTGCCCAAGGTCACCCAGCTGGCTTCATGTGTAGGAGTGGGGAAACAAATCCAGTTCACCAGATTAGCCTCCGCCGCTCATGTGGAGGAGTGGGGAATCAAACCTGGTTATCCAGATCAGATTCCACCAATCCAAACCACCGCTCTTAACCACTGCACCACACTGACTCTATGGTGGTAAGCCATGCTCTGGGACCCAGCTGCAATTTGCCCACTTCTCCTTAAAAGACTGTATCAAAATGATTTCAGTTTCATTTTAGGTTTAATTCCCTCGGACACTCTCACAATCTGTGTTTCATTTGTGAAATTTTGTAGGAACTTTTTTGTCGTTTTTACTGAGTTAAACCCAACAGCCCTGAATTCTCGCACTGAAATCTTATATGATAGAGAATCATGGGCAAACCAGACCAAAATACTAAGATCTCACACTGCAATCATGCAGCAAAGGACAAAGCATGATAAGAATTGAACTTTGGAGTTTCTGAATCTAACACATCAAGGAAATGAAGTCCAACCACTCCAACCAAAAAAAATCAATTAAAAATGCTTTAAACTCTGACCGTGAAAGCCTTCGACAATACTTTAAATTATTGTTTAAAAGCTTGCATATGCTTTTCTTGAGGTTCTGTATTTCTGCCAGTGTGTCATGAAAACAGTAGAGTAAGATTTATCTTTAATTCTTATCTCATTTCATGCTCTGGCAGAGGGCAGCAACAGCACAGAGGTAAAATAGTGCCAGGAAGAGTTAATTTCCTCTAACTGCTGTATAACCACTAAGAATAATAATCATAATTTATTTGGTAGCATATGGAATCTTAATTAAAAGAACCCTAGAGGAAGTATCATATCAACTCCGCAGGTACAGTTTATACCAGAAACAGATGCCATCCAAACAAAATATTTCCACAAATCCTAGAAGAGGGAAATGAGCGCTTTGCAGGATATTATCTCTCTCTTTATCAACACAGCTTCATATTTCCTTCAAGGGGCTGATGCTTACTTTGAAAACCATTCAAGACCTGGGGCCTTCCTTGTGCCCTAGTTTCCTGGGACCCAAGGTAGGTCTAAAATGTTCTAAATAAATAAGCTGAAACTTTCTGGAAATATGGCAAACCATATCAAGAACAGCTAAGAATGTACAAATGGTAATAGGTTTATACATTAAAATAAATGCACTTTGAACCAGTAGCGATCTAAGAATTTTCTTCATTTGAAAGCATTCAGTATCAAGTACAACAGAATAGCACGCAGTGTCATCTTAAGCAGTTAAAAAAGTAAAGGTCCCCTGTGTAAGCACCAGATCATTCCTGACCCATGGGGGGACGTCCCATCCCGACGTTTACTAGGCAGACTATGTTTACAGGGTGGTTTGCCAGTGCCTTCTCCAGTCATCTTCCCTTTACCCCCAGCAAGCTGGGTACTCATTTCACCGACCTCGGAAGGATGGAAGGCTGAGTCAACCTTGAGCCGGCTACCTGAAACCAACTTCCGTCGGGATTGAACTCAGGTCGTGAACAGAGCTTTTGACTGCAGTGCTGCAGCTTAACACTCTGCGCTATGGGGCTCCTACTTTTTACTTAAGCTGTTACACCCTTTTAAATCCATTGAAGAAGAAGAAGAGGAGGAAGAGGAGGAGTTGGCTTTCATAGGCTGACTTTCCCTACCACTTAAGGGAGACTCAAACCAACTTCCCATCATCTTCCCTTCCCCTCCCCACAACAGACACCCTGTGAGGTAGGTGGGGCTGAGCTCTAAGAGAACGGTGACTAGCCCAAGGTCACCCAGCTGGCTTCATGTGTAGGAGTGGGGAAACCAACCTGGTTCACCAGATTAGCCTCCGCCGCTCATGTGGAGGAGTGGGGAAGCAAACCTGGTTCTCCAGATTGGAGTCCACCGCTCCACACCGCCGCTTTTAACCACTAAATCATCAGTGGGTTTAGAAGGGTGTGGCTCCATTCATGACTGCGCTGTAAGTTGTTTTCTATGCATTTTCCTTTATGAATTATTTCCTTATAGGAATATTCTGATGTCCCTTTGCTGGCTGCCAATTGTTTTGCAAGTCCAATCCAAGCTACAGGTGCTTATCTTTAAAGCTGTTCATGTCCCAAGACCCACATCTTTGTGGCAGCTTTGATCTTCCCAGCAGGTTTACTTTCAGTACTCCCCTTGCCCAACGCAAATTTGGCAACAGTCTAAGCTTCAGCCTTTTCAGTAGCTGCCCCATGCCTTTGCAAGAGACCCCCAGAAGAGGTTAGGGGGCTCCTACTCTTCTGGCTTTCTGGTGAGGTGGCAAAACAGGAGCTGCTTTTACAATGCTGTTGCTTGGGTCCCAAGATTCCCAGGAGAAAGGCGGGCACATAAATGTTTTAAATAAATAAGAACTCTACACAAAGTAAAGAATTAAGAAAACACATTGCCATTTTCATTCACGTGTAATACAGGAGAAGGAAACAAAATAGTCTTTCTCCACATGCTAGATAAAGGCTAGATTGAAGGAAATCGCTGGCAGACAATAACTCCAGAATTGTCCCCAGGCAGCTCTCTCTCTTTCTTCAGCATAATGCTGCAATGTGAACCTGGACGACAGACCTCGGGGGCCAAGCAGTATGTTCTCTCTAGCAGCTTCTGGTTACAAAACACAATCCTGCTGACTGCTTTAAAAAGCTGCTAAAAATGCTTCCCTGTATAGGGCCCCTGTGTGTTAAGTGCTGTCAAGTCACTTCCGACTAATGGCAATCCTAACAATCAATGTCCTCCAAAACGTCCTATCATTAACAGCATTGCTCAGGTCTTGCAAACTGAGGGCTGTGGATTCTTTTACAGAGTCAAACCATCTCATGTTGGCTCTTCCTCTTTTCCTGCTGCCTTCAACTTTTCCTAGCATCACTGTCTTTTCCAGTGACTCTTCTCTTCTCATAACGAGACCAAAGTATGATAGCCTCAGTTTAGTCATTTTAGCTTCTAGGGAGAGTTCAGGCTTGATTTGTTCTGGAACCTACCATCTTTTTGGCAGTCCACAGTATCTGTAAAACTCTCCTCTAACACATTTCAAAGGAATCAATTTTCTTCCTGTCAGTTTTCTTCACTGTCCAGCTTTCACACCCATCCATAGTAATAGGGAATACGATGGCATGAATTATCTTGATCTTGGTTGCCAGTGACACATCCTTACACTTAAGAATCTTTTCTAGCTCCTTCATGGCTGCCCTTCCCAGTCTCAATCGCCATCTAATTACTTCATTGCAATCCTGGTTACAGTAAATCTGTGGATTTACTGATCCACATTTTGAAGCCATGTTCAGCTTGAATTATCCATACTGATATTTAGTGTGTGTTTATTCTACCAAAAGAAAACAGCTCATAGGCTGCCTTAAACACTTCTGCACTAGAATTATGTCATTTACAGTTGGGTTCATTGAAACACATTTTTCCCCAGAAAGCCTGGATTGCTCATTCTTTCCTTATGTGTACTGTCCTCCCAAAGTATCTGCAGATATTTGACTGGAAAAACTGGGCATTTGGGATGCTGGCATATGACATCGCTCCCTTTTGTTGCCACCCAGGATATCTGACAACAAATTCCACAGATTCTGTTTATGTCCTCTCAACACTATATCAACTTCATTCTAGGATATCTGGAATCAGGGTACCATGAAAGAAAGAGAAAATTATAGTCATGATGCATGGTTGTTTATGAATCATGGTGTGATCAAACCGCTTAGAGGTGGTTTCCTCAGCAGCAGGGGTAGGCTGCTTTGGGAATAAAATCCACAAAAGGCTTGTTGCTTTTGGAAAGAAATGGGTGTTCTTTTTTTGTTAGGGAACTCCATACTATGAGAGGAAAGGAAGAGTGGGCATTCCGGCTATCTATCTAAGTTCAGATGGAGAGAGATGCTGAAGCACATCTTGCCCTCACGGAGGTTAGACAAAGAAGCAGGAAGAGAAGGAGGCAGAGAGAAGGAAGGAAGTCCCTGAGAGTAGCAATCTGGGTAAACAAAGAGATGGCAGCACAACAGACAAGAGGAAGGATACAGAGGAAACTGACCTAAGCACCTTACTAGATCTCCTGTTCCCTCTGGGGTACTGGTGTGCTTGATAAAGAGACATTGTACAGACCTTCTCTTACAAGACCCCTGGCTTCTGAATGCTGATGGTCCCCAACATCCAGGGTTTGTTCCTTGGCACCTAAACAGAATTTCATACTCGAACAGTAGTCGGTAACTCCCAAACAGCAGCATGCCATACATTGTTTGACTAGGTTGATACTTGCACACAGCTTATGTGGGAGACATATACAGCCCAGCATAAAAACCTAAGACAATCTTACCAGATGTAGGTGCAATTTTAATATATACAACCTATTACATGCCTGGTCTGTTTTATACTGCCTGTATATGTCAAAATATTTGTAATGTGTGTGCATGTTTTACATGTGATTCAAATAGACCACTGAGGAAGGCCATATAGGCCGAAACGCGTTTGGCATGTGGTGATAGACATCAACCTTAGGAAATGCCAGTGTGCTATTTTAACGGTTTTTAAATAATTTTAATCTTGATATAGCGCTTCTAATAAAGTATATAGTTTCATTATTTATAATTTTTCCATCCCACCCAACTTTGGGTATCCAACAACAGACCATTTTGCTCAACACACACAGATGGTTCTTTGCCCTAAGGACCAAGGCGAGCACCTGAAGGGCTGGCAGTGCTGCCGATGCTCACCTTGCTTCTTCACAGACAGCCGTTGCGTGTTTTTTGGAGCTCGGAATGGTTTATTTATTTTGGATGTGGACTCCAAGCAGCTTACAATGTATGAAACCAACAGGCCATAACTACATACATACAAAAATACAACAAATCTACTTGGTAGCAACAAACTACTCCAGTGGGGAAGGAAAGTGAACAAAGCAGGTGGTAAATGCTCTGCCCCTGATAGCAACACACTCTCTCCACACACATACTTTTATTGACTACCCCTGAAATTGATGTTGTAGCTGGGATGTTACCTACAGCTTGTAGTGACCATAATTTGCTGTGATGTCTGAATTCACAAACCATTGTTTATTGAGCAGTACTGCCTCTTCTGGCAGTCTGGCCACAGAGATGACAGCATAAGAAAAAAGGATGGAAAGAGGCAAGGAGACTAACTGGGGTTCATGTTCTAAGCAGGATGTTACTTACATCTGGTAGATAAACTATGGTTTATTATGATTCATGAATGTTGTCAAAGGCTTGGATCTAATGGAGCGTTTCTGCAGGTAGAAGGATTTCCAACCACAGAGTATGACTTTCTCGCCTCTCCCTTCCCACTACAGCCCAAAATAACCCCCTGAAAATGCCGTTCCTTGGGGATAGTGGAGTGGACCCTACCCCTATCCTACCACTCCAAAGTTTACTATTTTTTAATTTATTAAAATATTTGTACCCCTTTTTTCCTTTTGGCTCAGGTTTGAAGTCTTTCTCCAATCAAAGGAGTCTTTCTCCAACTTTCATTGGAGGAAGAGCCACTAAAGTTGGAGGAAAACTGCTTAGGCTGGAGGGAGGCTCTTTGGAGGATGGTTGTATCTACTCATATGAACCCCTGGAGAAGCATTTGGGGGGCAGTTGGGGCTGCAGTTGGAGGGAGAGGCAAGAAAGTCATGCTGTGGGGGCAGACATCCTTCCACCCATGGAAATGCTCTGTTGGATCCAAGCCAATGCCTACTTTTTAAGACTGATTCCAGGCTCTTGCTTTTTCCATTCTCCCTCTCCCCAGGCTGTTATCTGACAGCAGGAAATCAAATTGATTGCTTCCTGTAATAGCCCTTTGATGATCCAGAACAAGTATGTGATATTACTTCGTACAGTTAAATTGCCACATCTGTCATGACAATCTGACTAAAACCCTTCTGGGGGGAAAACCCCACCAGATTTGAACAAAATTAGACATTTTTATTTTCCCAAGAACCAAAAAAAAAAAAAAAGGCACTTAAAGTAACAAACAGTTACACTTTAAAAGAAATCTTTTGGGGTACAACCAAGGCCTTACATAACCCTCAGATCAACTGTTCCCCCCGTGTTTCTGATTAGAGCTAGAGACAGATTAAAATAACTGCTGGCTCTCATATTTTTGGCGGCAGAACGACCATTACTTCTTTGTCCCAGGAGCCTTTAAAGCAGCCTGAGATCTTCCGGCACCAGGCCTGATCTAATCTAATGAATACTGCAGACCGGCCCTTTGTCATGAAGCCCACCGACATCTTTCTCTTCCCTCTTGTTCTCCTCCCCCCTTTCCTTTTTTCTTAACAGCCATCCTGAACATAAAATTCTGATAAATTGAGAAAACATTGCTTTCTGCTTTGAAATGTTTCGGTCGGCCCTAATAATACATGTGACATCTGTTCTGATCTCCCAGGGACAACCAGGGTTGCCAAATCCCCAGGTTGGGAATTTTCTGGAGATTTGGGAGTAGAACTTGAGGAGGGACCTCAGCAAAGTATAATGCCATGGAGTCCACCCTCCAACACAGCCATTTTCTCCAGGGAAACTGATCTCTGTCGTCTGGTAATTCTGTAATTTTGGGGGATCTCCAGGCCCCGTCTGGAGCTTGGCAACCCTAGAGACAACACCTCTGTCTTCTTGCACTGACCTGGTTTTTATCTTTTGGACCAGACTTGTTACGGTTTTGCTCATGCAAGTTGCTAGAGCTGTCACTCTTCAGGGATGAACAGAACTCAGAGACTCTGTACCAACCTGCAGAACTGCAGACTAACAAGGAGTCTCTAATGGTGATAGCCAAAGCAGAGTCCCTTCTAAGCCCCTTGAAGCCAAATCCATCTTAATTACTCTGTTTTAGGATTGCAGTATAACACTCTCAACAGTTCTTGACTTAATTGATTGTGATCCTAGGATTACCGATACCACACAGGGTGGAGCTGCTGAGACCACTCTTATGGGGAACAGATGTCCCCATTTATCTTTTGCTGTTTTTTCAGCATTAGTTGTGAGCAGTACATTCAATTTAAAAACAATTGCTGCATACTATGGGTATTGCATACTGTTTGGATTGTAACTATCCACGCCGTTTGCCTTTTGTTCCTGTTGTATCTCCGGGGGCACCTTAAATTGGTTTTCCTCCCCTTTAATCCAACAGCATTACAAACATGCGTAACTTCAAATCCCTTGCTGAAGGAACAAATAAGGCAAAAAATTTAATGAAATGTAGAGAGTTTTTTCCCCTTAGAGGCTTCGCTTCATTAAACCCAGAAGGGAAACTAATATGAGTGGAACACTTAAGCTGTTAGCAGAATTCGGTCTCACAAGAAAACATGCACAGGCACTACCTGTCCCATTAATTGGCTTGCAAAATCAATTAAGAAGGAGGCTTGAATACAACCAATGCATCTCTCTAAATTAAGTAATGTGTTTTCTGGTGAAATGCTTTTCAGTGAAGTCATGCAAGTGTTCAACACAAGGTTCGATACAATAAAACAAATCTTTTCATGCAGAAGGTCCCAGGTTCAATCCCCAGCATCTTCAATTAAGGATGAGGTCACAGGTAATGTGAAGGACCCTGGAGAGCAACTGCCCATATAAGTAGACAGTACTGGCCTCGATGAACCAAAGATCTGATTCAATATCGGGGAGCTTTGTATAAAGCCTTTTTTGTTTCTTGTTTGGCTTTCCAATGTGGACACAGCCCTCAGCAGTCTCCACCACTTTTTTTTCCTTACCAAGACGCCCAATTTAGCTGGTGGGAAGAGAGAAGTAGTGATGCAAAAGGATGTCTAGTACCCCAAGAGCAGTCTACAAGGTGTGTCTTTTACTGGACCACACCCACTCCTCTCCAAGGGGGTTTGCAGCCCCCACCTTTAGCAGCTGCCAGGTCCTTTCTAAGATTCTAGAGCTAAATGTCAACGTGAGACCTATCTTCTGAAAGAACTGTCATTATATTGTGTTATTAGATGGTCTGAAGCAGAACAGGCTATTTCCCCCTCTGGCATGTAAATGGAGTGGTTTGGTCTATCAGGTGGAGATTTTTTTTTATTAAGTTTTGTTCCATGCAAGAAATTAGTGTTAGTCTTAAGGAAAGCTTTTAGAGCTGTCCTCCTTTGCAACTGTGATTGTCTCTTTATAATCTTTTATCATCTTTCTTTTAATAAAAGGAAGTTGCTACAAACCTACTTGTCTCTGCTGGGGGCCTAACTATGCATGACATAGTTCTTCCAACGTACAAGCATCCACCCCAGCCCCATCAACAAGCTGTGCTCTGGCAGATCCATGTGAAGGACTTAATTACCAGGTCCAATTCAGATTGGAGTCATGGCATGTAGAAAGAAGGGTCTTACAGATTTTCCCCATGCCATCTTCCCAAAATAAATGCCCCTGGGGAGCTGCTATTTGCTCTATTCAGTGGGATTGTGTACTGGGCTTGAAACTCGGAAAACCACGCTTGTTCATGGGCTCCACAGCTGGGCACATCTGGGGCCAATAAAAAACCCACACAATGATGTCTTGGATGCTCTGGCCATGCCCCTTGATTATTTCCCCAAAGGCACAGTACCGGGAGGAAGGGTAGAAGAGAGGAACCATTACTATTTCCGTTGATAAGGTGTGGGAGTCACGGTTTCCACTTCAAACCATAAAGTCTAATAGGTGATCACCAGTCATCAACTACAGTGTGTGCTGCTACAGTGTGATGAAATTAGTTAATTAATTACTACCCCATTTACCTATTCTGTAGTAGTAGATTTCAAGTGCTGGGGGGGGGGCGTGG
Organism: Euleptes europaea; assembly: GCF_029931775.1. NCBI lineage: Eukaryota > Metazoa > Chordata > Lepidosauria > Squamata > Sphaerodactylidae > Euleptes > Euleptes europaea. The sequence goes on from NC_079317.1 coordinate 26,510,419, forward strand.
AAATCAGCAACATTGCCTATTAGGAACTTGAGATGAGATAGTAAGCATTATTTGCCGCCAATGCCTGTGGAGAAAGGCTCCATTACTCCCCTCTTCAGCCAGGCTATTAGCCAAGCTACTGGTCTGGCTGGAAAGGAGAGGGAACAGGAGGAGGAAACGAATTCAGGGACTATATGTTGGTTCATTTTGCTGGTCAAATAGGACAGTAGCTTGTATCCATAGATGGCACATGTGTTTTTCTCTGCTATTCTGGCAGCCCTTTCCAACCCCTGGGTTCTGGGACTTGCACAAAGGAAGAGCCATAAGATGTGGGGCACTGCTGGGAGGAGGGTGAAGGGTGCGAAACTACCCCTCCGTTTTCTTTTGTCAAGGAATCAGTGCTTGCTGAAAATACAAAAGAAACAATTTCACCCCCTTCCCTCTGTTCTCTGACTGCAGCGCTTCTGTTCCTCTGTGTATGTCCTGCAACCCCCGGGATGATCAATCCACTGGTTGGAAGGGGCTGTCAGAGTGGACAGTAAAATGGGGAAATTAGCACTCGAGTCTTACGTGATGGGATAAAAGCCAAAGAAAGCAGATCCCTCCACTAAGGCCAAAGGCACAGTAAATGGAGCACAAGGTAAACCCAATGTACTGAAATACGGTAACTCTTGATCCTAAGGTTATATTTTCATTGACCATTGTTACTGCCTTGGAAAGAAACAGATATGATTGTCTCATGTGCTAACAATAATACTGCGTCAACCTCACCTGGCCACTGTTATACATGCTTCAGTTTAACATTCAGATTAGACTACTTTAATGTGCTCTATGTGGGGCTACCTTTGAAGAATGTTTGGAAGCTCCAACTGATAGAAAATGCAGCTGTCAAATTTTTAACTAGAGTTGGTTGTATGGCATGTATAAATCCGGGACTATGCCATTTTTAGTGATTCCCAATTACCAGTGTCTTTCTAGGCTCTATCCAGGGTGCTGATTTTGATATTTAAATCCCTACAGTCCAACCCAGACTAGCTTCTGAGATCTCATTAGATCTCAGAAACCAAGAAGGGTTGGCCTTGGTCAGTATTTGGATGGGAGACCACCAGAGTCGCTTCTCAGAGGCAGACAATGACAAACCACCTCTGAATGGTTCTGGCCTTGAAAACCCTACTGGGTTGCCATAAATTGGCTGCAATTTGATGGCAAAAAACAACAACCTAGATTCAAAATATTTGAAGGACTATCTCCTTTCCCATTAACTCTTTCTGAACTCTTGGATCAAGACCTGAAGTCTTCCTCCATGTTTTTCTCCTATCATATAGCTGGGTTTTCCCCCGTCGTGACACCTAGACTCTGAAATGGCCTCGTCTTCCTTTTCAAGTGTACAAAATTTAGTGGTTCTGGGGGGCATAGGCTGATTTTGGACTGCTGAGTTCTGTTGATTTGCTGATGCTTGCAGTCTGTTGTATTGACTGACAGGTTTTTTTATCTATTTAAAACATTTATACTTTAGCTTTTTATTTTCTTCCTCTCCAGTGGGGATCCAAAGCAGCTCACACTGTTATCCTCTCCTCCATTTTATCCTCCCAACAACCTCTGAGATAGATTGGGCTGAGAATGTGTGACTGGCCTAAAGTCACCAAGCAGAGTGGAGATCTCAACCTGGGCCTCCCAGAGCCCTAGTCCAACACTTTAACCACTACACCACACCGGCTCTGGTATTAAACGAATCTTACAAACGTATAAGTAAACTAAAATAGCACAAATAAAAAAGCCCAAATATATTAGCACCAATTCAGACCTTTTAAAAGCAGCATAAGGAAGCCAAACCTATCCAACGAACAACACAACAAGTTCACAATCAGAGGAAAAGTGACAACTCACTCAAAAGTAGAACTATCAGATTTTTATCTGGTACCTAAACACAGACAGAAAAGTCAGCAGATAATCCTCAAGGGAGAAAGAGAATTCCACAGACAGTGCTACCACAAAGGCAGTCCATGCTCTGGTCACCACGCATCTCACCTCAACAGTGGGGCAACTTGAAGAGTGGCCATAGTAGCCATCTAAAGATGAAATTTCATTTGTAACACCACCCCCACCTTTAAGGGGATATAAGATCTCCATTCCAACTTGTATCAGACAAAGGGAGCTTTGACTCTCACAAGTATATACTCTGAAACATTTGTGGGTCTCTAGGGTCCTGCTGGACTCGAATCTAGCTATTCTACTGCAGACCAACATGGCTACCCTCTGAAACTATCTTCAAAGATAAGGCAGACTCTAAAGGCCCCACCAAGTTGCAAACCTGCTTCCTTAGGGAAAGAGCTACCCTGTCTTGAATAAATGTATTATGTTGTTTTATATGATTTTATTGCTACTGCCTTGACAAAGTCTGACAGAAGAACAGAACCATTCTTAAATAGATGCTGATATGATCCCTCTCCATTGCCTTCTTTTCAAAAGGGCCTGGCTGCTGCTCCTGATAGGAAACTTTGCAGTCATTGTGAGGAGGGGCAATGGCTCAATGGTAGAGCAGTGGCTTTGCATGCAGAAGGTCCCAAGTTCTATACCCGGCATCTCTAGTTAAAAGGCCCAGTTGATGTGAAATATCCCTCACTGAAAGCTGCTACTAGTCAGAGTAGACAGAACTATCTGACTCAGGACCTCCATGTAAGGAGGAAGAAAGAAAAGGTTTATGGCAGATTCCTCCTCTGGTCAGCAAGTCATATTCATCAAGTACATTAATTACAAGAGCTTTCAAAATGCTCTTCTTCCTGAACTGGATTAACCCTGTACCTTTTCAAGCACTACAAGGTCAGTGAAAAAAGGCAGTACAATTGCTCTTCAATAGGTATCCACAGAGGTAAGCCTTTACGCTGTCTAGTGAGCTTCTGTGTTGTTCTGGCAAAGTGAATCAAAATCCAACTGCAGTCACGTGGCTTCCTAGGAAAGAACAATCTTGGAACTGTCCAGGGCTTGACTGTTCATGTCCTGGCAAGCGATCCCCAAACCCTCGGAAGCTCCTGGTCGTTCCTATGATGCTGTGGGCAGAAGTTTTGCGCAAAGTCCAAGACAGCTTCCAATTATGCAGCCTGCTGCGAGAAACAGGACAGCCACAGAATGACAATTTCTTCCTCCAAATATTATTCAAAGCAGCAGACTTTAAAAAGTGGAGAATCTTGCCCTCGGAAAAACTAGGAATAAAAGCAGCTTCAGAATCCTGGCAATTCCTTGGCCCTTTCCAGAACTGCTACCTCCTTTGGGGAAAGAAAAAAAAAAGCAAACCATTTGAAGATCTCTCTAATGTACCAGGTCCAGATATCTTTTCTTTTTGAATGCTTCCAATCCTAGCAATAATTGGGTGTAAGGTTTTAGATGTAAACAGACAAAGCTCCTGAATACAAGAATACAGTTTTAAATAGCTAATTGTCTCTTTAGAGTAGCAAGCTCCGACCAGTGAATTGAAAGGGTCATGAGAAATAATGGGATAATGTTGCTAGGTTGCTGACAGCATATATTGGGGGAAAGGAAAAAAATGAAGGGAGGTCTGAATAGAAGGTTTGCGGCTAATGCTTCTATGAGACTATTATGTTATTACTCTTTCTGGAGTACCAGGGCATAAGCATTTTCAAGAACCCTTCCAAACATCAAACATGAAGAGGTAATGTGGTTGGATCAACCAGTTTTGCTGATGAAAAGGGAGGGAGGCATCCTCTTTGACCACTCAAAAAGGCTATGCTGAGAATCAGGGGCCCTGCATGCGCAAAAGCATGTGGGATGGGGGTTGTAGTATGGTGGGGGAAGTGTGTAGGATTGAGTGGGAAAAGCTGGTTGGATCCAACCCTATGGCTAGATCCTGGATGCCCACAAGCCAGTGAGGTATTCTTTGGCCCTGCATACTATAGTGAACATTCAATCAGTACTAATAGTTTAGATTTTACTTGTGACGCACACACACCGTTCAGACAGAGAGACAAAAATGTGCCTCTGCCACAGCAGCGAGCAGAACAGGAATGAACATAAAAATATAAGAAAGGCCACAATGGATCAGACCAAGGTCCATCAAGTCCAGCAGTCTGTTCACACAGTGGCCAACCAGGTGCCTCTAGGAAGCCACAAACAAGACAACCGCAGCAGCAGCATCCTGCCTGTGTTCCACAATACCTAATATAATAGGCATGCTCCTCTGATCCTGGAGAGAATAGGTATGCAGCATGACTAGTATCCATTTTGACTAGGAGCCATGAATACTCCTCCCTTCCATGAACATGTCCCCTCCCCTCTTAAAGCCTTCCAAGTTGGCAGCCATCACCACTTCCTGGGGCAGGGAGTTCCACAATTTAACTATGCGTTGTGCAAATAAATATTTCCGTTTATCAGTTTTGAATCTCTCGCCCTCCAGCTTCAGCAGATGACCCTGCGTTCTAGTATTATGAGAGAGGGAGAAAAGCTTCTCCCTGCCCACTCTCTCCAAACCGTGCATAATTTTATAGACCTCTATCATGTCTCCCCTTAACCGCCTTCTTTCCAGGCTAAACAGCCCTAAACAGAATGACATCTACACATCCTATTCCTACACCACTTGCTCAGCTGCTGCCTCCCACAGCTTCCTATCATATCTCTGTGTTGGACTGCCCCCCCAACAGCCTCCCTTTAAGATTCTTCCCCCTTTATTACCCCCAGCTGAGCTGTAGAACTACACCATGCCTCAATAAAGAAATGAAAAACAATCCTTTAAAGGGCTGAAGTGCGGGGGATACAAATGTAGTTTCGCTCTGCCCTCTCCTCATGATAGCTACGGGGCACTGTGCCATCCTCAGTCGCCCCCAAGGTTGCCAGAGAGGGCCTGGCAACTAGCAGGAGAGTTGTGTGGGGGGGGGGGAGACAGCATCCCAGGAGAAAAATTAAAAGCAAAAACAAGGCCTTGTTTATTTACAGGAGGTTCTGACCATAGAGTTCCTGGTAACGCCTAGAGCTACCTGGAAGTGACGGATGAGCCCTGGAGGTCAAGGGCCCCAATTACCTGGAGGTCTCCTGCCATAAGTGAGCAAATAGGAATCCTAGTCACCCAACAGTTTCCCCTTTACAGAAAATGAGTACTGAGAATAAAGGAGAAGCGGGAGCTCATCAAGTCAGAGATTGGTCACAGTGTCATCTGGACCCCCACCTTTACGGTGGGGGTTTCCTGATGTTCATTTGGAGAGAATGCCCACGTGGATGCAGCTACACAAGCCAAAAATGTTGGCCACCACTGCGCCAGACCCTTAGGCCGAAGTCCACATAGCCAAAACTTCAGTCATTTTAAAAAAATGTCCACTAATAAGAGACTTGGGGAGGGGCTGTGACTCAGTGGTAGAGTATTTGCTTGGCATGCAGAAGGTTCCAGGTCCAATCCCTGGCATTTCCAGGTGAAAGGACCAGGCAGTAGGTAATGTGAAAGACATCTGCCTGAGACCCTGAAGAGCTGCTGCCAGTCTGAGTAGACAATATTAACCTTGATGGACCGATGGTCTGATTCAGTTTAAGGCAGCTTCATGTGTTCAAGAGACAGACGAATCTCCCTTCCCCATATGCTCTCCTTCCATAGCCTCACTATAACTTCCTTAGCAAGGTGTGAAACCTAGTTCAGAGCAAGAATTGGATTTAAGGGGTTTAGAAGATTAGGGAACATTTGAACCATACCCTTGTGTACAAAATCTGAAGGAATATAGCATAGTAAAAATTGAGATTACACTATCTTTCTTTCTGACAGAAGGTGAGGGTCCCCAGGGATTAGCAAAACCTCAATACACTTTTTTTAAAGGTTTGTTAGCACAAGATTTTGGAAATGCTGTTGCAAAAACCAGTGGCTACTTCTTTAAAACCACTGCGTTCATCTGGCCTTGAGAGGCAACACTAAATCTAGTTGTCAGTAAACACAGTAGGGAGGGGAATGAAACAGAGCATTGTTGAAAAGATGCCTGAAACCTGCTGCAAAGAATACTACCAAGCTCCTCACATTCCACAAAGGCAAGACTGCTTTTGCCACCTGGTGTGCACTCAAAAGAGAAAACACATGAACACATGAAGCTGCCTTATACTGAATCAGACCCTTGGTCCATCAAAGTCAGTCTTGTGCGAAAACGCATGGTCGCTTTATCCTCCTTTAATCCCTGTTTTAGCCAGGATCCAACCCACATTAGGCGAAACGCATGCGTTCGATCCTGGCTGAATCTTGGCTGAAACAAGGATTAAAGGGAGGATAAAGCGACCATGCGTTTTCGCCCATTGTCTACTCAGACCTGCAGTGGCTCTCCAGGGTCTCAGGCTGAGGTCTTTCACACCACCTACTTGCCTAGTTCCTTTAACTGGAAATGCCGAGGATTGAACCTGCGACCTTCTGCATGTCAAGCAGATGCTCTACCACTGAGCCACAGTGGCCCATCATGGCTGTCCAACAAGGATGCCTATTTATATGATACATGCTTGCTGCATTCATACATTGCATCGTTAGGTATACACTGAAAAACGTTGTGTGAGTGAAAAAAGGTGTGCCTTCACAGATACATTACAGATACAGAGCCTGCAAGGTGCAAAGATTAGAGTTCTGGACTAGGATCGGAAAGAACTGGGTTCAAATCCCCACTATGCCATGGAAACTTGCTGGATGACTTTGGGCCAGTCTCTTAGCCTAACAACAGGGTTGTTGTGAGAATAAAAGGGAGAAGAAGGGAATTATGTAAGCCATTTTGGGTCCCCACTGTGGAGAAAGGTGGGGTATAAACGAATAAATGCGCTAGGCAAGCAGCATTGGAAAGACACTGAAGTTTTAAAATGATATATCCTATGTTTTTCCTCTGGCTACCTTTCCAAATATATTTACACCTTACGCAATGAACCTCACCCTTGAGATAGATATCCTTAATTTATAAAGCAACCAATGACCACAGTTTCTACTTTGTCTTCTGGCTTCTTAAAGGGCTATAAATCAACTCTAACTTTAATACTGAACAGCTCATGTGAGTGACTCACTCAGAAGGCAGACCGGTGAAGCTGAGAACGTTGCTTGCCTATACATTATTTCTCAAGGATTAAAAAAAAAACATTTTCAACAATAGCGGCTACTGGTGAACTTGGCACTGAATGAGGAAGATAACTATGCAATACTGTGAGCAGTGTACATGCTCAAAAGCAGAAATTATATTCAGGGAGACAGCTGCTGCAGTCTTGAGAGTGCCCCCCCTCATTCCAAAATAAAATAAGTTCAGTAGTACTTCAAAGACTAACATTTATTTCAGTATGAGCTTTTGTGCGTCTCTGCTCATTTCTTCAGATATGTATGGGAATCCAATGGAGAATCCTTATGGGGAGGGTTCCAACAAAGGAATTAAGGCAGAGGGTTGATTCCATCATGAGGCTTCCAAGTGTATATTCACTGACACAAACTGTTAAGGGTGCCAGATAAAACTTATTAGTAGAATATGTACAAGACCTCAGCTCCAGAACCAAGCCAAGTCCCATCCTATCACCTTGCATTTCATGCTATATGACGAAACATTGAACCTTACACTGTCCCCCAATATTTAAACCTGAGTTTAAATCATTCTCTTTTACTTACCGTTGTGGGAGCATTCAGAGATTTAAGTCACTTCCAATTTAAGGACGAGTGATATTCTGACAGTTCCAGTGTAAAGAATCAATGGCTTTAAAACAATTTGCTGCTGTACAGTAATTTTTTTCTTCCAGTTTTTGAAAACGTTTAACATTCAACATTTGAGAAAACAGGAAGTTATGTTTCTTTGCATATCTGGGGCACCTGATCAGCACTTAATTAGAACACTGATTATGACAGTCAACTACACTTGTGCCAGCGTGGTGTAGTGGTTAAGAGCAGTGGCTTGGAGCGGTGGAGTCTGATCTGGAGAACCGGGTTTGATTCTCCACTCATCCACATGAGCGGCGGAGGCTGATCTGGTGGATTTGTTTCCCTGCTCCTACACATGAAGCCAGCTGGGTGACCTTGGGCAAGTCACGCTCTCTCAGCCTCACCTACCTCACCGGGTGTCTGTTGTGGGGAGGGGAAGGGAAGGTGATTGTAAGCCGGCTTGATTCTGCCTTAAGTGGTAGAGAAAGTCGGCATATAAAAACCAACTCTTCTTCTTCTACTACTTAAAGGCGTATTGTCGAAATTTGTCCTGCTTAATTAGCTTTCCTTCTCTTCAACACTACCAAATGCAGCTATCGAAGTTACCTCAAGGGGCCCTTCTCTTTTCTTTGAACTGCATTGATCAAGGAAGCCGCAAAAAGTCTGGGCTATTGTTCACTAGGCTTTGCAGGAATCATTCTTTATTAACAACCAGAGAGAGATTCTTACCTGAGATGGCAAAGGGCAGGAAGTTTTTAACTTTAGATTCTTTCTGAAGTTTCGGAGGTACTCAACAGAACTGCTAGGTAAAAGAAATATGTGGCTAATGAGGAAGACCTTTGAACTAACAGCTATCCCTTACTATGGATGCCCCTGGTTTTCAGACAGATTGGATCCAAAGCAGAGAGACATACATTTTTACTCTTGAAGCAAACAGGTGAAGAAAAATTTGGACAGCTCCACAGCTTTCATTTGAATGTGTACATCTGTTTCAAGTGGACACTTAAAAACATACAGTATGAATGTGGCAAAGATGTGTTTGCAAAATCGTACCCTGTTGTTGAGGATTGTGAATTTCTTTGAGATTTCCATTGCTAGAAAAAAAAACCCATAAAAGCACTCTAAAGCACTCTAAAGACTAGCAAGTTTTTATTCTGGCATAAACCTTTGTGGGCTAGTGGTGAGCTTCAGTCCAGGAAACATTACACTATTATAAAAACTCATTACTCTGTACATTGCCACAAGATTCCTTTTATTTTTTGTGGCTAAATACTAACAGGGCAACTCAATGCAGACTTAGTCGAGTCTAAGCCCTATTACAGCTTAAAACATCCAGGGAAAGGGAGATTATCAATCAGGAAAATAGTGTGAAGGGGAAGAGTTGCTTTGTTTATTGAGATATTTATACCTTGCCTTTCTCCCCAAAGGGGTCCCAAATCGGCTTACAGCATCCTCCTCCCATCCTCCATTTTATCCCCACAACAGCTCTGTAAGATAGGTTTAGCTGTGAAAGGGTGACTGGGCCATGGGCACTCAAGTGAGCCTCCATTTATCCATTCAATTTAGAATATTTATTATCTGCCTTTCTACCTTACAGCAATTAAGGTTGTATAAATGAAGCAATGGTTATAAAACACATAAAAGACAACAGCTTAAAATCTGAATTGGTGGTGGTGGAAAGTGCCATCAAGTCGCAGCCAGCCTATGGTGACCACAGAGAGGTTTCCAAGGCAACAGACATTCAGAGGTGGTTTGCCATAGTCTGCCTCCACATAATAACCCTTGTCTTCCTTGGAGGTCTCCCATCCAAGAACTAACCAGGGCTGACCCTGCTTAGTTTCTAAGATCTGCCAAGATCAGGCTACCCTGGACTATCCGGGTCAGGGTAATTAGGACTGCCAATAAATAAAAACTAGTTTAGTCAAACACAATCGTAAATTAATAAAACTGTCTTCAGCTGCCTCCTGAAGACTGAAAGTGAGGAGGCCAGGCGTACCTTCCCGAGGAGATTGTTCCCTGGGGCTGCCAGTGAAAAGGCCCTCTCTCATGTGCCCACCAGATTAACTTCTTTGATTGGCAAGTTAGTCAGGAGGGCCTGTCCCTGCGATCTTAATTCCTGGGAAGGAATGTATGGGAGAAGAAAGTCCTTCAGATACTCCAGTCCCAAGCCATGGCAGAGTGGGGATTCAAGCTTGGGTCACCCAGATCCTAACTGGACACTCTAGCAACTACATCACACTGGCTTCTTTCCTCTTCCCACTGCACTAATCTGGAGGTAGTTGAGTGTTCATGTCAATGTACATAGTGTTGCATCTAGAATACTTGAGAGAGAGAAAAGGCAAGGAACACAGCAATTACATTTCTGTTTGTAAAGCTGCTCCCTATGTATTTGTCTAAGCGCCTTATTTTCTTACATCTGCAGCCCTGTTAAAATGTTTACCACCTCCATATAGAACCCTGGCAATTTTCTAGGGAATATTACTACTATCTGTTAAGGTTGTCCATTCTCTGCAAACTCCTTTTCTTCAATTACAAATGCAAATGTCTGGATGTTGTAAAAACTGATGCAAAGGACTCTTTGCCGTGTAGCTCAGAAAATTCAAATTATTCTATTTAAGGAGAAGACAATAGTGAAGGGAAGAAAACTTAAGTTTCAACTATTTCAAGACAGCCACCTCTAACCCATGGTTACAGGATAGCCAGAAACGGAAGCTTTGGAAGAAAGTAAGGACTGGGAAAAGAAGCCTGCAAGTTATTTTACCATACTAATAATGATGCAGTACATTAATTAGCAATTTATTTTATGACATAATGAGTTTGGGTTTTTTTAAAGCTTTTTTTGTGTGAAATGGACTGTGGTCTGGTTTAACTGATGCTGGCGAGGGAACACCTATGGGATTCTGCACTGGCACAGTGTTTTGCTTGAACGGGCTGGCAACCATGCAAAGCCCCTTGGGAGAGTCCTTTTGCCTTCCCGGGATCATGTTTAAATCAAACCAAGAACTTACACTCGTTGTGGGAGACGAAATCCAAAGAGGTCTGATGCTTCCTTTCCTTCAAATTCATAACCAAAAGGTACATTGTTTACTTACCAAGAAGGTCCTTTCCACTCTGAAGTAGAAGGGCATCTTGATCTTGGCAACGTTTCTGCCACTCCCCAACCCCCCGTTGCTCGGAAATGCAAGAAACTAATCATATGGGCTACCCTATTCAGGTGGGTTCTTCCCACAGAGCACTGTCAGGTTGGATGCAGGAGGCATGCGAGTCTGTGCTGTCCACATGTCGTGCAACACTGTAGATGCAACTGATGTGCTGTGGGGAGCTGACCCACAGATCAGTGGTGGCCCACAAAGGCTGAGCTTCTGACTGGGATTATCCATCATCTTTAAATGACCACTGCACATGCCATCTGTGATGCTGCAGGAAGGTTCAGCTACTGTGTCCCTCTGTTCCCACACTTCATACCTTTCCCATCAGCCTTCCTACGTTGCTCTTCCATACAACCGGGGGCAGGGGGAAGGGTCAAGAGCTCTAGTTTCCAGACCTCTGCTCTAAGCCATAATAGACCTCTCACACTGGCCAAATAAAAACGCATCTTGTCAAACAGCTGTGTGTGTAAAGTGCCGTCAAGTTGCAGCCGACTTATGACTACCCCTTTTGGGGTTTTCATGGCAAGAGACTAACAGAGGTGGTTTGCCAGTGCCTTCCTCTGCACAGCAACCCTGGTCTTCCTTGGTGGTCTCCCATCCAAATACTAACCAGGGCTGACCCTGCTTAGCTTCTGAGATCTGACGAGATCAGGCTAGCCTGGGCCATCCAGGTCAAGGCCAAACAGCTGTAGTTTAATTAAATTCCTGGTTTCCCTTCTCCCAAACCCATTTTTTCTTGTATCATCCAGCATGTCTAATGTTCTCAGCATGAATATGCCCTTTTGCTTTCAATTAGAAAAGCAATTTCCCCCTACAGGAAATAGGAATGCTTGGTTCTACATATGACACTGCCTCTGAACACTGCACATTCCATTCTGTGGAATTAACTTCCAACTGCAGAGTGCTATTTAGCATATCTTGATCTTGGTGGAGGGTAGGTGACCTCGGTTTAGATGGAAGTCATGGTATCTGGTTTTTCAGGTAAAAGTGCACTGAGTTAACAGTTTGGGGAATGTCATCTGTGACGCATATTCCTTGATTCCAGAATGCCACATCTTGGAACTAAAGATCTGTTCTCCTTTTCAAAGGATGGGAATTGCTACGATGAGGACCTCTTCGGACAGACAAATCAGATCTCTGTGCTACTGGAACAGCAGGTGGGAATGCAAATGGCAATGAATACGAATGAGCTTAATTTAAATATAAAACTGAAGATATTAATACCTACCTCCCAGTGTAGGTTTTAAACAGGTTTTACAAAGAAATAAAATGACTCAGGATTCAGCAAATCTATGAGGCTAGAAGGCCCACAGATGTTGACCCTTACCAAAATCTGGCACGAGGGTACATATTTTCATAGTACAAATCTGGTGTATGAGTGCTGGATTAAGAGGGCACTCTGATGTACAATTTTAACCAGAAGAAAACCCTTCTAAACCAATTTACTTCAATGGACTTAGAAGTGTGTACCTGTTTAGGATTGCACTGAGAGATACAGGGAAATCCTAAGGACACTTTCCTGAGAGTAAGAGCCCCATGGAGTAGACTTGGGAACCACGGCCAAGGCATTTAATTGCCCATCAGAAAGCAGATCCACCTTGTTCTGAGGCCATCCCTCATAGTGCTTACTACAGTAGCCGAGCTTTGAAACTACAATGCTGTTTCCTCTGTCATCTTTCTGTCGTGCTAGGAAAAGTTGAAGGCAGTAGGAAAATAGGAAGATTCAATACAAGATGGATTGACTCAATAAAGGAAGCCTCAGCCCTCAGTCTGCAAGACCTGAGCAAGGCTTTTAACGATAGGACATTCTGGAAGTCATTAATTCAAAGGGTTTCCCTAAGAAGAGACTTGACAGAACTTAACACACAGTCACACAGAGTGCTTCTGCCACATTGTTCTTTGCAGAGGTCACGGCATGCACAAAGTTAGTTTTCGACAGGGAGCAATTACTATTGGATCAAACATCCGCCTCTGATTTCAGTAATATATAGGGACGTACACCTAAGTCTTCTCCTGTGTACAGGGAAACTCACTATACGCACACTTTGAAATAGAACAGGATCTCAATCCTGGTAGATCTAGGAAAACCATTTGATAAATAGCTGAGGCACTCAAGGAAACTGGCATAACATACATTACTTTAAATGGATTTTCTGATTGCAACTCTCAAACTTTTCCTCCAAAAAGTGTCCATGTTAAATACACATCAGCTGCACTTAACTATTGGCTACTTCCAAATCCAATCCCATTCCAATTGAGCAAGTCATCCAGGGCCTTCAACAGAAGCTTCTGAGGAAGTAAAATGGGGGGAAGATGGAATGTGAGGAAGGAAAAGGCTTTTCTCGAACTTCTTCAGATATTTGGTTGCTAAAGCATCAAAATCAGTTATTTGCAAAATTAAATTATTTTGTCAAAGGCTTTCACGGTCAGAGTTCATTGGTTCTTGTAGGTTATCAGGGCTGTGTAATGATTTGCACATTACCTTTAATGCGATTTGCACATTACCTTTAATACTTTGCAGGACAATGACCCAGCTCAAACCCAACCCCCTTCTGACTATATATTACTCTTCCTACACACTTGACACTGAGAGACACTGTCCTTCAGTGTTACTCCTCTGAAGATGCCTGCCACAGCTGCTGGCGAAACGTCAGGAAAAAAAATACCAAGACCACGGTTACACAGCCCGGATAACCTACAAGAACCAATTAAATTATTTTCTTTGCCAGTTCTGGTAAAAAAAAATTTTTCATCTATTTTCAAGGAAGGGGTGAGAAAAATCAGAAGTGAGCTTTTTTTAAGAGGAGGAAATTGGTTGTGTGATCATCCTTTATATTTGATAATCCTGCCCAAGTATTTGCCTAGAAGCAACTTAAACAATCAAATGCTTGGGGTGGGAGGTGACTATAGCCATGCAGTAGTGAAGGAAAGATACGCTGTGCATGCTCAGAGGTATTTTTCTTGCAACGTCAATGTCACCTTCTTGATCTTAATTGCTATATATATATAACATGACAGGTCAACCTCACTATACTGTGGCAGTGCTTTCTAAAGGTTCAGACGATCAGGTCAAGCACGGTTCTTGAAGAATCCTGAATTTGCCAAGCGCTGCTGGCTGTATTTCTTAAGTATACATCCTGGCAACATGATGAGGGCTCATAATTGGGATGAATTTTGGATAATGAATCTCAATAGTAAAATGAGGTGCATCTCTGGGAATTCATTATTAAGGCCGTGTGCTTCGAGCCTCTTGAAGAGGCCGCTGGGGGATAATTTAGATGTCATTTCTGCTTGCATCTGTACTATTGCACTGCTTCTTTGCAAGCTGTTCCCTCATGGGTTAACATTCCAGGAAAGTGGCACACCTTGGCTACCTCCCTTGAGAGACCACTGAGGCCACCAAGGTCAAGATACTCTCTAAAAGATGGTGCTTTAAAGGTATAACAGCACCAAATCCAGAGCCGGCTCGGAAGCTGACGTGTTGCATTTTCACCCCTTTGTAAAGCATAAAATGAACATTCCAAGTCAAATGGGAAGCCAGGGAGTGACTGCGACTGCGGGAGATCTCAACGTCTGACTGCCATTGACGAGGGGGACGCAGAACTGTTGATCAGCACCTACCCAGAAATGCAAACTCCTGGAAAAAATATAGGTTTTTTTCCCCCTAAAGGCACACGTGCAACCCATTTTTGCACAATTTGGATCAGAGCAAGGAGGGTTAAGTCATAAGCTTGTGTAACACAATCTGGTTTCCTGGTGAGAGCGACTTCCGGTAGAGTGCTGGCCCAAGCAATATGTCTCTCGGGGATCTCCCCGAGGGAATCCAAGGAACGTTCAAATTGGGGTGCAACAAGGCACTCCGCCTCAGTCCTAAATAGCAGACTGAGATGCAGGATTACCCCTGCAAGCTGTGAAGAGCGGTTTTGACTCCCATATTCTCTGAGAGAGTCCATAAACCTCTCAGAGTTGTGGATGTTGTCCCGCCAGCAACTGAGGGGAATTCCATAGCCATGAACGTCCCTTTGGCTTCAAGCTTCGACCTCCTCTATCTATCAACACTTAAATGATAATACTTTTGGAATGGAAACCTCATCTTCCAAGATCTGAGTAAAGTTAAAAGAACTCTCTTGTTTTTACCCCGAATTTGAAGTTTTGAAAGACTGGGAAAATCACCAATGTGATCCACATTTCTCCGCCCAAAATATAAGTGACTTTGTAATCAAAAAAGATATCAGATAAATTGGCAGGAGCCTTATCTATCCGATCTGGACTTAGACATAACAAACAGAACTTTTGAAAGACATTATAACTACCAATCAAACCCTGAGACATCGAAAGGGGTGGGAGTAAACAGGAAAAATACCTCTGAGCCTTATTGGCTTGAGAAGGTCCTCCAGCCACGTTTTCACTGGAACAATCTATCTCGGAGCACCGGAAGACAGCAAGGAAACATACTCGTTGCTTTTTGAAGTATCCTATAACTAAGACCTAGCACCACCGAGACCGGAGAGGATAGACTGAATCGTACGACCGGAAGTGTCCTTGTGCAACTGCAAAATAACTTCTACAACCCAGGATCATAGAGAGGACGACGGAAGGTCCGTGAACCAACAAGATCCTGTCTACTTCCTACTCCACTGCCAAGCTAGAGCGTCACTAAAACTTGATGGTTTGTTGAAACTTTAAGTCTCATTTTTATTATAACGGGAAAAAATTAAACTGAATAAAGTGGGCGGATAAACAAAGAAGACTGAACTGGGCCCTGCCACTCTATCAACGACAAGCATTAGATATAATTTTTGATTTTGTTAAAGATTGGACTTTCAAGCATCACTTCTTTTGTAACATCAAATTTTTGGGAACCTTTCTCAGAAATGAATATGGATGAGATTGAAAAAAAATACAGGGAATGCTAGCAAAACAGACTGATATATTTGCTAAACAGGAACTGTTAAGTAAACAGCAAGAAAAAATGACACACCAATTGACTCAATTATCTGGCATGTTAACCAACTTTATCCAGTCTTTTAGCCAAAAAATGGACACTCTGACAAACGATATGAAAAATATAAAATCACAAATGATTACAATGAAAACAGATATGGGAAAAATTGATTTATCAATAAAAAAGGCAGTTCAAGAACAGGAAGAAATAAAGAAAAAATTGGAAATTCAAGATTAACAAACTAAAGCTATGCATTCCCAAGAAGAGATTATTAAAGACCAACTTGCTATGATGGAGAAGAAAGTAAGAGAATCTAACATTCGCCTTTGTAATCTGCCGGAAGAACTGGGTGATACTAGAGAATCAATTATAAAATCTTTAGCTGATTTAACTCATATAAATGAACAAGATTTGAACTATGCAATAAATAGAATATACAGAATCCCTTTACCATCGAGATTGGAACAATCGAAGACTAGAGATGTTAAGATCTCCTTCTATGACAACAGGATGAAAGATATCATCATGCAAATTTTTTATGACAATCCTCTGTCAGTGAAGGGAAATCCATTGATAATACTTAAGGATATTCCTCAACATTTGATGATGAAGAGAAACATGTACAA
Organism: Euleptes europaea; assembly: GCF_029931775.1. Lineage (NCBI taxonomy): Eukaryota > Metazoa > Chordata > Lepidosauria > Squamata > Sphaerodactylidae > Euleptes > Euleptes europaea. Next base: position 26,526,748 of record NC_079317.1, read on the forward strand.
AGAGTTCACTGCGATACTGAAGAGGAATGGAATAAGATTCCCTCGGATATTTCCACAGGGACTTACCCTTACTTATAAAGGGATCAGAATTACCATCATTTCACTGGAAGACATTGAAATTTTTTTGAAATCCTATGAACAAGATTTAGTCAGCCCTATCCCAGAGCAGAAGCATGAACAAGAAGAAGGGAAAGAAGCTCCATCTTTGAAACCGGGGCAAAAAAGAAGAGATATAAAAAACTCTAGAAGTGGTGGAAAAACAAAAATCCATGGCAAGAACAAATCCAAAAGACATCGTGCAACCTATGGGTAAAAGAGAGACTCGGAGAGCTTATTATGGAATTAAGTAATAACCAGTAAATTTTAGTTACTGTTGATCTAATCCTTTATTTTAATGATAATTTTTGAAAATAACTTCTCTACTATTACTTTAAGTTAAAAGATAACAAATAACTGTTATATCTATTATAGTGGTAGAAAATAGAACTGAAATTATAGCTTGAAATATCTTAGTAGGATTAGAATTTTAAATACAAAAGAGTGTACAAATTTATAGCAAGACGGAGGAAGATGAGGTGAAGTCTTTTTATTGTACTATATTTTATTAATGATGAAAGAGCTTTTCGACAATATTGTTAAATTTTTCATTACTTATTTGTACAATGTATATGTTGTTGAAAAGTTTTTCCTACAGTATAATATTTTGAAAAATAAAAATTTTATTATAAAAGAAAACAATCTGGTTTTCTGGTGCCCCCCAAGTGTTTGTAGGAAATGGGTGGAGCCAGGTAGGGCTTTTGCCTAGCAAGGCTTCTGATTGACTATTGCAGATTTGACTGGCTGCACAGATTTTTTAAAATGTTGCTTTGGCAGCAGCTGCCACCACAGCACAAGGATCTACACTGAAGCGTTACTGAAGTGAAGCTGCGGCAATCATTTTCTGGCTGGCGCCACCTCCCGCAGCAGCCATTCTGCAGCAGCCATTTTGTTGCTGCGCCCAGCATGCTGTGTCAAGACCCCAAATGTGCCCACAGGCTCAGAAAGGTTGGGGACCCCTGCCCACACCATGGATACTGCAAAGCAGGCAATTCCAGATTAGTCACCGTTCCCTCACATACTTTGTTCATTTTCAGTAGGCTCCCCATAGGTTTGAAAATTATAGGGGGGAAATGGAATGACTGGATACGTTGGGGACAAGAACACCTTGACTCTCATTTAATGCTTCACTTATATCACTGACTGGGGTTGTAGCTCTGCAAACCATAATCAACAGATACTTAACAGCCTCAAAGGGAATCACTACATGTTACAAACTATAGGCTTGGATGCTATGACATCTTTCCCCTCACACTTCTCTACGGCTGCTGTGAAGGCTGTCCTCTGCTGTGGTGCTCGGTTACACTGCCACTTCTGCTTGTGTAACAATGACAACAACAGTGGACCATCAAGCGGCAACTGACTTCTGGCAATCCCGCATGGAGTTTTCAAGGCAAAAGATGTGCAGAGGCGGGTTATCATTGCCTTGCTCTGCACAGTGACCTTGGTCTTCCTGGCGGAAGGGCTCCTTGAAACATACAGATCTTATGAATGTGAAAGTGCCAGCAGCAGAGGAAGCAAGTGCAGCAGCCAGAGAAAAGCACAAGGAGAACGATGCCATAAGATCCAAAACCATAACACCAACAAACACTTAGCCACAGGTCATCATTCTTGTGTATATGTGCATCCTAGGACAGAGTTAAGGTGAACGTAGCTTATTAACGGATGGCATATGAAAGCCATGAGCACTCTCTCAGACTGGGTTTTATGCAACTCCTCTCCACTCCAGCACAGAGCCATAGATGATTTCTGCAAAATTGTCGACTCAACGATGGAAAACCAATTATGTTGTATTATCAATAGGCAGGCAATGAATGCATGTTGCAGATTTGACAGTGAAATGCTAGAATTATTTCCACTTTTTCTGTTTTTCTTTGAGTTGCATAGCTGAGTGCTTTTTTTTGTCATCACAAACTAACACTTTTTGCCTTCGGCTTCCTGAAATCCAGCCCAGCTTCCTGCAGATTGGTGTTACTCACTGCTAAATTCTAGGGGTTCTGCAATGGAGAAACTGTACAGAGAACACTGCTAACAGTACCTCAAAAAATAGCTGGTTCTCCCACATCCCCATCTGACACCCTAACCACTACATCACACTGGCTTTTGTAGCTATGACACAATCTCTCTCTCTCTCGGCCTTTTGTCCATCTGGGTCTCACAATCACCTACAACAGAAATGTAATGGCAGAGGTGTGAGTTTTCTGGGGAAATCTGAATCAGGAAAAAATTCCCATGCAAATGTAAATAAATAATTTAAATAATGTTAGCAACATTTAAATAATGTTAGTGAAAGAAGGGGTACGGCGCCAGGAGACTTCCTTCTGATGGGCAGAAGGAAGGCTTGTCCTCTTCGCCACCAGCAATCCCGCCCTTCTTCCCTCAAATTTAATCTTTTGCCGCTGGTATTTCTGATGGCCTTGGGGCAGTTGCTGGTTGACAAAGCCAGGAAGGAATTTTACCCGGGATGCAATTGGCCAAGGACTCTGGGGGGTTGCCAACATCATAGCAAAGGAAACCTGACCTATGTTTATCATCACAACTGGCTGGATGGCGTTTAGGCACTGGGCAGGGTCAGGGGAATGCATGATCTCTGTGTGTGGGTTTTCTTAAGGGACTCAGGAACTAGGAACACGGTGACCCTCTCCAGGGCCAGCATGCTGACCATGCTTCCAAAATGCCGGGACAGGCATGAACAGCAGTGTTTGCCACTTTTCGTCTTATAACTGGTTCTCTTTTCCTGGGTGGGAGGGTGCACTGCCAGCAGTCGGGCTGGCAGAGGTGCCTGTTGCTCTCCACCCCTGCTATGTCATGACCTGAGGAATCTGTGGCTTGATTTCCCCACTCCAGTGTTTCTGTGTCATCCTCCTCTCCTTCCCTCCTGGCTGGTCTCCACTCGTGGCACAAGGTAAGGATGGTATGCCCATCCAATTTGTTTGATACCCCTGATTATAATTTTCAGCAAGGTGGGTGCCCTTTTGCTTCCCACTGAAATACAAATTGACAGGGAGACAAAAGAATGATATTGCCTTTAGCATCTTATTAACTCGGAATGGAAGAGCCAGGGAATATTAGCATAAGCTGACACAAATTCCCACCACTGTTTATTATCCTTCTAAGTAGTACAAACAGAATCAGGAAGTGGTCCCCATGTGCACCTTATGCCAATGAGATAAGCTATTTCCTCGTGCCATGGAAACCCATTTTGATGACGAAAACAAAATCTCCTAGCCTTGAAATACTCAAGTACAAACAGTGCATCCCATTTTTTTAAAACTCGGAATGGATACCAGATTAAAAGTTTGGACAAGCATCATCTCCCATACAACCAGTTCTTTAGTGGTTTAAGTGAGGTTTGTGAAATACGCTGAACACCGTGTCTTCCTGTCAAAATCCTCAAAGGATATTTATTAACAATGAATAAGACAAAAGAAATGGAAGAGGCATTTGGCAAATTAACAGCACAATCGTAAGCAGAGTTCCACCCTCTAAGCCTTTTTGTGACCAATGTAAACACTGTAATGTTAATAAGAGCATGACCCTGTCAAAGTGATGCACGGCATTTCCCCTGGATTTTAATTGAGAATTAAGGCCAGTCTAATAGCCCAGCCTAGCCTGACCTCATCACAGCTTGGAAGCTAATCAGGGTCAGCCATGGTTAGTACTTGGATGGGAGACCATGACGGAAGACTATGCAGAGGAAGGCAATAGCAAACCATCTCTGTTCGTTTCTTGTCTTGAAAACTCCATGGTCCTGGGGTCACCTTGAGTCGGCTGAGACTCAACTTTACTTACTTTAAGGCCAATCTACATCTGAAATGCCCTGACCTGGATGGCCTAGGCTAGCCTGATCTCGTCAGATCTCAGAAGCTAAGCAGGGTCAGCCCTGGTTAGTATTTGGATGGGAGACCACCAAGGAATACCGGGATTGCTGTACAGAGGAAGGCACTGGCAAACCACCTCTGTTAGTCTCTTGCCATGAAAACCCCCAAAAAAGGATCGCCATAAGTCGGCTGCGACTTGACGGCACTTTACACACACACACACACACACACACACACACACCTGAAATGGGATTTCCACACTTAGTAGTTCAGATGTGTATTTAGCCCCAAGAAGCAGCCATGGCGAGGGGCTACATGTATCTGGTCCATGGTGCTGGGGAAGAGTATGTGTTGGATCCTACCTGTTTTTCCACTGGTGCAAAAGGGACTGCCAAAAAGTCTATGCTTGGGATAATGGGACCTGCATGGACAACAGCCAAGTGGAACAAAGGGCTGTAATAAAGAAGAAGAAGAGTTGGTTTTTATATGCTGACTTTCTCTACCTCTTAAGGGAGATTCAAACCGGCTTACAATCACCTTCCCTTCCCCTCCCACAACAGACACCCTGTGAGGTAGGTGGGACTGACAGAGCTCTAACAGGGCTGTAACTTGCCCAAGGTCACCCAGCTGACTTCATGTGTAGGAGTGGGGAAACAAATCCAGTTAACCAGATTAGCCTCCGCCGCTCATGTGGAGGAGTGGGGAATCAAACCCTGTTCTCCAGATCAGAGTCCACCACTCCAAACCACTGCTCTTAACCACTACATCATGCTGGCTGGGGGAACTGGCTGAGATGGGGCCAAAAAGCTGGTTGCATCCAACGCTGTGCTTAATTCTCCCCCGCCCCCTTTTCTCAGTCAAAAATTAGCTACTTTAAGCCCTGGTAGCAAAACAAAGGAAAGACATTACACAGCTACGTGCCTTTTTTCTCCTAACAAGAGTCGGAGCAGCTTCAGGAGGCCCTGGCCCATATTTGTTCCCCCCACCCCGCACAAAAGCTTTTTTATTACACGTCAGGCATTTCAGACATGGAATTCCAGTACGTGTCATTCCGACCCTCACACTTAACTCTCCCACTAAAAGCTAAAGCACGAAAGGGCTCGGCGTTAGATAACCATACTCTTATTTGTTACATTCTGGAAAGGGGAAAGATGTACCATCTATGAGCCTTTGTTTAGTAAGAATATAATATATTCTGCATTGGATCCCATGATTCTCTTCCTCCAAGTTTTTCTCCAACAAAGAAAGGATTATTTTCATCAAAAGAAGTCTTTCTCCATCAAAATCATTCTCTGTTGGAGGAAGTCTCTCTGATGAAGGAAGACTTCGTGGAAGGGATTAATAGAATCCAACTTATAAGGGAGTCATAAAAGTATTTGCAATTTATACATACATGTGTGAGTGTGTGTATGTGTATGTACAGCCAGAAAAGGTGGAACTAAGAATCTGTACGGTGTTCAAGTATGAGAAAAATATAAATTTTCAGCAGTTTTAACACATACTGTACTTGTGAACATACTAACTTTGAACACTTCTGTAATTAAATAAAATTCAGCATCGATACTGCTTTACAGATACCTGGGGGCATTTACAATTTGTAATCTTTCCTGTGGTGGTGGAAAGTGCCATCAAGTCACAGTTGACTTATGGCAACCCCATAGGGTTTTCAAGGCAAGACACATTCAGAGGTGGTTTGCCATTGCCTGTCTCTCCATCACAACCCTGGTATTCTTTGGAGGTCTCCCATCCAAATACTAACCAGGGCTGACCCTGCTTAGCTTCCTAGATTTGATGAGATCGGGCTAGCCTGGGTTATCCAGGTCATCTGAACTTAAACTTCCATGTATATCTGTCAGTATAACACATACCACACCCATACACTGTGCAACAGCAGATGGTATTTGCCTAGTTTCTTTCACCCTTAGGATCTATCTCACATGGGTGGTGTGACAGTATGCACAAGACAGATCAGAAAGCACTCTGAAAGCCCAGCGCAAGCAAGAGGAGAAATGCAAGTAGGCATCACCTAAGTTACAACAATCTACATATTTTAAACTGAGCTTAATGTTGTTTCCCGCTGTTCTTTCTTGACAGAAAACAGCAATTTTCTGCAGAACTGCTTTGGCTATTCTAGCGAAGGGGAACAGGGGAAATGTGTGTTCTCCTGATGCCAGATCAGAATGAAAACTCTATGGGACTGGGGGTGGTGCATGTACGTTCCCTCCCTTCAGAGGAGACCCTGAAGAATGAGTGGAGTGCAGCTGACACCCATAAACCATAAGGAAATATGCCAGTTTTCATGCCAATTCTGCTAATCCTATCTCTGCAGCAGGGACTGGCAAGACCAGCATGACTCCTTGCTGCCCACACAACAGCTGTGTGCTAACTGGGCTGTTGACTGCCATTCCTTCCTCCCATTTCCATGAACACATGAAGCTGCCTTATACTGAATCAGACCCCTTGGTCCATCAAAGTCAGTATTGTCTGCTCAGACCGGCAGCGGTTCTCCAGGGTCTCAGGCAGAGGTCTTTCACATCACCTACTTGCTTAGTCCCTTTAACTGGAGATGCTGGGGATTGCACCTGGGACCTTCTGCATGCCAAGCAGATGCTCTACCACTCAGCCACATGCCTCTCCCCAAATATTTCTCTCTTAGGTCCTTTAAATAGTGGCACAGTAAACAGCAACCAATCCTAATTTTCAGGAATTGGCAGAGGGGCCATCAGGCTCAACTGTCTCCTTCAGATGTATACTTGATAACTGAATACTATATGCATATTATTTATTTATAATATTTATACACCACCTTTCTCCCCAGTGGGGACCCAAAGCAGCTTATATAATTTCAGTCAACCTTTACCATGGAAAGCTACCAATGGGGCCAGCGTGGTGTAGTGGCTAAGAGCTATGGACTCTGATCTGGAGAACCGGGTTTGATTCCCCACTCCTCCACATGAGCGGCGGATGCTAATCTGGTGAACCGGGTTGGTTTCCCCACTCCTACACATGAAGCCAGCTGGGTGACCTTGGGCTAGTCACAGCTCTCTTAGAGCTCTCTCAGCCCCATCTACCTCACAGGGTGTCTGTTGTGGGGAGAGGAAGGGAAGGTGATTGTAAGCCAGTTTGATTCTTCCTTAAGTGGTAGAGAAAGTCGGCATATAAAAAACAATTCTTCTTGTTGTTTTACTCATACATTGGCAAATCCAAAAAAGACCTCTATGGCATATTAAAGAGCCACAGCACAAGCTTTTCATAGGGCAGAACCCCACTTCCATCAGTGTGCGCTTACACAGAGAACTCACACATACTGAAACAACGCTGTGGAATGAAGCTGGCTGACCCATCTTCCTAGCTTGAATACTCTAGTTTGTATATCTGTCGATATATTGGCTTGGGTCCTAGGACACTGCTCCCCTCACACTTCTCTGCAGCTGCTGTGGTGCTTGCTTGATCACCTGTTAGTACTACTCTATGCGCAAGATCAATGTTCTTCCAGCAGCTCTTCCACATGCAGAAGTGCTCGTGGAAGAGGAAGAGAGCCCTGTAGCTGAGGAAAGCCTTCATTGTCGCTGGAGAGGAGCATGAGGGGGACAGGATCTGAGGACCCAAGACAATTTCATTAACCGGCCAACATTACAACATCTCATTTCCTTTCCCCCAAAAGCTACTGACTGCATTCTGACACTCATAACAAACCTCTGGACACAAATGCACCTTCCGCATGAGCTTGTGTGGCTTCCCTGTTATCTTTCCCTTGGGCACAGAGTGTGACCGGAAGCTTCCTTGGAAGGGGGGGAGGCAAGATGGAGTATGCAGGCAAGCATGACAGCCAGCCATGTTTGTGCCCCCCCCCCAAGAGTGGTTTGTTACAATATGTGAATGCAGCCACTGGCTCTCTTCAGACATTACAAACAAACCCAGGTTAAGAGCAAGAGTCCAGTAGCACCTTAAAGACTAACAAAAATTTCCAGCAGTCTTTAAGGTGCTACTGGACTCTTGCTCTTTTCTACTGCTACAGACAAACATGGCTACCCATCTAGCTGTATCTGAAGAAGTGAGTTGTAGCTCATGAAAGCTCATACCCTGCCAGAAATTTTGTTAGTCTTTAAGGTGCTACTGGACTCTCGCTCTTTTCTGTGGCTACCCATCATGATCTAAACCCAGGTTACTACGTGTAAGGACAACCCTCTTTCACTGGCAGGCTCCTGCACTCCCTCCCTCTACCTCTTACACACCATGCCAATCATTTAACTCTGATTTGTGGCAAAATGTGAGTGTCTTAACAAACCGGGGCTGGGTCTCCCCCTTAACCAGAATCCTAAACTATTATTAAACTGCAGTTTAGAATTTGGAGGTACAGTGTGGGAAGGACTTACACTCCAGTTTGCCGAAAAGCTTGCATTTAGACAATACAGCCAACTGAGCCTTTGATTTTGACCCTCTATATTGAATTAATTACCCCCCCCCAAAAAAACATTTTCTTTCATGTTGTTTTACATGGGTAGCTACAGCGTCTCTTCACAGCGTCAATTTCATCACCTATTGGGAGCTTTATAGGTCTCTTTCGCTTTGAGTTATATGACAGCCTTTTGCACAAGCAATGCACTTTGTTTATACATAGTTTGTGGATTTATATGTGTAAAACAACATGTAAGAAAATGGGTTTTTTTGGTAATTAATTCAATATAGAGTGTTTCAAATATAGTGAGCCCATGTGCTGTTTTTTCCTACACTTCGTGTTACAGCACTAGTGTTTTCTTCTTTTGATTTTGACCCAGCATATGAACGGAAGAAAAAGGTGGAGGGTAAGGGAGTGCACAAGCCTGAAAAATCAACCCATTTCATATTCATCATGAAAAAACTCTGGTTTGCTTAAGACGTGTGAATGCAGATGCAAGCTTTGAATATTTGCTTTGGGAATAAGCCCCACTGAGCACAGTGGAATTGATTTCTGGCTACACATTGACAGAATTCGACTGTTTAATTATTAGGAAGCCTTATTGTCCCCAAGACAAATAAATTCAACTCATAATTAGAGGCCTTAATGATCAACCCTAGCAGTGGCTCAATGGTTTATTGTCAGATACTCTGTCAAATATTTGGCTTTCGTTTCTCATTATCAACCAAACAAAACCATGCACCAGCTTGCGTTAATGGCTATCTCCTCTACCACAACATCTTTGGAACTTAGAAGGGTTTACTATACACAGGAAGAAAAATATCTCAAGCAACCCTGTTCTTGGAAAACCTCTTATTGACAGGAACATCTGGTCCAACACTCTCAAGACAAACTCCATGCCTGTGAATCTATGAGTGCTGGAAATCAATTGAATGAATCAGGAAGGGAGATTGTAGAAAGCAGCTACCACAGGGGGAAAAGTGAGAAAGGTCCGTTGAGAACAGAAACTAATCACAGGCTTTCTAGTCTAAAAGAAAAGAACTGTAAGGTAGATGGAGAACAAGCATACAAAAGCTTGTTCTATAGAAACCAGGACAGACATGATTAGGGTCTTCCACACTTTTGAAACATTTGATTAGCAGCTCCGAGGGGCTGTTTTGAGAACTGGGGAAGGACTACAATTCCTCTAACATCAGCAAGACTACTGTGGGAAGTGGTTCAAGCATTTAAATATTAAGGTGTGTTTCTGTGATCGTTTAAAATACTGGAGTCGCACCCAACGGGACCAGAACTGTAACAGCACTCCACATGTGGCCACACCCCAGATATCTGCAAAGGCATTATGATCCTAGTTGTTCTGCCGCCAGTCTCTTTCCTCCATCCCTACACAATTTGCCTCTTCTACCACTTCCACAAAGCAAGTTGACATCTTCATTGAGCTATCCACCACAACCTCAAGATCTCTTTCTGGGTCAGTCACCAGGACTCAACCCCCACTCCCTGAGAAGTATTCAAAGTCAGGTTTGTTGGCCCCAATATGCATCATGTTACACATACATGCACCAAGCCTCCCTTGCCATGTTGTTGCTCGTTTACCATGTTGTTGCTCACTCACCTGGCTACTTTCTGAGAGCTTCCCGATTCGCTCTGGTCCTTACCATCCTGAATAATTTGGGGTCGTCCACAAACCTGGCCGCCTCACTGCTCACCCCACCCCAAATCAACTATGAGGCAATTAAACAGCACCCATCTCAGTACAGATCCATGAGGCACCCCCAGTGCTGACTCCCCTCCATTGAGAGAGCTGCCCATTTACTCCTGTTCTCTGCTTCCTGACTTTCAACTAGTTGCCAATACACAAGAGGGCCCACCCTGTGATCTCAGGAGCCGGCACAAGAGCCCCGCTTTCCTGTCTTGTGCAGGCATCGTGGGAAGCCAGTGGCACAAAGGGAAGGCTTGTGCTTGACTCCCATTTACCGCTCCAGATCCCACTATTTGTTGCCTTAATGGAAAGGCACTCATGTTCCGGAGTGGGCGAGGAGGACTCCATAGATATGGAGGAAAAACAGAGAGGGAGAGCTTTTGAGCAGAAAAACAGCCTGTGGACAAAGAATTAAGGGAGTGCGCGCACACACACACACAACTTGTTGAGCTCTAATCAAACGTGCACCTCATCGGCAGAGGTGGGTTGTAGTTCTGTCCCATGGATCTCCCCGTAACATGGATGGGAAAAGTCCTTTCCCAGAGACTTTGGAGAACCACTGTGGAGACTGGACAACACTAGGCTAGCCAGACCAATGGCCTGCCTCAGTTAATGCTCATTTCTACGTGTTTCATTAAAACAAAGAAATCAGGGGGAGAAATTTTAAAACTCAGAAAAGAAGGTATCTGCAGATTGATTCCAGTGTGCGTGTTGATTTTCCCATCTATCACTCAAAGCCAATTCTACACGCGCTGCATTAGACAGCTTAATTGTAGGGTTAGTCAGCTCATTGCTTTGGCAGGCACCCCAGGGGCCAATACCTGACAGCATGTGCTACTGGGAGGGGGGAAGCGGCTGGCAACCCTACCTGTATACCTGCACTGGATGGTAAGGAATCACAGCAGCTGGAAGTGGGGGGGGGGTGCAGCAGCCAAGGGAAGAGGCACAGAAGGGTGCTGGGGAATGCTGATGAGGCTGAGGGGAAAGAGGCTTGGCAGGGGCAATGCAACGGTTCAGAGGTACACTGACAGGACTCTTGTTGGGTGCCCTTTGCAGAATGGGGCCCTACAGCTTCGGGCTGTCTGTTTCACCCTTCATCAAATTAATCCTTCTAATCGGCAGCTACAAATCTCTCCTTTCCTCTACAGATATTAATTTCCATTCATGGCTTTTTCACTCACAGATTGCGTGGTGTAGTGGTTAAGAGCGGTGGTTTGAAGGTGTGGAGTCTGATCTGGAGAACCAGGTTTGATTCCCCACTCCTCCACATGAGCGGCGGAGGCTGATCTGGTGGATTCGTTTCCCTACTCCTACACACAAAGCCAGCTGGGTGACCTTGGGCAAGTCACACTCTCTCAGCCCCACCTACCTCACAGGGTGTCTGTTGTGGGGAGGGGAAGGGAAGGTGATTGTAAGCCGGTTTGCTTCTGCCTTAAGCCTCACCTACCTCACAGGGTGTCTGTTGTGGGGAGGGGAAGGGAAGGTGATTGTAAGCCGGTTTGCTTCTGCCTTAAGTGGTAGAGAAAGTCATCATATAAAAACCAACTCTTCTTCTTCTTCTATTCAGGATTATTGCAACATACTCTACTTGGGCTACCTTTGATAACAGTTTGAACGTCGCAGATAGTGGGAGGGGGGAAGCACTGAGGCTAGACCAGTGCTTAGGGCCCACTATCGGGAACTTGTGACCCCGATATTACACTGGCTACTGATCCACTCCCAAGCCCAATTCAAGGTGCTAGTTTTGACCTGCATGGCTTGGGTATATGAAGGACTGTCTTCTCCCATGTGCTCCTGCCTAGGAATTAAGATCACAGGGAGAGGCCCTCTTGACTGCCCCATCAACCAAAGAAGCTCACTTGGTGGGTACATGAGATAGGGCCTTTTCAATGACAGCCCCACAATTATGGAGGTGTACCTGACCCCCTCACTTCCATTCCTTAGGAAGCAGCTGAAGACGATTTTATTTAGGACTAACCTATTAGAGTTTTTTGAAAGCGTCACTCTAACCTATTAGAGTTTTTCTAGAGTTTTTTGAAAGCATCAATAAGCATGTGGACAGGAATGAACCTGTGGATATTGTGTATTTGGATTTCCAAAAAGCTTTTGACAAAGTCCCCCACCAAAGACTGCTAAGCAAACTTCATAGTCACAGGATAAGAGGACAAGTCCTCTTATGGATTGAGAGCTGACTGAAAAATAGGAAGCAGAGAGTAGGAACCAATGGTCAGTTCTCCCAATGGCGGGATGTGAGCAGTGGGGTGCCTCAGGGATCTGTGTTGGGACTGGTGCTTTTCAACCTGTTCATCAATGACCTAGAGTTGGGGTTAAACAGTAAAGTAGCCAAGTTTGCAGATGACACCAAATTATTTAGGGTGGTTAAAACAAAATCGGACTGAGAAGAGCTCCAGAAGGATCTCTACATACTGGAAGAATGGGCATTAAAATGGCAAATGAGTTTCAATGTGAGTAAGTGTAAAGTGATGCATATTGGGGGGGAAAATCCCAACTTCACATATACACTGATGGGATCTGTGCTGGCAGCGACAGACCAAGAAAGGGATCTTGGGGTGGTAGTGGATAGCTCAATGAAGATGTCAACCCAGTGTGCAGCTGCTGTAAAAAAGGCAAATTCCATGCTGGCCATAATTAGATGAGGAATAGAGAATAAAATTGCTGATATCATATTGCCCTTGTACAAATCTATGGTGAGACCACACTTGGAATACTGTGTACAGTTCTGGTCACCACACCTAAAAAAGGATATTACAGAGCTTGAGAAGGTGCAGAAAAGAGCAACCAAAATGATTAAGGAACTAGAGCAACTGTCCTATGGGGAGCTGTTAGGATGCTTAGGGCTGTTTAGCTTGGAAAGAAGGCGGCTAAGGGGAGACATGATAGAGGTCTATAAAATTATGCATGTTTGGAGAGAGAAGTTTTTCTCCCTCTCCCATAATACTAGAACACGGGGTCATCTGCTAAAGCTGGAGGGTGAGAGATTCAAAACAGATAAAAGGAAGTATTGTTTCACAAAACGCATAGTTAAATTGTGGAACTCCCTGCCCCAGGATGTGGTGATGGTTGCCAGCTTGGAGGGCTTTAAGAGGGGAGTGGACATGTTCATGAAGGAAAGGGGTATTCATGGCTATTAGTTGGAATGGATGCTGGTCATGCTGCATACCTGTTCTCTCTAGTATCAGAGGAGCATGCCTATTATTTTGGTTGCGGTGGAACACGGGCAGGATGGTGCTGCTGCAGTCGTCTTGTTTGTGGCTTCCTAGAGGCACCTGGTTGGCCACTGTGTGAGCAGACTGCTGGACTTGATGGGCCTTGGTCTGATCCAGCAGGGCCTTTCTTGTGTTCTTATGACTGCATTTGGATACATTTAGCAGCAGGCCTGAATAGTGGCTTTAAATTGTGGTTTTTATGTTTTTTAATGTATTGTATTTTATATAGTTTATTTTATGTTGTAAGCTGCCTTAAAGAAGAAAGGCAGTTAATAAGTGCTGTATATCGTTAAATAAGACAAAAAAACAGCACAGCCTAATTTCCAAACAGAATCTACACCCTGGTCAGTAGGAAGGTTTTTATATTGCTATTTTTAAAAATGGAAGAAAAAACAAGAAGTGTCTGCGTGAAAACAACCCCTGACACTTAAACACCTGGAGTGGGATTTCTCTTGGGCACACCCAGTTCCAAAGAACCAAGGCGACAAAAAAAATGCATAATACTTGAGCTCAATGCTAAAAACAGAGAGTCAAGCAACCTGTGTCAATTTCATAGTCATCTGGATCTACTAAAAACTGTTATTACAAAGATACATCAGATTTGATAGCATCAAAAACTTGCTATGTTGTGACATGTTTTCTTTAGTCAAGGAGGGGAAAAATCAAAGGAGTGTGTTCTTCTCTTTCCTTTTTTCCCCCCTCCAGAGTGTTGGATATTGTTCTTTCGCAGCCTTGACACCTCTGGGGAATTGAACTTCTGTCAATGCAAGGAGGTAAAACCGACTAGGAAGACACATGTATTGCAGTGTGCTTGGGAAGGTGATTCAAAGTTTTCAACAACTACTCATCCTGATGAGTGTTAAGAAAAGGAGGAAAGAGAACATGATGTGCTAGAAGGTACTTCAAGCAAGATTTTACAGAAAGCAAATAAGGGAGAGGGGAGAAAGAGGGAAGGGTTCATAACTAGATCTTCCTTTTCATCTCTAGGGCCATTTATGCATGGCTGTTTCCTTGCGGTCACCCTGCTGACTACTTTGGGACTTTGCTTTGATTATGCTTGCATTTTCCCGTCAGAGGTTGCCTCATTCTCCCTGCATGTTTTCTGGATTCGTGTTTAGCCAGCATCCAGAAAACACAGGGAGGATGAGGTGCACGCATAATCAAAGCAAAGCCCCGAAGTAGTCAACGGGGCAACCACAAGGAAATAGCCATGCATAAATGGCCTAGTACTCTGTAATCCTACACTGAACATAAGAAGGGCCCTGCCGGATCAGGCCAGAGGTCTATCTAGTCCACCATCCGGTTTCACAGAGTGGCCACCCAGACGAGAAAAATCCAACAGGGATACCTGGCATAAAAGAAGACTTGGTTTTTGTATGCTGACTTTCTCTACCACTTAAGGAAGAATCAAACCAGCTTACTACCACCTTCCCTTCCCCTCCCCACAACAGACACCCTGTGAGGTAGGTGGGGCTGAGAGAGCTGTGACTAGCCCAAGGTCACCCAGCTAGCTTCATGTGGAGGAGTGGAGAAACCAACCCGATTCGACAGATTAGCGTCTGCCGCTCATGTGGAGGAGTGGTGAATCAAACCCTGTTCTCCAGATTAGAGTCCACCACCCCAAACCACTGCTGTTAACCACTACACCACGCTGGCTCTGGATCTTGTTCTGCTGAAAGAGGAAAGCTACCAGATGCAGGAAGCCCCACAAGAACACTGCCACAAGTGGACACTACAGAGCATACGCAAAATGTGCACCCACAGATGGAGCGTGCCCACCACCACTCACATCATGTCAGTATAGCCACACCAGAACCCTGGTGAGATAGATGGCTGTACTTGTGTGTTTCATGCCTCTCTCACACACAGACTGTCTCTCACACATGCACACACCCCAGCTGTTTCAAGGTAGAGGTGGCGCAAAACCAGTGACAGTGCAACCCTGCGCAGAGTCTGGGTCTACCGATTTCAGTGGGCTTAGAAGATACTGAGCGTCAAACGGATCTCTTGAGATCCCCTGCATTTATAGCACCTCAACGTTCCAGGTATTTTCTAGCACCAGCTGCATATTTATACTCCCTGGAAAGGCACAGGCCAGATGTGCAGCCCCACCATCTGCCATATTAGAAGGGAGATTTAAGAAGATCCCCAGGGTGGAGAGACTTTGCCCGTGTAACACAGGGGAGCTGGAAGCCATTGAGCACGGACTGTTTAGATGTCCCCTCTACAAGTCAGCCCGCTTCAATATTACTGACCCTTTGATTAGGGAAATGGGCTCGGGTGAGGAGGGTGAATGGGCCAAAACATTTCCGCTGGGAGACAGCTCCCCAATCACCACCCAGTGGGCTTAGACGGGGGGGATCCTGGGCAGCAATGCTGATTCTACGAACATAGGCGGTTCATGAGAGGGAGGGCACCTTAGCCATCTTCTGGGCCCTGGGGTGTGTGTAGTTGCGAATCCCCTGCATCGTGCAGGGGGTTGGACTAGATGACCCTGGTGGTCCCTTCCAACTCTTCTAAGCCAGAGGGCTTCTGGGGCTGCCGCCGGGGGGGGGGGAGGGAGGGAAGGGGGGGCTCACCGATGGTGGAGACGACGGTGCCCACGAAGTAGAAGGCGCCGGGGAAGTCCCAGCGGGGGCGCACGTCGTGCACGCGGACGCCGGCCACGTAGGCCACCTCGTAGTCCCACAGGAGGCGGCGCAGGTCGGCCAGGCTGAGGTTGTGGCTGCGCGAGAAGTCGTCGAGGCGGGCCTGCCAGCGCCGCTGCGTCTCCCGCTCGCGGGGCAGCTCGAGGGCCGAGAAGACGGCGGCGCCGCCCAGCATGTACAGCACGATCAGCGCCGCCAGCAGCGCGAAGCGCGCGTTGTCCTCGTTCAGGCCGCCCGGCGACGGGCAGCAGCCGCCGCCGCCCGCCATGCCCCCGCCGCCCCTAGCCCCGACGGGCCCCGCGCCCGGTCATCGGCAGCCCGCTCGGGGGCGGCCCCCGGGGCGAGGCGGCCGTCCAGCTCAGCCACGCCGCCCAAGCCGGGCAGGGCGTCGGGCGGGCTTCCTCGCGAGCAAGTCCCCTCGAAGGCTGGGCGGTCCGGCAGGCCACGGACGGGCCACGTGGCGGAGCCGGCCCGGCCTCGCTTCCAAGCGGCCCTCGGCGGAGGACGAGCGAGCCCCGCCCCGCCCGCGGCCAAGGCGGCTGAGAGGAGAGGGCGTGCCTCTGCCCATGTGCCGAGCGCTTTCCCAGAAACCGAGCGCGGGCCGGCTTCGACGCCGGCACCCCTCGACGCAGAAGCCCGCGGCGACCAAGATCCGGCGAAGGGGGTTTGCTGCTCGCCTTCCGAGGAGACGCTTCGGGCCGGGTCGAGAGTCTGCCCGGGGGCTGGGAAAGTCCACCCGCCCGCCCGCGGGACCCGCTTTTTCCGACGGGAAAGCAGGGTGGGGGGGGGGGGAAGCCCCACGCGGATCCTCCGCCGCCGCCGCCGCTCCCCGAGCGGGCGGTTCGCCTTCCCGCTTTCCCGGCGCCAGCAAGCCTCCGGCAGCTCTTCTCCCTGCGACGGCCCCGACGGCAGTGCGGGCGGATCTCCGCAGCCCGGGCGGGCCCCGCTTCTCCACCCGCCCGGCTCCGGAGGCGGAGGAGGGAGCCCGGCGGGGGCGTGCCGGAGGCGGGGGCCGCCCCCGCGCCTTGGCGAGAAGCAGAAGGGCCCGACGGCGCTCCGGGGCTGCCTTTCCGCGGGCGGGGGCAAGGAAGAGCGGCTTCTCCCCCCCCCCCGCAACGGAGCGAGCCCCGGCGCGCTTGGCGAGGGGACCGGGGAGCTGCGGGGTCCGCGGCTGCTTCCAGGAGAGCCCGGTTCGTGGCGCGGTCGGGGGGCGAGGCAAGGGTCCCGCTCCCGCTGGGGTCGGTTGGCTTCAAGTGGAGTCACTCGGCGCGGGGTTGAACCCGTGAAGCTGCCTCAGACTGAATCAGACCCTGGGGCCAGCCAAGCCAGTACCGTCTACTCAGACCGGCAGCGGCTCTCCAGGGTCTCAGGGAGAGGTCTTTCCCATCGCCTGCTGGCCTGGTCCCTTTAACTGGAGATGCCGGGGTTTGAACCTGGGACCTTCTGCAGGCCAAGCAAAGGCTCTACCACTGAGCCACCGCCCCTCCCTTTGGGGCGAGAACGCACGGGACGTGGCGCCGGGGGTTTGCCGCGGTCTCCGTGCACCTTTCCCCCCAGCCGAAGAAGCTCCCGGGCACCCTTGGGAGAACTGAGATGGAGAAAGGGCGCATCTATAGAGCGGCAAAGCCAAGGCGAAGCCTCCCGTGCCTTTCCAACCCGTGGTTTCACGCTCGGGCTGTGAACATCGTTTTGGGTCGTGCGGGTGGGTGGGTGGGTTTTGGCAGCCAAGTCGCAGCCGATTTCTGGCGACCCCCCCCCCCCCCGGGTAGGCTTTTCAAGGCAAGAGGCGTTCAGAGGTGGTTTGCCTTTGCCTGCCTCCGCATAGCCGCTCTAGACTTCCTTGGTGGTTTTCTCTCCTAATACTGACCCTGCTCAGCTTCCGAGATCGGGGTTGGCTGGGGTATAAATCTCCAATTATAACTCAGTACAAACCACAGAGGGACGCCCATGGCGAAAAGCGCCAGCTTTTCTGGATCGCCTCTAAAGTCAAAAGAAGCCCTTCTCCCCTGTTAATTTTGATATTCAGTTGGATTTACACACACACACACACCCCATCAAGACGGTTTCCAATATAAAAAGCAATGGCTCTCAGCGTGGCGTAGTGGTTGAGCGGTTTGGAGCGGTGGACTAATCTGGAGGAAGGGGTTTGATTCCCCACTCCTCCACATGAAGCCAGCTGGGTGACCTTGGGCTAGTCACACTCTCTCGGCCCCACCCACCTCACAGGGTGTCTGTTGTGGGGAGGGGGAGGGGATTGTAAGCAGGTTCGGTTCTTCCTTAAATGGGAGAGAAAGTCAGCATATAAAAACCAACTCTTCTTCATGCAACTCCAATGGAAGGAGAACAGGGAAAACAAGCCCCACAGCAGAGCTTTACCGAAAGCTCTTTTCTGCCTTTCACACTATCCTGTTTGCAGTGAAGTTAGGAAATTAGAAGCAATCTTTGCTGACAGAGCCTTTGCCCAAAATGACCAAGAGTCTTAGTGCACTGGGAAGATGAGCACGTTTATTCTGTGGTATCAGCTTTCGTAATGCAGATCCACTTCCTGCATTTGTCCAACACCTGATGGCATCATAAAGGTCTTTATGGAGCCACGAGACTCTTACTTTTAGTGGTTGCCAAGTCCACAGAAGGAAGCTTTTCAAAGCAGTAAATCTTACTTCCAGCTCTGAAAATGTTGGACAGATTTATTTTAAAAACATTCAAATTATCTCTGAAATGAAAATTGGGACCTTTATTTGAATAATCGGAAATTGCCTCTTTGGTTACAGGTTGCACAATTTGATTTGACCGCCCAGAGGTGAAAAAGTGAGAGAGGAGAGACTCTAACAGTCTTCAACAAAATACGCAGAGTTAATTTTTATTTATTGTTTGAAACAAAATCCACTATCGTTGGAGAAAATGCAGGGGAAAAGATAGCTGAAGAAAGGATGAAATCCAGACGCTGAGTCACCTATTGCCAGGCAATAATAGTAATCTTATAGGAATATCAAGTGGCATGGATTGGACAGAGTTCCCTCTTTATGCCTACTCAACCAGGGTCCTCAAAGGCAGAATTACCATTCCTTGACTGTGAAGCCTGAAGTGGGATCAATGTTCTGATTACTGCCATTAATTAATATGTAGTCAGAGGGTGATTTGGGGAGCATTCCCTGACAAGTTTCTTATAGACATGAGTTATGAGGGAGGCCTATAGATTACACTTGGTTTTCAGTACCCAAACCAGATTACGCAGTGCATTGAAGGGAAAAGCTGAGATAAAATATTCACAACCACCCATTCCTTCTTGACATTTTTCATGACTTTTCCCACAAGATCTTTGAGTTTTTCATAAGTGCCAAGTCCCTCTGTACCAGTGTGGTGTAGTGGTTAAGAGTGGTGGTTTGGACTAGTGGAGTCTGCTCTGGAGAACCAGGTTTGATTCCCCACTCCTCCACATGAGCGGCGGAGGCTAATTTGGTGAACTGGATTTGTTTCCCCACTCCTACACATGAAACCAGCTGGGTGACCTTGGGCAAGTCACATTCTCTCAGCCTCACCTACCTCACAGGGTGTCTGTTGTGGGGAGGGGGAAGGGAAGGTGATTGTAAGCCGGTTTGAGTCTCCCTTAAGTGGTAGAGAAAGCTGGCATATAAAAACTAACTCTTCTTCTGTTGACCCTATCCTCCCCAGCCCCAACCGCTGTGTTTTTACATCAGCATACTTTGTGGGCAACTGAATGAACTGTGTCCCTGCAATCCTAAATACAGTTATATATACCCTTCTATTTCCATTGACTTCAAATAATTCTGAACAGTATAATTCAGTACTGTAGGGAGCCAGCATGGTGTAGTGGTTAAGAGCAGTGGAGTCTGATCTGGAAAGGTAGCATTCTCAGAACTGTACCATTCTCAGAATTGCTAGTGATTCCACAGGCAGGGCCAGTTTTGGGTTTTTTTTTTTTTTTACCGTCAAGTCACAGCTGACTTATGGCAACCCCATAAGGTTTACAAGGCAAGAGACGTTCAGAGGTGGTTTGCCATTGCCTGCCTCAGTGCTATGATCCCGGTATTCCTTGGAGGTCTTCCCATCCAAATACTAGCTAGGGTCAGAGCTGAAGTTGTGTGACTGGCCCAAGGCCAGCTAGACAGGCAC
This sequence comes from Euleptes europaea, assembly GCF_029931775.1. NCBI lineage: Eukaryota > Metazoa > Chordata > Lepidosauria > Squamata > Sphaerodactylidae > Euleptes > Euleptes europaea. Next base: position 26,546,775 of record NC_079317.1, read on the forward strand.
AAATTGGGGATCTCAGTGTGTGGAAGAGAAAGTGGTGCCAGGAGGAAGGGTTTAGATTTGTTAGCCATTGGGTAACTTTCTGGGGCAAGATGAACTTGTACAAAAGAGATGGGCATCACTTGAACCTAAGGGGACCAGGCTGCTGGTGCTTCATAACAAAAAGGTGACAGAGCAGCAACAGGAGCTGGGGAGCCTCTGGTTCAAGACAAGTCTGTCCAAAGGGACGATTGTGTAAATTACTCAGGGTAATACTGATAGGAGCATAATAGAACTTGGGAGTAAGAGCAGGATGGCGAAGGAGGCCCATGTGTGATGGCAAAGGGGTGAGGGTTGCTGGAGACAGAAATACGTTACAGGTGTCTATATGCCAATGTAAGAAGTCTCTGAGCCAAGATGGGGGAGCTGGGTTGTTTGGTGCTCAATGACAAGTTATATATTTATAGCGGGTATCTCAGAAACCTGGTTGTATGGGGAAAATCTGTGGGATACAGTCATCACTGGGTATAAGCTCTATAGGAAGAACAGGGAGGGACGGGTTGGGGAGGTGTTGCATTGTATGTCAAGGAGGGCATAGAAGATTTTCTCTACCTTTTAAGGAGAATCAAGCTGGCTTACCATCTCCTTCCCTTCCTCTCCCCACAACAGACACCATGTGAAGTAGGTGGGTCTGAGAGAGCTCTAAGAGAACTGTGACTAACCCAAGGTCACCTGGCTGGCTTCATGTGGAGGAGTGGAGAAACAAACCCAGTTCTACAGATTGGAGTCCACTGCTCCTAACCAGCATGGTGTAGTGGTTAAGAGTGGTGGTTCGGAGTGGTGGACTCTGATCTGGAGAACCAGGTTTGATTCCCCATTCCTCCACATGAGCGGTGGAGGCTAATCTGGTGGACCAGGTTGGTTTCCCCACTCCTACACATGAAGCCAGCTGGGTGACCTTGGGCTAGTCACAGTTCTATTAAGAGCTCTCTCAGCCCCACCTATCATAGGGTGTTTGTTGTGGGAGGGGAAGGGGATTGTAAGCCGGTTTGATTCTGCCTTAAGTGGTAGAGAAAGTCGGCATATAAACACCAACTCTTCTTCTTCAACAAACTGGCTCTCATAGAATCAGATAAGTTTGAAAAAATTAGGGGAATGAACTCTCCAACAGAAGCAATAAGAGTGGAAATATCCTAAGGGTTACTTAAAAGTGGGGTTGTACTATTGCCCAGTTGTGTGAGGGTCTGTCAGCCTTTGCCTTGTGTGCTCCCCCCCTGGGCTCGTAAAAGCAGTCCAGGCCTTTTGCCTTTCTTTGGTTCAGGCGCTGCGTCCACTGCGATCACTTCGACCTTGCAAAAAGCTTAGTGACAAATATGTAGGTCCTTTTCCCATTACCCGAGTTATCAATGACATCACGGTGGAGTTGGAACTCCCCAAGTCTCTCCGAGGGGTGCATCCGGTGTTCCACATCAGCCTACTTAAACCGTACGTCGCTGCCCCTCACTTCCACCCCCTCCCTAAGTCCGAGATTCCTACGGTTGTGGGGGGGGGGGAATCGCATCTCGAAGTTTCTAAAGTGTTGGACTCTAAGCTGAAAAAGGGGAAATTGTTCTATCTGATCCGCTGGAAACACCTGGGGCCCGCCCATGACGAATGGGTAGCTGCTCCCCATGTTGCGGCCCCCCGCCTGGTTCGAGAGTTTCACTCTGCCTATCCTGACAAGCCTCGTCCACCCGGACTCGGGGGAGGGGGGCCTTAAGGGGGGCAGAATGTGAGGGTTCCCAACCTCCCTGTGCAAACTCCATAAAATCACTTGCTCAGACGGTCTTGCAGAAACAAGGAACTTTATTGAAAGCTTCAGGTTAGTATAGGCCCTACAAGGGTAAAGTTGCTAGTGCTAGCAATTTCACAAAGACAGAATTATAACCCCTACAGGGAAGCAGATGTCAAGTACATGTTATGGGAAAGTACGAGATAATTGTGCATGGTACAGGAACATCAAAGATCTCAGGGAGCTCGTTATTGCTATCTACACACCAAGGCCATAGCTGGTGGGAGGGAGTCGGAGAGAGAAAGGGAGGAGGATGGCGGGAAGAGACATTCCAACCTGGGGCCTGCTGGACGCAGCGCCTGAACCAAAGAAAGGCAAAAGGCCTGGACTGCTTTTACGAGCCCAGGGGGGGAGCACACAAGGCAAAGGCTGACAGACCCTCACAAGTTGATCAAATCCTTGACGCTAATCCTGAGATGGAGAGAGAAATAAGGGAGGTGACTAAAACAGATAATGTTATGATACTGGGAGACTTCAGCTATCCTCCCATTGACTTGGTAAACGTGTGTTCGAGTCATGCTGTAGAAATGAGATTCCTAGACATCATAAATGACTGTGCACTGGAACACTTGGTCACAGAGACAACCAGAGGGACTTAGTTCTGAGCAGGTGAAAGCTGAGGTGAAAGATATAGAGGCTTTTGCACCAACTGAGAACAGTGACCACAATGCTCTTAAATTCAGCATTCATGTCAGTGGAAAGTTACCCCAGGTTAGGAAAGGCACTGCCAAGTGTAAAAGAATGCCTGCATGGTTAACAACGCAAGTCAAGGAAGCTATAAGAAGACACTTCTTTTAAAAAGTGGAAGCTCTACCCCAATGAATTGAACAGAAGGGACCACAGGCAAAAGAAACGTAAGTCAATGATTAGGCATGCAAAAGCAGAAATTGAGAAGCAGGTTGCTAAAAGCATCAGGCAAACAGTAAACTTTTCTTTAAATATATGCAGAGCAGGAAATCAGCCAGAAAAGCAGTTGGACCTTTGGATGACCAAGGAATAAAGGGAATGCTAAAGGAAAATGGACAGATGGCAGAGAAACTCAATGGATTTTTGTTTCAGTATGGAAAGTATGGGGCATGCACCCATGCCATAGCCACTATTTTCAGGGAGTCTGAAGAATTGAGTCAAATTAAGGTGATGAGAAATGAAATTTTAGACCTATTGGGGTAATTAAAAACTGATAAGTTTCCAGGTCCTGATAGGATACACCCAAGATTTCTTAATGAGATTGTTCTACTAGCCAGTTTATGTAACTAATCACTAAATTTAGCTGCCTCATCAAAGAAGCGTTCCAACTTTCCCCTCTGGCTGTGGAGACTTCTTTTGAAGCTATATTTCTGTGTATATAGCCTTCGTGGCTGGTATAAGTAAATCAGAACTATTGTCATCTAGCACTGCTTTGCACACGCGAATTGTCATTGTACATAGAAATCATATTGAGTGTGATTGTTATGTGTTTGTATTGTCATCATTGCACTGTCACCTTTGGTGTATGGACACATTATTCACTATGTCTTTTGTATAGTTTATTTTGTAATATAGAATTGAGCCTTGTGCTAGTGTTTCTCATTACCTTATTAGTATAGCATAGGTGTTCTCTCCAGAAGACAGAATGTCAAGCACACATCCGTTATTGCAGTATAGGAAAATATGTGCTTACTGCTGGGGAATCTACAGCTCCATTACCTTTCTGGAAAAAACTCAGTGCTTTATAAGAGCCTCTCCTCATGCATCTGAAAGTATAATGTTGATGGCTATGTTTCCTTTCAACTGTACTTATTACTATTCATATAGCATTTCAATGCACTAACCATGCAATCCTAAACAGAGCTATATCCTCCTAAGTGATTTGACTTCAGTGGTTTAGGATTGTACTATAACAATGAAACAGCAGGGAAATCAGTCCAAGCCCATTAACTTTGATGAACGTAGACTAGAGCAACTCTGCATAGGAATGAACTGCAAGTGTTTGACAGGCTTATAGTAGAACACAACCAAAACACAGCTATAAGAAAACATGAATTACACATCACATCCAGAAGAGGTCTCCAAACATGGCACCAAAGTTCAAAGCTAGGTTTGCTCGTAACAGCAAACTCAAGATCCGTCCCTCAAAACTCATTACAGGCTAAGGCCAATGTCTGGAGAGGTTATGTCTGGCTCCTGGTAAAGCACTGACACGACGCTTCCTGCCCTTCCCCTCATGATCTGCCTAAGTTCACAGAATCAGCATTGCTTTCAGATGGCCATCTAGCCTCTGCTTAAAAACCTCTAAAGAAAGAGAACCCACCACTTCCCAAGGAAGCCTATTCCACTGAGGAACTGCTCTAACAGTCAGGAAGTTCTTCCTAATGTTTAGCTGAAAACATTTTTTATTTAATTTCAACACACTGGTTCTGGTCTGACCTTCTGGGGCAAAAGAAAACAATTCCACATCGTTCTCTATATGACAGCCCTTGAAGATTGTTCTCATCTCTCAGTTGTCTCCTCTTCAGGCTAAACATACCGAACACCTTCAACCTTTTTTCAAAGCACTTAGTCTCCAGACCCCTCACCATCTTTGTTGCTCTCCTCTGGACATGTTCCAGCTTGTCTACAGCCTTCTTGAATTGTGGTGTCCAAAATTGAATGCAGTACTCTAGGTGAGTCTAACCAGAGCAAATAGATACCATCACACTGCGTGATCTGGACACTGTACTTCTGTTGAAACAACCCCAAATCGCATTTGCCTTTTGTCACATCACACTACTGACTCATGTTCAGTGTATGGTCTACCAAGACCCCTAGATCCTTTTTGCACATACTACTGCCAAGACAAGTCTCTGCCATCCTATAATTATTTTATTTTCCCTACCTAAATGCAGAACTTTACATTTAGCCCTTGAAGACTATGTGGTAACTACAACTAGTCCCAAATGCTGTTACTTTTGGCAGAAAGTGCACTGGAAGAGCACATCACACCAGTGCTATAACAATTACATTGACTACCTATGAGTTTTGAGGCACAGTTCAAAGCATACTTCTTTAGAAGTGTGCCCTATTTGAATTGGTAGGACTTAATCCTGAGTAATCATGACTACAATTAGGTGGCAAAAGGTATTCATACTTCATTATGCAAAGAATACATTTAACTCATCCAGCATTAAAATGAATCTTCAGGGTCCCTTTTAATATCTTTGGGGGTTACCACACTTTGTATTCCCAGTGATGTATTAAGAGTTTGAAAATGTTATAAAAACCATCGCTTTAAAAGGGTTTTTCGATACCACGGCTTATAAATGGTTGGAAGACGTCTTCACAGCTAAAGGGGCCAAACCTACAACTGGACAGTTTTCCATAGGTGCATTATATATCTCCCTGTGTCAGGTCAACCTTTGCTTTTTCCATTAAGTACCTCACCCATCTATTGATCTGAAAGACAGGGACATGTGCAGCTATTCTACAATAAACTAGGCATTATGCTATTATATTAGCATAACTAATTTTGCTTTTTCTATTAAGTACCTTCTGTATGGTCAGTTTGTTTTACCTGTTTTATCTGGCATACTAGCCACAATTAAATTTATTTATTAAGTACCTCACCCATCCGTTGATCTGAAAGACAGGGACAACATGTGCAGCTATTCTGCAATAAAGTAGGTTTTGCGCTATTATATTAGCATAACTAATTATCGCTGGCCTTTCATAAACATATTCTCTAGGCTGTTCCATTCTCTTGCACCTCTTCCCTATGTTTTTTTTAAAATGCCAATTAAATCCAAAACTTTCCTCTTGCAAAAGGTCCCAGAGCACCCATAACAGCCACCTGTGGGTGGTTTCTGTAGACTGGAGCCTTACTTGGAAGAAACCAGTTGCTGGTCCCTTACTTTTCTCATGCAGCAGAATGTGCACCTTAGGTCATTTCTATAGCAACAAGCCATCTTATCTACATTCTATGCTTTTGACAGTATTTTAGCCTTGGAGAAATATACAGGAAAAATGAAACGGCAGTGTAGAATGCAACGTCTCCGCTAAAAAGCATTATGTAACGAGCATCACCATTTGCGACAGAACTGTTTGCTTTTACAAGAGAGGGCAACAACTGCGCAATTCAACTCCCAAGTTCGTATTTTAATGACAAATGTAACCAAGCACTTTTATTCACTTTATTGCAAATTGTATAAAATTTTCCCTTCACCAGGGCCACTGTTTCCAGGAAACATATTGAATATACTCATGCTCATTTATGAAGGAAGCTTCCTGACAACATTCATCTGGATCTTTTCAAGTTTATAAAACAGTATTTAAAACACTGAATTTTCAAGAAGTAGTTGTATAGCTGATACTGTTTTCCAAAAAGGCTTTAAATCTACAATTACATCTTTGTAGAAACAGCTTTAACCTGTGTACAAATCCGATTAAAACGACCCTCTCTCCAGGGTTCGCTAGGGGGCTTAGTAATAGTTCCAGAGGGAACTTGAGCTTTTCATTTAGGAACCCACATATTTCCATGTGTGTCCGGAGCTCTAGTATAAGGGATGTTCCAAATCCACGGACGATCTGCAATAGAAAGAGAAAAAGCTCAGGGCTGATTGTACCATCAATAGAAAAGGAGCTGGCTGACGAGCAATTAGACTTCTTAACAAAATGCAGGAGTCAGACATTTGTTTCATAATTCTTATTTTCCACTTCCCCAACTAATTGACCCTTAACTACGGGGTTCTGGTATCTAGAAACAGTAAGTAGATTATTCACAGTACCTTCCAACAGAAATGAAGTACTGATCCCTATGGCCTCATGACAAGCACATGGTCTTTTTTTCTTGTGTATCATCCTTGTACCACAGAGCTTGAGGCTGGGGCACATAGCCAAAGCAGGAATCTCAACAAATAAGCATATTTCATAAGTGAACTAAGTGATATAAACACAAAAGCTAGTGTGACTTAACCACAGTTTGTTGGAATTCCTAGAACCTCAGCTTTAACTTTGGAAAATCCCAACTGGCTACGACAGTAGAAAACAATTCTGGACGAACATCTTCAGTGTGCTACCTAAGCATCACTTACCAAATCCATCCATTGCACTAGCAGCACTTGGCCAATAGGAGACCTATAGTTTTGTTTTTTGCCATCAAGTCACAGCTTACTTACAGCAACCCTGTAGGGTTGTCAAGGCCAGAGCCATTCAGAGGTGGTTTGCCATTGCCTGCCTCTGCGTAGTGACCCTGGTATTCCTTGGCAGTGTCCCATACAAATACTGAGCAGGGCTGACTCTGCTTAGCTTACAAGATTAGGCTAGCGTGGAGTATCCATGTCAGGGCAGACCTATGTACCTATCATCCTGAATGCATCACTGACCACAGAGCAACAGGTGTCGGCTGTTACCAGGATGGCTTTTTATCACCTTAGTGAGTTCGGCAATTAGTCCCCTATCTGTCTCAATCCAGCCTGGCCACAGTGATCCATACAATAGCCACCTGCAGGCTGGATTACTGTAACTCGCTCTATGTAGGGCTGCCCCTGAGACTACTCCAGAAGCTTCAATTGGTACAGAATGCAGCTGCGAGGGTCCTAGCAAGGGTCCATTGGAGAGTTTCTGTTCAACCTACTTTCTGCCAACGGCATTGGTTGCCAATACGCTTCTGGATCAGGTTCAAGGTGCTGGTTTTAACCTTTAAAGCCCTTAATGGTCTGGGACCCTCATACATGTCCCCCCAAGGATGCTTTGTTCTAGTTCTCAAAATCTACTGTAAGTTCCTAGCCCGAGAGCAGTCCGATAGTCCTCGACCAGGGCCAAGGGGCCTTTTGGGCCATGGCCTCTGCCTGGTGGATCTGGTCCAGTTCCACAGGGCCTGCAAGGGTGGAGATGTTTCACCAGGCACATGGTTGAGGCTGCGCTATTAGATCGACTGGTCACCGGGAGGAGTCCCCCCCTTCTATATGCTCCCTGTGGTCCCCCTCCCCGCTTACAATGCAGAGAGTCTGTTTGTCTTGGGGGTCAGCTCTGCTGGGAGCTTAAGGTGCCATCTTTATTATTTGTATTATTTTATGGGGTTTAATCCATTGTAAAGGTTTCTCTATTTTAAATGTATATTTGACATGTTGTTACCTGCCCCGAGCCCTGCAGTTGGGGGCAGGGCGTGGGTGATATAAAGCTAAAGTATAATAAATGATAGCTTGTCTGCAAGACAGAGCTCTTATCACCCTGCCACCAACTTTTTCTTTTATTTCCCCAGGAACACAAGGGACCACCTTACTAAAGCACACTTTGACACATAAAAATGGATACAGAAAGTGCTGACCCTGCAGCATACGGTGTTCTCTGTAACCTTGCACAAAGCTACTTCAGCCTTGGCAGGAACTGGCCCACAGTAACTTTGTTCTGGCAGCAAAAAGTATCAAGAAAACATTTCCCTTACCATACAAACATGACTTCTCTTCACAATTCTATATTAGAATTAACTGAGGCATAAAGGTAGAGGCGAACAATTAATAAAGGTAGAGGTGAACACTAATAAAACACAGGGCTGTGGTCAAAGAATGGGTAGTATTGCAAGCTACTTCTTACTCAAAGATGATCTAATGGTGAGTCTCAGTAGAAACAAATAAAAAGTCAAGGGGGGAGAAAAACGAACAGGACAGCAGCGGGGGTGGGAAATATGTACACTGTATTCAAAATACATTAATTGACCCTGGCTCAGGAATCAGAATGTAAAACACGCAGGAAAAGAGCTACACAGTTAGTAGCTTGCTCATCCTACAGAAATGTAACAATGGTGTCAGTACTGTACCATTTTATAAACTGTATTCAATTTTTGATACTGGGTTTACATTACTTGTTCTTCTTCCAACACCCCCCAAGCTACATTGTGTTTCAATAAGCCCATTCCTTAAAACCGCCCTGATCTGATTAGCCAAGGCTAGCCCAATCTCAGAAGCTAAGCAGGGTTGGTCCTGGCTAGTACCTGGATGGGAGATCACCAAGGAACACCAGTGTCACTATGCACACAGACAGACAATGGCAAACCATTTCTGAAAGTTTCTTGCCTTGAAAAGCCTATGGAGTCAACATAAGTCAGCTGTCACTTGACGGCAAAAATACAAACAAACCCTTAAAACAGTACATCAAACAAAAATGTAAGGGGAAGGCTTTGAAAAACAAAAGGTTTATGTCTTCTAACACTTAACAGTCCCAGGGCATGAATACCTTTTCTTGCTAATCCTTTTTGTACCTGACTAAAGTCTGTTTTGCCCTGACCTGGATGGCCCAGGCTAGCCTGATCTCGTCAGATCTCAGAAGCTAAGCAGGGTCAGCCCTGGTTAGTATTTGGATGGGAGACCACCAAGGAATACCAGGGTTGCTGTGCAGAGGAAGGCACTGGCAAACCACCTCTGTTAGTCTCTTGCCCTGAACACCCCCAAAAAGGGGTTGCCATAAGTTGGCTGCGACTTGACAGCACTTTACACACATACAAAGTCTGTTTTGGATCAGGCTAGGCCCAGAAAGATATCCTATTTGCAAAACCGAAGCACCCACATTAGGTTGACATACGGATGAATTTCTTCCCATTTCTTCATTTTTATCAGCAAATCTTTCACCCCCATCTCCAGTACTTTATTACCCAATCACCACTTCACCCACATAAGGTGCCAGTTGTAGCATGATCAACAGGCCTCATGTAGAGACCATCTTTGGCCCATTTGATTAGGAAAATGCCTGTCGTCCACATTTCCATAAATTCCAATGCATCTTTGAAGCAGTGCTTTGACATATTTCTTTAACGTATTCCTACATGGCACTCTGAAGTTTAAGGCAGCTTCCGGTAAACAGAATGCAATAAAACAGATTAAGAACTTGGATCAGTTGCCTTGACCATCCCCTGGGAATTTAAGAAGCCCGGGCTTTTCTTAGCCAAGCTCTATGCTCTGTCCTGCAGCACCAGACAGGCTACTCATACTAGTTAAGAGCCTCAGAAATCCCACACTGGTAAAGTGAGGGATGAAGGAGCGTGGAATGGCTTTGTCTACTGAACTACCAGGGGACAGGGCTTGGCAGCACACTGACAGCTACGATGCTTCTACTTTAGATTGCAAGCCGGCTAGCACAGGCTGTTTCCTTTTTTAATTTCTGCACAGCATGTTATCAAATTTCTGTGATTTATCAACAACTTCTGATGTGCATTTTAGTTCAGATTTCCAGTGCAGCCTCTGTCCCCATTTTGGTATAATATGAAAGCTTGCTGGAAGATCCAAACAACAGAGCGGCAGTAATACAGAACCTTTAGGCTTATTACAGTAAAATCTGTTACGTGTATGCACTGTAACTCAATGCCTGTAGTGGGGAAAGCTGTGGCTCCATGAAAGAGCATCTGCTTGGCATGTAGAAGGTCCCAGGTTCCAAGTGCGATAGATGGCTCGGCCACCAGATCAAGTCCCCTCCCGGTTACCAATATTACTCCATGTGATGCACAGTGATTGAGCTACATTGTTGGCCACTGTGAAAACAGACTGCTGGACTTGATGGACCTTGGTCTGATCTACCATGGCCTTTCTTATGTAGGTATCATCTTGGTTTTACTGCATTGACTTATACCTGTGTAATTCCACTGCACCTTGCCTAAGCAGTTTGACTACCAATTCTGTAAGCCCAGCCCAACTGCAATGTTCATTGGATATCTTATGCTGTAATGGCACTGTTTCTCTGTTCTGTAATTTTCCTTTATTCTCAGCAACAAAGGCAGGCTATAACACATATAAATAAATATACTTCAGGTTTTCTTCAGGTAAAATCTTCTGGCTGTTTCATTTCTTCGTGTGGTTTAGTGTTTTAGACATGGAGGGGGATGGAAGAGATAAAGAAAGGGTAGAGCCAGAATCAAAGCTTTTTCTAGAAAAGAATCTTCTCAGAAACATTCTGGGGGTTTTCTGCTTACATGTACCAGCCTTTGAAAACCCAGCCACTGCCAGAATTACCATGTGAATAGTGAAAGGAAAGAGAAATGGGAAGAAAAGGGAATAGAACAATGGTTTTCTTTTGCCTGCATCTTCTGTCAAATTGCTACAGTTACTGACAAAAATTACCGTATCATTTCATACTTAAGTGTATTAATCTACTTCACAAGGACCAATGAGACATTTGACTATTATCATGTACAACACAAAAATACATGTAATAGGAAGTAAAAAATTTTTGTAGCAATTTGCTGTGTTTTAAACAGAAAAAAACTATGACAGATCAATTTCTAAACTTGCAGATTTACAAAGTCTTCCACTCTCAAAAAAGAAGAAAAGAAACTGACTGCCCAGCAGTTTTTCCCATCATTAGGACCTGAAGATGGCTTATCCATCCGTTAAGACTCAGATTTGAGCAGCCTGCATCAAGTATCCCAACATTTACTTTGCAGAGCAAAGGTGAACAGGACAACAGCTGCAAAGGAGACTTTCAGCACAATCCTGCTCTTCTTGCCCTTGTGCCAGGAAGAACAGCTTTGCTATTAAACCTCTCCGTGCTGATGGAGCACAAAGCCATGCCAGTGAAAATAAAAATTACACCAGTGTTGTGCTATCAGGGCAAGGCTATTCCCCAAATACCTAACTCCAGTGGCACTCTGCCAGAGCAAGGGGGGGGGGAGAGTAGGACAGGGTTGAGGAATGGTGTGAGCCTGAACCATAGCTCACTTGGGATCTTTCACCTGCAAAGGGGTGGAGTAAGTTAAAATACTCCATCTGGAGTCAACAGAGGGCCCCAGATGACTGCCTTCCTCTTCCAGTGCAAAGGACGTCAGCAAGAAAACAACTCACATAGCAAGGGGCTACATCACTCTGTCCCTATATCTCAGCAGTTACGGAATTACTACTGGGGACTTTGTGCAAAGTACCCTTTTACCAATTCCATCACCAAATGAAGAGTTCTGCATAGCCAACCAGCATCAGAAGGGCAGGTGTCTAAGTCATGTGAGTTCTCCAATGCCTTTACATGCTTGTGAGTTCACACAAACACTCACCATGATCCTTAATTCCACTGCTTCAACTGGGGCTGTTAGAACCAGATACCCCATAAAGTATGCAAGAGGGGGAGGCTCACTGGATAGGAGCCCATGCTCATATTTTATGGGCAGCCCCATTCTTTCCCCTCAATCACCCAAGGTGCAAGTGGCACTCGCCCCATGGCCACAGAGCACCTCCTCTCTCTGCACTTCAAGGACACTGTACTTGCTTGACCACCGTTCATCACTGGGTAGCAAGTTTCCCCATCTGTCAGGCTTCTAGGAGCAGGTGTACCCACATGCTTGAGAGGGGAGGCACTTGAGGCATCTTGCTGAGGGGTCCCCAAAATCTGGCACCACCCCATCTATCTTCTAGCCTCTTTATAAGCAATCACCCAATATGTACAGGAACAAGGTTGTTCCCACACCAATGGCACGAAGGGCTACTCCAGGATCAGAAGAGCATGCCTATTACATTAGGTGCTTTGGAACTCAGGCAGGACAATGCTGCTGCAGTGGTCTTGTTTGTGGGCTTCCTAGAGGCACCTGGTTGGCAACTGTGTGAACAGACTGCTGGACTTGATGGACCTTGGTCTGATCCAGCATGGCTTTTCTTACATTCTTATGTACTGCAGCAATGACCAGAGCAATGACATTTGTCAGTATGTAGCACTGACAACAGCTTGTTCCCATGACATGAACCACCACCTCATTCCTCATCTCTGCTCATGATGGGCACACATTTGAAAAGCGGGCAGTGAATTCATCACAACACCCCTCCAAGGCAAAGAGTCTATACCTAACCCATGGCCTTGCCACTGGATCTCCAGCAAGGGCTATGGAGAAGGTCCCAGCCACTCCACGTCCACATAACTCCCTGCTCCAGAGTACCACTGACACAAGGAACCACACAGGGGGGTTTACAGGATGTGAAGGATGGGTGAGATGGCTAATGGGGTCTATGGAGACAACAAGCAAAACAGTGTGATGGGAAGCGTTGCTGAATGGGATGAAAAGGGCTTAGCAAAATGGGAGGTCCCCTGGAGCCTGAAGCCAGACTCCGTGCGCAATCATCAGGCCTCCCCAAGTGCCCTTTGTTCCTGCTCCTAGAGCTATGTGATTAGGGAGTTATTCTCTGGAGTGAGATACCCCAAGCTGCTTCTCCCTTTTTGAAAATTGTCATTGGGATACCCAAGAAGTGGGATTTCCCTTGGAGAACACATTTCCATCTCCTATGGGTGGATGTCTAATCCATCCCACTTCTCAAAACATTGCTTTTTTTCCAGAGCTACCAGTCAGCAGACAGTACTGCCTCTTTTGAACTGGCTGTTGTGGAATGCGTTCTTCCACGTGGCTCCTTTTCTCCCCTCTCTGACATACGAAACAAATGAAGCTGCCTCATTCAAAGCGCCACAGATACCAATACAAATGTGATGTGGGCAGTAGTAACGTGACCTCCGTGGAATAATTTCACGCCACAGTGGCATCCAAACCCTTCTCCTGAGAAGGTTCTGGGCTCTACACACAGCCCTCCTAATTGCTGGGTCATGAGAAGTGTTGTCTATTCCTGGGAGCATGCTTATGCACTGTGTGAGAGAGCAGAATATGGGCCAAGGGTTTTGTGGAACCATCATGGCATCTCAACCATTGGCACACTTTGATTGGTGCCTTTTTTTGCATAAGTACCATGGGAGGAGTTGTCAAAACGTTATGATTGGTGGAGGGCAGAGTTTCTAGGGATGCTGTGGGAGTGCCTGTCTCTTACAATGTTACTGCTTGTTTCTGATGGTATTGTTTTGTTCTCTACATTATCTGCTAAGAGTACATTGGATCTCTACTAGAATGAATGCACAGATCTAAAATCTGGTGTTTATTTGCTACACTTCTGTGCTAGCCTTCTCCAGCGGAGCTCAGAGGACACTGTTAGCCAGCCCTACAGCCAGAAGCAATAACACAAAGTGACAGCAGATGTGTAGAGAGGTAGAATAGAGAGGTGGTATACTTGCTTGAAGCTTCACGGCTGAGTGGGAATTGAACATGAGTTTTTGTGTAAGAGACCAATTCAATGGAATATTTGCCATGCGATCTGAGCAGCGGCTGCAGTTAGCCTTAAAAAGCACTGGTGCTGTTTATACTGTGGAGGACCTGGTTCTCTAAGAGATGGTCTTACGTGCTGGGCAACTCTAGTATTAGATATTATCTGAGTCTGCAGCTGTTGGAACTTGGCCATGTCTTCTAGATGTATTAAGTTTATTTATCCAATTTGTTCTCTGCATTTGAGAAGGAGGTCTTACCTTTACTTTCATACTTCTCCGGGGGCAGATCATAAGGTACAGGAAATGATGCTGGCTCATCAGAAAGCAGGCTTTCCTTAACTTGGAAATAGCCAGTATCCAGACCCTGTGACAAAATGCAGACAGACATGGCCTTACAGTCAAGCAATTTTGTTTGTTTCCTTTTCCTTCCAGCTTTTGTTATATCTATTGCTCCACACTGTTCCAATGCTTTATTGATGTTATTTATAGTCCACCTTTTGCACTGAGACTCAAGGCAGATTACACAATGTAAATCAATGCAGTCAACCGGGCAATAACTCTAATAAGCAATGTAACATGAGTAGGGTGCAGAAATTTGAAACAGACCTGTTATCTAAACAAAGCACAAGTATTAAACACAACATGTTAAAGCAGAAACACAATGCATTTTGTTGGATCAGCCTTTTATGAAGTAACCCTATTTTGTTTATAAAAATGCCCTACTAAACAAATGTTTGGTGCTTTGTGGTTGTGTTTATAGCTTATTCAGCGGTTCAAGACATCTGATCAAACAATTTTCTGTACATTTGTAATTCTTTATCTTGTTCAAGTTGGTCAGTCCCTCTAGAGCCAGTGTGGTATAGTGGTTAAGAGCAGTGGTTTGGAGCAGTGGAGTCTGATCTGGAGAACCGGGTTTGAGTCCCCACTCCTCCACATGAGCAGCAGAGGCTAATCTGGTGAACTGGATTTGTTTCCCCACTCCTACACACGAAGCCAGCTGGGTGACCTTGGGCAAGTTACACTCTCTCAGCCTCACTCACTTCACAGGGTGTCTGTTGTGGGGAAGGGAAGGTGATTGTAAGCCGGTTTGAGTCTCCCTTAAGTGGTAGAGAAAGTCGGCATATAAAAACCAACTCTTCTTCTTCTAGAGCAGGAGTGGGGAACCTTTTTTCTGCCAAGGGCCATTTGGATATTTATAACATCATTCGAGGGACATACAAAATTATCAACTTAAAAATTAGCCTGCTATATTTGGTCAAATATTTAGCCAAGAGGCATGACCGGAGACGGCTCCGAGTGTCTGCCACATAGAGCGACTCGCTTTTGAGCTCTGCAGTCTTCAGCTGGGCCCAAGAGATTCAGTAAACAGAAGACGGAGTGAGCGACATGCCACTTGGGGCTTGTAGGCGAACGAGCCCAGTCCAGTAACACCCAGATCTGGCACTTTCCTGCCCTACGCGTCTTTTGCAGGACTTAGAGGGGAAAGAACCAAAAGGGAGAGGGGGTACCGACCAAGCCCCAAGCAGGCAGCTGCCCAGATGAACCCCCCAGCGTGGGCAAGCGGGCAGGCATCCAACCGGTGGTGCACTTGCCCACCTGGTGGCACAAGATTGTCTATTGCACCAGCCGGGCATAGACTTCAGCCACATGCTTAAGTTGCTCCTGCGCCTCATGGTCGGGGCCGGATTCTATGCTGGCTCCTGTTACCTCCACCTGCAGGGATGAACTGAGGACACACTGGCTAAGAACTCCCCCCCTCGTGCATTCTGGCACTGCCCCCTTTAACCCCTCCATTGTGGCCACTTCCGCCCCCAATCCTCTTGTAGTACAGAGGGCATATGCTTCTCCATGGCCTGGGCGGGAAAGAGTTAACACAGTTTCTTGTGCGGTTCTAGCAGCTCCATAGCTAATGACTCTTCTGCAAATGGGAAAGCTGGTTCTTTTTCTTGGCAAAACAAACTCACATCATCCTTGAAAAGAAGCTATTCCTGTCCACGGAAGGGGCGGATCGCCAGTCTGAGATCCTTCTGAGCTAGAGATCTGCAAGGACTCACGAATGGCCAGACCAAATGATTTCGTGGGCCTTATACGGGCCCCTGGGCCTGACGTTCCCCACCCCTGTTCTAGAGGCATTTATGCTGAAGATGAGCACTGACTGATGGTGTCTTAAAGACTGCAATCTAAATTCACGTGCAGGGTTTTTTAAAAATCCCACTTCCTACTGCAGCTCCTGTTCCCCTGAAAAGTTACTCCTATTGGTTAGGGGACTCTCGAGTGGAATTAGATGTGGTACGAGGAACTACAGATGGATGGGTACATCCACTGTCTCTCCAAGCACATAGGGAAGCATTCCACGAATGCGGGCTCTCTGCTTTGATCCTGGCCCATGTTAAGAGGATGTTTGCTTTGAATCACTGATGGAAAGAAGGCTTTTTTAAATGATGTAAATAAAAATAACTAACCAAATAATTAGCCTCCAATTGGTGTGTTCTGACCTGCAATTAGATCAAGTGAGAAAATGAAAGATATATGCAGTAAGAAAAATTAAAAATAGGTGCCAAGTCTGAAAAGGTTGAAGATAATGTATGACTGCAGTGACTCCCAACAAGGTGTCCACAGGCACCATGATGCTCACTGATGGGTTTCCTGGTGCTCATTTGCTTCTTTGAAGAAACACTTCTTATACAAAGCAGAGAGCCAACCCTGGCTTTCCGGTACTTCACTGGAGCTAAAACATGCTTCAAAAGAGCCAGCATGGTATAGTGGTTAAGAGAAGTGGAATCTGATCTGGAGAATCAGGTTTGATTCCCCACTCCTCCCATGAACAGTGGACGCTAATATGGTGAACCAGGTTGGTTTCCCCACTCCTACGCATGAAGCCAGCTGGGTGACCTTGGGCTAGTCACAGCTCTCTTAGAGCTCTCTCAGCCCCACTTACCTCACAAGGTGTCTGCTGCGGGGAGGAGAAGAAAAGGTGATTGAAAGCCGGTTTGATTCTTCCTTAAGTGGTAGAGAAATTCGGCGTATAAAAACCAACTCTTTTTCTTCTTCTACTTGTGTGCCTGCAGGGACCACCCATTCAGAAACAGCTCCCTCCATTGTGGGAAAGATGTCTGGCCTGCAGCCTTCCAACGTTTTGTGACTGCCACAGCACCCAGCCAGTCACAAAAAGCCAGACTGCACAAAAATACAGCGTTTCAGAGCAGGTGTGCTCAGGCAAGGACACCCTCCCTCTGCTGTTTTCCCAGAGCAACTGACCCCCCCATTGTAATTTGTGCTTCAGGGGAAAATATAAACCTCTGTGTATTTGCTGGAAGTGGTATTTGATGCAAGGCAAACGAGTTGATGAAACAAGGAGGAGTTACCAGTACACTCCTTTCCTTTCCAGAGCAAGGCTGCATGTGTATGGGTGTGTGCGCATACACTGGTGAAGGAGCAGGTGGAAAGGGCCCTGGTGCTGTTATTTTCCCATCTGGAGCAAGGGTGCGTGCATAGCTATGCATCCTCCTTCACATGAAAGAGGAGAGAAGCCACTGTGGCAACTTCAAAGGTAACTACAGCAGCACTGGAGAATGGGAGGAGAGCTACCTTTAGTTGCTTGGGGAGTGACTGGTCACTCCCAAGTGTCTTTCTGCCCACCCCCTGATCTAAAGTACTCCAAAATTCAGGAGGGCCATAGGGGGGAAAGTGCCATTAATTTGTTGTTAGGCATTCTTCCTCATGGGGAGGAGCTATGGCTCAGTGGTAGAGCATTTTCTTGGCATGCAGAAGGACCCAGGTTCAATCCTTGCCATCTCCAGTTAAAAGGACCAGGTAGTAAGTGAAATGAAAGGCCTCTGCCTGAGACCCTGGAGAGCCAGCTGAATAGACAATATTGACCTTGATGGACTAATTATAAGGCAGCTTCATATGTGTTCATGTTCAGTTTTTGTTTACCTGCATATATAGCCTATTAAACTTTCATCTCTTATCTGGTCTAGTTCCATACCTTTTAATTCACTTATTCCACAGACTTCACCTCTTTCCCATTTCCTCTAATTTTCCTTTTAGTCTTTTTCTGAAAGTACAGTTCAGAAAGTCACTCTGATAAATAAGTGTTTCTGCTCTTAACTAATGAAGGTTCTCGACATGCACTTCTTTCTCAAAAGGCACAGAACTATCAAGTGACTTGCATTTGGCCCAGTGGAATCTGATCAGGTAACAAATTGTTTCGCCCACTGATAGAAAACGTACCTTACAATAAAACGTACCTGATAACAAATAAAGAAATTAATGCTTTCATTAGTTTGTTATTTGAAGACATGGCATGTGTCTGGCCTCTACATTTTAAAATAGGGCTGTCAAATTTTAGTGATCTCATTAAAAATCATCTAATAAATCAACTTAATCTATATTGATTTGCATTGGAATAAAATACCTCTGAATGTAAAAGCACACTTTCCATGGTTTTTACCTGATGTGCATGAGTGATGTTTGAGTAAGCATCATGTCGAGAAGCATATCTTTGTAAGAGGAAAATAGATCTTCTAAGATAGCTTCCTGCCACCTACATTTTTGTTAGCTTTTGCATTAAATATGACTAACAATTTCCAGAAATGTACTCCAGATTAATCAAGCAGCTTTTTTAGATGAGTAAAACCATTCTAACTGATCAAACAATCAAGGTTGAAATCCTCCATAAAAATTGCTAACTTAAGTCTAATCATGAGAAAAGAGCTAGAAGATCAAATTCGTATTTTAAAAAATCTGCTCCTATTGATGTCATACGAACATTCTAGAATATTCCCATGCTTAAAAATAATTAGGAGCCAATACAGCTGGAAAAAGTGGTTCTGATTGCACTCCCCATTAAATGGGGATTAGACTACAAATTATTATAAAAAGAATCGAAACTGGTACTATATTTCACATTTGTGAATAAAAAGTAAAATCAGTCTCAATTTTTATTTATTTTCTGAAGAAGCTCCTTAATGGAACATGCCTGGTGACTAACAATGGGTAGAATCCTGCCAGCTTTTTGACTCAATCCCACCCAATTCTCCTGCCTAGGACAAGTCCTCACTGCTTTTGTACATGTAGCTCCCATGATTCCCATCATCGCTTTTCTGGGTGGTCAAAGGCCATCCCTTCTTCCTTTTTCACCAGCAGAAGTAGGTTATAGCCATCCAATCCCATTTTCTTACATGGGACTAGGCATTTTTGCCCTCTTACCCTAATACTAACTTTTTCCGGCCTTAATTCCCTGACCGGTTTCCATTTTCAATCAGCCATAAAAATACATGTAACCAAATGTAATACTGTCTGGGATACAGATGAACTCACAAATTCTGAAGGCAAGAAGAGTACTCCTAGCTCATACGATCGGATCATCAGCTGGGCACCATTTTTTTCAAATGCTCCCCAAGCAGCCTTGGAAAGATTGGCACTGTAGGGATAAACAATTCTGGTTGAAGCACACCCATGGCTGTTGATAGCAAAAGTATATGTAGTGGCTTGAGGGTTGGGATTTAAACCCAGGTCACCCTGGAATGTAGTCCAACTCTGCCAGGAAGCTCACTAGGTAACATATTTCACAGGACTGAAGTTAGGCTAAGAAAAGGAGAATGTATATGTATGCCAACCTAAGCTCCTTGGAGAGTGGGTACAATAAACATCCAACAAATGGTTCCTATGCACATAGCTGTCAGTGCAGAATGTGGCTTCTGAAGAATTCTACTTTTTAGATGTGCAAGGTATTGTGAATTCTGCCTTTTAAGTGCATTTGTACATATTTTCAGAGATAGCTGGTCAGTTTTTATGCAAAAAAATAAATGGACCCAACATTAAAAACCTCAACACTCAGAAACCAGTGGGAGAGCACTTTAAAATTCCAAGTGATTCCAATGCTGACCTAATACTGGCAGTCCTCAAACAGAGAAGCTTCAAGGGAAAATTACAATTTGAGATTGACAAAGTTGAGTTCATTCACAAGTTTAGAACAATGGACCCCTCCAGCACTGAATAGGGAAATAGGATTCTTTTCTCACTACAGATCCTAATTTTCTGCCCCCTCTGCTCTAATCAAGCTGATTACAATATGCATTGTACCTTAGCAATCTTTACAAGTATTCTTTACAACACTCCTCCCACCTTCTTACTGGGATATTATCACATAGATCTCCATTCCTACTCGTATCTAATAAAAAGAGCTTTGATTCTCAAAAGCTTATATCCTGAAAGTCTTTTGGAAAGTCTACTGCAACATGGCTATCCTCTGAAACTATTTTCAGAGATATGTTATCCTCATAAGAAAGTTTTGTGGCTGCAATTTGAACCCAACCCTGACTTCCCAGATTGGAAGAACGAAGATGACAAGACTTCATTCGTGGAATTCTAAAAGAGGGATCATCTCCATGACAAGGGATAAAGATCTCAAATGGCTTAATGGAGATTTTTTTTCATCTTTACATGTGAAATGAATGGGGGCCTAAGTGATCACTGAAGCAGAAGTGGGGGGAAGAAACCTTACCTACTAACAGAAGACTTACCTTGTAACTAAAAACCATGCAATCTTTTGGAAATCTGGAGATACTCTCATGTAAGTCTTAATGTGAGGCATGGCATGGCTACGACCTGAAGTTTCAGCTGACCATTTGCTCAAGTGGAAAAAAAAAAAGGAAGACTGGGGTGAAGCCACACATAATGAAGTTTCAAATCTACCCTATCCCCAGCTGGCAAGCCATGGCTAGAAGTGATTTTTACCATCTTCAACTAAGGGATGCATTGAGTACAAGAGAAATCAATCACCAAAGCTTTTCTGCCCTCCTTTGGGTCCCTGCCCAAGAAGCTCCTCTCAAAGGTCAGGTGACCCTTTGCAGAGAAATCTGAGGTGGCATAAAGGAATACAGCATGGAGAAACTGTCAATCACAGCAATCACACCCATGCACATGAATGCGTACACATATGGTTCTTTGGGTCCAGGCCATAATTTTCTAAACGTTTATCTTGTTAGGGAGTGATAAATTATTCTTGTTCAAACACTTAGGATGGCTTTTTTAAAAAACAAAAACTACCCAAGAAAAAAGAAAAGTGTATCCCGGCACCTCATCGTTGTGGGATGATTTAGAGCATAAAATACCTCTTAGGCTGTAGCTTTCATAAATCAACAGGTTGGGGAAAAATAGCCTTTAAGATTATATATGAAATCTCAATTTACATGAAATTTTAACTGAACATCCCAAAGTTTGTCTAACCTATATCTCACAAATTTAATTTATACAGGAAAGATATTATGTATTTTTCGGAACAGACAGCAATCGTATTCAAGAACAAACATGTGTTGGATCTCAAAAACAATCACTACAGTTGAGAAAGCAGAAATTTTGCCAAAGACGTTGGCAGATTATAACCCAACAGAAATAAGATGGGAAAACAGAATTAAAAAAGAAACGGGAGGGAAAGTAGTGCCTTTTAAAATTATATAGTTAGAAATTTGGAACAGAACTGAATCAAACTTAGATAAAATAAGTTTTAGGCAATAAGTAATAAATGTGATAACTGATATGGAATATGTGATAGTCAAAGAGTAATGTAATTCAATGAGGTTGACAACATAATTGTAATTTTGAATGGCAAGTTTCATATACATTGTTATATTTAGTTTATGTTTTAATGTGTTTATGGTTATTTGAGTTGGCTAAAATAAACTTGTGGAAGAAAGAGGAACAACAAAGATTGTGCAACTTACTGGAAGTAAGAGTGCAGCCAAAGCTGTTTCTGTGCAGTCTGTATGCTATATGGAAGAGAACCACCAGCTGCAAGAGAAAGAGAAGATCACTTAGTCACAGTTAAACGTGCCACTGAAATGGAATCTCATTAAATAATGGAGTGGCGATTATCTACATTTTACTCCAAAATATTCCCTTCAAAGAAAAATAAAACCAGCTTTCTTCATCACCAAAAAGAAGAAAAGAAAAAAAGAAATAGATTTAGTAGGAATATTTGCAAATTGTTCACACTCCAGCATTTTAAAAAGACTACTCTATATGCAGATTCTATCCAATTATGTCAAATGGGAATTGCAGCACATCAAGTCAAATCAAGATGAATCAGTCAATTGAAACAGGTCTAGATAAAAGTGCCTGCGATAGGAACTTGCTGGTTTACATTAGTGGAGCGTGCATTCATACACTACGTGTTCTGGCTTTGCCATACATATGAAAAGATTACGACAGTACACGACAATTTAATAATACCATATATAGATGCTAATCTTGTACACAAGGGCATACATAACCAAAAGACAAAACAACGAAAGTTGCCTTCTGTTCTCCAAACTATTCAAGTAGGTCTTAAGATGCCATTAAGAGAGCCAGTGTGGTGTAGTGGTTAAAAACAGTGGTTTGGAACGGTGGACTCTAATCTGGAGAACTGCATTTGATTCCCCACTCCGCTACACGAGTGGTGGATTCTAATTTGGTGAACCAGGTTGGTTTCCCCACTCCTATACATGAAGCCAGCTGGGTGACCGTGGGCTAGTCACAGTTCTCTTAGAGCTCTCTCAGCCCCACCTACCTCACAGGGTGTCTGTTGTGGGGAGGGGAAGGTGATTGTAAACCGGTTTGATTCTTGATTAAGTGGTAGAGAAAATCGGCATATAAACACCAACTCTTCTTCTTCTTCATTGTACTTTTAGTGAGTGGGAGGGACCGTTCTTAACAGGGGGGGCGGGGGGGGGGGAGAGAGCAGCATGTGCCCCAGTGGGGAGCTGTCATACCCCCTCTAGTAAAGGGTGGTGGTTCCAGTCTTGTGGTAGGATTTGTTTGGGAAACAGCCAAAAAACTGATGTCACCTGTTAATTCAGTGTTATTGGTTCTTGTAGGTTACAGTGTTTAAACCCACCAAGAAAATACAACAAATGCTATGATCAGCAAAAGACAAAAGAGACCCCCTCACCTCTGCAGGAGTATATCGTATACCTTGCAGCTGTGGAGAAGTTTACATTGGGACCACAAAACGCAGCATACAAACAAGGATAAAAGAACATGAAAGATACTGCGGACTTGGCCAACCTGAGAAATCAGCAGTGGCTGAACATGGACTGACACAAACAGGACACAGGGTCTTATTCCAAGACACTGAAAGACTGGACAATTCTACCAACTATTTTGTCAGATTGCACAGAGAAGCCATTGAAATTCATAAACATCAGCACAACTTTAACAGAAAAGAAGAGAGTTTAAGAATGAATAAGGCTTGGCTTCCTGTTCTGAAAACCTCCAGACTAACAAAGACAACAGTCAACAATAGCCATGCAGATTAGCTTTGGATTTCACACATTAACAGATCACTTCAGGATACAATGGTTCCATATTAACATACCACACCCTCATTAGCACACTTTCTTGATACTTACAGGACAATGATTAGCACATGACTTTTGCAGGACAGTACTCAGCTCAAACCCAACCTCTTTCTGACTATATGTTACTCTTCCTACACACTTGACAACGAGAGACACTGTCCTTCAGTGTTACTACTCTGAAGATGCCTGCCACAGTTGCTGGTGAAACGTCAGGAAAGAAAATTCCAAGACCACGGTTACACAGCCCGGATAACCTACAAGAACCAATGAACTCTGACCGTGAAAGCCTTCGACAATATTTTAATTCAGTGTTATGCTTTAAACTGTTTGGCTCTAAATCTAAATAAATAGGTAGATTTCTCATAAGAAGCCAAAGCTGAACCTAGAAAGCTTTCGGCAGCTGAAACAGAGGCCACTGCACATTTACACTAGATTAAAGCATTGCAACCCTTTGCAGCACATCTCTGCACTACAAGCAATACAAAGAACACACAGGGAACAAAGACTGCCATCCCATCCTCCACAAATCAATGGCAGCAAGAGGAAAGGCCTGGCAGACCACAATATGAGCCCAAAGTCCAGGGTCAATTTATATATATTTTTTAAACCTTGTACACTTTAGTACTGTTCTGTATTTATAGTGGAAAATCCAGTTATATGCACAAAAGGAATCAATATGGCATACACAGATTCCAATACATTTTCAGGGTAGAGTCTGTAAATTAATGTAATCCAATATACCAGCATCTGCTGTAAAATTGTAGTTTAGTGAGAGAGAGTCTCAAAGGTTCAGACATTCCAAAGGATAGACATTCCAGACAGTCTTGGGTAGGGCAATGGAGGACACCTATAATAGGAGGATACTTGCTTTCAGAAAACAGCCCAAGGACCAAGAATATTAACAGACTCAGCTCTTTGCCAGAGCTAAAATTTGACGAGCTCGGTGTTGTACTACTTGATTGCTAATTAGAGCAAACTGATTCTATATACTCAGTATTATGGCAATATTCGGAAAGTGTTCCCTGAACACAAGCATAATTATGATTTAGTCAAATCTCTTCCAAGTACAACTATTGGTTTTAGGTTGAATTCAACAATAATGCTAGTCACTGTAAGCTTTGTAAATAAATCTCTAGCATAGTAATGCCATACACTGTTTAGAAATGATTTCTGAGAAAACACTCATTTATTCTATTTAATTTTGCCTCCTTGCTTTCTACATTATACACAAAAATTTATACATTTTTTTTTACCTGGATAACCTTCCAAACTTTGCCTCACATTGTCCACAGTGGGATAAATCTAAAGAACAAAATATAGTAAACAAGTTAGCTGTAAAAATTTCAGTCTTTAAGGTACAACAAGACTCTTGTTTATTTTTTGCTCCAATGGATTAATAACTACTTCTCTGGATTTAAAAGGCATGCAACATCATCATTAATCTCAAAAATTACTAATAACACAGTAGCATTCAATGGTTTTGCTTTACAAAAGTGAAAAAAGAACAAAGGCTACAGATTGTTGAACAAAGTGAAACAGCAATAAGCTAGGAATGTTTGTCAGGGGACCGTGCTACAGCATGAGAATCATTTTCGAGAAAATGAGTCCTGCTCAGATTCCACTGAATTAATCAAAGCACTCTCTTTTAAAGGGCACCTAGAATCTTTAAATACATTAGGGAAGTTACCTTTTAACAGAAGCATTTAAAGTAATATTACAAAACAAGATCATATAAATGTGTCAATTAGCAGCAGCACTGATTTTCTGTATTTTTTTTAACAATGGTACAAAAAGCAATCCATACCAGATTAATGGGAACCTCTTGATTCTTTAGAGGCTTTGCACTGTTTCCTAGTGTGGCCAAACTTTGCCTAAACTCTGAACACAGCCATTTGGATTGGTCAGCTCCCATGGATCCAATACTTGAGAACTGCCCTATTACAGGCCAAGAATTTTCATCAGGTACTTGCATTGCATGATCTTTTAAAAGCTGTTTGGGAGAAAATAAAGCCAAACACAAAAAAAATGACTTTAGCACATCAAACTGTGCTGAACTGTATAACTTGACCAGGTAAGGTATGTCATGGAACTAGATTTCCTTCTTCTTAAATGTCAGTCGCTCTGACTAGCTACCGTACATACCCGTGTATAAGCCGACCTGCGTATAAGCCGAGGTGCCTAATTTCTCCCCAAAAATTGGGAAAAATTAGGCACCCGCGTATAAGCCGAGGGTCGGCTTATAACCCCCCCCCCCGCAGGCTTACGTGGGCTCCCGGCAGCAAGCGGCGCGGGCCTGGCGGCGGCGGCGGCACAGCCCGGGGCAGCCTCCCTGCAGCCGCAGGAGGCCCCCCCAGGCCGCCCCGGCCGGCGAGAAGCGGCGGCGCGGCCCGGCGGGGGCCGGGGCAGCCTCCCTGCAGCCGCAGGAGGCCGCCCCAGGCCGCTCTCGGCAGCAGGAAGCGGCGCGGGCCCAGCGGCGGCGGCAGTAAGTTTCCCCCCTCCCTCCTCCCCTCCCCTCCCATATTGACCCGCGTATAAGCTGAGTTCAGCTTTTTCAGCCCTTTTTTGGGGCTGAAAAACTCGGCTTATACGCGAGTATATACGGTACTTGCTTGAATGAGTGTCTCTTCCAGTCCTACATACTGGATTCATAGAATCATAGAGTTAGAAGGGACCACCAGGGTCATCAAGTCCAACCCCCTGCACAATGCAGAACATTCACAACCTCCCCCCACACCCCCAGTGACTAGAAGATGGCCAAGATGCCTTCCCTCTCATCATCTGCCTAAGGTCACAGAATGAGCATTGCTGACAAATGGCCATCTAACCTCTTCTTAAAAACCTCCAGGGAAAGAGAGCTTACCACCTCCCGAGGAAGCCTGTTCTCCTGAGGAACTGCTCTGTTAGAAAATTCTTCCTAATGTCAAGACAGAAACTCTTTTGATTTAATTTCAACCCGTTGGTTCTGGTCCGACCTCCTGGGGCAACAGAAAACAACTCGGCACCATCCTCTCTATGACATTCTTTCAAGTTCTTGAAGATGGTTATCATATCCCCTCTCAGTCTTCTCCTCTTCAGGCTAAACATACCCAGCTCCTTCAACCTTTCCTCATAGGACTTGGTCTCCAGACCCCGCACCATCTTCGTTGCCCTCCTCTGGACACGTTCCAGCTTGTCTACATCTTTCTTAAATTGCGGTGCCCAAAACTGAACACAGTACTTTAGGTGAGGTCTAACCAGAGTGGAGTAAAGCAGTACCATCTGGACACTATACTTCTGTTGATGCAGCCCAAGACCACATTTGCCTTTTTAGCTACCACATCACACTGCTGACTCATGTTCAGTGTTTGGTCTATGAAAACCCCAAGATCCTTTTCACACACACTACTGCGCAGACCAGTCTTCCCCATACTATAATTATGCATTTGATTTTTCCTACCTAAATACAGAACTTTAAATTTGTCTTTGTTGAAGTGTATTTATTAGTTCTAGCCCAATTCTCCAGCCTGTCAAGATCATCCTGTATCTTGGCTCTGTCTTCTACCGAATTTGCTACCCCTCCCAATTTAGTATTATCTGCAAATTTAATAAGCATCCCCTCTATTCCTTCATCCAAATCATTTATAAAGATGTTGAACAACACAGGGCCCAGCACAGATCCCTGAGGAACTCCACTAGTCACTTCTCTCCAAGTGGATGAGGAACCATTAACTAGCACTCTTTGGGTGCGATCTGTCAACCAGTTACAGATCCACCTAACAGTAATAGGATCTAAACAACGTTTTCCCAATTTGTCAACTAGAATACTATGTGGAACCTTATCAAAAGCCTTACTGAAATCTAGATAAACTATGTCTACAGCATTTCCCTGATCCAGCAAGGTAGTAACTTTCTCAAAAAAGGAGATAAGATTAGTCTGGCATGACTTATTCTTGAGAAACCCATGCTGGCTCTTAGTGAATCAGATCCATCCTTTCTAAATGCTTAAGGACTGATTGTTTGATGATTTGTTAAAAAACCTTTCCTGGTATAGAAGTCAAGCTGATGGGTCGGTAGATACCCGGATCTTCCTTTTTCTCCTTCTTGAAGATGGGGACAACATTTGCCTGTCTACAATCTCCTGGCACCTCACCTGTTTGCCAAGACTTTTCAAAAATAATGGACAGCGGCTCAGAAATTACATCTGCAAGTTCTTTGATTATCCTTGGATGCAATTCATCTGACCCAGAGGATTTTGTTTCATTTAAAGAAACTAGGTGTTTGTGCACTACCCTAATACCAATTCTAGGCTGCAAATCCCTTCCCTCATCATGTGTTCTGTTCACTATAGATATTAGTGCTAAATCACAGCTATAAAGCTGCAGAGATTTTTTAAAAAATCTTTTTTATGCCATGGAAGCTGTTTTAATATACTATAGCAAGAAACAGCAGGTTGTGAGACACCATAGGACTAACTCATGGTGGCATAACCTTCCATGGACGGGAGCTCCTCTAAACACATGAGCTAGTAGCAGGGTACATATATATGTGGACAACTGTGTGAGCACCCAGTTCCATAGAGCCCAAGTGCTACTCAGTGTGTGGCCAACTGCCACACTCAAAATCTTTCTAAGACTATGACAGGCTCCAGGCCTGAATGTTTGAGGCCCACCGACACATACACACTCTCTGTTATTGCACCCTGTATCAACGTAATTTTACCACAACTCACACAATTTGTTCTCCAAGATCCTGACAAAGGGACACACAGTTTCTACATTCATTCTGCCCAGTAAAGTTTTTAATGGATGGTGGGCAGCATCCCAAGACATTATTTCCTTCCCTAGTTTTTGGGGCTTCCAATATACACTCGCCCTTGCTTTGGGGAAACAAGGGGTCCCCCAGTCACCACAGACCTTGGCCAATTACATGCTTCCACAACAAATTATAGTTTGTTGTAATGTCCACATCACAAATGAGGGGTTGTTCTCTATCCACCAAACCTGGATGTGGTTTGGAAATCTGGGTGGGAGGCAGAGGACAAGCCATCACTGGATTTTGAAATTGAAACAAGCCTCCTTACCCATGCCCAAGGAGGATGAGAGAGGGAGTGGGCAGGCTTGTTTCCATAGCAAATCATGGTTTGTCATTACGTATGGGGTTTGTTATTCATGCCACAAAATCTAGGCCGAATCCCAAGTTACATTATTTCTTCAACATTCAGCACAAAAATGAACTCTGCCTTTGACACTCCAACTGGGAATGCAATTTCTGTCTCTGTGTTATAGAAGCGGGGTTCCACGCAGTACGGGCATATTCCTGGCAGGTTATTTGCGGACACTGAACTGCTGCTTAGCTGAAGCTCCTTTAAAATAATAAGTGCTGTATATGCAAGCAACCTACTTCAGGAGCAGAACAGAAATACAAACCCAAATATTTTATTATGTACCATTTACTTATGTGTAGCAAGATTCAAGGCTGATCACTCCTATCCGTTTCAAGAGCTACCAAAGAATTGTGTGGGAAGTGATCAAGGTTAACAGCACATACACAAGACAAAGAAAAGACCAGACAACGGGACATCAAAATCAGTACCTTTCTTAGCCTAAGGTGACCCCATTTTTCTTTGTCATTGTTTTGGTATCGACCCGGAGTGGACCCAACAAGATACACTCTAGAGAAAAATACATGCAAGATGCCATGTACAAAATTAGGGGAAATTGCATCAATTTGTGTTATTATACATTTCAGAGGTATAAAGAGAGGCAGAGGAAAATCATTTTGAAGTTGCTATTGTCCCGGTTAAATTGCTTTTTCCAAAATTGTATGTTTAGCAATCATGTTTCATTTAATGTCTTAATTTTAGCTCTATTCCCACAGGCATTTAAGGACATAAGAACATAAGAAAAGCCATGCTGGAGCAGACCAAGGCCCATTAAGTCCAGTAGTCTGTTCACACAATGGGCAACCAGGTGCCTCAAGGAAGCCCACAAACAAGATGACTGCAACAGCATCCTGCTTGTGTTCCACAGCACCTAACATAATAGGCATGCTCCTCTGATCCTGGAGAGAATAGGTACGCGCCATGACTAGTATTCGTTTTGACTAGTAGCCATGGATAGCCCTATCCTCCGTGAACATGTCCACTCCCCTCTTAAAGCCTTCCAAGTTGGCAGCCATCACTACGTCCTGGGGCAGGGAGTTCCACAATTTAACTATGAGTTGTGTGAAAATATTTCCTTATATATGTTTTGAATTGCTCACCCACCAGCTTTAGCAGATGACCCCCGCCTTCTAGTATTGAGAGGGAGAAAAGCTATCCACTTTCTCCATACTATGCATAATTTTATAGACTTCTATCATATCTCCCCTTAACCTCCTTCTTTCCAAGCTAAAGAGCCCTAAGCGTTTTAACCGCTCCTCACAGGCCACAGCGATCAGGCAATGTTGCTGTTCCAGAACTGTGTGCTTATTTCAATATATACAGCTTTATGAACAGACTTACCAGCATTAACAGTTTGTAAATAATGCAGACCACCATGACTGGGATAATCTATTAAATCTACATTTAACTGTGGCACCCTTCTCTATCTTTACCAGGTCTTAATTTATCCACCCAGCTGTCACTACACCTCTTCAAAGGAGTCCCTGCGTTTCGCAAAAAAAACCCAACTCTATATTATACCTTACACACACTTTAAGGTGCTTAAGGAATAACACAAAGAAAGGAAAGATGTCAAATGGTTGTCTAGAAATGAAGAATACCCAGATCCAAGGACTCCAGTACAGTTGCTTGAAGATCCTAACAAAACGACTATGATTTTTAAAGTGTGTATATTTGTTAACTGCATTCATACCTTCATCTACAGGCAGCTGTTCTGCACTAAAGAAAGAATTTCCACTGAACTTTAAAACCTCAGAAGAATATTGATCTTAAATGCACTTTGTGGAGGAGCAGCAGCTACACCAGAATGCAAAGATCCAAGGAGCTCCTCTGAGATCTGGTTGTAAGATTTATTTCCATTTATTCACTACAAACTAAATTCAGTTCCTGTTTTCCCTTAAGTAATCATGTAGCTAAGAATTGTTATAAAATATTGCTTATCTTGAATTCTAATTTTTACTGTGTAATTCAAAACAATTTTATACCACTACTGTCAAGGAAGTTTCCATGTGTAAATGGGCTCCTGTGTTCTCTCACTTTAAAAGCACCAGACCAAAATACACATGATTTACCTTGTTAATAATTTGACATTATAAATGTAAAAATCTTTTCAGAAACTAAAGTAGAAACCAAAGACAGCTTAGTGATCCCGCTGTTCACTATGTTCACTCAGAGCAACTTTGTTCCTAGAGGAATTCTTACCTGAGGCTCCCTGCAAATACATATGCATCCAGTGGTAAATTTACACAATTATTTTTAGAAGTATCTGTAGCTCCAATTATGTACCTGGTCTCTGAAAGATCATGTTGCTTGATTACTTCAACCCATTCATTGAGAGTTGGGGATTTGTACGACATCAAATAACTGATCAGATCAGACTTAAAATTGGTACGAGATTCACCAGCAGATCCAAGAGTTCCAGGTGGCAGCTTTGGATATAAAGGACTTAGCCATATGCTAGAAAATAAACACGAAAAGAATGAATGCTGCATTGCAAAACTGCTGTACTGCACTTGTTTACTATAGTCTAGTAAACAAATAATTGATAAATTAAGCTGTGACAATTTCAGTTTTTACTTTTTCCAACCCAAGCAAAACAAACTCTTTCTATGGGATTGGATCCAAAGATCTTGCAGCAAAATGGAGCTTGCTTAATGAATCTGTGTTGCCTCCTTCGTGCTGCAGCCACCTGCCCCTCTGAAAAACTACTTCCCAACATCAAGGGACCCTTGGCAATTTTATGGGATGCCCAGCAGGGGGATGCACTGGGGAAAGCAATGTGATGTCCAGGAACCACCTCAAAAGAAGAAGAAGAGTTGGTTTTATATGCCGACTTTCTCTACCACTTAAGGAAGAATCAAACCGGCTTACAATAACCTTTCCCTCCCACAACAGACACCCTGTGAGTTAGGTGAAGCTGAGAGTGTGTGACTAGCCCAAGGTCACCCAGCTGGCTTCATGTGGAGGAGTGGGGAAACAAACACGGTTCACCAGATCAGCGTCCACCGCTCATGTGGAGGAGTGGGGAATCAAACCAAGTCCTCCAGATCAGAGTTTTCAGCTCCAAACCACTACACCATGCTGGGTTGATGTGAGGATAAAATGGAGGAGAGGAGCGAGGATAAAATGGAGGAGAGAATGCCATAAGCTGCTTTGGCTCCCATTTGGGAGAAAGGCTGGGTTCAAATGAATTAATTAATTAAATAAATCCAGTAGTGTTATGAATAGATGCTCGGAACTAGGCAGTACCTTCTTTTGGTCTCTGACATAGTCTCAAGCAGACTACAGACATAGACTCCTAATCTTTCTACACAGCTTTCCACCATCCCTTCCCATAAACTCTCCAAGCAAATTCTCCTACCCCTGCTTACTTGCTTCCATTCAACCTCTTCCATAACCATTTCAGTTGCAGAGAGGGGGAGAAGACAGCAGAGCATCTATACAAGTACATGCAATGCAACCAAATGAGCTGTATGCAATAACCAAACACAAAGGAGCTGTATGTAACAACCAAACACGATCAAGACAACATTGGCCTAGTTTGGGCTATTACTTTAATTTGCACAGAAACAGCGTAATTTCACCCTTATTTAAAAGGACTTTTTCCGAGGTTAAGTATCTAGAAAATGTTCCTGATCTGTGGTACTTATGCAAACTCTGAAAAACATCTTACTTTTCTCAGGGTTTCTAGTGACAGAAGCAAGAAGAAATAAGTGAAACATTATGTAGATATCTTTGCAATATGCTACTTTCATCTTCAGAAACAATAAAACCATTATTCTATTGACACACTGAACAACCAGGACTGTTGCTAGTTATAGACATTTTCCATTAGTTAAGCAGACATGTTTTTTCTCGACTTGATGACAAAAAATGGTTCTGTGGCTTAAAGCCAACTACTGGTTGTTATATTTGATACATTTTCTATGTTCCTTCCTCTATGTAATTTTCCTTCAGGGAAAAAGATTAAGGAGTGCTATTGAGAATCAAACCTAACAACTATTTTCTGCCAGGAAACAAATTGTTATAAAGAATAAAACTTATCATCAGAAACCTGTTTTCTGTACCCGGTTGAAAACAGGATTGAATGGCTCCAGTGTGTTCTGGGCAAAGTGACCTGAGCAACCATCACCTGTCAATTTATCATCCAGGTGACCCTTTAAAGTCTAAGAGCAGTAAAATATCTAATGGTCTGAAGTTTATATCTATAAATATGAAACGATGAAAGACTTCTATTTCGTTCTTAGGACATTACAACAAGTTTATACAAGCCTATATGGCCTAAAAACCTGTCCCGATTCCTTCCGAGATCTACCGAGGACAGTAATCAGATTAAACATCTACTTTTGTCTCATTTCTTTTTTGAATAGCATCTTCTATGGAAAATGGCTTGGGCCTCTTTGAGGCATGGCAGGGAGCTAGAACAAGATGGCATGACTTCTTCTGATAATGGAATAGAGAACTGGGAGACCACTGCAGGTTCTGCAGAAGCAGAGATCTTCATTTTGGAAGATGTGGGGTACACAGTCCGGCACTTTCTTGCAAGTTTAGACTTCCAACCTGAGCCCAGTTAACATAATAAAATCTCTTACAATTTATTTCTGAAACCATGAGCCTTTACTATTATAACTATTCCTATGCACTTTTACTAATAACTATTATCCATTTCAGAAACTACTGGGTAAAGAGTGGGTCTCTTAATTATACTGTCTGAGACTGCCTAACCTGGAAGCCTGCAAGGCACTTAAGGCTGGCCAACAAGAACAGATCCCCTAGGAAACACGACAACTCAAAGGCCATCAAGGAGGCAATAACAATTTACGGCATATACTCCCATAAGCCACATTAAATGTAGTTCAGAATGGAGAGTGGTTCTGCACTATCCATGAATCCTGCATTTTATAAGGACTCAAAATGTATACTATCATTAAGTGGTAGTAAGGTTTCTTTGGCATAAGGTTGACAGAGTTGTCAACAGCCAGTTTTTGTGTATTCTGACGTTCTACAAACAGGATCGTGTCAAAGAAAGAGCAGGCTATTTGGCCACGTTACTGAAATCATATCAATCAGAAATTCGAACAAAATGTAACTCTCGCTTCTCCAGCACTGCACATCTGGGGCTGGCCTGCTCCTCCTTGAAACTAGAGTGAGCCCTCGCTTGCTGTCACCTGAGCTTAAGAGTCTGATCCTAACTACTGTGCACAGCAAGCAAGGACTAGATTAAGGGTGCCACAATGGCCTTTCAGCAAGGCCAGCCCATAAAGTTGGGAGTTCTCTCATGGCAAGGCACCTGCTTTTCTTCAGGCACTTTAAATGTAACCACATGGTAACAGTATAATTTTTTAACCAAGTTCAAGATGGATGAACTCAATAGGGATTACTTATGAAATAAGGTGAACAATTGAGTAATCCCAGGCTAACCATACTTTGATTACACAGATTTTCCCCTCCCTTCTGATTTAACCCTGACTGACTTCGGCCAACTCAGCTAATGTTTCCAGTCAATTCAGAAAGGCATAAGACATGTGCCGTTGCTGAGCGACCACACACAATCCCACTTTTATTTCTGCCTCCATGACCAATGTCTTCATATATTTAACACATTTACAGACTGTACTCTCCAAACAAGTTGCTTCAGGCAGTTTCCAACATAAATTCCAACCAAAACCAACAAGAATGAACAGAAGTCAATTATAAAAAAACAACAACAGTTTTTATCTTTTCTGTCATCTAGACAAACTACTGTATTATGCCTAAACTTTGCTTCAAGCTCTTAAAATTATTTTCTTCCTTAACTGTAGAAAAAGATGATGCTGATCAGTAATCAACAGAGGTTGAAGCAGGGGCAGTAAAGAAGATCCTAAATCATGGGCAGGCCCATATGAGCAGCAGGCAATTGTTACAGTACCTTAGTCCCAGAGGCTGTTTAGAACTTTAGAAGTGAAAAGCAGCACTTTGAATTAGACCCCCGAAACAGTGAAGTTCTTTAAGCACTGGTGACTTATGCTGCCTGCAGTCAATACAGCCCAGGTCAAGCTCAACTAGCACGAACTCTGCTAGGGAGTTAGGCAGCTTGATCTGATTGATCT
Source organism: Euleptes europaea (assembly GCF_029931775.1). Lineage (NCBI taxonomy): Eukaryota > Metazoa > Chordata > Lepidosauria > Squamata > Sphaerodactylidae > Euleptes > Euleptes europaea. Next base: position 26,581,155 of record NC_079317.1, read on the forward strand.
CAAAAGAAGAGCCAGGGAAATCTGCAGGAACAGTCTCACCGTGCCTAACACCACTGCAGGGCCAGCCTACAATCTTCTGCAGACCTGGTTAGGTTTGCAAAACCTCAGGTGCTAGTCCCTCACTATTCATTCTAGAACAATATGAAGGATATATGTTCCTTGCTTATTCCTTGAGCCAATTCATGGTGCATACGTATTGAACTTCAAGGCTGGATGAACTGAAGAGTGGGAATTACTTCAAAGTAGACACAGAGGAGATAGACTTGCCAGTTTATTAGATACCACATTTTTCCTCCCCAGGTGCTTGATGTTAAGCAGTCAAGACTGCATCCAGCTCTCCAAAGCAAATGCTGCTGAATACCTGCGCTGAAGCCGATAAAGGCCCAAATACTAGCTAAAGTCAGGCTTAGTTCAAAGCACAGCCATGCCTTCTTGCTGATTAATACTGTGTATGCTGTTTTGGAAATGTGTATTGCATTTCTGCAAGCTGTCTGGGCTGTCCTCTTGAATTCTACAGAGTAAATCAGCCATGCCGTTTGCTACTTACCAAAGTAGTACAGCAAGGGGCCTTCAAGTGAGCAGCCAACAGTCTTTTTGTTTTGCCCCTTAAAAGGCTCAAGCTGGCAGCCTGCAAAGTCCCGCAAGTTACTGCTTTCTCAGTCTTTTGCTCAGTCTTTTGCTCAGGAGCCAAATGTAAATACATTAAAACTGCTGTCACATTCTGATAGCCCAGCACCCCCCACACATACACTTCTTGTCTGCCTTCTTGCCAGCACAGCACTATGGAGAGCAAAGGGCAGGGTGGAAGACTAAACTGATAGGGGCTGTGGTTAACTCCAACAGATTTTTTTAACCTCCCCATTTGTAAATATATGTTCCAAGTGGGTTTCACAGCTAATTCAGGAAACAACTGTGGGTGGAATTACAGAAGTCCTCCTAAAACAAAATTTGTGGTTTACCAAAAAAACCCAATCAAGATGCCAAGATAAGAATATTAAAATCTCTGCACTTACCCTTGTGTTTTCTGGTACCAGTCATCTTCAATAAGATTAGATGTATGTATCACGACACGGAGGCCTTCCTCATAATACAACAACATCATTTTCCTACACAAAGCAAATTTTAACATTCATCAAAGGAAGGAAGTATTAAGAATATTCAAAGTCAGAGGTCTCAAAATGCCAGATGTCTCTTTAACATACAAGACATAACTTTAACACAGACAACATTTTGCCTACACATTTTGTATAGATTTCATGTGTCATTTTTTAAAACTGAAAACATGTCATGTTATTGCGGCTTCCCTCCCCAAGAGCTGGTTGCCTTAGAAACTGATACTTGAGAATGAAAATGCACTGGGGAAATAATACGCTTAGTTCACATTGCTGACTCATTCCAAGACCTCATATAATACCACTGACATTACAAACACACAAAGCTCAAAAATTAAAGCAATCACTTATTCAGAAATTGAACATTTCTTGCTGCGCATTGTAACATTCAGAACAATCCAGACCTGGAACATTAGTGAAATGCCACTTCCAAGCAGAAAACGTTAGCTGCACAATGATAAACGGATCTATTATAAAAACAGGAAGCCGGACCAATATTACAGTATTTTTGTCATCTTATAAAAAATAGATTTCATTATAACCAAGAGAAAAAAAAATTACAAGTTGTTTGATTCTAACTCCATACCCACCCAAGGGTTGTCAGACATTTTGCACAAAATTCAGATCTCCAGCGGCCAGTCAGAAGCCCTGCTGGGCAAAATCCCCAACTGGTCCCACCCACTTTCTAAAAACACTCAATGGGCGCCAGGAAAGATGTCAGTGGGCACCATGGCTCCCAAGAGTGCCATGCTGGGGATGTCTAGGCCTTTTATTCAGGGATGTTTCCCCGCAGTCACCCCCCACCGACTGCTTTGGGGCTTCCTTTTGATTACGCATGCCTTTCCCACCCATCAGAGATCACCTCGCTCTCCCTGCGCATTTTGCCCGCATTTTCCAGATTCTGGCTAAAATGGCATCTGGAAAACATGGGCAAAATGTGTGGGGAGAGCCAGGTGACCTCTGACTGTCGGAAAAGGCATGCATAATCAAGTCGGTGCAGTCGGTGGGGGTGACCGCCGGGAAACGTCCCTGAATAAAAGGCTCTAACCAAGACAATTATTCTCAAATCACATAAATCAGTCATAAATCAATCATAAATGCTGTGTTTCAATAAAACCCTACCCTTCAATGTTCATCTAAGTAGTGATACTAATGTCTGCCAATCAGTTTGAATCAGCCGCATATTTACACAAGCATAGTTCTGCAGAAAATAGATGCAAACTAGTTTTTTGTAAGCTAGATGCTGTATTATTCTAAACTTTGCTCTGGTACACACATATTTATAATAATTAAGCTCTTAAAATTATTTCTCCGCAGCACTGCTTTATTGATCAGTGGTATTTTTTTCTACTGACTACCAAACTTTCCCCAAGAGCCCTTGGTAATTACACAGAACAAAGAAATCTGCAAAACACCCTCAAGTTTCACAGGTACTTGCACATCCCCTTTAAGGGCTTCATGTTTAATTCTAACTTGTGTCAAGGAACACACACAAAAAACACAACGATTTACTGTAATATCACATCACACATTTCCCCATGAACGACACCCAATTTTCTAGAATGGGAGCAGGTACACTGTGATGTGGGTTTTCTGGAAAAATGAGAACTGGAAAGTTATCCAATGCCCTAAACGGAGCACTATGTGATTTAGCATTTTTGTTCTGACTTAATATTTAGTTAATACTGTATTGACATTGGCATCCAGAGCAGCAGCCCACAAGATGTAGAAAAAGGAAAGAGGTTACCCCCTAGCCCCTCCCACCATTCTCTACTTTATAAGGAAATGCTTTGTGCAGTGGCCTCTTTAGTTCCCAGCCTATGATTAGAGACTCTGCCAGCATCTGTATAGATAGCCCAAATTTTGAAATTATCGTATTACGAAATTATCATATTTATGGTCAAAACTGCTTTAGTCTCATCGTATTTATTGCCAAAACTGCTATTGTTACTTACGTGTGGTGAGTTCCAAAGGCAATATCCAACTTAGCCTACAATAAGAACAGCATTCTTAAAAGATGTTTTCCGGAACAGCAGATCTCATTGTTACACTATTTTAAAAGAAAGCTACTTTGTATTAGCTTACTGCTCCCTGGTGGCCTCAACACAAATTGCACAACAGTCCTTTCGCCTCATAATTATGCACATTTTCCAATTCTAAAAGTTACTCCCTAGGTTACCCAGGGCAGGGAGATCACCCGACTGGCTGCTTGGGACAGCAAATGGTTAGAAGGCAGCACATGGGAGGAGGCAATGGGAATGGCCTCTAAGATCTGTAAGTACTGCTGCAAAGGGCCTTTGTTGCAGCCCACCTTGGAGCTGGCATGGCTTACATGAGAGGAGGGGTGCACCCTGCTGCTGCTGTCAGGTTCAAGACAGCCTGCAGAGCATCTCTGCAGCCCACCTTGGATTTTGAGGGTGGGTGACCTGCTGCCATCCGGGTCCAAGCTGGGATACAGAGCAGACTTCCTTGGAACCAGCAGGGGATGGCACATGATGAAGATGCTCGAAGCCACAAAATGCTGTGAGCCAGCCCTGGGCTTTGTGCGTAACACTCCACTAACAGGGTTATATATTGCACTCCGCTCAACTCAGATTTGAAGCTAAAGGTATCTGCTGTTTGTGGAAGGGCTGTGTTACACCTCATGCTGAGTTAATGTGTGCAAAGTGAAACAAAATCCGAAGGCATTCTTCTGCTTGGGCAAGCAGAAGAATTCTATTGAACTGATCTATTGTAGTGCTGTTCAGTCTTCCGTAAGCACCAGAAAAATAATGCTAGCAGCTCGTGGTTCTTAGGCTCTAACCTTTCTGATACTGACAAAGCTCTCTCAAAATGTAAAGGCAAGCGATTTATCTATACAAGAAAAAGGATTTTGCTAAACTGATTCAAAGAAACCACAAGTGAAAACAGATCAGACTGAGACACTGCAAGAGATAATTGAGAAACTTAGATGGGTTATTTTGACTTGGGATGTTCCCATTGAAAATCACAGCGTAATTCATATGCTGTGCTTTTCTGTCCACTAAAATTTTCCATACTACAAATACAAAACAAGAAGAGTTGGTTTTATATGCCGACTTTCTCTACCACTTAAGGCAGAATCAAACCGGCTTACAATCGCCTTCCCTTCCCCACAACAGACACCCTGTGAGGTAGGTGGGGCTGAGAGAGTGTGACTGACCCAAGGTCACCCAGCTGGCTTTGTGTGTAGGAGTGGGGAAACAAATCCAGTTCACCAGATTAGCCTCCGCTGCTCATGTGGAGGAGTGGGGAATCAAACCTGGTTTTCCAGATCAGACTCCACTGCTCCAAACCACTGATCTTAATCACTACACCACGCTGGCTCTCCCCCACCCTGGGCACCCCCAAATGCCTCTGCAACGCTGCTCCTGGGAGAAGGGGCTCCCACAGAAGCTGCAAGCTGGGGGAATTGTCAAAAATTGCCTCCCCCTACACATCCCGAGCTTTTCTACAGGATCGAAACTAGTGAGAAGAATAAGCATACAACACTCTTCAAAACCAAGGAAAAGCAGACAGCTTTAGAAATCTTTTTTTTAAATAGGATAGTGGAGATAGTTAAATAGGAGAGCAGTGGAGATATTCCTCTAAAATGGATGAAAAAGACTCAGTCTCTCTGAACATGCAGGCCTCTGCATGATTCCCACAGATGTGCTTAAGGGTAGGGTGGAGTGTGACTGCAGCCTAGTGCTTAAATGTGTAGGCTGGATCCTGATGCTAGAACAGGGCTCAGTATGCAGTCATCTTCAGAAACACTGGCAATAGATTTTCAAAGCAACCCTTTAATGGGACAAAAAGCTGTTGCATAGAAAATGAGAGTGAAGTGGAACGGGACTCCTGTCAGGTGCAGCAAGTGAGGGGGGGGGGAATCCTTCCCTGTTCCACTTTATTGCTGCTTGATGAAAGAAGAATTGTGCTTATGCTATGCATGCAATGAGTCAGTGTGCATGACAGTTGACATAGGTATGTGCTCATGGGGACAGAGCTTATATTAAAGAATGTAACTGTGTGTGCATGCCTGCCATCCACACATGAGAAACACGCATGTTGAGGCTACCAGCTGATTCCAGAATACTTATTACTGGCTTAACTAGCTGCCACTCCTTGTTACTATTTTTAGTGGCTGCGTTGTTTTCAGCTGCTTAATTTTTAAGTGTTTTTATCATTATCTTGTAGGACTTTTCAGCGCCCAGCTGATCTGTGCAGGCTACAGGCTATAATACCACTTCCAAACATATTCTCCATAAATGCTTTAAAAATAATTTTTAAACATTCTTTATGTTTTGCTGATAATGTTAACCATGTAAAAAATTAAATAAATAGTGAGAACATCTGACATTGCCCAGTCTTTGGATGGAAAACTTCTAAAAGCTCCTTGTAACTGCTAATATTTTAAGGTATTTTTTTAAAAAGAAGATAGTAAGTGTAAGGAACAACATTCACCGTGTAAGATGTTTTTACAGGATATTCGCTCAACATAGTAAACAAAAGGAGTTTTTTTTATACAATGAATACAGGTAAAGTTAAATATTAGTTAAGTAGGCCAAGAACACCAGCTTCTGTACAAGATACTACTGGTGGATTGCAACACAGAAAACCTTACTTTTGTTAATAAAGAGATGACAAAAGTATATTACCTGGCATAAGCGAACATTTTTATAGGGTTTTGCTTCTTCATGCAGCTCAGCCTTGGATTCTCGTTTTTCTCCATGGACAATTAATAAAGGTTTGTCCCTTAAAGTAAAAGAAAAATTTATTAGAGGATTCATGGTATGTAGAGCATACACGCGTAAACACACAAGGAGAGGGAAACTATAGCAGCCAACTCCATCACCATTCTAAGGGCATTAATTGGAATGTACATATTGAGTCTACAAATCTTCAAGCTTACTTGTGTAGGACCTACAGCACATGATTAATATTCTCTCTTTTTCAGGGATGGGCTTGCATGCGAGGAGGTTCATGTGGGACAGGACACATTACACAGCAACCTAAGTGAAAGATTTCTAGTTATGCCTGCAAAAACTAACATTTTATGGAACAAGACCTCCAGCACTTTGAGCCTGAGGACACCTGTAGAATTCTGACACAAGGTGGTAGGTGCAACCCCCCCCAAAAAAGGGGCCACCACAGGAGGCAGAGCCAACCACAAATATCACAGAATTAACGTATTTTTCGCTCCATAAGACGCACTTTTTTCCTTCTCAAAAGTGAGGGGAAATGTCCATGCGTCTTATGGAGCGAATGCTGGCTGTGCGCGTGCACGTCGGGACGGCGCGAGCCGGCGTTCCCCACCCCGATGGCCCGCTGGGAGGCGGGCGGGGCGCACAGAGCCGGCTGGGTGTGCGCACGTCCGGATGGCGTGAGCTGGCGTTCCCCGCCCCGACGGCCAGCTGGGAGGCGGGCGGGGCCGCACAGAGCCGGCTGGGCACGTGCGCCGGCTAGCTCTGTGCGGCCCTGCCTGCCTCCCAGCTGGATGTTGGGGCGGGGGACGCCGTCCTGACACGCACGCACCCAGCCGGCATTCACTCCATAAGACAAGTTTTTAGAGGAGGAAAACAAGATTTTTTCTTGTTTTCCTCCTCTAAAAACTAGGTGCTTCTTATGGAAAGGTGTGTCCTATGGAGCGAAAAATACGGTAGTTTATGCATAACTTTGATAGTAACATTTCAGGCTGAAGATCTGGTTAACAGGATGCCTTTCAGAATGAACGTATTGTTTTAAAATATTTCCTTGTATACACACAGTTTAACTTTAGCCTGGCAAAGAAGATCCTTGTGCTGTGATGGACCCTACTGTCGAAGCAATGTTTTTAAAAATCTGCATGGCCATTCAGGTCTCCAGTGGCCAGTCAGAAGCCTTACTGGGCAACAGCCCCACACACTTTCCAAAAACATTTGGCGGACACCATGACATGCATGGGAGCCACGTTGGGGACCCTGCTGTAGAACAATGCACCTAAAGTTTCATGATATTCAAGTAAGCAGCTTATACATAACATATTAATCGCGAACAACTTTGTGAGTGTCCCATCAAATAACAACTGACTTATAGCGACCCCATAGGGTTTTCAAGGCAAGAGACACTCAGAGGTGGTTGTGACTGGCCCAAGATCACCCAGCAGGCTTCATGTGGAGAAGTGAGTTGCTTAATTTTAAAGTGTTTTTTATCATTATCTTGTAGGAATTTTCAGCGCCCTTGGGTGTCTCAATTAGAAGCAAAGTGATGGTGCATAAATAGCTGTAATAAATACTGCTGTTAAGCAGCTGCAAAAAAAGTGAAATGGTCAGGATAAAAAAGTGGTACTAAGCCCAGACCACAAAACTCTTCCATAAGGACTGCATCAATGACATACATTGCAATTTTAAACATTATACATGGATGGTGAACCCCAGGTATGATAATGATGCTTATCACCACTCAATGGTAAAATGGTATTGAGCAATAGCTGTGAATCAATAACTTAACTGAAAAGTCTTTTGCAGTTCTCACTGAAGATAACAGCACCAGCTAATGAAAGGTAGCCTGTACAGCAAGTATACTGATATCATTTAATGTACAATGGCCAACTGTAAAGTATAAATGAGGAATACGAAGGAGGAGTCTAGTTAGTTTTTATACTCAGTAAAAGGAACCACAAGAATATAGAAAGGCACTGTAAGAGGGAGCTCCTCTCAAAGCAAATTACCTGAATTCTTTTGGGTACTGCTTGACAAGCCACTCCACATCTATACAATAGTTAAACTTGGCAATGTAGAGAAAAAGAAACATTTGTTAGAAAAAGAATAGTGTCTATAAAGTGGTATTTTCTTATTTGTAATGGTGTGTGTGTATATGTGTGTGTGTGTGTACACACACACACAAAACACCTCTTAAGATTTTTTCCCCATCACAAGTCTATTGTAGAAGAAGGTACACGTGGATTGGAAAGTGGTGTCAAGTCCCAGCTACTGAAAATGTTTTTCTGTAAATTTTGGGTTCAGGTTTATTGGGCCTGATTATTTTTTTGTAAACCCGGAATAAGCCAAATACCCATACCAGTAAATTTCATTATTCGGTTTATTTCCGGGTTTACCGAAAAATTCAGGCCCATTATAGTCTATAGGGATTTTTTTGAAGCTCGGGGGGAGATTTTTGGAGGTAGAGTCCCCAAATGTGCAGCATGGCTGCAAGGGACTCTCCTTAGATGGTCACCGGAGTTTGGTGAACTTTGGGACAGGGGGTCCAATTTTATAGGCCCACAAAGGGGTCAACCCCATCCTTCAGGCATTAGCGAGCTGAGCCGTCCATTGGTTTTTAGGTTCAGAAGTTCAGCATTGCCGAGGACTGGCGGAAAAAGCCAATTGGCAGGCTAGTGCCTCAAAGTCTGGGGACTCCATTTGTATCTGGGGCGCATATGCTTTATCCATATTAACCCACTGAACGGTGATGGATGGATGGACGGCTGTGTGGTTGCATGTTGGTCAAACCAAGTTGGCTCCAATTACACAATCCTGACCTCAAAAGGGCCCCCAGCCATGGGGCCCTAACAAAAACAGTCAAAAAAAGGAAGAAAAAGGGGAGAAAGTACAAAGCCATGCCTCTGAGCAAAGGCGAATACATGAACCCAAAAAATCCAAATAAATTAAAAAATATTTATTCAGCTTTTTTGGGAGTCGCCTATTCAGATTTGGGTAGATACCCAGGTTTTGGCATTTGGTAAACCCAAAGCCCTAAAATTATTGAAACTGCTAATTTCGGGTTTATTTTTGGTTCAGGTTTATCAATATGGACAACCCTAATCCCAGCCCATAGGGTTCTCAAGGCAAGAGAGGTGAACAGAGGTGACTCTGCCATTGTCTGCCTCTAAGTAGCAATCCTGGACTACCTTGGAGGTTTCTATCTAACTACTAGCCAGGGCCCATCTGGCTTAACTTCTGAGAGCCAATCTATTTCCTAACATTGCCACACATACATTAAATGTGTACACAAAATAAAGAACAGTTTAAAAATCAACATGGCAACTAAATATCTTCATTCCGGCAAATGTTATTTGTAAGTAACACACTGTATGCCTTCACAACCTCCAATATAATTTCTTGTAAGAATGTAGAAACATAGGTTATATTACATATTTTTGGAAAATTTAGGGCTTTATCAATAAAACAGATCTGCCACAAAAAAGATCTGCCCTTTGCTAACAAAATACATATGTGCATGCATAATAGAGAAAATAATGGTGGCTACCATTTCCAAAAGACAGCATGACAAACTATCCTGAGAAAACTGTTCCAACTACATACTGGAACTACAGGCAATCTGAATGAGCGATATAGTGCTATGTTTCAAAAAAGAAATATGAACACACCTTACCTGAGCAGATGACACAAGAGTCCCAAAAAGGTGAGACAAAATATCTGTAATAAGTTAGAAATGATATGAGTATTACTGAAATAGAAACTAACAAATAATTTGCTTTTCAGTTGAGTCCATTCACAAGTATAACTATCAGACATCAAGTAACAATTAACAAGGGTAAATAAATCAAATGATGTACATGGCATGTATGATGCAGTCTATGTTGTTTTAATAATAGAAGTAGCTACTAAATAATTTGTGATCCCCTACACCACACATTATAATACTTATTCAGTTCTCTGCGTAAATATGTATGCTGTTATACCCTTCAGTATCAGTCTTGTTATCAATACATTCCTATCTTAAAAGTAAAAGTGTATACTCTTCCATTTATAATTTGAGGTGACTAACCAGTCATTCCAGATTAAAACAACTTTTCAATAAATCATAGCACTTAAGCAAGATAAATGCCACAACCATTTCTCCTAAGCTATATATTAAAAGTTGCATCACTGGAACAAATGCCATTTGTAAAAGAACAGATCTTGCACTGCTCTCTAAAAGGAAGCAAGGAGCTGGCCCTACAGATCTATCTAGTATTTTTATCCTGTCCTTCCAGCCAAGGCACTTAGGGTGGCACACATAGTTCTCCTTTCCCATTTTTCCCTCTCCAAAACAGTGTGGTAGATTAGGCTGAGAGAGCACAACTAGCCCAAGGTTATCTAGTGAGCCTCAGCCGTGTGGGGATCTGATCCTCACTCTCGCAGCTCTTCGGCCAATACTAACCAGTACAATACACTAACTTCACAGAAGTCCATTATCAAGAGCTGGAGCTACAACAATCTGCTCAAACTAAACTTGTAAAGCAGACAGTAGAAGCTCTTGTGGTATTGGTTCATGATTACCTTTTATGTGAAGGGCTGCAGCGTTGTATTTGGACTTTATTCCTTTCACTTTGGTGAGGAAAAATCTGAAAGGATTCCCTCCATCCAACAGATCCCAAGCGTCCTGCACTTTGTCTGGCGGCTCTGCAGATTGATGGTTTAGCGAAGGTTCATTACTTGCCATCTCCTTAGGGGCACAGTCCTCTCCCTGCCTGATGCTGGCGGCGGCTGCATCTCCTCTCTCCGCCTGGCCTTTGCAATCACCCTCTTCATCGCTGCTTGAAAGGCACCAACCCAAGCCATCGGGAGGGGGTCTCTTTGGGGCCGGCGGCCCCTCCGGCGGGGAATTTCCACCCCGCAATCCCAGCGGAGAAAATTTTCGCTTGTGAGCAGCCTTCCTGGCCTCTGGACAAGAGTAACGCGGCTCGCTCGCTCGGCCTCGACCCGCCGGCTGCAGCGAAGAGGTCGAGGGCTTCTCGCAACCACCAGCTGGCTCGTCACCACTCTCATCGCTACTGGACACGGTCCATTTCCCATGCTCGCTTTCCTGGGACATGATAGGGCCAAGCGAGGTGAAGCGCGCGGGAGAACTGAGGCGACCTCTGCCCGAGAGCGACGTCTCCACTTTTGCACGAAGAACCCACTCGGCCGGCCGGCCGACCGACTCGCACCTCCGAACCGTTCAGGGAGAATCATGGAAACCCGCGCCCTGCATAATGAGCAAGGTCCCGCAGCATTGCACCCGCTTTGCTTTGTCTAAGCCTGCCCAATAGGCTGGACCACCAAGCCAGGAACGCTCTAGTGGAGCGAGGGCGGTTTGAAGTCCGTTGGCCCGCCTACATTCAAAAGGAGGGACGCGTTCCCTGCGCGCGCGCGCTGCAAACGGAATTTCTTTCCTCCCCCACTCAGGACAGCCCAAGCCCCAGGCGCTTCTTCACTGAACCCAAACCAGCCAAAGAGACCCTTGTCCTCCACAAAACTGGCACCGAGGCAAGGCAGAAAAACCCCTCCGGAAACCTTTTTTCACGCCCCTCTCTTCGGGACAGCATGGACGCTACAGAATAGAAAGGGGCGTGTCTACGGGGAGAAACGTCCGGTTCCGGTGAGCCGCGGCGACATGATTGACGCTTTCTTCGGTCAACGACGGGAAGCTGAAGGGGCTTTCCCCGCCTACTGCGTCCAATGGGGGCTTTTTCGAGCGCCCGACCAATGAACGGCGGCCTTGTGGTTGCTAGGGGGAAGTTGAATGTGGGTCGTTTGGTTGCTATGGGAAGCTTCGCGGTGAGTGCCTGTCGGCGGGCTCTTCGGCTGGCATGTGCGCGGCGGTCGGTCAGGGAGAGGAAAGCGTTGGGCGCCTTCGCGATGAGCATCAAAGGAAGCGGTGGGTGAAGGTAGGCCAGGAGGACCGTTTTCGGAGTCTCTTGCTGTGGATGCGGTCCGTTGGGTCAGGTTGCCTTGAAAGGGAAGGGAAATATAAGCTGCAGTCAGGTTGCCTTGAAAGGGAAGGGAAATATCCTTCTTTTGGAGAGACGGCAGTATTAGTTTATGGGACTATAAAGACTTCACATGATTTGATTCCAGTAAATATAACTTTATTCCAGTAGGTATAAACTTAGGTGAACTCTGTCCCCCTCGTTATGATGCAGTGAATGAAGCCACACCCCACTGAATAGACCTGAGTAAGATTCTGGGTAGACCTGCTTAGTATTGCTCGGTTAATGTAGGCAGTGTGTGTGTGTGTGGGGGGGAATAAGAACATAAGAAAGCCCCTGCTGGATCAGACCAAGGCCCATCAAGTCCAGCAGTCTGTTCACACAGCGGCCAACCAGGTGCCTCTAGGAAGCCCACAAACAAGACGACTGCCGCAGCACCATCCTGCCTATGTTCCAGGATGGAACCAACAACAACAAACAATAACCAACAACCGTGTCAAGGGGGCATGAAAGCCAAGAAATATGGGCTGAAATGTAGTTATGCAATTTCAAATGTTAATCTACAAAAATGCACAGTCTATTAATTAGTTTTGCTAGCCTATTTAACACATGTAATGGGTGAGGGTTGAACAAGGGCTTGTGGTTTCTTACCCCATTATGTGTGGAACTCCCCATCTAGAGAGTAAAGGATATATTCACCCAGCTGGCTGTCTTAGAATAGCAGGCCTTGGGCACCTTGCAGTTTGTGATTTTATTTGCACGTTTGAAGGAGTGAACTCAAGGTTGAAGTGAGTGGGAAGATAGGCAGCGTCAGTATTCTTGGGTTATGTGTCTTGCACCACCATAATAAGTGAGCAAACTGTTCATGGAGAAATACAGTGACCTATAAATAATCCAACATAACACATTGCTACTGAAATACCCTGGAATTCTTTGTTATGGAAACATGTGGTGTTATCCTTAAATTGCAACTGATGGATAGCCTTTCCTTTTCAAGCTCCCATGACCCACAGGTCTTGAGCAGTTAATAGGGAGTTGTTGTTGTTTTTTGTTATTTCTTTAAGGAAAATATGGTGGAGAGATGCTTGGCCACCGCCCGTGTTATACTTGGATCTCTATCCACCAGCAAAAAGGGGACTATTTTATCACCTGTTACGGTGGCAGGACCAATGGATAGCATCCACACTGATATCACTAATTTCCAATCTGATCTTTTAAAAAAGACTTATCTTTACAATGGGTAAGGTACAAACAAGAGGGACAAACTACGGTCAGATGCTCTATTCTTTCAGATAGTCAGAAAGTCAATTAGAAGTAATTTTGGTAGTCCAGAAAATGAATCAAGGGAGCAGGTAAGAGAGGACAGAGGTTATCTTAACCAGTCTTTTCTATTCCTCTCCCTATGTATCCTGCACATAGCTCAAACTGTAAATTTTCTAGGCATGTCATGCATGTGCTTTAGGAAAAGCTGAAGAGTTTAAAAAATGCTAAGAGAAAACTGCCTGAATGAAAAAAGACATGCAATAATATAAATATTATTTATTATGATGGAACTGTTTGTGAAATTGTATTTACAAGAAGTGATATCTACAAGTAACAATGAAGGCACATCTGATGACACAATCACATGTTCACTTTTGCTGTCGCAGTCCTGGATTCAAAATCTTGTATGTTGCTCTGCCATCTTCTGTGATTGACAATTCAGCCTGTCAGTGGGATGCTCACATGTGAAGCTGTCTTATATTGAGGCAGATTGTTGATCTGTCAAGTTTAGCATTGTTTACTCTGATTGGTTGAGGTTCTCAGATAGGGGTTAAATGGAAGGGATTGAACCTGGAACAAATACTTTGCCACTGAGCCATGGCCCGCCCATGCTGGTCAAGCGCCCATTTGGCATATGCCTTATTAATTAATTAATTAGTAGACTTCAGTCACAAAAATCTATAATGAAAATGTCTAGTAGTCTTCTATCTTATGATTAGGAGTTAGAGAAAGCTATAATGAAGACGTAGTAAGAAATCCTCAAATTGTGCAGGTGCATGGGAGTTTTTGTAAAGCATTACAAGGAGCTCATGTACCACATGTGCCTGAAATCACTGATAGTGCAATACACTGGGAGTGCCTTGAACACACTGTAGCTGCCTTACATTGAATGACAGTATTAAGCCATCTAGGCCAATATATTGGACTCTGACTGGCAGCAGCTTTGCAGTGTTCCTTATCTATCTTGGTACAATATGCAGAGTGCTTTTGATGATACATAAATGTTAAAGTTTAACAATAACAATTAAGCAGTGGTGATGTGGAAACTGAAAGCAGGTCTCAGGTGGTGTATAGATGGATGTGTATGTGTGGAACGCAGAGATGTAAAACTTTAAACAATGAGGATTCAGTTACAATGTAAATATCTCTGTCAACATATACGGTAAATGTTTTCTGAAGCTTGAAAACAGGCAAAAGGTTACCTGTGCATTCCAAGATGGTCTGTGCCTGCAGAACATCTGTTTTCCAATGCTGGCCTTACCAATAATTTTCTGTATGCAGGAATAACACTGGAGCCTGTTAACGTGTTGATTTTTCCTTAACAAAAATGAATAGCAGAGCTGATAATATGTAAGAATATGTATGTGGGCTGGCTAGAGAGAGTTTGTTGATGTTTAATCATTTACACACATTTTGTACAAAGAGCTGCTTTCTTAAATGAAATTTGTATCCCTAGTGGAATGGACAGCAGGTGTGGAGGCGGCTTTCAGACCTTCTAATAGCGTTCTGCTCTCTTTAGAAAGATCTGACAAAACAAAATCCAACAACAAAGTATGGGAATTTTTAATCTAGTCACACAATAATGTTTAAGAAGATACCTGTACCTCTTTAAAAACGCAAAGTGATGCCTAAAATGTCCAGGTTATGGTAGTATTATAAGGTAGTTTTTCTGGACAGTTTGTTCTTCCAGGTAGAAAGTTTGTTTTTATTTTGCAAATTCACTTTGAACTGATATTACAGTTTTCAGTGATTTCTTAGAACTAGAAATCTTTTCTTTGGAAAATGTAAGAGAGTTCATGTATCTGAGATGTGAGAATTACTTCCTGCTCACCTGCTGTGGGGAGGTTAACATGTCTGCTGTATTTATAGATGATATTTAGTCATTAAAATTCCAGAAGCTGATCTTTTTTGTGTGTATATTCAAAAAGTCTAAAGTACTCCTGGTGTGTTTTCAGAACCTGATAATTTGTTCATGCATTTCATTAACACTTTCTCCACAAAAGGTTTCCACTGATGATGAGCAGGCAATCAGGCTTTCTTCATTTCTGTTTGCTTTAGTTCATAAGCATGTTCCTGCATGATGCTGCAATCAATATAAAATCAAGGAATAAGAGTGCTCTATCCATTGGCCCAAAACTTGAATGAGAAATTTAGCTATTTGAGTCACTTTTAGAGTTTTAAGGTTTTTTCTCACATGACTGAAAAACTACAGAAATAGTCTAGTATATTTTTATTTTGATTAACTCAGGATTGCTTTTAACTGTTCTTTGAGACTACTTCAGTACCTGTTGAAAAAGTAATCTTAGTTGTTGCTTGGGGAGGAGGCTCAGGATACTGTAAAAGGAGCGTCGTAGTATATAAGCTGTTCGTTTTGTTTATTTAACTATTTGTACCCTGCTTTTCTCACCAAAAAGACCCAAAGTAGCATACAACAAAAATAAGAGACAATATAAATAAGATAGGAACAGAACACCATATCATGTCTTGGGCTGGTCTTTGATTCAGGGGCTGGCTGATCCAGGGCACAGAACTCAAGCCATGGACTAAGAGCCAAAGGACCACACACAAGCTTTATAACAGCAACAAGAAGGGAAAGGGAAATACATTATAGTTGACAATGTTAGTCCTCCCAGTTGTTCCCTCCTGGCTCTCCAATTCTTTCCCACAAACTAGGTTGATGATACCTAACTATGGTTAGAGTTGCATATTGGCAACCCAACGTCCGTGTGGTGTAGTGGTTAAGAGCGGTGGTTTGGAGCGGTGGGCTCTAATCTGGTGAACCGGGTTGGCTTCCCCACTCCTACACAGGAAGCCAGCTGGGTGACCTTGGGCTAGTCACAGCTCTCTTAGAGCTCTCTCAGCCCCACCTACCTCACTGGGTGTCTGTTGTGCGGGGGTGGGGGAAGGTGATTGTAAGCCGGTTTGATTCTTCTTTAAGTGGTAGAGAAAGTCGGCACATAAAAACCAACTCTTCTTCTCCTCTTGGCTTTTAAAGCTCTTGAAGTGGCTCATGGGACATGGGGCAGGTGACATTAATAGTCTGTTGGGAGGTGGTAGAGAGCATACCTTTTCCAGAGGAAAGCCCAAGTAGGGGGTGGCCCCCTCAGCACTGGGCAGGTTCATGGCTTGTGTTCAGAATGGGCACAAGGTGCTGGGGTGAGCTGACTGTGCAGGGCACAGTTAGTCAGGGTCCACATACCTCTGTGGTATTGACAACATTGCTTCAGCTGCTGCCACGTGTCCTGGGCCCTTTGTTGTAGCTTCACAATGGCCGTGCTTTCAAGGGAATAACGAGTGATTCTTGGAACGAGCATCCTCGAAACCCTAGCTGTGGTTTGATTAAAGTGAAAAGAGACCGTTTAAAAGACAGATTAGCAACTCACTTTAGATCATATCTGAACAAAGGAGTGTAGCTGTTTCACCTTGATGCTCCAAGCATTGCTTATAGAGGCTTTAATAAAATAAATGGCTTTTAAATCTCTTGTACTAACACTTTAAGGATCACAGATTGGTAATATATAATATTAGATATCAAACCAGAGCTGGGCTATAAATTCTTCTAAGTGCACAGGACCATGTTAGACACTGGGTTTTTTTGGTCCCCATTAACTTTTTTTTATACTCTTCAGGCATTTGAGGCGTGTGATGAAGGCAACAAAGGATACTTAAGCAGAGAGGACTACAAGGTTGCTGTAGTGATGCTGTTTGGCTATAAGCCCTCAAAGGTACAGTTTATTTTCTTTCACCTGTATGTCACACATGCTTTTTATTAAACATTTCATATAAGTCTTCTGGGTAAATATGCATTGGATCAGGCTATCAGTCATTTTTTCCTCTAAAAATTCAACCAAATGCCGTTTTAAGAGTTTCGGATATATTTTGTCTTGTACATATCCATACAAACAGCTTTGAAGCCAAATAATGCCTTTTGTTACCAAGAGGTGTCGCTGTTAAAACACTTTTCTTACAAATTTGGATTTGGGAAGGAAAAGCTGATTTGGTGTGATATTTTCTAGCTCTTTCAGTAGAAACTCTTTAGTGTGTGGATCAAAACTAATTTCCCTCCAAGTCTGTTGTATTTATTGTAACAGAGTAAAAGAGTTTATTAAATGAGTTACAGATTGCAGCCATTTCATCTGTCTTTTTAAAAACAGAATGATAAAATTATATTTTTATTTTCAAGGTTATTGTTTGGCTTTCTATAGAGTGAGATGTTAGATACAGTACAATTTATAAAAATGTACAGTAATATTAGAACTATAGGCGCTGTCAAAGTGCTATGACTAGTGTTTGAGCAGAAAAGCTCCCTTTGCAGTTTTGTATTAATTTTTTGCAGTCTCAGAAAAAATGTTTGTGTCAGGGGGTGAATAGACTTTTAAGAAATTAAAGTACGCAGTGACCTTCCTGCCAGCTAGGTGGCAATGACCAATTCAGGAAAAAGAAAAGTGTAGACACAGTTTGTAGTTAGTGTAGTTGTGGATCGCATCGCACTGTGGATTCCACCACGTTGGGCTGTGCAGAACATGCACTTGAATGCAAATACTGACATGCAGTCCATCAACAGCAATGCAGTGAGGGACAATAACATTGGACTTGGGTGTGAATCACAGTATGCACCCAATTGTGGTTGATCTATCAGGGCTGTGTTGCTATCAATGGAACATGCCTCAGCTTTTCCCTCTCAGCTTAAAGGACCAGCCATCACTTGGCAGAATCTCCTCTGCCCTGGTGGCTCTGTGGACCCGCTGGGCAAGAGTGTACCAAGGTGGGGCAATCACTTGGCACAGGCTGCATGGCAGCCATGCTGCAAGGACATGGCTATCATCTGGTGGATGTTGCCCTGAACAGTATAGCAGGATGTTATCCAACGGTGATTTAGGGAACTGACATGCAAGAGGCTCTGGAAAGGGCAAGGGTTGTGCTCTCTTAGCCTCTGTCAGCACAAATTGGTTTGCTTTACAGCTTAAAAGATAACCGTTGGCCTCCGAAGAACATGGCTAAGGACACGTGTCCTCTCTGCCCGAAGCTTCACCCCCTCCTGCTCTTTTGTGGCCCAAAATGAATTGAAACAAGAGGAAGACTCTCGCTTTCCTTCAGCCTACCTTCCAGCATACCCCAGTTTGGGGCCCTGTCTACACACTGCTTTGTTCTGCCAACTTTTTAGCAGCGTGAGAGCAGTGTACATGTGAGGCCTTCATTTCTCACAGGTTTTGGGAGTCTGATTGGAGCGTTAAATCTAGCATACTTTGGCGATTCCTTTTGTGCACAAGAAATCCCTTCAGACTTGCCCTTTCCCCTATTTTTCCACACAGCACAACTTCAGATGTTTGAAAATGGAAGGAGTAATAATCTACTTATTATAAATAGACCTCAGAAGAAGCCTCAGTAAGTGAAGATGTTCAGTGTGCTCAACCAATGTCAGCTCAGAAATGTTTGCTATCACCCTATAAGTAAAACCCCCCACAAATCAGTGGGTTATAGATCAAAAAGCCTGAACTGAGCCTAGAAGCTAAAATGACTAAATGGAGGCTGTCGTAATTTGGTCACATTATGAGAAGACAAGAGTCACTGGAAAAGACAGTCATGCTAGGAAAAGCTGAAGGCAGCAGGAAAAGAGGAAGATCCAGCAAGAGATGGATTGACTCTATAAAGGAAGCCACGGCCCCCAGTTTGCAAGATCTGAGCAAGACTGTTAAGGATAGGACGTTTTGGAAGACATTGATTCATAGGGTTTCCATGAGTTGGAAGCGACTTGATGGCACTTAACACACACACACAAGTCAGGCCAGTAAAATTATTACTATTAATAGGCTTGTCAGGCAGTGCAGTCCGAAACAGAGTTATACCATTCCGAGTCTATTGAAGTCAGTTGGCTTAGAATGGTGTAACTCTGTGTAGGATTGCACTCACTTGCCTAGTGAGTTCACCGCAGGAGTGAGATCTGAACTGAAGACTGGCCAGTACACTGTCTAGCAGCATGGCTGCCACCAGCATGGTGATGTTCACGTTTTGTATTAAAAAAACTAGAGAAAATACTACTTGTCTTTTATTAGGTGCCTCTTACGTTCTGCAGCACTCTTGTTCTTTCTGAACAGTTGTGAAGAAATATTTTTGTTTCGGTGTGTTTTGGAGTAGTAAAGAATCATTGTTTCGGTCCTGAGTCTTAAGAAACTGATAAGTTTAAATGTGCTACTGTCAGTATACGGCCTACCCAAAGTTAAAGATTCTATCTGTGATATTTAAAGCATCTAAGGCAAAATTCTGAATTAAGGACTATTCTTTATGAGAATGTGTAAAATGGTTTTACAGACTCTGCTTATGTACACATTTTGATGTAAGGGTTATTCTTTATTGGAATGTTCTAATTACTTTGCAGACTGTGCTTATGTACAAATAAAAAGTGAAAATGCAAATGTATTTGCTTCAGTTCATTCTCTGATGCAAATATATTTGATTCAGTGGTGTAGCAGCAGACTCTAATCTGGAGAACCGGGTTTGATTCCCCACTCCTCCACATGAAGCCTGCTGGGTGACCTGGGGCTTGTCACAGTTCTCTCCAAACTCTCTCAGCCCCACCTACCTCACAAGTTGTCTGTTGTGGGGAGAGGAAGGGAAGGTGATTGTAAGCCGGTTTGAGACTCCTTAAATGTAGAGAAAAGCAGGGTATACAAACCAACTCTTCTTCTTCTTTATTTTAGATGGAAGTAGAGTCTGTCATGGCCTCTGCGCAGCAAAGTCAATCGGGTACTATGCAAACTTTTTATTTTTAATCTTTTTTTAGTAGTTGTAAAACTTGAAACAATAGGATTTGAAAATTAAGTGTTTTGTGATGACCTGTGCTTTAAGCAAATATATTGAACTGAACTTGGAAAAACAGTATTGGTCACGTTAATTATTAAACACAGTAAAAGCCTACTGGGCATCGGCTTAAAGACACGCGTTTGTAAATTTTGTGCTAAAAACAGTACTCCTGAGCATCGTGAATAGAGAGTTTCATCCATGGGGATCTAGGGATGATCTCATTCAAGAAATCGTTTCCCCCCCTTATTCTACTAGGCAGCACAAAGTAAAGAATTCCAACTTTAAGCCATAAAAGAATGGGGAAAGAGCAGGGAAAGTTTTCCCTGCAACAATAAGTGTCAGTAGCCCCACTTGAGACTGAAATTTGTATACCAAACTAGATTCAGCCGGTCTTCAGTTTCTGCTGATTTCCCCTTCAAGATGCAGCCTCCTGTACCACATCCTGCTCTGTTCCTGGTGGTACTTCAACCCTTGGAAGGAGCTGCAGGAGGAAGGCAGAGGTGGGGAAGAGCCATTCTGCAAATGTAGATCGATTCACCGTTCTCCGGACCCAGCCTGACATCTGTAGCATTTTATTTTCTGGTGTTAAAAGGTCAACTGTTGATATTTAAAGATGAATACCTTCAGGAAATTCCTTAGTTTGTGGACTCCTCAAAGTGCCCAATCCAGTAACAAGCAATGGGATTTTAGAATTTATGCTTGTACCAGAACAAAACTGGGTTGAAAATCTGAGTGGAAGAGGTTCTTTAAAGACGTATTGTTCTCAGTACAAGTAGAAAGAAAGGTTTGCTTTTTTAAAATAAAGAAAATGAAACGAAAGGAGTCCTTCTGCTAGTACTAGCCACCTTCACTTTACCTTGGTACAGTCAGGGTAGTATATAGGTGATCTGTTATTCTACCTTTATTATCAAGATTCTCCTGGGCTCCGCTGCTATTTATTTCCTTTTCGTTAGTTTGTAGCCCCACATTCATGAGAACAGGGTGCTGATGTTGCCCGTGCCTTTTTTCAGCTCCTGTTTTATTCCTTCCATTGCCACTTTTAGCATCAGGTAGTAGCTTCCTTTGAACCACTTCATTTGCTGGCAGATAAGAATCCTGAAAATAAAACTGGATGGATTGTTGAGTTGAATTAACACAAATATTGCCAATCCCAATGCAGCTTTTGTGCTGAAAAACATGAAAACCTTTTATGAAAAATGAATGGGAAACACATCCTTTTGAGACTTTTCTGCAGTCTTGTGTATTTGTGACTCTTGAGGGGAAGGTAGAATGGAACTATGCTACTTTGAAATATGCTGCTTCAAACTGGGTGCAGTGGATAATTTATTTACTTTATTTATACCCCACTTTTCTCCCCAAGGCACTTTTCTCTCCAAAGCAGCTTGTATCATTCTCCTCTCTTCCATTTATACTGAGAATATGTGACTGGATCAAGGTCACCCAGTAAGCTTCCATAACAGAGTGGGGGCTCCCAATTGGGTCTCCCTGATCCTAGTCTGACACTGTAACCACTACACGACACCAGCTCTCTGCGTTCTTCATGCTTTCCTATATGAAAAGCTCCCTGAAACTAGGGTCATTTATGCATGGGAGTTTTACCTGAGGTTCGTTGCTGGCTGGACCCACACTTTCCTGTTGGGAATCTATGCACCAGCAGTCTCCAAGCTCAAATCAAGTCCCCGCTCCTTTAAATGCTGCTTTGTAATTGGCTTACTTTGTGATGCTTACTATGAGAGAACCCCCCCCCCCGCAAACCCAATTGCCAAATAAAAAAGCATTTTAAGAAGAAAAACAAAAAATGAGCAGTCTGAAAGGGGGGGAAATATAAACCCCGTTTTTAAAAAGTCTTTCTTCTGCTCAGAAAGAGCTCCCAGGAAGCATTTGAATCCCAGCCTCTTTACTCGCTCCTTTGTAATTGTCTGCATGCTTTCTGTGATAGAAACCAAGCTTGGGTGTGCTGAGCTTTGCATTATGCTTGGAGATTTTACCTGGGCTGAGCTCAGGGGAGAGGAAAGAATCGTGTTAACAGAGGAACAGGAAGGTCCGGGATTTGTGAGGGCTGGCAGCGAGGTCATGTCTATTGGAGGGAAAACTCATGCATACCTCCAAGGAACAACTGAGACAGACCGGGGCAAATTTGAGTGAAAGCACCCATGCATAAATTACCTAGGAGACTGGTACAACCAGGATAAGGGCAGTCTAAAACCTTTCTCCCTGATGTGCTAATTGTTGACTTGCTGAAGTTCGTTTTTTTAAAACTTGGGGAGAATTAAAAATAATTTCTCCACCTTCCACCTCATTCTGCTGCACGTGTAGACCATGTCTACTACTTTGCTTTTGAAATGAGAAGAGGTAGGATCTCATATCTATACCTGTTTCCCGATGGATGATTTTGTAAGACCTTGCTTGCATCTGAGACAGAGGAGGCTTACGTCAATCACAGAGTTGGCTCAGCTCAGGATTCTCTGGATCTTTTATGAGGTACCAATCCAGCATTACCCTGACCTGGATGGGCCAGGTTAGCTTGATCTCATCAGACCTTGAAAAATAAGCAGGAGTGAGCCCTGGCTAGTACTTGGGTGGGAGACCACTAAGGAAGTCTAGGGTTGCTACGCAGAGGCAGGCAACAGCAAACCACCTCTGTTCATCTCTTGCCTTGAAAACCCTTCTGGTTCACCATAAGTCAGCTTTGACAGTACAGCACTTTCCACCACCAATCCAGCATCTCTTCACTAGTTAGGGACAACTCTGTTCCCATGACTATTCCAGAAATGTTGTGAAATCGCACACATCTGGTTTTCCATTGTTCTTCATTTGTCAGATTGGTCCTGAAAACTACTTTTGTGCCACTTGACTTGGAACTTGTAAGAATATATTAAACTGGGAAGTTTATTTATAGTGGTGTACTTTAAACAATATGTAAAAGAGAATGAATACCATAATACTTATATACACATGTTTAGTTAACACTCTACTCCTCCACCAAATATGTAATCAGCATAAGAGGCTTGTCGGTAACATTTCAACCCTGTTAACCCATGTTGCATTCATAAAACTAAAATACAGGCTGGTGAGCAGAAGAATGTAGCTTTGCATTGAACTAAAATGAATGCGTACTGGGAAATCTTTGTAGGTGGTGGCTTTTTTTATCAGGGTCACTACATAATAGAAAAACTGTGCATTAATAAAATTGGATGTTCAAGCACGCAAATGCCGCCTGTTTAGGCAGTCCTTGCTATTAAAGAAATTGTACAGTATGGTTAAGAACATAATAATTTAAGCCAGCATGGTATTTTTGGTCTTAGAAACAGAAAATGTACATGTAAACAAAAAGTGGTTATTTTTAAATCGGAGAAAAGAAACCAATTCCTAGAGTGGATTTGAATTCTCCGACAGCACATAGACTTAAAGTGTTGTGTCCCAAACCTCTGCCAGGGATCCAAAGAACTACCCCCAAGGACTTCACCATTTCTGGTGGCTTTTTTTACTTTTTGGTTTGAAGAGCAGACCCCTTGGCATGTCCTGACCTGCTTCAAAAGTTCCCTCAGTTTTCAAAAAGAGGGATGCCTCTTGGTGCAGGACAGGGGGTACTTCCCAAGAAGCTCTGACTGATTTTCCATCAGAAAAGTAGCCTGGTTTAAACAGTATTACCTTGTAGGTTTAATCGCCTATATTTATTTAAAACATATCTACGCCACCTTTCCACCCAAATAGGTTCCCCAAGGCAGTAGTTATAAAAACCTTGAACATTTCTACGTTAAATTTTCAAGGCATTAAAATAGAATTTAAAATACAAGAGCCTAGAAAATATGTTAACAATTCAATAGTACATATAAACGCACACAATACAACCAGGGAGGCGGACCAGTAACAGTTTACTTGGAGGTAAGACCTGTTGGAATCACCAAGATGTACTTCTGAATAAAGATGTTTAAGTCTGCAATTACAGTCTGATGAAGAAGTGAGATGCTGTGCATAATTCCTACTTCAAGATTTCTTTTTTCATTTGCAGTGCAGTCCTAAGCCAAGTTTCACCGTTCTCAGCCCATTGACTTAGTGTACTTAGAAATGTATAACTCTGTTTAGGATTGCACTGCTAAAATATTACAAGGGCTTTACTGCTTGAATTATAAGTACTTGTAGTAGGAATAATGTTATACTTCTGTTGATACATGTCCATTTCTCCAGGTGTATCTCCTGAGGAGTTTCTCAATCTTATGAGCACAAAGAAGACTGCACAGTTGTACCACAGCGAAGCAAGACATCTCTTCACTGCTTTTGACATGCAATGTAAGCTTTTCTTCTGTGTCAGATAACTGAAAGTGGACTTGTCCACTGAGCCAAATATAGCGCATGATTGGATATAGCAGCTGTGCATGCTGTAGTGGGGGGGCGTGTTTCCACAGGTCCCTGGCTAGAGCTGGTGCCTTGAGAAAGAGAGGGATCCAAGCAGCGTAGGAAGCATTAAGGTGGCAGATGTAAAAGCCAAGCTGTTATACCTTTGGAGTTTCTAAGAGGTAGACTTGGTAAGTTTAGAATAGGAGTGCCTTCTCACAAAGTGCATTGCAACAAGAGCCCAGTAACCTGTAGTACTGAAAGCGCCTATTGTTGTATCTCCTAGGTTTAATTTTGCTTAGTAGCAAAAAATCCATGAACAGCAGACATCCTTGCAAAGGGCAAAGAGTGGAGGTCCTGAATATACATGTACAAGTGGGGGGGGGGCGCAAAACTTGCAGAGGGGGGATTCCCCCCATTGCTGAGGCTGCCAAGGCAGCAACACCCCACCCCCCCCAAGTCCCGACCTCTAGGCATCTGTCAGCGTCTCACCAGAGCAGCTGCCCATAGGCTGGGAGGGGGACACTGGAAGCTGCCAACAGTAAATGTGTTCTCTGCAGAAGCGCAGAGAATGCTTTCTTTAGTTTTGGGGGGATTTAAACCCTCCAGGTTTGTTTTTTTTCAGTTTAAGATTTTTCTGTAGATTTAGTGGGTCCCCTAAGTCTGCAGAAAAACCTGTTGGGGGTCAGTCTGCCCCCTATCTGTGGATTTAGAAATCCGTAGGCAGGGGGCAGACTTGGGAATTAGATATATAGACTGGGAATGTCATAGGCCTTTCTTTAAATCTGCGAGGGAGCTATATTCTTGGAAAGATTTTTCTAGTTAGTGTGGTAGAATCCCTGCTTCCGAAAATGTCAAAACATGTCTTAGAACCCTTTTTAATTAATGCATTGCTGTTCTAAATATTTAAAAGCCTTTCAACAAGCCTTTTAATTTGGTTCCCTCCTGTAAGGTAAAGGATTTTTATCTTTGGATGATTTCAAAACAGCCTTCAGAATCGTTGCACCAAAATTACCAGAGAGAACCATAGTTGAAGCATTCAGGTAAGGCTGTCTTCTTACCATGTAGGTTTATTGTGGTATCCGGTTACATTGGGCTCAGCACTGAGGCACAAAGAAATTCCCACAGACCATAATGGAGCCCTACTTTCTCTCCACACGCACACAAACACACACCCGCAGTACTGGTTTTGCACAACTCCGTGTGCTCTTCTCAGGATTCCAGCCCACTGCATCCATGCCATTATACAATTTTATTAATTTTCAAAAGCTTCATATAGCAGGTTTGGAATAAATTCACTAGTAGGGACGCAAAAGACTAAAAGAAGAAGAAAATGGTTTGGATCCAGCAATGTGCAAGCCAGGAAAAAAACAAAACATAGCATAATTCAACTTGTGGAAGGTCTGTGCAACATCTACCACTCCCTTCCTAGTTTATTTATCTTCACACGGACTGGCATGCACTCATAAGATCTTGTGCCACAATCTCCTCCCTCTCCTGTAGTGTACCTCTGGGATGCGTTTTGAGAATAAAGAACCTGTTAAGTTCACTTCCTGGAATCCCAGATTGGTTGCTCAGTGTCTTGCTCAAGCGGAAACGCAACTGGGGATATAATAAGTTTGACTTGGCGCAAGACGGTTTTTTATCTTCTTCCATTCTCGCTTGTGCAAGAGCCCTGGCACAAGTGGAAATTTTGCACTGGATCCAACCCAGTATCTTGGTGCAGTATCTTGTGCACTGCTGCTTGCTGAGCCTTTTTATTGCTGCAAAATTTTGACATGTAGAGGGAAACTCAAGGGCATCATTAATCAGCAAATGCTCCCTACTGCAGTGCAGAGCACACACCATTAAGAGATAGCATGTTCCACGCTGGCCACTTAAGAATACACGCAGCACTTATACAAACAAGAACAATAGTTGCCTGCTGAGGTCAGAACACAGGTGGTTGTACAAGCTGTTTACTCTGTGTGTCTGTATGCAGAACTGAACACTCTTCTCTTTTTTTGCTCTTTAGCTCTTTGCAACAGCAGTGTTTCTCTAAACAGCTTTCGCTCCCATTGGTGAAGAAAATGGGATTTCATTTTGTTATTGTTGCAATATATTCAGGATGCGCAGGGCAAAGATTTTCTTCGCCTGTGCGTTAATCTCTATAGAGAATGTGAAACACTAAAATGAACATAAATTGACAGTAGGTGTGTTGAACCATATGGTGGTGCTAAATAGCCTTTAAAAGGGAAGTAATGAGAAAGGATATAGTAGATTATTCCAAACGAGAGTACGTGTGCTTGATATCATTGGAATCTTCATTGTAGTCTTGCGTGACATTAACACCATGTTGCTGTTCAAAATAAATTCTTGAAATTTACATCTTGACCAATACTGTTATGATCTATGCAAAATACTTGTAGCAATTTATGTCTGAAGTTGTTATTTGGCATCACTGTCAGTATGCTTTGATCTTGACTATACAACATGAAATTATTTTAAGAGGAAGAATAAGCATCAGCTTCCTTCTCCGTGCTCTCTCTTATTCCATGAAAACACATTACATACCTGGGGAACAATCCTCAAGAGTGCTCTGCTGTACTGATAGGGCTCCCCTTTTGTCCTTCCCGTCAGCAGAGTCACCTAAACTTAACATACTCCAGGTGTACTTGGGAGCCAGAATGTCACACAGCCTAGCAGGCATATACCTATGCTCTGCACTGCCCAATTCCTGCCTGGATTTGCAGGATCAAAACAAGTTGCTAATGTACGTGATCAGAAATAGAGTAGCTCCAGCAATTGCTGTGTGGTCTTTGCCCCCTGGGATATCAAGCTTCCACGTATGGCTGGTGTTTGCTAGGCCTTGAAAGGGAGAGAAAAGAAAGGAAAGGGATAATTTTCTTCCCTGGAGGTTTTTAAGCAGAGGCTAGATGGCCATCTGTCAGCAATGCTGATTTTATGACCTTGGGCAGTTCATGGGAGGGAGGCCATCTTGGCCATCTTCTAGGGGTCACTGAGGGTGTGTGTGGGAGGTAGTTGTGAGTTTTCTGCATTGTGCAGGGGTTTGGACTAGATGACCTTCGTGGTCCCTTCCAACTCTATGATTCTATGTCCACACAGCAACAGTTGGCAGATTACTGATATCTGGACATCTTGGTGTCTTGCTAACATATTTGAAACCTTCTGTAGAGTTTTTTTAGCCCAGTCTTCTACAACAATTCTATCAGTTAGCACAAGTTTAAATGGATGTAGGTGGTCCGACAAAACGATCTGGCAATAAATCATCATATTCCAGCTTCACGTCAGGTGTTGTCCAAGCTGTTGTCATAAGACATTCCAGGAAAGATTGTTGTTCTGAAGTGTCAATTTATGTTTCTATTACAAGTTTTGTGCCTGTGAAAAGAGTTCATGATGGGGGGGGGGAGGCAGGACAAAGAGGAGGACATTTTCTCTCCCTCTCTATATCCCCATCCATCCTTCAATTCTCCTGTGTGAGTAAGATATCCAGCTTCTGCACCTCAATCATTTGCTGGATCGGAAACTGTGGGTATAAGTCAGGTGCACATCTAAATGAGCTTATGAGCATAGATGCTTTGTATCTGCACTGTTCTGTGTTCAGTGGAATAAACCCTCAGATTTGGATTCAAATGTACATCCTGATGGGGATGTGTATCCAAATGAGCCTTTCTATTAAAAGTAGGGTAATGCAGATAGTATCAGCACTCAGGTGTGCATTTGGATGTATATCTACTTTAAGTGCATAGTTCATGATCCAGTTAAGGAAATGTGTGCTTTCATGTGAGGACCTTCATGTGTGGAAACTGCTCAATCACACTGTCATATTGAATCAGACCACTGGTCCATTGAGGCCAGTGCTGTCTTTTCAGACTGGCAGCAGCTCTCCAGGGTCACAGGTGGACATCTTTCACATCATCTCCTACCTGGTCCTTTTAGTTGGAGATGCCTGGGACTGAACCTGGGTCTTTCTCCGTGCCAATCAAGTTCTCTACCACTGAGCCATAGTTGTTCCCCTTCCTGATCCCCTTCCAAGTCCCCTCCGTAGGTGGATCGAGGCACCTTGGCTTTGGGAGGAACTGATGCAGCCCCTCAAATTCAACTGGGAGATACCTGGTTTGAGGGGCTGTGAAGTGTCTCCTCAGGTGGGGTTCCTTGTGGAGCAAATACTGATGCCATCCCTCCGGTTGAATCAGGAAATATTGCAGTATAGAGTGGAGTTGGTGGGTTTCCTCTTGTGGGGGGGGGTTGGGCTCAGAGGGACAAACACCCTTAGAGATACATTCCCCAAGGCTAGCTCCCTACCTGAAGTACTTTTTAAAACTGTAAGGAGGGGAGTTCCTATTTTACTAATTCAAGAAGCTACTAATCCAGTTGTATTCACTTACTGTTGACAAGGAAGCCTCTGTCTTAAATGTAACACAGGAGCATAGAAGTTATTCAGAAAAGTAAAATGTGAACTGATGTAAAAGACTACTGATTGGTAATTTTTTTTAAATTTTAGTTTTGCTCATTCACAACTATAATCAATGATGTGTTGACGGAAACGTAGCAAATTTATGGGTAGAGAGGCTATTCTCCGTGTGCTTTGGTAGTCTGCACCTCAAAAGAAATGTCTCAATCCAGGAAATAAAATGAGGAAACAGATTTCCACAGGTGGATTTTCCTTACTGGGCATGCAGAAGCCCTTAAATGTGAGGCAAAAGGACAAAATCCAGCAAGTCGGCAGTGTACGTGATTTGCCCTAGAAACTTCCTCCGTGCCTAAGGCTTGTGCACCAGCATCTAAGCCACCATCTGCAGGTGCGGCAGCAAGTCTGCAGCTGATGGCTGCTTCCACGATTCCCCTAGATCAGGATATGCAAGATGACATTAAAAAAGCGGATGGTATCTCCTACTGTGATCTGCATTTTATGCTGATTTACACTTAAATGAATAGGGTAACACTAAAGGCATACTGATGCCTGTGGTGTTTTTTTTTTTTTTTTGTTCTGCTCCTATTCTAAAATGACCTCATTGTTTCTTTCTTGTAATTATTCAGTAATGCAAAAATACCCCGGTTTTGTGTAGGTATCTTCAGTTGTGATCTTGTGCTCTTTATGAAATTTTGATTTAGACATGTACTGCAGAGCGACTATGAAACATTCATCTTCTCATGGCTAGTTGCCATGGGAACATAGTACACAGTGCAATGTCATTCCGGTTCTGGTGATGTCTGCAGTCGTTTGTGATTTTTCCTCCCCTTTGTTGTTCTCTTTCTTAGGCAAGTGTGTGGCAGCCCCTTCATCCAAGTATGCGTGCTGTTGCGCGAGCGCACGTCTCATAAAACAATCTCAAACAGCTACCATTGCCTGCCTGCGTGCTTTTGTCCATGGGCACAGTTTTTGGCTGAATCTGTTTGAAAAAGTTGATAACTCTTGCTGTTTTGGTTGTGTAGAATGAGGTGTAAAATATCACCCGTGCCCAAGATAGCAGGTGTTCTTTTTTTTTTCTCATTCTGAAATGAGGAATTAACCTCTCCTGGACACTAGCTGACATTTGATCATCAAGACTGAAAATGATTTCCTTCTCCTTCGCTGCCACCTTCTGTATTCTTCCCTGCGGTAGATCATCCATCTGCTAAGAAATTACCCAAAGGCCAGTTCAGACACAGGAAATGTTTAATAGGGTTGCAGGGAAATAAAATGTATCAGCAAGCAAAATGGTTTGGTTCAACGTAGGAAACACAAATTGCTTCATCTTTTTTATGAATATTATTTCCCATGTTCAGACTGCAGTCCTCCACCATCCAGGGCATCCTGTTTTTTCATTTGCCTCGCAAGTTCCATTTGCAGCCGTCTTGCATTACTACCACTGCAAACACCATCTTAGACCTGCTCCCCGACCGTTCCCTGTTCCCTCCTACAAATGTGGTTGCATTGATGGGCTCACCTAGTATTTTCCAAATGGCTGGTGGTGAAGGGCAAAAATAGTGCTGGGTTGTGTAAACTACTTGTTGTTGTGCTAACTAGCTCCATGAACAAGACGGGCTTTGGGGCTTGATCTGTTAATACTCAGCTTCTCCCAGATCCTGTACTCACAGAACTTGCACTCCCCCCCCCTTTTCCGCTGAAGTAAATATTTGGGAGATACACCCCAAGGGGGTTTGGTGCTTGTGTTTCTTCAGCAGCTGCCCCCTATGCTACGTAGCCAAATCACTTGAGAGGACTTTTTAAAGGATATGGTATAGGAGGGGAGGGGAGGGGGGTTTCCTCTTCAAAGAAAATAAAATCCCACTGAGCATAGCCAGCCCCTTGGTTGTACCTGAGGTACAAAGAGAAATAAAAGGGCGGCACCAATCACTAAGAGATAGGGTTGCCAGGTCCCTCTTCACCACCGACAGGAGGTTTTTGGGGCGGAGCCTGAGGAGGGCAGGGTTTGGGGAGGGGAGGGATTTCGATGCCATAGAGTCCAATTGCCAAAGCGACCGTTTTCTCCAGGTGAACTGATCTCTATCGGCTGAAGATCAGTTGTAATAGCAGGAGATCTCCAGCTAGTACCTGGAGGTTGGCAACCCTACTAGGAGATGAAAGTTGAAAAGGCCAAGGACTATGGTACAAAATAAGGTAAAAATATATATATTATTCAGTTAAAACTCCCTAAATTCCACACGCATTTCGCCAGGCGGCTTCTTCAGGGGGATCTGTTAGTCTTGCAGTGATTGTCTAAAAAGAGTACAAGATCTGTAGGCTAAATGAATAATAAAATATATTTTTACCTTATTTTGCACCATTAGCCTTGCCCTTATTTTTTTTATCTCCTTGTACCTGAGATATAGCCACTAAGCGACATCTCTACTTTTCTGTAATACTGTTTGTGAACCTTTCATTCTGAAAGCTACATAACTGGAAATTACACAGCAGCTGTGCCAGAATACACCATTACTTTTTTTACTAGCAAGCACGAATCAATAACAATTACTGGCCCTCCTTCTAGTGTTTTTCGTTTATGTGTTTTTATTAAATTATGTTATAATTTAACTGTATTTTTAATTGCTTAAAATATTTTAATTTTTTTTAATGTTTGCCATTTCATGGACCCTGATTGGGTGGAAAGGTAGCATAAAATGTTTTAAATAAATAAATACTTACGATAATCTTTTGAAGAGAGACAAAGATAAGTGTTTTGGGTGGTTGCAATGTTTTAATGGGAATTAGCAAATGAGAAGCACATAACATGTCGTCACTTAGAGCTGTATGCGTCTTTAGTCAGAAATCAAATGGCGTTTGTTCAGTGCTACCTTTTTGTGTTGTTCTTAGAACATTTGGGAAATCCATGAATTGGTCTGAACGATTGTTGCAGTGCTGGCATTGTGATTCTGATACCAGCAGCTGGATTAGGGTGGCCAACCTCCAGGTACTAGCTGGAGATCTCCTGCTATTACAACTGATCTCCAGCTGATAGAGATCAGTTCACCTGGAGAAAATGGCTGCTTTGGCAATTGGACTCTATGGCACCTCTCCCAAAACCCTGCCCTCCTCAGGCTCCACCCCAAAAACCTCCCGCCAGTGGCGAAGAAGGACCTGGCAGCCCTAAACTGGATGCTAAACTGAGGATTACCAAGTAGTGAATGAAGGGTCAGGAATGTAACCAGTCATTAATTATTCAATTTTGTCCTTCTCCCTTTCTTATTTACTGTTATAGTTTCAAAAAGCGCATTTCAGTGGGCAACAGGAAGACTTTCAAAGTACGTGCGACTTAGGAGTTCTTTCATTCATTTTTCTTGACTTTGCTTTCTGAGTTGTACAGTTCTTTTGAGGAGACAATATCCACGATTGGCATCATCTCAAAAAATAAAAGTGAAAATATCCTTGACTGATGAGATATGCCATTGTTTATTGGTACTGAATAGGAAACATTTATACATGTTTTCATAACTTGGGCCTTCTCTCTATGGCAGAGAAAAGTTCAGTGGTGCAAAGAAATGTCGTTTGGCCTCCCGCCATGTGGCTTCTTTCTGCATTCTTGAATTTTTACTTTTATTTTTATCACTGGTAAAATACTGCATTTTAAAATGTTTTGCAAACGTTATTTTTTTCTTG
This sequence comes from Euleptes europaea, assembly GCF_029931775.1. Classification (NCBI taxonomy): domain Eukaryota; kingdom Metazoa; phylum Chordata; class Lepidosauria; order Squamata; family Sphaerodactylidae; genus Euleptes; species Euleptes europaea. Next base: position 26,613,418 of record NC_079317.1, read on the forward strand.
CAAGTGTGTGAGGTTCCAACTTCTCCAGCCCTGCCTGCTGGCCTTCAGCTGTCCGGCCACATGACGGGATGGGTTCCCCCAAGCCTCAGAATGGGAAGAGGAGGGGGTTGCGCCACCTGGTGCCTGGCTCTTCCCTGGGCCTGTGCTCCCCCAGACCTCAGAGAAAGGCCCTCTCATTCTCCCCTGGCCTGTTGTGGGTCAGCTTTATAGGAGTTGGGTTTGGCCCCACGTAGGGTGGCCAACCTCCAGGTGGTGGCTGGAGATCTCCCGCTATTACAGCCCTCTTCCCCACGCAGGGCTGAGCTGGTTCCTTCCTCCCTGCTCTCCCTGTGAGAGGTGCCCCCTGGGCCTGCGTTAGGGTTATCAGGTCCCTCTTCGCCACTGGCGGCAGGTTTTTGGGGCGGAGCCTGAGGAGGGTAGGGTTTGGGGAGGGACTTCAATGCCATAGAGTCCAATTGCCAAAGTGGCCATTTTCTCCAGTTGAACTGATCTCTATCAACTGGAGATCAGTTGTAATCGCAGGAGATCTCCAGCTAGTATAGGGTTGCCAGGTGCCTCTTTGCCACTGGCGGGAGATTTTTGGGGCAGAGCCTGAGGAGGGTAGGGTTTAGGGAGGGGAGGGACTTCAATGCCATAGAGTCCAATTGCCGAAGCTGCCATTTTTCTCCAGGTGATCTGATCTCTATTTCCTGGAGATCAGTTGAATTAGCAGGAGATCTCCTGCTACTACCTGGCAGTTGGCAACCCTAAGCTAGTACCTGGAGGTTGGCAAACCTAGGCCGCCTGCCTGCCTCTGGTTAGTTGACCCAGGGGGCTTGCCAAAGTGGAAATTCCCACCTGTTGGGCCGGGTTTGCTGCCCATGGGCCTTCCTGCTCTCAGTGCCTGCCCATGCTGCTGGTTCTCTGTCCTCCCCACTGTTGCCTGCTTCCCCTGGAAAGGTGATGCTGCCATGCCCGCAGCTGTCTATTCTGCTGCCAGATCAGTCTTCTGGTGCCCCTGCTGAGCCCTGTCACCTGCGGTGAGCCTGAGGCAGCTGCCCTTGCAGCCCATATTGGTTACTTTCCTCTCAGGCATGGCTCCAGCGGGCGGGCGGGCAAGGGTGAATCCATGGCCAGGACCATCCCCAGATGCAGTGGAAAATTATTTGAACCCGAGGAACCACCAAATAGCAAGCAGTGCTCTCAGTTTTTATTTTGACCTAGTAATATGCCCACCTTAATGATGGGCATAGTTTATATTTATGGAAAGACTTGTAAACTGCAAGGCTTCTGAGTGGGAGCACACATGTGCAATGTTCATGCTCTCCACACCTCCTGCGGGATCCTTGTTAGTGAGGACCAAGACTCCTAGTTTCCCCATTCCCCTTTTCCTCTGTCCGAATGACTGTCGTCTGTTCACTTACATGGGATAGAGTAAAGGGATGCACTCTAATCTGGGGACAGAGCCTGAGCCTGCTGTCTGCCCTTGGGACCTCCAGCTGCTGTGAATCAAGCCTGCTTCTGTCTCCATGTTTGGCTCTGTTTCTTGGTCACACTGGGGTGTGACCAAATTCCACGTAGGTAGGACAGAACGTTGGGATCAGACCTCAATACAATTTTGGATATGGAGATGCTCAGCAGCCTGAATAGTAATTAGGTGAGTAGAAGAGAGTTGAAGAGTTTTTTTTTTTATATACACTGACTTCTACCACTTAAGGAAGAATCAAACCAGTTTACAATCACCTTCCCTTCCCCACAACAGACACCCTGTGAGGTAGGTGGGACTGAGAGAGTTCTAAGAGAACTGTGACTAGCCCAAGGTCACCCAGCTGGCTTTCTGTGTAGGGGTGCGGAAACAAATCCAGTTCACCAGATTAGCCTCCGCCGCTCATGTGGAGGAGTGGGAAATCAAACCTGGTTCTCCACATTAGAATCCACCGCTCCAAACCACCACTCTTAACCATTACACCACGTAGGTGAAAGTCAGCAACTGCATCGACCCTTCCCCGATTTCTAAGCCTGCTGGTGTTTGTTTCATTGTAAAAGAAGCTCCCTGCACTGCTAACGCCACTATAGCTCCTGTTCATTTGTGGAGGAATACCCTGAGACTTTACACCAGACAGGTAGCAAAGAGTACTACTTGGCAGTGCTGGAAAGAGCTATGGGTCACTCCTTGCAGTTGCTTCTTGGATGTGGGGGAAGGAAAGGAGAAAAAGGATGGCTGGCAGGGGATGCAGCTTCTGTGTCCTAACCAGCATTTTTAAAGTGAAGTGTAAAGGAATTTTTTTTAAAAAAACGAGAGCCTAGTAAATTCAAACACGATAAAAGCTTGAAGTAGAATGGTACATATGGGAAATAGGAAGTGTTCAGAGATAGATGAATGTATGTCTTAATGTTATGCATGTTGCTTAGCAACAAGCAGTAAAAATGTAGACTAATGAGTAAAAAGTAATTCAAGGAGGAGAGACACATGTGTGGTTTAGTTTTGTAATGGAGTATGTGTGTGGGGGGGGAGTGTATAGGGTAATGAACAAGTTTCCAAAAAGCTGAAGAAAAAATTGGAGAACAGATTCCTGTCTTATCTTCATCTTTACATTAAATCTGCTGAGGTGGGAAAAAAGGCATCAGCTTTCAGACAGCCAATCAGCCATGCTTGTGATAATACCCAAATGTGCAATAAATATAAAGAAAATGAAAAGAAAGAGCAGAGAAATGGTCTAACCAATGCCAGAGTTTGATCAGCATGTCCTTATTAAAAAAAAAATCTTACTATGAAAAGTGCAAAATTCCAATAATGGACTGAATTAAAGTCTCTCTACTCTCGATGGAATGGCATTTGTATTTACACCAGGGTAAAGCAAAATTTCCCCCAATTTCCCCTTCCTACTGCATGCCCCAACATTCCTCTCCATTTTGTTCTGAGGGTTCTCTGAAGCAAAGGGAAACAGGGTGGGGCAGGGAAGATTCTACAAGCACCAATCTGCTCATTATTTGTTTGGATCCGAAGATTTCGTTAAATATCTTTTGTTAAATATCAAATTCATGGTGTTTTGTGATGTTTGTGTTGTTGCTTGTTTTGTGATCTGGCTTATAGTATTGATTTGATGTATGAACTTGTTTTTGTGCTGATGGCCAAAGAATATCAGAAACGTATCTGTGAACATGAATTAACGATGAGGTAGAAAATCAAAAATATTCCTACTGGTTCTTGTAGGTTATCCGGGCTGTGTAACCGTGGTCTTGGTATTTTCTTTCCTGATGTTTTGCCAGCAGCTGTGGCAGGCATCTTCAGAAGAGTAACACTGAAGGACAGTGTCTCTGAAGTTACTCCTCTGAAGATGCCTGCCACAGCTGCTGGCGAAACGTCAGGAAAGAAAATACCAAGACCACTGTCACACAGCCCGGATAACCTACAAGAACCAATGAACTCTGACCAAGAAAGCCTTCGACAATATTCCTACTGTTAGTGGGGCAAAGGAGACCAACCATTGTCAGTCTTCTGACCTTTTCTTCCCAAGCTACCCCTTGCCACTGTTTTTCCTTTATCTTTCACTTTAACCTTTTGACATGCTTGCTTCTCTGTTAAAGCCTAAAACAATTTCAGAAGCAGTTGGCTTACAGTTAATCCCTGCAGGATGAACTCTCATGAGAGCCAGCATGGTGTAGTGGCTTTGCGCGGCAGACTCTAATCTAAAGAACTGGGTTTGATTCCCCGCTCCTCCACATGAGTGGCAGACTCTAATCTGGAGAACCAGATTCTCCTTCTGCACTTGTAGCCTGCTGGGTGACCTTGGGCCAGTCACAGTTCTCTCAGAACTCTCTCAGCCCCACCTACCTCACAAGGTGCCGGTTGTGGGGAGGGAAAGGGAAGGCGATTGTAAACTGCTTTGAGATTACTTTCGGTAGAGAAAAGCAGGGTATAAAAAAACCAACTCTTTTTCTTCTTCTTCATATGTCATTTTTTTCCTACAGAGAGGTTAATGTATACATTTGTAAGCATCTGTTTGTATTTATAATCTCCATCACGGAGGCTTGGGGAGACCAAAAAATTAAAGGAATAAAACATTTCATTATATGTAATAAAATTTCACTACATGAAAAGTCCTTATCGCTCTGGCAGCTCATCAGTGACTGCTAAAAACCCATCCAGACAGAAAGATGTAATGATTGTGAAAGATTCTGATGCTTGGCTCATGGCAAGTTTTCAGTGGCAGGGCTACGGCTGAGAGCGGCTCTTGGTGGGTCCTACTGTCTAAACTGACCAAAGGTTGGACTTTGTCGATCTTCAGCATCTCAGCAGGGGAAGAAACCCAGCTCTTAGATTATGGTAGGCTAAGTTGATTCACCTCTACATAGATATTAATTTTTAAAAAATTATTAGCCGCTTTTCTTTTTTATGGAGCTCAAGGTGGTTTACAAACTTAGAATAAAATACATTAAAAACATAAAACCAAAATTTAAAATCACTAGAATCATAGAGTTGGAAGGGCCATACAGGCCATCTAGTCCAACCCCTGCTTAATGCAGGATCAGCCTAGAGCATCCCTGACAAGTGTTTGTCTGTCCTCTGCTTACAGACTGCCACTGAGGGGGAGTTCACCACATCCCTAGGTAGCTGAATCCACTGTCGAACAATTCTTACTGTAAAAAACTTTTTCCTAATATCCAGCCGGAACATCTCTGTCTGCAATTTAAGCCCTTTATTATGAGTCCTATCCTCTGCTGCCAAAAGGAACAGCTCTCTGTCCTCCTCTAAGTGACATTCATGAGAGCAATCATGTCCCCCCTCAGGACTGCTACTAAACTTAACCAAAAAAAACCCATCTTCAGCTGTCTTCTAAAGATAGAAAGTGAGAGGGCCAGCCACATCTCTTGTGAAGGTTGTTCCCTAACCATGGGGCTGCCACTGAAAACTCCCTCTCTCATCATGTGCCCACCAAACAGGCTTCTTTCTTTAGTTTTTGGGATTATCAGGAGGGCTCTCCCTGCGATTTTAATTCCTGGGTAGGAACATATGGGAGAAGATGGTTCTTCAGATTATCTGGTGCCAAGCCATATAGGGCTTTGAAGGTCAAAACCAACACCTTGAAATTATGAAGTGTACCTCACCTTGTCATTCCGGCAGTCAGCGATCTAAGATCACAGTTGTGAACTTCACTTCAACAATGTCAATCTAAATTGTAAAATGAAATAAATATATTGGTACCTGCTCGGAAACCTGCATTTTCCAGCAACGGTAGTACATGAGTGAATTGCCTCCGTCACAACTTAGAAACTATTCTGATCCTTGTTCCAGTTCCTGCTAGTTCAACAAAGATATCATAGAATCATAGAAACATAGAGTTGGAAGGGACATCCAGGGTGATCTAGTTCCACCCCCTACACAATGCAGGTAATTCACAACTACCTTCCCCCCCCCACACACACACACACACAGTGACCCCTGCTCCATGCCCAGAAGATGGCAAAAAAAACTACAGGTCATCTGGCCTGGAGGTAAATTGCTTCTTGACCCCAAAGTGGCAGTCAGCATTAACCTGGGTATGTAAGAAAGGGCCATGAGAGCCCAACACTGATGCGATCCTTCCTGCCCTCCCTCTCATGATCTGCCTAAGTCCACAGAATCAGCATTGCTGTCAGATGGCCATCTAGCCTCTGCTTGAAAACCTCCAAAGGAGAGCCCACCACCTCCTGAGGAAGCCTGTTGCACTGAGGAACCATTCTGACTGTTAGAAAGTTCTTCCTAATGTTTAGCTGAAAACTCTTTTGATTTAATTTCAACCCGTTGGTTCTGGTGCGACGTTCTGGGACAACTCAGCACCATCCTCTAGATGACAGCCCTTCATCTACTTGAAGAGGGTTAGCATATCACCTCTCAGTCATCTCCTTTCCAGGCTAAACATACTGAGTTCCTTCAACCTTTTCTCATAGGACTTGGTCTCCAGATTCCTCACCTTACTGAAATCAAGATAAACTATGTCTACAGCATTCCCCTGATCCAGCAAGGTAGTAGCTTTCTCAAAAAAGGAGAAAAGGTTAGTCTGACATGACTTGTTCTTGAGAAACCCGTGCTGGCTCTTAGTCATCACAGCCATCTTTTCTAAATGTTCAAGGACTGACTGTTTGATGATTTGTTCTAAAACATTTCCGGATATAGACATCAAGCATAAACTTTGGAGCAATCCATTATTATTACATGAGCTCATAAAGCTTCCTTATAATGAATCAGAACATTGATCTATCTGGCAGCATTTCTCCAGGGACTCGGGTGGCAATCTCACATCACCTACTACTTGATTTATTTTTTAAACTGGAGATGCTGGGAATTGAACTTGGGACCTTGTGTAGGCAAAGCCTACATCTCTGAGCCATGGCTCCATCAAACCCTATGATTTAGGAAATACCTGCCCACTTTAGAATCTGCTGCCTAGAAGCCTGGGACTCTGCACAGCCCTCCCTCATTTCCAAATGCTGCAGTCCATCTCACGGGCAAGCTAGGGATGTTGAATGGTGTGTCAAAACCTGCAGAAGCTTAGCTGCTTTTGAAGTGGCAAGTTTCAAGGTATCTCTTGCAGGCAAAAAAAATTGTTAATTTGATCCCTAAGCTGGAGAGGCCTGATCTGTAACCTCTTTGTAGAGCTCGTTAAAATGAACATAGTAGATAAAGCCAACTGCATTCAAAAGTGGCAAAGCAAGGAGCTCTCTTATGAATGGGGTCTTTAATTGGCTGCCATGTCCAGATCGAGGACTACAAAAGGAAGATAAGATTACAATGACTATATGTTCTGTAACTGGATGAAGTCTCAACAGTTGTTGCTGAAGGTGATATGTTAATAAACTGTAAATAGAATAAATAAATAGATGTGATCCCCGCCTACAGGTTTTCATTGTAAACCTGACTTGGCGCATCCAAAAAAGCAGGGAAGGGGTGGGAAGTGTTCAGTTTTATAAGCATAAGCAAAAAAAAAAGTAAATTTCAAGCCTTTTTTTTTTAAAGTAGATTAAACTGCCAATATTGGCTTGGATCCAGTGCAGAATTTCTGCTCGAGCTCTTGTGCAAACGGAAACTCAAGGAAAAGACCATGGCTGGCGCTTGTGCCAAGTCAGGCTTATTTTATCCCCGCTTGCTTTTCTGATTGTGCAAGGTCTTGTGCAACCAGTTTCTTGGCACTATGAGATATAGGGGGGAAAGAACAAGACCTTGTGCAAACAGAACTGCGCTAAGTCTGTTCATGTTTCTGCTTGTGCATTGCTGGATCCAAGTCCCTTGACAGGAACACATGAAGTTGTCTTATACTGAATCAGACCCTTGGTCCATCAAGTCAGTATTGTCTACTCACACCGGCAGCAGCTCTCCAGGGTCTCAGGCAGAGGTCTTTCACATCACCTACTTGCCTAGTCCCTTTAACTGGAGATGCTTGGGATTAAACCTGGGTCTTTCTGAATGCTCCACAGATGCTCTACTACTGAGCCATGGCCCTTACCCTAAGGAAGGGAATTCCGTGTGTCAGGTGCCACAACAGAAAATGGACGGGTATTGTAAAGTATACAGGGCGGGTAGAGCAATCCAAAGGGAAGGGAGCAAAACGTCTGGAGGCGGCATGACCCCTGTGCCTGTATAGATGCCACTTACACTGTCTAAAGTGGCACTTTATGATGGTGCAGGGCCACTTACAACGGTGGTGGGGAGCGGCACGGCAACGCCTCACCTGGGTGCCAGTGCAGCCGCCATGAAACCATAGCTCCAGCACAGGGGCTCGTGCTGGTGCCAAAGGGGGTGTTCCCTAAGCCCTTTTGCCCTGGGAATGCCCCCTTTTACAGGCACCAACTTGCACAAGCAAAATTGGTGGCACAGTCCTGTGAAATCCTATGGAGAGGTTTCACGGTTGTTGTTCATTTTCAGCTTGCTGCACCCAGCAGCAATCCACTCAGGAGGTGGCACGGCTGCGCCATCCCTGAGCCCACCCCAGCTACCCCTCCCTCAGGATTACGCTCTTAGTCAGCCTTTGCAAGACTGTTGAGGGATTTAAAAGTAAGACTAAAAAGTTTGTTTTGGATGATGCTTTGATTATGTTTAAAGTTGTGTGGGAGGCCAAAACTAGCATATGTTCATCTGCGTGGCTTCTATGCAGTCCCACATTGGGACTGCGCATGTGCAGGCCAGCCACGGATAAGATTTGTCAGTTTCTACAAAATCAAAAGTGAAAGCGCTCCCCCTCCCCTCGGGCCATGTAGCCTTCCCGCCCAAACAGCCACATGACCAAGGGGGAGGAAGCGCTCTTCCCTCCAGTTCTCTTTCTGCCACCACGGAGAAAGAATGTGTTTAGCTTCTGCTCCATCAATGGAGTCTGAAAAGGCTCCACTTTTCAAGAATTGTCGTACATGCGGTACGAAAATGGCGAAGACAGTCAGTCATCAGGATTGTCTCTTTTGTCTGGGAGAAGGTCATATTTCTTCCACTTGCAAGAGCTGTGCTAAGCTCACGACGAAGGCCTTAAAAGGTCGTTCGTCTCGTCTGCTGTCTCATCTCTACAAGGAGTCCCTCTGTCCGGATCCTGTTGCAAGCCCGTCCAAAAGATCCCTGGATCTTGAAGGTCAGGTAGACGAACCGGGGCCCTCAGCAAAAAATCCTCGCCGGGGTGCAGGAGGGATGTCCAAACGGGACAAATCATCCAAAGCGGCTAACTCTCAAGTTATTAAGCCGGCTAAGTTCATCGCTCCAGGGTTGCAGGACAGCCGCGGACGTGGTTCCTCTCGGTGCCAGTCTCGCTCAAGGTCGCCTCGGCGCCTATCAATGTCACGCTCCCCTCGACGCCGATCTCCTGCAAAGTCACCCCATCCTTTGGCGTCTCTTGCCTTCGACGTCGCTGGGAGGCAACCTCCGCTGATCACCATCGAGGATTCGCCTCCTAATTCCCTGGCTACCCCCTCGGTACCAATCCCGAGCAGGGCCCAGGAGGAGAAAGAGCTCTTCACTCAGCACCTCCTTCATCTTTATAAGGACATGTCCTTGCCGCCAGAGAAGTCCCCTTCAAATCTCGGCGCCGAGACTGGACCGGCTTCTGCTGCCATTACAGATGCTTCAGCTCTTCCGGCCAGCACAGGCAAAGATGGTGGCGATACTGTACAGTCTCCTGGTGAAAACCAGCACAGCTCTCAACGGACTTCGACCGCTAAGAGTCCTGCGGCATCGAAACAAGGGTCGACTTCTCAGCACCAACCCGACACCAAACGGGAGTCCCGACACCAATCTCGGAGTCGTTCGTCGTCTCGTCCGTCTGATCATCGACGCCAATCTCGATCCCATCGCCTGCCCGATCATTGGCGTTGATCCAGATCCCACCGCCCGTCCGTCCATCGAAGCTGTACCCGTTCTCACCGTCTGGCCAACCACCAACGCCGACACCCTTCTCAGAGCCGATCCGTCTCCCAACGCCGCTCCTATTCTTGGCATCAATCCACTCCGCCTCGGCATTGACACTCTTGGCATCGACATTCTTGGCGTCGATCTTACTCGGCGTCGATGCACTTGGAGTCGACCTCACTCGCTGGTCACCACCGCAGCTGATCGTCTCGCAGCTGATCGTCTTCGGTGAGCTCCCATCCTAGACGCCGACATGGTCATCGTTGGAGCCGATCGCCATCTCATCGTCGGCGCCATCATTCATCAAGCTATGAATCCAGATACCGTTCGTCTCGTCATCGTGAAGAGACCTGGTGCCTCAGAACGCCTTGGGAGCACAAAAGGCCAAGGCAAGAGACACGTCGGGAAGCTGCTCCTTCCAGATCCCCTTCTATGTCAAGTGACATTGTCCATTTGGAGTCTGATGCAGCTATGACCCAGGACTCGGACGGGGAATCCCACACCTCATTGGCCTCACCGGAGGACACTGTGGGGGACACTAAGCCAGTTTCCCCTACGGAGGATGTCCGAATGTATGCGGAGCAACTTATCCACATGGCTAAAGCCCTCAATATTGATTTCAGACCTGATGATTCGGGTCCTATTGATTCTATTATGGACATCCTACATTCCCCTGATGTGGACCCCATGGCCCTTCCCATGGTTAAGAGCATCCTAGAGGTGGCTCATGCTAATTGGGCTAAACCCGCTTCGGTCCCCTCCTCCTCAAAAAGAGTGGAGAATCTCTACAAGATTCGTAGGGAGGGTGGGGAATTCCTGTATCAACATCCTCCCCCTAACTCCGTAGTGGTCGAGGGGTTGCCTGGTAAATACAGGTCCAGGGCACACTCCTCCCCTCAAGACAGGGAGGGACGCAAGCTAGATGCCCTAGCAAGCTAGATGCAATTACAGATGATGTTTGGGTTCTTAAAGTAATAAAGGTTGGATACTTTATAGAATTTGAAACATTGCCTCCATTTCAAGCCCCAGGGTGCTCTACCTCGACTTCTCCAGACCAATTGGTGCAAGAGATACAAGACCTCCTTCACAAGGGGGCTGTCACAGAGGTTCCCCCTGATGACCGGGTCCGCGGGTACTATTCCCGCTTCTTCCTTGTCGACAAAAAAGGAGGGGGAAAACATCCTATACTGGATCTCCAGGGGGTGAACGAGTTCGTAAAAATTAGGAAATTTCATATGCTCTCGCTCCCTGAAGTTATTCCCCTTTTGGATGAGCATATGTGGTTTGTGGTATTGGATCTACGTGATGCATACTTTCACATTGCAATCTATACCGAGTGCCGGCGCTACCTGCGCTTTGCATGTGATGGGAGACACTTCAAGTATGCTGTTTTGCCCTTCAGTTTAGCAACGGCCCCTAGGACTTTCATTAAGTGCCTATCAGTCGTAGTGGCGCACCTAGCCCTAAGGGCATCATTTCCCCCTACCTAGATGACTGGCTGGTAGTGGGCATTTCAGAACACCACCCAACCCTACATCAACAAACAAGGCGGCACAGGGTCTGTTTTGCTCTGCAGGGAGACCATCGACATTTGGGAATGGGCCGTAGCTCATGACATCACGTTAGTCGCAATTCACATAGCGGGCACAAACAACATGCTCGCCGACGCCCTGAGCCATCGTACGAACGAAGTTCACGAACTCACTTTAGATTCACGGTGTCTTCACCTATTCACAGTTTGGGGCAACCCTCAAATAGACCTGTTTGCCACTCATCACAATTCAGTATGTCCGCAGTTTTACTCACGGGCAGGGGCGAGCCCAGGTTCATTGGGAGATGCGTTCCAGACAATCTGGTCTGGAACCCTGTTCTATCTGTTCCCACCCTTCCCTCTCCTCAACAAGGTACTGGCCAAAGTGAAACGGGACAAGACCAATGCCATCATTGTGACCCCCTTCTGGCCCAGGAGATCGTGGTTTGCAGTACTAATGTCTCTAGCTCACGGGGAATACATCCTCCTTCCCAAGGAACCCTCTCATTCCCCATCCGACATCCAGCTAGCGGCATGGAGGATACAGGCGTAGGTCAGTGGTCTGACAGAGTGGCTAGGGTTTTGTTACATTCCCTCAAATCTTCGACTAGACGTTCTTATGACGCTAAGTGGAAACGGTTCTCCCTGTGGGCCACTGGTAAAACTCTGTCCCCTGTCGTAAGGTTTTGAGTATTTGCTTTCTCTTAAAGATGTTGGACTCGAATTCTTCCATTAAAGTTCATTTAGCCGCAGTTTTGGCATTTCACGTGGACATTGACTCTTTCTCTGTGTTTTCGCATCCACATTCAAAGAGATTCCTGAAGGGCCTTATGAATCTGTATCCACCTGTAGCCCCCCCGGTTCCACAATGGAGTTTATCTCTTGTGCTAGCTCATGAGACATCCCTTTGAGCCTTTAGCCACCTGTGAGCTCTCCTTGCTCTCATTTAAAGCAGCCTTCCTGGTCGCCATTACTTTGGCTAGAAGAGTTAGCGACCTGTCGACTCTATGCCACTCTCCGCCGTTCACTAAATTTCATTCGGATAGAGTGGTGTTGAAACCCAAACTTTCCTTTTTGCCTAAGGTGGTCTCATCTTTTCACCTGGCTCAGGACATAGTCCTACCGGGTTTTTTTCCGAATCCATCCTCCAATGCTGATAAAGCGTTGCATTCCCTGGATGTACGGAGGGCTCTTCTTTTTTACATACAAAGAACAACAAGTTTCAGAGTGGATGACAATTTATTCGTTTGTTTTGGTGGCCACTGTAAAGGGCACCGGGCCTCCCCGCAGACCCTTTCTAGGTGGATCACTGACTATCAAGTTGGCCTACGAATTCACCCGTAAGGAGTGTCTGCCCATGCTTAAGGATCATTCAAACAGAGCGTATACGGCATCTGTCGCATTTTCCTCCAGAATCGATCTTAAGGACGTCTGTAGAGCTGCCACCTGGTTGACACCTTCCACGTTCATGAAACATTACGCTGTCGACATGGATTCCGCCAGAGAGGCAGCAGTGGGACGTGCCGTTTTGCAATCTTTATTTCAGTGAATGTCCCACACCCACCATCCTGATAAGCGAGCTTGCTACTCTCCCAATGTGGGACTGCATAGAAGCCACGCAGATGAAAAACAGAGTTTCACTTACCTGTAACTGTTGTTCATCTGGTGGTCTTCTATGCAGGCACACATCCCTCCCTCCTTCCCCGCTGTGGGACCTTCTCCTTTCCACTGGAGTGGTTCCGTGGCGGCAGGTTGGAGAACTGGGGGGAAGAGCGCTCCCTCCCCCTTGGTCATGTGGCCATTTGGGCGGGAAGGCTACATGGCCTGAGGGGAGGGGGAGCGCTTTCACTTTCGATTTTGTAGAAGCTGACAAATCTTATGCGTGGCTGGCCTGCACATGCGCAGTCCAAATGTGTGCCTGCACAGAAGACCACCAGATGAACAAAAGTTACAGGTAGGTGAAACTCTGTTTTTCCAGCTAGATCTTCTTCCACTTCCACTTCTTTAGAAAAACGGAATGCTGGTTTAAAAACAATAGCTCAGGTCCTGCGAACTCGTCCCACATGTGCTTGGCTCTGCCTACTGCAGAGCTCGCTTCCTCAGCCGCTATCGCTTCCATGGCAGCTATCCATCTTGTGCAAACGGAAGTACTAGTGGCAGAGGAAAAGAGCAATACTGCAGCCGAGTGACGCACATGCAGCACACGTTTACAAGGTCCAAGCCAACAACAACAAAAGTGTTGACCTTGCAGGCAGTACCCAGACTTCAAACGGCCAGGACAAATTTGTCATTTTGGTGGTGGGATTTTTTTTAAATCTCTATGCCTCTCAGGAGGACCTGAAAGTAACTAAAGTTTGTGCTGTTCATACTCAGTGTATGACTATGGTCATATATCTATGCTGTTCATACTCGATATATGACTATGGTAAAATTTCATTTTTTGCTGTCATTTCCAAGATAGTAGCCACAATCATGTGAGATCCATTAATTTACTAATTATCCTTTTATTCCCCCTTTTCCCTCTCAGACAGATTGTACTCATTTTGCTTTGCACAGCAGTTTGAAAGTTCATATAGGAAGGAATATTTCATGTAATCTATTATCATTTGGGAATAAAGCCTACAGAACATTTCTGAAATCTTTTTTTAAAAACAAAATTCCCATCCTTTCAGCAATATAAAGGAAAAGCAGGTTGCTTCTTCGGTTGCCAACTATCTGAAGAAAAAATGACCTGTCCCTTTATTAGAGGCTTATTGGGATATCATTTACCAAGTGATTTATTTCCATGCTTTGAAAAGAATCCCACTTATACACATTAAGCCTCAGTTAAAGGGACAGGGCATTTTCTTCTTGGCCTGTTGGCAACCCAGGTTCCTTAACTGAAACTGTTGTTCTTTGAGGTCATCTGTATGTTCACACTGGTGGGCTTTGCCTAGAGACCCGAAAGAGGTGAACTGTGGTTAAAAAGGTAAAGGTGCAAGCACCAGGTCATTACTGACCCATGGGGTGACGTCACATCCCAACATTTACTAGGCAGACTATGTTTACAGGGTGGTTTGCCATTGCCTTCCCCAGTCATCTACACTTCACCCCCAGCAAGCTGGGTACTCATTTTACCTACCTCGGAAGGATGGAAGGCTGAGTCAACCTTGAGCCGGCTACCTGAAACCGACTTCCATCGGGATCGAACTCAGGTCGTGAGCAGAGCTTTTGACTGCAGTACTGCCGCTTACCACTCTGTGCCACGGGGAGGCTCTAACTAACTGTGCTTATCATCTAGCAATCTGGGCCTCTGGTAAAGTTACTGTAATGGATAATGCCATTAGCACCTCCTGTTGCAGTCCAAAACGGTGGCAGTAGGCCTTCATCCTCTTCATCTCTCTGCAGGTGTGGTCTGGTGGCTTGTTTCTCCAGGGCAACTGCTAGAACTGGGTTTTCATTCTTCTGTTGGAGAACTGGACCCGGGTCTACAGTGCTATAGGAAGTGCCAGTGGGATGATGTTTTGAGGCTGATTACAGCCCCTCTCTCTTCGCCCTGGGGAACTTTAAAGAGCTGCCTATAATGCAGCACTCTGAGCTTTGGTAGCATAACAAAAAACTAGGTGTGTGTGTGAGAGCTATTGAAAAAATATGTGTACTAGGATAGTCAACTGCCTGGAGGGAAAATATCCTGTCCTTTTAATAGAAGCTTAATAGGATGTTATTTCATGCCATGGAAAGCTTCAGCTGCCCATTTCCACTCATTAAGCCTCTGCTAAAGGGGTGGGACAGCACACTGGCAGCCATGATATATACTGATACCGAGTAGCAGATTCATAGGTGGTTCAGAAAACGTTTAGGCTTAATCATGGTTCGTGGGCCTGAAACATTTGGGATATGGTAATTAGAAGGTCTCTTTCAGTTGATTCTAATAAACACCAAATAATGCTAATAACAAACACCAAATAATGCTATTGATCCTCGAGTATAGGACTTGCAAGGAATCCAGCCATTTTGGTAAGAAGCTGACTGGAAAGTGAGCAGAATGTTCTTCTTGCGTCTGATGGAGTGGTGTGTGCAGGGGAGCCTTTCCCTGTTAGTGGATCTCTGCCACATCATTGCTTACTCCCTCAGGTTTAAAAAGCCATTTGATCGTTTGGGGCAAACTGTTCCCAGAAGGCAAACTGCCTTTGATACCGATGTGCTGTTTTGGGCTTGTTTCTCTGGGGGTTTTTAGCGAGTGTTCCTGCTGGCAGTTCTTGTACAAAGTCTCCTTTTTGGTATTTCAGGAGAGTTCAAGTAGCAGTTTGGGAGTTTTCAGAGCGGAGTTGCTTATGGCACAAAACTCTAAAATAAGCTTCTCCTCTATGCATGCCTTGATATGCCCAGTCCTCTGGATGTTTACCCAGAAGCTCCACTGAGTTCAGAGATCCTTTCTGCCAAGTGGGCGAGTTTAGGATTGCAGCCCTGGTTTCTCATTTTTTGTTGTTATGTGCTTTATTAATGAAATACCCAGCATCCATTAGCAAAATAAGATACCTAAGAAATTGAAAATTATTCATAAGTGCATGGCTTCAGTAATTTCGCCTCTCTGAAGTTATTGTTTATATTGTTTATTGTGGAATTATAAATCTGCTTTCTTGGTTTGTTCAAGCCATAATTCTGGCTGCAGTTCTTTCTAGTCAAATAGTTAACTGCCAGTGTGTCATTTGAATAAATGATAAACTAATAAATGTCCATTGTATATAGTCGTATTCCTTTATTAACAAATCCACATAATGGAAGCATGTATTTTGCTAGGAACTTGGAAAATGCATGTGTTTGAAGAAAGTTACAGAGTGTAGGGGAAAGGAACAGTTACAGTCTTAAGTGGTATGGAAAGCTAGAGTAACAGCTAAAGAAAAGTCTTTATTCAGAGCTTTTGTCTGCAAGGTACAATAACAACCTTGAACTCAAAATTTATTTATGGTATTAATAGAAATAGCACGAGGACAATACTGTGAATTACTTTGCAGAGAAGAGCACTATTCAGAGTAGAGGAGAACATTACATTGATATTCAGGTCTTCTTGTTTCTTTACAAAAGACCGTTTTTTATTTAAGGAAGCAATTATAAGTTCATTGTTTTGAAGGGTGGGGAGGAAAGGAACAAAACTTGTAGACTTTGTTCATTTTTAGTGAGAAAAATGCCACTACCACCTAATCTAGCCAAAGTAACGTTGCACACAGGTTTAACTAGAGGCCTGCAGCTAAAATTTTGGTCTGTTGCCTGCCTTTCTCTCTTGTTTCTTGTCCCCTTCAATCCTTTCTCCCATCCCTTGTGTTGCATGTATTGCAATATTGCAACCTTCTGGCCCTATTATGTGTTTACTGAGAAGTGTCCCACTGCATTCAATGGGGGCTTATTCCCATGCGTGTGGCATTGGGATCTTCCCCTGTCTTGCAACCTGTTGAGAGGAGGAGGAAGGAAAAGAAGGCCACTCTGCACTCTGCACTCCCTCCACCCCAGTCCTTGGCACTTGCAGCTCCCTTTGCAAAGGGACCATTTGTTGCTTGATCTGCTGGCAGCCACCTGGAGAGCAAATGACAAGCAGATTATTGGCGAAGATAGCAGAGCCTGCAGCTCCCGAGAAGTAAAGCACAACAGCGGCAGCTCCTCTTCTTTCCTATTTACTTGCTTCATTTATAGCCCACCTATCTCCCCAATGGGGGCTCAAAGCTTACGATCCTTCTTGTCTAGAGAGAGTGCAAGGCTGACAAAGGTTGTACCTGTATGCATAGCTAAATAAGAGCAAGCCCCATTGAACTCAGTTTGAACATTAAGGTCTATTTCAGAGGGACTTCCACGAAGGTACCGTAGTTTCAGAAGGCTGCAATAGAACAGCTAGATTCGAATCCAGAGTGTTGGAACTGTTCCTGCTGCTGTCTGCTTGGTGCTTTTTTTAAAGGGTCAGGCTCTACATCAGGGGTCAGGAACCCATTAGCCCAACTACATCAAAATTCATAGCAAGAGGTTAACAAGAAGCCAGAACAAGAATGTTCATTTGCATTATTGCTAATTGCTATTTTATGAATTATTGTTGTGAATTCTTTCTTAGAAAGTGGCATACATGAGGTCTCATAATAAGGATTAAAGAGCACCAGGTGCAAATTTTTTAGTGCACTGGCATCAATCTTCCCATGCTTCACACTTGGATTACTTGCCAACTGCTTAGGATTGCTTGTGTTTGTCAGTATCTGGACAGCGCACCTCCGTGCACCGTCCTCCGGGGGCATTCCAGGGGCGTTCCCGGTCCGGTCCAGGGGAGGAGCCAGATTTAGGTGGCCTCCTAAGCCCTTTTAGCTCAGGAATGCCCCCTTTGCCCTTACTTGTACTTACTCTACCTTTTGAGGTGGCGTAGGCCCATAGAACCCTATGGAGCAGTTCCATAGGGCTTGCAAGTAAGGGCAAGGTTTTGGCTTCAGTGGTCGGGGGGGGGAAGCACAGCCCTCCCCCTCAGGAAAGGGCGGTAAGAATCTTTTGCAGAAAAAAATACTAGTGCAGTATGGTTACTATGTGTGTGTGTAAAGTGCAGTCAAGTCGCCGACTTATGGCGACCCCTTTTTGGGGTTTTCATGGCAAGAGACTAACAGAGGTGGTTTGCCAGTGCCTTCCTCTGCACAGCAACCCTGGTATTCCTTGGTGGTCTCCCATCCAAATACTAACCAGGGCTGACCCTGCTTAGCTTCTGAGATCTGATGAGATCAGGCTCGCCTGGGCCATCCAGGTCAGGGCATAGTTACTATAAGGTAACAAAAAAAGTGACACCCTTCTGAGCCCATTGACTTCAATTAGGATTGCACTGTAGTTTACCTTCGAAAGATCTGCAGACTTTCATTCTAAATTATTCAGTCTTTGCCTAGGACATACTACTTCGAAGACTTGTCCAATTTTATTTATCTTCGCATTTTGCTTTTATCACTGTTGACAGATTTATTTAAAATATTTCAGTCTGATTTGTAACCTGGGCTTAGTTATGGAGTTTTTAAAAATATTTTCAACCACTGAGGAAAATATACTGCTAAGAAGCAAATTTATGGAATAATAAAATCTAGAGATAGAAAAGTTGTCTTAGGTCAAGTAGTCAATTTCCCTTTGCTGCACAAAAATGGTTTGCTTTCCATTATGTATTTTGGCCCTACTGATGTGTGCCAAACAGAGCTTTACTTTTCCTCCTGGAATAAGGCTCCTTGGGAATGTTAAGTGTTATTAAAAAGGGGTGGGTGGAAAAGGCAGACTCAAGGTCAAGCTGTTCCGAAGGCAAGCAAGTCCTGTAGGGTTGATAAGACTCAACATCAGCTACTTTTAAAAAAAAAAACTGTAGTAGAAAATTTAAAACCCTACAGTCAATACAGTCACAAATTAATTTAAAATAACATCAGCATTCCTTGTTTAACATTTTCCAAACGGTTGTTTTTGTTTCAAAATTTAACAAAGTGTTGCCATTGCTGCGCACATTTTTCTCTTGAATATAATTTTGTCCCCCCACAATACTTGTATATAGTCAACGTATTCATTAACATTGTATTCCAAACTCTACAAATCACTTCGTCAGCTCCTGGCATTATTGTGCTTCTCTTGCTTAGCGAACAAGATTCTAGCAGTAACCCACACATTTTTTTCAGCAGTCAGCGTGTTTTTCCTTTTTGATAGTTTATGTATCCCAAAAGGTATGACCCAGGACCACAAGGAGCTGGATAGCTGGCTGTATTTTTAATTGTGCTATGTTTATTTTTTCAGTGGATTTGTGCTAGTGCACTACGTATGGAAAAGTTTCCATGCTTTTCGTTACACCTCCAACAATGATGAGATTCCTCTCCCAATAGTTAGACAGTTTAATAAGCATGTAATACCATCTGTTTTTAATATATGTTCTTTTTACTGCACCTCAGTGAAACTTACTTACATCTTGTAACCAGCCTTTCTGTTGGACCTTCAAGATACTCCAAATCCTTTACCCATTTGGTTTCTTAAAGTCCAAATTATCTAGTTTTCCAAGGAAATCAGCTGATTTTATCTGTTTTTTTTTTTTTAAAAAGATATGCCACTCTATCATATGAACCTGATAACAGAAAAATGATCAAGCATTACAATGGATGATGGAAATTTATAAAAGAAAGGTCAAAGAAAACTATTTTGAGACCCATCTTCAGAATGAGCTAACCGCCACTGTGTATGTCTAAATGAAAACGTTTTTAGTAGCGTTCTGCAGAGGAAAGAGAAAGGAGCTCTTTTCCTCCATGATGTGTGGTTGCCCTCTTAATAAACCCTGCCTCTTAAAGGAGCTGTAGCAGGTAATGCAAAAATGGTTTTAAAGGGAATTAAAAATGTTGGGCATGTTTAACTGGAAAATAAACATTAAGAAGGAAGCTAAAGGAAAATAAAAGGGAAAGACATTTGATATAATTGAAAATATGGGGATTTTTTTTTTCCAAGGAGAAGAGATTCTTACTGAGTTCAAAGCTTAACTGAGTTTCTTGCCAAGAGATACTGGCGAGTCCAAATGTTACGTGGATTAGAGAGGTGTTTGCAAATACGAAGCATTAAAGAATATGAACATTATGATTTTACATGTAAAGTAACTACTAACGGATGGCAGTTAGGGATAACCTTCCCCTAAAAGTATCCTGTTCCATTATGGAGTTTCCTGTGTCTTCCTCTGATACATCTGCTTATTGAGCCCTGTTGGAGAAGGAGGTCCTTAGACCCATTAGATTAATGAGTTGACCATCATTTCTTTGGTTTGCTTTTCCTAGATTGTTGCCTTAGAAGGGATAAAGGAAAAGGGAAGGTTATTTCAGCTCAGAGGATGGATTAGGCTCTGTATCCAATCCTTTTACGATTTTGCAAGGCTTAGTTATGCCACAGCAGCTGTATACCCCTTCTGAGTGATCAAAATCTGCAAGATCTATGACTTGCTGAAAGAACATATACTACCTTTATCAGGATTTGCTCTTACATGTGAACCCAGTAGACAATCCTCAAAGCGATTTTGAAGTTTTAACATTCCTCACTGCCCTAGTATTCTTTTTATTTTAAACAGTGCCTTACTGGTAGAGACGACACTGTGCTGACTGTACACACAAGTTGTTCTAGTAAAGAGAGGGAGGACTTAAACGTGTTCATTGTACTGATCTGCATATCTTTGTATGCATTCCTGTGTTTGCAGAGGAGCGTGAAAAGGGGTTTATAGTAGTTTTCACACATTTCCAAGTTGCATGAAATGACAGCATGTACTTTTCTTGCACTGATAAATGATCATGTTACACATTTCTACAACAATTGGAATAAAGTTTGCATTTTTTTACATTTAGGTGTTGCACACAGATTATACTTGCTGAAAGATGCCACTGAGGAAAAGGAAAATTCCCCTTTTCGCTCAAACTTAAACAGGCAAAAATGAATTGGTAATTTTGCAACTGAAATATTTGATATGCCCCAGTCTATTCACATTCATTCTCTGTATGTCATTAATTCTTTTTGTAAATCTGAAAAGTTAATTGCATCAAACTAGGCATAATCCAGTCTAAGTTAACCACTTTTAACTAATCTTCATTTCAGTGGGAGAGTCATAAATATGTCCATATTTTTTTCACTGAGATTCATGGAACTTAAAATTGTATAACTTAGAAGCTTTGGCTTCCCTTTTTCTATTCAGAAAAAAATCTGCATTTGTACTACTTTCCTATCTAGTGATGCTGTTTTGGGAATAGAACAAATGGGACTCCTAGGCTTTAATCAATAGTTCAAGCAGATGTTGGAAGTCAACATTAGTGTAGTACAATTTCCATCAATTTTCTAGTTTGTAACTGCCTGGCACAATTTTCTCTTAATAAACATTAGAGCATATCACTGTTTCTAAAAGCTGCACATTTTGTGCAACTGCATATGCTGAATATAATGTTTCTGTTGCTCCATCTGTTCTCGCTAAGACAGCTTTGGTGGCAAATCTATATTATCCAGCTCCATGAAACCTTATGGGTTATTTTATACTTAAACAGATGGGTGAATCTAATCAATCAGGAGGGAGAAAATAACATTCAATAGGAAAGCATAGATTAAAAAAAAAATTGATCCATTACAGGTCTAACGCTATTCTAACCTTCTAAATGTTAGGTTTTGCCTAAAATACAAAATAACTTTAAGCCGTGGCATTTATCAAAAGTACAGTTTATTGCATCTGTAAATTAAGTATATAGAAGGGGTGTACTGAAGTAATGTCGCAGTAGCATCTGAGTTGGAGGTTGACCCAGGACCATCATTGATGAAGCATCTAAAGCTGCTGCCAAAAGTCTGGTGGTTAGGATCTGAGAGACCCAGGTTCAAATCCCCACTCTGCCATGGAAGCTTGCTGGGGGACTTGCAGCCAGTCACTCTTTCGGCCTACTGTGCCTCACAGGGTGGTTGTTGTGAGGGTGGAGGAGGGGACACCAGTTTCTGTAAGCTGTGTGATATAAATAAATAGAAAATTATTATAAAGCCCTGAAGTGGAAAGAAACTGAGAGTGGAACATGAGGGCGTTGTTTCCATACTATCCTAGAGGCATTCCAGTCACTGACACCATCTACTTAGGCCCAAAACTACCCTTGTCGTCCTTAAATGTTACACCACCCTGACCAGCCAGGATAATACAACGACTGTTCAAAGATGCATCCTTTACATTTTAGAAAGGATGTGCCCTCTGAATCTGGAGTACTTTTAATGTAAAAAAAACCCACTGGTTTTCTCAAGTAATTTGAAAAGCCAGTATTAATATTTTGGCAATGCCATGGCAAGCATAATTTTAACGTTTTCTCTAATTTAAAATAAACGCATGTTTAAAAGAAATCTCAACTTCTGCTGAAGAATATGCATTCTGATTAATTTTAAGGTGTGTATCTGCTTGTGCTAATAGATCACTCAGTAAGCAAGTGATTGAATGTTGGTAGGCTATGCATGCTTTGCATATTATGATTATAATTTGTGTCTTGTCCACCTTTGTCACTGAGACTTAAGGCAGATCACACAATGCAAATCAGACACAATCAACAGGATGAGACATCCAATAAACAAAATCAGTAAGGTTTGGATTGCAGAAATCTGAAAACGGAACTGAAACAAAGCTTAAGCATTAACATGGCACATTAAAGGAAGAAATTGCATAGTAGGATCATGCTTACAGCAACAGACAGTATGTATTATATACTCAATAGTACAGCCGACAGTCCCAATACCTTTACCAAAACATGTTTCAGAAACATTTTCTTACAGTACAGGCCTAATTACCAGTGAAAAAAGGCCTCCGGAATAATTCAGTTTTGCCTAGTTCGCAGAAAGTCATGGAGGTGGAAGCCTTTCTGACCTCATCAGGCAGGGCTTTCCACATGGTAGGATCCACAACAGAGAATACACATGTATGGACTAACTGCAGAAAAGGAGAAATGTACATGTTCTGCCTAGCTTCTGATAATAACTGAGCTGTGGCATTCTGCACCAACTGTAGTCTCCGAGTTGACTTAGAGGGGAGACCTATTTAAAGTGTATTGCAGAGGTTACTGTGATGTTACTGTATTGATGTTACTGTGGCATTATCTGGGTGGCCTGATTGGCCATGTCAAGGTAGGGGGCCATCTTCTGGGTTAGAATGAGTTGTGGAAGAAAGCATTTTTTTGGGGGGGGGCCATTGTTTCTCCAACAGCAATGCTGGATCCAGTATAATCCCTAGGCCCTTAACCAAGTCAGCAAGGGTCAGCTAACCCCATCAAAAGTGGCAGGCACGATGTCCTTCAAGATCTCCACCTTTCCAACCAGCATCATCTTCTGTCTTGTCTGGGCTGAGGTTCAATTTGTTCACTTTTCAGCCATTTAACCACAGCAGTCAGGCACTGGTTCGAGACCTCTACCTAGGGTTGCCAGCTCCAAGTTGGAAAATACCTGGAGATTTTTGGGGTGGAGTCTGATGAGGGCAGGGTTTGGGGAGGGGAGGGACTTCAATGCCATAGAGTCCAATTGCCAAAGCGGCCATTTTCTCCAGGTGAACTGATCTCTATCGGCTGGAGATCAGTTGTAATAGCAGGAGATCTCCAGCTAGTACCTGGAGGCTGGCAACCCTACCTCTATTGCATCCATAGGTGAGTTGGCTAGAGACATCTGTAAAATATTTTGATCCCAATTTCCAGTTGCTGGTAATCTCGTAATAGTGGGGTTATTTTACATTCAAGATAAGTGGTGACAGTTTCCCTTTCTAACAAAATAAACAGATTAGTCAGGATCATCTGTTTCTTGGAATCTATAAAAAGGGGTTTGTGTTACTGCCAGAAGTTCAAAAACATGTTGCTGTTGTAGAGTCATGATGAGGTCCAGACGTTATGCACTCATCTCTTCTATTTCCCTTTTCTTACCCGCAATGCCATCTGTTAAAAGGGCCTTCTTCATTGCCTGTTCTTTTGAAAGGCCATCTAGCTGGAAAGCATAATTTCCCTCATCAATAGGCTTATGTTGTAGCTGGATCATAACATGCTCGAGGACTGCTGAGTGGAGTAAAAAGCTCTTCAGAGGCTGCCGTTAGAGGATTAAATGATGACCATTTCTGGTCCCATATCTCTTATCTCATAATCAAGCTTAAGATGGCACTAGATAGCTCTGTTATAGTGATTATATATTTGAAATAGAAATTACTTCATATCTGCTAAGGTATTTAAGGAGCACTCGTCTCCTTCTCTTGATACTAGCTGTGTTTGTAGCTTTTTTGCTAGATTTGACATACACTTTAAACACAAATATATCTAACAGGAATTGATATGTTGCAGGTGAAATTTTCAAGCTTTTTTTAAAAATTGCCCTGTTGCTAATAGTATCTTTCCAAATAATTGAATTGCACTCAGTATGTATGTAGAAATGAACTAAATTGCCCTAAATTGGAATAGTGGGCATTTTGTTTCAAATTGTAGCAGGTCAGCAATGCTCAGTGAGATGCAAATTAGACTCATGATAGTGTCTCATGGCAGAAACTGATGCCATATGGCTATCATGAGAGGACGTCACTTATGGATTTCCTTGCCTGTGCTTGGACTGAAATAATTGTTCATGAACGAAAATCCAGCAATCTGGTGGAGTAAAATTACACTCTTTAAAATGCTTTTCACATGATATACAAAATATCAGTTCTTAAAAGGACTAACTATCCTCCTTTCAATGTAGGAATCGTTATTTACCATCTGGCTAAGTCTCCAGGGCAGCTCAAAAGTCTGCTTACAAGTATGTAATTATGATCCTAATGTAACTATGATCCAGTGAAGTTTAATTTAGCCCAGATCAGCTCATAAACCTTTCTCTTCCAAATGAATGTTTTCAAGCACCTGGCAGTCAGGTCCAAGGATTGCAAGGCTCTCTCTTACTTCAGAAAGACGGAGTCAATGACAGCTGTTGCCCCACGCTTGCTATCTCCCGGACTGGATACATGGCAACCCCAGAAGCTACATGTCGCCACCATCCCAGATGTGTAGCAAGCCCCAAACGCTATGGAAAGGGCTCCTGCACCATCCCGCGAAACAGGCATGAGGGAACCATGGGCAGGACGACCCCTCCGAGTGAACCAGAGGGAATCCATTTCCTATGTCCCCGTTCGAGTGTCCAGCAGAAGCCATTTCGCAAGGAACAATCAGACACGTAGCCAGCACCCACCCAACCATCTGCATAATCAACGACCCATTGGAAGCCTCTGTGATATCAGCAACTAAGAATCACTCATCCGGCATTGTGAAAGTGCCTTGCCAGGGCGCAGCTGTTCGCGCCTTCTTTTAAACCCATCAGCAATCATCTCCTGACCCTCCCGGAATTGCACAAGTCATAGGTTTTTGCTTACCTGTCTCAATTGCTCCCCTGACACACCTTAGCAGCCGACCATTAAGGTTTCATTCACCTTTTGTTCACCATGGGAACCACGAGGGGATAATCCCATCATCCCCCACCCCAAAAAGAGTATAACTGGGGTCGCTCTCAGTCATAATTTACCTTCCCTTTTCCCCTCATACTCACTGTCACTCTGTTGGTGTGGGTTTTGCGCAGCCCAGCCACGATACCCTCCTGCCTTGCTGGGCGAGCCCTGGGAATCCCCTGCCCCCGCTTTTCTTGTATTCTAGCAGCACGGAACCCTGGACGTCTGCTTCTGGATCAGGTGTAGTATTGCCCCTCTTCAAAGGGACACTGCCACATTGGCAAACCTCTCTGTCCTACAACCTTTACTGCCTAGACTCTGATTGTATGTTGTGTACGTGTTATTGGACTGCTTGTGCACATATTTTAAAGTAAACTTAAACCATTGCTTTCGCCTCTTGCTTGAATCTTGGTCGGGCTCCCGTAAACAAAGGTTAGATCCCAAGGTTATGCCCCTTGCTGGTTATTGATCTGCTCATTTCCCCATATAAACATTCATAACCAAGCATTTTGGCTAACACAGCTTCCAGTACTGCCACAGAAATCCTTGCATCCTCCATTCGCAGGCGTCACATTGGCCTGTGTGGCATCAAAGCTGATTGACAAAGGGCCTTAAGCAAAGCCTGGTAGTACAAGAGAGCCATTGGGGGAGAGATTAGTGCACATTTGCCAGAAACTAACCATTTTGAGAGAAGTTAACCAAATTGCATTTGTGGACATTTGCCTGTTCAGGAAAAAAGGCACTCGGTTGCACGGAGAAGTTCTTTCCCAGTTGTAAATATTGCAGTCTTCAATTTGTCCTTTGGCAAGGGCCTGTTTAAAACATCAAGTCTGGCTTTCTGTAAATTTAGTACAGTATCCAGCTGGTCATATAAAACAGCAGAACAGTTAAAACAGTCCCACATTAGGAAGAGTTTAATAGGGTAGGAGCCAACACTTTGAAGTACACCTGGAAGCAAATTCGAAGCCCCTGGAGATATTTCAAAGTTGGCTGAATATGTGTATGACACCTAGCCCCAACCAAAAGGTGTCCAACAGACTTTTTCACCTATTGTGGCTTCCACGTTTTCTTTGGGGACAGCCATGCGTAAAGTGCATTGCAGTAATCCAACCTAGAAGTTATAGTCTCCTGAATCAGCATGGCCAGGTCCGCTGAGTCTAGAAGAGGGAGGAAATCTATGAGTTGGATACAGATAAAAAATGCACTCTCTGCAGCAGGGCCAGCTTCTGTTTCCCCAGAAATAGTTGGGTCTTAAGAGCTTCTCAGAGCTCTTCACCAGATCAGTAAAGAACGTTGGACAGAAGTTAGGAAGTCTAGGAGATTGCGTTGCAAAGAAAGTTGTTGGATTTCAGAATGCTCCCCACTGGTAATTCATGTGGGTAAGGAGTTGCATGAATCAAAATTAAAAGGCTGTTGCAAGTGCAGTTTTGTGAACACATAAGTGGTGCAGATCCTATCTGGAGGCTCTGAGATATATTTAACCACCACCACCCCATTCACCCTTCTATATGTTCAAAGGGGAATGCTGTTAAATAAAACAATCCCAAAGTATAACAATAAGTGCCCCTATACCTTAACAATTCCCACTAGATAGCATCATAAATGTCAATCTGCACATGCCTTACCAAAGAGTCTTGCAAGCCTTTATTAGAGGCAGGTGAAGAAGAAGCCCTCTGAACTCCTTTTGAAAAGTTTCTCCTGGAGGACAAGGGACCTTCAGAAACAGCATTTTTGAGGAATTGGGCTGCAGTGGAAGGGGATAAGCGAGAAAGTCACACACTGCAGGTGGAAATCCTTCCATCTGGAGAAACATTACTGTGTATCCAGCCCAAAGTGGCCCATATTTCTAGGGCAAAAGCACTGGTGTTTTGATGCCCTGTTCCTTTTCTGCAGGTGAGAGGTAAGGCTGAGCAGCATCCATTCACAGCTATCTCATAGCAAGTGTTGTCGGTGTTTGGCAGGGCACAAAAGTCTGTAGACCAGATTGTGCATCTACAGAACACCCCTGTGCTCCGTGGACAAATCAAAGGAAACAGCAGATCTTCTTACCCTATGCTGAGCCGCTGTCTGCATTGCCTCCCTTATCTCCCTTCCCAGACTCAGTATTAACACGGGAAAGTACTGTGGGTCATGGGAAAGACTTCTGTAGATGCAAACATTTTCAAAAACGACCATCTAAACAATCTACAGCTTACTTGCAGATATTGAAAGCAGGGCACAATGTATAAAAGCAGAAAGATCTGCAGATAACTATTACAGAAGATCTTTAGCTAAAATTGCACAAGGATATTTTGGAGGTATCAGTCAACATAGGCATACAGGAAAACATAGAAATCAATGTATAGGTGGTAACTTAACATTTGACAGAGTTGCAAAAATTTCACCAGGAGCTTGTTCAAAACATTGGCACTGAAATAAAAGCATTGGCTCTCTTATTCATGTCCAGTGCCGTTGTCCACTGGCATATAGATTTTGGACCAAAATATTTAAAGAGATGAATAATATTTTAGATTGTAAATTAGTGTGTGAAGCTTAGATAGCTCTTTTAAGCATTTTTCCTGCTGATACACCACAGAGAAAAACGTATGTGCTTAAAAAACCTTGTGGCAAGACAACTATTAGCACAAACTTGGAAATGGCTGAGCCGTCCGGGCACCGATGAATGGGCTCGCGAAATATGGCATATTGTATTCATAGATAAGATTGCCGTTATCTAAGAAAATCTGGGAATGGAAAAGTGTGGTGCAGGAGAAGTTTATGGAGACATGATATTTGTTTACTCTGTACTAGAATAGAAACAAACCTAATGAGTGGGTATAAGAGGATACTTTGAGATCTATATGAACAAAAGGCTATTAGGGAAAAAATTGGTTTATATTGGACAGCAGAAGGTGTCAAATTATGAATCTATAATTGTGAGTGTAAATGTTATAGATTGTAGGAATATATTTTTCCTCTCTTTAACTGAACTGGATATATGATGTATGTGATATTGTTTTTATATTTTGTTCACTGGTATATTCGAAATAAATAAATAAAACCAACCATCAAAATCTCTGCCATGTAGAACATGTTTTAGCTGAGTTTGTTTGCGGGTGTAACTAAAAATGTTGGTTTTGATCAGTAAACTCCCTGGATTGGATCCTATGGAAGATTTCTGTGTGTGCAACAATCCTTACAGAAGCGCTTAAATGACTTCTCACTGTCTGCTTGCACTAACTCCATCCCCACTATCTTTTCTGTGTGTATAAGACACAGCACAAGGCATTTCTTTTGGTACAGTTTTAAAACCAAATTATATGAAACCATGTGACCGGTCAATGGTACACTCCATTGCTCCACATACACCTTGCTTCATTCAAAATCATATTAAAGCAGCATGAGTTGCTGCAGCCGTTGTGCTACTGCTTGTGCAAGTAGAACTGCACTAAGGACATTTTCCCATTCACATCACGCATCACTGGATCCAACCCAAGAATGAGGCTTGGGAAAACTAAAATATCTGTGCCTGGTGCCTAAAAGATAACAAGTACAGAGGGCCATCCTAACCAGGGTTTCAGCCTTCTAAGCCATTGACTTCAATTAATTTAGAATGGTGTAACTCTGCTTAAGATGGCACTGTTGGTTCCTGGTGAATTTCTGCTTGGGAGGGGGGAGTTTCAAAATCTTGCCACCACAGTAGGAAAAAACCCTGTTTGTGGTGCTCACCAACCTTGCTTCTGAAAGAGGGGTACTTACATCACGACCTCTGAATTTGATCTTAATTGTGGGGAAAGTTCTATGGGAGGAGGCAGTCCTTCAGATACCCTAGCCATGGACATTTTAGGGCTATATAACTAATGGCCTACACTTTGAATTGTGTTGAGAGAATTAGTGGCCCATGAAGACCTTCTAAAGTGGGTGACATTTTGCACCAGTTGAAGCTTCTGGGCTGTCTTCAAAGGCAGCAGCCTCATGGAGCACACATTGCAGTAACCTAACCTGGATGTAATTAGGGCATGGATAACTTTGGCCAGATCATTCTTTTCAAGGAAGGGACATCGGTGGAGTACCAGCTGAATCTAATTAAAGGGGTTCCATGCTGTAGAAGAGAGCTGCATCTCTGTCTAAATGTGTGGCTCTAATGCAGGGGGTTTCCAACAGATAGCTGCTAGAAAATGGCCCTGAGAAGGCCCAGGAAAAGCGCCCTGAGGCTCAAAGATCAAAGAAACGTCAACCAGATGGCCTGATGTGTCCTTCTGTGCCAAGAGAATCAGAGCCAATGCTGTCATTGGTTCTTTCCATTTTCCATATTGAGAGTGGCCAGAGTCCAGGAGAATGGGAATGGGGGGGGGGGTTCTTCAAGTGGACACATGGAAGGAGTTCAACCAGCTCTATTGGTTGAATATGCAAAATCATGGGAAGGGGAGATGTCAGTCACCTCTGCTATGTAGTAAGGACAGTTTGGAATGGTTTCAGCGGCTAGGCATGGTGGTCTGCAGTAGAACTGTTAGGTTTAAGTCCAGCAGCAACTTAGGGACCAACACGATTTTCAAGAGTCAAAGCTCCCTTTATTACCCCGCATCCACTCCAAAACCACTTCCAGGCACTGCTTCAGGGTTTCTACAGCCTCCCTGGGATCAGGTAGAAGTGCAAGATAGAGCTGAGTGTCATCCGCTTATTGGTGACAGGCCAGATCTCCAGATGACTTCACCCAGCAGCTTCATGTAGAGGTTAAAGAGCGTAGGGGGCAAGGTGGAACCTTGTGGAGCCCCATAGGCCAAAGGCCAAGGGGCTGAACAGCGGTCCCCCAGCACCACTGGGATGTTTTTAAATTACTCATCAGTAATTCTCATTAAAGAAAACATTTGGAGACCCCCTGACTCTTAATTAATAGCACCTCCCCCCCAAGCTGCTAACCTACTGTTTAAGGGGCAGAACAGGTTGAATCTTCAACCTCCTGCTGGCCTTATTGTTGACCAGCAGCCCTTTGGTCTTATCTGCATTTTGTGTCAATATGTTAGCCCTCAGTATGGATTTCCTTTTTAAATTTTTGGGTAACGTAATGCATGAATTGGCTCTAAATTTAGGTTGTAGTGGGAGTCAATTCTGGCTTCCCTTGCTTTCACCTGTTCTTTTTTTATCCAGAAACATTCAGCTGCTCCATTTCCTTATATGTATTGTTTCGGTACTACTATTGTAACAGACAAAAAAGCCCATTCATGCTTGGCTTTCGAATCCTTCATTTGTCCTTAGCACAATATATTACTTTTGGTACTTAATCCCATCATTTTAAACTAGTTTGTGATTTAATGCTATCATCTAAAAACTGGAGAGCACTCAAGACTGTTTTGGGACGTCAATACCTACAGATCTTGATGATATTATGACAACTGAAATGCTTCCTTAAGGGCTCCATCACTCAAAATGGGGTGTGTTTTTTTTTTTTTTACTGCCAGCAATCCTATCAGATCTGTACTGTTCTAGTCAACAAATCGTCTTTATGATTCTTGTATGTTTATTAAGCATTTCGCCATTTGTGTCTTTGAAGAAGTGAAATTAATACCCATGTTGCTAGCTAGACTGTAGAGCCCCGCAGGAAGCTCCTCAACAAAAAAGCCGGCACTAGAAGGGGCCGGCGGCTTTATCAGCGGAGAAGGCGACTCACTAGAGATGCTGCCATCCTTGAACCTTCAGTTGGTGGGTCATTTCATCCCCAGCAGGGGCTCCCTGCACTGTTATCTTTCTGCTCTTCTCGTTCAATCAGTGTGTCACTTCTGGTTCGAGTTCACTCACTGTGAAGATGCCTTTTGAAACTTGCATTCCCCTCCCTTCTCTTTCCAATACCTAACAATGGTATAATTTTATAAGTCTAATCTTCAATTTGGCGAGTTCAGCTTTCCCCGCTAAGTGATGCGGTGCTTTACTGAAAGCTCCATAAACCTGAACCGTGCCTGTCAGTTTCTGAAGCTTGCCTGTTCAAAGTACCTTTTTACAACAATGGCTGTGGCCCAAGAGCGCCTGCTGTCCACTTTTGACTCGTTAGCCAGCTGCGGCCTTTCCTGGACAGAAAAAATCTGGCCACTGTGGTGCATTCCCTGGTTATATCTAGGTTAGACTACTGTCATGCAGTCTGTGTGGGGCTGCCCTTTAAACGTGTTTGGAAACTTATTTTTTAATTATTATTTTTATTTTAATCATCCAAACAAAATTGCAACACATAATACATAAAAATACATAAACATAAAAGTGTTTGAAAACTTCAGTTGGTACAAATTGCTGTCACCAAGATATTGACTGGTGTGGGTCGTAGGGACCTCATTGCTCCTGTCTTGGCCCATTTACACTGGCTCGCAGTCTGTTTCTGGGCACAAGGAGGAGAGAATTCCAAAGGTGAGGTGCTACCACTGATAAAGCCCTGTCTCCAGATCTTAATTGTCAGGTAGGGACTTATAGGAGGAAGCAGTCCTTTACGTACATAGGTACTTTTTAAGGAATTTGATCTTGGCAGCAAAGATGTTTGAAGTACATAAAGTAGGTAATGTTTGAAGTACATAAAGTAGGTAAGAAGGAGCTGAGGGATTGCTGAAAAGTGATCTTGGGAAATGGATTTGGGGATTGTTGAAAAGTGATCTTGGGAAATGGATTTGGGGATTCATAGCTTAGTATGAGTTTGACAGAGTGTGGCTTGGATCCACCAGAGCATTTCTCTAAATGGAAGGATTTCTGCCTGCCTGGCAGTTAGATGCATGTAGACTCTTCAGAGAAGAGCCACTTCCTTCCATTGTGTGCTTTGAAGGATTCGGCTGCTAGCAATTAAATGCACTGGGATTCTTGAAGTGTGCAGCTATAGAGGCAGGTATAGGGGAAGGGAAATAGAAAGACCAAACTTCTATACTACCTGTTAAGAGATCATAGTGTATCAGCACACAAATATGGCTTGATGTAACAGCCTCAGGAATAGTTTCATTAAAGAGCTGTGAGTAAAATATTGGTAGTAGAAAGTCATGCATAATTCAGGTATAAGTCTTCCAGACAATGAGAAAGCATGGCTTACAATGGTTGGAGGCACCACGGGAGCTTCAAGCAGCATTAACATTTGGGGGCTTCAATCCTTTGTACAATTAGGTTTGGTGTTGGGAGGTGAAGAATTTATAAGGCCCTTCAACTATAGGTCACCATTGATCCAAAGCTGCATTCTTAATTCAGCTTTCAGGTACACCTTAATAAACGAGAGCATGAAGCCTGGAATAGCTGTCAGGATAAAGACGCATGGGAGGAACATTCTCAATTTCCCAAGAGATACATTCACCTGTGTAAGACCACACAGGAATGTGAAAGGCATTAGTAATCCCAAAGGATGGCAAGCTGGTGGCTGGGTATCTGTAATTAAACCTATGACATTCTTCTGTTTCTTACAGGAGCACTTCATTCTCCCCAGATGGTCCAAAATGGATAATCAGTATGTTGTAGGAGAAATATACTCCCACTGTTCAAGAGGAAAAAGGATTGCGCATTTGTCAACCTCCTCTATTGATTGGGAAAGGGCAGTGGAAATAGATTGTGTGTATGTATGTGTGGTGACCTTTAAAAATTCCCTTCTATCTCTAACATTCTGGGAACTTGTATGGGTTACAAAGCCCAAATATGAATTTACTACAATATCAAATCTAGTGTGAAGGTTCTGGAAGTCAAATTACACCAGGGGTCCCCAACGTGGTGTCCATGGGCGCCATGGTGCCCCCCCGACACCTTTTCTGGTACCCGCCAAGTACTTTCAAAAAGTGGGAGGGGCTAGGTGGTTGTTTGCCCAGCAGCGCATCGGATTGGCTGTGCAGATTAAAAGGCATCCTGGTGGCAGTGGATACTACCCAGAGACAAGTTGGTACGCCTGGGAGTAAGAGAAAAGGGTGGTGCTGCTGGGCAGAGAAGCAGGGCGGCCGCGGAGCTTTTCCAAGTTCCTAGAACCCAAAGGAACGGGGCTTGTGAAACCGTTCCTTCACAACTTACATTCCACTGTTGACCTTCATATATGATGTGATTTTGCTCATTATTTTCATCATATCACTCCTTCAGTTTGTCCCCCCCCCCCAATACATTTTCAGTACTTGGCAGCTTCAACCATACAAAACCATACTAACCGAGCAGCTTCAACCATATGAAATAAGAGAACTACAGCGGGCAAAAAAGGATTATGGCTCTTGCTGTTGCTGCATCAGGTATATATATAAAGTTATAAAGAAAATTTGAAAATGTGATTCATCACACGCTGGAACACAAAACATGTTGAGGTTAATGGTAATCCTCTCCTTTAACTAAACAATGTTTAACTTTTACTAATCTGTATTTTGTGTGATAGTTGTTCTATGGCTGCAATCCTAAGAACCCTTTTTTGGGAGTAAGTCATTGAATTAAATAGGATTTTTTTTCTGAGTAGAGCTGCTTAGAATGGTTTACTTTATACTTTAGATGTATTATATTTTCAAATGAAAAAGAACAAGGGGACATAAGAAATATGAAGAAGGACAACCAAGCCTGCTGATTCCTGGGTGGTGGGTTCTTTAGCACAGCGCTGGTTGGTCCGGCTGTGAGGCTACAACACAGTAGTGTTCAGTGGCAGCCCAATCAGAAGGGGGGGCAGCTATACTAGTTCCTATAGGGCAGCCCTGAAAGCTAGTAGGTTTCCTCTTTTATCTTCACATTGCTGGGGTGGGGGTGGGGGGTTTGCTTTTTGGAGTGTGACTGATGTAAGCCATTTGAAACCCTCAAGAACCTGGCAATATCATCCTTCTTGAGTATCTACTTACACAATACATTAGGTTTAAAATATTCCAAATGGAGAGGCTCCTTAATGCAGAAGGGGCGGGGAGGGACTTTACTCAGTTTCCGGAGACTTTAATTATCTAATTTAATAAGAGGGTAATTTATATTCCGCAGTGAGTTAGATTATGGTACTAATTACTGTTGCAGTTCCAAGAAAAGATAGGCCTTAGGTGCTGAATGCTTCAAAATACATGCTTGATTTTTTAATTATTATTTTTTTGCTGTGGAAAGGTAATGAATAACAAGCTGAACAGTGCAGGTACTTTTGGCTGCAGATTGTACCAGATTGCGTATAAAAAACCAAACATTTCATCCACTTCAGATATGTGAAAAAACGGATACTCTTGTCACAGAGTCCATTGTGGTTGTCAACTAGAAGCAGCTTGATGTAGTGGTTAGAGTGTCGGACTTGAATCTGGGAGATCCAGGTTCAAATCCCCACTCTATCATGGAAGCTTGCTGGGTGACCTTGGGCCAGTCACACCCATTTGAGGCTAACCTACCTCACAGGCTTGTTGTGGGATTAAATGGAGGAGATTAGGGTGATCTAAACTGCTTTGGATCCTCGTTGTGAAGAAAGGCATGGTATAAATGAAGTAAATAAAGAAATAACTTGTACCAGATAGTTTTCAGTAACAGTTTTGTGTTCTGCCTCATCAAACCATTATTGTTAACACAAATAAAATCTGTTCTGTATTCTTTAGTCACCATAAAGTTGTTACTTAAAATAACGTTGCTTAATGAGGGCTCAAATGTTGATAAAAAATGTCAGACATAGGTCAGATGCACACCTGTGCAAGCACCGTGTCATTCCTGACCCATGGGGTGACGTCACATCCCGACGTTTCCAAGGCAGACTTTGTTTGCGGGGTGGTTTGCCAGTGCCTTCCCCAGATGCACACCTAACAGAGTAAAATCAAGACAACCACCATTTATTTTGGTTTCGTTTACCTGAGACGTGAATATCTGATTCGCAGTTAATATAGCCTGAACTAGGCATTTCATGATTAGACTCTCCCACAGCTTCAAAAGCTGCCAGAAAATGTTGGTGGTAATTCAGGCTTGCAGCAGGGTCTAACCGTTTCCTCCTTATGCCATTTTCCTAGTGAAAACTTGCAACGACGCCCCCTTTCCTGGTATCTATATATTATTCCCTGCAAGAAAATAGCAACTCTGTGGGAGCTTGTTGGAATCTAGTAAACGGTGAGGGAGCAAGATTAAGCCTTAGCACCACTGTGGCCGCTTTTGACCATCTTTAAAAATGCAGAAAACCTTGGGTTTTCCAGGTTGTGGCTATCTTTTGCCCCTCCAAAAAAGTCTGGAATGGCTGCATAGGGATGTTATTAAGCAACAGCTATTCAACTATACTGCCAGGAATTTAAAAGTGACTACTTATTGCTGTTCTTTTAAATCACGTTTATCAGGGCATTGTTAATATTGAAAAATTCCAGTAGGATTAGAAAATGGAAAACTCCATCCTATAAATGTTCAGAACAACGGGAATGCATCCATCCATTTAGTATCTTTGTGACCACTAAAGAGCAGTTCCAGAATGTTAAAACTTCTATCTTCAGTGAAGACTTCAAATTCAAAGCACTTCATATACACTGGCTAGGATCCAGACCTAGAGAGCCAGTGTGGTGTAGTGGTTAAGAGCGGCAGACTCTAATCTGGAGAACCGGGTTTGATTCCCCACTCCTCCGCATGAAGCTTGCTGGGTGACCTTGGGCTAGTCTCAGTTCTCTCTGAACTCTATCAGGCCCACTTGCCTCACAAAGTGCCTTTTGTAGGGGGGGGGAGGTGATTGTAAGCCACTGAGACTCCTTACGGTAGAGAAAAGTGGGGTAGAAACACCAACTGTTCTTCTTCTTCTCTTCTTCCTCCTCCTCCAGTGGTGGAAGGTCACCTTTTGCTAATTCCCACTTTCCATGTAGACCCCCACAGCTGTACCTGGGGGTACCCTAAGGACAGAGTTTTGGCGAGAGCTATGTACGGCAGCAGGAAAGGGGGGGCAGGAAGGTCCCATTCCTGTTGCTGATCTCTACTCACACTTCTTAGGATCCCAGCCATAATCTTGTTGTAATCCTTACAAGCACTCTGTAAGGTGGGCCAATATTATTATCCCCATATTGCAGATCGAAGGATGGCTGAAACAGAGAGAGAAGCTTTGTCTAAGATCACTTACTGAGCTGGTGATAAAGGTGAGATTTGAACCAGGGACTTCCCAGATCATAGCTTGCTCTGTTACCTGCTATGCTGTACAACTAAAAGCTGTCACGCATTTTGTGACAAAATGTCAAAAGCTTGATCAAGCTCTACAGTAGGGGTTAATCACCTACTACTAATCTAATAGAATATGAGATAAAAATATCAGTAAAAGAAATTTCAAAATGAAGTCAAACAGATTTCCAATTTTGTTCTTTTTGCCTTGAAATGTTTTTAGAGAAAATGTCTGGACTCTTCATTAGAATAATTTTATTCCAACAAAGTACAAACATCCTGTTTAGAATTAGTATTGCCTTGGGGAATGTAGCTAGATAATTTGATAATTTAAAATACTCTTTTCAATTAAATGGAATTGCACCCTTCCTGGGGGACTACTCAGAAACAAGTACGGGTTGTTTTTTTTGTGCATGTGTGTGTTTAACAGAACCTGTAGAAGCCACAGAGTAATGTGTCCTGTATGGCCAATCATGACTCATGGACTGGAAACCAAGGGAAATACAGGCTGTTTTTCTGTCCTAGACTATCACTGAGGTCAAGTCTCCATTCCCAATAAGAATTCTGCAATGATTACTTAGTCAGTGTATTTAGGAGGACAAAGACTGTGATGTGTGTGTGTGTGTGTGTGTGTGTGTGTGTGTTAAGTGCCGTCAAGTCGCTTCCGACTCATGGTGACCCTATGAATGAAAGTCCTCCAAAATGTCCTATCTTTGGCAGACTTGCTCAGATCTTGCAAATTGAAGGCCGTGGCTTCCTTTATTGAGTCAATCCATCTTTTGTTGGGTCTTCCTCTTTTCCTCCTGCCCTCAACTTTTCCTAGCATGACTGTCTTTTCCAGTGACTCTTGTCGTCTCATGACGTGACCAAAATACGATAGCCTCAGTTTAGTCATTTTCGCTTCTAGGGTCAGTTCAGGCTTGATTTGATCTATAACCCACTGATTTGTTTTTTTGGCAGTCCACGGAATCCGTAACACTCTCCTCCAACTAGGGCTGTCCAAAAAAAAAAAATTCGGTACAGTTCGGATTCGGCCGAATTTGACCCTTGTGGGGTCGGTACGTGCCGAAGTCCGAACTCCCCCGCTTCGGATCCCCGGTAATTCGGGGGGATCCGTAGTTCGGGGGAAAATTCGGCCGAAGCGCGCCTTCAGCGGGCTCCCCTGAAGGGGGGCGGGCTGTCATTGAAACTCATCTGTGCCTCCCGGCCGGGAGGCACAGATGAGTTTAAATGACAGCCCGCCTCCCTTCAGGGGAGCCCGCTGAAGGGAGGCGGGCTGCCCTTTAAACTGATCTGAGCCTCCCAGCTGGGAGGCGCAGATCAGTTTAAAGGGCAGCCCGCGCCTTTCAGCGGGCTCCCCTGAAGGGGGGGCCGAATTGGCCGAATTTATTCGCGAACTCCCGAACTCGCTGAATTCGGCCCCCCCGGTTGCCCGCCAGATTTGAGTTCGGATCCGTCCGAACTGAAAATCACCGAATCAGGGGAAATTCGGTTGATTTTCAGTTCGGACCGAACCAAATTGACAGCCCTACCTCCAACACCACATTTCAAAGGAATCTATTTTCTTTCTATCAGCTTTCTTCACTGTCCAGCTTTCACACTCATACATAGTAATAGGGAATACGATGGCGTTGCTTAATCTAGTCTTGGTGGCCAGTGATGCTGTGATGCTGCCATGTAATACCACAGCATGCCAACAGAACTGAAGCATTAACGTGGTATCCCTTGCCATCCTGCACCCTTGCTGACCTTCTTCCAACTTTTATATTGTGGTTTGGCACTGTGACCTTGCACAGGCAATTAAGGAGTTCAGTAAGGAGCCAGTAATTTTTGTTCATTGGGGTCACAGCATTGTCCTATGCTGTTTCAAAGCATCATTTGTCTCTTAATCTCTGTTTCAGCATGTTTTAAGAGCAAGGGTATGAATGCTAAATTGGGGGGAGGGTCTGACAATATAGCTTGTTTGATCAAAGCTACTATAGACTATCCAAGTTGTCCTGGCTTTCAGATGCCCATCTGTTTTTGCAAGAGCTTGGAGACGCTTATCCAGTAAAATGTTCCGTACTGTTCAGAGATAAGATAGGTAACATGCCTTAAATATTCAAATTTCAGCAACTAGTTGTAAGGGCCCTGGCAAAATGTATTATCACGTTGTAGCAAACTAATTTTCTCTGTTCCAAAATGAACACTATACACAGTAACCTTTGATATTTCTGTCTTTGCCACATGGGAACTGATCTTCAATGTGTGTAAAAACCAACAGTCCATAATAAGGAGATACAGTATAAGCACAGCTAGATTCAATTCCAGTAGCACGTTAGAGTCGAACAAGGTTTCCAGGGTATAAGCTTTTGAAAGTCAAAACTCCCTTTGTCAGATACTTTGACTTTCTAAAGCTTATAGCCCAAGAATCTTGTTGGTCCCTAAGATGCTACTGGACTTGAATCTAGCGATTCTTCTGCAGACCAACATGGCTACCTTGTGAAATAGTATAAGTAGAACACCATGTATAAATCTTAAATTATTGTAAAGTAACTGGAGTGCTTTTCTTTTCTAGGGAGGTTGATCAGGATTCCGATGGCCATATTAGCTTCAAAGAGTTTGAATCAGCAATGAACTATGGACAAGATAATTTGTCGGCACTTCCATTTACCTGAAGTTCATTTTCTGAAGAAAACACAATAAAACTTACACACCTAAGATATTCTAACACCTGAAAATCATTTTGCTTCTAAAAGATTTTTTTAAATTTGTCTATGAAGCCTTCCTGTTCTGATACTCCATAAAAATACTGTTTCGTATGCATTCAAATCAATCTACTTTGTAGACTTCAATATGTATTTTTGTTTTCCTAACAAATTGTTTTAGTGAAACTTCTGCTAGTTTTTCCTCTTCATGAACATGTCATTAATATAGGTAACAATACCTGTTATCTGAAGAAGTGAGCTGTGGCTCATGAAAGCTCATATCCTGCCAGAAATGTTGTCAGTCTTTAAGGTGCTACTGGACTATTGCTCATTTCTACTGCTAACACGGCTACCCATCATGATCTAGCACCTGACATAGCTTACTAAATTTGTACGAAAGTGAGAAAAGCCTGATACCCTTAAATATTTAAAAACAACAATTTGATGGGGGAGGGGGGTTTCTTTAAATTAACTAGAGAAAGGTTTCTTTGCCATCACTGGACACAATATGACAAGCTACTTCACAGTACAGGTTATGACAGCAATGTTAAATTTTTATACCGCCATCTGAAAGTGTGAGTGATTGAGCCTCATCAACCTCTTTGGCCAGTGAATAGAAGAGAAATCATGACTCACCCGAGGCTATCCAAGTAAGCTTCACAATTGATTTAAATCTGGTTTCCAACATTTAGACCCATCACTTGATGGATTTTAGTGCACTGGTTCTGGTTCTGTGTGCATTCTGCTTTTATTTCAAGTCATTTCAATACCTTCTGTTCACCCTTGTCAGGCATAAAGTTTCCAAGTCCAGCACTACTGGAGCTTATCATTTTAAAAATCAAAATCTATCCTCTGTGCTGCTCAGTTTATGCTTGGTTCTTGGTCCTGCCACAGTTCCACAAAGGGACTGACGCACAGCAAAGCACTGTAGTCCTCTTTGTAGCTTGTCTGGAATTAAAGGAATAATTAGGGTAGATGAGCCAGATGGCTCTAGTTTTAGGATGTTGCTGCCTGAGGTGGGGCACCACAAGCCTCTAGATATTCTACCTCAGTGGTTCCCAAATGTTTTGGTATGGTGACCCACAAATCCAAATTTACTTGGCATGGTAACCCATCCAGGTCCAGCCCAAGGTTTTTTGGCACCCTAGGTAAACTATGACCTTGATTCCCATCTGGTCCATCATTCCATATCCTATATGGTTCACCAGGTGTTTATGAGAAACCCTCAAACACTGCACAAGGGGCACAGCTGCATTCACTATGGACCCCAAACAAGTGGCATTACGAAATACACAACCTTTGCATATGGAGATTACATTCCAGCCTTTGACCACCCTCTTCCTTCTTCATTACTCCCTCTAATTTCCTTTAAGATACTAAGAAACTCACTCTAGTAACCATCAGAACACATTTTACTTCATTATCAATGTGCATATGCACTGAAGAAAAAAATACCAACTACAGTATGAAGTGGAAGATATTGTTTCTAAAGTCAGCTCTTGGTTTCCAAAATACAGGTCAAAGTCTTTGTACAGATTACTTTTTAAGGAGCCACTACAGATATTATGATTTTCCTACGGAGATATTATTCAGCATAGAAATATATTTATACCTTTCATCTGTAGTCACATGTCAAGTTTTGCTTACTAAGATAACACAGTCTGTTGCATTCGTCACACATATTCTTTTTTCTACAAAGGTGAAATATCAATGTAGGTAAATCACTTTAAAATGGCATAGTTTTCAACCTCAGTACAGTGCAAGGTTCTTAGTGTGGCACAAGCTATGAAAGCACCCCAGTTTCCATCTCAACTTAAAAGACAGATATGGTTCTTGGGAAAGAACCACCATACATATGGGGGTAGATGCTACTCAACCACTGTTTGCTCAAAACTGCTTAATACTGAGCATTATACCACCTTTAACCACCTTTGGAGTGGTTGAAGTGTAGACTTTTATCAATGCTTGCATTTTGATAAGAGGAAAGATTTCACCCAATTATTATTGACAGTATGAGTAGGGAAATTAAGAGGTCTCCATTACAACAACCAAATCCATCCTTAAACATGTCACTTGTGGAGGAGGTGGTGTTATAACAAAGAGTCTTCTCTACCAAGTGGAGAGTTGACAAGGCTCCCCCAGAGGACAACCACCAGCTGAGCCAGAGTAGAGTTTGAGGGGGAGGGGCATTGAGGAGAGGTGTGAAGGTGGCAGATAGTGGCAAAGGGGTTAGTTGTGAAGGGCTCAGTGTGGTACATCTCCCACAGCCGTGAGGTACTGTAGGGGGCTGGGCAAGAAATGTTCCCTAACACTGTCATACATTCATACCGCTCTACCTATACAATCATGGACACAGCCTCTACACCTAAACCACACCTGTTTCAATTTTAAGCTGATAACAATCCCACTTCCCTCACTACACACATTACCCAACACTCTCATGTGTCATATATACAAGGTTCATATAAAAGCTATTTCCCAGAGGGAGTAAGAAATACTATTTAGAATTCAATTCAGGTAAAATTTCCAGTGCTTCCTCCCCAAAACTACCTCACCCCACAAACTGGTTCAGGAGGATGGAGAAAAGGAGTGGGGAATGAAGAACCTACTTCACAGGGTTAAGCCATCCTAGAATTCCTCTGGGGGGGAAAGGACAATACACAAATGTGGTCAATACATTTTAATCAGATGACTGCACAGGTGGACAAGTTATATTAGAGTTTTAAGACAAATATTGTAATTCCAAAGGGGCTGTGTTAGACTGTCATAGCAAAATTAATCAGAAGTCCAGTAGGAGTCCCAGCGTAACCTTTTGTGAGTCAGAGCTCCCTTCTTACATCCGCTGAACTGAGCACTGACTCACAAAAGCTGGTGCTGGGATAAATGCTGATAGTCTTTAAGGTGCCACTGGACTCCTGTGTTGTGTATTTTTGCACAAACTATTATTGCAGACACTTGGATCTTCCATAGCATGGCATTTTTACAGTACTATATAAAAACTGTATACTAATTACTAAGCAGTAAAAGGCAGGCTATCCATATTTTTCACTTATCAGGTAAGTTCCATTGAAAATATCTTTTGCGTATTCCTATAGGTTGTCACAACACCATCATGTAATCCAATCCAGAATGCATTGCTGGTGTTATAAAATGCAGCATCGGATCCTCGGCAAAAAGTGTTTTAAAAATAGTTCAGACCACCTTAATACTCATTTAATTATTCATTTTGTTTATTTACAGTGGAGCTATTACACATAATATGGCGCAGATCCCCAGCAGCCTCAAACACCAGATGCTAGTTTTCTCTCTGCAATCCCACAAGGCAAACCAAAGCATCATCAGGAGGATTTTAAAATAAGCCCAATTAAATTTGTGCCAGCATGTTAATTTGCCTAAAATAAAACCCAGCAAATAAATAGTGAGCTTTTAGTCACTGCCTTTTCCTTTTCTTTCCTTTTTTTGGTACACCCTTAAGAGGACAAAAAATCACTGTTTACAAAGAAAGCTCCCATGTGAGATTTCTTTTAAAGGAACTATAAACTCAAACATAAAGACAAAACTACCCAACAGAGATAGGTCCTTACAGGTAGCATTTTTTTTTTCTAACCTGAAACTTTATGAACCAGGTTTTGGGTTTAGTATTAGCAGGCATAAGCCCAACCCTCTCGCACAATCTCCCATTAATTTCTCATTATGCTTGTGATTTGTTTCCCCTGTTCTAATTTATAAATATATGGAAATTTGGGGAATTATTTATTCCTATGGTCACCCTGTGAGATCATTG
The DNA here is from genome assembly GCF_029931775.1 of Euleptes europaea. NCBI lineage: Eukaryota > Metazoa > Chordata > Lepidosauria > Squamata > Sphaerodactylidae > Euleptes > Euleptes europaea. The sequence goes on from NC_079317.1 coordinate 26,655,718, forward strand.
TTTATCACCATTTTACAGAAGGAGAATGGAAGGTCAGGAAAAGCAACTCACATAAGGCTACATAAGGAGTATCTGGCACAAGCATGACTTGATTCCCGGATCTGTTCACTGGAGTGACTCCCATATTGACTTCCATATTAACTCCCTTACCCATTTCTTTGAGGATGTAAAAACTAGGGGCTTTTCCACATGCTTGACTTACTCCAGATTTTCTCGGGACATCCACAACCATTGGAATTGGACTGGACCCTGTTCAGGGTCTAGTCTGCCTGCCCTCTGCATTTTCATAGTTGTGGAATCAGTTTATTTTCTTCCTCATGTGCCTTAAATAATCAGGATATTCAAGGGACAGTGTTGATGTCATCGGTGGCATCATTTGTGGTGACACAACACCCCCTCCCTTTTAGTTTTTGTACATGCTTATATCAATATTTCAATATTATGGCTGCAGTATTTTTAAAGGCACTTTAAAATCATTATATTGACGTACTGTAATGATGGGTTTTGCAGGTTCTGTGAATTCCCAGCTTTCAGTTTTAAAAAAGTAAGTATCTATCCCCCTCCCTCACAGAGATGTAAGGAAAAGGGCATATTTCTGCAAGAGAAGGAGCTAAAGACTTATTTTTTGAAAAATGAAAGCTGGGAATTCACAGAACCTGCGAAACCTATCATCGCAACAGTATATCAATAATAGGGTTGATTTTTGTTTTTAAAAAATCTAAAACAAAACCACTTGTCTTCAGGGCAGCGGGGAGGAGAGGGAATGGTTCGACAATGACGACAGTCTAGTCATCAAACATCGGGCTGGAGATGGGTGGGAGTGGGCAGGACAAAGAAAACCGATAGAAACATTGTGCATGAGGGAAAGGGTGACCCCAAATCAGCTTCCAGAAAAAAATTCTGGGCAAAAGTGGCCTCAAGAGAACTGGAAAAAAACGGGGGCAGGGGGACAACAACAACAACAGAAAAACCCCAAACGAAAACTAAATGCACAAACATGCTTGTGGAAATTAGGGGATAAACAGAAGCTGTATGGGGCCAGAACCAACAAAAACAACAGCAACACTCAATGCAGAAAAGTCCTAGGACAGGAGGAAGATGTACACAGAACCCCTGATTTTGCAAGAATGGTGAAGCAGTGGAATGTTTGTTCCATAAAACATTAATGGTTTGGTCCAAAGGCAGAGAAGAGGAGAGAAGTTTTCACTGATCCCCCCTCTACTGCAGACCCCCCCTCCCCCCCCTCATTCTATTATTGTGGGTCCCTTGATCTCCAGGAGTAGAATTTGGTGGGGGATCTGTGAGCTTCAGCAGGAGTGGGGAGGCACAGAAGCTGCACTCCCCCAGGATTATTTCAGTGATTTTTTTTGGGGGGGGAGGTAAAGGTAGTCCCCTGTGCAAGCACTCGGTCATTACTAGGCAGACTTTGTTTAAGGCAGGGATGGGGAACCTCAGGCCCGGGGGCCGTATGCGGCCCCCGAGGACATTTTTTGTGGCCCTCGGGAGCTCCGGGGCCCTGCCACGGAGGCGCGGTGCAGGGCAGCCCTCCCTGAGGGTGTTCCTGGGGCCACGGCTTGCAGGGGCGCTGCGGCGCCCTTTGGACCTCCTCTCGCCGACTGACGGCTGTTGCTCGGTGAGAGGAGGGGAAGGGACGCTTCCCCCAAGGCTGCCCCCTATAGCCGCAGCGTGCAGGAACGCTGGGGCACACTGTTGAGCAGCGAGAGGGGGGGAAGAGGCCCGCAGCATTGCGCGCAGGAGCCGATCGGTCTTCGGGGGGGCTTTTGTGGACTCAGGGGGGAGGGCACGGAGCCTGGGCCAGGTCGCGTGGGGCTGGCGGGTGTGTGTGTGTGTGGGGGAGGCTTTTCTCTCTCCCTCTCTTTCTGTCTCTTTCTTTGTCTGTCTCCCTCCGTCCTTTCTGTCTCCCCCTCTTTCCATTTCTTTCTCCCTCCCTTTTCCTCTTTTTTCCTTCCTCCCTTCCTCCCTTGCCGCTCGACCGTGGGCTGCGCCCGCCTGGTGCCTCGTTTGCTCGGGCCCACCACTGGCTGCCCTCCAGGCCTTCTCTGCATGGCCTCCCCTGGGGTTGCCAACCTCCAGGTGGTGGCTGGAGACCTGGCAACCCTAGCCTCTTCCCCCCCACCAGGAGATCTACACCTGGTATGGCCCCCGAATGATGTTATAAATGTGCAAATGGCCCTTGGCAGGAAAAAGGTTCCCCACCCCTGGTTTAAGGGGTGATTTGCCGTTGGTTTGAATCCAACCCCAAATCTTTCAAAAAAATTTTTTTAAGCATGGACATAAACGGGGGATTATTTTAATCATCACCTACATCAAACACCCTACAATGTATCTGTGTAGGGTTGGCAATCCATGCCTGGCAACTGGCAGGACTTTGGGAGGACACGGTGGGTGCCAGAATTACATGCACCATGATATCACTTCTGGAAAAACTCAGAAGTTATGTCATGTTGCTCTAAAAGCCACTGGAAACTCTATGGTATAGCTATAGAGTTTCCAGCAATTCCTAGAGTGATGTGATATCATGTCTAGTATGTTTTGTGGGATCCAACCCCAGGAGTGATTCACACACTCTTTGCTTGCTCCTTTCTCCCTTCTCCCCAGCTGCAGGGCAAGGTGATGAAATTAACCTGATTACAGACATCAATTCCCGTGGAGTAAATGGCAGCTTTGGAGGACAGACTTTATAATATCACAGCCCCACTGACCTCTCGTTCCTCCCCAAAGTCTGCCCTCCCCAGGCACCACCCCCAAACCTTAACAGCATCTGCAGATTAAAAAGACATCCCATCCCAGGTCTTTATGCATCTCAGGTATAAAACAATGATTCTAGGATTTCTTCCAAAATTTCACTCTAGAAAGCAGTTGTCATGGGAAAAAATTAATAATGAAGGAGTGCCTTAGCAATGACTAGAAGAAAAAAGACTGGTGGATTTTTTCATCTATTATTTAATTTTTTTAAATCCTCCAAATCAAGCCATACTATAGTCATTTCTACTGTCATGTGTAATAACCCACACTCAAATGTCTTATATATAATTATGCTAAACTTGATGAAAATTGTATATGTGAACATCAATATATCTAATTTTCAACATGCCCCCATCTTAAATCTGGAGCCATGAACAGATAAGACAGACCTTCCTACAAACCTGAGGAAAACCCCAGGTTTGCAGAAAAATCTGAAATCTTAAAAAAAAATAGGGGGGTTAAACCCCCCCCCCCCATTATAATAGAAACAACACCTGTACATTTAAGAAACAAATGTTTTTCGGTGGCCATTATGTATGTTGCTAGGCAACAACAACAATAATGCCAGCCTTCAAGCCTTGGTTTCTGTCAGTAAAAGGCAGGAGGAGGGGATAGGCCCTTTCCAGGCCTGTTTTGGCCTTTGAGGGATGACTCATTGGTGCCAGCCCTTGCAGCAACCACTGGGTGACTTGCACCACCTGACTTGCATAACGCACCCAGGACCAACTGCTTGCTACTGTACAACAGCAGCCTCTGCATGAAAACCAGTGTGGTGTAGTGGTTAGCATTTCAGACAAGGATCTAGGAGACCCAGGTTCAAATCTCGATTCTGCCTTGGAAGCTCACTGGGTGACCTTGGGCTAGTCTGTCTGGACTAGGGGAAAGCTATGTGCAGTGAATGTAAGCCATACGCTACAATACAATCATGAGAATGTATACAGAATATTGGAACTGAGAAGGTCATTGAAACAGAACACTTCTAGAGGACCGTCTTCCAAGCTTCGGCTTCCCTTGCTTTCTCCTGACATCGGTCGCCCAGGCACTTTCGGGATGTGCCTTGAAGAATTGAACTTTGGATGTATGTACCATATTACAGTGCACAAAATTATGGTGCTTGAGTTTATGTGGTATTAGAGGAGTTGTACTTACCTGCATTGGTAAAATTCATGTTGGAAATTGGATTTATTACACTTTCATTTATTTATTGTGAGCGTGCCTGTTTAAGAGCCACAGAGTACACGATATGGAAGTCTTCCTGTGTCAGTTTCAGTTATTAAATGATAAATGTAGCAGAAGAATGGGGGGGGGGATGAAAGACAGGATGACTGATGAGTGGGAAGGAGAGAAGAAAGGAAAGGGTGCAGGATATGGGAGCTGCCATGAGGTGAGAAATGGTGTAGGGCAGGGGATACAGAGAAAAGTGAGGTGCCTCCTGCAAGTCCTTGCAAGTTCCTGCCATGTATATAACGAACTGCCTAATAGCAAGAAGTTGCTCATAGCTGTGTCAATCAAAAAATTTAATTCTTCATCACTGTCTTCTCCAAGGAAGCAGCAACTTCCAGTGTCTCATACAGAAAAGGGTCTTTTTCTTCAATATCTGCGACCTAAGCTTTTTTCAGATAGAGATGACAGGGCTCGAATCTGGGATTTTGTCCATCCCAACCATGTGCTCTACCATTGCATCATGCCCCCTCCCACATTTTAGGGTTTTCCCCCCTTCATGAGTCAAGGCGGCATAATGACTAGAATGGGAGGCCCAGGTTCAAATCTCTACTCCACCATGGAAGCTTGCTAGATGACCTTGCGCCAGTCATACTCTTTCAGCCTTACCTACCTTACAAAGTTGTTGTGATGATAAAATGGGGAGGCAGGATCATATATGCTACCCTGAGCTTTTTGAAGGAAGCATGGGATAAATACATAATCAATGAATGCAAGTTATTTCTATTACCCATCTCAGCAACCTTTTTGGTTGAAAGGATGGATGGATGGATTTTTTAGGTCCACAGATGAAGACTTCCAAAATTTAGAATGGTTTCAAACAACTTTAATATAAGGAGTTGTCTTGTACAGCATTCTCTAAGCCTTGTTCTAGAACTAAGATCACGTGGTCTTGGGGCCAGTCTACAAATTACCTGATTCTTAACACTGAGGCTTATCGCACCAACAATTTACAGCATATTATCATCGTGCTCGGTGTGTGTGTTTTGGATGCGTATTCTTCATTTCAGATCGCACCGTGCCTGTTAAGACTGCTCCCAAGATGGTTTATCGTCATATCGCAAGGAGGAGCATGGGGGAGCACTGCGTCATGTCTATGTTGCTGATGCTTCCCCGCCTCCCCGCCCCTTTTTTTCACACCTGCACAATATCATTGATCCAAAGGAGCGTTGTATGCCATTAAGAATTGCCTCATTTGCATGGCAGGAAAACCCTAATCACAACCTATGCAGGCATTCCCCCCCCCCAAAAAAAAACCAAAATGAGCCATTCCTTGCATGGTGCACAGAGCTGCTGTCTTTTCGGGCGTTGGTCCAACGATCTTGCATTTTTTCGTTGGGACAAGCACATTAAAAAAAATTTTGAGAGCAGGGAGGCACGCTCTCAAAGGGAGGAACAGGCGGGGAGAACCTTTGTGCCAGCAGGAGAGCCCTGACTTGTGTGTGTATGTGCGGGCGCTCTCTCTATCCCTCAGTCTCTCTCCCTTCCTCCTCCTTCTGCTTCCCCCTCCCCCATCTGCCACTCGCAGCAATTTTGCTACTTTTCCAGCCCTCGCCCTCTTCTGCATTCCTTCCCGCTCAAGCCCACGAACCATTTACAAAATCCGCTTCAAGGACATTCCATATGAGGGAAATATTTGATTGGGACCTTGCACAAATAAAAATGGTTGATCTAATGTTCAAACGTTCCCGTGTTCCTTTGTAAGACCACAAGCACTTGGGGGTGGTGGTTAAGTAACAATAATGATTGGTGGATGCAAAAGGGAAGGGAGGGGGAAGGTGGGATGGGAGGAGAAAGGCTTTTCATTGGGTGTTGCAAAAAGAGGGGAGGAGAACTGAATAGTGTATGTAGCTGAACGCACCCCTTGGACTGTCGGTTTTGAAACGACATAACGAAATACATCGTGGTATAGGCGTTTGGGGGGAAAACAGATGTCTGGAGCTTCCAAAGCATTTCCAAGCAGAAATGGGAAGTCTGAGGTGCGATCTAACCTGGATAACACGTTTTTTAAAAAGTAGTATATACTGAGTGCATTAGGCCCCCTGTTAAATATAGGGAATGTCTATATATTATGGATTCTTTCACTATAGGTATCTGTTTATCACACAACACAACACAAGCCTTTATTGGCATATAAAAAGGAAGAACATACATTTGGATAAAACCGAGTACAAATAAATAAAATTGGATAAAACCATCCCAAATCAGCCATTAAGGAAAGCTACACACCATTGCTAGCTATAAGAACCTTGCCACTGATTCAATTATTTTTGGGTTTTGTGTCCTTATTTCACCAGAGAGCCATTCCCTGTTTATGAACAGTGGGTCAGTGAAATGGGATCGGCTACAAGCATAAAAGCAACAATTGAAAAGGACATGCACAAGGGATTCAATTTCACCTGTTTATCCATCTATGTAAATCAAGCTAAAATTATTAGTCCTAATTGTGATTTGTTCTTTCTTTTTGTAATAGGATAATCAGCTATTAGGTCTCATCCTAAATATACCAAATGTGCCTCGCCCACCATTAATCTGCCAGCAAGGACAAGCTATTTTTAGTGCTGTCATTTGTAAAAACCCTACCTGAGCTCTGTTTGTCTTCTGATTAAAAGAGGTTTTCCTTCAGATCAGTTAACCTGAACATTATGATTACTAACTTGCGTGCTCCAGTTCAGTTTTATAATGAAGCAGATTCTTTGGGGATAATCATAATGCTAATTTGAATTGATTCTTTGGAGATTTGGGCTTAGGGAAAAAATGCTACAGAATCAGTCGATTAATGTAAAAAAAAGTAGAACTAAATGTTATTATCATATTTTTCAATGGGCAGGAAGACTGCTGAGAATATTGGGATGCTAAATCTCATCCCCCTGCCCCACCTCCAAAAAAAGAAGGAGAAAGTGGCCATGAGTTAATGCAGGGCATATGCTGAACTGAAGGGCTCAAACGTTTAATTTATTCTTTAACAGGACTCAGCCCAGGAACAGTAGGGGCAAGAGAACCTCTGAGCTGGTGCAGAAAATTATCCAAGTGTGAGTAGCCAGAGCTAGGGTTGCCAGGTCCCTCTTCACAACCGGCGGGAGATTTTGGGGACGGAGCCAGAAGAGGGTGGGGTTTGGGGAGGGGAGGGACTTCAATGCCATAGAGTTCAATTGCCAAAGTGGCCATTTTTCTCCAGGTGATCTGATCTCTATCGGCTGGAGATCAGTTGAATTAGCAGGAAATCTCCTGCTACTATCTGGCAGTTGGCAACCCTAGTTCTGCCACACCTGAGATTAATGGCTGGATTTACAAATCAAAGCATGTTCCTTAGCACTCATTTAAGAAGTTACCCGCTTGAGTCTTCTTTTTCTCCTTGGATATGTTCCAGTGCAAGGCAAAACACTTGATTGCTTTTTCCCATGGTCAGAAAACATTCTCCCAAGGCCATTAAAACGTAGACGGCAGTAGAAAACGATTATTCTCTCATTCACTGGCCACCTAATATTGATTTGCACAGATATGGTTACAGTGAAACTGTTTCCTAGGCAATCCCATTACCCTAAGTTATACCAATCAAATAGTATAAGTTTGTACTAACTTAGCCTTCGGCAATTGCTAACTTATCATTAGGAAGCCACTGAGGAAAACAGTGTTCTCCGTCTAGGTTTGCCAATCTCCAGGTGGAGACTGGAGATCTCCTGGAATTACACCTCATATCCAGACTACAGAGATCAATTCTCCTGGAGAAAATGGCTACTTTGGAGGGTGGACTCCAATTATACCCTGCTGAGGTCCCTCCTTTCCCAAGCCTTGCCTTCCCCAGGCTCCACTCTCAAATCCGCAGGAACTTCTCAACCTGGAGCTGACAATACTATCTCTGCCACATTCTGTGTACCAGCTTTACCAATGGGAAGGGCCAGATTACAATGCCAGGAGACTGCCCAAGTGGCACTCAATTGCATTGCTATAGCAGGTCGTGACACATCCCAAACACCTAGACCCTATTTGGGCCTCCTTGTTTCTGCTGCTTTGATACAGTGAGAACAAAAAGTTGTCATACCTGGAAAAGAAGTGATGGAATGGCATAAAAGGTAATTCTGTCTCTGAAAGCACACACAGCTCCCATTCCCAAGAATCCTGGGACCTGTAGCTTGGAGAGGGTGATCAAGTTTTTCTATTATTGTGCTGCAGTCCACTTCGCAGAGAAGGAATGTCAAAGTGGAATCAATATGTGGCACAGACATTGTGCTCAAGTTATGGTCATATCCTGAGAAGACAAGACTCGTTGATGCATGGGTCACCTGAGCTCACATTTGTCCTCGGGCTGACTTGGGGGGTTACAGCACTTTGTATTCCCAGCGATGTATGAAGAGTTTGAAAATGTTATAAAAAACATCGCTTTAAAAGGGTTTTTGGATACCATGGCTAATAAATGGTTGGAAGATGTCTTCACAGCTAAAGGGGCCAAACAAAGTGCGAACAGTATTTTTTATAACGTTTTCAAACTGTTAATACATCGCTGGGAATATAAGTGCGGTAACCCCCTTGGTTGTTCCATGGAGTTATACATGAGTTTTCCATCCATTAGAGATGACCTCGCTGCCAGCCCTCACAAATCCCGGGTCTTCCCGTTGAATCCCAATTGTTGAATCCCAATTCTTCGATCTCTCCTGAGATCAGCCCAGGTCAAATCCTCCTCCATGCATAATCCAGACGGGAGCTGGGGGGGATGTTTTTTTTACAGTAAGCACTACTGCCAATTACAAAGCAGCATTTCAGGGGCAGGGACTAGAATGCTTCCTGGTTTTTTGTCTCCCAGCTGGAGTTCTTTGTCACATAAACATGGGTTTAAAAATTATGCTTGGGTTTATCCCCCCCCAATCCATTCCTTTAAAAGAGCTTCTTTTTGTGAAATGGATTTTACCACAGCATTTGGGTTTCTGCAGGGGGGGAGGGGAACTGGACATTTTTCTCACAGTAAGCACTACAGCCAATTACAAAGCAGCATTCTCAAGGGGCAGGGAGATGCTTCTGGATTTGAGCTTAGTGACTTTTGCTGGTGCATAGCAATTTTTGACTTCGAAAAAGAAAAGTGTGGGTCAAACAAGCATCAAACCCCAGGTAAAACTCCCATGCACAAACAACCTAAAATGCTCAGAAAAGTTGAAGGCAGCAGGAAAACAGGAAGACCCATCATGAGATGGATTTACTCAATAAAGGAAGCCATGGCTCTCAGTCTGCAAGACCTGAAGCAAGCAAAAGGCTGGAGTGCTCCAACTGTAGGTTCACTGGTCAGGAAGGCTTCAGCAGAACAGAGTCTTTAAGAGCTATTAAACCTGTTTTCAGGGCAGGGCTGTAGCTGATGTTCTGTCTGGAAAGGGCTTAATGCCAAGGAGTAGATCCATTCCTGAGTAAACATAGCAAGTCTGCTTCCCAGGACAAGCTCAGCTGCTTACTCAAGAGCAGATATTATTCTTCGATGTGTCTATCTGGATGTTGTATGGACCACTGTGGGGGAAGTTGCTCCTCTTGAATGAGAAATGCACTTTCCTGCAACCAGACCTAGTACTAACCAAAGACCCCACCCAGGGCTGCACCAGCTTTCTCGAAGGCATAGTGTTGCCCGCCTAACAGAACCTACCTAGTCTGCTCCTGTGCCTTTAAAAAAATAGTTTGATGTGCAGAAATGAGAAGCTTTTTGTATCATGGAGGCAACATTACCACCTGCTAATTGATAAAGATTGTACTGCTCTTAAAGGCACTGCTGAGGTTGCCAACTTTTGAAGCAGCCCCTGTATCTGCCCTTTAACAGCAATTTCACCTGCGGCAATTAGCAAGTAATAACATTTAACTTGGTGCCATAAAAAGTTCCATCTGCTGATTTCTGCGTATCATACATCTTGCTAAAGAAATAGGAATGAGATGGGCTGTGTTTTTTCCTCGGCCCTAGTGCCGAGTCCACTATAACTTGACCCCTGCAAAAGCATTCATGCGGACATGCCCTTATTTGAGGGTTCAGTAGCTCGTGGGGCTGGGCTGTCTAAGGGAATTTTCTTAAAAGTACAATCCAGGAAAAAATTCAGCAGGAGTTAAAAGTACATATCTTCCTAAATCATAACTGAGTGCTGATAGACAGACAAAAGATAGATTTGCAGTTCTTCCCAGCAATGGGAAAGGAGACTCACCCAAAGCCTAACAACCTTGTGTCATATTTTAGGGCAAGTCTGCATAATTCATGCCTCGCTAAACCCATAGGCATCTTTTGTGGCTTGACCGTCACCTCCCATTTTTGCATTCCTGAAGTAGCAAAAAGACATTTAGGCACACAATACATGGCTGACAGCCAAAGCTGGGTTGAAAACGGTAAAGGCCTGTTGTGAATGACTCCCACATTAGTCCAAATTCCAGAGGAGCAAATCTGAGCACATTCTGAACAACCAGTTCTGTTGTTGGCACAGGACACAGGCCTAGGGAGTGAGAACCAGGCTCTTCCTTCAGCTTACCCGGCCCACTAGGGTTGCCATGTCCCTCTTTGCCACCGGCGGGCGGTTTTTGGGGTGGAGCCTGAGGAGGGTGGGGTTTGGAGAGGGGAGGGGCTTCAATGCCATAGAGTCCAATTGACAAAGCAGCCATTTTCTCCAGGTGAACTGATCTCTATTGGCTGGAGATCAGTAGTAATAGCAGGGGATATCCAGCTATTACCTGGCGGTTGGCAACCCTACAGCCCACAGTCATTCAGCCCCTCTCTTCTCAGGCTCCATCATGGGCCCGTCATCCTGGAGGAGAGGGAGAAGACAGCAAGGCCCCTTTGTGGGAGCAGCAACCAGAACAACAGGAGAACTACATTAATTTCTAATGGGGTTAAGTATATTCTCTGGAAGGCAGCTTGTGGGCAACATGCCGAATGCCAAGATATACACTTGTTGAAAAATAAACATTCAAAATCACAAGAATCGTTAGATCAGTTTTGGATATGGAATTTTTTTCAAGCGTATCTGAATCTATTCAGAAGACCACTTTCCACTTGTTAAATTTATAACATCGCTTGGCATACTTAGATAATTACAGTGCAATCTTAAGAAAATTTGTAGCCATTGACCTTGATGTGCTTAGAAGGGTGTAACTTTGCTTACGACTACACTGTTAGTTACACTTGCTTTATTGTTTCTCTCCCTCCTTTTCAGTATGCTGGATGCATTCACAACTTTGGAATTTCCCAGAAACAATAGAGGGGAAGCTTGATGATTTAGTTTCCCATCACATAAATTATGGAAAGGAAATGCATTAATCCTTTAAGTCTTTGTATTCTAAACCTAAAGCAGTAATGGAGGTTGATATGGAAAAGAAGGCTAGGGGAGCTCCAATTTGACATTACGACAGTTTATCTTCTGCTATGGCTTTTTGAAGCATCAGAGCAAAATGTTTATTAGATAAGATCAGCCTTGAAGCACTGCCACCTCTCACCAAACCTCAGGAACAATACAATTTATTTTATCCCAAATGGTAAAACTGTGTCCTGAAATTAATAACACAAGGTGATAACATTTGCTATTCTCCCTGAAGCAAAACACCAGCAGGGTAGTGGTGAGAGACATGAAAATTTAAAAACACACAACAATCTAAGCATCTGATAAAACATCACATGCAAACATGAGGTTGGGGGAGCCAATAACCTGATTCTTCCCTGCAAAGCAGTATGAGTAAAGAAAGTAGAGATGGTTTGGAGTGGCAAGGAAAAGTATTAAGGACCCCTTCTGCTTCTTTTTTTGTTGCCATCAAGTCACAGCTGACTTATGGCGACCCCGTAGGGTTTTCAAGGCAAGAGACATTCACAGATGATCTGCCATTGCCTTCCTCCTCATCACAACCCTGGTATTCCTTGGAGGTCTCCCATCCAAATACTAGCCAAGGCTGACCCTGCTTAGCTTCTGAGATCTGATGAGGCTAGCCTGGGCTATCCAGATCAGGGCAAGGATCCCTTCTCTACCCTACTGATTTTCTATTCAAAACTATGCATTATCCAAGCTGTAGGTTTGCTAACTATCTGGAGGGGAAAAACAGATTCTCACTGTGCTAGAAGTTTCATGTGTGAAAGTGAGCAGGTAAAGCTTTTTATAGCATAGAGCACGGGTGGGGAACGTCAGGCCTGGGGGCCGTTTAAGGCCCGCAAAATCATTTGGTCTGGCCCTTTGTGGGTCCTGGCAGATCTCTAGTTCAGAAGAATCTAAGACTGGTGATCTGCCCCCCCCCCCCAGACAGGAATAGCCTCTATTCAAGGTGGGTGTGAGTTTGTTTTGCCAAGAAAAGGAACCTTTTTTCCCCCTTGCAGAAGAGTCGTTAGCTATGGAGCTGCTAGGACTGCCCAAGAAACTGTGTTAACCCTTTCCCACCCGGGCCATGAAGAAAGCATTCCCTCTGTACTACAAGAGGGCTGGGGGCAGAAGTGGTGACAACGGAGGGGTTAAAGGAGGCAGGGCCAGAATGCGCACGGGGGGGGGGGGTGAGTTCTTAGCCAGTGTGTCCTCATTTCATCCCTTCAGGCAGAGGTAGCAGGAGCTGACTGTAGAATCCGGACCTGACCATGCAGAGCAGGAGCAACTCCGGTGTGCAACTGGACAGCTACGCCTGGCTGGTGCAACAGACCATCCTGTGCCACTAGGTGGGCGAGTGTGCCACTGGTTGGATGCCTGCCTGCTTGCTCGTGCAGGGGGTCACCTGGGGCAGCTGCCTGCTTTGGGGCTTGGTCGGCTAATTTTTAAGTTGATAATTTTGTATGGCCTGCGAATGATGTTATAAATATCCAAATGGCCCTTGGCGGAAAAAAGGTTCCCCACACCTGGCATTGAGGTAACTGATATCAGCTGGAAAACTATCTCATTAAGCCTGTATTCAAAGGACAGGACAGTATTTCTCTGGGACACTGGCAACCCTATTAAGCTGGTATTCCCCACTGCTCCAGGATTCCAAAGGTGTGTGTCTTTGTAAAATGGGGAAGTTGTTTGGAGGTGAAATTTGGAATGGAGAAGCTACAAGGAGGAGAAAATGAAGTACCCTGTCTTTCTGCTCTGTTGATCCTTCGTGCAATTTTTTTTCCTCTACGACAACAGGGCAATTTTTTTAAACACACAAGTTCCGTGAGAAGTCTCTTGTGAGACCATATTCTTTGTCTCTTGTGAGACCATATTCTTGAAAAGGACCTTAGGGCCACGGGTAGGGTTGCCAGGTCCCTCTTCGCAACTTGCGGGAGGTGTTTGGGACGGAGCCTGAGGAGGGTGGGGTTTGGGGAGGGGAGAGACTTCAGTGCCATAGAGTACAATTGCCAAAGCGGCCATTTTCTCCAGGTGAACTGATCTGTATTGGCTGGAGATCAGTTGTAATAGCAGGAGATCTCCAGCTAGTACCTGGAAGATGGCAACCCTAGCCATCGGGAAGAAGATACTACAGCTGTAAGCTGCAGTGACTCCCATCACAGTCCATGGTGCCCTAAAGAGTTTCCAGGTTATTTCTATACTTCTGTGGTGCTTGAATTTGAGGACTGTGTTGCTTATGTTCAACCCACTGCAACCTTAGGCCAATAAGAGCATAAATCCATTTATCTGTTAAGTTCAGAACAGATCCACAGTCTACTCTGAGTGGTTAGATTATCATCACATTACAAACACACAAAGAACAGAGCGTGATCTGCACAGATAAAATTACTGATTTGACAGATTCAGAAAAAACTTATTTGGTGCAAGCAAGTTCCAAAAAAATTCCAACTTGTCCTTTTTAAGTATAGCACCTCCTGTGTTCTTTATATGAAAATGTAAACTGACTACAATTGAAAGCAGTCTTCCCTCTTGCTGACCTACAGCATTGCAAAATGTTGTAAAGCTCTCATGAAGCAAAATGCTGAAAAATGTAGTAAGGCACTACTTATGAATGTCCTTCCAAAATGTTACTGAGACATGGATTCATATCTACTATGATTTATGAGTTGGGCCCAATTTGTCAAAAAATCCATGAATAAAATCATAACACGAGGAGCTGGTCTTAGAGAGCTGATCCAAGACCTGTGATGGATTATCCAAAATGTCAAGGAAGAAAATAAAATATGCTATTAATAGTACAATGGCCTAAACTCTGAAAACACAGGTACATACGTGCAAAAGGTATTATGTTGGATTGAAGTTGGATACTAATCATGATTATGTTGGATACTAGTCATGATGCATACCTGTTTTTTCCAGGATCAGAGGGGCATGCCTATTATCTTAGGTGCTGTGGAACACAGGCAGGATGGTGCTGCTGCAGTCGTCTTGTTTGTGGGCTTCCTAGAGGCACCTGGTAGGCTACTATGTGAACAGACTGCTGGACTTGATGGGCCTTGGTCTGATCCAGCAGGGCCTTTCTTATGTTCTTATGAAGTCAGTCTTGGAAATGATCATATATTAAATCTGTAGTAAGAATCATATGCGTTTAGGACTCTATGGCTGCAGACCTAAGAACAGTTTCCTGGGAATAACTGTTGGAAGTGAAGGAGTTTGCACTGTCTCTTAACCTCTTCAGAAGAGGACTGCAAGAGAGTCAGAAAGATAGGAATAAAATGTGACTAACTTCTGGACCTGCTTAGGCATGTTCCTTATGGGACATTTCTTGAGCAAACATGTTTAGGATCATTCTTAGTTAATTGATCTGAGAAAGTTAGTTGGCAGTCTTATTAATACACTGTTAAATTATGAAGCAATTTCTATTTTCTGAATCCTGTTCAGAGAGTACTGTTCACATCCGGTTATTAATAAATGATATATTTAGTACATCTGTTTGTCTGTACTGGATTTTTATTCCATCCATCCCCCAAGAACCCCAAGGCAACATACATGTTTCTCCCCTTGCCATTTTATCCTCTCTACAACCCTGTGAAGCAAGTTACGCTGAAAGCAAAAGATTCAGGTTCTGAGACAGGCAGATTTCAACCTGGTCTCAGCATCTAACCACTACACCGCACCGATTCTCTCTAAGAACTCATTCCCCTCAATGCCGCCCTGTCTCTCAACAATCCTGTGAGGCTATGAACCCAGGTCTCCCAGATCAAAGTCCAACATTAAGTGATTACTAAAATTATGAACATTATGCCCATCAATAGGAGTGCAGGCCGAACAATACACATGAGGAGGCAGAACAGGGCCAAGATATCTGTCCCGAGTATACATTACAGTTGTAAGCACTCTTTAACAAGCCCTTTCTTGCATGTCATTTGCTAGAAGCTTCTGTATACTTTTAATCAGCTTTCATGCGCACCTGCTACCTGTGTTCCTGCGGAGTTTTATTGGCTCATGCTGACAACTGTGGCTCCCACAATGAAGTGCACAGAACATGCACCTGTCATTTGGGTTCTTTGTCTCTGTCTGTTTGCTCGCTTTTTGGAATCATTATGGGAAGGCTGTGCGTCACTCAGCATGTTTTAATCTGGGAAATGGCTGCCTACTGAAGATCATTTGGAAACCCCCATTGCACTCTGTTTAAGAAGGGTGGGGGGGAGAAGCTATCAGTTCCCCATAGGCAACTGGACTGAGTTGAACCAACGCACGTTTTCGAGCATCCTTGGTTTTATTATCATTTCCATCTACATTGTTAACTGCCTTGAGTCCCACCTTGGCATGGGAAAAGGTGATATATAATCTAATGGAAGGCTGAATTTCTTCCATATGTATAAAAGAGAACATAAGAGTTCACATACCCTGCACATAATACACAACGATAACATTCAGCACAAAAAAATTGATCATCAAATTACTTAACTGAATATCAAATTGTAGAAGAATTTTCATGTAGAGTCAAACAATACTGCAGTTTAACACAGAACTGAGAATCCACCATCTCAGGAGTCTTAATGATGTGTAACACTGAGTTGTGGGCTATGTGTGAATCATCTCAAAGATGTTTGCCTGATAAATCTTGACCTTGTGTGGCACTGGAGGGCATCGACAGAGGAGGATCTCTCCTGCCTTCCCTTTTTCTCAACAGCCACCAGTGAACACCAAGGGAGAGTTGGGAGACCTTCTTGAACAAAGGCTGCAGTCCTGAGAACGCTTACCTGAGAATGCTTACCCCATCGAATAAAATGGAACTGATTCTTGAATTGCCATGCAGAGGATTGCACTGTAAATTTTGTGCAAAATGGGCAGCTACAATGAAGAGGAGAGCGTAGGCAGAATAGTCCCAACGGCCTCTTGCCTTAGTATAGCCCTTACTACCAGCAGAAGTCTTCTTGCACTGGCAGAAAGGAGGCGTTGGTCGTTTATGTATGGTTACTATGTCAATGGTTCGTCCCTCTCTTGTCTCACCTTTTTATATACCGAGACTGGAAAACCTTATGCATGGTGTTGCTTGTAGTTCAGAAAGTCCTGGACAGTCTCACAAGGCACAGCATAATCAGAAGGAGAAATCAGGAAGTGCCTGAGTCCCTGCCCTTTTAAACGCTGCATTGTCATTGGCAGTAGCTCTTACTCTGACAAAAACATCACCATGACCCCCTCCCTCCCCGCTACCTCCCATGAGTGGCCATTTCACAACCCAAAATAGAGTACAGAATTGCATCCACAAGAGTAAAATGGGGGAGGTTCTCCTTTGTACACACACTGCTGAAACTGACTAGAATAGATGGACAAGTTCTTTGTTTGTCCCTGTTAATTGCACAAAAGGAAATGGGGGGAATCTCTGTGGTTGGACGCACACTGCGGAAAAATCACTAAAATAGAAGCCTCCTTCTCTGTGTCCTCTCACAGCACTTTTTAATTTTTTCCCTGGTGCTCCACTGGAATACCGATATATCATCATATCACCCAAAATACCATCAAGAATCGCAGAGAGAGCCAGGGGAACCTAGGATCTTGCACACACACCCCCCGAGGGTAAGTCATCACCCAAATGTGGGGTGGAGAGCAAACATGTGATTCTAGTCTCAGCTGGCTCTCGCTTCAATTTTAAATAGTATTTTGGATGGTATGATGATATATCGGTATTCTAGCGGAACAGCAGGATTTTTTTTTAAGTGGCAAGGGGGCTCGGAGAAGGAGGAGACCATGGCTGCCTCCACCTCCAATATGGCTTCCTGGGGCATTGCGGAGGGGATGGCTGAAAGCTGGCTGAAGGAGGAGTTGGAGGAGGAGGAGGAGGAGGAGAATGGGGGCGTGTCATGACGTGGGAAGATCAACCTGCAGCTGAACTAGGCACCTACTCACATACGAGATAAGCTTGGAAGAAAACTTATTTTCAGGATTAAACAGGGATTGGAAAGCCCGAGGAAATCGTGGAACGGAAGCAGACTGAGCCCCGAGGGAGATGAACGTCATGCATAATTCCCACAGAGAATTGGGATATTCACGGGAGAATAGCAAGACAAACCAGCGATGCATAACCGACCAATAACATCTGACCCTTGATATGAGACAACACAAGGAAATATCATTTCATCAAATTCCTCTACCAACCCAGGTTGTTTTTTTTATATAGTAATCCATTTATGTTTGCTTCTCTTTTGGGTGAAGCATAGTCATTTTCAGTGACTATTCAAGCTCTGGATTTTAGTGGAGCTTCCTCCGATACCCATTTTTTACATATATCTGCATTATGTTTGGACACTGGCTTTTCCTTTTGCAATTTCTAATCGGCATGAACTGAAATGTTGCCCCTTCGGGTGAATTGTTGTTCTGTTAATGGTACATTATGGGAGAAGCAATTTTAAAACCCAGTCTTCCTCTGGCATACATCTTGGGTTTTACCATTTTAGCTTCTCACGTTGGGAAGGGTCTGTGTGTTTTTACAGCCAGCCATAAAATAATTCACTAATAATTTTGCTTCCTAGCAAGTTCCTGTTTTGTGGTAGAGTTACATATTCTCTCTTTGCTACTTGCCAAACCATGAGTATCACTGCCGGTTTCTACTAAGGAGATTGTTTTGGCTGAAATGTGACAATCACAGATGGTACCACAAGCTGTAAACTTCCCTCGCTTTTAATCTGAACAATCAACACAGGGTCTCCCAATGGTGTGTGCAGGAGAGAATACAATATCCAGGTGACATTATATCAACAGTCTCAACATTCCTTGCGGGAGCTCACGTTTGCTTCCTCCTCCTCCACAGTCACTTCCAAGTCAGAAAAATCCCCCACCCATCCTTTCCTTACAACAGATTGTTTCACATTCCCTACTTCCGTGAGCTGTTTTATAGGTTCTTGTGAGGAGAGAGTACTGGAGGCCAGTGATGTTTTTGCCATACCTGTATATGTTCAGTATTTAATATACAGGCAGAGCAGGTGGGAAGCAAGTCCACAAAGATTGCTAGTCAGAGCAAAGATAATGAAGGGGCTGACTCACACATTACAAAGTACACCGTTTTGTCTTTAGTGTCCCCACAGTGTAATACTCAGAGATGAGTTGTGGGTTCTCCTCAGTCCCCATGTGCAAGGTGCCTGATTTGGATTGGAAACAAGACGTGTGGAGGAGCTTCCTCCTCATGCTATTTTCCCAAACTGAAACAGCACTGGGATGGTGCTGTTGAGCCCATTGGGGATACCTAAACGTATCCCAGTGAACATGTGGGTTTCTTCAGTGGTCCAAATAACACCTCTCGGGACTATTTCAGGTTGGGAAAATGGCACGGAGGGAAGGCTGTAGCCACTTCTTCACTTGTGCCATGGTCCCAATTCAAAACAACTAAAGAGAACCTACAACTCACACGTGATTGTGTACTCTGTAATGGGCATTTGTGCAAGTGGGAGGTAGATTGTACAAAATTCTTTACCCTCAGTTGTGGATGAAAATTATTCTTTTGTGGTCATTCCTGAAGCAGCATTAACCTCTTTAAAGCAATGGTTGGGGAGGGGCCATGGCTTAGCAGTAGGGTTGCCAGCTCTGGGTTGGGAAACACCTGGAGATTTGGGAGGTGGAGCCTGAGGAAGGCAGGGTGTAGAGAGGGGAGGGACTTCAATGCCATAGAGTCCAGTTTCCAAAGTGGTCATTTTCTCCAGGGGAACTGATCTCTGTCGCCTGGAGATCAGTTGTAATAGTGGGAGATCTCCAGCCACTACCTGGAGGTTGGCAACCCTACCAATGGTAGGGCATCTGCTTGACTCGCAGAAGGTTCCAGGTTCAATCCCCAGTTAAGAGGGCCAGTAGGTGATGTGAAAGACTCTGAAAAATTGTTGTCAGCCAGAGTAGACAATACTGACATCGATGGATCAATGGCCTGATTCAATATAAGTCCACCTCAAGTGCTAACAGCAGCAACCCATGTCAGAACATTTTTACCTGTTTTGTGTGTGTGTGTGTTTGTATGCTTACAGAACTCGCTGTTGTTTGGCAGAGAGTATCTCAACAGTCAATAATTAGATTGCTAGCCTCCAAAATCTAGCGCTCCAGTCTCTTCTTTATTTGCCAAGTTCTCTCTGGTTTACCAATCTGTGCTTGCCGTTTCTCAGAACAAATAGGGAAATACTTGCCAATTTACTACCAAGTCGGAGCGTTTGTCTTTTAAAGACAATGTCAGATTTGTTTGTATCCATGGGCTGCCAGCTTCTTTTGTGTCTCCTAATTCTGCGGAGGGCTTGATTCATTTCCAGCAGCATATTACAAGCTTTATGCACTCCGCACAAGACTTGATTAATAAGTCAGCATTAAAGGACTTTGGGAAGAAGGCTTGGCAGAAAAAGAGCTTTCTCTTGGGATAATCACAAATTGAGGAATGGTTTCATTTGATTCGGCTGGTCATCCAAAGGCCTGTATATATAACTCTCAGTTGTTATGTCTGGCATGCCAGGCCATGCTGTACCCGTTCATTTTACTAATAGGCTTATTTTTCACTTCTCTACCCTGTCAGATACTGCCTTTTATGCAAGTGAAAACAATTCCTGATGTTGCACTCCATTCAAGTTTGTGTCCAGTTGAATTCACTCCCATCACTCCCATCTTTGGCAGCCACTGGGTGTGCCAAAGCAGGGAGTGGCTAGTCTTGCTGGCCAGGCTGCCTGGCATGCTGCTTACTAGAACAGCCAGCACAGAATGGTGTAGGCATGTACAGCCAGCGGTTGAAGGTGATGTGCCCTTCCATTCCTCCTCTCAATGGTACCATCAATACTAGGGGACTAGGGCTGCCAAGCCCCTGCTGTGGGCAGGGAAACCCCAGCCTAGTTCCTGTTTCCTGCTGCCAAATTTTTAAAAAATGGCTGTTGCAACAATGGCGTGATGTCACTTCCAAGGAAAAGCTGGAAGTGACCCCAGTGGTCTAGGAAATGCCAGAAACTAGACTCTGCAAAGGTTCCTACAGAGGATTGATCTCACTTCCTGGTTTTCTCTGGATGGGACATCACATCCCCATGTCTCCACCTGCCTATAGGGAACAGACATTGCACTGACTCCCCCTTCCAACGGTTATGGCTGCATATGCATGCATCCTTTATTTTCCTCCTGGTGGGACCAATTTTTCCAGCAGAAGGTGGGACTTCATTTGCAAGGGAAGTCTCTCCCCCAGCTGAAGGTTGGGGATCCTGTGTTAGTCCCTGAATCTTCGGGTAACCAGCTTTCTCACTTGAATTCTCAGGATTTTAGCTTCTATCTCAGGGTCCATGGACAAAAGAGTAAAATCTTCATGAGCAGGAACAGAACCAAGAGAAAATGGGATTTTTTGTTTGGCCTTAGAGCTTTTGCCGCTGCAGAACTTCAGGAGACAACATGGTAATTTTATGCAGGAGTGACATGGTTGTTAATCCCCTGACTAGGGTTGCCAACCTCCAGGTACGAGCTGGAGATCTCCCACTATTACAACTGATCTCCAGTCGATAGAGATCAGTTCACTTGGAGAAAATGGCTGCTTTGGCAATTGGACTCTAATTAGAGTCCCTCCCTCCCCATACCTCGCCCTCCTCAGGCTCTGCCCCAAAAATATCCCACCAGTGGCGAAGAGGGACCTGGCAACCCTATACTCCCCTGACCTCAAACAATTGTACCTTACCACATTTTCTAGCAGTATGCTTCACCACTCTCCTGTAGCTCTGTTTAAGTAGAAAATACTGACATTGGTGGACCACTAATCTGATTTTGTATAAGGCAGCTTCATGTGTGTTCAGATGCCCGTTAATTTTAGGAAACTCAGATGTTATATGAAGTTGGCTTTTGCCCACATCTTTTTAAAAAATATTAGATCAAACAAGAAATGTAGGAAAACTATATTCCTCCACCCCTATGTCTGGGGAGTGGTGATGTCCTACTGCCACCACAATCACAGGCACAGACATTTTTATTTTTAGCATGCTGTCTATAACCCGATTTTAGCAGAGCTCTTACCCAGATGCTCTCTATCTTGTGGTGATGGCTGGTTTTTTTCTGTGGGCAGTTCCATACACATTGAGAGCCAAATTCATCTTAGAAGCCATTTTCAGACTCTCTAAACATGAACAATTGTGTCGTTCCCACCGGCTCAAAGATTTTAACTTGCAAATTCTAGTCGCATCAGTCTGGAGGTGTTTATAATGGGGACATTGATAAAATAGTCTCAAGGACAGTTTCTCAGTGGACATAGGCCTTTCCTCTCGTCTGCATTTACCCTATGTGCTTTTTAAAAATTCAACTGATCAACTGTGTAATGATTAAATAATGAAATCATTACCAGAGTCAATAGAAAAGAATTATTTCTGTAGTTAATCATTCTTCCAAAGCATGAGATGCCTTCCCGCTTTTTAAAATGTTCAGACCTCTTTTTTAACTAACGTTATCGGACATGATTAAAGCCCCTAGCCCGTGGCCATTTTGTTTCAAGCATACAGGAGGTCATTTCATGTTGCTCTGGTGATTTTGAGCCACCAGGGTGGCCAACGTTTTAATGGCCCTACTGTTATGCCTTCGGTGGTGTCTTGCATTGCAGAAATTAAGCAAACTTTCCCTATGACTTTATCCCTGTGTCAGCAAAGCTTTACCTGCTTAATTTCTGTGTGCCAACTAGGTTTTTGCCTAGAGCACTGCCCTCAAAGAGAACATAAGACAGTAGGCCGATTACCGATTCAAAATATCCTCTTTGTAGTTTGAGATACCATGCTGAAAAGTAGAAGGAACAGCAGTCACCAGGGTTTCTCCTTGCTGAGAGAATGTTAAAAAGCCACCTGTTAGATCCTTCAGGCACCTTTCATTTTGCTTCTGCCTGTGCTGAGGAGGCAATTACTCCCAAAGAGGGATGCGAACATTTCTGTCAGTTCCAAGTGCCAGATAGATTTTCTAGGAGGGAGAAGAAGATGGAAGGTGGGATCCACCAACAACCCTAGGAAGCTCTTCTCTACGGTATTCTGGTCTTCTCCTCACTCCTGGTTTGCTTAATTTCTGAAGGGCAAAGTGCCCGAGTGCGAGTACCCTCATTGGAAATAGGGTTGCCAACCTCCAGATGGTGGCTGGAGATCTCCCAGGATTTCAGCTGATCTCCAGGTGACACAGATCAGTTCCCCTGGAGAAAATTGCTGCTTTGGAGGGTGGACTCTATGTAGCCATGATGGCTACATTTGTGAATGTTACCCTTCGTGGGAACTGATGTGTATCCAGCACTTTGTAATTTATTATCAAGATGTGCAATATAAGAGGGAAATGTTTGAAGGACTGATGAAGAATTCAAATCGCAAAGAATTTGAAACGGACGTATCCTCCATGAAGTTATTCCTCCTGAATTAATATTTATTACATCTGCTTACTTACCTGCATGGGATGAATACAGAAGATTGCTGTGCATATTTTGAGAGAAACTATACCTCTGAATTGAACTGTTTCTATTAACCTCCAGGCACTAGCTGGAGATCTCCTGCTATTACAACTGATCTCCAGCCGACAGAGACCTGTTCACCTGGAGAAAATGGCCGGTTTGACAACTGGACACTATGATATTGAAGTCCCTCCCCTCCTCAAACCCCTCCCTCCTCAGGCTCCACCCCAAAAACCTCCTGCCAGTGGCGAAGAGGGACCTGGCAACCCTAACTCTATGGCATTATACCTTGCTGAGGTATAATGCCCTCCCCAGGTTCCACCCCCCCCAAATCTCCAGGTTTTCCCAAGTAGGAGTTGTCTATTCTACTTGGAAGTCATATGTACCCTTTGACCTGGAAGCCCTTTGTTGGATGCTTAGTTGCTGGCAGTGGCTCAGAAAAGGCACCCCATAACGAATGGTTCAGCTACTCCACTTCTTCAAGAGCTCATCACTGAGTAGGGTTGCCAGCTCCAGGTTAGGAAACACCTGGATATTTTTAGATGGAGCCTGAGGAGGGCAGGGTTTGGAGAGGGGAGGGACTTCAATGTGACAGAGTCCAATTGCCAAAGCGGCCATTTTCTCCAGGGGAACTGATCTCTGTCAACTGGAGATCAGTTGTAATAGGGGGAGGTCTCCAGCTACCACCTGGAGGTTGTCACTCCTCCTATCCATAGTGTATCTTAAGGCCTGCTTCTAGGGAAGGCTAACCAGAGAAAAAGGTGACTAAGTAGTGGGTGAACATACTGAAGTGTTACACTGAATCAGACCCTTGATCTTCCAAGGTAGATATTGTCTATTCTGACTGTCAGTGGCTCTGCGATATCTTGGGTAGAGGTCTTTTACATCACCTACAACCTCATCCTTTTAACTAAAGATTCTAGGGATCGAACCTAGGATCTTCTGCATGTGAAGCATATGCTGTATCACTGAGCTACGGCTCCTCTCTACGATTTGGGGGGGGGGGAAGGGAACAAGTTAAAAAGAAAGCAGAAAATATTTTTTTAAGAAGGGAGAGGAAGGAGGATGAAAATATTGCAAGTAATAGAGGAATAGGGAGAAAGAGGGATTCTGGTGTAAGAAGGACAAGCTAACGAGGAATTGCTGGAGGGCAGTAAAATTTTGAAAGCAGCTCCCTTTGCAAAATTCTCTAAGCCAGGGTCCCTAATGTGGTGCCCATGGGTGTCATGCTGCTCGCCAACATTTTTTCTGGCGCCCACCAAGTGTTTTTAGGAAGGGGTGGGGCCAGGTACGGCTTTTGCCCAGCAAGGCTTCTGATTGACTATTAGAAATTTGACTGGCTGGGCAGATTTTTAAAAAAATATTGCTTTGGCAGCAGCTGCTACCCCAGCACAAGAATTTATCCTCTGTTACTGAAGTTAAGCCATCGCAATCACTTTGTGGCTGGCTCCGCCTCCTGCAGCAGCCATATTGTAGCAGCCATTTTGTTGCTGTGCCCACCGTGCTTTGTCAGAATTACAGATGTCCCCACATGCTCAAAACAGACGGGGACCACTACTCTAAGCTGTCAGTGCTTTCTTCTCCCTCCTCTTTTTTCCTTTAACGGATGCTCACCTGTTCTCGACACTCTGTCCTGTCTAGAGTATCTCTAGTGTGTATCAAGACATTTTTTTCTCCTTTTGGTAAATTTGCAAAGTCATATTTTTCTCCATATCTAGGAAGTTCCCCTTATCTTTTCCATTAGCAGTACCGTTCTGCTGCTTCGGACTAGGGTTGCCAGTTCTGGGTTGGGAAATACCTGAAGGCTTTTGGGGTGGAGCCTGAGGAGGGCGGGGTTTGGGAAGGGGAGGGACTTCAGTGCCATAGAGTCCAATTGCCAAAGCGGCCATTTTCTCCAGGGGAACTGATCTCTGTCATCTGGAGATCAGTTGTAATAGCAGGAGATCTCCAGCCACCACCTGGAGGTTGGCAACCCTACTTTGGACACTGGACCTGAACCAGCCTGTTTACTGTTGCAGCATTTCTCAAAGTGGGGCCCACAGACCCCAGGGTGGGATCTGTGAACTCCTCACATAGCTCCCCATGGTAAATAGTGGCTGCAACTCAGTAGAAACACACTGAACTCAGGGCTCTATGAAAAAGCTAAATGAAAGCAGACAGGAGACAAAAGCACCGGCATCCTCTGTACTGCTAATTTAAGGTGGCATATTTGGGTCTTATAGTGCTTAATGAAATAAATAGGACTGGCACATTAGTTTCTAAATAATGAAAAATAAATATGGATTTATGATGTGAATATGCATTCCCCTTCAAATATAAACAAACACAAATATATGTGAAGGTCTATGAAAATTCTTAAATCACAGTAGGGGTCTTTGAGTTGATAAAGTTTGTGAACTATTTGTGAACGCCCAAGCTCTGCCCACTTCAGGCTCCACCCCAAAAATCTCCCTCTGATGGTGAAGAGGGACCTGGCAACCCTATGTGGAAGACTCCTGCAGGACAGATGCCTCTGGCCCACCTGCTCCAGAACTGGCCCCTGAGGAACCTGCAGTGGGAGTTTCTCCTGCAGTACTTCCCTCTGTACCCCCCAAGTCCTGGGACAACTAAGCGCCAGTCCAGTACTTGGTCCATAAGCCCACTAGAATCCACCTCCACCTGGCAAGATTGGTGTAGGCACTGGGCTCATGCTGAGAAAGCCCAGCAGAGACGCAGTGCCAGGCTGGAAGCCTGTGTTTCACCTCCTGGGCTGGATCATGATGGATGTAATCCTTTGCACAATTCTGGCCCCAGTTAGGCCTGGGCAAGATGAGTTCCAGGCGCTGCTGTCCCCTCAGCCTTAGGCTGGGAAGAGAAGCTTGCTGGGTCAATCTAGGCCTGATGGCACTACCACTTGACCTGACTGGTAGGGTTGCCAACCTCCAGGTGGTGTCTGGAGAGCTCCCGCTATTACAACTGATCTTCAGGCAATAGAAATCAGTTTACCTGGAGAAAGTGGCCGCTTTGGAGATTGGACTCTACGGCATTGAAGTCCCTCCTCTCTCCAAACCCTACCCTCCACAGACTCCACCCCCAAAATCTCCAGGTATTTCCCAACCTGGAGCTGGCAACCCAAATGACTGGCCCTGCTTGCAGAATACAGGGCACCAGATAGGGTTTCCAGAGTCAAGCCCAGGGTTAAACTAACGCTGAGCTGTACCATTTTAAGGCAGCAGCGTGGGAAGTGGGGCTGCAACCAGCAGATGCTTTGGTTGGGGGGACATGGGGGGACACCAGCAGTGTGTGTGCATTACATCCCTTCTTGGGGAGGGGGGACTGGAAGTGATATCACTCTAGAAATCGTCAGAAACCTTATAGTAAAACCATAGAGTAGGGTCTCCAACCTTTTTGAGCCTGTGGGCACCTTTGGAATTGTGTCGGGACGTAATGAGTGCAAACACAAAACGGCTGCTGCAGGAGGCTGAGCCAGCCACAAAAAGACTGTGGTGGCAGCTGAGGCCAAAGCAATGTTTTTAAATATCTGCACTGCCCATCAAATCTACAATAGTCGATCAAAAGCCTAGCTGGGCAAAATCTGTACCTGGTCCCACCCACTTTCTAAAAAAAAAAAACACATGGGCACCAGGAAAGGTGTCCATGGGTACAACAGCGCTGGGTATAACAATGCTGGGGACCCTTGCCATAGAGTTTTTGGTGATTTCTAGAGCAATGTGATGTCACCTCAGGGCTTTCCATGAAAGTGACATGTTGTGCATGCTGCTGGCATTTTATACAATTTTTGTTCCTCCGCCACTTGGAGCAGTAGCAGACAACGAAGGTTGCTGGCAAGCCTAAAGGCACTGGCAATCTCTTCCCAAGTGGGGAGAGCTGGGTCGTTCTGCTGGGGTGGGGGTGGGGGACTCAGAGGCTCATAGTGCTCTTCTGCAGCCCTCTGAAGGCCAGTGATTAAATAAATAAAGAGTTTAGCTTTATAACTAGGGAGTCGTTTCAAAGCAATCGCCGTTCAAGAGTGATTTGAGGGTGGGGAAAAGAGCCATGCAGGGAGAGAATTAAAGAGTTCAATCTGTTTAGCTTATCAAAAAGGAAAGTTAAGAAGTAACTTGATTATGCTGTGCATGTGCCTTCAAAGGGAGAAAATATGAGGCACTAAAGAACTCTTTAATCTGAGGAGAGGAGGGAAGAAGCATAACAAGTGCCAAGATCTGGGACTTAGAGCTGAACAAATTCAAATTAGAAACAAGGCACACATTTTATCAGGTAAATCACTATTAACTATTGGAATAAGCTGCCCGGAGGTGTATTGATTCGCCATCATTTAAGAGTGAGACATGAAGTCCTTCTCCGAAAAGTGCTTTCCAGACATAGTAACAAACCGAGGAAATTTATGGCGGCAAGAGCTGCAGAAAGCGAGTGTCCCAGCACCCACCACTACTATGCTGGTCCCCCAAAATCACACATTCTCAAAATTTGCATTTGAATGCTCATAACTTTAATTGCTTATCTCTCTGTGTGTGTCAAGTCACTTACAACTCATGGCGACGCTATGAATCAATGTCCTCCAAAATGTCCTATCATTAACAGCCTTGCTCAGGTCTTATAAAACTGAGGGCAGGAGCTTCCTTGATAGAGTCAATCCATCTCATGTTGGGTTTTCCTCTTTTCCTAGCATGATTATCTTTTCCAAAGAAACTTGCTTTCTTGTAATGTGACGAAAGTAAGATAGCCTCAGTTTAGTCATTTTAGCTTCTAGTGACAGTTCAGGCATTTGCAGCAGTAACAGAGCATTCCCCAGGAAGTTTTCCATGCACTTTCCCTCCTCAGCCTCTGCCGCTCCAATCTCCCCATGCCACACACCAATGCAGGGCAGGAACATGAGGAGTGCCAGTTTTGTTAGCAGCATGACATCATGGAGACTCTGAAAGTGACATCATGTCATTCAAGGAATTGCCAGGAATTCTGAGGTAGTTAGGAAATCTGCAAGAGGGAAACTAGAAAAACTTGCAGGGGAGTGGAATTTCCTTCATCCTGAGTCCCCATTTCCCTTTAGGAATTTCAAAATGTAGAATCTGGGGTAGAACTATAGAGATTTTTGAAATTCCTAGTGTCATGATGTCACTTCCTGTTTCAAAAGATGAAGTACTGTCATGCTCTAGGAATTTAAAAAATCTCTCGGGTTTTTCATAGAGACTTTTGAAATTCCTAGAGTGTCATGACATCACTTCATGTTCTGAAACCAGAAGCATCACCAGGAGCTCTCTTGGCATTATCAGATAAGTGGAAACCTTATTTCCCATCCTTCTGCTCCATTTTCCTTCCATCCGGGCTCTGCTTCCACAGTTCTTCATGCCTGATTGTTTCTCCTTACTAACCACTGTTAATTTTCATAGTGGAGTAAATGAAAGCTAGGGTTGCCAGGCAACCAGCAGGAGCTCTGGGCATGGGAACAGTGAGGGGTGCTGGCATGACATGTGCCATGGCATCACTTCTGGGAAAATCTGGAAGCGATGTCATTTTATTTTATGGTTTCCGGTGATTCCTAGAATGACGTGATATCACTTTTGGGTTTCCTCCAGAAGTGACATCACGCCGCATGCAGCAGGGGCATTTTAATTTTTCTCCCACTGCTGCTTAGAACAGGGGGGAAGGTAACAAAGTTTGCTAGAGGGAGGTCTCCTGCAATAGCAGGAGACCTGGAAACCCTAATGACAACCAAACTCTAGTGAGACTACCTCATAAGATCTCAGCATCCAGACTTGTCTGTGGTTGCCCAGGCAAGGCAATCTAAAACAGCCACTGCAGTTTTGTGAGGTAGTCCTAAGAGATAGCTAGTTTATGTTTATTCCCCTCTGCTGCCTTTCCCCCTTAACTTAGACATTACTGCAAATTTGGGCTTGCTTTGATTTTGTTGTTAACCACTTTTGGAAAAGCAGTCTGTACACATATAAAGGTTAGGTATACAGGTTTTAGATTACTAAAAGGTTTTTTTTGGTAATTGATCTGTGCCACAGTTGCCCTACACAACCGTAGGCGGTAGACCTACAACATTTGTGGTAATGCAGAAAAACAATCGGTTTATGAATGCCAGGTTGGTAGAGGCTATTACATTTGGTTTTTCATGATTTAATAGTGGAGTGATTTCTCAGCATGGTAAGTATCCCAAAGATCTAGGTATTTAGTACTATGGGAACAACGTTGGTATATCTTCTCCCGCCTAGGGGCTCTGCGCCACTTAAGCCCCAAAATGGCTGCCTGGGAGATGCAGGTTACTGATCTATTTCATTGCTGCACACCTGGTATCAGGGCCCAGGGCCCAAAGATGCTGCTAGAATACTGGCCGCCCCAGCGCTTAGGGAAGTCTCTGGCTAGTTTCATGAAAATGATCTGGGTCCTGGCATCGAGAGGTCCCATTCCATTGTGTTGTGTGATTTCATCATCCATAATCTGGGCCCAGGATTTCTTTTAAAAGTGATGTTGGGATTGGGGATTGGAGCCTAAAAGACATCCCATTGTGTACTCTTCCCTGGATGTGGCCAGGGCCACCTCTAAGTAGATCATAGAATCATAGAATTGGAAGGGACCTCTAAGGTCATCTAGTCCAGCCCCCTGCACAACGCAGGAAATTCACAACAACCTCCCCCACGCACATGCACCACCAGTGACCCCTACTTTACACCCAGAAGATGGCCAATCTGACCTGGAGGAAAATAGCATGTAAGAAAGGGCCAAGAGAGCCGAGCACTGACACAACCCTTCCTGCCCTCCCTTGACTCCAATAGATTTAGAAGGGTGTAACTTAGTTTAGGATGGCACTGTGTGAGCCTGTTTTAATGCCTAGGCTGGTTTCCAAGACACATCAAATATTAGAAAGATGTCCATGAAAACATGAAGCATGAATAACAGCTGGTATACTTACGAGATGTGTGCCTCTCATCCCTCCCACTTTGTTTAAACTTTTAGGGCTGTTTCAAACATTCATTTGCCACCGCATAGACTCACAATAAGGAGTTATATCAAAGTCTGGATACCTGGCATGTTTTGCTGGTACAACACAAGGAATTGAAAGCATGTGTTTACTGCGTGTGTATATATTTATGTGCATAAGCCTTTTTTGAAAGAACCCAACCATCTGTACCTTCTTTTCTTTCTCTGTCAGGGGGAATAAACATTTCAACAGATACTTTAAAACGCAACGAATTGTACGTCCTTCACATAAGTGATGCAGAGCTAAGCTAGTTATTAGTTATGCTCAAACGGCAGTTCTCCCCCCCGCCCCCGGAAGCCTGATTTCATGTAGGTGTTTATTTGGGTTGGTGCAGTATGCTCCCTCGGCAAAAAGAGGGAGTGGAGCACGAAGCTAGGTGAGCGGCATCTGTTCCTTCTTGGCTCCCCAGCAACACAATTTCCCCTGCACAATCTGATCCCCCCCACCTCCTCTGAAGCTTCGAAACAAAAAAGCAAAACAAAGAAATGTGGCATAATAAGCTGTGCTTAACTGCCAAAGGTCTTAGAACTGGTGCTTTTGTGAGGGTTCTCTGAGTGATGTAAATAAATATCCTGGTCTGGTTTTGTTTGAAATACATCCGAAGACAAACAGAACCTGCAAGGTGTTTAAACCCCTTCCTCCCTAAGTAAGTGTTTTCCTGTAGAGCCCAGTACACCATGTTCACATCAAGGAGAGCTCATCTTCAAAGCTTTACATGCATGTGCTAATTAGGTGTCATGACATCAATGGGAGCTAGGCAACAGTTGCAGCAAGATTGTGGCCCACAGGCAACTTGGACATTTGTCCTTAAGGGACGTTTTCTCACAAGCACAGGTATCACTTTGGTGTAAGAAAACGGCACAAGAACATGTGAAGCTTTTCATTTCCAGGGGTAACACACCAAAAATAAATAATTAAAATACCAGTTATGAAGATAGAAAGCCAGCAAGGGTCAGGGTCAGTGTGCTGCATGGAGTTTAGGGTTGCCAATCTCCAGGTACTAGCTGGATATCTCCTGCTATTACAACTGATCTCCAGCCGATAGAGATCAGTTCACCTGGAGAAAATGACCACTTTGGCCATTGGACTCTAGGGCATTGAAGTCCCTCCCCTCCCCAAACCCCATCCTCCTCAGGCTGCACCCCAAAAACCTCCCACCGCTGGCGAAGAGGGATCTGGCAACCCTAATGGAGTGTCACATGTATAAGTGTCAGAAGTCATGGGTGTGTGCTCGGTGCAGGGAGCTCCTGGCTCTCAAGGAGCAAGTTCACTTCTTTGAGACCAAGGTAGCTCAACTGGAGGAGCTGAGACAGGCAGAGAGAGAGGTGGGCAAGGTCTCCGGGGATGAAATAGTTGCATCCCAGACCCAGGGTGACAGCTCCCTGTCAGTCATGAATGATGGAACCCTTGGTGAAGGAGGCCATCTCTCTGAAGTAAGGGGATGTGGTACCTTAGAAGGGACCCCTTCCTTGGTGGATGAACAGATATCCTCTCGTACTGAGGATATGCCTCTGAGGGGGGGGGCTTCTTGTAGTGAGAGATTCAGTTCTTAAAAATGTAGACAGCTGGGTTTCTGGCAGGTGCATGGACCACATGGTGACTTGCCTGCCTGGTGCGAAGGTTGCAGACATTACCTGTCATTTAGGTGGTCTGGTTGTTAGTGCTGGAGA
This sequence comes from Euleptes europaea, assembly GCF_029931775.1. Taxonomy (NCBI): domain Eukaryota; kingdom Metazoa; phylum Chordata; class Lepidosauria; order Squamata; family Sphaerodactylidae; genus Euleptes; species Euleptes europaea. The sequence continues at coordinate 26,687,056 of NC_079317.1, forward strand.
GGAGCCAGTGATCGTGGTGCATGTTGGCACCAATGATGTGGGGAAGTGTAGTCTGGAGGTCCTGGAACCCAAATTTAGGGTGCTAGGCAGGAAACTAAAAGACAGGACCTTTAAGTTGGGGAGTCTCAATGCGTGGATGAGATGGTGGAGAAGGGAGGAGGGCTTTAGATTTGTTAGGAAGTGGGCAACATTTTGCAAAAAGCCAGGCCTATACAAAAGAGATGGGCTCCACTTGAACCAGGATGGAACAGACTGCTGGTGCATAACATAAAAAAGGTGGCAGAGCAGCCTTTAAACTGAACCTGGGGGGAAAGCCAACAGGAGCGGAGAAGCATCGGGTTCGGCCAGACTCAATGCAAATGGACAGTTGCTTCTGATTGTACACATGGGAATGGGGTACATATGAAAGGGGATGGTAAAGTAAAGTAGGCTAGCAACTTAAGGATGCCCAAGGGCACATGCCAGGCAAGTCGAAAAAGAGACAGTGTGGAGGTGTTTCTATGCTATTGTTAGCATAGCTCCAAAAGGATCTCTTCAAACTGGAGGAATGGGCATTAAAATGGCAAATGAGATTCAATGTGAGCAAGTGTAAAGTGATGATGCCTATTGGGGCAAAAAAATCCTAACTTCACATATACACTGATGGGATCTGTGTTGGAAGAGACAGACAAGAAAGGGATCTTGGGATGGTAGTGGATAGCTCATAAGAACTTAAGAACCTAAGAAAAGCCATCCTGGATCAGACCAAGGTCCATCAAGTCCAGCAGTCTGTTCACACAGTGGCCAACCAGGTGCCTCTAGGAAGCCCATAAACAAGACAACTGCAGCAGCATTATCCTGCCTGTGTTCCAAAGCACCTAATATAATAGGCATGCTTCTCTGATCCTGGAGAGAATAAGTATGCATCAGGAATTGAGTTGTGCAAAAAAAAAAAAAAAAAAAAAAAGTTCGGCTTTATTGGGCCCAATTTTCCTTCTGGTAAACCTGGAATAAGCTGAATACACATACCACTAAATATCGTTATTCAGCTTATTTCTGGGTTTACCAAAAAATTCAGTCTCATTATAGTCTATGGGGATTTTTTTCTGAAGCTCCTGTGGGGGCATTTTTGGTGGTAGAGTCCCCAAATTTGCAGCATGGCTGCAAGGGACTCTCCTTAGATGGTCGTGTGTGTGTGTGTCTGTTTTATGGGCCTGCAAAGCGGTCACCCCCATCCTCCAGGCATTTGCAATCAGAGCTGTCCATTCTAATTTTGTAACCCACATTTTATTGCACATGAACACATGAAGCTGCCTTATACTGAATCAGACCCTTGGTCCATTAAAGTCAGTATTGTCTACTCTGACCAGCAGCGGCTTTCCATGATCTCAGGCAGGGGTCTTTCATATCACCTACTTGCCTAGTCCCTTTAACTGGAGATGCTGGGGATTGAACCTGGGACCTTCTGCATGCCAAGCAGATGCTCTACCACTGAGCCATGGCCCCTCCCCTAAATACACTAAATAAATAAAGTGCACCTTCACAGTGGGTGGGGCTTCCAGATCTGTAATGCCGCAGTGGAAAAGGCTCCATGCATCAGCATTTTTTAAAATACTGCACATTGGATAGATTGCCTTTGCCTCAACATAAAATTGTGCTTGGTCCTATCCCTTCCCACCTTTGACGTTCATCAGAGTTTGCTGCCAGCCATGAGCATAAAACCTCATGTTCTTGGAAACTCTCTGTAAGAAAATCTTTATTCCCATTGCAAGAGAGGTAAATCTCTTGGAGAAAACCTGCTTGCTTCATTCGAGGAACAGGTATCTCAGGGAATTCACTGGGACCGTCTGATCTCTGCAAATGCTACACTTGGGGCCTAAGGCTTGCCTGGGGAAACCAAATATCTCAGCCTGCTTTACAACATTCCAGATTTGCTTTTTAAAACCCTTCCTTTATCTCCCATGTCTCTTTGTGGATATGATTTTTATTTCAAAAAAAAAAGTACAATAGAATACAATACAATGTTAAATCACATTTTTTCATATCAGAAAAAATGTTTTTTAATACAGCCATCTTTCAGTTGAACAAGTTCTGACAATTTTGAGAGTTTCACAATAACCCCATACTTTTTAAATCCAAAATTTGATTGTGAGATGTTTACTAGTTTTCACGTTTTTTGCTAATAGCAATTTTGTGGCTGTAATCATGTGAAGAATCATCCTTATAATAACTTTTGGACAATATGCATTAATTAGTCCCAGTAATACCACCATGGAATCTAAAGGGATGATAATCCCTGTAATATGACAAATTTCAGTAAGAATCGAAGACCAGAATGTTTTTACCACTGGACACTGCCAGTGAAACATGAAACAGCAAAATGTTTTCAGTTTGTTCAAAGACGTAGTTTTGTTATGGCGAAACAGTTGGAAAACAATAAGAACTCATGTTTGAGAAAGTTTGAGGATATAGTATACAATAAGAAATGACAGAAGGGGCTTACCTCAGCCATCTATGGCTGTTTATCTCCAGTTTTGGAAATATCAAAATGTAATTTTGCAAAGAAACATCAACAGATGATTGGTGAAGTCATTACCGAAAAGAATGGCAAACTATTTTCTTCTGCTGCTACAGCGATATGTATATGTATGAGAGAGAACTTTTACAAGGTCATCTATAACTGGTATTTAACTCCACTTAAATTAAATTAAATACAACTCAGTGTGCATGTTGTAAATGTAGATAAAAGAAAGCTTATCTTATACAAAATGGCTTTAGACATAAGAAGTTCAAGATTTGCCAGAATTGTGGCAGAGCCGTATTTAAGAGGCATGTTGACTCCTTCTTTTTTGCTTGAAGGAGATCTTTATTGTTTCACCCTGAAAGGAAAACTTTCACAACCTAAGGGCCAAACTACATGTTACATGAGTTTGCCACAGGAATTTGCGTCTATGGCACAGCTGTGAGTCCCTAGTAACAACTCTTGTGTAAAAGTGCAGCAGAGCCCAATTTGACTCAGGTATATGGGGAGAAGGGGTTCCTGTCTTCCCTGTGCCGTTTTCTGGAGCTGAAATGGCCTGCGGGCCATGGAGGGCATTATTTGCCCCATGGGGAGTTGTACGTGCACTGAATGCTTACACACGCAACATCATGACGGGGCAAATAAGCCACCCATGGCTCTGTGGTCATCCCAGCTCCTAAAAATGGTGCAGGGAGGAATGCAAGAGCTCATCTTTCTCCTGCTGTGGTCCCAATTCAAATCAGCCCCGTGCTGCACTTTTACACAGGATTTGCTACTGGGGACTCGCAGCTGCACTATGGTTGCCAGACCCCATTGGCAACTTATGTAAAGTGTAAGTGTAACATGTAGTTTGGCCCAAAAGGACATCTTTAAGGGGTTTCCTCCCATTAATTCTAATGAAGGTGGTAAGGAACATCATATTGTCCAAGAGTCCCAGGAATCTTGCTTGATGACAGCCCAGCTCATTCAGTGGTGGGCAAAACTTTGTCTGCAGCTAAAGCTCAACTCAATTAATTGCACCAATAAATTGATTAAAACTTGCCAGCCAAGTCTTAAAGATTTCAGCACTTTATTTTCAAAGAGCCAGTGAGGTCCAATTGATAGGAAATTAGGCATTGATCTGTATTTAAGTCCTACTTCAAGAAAACAAGGACATGTAGAGGTGGGAGGGGGTTTGTTCAGGAAATCATTAAAATCAAGGCGCACAGGGTAAAGCAAGGCCCTGTCCCAGAGACATAAATATATTGGCTTGGATCCTACTCTGTGCTTCCATTTGTGCAGATCTTTGTTTGCTGTGGGTGCAGTCCTCTGTTGATCAGCACTTTCCTCTGGTGCACGGCGGTTTTTAATGGCACTTTGAAAGATGCTAGTCTTATGTGAGTGGCAGCTCCTGTCACCCAAAGAACACACTCTACAATGGACTGGTATAGTGGAAACAGAAGCAAGGCTTAGGATCCAAGCCATCACCTACTACCTGGTCCTTTTAAACTGGATGTGCTGGGGATTTGAACCTGGAACCTTCTGCATGCAAGCAGAGGCTCTTCCACTGCTCACCACAGACCCTTCACAAAAGTTAAGTTCATTTTCAGTGGCCGTTAGTGTCTTTAGTAAGACAGAATACCTTTTCCACTATGGAGCAAACAGCAGCTCCGTGGTGCTTTTTCAGGCTAGGAAAATAACACAGGGCAAAGGGTTAAATGCTCCCTCACCCACATCGTGGTCAGGTTCTGGGCTGGGCTACCATGCAGCTGCTATTTTAAAAAAAAATGGTTTGGGGTTCCAAATGCCAAATGCTCAGACTACAGTTGGAAAGACTGTGGCAGTAGGGTTGCGAACCTCCAGGTGGTGGCTGGAGATCTCCTGCTATTACAATTGATCTCCAGGAGACAGAGATCAGATCCCCTGAAGAAGTCCCTCCCCAAACCCCCACTCTTCTTAGGCTCTACTCCCAAAATCTCCAGGCATTTTCCCAACAGGAGCAGACAACCCTATTCTGTGGGAAGACCAAAACCTGCTACCTTTCCAAACTCCCATCAACAGTAGGTTAAACTACCACCTCTAGAATGTTCCCAGAAGCTGCCTAATCATAGAAGGAATGGCTACCATTCATGCTTAAGCATGAAATATCAAGCATCCTTGGCAACCCACTGCTGCAATATGATTAAAAAGTCCAAATCTCCATCCCCAACAGTGGGGGCCATTCTTTACTGTGTGTGTGGGGGTCCCCCTTGCAGCAGAACACAGCCTATATCTGCATCATCATCATCATCATCATCATCATCATCATCATCATCATCATCATCATCGTTGGTTTTTACATGCCGACTTTCTCTACCACTTAAGGGAAACACAAACCGGCTTACAATCACCTTCCCCTCAACAGACACCCTGCGAGGTAGAAGGAGCTGAGAGAGTGTGACTTGCCCAAGGTCACCCAGCTGGCTTCATGTGTAGGAGTGGTGAAACCAACCCGGTTCACCAGATTAGCCTCCGCTGCTCATGTGGAGGAGTGAGGAATCAAACCCGGTTCTCCAGATTAGACTCCACCGCTCCAGACAACCAGTCTTAGCCACTACATCACACTGGCTCACATGTGAATGCATTGCATACATTCTTTAGGGTCTCTACACTACATGGACTGTCGTTCTGTATCCCCCCCTCCCACCCTTATCACAATTATAGATTTTTTGTTTATAAGTGGTAAACAGCCAGACCTGCAGGAGTTGCTTATTGGCACTTTAAAAGGATGACCTAGCAAACAGCCCAGGCTATTGAAGTATGAAGGGGGGGAGGAGAGAAGTCCCAGCAGTCAAGCTCATCCCTGCTGAAGTTGCTTGACCCTCGACATAGACTTGATCCCATCCACTTTCCTTTGATGGTATTACTTTCCAGCATTCGGTTGATTCTGAAAAGAAGGGTGTACAACGTGTTTAGTGTAGAGGCATGACAAGTGGTGCTTCTTTCGGTTCTGTACAGCTGAGGATGCTCCGGCTCCCTCTCCGAGCACTCCCCTCCTGCTTCCCCTTTCATTTCTCTCTCTCTCTCAAGATACAAAAGGCTTTCCCCTCTTCAGTTTTCCTGCTTTCTTTTATGCAGACCTTTCATCTCCCTGCAGGGACTCCACTGACAGTGATTGAGATGAAGGGCTATAGTACCATCTCCGTGCCCAAAAAGCGTTAATGGGAGTTAAGTGCATAATTCCCCGCAGAATGAACTAAGAATATACAATCAACTCTGGTAATTTACTCTTTGGTCTTTCATAAAACCCAAAGAGACACTGCTCTTCTTTAACCTCTGCTAGGCATGCGCTTTTTGGTGGCGGCAGTTGCTTTTATGGAGCTCTGACATGTAAAAAAAAGAAGATGTTTTGTATTTCATTGGGCATCAGTAATGTTATTGATGAAAAGCTCATGTCAGCTGGTGAGCTTGACTGCAGGTATCTAATTACTTCCTATTCTGTACTTCATTTATAGTCCGCCTCTTGCTGAGACTCAAGGTAGATCACACAATTTAAAACAGTGCAATACATACAACAATGCATTAAAACTGGATTACAAAATGAGAGGATGCAGTAACAACAATGTAAGGCATACAACAAACATACGATATACCAGGATCTCAATAGTGGAGAACAGTGTAATCAATTCAGTAGGGGAGGGGCTGTGGCTCAGTGGTGGAGCATCTGCTTGGCATGCAGAAGGTCCCAGGTTCAATCCCTGGCATCTCCAGTTAAAGAGACTAGGCAAGTAGGTGATGTGAAAGACCCCTGCCTGAAATCCTGGAGAGCCGCTGCCAGTCTGAGTAGACAGTACTGACTTCGATAGACCAAGGGTCTGATTCAGTATAAGGCAGCTCATGTGTTCATGTGCAATAAAATGCGGGTTACAAAATTAGAATATTAAGATGTGATATCTGACCTTAATGCAGTCAGATGGTACTCACAGCTGTTTATTGATTACTCCATTTTTCTCCCCAGAGACCCAAAGCCGTGTATAACATCATTTTCCTCTCTTTGATTTTATGGCCACAACAACAACCCTGTGTGGTAGGTCAGCCTGAGAGAGAGTGACTGGCCCAATGTCACCCAATCAGCTTCCATGGTAGAATGGGGATTTGAACACAGGTGTCTGAGATCCTAGTCCGACATTCTAACCACTTCAGTACACTGATTATTTGTTGTGCTTAAGCTATAATAAAACCACAAGGAAACACAGCAAGAACATAGAATCACAGAAGTAGACAAAGGCCCTCTACTCCAACTCCCAGCTTGCTGCAGAAAATTCAGGTCCCTTTTGTATGGTCACTTTAACCCACTTTGGATTCTAAAGGCAAATAGATTTTTTTAAAGGCTTCACACACATTAAGGTGGAATGTCCTGCCTGAAGAGGCCAGGAAGGCTCCCTCCTATCATTCTGCAAACTACGTAAAACAGAATTGTTCAGGAGTGCATTTCTGTGAAGGTAATAGGGTTGTACTATACCAGGTTTACAATTGCCTTCCCTTCTCCCTACAACAGACACCTTGTGAGGTAGGTGGGGTTGAGAGAGTTCAGAGGGAACTGTGACTAGCCCAAGGTCACACAGCAGGCTTCATGTGTAGGAGTGGGGAAACAAACCTGGTTCACCAAATTAGAGTCTGCCACTCATGTGGAGGAGCGGGGAATCAAACGCGGTTCTCCAGATTAGAGTCCACCGCTCTTAACCATTACATCAGGCTGGATGATGAGGGGAAAGGAAGCTGGATCTTTTCTGTGAACTCCTTCAGTTTGTAGTACCCAAATCAGTCTCTGTCTGTCTGTCTGTCTCTCTCTCAACAGCAAAAGGAGTTTTGATAATTTATGTATTTTTAAAATTGTATTTACATTATTTATAGTCTACCTTTCTCACTCGGACTCCAGGCAGATTGCACAGTGTAAATCAAACACAACTAACAGGATGGGACATCCAGTAATCAAAGCAACAGAGTTTGGATTTAAGAAATCTGAAAACAAGTAGAAATTTGAAAAGGGAGCTGAGACAAAGCTTAAAAGATTAACATGACACATTGCCATGCCGAAATTACATGGTAGGATCATACTTACATCAGGAGACAGTACATACTATACACAGTAGTAAAGTCCACAGTCTCTGTCCCTTTACCAAAGCAATTGTAAACCCATCTCACTGAATGGGGTTTCTCCCACCCTGTGCAACCTGATCCTTCAGACAGATGAGATATCTGTGGTTATCATTTCATATTGCTAAATGTATACCTAGGCCTACTAGTCGCTATTAAAATAGGAGCTGGGATCTAGATGCTCTTTGAGAGAGTGTTTCTGTGGCTCCAAATGTGGATCAGGAAGGAAAATGAGCAGTTTAAAATGAAGTGAGAGGAGTTTCCTCAAGAGATCAGGGGCTTTCACAAAGTGATCCTGATTTGCACTCTGTAAACTAGCCTGAAAAAGCCATTAAAGACAGACATGGCAAAATATATTCTTATCTCCAGTGAATCTGGAAATTTATTAAAAATATAGATGAGACATCTTAATGCTCTAATTCATATTTAAAATTACCCATATTGCAGACACATTGTTGGTACCTAGGTTTTAATTTAATCTGCTGAGAGTGGGAGATCTCTAACTTTGCCTCCTTAAAAGTAGAAAACGTAATTAAAGAAAGTAAATCTTCCAAGTTGAAATCTTGCAGCTAAGCCCTGTTGAGCATGATCAATCCAGCTTCCATGGAAACATACACAGAACTGGGTAGTGCATCAAAATGGCAGGAATCTGATGTGCAAATGTGAGAGTATAGTGCCAACAACATTGACAGGGATAGTTGTGAAACCCTCCTGAAGATGCCACATTTGGACCCAAATTGTCTGATCAACTATTGATCCCATTTTGGGGGAAAATAAAACTATGATCTGGCAACTCCAGACTTTCTTGGGAACAACAGATCATCAAAACCCAGTTCAATCCAGTTTCTGAACTGGTTTTCAAACTGAAATGAATTCATCAAGCTGTCTTATCAACCCATTTGGTCTATCAGTACTGTCTACTCTGACTGTCTTGTCAGTTTCTCAGGCAGAGGACTTTCATGTCACCTACAAAGGGATCCTTTTAACTGGAGAAACTGGAGGTTGAACCTGGGATCTTTTTCTATCACTAAACAACAACTTTTGCCAAGTCAGATGGTGGGAGAGTGTGATACCATGGATTTTCTTGGACCTCTTGACAGATGTTTATACTAAAGAGCATGGTATCCTTGTAGACTGATGAGCTGGGTATCAGGGGTACCACGTTCTAGTAGTTCTATTCCTATCTATCTGACCAGTACCAGTAGGGTGTGTGAAGGACGGCTGCTTGACTCTATGGTATTTGTGCTATGAATTCCCATATGCCTCCATATTGTCATCCATGTGGTTCAACTTCAACATCTACATGAAACCACTGAGACAGATTGTCTAGAGATTTGGAACACAGTCAGCAGTCTGCTGATGCTCTCTTATTCAACAGTTAGATGAGACTGAAGACGTTCTGAATAGCTGGATGTGCAGGACGAGGCTCTGGCCCCGGCCTGGTGGAACGCCCTCTCTAGCGAGACTAGGACCTGCGGGATTTAACACAGTTCCGCAGGACCTGTAAGACCGAAATGTTCCACCAGGCCTACGGTTGAGGGCAACAATGATATGTTATCATAGCTGGCATCCCCCTTCCCCTCCTCCCCCTTTCCTTTCTTCTGTTCCATCCTATAATATGTAAGTGGGGTCCCCAATGTTTTTCCCTGGCTCATTGTGGACCACTGTGCAAAACAGGTGCAAAGTGGTTACTGAATTTAACGGATGTGAGCCAATCCATATAAGATAGAGGTGCTAAGAAACATCAGTGGGTTCAAAAAGGAGGTTTCAGCAAGACTGCTGCCTCGCGTAGATCATACAGAACGGATCTCACCAGCAACTGCAGTATCAGGCTGTTCATGGCATTGTGCCTTAACGTTCATGAGCATGTATGAATATGCATGTACACTAATGACAGGATACACTTTCACCCTCACTCAAAGATATAATGGCTAGAGACTGGGGGGGAAGGGCAAAATCATGAAGGATGGCAACTCTAACATCTCCTACAATCAAAATATAAAACTGGCACCCCTGAAACCTGCCAGCCAGCAAGGAAGCACTTCTTTATCACATCTCTCCTCCAAGGAGCTCAGAGTGGTGTGCATGGTTATTTCTTCCACAGAAAACCTGTGAGGCAGATTTGGCTGAGAGGGAGTGACTGTCCTACATTCACCCAGAGAGCTTCATGGCTGAGTGGAGGTTCGAACCTGGATCTCCCAGACCCTACACTGACATGCTAATCACTGCATTGCACTGGCAAAAACAGCAATAAAATAGCTGTATTCAAATCCAGTAGCACCTTAGAGACCAACAAGATTTTCAGGTTATGAACTTTTGAGAGTCAGTTACCTTCATCAGATACAGGTAGGAATGGAGATCCCTGAGTCCTTATATCCCAGTCAGAAAGTGGGAGGGGTGTTGCCAAGAAAGAACTCAGGATGCAGAGGCACAATGCGCTTGATTAGTGCAGAGGGAAAATATTAAGGGAGCAGAAAATTAGCATCTGTAGTGAGATAAGGATCCTATGTCCCTCTTCAGCCCTAGGGTGTCCATTGTTCTGAACTTGTTTGGTAGTCTCAGGTTGTAATCTCGCCTTGAAGCTTAAGAACATAAGAAAGGCCATGCTGGATCAGACCAAGGTCCATCAAGTCCAGCAGTCTGTTAACACAGTGGCCAACCAGGCGAAACCAAAGAGCTTCTCTGTTTGAGGACTGCCACTCTCAGGTCAGTGATGAAATGACCTTGAAGATGAAAGTGTTCTCCCACTGGTTTTTGAGTGTTGTGGTTTTTAATATAGGACTTACGTCCATTTATTCTTAAATAAATTTCTTTTAATGTTGGATTTATGTCCATTAACTCTTAAAATACTCAGTAATTTACCAAGGAGATGTACCAGTTGTCCTGTTGTTTTAATAGAGGCTTCATGCAGAGAAATTGGCAGGTGAAGCTTTTAAGGGCATGGGCTTAAGTAACATCCCTTTCAGCTTCTATTAAAGGGTGGACACGTTTTCTCCAGCCTGTTGGCAACCTTACATATTAGTAATAGAGACTGTCCCTGGTAAATAGGGGTAGTTAGAGCATATGTATTGTAAGTATGTTGGAGTGTTTGTAATACTAATGATTAGTAATTATGCATTGCTTTTCCTAAATGTACAAAGCTATATGCTATTTTGTTAGTGTAGTAATTTTCACAACAATCTTGTAAAGCAGGCCAATACAAAATGGCAGGCTGTTCATGGCATTGTATCTTAATATTCCTGAGTTTGCATGTACCCTACAGACAAAATACAGCTGTTCCTCCCCCCACAAAAAAACACTTTTTTAGCTTTAAAGAATAGTCAAACAACCAAAGCTAAGTACTTATAGCCCCTTCCTGTTCCTCCTATGACTGAAATAAGTCAGCCTTGTGTAAGTGTGTGCAGGACTGGAACTTGAAATCCCGGTTGGGTTCCATGTTTTATATATTTATACATTTGTATTGTCTAGCTTCATATCTAAAGTATAGATTATTTATCTTATTCCATAGTCTGATTAGTATGTGTCCTTTTTGAGCTTATTTTATCCTGTCTTTTCAATTAACATATCAATTTCAAAAGTTTGTAATTTTTTAATGGTGTGGTTCTTCTAGTTGTGTTTAGGGTAAAATTATGTTTTTATAGATCCCCCTAGTGATGCACGTACAGTGAAACCCGCAGGGGCATTACATGGCAATAAAGCTGTCACTTAGCATCCTTTTTCCTTTTTTTGTTCACTGGTATGTTCGGTCTCTTTTGGGTTTCCATGTGATAAATTCAAGCAGCCTCCCACTTCAAACTAGTGGTACTTTAAAGTTTGACACTTTGACTGGATTGTGCTCAAATTGATCCGGGGACAGTGTTTGCAAAGGCAGTAAGTAGCAGGAACTAGTTTTAATTTTGCTCTGTACAGCAAAGCGATGTTTGGGTCTCAGAAATGAATGAGCACTAGGACCCAGCAGGAAGATTCCCCTTTTCTGTGTTTTTTTTTTAACTGTACCTCTGACACAGGGATAACTCTCAGTTGTGTGTATGGAGTCTGGGCTTCGGCTGCATTCTGTCTGTGAGGATCACTCCAAACGCCCAACAAAACCAGAATGAAGGGATTAACTGTGTGCATATAATAATAATTTTAAAAACCCTGAAAAAGCAACTAATGCAGGAGGCAGCAAGAGGGAACCCCTCCCCACAAAGATTAAAAGGTAACTAAAATGGTTCTCATTTCCTGTCTTTTAATCTTTGGCTCAGGATTTAGCATTGTGATTAGAAGCCTATAAAACATCAAGGCAGCTGCAGTTCTGCACACTTGGGGTTTTTATATTGTATGTTTCCCCTCGATATTCCCTTGGTTTTTAAACTGACAGCAGCCCACACATCAGTGATGGAGGGAGGGAAGCATTCATCTCATCCTGTCCACTGTGGCAGCTGCATTTCGTGAGCGAAACTTTTGGTGGGGCAACGACTTTGTTGCCGAACGCAGTACTTGAAAGGGACTTCATTTGTTCTGGAAAAGTCTAATATGGAAACTGTTGCCGATTAGCTGGTTTTTGGTTGTGACTACTTCCCCTCAAGGTAATGCAAGAACCTTTTTCCAAACGAAAGTATAAAATATGATCCAAGAGCTTGACTGCACCATCTTTCCGCAGAAGCATGATTCTCACAAACGTCGCATTTCGTTGAGCGACTCGGATTTCTCACTGTTACTTGGGATTTGGGTATCTCTTGTTTAGGTTAGGCCAGATGATTACAGTCAGGTTTAAAGGTAGAGAAGATACACTGCTTTGCTGTAATGTTTTGAAACTGATATTTATGATATTGTTTTGAAAGGACAAACCAGAAATCACCTGGAACTGTTGTTTGATGATAGAGTTGTATATTCTGAGAAATATTGCTTCCTGCGTTAAGACTGATAACCCTCAATAGAGATGTGCTGTTAGACCACTTGACAGGATTAGGCCTTGGGTTTGTTTGTTTTTTAAGACTCAGTGGCATGTTACAACTCTTTGTTTAAAAACAGTTAAAAAGTCTTTCAGGAGTATGCTTGTATTACTCCTAAGGGCATTATGAGGAAATATGCTCATTCCAGCTACAGTATGGAGTGTGTCACCACTGTGAGAGTCTACTCATTCCTTGACTAAGTCTCTTTTATCAAACATTTTACTTTACAACTGATAAAAGATACATTTCTATCATTGTGTCTAGAAGTTCCCTGTTTTAAGGTCAGGTCTTTCCATTGCAGTTTTTAAATGCCCTCACACAAACACACACAACTGTTTCTGTTACAGTTAAATATCAAAAGATCATAATGGTTAAGAAGTATTTTCCTATTTTAGTATACCTTTCTCTTGCTTTCCTGACCGTACCGATTTTTCTAATCTATCTAGGCTTTGTCTTCAATATTTTCCTTTCAAAAAGCATTACTTTTGTGTGCTCAGTTCCCTCTATTTCAAACGTGGCTGAAAGAATCAATTTCCATTTTGCATCAGCAGCAATGCCGCCATCAAACCTTTGTGTTGCTTGTATAAACTGTATTATTGAACTTTAATCATGGCAATCTGTGAAATTGCGCAGCTCTGTTTTGGTGGGACTCCAGGCAGTTGGCTGGTAAATAACGGAGATCTCCCTAAATCTGGTGTACTGAATTAGAACTGTTCTTCCACAAGAATGGAAAGAGTGGCCTCTAGTTTATAGAGAAAGTTTTTTTTTTTTTTAAGTACAAACTGTTCAGTGGAGTTTACGATGGCTGGCTGTTGTTGAACTAGTCAGTTGCTGCAAGCAAGCTCTGCTCTTTTTTAAAAATCCATTTATTTCAAAGGCTCAGGTTTATTAATAGCAATATCTGATGTCAAATCTGTTCCATCTCGGGGGGAAAAAGGCCCTTTTAAGGGTTTCTGTCTCTCATTTGTTACACGTCACTGAAGTAGCTTTCTGGTAGTAGTGAAAATGTTCCCAGAAGCTGGTAAACCTACAAAGAATGTTCTGATTGGCTTAAACATTTAGAAAGGGAAAGCTGATGATATCTAATAAGAGACAGAGGAGCCACTGTTGTCATGGAAACAGAGAGTATTCTCCCCTCCCGTTTGGGATGGCGGTGGGGGGGGGAAGGCCGCGTGTCATCACAAATGCCTGCGGACACTCGGTGCCTTCTGCTGCCTTTCCCACAGCATCTGTTGAAACCTGAGAAGGTGCCTGTCAAATCAAGGACATTTCACGGTGCAGAAAAATACTCAAACTCTGCAGTATCTGTCCACTGTAGGAAGGCTTGTTGGTTAGCCCACACAGTCCGAAAAGAACAAAAGACCTCTGGGAAATTGCTTAGTGGTTGTCTTAATTCGGGGAGAAAAGCCCATTGATTGCAGGTAGGGCAAGGCCTAATGGTAGGAACGTAGCAGGAAGCCACATCCAGCTGTGCTATATAACTGAGAGCTGGTCCGGTGTCCTGGCGAAAAATGTGAGCCAAAAGGCCCCAGTTCGGATCTTGCCTTCCTCGCACCTCATGCTCTCTCTTGCGACAACAGCAAAAATTGATGTGGATCTAGCCTAGCATTTCCACTGGTGCTAGGATTTCTGCCCTCCAACCACAGACCCAGATCCCCTACCCCCCAAATCCTGTTCCTGAGGAACAGGGGACCATCAAGAACAGAATTTAAGGGGACTGTAATGTATTTAGTTGGTGCAAGGACTATGCTGAACTATTGAACTGCTGAACTGTTGAATTCAGCTGTGCTGAACTGGGTTGAGCTTGAGGCTCGGCTCCAAGCTCCATTGTCTGTTTCTCCTATTGGACAGTGGACTTTGGCTGCCCAACCATGGACTGGGGAGGTGGCTCCGGGTGGTTGGGAACTATATATGTTGGGGTGTTTTGCAGTTAAGTTAGTTCTCTCTCTTGCCTGTTAACTGAATAAAGCGGTTGCTGTTGGAACTCTTTCTCCGGCCTCGTATGTAACCTACCAGGGCATTAATAGGGACATTCTGGAGAGGAGAGGCAGAAAAATTGCTCTCCAGGGGTGGAAATCCTTGCATCTGCAGAAACCAAGCCACTATCTGGGAGACAAAAGGATGGAGCAAGGAACTGTGCCCTATGATCTCTGATATTCAGTGGTCCTAAGAAGGTCCCAGGCAAGCCTCAAGAGGGAAAGAGTTCCAAAGGCAAGGTGCCACCACAGAAAATGCCCAGTCTCTAGTCACCACCCAACCTCCAGGCCCTAGCTGAAGATCTCCTGCTATTACAACTGATCTCCAGCCGATAGAGATCACCTAGAGAAAATGGCTGCTTTGGCAATTGGACATTGAAGTCCCTCCCCTCCCCAAACCCCACCCTCCTCAGGCTCTGCCCCCCAAACCTCCTGCTGGTGGTGAAGAGGGACCTGGCAATCCTACCACCCAATTTACCTGTGAAGGCTTGGACACAGAGAGCAAGGCCTGAGAGGTAGATCTTAACCGGAGAGTTGGATAATGTATAGGGTTGCCAGGTCCCTCTTTGCTACCGGCGGGAGGTTTTAGGGGCAGAGCCTGAGGAGAGTGGGTTTGGGAAGGGGAGGAAATTCAATGCCATAGAGGCCAATTGCCAAAGCGGCCATTTTCTCCAGGGGACCTGCTCTCTATCGGCTGGAGATCAGTTGTAATAGCAGGAGATCTCCAGCTATTACTTGGAGGTTGGCAACCCTAACAGAGACACACAACTGAAGAATGTTAGCAGAAGCGCCCTCAGTTTGCTGGAATTTCCTGATCTACAAAGGAGGAAGCCTGTAACTTGTTTTCACATACTAAAGGAAATGAACTGGATTAGGTAGTTCTCAAATTAGCATTAATTCTTCAATATTCCTGATATTAGGCAGCTAAACTCATTCCTGGCTAATTTAGTTGAGTCAGAAAATGTTTTATTTCACCCACTATGGCCTTTGAGCTCTCTGAGTACATATTGGCTAAACCAAATTTATTTCTTCAATTTGTATTTCCATTTTGTAAAGCAAATACAAGGGGCACGAGGGCAGGTGGAGGCAAATATAGACCAGAGAAAGCAAAACAATAAGGGGGAAATCCCTTTATGGAACCAACTAAAGGGCTATTGGTTCATTGTCTGTATTCTGTAATATGTAAAATGGGGAAGACATACTAAAAGTTTTGACTGGATGAGAGAGATGTGAATGTGGTGGAACTCTGGAAAAATCAGAGCCAAAGTCCTAATTTCCCAACTCCACCCTCCAAAGCAGCCATTTCTCTAGCAGAACTGCCCTCTGTAGTGTGAAGATCAATTGTAATTCTGGGAGATCTCCAGGCCCCACCTGTAGGTTGGCAACCATAACCTCAGTGTATGCTTCTGGACTTTTTTTGGGAAAGGTGCCGTCCTATAGTCTTTAGGAGTGTCTGAATAGTCGTTACAATTTTTTAGTGAAAATATATCAAACTGAATAATCTAATAAACTAGAATAAAGTTTTGACAAGACTACTCTGTGGACTTGGTATTTATTAATCATTTTTAAAGTTCCCATTTCTTGTTTGTGTTTTAAATGCTGTCAAGTCGTTTTTGACTCATGGCGACCTCCATAACATTCTATTTTTAACAGCCTTGCTCAGGTCTTGTTAACTGAGGGTCGTGGTTTCCTTTATAGACTCAATCCATCTCATGTTGAATCTTCCTCTTTTCCTGCTGCCTTCAACTTTTCCTAGCATTATTGTCTTTTCCAGCGAGTCTTGTCTTCTCATAACATGACCAAAGCCTCAGTTTAGTCATTTTAGGTTCCACAGTATCTGGAAAACTCTCCTCCAACACCACATTTCAAAGGAATCCCATTTCTTATACTATGTGAAATACAGTCCTTTACTTGGAAATACTGAGAACCATAGACTTTGTCATTAATCACATAATTCATTTAAAGACAAAAAGTGTATTTGATACTCAAATGGTATAGATTATTTATTATTGGTTATGAAATCTGTATTGCTGTGCTGAGCAGACACTGGGTGAATACTTGTAGGTAGGTGAGGTTATTTAGGTTTTCCCTCTCCTGTAAACCTCTTGCAGGCCATCCTCAGCCAGGATGGCTTCTGATTTTGGAACCTAGCTACCTGTGGTGCTGCTTGCAGGGAAGAGCAGGCAAGTTGAGAAAGGGTTAAATACACCAACCATCGGTTCTTGTAGGTTATCCGGGCTGTGTGACCATGGTCTTGGTATTTTCTTTCCTGACGTTTCGCCAGCAGCTGTGGCAGGCATCTTCAGAGGAGTAACACTGAAGGACAGTTGTCCTTCAGTGTTACTTCTCTGAAGATGCCTGCCACAGCTGCTGGCGAAACGTCAGGAAAGAAAATACCAAGACCACGGTCACACAGCCTGGATAACCTACAAGAACCAATTAACTCTGACCGTGAAAGCCTTCGACACCAACCATCAATTCTCACCTGCAAGTTCCCTGGTCCCTGCCTTAAGTTAAGGAGGAACTACATGTTTTCCTTATAATTCATGGGCCTCAAAAAGGTAGCTTGTGAGCTCCTGGTAGCTCACCAGCTCCTGCAGAATAACTCATGGATCCCTTAGAAGACCCAGGAAAAGATCATACACAAAAATCTACAAGCTTAAAAAATATTTTATGGGATTTTTCTCCGGGTTGCTTAGTTAGTAATTTTATTTCTGGTGTTCTTCATAGTCCATGTTATGTTTCTAGGACAGGAAAAAAAATCTTGGCAACATATTGGAGGCAGGGAGTAGCTCAGAATATTTTTCATTGCTCAGAAGCATCTCTCTTTAAAGAAAACATTGATGATCCTTATCTAGCTCTTCCTGAATCACTTTGATTTCAGTAGGACTTCAAAGTTAACACATTTAGAGCATACATGGGAGTATAGTAAACACTGTAAGGTCTGCACAATTCCCTGTATGTTGATGCTCATTTGACTGCCCTAGACATGACCATACAGTCTTCTAAAGTTGACCATCAATGGGTAGGTATGTTCCACTTCCCTAAAAATTTGTATTTTTCCTAATGTGCCCACTAGAAACTGACATCTGGAGAACAAAATGCCAGCGAACCCATGAACACAATTTCCCTTGGAGAATGCAACACCTTGATTTCATAAAGACCAGAATGTTGAGGGATAAACTAGCTGTCATCACACGTACCACTTACTAGGCTACATCTGTTGAATTTCACACAGTTCTTTTTGAATTAAAGTATGCCTTGGACAGGCTCAAAGGATTATATGTTCATCAACAAGCTATCTAGGGTTGCCAACCTCCAGGTACTAGCTGGAGATCTCCTGCTATTACAACTGATCTCCAGCCGATAGAGATCAGTTCCCCTGGAGAAAATGGCTGATTTGGCAATTGGACTTTATGGCATTGGTGTCCCTCCCCAAACCCCACCCTCCTCAGGCTCTGCTCCTAAAACCTCCCACCAGTAGTGAAGAAGGACCTGGCCAACCCTAAAGCTGACCCAACCAAACTAATTTCATTCACCTGTTCAGCAATTCTCTGATTAACTGCTGAAGTCCTGTGAATTAGCTTGGTAGCCCTGAGTTCATGGTAAGTGTTAGCAGAAACTACTTTTTAAAAACATTTATTGGGGGGGAAAAAACAATGACAATAACAGCAACTTAAAAAAGCAGTGGTACAGTGACTTTCCTGAATTGCATCCACATCTTTTGCCATTATTTATACCCGCTGCATGCCTAGACAGCAGTCATCTTCTGCCCAGTGCTAAGTTAGTGAACAAATACCTCAAAAATGCACATGAGGTTTCTAAACAAGGCATTTGTAACAGCATAAAGGGAAAGGAAATGTACTTGGGTTGTTTTTTGTCATTGTTGTTGTTTAAAGAGTCATAATGGAGATTCAAATTGTGCAATCGTAGCCAGAATACACCAGCAGAAGTCCATTATCAAAGGTATTTAGTCTTAATGAATCGATGTACCTTTTGACAGTGATCACAAAAAGGCTGAATTGTAAAGACTGAAGAAGAAAGAAATGTGGAGCTTTATTAATCTAAAAAACAATAACACGTACCCTTTGTTTCTTCAGATGCCTCAAGGTGGCTGACAGATTGTGATGTAATTTGCTGACAGGTTGTGATTTCGCTGCCGTAATCCTGTTGTACTCCTTTCTAAATGGGCAGAGAGAAAGCAAACATGGAGGTCTTTCAGACATTATGTAGGGGAGAACTCGGGTTTAGCACTAACTGTGCCCATGGCAGAGAAGTACAGCCAATCCTGGCTCCCTGGGGTGTGTGCCTTCATCATATACTTTAGATATTTCAAGCGCATGCCTCAAAGTGGCCATAAGAAGCTTGAGAGCTGTAAATGCAAAAAGAAGAATGAAACATCAAGGGAATTGTAACATTTTGCTTCTTTTTGAGACCCCTTATATGTAACACCTGAAGTGCATTATACTGCCTCCTTGCCTTCCTTAGCATTTCCTACTTATTTTCGCTGCCACCAAAGGCTCTTGCCTTAGACTTCTTAATTGTATCCAAAGAACCGATGGCTTAGCTATATTTGGTAGAATGACAGAATGGTCAGCATGTGTGGTGGTGGCTCTGAGATAAAATAAAATACCCTAAATACTCTACTCTAAACAGAATGCTCTAAATAAAACAGCTGTATCTTCTTAAACATAAATAGAGATTATGTAGAAGTATAATAGTGTAACAGTTTAAGCATGGTTCATATGCGTAATAGTTTCAGGTAGGCATGGGTCTCCTTCTCACTCTTAAGATTCCTTAAACAGACAAAGGCTTATTTTTTCTCACTTGCCACTTAGACTATGTCATAAAGAAGACAAATTTCTCTCACTCTCCACAGCATCTTGCTTAGTATCTTCACCCAGACCTCTCTCTTCTCATTCACACACAAACCCTCTCCACGAACCAGTCAACTCAGTCTCCTAGGGTAAAGCTACCATCCAGTCATAGCACACTTCAATCACTCATCCGTCCCCCCTCTCTTTCTTACTCTAGAGGTCTGCATTTTAAGCCACAGCAGCGTATGTATAAAACCCCACAGTAAAACTCAGAAATAAAAGACACAAAGTATTTATGAAATATTTAAAGTGCATAATACAAAATAGCAAGCACTGTGAATATTTTTAAGGAATTAGTAAGAAGTGTTCATTCTGGGGAGCTTCGTTTTGGAGAGGCGGCATAGGGATGTGCAAAATGATAAAGGTTAAAATGTAAATAAGCCACCATCACACTGTTCTCATCTCTGTGCATAAAAAAATCACAACCCTTTCCTTGTCGCAAAGTCATCTACTGCTGTATTGCAGCAGATTTGAATGTCCTGGGGATGGTTACAGCAGCATCACTAATTTATGCTACATGGTGCTTTTTTGACTGTTCATAGGCACAGCTTGGCTTGTAGCTTTCCAAAGAATTGAAAGCTTGGTGCTTAAGGTCTGAGAAAGCTTTTAGACTCCAATATCACTCATATCACAGAAGTTCGGAGTTATCTGGGTTGTTTGTTTCAGCTGTTTTCACAATAATCGCTCCCTCTAGAGTAACAGAGAGGGGGGCTTGGATGCATGATTGAAATATGTTATTATTCCATGTTAGCTGTACCCTAAGGGGACAGAATTGACTTGTTTGTGGAGGGGGCTTCTGTGTGAGAGAGAAGAGAGAGAGGGCTGTGGCTGAGTGGTAGAACAGCTGCTTGGAATGTAGAAGGTCCCAGCTTCGTCCTGTGGCATCTCCAGCTAAAAGGATCAGGTAGTTGGTATGGTTGCCAACCTCCAGGTGAAATATATCAGTTCACCTGGAGAAAACGGCTGCTTTGGAGGGTGGACTCTAGGGCATTATACCCCGTTGAAGTCCCTCCCTTCTCCAAGCCCCACCCTCCTCAGGCTCCACCCCCAAAATCTCCCAACCTGGAGCTGGCAACCCTAGTGGTAGGTGATGTGAAAGACCTCTCCCTGGAGAGCTGCTGTCAGTCTGAGTAGACAATACCGCCTTTGACGGACCAATGGCCTGGTTCAGTATAAGGCAGCTTCATATGTTCATTTCATTTTTTAAAAGTACTTAACCCAGTTTAGATTTCCCCCCAGAAATGATGGCTAGTTTTAGAGTGTTTTCCTTTGTTTTGGTCTAGATCCCTGGATGAGTCTTGGAAGCATTTTAGATAACTCATTTGTCATGTCTAAGGAACCTGAGTATTATAGAATCAATGGTGTTAGCCTGGGTGGGTTACACCAATGTATACAGAGTTTGTCTATGGAGTATTTGAACCCAAGAAAAATCTTATCACATGCTCCGCTGATCTGCTGTCTTTTACTTTAAGTAGAATAAAACCTGGCTGATGTCAGAATTGTGACATTGTTGTCACTGCAGACACCTGCCCCATTGCCTCAGTTGCTTGTCAGGCTATGCCTGGAAATGGCAAGCTTTAGGTAACTGGATCTCAGATTTGGATTATTAAGGAAATTCAAGCAGGTGTGAGAAGCCAGCAGAATTTGTTAAATTAAACAAATTAGAAGCATCTTAATGAGATATGGAAGAAACCTGTGTCATCATGGGGGTTTAAATCCAGCTGAGGTCAGTTGAAGCTAAAGTGTCATTTATACTCTGACAGCTGACATGGAGCCTGCATGAAGTTATTTGGCTAGAGGAAGAGACACGTTCAGGAGCAACCCACTTGTTCTGCACTGCCAGCCACATCGCGAGGATATAATGAACCAGAGGGTTGTCCCAAAACTGTGTGTTCTCCTTCCAAGTAATTTGCATTAATGCACCAGATGCCTCTCCATTGGTGGTGGGCAAGTTTCTTGTCACCAGCTGAGTCTTTCAGCCTTAGAAA
This sequence comes from Euleptes europaea, assembly GCF_029931775.1. Lineage (NCBI taxonomy): Eukaryota > Metazoa > Chordata > Lepidosauria > Squamata > Sphaerodactylidae > Euleptes > Euleptes europaea. The sequence continues at coordinate 26,708,446 of NC_079317.1, forward strand.
ACAAAAATAATGACCCAACTAGCAACTGAGCTTGTAAGTTTGAAATCTGAGATCCTTATAGCAAATAAGGGAACCTTTTCATTTGCATTTTGATTACTGAACATTTTAAATAAAGTGCTTTTCATTTGAAAAACATTCTTCATGCAATCATGAGGGACGGGTTCTTTTTAACATCAGAACAGCCTTGCTGGATCAGACAAATGGTTCATCAAGTCCAGCACCCTGTTTCACACAGTGGCCAACCGGTGCTCGGAGGCAGCATCTGGGGAAGGCCTTGGCCTTTATGCCTGTGTGTTGCTCCTCCAGGGCAACAGGTGTAATGGTTAAGAGTGGCAGACTCTAATCTGGAGAACTGGATTTGATTCCCCACTCCTCCACATGAAGCCACATGAAGTCTGCTGGGTGACCTTGGGCTAGCCACAGTTCCCTCAGAACTCTCTCAGCCCCACCTACCTTACAAGGTGCCCATTGTGGAACTTCCGGTATGATGGCTGATCCTAGCACAATTTCTCTCAAGAGCTCTTGAGAGAACACGCTCCTAAATGGTGGAACGTTGAGCAGGAAATTCCTGCAGCCAAGAAGTGCGGTCTAACTCCCAAACTTACCCCGGGAACGAATCCCGGGGGGGGGGTCTGGATGCTTGTCCCGCCTGGCTAAGGAAGAAACCATCGCCGTGAGCGCCTCTATGGATCCAGGCTCGGATCTCCTCTACCAATCACCAAATATTGAACTATTTTAAGAACAGAAACCCCGGCATCCGACACCTGAGTAAGTGCCAAGAACTCCTTTTGTTTACTTTTAAGTTATGAAAGACTGAGAAGCTTTTTAAACCAGCTACAGAACCTGCACCCCCCCACTCCAAGATCATGAGATAACCTGGAAAAAAGGAATATTTGCTAACCTGATTGAGGGATTATAAACTTCATTCACAGGTAGACACAACAATAGACGTTTTGAGTGACACTGCAGGCAGCAACTGGGGACTGTGAATTGGAAGGGGGAGGGACGAAGTTTTACTTCAGATCCGAAGCTCTTTACTTTTAGAAGTCCTCCAGCCACGTTTCACTTTGAGAAAGAGATTTTGCTGGAAGAACCGGATGTGTCTCTAAGCCTAACTGGAATATCCTAGGAACTTTATGATCTGTGTCACATTAAAACTACCCGACTCTACAACAATCAGCTCGGCAGGGAGCCATGGATTACAAAGAACTGGAGGAAATGCTGACAAAGCACACTGAAACAATCAATAATCAAATTCAAAAACAAACAAAGCAAATGACTCAACTTATAGACCAGAAATTTGACAATGATTTAAATGAGATTATGACAATTAAAGACCAAGTGAAGGAACTGAAAACAGACATGAATGAGATGGGAATCACTGTAAAAAAAAATTGGAGAATGAGCAAAAAGAAATTCAAATGGAAATTAAGGATTATAAGAAACAAATTGGAGAAATACAATCACAAGAAGAGGCCTTGAAGGACCAGATTGCACTTTTGGATATGAAATCGAGAGAGGCCAATCTACGCATATGCAATCTCCCGGAACGGTATGGAGCTACCAGAGAGACCATGATAAAGTCACCTGCTGATATTTTCCATATAAATGAACAAAAATTAAATTATGCAATAGATAAGATCTGCAGGGTCCCCTTGTCTCCAAAAATGCAGAAATCAAAGCCTAGAGAGATTGTGATTGTTTTTTTGATCTCAGAATGAAGAATACTATCATGCAAATCCAATTTGATAGTTCTCTGTCAGTAGATGGAGTACCCTTAATACTGCTAAAATATATACCTCGTCACTTGGTTGCAAAAAGGAATGCTTACAAAGATTTCACTATGATATTAAGAAAAAATGGAATAAAATACGCTTGGCTAACTCCACAAGGTCTTACCTTCACCTATAAACAGAACAGATGTGCTGTCAATTCATTGGCAGAGATTGAAAGATTTCTATTAAGAAACAAAGAACTGGCAGATCCTATCCAAGGAAGAGAACAAGAGGAAGCACGACAGGATGAAAACCCAAGTTTGCAAGAAGCAGTAACTGGAAACCATGGTCACCAAGAGACTATACCAAGAAAGCAAGAAAAAACCAACAGAAATCCTAGACAGAAAAAGTCGTTCAAGAAGAACGGTTAAAGGGTTGGAGGGTACTGAAATGATGGGAGAAAGGGGAGGTGTTGGGGAATAACAATGAGTTTTTTTAATTTACTTATCAATGTAAAGAATTTATAGATCTATCCTTTTCTCGGGAGTTATTATGTAAGTTACAGTAAGAGTTGTTCAACAGGGAGGCGGGGAGCTCCCCCTAGAGGGATGGTGAGTAGTCTTTAAGCAGTGGCAGGAAAAACATTTGTCAGGGATATTCTAGGCAGCTCCTAGATTGAGCAGGAGGTTGGACTAGATGGATTTGTTTCCCCACTCCTACACATGAAGCCAGCTGGGTGACCTGGGGCTCTCAGCTCCACCTACCTCACAGGGTGTCTGTTATGGGGAGGGGAAGGGAAGATGAGTGTAAGCCAGTTTGATTCTTCCTTAAGTGGTAGAGAAAGTTGGCATATAAAAACCAACTCTTCTCCTTCTTCACTCCCTCTATCACATGCTCTGGTTGCACACTCCTCAAGCTTCTGTCAGACTTCTTAGAGCCTTCACCCCCTGATTAAAGGTAGTTGAGATTCACAAGATTTTAACAGTCAGTTGTGGGACTCCACAGAATTGCTTTAGAGGTCACCAACAGCTCACATGCGCCTCTAGAACATTGCTCTGATACTTGACTAACTGGTAACTATCTAAGACTAGGCAGTCCACTGTGGTTAATTATTGTATGCAACATTTAAATCTTGGCCCAAGTAAGTGCTTTTATCTTATCCCATATGAGTTTTTGTGGTGTTAAACACATCCCGCACAACTTAAGAGACTGCACGGTATCAGTCATCTAGTGTTATCAAATGTGCAAAGCAGACAGTGAAGAATTAGGTTTGTGGCCATGAGAGTCATACTGTGAAACATTTGTTTGTCTTTAAGGAGTATTGGGCCTTTTGTGGTGTTTTAAATTTAGGTGCCCTTTCCTACACACTGCTTGAGTTGCCTGAAGGTTGCTTCTCTACTGTGGTTCTAATAAGTCACATGAATGTGGCATGCCTGTGAATGCCGCAGTCATATGGGACTTGCTCATCCAGACAGCAGCCCATTGGAAGGGAGAGTTGTGGTTTTCATGTAGATGCGTGTATGCGCATCCCCCCCCCAGATAAATGGGATAGCGCGATGGCGAAGTTGCTCCCCCACAGTTCAATGCACACCTTTTGCACTGTAATTCATGGCCACCAATGCTGCAAATATTTGGAATAATTCCTTTACATATAGATAAGAGTGCATTGTGCTACATTGTGAGTTTTGTGGTTTATCTGTTTTTAAAAAAAAAAAACATATATACCAAACATGACCATCAGAAGGAGAATAAAGACGATTAAAACATTAAAGAGAAAAGGAAAAATAAACATTGGTCAAACAATAAAAAAAAATACATTCTCATTAGACCAGGGGTGTCAAAGTCAATTTTTATGAGGCCGGATATGATATTAATGTCACTTGGTTGGGCCGGGCCATGCCTCGCCAGCTTAGATTGAGTGGGGTGTGCATGTGGCTGCCTTGAGGGCTGGATAAGAGCTCTCAAGGGGCCAGATACGGCCCTCAGGCCTTATGTTTGACACCTCTGCATTAGACTTTTCTTGCAGGTACTTAAGGCAAGGTTGAACAGAAGGAGATTTGTTGTTGTGATGAAGTCTGTGCTGTTCCCCCTTACCTTTCCAGTCTGCAATCATTCAGATGACAATCTGACATGACAGCTATCTCATTCTTTCCACCATCACAAAGAATGTGTTCAAGTTCGTCATTTTGGGATTAGGACCAGCATGCGCCGAGGTGCTTGTTATGTATTTTCATGTGCTACATGCCTCTCGGGCCAAGTGTTCGGCTTTATAGCAGCAGCCGTACGAAAAAAAGCCTCTCCCTTGTGAAACACCAGAGAGAAGAGGTTGTTGATGATCATTAGTAAAGGATGAGGGTTGCAAGCCACTACCTGTTTGCCTTGATTACTGTGTTTAGCGCCTCCATAATGAATAGGGACTTCCACTACCCTTGAAATGTAGTTCAGCTGATTAAGTGTAGTCTTGACGGATGTAAGAAAACGGTGATTTGCAAAACAGAAGAAACACAGTCATCAAAAGTGGGTATAAGGGTGCTTGATGTTGCTTAGGGTTGCCATCTTCTGAACAGAAAAAGGAAGCTTGTGCTGATTCTTCTATCAGTCCCTGCCGCTATATAAAAAGTAATATAAAGTAATGGTTCATATAAAAGTAATGGTTGAAATCATCAGCTGCCCATGTCTCTCTATGGAACAAGAGGGTCTTTAATATTTTTATTAAGACCTAAGCCTCGTGGCGCAGAGTGGGAAGCTGCAGTACTGCAGTCAAAAGCTCTGCTCATGACCTGAGTTCGATCCCGATGGAAGTCGGTTTCAGGTAGCCGGCTCAAGGTTGACTCAGCCTTCCATCCTTCCGAGGTCGGTAAAATGAGCACCCAGCTTGCTGGGGGTAAAGGGAAGATGACTGGGGAAGGCACTGGCAAACCACCCCATAAACAAAGTCTGCATAGGAAACGTCAGGATGTGACGTCACCCCATGGGTCAGGAATGACCCAGTGCTTGCACAGGGGGACCTTTACTTTTACCTAACAAAATGGCTCAAATCATTGTGCAAACTTTTGACTTCTCTGGATCTCTTCATTGGACTGGATGTTTAACGAGAAAAAAATTGAGGAGAAACATATCTCTCAGACAATGGTGTTGCCCCTTTGGGCATCCATAGAATGCTTTAGTGGGTGTGGGATGTGGCCAGCGGGTATCAGTTTTAGGGTTGCCAGGTCCCTCTTCGTCACCGGCGGGAGGTTTTTGGGGCGGAGCCTGAGGAGGGTGGGGTTTGGGGAGGGGAGGAACTTCAATGCTATAGAGTTCAATTGCCAAAGCAGCCTTTTTCTCCAGGTGAACTGATCTCTATTGGCTGGCAATCCGTTGTAATAGCAGGAGATCTCCAGCTAGTACCTGGAGGTTGGCAACCCTACTCGGATTGCACCCTGGCATGCTGGGAAGAAGAAACAAAATAATGGACGCCTCCCGTTGCAAATACAATAGTATGCAGTTGGTGCAATATGTCTGCAACCACCAGACAGAAGGATCTCTTAAAAGGCCAGGGTTGCCTACTTCCAGCGGCACCTGAAGATCCCTCACTGTTACAATTGATCTCCAGTCGATCTCCAGACGATCAGTTCCTCTGGAGAAAATGGCTGCTTTAGAGAGTGGGCTCTATGGCATTATACCATGATGAGGTCCCTCCCATCCCCAAATCCCACCTTCCCCAGGCTCCACCCCCCAAAATCTCCAGGTATTTCCCAACCCAGAGCTGGCAGCCCTATGAACGGCTGAGAGCAGTGGAGGAGTGTGGTAATCCTTGCATTAACAACATTGGAGACCAAGTTGGTGTGCAAGGTAGAAAGGGGCTGGGGCCAGAAAGTCCTGATGGGAATGGGTGTATCACTCAGAGCGAGGCTATGTTGGAAGGAATGGAAGCTTCCCCTAATTCACAGCATTTTATCATTCTGTGTAAGTTGCCTTGAGTCTCACTAAGAAAGACAGACTACAAATAAATAAATACATTTCACACCACAGGCCCTGCATCAGGAGCTGCATCCTGTATCTTAACAGTTTTTGGTTCTGAGGAGACTGGAACTCAGTAGCAAGTTTCCTACTGTCAAACACATTTTATATTAACATAAGTGTCCTGAGGGCTATCACACCCATCTGACAAAACTAGAATTTTCTATTTTCTTCCATACTCATAATTGGTGCTTCCTAGCGTTGCCAGGTCCCTCTTCATCACCAATGGGAGGTTTTTGGAGCGGAGCCTGAGGAGGGTGGGGTTTGAGGAGAGACTTCAATGCCATAGAGTCCAATTGCCAGAGCAGCCTTTTTCTCCAGGTGAACTGATCTCTATTGGCTGGAGATCAGCTGCAACAGCAGATCTTCAGCTAGTATGTGGAGGTTGGCAACCCTAGTGCTTCCCCCCCCCCCCAACACGAGAAATGATACTATTGTCACAAGAGATCAATAAGTGGGCCTTGGAGAGGGGCAGTACTGATCAATGTTTTTTTAAATATGTACTTTTATTTATTATTTTTTACATTTACGTTCTTATAGTCTGCCTTTCTCACTGGCCATTTATGCTTGGTAATTAACAGCGTCTTCCAGGCTGAAGTGCCCCGTGTATTTTTTTTTTAGTTTTGCACGCTGAACCGTCGTTCAGGAAGTGACTGCGAAGCCGGCACATATCTACTTCCCAGCATTTTTAAGAACCCCTTTAACACGACCTTTTGTGTTTGCTTCACCCCCATACTGAAGAATCCCCTGAAGGAACCATGCAAAATGACAGCTGCACGTTAGCTATGCAAATGGAAGTTGGCTAATGGAAGGATCAAAGGAGCAGGCGAGGGTGTGTGAGTTGGAATTTCTCCTTTTGCGTGGGAACCGTGAATAAGCAGTTTAAAGGTCACATTTTTAAAAAGGGCTTTGAGCGAGCATCAAAATTGACCCTGCATAAATGGCCACTGAGACTTAAGGCAGATTACACAGTGTAAATCAAACACAACTAACAGGATAGGACATCCAATAAACAAAGCAACAGAGCTTGGATTCCAAAAATCTGAAAACAGGCAGAAATTTGAAAAAGGAGCTGAGACAAAGCTTAAGTATTAACCTGACACATTAAGTGATGCAAAAATTACACAGTGGGATCATACTTACAGCAAGAGACAGTATGTACTATACACAGTAGTATAGTCCACAGTCCCTATACCTTTACCAAAGCAACTTTCAGAAACATTTTCTTACAGGCCTAATTACCTGTGCAAGAAAGGCCTCCTGAACAATTCAGTTTTGCATAGTTTGTGGAAAGCCAAGAGAGTGGGAACCTTCCTGACTTCGTCATCAGGCAGGCGATCCCATAAGGTGATGGACAGATCAGAGAATGCATTTGGATGGGGAGTTGTTGAATTTGCTCTTTTGCAAGGTGGCACCTGCAGGACAAGGAGGCCTTGCTGCGATGAGCATAGCGGTTGTGACAGAGCATAGGGGGAGAGGTGGTCCTGCAGATACGAGGGGCCAAGCTTTGAAGAGCTAAGTATATAGTCAATACCTTGAATTGAGCCTAGTATCTGATGGGCTGCCAATGGAGTGACTGCAGAATAGAAGTAATATTCATGCTCTGTCTAGCTTCTTATCATAACCAAGCTGTGGCGTTCTGCACCAACTGGAGTCTCTGAGCTGTCTTAGAGCTAGGGTTGGCAGCTCCGGGTTGGGAAATACCTGGAGATTTTGGGGGGTGGAGCCTGAGGAGAGCAGGGTTTGGAGAGGGCGGGGTTTGCCATAGAGCCCAATTGCCAAAGTGCCATTTTCTCCAGGTGAACTGATCTCTATCAGCTGGAGATCAGTTGTAATAACAGGATATCTCCAGATATCACCTGGAGGTTGGCAACCCTCCTTAGAGGAGAGACATATGTTGAGTACATTACAGTAGTTTAGTCTCAATGTTACTGTGGCATGGATCCAAGCAGCCAGATCAGCTGTGTCAAGGTAAGGGGCCCTATTCTCGGCTAGACTGAATTGGAAGAAAGCGTTCTTTGCAGTTGAATTGACTTGTTTCTCCAATCGTAATGCTGAATCTAGTACAATCCCTTAACTGAGTAAACAAACTGAACACCATTGATGTGAATAATCATTGGACAGAATGATAATCCAGAGGAAGACGACAATGGCTGTAATATAGGATCCGACATTTATGATTTATTTATTAATGTAAGTATTTGTACCCTGCTTTTCTCCTCGAAAAGACCCTAAGTGGCTTACAACCAAAAAAGAAAGACTATACATACAAACCAATAAAGAGCAACACAACGGTAGCCTCTCTAGCCTCACCCAAGCTTTATAGATACCTTCATAGGAAGGGGGAGAAAATCCTCAGCAAGATGGTGTGGTGGCTAAAGGCGTCCCTTCACCCTGCCCTGTACATGTGTATGTTTATATCTGTATCTATCTACTGGGTGCTTTTATTTATTTATTTATTTAAATATGTCTATCCTTCCATTCCTCTTGGTTCAAGGCGGCTTACAATAACAACGAAAACACTGCCAGCTAAAACCAAATATAAAATAACAAGCCCTAGATCCCTCCCCCCACAAAAGATGCCTGCTGTCCAAACCCCCTCAAAAGCTCTGCCAAACAGACAGGCTTTGCAGCACCTCTTGAATGTCTCCAAGGAGGAGGCTCCATCAGGGAGCCCATGCCACAGAGCCAGAACCATGATGGAAAAGGCCCAGGCTCTGGTCGATGGCCAGATGGGCCACCCTAAGCTGGGGTGGTAGCTAGCAGATGGCTGCCTGACTGCAGTAACTGGCATGCAGAGACATATGGAAGGAGATGGTCCTTGGAAAAATTGTATGTATCTTGAAGGCAGTTAAAATGCCTCAAAACAAGAGGAGCATTTTTTTCATCATACTGTTGTCATGGTTGTGGTTTCACTCTGAAGGAAGCTGGCTCTTCACCCCATGGGACCTCATAGTAAATCCCATTATATTCCTAGCATGACTAATACATATATCCCCTTAGAAATAATGTAGAATAAATCCTTCTATATGCAAACGTTGCTGCATGCATTTAGGGCACAATAACCAGAAATCATGCTTGCTTTTGTCCCATACAGTATTCAGTTTGACATCAAAACTGGTGATAAGCCAAGTACCTGGCAAATAAACTCCTCAGATCCATTCTGATTTGGATTCCACATATATTTGTTTCTATAATATATCCTGAATTTCCTCGTAGTTCAAGTTGGCTTATAACTCATTAGAGGAACAGTCTATATAAGAGATACCCAGATTCTTTTTTTATTTATTTGTATAAGTTTCAGCTGCTGCCACCCACCATAGAACATATGAAGTGGTTGGGGCTGACCCTTGTCCGTCATGGCTAGTGAAGGCTTGACAACAATGAGTGTCAATTACATCGTGGCCTTCCATACATTTAGGGTTGCCAACCTTCAGATACTAGGTGGAGATTTCCTGCTATGATAACTGATCTCCAGCCGACAGAGATCAGTCTGCCTGGAGAAAATGGCCGCTTTGGCAATTGGACTCTATGACATTGACGTCCCCTCCCCTCCCCAAACCCTGCCCGCCTCAGGCTCCACCCCAAAAATCTCCAGGTATTTCCCAACCTGGAGCTGGCAACCCTACATATACCCCCCCCCCCACACACAAACCAATTAAGATGAACCATGGGCACTTTTCGTTGGGTGCCGTTAGCATCCATGGTGAGACTGTCCTCCACCAGAAACAAGGCATTTCCAGTCATGGCACATCTTTTATGAAACTCCCTCCCATTCATACTCTGCCAGTTTCTATGCTGGAATGCTTAGTGAAAACTTGTTCAGTGTGCCAGGCTAGGTTTGCGAAACTCCAGGTGGACCCTGGAGATTTCCTGGAATTACATCCAGGCTACAGAGATCAGTTCCTGTGGAGAAAATGACTGCTTTGGAGGATGGGGTCTATGGCATATTCTACTGAGGTCCCTCCCCTTTTAAAACCCCAACCTTCCCAGGCTTCACCCACAAATCTCCAGGAATTTCCCAATCTGGAGTTGGCAACTCTATGCCAGCCTTTCTGAGGCTGCTGACTTCCTGGATGTTCATTGTAGATGAACCACCTTTGTATGTGGGGATGTGTTAAGTCTTTAAACTATGTATGTGAACGGGGTCTTTTTTACAGCATTAAAATTATATCTGTTGTAGTTGTAGGCTACGTAGGAGAAAGGTGGCTTATAAATACAAGTGAATAAATATACTCTAATGATTGTCTGTAAAGTGAGCATACAGCCCAGCAATAATCTAGAACAGAAAACCAGAATGATCCATTTGTATCTATATCAAATCTAGGTAAATGTTATGAATTTTCTGAATGTATCGAGTGTAATCAAGGTGATTTTATGGCTTTCCTGGGTTATGTGCTTTTCACATGAGGGATGTGAAGCGCATACCGACTTGTTGATCCAGTCTTGTCAGGCTAGAGTCATTTATTTCAGGCCTGAGATTTTAACTTCTCTCATTATGACCATAAGCAGATTCCCCTGACTCGAGACTCCTGCTGAGAGTCGGTCCCCCTTCAGGTCTTGCTTAGCACCCCGTTGCTTCACAGCTTGGCTAGAAGACATAGTATGAACAGCGGTGTTTGTTTTTCTGAATTTAGTTTCCATAGCAGATGGGTAATACCAGCACAACTCTGCATCTGAAGTCCTAAGTTGGTAGTTGAGTCTATGTAAATTAAATATTTCATAAAGTTCTATGTTTATGGAGTATTTTATAAATAGTCAGAACCAGTCTTTAGTCACTCTATTATGCATTGTGATATATCAGCTTGCATTATCTGCTATTTGCTGCTGTTCTTTCCTGCCTGCAAAATGAGTTTCTAAGTCAGACTGAATCTACTTTGGGAGTGTCTGGCCAGAAATCTATTCCTGTGTTTCTCCTTAGTTTTGCGAAATAGCACTGCCTCAGCACCTTTCCCCAGGTAGCTGATTTAATCACAGCACAATCAGTTATCACTTCTCATTTCCTTCAGTAGCTCTGTCAAAACTCAGCGTGCAGCCTGTAGGGGAAAAAAAATCACATTCAGGAATTCCAAATGACTAAAGATTTTTTCCCCTCGTTAATTTTGACAAAAATATAAATAAAACTGGAGAGAATTCTGCAAACCAACAGTCTGAAAAGAGTAACTTTTAAGAACGGGCAGCTCAGGTTACCGTTTTCTCGTCTTTGCTTACGTTAGATGTCTGGACTCTAAAGCCCACATTCTCCTTTTCAGTGGTATCTTTTTTCCTATACAGGAAAGGAACAAAGTTTTAAGCCAGCTGGCAAGAAGGCTTTGGCCTGTCATCATGGAAATACAATTTATCACCTTGGGTTTCCCAATCTCAGTTGTTTAATTGTTCTAAATAAACTCTAGATGGGAAGAGGTCAATAGTAGAAGTGTCTATAATCTACACTTAAAAATATGGAAATGTTGTGCCCCCAAAATAAACTATATTTTGTGTATATTTGGCTGTTACCGCACTAGGTATTCCCAGCGATGTATTAAGAGTTTGGAAATGTTATAAAAAATACTGTTTGCACTTTCTATGTATTCCCACCGATGTATTAAGCGTTTGAAACTGTTATAAAAAATAATGTTCGCACTTTGTTTGGCCCCTTTAGCTGTGAAGACGACTTCCAACCATTTTTTAGCCGTGGCATCAGGGGTTACCGCACTTATAGGAAAAAAGAGGCAGCAGTTTCTCACACTCACTGATGTTTTGAATCTCAAACCAGAAACATGCTTGTCACAGCTCTCCTGAGCTGGGACACACACAATGGAATTTAAGCCATAGTTACCTGTTAGTGCAAACTAACAAGTTTATAGGAAACTAGTTAGAAAGAATTATTATTTGTTTTACTCCACGTGTACCCCATCCTGTTAGATAAGTAAAGGATTTTGTTTGATTAAGACAAAAGTCTTTGTCTCTGTTTTGTTGAGTGCTGTGATCTGACTCTTCTGTAACCACAATCACGATTCTTCGACTCTGATTTACAACAACTTGCCACCACCAACTTGGTACAAGCAAGCTCAGTTTTATACCAGAGCAGTGGAAAAGAAAACACAAATTCTCAATGGGAAATGTGCCCTGCTCAATGGCTTGGTACTTAAGAGTACTTAAAAGTGAAAGTAAGCCACTGATTGCTCTCAGGAAAGAAATTAACCAGTTTAGCTGAGCTATTGAAAATCTGCATTTCCATGACAGTTTGGACCACAGATCGCTTAACAGGAAGAAGGCAGGAGAAACTTATGGATCTAGCCAAGATAGCTTTTCTAACTGGAATGTATTCTTAATAATACCATAAACAAAAGTACACATCTGTTGCAAAGGATTCCAGCTGCATATGGCAGCTGGAGATTGCTGCCATATGAAACCTATTGGCAAAGCACATTAAGGTGCAGACTGTGGGGGTTTGGCTGCTACGATGGTTTTTTCCTCTCCATCACTTTCCCCTGCTGGCAGATGCAAAGGATATGTAGGCTGCCTCTGGTGGAGGTGGCCAGAGGCATTTCCTCTTTTCCCTAGAGTTTGGGGTACGTTGACTTTATATAAAATTTATTTCCTACCAAGCATCTTTCTCATTAAAATCACATTGGCTTTCCTGCATGGGTTTTTTTCCCCATTGGCTCTGGCCCTGTACTGCTTCAGTTTACTCCCTGATTTCGACATGCATTTTTGTGCCTTTAATTTTCTCTTCATTTTGTTTATTGGTTTGTTTTTCACCCAGTTTTTTCCAGCTCTTTTGAAACCACTTTTACCCGATGTTTTTCTGGAAGCCGATTTTGAGTTGGCTTTTTCCTAGCGTGTACTGTTTCTATTGGTTTTCTTTGTTCCACCTACCTCCAGCCCACTTTTCAATGACTGGACTGTCATCATTGTTACACCACTCCCACTCCCCCCCTCAGTAGGGTTGCCAGCTTCCAGGTACTAGCTGGAGATTTCCTGCTATTACAACTGATCTCAAGCCGATAGAGATCAGTTCACCTGGAGAAAATGGCCGCTTTGGCAATTGGACTCCATGGCATTGAAGTCCCTCCCCTCCCCAAACCCCGCCCTCCTTAGGCTCCGCCCCAAAAACCTCCCACTGGTGGTGAAGAAGGACCTGGCAACGCTACCCCTCAGACAAGTGATTTAAGTTTTTTTAAATGGTCCAAAAATAGTGATATAATGCTGCAATGTTACAAGGATAGTTTAAGCAGGTTCTCTGAATTCCTAGCTTTCATTTTTAAAAAGCCGCTTCCCTCACAAAGATATAAGGGAAAAGGCATATCTCCATGAGGAAAAGGAATAGAGACTTATTTAAAAAAAAATGAAAGCTGGGAATTCAGAGAAATTGCTTGAGCTATAATTGTAACACTGCAGCTTTACAGAACTATTTTAGGGCTTTTAAAAAAAATAATAAGGGGCGGGTGCTCTGATATCACCAATAACGACGCTAGTGATGACAGCACTCTCCCTTGAAAATCCTGATTATTTAACGCACATATGGAAGAAAATAAACTGACTCCACAACTGTAAAAATGCACAGAGGGAAGGCGTGGGGAAGAACCCTGGCCAAACCAATTCCAATTCTTGTGGATCAACTCCCAAGAAAATCAGGAGTCACACCAGTGTGCGGAAAAGGTCATTCTTAAATACTAAGCCGGGCTTTGGCATGCTCCAGATTTTAAAAATTGTGTTTACCAGGAAGCAAAGCAGATACCAAGATGTCTATATCTGACTGTTATATACCTTAGGGTTTGGAGTGTCTGTTGCCTGCTACTTTTATGTCTTATTTTTAATTTGGAATTATCTTTGCCAGGACTCTGTATGCTGCAGGGATGAGAAAGGAGGTAGCTTATAAATTGGTCCCAGTTTGCTGTATCCAAATGACTATTATTGACCTCTTTGCTCCTGTTAACACAGGCGAAAATGGAATCTCCCTTTGTAGACAGGCTGGCTTGATTAAAGACTTAAACTGGTGCCTGGATGAATCCTTGAGTGACAATAGAATATGAACTGCCAATCACAGGAGGATATAAATAGACCAAAAAAGGATACTGTCCCAGCTCCTGGTAAGAATTTAGATTCAGATGCCAATGCATGTATGTCTGGAAATGTTTGAAACAGTATACAGGATGGGTATATAGACTTACTACTCCAGCCAATACTTAGTGAAGATCTGTCCGTAAACTGAAATGAGTACTTACCCTGTCAGATATGAAACGTGCTACCATTACCAACAGTTAGCAGCTGTAAAATTGTACTGATTCTTCCTTATATTTGAATGGAATGTTGTGATGGCTTAACAGGCTGAACAATTAAATGTGGGGTTGACTTGATGTAACAGGTATGATTGTTCAAGTAATGGTATAGATGATGGCATTGATCTTTTATTTCACAGGTCTTTAAGTGAAATCCCAAAAGTAAATATTCGAGCAGCTGTAACAAGGAAGATGACCCCTTCCCACTCCAGGAATTCTCAAATGCGGACTCACTAGTAGATTAGTGGACATTTTGACTGAAATTATGCACAAAGTTGGTAGCTCTTCCATCATGTCCCGTCTTTAATGACAGATCCATTGTTAAACATTAGGCAATGCAAATACATCAGGAAATGGAATCTAAGCCAATTTTAAGAGTGGATAATATATCGGAAGGACTTCTGAACTTCCTTGCAAAGCTATATATAATTCACTGCACTTGGCCCAAATAATGATCTAGAATTGAACAGGAAGGAATTATTAAAATGAGCGGCAGCATGGAAATGACCCCTGGAACAAAATAGGTTAGTTGGTGGAATGAAAGACTTTGGTAAAATATCAAGATAAAGACATGCCAGTTGAAAATCAGGGCTGGAAGGCCTGGGAAGTATATGTACTAGAAACAAGAGTACTCATCAGTCCTTGGGGAAATGTGGGTACTGGTAAGTGATAGGTCACTGGATAGGAGCTTGCTAAATTTATTTAACAAATTCTATTCTTCTCTATTATTCATGATTCCTTCTGTTCTAATAAGGTTTTATTAATCAGGGCTGACTGGGAGATTGTCATCTTCAGTTGTTTGCCTAAGGTTCCTTGCATAGATGGTTGACCTAGATTAGGGATCTACAACCTATTGCTGTAGAACCAAATGTACATTAGTACAGGACCAAGCATGACTTTTTTTTAAAAAAGGAAGAAAGAAAATCAAAACTCTGAGCTAAGGCAGGGGTCCTCGACGTGGTGCCTGTAGGCACCATAGTGTCTGTTGACACATTTCCTGGCGCCTGCCGAGCATTTTTAGAAAGTGGGTGGGGCCAGATGGCTTCTAATTGGCTGTGCAGGTTAAAAGGCATCCTATTAAACAGAGCTTCTGCCTGCAGTGTTGAAGAGTTTCTATTAGAGTAATGCATAACCTCTCTCCCTGATATTTTGGGGTTGTCTCTGCCTCCTGCAGCACCCATTTGGTGGTTGCCCCCACCACACTGTGTCAGAATTCTAAAGATGTCCGCAGGCTCAGAAAGGTTGGGGACCCCTGACTAAGGTATATTGGAGGGTTAGGTGAGATGTTAGAATAAATAGTATGTGGAAGGAATGGAAGTTAAAGATTTTTTCATGGGACTAAAGGGCTTCTTAGAGATTAGTTGCAGAAAATGAAGTGACAGAGGTGCAAACCATACAGAGCTTTATTTATTTATTACTTACTGTGAGAATTGAAGTGTGCCCTTTCCGAGTGAAGGACCCACAACAGCCCGTGTTTTGGAGTCTACAGAAAGTTTATGAATTATTAATCAACATGTTAATTATCAGTCATGTTCAGTTATGCAAATAAGCTTTCTTGTAATGTCTCTTTGTTCATCACATGCTCTGAATTTTGGCATAATTTGGCTCTCTGCTAGTAAACGCTTGCTGACCCTGTCCCATAATATTTGGACAATTATGGACTGGTGATGGTGTTGTTTAGTGACAGAACAATAGCAGAGACTATTCAAGACTATTTTCCACAGGAAATTCCTAAGTGTTCCACTAAAGAAAGGACTGTTGTTTTTTTCTTCACCAGTCCATCTAAACTGAATATGGAGGAACAAAGATTGCATATCTAAATATTGTCGAAGGCTTTCATGGTCAGAGTTCATTGGTTCTTGTAGGTTATCCAGGCTGTGTGACCGTGGTCTTGGTATTTTGTTTCCTGACGTTTTGCCAGCAGCTGTGGCAGGCATCTTCAGAGGAGTACACTGAAGGACATGTCCAGAATCAAAAGTCCTGGGGTATATTTAAAATAATTAAATTTGAAATATTTCAGATTAGCTTGCTGGCTGGAACTGTGAACAGAACAGCCCTGTATTTTGAAGCCCTTCTCACAGATTCAACAATTTCATACCTAAACCCACAAAGAAACAAAAACAACATGCCTCCCACCATCACTCGACTTTTACAATAATTACTCAGTACCAATTCAAAAATACTACACACACAAGCATCTACATAGTTCCTTTGGTAAGTAGCAGGTAGAGGAGTCCAAACATTAAAGAGCTCAAGGGAGAGAATTTGCAGAAATCTCACCACAGAAATAGAGGTTCCACCAAGTAGAATCTTCCACCCAAAGCCAGAACATTCCAGTTCCCCATAGTAGCTAATGCCCTCTAGTGAATGGTTAGAAGACACCATAATAAGCATAGCTATGCTAGGGTTGCATGCACACCTCATTGGATATTGTACCATTAGTGTGCTTTAGCAAATAGTTTGCAACTGTGTTTTCTTGTCTGTTCAGGAAAATCCAGTTAGGAAGGACAGCTACAGTGTAACAATCACACCATATCAATGATTATAACTGGTGGTATGTCTGGTGTAGGAATCCATCTCTACCTGTAGCCAGTACTGGAACCTGTGGATAAAAGGCTTTAAAAGACCAGAGGTAGATTATTGATTATTGACCCATGGGGTGACATCACATCCTGACATTTACTAGGAAGACTTTGTTTACATGGTGGTTTGCCAGTGCCTTCCCCAGTCGTCTTCCCTTTACCCCCAGCAAGCTGGGTACTCATTTTACCGACCTAAGAAGGATGGAAGGCTGAGTCAACCTTGAGCCGGCTACCTGAAACCAACTTCCGTCGGGATTGAACTTAGGTCGTGAGCAGAGCTTGGACTGCAGTTCTGCAGCGTACCACTCTGCGACACGGGGCTCCTTTATTGATTACTGCTTATTTCTGGATTCCATCAACCAGGAATAAGAATACTTTGAGAATAAAGACCCTAATTGTTTTGTCTGGAGACTGTTGGTATTCCTGTCTTTAATGAAGGTGTCTAGTCTTTTTCTCAATACATTTATGGCCCATAGCTTGGAAAAGACAGTTTGGCAGCAGTGGAATTGCACAGGTGTGACCACAAAATGTAACACAATGATACAGTCTTAAAAAAAATATATCTGTATCCCTGAAACTGCTGCATTTCCATACAGGTGACTAATGAAGACGCTATCTTATGGTTTTAGAAAGCTGTTCACTGCTGCATTTCTAATCCTAGCTATTTCTTCACTGTTGGAAGGTAAAGAAATCTCTGATAAAATAATAATTAAATGCCGACAGTACTAAATTTCCACCCAGCGTGAGCTGCCAGCAGTTACAAAACCAAAACATTAGGTCATTTTTTAAAAAGTCTGATTAAATACCTGTGTAGACTTTTCTGATTAGCTGTTCTTTCTAGAATATGTGGCAGTAATAAAAGGGTAGACTTGACAGCAGCAATTGGCTTTGCTGGGAAGGATAAAATACTAACATTCTAGCGTACTGATGCAAGAGAGGGGGGAGAGCAACGTGGTGATGGGACACGTTGATAGTTACTGGTTCCCAAGAAGTTCACAGGACAAAATCTGGAGTCCATGGAAATGATAATACATGGCAATTTACTAGTGGGTGTAACTAACCAGTCTGTGTTTTAAAGCTTAACACATTCTATTGAAGTGTTTTGATATTAATTGATTGCAGCGTTAACTATGAAGAGCATCTGCTTTGCGTGTATAAGGTCCTTGATTTGGTTCCCTGCATCCCCAGTTAAAAAGATATGGCAATGTGAAAGACCTCTGCCAGAGTGGTGTAGTGGTTAAGAAAGCCAGCGTGGTATGGTGGTTAAGAGTGGTGGACTCTAATCTGGAGAACCGGGTTTGATTCCGTACTCCTCCACATGAGCAGCGGATTCTAATCTGGTGAACCGGGTTGGTTTTCCCACTCCTACACATGAAGTCAGCTGGGTGACCTTGAGCTAGTCACAGCTCTCTCAAAACACTCTCAGCCTCACCTACCTCACAGGTTGTCTGTTGTGGGGAAGGGAAGGGACGGCAATTGTAAGCCAGTTTGATTCTTCCTTAAGTGGTAGAGAAAGTCGGCACATAAAAACCAACTCTTCTTCCTCTTCTTCTTCCTCTTCTTTTTCTCTTTCTCTTTCTCCTTCTCCTAGAGATCCACTGCCAGGCAAAGTAGATAGTACTGATCTTGAGAGACCAGTGGTCTGACTCAGTCTAGTGGCTGTCAAAAGGGGCACTGGTGTCCTACACTGAATATGCTCCAGTCCCTTAGACCTTAAGAGAGTACTAGCATTTTAGCAGGTATAGAACTAACTGCTCTTTATAATCAGCTGGGGTGGGGGAGAAATGCTCAGAGTAGCATCACAGCTTCATCTTCTTCCATTGTCCTTGTAGCTTGCTTGATCTTAAAAAAAAAAAAGGACTAAAGATTCATCCCAGGGATGTAGGGGTTCTCAGTCACAGTACAGCCCTCTGCAAATACAGATAATATTTCTAAAATTTATTAAGATTGTCCAAAGAAGGCACAAATGTTTTACTGTGTCACAATCAACAGGTGGACTCTTTATCAAGAATCAGTGAATCTTCATTTCATGATTATTAAGGGGATAGATGATTATATTTTTTCACATTGGTACTGATTTTAGAAAGTTAACCTGTTGCACCTCCCCCCCCCAAAAAAAACCTGCCAAAGTCTATGCATTTGACCTTGTAAGTGTTGCTTTGGCTAACTTGGGGGGGATGTGGGGAGTGGGGAGGCTCATATGTGGCACAATGTCATCTTAGCACTTTCATTACAATCTTGCAAGGGCAACTGGAACATTTGCCTTTCCATTGGGAGCGGTATAATACACTTTTTTTTATCACAATGCATTACAGAAAACAATTTCTCAGGGCCAGTCTTTTCTGTTTAATCTCCAGATTATCTGGTTCCCCCCCCTTCAACAATAAAACTGCTAAATTATCATCTGTTCCTTAGCTGGACATGGCTAGTTGTGTGTAATATATTTACTATTTTCCGAGCAGCACAACATGAGATTTCTAACATCCTGCTATATATCTAGTCTGTTATTCAGGCATAAACTCACAAGAGCCTCTGACTCTGCTGTCAAGGCTTCTTCCTGAAATATATTTTCATGAAGCAGTCAAGAGTAGATGTGAAGGCAGATTTCCACAGGGGGAACTCTTTTGGCGTGATGATGAAGACATTTCAGTAGGAGGCCGCCAGTCCCGCTTTAACAGTATAATCCTAAACAGAATTAAGACACTTCTAAATCAATGGGTTTAGAAGGGTGTAACGCAGTTTAGGATTACACTGTAAATCAGACAATGTGATAGGGTAGTGAGGATTGCCAATCTCCAGGTTGTGTCTGAAGATCTCCTGGGATTATAATTGATCTCCAGGCGATAGAGATTAGTTCATCTGGAGAAAATGGCTGCTTTGGAAGGTGGGCTCCATGTATTGAAGTCCCTTTCTTCCCCCAAACCCCATCCTCAGGCTCCACCCCCAAAATTTACAGGTATTTCCTAACCCGAAACTGGCAACCCCTGGTAGGTTTGGGGAGGACCGTCAATGGGGTATAATGCCATACCCTCTGCCTTCCAAAGCAACCATTTTGTCCAGGTGAACTGAGTTCTGTTGCCTGGAGCTCAGTTGTAATCCCAGGAGATTTCTAGCTACCACCTGGAGGTTGGCAACTCTAACCTTAGGTGATGAGTAGAAGGTGTAAGTCTTAGGAAGATCTGAGCTACAGCACTAGGGTTGCCAATCTTCAGGTACTAGCTGGAGATCTCCTGCTATTACAAGTGATCTCCAGCCAATATAGATCAGTTCACCTGGAGAAAATTGCAGCTCTGGCAATTGGACTCTATGGCATTAAAGTCCCTCCCCTCCCCAAACCCCGCCCTCCTCAGGCTCCACCCCAAAAACCTGCTGGTGGTGGCGAAGAGGGACCTGGCAACTCTATAGAGCACTGCACTGGAGGGCCTAGCTAGATCTTAGAGCACAAGCTCTCCTCAAGATAATACAAAAGTTAAACATGTAGGAAAAGCCAATGGCAGGCAGGGGCCTAAACCTACACATAGCTTCACAGAAGGAAAATAAAGACAGAAGGAGTTAACAGTCTGGAGGATACACAAGTGAATATGGAGCTCATCAGAACGGGTGGGCAGCAGTCAGAGACACAAGAATAAGGATAGATAAGCAGCATTCTGTCAGCAACTAGGAAGTCACATAGTGAAGGCCAAAATCTGGCTATGGAGAAGGCGAAGGGTGGAACTTAACAAATATAACCAGTGGATTGGTTCTTGTAGGTTATCCGGGCTGTGTGACCGTGGTCTTGGTATTTTCTTTCCTGACGTTTTGCCAGCAGCTGTGGCAAAACGTAACTCCTTCAGTGTTACTCCTCTGAAGATGCCGGCCACAGCTGCTGCCGAAACGTCAGGAAAGAAAATACCAAGACCACGGTCACACAGCCCGGATAACCTACAAGAACCAATGAACTCTGACCGTGAAAGTGATTGGCCAATGTGCCAGTCATGAAAACAGCATGACACAAGGCCGCACACAGACGCGATGGATCTTCCGAAATATGCTGAAAAACATAACGTTATAAATTAAGAAAAAAAGGCTGAAAAACCTCAAACAGCCTGCTAGAGGCTAAATTGGTCTCTTAAGCATTTAATGTTGAGAGCACCTGAGAGTCAGAGAAAGGGGGGAAACGGATGAAGAGGAAATCAGCTTTTTCAAGTCCCCAAAGCTTAGAGAATCCTAGAGAGAGAGAGATTTTGAAGGGTGGTGTGGGATTTCTAAACTGGGCCCCCCATGATCCTTCACTCCCCCCTCCTCAGCTTGTGATGTATGCCCTAAGCAAGGATGCAAACTTTCTAAATAAATAAATAAATAAAGATTACATATCTCTCCTCCTCTCTGCCAGCATTGTGGCCCCAATCCTATTAGTCCCCTACATCACTCAGCCAGTATGGTGTAGGGGTTAAAGTGTTAGACTAGGATCTGGGAGATGTAGGCTTGAATCCCCACTTTGCCATGGAAGTTTGGTGGGTGATCGTGGGCCAGTCACATACTCTCAGCTTAACCTACCTCACAGGGCTGTTGTGAAGACAAAATGGAGGAGGGAAGAGAGATGTAGCCCACCCTGAGCTCCGTGGAGGGATAAAAAGGTAGTAAATAAATAAATCAACTTTTTTTTTTGTAGAACCATGGTTTAACTTAGGGTTACTAATAATAAAATCCTTAATCTATATAGGAAGATAATTGCTTATGGTATTTTTCTAGTATCTGTATGATGTCCTCCGAAAACCTCTATTACTCCTGCCCCAAGTCATTTATTTTTCTTGCAAGAAACAAAATGGAAACGCCGCATAGGAGGCTCTCAGCAGAACGCAAGGAAGATTGTTGTGGCATGAAACTGACAGTATGATGAACACCTCTACAATTACAGTGATTCTAAATTAATTAATAATAAATTCCAGGCCTTCCTAAAGACCCATTTGTGCATTAGCAGGTGTGGCTCCAGGGCTTGACGCGCACTCATCAAAGTCAATGAGTGCAAACAGAATGGATCATTGATCCACTGATAGAATGGAACAAAACATATTTATAATATAAGCAGACAATTGGAACTGACTACTGCCAATGCAGCAGCGTTATGTTTTCAGAATCACCAGAAGATCTGCGCTTGCTAAGGCTTTGTGTTTGCCCATTATGATAGGCCCAAGCGCAGGACTGTTTGAAACCTCAACGTAGCACATTGCGAGCTCCCAAGACAATGATTACAGTGAGCGAAAATATATTTTCAAACGTGCAAATTGGGTAGAGAAGGGATTGGTCTACTGATGTCACAATGATCCTTAACTCTGTGCTGACAGAGTCTTTGCCTTATTACTGCCCCTAAGCATTTTCGGGGGGGATCTCTCTCTCTCTCCCCCTTCCTCCTTTTTAAGGAGAAAGGTGACATGTGTCCTAAACATGTAGTGCAAGCCTAAGAGTGCTTTCCTGGGAGCAAGCCCCTTTGAATAGACCTGAATAGGATTCTGAGTAGACCTGCTTTGGATAGAAGTCACTGTTAACTTTTCCCTCCCTCTCAGCTTCCTTTTCTGTCCATGCCAGTGAAGTGGTTGAAGAAGAGGAAGTGGGTAGACACATCTGCAGCATTACTGCAGAAATAATTTACATAGTTTTGGATAGTACTGACGGTTCCTCTTGAAACCAAGTAGGTAGATACCATGTAGTTCAGTGATTCTTTGGGAGGACTTTTTTTGTTGTTGTTTTGTTAGTATGCTGCAGTCACTGGGGTGGCAATTTGAACTGGAAGGTTTGTGTGTATGGGATGGTAGTGGAAGGGTCTTCATAACCCTTTCTCTTCAGACCAGTTTTCTGCTGGAAATTGCATACCGCTAGCCTGCATTTCCCCTGCTGGACAAGAGAGGCAGATATCTTCCCATGTGCAGGTGGGGATTTGAACTGATCTCTCTTTTCCAATACTGGTTACTGTTGTGTGTTTGCAGAGAAAAGAGACCCTAGATGATGGGGTATTCTTTAACTGTGGTCTTTTATGCATGGGCAGTTTGAATTACTTTCTCCGCCCGTCTAACTCATTTTTTCGTTGTGTTATGCATGAGTTTTCCGTCCCTTAGAGATGACCTTGTACCCAGCCTGCTCAATGTCCGGGTCTTCCCGATCCTGTTATAACATGATTCTTCGATCTCCCCTGAGATCAGCCTGGGTCAAATCGTCCCCATTTCCATGATAAGCCAAAGCGTGGGAGAAGGGACCTGGGGTGTGTGTGTGACATTTTTCTCACAGTAAGCACTGCAGCCAATTACAAAGCAGTGTTTTCAAGGGGCAGGGATGCAGATGCTTTGATTCTGCAGTACTCTGGAAACCCCGGGACTTTCTCCAGGGCAAACAACAACATGCATAGCATTTTTAGGATTCGGAACAGAAAAGTGTGGGTCAAGAGAGCCTCAAACCCAAGGTAAAACTCCAATGCATAAAAGACCTGTCTCTCAACTGTTTCTATGCTTAATATTATGTATGCAGCGGGAAGCTGGAAACATGTTGAGCTTGGATCCGCTCCAGGCTCCTGCGCTTGTGTAAGCTGTAAGGGTTGCAGCCGCCCAATCATGGACTTGGGGGGAGGCGTGGCGCCGAGCAGGCATATAAGCAGGGGTTAGTTGCACAGTTCTTCAGTTCTTGTTCTGTTCACCTAATAAAGCAGTTGCTGTTGGAACTCCGTCTACATGGGAGCATTTTCTGCTACCACAAACAATCTGGTGATATAATATTTTTCAGGCATCATGAGAGGCAGTGTTCTGTAGTGGTTAGATGTCAAACTAGTCCCTCAGGGACTGAGGCCCAAATCCCAGTCATATGTGAAGCTCAGTGGGACAGTCAGTCTCTTTCTGCCTACTTACCTCACAGGATTGTTGTGAAAACAAAATGGAGAATGGGAGAACCTTAGAGGAAGTGAGGGATTAGAATCGACCTCTGAGTATTTAGAATACATGACAGGAATATCTGCAGCCTTAAGACCTAGAAACTGGAAAAGCAGAGAAGCAAAGATGACCTGTTGATATTGTGAACATCGATGTGGCTCTCTAAAATAGTTCTTCTAGAGCTTGCGACATACTTAAAGTCTGCCTGCAGGGCAACAGCTGGAGAGCTGCTTCAGGTTAAACAGCTACAAATAGTGTACTTATGATTAGAATAAAAAAGTAATTTTTTAAAAAGCCAGGAGGTACTTTGTTAATGCCATTTTAAAATCCGTTTACTTCCTATTCGATCCTATGAATCCCCCAAATTATCAATAGTTATTTATTTACAAAAACAAAGGCCGTAAGGGGCATTCACGACAACTTACAATACCTAAAAACAACAGCATAAAAATTACTCAAAGGCACATGTGGTGGTCCTGTAATACAGTCAAGAAATATCTATTCCTCTCAAAATTTGATTTGAAGGAGAGGGTGGGATCTGAGAGAAACATGTCTGTTGAGATGAAATTTTAGTTTAATTAGGATTATTTGTTTTGTATAATGTCTAGACATCATAGATAAGATATTATAGATATGAAGCAGTTTATAAATTAAGAAAATATTTGCATTATTGTATTTCGGATATAGATTATCTAGAAATCACAGGATGGAAAGAGTAAGATATAGAAATGACTGTAGAAATACGATGGCTGATATATCTAATATGCTGTTTGTCCCGAAATGAAATATTTTCCAATGCTATAATTTAGGTCTATCAATGACTGTATAGATGATGGTAGTTAGTTATCTTGTTTTAAGCATGTCAGATTAATTTAATCTCTAGTAGCAATCTCAGTGTTATGTATATTTTTGTTTATTTTTGTTATTCTTTGTTATTCTTAAAAAACAAAAAATAAATTTGATTTGTCAGGTGCAGCGATGATCATTTTCTGGTTTTAGGGTTAACAGAAGCCAGGTAGCATATTGACACTTGGAGGGGGAAAATGATTGTTGGGAGGAGCAGCCAATGCAACTCCCTGCAACGGGCATCACACCATAATCATGACAGCGACACAACCATCTAGCTAGATAGGCAGTGCATTTTTGTCCCGATAGCACATTCCACACGCAGCCCTGAACACCGGGTAAGTAGCAATGGAAGGTTACATTGCATTATTGACGCATAAAGAAGAGAGACCATGTCTCTTTCGTACCTTGATATTTGGCTAAATGCTCTTCTGGATGGTGGGGGGGGGGATGACTGTTTTGAACCATTAATCTCATTAATGACTGCCTTTCCCCTACCAGTTGTCTTCCGAATGAATTGTGTCTATGTTGTTATGGTGTATTCGTTTGTTATCTTAATGATCCCTGCACTTGGGAAGAGAGGAGCGCAGTAGATTTTCATCTTTTTTTAATCCATCAAAATCAAGTTAGTCGCAACTGATGGGGTGGGGGGGCTAACTGTTGTGCTCAGATACGTCAGCTCAGAGCCGAAAGTTTGCCGGTTGCCTGGCAACCTTCTGGGAAGAAGATAGATGTCCTGCCATTGGTTCCTTTTTTAGCTGAAGCGGAATATATTAGCGTTTCTGTTCCGCCACAGACAAAGGGGAACAGCAGCCAGAGCTTAGCTTGCAGCGACTGTTCACGTCCCTCAATAGTTGCCTCCAGTTTCAGGATTAGATGAAATGGGTTTTTTATTCTCTGTCCTTGTTAAGGCTGTTAATTTACTTGACTTCATAATGTCAGGAGGCAAATAATGGCTTAAACTCTTCTCATATCGCTTATGCGCAGTCTTCTCTCCCTCGGGGAAATGGAGACTTTGAAAACCACTCTGTTTTCGAATGTGTGTGTAAAACAAACACCTTTATCTCTCCAAATAAAACCAAGGTTCAGTTTTTCATTTAATGTAATTGTCACTGGGGAGGGGGAGGGCTTTTCTCTTGTGTTTTTTTTTTTAATGTACTGTGTGTATCTAGGAAATCAAAGTTAGAGGATCTCTTCTTTCGGAACAACCTTCTGCCTTGGTTGCTTGCAAAACAATAGGAAAAACAAAAACAAAACCCTTCCCCAGTCTTCTCTTGTGGTTTAGCTGCCTCTGGCAGCAGGAGCATCATGGTTCCTCCAAAGGATGGTTTTAGAAGCTGTTTAGGGCATTCCTGAACTTTTTATTTGGAAAGAAGTCTGACTGAGTGTGGTGGGACTTTCGTCCATGTAAGCCCAGGCTAGCTTGATCTTGTCAGATCTCAGAAAGTAAGCACGGTTGACCCTGGCAAGTATTTGGATGGGAGACCTCCAACGAATACAAGGGTCATGATGCAGAGGCAGGCAGTGGCAAACCACCTTTGAAAATCTCTTGCCTTGAAAACCCCACCGGGGTCGCCGTAAGTCAGATGTGACTTGACGGCAAAAAAAAAGCACTCATGGGATGGTAGTCTTGGTCTTCCCTTTGCTTTCCCTCAGCCAAATACTGGGTTGTTGTAGCTCAGGGATCTCCCCCCCCCCTTGCATAGTTTGAGGTAGGGCTTCTTCTACATTAATGGGCCTTGGTCATAGGAGCCAGTAGGCACTTATCTTCTCCCACAGCTTGTACAGAAAGCCATCTGAATCAGACAGGGCTGACACATGGATTGGTTGGGGCTTCCTAAACTGAAGGAACACTCAGGAAGTCTTCTTCTGCTGCTGCTGCTGCGGAAGAGGAAGAGGAAGAGGAAGAGGAAAAGGAAGTGAGGAGAGATTGTCACTCAGTGAAAATATGTGTGACATTGTCCAACCAGAATAGTTAGCTGGTCTTACCACCTAATAGGTTAGGTTTGTCCTGCTTGTTGATATGATGCACATTTTCATTTTCTGGCACTGATTGCATCAAATCACTGGCCTTGGTAGTACTTACTGATTCTGTATAAGCCTGGGTCTTGTGTTGGCTGGTGTTCTGCTGTATTTTCTCCTGGCTGGACTCTGCTATGGGATGTCAGCTGTGCTACTAAAGAAATATTAAAAGAAACGCAGCACAGTGAGGTGAGATATAGGATAACAGGCTCCACATCCCACTTGAGGATCCTGCGAAAGGAGGAGAAAGCTTCTTTGTGCACCAATTCATGCCAGCCTGTGTCTTTTTAGCAAGTGAGATGTGTACAGTGCAATCCTGAGCAGAGTTGCACCCTTCTGAACCCATTGATTTCAGTGGGCTTAGAAGGATGTAACTCTTCTTAGGATTCCATTGTTAATTGCTTATAGAACTGGGATGCCTTCTCCTGTCTGCCTGAAATTTGAGAATAAGGATTGTTTGGTTGAGAGTTTCATCCCCACTGAGGAAGGGGAGTTAGTTGCACACTGAAATGTGTTTCCCATTTAAACCAATGGAAGCAGCTGTTGTATTGATTTCCTAATGCAATTAGCTTTAATTTCAGTTTCACCAATCATGCTTTAGGAAGGGGGGGGGGGCTTTAACTCAGATCTGAAGCTAGAGTGCTTCAAGTTTTTGGATTCTTTTAGGAGGACCTAACAAAAACACTCAAAAGGCAAAGGGTGGCCAATTCAACACAAATCAAAGCCTTGCCTGGCTCCCCTCCCTCCTTGCATAGTCTCCTTCCATGCTTCTCGGCCTTCTTCTTTCACTCTGACATTCCAAAGCTCCCATGTTGTCTACCCTTGGTCTTCACCACCACTCCCCCACTGCCAGCCCTTTAGGACCTGACTCACTTCCTGGTCTCTGCTGTGTTGGTTGCTAGTAACTCAGGTGTTTGTAAGTTGTGGACTTGCTGGGTTTTTTTTTTTATTTCAGACAGATTGTTAACCAATATTGTAGCAAAAACACCTTGAGCACAAACAAATATATTGTGGCAGAAGGTTTTGTGATAGGGTTGCCAGTCCCCTGGTCAGGGTGGGTCACCCCCACCCCCAGGTCCTGTTACCCTTGTAGTGGTGGTGGGAGAAACATTAAAAAAAAAAAACTCAGCATCGTCACATGCGCCATTACACCACTTCTGGGGAAAACCTGAAAGTGACAAAGGGTAGCTCTAGGAATCGCCAGAAATTCTATGATAAAACCTATAGGTAAAACCATAGCATCCCAGGGCTACCCCGTGTCACTTCTGGGTTACCCTCAGAAATGATGTAACAGTGCACTCGATGTCACGCCCCATCCATGTCTCCAACCCAAAACCTCCTGCTGATTGCCAGGTAACCCTAGTCAGAAGACCTACTTCATCAGACCTTAATGTATATGGTTATGGTGGTATCCGTCAGTCTAATTAAGATATAAGAGAATCAAGTTTGATCAAGTTATATCTCTGGCAGGAAATGTACACAAGAATATGGGCCACTACACTAAGCATTTGCTTACTCTGCATCCATGTACATCGTGACTGGCTGGCTTTCTGAACATGCTTTTTGTTGGCAGGCTGTTTATCAACCAGCTATTGAATGTGTTCTTTCCTAAAGCATACACCATGTCACCTCTGACAGAAAAAGCTGCTGTTTGGGCTCCTTATCCTTCACTGTTATGTACGTTCTTTTCTCCTTGTTTTGTTAAATCTTTCAACTTCAGGATTGATAACTTCCATCAAACAGATAGCAGAGTTCCATACAATGACACTTCTAGTGTTGGTGCTATTTATGGAGTGTCTGAACATTGTCTTGCCAACGAGACAAGAGTGCTTGAATGCAGAAGAGAACTGTGACTGCCTTGGCAAACATTGAACTTTATAAACAGAGGCTTGGAAAAAGAAACTGCAATACCTGTTTCTATGCTGATGCCTTTGTTGATCTTATTTCAGTATCCTTTTACTCATCTGGGGAATCTCATCACTCCAGGATTCCAAGCTTAAGATAGTTGAAAATATTGTCAAAGGCTTTCACGGTCAGAGTTCATCGGTTCTTGTAGGTTATCTGGGCTGTGTGACCGTGGTCTTGGTATTTTCTTTCCTGATGTTTCGCCAGCAGAAAATACCAAGACCACGGTCGCACAGCCCGGATAACTTACAAGATAGTTGCTTTGAGATTACACTTGGATTTTTCTTTATACGTGCATTGAGTAATTCTCATGCTACATTTCACATGTGTGCAGCTGAATGTAGAATTGAAATCACACGTTTATCCAGGTACTGGGGCTCGGTTTTGTTTGTAAAGTGCACGCACATTGGCTCTTTCTTACAAAACAGATGTGCGCATGTATGTGCATGATGTTCACTGTATCATGTGAACAGGGCTACTATAAACCACAGTTCAAGCCTCATATCCAACCATGACGTCTAGTCCTTCTATATGTATAGCTCAGGGGTAGGCAACCTTTTTGGCCAAGGTGCCTCCTAACATGCAACATCTACCTACTAGATTGTGTTCTAGCAAACAAACTGAGGAGCGAGATGAAAATTGTTTTGGGGGATATGCTTTTGGAGTAAGCCAGGTCACAGTGGTGCAGCCAGCATCTTAGGTGCAGGTCTGGGAGGTGGTAATGTGCATGAGCCATGCCCGTTGCCTTCTCCCACACCAGTTGTCCCAGAAGTGCTGCCAAGTGCCTCAGTTGCTTGGATGGAGATCTGGTCCTGGGTGCCAATCAAAATGGTCAGGGGTGCAGCAGTTGGCACACATGCTGGAGGTTGTCTGTCCTAGTTTATTATATGCTTCTCATTTGGGAGAATAATGTCTGGAATATTTGGAGTGTAGAGCTAATTGGTAGTATGGAACCGGTCCAGGGGTTGTTTTTATCACACAGATCATCACCCCTGTGGTTGGCTTCCCACCTTGTCACTATATTGTGAAGTAGAGCAGAAGAAGGGAGTCAAAACTACCATGCTGTGAATTTGCCTGCCTGTGATCCATGCTTATAGTGGCTAGTAGCAAGTATGGGAAAATTTACTTCACAATGGGCCAGGTTCACTTCAGGATATGGCCAGGAGGGGAATGGTCATACTTGATACAAAAGAAATGTCTCTTTATTTCTTTTGATGTATATTTTTTATACCCCCCACTCCAATGGGGACCCAAAGTGTCTTACGATATTGTCCTCCCCTCCTTCATTTTATTCTCAACCTTTTATTTCCCTATCCCCTTGGCTCCTACAACTACTGTTCAATTGCAGGTGGAGCTACAGGAGATGGTGTAATGTTTTAACTTGGATAGCTAGAAATCCTTATTATGGTTATATTTAATAATAATTTTTAAAAACCCAGAGAGGTAAAATATATTTTTAAAAAAGAAGCATTCTGCTAATATGGCACATCTTTTGTTCCATGAAAACAACTGGAGTTTTAGAGTATCTGCAACAAGGTGGAATGGGACCTTTAATTATCATTTCAGAAACTGAATGTAATATTTATAATATTATAATGGCTGTAATAACTTTTTTAAAAATTAAAGGTAGTGAAATGGAGTGAGCGATGAGTGCATAATGCTTCTCTGTCAAATTTCTTTTGCGTCCGGCTGCACGTTGTGCAGAATTTGTTCAGATCCATGTTTTTCTGTGTTAAACTATAAGTAAGTGTGCTGCTCCTTCAACTGCCTTGCCTGCAGCCTTAAGCCTTTTCTTTTCTTTAATGAATCTGAACCATTGGATTCAGTATGGCTATTGCATACCAAGTGCAGCTTGTCACTACAGACTGTTTTTATTTACTGATTTCAGTATTTATATTGTGCTTTTCTCCTGGGAGAGATCCAGGGCGGCATACAATTAAAAAAAAAAAGCACCATCTAAAATAAACCAATAACAAGCAAACAGACAGGACCCACTGGTGGGCTTGCTGGAGACACAGGCTGTGAGTCACGGGCCAAGAGCCCTTTGGTGCTTGCCCTTCGGCTTGCACCTAAGGGCTCGTGCCTGTGGCCGCACCCAAGCTCTAGTTTGCCATCACATTGCAGCTGACCAATGGCAAACCCGTAGAGTTTTCAAGGCAAGAGATGTTCCAGAGGTGGTTTGCCTTTGCCTGCCTCTATGTAGCGACCCCGGACTTCCTTGGTGGTCTCCCATCCAAATACTGACCAGGGCAGACCCTGCTTATATTCTGAGATCTGACTAGCCTGGACTATCCTCGTCAGGGCCAAGCTTTATATGGTACCTGAAATAGGAATGGAAAAGCCGATCCTCAGCAAAGATATTAAAGTTCTGGCAAGATGTTCCTCCTGCTCTTTCCCTTCCTGTTACCTGGTTTAAAGGCAAGGGGGAAATACTGTTTTATGGAAGGGGTCAGTGGCTAGTGGCTCCTGGGACAAATCTGCCCCCTTGTCAATCAGTAACATTTTTTCTGTGCCCATCCTTCAGGGAGCTTAGAGCAACATTCATGATTCTCACCTCTTCTGTTTTTATTTATTTGCTTCATTTATACCTGGCCTTTCTCCCCAATAATGAGCACCGTGGCACAGAGTGGTAAGCTGCAGTACTGCAGTCCAAGCTCTGCTCACAACCTGAGTTCAATCCTGGCGGAAGTTGGTTTCAGGTAGCTGGCTCAAGGTTGACTCAGCCTCCCATCCTTCCAAGGTCGGTAAAATAAGTACCCAGCTTGCTGGGGGTAAAGGGAAGATGACTTGGGAAGGCACCGGCAAACCACCCTGTAAACAAAGTCTGCCTAGGAAACGTCGGGATGTGACGTCACCCCATGGGTCACATTTACTACGATGTATATACTTAGAAGTAAACCCACTGAGGTCCTGGTGAATAGGTTGGATACTTGCTGAAGCAAAAAAAAGTAAGCCCTACGAGTGTCAAATCAGATGTTATCTGCCACCCTTATCTTGGGCTGATTTCTTTTTAAGTAAATGGCCCTCCTGCAAAGAACAGGTTCTTGCTTCATTTTCCTAAATGAAACTGGATATTGGGAGGTCACAATACTTCAATCTCACATCTGCCATGAACTTGCCAGAGGGTATTCTCTAACCCCTGGATTCTTGGCCTCAACTTCATCTTTGCAGTATGGGAATAATACTTGACTCATTTTATACAGTTGTTGAAAGGGTGACAGTGTTTTGTGAAATGGTCTAGTCCCTTCAATCAAGCAATATTCCAGATTAAAATGTATCACTCTTGTCATGTAGAGTTTGTTTTCATTTGGACTGGATCCCATGACTTCCTTCTGCTGTGTGAGGAGTTTCGCTCTAGTGAAAGGACTCCTCACTCAATGGTATGGTTGCCAACTCTGGGTTGGGAAATTCCTGGAGATTTGGGGGTGGAGCTTGGGAAGGGTGGGGTTTATGGAAGGGTTTACCCCCAGCAACCTTCCATAATACCAAAGAGCCCGCCCTCCAAGGCAGCCATTTTCTCCCCAGGGGAACTGATTCCTATAGTCTGGAGATCAGTTGTAATTCTGGGAGCTCTCTGGCCCCACCTGGAGGCTGGCAATCCTACTTAATTTGATTCTCTAGTAATTTGGGCATATTTTAGTTGTTTTGCCTTCTCTTGTGGCTAGTATTGCCAGCCTCCAGGGGCCTGGAGATCTCCCGCTATTACAGTTGATGTCCAGGCAATAGAGATCAGTTACCCTGGAGAAAATGGCTGCTTTGGAGGGTGGTCTCTATAGCATTGTATCATGCTGAAGTCCCTCCCCTCCTCAAACACTCCCCAGGCTCCACCCCCAAAATCTCCAGGTATTTCCCCACCCAGAGCTGGCAACCCTACTTGTCGCTCATGCCAAAACAAACCAGTCAGACTCTGAAGTCACACAACATTTTATCTTTTTGCCATCACAGACAAAAATGTTTGTTCTTCAGGTATCTACATGGCTGCCAAGAACCCCTTTTGGCCCCTGGAAGGAGCTTCCCTCTTCCAAAGGCATATAAAAGACATTCACTTACACATGCATGAGAAAATGAACCAATCCACACGAGAGGGAGAAAAAAGCCTCTCTAGGAATCCTTAATTGCTAACTGTGTTCCTTTCCATAATATAGCAAGTGCTCTCAAACTGCAAAAGAGCTCTTGCTATGATTTCAGTTCAAGCAGTTGGCTAAAATGGATTTCTCGAAGGGCTTCTGGCTGTTGTTGAAGTCCCAAGATTATAGGCATGGTGCTGTATGAGACCATGAAAGCCAAACGAGGCAGGTGGACTACCTGATTTCTCATGAGGCCCCAAACAATTAGGGCCTGGGGAATTTTGCACTCCCAGTTCCCCATCTCAGCAGCCCTGGGACTCTGGCAGCACCGTTGTATCTGCTATAATAGTGGTCCAAAACTCTGCTGCTTTGATATATTAAAGGATGGTTATGTGGAGTAGATTTCCTACTGGGATACCCCTTAAGCTAAAAGAAAAGCTCTACGTTCTACTAAATAAATGATTAGGCATCAATGATTTTCTGCCCTTCTACAACAGAATTTGTACAGAAGCATGGAAGAAAATTGCCAGAAAGGTATAAAGCTGCTGGCCTTTGCACTTGCATCGTTTCCCTCTGGTATAATCGTTCACTCGCTGTTTACTTAACAAAAAGAGAGAGAGAGGGAGGTTAATGAAAATGCCAAAGGGAAAAAACAAGGGATTTATTAATGGAGTAAAATAAACCCCTGAATTAATTGGACATGAGCACCCAACAGCACTGATCGTATTATGTTCAACTGAAGAAAATGGATCAGTCACATTTGTTAGAGGTCCTTGACTAGGAAATGCCATGCATGACACAATCGAGACACCACCTTGGTCCAAGTATAATTGTGATGTGCTTACTTTGCGTTGAACCATTTGCCCATATTGGTAGCACAGGCTTTTAGTTGTTGTGTAGTGATTTATATATAGGGCGCAAAAGTAATGCAAGTTATCTCAGCCCATTCACCTGTTACAAAATCCTTGGGTCCTCTCTCAATCAGGCATGCTCTGGGAGTTCCATGCTTAGAAATTAATTTTTAGCTGTGCATGGGATCAGGAGGCTTAAGCCCTTCCCCCCATGCCATTTTCCTGACCTGAAATTACCCCGAGGAGAAGGAGTAGTAGTAGTTGGGTTTTATATTCTGATTTTCTCTACCTTTTAAGGAGAATCAAATCGGTTTACAATCTCCTTCCCTTCCTCTCCCCACAACAGACACCCTGTGAGGTAAGTGGGGTTGAGAGAGTTCTGAGAGGATGGTGACTAGCCCAAGGTCACCTAGCTGGCTTCATGTGTAGGAGTGGGGAAACCAACCCGGTTCACCAGATTAGAGTCCACCACTCTCGACCACTACACTATGCTGGATGCTGCTTGTCCTGTTGGGGAAACTTACATGTACTGATGGCTACACGTACATTTCTCCAGTGGGCTCAATAGTGGCTCTGCAGGAATATGTCAGATGGTGAAAATGGTGGAGAGGGGAGGGGAGAGGCTGAAGTGCCCTTTTCCTATGTGCCACAACCCCATCAGAAGTGGGCTGACATGTGCCTGAAAATTGAGTCCTGAGAATTGAATTCCTGGACCGTGCCTGTCAGCTAGCTACGTGAGGGACACAGGCTGCAATCCTAAAGGTGCTTTACTGGGAGTAAGCCCCATTGAATAAAAGGGACCTTACTTTTGAGAAGACTTGGTTAGGATGGCTCCCCGAGGGACTTTGTAATGTGTGATCTGGCCACCATAATTTGTTATATTGTGACATTTATGCATCTCCCAGGAGGAAGTTTCTGTCTTGTCCGTTCCCAATTCCCAAATACACATGACTCTTTTTCTGAGGAAGTGTGATAAATATATTACTCTGAGGCTAGCTCAGCTTGCTGCATCTGTACAAAACCTGGGAAGGGTCTTTATAAAGCAGAGATGATGACACGTCTGCAGGGAGGCCAGATTGCCTGCTTTAGTGGACTGTCTCTAGGCCTTGGTGACCAGCAGCCACTTGATAGGGCAATAGGGGGGAAATGGTGGGTGATGGCATTCCGTGATGCTGCAACATCACTTGAAGCTGTATAACTGGAAGTGACAACATCGTGTCATGTGGCACTGTAAGATTTTCCTCAAACTCTATGGTTTTTACCATAGAGCTGGGGGGGGGGGAATCAGAGTGCCCAGCAACACAGTGCTGTCACTTTGGGTTATGTAGCCACCAGTGACATCATTATGGTTTGCCCCATTTCTACTGGCACAGACTCACCAGATGGTGAGGAGCCCCTCTCAGGTACAGGCCCCTCTAAGTGCTGCACAGGCACACCCCGTGGTCCTGCCTTCAGTGAGCCATCAGACTAGGAACCACCCTAAAGACCTGCGCCCCGTCGGCACCTTCTGATGACCGGGAGCCACTGCAGGAGCCCTGCTAAGGTCCTGTGCACACAGAGACACCCTCCCAGACCTTAGGATTAGAGATGAGGGAGAACCACAGCAGAAACAGAGACCTGATGAAGATGCACACGACAAGCAGCCAAGGGCTTGCCTCTTTCCGGTCTCTCCCAGGAAGCAGATGAGGTGCAGTAGCTCTTGACAGGCGCTAGGAATTTAACTAGGTGATAACCTAGTTAAATTCCTAGCGCCTGTCAAGAGCTACATAAAGGATGGGGGATCCCAACTTGTTAAGTCTTCATAAACTTGGAAGTTTTGCTGATTCAGTGGCTCCCATAAGGCTTGCTGTTGTCACCTTGGCTTCTGCTTGCTTGATGCCTGTTTGCCTCCACACCCCACCTCATGCCTGTTGTGCCCTACTCCAGCCTGCCTTGTAAATGCCGGGGATTGAACCTGGGACCTGTTGCATGGGGAGCAGGTGCTCCACCTCTGTGCCACAGCTCTTCCTGAGGTCTTCAAATGCCAAACTGTGCCAGTCAAAAAAAGAGAGGCGGTGGACTGGTTTTAGCAGCAAGCCACATGTGGGTGAGGAGCGCAGAAGCTTCCCCTCCACTGGCACTTACTTCTGAGCAGCTTCACTTCTGGAAACCTTTCCTCTTAGCTGAACTCCAGGCCAGGAAGAGCAAGAGCCAGCATGGCATAGTGGTTAAGATAGCAAACTAGGATCTGGGAGACTCAGGTTCAAATGTCCACCCCGCCGTGGAAGCTTGCTGGGTGACCTCAGCCAATCACTGTCTCGGATCCCATCCTACCTCACAGGGTAGTTGTCGTGAGGGTAACACTGAGGTGGGGACAGTGTTGTTGGAAGTGCCTTTGGGTCTTTCTTGGGAAGAAGAGTGGGACTATACGGTGCCAGGAAGCAATTTTTCTCCAGGCCAGATTATCCAGGGATCCTGGAGGGTCCCCCCCCCCATCTTCTGGGCATGGAGTAGGGGGTCACTGGGGGTGTGGGGGGAGGTAGTTGTTGACTTCCTGCATTGTCCAGGGAGTTGGAGTAGATGACCTTGGTGGTCCCTTCCAACTCTATAATTCTATATATATCTAAACAGAGTGCTCAGCTAGGCAAAATTACTAGGGCAGAAGAGGGGCTGCAAGAAGATCAGCAGTGGGGAGCCTTAAGTTCTCTCTCAGCTGTTTGCCACTTTTGCTGTTAGAACTGGACCCACACAGCCATTTTAAATGATCTGTGTTATCAGTGCTTAGTAAATGGCACAGAGCCACATGGTTCTGTGGTTTCACACTGGCAGTGCAGCTGTGCAGAGTTACTCCAGGCTAAACCCACAGATTTGAGTGGACTTGGACTGGAGTAACTCTGCACAGCATTGAATTGTTAGTGGCTCATTCCAGGCATCACACCAGATGATGGCTAAATATGCTTAACTTGGCTTAACGTGTTTTCTGAATTGACAAAGCAGAAACCATGGTTTGAAGCTGGTTTGCAAACCACCATTTGTGCTCACGCCTGTGTGATGTCTGAACTGAAAAACCATAATTACAGATATTGCTGCAACTCCACTGACTTGGAAGTGCTAGGTACTGAAGTGCTGAGCAAACAGAAGGTCAAAGGGGCAAGCAGGTCTAAATCTGGGTTTGCCGCTATCTTTGGAAGCTCAGACTGGGTTCTGAGCTCTCAGGCTCAAAAACAAACCATGGTTTGCAAGTGCAACTGACCATGGGTTGTCGTGATGTCTAAATGATGTAAGCCACTTTTGGGGCCCCATTGGAGAGAAAGGTAGGTATAAATGTATTAAATAAACAAATAGATTATTTTCTCTGTGTATTTGAGCATACCCAGGTTCAAAATCATGGACCTGCTGTCTAGTTTGACCTTTAGCATGTTAGTGTCCAAGATTTTGTATTCAATTTAGCATTAATTGGCCTAGAGTAGAAGGAAGGGGGTGATTTATTTGGCATGTGGGAAAGGGTTTTAACAGTAAGTCCCAACCAAATGTAGAGAATCCCTTTGTCTATGCACCTTGAGCTGTTTCCTCCAAGGCTGTTATGTAGAGATGAACTACACCTGTTTGCATCCCAGTGGCAATCTGGCTTTGACAGTTGCAGTCTTTTAAATGTGCTTAAGATACCAAGAGCACCAAGAAGGCATTACCATGCAATCTGGTGTTTCAGTAATAGTTTTGTGTTGTCTCTGAGCCAGGAATCTCAGGTTTAATTATGTCGTTTTGCTGCTCATTAAGAAGTTGAGCCTTTGAGCATGCTGGATAAAAAATTTAGGTTTTTATTTAATCTGTCTGCAGACTGTACATATTAATTTCAAGGGCCAAACCCTTTAACTCTCAGTTTTAATCTACCAAGCATGTTATGTATCACAGCAGTGATACTCGGTTGTTCGGGAGCCATGTGTGGCTCTGTAAGAGGCCACCTATGGCTCTTCTAAACACTGTTTCCCAATAGGGCACCTTTCCAGGGCTCAGGAAAAAGGGCAAGGCCCTTGCCCAGTAGTGCTTCTGTTCTGGTTGGCAGGTGGTTCTCACCTTGAAACAGCCATTGCCAGAAGAAAAGGTAAGCTCCAAGACTCCATGCCAGGGATGGAAGTACAAGTGGCTGTCTTGGTTGATGGTACTTGTGAGCATGACTTTCCATGAGCTGCGGAATGAGTACTGCTGTATTACAGTCATGGTGCAGAGTGGCAAGCTGCAGTACTGCAGTCCAAGCTCTGCTCACTACCTGAGTTCGATCCCAATAGAAGTTGGTTTCAGGTAGCCGGCTGAAGGTTTACTCAGCCTTCCATCCTTCCGAGGTCAGTAAAATGATTACCCAGCTTGCTGGGGATAAATGTAGATGACTGGGGAAGGAAATGGCAAACCACCCTGTAAATGTAGTCTGGCTAGTAAACATTGGGATGTGACATCACCCCATGGGTCAGTAATGACCCAGTGCTTGCACCTTTACCTTTAGAGGTGTAGAAGGAGGAGTCCAGCAGTACCTTAAAGGACAACAAAGTTTATTCCAGAATAAATTTCCATGAGTCAGAGCTCACTTCATCAGATGCATTACAGTATACAACAGGAAGAGAAGAGCCTGCAGCAATATTTAGGGTTGCCAAGTCCTGGATGGGAAATGCTTGGAGATCTGGAGGGTGGATCCCAGGAATGGCAGGATTTGGGGAAGGGAAGGACCTCAGCAGGATCCACCCTCGAAAGCAGCCATTTTCTCCAGGGAAACTGATCTCTCTTGCCTGGAGATCAGTTATAATTCTGGGAGATCTCCAGGTCCCACCTGGAGGCTAGCAACCCTAGTAATGGACATTACTGAAGAGTGGGAATAACTCTTCTGCTTTTGAAAATATGAGAGTGATTAGCAGTCACGTCCTTATTTTCCAAAGTGAAAAGTTGAAAGGCATCTGACTTTTAAAAATAATCTCTGCAAACCATGGTTGAGATGGAGGGCAACTGAAAAACTGTGCATTAGGTCACACTTTATTTTGTAACTGCTCCTTATTTTCCTTAGCTTTAGCAAATCCGTAGCCCTAAATTGGCTCACTGCATCGCAAGTGGCATTTCCTTTCCTCTACTTTCTTGTTGCTGATGTAAATATTTTGAAAGAGCCTGCATTTATTTTCTTGTGTATTAAAAAAGATTGTCAAGAGAGTTTTCTCTGTGTGTGCCTAGTGCTTCATGCAGCAAGTGTCGTAGGAGGAGGGCTGCAAAATCTACAGATGGAACTCAGACTATAAAAATCCCTCGAAAGCACATGTTGAATGTGAGATTATAATGAACCAAAATTAAATATAGTTCAGTCAGATGTGAATCATCCTCTGGAAGTTTAATTGGATTCAAATGATGCACCATTGTTATTTTAACAAGGGTAGAATTGTGTGGGAATGGCAAATAAATTGTTGTTGCAGTCCAGATTATTAGATTGACAGAAGACAGGCAGCTCTGATTTAGATGAGCAGATACATTTCCGAGACTTGAATGCACTGAGGATCGTGGAACTGATCGTTTTAGGAGTGTCAGTCAGGGATTCTGTCTATGCACCACCATTCAAGGGAGGGAACGTCAGATAGCTAAACCACTAGCAAGGAAGCCTCTTTATATCAATAGCACGTCAGTTAATTTCAATCCAGTAGTATTGGTATGCTCTGACCTGGATAGCCCAGGCTAGCCTGATCTCATCAAATCTCAAAAGCTAAGTAGGGTCAGCCCTGGTCAGTGTTTGGATGGGAGACCACCAAGGAATACCAGGATCATGACGTGGAGGCAAGCAATGGCAAACCACCTCTGAACATCTTTTATCTTGAAAACCCCAGCATGGCTTGCCATAAATCAGATGTGACTTGACAGCAAAAAAAAGTATTAGAAGAAGAAGAGTTGGTTTTTATATGCCCACTATCTCTGCCATTTAAGGAAGACTCAAACCGGTTTACAATTACCATTCCTTTCCCTCCCCACAACAGACACCTTGTGAGGTAGGTGGGGCTGAGAGAGCTCTAAGAGAATTGTGACTAGCCCAAGGTCACCCAGCTATCTTCATGTGTAGGAGTGGGGAAACCAACCTGGTTCACCAGATTAGGGTCCGCCGCTCATGTGGAGGAGTGGGGAATCAAACCCGGTTCTCCAGATCAGTCCACCACTCCAAACCACCACTCTTAACCACTATTCCAGGCTGGCTCCATATTAGTATGTTATAGCCCAATCTCATCAGATCTCGGAAGCTAAACAGCATTTGTACTTGGATGGGAGACCACCAAGGAAGACTCTGCAGGGGAAAGCAATGGCAAACCACCTGTTTCTCACTTGCCTTGAAAGCCCCTTGCTGCAACGTTGGTTGCAACTTGACGGCCCATGCATGCATACACAGTATATTGTATCTGCTTCTACACTTTGAATCACTTTGCCTTATGTGTGACGTGTTATAATAGATCACTTTGCACATTTCTATATTGTGTGTTGTAATTTGTACATATTCTGTTGCTTCTCTTATGTTATATAGTAGGTAGTGTTAGTTGTAGAGCCTCAGTGCTGATTGGTTTATGTGTTTGCATACATAGTGTGGCATCGATTCACTATCGTGCCACACCTAAACTCCATCCCAGATCTATCTGTCTGATATTCCTGATGTAAATTTATCCTGTCCTTCCTTCAAGGACTTCTGGGTGGCACATACCGTTTCCCACTCCACCCTTTCCGTTTCAGAGCAATCCTGTGTGGCAGTTTAGGCTTAGACAAAGAGTGAGTTTCATGGCAGAGCAGAGAGCTGAAGTGAAATCCTGTGATCCTCGACTGACACTCCAGCCACGACACAGCGCTGGTTGTCTGTCTTTGGAAATAAACAGGAAAAAACTGGATTGTTGTTAGAGGGTAGCCGTCAGATCTGACAAAGGGCACTTTGACTCTTGATTCTTATACCCAAAACATCTTGTTGGTCTCTGAGGTGCTGCTGGACTCGAATCTAGCTGGATCGTTGTTGTTGCCTGTCTGACAGGAATGAGGGCTGCCACTGTCTTGACAGGGGCTGAGAGGATTTTCTTAGATGTATTTCCTTGTCATTGGAGAAATGGTGGGATAAAAATGTACTACATAAAATAAATCTATGTCTTGAGTGGCTCGTGAGAGAAACCTGCAGATGATGAAAGTATTTTTCTTTTAGGAAAACACATTTTAATCCTCTTTCCTCGATAGCTCGATACAGACGTCCCGGAAAAGGAGGGGGGGAGTTAAAGGTTAAGAAACAGCTACTTGGCTACAAAGGCACAACCAGCAATCACCATATTAAAATAGACGCAGAGAAGGCCATACTTTCTTGACACCTCCTGTCTTGTTTCAGCTGGCCAAAGCTTTTGGAGAAGGGTCTCTCTAGTCTAGAAGATCTTAACAGACAAACAGTTTTGTATGACAGGAGAGCTCCTTTGAACCTTCTGGGTCCAGATCCTGTAGAGATATAAAGGTCAAAGGCAGCAACTGGAAATGGACGAGTAGCCAGAAAAGTTCCCTAGGAACAGAGGTAATAGGATCACTGTGGTGAAGCCCCATCCGCACTCTTACAATGTCATTTTGAACCTGCTGAAGATTCTCAAGTCTTTAAAGCATTCCTTGACAAATTTTATTTTGCTCTCAGAGCCAACTGAAACATTTAGGAGCCAAACTCACGGTTCATCCTTCAGAGTTTTGTATTTGAATGATAATATTTTCTAATTATTGCTACAAAATGTAATTCTAAACTCATCAGTTTCTTGAAATTTCATCAAAGCTATCACAAAAGTGGTTTTTTTGTGTGTGTGTGTGTTAAGTGCTGTCAAGTTGCTTCCAACTCATAGCAGCCCTATGAATCAATGTCCTCAAAACAGCCTTGCTTATTAACAGCCTTGCTCAACTCTTGCAAATTGAGGGCTGTGGCTTCCTTTATAGAGTCAATCCATCTCCTGTTGGGTCTTCCTCTTTTCCCTGCTGCCTTCATCTTTTCCTAGTACTATTGTCTTTTCCAGTGAATCTTGTCTTCTCATAATATGACTAAAGTATGATAGCCTCAGTTTAGTCATTTTAGCTTCTAGGGACAGTTTAGGCTTGATTCGATCTAGAACCCACTGAGTTGCCTTTTTGGCGGTCCACGGTATCCATAAAACTCTCCTTCAACTCCACATTTCAAAGGAATCTACTTTCTTCCTTTAAAGGGAGCATGCTAGGCCTCACTTCCCAATTGCTCGGGGTGTGTGTGTTGTAGGCTGCATCCTGGTATCCCTATCCTATGGTAAAATGGAGGGTTGATTCAAGAGGAATTTGGAGGAGCTTGGCTAGGCTCCCCATTGAGGTTTCCCATCCTCTTGTTCAGTTCTAAGCTCACACTGAAGACAATTATACGTGTGTGTGAGAGAGTGAGTGAAATATACTGAGTCCTTTGTGTCTAGACGTTTAGGAACATGTAAGAGATCTCTGTTGGCAAAACATGACAAGGATGATTGAGATGAAGCTTGTTCATTTTCTGATAGTTAATGTATGCAACCTAAGCAAGTGAGAATACTTTGCAACATGAGGAAGTGTGCTTTTAACTATGCAATAGCTTGAATCACTTGCAATGTAATCCTATGAAGAATTACAACTTTCAATGCCCAAGGGATTTAGACAGGTGTAACCCTGTTTAGGACCGCACTGTTAATCTTTACAGCCCTAACTATTCATGATAACCATGGGGTCATTCACTTCAAGTCAAAACGTGCCTTTCCCTGGCGTTGAAGTGTCCCCTCATTCCTCCCACCCACGTGTAGTATCAGGAAGATAAAGGGATGTCCTGATTCCATGATGGACCCCAGTGTGCATTGAGTTAGCTTTGTCTCATCTAATTGATTAAAGCTCTAGGACTCAGCATGTGGAAATTATAATGCACCTGGGTTATTGCCTCCCTTATTGGTGGTAGCCAAAAGGCTCTTCGGAAGTGCCTGTTAAATAGATTGGTGGGTCAGTAAAAGAACACACACATGAACTCATGAAGCTGTCTCATACTGAGTCAGACCATTGCTCAGTATTCTCAAGGTCAGTAATGTCTATTCTGACTGCTGGCAGCTCTCAACCCACTACCTGATTCTTAAATCAAAACAAACAAACAAAAACTGGAGATGCCAGGGATTGAAGCAGGGACCATGCAAAACCATAGGCTCACATTGATGAACATTCAAAGGACCAGGGCTCCTCCTGCTGTGGCATCTCCACAGATTTGTGGCCCTTGCCAGCCCCTTATATAAATGATCGGTTTCACTTTTGGTTGATGTAACCCGCTAGAGATCCAGACTGAAGATTCTTCGCTCCTGGTGATTCCGGATTACCTAGCAACATGTTTTCATCTCTTTCTCCTCCCCATTCCAACTTCCTCAGGCTGTGTATAGATTATAGCTTTTCAGAGAGCTAGTGGTGGTATTGTACTGATGTCTGTACATGTTCATTTTTTGGTGGCGTTTCACCATGATGATACTGGTCGGGCAGGTTTTCATAATGCTTTAGGCTGTATCCTGAAGTGCTAGAATTTACCCCTAAAAGCATGACCAGTAATTGATGTAATAGATATGCATATATTCTGATGTATCTGATATGGTGTCCATCAGATAATGTTCCATGCCCAGAGCATTTTTTGTAACGGGGTTTTAAAGGGTATTTTGTTTAAACTGCACAAAAATAGACTCCCAAGTCCATAACTCAATCCATGAAATGACTGACATACTGGAGGACTACTTTGTCAGGAAGTTCTCCTTTTAAACCAGTACAGGGGAATAGGGGGTGCCTGGTTATCTCACCTGCCATGTGGCTCAAGCATGACAGTTGATGGTCAAACAGTTGTGATGGGCTTTTAAATTATTGTTAAAGAAGCCTTTCTTGGTAAGAAGAAGAAGAGTTGGTTTGCCGACTTTCTCTACCATTTAAGGAAGAATCAAACTGGCTTACAATCACCTTCCCTTCTCCTCCCCACAACAGATGTCTGTGATTACGAATACTGGGGAAAGTGCAGCCATAATAAATGAAATGGCTGGGAACATGCACAATCTTGCTAAGGACTTTGACAATGGGAACCTACCTGTTAAGCAAAAGACATACACTGGAAGCCAGTGTAGTGTCCTGAAATAGTATCTTTGGAAAGTCAACTAATGTACAATTTCCATGTACAATTGTTATTCTGTGAAATCAAC
Source organism: Euleptes europaea (assembly GCF_029931775.1). Classification (NCBI taxonomy): domain Eukaryota; kingdom Metazoa; phylum Chordata; class Lepidosauria; order Squamata; family Sphaerodactylidae; genus Euleptes; species Euleptes europaea. Next base: position 26,751,786 of record NC_079317.1, read on the forward strand.
CTGGTTAAAAACCACCACAAACTTTTATTGCTAAATTACTCTTAAGAGCATGGTGGTGTTAGTGGTGAACCCTGGGTTCAAGCTCTGCAATGAAGCTCACTAGGTGAAGCTGGACCAGTAACTGGTGTAGTGGTTAAGCGTGGTGGACTCTCATCTGGAGAACGAGGTTTGATTCCCCATTCCCCCACATCAAGCTGCTGGGTGACCTTGGGCTAATCACAGTTCTCTCAGAACTCTCTCAGGCCCACTGCTGTGGGGAGGGGAAGGGAAGGCGGTTATAAGCCGCTTTGAGACTCCTTAATTTGGTAGAGAAAAGCAGGGTATAAAAACTCTTCTTATCATACCTCACAGGGTTGTGGGGATTAACACGGGGATGGTGAGAGCCATATATACTGCCCTGAGCTCCTTGGAGAAAGGGTGGGATAAAAATGTGATGGATAGATAACAGAGTTGGGGGAAAGGTTTTGAATCCTTCTCTTGGTCTTCAAACCAATATTCCATTGAATACAGGAAGTCCACTCTGTCTGGCATCAAGGACTCAAGGAAGGGTCTTTCACATCACCTCCTACCAGATCCTTTTAACTGGAGATGCCACGGACTGAACCGGGGACTTTCTGCATGCAAAGCTGATTCTCTAGCACGGAGCCACAGCCGCTCCCAGCCAAAGATGAAGAGAAGGATAGAACTCAACCAGGTGCTTTCACTACATGCCCCTACCTTTGAGCTTATCACTCCTCTCCATTTTGGCATCCACTAACATGCCATCATGGTGGTCTCTGGTAGGCAGGAAATGCTTCTCTGTCAAATTTTTCGGGCATCCTCTTTCGTCTCTTTGTTCTAACCTGCACACGCGCGCACAACCCCCCCCCCCCGCACATACAGAAAGTGAACTTGTCTCTAGCATCTTCCCGAGTGAAGTTTTTGCAAGGGCAGATGGCGCTTCTGCCGGTTGTGGCTTCAGCGTAAGGCTTGGGTTAACGCATGGCTTGCATGGTTTAAGCCATGGGTGTTTTCAGGTGGGCATATGCATATATGCGGAGTATATCATTTGATAATTTTTTAAAAAACAAAACAAAACCGAAAGCTGGGAGAGACAAAAGAAGAATGAAGATGGATGTTAGTGTTCCCCTGGGGTTCATGGCTGAAGGAATTAACACAGCTTGGCACTCTACCCTAGCTGTGTGTGTTTCCATGGCAACAGCTACGTACATGTTTCAGACTATCTACAGTGACACAGTTGCAGAAATAGTAGCTTGCAGGTTTTTGATATCGCATCAGTGGGCAAAGCAACACATACACTGTCTTAAGTAAGTCTCCAAGAATTTTTACCAATGTAAAGCTCTCGGTTCGAATGTCTTGATGTTAATTTTTTGTGCCGGCTCTCCTAAGGCACGGGGGTGGGGGGCTCTCCGTTGGCGCGTTGCGCTCGGGCCCTGTCAAAGTTGGAAGTTGCAGGAGGCTGTTTCGAGGCAGCCTCGCATTGATTTGGGCGAAATGATCCCATTGAATGGAAGGCGGCTGAACGAAGACGAGGGGGGATCGCTTTTGAATGAAATGTTTTCGGAAGCGTGTGGTCGTTGCAAGGTTGCAGAGGGTGGGTCTCTTTCCCCACTCTTGAATGGCATAGGCAGAGGCTGCAAATTTGTCTTAGCACAATAGAATCTTAAGACTTCACAGTCACTAATGTTGGGGTGTTTGAACTGTGAATGAGAAGGACCATTATTTGCTGACCGCTGGGGTTAATTTGGGACGATCTGGAGTTCTTCTGTTGACTGGGAATGCTTTTATAGATATCAGACCGCGGTAATCTCATTAGATGACCCTGATTTGTCTTTACATTTTGCTGTGACTTTTTAAGAATTTGCATCTATACTGGTATTGTTGAAACAATGGAAAATATACTAAGTTATAAATAAATCGTTCCAGTGTTTGTGTCAACAAATGCATGCTCTAAGAAGACAAGGTACTTTTCTTCTAATTATATGGGGATCTGGGAAAGGAAATGCACAAATTATATGAATATTACAGTAAGTTTTAGGTCTACCGATTTTAGCTGTTAAGGTGCAGTGTGTGAAACTCATTCTGTTCCACATATATGGATTCTTTTCTGTCAGGAGAAATCGTACCTGTTGTTGCAACTTGCAAGAACTTGTGCTTTTCACTTACCACTTTAATGTTGATTAAAAATTATTCTGGAGGACATGATCCGGTATCTCACTTAGCCTTCCTTCTCTCACCATTTTATACATGCTGTTCCATGTATGGAATTTTCTCAAAAAGTCCTTTTGCTCCCCACCCCACCCCCGGGACAAATTTGTGCCCATCCTTGCTGTGTAAGTTATGGTTATGTTATGTTATGGTGTGAAATTTGGTGACTCTCAACCATGCAGATGTTGACAGTCCCTGATATATTTTTTGACTGTCCAAAAGCTCAGATATACACCAGTAAATGGTGACATTTAGACATAGACTGCAACATAATGTATGGTTTTAAAGGAGATCAGTGTGATCTGAGGAATAATTTCTCCAAGGTCCTCAACAGGATGTCAGTGTTTTCTGCATTAGGATGTAATAAACTGGGAGCCCACAAGAAATTGCAGAGGGGGATACTTGATTAAGGAAGCTCCAACTCTCAATAGTCCTATACTCTCAATAGTCTGATACTGGAGTTAGATCAGCTGCTTCCTTCTCACATAGCTGTGCATGTCAGAAGAAGCCCTCCATTCTAGAACTAGACTAGAACCAATTCTAGAACTCCGAGGAGCTTATCTGGCCCCAAACCTGAGTGCTTCCAATTGAAAAGGGGGTATTTTACCATTTCAATGTGCATGAGAGGATTTGGGGGGGGGGGAGAAATTAGAATTGGGCATATGTCCCCTGATCTTTCACCCCTGTTTCTGGATCCTGTAAGCCATTAGGGCAGAGGTCTTCAGCCTTTCCAGGACCCACATGGGACCTGCTGAGGCGCAAACACCTGACAGGAAGTGCGTTGAGCATGTGTACAAGGTGAGAGAGAGAGAGGAGGTGTGGCACCTTGCTCTGTATTCACACTCACTAGCAGAATGGTCCTCCAAGAAAGCAGCAAAACAAATGGCAGCTCCATAGAGTTGCCACCAGGTGGGGCTCTGAAATTACCCTGATGGTCTCAATCCATGGGTTGAAGTCCAGTGTCCGAGGACTGTTACTTAAAATACCTTGGGGGGGGGGGTTAAGTAAATGCCTGTTACTTAAAATGCCTTGGGGGTGCTGATTGGGTTTAGGGAAAGTGTTTTTCCTCTAGTCCTAATTAATTTTCCTCTTTTTGCTTCCAAGTATTCAAAGATCTTGAAAACTTATAGCATCCTGGACCACAGGGAAGGGGAATTATGGTTGTGATGTGTGCTCACATCCAACAGGTTACAGGTTCAGCTTCCATTCCCATCCCTTGGTATTTAACCCCTTTCTTTAAACAAATACCTTCCTTAAAGTATTTTTGCAAGCCTTCTCCCATGGTCAAGGTCAAAATCACAGTGCCTAAAGTGACATTGTCCTCCAGAATCATTTAAATATAAAATTCACACTGGTCTTGAAAAATCTACAGGGATAGCCATTGGTGGACAGAACTGATGAGGTGAGATGGGTGGAGTCTGGACACTGCCCCTCTTCCCATGGTTCAGTGGGAGAGCACCTGCTTGGCATGCAGAAGGTCCCAGCTATAATCCAGCTAAAAGGATCAGGGAGTGGGAGCCTCTGCTTAAGACTCTGGAGAGCTTCTGCCAGTCTGATGGATCAATGTTCTGATTCAGGATAAGTCAGGTTCATGTGTTCACTTTCAGGGAGCATTATCTGCCTGCTATTTTTTTTTAAACCTGAAATTTCCCTTTTTTTAAAAGGACCCCTCGTTCTTCCAATGGAAAGAGGATACATTAAAATTCACTTGCTTGCCCCACCCTGGTTACAGTTTTGAGTGGTGTCCAGAAAGTACCAAAATCAAGAGTCCAGAATGGCAGGCAAGATGTTGGGACCCTGGACTGAACATAAGGCTTGGGGCAGCACATAGGTAGCCCAGAGTATTATTTCAGTGGTGGTCAGAAATTTACCGTGGATTGGAATACTCTACAGGAAAGCGTTTCCACTGCCTGGATCCTGATTCAGTTCAGGAAGAGGGTCCTTGGGGTTCTTGATCTCCACATCTCCTCTAATGAGCAGGTGCTGGAGGTCATGACAGCAAGTGCCACAGAACTGGATGGCTCTGTCCCACATCCAGTTGTTGAAGCCTCTTCAGGTTCAGCCTTTGCCTGTTGCCCTGTTCACAAGTTACAGTGTGTGCGCATACAGTCTGAGTACACGATACACTTGATTTTCTTTGTATGTGCGTAGAGTAATTCTTATGTTACAGTCAACACATATACAGCTGAATGTGTCATTTAAACCCCACATTTATCCAGGTAGTGGTCCCTGGTTTCTTTCGCAAAGTGAGTGCACGTTGTCTCTTTCTTGCAAGCAGGTTACTCTGGATGTAGGTGCTTTCACTGTAATGTGTGAACAGCACTTGAGTCACCTGTGACAATCCTACTTGTTTGCCTTCCATTAGATTGCAGTCTATTTGTTAATTGATAAGAGGAATGAGTAGGAGAAAAACATGCCAACACCCAAATAGTCTAAAATACCAAAATACCTATTCTAGTTTAAATTACCTGTCAACCACAGATCCAAATATTCACATGCTTTGACTAGAATCATGATTCAAATACCACTGCAATCATCAAATTAGAAAAAAATGTCCTATTTAGTAGACAATCTTATTGTCTTTTCTGCAGTCAGAGAAAGAGTAAATTTCACATGTCTTTCCAAAAAGATCAAAACACAATGCGGGCAGGCTTTAGCATCACCTTTTAACAAATTATGTGCCAGTTCCCAAATTAATTTCAGACAGCTTAGGTATATCCACCTGTTTAGAATATTGCAAAAGCACATGGACTGGCTTGTTTGCATGAGCCTCTGAATCCCCAAGGGGATGATGTTCAACACAAAGTGGCTCAGCATGGGAGGGCCATGGCTAGGCTTCTCATTTGCCCAGTTATGGTGGGCAATTGCCTGCTAATTAACTGGGCTGCCTGCCAACCCTTAGCAATGCGCACACGGGGCACAATGACATCACTTCCAGGTTTACCCCAGAAGCACCAGAATTGCGATGGGGATGCTCTAGCATTCTCCCCCCAAATTCTATGGTTTCCATAGAGCTTTTGGAGGACAGTGCTAGAGCATTCCGCGCGATGCCAGCGCTTCTGAGGTAAACCTGGAAGTGCCATCATCCCACTGCATGTGTGCATGGATCACCACCCCCATCCTTGCCTCCGTTAAGCTCTCACTAGTGGCGAGGGGGACCTGGCAAACCTACCCGTGACTCACTAGCAGTGTATCTATTTTGCATGCAAAAAGTCTCAGGTTCAATCCCTGGCACCTCCACTTGAATGGATCAGGGAGATGTGAAAGACCTTCACCTGAGACCGTAAAGTACCACTGCCAGGCAATACTGACTTTGATAGACCCTCCCTCTCGCTGCTTTTAACTTTCAAAAATTGAAGTTAGGCTGCCCTTGATGACCACACAGAAATGTCTATTGGTTCAGAATGCAGCAACCCACCCATTGTCTGGGACTAGCTGATGGGAACACATTTTGCCCATCTTACAACAGCTACCTCGGCTGCTCTTTTTGTTTCCAAGTCTAATTCAAGGTGCCGCTTGTGATCTTTAGAGCCCTTCATGGCATGGGGCTTAAATATCTACAGTAAATGACCATCTCCTCCATATGTCTCCATGTGCCAACTACTCGTGTTCAGGTTGCAACCCCACCCAACATCAGAAACACTCTAGGAATTTCCTCATCATTTCCAGGTACCAAAAGTGAACACACGAAGCTGCCTTATACTGAATCAGACCCTTGGCCCATCAAAGTCAGTATTGTCTACTCAGACCGGCAGCAGCTCCCCAGGGTCTCAGTTAAGAGGTCTTTCACATCACCTACTTGCCTAGTCCCTTTAACTGGAGATGCTGGGGATTGAACCTGGGACCTTCTGCATGCTAAGCAGATGTTCTAGCCATGGCCCCTCCCCAATGAACACATGAACACATTAAGCTGCCTCATACTGAATCAGACACTTGGTCCATCAAAGTCAGTATTGTCTACTGAGACCTGCAGCGGCTCTCCAGGGTCTCAGGCAGGGGTGATTCACATCACCTACTTGCCTTGTCCCTTTAACTGGAGATGCCAGGGATTGAACCTGGGACCTTCTGCATGCAAAGCAGATGCTCTACCACTGAGCCACAGCCCCCCCTGCACTGTGCAACATCAGTCCCCCTCCCATTTTTGCTCTCACTACTCATCAAGCGGTGGCAGGAGTCTGTGGCAGGCAACCTGGGAGCCCTAGAACATGAGTTCTAGCACTAAAGAGGATCTTGGTATGGTTGTCATTCTTCTGAGTAACAGTGATGTTATCAGGTAGGCAATTTTTTTTACTGCAGAGATATTCATCCCCATTCAGCTCAGCCTGAAAAGCTCTCACAATATTCAGTACCAACATCACTGGTACTTAATTGATGTTAACAGCAGCCCAACCCCCAACCCCCCCCCCCCCGCATGAATACAGACATTATAAGTGCACACAATCACATCAGCAATTTCTCTAACTGGAACAAATTCATTTCCCCAGTACTGAAGACAACATTTAGGCATTGCTGGTACACACAACATAGGAATTACCAAGAAAACCTCAGAGCCCAAGACCATCAACTCCCTCCATAACTCATCCCCCATATTCCAAAAATACTTCCACAAATGGTAGCCAAATGAAGATGTGAGAATTTGCTTTGTAGTGTATTAAAAAAAATCTGTCATTTATTTTTAAAAGTGAATAGAGCACTTTGACAGAGCGCCTTTTAACTCGAATTCTTGTTTTGCTGCATATACATATTCTTCTCTCGCCTGATAAAGGAGTAAAGTGTAACCCAGGTTTCAAAGCGGGATGCCTGATTAATCTGTCTGCCAGGTACATATGGAAATAAATTAGCAAATGGTACATCTGGGATTGAACTACTGCAGAGATGATAAATTATTGCCATCTTTCACGGCTGTATTACTAAGGCATCAGTCGGATCTCTAGTTCTCACTGAAAGGCTGAACACACAAAATCTCGATGGTTATAGCATTAAGGCCACATTGTAGATGGTGTAAGCAATTTTTAGAGGTTCCAAACACAGTTTTTATTGGGATTTTGATGGACTATTCTGTGTGAGTGACTGAGTGAAAGAATGCATGTACTCGAGAGCAAAGATTCCTACCAAGCCAGTGACTCTGTGAGTCACTACATGAACTTCGTCTAGATTTGTCGTGTTAGCCTGAAATGGCACTGGGGAAGCTGCCATTGGCTCCATTGGAAAATCATACATTCAGTACACATAGCCCCCAATGAGGCAAACCGAGGCCAATTCTGGCTAGGAAAATAGTATCAGTGTTGAGGTTTAAGCCCCCTCTCCATGCTCACTGTGGTCCTGATCCAAATTGTGTCTCCATACTCCCAAGAATTAAGACGAAGGTTGGTTTTAATATGCCGACTTTCTCTGCCTTCTAGGGAGAATCAAACCATCTTACAATTGCCTTCCCTTCCTCTCCAAACAACAGACACCTTGTGAGATGAGGGCTGAGAGAGTTCTGAGAGAACTGTGACTAGCCCAAGGTCACCCAGCTGGCTTCATGTGTAGGAGTGAGGAAACCAACCCGGTTCACCAGATTAGAGTCCACCACTCATGTGGAGGAGTGGGGAATCAAACCCAGTTCTCCAGATTAGAGTCCACTGCTCCTAACCACTACACCACGCTGGCTCTCCTAAATTTTGAGGATGGTATTCCCAGAGTACATCTGGTTTACCTGACCAGAATGAATATGTGGGAGTCTCAAGGACTTTGCAATATGTGAATTGGGTGTGAGTTAAAAGTGAAACTAAAGCTGTAGGTTTCTTCTCCCCCCGCCCCTGCAAAGGAGGGCCATCTTGCTGTTTCTACATTATCCCCTGCTGTCTGTAGAGAGGAGGTTGCTTTCCTGTGCTGCCTTCATAAATCATCCTTTTACATCTATAAAACTTGCTCTCTTTATGCAAGCCCTTTTCCCCACTTGAGTTCTGTGCTAGCACAACATCTAACAGACCTGGCTACAACAAAACATTTTAAACTATGACAATTCAACGAGCAACTCCTCACAGTACTGTTCATTGCCATTAATGCTCGAGAAAAAATTCTAAAATGTTATAAATGTTCCACCAGCATCTAAATTCAGTTCAGAGTAAAACTATATTATAAGTAATAACTATATTTTGCCCATATCTCCTCTCATAATTACACATTGTATGGAACGTAGAACAAATAGAGGGCTATGTGGTAGAGTGGTGCAGTGGTTAAGAGTGGTGGTTTGGAGTGGTGGTCTCTAATCTGGAGAACCGGGTTTGATTCCCCACTCCTCCACATGAGTGGTGGATGCTAATCTGGTGAACTGGGTTTTATCCCCCACTCCTACACATGAAGTCAGCTGGGTGACCTTGAGCTACACAGCTCTCTTAGAGCTCTTTCAGCCCCACTTACCTCACAGGATGTCTGTTGTTGGGAGGGGAAGGGAAGGTGATTGTAAGCCAGTTTGATTCTTTCTTAAGTTGTAGAGAAAGTCGGCATGTAACCAACTCTTCTTCCTCTTCCTCTTCTTTCTCTAGAAGGCATCTTGACATTGGCATAATTGCTATGAATAGTTTTTTCTTCTTCTAGTGATTTTATTTGGAAATTTTCTTTTGCTTGTAAGAAACTCAAACAGCAAGTTGGACTTTCTTAATGAGTGTCTGGAACAGACTGCCAACTGAGTCAAAGGCAACCCATAAGTGTTAAAGGAACAGATCAGAGAATAGTCCATTATTCTGGCTTTCTTGAAACAAACCCTCCTGCAAAATACATGGCTGTTGTTTTTTAATGCACATATGGAACAGGGAAAATTCACATTATGAATGGAAATTTCTGATCACAGCTAATAAACAGGAACAACTGTTCAATATCCTGCTTTTGAAGCGTGTGTTTAACTTTTGCTCTGGGATCAAACCAAACTTGCCAAGAGAAAATTGTCTAATAATTTATGTACATTTACATGTACAAGGTTATTATATTGAATCTGTTTTCTTTTGCAAATGCCATTCATGAGTTCATTCTTTTGATAGGAGAGGCTACCCGTCAAGCTAGCAGAATCTCACATTCAAAATGAAGTTTGATGCCATGCTTAGCAAGCATGGAAGCCAATTTAACAGATTGTTCAACGTCTGATAACAAATGATTCTCAAATTTTAGTTCTTTTCAAAATATTTATAGCATGTTTTTTTTGGTTCAGTTTCCAAAAATGATTTACTGTAGATACTTGTTCAATCTGTCTAGAGGCACATTCAAGAATATAAATTGTACAGCTTCCATCTCTATATAGGAATTCTTCAAGGTGAATCAAAACAGTTATTTGATATAGAGAGGAAACAAAGTAAATTCTTAGGGACAGTTATCATGGAAATATCTTCAATTGTCCTTTTGTATCTGCCTGTCTGGATGAGGGCACAGTTTTTTTCCTTACGTGATATGTTTTCTGAATACTAGAATGTTTTAGTGCTTTCCCTTGGGTCTTCTTTGAGAAATTGAAGCTATGTCATTAATGCTTCTTTTCTATCAGTAGGTGTCACTATACCACAATTTGTACAGCTAACACCTCTGCTATCATATGATCCAAATCCCCATCCAATCTACATTTAGACTTTTGTAGGGAGATAGGAATCTCTTCAGTTTTGTGTGATGATACAAATTCTTTTATACAAATGAGTAACAATGTGGGAAAACAAGAAGTAATTGAGAGAAATTTAATAGACCTTCCTTGAGATTAGACTTGCTCTCTGATCCATTAGACTTACACTCTGCCTCCTAGATAGCCTTGCTGTAGCTAAGGACTTTTTGAAAAATATGAAAGTAAAAATTTCAGAGGACTTTAGGGCCTCCAATCAAGAGCCCCCTTAACGTGAAAGGAGATTATCCCGATTAGTCTTGTTTCCAAGAAGGAGGCTCTAGAATATGCTGTGAATTGCACTAGCCTTTTTTTCAGGACCACTTTAGATAGTCAAGTGGTAAAGCTTTTCCTGAACTGTACCATTTCAGCTTGCAAATGCAGGAGGGGAGGGAGGTTGTATATTTGAATGTTCCCCCAATCCCCTAGCTATTGTGGCTCAGTGGCAGAGGACATGCTTTGCATGCAAAAGGTCCCAGGTTCCATCCATGGCATTTCCCGCTTAGGTAAAGGGTATTGGGAAACGCCAGGCTCTAGCTGAGACCCTGGAGAGCCACTGCCAATCAGCATAGATGGTGAGCTAGAGGGACTAATGATATGACTTGGTATAAAAGCCTAAATAAATAAATAAATCAGGTTCATATGCTCACATCAGTTCCTGAGAATTAATTCATTAATTTTCAAATGTTACTATGGCAATGGAGACAACAACAGTTTACGTTTTGCCATGTATAACTAAAGGGAAAAAAACCGACAGGTGGCTTGCATTACAGTGCCCCTTCCAGCCATCTCCATGGCCATTAGCCTGAGAAATGAAGGGTAGTTGTCCAACAGAGGTGGAAATTCAAGAATGGTACTACCAATTTCCCCACTAAAATTGTTTCATTGAGCCTCTCTTCAAATTCTGAGAGGCCCTGAATGTTCATTTGTGGCCCCGCTTGCTACTCACTACACCCTTTGTCAGTATCATTCTTTTTCTCAGTGGGGAAAAAATAGATAGGCATATAGCCTTTTCCAAAGCCATCTATATTTGACAAAGACAAAACAAACTAGTAGTGGATTATGGGATCATCTTTACATTATATCAACTGAGATAAACATCAAATACTAAGTTAAAGAATGTGTTTACATACAATGACAAACTGTATTCAGGTTACTATAAAAGTTTTGTCTTCTTTTTTCCTATATTTCTTGGAGATATCATGAAAATAAATTTCTCTGAGAAGATCCCACTCTGTGGAGAGAAGAGTCTGGACTGCATTGCTGTTTACCATGATTTATTTGTCTCAGTGTTGCTGTGTCCCCACCTCCAAGAGTGAAGCCTGGGGCAACTGTCTCTCCCCACCCCCCAAGGTCCTGGATTTATGTCAGAGATCCAAATGGTACTGTGCCATGGAAAGGCCTCAACTGCTGGGATTTGATGTCTGTTATGAGTTCAGCAATCCTAAACTTCAGAGGTAGCAGTGCTACATCATTATATGGTGAATAATAAAATGATCTTGGAAATTACTGTCATTGAGAATAAGCATTGAAAGTAATGAAACTTGACAAATTTGAATTTAATAGACCTTCCTTGAGATTAGACTTGCTCTCTGATCCATTAGACTTGCACTCTGCCTCCCAGATAGCCTTGCTGTAGCTAAGGACTTTTTGAAAAATATGAAAGTAAAATTTTCAGAGGACTTTAGGGCCTCCAATCAAGAGCCCCCTTAACGTGAAAGGAGATTATCCTGATTAGTCTTGTTTCCGAGAAGGAGGCTTTAGAATATGCTGTGAATTGCACTAGCCCAGGTACAAGGCAATACCATATCTTTCAGCATTTCATGATCAAAAACAAGGGACTATTGTGAATGAGCTTTTGTGAATGAGGCATGGGAATGTTGTGCCACACGATGCTGTGATGTCACTTCTGTTCAAGTACCCTAGAGCATTCCCAAATCAGAGATGTGGGAAATACCTTGAATGTCACTGCAGTGGTGTGACATCACTTCCAGGTATGTAACCAGAAGTGATTTTGTAGCATCGCAGCAGTACTGCTTTCCCTCTCATTTTGCTTTTGCTGCTCCATTGATTACCAGCCTACGAGCAGCAGCAGGAGCCCAGAGCCCATGGGTAGGAGGTCTCCTGCCATTGGACCTAGGCATGCCCGGCGTCTCCTGCCATAGCAGGAGAGGCCAGGCATGCCTAGGTCCAATCCATAACTCCAAAGAGTTTCCTTGGGGAAAAAAAAACATACTATTGCACTTTACCGAAGGTTCTGCTTTGCCTTTCTTAGGGTGCAATCTTCGACTCTGAATTAGTATGTCCTCACCTAATTTAAAAGCAAGGAGGGAGATGTTATTTGGGTTATATACTAATCAAACAGAATTGTCCTCCGATATGTTCTAAACAGTTTAGAAATGCCTCTGTGGCACCTTAGCATCCATTTACATTAGGGTTACCAGGTCCCTCTTCGCCACCGGCGGGAGGTTTTTGGGGCAGAGCCTGAGGAGGGCAGGGTTTGGGCAGGAAGGGAGGAACCAATCTCTATTGGCTGGAGATATAGCAGGAGATCTCCTGCCACCACCTGGAGGATGGCAACCCTAATGTACATGCAATTAAATTTAAATGGATGTACACTCTCCTCCTCAAGGTTTAATTTTTAGAGGGTCTGGGGAGAGTGCTGAACACCGGCAACTTGCATCAAAAAGCATCCCCCGTAGGCTAGAGTAGGGATAAAAGGCAGGGACAGTCAATTACCAGAAACATGTGCCAGAAAACAGTGATTGTCCTTGATAAATAGAGACAGTTGGAGGATAAATTATAGAGACTATAGCTCAGTGGTAGAACACCTGCTTTGTCTCTGCTTTGATTCCTTTTTTTAAAAAAAACCCTCAGGTAGCAGGACTGTGATAGACCTCTGAGAACCATTGCCAATCAGTGAGTAGATAATACTAGCTTAGTCGAACTAATGGCCTGATTCAGTTTTAGACAGTCTGATTTGCACATGTCAAAGCTAAACGCTGTACTATTAGCAGTGACCGATACAACTCAGCCCAGTGCTGAGATAACATAATTTAGAGATAGGCTGATTTATCTAGAGGTATGGTGGTGTAGAACTTACTGAGGCTGCACTGGTATAAAGGGGGCCCCAGAAATGGCTGGGGGTGGGGGCATGCCTGGGGAGGAGTGGGACTTGGTGGGCAACCTAAGCCCCCTTGGCTAACATACCACTCAAGAGTTAGTATAACATTATGCTGGCAAAAAATGCTGGCATACTGCAACCACTCCCGTTAAACTCAATGAGAAGGAAACACCCTCCCCCTGCCAGCCAAGGCACAGCTTAGGATGTTTACTAATTCTTCATCCTCACCCAGCATGTATCAGAGCATCACATGTAGATGGGCCCTTGGTGTGCAGAAAACTATTTTGTAAGTGTATGCTGTATGTTGGCCTGACCTGGATAGCCAAGGCTAACCTGATCTCGTCAGCTCTTGCAGGGTCAGCCCTGGTTAGTGCTTGGGTAGGAGACCATCAACAAATTTGGGTTGTTGTGCAGAGGCAGGCAATAGCAATCCACCCCTGAATGTCTCTTGCCTTAAAAACCTCATAAGGTCACCATAAGTTGGCTGTGACATGACAGCATTAAAAAATACTGTATATTGGTATGATGTTGTCATGGGTAATTCCAAGTTTAATTTAGCCATCTCTTGTGAAACAGCCATAAGCCATGTTAATGGGAATAATACGCATCTGAACATTGCCCTAATGAAGCTTTAGTGAGTGGTAAATGAGTCCACGATATTTTGCTCAATGTACTGTTAAAAAAAATTTCACCAGAGTAAAATTTCAGTTTTCAAAATACATTTGAGTATCCTTGCTGATATACGCCACTGGGTTGCTTAATGGGATACTGAACCAAACGGTTTAACAAATTTGGCAAGAAGATCAATGTTTAGAATACAGATCTAGGGTTGGTCATTTAACTGAACAAAAAATATTTTATGAATGGCTTGGGCCTCCAATTTTAATTCAATGGCCCTTAGAAGGAGTTCAGGAAACACTATTTTTTACACATACACATACCTTTATTGGCATAATTACAATACTTTAGCCAATGATCGAAGCAGGAAATAAGTACAGCACCCTTTAAATTAGGGATTAGTAATAATCCCTATAAATTATGATTTACAAAATATACTAGTTAAAAACAGTTTTAATCTTCAGCACCTCAGCAAAAAATTGGGTTACTACTGCCGTTATTTCAGGGATCAAGTCATTCAAGAGAAATTGACATTTCTATTCGTTGTTCAAAAATCTTTTGGTAGCTTTAAAGCAGACAATAGTTTTTCGGGCGTACATTCATAAAAAGGACAATCTAAAATTATGTGATCGATAGTATCGATTGAATTAAGATTACACGAGCATAAACGTTCATGCCTTGGGATTTGGGAATATCTGCCGGAAAGCATCTTAGATGGGAAAGAGTTTGGAAACACTATTTTATGTTCAACAATTTGGCAGAAAATTGAAAAAAGGAGCAACAAAAATATATAACATTTTTGAGCCAGGACAAGGGTGAGGAGGGAAGGGAACTGGTAACATCTGAGAGAGCTGAGTAGGACCTAGGCTGAGTTTCTCTCCTTCCTCCCTTTTGCAGATGTTTGTAGCCTGGGCTTGGCAAAAGGTCCAAGGAAGGGAGGGAATTGTTAACATCTGACCTAGCTGGAAAGGACCTGAGCTGAGCTGCTTTTACTTCCACAGACTGGGAACAAAGAGGAATCTTTTAAAATTGAGTAAATAAAATTAAGTAAAATCTTATGTTTCCCCATCATTGTGCTCCATAGGACCACAAACATTGATGACATTTTATAAATAACAACAAAATCTTCACCTTCGTGGTCCAGGCTACATTTGATGAACATTTGATTGGGGGCCTGGAGACCAAGCCCTATGAGGAAAGGCTGAGGGAGTTGGGAATGTTTAGTCTGGATAAGAGGAGGTTGAAGGGGGACATGATTGCTCTCTATAAGTATTTGAAGGGCTGTCACTTAGAGGAGGGCAGGGAGCTGTTCCTGTAGACAGCAAAGGATAGGACTCACAATAATGGGTTTACATTGCAGGCAGAAAGGTACCAGCTGGATATTAGGAAAAAAGTTTTTTACAGTAAGAGTTGTTCGACAGTGGAATCAGCTACCTAGGGAGATAGTGAGTCCCTCCCACTGGCAGTGTTTAAGCAGAGGCTGGACAGACACTGCTCTAGGCTGATCCTGCACTCTAGGCTGATCCTGCACTGAGCAGGGGGTTGTACTAGATGGCCTGTATGGGCTTTTCCAACTCTGTAGTTCTGTGAACACACGACTCTGTCTTCTAATACTGAGTCAGACCCTTGGTCTATCAAGGTCGGTGTTGCTTACTCTGACTGGTAGCCGCTTTCCAGGGGCCAAAAGCAGATGCTGTACCACTGAGCTTTATTATTGAATAACACAGGAGGATATTTATATGAAGACTTTAGCTCTTTCTGGGTCTGCTACCTTCTTATGCTCCTAGAACTCATTACAAATCAAGAAACCAAGTGTATGTAGATGTGTTTATATATGTATACATACATATGTTTTATATATGTATACAAGTAGTTTATATATGTATACATGTAGATGTGTTTATATATGTATACATACATATGTAGATGTGTTTATATATGTATACATGTAGTTTATATATGTATACATGTAGATGTGTTTATATATGTATACATACATATACATACATACATGCGCACACACGCACACACACACACACTAGGTTCAGCGAAGACCAAATGACAGCTCAAGCAATGAGCATCTTTTGCAGTCTTCCCAAACAGTTTTTTTGGCAAATGTCGGTATATTTGGGGGAGGAGTACCTGGGGAGGGCAGAGTTTGGGAGGGAAGGTGATGGGGCTGGTAATTCCCTGCCTCAGGTGGGTAAATGGGAAGCCTAATCTTCAGGGCCTCTCCTACACTTGTTCAACTCATCCATTACTTCTTCAGCCCATTTGGCAAACTTGATGCATGATTTATCCCTGTTGGAGTACAAATAAACTTAATATCATTTGATGCACATTAATATTATAATATTGGATTGTTTTTATAAGAGAGCAAACACACACTGCTTGGATGGGCACTGTTTTTGTTCAAGTTCCCTGCAAATTAAAAAAAATGTAAACGCAACATTGGCTATGCAATTCAGTGTTGTGAACTCTACACGAAAATAGGCTGTTGGTTGGATAGCCAAGTGACTGGCATCCCCACGCAAAGCGCCCCAGGCGGTGCCCCTGATTCCATCCTTGAGTATCCATATATTTTAAAAGCACTTTAGCTGTTTTCTTCCCCTAACGTTCTCTAATAGATATATTCCCATTGATTGCAGTCAATCACACACAGAGGAGAGCAGCATAGATCAATTAAAAAGCAAACTTAAGACAACAGATACACTTCTTTTTCCCATTTACCCTAATGGAAGCCTTTCAGACCACATCTGTCCCCAGCGCGGCTGCACTGACATTGAGTGAATTGTACCAAGGATGAGCTCTCAGGCTGCTGCTCTGCAGGGCTGATACAATTAAACACAGCCGGCGATATCTGAGCTTGAAATATAGAAAAGCCAAAACTGGAGTGAATGTTACTTCTTTTTCATTAAGAGAGAAGGTTGGCTTTTATAGAGCTGAGGGCACCAGAATTGATTCCAGATAAGTATTAAACTTAGTTTCATGTTTCCCCAGTGAGCTGCTGGACAGATTTGGCATGACACCAGAATGTTACTGTGTTTACACTAAGCTGTCCAGTGAGCTTAAAGTATCTTTTCTATATGTTTATGGCTTGCGACACTTTTGAGTCAGATGTCAGTGCCTATGGATGTGCTACTCACTCAACTCCTCAAAAATCTGTAGAAACTGGTTGAACGACTCAACAAAAGTACGCTTCCTAAAACCTGTCCAGAAAAAAAAAGTTTGACAATATTGTATATTCATAAAGGTTAAGGGATTTTGTGAAAACTCTTTCTTTATGCAACGTGGTTGCCACCTAGGAAAGCAGAGAACCAACACTTGTCAGATTACTCGGATTTTCTCTCTCTTTGTGATTACAATCTTTTCCATTTATTTATTTAAACTCTCAGTCCTGAAGGCTCTTCAGGCGGTTTCCAGTATACAGTTAAAACAATATTAATAAAAGATAAGAATATAAAACACCACAAAAATAACACTAATAAATATATAGCACTAATAAATAAAAATAAAAGTAACACTAATAAAACCACAATAAAATGAAACCAGTATCTTAACAAAGATCATATACGAAATCCCTCCTAAAAGATAAAAACAGCAATAAATAGCACAGTGACATAAAAAACCAGCAGGGTCTGAAAAGGCCTCACTACTATAATTTATTGCTATGGTGAGCTCTCAAATGGATGGTTGCAATGCACTGAACCCCAGGTCGCCCCTGAAGACCAATCCAAGGCAGCCTCTGGGTCTAAAGGTCTAAAGGCAGCTGCCCAATTATTACCTGCCACTGGATATTGCTATATTTCAGTTCTAGTCTATTTTTTTTGGGGGGGGGGACCCTGGGCTTTTACAATAAATAAATTAGTGTGAGAGAGAGGGAGGGGAGGGAGAGGGAGAATTAATAAAAGGTGTAGGATGGTGTGTGCTGAATTTTTGGAGGATGATTTAATCTGCACACCTAATTCAGAACTCTTCCTGAGCTCAGATGCACAGAATGCCTTGTCTATACACCCAGTATAATCCTAAACAGAGTTACCACCTTTCTATGCCTGTTGACTTCAGTAGACTTTGAAGAGTGTAACTCTGCTTAGAATGGCACGGTAAGAGAATTAGGTGCTATGCCACTCGGAAGGAAGGAACACACTCTAATTTAATAGGGCAAAATAGGGGCAAAATATAGACAGTGAGTGACTACAGAGAGAGAGGTGATGTAAATAGAGTGACCATAGTAAATAGGACAGCTGAAGTGTGTATTTACAGTTTATATAGAAGAAGAAGAAGAAGAAGAAGAAGAGTTGGTTTTTATACCCCAATTTTCTCTACTTTTAAGGAGACTCAAACTGGCTTACAATTACCTTCCCTTCCCCACAACAAACACCTTGTGAGGTAGGTGGGACTGAGAGAGTTCCAAGAGAACTGTGACTAGCCCAAGGTCACCCAGTAGTATGGTTGCCAGGACCCTCTTCACCACCAGCAGGAGGTTTTGGGGCGGAACCTGAGGAGGGTGGGGTTTGGAGAAGGGAAGGACTTCAATGCCATAGAGTTAGGGTTGCCAGGTGCCCGGTGGTGGCGAGCAAACCCCCGGCAATTTGCCCGTTTGCCCGCCAACTGCTTGGACTGCAGTACTGCAGCTTACCCCTCTGCGCCACGGGGCAATAATTATGTATAAATGTTAGAGATGCAATACCCCGCTTTGGGCCCCCTCCCTCTGGTGCTGTTCAGCTGGCTGCCGGTGGTCTTACCAGCGGTGAACTGAGGCCTAGCTCCACGATGGTGGTGACACATTGACGTCACTTCCGGCGCTCACCGGAAGTGGTGTCATCATGACATCAACAACTTGGTGACGCTCTGGTATTTGGCCTAAAGCTCAATGGTAAAAGTGACTTCTACCTTAGAGATTTTACCCAAATACCAGAGCATCCCCACATTGCAGCAATGTGATGATGTAACTTCTGGTGAGCACTAGAAGTGACGTCAATACATCACTGACGAGGAGGAGGCTAAGCCTCAGTTTGCCGCGGGTAAGTTCCCTCCCACTCTCTCTCCCCAACTAGTTGCCAGGGGGTACCTGGCAACCCTAGTAAATGTGTATCTTTAAATTATCATATGCAAATCTTTTGAGGGCGCTTGTCCTATTTTGGGGGGGCCTCCCTGCGACCTAACCCTGGAGACCCCATAAAATGGCCATAAAATAGCTGCCGTAGGAGGCAGAGCCAGCCGTAAAATGGCTGCCGCAGCTTACCTTCATTCACACAGTGAAGACCCTTGTGCTGTGGTGGTAGCTGCTGCCAAAGGAACATTTTAAAAAATCTGCGCAGCCAATCAAATCTTGGATGGCCAATCAAAAATCTTCCTGGGCAAAAGCCCCACCTGACCGTGCCCACTTTCTCAAAATACAGGAAAGGTGTCAGCGGCGCCATAGTCCCCATGGGCATCAAGTTGGGGACCCCTGGCCTAACCTATCTTTTTGTGGTGAAAAAATGGAGGAAGTGAGATCTAATGTAGACCACCCTGAGCTCGTTGGAGAAAGGGTAGGGTTGCCAGTTTGCTCCTCGCCACTGGTGGGCTTTGTGGGGCAGCTGCGATCAGGTGTGCGCAACCCGTGTGATGTGCCAACATCACTTCTGGGTTTACCCTGAAGTGACGCGGATGCTCTAGCAATCGCCTCTGGAATTCTACGGTTTCCATAGAGTTTTGGAGGTGATTGCTAGAGCGTCTGTGTCGCTTCCAGAAGTGACACTGGCGCATCGTGCCCCGATCATGGCCCCGCTTCCGCTGGGCCTTTTCCGCCCACCGACCAGCTGAGGGGTGGCAGGCAGCACAGTAGATAGGCAGGTTTTTGCCGGCCCCCACTGGGAAGTTGGCAAGCCTAAAACAGGGTGAGATAAGATTAACAGATAAAAAATACAAACTGCATGATGCAGGGTGTACAGACTAGCATTGCTGGCAGTTACTGTTTGCTAATCTTGATGCGAAATCTGTTGGTCTGGGATGAGTTCTTCTTCTACAGCTTTATTCTCCTTCAATACGACCCATTTAAGCTTGAATAATATTGAGCAGCGTTGTAACATGAAGTGTCTGGGCAGAGAATTTCTCTTCAGAAGTAGAGCAACTAAGCCTGAAGCAAAAAGGGAGGTTTTTTTTTTTTTAATATATAATAATAGAACCAAAACTGTGCCTCTCTTACTGGAGACCTATAAATGCAATCTTCTACCCTGAACTTCCTTCTTGCCTTTTCAGAGGATGAAGATTAGACTTGCCACTTATTTAATGTGCTTGGGAGGAAGTCCCAGTTCTACTTCATTTTGAGTTTCCAGTTGAAAAGTTCCACTTCTAGAATTTTATTTTCCCCTCTTCACTCAACAGTTGGAGGTATGCCTAAGCTGGGGTGTATAAATATCAGTAGAGAGATGGTGCCTAGGGTGAAGTGTGCCAAGTGTGAAGGAGTGACTCTGTATCACCAAACACTCAGGGAACTGTGGAAATGATGGACACACTGTGGAAATGATGGAGTCTCTATAGAAGGAGATTCACATCTCCCTTTCATGCTTGGTGTGTTCCTCACAGGAAAGACCAATTTAAATACATAAAAACAGCTCTTCTGGGTCAGAAGATTAACCCATCCACTCTGGCATTCTGTCTTAACTGTGGTCAAGCAAGTATTTCTGGGAAGCCCACCGGTAGGCCACAAAGGTAACAGCTTTCCCTCATGGTTTGTTCGGTTCACTGGCAACTAGAATTCTGAGGCATGTTGCCTCTGATCATATTAATGTCATCACTGAATATTCATCATTGAGGGGGTATATCCTCTGTTAAGCCCTTGTTAAAGCCATCTAAACCCGTGGTCATCAGTCCATTTTGTGGCAGCAAATTCTGCAATCTATGTTGTGAAGATGTATTCTATTTGTGTGTTTAGTGCACGTTTACCCTGCTATTCCTCCAAGGAGACGATGGGAGTCCCACATAGTTCTCCTCTCCTCTATTTTATCCTTACAGCAACCTTGTAAGGTAGTTTGGCTGAAAGAGAATGACTGGCTGAAGGTCACCTAATAAGTTTCTTGGAGAGTGGGGACTGGAACCTCTTTCTTAATAGTACTCTAAGAGCTATGTCACACTGGTTCTTTCGTATCCCCTACATTTACTTCCAGTAAGTTTCATTGTGTGATTCCCAAGTTCTAGTATTATGAAACGGAGAACAATTTCTCTCTATTTGTTTCTTCCCAGTGTTACCAACTTCAAGGTGACACCTGGAGTTGTCCCAGAGTTACAACTGATCTCTACAATACAGACATCAGTTCCCCTGGACAAAATGGCAGCTTTGGAGGGCGGACTCTATAGTATCACATCTCCCTGAGTCCCCTCCCAAACTCTGCCCTCCTCAGGCAACACCTTCAAATCTCCAGGAATGTTCCAAGCTGGAGTTGGCAATCCTATTTCTTCCAGATTCCCACCTGAGTTGTCTTTCTCTTCTAAACTAAAAAGCCCCAAATGCCTATGATTCTAAAGAAGATACTCTAATCAGTTGTTTGGGTTGCCTTATCTGTACTTTTTGTAGCTTAATAATATCATTTTTTTAGACAGGGTCAACCAGAAATGTATACAATATTCCGTTAGTATCTCTGGTTTACATTTAAATAAAGGGTAATACAATGCTACTTATTTTATTTTCAGTTCCTCTCCTAATAATCCAAATGGGGGATTTGCCTCCTTCACTGCTGCCGCACACTGAGTTCACATTTGTATTAAGCTGTCCTCCACAACTCCAAGATCTCCTTCCTGGATCGTCAGTCAGCTCAGTTACCATCAGTGTAAGTGTGGAATTGGGATTTTTTTTGCCCCAGTATGCATCCTTTTACACTTATTTATGCTGAATTACATTTGCCATTTATTTCTCAGTCACCTATTGAGAGACAGTTCACATACATGTGTTTACCATTCTGAATAATGTGGTGTCATCTTATAACCTGGGTACTTTGCTGTTCACCCCTGACTCCAGAGCATTTCTGAATAAATTAGCTGTTAGTCCCAATTCAGATTACAACAAGCACCCTGCTGGATTAGGCCAGCATTCTATTTCACATTGGAGGGCCAATAAACAGGGCATAGATGCCAAGGCTTTCCCCTGTTGCCTCCTAGCAATCGCATTCAGAGGTTTACTGCCTTCAGATGTGAAAAAGCAATATTTGAGTTCAGCAGCACTTTAAAGAGCACTGATCATCATGGCTAGCTACAGTTTGTGGGTCTATCTTCTATGAATTTGTTTAATCCCCCTTTAAAGACACCTGCGATTGTGGCCTTTGCTATGTGTTCTGGCAGTGACTTCCACAGTAGTCCTGTTTAGTTGTTACATCCTGCCTATACGTGCATACATCTATTTGAAAGAAAGAGTCAATGTGTGTTGACCAGGCACCAGAACCTGGATAAATGTGGGGTTTGTATCACATGCTCAGCTGTACATGCATTGACTGTAACATGAGCATTACTCAATGTACATACAAAGAACAATCAAGTGTACACTGTACATGGATTGTACGTGTATTCACTCTAACTTGTGAACAGGTCTAGAGACTCATTGAGTAAAGATGTACTTCCTTTTGTCTGTCCTGAATCTATTCCCCACCAACTTCATTGGGTGCCCCCAAGTTGTATTATGGGAGCAGGAGAATGATTTCTCTCTGGGTGTTAAATGGTATTTGTTAATCAACTCAAGAACCTCTATTTGACTTCATTCTTCATACACGTCTCAGAAAAATCAAACAAGAACAGACTCAGACATGGGTATCTGTCAAGCAACTTGTGCAGTGAAGACCCATGTAAAGAATTAATGTTGCTTCTCTGCAGTCTCCGTTTCTTCCTTCAGCAATCCTTTCACGGTTTTGTGTACTGTTCCAAATTCCTCCCTGGCAGGTTTCCTGTCTCTGTTGTATTTAAAGACAGTTTGTTTCAATGTTATTGCAATATGCTCCTCTAATTCATTTTTTACACATCAATTTTTTTTTCTACTTTGGGCAAAGCTTCCACTTTTTCAAGGAAGCCTTCTTGCCTTTTATGGTGTTATTGACTCTGCTCATTAACCACATTGGCATCCTTTTGGCTTCTTTGTATCTTTTCTAATTTGTGGTACAAATTATATCCAGTCTTCTGCTACAGAGATGTTACATTACCTCCAAGTATCGTAAACATCCTGGATCTCCCTCAGCTTGCTTTTAACTAATCCCTTCATTTGTTTCTCTTAAAATCAAATGTGATATTATTACACACACACATTTTTGAATTTGATAGATCTATGGTGATTGTTCCCAAGCAATTCAACAACACATCTCGCATCTGGTCCTGGTCAACATTCATGATCAGGTCCATAGTTGCTTCCCTTGTAATTGGTTCCATGACTAACTTTTCTGAGGCAATATTTATTATAGCTAGATATTTAATCTCTATTGCAACCAGAATGTTTATTTACCCGATCGGTATGAAGACCACTGAAGTTGCTCAATATTCTCCTTTGGCAGCCATCCTGGGTTTTAGGGGCTAATAGTATGTTTCCAGCAGTAAATTATATTTGGGTCTGGTATATCCACTCACTGATTCTATGAAGGAATGTTATTGAACTCTGTGCCCTCCGACCTATACAGCAATACATCTAATATGTCACACTTTCTCAATGTCCACTGTTTTTCTGCGTACTCACTATATTTCTTTCTTTTCTCTCTCTCTTTTTTAGTCCCAAACATTCCAGTTCTCTCACCTTGGCTTAGAGATTTCTGGCATGAGTTTGTCTGTTCAGGTACCCATTACAAGGTTTGACCCTATCCCTATTTTGAGGGTCTGACAATGCAATACTAAACAGAGTTTAACCCTTCTGCACATATCGCCTTCAATGGACCTAAAACTCTGCTTGGTATGGCCCCATGAAAACACTTAGATCATCATCCACAAGGGAAGAGTTTCCCTGAATGGAGTGCTCCCAGGCTCCTGTTCGCTTTCCCTAGAAGTCTTCTCTGCAACTTTTGTGATGTTAAGCACCAGATGTTGGAATCCATTAGTAGAGCCTGTCTCTTTCATACACATTTTTTAATCCCAACTCCACCAGTTCATCCATGCATCAAGAACCCACAGTTCCACCTGTCTAGCTTACCCACAGCCAGTGTCACAAGGGGGCGTAGGTGGTTACTAGGGTTGCCAACCTCCAGGTACTAGCTGGAAATTTCCTGCTATTACAACTGATCTCCAGCTGATAGAGATCAGTTCACCTGGAGAAAATGGCTGCTTTGCCAATTGGACTCTATGGCATTGAAGTCCCTCTCCTCCCCAATGCTTGCCCTCCTCAGGTTCCACCCCAAAAACCTTCTGCCAGTGGTGAAGAGAGACCTGGCAACCCTAGTGGTTACTGGACAACCAATGAGAGCTGCCGGAGGGCCTATTCACAGTGGTGGCTTCTTGCTAGTGAAGAAGAGAGTCAGGAGGAATCAGCTGAAGGTGAGGGATGGGTCACCTCCTTCCCAGCTCCCCTCTACCCATCCCTCCCTCTCACCAGCTTTTCCCTCACAGTCTGCTGTCTTCACACAGCATTTGCTCCTGCAAATTTGGGAGTATTTGATGTATTTGCTGTGAACTAAAGCGAAGGACAGGAGTGCCTGTTGGGAACAATGGGAGAGGGTTGAAGGCCCGTTGGATATAATGGGAGCCAGGAATACCAAATACTTGCATGGGCTTCATTGAAATACATTTTTTTTTGCTGTCAAATCACATCTGACTTATGGCGCCCCCTTGTTGGGTTTTCAAGGCAAGAGATGTTCAGAGGTGGTTTGCCATTGCCTGCCTCCTCATCACAACCCTGGTATTTCTTGGAGGTCTTCCATCCAAATGCTCTCCAGTGTTGACCCTGCTTAGCTTCTGAGATCTGAATAGATCAGGTTCCAAGCCAAGCCAGGGAAGGCGAGGTCCGGCGGCAGAAAAGCCAAGGAGCCGGAGGGGCCCCGGGGGGGGGGGGCATCGTAGATGGCCAAAGGCCAGGAGAGAGCCCAGGAGGCAAAGGAAACGCTCTTTCCAGAATAAAGTTCCACGTTTTCACTAATATTTTAGCTTCGTCAGCCAGTAAGCTTAGCAATGTTTAGTCCACCATCAAAGGTTTCCATACCGGGGGGCCTTCGGCTTCTTGGCCATCCCGCCGCCGACCCTCACCTTCCCCGGCTTGGCTTGGTGCAGCGCAGTCGGCGCCTCCCCAGCACCATCGTTCCTACTCCAACACCCCTTGCTTGGGATTTGGAAGCTCTGTACGGTCTTACCCTCTTCTTGCATTTACCTCGGATTGGGACTTGTAACAAGTTCGTCGGTCTCTCTGTCACTACCTTCTTCATCCTTGGACGTTGAGTTCTGTATATTTATTCGATAGGACAATTATGAACATTTTTGTGCCTTTAAATGTATAGGTATATATTATCAAACGGCGAAGTGTGTTATTGAATGTACAAAATAGTATAATTTACTTCTAATTTCTTTGAGCCTCATGCTGTTTGCTTTTCCTACTAATTCTAGTTACAGCATAGGTGGTTTGTTTGTTTTTTTGGGTTGCTACCTGGAGGTTGGCAACCCTAGGCATGGAATGACAGTCCCCAGAGAGGAATGACACCCCCAAGGACAGTAAGAGCATTCTGGGACTGGCATGACAGCCCCTGGGAGTAGCAGAAGTGCTCTGGGACTGGAATGACAGCCCTTTTCATTGAAATCAGTGTAAAGTATTTCATTCCACTGAAAGGTTTGCGATTACAGCTGCAGAACACTGATTTAAATCACAGGGGCCATCATTCTACCCTTCCAGTCCCAGAACACTTCTGCTACTCCCAGGGGCTGTCACTCCACTCTGGGAGCTGTCATTACAGGCCCAAAACTCTTCGGCTACTCCCAGGGGCCGTCATTCTACTCTGGGACCTAGCATGTTCAGTTGGTGCTGATAAAGATCAGGAATCAGGTACCTCTGCCTATACCTTTTATAGTGTAAAGCTGACACCGAGCTGAGTGCTATTTGCTGAAGCACCAAGATCTGTACACAAAAAAAGACTGAGACTTTTTGACATGTACTTGTTAGGATGACCCAAGCCTGAGATAAGATTCTTTTTTTTTTAATTTTTTTTATTTTCATAATAAACACAAAAAAAAGAAAAAAGAAAAAAAATACAAAATACATATACATAAAAAGAAAAACAAAAATTACATGTTCAGCGCACTATTTCCACTAATACAATATTCAAACCACTCTATAAGCCATATCGTGCCCTGAATCCAAATCCCATCCCCCACCACAGTGCCCTCCACCATTGGACTTCCGATGGAGTGTTATGACATAACAGAAAAAAAATATCTATTATTATATCATATTTAAAATTATATTATACTATAATTCGTTAACTATACTTTTAAAATCCGTTTTTGCCACTTTGTCCCAATATGCGGTGGCCTTTACCCACATGCATTTAAATTCCTCCATATCTTTATCATGTAAAAAAGCTGTAATTTTGGCCATCCGCATATACATCCATAGTTTTTCTCGCCACTCTTTGATTGAAGGTTTACTTGTTTGCTTCCATTTTTTAGCAATTATAATTCTTGCTGCAGCAAAACTATATTGACATATGACTCTATCACCTTTATCTAGATCTCTTTTTGGTATACCCAATAAACAAAAGGCGGGGTCTCTCTTAATTTTTGATTTAATCAGGTTATTAGTTACATTCAAAACTAATCTCCAAAAACTCCTTATTTTTTTACAAAACCACCAAACATGCATAAATGTACCTGTTTCCGTACCACATTTCCAACATAAAGCTTCATCATCTGTCCTTCAGTGTTACTCCTCTAAAGATGCCTGCCACAGTTGCTGGCGAAACGTCAGGAAAGAAAATTCCAAGACCACGGTTACACAGCCCGGATAACCTACAAGAACCAACTTCATCATCTTTCTTCATTTTGCTTAATAATACTGGGCTGAGATAAGATTCTGAGGTAATTTTAAATTCCAGGTCTATTATGAAATCCTGAGGAAATTAATTTGTAAAATAAAATTCAAAATCTAGCCATGACTTTTAGTCCTAATAAGTAGGGCACTTTCCTATTGTTTCTGTTTAATTCTTTCTAGTGAACCGGTGTGGCCCATGAGATCTAATTTTTATATTCTAAGTGTGAACAGAACACCATGTAATCACATTCTTTTTCATGTCATAACATAACACTGTACAGTAATTTCCAGCCTTTACATTGGTTTACCAACAGCATGTTCTGCATTGGAACTGAAAAGTGATTAGCAAGAACCACTTGATGATAATGTCAGAGATGGACCTTTAAGGCTAAGTTTTTAAAATGTCATCACTCAGTCTTAATCTAGGCTCACTGTGTAATCTTGACCAAATCACTGTAGCTTTTGCTAACCTACCTCTCAGGGTTCTTTTGAGATAATTGTTTATTTACTTCATTTGTACCCCATCCTTCTTCTCAACAGGAACTCGAAGTGAGAAAGGGAGCCTGGTTAAAGTCTCTCGCCCAGAGCCTACAAAAACCTGGAACCGGCCCTCATCTTACCTCATGCATGGAAAGCATAACATTTCTGAAAATGTTGCCCTAGAGATCGTAGACTTCAGCATTTTCTTTAGGAACCTTGGGTTTCTAGGATGTCTCAACATCTCCTTTCTCAGTAGTGAGGGAAGGAAGGAAAGTTCTTTAACATCAATAGCACTTCTGTTCTAGTTGGTCTTGGAGTTTGGCAGTTTTATTTGTTTATTTATATCCCATGTTTCTCCCCAATGGGAACCCAAGTTGGCTTACATAATTTTCCTTTCCTCCATTTTATCCTCACAACAACCAGGTTAGGCTGAGAGTAGGTGACTGTACCAAGGCCAGCAAGCTTCCGTGGCAGAGTGGGGATTCGAACCTGGCTTTCCCAGATCCTAATCCAACAGTTTAACCACTATACCATGCTGACTCTCAGTGGTATGATTGCTAACATTGCTGGGAGGAAGACGATTCTTCCACTTGGACTCATCAGGTGGCCCAGAACTGGCTAGGAATCTGGGCCAAGCTGTCTGTTACTTTCTGGTACTGCCACTGAGGCAGTGCCCTTGGGTGATGCCTGAGAGTTTAATCTCTGTTACATGTCCCTTCAGTGGGGACAACCAGTGTCTGAAGGGCTGTTATCTATTATAGTGTGCATAGGAATTATTGGTGGAGCGAAGTTGGTGGTAAGGGTATTTAGGGTAGCTGCTGGTTGCTACTTGTTGTCTTTTAGTTAATGTCATTGTTAGTCTTTTAATATATGTAGGTTAACAGCATATGTCTGACACACAACTTCCCAGTACTGCATAGGTGTTGCAGGTCTGGTGGTAGGTGGAATGTTTGTGCAGAGAGACAGGAGGAAGATGTGTAAAGACTCAACTTCTGTTCAATCTCCAAGCAATCCTAAAGCAAAGGGACTCTCCTTTCCCCTTCTTTGGTGTTAGTTAATGCCAGATTTGAGAATCAGAAGATCACAGCGCGCTGTGATTGGCTAGTGCAGGAGTATTTATATCAGGCATGTTTCACTGAAACCTCGCTGGATGATGCTAGTGATTTTGCAAGTACTATCAGGGGTTACTAGCTGGGCATGTTGTTCTTTGTTGACTTTGAACAGGGGGGCAGAAGTTTCCCTTCAACTGTGGAATGAACAGAATCACTGAAGAAATACATCAAACCTTACTCTTTTAGACATCAGGAAGGCTTGCAAGACCCAGCTATCTCTGCAGTCCTTTTTGTTGATAGCTGTCTGCACAGTAAAGTTAATAGTTATCCGAGTAGTAAATTAGATACACTATGAGGCTGGCATGGGGTGTTTTAGTTTGTTTAAAGGTGGGTTAGTTACTTTTTATTTTTGCTTTAGATTGTTGTTTTCATTTATGTTGTTAGCTGCTCTGAGCTTTATGGGAAGGATGGAAAATACATGTTTTAAAACAACTACATTTTCCAACATCTTTGGTACTATCGTGGATTCCGACCTCAGACTGCCTCCACTAGAGCATCTATTAGCCTGTCTAATGGGTCAGCAACACTTATGACCTTTGCACCAGGTGGGTGAGTTGCCAATCCAGTCAAAATGCCAGTCACAAATTCATCTCTTTATGCTTCCAGTTATCGAATGTCCGACGACATGGACGTCTCTGCCAGTAAACAATGCTTGACAATTTAAGCCATCAATCATCCCATTAGGGTGGTCCTTCTGAGTAGAGAGCTAAGGCTGGATGTTTCCCGAAGTTCAGGCACTTAAATACATACTTCACACACTTGTAGCTCAGAGCTGCTGCTTGTTGCCCGTGGTTCTTTGAAGAAGTTCTGTGGTTTCCTTACATTAATCGATACTCTTCAATGAGATATTTGTAGCCCTTTGTTGTTGTTTTTCAGTGTCGATGTGTACTTTAGTAGAATGTTCGACAAAAGCCCTCAAATGTTATTTTTTCCCCAAGCCCAGAATGGGTCAGTTATTCTTTGTTTCAGTTAGGGACAACTTCATCATGCTCCTTCATCAACCTAGGGACAATGGCCTAGAATATCACTTTGTTGATGTATTAGTCATTACAGTCAACAAAGGAAAGGAACTGATAACATATTCAAGGCATGCTTTTATTTCAAGTCTGCAGAACTGTCAACAGTAGGTTTGACATCATCAAAGGTATTTTTTTTCTACTGAGCAAACACAGAAGCCAGATTTTTCTCCTCTTCTCTCCTAGATAGATGTACTCAAACCTTTCCATGGGTGTGAGCATATAAAGATGGCTCCTGAACATGCTCCGTGTGCACTGAGACTGCTCCATTCAAAACAACGGCAATCTGATGTTCTGGTCAGCATATGCCCATAGAAGCCTCTGGAAAGAGGTCGGAGCAGCACAGTTCACAGACTCCCCGTGTATTTTTTTTCTTTCTCATCCATTGTAGGATGTCGAGGATTTGGTAGCTCTAGAATTTGCAGTGCTGCACCTGCTTCCATTCTTTCCCACTATTCTTCTACAGTTTTCAGGTCAGAATTCGTTGATGAGGTGAAGGGAGGGGATGTCTGGTGGGGCTGCTGCTGTTTGTATAAGAATACTTTTGAGTATGGGGATGGCCACCAAATTTTGTACAGATATGCCATGGAGTGGGGTGGGTGTATAAGTGAGTGTAAATGGAGATGGATATTATGAGTGTGTACTGGCAGGAGGGTGGTTGTGTTTATATGGGATACAGATGCAAGCATGGAGATACTGCAGTGCACCTGTGGGTGTGCGTATGTGCGATATATCTTGCATTCACTGATAAATATATCGTCTCCTGGAATCTGCATATATATTTAGTCTTCACAGTGCGCCAAAGCAATATACTTGATATGCCATGTGTTTTTGTTTGCTATTGTGCTCCGCCAGGAGTGGTGTTTCAGATTCTGAAGCCCTGGATAAGAGTCCAGGATGAGGCCTCAGAATCCGTACCCCACTCCCATACACACACACCAAGGCCAAGAAAGGGGTGGCCCACACCCTGTATAACATGGTGAGGAGCCATTGCTACTAGAAGCCCATACCCCAGATGGGGTGGGTCCAAGTGGTGGCAGGACCTTGCTCTTCTTCATTTCTGCCCTCTTTATGGGGTCAGGGACAAGGGGTGATCGAGGCCCCTTCCTACAGAAAGCCCAGGGCAGCTGCCCCTATTGCCTATTGTCTGTGATGCTGGGGGCAATTTTTTATTCTGCATAAATTTAAACGAATTGATATACACAAAGCAGCTGTGGTCAGAACTTGCTTGCTTCCACTCGGAAGTACTGAAAGCCCACAGTTTCATGCAGACATCCATTATCTGTTCATCCTTTGGGGAACAAAGGAAACTATAACCATAAAAGACTGTGCATGTTTTGGGTTGGATCCAACCAGTTTTTCCACTGATGAAAAAGGGAGGAGGGGGTCCTCTTTGACCACCAAAAAGTTTATGTTTGGGATTGTGGGACAAAAGCCATGTGGAAAGGGGGCTGCAATAAAGAAGAAAATTGGCCATGATTGAGGGGAAAAAGCTGGCTGTATCCAACCGTTTATCTGCTGTAAACTTTAAACTCAATTTCTTTGAGCAACCCAGTTACCAATTAGAGACCAAAGGTATTAATTTCAGAGAAATAGCCATGTTAATCTGTTGCAACAAAAATAAGCAGGGGTCTTGGGGCACTTTAAAGACTACCCAAATTTAATTCCCGCATAAATT
The DNA here is from genome assembly GCF_029931775.1 of Euleptes europaea. Lineage (NCBI taxonomy): Eukaryota > Metazoa > Chordata > Lepidosauria > Squamata > Sphaerodactylidae > Euleptes > Euleptes europaea. Next base: position 26,782,598 of record NC_079317.1, read on the forward strand.
TTCATGCACTAGAGCCCACCTTGCGTCTGTAGTCCATGAAAGTTTATGCTGGAATAAAATGTTGGAAGTATTTAAGGTGCCACAAGACTCCTGTTAATTTCTGACTGAAAGTATATTATAGATCCCCACTGATTTTCTCTAGAATAATTATGATTTTATACATCTGTTTGCCATTAATGCTTTCATACCTGCGTTAAAGAACCCAGACTTTTCTTGTACATAAATGGTTGCATAAGTCTGGTAATTTTGTTTTTAATTGCTCTAAGCAGTTTCAAAGAATTAAGCCAAAAATGACTTTTGAAATTCTGCTGCCAGCAGAAGAAAAAGATGGCAGAAAACTTGCAGAACCTACACAAGAAAAGCACTTTCCCTCTTCTACCCCATGCTCTGCATTAGCTTATTCAGCTGCCTTCAGGACTTACAGTTTTAAGCAGACTTGCTTAAAAATAGCTTTTGTGTGGACAATGGTTCCTTAAAAAAACATACTTGTTGGTGCTTGGGAAAGCAGCACCGGGGACAGGGGCAGATGCCACCTGAAATCTGTCAAGGTGCCAGAAGCCTCCTTAATACTCTCTATGGAGGAGAAGGAACCTTCCCCCAGGGAGTGGGGGTGAGAGGACTGCATTATCAGGAGCATAGTGCTGCTTGGGAGGCCCCCTTCTATAAATTCCACCAGAGTGGCTAGAGACCACGGGTGGGTGCAAAGGATGTCCTTAGCATTAGCACCACCTTTTCTCGCCAACTTTCTCTACCACTGAAGGGAGAATCAAACCAGCTTACAATCACCTTCCCTCCCCCCCCCACAACAGACACCCTGTGAGGTAGGTGGGGCTGAGAGAGCTCTAAGAGCGCTGTGACTAGCCCAAGGTCAGCTAGCTGGCTTTGTGTGTAGGAGTGGGGAAACCAGCCCAGTTCACCAGATTAACGTCTACCGCTCATGTGGAGGAGTGGGGAATCAAACTGGTTCAGGCAGACTCAATGAAAATTGCTTCTGATTGCCCACACGGAAATGGGGTAGACATGAACGGGGATGGTAAAGTAAAGCAGGATAGCCACTTAAGGTTACCCAAGGGCACATGCCAGGCAAGTCAAAAGAGAGGGACAGTGTGGAGGTGTTTCTATGCTAATGCTAGAAGCCTCCAAGCAAAAATGGGGGAGTGCATGATTTTAAGAGGAAACATAGATAAAACTGTTCTTACAATCTGTTTCTTGTCTGAGCACTGTTGTATAAGGATTGTTTTAGGCTGCAAAATGTTTTATACTGTGTTTATGCTCTGGCTGGGTTTTTAATGGTTGGGTGTTTAATGGTTTGTTAATTTTAATTATTTTATCATGTTTGATTTGGAGAGTCACCTCGAGCAGGTCTTTGGAAAGGTGGCATATACATTTTCTAAATAAAATAAGTCAGTAGGCTACACCCTTTCAGACAGTTTGCCTCACCCCCTAACAGTATTTCACAGGTGCTGTATAACCATATCGTAAACCCATGAAAATCTGCCCCCCAAATATACTTGGAGTTTTCTCATCACCTTCATGATGTAGATACCTGGTCTGTAGCTGACCTGCCCCATAAAAATTGTGATGGATAGTTTGCAAGAATTCCTTCACCAAAAAACACCACTTATTTCTTCAGAAAAGGACTTTGGATTTCTTTTCCCAGAATGCCTCTCACTTGCTAATCGCCTAATTTCATTTTATTTCCCTTCTTCTATAGAGAAGAAATTAATGCAACACTTCACTCTTCTGGCATTTTATTCCTTTCTCCAGATGTTCAGAAATAGAGTACAAATCGTTCAATGCAAAGAAATGACTCCAAAGTTCAGTGATTCTACTGATGGCTCATCTACTGCAGGTGCTTTATTGTTCTTCTGGGCTGTTATACTTTTTGCACAGTGTATTCAAACAGAATTTTGTGTGTTTGCCTTAGCAGTATGTGCAAAGACCCAATGGAGATCTTGGCCTAGAGGCTGAAAGTTCATGTACCATCTCTTGTTAACTTCTTCCATTCTGTCATCTGGAGAACATTTTTCCCAAGTTTCCATTGACTTTCTTGGTGTGTCCTCTATGTCCATAAACAGCAAATGCTATTTGAAAGTCTCTGAACCATTTGACCCATTTGTGCTGATAGGTGTTGTTCAAAAGCTTATGGTGTACAGATGATACTTTATGGTTTAATTTAATAATATTTGGTCATGAACTTCTTAATTTTACTTCTGTGTTCTTACACAATTACAGTCCGCAACTGCTGACCCCTCTGTGATATCACAAAAGTTAAACCAATGGCAGATCAGCAAACAATAACCCCCTCTGCCTGCCAACATCCAGTAAGATATCAGAGCAGATTAGGTGTTTTGCTGCCAAATAACACTCTCAGCCTATGGGATGTAAAGGTACATTTGTAATATAAACATACCTTTTTATTTTTTTTTAGTAGTTTCGCCATTTATACCGTCTTTGATCTCTCACCTCTGTGTCCTCTGTGCAATTAGTTCTAACCTAAGGGTAATTTTAAAAATGAAATGAAAACATGCTTTTTTCTCACTAGAAGGGATCTTATGAATATCATTCATGTGGTATGTAATATGGCAAACTGCCACTTATATACTTTTGTTTATTTTATTTAATTATGTGTTTCCCCCATGTCTTCTCAGTGGGGACCCAAAACATAAAATGCAGTAGAAATAAACAAGAGAAAGGGGTGGGTGGTGGTGAGACTTTTGAGTACAGAAAAGGCATTCCACTTTCTCCTGGCTGGTCATCCTACCAGCTTGAGGCTAGAAGAGCCCTACAGCTCACACCTTGGGGCATGCCCACACTTTAAATACCTCTGGAGCAAGAGCAGGAGGAGATTGATGATGATAATAATTATTTTATTTTACCCTGCCTTTCCCCGGCGAATCGGGCTCAGGGTGACTAACAACATATCAAAATACATAGTAAGCACAGTTAAAACCATCTAAAAACAACATAAATATACTAGTTAATAAATCATCTACAGATGGCACCCAAACTATTTCACCTTAGGGAGTATGTTATAGAAGGCAACTCTGCCTTTTTGCCTGTCTTGATATCACTCAGCCTATTTGGGCGGGGGGATGGAGATGGATAGACCCGGGGCAGGAAAAAAACACTCTGGTAAAAGGGTGGGAAAGAGGGTTAAGAGGGAGTGGAAAGGAGGGAGGAATAAAGGGATAAGGAGGCCAGGCTCTAGATGTAACTATTGGGTTTTATATATGGTTAATATGGCAGAGTTTGCTAGGGTTGCCAAGTCCCTCTTAGCCACTGGTGGGAGGTTTTTGGGGCAGAGCCAGAGGGGAGGGACTTCACTGCCATAGAGTCCAATTGCCAAAGCAGTCATTTTCTCCAGGGGAACTGCTCTCTATTGGCTGGAGATCAGTTGTAATAGCAGGAGATCTCCAGCTACTACCTGGAGGTTGGCAACCCTAGAGTTTGCCCAGCCATGGAAGCATGATATTGAGGACAATAAAATCAGTCTTCCCAAGCAGTAAATTACAAAAAAGTAGAACTTACATTTATTCAAGTTTAGTCTATTCACATTCTTGTTGTGGTTGATAAACAATAGAAAGCCTTATCTAAAGAATACATTTTCCTATACAAGTGGCTAGCTAATCCAGAGTCATGTGAGTGCAAGTATGAGTGTATTGTTTTTTACAGGAGAGACCTGTAGAAACATCTGCCCCCATGCAGGGCCATCTTAACGCATGGGCCTGATGGGCACTTGCCCGGGGGGGCCTCGAGCATAGGGGCCCTATGCTAATCTGTGTATGTTAAGTGACTTGCCATAAATAAATACTACTACACAGTAGTCTAGATTATACTAAACTATAAAATAATATTTGTTGCAATGTTATTGTGTTACAAATGGACATTATGATTTGTCTCTGATTTAGTATCCCTGGGTTATTATTGCAGTCACCTCTGCCACAGTGCCACCTCACTTGCATGTAGGCCTATGTGTATGGATCTCGTGCTGTATAACGTAATTTAGCGTATATGTTGTCACTTAAACTCAGTTGACATTACTAACATTAGACCTACTGTAGTACTATTAATAGCAATGGCATGATTATTGGATATATTTATACATTGTTTATGAACCCAGGCTATGCATAGATTATTAGTGATTGAACCTGAGATTCAGTCACAATATTGAACACTTGTACGGTAATCATGTAGTGGTTATTTAAGATTATGAATTTATGATGCAGTACTAATAAGCAGGTATTGATAGTTTGTGAATATATGAATGGATAAGCTTTTTAATTGTGCAAGTTGAGAAAATTGTTGAATGTAGTCTGGTAGACCTATACATAGATCAGGCTAGATCAGTGCCAGACACCCTAGCTATGCCAGTAAGCTAGATCTAGGTCAGTTTTATGAATCAGCACACAGTAGAGAATTAAGAATAAAGAATTATTAAGAATAAAGACTGTTCGTACAATTAAAGGAATGACACGTTCATTATGGAAGCAGAATGTTTAAATATTTAGGTCTTGATGCAAGCACACTTATATAATATAACCCTACATCGGACTGGTGTGGGACTAAATACTAAATATTTAAGATATATATTTCCAGGTGAATAACCCTTTCAGCAGAAATGAAACATAATGTTTTGAGTGGAGCACAGAAGAGGAAGAGAGCTGCAGAGGAGAAGGAGAAAATAGGAAAACTTCCAAAATTAACATCGTGGCTCAACACAGGTGCAACGACAGCCACTCATACCATTCCTTCAGATATAGCATCCACATCTACATCCATTCCTCCTACCAATCATACAGTTTCAGCAGACATACCACCATTGCCTGTTGCTGCTGCTGGTGACATTTTACAAGAGGAAGTACCCAAATCTATAATAGTAAAGGAGTTTGCAATCCAAGATACAGATCCGGAGCTATGGAACATTAATGATACTAACCCAATAGATTACTGGATTTGTAGTGAGCCCTCATCATGTCAGAATCATGATAGCAACCTTTCAAACTCACGCAGAGTGTATCAAACAGCTGGAGTAGAGAATATGAAGGCAAGGTATTTATCAAACGATGTGTTAAAACGTGAACTGTGGAATGGTGAGTGTGTAAAACGTGAATGGCTACTCTATTCACCATCCCAAGGTCGTTTGTACTGCTTTGTATGTCACCTATTGTCCAAGAAAGAATCTCCCTTTGCTACATCGGGGTTCAATGACTGGAAGCACAGCAATGTTATTGTAGAACATCGAAGAACATCGAAAGTGCATGACAGCATATTTGATAAGGCATAAAGAAACTGGAAGTGTAGATTCTTTATTACTTGAGCAACATCACTTGGAGCAGGAATATTGGCATAAAGTGTTGACACGTGTGGTTTCTGTAATTCGCTTTCTTGCCTCCAGAGGTTTGCCATTTCGTGGAGAAAATCAGATTATTGGGTCAGCAAAAAATGGCAACTATTTAGGTATACTAGAGCTGCTGAGTGATTTTGACCCTTTCTTGGAAGAACATCTCAAAATGTATTGAAATCCTGGAAAAGGGAATCAGTCATATTTATCTGCAAATATTTGTGAGGAATTTATTGAATTAATGGGACAACAGGTTCTTTGTACTATTCTTGAAGAAGTAAAAGAGTCAAAGTATTATTCAATAAGTGTAGATTCCACTCCAGACATCTCACACACAGATCAACTGACATTTACTGTCTGATACATTAAAGGCTGTGAGCCTGTGGAATATTTCTTGATGTTCATCCCCATCTTTTCTCATGGAACAAAGGATCTAACAGACACTGTTGTAGATTTTCTTAATGAGAACAACATTCCACTATCAAACTGCCGTGGTCAGTCATATGATAATGCCTCAAATATGTCTGGACGATATACTGTATTGCAAACACGGATTCATCAACTCAATGAGTTTGCCATTTATGTCCCCTGTGCTGGACACAGCCTGAACTTGGTGGGAGTAAAAGCAGCAGAGTGTCGTCTACAGACTGTAAAATTCTTTGACTTTGTTCAGCATCTGTATTTGTTGCTGGTTCTACTCATCACTGGAATGTATTGACATCATCTGTAGGAAAAGATTTTGTGGTCAAGCGTCTGTCTGACACACAATGGTCAGCACATTTTGATGCTGTTCATGCTCTGTATGGGGGTTTCGAGAAAATAAAACATGCACTGGATTCTCTATCAGCTGACAATGAACAGCAAGTGAATACAAGGCGAGAGGCAGAAAGATTGAGCAAAAAAATGGAAAACCTGGAAACAATTTTTCTCACAATTCTTTGGAATGACATGCTAGAAAGAATGAACAAAACAAGGAAGGTCCTGCAATCAAAGGATGTGAACATCCTTGTTGCCACGAAACTTTTTGAGTCTATGAAAACCTATCTTCTGGAAACTAGAGACAAATTTAGTGAATATGAATTCAAAGCCAGGAGTATGTGTCCAGATACAGATTACAGTGATGGGAAAAAAACGGGAACGAAAACGAAGTGTGAGTCTTAGTAGATATGATGGATCAGAAGAGGTACTTCTCAGTAAAACCGAAAAGTTCAGGGTGGAAACTTTCCTCCCTATTCTGGACACTCTAATCTTTGAACTGACAAAACTTGCACAGGCTTATTCACAGATTGGAAATCTGTTTTCTTTCTTCAATGAATTGAAAACCATTGCTTCTGATGCACTAAAGAAAAAGTGTGAACATCTGGCTAATATGTATCACAAAGACCTGAATTATGATAACCTTTTAAATGAATGTGAGCATCTCAAGCACTACATGGCTCTTGATGAAAATTGTGAGACTCTCCCTGCACTGTACAGAAAAATAATTTTGGACAATTTGAAATCTGTATTCCCGAATGTTGAAATTGCACTCAGAGTGTTCATGTGCATGATGGTGACCAACTGTACAGGAGAACGTTCTTTTTCAAGACTGAAACTTATAAAAATCTGCTTTGTAACACAATGGGGCAGCATCGTTTGAACTGGCTTTCACTCATGTGCATGGAAAATGACATCCTGAAGACCATTGACTTCAAGCCAATAATAAAGCAATTCTCTGAAAAGAAATGCCGCAAATGCTTGTTATAATAAGAAGTTTGTCGTAATTTCATACCCTAATCTGTGTGGTTTACTGAGTATTATTGTGTTTTTCAAGCCTTGTGTATTGTTCAAATGTTTATCATGTTGATTAGTTGCTGCTGTACAGCATGTTTTTAATGTTTTAAAACCAGTTTTGTTGAAGTGCCAATAAAATAAATATATGTTTAACATTATCGACCATTTACTTTTTATTCCTGTGAGTGGTTGTCGTAGGGGCCCCAGCACACTGGTTTTCCCAGGGGACCATAATGCTGTTAAGACGGCCTTGCCCCCATGCAGACCATGTGGAAAACAGAGATAAAATGGCTACTGAGAAAGAAGGAGGAGGGGTTAGAGGGCAGTCCCCAGGTTCAGACAAAGAGGAACATCCCATTCAACAGATAACAACAAACAGATAAAATTAGCACCCCCCAGTGTCCAGGCATGCTGAGTCGTTCTCATTCGAACAATAATCCCGTCCCTGCCCTGAACTATAAGCCTGGCAGAACATCTCTGTCTTATAGGTCCTGCGGAACTGGGCTAAATTCCACAGGGCCTGGGTCTCATTAGTTACACCAGGCTGGGGCCAGGGCTGAAAAAGCCCTGGCTCTGGTTGAGGCCAACCGGATAGTATTAGGGCCAGGGACCACCAGAAGATTAGTTCCAACAGAGCGTAATGCTCTCTGAGGGGTATATTGGGAGAGGTGGTCCTGCAGGTATAATGGTCCCAGATCGTTTAGGGCTTTGAAGGTTAATACCAGAACCTTGAATCTGATTCGGTACTGCACCTGGAGCCAGCACAGTTGGCGGAGCACTGTGTCAGCAAGGGCGTCCAGTCGAGCCCCGGATAAGTAGGCTCCGTGTCTCCTTCCCACCCCCTGTTCTCATTCCTTTGATCGCCAGGCGTTAGCGTTTCAATAGAAATCCGATGTGAGATCTCTGGCGCCGCGGAACTATGCCTGGGAGCCCGGAGATCTAGTCAATTTCACCAGGAGGTTTAGTAGAGAGCAATCACCGGCTAACACTTCCTTATTGTCACCTTGTATCCTTTCACATTCAAAACAACTCTGCTGCATCTCACCCTTTCATGTCCTACCATTGATGTAACCAAATGTCTTGTACGTTCCCTATAAAGATGACCAGTATTTCCCCAACCTGTATTCTGACCTTAAGTTTGTATAGACATGCTGAACCCGTTTGCTTTCTTAATAAAACTTTAAACTCTCTGAAACGTCTGGAGTGAAGTTTACTATTACTGAGATGCAACGAGGTACTGAAGTCTGACACACTGGCTGTATGTGGGCTCTGAATGGGGTCCCCGTCAGGTCCTGCACCGCCACATTCTGGACCAGCTGGAGTTTCCAGATAAGTCTCAAGGGCAGCCCTGTGTAGAGCGAGTTACAGTAGTCTAGTCTGGAGGTGACTGTTGCATGAATCACTATGGCTAGATCAGAATGGGACAGGTAAGGGGTCAGCTGCCGAGCCTGATGGAGATGAAAAAATACCATATTGGCTGTATGCATGACTTGGGCCTCCAAAGAAAGGGAAGCACCCAAAGTCACTCCCAGACGCTTAATGGAGGCAGCTGATGTTAGCTAGACCCTGTCAAGGTCAGGAAGCTGAACACCCTGACCTGGACCACCCCGGCCCAACCATAGGACCTCAATCTTATATGGGGTCAATTTCAGATGGCTCTGCTTCAACTATTTCACCACAGCCTCCAGACACCCAGCCAGCTTTTCCAGGACAGTGTCCAGCTGGCTGTCCATCAACAGATGCAGCTGGGTGTCATCTGCATACTGATGACAGCCCAGCCTGAACCTCCTGACTAACTGGGCAAGGGGGCACATATAGATGTTTAAGAGCATAGGGGAGAGGATCGCTCCTTGTGGAACCCCACACTCTAGGGGGTAGCATGGCAAAATCCTCTCCTCAATCGCCACCCTCTGTCCCCAGCCTTGGAGAAAGGAGATCAGCCATTGCAGGACTGTCCCACATAATCCAATGTTGGTGAGGCGGTGGGCCAACAACTCATGGTCGACCATGTCGAACGCTGATGAAAGATCGAGCAATATCAGCAGCACTACCCCGCCCCAATGCAGCTGTTTACAGAGGTTGTCTGTGAGGGTGACCAGCATGGTCTCCGTCCCTGGGCCGGAAGCTGGACTGAAACAGGTCAAGGGCCGATGTGTCCTCCAGGAAAGCCTGCAGTTGCTCCACCACTGCTCTCTCAACTACCTTACCCAGGAATGACAAATTCAACACTGGGCAGTAGTTGGCAGGATCAAGAGGATCCAGTGGTGGCTTCGGGAACATTTTGTCATCCATGGTGAACATACCTTCGTACTGTACATGTATTCCATTTATATCCCATCTGTCTTTCCTTATGGAACTCAAGGTGGCATATATGGGGTTCCCAGGAGTTCTTCTAGCCAGACCCAGATCTCCTAAGCTTGAGAACGTAAGAAGAGCCCGGCTGAACCAGGCCCCTGATCTATCTAGTCTACCATCCTGTTTCATACAGTGGCCAACCAGTCATCCTGGAGCAAGGCTGAAGAGTTGTATGATCTCCATTCGTATTTTTCTTGTCCCACTGTCACTTCTGGTCAAACAGGTTGTACAGGATTTTAAAACAGTACCAGAGCCTTCAAAACCTCTTTACCAGAGGTGACTATAGGGTGATAATAACCCTTCAAGTAGCAATCCCAACAATTCTCTTTTTTTTAAAAAAAAACCCAACCTTATCATTTGTCACTAGTCAAAATGATAGGAAAAGCTTCACTGGTTTAATTTCTTAATGCCAGGTAGCTTATAAAGAAAGAGGAATAGACCCACTAAAAAAACTGGCAACCAACTCTAAAATAAAATTGCAAGATGTGTTCCTATAGTACACTTTCATTTTCAAAGTTTAGTATTGACTTAATTAGACTGCATTCTTTTGATTTCTTTTTTGTTGTGGTGGGGGGAACGATTTAGGATTAAATAGTAGTACTTATTGAAAACAGTGATTGTAGTTACTTGCACTGGTCTAAAAAGAACTCCCCAAACAAAAGCCGTATAATACTTTGCTTTTGCATTATTTGGATTGGTCCCTATAAAAGGCATCATATGGCTTTTGTTTTTGACTTTTTTAAAAAATGCATTTTTCTCTGCTGATGTTGCACTTGTCTTTATCTGGCCCATGCCCGAGGGCAAAACTGACATCAGTTCTTACTAGGAAAACCAGGCGTGGAAAGACGAAAGCAGGAAGCTTTTCCATTTCCCACCAATGAACTGGGAGGTGAACTCTGCTGGCCAGACTGGTTACAGGGAAGGGCTTGTGACACAGTTTCAGAAGAGCAGCTTTTTGCCAACTCCCCTCAGCTATGGGAGATTCAAGAACTTTGTCAGACTGAGTTAAGACTTGTATGCTTCAGAGATTGCAGAATACTTTGCTGCCTCTTTCTTGAAAATTCTCCCCTCCTCCCCACCCACACACACACAGAGAGAGAGTTTTCTACCAATCTGAACAAAAAATCCTAAGTGTTTTATTCTGGCCAAACCTGAAAAGCAGATGTAAGTGCTGTGGTACTAGCTCAGCATGGGAGCAGAATCAGTTAGTAGTGGTAACTAGGGGTACCTTTTTCTTTTATTTTTGTTCATTGAAAAATATTTTAACCTTGCCCTTTCACCAATTGTGAACCTTCGGAGCAGCAGACGAAATATCATAAAATGCTGAACAACACCAGGACTGCAATAATGTATAGACTTTCCCGTTTTTGTGGGTGTGTGTGTGGAAATAACAGGATGGATGCCTTCGTAACGGCCACATCAGGATGTTATTTGTGGGTGAAATGAAGGTGAAACTCTCAAACTATGCTGTCATAAGCAGAGTTACACCCTTTTAAGGACTTCAGTGGACTTAGAAGGGCGTAACACTGCATAGAATTTCACTATTCTCTAGTGCATAGCGTTGCCAGGTCCCTGTTTGCCACCGGCGAGAGGTTTTTTTGGTGGAGCCTGAGGAGGGCGGGGTTTGGGGAGGGGAGGGACTTCAATGCCATACAGTCCAATTGCCAAAGCGGTCATTTTCTCCAGGTGAACTGATCTCTATCGGCTGGAGATCAGTTGTAATAGCAGGAGATCTCCAGCTACTACCTTGAGTTGGCAACCCTACTAATGCATGTGTGTTATAGACACTTTCATGCAGGTTGGAAATCCTGAAGTTCTTATGAAATGTGCTCTAGGTAGCTTCTGCTCTTCTCCTCTGGTCTAGCTATTTTGGATCCTTTGAGTATATTTTGGTAATTTGACATGTATGTAAATCCGACTGGCTTCACGGAAAAGAAAACGGTGCATGGGAGGGGTGGAATTTGGCCTTGGGTTTCATTTTTATCTTTTGCAATCATTCCAGCGCACAAGGTTTTAACGGCAGCTTCCAAAGCAACGTGAGTAGCTTGTCTGGACTAGCAGGAAAAGGTTGGAGCCTGCCGTACTCAGATGGGCAAAGTCCCATTTAAACAAACAGCTCCATCTATAAGTGCTTTAACATCAGCGACTACTGTTTACGCAGCCAAGTGCCTAAACACGCTTCAAGTTAAACAGGATGATGAAAATAGCTTGTATTAATGAGATGGCCTTTGAACAAAAAAAAGCTGTTGCTGTGTTTATTAGTGCCAGAGCATCAAAAAGACATTTCAACAAAAAGGAAATCCTCCTTTCCGCCCCCCTCCAGCACCCCGACTGTGAAAATGATGGTGACGATATATAACCATTCAAGCTCATGTGGCATTTCATATAAACTCTTGTTTTGGCCAGCAAATCTTTAATCCTGAGCAGACACAAATGTAAAATGGGTAATCAAGTGGTGAAATAATTGAAACTGACTGTCACTTTGGTGCCTTTTCCTTTTCGGCCGCAGCGCTTCTCATTAATCACGTGTGTATCGGTATTCTTGCATCTGTAGAGCCGGGTTTCATTTTAAGGTCAGCCTTCAATTTCTGGAGAATATAATTTAAAGCTATTTATAGAGCTTTGCGATTGCCTCTACTAGCTAATGGGGAGAAGGGGGCGGGAGGGCCTTCCCTCTGCAACGGAGGGATAAATGTGTAACAGCTGTGTCTGCTTTAACTTGATTAAAGGCACTAAAAAAAAGGGTAAACAGAAGAAGGCCTCCCTCCCCACAAAAGGGAGCCCTCCTATCTGTTTTCATTGTAAAACTCTTCACCCGGGCCTGACGCCTGGTTCATCAGGAGTCCCCGGGTTTCTGTGTTGAAAAGTTTACTTTGCCGTTTGTCTCGAGGAGGGTCAGTGTGGTAGTGAATAATTTATAGGCGGCCTGAATGAGCTCATTAGTCACCTTTTCAGAGTTTTAAATGAGTTTGGTGGTTGTCGTTACATGAGGCCTTCTGTTCAGCCGCACGACAAAATGACAGTTTGGCAGTTGGCTCGCTTGTAGCCGGGGAGGCCGCCTCCTTTCAGAGGAGGATTTGCTTTTGTGTGCTATTCAGACCCCCTTTTCTATCACCCAGCGCTGGTCTAGTAACTCCCAGGCTTCAGACCTTCTTCCTCTCAGGCAAAGAGGAGGCAGTAACGGGTGCTTACATTGTAGGGGCCCAGAGATCTGGACCTCCTTAGCACTGAAAAGGACTCTCCAGTCTCAATTTACTTTCATCCAGCTGTGCTAAAGAGCCAAGGAATAGAACACCTATTCCCCATAATGCACGTGTTAGCATAGGAATATAAAATAGCAAACCGACTTACTTGTGACGGCCTCAGTTCCTATGTCCTTATCGACAACCTGCCGTTGAAGGTTTTCCTGGCATACAGAGGAAGAGAGAATAAAATTTTTAATTAATAAACCGAATCTAGATAAAATTGACGTACTAGCATTGGGGAGTTCTTTGGCTCCAGATGATCGTTTATGGCCTGTTCTGGATTTCACTGCAGTCCCCCTAAAATATCAGATTCATAGCGTGAGAGGGCTTTTAGATCTAGTGTTACCTTTGCGTGCCCAAATGGCTGTTGTAGCTTGAAGTGCCTTTCATTAGCTTTGGTTGGTATACCTGCTTCACTGTCCATGGAAAGAATAACTACGTCACAGTTGTCCTTATCTGATCACATCAAGACTAGATTACTGTAAAGTGTTCTTCATGGTGCTGCCTTTGAAGTTCTCTTGGAAACTCCAGTGGGTACAACACTGTAGCAAGATTTTGTTGGGGACATAATCACAGCGATCGTGTCAACCCTCTGTTGTGAGATTTCCATTGGCCTCCAGTAGGGTTGCCAACCACCAGGTACTAGCTGGAGATCTCCCGCTATTACAACTGATCTCCAGCCGATAGAGATCAGTTCACCTGGAGAAAATGGCTGCTTTGGCATTTGGACTCTATGGCATTGAAGTCCCTCCCCAAACACTGACCTCCTCAGGCTCTGCCCCAAAAACCTCCCACCAGTAACAAAGAGGGACCCGGCAACCCTATCAATAATCCATTCAAATTTGGTAGCATCTTTCCTTCCTTAGGATGTGAAAAGTACTCTTCCTGTCTGTGCTACATCTCCTTTGGACAATGCAAATGATTCACTTTCCACTTGCACATTGTAGGCAGGCCCTGCTGCCTGGCTTAAACTTTTTTCTAGGTTTCATTCCAAGCATCTGGTGGTGGAAAGTGCTGTTAAGTCACAGCTGACTTATGGCGACCTTGTAGGGTTTTCAAGGCAAGAGACGTTCAGAGGTGGTTTGCCAATGCTTGCCTCCTCATGGGCTGAGAGAGTTCTCTCGAGAACTGTGACTGGACCCAGGTCACCCAGCAGGCCTCATGTGGAGAATTGAACCCAGTTATCCAGATTAGAGTTCGCTGCTCTTAACCACTATGCCACACTAGCTCTCAAGCTATGAACCTGATGCCAAGCATCTAGATAGTATTTATTTGATTTATTTAACAAAAATTAGATCCTGCCTTTCTGCCCTCACAGGAACCACCAAGGCATACATGATAAAATCACGCTTTAAAACCATTAAAACCATCCCCCCCAAACATACACATCATTAAAACAATTAAAAACAGAGCTAAAATATGTTCAAAGAGCTAAAATCAGCAATTAAAACATTGGTCAGGAAGAAGGGATCACTGAGGAAATGCCAAACCAAACAAAAAAAAGTCTTCACCTGCTGGCAGAAGATGGCAACAGAAAGGGCAAATGAATCTTCTTGGGGGGAGAGTTACAGAGCTTTGGTGCCATGACTGAGAGGGCTCTCTCCTGGGTTGCCACCCACCTAATCTCAGAAGGCAGGGGCACCCAAAGCAGGGCCTCCGAAGGTTACTGTAGTAGTCTGGTGGGTTCATTAGGGAGTAGGAGGTCCTTCAGGTATGTTGTTCCCAAGCCATAAATGGTCAAAACTAGCGCCTTGCATTGTGCCTGGAAGTAAACTGGGAGCCAGTGTAGATGAGCCAAGAAGTGAAGAGTGATATGGTCCCTATGACCCACTTCAGTTAACATCCTGGCTGGAACATTCTGTACCAACTAGTTTTTGAGCTCTTCTCAAGGGCAGCCCCATGTAGAGTACATTGCAGTAATCTAATCAGTATGTAACCAGGGTTTGCACCACAGTGGCCAGATCTTTTCTGCCTAGGAAAGGCTGCAGTTGAAGCTGGGGAAAGCATTCTTGGCCACATCTACCATCTGTTTATCCAAGAGCACCTCCAGATTATGGACCTGTTCCTTCAAGGGGTGTGCAACCCCATCCAGAATGGGTGACAACTTAAATCCTGGGCCAGAGCTTCTGCCCACCACTAGTACTTCCATCTTGTTGGGATTAAGCTTCTGTTTATTAGCCTGCATCCACTCCAAAACTGCCAAAACTGCCTCCAGGCACTGCTTCAGGGTTTCTACAGCCTCCCTGGGATCATCCAGAAGCACAAGATAGAGCTGAGTGCCATCTGCCTATTGGTGACAATGCAGTCCAAATCTCTAGATAACCACACCCATCTGTTTCATGTAGATGTTAAAGAGCGTAGAGGAAAAGATGGAACCTCATGGGACCCCATAGTCCAAAGACCGATGGGCTGAGCAGCAGTCCCCAGGCATCACCTTCTGAAAGGTGTGAACAACCACTTTCTTTTAACATATCTTCATTAAATAGTGCAGAAAAATCAACAGGGGTAATCAACATGAGACAAAGGGGGGCAGGGACCTGGGGGTACCACCAGCAACGGCATAACCTCACTCTGGAAGTGTCATCATGCCTGTCTAGGAATTGCCAGAAAATCCGTGATGATTTTCAGAGAGGGCTGACATCATTTCCAGGTTTTTCCTGGAAGTGATGTCATGCCATCACCTGAGGCAGACTGTTTATCTCCTGCCAGCTGCAGCAGTGGTGGGAAACAAGAGTTGGGGATCCCCTGCCCCCAGCAGGGGCTTGGCAGCCCTATTCTTCAATATACTTTAAATAATTTATTTATTTATTTATTAAATTTCTGTCCTGCCCCTCCTCAGCCAGGGCCAGGCTCAGGGCAGATCACATCATTATAAGTACAAACATAATATAAATCCACTTTTAAAACACTATATCACAATACATAATAATGTACCATTAAAAATGAATAAAATCCACAGTTGATACATTCCAGTATCCAGAGGTGCCATTCATAGCATTAATAAACCCTTCAGTCGAGAAGAAGGTGGGTGGGCACTATGAAACCAGGTTTAAATACACAATAAACAGGAACAGGGAGGCCAGTTTTGATGTAAAACCGTTGCTGTCCTCAATCATAGGCCTGGCAGAACATCTTCATCTTGCAGGCTCTGCAGAACTGAGGCAGTTCCCACAGGACCCAGGTGTCAATTCAACAGAGAGTTCCACCAGGCCGGGGCCAGAGCCGAAAAGGCTCTGACCCTGGTCAAGGACAGCCAGATACTTCTTGGGCTGGGGACCACTAGCAAGTTGTTATTGGATGAGCGTAACACTCTCTGAGAGGTGTACCTGGAGAGGCGGTCCCTCAGGTACAATGGTCTCAGACCGTTTAATTAACTACAGTGCCAATGGGACCTCCATTCCCTCTCTGAGAGTAGTAATGGTGGCATAAATACCTTTTTAAGACCAATTAAAAAGTCACAAAGTAGTGAGCTAGTTTTCAGTTTCACAAAACTGTTCAGTAGGCCAGCAAGGTGAGGAAGGATGTTACAGGTCATGATGGCACCCGTCCACCCTGCAGTTTGTTAGTTCTTAAGATAGAATGGAGTAAGTGTGACTCATAACATAATTAGGTTAGTCCATGCTTGATGCAATAAGATTTTGGTTTCACAAAGGCCACAGAAACAGAAAAGAATGGCTGCTTTCCCTTTGACAATAGAAAAGTTACAAGCACCAGTCGAAACACATCTCTTGAAAGACAGAGCCCAGAAAGAAAGAGAAACAGCATGTAGTGCTGAAGCAGCAGGTGATGTCTTTGTGTTAGTATCTATAAGTTCTCCCAAAAAACAAATGACTGGATGAGTAGTTAAGTGGGAGAAATCAAACTATCTGATTCCCCCCAGACTTTTAAAATTGGGGAATTATGCTCTTGAACAGGAAAGTCGATGCAAGTATGGAGCATCCTTCATCTTATACCTCTTGGTGGGTGGGAATTTTGACACCATTATTTGAAGAATGAAAATAGGTATTTAACCTGAAATGGTTTCTTACAACTCATTCCTGAGCCTGGGGGCCGAATGGGCTTAGGAGGCAACCAGCCCCCTATGCCAGCATCTGCACCACTTGTGCAGTGCAAAGTGGCATGGACTTGGAGCAGTGCCCCAGGACTGGCGCAGCAGCGTGGTCCATGGATGCCGGCTCAGCCTCCCGCTGCCATCCTGTCAGCACAAGTGCTTACACCAGCATCCTGCTAGGCAATCTGGGGCGTTCTGGCAGGCAGGAGCTGTCCATTTCACCAGCTTGAAGGCATTATGAATCTTACAATGTAATCCTATGCATATTCACTCTGAAATCTCCCATTTTATCCAGTGGAAATTATTCTCAGGTAAGTATGCATTAGGGATGTAGCCACACATGCTGCTCATTTGAAGACTGAAAAAAAATCCATTGCAGTGTAGATATGCACTGATACAAGTTCAAGCTGTGATTGCTCAGAGATGGACTACCTATTGCGCATGAACATGTAACAAAACAGTGACATCTACTTCTGCCAGGAAAAGTAGTTTCGGTATGTGTGTGGGGTTTTATCAGGTTCCAGCAGAAAGCATATGGACATTCATGGTGCCAGCCAGCAAAGAATTGCATTTCCCCAGCCACAGAATATTATTAATTTTCTGGAGGAATATGATACCCACACATAACAGAAGCATAGCCAAGAGAGAAGAGTTATATAGTCATATAGCTGAGCCGTCTTGAGTGAGCAGCTGAATCCCCCTGAGCCTTGGGGTGCAAAGAAGGGTTGGCCAAAAGGGCAAACAAACTGCTCCAGGGCCCACAAGCCTAAGGAACCCACAGTGCATCGGTTCATGTTGTCTAAAGTTAGTGGACAAACAAGGTTGTACCTGTCCTGAACTTTCACCTTTGACCTTCAGGGCAGTGGTTTACAGAGACAAATTGGAATCCTATCTAGTGAATTCAAATTGATAGTTATTAATGAATGTATCATAGTTAACTATTACTCACTGAACAATTCAATTTGTTCTGCTGCGTTCTGTAATGCAAGTATATATTCTTGTCAATGTACATTTCATACTCAGATCACCTCCCCTATTCTATCCCATTTAAACAACCTGCACAGGGAAGCAAATTGTGTGAGAGAGGCATGCACACTTTTAACTGTTGTGGGTCAGGCTAGGCTTGAGAGTGAGCCAGTGGAGTAACTTTTGAGGGTATACGTAGACCATGTTGATTGAAAAGTATGGGTGTTCAAGTATGCATCATCAAGTGACACAGAACTGGCTCCTAGATCAATAGGGTTATCTGTTTTTCTCTGGCTGGCTATGCGTAAGACAAATAAGCAAACCAAAACTCTAAGGTCCCAGAGAGTTGCTAGTTGTTGCTTCTAAAAACAGTGGCCGTCAAAAAGTGACCTGTGTGTTTTTGAGTCACTTGACATTTGACATCCACTGCAAATAGTGGGAGAATGTCTTCTCTATTGTTGATTTACCTAGTTATCTCCTCCCCCTCCACAAAAAACTCTCAGAGCTCTTTCAGTGTATGCATTTCTAAAGGTGGGGCTAGCATTTGGTAACTTGGGTGATGTTTGAAAACACACACACACACAAAATGGCCATGAGATAAGAGATGTTTGACTTTGTAATTCAAGGTCCGCTTTAGCATTAGATAAAACAGGCTTGCTTGCAGGGCAAGCAAGGATAAAAGAACAATCATAGGGCCATAGTTTTTAATTATTAATTGCTGCCACTGGTAAAGATATAGCATTGGCTTCCATGTAACAAGTTGGTCTGGACTGAACAGGAATATCGTGGACAAGTTCCAGCTATTGGTCCAGGCCTATAAAATCTAGAGATAAAATAAACAAGTTGTGGTTTGTGGGCTTTGGGAGACACAGAGAGACTGACTTGGCCATAAGAACTGAGCTAATGAGCAAAGGATTGTCTGTTCTCAGTTTTTTTCCCTTCTAGATATTTGTTGTTCCAATCCAATGTCCAATCTCAACACAGCTTCCAAAAGAAGAGTTATTTCTCATATTATTGAGAACTTTGTGTGAATGGTTTCCTTTGTATTTTGTTCCATAAAAAATTAGCATAGAAGAGTCTTAAATGTAAGAACTGGTTTTAGCAGTTTACCTATCAGGTTCTTCTGATAAAACATACTTGAATGTCAGATTCCAGTTATTCATGTGGGTGTGCGGCAGGCAAAACATAAGGCAGATGCTCGCTTTACTTTGCTCATCTTTGTACTATGATTAACATGGAGACTTCTAGAAAAACAACAGTAGTGAGTGTACGAGATAATTTCAGAAGAAAATCAGCTTGTGTTTCATAGATTACAGAAAAGCTTTAGAATGTGCAGATCAAGAAAAGCTATGGCTGATTTTAAAGGAAATGAGTATGCCACAACATCTGATTGTTTTGATGCACAACCTGTACTCAGGACAAGAGGCTACTGTTAGGACAGAATATGGAGGAACAAAATGGTTTCCAATTGGCAATGGTGTCAGACAAGGATGTATTTCGTCTCCTTAGCTTTTGAATCTGTATGCAGAACATATCATAAAGAAAGCTGGATTAGATTTAGGTGAAGGTGGAGTGAAAATTGGGGGGAGGAACATTAACAATTTGAGATATGCTGATGATACCATATTACTGGCAGAAAATAGCAAAGACATGAAATGACTACTAGTGAAAGTTAAAGCAGAAAGTGCCAAAGACAGCTAAACATCAAGAAGACAAAAGTAATGACTCCTGTGGAATTACTCAACTTGAAGGTTGACAATGAGGAAACTGAAATTGTTCAAGACTTTCTATTCCTTGGCTCCATCATCAACCAAAAGGGAGACTGCAACCAAGAAATCAGAAGGAGATTGAGATTGGGAAGGGCAACCATGAAGGAGCTAGAAAAGATTCTTAAGTGTAAGGATGTGTCATTGGCATTCAAAATCAAGTTAATTCGTGCCATAGTATTCCCTATTACTATGTATGGGTGTGTAAGTTGGACAGTGAAGAAAGAAAGTTGATCCATTTGAAATGTGGTGTTGGAAGAGAGTTTTGCGGATACCATGGACCGCCAAAAATAAAAATCAGTAAGTTCTAGATCAAATGAACTGCCATAGAAGCTAAAAATGACTAAACTGAGGCTTGTAGTTCTGCGACATAATGAGAAGACAAGAGTCACTGGAAAAGACAATAATGCTAGGAAAAGTCAAAGGCAGCAAGAAAAGAGGAAGACCCGATATGAGATGTTTTGACTCTATAAAGGAAGCAACGGCCCTCAGTTTTCAAGACCTGAGCAAGCCTGTTAACGACAGGATGCTTTGGTGGATACTGATTCGTAGGGTTGTCATGAGTTGGAAGCGACTTGACAGCACTTATCCCCAGGAATTACAGCTCATCTCCAGACTACAGAAATCAGTTCCCCTGGAGAAAATGGATGCTTCGGAGAGTGGATGCTATGGTATTGTACCCCACTGAGGTTACTGTCCTCCCCAGGCTCTATCCCAAACCTCCAGGAGTTTCCCAACCTGGATCTTGCTTTCATGAATGCCAGTAGACCTGAGGGCCAGAGGTGAATAGCATAGTCAAATAGCAGTTCTAGGGTCAATACTGGGCTGTTCCAGGTCTGGGTCCAAACTCTGTATCTGAAGCAAAGTCCAAATGCCAAGTCAAAGTCCTTTCCAAAGTCAAGGCTACAAGAGTATCCAACAATATCAGAGTCCACCAAGCACACAGAATAATAATAACAACTTGTTCCCACATTGGCCTGGATGCAAGTGCCTACTTAAATAGGCCTAGGGTGAACCAGCTACTGCTTGTTTCTCTGACTCAGCATTCCCTCCTGGGTGCAGCTCATTATCACTGTCAGCAGGGAGTGCTCTTGGCTGGGCCTGTAGTCTAGCACTCCTTCTACGCTCATGTAGGGCATCTTTGCTCCAGTGATTTTGGGGGGCTCTCTGGTGACACTGCCTGTGGCTGGCCCTCTGACATAGGTGAATCCCCTGCTCTGGGCGATTGTAGGCACAGGGGGAACTCATCTGTCTGTGACTGCTCAGCTTGCTGCTGTTCCTCCCTTCCAATGTCTACTGCTTCAAGGTCCTCCTTGTCTGAGGAAGCCTCA
Source organism: Euleptes europaea (assembly GCF_029931775.1). Taxonomy (NCBI): domain Eukaryota; kingdom Metazoa; phylum Chordata; class Lepidosauria; order Squamata; family Sphaerodactylidae; genus Euleptes; species Euleptes europaea. The sequence continues at coordinate 26,803,429 of NC_079317.1, forward strand.
GCCGGCTGCCCCATGACACTTGCAACCCTACACTCCCATCCCCCACCAGTAGCCAGGGGGGACCTGAAAACCCTGACCCAAATCATACCAGACATAACTTCTAGGTTAAACCTTTGAGAAAAGTGTAAATGGGGGAAAGGGAAGTTTTTATATACATAAATTAACCCATCAAGCTGAGTGTAAGTTTCTCCCCTACCCTGCATTATACACAATGCACCTATACAAGCCAAAGTTAAGCTTAACATTCTCATTAAAATAAACTGAGTTCTAGGAATGTGTACTCAGAAGTTATTTCCACTGTATTTAATGTGGCTTAATCCCAAGGAAATGAGCATAGGTTTGCAGCCCCAAGTCCTTAACTGTGCTTAAATCCTACCCATTCTAAACAACAACCCTCATTCTGAATCAAAATTTGTTGTACCATATGACAAACTACAGTCCCTACATGGTAGTATAAATAACGTCTGACTCCTGGTTTGTTAGGGGGACTTCTTGACCTTCCCCAAACACAAGTCGGAATGCAATTGTCTTCATATGTTGGCATCAATATTGTGGAGATGCTAAAGAAATGCCTGTGAAGTACCAGCTTTGTATTAGTATAACTCGGTGGAAAATTTGGCTGCGTGAAATGTAGAATAATCTGTCCTGATAGCTTTAGCACAAAAAGAAACATTCAGTGCAAGCCAAGCTACTCAGTATTGCTAATCAGTACAAGAACTGCTCCCTGTTTTGCATCGTTTCTTAGAAGGAGATGAAGAGATAAAAAGCTTTGCTCCCTTGAAGTGTGTTCAGTGGGAGTGTAGTAAGAGCTCAGTCCCCATATTAGATGGAAAAATAAGGGGATCCCCAAGGACATTGCCCAGGGTTAATTCCTGTGCATGGACAAAGGTTACAGATCAGTCAGGGAGGGGGTTACTCATATATATACATATAAACGACTTCAGATTTTTCTGCAAACCTGAAGGGTTCCCTGCATTTGCAGAGACTTGAATGATAACTGTGGTCAGCCCCATCCTTTGGATTTTGATCTCTGCATGGAGTCCAGAGTTGCCAGCCACAAGCTCCTGTTTCCGTTGCCACTTGGAGCAGCAGTGGGAGAGAAAAAATGGACATCACAACTCTCCAGGAAACTGTCAATTCCTAGAAAGGTGTGATGTCACCTTTGGGTTTTCCCCAAAATTGACATCATGCTGTTGCGGACAGCTGCCCTCCCATGTCCCCATGTCAAAGAAAGACACTAAAAATAATTTCCAAAATTGTTGAATTCTTTATTGTAGGATTGTAGGAGACAACAAAAGCAGAATCTCAAATCTCCAAGCCCGTTTTATATGTCTTGTGCAGTTCAAACCTCAACATAACATTTTCCGCTCCTGACAGGATTTCTATTAACTTAACAGCCAGCCATGGGTTGCTTCTGACCAGCCTATTCCAGTCTTATGCTCACTTACTCTTCCCCTTATCTTTGCTGACACAGCACATTCCACCCAGCCTACGTTCCTATTCCATAGTGCTCCTTGCTTAGTTTCCAATATGTCTTCAGGCTGGTTCGTTTTATTTCCACCCCCCTAATGTCCCACTCATTACCAATGCCAGGCCAGGCAAACCTAACGGGGACTAGTCCTTAGATCTAATAACTGTGTGATGGTTCCAGGCAACTGTGAGAATGATGTAGAAAGGTTAAGCGTAACAGAGCCTAGATCCCTCTTGAACAGGGGTGCCAAATGTCCACAGCGGCATCCAGCCGTCTACTGTGCAGTCTGAGATGGAGTAATTGCACTGTGCCATATGATGCATGTCCTAAATGGTCAGAGATGGAATATTGTTGGGGAGAGGAGGGTTGAGAAATATCATCACTACCTATTTGAGCCATCATGGAATAGTAGTTATAGAGGTATGAAGATCTGTGTGTGTGTGGGGGAAAATTCAGATTTTTTATATGGAAAAATTGGGAAATTTTAAGGAATGCTAAAAAACTTACGATTTTTTCTTTTGAATGAAATACTTTTTTCTTAAAATCATGTAGCATGAAAATGTTTGTGCATGCTTGTGACATGTAGAACATATTTTAAGGGCATGCTTATTGTTTTAATAATTGTAACAACAATTAATATGCTGTCATATGTCAGATAATAACATATTATTAAAGGATTCAGTGTTTTCAATGTTATGAGCTTGATAGCTAAATATTCTGGTATCCCTACCTGTTGTGTCTAAATCTTAAATTTTCTTTAGTACAAAAATGTGTTCTATTTTCAATTTTCGTTTTTTCCTACCTCTTCAAAGCGAAAATGAACATATATATGTGTGAAGGCTGCATAGAGTACGACAGTTTTCAGCTGTCTCTACAGTTATTGGTATATTTGCACTTTTTCCTGTAGAAAACTGAGGAACTTATATTTCTATAATCCATAAATATGCCAAATAGTACAATGTTACAACTAACAAAGTTATAATGATGCATTTTATCCTGTTAAAGCAGTAAAATAAGCTTAGGTTTGATAAGAAATAAAATTGCATGCATTACAACCCCCCGCCATCCAGTTCCCGTTTTTTCCTCATGGCTTCAAAATTCCTGGAAATTTTACATCTCTAGCGCTGCAGTCCTAAGCAGAGTTATGCCTTTCTAAGCCCGCTGACACTGTTTAGGATGACACTGTAAGTGGTTAGTGGGACTTGAACCAGGGGTTTGAATCTCTGCCTTGGTCATTAAGATTTCCTTGGACGTAGTCACTCTCAGCCTTACTACGTATGCCACCCTAAGCTTCAAGGAGGAAGAGTGGGGTATAAATGTGAGGAATAGTTGAATCTATCCATGGGAGGAAAAGAATGAGGCACATAATCAAGTGGAACAGGCCACAAAATACTTTTACATAGATTTCTTCCTCGGTTACAAAGCCAACCCTCTCCACAGGCAGCTTATTTAATTTTTTTTAATTTAGAATTTTTTTAAATGCCATATCTCTGGGAAACCTGCCCAAGGAGGCTTACAAAATAAAAACAATATAAGCAAAATATTAAAAGTCATTAATTAAAATACTAAAAAGCACTAAAAACCAAAACACAGCATAAAAATAGACCACAGAACAGCTTAAAATATCAGTTTTCAGACTAAAGACAATAAAATGGCGGTAAAAGGTCAACCCTTTAGTCTTGGTGAACAGAAACGAGTTGAACTGGCTTCCCAAGGCCAGTTCCCAAAGAGAGCTTCCCAACGAGAGCAATGTAGGTGCCAGGGGAGTATCATGGGGAAAGGCATTCCCTAGGCAAGGTACCACCACTGAAAAGCCCTGTCTCCGGTTTCCACCTGTCTTATGTCTGCAGAGGGGGGCACAGAGAAGACCTGAGAAGAAGATCTCAGCTGGTGGAGAGAAGGGGATCCTTCAAGTAACCTGGCCCCAAGCCACATAGGGCTATAAAGAGAAGAACCACAACTTGGAATTGTGCCCATAAACTAAGGGGCAGCCAGACTGCCTCGTGGCGGGGGGGGGGGGGTTCAAAGATCAGCAGGCTGCAAATTTAGTTTATATAGGTTCAGGTCTGTATATTTTACCACTATGGTGCTGGGGGCGGGGGGGGGGAGTGCTAATTGGGTTTCTACCTTGGACACTAGATCGCCCAAGGCCATTTCTGCTCAGAGAGAATGGAAGCGTCTCGGCTGTCGCTTGAGATCTTGACCCGCATCTTGACCCGCATTTTAGGGCCGCCCCGTGCACACTCGCCCGGGAGCCCGGGCCCGCAGCACCCACCAGCCAACCCGCCCGGGCTGGGCTGCGGAAGCGGTGCCGTCGCGGCGGGGTTTCGTTCAAGACTGCGGCACGCCTCCCACGTGCCAAGCGGCGCTTTCCCCGAGTTGGGGGGAAAGTAACGCGAAGTCACCCTTGAAGGTGGTTTGTACTGCAGTATTTCCCCCCCCCCCCGGCTTCTTTTCAAGGGGGGGGGGAAGGAAACAGCGCTTCTAACCGAGCTTTCGAAACGCAAACTACCCAACGAGAGGCGAAAACTCTCAGAAGTCGCTTGGAGCTCATCCACTACCACGTAGGCTGGAGGGAGAAAGATGGGGTGGTGGTGGTGGAAGCCAATCCAGAAGGGAGGGAGGTGAGTGAGTTATAGAAATTAGTGTTAATGTTTTACTGTTAATGGCTATTTTAAAAACTGTTTTAAGACACTTCTTCGGAAGTCGGGTGATGGGTCACTTTTTAAGGTGGGGGGGGAGGCTCGAAGGGGTCTCTTGGTTTGACTTTCGAACTTTCTAATTTTGTAACCGTGAATGTATTAATAAGTTTGCATAGATACCCTTTTGTATTTTCTATTTTTTATTTTGAATTTTCTTTTTATTATTATTATTGTATTTGTTTGCTTTGGTGATGTTATAAAAATAAAAAAAAATTATATCTATAAAAAAAGAAGGGAGGGAGGCGGGAGGGTACGTGCAACATTTAGGACTCTCTAAGTGGTGGAGGGGGAGAGGGAGGCTGGCAGCAAGAGGCGGCGGCACCAGCAGAGTCTTTCCTGTGAGCGATCCCAGGCCTCGGACGCGGCGGGGGGGGGGCAGCTGCTGGCTGGCTGGCTGGCTGGCTGGGCTGGGGCGGCCCGCAGCCGCCGTGCGTGCATTCGCGCTGGTCAGGAAGCTCCCTCCTCTTTCTCTTTGTCGTGCAATTAGGATCGTGGTGCAATCAAAGCAAAGCGCCCTCCTCCTGCTCCTCTTCCCCCCCCCCCCCGGTAGCCCAGCCCTCTCCTTCCCGCTGTGGCGGCTCGTCTCGCCTGGCCCTGCCCACGTTTTCTCTCGCTTCTCCCTCCCCTTTCTGGTCATGTGTTGCCTCTCTCTCTCTTTTTTTTTGTTTGCAGTGGAAACAATTTAGCGTTCTTGTGCTAGCTCCGACTCATCCGTAGGGGACAGACGAGGAGGAGGAGGAGGAGGGGAGGAAGCTGAAGTAGGGGGGGGGGTTGCAGCAAGGTCCCATGCCCTCGCGTTTCCTCCTCTGCCCTGGGATCCCCGTCTCTCTCGCGTTCCCTTCGGCCACATTGCTGGCTCCAGGCTGGGGGAGGGAGCGATGCCTTGCTCAATCGGATGAAAGTTTGCATAATGATCATGGGAAGACAGCAGTGAAAACCTCGACCTCTCCCAAGGCAGGTAAGTTTCCTGCTTTTTTTGGTACGTTTTTTGGGGGGGAGTCGGGGAAAAAATAATAATAAAATAAACGTGTGGTTCCCTTATCCGAAAGGTTGCGTAAGATTCTCTGCATTGGGGGGAACCCACCCCACCCCCAAACGTGAATTAGTGTAACAACGACTGAACGTTTAAAAGGAACATCCTGATAGTTGGGGTTTTTTTTGGGGGGGGGGGAGATATGATTTTCTCTCTCTGTTCGGTTACCTGGAGCAACGAAGGCGGAAGATAGAAAGGAAGAGTTGCAAGCACGACCCTAATGTGTAAATACTGTTTTGCTGCTGTTGTCTGATTTCCTAAGACTCTTGGCGAATAGAGTTGGCATTGTCTTTTAAAGTTAGGAGGGGAGCAAATTTGCGCGTAGCCGAGGAAAGCCGCAGCCTGTTTATCTGATATCTGCAGATTGCTCTCTTATTACTAGCAGTCTCTTTGGGCTGTATTCTTCTTAAAAAAATTTTTTTTAAGGATCCTTTGGGAATCCCCCTCCCTGGTGGAATGCTCTGCTTTTAATAAATGCCAAAACGTTTCGAATGTCTTTTTTTGGAAAGGCCCCTGTAGGTTTGCGAAGTCTAAGTTTGGGATTCGTGGCGTGATCCAGGAAAGGCCGGGATAAGGTTTATGACATCTGACGAGCATTTGAAGGTATGTCTGCTGCAAATGGCTTGTAGATGCAGAAGTGCAGTTTTGCAGTCTCCTAGCAACGCCATTGACTGATTCGAATCCCAGCCAATCACTGCACTCCTTCTCCCCTTCAAATGTTTTTGACTAGTACGGGAGGGAGTGTTGCAATGTGCAGGAAGAAAAACTGACTTTGGCTGCCTGCCTTTTCCTTCCTCCGCTCTGTTTTTCTTCCCCGTCACAACGATACGCTTCTGTGTTTAGGTTTTTCACGTCGGCTTTTGCTGGAGTCTGTAACGCGTGTAGGTCTGACACACATTAATAACTGCGGATTGGCTTAATGCCCCCCCTTTTCTCATTCTCTCCCCCCCCTTCTTGTGCCATTGCTATGTCGGTTTTACAACTGGAAATACAAGAGATTGTGGTTGTCTTAGACAATAGTAAAGTTTGTGCTTGGGTGGGAGATCCCTCCTGAGTTCCTAGAAGAGTATCTGATGGAGCTACTGAATTAGTAGCAGGTTATCAAATGTTTGCTGAACTGCAGAAGTTCATGTTGTTTGCCCAGCTGTGAAACACAGGAGTGAAATTTCTTAGCAGATGGAGACTGGTCGTGGAAAGCTCACTTGTGGCCCTGTATCTCAATTTCTGCCTTCTTTCTTCGACCCTACTTAAACCTTCACTAGGATTTGTGGTACGCTGTAATGAAACGTAAGCTGTGTACTGGCATTCTTTGCAAAGTGCTAGAACCTTTCCCTGCTGTCCTCAGTATGGGAGTGTGACTTGGGGTCTGAGTTACTTGAAAGGTGCAGACGTTTGTGTGCCTTTTGGCAAGGGATCCTTACAAGACAATAAAAGTTTCCGCACTATAATTTTTGGCAGAAGGATCAAAACTGAAACCGGCTTCTGTAAAAAGAAGGTGGTTGGTGTTTTAGATTATGTGGCCTAATCTTTCCAAACCAGCCAAAGTCAGATGTAGGATTTCCCAGTGACTTACTTATGTCTTTAAAATATTGTCAATGGCATGATCGTGCCTTTGAGGTGAAAAGACATTTACTGTGTTCAAGATCGCAGCACGAAGTTCCCATGTTTACACTTAAGTCTGCTCTCAGGAATGGCTTGTATTGTAAAGTCACTGTGTCTCCTACTCGGAGGAAAATGGTTTGTAGATTGCAATTTTAACTATACTGGGGCTATGTTATTCAGTTAAGCTTGATCATTCCAAGTTGCAGGAATGGAGCTACTTGTATCTATCAATCCACCGTAAGCTTTTAAGGCGAAGTCACTATTTTTTGTGAGTGAAAATTGATGGTGCAATACAGCCCTTTGGGAGGATACTGGCAAGTAAGCACATTTAAACTGAAAGAGAGCAGCATGTCGTCATAGCAACACAGCAATTAAATTATGTTGTCAGCCATGATATAATTTTCCTATTTAAAAGCTTGCTCTTGGGACGCAAGTTCTGTTCGTACTGAACTCGTTTATGTACCGTGCTCCCAGTTGCAAATACAGCTGGGATGCACAAAAGGATGTATCGTTTAGGGCCCATTTCTCTAGGCACATCCGTTTCTCCCCTGTACTTGCATGTTTCAATTCATTAATTGCACCCTTAATAGGGCTACTTCAGGGGGAAAAAATGCAAAATCCTCTTTTACACAGTAGTCATAAAATGCAGATCAATTATTTTATGGAGAGCAGCAAGCCATCTTGAGCAGTTGGAAGAGGGTAGTGTGTCCCATTCGTCTCAAACGTTTATGTTGGATGCGGAAGAGGGGTAGGAATGTGGCTTCCAAGTTATTTTCTTGGCCTTTTTAAAAGTATACAATTTCAGCTGCGTCCCTGTGACTTCCTTTGTTTTTATTAGGTTTTCAAGCATTTTCATCCCACTTTTCCTGGCTTAGCTCTAATGCAGGGGTGGGGAACGTCAGGCCCGGGGGCCGTTTAAGGCCCGCAAAATCATTTGGTCTGGCCCTTCGTGGGTCTTGGCAGATCTCTAGCTCAGAAGGATCTAAGACTGGTGATCCACCCCCTCCCGCGGACAGGAATAGCTTCTGTTCAAGGCAGATGTGAGTTTGTTTTGCCATGAAAAGGAACCTTTCCCCCCCTTGCAGAAGAGTCATTAGCTATGGAGCTGCTAGGACTGCCCAAGAAACTGTGTGAACCCTTTCCCACCTGAGCCATGGAGAAATGTATTCCCTCTGTACTACAAGAGGGCTGGGGCGGAAGTGGTGACAATGGAGGGGTTAAAGAAGACAGGGCCAGAATGCACGGTGGGGGGGAAGAGTTCTTAGCCAGTGTATCCTCATTTCACCCCTGCAGGTGGAAGTAGCAAGAGCCGGCTGTAGAATCCGGCCCCGACCACTTGGAGCAGGAGCAACTCTGGCGTGCGGCTGGATGGCTATGCCCGGCTGGTGCAACAGACCATCCTGTGCCACCAGGTGGGCGAGTGCTCTACTGGTTGGATGCCTGCCTGCTTCCCCACGCGGGGGGCGTGGGTGTTATCTGGGGCAGCTGCCTGCTTGGGGCTTGGTCAGCTAATTTTTAAGTTGATAATTTTGTATGGCCCACGAATTATGTCATAAATATCCAAATGGCCCTTGGCGGAATAAAGGTTCCCCACCCCTGCTCTAATGTGAAATGACTGCATTTCACCCCCTTCCCTCAAACTCTAAGGGGTTTTTGTATCCTTCGTATGAATTTCTGTGCTTTACCCCAGAGCACAGTCGTTCTCAGCTCTCTGCTTATGCAGGGCCTACTCCTTCTTTAATGACCTCTTATGAAATTACCACTTCCTCTCATGTTGCTATAAAGGATCTTCTGGTCAGCATCAAGCCCCTTCCAAAGAGTTGGGTTCAGCAGTCAGTGCTCTGAAACAAACCTCTTTGCAATGCAGTGTTTTAAAGTTTGTGGAGCCTCTGCTAAACAGTTTTCTTCCACCATGGGTACGCGTTTGTTTTGTGAGTTATGAAGGCGAGTTTCACTTCTCAGTTGCTTTTTCCTTTAAAGCATACCAAGCAAGAGCTTTTCCACTTCCCTTGCAACATCTTGCTGAACTGTATAAAAACGTCCTGCGGGTTAGAGTTTTTAAAAAAGCGAGTGATGTTGCACTTCCTGTTAACCCTTTCTGTACTGTAACCAGCATGCTTTTGATTAACGCTGTTTCTATCGGTGTAAGTTGAGGTAAACTTCCACGTTACCACTTGTTTGTGTTCTTAACAAAAAACTTGCATACTTTTAATGAACAAAAATTGGTCCCGCCACAAGTACAGAGATTTGTTGTTGTTGTTTTTTAAACAAAGAATCAAGTCTTTGGTAGAACTGTTAGCGGTTTTGAATCAGTGTTGAAGAGCACAAAGAGCTTGCCAAAGATGTAGCTGTCATTGATTTGAAGATAGGAATTTGGACGGGATGTTTGTAGGAGAGATTGGGAAAGGTATCGTTGAGGACTTGCGTATTGTTGGACTTCACTGAGTGTGTTATGTTATGAATTCTTCCCTCTGTGTATAATGCACGTGTTCCTTGGTGTTTTGATTTATATTTGATATAACGAAAATATAATGTAGCCTTGCATATTGCTTCCTGGAACCAATATAGAAACAACCGCCTCTGCTGGTTGATATGATGTCATTCTTCATGCTTTCTTCTAGGTCACGCTTATTGTATTTATCACCGGCTCTCATTTCAGTAAAATGTGTATTGCTGGGGGTGTTTTTTTTTTGGAGGGGGTTTATGTGTCTGCGTCTCTAGATCTTGGCAGTGAACCCCAACAGCAGAATCTTTTTGCACTTCATTTGGAGGCAAATTTGGTAGCTGTAGTGATCAAGTGCTTGGGTGTCATTGTGGCCTGCTGTGTGTATAAACATGGAGTTTTGCCCACTTGCACATTCAGCTACAGCAGGCGAGACTATAATTATCATGTGGCTGCTGTGTTCATCCTGGAAGTGAAACAGCTGAACTTAATCTGAAGCAACTGGTCTTAAGCTCTCAATTTTTTGTGCTTATTACAAGCAGGAAGGGTGTCACTGATATTTACACATAGTGCAGCCCCACACATGCTTGCTCAGAAGTAGGTCTCACTGATCTTATTGGGGGCTTACACTTCAAATAAGTGTGTAGAATTGCGGCCTTAATGATAAAATTCAAGGGTATACGTTCCTCTTTGGATGAAATGTTGTATACAGGCAACAAAACAAAGCATCTCAGGAATATCCTTGTGTGTTATGCCAAGGGTTGAAATCCAGTTATTTTCCCAGCCTGTATATCCTTTTACTTAACAAACCTTGATGTGTGTGCCATGTGACTTTAAAAAAAATGTAGGCTTCATAAAAGGCCAAATTGCAGACGTGGGGTGGGGGAGGGGATAAATCTGTCAGTGTTGTGGTGCTAACTCTGGTGTTGTCAACTAATACTTCTGTTTCTTCCCCCTCCCTTCAATGTCTTGGATCGCTTTACCAGGAGCCTCCATCTAAATGGGTCCAGTTATGCCTCCCAGTAAGAAGCCGGAGGGCTCGGGGATTAGCATTTCCAGCGGACTAAGCCAGTGTTACCGGGATAGTGATTTATCCAAGACGCTTCATGACGATGAGGACTTGGATATCTCTTTACCTGCTCTCCGATCAGAAAAAGGGCCCATGGAGGATGAAGAACTAACTAACTTGAACTGGTTACATGAGAGTAAGAACTTGCTGAAAAGTTTTGGGGACTCGGTCTTAAGAAGTGTTAGCCCCGTGCAGGATCTCGACGATGACACCCCTCCGTCTCCCGCTCATGCTGACATGCCCTATGATGCCAAGCAGAACCCCAACTGCAAACCACCATACTCTTTTAGCTGCCTCATATTTATGGCCATCGAGGACTCTCCAACCAAACGACTGCCTGTAAAGGATATATACAATTGGATTTTGGAACACTTCCCTTATTTTGCTAATGCCCCCACTGGATGGAAAAACTCTGTGAGGCATAATCTGTCATTGAATAAGTGTTTTAAGAAGGTGGACAAAGACAGAAGTCAGGTGAGACTGGAACAATATTCTCCCTGCCTGCATAAACCATTGAAACTTGTGTTTTGTTTTTGCAGTTTGACCGGCAGAAGTTGTGTATCTTCCCACTTCTCCCCATTCTTCCAATTTTAGTTAATTCAGAAAGGTGATATTGGTATTAGATGTTTCATTATTGATAGCACTGATATCACTGTCTGCCCAAGGAAGGAAAGTGTTGTTTGTGTGTGCGCATTTTTTATAAAACTGTCAATTTTGGGTGGCTTATTATGGTGTGCTCTCAAGTATACAAGATGCATACAATTGTATTGTGTAAGTAGATTGGATATCGTTCTTCACTTGGAATACATTTCTCTTTCTATTAATTTGGTTCCCTATAGGCAGGCTGCAGTGTTGGGGGACTATGGGGGTGGGGTTCCAAAACCTCTGCAAATTAAGTGAATTAGTGGAAGCAGTTTTGATTGGGTTCCCCTTTGCTCAGTAGCCCTAAGGATGCCTCTTGAAAAGCCCTTGTTGGGGGGTCTCCCAGAACAATGTATGTCACTGAGGGATGGGATGGTTAAACCCAGAGTGGGGAATTGGCATGAAATTTACTTCTCCACAGCTTTCTTGTACATATACTGGTTTTTCACCATGTGAACCATACAGGTGTTGCGCCGCTTGGCTTTATGCTTGTTTACACATTAGATTCTTTTCACTTGGTATTCTAGATTTTGTTCTAAATTAGCATTATTTTACATCTGTTCTTTCAGATGAGGTGCCATGTCATTCAATTTAACACGTAACTGTTTTTAATTAAACATTTATTTAGCGCTGATTCAGTATTACAGTCCCTAACCTGCGGAGGGAGAAAATTGGGAATAAAGAGTCTAAGGGGAAGTCTCACCTGAGTTATAAACAATAATGAGATATCAAACTGCGCAATGTCTGTACCATTCCCCCTTATGTTCTTAAAAGCACTTGCCTACAGGCCAGGGGGCAAGCATAGTTTTCATCCTGGTGACTATTATCTCCTGAGGCCAGTTGAGGCTTACCAAAGAGCCATCAGAATGTGCATTTATCTACCAGTCCATTCTGGCTCCTTTGCAGTAGGTAGGGAGGATTTTACTCTCTGTTCAGGTGCTCTGTTTGGTGTTTACTTTCTCGTTTTTGCATTCATATGTGAAGCTGCTTGCCCCAATCATTCTTTCTGGTTTGCCTAAGAGTATGAGGACAGGACAACTTACTTAGCCTCTTCCTCCCCCCCCCCCAAACACACACCTGTATGTGTCTTCCTTTTGCTTCTGTTTCCCTTGCCCAGGTGTGCCTCTGCTCCCAGGCCTCCCCTCCCCTTTAGCTCTGCACAGGTACTTATGACCAAGAGAGTTTGTTTTCATTAGCAAAATGCTGAAGGGTACGAAATCTCTTTTATCTTCAGGCCCTACCAATCTCGGTTAGCTCTAATCCCCATTCTCTGCCAAATGTGCTTCATCCCTGAGTTTCGCCTATATTGTTCTCTGATCATTCCTTGTCACTACTCACTACCACCTTTGCCACCCTGTTTTTTGGACTCTTTCTGACTTTGTGTTGCTTCACCTTACTATTAGTCTCACTATTCTTTAAAACGATGTGAATAATAGAGGTGAGTCACCGACTATTGGATTTCCTGTGAAATCCCAGTAATCTTCAACGAAGTAAAATTATGTGGTCGTTGGTAGCAGACTCCTTGGTTGTGATCCTCACAATAATTTTGAGGGTGTGTGGGTACAACAACTAGGACTGCAAAATTGTTCGTAGTAACTTGGGAGGAAGTCCCATTACTGTCAATGATGCTTGCTTTTAAATAGTAATATGCACAGAATCCAAAAGTCTGTTTTTCTTACAGAAAGTGACAGGGCGAACAATGAACAACATACGCTTCTGTCCTCTTCCTGATCCATGGGCAAGTCACATGTCTATAAGCGCAGTCCTAATCAGGTCTGTTCACGAGGGCTTATGCCCAGGAAAGAGTTCTCAGGATGGCACTATGTGAATCTGAATGATCCTAAGCTTTCAGATGGAACTCTCTGCTCTTAAAAGTGCTGACTCAACTTGCTGTTCCTTAAAAACTGCAAATGAAGAAAAAAAATTATCTGTTATGGATTCAGTGGCTGGCGTTGACTAATTCCTGGGCTGAACAGATCCTTTAGAAGCAACCTGTGTGTGTACTGCAAAAAGCAATGTTTTTACCTCTTGTGCCTGGCTTTGCCCAATGAATCACCATTATTTGTTTGGTTCTAGGTTGGTGGATATCAGAGTTCTATTACAAACTAAACAGATCTTGCAAGCATAAATCCTGTCCACCCCTGGTATGAAGTAATGAGTTCAATTTCCAATTTTTTACAAAATAGTTTTTATTTGGTTTTAAGTGGAGATAATTGTTTCCTTTTGTTTAGTAGATGGTCTAATTTTGCCTAGGAATGATCTTATGGAAATTGTTTTCTGTTAGCTGGCTGTGTAGTCTGTCTAGCTTTAAAGTGGGATAGGACTTCAATATAGGCTAGTAGAAAACAATGGCTGGCTAGAAAGCGTAGCTGTACTTTGTGGACCACTGGTCTTGTACTGTTCATATGGTTTGGAAGTTAATATGGCAGGTTTCTTACAAATCTACTTATGTTCATTGGGCTGCATCAGCTCTCTGTTGGGTAGTAGGGATGGAAAAATATTTTTTTCTTGCCTTTGTGCACAAATGCAACAGAACACTCACCTTTGTCCCAAGCAGTAGCTAAAAAACTTCACAAATCCATTAAAAATTCTACAGTGTGCCAAAATTGCTTTTGATATTTTCCACACACTGTTAATTTTTTTTAAAAAGCATTCTGTTAGTATGGTATCATGATATTGTGTCATTTCATATTTGTGAAACAGCATACCAGAAAGTAAAACGGCACTCATCCAAACGAATCCGCTGAAAAATCTTTTCTCTCACTTTACCTGTATATGTCACTCCTGCTTTTTCTGCATTGTGCTGGTCAAGCAGCTGCCATTTTTAGTTAAGGAAGGCATTTCACAGAGTTACTTTTCCGAAAGCACACGTGCTCATAACGTGCCCCTGCTTCACTGAATAACTTAAATGGGAAATTTCAGCATCACAGTTTTATGAACTCAAAATGGATTTTCACTAAGCCAGAGAGGACAAGGCCCCTGGAATGGTTGATAGAATCTAAGCCAGGAAAAAAAGGAAATTGAAGGCATGTTTCTGGTGCACGCAAAATAGGTCGCAAACTTGACCATCAAGGCAATTTTAAAAAACTTCTATAGCTATTTTACTTCTGTTTCTCCCCCCCCCCCCAAATTGGGCCAGATTATAACTGATCCTCAAGTAGATTCTCTGTGCCATCTTTAAGACCAGTGGTCCAAATTGTTTGTCTTAATGTGGTGATAGTTTTCAGGTGTTATAATGGTAGAATGTTGCAAAAATGTACCATAACTATATTGACAGGCCCATATAAACTTACTTGATGCTTCACTTCTAGCCATCCTGGTAAATGTTAGGGCTAGGGTTGCCAACCTCCAGGTACTGAGATGAAACAAGGACCATATACATAACACATACAAAGCACAAATATATACAATATATACAATCCACATAAAGCAGAAATTATTCCAAAGGTCTCAACAGAGTACCAGGTAAGTATTAGTATTGTAATCTTTGTGTATAAAGTCCATATAAAGCCACAATCATCAATGGATATGGCCGTTTCAGATCCACAGCAGTGGAAAACCTCCTGCCACTGGCAAAGAGGGACCTGGCAACCCTAGTTAGGACTTTAAGGGTAGTGTGTGGCAGGCAAAATGGGTATGAAACGCAAGACTACACTTTTGAGTAAAATAAAAAAGGAAGCTTTCAAAGAATTAACAATTTTTTTTTTTAAACTTGTCCTTGTAGTTCTTTATTTTGGCTGAATACACACTTTCCCTTCCTGTTTCTTCAAGGTGGTAAAGTGTGGAAATGACATCTCTCTCTCTGCCCCCATTTAAAAAAAAAGAAGTGAGCAGATGACATGGTTTCCTCTCCATAGACTGAAGTGATTGTTGCAGAATGCAGTTTTGTGTTCTCTGGCCTAGAGTACTTTGGGCAATGTGCATCTCCGAGGAAAAAGGAGACATGCAGGGACAACATAACCAATCCAGAATGTCTTGTATGTTTTTATTTGTTTGTTTTTTTGTCATGTAGCTATCTTTGACCTAGTATGATGCAGTTGTATCTACTATTGAGGTACAACATGCTTTCAAATCTAAGTGAAGGAGGTTAGAAAAAGAAAGAATATTAAATCAGAAATTGTAGTTTTCGTATCTGACATTACCAGTATACATTTTTTTAATGGTTTTGTAATCTCACCCACCTTGTTTTATCGATCTGAATCTTTCAGTTTCTGCACAGAACATATTACTTTATAATCTCTGTACTGAACTTCATCATTATTATTATTTCTGTGCCTCCTTTTAACCCAAATATGGTCCCCAAGGTGGCAAACATAAAAACGTTAAAACATTTCAACATTAAAACAAAGCATATATAAAAAAATTAATAAAAATATATGAACACATAACACCACAACCAGGGAGTACATAAAGGCCAATAACAGTTATTGGCGGTATGCCAAACCAGACAAAAATGTCTTCACCTACTGGCTGAAGAAATTGATAGAGGGGAAACAAACAAATCTCCCTGGGGAGGAAGTTTCAAAGTTTTGGTACCACAACCAGGTTTTGGTACCACACCCAAGAAGGCCCTCTCTCAGGTTGCCACCCACCTAGTTTCAGGGGGTGAGGGCACCTGAAGCAGGGCCTCCAAAGGTATACTGGCCCCAAGACTGGAGTGATATGGTCCCTACCACCCACTTCAGTCAGCATTCTGGCTTCACCATTCTGTACCAGCTGTTGCTTCTGGACAGTCTTCCACAGAAGCTCCATGTAGAGTGCACTGCAGTAATCCAGTTTAGATGTTACCAGGGTATCCATCACAGTCGCAAGATCTTTCCTGACCAGGAAGGTCTGGAGCTGGCAAAAGGCACCTCTGGCTACTGCTGCCACCTGTTTATCTAACAGGAGGTCCGGGGTCCAGCAGCACTACCAACCTACAAACCTGCTCTTTTAGGAGGGCAGCAGAAGCTGCCAAGAAATCCAAGAGAATTAATAGGGTTGCACTCCCCTGTCCGTGTCTCAGCACAAGTAATTTACCAGGGTGGGCATAGGCCTGGTTATGGGACTGAAATGGCTGAAACAAGGTTGCAATGGATCCAAACAATCTGCTTCATTCAGAAGTCCCTGAAGTTTCCCAACTGCCATTTGTTCAGTCACCTTGCTCAAAATGAGTACACTTGAGACTGGATGGTAATATTTGAGACTGGAGGTAGTTATTCAACTGTCCTGGTCCAGCATAAAGATATCCAACACAATTGGACAAACCACCCCATAAACATAGATCGAACTCAGGTTGTGAGCAGAGCTTTTGACTGCAGTACTGCAGATTACCACTCCCATGAGGAGCCCCGTGGTGCAGAGTGGTAAACTGTAGTACTACAGTTCAAGCTCTTCTCACGACCTGAGGTTGATCCCAACAGAAGTTGGTTTCATGTATCCGGCTCAAGGTTGACTAAGCCTTCAGAGGTCGGTAAAATGAGTACTCAACTTGCTTGGGGGTAAAGGGTAGATGACTGGGGAAGGCAGTGGCAAACCACCCTGTAAACAAAGTCTGCTTCGTAAATGTTGTGATGTGACGTTTCCCCGTGGGTCAACAGTGACCTGGTGCTTGCACAGGAGACTACCCTTACTTTAGTAATCTTATGTTTTAGTACTTTTTATCTTTCTACCTCAGTTGGTCCCAGTTGCAACCAGCCATTAGATTCTTGCTGCTGTAGTGCTTACATCTTTAGCCAATTATAGATAGCTGCTAAAGTTCTTTAGGATGTGACAACCCATGGTATATAGAGCAAGATGAATGGATTGGTTTAAACTGAATTGTCTAAATAATGACTTAAATTACCAAGAAAAAAAGACCTATATGGTTCAAGCTTCCTCTGTGCATTTTACGTATTGGGTTGGCTCCAGCACAGAATTTTCTTGTGCTTGAGCTCTTGTGCAAGCGGCAACGCAAGAAAAAGACTGTAGGAGCAGCTTGCACTAAGTCAGACTTACTGTATCCTCACTTGTGTTTCTGCTTGCGCAAGATCTTGTGCAACCAATGTGTGGGCACTGTAGTATATAGAAAGTGCAAGATCTTGCACAAGTGGAAGTGCTCTAAATTAATTATTTGCTACTTGCGCATTGCTGGATCCAAGCTACCTCCCTTAAAAAGTGCCAAGCAATTGTTTAATTAGTTATTTATGGCTAAGTAAAGCCTTTATTTCAGGAGGATTTAATTTAACTATATATTATGTTATTTCTTAATTATATGGTATTTTTACTTTTAGAAAATGATATACAATACATAGCGTATTTAATAGAAAGCTATGTCTTGTAATTAAAAGTTAAGTATGCGCACAAATCCATGTAGAACAGTTCACATGCAGCACCAGAGTCTGACTTGCGTAATACCTGCCCTTCTTTATGACCAGCCTCCATGCTGCCTAGTGTATTGTCCAGGATGGGTCCTTACAAGGTCACTTAGAAAATGTTTGTAGGATTTAGCTTCTAGTACATGATCTATTGTGTAATATCTGTGGCCTTGCATCCAAAGTAGTATGAGCAAAGCTCAGTGAGAGGAACAAAATGTTCGGCCTCCCTTCTCCCAGTGCTGCCTATTGGTTCCCCCTGAAATGAGCCTGCCTGTGGCTCAGTGGTAGAGCACCTACTTTCAGGTTCAATCTCTAGTGTCCTCAGTTACAAGGATCAGGTAGTAGGTGATGTGAAAGACCTTAGTCTGAGACCCTAGAAAGCCACTGCCAGTCTGACTTTGATGGACCTATGGTTAATTCGGTATAAGGCAGCTCCATGTATGTTCAGTTCCAAGGAACAGCACTGGATGTAATGTGGAGCTCTGGAGAGGGAAATCATTGAAGGTTGTCTCCTTCTCCACTGGCAGAATTGCCCTTTCATTCACGTAAAACAAGGCTTGGGACTAAGACACAGTGTGTGACTTTGAAATGTAGATATTTAACCCATGGTTTACTCTTTACATAGGAAAACTGTCCATAGTTCAAAATAGCTGGCACTGGATTATGGATTTGGTTTTGAGAGATTAGAAGTGTAGTGTAACCGTTTTTACGGATAGACTTTAAATTAGCCTGCTATGTAAAACAAAAATTCCAGTAGATTTTTAAAAAATCTGATTGAAATCGATTTCTAATATTTTGTTTTTGAGGAAAAAACATTGATATATGTAGTATGACATTGAACTGTGCTCTGTACTCATATAATTCCATTATGCATGGTGATTTTCTGCATGTTATGGTGTTAGGCCAGGGATGGGGAACCTTTTTCCTGCCAAGGGCCATTCGCACATTTATAACATCTTTCAGGGGCCATATCAGGTGCAGATCTCCCGATTGGGGGGGGGAGGCTAGGGTTGCCAGGTCTCCAGCCACCACCTGGAGGTTGGCAACCCCAGGGGAGGCCACCCAGAGAAGGCCTGCAGGGCGCCCTTACTTCCCCCTCCCAGGTGGGAGGGCAGCCAGTGGTGGCCCCCAGAAAACGAGGCGCCAGGGGGGCGCAGCCCACAGTCGATTGGCAAGGGAGGAAGGAAAACAGAGAAAGAGGAAAAGGGAGGGAGAAAGAGAGAGAAAGGGAGAAAGAAATGGAAAGAGGGGGAGAAAGAAAGAAAAGGACAGAGGGAAAGAAAAAAAAGGACGGAGGGAGACAAAGACAGAAAAAGAGGGAGGAAGAGAGGGAGAGAAAGGAGAAAGAGTGACAGAAAAAGAGGAAGAGAGAAAAGCCTCCCCCCCCCCACACACACCCGCGCATGCCGGCCTGCGTGACCGGGCCCCAGCCACCTCACCTCCCCCGTCCACACACACACCCGGCGGCGCATGGAGCACCAAGCAACCGGGCCCCAGTCTTCGTGCACTCCCCCCGCCCGAGTCCATAAAAGCCCTCCCCAAGCCCAATTGGTTCTGCATGCATGCTCTGCCGCCGGGAGCCACCAGCCTCTCCCCCCCCCCCCGCTGCTCAACAGTCGATAGGCAGCGAGAGGGGCTTACAATTTGCCGCAGCGTTCCTGCATGCCGCAGCTGTAGGGGGCAGCCTTGGGGGAAGAGTCCCTCCCCCTCCCCTCTCGCCGACCAACAACCAACAGTCAGTGAGAGGAGGTCCAAAGGGTACTACAAGGGTGCTGTAAGCCGTGGCCCCAGGAACACCCTCGGGGAGGGCCACCCTGTGCCCCGCCTCCGCGGCAGGGTTCCCGGAGCTCCCGAGGGCCACAAAAAATGTCCTCGGGGGCCGCAAACGGCCCCCGGGCCTGCGGTTCCCCACCCCTGTGTTAGGCAGATCTGTGTGCTAATCTTGTCTGAATGGGTCAGTTGTGAGTGTTTTTGTTAGTATTTTCTGTGGTGTTTTAGTAGGAAGGAAGAACATCTTTGGGTTTCACAAATCAGTTTCCACTGTGAGTCACGGAGAATTAGATGAAATTCATAAATCTGCATATTCTATTCCAGCCCAATAGAAAGGGCCGGATTTAACTTCTTTGCATTTCCTACATTGAATTGTACACATGTTGTACAAAGCACCTGGAGTAATTTCCACAGAGTGCGCTTGTTTTGACCGTATACTTTAGATACCGTTTCTGGTTATTGAGGGGTATAATGCAAAAAGGTTGTTGTAGGAAATTATTGAGCAGGAAATTGTGTTTATATTTCAACTTAATCCTTTTTCCAGAGGTAGATTTCCTTACATTAGCGGTTGTAGGGTTTTGTTTTCCTTTGTTAGTGTGTTTATTAATTGAACACAACCTCCAACAAGAATCTCTCCACTGTTGCAACAGATTTGCTTTTGGCAAGGTAAAGGTCCCTTAAATGGAAACAGAGCATTTTATCCCCAAGTATGTATCGCTCGTCTTTGCAAAGAAAGCAGACCTGCATCTGTGATTACTCGGGTCATGTTCGGAATGGACACATTCTCTAAGACGCACTTATAAATCAGTTTGAAGATGCCCGATGCTTAAGGCCTACTCTTGTATCCAAAACATCCAAAAAATAAAAAACCGAGCCAAGACTATGCTTACAACATTAAAAAGTACACTCAGGCTCTCTCACTTTTTTGGCTTCCCTTTTGAACAGAACACACACAGTCCCTTAAGGTAGGGCTGTATTTGACAAGTTGTATGTTTACACCCAGGTTCTCCGAATGAAATGGGCTTGCTTTTGGGGTGGACACTAAAAGGGCCAGATAAAGATCAATAGGGCATTTTTTAAAAAAAAGATTCCAACTCCCATGTAAAACCTGTAAGCCTAACAAGCTTGAAGTGGTTGACCTTTTTGTTGTTGTTGACACATTTGAGTGAGATACGGTTGCATCCCCTTATGTGGAACACGCATGGAACTTTCTTATGCTGGTCGGACCATTTGTCCATCTCACACAGTGCTGTCTGCTCTGATTCAGGCGGAGCACAGTTTTCCCTAACACTTCTTGACTGAGCTCTCTTAATTGGAGATCCTGGGGACCTTCTACTTGCAACCATGTGCTCTGCCACTGAGCCATGGCCCCGTCCTGGAGGGTAAGATGAGGCGCACAGAGGGATTGCAAGTGAATGGATTTTAGGGCTCTGGTGAAGGAGCCGGAAGAAGGAAATATGTTGAAAGGTCAACTGAAGAGTATGCTGGAGATGCCAATAGTATCCAAGAGGGTGAGGGAGATAGAAGCGGTAGGACCAGAACAGCCAAAGGAGAGTTTAGTCAGGAGGTTTTTTTGTGGAAAACTACAGATGTGAAGTGAGGTAAAAGCTTTAGGGACCATTCCACTTGGAAAAAATAACTTGGGTAGGCTCAGATTCTCTGGTGTTGAGGCTACCACTGTTCCAACAGGGGTAGTTTGCGCCACTGGAACAGCAACAAGTAAATGGTGAGTGTTGTTTATGGCCTTGGAATATGTCTCACAGAGTTCTATAGCTGGTAAGATCATGAATACAGAACCAAAGATGTTCTGGTCTTCAAGTTGAAGTGTTCCACTTAGCCAGCTGTACAGCCTCCACAGTTTCTTCATTTTCTGCAAGGAGCTGAGCTTGAAGTTGTGATTTTTAATCCACGCTAAATAAATAAAAGGGGGAATGCACAGCGCAAGAGTTTAGCAAATGACATATTTTTTGAAATCTTCAGAGGGGCATCAATGGATGCAAAATAGCGCTTGAAAATTCTATCAGCTCTGAGAATTGTGGGTGTTTGTTAATTGATGTTGAATCTTCACTCTTTTCTTTCTTTTTTTTCCTCATGGCCATTCTTGCAAAATTTATAACGATATGTAAAAGGAAAGCTTTTCTCCTGAAGTTCACTCTTGTCCCCCAGACACACACATGCTCTTTTGTGGGCATCAGAGCTGTCTGCATGGCTTTGAAGCGTCCGCTTCATCCTAACCAACCCAGAAGCCACCGGATGTAATAGTTAGAAGCCTTGGGCCTTTTTTCACATTAAAAAACATTCTGGTACGTCTTCTGCATGGTTCCCCCCCCCCCAACATAGTGACGGTATTTGGAAGATATTTCCATCCTGAGTATTTTGTGGCATGCACTATATCTTTCCCAGGTACTTATCATGTGCTCAACATCGTTGTAATTACAGTGGGTGTCTGTGAGTGTCAAATACTTCCCTAGGAGAGTTATCAGTGACACAGGCCTCCCCATGTCATTCTAGTTGCTGCTCATCCTTCTGGACTGAAAGCTGTGTTCGTGTGTTGTACAAAAAATGTGCCGCACATGTGAACAACTGCATGGACAGGATATTGTTGCTGAAAACATCTGTTGCGAAGGCACAGGGGCTGGATTGTGGCTGGAGCATTCTTGGAGGAATTGTGTGGAACCCTAGCATAAAAATGCTTTGGTTGTTGGCAAATAGCGTATCAGTTTGTCTGGGCTTGTTTGCTTAACTACTTATAACAACATGGTAAGTAGGAGGGGGTTTCATTATGTCTTAAAATGTAGTTCTGTATAACACGCTGCCAACATTTAATAAAATTGCCTAGCTGTGGACTCTATTCCGCGGGTTCTAATATACTCAAGAGTAGAAGCAGCAGCTGCTGATGGTTCTGTTATGTCTGTCGTCCCAATCTCTTTATGTAAAGCATCACACTTTTGTGTGTGTGTTAAACTCAGGGGCAAAACTTCAGTGTTCCCTTACACCTGTGGCTGTTTTGTAACTTGTAACACCATCTCAGGTCTCCTAGTCTGGCGACGGTGGTGAAGAATATCCTGCGGGATTTATCACAGTTCCACAGGGCCTGTAAGACCGAATTGTTCCGCCAGGTCTATGGTTGAGGGCAGCAACAGTTTTCCATCATAGCTGCCTCCCTCGCCTTCCCTTCTTCTCCATCTGACCATTGTAGGAGACCCCAGTTGCTTCCCTGGGCTGGTTTTTGGCCCTGTGGGGCAGATAGTTGAGCACCGTTGTTTTAAATAGTTAAATTAGGGGTGTCAAACATAAAGTCTGGGGGCCAGATTCAGTCCCTTGAGAGCTCTTATCTGGCAGGTAAGCTAGCCATGGCAGCTCCCCCCCCCCCTCGGTCCCCATCTGCGCTGGTGAGGCATGGCCCAGCCCAACCAATTGACATTTATGTCATATTCGGCCCTTGTAACAAATGAGTTTGACACCCTTGAGTTAAATAGTTGTTTTAAATTGGAATTAGAAATTTTAACTAGAATTAGACTGTTCTGTATTTTGTTGTAAATGTTATTTTACTTGTTGTGAACCGCCCTGAGCCCAGCCTTGGCCGGAGATAGAGGACGGTCTATAAATCTTAAAATAAATAAAATGCAAACAAACACAGAAATGAAGGGTGGAAAAGATGGCAGTTGCTGGGAATACTAGAAGCAACTTTTTGTGCTTGGCCATGAACGTTAAAATTGGCCTCCGAACTCCAGATCCTCCTCAGCCCAGCAGGAACAGGGCAGAACTGGGAATTCATAAACTTAATTATTTTAGATGCCAGTTTTGTGTAGTAAAGCTCCATTCACAGTGGGAGCATTTAGAATAATAGAATCATAGAGTTGGAAGGGACCACCGGGGTCATTTAGTCCAACCCCCTGCACAATACAGGAAACTCACTACTACCTCCCCCCACAGTGACCAGAAGACGGCCAAGATTTCTCTCCCTCCAGTTTAAAAGGATGGGCTAATTCTTTAGTTGGGCCCTTTTTAAGAGCCCTGCTGCTTATTTGGTTGGGGAGGGGGCGGCTCTGCTTGCTATTCCATGGGAGGTTAGATTGGTGGTGGTACACATCACAGCCTTCTCAGTCATGGCATCGGCTCTCCAGATTCGGCAGTGGAGAACAATCTGAACGCTGTGAGAAACATGATGGTCTCACTGAAAAGGGCTTCCCCATGTCTGTGCTTCATGTGATGAGAGTCATAGGAGCTTGGCCTGTTCCCCAGCTGACCGCCTGCACAGCGATTAGAGAAGAGCATGCTTAGAATAGCATATGCAGTGCTTGTGTTCAGTTGCAGTGTGGCTGGGTCACAAGAGGAGCTTTCCGAGCATTATATTTGCTGCAATATGAACACACTTTTGTGTCTGCACACAGGAAGTTGTCATGCTTGGAAGCGGTTACTGCAGCTTCTTAGGAAAATGTGTAAAGACTTCCAGTTTAGCGGGGACTGAGATGTTTTGATTTCTTTTGTTCAGCTGATTTGCTAAAAAAAAATTTTTTTGTTCACTTGTGGCTTGATCTTAAGAATAGAATCATTGTTCCTCCAATCATTTTAAAGGTGTATTTAAGAAATTAGTATGTAGACTCTAGCCAGAATGTTTAAACCAAACTGTTCTAAGTTTAAAAACAAATAGCACCCTGATTGTAAATCCACTGTTTCAGTCAACAGTGTTTACTTACGTATAATATGGATTTGGCAGTTTTTGCAGTGTGTATATCCTTCTACTTTTATTTCGTTCCATTGCTTTCAGTGAATGTTCCAAGGAAGTAAAGCTATTGATTTGAAGAACAATGTTCCCTACAAGCAAGCACTGGTGTCTTAACTAGTTTATGAAGTGGGCTAACAAATAGCAAACATTGTTCATTCAGTATGAGACAGAATCAGTGTATTGGGATCTTTTTTTAAAGGCAGAGTTCTCCCCCCCCCAGCTTATATTAGCTTGTGCAAACTTTCTTCTGTAGATTCACAGAATATTTGTGTGATCTTCTTTTTTGTACACCATGTCCTGACTCTGCCAGCAGAGCCCTTACTTTCAAACTCTTCCAGACAGATGTGTCTTCACCTGCTTCGGTAGAGGTGAAAGGGTTTTCTGAAAGCCTGCTGTTCCTATCTTTACACTAACAATATGCTTAATTTTTTGTGATTTGTTTTTCAAAAACAGATACTGATTGTAGTGTCTTGTGATAAATTTATGGAATGGAAGGAAAGACCTTGGTGCAGTTACAAAGTTAGTGTAGTGTGCTGGTATGTTCAACAACCTTAATCATAGCACGGGAGGCTTCCCTTTTTATTTTCTCTCCTTGTTGCTAGACCTACATATCCAATTGGTCAGCTTTCATCCTCTTTTTCTGGTGCATAGATTTGAATGCCCTGCCATGTGTCCCATTCAGTTCAATCCCTTTAGCCCATGACGCTCCTGGCTTCCCTACCATCTGGTCCTTAGCTATAGAGAGGAATTTTTTTTGTATATGTGTCTCCATAGCAACAAGTTTGCAGTTGATATGGAAAGTAAGCAGTTGCCCTAGCAACGCAGTTACTGATGTGGCAGATCCTCTGCTTGCAGGGAAAGGGTGCTGGTTCAAATGCATTATGTAGGTCTGCTGTAATTATAGCTGCGCCCACTAGTGCCGCTGTCGTTAAGAGAGACTTAATGCCTTTGTTGTAGCTCATCATTTTCCCAGGGAGTCGAGCGGGCTGGAGTATTTGCCCTTTCAGGCCTTTGGGTAGCGGATCTTGGCTGCAGACCATGTAGTTTTGTATGTATTTGTAAGAAACAGGAACAGAGTTCACCCTGAGGACATCTCTTGCTTCACCGATGGGAGTTAACTTCTAGGCCTGCGATGAGGCAAAGGCTGCCAGCTGTAAATATGTGGTGCCATTTCTGGACTCCTCCTTGCTTATTGGCTGTCCTTCCTGTGACTTCTTCTCTTGGCTTCTGTAAACTTTGTTGCTGAAGATGGCATTTTCCTTGTCTAGTTTCTTCTTTCTCCACAGCAGCTCGTGGTTTTAAACTGCTGGAAGTGCTTGCTTGAATGTCAAGGAAATTCCAGTTCAGTAAGGGGGGGGGAAAACTCCAAAGCCTGCTATGCATTTACTATTGGGCTTTTAAGGGAAATTAAGCTGCATGTGGTCACACAGATGTACTCTAGAATCCCTGTTTCTTTATAGGAATTGGGTTTCACAGAGAAAGTTTCATCTAATTCATTTTTGAAACTTAGGCCTTTTAAGCCCAAATTGTTCTAGGGTTTGTTTCGCTTTAACAGTAATCTATATACTAATAGCAAAGTTCGCCAAATCTGAGGATACTTAAATCCAGTGATGGGATTTGTGAATGGGCAAGACATCTTTCTGTAAATCTGAAAAGGGGCCCAGGTTTACAGAAAAATGTGAAACCTGAAAAAAATACATTGGGGTATTTGAACAACCCAAAAATGATAAATGGAGCACCTGTAGTTTTAAGCAATGGATTCCCTCAATGGCTGTTGCTAGACAACTACAGTATTCCATCATGGGTTTCTCTGAGTAAAAAGGCAGGGGAGGGGTTCAGGGCCCTTTCTAAGCTTTTGAGGGAGGATTCATTGGGGCCAGGCCCGACTAGGGTTGCCAGCTCCAGTTTGGGAAAGTCCTGGAGATTTTGTGATGAAGTCTGCGGAGGCAGGGTTTGGGGAGGAGAGAGGCCTCAGCCAAATATAATGCCATTGAGCCCACCCACCCCATAGCAGCCATTTTCTCCAGGGGAACAGATCTCTTGCCTGGAGATCAGTTGAAATGCTGGGTGATCTCCAGATCCCACCTGGAGGTTGGCAACCCTAGGCCTGACAGTAGGCCTCTGGGTGCCTTGATACCATCTGACTTGCATGACTGAACTAGGCTTGGCTACATGCTACTGTTCAACAGCAGCCACCCTATGAAAGCCTGTGTGGTATAGCAGTTAGAGCTTCAGGGTAGGAGCTGGGAGACCCAGGTTTGAATCCCCATCTTGATGTTGAAGCTCACTGGATGATTTTGGGCTGGTCATATACTTTCAGCCTAGCCTACTTCACAGGGTTGTTGTGCTGATAAAAAGGAAGAGAGGAGAATAATGTAAGCTGCTTTGGTTTCCGTGTGGAGAAAGGTGGGGCATAAATGAAGTGAATAAATAATATAGCTGAAGATGGGAGGCAGATAAAAGGTAAATTGGTGAATGGCTGAGGAGAGAATGAGGCAGGGAAAGGGGAGAGGATATGGGGGTTGCCAGGAACAGGGAATGGGGAAATAATAGGGGGAAAGTGTGGTGCTCCCCACAAGTCCTTGAAGGCTCCCTTCCATGCAAGGGGGGCTGGCCCAGTTGCTGGAACCACATAAATGGGCCATAGTTTCTCTAGGTAGAGGTAGCCATGGGGGGTGGGGAGAGAAAACTGAAGATGAAGGGGTAGGATAGAGTTAGGTTGGCTGTTGGGTGGGAAAGGAAGCAGGAGAAGGGGCGAGGCAAAGGGGACTTTCAGGAAAGGGAAAGAGGAAATAGTGGGGGAGAATGAGGTGAGATGCCTCCCACAAGTCCTTGTCTTTCTCTATTCCTTGATCACATTTTGAGTTGTTAGTGGAAGCAATTATGAGCAAATTTAGTTATGCACATTTCTAACACAACCTGCAGAATCTGCCAGCCCCCATGCAGAGTCTCAAGAATCTGGGTTTACATTAAAAACAAATAAACGTCTAGCGTTTTCAACCGCTGAATTTTGAAAGTAAAATGTGGGCAGGTGGCTTTATGTGCCTGAATGTTAGTTCTTTTTGCAAGACAGAGAATGGTGTGGAAATGACTTTTGGTACAACTGTCTAAATTCCTTCCTACAGTTTCCATGGCTTTCTGTGCAAACACTGTTTCCGAGTGTTGCCTCTTTTGCTCATCTCTACTTATCAGGACTTGATTTTAAAACAATGAATGGCTGTTGCAGCATTTCTGTCCATTCTTGCATCTGATTCCAAACTTGGTCCTCAGCATGCAAAACAAAAAAATCTGCACAATGGGACCAGATACAGATTGGGGAGATGTTTCTGCAAGCCTGGGCGAGTTTTGAATGTTGCAGCGAAAAAAATAAAGTTAACAAAGGTAGGGGGAGAAAATGAACATAAAATAGTGTGTCAAGATGTTGTGAGACTATCTCATAAGATATTGGCCACCATTATGGGTTGCCTAGGCAGCTGCAGACAACATTGGGGAGGGGCTGTAGATCATCTGCATTTCAAGTGTAAGGTCTTAGGGTTCAGTTCCCACCATCTCCAGTTAAAACATAGGTGATGTGAGACCTTGGAGAGCTGTTCCTGTCAGAGTAGACAATACTAACTGTGATGGTCAAATGGTCTAACTGTAATGGTCAAATTACTAACTGTAATGATCCACTTTGGTTTAAGGCAGCTCTATGGGTTCAGCATTATTGATGAGGTCTTTGGTTGCCGAAAATGGCTGCTGGTATTTTGTCGGTAATTTCTTCCACTGTGGAGTGAAAGATGGTCAGTATGGGGAGAGAAGGTGCCTCAGGCATGTAGGTCAGTAGGGAACAAGTTAGTAAAATCAGAAGTAATCCAGGTATACAACCATAACAAAATATTTGGGAGTATGCTGTTTTAAATAAGCTATTCATATAGTAAAATCTGTGCTTTCTGTTCATGGTTTGCAGACGAGAGCTGGTTTTCTTGATTCATTCAGATAATTCCAGAGGGGTAGCAGTGTTTGTCTGTTGTAGCAACATTAAACAGGAATCCAAGTAGACTAACAACATTTATTCCAGCAAAGGCTTTCATGAGTCAGAGATCATCTTTGTCAAATGCATAGACATAACATGCTTTGGATGGACATGCCTTGCATCTGGTAAAGTGAGCTCTGACGTGAAGAAAAAAGTTTATGTTGGGGCAGGTGGGGGCGAATTGTTATTCTTTAAGGTGCCACCGGACTTCTGTATTTGTTTTAATTAATTCGGGTAATAAAGTGTGCTGCCTTTTTAGCCCAGTGGGCACCCAAGATGTCTGATTATATTATTTGCACTTTATTATCAATAGTACTTTATTAATAGAATGACATTACATGCTTTGGATCCTATGACTCTTTCCCATTCGCAAGAAGTCTTTTGCCAATGCAAAGAACACCCTGCTGTTAGATGAATGGAATCAT
Source organism: Euleptes europaea (assembly GCF_029931775.1). Lineage (NCBI taxonomy): Eukaryota > Metazoa > Chordata > Lepidosauria > Squamata > Sphaerodactylidae > Euleptes > Euleptes europaea. Next base: position 26,831,665 of record NC_079317.1, read on the forward strand.
TCAGGATCCAACCCTGTAGAAGCAGCCTTTAAAAACAGCTTTTAAGATGACAGCAGCATTGGGAGGAAAGAGGAGCCCCCCCTCCCAAATCCCAGACACCAAGGCAAATCAGCCACCAAATGCTTGAATAAATAGGACAAACTGTATACGGTGCCTGAAAGATAACCAGGTGGGCTTCAAACCAGTATCCGTCAGGAAGGAGTTCATAACTTGGGCTCACCCATAGAAGGGCATTCACATGTCCCTCACTGGTGACAGGAGTTCTTATACCTATGAGTGGCATGTACAAATTCCAATTGACACGTTGCTGTTGGGAAAAGGAGAGGACAGGCCGCTTTTTTCTCTACTGCTCTGTAACATGTGGATCTGCTCAGTGTCCCAGCTATTGCGTCCATAATAGGATATCAGTGTGTTATGGGAGGGAGCCGAGCAAGGAGTTGCATGCATGGCTGTACTTTGGAAAGTTGTCAAGTAAAGTGTTCTCACCCCCATTGAACCCTTATATGCCATTTAGGAGAGGATTGTTCCTAAATTAGGTCTTCTGCTCTGAGCGATCTTCTTTGTAACCCTTGTTGGGTATTAATGTAGGTCTGCTTTTACAGCAGTAGTGTCGGGAAAAGCTATATTTAAAGTTCCTCTAACAAACTTTTTCACTCATAGCTATCCAAGTGGTACCGTATTTCATTGTGCTGATGACAATATCAGATGTTCTTTTTTTAAAAAAAATCTGAGTCAGTTGTCAGCTTTCTTAAGAATGACATTCAGCACAAACAAGCTGGCTGTAATTATGTAAGATGTATTATGATAATTTATTGGGGGGGAGTCTTCTGTTGCTTTCCTGCTCTGAGCCACCACAATCATCTGATGGTGTAGTGGTTAAGAGCGGTGAACTCTAATCTGGAGAACCGGGTTTGATTTTCTACTCCTCCACATGAAGCTGGCAGGGTGACTTTGGGCTACTCACAGGTCTCTTAGCCTCACCTACCTCCCTACTTCATCAAATTACTTATTCAACATTTATTTATGCTACCATAAATCTTGATAGTCTTTGAGATATCGTAAAACTCCTTTCTTTTTATAAGGAAGGGGAACAATTGTAACACCTGCTGAAATGCATTCTGCAGTGGAGTTGTGATCCCTTTCAATGAATTAACAGATATGATGTATTTAATGATAAAGATAACTATGCCAGAGGAAACAAAACCTATGTTGTAATGATTAGGACCACCAAGTATCTTGCTTCAGGTGACACGACTTCATGACCCAATGCTAAATCTAGAAGGAATCCCTCCACTGGCTTCCCTCCATGGTATTCACCCATCTTCTCATTTTCTCCTGAAAAATCAAACCGTTTTTCCAATATTCTGCAGGTGTGCAGCGTGTTGTGAAACTGTCAGCATTCTAGAACATACTACAAATCGGATTCAGATAGAGCAGATAGTTGATAAATTAGTCCTTGCCTGGAGTTGGAGGCTGTAGGCCACAGCACAGAAGGTTTTCCATTGTGAATGTGTCTCCAGTTGGTTGTTTGAATGCTTTAGCATGCTGTGGGGTTGTTGTTGTTTTTTTTTGGGGGGGGGGAGAAATGTTTATGAACTCATTTTAACTGGAAAACAAAAATATTTCAAAAGTCACATAGCATTCACAGGCATATTAATCTAGACTGACTTCAAAGAGCATTATACCCTAGAAAGTGTGTAAAGGAGTATAGCCTTAATCTGCAAACGGATAATCTAAGGTGCATAAGAGAATTAAACCCTAAAGGAATGCAGGCTCATCTCCTCTTAGGAGTCTGAGACGTAATACAATGCCCGGGAGTGGGGGGAGAGATGAGAACCACGCTTGTAAGATTTCTTATATATAATCTGGGCCATCTCTGAATATGCTGTTCCTCAAATTTTACATCACCCTGTTTAAAGATCTATAATTTAAAAGAACCAGAAACGCTCAAGTAATTGTGTTCCTCTGACTAATCCTGGCCTTTCTTGACAGTATTTTTATACACTGATACTCATTTTTGCTGCTTTCACTTGCTTTCTCAGCTGCTAATGTTCTAAAAATACATTTTGCTTTTTTTGTTTTACTGAAGAAGGTGAGGTGTGACTGACTGCCTTTTATATTATCCAGATTCTAAAAGTGAGTGGATTTCCCCCCCCCCACCTTGCATTACAATTGCAGCCCAAGTTCTTTGATGCCGCCTCCTTTTCGAGAGTGCAGCTATGATGAGGAGTATTTACTTCTTAATTTAAATATTTATAATACTGCCTTTCCTTGGTAACTGCAAACTCAAAGCAGTTTACAAACAAACAAAACCACATAACAAATTGCAAGGCGGCCAATTATACACTTCGCCAGTACAAGCCGGTGCCCTGAAATAATCAAAAACTGCCACCAAGGGACCTTACAGACTAGGGCCTATTGAAAGCTGGTTTATAGGGCTTGGAAATGTAGGGCCAGACAGAGCTAAACATACCTCAGTTAGAAGCACATTCTATGATTTTTGGGGACGGCAACTGCAGTGGCCCCTTCTGGAGCCTTTTTGGGGTGTCACTTCCCTAAGAGAGATGACTTTAAGAAGGAGTTGGTCAGGTGATCTTACTTGGTGAGTAGAGTCTCATAGAGAGAGGGGGGGTTCCTTTATGTATATAGGTTACAGGTCATGGATGGCTTTATAGCCAAAACCAGCACTTTGATTTTGAGCATGGAAACACATTGGCAGCCAGAACAAATATTATTGCGCTAGGGTAGTGTTAGCCAAAATGCCCGGTTATGAATTGTTATATGGGGAAATTAGCGAATCAATAACCGGCAATGGGCATAACTTGAGCTGGGATGCAACCTTTATCTACCAGAGTCCATACCATGACCAGTAAAGAGGCAGAAGCAATGGAATTAGGTTAAAAGGAATTTACTCAGATTATATGTTCACACGCACATACAAAACTGCACATACACATCACATAACATACAGAGTCTAGGAATCAAAGAGAGGAATAAAGAGAGTTTTGCCATGTGGCAGGCAGAGGAAAAAATATACTACACCTCTCTTCAGAGTAATTGTCCGTCCTGAATTCCATGCAGCTTTGGGGGATAACAAGGGGACGGGGGGGGGGGAGGCTAGGTGTCCAAGCATGAACACCCACTCTGGCAGAGTGCCAGGCAGTATGGAGGGGAAGGCCCAAGGGAGAGAGAGAGTGGGCTGGGAGCATTGCAGTTATACTGTTTTTCTGGGGGCGGGGAGAACTCCTCCTAGGTTCCCAGGTGGCAAAAAGGTGACAAAGGATTAAGCTGTGGGGTAGTGAGAATTTGGAAATCTATTATAATTCCAATGGCTTTTGCAATCCCAGGAGAAGTCAGGAGTCTCACTGATTGGCTTAATGGCTTGAAACAAAAGGTGCGATCACTGCTAATGTCTGGAGATCGTTGCTGAAGAGCGAGTCATTGTTATCTTAATGTCTGCTGAATGGCTTTGCTGAACTAGTCCGATGTTGCAAGAGGGGGGGGGGGTGCTGGTGCAGGCTACATGCCTGGACATATTCCCTACAATATGGCTTTCACTAGAGCAGGATACACAGGAACATGGTTGCCCTCTGGTTTGCTGGAGGGACTGCTTTGGCTGCTGCTCTTTGACTGCTGGTTTCGAGGGATGAAGAGAAGTCCTTTCCATGGCGGCACAGGCTTGCCACTTGGTCTGGAGAGGCTGCTGCACACATCTGCCAGGGTTGCCATGACCAGTCCAGGAGATTGGCAACCCGTTAGGCTACAGTAGTATGCTGGCAGCATCAAGCTTTTCAATAGACAATACAATAGGATTTGACTTGTAGACATCTGAAAACCAACCAGAGGGCTTCAGAGCATAAGCATTAACATGACACATTAACTGAAAGCAAAAATTACGTAGTAGGAAACTACACAGCATGTTGATGACGCCCAGCCCTCAGCTATGAACAATTTTGACCTAAGAGCTTTACATAGAAATTGAAGAACATGGGGGATAGGATTGTGCCATGTGGAGCCCCACTGGATAGATCCCACAGTAATGATAACTGGTCTCCAATGGCAATTCTTTGAGTTTGGTCAGTGAGGAATGATTTGAACCAGTTCAGTGCACAACTCCTGATGCCTACTTCTGCTTCCAAGCACCTCAACAAGATGGTATGGTCCACTGAATCGAAAGTGGCAGATAAATCCAGTAGGAGCAACAAAGAGACATCGCCTTTGTATACATTCAGACAGAGGCTGTCAACTAAAGCCAGCAGGGCCGTCTCCATCCCATAGCTGAATCTGAAACCAGATTGGAAAGTGTCTAGAGTTATCCAGGAAGACCTGGAGTTGACCTGCTACTGCTCTCTCAATCACTTTGCCCAGGAAGGGCTACATCATTTTTCTAGACAGATTTTTTCCCTCTGGCAGTGGGTGGATAACTACCTCTTTAAGTGGCCGAGCGAAGGTTCCTGGGTTAGTGATCGATTTATAATAGATACTAAAGCTTTGTTGATGTGATCTTTACTTGATTTTAGAAGCCAGGTTGGGCAAGGATCCAGGGCACAAGCAGTAGCTTTCATGGATCCCAGAAGCTTGTCACCATCCATCATGGAAACAGGGTCAAAGTGGTCCATAAATAGACCAGGTAGTGTATTAGGCATTTGTTCTGGTGGACGTATGTTACAATTGGCATCTAGATCAGAGGGTATTCTTGATATTTTATCAGTGGAATTTTTTGCAAAGGTATCACAACAAATTGTCTGTTCCTGAGACAATGAAGGCTCAACTTGAGGAGTTAGCAGAGGCAGGGATATTGATGACACCTAAGCCCAGAGCTCTGGAAGATCTCACTCAGGGACCTAGCAGGGATGTTAAATAGCATCATGAAGACAATCAACCCATGGAGCAGATTTAGTTACGCTCGAGGGGCAGATTTGTAAGGGGGTAGTGTAAGGGGCAGATTTGGCTCTGCTCCTTACACTACAGAGAGTTGAGGCACGGCACTGCTTCTATTTGGCGCTCATTTGCTCACAGAAACTGTAGTTGCTGCTTTTAAATCACACTTATTAAAGTGAGGCGCTGATAGGACCTTTTTCAAAAGAAAAGGAAAAGCGAGCCTGTCGCTGCTCCATATCTGTTTGGAAACCTTGCTCCTAGCTGCCACAGAAATTTTGCCTCTGGGTACTGACACTTTTTATAGTGTGTCTTCCCTCAAGCTATGTGTGAGTTCTTAATTTTAGGCTTCATCGGGCAAACCAATTGCAGCTTGCACAGAAGAAACCCTGAAGTGTTTGTATGTAGACTCCTGATCTCACCCTACCGCTTGACGCTATGGATCCTGGTGATAAACTTTAAGCTTTTATGCCCTGTCAAACCCCCTGGAGAATAAAATCCTGAAAGGGTGTCCAGGACTGTGTTCCCTGGAATGAGTCCAAAATAGCGTGAGAATTGAGTCTTCGATGTTCGGATTATTGCCAGTTTCAAAATGATTTTTATCATCTTCCAAATTTCCCTTTTTTTAAAAAAACACAGTCCAGTCCATCCCAAATTAGATGCATCAAAGAAGAGAGAAGTATAGAAGGACTGAACTAATATTCATATTTTTCCCCACCTGTGCAGGGTTTATATAGTATCTTGCTACCATGCAGCCGCATCTTTCTGACATCTGGAGTAATTTTAAATGTAGGGTGAATGTGGAGAGAAGATGCACAAATCTGGAGGAAGAGTGTCCCGGAGGAACATAATTGCTGCAGCACTAAAGACCAGACAGGAAAGGAAGAACTTGCTGGTACTGGTCACAGCTGCTTGCAAATGTGCTCCAAGAATGGAGACCCTTCCATTGCAGTGTTGTGCTCCTGCTACAGGATTGCGTGGGTGTTTTGTTATGGTGCTGACATGCAGTAGAATGGAAAATTCCATGGTGAGAGGACTTCTTCGTGAAAGACACCTGGCATTTTGCTTCTGCCTAGTGGTTGACCGGTTCCAGTTATGAAAATCTGCTGGACTTTGATGATAAGGTGTTTGCCCCTGACGCTCCATATAAAAACACCCAACTGGCATTTGAATGGCCAGTCTGGACAAAGGTTCTCTCTGTACTTAAGCCTTTACTGTTTTTATTTAAAATCCAGTTATATTACTAGATTGGGGGGGTTAGTTTCTTAGAAAGTTAAGTCTGAGTTGCATAATGATGCAGTGTTTTTGCTTTTTTCCTCAGAAATCTATTTCTGGGCTCTTTTTGCAGGTGTCACTATATTATGCTGGAAGTACTTCCCTCCTCTCCCCCATTCTGTTCTTAGGATAGAGAGGCACCTCATATAATTACTGTTAGAGGTTCTTTTCACGTTGTGTACTATAATTAAAATTGTAATTGTGACTAAGGATTTTAAAAGACGAAGGTGTGGACATCCTGATTCATGATGAGTTCAGTCATGCAGGAATCATCTGCTCACAAATATTTAATGTTAATATATTTTTTTCCTGTTTTTTCTCTAAAATGTTCAGAATGACTTGCAGGGTATCTGCCTTCCCTTCTGGGTTCCAGTTAAAAGTCCTCTTCTGGCTTTATGCGGCATGGAAGATGGTGCCGTCTGGCTACTTCCTGTGCTGCCGGGGTAACATGAGAAGCCCTGGACTTTATGGAAGGAGATGACCACATGGACAATGCTGGTGTAATGAATGAATGGTGCTGGATACTGTCTCGGTCTTATAGTATTGGAATGTCTTTCTGAACATTCACGGGAATGAAAAAATAGTATAGGGGAAACAAAAAAAGTGTGTGGCATACTAACAGTGCAGTTTGACAATGGAGACTGTTATCGGGAGGGAGTTAAGTGCGGTGGTTAAGAGCGGTGGACACTAATCTGGAGAATCGGGTTTGATTCCCCACTCTCCGCATGAAGCCAGCTGGGTGACCTTGGGCTAATCACAGTTCTCTTAGAGCTCTCTCGGCCTCACCTACCTCACAAGGTGTCTGTTGTGGGGAGAGGAAGGGCAGGAGATTGTAAACCGGTTTGATTCTCCTTAAAAAGGTAGAGAAAATCGGCATATAAAAACCAACTCTCCTCCTCTCCCTTGCTGAACATGTCAGGTAAAGGCTAAGCAGTCATGTATCCAAGATCTAGCTTTCAGTTTCCTGCACTGAGCAGTGGAGGGTTGGACTAGGTGGCCTTTTAAGACATTTTCCAACTCTACGATGATATTAGTGGCTACCTTCCAAATTACTTTTTGTAGTTAAGCAATAGTTTGTTACCATCAAAATTCTGCGAATTCTGGGTAACTTGCCCAAGGTTGTAACACAGGGAGTGGCAGAATTTAAAAAAATGGAGGATACTGTTTCTCCTACTTTTTCTCATATTGTGATCTGTTCCTCACACAAAGTTTGTAAGCCCCAGCAGTGTTCAGGCTAGGCTATAATTTAAATTGATAAGCTCCAGGGCCTTGATGGGCTAACACCTGATGCTTAGTTTCCTGGGTCAGCATCTGATAGTCATCTGCCTGCTGTCAACATGCTGCAATTTATTGACTTGGCGTAAATCCTAGGGTGGGTACAGAAATCCAAGTTTCAACACATTAGAATTGAAGAGCATAAAAGCCAACTGTCAAAATAAAAAGAGATGAATGTAAAAGAGATTAAAATCACCAACTGCTCCTGCGACTTCCTTCACCACAACCAGAGGCAGCTCTTGAAAAGAAGACCTTCCAAAAATGGGGTTGGGTTTTGGCAAGTGCCAGATGGGAAGGAACTGCTGAATTGTACCGGCAACTGCATGAAATCCTATCATTGCTCAAATTCAATGGCAGGATCAGAACCACCCATGCGCTGAAAACCCAGAAAGTTATAGTGAGTGAATAACGATGGAAGAACACTGGCATGAACATGGAAGAGGGGGCGCTGTGTAGTGTGATAGCCATTCTCAGTCTCAGGATGGACAGCCTTATATAGTCTGTCAGGCTTGAATTTACAAAGGGATGCTTGTATCCTACATCATCACAGCCTTGCCTCCTCTCCTGGCACTGATTTTTACCCTGAAGACTACATTCTTGGACAGCCGCTATGGCTGGATGCTTTTCTATTTGGATAGAAAGGTGGCATAGGAATGTTTTAAATAAATATCTCAGATTTGCTGTTGTCTTGAGATCTGGTGTTTTTTTGTTTTGTCTTGAAAAGGCTAAGTGGAGAATCACATTTGTAATGCTTGCATATATTTGAGAGAGCGAGCGAGCACGAGAGAGAGCTCTGCAAGCAAAAAACTAGACAGAATTGTTTGTTATACTGATTGATAGCTAGTGGTAGTGATAGTGACCTTAAGTAAACCAATGTCTTTAGTTTAGCCCCGCTTCCTGCAATGTGAAGATGGCACTGGCCTACCTTACAGGGCTGTTGTGAGGATTACAGCAAGATGCTATAAGTGCAAATAGTGGTGTGTAAATTCCTAATTATTAAATTGAGAAGGAATATGAGAGCATGTGGTGTATAGTAATGCTGGAATATAATCTGGAGTTCTGGGTTCAAGTATCCAATCTGCCATGAAGCTTGCCTGGTGATTTTGGGCCAGTTACTCTTTGGCAGTTTAACCTACCTCACGGGTTTGTTGTGGGGATATCATGAAGATGGGAGAACTATGTATACTGCTGTTTGCTCCCTGTAGGAAGGGCAGGATAAAAATGCTATAGATATTGTTTGGTATTATAGGGAGAACATTAAAAATGGCATTCCCTCACCTGCAGGCTAAAGCGGAGCAGTCCGTTCTACCATTTCAGGTTGCTTGATTCCTCATTCTGCTAAAGGTGCACTGTGGGCTTCCTGTACCTGTGCAGCAGAAGAAGGCGATGCTTCAAAGTATACATCGTTCCTACACCCCAAACGTTTTACTATTTAAAACATGGAAGAGAGAAAAATTACCTGTCTCCTGTGGAGCCCACTCTTTGGTCCTGTTACACCTGGCTTATAGCAGCTGTACTGGCTTCCAGTCTGGTTCCATTGGCTTCCATTATAAGGTTTGGGCCACATATCTGAAGGATTGTCTCTTCCTGTAAGAAAGGTACATTTTGCATTGTACCTTTGCATCCCTGCTCTTTTCTTTGCACACCCTTCCCACCTTCTAACTGGGATATAAGGTCTCAGGGATCTCTGTTCCTACTTGTGTCTGGCAAAGGGAGCTTGAGCTCTTGAAAACTGATACCTCAAAAATCTTGTTGGTCTTGGAGGTGCTACTGGACTCGAATCTAGCTGTTTTACTGCAGACCAGCACAGCTACCCCTTGAAGCTATCTTCCCGTAAGAGTTTATGTTCGGACTGTGTTCCTCCTGCCAGCTTCTTTCTGTGCTCTCTCGTAGAGAGGTTTGCTCTATTCCATGGCCAGTTCAGTTGTTGGTTAGCAATGGGTCTATCATTTCATTATTTGCTTTTCAGAAGAGCAAATAAAATCCCATTGTTCTGAAAGTTGCTCTGTCAGTCAACTTTAATGTTTGCTTTTGCTGCTTTTTGCTGCTTTTTTATGGCTTATACATTGGGCTATTGGTGGTTTTTCTGATAGGACTGTTGGGGGTGTAATTGTCATAATCTGTGCATAAGCGCACTTAGTAAAGACCATCTTGGGCTTACTACTGGGTAAAGGTGATATATAAATAAATAGAAAGTGAGTCACTTCTGAGTATGCTTCCCAAGTACAAGGAAGGGAGCTTAGAACAGTGATTTTCTCTCTTTCTATCACACACCCTCCTCAACGACAAGTGGTACTTCCATATCTTTCCATTGAGACTGACTGAATGATGTGATTGCAACAGGACACAGAGGGGGCAGAATTACTCCACATGCTATGGAAGCTGATTTGAAGACAGCAAGTCCAGAACAAGCATTCATGCAGAGACAGTGAGCATAGTCCTCTGTAGGTAGATGGGTTGGACTCAGAGGGGCCTTTGATTTATTTCATGCAATATGCTACTGTGTAGGTAATAGTGCCAGAGCTCTTCTAAGCCCTCAGACGTAGACAAGTGTAACTTCTTGGGATGGTAGTCTCCTAGGGCTTTAACTGTCAAAGATTGCGGAATGTGTGTCTGTAATGTGTATACTGTACAGCCAGTCAGAAGCCTTTTTCCTAGTTGGCTCTGATAACAAGTTTATGAAATGTCTTCAGGAGGTGGAATTTGAAATGAAAGGCAAGCATTGTTGAGTTGTGCATGTGTGTGATGCTTGTTGTTTTCTCTGTTGTCTTAAAAAGCATTCTTTGTTCTTCTGTGTAAAATGACAACATGTGTCACCCTAATGTAAGAATTGCTGATTTGGATTTTAAAGTTGCCTAGTTTTTAATAAAATAGTTATTTAATGTTTTCAAAACTGTTGTGCTATATGTCCAAGCACGCATAACATTCCACTCTGTTAAGAATGCTTGAAAGTGAGTGTAGAGAATCTGCTGGCCGCATGAGTGGTTATTGGTAATATTGTATGTGAGATTACAGTGGATTTGAAGAGAAGGGAGTGTGTGTATTTAATACCAATGGTTGGCATTAGATTTGTTTTTCTGTAAGAATTCCTCTGCAGTTGTATTTGTTCAGCAAAGTAGCATCTCTCAGAACTTTCCCAGTGCTGAATCCTTATTAAAAAAAGATATGCTATAACAGCTGTGGTAAGGTCAGCACTTGTTCGATATATAACCCTAAATACATTTGCTTGAAAATGCATCAAAGTGAATTGTGTGCATTATTCCAAGTAAATATCCTCCTTGGGATTACAATCTAAGAGGATGTCAACTATACTCCTCAAGCAATGTCCTCAGGAGTTGTCTAAAAAGTGGAGCTGTATTGTGTAGAAACTTTGGTACTTGTAGAAATCAGATATAAGATGTTTTTCCAAAATGGAAGTGGTGGGTCATACCCAAGCTGTTGACTCCTTTCTTCTGGTATAAGCAGACTCTTTATCCAACTCCCCCCTCCCAGGATGGTGAACAGAATTGGAAGGGAAAGTAAGTAAAGTGTGCTCTGGAGTCACAACAGACCCCCTGGTGACCTCATGAAGTTACAGCTCATGGGGTTTTCAAGGCCTTCCTCTGCATAGCAGCCCCAGTCTTCCTTGGTGGTCTCCCATCCAAGTGCCAATCCTGCATAGCTCCTGAGCTCTGACAAGATCAGGCTAGTCTTGGCTATTAGGGCCAAGGCCCATCAAGTCCAGCAATCTGTGCACACAGTGGCCAACCAGGTGCCTCTAGGAAGCCCACAAACAAGATGACTGCAGCAACACCATCCTGCCTGTGTTCCACAGCACCTAGTATAATAGATATGCTCCTCTGATCCTGGAGAGAATAGGTATGCCTCATGACTAGTATTCATTTTGACTAGTAGCCATGGATAGCCCTCTCCTCCATGAACATGTCCACTCCCCTCTTAAAGCCTTCCAAGTTGGCAGCCATCACCACATCCTGGGGCAGGGAGTTCCCCGATTTAACTACAGGAAGGGAAAGGGGATGGATGAAATTCAAGCAAGGAAGTGATTGCTGGCAGGGGAGCGCGTTTTGCTCTGTGTCTTTGAGAAGGCATAGGACAAAGTTGGCTTTTTAAAGTAAATGCTTCTCGTTGCTCAAGTTCCCTTTTAGTATGTGGCAAAGCCTCTCTGCCCACAGCAACCCCTAGGCCACTGCACCGCTGATTCAACAAGACATAAATGGTCACAGTAGGCTCGATTTGTTAAATTCCTTCTCTGCGACCTGCTTATTTCCAGGAGCACAGGCACTACCAGGTTAGAGATCTCTGGGAGTCTTAGCACATGCAAGTGCAGGAAGCTGCTAAATCCATACTGTTAAATTTGTGTTTTTTTTAAAAAAAATTTCCCCCACATCCTTTCCACCATTGAAAAGCAGCTACATTATTTAAACCAATGTTCCTTCCCCGAAGTGCATTTCTGAGAGATTATTGCATGCCTCAGGTACACCAGAATGCTGAAGGCAACATTTCTTTAAGCATTCAAGAGCTGCAATTTCTTCTGTGGTGCATTGCCTGGAAAGTATAATATGATATGAAATGGACATTTTTATAAAGATCGCAAGAAAACTGCCCTGTTGTTGCATTTATCATAAAATTATTATTGGGGTGGGGGTGGGGGAGGAATTATTTAAAAACCTTGAAAACACACACACATACTTTGATTGGAAAAGTACATCCATAATTCAAACTGGCAGCCCTAGATGGAAATGCAGTTGCTGAAATAATACATGTCAGATAATCCAATGCTGGTTTTTGGCCTGTTAATGTCCCCCAGCCCCAGTCTCTGGTTTCTTGGATTTGGTGCGCCAGTAAGATTAGTTTTTATGGCAGCTGTGATTGAGTCAATTCCATTAGGTCAAGGAGGAGCAACAAAACTGATACTCTTTTAAAATCTCATGAGGGTGAATGAGCTTCACTGGTGGATTCATGTTCTCATGGCAACCTTTTTAATGTGCTCCCATCACCAGATGCATGGCCAGAATCTTCACAGCTGAATGCCTGAAGTCAATGGGAGACCAAAAGGGTTAGCCTCTCTGAATTATCCATCTGCCTTCTCTGTTTTGATAATACGATGTATATTTCGGTTTTGCAAGTACCCAAGTGAGAAAATTTTGGATGTTCTGTTTGCAAAACGAGTCAGTAGGTGCAGTAAGTTTTTGACTTGTCTGAATGAGTGGCTTATGAGACAATATCTGCAACATTAAACTAGTTCCTTGGTTTTGTGACATGAGATATTGGAGGGATGGAAAGAAGCATGAATTAAAAAGAAGGTGAATTTTCTAATAAGTATCCTGGGTATTTTTTGTGCATTGGGACTGAGCTATATATTAGCAGCTGTCGGCCGGACTGAACTCTGTATTGATTAGTATGGGATTTTTTTCATGCTTTTAGGCCCTGCTCCCAAAACATGTGCCATGGCGGTTAGAGTGTCTAACGAGGACCTGGGACAACTTTTTTTGAATCCCCCCTTTGCCATGGAAGCTTGCCAGATGACCCTGGGCCCACCACAGTCTCTCAGCCTAACCTGCCCTCACAAGTTAGTTGTTGTGAGGATAGAGTGTATGTGTGTGTGGGAAGAATGATGTGCAAAAGCTGCTTTGGGTTGTGATCACAGAGAAAAGCAGGATATAAATAAAAGTTAAACAACAATAAAACAAGAGCGTGCACTATAAATCTGGATAAAAGAAATCTGCACCTCCTGGAGTTGAAATATTCAGCATTTTAAAAACAGCGTTTGGAATTTGCTTTTGGAAGCAGTGGAAAGAGTGACAGACTTAATTTACTAATGATGATCTGGTTTGTGGGGGATGATCTGGGGCTGAAAGAGACTCGCTTGCCCCAAGCTGCTGAAGTCCATGTCAGGAATAGGGCTTTGAGATGTGTTATCCAAGCTATGTCCTGGTAGCGTGTTTCTCTTCTGAAGGGAGAGGTGCTGTAAATCAAGACTGCCATTCTATCTGCCATAATCGTGGAAGTCTGGGGATTGTAATTGATGTGCTCATGTCTATGTGAGGAAAGGCTCTTTGGATGTGTTCAGAGGCACTTTTCTAGTGATTCTAGTGATTAGCTCTGGTATTCTAAACAGATTCAGCAGTAGATGGAGGTCTAGACAATCACAGGGCTTTTCTAGTGCCAGACCCAACCCAGCGTGACTTGGTTGTTCTGTTCAAAAATTGCATAGGTTTCTGAAACCGAGCACCCGTTTTCCTGACCACAATTACAGTAAAGGAGTTTTCTGTTAAAAGACTTTAAACGAAAAACATGATAAAATGCTGGAAGGCTGAAATGCAGCTGGTGACCATGCAGAAAGGTTTGTTGACAACATATTCAGAAACCCAGTAAAACTGTATTTTTACACATGTGCTTGAAAAATTGCTCTGAGTAGCATGTAGGAATTTGGCCTTCGGGATCACTTTCAGCCCATTCCTGAGCCAAAGGGCTGAATAGGCTTCAGAGGTGACCAGCCCCCTCGTTGGCGTCTGTGCCACTTGCACCGTGCAAACTGGCACGGACGCCAGTGTAGTGCCACTCGCGCTGGCCCCCCAGGAATTCTGCCACAGTGTGGCCCTTGGACACCAGCTCGGGTTCCTCTCGGCATCCTGGAAGGCATTCCTGGGGTGTAGGTGCCACCTTATCATGGATTAAGGTGGCACCTATGCCAGCGTGGGGGCAAACACGCTGGCATCCAAGTACCACCGGCCCCCACCACCAGGGCAGTCATTCCGGCAGGGCTTTCCTGGAAGGGAAAGCCCACGCTGGCATGGGGGGGGCATTTCCGAGGTGTTCCTGGGGGTAAAGCTGCCTTTAGGAGCTGCCCTTTTGCCCTGGGAACACTACCCTGAGCAGCTGCCTTGCTGTCTTCAATGGGGCATTTCCCCCTTTTTTCTTATTTTAAAAAAATCTTTTTTAGGCTCCGCAGTGGCCAGGAAGCCGCTGAGGAGGCGGTGTGGTTCTGCTGCTCCTGGCCACCACAGATCTACCCCCCTTTCAGGATTGTGCTCTTCAAACTCTTAAATGCTTCCGCAACAGATACGATCTTGAGCGTACAGAAATCCTTCATAGGATGCAAGCCATAGTTTCCTTTCTTCACAGCTAGAGAGCCAGAGTGGTGTAGTGGTTAAGAGCGGTGGTTTGGAGCGCTCATCTGGAGAACCGGGTTTGATTCCCCCACTCCTCCACATGAGTGGCAGAGGCTAATCTGGTGAACTGGATTTGTTTCCCCACTCCCACACATGAAGTCTTCTGGAGCATGGTGTGTTAGCACCCTGGCTTAGGGAGAAATTACCACGGTAGCTATTTATATTTAAGAACTGTTAACAGACTGCAGACGAGACCCAATTCAAACTCATTCAGAAAGGTTTGCTCTCAGTACAGCCTGTTGTAGGCATTCCGTGCTCAAGTCTCAGAATCCAGAGGGGTGGCTGAATAGGATTTCTAGTGGTTGACCTCACTGACCTTGCCCCTCCCATGACTAGAAAACATAGAGTTATGCAAAATACAAGAAACGTTGCTTCCACAATGGCTTGGGACAAGCCTTTACCGCCAAGTAAATTGGCTCTTTCACACCTGCTGAATAATGCACTTTCAATCCACTTTCAGTGCACGTTGAAGCTGGATTTTACTGTGTGAAATGGCAAAATCCACTGGCAAGTGATTGTTAAAGTGGATTGAAAGTGCATTATTCGGCATGTGTGAAAGCGCCCTGTGTCCAGCATTAGACTGCAGGTGCAGCCTTTCGGTCACCCCAACATGGGATTCTAGTGAAAACTTTGCACAAGGACAAGCATTCTGTTGTAGTTCTCAGGGCCAAACAAGATGCCCACGCAAAACTAATGCAAGCCAGCCAGGAAATATGTATAACCACAAAACCCCACAGACTTTGAGCCTATGAACAAGTTCCGCACGTACTAGATAAAACATTTTCTGCAGCAGAGACCACTAAAACTTTCATTTGTGCAAAATCGATGGTTTTCAATGGGCCCTTGCACAAATGGAAGTGCTTGCAACAGAAGACATGCTTCCCGCAACGGATGTGATCTTGAAGATAGGTGGCTATCTACCAAGCCGCCATTTACCATGGTTTGCATGTAATTGTATGGCAAATTGGTCAGTTGCATTGTCCTTCAGAGTTGTAAGCAGAGCCTTGTCAATCCTCCTACGTCCTTGGGGTTTGAAAGCTTAGATTTTCCTTAGCATTTGGCCAGATGATATAGATGACAGACCTACCAAGCTATTTTTTATATTTATATATACACACACATAATAAACTGGTAAGTTTCCACTTGAGTAATGGTTGTCTTACCCATTGGAACTTCATGAAAGTTGGGTGGGTGGGGTGCTTTAAGGAGATATTTACATAATATAGGTGAACAAGACAAAGAGCAATGAGATGTGAGGAAGAGAATTTCTTGTCTTCATTTCCCACATGAACACATGAAGCTACCTTATACTGAATCAGACCCTGGGTCCATCGAAGTCAGTATTGTCTACTCAGACCTGCAGTGGCTCTCCAGGGTCTCAGGCAGTGGTCTTTCACATCACCTACTTGCCTAGTCCCTTTAACTGGAGATGCCTGGGATTGAACCCGGGACCTTCTGCATATCAAGCAGATGCTCTACCACTGAGCCACGGCCCCTCCCTTCTCCCCCCCCTCCCCTACTGGTCATCTCTCAGTTTTGTTGTAGAGTAAATTACCTCAGAAATCTTGCAGGCCTATCTCAGCAACAATTTGGATTTTCTGAGTGACTATAGACAACATCAGTTATATTGCCTGTGGTTTTCCAAGCAATGCAAAATGGGTACCTAAATCTTACAAGGCAGTATTATGAAATTTTGGCTGTTTTTAACTATTTTATGTTTCTTTCATTTACTTTGTTTATGCCCTACTTTCTTCCCAGTGGAGGACCCTAAAGAACTTGTATCTCCTCTTCTTCATTTTATCCTCACAACAAGCCTATGAGATAGGTTAGGCTGAGAGTGCATGTTTACATACCTTACTTGATACCGTATGACTTTTTCCCCTCCAAACCTGAGGGTTCCCCTGGGTTTGCAGAAGCATCTATTCACTCTGTACCTGGTCTGACTTGTGCAGATTTTTTTGATCTGCAGTCTGGGGCCATCTCCAGAATTAGATGTAGGATAATAAAGTTTTTTATAGGCTAGTTGTGTCAGGTAGGTTGGAGCAGATATAGAGGGGGGATTTAATAACATATTTTCTTTAGTTAATGATAAAAGCGGAGTGAAACAAATGGATAAATGACCGTGTCTCATCTTGAGAGGAAACACGGTCAAAGAGTTTGAAACATTCCATTGCTGAAATTATCAGGGACTTGTTAATCCACTCCATAGTCACTTGTTGCCTTGGAGACAAATGTAATCAAAGGGCTTTTTTCCTCCTGGTTTTTGATTAGAGACGCTATTGACTTCTGGCATTAGAGAGTTGGTGGAGTAGCATGCCAAATGTTGTAAGATGGAAATTAATCTCTAAGTGATTACTCTGAATTCTATTGATTTGGAAAAGTCAGGCAAGAAGCTCTTCACACCTTTTCACACCAGCTTTTAAAAAAAATCATTTAGAATTTCCTAACTCAAATATAGTAATTTGTTTGCTGCAATGAGGATACTTCAGCCTGGAACGTTGTTCTGGATATTTTGATATGTCTTTTATGAGGAAGGCCAAGACTATGAGAATAGCTCTTTTGTTTTGTTAAAATAGGAAGTTCTATCATGTGTTCAGCCTTTTGTGATGAGTGCGTTTTTTCTCCTGTCCGTGAGCAGTGTAGAAAGTGATTCAAAGCACCCGACTCAACTCTTTTCAAAAGTGTTCTCAATTAATGAGCAACAGGAACCTTCTGAGGAACCCACCCCTAAACGCAAGCAAGGGGTTAAGGAATGCTTCCCTAGGAAGCAAACTCAAAGTAATACTGTCCCTTTCCCTGAGTTCTTCTTAAGGACAGTCAAAGAGGAGTGGGAAAACCCGTCCTCTGGCAAGCAAATTCCCACCAGTGTTAAGAAGCTCTACACCTTAGCACCTCACACCATGAACTTGCTCAAGGTGCCATTAGTGGAGGCCCCGATAATTGACTTCCAGACCCCTGGGCTGGTACCTGAGGATGGAGCAGGCTCCATAAGGGACCAATTAGACAGGAAAACTGAGTCCCTAACTAGGAAGGCTCACGAAGCGGCCGCCCTGGCAATCCAGTCTAGCGCCACCATATCCATTTTCGCTAGAGCCTCGTACCTCTGGGTTAAGAAGCTTATACAGCTGGTACCAGAGGAAAACCGCCAGATCTCAGCAGGTCTGGATAGGGTCCTGAAAGCTACTACCCTGATGGCAGATGCCTCCTTGGATTCTATATCCTTCTCGGCAAAGTCCATGGCATCCGTCACATCATCCAGAAGAGCCCTATGGCTGAGAGCCTGGCCAGCCGATTTCAAGGCCAAAACAACCCTAATGGCCTACCCCATTCAGGAGGGGAGGTTATTTGGGGGAAAGCTGGATAGAATTCTAGTAGAAACTAGAGTCAAAAAACATGTCATGCCTAGACAGCTTAGAAAGGAACATTGTCCAGCATCATACCAGTCCTTTCGGCCTCCCAGAACAACCTTTCGATACAGGGCTAATTTTAGAAAGGGAACATGGAATAACAACAACAGGCCCTTTCGCAAAAGCGGGAAGTTCAACAGACAGGGCTAACAACCCAGATTGGACAAGCCCGACAAATTCTCAAAAGCCAATTCCCAGTGACATCAAGTCACTACAGTTGGGGGGAAGGTTACAGGCATTAGCAAGCAGGTGGGAGGAGTCCAGTCCGGACAACTGGGTTTCCAAGGGATACCTTTTGGAGTTTGTCTCCCTACCACTGGACTACTTTATACCTTCCCCACTACCCTCAAAGAGGGAGAAACATACCAGAACCCAACAAGCCATTCTACACCTTCTGCAGATGGCCGCAATAGAACCGGTACCTCTGCTAGAACGTTTCCAGGGAAACGTTGACGGCTGGGGAGCTACCTTCAATGGGAAAGTGGCCCAGGGCCTCTGGTCGGTGAAGGAGAAAAAGCTCCATATCAACCTCTTGGAGCTCTGGGCAGTGAGACTTGCTCTTCTGTCGTTCTCTGTAGACCTCCAAAGTCACCACGTGCTAGTAAGATCCAACAATATGACGACCAGTGTTTACCTGAACAAGCAGGGCGGCACAAGGTCATCCACCCTTCATCTATAGGCATTGTGGATTTTCCGGTGGGCTCAGCTCAGTGTGAAAACATTGAGGGCGGAACACATCAGAAGAGACTTAAACATCGAGGCGGACTGGTTGAGCCGCCAGACCATAGAGGAAGGAGAATGGGCCCTGGATCAACAAATCTTCCAGACCATCATGCGCAGATTCGGCCTCCCAGCAATTGATTTATTTGCATCGGCCAGCAACCACAAGGTCCCACGCTTCTTCACCAGATGCTTCCATCCACGAGCGGAGGGAGCCAATGCTCTCCTGAACCCCTGGCCTCAGGAGCTACTATATGCCTTCCCACCTCTCCCTATCCTCCCCAGAGTGTTCCGCAAGATCCAGCAGAAGGCCAAAGTTCTGGTAGTAGCCCATTCTGGCCCCGCAGACCATGGTTCACCACACTGCGCAGACTGTCAATCCAGGATACATGGAGAATTCCAACCACCTGGAACATGCTGCAACAGGGTCCACTAGTCCACCCAGACCCTCAGTGGTACTGTTTGACCGTCTGGGTCTTGAGTGGAGGAGACTTCTAAACTGCGGCTATTCCCAAGAGATATCTCTGCCTTCCTTTTGCCCAAAAACATCATGCCAAACAGAAAAAACCTGGCTTTCCTTGGATCTCCGACGAGCCATACGCATATTCATTGCCAGAACGGCAGAGTTCAGAAAATCAGACTCTATGTTCATCAACATTTCTTTCCAACGCCAATAGAGGGCTGAGAAGGTCAACAGCTGCCAGTAGCTACACCTTGAGGCAGTGTATTGTGGAGTCATATAAAGCTTCCAAAGTCCCGGTTCCAGGCGGGATTACCGCTCACTCCCTTCGTAGCTCAGCTAAATCGGCAGCGTTTAACAGACAGACTCCAGTTGACGAGATCTGTCGTGCTGCCACCTGGTCTTCTTAACACCTTCATCAAGCAATTCAAAATCAATACCTGGTCTTCCACACAGGTGGCCTTTGGACGCAGGGTTCTCCAACATGTCGTGGACGAAGGAAATTAACCCACCCATATAGGGAGCTCTTGGAAGTCCCACAGATAAAGATGCCCTTGCCTCAGAGGAGAATGGAGCCTTGGATACTCACCGTGAGGGCTCCTTCTCTTCCAAGGCAAAGGGCATCTTGCCCACCCGGGCTAAATTCGGAGGACAGAAGGACCAGGATAGGTTATCGTCTCAGTTCACCCGTCAACCTGCCAGGGTCATTCGGGGTTAATGTTATGTTCAACGCACTGTTAGCGTCTCAGTTTACCCGCCTACCTGCCAGGGTCAGTCAGTGTCAATGTTATGTTATAATGCACTATAGTTCCTGTTTCTAACCTTACCTTGTTTGTGCAGTGTTCCCAGTTTGATGTTTTTTACACTTCTCTAAGTAGCTAGGCAAGCCTGTAACTGGGGATCAGGGGCGATCTTCCCACCAAGGAGACAGGAAGTAAAGTTTGGGCCTGCCTCCTGGAAAGAGTGGGAAAACACCCACAGATAAAGATGCCCTTCGCCTCGGAAGAGAAGGAGCCCTCAAGGTGAGTATCCAAGGCTCCATTCTCATTTATCTGCAAAAATACTTTTAGTACAGTTTAATGTTGGTGATGAAGAAGTTGTTAAAGATTTTCTACTCCTTGACTGCAACCAAGAAATCAGAAGGAGATTGAGACTGGGAAGGGCAGCCATGAAGGAACTAAGAAAGATCCTTAAGTTAAGGACGTGTTGCTGGCAATCAAGATCAAAATAATTCATACTATAGTATTCCCTATTATGTATGGGTGTGAAAGTTGGACAACGAAGAAAGTTGACAGGAAGAAAGCTGATCATTTGAAATGTGTTGGAGGAGAGTTCCAAGGGTATCACGGACCGCCAAAGTGACAAATAAGAGGATTTTAGATCAAATCAAGCCTGAATTCTCCTTAGAAAATAAAATGATTAAACTGAGGCTATTGTAGTTTGGTCTCACATTATGAGAAGACAAGAGTCATTGGAAAAACAATAATGCTAAGAAAAGTTGAAGGTAACAGGAAAAGAAGAAGACCCAACATGAGATGGGTTGACTCAGTCAAGGAAGCCATGGCCTGCAGTAGGCAAGACCTGAGCAAAGCTAATGATAGGCCATTTTGGAAGTAATTATTTCATATAGTCTTCGTAAGTCGGAAGCAGCAAGATGGCACATAACACACACATACACACAGAGCATTTATTGTATATAGCCAAAGGTTACTACAGTCAATTTAATAGAGTGGTAATAAAATGTCTGATCTCTTTTAATTGTATAAACTCTAATGCAGGAGCTACTTTAGGAGCCCCAACATACTTGCTGATATTTCAGAAGTAGCTTGCCATGCATGGTGAAATGAGGACTGTTATTCAAGTGAAGAAGGAAGTCAGCAGCCCTGGTGAACACTCGGAGTGTGTGATCCATGAGTGCTCCCCACTGTGCTGATGTCAATTCAATTCAATAACCTTTAATAGGCATAGTACTGAGACAGCAAGATAGCTCATACGGATTCTCATGATCGAAAACAGATCACACAAATTCCTGATGAACAAACCAGGGCCCCTACAGAGTATGTGTGTGTGTGTGTGTGTTAAATGCTGTCAAGTCACTTCCGACTCATGGCGACACTATGAATGGAAGTTCTCCAAAATGTCCTATCTTTGACAGCCTTGTTCAGATCTTGCAAATTGAGGGCTGTGGCTTCCTTTATTGAGTCAGTCCATCTCTTATTGGGTCTTCCTCTTTTCCTGATGCCTTCAACTTTTCCTAGCATGACTGTCTTTTCCAGTGACTCTTGTCGTCTCATGATGTGACCAAAATACGATAGCCTCAGTTTAGTCATTTTAGCTTCTAGGGTCAGTTCAGGCTTGATTTGATCTATAACCCACTGATTTGTTTGTTTGGCAGTCCACGGCATCCGTAATACTCTCCTCCAGCACCACATTTCAAAGGAATCTATTTTCTTCCTATCAGCTTTCCTCACTGTCCAGCTTTCACACCCATCCATAGTAATAGGAAATACGATGGCATGAATTAATCTAGTCTTGGTGGCCAGTGACACATCCTTACACTTCAAAATCTTTTCTAGCTCCTTCATGGCTGCCCTTCCTAGTCTCAATCTCCTTCTGATTTCTTGGCTGCAGTCTCCCTTTTGGTTGATGGTGGAGCCAAGGAATAGAAAGTCTTGAACAATTTCAGTTTCCTCATTGTCAACCTTAAAGTTGTGTAGTACACCGGTAGTCATTACTTTTGTTTTCTTGATGTTCAGCTGTAGTCCTGCTTTGGCACTTTCTCTTTTAACTTTCAGCAGTAGTCGTTTCAAATCTTCACTATTTTCTGCCAATAATGTAGTGTCATCGGCATATCTCAAATTATTAATGTTCCTCCCTCCAATTTTCATTCCACCTTCATCTAACTCTAATCCAGCTTTCCTAATTATATGTTCTGCATATAGATTGAAGAGATAGGGAGATAAAATACATCCTTGTCTGACACCTTTGCCAATTGGAAACCATTCCGTTTCTCCATATTCTGTTCTAACTGTGGCCTCTTGTCCAGAGTTCAGGTTGCACATCAAAATGATCAGATGTAGAGGCACACCCATTTCCTTTAAAACCAGCCATAGCTTTTCGTGATCCACACTGTCGAAAGCTTTGCTGTAATCTATGAAACACAAACTGATTTTCTTCTGAAATTCTCTCGTATTCTCCAGTAACCAGCGTATATTTGCAGTATGATCTCTAGTGCCTCTTCCTTTTCTGAAACCAGCTTGAACATCAAGCATTTCTCGTTCCGTATATGGTAACAGCCTTTGCTGTAAGATTTTGAGCATCACTTTACTTGCATGAGAAATTAATGCGATGGTCTGATAGTTGCTGCAATCTTTGATGTCTCCTTTCTTGGGAATTGGAATGTAAATGGATCGTTTCCAGTCTGGGGCCATTGTTGTGTTTTCCATATCTGTTGGCATATTCCTGTCAAGATGGACTCGGTTTCTGTGGCTTGGAATAGCTCTATTGATATCCCATCTGCTCCTGGTGATTTGTTTCTCCCAGTTGCCCTCAGTGCAGCTTTCACTTCACTTTCTAAAACTGTAGGTGGTTCTTCAAAAGATTCTTCTTGGAAAGAATCGGTTATCCTTTCATCTCTTCTGTATAGTTTTTCAGTGTATTGTTCCCACCTTTTCTTTATTTTGTCCTGTTCAGTTAATGTATTTCCATGCTGATCATTCAGCCTGCCTAATCGTGCTTTAAATTTCCCTTTGATTTCTTGGATCTTGTGGAACAGATCTCTTGTTCTTCCTTTTTTGTTGTTCTCTTCTATTTCTTTACACTGGTTATTATAATAGGTCTCTTTGTACGTGCGAGTTGCTGGAATGTTGCACTTAGACTTTTGATTCTGTTTTTGTCACCTTCGACTTTTGCTTCTCGTCTATCTTTGGCAATTTTAAGAGTTTCCTCAGACATCCATCAAGGTTTTTCATTTCTTTTGGCTACAGGAATAGTCTTTGCACATTCTTCCTTGATAATGCCTCTAGTTTCCACCCATAGTTCTTCAGGTTTACATTCACTTGAACTCAGTAATGCAAATCTGTTCCTTACATGGTCTTTAAACTCTTCAGGAATATTGCTTAGATTGTATTTTGGTGCTATGAATGTTTTGGTGTTTTTCTTAAGCTTTATCTTGATTTTCGATATTAACAATTCATGATTTGTACCGCAGTCAGCTCCTGGTCTTGTTTTGGCCGAAAGAATAGAGCTTCTCCATCTTCTGCTTCCAATTATGTAATCTATTTGATTTCTATAATGGCCGTCTGGTGATGTCCATGTATACAATCGTCTATTTGGTTGCCTGAAACATGTGTTTGCAATGAGCAGATTGTTGTCTTCACAGAATTCTACGAGGCGTTCTGCTTCATTCCGTGCTCTTAGCCCAAATCTGCCAACAACATTTGTTTCCTACTTTTGCATTCCAATCACCTATGATTATCAGCATATCTTGTTTAGGTGTGTGATCAATTTCTTCCTGAACACTGGCATAAAAACTTTCAATTTTTTCCTCATCAGCATCTGTAGTTGGGGCATAAACTTGAATGATGCTTATGTTGATAGGCTTTCCTTGAAGTCTGATTGATATTATTCGGTCAGACTTTGCATTATAGCTCCTGACTGCCTTTGCTACATCTTGCCTCACTATTAAAGCAACTCCGTTTCTTCTCTTTTTGTCATTCCCTGAATAAAACACTTTGTAATTTTCTGATTGAAAATGTCCTAATCCAGTCCACTTTAATTCACTTACTCCCAGGACTTAAATGTCCAAATTTTCCATTTCTTGTTTAACAATTTCAAGCTTACCCTGATTCATTCTTCTCACTTCCATGTTCCTATTATATGCGTCGAACAGCTTCAGACTTTCCTTTTGCATCTATTCATGTCAACCACTGAACGTCCTTTCGGCTTTAGTCCAATCACACCATTAAGAACAGCACTACTTGTACTTGTCCTCTGCTCAGCCTACAGAGTATACAATACAATTAAGTATAAAATATATAAAATGTACCATATTTTGGGATTAAACAAAAGGTTAAAATAAAGGATTAAAATAATCTAACCATCCAACCAGACTGTGATATAATAAGTAATGATAATCATGATCATTGACCAGTCTCTAGGAACCACATCACAGCAGCAACTTGAAATATTAGGCAGGCTTCAAAGATCCCCGTTTCAGTAACATTACCAAAATTTTTGCAACCGAGGCAGTTGTTTCAGGCTTGACATCGGACACTAGAGCCATTAACATTCGGCTTTTATTATTGTCTAAATCAGTATCAAGCAAATCTAACAGACAGTCATTATGAAGGCCCTCACCCAGGGGATATTCCAACATAATATGCATAAGTGAGTCTGGAGATCCTGAACCACAGGGGCAGAGTCTCTCCTGATACGGAATGTGATTGAATCTACCTAGTAAGACCTTCGATGGAAAGGCATTCATACAAGCTAAGGAAAAGGCTCTTCTTTGGTCTACTTCCCTCCTTCATGCTAGCATGGGTAACAAAGATCCACAAAACTCCAGGTATCCCTGGTAGTAGCAGAAAATACCATTCAGTGGTTGGGTAGCAGCCTGCCATTGTGTGATGACCAGCTGAAGCAGTTACAACACATTTCCTCCAGACTAAGGACATTAATTGCCAAGCATTGTTTCAACTGCTCTCTCTGGTCCCAGCAGCCATAACAGTTGCATGATACCATGTGGTCTCTAACCTCCAGGCGTGCCTGTGTCTTGCTGAAGCTTGGAGCTAGGGTCCCAGCCTGTCTTTCTATAATGTTGAGAAGAGCCTTCATGAATTAAACCTAGAGGTTAATCATAGAGTGTTCTGGTTGGCTACCTTGTTCTTGAAATGTCTGCTTCTTGGCCAGAAGAAGAGAGAGAGAAAAAGAGTTTTTAATATGCCAACTTCCTCTACCACTTAAAGAAGAATCAAACCGGTTTACAATCACCTTCCCTTCCTCTCCCCACAACAGACACCCTGTGAGGTAGGTGGGACTGAGGGAGCTCTAAGAAAGCTGTGACTAGCCCAAGGTCACCCAGCTGGCTTCATGTGTAGGAGTGGGGAAACCAACCTGGTTCACCAGATTAGCGTCTGCCTCTCATGTGGAGGAGTGGGGAATCAACCCCAGCTCTCCAGATTAGAGTCCACCTCTCCAAACCACCACTCTTAACTATTCTACCACACTGTGATGCCAGTTCAAGGAAATACAGTGACCAGTCCTCTGAACTTCATCATGAGTGACATATTTTGGCAAAACCTTACCTGTGGTAAACAAACCAAATACCATGACGGTTGTCCACATTCGGAGGTGGTAAACCTCTGAATTCCAGTGCCAAGAGGCAACATCAGGGGAAGGCCTTGGCCTCTATGCTCTCTTGTTGGCCTTCCAGAGTTGGCTACTGTATAGGACAGGATGCTGGACTAGATCAACCACTGGTCTCAACCAGCACGGTGGTTCTTATGTTCTTATGATTCTTTCTGCCTAGAAGCTTAATATACTAGACCTCCCAGATGAGTACTTTACAGTGAAGTTTTGTTTTTAGCTCTACTTAGTTTTTTGTTTTTTTTAATTGGGTGCAGGAAAAGATGTTGGGCTAACTTTTTGTGTTAGAGTGGCAATAGTGTCTGCTGGCTGAATGCTTAAGTTCTTTTATTTCTTTAAATTGGTTTGCTAGGGTGCTTTAAAAAACACCTCCAATTTTCTTTTATAGTCGCAAAACAAAATAGCAGTTGTATTCCCGGTCTGAGAGGCTTATTGAACTTCCAAGTTGGCATTGAAGAATAATTATGATCTTTCAGTGTGGGGTGTGTGTGTATGTGAAAGAGATGGAGTTTCCAGCAAACTACTGAACCATGCTTAGTAACATCTATTTTCACAGATTCCTTACAATATCCAATCTGCCTCAATTCTTTTTAACCATTAAAAGTGAAATACTGCATCACCTAATCTAAACTACGTGACAAAGAAACGAGAGTTGTTGTTCTCTGAATGCAAGAAGGCATATTCTCAATCTTCTAAGAAGTCAGAAATAGACTTACTATGTCACTTACTTATTTTTGTTCTTTTTTGCCTCCTTTGCAGAGTATTGGGAAGGGGTCTTTATGGTGTATAGACCCAGAATATAGACAAAACCTTATCCAGGCTTTGAAGAAGACTCCCTATCATCCATATTCTCATGTGTTTAGCACACCTCCAGCATCTCCTCAGGCATATCAAAGGTAAGAGAATTTGGACATACTTTTATTTGGGCAATTCTTTGGATCTCTTTGAAATGGCCTCTCAGGCAATGGTTCTGTAAGCTGACTTCAGTTTTATGTGAGTTAAAGTATATCAGATTAATGTTAAATAGGTCGGAGTGTTCATTCCTGTTTAACCATATAAGGTATGCCTTGATAGATGGACACATGAAGCCCCCTTATATTGTCAGACCATCGGTCTAACAAGGTCAGTATTGTCTGCTCAGACTGGCAATGGGTGTTCAGGGTCTCAAATGGAGGCCTTTCACGTCACATACTACTTGATACTTGAGCCTTTTCACTGGAGATGCCAGAGACTGAACCTGGGATCTTCTGCATGCAAAGCTGATATTCTACCACTGAGTCACAGCACACGTACACACACGTGCGCACACACGCCTCAGATCACCTAATTAAGCATTGTCAGACTAGGACATGGGACAACTGAGTTCAAATCCCTCAGCCATGGAAACCCACCAGCTGACCTTGGGCCCATCATAGATCTCTCAGCCTAACCTTCCCTCACAAGGTTGTTGTGAGGATGAAGTGGAGGAGAGGGGAACCATTCGAAAAGCCACTTTGAGTCCCCAATCAGGGAGAAAAGCAGGATGTAAATAAAATAAGCAACCAAATTGCTCTGTGGTTGATTGGTAGACTGCAGCCTACCTTCTACCCATCCCTGCCATAAAGAATTAAAACAGTTGTGAAAAGCATCATAAAGTCCTAAATGATCAGTGCTTAAATCCTTTTGTTGGACTTGTGGTATTCCTTACCGTGTTTGGCGGATCCAGCATATTCATTGTAGCTTCTCAGGCTAAGTTGGTGCTCTTGTGGATTTGAACCAAAAATTCAACTTCCTGTACTCCTGGGCAACCCCTGAAATGTAAATTGCAATAAATCAATCCAGGTTTTCTTCTTTTCCTGCCTTTTGCAAATCTTTAGTGCTCTGAAAGCAGGTTATTGGTGAGTTGTCTTTTCTGTCTTGTTGCTCAAGTGTTTTGGAGATTGCCTTGCCAATGTAGCTATAGCGTCTCATGCAAACATTTGCTTCCAGGTGACTGAAAGCTATTTCTTGTTGTTGTAGTTACCTTTTCTCTGTGAGACGAGTCAGTTTAGTTATGCGAGTTGCCAAGGTGTGTGTGTGTATGCCTTCTGAAAAACAAAGGGGGGCTCTCCTTTTTACTTGGAGGGGGAAAGTGAAGCGTGGCTGGAACGTGTGACTTAAGAAATTCTAGTATCAATGTAATTGTGGAGGTTTCTTGTTTGCGACTAACTCAAGGAATCCAAGGTGTGAGATAATTATGGGATATCCGATCAGCTTCATAATAAATGTCTAGACAGTAAATGATTTGAGTTTCAATCCAAATTACACTTTTCTGGATGTAAGTCCCATTGAATAAGATGGGGCTTTCTTCTGAGTAGACCTGCTTAGGATTGCTCCCTTGATAGATCAGGAAAGTTTAAGTGGCACCTGCTGCTAGCTTGGTGGTGGTAGAAAGTGCCGTCAAGTCACAACTGACTTAACGGCGACCCCATAGGGTCTTCAAGGCAAGAGACGTTCAGAGGTGGTTTGCCATTGCCGGTCTCTGTGTGAGCTAAGGGAGTTGCGAAAGAACTGTGACTGGCCCAAGGTTGACCAGCAGGTTTCATGTGGAGGAGAATTGAACCCAGTTCCCCAGATTAGAGTTCATTGCTCTTAATGATGACACCACGCTGGCTGCTAGCTTAGAAGCCTTAAGAAGGGGTTAGACGGGTTTGTGGAAGAGAGGTCCATCAGAAGCTATGAGCCACAACGGCTGAATGGGACCGCAGTGTTTAGAGGCTGTATACTTCTGAACGCTACTTGTGGGGCTGGGGGACAGTAACTGGGGCAGATTTTAACCCATGGGCCTTCTATCTGGCTGTTGTGGGAAACAGGATGTTAGACGAGACGGATCCAGTAGGGCTGTTCTTATTAAAACCACTGCAGTGCCTAGGGCAACATTAGGCAACAACTACAGCCCAGTAACCTGTTGCATGAAATACATATGTGTGAGTCTTTTTGTGTGTCTTCAGATGTGTCTGCTACCAGAGCTGTGGGTTGATTTTTTGTTAGGGTTTGGTTTAGGATAGTATTATTGTTTTGTATATTCCCTCTCTTTAATATACATTCTTCCTCGCGGAGCAGCATGTACAATAATGCAATTCAGGTAATGTTAATGAAGTTCTCGAGCATCTCTGTTGAGCAGCGGCGTGCCGTCGCATGGCCAGACAATCAATCTTCAGGCAGAGATTGGGAGGAACAGCTGGGCTTTCACGGGAGACGGCTGTATGTCTGCCCTTGCTAGGCGATTAGCGTGATGGTAACCGTAGCAACCAGAGCATCTCCATAGCAACGCATAGCTGAGACAGGTGCAGTTGCATCACAAGGCTGTTTGTTGCCTGGCAAAAGGACAGGCCATTAGTGCTTAGATATACGCTGTTTCCTTGGCAACAAATAACCCTACATAGCAACTGCAGTGGGCTTGAAACATTTCCCCCCTCCCAAGTTATTTTTTTTTTAAAGTGGATTCTACCTGCTTGGATTTGTGTTTGAGTCTAAATCAACAGAATCAGAGCTTTCAGTGTGAGGGCATCTGACTTGAGAAGGTGCAATGACATGATCTGAGGTGTGAGGTGGGGGAAAAGAGCGAAGGAGAAAACTAGAGTTGTGCACACTTAAATATTGGCAAGTCTGCTTTGCCCTTTCCTCCTTAGTCCTTTGACATAGACTTTATAATGTTTGGGTTGTGTGCCACCCCCCCCGCCCCAGCAACAGCCGTTCTGCTATAGCGAAATGTTTAGTTTGTTGTTTGATGTTACAGAGCCATGTCGCTATAAGCAAGGGCTTAGGCTGCTTTAGCAACTGTGACATCTTATCCCTGGAGTGTGTAGCTCTGCCCTACGTGGCACTCCTATCACTGCTGGAAACTCCTTTTGTTCAGTGAAGTTTAGGACAGGTTTGGAATTGTCTCTCTTTCAACTGGAGGGTGGAAGAAGGAGCTGAGGATGGGGGGTGGCTGTGTTTCGTTTCCTCCACACCTGTGTTATGCTGATATCCTTGCACGGTCCTACTGCCATTCTTTAGATAGGGTGGCCTGTACTGCCATAGTGGTGATGCAGGTGATGGCTGAAAACCATTAGGCTGCCTAACCTAAGGATATGAGGTGTCAGATTCAAAGTGCATCTCTTCCATGAATTCACAAGGTGACCTTAGAAAAACATCTCCTCCTCCAGCCTCCATGAGCATAAGGATATTGGTATTATTAGCTGTTCAATGAACAACAATTTTTTTCCAGTATTCTTGCAGTGCAGTCTTAAGGAATTTACTTCTGTGGGCTCAGACGGGTGCAGCTCTCATTACAATGGTGCTTTTAGTCATAGAATTGGGTTTCTGACCCACATTTCTTCAAATGGAATTTGAAGGGAGACTGCAGCCAAGAGCCAAAAGGGAAACTGCAGCCAAGAAATCAGAAGGAGATTGAGACTAGGAAGGGCAGCCATGAAGGAGCCAGAAAAGATTTTGAAGTGTAAGGATGTGTCACTGACCACCAAGACTAGATTAATTCATGCCATCGTATTTCCTATTACAATAAAAACTTGCATAACACTTTTAACTTTAACTTCTCTTAGCAGACTCCTCTCGGGAGATAACCATTCAAGTAGCCAAATTCTGCCTCCAGTCTAGTGGGATTCGTAAACGGCTAACTGAAAACGTTTCCCAGTAGAAGATCTTTCCACCTCTTCTTCAGATCATCCTTCCAGAATCCATCAACTTTTATTATTTTATTTTATTATTTTAACCTAACTTTGATTTTTACCTAGAGCTGATATTGTATCGAAATGAAACTTGACTTGAAAAGGGTCAGGTTTGTGATCACAACATTGTGACCATTCAAAACCTGAACTGTGTCTTAAACACAACTTTTACTGAAAATCAAGGACAAGATGTATAGAACTATACATTTTGAACAAAATAGGGTTGAAGAAGAAGAGTTGGTTTTTATATGCCGACTTTCTCTACCACTTAAGGCAGAATCAAGCCGGCTTACAATCACCTTCCCTTCCCCTCCCCACAACAGACAACCTGTGAGGTAGGTGAGGCTCAGAGAGCATGACTTGCCCAAGGTCACCCAGCTGGCTTCATGTGTAGGAGAGGGGAAACAAATCCAGTTCACCAGATTAGCCTCAGCCACTCATGTGGAGGAGTGGGGAATCAAACCTGGTTCTCCAGATCAAGACTCCACTGCTCCAAACCACTGCTCTTAACTACTACACCACTCTGGCTCGAGTAGTACCAGAATCTATATGAGGGGGAGAAAAAAGTCTGTCAGCTCTAATTCATGAACTTCAAGAGGGTCTCTCTTACAGGTTCTGAGAACTAACTTTTCCTCATAGCAGTAGGGAAAATAATAATAAACACTGCAGAACAAAGGGCCGCACCAGAAGATGGCTGCTCTTCTGCTGACTACCCTTTTCATTGCTCCACAGGCTGTCTTCTCTGGAAGGAGTCCCCGATAATAAAGATAGTAATGGTGCTGAATAGGTACAAAGTGACTGAGTGTGCTGCTTGAACTGCCAGACTTGATGAACAGCCCATCCAAGTGTGTGTGTGTGTGTGTGTGTATGTAGTGGCCGTTAAGTCAAGCCGACTTATGGCAACCTTATAAGGGTTTCAAGGCAAAAGTCATTCAGAGGTGGTTTGCCATTGCCTGCCTCTGCATAGTGACCCTGGTATTCCTTGCTGGGTTTCCATCCAAGTACTAACCAGGGCCAACCCTGTTTAGCTTTCAAAATCTGACAGGATCAGGCTAGCCTGGGCTATCCAGGGGTTTACTCTCTGCTAAATGGTTAGGATAGGATATATATCACTTGCTTGGATTAGTCAACCATCCCATTGGGATGTGTTAAGCGTGCCAAAATAATTCAGACAAAGGTTAAGCTAAATAACATGTGTCCCAGAATCCTCACACTTTAAATGTGATTGCCATAAGTCAGCTCATGTAGATAGACCTTCCAGAAGTATCTCTTGCTCAAGCTTTGGCAAGTCATTGGTAGAAGGATCTCTGGATGCTTTTGCTGCCTACCCTCTTAAACCTTCCATGTGTACATTCTCAACGGAGATGATGCAATAGGGCTATAAGAGAGGAGAGTTCTCAATTATTCAAAGAAGGATCCATTTTAGGGGTTTATAGAAATTAGCATCTGTCATATATGCCTTGTAATTTCTTGGCATGATTTCATGCAGCCCTCTTTAGGTAGCCGCCTTTGAAGATTGCTTGGACCTGTTACCTATTGCAAAGAATGGCTGCCTAGCTTTTAGCTTGCTTCACTGCTGAAGAATTTTCTCTCTTCAGACTAATTCATGTTTTGACCATTTAAAAATCCCTAAAAGTCTTGAACCCTGCATATTTTTGAGGTGCCCACTCCCTTGTAAACCTCCCTGACTCTTATGAATCTGATGCCCTGTACTGCTCTATGTATGTCCTCCTTTGGCTGATAGTGTGCACAAACAAGATTACAAGAAGGGGGTGGTATATACATTCAAATAGTAAATAGGCATCCATCGGGGGCTATAGCTGGAGGGAGGAGTATAGAAAAAAGAACATATGCTTTGTAAGTGCAAATTCCAAGATTCAATTAATGACACCTGTGATTACAAAGCGTCTTAAGTAGCAGGCCTTGAGGAGTCTCTCCCTCTTCATGTGGGTAGATTTAAATCTTGAAACAGGCTCCAGTTTTTTGTGCATTGGTACTATTTGGCAGACAGATAGTACCAATATGGAGCCAGCGTGGTGTAGTGGTTAAGAGCGGTGGACGGTAATCTGGAGAACTGGGTTTGATTCCCCATTCCTCCACATAAGTGGCGGACGCTAATCTGGTGAATTGGATTTGTTTCCCCACTCCTACACATGAAGCCAGCTGGGTGACCTTGGGCTAGTCACACTTTCTTAGCCCCACCTACCTCACAGGTTGTCTGTTGTGGGGAGTGGAAGAGAAGGTGATTGTAAGCTGGTTTGATTCTTCCTTAAGAGGAAGAGAAAGTCGGCATGTAAAAACCAACTCTTCTCCTCCTCCTCTTCAAATGCCCATAGTGGTTGGTCAATGGTTTGGTTGGTATTAAAGTAGTTACTCATTGAATCGTGATACTCCTGGATATCCATGGAACTGAATGATCGGGGGGGGGAGGGGACAAGATTGTGGTTTGAGTTCATTGGTTTTGGATTTCTGTTTCCTTTTTCTTCTGGCTTGCTTAGGGAAAAAATGGTTCGGTTAACTGGTTGAGCAACATATAAACTAAGTAAAATATGATACCGTAGAATTCAGTGCTCAACAAGCATTAAGAGTGGCTGACTCATTAAAGGAAACAGCTGTTCTACTTCAGGCATTGAATTAGCCAAGCAAGAAAGATAGTATTATCACCCATGGTTGCTAGTTGAGAGTTGATTACACCCACTTTTGATCTGGTATGCTCTGCATACAATTGTGATACACTTACTGCTGTATCATCCGTTTTCTTGGCTTTCTGGTCATCCCAGGTATAAACTTTCCTCCCATATTCATTATACCCATGTGTATATGTACTTTCCAATTTAAGAGGCTACATCTGAAGAAATGAGCTCTAGTTCACAAACGTTTATACCACGGATCATGCAACAGTCTTTAATGTGACAGAAATCTCTTTACAAAACATGTAAGATTTCTGGATTTAAGCTGCTAAGGTAGAATTTTTTTTAACCATCGAAATATGCCCTGCTGTAAACAACACTGTGGTTTAATGTGGTTCTTCCCTCACTTTCTCTTATTTTCATATCCCACTTCTTTACATCACTTTAGACCTGCACTCCCATTCCCCCTTAGGATTTCTCAGACCTCTTGAACCTGAGGCACAGGGCGAAAACGCATGGTCGCTTTAGCCTCCGTCCTTTATTCCCTGTTTCAGCCAGGATTCAGCCAGGATCGAACGTATACGTTTCGCCGAACGTGCTTTCGATCCTGGCTAAATCCTGGCTGAAATAGGGAATAAAGGAGGCTAAAGCGACCATGCGTTTTCGCCCACAGTCTGCTTCACTGCCTCCCTCAATTGTAACAAACTGCGCTACCCCCAGGATCACTCTTGATCCTCACTTTTTTAAGCCTCCAGAAACACTGGCATTCTTTTAAGTAGTGGATCAAGCTTTCTCCTTTCATATGCAGTTTGCCAAGTTTTATGCAGTTGACTACAGCAGGGGCCTGGTATGACATAAATGTCACTTGGTCAGGCCGGGCCATGCCTCGCCATCCCAGATCTAGTGTGTGTGTGGGGGGGGCTGCTTCAGTTGGCTTGCCATCCTAGATTAGGGCTGGGGGAGGTGGTAGATGCCTTGGCTGGCTTGCAGGCTGGATAAGGGCTCTCAAGGGGCCGGATCCATCCCGTGGGCCGTATGTCTGACACCCCTTGTCTACAGGTTTCTGTACTGCTGGGTTTGGCTATTAAGGGTGCATGTATTTATTGCTGGATGTTAAAAGATTTAAAAGTAAAACTAAAGTACTTTATTTCCCCCAAATGAAGAGTGTATAACTAATTAAAATATATGATGTGTGATGTATTTTGGTTATTAGATTGCCTCCAGAATGCAAACTGTAAACAAGGCAGCATTTGATACTGAAGTAATTTCACCACTGACAGTCCTTTTAAAACAGTGGTAATCTTTATAACTGTGTGTGTTATATATAGAAGCAGCATTAAATTCCCATATAGATGAAAAAAATCTGGATAGTGTGAAACTGGCCTAACTAGTTCTCAAAAACAATCAGAATCTCCAAAGGAGGAACCGATTTTCCCATTTGCAAGTCAGCAGTTTACAGCAAGTTGCTAAATGAAACTGTGGTTTTAGGTGTGCAGATGCTATCTTCAAAGAACAGTTGCCTGACTGCATTCCTGTTGCGTCCTGAAAAAAACCCTCTGGAAGACCAAAGACTTTGCCTATATAGTTCAGTGACTGAAATTAATAAACTACATGCAGAATGACTTTAATTCTCCCAATATTAAGATGCCTCTGGGGGAGCTGGATTAACAGAAGGAATTACAAGGTTTATACAGCTAGGCTGGCAGGATCTCACAGAGGCAAATTGACCCCACTGTTTGCGTCTTTTCAAACCTTGCAGAGAAACAAATGCATGGAAGTTTGACACGGACAATTTCAGAGCTTACTTTGCTGAGTGTTGTGGCTATTCTGTTACTGTCCCCTGCAGCATTTTGGGGCGACTGCTGAGAGCAAATTTCCCATTTGCGTAAGCTTTCATGGGTGTCTTCAGGCCTTGTTACTTGTGTTGATATTTCCTAGTTGCTTTTCTGCATTTAAGTTGCTTCGAGTATTTGGTGCCGTTATAAAATCGAGCATAAAAACATCAAGAGTGAACCAGGGAGATTTAAAAAAATACATACTAAAAGTTTTTAAAAACCCGTAAAAGCCACATAATTTTTTTAGACTGGCAACTACAGGAAATAGTTCTCAGAAGCCAACCTTTTTCACTCGGTATGGCAATAGGAAGGAATAACCTGGTGGATCTCTATGGGTGGGAAACTGTAGTGTGAACTCTGGCAGATTTTTTTTTAACTGTAGCTTCCTGCCCACATGTCCCTGTAATAGGGCAGGTGAGAAACCTAATAAACAAATGAAAACAAATCTACCTACTTTATCCTTGTTGATGTATTGTAAATAAACCATAAACATAACGATTGAATATTCCCTGGCAGTTGATGTCACTGATGATTTTGACAAAGCAGAGATTTCTAATTCCCATCCGGAAAGCAAACCTGTTTACGCTGGCTCAGAGTGTAGCCCACAAAATGTACACTCTGTCCATAGAAATGTTTGCAGAGCTAAAGCAAATTCATGTGTCACTACCAACTTTTTGGGGGGGTACCTTTCTAATGACCTACCATGTATTCTCTTCCTTTAAAACAAATATTTTGCTGAAAAAAACAAAAACCAACTTGCATTTAAGAAAAAGAGGCAGAAGATCTTGCAGAGTCATGAGGGTGTATGCGTGGGCACGTTTGCACAGAAGGGGCTGAGAGAGAAAAGTTATTTGTTTTTTTCAGTTTGTGGAGGGGAGGGAATGACCTGTGCCCATCTCCTCACAGGCTTGTAAGGCAGTAATCACTGGGGGAAGGGTTGAGAGGGATAAACACTTTCAAAATCATAGAGCTGGAAGGTTCCACCAGGATCATCTAGTCCAACCCCCGGCACAATGCAGGAAATTCACAACTACACCCCCCACACACACCCAGTGACCCCTACTCCATGCCCAGAAGATGGCAAAAAAACCCAAAAAACCCTCCACGATCCCTGGCCAATCTGGCCTGGAGGAAAATTGGTTCCTGACCCCAAAGTGGCGATCGGCATTACCCTGGGCATGTAAGAAAGGGCCATGAGAGCCAAAGATTGACGCAAGCCTTTCTACCCTCCCTCTCATGATCTGCCTAAGTTCACAGAATTTGCATTGCTGTCAGATAGCCATCTAGCCTCTGCTTAAAAACTTCAAAGAAGATGGTTGTGCTTTTATAAGTTACATTTTTTCACATTTTTTTTGAAAATGCTTAATATTTTAATGCTTTTACAATTCTTGAGCGGTTGTGAATAATCCTGTCCTTCAGAACGAGACCTTTAAAAATATCTTTGGAAAGATTCCTTAACCAGAACTACTATCACGTGGCTTGCTCTCAGAGCCTCTGTAAACAAGGTTTTCCTACATGGAGATCAAATCTTTGTTTGAAAGTTTACTTTTAATGCCTTAAGCAGCCTGGGACTGACATATTGGATGGACTAACAGCCTGTTCATTAAAATCTACGATGGAGGCCCTGCTCCATCCTTGGAGGTAAAGTGAGTGGCAACTAGAGACAGGGCCTTCTCTGAGGCTCAGGCGTCTTGAGCTGTGGGTTATTTCCTTGCATCATCAGGGTAGGCAGGACCAATTTTTGAGCTTCCTGTCTCCCCTTGGCGGGAAATAGCCTGCAAAGCCTCAGTTCTGTCCGGCCTCGGAAAGGGGAAGCAGGTTGCAGGAACAGCTCCATGCTTTTTCTGCCTATGACATTAGCTAACTAGCACTTGTGATTGTCTTTTTGTTTTAGTTTATCTGTAGTCAGTAGTCTACTTACCTCTGTGTTGTTTAGTCCTCCATTCCTTTTGTACTTCTGTATGTACTTCTGTGTGTCTCCCCCCCCCCCCCGGGGTTGTTTTTCGGAGGAGCTAAAATGGCCGACGCCATTTTAGAAAGGGAAGACGATCTCCTGTCAGTCTCCGATTACCAACTAGGACTGGTCCAATCCGCCCAAAAAGAGACTGACTCTCCCAACGGACACTCTGGCGATCCCTTAGGGAGCACCAATCAAGGAGCGTCCGCGCAGGGCGGCATCACGACCACAGCTGCTAGGGTGAAAAAGGCGCGAAAAGGCGCTCCACCGCCGCAAGCTGCACCGCAGCTACAAGCTGCGCCGCAGCTGCAGGGACTCAAAAAGAGATAGCGCGGCTACATTAGCGGAGCCTCAATGAGAGCCGGGAAAAGAACACCTGCCTTCTCATCGCGCGCACACACTGCGGCAATCATGACCCCCACGGTCTATTCTGGGGCAGCAGAACCATCCCTGCAGTTGGGAGACGGTAATTCCCCCCCTCTCCATCGGCGGCGGCGGGCGGTAATTTTATTACCCAGGAGGAGGCGGATGCCTGGGTAAATCTGGCTCTGCAGAGGTAATGGCAAGCCTATCTGGCCTTTCAGTTGAGACTCCCTCCCTTTCCCTGGCCAGGTCCTTCTGAGTCACCTTCCTCACCGGCCACTTCCAATAATACTGGGACGGCTGAGAATTTATCGGCTGTCCAGGTCCCCTCTACCAGCGGCCAATGGCCAACCAAGGCAGCCCTAAAAGCCAATACCAGTGTGGAGACGCAACAGTCCTCTTTGGCTGGTTCCCATTCTCCTTCCCTCGACTCTGGCAAGGAAAGAGAGGAGGGAGAGTTTGACTCCGATGAAGAGACACCTCCCCCCGAAGAGCAACAGAGCCGCCTGTTTTCAGGGGAGGATTATCAGAGTTTATTGGCAAAAGCCATTCTGGCCCTGGATTTAAATGAGGAGGTGGTCTCCTAGGAGGTGACCAAGCCCAGACTGAAACAAGGGGTTGCTGAGTGCTTCCCTAGGAAAAAGCCAATAACAATTTAGTGCCTTTTCCTGATTTTTTTCCCTCAGAGCTGTACAGGAGGAGTGGGATAACCCTGCCTCAAATAAACAGGCCCCCCCACTGTTAAAAAAACTATCATCTGGCACTTCACACTATAAATTTACTAAAAGTACCACTGGTGGATGTGCCAGTTGTGGACTTACAAACCCCGGGCCTTATCCCCGAGGAAGGTCTGGGATCTTTGAAGGATCAACTGGATAGAAAATCCAATTCCCGCATCAGAAAGGTGCATGAGAGTTCAGCCCTGGCCATTCAAGCAAGCGCAACCACCTCCATTTTTGCTCGCGCCTCCTATCTATGGGTTAAAAAGCTCATACAGTTGGTCCCTCCGGAAAACCACAGAATTATCAGAGGCCTGGAGAGAGTGCAAAGTGCTATCACCTTAATGGCCGACACCTTGCTAGACACCATGTCTTTCGTGGCGCGCTTGACGGCCTCGGTTATCTCAATAAGAAGGGCTCTGTGGTTACGCGCTTGGCCCGCAGATTTTAAGGCCAAGACCACGCTCATGTCTTAACCGATCCAAGAGGGCAGACTGTTTGGGGGGAAAACTAGACAAAATTCTGGTCGAAACAAAGGACAAAAAAACAGGCACTCCCAAAGTAATTTAAAAAGGAGTCACGTCAGTCCTCATACCCGTCCTTTCGTTCTTCATGCACCCCCAACAGATACAGATCTGGTTATAGAAAGGGATCGTGGAATCCAAACCCCCGGCCCTTTCGGAAGGGGGGAAAATTCTCAAGACCCCAATCCCAACAAACACGTCCCAACAGAAAAGACAAATTTCCAAAAAACAATCCCCATTGACGCCATTCAGTGGCCTATGGGAGTGAGACTTCAACATTTCATCTCCAATTGGCTCCCTTCAAACCCGGACAAGTGGGTCTTCCAGGTAATATCCAAGGGTCTTCCAGGTAATATCCAACTCCCTCCTGAGGGATCGGTTTTTACAGTCTCCCATTCCCTTCAAACCACAAAAACAAGCCAGAACACGCAGGGCAGTTCATCATCTGCTATCCATCAAAGCTATAGAGCCGGTCCCCTCCCCCGAGAGGCGCCTAGGGATTTATTCCATATTTTTCCCCCAAAAAGAACAGGGACTGGAGGTCCATCCTGGATCTGAAGTATCTAAACAGACAGATGGCACGCAAGCATTTTCGGATGGAGACCTTAAAATCCATCGTAGAATCCTTGCTTCCGGGCACCTTTATGATGGCAGTGGACCTAACAGAGGCATACCTACATGTGCCTATCCATCCCTCACACAAACTCTTTCTCCGCTTCACATTTGGCCACTGCAATTTTCAATTCAGGGCTCTTCCCTTTGGTCTGGCCTCCGCCCTGAGGGTCTTCACAAAAATACTAGTCACAGTCATAGCTGCGCTAAGACAGAAGGGTATTCAGGTACATCCGTACCTGAACGACATTCTGATTTGTGCGCAGTCACAGCAGTCCCTTCTACACACAGCAAGGGTAATTCAGACCCTTCAGAATCATGGCTACTTAATCAATTTCCTCAAAAGTTCCATTACACCATCCCAGTCCATGGTCCACTTGGGGGTCAGGATAGAATCTATCCACAACACCCTGTCCCTTCCTCGGGATCGGATCCTGAAAATAACAACTCTGGCTTCCTCTATAGCAAAATCAAGAAAAGCCAAACTTATGTCCTTGGCAAGGCTGTTGGGTCTCATGGTGGCCTGCATAGTGGTGGTACCTTGGGCCCGCTTCCATTCCAGACCACTCCAGTGGCAGATCCGTCCCTTTCAGAGGGACATTGCCAAGAAAAGAGACACGTTAATTCCCATCTCCTCAGAAACAAGGAGGAGTCTGTTCTGGTGGTCACAATACTCAAACCTCTGCCACCCCACTCAATACATTCACGAGGAACCGGCTCAAATATTCAGAGACGCCAGTCTGGGGGGATGGGGAGCCACATTTTTGACTCATACAACACAGGACAGATGGTCTTCACAGGAAACTACCCTACACATCAGTCTTTTGGAATTGAGGGCAGTAAAACTAGCTCTTAGAGTCTTTGCCCCTCTCCTTCAGGGACTACATGTCCTGGTGAGAACTGACAACATTGCAACCAAGGCCCATCTAAACAAACAGGGAGGGTCCCACTCCTCTTCCCTACGTCAGGAAGCAGTACAAATTCTCGCATGGGCGCAGAACAACCTCAAGTCTATTCGAGCAGAGCACATAAAGGGGGTACTAAATGTTCAAGCGAACCGGTCAAGCCCAAGTTCGCAGACGAAGGGGAGTGGTCCTTGGACCAGGAGGTTGTCTGGCAAATTACCACCAAATTCGGCATTCCCTTAGTAGACTTATTCGCCTCTGTAGAAAACTCCAAGGTTCCAAGATTCTTTTCAAGATACCACGACCCGGCACAGAGGGCGTCGACCCTCTCCTCAGTCAGTGCCCCCCAGGATTGCTCTACGCCCGTGTTGGCGAACCTATGGCATGTGTGCCGACTCCGGCACGCGTAGCCCTCTCTGCTGGCACGCGCGGTTTCTCGCCCCTCCCTCTCTCAGCTGAGCTGCGGCCGTGGCTCAGCTGTTCCTCCAAGCCGCTGGCCTGTTTTTACAATGCCCCTTTGCCCGCGCCGCCTCTCCCCTCTGTCTGCGCTCCTGCCATAGGCAGAGCCATAGACGCTGCTTGTGGGGCAGGCAGAGCCAGCAGATGCACATTGTCCCCTTTCGCCCAGCTCTGCTCTCGCTGCATCGCCCCCCTCTCCTTTGTCCAGCCTCCCTGTCAAATTCCCTGCTCTGGGCGGGGCTTGTGGGGCAGGCAGAGCCGGCGCCGGCTGTTTCGCGAGCTCCTGTTCCACCCGCGCCGCCCGCTCTGCTTCTCCTGCCTGCAACCGCAAGCCCAAAATCACCCCCTTTTCCCCTTTTTTCCCTGTCCCTGCCGGCTCCTGCGGGACAATCGCTGGGGGGAGGGGGGGAGAAGATCTCCCACCCTCTGCTCCTATGGGGGCCAATGCCCCTGCCTCCACCGGCGCTTCTGCTCCTCCTCTGGGGGTGAATGCCCCCCTCTCCGAGACTCCAGCCGCTTCCTCCGCCATCAGCGCCACTCGCGCCGCCTCCGCCGAGTCTTCCATCACTGCCGCCGCTGCCAAATCCTCTGCTGCCGCCACCGCTCCGCGCACCCCTGTGCGCTCCGCCTCCGTCTCTTTCCCGAGCCGTTCCTACTGTGCGTCTGCTGCCTGCTCGCTCCTTGAAGTCCGCACTGGTGAGGGCGGCGGGGGCCCTCCGTGAACAGGTCGGCCACTCCTCCTGCCTTCCAATGCCCCAGTTCACTGGCGCGCTGCTCCTCTCTCCATCGCCCACCTTCAGGATCGCCCCCTCTGTCTTCAACTCTACGTTCCCTCGCCTCCTGGTCCTCTTCACCCTCCCTCCTCTTCTCTCCTCTCCTCTGTCCTGTCAGTGCCTCCAGGCTGCGCGCCCAATGCTGCAGCCCCTGCGCCGGCTGCCCGTGCTTGGCGCTGCAGCTGCTGAAGTCCAACTCAGATTTGTAGCCTGCTTGGATGAAATTAGGCTGTTTATGAATGAAAAAGGGCAGGAATATCCACAGCTCACTGATATTGCCTGGCTTACCAACCTCATGTTTTTATAGATTTTACACAACACTTCAGTGTACTGAACAAACAACTACAAGGCATAGGGAAAACAGCAGAAAGGATGTTTTGTAATATCAAAACATTTGAGAGAAAACTGCAGGTTTTTGAAAGAGACCTTGAAAGTGGGCAGTTGAAATATTTTCCAAAACTAAAAATGCATTTAGAAAATTCTACAACATTTGCAGACAATCCTACAAGCCATCAGGAAATCTACAAGGAATTTTCTAGCATTGTAGCAGCTGCACAGGTGAATTTTAGCTACAGATTTTTACAGTTCCGTAAGATGGAGACAACCCTGTGTTTTCTTACTTCTCCAGATAAAGCCAAACTTGAAGAACTTGATCTTTCCTGCCTACACTGGTTAGATTTAGAAAATCAATAAAAAGTTGTTTGTATCATTGAAAGCTCTGTTATTGTGTTTTTCTTTTAAGGCAAAAGATGTGAATGTATGAGTTGTTTTTTCTAAACTAAAACCTCAGTATTCAGGTTGGCACTCGGCGATAAATAAATGGGTTTTGGGTGAATGTATGAGTTGTTTTTTCTAAACTAAAACCTCAGTATTCAGGTTGGCACTCGGCGATAAATAAATGGGTTTTGGGTTGCAGTTTGGGCACTCGGTCTCTAAAAGGTTCGCCATCACTGCTCTACGCCTTCCCGCCCCTGCCTATATTGCTAAAAG
Source organism: Euleptes europaea (assembly GCF_029931775.1). Lineage (NCBI taxonomy): Eukaryota > Metazoa > Chordata > Lepidosauria > Squamata > Sphaerodactylidae > Euleptes > Euleptes europaea. The sequence goes on from NC_079317.1 coordinate 26,873,676, forward strand.
TACTAAGAACTATTCGGAAAGAGCGGGCCAACGTCATTCTAACAGCACCATTCTGGCTCTGCCGACCCTGGTTTACAACCCCGTGACAGATGTTGTGCCAGGAACCTTGGAGAATTCCATCACAGTGGGGAACTCTCCGCCAAGGTCACCTAGTCCGCGCAGACCCCCAATGGTTTTGCTTGACCGCCTGGCACTTGAGAGGAGATCCTTAATAGATAGATACTCAGAGGCCGTTGTTGCTACTATACTAGAAACACGATGTCCTGCCACTAGACGCATATATAATGCCTCATGAAAGGCCTTTGTCTGCTGGGCTAGAAGAAAAAAGGTCGACTCCATACAACCGGGGGTTCACAAGGTCCTCGAGTTTCTACAGGAGGGTCTGCAGCTCAAACTCTCCGCTTCCACATTGCGAAGACAGGTTGCTGCACTTTCCACTGTTATCCCACAATGTGATGGGGTCCCTATGTCCAGGCATCAACACATCGTTGCCTTTATATAAGGGGTGACTCAGACTCAGCCCCCAATCACCCATCATTTTCCCTCTTGGAGCCTTAAACTTGTGCTCAACGCACTCACCAAACCGCTGTTTGAGCCCCTCTGAGTGGTTTCCCTAAAATACCTTCTTATGAAGGTATTATTTCTGATCTCCATCACTTCATCAACACGTGTTTCTGAAATCAGGGCCCTGTCCATACGTAAGGGTCTCTGCATCTTTCACAAGGACAAGGTGGTTCTGTTTCCTGACCCTACCTTCACCCCAAAGGTCAATTCTAGATTCCATAGATCACAAGAGATTAACTTACCATCCTTTTGCCCAAGACCGTCCTGTCCCAAGGAAAGATCCTGGCATACGCTTGACCTGTGTAGGGCAATCCGTATTTTTATTGACAGAACTTCTGACCTTAGGCTGTCTGGTTTTATGTTCGTTGGGATAAACAATCCTAACGAGGGAAAGAGGATGTCAATCGCGGCAATTAGCCGCACCCTTAGGCTCTGCATCCAAGAGGCTTATAGGGCCTCCAGGGTTCCCGCTCCTGAGGGCATCACTGCTCACTCCTTGCGCAGTGCAGCCACCACAGCAGCATTTGACAGGCTCCGCTAGAGGAAATTTGCCGGGCTGCCACATGGGCGTCTGTCTCAACATTTATCAAACATTACAGAGTAAATACATGGGCCTCTGCCCAAGCTGCCTTCAGACAAAGGGTATTACAGCAGGTGGCAGAGGAGGACTCGTAACCCACCCACATGGGAGCTCTTATAGGTCCCACAGCTCAAGATTCCTGAGCCTCAGAGGAGAATGGAGCCTTGATTACTTACCGTGAAGGTTCCTTCTCTCTTGAGGCAAAGGCATCTTGCCCGCCCGCGATACGTATTACGCTCTGAACCATACTTGTCCCTGAGCTGCCATTGCAGTATCAAGGGTAGTTATTATATATCCTCTGGTTAATTGTTCCATAGTTGATGTTATCTATGTTTCTTAATCATTTCTATTGAGTGAGTGTCATCCTGTCGTAGTAGCTAAGCAAGACTGTAACTGAGGCTTTGCAGGCTATTTCCCGCCAAGGGGAGACAGGAAGCTCAAAAATTGGTCCTGCCTACCCTGATGATGCAAGGAAATAACCCACAGCTCAAGACGCCTTCGCCTCAAGAGAGAAGGAGCCTTCACGGTAAGTAATCAAGGCTCCATTCTCTGTGGTCGCTCCTTCACTTACAGAAGCCCCACCCCACATTGTTTTTGCTTGGCACTGAAACTTACGTTTGGAGCACCAGGTGAAAACAGGCTATTTTCTCAGGGATTTAGTTGAACTGTTGTGTTTGCAATGGTGCTTAGTGTCTCTCCCCCTCCTCCTGGCTAGGGATAGTACTTTATGATATGAATTTTTACCTTGGTGCTTTATCTATTGCTATAGAGTCTGTTTTGATGGGTCTTAGTATGTTTATATTTTAACAACTGTAAGAGCCATCTTGAGTGGAGAGTGTGGCATATAAAGATGGTGTGCGCATACTGAAAGATTTTTTTTTTTAGTGCTCCAGTATCCTGGGCACCTGTAATTATGCACATAGCTCTCCTACCTGGGAATAAAAAGAGTCTCATGGCAGCTTAATATGTTTGCAAGTACTCTGTTATGAGTAATAATTTAAGTGGGTTTTGTAGGTGTCCTTCACTTTTGAAACGACTATAAACAACACAAGCAAACTGCATAGAAGGAAAGGTTTTTTTGAAAGCACATGTTTCCTTTTTTACAGCATTTAGAAATGAGTAATATGTTGCTATTAAGTTAATAGGTGTTTAGCAGTGCAGTCCAGGGAAGAATTACATCCTTCTAAGTCCTTCAGTACTCATGGGATTAAAAGCATGCGACTTTGTTTAGGACTGCACTGTTGGAGACCACCTCCAATTCCTGTTAAGGTAACTTTCTGTATAAGAAATTCTACTAAAAATGTAGTGCTAATTTAGTGCTCTGCTATTGTTCATAGTTTGTGAGTATAGTTTTCAGCCCTGGTTTCAGATGAAGACACTGGTCAAAAAGGTGCTATTTAGATGGCTTCCATGAAGTTTAGTGGATTTCCTTTAATGTTTGATATTACTTTGAAGTGCTGTGGAACTGATATACTTGGAACAGCCCCCAAGTTAATTTCATTGGTAGCTAGTGGGTTTTGAACAAATGTAATTCTATTGTCGAAGGCTTTCACGGTCAGAGTTCATTGGTTCTTGTAGGTTATCCGGGCTGTGTAACCGTGGTCTTGGAATTTTCTTTCCTGACGTTTCGCCAGCAACTGTGGCAGGCATCTTCAGAGTAGTAACACTGAAGGACAATGTCTCTCAGTGTCAAGGATGTAGGAAGAGTAATATATAGTCAGAAAGGGGTTGGGTTTGAAATTCATAAACATCAGCACAACTTTAACAGAAAAGAGGAGAGTTTAAGAATGAATAAGGCTTGGCTTCCTGCCCTGAAAAACCTCCAGACAAAGACAACATTCAACAATAGCCATACAGATTAGCTTTGGATTACACACATTAACAGATCACTTCAGGATACAATGGTTCCATATTAACATACCATACCCTCATTAGCACATTATCTTGATACTTACAGGACAATACTTTTGCAGGACAATACTCAGCTCAAACCCAACCCCTTTCTGACTATATATTACTCTTCCTACATCCTTGACACTGAGAGACATTGTCCTTCAGTGTTACTACTCTGAAGATGCCTGCCACAGTTGCTGGCGAAACGTCAGGAAAGAAAATTCCAAGACCACGGTTACACAGCCCGGATAACCTACAAGAACCAAATGTAATTCTGTTTCTCCCCCGCCCCATCCTAAAAGTACTAGGAGTAGGTGGGGGGAATAATCAATTATTTGTTATTTTATTTAGTTCAGGAGTAGCTGGTCCTAAAGTAGTCCAGCCTGGAAATAACAAAAGCATGTTGTTGCCTACTAGACCCTTTACAGAGCTGCATCTCTCCGAAAATGAGGGCTCCGTTCAGAAGAAGGCCTTAACTGCTGACTTTCCCTCAGGAAAGAGATCTGTTCAATGTTGAACACCTGTTCCCGCATAAAAGGTTTGAGTCCAAGGTCCTGATTTTACAATATCTTGACCACATATGTACAGCTTATACTGTTAGCTCAAATTTCTCTCTCTCTGGCCTGAATCCATGGCTTCCTTCTACTGAAATCCACTCTCCCTTATAAACAATCTTCATGTAAGAAGCTTATCTCAATTTTCTGCCAGAATCCCATAACAACCAGCCATTTATAACCTTGACTCTCAGCATAGAATTAACAGTCAAAACAGAAAAGGCTGCTTGGTGACAAACAAAAAGAGAGTGAAAATAATTGACAGTCACTGTGTTCTTCACAGAGGGAAGAACTATGGTATACAAAGGCATCAATTACATTAAAGTCAAAAGCCCCCAGGCGGGCATATGTCCCTCACAATGGATCATAGCTACCAGGTCATCCTCATCTTCTAGAAACTGCCTTTTGGTAACAGCCAGTAAAAGTCTCTTGTGCTTACAGGCATCCACACGAGTCTCCGGCAGCAATAGGGAATATAGCAAAAGCCCCAGGTAACACATGTGGAGACTGTGACCCCATGCAGAAATGGGGAGCCACCAACTCTGAAGTGAGTTTTCTTCTTGCCCATTAAGATATCTTTCTTCCTGTCTGAACTGAGTTTCAGTTTTTTTAGCCTCATCCAGTTTATCATTGCCGTCAGGTTTTTGTTCAGAGTTTTCATCATTCAGCTGGTTCTGTTGAAAAGGCAAGATAAAGATGGGTGCAAGCAGCATGATACCCCATATCTCTAGACAACTACTTGTATCATATTTTTGTAAGTGCAGGGTAAAGCTGTCATATCAAGTGTTCGAGATAATTCCCAATTCCAAACATTGACTAGGCTTTAGTCAAATCAGCTAGTCCCATTCCCAAGGAATTTTAGATTCCCACTAGATCCAGTAGTGCCCTGACCTGGATGGCCCAGGCTAGCCTGATCTCGTCAGATCTCAGAAGCTAAGCAAGGTCAGCCCTGGTTAATATTTGGATGGGAGACCACCAAGGAATACCAGGGTTGCTGTGCAGAGAAAGGCACTGGCAAACCACCTCCGTTAGTCTCTTGCCATGAAAACCCCAAAAGGAGTCGCCATAAGTCGGCTGTGACTTGACAGTACTTTACACACACACACACACACACACACACACACGATCCAGTAGCCTTTGGGGGAAGCCTGTTTTAAGTAGTCCATAATCCATGAAGAGTCTAGTAGTGTCCACACTCCTCAGATAATATGGAGTATTTATTGCATCACCTACCCATAGAACACCTTCCCCCTGTTTTAATAGAAAACACCTAATTTAATGCATGGTTTGCCACATATATTGGGGGTGTTAGTTCTGGTTGTCATGGTGAACTAGAGCTGCCCACAGCAAGACTGCCTATGAGCGGCTCACAGCAAGACCAGATGTGGAAGTCCCCCAACACTGACAGGTTTGGAGTTCTCAAGACCACTTGGGTTTCTAGTCCACTTCTTACACCTCAGATGGTGAGTCTGCTAGGCAGCAAGATGTTCAACACCCTGACAGTGTTCAGTTCCCCGCTCTCTCTGTCTGGTCTACTACTAAGTATATGCACATGGATAATCTCCTTTATTTGGAACCAGATAATGGTGATGAAGTCCTTGTGGGCACTGTGGCATGTTCCCCCCCCCCCACACACACACCGATTCTAGCCTGATCCTCCGCTGAGAATCTGACGCAGCATATTTGAGCCATGGCTGGCTCGGCTCCTCATCCTCTCAATCTTGTTTTCAGAAGAGACACACCAGTTGGCATTCTGTGAATAGTCAGCTATTGTGTGTGTGTGTGTGTGTGTGGGGGGTGTATATGCTTTTTTGCCATGTGCGTCTTGGATTTTTTTTTTTTTTAATCAAGCCTGAACTGACTCTAAAAGCTAAAATGTCTAAACTGAGGCGATCGTATTTTGGTCACATTAGGAGAGGATAAGAGTCACTGGAAAAGACAGTCATGCTAGGAAAAGTTGAGGGCAGCAGGAAAAGTGGAAGACCCAACAAGAGATGGACTGACTCAATAAAGGAAGCCACTGCCCTCAATTTGCAGGATCTGAGCAAGACTGTCAAAGATAGAACATTTTGGAGGACATTGATTCATAGGGTCGCCATGAGTCGAAAGCGACTTGACGGCACTTAACACACACACAACTTGGATTTTAGCAGGTTACTCTTAATTACATAGTTGGCTTGCTTTTTAATTGGGCACAGGAGTCTCTGAGACCTTCTGAGCTCACGTTTGGGGTGGGTTTTTTTTTGGTTTTTTGGTAAATTGTCCTGCTTAAAATGATGCCTTAGCCCTTACCTTGTTGAATAGTTTCTATCGGCATCATTGCCAGATTTTGAAAATGAATTTGCTAGTCTGTTGTGTGCTGTATTGTTACTCCAGCATTTGAACTATGCAGCACAGTGCAGATCAAGTTCAGAGCTGATCTGTTTAGGAATACTCTTTTCTCCTTTTAAAGCCTGCAGTGACTTTTGTTGCTGTTCTTCCCAAGATGGATAATCATTTCTCCTCTGTAAGTGTAGAAAGCAAGGTTCTTTAAATCCCACTGCTTGTTTCTCCTGATTAAATTTTTTACCTTGTAAAAATCAGTTTCTTTCTGAAAGTAATTATCGGTGTGTGTTACTGATACATCTGTTGTGCTCCAGTGTATTACGTAACAATGTTTAAGCTGGCACAGACTCTTGTCCATTTGAGGTGTTAGCTGAATAAGCCACGGGCCTGAGAATTTGCTTTAGTTTTCCAATTTGCAAAACATGGACAAGTTTTACTTTCTCAGCTGTTTTCTCAATGTCTCATCCTTGGAAGAGAGATAGTTTGAATAGATGGACTGATGCCCAGAAAGATCTCTGAACAAGTTGATTTAATTTTGATATATTTCTATGGGAAATTTTTTCTGTGTTCAGAGAAGCACTCACCTAGTACCATCAGAAGTGATAAATTGGAAGGTTTTGGTATGGTCATAAAATATCACACCCCAAACGCCCTGAATCTCTTGGATGTGTGTTGTGTGAGACGGTCTAAGCTTTCTGAAAGTGCTTTGGTAAGAATCTCAGAAATTGTATTCTACCTTTTAATCTTTAGATAGGATAAGGGCTAAGGAATTACGTGTATGTATAACTGTTTCTAATTTTATTTGCATATACAAGTATATTTTGTATAATAGTGATGCTTTAATATTTACTCATTTCAGGAATTAGATTGATGTTAAATTACAATATTAAAAGATAAACATGAGTGGGTGGGACACAAGGTTTTCACTTTATAGAATCATAGAGTTGGAAGGGACCACCAGGGTCATCTAGTCCAACCCCCTGCACAATGCAGGAAATTCACAACTACAGTGAGGGAAAAAAGTATTTGATCCCCTGCTGAATTTGCCCGTTTGCCCTCTGACGAAGAAATGACCAGTCCATAATTTTAATGGTAGGTTTATTGTAGCTGTGAGAGACAGAATAACAACAGGAAAAACCCCAGAAACCCAGAAGACAAAAGTCAGAGATTGATGTGCATTATAATGATTGAAATAAGTATTTGATCCCCTATCAACCAGCCAGATTAGGGTTAGGGTTCTGCTGTCGACAGAAGCAATCAATCCATCAGATTCCAAACTAGCCACCATGACCAAGACCAAAGAGCTGTCCAAGGATGTCAGGGACAAGATTGTAGACCTGCACAAGGCTGGACTGGGCTACAAGACTATTGCCAAGCAGCTTGGTGAGAAAGTGACAACCCTAACCCTAACTGTCAACCTCCTTCAGTCTGGGGCTCCGTGCAAGATCTCATCTCGTGGAGTTGCAATGATCATGAGAACGGTGATGAAGCAGCCCAGAACTACACAGGGGGAACTTGTCAATGATCTCAGGGCAGCTGGGACCATAGTCACCATGAAAACAGTTGGTAACACACTACGCCGTGAAGGACTGAGATCTTGCAGAGCCCGCAAGGTCCCCTTGCTCAAGACAGCACATGTACAGGCCCGTCTGCAGTTTGCCAGTGCAGATCTGAATGACCCAGAGGAGAACTGGGTGAAAGTGTTGTGGTCAGATGAGACCAAAATCAAGCTCTTTGGCATCAACTCAACTCGCCGTGTTTGGAGGAGGAGGAATGCTGCCTACGACCCCAAGAACACCATCCCCACCGTCCAACATGGAGGGGGACATATTATGCTTTGGGGTTGTTTTTCTGCTAAGGGGACAGGACACCTTCACCGCATCGAAGGGACGTTGGACGGGACCATGTATCGTCAAATCTTGGGTGAGCACCTCCTTCCCTCAGCCAAGGCATTGAAAATGGGTCGAGGATGGGTATTCCAGCATGACAATGACCCAAAACACACGGCCAAGGCAACAAAGGAGTGGCTCAAGAAGAAGCACATTAAGGTCCTGGAGTGGCCTAGCCAGACCAAACTGTGCTCCATGAAACATCTTCTAGTGCTCCATGAAGAGATTGGAAAGAAAAATACTACTGTCATTTGGTTTAGTATATAGGTGCTAGGTGAAAATTAGTGCTCCGTGACTAATTTTTCTCCTGAAAAGTGCTCCACGACTCAAAAAGTTTGGAAACCTCTGCCTTAGCTGTAAGGCACGCTTTGCTAGTTGTTGTTTTTTAACAGACTAAAATTAAACTCCTTTGATAATGCTTGTATTCCTGTCTTGTATAAAATGTACCGCCCTGACCTGGATGGCCCAGGCCTAGCCTGATCTCGTCAGATCTCAGAAGCTAAGCAGAGTCAGCCATGGTTAGTATTTGGATGGGAGACCACCAAGGAAGTCCAGGGTTGCTGTGCAGAGGAAGGCACTGGCAAACCACCTCTGTTAGTCTCTTGCCTTGAAAACCCCATAAGGGGTCGCCATAAGTCGGCTGCAACTTGACGGCATTTTACACACCATAAAATGTACCCCCCCCCCAGTTTTTATAAGCTGCATCCAAATCTCCGAAGGTTTTCTGGACATGTTTTGTCTTCTACCTCCTTGAGACGCAAAGAGAGTGAGAAGCAAACTCTTCACAGTTGTCTGCTTCCTATAGTTAAATCACTCCAGTATATATTTTGTGAGGGCAGCAAACATAGTGCATGCAGGTAGCCCCCCCCCCAAAAAAAAGTTTTTACAGTCTTTAACTGTTAAAGTGTGTCTCTGCAAATTCTTAGTACTTGGGCTCTGAAACTTAAAAACAAAGCTCTTTATGCTGATTAAGTTACTCACACCGCTTTCAAGAACAGCAGCTTTTCAGGGCCACTCAACCCTGGCACTCTTCTTCTTTTCAGCACCTAAACAATGCAGAAAAGAAGGGAAGAGGGGAGGGGTGGAAATGAGGAGGGAAGGGGAGACCTTAGGGCTGGCACCAATTAGTCTTGAGATTACTTAAAGAGGATTGCAATTTCAAGGCCAAAAAAGAGTAGGGAGTGGGGTAAAGGGATTTGAAATGAGATTATGGGTCCTGAAAGTGCCTTTCTTTTGTCAAGGAAACAATTCAACAGCTTTGTTCAAGCTGCTGCAACAATCCAGTTTAGAAAACTGGTAAGCGTGTGATTGATAGGGATTTTACTTTTTGAAGTGATCTCCCTTTTGGGCATAAATTGTTCCTCTAGGAAAGTCTACGTTAAACACTTTTTTTCCACTATGCAAGCTGCTATATAAGGCTAGTTGGTTTGTCCAAAGGCCTTGCTCTTATTAACAGAAGCATTTTAATGTATTTTTAATGGATAAGAGGGAAGGAGAATGAAATTGTACCCTCTAGGTTTGTCCCAGTATTACTGCTTTATTTTCGTGCAAGTGTCAGAGGTGTCTGCAGAACAACCACAGTATGTTTTTTCACTGAAATCTGTTGATTCAAACGGGAGATCCAGGGCATAGTACTGGAGTGATGTCTGTGATCCTTTCCCCAGAAGCAAGGGCAAAGCTCGAGACTTCACAAACAAAATCTAAAAACCAGAGGGCAGCCACAGCCAGGATTAGCAGATGAGAAATCAAAGAGTGTGTTTGGATAATCCTCATCTGAATCTCTGTTGGCTCAAGGTCGCTTGAGGACTCTGTGCTTTAGCAACTTGTAGAATTGTGAGTTTTGACTTGCAACCCCAGTCAAGGCTGTGTGTTTTTTGTACTGTGTGCTGCAGAATTTTACGGGCCTGTTAACCATTTGTAAATGCAGTGGTCTTACTCCATTATGGCAAAGAGAATTTTATACAGCAACCAAATTGCCCCTTTCCCCAAGTCTGAGTATTGGCAGGGGCAGATGAAGCATGCTGAGGCCCTAAAGTTTAATAGGCCCCATAGAATTAACCCCTCATGGCCACTGAGTATTTTTTGTATATGTAGAGGACACCCCTAATCTGAGACCCAGCCAAAATTTAGGGATGCCAGCCTCTAGATGGGACCGGGAGAGCCCCCAGAATTACAGCTCATCTCCATACTACAGAGATCAGTTCCCCTGGAAAAAATGAATGCTTTGGAAAGTGGACTCTATGGCATTGTGCCCCACTGAGGTCCCTCCCCTCCTCAGGGTCCACCCCCAAATCTCCAGGAGTTTCCCAAGCTGGATCTGGCAACCCTACTCCTCTATCCCTTGCCAGTGGTCAGAGGGAACCTGGCATCCCTACCTAAACTATAGTTTAGTTAGTTTTTACATAAATCTGGCTCTGTATTTTGTTTCAGGATGACTTTTCATTATTTCCCATGTTTCCCAATTTACGGAAGCTACAGAAGCATGAAAACAAGTTTTTATGTATCACTGGCTATTGTAAATGAATATAAATTAAATTAAAATAGTGATTGTCGTTTAAGTTTATGTCGGTAAACATTTTTTCCTGGAATTATTAGTAAGTTTGAAATAGAGCTGATAAGTGAAAATTAGTAGGTTTTTTTTTTTTAATGGTGGGAAGTGAGACAGTTTTTGTTAGTGTTGTTGAATTGCTTCCTGTAATGTTGATGTGAAGTGAATGAGACGTTTGGATTTGTGGATACAATGGCTTAAACTCTTTTCCTATTTGGAGTGTATTGGTGTTGCTGTTGAATGATGGTTTTTTGCCCTTTTCCTACATAACAAGTGACGGGAGCCAGTGTGGTATAGTGGTTAGAGGGCTGGACTAGGAACTAGGAGACCCAGGTCTGAATCCCCACTCTGCCATGGAAGCTTGCTGGGTGACCTTGAGCTGGTTACACACTCAGTTTAACCTACCTCACATCGTTGTTGTGAGGATGAAATGAAAAAGAAGAGAACAGTAAGCTGCCTTGAGTCCACATTGGGGAGAAAAGCAGGATGTAAATGAAGAATAGAGATGAATAAATATTAAGCCCTAATGCTAATGGAAAGGATCACCTTGCTGAATTTTTTGGGGGGGCTGTGGATTGTAAGCCAAGGTTGGAACCCATATAAACTTAGTATGTACGACCTTTTTCTCTTCTTTTGCATAATATCATATTTTACATACATTCTAGTTTTTCCAGTTATGGGGAGTGGCAAGGAGATACCCAGAAGGAGGCCATGGCCCTTGGTGTGCATGATCTAAGCAAGGCTATTAGCAATAGGAAGTTTTCAGGTAATTAATTCATAGGGTTGCCATAAGTCAGAAGCAGCTTGATGGCACTTAATACACACACAATTTCTGAATATCTGTTTGGGCTGCTGCTTTGACTGCTAACATGTATTGGATATTGGCTTGTGTCACATTGGATGTTTCCAGCATGTGACTTTTCTCTTCCCTTTTCAGTCCCAAATCTCCCCCCACCCCACCACTGTATCAATTTTTCCAGGAACAGCATTTGGGGAAGACGTTTTGGGTTACACGTTTCTTGGACAAAAGTGAAACATTTCCTCAGGTCGAAGATTTCTGTCCACGTGATTCTTTGGCGTGATCCAGCCCCTAGACTTGCACACTTACAAGCAGGTCTTCAAAACTGTAGGGGCTAGAAACTACACTGCTTTATAGAAAAACAAATTATAGGTCTTGGCCAGTGTCACCTGGGTACGTACCTGCAGAATTGCAGTGAACTTGCAGCTTACCAGCTGATTGTGCTTCGTTTCAGCTGGCAGCCCCTCCCTTCCAGTTTTTCAAATGGAATAATGGGGAAAATAAAAAGTGGTAATGAAACCCTAGATGCTTTCCTCATTCAGCTGTGTTTTGAGAGGAAGGAAGCAGTGGGAGTGAGGGCTGCCAGTAAGGTTATGGTGCCTGCAAGACAGGAGACATTTTTAAAGGGGCTGCCTCGTGTGACATGCCCCCTGATAGCATCTTTGCTAGTAAGGTTATGGTGCCTGCAAGACAGACAGACATTTTTAAAGGGGACACCTCAGAGAACGTGTGACATGCCCCCTGATAGAATCTTTGGCGAGGGACCTGAATTAGTCGAGATGCTAGCGTACTGTGCAATGTGATCCCCCTTTCCTTTTTAGTAATTTGCTAATCAGTCATCTGAAGAATTTCAGGCAACAGAGAGAAAGTTGACCTCTTCTGCATAAATTATGGGAAGGTCACTACTGTTTAATGAATTACTGTCTTACCTGCATGATTAGTGTCATTTGTCTTGGAAAAGTAATGAAGTGCTGCGAAGCTACAGAGGAAATAGACTTTCAGCATTCTCAGCAGGATGACAGCAAGTTTGAAAATTAAAGTTAATAAGAATAAATCTGTGCCTAGGACAGGAGCATTTTAACGTTGATCATCTTCCTACTGGGACCACATGCTTTTATTCATTTAAATTATTATGGAGGTAGAAATACAGATGGCCTTTGATTTTTTTTTTTCCATGGCGGAAGGGATCCTTCCTGCACCACATCACATACTGTCCTTGTTGTTCAGGGGTATCTTTCCAGCAGGTACAATGTGCCACTGCAGGGAGAGTTCTGTGGGAAACCCGTACTGCCTGAGTGGAATTCGCGTGGGGTCCTTTGGGTACAAGTCCCTAACATCTTGTTTCTTCTTAGTACATAACGTATCCATTAATCCATAACATCTGAATAAGCTCTTAATATAAACACTTTTAAGCAGGAAAGTAAACAGTGGAATACAATAAAAATAGTTTATAAGCAACCTTTCCATGTAAGCATTTGTTTGAGCCGCAGAGTTTTTATTTGATGGAAAAAGATAATGCACAGAGAAGGTAAGTGGAATATTCTTGGATGGGAGTTGACTGAGATTGAAATTCTGGCTGCTGTAGATATGTGTAGGCTGGGGTGGGGGGAGAGAAAATTTAGGAGAAGAATTGTTTTGTTTTCCCTCCATTTGTTTCCCAGAGAACTTTTGTTTGTTTTGTTTTTCTGATGGAAAAACAGGAAAATACAGTGACACTGAAAAAGAACTCCTAAGAACATTTTCTCCTCTAGAATAAGTACAATTCTTCTTAAGGCAAGGTTTTTCACACTGAAAGGGTGTAGCATAAAAATGTCTGACATTCTGATTTTTCCAGTGAAAAAATTGGGAAAGAAAAGTACTGTTACTATAGACATATGCAACATTTTCAAGTTTTTTCTTTCTTTCCGTTTACATGTAAATAGCTTTGGCAACAATTAATATGTTATAATGTGTTTTATTAAAATATATTATTAAAGAGTTCAGTGTTTTCAATGTTAAAGCTTAGCTTAACATCCAAACATGCTTGTAGTCCTACTTATTGTGACTGAGAGTTTCTGTATACTGCTGGATTTGTTTTCTCCCTTCAACTTCTTACTTTTTCCCTTCTTCTCAGAGGGCAAAAATTAAAGATGTGTGTGCTATAGTAGCATAGGGTACAGCAGCATTCTCAATTATTGGGTACGCCTGCAGTTTTTCCTATTGACATTGAAGGCATTTATGCTTCTATAAATTCCATAAATATTCAAAATCGTACAGTTTTATATGCCAATTAAGTTATAAGCAGTTCATTTTATGTTGTTCAGTCAGTCAAAGGTTTAGAGTTGATAGGAAAGTACGTATTGCATATATATCAATGTTTCTGAGGATTTCCATTCACCTCCCCCCCCAACCCCCTTTTCTCCCCATGGCTTCAACATTTCCAGAAATGTTATATCTCTAGGCATCCACACCAATATTTGCCGTGTAAGCACTAAGGTTGCCAGCCCAGCGTTGGCTCCCAGAGTTAGCTTTTGGACATATTCATTAGCATCACCCTGATGCCATGATGTCACTTCTGCCGTGAACCTGGAAATGATGTTGTTGTGCCATGGCAATACTCTATATTATTGCAATGAAATAATGGTTTTTGATATCAGTTCCCTCACCCCATTCCCCCCCTGGCTGCCCTACTGAGTTCTGGGACTAGGGCTGCCAAGTGGGAGGTCTCCCACTTGAGCGGGAGACCTAGCAGCCCTAGAAAGCACACACAAACCCCGGAAATTTGCTTGTTAATAAAATGACTAGAAGTTCAAGCCCTTAATGCAGATGACATCTAGGTGTCTGCCTTATCCCAACCCTTGCACAAAACAGACATAAATAAAGATTAAGGTGTCCGCTTATGGCAGGCAGACTCCCAGCAGTTTTGGGTGCTGCATGTCAGTGGGTGGAAACAGGCCAGCTAAACAGCCAAATGGGACTGCAGAGACCTTGTGTACAACTGCTCCCTAACAGGCTTACATGCTCTCATGCTTTTAAAAATGCACAAATGTAACTAGACTTTCAAGCTACTGTATTTTTTTAAAAAAATTCACGGATAACATGTATTTAGCAGAAGTCCAAGTTTTATTTTTATAAACTGTCATCTGATAGTTTCATTTCTGTTCAGACAGTAAGGCAGGGCTTGGTACTTTTCCCCCTCTGGAGGTAGAAAAAAATGGATCAGTAGCACTTATGATAAGTTACTGTCGCCATGGTTATGCATACCATCACTGTAACATGATGCAAAGCATGTGTCTGTGAAATATAAACAGAGCGCAAGCTACTTTGCCAGTGAGCGGCCATGTAATTTTGAAGCAAAGTAATAGTAGAGGAGAAAAGAAGCCACTTCCAAACGCTTGTGCAAACTTTTACTGCGCCTACCTTGGTACTTTAATCAGAACGACTTAATGAGTATCATTTGGTTAGGTCATAATTATGCGTGCGACTTTGCCTCAAATTTCCAGTATTAGCCATAAAAATATTGTCTTTTAATTTTTAAAAAGTGATGGGGTACTAAGGAAAGTTACTTGCAGTGTAATCCTAAACAGAGTTACACTACTCTGTGTCAAGTGACTTAGAAAGGTATAGCTTGGCTTACGATTGCACTGTTAATGTTTTTGATTATCCTAACTCAGCGGTCTGCTGTGAAAGGATCCAGACCCTTTAGTAGGTCACAGAGCTTCACATGGTGGACTGCGAGTGCCTACAGATTAGCCGTTTTGTCTGTTTTATGGATGGTCCATGTGGGTAGCATACATGTATAATCATCAGCAAGTACCCTGCCTTCCTTTACACACATGCTCAGAGGGTGCAGTAAAGATCTTCTGTTGTCAGCATTTTCCACTGACAGATCACAGGATCCAACCCATTGACTGGTGGCTTTATCCAAACACCGTGTAAAGGTATGATAACAAAATGTAATAGTAAACTAACCAGGATGGATTTGATTTAAACCATAATTTAAATCACTAGTCAATAAGACGATATTTTCACGATTTAAATCACTAGTCAGTAAGACTATATTTAAATCATGGTTTTCTGCATAAACAGCACTTCTTATGATGTAGTTTTATTCTGGCCACCAGACCTTGCATTTCTTTGTTGCAGTGCTTGCATTTTGCACACATGCCTGCCTTACCCATAGGTCATTAAAATATTCCCAAACTGGGTCTCTTTTACAGCCTGCTACCATTGTAGCTTTTCTCCTCCAGGGAGAGAATAACATGATAAACCTCAGGCTATATACACAGATCCAAATACTAGTGGAGTATTTTGCTCAGAAGATACTGCTGTCATTTTTGCTTCTTGCCCCTCCCTCCTCACACCTAGCTCCTTGTGCAGATCTATTCCACTCCAGTCAATCTTCTATTCATTGAACTTCTTGAAATTTAGCACTGAAGAGATAATAGGTTGATTCTGGGTCCATAGATTTGCAAAGAAGCAATGGGATTCAGGTCTTTTTCTCAACTCTATATGTTTATTTTATAACATTTTTGCCATGAAGAAGATGCATGTTATGTCTTCAAATTCATAGTTGTGAGAACTGCAAAACCAAGCATCTGTGATAATAACTTCTAGATAAAGAATTGTCCAAAATCATCTTACAGAAACCTGTGAGTGGATTCATGGAAATCATGTACCAAAAAATGTAAACTGTATCAATATACAGCCTTATGCTACATAATTAAAAACTAATCCTTATCTCATTATGAATAACCTTTAGACTATAATGTATCTTAAATAGAAAACTATCTTTAGATAGATTTTTCCTCAAAAGTCATTTTATTTAAAAATCCAATTTAAATTAAAAAAATAAATTTAAAAAATCCGATTTTAATTTTTCTTTAAAAATAATTGATTTTTTTCTTCCCTGAAACTAACAAATGTCCCTGCCTTTTTTCTCTCCTCCAAAAAGGTGTTTATGGAGAAGGACAGTTCCCTATTGGAAAAAAAAGGCAAGCTATATATTTCCATCAGCAGTGGAATTCCCTGCCCATAAGAATGCTTATGTTATGTTCTTGAAAGGGATTAGGGAAGGATCATGTGTTTTTGATATGGATTTGTTTACACTGTCAAAATCCAGAGGTTGCCAGTGTATGCCTGAACAAAGAAATCCAAGGTGTTTCAGCCATACTTCCAAGATAGACAACAAAGATCGTCTGGTCACTGTTTTTCCCCCTGAAGATCTAGCAAATCCGGGTTTGATGCCTCTCTTAGCTAATTCCAACCTTTGATTGACCCCTTCGAAATGCAGGCCATTCATATTCTGAAATGATTTCAGGTGTAGTAATCCCAGGATAACTGATCACATAAACAGGTTTTTTGTTTCTCGGTAGGAGGCTGGTGTATGAAGACAGGCCTTGTTCTAAGTTGTGACAGACCTTTGGGTTTGAGTTAGACACTAAACAAAAGACTTGCATGTACCGTATTTTCCGGCGTATAAGACGACTTTTTAACCCAGGAAAATCTTCTCCAAACTGGGGGGTCGTCTTATATGCCGGGTATCGTCTTTCCTCCCTGGCCTCCGCTTCAGCTTCCGCTGCCCAGGGAGGCTCTCTCCCCGCCTCGCCTCCAGGGAGGGAGGGGAAAGAAGACGAGGCCTTGCTTGAGGGGCAGCAGCAGCAGCCGCCAAGTGCCTGGCCGGCGATGCCGCCGCAGCAGCAGCCCGCCCGGTGAGTGCGTGCCCCCGAGACCGGCAGAGGGGGTGCTAGAGGGGTCGCCCCTCGCCCCGCCGATGGGCCGGGATGGGCAGCCGTGCGGCGGGGCACCGCAAAGGGACGGGGCGGCAGGGGGACGCACGGGCAGCCCTCGCCCCCCCTCTGCTCAACTCCAGCCGGACTTTGGCAAGTGCGCTCGGCGGGGCGCGCGCAGCTCCCACAGGAAGAGTTGGGGTCTGCCCCCCCCGCCCCCAAGTTCTGGGCTCCGCTCTGGAGCGCCGTCCCAGCTCCGCGGAGTTCAGGCGCGCCCGCTGACTCCCGCGTAAGCGCGCGGGGCTTGCGTGCGTATCCCCTCCTCCCTTCCCGTCCCTCCCCTCCCGTGTTTTATTTGGGGGGAGGGCTTTGCTTCCCCTCCCCTTGGGGGCCCCGACGAGCCTTTGGCTCCGGCTCACCTGCCTCCCGAGGCACGTCATCCCTGCGCTCCGGCTCTCCGCGCCCTCTCGCGCTGTCCCCTCCGCCTGGGCTCTGCGCCCCCCCTCTCTCCCCGGCTGCCCCTCGCGCAATGAGCGCCCCCCGGCACCGGCGCGACCACCCCTCCAAAGACCCGGAGTGGGGCGTGGCCGCCTCTTCGGGCGCTCCCGCCGCTTGCAGAAAGAGCCGAAATCCAGACTGGGCGGAGGTGACGCCAAGAGAAGCCCCCCACCCCCTCTCCGGCCGGGGGGCTGCACGTGCTGGATCAGGACTTCTCTTTCTCCAGGCAGGGCAAGGGCCAGAGGGAAGGGGCCCTTTTCCCCATGCTTTGCTGGGGGGCGGGGGGACACCTTCCTTGGGACATTCCCAAACTCTGTATTTTAATTCTAAAAATGGGGGGTCGTCTTATACGCCCAGTCGCCTTATACGCCGGAAAATACGGTACATTGGAACTTATTTCCTTTTGAGAAGACAATAGCCTTACATGCGTATTTAATGTGACTCTACAGTTCACTCAATAATTTTGTAGCCAGTTGTATGGCTAACTCTCTGGTGATCCACAGTAGTTTACTCCATCATGAAGAAAGGTGGCTTAAAATGTTTAAAACGAAGGAGACGCTACCAGAAAAGCCCTGGTTCTTTCATCGAGTGTTCTTGTCTGGCAGAGAGATGAATCTCTGATGTGGCTTACTGTCTTTATTTTAGTTGACATGTGGACGTATACAGAGAGAGGTGGTTATCCAAGGTATGGAACTCATTTATGTGAAGATAAAGATGTAAAAATTCTGGACATTTTGAAGCCGTGGAAATATAACTGTTTTTTCCGGGGGGGACGATGACCCAGATTTCCCATCAAACCTACACCTGTTTTGCAGATTAGTGACATAAAATGCATTGTTTATAAATTGGAATGTAAAATTGTATTTTGATTAGCATATTTATGGAATTAAAAAGCATAAATGCCTTCATTTTATACTAGCAAAAGTACAAATATACCCAGTGCTAAAGTGTGAGAGAGAGCTAAAGACTGCTGCACCCTAAGCTGTGCTAGCAGATTTCAATAATTATAAAATATACACAGGTTTTTTTAGCCCTCCCCAACATTTCCCAATCCCATCAGAGAAATGGAAAACATGAAATGAAAAAAGTCTGGGGGGGATGTGGGAGGCAACATCCCCTCCCTGATTTTTTTCCATTTTTCCCAGGCCTTCACTTTTTTACTTGAAGGGCTTTGAAGGTTAAATACAGCACCTTGAACTGAATCTAGAAGCAGCTAGGCAATCGGTGTACCGGTAATTGGGCAAAGCAGAGTGTATATGATCATACTGACCAACTCCATTCAGTTGCTTGACCTGTTGTGAGGAAATGACAGCTTAGAAAGGTAAAGACAGTCCCCCTGTGCAAGCACTGTGCCATTACTGATCCATGTGGTGACGTCACATCATGATGTTTACTAGGCAGACTGTGTTTATGGGATGGGTTGCGATTGCCTTCCCCAGTCGTCTACACTTTACCCCCAGCAAGTTGGGTACTCATTTTATCGACCTTGGAAGGATGGAAGGCATAGTCAACCTTGAGCCGGCTGCCTGAAATTGACTTGCGTCGAGATCGAACTCAGGTCATGAGCAGAGCTTTGACTGCAGTACTGCAGTTTACCACTCTGCGCCACGGGGCTCTTGATACTCTTGATCTTGGTGCTTGACACAAATGGGGAAAAAACAGTCATAGCAAACACTTCCACCTGCATTTTAGGAAGCAGACTTCCTTCCAAAATCTCTTCATCTGCTCAGATGGGTGGTGGTTACCAATCACAGGTTTAAAAGTTACATTTTTAGATGTCGTGGTTACTAGCCATGAATAGAGAGCCAATATGCTCTGGAGCAAAAGGTACTAGGGTTCAGCTATGAAGCACACAGAGTGATGATAAAACCCAGTCACTAGCTGTCAGCTAAGCACTGAGGATAAACTGGAGGGGAAGGGAGGATCATGGCACCCCAACCACAGAACATCAGTGGACAAAAATATAATAGATAATAAAACAGGAGGGTTATGTGCTGTGCATTTGTCTTATTCTACTTAAAGCTAGAGGCCATTGCAACATCTTGTGGCAATGAATCAGGTAAGTCAATTATCTGTTGTGCGGGAAAGTATTTGTTTTGTTTGGCTTGAACCTAGTGCCAGTCAACATAATTGGGCAAATCTGATTCTAGTGTTTTGAGAGAGAAGCTAATTTATCTCTGTTCACACTATCTACACAGTTCTTAATTTTTATTAACATCTATCATGTTCCCTTCCCACTGCTGCCACCCTTAGTCTATTTTCTAAACTAAAAAAGGGCTAGGTTTTTTAAAGACTTTCTTTGTAGGGAAAGTATTGCAATCTCTGTATTGTTCCGGAGGTTTTTTTGGGGGGTGGGGTGGGGTAGGGGAAATCTTGTCCAATTTGTTGACATATTTTTAGAGATGGAATGTGTCACAGGCCCCTCAGGAAAGGGAGAAATGAGAGACAGAGGGCCCTACTTCCCCACCCCTGTGGCCCATTTGGCTGTTGCTTGCCCCTGAAACAATAGCCCCCTCATGCTGACTGGGAAGCTGCCACCACCTTTCATTTTGAGATCTAAGTCAAAGGCTGACAGGCCCAGTTCTGCCTCTCCCCCCCCCCCCACAACAGGCACCTTATGAAGTAGGTGGGCTGAGAGAGTTCTGAGAGAAAAGTGACTAGCTCAAGGCTTCATGTGGAGGAGCAGGTAATCAAACCTGGTTCTCCAGATTAGAGTCTGCCGCTCATGTAGAGGAGCGGGAAATCAAACTTGGTTCTCCAGATTAGAGTCTACTGCTCTGAACCACTACACCACGCTTAATTAACATAGGGAATCCTAGGAACCAAGATAGGATCTTGCTGTGACCTGAATGGCCTAGAATAGCCAGATCTCATCAGATCTTGGAAGCTAGTTAATATTTGGATGGGATACCATCAAGAAAATCCAGGGTCACTATGTAGAGGCAGGCAATGACAAAGCACCTCTGAATGTCTCTTGCCTTGTAAACCCTACGGGGTCGCCATAAGTCAGCTGTGACTTGATGGCACTTTCCACTACCAAGATGGGACTCACGACAGAATGGCTCTGTACTGTAAATGAAGAGCTACTATAGAATTACACAATAGCGTAAAAAAAACAACAACTTGCTGTTGAGATAACAGCAAAAGGTAGAACTTTGCTGGAGACCTGTACAGTTTGGCTCTGAGAACAGCAGCTTTCTACTTGTGTTGCCCCCTACCTGGCTTCCCTAGAGATGAAGCATGCTTAGAGGAGTAATTGGTCTTGGGCTAGAATATTTTTTTATTTATTTTTAAGGTGCATACAAACATACCTAAAAACAGACTCTGACATACTTTCCCCGCCCCAGTGATCTTAGCTTTTCCCTCTCATCTTCACACTACAGTCCACAGACATATTTCCCTATATTTCAAATGCTGTGTTAGTTTTTTGGTCTCACTCCTACACCCATGCTTCGGTTAGGCTGTCTACCTCATTTTAATCATTTAAGTTCCTTCTGGGCATTTGCCAACCATGTGTTGAATGTGTGTCTGAACACATTGACCCTTGTTTTTAGGTACATCGGTATGCATCTTTGAATGCAAACACCCTCGCTTACATTTAGGAGACATGGAGCAATTATTGCAAATAAGCCACAATTATGCAAGGCTATTAGGCAGTGCTATTAGGCAAGGCTACTATGAGAAGACGAGTCACTAGAAAAGACAGTCATGCTAGGAAAAGTTGAGGGCAGCAGGAAAAAGAAGACTCAAGTGATGGATTGATTCAATAAAGGAAGCCACAGCCCTCAATTTGCAAGATCTGAGCAAGGCTGTCAAAGATAGGACATTTTGGAGGACGTTGATTCATAGGGTCACCATGAGTCAGACGGCACTTAACACACATGTTAGGCAGTGCACAAAGCTCATTATTTAGGAAACTGTTTAGAATCTGTGTGGTGTTATACACACAACCTCTGTATTCTTGAGGCCTTAGAAACCATAAATGTGGGTAGACTCTATTCTTGAACCAAACTAGAGAATCACAATGGATATTACATACAATAAAATGGAATTTCGTGATGAGACAGCCAGGTCCCCATGAGGAACAGTTGCACCCCTTCAGCAAGGGCCTGTCTTATGATTCTGTGGAAGCTCCCTATACTCTGGGGGGGGGGGGGGAAACAGTCGGTGCTTGTGGGACAATAACCTGACATTTCAAATGACTCAGTAAACATCCATATAAAACAGTTGGCTGGTAGATCAATCAAGTCCTGTTCTGTAAGCCAAGAAAGAGACCCCTCCCCTTTAGCCCATCATTTTAGGTTCAGTTTCACCCCAAGATTACCCCTCCATTACCCCTAACTCTGAGACCTGACCACTGCACTTTTGACAATGCTTGGCCGTCAGGAGCAGGCAACATATGAATGTCCCCCTCTCTGAAATTTGCCCTAATAAATCTCCTCCTTTCCCCTGTGACCTTCACTCCAGCCCTGTATAGTTTCTCTGTCTCCCGCACCCTTTACTTCCAGCCTTGTCCAACGGCTTTGTTGGTAATTTCCTGAAAGCATCGTCTTCCCTCTCTGCTCGCTCAACTGCTCTGCTAGAGAATGTAAAACTCTCTCTGCTAGGAAGTGTTCAACTGTTTTGCATTTTGCCTTGAAGTTATCTGAACTGTCTTGTCTTTTTCATTCCCTTGTGCTCCCCTTTTGAAATATGCCTCGTTGCTCGCTGTGTCTACCTCAGCATCCAGTAATTATTGTTAACTCAAAAGCCAGTCTGTTCCCTCTCCTCATCTCCCAAATACTGTCCTAAGTACATGCCTATGTATACAAAGACGATCCCAAAACTAGGATCAAAAAGGTGCACGTGGAGAGTTGCTTCACGTGTAATCCCAAGTGAGATGGTAACTCTGTGGGTTGGATCTGCAGTCTGTAAGCAGAAGGCCCTGACAGTCATGGACCTTTTCAGTATCCCCCTCCTTCCCAAAAGACAGGTCTGGCTCCAGCAAAACTCCCCTCTCCCCCCAAGAGAGACCGTTCTACCAGGCTGTCTTGCCTCTTTAGTCTGCACAAAGGACTGTTCAGCTCGAGACATCCTTTGTCACAAGCAACAAAATTTCCCAGCAGATGCCGATATTCCACCTCAGAGTGTGTGGTCTCAGCAGCAGTGCCACCGATAAAAGAGAGAAATCAAGCAGGGAGTCATGTTTCTCCAAGCCAATCCGATACACTGGCTGAATTCCAGTCAGTTTGGGGATGGTGTCAGCTCTTCACAGCTGTGACGGCTCTTTCCTGTCACCTGTCAAGCTCATGAGGGTATATATCCCCGGTGTGTGGGGGTGGGGTCGGGGGTCTCAGCACACCCCTCCCATTCAGTGCCAGTGGCTATGAGTTTCTCGCTTTCCAGACCCAGATAGATAACAGTACTTTATATTTATTCTAGGTAGGGGATGGAATTGGGGCAGTCGGAACTCCTCAGGATGAGTTTAGGGCAAGAAAGTAAGGAACATCATCCCACCCAGAACGAGGCAACAGGTCCGGTACACCGCCTCTAGGTAGTGGGTGGAGTTGGAGCAACAGGAACTTTCACATAAATAAGAACATAAGAAAGGCCCTGCTGGATCACACCAAGGCCCATCAAGTCCAGCAGTCTGTCCACACAGTGGCCAACCAGGTGCCTCTAGGAAGCCCCCAAGATTGGAATACATTATAATTAACCCAGTTACTTTTATATTTCTTCGTTCTTTTCCTTGATTTTGGAAGAATACTGCTGGCTGTTGCTAGGTAACCCTTAATTGTGATATTAACTGCTAGCCGCTGTCACAAGGAGTGGTAAATTCTTTTAACTTGTTAGCAACATTTACTAAAGCTACTGCAATACATAAATAGTCATCTTCAATGTGAAATTTATAATGTTGCACTATAGCACAGCTTGTTACTTGATTTTATGTTAACAATTTTTTGTGATCCTGTCTAATAAACTGCGTAAATCAAATCCTAGCTGTTCCCTGGATTAAGCTTTAGAAAATTACAAGTGGGGGACCTGCCAAGCCCGAACAGTCCTGGAATATGGTCTCTTCCCCTTTGCCTTTCACTGACAGAAACCAAGGCTTGAAGGCTGGCAAAACTGTGTAGTTGCCTAGGTATAGCCACTGAGGGCATTTATTTCTTAAACCTATTGGTGCTGCTTCTATTCTTTCAAATGTTTTAAGAGTTTGAACCCCCAATGTATCATTTTAAAAGATTTCAGATATTTCTGCAAACCTGGGGCTTTTTTCGGGTTTGTAGAAAGGTCTGTCTTGTCTGTTCATGACTCCATTCTCTGGATTTAAGTATCCACAGATTTGGTCATGTTGAAAATTAAATGTGTTAGGTAATGTTGAGGACAGTCTTCTGATTACTAGTGGTTATTTATAAATACTGTTTGCATTCTACAAATATGGATGCATTACATATGAATTTACCTTACAATGAGTCAGATCCTTTGACCCTCTAGATCAGAGTTTGTTCTAGCTAGCAACAGCTCTGCAGTCTCAGACTGGCAGAGGTCTGTCCAGGGTACATTAAATTGGTGATGCCATGGATTAAACCAGGAACTTGCTGGATGTAAGTCCACCGTCCACCCCCAATTGTTGATTCCCACCACAAATCCTCGTCATCTAATCTGAGGCCAGTTCAGTTGTGTGATCTCCTTTAGCATACCCTCTTCCATCCACATCACAGATACATGCATAAGGTACTAGCCTTTTGCGGGGTGCACAACTTCCTAAACTTGAATGGCCTGGGTCAGCAACAATGATCCAGACAATAAATTTGTGTGTGGATCTCGTTCCAAAATGCATTGGGGTGTGTAATTTGATGGTGATGGTTGCACCACACCTAGCACCTGGGGTTGTTGATATAGTGCCTTTGACAAAGCAGGCCATACGTTTGCCAAACAAATGGTCAGCACCAGCATCTTGATGACAGTTAATAGGGAGTGGATCTGCCCTGACAACCCTCTTCCCCTCTTACTATTTTTGCTGTCTTAGCTGACACATAAACCAGCCTAAGCAGCAGGGAAACATTTGTGTACAGTATTGGTTTCTCAGCATGAGAGCCAGCAAAAAATCTCTGGCTCAGGGCTTGGAAGCGTTAGCTGTTTCGCAGGTTTAATATGACTGTGACACATAACATTTATGACATGCATATGCTTTCAGGAATGTGCATGTTTTGAAGTTAAGTTTTTATAAGTTTTGTCCAGCATACAGTTGAGATCTGAATTGAACTAATTCATCTTCTAGCACTGCTCACTGAGGACTACTGTGTTCTCAAAATATAGACGTGAAGGGTTGGGAGCTGTGCCTGAGCACACAAACTCTGAATTAGGAGGGTGGGTTTTGGCTTTCTTGGAATGGGACTGGCTATTCTTGGTAGTGTTGGCTCCCCGCCCCCACGTTAGATAAAGACCTTGTTTGCATGACCACTGCCAATGCAATATTTACCTTTCTCTGGCTGTCCTGGTCCAGTACTCCACCCCTTTAACTCACAAAAGCTATTGAGATTTTTGCTACTAAAGTGTACGTTCTTTTTGTTGTCTTACAATAGAAAAAAAAAATCCAACAATACATGTACTGTTTGTGTAGTGTAATGATTACAACTCTCTCTGGGATGTGAAGGTTGAAAACAACAACGATAATAAGTACAGCAATATTGTGCTCCTTAATGTATAGTGATAGCAAATTTTGTTTGTAATCCCCCCCAAATTTTGGTCACGGAATAGCTATTAATATCACCTTATGAAGCCTCTTTCATTAACCAGGAAAACCTTTTGTTCTGAACCTCTTTAGTCTCTCCTTGAGTTGAATGCACACTTGTCTGAACAGAATAAAATTAAGTCCCAGTGTACATAAAGAGAATGATGATTTGGATAAATGGAGGTTTATTTTGTACAAAGGAATTCTATTCTCTAAATATTAGCTTAGTTTGTCACTTGAATGTTGCAAGACCCGTGTGTGTGTACTGTATAATAAGTTCAGGTCAAGCACAAAATAAATGACTGTCCTGTCTCTTCTTTCCTAAATTGGATTCTTTTTCCTGAAGTATCTCTTCTCCCACAGCACTTATGTGCAAAGATGCATCCTTGTAAGGTATAAAGAAAAACAATATTTTGAGTAAAATGCATCGTTTTTACAGCTCTTCCTTTGAAGGTTTGTAGATCTGTGATAGATTAAAAAAGAATCATCCCTTTGAAATTTTTTGAAGATGAGCACAAATGAAGCTGCCTTATCATGAGTCAGACCATTAATCTATCAAGGTCAGCATTGTCTACTCTGACTGGCAGCAACTCCCGGGGTCTCTGGTAAACTAATTTGGTTGTTTTGGTTTCCTTGGCTCCAAACTCCAGCCACACCAGGAAGTGGGAAGAGAGAGCCAGTTAGCATATCTGTGCCCAGAGGGCATTGGTCTCTCCTCAAACAATCTTAAATTTATATAGTGTATCCTGTCTTCGCAGGCTCAAGTCATCTAAAAACCCTATGAAAAAATCCCCATGGAAGGTTTAAAAAAGGGAAGGACAACCTTAAAACACAAATCCAAAACTTAAAAATTGTAACTGTGAAAACTAGGCTAAGCCAGGGGTGTCAAACTCATTTGTTACGAGGGCTGGATATGACATGTGTACCATGAAATTTAATGCCAGTTATTGGAGATACCAACTTGATAGAAGACACAGGCAAAGCCAATTAATGATATTATTTTTTTTACTTAAAATACAAACATGCCTAAAACAATACCTCTCTTATAGTATTTTTTAAAAAATTTAACAGTCTTTGATAATTGACATCTTGGGACTGTGGAAGGTGGCTGCCTCGGCTGGTGAGCCCACAGTGGATTCGCCAACCCAGATAGGGACTGGGGAGGGAGGTGGCTGCCTCGGCTGGTGAGCCCACAGCGGGCTTGCTGGCCCAGATCGGGAGTTGGGGGGTGGCTGCCTCAGCTGGCTTGCGGGCCGGATAAGAGCCCTCAAGGGGCTTTATGTTTGACACCCATGGGCTAAACCTTTCCTGCCAGCCTGTCCCCCTATCCCACTGTGCTGTCTTTTTCTGCTTGCCTTATGCCTTCCTCTTGAGGATGCTGTGAGTTAATTTGGTCTTTTTTTGTTTGGCTGGGCCTGGATGTCTGCTGTCGTTCCTAACTTGCCAAAATGTGCATTTCCAACTCTGATCCAGCAACTGCCGCTGTAACAATTGCTTTCTTTCTTGATAGTACCCAAAAGCAGAAGAAACCTGCTAGATATTTGACTTCCTTATGGGTCCTTTAAAGAAATCTAACCATTTTGTTATGGAATTTGGTACAGCTGCAGTTCAGAGGGTTTTCTTCTTCTTCCTTTTTCCTTTTATCTCAGACTGCACAAATGTGTCGATTAAGCTACAATCCTAAGAACACTTCCCCCTGAGAGTAAGTAAGCCTCATCCGCCTCATCGAATAAAATGGGATGGGTAGTAGATCTGCTTAGGATCAGTCCGTTAGAGTGTCTGGCAAGGGATCGAGCCCTACTTCTGCCTGTTAAAGGGGAGACATACCATAGGGTTTCCTAAAGAAAAGTTGGAGTTCCACAGGAGTGGCTGGTAGATTTTGGAGTTGGTGGTGCTTTAGTGGAGGATGCATGAACGTTAAGAACGTAAGTAAAGCCTGCTGGATCGGACTAGTGGCCCATGTAGTTCAGCATACTGTTTCACATACTGACCAACCACTTGACCTGGAGAGCCATACAACCAGAGCGCAGACGTTATCCAAAAGCCATGTGTACATATGCAAGGAAAAAACCCACACGCATGTATGCTCTATCCATATGCGTCATGTACCCAAGTGAAGCACACATACGACCACAAGCATAGGTAGCTTTAAAAGGGTGTTAAGTTTGTGGGGAAGAGGTCCCTCAGTGGCTACTAGCCATGGTGACTGAGGCAGTAGACCTCTGAACCACCACTGCTAGTAGGCAGCAGCAGAGGAGGGCTTCAGCCTCTATGTCCTCTTTGCCCTCCAGGGCAGCTGGTTGGCTGCTGTGTGAAACAGGATGCTAGACTAGGTGGACCACTGGTCTGATCCAGCAGGGCACTTCTTCCTGCTCCCATTGAATAATCATATCTATTCCCCATCTTTGAACTCGGCACGAACACCTTCTGGAACTTTCCAGGCAGGAAAGCGTTTCTGAACATGATATGTAGAGCATGTTTCCCTCCTTACTACGGCATAACCAGAGCCATGCTATGAGAACATAAGAAAAGCCATGCTGGATCAGACCAAGGCCCATAAAGTCCAGCAGTCTGTTCACTCAGTGGCCAACCAGGTGCTTCTAGGAAGCCTACAAACAAGACAACTGCAGCAGCATTATCCTGCCTGTGTTCCAAAGCACTTAATATAATAGGCATGCTCCTCTGATCCTGGAGAGAATAGATATGCATCATGGCTAGTATCCATTTTGACTAGTAGCCATGAATAGCTCTCGCCTCCATGAACATGTCCACGCCCTTCTTAAAGCCTTCCAAGTTGGCAGCCATCACCACATCCTGGGGCAGGGAGTTCCACAATTTAACTATGCAGGTGAGGCCAGCAGGAATCCCCAGTCCAAGATGGTGGGCAGCACATTTTGAGGGTTGCAGTGGCATGAGAACAAAAATGTGTTACACAGCAACATTTTAGATTTTTTTTTACCTAATCACACTGAAAGAAATAACTTGTACACAGTTTAAAAGAATAAACAAACCTTTTATGCAGCTTTTTAACCTGCAGATTTACAGAAGGGGAGTCTGACATGCAGAAGATTAAGGCAGAGAGGCAAGAGTGAAGTGTCTGATTCTGCCTAGATTTGTAGCAATGGCCGCAAGCTACCTGAACCAAAGGGTCATAAGGTAGCAGCCAAATGTACTTTTCATACAAAGAAATTAACTTGCACGTCTTTTTAATGTCAGAAGCTGCCAAAATCCGCTCAGGGATTTCATTCTTGCCATCATGTTTGCTTTGCAGTTCTGAGTGTAAAAATTAGCATGTTGGCATAATAATTGCAAGCGTTAGACACAATTCAGATTAACAGTAATTTCTAAGAGTTCTCTTTGCAGAATTGTCTAAATTTGTAATCATTTTTTTATTCCCTCTCTCTGTGTGTGGGTGTGTGTAGATGAAGGGACGTGTTCTGTTAGTTGTGTTAGTACAGTTGCATTTGGCAGTCTTAGCTGTAACTTGCAGAAGTTGCTGCTAGATTAATGTACCTGCAGTAACCAACTATACTGACAGCCTGTGGAGTGGAAGATGTAAAGGCAGGACTAAATCATCAATCTATGCTGTTCAAATTGGAGGTAATCGGATGATCTTTCTGATGATTATTTGTGCTTCCTTCTATTTTTTCAGCTGCAATTTATTTTATCTAGTAATATAGAGCAGAGCAGGAATGTGGCAGATCATAAACCTTGCCTGATTAAACTTTCGGACCTCCTTGTGTCAATGAAGGCAAGAAAATAACCGGTCAAGGCTACGTTTATCTATTGGATCAAATGTCTTTTAGTTACCTGATTTAATACCGGTTGTGTTTATCAAGCCTGAAATGAAGCTGAAAGTTTTTGAATGTCAAACGTTGTATCCTAGCAACAGCAGTATTGATGTTGGATGTTGAATTTCCTGATTTGGCACTTTCTCTGACCACAATGCGTGATGCAATGCCTTCCATGTACAGTGCTGTTGCGGCATCTAGTACGGCTTTAGAAAGCTTCTTGTTTCAAACCTCTCTGGCTTGTTGAAAATGCTTTTCTTTTTCTGATGCGGGTATCCATGATCCATATAGGTCTGTGGATAGAATTGAGCCAGAGTCGCCCATCACTGCCCCCAAGGACGTCCTATACCATAGGGGAGCTCAGTGTTGGCAAAGCTGATCATTATTTGGGAGGGGTGGTGGTGGTGCAGTTTAAATTCTTCCACCCTCACCTTTGAACTGGGGCTGATGGATCCAGTGATCTGTTCTGATTGTCAGGGCAGGAGCACTTGAATCCACTGGGTCCTCTTTTCCTGATTACCTCAGCACTATTTTATGCTGATGTAGCTGAACTGGGATGTTCAAAATCTACTCAGAGTGTCCCTAGAATCCTTTTAAACCCAGCATTTATGGTCCTGTACAACAGCAAATGAGTGTGGAGTGAAGAAAAATGGAGGTCCATGGCATGGGAAGTGGGGCAGGTTGCTTCTGATTCCTTGACCCAGACAGCATCTTACCTGCATCATAGCACAGTGGTCACTTCTTCATATTTTTGGCCAAGCTTAATGTGTCAAACACGAAAGGTAAACCACCATGGTTCTACCGTGATGCTCAAGATCCAGCCAGTGTCTTGTTTGGTTGTTGCTTTGGAAAGTATTGTAGAAGGTGTTAGAAACTGCAGATAGATTTCTGCAAACGGCTTCAACCGACATAACTTAAACCTTCAGCAATGTCTGATGGAGCTAAGGCTAACAGTTAGCATTAGGGACAGATCACGATGGGTAGCCATGTTAGTCTGTCATTAGCAGTAGAAAAGAGCAGGAGTCCAGTAGCACCTTAAAAACTAACGACATTTCTGGCAGGGTATGAGCTTTCGTGAGCTACAGCTCACTTCTTCAGATAGAGGCTGTATCTGAAGAAGTGAGCTATGGCTCACGAAAGCTCATACCCTGCCAGAAATGTTGTTAGTCTTTAAGATGCTACTGGACTCTTGCTCTTTTCTACCGCTAGGGACAGTAAGCCTTGCTTATTGTATGTGGAATGGGACCGGTGGGTAGGGATTACATGGAAGTGCAGCAGGCCTGGGGAGCCTGATGGGACTATGCTCATACTTCCTCCTCCATGAAAAACCTAATGCCATCCTCACTGCTTTGAAAGCAGCATGCAGGAAACAATTATTTAAAATGAACCCAGTGTGTATTGCACAAATGCATCCCGCGTGGGCAAAAATGCATTTGGATCTATAAAATGTCATGTTTAACTCAGAATGTATAACAAGGAAAAGACAGAAGGTGTGGAGCAGTGTATTGGTTGGCATGGAGGCCCGAACCCAGTTCATGCAGGTGGTTGGGAAAGAGCTCACATTTTCTTAGTAACTGTGTTTGTGAATTGGCTCCTTCTCCCCACGCTTGCCTCCACAATGCAGGACTTAATGGAGGTGCAGATGGTCTGATCTACATGCAGCAAAGGGCAAGTGAATATTTCCTTAATCACCTGTAGAACCTGTCTTCTAGAATATTATCCCTAGAAAAGTCTGCATTACAATCGAAGAATCCTTGATCTGCAGTAGTGGTGTAGTAAAATGGCTTTTGATTCAGAGCCAATGTATAGGGGCAGCTGGTATTTTCCTTGGCTGTTTTTGTTTTTTTTAATGGGGAAATTGTGAGAGAGACTGCTTTTCAGAAGATTCTTGCAAGCCCAATGCAGTATATTCATAGCAAAGCGTACATTTGTATGTGCTAGTGGGGGGACATGTGTTTTCGGTTCTAATTTGCCTCCCTTAAATATGTGCGAGCAGATATCAGACTGTATTTTTTTGTGAATAGAATGTAACTGTTAAATAATTCTGTTTAATTAGGTGGTAGGGCCTACTCTTGTAGTGTGTAACAGTTTATATTTTATATCCCTGGTGGAGAAAGGCAGCCTGGAAATAATTAAATAAACAAACAAAATGTCAAATGGATGACACTCTTTGAAAAGACAAATTTATAATATGATGACTGGTAAACCACTGAATGTAAATGAGATTTTCTTTACACTTTCTTTTGTTGTTACCCTTAGCACATCAGGTCCTCCCATATGGCCCAGAAGCACCTTCTTCAAAAGAAATGGCTCCCTTCTGCAAGGTAGGTCACAGATTCTGCTTTCTCCTCCTCTGTGTATTTCCCCCATTAATTGCTTTGACAATTGCCGTAACTTTTGGTGGCTTTCTGGAAAGGAGCTGAAACTGTCTTTCCCCCTCCCCTTTTCCTGTGCCCAAGGTTGTACATAATAGATTTTATGAGCTCAACACATTTATCACAAAAGGTTATATATACTGCAGAGGTGGGTTCTCCTCCTAGTGAGCACATTATTGATTTTGTTTCCTCCCATTTATAGCAGAGTCAACAGAGTTTATGCAGGATAACATGTTCTAGTTAACTTTCAAGTGATGTTGATGAAGAAAATAGGTTTATTTTGCTACTCTGTCTCCTGTGGCAGTTGTGTGCCAGTTATGTATTATTGAAAATGAAGGTGGTTGATTATTATTATTATTATTTTTAAACCCTTTAGGGTTGTTATATTCTGGAATTTTGCTTCCTCTGGTATTGGAGGAGAGATTTTTCAGTTTCAGAAATAAAGACTTTTCAGGGATTTCCTCCTCCTGCGCATGTGTAATAGGGTTTTTTTATCCTCTGCTGAGAATAATCTTGACTGGTGTATTATGAATATGTAACTTGGAAATTTGATCAGATGTAACTTGGAGGAGTTTTTAATCTCTCTTTGTGCCACATACATACTAGACTCCGAACCTTTTTAATGTTGAATTATGATCAGTTTTGAATCTAGGTCAGCCTCTTTGGATATAGTTATCAGCTGCGCCTCCAGAATTTATTGTGTGAAATTTGAGTGCACAGATCAATAGGAGGTCTGTCTGTCGGCGATTCTTTGAAGGCTGTGTTTGTAACACATATAACTATATTTAAGTGTTAGCCAGCTTTGGCCATTACCTCTGGCCAATGCAGGCTACTTACATTGGTTCTAAGAAAGGACATGGAGGTAAATAGATACGTTTGCCTTTTTGGACTGCTTAGAGATCACGTTTTTTTAAACTTGCGTGCATTGTGCTATAGCTTTAGATTTCATACTTCTCTGTACAGACAATGATGTTTAAATGTGTTTTAACAAAGTGACATACCTACAAGATACTCAGAATAGAAGAATGTCTATGTTTTAGGAAAGTCCTGTAGCTTAGGATCACTAGCCAGGATTCCAGGGTCTAAATTGAAATTTCCTTTGGGACTGTCCCCATTTGTCCTAACAGTGTATGCATGTAATGTGGGAGAGAAATGTAGCACACAGCATCTGACAGCAGGACTCAGTGTAATCTTCCTGCCACCAGTTAAGAGCACAATCTGATATTGCTGGAGAGATGGGTCCGTTATGTTGCTTCATCTCTATCTGAATTCATGACACTTAACAGTTAGGTAAACCAAAACAGACAGGCCTTCACTCTGAAGGAGCTTACTACAGAATGGGAAAAGTTAGAGAAAGTAAGGTAGAAACAAAGGTAAGGAGGTATGAATGCGGGCAAATGCATTTATGTGTACATCAAGTCTGATTGCAGCTGGGAATGAGGATTATGGGGGTAAACAAAAAAACCCAGAAAAGGTAAGTTCTAAGAAGAGATTTGAAGAAAGGGAGAGAGGTGGGTAGGTTTTGGCAGGGTTGAATAACTGTCATCGAAACTTGAGAGCCCTGAACTTAAAGTAGTTGTCTATTTCTGATTATTGTATAGGCCATAAACACCTTTGGACTTTTTTAGTGTAGAATTCTAGCGCTCTTGGACAAGTGGGTTCAAAGAAGGCTTCTGTCCTCATAGGAGAGCAGTCACGAGAACATCTGCCTGTACCTGAGTTCTCTTACCTATGCAGTGACTAGATCTTAGAAGTCTGGCGTCTTACTGGGTCTTATTGTAGGGTCCTTGTTGACAACTTGCCTGTTTTTTCCCTGGTTCCACCTGATAAAGTCTAGAGAAGCTCAAGGTAGTAGCTAGTAATGAGAAGGAAAGAACTCTCCCATTCCTTGTTTATATAAGACTTTGTTGCAGAATAACTGTTCACTAAATATGGTGCACTAATATTCTTTAAGGATGAAGCAGAATGATTCGGGCATGGTAGTAAAAAAGGAAAACAGAGGTGGAAAGAAAGAGAAAAACCCTTTAAAGTCTTACAAATGGACTCTGTTGGGAATGCCTGTATGAGTGGAATCAAGAACTTCCTGTTATATCAGCTACGAATGCCTGCAGAGTAGCAAAAATGGAAATGTATGGATCCAAGTTTAAAATTATTGATCAAAGAAAGTTATTGCCTGAAGATGAGGTTAGCACCTGGTATCATCTTTGTAAAGCCGCTATTCAAAGCTCAATGCACTGTCCTTTATACAGTAATGAAAAAAAGAGTAATTTAAAGAGAATCCCTGAGTTCTAGCTTCCTGACTAAAGCTTTTGCTGGGCAGCCCTCTTGTTTTAAGATTGCTGTTTGAAGAAATATCATCTTGTCATGTTTTGGCAGGGTTTGCTAGACTTAAAAAACACCCTCAGATGTATTAAGTGGGTATTGTTTTATAGTACAACTTGCAATTAATTGAATGTGAGCCATACAAAAAAACAAAAAGGCATGCTCCTTGTCAGATAGGCTTTTGGTCTAAATTGGCAGAACACAGCTGGAGGGGAAGGAAGCAGTGGTTCAACAGGGGAGGAGCAGATAAGATGGGGCTACCCAGGACTATCCAGATCTGGTCAGATCCCAGAAACTAAGCAGGGTCAGCCCCAGTAAGTACTTGGATGGAAAACCATGAAGGAAATCCAGGATCACTACCCAGAGGCAGGAAATGGCAAACCACCTCTGAATGTCTCTTGCCTTGAAAACCCTATGGGGCGCTGTAAGTCAGCTACAACTTGACGGCCATTTCCACTTCCAATTTCAGTTAGCGCTACCCGTTGTTTCTGATTTAGATAAGATTTGGATAAAATAAAATGTGGGAAAAACTTATAAACACAGTAGCCTTCTGTGTGTGAGATGCTGTATGAGAAAAACATGAACGTGAATATGGGGGAGAACACCAAAACAGCTGATCTATAGAACATCTCAGACAATCGAGTATGTATGACTAGGTAGCTAAAGGGTTTCAAAGTTAGCAACGAAGGCATTCTTCTTGAACAAAAATGCTTTCAAAGGCCTAAGAATTTTCCTTGAGTGCGTTTATATCTTTATTTTCAAATATCACATTAGAATTTGAAACTGTTACTACTGACTGATTATTTATCCAGAGACTCTAAAAACAGCTATTCAGCTAAGGAAACCACCAGATTCCTCTGAAATGAGGGACTCTGCAAGTCTACTGTGCTGCTAAAATTCACTTCGGATGGAACTAGTGACTACTTGTGTTGATTTAGTTTTGGGTAGTGGCAATTAAAGGGATGGTGTGAATAGGTAATACAGTTTCTGTGAATGTATATAGTGAAACAGAAATGGAATAACGCTTGATCTTGATTACAATGACGACTATCAGTGTGTATGTGGATGTTGGAGGGGTTTGGTGTAACAGAATTTGGGGGCTGCTGGATATTTTTTCTCTTTGCTCTCTACTTGGTGACATCCATAAATTTTGTCCAGTACCTTCCCCCGCCCCCAAGATCCATCCTAAAATTTCTTTCTAGAAGCAAATCTTTTTCCGTTGGCTACATTTCTGCTTAGTTGTTCAAATGCTATTGTTTTTAGCAAGTGTGGCTAGCTTAATGTAGTATTGTGTAAACATGGCCAAGGAATAATGCTCTTGAAATGTCCAGTGTACCATCTTGAATCCTCATAATTTGTTCAGTTTGCTTGAGATACTATAGGCAGTAACTTTTTTCCAGTTATACAGATACGACCTCTGTACAGAAAATTACATTTGTTCCATATGTATATCGTTGTGTCATAAGGATGCATGTCTGGTTCAGTTGTGCCAGTTGTCACTTCCATGCTACGTATGACAAAGTAGACATGGCATGTGGTTCCGTAAACATATGTAGGGCTTTTTTTTAGCATTGACGTAGTATGTAGAAACTTATTATTTGTGAAACGCTGGCCCTTAGTAAGGCAGAAACCATGGCTTAATAAAAGAATAACTTCACTCAAACAACCAGTAGCAAGAGAAAAGTGAAAGCTGTAATTCAGGTATTTTTCTCATATTTCTTTCTGCCCTTCCTTGAAAGAAATACAGGGTGTATATATAGGAGTTTAGCCCATTTTGGTTTTGCAACAGCCCCATAAGGTAGGTTAAACTGAGACAGACAGACAGACAGACAGACAGACAGACAGACAGACAGACAGACAGACAGAGACACAGAGAGAAGATCCCTGAGCTACCACAACCCAGTATTTGGCTGAGGGAAAGCAAAGGGAAGACCAAGGCTATCATCGCATGAGTGCTTTTTTTTTGCCGTCAAGTCACATCTGACTTATGGCGACCCCAAGTGCCATGGTAGCATAAAGATTTCTGGAGGTTGTTTGGAACCAGTGTCCTATTTGGCATAGGCTAGGCCAGGGGTCGGCAAACTCATTAGTCACAAGAGCCAAATATCAACAGTACAGCAATTGAGATTTCTTTTGAGAGCCAAATTTCTTAAACTTAAACTATATAGGTAGGTACACTGTTTATTAACGTAATAAACTTTAATTAAAGTTTTAAGTCTTAATTAAACTATAGGTACACTGAATAAAACTTGATATCATACTTAATAGTGATCTTATTTATTGATAAAAATTTAATTGTAAGTCCCTGCCATTTCACCCTCCCCATCCAGAGTCCTCGTCTGGAGGCCTGGTCTACTGCCATAAAAGCCTATTGGTAGACCTGGCCTCCGGCTGAGTCCCATTGGGAGGCCAGGTCTACCCATTGGCTTTCTTGGCAGTAGACCTGGCCTCCGAAGGCCCTTAGAAGACCTGGCCTCTGAAGGGGGACTTTTTCCTTAGAAGACCTGGCCTCTGAAGGGGGACTTTTCCCCCTCCTCGGAGTCCAGGTCTACCGCCAAGAAAGCCAGTGGGTAGACATGGCCTCCCAATGGGACTCAGCCGGAGGCCAGGTCTACCAAAGGAAGCCCGCCTTGCCCAACAGCTGATAGGCGGGGGGGGGGGCAGGAACCGCTGAGCTGCCCGCCCAGCAATCACGCAGCTAGAGGGGAGGGGAGGGGAGGCTTTAGCCTCCCAACCATTGAGGGCAAGGGAAAGGGGGACCCGGCCATTCTCCACGGCGGGGTGGGGGGGAGAGACAGCACGCCAGCTTGCCCGCTCTCTCTCTCTCAGACGCGCCGGCTCCGCAGTCCAGCTGCCGGAGTGAGCGGGCACAAGAGTAGGGGCTCCCAACCAAGTTCAGAGCGCCGCACTCAACGGGCCAAAGAGCCACATGCGGCTCTGGAGCCGCAGTTTTGAGACCCCTGGGCTAGGCAATGAACTCTTCCCTGTGCAAGCTAAGCCAGGGAGATTTTCTATGCCACTTGATTTTCCAGAGGAGTTCATTCAGGGCTTTCCGTTCAATAGTAAACAGATGATTGGCAACTACTGTTTGGATATATGCTGAAGGGAGGACCAAGGTGTGGAGACGTGACTCTGCAAAGTAAGGATGATTCACTGGAGAGGAAGCAGGTGATGGGACAGGAGGATGGAGTGCCGCAAAACATACGCACAATCTTGCAACAACAAAAAATTAAAGTCTCTAACTCTTAAGTTGGCCATTTTTGGAAAAAAAATGTTTGTCAATTTTGATGGATTTTTAATATATTTTTTATTTTTATCTTGTTTTATATTTTGTGAGCCACCCCGAACAGGTCTCTGAAGAGGCGGCATTCAAATGTTGGTTGAATGACTAAAACGAGCACGGAGTAAAATGCACTGTACTGATGTTGCTTCTGGTATTTTGTTTGGGTGTCTTGGGCCAGGGTACATTTACAGGATAATATAGCTAGTTTGAGTACAAGGCCAAACGTTTTGCTAGTTTCGAAATAGAGATTGCATTGTGTTTGTGTATCAATTTATTTCTCCCCCCCCCTTAAATGACTCAGGGCAAAGTTTAGTGCCTTAGTTTACTTTGCCTTGACAACCAGTGGGAGTGGTCCGGTACTTCAGGGCAGTTCAGGGTACGTTACACATAGGTTAGGTAGGAGTGTGTTTGTGCCACACAGTCTGCTTGAAGCCTGAGCTCCTGTGTGAACAGTTGAGCAAAAAACACTTGCTTTGCAGAACTGCACACTGCAGAATAGCTTTGCTGATGACAACATTGTTCTCTGCAAGTCCTTTCCCAGCCTCTTAGATTTAGCAATCTTTGAGGGGCATGAGAAAGCAAATGAAAAAAATTTGCTTAGGTCATGGGAAATGTGGCACAATGATGCCAACAGAACTCTGACATATTCTCTCTGATGGTACCTCACTGTGGCCACGAGGTCTAAAAGAAAAGGTTTCAACAAGTACAGTGGTTAAAAACGGTATTTCAAAAGGCAATTCAGTTGTGTTCAGTTGCGTTGTACTTCTGCTTAAAATGGTGAGAAGTGTACAACAACATCTGTGGCATTTCCTTTTATTTCCCCTGCAGAATATTGATAACTACGAAAAATTGACTGGAAATGACCTTTTTTGTTCAGCTGTTTTGTTTTTTCCCATTTTTTTTCTACTGGTGGTAGAAAATGTCCGAGTAGATGCAGCTTGTGTTTGCAATTCTTTACTTATCTCAGATAAACTTAGAATTTTCTCAAGGTCTTCT
Organism: Euleptes europaea; assembly: GCF_029931775.1. Lineage (NCBI taxonomy): Eukaryota > Metazoa > Chordata > Lepidosauria > Squamata > Sphaerodactylidae > Euleptes > Euleptes europaea. The sequence goes on from NC_079317.1 coordinate 26,911,515, forward strand.
TAATCAAACTGCTTGTATGCCTTGTGCACACTTAAGCCAGCATAAACTTGGAGAAGTATTTCCCCCGAAATCGAAATTTAGAAGGACGCTTCATTCTTAACTTGGAAAAAAGTGTGTGTGTGTGTGTGTGTAGCACTATTTCGTTTTGATTTTTTAAAAGGTGCCACTAGTCATATGTAAGGTTATGCTGATTCGTACCAATTCCCCCATCAGGACTTATGAGAGCCCCTCCCAAGGTGCTGGCTCTCAGTACTGGTGAATATCACCACACAAAAAAAGCACTGCAAGTATAGGATAGCTTAGTTAATGTTGCTTTCTGGTGTCCCACCCTTTTCCTTTTCCTTAGTCCATCAGATGAGATTGCCTTCTGGACAGTAGTGATGCTTCTGACATTTGCTGCATTTGTGTGCTGGCATGCAGGCTGCAGCAGGGATTCCCATGCATCCATTTTCCCCCTTCATTAGGATTTTGTCAGTACCTATACTTTGAAAGAATGAGGGAGGCAGATGGGGGAGAGAATCCAGTGCTGCACAAGACAGAGAGGTAGGTGATCAGGTTTAGGAATCCATTCTTTTAAATCATCAACATATAGATATAATCGTAGAGTTGGAAGGGACCACCAGGGTCATCTAGTCCAACCCCCTGCACAATGCAGGAAATTCACAACTACCTCCCTGCCACACACACACTCCCAGTGTCCCCTACTCCATGCCCAGAAGATGGCCAAGATGCCCTCCCTCTCATGATCTCACTAAGGTCATAAAATCAGCATTGCATATTTCAGATTGCAAAACTTCACCAATTCACCTGAGTTCTTTAAATGACTTGGTCTTTGTAAGCTGCACTCTGCCCATAATTAGAAGGACACCTAACATTTAGTGCAGGAGTAAGCAAAGCTTTGGACCATGTGCCAGAAAAAATGCAGCAGCATCCTGTAAAGATGTTGGGGTGCTGGCCACCAAAATGTGGACTAGAGGGAAAACAAGAGTTGTAATTAGTCAGACACATTTGGAGCCAGCCAAGCCCCAGTGCTTCCAGTATCTCAGGCATTCACCTTGGTCTTGGCTGGTGGCTGTGCAGGGTTTGAGAAATGATGAAGGTCACAAAGAGGGTGTCATCTGTTGTGGGGAGGGGAAGGGAAGGCGATTGTAAGCCGGTTTGAGTCTCCCTTAAGTGGTAGAGAAAGTTGGCGTATAAAAACTAACTCTTCTTCTTCTAGGTTATGAGGTTGCCTTCCGTTCACTTTGCTAAAGAGAAGTTTCACAAGCAGTTTACCAAAAAAAAAAAAAATTCTCTTTTTAAATAAAGGCATAGAAATGTTGTGCTCCTGTTTAAAATCTCAGGCCTGAGTACAGACTTCTCTCCCTTGCACCCCTCCCACCCCTGTTAGCCAAATGGATGCCACTGCCAAGGCTAAACAGATAATTTAGTAGAAACAAAAGAATAGTTTAGTTAACAGAAAAAAGGTGGCGTTCTGTTTCCCATGTAAAGATTGCAGACTGTGCAAGGATGCTGCATGAATAATATCTAAGTGTCCATAAAGATAATTCACAGTGGGTAGCCGTGTTAGTCTGTCTGCAGTAGTAGAAAAGGGCAAGAGTCCAGTAGCACCTTAAAGACTAACAAAAATATTTTCTGGTAGGGTATGAGCTTTCGTGAGCCACAGCTCACTTCTTCAGATACCTGTATCTGAAGAAGTGAGCTGTGGCTCACGAAAGCTCACACCCTACCAGAAAATATTTTTGGTAGTCTTTAAGGTGCTACTGGACTCTTGCCCTTTTCTGCTAAGTGTCCATAGTGACTTATGTTTAGAAAACATCGATTCACAGTCAGTGAACTTTTCCCATATTTTACCTGTTCACAAGACTAGAACTGTCAAAGTAATTAGTGCAAGCTGAAAGCACAGATATCTTTCATTCAACAGTTTGTACCCTGGAATAATTACTACTTACTATGAAGGAATACATTTAGACAGCCTGAACTGTAGAGAGTTTGCACTACATCACAGAAGTAATCTTAAATGAAAGTAAAGACCATTTGAACAGTTCTGTCTGTTGGAGCTAAGGAACACATATGTACATGTTTGATTTTCTTATCTAATTTTGTATTATAGTTTTGATAAGCATCTGGTAACTTGCCCGAGCAAAAAAATAGTTGCACTACTGTTCCTCGTTTTGAGCGTTTCTCGCTTCATGTTTTAAACTTGTGTAGGCATCTGCAGGTCAAAATGCTTGGAAGCAAACATTTTTAAGAGGCTTACACCTAATTCTGCATGCGTACACCCTCCACACTTGAGAGGGCATGCATATATTTTGGACTTAAGTACAAATGGTAAAGTAAGCCTTTAATTTAAAAGGTTGATTCACTGACCAGACTACGTAATATTGCAATGTTCCATTTTACTTTGTGTGGTTTTACAAACGCAAGTTGTGAATAATGCCTGTTATCTGAAACCATCAACAGATCCGCAGTCCATTTATTTATTGATAAAAATTAAATTGCAAGTCCCTGTCATTTCCCCCTCCCCGTCCGGAGTCCTCGTCTGGAGGCCTGGTCTACCACCATAAGAGCCTATTGGTAGACCTGGACTCCGGCTGAGTCCCATTGGGAGGCCAGGTCTACCCATTGGCTTTCTTGGCAGTAGACCTGGCCTCCGGAGGCCCATAGAAGCCAATTGGTGGACCTGGCCTCTGAAGGGGGACTTTTTCCCCTCCTCGGAGTCCAGGTCTACCGCTAAGAAAGCCAGTGGGTAGACATGGTCTCTGAGGAGGGGAAAAAGTAAGTAAGGTATCCATAAAATTAAATCATGACTGACAAACACTTAATGTGAACAATGTGAGCAAACTTCTAGATTCACAGACGCAGTAAACACATGAGAACATAAGAAAGGCCGTGCTGGATCAGACCAAGGCCCTTCAAGTCCAGCAGTCTGTTCCCACAGTGGCCAACCAGGTGCCTCCAGGAAGCCCACCAGCAAGACCAGTGCAGCATCATTGTCCTGCCTGCGTTCCATAGCACCTGATATAATAGGCCTGTTCTTCTGATCCTGGAGAGAATAGGCATGCATCATGACTAGTATCCATTTTGATTAGTAGCCATGGATAGCCCTCTCCTCCATGAACAGGTCTACTCTCCTCTTAAAGCCCTCCAAGTTGGCAGCCATCACCACCTCCTGGGGCAGGGAGTCCCACCATTTAACCACACGTTGCGTGAAGAAATACCTCCTTTTATCAGTTTTGAATCTCCCACCCTCCAGCTTCAGCAGACGCCCCCCGAGCTGTAACATTACGTGTGTCCCGGGTCGGGGGCCCCACCCTGCGCCCCAGGGCTTTCCCGCCACCTTCCACTTACCAGACAAGCCCCTGCGCTGGCTCCAAAGTGTGCCTCTTCCCAACTTACAGGGACCCGCAGGCCCAGAAGACTACGGGGGAACGGAGTCGGCGCCACAGAAGACAGGGCGCCGCGGCCCAGCGCCACTGCCAGGGACGCGCCGCCAAAGGAAGCCCGCCCTGCCCAACAGCTGATAGGCGGGCGGGCCCGGGGCAGGAACCGCCCAGCCGCCCGCCCAGCAATCGCGGCTAGAGGGGAGGGAAGGCTTTAGCCCCCAACCATTGAGGGCGAGGGAAAGGCCATTCTCCACAGCGGGGGGTGGGGGGAGAGAGAGCGCACCCGCTCGCCTGCTCTCTCACGCTCGCTCTCAGGCACGCCGGCTCTGCAGCCTGGCTGCCGGCGCGAGCGGGCGCGAGAGCAGGGGCTCCGAACCAAGTTTGGAGAGCCGCATTCAAGGGGCCAAAGAGCCACATGATGCTCTCAAGCCGCAGTTTGCTGACCCCTGATCTAACTCAAGTGCAGTCTACCCTGACAGCAGCTTCTCATGAAGATATCAGGCAAGGGACTCTTCCAGTGATTTGAGTTTTTTTTTAACTGGAGGTGTTGGGCTGAACCATGTGCCCTGCCACTGAGGATGGGACTGTAGCCCTCCTGTTCTACAATTGGGCATTGTAGTCAGCATTGGTAAAACTAGCTTGTTTTGGAACCACTGGTAGGCATAGTTAAATTGTGGAGCTCCCTGCCCCAGGATGTGGTGATGGCTGCCGACTTGGAAGGCTTTAAGAGGGGAGTGGACATGTTCATGGAGGAGAAGGGTATTCATAGCTGCTAGTAAAAATGTAAACTAGCCATGAGGCATACAAGTCAAGTCAAGTTTACCTATTCTCTCCAGAATCAGAGGAGCATGCCTAATATATTAGGTGCTGTGGAACACGGGCAGGATGGTGCTGCTGCAGTCATCTTGTTTGGGGGCTTCCTAGAGGCACCTGGTTGGCCACTGTGTGAACAGACTACTGGACTTGATGGGCCTGGGTCTGATCCAGCATGGCCTCTCTTATGTTCTAATGTTAAACAGCGGAGGGCTTCTACCAATGTGGAGAAATAGCTTGTGTCAAGGTAAGCTGCCTCTCAGTCATGAGACTGAAATAGCTCAGACAAGGTTCAGTTCAGTCTGTTGATGATGATTATAGTGTTTTGTTGCAGTGGTTTCCATGGGCCCGGATCATAAGCCAGCCTGGGTATGCTGTAAAAACATTGTCCCTCCCCACCCTCCTTCTCTGCTGAAAGAACATGCCAGTTAAACACCTTCTGGTTTGTGTAATTGTAGCAGTTTGTGATTAGAGCTTCAAGACAGTGTTTCAGAAATGGTGCCGCTGGAGCAAGTCAAATTACCCATACCCAAGTGAAGGGATTTATTTGATACCGTGACAACACCCAGTGGGTTGTGATGGTTATCTCCTCGCTTTCTTTATTAATCATCCCGTGCAACATCCAAAAAACACCCGAGGAACTTCTGCTGAGAAATTAGACTGTGGGACCCTGTGGATCAATTGATAGCATGAGGGAGGGAATATAGGTCTGCACGTTGCTTCATTTCTGCCCTCAGCATTTTCTTTTCAAAAACGTTCTCTGTGCCTTAGTGTAGTGTCCCCTTTCTCCCAAGTAGCCACATATTCAGTTTATGTCCGTTGCACCTTAGTTTTCAGACTGAAATTTCAGTCTCTGGGTCCTAACCAGAGCATTGTTGCCAAGTGGCATCCTCTGAAACATATCTACACTCCAGACTTACATTGGTATTAAAACTGTTTCAAGAAGCTTAGAACTGTGTGTCTTGGTGAAGGTGTTGATAATTCTGTTAGGTCCCTGGCTGCCTCACGGAGCTACCATGCCCATACCTTGGGGACAGAGAATCCTTATACTAGTTTAAATGTATGGGGCGGATAAGGTTTGTGAAGCTAGTCTGAGTGGTTAAAGAGCTTCAGAGAGATGCAATACTTGGCTTACATTCTCATTGATTCAAGAAGGGCCACAGCTGACAAAATATGATATGGGGTGTAGAGTGGGGAGGAAAGGCAGTGTACATGGGGGGGGGGAGGGGGCTTTCTTGCATCTGTTGTGAAGAGGTTATTTGCATGGTAGAATTCGCAAGCCAAAGAGCTGGCTGCAAGCTTTCCGTTTAAGATTTGTTTGTGGTGCAACCCCCAATAATTTCTCTCTTGGTTGTAAACTTCACTCTGCTGGACTGGAAAACCCTAAGATGCTGTAGTTTTTGTTTTTGTTTTCCTTTTTGAAACGTTACTTCTTTTTTACGGTTCCCATGTAAAACTAAATGTGTAGCAGTCCAAAGCAGTCCAAAGCTGGGAGGAAAGGCTGCTGAGTGAGAAGGAATCAAGTAACTCTGAAGGGAGAGAGCGCCAACAGGAGGATATCAGCCAGGCTGAAATGCACACATTTTCTGTGGCCTGGAGTGCTCTTTTATGAATTCTTCTGTGGGGCCTATAATTGACTTCCTGCAACTTCAAATGGTTTTCAAACAAATTTGGGGACTTTTATGTTTTGGGATGTGAGCCCATAGATCAGAATGGTATCACGTTTAACCTTTCTTTGCAATGAATCAAACTTGTTCGAAATGCATATTTGAAGTTCATCTTATCAGGCACTGGAATTCAAAAGTAAATCCAGGCTGGAAGTACTCAAAAGACGGAGAGTTGGAAATTGAGCTGGCTTATTCCTTCTCTCTTCCTCTCCCTTCTCCAGGCAAACCATACATTAATTATGTCTTCAGCCAAATCACAAACTGTGGTTTGTTTTTTCTCCAGTGTTGTAGGGTTTTCTGGGAACATTTCTGGGAAAATTTCTAGTTCACATTTAAATAAATAATTTGAATATTCAAATAAAGTTAGCAGAAGACAGATACACAGTGTATAAGCCTGGACCATGTACAGTACAAGCACTGGGGTTGCTCCATGCTTCATATCCTAAATTAAGCTCTTCTAACAAGATTGATTTGCAGCCCAAAATCTGTGACAACTATAGAAAAAGTTAACATTTTCCATGGAACCATACAACATTAGAAAATTTTCTGGAACATTTTTCTGCCCTAGATCACTAGTTTTCTTCAAACCATGGCTTATCACAAATACTAAAGTGATTAATTTCCAAGTTGCCTGCAAGTAGGGTTGCCAACTTTGGCTTGGGGAATTCCTGGAGACTGAGAGTAGTGTCTGGAAAGGGCACATTTTGGGGAGGGGAGGGGAGGGAACTCAATGGGGATGTGAGTCTGCCCTCTGAAGCTGCCATTTCCTCTAGGAGAGCTGGTCTCTGTAGTTTAGTTATACTTACAGGAAAACCTCAGGATCCACCTTTTAAATTGGAAACTCTGCATTCAGGAGTATGAGGCCATGAGGCAAGAGTATGAATTTGAGGATTTCCAGTGCTTGTTCTTATCAAAATAAACCATGATTTGCATGTGAAAGCAACCAAGTTCCATCTTGCAGTATGAGAGATTTGGCTACATGACCTCTTCATTATGATTTATAAGATTATTTCTGTTCACATCTGGCAATTACGTGGAAGAATTATGCTATGTTACTGCATCTGTGCGTTTCTCAATAGCATAATTATTTGAAGAAATATATCATCGTAGGGTTTCTAACATTCTTAGGCTAGGGGTATTTTGGGTGGCAGAAACCAGAAATCAGTGTTCCCAATGGTTGGTCTTTTAAACAAAATAAAATAGTCACAGAAGGGAAAATGCAAGAAAACCTTTGATAAAAGGCACAATTAAATTCCCAGGGGACTGATAATTTCCAACCCCAAAGTATACAACTTGGACATATAGTCATTTAAAAGGCTGTGTTAAATAATGGAGATTCCAAACATAAGTCTAACTTTGGAACATTAAACCCTCTTTTCTGCAAAGTTTCATAAATGTAGTAATGAACGGCAAGCTGCAGGAATGAATCTACTGGATTTGCCGTTTTGTTTTCCGAGTGGGAACAAGTTTTATAAATTGTGCCTTGTATATTATGTAACCATTTGGGTTTAGGATTAATGTGACGTCAACTGCTTGATCCTTATCTAATAAACTGATCATTAAATACAGTCTAACAATTAACTTTTGAGCTGGACATGAAGAGTAGCTTTGAAACCTTTTTAATTTAATTGCAGCATCTGTCACAGTAGTCCGCCACGTTCTATCTAGTGAAGTGCGATTTTGCCTATTTGAGTGTATTATCCTGAAGATCAGTGACAAAACGTTGGGGGAAAAAACATTCACCAATAAGAGAGGGTATACTTTGTCATTCTTTTTAATTTCCCCATCCCTTCTTACCTTCTTCCATGTTTTCATTATAAGTGGACGGCTACTGAATTGGTTGCTGATTAAAGTTTCATATGTCAGAGTGTCTTGTCTACGGAACAGCAGTGGGCAATATAATAAAGCAAGTATTTCGGTTTGGGATCTGGTGAAAAGAGTGTAACGCAGCAAAATAAGATTTCTGAACTGACCAGACAAGGTTAGTATTAGTAGCAAGTGGTATCAACAGCTCTTGCCAACCCAAAGGCTGGATTATGAAAATTGACAGTTGGTAAATGTAAAATTGATATGGTATGGCTTTCCCATTATTTCTCTGTACCCATGCTGTTAAAATGATATCCAAATGCTGTATAGAACTCGAAATCCTCAGAATCATGGCACTTTTTGTCTAAAGGAAAACAGAAAGTCCTACAATACCTATAAAATATGACCAGCTGGTAGTCCCCTTTTTGTCATAAATAATAAGCATTGTAACAGTAGAAGAAACGAACAGTGCAATCCTAAACAGAGTTACACCCTTCTAAGACCATTGAAGGGTCACAATGTAAGGAGCCTGGTATTATGCTCTGCTATGGAAATGGAAGCAGTTCCTATTCTACACCACCACTGTGTTTGCTGGAGTCCAGAATGGGAAGAATTCAGGCTCAGAGATGATTAGACATAGTCAGACTATTGCATATTCTTCACCTGTACCTCTTGTGCTTGGAGTGGGGAAAGAGAGAAGGGCAGCCCAGATAAACTGGAGAGGGGAAAATCAGGCCACAACTATATCAATTAGATTCCTGGGGTCTTGCATGGCATGGGTGAGGAGCCACAGGTTCCATTGTGTGCCCAAATACTGGCAGCGAATCTCCTTCCCAACCCACCTTTTGGAAATAGCCAGGGGAAGAAGAAGAGTTGGTTTTTATACCCCGCTTTTCTCAACCTTAAGGAATCTCAAAGCAGTTTATAATCACCTTCCATTCCCCCTCAAGGCAAGCACCTTGTGAGGTAGGTGGAGCTGAGAGAGCGCTGAGAGAACTGTGACTAGCCCAAGGTCACTCAGCAGGTTTCATGTGGAGGAGTGGAGAATCGAACCTGGTTCTCCTGATTAGAGTCGATCGCTCTTAACCACTACACCACATTGGTTCAATTACAAGGCAGGAAGTGGCAGAAGCTGCTATTTGTGCCCATCACCAACCAGCCTGTTAGGGGCAGGGGTTAGCAACCCCCAGTCATCTATCTTTAAGATCTGGCACAGACTAAAAAAACAGCCCCTTGGCTACACACCAGACTGCCCCAATGTCCAATATACAGCAAAAGGGTGAAGCTATGGATGCCAGTGTGGGAGCTTCAGGCAAGAGGCAAAACGAGGCATGACCGCACAGAGCCCTCCTGCTTCCTCTCCCCTCCATCCAGGCACATGGTGCACCTGTTTGAGGCAGGTCACTGGATTTTGAAACGTTTCGTCACTGTGTGTACTGGTGACCGGAATTTATCCCCCATGCTGCCACATGGCCAAGTGAATGTTTGGTCTTGACTCTTTGAAATTGGAGCGGTGGACTCTGATCTGGAGAACCAGGTTTGATTCCCCTCTCCTCCACATGAGCGATGGAGGCTAATCTGGTGAACTGGATTTGTTTCCCCACTCCTACACGAGTGGTAAGCTGCAGTACTGCAGTCCAAGCTCTGCTCACAACCTGAGTTCGATCCCAGCAGATGTTGGTTTCAGGTACCCGGCTCAAGGTTGACTCAGCTTGCTGGGAGTAAAGGGAAGATGTCTGGGGAAGGTACTGGCAAACCACCCCGTAAACAAAGTCTGCCTTGTAAACGTCGGGATGTGACGTCACCCCATGGGTCAAGAATGACCGGTGCTTGCACGGGGGACCTTTACCTTTATACATAAAGCTAGCTGGGTGACCTTGGATGAGTTACAGCTTGTTAGAGCTCTCTCAGCCCCACCTACCTCACAGGGTGTCTGTTGTGGGGAGGGGAAGGGAAGGTGATTGTAAGCCCGTTTGAGTCTCCCTTAAGTGGTAGAAAAAAGTCGGCATATAAAATCCAACTCTTCTTCTTTGAGAGCCAGCATGGTGGTGTGGTTCTCTAATCTTGAGAACCGGGTTTGATTCCCCACTCCTCTACAAGAAGCCTGCTGTGTGACCTCGAGCCACTCACAGTTCTCTCAGAACTCTTTCAGCCCCACCTACCGCACAAGGTGTCTGTTTGGGAACTGGAGGGAAGGCAACTGTAAGCCTGTTTGAGACTCCTTAAAAGGTAGAGAAAAATCAGTGTATAAAAACCAACTCTTTTTCTTTCTAGTTCTAGAGTTTGACAGCTTGGTGGAGTGTATACAAGGAGGTTTAGGGTTTATGTTTCCTTTGCAATGATTCCTTCCTGAAACTGTATATCAGTGTGTTAAAGTTTTGACTTTTAGATTAATCTTCTTTGGGAGCAAAATATGGATTTAATCTGGCATTGTTCTGCTGTGTTGTTGGTGCTTGGCTGATGCCAGTGTATATGTTGACAAACAGAGGTGTTCCATTATTATTATTATTATTATTATTATTATTATTATTATTATTGACAAAAAGCACGTGTGTTTGAAGTAGTTCTGCTAGGATTATTGGAGAACAGAAAATCTTGGCTTGCCAAAGAAAACAACTGGGAATAGGAACATATTTATTGATGCATTCTTACAAAATGATATTTAATGGATCATTTATTTATGTGGTTGTCGCAGCTGTTTTATTTTGGGTATACGCACAGGGTAATATACGTTCTTTTGGAACTTCTGTAAAATACACATAAGACTTGTTCTCATTTATAAGATTGCAAGTGGAGGACCTGTGAGGACTCACAGTGAGTGAATCTCATGCCCCCATTTCCTCTTGCTTTCCTTTGTGCCCGTTGGGCAGTGTTTGCAGGCTCTCCCTTTTCCTTCTTACTCACCACCCTGCTGCCATTTTCTGTTTCCCCCTTTGCACCCTCTCTCTCCATTCACTCGTTTGTCAACCTTTTCTGTTCCCCCATCTTCAGTATTCGCTTTTTCCTTATCTACTCCTTTTCCCTCCCTCTCTGTCTTTCACCTTTTCCATCTGTCTCCTTCCTCCTCCGCTATGCTGACACTAACTGAGGGTTGGAATCCTCAGCATTGTTGGTTGCTAGCTAGGGTTAGCAGCCCTTTAAATGGCCACCAAGATCTCACAATGTGGTCTCACAAGATCTCAGTGGCACATTTTTATTAAAGAAGCAGATGCTGCTTCTGTGATTTGGGTTTTTTTCTAACCCCCAATTTATTTTTAACCTCCCATGTTTTTCTGCAAACGTGGGCATTCCCCCAGGCTTATAGGTCTGTTCCTGGCCCCATGGTGTGAATTTTTGATCCACACTCTGTAGCCTACTTCAGAATTAGATTAGATATTCATTTTCCATGAAATATATGTGCACTGAAAAGTTCTCGTTTAACCTGATGAAGTGTGTGTTCACACAACATAAATATTAAGGATAGTAAATAAGGGTTTTCTTTCTTAGCTTTAACCTATAGGAATAAATGGTAGCCTCAACAGAAAATTTACTCACAGAACATTATGGTCTTTTGACGGTGCAGTGAGTTTATTTTGGCCTACTTCATGAGATATGTGAAGGAGACTGAAAACAGGTTTCTGAAATGGACTGGCTGGCAAGTTCCACCTAATATTAGTGTGTACATTCAGACAAGTAGTAGGGATGTGAAGTAGCCATGGGTCACTTTAAGGGAGCTGTGGAGATTATTGAATGTTCCCACATGTCACAGGTAAGTGACAAGATCACCGATCATCAGTTCCTGAAAACACAATTTCAACATTTTTCCCAAGCAATGATTAATTGCCATCTTTCTATTTGTCAGTGAAGACAGGTTGCCATAGGGATGCTGCTGAAAATGGCCTCTCAGTGGTAATCTATCCCGGTTTAGCCTTTAATGTTTGCAAATACTGGCATGTTGGAGGCAGATCATGTGATTGCAAACATTACAGGCCAGGCTGGGATCACCTCCCATGAGGAGGCAGTTTTCACTGGCGTCTCCTTGGCAACCACAATTAGGAGTATACAAAAAAAAAAGTATTTTTCAGCTTTGGGTATATTGGACCCAAAAAATATTGGTATACCAAATACTAGAAAGAAAGATCAAGTCCTGAACATTTTTGTGATTGTTCGGGACCATTTTATTGGTATCCTGGAAAATTCCTAAATATATTTGGGGTGCTGAATATATCCAAAAAATACTGATACAGCATTTTGTGTGTGTATATTTTCAGCTTGGTGTTACCCAAATGCACATCCCTAACCACAATGTGTTGCAGCCTTTAACTTGTCAATAATATACAAATTTTTAAAAATCCCATAATGACATATCCACTTTAGCTGTGCCTCTAGAGCCAGCGTGGTGTAGTGGTTCAGAGCGGTGGTTTGGAGTGGTGGAGTCTGATCTGGAGAACCGGGTTTGATTCCCCACTTCTCCACATGAGCGGCCATCGTCGTCGTCGTCTTCTTCTACTACTACTACTACTACACACTTCAGTCATATGGGCATAGGGCCCTGCACTCTACTAAGTGAGGCCATTGGTCCATCTAGCCTGGTAAGGTCTGTTCAAACATGACCCTGATCTCCAATGTCTCAGGCAAAGGTCTTTCCAAGCCCTAGTAACTGAAAACCTTTGCAGTGGGTGTCAAGGATCAAATGAAAGCAGTACCATATTACCACTGATTCTCTTCATACATCTAATTAAGTAGGCTACTACATATGAAAGCTCAGGCCACAATAAACCTCTGTATGTATCAGCATGTACATAAAAAGGCAAATGGGATCTTGGGCTGTATCAACAGAAGTATAGTGTCCAGATCACATGAAGTGATGGTATCCCTTTACTCTGCTCTGGTTAGACCTCACCTAGAGTATTGTGTTCAGTTTTGGGCACTGCAATTTAAGAAGGATGTAGACAAGCTGGAATGTGTCCAGAGGAGGGCAACAAAAATGATGAGAGGTCTGGAGACCAAGTCCTTTGAGGAAAGGGTGAAGGAGCTGGGTATGTTTAGCCTGCAGAGAAGACTGAGAGGTGATATGATAACCATCTTGAGGGGCTGTCATATAGAGGATGGTGCCGAGTTGTTTTCTGTTGCCCCAGAAGGTCGGACCAGAACCAATGGGTTAAAATTAAATCAAACGAGTTTCCGTCTAGACATTAGGAGTAGTTTTCTAACCGAGCAGTTCCTCAGCGGAACAGGCTTCCTCGGGAGGTGGTAAGCTCTCCTTCCCTGGAGGTTTTTAAGCAGAGGCTAGATGGCCATCTGTCAGCAATGCTGATTCTGTGACCTTAGGCAGATGATGAGAGGGAGGGCATCTTGACTATCTTCTGGGCATGGAGTAAGGGTCACTGGGGGTGCGGGGGAAGGTAGTTGTGAATTTCCTGCATTGTTCAGGGGGTTGGACTAGATGACCCTGGTGGTCCCTTCCAATTCTTTGATTCTATGTATACACATAAACTAGATGAAATAATGCGTGGTAGGTGCAGGGTTAGCTGTAATCACAGCAGAACATGTCTGGTAGATGGAGTGAGTTGGTAGACGTCAATATATGGCTCTAGGTGTTTAATGCAACATTATTTGAAAAGGCTCACTTGCTGCCTAAACATCCTTTGTGTTGGATTTTCCTTAATGTAATTTCCTTCACTAAAAGAATAGAGGGTATGTTCTTGGGATCATTTTGCTTGGCAGCACAGAAAGAAGAGAGGGTTTTTTTTATTATTACTTCTCAGCTCCATCACACAAAGAAATATTGTAGTGCTTTTTATAAAAGAGAGCTTAGTTACAAATGCCTCCTGTCACAAGTCATCAGCATTCTGCCATTTTGACATGGCGGTGGTGGATACTGCAACTTTTATAACATTATTGTATTAGACTCAGTGAGTAAAAACTGTTTTCTGCCAGAGAAACCATGCGTTTGGGTTTTCTTATATTCATTATAGTTTTCTGAGTACTGTCACTGGGTTGTTGTTTTTTTAAAAAGTCTATGGCTTTTAGACACTGGTGCTGCAAAACCCTCATATGATTTCCCTCCCACAAGCAAATATTTGGTTTTGTTCTGCCATAGGAAGGATCATATTTGTTCATCTAAGATGTATGATATGGTGAAGGAACCTCCCTTTATTACAAAGCAGTAGTTACCATGCAGCTATTTACATTGCATCACCAGTTTGGTTATAAAACCAGTGTTAGTTATATAACTTCCTAGAATTTTGTCTGTCTTATCCTGGTTTGAATTAAACTACGGAGAGTGGTACGTTAGTGCCAAGAGGGTTTTATTTATTTATTAAAAATATTTATATCCTGCCTTTCTCTTGTTTTTTTTTAAGAACTTTATTATGTATTGACATACATTTTATAAAGACAAAATATATCACAACACAGGTTCCCTGCCTTTGCCTTATGACTCAGATTCCCTACCTTTCTCTTGTGACACACGGTATCGTACCATCATTAAATCCATCTATAATAAAGTAAAACCCCATTAACCTACCTCAGAAATAGTCTGCAGCTCAAACCCCATTAAAAGCCCTAGCCAATCAAACAGATTTCTGAGGGTAGTGCACTCCTTACCTCTTTGAGGAGTTCGCTCCCCAAGATGGCAGCCACTATTGGAAAGGAAAGGGCTCTGGTTCTCACCAGTACACTTGCCTTAAGTGGGGGAACAGTGAGGTGGCATATGGGAAGAAACAAAGATTCTGGGCCATGAAGGTCTTTAAAGGTCATAACCAGCACCTTGAATTGAACACGGAAACAAACTGGTTGTCAATGTGGCTGTTTTAAAATAGGCAAGGCTCTGACTATCAGACTGCCACGTTTTTAGCCAGTTGCTGTCTCCAAGTTGTCTTCAAGGACAGGCCCGTGTAGAGTATGTTACAGAAGTCCAGCTGTGAGGTTGCAAAAGTAGGGTTTAGCATAGCCATATTGGCTGAGTCTAAGGTGTTAGTTGGCTAATAGTGCAACTGATAGAAAACACTGTTGGTCACCATGTCAATTTGCTTTTAAAATGGGGGGTCATAGCCCCTCTGGCTGCCATTGGCTTCACAGTTCTGATGTCTTGAGGGGGCACTCTTGATCTAGAGAACTTGCATTAATGGAGTTGGTGGAGAATTTAGAACCTTTAACCTTAAACTTTAAAACTCTTTATCTTCAACAGCATATAATAGATTTCTGAATGGCACTTTGATGTACAATTGGTGAAATACTACTGGAGGCTTTGCGGAAACAGGGTAAACAGCATATATTATTTAATAAGAGGGCTAGAACAAATGTTATCTATCTGGCTGTTCCTGATGATTCTTCTGTGGCTGTTCAGAGAACCACTCTAGAGTTTCTTTCCGTGTGAAAATATGTGTGTTTTTGTCAACAGTTATGGCACAGGCTCTTTGCACCCCTGCTTTGGGATGTCCCTGCCATCTGAAGCTAGATGAGTGGCAACCCAAGAAAGGGCCTTCTTGGTTGTGGCTCCGAAACTTTGGAACTCCCTTTTCCAGGGAGCTTCATCTGTCTCCTTCTATCGTGAAGGCTTCTTGTTGCGTTTGGCATTCCCTCACTAACTGATATTAGCTCTTCTCCCTGTTTGTGTGTTTACATGCCCTGAGTAGAGAGATTTAGAAAACCAGATAGTTTTCAAAGACAGTGTTCTCATCTGAGGATGGATAAGGAATTCTGATTAACTCTAGACAATTTTGCAGTAGAAGAAAATGTATTACCCCCACCCCCCATCCCGGCCCTGTTGTTGTTGTTAGTGACCGTTTATCACCAGAAAAGCTGGGTGAATGTTTTATGAGAAAAGCCTTTGGGAAGGCAAAATTATACCTTATTTTTGCAAAGCATGTACTCTGAAGTGATTAAAGCACGTTTTGGGATCGACAGATAAAATGCTGCTCATAAATACATCAGCAGCAGACTGTACATAACCAGTAGTATTTTACTTGCAGTGTGTGGTTATTTTCTTTTTCTCCTTTCAGTTAGGTTACTTTCCTTCTTCTTCTTTTTCGTTAAGTGTAGTGTGGCATTTCCTGTTCGGCCTCTGTTATGTATGATATAGCGCTTGTGGTATGTTAAATGTTGCCGGTTTCCATGGTGACAGAAAGCCAGCCTGTGCTAAGGAAGGAAATGCTACGGTCAAGATATCTTGAACTGGGAAATGGCTTGAAACTGTAGCAATATTCTGAGGCTTCAGAATGCCCTTTGGAGAATCTTCTGCATCTAGTGAGAACCGTTTAAATGGCTTAGCCTGGCATGCTCAGAAGTGGTACATTATAAATGTTCTATTTTTAGAATTTAAAGGGCTGCAAGTCTTGCAGGTTACACTTCTCTGCTTTTTCTGGGTTGGGGGGTGATGGAATTATTAATAGACCATGTTTCTGGCATTTAGTCAATGTGCATGATTTCCTATTCACATTTCAGGCAACATTGTAATTTCTGAGAATCAAATCGCTCACTTACACTCATACTCAATACTTAAAGTACTTTTTTGTTCCCGATGACTAGTTTCAAGTACATTGTTCATAAGGTTACAATCAGGATTCAACATAAGCAGACTTAATGGAGCAAGTAGATGTTGCAGGCCTGATTCTGGCTTGATTTGTTTCTTTGTTTGTTTGCTCACTCGAATGAAATCACTCCTGCTTTATGCTATTTGACAGCTATCTGAATCGAGCCAAAATGTGTACATGCACACTGCAGGAGGAAAGCTGTCAATTTGGGCTGACGGCTCTTACCAAGAGGGGATCTCCTTGCAAAGACTATAGCCCAACTTGCGTGTTGTTCTTGTACAGTAGTAACTAAGGTACAGTGAGGGGAAAAAGTATTTGATCCCCTGCTGAATTTGCCCGTTTGCCCTCTGACAAAGAAATGACCAGTCCATAATTTTAATGGTAGGTCTATTGTGGCTGTGAGAGACAGAATAACAACAGGAAAACCCCCAGAAACCCAGAAGACAAAAGTCAGAGATTGATGTGGATTATAATGAGCGAAATAAGTATTTGATCCCTTTGCAAAAGATGACAGTACTTGGTGGCAAAACCCTTGTTGGCAATTACAGAGGTCAGACGTTTCTTGTAGGTGGCCACCAGGTTTGCACGCATCTCAGGAGGTATTTTGTCCCACTCCTCTTTGCAGATCCTCTCCAAGTCAGTAAGATTTCGAGGCTGATGTGTAGCTACTCGAACCTTCAGCTTCCTCCACAGATTTTCGATGGGATTAAGGTCTGGAGACTGGCTAGGCCACTCCAGGACCTTAATGTGCTTCTTCTTGAGCCACTCCTTTGTTGCCTTGGCCGTGTGTTTTGGGTCATTGTCATGCTGGAATACCCATTCTCAACCCATTTTCAATGCCCTGGCTGAGGGAAGGAGGTGCTCACCCAAGATTTGACGATACATGGTCCTGTCCATCGTCGCTTCGATGCGGTGAAGGTGTCCTGTCCCCTTAGCAGAAAAACAACCCCAAAGCATAATATGTCCCCATCCATGTTTGACGTTGGGGATGGTGTTCTTGGGGTCGTAGGCAGCATTCCTCCTCCTCCAAACACGGCGAGTTGAGTTGATGCCAAAGAGCTTGATTTTGGTCTCATCTGACCACAACACTTTCACCCAGTTCTCCTCTGGGTCATTCAGATCTGCATTGGCAAACTGCAGACGGGCCTGTACATGTGCTGTCTTGAGCAAGGGGACCTTGCGGGCTCTGCAAGATCTCAGTCCTTCACGGCATAGTGTGTTACCAACTGTTTTCATGGTGACTGTGATCCCAGCTGCCCTGAGATCATTGACAAGTTTCCCCCGTGTAGTTCTGGGCTGCTTCATCACCGTTCTCATGATCATTGCAACTCCACGAGATGAGATCTTGCATGGAGCCCCAGACTGAGGGAGGTTGACAGTTAGGGATAGGGTTAGGGTTGTCACCTTCTCACCAAGCTGCCTGGCAATAGTCTTGTAGCCCAGTACAGCCTTGTACAGGTCTACAATCTTGTCCCTGACATCCTTGGACAGCTCTTTGGTCTTGGTCATGGTGGCTAGTTTGGAATCTGATGGATTGATTGCTTCTGTCAACAGCAGAACCCTAACCCTAATCTGGCTGGTTGATAGGGGATCAAATACTTATTTCACTCATTATAATGCACATCAATCTCTGACTTTTGTCTTCTGGGTTTCTGGGGTTTTTCCTGTTGTTATTCTGTCTCTCACAGCTACAATAAACCTACCATTAAATTTATGGACTGGTCATTTCTTCGTCAGAGAGCAAACAGGCAAATTTAGCAGGAGATCAAATAATTTCCCCCCTCACTGTATACAGGATTGGGTTCAGAGGTTCTCCGTCTATGTATTTTGTTCTTTCTGCTAAACTGCTAGATACATTGGCTTGGATCCTATGAATGAGTTACATGTGCGCTAGAAGATAATCTCTGCCTTGGAGTGTGCTTGCTCTAAAACGTCTCCTTGCCCAAGAGCCCATTGAAAAGCATTGATCTTCTGCAAGTGGAAATTTTAGAAGAAGTGTGTTCCATGACAGAGATTATCTAGGTCACATGAAACTCTTTCATACGATCCAAGGCTGATTTGGATTAATCTACTTAAAAACTAATTTATCCCCCTCGCCCTTGTAGATGAGAGTAAAACTTAACTTTCTATGCTGCTTCTGTTGACTGCCCAGAAACCACATAGGTTGCAGTACGAATACGGTTTGCGCAGTCCTTTGGAATTCTAGTGCCTAGCCGCAACCTAGAGCCCCGCATGCGCCTGGGGTGTTCCCACCACCACCCTTGTCAAATGACGCACCAGAAGAGCACAGTGCACTGTTTTCTGCTACAACATTCCAGGAACACATAGCCCACAGGTAGTATGAATGCAACAACAGCCAGGAGCCCTCTTCAACCCATTGTCTATAAGGAAGCTGCAACACTGTCACCCCCAACACATCGAAACGAAAGGAGATCAGCATTGAACACATGAAGCTGCCTTATACTGAATCAGACCCTTGGTTCATCAAAGTCAGTATTGTCTATTCAGACTGACAGCGGCTCTCCAGGATCTCAGGCAGGGGTCTTTCACATCATCTACCTGCCTAGTCCCTTTAACTGGAGATGCCGGGGATTGAACCTGGGACCTTCTGCATGCCAAGCAGATGCTCTACCACTGAGCCGCAGCCCCTCATTTAGAAAGGTCTAAATGAAACTAGCTGAACAGTTGAGCCTTGCCTGGGCACCACTTTCCTCCTGTGTTGATTTCCAGGTAACAGCTTCTGAGCCCAAACTTTAGCACTGCGGTTCCTGGCTTCCCTGCGTGCCCCTGCTCCTGAGTATGACCACTCCACTGTCATACAAGCCAGCATTGCTAAGCTAAAGGCCTGTCTCCTTGCCCCCAGCTTGAAACCCCGCTCCGTTATTTACCATCTGATGGGTTGGATCCCGCGAGTTGTCAGCGGAAAGGAAAATGTGCTTGGTGTAGTTTGCAAGCAGCAGTGCCGTGGCTGCAGCAACACACAGTGTTTTAATATAATTTTTAATAAGATAACAGTGTGCATATGGAGCAGTGGAATGCACAACAGATGGTTCACATGATTTCGTTTAATTGGGTTTTGACATTTTGTCAGAAGAAATGCTTTGTGCTATATCTTGGGCATGCAGAAAAGCCGATGGGGATACAGTCACTGTCACTTAGTGCAAGCAGAGAACAAGGAGTAATTTTAGTGCTTGTGCAAGAACTGATGCGCATGTTTGCAATTTCTACCAATGTTTGCACATTATACAAATTGGACATATCAAAATAAAATTTGTGTATTTATATAAAATATTTGGATTTAGGGTCTATGGTAGTTCAGTTTTTCTCAGTTACGTGTTGCGAGTAGTCAGGCTTATATAGTCTGCTTTGCTAATAATATAGAAAGATATTTGTTAATATTTCTGACTTTTCCGCTACGCCAATTCTGCTCGTTGGCTTTTAAATCCTTTGCATATATGTTGGACTTTCCCCACCCTGAAAATGTCTGGTGGCTAACTAGAAATACGTTCTGTGGGCAGATTGATGTCCCAAACACGTCAGAGAAGCGATGCAAAATTATTGTGGAGCAGGTTGAAATTAAAATTCAACAGGTTTTTTTTATATGCATGTCTGTATTCTGTTGAACATCCCTTGTCAGGCAGGCATGAATTTAAAAATAACCTTCAATATTGAATGTAAATTTCACAATGATTTACTTCATGCCTTTTTTAAAAGTCCCTAAAGCTTCCAAGACTGTTTCTTAGTGAAGCTGAAATGTCATTTTAAGAGAGCTACAATATAAATGTTTTAAATATAATTCCATTTAAGTATTACATGTAAAATCCATTTTTTCATCTTTGACAACTCCAATTTTCTTTAAATGTTAAAACGTGGTAAATGTAGATGTATAGCTGGACTACAAATAACGAATGAGTATTCGGTTAACTATGGTGCTAATGAGGAGAGTGATTTATTTTACTTTAAAAAAATTTTGTAGTGGCATTAGTATTCCAAGAAGCAAAATCCCTGGTTGGGGAGAAGTAAAAATGATGATTGCTCAATAGCAAATAGAATGCAGATGTTATGTTCATTTTGTTGAAGCACTTCACACAAGCACCTTGTGGGAGTTACTGGTATAAAGATGGAAAACCTGATCATCATGTTTGTAGTGGAACATGTAACAAATAATGCAGCAAACATGGTATAATTTGGAATTTGTTTAAGGAGGCTGTATAAAAGGAGAGCCTTCACATTCTAAGAGTGTATTTGGAGAATTAAATAAAGCTATAGCTAGGCAGCATTTCTTTTACAGTCTCCTGGGGGGCAACTGAAGTCCTCAAATTCTATTCAGAAGATCTTTGTCTATGTCAAAGTCTGAGCCTACAGCAAGTGCTACATCTGCAAGATGTTTGGAAAGGTATGAGGACAACCCATCTTTCAAGAGCAGCAGCAAATATCTGATATTTCTCCCCAGGCCTTCGTGTTTGTTTGTTTTTGATTGGTATCCTGCCCTCTATCCCCTGCCTTGGCCCGGCTCAGGGTGACTAACATCAACACTAATACAATAAAATCATGATACGCATAATCAGTAAAATATAAAAACAATTTAAAACAATCCCATATATTAATCAATTTATAGTTAAAACAAGTGGTGCTCAGCTTTAGAGCATAGAGCCATTGTGAGCCTGAAAGAACAGTCAGGGCCCCCAGATTTTAGTTGTTAGCAGCATAGGGGTGGTGGTGGTAGGGAGGACAGCTCTGATGAAAAACCATAGCTGCCTTCAACTATAGGCCTGGTGGAATATCTCCATTTTATAGGCCCTGCAGAATTTTTTGAGATCCCATAGGGCACTGGTCTCGGTGGAAAGGGAGTTCCACCAGGCCGAAGGCAGGTCCGAAAAAGCCCTGGCCCTAGTTGAGCACAGCCAGACACTCGTCAGGCCGGGAACCATCAGTAAGTTGTTGTTAGCAGAGTGTAATGCTCTCTGGGGAGCGTGCCAGGAGAGACAGTCCCGCTGGATATCTCAGGAAGAGCGACTGTTCTTGGTGCAGCTAACTGTCCACAAAGGCATAGATCGCATTATGACTGTACATCACCCAATGACTTTACTGTTGACTCGCTGCCAATGAACTGTCCTAGAGAAAGGTACCGTGTTGGAGTTGATATTGGGTAGTACAAAAGTTCTGTTTCTAGAGAGTCATCTGCAGCGGCTCATTCACACATGCTGGTTATCATTCACTGCTGCCGTCGGTGGATGAGGAATGTGCGTTTTGTGAGCCAACCTATTGTTAAACTAGAAATGGGTATCAAAGTGATTTGTGACCAGCTAGGTCACCACAAACTACTCTGAAGACTATCTTTCTTCTCACAGAATGGCTTGGCGGAAGTGAGTCAGAAACCTTTTCAGTCAAAGGACCTGTTTGCTGCCTCTGTTTGCCTCGCTGCGGAGAACACAGTCAGGCTCCCAACTTGGAGTCTGTTAAATGAACCCAAGTCACTTATTTGCAGTTTAGTTGCTGTGGCAGTGAAGCCAGTGGTGGTAAAAAAATGTAGCCAGACAAAAGGTCCAGTCTCAGCCTTGTTTGTGCAATTCAGAAATAGCGCTTGATGTTACAGAGGAATGAAAACTTTTGTGGGACCAGTCACTCTGTGTAGTTATGTTAAGACACACAATGCATTTCTCATCGCTTTTAGCGATGAACAAATTTTTTATCTAAATGTAACCATGAAAGGAAGATCTTTATCTCAGCTGGATAGGATACATTTCAAAACTCCAATCAGAAAAATAGTTGATTCTAAAAGAAAGGCGGCTAGTGGGTATTTCCTAATTACATCTGCCAGCATGCTATGTTAGAGCCTCTGCTTATTCGGAGGGAGACAATAATAAATTTATTTATTTAACAAAATGCATACCCCACCTTTCTGCCCTCATTATTGCCATCAAGGCAGCTGTACTGAGCATTTTCCTGTCCCCCGACAGTTAAATTCCAGGTGAATTAATACTTTAGAGCTTAATACAGTATACATTTGCCTAATGAAAGAGTAGTCAAAATTTTACTTATTACTATTTTTTCAGACTTTATGAAATACTATCCCACTAGACACCTCCCCCTCCCAAAAAAAACTTTACCCTGCCTAGAGATGATTTTTTTTCAAGGCCAAGTTAAACCATGCTATGGGATGTTGCTAAAAATGGATTCCTGGCAGCCAGTTGTCCTATAAAGCTCTCCTGGAATGTCTGTGAACATTTATCCTACGATTTGAGGTCATCACAGTGACCCTGAAAAACAGTAGACCTGCACTGTAGCTAATCAGACAGCTTGAAATGAAGCCTCCACTAGGAAGCAGCCCTGAGAAGATCTGAGGTAGCTAACAGGTTCATAATGGGAGAGGCTGCCCTTCAAGTAAGCTGGCCCCAGACAGCAGAGGGCTTTAAAGGTCAGAAACAGCCCTGTCATTTGGCTCCAGACAGCACATTGTTAGCCACTGTATCTGTTCCAAGATGGAGAATAATATGTTCCCATTTGCATGCTCTAGCCACTAGACACGTACCCTCTTTTGTACCAGTTGCAGCAGCTTGGTAGTTTTAAGGGTAGCCCTGAATAGGACATGGATCAGTCAGCCAGATCTTCAGAGCTCACGAAGAAGGATAATTTCAGCACCAAGTTCAGCTGATGTAATCTATTCTTTGCCACTGAATTTACTTTAGTGCAGGATTCAGTAATCATGGAAACATAGAGTTGGAAGGGGCCATACAGACCATCTAGTCCAATCATCTGCTCAATGCAGGATCAGCCTAAGGCATCCCTGACGAGCATTCATCCAGCCGCTGCTTGAAGACTGCCACTGAGGACAGCCAATTCCATTGCTGAACTACTCTTACTTTAAAAACATGTCCCCTAATATCTAGCCAGTACTAGAAATTTGTAAAAAATATTTTAATACCT
Source organism: Euleptes europaea (assembly GCF_029931775.1). Taxonomy (NCBI): domain Eukaryota; kingdom Metazoa; phylum Chordata; class Lepidosauria; order Squamata; family Sphaerodactylidae; genus Euleptes; species Euleptes europaea. The sequence goes on from NC_079317.1 coordinate 26,934,630, forward strand.
CAAGATCTTTACAGAGGCAGTTGTATTCAACCCTACCATATCCAAAGTCTTCTCTTTACTCACCAGCTTCTCCTCTGTCTCTTTTGGATTCACCTTTAGCTCGTCCCCCTCAGACGATCATAGCCTCCACACACTGGCCCAACACTGCCTCTGAGCTGAGAATCATCAACAAATGTATGGTGCCGAACCTTTGGATAATCTTGTTCAAGTTCTCACATGTAAGCTACACAGCATGAGTGGAAGGATCAAACTCTGAGGAACCTCCCATGATAGAGCCCATGCCAGCGATTTTCTGTATGTCCAGACAGAAAAGACTGAAATCGCTTTAACGCCATGTCTTTTGTGGGGGAGACAAGGAGACCCTCACCACAGAGTGCTATTTTCACCAGTATCCTTGTGTCAGGCATGTTAGGTGGGTTCTGAGCTTGTGTACTCACCAGCAGAAGTAGGCCAGATATTGTCTATACATTTGGTGATTGATTTCATATAAACTGTCGATATTACTCTCAGTCTTTAGAGTTATAATTGTTTTGGAAATTTGGTAAATGGGTTCTTCTTTTGCTTTGATATTGTTTGTGGAATTAGTCCTACTGTTGCTTGGTAATAAGCCTGATCACTATGACCTAATGGCTAGATATTAGTGAATTCCTGCAACGCGGTAATCTCAGTAATAGTTTTATATTTGAGCTAAATAATGTCATGGGTGAATTGAGACCAGCCAAAGAAAAGAGTAGGCAGCAGAATGAAGGCCATTATTGGTTTAGTCTCTAGAATAAAGTAAGGAAGAAAAAGGCCTCTGGCAGTTACGTGAAAAATGTAATTTCTAAAGAGCACTTAGTGCTAGCTAGCAAAGTACGCTGCAATTTCTTTTTTCTGGTGTGCTTATGGATTAGGGAGGCTACAAGCAAAAGAAGAGGAGAGCCCTAAGAGATTACTTTTCATTTCTTTTGATAATATGGCACCAAGTGTGTGAACTGGATTTGCTGCATAGTAGATGCCAAGATTGTGCGAAGAAGAAAACGCTGAACTCTTAGTTGTGATGAAATTATGAAAAGTAAAGTAATGGGCACTGAACACGTAGCACACTATTTCTCCTAGAGTCCCTTTCCCCCATAGGAATATATACAGAGCAGGAACTCTTCTGTGCACCCCCTTGAGGAAAGAAGAATTTGGGGTGACATCTCTTTTCTGTTTTGTCAGCTGCTTTCAACATCTTCCTGCTAACAGCACTTAGAACTTATATGCAAACACCAATCAGATAGGTGGCCCTGTTTTTAGCCTAGATCAGTGATTCCCAAGTATGGTTCCTGTGGGCACCGTTCCACCTGCCAGTGGGTTTATTGGTGCCCGTTTGCTTCTTCCCCAAAGCAGAAATCCAATCCTGGTTTTCCTTCACCTCAGTGGAGCAGAGTGCCTCACTAGAACCCAGGAGGCATCACCTTTGTGTCTGCAGAGGGGCCAGTTTAGAAACAGTTACCTCCATTATAGGAAAATGTGTGGCTTGCAGCCTCCTGACATTTTGTGACTAGCCCCTGTATCCCACAGTAGCCATTTTATTGAAGTTGTGCCTGTTCCTCATTCTCAAAATTCCAAAAGTACACACAGGGTCAACAAGATGGGGGAGGACCCCTGGCTTAGATTTTTTTGGACATAAAGGTGAAGGAATTTTTCTCAGTGGCTTCTCTACCCTGTAAGCTCCTTGAACAAGGCGTCCTTAGATAGGGTTGCCAGCTGGCTGTGGAGAAAAATGCCCTATCCCTTTAATAGACAATCGGTGGTTATTTACTAGGTGAGGAGCCCCGTGGCGCAGAGTGGTAAGCTGCAGTACTGCAGTCCAAGCTCTGCTCACAACCTGAGTTCGATCCCGACGGACGTTGGTTTCAGATAGCCGGCTCAAGGTTGACTCAGCCTTCCATCCTTCCGAGGTCGGTAAAATGAGTACCCAGCTTGCTGTGGGTAAAGGGAAGAGGACTGGGGAAGGCACTGGCAAACCACCCCATAAACAAAGTCTGCCTAGGAAACATCGGGATGTGACATCACCCCATGGGTCAGGAATGACCCGGTGCTTGCACAGGGGACCTTTACCTTTTTACCTTTATTTACCAGGTGACCTCAATGCCATGGAAAACTTCAAGTGCCCATTTCCACATATTAAGTCTCTATTTAAAGGGACAGTTGGCAAGCCTACTCCTAAATGCCACACAGAGGTGCTAGAGTGCACTGCCCCTTTAAATACTTCCAAGCTCTCCGTTGAGGTGAAGAGCTGAGGCAGTCATCCAGCCTGCTGTTGAAGTTGAGGATGTGGCTCTTGTCAAAGCAACATCTGTGTTGCCTTGCAGCTCTTCTAGGTTCTGTGGAACCTAACTCCCCAATATGTTACTGGTCACCATTCCTTTATTTAAAAAATTTATATCCTGCCTTATCTTCTCAGACTCAAGGCTGCTAAGTTCACAGTGGGTTGTACACAGACTGGTATGTAACAGTTTCTACCTGTCATCAAGACAACAGATTAATGTACTATTTAAAAGCAAACTAGGAATGTTTTCCAAGGCTAAGCAGTTAAGTTTTCTCAAGAGAATATCCAAACCCAACTGAGAAGCCAAGATTACCCAAGATTCTTACTCAGATCTCACAGGCTTCAGACAACGTCCATCTCAGCAAAACCCAACTCTCAAGCAGATAACCCAGCTAGGCAAAACTGACCTCCAAGTACCTAGTATGCACTGACTTTTTAAAAAAGAGATTAACGCTATCCATGACACTTCTTTTCTAACCTTGTCTTAGTTGTTTCAAATATTACTAGGAGTGGATCCCCAAAACAATGAAACAATGGGAAGAGGAGGGTCCCTTTGGAAGCCAATCACTTGATGGTGATCAATCAATGGGTGGGGCTGCGCCTTTCATTGAGCCACCATTCCCCCCCCATAGTTGCTCTGCTTGAAAACCTGGCACTGTGCCAGAACTATTGGAACTCTTCCAAATCTCTTGAAATAATCAGTGATAGTTTAAAAAGGTAAAGGTCCCCTGTTCAAGCACCAGGTCATTCCTCACCCATGGGGTGACATCACATCCCGACGTTTACTAGGCAGACTTTTGTTTTACGGGGTGGTTTGCCAGTGCCTTCCCCAGTCATCTTCCATTTACCCCACAAGCTGGGTCCTCATTTTACCGACCTCGGAAGGATGGAAGGCTGAGTCAACCTTGAGCCGGCTACCTGAAACCGACTTCCTTTGGGATCGAACTCAGGTCATGAGCAGAGCTTGGACTGCAGTACTGCAGCCGACCACTCTGCGCCACAAGGCTTTATTTGTGTTTCAGATTGCCAACGGTTCCAGTCAGGGAGTTACTTTAAGCTAAGGCCTTTAAGGGGGCAACGAATGCACAAGCTTTCTGATCTTTTTGCCACTGAAATCATCAGCCAGGATGACGCATAGGAATACACAGTGATTTTCACACTTGGATGGAAATAAACTGGTCTGAAAGAAGCATCTTTTCCCTTATGCTATATTTGGGTATGCAACAGACTTCTGTGGCAATGGAAAAAAATGGATACAGTACCCAAAATAGTCTTTCTTGGTTAGTGTTGAAATGTACACTTTGAGTCATGTATTTTTAAACTGAAGCTGTAATTTTCGGCAACTCTTCAGGGAGCTTAATATTTATCCATGTTTTCATATTTGTTGAAAGTTTTCACAGAAGCTCTGAATATTCTAATCAAAATAAATGTCCAACATAGTGAAACAAACTTCAGTTGCCCAGTGCTTATTAATTGAAGTCCATGAGCTGAAACCAGTGCCTAGCTGTGCAAATGCTGTTGCATTTAAATCAGAGGTCCCCATCCTTTGAGCCCACAGGCTGCCACTGGAGGCAGAGCCAACACGCCATGTCTGGGAGTGAAGTCAACATTTCAGGCAGAAGCTCTGTTTAATGGGATGCCTTTTAAAATGACTATATTGTTTGAAAGTATTTTCTTATATGCACACAGCTTACTTTCAGTCATACAGTGAAGATCCTTGTGCTGTGGAGGCAACAGCTGTTGAAGCAACGTTTGGAACATCTGCTCAGGCAGTCAGATCTCCAGTGGCCAATCAGAAGCCTTGCTAGGCAAAAGCCTCTTTTCTGGCCCCACCCACTTTCTAAATACACTTGGTGGGGACCATGGCTCCCACAGGCACCACCTTGAGGACTTCTGATTTAAATAATGCTGCAACAGGTTAGGGATGGTCACTTTCCCAGATAATCCTTCTCTGTCGTGTGAAGGACTGTGGGTTCCACTGAATATATGAAGCAGCCTTATTATACTCTCTCCATGTTGCCCAGTACCGTCTATTCTGACTGGCCGCAGCTCTCCAGGGGCTTGGTGACAGAGATCTATTCCAGTCCTGCTGTCTAAGGCTCTTTTAGGTAAAAATTGAATCTGGGACCTTATGTGGTCAAAATATGTGTTCTCCCACTAAATTATAGGCAATCTTCTGGTTCTGATACACAAATACCAAAGTTCTGAATGGGGCTAAAGTTGACTACAGAGGCAGTGAAATCTCAAGATATGCCAATGTAAAAAGCACATATTAAACCTCCTGGCAGACAGCTTCAAAATTACTAATTGCACATCACTGAGAAAAGCTGCACATTCCTCCATGGACACAACCAGCAGTACATTAAATCTTAGATACGTTAATAATGGACAAGACCTCATGAGTGAGGGCTGTACAAGAACAATACCTGTTTCTAGGAATACTACCATTCATCACATATGGGGGGAGAAAAAGCGCAGTCTCTTCAAAAGCGGGATGAGTACAAGGTTACTATTTATTTAGTTACTTCCCTTATAGTCAGACATTCTCGCAGAGACTCGTGGATAACAAAATATAAAAACAATGCAATCAGACACTGTAAGACAGCCAATAAGCAGTGTAACAGGACTAGGACTGCAAAATTAGTGGACAATGCAGACAAAGAAGCCCAAGACATGACATACCATTAAAAAAAGGGGGGGATTAAAACATAAAGGCAAGGAAAAGCAAAGTAACACATAGAGGAATAAACAGTGCAGTAAACCACAATCCTGTGCCTATATAAAAGCCACCCCCCTGAACCATTCCATTACCCTTCAGCCTGTTTTATTTATTAAAATGCCTTCCTGAACATCAGCAGAATAGGTAGAAGTAGTGGGTGTTTTCCTGACCTCCTCAGGCATTCTGTGAGTCAGGGTCACAACAGAGAAAGCTCATGTATGAGCCACTCTTGGTTTTTACCCGTTTGCAGTGTGGCACCTTCAGAAGGCTTTGTTGAGATTATCAAAGTTGTCTAGATGGAACACAGCAGAAGTGGCCCAGCAGATGAGTGAGGCCACTGAAGGTGAGAACCAGCACCTTGAACTGAACCTGGTAGCTCACTGGAGTGACTGCAGAATAGGTGTTAATAATCATACTCCACCAAGCTCCCAATAATAACCAAACTGCGGCATTCTGTAAAGGTAAAGGTCCCCTGTTCAAGCACCGGGTCATTCCTGACCCATGGGGTGACATCACATTCCGACGTTTCCAAGGCAGACTTTCTTTGCGGGGTGGTTTGCCAGTGCCTTCCCCAGTCATCTTCCCTTTACCCCCAGCAAGCTGGGTACTCATTTCACCGACCTCGGAAGGATGGAAGGCTGAGTCGACCTCGAGCCGGCTACCTGAAACCGACTTTCTGTACCAGCTGGATTTTCTGAGATGACTTTAAGGGCCTACCCATATAGAGGGCACTACAATAGTCTAGCCTTGAGGTTACAGTAGCATGGATCCACATGGCCAGGTGGACTAAGTCAAGGTAGGGAGCCATCTTCTGGGCTACATGATCATGGAAGGAAGCATTTTTTGCAGTTCCAATAATACTGGCTCCAGTTCTTAACGGAGTCAGTGAGGGTCAGCTGAACCCCGTCAAATGTCAGGAGCTCATCACCTCTTGGTTCTTGTAGGTTATCCGGGCTGTGTAACCGTGGTCTTGGAATTTTCTTTCCTGACGTTTCGCCAGCAACTGTGGCAGGCATCTTCAGAGTAGTAACACTGAAGGACAGTGTCTCCTTCAGTGTTACTACTCTGAAGATGCCTGCCACAGTTGCTGGCGAAACGTCAGGAAAGAAAATTCCAAGACCACGGTTACACAGCCCGGATAACCTACAAGAACCAATGAACTCTGACCGTGAAAGCCTTCGACAATATTCTCATCACCTCTGTCTGGTCACAATTCAGTTTCAGCTTTTCCATCCTTAACCATTTAACCACAGCAGTTGGCAGTGACTCAGGCGTCCATCACCAGGTGATTTGGATAAAGGAAGCTGGGTGCTGTATCCCAGTTAGGAACCAGTATGCTGTATATTGCATCAAACTAGCCCGTTGAGGCAGGAGGACCAGTACCTACTTAATAGGAGATTGTACCAACCTATAGGCTGCAGGCCATTGATGATATGCCAAGAATATATGTTACTGAAGAGGAACTGATGAAGATATAAGAACAGAAGCAGTCGTCGATTTTGTTATCAACCTGACGTGTTGAATATAAGGAATATTATTCCTGTAAATAAGACAAAAGAGGATTTATGACATTAATATGAGATATTGTGATTGATTGTATACTTACCTGCTCAACATATCTGAATTGTAACATATAATGGAACACCATTTTTCGGTACATTGTTGATTCCATGATACCTTTGTATTCTATATTTTGATTCCCATTACATTTTGGGTTATGTTTATATGAGTCAATAATCTGTGTGTCTTTGGGTTGAACTTGTTTGTACTCAGAAGTGTCTATTTGATATAGTCAGCTTATTGATGGCAGCCTATACCAAAACCGTGAATGATTTATCTTAAGGGCTGTATGTGGAGATTAAATAGCATGGGAGTAAGACTGACCCTTGTGGAACAATGGCATCCACATTAACAACAACCAGCCTCCTCTGAATCTGGGCCATAAGGAACATTTTTAACCAATCCAAAGCATATCCCTTGATACTTCTACTTCCAAATATCCACAGTATGAAAGGCTACTGATAGATGCAATAAGGGCAACAAAGAGTCATTGCCCTTGTCTACATTCAAACAGAGATAATCCCATAGCCTGCCCTGAAGCTTGAAAGGGGTCTAGAGTAGATGAGTCTATCTAGGAAGACCTGGAGTTGTTCAGTAGCTGCTCCCTCAATCATTTTGCACAGAAAGCGCAAATTAGAGACCAAGCAATAATTGCCCTCATCATTCTTCTCTAGCAATGGTTTTTTAAAGTAGTGAACAGATATCCACCTGTTTTAGTGACCAAGAAAAGGTATTCTGAGTTGATGATTGATTTTTGATGGACATCAGAGACTCATTAATGTGATCTTTACATTATTTCAGCCACAAGGACAGACAAGGATTCAGAGTACAAGTGGTGGCCTTCACAGATCCCAAGGTCCTATCCATCATGTTGAAATGGTCTGTAAATAGATCAGATGGCTGCACTGGACATTTCTACTTCTAATAAGATGCTTGCTTAGAGATAAAGGGTAGTGGTGGTGTACCTAATTGGGCAGGTGAATGAATATCTGTCTCAACTTCCCTTTTTTTCCAGCTGGCTTTGTCCTATTTTTCTTTGCCTTGGTCTTGATTCTTTCAGTTCTTCCAGATCTCCTGCTTCATCCCTTTAAGCTTCTCCTGGCCTTCTCAGTTCTGTTTGTTGCCTTATCTCTAAATAGGTCCAGCAAGAGAAGAGAGTAAGGCTTGGAGCCCATTCGTGAAGGGGGGGGGAAGCTCCTTAGGAGCCGGTGTGACCCCGCGCCAGCATAGGTGCCACCTTTCACATGACCCCGCGCCGGCATGCCGGCAAACACTCTGGTGTCTGGGCGCTACTGGCCCCCGCTGCCAGTGCAGCCATGCTTCCAGGAAAGCCTGTGCTGGCATGTGGGGGGCGTTCCTGGGGTGTTGTTGGGGGAGGAGCTGCCGTTAGGCAGCCTCCTCACCCCTTTAACCCCGGGAACACCCCCTCATGCTGCAGCGGTGCTGCGCCACCTTTTTTGGTGGCGCAGCTCCATTGGAGTCAATGGGGGATTTCCTCCTTTTTCTTTGTTTTAATTTTTTGAAGCCTTTTTTTGCCTCTGCAGCGGCCAGGAATCCTCTGAAGAGGCAGCATGGATGTGCCACTCCCAGCCACCATGGATCTGACCCCCCTTCAGTATTGGGCCATTTGTTTGTTGTTTGTTTGTTTTTTAAGCACTGAAATCACAGGGGCTCCTTACCTTTACTGCATCAAACTCCTTTCCACCTACATTTTGGAGGCAAAAGATTGGGAGGGAATTTCTCTCAAGCAGAATCAAGGCTCTGAAGAAGAAGAATTGGTTTTTATACGTCGGTTTTCTCTACCTTTAAGGAGTCTCACACTGGCTTACAATCACCTTCCCTTTCTTTCCCCACAGTAGACACCTTGTGAGGTAGGTGAGGCTGAGCGAGTTCAGAGAGAACTGTGACTAGCCCAAGGTCACCCAGCAGGCTTCATGTGTAGGAGTGAGGAATCAAACCCAGTACTCCAGATTAGAGTCCACCGCTGTTAACCACTACACCATGCTGGCTTTCACAAAAGTCTTGTGGATTTGATATCTTATTTGTGCTGGGGCTTCTCCTTGACTTCAGCAAACAGGAGCACATAGCCAGCGCCTCATTTAGCTTCTTTCAAGTAATCACCCGCCCTCTTTTATCTGTACCTCCTTTCTTCTTTTAAGTTTGGTAATTGGCTCTCTCTCTTTCTCTTATACAGAGGGGAGTGTGTGGTTGGACTCACTCAGCAAGGTAGCCACTGAGAAGCAAACTACTTGAACTGTTGACTGTGCAAAATAAAGAATCTGAAACAATGGGAGGTTAAAATTGAACAGGAATGAGGCTTCATCTAGTGCAAATGTAGTGCTCTGTCTACCCGGTGGCATTACAATTCTGAAACCTGTTAAACCTGCTGGTATAAGTAAACCCCAGATTCCCTATCATCTCTCATTCCCAAATGTGTTGCTATGGCCTTTATTTGAATCACATAGCAACAGTGTTTTGTTTTCCTTTGGCTTGCTTTATAAAACAAGGTTTCACCTGGTGACATCTAGCCACAGTCCTTAGTGTGCAAGGCATTGCGCTGATGAAATTATACCTGGCTTTATTCGGTCGGCACTAGAAAGATAAATCTTAAAGGTACTTTGCCCAATTCAGAGGTCCATTTTTTTCTGACTACTCCCCCCAAGTACAGCTATGGGTTTGAGAAGAAATACACTAAAGATTTAGTTTTGTAGTCCTAGGATTATGAATCTGGAAGAAAACTTTGTGTGTATTGAGTCTTACCCGCTTAACCTAAAAAAAAACCTGCTGTAGAAAAAAATACTTGCAATTTTTTTAAAAAACAACAACAATACTGTAATGACTTCAGTATAGGCCCAGTTCATGCATGGAAGCTACTTGAACAAGCGATTGAGTGGAAACTGCACTCCATAGCACACTGTTTGTTTGCAAAATTTGTAGCACAGTAAATTTATGCACAGGAGCCCTGTGGCGCAGAGTGGTAAAGCTGCAGTACTGCAGTCCAAGCTCTGCTCATGACCTGAGTTCAATCCTGATGGAAGTCGGTTTCAGGTAGCTGGCTCAAGATTGACTCAGCCTTCCATCCTTCCGAGATCGGTAAAATGAGTACCCAGCTTGCTGGGGGTAAAGGGAAGATGACTGGGGAAGGCACTGGCAAACCACCCCGTAAGCAAAGTCTGCCTAGTAAACGTCAGGATGTGACGTCACCCCATGGGTCAGGAATGACCCGGTGTTTGCACAGGGGACCTATACCTTTTTAAATTTTATGCACAGTAACGGCTGCTTCCAAGGCAGTTAACAGTGTAAGAGCGACAATAACAATTCTAAAACCAAACAGGTATATGCAGCAGTTTCCCACTTAATTCCCAGGCTACCATAATTAATCTCTGAATTTTGCACTCATATGGTTAAATTTGCAGAATCAAGTGGAGCAGCCTTTTTATGCAGTTATGTTTTCACACACTGCAAACCCACAGCACTGAGCATGTGTCTGAACTAGGGCCATAATGGATATAGGTAAGCAGCACGTGGCCTTGAGCTTCGTTTGGGCTGCCAAGACCTTTTTACCAACCATTGATTACTTACCCTTAATTTAGGTGTCCTAAATGCACGTTTGTTACTTTGTGTGAAATTATTAAAACTTTAGTTCTTACACTTACTGTGCCAACAATATTTTACTGGCTGAAAGAAAACCAAAGCACTTCTTTTGGTGATGAGTGTGTTACATTTTACACTGAGAATGTAAAGTGCTCTTCTTGGACTAGGGAAAATGGTTAGAGAGTATTATAAAAGGACAAAAGAGACTGTGAGTAATGGCCCCAAGAATTTGAGGAGAGCATCTTGCTGTTCCACGGCACTGGATAGCAGGATTGCTTTTGTATAGAAGGCTGAATTAGCACAATCAAATAGAAGTTGCTTCATGTAAATATTTTAAACCTGCTTATTATACACTGAGATATTTCTACCCCCTACTGGACATATAAAGAAGCGGGACATTTGTGTCTCCTAGAATGGCAGTCATCTTATTTCATTAGAGAAGTAATTTTAAAGTTTTCTCTCTCTGTCTCCTTTTTCATAGCTCTGACAGGGTCACCAGATTAGTATGGAGCTCCATTGTTGAGAGGTCCTTTCCAAATGCATTTGATTTTCTCTAGAGAATTATTAGTGTAGATTAGCATTCAAAAAGAGCAGAAATAGGTGTGTAAGGTTAATGCATTCTGATTTTCTTCATTTTACGTTAGATATTTTCTTATCAAGGTGATTGTCAAACAACTTTTGTATTGGCTTTAATAGACCAAACATGGGGGGGGGGGGTTCCCCCCTCTATTTTGTTTCATTTGTACAGGGGCCAAAAGGGTAAATCACATTTTAAACCAGCTGTTTTTTCCTCTACTGTCTGAAAAGGCAGCTGGTCCAATTGTGATTTTTAAGAAATGATTATTTTTACTCCTTTATAAACTTTTCTCATCCATATCTTTACTTGACTGAGGAACTATTGATATTTCTTCCCACCACAATAAATTCAGGAGCTATTCAAGAGGGAAATTAGAACCTGCACAGGAGAACTACATAAGAAAAGAAGGAAGGTGTATTGAATGAAAAGTTCATTTTGTTAAAGTGTTTCTAATCTGGTTTTGGGGGGGAAATGTTATGAAAAATTCACCAGCCCTCTTGAACAATCTCTATGTAGAACTGGACACAATATAATTCACGTAACTGGGAGACCATTCTATTCAACAGACTCTTTAAAATGTATTAGATGTCAGTCTACTGACAGGTTGCATCTACATTTGTTAAAAAACTCTTTCTCCAGCTGAATCGTTTGAATTATCTTGGAATCCATTAGCAATTCAGGTTCATACATACATTAGAAACATTAAGTATCAAATACTTTTTCTGGTTTAATGGGTTTTTTTTTTTTTTTTTGGTAGCAGAATGTATGGGACCATTAAATAAAGAAAACTAGTCCCTGGTACAATTGATGCAAGGCTGCCCTTGTAAAATCCAGCACCTCTTAATCTGCTTCATCAGAGACAAAAAAAAGCTAATCCCAGCACAATTCAATATGGCTCCCTGTGGAGAACATCCAATAGCCATTCTCCCAAGAAATATGTGCATATCAGGATCCTCAGCCCCCTGCTTCCATGTTCCAGTAGCTTACGACTGCAGGGCAAGATGAGAATTGTCAAGTGTTCCAGAGGGAAATGGGATGTAATCTGCATTAGTACCTGTTCTAAGAACTTCATGTGTTGCCTCTTGACATTTTGGATGAGGGGAGAAAGGTCGGTTTACATGTTCAAAGGGTCATTGAGCTGTTCCTCCAGTGGGATTATCCTTTGTAGGCATATTGGCCTTTCTCCTGGTACATAAAGCTGGTCAGCTTTGCTCTAGAAAAAAATTCAAAATGACTCTTGTGTTAACAAACTGTTTGGCAATTAGCTGCTTTTAATCTACTTCTTTAGGAAGAAGTTACCTAAAAATATAACAGCAGACATCAGTTTAGCTACTATCCTGCCTTAGTTTTTAGCATTCATAATTACAGATGGGAATAGGATTTCCCAGATTGCTTATACACCAAAAGCATATCACATCCTTTTAGAAGATGGAGTGGAAGAAAAATTTTATGAAGTGCTGCTTGTGCCTGGATGAACTTCTCATATAAGTATGGGTAAAAACTTTGATTGTATTACACAGGAAAACATCAGGCGCAGAGTGATAAAACTGCAGTACTGCAGTCAAAAGCTCTGCTCACGACCTGAGTTCAATCCCGACGGAGGTCGGTTTCAGGTAGCTGGCTCAAGGTTGACTCAGCCTTCCATCCTTCCGAGGTCGGAGAAATGAGTACCCAGCTTGCTTGGGGGTAAAGGGAAGACGACTGGGGAAGGCACTGGCAAACCACCCCGTAAAACAAAAGTCTGCCTAGGAAACGTCGGGATGTGACATCACCCCATGGGTCAGGAATAACCCAGTGCTTGCACAGGGGGACCTTTACCTTTTTAATAAACTTTATTAACTTTCAGAGCATTGTTTCCCAAACTTCTTATAGTGGTATCACTCTTTTATCAGAATTAAAATTGGAGGCACTCGTTATGTTTGCATTGGAAAATGTTAATATTGTCTGTTATCAGTGGAGTCCCGATCTCTGGCTGGGGGTACTATTTGCATACCTGTAGCAGTGATTCATACAGAGACCCAAAGGACAAGCCTTCTGTGGCGCGGGGGAGGGGAGAGTAGTACAGCTGCATTTCTGTGTTGGGAATGATTTAATTTTGTGAATACTCAGTGCAGCTTTGTGAAAGAATATGATCTCAGTGAATCATGCAGAGACAGAGCAGGTAACCTCCATGTCTATGAGTGAATATGCGTGTACGTCTGGTTCTCTAGAGCTTTTAATTATGTTCTTAGTTTTTCTGTACAAGTACCATTCCTTATAAAATCACCTTTGGAGGATTAGTCTGTACTACAGGACCTTCAGTTGTGGAACTGCCTCCTTTGGGAATCTTGTCTGGCCCAATCATTAATTACTCTCCAAAAGATTTCCCTATTGGGAGGGGGCATTTTCAAGGGGTAGCATCACAAGAATCTGGAGTGTTTCCTTGCACTTAGTTGAGTACCAAATCTGGTTGCTGATCAACCCAAGTCCATATAATGCTATATTAAAGAGGTCCTGACTTCCTGCTTTGCCTCTGTTTCTGCCATGTGACGAATGAGGAAGACCATATCCACAGTAATAAGTATGGTTTCCCCCCCCCCCTGCTGCTTAGGGGGTAATGAGACAGAACAGTGGGTTAAAAAAGAGCTGTGGAATGTTAAGTCAAACAAAGGCCATCAAAGTAAAATACCTGCAAGTCCCAAGAAGTAACGGAGTTGGAGCCATATGCAGCCATCAACTTAGCCATGGTGTGTTTCTCTTATTCATGATTAAGCATTATTTTGTCTGAATTCCAAACCATAGCTAGGGATTGGCCATAAACCACAGGGAAAACACTGTGAAGTGAGTTTAGGCTGCATTAACATGGAACACACCAAAGGTAAGGCTGATTTGGTTTTCAGAACATTTATGGTTAAAAGTATAGATAATTGACAACCTGCAGCATTGTTTTGAACTCCAAGTAATGATTTTAGGTTTTAAATATGGACCTGCATGGGAAAGAATGAGTTGTTTGTGAAATGGGATGGCATTTGATGGACCACAGAACAAGGTCAACTTCAATGTTCCCAAGCATCGGATGGTCATTTGAAGTCTGGGAACGTAGCCGAAACAAAGCTGTCAAGGTTGCTGATAGTAGGTTGTAGAGAAAAATACAGATGTAGAGGAAAACACATTTTTGTAGTTTCTCTTGCTTTTAAGTCTAATATGATAGTGACTTGTTTGGTCTTAGTGGTTAATAAGCCTTGAAAATGAAAGTGTTAAAACGGGGGATTTATTTTGAGAATGTATCATTCATATCTATGTTTAGGAAAGTATATTTCCTATGTCATCTATTTGTCTGACATGAGATCAAGGTTAGGGAAAGATGTTTGTTAAAGGGATATTTTGTCTTTTTATGTCTTTTGATTTCGAAGAATATTGTAGAATTCTCATAACAATTTTTTTCTGATTCTCAAAGCAATTTTAATTGATTCTCAAAATAATTGACCTCTGGAAGGGTATATAAAGGGACTTATGATTGTAAGAGGTTGGAAGTTCTCTGCCAGGCATGCTTGCCTGCTGTCTTTCTGAGAATTATCCCTGGCATGGGACAGTGATGGATATGTAATTCTATTGTATTTTTCATTGTATTTTTTTTCTGTATTTCAGATCTGTAGTAATTTGTTAGAATCTTATTTTTTTTCATGTGATCTAATTTTCATATATTTCATATACATTAGTGAGTTTTTTACTTTTTCATTAATAGTATTGAAGCATTAACAATAAAAAGGAATTCTAACACAATTCAAAGTTGTGTCATTGCTTGAAGTGGCTGGTTAAGTAAGATAACGTATTTTTGTGTGAAATACAAGATTTAGAAACATAGCCACATCACAGCAACTGATCTGCTGCAAGGCAATTTCCACCCCCGCTCTCAATTAGCAAGTTAACAAGCATGCCTCCCTGGAGGGTATACAGGGGTAGGGTTTGAGTTAGCAAGCTAAACTATGGTTTCTCTGCATGTTGAGGCTATAACAACAGGCCATATTTAAGCATTATGTCTGTACCAGGCCTAGGCCTACTGAATGGCTAATCTTTCATATATGCAAAATACGATGATGGTCCACTGTAGTCTCGTCCAGTCTGTGACAGGTGCGAGAGCAGATCTCTTGGGTAGGCGTATGATCTTATGGGGCCTGTGACGAGGGAGCTTTTCTGGCTTGCTAACCTGAATAAGAAGTTCCTTTTGCTTAACTGTACAGTCATTGTTAAACCAAAAGGCCAGATTTAAGCATATTTTACACTAAATGGGTAAGCAGAGCAGAGATTATTACAAAAACTATAGTTTATATTTTATTACACGTTCTGCGTCCCTTTGAAGTTTTTGTCGCCTATTAGCTGCTGTATATAACCTCCAGTCCTCAAACATCTGAAGCTCTTTTCTTCTGTGATCATGTTCCGATTATTTTCATTCAGTTGGTGTTTCAGAGAATTGAGGGGCCAGTTGATGTGGATTCAGTCTAGTGAGAAATGTAATGTACCAAAAGCAAGGAGAGCAAAGGTTGAAAGAAGAGAGCTTAACTTCTTCAGTTAGTAGTTGCTTTTGTAACTCTATCCATTTTTAATTCAGTAATAAAATGCCATTATCACATACTAAATGTAATTCAACAGCAGTTCTTGTACACTATGAAAAAAATAAGCAGGAGAAAGATTTCTGTTATCAGTGGTACATATTGTTCAATGATGAACTTTATGAAAACCGTTTTGAAAAAACTAACAATGGCTCATTTGAACCTGGGAATTGCTGTCCTAGAAAAGATTAATGGTCTACAGCCTTGGTATCTTCCCAGCGCAGTGCCTTGTACTGGACTATTATGAAAAGCATATAAAAGCCAGTGTAATTTCAGGCTAGTGATGTGCTCTAGATTGCAGAAGAACATTTCATTCTTTCATGGTGTTAATGGCAATTGAAAAATACTGTCCTTTTAGATTCCCTGTGCATTTGCTTTTACCAAAGGGCCAGGTTTGCAGTAATACCCAACAACATCAATTAGCAGTTTCTACTTCAGTTTAGTTATAGTCAGCTACAGATTTCAGTAAATGTGGTCAGTGCCACAGAAAAAATGTTAATGTGCAGCAAGTGTCATATATAACTTTCTGCACATATGATACATGGGCAGAACAAGTAGAGATCTGGAATCGTGCTCTATTGATGGATATGTTGGCAGTCACTGAATCTACATTGCATGTGCTTTTCAGCTTCCTTGACTTCAGCCCTTGATTCACAATTATGGAAGCATTGTTTTGCCCAACATGGGTTGTGAACATGATTATGTGAATTACTTCATGTACTGCTATAAGGGTTGCACAGAAGTAACAATCCATGGAGCAAATACTTGGGCCAGGATCCAGTAAACCCAAAAATCTTTGGACTTGTGATTCTTGAGTAGCAACCTCCCATACCATTGTAAACCTTTGTTAAACTGAGGAGACTTTCAAAACAGCTTAAGTAATAGCATTTTTATAATTAGAAGAGCTACCTCTCCATTGGGAGTGTGCAAGCCCTTGGAGTAGCATTTAAAATAACGAACGTAGGAAGAGTCATGCTGGATAAGGCCCAGTGATATACCTAGTGCAACATCCTGCCTTCCACTGAAGCCAAGCAGAGGTCATGGAAGGTCCACAAGTACAACACAAAGGCCAAATCCTCTCTCTCCCAGCCACCCGACAGCTGGTATTTAGTGGCTTGTTGGAAGTTCCATTTAGCCATCATGGGAAATAGCCATTGAAAAATCTATCCTCCACAAGCATGTCTAGCAGCATAATCCTAAACAGAGTCATAGCCCTTTGACTTCAGTGGACTTAGCAGGGTGTAATTGTGTTTGACTGGCACTATAAGTCATTTTCCATTAGCAGCCATTGTCACATCCTATGGCAGTGAATTCAACAGGTTAATTGTACATTGCGTGAAAACATCTTGTCCCCACCAGAGCTGTCCCAGGTAATACTGTGTTTGGGTAATGTAGTTATGTGTTTTGTTTGCCTGGCTGAAATAAAATTACTTTTGAGCATTGAAACAGTGCTTTAAATTCTGGGTTGTTGTTTAGCAGCTTGCTGTTTAGCAGCAGTAATTTTTTGCCCCTTTTCCTCTGGCCCCCAGAGGAACGTGTCTGTCTTGAATTTACTGGTCATAGACTTCCCTGACCAATCTAGCATGTTGGAAGAAGGAGATATGTCAATCGTGATCGTGCAAATTGTGATAAATACACCTTTCTGTAAATACCTAACGGGTCTATAAAGTTAGATATGATTCAGAAGACCTGAAGATTTGCTCCTCCCTTTATCATATGGGCTGGGTTTCTTTCTACATGTAGGAAAAAAGAAATCTATAATTCAGATTGACTTAATGGTAAGAAATATCTGGTATTTCATTTTTAAAAAGGTTTTGTGTGTATCCATCTTTCTCTGGCTATGAATGTCTTTTCTTAGGCATTGTGAGGTGCCAGAGGATTGGAGGCGGGCAAATGCTGTCCCCATCTTCAAGAAGGGGGAAAAGGAGGATTCGGGTAACTACTGACCTGTCCACTTGACATCTATACCTGGAAAAGTTTTAGAACAAATCATCAAACAGCCAGTCCTTGAGCATTTAGAAAGGATGGCTGTGATTACTAAGAGCCAGCACAGGTTTCTCAAGAACAAATCATGTCAGACTAACCTTATCTCTTTTTTGAGAAAGTTACTACCTGGATCAGGGGAATGCTGTGGACATAGTCTATCTTGATTTCAGTAAGGCTTTCGATAAAGTTCCACGTAATATTCTTGTTGACGAGTTGGTAAAATGTGGGTTAGATCCTATTACTGTTAGGTGAATCTTTAACTGGTTGACAGATCACACCCAAAGAGTGCTCATCATCTTGGAGAGGAGTGACTAGTGGAGTTCCTCAGAGATCTGTCCTGGACCCTGTGTTGTTCAACATCTTTATAAATTATTTGGATGAAGAAATAGAGGGGATACTTATTAAATTTGCAGATGATACTAAATAGGGAGGGGTAGCAAATATGGTAGAAGACAGCCAGGATACAGGATGATCTTGACAGGCTGGAAAACTGGGCTAAAACTAATAAAATGAATTTCAACAGATTCATTCTGCATTTGGGTAGGGAAAATCAAATGAATAATTGTAGGATGGGGAAGGACTTGTCTTGGCAGTAGTGTGTGCAAAAAGGATCTTGGGGTCTTAGTAGACCATACACTGAACATGAGTCAGCAGTGTAATGCGGTAGCTAAAAAGGCAAATGAGCTTTTGGGCTGTATCAACAGAAGTATAGTGTCCAGATCACACAAAGTGATGGTATCGCTTTCCTCTGCTCTGGTTAGATTTCACCTAGGGTATTGTGTTCATTTTTGAGCACCACAGTTTAAGAAGGATATAGACAAGCTGGAACGTGTCCAGAGGAGGGCAACAAAGATAGTGAGGGGTCTGGAGACCAGGTCGTATGAGGAAAGGTTGAAGGACTAAATATGTTTCAGGAGGCACAATTTAAGGAAAGCAGGTCTCAGGATGGGGAGGGGGTAGCCTTCTCAAGCCCCTTGGGGAGATCATACAATCCTGGAAGGGGAGATTTTGAAGAGGGTTTCCAAATATTTCCCATTCCCACAATTTTTTAAGAGCCCCCAGACTTGGTAATAAACAGGGCAGTGGTATAGGATTATTCACAGACAAAGAAGATATTCCTGTGTACTTGGGGGACTTCACAGGTATGTAGAGAAATATAACTTTGTAAAAAGAAATGGAAAAAAGAGAAACACAAAAATCCACCAAAGCCTTTCAAAAGGAATATATTTTAGAAAGAGTGCCTTCTTAAAAGAGTCTGAGAGTCTCTGTGACTGTGGGGGAAAGTGGTGTCCCTCTGTGTAGCAACTCTGGACATCTTAGTGGTCTCCCATCCAAATACTAACCAGGTCCAACTCTGCTTAGCTTCTGAGATCTGTTGAGATGGGGCTACACTGGGCTGCGACTGTACCCATCAAAAGAATTCCATCTTTTCTGCTCATATAAACCTAACATATCACATTCAATGATGCAGTAATGCTTGGATTACCTCAAATGCATCCTCAAGCAGAAAAGCTGTCTAAACAGGATTGTGCACCCGGAACACATGTGGGCTGTTCTGAAAACATTACCCCAACCAAAGAGCACCATAGGACACTGTGTCTGATGTCCATTGCAGCCTGTACAAATATTGTTCTCTAATGAGCCTGGCCACTTTGCGGCCACTTTGAGGTTAAGAGCGGCAGGCTCTAATCTGAAGAACAGGGTTTGATTCCCACTTACTCCACATGAGCGGTGGACTCTAATCTGGAGAACCAGGTTTGATTCCCCACTCATACACGTGAAGCCTGCTGGGTGACCTTGGGCTAGTCACAGTTCTCTCCAAACTCTCTCAGGCTCTCTCAGGCTCACCTAGGGGAGGGGAAGGGAAGGTGATTGTAAGTCGCTTTGAGAATCCTTAAAGGTAGAGAAAAGCGGGGTATGAAAACCAACTCTTCTTATTCTCCACCCCTCTCAAATTATGCAACAGGTATGAGCTCACAGAAAGTTGCCTTCCATTCTAGAACAGATAATCAGCGCAGATCAGAGCAGAAGTATAGTGTGGCAGCAAAGCTTCTAGCTGATCCTGCGTTTATTGTGTTGGCAATCAAAACTGTGTCGGTATCATCTAAAAAGGAGTTGAAGGATGGCATAGAAAAAGTGTGTGTGTATCTGTTTGTCTGAAGTAGCCATCGCGGTCTTTTACATTGTCCAAGGTCGGTATTTATTAACAGATTGTAGGGCTTTTATACTCCATTACGTTATTACCCTTGAAATTGAACTGCGTTTATAACAAATATGAAACATGTATTTTTAAAGCTAAAATGTGATTCTCCAACATAATACCCAAAATAAAGTGCCAAGAAGCTATTAACAGCAAATTGAATTTTGTGGTATGTAATTTAGTATAAATAGTGACAAGTATTTCTCTCTTCCCCCCCCCCCCGCCTCCTCACCCCGAGTCCATTAGTCATTCAGTTTAGCAGTACAGAGGCTGCAGTCAACAAGGGTGTGCATTTTTATGTCTGCTTCAATTGCACACTTCATTTATTTGGACATGGCATAGACGGCTTTCTCTGTCACACAGCATCACTACCCGATTAGCAAGTTTCGCCCTTAGGGCAGCTGGGACGCTTTGCCGGGGCAGATGTTCTTTTCAGCTTATTCAGTGGCCGTTCTTGGTTGTTTACCATTGTCATGGTTACCTCTATTTCCATGGCAGCCGTGCGGCCTCCTCTTGGAGACAAGTGAATATAGTTCTAAAAGGATCATATTTTAGTCTGTGTCCCTTAACTTGCCATCTGTCAACGGACTGCGCGCGATGGATTCAGAAACCGATTAAGGATAACAGCAGACAACTGAGGGTCCTTGTATTAAAAGTAACAGTGTTCTTGATGCAGATGGTTTGGGGTACTTCTCTAGTTTTGTACATTTTTTCAAAAAAAGTTCTGTGTGCAGATGGGGTTTAAATTCTTGGTAGTACAGGAAAAAACAAGATTAAATGCTACATTTTGTGTATGGTCTGAGTAGAGTTATTCAGACTTTCTTGTCTACTGTTTACTTCTTCCTCCAGCATTGTGACCTGACCACTGAACGCATCCTTTGAAATAAGGCGTTAAGGGCCCAATCCATCCTCCTGCAGAAGTAGCTCCCTCGCTCTGAGAGATTATCACAGAGTTTGAGTAACTCATAAGCATGCAAGAGGGAGGATTGGGTGGAGACAAGAGGCATGTATGGATTTCTATCCCCACAGTGGCCTGATGAACTCCTTGAATAAATGCTGATATGGAGAAGATGGGAGCTCGGTTGATCCCTCTGATGTTCCATTTGCGTGCAGACACCACGCCTGTAGGGATCATCTCCTAATCGCTAACCAAATAAAATCTCAATAGTTGTTTGACACTGATGAAACAGCAAGTCGCACACTCACATGGATTTTAAAGGGGTGGCAAATTTCAGCACAGGATGCTTATTTGAGACAATATGCAAGTTCAAAAATAAATCCATCATAGGTGTTTTCTTTTCCCCTTTCTTTTGCACAACTTACTCATATTTTTGTAGCTCTTTCACTGTAGAGATTCAGTTCATTCTAGAAACTAGAGGGGGTAGAACTTGGCCCACTTGTAAATTAATTTATTTATTGGTTGATTTTTCCAGATCCTGACATTGATGCTGCCACTGCCATGATGCTTTTGAATACTCCCCCTGAGATACAAGCAGGTTGTGAGTAGATATTTCTATAGCCTATAGCACCATAGATATATAAGCCTAACCTTCTCTCTCTCTCATAAAGGCATAGCCTATAGGGGTTTTTCCCCTAAAAAAGGGGATTCTGATAGAAAAATAGAAAGTTATCAGGTAATTACTAAAAGATTTTCCTACCAAGTGTCATTTTTGGTTGTTATCCCTGTTCACAAACCTCATATGTTTAATGAATAACAACTGTTGTATATATCTAATTCACACGAGTAGTTAAATGTGTTAGATATGTACAACTATAATTCATACAGTAATTGGAAGTTGAGTATTTCTCCCTAATTATCCATATCCAGAGATCCAGATACTAGGGATGATATCCTCTTTATCCAAAAAGAGGCAGGAGTTTCATAAGAAAGACTTGGCAAAGGGGCTAGACTAGGAGGCACTCCCTATTTTGTTTCCAGAGCTATTTGCATCTTGTCTGGCCTGTACTACCCAAGATAACCCAGTTCAGGCTGCAGTTCCCTTCATTTGCAGGTCCGAGTGAAGATGGAAGGAGCTGAGCTCAAACCATGTTGTACAGAGTTCCCTTCTTGCCTGCAGGTCAGGAACCTCCAGTTGTATCTATCTAATTCATGCGAATAATGAAATGTATTAGATACACAGTTCCTACAGAAATAGGTCAAAAGTATTGCACTTCTATAGGACAGATAAGATAGGTCCAAGAGTCACCATCAGAAAAGTAAGATTTGCTTCTGATTTCCCGTGTTTTGGGAGTGTGTCAGTTCCATTTCAGGGCAAACATTTGTAGAAAGGAAGAATTAAAACTATTAAATCCTTTAAATTGAGCTTTCAGGCTCACACATAGCCCCTTATACAGTTTAGTGATTGAAGTCTTTTACATTAACACCACTGGTTATAGTTGGTTGCAAATGCAAAAGTCTTTCAATCTCTGAACCCATACATAAGCCAAAGGATTTATAAGAAACCATAGTTTATTGCACCAGATTGTATCCAGTGTTAACTCACATAGTTAAGTCAGATCTGTGGATAAAAACTAGAATAGGAGCAGTTGCATTTTCCTAGGTCTTTCCTTCTTCCTTTGTGGAATAAAAGAACAAATAGAGAACTTTAAACCAGATTATAAACACAAAACCATTTGACACTGAAAACGCAAGACTTTTGCCGATTTATGTACTGTATTTTCTTTTGATTTGTCCCATCTTTCCCTGGAGTACACATGGAGAAATGAACTATGTGGACCAGGCAATCATGAGTATTTCCAACAGCAATTCCATGATTCTGGTGGATAGAGAAAGCAGTTTGCCTGGTTCGCACACTACATTTGTCCACATGAGGTCATGCTTAAGGACGGCTGCAACTATTCAAATGTAGGAGATAATATATTGTGCAAACTAGTCTTTAGTTACCCTTTTTCTAAATATAACAAACCCAGAGAAGTTTGCATATAATACTGTAGCTCTTTGATAGACCTGAGGCTGTAAATTTGTTTTTTCAAAGAACTGATTATGGAATGTGTGAAAGTAGCTGATACCTTTTAGGTATAGCATGTAAATAACTCTAAATCTCCCCCTTCTTCCCTCTAAATTACTTAATTTTACTACTTATCTATTTAGTTTTCTCTTTTTATTTACTAGAAAGGTTAACTTGGGATCCACTGTTCTCTGACATTGAGCTTAATGTTTTAAATAAATAGCTAAGCAGGAGGGGTAGATCCTGAGGACTACATACAGAATAGATTTTTTCTCTTTTCCTGTCATAAACCATGCCCTCTCCAAAAAGTAAATCCAGGGGAGGGATCCTTGAGGTTACCCTTAAAAACAGTGGGAGCGTATTGTTGGGGGTCTGATGTGGAAGGAGGGAAATACAAACATGCCTTCCATTTGCAATAAGTGGAAGGGCATGTCCAGAGGGTCTCTGGATCTTACTCAAGGTCTGCAAAATGGAGTAGGCCTCAGTTCCAATAAACGAGCACAGTTAGGGCACAAAGAAATAAGGCAAGGAAAGTGATGCATTCCTTCTTGCTCACCTACTTCCTTCAACAGTATTGGAAATAAAGGAAAACAGTGTGTATGTGTAACGTCTCTGTACACATGCCTGCCTACTGTCTGTAGGATACATGCAGTTACAGCTGCATCCATGGACATTTTCAGTCTTTGCGATAATTTCCAGATAAAAGGTAAGCAACTGCACTTTTTAAACAACACATTATTACTTAATACAGATTACGCCATATTATATACAATAGTTAAAGGTAAAGATAGTCCCCTGTGCAAGCACCGGGTCATTACTGACCCTGAAACCGACTTCCATTGGGATCGAACTCAGGTCATGAGCAGAGCTTTGACTGCAGTACTGCAGTTTACCCCTCTCTCTTTCAGCCCTCAAAATAAAACCTGCAGTGGGATTTCTAATCTGCGGTGGCATTGACAGAACCAAAATGGAACAGTTAACTCTCCCATCTAGTAGAATGTCTTTTCCCCATCAATGTTAGACAGTTGTTGCACCATCTGGAAAGTTACCAACAAAGCACTAAGAAATGCTCTTCCCCCCAAAACAGAAACACACCTGTGGCATACTTTCAGTCACTGGGTAGGGAGACAGGTTAATCTTTAATTCATAATCCTTCACATAAGGGAGGAGCCTGGTGGATAAAGACACGCTGGTCAGCAACACCATGGAGGACTTTTTCAAAATAAGGAGGAAAAGTTTGTGTTGGATACACAGAGCGATGGAAAGTGAAGGAATGGTAGAGATTTTTGAGGAGAGGAAATTACATGGTATGAAGGTCAAGAAGAGTGATTGGTTGGGGCAGTGGAGTTCTGGATAGTCTTCTCCCTCCCATTTGGTGTATTTGTTTACATGATCAGTTATCTGGAGAGACTCATTTCAGCACCTGACTTGCTTATACATTCAAGGGCAGAAGCAGCATATGAAGTGAGACGAATAACTGAACAACTGGCAGCATTGCAGCTATTATCTCCTTGTCGTTTTGTTACAGGGAATAAGTCTTTCATCCCTGGATAATGACAATATAAAAATATAGCAGGGCTGTTATCACTGGTGAATGAAGTTCACAATTCCATGGAGAAGCATAGTGACCTGCGAATGACCCAGCATGAGAGAAAATGGTTCATAACGTAGAATTGCTTGAGCATTATTATCCTATAACAACATAGCTAAGCCCATTGTCTAAGTAAAGGAGAACTATCTAGGTAGCCCCTTTTCACATATGTGCAGGCTTATGCTGTGCAGTGGGGCTTCTCTTCAAAGAAACTGTCCTATGCTCTGCATTGTAAACCTCTTGTTAAGAGCGGCAGAATTTGTAAAGCCAGCTTAAGGAGACAGGAAGAGATCTACTATTTTTTATCTCTTATCTATTGTTTGGAGATCTGTGAAAGCCCTGCTGTATGCTCAGATCTGTTCCAGCATCTCTCTAAATGATAGTCCTACTCTCCAAAATTCTTTGTGGCTACCAGACTCAATAGAAAGCAGGCCGTCCGTCCCACTTACTGTTTACTCCACTGTGGGGAGCTGCTAGCTCACTTATCGGCTTCTTAAATGCTTGCAGCGCTGTTCATTTTGACCTGTGGTGTACCCTGCATAAAGTTCCAAGAGCAGAAAAGGATTGCAAACATTAAAAAATCCTTTCACAAAGATTCAATGCAAGCAACAACAACAACAAAGTAATACTGAAAAAGACAGGTTGCAAACAAATGTTGATATAAGGTACAGATGTGCAGGCATATTGCCGAAACAGAGATTCTTTGGAGGCTGATGACAGTGGTTCAATTAAAAAAACAAAGATGGTTTGCTAAGGAAAAGGTAGGTATGAGGTGTGATTTAATTATGTGGGTTAAACAAAATACAGTAAGAGCTTAAAAGGTGCCATGCTTCAGCAGGGGAAGAAAGTTTCAAAGAGAGATTCCATGTGAAGCTGCTGATTTTGTATGCAGATTTGACACTGGTATTTAATGTATCTCAGTAGAAAATGGTTAGCTCATTTCAGAAAATAATTCTTCCCTATGGAAGCTATTCATGTGCTATGCCTATTGATCACCACCCACTGACACCGATTGGATCATTTACAGTGCAGTCGTGTGCTCTATGAAATTAGTGGACTTAGGCTGGAGAAACTTTGCATTGGGTTGCATTGTTACTGTTGAGACTGGTCTTGTTTTCCTTCATGCTCTGCGTAAGGATTGGATCACACCTGTCTCTGGGACTGCCGGGCCTCAGCCTCACTTTGAAATAACATCCCCACCCCACCATCATCTTCTGCCTTTCTTCCTTTTGTACCTGTGTGTTTGTGAAGGGTAGCACCAGATGAGGGTAACACTACATGCATCTGATTACGTAGACCCTGGCTCATGAGATTTACTCCACAATAAATGTGGTAGTCTTGATGGGGCTTGATGGTATTTTATCCGCTGTTAGAAAAAAAAAAGAGCAACAGAAAAATAAGTCGTTTAGGGAATAGTGAATGTGGGAACCAGCAGGAGATGTCTTGAGAGATTGCGTGGTGGATAAAGCCATAGTGCAGGGGAGTAATTGTGGTGGGGGGACCAGAGAATAAAGATGATGGCCAAAAGGGACGGAATAGGTATTACAGGGGAAAGTCCCAAGTTGAGCGTATCAGGCAGACAGAAAAAGTGTTCGTTTACTTGCAAAATGTATATCCACCTTTTTCCAGCATAACAAACAAATAACAATATTACCGGTACAGAAGTAGCATTCCTGATTACTTAACAGTAGTTAAGTAGAAACTTGCACTAACATCTAGGGTTGCCAACAGGCTTGCGGGGGGGGGGGGGAGTCATGTTCCTTTAATAAAGGCTTGAGGTATAGCCTGTATTAAAGGGACAGACATTTTTTTCCTCCAGTCAATTGGAGCCTATTACGTCAGCCTATTGTGTGGCTTTGAAATTTTATTGTATATATGCAATCCTACTAACATCACCTCATTTCTGGTGCATGAATGTCTACCATCCAGCTTCAACCATGATTATCTTCAGTGATGATAACCACAGGAAGAGCTAACTACAAAAACTACAATCTGATCTGTGGTTTAAAACTGTTTCAGCTCTTGGATTAAGTGGAAATTCTGGTTAGCTGAAGCTGTGTGGTTACCTCCCGTGCTAATTAACATTAACAGGTTTGCCTTGTGACAGGAGTTTGTATCCCTGAAGGGAGAGGATTGGTGAAAGGATTGTGCTGCCCCAGTGCTCTATCCAAATTGCCTACCTATGGCTAAGCAATCAGAAATGGAACACCTGTACATGCATAAAATTATTGGGGCCTACCGGTCAGTTGTGGGAGCCAGCATGGTGTAGTGGGTAAGGTGTCAGACTAAGACCTGGGAAACCCGGGTTCAAATCTCCACTTGCGCCATGGAAGATTGGGTGACCTTGGGCCAGCCACACACTCTCTGACTCAACCCTGGCAAGTAAAAGAAGAAAAAGGAGTTGGCTTTTATATGTAATCAGCTTACAATCACCTTCCCTTCCCCACAACAGACACCCTGTGAGGTAGGTGGGGCTGAGAGAGCTCTAACAGAGCTGTCACTTGCCCAGGGTCACCCAGCTGGCTTCGTGTGTAGGAGCAGGGAAACAAATCCAGTTCACCAGAGTAGCCTCCGCTGCTCATGTGGAGGAGTGGAGATCTCCAGATCAGGCTCCAGCGCTCCAAACCACCGCTCTTAACCACTACACCACGCTGGCTTGGGAGACCTCCAAGGAATACCAAGGTTGTGACGCAGACTCTGGCGATGGAAAACCACTATCAAACGTCTCTTTCCTTGAAAACCCCATAAGGGGTCACCATAAGTCAGCTGTGACTTGATGGCAAAAAAAAAAGTCAGTTGCAGCCCTCAGCACTGAGTGTCCGTTTCAGATTGTATGTCGTGAGGCCGGAGCCATGGGAGGGAACATTTTATGATGGAAACAAAGGCGCTTCTGTAGAATGCTTTTGAACAGATTATCAGGCAGCTTCCTTTGGCCTAGTTCCAGCTTCACTGAGATGATCTTTGTTTAAACTGGTCATGTGATGGTGTTCTCCTGTTGTAAAACATCTGCTAGAAATATTGGGGGGGGGGAGCCTAAGTGTTTAGTGGGACTGCTTCGGGGTGACATTTTCTCAGAAAAATCAAGTTGTGTGTTGGAAGAAATCTCTTTACAATTACTTGTTCTGGGGATTAAAACCAGCATTAAATCAGACAGGTTGACTGTTTCGCACCTGACGGTTGTTTGCTTACTGTATATATATATATTTCACATGATTTGTGAATACTGTGTGTGTAATGCATTCCCTTTGTTCAGTATTAAGTACCTGCAATATTAACTAGATGATGGATACTAAGAGCCTGACTAGGGCATTATAGCAGTGCATGAATGCCATCCATGTATGCCTGCCCAGTAACACTGAGCAAAAAAATAAACAAACGCTATGACACTGCTTCACAAGTAAAGTTACCACCTTCAAGATGGAGCCTGGAGTTCTCCCAGAATTACAATTTGATATCCAGACTACAGAGATTGGTTCCCCTGAAGGTCATGGCAGTTTTGGAGGGCAGACTCTATGGTACCCTGTAGAACTCTTTGGGGTGGTTTGGGGCCTTCTGGGTTCTGGCCTACAGGAGGTGGTGGTCTCCTGCCCACTGCGATCATTTTGCTAAACACTTTGCAGATAAAATTGTTTGCATCCACTCCAACTTGGACTCTACATTAGCAGTGACAGGATCAGATGTCAAGAGGCTCAGGATGTTGATTTATCCAGTTGTGTGGGATACCTTTCAGCTTCTCCAGGCTGAGGATGGGAACAGGATTCTTGAAAGATTGAGACCTACCACCTGCTTGTACAACCCTTGACCCTCCTGGCTGCTTAAATCTGCAGGGGATGGGCTGGTGGACTTGGTCCGGGAGACAATAAATGGCTCCCTGAGAGATGGGGCATGGTCACCCCTGCCTTGAAGTGTGCAGCAATGCATCCATTCCTAAAGAAATGTACTTTGGACCCAGGAGAGTTGAATAACTACTGTTTATTCTCAAATGTATAATTTTTGAGCAAGGGGGTTTAATTAATGGTGGCTGGGCAACTTCAGGGATTCCTGGATGGAGTGGATTGTTTGGATCTGTTCCAATCTGGTTTCAGGCCTGGTCATGGAAGTGAAGCATCCTTGGTTTCCCTGGTGGATGACCTGCACTGGGAGATGGACAGGGGGAGTGCAGCCCTGTTGATTCTCCTGGACCTCTTGGCAGCTGTTGATAATATTGATTATGGTATCATTCTGGACTGCCTTTCTGGGTTGGGACTAGGAGGCATTGTTCTGGGGTGGTTTTGGTCCTACCTGGAAGGTGGGTTTTAGAGTATGGTTCTGTCAAACGTGTGCTGTGCCCCTTGACCTCTGGGGTCCCACAAGGTTCGATCTTGCTGCCCATGCTTTTCAATATCTACTTAAAGCTGCTGGGAGAGGTCATCTGGGCATCTGGGCTGAGTTGCTGCTAATATGCAGAAGACAGTCAGTTCTGTCTCCCATTTCCAGCAGATCCCAGGGAGAAACTCTGAATCAGATGCAGTTTTGGAGTGGATGAGGGCTAATAAACTGAAGCTTAATCCGGACAAGATGGAAGAGCTATTGGTGGGTAGACTGTCTGACCCAGTTTTTAAGATGTCGCACATTGTGGATGGGGTTACACTCCGCTTGAAGGAACTGGTCCATAGTCTTGGGGTGCAGTTGGACCCAGGCCTACTGCTGGATAAGCAAGTAGCAGCTGGGCCAAGAGTGCTTTTTCCTGATTCAGCTGGTTAACCAGCTTCAGCCTTTCCTGGGCAGAAAAGACCTGGTCACTGTGATGCATACCCTTCTTACATGTAGATTAGATTACTGCAGTGCAGTCTTTGTGGGGCTGCCCTTGAAGACTGTCCAGACGTTAGTACAGCATACTGTGGTTTGAATGTTGAATGGAATGGATCGTAGGGACTGTATCTCCCCAGCCTTGTTCCATTACTCTGTCTCCCAGTTTGATTTCAGATTCAATTCATGGTGCTGGCATTGACCTTTAAAGCCCTATATGGTTTAGGGTCAAGACACCTTCTCACATATGAACTTACATAACCAGTTAGGTCATTTGTGGAGGTTCTGCTTCAGGTGCCCCCATCATCTGAGGCTGGACGGGTTGCACCCCAAGAAAGGGCCTTCTTGGTTGTGATGCCAAGACTTTGGAACTCATTTGGAAATCAACAGAGGTGGTTTGCTATTGCCTTTCTCTGCATAGCACCCGGTCTTCCTTGGTGGTCTCCCATCCAAGTACTAATTGTGGTCAACCCTCTTTAGCTTCTAAGCTCGGAGAATTTCAGGCTAGTCAGGGCTGTGCAGATTTCTGTTTTATATATCCACACCAGCTCCCTCCTCTCCCCAAACACCTCCCTCCCTAGGCACCGCTTCCAGAATGCCAGGAATTTCCTGAGACAGAATTGGCAACCCTGCTCACAAGACACATACTGGCAGCAAATTATGCAGTAACCTTGCTGAAGCTAAGCAGTTTCCAACAATGTCTGGATGAGAGTCTGCCTAGGAACCATATGTGCATCTTCTCTAGCGCCTTGGAACAAAGGGGATATGAATGTAACACTTGTTTTGCTATCTGTTGCTGGAGCTCTGCACAGGGAAAGAAGCAAGTCAGCAGCAGCCACGCTTCCCGTGTAATATCTAGTTGGACTGTTAGATTGACATTTATTAAGAAACCCTGCATGCTGCTCTTCTGCCTGCCTGTCTTGTAATTCTGATTGGCAGAAGGGAAGTAATGTTCAAATGCTTGAGCCCCACAAAGCCCAGGTATGCAATTGTTCTTTCCAGGGAATTGGTAACAATTTGCATTTCCTTTTTATAAGGGAGGCCTTATTTCAAAACGGAATTTCTAGGGAGTATGTCAGGAAGCGGACTAGTTCTACGATTTTACTGTTGCTGTTTTATCTGTGGGTAGTATTTTTAGCTATTGTCTCTAACATTAATTTTAGGGATCTTTTTTTGTGCTTACCTTGTAAGTTACTTCAGGAACCCTTTTGGAGGCCAAAAGGCAAGGTAAAAAATCGAATGAATAAAGGTTGCATAAAACTTTTCCTTAGTGCAAATTGTACCTTACTTTGAGCTAAGTAGGTGTTCAAGAAGCAAGGCACCTAACGTTACAAGGGAAATGTCCAAGAGGGAAAAACAAAACAAAAAAAAAACACCCAAAATTCTTTGCTGTGACTTATCCTAAAGTTGCTAATTTCGATTTCGAAGCGGTGCTCTGAAAGTCAGCTTTTCAAAAGGCTGTATCTCCTGTTTTCCCAAACCAGCCATAGATAAGATGCTGAATTATACTGCACTTTCTAACACTTTATTTCATACATGAATTCTAGAAGGGGATTAGGATATTTTAATTTAGATTATTATAAGGGGTTATTTTCAATGAAACTGTTTCCCATCAATGTACAGACAGTTGCCATAAAAGGTGGATATTTGAGAATGGTGCTGTACCAGCATTTATCCATTATACTTTCACACAGTACTTTCTCTATTCATGGGCACCTGGGAATAGAACGTGGTGTCTAAAATGGCCCTATGAACCATGCTGTAGACTTTGTGGAAACCCGCTTAATCATACAGTAATGTAAGTTGGAGTAATTCCCCCCTTCTCACATCTCATTTGACCATAAAATCAGAGTTACATGTCCAGCTGTAGACCTGTGTCTGGGGACATGGATTTCTGTTATACACCTGCAAAGTAGAACATGAGGGAATGTTTTGCCATGGAGAATTGGTTTGAGGACCACCAAAGGTTAAGAACGGCACACTCTAATCTGGAGAACCGGGTTTGATTCCCCGCTCCTCCACATGAAGCCTGCTGGATGATCTTGGGGCAGTCGCAGTTCTCTCAGAACTCTCTCAGCCCCACCTACCTCACAAGGCGCCTGTTGTGGGGTGGGGGAAGGGAAGGCGATTGTAAGCCATATTGAGACTCCTTACGGTAGAGAAAAGTGGAGTATACAAACCAACTCTTCTTCAGGTGGGGCCTGGAGGATCTCCCAGAATCACAACAGATCTCCCAACTACAGAGATCAGTTCCCCCACAGGGTTGCCGTTTCCAGGTTAGGAAATTCCTGGAGATTTGGGGATGGAGACTTGAGAGGAGAGGGTGAGCTTTGGGGAGTGAAGCAACCTCAGCAGGGTATAATGCCATAGAGTTCACCCTCCAAACCAGCCATTTTCTCCAGGGTAACTGATCTCTGTCTAATAATTTTAAATTATCTTAAGTTTTTGTAAGAAATAGATTTTTTGGTGACAGATAATGCCTCACATCTTAATTATCAGAATGCCTCGCATCTTGATGGCATACAAATTCCAAATTTCAGCACAATCAGATGAAAAATGGTTGAGTTGTAGCAGCTTAAGTATTGAAGGCATGTGGCCTTCTTCTAATGCTTCCCATCATTTTGTCCAGCGGGGAAATAGCGTTCACACCTTTTTGTCTGAAAGTGTAGATGTTTTTCATGTAGTCTTCCAAGGTATGTCTTTTGTTTATCTGGTGAAAATTACAGCTCTGGTTTCCATCTGTAAACTACCCTATATGGTACGGGAGCCGGTTGTCCCGTTCGTGATGGCATGCAAATGAATGTACTTCTTTATGTATATGGTACAGAAGGTGAAGAAGCAATACTCTTAATTTGACGTTTGTATGCTTTTTTGGAGCTTGAGTGGCATTGTAACAATGTTAACTCCTATCACATGCTGAATTTATGTCCATCCTGTAACTAGAGTTTTAGAAACCTATGTTCTTCAGTGCTGGGAGAAGAGCCACCTTGTCAGGTCTTTATACCGTACACTTAAATACACAGGAGCATTATGTGTTAGCAGGCGGTGATGCATACTTGCTACAGAATCCAGTGTCCTTTCTTTAAAATATATATCATCTAGCAACTAAGTTATTATTTTTAAGGACCTGGCAGTTATAGTTCTCTATTTTATTGGGTAATCCTTCTGTCTTAGCTGAACTCTTTTAGGCACCAGGCCAAAACGTTTCTCTCTGCCCAGGCTTTTAACAAAGGGATTCCGTCTTTTGTAGCCGCCTTATGGTCAGCTCCTAACCTGCAGATTGTTTTATCTACATCACTTTAAACTGCTCTGTTTTAAGTGTTTTTACACTCCCAGCTTGTTTTTATTGACTGTTTTAGTCATATTGGATTTGTTTTTGTTCTTATTGATATGATTTTAATTGTTTTTACAAGTTCGTGAGCTGCCTCCAGTAGGAAAGGAAGCATACAAATTTTCCTTTGTACTTTAAATACCCCTTGGACTTTTAACCCTTCTCTATTTTATGAAGTGTGATGCGTAGTCAACGTCTCAGTTAATGCTCTTATCAATTTTTCATTTTTCTTGTATTTCGTTTTTAGTTCCTCCCGGAGTGATACAAAATGGAGCTCGCATTCTGAGTAGAGGAATCTTTCCCGGAGTTAGACCACTGCCAATAAACCCTATCGGAAGCATGGCTGCTGCAGTAAGGTAAGAATACAGAACCATACACTTGCTGGGCGCTCTCAAACATGTACTGCTGCTACACATCCTCCAGCCATTTCCGTGTAACTTCCTGCACAGTTTCCATTCACGTCATATGGTTATGGCCACTGCAGTAGCCAAGCTGGTGAGAGGTTGAAGTGATGACTCTGGTAAAAACTGCAAAAGTTATAGCAAGCTGGTGAATACATATTAAAAATTGATTTTATTTTCAGTTAAACTGTTATTCTGGCAGCACTTAGTACATGAATAAAACAGACTTTCACATCAATACAAAATACTTTCCAGTAAGCAAATGTATCCAGTCCGTCCATATCACAAAACCTTGTTTTCAGCCATGGTAGATTCTGGAAAACCAACATGAAGAGTCAGTTAGATAGAGTGATAGGATGAGTTTATGGTCAGGGTTTTATAAATGAAATGCATCTGTGAGTCCATTGGAAAATTGCAGGATTATTTGTTAGAAGATATACCTCCTGACTGGTGAAATTAAGCTTTCAGCCACAAGAAAAACACTAATCCTCTGTAAGGCTCTTATATATC
The DNA here is from genome assembly GCF_029931775.1 of Euleptes europaea. Taxonomy (NCBI): domain Eukaryota; kingdom Metazoa; phylum Chordata; class Lepidosauria; order Squamata; family Sphaerodactylidae; genus Euleptes; species Euleptes europaea. The sequence continues at coordinate 26,967,741 of NC_079317.1, forward strand.
ACCAGTCGTTTCATTGGGGCATGCTCAAGGAAGACTTCCCATTTGATGGTGCCCTTTTATTTTCACTGGAGAATTTCACTTGATTCTTCTACTGTGAAGGACTGTGTATGACATTTTTTCCTCATCACCATCTCTGTTTGCACAGATGACAGCAATTCAAGGGGCCATAACAATAATTAATACCCATAGAATAATTACAGGAATTTCTCACTCCATAATGGTTGTCCCCTGTGAAATTTGTTCACATAGGTCTGCCCTTCATAAATGAAAAAAAGAAAATGTGCACGTTTCAGATCAACCTTTTCCCACTTGACTTGTAGCATTAGAATGTGCATACAATACCACAGTGCTGCTTGTATCCATGCACAATGATCAGTGTGTATCCACAAATCCTCCTCTGGAAATGTACTAAAGCTTGTAATGGCACAATAGCTATAGGCGGGGAAATGTGCAACAACCTACTTTGTGTTCTAGTAAGGGGGCTGGGTTAGTGGGGATCCTGTAAAAACTGTTAGTTTGTTCTGGTTTGATTTAAGGCCATAAGGCTGTGGTTAGGAATTAGTTTTTCCACTGGACAAAGAAATAGTAATAATAAGCTAGGCCTTCTACTTCCACCTAAAGTGAGCCTCTTTATCTCAGTCGTGTTCCTTCTGTGTTCTTATTTCATGTCTCGGCATCCAGGAAACTGATTTGCCTTAGGGTCTTCCGGCAGCTAACCCCTACAGAAGGGACTTCCATACTATGTCACTATCCCTAATGGAACATAATCTCATAAACTAGAAAAACCAATCTAAAATAAAGTCACTGATGCAAAGGGTGTTGTAGTGGTTAAAGTGGTTAAAGAGCAGTGGTTTGGAGCAGTGGACTCTGATCTGGAGAACCGGGTTTGATTCCCCATTCCTCCACATGAGCGGCGGAGGCTAATCTGGTGAACTGGATTTGTTTCCCCACTCCTACACACAAAGCCAGCTGGGTGACCTCAGGCTAGTCACAGCTCTCTCAGCCTCACTCACCTCACAGAGTGTCTGTTGTGGGGGGGGGTGATTGTAAGCCGGTTTGAGTCTCCCTTAAGTGGTAGAGAAAGTCGGCGTATAAAAACCAACCCTTCTTCTTCTTCTTCCTCCTCTTCTTCTTCCTCTTCCTCTTCTTCTTCTTTTTCTTCTCATTTCACATGCTCCCCCCCCCCTTTTTTTTTACAGTTCACTATTTCATCCTATCAGCACTGAAGTAAAATTAACAGTCTCAGCACATAGACTAGGTACCAGACACGTGCAGATCTTGGTTCCACGCCATCTGTGAACAGCAACTCCAGAAAGTAATAAAAATGCCCTCTTTGGGTAATCAGAAATATTTCTGTGATTTGCAACATGCAGTTTATGAATGGAAATATAATGTGTGCGAAGTATACACCGTGATGTGACATTGATTCTTAGAGTTTAGCATCTTATCATTAACAGCACCCTGCATTAACGCTACAGCTGTTCTGGTCATAGAGAAAACACTGTTTTATTAACAGATCATTACACAACCTGTACTTGCTGTGGTGGTGTGCATGTATAATTTTGATTTAAAATCCCTCCTGTAAGCATTCCTGCCAATAGCAGTCTGAGCATTGATTTGTACTCTTTGACCCTCTGGGACAGGACCTGATTGTGTGAGGGAATATTACTTAGTGTTAATTTACTCCCTTAGTACCTGCGGTGCCTGAGAAACATTTCTCCTCCTTCAAACTGGAAATTTCTCCCATATCTTCCCACATAATTGTTCAAGGGAAAAAAATATTGAGTTCCAGGACACTGCTTTAAAAAAAAAATCCTACTTCCTAAACCTCCCAGTATGTTAAAGCTGCAATCCTTTTGGAGTGTAGAGGAATTACCACAAAAATACCCAAGTTTATCATGTCTTCATTAAAAACCGTTCCAGAGGGGCAGCCATGTAAAATCTGTTGGAGCAAAATAAAGCAGATGTAACTGAATAGGTGAGGGCTGACTCACAGCAGTTTTTGCTGCATTAAATTTTGTTAGTTTTTAATGTGCCACTAGACTTCTGTTTTATTATGCACTTGTGCATAATACTTTTATATTTTTTTAGACATTTATCCTTTAAAATTCCATAAAGATGCCAATTAGCATAATTGTATATGCTAACTAAGTTACAAATTATGCATTTTATGTTATTAAATCAGTAAAATAAGTATAGGTTTGGTAGGGAGGTAAGTATTGCATATTTTCCAGTTTTCCCCAAAATTTCAATTCCCCCTCCCCAAGGCTTCAACATTTACAGAAACTTGACATCTCTGCTGCTCCACTGTGAATGCATCTGTGACAAGCCTGTTTTTCCCCCTGAGGGTACACACACAGCCTCCTAAGATTTCTAGGGTTGTTTTACCTAGAAACCTTCCCCTCAGTTACCAAGTATGCTAAAGGTAGCACATGTATAGGCTTTGGAGTGTAAGTATTCTTTGAGGTTAGTACATGTAGTGCCCAAGCAGTTTAAGGAGATTACTGGGGCAGGTTTTGAACAGAAACAGCAAAGAAGATTTATATATTTACAGGATAGTCTCGAGGAATAGAACAGCAGCACAGGTCTCCAGGCAGTTAAGGAGAAACCTTAAAGGGGGAAGCTTTGGGGCAGGCTGAGGTCTGTGGGTTTAAAAGCTTGAGTGTCGTGTTAAATACACTTAGGAAGCCTATATATTGTATATAGGCATTATTTTAAATGTTTTAATGTTGAATTGTTTTAATGTTTGTTCACCGCCTTGGGGACCCTATTTGGGTGGAAAGGCGGCACAGAGGTGTTTTAAATAAAAATAAATAAACCATGGCAGACTTGTCATTTGAACAGTAACCTTGCAGTTCCTGGCTAACTCTTCACATTGAAACATTATATTTTGTGAGGAAACTATCTCCACATATTACTCTAAAGTTTCATTTGTGTATAGTTGATCATGAAAACCCGCAACTTCAACTCCCAGAAAAATAAATTGATTTCGTGCTGTATTAAATCTCTGTTCTTAGTATTTAAAGTGGACAAGGTTATAACTAGGTTTTACTGAGGCAAGGGAGAGGGTGCCTCAGAAATGCCATCATCTTTTAACCTCACGGGTGGCAAACCTTAAAGAGTGCTCCTCACTTGCAGGCCTGTACATAAATATTCCTCTGGCTTCTCTGTATACAGTGCTTGGTGTGTGGGGCAGGGAAGTGTGGGGAGGAGGTTGCCTTCAAGTATACGCTTCCATCAAGTGAACAGTGGCACAGTATTGAGTGGGGGCTTTCCCCTCATGCTCGTGACACCCCAACCCACCCCAGTAGTCCATCCTGGAATGCAGAATCTCTGTGTGTTTCCCGTTCGTTTATAAAGTTTTTAAGCAGTATTCTTCAGCAGAGAAAAGACCAGGTGTCGAAATACATTTTTCTAGAATTTAGTAGAAGCAATCTGGAAGTGGAAACCACTGGTGTAAATAACGCTATGGGGAGCAACTCACATTCAGCACCTGAGTGCGTTCTACATAACACTTTGTTCGCTCTGTCAAGCCAGGCACTCCGTTTTCCCGTCCTGATGGTTTAACAGCTGAAGCTTGCCGCTGGCACTCTTAATCTGATAAACACTGGAGGTGGCGGGATGGACCTCTGGGACTGCGGCAGAAGGCAAGCAGCATCCTGCTGCTCTCTCCATCGCTTGTATCAGCTGAGTTGGTCTGTCCTTTGCCTGTTATCACTTGTAAAAAATACAATTGAAATGCTTCACTCCAAATTACCCACCTGTAGAAAAGGGAGGACATTTTTAGATTTAAGGAAGCAGGGCGGCATTTTTTAAAAAGATACTCAATGTTTTAAATGCAGTAAAATAAAAATATGCAAAGTAGTTTGAGAAGCTCGATATGCTTTGTTCACAAGAGTCTTCCACGCTGTGTGATTTCCCACCTATTGTGTTCAGGGTTTATTTCCTTGAAGCAAGGCTGTTACTGCTGGTTTCATGCTAAGATTCAGCGGCGTCTGCTCTTGACTGAGCAACTTTGCTCCAGCTATATGTCATTGTAAGTAAAGAAAAAAAATCAAGTCACTTAAGTTTCCTTCCCCCCTACATTGTGATGATCTTGAGCACCTTCTAAATTTTAGCTGTAAAACTAAGAAACTGGCTCTTCGCGGGCAGCTCACGCTTCTTGCTTAATGGATTATTTTAAGGAGCTAGTTATAAATTCACCATACAACTATTTTGAATATGGATGACTTCTGCTGTTGAGCATTTGGCATCCTCTAATGACAACCCCTGCAGAGGTGGGCCCCATCCCAGAGTGAATGGAGCTTGCTTGCTGCACAATCATGAATGACATTGCATTTAGCTATTAATAATTGAAAGAGCTCTGTCTTTGTCTTCTTTCCCCTGCTGGGTTCTGCGTATAATTTATGGACCATAAACCACCTCCTAACATCCAAGAAAATTAAATTTTATTGAGCAAGACAAGAGAGAAGTAAGGGTTTTGTGGTATTTTGAATTATTTGTATTTATCTTTCAGGAAATATTCTCAATAACAGAATGAAGATTTGGTGATCTTGCAAACTTGTCCATCTTTCTTAATCTTGTTTGAACTGCTCAGCATTTTTAAAAGATAGACACATCATAGGTGTCTTGCTATGTTGTGCTTTGGAAAATGCATAGGGGAAAATACCATTCAGGATACAGTTTGAGACCATCTCCTCAGAACACGTTACATTTTAGTGTTCTTTTCTTCAGTAATTGAAAAAAAATCAGTTTTGTTTTTACGAATGGCATTGTCCCATTCCTAAAATTTGTTGGAGATGCTGAACTTCTAGTCATGCACTGCTGGAATAGCTTCCTCTTTCATTTAAGTGGAGAGGTCCGTGAATACTGACTGTCTTTTGTTTGTATCTGAGGCACATGGATTATTTGGCAGACCTAATTTGTCAGCATCACACTGTTACTGTTTATCCTAATGCAATGCGAGAAATGTCCTAATTAAATTTAATAAGTTCTGGGACAGTTGTGTTTTATTTTTTGTTGCCGATAAGTTGCAGCCAACTTATGGTAACTTCATGGGGTTTTCCAGGCAAGAGACATTCAGAGGTCGTTTGTTATTGCCTGCCTCTGCGTAGTGACCTTGATATTGTTTGGTGGTCTCCCATCCAAATGCTGACCAAGGCTGACCCTGCTTAGCTTCTGAGATCTGACAAGATTGTGCTAGCCTGGATTATCCAGGTCAGGGTCAATTACCAGGTATCATGAGAGGGAGGGCATCTTGGCCATCTTCTGGGCATGGTCACTGGGCGGGGGGGGGGAGGTAGTTGTGAATTTCCTGCATTGTGCAGGGGGTTGGACTAGATGACCCTGGTGGTCCCTTCCAACTCTGATTCTATGATCATATTTAAAGCAAAGAAAGCAGATGTTCCATACAAAATTGGAATATTTTAGTTCATTGTAAACCACCCGTAGATGGTAGATTTTGTTTTGGTAAAGGGTATATAAATTTGTGTGACTAGTAAAATTGTAGATTGCATTGCTATCAGATCATTAAATTATAATTAAAAAAAATAAAGATCAAGTGGAACAGGCATAAAGATCAAGTGGAACAGGTGATGCTAGTGATATACTAGAATGGCAAATGCTGACCCCCCCCCCCAACTTGCTTGCCTCTCTTACTTTTCTTACACGCACATACACTGCACAACATAATTTTCCCAAAACCATGTAAATTTCTGTTATGCGTCATCAAGTCACTTCCAACTCAAGTCCCTAATCATTTATCCAAGTAACTTTGTTAATCATTTTGTACAGTGCTACCCTAGTGCCTGCATAGAAAAGCCCTCTTGAAGTATTCAGTTTTGCATAGTTTGCAGAAAGCCAGCAGCGTGGGAGCCTTCCTGACCTCCTCAGGCAGACCATTCCACAAGGTGGCATGGATCCAGGTGCCAGATCAGCCGTGTGTGTGTGTGTGTACACACAAATTTATGAAGCCTTTTTTATATTCTCTTGGTAATATTGTGGATTGATAATTTATTTAGTGTCTAGGATAGAATACATAGTAAGCATTCCTCACCCACATCACCTCTGGCTCCAGTAGCATTAGAGTACATAAGAACATAAGAAAGGCCCTGCTGGATCAGACCAAGGCCCATCAAGTCCAGCAGTCTGTTCATACAGTGGCCAACCAGGTGCCTCTAGGAAGCCACAAACAAGACAACTGCAGCAGCACCATCCTGCCTGTGTTCCACCGCACCCAAAATAATAGGCATGCTCCTCTGATACTAGAGAGAATAGGTATGCAGCATGACTAGTATCCATTCTAACTAATAGCCATGAATACCCCTTTCCTCCATGAATATGTCCACTCCCCTCTTAAAGCCCTCCAAGCTGGCAGCCATCACCACATCCTGGGGCAGGGAGTTCCACAATTTAACTTACGTGTTGTGTGAAAAAATACTTCCATTTATCTGTTTTGAATCTCTCACCCTCCAGCTTTAGCAGATGACCCCGTGTTCTAGTATTATGGGAGAGGGAGAAAAACTCTCCCATAATACTAGTAGAGATGTGTGCTGTCTCTGAATTTGATAAATGTCCAGTATCAGGAGGAAAGTGAGTTGGGATGATATAAAGACTTGATACAAAACAACATGGTGATAACAAAAACAGTCTTCCAGTATCTATATGGCAAAAGCTTATTCACAGCTGTCATGCAGAGAACTCACAAATTTGGAAAATGTAATGGTTGAGGGAGCAAGGGACTTGTTCCCAAATTGCACTCTGTTTTTATTAGATATGGAGTTCCAAAGTACCAAGAGCTTTGTAAGAAAATGGTCTAAAACTTTGGGATATGGAATACTTATGTATGGCAGTATGTAACTTCATTAGGGTCATCATTCTCAATTATTGTATTTCATGATAATATGATAAAGGTAATTTACCAATGGCAGTCTTGCCCTGAAGTTTAGCAAGCAGGTATCACGATCAGAAACAAAGATGTTAATTATGGGCTGCTGAAACCTGATTTTTTTCCTATTGTCCCCATACCCAGGAATTTTGGGATGTGGTTTCTGTTGTATTCTTTGGGCTGTTTCTGGACCTGGTCCTCCTGTTGGATAAACTGTATCCAGGTGGCAGCAGTGGCCAGGGGTACGCTGTGGCCATTCCTAGGTGGGAAGGATCTTGCCTCTATGGTGCATGCCCTGGTAGCATCTATTGATTTTATTTATTTAGAATATTTCCATACTGCTTCTTCAAAGCCCTGCTCCAGATGATTTACAATTAAAAACCACAGTATAAAAACAAGTAATCTAGATGAGATTACTGCCATGCACTCTAAGTGGGGCTGCCCTTGAAGACTGTCAGGAAGCTACAGCTATGTTGTGGCTATGTTGACTGGAGTGGGTTGTAGGTACTTTATCGCTCCCATCTTGTTCCATCTACACTTGCTTCCAATTTGATTCCAGCCTCAATTCAAGGTGCTGATATTGACGTTTAAAGCCCGGTATGGTTTGGGGGCAGCATACATTCTTGCATATGAATTTACCTGTCCTATCAGGTCATCTTTGGAGGCCCTGCTTCAGGTGCCCTTGTCATCTGAGGCTGGACAGGTCACAACATGAGAAAGGCCCTTCACTGTTGTACCAAAATTTTGGAACATCCCTCCCCAGAAAGATTTGTCTGTCTCTATTGTTGTCTTCCACCGGTGGTTGAATGACTGTTGTGTTTTACGTAACCCCAGTAACTGTTGTTGGTCCTTCTGCCTGGTTGTGTTGTTACATGTTTTATGTATTTATATGTTTTTATTTAATTGATTAAATATTTTATATGTAATATATTTTACGTGCTGTTTTAATGTCTTAAATGTTCTAATGTTTTGATGTTTGCTACCTTATGGGACACTATTTGAGTGGAAAGGCAGCATAAAAGTGTTTTAAAATAAATATAAAAATATTATTAACAGGCATAGGCATGTTGATTCCACATATCCCAGAGATTTTTCTTCTAAACTGTGTACTCTCTTTTCTGTAAGATATGATAACTGCTACTAGACTTGTCTTTATTTTGGGTTTTTTTTGGGGGGGAATAGCCCTGAGAAGAAAGAAGGGTTGGGGGTAGATAAAGATTTCTTTGGTTTCTAAAAAAATGGCTTTTCAAAGGATAATCATAAATTGGGAAAGATTTTGAAGGATATAATTAATTAAATGGATTCTATATAAATTTTCAAACTGGTTTCTTGTTATATTTATGCATCTGATCATTTTGGATTTTTTTATTATTGTACCTCTCACATGAAATAAGTTTGTAAATTACAGAAATGGCGAATTACAAAGACAGCAAATTATGCCAGCAATATCATAAAAATAAATAAAACAAAGCATTTTTGTAAAAAGCAAAAAAGGAAATAGAAAGAAACGGTGTGGTTCTTAAATCAGATTGGTCCATCTATCCTAGTATGGTCTATCCTGACTGGCAGAGTGCCTTTGGCAGAGAACCCCACTGTCTCAAAACTCAGCACAGCTATGCAGCCATGCATTGCTCCTCATTGTGTGTGTGTGAAGTGCCTTCAAGTCTCAGCCGACTTATGGTGACCCCTTTTGGGGTTTTAATGGCAAGAGACTAACAGAGGTGGTTTGCCAGTGCCTTCCTCTGCACAGCAACCCTGGACTTCCTTGGTGGTCTCCCATCCAAATACTAACCAGGGCTGACCCTGCTTAGCTTCTGAGATCTGACGAGATCAGGCTAGCCTGGGCCATCCTCACTGCCTGCATGTAATTTCTGTGCAGAGAGGCGTTGCGCGTTGCGCCCTTCCCCTGTACCACACAGCAGCTAGGGCTCAGATAAAGGTGCTCGGCACTAAGGGTCTCCCCACACACCCCTGGCTGTATGGCGGATAAATGGCTGGTTCAGGTGACCTCCCTCCATTGTTGCATGCCTCTCTCTTGGATTCTTGTGTCGTGGTCCTTGGTGATGCCTGATGCCAAATACAAGAGTGAGGTGAGGTAGGTGAGGTCTGTGGTGGCCTAGAACGACCATTCTAATTGTTTTGAAGGACAGTTTGAATGATAAGGTCTTAAAAGGCTTGAAGTGGTTTCTCAAGTGTCATTGAAATGCTTGCATTTGTATCTCTGCCATGATCAGGCTTCTGGTTTAGGACACTCTGAGAATTATCAAGTGTGGCGGGAGCTGAGAGCCCTTGTAAATCACAGGGCCTTGCTTTATAAAACTGGTTTAACAGAACATATTCTTCCTTGAACTTCAGTGATAGAAATTATAGTGAACTAAAGTGAACCATCAACAGATCCTTAATGGTTATTTCGTAATAGTATTTTCATCTGCAGCAGTGCGATTAGGGTTGCCAAGCTCCTGGCATTAGCTGGAGATCTCCTGCTATCACAACTGATCTCCAGCCGATAGAAATCAGTTCACCTGGAGAAAATGGCCACTTTGGCAATTGGACTCTATGGCATTGAAGTCCCTCCCCTCCACAAACCCTGCCCTCCTCAGGCTCCACCCCCAACATCTCCTGCCGGTGGCAAAGAGGGACCTGGCAACCCTGAGATGCTATGTAGAAGCCCCAGAGTGTTGTACCAGTACACTAAGACATTCCTACATTAATAATGTTTTCTGGATAAAATAAATGATATTTTATGAATAGTGCAGGTTGATGAATTTAAGGATGTTACAATGCTGATGTAGCTAGAATCTATGTAGTTAGCAGAATGACCACAAAATAACACCTTATGGGGTGGATCCAAAGGTACCCTGTCATTCACAGTACCCTTCCACTACTGTATGCTTACTGTAGAGGAGAAATATAATACAAAGCACATTTGCATTGCGGGGTTGTTGTTGTTTTTCTTTAAGTTTTTAAAAAGACAGGGCTCTGTTAACGTTCCCAGCATAAAAATAGTGATATTTTGCTAATGCTGCCTGTTGATGAATCTGGAGAAGTAATAATATACTCAAGGGGACTTCCCAATGCACATACAGAGCCTTTTCCTTCGAGGAGTGAGAAGTTCTTCATGAGAAGGGTTTGGGTTTGCTGAATTTTTAAGTACACGTATTTTTAAAAAACCTCTCATGCGCACTTGCTGAGCTGCAGAAGGGAAAGCAGTGGCTTGGATTTTGAAACTCTCCACCGACTCGAGGATTTCTGCCAGCAGGATTTGATTCCCCCCCTTCCCGCCTCCCACTGCAGCCCCAAATGCCCACTGACAGGAGACCACCAGGAACTGTATTTGGGGGGGGGGTTGGCAATCGACCGCGGGTAGAGAAATTAGGGACAGTGCCTCCCCTTGCGTGGTCAGAAGTGACTGGCAGAATCCAACTTGTTGTGTGCCTATATAAGGGGTGACATATGGTGTAACTTTTAAAGAGCCTGTGGTGCGCGTTCTGTGATACTTGTATTGTGAAGCCAGTTCCTCTTTTAAGGCACTTGTTATAGAGTGTTGTGCCAGGAAATATCTGATTGCTGTTCTTGTTTGAAAATGTGTCTTAAAGCTTGATCCACATCTCAGCTAAATAGCAGTTCTTTGATTTACGTGGGCTTCAGTACACTTTCAGTAGACTTCATCTCAGTCAAAATATTTAGTTTCTCCAGTTTGTGATTTCTAGTGTTCTTAAATGGTTCTGAAGACCTGAAAGCTTATGGTACCTTAAATAAGCCACATGTTATCATTAGAACTGTCAACCATTATTTAAAAAAAATATTAGATCTAACTTTTAACCAATGAAATGCTTAAATGTTTAAAACTTTAATGGAAAGTGTAAGAATTTAGACTCGTAATAAATACAAGCAACCATCAGTTGTTAGAAAATAACTCCACATTAATCTTCTGTTTTTCCATTCCCTGTTATGGTAATGCCACAGCCAAAACGATTTTGAAGAAGAAACCTATGTACAGTTCTGTTAACAGTGCCACCTGCTCCTGCTGTTAATCATCTTAAACTGTAATGGATGAATGTACCGGTTAAAGTTTGTTACCCTAATAATAAGCATTTATTTACCAGTCTTGATGAAAATTATAGTTGATCTAGAGCCTTACTGACCAGAAAGATGGCACAGCCTGCTGCCGCTCTCACAGACAATGCTCTGATGTCCCTGTAGTCAGCTCTGCTAGAAGCAGACATTAGGAAGAATTTTCTAGTTCCTCAGTGGAACAGGCTTCCTCGGGAGGTGGTGAGCTCTCCTTCCCTGGAGGCTTTTAAGCAGAGGCTAGATGGCATCTGTCAGCAGTGCTGATTCTATGACCGTAGGCAGATCATGAGAGGGATGGCACCTTGGCCATCTTCTGGGCATGGAATAGGGGTCACTGGGGTGTGTGTGGGGGCGAGGTAGTTGTGAATTTCCTGCATTGTACAGGGGGTTGGACTAGATGACCTGGTGGTCCCTTCGAACTCTATGATTCTGTGATTCTAAGCCCCAGACCATGAGCTGTGGTTGCTTCCAGAAAGATTGGCTTCCAGGAGGACTAGGGGAAAACACCATATTATAATCACTCCAAGTGGCACCTCCCAGTCTTCTCCCACCTTTATCCTGGTTTGTCCTGTTTTAAAAAAATAATCTCCTTTTTGGAGTTCGGGGGGGGGGACCTTCTGTGTAGCAAATGATTTTTAAAGCATGTTCCATCTTGTGTTTCTCCCCCTCCCCAACCCCTTCCAGGAATGGAATAGTAAACTGCCGGATGCGGACAGAGAGTGAACAGTCCTGTGGCTCTCCAGTGGTTAGCGGTGACCCGAAGGAGGACCACAACTATAGCAGTGCCAAATCTTCCAACCCCAGGAGCACATCACCTGCCAGTGACTCAGTTTCCTCTTCCTCTGCGGATGACCATTACGAATTTGTTACGAAAGGTAGCCGGGATGGTAGCGAGGGCAGCGAAGTCAGCTCCCACAGCCACGAGAGCCATAGCGAGGCGGAGGACGAGGACAAAAGGCAAAACCGGAAAGAGACCAAGGATTCTTTAGCTGACAGTGGGTATGCCTCTCAGCACAAGAAACGGCAGCATTTACTGAAGGCAAAAAAAGTACCGAGCGACACGCTGCCTCTTAAAAAGAGACGCACAGAGAAACCCCCGGAGAGTGACGATGAGGAGATGAAGGAAGCAGCTGGATCGCTCCTGCATTTGGCAGGGATTCGGTCTTGTTTGAATAACATCACCAATCGGACGGCAAAGGGGCAAAAAGAGCAAAAGGACACCACAAAAAATGAGAACAAATCCATTGACTGAACTTATAAAACAATTTCGTTTTAGCACGTCAGGTGAATTCTAATGATTTGTGGCAATATCAACAAATATTTTCTTTGTTCAGTTTTTTTTCTTTATCTCTCTTTTGTTTTGTTTTGTTTTGTTTCTTTCTTTCTTTTTTTGAACCCTTAAGATTTTATTTTTTAAAGGAGATTGAAGCCATAGAACTCATACTGATACTCAACTAATTTTACAAAAGCTTTTCATTACATGAAGACAAAATAACAAAAGCCAAAATTGCCAGTGCTTTCTCCAGCTTTGTCAGAAATGCATGGTTGAATACGCCGTGACATCACCAATTAATGTGAGAGAGGAATAAAATTTGGCCCTTGGAAAATATACCTAGAAGAAATTTGTCAATTTGGTAATGGTTCAGGCCAGGCTTTTACAATTTTTTTAAAAAGGCCTTATAACTGGGTTTCTATTTGAATGTGTGGGGAAAATAAGAGGCTCACATTGTCCTCAAAACTAAGAATCTTAGAGTGGCATTTGCTTGCTGTTGTGCCATAAAATCTTGGGATAGCCACTGGAGACAGCTGCTGATACAGTAATGAACTATTGGTGCTTCATGTACTGTATATGGCTCATAATGTGAAGACTTAATAACTTTAAAATTGTGGAAAACTGAACTGTGTATGCAATGAGTTTCAGTGAAATAAAGAGAAAGGGGATGGGGGGAGATTAGTGATATTGTTTAATCAATTAATTGTCTTCTATATTTAAATTAAAAGAATGTTTTTTTTAAAAAGCCATAAGCCTGAAGATTGGCACTGCCTGCAAAAATATTATGGGAAGACAAGCTATGAGTTCTTAACTGCCTGAGTGAAAAGCAATCAAGTCTAAAGAAAATTATGAGTAGATATATAAGGAGGATCAAAATGAGGAAACCTTTTCTGTAGGTCAAAAAGATTTGATCATGCTGGGGGGGGAGACATGCTACAAAACCTGCCATTAGTATTATATTACCTTTTTTTGGAAAAAATGATGTGTTTGGGCAAAAATATAAAGTAATTATTATTATTACATAGAGCTCCTTTACACTGCCCTCAAAATGGCGTACCCAGTTAATGTCAGTGAGGATTCATCTGTGCAAAAATGATGATGTATTTCCAGTTTTAACCAGTGTAGCCAGCAGAAAACTCCGATCCACAGTTGCATGGATTCCTTTCTGGGAGGGACGTGGGAGTACAAAACAAAACCCTTTTTTAATTCAAAGATAACAGAAGTTCTTGTAAGGTAAATAATGTATTTAGCATGAAGCATGAATTATTTTCATATAAATATAGAAAATAGAGAAAAGGCTATGCCTCTAATTTTTAAGCCCATTGGCTTAGTTTGTTTTTTGGGTTTTTGTTTTGGATTTTTTTCTCCCTTTTTTGTTTTTTTGTTTTGTTTTTGGAAGCAGGTGTTTTAAGGTTTAACCTTTTTCAGGGACAAATACTGACTGTTGGGGAAACTTACTCTGCAATATTAAAAATAAATCTTCATGCTCGGGTAGGGCTTGGATGGTTGAATTAAATTGCCTTGTCTGCACATTCAGCCCCTCCCCCTACTTCTCTGTTTTTTTGAACACGTTTGTCCTTTCTTTGTCTTTACATGTATTAACATTACGCAATAATTTTTGAGGGCAAGGCGAGTAGTGAGTGTGTATGGTAAGGCTTCCGAAGGAGAGACTTGAATTTTGGTAAAACGACATGCAAATTGGCTGGGGAAGACAATGACTGCACCAATTGGCTCATCTGCAGAGGGGAAATAAATGTAAGTCTCATCAGTAAGGCAACCTCTTGGAACGATTTGAAAATGTTCGCATCCAAGGCTGTAAGCCTCAGGCTACGTTTAAAACAGCGATCCAAAGGACTGTGCATGCGTCAGCCCTTTTTGGGGTCTCTGTTCCCAACCACAGCCTCAGCCTGGGAAAGGGATCCTGTTGGAGTAAAATTTGATGTGGCGATGCATCCATGCGCTTGCAGAAATGCTTTAGGCATGCATGGAGCTCTTTGCATCATGGCCATAGGCTCCAGTGAAGTAAATGTGATTTTATAATCTATGAAGCGCTTTTTTTATAACTATAACATAACATGCTAAAAACATACAATTTTTCTGATACTAGCTTGGAGCTAATGGCACATTTCCATAGACAGAAAGATTTCTGCCCATGGGGTGTGACTCCCTTACCTCTCTCTCCTGCTGTAGCCCAAAATGCCCCCTGAAATATGGCTCCTGGGGAGGAACAGTATTGGGGGGGGGATGTCAGGCTGCAGAGGGACAGGGCAGGCAAGAAAGTCACATTCCACAGGTGGAAATGCTTCTGTTCATAGAAACACTCCACTGGATCCAAGCCGCTGGAAAGATAGTCCACAAAATATATTTAGTGTGAGTGGGAGGCATTTGCTGAGAAACTTAAAAAAGACACAGCATCCAATTGGAAGTCTATCAGACTGTTGCCACTTCTATCATACTACCTTGTAGACAAATATCGTGGAAAGGTTGTATCAGCAGAATAGAAGGGTGGAGGAGGAGGAAAATACATGATTAAGCAGCAAAAAAGAACTTAAGGAATTAAAAGGAAAACTCAAAGAATATAAGAGAGTTCTCTGCAAAACAGTTTATATATTACTAATTAAATAAATATAGCCATGCTTGCATAGAGAACCACGAGAGTAGAGCACATTCAGCACACTGAAGACTATATTGTGACCCAAAGGGCTCTCTCCGTTGCTAACTGAAATGCAATCTGACAGATCTTGGAATTAATAGAGCAGCCAGTACAGGATCCCAAAAATGAATCTCTGTTTTACCTCTGGTTCCTTGCTGCAGTGGCAACAAGAGGTAGCTCGGGATTCATATCACATTGCAGTATCCTGCCGGCACCCCTTCCAGTAAATGTGCTGTGCTCCTTAAATCAAGCAGGTGTGTGCTGCAGGTTGAATTATAAATTTGAGTGCCATTTTATCTACCTTCTGCGCATACCATGGGCACAGTAGGACTAACTCTTGCTCAACCTCCATCCATTTCAATAGTGGGGGAATCTTCCAGACAATTTAACGAGTAGGAGAAATTCCTGGCTCTTCTGCCCTAAATGCCTTTTAAAATAATGTACGCCACTGTAGTCTTCCTTGAATTCCTTGGATCTGGAAGCATGCTATTCCTACATAGATTTTGCTTTGTAACATAAATGTACATCCAAAGTAAATGCGTTTATTTCATTAGTTTCTTCTGAATGTGTTGCCCAATGTCACTAGCATAACTGTTTGATCCACAAAAGATAATATTCCTCACTCGCGTATTTGTTGACTATATTATAATCTACCATGTTTTTTTCTGATAAAGTAGTACCCAAGACACATTTTAAATATCTAATGTGTTAGTTCTTTAAAGATTGGCCATGTAAACTGTTCTCTGTTCTATATTTATATCCAGAATTATGTTTGCCTGACATTCATGCAGTGAATTTGTACATGCATCCAGCCTTGGGATTCATTGCAGGAATTTTCATCCCACTTCTGGACAGTCTACTGTGTTTGAGTAAACATATACTTTATTTACTGTATGCCTTGTTAATTAACAAGGTAAAGCTACTAAGTCAACAGCCTTCAGTTTTTGTATAAAGCTATTTTGTAAAAGGAAAGACAGCTGTTCTGGTACAAACCGCTGTTGGAAAAAAGGAAAGAGGGCAACTTAGGGTGCAACTAAACCAAAGCCTGATAATTTGTTCCATGAAATTTAATGAGGCAGCTTGGGGAGTGTTCAACTTTCCTAGTGAAATCAATGAGAACTTAAAATTACTTAACTTTGGCTGCTTCATACTCTATGTATTGACCATCCCTGGGTCATAGTTTGCCAACCGTTTTTAATTTATGCTGAATAGTTACACTGTACAGAAATAATTACAGTTTATCTTTTTACAAAATAATGCTTTAGGTTAATTTAGGATGCAACAAATCAGATCTTGAAGCGCTTTTCAAATATGGAAGGATTTGTGAAATCTTGGCCAGTTGGTCACAAAACTCCAAAATGCACAGTATGTGTCCTTTTTCCCCTCCATGAAATCTCTCCCAACAGATTCTGTGGTGCCAACTTCGTATCTTGGGGCCTAATTTAAATAAATATAATGGGGTCCAGTGGTACATTTCAGCTGCACTGGTGCTGTTCCGCTTCATGGATGCTGTGCAGAAACACTGGTACACAGTGGATTGTATCCTCCATACTTGAACTATTTATCCCAATGGCACAGCAAAAAATGCTACATTAATACTTTGAATTTAGCCAATCCAAAAAGATATCACAGTACCAGAATTCATGACAATGTACATGTCTTCAGGTAAATACTGTCAATTTCTCTTTCGTTTGGGCCATTTTACTATAGGTAGTATAGGTAAGCCAGGCATTTTAGCGAAGTTGAAAATGTGTGTTGATGACCATGAAAATGATCCAACAGTCATTCTAGTGTAGTCTTCAGGAAGAGGGTGTGTGTAAAGGTATTCAAGTGTGTGTGGGGAGGCGGTGTCTGACCTTTTTCTGGGTTATCATTGACATACCAGATCACTCCCATTACTTAAAGGTATGGGGGCAAAGGAGGCTGATACGCAGTGGACCTCTGAGTTGGGTAACCAGTATGTGGTTGCAGGACCCAAGAGGCCTCTTCTAGAATCCTCCCAGCCCACTAGAAATGGCCTAGTAAATCCTTGACTCCAATCGAGGGCTGAGATGCATTCACCTGCCATGAGGAATGTATCCCCTGCCTCAAAAGGGCTAGCATGCACTCACACCCCAGGCATCTACACTCTTCCTTCCACTAGATTTCTAGATAGTCTAAGAGGAATCTTGCCAGGCTGCACATGTATGGCACAGCACTTAGGAGGCACTGCGTATGCGCTGTAGCAGACCACTGGATTAGGGCAAATGATGCAAATGCTCAAAGTTATCTCCCAGTTTTCCTGGGGGCATATATGGAGCCTCTGCAGACAGTTTTAAAGGGCTGGGTCACTCCCTATTTGTTTTGCCTGTTGTATTACCTTGATTTAGTCCTTTGTCTTTTTAAAAAAACTAATAGTTCTTAATGATTTTCCATTCTCATTAAGTCCTTTGTCACAACTAATGTAAAAAGGTATGAGCAAAGTTCGAACAGGTCTTTCTTTTATCCAGAGTAGTGCTGATTTTTGCATTGAACCACATTTTCCAATGCAATTTTATAGACTGTATTTCTTACTGAGAGTTTCTCCAGTGGTTTCAGTCCACATTGCAGATGAAACTGGTGCTATGCTGGTTTATTCACTCCTCTATGGACAAAACCAAAAAACACACCTGTCTTGCATTTGGCACTGTTTACAGCGCAGACACAAAGGAGCATAGCCTCTGCTTACACTGTAAAACCTCTGGATTGAGACTAGACTTTCAGCATACTCACTTTATTTGGAAAAATAATAATAAAAGAGCAATGTAAACGCCTCATGTGAACTTCAGAACAATGATTAAAACTAGCTGTTCACTAGTCTTTGCTCAGGGCTTGTTGCTTGTGATGTCCTTTTTGCATTGCATTTTCATGGAGTTTGGATGGGGGAGAGTTCAGTGAGATGACGCACGTGTCGGTAAAACGACAGACAAAGTGGGGATGGTCAAAGGAGGCTTGCTTTTGAGTCCTCCGCACTTGGTCACTGATGTTCCATTGACTTAGACCGCCTGCCTTCCACGTGCAGGTCTCAGGAGGTGGCTTTCAGAGCCAAACTATTTCTTGGAATAAATTAACGCAGACCTGTTGCAGCAAATTTCGGCTCTGTGTCATCCACTGAAAGCCTTAATGAAGTTGAGGTGAATAAAAGAAATACAACTTTCATGTATAAAGGCAATTTAGTTAATTAAGAAAATTAGCTGGATGAAGCTCCGTTTGTCTGGCTTGTGCATCTGTTGATTTCAGGGTGGGTCCCCCCCCCTCAAAAAGGTATTCTTCCACCCCCAAAACTGAAACATTCATCCTCTTGGCTGAGCGACAATTACATCTGTAAGTTTTACTTCACAGTTCTCCCACTAATATGTAAAACACTGTTGTGTACATAACTGCAACACTGTGATCTAATTTAAATAACTTTATTATTTATACTAATATAAAACATGTGTTAACATTTGTTACAGTGATAACTCTTCCAATCTCTGTCTGGATCTTTGCTTTCTATTGTAGGGAATAAAAAGCTGTAGCTAACTCCTCTTTATTTACCCTTTACGGGATGAATAAATGAAACATTATTTTTAAAGATGAGTCTCACAAGAATTTACACAATATTCTGTGTTGCTATTGGCCTGGCCTTTTCTCATACCTCTGTTAAACCCCTTTGGGTTTAGTTATCTTTGGGAATCTTTGGGTGGACAGTGGCTGTCTTTTATGTCTAAGTGTGAACTGGTCATCTTGAATCGAGCACAGAATTGTCCATGAGATTTATCATTGTCAACATTAACCATAACCGTTCAGTTCTTCCACAACTGGCAAACAACTTTATACTTCACTGACCGACTCCCCCCCCAAAATAATCTAAGTTTATGGTGCTGTAATTTGCTGTTCTACAAATAAGATTACACAAGAAAAAATGTTGACATGGGCTTCTTGTGCTAACAAGCCAACTTCTTTTTATTAGCAGCCAAAACTTATTGAAAATCAATGTTTACTTCACTGTATTTACAGTGAGCTGTTGGAGATCTATTAAATTAACGCAGTACAAAAAAAACCTATGCAGTCGTATGCAAAGTTCCTCCAGTGTAAGCCCGTTGAAAGAAATGAGCTTACGCTGGAGTAACTGTGAATAGGATTGTGTTATTGGTCTGTGACTGTGACAGAAAGTGTAGAAAGGGCTTTGCAGGTATAGACTTTTATTAAAAAGCAGGAATTCCCCACCCCCAATGAACTTTTTGATGGTGGGGATGAATCCCCTTCTGACCTTTCAAACAGGGATCTGGTTCGGTGCATTTGTGTTGAATGGTTGCTTTCTAATGTTGCCGTCATGCTAGGAATGGTTTGATTGCGGCCTAAAACCTCAATACTCTCCTTTAATTCCAATTAAGGGAGATCATTTTATTTTTTAAAAAAAAAATGTTCACTGACGGACGGGAAAAAATTGTTTGATACCAGTTTCACTTATATACATATTATACACACTCGCTACTTAACTCTGCCTTGGTGTCAAATGTTGGACGGGATGGGGGTAGGGAATGATTTCTGTGTGTATGAAAAGCATTATGAACTTGTACATTTTTATACTCTTCTGTAATATTTTTGAAATATTTTGTTTTGCAGAAAAAAAAAGTGATGAAGCAATCAAAAGACCAATAAGTACAATATCAAATGCTTTAGGGTCGTGAGACCTTCACTGGCCAATAGGTTAATTTAGTACAGCAATAAGCCAATTTTTTTCTTTCCTTTTTCAGGTTTTTTAAAAAATTCATTTGTTTTTATGCTGTACTAGGTATATGGAACTGCCAGTTTAATTAACATGAAATAAGTACTGTGATGGGGGGGCATAAACAGTAATGTTAAGTTGTATTTGTGTTTACCTAAATGAGCAGTCGGAAGGCAAGTGCAATCAGCCGATCTTTAGGAAATATGAAAAAAAAAGTTGATCTAGAGGCATACTTGCATTTTACGTTTCTTGATGTGTAATCATATTGCCAAAGACAAACTCTTTCATCAGTTATTATTGTAAATAACACTTTTCCCAAAACCTACCATAAAGTTTCTGTGATGTATTGTCTTCCAGTTGCAATAAAAATTACTGAGTTGCATCAATTGAATAATTGCAGTTTATGGATGCTGATTTTATCCGTTCGTTTCATTTATTTATAATTCTCGCCTTGCCCTTGTTTGGAATAGGTAGTACAGCTGAAATGTTGAGTTTTAGACTATGATCTGGTTTAAAAACAGCTCAAGTATGGAGTGGTTTTTTTGGGGGGGGGGGAAATCAGGTCAGACTAAATCTTTATTGGATTTATATCCTAACCTTTGTTCAAAGGGGCTCAAGCGGACATGGGGGTTTATCCCATTTTGTCTTCACAACAACCCACCCAAATCTCCCTGATCCCAGCCCAGCACTCCATCTGTTACATCATACCAAAGCTTTTGCTATATGTGTTAGTCAAAGAAGTAGGGTGAAAGCAAGACACGTGACTGCTGCCCTCTTCAGTCAGTGGACTCCTTGGTACAGATCCTTTTGCATTGTCCTTACCTATACCAACTTAGGCAAAAATGGATTATACCATGTTTTCACAAATGGTCCACATCTTCTCGAGCAACTTTGGAGCAAAAGGTTCAGTTCCTCTTAGAGGACTCTGACCCGCAGCGTACTTATTTTGTTGCTCGTTTTTTGGAGGCTGCAGAGAAGAGACGAAGGGAGGTGTTTTTAGAGATGTCACAATCAGAGGCCGCAGTTACTGAGCATTGTTTGTCCCAACCAACATTACTCTCAGCCTTTCCTTTGCAGCTAGTTGGTGCTCCTTGTATTATGTACCAGAATACTTTGTAATATTACAAAGGACCCTGTATGGTTGACCTGTCTGCTGGGGGTCCCTGCTGAGTCGAGAGAGGTGTCAAATAGTTAAGCATGGTATCAGAAGCTGCTACCAACCCTGGGCAGCCTTTATAAAAATGTCTGGCAGTATCACTGAGGCTTCTGGGGCATCTATAACTTCCCATGGAGGGTCTCCCCCCTCCCCAGCATGGTGTAGTGGTTTGGAGCAGTGGGATCTGATCTAGAGAACCGGGTTCGATTCCCCACTCCTCCACATGAGTGGTGGAGGCTAATCTGGTGAATGGATTTGTTTCCCCACTCCTACACATGAAGCCAGCTGGGTGACCTTGGGCAAGTTACAGCTCTGTTAGAGCTCTCTCAGCCCCACCTACCTCACAGGGTGTCTGTTGTGGGGAAGGGAAGGGATGGTGATTGTGAGCCGGTTTGATTCTTAAGTGGTAGAGTAAGTCGGCATATAAAAACCAACTCTTCTTCAGTTAATTAGGTGATATGCACAGTGATTCTACCACCCTCTTGTTTGTGCCCATTTGGAGTATGTCACTGTATCTCTGCTCATCAAAGAACAGAATGTTCTCCCTGGTATAGCCACTTAAGTTGATAACTTGCAGAAGCAAGAAAATGTTTGCTACAATCTCATGTGGTGCTGGGCTTTTCAAATAGTTGATGAAGCTGTTTTCTTTACCCTGATTTCACTGTACCTTCCACTGTCAAAATGTTGCCCGGGAATGCTCCGTTTTGCAGCATTGCTTGTACAGTGTTAATTGATGTATTTAACAGAAGAAGGTGAATGGTGACCGGGCAACTAAAGTCACTCACGGGCTGCCCTCTCATCCATTCCTCTCATTTTGAATGAGCCCAGTCTCAAAAATATGAAGGACGGTGATGTGAAGCCCTGCTTTGAATCACTATCTTGCATAAATTTAGCAAGAACAGAAATCACCATGATGCGGTGATTTAAACATGCCCTGCCTTCCTGTCCAAATACTGATTTTGCATAGTCTTATTTCAGTCTAAGGCGCAACTATACAGTTTACCACATTCCCAGTTGGGAGGTAAAGTCTGACATGAGGACTTGCCATGTGTGTCGATTGATGCAAACATTTATATTGTGTAATTTAAGAAAACAAACTTTTCCATGAGGATGTTCTTCCTCCCCACCCTTGCCCCCCATCCTCTCTTCAAGAGTTCTGTAGGCTTCTTATCCCATAAATTATTGCTAGGTTTTTAAAGGAAGTTGCAGAAGACTATATTTTAGAAGGAGAACCATGGACAGAGATGACTAGACAGTCTCTGTCCTCTCAAATGGTGTGTAATCAGAACTGTATGACTGCACCAGAAGCCTTGTTCCCCAGGAGAATAGTCTTAAGTGTTCAGAATGCCACAGGATAAAAATATCAAAATACTGCTGAGTTCTTGAGAAACAAGGCCAAGGGCTTTAATAAGTACCTTAGGGTAGATTAGAATGACACTGGTTCATTGTGTACCGTAAGGCCTCAATCTGGCCTAATAACTTC
Source organism: Euleptes europaea (assembly GCF_029931775.1). NCBI lineage: Eukaryota > Metazoa > Chordata > Lepidosauria > Squamata > Sphaerodactylidae > Euleptes > Euleptes europaea. The sequence continues at coordinate 26,989,995 of NC_079317.1, forward strand.
CTGGGATCTGACATACTGCCACTTCATAAACAGAAATTAAAATCTGAGTTAGGATTCTTAATCCTTTTGCAAGATTGGTGGTGGAACATGTGATCAAGTCACAGTCAATTGATAGCAACCCCATAGGGTTTTTAAGGCCAAAGATGAACAGAGATGGTTTGCCATTGCCTGGTTAGTCACCCATCCAAGAACTAACCAGGTCTAACTCTGCTTAGCAGCCAAGGTCTGATAAAGCTGGGCTATGTTGGTCATGCCTTTGCAGGACTTTTTGTGAGTGTGCGTGTGCCGTCAAGTCCTAGCTGACTTGTTGCAACCCCCAAGGAGTTTTCAAGGCAAGAGATGTTCAGAGGTGGTTTGACCTTGCCTGCCTCTGGTGTCACGACTCTAGTGTTCCTTGGAGGTTGCCCATCCAAATACTAACCAGGGCTGCCCCTGCTTAGCTTTTGAGATCTGACAAGATCAGGCTAACCTACAACCACACAAATTATAAGATCAGACTGAAAAGCTATGTGTGGGCTAGAAATTGTTGGAATGCAGCATATGCTATGGTTTCAGAAACTGTCAAATTATTGTTTTTTAAGCCTGTTTCCCTGATTTCTTACATGTAAGAACTGCATTTAGAAGGCCTCTTGGATTCAGTATGGCAGTAGAAGGTTGAGGTAAAGACTGTTCTGGCTGAACTACATCATGCTACCTCTTCTTACATGCCCTTTAAAACCCCATACTTCACAGATTGCACTGTTTTTCCAGTTTCTGTAAACCTAGTTCTATTTCACTGTCTATTAGATGTCTTATGCTGTTTTATTACATTGTTTATATCATGTGATCTGCCTTGAGTCTCACTTGGAAAGGGGGGCTATAAATAAAATGTGGTGGTTGTGAGAATAAAATGGAGAAGGTTGTTAAGCCACTTCAGGTTCCCAGTGGGGACAAAAGAGGGTATAAATATCTAAAATAAGAACATATATTTTAAAAAGACACAGGGAAGACTTTGTCTCCATCTCCTCTTCATCACCTGGCTTCACTCCCAATAGATACCCATTATTTCATCACACCCTAAAGAACTATCCTCCTGGCAAGATGCTACAGATCCAATTAAATCTGCTTCTGTATCAACACTGCTTTTAAGCAAAAGATATTGATTGGTGAAGCTTTGGACCCACTTTAATCAAGTAATCTAAACAGGGCTTAAGCTTCAAAAAGCCTGGCGATGCTTCTAGCTTCAAAGCTTTTACTTAGACTGAATTAATTTATCTAGGATGTTCTAATGCTCCCAGCAACCCTATGGATTTAAATGTTAGAGGTTGCACTCATGGCTCTGATAATATTCCCTAAATTCAGCCCCTATTGATTATAAAGTAAAGGCAGAGAGTGGGAAGAAAACAAGGGCTTTGATTTTTATTGAGCAAGGCTGCACCATTCAGTTGTAGTGCCCTTTTTGTGGCATATGGTCTCATTAGGAGCTAATTTAGTTCTTTGTTCAATAACAGTTTTATTTAAGCATTTCAATATCGGAGTGCCTCTTTCTCTTCCACTTTGTACCTGCTCTTTTATTCTTCATCTTGCTAGAAACCCAAAATAGTTATCTGCTGCCACTGGGCCAGTCTTTCACAGTCTTTCCCCCCAATACCGCTGTAATAATTACCACAGTCTCTAATAGTACCGCGGCTGACCCCCATGCCAAACACAGTGGGGCTAACCAGAGCCCAGGTTAGCATACTCTATGGGTCCCAAGCTATATCAAAACACCTAATTGTATTAATTAAACAAAATGAAAGGAGGTGGGACTGCAGAAAAATGGCTTAATGAGTACGCTCCAGAATATTGAGAGCCGTTGAGAGTCTGATAAAGAAAGGGAAGGGGGGGAACCAGCCTTCTGAGACTTCCCTGAAAGCTTATCAAACCCAGAATGGGGAGATTTAGGTAGGATTTCCAGTGATTCCTCACAGACTCCCTGCTTGTTGTTGTTGGAAGCGTGTAGTATTTTAGACGAGAGCTTCACATAAATAAGTTTAGTTGTCCTTACTTTAAAATAAGGGTACAAAGATGAGATTGAGAGAGTTTGGCTTGCCTAGTGCCACCTGGTGAGTTCATTACTGTAAGAAGAGTAATTTATTCGATTTTTTATCCCATTCTTCCTCCAAGGACCCCATGGTAGCGCACGCAGCTTTCTTTACCACTACCTACGTTTTATAGTCACAACAAGCCTATGCAGTAGATTATGCTTGAGATTGGCACAATGTTACAATGTAGGGTTGCCAGCTCCTGGTTGGGAAATTCCTGAGGATTTGGAGATGGAGCCTTGGGAGAGTGGGGTTTGAGAGGGGAGGAAGGTCATCCGGGTATAATGCCATAGAGTCCACCTTCCAAAGCAGCCGTTTTCTCCAGGGGAGCTGATCTCGTTTGCAAAGAAGAATCTTAATTGTGTTCTGCGATCCTAAGCCTTTCAGAATACTTCTGCTTGAGTGTTAGCAACAGTGAGGAAAGAGAATTTGGGAGAAACAAATCCCCAGGAGTACATGGGATATCAATAGAGCTATTCCAAGCCACAGAAATGGAGTCCATCAAAATCTTAAGAAAAATATGACAACTAATATAGAAAACAAAACAATGGCTGACAGACTGAAAATGCTTAATGTACATTCCAGTTCCAAAAAAGGAGTTCTCAAAGACTGCAGCAACTATTGGACCATCGCACAAATTTCTCATGTGAGCAAAGTGATGCCCAAAATCTTACAACAAAGACTGTTACCCTATATAGAATGAAATTCCAGATGTTCAAGCTGGATTCAGAAAAGGAAGAGACACTAGAGATCATATTGCAAATCTGTGTTGATTACTGGAGCATATGAGAGAATTTTAGAAGAAAATCAGCTTGTGCTTCAGAGATTGCAGCAAACGTTTGACAGCTTTTTGACACAACAATAAGATGTGGCACACCCATTTCTTTTAAAACCAACTATAGCTTTTCATGAACCACACTGCCAACAGCTTTGGTTGGTCTTAAAAGAAATGGGTGTGCCACAAAGTCTTATTGTTTTGATGCGCAACCTGTACATTGGACTACTGTTGGGACAGAATATGGAGAAACAATGGTTTCCAGTTGGCAAAGGTGTCAGACAAGGATGTATTTGTTCTCCCTGTATTCTCCCATGTAAGTATATGTAGAACAAATCATAAGGAAAGCTGTATTAGATTTAGATGAAGGCTGATTGAAAATTAGTGGAAGGAACAGTAACAATTTGAGATACAGATGACACCGCATTACTGACAGAAAATAGTGAAGACTTGAAATGACTACTGATGAAGGTTAAAGCAGAAAGGGCCAAAGCAGGTTTACAGTTGAACATCAAGAAGACAAAAGTAATGACTACTGGGGAAATACACAACTTAAGGTTGCTGATGAAGAAATTGAAATTGTTTAAGATTTTATATTCCTTGGCTCCATCATCAACCAAAAGGGAGACTGCAACCAAGAAATCAGAAGGCGATTGAAACTGGGAAGGGCAGCCATGAAGGAGCTGGAAAAGATTCTTAAGTGTAAGGATGTGTCACTGGTGATCAGAACAGAATAGATTTTTATTACAGCATTGCCATTCTAAGAATACTTGATAAAATCACTGGTGATCAAGATCAAGTTAATTCATGCCATAGTATTCCCCATTACTATGTATGGGTGTGAAAGTTGGACAATGAAGAAAGCTGACAGGAAGAAATCTGATCCATTTGAAATGTAATGTTGGAGGAGAGTTTTATGAATAATGTGGACCGCCAAAAAGGCAAATACGTGGGTTCTAGATCAAATCAAACAGCTAAAATGTATAAACTGAGGCTATAATACTTTGGTCACATTACGAGAAGACAACAGTCATTGGAAAAGACCATAATGCTAGCAAAAGTTGAAGGCAGCAGGAAAAGAGGAAGACCCAAGATGAGATGGATTACTTAATAAGGGAAGCCACGACCCTCAGTTTGCAAGACCTGAGCGAGGCTGATAAAGACAGAACGTTTTGGAGGTCATTAATTCATAGGGTTACCATAAGTGAGAACCAACACACACACACACACAACTTTTGGACAACAAAGCAGAAATGTTTACTAATTTGTTAAATTAGGAAGGTCCTTGTGAGCTGGTATCGACTTATGAGGCCAGTGGATTGCCTGTTGGCTCCCTGATTTATAATGTAATCTTGCGGACAGGGCTCTGTCAGCTTTTTTATTATAGTACAGCATGTAAAGTGTTTTAGGTGCTAAAAAGTGCAGGATTTGGATTCAGGAGAAGGCTGTAGATATTATGTGTAATCAAAAGAGTACTGTGGATTTGCCACATAGTTTACACTAGGTTGGAGTTGTGATAGTGGACAAGGAAAGTTGGCAGAAGTAGGCTAGTGTAATGGTGAAGGGGGGGGAGATTTAAAATCTTTCCTTGGACAGATGCACCTGACCCTGAGAGACACATAGTATCTTCCTGTTCTTTTGGCAACATTTTTAGTAATGTCACTAACATCTGTGGACATTTACAGCTAAGGTCACATGGCTTTTTTGGTAGCAGTGGTAGAAATATGGGAATGACATGACAGAGTATGTGAGGAGAGTGCTTTCATTAAAACACAACTTTCAAAACTGACCTGGGGGAGGGGAGCGCTTGTTCAGAGTAATATTCTTCTTCAGAGGTGTTTTCCCCTCGTTTCTAGAAATGCCCTCCAACCACTTACGTTGGCCAAACTAGACTGCCACTGTGTGCGAAGTTAAATGGATGCAAATCAGACGTTAAAAATGGAAATGCTCAGAAGCTAGTGGGGGAGAATTTTAATTTCCCTTGGCATTCAATAATAGACGGACAGTAAAGGTTGCAATACATCAGCAGAAGAATTTCAAATGGAGACTCCAAAGAGAAGCCGCTTCTTCGGAGTTCATCAATGGATTTAACCCTATCAGAGTTGATAGCAACTGGGGACAGCTAGTCCCCACTACACAGCTTACATTTGACTCTACAGCGATAGCTTGGAGTGTTGATACAGACGCTGCTTGAATTGTTTGCCCTGACCTGGATGGCCCAGGCTAGCCCAATTTCAACAGATTTTGGAAATTAAGCAGGGTCAGCCCTGGTTAGTACTTGGGAGACCACCAAGGAAGTCCAGGTTGCTACACAGAGGCAGGCAATGGCAAACCACCTTTGACCGGGTCTTGCCTTGAAAACCCTATGGGGGTTGCTGTAAATCGGTTGCAACTTGATGGCACTTTCCACGACCAATTGAATCGCTTCCTCTTCTAACAGGATCTTATTTTGATCTGTACTTTGCAATATAACATAGCACACCCGTGTCCTGATATATTGAGCATTCTGTAATAACTCTCCCTGTCCCACCTTCTGTTTGTAGTTTTTGTGCGATTTATGTCTAAGATCAGGCTTACCTGGATGGCCCAGGTTAGCCTGATCTTGGAGATCTCAGAAGCTAAGCAGGGTTGGCCCTGGTTAAGTATTTGGATTGGAAACCACCAAGGAATTCCAGGGTATGCTGTTAGTCTCTTGCCTTGAAAACCCTAGGCCATCTCCATAAATCAGCTGTGACTTGATGGCACTTCACACACACACACACACACACACACACACACACACTGAGTGTTATACTTTATGCATCCGAAGATTTAGTTCTATCCCACTTTTCTCCCTGGGGGGACGCAAATCAGTTTACAACGCCATTCTATCCTCATCCATTTTATCCTCACCACAACAACCCTGCGAGGTAGGTTAGGCTGAGAGACAGTGGCTGGCCCAAAGTCACCCAGTGAGTTTCCATGGCAGAGTCTGAGTCTCCAAGATCTTCGTCTGCCACTCTAACCGATCACACCCCACTGGCTCTCACTTTCAGAAGTGCTTATGGCGCACTTCTAACTTCATTAGTCTTTTATTAAGATGCCACATGGCTCTTTGGTGTAACAGACTAACGCAGCTGCCCCTCTAGAGGTTGTTTTACTGGGCACCTAGATTTTGTTTAGATTGCTTTTGGAATGACTGTGTGTTTATATTTGTTTAAATCTGTGATTGATGGTAATTTGCCTTGAACTTCAGACAAAGTGAGGGATACATTCTTAAATTACGTATTTGTAAATGTGTTTAAAACTGGAGGAAGTGAGAGAGACATTACCGCTGCATCCATTTTACATCCATTTAAAATCAATTTACCGACTTCTGTGGAGATTTTCTAACATTGGCAAGCCTCTAAATGTTAAGAAGGCTCGATTCTTGACTGTGAGCTAATTTTGTTTGCTTCTGTCTCATGGTTTCTTTCCTTTTCATATTTCTTCATGCAGAGAAAAGAAATGATTGCTAATGAATTGCAAGTATGGGGTATGCAGAGATCACTTAACGTGGCCCAAATATTCAGAAACACAACAACGATCAAGTCATGACAGGAAATTGACCCCAAGTGCGCATTCCACAGTGAAAGTGTGGGCAAATGGAAATTAATGTGACTCGCTGAAATCTGAAAAGTTAAGTCCCAGCGGGGTGCGTAATACATCAGCTGAAATGTGAAAATTAGGCTTCCCCTGAAATCATAGTCTTGGTGAAATGAAGGTGATGTTTTAGTTCTTCTACAAAGCAAGGGTTTTAGCGTCCGGGAAAGAAAAAAAGATTACTGGCGCTTATTAAAATGCCGACTGCAACTTGCGTTGGTTCTTCAGGATTGAGGCTGCAATCCTCAGAACGTTGTTATGTATGTGCATAGTTAGGATAGTAAGCAGGGGCAAAGCTAGGAGCTTGAGTCCCAGGCAAAGGCTCCTAAGCCTTGCTCGCGCGATTGGCCCGAGCCAGCGCGCCCCGTTGGCCCTAAGCCAGGTCGCGCTATTGGCAACCCGGGGGTGGATCCCCCCTATCACGGATCAGGGGGGAGCGGCCACAAGCGGCCAGGGGAAATATAAGCGGGGCCGGTTTTCACAGTTCTCAGCTCTGTTCTGTACTGCAATAAACGAGTTGTGTTGGAACTCCGTCTCGACCTCGTGTGTCCTCCCCACGCGGACTTTTGAGGTGCAGGCCTCACGCCAGGGGTGGCAGTAGATGTGGCTCTTCTGGTGGATGCTATTACAATCCGTGCATACCGAGCGAGAGACTGCTTTCCAAAATGTTTGATTGGAGTTTTAATTTTTCTCCTTAGTCCCTTTACTTATTTTACCTCTGTAGAAATGAGACACCAGAGGCTTTTTCAAGTTAACAACCAAGTGACAGGGATTTATTAAACACTGTACAAGAGATGGACTTGGAGGGAAAACAATATGTAGGGAAGGCATAGAACCAGAGCTAGTTTATAAGTTTTACTACAGAAAAGGCATAAATCTTAGATGGGTTAGTTAGTACAGAATTACAATTCTTAAATTAAGTTCCCAAATTCAGTTCACAGAACTTCCTACAGATGTTCCTATGCAGACTCTGTTGCCTAGTTAACAGGGAAGTATGGAGATTATACAATCTCTCTCCCCCAGAGAACAAAGTATGGAGATTTGTTCCTCAAATCTCTCTTCCATTTCTCTCTATAGATCTACCCCACTTTTGTGGCAGTAATCCCTTAACAAAACCCCATATCTGGAATATCTCCTTCCCAGCGCCTATTCCCTTTCAGTGACCTGAGAAAGGGTCCCTTTTCCTCCCAATCTCTGCCTGTCACGCCATAGGAGTTGGATCACAACCACTTAGGCAAATCTGACCCCTTAGGTTCCCAAAAACAGACTCCCTCCCTTTTTTTCTGAAAAGAGAGGGTGAGCTCCTTAGCTCTGCCCCCTCCCTGCCAGTTTTTCCCCCTGGAGCTTCTCTCAAAGATTAACTATTCATCAAAAATGGTAACCGTGAATCTGGCTCTCTCCAGGCTACAGAGTACTACTGATTTACATATTTGTACCCTGCTTTTCTCCCTAATGGGGACCCCCAAAGCATTTCCCAACATTCTTCTCACCTGGTGCATTTGATCTTCACAATAACAACACTATATGGCCATTTATGCAGGGCTGTTTCCCTCGTGGTCACCCCTCCGACTGCTTCAGGGCTTCCTTTTGATTATGCATGCCTTTCCCAACCGTCAGACGTCGCCTGGCTCTCCCTGCATGTTTCCACTCATTTTGCCCACGTTTTCCAGATGCTGTTTTAGCCAGAACCCGGAAAACATGGGCAAAACGTGTGGAAATGTGCGGGGAGCACAAGGCGACCTCTGAAGGTCAGGAAAGGCATGCATAATCAAAAGGAAGCCCCAAAGCAGTCGGCGGGGTGACCGGGGGGGGGAACAGCCCTACATACATGGCCTATGAGGTACATTAGGTATCTTTTAAAGCATTAGCTGAGCTGTTTAATGTGACTGCCTCTCTCATATACCAACAAGGAATCGACGCAGGATCAAAAATTAGATGCTGAATAGCTGGAGGTTGGTGAAATTCACCAGACAACGTACTGAAGATGCTTCCTGCTGTTGTCTATGGTAAATCTGCAGTATCAATTAAAAATATGATTGCTTAGTATTGTCTCATTAGGATCCAATTACGGGAGATGTATTTTAAATTTAGATTTTTTTTCTGAGACAGAATAAGGAGGGATTGGAATGGAAAAATTAACGAGTTATACAACCAGAGAGACCGGAGGCTACAAAGCAAGGAGTTTCAAAGAATATTACTTACTTACAGCACGGAGAACAGATTGCAACGAGTGTGCTTCGAAATGTTGTCACTCACTAGGCAGATACCTTGCTATTCTCGCAGCCCTTTGAGAAGAGCCGGCAGGAAAACTACAAATGTCCCAGGCAACACTCTAGGTGCGGCGCTCACACCTAACGCTGGGCCCCCTCCTCTGTTAAAATGAATTTGTGTGTGTGTAAAGTGCCGTCAAGTCGCAGCCGACTTCTGGCGACCCCTTTTGGGGTTTTCATGGCAAGAGGTGGTTTGCCAGTGGTTTGCCAGTGCCTTCCTCTGCACAGCAACCCTGGTATTCCTTGGTGGTCTCCCATCAAAATACTAACCAGGGCTGACCCTGCTTAGCATCTGAGATCTGGGTCCTGAGAAATCCATTTGGTTCACTGTCAACACACCTGCATCCCTTATAATAACTTCAGTGTGACTCACTGGCTGTGTGCACAACAGTTTGGAGTTAATGTAGGGTTTATCATGAAGATTATTATTATTAATTTTAATATTATTACTTCAATTTAGAGGCCGCTCTATCCCAAAATGTCAGGCTCAGAGGGGCTTACAACAACATTATACAATTAAAAACCATCTAATATATAATTTAAAACTAGAAACAATTAACCCAGGAATTGGATTCCAGACAATGGAATGGCGATTGCCAAGCCAAACTTGTAATTTTCTGGCTGTGAATGCACAGCCCACTCTGTCGTTAATGTATAATGCATAATTATTATATATAACTTCTCAACTTTAGCTTAGGTACTCATATAGGGTTGCCAACCTACAGGTACTAGCTGAAGATCTCCTGCTATTACAACTGATCTCCGGCCAATAGAGATCAATTCACCTGGAGAAAATGGCCGCTTTGGCAATTGGACTCTATGGAATTGAAGTCCCTCCCCTCCCCAAACCCCGCCCTCCTCAGGCTCTGCCCCAAAAACCTCCCACCGGGGCAAAGAGGGACCTGGCAACCCTACAATCCAAAGGAGTTGTTTCACAACCACTTAGACCAATCTGAACCCTCAGGCTTCCCAAGTCAAATAGCTACTGAACACACAGGTTACCAAAAACAGACCTCTCCCTTTTTTTCCAGAAAAGAGAGTGTAAGCTCCTTAGCTCCACCCACTCCCTGCCAGGTTTTTTTTTCTCTGAGCTTCTGTCAAAGAAGCCATGTTGACTAAAGGGAATCTGGTGACTAAAGGGAACCTCCACATTCACAGACAGTAAACCTCTGAATTCCAGTGCCAGGAGGCAACATCAGGGGAAGGCCTCAGCCTCTATGCCCTGTTGTTGGACCTCCAGAAGAACTAGTTGGCCACTGTATGAGAAATTATGCTGGACTAGATGAACCGCTGGTCTGCTCCATCATGGGTCTTCTTAAGTTCTTAAGTTCTTATGTTCTTTTTATATATATATATATATATATATATATATATATATATATATATATATATATATATATATATATATATATATATATATATATATATATAAATTTTTATTAAATTTTGTAACAAAAAACTAACAAAAAACCCCCAAAAAAACATAAAACAATACAAAACAATAAGTAAATTATTACAAAATACAAAAACAAGGGTATCAGTATACCTTAATATATTCTATATTATGATGTTCTAATATTCCAAAATAAGATACCCATTCCCCCTCCACCCACCTGAAACAGTGACCCTACACCCGACTTCCGAAGAAGTGTCTAACCAGTTTATAATACTTAAAGATACAAAGATGTAAAATTTCTCTAATTTCTATAACTCGTTAATTATAACCGTAAAATCCATTTTTGCCATCTTATCCATATCTTTCCCATGTAGGAATTCCGTTAGTTTGGCCATCCTCATATACATCCATAATTTCTCTCTCCAGGTATTAACTGAAGGTTTATTCTCTTGCTTCCAAACTTTGGCTATCACAATTCTTGCAGCACCAAAACTATATTGGCAAATAATCCTATCATTATCATTCATATTGCATGATGGTATACCCAATAGACAAAACACTGGTTTTCTTTTCACTTTACTATTAATCAAATTGTTCGTTTCCTTCAGTACTTTCATCCAAAAATTTTTAATTTTTTTACAAAACCACCATACATGCATATATGTACCTCTTTCTTTCCCACATTTCCAACACAATCCCTTATCTCCTCTATTCATTTTAGATATCAGCACTGGTGTTATATGCCATCTGTAAAACATTTTATATAATTTTTTTCTAATTTCATTGGTTATTGTAAATTTAAACTCTCTCTTCCATAAATTTTCCCATATTTCTAAATCAATATTAAAACCTAACTCCTTCATCCATTTAATCATAATTGGTTTGATTCTTTCTTGTTCTAAATTGATTACCGTTAATAATTTATACATTCTACCTATCAAACCTTTATTTCCTTTTACTAATATTTTCTCTAAATCCGATTTTTTTTATTAAATCCAAGTTGATTGCCTTTATTAAATATATCCCTTAGCTTATAATATAAAAACCAATCCTTTATCTCAAGTTCTTCCCTACTTTTTAATACCCATTTCCCTTCTTTCCAATCAATCATGTTTCTATATATATCCAATTCTAGATTCAACTGAATTCCCCTTCTCATAAGTTCTTATGTTCTAATGGGGCAAATAGAGGCTCTCTGAGGCCATTTCAAGTTGAGTGAAAGGAGCAAAGGGGAAGGCTTAAGTCTCTTCTTCCTGCATGCCAGGGTCCTAGTTCAAATCAGGCCCCTACATCCCTGCCAACTGAGTTATAAGCATGGAACTTGCAAGGTATGTCTGATTAAAAAAAAAAAAAACAATGCTCATGGTGGTCCTGGGAGAGAACAGAAGGATAATGTAACATATAGTTAGGCCATCACTAGCCTTAATTATAGTTAACTGTGGTGTTGACAAACTCCTTACCTGTGGCTAACAGTCCTGGCTGCCAATGTCTGTGAGGCTGGCTCCCAATTTATTAACCATGCTTAATGCAGCAGCAGCCCTAACCTCAATGGCCCAGGTTAGCCCGATCTCATCAGACCTCGGAAGCTAAGCAGGGTCAGTCCCGGTTGGTCCTTGCATGGGAGGCCACCAAGAAAGACGTGGTTTGCTAGGCAGAGGCAGACACTGGCAATCCACCTCTGTTTGTTTCTTGCCTTGAAAGCCCTACAGGGTTGCCATGAATAAGCTGCGACTCGACGGCACTACAAAAGCAGGACAGCCAGCATGGCATCTGCTCTGATCCAGAGTAGGTAGAATGTTGGTTTTGGAGGAGGGACACCTACGTCCAAACGTCTGTGTGGGTATGAAGTTTGTCAGGTCACCATGGACCTACCTCTGTGAGCTGTTCTGAAGAGAAAACGAGATGATTGCATCTGGCGCCCCCGGGAAGAAGAGCAGGGCAGAGGAGTCACAAACGGCGATGTAGAAGCTTCTTGCTACGGCTGTGTTCCCACTCAGTTAGTACACATGTAATTAAAGTTTGGTGCCAAAAACAGTTTGAAGATATACAATTGTTCTGGTCATTGGAGACCCCCCCCCCCTGTCTGGGAAACGAGAGACTGTTATACAAGAGGTGTGTCAGCGAATCATGACCTGCTGCTGCCCTGAAACAAAACACGGAGGAGTTTGTTCATCAGAGCACTCCGCCATCCTTGGTGTTAGCTGATGTTAAACTCGGTAGATTCTGCCCCCCCCCCCCAGTCCTATGCATAGGCAAATAATTTTCAAACATGCAAATTAGCTAATTATATAATTTACATAAAACGCCCCTCACAGGCACTGCAACTTGGCAGCTATGAATTAAGCAAAGCCGACTCTGGCTCTTTCCCCAGATGTTATTTTTCGTCTCCGGTCCACGTGCATTCCCCCTTGTTTCAAAACACCCAATGTTCAACATTGCGTTTTTGCTGTCAGGTTAAAGCCTTTATCAGCAGAAAGAGAAACAAACATTTTTAGTTTCAAGAGTTGAAAGGATTCTTCCGAATGAGATATTTCACATGAAAGTCGGGCCTTTTGGTGTTTGAAGCCCGCTGCGCTCCCTCCCCCGCCCCCCACCCCCACCATCCTTTCCGCTGATCTGACTGAGCGAGCTCCAGATCAAAGGCATATAGGTAACTATACAGTCAAGGTGGCACAAGGCAGAGTGGGCTGCTGATAACAGAGAGCAGTTTAAATAATTGCTCAAGAATTTATTGGGCAACATGATTAATGATTATGGAAATACGATGACCTGATACCAAAGGAGAGCACGATATGGATGATAAAGTAGGCCCAGTTTACCAGCCACGTGTACGGAAAGTCATAATTATTTGCTTAAGAGCTTTACCGTTCACATTCACCATCCTAGGAGAAGGTGAATAACAAATATATTATGAATGTCAGAAGAAAGGTTCCCCCCTCCTTCTTATGTCCTTTTTGTTATGGTGGAACCACATCTTCTGAGAAACACAGGGCTGCCCCAAAATTGGCATCCTTGTGAGAAGTCCTCCCCTTTGTAACATGTAGCAACGCTTAACCCAGGGGTGTCGAAGTCATATGTTATGAGGGCCGGATATGACATAAATGTCACTAGGTCAGATCAGACCGGGCCATGCCTTTCCAGCCCAGATTGGCACTGGGGTGTGTGTGGCTGCCTTGGCTGGCTCACGGGCTGGATAAGAGCTCTCAAGGGGCTGGATTCAGCCCACGGACTGTACGTTTGACACCCCTGGCTTAACCTGTCTTGCAATGTCTTACCATTGTGAATTTTCCTGGTCTGGCCTGTAGCATCCAATGATGTGATGCAGGGTTGGGGAAAATTATAACATTATGAAGTCCAAATCGCAGAGCAAGTTATTCTACAGTATTATAGCCAGTGTGGTGTAGTGGTTAAGGTGTCGGACTAGGATCTGGGAAACCCAGGTTCGAATCCCCACTCTGCCATGGAAACTTGCTGGGTGACTTTGAGCCAATCACACACTCTCAGCCTTGACCCTGGCAAGTATTTGGATGGGAGACCTCCAAGGAATACCAGGGTCATGATGCAGTTCTCTGAAGAGTTACTCCAGTCTAAGCTCATTGCATAGGAATGTTGAACCATTCCAAGTACCAGGTTGTGGTGGTGGAAAGTGCTGCCAAGTCACAGCTGATTTATGCCAACTCCGTAGGGTTTTCAAGGCAAGAGACGTTTGGAGGTGGTTTGCCATTGCCTGCCTCCACATGGGCTGAGAGAGTTCTGAAAGAACTGTGACCGGCCCAGGGTCACCCATCAGACTTCATGTGGAGAAATGGGGAATCAAACCTGGTTCTCCAGATTAGAGATTAATCACTACACCACACTGGCTCTCTAGATACCACGTTAGAAGCTGATGATTCTAGAGGAAAGAGAATCAGTAGCTGCTTCCCTGGAACTTCCTACTACTTGGGAGCAAGTGTATTAAAAGAGAAGAGCAGAAACAGCTGGTCCTATTCAGTAGGCTGTTTAATCACTTCTCATCCTTCAGGACAAAACTATCCCTGTCATTAAGGTACTAGAAATATATTACATGCATATTTGTTTAGTAATTTTAAACATGTATAAGCCCCGCTTTCTCCAAGATAATTAGGACCCAAAGCAATAAAATTGTATCAAAAAATTAATTCTAAAAAACAACAGAATTACCGTAAGAGAGAGAAAAAGCTTTAAAAATTAAACTTCAACAGAGATTGCTGTCTTTCACAGCATCCTGAGAAGCAAAAAGGCTGTTCTAAATAATTCTGTTTTACAAGCCAACAAAACTGTAAGAGAGATGTAGGTTTTCTAAATTCTTCTGCAAGGCTATTCCATAACATGGGAGCAGCCATAGAAGAAGCCTGTGAATAGGCTACAATAGAATGTATTCTTGCAAGAATCAGAATGACCTAAAGGTACTGATGCGCTGAGCAAAGCTGTCTGTCAGGCCAATACCAGAAGAGGTGGTCACATGAAGCTGCCTCATACTGCATCAACAGATCAGTCCATCAGGTCAGTTTTGTCTATTCAGACTAGGAGCAGCTCTCCAGAGTCTCAGTATTTCACAGCACGTACTGCCTCTCCTTTCAACTGGAGGTGCCAGGGATTGAACTTGGGACCTGCTGCCTGCCAAGCAGATGCTCTTCCACTGAACCACAGCCCTTCCTCTACTAAGGAGTCCTTCTACCAAGTCAGATCATTGGCCCATCAGTACTGTCTACTCTGACTGGCAACAGCTCTCCAGGATCTCAGTTAGATAGAGACCGTCCCAAACACCTTTTAACTGCAGATGCCAGGGTCTGAGGCTGTAGCCTTCTGCATCCTGAGCCATGGACATTCCTGGTACCTATTATTACTCTGTGCTACTTATTTCTTGGAATAAGATTTAGTTCCATCTCCATGTCATCATCTTAAATTCACTTCGCAAGACATTTGAAGTAGAAACACTTCCCCCTGACTTCCCTCTTTTTTTCTGTTCTCCAGTGGAGGTTTTCAGATGACAGGCTCCCAACTAAGATTGCCAACTATGGGTTGGGAAATTCCTGAAGATTTGGAGCTGGAGCCTTAGGAAGGTGGGATTTAATAAGGGGAGGGACTTCAGCAGGGTATAATGCTATAAAGTTCCCTCTCCAAAGCAGCCATTTTCTCCAGGAGAACCGATCTCTATCATCTAGAGCTCAGTTGGAGATCTCAGTTGGAGATCTCCAGGCCTCACTTGGAGGCTGGCAACACTACCCCTGACAAAGCCTTCATCCACTGTATCTTAGCATACATTTTAAGGAACATTTTATAAGCCTGCTGGGGCTGCCAGATCTTGGAAGTAAGGCATGTACCTAGGGTTGTCAGGTCCCTCTTCACTACCGGTGGGAGGTTTTGGGGGCAGAGCCTGAGGAGGGTGGGGTTTGGGGAGGGGAGGGACTTCAATGCCATAGAGTCCAATGGCCAAAGTGGCCATTTTCTCCAGGTGAACTGATCTCCAGCTATTACCTGGAGGCTGGCAACCCTACATGTACCTGTCAAGGGAAATCTTGGGTCCCACCGATCCAGGAATGGGGCTTACCCACCATATACTTGCTACAAAGCCAGACAATGAGGTATGGGAAGGGAGCTGGGGAGGCCAAGCCAAGAATAGGGATGAAGGCTTAGTGAAACTCCTCCTGCCATCCCTTATGATCACAATGAGTTGGAGGACTTCAGGTGAGATTGGAGGCCAGGAACTCTCTGATCTAACTTGAAGTTACCTGAGTCCTTCCAGGCATGAAGATAACGATAAATAAAACACACACAATTCAACTTCTCTCTAATTCCCTCCCTTATAAGGAAAAAAATCCCTTCATCTGTCAACCAGCCAGATAAGGAAATAACAGGTCATGCCAGCAGAAAGACTTTGGCAACCCTGTATTGCCATATAGAGAAAGAATCTAAACATTCATACTTCTTCAGTTCAATAAGAGCTGTTGTTCTAGCCCTAACTGGAATGATGAACTTTCTTCCCCCACCCCATTGCTAAGCAACTACCGAAACTGTGCGTAGTGTCTGAGCCAGCCTGTAAGGCCCCATGGTCTCATATTCTTGCTGGCATTCCAAAGTCAACAATAATTGTATTTCTCCATTAGTGTTCATTTAGAGTGCTTTGTAGCTGGACCTCAGCCAATCTGAAGTCTGCGTTAATGGCATTTCTGAATACTCTTTTCTCCCACAGATAGAAATAGTTAAGTGAAATAAGCCTACGTAGCTTTAATTTGCTTGTTAGTTTTTATTATACTTCTTTATAATGGTGAAAAACCCACCCTGAGAACGTGGCAAGGGGAGGGAAAATAACGTTAATGTGAAAATGGTCTTTTTTGGAGTAAAATGTCATGTTATAAATGGCACTTGCTAAGTGCATTGGATGTTTTGTAATAAGCAGGTATAGTAAATCATAACGTGCTGCAAAGGGTCTACACATATGAAGACATTGCAAAATGCAGGGATTTGGAAAAGCATAAACTGGGACTAAGGAATGTTTTGAGAAAACAGTTCTGTCCAGACAGGGACAGAAGAAGGCCAAATATGTGTACAGCTTCTTTTAAGGAAAGAGAGAGAGAACGAAATCCCGTTGACACACTAGCTGATGTTCCAGTCTGTGTTGTGGAAGACGTGGCATTTGTAATAACACCATTCCTCGATCCAGCCCATCATCTCACACTGTCCTGGATTAACCACCTGTTATCCACTTCGGAACTGACAGTGGACTGAAAGGACAAAAAGAAGAAGAGTTGGTTTTTATATGCCGACTTTCTCTGCCACTTAAGGGAGACTCAAACCGGCTTACAATCACCTTCCCTTCCCCTCCCCACAACAGATGACACCCTGTGAGGTAGGTGGGGCTGAGAAAGCTCAAAGAGCTGTGACTAGCCCAAGGTCACCCAGCTGGCTCCGTGTGTAGGAGTGGGGAAACCAACCCAGTTCACCAGATTAGCCTCTGCTGCTCATGTGGAGGAGTGGGGAATCAAACCCGGTTCTCTAGATCAGAGTCTACCACTCCAAACCACCGCTCTTAACCACTGCACCACACTGGCTCTTCTGAACTTCTGAAAGGAAGTTCAGAAAGCAAGTTAAGTTGGTTGTTGACAACTCTGGCAGAGGAGGAACCTTCTATTGAACTCTGCATTTGACTAAAATTGCTGCCTCTTTGAGTGCCAGCAGATATCTTTCACCATGCACATAAACACCCTGTTCACACATAACAATGAACGTGTGTGCAACCTGTGTCCAGTATACACCTTGTTTTTCTTTGTATGTGCATTGAGTAATTGTATTTGGGATGTTGTGAACTTTGCCACGAATGAGTTCACCAGGTGAATTTACCATAATTGATGGTAGCTAATTTGGTGAGGCAATTTTGGGATTACTTCATCAGGGTAACCAACAGATCTCTTCCCCAATCTTTTGTGATCGTGCCACTGGCAAGCAGCACTTGCAGCTGAAGACAATTGACCTGCTCCCTCCATTGCAAAGGTGCAAGTAAACAAGGAACGGATCACAAAAAACAACAACAAAGGGGATGGGTCAAATACAATGCCTGAAAGTAGAATGAGCTGCAATACTCTTTCCTGGGCGTAAGCTTCACTGAAAAATTGGACTTATTTCTGAGTAAACTAGTTTAGGACAACATGTATGCCTGAAAGCTGAGTGTGTCTAAGTGTTGTTATGCATCCATCTCTCAACAGCAAACGGTTCACCAATCAGTCCATCTGATCAGTCAATAAATCATTGACATATTTGCACCTAATGATTATGAGATGATCTGAGCCTATGGGATTTTGAACATCCCTAATGTACAGCTCAGTGTGTGATTTAAACCCACATTTTCCCCAGGGAACTGTCCCGGTGTCCTCCTGTTTCATTTCTAAAGTGAACATGTGTTGGCTCTTTCTTACAAACAGATCTATGCATATACATGCAGGATGTACATGTGTTCACTGAACCAATACAATTCCACTCTGACTCCATGCTAGGAAAAACTTGGCCTCCTGTGTTTCTGTGTCACACTGTTGTTAGAAACACATGAGATACAGATGGCAACGTTATACACTACAGGCATGGGCAGCAATCCAGAGAAAAGGGGAATCTCTATTATTGTTAGGTAATGTACAAGTGGAGTCCTGCAAGGCTTGTGTGGGGGATCCTGAATCCCCCACATCTGCAGATGAATACCCCATATCTAATCTGGACCCATTCTTTGGTTCTATCGATCCACATGTGGACCAGGTTCAGCATCAGATATGTGATCAAGAACTCCTTTGACTTTTCATCTAGCTTTGTAATGACCGTAAACTGTGCTTAATTACATAAACTGGGCACATCCTTAATCTATTTCCAAACCCCTCTAACTGTTTTGAAACTCTTTTTCCTAATTCATTGCACTGGTAGAAAGAGCTCAAAGAGAACTGTGACTAACCCAAGGTCACCCAGCTGGCTTCATGGGTAGGAGTGGAGAAACCAACCCAGTTCACCAGATTAGCGTCCGCTGCTCATGTGGAGGAGTGGGGAATCAAACCCGGTTCTCCAGATTAGAGTCCACCGCTCCAAATCACTACACCACACTGGCTGTCAAAGGCATCAAATCAACTTCTTATGGGGAAAGTCCCATAACTGGGCCACCACCACAAAGAATTCTCTGCATTAGCTAACTACCTAACTTCAGCAGCAACAGGGCGCATAAAGAAGAGACTCTGATAATACAAACTGCCAGGCGGGTTTTGGCTTTAAATATCTTTACCAGTCCCTTGTATTATCCCAGGAACACACCAAGTGGCAGTGTGGTATACTTATCATGGCAGAACCTGGTTCAGCAACCGAACCGAACCAACTGAAGTTCAAAGGCAGCCCATCATATAACACGTTATTTATTTGTTTGTTTTTCAAATTTCTAGCCCCCCATAGCCCACCTATGCATTAACCACCAAAGGCGGATGACAACATTTAAAACCATACATCAAAAATATAAATATCAATAAAACATCTAAATAATAGCAACATAATTTAGATCATTAAAACCCAGAAGTGGCGCACAATTTCTACCATACCTTCTGAGGCCAACAGGCAAGCAGCTTCTTCAGATCTAACACAGCAATTCGACACAACAGAAGGAAAGGGGTGGGGGAGGTCAGTACAGATGACACCTGGCGGATGCCCTCAGTTGTAGGCTTGGCAGAATAGCTGTTTTGCAGGCCCTGTGAAACACTTTAATGTCCCGCAGGGCCCTGGTGTTGCCAGGAAGAGCATTCCAGCAGGCTGGAGCCAGTGTCAAAAAAGCCCTGTCTCTTGTTGAGAACAGCCGCACACTCTTATGCTTCAACAGCCACCACCAGTAGTGAACAGGGAGCTGATTTTCCAACAGCCCATTTTTATTGTTTTTCTGTTCGTTGACCTGTTTAGCAGGTTCCTTCAACAATTCCTTCCTAACAGTTCAGCACAGTGCTGTTGCCTTTTCATGCATGCACTTTCTCACACAGCTCAGTGGAGTTTTACCGCCTTCCATGGTTTCTGTGCCACTGCTTTGCATGGCAAGGTATTGTTTAGATACAGTTGATTCAGTCACAAATCATGTAAGTCAGTCGTGAATAAAGGCTGTGTTTAAAAAATCTACACATTTTATCTGCGTCTAAAAGTAATCCTTAGTGATATTAATGGCTGCCCATCTGTTTCAATTGGCAGCATTTTTGTGCATGCATAGTTATGTTAAAACCCAATGCAAACCTATTCAGCAGGCATTTGAGTTGTTTGGTGCCAAACTGAACAGACCTATTGATTGGCTCACATCTGATCAACACAGTCAAACACGCTAAGTTCAACTGTCAAATATGTTCACTGAAAAATTCAAAGCATCCCTACATTATAGTAATCAAGCCTGGATGTCACTCAAACATAGATAACTTGGCATGATCACTACCTTCCAGGAGCAGATGTAGTTGGCATGCAAATTCAAGTTGTATGAAGTTGATCCTTGCTTGAGATTCATAAGCAATGCTGGATCTAGGAGCATTTCAAACTATCAACCTGCCCTTTAAAGAGAGGGAGCAACCCCATCTGGAATATGATTGGATGCCTACTCTTTGATCACCTGTTCTCCCTCCCCTCTCACTTTACAATTGACTCAAGGCAAATTCAGAATAATCAATGCCTCACCTGTATCAGATTAAAAAGAAAAATACAGGGGGTGGATGTCATCAACATACAGCAAAACTTCACCCCACAACCTCTTCTGGTGATTTCATGTAGATATTCAATAGCATGAGAGATAAAAATAAAGACCTGTGGAACCCTGCAGTTTAAATGCCACACTACCGGGGGGGAGGGATTCTAGTTCCCACCTTCTGGAAATGACTTGTTGGGTAGGAACAGAGACAGTGGAGGGCAGCACCACCCATTTCCTTTCTGCCAAGCAATCCACAAGGATACTGTGGTCAATGGTACTGAATACCACTGAACAGTCTAGATTCTATCTATCACATTTCTAGTGCACTCTCTCTCCAAAGAGCTCAGGATGGCATGCATCCCTTCCCACATCAAAATCATAACAAAATCATAACCCTCTCCCTTCCCACATCAAAATCATAACAAGAATATGCCAACAAATATGGAAAACAAAACAATGGCCCACAGACTACAAACTCTCAATTTATATTCCAATTCCAAAAAAAGATGTCAAAGACTGCAGCAACTATCAGACCATCATGTTAATTATTCTCATGCAAATAAGGTGATGCTCAAAATCTTACAACAAAGACTGTTTGGAACAAGAAATGTTAGATGTTCAAGCTGGATTCAGAAAAGGAAGAGGCACTAGAAATCCTATTGCAAATTTATCTTGGTTACTGGAGCATACGAGAGAGTTTCAGAAGAAAACCAGCTTGCGTTTCCTAGATTACATCAAATCATTTGACTGTGTAGATCATGAGAAATTATGGTTGGTTTTAAAAGAAGTGGGTGTGCCACAAGATCTGGAAGACCCAACATGAGATGGATTGACTCAATAAAGGAAGCCATGGCCCTCACTTTCTAAGACCTGAGCAAAGCTATTACCAATAGGATGTTTTGGAGGTCATTAATTCATAGAGTCACCATAAGGTGGAAAGGACTTGATGGCACTTAACACACACACACTTCACATTTTTAACCGCACAACAATCCTGCGGCTAAGGGGAGACATAATAGAGGTCTATAAAATTATGCATAGTTTGGAGAGAGTGGACAGGGAGATGTTTTTCTCCTTCTCCCATAATACTAGAACGTGGGGTCATCTGCTGAAGCTGGAGGATGAGAGACTCAAAACAGATAAAAGTATTTTTTCACACAACGCATAGTTAAATTGTGTAACTCCCTGCCCCAGGATGTGGTGATGGCTGCCAGCTTGGAGGGCTTTAAGAGGGGAGTGGACATATTCATGGAGGAAAGGGGTATTCATGGCTATTAGTTGGAATGGATACTAGTCATGCTACATACCTATTCTCTCTAGTATCAGAGGAGCCTGCCTATTATATTGGGTGCAGTGGAACACAGGCAGGATGGTGCTGCTGCAGTCGTCTTGTTTGTGGCTTCCTAGAGGCACCTGGTTGGCCACTGTGTGAACAGACTGCTAGACTTGATGTGCCTTGGTCTGATCCAACAGGGCATTTCTTATGTTCTTATGATGTAGGTTAGTTGAGAAGCCTAGGGTCACCCAGTGAGTTTTGTGGCAGAGTTGCAATTTAAACCAGGTTCTTCCTGACCCTTGTCTAACACTTTAAGCACTATACTACACCACCTGTTCTTCTACCATTTCACCTGTCTGGCTCCTGGCTGTATGACTGGCAGGACATGCCAAGATCTAGGGCTGTCAATTCGATTCGGCCCGAACTGAAAATCAACCGAATTTCCCCTGATTCGGTGCTTTTCTGTTTGGACGGATCCGAACTCAAAACTGGCGGGCAACCGGGGGAGGGGGCGAATTCAGCGAGTTCGCGAATAAATTCGGCAAATTCGGCCGTCAGTAAGCAGCATAACCGTCAGTAAGCAGCATTCTCCTCCCCCGGCCAATCGGTGGGCAAGCTGGGTCTTCTTCTGGCCAATCAGTCAGGATTGAGTACTGGAGGAATCAGCTGATGTGCGGCCCGGCCAGGGAGAGAGAGAGAGAGAGCGAAATCCTCGTGTGTGTGTGTGGGGTGCTTGTGCACATTCGCTCCTTTCTGTGGCTGCAGGGGGCGCATTTTTTGGGGTACAGACACAAAACTTTCACTGGAACTTCATAGGAAGCTTCTTAAGGTACCCCCCAAGTTTTGTAAACATTGGGTCAGGGGGTACCGAGATATGGGCTCCCCCCTTTTCTTTCCATGGCTGCAGGGGGCGCATTTTTGGGGGTACAGATCCCAAACTTTGAGCGGAGTTTCAGACCAGTGTTCTTAAGATACCCCCCAAGTTTTGTAAACATTGGGTCAGGGGGTCTCGAGATATGGGCTCTCCCCCTTTTCCCTCCCCCCCTTTTTCCATTTATGTGGCTGCAGGGGGCGCTTTTTTGGGGATATAGCCCCCAAACTTTTAGCATAGCTTCAGTGAATTATTCTTAAGATACTACCCAAGTTTTGTAAAGATGGGGTTCAGTGGGGGCAGAAATATCGCCTCCCCCTTTTCTCTTTCCATGGCTGCAGGGGGCGCATTTTTGGGGATGCAGATCCCAAACTTTGAGCAGAGTTTCAGACCAGTGTTCTTAAGATACCCCCCAAGTTTTGTGAACATTGGGTCAGGGGGTACCGAGATATGGGCTCCCCCCTTTTTTTCTTTCCATGGCTGCAGGGGGCACATTTTTGGGGGTACAGATCCCAAACTTTGAGCAGAGTTTCAGACCAGTGTTCTTAAGATACCCCGCAAGTTTTGTAAACATTAGGTCAGGTGGTCTCGAGATATGGGCTCTCCCCCTTTTCCCTCCCCCCTTTTCCATTTATGTGGCTGCAGGGGGCGCTTTTTTGGGGATATAGCCCCCAAACCTTTAGCATAGCTTCAGTGAATTATTTTTAAGATACTACCCAAGTTTTGTAAAGATGGGTTCAGTGGGGGCAGAAATATCGCCTCCCCCCCTTTTCTCTTTCCATGGCTGCAGGGGGCGCATTTTTGGGGGTGCAGATCCCAAACATTGGGTCAGGGGGTCCCGAGATATGGGCTTTCCCCTTTTCCCTATTGGGATGAATGGAGCAGCCGATCCTGTGTGTGTGCATCTCCTCTCCAGAGCAAAACGTTCCGTGCCTAATTGGAATCATCTTGGATTACAGCCCCTCTTGATGGAACAGAAGACAGCCACAGTAAGACCCCTTTGGGGGCTTTAATCTATAATTTTTCTCTTGTGTATGTGTGTGTGTGTGTGGGGGGAAAGCAGAGTCTGTGTGTGTGTGGGGAGGGAGCAGTTTCTGTGGGTGGGGGGGAAGCCAAAGGGGGCTTTCGTCGGTTCTGCCTGGGGTGTGTGTTCCCCCTCGAGTCTCTCGCTCCCTGGTTTGAGGGGGGAGGTTTCAGTTGTGTGTTGCAAAGGTGTTGTTTAACAAGGTTGTGTTTGCAGTTGTTTTGCTATTTTCTCCGCTGTTGTCGGGCTGGGAGCTTTGTGCATGGGCGGCAAGCTCTGCTGAGAGATGCACATTAAGGGTGGGGGGGACCCCTTTCAGGGCCCATATCTCAGCCCCCCATGACCCAATCTTTACAAAACTTGGGGAGTCTTTCAATAAACGTCCTTTGAAGCTCTGCCAAAAGTTTGGGACCTCTAAGCCCAAAAATGCCCCCCCAGAGCCACGGAAAGGCGCGGTTGTGTTTTTAATGGCTTTATTCGGCCGAACTTGTTTCCGAACTTTGAATTCCCGCCGAATTGAACGGATCCGAAGTGGGGGAGTTCGGACTTCGGCACGTACCGAACCCACAAGGGCCAAATTCGGCCGAATCCGAACTGTACCGAAATTTTTTTTTTTTTGACAGCCCTACCAAGATCCTCAGCTCAGGCCCTGTTCCAATGGGAAATGAGACTGTCATGCCTGGTTAAAGATTTACTTCAGTTATTTATGTCCTGGTAGTTGCTGATTTGTGTAGGGTCTTTCCCTGCTAAAATATGTTTCCAACACTTTTTAGTGCTATGAACTGCCTCAAGCATATGAAGAGGAAGGTTATAAATATTTTAAATACATAAAACTTGGAATCTAAGATTCAGAAGATGTTGTTTTTCTGTTTAAGAGGATTTGTTCATATGGATTGGACTTTACAAAGACCTTAATGAGTATAATTTCCTCAGCTCTTTTCCTCCTCGAAAGTTAGCAAAAGACAGGCCAGCAAGTCAACATTAATATTTAGTACAGTACCTTTACACAGGATAATGGAGAGAACAGCAAGGGCTCCATGTCAAAGAAAATTACCTGTTGATGCTAAGATGAAGCATGATTCCTGTTCTTAACTGGATAGCTATGAAATGGTGTGGAAAATCTTATCTGAACTCCCCCCTGCCCCACAGGGAACTCACTTCCTATCACCTTGCCTATGAAGTACAACCACTTTTGGCATTTTCATTTGAGAGGATATTATTTCATACGCACTAAGTGAATACCTGCTGAGTATCACTCCGGCCCCACAACTCCCTAATGAAAACATAAACCTACAATGAAAGACAGTACAAGAGGGGAGAATGTGACAAGGCAGTTTTATTGCCCTAAATGATGGCATGGCTGCCGAAGGCCCTCCAGGACAAGGCAAATCATTTCATATAGGGGGGAAATCTATTACAGTACTGGCAGCAGCACAGAATGGCCTTATAGAGAGGGATGGACAATTATGTTCCTTTGATTGGTCAAATACATTGGGTTGGACAGAGGACATTACTTTCATTCACTTTCACTCATGTTGCACCTGTCACTGACCCACAGGATCCATGGGGATATGTATACCCAAGTATGTCAGATCTTGGATTTTTATTTATTTATTTAATTTATATCCCTCCCCGACCAAAGTCAGGCTCAGGGCGGCTTACATCAATATAATCACAACCATATACAAGTCAGTTTAAGAACACAATAATACCTATGAATTACTATTAGAATCCAATAGAAATCCACAATGTATATATTATCAATCCAAGGCTTCAGTAAAATCTTGTATAAAGTTTGAATGTTGGGGTATTATAAAGGCAATACTTAGGGCTGCCAAGAGCAACCAAGAACCTCCCAGCCCCTGCAATATGACCCTGGTCCAAATCAAATATCACAATGAATCACTTGGCTGACAGTTACCCTTTGGGGGGGGGGGCGTCAAGTCAGCCAACCCATGGCAACCCGATAGGGTTTTGAAGGCAAGAGACATTCAGAGGTGGTTTGCCATTGCCTGCCATGAATGCATGGCTGTTGCCATCCATCTAAAATAATTAAAGAATCTGCATATCCATCTGTCCGACCATTTGTGGCAGGCATAACTCATCAGAAAATAAAAATAGGAATCTCAAAAGTGGCCACCAGCTTCAGGATGATCGTGATAGTTCCAGGACCAAAAATGAAAGGAATCGGAATATCCTGGCCCAGGTTATCTCCAGACCTTTTAAAAACTCTTAACTTTTGGTATTTGGAGAATAGGTAGAGGTTGTCTCCATAAAATGGCTACCATGGAGGCCAGTCCCAAAATACTGCAGTTCTCTGAAGAGTTACTCCAGTCTAAGCTTATTGCATAGGAATGTTGAACCATTCCAAGTACCACGTTGTGGTGGTGGAAAGGGATGGTGAGGCCAGTCCCCAAATCCTGGGAGGTTCCAAGCCAAGCTTCTCTTTCTGTAGAGGCAGTTGTTTCTGAATGATACTCCTTGCAGATACACAGGTGATGCCTCCTCAGCTGTTTTGAAACTACATCCTACTCTAGTGAGGTGGAGGAAAGCCAGGATGGGGTATTTGCTTTGAGGAAGAGAGGGTTTGGAGGAGGACATGGGCACCATTGCTGGATATCATTGGCCCAGAAGCCTTATAAGTTATATGGACTAGACCAGAGCAGAGGGATAAGCAAAATGGGTAGGTACAGACAGATATCTGACAACACATCCCACCACCTGTCTTACCAAGTAACAGTACCTGTTGTGTGGGAAAAAATCCTCCTGACCACTTGGCAGGATGGTAAGAGGAGCAACAGCCAAAAAGGGGCAAACCCAACTCAAAACTGAATTGGAAACCTAAGAGGTTGAGAGTATAAAAAGAATTAAACAAAATATATCTTTAACCCAGCAGTGCACTAAAATTACATTAAAAACAAAACAGGCTTCGAGGCGATATGAGTCACAAACTGTGCTGTACACTTTACACCTATTGCAGTTCCTGTAAGTAACACAGATTAATCCAGTGATACAATATACATGGACCAAACGCCAAGAAAGTCTTTTTCAGTGGTTACAATCGACTAGTACCTACACACTAAATAGGGTTACCAGATCCTTCTTTTCCACCAGCGGGAGGTTTTTGGGGCGAAGCCTGAGGAGGGTGGGGTTTGGGGAGGGGAGGGACTTCAATGCCATAGAGTCCAATGGCCAAAGCGGCCATTTTCTCCAGGTGAACTGATCTCTATCAACTGGAAATCAGTCGTAATAGCGGGAGATCTCCAGCTAGTACCTGGAGGTTGGTAACTCTAACACTAGATGAAGGATTAAAGGAAGTTGTAAGCAGTATGAGGCCGTGTGGTTGCATTCCCAAATATATACTGAGGTAAACAGCCACCTCAAAGGTGTGCTCATTCTGGACACAGCAATTCCTTCACTCCCGTTTATATGGTAGAGGAGACCAAGTGATGCTGGGTTGAAGAGCTTCCCTAGGCTGAAAGAGTTTGGTAGCCTCTGCTTCCTGAGTAGTGGCGCTGGGACAGGAGAGAGTTGGGTGGATGAGAAAGGGGGAAGCATAGAAGAGATCTGAACATTTTGCAAACACTGCCATGTGGTTCAAGGCAGATGGCTTGATAACTTTGGACGAAAGGCATAAGCAGCCTCTGCACAATCTCTTTTCCAGAGCAGTGACCCAGACAGTCAAGACCGACTGATAAATCATCAGCCGTGAAAGGAGATGCCTGGAGTTCTGGCCTGGCTCCTGAGCTGTACAGCTACTTTTCTATTAGCCAGATGCCAGTCCTTAGTACCCAACACGAACAGAGCACGATTACTCTTACAAAAACCTGGGCTATTAATAGTTACGACATTAATGTTTTTGAGGCCGTTAAAAAAAATGAAATACCCTAACAGGAGGGAGGGCAGCCATCTTTTTAAATCCTTGCACGTAAGACCAGTAACCATTATGAACTGACAAAAATGAATGCAGTGGATTTTCAGAGATATTACACCATATGAAAAGGTCATTAAAAATGCATTTGAGAGACTTGCCTTGTCAATACTAATGTATTGAAGAAACCAAGGCTACGTCTGAGCTCAGCCTGTGAAATGCTGTATTAGAGGTTTTACTAAGTGGGCTTTGCAATTTGGGCCTGTTCTGCTGGGTGACCCCATGGACCAAGTACCTAAGGAGGTGATCCATAAAGAGACTTGCTGGACCAGACCAATGATTTCTTCTAGTTCAACACCCTGTTTACCACCGCGAATGATCTTTCCAACCCTGGAAAGGCCACAACACAGGCCTCCTCCTGCTGTTAGCCCCAGTAGCTGGCATCCAGAGCTATACTGTCTCCAGACATGGATGTCCCATTAAGCCATTATGGCTGAGAATCTGTCGAATCCCTTTTGAAAGCCATCTGTCTAGCTTAGGGTTGCCAGCTCCGGGTTAGGAAATACTTGGAGATTTTGGGAGCGGAACCTGAGGAGGGTGGGGTTTGGGGAGGGACTTCAATGCCATAGAATCCAATGGCCAAAGCGGTCATTTTCTCCAGGTGAACTGATCTCTATCGGCTGGAGATCACTTGTAATAGCAGGAGATCTCCAGCCACCACCTGGAGGTTGGCAACCCTAGTCTAGCTGCCCTTGCCCCATCCTGTGGCAAAACATTCCACAAGCCAATGGCACATTGTGTGAAGCAGTGGTTTGTTTTGTCTATCCTGAAGCTACTGCCCATCAAGAAACTAAAAGTCAGTTCAGACCATTTCTGATATGGTATCAATCCAGCTATAAGCCTCCACCTGCACCACAATTATCAGCAAGGTTCCAGATGCCATCTCTGGGTTCATAGTCATATGTCATTGTCAATGTAAGCAGTCACCATTCTTGCATCATAAATGTTATGGGAACGTCCCCAGGTCACCGGGGAGAAGCCCACAGGGCAACTCTTCTATACACCACACCTTTTTTGGAAACAGGGACACGGGTGGTATGTGGAAGAGTTTGGGCTTCTTCCACCCAGTCCAGGCCTTTTGACATTACTTTTGCATGTCATCAATCTATTATGAGAGTGGGGCTCCGTTCGTATCTCAGGTCAGGATGATGAGTACGAGAGCAGGGCCTTTTTAAAGGTGGGTCCTTCATTGTGTAGGAGCCCCGTGGCACAGAGTGGTAAGCTGCAGTACTGCAGTCCAAGCTCTGCTCACGACCTGAGTTCTATCTCGACGGAAGTTGGTTTCAGGTAGCCGGCTCGAGGTTGACTCAGCCTTCCGAGGTTGGTAAAATGAGTATCCAGCTTGCTGGGGGTAAATGGAAGATGACTGGAGAAGGCACTGGCAAACCACCCCGTAAACAAAAAGTCTGCCTAGTAAACATCGGGATGTGACGTCACCCCATGGGTCAGGAATGACCCGGTGCTTGCACAGGGGACTTTTACCTTTACCTTCATTGTGGCACTCACTCTGTAGAGAGACTTGGTCTGGTCCATCCAATCCATTTGAAATATTAGGGCAGTGACTAAGGCTGTTCTGTTCCAGCAGGCTTGGGGAGCACTGGTGTATATTTTCCAAAAACTGAGAGGTTTTATATTTTACCAGAAAAATTCTCATTCATTATGGTCTAGGGTTACCAAATGCCCATTCAAGATAGGGCAAACTCCTGCCTCCAGCCGCTCTTGCCCATCCTCACTCTAGTGAGCCACAGGGGAAATATGGAGGGACCAGAAAGGTGTACTTTAACATCACATCATTTCTGTTTGTGTAACCAGAAGTGATATCACTGCATCACGAAATGCTCTAGGATCCCCCAAAATGCTATGCTTTTTACCATAGAGTTTTGAAAAAAAAATTCTAGAGCATCCCATGATAGGGTGACATCACTTCTAGTTATACAGGCAGAAATGACGTTGCAGTGTTACAGGACTCCATTTTTGGTCAGTCTCTGTCCTCTCCAATCTCCTAAAGGTTGTCAGCCAAGGGCTGGCAACTCTAACTGTGTGTGTAAAGTGCTGTCAAGTCGCAGCCAACTTATGGCGACCCCTTTTGGGGGGTTTTCATGGCAAGAGACTAACAGAGGTGGTTTGCCAGTGCCTCCCTCTGCACAGCAACCCTGGTATTCCTTGGTGGTCTCCCATCCAAATACTAACCAGGGCTGACCCTGCTTAGCTTCTGAGATCTGACAAGATCAGGCTAGCCTGGGCCATCCAGGTCAGGGCTGCAACTCTAACCACATCTGATAAAATGGGCTCAAGCCCACAAAACATTTATGCTATGGTAAGTCTGTTAGTCTTTAAGGTGCCACAATAATTTTATTTATTTATTTATACTCCTCCTGCATAGGCGGTTTAAAAGACATACAAATATCTAATTCCATAAACACAAACTATGATAGCACTAAAGGGGTGCGTGGTTTAGTAGGAGAGCACCTGTCTTGCATGTAGAAGGTCCCAGGTTGAATTCTTGATGTCTCCAACTAAAAGATCTCATGCAGCTGGTGCTGGGTAAAGACCCAAGACCTTGGAGAGCTGCTGCCAGCCAGGGGAGACAATACTGGGCTCAAAGAACAAACGGTGTGGCTTCAAAGCTGCCTTGCGCATACAAAAATAATTCCACTCTGGTCCAACTCCCTGGAGGACAGGTGGAATGTAAGCATAGAAAATCAGTTCCGATAACTAATCTATCAGTCTGACAGGCAGCTAATGTGGGGCAACAGCAGTTAATCATGGGAGTACCTTGCTGTGTGCGTGTGTTTCCAGCAGAAATTTTTGTTGGAAAATCACTTTTGTTGGTCTGCTTTATTAGGAAAAGAAACCCCTCGGGGGGGGGGGGGACACAAGGCCCTGTAAGGCTCAGCTGGGATCTTGAATAGTTCAAGCGACTGCATAGTCAGAGCACAGAAACCACCTTTGAGCATGCACAAGCTCTGCCTTCAACTTTTCTTTCCTTCTCCTTCCACCTGTAGATAGGGTTGCCAACCTCCAGGTGGTGGCTGGAGATCTCCCACTATAACAACAGATCTCCAGGCAACAGAGATCAGTTCCCCTGGAGAAAATGGCCACTTTGGCAATGTGAGTCTATGGCATTGAAGTCCCTCCCCTCCCCAAACTCCACCCTCCTCAGGCTCCACCCCCCAAAAAAATCTCCAGGAATTTCCCACCCCGGAGCTGGCAGCCCTACCTGTAGAGCAGCTCTCTGCAATCAGAAAGTTTGCTCCCGTACCAACAGTTTGTATTTTTTTAAGTACTATTTAATTGTCTGGGGCCCGGAAATGCATGCAAAGTAGGGTTGCCAGGTCCCTCTTCGCTACCAGCAGGAGGTTTTTGGGGCAGAGCCTAAGGCGGGCGGGGTTTGGGGAGAAAAGGCACTTCAATGCCATAGAGTCCAATTGCCAAAGCCCTCCTCAGGCTCTGCCCCCCAAACCTCCTGCTGGTGGTAAAGAAGGACCTGGCAACCCTAGTCTCCAAGAGTCTGATGCTCTAACAACTAGACCTAGGGTTGCCAGGTCCCTCTTTGCCACCGGTGGGAAGTTTTTTGGGCGGAGCCTGAGGCGGGCGTGGTTTGGGGAGGGGAGGGACTTCAATGCCATAGAGTCCAATTGCCAAAGTGGCCATTTTCTCCAGGTGAACTGATCTCTATCGGCTGGAGGTCAGTTGTAACAGCAGGAGATCTCTAGCTAGTGGGTGGCAACCCTAATTATACCCTATTTGCTGATGATGCCAGTGCTCTCTTGCAGGAGTCAGTTCTAAAAACACAGGCCTTTAGTATTTGGTTACTCGGGCCTGAGACATTGGGGTTCCCCCCAGGGTTGCCAGGTCCCACTTTGCCACCGGTGGGAAGTTTTTGGGGTGGAGCCTGAGGCGGGCGGGGTTTGGGGAGGGGAGGGACTTCAATGCCATAGAGTTCAATTGCCAAAGCGGCCATTTTCTCCAGGTAAACTGATCTCTATCGGCTGGAGATCAGTTGTAATAGCAGCAGATCTCCAGCTAGTACCTGGAGGTTGGCAACCCAAATGCAAAGCTTTTCTATTGAGCCAAGGCTCAGCTCGGAGGTAACACAAGATCCCAGATGCCACCACCAGCATTTTCAATTCAAACAGCCTCAGACAGCAAGCAGGGGGGGGAAATCTACACCCAGAACAGCTTTCCAGACAAGACTGGGGTAAAGGGGACCGATCATCACCTGGTATTAAGGCAGCTTCTTATGACAGAAGAAAAAAAGCAAGAGTCCTTAAGGACTTACAAAATCTCTGGCAGGGTATGAGCTTCCGTGAGCCACAGCTCACTTCTTCAGATACCCGAAAGCTCATGAACCCTGCCAGAAAATTGGGTTAGTCTTTAAGGTGCTTCTGGACTCTTGCTTTTTTTCTCCTGCTGCAAACAGACCTATTCTTACGATCCATTCTCAACACATCCTCCTCCCTCCCCTGCCACGGTGGAGCCACTGCCGTGTGGGATGGCATTGGTCACCCAAGCCAACATGCCCTAGTGGAGCCAAGGCAGGTGATCCTTTCCCCACGAGGCCAGAGCGTTCTTTCCGCCTTGAAACGGTGCGGCCGCGCCCTCCAGTGGCCAAGCGCCGCTAATGCACCCTTGTTGCAAACGACCTGAAATGACCCCCATCATCTCCGCGGCCAACTTCCAAGCGCAGGGGAGACGGTCATATGACGCCACTGCAATCTGCAGGAGGGATAGAAAAGGGCCAGAGTCCAGTAGCACCTTAAAGACTAACCAAAATATTTTCTGGTAGGGTATGAGCTTTCGTGAGCCACAGCGTGAGCTCATACCCTGCCAGAAAATATTTTGGTTAGTCTTTAAGGTGCTACTGGGCTCTTGCCCTTTTCTACTACTGCAGACAGACTAACACGGCGACCCACTGTGAATTATCTGCAGGAGGGAGGAGGCGATCTTGCCTCCTGGCCAGAATAAATGGGGAGGGAGAGGGATTTCAGTTCGCTTCCTCTTCTGTAGCAGCCACGACTGTTCCAGTTCTTTGCCCAGACTCCGAAGCGAAATATGGGCGAGGAGGGTTGCCTTTGCGGATCCCGATTGGCTCCCCCCAACACCCGCACCTGTCAAGCCCTTACCTTTCCTGGGGCGCGTCTCAAAAGCCGCTCTGTGGCTGGGATGGTGTGGATTTCTGTGCAATGAGTAGGGTTGCCGGGTCCCTCTTTGCCACCCGCGGGAGGGGAGGGATTTCAATGCCATAGAGTCCAATTGCCAAAGCGGCCGTTTTCTCCAGGTGAACTGGCCTCTGTCGACTGGAGATTAGTTGTAATAGCAGGAGATCTCCAGCTATTACCTGGAGGTTAAGCAACCAAAATTAACACCCCTGTACTATTACCACAGGTTAGGAAGTAACCACAGGAACAGCTGAAATAAATAAAGGCAGCTCTACAATAAACAAGATATATTAAAGTGCATAAGGTGACTTATAGACAAAAACAACAATAGTATATGTACAACTATATCTAAATGGTCCCGGAGGTACACATATTCAAAAGTTCAAAGTAAGTAGAACTGGAAAGAAGTCCTCATAGATGAGTGATGAGGGAGACGATCGTTTCTTTTCTTCTTCAACCCCGTTTTAAATTGGAGTCATTTCATAAGCATATTTCCATGTCAAGAAATTTGAATATTCTTAAATCTCCCATAGGGATGAAAGACGCAACTTATGTCTGCTGACAAATATTCGGTTCCAATCCAGGATACATCAAATCAAAAACATAGTTGCACAGACGAATTCAACCGTTCCCAAAGGGATACAAAAGGTAACATAAACAAAGGCAATGATAGGCAGAAGGGAATCGGTTTACCAGACGTGGGTTGCAGAACGTGATGTGGTGCCTTTTGGGGACAATCGACTACATTTCAGGTAGTGGCTTCATCGCCCAGTGGTTAGAGCACTGGGCTTGTAAACTCAGGCCACACTTTTGGTTGTGGCTGGGGGCCTGTGGTTTGTTTTGTAGTGCAATGAGAGTCAGAAGCCTGACTTCAAGAAAGCAAACTTTTTAGCTTGCAAATATCAAAAGCCAAGCTGTAGCAAAGAAAACGTAAAGGGTTTGTATTGAAACAAACGTTTTGCTTAGTAGTGAAATTAATTGTTAAGGCTAGAAAGAAATGCTTTAAAAAATGATCCAGCGGCAACCTTGGAGTCAGATCTAATCCATAAATCACACATCGATTAGTTTTCCAGGGTTTCTTATGCTGATGCTGAGCTATTCTCTGAATCACTACAAAACTCCCAAAATCCATTAAAGAACAATTCCATTGTTCTTAACAAAGATAGCAATTATATCAAAAACAACCTAAAACACAGAACCACATGTGTTTGTTTGTTGTATTTAACAAGATTTTAACCCCCACCTTTCTGTCAGCGAGGGCGTCTGACACTTTCTGCCCTCATAGGGCCACCAAGGTGGCTAGCCAATGAAAACATACAAATTAAAATCTCATCTTAAAAGCCGTTAAAACAATTTAAAACCAGAGCTTAAAAATAAGTACAAAAGATAAAAACACAACAGTTAAAACATTAGGGAGGAAGGAGGGAAGCGTTGAGGGAACACCCAGTGAAACAAAAAAAAGTCTTTGCCAGCTGCCAGAGGTCAGCAAGAGAAAGGGGCAGCCAAATTTCCCGGGGAAAGAGTTTAATATATTGTGTTACCTTGTTTACTGCAATAAACAAGATAATACAATATATTTGGGATATCTGCAAATAACCATAAGTTGGGCCATGATGATGTTTGGACTTGGACTGACAGTTTTGTATAATTCAGTCTCATTGAATTCTAAGTTATGTAACAGAAAATGAATGTATATGCCCAATAGTTTTGTCCTATGTTCATAGAAATAATTATTTCCTGATACTTTAATGTGCACTACAGTAATGTTGTTTTGGATAGGAATATGCAGAAAAAATACTGACAGCAAAGGTACGTACTTCTAAGTCATATTGGTTTTGGAGAGAGGGTTATACACATCTTGCATGTATCCCATTGAAATCAATAGGAAGTAGGAGTATTTAACTTGGAGTTAATCAATTCTGTTAATGTTTGGGTTCTCCCTACTCCTTCCACAACGTTATTGAAGCTCCATACATTTTTCTATATAAGCAATATTCTTTTGTGGCTCTAGATGGTGCACCAGAGTCAGATTTAGAAAAGGGGATTTACGCATAAGAATACCAGACAAGAGATTCCCCACAAAGATGTCAAAAAGCTTACAACTGACCAGATATAGCAGGGAGCTGGTACTTTACTGTTTCAGTCAGGTTTCTGGATATCTGCCTCTCTAACAGAACTGCCATGCTCCCTCTGGTTAAACACTGACGTTGCCAAACAATTTCATAACCTCTTTATCTGACTGGGCATCTAGTTTATTCATATTTATTTTAGCCTTTCATAACTTTCTCTCATTGTGTGCCTGCTAGATTCTCTTCCATCCAAAGTACTCTGGTCCAATAATCTCAGAGTCAGGGACAGATTTGCCATTAAGGCACTGAGAAAAGTACTGGTGGGCTGATGCCCTCTGGGGCCACCCAGGTAGCAGGTGAGAGTCACCGCCACAAGACGGTGGCCCTCGGCACATGTGTGGCAGGCGAGAGCCACCGCTGGGAGTGAGGTGGGCGGGAGTGAGCCACTGCCTCTGTGAGTCAGTGGCACTCACCCTGCACAAGGCAGATGGCCTCCTCTTCCTCCCCGCTCTATCCAGGGAGTGGGGCCGGGGTCCTTTTCCAGGATGTTTTTGGTCTCCCAATCTGTCCCTGCTCAGAGTGCGTGCAGGCCTTCTGGTTCGTGCCTAGACCTCTCTTCCTAAGCAAGGGCAGCCTCACCTGCTGCCGTTTCAGTCCACACACTGATCTGGATAATTGTCAAGGTTTTCATTCAGTTTAACTCCAAACCAGTTGCTTGAACACTGCCCTTCTCTCCCTGGGAGCCAGCATGGTGTAGTGGTTAAGAGCAGTGATTTGGAGCGGTGGACTCTGATCTGGAGAACCAGGTTTGATTCCCCAATCCTCCACATGAGTGAGGTAGGTGGGGCTGAGAGAGCTCTAACAGAGCTGTAACTTGCCCAAGGTCACCCAGCTGGCCTCATGTGTAGGAGTGGGGCAACAAATCCAGTTCACCAGATTAGCATCCGCCACTCATGTGGAGGAGTGGAGAATCAAACCTGGTTCTCCAGGTCAGAGTCCACCACTCCAAACCACCACTCTTAACTACTACAACATGCTAGGTAAAGTGTAGATGACTGGGGAAGGCAATGGCAAACCACCCCGTAAACATAGTCTGCCTAGTAAACGTCAGGTTGTGATGTCACCCCATGGGTCAGCAATGACCCGGTGCTTGCACAGGGGACTTTACCTTTACCAAACTACAGTAGTAACTCAAGTTGTTGTGCGTTCCTCACTCAGTGAGCCCTGAGAAGGAAGCAAGTCCTTGGCCAGCTGACAATTGACAATTTCTGCTGTTCTCCCTGAAACTACATCTCCTGCAGAAAAAGAAAGCCAGGGGCAGCCTACCCTGAAACATCACTAAAAAATAACCGAGGAAGCGCCAGGCTGGCTCAGGCACACAGATTCTCCGAAACCATCACAGTCAGGCACCGTTTCATCATCTGTCCCTCAATGTTCCTCCCTGATCACTCTCAGCCTCTTTGAGACGCAATATGTCTTTTATCCATCTGTGAACCATCCCCCATGACTTCTGCACAGCTTTTCTTGGAGAGGGAGGGAGGGCTGAGAATTTCCCTGAGCTAGTCCTAATCTGTTCACTCTCATTTGCATCTCTTTGTGCTTTTCTTTGCTTAAAAAAAAAAAAAAACACTTACAAATGTTTGCATTTACCATCCTGTTTTTATCAGTAAAAATCAATCAGAGGATAATGAAAAGAACAGGTTTATCGTTCTATACTCTTTCCAGCTGGGAATACATTTCTTTCTCTCCCATTTGTGGTATTCCTAATTCTGCTGAATATTAACTTTGGCTTTTGTCATGGCCCCGGGGCTTTAATTTCAGTTTGGTTCTGGAACCAAGATCTAGGTGAAGATGTAAGGCAGCTAGACAATTAGTCACTATAAATAGCTTTGCATGAGAGACAAATCCTCTTTAGGAGGGGGAAAAAAGGCTGTGTAGCTGGGGTAAGATTTATCCCAAAATTTCTTAATCCTTCATGCACAGGAAAACCACCGATTGCAGTAGCTTTTTCTGTGTGCAGAATTTCATATTTTAAAATATATTGATAGCTAGAGCAGCCTGATAGTGTTAGAAGGCTGCTTCTAGAGTTATACTTTATTTATCAATGTTACGTACTTACTTCATATATACAGTCCTCCTTTTTTTCTGAGACTTGTGGCAGGTTACAACTAAAAACAATGCACTAAGAACAGTAATACACATTGAACAAAATAAGAGAACAGAATAAGGACAATAAAACAGCATTACAAGGGACACGGAAACAATATATTGTTCACAATGGTAATAAAGATGGATTACAAAATCAGAGGACTGTTTTTTTTTTTAAAAAAGGATAATATTCACCACAAAAACTGGTGTTAAATCCCTTTAATTTACTTTAATGGTATTGCTCATACGGCCAATTCGGTTCTGAACAGTGTCACACTAAGACTATGACTAAAAGAAAAAGAACACACACACATATCCAAAATTAATAATTTTTATCTTCATCAACTGGGTGGGGGGGACTTGGCAACTGCCAAAGTAATATTAAAATCCACCCTTGCTAAAAGAAACATCAAATTATCCAATTTACATTGAGAGTCCCGAATAAAAGGTTTTATTCATCTTTCCCTTGCCAAGTTAAGCAGGCCACAAATGAACAGAGAATGTTGAAAGGTGTTTATTTGATGAGAACCACGTTGACACACTCACTCAGGGTACGGCACCTTATTGAAACGAGCCAACAGCTCCCCTGACGGGATGGCTCCTTTAAATCCCATAGACTAACTACAGCTTCATTCACTGTATACATTTCCCCTTTAAAATTTTCAAAATGGGTTTCAAACATTGCCCGCAAAGCTGCCTTACACCACAAAAGACTGTTAGGAGATGTACAGGATTTCTGGATTTTCTCAACATCTGTCTGAGGCTTTTTAGCTGGAGATAGGAGGAACTGAACTTGGGACATTCTGTATGCAAAGTAAGTACTCTACCACTGAGGTACAGCCTCTTCAACATGTGGCCAACAAGATTATCTTGTTCAGATCAGAATCATCCTTTAGATTACCTCTGCTGACCTACATATAAGTTTGCAAAGGAGTAGCCATGTTTGGCTGTTGTAGTGAAACGAAACAAAAATCCGGTGGCACCTTAAAGACGACGAAGAAGAAGACTTGGTTTTTATATGCCGACTTTCTCTACCACTTAAGGAAGAATCAAACTGGCTTACAATCACCTTCCCTTCCCCTCTGCAGAGCAGACACCCTGTGAGGTAGGTGGGCCTGAGAGAGTGTGACTAGCCCAAGGTCACCCAGCTGGCTTCATATGCAGGAGTGGGGAAACAAATCCAGTTCACCAGATTAGCATCCGCCGCTAGGGTTGTAATATTTCCTGCTATTACAACTGATCTCCAGCCAATAGAGATCAATTCACCTGGAGAAAATGGCCACTTTGGCAACTGGACTCTATGGCATTGAAGTCCCTCCCCTCCCCAAACCCCGCCCTCCTTAGGCTGGTGGGCAGGGGAAAATGGCAGGTGGAAAACTCTACCTATGAGTTAGTCACGTATAGGATGCTATCTTGCTAAATGGGATTGATGTTTTAAATTATATGTTTTAATTTTATACTTGTATTTATACTTACGGTATACTTGTATTCTATTATTGTTGGAAGCTGCTCTGAGCCTGGCTTGGCTAGGAAAGGGTGGGGAAGAAATAAAAATTAAAAAAAAAATCTTGTATCCTTTAGCATGCCACCCTGCTTCCATTAAAGTCAGTTTTCACATTCTGATGCAGGAAAGTAAACTGACGGAAGATACATTTATTTATTTAGGTATTGTGAAAAATCAACTGTGTTTTTCGAATGAGCCTCTGGGAGTTTGCTGACGGCTCTGCAGAAGCAAATTTCTGGACATTTTCTGAACAATCAAGTATTAGGAGAAGTAATCAAAACAGAAGTCATCCTTGGTTGTACCTCCGCCCCTCTTGACTCAGTGCTGATTAAGTGTTAGATCATTTGCTGATAGAAATGGCTCTGCTGTTTTGTACGTGGGTTCTGGACAAATCACCCCAGCTGTGTATTTTGTGTGAGCGGCTATAATGGTCTCACTTGACTTACGCTGGTTACGTACCACAATAAAGATTGACTGACTGACTGACAAATCACCAAGGCCTGTTCACAGTGCCTTAGGTGTGTTTACTTGGAAGTAAGTCCCATTAAATAAAGTGGAACTTACTTCTGAGTAAGCATGCATCCTTATCAGGCTGCACAAATAGCTGCCTGTAGTATCACTACTACCCCTAGGGTCTCTCCCCACCTGCCCTCCTGGCTCGCGTGGGGAGGGGTGGCTCCTGTTTCTCTTCCTCTGCCTACTCATCTCCCCCTCCCCAGCCCATGTGCGGTGCTGCCACCTTGGCGGCAGGGGGTGGGGGGTGGAGTGGCTTCTGCTCCTCCTCCCACACCTGCAGTGGAGATATGGCGGCAGTGGGGCCAGCATTTGTGGCAGGGGGCAGCCATCCTCCCCTGCCCAACCACTTGCCTGCCTGCAGAGGAGAGGTGGCCGCAGCAGGGGGGATGCAGCTAGCATCAGCTGCAGACTTTCCAGTGCCTCCATTCAGCTGGCTCTTCTCTTCCCCGCTCACCGTAAATTTACATTGTCTGCAAAAGCACAGACAGCATTCCTTTGTTTGCAGGATTTAAACTCCCCCTCAATTTTGGGCATATGTTTTTATGCA
Source organism: Euleptes europaea (assembly GCF_029931775.1). Taxonomy (NCBI): domain Eukaryota; kingdom Metazoa; phylum Chordata; class Lepidosauria; order Squamata; family Sphaerodactylidae; genus Euleptes; species Euleptes europaea. Next base: position 27,029,360 of record NC_079317.1, read on the forward strand.
AACCTAAGGGTCCCTCTACATCTGCAGAAGAATACCGCCTATTTGAACCTGGCCCTATTCTCTAGATCTATTGATCTGTATGGAGCCAGGTTCAGTATTAGATACTTTTTTTTTTGCTGTCAAGTCAGAGCTGACTTATGGCAACCCCCTAGGGTTTTCAATGCAAGAGATCATAGAATCATAGAATTGGAAGGGACCACCAGGGTCATCTAGTCCAACCACCTGTACAATTCAGGAAATTCATAACTACCTCCCCTACACACGCCCAGTGCCCAGAAGATGACCAAGATGCCCTCCTTCTCATGAACTGCTAAGTTCATAGAATCAGCATTGCTGACAGATGGCCATCTAGCCTCTGCTTAAAAACCTCCCGGGAAGGAGAGCTTACCACCTCCCGAGGAAGCCTGTTCCACTGAGGAATTGCTCTAACTGTTAGAACATTCTTCCTAATGTCTAGATGGAAACTCTTCTGATTTAATTTTAACCCATTGATTCTGGTCCAACCTTCTGATGTTCAGAAGTGGTTTGCCATTGCCTTCCTTTGGGTAGCAACCCGCAAATTCCTTGGTAGTTTCCCACCCAAATACTAACCAGGGCCGACCCGGCTTAGATTCCAAGATCTGATGGACTGTCCAGGTTAGGGAAAATACAGGATATAATATATCTAAAATGACAATAACGTTTTTTAGGTCTCCTTTTATATTCAGTATTTTTATTTCTTGGGGGAGAGCAGCATGAATAACTTTGGACACTAGCTGTGCAATCCTAAGCAGAATTACACTCTTCTGAGTCCACTGAAGTCTGTTGAAGGGTATAACTCTGGAAGTGTTACAGTATGCCTTGCGAATACAGCTGAAACAGGCCACCATACATCACAGTGTATGGCCTGTTCTGTCTTAGCTCAAGAGTTAAAGTCAGCTGAGACCCTTTGCTTGCAGCTCAAAGGAGCTGACGATGCCCCCACTGTCTAATTGCTCCATCCAAAAGGCACATTACTTGGTCCCTCATAACAGCTGGTATCTCCCCTGAAACAACTCTGGCAGATAGGATGGCAGCCTTGAAACGTTCCAACAGAAAGGACACGTGGCGAGCCGGCATGGTGTAGGGGCTAGTGTGCCAGACTAGGATCTGGAAGACGCAGGTTTGAATCCCTTCTCTGCCAAGGACTGAGCGACCTTGGGCCAGTGATGCCCTCACAGCCTAACCACTTTCTGGGGTTGTTATGAGGGTAAAATGGAGGACAGAAGAACGATGCAAGCCATTTTGGGTCCCCACTGGAGAGAAAAGAGTGTAAATAAAACCCTGGTCCTATAAAAAATGGTATTTTACATATGTCAGAGCATGAACATTACATTATTTGAATATACCACCTTGTATTAAATTTCAGTTGCTTTTATTTTTGTACTCGTAAAGGATATTCTTTCCTTTATTTATAGTCTGCCTTTCTCATGGAGACTCAGGGCAGTTTATAAACCACAAAAACAAAACAAGCAGATCCCATGAGACGTCCAATAAACAGCGTGATGGGACTAGATTACAAAATCGGAAAACAATGCAAATAAAGCATGATCTACCACAAACAATACAAAAACGGGGGTCAATAGCATGTCATGGTCCAAAAATATTGATTCAGATCTAGTTGGAAACCTCCAGATGGTCCAGCAGCTGAGATATTTCCCAAAGGGGAGAAGAGAGAACCTACTCACTGCTTCAGGAGAATATTTTATTATTTAATTTTGGTGCTTCAGTTATGGGCTGGATTGTATAAGTTAAAAATATGTGTCTCAGAGAGAGAGAGAGAGAGAGAGAGAGAGAGAGAGAGAGAGAGAGAGAGAGAGAGAGAGAGACCATGCCTTGGGACAGGGGGCAGGATTTGATGACCTCCTTGCGTATTAAACTCCCATCAGATACCATGAAGTAGACTTGTGAAAGTCTGGAATATTTTAACTGCCTAGCTTGCAGCAATGTCGGAGCTTATTTTATATTTTCTTCGCATCCTCTGGAGCAAGAGAAAACGGTCGAGAACATTTCCTTCTACCCTACTAACGTCCCATAATTATTTTGCAAAGGTTCCTGCAAACAGTTGCTTCCCTGAGGCACAGTGACAAGACTGCCTGTGCGAAATAGATAATCTATTTCCTACGGCAAATAAGGAAAAAAAAAACACGTCAGGTTCCAGATGCATATTTTTATGAGTAAATAATATAAAGGAAGCACATGCTCCTCAGTGCGGAAAATACAGGGTTTCCACGTGAGAAAAAAAAGGTGAGCTTCAGGACTGGACTTTGCAAAGAATTCAGGTTATGTTGTCAGAAGGTAACACTTTACCTGACCTTCAGGTAGGTGGAATTCTAAAGTGAAAATGTCACATATGTAAGAAGGGCCAAACTGGCCATTTCACTTACAGGGAAATCTCCTGGGGAGCTGCCATCTAGGCTCGCCAGGTCCCTCTTCGCCACTGGCGGGAGGTTTTAGGGGTGGAGCCTGAGGAGGGCGGGGTTCGGGGACGGGAGGGACTTCATTGCCATAGAGTCCAATTGCCAATGCGGCCACTTTCTCTAAGTTCACTGATCTCTATCGGCTGCAGATCAGTTGTAATAGCAGGTGATCTCCATCTACTGCCTGGAAGTTGGCAACCCTACTGCTGTCCTAAAGGGCCACTGGCAGCCAAGAGCAAACAGAGCCAGCAGCTCTGCCAGTGCCTCATTCTCAGGCCCTTCAGCAGCAACAATTATTTGTTGGCCCCTCCCACACTGCTGCCATTTTGTGGGAGGGGCCAATGAGTGAGTCAATGCACGTTGCTGGGAACGCTGAGCTTAGTGGCCCTGCAGCTCCAGCTTTGACAGCTTCTCGTCTTGGCTTGCTCCAGGGCCACTTCCTATAGGCAAGAAGAAAAACATAAGACCCAGATCATTTTTAGTTGTGCCTTCAAAATAAGAATAATTCTTCCCCTTTGGTGGACAGAAAAAACGCTTTTTCCTCCTCTCTCATGGTAGTGTCAAGATGTGAATGTTCTTCAGAAGCGTGCAGGGAACAGAAAGCCAGGACTCTTGTACTCTCTGGTTCTTTGTATCTCTGAACGTCTGACATTGCCCCTGACCACCCAACATTTGGCTTTTGTGCCATTTATTACTGCTCATGCCTTATTCACCTGGCTTTAAGGCTGTTTGCCCAACCAGGCTCTTAAGTCCTGAGATGAAACAGCTCTTTAGAATCAGGATGCTCATATACAAAGTCTGCCTCCATGGGAGTCTTCTCTGGAGCACTGGGATCTATATGCTCCAATGCAAGTTGGCTTCTGTTGTTTTCATGCTGGAGTTTGGGCACATATCCTTTAAATAATGGAAGCTTCTATCTGATCTTCCTTTTCTATCTGCTGTTGTTGACGGTGCTTAGAGAAGTTGGCTGTCTTCATGACCTTTCTGTGTGTCACCAGATAGAGAGATTGTCTGGTTTACTGAGGAGCATCCTTAAATGATACTGTATTGGCTGTTGCCTTGGCTGTTTCAGGCTCTCTTATATTCCTGCCTTCAGAGGCTAGCAGTGCACAAAAGATGATTGGCAAGCTGAACAGAAATCTGTGAGACTGCTGAATAGAAAAGGTTGAAGTACGACCTTCCTGGTTCTCTGAAAGAAGAAACTGCCTCTCAACATTCAAGCAGGCATTGGAGTGTGGCAGATACGTGGCTGAAAAGTACTGGGAAAAAAGTAAGAGGGTTTATTTGTTTTGATACTTATGAACACAATAGGGTTTCACATTCCCCCTCCCCAATGTATGAAGCGGAACAGCAGAACCAAGCTCTCTGTCTTCAGTCCCTCCATGCACTGAAGATCAGATTAGCCTCTTCAAACACACGTCTCTGGGTAGTCATGGGGCATTCCAGGCTGGGTTCCCAACTGTGTGGAGAGTCCCCTACAAATAGGGTTGCCAGGTCCCTCTTCGCCATTGGTTGGAGATTTTGGGGGTGGAGCCTGAGGAGGGCAAGGTTTGGGGAAGGTTTGGGACTTCAATGCCATGGAGCCCAATTGCCAAAACAGCCATTTTCTCCAGGTGAACTGATCTCTATTGGCAGGAGATCAGTTGTAATAGCAGGAGATCTTCTGCTATTAACCTGGAGGTTGGCAACCCTACCTACAAAGCATTCAGTTTTGACCTTCAAATGCTGTGGGGAGGTAATACAGCCAGAGATGTCATGGTTGGGGTCAGGTTACTAAATGATGTGGGGCAGTACTAAAACTCTCATTGAAGCTGTGCAAAAATGCACATGCGTGTCATAACCTCAATGATAACATGAACTTAAATAAACAACAGACTCCCCAAAAACGTTTTCATCTATACTTCTTTTTCCTTAATGATTCTGCTCAAATGACCAATAGGTCTTAAGCAGGACCACACTAAAGTTCAATGGCCAAAATATTGAATATTTAATATATTCTCCTTATTCTTTAAAATAGGCAGCCTAGACAGACAGACAGACAGACAGACAGACAGACAGACATCTTTACCATCTCTTATTTTTATTTAAAAAATTCAGGAAGGGTGAGCTCCTTCTTTCCATTATCAAATGACTCAACCAGTCTCTGTCTATTAACCTCAAATAATGGACAATGAAAAAACCAGTGACTTATTGTACCTATACTGCCAGACCCACAATGGCAGATCCTATCGGAAAATGGAATTTATCTATATTTAAAGGTTGGGCAATTAATTTACTCACCATCTGTTTATACAAACAGCGGTATAGCAGTAAGCAGTATTGGTCTGTGGGTGTGGGGGGAAATTAGGACTACCATCAGGCTAAGTCTGTGCACTCATTAAATACTCCTGTTTGTGCCGTATTGAACCATATTGTTTAAATATGTGAGACATAACCCAAGAAACAGGCTCAAGCTGCTCACAAAAACCACCCACTGAAACATTGGGTTCCTGCTTGGAACTGGCAAGCAGAACATGAGCCAACCTGGTGGGTGTTCGGGCATCTCTATACGCATTAAGATTTGACCCCAGTAGCGCCTTAGAGACCAAGAAGGTTTTCAGGGTGTAAGCTTTTGAGAGTCAAACTCTCTCCCTCAGATGCTTGTATCTTACAAATGGAGCTTTGCGTCTCGAAAGCCTATACCCCAAAAATCTTGTTGGGATGCTCGTATCTGATGATGTTGGTCTCCAAGATGCTACTGGACTTGAATCTAGCTGTTCTACTGCAGACCAATACGGCTGAAACTTATGTGCAATGTATGTGATCCCCTCCTTGCACAGAAAATATGTCTGGGAAAGTCTAAAGTGACAATTTGTGATAGCATTGTCTGAGATTGTTAAAACGTTTATACATAATGTGATTTGAATACATGATAAAAGAGTTCTTAAAATTATATAAGAAATCACATTGGACAATGTATTTGCAAGTATTTGTAACAGGACTAAAACTTATGGGCACAATTTAGTGAAAATCCATTACAATATACATTCCAGTCCTCATATGTTTGTTCAGAAGCAAGTCCCACTGGGTTCAAGTAAGTGGGTATTGGGGCAAGTATGCATCCAGAGCCTATGCATGTTTGCTCAGAAGTAAGTACCACAGATTTCAATAAGTCTTACTGCCAAATAAGTGTTGCATTGGACTGCAGCCTCAGTCTTGAGTAGCCTGACCTTCATTTATAGCAATAGGCATTAAATATGACTTATTTCCTCCCCAGAAGTTTAAAGAAAATACTTCTCCATTAATTGTTTCTCAAGTTGCTGATCCCAGATCCTTTTATATTAATATCTTGGCAACGACTGCTTTACGTAACTCAGTATGAATGAAGAGGCAATGTTAGTTTGGTTGGCCCTGGGTCGGAGAAGTATCACATCCCTCAAATTTCCATGGAGTAGAGGGCTCATCATTGCATGACAAAGCAATAAGAACTGTTTAACCATCAAGATTTTACTAAAGAAAGCAACTCTTTTATCATTTATGCAAATTAAATTATGTATACATGTTTTGAGTAGGTCCTGATTTGTGCCAAATCTAAATAAAAAGGAGACGTGAGTCACAGAACCTGATTTCAATATCAGATCCTTGAACACTCAAATGTTCTAATAAATAATGATGTTGGCATATACAGAGTGCCGTTTCTTTCATCAAACAGCACCCACAAGCTCAGCAAATGCACTGGATGTGGAAGGGTAGGGCTTGGATCCTAAGCCTTTTTCCCAATGGCACAATGCCCTTTTCCTTTGTAGAGGCAGTCTTCCATGGCCAGGTATTCGTCCAGCAATAGGCATTTCTGCTTGTGAAAAACCAATGTCTTTCAAGAGCTGAAACATGCTTAGAACCAAGGGACATGGTCTGCTGCAGAGGACCAGTTCTTCAGCGAACAAGGAGGAGCACAAGAGAAAGAAGGCATCGTATCCATGCCCAGGTATTCAGTCAGGGTGAGTTCAACAGGCTCATGATGCAGCACTTCCTACTTCAAGAACTAACCACTAGTGATTCGAATCAAATAATTTGTCCATGGCTTGCTTATGGTTCAGTGGCAAGATAAGACAGTAGAGTGGATCCACCCATCCTTTTCAATCAGTTTCATTCAGTTCCCCTTCTTACTACAGTCCTCATCCCACATGTCCGTTGTACATGCAGGTCCAAAGTGTAGCCTTTTGGGGTGCTCAACGGGGTGGTCAATGGGGCTGTGGCTCAGTGATAGAGCATCTGCTTGGCATGCAGAAGGTCCCAGGTTCAATCCCCGACATCTCTAATTAAAGGGACTAGACAGGTAGGTGTTGTGAAAGACCCCTGCCTGAGACTGCTGGTATGAGTACTGACTTTGATGGACCAAGGGTCTGATACACTATAAGGCAGCTTTGTGTGTTCATGTGACCCTCTTTTACTAGCAAAGAAGCTGGTTGGAGCCAACCCAGTGACTGTAACCTCTATTTTGCTGGAAGTACAGAGCCCAATGAATATTTCTGCTTGTGTTGTATAAAACAATTATGGAAGCCAGGAATTCACTAGCTCTGTAAGTAATGCAGTGCAATTCCTAAACAGAGTTACACCCTTGGAAATCCTTTGGAGGGAATGGGCGTAGAAGGGTACAAGTGGAGGTTTTCCAACAATGTTGCATTTTCCCACAATCTCCTGTTTTAGAACCTGCGACTAGTTAAGCTTTGTGTGAGGACAGCGAAATGCTCTCTGGCCTAACAGCTCACAATCTGAGCCTGTGGTCCTCGGCACGTTTACATGGAAGTAAGCCCTCTATGAGTCCAGTGGGATATTCCTGATGCATAAGATCAGGCGGCATGTCTTCAACCGTCCCATTCTTTCCGCTCGGTTTAATTTATTCATTGTGTCTCATTACTTCAAACCGCACTGAAGCTCGTGCGGCTTGCTGAGGAGCAGCATCAAGCACGGAAACAGCTTTTAATCTTGTCAGGGCGGAACACAAAACCAAATTGTTCTACCAGCAGGTGGCTTGCGCATTTCAAGGAGCGGTTTTCTGTAACTGGAGCACAGGGCCGAAAGAAGCGACTGTCAATTATGGCTGTCAGAGAGGAGCTGGAGGAGGAAAGTGGCGGATCAATGGAAAATGCAAGCAGACATGGCATTTGCTGGATCTCTTTAGGTTAAACGCCCAGCCTCCCCACTGCTTTCGATAATCTGCACGGCTCCCCGAGAGTGCGAATAGAAGACATAACTCAAGTCTTTTAAACAGGAAAGCGGAAAGGATGCCGGATAAATACTGGAATGTTTTGCAGTAAATCAGAAGGCAAGTGTACATACAGTACAGTTCGCGCAAAGGATTGGGAAGAGCTTTCAGCGCTCTGTCAAAAGGGAAAACCAGATGGCGGCAGCCATCTAATTAGCTCTGAGTCGGATGCTATCCTTGCTAGAAATTTAACACAAACACCCTCACTAAACTACGCTGCTATCCATTTCTCCTTTCTGAGGAAAGCGTGATATGATGAAATACTCTTAGACAATAGGCTGTTTACTGAACACCTTGTCTCTCTCAGCCGAAACCACCATGAAAATGACATCATAAGAACAAAATATTAAATTATTGCTACTAGATCTAGCCTGATCTCGTCAGACCTCAGAAGCTAAGCAGGGTCAGCCCTGGTTAGTCTTTGGATGGGAGACCACCAAGGAAGTCCAGGGTTGCTGTGCAGAGGAAGGAATTGGCAAACCACCTCTGTTAGTCTCTTGCCTTGAAAACCCCATAAGGGGCACCATAAATCAGCTGCGACTTGACGGCACTTTACACACACACACACACACCACAAACTGCAGACCTGACTATGAATCAGACTAATTTCCCAAGTGTTGCAGGGGCCCAGTTTGGATTGGGGCCATGGCATGGGAGGGGAAGGGGCATTAGCTTTCCCCCATATGCCATTTTCCCCACCAAAAATAGCACAGGGGAAATGGTTTGCTCTTTTGGGAGTCTGCATGTGTAGCTTATCAATACAGCTGACACCCGACTGATAGGATGAGAGTCGGGTCAGGGGAAGCCAGCTGCAACTCATGCGGGGGGAGTCTAGTTTGTCAGTTAGTAAACTGCAGCGGGAGGGGTAAGTGGCAAAGTCCCACTCCGCAAAATGTATGGACAGCTGGATACGGCCAGTACCTGTAACAAGAAAAAAAGACTGAACAAAATCAGCAAAAAAGTATACAGTTTTCCCCTCATGTCTAAAATTCTAAGAGCTGGGAATCTAGTGAGCAGCTGTGGGGAGGGAGGCCTAGAGACAAGACATCACCACAAAGAAGATCCTGTCCCTAGAAAGTCTTCCCACCACATTTCCTACAAATGAAGATCTCTGCCGAAGAACCTAACAACAACAAGAAGAAGAAGAGTTGGTTTTTATACCTCACTTTTCTCTACCTTTAAGGAGTCTCAAAGCGTCTTACAATCACCTTCCCTTCCCCACAGCAGACACCTTGTGAAGTAGGTGGGGCTGAGAGAATTCTGAGAGAACTGTGACTAGCCCAAGGTCACCCAGCAGGCTTCATGTGGAGGAGTGGGGAAACCAACCAGTTCTCCAGATTAGAGTCCACTGCTCTTAACCACTATACCACGCTGGCTAACAGGTCGGCAGACCACAAGGAGCCTCTACACAGACTCTGCAGACCTAATTACTACTTACTTAATAGGGTCGCTGCATTTCACTCTTTACAGAAACAGTTTATTTGGTCTCTGCACAGTGTGCATAAATTCAATACATGAAGCTTCTGGCAGGACAGCATTGCTGTATCAGGCATATCAAACACACATGCTGAGTTTTTAGTTGTCAGTGCTTGTTAAAGGCATAGTGCTTATTCCGGCGTGTGTGTGTGGGGGGGAATAGGGTTGCCAACCTCCAGGTACTAGCTGGAGATCTCCTGCTATTACAACTGGTCTCCAGCCAATAGAAATCAATTTCCCTGGAGAAAATGGCCGCTTTGGCAATTGGACTCTATGGCATTGAAGTCCCTCCCCTCCCCAAACCCCGCCTGCCTTAGGCTCTACCCCAAAAACCTCCCACCGGTGGCAAAGAGGGACCTGGCAACCCTAGGGGGGACCCCAATGTCTCAGGCCTGAGTAACCAAATACTAAAGGCCTGTGTTTTTAGAACTGACTCCTGCAAGAGAGCACTGGCATCATCAGCGAATAGGGTATAATTAGGGTTGCCACCCTCCAGATCTCCTGCTGTTACAACTGACCTCCAGCCGATAGAGATCAGTTCACCTGGAGAAAATGGCTGCTTTGGCAATTGGACTCTATGGCGCTGAAGTCCCTCCCCTTCCCAAACCCCACCTTCCTCAGGCTCAGCTCAAAAAACCTCCTGCTGGTGGCAAAGAGGGACCTGGCATCCCTAGGTCTAGTCGTTAGAGCATCAGACTAGCATCTTGGAGACTAGGGTTGCCAGGTCCCTCTTTGCCACCGGCAGGAGGTTTTGGGGGCGGACCCTGAGGCGAGTGGGGTTTGGGGAGGGGAGGGACTTCAATGCTATAGAGTCCAATTGCCAAAGCGGCCATTTTCTCCAGGTGAACTGATCTCTATCGACTGGAGGTCAGTTGTAACAGCAGGTGATCTCCAGCTAGTACCTGGCGGTTGGCAACCCTATCAGAGACCCAAGTTTGAAACCCCATTCTGCCATGGAAGCTTGCTCGGTCAGTGGCATTCGTTCAGCCTAATCAACCTCACAGGGTTGTGGTTGTTGCAGGGTTGCCAGCTCTAGGAAATACCTGGAGATTTGAGGGTGAAGCCTGGGGAAGGTGAGGTTTGGGGACCTTAGTGGGGTATAATGTCATAAAGTCCACCCTCCAAAGCTGCCACTTTCTCCAAGGGAACTGAGTTCTGTTTTTTGGAGATCAGCTGTAATTCCGGGAGAGCTCTCGGCAACATTATGTGAAGGTAAACCAGAGGAAGGACAAACGATGTTATAAGTGGCTTTGGGTGCCTAAGGGGGAGAAAAGTGGGGTACAGGTTTTTCAGTAGATAAATATTGGACATTTTGGAGGACATTGATTCATAGGGTTGCCAATGCCATGAGTCGGAAGCGACTTGATCGCACTTAACACACACAAAGATTGGATGTGCCTCAGTGACACAAGTGTACTGTCTGAGGCAGTGGCTTTAGCCTTCCCCTCCTGCTTCCCAAGAGCACTTTCAGTAATCACAGGAGACTCTTTCCTCCTGCCTGGCCGCTTCATTCACACACACACCTCGTTCCCTGTGCACCACCGTGGCTTGGCAAGTATCCAGCTGTCATTTACACTAGCAGAAAATCTTCTCCCCTGGGGTGGGGGCAGTCAGTCTGTGCATTTTTATCTTAACGTTGGTGAGATGGGAACTTACTAGAGTGAGTTGAACATTCCTGGGAGTACCAACATTTCCCTCATTTCCAGAGGAATAATCTTGTACTGTGGGTTTCCATATATGGCCTGCAGCGCAGCTGTGTGGGGAGCATACACCCTGCAAGAGCTCACATCCCACCTGCATAGTGTAAGGATGTGGGCAATTTACATGGAAGAAGATGAGAGTTTTGGATAACACCACTGCAGGCAGTGGAAGCAGGGTTGCCTTTTTCAGTGTTGTTACTGATTAAAAAAAAAATCCTTCTAGCACAGGGGTCCTCCACACGATGCCTGCAGGTGCCATTGTGCCCACAGACACCTTTTCTGGTGCCTGCCAAGTGTTTTTAGAAAGTGGGCAGGGCCAGGTAGGGCTTTTGCCCAGCAAGGCTTCTGATTGACTATTGGAGACTTGTTTGGCTGTGCAGATTTTTTAAAAATGTTGCTTTGACAGTAGCTGCCACCACAGCATAAGGATCTGCACTGTGTTACTGAAGTTAAGCTGTGGCAGCCCTTTTGTTGCTGCGCCCACCATGCCGTCTCAGAATTCCAAATGTGCCCGCAAGCTCAAAAAGGTTGGGGACCCCTGGTCTAGCATGCAAAAATCTGCAATGTAAGAAAAAGGTTTTCATGCAGCCCTCTCCCTGCTGTGCTCATGTAGTACATGTAAGAAATCCCCCCTCCTCAAGTGTGAGGCAATTACACAGCATGTTCTGTTTCCCAGCAGAGCCTGAAGTGATCCAGTTTAGCATTTCACCCTTTCATGATTCCACTCCATTCTGTGTAACTTGCAGAATGGGTAGGGTTGCCAGCTCCGGGTTGGGAAATACCGGGATATTTTGGGGGTGGAGCCTGAGAAGGGCAGGGTTTACAGAGGGGAGTAGGGTTGCCAACCTCTAGGTATTAGCTGTGGATCTCCTTCTATTACAACTGATCTCCAGCTGATAGAGACCAGTTCACCTGAAGAAAATGGCTGCTTTGGCAATTGGACACTATGGCACTGAAGTCCCTCCCTGGGAAGAGGGACCTGGCAATCCTAGAGGGGAGGGACTTCAATGCCATATTCAATTGCCAAAGTGGCCATTTTCTCCAGGGGAACTGATTTCTATCAACTGGAGAGCAGTTGTAATAGTGGGGAATTTCCATCCATTACCTGGAGGTTGGCAACCCTAAGAATGGCTCATGTGTAGTACAAATAGTTAAATATCAATAGTCCTATTTGTTAACTGCATGGATGCCTGCAACCATTAATAGAATCGTTTGTTGTTCTATTACCATTAATAGAATCATTTGTTGTAGGATTTTTGATCTATTCCTTACCCCCACCCCTGCTGCCTTAGAGGGTTCTATATATCTGTTGTCACCATTTCTGCAGGATTTTATTATTCTGCTGTTCAGCATTAAGAAGGCTTAGACAATCTCAGATCATTTGGCAGGATCCAGGGTGGAGTTTTCATTATTTCTGAGGTGGATTAAAGGAGGCGCAGGCTAGTCTTCTAATGGTTTCCCTTTGAAATGTACTAACAGTGTCTTATCCGGAGAGTTACGCTTGGCTGTACAGCACCTCTGGCATAACAGAATGCGGTCTGTGCACCGTGCAAGATATCAACATTTGTTTTAGCCTGGATTCTAGGGCACGAGGGTATTAAGGCGAAATGAAATGGCAGCGGCAGCTGTTGCAGGCATCCCCCCCCTCCCACAGGACTCCGGCTAATAGGATATGGATCGTCTTCCAACACGGAGTTAATTTCAAATCACAGGATAACAAAAAATATTAAACACAAGTACACACTCTGCCGTCCTATAATTATGATTAAAAGGGATCGATTCATCGGTCAGAAATCTCTTCGGAACGGATGGCAATGTTTGGAGGGAGCATCCTCTTGAATCCCAGCTGCAAAAGAAGGCCCCTGTGCCCTGCTTGTGGGTTTTCTGGAGGCATTTAGTTGTCCTCTGTTAAAAAGAGGATGCTGGAGTTGATGGATGCTCAAGCTGATCCACCAGGACCCTTATTAGGCAATTATGATGCTGGAATATTTAAAAACAGAATGTCCTGCTTAAGGGATCCTATCACAAACTGGAATGGTAACGGGGAATAATTTTTAATGCAGGAATGCAATCCTGTGTAGAGTTACTCCAAAGGGCTTACAATGGAGTAACTGCATAGGGTTGCAATGGTAGTCTGTTACCTGTTCTTAAGCTTTAAATATGATGAAAATCGACAGTTGCCCAAACTTTCATTTTAAATTTTTGCACATACTAATTCCAGCATGTCACAGTGGGCAGGATTCATTTTGATGGGATTTGGTGTGTGGTATGTGTGTGTGCTGGGGAAAACAAATCTGAAATTTTACGTTTTGCTTTAAAAGAGTTTCTTTTCAATTAATCAGCCTCTGGAAATGTGCCCAGTTTTACACACAGAAAGAACAAAACCCACCATTTCTCACAGTAGGCAGGATTCATTTTGATGGGATTTCCAGTCCCCAAAAATGGGTGTGTTTGTGTGTGATGGGAAAATAAATCTGAATTTTTACATTTTGCTTTAAAAGAATTTCTTTTCAATTAATCAGCCTCTGGAAGTGTGCCCAGTTTTTATACACAGAAAGAAAAATTGCTTCCATTTTAAGCTGCGAGGGAATTCTCTCCTCTTGTTTATGTTATAATGGCTTTCCGTGTAGGACTTTCCACTCCGAGCAGATGGGCTTTTGGCAGGATTGGCTTTCTTCAGAAAATCCCTCATCAGAAGTCTTTTTAAGCAGGGCCGACTCAGCGTAGACATTTTGAGGGCAACCTCCAGCAATCCTTTGCCTGTCTTACACACACACACACACACACATTCTTGTCTTATGCAGCACACAATGGTCACGTAGGCAAAGTAAGAGGAGCCTGTGTAAGGATGCAAAAAATATATTTTGGCTTACTGAGTGAGGAAATCAGCAATATGCTGCACTAATATAAGATAAACACATACATATAATTTATTTTGGTATTTAAACCCTGCCTTTCTCCCCAAGGCATCCAACCGACAACATTGCTCTCCCCTCCTGTTTTATCCTCACAACATCAACCCTGTGAAATAGGTTAGGATGAGACACAATGGTCGAAAACGCATGGTCGCTTTAGCCTCCTTTATTCCTTGTTTCAGCCAGGATTCAGCCAGGCGAAACGCATGCATTCGATCCTGGCTGAATCCTGGCTGAAAAAGGGAATAAAGGAGGCTGAAGCGACCGTGCGTTTTCGCCCAATGACTGGCCATGTGGGAGTTGAACTGATGATACTGCTTCCAGTCCGAAAATAGTTCCACGAGTTTGTGGTATCTTAATAATTTCCTTAGTAATTTCTTGGAGGAGCACGCTGGCAACCTTCTGTTCTCAGGCTGAAAGTCTCTGTGTGCCTCCTCCATTGATGCAGGACTCTCAGCACCACCACCCCATCTCGCTGGGTCAGCCTCTCCCACACCATTGCTGCTGCTGGAGCCAGGTGGCTCTCTGTGGCTGCTGGGCCCACTGCAGATGTCAACCTTCTTGCCACTGGCCTGCCCCCCCAACATCGCTGTCGGCTCCCTGTCCCCACTCACCATTGCCACTGCCCCCCCCCCCAGTCCTGCAGGTTCCTTGTGGATCCCCATAATAGCCAAGTTGGCCAAATCTGAGGATACTTATATCCAGTGACTGGAGCCATGAACAGACAAGAAAGATCTTTCTACAAACCTGAAAAGTTCCCCAGGTTCCCCCCCCCCAAATGTGAAAACTAAAAAAAATAAATTGAGGGGTTTAAAAGAAAACCCCAAAATGATAAAAGCAGTGCCTGTAGCTTTAAGAAATGGAAGCCTTCAGTGGCTGTTGCTAGGCAACCACAGCATTCTAGGCTTGATTTCTCTTACCAAAAGGACGGGGGAGGGGGAAGAACCATTACCAGGGCTGTTTTGTTCTGTCTGCTTGCTACTGTTCAACAGCAGCCACCATATGAAAGCCAGTATGCTGTAGCAGATGGCACTTCATGCTAAGGTCTGGGAGACCCAGGTTCAAATTACCAGTCTGCCATGGAAGCTCACTAGGTTATGTAGGGTCAGTCACATACTTTCAGCCTAATTTACCTCGCAGGGTTGTGAGGATAAAAAGGAGAAGAGGGGAATGATGTAAGGTGCTTTGGTCCCCACTGTGGAGAAAGGTAAAGTATAAATGAAGAAAATAAATAATAAATATAGTTGAAGATGGTAAGTAGATAAAAGGTAGGTTGGTGAATGGATAAGAAGGAAAGAATGAGGCAGGGAAGGGGGAGAGGAGATGCCAGAAAGAGGAGGAAAGGAAGTAATGTGGGAAAGTGATGCCCCCTGCCCACACACCCAAGTCCTTGAAAGTTCCCATGCAAGTAGGCCTGGCTCAGCAGCCAGCAGCACACAACTGGGTAGGGTTGCCAGCTCCAGGTGGGGAAATAGCTTAAGATTTTGGGGGTGGAGCCTGAGGAGGGTGGGGTTTGGAGAAGGGAGGGACTTAAATGCCATAGAGTCCAATTGCCGAAGTGGCCATTTTAACCAGGGGAACTGATCTCTGTCACCTGAAGATCAGTTGTAATAGCGGTAGAACTCCTGCCACCACCTGGAAGAAGAAAAAGAAGAAGACGAGAGAAGAGTTGTTTTTTATATGCCGACTTTCTCTACCACTTAAGGAAGAATCAAACTGGCTTACAATCACCTTCCCCTCCCCTCCCCACAACAGACATCCTATGAGGTAGGTGGGGCTGAGAGAGTGTGACTAGCCCAAGGTACCCAGCTGGCTTCATGTGTAGGAGTAGGGAAACCAACCCGGTTCACCAGATTTGCCTCCATCGCTCATGTGGAGGAGTGGGGAATCGAACCTAGTTCTCCAGATCAGAGTCCACCACTCCACCCGGTTCTCTAGATCAGAGTTCACTGCTCCAAACTACCACTCTTAACCACTACACCACAGCTCATGTGGAGGAGTGGGGAACTGAACTCGGTTCTCCAGATCAGAGTCCACTACTCCAAAGTTGGCAACCATACAACTGGGCCATAGTTTTATTAGGTAGAGGCTGTGGGGAAGGCAGCTGAAAACAAGGGGGCAGATAAAGGTAGGTTGGCTGTTGGGTGGGAAGGAAAGAAGGAAAGCAGGAAAAAGGGAGACACTGTGGGGAGACATTCAGAAGTTCACATCTTCCAATCCACGCTGTGGGGAAACCTATGTTGACTCGTGTTCCCAGAAAGATTAACTCAAATCAGGGGAAACCACAGAAGGCAACAGAAGTCTCAGAGCTGAAAGACAATGTTACCTGGATGCTCCATAAACCCCTGCTCCCCTTTGAGATCTGGGGCACAGCAATTCCTCTGTGTAGAAGCAGCCATAGTCCAAAGTATGCTTTCTCCCACTGAAC
Organism: Euleptes europaea; assembly: GCF_029931775.1. NCBI lineage: Eukaryota > Metazoa > Chordata > Lepidosauria > Squamata > Sphaerodactylidae > Euleptes > Euleptes europaea. Next base: position 27,045,562 of record NC_079317.1, read on the forward strand.
AATTTTGCTTGCATGAAAGGGGAATTGGTATATACTGTGTTTGGGGAAACCTCAATGTTTAACCCAGGAGGAAGCCTTTCAAATGCCTCTTTCCCCAGGAACCATTATGGGGATATTGCTTCTTTTGTCTATCTTATGAAGGCATCAGTACCTTTGCAACATCAGCAACTATTATATTTGCCCGCATTCCTTCTCCTGTTCTCCATTTATCCTCACAACAACTCTGCAAGGTAGGTTAGGCTGAGAGTGTGTGACTGGCCAAAGGTCACCCAGCACGCATCCATGGCAGAGTGGTGATTCAAACATGGATCTCTCAGTTCCTAGTCCGACACACTAACACAGCCTCTCAAAGATGACCAAAACACAGTAATTCAATAACCTATACATTAATGCTTCTTTACCTGTACCACAAGCAACCTATTCAAGAGCCATCATTTCTGCCATTCAAAGCCCTTAGCTCTTACAACATTACCAGTCTTGTTCTTTCCTAACAGTCCAGGAATTGTAGATTCTGGGCGAAAACGCACGGTCGCTTTAGCCTCCTTTATTCCCTGTTTCAGCCAGGATCGAACACATGCGTTTTCGCCGAACATGCGTTTGATCCTGGCTGAATCCTGGCTGAAACAGGGAATAAAGGAGGCTAAAGCGACCGTGCGTTTTCGCCCTTTGAGACACAAACAGTCCTTTTAGTATCAATTTGCAGATCACCATACCTCTGCACGGCCTGCTTTTAAAAAGCCATAATCTCATCCCCTGAATTTCAGGGTAGTTTTTTAAAAGGTCATTTGAGCAAGTAACTCCTACAGTCTTTTTCAACTGATCGTGAGGAGGGGAATCAGTGGTACAGAATCCCAGCAAGCCTGCTTCGTTAGAGATTAAATACATCACAATGCAAAAGCTAGAAGTCATTTAGCCTTAGTTACCATGACGCAGGGATGACCATGGCAACTAGAAACAACTCATCCTTTGACCCTTTCTTCTTCTGAAAAAGTATGTGACATAACAGCAGCCCTCCAGGACTGGAAATTAGGACTCTGCTTAGGAAGTACCCAAGAGCAAAAGCTTATGTTGCAGCCGACTATGTTCCTAGTTGATAATTTAGTGGGGATCTTGTTGGACATTTTCTATGCCTCTTTCCTTCTGCTTTCAAACAAACACTCATCCTTTAAATGCCTCTGTTTTGTTTGAAAAATAGAATTGATCAGAAATCTGGAATTTAACTGGGATCCTTTCTATGTAGCTGCCTTATGTTGAATAAGACCATTGGTCCATCAAGGTCAAAGAGCGCTGTGGCACAGAATGGTAAACTGCAGTACTACAGTCAAAAGCTCTGCTCACAACCTGAGTTCGATCCCGACAGGAGTCGGTTTCAGGTAGCCGGCTCAAGGTTGACTCAGCCTTCCATCCTTCCGAGTTCGGTAAAATGAGTACTCAGCTTGTTGGGGGTAAAGTGTAGATGACTGAGGAAGGCACTGGCAAACCACCCCATAAACATAGTCTGCCTAGTAAACGTCGGGATGTGACATCACCCCATGGGTCAGGAATGACCCGGTGCTTGCACAGGGGACTACCTTTACCTTTTACCATCAAGTCAGTATTGTCTATTCAGACTGGCAGTGACTCTCCAGGGTCTCAGGTAGAGGTCTTTCACATTACTTACTACCTGATCCTTTTTTAAAAAACTGGAGATGCCAAAAATTGAACCTAGGATGTTCTGCAAAAGAGAGGGAAAGCACAGCCCAAAATTACAACTATGCATGACTTCATGGGAAGCCCTTGGCCTCTATCCCCTGTTGTTGGCCCTCCAGAATACCTGGTTGGCCACTATGTAAGAGAGGATGCTGGACTAGATGGACCACTGGTGTGATCTAGCAGGGCTTTTCTTATGTTGTTCATATGTTCACGTGACAGGTTCCAGGGGACAACAGGGCCCCCAGAATTGTATCCCCCTAGTCAAATTTAATCCCGCTGGGATTTCATTTGGCTGCCTCCCAAACCACTGGAACTCTCCTGAAAAATGTAAGGAGTAAAATGCATGGTGGAGACACCATAGAGGCTTGTTAAAACATCTTCCCTTTCTTGGTTTCTAGTTGCCAGGTAATGGAAAAACCCAGGGGAGGAAGGGGCTATCTTTTCTGTAAACAGATCACAGTTGGCTGCACTCAAGTGGCTGCTTAAAGAAAGTTGTGTCAGCATTTCTAGAGGGTTTCTAACTCGGGCGTGAAAACATGCTATTGGCTGAATGTTGTCATATGAGATCTAGTCCTGGAATAGGAATTGTGTTCAATACAAGAGTGCAAAGCAAAGAAACACATGTCAGGTTGCCATCTGAGACTGTTTTTAAAAGTTGCTCTGTTGAAGATCACGATTCCCCCCCACCCCCCATTGCCTTTTACTATTTGAAATTTACGATGGGTAGCCGTGTTAGTCTGTCACTAGCAGTAGAAAAGAGCAAGAGTCCAGTAGCACCTTAAAGACTAACAAAATTTCTGGTTCACAAAAGCTCATGCCCTGCTGGAAGGTTTGTTAGTCTTTAAGGTGCTACTGGACTCTTGCTCGTTTCTACTGCTGTTTGAAATTCAGGGAGACAAGTTGCCTCCTCCCAGACAGCAGAAACAAGCACAGCATAACCATGAACAGAAACCACCCAAGTCATTTCTGCTGCTTTCTGAACACACACACACAGTGGGCAGGTGGCAACCCAGGACAAACAAGAACGTATCCACCTGGTTTTAATGTATGTTTGCTTCAAATACGCCTCTCAGAACAGCAATATAATAATGACTGAACTGCTGGGCAAGACTGAATGTTAAAACCAATAGCCCCATGAATTGATATCTCAAGTAGGAAGCCCAGGTCTCCCACCATGGCAGAGTGGCTTCCTCCATTGCTGCTCACTTGGGAGGCAGCTAGGGTTGCCAGCTCCGGGTTGGGAAATACCTGGAGATTTTTGGGGCAGAGCTTGAGGAAGGCAGGGTTTGGGGAGGGAGGGACTTCAATGCCATAAAGTACAATTGCCAAATCGGCCATTTTCTCCAGGTGAACTGATCTCCATTGGCTGGAGATCAGTTGTAATAGCAGGAGATCTCCAGGTAGTACCTGGAGGTTGGCAACCCTAGAGGCAGCAGAAAAATTCCTGGGAAGGAGGGGAGATCAGCATCACTGGTGATGCCATGACATCATTTCTGGCACAAGCTCTAGCATTCACCCAAAATGAATGCTAGAGTTTTCCCCACTATGTGATGTCACTTCTGGGTTGCACTGGAAGTGATGACACCACATTGCCGGCAATGTCCCAACGTCACCACATCAAGACCAACACCCTCGATGGAAGTCTTCTGGCAATTATCAGCCTGAGGCTAGCAACCCTAATCTCAAGCCTGGTTCACACTTGCAGGAGAATCATAGAGTTGGAAGGGACCACTAGGGACATCTAGTCCAACCCCCTGCACAATGCAGGAAATTCACAACTGCCTGCCCCCACACTCCAGTGACCCCCTACTCCAAGCCCAGAAGATGGCCAAGATGCCCTCCCTCTCATGATCTGAGGTGTCAGAGTCCTAAGGGGACAGAATGGGCTGCACCTGTCCAGACTGCATGTGGCAAAGCACATTCTGGAATGCTCCCCTATTTTACAAAAATAGAAAAGGAACACAGCATGATAAGGGAGGGTGGGACCTTTTTACATGTTGCTGGTTTCCTATTAGCCTGGAGCTTGGCTTGCAAAGGAACATTCAAAGCGAGAATCTTCTGCCTGCAGACTGAGGTGATGCGGTCAGCATTCTGTCCCCGCTGGGTAAGCTATTTTATCTCCAGGATATGGAGCTACCTATCACTCCCTAGTTTAAATGAGGTCCCCTGTAATAGCAATGCAGTTCAGAAAAACTTGGATAAGAACGTGGTTCCTTTTCTTTAGTGCATTAGTACTTTTAGTACATTAATTTCGGCAGTGTGCCATGGCACGTTCCTGTGACTGATTGCTCTTTCCTGACAGTCTTTAAAATATACCAGTGCAGCATTTTCCTCGAGCAATGTAACAAATGATAATCTCAATCAAAGAGAAACCCTTATATTCATGTTTTCTACTGAGATCAGCTTTTCCTAAAATCTCCGGCTGCTCCAAAATTGCCTGCAACTTATGATCTAACAATAAACAATGAAGGCCTGATGGGAATATGACTCAGGTCTAAATCTAAGTCTGCGCCTTGGAACTCCTTAGGATTAAGGATATAGTGGCCAACTCTGGGTTGCAAAGTTCCTGGAGATTTGGGGGTAGAACCTGGGGAGGTGAGGATTTGGGGAGGAGGGGGAACTCAGTGGGTTATAATGCCGCAGAGTCTGTCCTCCAAAGCAGGGGAACTGATCTCCATAGTCAATTGTAAATCCAGGAGAGCACCAAACTCCACTTAGAGGTTGGCAACCCCAGTGTAGGAACTAGAAATAGACAAGATTTGAATGTAACGTAGCATTTCAAATTTTTTAAAGGGAGCAGGTAGAAGGTGACATGAAAGGACTTAAGGTGAGACCCTGGAGAACTGCTCCTCATCAGAGTAGACAATGATAACCTGGATAGACATAGCATTTCCATTTTTTTAAAGGGAGTAGGTAGTAGGTGACATGAAAGGATTTCAGGTGAGATCCAGGAGAAATGCTGCTCATCAGAGTTGACAACGATAACCTGGACAGACCAGTTATCTAACTCAAGATAGCTTCATGTACTCATGTGCCCATGTACCAGTATTCTAAACCATAGCTTGATTCTGGGTTAAAATCTTTGTTGTTCCTTCTGATTCTAAACTAGGAAGTCTTCAATATCTGTACCATGGAAAAGGGGGGCAGTGTACAAACCCAAGGATATCCTGGGTTGCTCATACATATGTAATTATGACGTCCTGAATGCAGGCTCTTTTCACATCACATGAAATCTCTAAACATGACTGCTGATCTGAGGTGGCTGTGCCTTAAGCTGAGGCCTATATTTAGGGTTGCCAGATCCGGGTTGCAAAATACCTGGAGATTTTGGGGGTTGAGTCTGAGGAGGGTGGGGTTTGGAGAGGGGAGGGACTTCAATGCCATAGAGTCCAATTGCCAAAGCCGCCATTTTCTTCAGGGGAACTGATTTCTATCGCCTGGAGATCAGTTGCAATAGTGGGAGATCTCCAGCCACCACCTGGAGGTTGGCAACCATACCTATATTGGACCACGGGATGCAAAGACATCCTTGGAACCTTTGCACAAGATCGACAATTTTATTATTCAGAGTCTTCCAGTGGATGGAAATTTATTCACCACACATAGGGCTGGATCCAGCCAAGTTTTCTGCTGATGAAAAAGAGAGGAGGGGGTCCCCTAAAAGGCTATGCTGGGAATTATGGGCCCATCATGGAGAAAAATCATGTTGGAATGAGGCTGTAGTAAGAAGGGGAATTGAGAAAACTGAGTAAAAAAGCTGGCTGGATCCAACTCCCAGAACAAGGCTTTGTACTATGACAACTTTAAAAAAAATAGCCTAAACCCCCTGAATGAGATAGCTGTCAATTGTGTAGGCGTTTCTAGTGTTTTATTGCTCAAGGCACTTATTAATGTTCCCAGCCATTACCAGATGGAGTTGCTTCTCTAGAGCGAAGTACATAGTAAAAGTGACTAGATAGCTGATCTCTGATAGCCAGGCCTCAGGTCCACTTTTTAAAATGTATTTTTATCCTACTCTTCCTCCAGGGAACTCAGGGCATATGGTTACCCCCCTCCCCCAATTCTATCCTCACTATAACCTATGAGGTAGATTAAACAGAGAGAGATTACAGAGACACTGGGAGAGAGAGAGACTGCTCCAAGTTTTTCCTACTGTAAGATAGAGCTGGGATTTGAACAGGGGTCTCCCCACTCCAAGACCAACACCCTAACCCCTACACACTGGCTCTCAGTCACAAGAAGCATTTACTTGCGTAGCATCTTCACATGGCTGGAAACACTTAATGTTTGCCTTGTCTCCATTCTAGTGACTACTATTTGGCAAACTCTTCTAACTAAAGCCACTCTGCCTGCCTTTACGAGAGCTTTAGGCATATTGTATATTGTGGCATATTGTCATCAATGTACTTTGAAAAACCAGTTTATATATATTTAAAAATAAAGAATGAACCAACTGTTGCATATTAGCACACCAATGATCTGTGATCCAAGCAAATGCTTATGCGCTGTCACATGAAGCAAGCGCCTTTTAGAAAAGGCACAGGCCATGTGTGACACCTGCATCGGTAAGTGCTTTTCATGTGTCAGCATCACATCTACACTGAGCCAAAGAACCAAGTTATAAAGTAAAGTGGACAGCAATTATTAAGAAGCCTTTGGCTTCTTCCCTAAGGTGACCCTTCCCCAGCAATTTAAAACCATACTGGACAGCCCCTGGGGGATCTCTCCACTTCTTATCTGGTTTGACCCTGAGCCTGCTCATATGAAAGCTCTCAGGTAGAGAGGGTATTTTGGAGGAGACATTTATTTGATGCTACTCTTTTCTCATTCACTGCAGAGCTAAATGGGATTGTGGTTCTGTTTGGTATACACAGGCCACCCAGATGAAGCGCTAGGATGAGAAAATCTGTAGGTGCAAAACATCTTCCTGAACTCTTAAAACACCACAACCCACAGGTTAGGCATGAGAACTGTTTCTCTCTCCCTGTTCTTGGGCTTATCCCCATGCAATCGTTAAAATCTAAGATAGGCTAGAGATCAAAGGTGAAATGAAAGAAATAATTTTGTCACTGCTTTCCTTGTGAGAAATGAGTTTGGTGCCCTTTAGACCCTTTCTGATTGATGGCATCTCTCTCATTCTGCTTCAAAATTTCTCTCTCTTCCCTGCTCTGCCATTTGGAAAAAAACAAAAAACCACTTTGTTTTTATTTTTCTGTTCTATCTCATGTTCCTTGTCTGGAGCTAGTGTCAACTGACATTATGGATGAATAATACAACCAATTTAAACCAGAGCCTCTGGCTAGGCACACAACTTTCCAAGGCAGGCAGGAATCACCACAGCGTATACACTGTAGAATATTGACCCTTCTTCTGAAGGGTGTTATACATAGTTCTCTGTTTTCCATTTTACCCTCACAACAACCCTGTGAGGTAAATTAGTCTGAGACTGTGACTGGCCCAAAGTCACTTGTAGGGTTGGCAACCTCCAGGTACTAGCTGGAAATCTCCTGCTATTACAACTGATCTCCAGCCAATAGAGATCAGTTCACCTGGAGAAAATGGCCGCTTTGGCAATTGGAATCTATGACATTGAAGTCCCTCCCCTCCCCAAACCCCGCCCTCCTCAGGCTCCACCCCAAAACCTCCAGCCAGTGACAAAGAGGGACCTGGCAACCCTAGTCACCTGGCAAGCTCTGTGGCAGAGTGGGGATTGGAAGCCTGGTTTCCTAGTTCATAGTGCATCGGTCTAAACCACTACTGGTGCCTCCTTGTGGAGAATGAACCCACAATGGCCGCAACTTGCATGCTTGCCACAATTTGAAAAGAAGGGCCCTGAGACAGCACAGATCACAGTAGGTGTACATTCAGTCCACCCCTCATGCAGTTTACATGATTTGCATCTCCACACAATCCTAGCTGGGTTGCAACCCCAGCTGCAGCCCTTGGCATGCTTTTGCATGGAGAATCGTTTATGCATGGCTATGATGTCCTTGATTTGTCCCTCTCACGTCTCATGCTTTTCTATTCCAAGTTTAAAATAACGAATGCATGGTGAACTCCGCCCTGCATCAATCCCACAAACGATCAGGGAGGGACGCTCCCATGCGTAGCACCGCGAGTTTACTTGGGGATTGGTCGTCATTCTTGTCAGCGCTTTGTAATTGGCTGAGGCCGGAAATAGGTTGACCTTACACCGAGTCTTTTCCCCCAATAATTTTTTTTATTCAGGAATGCCAGTATACTGTAGCACCACCATAACACATAAAGCGTTCCTTTTTTCTGCAAGCATGGTTTCACATCCCCACCCCCCGCTCTCAAATCTGTTTTCATCTGCCCACGCAAAAACCCCACCCGGCATCATGAATTTTGTAGAGTGCAGCAAGGCAGCAGGGTGAAGAAAGAGCTCCGAGGATGTGTGTGGGGAGTCTCAGTAAGAAAGGTAGGCAGAAAGGAAGTAAATAAATAAATCAAAAGTCTTAGACTAGCTCTGCAATTGCTGCAGTGCATCCCAAATGTCTATTTTCTATTAGAGTGCTTCAAAGAATTGGACTGTTACGCCAAGCACAGGGGTCTCCTTTTATTGGGGGAAATTAGCTGGAGAGTAGATAGAGCTTTGCAAGAGGCTGGCATGGGGATCTTTGAACCAATTTCTGCGCCAGATGAGCAAACCAATGGAAATGGAGCCTTGGATACTCACTGTGAAGGCTCCTTCTCTCACGAGGCGAAGGGCATCTTATGTGTGGGTGTTTTCCCGCTCTTTCCAGGAGGCAGGACCAAGCTTTATTTCCTGTCGCCTTGGCGGGAAGACCGCCCCTAGTCCCCAGTTGCAGTCTTGCCTAGCTGCTTGGAGAGTTATAAAAAACATCAAACTGGGAACAGAACAACAGGTAAGGTTAGGAAACAGGAATTCTAATGCATTACATGCTGACCCTGGCTGGCCCTATTGGGCTAGTGTGTGAACTGGAACGCTAACCGAGCGTTATAACCTGACATTGAACGTAGTGGACCCTGATGGGCGAACAAGTAACATAGATAAGTTATCATGAAGTCCTCCTGGTCCTTCGGTCTTTCTTTCTTCGAAGGGATGTGAAGTGAGGGCCTTCAGAACGATGAGCTTCCAAGTAGGGAAACGATGGACTGTAGGTGGCCTGATCTGAGCAACCCCTCTTAGAAAGGTGAGGATGTCCCGATGTTGAGAGGTGGGTGCGCCTTTGGAGAGGGGTATCACGGTGGACATAGCCGCCACTTGGTGTCTAAGGGTAGATGCGGCCAGATGCAGACCCCCTGGCATGAGGGGGTCAATATTTTTTCTAAGGGACCATCTGACGAATGCTTTCCAAGATGCGGTGTAAATGCGTCTGGTAGACGGTTTTCGGGCCTCCAACATGGTAGTCACTACTTCCCTGGAGTAGCCGCAGTTTAAGAGTCTCCTCCGTTCAAGACCCAAACAGTCAAGCAGTACCACTGTGGTTCTGGGTGGACTAGTGGCCCTTGCCGTAACATGTTCTGAGTGGTTGGAATTCTCCAAGGATCCTGAACTGAGAGTCTGCGTAGTGTAGTAAAGCATGGTCTGCGTGGCCAGAAGGGAGCTATGACCAGGACTTTGGCTTTCTCCTGCTGGATCTTGCGCAGTACTCTGGGCAGGATGGGGAGAGGTGGGAAGGCATAGAGTAGTTCCTGAGGCCACGGGTTTAGTAGGGCGTCCGCTCCCTCTGCCAGTGGTTGGAGGCCGATGCGAATAAGTCAGCTGTTGGGAGGCCGAATCTGTTGGTGATGGTCTGGAAGGTTTGTTGATCCAGGGACCATTCTCCCTCCTGTACGTTTTGTTGGCTTAGCCAGTCCACCTGGATGTTTAAGACTCCTTGGATGTGTTCCGCTTTTAAGGATTTCACATTGACCTGGGCCCATTGGAAGATCCGAGATGCCTCTCGGTGAAGAGCGGATGACCTTGTGCCTCCCTGCCTGTTCAGGTAAGCTTTGGTTGTCATATTGTCTGATCTGACTAGAACATGATGACGTCGGAGGTCTGTGGAGAATGTTAGCAGTGCCAGTCTCACTGCCCGGAGTTCCAGAAGATTGATGTGGAGCCTTTGCTCTTTTGCTGAACAAAGGCCCTGGGTCACCTTTCCTCTGAGGATGGCTCCCCAGCCCTCGAGGCTGGCGTCTGTGAATAGTTGGAGAGGGTCCTCGTGGATATACTGCTGACTTCATGCTAAGTTTGAAGGGCTGGTCCACCAGCACAGGCTGTGGTTGACCTTGAGTGGCAACTGTATCAACTTGTCCCTCTTATGGGTGATATGACTCTGAAACAGGCAGAGGGTCCATTGAAGAGGCCTCAAATGGAACCTTGCCCATGGCACTATGTATATGCATGAGACCATGTGTCCCATGAGTTTTGCTAGCGACATGAGGCGTAGGGCTGTCGATTCGGTTTGGCCCGAACCAAAAAGCAGCCGAATTTCCCCTGATTCGGCGGTTTTTAGTTCGGGATGAACCAAACTCAAAAATGGCGGGAAACCGGGGGAGCCGAATTCAGCGAGTTCGGGAGTTCACGAATAAATCCGGCAAATTCGGGGCCATCAGTAAGCAGCATTCTCCTCCCCCGGCCAATCAGTGGCCAAGCTGGGTCTTCTTCTGGCCAATCAGTCAGGATTGAGTACTGGAGGAATCAGCTGATGCGTGGCCCGGCCGGGGAGAGAGAGAGAGAGAAATCCTCGTGTGTGTGTGGGGAGGTGCTTGTGCACATTCGCTCCTTTCTGTGGCTGCAGGGGGTACATTTTTGGGAGTACAGACCCCAAACTTTCAGTGGAGCTACAGACAAGCCTTCTTAAGAGACCCCCAAAGTTTTGTAAACATTGGGTCAGGGGATCCCGAGATATGGGCTCCCCCCTTTTCTCTTTCCGTGGCTGCAGGGGGCACATTTTTGGGGGTACAGACCCCAAACTTTCAGCAGAGCTTTAGACGAGCCTTCTTAAGAGACCCCCCCAAGTTTTGTAGACTTTGGGTCAGGGGGTCTCAAGATATGGGCTCCACCCCTTTTCCCTCCCCCCTTTTCCATTTCCGTGGCTGCAGGGGGTGCTTTTTTGGGGGTGCAGCCCCCAAACCTTCAGGATATCTTCAGGCGAGCCTTCTTAAGAGACCCCCCCAAGTTTTGTAAAGATGGGGTCAGTGGGGGCAGAAATATCGGCTCTCCCTTTTCTCTTTCCGTGGCTGCAGGGGGTGCATTTTTGGGGGTACAGACCCCAAACATTCAGCGGAGCTTCAGACAAGCCTTCTTAAGAGACCCCCCCAAGTTTTGTAAACATTGGGTCAGGGCCCCCCGAGATATAGGCTTTTCCCTTTTCCCTTTTCCCTATTGGGATGAATGGATCACCCGATCCTGCATGCATCTCCAGAGCAAAACGTCCCGTGCTTAAATGGAATCGTCTTGGATTACCCAGTCCTCCTCCCAGCCCCTCCTGCTGGAACAGAAGACAGCCACAGTAAGACCCCTTTGGGGGCTTTAATCTATACTTTTTCTCCTGTATGTGTGTGTGTGTGGGGGAAGCAGAGTCTGTGTGTGTGTGGGGAGGGAGCAGTTTCTGTGGGTGGGGGGGAAGCCAAAGGGGGCTTTCACCCATTCTGCCTGGGGGGGGTGCCCCCTCGAGTCTCTCTCTCCCTGGTTTGAGGGGGGGCTTCAGTGTGTCCTCAGGTTTTCCCTCATTCATAAGATTGGTTAGGTCTATTTTGATGCTTGCTCAAAACTGGTTTTCAAATGGTGACTTAAAGAATGCATTTGCCTGGTCCCGAGTCCGATGCAAAAGGGGAAATTCCACCCCTCCTGCTCCTTATGCATAGCTAGCTCCCTCTGTCCCTTTCCATGCTTTGCATGGTTGCAAAGGTGTTGCTTTGCAGGGTTGTGTTGCTTTGCAGGGTTGTGTTGCTTTGCAGTTGTGTTGCTTTGCAAACTTCTCAGCTGTTTGTCGGAGCTGGGAGCTTTGTGCGTGGGCGGCAAGCTCTGCTCAGAGATGCACATTAAGGGTGGGGGGACCCCTTTCGGGGCCCATATCTCAGCCCCCCCTGACCCAATCTTTACAAAACTTGGGGGGTCTGGCAAGAAGGGACCTTTGAAGCTCCGCTGAAAGTTTGGGACCTCTACCCCCAAAAATGCCCCCCCCAGAGCCGCAGAAAGGCGTGGTTGTGTTTTTAATGGCTTTATTCGGCCGAATTTTTTTCCCGAACTTTGAATTCCCGCCGAATTGCACGGACCCGTAGTGGGGGAGTTCGGACTTCGGCATATCCCGAATCTAAACGGGCTGAATTCAGCCGAATCCGAACTATACCGAATTTTTTTTAATTCAACAGCCCTAATGAGGCAAGACCTCCTGTTCTGAATTGTGACCTTGGCTAAAGTGATTATTTTCCTCATCCTCTCGTGTGGTAAGGTCAGGGAATTCTTCAGGGAATTTATTCTGACTCCCAAATGGGTGATGATTTGGGAGGGGTCCAGGGCACTTTTTTCGAGATTCAACAGGTACCCGTGTTCCTGCAACAACTGAATGACCCTTAAAGTGTGCACCAGGGTCTGCTGGGCAAAACCCAGCATGGCTTCTGTAAGGGTAGGTCCTGTCTCACTAACCTATTAGAGTTTTTTGATAGCGTCAATAAGCATGTGGACAGGAATGAGCCTGTGGATATTGTGTATTTGGATTTCCAAAAAGCTTTTGACAAAGTCCCCCACCAAAGACTGCTAAGCAAACTTCATAGTCATGGGCTAAGAGGACAAGTCCTCTTATGGATTAAGAGCTGGCTGAAAAATAGGAAGCAGAGAGTAGGAATCAATGGTCAGTTCGCACAATGGCGGGATGTGAGCAATGGGGTGCCTCAGGGATCTGTGTTGGGACTGGTACTTTTCAACCTGTTTATCAATGACCTGGAGTTGGGGTTAAACAGTGAAGTAGCCAAGTTTGCAGATGACACCAAATTATTTAGGGTGGTTAAAACAAAATCGGACTGTGAAGAGCTCCAGAAGGATCTCTGCGTATTGGAAAAATGGGCATTAAAATGGCAAATGAGATTCAGTGTGAGCAAGTGTAAAGTGACACATATTGGGGCAAAAAATCCCAACTTCACATATACACTGATGGGATCTGTGCTGGCAGCGACAGACCAAGAAAGGGATCTTGGGGTAGTAGTGGATAGCTCATTGAAGATGTCAACCCTGTGTGCGGCTGCTGTAAAAAAGGCAAATTCCATGCTGGCCATAATTAGACGAGGAATAGAGAATAAAACTGCTGATATCATACTGCTGATATCATACTGGAATATTGTGTACAGTTCTGGTCACCACACCTAAAAAAGGATATTACAGAGCTTGAGAAGGTGCAGAAAAGAGCAACCAAAATGATTAAGGGACTAGAGCAACTGTCCTATGGGGAGCGGTTAGGACACTTAGGGCTGTTTAGCTTGGAAAGAAGGCGGCTAAGGGGAGACATGATAGAGGTCTATAAAATTATGCATGGTTTGGAGAGAGTGGACAGGGAGAAGTTTTTCTCCCTCTCCCATAATACTAGAACACAGGGTCATCTGCTAAAACTGGAGAGCGAGAGATTCAAAACAGATAAAAGGAAATCTTTTTTCACACAACGCATAGTTAAATTGTGGAACACGAACACACGTACACACACAAAATCCCCAACATGTACAGATCTAAGAAAGCAAAAGTTTGAGGGGTGGTCACAAGAATAAAAGGGTCACAGGGGGGTTTATTGTTACCTTCCTGAAGAGCGTGGTCCCAGATAGAGCAGCTGCAAGAAAGCAAGTTGCGACCAGCGCTACTAGAAATGAAAATGATACATGCAAGTATCGTGTCTCACACTTTGGATCCAGGAAAGTGGTAGCAATTGGTAGCAGTTTTACTGTGTCCAATGGGGCTATACTTATACCCCTACATGTAGCTGGAGGCTATGCCTGGCAATGGCTGGGAAAGGCTGGGAATGGCTGGTCATTGTCAGTGACAAAGGTTTGATTGCTCAAGATAGGATTAAGAGGGTGTAGTGAATAAGGTCATCAGAAATTATGTCTAGGATCTTGAGATTTAAGTGTCCAAGCATTGAGTTATAGAATTGGAAATTAAGGTGGGGTCCGGAGGAAGTGAGTCAGAGGGCTAGGCTGGTGACAGAATTGTTTGAATAGAATTGATGAGATCGGGCAGGATGCTTGTGATCTACTGCAGGTTAACTAAAGAAATGCTAAAGGCTTGTCTTGGTCTTCTTTTGTCTTCATGGAAAAACAGCAACATTCCTTTCAGGGGAAAGTCTGGCACAACATTTCTGGATTCAGCCCAGTCAGCTTTCTGCAGCAAGGCACAAACAAAATGGATGCCAGGAGACCCCTTTTAGTCTCTGGCTACACAGTACTGTTCCATCCTTTGCATGCTGTCTCCAGTCCTGAACACCTTGTGGAGTGTCCCCAGGGTAGCTTAGGGGCTATTCAGATACCATAACAGGACTGTTAGATGACTGTGAGTATAAAGGTGTTACAGCAGTGAAATCTGCAACAGAGTTATACCCTGAAGTCAATGTGGTGTAACTCCGCTCAAGATTGCATTCTTAGTTATATAATCCCCTTGCCTCTCTTGCAAAGCCAAACCTAGCATAGAATGGCTGCCAGATCTCAGTGTGAGCACACTTCACTTGTGCCCATCCTGCTCTTTGCAAGGAGACGCAGGTTACGTTCTCGGCTTCCGCTTTGCTAGCTGCGCAGACGTTTCAGTTACAGATAGACATGGATCCTATTCTTCTCCGATCCCTCGTGTCCCTTCCAGCATTTGTAACTTATACCACTAACTGTTGTGTTAACAGCAAAGTGTAACTTTAGATGCTGTATGGCTCTCAGTTCACGCAGAAGCTCGGGGCTAGAGCGCGAGGCTCGCATGTGTCGCCGGCTTCTCCTGTTTTTCTAGCAATGTCACTCGGGAGCTTCTCCTCCGTTCAGAATTACATTGTAATGAGAGTACAAATCAGTAACGGAGACAAGTGCTTGGAGGCTCTCCAGTGTTAGTGTCCTCTCTGGCATACTAATCAGGGTACGTTCCAACCGTCACACTGGCAAAGAACAGCAGAGGCGAGTTGAAGAGCGATGCTTGCGGCCGCCTGGAGAGTGGCACAGAATTACCTGCATTCAGAACATAGTCATTCGGCTCATTAACAAAGCTGCTGTAGTTTCCGCAAGAGAAGCCGAAACAGCATAGGCACAGCGGGGTCTCAGGCCCTTCGGTCCCTCGGCACAGTTGGTGTAACAGTCCTGCAGCTTCCCTGTGGTTTCCATCTGCTAAAACTGTCTGAAATCTTCCACTCCAGTTCTCCAGTCCCTACTGGTGCCTCACGAGTTCTGGCCTCTCACAGGCCTGCTGATGGCTGCAGTCTTCTCTCACAATCTTCTGTGTTTCCCTCCTGTTTTTCACAGCTTCTCTCCTTCCTTCCTCTCCTTCAGGAAGGTCAACTATTTCCTGGATTACAAGAAAAGGCAGAGGGTATAGGGAAATGTAGTCCCTGGTCTGTCCCTACTTAGGAGACTGCCTGGCACGAAAGGGGGACGCTCAGTTATGGCAGCTGTTAAGCTATTTAAGGCTAAACCTCTTTCTCAAATGCTATATGGGGCACCACTTATGACCATGGCAAATTACTCCAAGATGGAGAAGATTCAATCTAAATTTTTGAGAGCTGTTTTACAAGTCCCCTCCAGTGTCTCTAATGCTGCAGTCCGAATAGAGACTGGGGAGGTTACGATTGAAGCGAGGATATGGATAGCCGCAATTTCTTATTGGCTTAAAATAGCACTCTGTCCTAAAGGACTCGTTAATCTGATCCTGTACGACACCTTTACCTCTCCCTGGTTGAGGAGTCTGAAGAAAAAATTAGGCTTCTATGGTTTCTCTCAAGAACTACTTTTATCTATGGAGTATTTTCAGGCCAGGGTCTTGATAAGGCAAAGAATACGAGACGTAGAAAGACAGCATGATCTGAATAGACTTAAAAATGTCTGTTACAATCGAAATACCCTTACTAATGTGACCCCGATGCCATATCTTGTTCATCTGGAAAATCCTGATTATAGGAGGTCCTTCATCTTGTTACGCTGCAATGCTCTCCCTTCAGCTATAATGGAAGGTAGATACAAGAAGATCCCCTATGGTGAATGTCTATGCCCTTGTTCTGATGGGAGCATAGAGACCCTTGAACATGCCATTTATGACTGCAAAATTTATAATAAAATAAGAGAAGACATAATAGCTGATCACTCAGGGAGCACTAGAGCGACTCGCCTTTTTAACTTGCTCTCAGTTAAAGACTCTGAGCTAACTTTTAAAATGGCCAAATTTGGATGGCGAATTATGAAGGCTAGACGAGCATGGGTCGAACCCAACGAATGAATTTTAATTGTGTTCTAGTTACGCTTATTCTTTTAATAGTTCCCCTACGAATGTTTGATTATATATTTATTGATGTATTGATGTATATAGCTACTGTTTCTATTATGTAAAAGTTTTTTATTGTTGGTCTGGGACCGTATTAAACATTTCGTTCGACTGCCTGGGAATCCTATGCATGCCATGATGAATACCCTGAAGGAAAAGCAGGATGTAAATGAAAAGATACCTCATCCCCTGTGGCTTCTCAGCAGTGTTCTCTTCTCTTTATTGTTCATCAAATCAAATCACACCTTTATTTGGCATTTTAAAAAGTACATAATGAGGTTAAAAGGAGATTTATAAACTTTTTAAAGAAGATCTTCCTTACAACATTAAAAGTTAAAACTTTAATTTAAATCCCAGGAAGCTAGCAGCCCCTGCAGTAACCTGGGGATAAATACCACTTAAAAGAAATCGAACTAACTCCTTATCAGTGCATCCAGGGCAATCTGTCAGTAGGGGTTCGATGACCTGTTCCCGTAAAAGGGAGCCATGCTTGCAATGTAGTAGTACATGGGCCACGGTTTCAACCTGTCCAGAGGCCCATGAACACAGCCTTTTCTCATAGGGGACTCTGGCATATGTGCCCATGGTCCAGGCCGTGGGGAGAAAATTTAGACGAGCTTGCATAAAGAGACGTCTCAAGAAAGGGGAGGTCAGAGTGCAAAAGTAGCTGGGTATCGAGCCCGGGGCCAGATAGATACCAAGAGCTAAGGGTGAGCAAGAATTAGTAGCTCTAGCAAGGAGCGTTTCTTTTTCAATATCAGTAATCCTTAGTTCTAGAGTTCTAAAGGCTTGTGCCTCATTTAGGGGGAGTAGCAGCTCGAAAGATACCCCCATGGATTTGATTTTCTCACTGATATTCTTGCTCCAGGGTGAAACAAAGTGATCCGATAGCATATTATTGTTCATCACTAGGACTTTTTCTGCCATCGAACTGTTGCAAGCAGAAACTATGCAAAAAAGAGGTTGAGCAAATGTAAAGGAAAACGGTCTCCATTTATGTAAAGTCCATAGTGTGGCTTACCTTGGTGCAAATTGTGGACAGCACAGAGGACAATTTTAACACTTCTGCAAAAGATTTTTCCAAAACTATGCATGCTATCACATGGCCATCTACTATCACATTTGTTTAGCCCCCCCCCCCAGTCTTCCCTTGTTAAGAGCAAAAAAGACTTGGTTTAATTCAGTGACCAGGCACAGGTCCTCCATGTGACTGTATTAGATCACATCAGTAGGCACAACATGACACAATAAGAGATAATTGAACAGAACCTGACATAATGTCACTTCTGCACACTGGGTAAACATGTACTATCATATGGTTTATTATTAGATTATCAGATGGTTAGGAATTGCTGCAGTTACTAGCATTACCCATTACCTGAGGTTTGCCTGCTTCTCTACAGCTGCCATATAAAAATACTCATATTTCACAGCAATTTTTTCCCCTGTTCATACCTGTCCCAAAGTAAATAGGCTTATTCTAGGGCACCTGTGCTGGAATTGTACTGAAATATCTTTTGGCCTTGTGGCTGGGAAGCAAAATGGCCCAATCCATTGGCAGAAGACAGGAAAACACAAAGTCACAGGAGCAGGATCCAATTACAACCTGCCAAATCCTTCTCTGTGAATTAGAGAGTTGTCATCCACCACAGCCACATTTAAGCATTTTACTGCTTAAACAGGAGCACTGCTGATTAATGTCTGTTGCCAGGGCAAATCACTATAAAACCCCCTTCAATATAACAACATACTGTAGCAGGAAATGTTTTATGTTCAAAGTGAATGGTACAGATAAATAAACAGAAGGATCCATTCAAGCCATATTTACAGCCATCTAAGATGGAGGGGATGTGGTTCAGTTTGTAGAGCACCTCCTTGGCATGCAGAAGGTCTCAGGTTCAATCCAGAATGCTGTTTACTTATTCCCAGCACAGATGGTTACATATGAATCAGTGTGAATATTAGCCTGTCGTGTAACAGGATGATGAGCTCAACATGACCCTAGTTTAACAGAGCCTATAGCTGACATTAGGTCAACACAAAACTAGTTCATTGAGAAGGATATAGGAATGCTGAATGCAGGAATTCGGTGTGGGAGTCCCTGGGACTGCATGTACTACAAAGGTGCCTCAGGCAAACTATTGTTTGTGTGCAGCATGTGGGATCAGAAGACAGCGACTACATGTTCTGTGAGGCATGGAGCGAGCCACCAAGTATCCTGAAATACCGGTTTGTGTGCGATTTTGTGAGATAACAAGTCTGTAAGCACTGGATTAGCTTTACTTAATTTCTTATTCTCCAAATGGCATTCTTCAAATGTAGCCAGCCAGCCTTAACAGACAGCATCTAGAGTCCCTGAGTTTTCTCTGCCTGGTTGATTATCCATAAGGAAAATAAAGAGTGCATCAGAGCATTCCCTACTATAGACCGTAGGCGAATGAGTGTTTCTTCCACACTGCCATCTTTAATTGTGGGTGCATTGTAGCAGGGATATCTTTAGGAAGCAAAGTGTGTCATTCTTTTCAACATCTGCAGGCACAAAGAGGAATTAGTCCCTAATTACCTTTTACAATCTAAGTGAAATGAGGCAAATAATGTCCCAGAGTGTAAGATAATTATGAGGCACCAGGAGTGTCATGTAAACAGGAGTACCAGTTGCAGAGAGATACTCCTCACACCTTCCTAGGTGAAGACTGCATTTTTTATCAGCTAGAAATTGTAAATCAGGCCTTTTCCATTTATGATGAAAACCATTTTTTTTGTGGGGGAGTTTATGACTGTTGTGTCCACTCAGCATCTCTCAGGGACAGCATCTTATTTCTTCATTTGGTATAAAGGCTCTTTTAAAACCAATAAAACTATAAAGATCTTTAAGGCTATTTATCATAGACAGAATTGTTTGTCTATGGTGGTAAAATGTTCAAAGCATGAAAAACAGCGCAAAACAATTTAGTTGACTCTTCAAGGAGGGACCAGGAAGGAACTGTAGCTCAGTGGCCAACAGTTCAAGGTTCAGTCCTTGGCATCCTCAGAGAAAATAACTCAGGTAGTGAGACTAGGCAAGACTGACCTGTTACCAACTAGGCCTGAAACTTGGGTTACAAATACCACACAGTACTGTAACAGATGGACCAATGGTCTTACTCAGAATGAGGCAATTTCACATGCCCAACCTCTGGCAGTTAAAGTGGATGCAACATGGGAAACCCATGATAAGTAGGGTTGCCAACGTCCAGGTAGTGGCTTAGGGTTGCCAACCTCCAGGTAATAGCTGGAGATCTCCTGCTATTACAACTGATCTCCAGCCGAAAGAGATCAGTTCACCTGGAGAAAATGGCCGCTTTGGCAATTGGACTCTAAGGCATTGAAGAACCCCCCTCCCCAAACTCCGCCCTCCTCAGGCTCCACCCCAAAAACCTCCCGCTGGTAGCAAAGAGGGACCCAGCAAACCTATGGTGGCTGGAGATCTCTCGCTATTACAACTGATCTCCAGCCAATAGAGATCAGTTCATCTGGAGAAAATGGCCACTTTGGAAACTGGACTCTATGGCATTGAAGTCCCTCCCCTCTCCAAACCCCGCCCTCCTTAGACTCCACCCCCAAAATCTCTCGTTATTTCCCAACGTGGAGCTGGCAACCCTAATGATAAGATTTCCCAGAAGTATCTGTAAGGGGCTCCAATTTTTACTAAGGCTGTAGTGTTGGAACATGGGAAGGGTTAACCCTTTTCATTTGTGCCATCCCCTCCCCCAGTAGAAATAGCCTCATGTTACTGCAGGGGCCTGTACTGTACTTTTTCTAGACTGTGGCCGAAACAGCTCAGAAGGAAGGGATTGATGCCTACTGGGAAAACAGGATGGGTTTTTATTATTTATTTATTATTTATTTTATTTACAAAATTTGTATTCCACCTTTCTGCTCTCACAAGGGTCACGAAGGTGGCTAACAATTTAAAACATGCACAATAAAATCACCTTTTAAAACTTTAAAACCAACCCCCCCACACACAAAAACACACAATTAAAACAATTCAGAACAGAATTAAAATATGTACAAGACATAAAAACAGCTTTAAAAACATTGATTAGGAAGGAGTGGTTACTGAAAGAATGCCAAATGAAACAAAAATGATGGCAACAGAAGGGAATAGACAAATCTCCATGGGGAGAGAGTTCCAGAGCTTTGGTGCCGTGACTTAGAAGGCCCTTCTGGTTGGGTTGCCACTGCCAGCTCTAGGTTGGGAAATACTTGGAAATATTTGGGGCAGAGCTTGAGGAAGGCAGAGTTTGGGAAGGGGCAGGACTACAATGGTGTATAATATCATAGAATCTATCTTCCAAAGTGGCCATTTTCTCCAGGTGAACTCATCTCTATCGGCTGGAGAGCAGTTGTAATCCCACATCTCCAGCTAGTACCTGGAGGTTGGCAACCCTACCATCTAGGTACCCCTATCCCAATGCCTTTGCTCCAGTCCAGATTAGGCTTCCCCTTTAGCTGCTTTTCATTGTTGAAAGAACACTGGGAGATCCAGTTTCAGCCCCTCCCCCAAGGCCGTTGGCTCATTAGACTCAACTAAATGGGAACATGCTTTATATAAAGATGTAATGCTAGGTTTAGACTCATTAAAATGTTACTTGCCTGTGTATGCTCTGATGATACATGATACAGGTACCTTGCTGAAGTTAAGCAGGACTAGGTGTGGCCAATACCTGGATGGGAGGGCTCTTGGGAAACCTATGCGGACTGCTGAGTTCCATAGTGGAAGAAAGGCAGGATACAAACATAACTAGTACAAGCCCATTATTGCGTCAATGGGGGGATTGTGACCATGACCATAATATAATCACTGATATCTGGTCAAATTGCTTTAATAGTTGAATTTGAAATTATTTTTACAGCATTAGCCAGAACAATGCTTTAATAGTTAAGAAAGCATTGGAAAACAGGTCATTATAATACCTTTTCACAGTAATTCTGGGTTTCAGAATGCGAGCTGTCTATTTTAAAAATTATGCTCCATTTTTTTCAAATACAGCTGTGCTTCACTGCCTTTGTCTTTAGAAGCTTCCTTCCTTCCTTAACTGCATTAAAACACACATACACACCAGGCAAAATTGAATTAAATCTGTTTGGACACACAGTTCTGCCTTAAGAGAAACATGGGCAAATGCAGGCCATAATATTATTATGAACAGAGCTCTAGAAATATGAACAGTCTATAAAAATCCTGAACCCTAGACAAGTTATTATACTGTAAGCTTGCCCCTAACATTTCACCAATGAAAGAAGAGCACTTTCAATTTTGTAACAGCTGTTTTCATGCCAGGAATGAATTTGCTGTAAATTCTTCTCTGCTTGCTTTTCAGAGTATTGATTATTCTATAGCCTATTCTATACTGCCTTCTAATGAACGGTGGATCATGACTGTTTCCTTCTGAAGCGATTTAAAAATATTTGGCAGAAAGTTCAAAAGGGTGGTGAGGTACTTAAAGGATACAGCTCACTTTAAACTGCCAGCAACTAATAATCCCACACTATTGGGATATGCTGATGCAGACTGGGCTGGAGAAAGATCAGACCTAAGATCTACTAGTGGCTATGTATTTTTCTATGGGTGTGGTGCCATTAGTTGGGCAAGTCTTAAACAAGAAATTGTTGCCCGCTCATCTACTGAAGCAGAATTTGTATCAGCTTCTGAAGCGTGCAGAGAATTAGAGTGGCTTATAATGTTACTGGAGGATTTTGGTATTAAAGAGCCTTTGCCAGTTCAAATGCTAGATGATAACCAGAGTTGTATAGCCCTCTCTCTTTCAGAAAAGAACAGTGCGCGAACAAGGCATATTGGAATCAGAAACCAGTACGTAAGGGCCTCGCAGGGACAAGGAGTTGTCAAACTACACTACTGTCCCACTGAGAAAATGACAGCGGACATACTTACCAAACTGCTACCAAGAGACAAGTACCAAGGTCTGCGCGACAACCTGAATGTTGTGAACCTTGATGGTATACAGAGTTGAGAGGGAGTGTTGGAGTGAGTGACTCAGCATGCCTTGACATTGGGGGGGCACTATTTTACTCTAAGTTTGTAGTTGCTATTTCTTTAATGAGATGTTGCTGTTTTGCTGAACTTGGGGGCTGCCCTCTTAACTCCTCCTCCTTCTTTCTCAGTAGTCATTTTGTCTCTCTCTTTCCACATGGTCTGCAAAAGAGGCAGACGTTTCTACAGGTCTCTCCTGCATAAACCATACAATCATACTCGCACTCACATGACGCTGGATTAGCTAGCCACTTGTATAGGGACATGTATTCTTTAGATGAGGTTTTCTATCTTTTATCAACTGCAACAAGAATGTTAACAAACTAAACCTGAATAAATGTAAGTTCTACTTTTTTGCAATTTACTTCTTGGGAAGACTGAATTTATTGTACTCAATATCTCGCTTCCATGACTGGACAAACTCTGCTATATTAACCAAATATAAAACCCAATACAACCCTGGTTAGTACTCGCATCAGAAACCACAAGGAAGTCCAGGGTGACTATGAAGAGGCAGGCAATGGTAAACCACCTCTGTTCATCTCTTGCTTTGAAAATCCTACAGGGTTGCCATGAGTAAGCTGCAACTCAGTGGCACTTGATTATGGTTGCCAAGTGCCAGGTGGTGGCGGGCAAACCCCCACCAATCCACATGGCTGCCTGCTGACCAGCTGAGGGTCAGCAGGCAACGTGTGCATGCTCATCTGCCCGCAACGCCACATCACTTCTGGTTTACACCCGGAAGCGCTGCATTGCAACGGGCCATTTACCACTCAAACGAGTGGTAAATGGCCCCTTGCAATGCGTTTTACACCCAGAAGTGCTGCATCGCAATGGGCCTTTGACCACTCGAACTCCCAGTTTGGGTGGTAAAGACCCCTTGCAATGCAGCACTTTCGGGTGTAAAACGCATCGCAAGAGGCCATTTACCACTCGTTTGAGTGGTAAACGGCCCGTTGCAATGCGTTTTACACCCGAAAGTGCTGCATTGCAACGGGCCTTTGACCACTCAAACTCTCAGTGATGTGACCTCGTCGTTGCGGCCGCATGCGCGATCTCACCTCACCTCCACCCCAAAAACCTCCCGCCGGAGGAGAGGGGGGACCTGGTAAGCCTACACTTAATGCACGCACACCTACTTTCTCTTCCCCAGCTCAGGGATTGAAATGGTCCTTAGCACTGAATTTGACCTTTCCCACTGCTGCCGCACCTAAGTCAACACTTTCATCAAGTTGCCCATTATGACCCCAAGATCTCCTCAACAACTCAGACCCCACCAGCATATACATAAAGTCAGGATTTCCCTCCTCCAATATGTATTATTTTATGCTCACGTTAAACATCATTTTTCTTATGGCCACACCGAGCTCATTCCGTCTACTCTCTGCATTTGTTATATGATCTTCTGAAGGGAGGCAAACAAGATGCCCAAGTTTGCTTTGAAACAGTTTATTAGAATGCAAAGTAGCTAAAATGATCTGTAGATAGGGTTGCCAACTTCCAGGCCCTAGCTGGAGATCTCCTGCTATTACAACTGATCTCCAGCCAATAGAGATCAGTTCCCCTGGAGAAAATGGCCGCTTTGGCAAGTGGACTCTATGGCATTGAAATTCTTCCCCTCCCCAAACCCCGCCCTCCTCAGGCTCTGCCCCAAAAACCTCTCACCGGTGGTGAAGAAGGACCTGGCAACCCTATCTGTAGATCATACATTATTCTGAAAGATTTCCCCGTAATAATTGATGCACACTGGATACCAGATCCTTGCTATAGCAGAAATCAGAAGTAATAGTCATGCTAAAATTGTCTCCATTGCTTAAGGGTCAATCTGTGCCTTTTCTTTCTAGGTTGTTTAACCATGTAGGTATTTAATATATACGTATGAGGAAACATTTCCACAGCTACATAGACCATCGCACACCTTAATGTGGTTCCATCTTGCTGTACAGCACATAAAACTGCCCCCACCCCTTTAGAAAATTCTAATGTTATATATTTAGTGCATGCAGGGAGTACACTTTTTTCAGCAAGACAATCTTTAGCTCCGCTTTGTGTGAAAGTAAAATATGGTACATTGATCTAATATAAACAGGCATCAGGCCCTTGAGGTAAATAGGAAATGTCATGGTTTTGTATTTGGTATAGCAGTGTTGTGAAATGCAATGCAATTAAAATAAAACATTAAAAACCACATGTGAAGAATGCTGACATTGCCAGTTTGACATGATGTTTCAGAAAAAATAAGAAACCAGATGAACATTTATTCACATTTTAAAATAATTAACATTAGCCCTGAAGTGTGTGACATTGTACATGCATAGAAGGGAGCGGGTTGCACCTACGGTTGCCCTGGGTTTACAACTCATCACCAGGTGACGGAGATCAGTTCGTCTGGAGAAAATTGCCACTTTGAAAAGTGGACTCTTTGGCATTATGCCCCACTGAAGTCCCTCCCCTCCCCAAACCCCACCCACCTCAGGCTCCACCTCCAAAATCTCCAGGTATTTCCCAACCCGGACCTGGCAAACCTAATCGCACCTGCTGGCTCCACTCCCAACATCTATTAATCACACTTCAGGTGCCAAAAAACCTTGGCCCGGTCCTGACAAAACTAATGACTGTAACCATGTTTGTAGTGCCTACCATGTCTCTTCGTCTCACCGCACGTCGCAGGGATTATATTCCTCAGCAAACTGCTGCTTGTGGACATTAATTAACTTATTCCCTGGCTCACATTTTTGCTCAGTAGCTAAGAGTAGGTTAGCTGAATAGATCCACTTTGCTTGGCTAGTTGATTTGTCAGTTGCCAGAAGAGTCTGTGCTGCGGTGTGCTCCATTTCAGCATCCTGCGAGAAAGAGGGGTGAGAGAATTCCCACTTTTGTAAATCGATTCCACTTAATTTATTCTTGAGAAGCGTTCAGACAACAAGGTTGGCTTCTGTTTCTGATTAAGATGCTGCAGGTGTGTGGTGAAATTCTCTGATCAATATTTGTCAGGTTTGCAGCTGCACCACAGCCGACATAACAAATACTTTAATAAATAGACGGGCGAGTTATCTAATGACATCACTTCAATTATTTATTATAGCTTTGCATTGTTCTGTGTAAGAGAGTCTCTCGCAGCTGTATATGAGGGCCAAAGCAGACATGGTGGCATCCTCGTGGTCACCACAAAGATCCCACAGCCTGGTTTTGGGTTGTTGTTCTTTTGCCATCGCTGACTTAGGGTGACCCCTTCGGGTTTTCAAGGCAAGAGGCATTCAGAGGTGGTTTGCCATTGCCTGCCTCTGTGTAGCAACCCTGATATTCCTTGGTGATCTCCCATCCAAATACTGACCAGGGCTGACCCTGCTTAGCTTGCAGGATCTGACAAGATCAGGCTAGCCTGGGCTATTCAGGTCAGGGCACTGCTATTTTAAAGACATTTAAAAATGCCACAAGGCATTTTAAAATGCCAAGAGGCAGCACAGCTACGTTTCTCTCCCAGTGCCTTTTCAAATGCTGAAACAACCACGGTGGAGGAGGGGACAAGCTGAGAAAACTCTCAGAGCATTCTGATTTTTTTATACACAGACACAAAAGCCAATGAAGTGGTAAAACTGTTTCCAGTTTCAAACTACAAGTGCGGGATTGTATGGTTGAATGGTTGCCAAAAAATTCCAGTCGCTAGGATTCCAGCACTAGAATTATTCTTTTCGATTCTATTTGCATTTGCAGGGGGAAAAAAACCCATGGACCAATAACACCAAGTCTCCTGTCTGTAGTGTGAATGGGTGATTCTCCAGGAACAATCTGAGTACCTCATCTACTTTTTGTGTAAACCAGGCCTGATTGTGGTTACTCTTAAATATGGCCAAAACACATACTCATATGTAAGCTTCATCCCCACTCCCCCTCCTCCAAATCCATCACAAAGATAGCAGCATCATTTTGTTTGGGTCATCTTCTCCTACTGTGGCAAATTGTGCTCCTTTTCCAACCTGTCTGAATCGTGGATTCAGGAGCTGCCTTGTCTTAATTGTTAGTCCCTTGGAGACAGGATTACTTTTTATCCAATGTAGAATTTTGTCCTCGATTTAACTCTGAACTTTGTCTGGTCGAAACTATTGAATGATTGCATTATACATGTCAATGTTAAATAAACAAGTCCCAGGGAGGACCTGAGAGGTGGATTGTTAAATCTCATGAGGTAGATATGGAGTCAGTGGAAACATTGACTCCATATTGTCATTGACTCCATATTGTCCCAGCATCATATTGACTCCATATTGTCCCAGCATCAGGACTGAGGCTATGCCCTCAAAGAGTATGAATATGCTACACCTGTTCTAAAGAGAAGCAGACCATTGAATTACTATATGGGAGGCCAAGGAGAGCTTCAAATGATTAGAATAGAATCATACCTGGAGGGGAGTTTTCAGAGTGTGGTGCTGTTTTGACATCGAAGCAAAATCAAATAGCTTGTTAATCCATTCAGTCACGTCTGGAATCGTGTCTGCTTTCCAATGGCTTGCATATACGATTCTAGCGGTGGTAACTGCGTGCTGAAAAGGTTCTGTATGCATCAAGCTCACTTGAGGAGGTACTATGCCCAACAACATGTTTTTAGGATTAAGTTCATTAATCACCATTGATGATAAATGGTCCCTTCTGTTTCTGAACACTTCCAACAATTAGCTTGGTTTGTCTTGAGCATCTTTTGAAGATCTTTTGGGGAAAGGTACCATCTGTAGAACATTTTACCTGCTTCGTTTTTAATGGTTTACTGGCTTGCTTATCATTGATCATTTTATGTTGTTGAGGTTTTAAAAATGATTTTATTTTATTTTTTAATGTTGTGAGCCCCTCTTTCTGGCAAGGCGGCATATACATTTTCTAACTAAATAAAACACCTTGTCTGTTCCTTAGCTGCCCTGCTTTCTAGGCTTTCTAATTAACTTTCCATCTTCCAGCCTTCCTGTCTCTGCTTTCCCTTCTTGTCAGAAACACAGAGGTCTTAATAAATAAGTAAACATAAATATGAAATGTGGCTGAAATAGAAGAGAACATAAACCATAAAGATGCAGCTGTGCCTTTGTTACCAATGTTTTCGCTATCTAAAATTTTATTCAGAATCTGAGAATGAGGCAAGAGAAGGGGGAAAATCAAGTAAAGAAAAGCAGAGTCATTAGTCACTGGCATAAACATAATAGTGAAAACCAAATTTATGGATAATGGGACCAAGATGGACAGTGTAGAGAGCTTAACCTTGATCACTAAGGCCTCCTACCGAAAAAAAATGAAATGAAATCATGGAAAGATACCTGAAAAGGTCAATAAGAAAAATATGTAGTTATCAAAATACGATATCTGAAAAACCAACAGAATTACCAACACCAGATTCCCCAGATACTTTGGAAGAAACCATGACAAAAAAAAACTAAGTAAAGCCCTGCTGGATCAGAACATTGCGGCATCCTGTTTCCCATGATGGCGAATAATATTCCCCAAGAAGTTTTAGGGATACAAGAATAATTTACATTTGTAAAGTGTGCATCACAGGTTGGAAGCAAAGGTTGGAATGTTAGATAATTTACAGTGGGTAGCCGTGTTAGTCTGTCTGCAGCAGTAGAAAAGGGCAAGAGTCCAGTAGCACCTTAAAGACTAACAAAAATATTTTCTGGTAGGGTATGAGCTTTCGTGAGCCACAGCTCACTTCTTCAGATACCTGAAGAAGAAGTATCTGAAGAAGTGAGCTGTGGCTCACGAAAGCTCATACCCTACCAGAAAATATTTTTGGTAGTCTTTAAGGTGCTACTGGACTCTTGCCCTTTTCTACTGCTTCTATTTATTTTGCCGAATGGTTTTCTGTCCCCCTCCCCTGTATCTCAAAGCAATGATGTGTATCTTCATCCACCCTCACAGTAGTAGCCCAACGCCTTCTATATAGCAAATTCTGACTCCAGGGTGTCATAACCATCTGTGCTGTCAACAGTCTTCCTTACCATTTTCAAGTTAATTGTCCCTGCGTAGGCATGATTTGTTTGAATACCACATGGAATCTTGCAAAAAGGTTGTGTAGGAACCTGGGAGCAGTGTTTGGAGACACTTGCATAATCAAAAACCCCTTCCCACCGCTTTCTGCAATGCTACATTCTCTTGTCTTCTCCTCTCCAAGGACAAGGACGAGATTGCGGGTTAATCAATTGTAGTGTTTTCTGACACTGAAAATAATTAGAAGCCTTGTCCAAGCTGAAGAGCTACTCGGACATTTTCTATGCTAAGAAAGAGGCTAGTCAGCTCCCACCTGCACTGCTTAATGACATATAAGGCTTATGCATAGTCCTTGGTTTTGATCCAAGAAGTCTTCTTTTGAAAGACTCTTCAGGACTTTGGGTGAGAGCGTGTGCTGTTTATTGGAGGGGGGGTGATCGTGTATAGTTAACAGGAGAAAAATAAAGATGGGGAACAAAACAAAAGATCAATATCAGCGTCATTCGACTGGGTGATGA
This sequence comes from Euleptes europaea, assembly GCF_029931775.1. Classification (NCBI taxonomy): domain Eukaryota; kingdom Metazoa; phylum Chordata; class Lepidosauria; order Squamata; family Sphaerodactylidae; genus Euleptes; species Euleptes europaea. Next base: position 27,074,237 of record NC_079317.1, read on the forward strand.
GAAGAGATTGCCTTTTAAATTTGTATGAGCAGAGATTGCTTTTTCCCCACCTCTTCCAAGTCGATGTGGGGATAGTGAAGGAGCAGCATGGCTCCGCTCCATCCAGAGCAGCACAGAACTCTTGGCAGGCAGCATGTGGGAAGTGAGTTAATGAAGGCAGTTGAGGACTAGTATAAAATACACTTGAAAACACAGAGCGGACTAATACTGAGTCATTTAATTTGATTATACTCCACCTTTCTCCCCAGTGGGCACCCAAAGCAGCTGACATCATTCTCCTCTCCTCCATTTTATCCTCGCAATAATCCTGTGAGGTATGTTAGATTGAGAGAGCATGACAGGCCCAAGGTCACCCAGCAAGTTTCCATGAAATGCGCGGGGATTCAAACCTGGGTCTTCCAGATACTAGTCTGACACTCTTACCTGTTCCTTTCAGCTGGAAATGTTGGGCATCAAACCTAGGACTTTCTTCATGCAAAGCAGATGCTCTGTTACTGAGCTATGGCTTTTCCTGAGGAAGCTTAGTAAGCACAGTGAATAATCTCAGTATTTACACCAAATGCTTTGAGTGTTCCAAGGGCTCCACACACATTCACATTACTTTATTACGATCCTTACAACCATCCTGTATAATAAGTAGACAACATTCTCCCCCATATTGTGTGAATAGCCTTAATCCCTGTGAAGAAGAGTCTGTAACTTTTCAGTCTAGTTCATAGAATCTGCCTAGGTCGGTGAAAAGAATTGGCCTAGGTCAGTGAAAAGTGTGCCAGGTTTCTCCCCCTGCCTGAATACCTCTGCAGCTACTTTGCAGCCTCCTCTCTCCTCATTGGACTTCTGCTGCACAGACTCCCTGCGATTCTCAACTTCTCTCTCACCTTGGGTTAGGTAGTATTAATCTCTTTCTCTCCCTGCCCTTGTCTCTTCTCCCTCATCCTTGTCCTCATTCTCAGTTCCATGCATGTGCATGTGTTTATTGGGGGAGAGGGTGGTTTTTATTCTGGGTTTTTGCATTTGTAGTTGCATTTGTGGTTTTAAAGGTTAGAAGCAATTTTGGTCTACCTATAGTAAGTCTGTCTGAGTGCTAGTAAATAAATATTTCATTTAGTTTGAATAGGTTGGTCTCTGTTGCTTGTGTAGGAATAAAAACTTTGTTTACATGGGCAAAAGATCCCTTGTTTATCTGGCTGGAGACCCTAATATGCTAATTCCCCCCCCCCCTCTGGGTCCAGTTCGGGTAACACTGCCACCCAAGTCTTAGGTATTAAGGGGAATTTTGCCGTGGGGAGTTCCCTTCCTCCAAACAGCTGCTCCAGTTCCTCTTTGCTTACCTTTGCTGGTATTTGTAGAACATCTGTTCTTCCCCCTTAAAAGGAAAATGAACATAACATAAGAACATAAGAAAGGCCCTGCTGGATCAAACCAAGGCCCATCAAGTCCAGCAGTCTGTTCACACAGTGGCCAACCAGGTGCCTTTAGGAAGCCACAAACAAGACGACTGTAGCAGCACCATCCTGCCTGTGTTCCACCGCACCCAAAATAATAGGCATGCTCCTCTGATACTAGAGAGAATAGGTATACAGCATGACTAGTATCCATTCTAACTAATAGCCATGAATACCCCTTTCTTCCATGAATATGTCCACTCCCCTCTTAAAGCCCTCCAAGCTGGCAGCCATCACCACATCCTGGGGCAGGGAGTTCCACAATTTAACATTTACATTTAAAATGGATGGGTGTTGCATTATTATGTATTGTGTTTGGGAAGCTATAGAATTAAAATGTTATTATCATTGTTACGTTATCCCTCCACAGGCTAATTTCTGTCTGGTTGATCCTTTCCACTCTAGGAAAAACAAAATTCATGGTTTAATAACAACAGCATCGCCCCCAGACGTATCTTCTCTCCACCTGAGCAATCAATCACTCATCCACCTCATCAGCAGCTGAGCCTAATCCACCTGGATCGTTCTGTTCATTGCATTAACTTCATTTCTATTCTTGCTTCGTCCCTCCGAAAGCCAAGTCTCCCTCTTCCAGCTCCTTTTGCTGATCAAATCGTATAACTCATCTCTGGTTTTGGAAGCTCTATCCTGCCGCACATGGCTCTGCTGATTGCAGCCTCCTGCACCCCTGTCACCTATGCACCACCTTTGCTAATCAGCTCTCGGCCTGAGCTCGCTTACCATTGGTTGCATGCACATTACCAGGCTCTGACCCTTGAGGCTCATGCCCTGCCATGTGTCTGCCTGGAACACACTCCTGTGCATGTGCCAACACCAGCTACAGCTTGCCCTAAGCTTTTGACCCATCTATATCTGTATGCTACTGGACCTTGCTGATAGAGAGGACAGCCCTGTAATAGTACGAGCTGTCCAGAAAGAGCCATGTAGCAAAATCCATCATTGTTGTTTGCATTATACTACTCAGGAACAAATATGGGGCAGCTCCCCACTACCTTTGTTTGTTTGCATTTTTATTTTCTAGTTGCTTTTCTGTTCTCTAGTAACCTTCTCGCTACTCTGTTTTTGCTTTATAGTGCCACTTAGGAATATACGTACAGCACTAGGCTGCACAGCCGAGTGTAGAACTGAGTTGTGACCCTGGCAGAGCTGAGAGCTAATCCTTGCTTTGGATGACAGCAAAGCAAGAAATGGAGAAACAGAAGCGTTGGAGGACAGGGAGCTGGTGAAGTGGGAGGCTGCATCTCCTTCAGCAAGCAACTACCGCCCTTCTTCAGCTGACACTCTTCATGGGTGTTTTACCAATTCCTATTAAAGTAAGGTTGACACATTGCACTTACATTCAGCTCAATAGCAGAGGATATTCTCTTTTTTCCCTGTAAAGCCAGCATGGAGTAGTGGTTAGAATGTCAGACTAGGATCTGAGAGACTTGGGTTCAGATCCCCACTCTGCTATGGAAGCTCACTGGGCGACCTTGGGGCAGTTGATGTATCTCAGCCTAACCTACTGTGCAGGGTTATTGTTGTGAGGATAAATCTGGAGAAAGCGATAATGATGTTTAAGCTGCTTTGGGTCTCCACTGGGGAGAAAAGCAAGGTATAACTGTGTAAACAAATAAATACAAACATTGGTACTGTACTCTACTACATAAAATCGCAGGAACGGAAGGGACCAAGGGAAGATCCTATCTAAACCCTTCCCTTTCCTCTCTGCTCCTTCCAGGAAAGAACACCCATCTAGTGTGTGTGTGTTAAGTGCTGTCAAGTCGCTTCCGACTCATGGCAACCCTATGAATCAATGTCCTCCAAAATATCTACCTGAGACCCCGGAGAGCTGTAGCCAGTCTACTCAACTGACATCGATGGACCAAGGGTCTAATTCAGTATACAGCAGCTTCATGTGTTGTGTCGTATCATTAAGAGCCTTGCTCAGGTCTTGTAAAACTGAGCGCAGTGGCTTCCTTGATAGAGTCAATCTCAATCTCTTTTCCTGCTGCCTTCAACTTTTCCTAGCATGATTGTCTTTTCCAGTGACTCTTGTCTTTTCATAATGTGACCAAAGTATGATAGCCTCAGTTTAGTCATTTAACTTCTAGGGATAGTTCAGGCTTGATTTGATCTAGTACCCACTTATTTTTTAGCGGTCCACAGTATCTGTAACAATCTCTTCCAGCACCACATTTCAAAGGAATCTACTTTGTTCCTGTCAGCTTTCTTCATTGTCCAGCTTTCACACCCATATATAGTAACAGGGAATATGATGGCTTGAATTAACTTGATCTTGGTTGCCAGTGACACATGCTTACACTTAAGAATCTTTTTTTCTAGCTCCTTCATGGCTTCCCTTCCCAGTTTCAATCTCTTTCTGATTTCTTGGTTGCAGTCTCCCTTTTGGTTGATGATGGAGCCAAGGAATACAAAGTCTTGAACAATTTCAATTTCCACCCATCTAGAGTGGACTAATAAAACACTGCCTGCTTGGGGGGGAAACATGGCTGGTGGGAGCACTACATGTCCTACCTACTTTGCCAAGACACGCCCATCACAAACCCCTCTCAGTCTGCCCACCTAATGCTCCTCCTCCTTGCACTAATCTAGCTCCACCCATGCATGCCCTCCCTCTGAATAATGCAAATTAAACAGAACTTCCATTTTCAGCAACCGTATGAACAATAAAAATGGCTGCCTAATACTGAGGGGTGACGTGTAAATTTTAAAAAAGGAGATCACAGAGGAGCCTCTAAATCTTGTTTGTAAGCTTTGTATAGGCATTTGGCTGTCTATTTTGGACAGGATGCTGAATTAGAGGGTGACTTGCCCACGTTTACAAAGCAGAGGTAGCATTTGAGCCTCACATTCCAAACCATTCCACATTTGCTACTGGAATATCACTTTTATAGAAGGCAAATTAATGAGGCTTAAGCTGCTTGCCCATTAGTACAAATCAAATGCAAGGCAGAACCTGGGTCTTGCAAAAAGGCTTCTTTCTGGATTTCTTGGGCAGTCACTGCCGGTCAGTGTGGAATAAGCACTATTGGTTCAGATGGACAACAACAGTATCAAGCAGATCCACATGGCCATGGAAGAAGGTGCTTCTGGAGTTCAGGGACAGTATCTACAAGAGTTTCCTAAAGCAACACAGAGTTCAGATTGATTCCTGTGATAAATTTGGGATCCCTCAGTAGTATATGGGAAGAAAAGAGCATGGGATTTTGTATTGCTCTTTGGAAATAAAGCTGGAGCCTTGCACTTTTTTATTGTACGTACCAGTCTTGAATGTCCATCAAAGGATCTTGAGATCAAAGTGAGTCAGACATCAAAGTGAATACCAGATAGGTGTATTAGTAGACTATTTCATGAATGACATGAGCCAAAGTCCCATACTGAATTAGTTTTCCAGTAAGTAGGATACTTTGCCAGAAAAAACTACCAACAGTGACTCTTTTATGATGCCCCCATCATTCTGTTTGCTCAGTAAATAGAACTCCTTGTGAAGAAATAGAAAAGGACTTTCCTGGCTTCATTCCTCGTTGATGCCCTCTGGCTGCCCTATATATTTTAGATACTAGTTTTCCTTTCCCCTTAGAGTCATTGGCTCTAACCTGCCACTTATTAAAAAAAAAAATCCCCAGCTCCCCCTCTCTGCTGCAGTTATATTACAAGAAGGTTCAGCCAAGGTGTCTACAGGGCAAAATGGGGGACTGGACAAGGCTTTGTGGACTCCACTGCTGCAGGTCTCAGGATACAGTGACACCTTTCCCCTAGTCATCCTGGAGGACGCCAGACAGGCTGGAGTTGCAGACCAAGAGCTCTCAGAATGAAGTAAGGTCCTCCTCACAATTGTCCCAGTTGGTGCCTTCTTTCATTGGGTGAGGGGCAGCACACTGTGATTCCTTCCTTTTGGTCAACACAACAGTCTTCCCCTCCATACCAGTAAACCTGTGTATTATCTTCTGCAGCTGCACATGAACATATGAAACTTACTTAGTCAGGCCATCTACAAAGGTTGGCAATTTGTGCTCCAACTGGCAATGGTTTTTCAGTGTCTGAGGTTGGCAATTTGTGCTCCAACTGGCAATGGTTTTTCAGTGTCTGAGGCAGAGGTCTTTCTTGGGATGTCAGCCCCCAGATGGGACCTGGGGGGTTCCCCAGAATTACAACTCATCTCCAGACTACAGGGATCAGTTACCCTGGAGAAAATGGATCCTTTGGAAGGTGGACTCTATGGCATTGGACCCCAATGGTCTCTGTCCTCCCCAGGTTCCACCCCTATATCTCCAGGAGTTTCCCAACCTGGATCTGGCAACCCTAGATTTTTCACATCTACTGTTACCTGATCCTTTAAACTGGAGATGCTGGGGTTTAAACCTACAACCTTGTGCATGCAAAGCAGATTCTGTACCACTGAGCCACAGCCCCTCTGCATTCATCCTCCACAGATATTCTTCAGCAGCATGAAGGAAGTATGCATGTATCACTAGGGTTGCCAGGTCCCTCTTCGCTGCCGATGAGAGATTTTTGGGGTGGAGCCTGAGGAGGGCGAGGTTTGGGGAGGGGAGGGACTTCAATGCCATAGAGTTCAATTGCTAAAGCAGCCATTTTTCTCCAGGCGATCTGATCTCTATCGGCTGGAGATCGGTTGAATTAGCAGTTAACCTGGCAGTTGGCAACCCTATGTACCACCCTTGCTATGGAAATTTTTTGGGGGGAAACAGGAGCCATTCCAGGCCCTGCAGTTCTACTATAAGGGTGGATCACTATCCAGGTTTACAATTAGGTCAGTGAATGGATGTAGTTACTGTATTAACTACTATGTATTTCACAATAATGCTATGGGCTCAGGCCTCTGAGGGCACTTTCCAAATTAAACATTCAGAATAGCTGTAACTTTGGCAGAAATTGGTGATGTGGGATTTGCCTTTTATTACTGGGAATATTCCTATTTATCCACTTATGAAAATGATTCCTAATGTGGTATTTGGTGGACCTTTTGCCCCATGTATGAATCATAAGTAATTAAACCTCATCACTTTCTTTTCCTTCATTTTAACTCTTCTCTGTTATCTTTAACACGGCTATGTAGGACTAATGATTGCCATTGTTTTCCCTGACAGCAACATTACAACTTTCACACCTGCATGACACACCCTTCTCTAGCCTGGTGGTGGCACTGGGATGGGAACTGCATCATTTCTTGAATTTCCTTCGACAAACCAAATGGCACCCCTGCTTATTTCTGGGATCAGTTTGAAGTGCTGAAGATCTTTAAAGCCCAAAATGGCTTTGAGGGCCTAGATATTGAAAGAAACTTATTCTCCAACAATAACTTGTTAATCAGTTAAAATCTTTATACAAATCCCTTCTCCCTGTACATTCCATCTTTTTTATTAATTAAAATATTTATAGTCCACCTTTCCCACTGTCAAATTATATATCTGAGAAGTGGCAGGTGGCTGTTGGAGACAGAGCCTCTTCTGTGGTGGCACCTAAGCTCTGGTGACTGGAAATACATTGGTGGGGGGCAGAGCTCTCATGCATGCCACATTGGGGATGACTGGGACAGAGTATTGGACTAGGACTGGGAAGACCCTGGTTCAAACCCCCAGTTGTCATGAAACTGACTGGGTGCCTTACCCAGTCACCCTCTCTCAGTCTAACCTGCCTCATAGGGTAGTAATAGGGTTGCCAACCTCCAGGTAGTGGCTGGAGATCTCCTGGGATTCCAACTGATCTCCAGGTGGCAGAGATCAGTTCACCTAGAGAAAATGGCCGCTTTGGAAGGTGGATTCTATGGCATTATACCCCACTGAAGTCTCTCCCCTCCCCAAACCCTGCCCTCCTCAGGCTCCACCTCCAGGAATTTCCTAACCCAGAGCTGGCAACCCTAGGTAGAAAGGAAGATAAAATGGAGGAAGAAGACTCATGTATGAGAGCTGCTTGGAAAATGGGTGAAGTAGAAATAAGTGTTGGCATACTCAAATTCAGCTATTAATGTGAAAGCTAATACTAGGCTTGCCAGATTTCTACTTCAGGCAGGGAATGTCCCACCCCGATGGGTCCTTCCCACCATGGCTCTGCTGGGCAGTGGGAGGAAAATGGGGGAGAAATGGGGATGGTGATTGCTGGGTTCTGATGCAATGGCGTCACTTCCACCATGACTGAACGCTAGAAAATTGCTGGTGGCATGGTGACATCACTTCCAGTCAAAATTCTAAAGTTAAACCGTAGACATATTGCTGATTTCTAGAGAGTCTCTGGCAATGTGGTGATGTCACTTTCTGTTGCGCTGGAAGTGACATCATCGTGTTGCCAGGGATATCATTGCATTGCCAGGGAGTGCCCCCCCCAACAAGTCAGTCTGCTAACACACTAACCTCTGTGCCACATAATGTGCCCTAACGTGGTTGGAGGAAGCATAGGAATGAATGTGACAGCCCAGCAAAAGATCTGAGGACATAAAATGCCTCCCTACTCCTAAAGCTAAGCATGTTTGACCTTGTAAGCTGCTTGAATGGGAGACTGCTTGGAAGCCATGTGTAAGCTTGGCTGAGCCCTTTAGACGATGAGAAACGTAGAAGTCTTAAAAACCTTAGCTGAAATTTGAGATTAGTCATTTTTCTAATTTCTGATGTGACAGTCCTGTTTAGAACTTTCCGCTGAATATTTTAAAGTAATCGAGACCAATAAAAATGTATGTTATTATCTATAGTTGTGTGTATGTGTGGGGGTTCATTTTTACTGTATGGGAATTGTTTTTTGTTTTTTTTGTTGTAATTTTTCTTTTTATTATTAATTATTTATTTTTATACAAGTTTCAAATATATATTTCTTATTCAACATACATTGTTTGTATATCGTACTTTTCTCATTCCCTTTCCACCCCTCCCATCCCCCTCCCTAACCCCGCTCCTTCTCCTTGTAATTTTTAGTCTCTTAACCCCAGCTACGGGCACAAAGTCTGGATCTTCCACCAAATGTCTTTTCTTCCTTCCATTGATATCCACTCTAAGTAGGTGATATGGCAAACAAGGGTTCGTGGGGGGAGAGAGAGACCTGAGATCAATATTTCAAGAAAACAGTTTATTTGCAGCTGCTGACTCAGAGGCCCTAATGGGCAGAAATCTCTGAGCCCCGATCATACTGAGGAAGAGTCCTTGCGGTTGCCCCACTTGCTGTATCTCCCGGCTTCGGGCCTGCCCTTGGCATGGGGGTTCACCAAGGTGGTCCATAAGTGACTGTCAATGAGATCCCAGCGCCATGCGGCGTTGTGAGAGGCCCGCCCCCCGGCCGCCAGTCACCGGGCGTCGTGCGCCCTGTCCCGGAGCGCGCCTGGTTCCCTGCCCTCCGTTGGCTGGGGCCATGATACCTGCGCGGGTTGCAGAGACACCGGCAGTCTAGGTCCGCTGCTGTGGCGTGATGGGGGGGGGGAGCGAGGAGCGGGGATCTCAGCGGCAACCGGCTGCGTGGAGGGCGAGCGGGGCTGCGCGGAAGCAAAACAAACCGCGTGGAGGGGGAAGAATGGCTGCGGCCGGGGGAGGGCTGCCTTATATCCTTCCCCCCGGCCCGCCGGCCGGAGCGTGCCCATTGGGTCGGGGCGGCCCCCGTGACCCCTGGGTCAGCCCGCCAGACCACATGAAGGGGTGGGCGGCCGGCCGCGGGGGTGGATGGGAGCCTGCGGCCGCTATGGCCCGTCCCGGGCCGCCGCACGTAGGGCCCGCGCGGCCCCGACCCGTGGGGCCAGCCGGCCCCTCTATCCCGACCCCTTGGACCAGCGCCGCCGTCTCGGACGGCAGCGCCGCCGGTAAGTGGGTGCGTGCCCTGCTCCCCCGCTCCTCCCCCCCCCCGCAGGTCCGCAAATCCGGATTCCCCCGATCGGGGATCCGCTGCTTCTTCCTTCCATTGATATCCACTCTAAGTAGGTGATATGGCAAACAAGGGTTCGTGGGGGGAGAGAGAGACCTGAGATCAATATTTCAAGAAAACAGTTTATTTGCAGCTGCTGACTCAGAGGCCCTAATGGGCAGAAATCTCTGAGCCCCGATCATACTGAGGAAGAGTCCTTGCGGTTGCCCCACTTGCTGTATCTCCCGGCTTCGGGCCTGCCCTTGGCATGGGGGTTCACCAAGGTGGTCCATAAGTGACTGTCAATGAGATCCCAGCGCCATGCGGCGTTGTGAGAGGCCCGCCCCCCGGCCGCCAGTCACCGGGCGTCGTGCGCCCTGTCCCGGAGCGCGCCTGGTTCCCTGCCCTCCGTTGGCTGGGGCCATGATACCTGCGCGGGTTGCAGAGACACCGGCAGTCTAGGTCCGCTGCTGTGGCGTGATGGGGGGGGGAGCGAGGAGCGGGGATCTCAGCGGCAACCGGCTGCGTGGAGGGCGAGCGGGGCTGCGCGGAAGCAAAACAAACCGCGTGGAGGGGGAAGAATGGCTGCGGCCGGGGGAGGGCTGCCTTATATCCTTCCCCCCGGCCCGCCGGCCGGAGCGTGCCCATTGGGTCGGGGCGGCCCCCGTGACCCCTGGGTCAGCCCGCCAGACCACATGAAGGGGTGGGCGGCCGGCCGCGGGGGTGGATGGGAGCCTGCGGCCGCTATGGCCCGTCCCGGGCCGCCGCACGTAGGGCCCGCGCGGCCCCGACCCGTGGGGCCAGCCGGCCCCTCTATCCCGACCCCTTGGACCAGCGCCGCCGTCTCGGACGGCAGCGCCGCCGGTAAGTGGGTGCGTGCCCTGCTCCCCCGCTCCTCCCCCCCCCCCGCAGGTCCGCAAATCCGGATTCCCCCGATCGGGGATCCGCTGCTTCTTCCTTCCATTGATATCCACTCTAAGTAGGTGATATGGCAAACAAGGGTTCGTGGGGGGAGAGAGAGACCTGAGATCAATATTTCAAGAAAACAGTTTATTTGCAGCTGCTGACTCAGAGGCCCTAATGGGCAGAAATCTCTGAGCCCTGATCATACTGAGGAAGGGATATTTATCCAAATTCAAGATATGACAACCCATCAACATTCAGGGTAGGCTGATAGAACTCCAGACATAGAGGCGGCGCAGTACAGTTCAGTTCTATCCAGTTTCTCCTATCAGTGTTTATAGTTCACTCTGACTCTCCATGACTCTTAACCCACTTCCTTAGCACACAGACATACAGGGATATTCTGCCCAGCAACAAGCTATTCCCTGGCTGTCCTAATACATTTTACAGAAAGGAAAAGAGATTATTACAAATTGCTAAATCAGTGGATCTTCCATAGTCAGGGGAAGTCTACCTGCTGTCACATAGGTCTTCCATCTACTCCTGATTTCCCTGTTCTTATCTTCCCATGAAGTCTTCTGACACATCATCTCGATGATATCCAACTGTATAAATTCAAACACATAGTTGTGCCAGATTTCTATAGTCCATTTACTTTTATCCTTCCAACCCAGAGCTATTACTGCTTTGCTTGCTAATAACATAGCCTTGAATGTGGCTTGATCCCTTTTGTTTACCTCCAAGTTCCCTGTTGTACTCATTAACATTAGCTTAAAATCTATGGTTAAGGGTACTTTACAAATTCTCCTTATAATTTTTAGTATTTGTGTCCAAAAGTCCCTAACCTCTGGGCATTCCCACCACATGTGGGAGAACCATCCTTTAGATTGTCTACAATGCCAGCACATGGGGCTTAGTCCCGGAATCATATTCGCTAATTGCGCTGGTGTTATATACCATTTTGTAAAAAAATTATGTTCCAACTCATTAAATTTAATCACTTTAATTTCCTCTAATCCTTTCATAATTTTACCTGCTGTGTTTTCTGATATCTGACCTTCCTTACTCCAAGTTTTTTGTAAATATGATATTGTCTTATCTTTTTTTGATATCATTTTCCTATAAATTTTTCCTGCCAATTCTTGTTTTGATTTTTGCATTTCTTTATATATTTCTTCCATTGGTTCCTCTAACCATATTTCCCCTTTTTCATTGATCATTTTAACCCTTCTGTAGAGGCCTGTTGTTTTTAACCAATGTTGCTTGCCTATCTCTTCTACTATCCCCTGTAAAGGTTTTAGGGTTCCTCCTCTGTACGTATATCCCAGTCTATAGTATCCTTTTGACCTTAGGATTTCCCACCATTTACATTCCCTCATTTCGGTGTGCATAGTCTCTAGCGGTGCCCATCTTGAAGTCCTTCCTAGCCATAAAGGTTGCCATTTATTCCATACCTCTAGCGCTGAGCGTCTGGGCCCTATGGTTAATTTTAAATCTTTACTTGTAACTTTTGAGAAAATACCAAATCTTCCTATGTCACTGTTGATCTTGTTTTCAAATCTAACCCATTTCTGGTCACTTTCTTCCCCTATCTCTAATAATGACTTTAATTGAAAGGCGGAGTAGTAGCTATTCAAATCAGGGAGTCCCCAACCCAATTCTGATCAGTGGCTATATACCAACCTTTTTAAATTCTACATTTTTTGCTATCAAATATCCACCCTCTTATCATTCTTTTCCAGTGTTCTATTTTTTTTGTACTAATTCCTAGTGGTATCGTCTGAAATAAATACTTTAACTTAGGCACCCAGAACATTTTAGTACTTCTTTGGTTCTTGTAGGTTATCCGGGCTGTGTAACCGTGGTCTTGGAATTTTCTTTCCTGACGTTTCGCCAGCAGCTGTGGCAGGCATCTTCAGAGTAGTAACACTGAAGGACAGTGTCTCTCAGTGTCAAGTGTGTAGGAAGAGTCAGAGAGGGGTTGGGTTTGAGCTGAGTACTGTCCTGCAGAAGTAATGTGCTAATCATTGCCCTGTACTTATCAAGATAATGTACTAATGAGGGTGTGGTATGTTAATATGGAACCATTGTATCCTGAAGTGATTTGTTAATGTGTGAAATCCAAAGCTAATCTGCATGGCTATTGTTGACTGTAGCCTTTGTTAGTCTGGAGGTTTTTCAGGGCAGGAAGCCAAGCCTTATTCATTCTTAAACTCTTCCTTTCTGTTAAAGTTGTGCTGATGTTTATGAATTTCAATGGCTTCTCTGTGCAATCTGACAAAATAGTTGGTAGAATTGTCCAGTCTTTCAGTGTCTTGGAATAAGACCCTGTGTCCTGTTTGTGTCAGTCCATGTTCAGCCACTGCTGATTTCTCAGGTTGGCCAAGTCTGCAGTATCTTTCATGTTCTTTTATCCTTGTTTGTATGCTGCGTTTTGTGGTCCCGATGTAAACTTCTCCACAGCTGCAAGGTATACGATATACTCCTGCAGAGGTGAGGGGGTCTCTTTTGTCTTTTGCTGATAGTAGCATTTGTTGTATTTTCTTGGTGGGTTTAAACACTGTTTGTAGGTTATGTTTTTTCAAAAGTTTCTCCATCCTATCAGTGACTCCTTTAATAAATGGCAAGAATACCTTTCCTATGGGAGACTGTTTTTCCTGAGTTTTCTGAATTTTGTTTGGTTTAATGGCCCTTCTGATTTCATTCCTGGAATAGCCGTTTGCTAGCAGTGCGTGATTTAAATGATTAGTTTCTTCCTTGAGAAACTGTGGTTCACAGATCCGTTTTGCACGGTCCATTAATGTTTTGATTATTCCTCTTTTCTGTCGGGGGTGGTGGTTGGAGTTTTTGTGTAAGTAGCGATCTGTGTGAGTTGGTTTCCGGTAGACCACTGGTTCCCAACCAGGGGTCCGTGGACCCCCAGGGGTCCGCGAGAACTAAATTAAGGTCCGCGAAACAAAGTTATAATCCCATAATAAATTAATATTTTCAATTAAAAGTTCTCTATTATAAAAATATACATTCAAATATTATTCTAAGTTTAATGTTTAACTAACAGTTATGATTAAAGTTTATTTTCAAATTCTCAGAATTTTTATTTTGAACCTTGGGGTCCCTGCACCGAACAAAAAAGTCCTAGTGGTCCCTGGTCAAAAAAAGGTTGGGAACCACTGCGGTAGACCTTGTGACCAAGACACCGAAAGACTGGACAATTCTACCAACTATTTTGTCAGATTGCACAGAGAAGCCATTGAAATTCATAAACATCAGCACAACTTTAACAGAAAGGAAGAGAGTTTAAGAATGAATAAGGCTTGGCTTCCTGCCCTGAAAAACTTCCAGACTAACAAAGGCTACAGTCAACAATAGCCATGCAGATTAGCTTTGGATTTCACACATTAACAAATCACTTCAGGATACAATGGTTACATATTAACATACCACACCCTCATTAGTACATTATCTTGATAATTACAGGGCAATGATTAGCACATTACTTCTGCAGGACAGTACTCAGCTCAAACCCAACCCCTCTCTGACTCTTCCTACACACTTGACACTGAGAGACACTGTCCTTCAGTGTTACTCCTCTGAAGATGCCTGCCACAGCTGCTGGCGAAACGTCAGGAAAGAAAATTCCAAGACCACGGTTACACAGCCCGGATAACCTACAAGAACCAATGAACTCTGACCGTGAAAGCCTTCGACAATATTTAGTACTTCTGATTCTAGAGGAGATTCCTAATGTTTTATTTCTCCATCTTTTCATATCCTTCTCTATCTTCCTCCATACGTTATTATAATTGACCTCTGATATTCTATTAATATTCTTTTGTAATACTATACCTAAGTATTTAAACTTTTTAGCTCCCATTCCTATATTTGTAATTTTATTTATCTCTTTTTTTTCCGTCCTTGTTCACAATGACATATATAATTTCTGATTTAGCCATATTGACTCTTAACCCTGAATACCTTTCAAAGTCTTCTAATATAATCTTTATTTCTTTTATCCCTTCTTTAGTGTTTGTCGTAATAACTATAATGTCATCAGCAAATAAATTAATTTTCATTTCTTCTTCCTTCATCTTATAGCCTTCTACCCTATTTCTTACCCTTTCTGCTAGCTGTTCTATCGCTATGATAAATAAGAGCCGTGAAAGTGGACAGCCCTGACTAACTCCTCTCTGAATCTGAAAAGCTTGCGAGTGATCATTGTTAACCTTCACCACTGCTGTTCCATCCCTATATATCTCCTGAATTGCATTTAAATAATTACTTCCTATTCCGTACTTGCGCATAACCTGCCACAGGTATTCTTGGGAAAGAGTGTCAAAGGCTTTGAATACATCCAGTTTTAGAAGGCCCAATTTTTTTCGTTGGCCATGTTGCAGGACGTTAATTATATTTCTAATACGGTGTGCTATATTCCTGTCTTTTACAAATCCATACTGGTCCTCTTTTATTATATTTGGGATAACCCTCTTTAGTCTATTTGCCAATATTTTTGTGAATATCTTATAGCCTTGGTTAAGAAGGCTTATAGGTCTATATGACCCTACCTCTTCAGGGTCTTTCTGTGGTTTTAAAATCACTATTATTTCTGTTTGTCTCCATGAGTCTGGAGCTTTCTTACCCTTCAAGACTTCATTAAACACTGACTGAAGTTACTGTATGGGAATTGTTAAGATGCAACAATTTCAGTGATTTGAGTGATGGGATTTTCTCTGCTTATAGCAGCTTACAAAAACCCAAACTGTGCAGCATATAGCATAATTTATTCCTAAATCAAAAAGAGGTGACACATTGAACACTGATTTTTTCAGACCTGTACCACAAGCAGCTTTTATACCTGTCAAAATTTCAGTTTTATAATCCTATGCTTCTTACAGCCAGGTGTAAAACTCTGGAGAAATACAATTAACCATTTCCATCCAGAGGGAATGTAGGCACTTGAAGCAGTCTGAACCACTTGTATTGTACAAAATCCATTACCATGCCTTCGATCTTTGTATTAAAAAATAAGCACTTCAGCAAAGGATGGGGGGCATATATGGGAGGCAGCTACACTTCATTAGATATTGTGCTATTTTCACTCTGTAGCAATCATTTGCAACTGAACTGGTTTGTCCGCATGGGATAACTCAGTTGCCAATAGCTATCATAGTTCATTGACAGTGCAATATCCAGTAATCTGCAGATACAGCTAAGTATCATTCAGACTTTCCTTTTCAGGTGAAAAAAATAACAAAGTCCCAAATCTCACGCCAATTTTGTTTTTTAAATTATGAAAATGAAGAGTACAATCTGGCCATTTTATTGTCTTTTATTTCCCATTGAATTTGTGTTTAATTTTGGCTGGGATTTTTTAAAGTTATTTCCTGGCATTCATGAACCTAATTAAGACAATTGCAATATTCTCTCTCCTTTTTTTAAAAAAATGGAGGCATTTATGTGAGACCTAACGAGAATATTGAATGTAATAGTATATAATTATTAATATTAGGATTTGCTGCAGTGACCTGAAACAGTAATTTGATGATTTATTAGTTGAAGTTTGTAATATAATCTCACTAGATTATACAATACCTTCTTGGCAGCCCGCGAGATTAATAATCAAGTTAAACCGATAATCTAGACAGGTTCATAATCTTAACATTTTACTTTAATAAACCAGAGTTAATATTTTTTTAGCTCACCAACACATCCGAGTGGGGTTTTGCATTCATTAATGGGCTTGACCTTTGAATATTGCTTTTTCAGCATCCCGCTGCTTCATTACATCTCCTGTAGTGAACTTTCCGGCGGCAACATAATGAACTCTTATTGTTATGTCTCATCGAGCAAGGGAAGAGAATTAGCTAAAGCAAATTTGGTGTAGCAGGTGATTTGCACATCATTTCACGTTGGGATTTATATATACATATATATTTCCCAATGCTAATAAATTTGCATTTGCAAGACGGTGAGAAATTTGAAAGCACATTGCATCGGCTTACAAATGTTTACATAACAGCACAGTCCAGGAAGACCAAATATTAGAGACAGTGGAAGCAACTCATGCGCAGCAACACAATAATCCATCAGGCATGGTGACTTAATAAATTCTGCCTACAAACACTGGGCACGGTCAGGTTTACATAGAGGTCAGGCTCATATAGATGTTGTTCTAGGGCTGCTTGACTCTGATTTTAACTGAGGATGTTCTCAGAAAGACTAATAGTATGCTAAGAGTACCTTTCCATTGCCCCAGTTTGTGTTTGTTAATGGATGTTGATGCAAGATGCCTAGAAGGGTTCAGACAGGGTGAGTCTGAAATTAAGTGTAGTTCTGTATACTAATCAGCAGTAAGCAAAGTAAGAATTTCAAACCCTTAGAATACAAAATATATTTTTACTGCTACAGCTGCATGTGACTTTAACTGTAGCCTTGAATTACTCTTAACACCTGAAAATGATTTTGCCCTTGATAAATTTGGATGGCCTTCGGCAAACTGCATTCAATTTCCCAGAGTGAGATTACCTTCCAGGAATCATAGCAATTCTGCATTTAATAAGAGACTAAGGATTGCTGAAGGGACAAAAACTGGACCTATGGTAATTGGACTGACATCGTTACACCAGAAAATACCACTTGATGAAGAGCATGCTGTTAAGGTAATGAAAAGATCCTGATAGTTGTTGAGGTAGAAGATTAACAAGTTGTGAGGGGGGACATGATTGCTCTCTTTAAGTATTTGAAGTTCTGTCACTTAGAGGAGGTCAGGGGGCTATTCCTATTGGGAGCAGAGGATAGGACTGGTAATAATGGGTTTTAATTGTGGGCGGAAAGGTACCGGCTGGATATTAGGAACTTTTTTTACAGTAAGAGTTGTTCAGCACTGGAATTGGCTGCCTAGGGAGGTGGTGAGCTCCCCCTCACTGGCAGTCTTCAGGCAGCGGTTGGATGAACACTTGTCAGGGACGCTGTAGGCTGATCCTGAATTGAGCAGGGGGGTTGGACTAGATGGCCTGTATGCCCCTTTCCAACTCTATGATTCTATGATAAGATAGATATTTCTGCAAGACTGAAAATGTCCCAGGTTTACAGAAAAATCTGACATCTAAAGATCTGCCGGGGAAATGGGTTACCCCTTGTTCAGGATGGGATTCTCCTCTTACAGGAGTAGGTTTGTAGCTTGGGGGTGATCCTGGACCTGGGCTTCCTGATGGATAAACAGGTGGCAGCAGTGGCCTGGGGTGCCTTCCAATAGCTTCGGCTGGTGAGCCAGCTGCAGCCCTTCCTGGACAGAAAAGATCTTAGCACTATGGTTCATGTACTGGTAACATCTAGATTAGATTACTGCAATGCACTCCATGTGGGGCTGCCCTTGAAGACTGCCCAGAAGCTGCAGTTGGTACAGAATGCTGCGGCCAGAGTGTTCACTGGAGTGGGGTTGTAGGGACCATATTATTCCAGTCTTGTTCCACCTACACTGGCTTCCAATTTGCTTCCAGGCTCAATTCAAGATGCTGATATGGACCTTTAAAGCCCTGTACAGACTGGGACCAACATACCTTAAGGACTGCCTTCCCCCATACAAATCTATCTGCTCACTCTGGTCATCCTTGGAGGCCTTGTTTTGGTTGCCCCTGTCATCTGAGGCTAGAAAGCTGGCGACTCGAAAAAAGGGTCTTCTCCATCATGGCACCAAAACTTTGGAACAGCCTCCCCCAGGGAAATTTGTTGGTCTCCCTGTACTGGTGACTTTTGTCAGCCGGGGAAGACTTCTTTGTTTTGTCTAGCATACCCCTAATAATGGCTTTTGGCCCTCCTTCTAGCATTGCTTAGTGTTTTAATTGAATTTTATATTTTAACTGTATTTTAATTGTTTAAATGTGTTCATGTTTTATGTTCGCCACCTTGTGGACCCTGATTGGGTGGAAAGGCGGCATAAAAATGTTTTCAATAAACAAAATTCTGTACCAACTGGAGTTTCCAAGTTGTCTTTAAGGGCTGACTCATGTAGAGTGCATTATAATAGTCTAGCCCTGAGGATAGTGAGGAATGGTTCTATATGGCCAGATTGGTTGGGTCAACAAACAACTAAAAGATTGTGATGGTACCAGGAAGATCCTTGGAGGAGTTCTATAGGTCAGTCATAACCATAGAAAAGGCTCTATATCTGGCAGACTCTCACAGGCAAAGGCACTCATTTCCAAAGGCACAGTATCCCAGAGAAGGGCGTCTGATGATGATCCCAACTGACAGGCAGGCTTCTATGGGAGAAGATGGTCCTTCAGCCACCCTGGCCATAGACCTTTATATGAAGTCACTCATTTCCAGATGTGGTTTTAGACACTGAATGCATTTTCAGACCTTGACATTAATGGTATGTATGTATTTTAAATGGTAGGCCATGAACACACAAAATCAGGATCATAAACACGATTGCCAACTTTTATTTACCAGCTCTGCTCCTGAGTTGAACAACAGCCTAATATATCCCTAACAGCTATATCTCCATGCCAGGAAAAGCTTCACTTTCTACATTCCTGGTGTCACAAACTCAGGAGCAGCTTCTTCCCCCCACCCCCATCAGTTCCTAGATTACATTTTTAGACAGCAAGCTGCCTTTCCATGATTAAAAACACAATATAGGAACAATATACATGCAAAATCTGAGAAAGAGGAGTTTCTAAATTCTCAACATATACAGATCTTTCTCAAAAGCAGAAAGGGGTACAAACTTCCTCCCTCCACCACCCCCATTGCTCTGAAACACAAGCATTATCCATGCTTTTATAACATTCGAAGATAGATTATACAGAAACATAGAGCTGGAAGGGAGCTCAAGGGATCATCTAGCCAACTCCCTGCACAACACAGGAAAGTCACAACTTCCTCCCCCTCCACTACCCCAGTGACCCCTGCTCTATGCCCAGAAGAAAGAAAAAAACCTCCAGGATCCCTGGCCAATTTGGCCTGGAGGAAAATTGCATCCTGACCCCAAAGTGGCGATAGGCATTATCCTGGACTATTTTCTCCGATGTAACTCTACCTGGTCTTTGAGGTCTAGTGAGAGAGGAAATCTATCTTCTGTGGGGCCGTTAGCAACAGCTGCATTCACCAGTTGCAATGTATTGAGGAAAGAGAGATATTTAGAAAAATCTGAAAAAGAGACTGGGGTATGTCTTTGTTCTGGGGCAAGAGGGATCGTAGATTGGACTGTTGTCCCGAGGCCCAGGTTGGGGAGCAAGGGAGGGAGCCAGGGATAATGAGGGGGTACCACAACCCACCTTCAAAATCCCCAGGCAGTGCCTGATAGAGAAACAATAGACGGAAGCACAAATATGTGGCCTTTCTACTCTTAATGTGTGAAGAGGAAAAACAGACCAGGTGTATATATTTGCGCTGTTGCTTTCCTGCTTCTGTCAGGAAGGTATGGGCTCCGGGACAAAGGGAGAGATGGCTGTTCCTGCACATTCAGCTTCTCACCAATGAGCGAGGCCAGGAATAAAGAACAGTTCAGTGCCCAATGACGCAAGGCCAACCTGAAGCACAAATGAGTGGCCTGCAGAGAATCAGTGGCATGCAGGACTCCTGCAGCTTAATAAAAATGTCAAGTGGTGGTATAACTCGGCTTGCTCTTCTTTTTTACTCTCACCATGTTAGAACAGCAGCTTTGCTCATCATTGCATTAACCGGACTGCTGCTTTTGCCAATATCAGTTCTCATCCTGTGGAACAGCTGTAGTCAGTCAGGTTTCTTATCAAGTGGCTCAGTGGTAGAGCATCTGCTTGGCATGCTGAAGGTCCCAGGTTCAATCCCTGGCATCTCCAGTTAAAGGGACCAGGCAAATGGGTGATGTGAAAGACCTCTGCCTGAGACCCTGGAGAGCCGCTGCCGGTCTGAGTAGACAATACTGACTTTGACGGACCAAGGGTCTGATTCTGTATAAGGCAGCTTCATGTGTTCACAAATTTCGGGTTGGGAAATTCCAGGAGACTTGGGGGTGGAGCTTGTAGAAGGCAGGGCTTATGGAGGGAAAGGACCTCAGTGGGGTATAATGCCCACGTCCACTCTCTAAAGCAGCCATTTTCTCCAGGGGAGCTGATCTCTGTTGTAATTGGTCGTAATTGTCTGTTGTAATCCTGGGAGATCTCCACGCCCCGGCTAGAGGTTGGCAACCATATTAACAAGTCAGAGCAAAAAGGAGGCTGCAGCTTCATTTAGGCAACTTAACACATCCCCATGTTTGGCGGGTGTTTGTCATGCGCACATCATGAAAAGCCTGTTTTTATACATGCTATTGATGTGCAACTGTCCTCTTTTCTGGTTTCGAAAAATGGATTTGTGTCCTGCACTTCTGTCCTCTGCTTATTTGTTTCACTGAAAGAGCAGCTCCTTAAGATATTGTTTGCTTAGCTGCCACTGGATAGCTGGCGTAAGATAAAACTTTTGCCAGCTTTCTTTTCAGCAGCTGGCCCATGTGCTATTAAGGAGAGCAGCTGGCCCATGTGCTATTGAAAACTCAGCTTAACACAAACACTTAGGTGCAGCTAGCAGAAGACCTAGACATTTTTCACATAGACCACCTGTTAGTCTACTGCCTAATCCTGTGTAAGTTTGACATGGCAGGCAGAGAAGTGAAGATCCGTCTAAGCTGACCTTTTTTCTCCTCATGTATTTAGCCTGGGTAGGGCCACTGGCCTTCACGGCAGAGGAAGGAAATGATCTTACAGGTTTGTGGCAGAAAGCTTGCAAGGCGAAGTCCATTTCCACTTTTCCTCCTCCTCTTACTGCAGGTATTTAGCCTGGGCAGGCCCATAGGTATTCCTGGAAAGGGGTGTATGTGAGGATGATCCTGCTTGCTACCCAGTAGCAAGCTAGCAGCAGCTGAATTCCATCTAGGATTCCCCCCCACCTTCCTGCAGGTATTTATGCCTGGGCTCTGTCAGAAATATGAGCTGTTGCCCCTTGCTGTGATGCATGGGACCTATGGTAATCAACTTGGTGACCCTGAACCAGCCTACGTTTGTTGTTGTCTATTGTATAAATTATTTGGTAACTTGGAGCTTTTTTGTAAACTTTGTGCCCCTCCAGGGAGAAAAGCAGGCTTAAAAAATGTTTAAATAAATAAATGTGCACCAGCACGAGAAGTCTGAGTTGGGAGAACTGACAGTATCACTTCAGACTGCAGATAATAGTTCAAGCTATGAAATATTCCCATAGGCAAATAAAAACCCTTTCTGCTAGAAGAAGAGTTGGTTTTTATATGTTGACTTTCTCTACCTTTTAAGGGGAATCAACCCAGTTTATAATCTCCTTCCCTTCCTCTCCCCACAACAGGCACCTTGTGAGGTAGGTGGGGCTAAGAGAGCTGTGACTAGCCCGAGGTCACCCAGCAGGCTTCATGTGGAGGAGTGGGCAAACCAACCTGGTTCTCCATATTAGAGTTCACCACTCCTAACCACTACACCACGCTATACAACAGGGACTAGGCTGTTTTAGAAACTCTAACACGCTAAGGATGCTTCCACATGGGGAGTATTGTTTATTAAAACAATCCTTTCCTTATATTCTGATGTAGCATAGTTCAAAATGCTGTCACCTTTTAATGTACATTTCAAATGTGATGCTGGAAAGCAAGAGGGATTGCATTGTCTTGCATTGGCACAGCATCTCCTTTAACCTGGACTGTCCCTCCACGTAAAGCAGTGATGTGTGTTTAGTCAGCTTTCCACACTCAAGTGTAATGCTGGCATGTTCGCTAAGCATGCTTTCCTACTTTAGCCAGGCAGCAACCCAGTTTAAATGAAGAAGGTTAGTTTTTATATGCTGACTTTCTCTACCACTCAAGGGAGAATCAAACCGGCTTACAATCACCTTCCCTTCCCCTCCCCACAACAGACACCCTGTGAGGTAGGTGAGGCTCAGAGAGTGTGACTAGCCCAGGGTCACCCAGCAGTCTTCATGTGTAGGAGTGGGGAAACAAATCCAGTTCACCAGATTCGCCTCCGCTGCTCATGTGGAGGAGAGGGGAATCAAACCCGGTTCTCCAGATCAGAGTCCACTGCTTCAAACCACCGCTCTTAACCACTGCACCACGCTGGCTGAGACGCTGTGTGAGAATGGAGTGCCACAAGTGAGTTCTTTTGCTTCGTCAGCATCATTTTAAAATTAGGCCATGTTTAAAGTGGGATGCTGCACAAACAATCCCACTACATGTGCTGCATCAGCGTACCACAGCAATGTTTATCCAATCTTTGTCTCTCTGGCATGCTAATACTGCATGTGTAGCAGCTGAGGCCCAGTTAAGAGTTTTCTCCCTCTCCCATAATACTAGAACGCGAGGTCATCTGTTGAAGCTGGAGGGTGACAGATTCAAAACAGATAAAAGGAAGTATTTTTTTCACACAACGCATAGTAAATTGTGGAATTCCCAGCCCCAGGATGTGGTGATGGCTGCCAGCTTGGAGGGCTTTAAGAGGGGAGTGGACATATTCATGGAGGAAAGGGGTATTCATGGCTATTAGTTAAAATGGATACTAGTCATGCTGGATAGCTATTCTCTCTAGTATCAGAGGAGCATGCCTATTATATTAGGTGCTGTGGAACAGAGGCAAGATGGTGCTGCTGCAGTCATCTTGTGGCTTCCTAGAGGCACCTGGTTGGCCACTGTGTGGACAGACTGCTGGACTTGATGGGCCTTGGTCTGATCCAGTAGGGCCTTTCTTATGTTCTTAAGAAGAGCTGCTCAGTGCATGCAATATGGCTCAGTTTCTTGTCTGCCAACGTCATTTTTCATTAAGCACTTTAGGTGTGGGCTCCACATGCAACCAAATTAAGTGAGGAATTTCTGAGAATAGGCTGGATCTCTTCAGACTACAGGTGACTGATCAATCTTTGTGAATAACTTCTATTTAGATAATTTTTGACTTGCAATGTGGAAGTATTCTAATGTTGCATTTTCTACCTACAGCCTATACAGAACTTTACCAACTCCGATTCCCCCCATTTTCTGCTACATGTATAAAGCAGGTCTCTAAGTCATGTGATAAGCCACCCAAGACTAGGGTTGCCAACCTCCAGGTGGTGACTGGAGATCTCGTGCTATTACAACTGATCTCCAGCTGACAGATCAGTTCAACTGGAGAAAATGGCCGCTTTGGAAAGTGGACTCGATGGTATTATACCCCATTGAAGTCCCTCCCTCCTTAGGCGCCACCCCCAAAATCTCAAGGTATTTCCCAACCCGGAGCCGGCAACCCTACCCAAGATGCTCGTTAGCCTACTGAAACTGGTTTGTCAAGTTCTCAGCCCTACCTGCACATTATCTGCTGTGCTTATCCACTAAGCATCACTCTAGGAATGCCATTTCCCCCCATGCTAAAAGAATTGGACTTTTATTTACTCTTCAATAACACTATGGTTAACAGTAGACACTGTGCTACAAGTTAAAGGAGGGGAGGAGAATAGTGTGGTCTAGGAAGGCTCCAGCCAAATGAAGAGGTGGCACCTTCCTAACGGAATTCTCTCACAGATATAGCATTTCTGAAGTATTGTGTCATACCATGCTTAATTAACTGCAGGGAGTGCCCTGGGGCCAGCTGATTCCTCATTGGCACTCATGCAAATTAAAGAAAAACCAAGACATCCCCTCTGTGACTAATCGCCTGGCTGGTTGATCTGCTGTTCTTGTTGTGGTAATGCTGTTTTCTCATTAACACATTTGATTTAATTGGCGTGCACTTAGCTCTCTGCAAATATTGGAATACTCTTGCTTAAGGGAACGAAAGGGTAAAAAGAGCAAGCAGAAACTGGCTTATTAAGCAAATACGTCTTGAATGCTCACGTCAGATTGCTTAGCACTGGCTTTGCATTGCAGTTTCTTCAAGACCTAGATACCTTAATCCACCAAACTTTGTATTTCTTTATTCCAAAATTTCAAAGTCTAGATTGGGTTGATGGAAAGAAGACCCTACTAGACTGACTCATTTCAGAATGTCCATTATAACTGCAACAACTGTCTTTTTATTTGTCCTGCTTATTGTATATGGGTTATCCCTTTGTTTTCTCTTTACCCCTCACCTTGGTTAGTGCACCAGTTATTAAAACCACCACCACGCCCCAGATGTTCACCTCAAAATCACCAAAAGTAATGCTTTGAATTGAAATGGGTTTGCAAAAATGTAGGCGCATGCATGCCACCCAGTTGTTTATGAGCGGACTGAACACTTCACGGCACAATGAAGCTGGGCTCCTTCTGCCATCACACTGAACTAACTTACAGGCTGGTAATTTTTACCAGCTTCACTGGGACTTGAGAACATGCACAGGAGTTTTTTTTTGTAAAAGTGAAAATAAACTATAAGCTGTTCTTCCAATTTCATGATCTGCAACATGTTAAAAAGAGACAAGATAGTGGCAACCAATTATACACTATAATTTATTATAAATTGTCTTTAAAAATTCAGGTATACATAATAGCTACATGAACAAGTTAGGTTTGAATGAAATTGTCACAGAAGGCCTGAAATGTATTACGTTGTTACGAAGCGATCTGTACTAGACCTGAAGCAATGTGAAAATAAGTCCCTCTATGCCTTTATAAATGAACCTGATAGGAAAGGGGCTGCTCATTTGCAAATCAGAGAACCTACAAAATGCTTCCTGTGCCTTGTTTCTTGTCATTCGTGCTCCCTCCACATCTGATTGGGGGCAAGACAAAAGTCCCACTTTCCTCAATAGATGGGGTGGGGTGAAGGGAAGGTAGGCTACTGGACCTCGGGAGGGAAATAATTGGGAAACATAGTAGTGCTGACCTCTCTTGATATGTTGGCTCTGGTAAAAAAATAGTAGGTTCTCCGGGATGCAAGGCTAACCTTGGTGGGGAAATCACCTATACGAGGCATTACTATTTAAACAGGCATTTCATACACTTGCCATAAAGCTGGATATTTTCTTAGGAGTCACACGTATTCTGTTGCTACTTTAAAACCAAAGTACACTTTCAGTAGTCTATTTCTTATAACAGGAGTATTCTTTATTTCCATCATTATTTTGTCGACTATAGCTACAATTTTTTTTCTGGGAATGTCTAAGTGGTTGCACTGGAATATTTATTGATTTTTAGAAAGGAGACAGAACCATCTGCACGGCATCTTAGGGTTCTTCCACCCATTTTCTCATCTTACTGGCTTTTTAATTACCATATCCTTCTATGGAAGTATTTCTGATGCAAAAACACCGTTTCCTAATCTGAAACACTAAGTAAATGTAGGAAAATGATACAGCATAAATTTACATGACATGTGGTCTAGTTCAGTTGGACTAAGTCTAATTTATGGGATGGTCACCCTAAGAGTTGGTTAGAAAAGATCTTTCAATGACCTCCATACTAGCAAAAAATTCCAGAAAATGCTTGTATTGCAAAGGAACAAAGAATTGCATCCAGCAAACTTTTAGCATCAGCTGTCCAGAATATCCAGCCTACAGTACAGTATTGTCTGTGTCTTCAGACTTCTTAAACTTGAGCAATGGAAGCCACAGCCTGTTTGCTTTCTAACTTCTATGAGTTCCTAACCTTAGCCGAGACAAGGAGGAGAGTTATTGAGAGCTACCCTCATTCCCTGCGACATCTGGCTTTCTTCCTTAAAGGCGACTGCCCTGATGAAAGCTCAAATAGCCTTTCTTTGCATAGCCCATAACTCTTAGGTTTCTTCTTGTGGAATCAAGATCCAGCCTCCACGCTCTATGCTTGGCCCTTATGCTTAAAGTACGGGCAAAACAAAACAGGTGCCTTTTTTTTGTAGATGTCAATCAGTGTTCTCACTGCATGGCCTGGGCTGGCCTCAGGAGCACACCCACTTGCGGAGGGATAAAGGTGCACATCAGTGTAGACTTTAGGGGTTGGATGAGCACACACATCTCCCACCTGAAAGCCGTTAAAATGGACACACCTTTAGTGTCTTACACTTCCTAATTATGGGCTACATGCCAGCCGCTGCTTTCACAACTGCTGTATGTTGCACTTTCAGTCCACTTTAGCGATCATTTGCAACGGGGATCTTTGCTATTTCACACAATAGCAAAATTTCCAGTTGCAAAGTGGACTGGAAGTGCATTATTCAGTGTGTGTGAAAGCACCCCCTATGCTGCAACATGGAGTTAAACCGTTGGACAATTCAACTTTGAACTCATTAAATGACAAAACTGTGCAACACATCACTATCGGCAGGCAGTGAATAACAGGAAAAAACTTTCATTGAGGGGAAAAAATCAATAAACTAATGTTTACAAATAGCTACCCTCAAAGATGGTTGAGTACCCTTAGTCTAACGCCTTCACCAGTGGAAATGTTCCCATTAGACAAGTTGATTGAGAATAAACCCTGCCCTTTTTTCACCTAATATGTCCAGAGACAAGCCCCTCCCCCCAAGACCGGGTACCACTGGATGTACCAAGCAGATGACTCTCTAGTTTAGCCTATGGAAGCAGCATTTCCCCAGCTGGAGAGAGTAAAAAAGCTTCAGCCTGCCCTCTGGCCAGCACAGCTG
The DNA here is from genome assembly GCF_029931775.1 of Euleptes europaea. Taxonomy (NCBI): domain Eukaryota; kingdom Metazoa; phylum Chordata; class Lepidosauria; order Squamata; family Sphaerodactylidae; genus Euleptes; species Euleptes europaea. Next base: position 27,100,986 of record NC_079317.1, read on the forward strand.
ACGCTCCGCTATTTAAAAAAATATTCTAAAGTACTAACTTCTCTCCTTTGTACATCTGTATAAATTAACAGATTTTAAGAAAAATAATTTATGACATTTTTCCAAGGGAGGCTTCAAAGCCTGGCAAAGTGCTGCTTCAGTTGCTTGATGAGTTGCTGCGTGTCCAGGTGTTCTGGAAACGCTGCCTCGGACTTCTGAGCAGCGATGTAACTTCTTTGGAGATCTCCGACCTACAAGAAAGGTGTGTGGGGTTGAAAGACGTGAAAAGGCTTCAGACACTGTTAACTGGTAATTCAATTAAGTTGTGATAAGCTATCCTATGTCTTTCTTTTCCCCATAAAAAATTCAAAATTTCCTTCTTCCAAACTTTAAAAATCTTTACTCCTTTTATAATCGGCAAGTTCTGAAATAAAAAGAGCATCTTTGGTAATACCATCATTTTGATTACTGAGATCCATCCCCATAATGATAACGGTATCTTCTCCCTTTGCTTGAGATCTTTAACAATTTGTTGCCAAATTTTTACATAATTATTCCGAAATAAATTAAGATTATTTGGAGTTAACCATATTCCTAAATACCTGAATTTAGAGTCAATAGTAAACCCTGTTTTACTAGTTAAGTCTGCTTGTTGTGATAGAGTCATATTCTTTACCAAGATTTTCATTTTGCTCCTATTTATTTTAAATCCTGCAAGCTTTCCATAGACCTCTACAATGTTATTCCATTTTTCCATTTGACAATTAGGATTAGTCAAAATACACACTAAATCATCCGCATATGCTTTAACCTTATAATGATTTCTCCCAATTCTTATACCTACATTATCATCATCTTGTCTAAACTTATTCAATAAAACCTCTAAAACTAAAATAAACAATAAAGGTGAGAGAGGGCAACCTTGTCTGGTGCCCTTTTGAATTTCTAATTGTGGTGATAGTACTCCATTAACCATAAGTCTAGCTGTTTGTTGAGTATATATACTCCCAATTGCTGTTTTAAAACCAATACCCAATCCCATATGTTTTAATTTTTTTCCCATAAATTTCCAATTAACATTATCAAAAGCTTTCTCTGCATCTAAGAAGATCATAGCCAGTGGGGTTGGAGTATTCTCTGAGTATTCTAATAAATCTATCACCGTTCTAACATTTTGACTGATCATTCTACCAGGTAAAAAACCAGTTTGATCTTCATGTATATAATCATTTAATACCTTTTTTAGCCTCGTGGCTAAAATGTCAACAAATAATTTGTAATCGTTATTTAACACCGAAATAGGCCTATAATTCTTAACTTCCAACAAATGTATAAATTTATAATTGAAACAAATTTAGAGCAAGAGAGGATTAAACCAGTCATGATAAAATGGATGAGAGATTTGGGGTATAATATTAATCTTGAGGTTTGGGAAAGATTATGGAAAACAGAATTTAAATTCACAATCACTAATGAAATAAGAGAGAATTTATATAAGATGTTTTATAGATGGTATATTTCACCAGTTAGTAAATTTAAAGTGGGAAATTCTGATTTATGTTGGAAATGCGGATTGGAAAAAGGAACTTTTATGCATGCCTGGTGGGTTTGTAAAAAAATTAAAAAGTTTTGGAGAAAAGTAGTAAGGGAGACTAACAACTTGATTAATACCAAAATAAATATGAATCCAGTTTTTTATTATTAGGAATCCCTAGAGATAATATGAATAGGAATGATAGAGTCATATGTCAATATAGTTTTCACCAGCAGGGATTATTATTGCAAAATCCTGGAAGCTAGTACATAGACCTCTAATTAAGGACTGGAGAGAAAAATAATGGTTATATATGTGGATGGCTAAATTAACAGATTCCCTACATGGGAAGAATTTGTGGAAGAATTTAAAACTATGTGGTTAAAAGCCTTCACATATTGGGACAAGCTGGCAAAAATGAATTTTATTAATACAGTGAACGAATTGTAGATTCAATTTTTGGTAATTCAAATTATTATTAAAATAATGTATTAATAAACTGTTTAGACACTTCTCCGGAAGTTCAACACGGTGGTGGGAGGGATTAAGGGTACACTGGTGGAGGGCGGTGGGAATAAAATGGGTAGGATAAATGTAATAAGAATGTAATGAATGTATTTTGGGTCTTTTTAATTTTTTTATATATATATCATTCTTATTATGTAGTTCTCTATACTGTTATACTTTTGTTTGTTTGTATTATTTTTCTTTATGTTTGAAAATATAATAAAAATTTATATATATAAAAAAGATACTGTTAACTGGTCCCCCAACCAGTCAGTTTAATCCCATTTCAGCGGGTCCCCCACCCAGTCAGTTTAATATCCCATTTTAACAAATATATCCTAATATACTCCATCTGTCCTTTCATTTGTTTTAATGTGGAAGCTAAGAACATGTCTCTCTCCTGATGAAATCAATACTATTTCAAAGAGTTTAACGGTGGTAAAATCATTCTCTTACAGGCTTTCTAAAGACAGGGTTTGTTTATGCAACTTCGATTTGCTTTGAAAAAAAAACTATGCAACTGCAAAGCAGATTACTTGTTCTGTGGACATTTATTTCAACAAGACTTTAACAAGAGAGTTTTCCAAATTGTTCAGTTGTATACTGTGATCAGTAGGACTTAACGGTGCATGTGTCAGGGTAGACTGTATCCAGGACACGAATATTCCACGATCGACTTTTAAACAGGTAACGAAACAGACACTGCAATTCAAAGAAAATCACTTCTGGAACCCGCTTGTCGGACCAACTGCAGATAAAGGCTGCAGTTCCTAAGACCATGTTTTAGCGCACAGTCATTCATATGGAAATTTCCTTGATAATGCAGCGAGAAATCGTGATGCTCATTACGCTGCCTTGAGCCAAAAAGGAAAGGCTGGATATAAACATATATACAAACAAATAAACAAACAAATAGGCTTTATAAATGCTGTGGGATTCAACACACAACAACAACAAAATTAGGAACAGCATTACCTTATCAGACAGCACAGCGATATTGAAGTGTGGCTCGTAGATATGAGGTGCTAATGACGACGCAGTCTGCAGAAACACTCTTGCCTAAATAACAAACAACATAACAACACTTGGCTTGTGCATTTGTATAAGGCAAGAGACTAAACACTCCTACATTCTATGTCTCTGCGGCAGCAAGAATCACAGAGCCTGTTCGAGCCCTCAAAACGTGCTGTACATACATAGAGGAGGAGCAGGGTCACACCTGCTGACCCTATCCAGCATTGTTTTGAGGAGTCTAATGGCACATGAAAGTGTATGAGAGCAGGGGCTCCCTGTGGATACTGAAGTACAGATGTGTCATAGCAGTGGCAGTGGGCATAATACTGCTCCCCTGGACATGCATTCAACATTTGGCAGCTTTGAATTCCTGGACCAGCCTACGGTTAGTGGCAGATTTAGCAACGTACCATGGCTGAAAAAAACAGGACTGCTCTGAAAACCAGCAGGGCAAGAGTGAATTCTGCATCTGGTTGTATTATGTACTAAATGCATCTGGTCCTCCTTTTCCCTCAAGGTAAAATAAAAGGCCCTTTGTCTAAGTTCTTTATGAGATCGAGCACACTGTCTAAAAGCTGGGGGTCACATGAACACATGAAGCTGTCTTATACTGAATCAGACCCTTGGTTCACCAAAGTCAGTATTGTCTACTCAGACCATCAGTGGCTCTCCAGGGTCTCACCTACTTCACTAGTCCCTTTAACTGGAGATGCCGGGGATTGAACCTGGGACCTTCTGCATGCCAAGCAAATGCTCTACCATTGAGCCATCGCCCCTCCCCTTGAGAGATCACTAGTGGGATCACTAGCTGAGAAAAAACACACACACCCCATACACATATCATATTGCGCAAGCCTGCTGAGCTCCAGGGCTGGATCAGTCACTGCTCACCTACCTTGACCTTCAGTAGTTCAGTGCTGCAGTTCAATTGCCCTGTTGTGCTTTCTGCTGAGAGGCAGCTGTCCAGCTAATCATGAGTTTGAGTCTGCACAGCATGAGTGTGTGTCTATATGCATACATGCATTTTTATTGGTTAGTTTGTTTTTTGGAGGCAGCGGGTTAAGATTACCTACATCTCTCCCTGTAGTGTGGCTTTAGCCCAACCCCCATTTCTGTAATTGATCTCCCACTGCCTTGTAACATGCTAAAGAAAGCCCATATAGGTCTATATTATTCCTGTATACCACCTATTTTTGTACATTCACGGCTTTTTAACAGAATCTGTAACAAAATACAAAGACTAGTTTCCAAACCCGTGGCTGAGACTATTCAAGGTATAGCACAACGTACACCCTGACCCACGCACAGTGCAACACAATCCGAAACTGAGGAGCCACTTTTAACATTCCAAGATCCTGAGATGGAAAACATGAGAGGGGAAATGCCTCTGCTTTCATGCTGCCAACCCACCCCATCCTTTTCTGCTCCCAGATCTGTTCCTGCAGGATGGCAAGGGATTAGAATTGACAATTTCCTGCATTGTGCAGGGGGTTGGACTAGGTGACCCTGGTGGTCCCTTCCAAATCTATGATTCTAAGTGTTCTATCTTTTGAAGAGCTTGTAGAGCAGAATTCTTATCTCAGTGTTCCCCAGAGGCTCACCCCCCCCACAAAAAAAAAGGATTGTCAGAGAAAAATGACAAGCTGGACATATTTGCAGCCTTAAACCCATTTCACTTAACACTCATTTGCACAGTCTAAGAACTAGAGTAAAGACCATTGCAGTTCTGTTCTAGAGAAGCCAGAAGAAATATTTTTTTAAAAAAATCATCATTAAAAATAAGAGGCTCTGTAGAAAAGCAAGCATTTTTTTCTCATTTCCCTTGGCACAAAGGCACATTGTTGTTATGTATGCAGCACCCTCAATGTGCATTGCCTGCTACTGAGTACATGAAGACAGGTCTCTGCCCCAAGGTATGTATAACCTAAAACTGGATGTAATGGAGGTGAGGGTGTGTGTGAAAATGAACAGGGGAAACACATGTGTTCGTTCCAGTAATACATTCTTGTGCTTAGTTTCAGTAGGCAAGGGTTTAAAGGTTGTGCCAAAGGCTTAAAGGAAAAGGTGGGTTTTGAAAAACTATTAACATAAGAACATAAGAAAGGCCCTGCTGGATCAGACCAAGGCCCATCAAGTCCAGCGGTCTGTTCACACAGTGGCCAACCAGGTGACTCTAGGAAGCCACTAACAAGACGAGTGCAGCAGCACCATCCTTCCTGTGTTCCACCGCACCCAAAATAATAGGCATGCTCCTCTGATACTAGAGAGAATAGGTATGCAGCATGACTAATATACATTCTAACTAACAGCCATGAATACCCCTCTCCTCCATGAATATGTCCACTCCCCTCTTAAAGCCCTCCAATCTGACAGCCATCACATCCTGGGGCAGGGAGTTCCACAATTTAACTAAGCGTTGTGTGAAAAAATACTTCCTTTTATCTGTTTTGAATCTCTCACCCTCCAGCTTTAGCAGATGACCCCGTGTTCTAGTATTATGGGAGAAGGAGAAAAGCGTCTCCCTGTCTACTCTCTCCAAACCATACATAATTTTATAGACCTCTATCATGTCTCCCCTCAGCCGCCTTCTTTCCAAGCTAAACAGCCCTAAGCATCTTAACCGCTCCCCATAGGACAGTTGCTCTAGTCCCCTAATCATTTTGGTTGCTCTTTTCTGCACCTTCTCAAGCTCTGTATCCTTTTTTAGGTGTGGTGACCAGAACTGTACACAGTATTCCAAGTGTGGTCTCACCATAGATTTGTACAAGGGCAGTATGATACCAGCAGTTTTATTCTCTATTCCTCGTCTAATTATAGCCAGCATGGAATTTGCCTTTTTTTACAGTAGCCGCACACTGGGTTGACATCTTCATTGAGCTATCCACTACCACCCCAAGATCCCTTTCTTGGTCTGTCGCTGCCAGTGTATATGTGAAGTTGGGATTTTTTTGTCCCAATATGCATCACTTTACACTTACTCACATTGAATCTCAATTGTCATTTTAATGCCCATTCTTCCAGTATGCAGAGATCTTTCTGGAGCTCTTAACAGTCTGATTTTGTTTTAACCACCCTAAATAATTTGGTGTCATCTGCAAACTTGGCTACTTCACTGTTTAACCCCAACTTCAGGTCATTGATGAACAGGTTGAAAAGCACTGGTCCCAACACAGATCCCTGAGGCACCCCACTGCTCACATCCCGCCATTGTGAGAACTGACCATTGATTCCTACTCTCTGCTTCCTATTTTTCAGCCAGCTCTCAATCCATAAGAGGACTTGTCCTCTTATCCCGTGACTATGAAGTTTGCTTAGCAGTCTTTGGTGGGGGACTTTGTCAAAAGCTTTTTGGAAGGAAGTGAACACCTGTTCACTTACGGGTTTGGACACTAAACCTTATGAAGAAAGGCTGCAGAAAGTGGAGATGTTTAGCTTGGAGTGGAGCAGCTTGGGAGGGATATGATTATCCTTTAATTTTTTGAAGGGCTGTCATTTCAAGGATGGTAGGGTCCTATTTCAGTTGGCAGTGGAAAATAGGACACATAATAATGTGTTTAAATTACATGTGGGGAGGTTACTGGTTTGATATTAGGAAAAACCTTTTAACAAATAAGGACAGTTCAGTGTTAGAACTGGTTGCCTAGGGATGTTGTGGGTTCTCCCTCCTTGGATGTATTCAGCAGAGATTGGACATTAATTTGTCAGGGATACTTAAGGTCATCCTGCAGGGGATGGACTGGATGATCTTTATGCCCCTTCCAACTTTTTAATTCTATGTACACATGAAGCTGCTTTACATAGAGTCAGACCACTGGACTATCAAGGTCAGTATTGTCTACTCTGACTGGCAGCAGCTCTCCAGGAACTTAGGTTGAGGTCTTTCACATCACCTATTATCAGATCCTTTCACTGGAAATGCCAAGGATTGAACCAGGAATTCTCTGCATGCTCAGCCATTGATCCATGGCCCCTCCCTGAGCCAAAAGAGGTTGCATCACTCTGGTGTTCCGGGAGGCATAAGGAGCACAGGCATTTCAGCAAGTAGGAGATTTTAGGCCTGCTGAAGGTTGACAAGGAGGGGTGAAGGTGTTTTATGGATATATCAGGATATGTGAGTGAAGGGAGAACAAGGCACGAAAGGGCTTTAAAAGTAAGGCTGAGGAGTTAGAGCTACATCCAGGAGCAGACAGACAGGGATTTAAGGAATCGGATCACAAGATTGGAACAAGAGGGCTGAATGATTTTGGGGTCAAAGTGCTGAAAAGAGAAGGGCAAAGTGCATCCCCATAGAAGAGGAGAAAGGTTACAACAGCCAAGATTAGATGATCACAATATGAGCTAGAATTTAACAATGAGCAAGCAGAGAGGAAAAACTGCATCTTCACAGTTTTGGAAAGGGAAAGGTGTCACAATCTAGGGATGGACTAAATACAGGAAGAAATCAAATTCAGAGTCAAGGATTTGGGCTACAAGATAGGTGGTGATGTTCAGAGAAGGGACAGAGTATAAAGAGAAGAAGCCTCAGGAGGGGGGAAAATCAGAAGTTCAGTCTTGGGCATGTTGAGATTACGATCTAAGTGGAGATATCTAAGAGGCAACTGGAGATGCAGGACTGCATGCAGGGAGGAAGTTCAAGGGTAGAAAGGTAGAGATGGGGGCCTTCAGTTATAGGAGGTGCTGAAAAACATACAAGTTGACAAGATCACTCAAAGATAGATACTTGGTGCCAGAGGAATAAGACCTATTCCAAGAAGACCCCAACTGACAGAAGTAGAAGATCTGCTGCCCTCTGTGGAAACAGTGAATGAATGGTTACCCGGCAGGAAAACAGCTGAAAATAGAGGCAGGGTGTGAATAGAATCAAATCAGGAAAGAGTGACCAGCCTAACATCTTGGGAGGGAAAAGCAACAGGTTGATGAAGTCAGGCAGATACCTTTGACTTTGGCAGTTAGGAGCTGTCAGTGATTTTGGTGAGGGAGTTTCAGAGAATTGATAAAGGCAGATGCCAGATTATAGGAGACCAAGAGAAGAGATGAAAGAGAGAAAGATGAAATGGGAATAAGAAGCATGCTTCTGGAATTTGGAGGCAAAAGATAGAAAGGGAACTGGGTGGCAGATGAAGTGGGAAGATGGATCAAAGAATGACTTTTTAAGAATTGGGGGGAATCAATGGAGCGCTTCTGGCACCCATGGTTTGAAGATTTGGCCTTATTGCACATTGTGAAAGACTACTTCATAAAAAGGTGTTAGGCTGGTAACAGCAGCTTGGTGGCAAGCTGCAGCCAACCAAGTCTGGCCTTCTAATAACGCAGACAAGGCAACATTCTCAGACGGGAGCGTGAGATGGAATTTAGGGACTGCAAAATCTGAGGCAAACTGCTGCTCCAGGATTATAATCTGACCATCTGCAGCATCTTGCAGTAGTGGCGGCGGCAGCAGCAAGGAAGAATGTCTGAGATGAGAACAGGCATTCAGGCTGCATGAACATCTGGGTCTACGGCATGCAGAAAGCCCCAGACTCAGTCACTGAAATCACCTGATGAAGTATGTGTGTTGACAAAGGTATTTTCCCCCTGCTTTGGCAAAGACCTTTCTTCCCAGAGTCCTTGAAAAACTGCTGCACGTCACAGCCGACGAGGCGGAGTTAGATGGATCAATGGTATAAATGAGCTTTAAATACCGAAAGTTTCCTTCTGACGGCTGCCACGCTAAACCTCAAAAGGCAAAAAGATGCAGGCGGGCCCCGCAGTCACCATAATAGAAATTATATATAATTGAAAAAGGAGGCTTGTATGGAAGTAATAATCATTTTTTTCAACAAGTCACTTCTGCTCTCGCTGTTGTTATAGATAACATACATTAAGCTCCAAATGAAGCCTAAGTACACGCCAACTGAATACAACTCTGTAATGAAAGCTGATCATCATCTGTCACGGTAGAGAGCGATGCAGGAGTGCATTTGAATGTTGCCATAGTAATTGCTGGAATATTTATTATGGTAGCCCTGAAAGCAAGTTGCTGCTTAGAAACAGAGATTTAAATAAGGATTTATGCTATACTGTAGTTCATCAGCTGAAACTCTAAATCCACCAAAGCACTTTCACTATCCATTTCAAAATCCTCATTAAATCTTGTTCGCTGCAAACCAAGCTATAAGGCAGAAGCTGGCATTTTTAGAAATGTGAGTGCAATCAGAGCAACTGCAGAGATTTCAGTTCTTTGTTTGGTTTGGCAGAGATGACTGAAACATTTAAAACTGCTACCCCTAAGAAAAAATTTTAAGCCTTGCACAATGCTCTCTCCTTAAAAATGTGGCCAGAATACCTAAGAATTCAAAACAGATTTTCTTAGATCTTGGTCTTGCTGTGATTTTTACTGAAAATACCTTGCTTGCTTTTTGCCTATCTGTTTCTCTAAGGCTCAGTGCAGACATCACATGGAAACATGGTTCATTTAAACTAACTACGGCTAGTGTGGTTGTCTGAATGCAAGCCACTCTATTAACTATGGTTAGTTAGGGTTCATCAAGCCAGGATCGGAAGTTGGTTTATTAACCATAATTAGTCTTAACTATGGTTTCGTGTGATATCTGAATGTAGACATCCTAGCTTAATCTTGGCTTGTTCTCTGGTGTCACCCACCCAGGCCACAGAGAGAAGGCAATGAAACCAGCTCGTGCTGAGGCAAACCAAGATTGGAGTGACTGCTTGAGAACTGAGTCTTGGTTTCACAAATCAACAATAGTTAAAATAAACCATGGGTTCAGCTTAAACCTGAACCAAGCCTAAAAGTTGATCACTAGGAGTATTTAGACGTCCAGTACAAAATCTGAAATGCCTATTCAGGTCCAAGTATTTATTTTCCAACCAGAGTCCCCAAGTCCTGGTAGCCAGCTAAAGGTAAAGGTAGTCCCCTGTGCAAGCACCAGGTCATTCCTGACCCATGGGGTGACATCAATCATGATGTTTACTAGGCAGACTTTTTATGGGGTGGTTTGTCATTGCCTTCTCCAGTCATCTACACTTTACCCCAAGCAAGCTGGGTACTCATTTTACCGACCACAGAAGGATGGAAGGCTGAGTCAACCTTGAGCCGGCTACCTGAAACCAACTTCTGTTGGGATCGAACTCAGGTCGTGAGTAGAGCTTGGACTGCAGTACTGCAGCTTACCATGCCGTGCCACAGGGCTCATATTTATATACCAACAGGAGTCCCCAAGTCCTGGTAGCCAGCTACACAATAAATAAAGAGCATCTCATTCCAACACAGTATGTCTCTTCATTATTTTGTGCAACAGATCCCATACCATTTCTACTTTTCCTTTCTCCCAACCAGTATATTCTAATGTGATTGCTTTATTTTATGTGGACTTCGATCTACAAATTTAGGTTTTTTGTCCCTGACTCTTCAAAATTCTTAAAACAATATATGCTACAATGATGCTAATCAGGCTCTGGGGGTTAGTTGAGATGGTAGTTTGAGCATCTCATATATGGTATTGAGCAGGAAATCTAGGTGCCTAAAATCAGTGTGTCGCACTTTGAAACTCTGCCAGCTCTCCTAGCTAGCCTCCTCTCTCACGTTAACCAAAAAGTCCCCTGAAACAAACACATAAGCTACAGGTGCTCCTGCTTCCCTTCCTAATTTAACACCAACCTGCTCTATGCGGCCTTTTTGCATTTCCAGCACAGCCAAGTTGTTGTAAGCTTCTGCATGGTCATTGTTGTTTGCCAAGGCCAGCTTGAAACACTGGAAAGCCAAGCTCGTATCCCCTATCCCCTGAGGAGGAAAAGCAAAACAAAAATTATGACAAAGCTGATATAAAGCCAGCCACCAATACTCTGTTGTTCTACCAACATACTGTCACACTTGAGTGTGACCAAGAAACAGAACTGTGGATAGAAGCAGGTCCGGTTCTTAATGGCTGGTGACATCATTGGCAGGAAAGAGAATTTACCCCCTTTCCAACAGTGATGTCCTCAAGTGCATCACTTGACTTTCTTCCATAAGTGAAGGGATACCCTTCAGAAAAAAAAATACTTGTCCTTGATTATGACAGAGAACAGGAAAGTGCTACTCTTGATGGAGACACTTGCTCTCTGGCAGTGCTAATGGGTGGCTCATTGTCAGAAAGTGGTGAAGAAGGAGGAGGAGGAGGATATAGAGGAGGAGAAAGAAGAAGAGTTGGCTTTTATACTCTGCTTTTCTCTACTGTAAGGAGTCTCAAAGCAGTTTACAATCACGATCCCTTCCTTTCCCCACAACAGGCACCTTGTGAGGTGGGTGAGGCTGAGGGAGTTCTGAGAGAACTGTGACTAGCCCAAGGTGGAGGAGTTGGGAATTGAAACCGGTCCTCCAGATTAGAGTCCCTGTTCATGTGGTGAAGAGGGAATTAAACCCGGTTCTCCACATTAGAGTGCACTGCTCTTAACCACTACACCACGCTGGCTCTCTGGAGGGATGGGGGAGGATGCTATGTACTCTCATGCACAATGCTCACTAAACCCCCAAAGAGCCCCTGCAAATACAACACTCCTCTCCCCACACATACCTTCATTCCCCAACATAACATGAATTTTGCTAGAATATAATGAATTGCAAGTTGGTTTCGTGGCCTGCTCCTCCATCTCTTCAACTGCCACGCCTACCCAGGCAGGAGAGATCATCACAAAGGAGGAAGAAAAGGTGAGGTAACAGGCTGTGTTTAGGGAACCTGTGACCTGACACCCCTTAGAAATATCAGAGGGGAAAACCGGTATTCAAGCCTGGGCACAAACAGGTGCAAACCTTTGGGGCAAGAGCCAAAGGGCTCTTTGAATCTATGGTTCAAAGTCTGTGACCCCAAGGGGCACTTTTAAACATGCTGAATAATGCACTTTCAATGCACTTTGCAGATGGATTTTACTGCGTGAAATGGCAAAATCCACCTGCAAATGATTGTTAAAGTGGATTGAAAGTGGACTGAAAGTGCATTATTCAGCATGTATGAAAGTGCCGCGGCCAGAGTGAGCTGTCCAGGGGACCCATGACCAGCCCAGGAGTTGGTTGTATTTGCTGTTGTTTATATTATATTTTTGTGTTTCTTTGCAAGCCACTTTGTGTCCCCAGCAGGGAGGAAAGGTGTGCCTGATCCTTCAGGACAAAGTACAACCCCACCCGAACCCAATCAATTCTCTCTTGGCAAGATGTTACAGGCCATGATAGGTAAGGATCGAGCATAAAAACTGCAGCTCACATCTCTCTAAGCCCACTGTTGGTGTTCTCAAGCAGCAACAAATGACATTCAGTTGCGGGAAAGGTAGTCACTGCTATGGGGATGTCTTGCTAATGAAGTAGTATCTGTTTCAGAATGGGTGCTAGTGATTTCATCCACAAACTGCTTTCCACAGCAATTCCCCAAGGGGGTCCAATACTATTAACTATCTAGGACTTTAAAGGCTTCTGAAAAATTCCCTAGGCTTGCATTAATGTTTCAGCTTTTCTGCACAACTGTTATGGTGATGTAATCTTGCTCTTACCACAGCGACATGTCCCAGGTTGTACCAAACATCGGCCACCTCCTCTTCGTTTTCAGCCAGAGAGAGTGCACGTTCGAAGGAGCTGAGAATCATGTCATACTGCTGGGCGTAGAAGCAGCAGAGGCCCAGGTTGTTAAACAGCTGGCAATTATAAACACCCATCTGCAGAAGCCGCCTAGTTCAAGAGAAATGGGTGCGTTTATTTGTAACTTTGCAGCATGGTAGCGTGAAACTATCCAAATTACACAAGCATCTCACTTCATATTGAAACGGGCACTCAAGAGAAGCTTTAGAAGCATGGGAGTCGCTGTGGCATGGAACCTCACGATGCTAATGGGAAGCCTTAGAAAAACGTGGCCACATGGGAAGAATCCATAATCCACTCCCTTTCCTGTGTCTGCACAGCTCTCCTGGGAGCTGGAGCGAAGCTGGCTTGGGGACGAGATGTGGACTCTTATCACATTGGAGGGGAGGGGCTGTGGCTCAGAGGTAGAGTATCTGCTTGGCATGCAGAAGGTCCCAAGTTCAATTCCTGGCATCTCCAGTTAAAGGGACTAGGCAAGGAGGTGATGTGAAAGACCTCTGCCTGAGACCCTGGAGAGCCGCTGCCAGTCTGAGTAGACAATACTGATTTTGATGGACCGAGGGTCTGATTCAGTATAAGGCAGCTTCATGTGGTCACATATCAGAACAAGAGACTACAGGAAGCTGTGAAATCTCATCCCTAGTAGGTTTTAAAGAAAAGGTTGTACGGACGCTTATCAGGGAGGCTCTAAGCACAGCTAGGGCTGGCTCCCCCCAGGTCTACGATCCTAGGATTTCTGCTAAGTCCCATTCAGTCAGTTCAGTTTAATATTTGCTTCAATTTCCCTTTTTATGCAAGCATTTTACTATCTCACATAATTTCTGCACATGCAGAGACTTCCTCACCTATAAAACCGCAATGCTATCTCAAATTGGTCTGAATAGAAATGATTGCTTCCAATGCATGCAATGGCTTCCACATGTGTGTTGTCTTGTTTTAAGACTTCTTTATAGTATTCCGCAGCTGCAGAAATGTTGTTCATTTCCTACAGAAAGGTGGAAAAATTAAATTTAAAAATGTGTCCGCAGTTTTTATTGTACCTGATAACTATAGGTAAACTATGAGACCAACAAGAAGCAGAGGACCTGCAAGGTATACAAATGAATTGCTAGAAAAGAGACAATTAAGTTAAATTCAATCCTCTGGTTTAATTAAACAGTGTCTAGTGTAACTGGCTTACATATAATCTTATAAATCCCTCCCCCTATTATTTTATTGTTGAAGAACAAATGTATTTCAAATGATGTGCATACACACAAGTGTAAGTATTTCCCACTTCAAAAAATGTTCCACATATAAATTTTAATTATAGGATAGTAAGCATATCTGGATTTCACCTTTAAAGATACTTTAATTTGTTTATTTGTAGCAACATGTAAACATAAAAAAAGATTATTTTGGTGACTGGAATATGGCTTCAAAAGGCGATTTGCAATGTTCTAGTATATTCAGTGGAAAAGAGCAAGAGTCTAGTAGCACCTTAAAGACTAACAAAATTTCTGGCAGGGTAGGAGCTTTCTGAAGAAGTGAGCTGTTACTCACGAAAGCTCTTACCCTGTCAGATATTTTGTTAGTCTTTAAGGTGCTATTGGATTCTTGCTCTTTTCTACAGACTAGTACGGCTACCCATTGTGCTATATTGCAGATGTTCTAAATAACCCTATTGATCTAACCATACCTTTCCTACTGCAAGACCTTTCCACTAGAGAAGTTTGGGCTGGGAAGACTGGGGAAGGAGCCTGTGCTTCTAATGAACATTTGTTCTGCTAAAGTGAGACCTGTCTTCCACTTTGGGAAATGGGGCCTTTTAAATCAGATTTGGACTGTTACGAACAGAAATGATGGGGTGAACAACCAGAAATTAGCATGTTTTCAAGCTGCAGGAAATGGATACTATTATATAGTACTGTTTATCCTGTGGCAGTCTATAAATAGCAAGACAAAGTCAATAAACTACAGCCATTTAAGTGTGAACAAGCTTGCAGAAAACACCTTGGGCACCATTTAAAATAGACTGTTGCCATTAGGAAAATACACTGAAATCACTGGAAGAGCATTAAAAAGCCTTAAGCTTAAAACAGATGCTTCGCATTATACCCGTCTACCATCTTTTATTATGGAATGATCTACCCCCCGCCCCAACCCTCTCACACAAACACAAGGCCAGGAAGTCTGGGCTCCTTGTTTACTTTCAGGAAGCCCTATGTGAGCTTGGGTCGGATCCAGACTAAATTGGCATTTTCAATCAGTTCCCCCTTTGCGCTGCAGACTTCCGTCATGACATACTTCTGGGTCCCCAGTCCCCCAGAAGCGGTATTTTGTGAAGATCAGTGGGCTGTAGAAGGAGAGGGGGAGACAGGGAAATTCCATTCTACCACTGGGAAAATTTAGTCTGGATCCAACTCATCTGACCTGACTTGCAACCACTCTTGTTAGTATACAGTGTAGATTATTTTTGTTGTCGTCAGTTGAGCTGTGCTGTTTTTAAAGTTGTAATTTATTCTTTGCGTGTCTTGGATTGTCATGTCTATCCTTCATAACCTTCTCTGAGCATATGGAAAAGAGATCTATACAATGACTTCAATAAATACTAACCTTCTTTCTCTGCTGAAAATGAACTGTTATTTAATCTCTGGGGTATTTAGCCTATTCAGTAATTCTTACTGACTTAATGAATTCCCAATTACTCCCTTTGCTGATGAAGCACTGATCTGAAAAGACTAATGCTGGTTAATCCTGCTGATAGGCACTATGCCACAAAAAACATTTGTTGCTTTCAAACGGAAAAAGCAAGAACTACATAAGGAAGACCTAGGATCACAAGCTCTCAGCTAGTCCTGCCTCCCTTCACTGGATGCAGTTTTGCCTTCAAACTAGGAAATGCCGCTCCATCATAACAAAGTCATCTGGGCTTGATTTTAATTTTTTCTGTAGCATTATCCGATTAACATTTGAAAATGCTGGAAATCTATCCAGTGAATTTTTGAGGGCAACAATGGGCGTGCTGATCCTTTCTGTAAGCTGGTAGCTGGGCTTGCGTACCTCGTAGATCCTGGCCATACCACAAAGGAGGGAGACTTCTCCGGGAAACCGATCTAATCCTTGCTTGAAAACATTTAAAGCTGTCAATGGCTGATCCAAGCGGGAATACACCTGAGCAAACAAACGGCAGATGGGCCTGTGTCACTATACAAGATCTACACAAAGGTTCCGTAACTGACAATCGTAACCTAAGTGCCGCATGAGTCTACATACAAAACCGGTTGTAAGAATAATACGCAAAGGCAGAAAACCATGCTGAGCCTGCGCAGCAAGTGCCATTAGGTTTCACTACTACCTCTCCAGACTTCCATGATCATATTGAGCTGTACGTAAATGAGACATAGCTATGTTCTCAGGTTGGACTGACAATCTATTAGGGCTTTCAAAAAAAAAAACTGAGTTGCCCTTTTCATAATGTTTAGGGCAGGCCACCTTGCGTCTTTGTGCCCTAATGCAGAGAACTTTCCTATCCCCATTAGCCACTGTTGTGGAGGGAGGGAAATGTACACCATAATACTCTATGGCAAGTTGCACTGAATGCTACAGAAGGGAAGAACATAACACGCAGGTGGCATTCTGAGTGGCTGTACTGCGCAGTGTTTCTTACATACTTCCACCCTTAGATTCAGTGCCAACCAAATGCCATAGATGCAGACTACGGCTTGGATCTCATGAACTAGTCCTATGTGCACTTTTCTGCTGCAGTGCATGCTTCCTCTTCTTGAACACATGAATCTGCCTTATACTAAATCAGACCCTTGGTCCATCGAAGTCAGTGTTGTCTACTCAGACCGGCAGCGGCTCTCCAGAGTCTCATGTAGTTGGTCTTTCACATCATCTACTTACCTAGTTCCTTTAACTGGAGATGCTGGGGGTTGACCTGGGACCTTCTGCATATCTAGCAGATGCTCTACCCCTGAGCCACAGCCCCTTCTTCTAAAACACAAGGGCCCACTGAAAGCCATTGCTTGTGTGCAAACAGAAGATTCAGCAGAAAGAGGAAGCACACTCTGCAATCGAGTGTGAGCAGAATTTTTCAATAGGATTCCAGCCTCTGTAATGTCCAACAAGAATGAGGTAATACTGGATCTCCCACATACAGCCAAACTGGCCCCCTCTGACATTTTCTTAGCCAACCACGGAGGCACACAGGCACACAATAAACAATCCGTTCCTTCAGTTTCACTGTGCTTGCTTGCACAGCATTGGTATATTTCATCAAACCCATTGAGATCAAGTCATACCCATGAAATGACATAATGAATAATGTAATGCTGACACAGCCATACCAAACAACAGAAAGCCAGCTGTCACTGGTGTTCTCATTACACATAATAGGCAATACGGCATCGCACAAACTGTACCCACTTTAAAGGTAACAAAACAGATTATTGCTATGGCTACAACAGCAAACACTTCCAATACATAAATTGTGGCATTTTGACTGGGGGGAAAAAGACCACAACTGTCCTCCTTGAAAAAATACAACCAGCTCAGGGTTAACAACACCTCCAACAAGAACTATGTGACAAGCATACTATGGGAAAGGTTGACAAATCGGCTTAATGAAGAGCCATAAAAATAAGAACATCGGGATCAGTGCAGTAACTTTGCTAACTACTTCTTAATGTCTCCTATATTGTCAGGCAAAAGTAATTGCTTCTTGGGTAAAAGTAATAAATGAGACTGGTTAGCTTTGGTGGTGGTGGGGATATGTGAAGCTCTGGCTACATCAAAAGAGACATTACTAAGAAAGGAGTTGTTTTAAGCAATTTGACTGCAACAGCCTTTTGCTGGCAATTCTCATTTCTTGAGGTCATTGCTAAAGCTGTCTCTAAAGCATCCTTCAAAGCATTCGCTGTGAATTTCTGTTTATAATCGGTGCAGCAAATCTCAAAGGACTTGTCTCAGCCATGTCTGCATTAAACTCTACGGAAATTTCGACCTTGTGGCTGTCATAGTTATTTTCACTTTGTTAACACACGACATCTGAACTCATTTCTTCTATTAACATCACATCTGTGTAAACTGTTTCAGTGACAGATTTACATATATGAGGAGACTACAGGGCAATCTATTAGGTTTTTCCCCCACCCCTTCAACCTGGTCTTGGATTGCTTTTAAAGAACAGCTCAGCATGAAACATTTTGGGAAACAGCTGCTTTCAAATCTGACCTTTCTTAAAAAAACGAGGACAGGCTCATCAATATCAGCACCTTGGACAGTACCTTGCAGTTATACAGGGGGAGCGCCATACATACAGCCAGAGCAGTCTTTGAAGCGTCAACTGCAGCCACTCACACAGCTGGAAAGGAAAACTCATGTCCATTTAGAAAAGCCGTGTCTGTTTAATGGGGGCAAGTGGCTGCGGGAAAAACTTCACAGTCATCTGTACATACATTACTCCCCCAAGTACTCACATAACTTGGAAGGACTGTATAACCACGTGCTGAGTCTAGGACAAGTTGAACTTGCCCCCCGACCCACTTCTAATCAGGATTTTTGAAAGTGTATTCTTGTCATTTTACGAAATTATTTCTTTACCGAACTGAGGATACAAGAAATAATTGCAAGGTTGTTCTTGTTACAGCAAAGAAAAAAAAGAAAAAAAAGACTACTGCAAATACTACAACTATGATAACATGTTGAAAGTCTGGAGTGTCATTAAAATTTATTAAATATAAGATTTTTAAAAGGATAATAAAAAATGGCTGTATTTCAAAGTAACTGAGTGTTCTTTATCAGTGAATGAAAAACACTATACAAATGTTTCCACTGTCACATTTGAGCCTATAGTTCCACACCATTAACCTGAAAGGATGAATCTTAAATGGTAAATACCAACTTACTTTTGCCAAGTACAGTATTGTATCTACCATATCCTGCTGTTTGAGAGCCGATTTAAATTGTGTTTCTGCTTCACGATACAATCCTAACCTGAGGAAAGATACAATATAAAGATATGTATGAAAAACACACTATTTGGGGATAATTTTATGATTGTTTAAATTATGAGCTACAAAAAGGATAGAATACATAAAATTCATCAATATGGAAGAGTCATTGCATTAGAAATTACATTTCCAGACCCCCCCCCCCAGTTATATAATGGACTTTGAAACCCTTCCTGGACTTGCCCAAACATTGTTAAGAGTTCGCTTTACCCTAACAGTATTCCTGTTGGATACACCTTCCCATAATTCATTTAAAATAGAAAAAACATTCAAGGGGGAAATTCACAAACTATTTATGTGGGTAAATTATCAATGAACTCATTGGGACTATACTTATATATGATCTATAATATTTATGGTCCAACTTTTTGTTCCTTTCTGCAGTGCCAAAATATATTTTCCAGGGAGCACGTGAAAAAGTTACTGTAATTAATGCCTAAGTGAAGTTTTAAACCCTAATTTCATCCCCTTTCATTCACCAAGTCAAAGTGTGCAGGAAATTACTTAACAGCAAAATATATTAAGCTGGATTTCCCTCTCTTCTTTTCCTGCAGAACTTCTTAACAAAGACTGTGAAAATGAAGAGTTCAATCACAGCCCTATTCATTCTGCCTTCTCTTTCAGAATATGTTTAACGCATAGCAGGTTAAAAGGTAATGGAAACATTGTATTACAGCCAATTTATATATTACCGCAGTTGCATGGGAGCTATAAAAGCAACAGCAAGATTAGCAATGTAATAAAGACCCTTGAAGGCCTCTAGCTGCTCTGCATTATTTGTATCAGAAAGCATTAACAGGTCACAGAGAGGACGTACTAGACTAGTGGTTTAACTCCTCAGCCTCCTCAGCTCTAACTTTTAGCCACTCGTTTAGCAGATTCTGTGACAGCAAGAATATGGGTATGTCTCCTTTAAGCACTGTGCCAGGTTGTTAGTACTTTAAACCACACATGGGAGGAAAACCCATTATATAAAATTGGAATATCATAACCTTTTATTCCAAGAATATAAAGAAAACTAAACTGGAAACTGACGGATAGGACTATTCCCTTTAAAGGTTTGAGATACTGTTGTTTCCCTTGCTTATAAACATGTCTTAAGCCATGAATCACCAGACACAGCATCCTTGGGTTAATTTTGCTTCTGCCCTCTATAATGTCCAGAAGCCTTCAGTCTATGATATTGTACATTTCCTTAGACCCCACTGTATCGGAGGGATGGGGAAGCTCACATGATGGTAGTCTTGTGTAACAAGGAAAGGAGGTTGAGAGAGGAATCTGGTATCTGGCTGGAATGTCATGACACGAGGAAAATGTTTTTCCAGCTTCAGATATCACATGTTAATTGTCCCCACCGCTTGCAGTTCCAAACTCTTATCGATCAATTCTCTCTGTTTAGTTCTCTCTGTGTCAGCTGTTTGTTACATACATGTTTCTCTCATTATATAAATGAGTTGGTACAGAAGTTCCTCCAAGTCAGACATAATCCTGCGCTCCCCAGGGGACTGCATCATGCACTAGTTTGGAGAACGGACGAACTGTTTTTACCTGTAATAACACTTCCCAATTTGCACTTTCCACCACCAGTCCTTGAATTGGCCGTGCTGGGTGGCATACGCTGCCAGATCTATAGCCTTTAAAAAGAAATCACTTTTTGAAAAGGTCAGCTTCATTTCTGAGCTAAAACGTACTGTAAAGAAATAGCAAGATATAAAAAAAAAGTACAAGATTAAAGTAAAAAATTACCGGTATGTCATGCCAGAAGAAAATGTTGGTTTTCGCTTGCCTTCCCCATATTATGCAATACAGTTTAAACAGGGGGAAAACCCTCATTGTAGTAACTCTTGATGTTGAGCACTTGCAGAATTGATGGATTTGTTTTATTAATGCATTCTTGAAAAGCCCTCAAGACCAGGAAAAAACCCTTTAAGTTATATAATCAATTGCCAAGGCACTAAGAATACAACTCTTCCCCATCAGGAATTTTAATCACGGGCAAAGTGGATTGCACCTTAATCTTGTATATTCATATTAAATAAGTGTACAGATCATGAGAATGTTCCAGTCTCCCTGTACTGGTTGAGGAAGAGGCCATAAGGTTAGAGGCTGGCGAAAGCGGCAGAAGCAGCAAGCAGTATTATCAACCTCTGAAACCAAAACAAGAACAATGACCTCTATAGTCAGGAACAGCACGGAGGCACCTTTTAAACAGTGGCTGGCTAAGTAGCATCTGGCGATACACAATATGTTTCCCTTGCCCCTGAAGCCTCTAGGTTGAACTGCACAATTCCCAGAAACTATTTTTTGTGGGGGTGGGGGACTAAAGCCTCTGTCAATGGCCACAAATGGAGGCAATTTTTTTTAAAAAAAAACTCTGACGGAAAAAGGAGAGCAGGGTTCGTACAGCCAAAACACTTAACAATGCTCGACATGATATAAAATTCTTGTTTGAGCATACCAGCCCTCTGGCATTACCACCGCAAGGGATTGTTTTTACTCAAGCTCACCGACCTCCAAACTAAAAGGGGAACTTCATAAAGATGGCCTCACCAGTCAACCTGCCATCTCAACCCAGTCGTAGCTGTGCAGGGGCAGCGGATATGTCACTTTCAGGGATTTCAGTAAGTTAAGAAGGAATTAAACAACAAATGCTATTTAAGATCTAGATGAAGAGAGGTCATCAAGAGGTATGAGCTGCGGTGTCACCAATATGCGGATGATAGCCAGCTATACTTTTCTTTTCTGTCTAATTCTGAGGATGCTATTGATGCTCTGAACTGCTGCTTGGTGTCAATAATGGGCTGGATAAGGGCGAACAAGCTGAAACTTTATTTAAAACATTTATTAGCAGCCCTTTCTTCCATACAGAGCTCAAGGCCTCTTACAACATAGACAAAACACACAAAAATACATTACAAACATAAAACCCAAAATTTAAAATTACAACTCAGGACTGCTAGTAAACTTAACTGAATGCAGTCCTAAATAAAACCATCTCCAACGGCCTCCTAAAGATAGAAAGGTGCACTTCGAAAGATCGAAATGTGCACTTCCCTCGGGAGGTTGTTTCATAACTGTGGAGCTGCCACTGAAAAGGCCATCTCTCATGTACCCACCACATGAGCTTCTTTAATTGATGGGACAGTCAGGAGGGCCTCTCTCTGAGACCTTAATTCCTGGGCAGGTACATATCGGAGAAGATAGTGTAGTGGTTAAGAGTGGTGGTTTGGAGCGGTGGACTCTGATCTGGAGAACTGGGTTTGATTCCCCATTCCTCCACATGAGCAGTGGACACTAATCTGGTGAACCAGGTTTGCTTCCCTGCTGTTCCACATGAAGCCAGCTGGGTGACTTTGGGCTAGTCACAGCTCTTAGAGCTCTCTCAGCCCCACCTACATCACAGGGCGTCTGTTGTGGGGAGGGAAAGGGAAGGTGTTTGTAAGCTGGTTTGATTCTTCCTTAAGTGGTAGAGAAAGTCAGCATATAAAAGCCAACTTTTTTTCTTCTTCGGCTTCTCCTTCTTCTCTGAAGATGACCACAGTGGTTGGGTAGGTTTATAAGGCAGTAAGCAGACCTTCAGGCATGTTGGTCCCAGACCATACAGGGCTTTGAAGGTCACCACCAGCATCTTGAGGCTCTTTTCTCATTTTTTGGCATATGCCACATAAGCAATTATTCTATCCTTGGCACATACTTTATAGTTATCCCAAACTTTGAATCAGTAAATCCTAAATTCATTTCAACAAATTCTTTTTCTTCTTTCTGTATTTGGGAAACAAACTGCAGGGTGTTTGGTTGGGAGGAGTTGACACCTAGGTTTAGATTTTTCATCATTTCCCATTAGTAAATTTAATACTACTTGACTATGGTCAGATATGACCATAACAAAAAGGGTACCTGCTTGAATTAAAGTGGTGGAGTTGTGATATACATGAGAAAGGTGGGTTGATGGATATGTTTTAATTTTAATGGTTCTTAGTTTACATTTCTGATGCTGCTTTAAGATCTTTTCCATTGTGTTTGGAGGAGAGGGGCTGATACTGTATTCTGATTTGTGGCCTGGAAAATCTTCAAGCTCATTGTCAGGTTAGAAATTTTCTAAATAAACAAATATGAATTGCCTTATGTCTACCAAATTATAGTTCTCTAGGAAGGTTTATAGGGTATCTTGAGCTTCATTCAGTAGTCAAGAATTTGATAATACAAATGATCCAACAATGTAGATTGTGCTAATTACTTTTTCCAGTGGGGAAATTATTGAGCTAAACATCAGGAGCCAAGCAACAGATCTTCAACACCCTCAATTCATGCCATGTGCTCTTTTTATAGTTATTCGCGCACACATGGTTCACTGAGACAGAAACATCTGTATAACTATTATGTGTAACGATTTTGCATTTATCTTGTCTATAAGAACCTGCATGAGATCAGAGGGTGAACCTGAAGACTCTGCTATCTTCGATTCCTGGGATGTGTACTAGAACATTTTGTGTCTATTTTCTGCTTCCTCTCTAAAGATAATAGGGTTCGCCTGTCAGGGATATCTGTGTCAATATCCTGATGAATAATCAAGTTAACAAGAGCTTGAACTAGTCACTTTCCATTCCTGGAACTCTTCCCCTGTGCAATCCTTATATTTATGAGTTCCTTGTTAAAGTAAAAACATCACTGTATTTAAAGAGGACTCTAAACACAGTGTGGGTTTGATGCATCATCCACAAATGTTCTTCCTTTTGATAAAGAAACTAGTTATAGAAGGCCAATGAAATCAAAACACTAGTCAGAAACTAACCCTGTTGAGGACTCATAAATCACTTTTGGGAATCACCTTCTATTCTCACATGTTACTTTCTCCCAACCTCAATCATGGTTTGGTATTATGTCTGTGCAGAAATTAACCATGGTTAACATAAACCTGGTCTTGGAGGGCACTTAAGACAGGTTTTGGAGCCCATGTATTTCACATATTGAGTTATAATCACCATCCAAGGGATTCTTCCTGCTGAACTATAGACAAAGAATCCCCATTTTACAAGCTATTAGCATTCTCTCTTGTAGAGCAGGCACACTGAGATATGGGATGAGTTATTATACCTCCATCCTTTCTCAGTGCTAGGATTGTGATGTGGACAGGATGTGGCCTTTTTCCTGATCAGAAATAGTGATGTGGACTGAACCTCCCTCCAGCCTAAGGAGTGTTCCTCCAACTTAAATTACTCTTCTGTTGGAGGAAGAACAACTTATGCTGGAGGAAACCTCTACAGGAAGGTTTCCAACTTTGCTTAGTGCAGTGGTAGGATAAGAGTAGGCTCCACCCCACTGAAACGTGATAAGCCTGCCCACAGTACATGAATCCTGGTGTGAAGTTCATTTATTTCAGCAATAGGCTAAACATTAGGAAGAACTTTCTGACAGTTAAGAGTGGTTCCTCAGTGGAACAGGCTTCCTCGGAAGGTGGTGGGCTCTCCTTCTTTGGAGGTTTTTAAGCAGATGGCTATGTCAGCAATTCTGATTCTGTGAATTTAGGCGGATTATGAGAGGGAGGGCTGGAAGGGCTGCACCAGTGTTTGGCTCTCATGGCCCTTTCTTACATGGCCAGGGTAATGCCAATCACCCCTTGGGAGTCAGGAAGCAACTTTCCTCAGGCCAGATTGGCCAGAGATCCTGAAGGATTTTTGCTGCCATCTTCTGGGCATGGAGTAGGGGTCACTGGGGGTGTTGTGGGGGGAGGTAGTTGTGAATTTCCTGCGTTGTGCAGGGGGTGGACAAGGTGACCCTTGTGGTCCCTTCCAACTCTATGATTCTAACAATGTGCTTTCAAAGCCAGAGGACTTGCTTGGAGAAAAATTAAATGCTTTCAAACAGTGGATAACAGTGAGCTAAGGAGCGACAAAACATTTGGCCTTCCTTGGCCAGCAAGCTTTTTTTTTTTTTTTTTTTTTTTTAAGAAATGCGAATAGGCAAACTCATCCATAACTGAGACTTCTCAGGGAAATGCTGTGCACAGAAACATTAATCATCGTCGATGCTGGAGAAATAGGTAACTCTTCTAAATGGATGATGTGATCTGCCTGTAAGGTACATATTTGTAGACTTGCTAGGGCCTGAATCCACACCCTTATGCTGGTTTTCAACTGCCTGTCATTTTATTGGACAAGGATCCAAGATTCTAGAACAATATGTACAATTCTATGCATAAGTGTTGAGTTTCAATGCCATTTCCTATTTAGAAGGAATTGAAATTTTAAATAGATCTTTGGAGAGAACAAAATATTTAATAAACACTGATATAAGCAGAATTCAAGATTAACGGTTTGCATATGTCATGATCCTAGACCTAAGTTTAAAGACTGAGCAGCAGGTAGGGGGTTCCACTTGGTAGTTTGAATACTGAACAAGTGGTTCTGCCTGCTACCAAAAGAGTTGCAGCAACCCCAGAAGAAGCAATAGTACTCATTCCTTTTTTGGCAAACAGTAGCCAACATTTGTTTATAACAAATGCCACACCCAGCCTTTCTCCCCAGTGGGGACCTAAAGCAGCTCACATTTCTCTCTTCTCCATTTTATCCTCACAACCCTGTGAAGTAGGTCTGGCTGAAAGTGTGTGAATGGCCCAAGGTCTGCCAGCGTCTTCCAGTGGCAGAATGGGGATTTGAATCTGGATCTCCTCAATCCTAGTCCAACATTGTTAAACACCCATTGTTTTGTCAGAGAGGGGATGTTTTCCAGTCTTCCCATCGGCTGCCTGCACTTTAGTCCTTTTCCTGAGCAGAACTTTGCTTCCATTGCAAATAGCAGGGAGATGCTGTGGAGCTAACCTGTGCCAGGATGGGCAAAATTCTGTTCACTTTGGCACTGCAATTCCCACCGTTACCCTGAAGCTGGTCATCAAATCTGAGACCCCCCAGCTTTATTTTCTGAGAAGTTATCTCTGCCACATACAGAATGTCTCAGTTTCCATTGGAAATAGCAAGGGGTGAGCTGTTGCAATGACCTGGGCAAGGATGGTCCAATTCCCTTAATCTTGGGCACTACAACTCCCACCATCATTCTGAAGCTAGGGACAAATTTGGAAGCTCCTAGCTTTATTTTCGGATGAGTTATGCTTGCCAGGGGCAACTGTAGCCTCCATTATAAATGGTCTGCGCGTGTTTATGGCATCCAAACATTTGAGAGAATTTCTGCTGGTTTACTATTTTCTCTTTTAATATGTTTAATTGTAAGCCACCTTAAGGGCTTTGCAAGAAATGAGGGCATGTAAAAAAATAAAATAAAAAGGAACAAATGGCAAGGAAACAAAGATCAGGGTTGCCATAAGCTTATCCAGGTTTTGGCCAGATTCTTGCCATGGTACCTGGAGCATATTTGGGCCATTACTTTGGCCTGACACACAGCACGGATTTACAAATTATCAAGTCCCTAACCCTTGCACATGTAGAGGTATGAGGGGAAATGTGCAGGAAGCATTTTGCCTAATGGTTAAGTGAAAATAGTTATTGGTTGTATAGTAAACAAGGGCCAAATACAAAGGGGCACTACTTGCATAAGGAGCACTCTGAAATGCAAATACATTTCCCCTTAAAATATAGTGGCTTGTATCCTGCCACTTTTTTTCTGTCAGAGGAAGGTCCCTTAGCTTGGAGAAAGGCTTCAAGCTTTGCTGAGCAGATCCAAGTCAACACAATTTATTTTCAGCCCAGATAGATTAAAGTTTGGGATCTGGCTGCCCATTTTGGAGCTCTAATTCTGGGGAAATGCAAACTGGACAGCTATTTTAAAAACTTCAAGACATTGGTGGAAGAGGACAGTAATAACCATAACTCTCTTAACCTCAGGGCGGCCTAACATATACGATTTTCACTGCACACGCATAAATAGAAAAGGGCAAGAAACTGGTTATTGGGAAGCTTTTGAAGCATACTCCAATTTTCATGTCAACAATGATCTTTGATATTTCAAATACTGTGCCCTCTTCACCCTAGCCTTTCCACAGCGTTCCTGTCAACGCTATAGATAAAATATTCATTTGGTCTATGCTCAGTCACACTTAGACAATGTCATTATTTAATAGCAACTGCCAAGAAAAATAATGCTTTTTCTTCAGAGAAGCACTGCAGGGAATGCAGCAGGCTCCAACCATCCTCCCTGTGTGCTTTTATTTCACATTATGCTTGAAAAAATATTAGGAGCCCACATACTGGCTATCGCTAAGTTTGAAGGCCTACATGTATTCCTCTGGAAACATATGAAAAGCCTTCCTTCACATTTAGGCGGACAAAGAAGAAGGCAGAGAAGGTCGGCATATAAAAACCAACTCTTCTTCTCTAGCTGTCCTGGTGGCATCATTAACATGCTGCTCCCTGACTAGTGAGCTACAGAGTTGTTATGGATTCCAGGTCAACGGCAATGTTCCCTGCACATTGGAGTTGGCTGGTTTTGTGCATATTTCCCCTCTGCTGAGTGATTGTAAGATACTGACTAGCAGTGCTACATTTATGTCAGCAATACATGGGTGTCAGGACCTTGGGACTGGGTTGTAAATCCCTCAGTGGTAACTCATGTGTAAATCCCTCAGTGGTAACTCATGTGTATACTGTAATGTAATTTTGCTTCTGAAATTTCCACTTGCTTGAAAGTGCCAATTGCTGTAGAAACAATTTACATCTTTCACATCCCGCTGTTCTGATATGACATTTCAAAGGTCTGCACTCGTCGCTGGCTGTATTTTTTTATACCACTAAAGTTCAATTATCTCAAAATGTGCCTGCGCAACCAATTGATTAAGGCAGACAATTTAGACTAAACTGAAACCCACACACTCCCTTTCAGCTGCAGCAATTCCAATAAACGTTAACAGAAACTGTAGGTGCACTTGAAAATATTTCCAAACATGGGCTGGGATCCCAAAGAGAATGTATGCCTGATGAACTCACACTCCTGCAGAGTGTACAAACGGCAAGTTTACTGGCATCACTGCCCCTGTAAAAACCTCTTGCATCAAATTATTCTTTAACACCATAGACCTTAAAAAGGAAATCTGGGGGTACATGGGTGGCCCCTTCTGAAAGGAGGAGGAGGAACTGGTTTTTATACCCCACTTTCTCTACTGTAGGGAGTTTCAAAGCGACCAACAATCACCTTCCCCTCCCACCCCAGAGGCATTTTGTGAGATAGGTGGGGCTGAGAGAGTTCTAAGAGAACTGTGACTGGCCCAAGGTCACCCAGCAGGCTTCATGAAAAGGAACCTCTGAGGAAAAACTCAGGTCTTCTAGACCTTGGCCATGGTCAACTAACATCACTGTGGGAAAAAATACATCTTGGAATGTTGAATTTAAAAATCTAAGGGCTGAATTGTACATGCTTCTGCTATCTAAGACACAGGCAAGTTAAGAACATAAGAAAAGCCATGCTGGATCAGACCAAGGCCCATCAAGTCCAGCAGTCAGTTCACACAGTGGCCAACCAGGTGCCTCTAGGAAGCCCACAAAGTGACTGAAATCAATTGTACGTACAATTCAGTAATACACACACACATGCGTCACAAGAACACTATTGTTTCTTAGACTCTTTTCTCTCCAGCTGCTTCCTCTGTTTAAACATTCAAGCTACGTTTTACGATTGGAGAAACAGTCTGCAGCTTGGAGGAGAAGGCCTGCTGGAGGAAAACAGCTCAGCAATGCATCAGTGTTGCTAATCCCACATCTGTAAAGCATCTTGTACCACACATCGGTGCTACAACACTGAGAACATACACAGACAATTCTGCTTCTTGAACCTCTAGCACTTACTGCTTTCATTAAAAAATAACTAATGTATTGCCACATAGAAAGTAAAACAAAAAAACCCATTGAATTAAACAATTATATCTTTATTTTGAGATGGTGATCTGGTAAATAAAATAAGTGAAACATATGCTGCAAGGGCACGATTAGACAGTGCCATGAGCTGCAGAACTGTGACTTCTTGAGCATAATTTGTTGACTATCAGAAACCAATGGCTTCCTTTTTTAATATTACACCATTATTATTAACGACAGTGCAGGCATTAAAAAAATAGATTCCTAGGACAGGAAGGAAGCAAAGAGTAACTGATTGCAACTACCTGCTACATGGGAAGATCCTACAGAAAAGATTCTCCTGTAGACAAAAACACAGCATCCAGACATTGGGGGCAGACCTAAGCAAACAAAGAACGCACACAATGGATTTCCCCCATCTTTCCTTTCTTACAGTAGACTTCCGCACACCCTGAAAATCCTCTGCTGAAGGTCAGTGGTGGTGGTGGGGATTCTCAAAAACAAAATACACAATGGTGGGGGGGGGTCCTGCGGTGATGAGGGTGAATCAAGCAAAAGATCACAGTTTCTTCCTCTTAGGTAAACCCAGTAAGCTCCAAACCCAGCTCGCTGCACACATTCACGACCAGGGAGAAACCAACTCCAGCCCCCGCAGCATTTGGTTTAGAAAGCTCCTGACCAATCCTCAGCAGAAGATTTTCAGGGTGGTACAAGGGGACAGGGAAGAAGATGCAAGCAATCCTGTTCACACAAGGTGGGACCTATCCTACAGTACACTTTCCAGTCTAGGAATTTCTTTCACATTAAGAAATGTAGAAGGGGTTCGGTACTTGTTGCAAACAATACAGGTGATGCTCAACATGTTTAAAGTGCAGAATTTCCACAAAGCTCCCTAACCTATCCTGAATTCCCAGTTCGTAATTCTCTGCTCTCAAACATTTATTTATCTAAGGCAGGAAGAGCATGGGTTCTATGGAGCCGCCAAGTTGCTGCAGAAGCCCAATTGTATCCGTTCTTTCAAATGAGTTGCACAACATACCAAGCAGTGCACAGTTTCACAGACAAAAAACTTACATCGTGGCTATTTTTTTTTTGTAATGTCTCTGAAATTGACAGAGTCAAGATTCTAACAGCTGCAATTTCATCCCAATTAAAACTAGACTTTCCTTCAGCTTTATCACAACGGAAGGGCTTACATTCCAAGTGTCAGTTCAGCTGAAAAAAAGTTGAGAGTTCCAAAAATAAATAAAATAAAGAAGAGCAACTTACGTTCTTAACATCGTTCTCATGGTGAAAAATGTATTCAAACAATGCCTGGAAGGGGAACAATTTACAACACACTGTCAAGGTGGGAGAAACAAGCAAACACCATTTACAGTCATACAAAAATAAATAAGCACTGAAGCAGCTCATTTAAAATGTCCACGGATGCAACAGGGAACTCACATCAGTAATGCCTGCATATGCTGCTGGGTCAAGAAAGGAACCTTATTTTGACAACTTAATCAAGGAAATGTTTCTGTAAAATGGGACTGGACCCAAAGAGCCCCGCTTCTGAGCAGAAAATGTTTCAGTGTGCAAACAGGGAAGGAAAGAGGTGCTGGTTTTCTTTGCAGCTGTTACTTTTACTATTTATTGATTTCGTACATTTGTCTCCCATCCTTTTCCTGAGGAACTCATGGCGGCCTACATCATTCTCCTCTACTCCATTTCATTTTCACACACACACACAAAACCCATGAAATTGATCAGGATGAGAGAACAAGAGAGAGAACGAGAGAGAGAACGAAGCTGGGATTTGACTCCTAGCCTCCTAGATCCTTCTGACACTGCAACTGCTACAATCAGTAGCACCTGGCGCCAGCCTGGTGGAATGCTCTGTCTGGTGACATCAGGGCCCTGTGGGACCTTAAAGAGTTCTGCAGGGCCTGCAAGACGGGGCTATTCAGCCAGGCCTATGGCTGAGGACAGCCGCAAATATCATCTGCTGGCTTCCCTATTACCCCTCCTTCCTGTTATATTATCCGTGTCAACGGAGGGGTGACCTGCTGCAAATATCCAGAAATACGAGTGTGGTTAGGCACCATTTGAAATTTTGTAATTTTGTGTTTTAAGTTTTACTTGGGATTTTATTATTTTAAAATTAGATTTTTATATTGATGCAGTAATGCTTTTATATGATGTTATCTGCTCTGAGCCAGCTTAGGCCGGGGAGGGCGGGTTATAAATCACAAAATAAATAAATAAATCACATTGGCTTCCTTACCAAAGGATCATCACGCTGGCAACAGCAGATTGCTTGTGTATCTGTATGTGCAATGGAGGTGCAGAAAAGCCCCACTGCATGGCAGAACACCACATGAAGCCCTCTGGTTCCAGGCCATCATATATCAGACAGCAATGGGTGGCCTTCCCACAGAGGTAGAAAATCCACTGGAGGGAGGGAAGGGATGTAACCAGGGCAAGGGCACTTGGCTTTCTTTTGTAATCCTCTCCGATTTCCCCCCCCCCTTAACTGTGCTCATATCTGGACAGCATGATAAACTACACTGTGCTCAAAGGAGGAAGGAAGAGAAGAAATTAAGTGCATTG
This sequence comes from Euleptes europaea, assembly GCF_029931775.1. NCBI lineage: Eukaryota > Metazoa > Chordata > Lepidosauria > Squamata > Sphaerodactylidae > Euleptes > Euleptes europaea. The sequence goes on from NC_079317.1 coordinate 27,132,009, forward strand.
GCAAAGAAAGGAGTGGAAGGGAAAGAGTGCTTGTGGCATGCTTCTTGATCCTCCAGAATCATGCCTTGGAGGACTGAGAATATAATGTCTGTGCCTTTGATAATTCTGTACTCACATTCTCAGTGTTGTTTAATAACACCAATAACATTAATGATCATGTACCAATGGCTCCTTTCTCCCAATGGAATCCTGCCCACGCTGACAGAACTAATCTACCCAGCTGCCTATTTTGATTGGTTTGCAGATTTATATCCCACCAATCTGGCCCCATAGGCAGCTTGCACAAAGACAATGAGATACAGACAGCCATTGTGTCCTCTCAGACAAGGTATCCACACGAAATTTTAGATGTAGACAGTATCTATAACTGGATCCATTCAGGCACAATCTCCCTTGGGTGTACCTTGGGAAGGAAGAGGGAGGGAAGGAAAAAAGGAGGCTAATCTTAATTCCCTGCTTCTCTCCATGACCTTCCTCAGTGTGAAGATTAATCACAGGTCAGGGGCCCCACATTCCACAAACTGCAGGTTATTCACTTCTCCCAGTGACAAGAGCATGAGGGAATGAAGCAAGCCAACAGCGCACTCCTCATCTCTCCCCAGGGAGCAACCTTGGCCACGGGAAGGGGAATAAAATCTGAACAGGCTGTCAGAGGATAGCAATGAGCTGTGATCGTTTCTGATGTGCCCCTCAGTGCTGAACTAGTTCCCTACCCTTGCATTAAATACTGCCACCAGCAAGCGGCTGAAAGCAAAACCCAAAATGCACAGATTGCGACATAATGAGGTGAGGAAAGACAGACAAGTTTTCATTTTGGCTGGCTTTCAGTTTCCTTGACAATAATTATGAGAAGTGTATTTTTTAAAAAATCCAGTACTCTAATAAAGGGGGGGAAGCACTACAGCTACCACCATGAAATCAAAAGGAAAAAATCCATGCAATATGAGCTTTTAGATTAACAGAACATTCATACATTTGTATTCTGAGTGCATCTAGAAAGCTGGCCAGAGATTTTTTAATGTTTTGTTTGTCTTCCACATATGCTTTAAAACCCATTAGCTAAGGCTATTTGCTTCCTTTCAACTTAGCAAGTGTCCTACTTCCAGCAAATTATGAATTTATCTGCAATGCCTCTGCTTAAATCATTACAATTGTATTTTCTGTCCGCATGGTAAGAAAAAAGTGCAAACACATCTGGAAATAAAAATATAAACGCTCTCAAAACAGAATTACATTTAACTATAGTTTCTTCACATGATGACTCTATGTATTCGATATGTCTGAAAAAGTCATAACTGTAGCATCATACCACTCCAGGGTAATATGCAAGGCTACCATTAGTTTTAAAATAAGCCCACTGCTAAGATTGCACACATTTGTTCAAATTCACTAAAGCACCTTTCATTTCAAGTCGAGTCCCTGGAGAGCAGCAAGAGACAGCTGAAGCTAGGCTGGCCCCTATTGACTTTGGCCAGATGCTGATAACATTTAACCATAGCTAAGTCATTGGGATTGGACTGCAGGGTTTCATGCTCTCTTACTCCTACGCCTTACTTTTGGGAAGGGGAGTCCTGCTGCCAACCTTAACTACATTGTGAGTTAGCTTAAGCATAAGACAGTTAACCACTGTTAAGACTAACCAGGACTGCTGCTTAATCAGAATTTAAAAGAAGCTGTTGATGTGATACCCACCCATGATGGTAGGAACTATGTTAAAAAAGGGGGAGCGGGAGAAGGAAGCACAGCCTTGCTAACACTCAGCCATGATTAAACAACTGAGTGTTGTGGCTTGGATCCCACCTAGAATTTTTACAGGTGTGCAGGGTGTGTGCGTGTGTGAGAGTGTCGCTTATCACCACCTTTTGCTGGACACCTCTGACCCCCCCTCCCCCAAGATACTCCTGGAAGTCTCTTGTCCTCCAGGAGGATCATGGGAGGGACATTCAGGGCTGCTGTGGGAAGAGGGACATCACCTCTCTTTATTGCACTGGACCAGCCCTTCACACCTCCTTCTGAGACCAACCTAGAAACAGATCCCGATTTGACCACAAGAAGCAAGAAAGCTAGCTGCTTCAGAACTGATACACTGAACGCATATACCAAACATCTATTGTAAATAAGGGGAGAAAGATATTCAGAGACACAAGAAATATTGTGTTCAAGCAAACACATACCTTTGCTAACTTTGGTTTTTGAGCATAATTATTTAAGTTCAGTTTAGCCACATTTATAAAGGGGCCATCAGGATTTGTGAGCAAAGAGGCCTGAAGAAGGAAAAACAATACAGAACTGCATTAAACACATGCTTGAAAATTACTATTCGCAGAAGAAACTCTGAGGAAAGAAATATCTGAATGAAGAATGAAATTTACTAAGGGGAAGTAACAGCTGTCGTTTACACATGTTTGGGATTCACTTAGATCTCGGTGATCACTGGCTCCCAGCCCAGAAATGCACACACAAAGCTTCATATACTCAATGGAGATTTTAAGCGTCTTTCCTTAAAACACCTTTCCCAATGAAATTGCTTCTGTTACTCATGAAGCTGTCAGAAGCAGCTTCTATTCTGGTGCATAGTAGCTGCCACTTTAAAAAAAAACTTTAAAGACTGTATCATCACTAAAACAGACAAAGAGCGTTGAGAGTTAATCTAATGTGATTTACAGTAACTCTGCACAGGACTGCACTATTGGCAGCTTCATTTTACCTAATGAAAACTGATCCCTAATAGAATTGTTTATCTGGATGGTTATTTAGGCTTTGCTAGTGAAACTCCTATTACTTTCAGATTGACATTCTGTCTTTCCCCCCTAGTTTCTGGAAGTATCAAGAGTAAATTATTCCCATTCTATGGGAAAAAAACAAAACAAAGGACTTATTGATGTTTTGCATTCAGCGGAATTGAAAAATCCCCATATTTTTTTTGCGAAAAATGAATTCACCTACCCTGGGAGGCTACACCCTGGACTTTTGGAAATCACAGTTGTCAACCAAATTCTTATACGCTGAAACTTTACAATCTCTGATGTTAAACATGGTGAAAATCCACTGACAAGATGAAAACAAAAACTGAAGCTTTGGTATTTTCCCCCATTGTCATTAGTACAGAAACTATATTGTGGGAAGCTTGGCCTTGCTAGTATGTCTGGAAGACTGTCAAAGTTGGCAGACCATCCTCCTCTATATATAAATAAGTAGTAGCTTTTATATACAATGCAGATTGAAGAGATTTCAATTAAATGCCCTACATCATAGAGATAATATTCTGAAGTTGCAACTTTTACAATTACATAGTGGGGGGGGGGGGAACTATGCAGCAAGGTAAAGTACACAGTATGGACTAGGCAGACCAACAGGAAGGAATCAGCTTGCTGGTTTAGCTTATGGGACGTAGTGAAGACAAACAGAGACCACGTGACTAACAGTACAAGCAGTTTGATCTATCCAGTCCCTCACCGTTCCAAGCCTGACATATCTCCCAGAAGCACTAGTCATTGGGCGGGCAGTGCGGGCAGTTCTTGGAGTCTTTATGGCCTGTTCCATAGTACCTGGACGTCCGCTTTGTGTGCTGGGTCGCACGAACCCTGTAATGGGTCTCCCTGTCTGAGTCACTGGCCTGAAATGATACACAGATGCAACGATGCTAGTGCTGAACTGACATGCTCTACTGGTAATAACAAAGAAAGCTTACATGCCCAAACCTGGAGTTTTAAAATAAAGATATACCTGCTTGTTTTCATGTGCATGCACCTGACTATATCAGTATACGGCTTTTGTAATCCATACCTTTTTGGGGGGAGGGGTTGCATAAAAATAAGCAAGTAATTAGATCGGTAACCATAACTCAACGGCTTGGGTCCAAGCGCACTGTTCCCCCCCGTGCTGGTCTCTGGCCATTGCAGAGGCTTTCCTCTGCTGCAGCGCTCACTTTTTCTGCCTCTAGCACATCAGTGTGTGCACGGGCTCCTTGAAAAACATTGATCTTGAGTGAAGGTCTCCACGGAAGCCAGAGAGAAGCTCGAGGGGAACAACGTCATAGGATCCAAGTAAGCGTATTTTTATTAGGACAGATGATCTATATCACCCTTCATACTGACTAATATTACTTCCCCATTATTCAAATGTTTATGGGTTTAAAAAATTAACTAATTTCTTCCTATTCAGACTTCCAGGCAATCCTAAAGACACTTTCCTGGAGTAAACCCCATTGAATAACATGGGACTTACTTCCAGGTAGACCAGCCTAGGATTCCCGCCCCCCCCCCCCCGCTTCAGCTACCTCCAATCCCAGAGAGCTAGTGTTTCCACCGTTTTTGTTTGCAATGCAGCACAATTATAGTTTATGTAATGACCATACAACTGGGGGAGGGGAAATCACCCAGCCCCCCAAATGAGCCAATCGTTCTATTTATTTAAAAACATATATTCTGTATTTTAATAACACAAGGTGGCTTATAGCTCAATAAAATACAACGAGAACTATAAACGACATCATAACAACCAGCAGAATAAAATCAAGAATATCTCAGAAGGGCATTATCAACAAAAATCCAAACAAACAAATAACTTCTTCCTCCACCACCTTAATTCAAAACAGGATAGTTGGGACTGAAGGAAACACACAAGGGTAGGAAACACCAGAAAACCAGCAGGGGGGTAATCCAGCACAAAAGGAAGTGTGAAGAGTAGAAGGGACAAATACTAAGTCACCTGAGAGACTTCTCATTGGATAGCATTTACCAGTTAAGCCCAACAGTGACCTGAGTACAATAATTTTTTTAACCAGTTAAGCGAATTGAGTACCTGACAGCTTGGCTGGGACCTCCACCCTGACTAGTTCCAGGGAGCTTCAGTGAAGTACCAGGACCTACACAATAAAAAGGTGTCATTAATATTTTAAAGCTCAATTCTGCTTCCATTCTTTCTCTCCATTCACCATTTTTTTCTTTTGTTGCCTTCCCCACTAAAAAGAAAGCGAGGCTCAAGTCACAGGATCTAAATACAACGGGGAACCGCTGGCATACAAAGGGGCTATCTCAAATAATGCAGATAGTGCAACTGGATTATCATGTTTGTACATGCAAAGTCACTCACTGCTGACAATGTCTTTAGGCATACAAAAATTTAAACAAATAAAATGAAGACATTAAAATTCGCAAGATGAAGTCAAGTTAACAGAACAAAATTTTGAAAGCGTGTATGTCTAAAATAGACAAATCAGTTTAAAATACTTTACAGGGCAATTGGCATTCATTAGACAGTGCTCATATCCACAGTATACCATGTGGAAACATAGTCACCATGTAAGCAACTGTTAAATAGTTTTGAAACCTTGGGAACATAAGAACATAAGAAAGGCCCTACTGGATCAAACCAAGGACCATCAAGTCCAGCAGTCTGTTCACACAGTGGCCAACCAGGTGCCTCTAGGAAGCCACAAACAAGATGAGTGCAGCACCACCATCCTGCCTGTGTTCCACAGCACCTAATATAATAGGCATGCTCCTCTGATACTGGAGAGAATAGGTATGCAGCATGACTATCATCCATTTTAACTAATAGCCATGACTACCCCTTTCCTCCATATGTCCACTCCCCTCTTAAAGCCTTCCAAGTTGACAGCGATCACCACATCCCGGGGCAGGGAGTTCCACAATTTACTATGCGTTGTGTGAAAAAATACTTCCTTTTATCTGTTTTGAATCTGTCACCCTCCAGCTTCAACAGATGACCTCATGTTCTAGCATTATGGGAGAGGGAGAAAAACTTCTCCCTGTCCACTCTCTCCAAACCATGCATAATTTTATAGGCCTCTACCATGTCACCCCTTAGCCGCCTGTGGTCTGAATGACCAGGAATTAAGCCAAGCAAAACCCCCAAATCCTTGCTTTTTTAAAACTAGGTACAAGACATTCTGAGATTCAATTATAGCTACAACAAGGCGATAAATTTTGTGGCTCCTATAAATGCAGTGCTTACGTGCAACTTGCGCAATAGCATTTTCATCAAGCATGATCTCAGCAATGCCTTCCTGATCCACATCTATTTCATCCACATAAACCATTTCTGTTAAGGCTCGTATTTTCAAGCACCAAGCAGCCTAGATCAGAGATGAAAGGACCAGCGTTAATATTCAGTCGCTTGAAATGAACGTCAAAGCAACACAGCATAGCATTGGCGGGCTTTAATGTTTTTATTTTATATATGAGACTATACATTAATCTATAATAATGTGGAAGTAGGAAGAGGGGATCAAATGGTGGGACATTAGGACTGAGTGGAAACTGACTGGATTCTCACTTGCAGCACAAGACTGAAAACTAAAAGCTAGAAAGAACCACACGAGAAGACTGAAATGGGTAAAGACTGGCGAAATACGGCTTGCATCTTCCCCTTCCCCCAGAAGCCCCTTTTAATGCCTAAAAAGGGGATGTTGGATGTTGCAGGACTGATAGGGACAAAAAGAAATGCAGATCAGGCAGCTGCACTAAGGGGGCTGCAGCAGGGCTGCCAAGGGGGGGGGACCTGGGGGACAAAATTCCCAGGGCCCAAGACAGCTGGAGGGCCCCTGAAGCCAGTGTCATGCTGCAGTCACAGAATGCATTTACTCTCCCCCCTTCTAGCTTGTCAAGCAGAGTTAGATCCTAAAAAGTGACCCAAATGTCCAGGAGCTCTAGTTGAGGACTCTCTCTACTAAAAGTAAAGAATCTTTAAAAATCAACACTAAATTAGGGGATTCTGTTACCAGGATATTTGACTAGTAAATGTATTAATTCACCATATTTTACATTATAATACATAACAGTGCATCACCCATACACTGATTTTCCTCAGTTTGCTTCAAAAACAAGAAATACTTTTGACATATATGGTTTTCTTCCAATGCCCCCTTTTAAAAGCTCTTGTACCAAATTTTGCAAATGCTTAGTTCAACGATATTTTAAAAAGGAGGAGGAGAAAGTGTGTGTGAGCTTTCTGAGAGGGAAAACTCTTGAGGAAAACTCAGGTGCAGGTACAGATCTGCCTGACACAAGTTAGAAATCCTGATTCTTCAAGGATAGGCAGGTTTAAAAAAAAAAATGGAAAAATATCCATACCCCCACAGCAATAATTGCAAATGGCTCTGGTAAAGATCTGCACTGACCTCAACGAATTGCATTAACTAGATATCTACAGTGTTCAGTGAAGACAAATCAGGTTATCAAATGAAAGCTCAAAACCTTCCTTCTAATGGATAAAAAAACCCCATGGACAACAAGAAGTGCAGGTCCACATGTTCCCCTGATAACTAGAATGCCGGAAACTTACAAAAATGAAAGGAAAGAGCTAGAACAAACTACCATATTCTTTTGGAGTAAAAATTGGGCTTTTATCCCCCACAGCCTAAAAAAGCACAGCAAAGTACGTATTTCAAACCAAAAGAATAATGGAAAATATGGATACAAAAAGCCCAACCACCTACAATAAGAGGATAGTTAGCAAAAAGCTATTACAGTAGTGGCAATTGTACCCCTTCAAAATACAGTATACAGTTTAATAAAGGAACAGCTTAATGCACTTCAACTGTCTAAATCTTATACAGGCTACAGCCTCTCAAAAACCTTTCATGTATTCATCCCAGGAGGCAAAGGCCTCCATGAACAAGTAGGAAAGAAAGCAGTGTACTTTAAGGCAGTCCAGACACTGGAAGACAATGTTATATAACCAACTATTTACCACGCACTTTAAAATAACCTACAGAAAACAAGATGCCTATAATATCTAAATCTATGGCAAATATGTGTCCGCGTTCGAAAGGAGCAGAGCAGATACGGTGCACATTTTGCAACCAATAAAAAAGTCCCTGGCCATCCCAGAGAGAAAAAAAAGGGGGGGGCAGAGAGCCAACAGAGGATGCAGGACCAGCTTATTTCAGTCACTCTAACTGGAGGAGGCCCTGACCTGGATGGCCCAGGCTAGCCTAATCTCGTCAGATCTCAGAAGCTAAGCAGGGTCAGCCCTGGTTAGTATTTGGATGGGGGACCACCAAGGAATACCAGGGTTGCTACGCAGAGGAAGGCACTGGCAAACCACCTCTGCTAGTCTCTTGCCATGAAAACCCCAAAAAGGGGTCGCCATAAGTCGGCTGCGACTTGACGGCACTTCACACACACACACACAACTGGAGGAGAATAGTAATTTCAAGTGGAAGTCTGACTCAGGGTCCAGAATTCAAAGTCCATTCCCACATAGGTTACCTGCTCTAGGCTCAATGCTGTTAGGAAGTGGGGGGGCTACTGCTTCCCACAGCATTGTGGTGCATTTGTGCACCTGCTGGGGTTTCCCTGGCTTTTGTCCAATCTTTTTCAAACCTGCTTTGCTTCAAACTTTTGGGAAAGACTGCAGTAAAGCCTGGATGGATACCAGTTGGGTGTGAAAATTCAGATTCAGACAACAATATCTATCACGTGTTCTGTGAATTCCCAGCTTTCATTTACAAAGGAAGTCTCTAGCCCACTATCTTGTGGAGACATGCTTGATGCACAGGGATAGAGACTTTTTTCCTCCAGGAATCTGGGAATTCACAGAATCTGTTACACATATTGTTATAACATTGTACAGGTTGAGTATCCCTTATCCGGAATGCTTGGGACCAGAAGTGCTCTGTATTTTGGATCATTCCGTATTTTGGAATATTTGCATATACATAATGAGATATCTTGGGGATGGGACCCAAGCCTAAACTCTAAATTCATTTATGTTTACATATGTTTTGTATACGCTTTATACACATAGCCTGAACGTAATTGTAAACAATATTTTAAATTGGTTCTTGTAGGTTATCCGGGCTGTGTAACCGTGGTCTTGGAATTTTCTTTCCTGACGTTTCGCCAGCAGCTGTGGCAGGCATCTTCAGAGTAGTAACACTGAAGGACAGTGTCTCTCAGTGTCAGGTGTGTAGGAAGAGTCAGAGAGGGGTTGGGTTTGAGCTGAGTACTGTCCTGCAGACGTAATGTGCTAATCATTGTCCTGTAAGTATCAAGATAATGTACTAATGGGAGTGTGGTATGTTAATATGGAAGCATTGTATCCTGAAATGATCTGGTAATGTGTGAAATCCAAAGCTAATCTGCATGGCTATTGTTGACTGTAGCCTTTGTTAGTCTGGATAAGGCTTGGCTTCCTGCCCTGAAAAACCTCCAGACTAACAAAGGCTATAGTCAACAATAGCCATGCAGATTAGCTTTGGATTTCACACATTACCAGATCATTTCAGGATACAATGCTTCCATATTAACATACCACACTCTCATTAGTACATTATCTTGATACTTACAGAACAATGATTAGCACATTACGTCTGCAGGACAGTACTCAGCTCAAACCCAACCCCTCTCTGACTCTTCCTACACACTTGACACTGAGAGACACTGTCCTTCAGTGTTACTACTCTGAAGATGCCTGCCACAGCTGCTGGCGAAACGTCAGGAAAGAAAATTCCAAGACCACAGTTACACAGCCCGGATAACCTACAAGAACCAATGAACTCTGACCGTGAAAGCCTTCGACAATATTTTAAATAATTTTGTGTACACTGAACCATCAGAAAGCTTCTAGGCGCACTGCTGAGGGCCTGTAATATGCATGCAGGTAGGCTCAAAATGTCCATATTTCGGATCTTTCCGTATTTTGGATGTCTGGATAAGGGATACTCAACCTGTATCGATATAACAATATTCTACTGCTTTTTTTTCTAATAAAAAAGCCTGAGTGGCCCTGTGGTGGGTGGGGGAGAGATAGCCACTGTTGGGGAACTGGGACAGTTGAAACTACAGAGAAACCTGCTATGTGATCTGGCCATGGCAATTTATGCTCTTATTACATCCAGGTTAGAGTACTGTTGCAGCCCAATTAAACCAGTGTGGCCTGAGCTTGTCAGGTTCTGGGAGCTCAGCAGGGTCAGCCACAATTACGGAGAGCCAGCGTGGTGTAGTGGTTAACAGCAGTGGTTTGGAGCAGTGGACTCTGGAGACCTGGGTTTGATTCCCCACTCCTTCACATGAGCAGCGAAGGCTAATCTGGTGAACTGCATTTGATTCCCCACTACTCCACATGAAGCCAACTGGGTAGCCTTGGGCTAGTCACAGCTCTCTTAGAGCTCTCTCAGCCCCTCATCGTGTGTCTGTTGTGGGGAGGGGGGAAGGGACGTGATTGTAAGCCGATTTGATTCTCCCTTAAGTGGTAGAGAAAGTTGGCATATAAAAAAACCAACTCCAACTCAATTAGTACTTAGATGGGAAGTCTCTACCAAGGAAGGCTGGAATTGCTCGGTGGAGGCAGGCAAGTGACAAACCACATTGGCTCATCACATGCCTGGAAGGCCACATGGAAGAGGTTGCCATGAGGTGGTTGCAACTCACCAGTATGTTCTTCATCTTCTTTGAAAACTGTCATACAATCTACATGGGGCTGCCTTTGAAAATGGACCAGAAACTTCTACTCATAAGACAGCTATGCTGCTGTCAGGGGCAGGATACAGGGATCATATCACTCCAGTGCTGAAATACCTGCACTGGCTGCCCGTTTGCTTCCAAGCACAGTTCAAAGAATTTAATGGTAAGGATAAAGTCCTAAATGGCTTGGGGCCGGGGTACTGGAAGGATCGCCTCCTTTCACGTTGTCCAGCCCATGGGCTGAGACCCTCCTCACAATCCCTGCTCACAAACCAGGCCTAAAGCCAGACTAAAGAATCTAAACAATTGGCTTCCTCCAGGAAAGCTTAAAGTCATTCAATCATCTTGCTCAAGAATAAAACATCTGAGACTGGTTGATGGTTATTGAGATCTCCGGTGTCCAAGGCAGGCGTCCTTAAAAATAGACGCAGAACAGCCTGTTTCAAGGCTGAGGTGAACACCCCCTCTCTGAAGCATTAACTACCTCTTGGATTCAGTCAGCCAGCTGCCCCACAACCGATTTAAGTAGCCAGGAAGGGCAAGCGTTTACAAGCAGGTGGTACGCCCCATACCTCCAAGAAGCCTGTCCACAACCTCAGACTGAATAAACTGAAGAGTACCCCAAACAACTTCCCAAGGCAACACCCTGGCTCCATCTGACCCTGTTGAGTCCAAGTGCGAACAGAGGCAGGAACTTTTATCTGCAAAGTGCTGAGCAAAACGGTTACACTTACAATTCCATTTAATAAATTTTATTTCTGGCTTTCGCTCTATCCAAACCTCACTGTTTCTTCCAAATATGTAGTGGCACCTTGCCATTTGAACACAGATCATTCCTTACTAATATGCGAGTCACTAAGTATAAAGAGGTCAGTGTAGAACCTAAACCAGAAGCTCCAGACTGAGCAATATAGGGTGAGAGACAACAGAAGGTAGGTAGCTTCCTATGCTTGGACTGTTTTAGTGTGAATTACACACAGCAACAGCAGGAGCTTGACAAAAGACATAAGGGGAACATGTTTGTGCAGATTACAGACACTGCACCAGCCTGAAAAATGCAGCTTCGCCAATCTTCAGAACAACCATTCTGTCACAAAAGGCCATGCTGCTTGTACAAGTCATATTTTACCACAATATATCTGATGACATATGAAAGAGAACCTACCATCTATAGCAAGTAGCAAGTAGATATCAGAAATATGACATGGCTATGAAGGAGCCAGATTCAAACCCCAGCCATTCCTGTGTTGAAAAGCATGCCATTGGGGTAACCATGATGTTTGCTGCAGCAAAAGCACGCAAGTGTTGTGGCACCTTAAAGACTAAAAAACCCAAAAAACAATCTTACTCATCACAGGTCCCAACTATCTTAGCAAAACTTGGGACTCTCTACTCAGCACAGGTGTCAACTGGTTTAGTACGAATTGTAAATGGGCCCTGTATTTTTCTTGATTGGATTTGATTTTTACATAATTACATTTCACTCGGTACTTCCAGAATTTCATGGGTCCTTGATGGTGCTGTTTTTTCATATCTCTACCTTTAAAAGACTGCTTAGTGAGGAGCTGTTTAGTGCTTCTGAACAGGAAGCAACCAGTCCATGAAAGCTTATGCTGGAATAAAATTTTGTTAGCCTTTAAGGTGCCCCAAGTCTCTTGTCTATCCTATGTTAAAGAATCAGACATAGTGTATCCCTTCTCTGCACTACACACTATGACCAAAAGGCAAAAGTAACCTGTTATATCAGGGTGAAGGTAAACTAGATAGTGATCCAGATAGATACAGATGCTGTTGTTTTTAAACAAACCGTGACTTGGAAATACCAGAGCATTTGGGTCTGGTGGCTCCAACCCACTAATTCTGTGATAGCCACAAACTGGAACAGATCTACTTTTGAAAAGTTAGAGCCAAGGAAAAGCAATGGGGAAGCTGCCTGTCACAACAGTGTGTGTTGACCACATCTAATTGTGACTGAAGGGAATGGTCCTCCTTTGCCGGGCAGAAACTGGCAGCATAAATTGGACTGGAGAGCCTTACATCATGTCAGATGTAATAAAGACATTACAAGTGACTTAGAGACAAAAACATTGTTTTTATGCAAGAGATAAAAGCAAAGATAGAATTTGGAAAGCTCCTGTGTGGTAGAACAGGAGCTTTCCAAATTCCACAAAGCATGCTCAGTATCATATGTACTGAGAGAACCACTGGACAGGAAAACAAAAGTACCGTAAACACTAGAATTTTCTCTGCAGGGGCACTTATTGTGTGGGCCCATAGTTGTGGTGACTAGCAGATCCTGATAAACGCCTGACGGGAGTTGACTAATATCCAAATCCCAGACCACAGGATCAGTTTACTAAAACTGCAAGGGGGTGGGTAAATTTATTCCTAGTCCAATGAGGGCTGAGGTAGCCCCTGATAGGACAGAATCAAATGCTGTTGAACATGAGCAGGTATCAGGAGACGCACCTAGTTCTCCACACAGATGCTCTTAGTCACTGTGAAACTGCAAACCACTAGACAGGTTAAATTTGTGTGATACATGGAACAGTTCTCTTAGAAAGACTGCTCTGTTTAAAACAAACAAACAAACAAACAAACAGGCCCTGGTTGTTAAACTTGTATTCTAATTCTGCAGTGAACAAAAAACTGCTATTCCACTGTGTGTTTGTTCATTCTACTGTTTTCTAGGTTTACATACTTTTTGCTCTCCAAATAAAGCTAGCTTGGGACTTCACAATGTCTATCATGAGAAGTCCATACATCTTGTCTGAACTATGGCATGAAGACACAATTGGGGGATCTGGATGCACAGCTGCCTATGGCTGATTCAGGAAAAGTGGCCTTGGCAGCCCTGGTTTATAGGGCATACTTTCTTGAATTAATGAGCATTCTTGACTGCGCATTAGTGGGGTGAATCCCACAGAAGCTTCCAGGTGTGGAACAGTCCTTGTGCAAGTGTAAATGCTAAAATTACTCCTTGCTACTTGCTTGCAATAAGTGAAAGAATTGTATTCCCCCTGTGTTTTCCATGCCCTGACCTGGATAGGCCAGGATAGTCCAATCTCATCAAATCTCAGAAGCTAAGCAGAGTCAACCCTTGTTAGTATTTGGATGCAATACCAGAGTCACAGTGCAGAGGCAGGCAATGGCAAACCACCCCTGAATGTCTCTTGCCTTGAAAACCTTACGGGGGTCGCCATAAGTCAGCTGTGACTTGATGGCAAAAAAAGAGAGGGTATTCCCCCCTATATGCACTAGACATTAAGTATTTCTTCTGATATGTGAACCCTATGTAGTATGTTCCATTGTTCCACATGGGCAATGTTATTTCATTAAAAAAAATTAAGAAAATGCTATGTGTTGTTGCAGCTTTTGTGCTACTTTAGCACAATTTCAGTTGCACTACATTTTCCTTTCTGCTCACACACAGTTAGATCCAACACTGTAAGCTGCATTTATATAAAGCAAGAAAAGGGAAAGCAGCTATTTCTTTGAAAATAAAAAGTACAATAAGGAATAACTAAGTACTGGTTTCAACAGAGGTAGCCAATTACTTAGTCACCAACAATTTTTTTGGAGGATAAATTCACGGTATAGGCAAGATTCAAATTTGTTTATCAGGAAACAAAAACTCCATGCAGTATCTGAACTTGTATTTTCCTGAGGATGGCTAGAAATAAACTCTGTTCAGCTGAGCCCCCTCTCTGAAACCCTCTAATTAAGCAACAGCGAGCAAATTGGATCTGCTAATTAAATATATTTCTATGTAATTAAGGAATTAATGTTCCAATGGGGGGGGGAAACAAATTCTGATGAAAATAATTCCATATTTAAATTGTTGTAGAAAGAAACTATCTTATCAAATCTTCACAGGCACAAAAGATTAGAGAACTTTCCATCAAAAAATGAGAGCAGAGAAAATGGCATTTGCGTTCTTCTGTTAATGCTGGAGATGTAAAGTAATCCCTTCAGCAAGTTGCTAGAGAAAGGACTAGCCTGGGAAAAGTTTATGCAGATGTACTTTTGATGAGAATTTTAAAGATGGGCAGGGAATGTGCACTGCAAAGATATACAGTAACAACATGGAAGACAACAAAAGAAAAAGCCATAATCCTGAGGCAGGAAGAGAAGTAGCAAAAGTAAAGCCAGTGCTGGAGGAAATACCACTGGAAATGAGCAGCGAGCAATGAACTGCAGCCCTATTGGTGCTGCTGCAGCCCCCTTAACTATCTCATCCTTGGTAAACCTCAGGTACGCCTTGGATGTGGAGACAGCATGACCCACAGGCTGCAAAGAAGCAAAAACACACTGTTGTGACTGGTTACATCAGTTCCCAACCAGGAGCCATCAGCCTATAGAACATTGCTCTTAAACAGCAGCAGTTCAGGCAGTCACAAGCAGTGGTAATGACGGCTGCAAAGATAGCAAGAAATTATCTTGCCTCTTTCCAACAGTTCCAGTCTCTGTGGGATGATCCATATACATATAAATCTCAAAACCACATTTAGAAAAATTTGTATCACTCTCAAATAAAAACAGGCTGGCTAGAGGAAGCAGAACAGTGTCTGGCTAGAAGCTGATTAGTGAAATTAAGTTTTTAAATGTACATTTCTGCAACAAAACCAGTTAAGGTTGAACAGAGGGTTCGTGTTTTGCTCAAGATAAATACAACATTAATACACAAAGAGGCTCAGTGATAAGAGCACCTGCTCAGTATGCAGAAGGTACCAAGTTCGATCTCTGGCATCTCCAGTTAAATGTATCAGGTTGAGGTGAAAGCCCTCTATCTGTGGCCTCTAAGAGCTGCTGTCAATCAGAATAAACAATACTGATCTTGACGGACAAACGGTCTAACTCAATGCAAGGCAATTTCATGTGAGCATCAAAGGCATGCTTCTGCACCACTATCACACAAACCATCTGGCTGAATATTTTTTCCTCCCAAATACTTAGAAAAAGTAGTTTTACCTGAAATACTGTGAACTCAGAATCTGATTCCTGTAAAGTATAACAAAGGACAGGTATAAACATATCAGAAGTACAGTTGACAAACACATTTGATTTCTATTTTTTTATCTTTATATTCCCTTAAAGCTGGGTTGCACCATTTACAAGATATTGAACATTACTGTTATTAGCAATTATTGCTAGAAGCAAATTTCTGTGCCCAGAAGCAGCATATTACTAAACACCAAATACTGGGGCAAAGCAACATGTGGCCATCATGACCTGCCTGAATGCTTCCTGGAGGCATCTGACTGCCCTCTGTTGGAAACAGAATACTATGTCTCATTTGATTCATCGTTTCATTTGAAAGCATCCCATGCATATCAGGAGTAGAAAAACTAACAGTGAAACCCTAAACTCTGAAGGTTCAGAAACAAAAAAGGAACAAGCAGTCCCAAGCATTTTCAAACTTCTGCCTGGCAGAAGATGGCAATCCCAAAGCCTTTATGCATACCATCTGGTGGGAATTTAGTGGCTAGTACACAATCAATAACTACCCAGTCCATCTGCTCTGAGGATTAACTGACCCAACTTTAAAATATTACAGATTTTCTGAGAGTAATTTTTTTTGCAAGTTAATGTTTTTTGGGGGAAAGGACACAAAACTCAGATTACATTTGAGTGTGATTGTTAAACACTTGTCCGCAATCAACATTTCAGCTAAAGGTACTGTGATATAATGATACTGTGAAACAAAGTATTGTGTTTCTCCCGCTGAGATTTCTGCAACATGACTTATTCTACAGCATAATAAAGACCAAATAAAATTCAGTTCAGTTTTGGTTATGGCCCACAGGCCATGCAGAAGCAGAAAAAGAACACTTTTATAAAATGAACTACCTACGTAAAATCTCAGCAACATCATTCATCTTAAAATAATGTATAACGTAAGGGTTAGAATCCAAGAAGATTATACATGGGATTTAACTAGGCCCGTATTTTCATTACAGAGAACAGAAACTTAGCCAGCTACAGCAGTTCTTTGGTCAAGCCCTGCCAGTAAGATTTTGAAGGTCTTCTGCTCACTGAACAGTTTTTGATCAACTAACGCAGGTCCCAATAAATCCAAGCGTGCCTCTGCACACTTCAGCAGGACACATACTAAAATTGGGACAACCAAATAAAATTACATTTAGCACACAAGGAGGGAGGATAATCAAATTAATTGTAAAATCATTGGCTACCAGTCTATGTGCAGGGGATTTTTGTGAGGGGGGGGGATTCAGCTGAAGATGCTTCTTTAGAAATAAAGGTAATGATAGTACTTTGCAGCTATGTAACACATGGAACATACGCTCCAAAGGATTTCACGTGCATCACCTTTACATCAACCTTTGAAGAAGGAGTGAGTCAAGTGGCTGAGAATGAGAGGCAAGCTTAAGACTTAACAGCAGTTTCATGAAAGGCAAGAGTGGAACTGAGGACATCCTGATTTGTAGCTGTCACTAAACTACATCCCCTCTCAGGGTTGAATTTACGTTTCTTACGTTTCTTGCCTGGAAATATGTTGGTTTCTTCACACACACCCCAGTATTTTACCTTTGACCCTTTCTGTACAGAAGGCACGTAAGTTTACCTCAATAAGCAAATCATGTATTTAAATGGGAGTTTATAATACAGAATTTTAACACTGAAAAACAAATTGTAATAGCACACCTCAACAGGGGTACACAACTATTTTTCCTTTTTGCGTACATCAGTAAACTACAGTTCATTTCCTGCCTTCAAATTGACATATGGAACACAAAGGGCAATAATCAGATTAGCCAACTAAGCAGGAGGATCAAGCAAGACAGCAGCACAGAAACATGTTCCTGCTAGGTCATGCTACTGCAATAAACATAGAGAAGCAAAGACACTAAAAAAAACATGGCTGACATTATTTCTAGCAGCAATTGCTGATTTTGTTTTGCCCTCAAATAATTACAGTTTTAGCATCAAGCCAAGAATGTTCCTCTTTTGAGTTATATATGATATATATGTATTATTTATATTACATTTTAGTTATTTACAAAATTTATACCCCTGCCTTTCTGCCTTCATCAGGGCCACCAAGGCAGCTAACAGATTATAATAAAAACACATCTTAAAAACAATTAAAACCAAACAAAAACACATAATTCAAACAATTAAAACCAGAGCACACATACAATACAATACATACATATACATAAGCAACAATTAAAAACAGGGCAGGAAGGAGGGCTCAATGACTGAATGCCAGATGAAACAAAGAAGTCTTAACTCGCTGGTGGAAGATGCCAACAGACGAGGACAGGTGAATCACTCTGGGGAGGAAATTCCAGTTTCGATGCCATGACTGAGAAGACCATCTCCTGGGTTGCCACCTGCCTAATCTCAGATGTCAGGGGCACTTGAAGCAGGGCCTCAGAAGATTACCATAGCGGCCAGGCAAGTTCATAAGGTTTGCATACGTACACACACATAAATGGTCTACGCATTCCATACGGATATTTTTTTTAAGTTTGGTAAAATAATCACTCAGTAATCAGATCTTAAGAACTACAGTAAAATATCATAAGGGCACATATTTTTGGATTAATATTTTGAAAATAATACTATTAAATGAATAGTTGTTTAAAAATCAACACAGTCTTTCAGATATGAGGAGACTGGCTCAGTCCGCTTTTGAATGAAAAACATGTAAGCTCTTGATCAGATAAATAGGGAAAATTAAAATCTAGAAGGGGTAAGTCATGTACACTTAAGCTCCTTGGGGGGAAGGACAGGATAAAATTGTTTAAATAAATATAAACTTTGGAATAATGCTACTTAAAATGAATATACAAGTGGTGGTAATGTTTAAGAATACTACATTAAAAATCTCTTTTCAAATTTTCTCTCAGGCATGCAAAACATTTTATTTAGATATGTATTTAAAATATTTATAAGTGGCTTTATGTGCACAATTCAAGGCAGCTAACAGAACAGCAAAAGCAGCAAAGATGAAACGGTGTCCATTACAACCAAACCAAATTAAAAACATGCAGTTGAAAACAGTTCACCCTCTATCAAATGCCCTCTCCAACAGAAACAGCCCTGCACGCCTTCCTGAATGAAGGCACCCAATACACTAGGGTTGCCATCTCTGGGTTGGGAAATTCCTGGAGATTTGGGGGTGGAACCTGGCAAGGGTGGGGTATGGGGAGTGCAGAGACCTCCTCTGGATATAATGCTATACAGTCCACCCTCCACAGAAGCCATTTTCTTCAGATAACTGATCTCTGTCATCTGGCCAACACCTGGAGGTTGGCAAGTCTACAACACACTCACATTCCAGAGGAATGGACTTTCCTCAGAGAATGCCCATGACCTAAGTGTTACCAAACAAACAATCCCACGTGAAGGTTTCACTAGGAGAAGGCTATCTGAGGACCATAACAGGTAAATGGGAATACATTGGGAGATGTGGTTTGAGAAGTGTGGTGGGTGTGGCGGGCCACATGGGGGATTGTCTAATGTGGATATCCCCTCCTCCCAGGAGCCCTCTAGCTTCACGCTCTCTCCTTCCCTCTTCAGCTCTGGAGCTGGCAAGCTACCACCACTCTGATCTGTGGATTCAAACCGGGAGGGGGTATAAAAGTACCCTCTTCACCCTTCCAAACAGTACCCCTCCACTGATGAGGGCGTTGCCAGGTGAATGGTCAAGCTTGAGGCATAAGGAGCCAGGTAGATTAAAACAACCTGTTTTACTAAACAAAGTGAGTAGTAACCAAACAGATGAAGGGGAGGCACATTTGGAAACAACAATATGTTTTCAGCCAACAAAGCAAAATTAGCAGCAGCAGAAGACTTGGTTTTTATATGCCAACTTTCTCTACCTTTTTAAGGAGAATCAAACTGTCTTACAATCTCCTTGCCTTCCCCTCCCCACAACAGACACCTTGCGAGGTAGGTGGGGCTGAGAGAATTCAGAGAGAACTGTGACTAGCCCAAGGTCACCCAGCAGGCTTCATGTGAAGGACTGGGGAAACCAACCCGGCTCATGAGATTAGAGTTCGCCGCTCACGTGGAGGAGTGGGGAATCAAGCTAGGTTCTCCAGCTTAGAGTCCACCACTCTTAACCACTGTACCACACTGGAAAGAAAATAAAATGTCCTAACGCAGCTGTCCCTAGGGTACCTGTTCCTTCCTGGGTCCAACCCACCCTCCTTGGATGAGGGATCCTCTCCTGCTGTTAGCAGCCTCTCTGCAACTCAGCTCCTGGGAGAAGAACACCCTCCCGCTTCAGGGGGGCCTTATATTATTTTTCTCAAGGCCCAGTCTCCTTGGTGGTGACTAGCCTTCCCTTTCTCTCCAATTTTACCCCAGTCTATGTAAAAAGCCATACCAAACTAGGAAAACCGTGGTCACAGGGGAAACCTGCCGTGCAACACTCTTGCGCAAATGTTCTAAGAAAGAGGGGACAGAGGCTATAACCCCACTGCGCACATTTTCGTGTCCATCCGCACAGGGCCCGAGCAGCAGGCACAACCGTCTCCACCCGTTTTATTGCACCCTCTCGACACATATGTGAAATCCTTAAAACACTTTTTTTGGGTGTGTGTGTTAAGTGCCGTCAAGTCGCTTCCGACTCATGGCGACCCTATGAATGAAAGCCCTCCAAAATGTCCTATCTTTGACAGCCTTGCTCAGATCTTGCAAATTGAGGGCTGTGACTTCCTTTATTGAGCCAGTCCATCTCTTGTTGGGTCTTCCTCTTTTCCCGCTGCCCTCAACTTTTCCTAGCATGACTGTCTTTCCCAGTGACTCTTGTCGTCTCATGGCGTGACCAAAATACGACAGCCTCAGTTTAGTCATTTTAGCTTCTAGGGTCAGTTCAGGCTTTGTTTTGATCTATAACCCACTGATTTGTTTTTTTGGCGGTCCACGGCATCCGTAACCCTCTCCTCCAACACCACAATAGCGGAGGCGTAAAATTATCCTCCAACACCACATTTCAAAGGAATCTATTTTCTTCCTATCAGCTTTCTTCACTGTCCAGCTTTCCATAGTAATAGGGAGTACGATAGCATGAATTAATCTAGTCAAAAAGGGCAAGAGTCCAGTAGCACCTTAAAGACTAACAAAAATATTTTCTGGTAGGGTATGAGCTTTCGTGAGCCACAGCTCACTTCTTCAGATACAGCTAGAATGTGAATCCATAGGTCTTTAAGTAGAGGAACAGTATGTAAATGTGAATAGCAGGCGTGATGGGATTAGGTGTGATATGCAGAAGAGTCTGTGATGTCCAGGGGAGAGATGGGTGTGGAGAAATCAGCATTGGTAATGGGCCATGAATGCAAGGTCTTTATTCAGCCCAGGTAAATGCATTACAGCCCAGGTAAATGCCCAGGTAAATGCATTGACTTTGGTTTGAATAATGAATTAATCTAGTCTTGGTGGCCAGTGACACATCCTTACACTTCAAAATCTTTTCCAGCTCCTTCATGGCTGCCCTCCCCAGTCTCAATCTCCTTCTGATTTCTTGGCTGCAGTCTCCCTTTTGGCTGATGGTGGAGCCAAGGAAGAGAAAGTCTAAACCCCAAGACTCCCTCAAGCCAAAGCGACGAAGCCTTCCTGTAGTTTGCATGCATGCATGCAAACAGGCGCTCGCGCTGCAGCCCTGTGCAGAGGGCAGGAATAACTTCCGACACGGGATTGCACCGTCGCTTTGCGAGGTCTGGTCCCGCTCCGGCCCAGAGCCTCGGAGTCTACACTGGACTCCTTCCCCCCCCCCCCGCTCCCAACCCCCTTATTTTAACGCCGTATCCCAGTCCCGCTCCCCCAAGCTCCTCCTTACCTGGTCGCCCGGTTCTTTCTCCAGCAACTTCGAGCAGAGCTCCGAGCACAGCTGGAACTTCCTCCGCCTGAAGTAACTCCAGGCGTGGAGCAGGGGGTCCATTTCAACCCACCCCCCACCGGCGCACTAGGCGGCGGCCCGGCGGCCCAGAACCCCCTACTTCCTCGAGTCCCTGGCTAGGCCCGGCCTGCACGCCTCCCTTTGCCAAGCAACGCGGCAGCAAAGGTCCCCGCCCGGGCATAGGCGGCTAAGCAACTGCCTGAGGAGGAGGAGAAAGCAAAGCTGGGAGATGGCCAGCCGTGAGGGTCGCCGCCCTCTTCCAGCCATTTTCGGTTTGCTACTCTTTAGATGCGCTTCTGCCCCATCTATATTCTCAAAACTCAAAGAATAAGCCGCCATGCAGAGTTTTGAGAATTCAGATGGGGGAAATGTGCATCTCTAGAGTGGCAAATCCAATGCAAAATCCTTCCATGAATAAATGGCCAGTGGGTAGCCGTGTTAGTCTGTCTGCAGTAGTAGAAAAGGGCAAGAGTCCAGTAGCACCTTAAAGACTAACCAAAATATTTTCTGGTAGGGTATGAGCTTTCGCTGTGGCTCACGAAAGCTCATACCCTACCAGAAAATATTTTTGTACCATACCCTACTAGAAAATATTTTTTGTACCAGAAAATATTTTTGTACCATACCCTACCAGAAAATATTTTTGTACCAGAAAATATTTTTGTACCATACCCTACCAGAAAATATTTTTGTTAGTCTTTAAGGTGCTACTGGGCTCTTGCCCTTTTCTACTATTTTCGAGCAGAGCTTTTCTCCCGCTCTACAATGAGTCGTCCTGGACAAATTGCAAAAAGGGCAGGGTTGTTCCCCCCCCCCCCCAGCATCGAGGGAAGGGAGGAAGCTTCCCCAGTGTCCCTTTAAAAAATGCACAATGGACTTGTTTGATGCTCTACAGCCCGGTTTGGAGAGTGGAGGCATGGCAATCCTGTTTTGGGAATAGGGCTCTAGAATTGGGGTGGGGGAAGGGAAACAGATACACTTTCTGAGGGGTGCAGTAGAACTTTGCTCAGGTTGCAAGCCTTTTACCATAATATATGCTGTTTATGTAATCTAATAATAAAAGGATCTGTCAGTTTGTTAGTGGCAGGCATCATTCATCAGGAAATGAAGCTTGGAGGTTCAGGGTGCTGATCTCGATGGACATTACAGTGCCAAAAACAAAGGGAACTGGAACATCCTGGCCCAGACCAGAGTAGCTCTTGAACATAGGGTTGCCAACCTCCAGGTACTAGCTGGAGATCTGCTATTACAACTGATCTCCAGCCAATAGAGATCAGTTCAGCTGGAGAAAAGGGCTGCTTTGGTAACTGGACTCTATGGCATTGAAGTGCCTCCCCAAACCCCGCCCTCCTTAGGCTCCGCCCAAAAACCTCCGTCTGGTTGCGAACAGGGACCTGGCAACCCTACTTGAACATCCCTGTACTATCTGTAATGAATGCAAAAGTTTGCTCATGAGACGCTAGTAAGATGGAGGCAGCACAGAAAATATTCCCTCTGCTACAAAACAAAGGGGGCTTAACAACTTCACTGGCCTATCAGAGCTAGTGTGCTGTAGTGGTTAGAGGATCTGACTGGGGTCTAGGAGACGCAGGTTTGAATCCCATCTCTCCCACAGAAGGTTGCTGAGTAACCTTGGGCCAGCCACAGTCAGTCTAACGTACCAGTGGGCTCTTCAGAGGACTATCACTAAACCGGACCATGTTTACTGGTAATAATTCCAGACAGGTATCCATGTGAATCTGTTGCAGTAAAAACAAACAGGAAGACTTGTGGTGCCTTAAAGACTGACTTTAAAAAATTGTTCTAGCCCGAACCTTGGTGCATCTGACAAATTGGGCTCCAATCCTACAAAGTTTAGCCTAAATAGATTAAAATTTGCTATTGTTTAAGATTCCACAAATCTCCTGTTGCTCTTTCCCAGGTGCTGTGCATGGGACTTCATGCAAAAGGCTGTGACTAGGGTGATAAACAGAATTCCTGGAACTTTGATCATTGTATAGCAAAAGGAGTCTTTGGCAAAAGGACTAGTCTAAGAAAATTTACTGGGCTGAAATTAACTATTCTACGTCATTCTTAAAGACAGAACTGTCCTCCTCTTTGTTTGACCACCCTAAATGTGTCTCTTCTGTATCCTTAGAATGCCCAGCACACAATGCTGGGAAACAGGGAGGTAACAGAACATTTGAGAACCCATCAAAGGCAACATGTGACTGGCACTGCCCATTGGAACATATTTCCCCAATATTTAAAAATATGTACCTTTTTTTTACCTATAAAGCCCTAAACATCCTGAGACTTAAGGGTGTTTTAAAAACTTCTTCCTCCCATTTGAACTTGACCATCAGTAAGTATTTTTGTTCAATATGTTTATTCAGATGCCTTTACCTTCAGAGACTAGACAGATGGCTACCAGGGTCTTTTTTGTGGTGGTGTCCCAATAAGGGAACCCCCCCCCCCCCAGCAATAGAGGGAGCTGCAGCTGTGTAACCTCTTCTCTGGAGGAAAAGCAGATCAGTCATTTGCTGGGTACGTTTTCAGAATGAGGTAACCTGAATTAGAAAAAGAGGACTTGAATTAAATGTGTCAGTGGCTTCTTGCAACTTTATGATCACAAGTATATAAGAAACTGAGAAGTAGGGGTACTTATATTTTACTAGGGACCTGCCCCAGCTTGTTCTGCTTGCCAGCCCTGTAGCTTGATGCACTCACAACATTTTGTAGGGGCTCTGTCCCTGCGCATTCTGCAGGCTAACTCCAAAAGTGGCATTTGGCCATATTTTTTCCTATAGCAATAAGCATTTGGTTCAACAAAAGGTAACTATTCTGTAAAAGAAATTAATTAGAATACTGAAATTTAACAGCATGCTGAATTTGGATGTTAATTGGTTAAAATGTCATGCATTTTTTATATAGAATGTAGCAATTCAGTTTAACAATATTTGATATTGGACCCCCCCCCCCCATTCCCTTGCTCCACTCACCAATGCCATAGCTCAATGTACTTGCAATATTGTATAATAGGGACTCGGCCCCTGTACACTCTGCTGGCTAACACCAGCAACTGGTGTTGGCCATGTTTTTCTTCTGTAAGTATTTCAATTTAGTTGCTTCCCCTAGATCTTCCTTTGGTGTTTCTTCTAAAGTATTCTTTGTGTGTATACCATGCTT
The DNA here is from genome assembly GCF_029931775.1 of Euleptes europaea. NCBI lineage: Eukaryota > Metazoa > Chordata > Lepidosauria > Squamata > Sphaerodactylidae > Euleptes > Euleptes europaea. Next base: position 27,156,483 of record NC_079317.1, read on the forward strand.
AAGAAGGTCTGTTAATTCCTTGTGTAAAGGAGGGCATATACTTCATCCTCCCTGTATACCGCCTCTACCTTCCTGTCTTCTTATATCCTGGCCTAGGTCATTTCTAGAAACACCCTTCCCCTTGCTACTTGCAATTATTATTACTTCTTTTATATCCCGCTTTTCTCATCAATAGGAACCCAAAGCTCCTTACAGCATTCTCCTCTTCTCCATTTTATTCTTGCAACAGCCTTTGAGGTAGATTAGGCCGTAAGGGAGTGACTGGCCCAAGATCACCCAGTAAGATTCCATGGCAGAGTGGGATTTGAACCTATAGTGCCAACTCTCTGGAACAGACTGCTGGAGGAGATTCAAAAGGGGCCTACATTGGTCTGGTTTTGGATGCATTTTAAAGTTTAAATTGATATTTGGCAGAGGCTGATGTCTTTCCTGCCAGTTTGGGGAAATTGTATATTGGTCTGTGTTTGAATTTTGTTGATTATGGTTTTTAATTGTTTAGTTCAGTACTTGGTTAGCACCATTTTGCAAGGTGCCTTGAGCCCCAATGGATGGTGGGAAAGGCACGTATAAACATTTAACTAAATAAATAGTGAAAATTTTGCCCATGCAAGGTAAACAAGAAAGAGCACAAATTCTGGACAACAAATGTAAGTTGCCAGGGTGGGGAAAAATAGAATACAAGAAACACATTGCTAAAACCATTAAGACAAAAATAAGAATTTATTTAAGTATATCAGAGGGAGAAAATGAACATGGGAAGCAGTGGTGCCCTTAAATGACAAAGTGGTGAAAGGATTGCTAAAGGGAAAAGATTGCAGAGAAACTGACTGAATTCTTTGCATCATTTTTCACTTTGTAAAGTGTGAGCCTGTTCTCCTACCAGAGCCCCTATTTCAGGAAATAGTATCAGAGGGTAGCCATGTTGGACTGTAGTAGAACAACTGGATTCAAATCCAGTAGCACCTTAGATATTAACATGATTTTCAGGGTATTTTTTGAGAGTCAGGACTCCTTTCATCAGATGCCTTCATTACTGATTCAGCCACTGCCCTTCAGTGCCATTACCCTTCCCACGGAGAGCCAGCAGACAGGGAGAGAAAGACCCACAGACAGTGTAATACCCAGAGACGCACATGTCCTGAGCATCCCCCTCCCCCAGCCCATACCGGAAGAGCACCTGTGCAGCTGACAAGGTACCCACCCCTTCCACATCAAGACTGACTGGCAGCAAAACTGCAACCCACATGCAACCATCCCTGCTTGAAGCCACACACACCCTTCCTCTGTAAAAGTAGTTTGCGGGGCGGGGGGAGAGAAAGAGGAAAAAAGAGGCCAGGCTCAAATTCACAGCCCCACACCCAAGAATAGCATCCTACCTATTGGGCCAAGAAGGCAGATGGAAAGTAGTCAGTGTTAGTAGGCACTCCATTGCAGCCCTAATGCCACCACCAGCCACATGGTGCCAGGCAGAGAACATTGCAAAGACAGGCTTGGCTCAGTGGAAAGGCACTGGGATGGTATGGCCAGGGTTCCTGGTTCTGTCCCCACATGGAGAGTGGTGAGAGGCAGGCAAAAGCCTAAGAGCTGATATTTTGCCCCTGCAAACTGCAGAAGGGGGAATGGGACACCCCTTCACAACCCTTCCATGCTGCACCCATGATAGAAGCTCTCTTGCTCCTCATCCACCTGGGCTCCCTGTTTGCATGGACTACTACTCTTGGGAGTATGCCCCATTGCATGACATGGGGAAAACTGCTGGAAGGGCCTGGCTTGGGTCACCCCCATACAAATATACCACAAGCCTTGGGTGTGGGAAGCCAGCATTGTTGACCAACTAGCACCCAGGCGCATGTGAAGGGGAGGCAGGTGTGGCCTGCTGGTCCGGGGCAGCTGGATATCCTCACCTGTTCACATGTTGGTGCATGGTCACCCTTTTGGTTTGTGCCCCCAGAAATTGGATACTTGAAAGGGATCTGAAACTAAGACATGTTAGCTGCATAGTATGGATTTTGCTCTCCCCTTTGGGGTGACAGTGTTACGTGGTTGCTCAGCAGTAATAAGTGTCCTCTCTTTGCCTCTCCTACCATCAAGGTGCAACACTGTATGTTCTATGTGTCCACATCAGAGACCTGTGCCACATACCTTACCTACTGAGCTATGGTGCATCCTGGATGGAATTTATGTAGTGTTGGGGAGGGGTACGGAACAGGAGGATTGGCCACCTCTGGGGAGATGAGTGCTTGGCTGTAGCTGGCATCCTATGCTACACTGGGGTTTGTGGGCAGGGACTTGCCAGTGTGGGTGCATTTTGACTTTCCCACTGTTTATGTGCCTATGGACTACATTGTGGTTTTTGCTGGCATAACTTTCTGCTGGTTCTTGGGAGCGTCACCTGGCTGGGTGGCTAAGGCAGTGTTTCCCAACCTGTGGGTCAGGAGCCAAAAGTGGGTCACGAAGCCTCTGAAAGTGGCTTGCAGGCCAGCCCTCCCTAATGGCGGCTGCTGCCCTTTGCATCCATCTCTGTCTTTTCTCCTCGCCAACTTCTCACATTCTCATCTCTGCGTCTCTCTTTGTGATAATAATGAAGGGGGAAAGCCCATCTGGAAACTAGTAACTTCATGATAGTAGCTGAAAGAAGGGGGGGGGGTTGGAGAGTAGGTGGGAGCCATTCCAATTGCCATGGAAAAACCAGAGGAGGATAGAAAGGGGCATGTTCCTGTGTGGGTTCTGTCTTGGTGCTTCTCCTTCAGCAGCCCAACCTCTTGCTTTAACCCAATACACCCCAAGCACCCCTCCTCAAACTCCAGCTCTGGCCCAGCTGGCAGAGGAGGACATGAACTCCCATTTGCTTGGGAGGCACTGGCACCCTTTGTGTGATGTTTGTTGGTTTCTCAAAAGATCTGTTTGGGCACTATAGAAGAAGAGTTGGTTTTTATATGCCGACTTTCTCTACCACATAAGGAAGAATCAAACTGGCTTACAATCACCTTCCCTTCCCCCTCCCCACAACAGATACCCTGTGAGGTAGGTGGGGCTGAGAGAGCTATAACTAGCCCAAGATAACCCAGCTGGTTTTATGTGGAGGAGTGGGGAAACAAATCCAATTCACCAGATTAGCCTTCATTGCTCATGTGGAGGAGTGGGGAATCAAACCCAGTTCTCCAGATCAGAGTCCACCGCTCCAAACCACCACTCTTAACCACTACACCATGCTGGCTCTCTATAGAAAATGGAATTCTGGAATAGATGGATGTCAAGTTTGACTCCTTGTGCACTTTCACTCCCCTTCCCCAGGATTGTGCTGTTAAAATATGTAGTTTAGTGACACATTTATATGCATCAAATATTTACAAATATAAATATTATATGAGATTTAGACTAATGAGCCTGGAGTGTTTTAGTTATACAGAAATATCCAAAAAAACAAGAAAAAATGAATAATGCATTTAAGGTTTATATCATTTAGATCACATTATGATAAGCTGGAACCAGCTCTTCAATTGCTGTCACAAAACTAGAATTTAGAAGAGTTCTATATTTAGTTCTGCTGCACTTCTGAATCGATTTCATCTGAGAGATGGAAATCAGATTTTCCATGAAAGAACACTGGTAGGAAAGGCAACGAAATTTAATCACCCTGCCTTTATGCACTTCATTTAGTGCCACTGAAGCTTTTGCATACAGTACAAGTTGATTGTGTTCCATGTAGATTGTCAACCTAAACAAGTTGGATTACGGTACATCCATTCATGAACAATAGACCAGCAGTGCAAAGATGGAAACAAGCCATGGAAACTGACAGTGCAATCCTTCACTGAGTTATATCCTTCTACATTGATTGACGTCAATGGGCTTTGAAGGGTGTAACTCTGCTTAGGATTGCACTGTCAGTTCTTTTGCACCTGGTGATTTTGAAGTTTGAGTGCATGTGTGTTAAGTGCTGTCAAGTTGCTTCTGACTCATGGCTACCCTATAAATCAGTGTCCTCCAATACATCCTATCGTTAATAGCCTTGCTCTGGTTTTGCAAGCAGAGAGCCTTGGCTTCCTTTATTGAATCAATCCATCTCATGTTGGGTCTTCCTCTTTTCTTGCTGCCTTCATCTTTTCCTAGCATTATTGCCAGTGCGGTGTAGTGGCTAAGTGTAGTGGACTTTAATTTGGAGAACTGGGTTTGATTCCCCATTCCTCCTTATGAGCAGCGGACTCTAATCTGGTGAACCGGGTTGGTTTCCCCATTCTTCCACATGAAGCCTGCTGGGTGACCTTGGGCTAGTCACAATTCTCTCAGCCCCACCTACCTCACAAGATGTCTGTTGAGGGGAGGGGAAAGGAAGGTGATTGTAAGCTGCTTTGAGACTCCTTAAAGATAGAGAAACTCGAGGTATAAAAACCAACTCTTCTTCTTTTCTGGTGAGTTACTGTAAGGGAAAAAATGTGAATAATGTTGGAAAACTCTTCTGACTAATAGCAAATAGTCAAAATTTTTAAGTGATGGATGCCACATTGGTTACCAAATTCAGGATACATTTTTTGCAGTGACTAGCAGAAGCATGAAGTAATAATTTTGCTGTCATTGATATCAGGTATTCTTTGGTTTCAAATCTTCAGTACAGCACCCTGTAGATTAATAATTATAAGCAAAATGAAACCATTTATGACTCTAGCATTTGTCATCAAACTTCTGAATTTGTTCTTACAAATAATACGTTATGTTATATTATTAATCTAGAACAACAGGGCTCAGAAAGTCCTCTATATGGGTCTTTGGAGAGCTGCTACCAGTGAAAAGTAAACAATGGTTAGCTGGACCACTGCTCTGAGTTAACATAAGAACATAAGAAAGGCCCTGCTGGATCAGACCAAGGCCCATCAAGTCCAGCAGTCTTCACACAGTGGCCAACCAGGTGCCTCTAGGAAGCCACAAACAAGACGAGTGCAGCAGCACCATCCTGCTTGTGTTCCACCACACCCAAAATAATAGGCATGCTCCTCTGATACTAGAGAGAATAGGTATGCAGCATGACTAGTATCCATTTTAACCAATAGCCATGAATACCCCTCTCCTCCATGAATATGTCCAGTCCCCTCTTAAAGCCCTCCAAGCTGGCAGCCATCACCACATCCTGGGGCAGGGAGTTCCACAATTTAACTGTGCGTTGTGTGAAAAAATACTTCCTATTATCTGTTTTGAATCTCTCACCCTCCAGCTTTAGCAGACGACCCCGTGTTCTAGTATTATGGGACAGGGAGAAACCTCTCCCTGTCCACTCTCTCCAAACCATGCATAATTTTATAGACCTCTATCATGTCTCCCCTCAGCCGCCTTCTTTCCAAGCTAAACAGCCCTAAGCGTCTTAACCGCTCCCCATAGGACAGTTGCTCTAGCCCCCTAATCATTTTGGTTGCTCTTTTCTGCACCTTCTCAAGCTCTGTAATATCCTTTTTTAGGTGTGGTGACCAGAACTGTACACAGTATTCCAAGAGTGTTCTCACCATAGATTTGTACAAGGGCAGTATGATATCAGTTGGTATAAGGTAGGTATAAGGTATAAGTTGGTATAAGGTAGCTTTGCATATTAATATATTAGAAAGCCTGCAGATGTTTTCCATTGTTCTGGAGATACTGTCTTCTTAGTTGCAGAGTAGGTGTCAAGTGAATTCCATCAAATAGAAGATGACAGATTCACTGTGCCATTCATTACCAGCTCCACTGGAGAACAGCGTCACTGGATGATCCATGTCAATCAGCAGGTTTCCATGTTAGCCAAGTGCCACCTGCACTCTAGTCATTCCACCCACAGTTCTTCTTCTGTATTCGAATGGGCCAAAGTTTTTGCTGCATGCTTGGAAAATTCATATAGAAATTGGCAACATGACTCAGCCTTAGTGAAGGCTTTAAAAAGCAAAATCTGTACTGGCTGTTGCTTGAAAAAGTGTGCTGTGTACAACACTGAACAGCAAACCTGTATTTAACTTAGTAGCATACACAGTAGCTGTTTGAAATAAATATACAGTGAATCACTAAGTAACAGTCACTACAATACACCTAATTAATGTCATTGTGTTTGATGCAGAACATAGGCAAGTATTATGCCACTACTATGAATCCAAGTTGTTCCTAATCTGACAATTAGTTTTAAGTCCTTGGTGCTCCAGGAGTTATATTTGGAGTTCTGGGTTGTGGTAGTGGCCTGGAATACATCCCTTTGTAGTATTTGAGGCAGCTTTTTTGAGAGGCCGATTTTACCAGTGTGGTGCCTCTGTAACTTTAAGGCTATACTGCTGTTGTAAACTCTTTGTGGGGCACCTTTCTCTTGGCTGGTACAGAAATAGGACAGCCCATTTCCTTACAGAGCATGCTGCTGAAAGTATGCAGTATTCATGCTCCAGTTTGGGTGCTTCCATTTGTTTTAGGCAAAATTCATTGCACTGGTTTAGAGCTTTAACATTGTGTGTGTGTGTTGTAAAGATTTACTACAATTAGTCTTTCAATGTAAACCTTGATTTTTTTCTTAAGGTTCTGAGTTTATGTGTGTGTGTGTGTGTGTGTTAAGTGTCGTCAAGTTCCTTCTGACTTATGGCAAACCCATGAATTAATGTTCTCCAAGATGTGCTGTCATTAACAGCTTGCAAACTGAGGGCTGTGGCTGCCTTTATAGAGTCAATCCATGTCATGTTGGGTCTTCCTCTATTTCTACTGCCTTCAACTTTTCCTAGCATAATTGTCTTGTCCAGTGACTCTTGTCTTCTCATGTGACCAAAGTACCATGTGTGTGTGTTAAGTGCCGTCAAGTCGCTTCCAACTCATAGCGACCCTATGAATGAAAGTCCTCCAAAATGTCCTATCTTTGACAGCCTTGCTCAGATCTTGCAAATTGAAGGCTGTGGCTTCCTTTATTGAGTCAATCCGTCTCTTGTTGGGTCTTCCTCTTTTCCTATTGCCCTCAACTTTTCCTAGCATGACTGTCTTTTCCAGTGACTCTTGTCGTCTCATGACGTGACCAAAATACGACAGCCTCAGTTTAGTCATTTTAGCTTCTAGGGTCAGTTCAGGCTTGATTTGATCTATAACCCACTGATTTTTTTTTTTTTGGTGGTCCATGGTATCTGTAAAATTTTCCTCCAATACCACATTTCAACGGAATCTACTTTCTTCCTGTCAGCTTTCTTAATTGTCCAACTTTCACACCCATACATATTAATGGAGAATACTACTAACATTATGAGGCCAACGTAATTAAGGGAATGCCTCTGTCCATCTCAAATGATCTCTAAGTTCAAAGGCAGAGAGTCTCTTGAGTTTACTGTTTGCCAAGTTTAAATTGCAAAGATATATGACAAAACATTCTCAATTGTTGAACTCCTCTACACTGGAGATTTGCCAAAATCCGAGTCTGATTTTATTACCTTTTTATTTGCACAGATTTTTGATGGTGGCCTGTGTGCAAGTAGTGGTGGTAATGGTGAAGGTTAGCATTCATTATGTTTTATCTATAAATCCTTTTTACTGCATAGTGTATATGCTGTGGACTGCTATCTTATGCAGTCGTTTGCAGGTACGAGGCATTTAAATCAATGAATCACAGAGAGCTGCTTTATATTGATTCAAACCATTGTTCTAGCAAGGTCAGTATTGTTTAATCTGACCGACAATGGCTCCTTGAGTCTCCGATGGCGTTATTTCAGATCACATACTGCCTGATCCTTTCTAATTGGAGATGCGGGAGATTGAATCTAGGACCTTCTGCAACAGCTCTACCACTCCCAAGTGCATGTAGGACTGCATCCTTGATAGATTGGGTAACAACAACTGTAACAATAATACCCACACAACTTCTCCTGTCCTTTAACCAGAAGTCAGATCAAAAACCATGGGAAGATAAAACGTGAACAACACTACATTCAGCACCATGGAGAGCGTAAAAAGCCTCTCGGTGAACAAAGGCCGTTTATGCAGGGGAGGTTTTGCCTTGGGTTTGCAGCTTTGTAGATGCACATTTCCCCCATCCAGATTCTCAGAACTCTGCATGGGGGATTGTTTTTTGAGTTTTGAGAACTCCGATGGGGAAAATGTGGCTCTACAGAGCGGCAAATCCAAGGCAAAAAACCCCCCGTGCATAAATGGCCAAAGTTTGCCTGGCGTGAGTGATTTCAGGGGACTTGCTCTGCAACAAACGACCACGAGCAGCGAGAGAGTTCAGCGGAATCAATGCTATTCCTATCGGGGTTTTGCGAAGTCCCTGGCGGTGGGTGGGTTGTCATTGTGACCCGAACAGGGGTCTAGTCATCGGCTTTTTAAAAGCCTCGGTTTTTCCTAGTCCAGCTGAAGCGGCGAGAAAGGGTGGACGTTATGTTTGCGCTTGGACTTGGTGAGGGGAAGCGGGGAAGCCCTTTCCCCTCACCTCACGCCCAGGGCGACATAGGGAACGTTTGGCTTTAAATACAAAAGCGGACGAAGCGACGAGATTGATTCTCGGGACCGGGCGACAGGGCCTTCCCCACTTCAGTCAAGCGGGGAGGTTGGGGGGGGGGGGAAGGGAGGGCCGCCATTCCTGCGGACTTGTGCTTTCCGGGTCCTTTCGCGTCCTTCGCAGCCGAGCGGCTTTGAACCGCAGGGCGCTCTTGTCCTCCCCGCCCGCCCCCCCCCCCACTCCACCTCACACGCGCCCTTTTCCGTGAGGGCGAGAGAGCCATTTTGTTCCGCCCCTCCCCCCACCCCCTTCGCGCCCTTTTCCGTGAGGGCAGGGTAGCCGTTTCACCGCATCCCTCTCCACAGTCCGAGGGGTGGGGGTGGGGGCGGTGAAAGGAAAGCCGCGCGGAGACCCCTTCCGCCTGTTGAAAAGGCGCCATGAGGGGAGGCCGGCGACGAGGGCGAGAGCGTCCGCGCAGCCGCAGAGCGCCGAAAGCGGCAGCGGCGGCGGCGGCGGCAGCGGCGGGTGGGGGCGGGGAAGGGCCTTGACGTCGCGGGCGGAGCGCGAGGCGAGCCGGAGCGCGGCGGGGCGCTGAGGCGGGGAAGGGGCAGGGATTTCTGTGGGCTCGGAGCTGCCGCCGCCGCCGCCGCCGCCGGGCCCAGCGGGCGGATGGTGGCCGGCGAGGAGCCGTGTGGCCGCGCAGCCCTGTCCAGCAGCATGAGGCAGAGGCGAGCCCAGCGCGGTCCGCGGCGCCCTCTGTGAGGAGGACCGACTGGCGGCGGCGGCTGACGGGGGGAGGCTCCATGGCGGCGGGCAGGGATTAAGCGAGGCGGGAGGGAGAGGCCGATCCCGGCGGCGGGAGCGGGGGCGCGCCGCCGACGCCTCCCTCGCTCCCTCCCTCTGGAGCTCCGGGCGGGGAGGGGGCCCCGAAGCGGGAAGGCGGGCCATGGCCGACCGGAGCCCCCCGAACTGCCACCTGAGGCTGGAGTGGGTCTACGGCTACCGGGGCCACCAGTGCCGCAACAACCTCTACTACACGGCGGCCAAGGAGATCGTGTACTTCGTGGCGGGCGTCGGGGTGGTCTACAGCCCCCGCGAGCACCGGCAGAAATTCTACCTGGGGCACCAGGACGACATCATCAGGTAGGTAGGCATGGACCCCCCCACCCCCTCCCCCCACACACACGCACGCCCTTTCCCCTCCCCCCTCTCTGCAGGGATCCCTGTCACAGGACGGCGCGCTCGGTGGCCTCAGACAGCCGCGTCCTGCCTCTCTCTCTCTCTCTCTCTTCCCCCTCCCCCCGCTCTCCGCTCGGAGAAACACAGCAGCGACGTGCAGGCGCCCTCCTTAGGGCATCGGGTCCTCGGCTGATCCCTGGGCGAAAACGCATGGGAGGTTTGGCCGCTCTCTAAATGCACATTTTCCCCAGCCGAATTCTCAAAAAGAAGCCCCCCCCCCCCCTGCAGAGTTTTTGAGAATTCAGGTGGGGGGAAATGTGCATCTAGAGAGCGGCAAATCCAAGGCGAAGCCTCCCGTGCGTTTTCGCCAGATGCACTGGGGTTGCTCTTCGGGATTCTTCATGGGGACTGTGTGTGTGTGTGTGGGGGGGGGGGGTTTCATGGCAAGAGACTAACAGAGGTGGTTTGCCAGTGCCTTCCTCTGCACAGCAACCCTGGACTTCTTTGGTGGTCTCCCATCCAAATACTAACCAGGGCTGACCCTGCTTAGCTTCTGAGATCTGACGAGATCAGGCTTACCACTGGACAGTTAGGTGGCATTAGCTGTATCTGATTTCCCGATATATTTCCCTTGAACTTCAGTCTTTCCTTTTGAATGATCTTTCTGGCATACAACAAATGGCGAGCGGTGTAAATGCCATGTGTGTACCCTTGAAAAGTACAAGCATCCATAGAAACTCGATTTCATTTAAAAAGTAAGACCCCTTTCCAGCCCATATGGCTGCAGGATTTGTGGGCAGGGTCTGATAAAATCTTGGTTGCTTAGAAGGGGTTGCACTGGCCAGGGGATGGGTTTTGAGTGATCTGCATATTTCTTTGCTCCTGGTGTGTCCTCCCTTTCACAGGCTCTTTCCCCCCCTTGGCTGCAGTTCTGCTCTCTTGTTCTTGACCCGGCAAATAGTCTGGGTGTGATCTTGACTCCAATGTCAAGGGCAGTGCCAATAAGCAGTGGTATATTTCCTCCCGCTCTTGGGGGAGGGAGAAAGGAAAAGTTTGGGTCCATGTGCATTTGGCTGGTGTGTGTTTGTTAAAAAGCGCCAAATTCAGAATCCATTTTTTAATTCTATAAATACCCTTTTGCATTCAGTGTCCAGGTTTCGTAATCCACCTCTACTTCTTTCTGCTTGTCTCTGTTGTGTGCACACACATCTGTTATCAGTGATCCGGAATGTTGCAGTGGGTGAGATCAACTGAGGACAGACTCTTAGTTTCATCCTTATGGCAGGTTCAGACATCAGAAGCATACGGCATTCTTAGGCTCCTGTCTTCCCCCTGTACCAATAAAATTCGTTCCCCTTGGAAATTTGCTGAAGCCCAAGCTTGAACATATTCCTGAAGCTTTTATTATAAGCTCTCTCTGTGTCATCCGAAGCAGGTTTACTCAGAATCTTACTCATCTAGTCGGTTGGGCTTACTCCAAGGAAAGTGTTCTTGGGTTTGCACTATGAATTTCTGGAGGGGCTGAAAGGTGTTGTGGTAATGTTAAACCTCTCCCTAAAATTTGGATCTGGATATATGTGATTCTTTTCATTCATTTGTATGATGTGCACTGAGGTGATTTGGATCATATTTGCCAACTTTGTCTCCCCCCTCCTGCCCCCCATCCCATGCTGCAACAAAAATCTGACCTATGCTGGCACTGCAGTACCATATACTTCCTGTCTTTGCTTCAGGTCATGGATTTTCCTGAATCTCTCTGGTTTGTTCAAGTCACTAAACTTAAAAAACAACAAAAACCTTCTTACACATTATGTAACTGTGACCCAATTCTGCAGCATTAAATATTATCTATATTTGTGTCAATACAGCTGTAGTATATGTGACTATGTAATCACAGTTGTCTAGTATTGGCTTTCATAGTTAAGGCAGAATTGCCAAATGATCTTAGAAAGGGATATAAAACCTTGGAAGTAAGTACTATTAATTATATATAATCTGTTTAGTGATTTAATATATAGTGATAATTGAAGAAGCTGAATATTGAATATTTGAAGCTGTTTTGCTCTGATAGTTGATGTTTATGTGTATTTTACATACACAAAATCCGGCAGTTGTGGATCCCTAGCAAGATACAGATAATTGCTTCCCAGTGAATTTTAAGCTTAGGTGATCTATTTTTGTGTTAAATGATGATTTGGGAAGTTTTAGTTAAATATCAGAATAAACGAACCATTGATTTGAAAGAATCTAAATCAGTTTCTGAGTGATGTTATTTCTCATTAATGCATTTTGACTCTGTAACAGACATTTTATCTTTGGTTATTTGTATTCCTGATTGTTTGCAACTGGAGTAACTCCCAAACATCCATTGGTACCTCAAGAAGACAACAGAATATATTTGCGTTTGCCCCATAAAATACCACTGGATAGTTGGGTGGCATTAGCTGTTCTAATTTCTTGATATGTTTCTCTTGAATTCCAGTCTTTCCTTTTGAATGATCTATCTTGCATACAACAAATGATGAGCAGTGTAAATGTCATGAGTGTATACTGAAAAGTACAAGTGTCCATAGAAACTCAATTTCATTTTAAAAGTAAAATGACTTTCTAGCCCATATGGCTGCAAAATTTGTGGCCAGTGTCTGATAAAATCTTGGGTGCTAAGAAGGGTTTACACTGGCCAGGGGATGGGTTTTGAGTGATCTTCATATTGCTTTGCCCTTTTTGAGCAGATGCAGTATAAAACAAGGGCAGAAAGGTGGGGTATGCATTTTGTAAATAAATAAAAATAAATTATCCCATTCTGTGGCTCAAGTTTTTGTCTTGCCCTGGTCTCGTGGCTAAAGCCCACACACACCTAGTTGCAGAAGTAGCAGCAAATTGTGTGGGCTTGATTCCAAATAGATCAGATGTTTACTGTGATGTTGGTCCAACAGTAAAAGCCAAGAACACAATAATGCACAATGGATTGTGTACTTCAGTACAAAACTAGCAGTGGAGCTGTCTATTGGGAACACTAACAGCAGGTCAATGGAGCTGTCCAGCCAGGTATCTAGGGCTAAACGCAGAATATATGCAAGTGGGGGTAGCGGGGTTTCAGCAGATTCCAGATTCTGGAATCTGGCAGGTTCCACCATTAGATCAGTGAGTGTCCCAGGACTGCCTTTAGGATTGGTTAAGCTTCTCTTAGAGCCCCATGGCACAGAGTGGTAAGCTGTAGTACTGCAGTCCAAGCTCTGCTCATGACCTGAGTTCGATCCTGATGGAAGTTGGTTTCAGGTAGCCGGCTCAAGGTTGACTCAGCCTTCCATCCTTCCGATGTCGGTAAAATGCATACCCAGCTTGCTGGGGGTAAAGGGAAGATGACTGGGGAAGGCACTGGCAAACCACTCCTTAGCAAAGTCTGCCTTGGAAACGTCGGGATGTGACGTCACCCCATGGGTCAGGAATGACCGCTTGCACAGGGGACCTTTACCTTTTAAGCGTCTCTTGTTTTCATTAGTAAACATGGCCACTCTTCTGGGGCTGAGAAGCTCCTGTCCAGATGCCTGAGTCCTAGTGACTCCGCCTACCCTGAGGATGTCCCACCAGGTTCAGGCTCTTCTGGTTGGTAGCTGATGACAAAATTATATCCAGATTTCCTTAATCTGCATAATTTATACAGTTTCTGAAGCTTTCTTTTCTTGGTGCAAAACATTTACTTTTAATGCATGACAATGGTGACACGTGTCTGTATCATCAATATTTCAGTGTTTTAAAGCAACTACTGAAAACCAGTAGGCAGCAGACCTGCTGAGGGAATACATTTATTTATTTATTTATTTATTTATTTATTTATTTATTTATTATATTTCTATGCCACTTCTTCAGAGTCTTGCTTGAGGCATCTTACAATTAAAAAAACATCACAATATACAAACATTAGACATAAGCAGCAGAAAAGGTTTCTATAAAACAGAACCAGACAATTTAAAAGCTGGTATCATAAAACCACTAATTAAAAGCTTGGGTTAAAAGATGTATTTTGGCCTGGTGCCTAAAATAAAGTAAAGTAGGCCCCAGGTGAGCCTTAATGTTCATAACTCTACATTGTTTTGTATAACTATGCAACAGCGCTACTACACCGCAGGTTAGGTGAAAATGCCATGAGATCAATGGCCTAGATTTTCTGATGCTGGAATGCATTGTTTATTTGTGATGTAAACAAAGCATGATTTGTATTTGGGTAAAGGAACTATGAATGAAATAAGGTTCTGGTAGAATCCCACCCAGAGTTCTTTAGCTGCTGGAATTTTTGTTAGTCAACAAATTCATTTTTATTTAAAGCATAGATTTGAAAAACATTGACATAATTGTATAGGAGTCATGGAAAATGTGAATGTTACTTATGTTCTTAAAACATTAATTAATGCCTTACTTGAAACACAGATGTATTGTTACAAGGGATTCTGAGAATTTTCACACCAACTCAATTGCTAGATGATCTAACTGTGAACAAATTTATACATGAATTAAGTCGCTTTGCTAGGTTGTATCAGTGTTTTGTTCAAAGTTTGGCTCCATTGCCATGCTGAACAGCTTCGTGGCTGTACAGTAGCCACTTGTGCTACTGGGACATGGCTAGGTTGTGCCTTGGCAGATAAATTACATTTGTAACATATATATTGAAAATTGTGGCTGCTTTTGCCCCTGTGCTGCTGCTATATTTAACATTGGAGAAGAAGGTGCATGTACCCCAGGTTCATATTCAGATCCATTGAAGTAACCTACTTGTCAAGCACATAGTCACTTTGTGGTTCATCCCCTTTCTTCCAGTGCATAATTTAAATAAACTATAGTTAATACATTGTCTGTAGTTTTGTTTTACTTTGTGCCTGTCGCATGACTCAGGAGGCTGCCTAGAGAACTATAGGTCTTCCCATGAAAAATAAATACAGCTTCACTGCAGGAATGTGCATGCATGAATTGATCTGGATCCAGACAACTTGACTGTCATTGGACATTCAGTGATGCTGCCATAACACACATAGAGACACCTAAGTGGTAGGGGTGGAAGCAACTGTGGCAGAGTTGTTTGTAATTGCTCATGTGGAGTTTTTTTCATATTGGGTAAGGGGGTACAATTTTATGGGTCCCCAAAATGGGTACCCCATCCATCCTCCATTGGAAACAATGGAGGAATTATGGAGCTCCATAAAATTGCCCCCCTGACCCAATCTTTACCAATCATGGGGGTTCTTCTAAGGAGAGTCACCAGCAACTATGCTGAAAATTTGGTGCCTCTACTGTTGGATGTAAATATACACTCTCCTCTGTGACCAGATTTATTATCACAAAGTAGAGACGACACCAGGTTTAAGAAGCAAAGGGAGAAAAAAAAGCTTTTTTTATTTTGCCAGGCAAAAGAGGAAGACATTTCAGCCCTTTTTGGGTTCAAAAGTGAAAGTCTCCTAACAGACTCCGCCTAGTTCTCATATTTATACTTTTCCAGAGTTCTTTGTTCTAAGAGGATTTGAATATCTCCTCCTCTCTAATCCACCCTAACTCTGATCTCATTTTGTGGTCACATGTATATGATCTCATCTGTTATTTGGTGATATCCTGTACCAGATACGAAAGATCACCTGCTTTGTTCAGTTTAAGTTAGACAGGACTATTTTCTACTGACTTATATAAATAACCACAGCTTACAAATATAATAGAAAAATAACATTTTTCCAATATGCTAGAATTAAATTAATTAAAAATCTTACACATCCCACAGTCCCCCCTCATGATCAAAATCAAAATTATTTTGAATCTTGATCATTCTATTATATTAACTTGCAATTTTAAAACAATAATGTAGACACAATGTTTCCCTAGCCACTTTTTCTTAACCCAAAGGACCAAATAATACATCAAAATGGCTTTCTAAAAGAGTCTCAAACATCTACTCTTGTTCTTTAGCTAACAATTGTGCTCTGGTTTCCAAGTTTTCAATCATAAGTCTTGTTGATTTTTGAATAAAAATTAAGTTCGCCTGCAGGTTCGACCAACCACTTCGAGCCTCTTGCACTTGAGCTCTCTCTCCAGTTGCAGTGGCTTTGGCTGCCACGACGTCATCTACTGCCCTTCTGATCTCGGCCTCACACGGTGGTAGCACTTTCTTGCATCTGGATTAATGGACCCAGCCTTCCTTTCCATTTACCTTCACTGCGACATCTGTGGTGAAAAGAATTTGGAACGGACCCGTCTACCTGAGCTGGAGAGTAGTATGCTTTTAAGAATTTACAAACACCCAGTCTCCTATTAAAAAAAGAATGGACAACAGAGTTTAGGGGGAGAGGTTGTACAACACAAGCCAGTTTTTGGGTTTCCTTCAAAGCTGCACTTAAAGTTTTTATATAGTTTTTCATATATCTGTTTCCAACCTCTTTATTGGGTGTTCCCTGATTCTAAAAATGCTAAAAGAGACATTCATACAGAGCCTCAAAGGGCAACAACTTGTGTGGCCCCCGGGCTAATATACGGATGCGTGTCAGTGTGATAGGCAATACATCTGACCATTTTAAATTAGTTTTTACACAAATTTTAATTAACATCTCTTTTTAGGGTCTGATTCATTTTTTTTACTGTCCCTGATAACTGGGATCGCCAAGCCATGTAAAAACTATATTTTATTTTCTTTCTTTCTTTTTTTTTTAAACTGTTCTATAACTTCCCTAACAAATAACCCCCTCTGTCTACATATACCCTTTGATATGTTACATGCTTTTGCTATGTGTTTTGTTTTCTGATAGATGCCCTTTCCATTGTATGATTGCAAGAATATTTCTGTTAACCCTGTTCCCCAGATGACTATTTTAGTGTAATTGTGTGAGGATGTGTGTGATGTGTACCCTTAGGCTTTTTTTTCAACCACCCCCCTCTTGTTTCTGTAGTCCCTACTTTTGCCATCCAGTTCCTTTTCTTCTTCAGTGCAGGGCCCTGTAGGTGGTAGTGTAAAAACTGGGGTTAAAGTCATTACCATATCACAGGATGTTGATTTTGCTGTAGTCACTTTTGCCATTTCATCAGCTCTGCAATTTCCTTTGGCCTCCTTGGTATGTCCAGTTTGATGTTATTGTCACCTGTAACTAAATATTGTCCAAAACCTGTAAAATCAAATTTCCATGCTTTACAGCTCCCCACTAGCTGTCAGGACTCCTCG
This sequence comes from Euleptes europaea, assembly GCF_029931775.1. NCBI lineage: Eukaryota > Metazoa > Chordata > Lepidosauria > Squamata > Sphaerodactylidae > Euleptes > Euleptes europaea. The sequence continues at coordinate 27,173,267 of NC_079317.1, forward strand.
TTCTTTTCAGATGTATTTATATGCTTGTACAACTCCAAAAGCATCTTTGCTGTCAGTATAAATGTTCACAGTCTTACCTGCTGCTTTAAGTAAGGCCTGGTTCAATGCATATAATTCGGCTGCTTGTGCTGAAAATGACGCTGGTAATGGCTTTGCTTCAAGCACTTTGCACTCAGTCACCAGGCTGTATCCACTCTGCCTTTTTCCACTCACCACTCGAGAAGATCCATCAATCCAAATCTCGAGATCTGTGTTGTGGGTAGGCTCATCCACCCGTGCCATGGTGCACATATCTACAGTCTGTAGACAGTCAGTTGTTACAGGCAGCAGACTAGCAGGATTTTTGTAAGCCACTTGGCTCCTTTCCGTTGTAACAAAATAGTCACTGCATGAGGGCAAAACACTCTGATTGGATGTTCAATAGTCAATTTTTTGCTTCCTTCACAGCCAGGGCAGTTGCAGCTACTGCCCTCAAGCATGGAGGCCACTCTTGTGCCACTGGATCCAGCTGTTTTGATAAATAAGCTACAGGTCTTTCAGTTAGCCCACAAGTTTGTGTGAGGACCCCCGCCATGCAACCCTCTTTTTGCAGGTCAGGGATACCCAGAGCTGGTGCTGTCATCAAAGCTTGCTTCAGCTCTTTTTACTTATGTGCATTTTCACGTTCCCACTACAATACTTCTGGTTCCTCATCATGGCATATTTTTATAAAGTCTCTGGTTAGTTTACTATATTCTTTTATCCACTCATGACAAAATTTCAATATTTCCAAGAAGGACCTTAGCTGTTTCTTAGTTTGAGGGAGTGGCATGCGATAAATAGTCTTCCCTGTGTTATTTTGTGTCCCAAATAAATTACTTCCCTTTGGGCTACTTGGAGTTTTTCTTTTGAGACCCTATATTCTTTCTGTCTTAAGAAATTCAGCAATTAGATCGCTCCCTCCAACACCAGCTTTTCTGTTTTTGCAGAGATTATCTGGATTCTTTTACCTCAGGAGAAACAGGTCCTTAGAGTTGGCATCCAGTGGAATGCTAAAAAGGCATTTTTCAAATTTGTCACACTAAACCATACATGGTGTCCTGATGGGGTGTACAGGAAAGTGTGAGGATCTGACACCATTGGATGCCCATGTTGAACAATCTCATTAATTTCCTTTAAATCCTCAACTAATCTCCATCCTCTTCTCTTTCCTTTTCTACCTGGCTTTGGCAATGCCAGAATAGGGATGTTGTCTCCCATTTGTCAGCAACTGCTGTACTACTGGTAATTTTAACTGGCATTTACACTCCCAGTCAAAGGTTACCTGTATGGGTGAAATGTTCAACTGGCCTGCATTGTCATCTTGCACTTACAGCATTCGTTTACAAATAATATATATATACCTTTTTTTTTTTAATTAATGATGCCACTTTTATGTTATAACAACATAAAAACAGAAAAACATAAAATAAAAAGACACTGTCCTTCAGTGTTACTCCTCTGAAGATGCCGGCCACAGCCGCTGGCGAAACGTCAGGAAAGAAAATTCCAAGACCACGGTTACACAGCCCAGATAACCTATGAGAACCAATGAACTTTGACCGTGAAAGCCTTCAATAATACCCTGGCTTTAATTTGACTGTGTTTTAAAACACTTAATATATTAACATGATTTCTCCGTCCCTGGAGAAAACAGGCACCTAGCATCACCAATATCCATCTCATTGAATAACCATAACTATCCTCTCTCTTTATAAACCCTTCTGCTTTCCTCTCTTAAAGTCTTTCCCAACCATACATAACACCTTTCCTCAGCCCTCTTAAGCCACAACACTTGCCCCTTCACAACACACTCAAAACATGCTCTAACTTTCTCATAACTTACTTATTCCCTCATATTAATACACATTGCCTTTCCACCTTGTAAGCATTTCCAGTCTGTTTCTTTTCTTATAAAGTTTTATACAGTTCACAAGACTCTGCTTTCCAAATTCCAAACACTTTTGACTTGACCCCTCCTCCTGCGTTCAGCAAGAGGGCTGGTTCAGTCAGAGTTAACTTAAAATTCCATTTTTTTTAAATTTTGTTTCACATTTTAAACTTCAGAGAAAGAAAGGATCTTCTGTTAACAAAACAGTATTTCTGCCTTGATTTACGACCAGTCTGAGAGAGAGAAGAAGAACAGAAACACTTTGAAGCGGAGAAAGGAGGGGCATGGGGGATTTTTTCTCTTCCAGTCTCTTCCTCAGAAAGAAGACAACCAGATTACTTTTCTCCCAGCAAAGAACAGATTTTCAACAGAAAACAACAACAACACACACAACAAAACCAGACTACTCAAACAATTTGATTTCCTTTCGGCAACACAGTTTGAAGGGAGGAGGGAAATTCCTTTTGGCTGACGCCGTCCAGTATCCCAGGCTGGCCCCATAAAAAAATAAACACGTTAACATTTGTCAAATAATTACATAACCCTTTATAAAATACTTCACAGAAAGAGAGGACATATAAGAGAGGACAAATCACGCTGGACAAGACAAAAGACAAAGCTACGTTCCCTTTTCTAGGCATTTACCTCTTCCAGTGCCCTGGAGGCAACTGGAAAAATTCCGGATCAGCACAGGATTCCACAATCCCTGCTCTTGCTTTTCACACTGACAATAAAATACCATTGGCTGAACCCTCTGTTACAGCCCCCGTTACCATTCCAACTCAGTGGCGTCCCACTGAGCCCCTTATCCATGGTGGCGTTGCTTCTGCCTTCTCCTCTTAGAAGGGCTTACCTCTAAGATCTGCCCCACCATTAAGGTCCCGTAATTCCTTTCCGCGGTTCCTTACCTCCAGCCCGTTGCTTCTCCTGGGTCGGTTTAAAAGTGGGACTCTGCAATTGCACTCACCCCCAGATGCTGTGTCTGCCAAGCTTGAGGACCAGCGAAATCGCCGGGTGCACCTGTCCTACAAAACTTCGACACCCGTCATCTGTGAGCAGTTGACAACCAGATGTCCCATTGGGGTGCCAGAAATCTGTTGGATGTAAATATACACTCTCCTCTGTGACCAGATTTATTATCACAAAGTAGAGACGACACCAGGTTTAAGAAGCAAAGGGAGAAAAAAAAGCTTTTTTTATTTTGCCAGGCAAAAGAGGAAGACATTTCAGCCCTTTTTGGGTTCAAAAGTGAAAGTCTCCTAACAGACTCCGCCTAGTTCTCATATTTATACTTTTCCAGAGTTCTTTGTTCTAAGAGGATTTGAATATCTTCTCCTCTCTAATCCACCCTAACTCTGATCTCATTTTGTGGTCACATGTATATGATCTCATCTGTTATTTGGTGATATCCTGTACCAGATACGAAAGATCACCTGCTTTGTTCAGTTTAAGTTAGACAGGACTATTTTCTACTGACTTATATAAATAACCACAGCTTACAAATATAATAGAAAAATAACATTTTTCCAATATGCTAGAATTAAATTAATTAAAAATCTTACACATCCCACACTACCTTCAAAAACAGCCCCCCCCCCCGAGCCCTGGAAAGATTTCCCATAGGCTACAGTAGAGCCGAAGAGTTAAATTTGAAAGCCCTGCAACCTGGTGCAAATGTGCTGATCGAAGAATTTTTTCCTTTTAAAGGGATCTCTTCCCTTTCTACTGTTGTAGCTGGGGATCCTGAAATGATCCAGAAAAAAGCTGGATTTTTGGCCGTTTCGGGATCAGGATTGCCGGGCACTACTGCTTAAACCACCATTTTTTCTGCTGAAAAAAAGCCAAAAACACCTGTAAGGTATTTTTCTTTCTTTTCTTTGGTTAAGCTTTATCTAATGTACACCCCTAGTCAGGAAGGCTCCCATTCTCCTAGCTTTCCGCAAACTATGCAAAACTGAATGATTCAAGAGGGCTTTTCTACGCAGGCAATAGGGCTTCACAAAGGTACTTGGATAAATGGTCTGTACTACTGTGTATAGTATTCTGTGGGTTCTATCCTGTTGTGTAATTTTGCATCATTTCATGTGTCATGTTAACAATTATATTTTGCTTCAGTTCTGTTTTTTAGACTTCTGGTTAGTTCTGCAATCCAAATCCTATTTCATTGTTTATTGAATATCCCATCTTGTTGATTGTATCGACTCACCCTGTGTAATCCGCCTTGAATCCCAGTGAGAAAGATGAGACTATAAATAACCTAAATAAATAAATTCAAGGTGCTACTTTGCAGTATATATTAAAATTACAAAGTACAGTATGCAAAACTACCTGGGAGTAAGCCCCCCTTTAAAAATGTATTTTGTAATACGTAATACATAACTATGCATAATATGTAATATTATATCCATAAAACAAGAACCTACAGTCTAAACCAGATTCAATATTTCTTTTTTAACTGATCCTTTTAACTAATTGTTATTCCAAAAAGTAATAAAAAGAAACCGAAGTTGTACACACTTATTTTTTGCATGTCTGGAACATATGACGATAGTGAGTAGGAAGGGAAAGGGTGACATAGGAAACTGTAAAGAAGAACAGCCACTTTAAATTCTTGAATAAAACTAGGCATAATTTAAAAAAAAAGATGGAATGACATAAAAGGTACATATTTGTACATTCTAATATACAAAGGAGCCCTGTTAACTTGCTTATTTAATGTCTTTTTACAAGGAAGTTTCATCTAGGTGGATAGCCACCCGAGTTGGTAGGAAATACTAGTATAAATGTGATATTTTATTGATATCAAGTTCTGTTTCCTTTGCCAAGTGTTATTTGTGAGTGAGCAGAGGGAAAAATTGAGCTTGATGGCTTGCCAAGGTATCATTTTCGATTTCTCAGCTTGATAGAATCTCCCCCCCACTCAGCAGCTTAACAACAGTGGTTCATTTAATTGGAAGATTCTGTGACCCTGCTGCTGCTCCAGCATGTTGCTCCCAATTTTCTTTTCTTTCCCTTTTCTTCTTTTGATTTGCTCTTTCTGATTTGTTGGTGACATTTTTTCTTTTATATTTGTTTGTGCTTGCTCTTGGTGCAGCTCTGTGAATGTGCAGTGTTTGTTTTTATGCAGTGGTGGCTGCAGGGAAGGTGGAACAGAAAAAAGGAAGGAGTTACTCATAGAGGGAGCTAGAACAGTAAAAAGGGGGAAGAGAAAGGTTCCTATGAAGCAGACAGTAATTTCCTTCTCTTCCTCAGAAACCCCTGATCCCAAATACTAATACAGCAGTATTGAAAACCCCTGTATTCTCTAATCCACCCTTCCTGTTGCAGCTTCCTTGCTTTTTATTACCTCTGGGCTCATACAGCTTTTGTTTAAAGGTCTGCCTAGGGCTGCAAAAATAGCACCTGCCAGGCCACAATATATTGCTTTCAGCTTGGAGGATCAAAAGATTGGTAAACAGGTCTAAAGTTTGTATACTAAAGGTATAGGTTTGTAACTGTATGCCAAATGTTAGTGTGAAGTGTTTTGTGTATAGCCTGTTGAGTCGGTAAAGTTGGGTGAGAACATTTTAAGTACAACATTTTATGTAGCTATGTATGACTTTTTTATTGGCTGTGAAGAGAACTCTGAGCATCTTGGTCCTTATCAACAATTTCCTCCTTCCAGTGTTGTGGTGATCTGTGAAGAATAAAGGTTGTGACTGACAGCTGTGTTTTCTTGCCAGCTATTTTGAGAGACAAGAGAGGAAGACATTCACTGGCACAAGTTTTTCTTCTTATGTTAATTTGTCCTTCCTCCAGCCCTTTACTTGCCAAGTGTGTTAAATATCACACAAAAGTTCTGCTTCTTTCAGAACTGTTTAGCAAGCAGCTGTTGCTTTTCTATAGAGAAAAATTCTGGCCTGCTGATAAGGCATAGAAGAGAAGAGGCTGCTTTTTATGATGTTGTAGTTTATATTTATTCGGAGACTGAAATTTCAGCACAGTTTTTGCTATGCATGAGGGATCATGTCACAGTGTTCTTTTAGTTACCTGTCAAAGGTCAATTGTAGAACTCTGTACTGTTCAGTTGTAGACTGTGGTTGTAGATAAACTTGAGGTAAACAATCTCCTTTTGGCCAACAGTTATGTTGTCTTGTTCTCATCAAGAATAGTACATGTATAACTTACCTCTACAACTAGAAAATCTTTTACAGTTTCCCAGGTAGACAGATCAGGAGAAATCATGATTATGACCACATAACATCAGACCACAGCTCCCTGAAAGAAAGTCAGTTAGTCTGGCAGAACTTGATTCTTCTGGGTTTGTGTTCAGAAAAGCAGGAAGGCAAGGGCAGAAGGATCTTTAGAAAACTGAAGATTTCTTAAAAGGATGCCTACTGATCCCCAGCATTCAAAAATAAGACAGGACATGGGACATGTCTTTTGTAATGTATTGATTTAGCTGCAAGGCATGGTAGATTCAAGAAGGGGCTCACCTTACATGTAGTGTATGAACTTCCCTGAAAGGCCCATATCACATTTTAAAAAGTACTTTTCCTATGCATATTGGAAAGGGAGGTTTTACTGACTGTACTTGTTCCAAACCAAGTTAACAGATACCAGTCTGATCAGGGAGCCTCTTGAAAAACAAAGTGAATACAGTTAGTTTGTATCTTATAAAAATATCATTAAGGAAAATGCAAAAAAAATTGCAAGAGAAACGGTTCCTGATCAGTTATCTAGATTTGTTCCAAATGCAACAAACCAGAGTTAGATGAGAGTGGAAACAGATGTTTAATTAGATATGGAGCTGCTGCTGCTGTGGCTGCTCCATGCATTTTTCTCCCTTTTTCTTTGTTTAACATAATGTGAAGTTGCCTTGTTCCTGCTGCCACCAGTCAGTGTTGTGAACTTGGGTTGGGCAGTACCCAGCATAATTCCTGTTATGTTGACTTCGATGTTGCCAAGAAAAGAGAGACAGAAATATGGAGTTGTGGCAGCTTTCTGTGTCTCATAACATCTAGTTCTGCTTTGAGTCATCCCATATCTCCGGTGGCCCATAGTCTGCCTCTCTATAGAGAATGTTAGTTCCTAATAGCACTGCTTTGCACAGTGATGATAGGGATCAAGAATCAAAATGTTTTGTTTTTCTCTGATTCTTGTGATAATGTTTATTTTCCCACTCTGGCTTATTTTTTCATGTGTGTTATTCTTGCAGTACAGTCCTAAGCAAAATTATACTCTTCTGAAGCCATTGACTTCAGTGGCCTCACTAGGGTGTAACTCTGCTTAGGGCTGCACTGTTGTTGACTGTAGTAGTGCAAATACAAAATATGTTTGTATGTGTCTGAGAGTGTGATGATGTTCCTTATTTTGCATATTTTGCATATCCTCTTACATGAGGATATACCAAATAAGATTGCAGATTTGTGCATCTCATATTCCTTCTACCCAATTCTTCACTTAGTTGTCCTCCCTTGCCTGTCATCAAGCAATATTAAAGTCCCACTTGCTATGTAGGTATGGAAGTTACAGTGAGCAAGAAAAGCAGAGGAAGAACGGCTGGGAAATATGGTGGATGCACATCTCATCTCCCTTTACAACATTAAAGGGTGGATGTGATTCTTCAGGTTGTGATCTTACAAATATCTCAGTTTCATCAGTAAACTGCTCAGTGTTTCTAGATTGTTTCTTAACTAATCGGTCATACATTTTTGAACCACATTTCTAGCTTTTCAAAGTACCTTCCTTAGATTTAGTCTGTGGGCAAGATCAGAGGCAGTATCAGGTAAGGTGGCAAAACTTCTTGATGTTTTTCTGAAAGGCGTATGTCTATGTATTATGTTTTGAAGTGATAACACATTCTGATTGGTTGCTTAAGCTTTTTATGATGTCATCAAGATAGCCGAAGCCAGTTTTTCCTACCTTTCCTAATTTAAGCTGTCACTTGTGAACCAAATAGCTGATTTAAAAATTTTACGTTTTTCAGAAAAACATCAAGAAACTTTGCCACCTTACTTGATATCATTATGCCAATTTTTGGGCCTTGGCACATGTACTAATTAGCATGTTTTGTCTGGCATCTTGATACACTGTTCGGCTCACAAAGAGATTATTGTACCTCTATCCTCCAGCTTTGGGGTATCAGAGGATGTTGCAGCTAGAGAAAGGATATTGAATTGGATGTCATATACTCCAGTAAAATGACATGCTACATTGGCAAGCCCTGTTCCATAAATTGCCAATGTATCACAAATGTGAGGGGGAGAGGTGTGTGTAGGGGAGAATAGGTAGATAGGAGGGTGCATAAAGACTGTTTCAGTGGGTAGTTTTATATTCTAGTTCTAATGGATATTTGACTGTGGGTGTTTCTTACTTCCCTTCAGTAATGTGCACTGGTTGACCTTGTCTTCTTCAGCCATCACTTAATATGGTGGCTCCTGTGTTCTTTAGCCATCATGGTGATTCTTATTCACTCCTCCTATTTTCTTGTAGCCTATTGTGGTTTATCATGTATTCAGTTGGAACATGATAAACCACAGTTTCCCCATAAAATGTCTTTGAGGGAGTGGACAGCTGGACTTTCTGATACTATCAACTCCCATGCCTCTACTATTGTGTTTTGTAATTCCAGTCAAATATTTAATTAAAATATAGTAAAATGTGATGTATATTAAGTAATGCCTTAAACTGTGGGCATGTGAATTTTTGTGATAATACATCCATTTGAAAATGTCATAATAATGTGAATTCCTTTGCCACCACTCTCTGAATGCAGATCTCCCCTATCCTGAGTAGAATATGCAGTTTTTTTCCAAATAATTAATCTTGCCCAGTGGGTCTAAACAGACCATCTGCCTAATTTCTTGGAACTTGGTCATATTTTCTAGTTATATTCTAATTATAGAAGTTAATTTGTTTCTCTTGGTCTTTTTCACTGTCTTGTCTGCTTGATCTGTTTTTCACCTGAGTTGAGCATTTAACTGCTAACAAATTCTGTCTCATTAATCAGCCATCTTAGCCAGTTGTAATTAGTTTTCCATTCTGTATTTAGATTGCTACTAGCACTCCAGGCAGGGAGAGAAAGAGAAAATTAAATTTATCAGAGCCTCAATGACCTGGTTCACTCTCCCTTTAGTGTTCAAAGCTGTCTCTTTTTTTGCTCTTGTTTTTTGAACAGAAATTACCTCATAGGTGTTGAGCTGGACATTTAACTAGAGTAGATTTGTTCCTGCCTGTGTAAATCCAGTGACAGAACTTATGCTAAAGAGAAAAAAATGACAAATCATGGCTGTTAAAAGGTCTTTTAATACCTGATGATATTGGAAAGTTTGACAATCTTGCTAGACAAATTTTTTTTCTACTGAAAAGTCAAAGTAATAATTTTAACGTATGTGAAAAAAATCAGTGGTAATCTGAATCCAGAGTAATTATTAGAAGTTTCAGCATTAATTTTTCCTTCTTTTTCTTCCCCCCCCCCCTGAAGTCTTGCTTTGCATCCTGAAAGAGTATTGGTGGCAACAGGTCAAGTTGGGAAAGAGCCATATATCTGCGTCTGGGACTCGTACACTGTGCAGACTATATCGGTAATGAAAGATGTTCACACACATGGTATAGCTTGCTTGGCATTTGACTTAGACGGCCAGGTATGTTTATGCATTCTGTGTTCTAGTTTCAAAACTGTACAATGTACAAGCCTTATATATCCTATGTTTAACTTTTCTATTTGTATTTATAGACATTTTTAAAAAATAGCAAGAAAGATGCAAGTACATCTACCTAGCTAAAACAGGTCCTGCATCATTCTCATATATGGAAAGCAAAATTATAGCATACAAAGTGAATTTCACCTCCATACTGACCAATTTAGTTTGTCCAATTGTATCTCTGAAGCAACATACATGATGGCAGTTCCTCCCAAGTTAATAAAATCTACCTGTAAAGCAAGCATTGACAAATTTTCTTTGGCTCTAGGCAGGAAAGATGCAACATTGAGGAAACACCAGGCAAAACAAAAGAAATCTTTACCTGCTGGCAGAAGTCTGTGGCAGAAAGGGACAAACAGACAGATATCCCTCAGGAGCATTCCATAGTTCAGGTGCAACATCTTAGAAGGCCCTTTCTCACATTGCTACTTTCCTAAGCTCAGAAGGTGGAGGCACTCAAAGTAGGGCCTTGGATGACCTTAGCAGTTGGGTGGGTTGTATGGGACTAGATGGTCCTTCAGATATGCTGCTCTCAAGCCATATAGGGCTTTAAAGGACAAAATGAGCAACTTGAATAGTGCCCCAAAACAGTGTATATGAGTCAAGACTGGATTGATATGGTCTCTATGACCTACTCCAGTCAACATCCTGGTTGCAGAGTTTTGCACTGTTTGAAGTTTCAAAGTATTTTTTAAGGGAGCGTGCATTTCAGTAATCTTAATTTAGTTGTTTCCAGGGTGTGTGTTCCAGGTCCAATCTTTTCTGCCCAAGAAAGGATGCAACTGGCTAACCAGTCAAAGCTAGTAAAAGGCACTTATCCAGCAAGTAGGCCTGGGTCCAGGAGAACCCCCAAGCTACAGGCCTAATCCTTCAAGGGGAATGCAAATCCATCCAGAACTAGTGATACCTTAAATCATGCATCAGACCTTCCGTTCACAAAACGTATTTCCATTCTGTCAGAATTAAGCCTCAGTTTATTAATTATTTATTTTAAACAGTTTTATCTTGCCTTTCTATCCGATCAGGGTCTCCAAGGTGGCAAACAAAAATGATTAAAACATTTGAACAATTAACAACAACATTTTAAATTATAAAATAATTCAATAAAACACATCAACCAACACTAGAACCAGGAGGAGGGCAATAACCATTATTGGGGGTCTACCAAACAAAATGAAAACACCTTCTGGCGGAAGATACTGGTAGCCCACATCTACCTCAAAACTGCCTCCAGGCACCAGTTCAGGGTCTCTACAGCCTCTCTGTGATCTGCCAGAAGCATGAGATAGAGCTGTATCACCCCCCCCCCCCATAGTGCTGACAGCCCAGCCCAAATCTCTGGATGGCCTAACCCAGCAGTTTCATGTAGATGTTGAAATGCATGGGGGAACAAGAAGGGATCCTTGCAGTACTCCAGAGGCCAAGGGGCTGAGCAGCAGACCTCCAGCACCACCTTTTGAAACCTATCTCCCAGGTAGGGCTGGAACCATTGAAAAGGATACCATGACCTTCCCTAGCCTGTCATTGACATGAATGAGTATAATCTTTACTTTTATAAATTTTGATATGTAAGGACACTGGCACAGATTTTCCAAAAACTAATTTCACTGTTAAGTACTTAATTTTAATTGAAGATCAGTGAAGGGTAGATACTTGTGTATCATTAACTGAGATCCTCTATGCCAGTCCAGATATTTGGTATGAGATTACCTTAACAGCAGAATGGGCAGTACAAGATGTTTTGAGTGATGCATTATGTCATTTACTGTACATGAAGGGCTTGCTTGCGCAGTAAGCTCAGTTGCTGCTGTCTGTAAAAGAATGAAGGAAAATGAAAGCGTAGTACCTGGAAAATATTGGTAGTAAAATTAAAGTCATACACAGAATTATTGCCAGGATTGCGATCATTCACATCACTGCTCACAATTTGCATGGTAGCACTTGGCATTTCTTTATGCATTCATCAAGTATAGCAGAGTGAACATAAGGTTTTGATGGAACTTGGAAAGAACCCATTGCAGAATACTGAAGGTTACTAATCCACCTTTAAAGATATGGACTACTGCTTTGGAAGGTTGCCGGTTTCTAGACTGGCCTAGAGGATCAATAAGAAAATGGGAATTTTCCCCCTCTTTTTTCTTTGAGATTCTCTATGCCAGCCTTTATTCAAATTAGTATCAGTCTACTTGTTACAATGTTTTAACTTTGAATAAATTACATTTAAAAGAAATATAGGAAGTTTAATAATGAGATGAAATGTTGCCTAAGGAAATGTGGGCTGTCTTCAAAATTGTTGTGGGAGCTAACAGAATTGGCAAGCCCTTTGTATACAGGGAATGACATTACCAAAAAGGATTTGTGTACTGTTTCCATCTGCTTGGCAGGGAGGATCTATATCCAAACATTTGGACTGGCACAGAAGCTCATGAAGAAAGGCAATTCTGAGGTAAGAAAACATTTCCAGACTTTGAAATTGTATGCTTTGTTCAACTGAATTACATGGGAAATGTTGTGTTTAAACGTATTTAAATGCAGAATTTAGATGAAAGGTTAGAGTAACTGACAGGTTTTTTTAAAAAGGGAATGCAAAACTGAATAATTCCTATCCTCAGAAGCCAGCACAGTATCATTTAATTTTGTACACCCAGTAAAAGGTATTGCCCCGCCCCCAATTAACATTATATTGACTTTGGACTGGATCCAAAGTTTCTGTATCACTGAAATTAGTTTGCCCTTCTGTACAGAGCCAGCGTGATATAGTGGTTAAGAGCTGTGGGCTCTAATCTGGAGAACAGGGTTTGGTTCCCCACTCCAACACACAAAGCCTGTTGGGTGACCTTGAGCTAGTCACAGTTCTGTCCGCTCTCAGTCCCACCTACCTCACAAGGTGTCTGGGGAGAGGACGTTGTAAGTTGTAAGTGATTGTAAGTTGGTTTGAGACTCCTTAAAGGTAGAGAAAATCGGGGTATAAAAACCAACTCTTCTACTTCTTCTTGTAGATTATTTGTGGTAAAACATTTGGATTACATTTGAAATATTTTAAAATTAAGAATAGGTTATTGCCATGTAAGTTTTCCTGTGTTCAGGAAGGTACTTATTTCTTTTGAGATGAATTCCTTTGGTAACAGTTATTTTATCTTGTCTATAAAACACTAAATGGGTAAACCCTTTGATAGTTTGACTTTAGAACTTTTGTTGATCCATCCTATAGCTAGAAAGAAACTACAACCAATAGCTAGAAAGAAACTATAGTAAATGTGCTGACACGGGTATTATGTTTTGGCAGCTTTGAATGTGTACTCACTCTACAACAGTTCATGAATTTTGAATTTGGGCCTTTTTCAGTAGTATTTTAGAAACTCGCTACCAGAAATCACTACACACATGTGTTTCAGAAAGGCTTCTGTATGCAAATAGCAAATGTGTTGACATGCATACAAAAAATCATAGGCTACTGTGTAATATAGAAGGATGTCGTTAATATATTTTGGCATTATGCGTAGTTCTACTACTTCACGTGTGATTCAGCCACTTCTGACTTCATAAATATTCAGATAATTCCATGGAACTAATGAAAATCATTAGTTTTTTTACAGAAGAGGGGAAAGACAGGGCTGAAAAGAGAGATATGAGAGGCTTTTGATTTTTATGAAATCAATTTCGTAACAACAACCAATGAAGCATGCCCTTGAGTCATTGTAACAAATTGTACAAGATATTCAGGCATTTTTTTAAAAAATGTCTTATAAGACATTTTTTCCCCTCTTGCTCTTGGGCAGTACAATCCTGAAAACTGCTTTGGTGGTGGAGGCCAGCCGCCACTGCAAAACCAGTGCCACTAGTCCGTTCTTTATGGGCATTCCATATGGGGAAATAACACCCCCCTCCATAAGGCCCAGACAGCATAGTAAGCATGCCAGAGTCTATATCAAACTCAACAATATCAGACAATTAGACAGTGGCAGCCAATGATGCCCCTGTAAGTGGCACTCACAGGTGCAGCCAATCACCACCCACTGACCTAACACTGCCCTTCAGTATCACTCCCCCCCCCAGAGGTAGCATACAGGTAGGAAAGATCCAGCAACAGCACAATCCCAATTAGAGGTACATATCCTGAGTTCCTCCCCAGCCGATGAGGAAGAGCACCTGTGTGGCAAGCAAGACACTTACCCTTTTCTTGGTAAAAGTCTGACTGGCAGCCACAGTGCTGCCAACATGCAGCCATCCCTGCTCTGAGCCATATACCCCCTTACTTTGAAAAAGTAAAAATGGGAAAACAAGAAAAGACAGGCCAGGCATGAACCCACAGCCCCCAAGCATCCATCCTAACCACTAAGCCAGGAGAGTAGGTTCAAAGGAGGGATGCCAGCAGGCATTAGGCACTCCACTGCACCCCTGACATCACCTCCAGCCACATGGGGCCAGACAGAGACCATTGCACAGACAGGCATGGCTCAATAAAAAAGGCCTGGGACAGTACGAACAGGAGTCCTAGTTTGATCCCCACATGGGGATGGGTGAGAGGCAGGCAAAAACCTTGGAGCTGATGTTTTCCCTTGCACACTGCAGAAGAAGGAATGGGACGGCCCAGGTAATGGCCTCCTCAGAGATCATTTTGGCAGGGACACTGTTCCACAACCCCTGTATGTTGCACCCATGGCAGCAGATCCCTTGCATCCACCCAGAGTCCTCTGTGCCTGCACCACCAAGCTGCCTGGCCTATCAGATGACAACTGTGCATTAGAGGAGTGTCGGGCCCAGAGACCTTCACCTCATGCTAAAGTAGCCACATACCCCCTTGGACCACCTACCATCCTGTTCCACATGCAGGGTGCACACATCTATCAGAGAGTGTGTGTGGGAAGGTTGTGGGGACCAATATGTGGGATCAGCCTTTAAGGTGCCACTTTCATCCTCCTGTGTTTTGCAGTTGAACAAAACAGAAGTCCACTGGCTCCAGAAAAATCAGCAACAGTGATCCCAGCATGGGCATCCCTGAGTCAGAGTCCTCCTTCTTGGGCGAATGAAAGGGCAGCCCTAAGGGGAAGTTGCAGATGAGGAGGAGAAGGTTGGACAGGGAGGGGCACGAACCAAGTCTCATCCCATCACAAACAGGGACAGAGTTATAGAACACCCCTGACTTTATTGAACAGCAAATCATGAATGAATTGGTAGGCCAGATTCCTCTGTCCAGTATGGCACCTGTGCCTTTGCAAGCTGCCCTGGGGGGACCATGAGGTGACAGGCTGAGCTGTCCCTAGCACAGCATGCATGTAAGTGAGGCTTGCTGGTCAGAAAGCCCCCCACCATCATAGGCAATGTTCCTGGGTACACTTTCCTGGGCATATGCCCCATTGCATGACATGGGGCATGATGCCAGGTGGCCCCAGCTTGAGTCACACTGATACACATATACACTGCTAGCCTTGTGTGTGGGAGCTGGCATGGTTAAGATGGTGCCCAGCCTTGTGCGACTGGTATGGGGGAGACTGGTGCAGACTTTTGAGCCAGGACAGCTGGATTCCCTGCCCTGCTTGCCTGTCCATGCATAGTCCTCCCTTTAGGTTGAGCCTCAAGAGATGGGGTACCTGTAAGATTTCTGAAATGAGACATGTTAGCCAGAAGGCATGGACTTTGCTCTCTCCCTTAGTTGTTAGTCCTATATGCTCCCTCATTGGTTCTAAGTGCCCTCTCCCGCCTCTGAATTGCAAGACCTCTGAGAGAGAGTCCTGTGTCATATGTCCTACCTACTGAATCATGGGGCATCCTGTCTGGCGATTAAGTAGTACTGAGGGGGGCTGTGATTGGGTACATGGAAGGGGGATTGGCTGCCAATGAGGAGGACTGTGATTGTTTGCCGCTATAGTCAGCATCCTGTGCTCTGTTGAGGCTTGTGAGTGGGACCATGCCTGTAGGAGGGCGCTTGGCCTCGCCTGTTCTATGGACTCCTATGGGCTACACTGTGGTTTTTGATGGGGCATCTTTCTGGCAGTTCTGGAGGGTGTTCCAGGGCTGGGTTGGTTCAGGGAGCTGACATAACTCCTGCCACACCTCTGGGTCTGCCCGTTTCTCTGCCAGCTCAGTGGTTTGTGCTGGAGTTGCTCTGTGGTGTTGCCATGCCAGAACCCAGCAAGGGCACAGCTCTGATGTGGTACTCCCCAGGAGCGTCTCAGAGAAACACTGGCGTACCACCTAGTAGACTCACTGGGCACTTTTTCCATGCTATAAGAAAATGTACATTTCCTTTCTGTCAAGTAAAGCTTTTTGGCATAATTCAGAGTTTCTTAGGCATGCACAAATGTTTCCATATTCCAACCCAGTAGATGCATAACACGGTTTCCCAAGTCATTCTCATGATTTTGAAACACAGATTGCAAGGAACTGGCATTACATCTGCATTAGGGATTTCATTTTTTCATATCAACCACGGTTCCTTCTGAGAGTTTCTGAAGCTCTCCATCAGGAAGTGTGGAAGGTGCTTTCAGGAGGGGGCAGAAGCCTTGTTATGCAAACACAATTTCCCCACATGGTCCTTTGGAAACAGGCCAGTGACTTCAGGACAATGGTAGTATATGGCTGACTTTTAAAAAATGCCTTGTAGTTGAAGTGATGTCTATTTTGTTTTTTAAAAAGTACATTTTGAATGCCAGTATCTTTTACTCCTTTTTTAATATTTTGGATATTTTCAGCGTTTGGTTTCAGTAGGTTTGGATTCAAAAAATACAATCTGTGTGTGGGACTGGAGAAAAGGAAAAATGTTATCTATGGCTCCTGGTCATACAGACAGGGTAGGTATGATTTTTTTTAAAAAAATAGCACAGTTGGAGATTTTACTAGTTACAACTTCTTTATGTATTTTATGAAATTGTTTTCAAGATATTTCTTAATATTTTAGAAGTGCACATTACACATAGTTTAAAAAAGGTAAAATAAGATTTTATAGCTGAAAACACAGTGGGTATTGGAATGAAATAAACATACAACAGTTGGCATTTCACCATAGGATTGTTACAATGTTAGGACATGAAGACCTTGCTGCTTCACTTAGTTTCATTTTTGTCATATATGGCTATTCATCTCTCAGCTTGAATATTTAAGACCATAAGGTTTGCCTTGCTGAATCAGACCATATGATGCTTCTGGATTTTCATAATGAGATCCACATAAGTTTATTCTCAAGGAGATCGTGAAGGTAATGACCTTCCCTGTTGATTGTCTGCAGCACAGTACTGAGAGATATACTTGTTCTAGATGCAGAGATTCCACTTACCGTCTATGTCATGGATAATAGATTATTAATTTAATTGTCTTCTAAAGCTATCAACATCTGACTGTAAAATAAATGTTAAAAATAAATGTTAGGAGAAAAGTCCAATTGATTTTAGTGGCATATACTGATAAAGACTGAGCCGTGACACCATTCAGTCCCCCTTAATCCTTATTTGGTTGATTCTTTAATTTTTTTGTCCGTTTTAGATTCTGGTACTTATTTTGGGGTTGTCAAGTACCTTTATTATATTAATTTCATCTTAACTACTGTAGTACAATTGGGGGACCTGCAGGGATTCATGGAGAGGGAATCTCATGCCCTTTCTATCTTTTACCTTTTTTGTCTCTCTCTCCTGCTTCCTCATGTTGACACTAAGCCAGGCTTAGAAGCTTCAGCAGTGTTGGTTCAGGGTGGCTGATTTTTCACATGATTCTTGCACTGGATCCAAGTTAATTTTTTTTAAACAGTCACCTTGATATTCTTCATTTATCATGAAAATAATCAGTACAGCTGAAAATCATTTGAAAGTAGAATGGTCTTACCTTAGATGTTCACAAGTTTCTGGAATCATAATACTTATGGTGAAGTTAAATATATGTTTAGAACAGGGAATCTGTCATAATCAAGCTTCTATGAATTAAAACCGCGGTGCCAAATATTATAGATTATGTTATATAAACTATAGTACTGTGAATAGATATATGCCATGGATGATATGAGTGTTGCTTTAGAATCACTGGAGAAATTCTCTAATAGAAAAAATATTTATAGGACAGCTTTATGTTTAGATTTCACTTTGTCATCTTCATGCACATTTTTTATCTTTCTCAGTTTATGGATAGTTCGGATTAATAGAAAAGCAATTTTCAGAACCAACTTTGACTATCTACCATTTCCCTCCCCAGATATTTGATATTTCTTGGGATTTGTACCAACCAAACAAACTCGTCAGCTGTGGTGTAAAACACATTAAGGTAAGGACCATTTGATATTTTTGTCTGTTTTAAAATCATTTTGACAAATTTATACATTGAACAGCAATTTTCAGCCTATAATATCCAAGTGCCATATTTATTTATTCATTTATTTAAAATATTTTACCCCACTTTTATGAAATCCACAAAAAAATACAATAAACTAGTAACATAACCCTTGCTCCTGCCCCCAGAAAGCTAAAGGGCAAGATGTTTCCGTGTCCTCTCTCCAGTCCTAAAGATGTTCCTGTTACAACTGCTGTGTCTGTTTAGGCTATAGTTGCCATGAAAAGATTGCTTTCCAGCCATCCCAGAAACAGGCTCTGAGTTATATTTTCTGTCAGTCTGTGCAGTCACACAGTTTTCATCCATGTGTTTCTGTCACTGTGTCTGGAACCTAGCTGTTATCTTCTTGGCTTTCTGTTGCCCAAAGAGGTACTGTGAAGCAGATGTTATTTCAGTGTTGCCTCATAAAGTCCTCAATTCTGTGGTGGCAGGACTGCTATCATCCCTCTCTCCAGTGGTATCAGCATTTGCCTTTGGAAGGTGGTGGGGGAGAGACCTTAGCTGCAGTTGGCCAGACATGATGGATTGGTCCCTGGCTGCCGCCTCCCTTCCCTCCAATGTTACAACCGTGCATCTTTCTGATAAAAACCCATACTTCTTAATGGAAAAAGCTATACACTTCCAGTGTTCCATTCCTCAACATATCTGGAAAGGTCTTCTCAAATATTCTGCACAGCATTGGACTAGTCCTAAGGTCAATACTGAGAGATCTACGTAGATGTTTTATTTGCTGCCTGGGTTGTTTCTGTATCTGTAGGATAGGTCATCATTCAGTTAGCCATTGAATCTTTCAACAGATGCCTGTCTGTCTTATCTGCTAGGTTTACAGTCTGCCCCATGCTGGATTAGAGTGCTTTACACAAATAACCTTACCCGCCCCAATACAAAAAAATTCCACAATCCAACCAGCAAAACAGAATACAGTTTTATCTAATTCATTTAAATATCTTCATCCTTTCCTGATAACTCTGAATCTCAAAGATTAACCCCAGCAGATAAGTCTTAGAACACTTCAGAAAGATGCTTGCGCTTGGACTTCGGCAAGCCTGAAGTAGGAGGTTGTTCAGTAATTGTGAAGTTGAACCACAGAAAATGCTTTTCTCTGTGCCCTTAGTATCTGATTTTTGTTTACAGTCTTGCAGTACACAGTGTTGTTTTTGAAATTCTGTTGACACTAATTTAAGATTCACATAGGGCTAATTCACACACAATACTTTTCCTTTATTGACATAATCAACATGTAGGAAAGAAACTTGTACTGTGTTGTGTCTAAAAATGGTAAAAAAATTATTTTACTTTGGAATCTGGACTGCAGGTGACTCCCAACCATGGACAGTGTTCTAGCTTTCACACAATGTGATATGCAAAGGTGTAGATTTTTTTCCTACATACAGATTATATAGGAAAAATATCATGTGTGAATCAGGCATTTTTGTTTGAGAACACTGATTTGACTAGACCTGGAAGTTGGGGCTGTTATATGTTACATCCAAATTGACACAATAATGATGTGTCTTCAGTGCTGTTATTCTGTACCTTTGGTTACTTCCTTAAATATTGTTCAATCAACTTTTAAACTTTTTAAATTTATAACTTTAAAAATTGATCTAACTAGAGGACAGCATAACAGTGCAGAAAGATATCCAAAGATTTCCTAACAGAGTACCCAGCTTTTGTTTTGTGATTACTATGAAAAGATAAAAACTAAAAGTAACAGGAAACTGAAGTACAGGGAAGATAGCAGAAGTTGTTAATCATTTCACCTATTTGACAGAAAACTGTTTTCAGATACTAGAATCTAACTTGAATTGCTAAGGATACATCTGGCAACTCCACCAAAGTTAAAAAGAAAAATGTGGCATTTCTATAAAAAGTATATTCTTTTCAGAACTGTGCCCTGGTAGTTTCAGATTTATTAAAATAATACCTGTTAGTTAAGCAAGATAGCAAGAAACTGGATGTATGTGTGCCTCTCAAAACAACAATTGGAGATAGCGTATCTCTGGTCTAGAGGTAACATTCTTGAAAATTGAGCACTAAAGACTGTAATTGAGGTCAGGAAGGATCACTAGCCAGCTCTGGACTGTAGTCAGCAACAAATGCATCCCCACTTAGCCTAGTTACATCTGATCATTACCTCTCCTGTGGCTCTTCCTAATGTTGGCAGTCAAGATACAAAGTGGTAATGAATGGTTAATGCCTAGAGTTAATAACCTGGAGTTAATAAGGATACTTTCCTGTTAAATTATTGTGCAGTCTATCTTATAACAAAGGAGGACATTGGTCACAGTGATAGGGAGATGCCCTGGCAAATGCCTACGTATACACTAAGATATTGCTGAAATAGATCCCTTGGCAGCCCACTGTTCAGAACATGATACAGCAAAGAATCTTACCCCCAGCTAAAGAAGTGTTCATGAAAGTAATTGATTGTCTTGTCAGAACCCGGTCAGCCTTGCAGCTCAGACGTGGCACTGATGGATTTCATGCTTCTCCTGGTTTGAGTGATCTAGTCTCATACTATGTTGATAGCTGGTAGAAGGCCAGGCAGCTGGGACAGAATAGCAAACAGTGCCGTCCTAAGCAGATTTTATCGTATTTTTGTAATTTTTGAAAACTTGATTAGCTGCCCTGAGTTTCCAGCTATGGAAAGAAATGCAGTATGGAATTTTTAAATAAAGTTACTTTTTTAAATAAAGTTAAAGTTAAATAAAGTTACTTTCCTCCTGGTTTTGTTCACAAATTATTTCCAATGATTTCCTGTCTCGTTTTAGTATTTATATTTATGCACCACAGGACAGATTATGTGTTAAATTTGTAACATTGTAGCTGAGTGCTCTGAAGTTTTGCACTGTACTTGTGGACAGAATGTATACTGGCCAAACATTTTGGCTAGGTAGAATGCAATTTTGTTTTAAACTGTTGCATACTTTAATTGAGGGAGTTCCATTAGCTTGATAGCTGTTCACCATCCCATCTATGCTAAAATGCAGAAAGGCTGTTTTGTTGATGCTGCAGCATTTTTCATCAAAAAATTTATACAAGACTCGGAATCCTGTCACAACCTATCAATTACAAAATAGAATTTTAGCATAACTCTAAAACATGCTATGTTTGGGTTTTTCTCCCCACTAAAGCAATAAATGCTAAAATGTTTTAAAAATTATACCCCTGGCCTAGGATTTAATTGTGATGATGTGAGCAGAAGTTCTTCCTGTTGGGTGTGTAGGTCTCCAGTTCCATTCTACCTCCCTCCCCCAGTCAGAGCCCTTTTCTCTACTTTGAAAAGCTGCTCCAGAGGGTTGGGGGACCCACTGGTACAGAATGTGGCACAACACAGGGAGCTGTCACGGGGTGGGGTTGGGGCACTGGTTTTTCTCCCCTGTCATGTGCTAGTTAGCGTAAGTGCTTACACTCACAAAAGTGGATTTTAGGATCTCTAAGCCAGTGACTTTGTCTCTGTACAAGGCTGTCTGATGAAACTTGTTTCAGCACAGCTTGCTGGAATACTTTCCTATTATTGTGCAGAAGGGCGTGCTTAATAGTATATTTTGTGAATCTATAAAATTATTTTATCCAGATAGTTGGTAGATTTTTCTATATCTACTAAGACTACTGTTGCAGTTCTAGGAGTGTCACAATTTGAATGGTTTTTCATATGCAAATATCTGTCCTTATACAGAAATATTAATTTCACATCTGATAATTGAATAATGGTGTCCATTTAAATAGTATTTAATTAACTAAAGCTTCATCCTGTTCTTGTTCCCTCTTTTTCTTCTTATTACATTGCGGTTTCAATAGTTACTCCTTACATAGCATTATATAGGCTCAGTGATCGAAGCAACTACATTATTTATTTTAAAGTCTAAATAATTTGGAACTTTGGTAACAATATGGCTTGCCTATACTATGGCGGTTTCTTGTTATGCATGATTTACAGCCCAGCCCTTGCCATGTTAACTCAGAAGTTAGACACAATACTTTCAGTGAGATTTAATTAAGTTTATTGAGCCATAGGATTGCAGCCTAACTGCTGAATCCCAAAAATATTTTCTCAGAAGCAAGCCCCACTGAATTTGTATGGACATTTTCTGGACAGTATGCTTACCGGTAGTTTAGAATTGCAGCCTAAAGTTGTAGTCCTGTGGACCCTTCCTTGAAAATAGTGACACCCTCCCCCAAGTAAATGTGCATAAGAATGAGATGTAAGTCTGCTTTTTGTAGTACTAATGGATGGGAGTGGGGGTGGGGGGAGAGGCTGAATATGAGCCCTGATGTAGTAAAACAATTCTGCAGGAGGCAATTTCTATATTTTATTTTCGCATTTCGCATAGGTAGTGTGTGTGTGTGTGTGTGTGTGTGTGTGTGTGTGTGTGTGGTGTAGTGGTTAAAGTGTTAAGGATGTGGGAAACCCAGGTTCAAATCCCCACTTGCGTCATGGAAGCTTACTGGGTGATCTTGGGCCAGTTACACACTCAGCCCTGACCCTGGCTAGTATTTGGATGGAAGACCTCCAAGGAATACCAAGGTTGTGACGCAGAGGCAGGCAATGACAAACCACCTCCAAAGGTCTCTTGCCTTGAAAACCCTGCAGGGTTGCCATAAATAAGCTGTGACTTGATGGTATAGTAAAGCTTTAATTGTAATTACGTTTGGAATTCTTAGGCAACATTCTTTTCCTTCTCCATACTGTGTTGCTTAAGGGGATGTATTATACTGTCTGTAGTGCCGCATCCTGTAACTGTGAAATCCAGTTTATGTGATGTATTATACTGTTTCTATTTCATTGTTCTTTAATTTGTGTAATCCAGTATTATTGCATTGTCTTTTATAAGTCTGTAATCCACCTTGAGTCTCAACAAGAAAGGTGAATGATAACCAAAGTAAATGAATAAATGAAAGAGATGTGGCCGCTGCCATTAATAGCAGCCCTTCATCTTGCTACTGTCATGATATCTACTGTGATGTGACATTATTATGATCCGAGCTTCCCTGTCTCCACAAGCATCTACTTGTGAAGTGGTGCAGAGGCAGAAAAACTTTAAGCATGGTAACATCCACATCACACTGTTGGCTTACTTCAGTCTATAGAGAAAAGTAAGAGAAAGAGATGTGGATTTGCTGTTTTCAGCGACAGCCACACATCTACATCTAGTTCCATCCTGAAACTTTGAATTATTTAAAACATTTTGCATGAACGCTGTCAACAAAATTACTTTGTTTTGCAGTTCTGGAGTTTATGTGGCAATTCATTAACACCGAAGCGTGGTGTTTTTGGTAAGACTGGTGATCTCCAAACTATATTGTGCCTCGCCTGTTCCAGAGATGAAGTAACATATTCTGGTGCACTTAATGGAGATATATATGTATGGAAAGGAATCAACCTTGTACGAACCATACAAGGAGCACATGCTGTAAGTAGTCTTTCAATACAATGAATGAAATTTTAAAGAATTTTTGGCTTTGTGAGATACGTATATTTTAAACTGAATGCATTCCAGTTAACCTATTACAGGGAGTTTTTGCTTGCAGTTTGAACCAAAAGATACACTTTCACTTGTGGTAGAGCATTTCACAAATTCAAGCTGAGTATAATAGAAGCTAGAGAAATTACAACAGTTTGTGCTGCAGATCAGTCCTTCACATTGATGTCTGGAACTATTTTTCTGGAGTCGCTGGAATCTGTGTGCATTAGTGGTCAGGAAGGAAGGTTCCACATTTGCAGCTCCAGAATCTGTTCTGGGTGAAGTTCAGGATGAATATGCATGCAGAGAAGTTGGGCAGAAATCATGTGGTCATCAATGTATTGCTTTTAATGCCTCAGCCCTCAGACAAAGCAAAGATTCCTCTTGATTTATTCCATGAGGTCTTCAATAGAACATCTTTGTGTACTTTATGGAGGGAACCACATGGTGTCATTTTATGTATCAGGTTTATATCTGCTTTTCCTTACAGGATCTTCTACCTCGTCTTCTAAGCAGGGGTGGGGCTGTGGCTCAGTGGTAGGGCATCTGCTCTGTGTTCAGAAGGTCTCAGGTTCAAGCCCCACCATTTCCAGTTAAAACGATCAGGTAGTTGGTGAGGTAAAAGACCCCTGCTTGAGATCCTGAAAAGCCACTACTACTCAGCGTAGATAATACTGATCTGATAAACCAACAGTTGAACTCAGTATTATTTATTTGTTTGTTTGGCTGTTTATACCCTGCTTTTCTTCCCAATCGGGACCCAAAGTGGCATACAGCATTGTTCTCCCTCTTCCATTTTATCTTCAGAACAACCCTATGGGATAGGCTAGGCTGAGAGATAGTGACTGGCTCAAGATGTTTCAGCAACCTCCCATGGCACATCTTCCAAATGCTTTTACAATACTCACACCTCTCCATTATACTGGCAGCTTCTTGTGTTCCATACAGACACTATTCTTGGATCTTGTTCATATGTCAGCTAGCCATTTCCCAAGCCTTACTGTGGTTATTAGAAGAAGCTGATGCTCATTACATCATACCCTTTGACCTATAAAACAAAAGAATGAATGGACGATGCCTTCTAAATTCACAGGAGTAATGACAGAAACACTACTCTATAAAAACCCTTAGAAATTTCATAGTAAGCTAAATGTTTTAGGAACTGAGGAGTGTGTGGTAAAATATCAAGTATCTGTAATTTTTGCAGGTCTTCTTAGAGTTCTCAAGCCAGCAAGCTCTTTACTGTGTGTGCTACGTACAGGCTTAGGGGTCATGGCTAGGCTTCCTGCTTATTCAGCAATGGTCAGAAGCTAGTATATAGCTCTTAATGATCTTCCCACACTAGCACAATCACATAACCCAGTTTTCTTGCTTTATGCCTCCTATGGATTTCCTTTCTTCTATCCGTAACCAGCAACAGATTTTACCAGCTCCTATTCTGTGACGTCACCCCATGGGTCAGTAACGACCCGGTGCTTGCACAGGGGACTACCTTTACCTTTTATTCACCTTTTATTTATCCTGAGGGGCCATTGGCCAGCTTGGCAGTGATAGCTGTAGGTGACCTTGGCCCTCCATCAATAAAGCAAAGGCTTGAGAATCTCCAAGAAACACATATGAGTTCTTTAACCATTTTGGGTCAAAATACTGGACTGCTGTAATAAAGACTTCAAATGTTGTCAGATTTGTAAACAATGGCAGTTGTTACACAGTAAAGCTCAATTCATGGAAACAGATGTAGGGAGAAGATAGTCTATTGAGCATTCCCTGCCTGAGCTGTTTAGGGCTTTCGAGGTGAACAGTGACTTTGAATTGTGCTGAAAGGCTAAGGAAAGTCTATGCAGATTCTATTGCTCTGTTACATTCTGCACTAGAACCTTCAAGACAGTCTTCAAAAGCAACCCCATTTATACCAAATTGCAGTAACTTAAACTTGCATGAATAACTGTCCACTAGTACTTAACCAAGATAAAGATTAGCGGATAGCAGTCATCTTCAGTCTTTCCAGACCCGGAAACCACTAAGCAGAAAATATGTGAATGGAAACCATGTCAGACCAGTCATGTGACAAGAAGAGGGGGAAGCAGAGTTATTATGAACTCACCGATGTCAAGATCAGAATCCTGTGTAGCAGGACAAAAGAGATGGGGACAAAAACTACCACCCAAGTGAGAAACAAGTCAAGAATTAGAGGAATCTTCACCACCTTGGCATGACTTTGCCTCACTATCCTGCTGCTGTTCTCAGCATGCGTATAAAGAGAGGCAGAAGTGCTCTCTATGTAGCACTTCCTTCCAAATGACAGCAACAAAAAAAGGCAGCTCAGGAGGGGTTTCACAACCCATCTGAGAGTGCCAAACCATGGGCTGAAGACACTGATAGGTTGCATAGCAATTTACAGATTCTTTTTTCATTCAGAATTTCAAAAATTTGACAAATTTCAGGAACAGCATGCTTGCAAACATATATTTAAACTATTAAGGATGCGAGGTTGTGCTGGTAGGACTTTACATGGGAAATGTATATAATACACCTTCTTAGCGGCTGAATAATTTATTTCAGTATTCTTTAACCAAGGTGAATACTCAAGTTGTGTGGATTGAAGCCAAAGCTGAGGTCAGATAACAAGCACCCTGTATAAAACATCACCCTGCCATGTTGCTTCACCAACTTTTAATTAAATATAAGTGGAAACAATATAGCAAACTTAAACGAGTGTTCTAACCCAGTTGTGAGCCAGCACATAGCACCCATTTTTTTTGCTCTGTCTTCAAGTACCAACCAGGATTATTTAAATTAAATTATTAGCACTTAGATTTGGGGTAACAGTCCTTCTTGTCGGTTCTTTATCCACAGCTCTGTGTACATGCTCACAACATTTATAGAGCTAGATTAATATTTCAGAATGTAAGGGGGAATTTAAGCTGGAACAGGTGCAAGTAAGAGAAAATAAAATGATAACATAAATGGAGAATGTGTTCTGTTTAGCTTTGACAAAAGATAACTTGGGGTGGGTGGGTGATAGCACTATGCAGCTGTATACGGGCAGGCAACACAATGGAGGCCAGAGAATGCTTTAGTATAAAGAAGACTGTGGTACAAAAATAAATGTCAACTAATTGGACACTAACTCTCTAGCAAATGAGTGAACATTTCACCTAATATTAGGTAAAACATTTTACCTAATAGAAGTGCAAATTGTGGAATAATATCCTAATATGCATTTTTTCTCTATTTCCATGGGGGCTTCATAGGCTGCCACAATTATTTATCCATTTACGTTATTTATACTCCGTCTTTCCCACTTGGATTTAAGGTGGATTACAGAGGGTGAGTCAATACAATTGATGGCTGGGACATTTAATAGACAGTGGAATAGGATTAGGGCCGTAGAACCAAACAGAAGTCTAAAAACAGAACTGAAGCAAAGCATAAGTATTAAATTGGCACATTAACTGATGCAAAATTCCATAGTAAGATCCAAGTTTCAGCAAGCTATACACAGTAGTATAGAGCACATTCCCTAATTTTTCTAAGCAACTTTGTGAATCATTTAGTACAGTTCAAATCTTTTGCCTGTGTAGAAAATCCCTCTTGAATAATTTAATCTTGCAGTTTGTGGAAAACCATGAGAGTGAGAGCCTTCCTGACCTCCTCAGGCAGGCCATTCCACAAGGTGGGAGCCACAATTGAGAAGGCATGTGTATGGGAGTTGTTGACTTTGCCCATTTGCAGGTTGGCACTTGCAGAAGACCCTGCTCCGATGAGTGAAGCTGTCATGGTGGAGCCTAGGAGGAGATATGGTCTCACAGATATGAGTGTCCAAGGCCATGAAGGGCTTTGTATGTGATAGCTAATACCTTAAATAGAGCTCAGTAACTGATGGGCAGCCAGTGAAATGCCTGCAGGATGGTAGTAATATGCATGCACCATTAGCTCCCGATAATAGTTGAGCTATGGCATTCTGCACCAACTGGAGTTTCTGAATTGATTTTGAGGGGAGGCCAATGTACCATTGTGATGGTTTATTCTCGATGTTACTGTGGTGTGGACCCAAGTGTCCAGATCAGCCATATCAAGATCATCCGTATCAAGATAAGGGGCCATTTTTCAGGCTAGGCTGAGTTGGAAGAAAGAATTTTTAGCAACTGCATTAATGTGTTTCTCCAGTACAATCATAGAGTTGGAAAGGGCCATGTAGTCCAACCCCCTGTAGGATCAGCTTAAAGCATCCCTGACAAGTGTTTGTCCGGCCACTGCTGGAAGACTGCCAGTAGTGGATTTGTGATTAGCCTATTCATCCAGTGATTACACAGGGTGAAAATGTTTGATATTCGTTAAATTAAGCTAACTAAATGAAGAAAATGTTTTAAATCATCCAGGTCATATGCTACATTGATCGTTCCCAGACTAGTATTAAAAGGACTTGGACATTTGTTTGGCACTTACTGGTTCATCTGTGTAATTGCAGTGATCAGATGGAGCTGATTGAAGTTTGGGGTATGGGAAAATGCACTGGCAGCTTTTCCTAGAAAACCTGGATAGAGTTGTATGTAGTTTTTTTAATGTTAATGCCTTCCTAAAACACAAGAGATTTGCTGTTTATATAAACATACAGTGCTTTTTACAGTTTGATGGCTACACATTGTGACTCTTGAACAATTGTTTGCATAATCATGCTTGCATATAGTTAAATGTATTCTTTTCCCCCCTTTAGGCAGGAATTTTCAGCATGAATGCATGTGAAGAAGGCTTTGCCACTGGTGGCAGGGATGGCTGTGTTCGCCTCTGGGATTTAACTTTTAAACCAATTACTGTGATTGATCTCAGGGAAACAGACCAGGGGTATAAAGGTAAAAGTAAAAGTACCTTATTATTTTAATGACTTTATTTATTTGGGAAATTTATATGCCCTCCTTTTCAAGAACCTAGTTGAAGCAGCTTACAGCTAAAATAATAGAACAAAAGATGGTTAAACCATTAAAACAATCCAATGAAGAAGTTTTTTTAAAGTAAGAAAAAGGACATAGTAAAGATATGATTCTGTCCTGTGTGTGCAGAGAGCAGGGGGCACAGTGTTCAATGGGGAAAGATCCTGTGTTTTTGCTGGGGGCTGTAGGATAATGTACATAGTTTTGATGGTGATGGAATAGGGGGCTTCCAGTTCCCTCTACAACCAGGCTGTTTTGGTTACGGGATACAAGGAGACCCTACCCACATGTCTATATTGCCTTGAAGTCCCCAGAACAATATGTGGTGTATGTATTCTCTGTATAACATGTGAGCAGGTGCCTGTGGTAATGGATACCTGGATAGGGATAGCAGAGTCATGCCATTCTCTGAGGTGGGCATGCATCTAGAAGAAGAAGGGTTGGTTTTCATACCCCGCCTTTTCTCTACTGTAAGGAGTCCCAAAGCTGCTTACAACTGCCTTCACTCCTCCTCCCCACAACAGGCACCTTGTGAGGTAGATGGGGATGAGAGAGTTCTCAAAGAACTGTGACTGGCCCAAGGTCACCCAGCAGGCTTCATGTGGAGGAGCGGAGAATCAAACCTGGTTCTCCAGATTAGAGTCCACCACTCTTAACCACTATACCACGCTGGCTCTCTGGCACAACTCTTTCTCCCAGTAGTGTGGGACCCAAGGTATGTTTTTAAAGGGTTAAACAGTAAAAAAAGTCAAACAGCAAAAATATAGATTAAAACTTAAATCAAAATCTAGAAACAAAATTCACCAAGGTGCTTTGTCATCTAAAACTTCTGTACAGCTGCTTTCTAAAAAATACCATGTGCCTGTCTCTGATTTATCTCAAGTCTTCTGCCAATGATGCTCTAGTAATCTCCCAGTCTGTTTATTTCCCTGGTAAACTACAGAACTGGGGGCCTACCAGAGTGTGGGAGGGGATGCCAAGGGTGTGGGAGGGGATGCCAAGGGTAGACCCTGTTTACAGACCCAACCAGCACATCCTTTCATGCAGCAGCAAAAGTTCTAATCGAGGCTTACTCCCAAGTGTGCATAAGATTGTAGCCTTATTTCATTAATTTTCTTATATATTCTTCTGGAATATGATGCATAACACCTTGAACTGTTTCACAGTAACTGTTTATTATTTATATATGTATTGTATAATTAAATTTGTATACATCCTTTCAAAGTCAGTTCTCAAACTGGTTTGCAGCCTAAAAACAATACAAATTACAAAACAAGCAATAAAATTAGTGAAATAAGCAAGCCAAATATCTGTAACCTCAAAATCTGTCCTAAATGCCTAGTAGAATAATTTTGTCAACTCCCTACAAGAGTCAAGCAATAGGGCCAAATGCATTTTCTCAGGAAAAGGATTCCACAGCAATAGGCATTCGTTCCACAGAAAAGACCACAGCTCTAGTGGATGCCAGTCTTGCAAAAGGAGGTGCCCAAAGCAGGGCCTCAGCGGACTTTTAAAATACCCAGGAAGAGAGAGGATATCACACAGGGGAAACTGTATGAATGCCTCTGTGCTTTATTATTTTGTGAATTAAACATAGCAGTACATTTACTTGTTGCAGGTCTGTCTGTGAGAAGTGTTTGCTGGCGAGGAGATCACATTCTAGTCGGAACACAAGACAGTGAAATTTTCGAGATTGTGGTGCACGAACGCAATAAGCCTTTTCTTATCATGCAAGGGCACTGTGAAGGAGAGCTTTGGGCCCTGGCAGTTCATCCTACAAAACCACTGGCCATGACTGGAAGTGATGATCGATCAGTCAGGTTAGCTCATTTGGATCCTCAAAAGAGATGTATAACCGTGTATTGAGTTTACATATGCAAATTGATTTGTGACTTTTATGTGACGTTCATTCTTTCTTATGTATGCCCCCCCAAGTTTTGATATAATTTTATTTATTTACTTCACATATTCTATTTTACCCCTGAAGAACTCAAGGCAGCTTACAAAAATATGTATGGCATCAAAAATTACACTGAATTGGAAGAAGACAAGGGTTTTGGAAGGGTAGGGAAAGTGACTATATGGAATTTTGTACGATTCCTTTTGTAAAATAGAGGAAAGGAGAACATCACCACCCTGAACTCCTTGAAGGAAAGGTGGGATAAAAATATGATAGATAGAACTATTAAATATATTTATTAATTACAAGTAAGTCATCTGGTTTTCAGTTGAGCTGAATTTTTTAATCAAAACTTCCTAGTTTACCTATTTAAATTCAGACTTAAGTATATAACCCAGCATGTACAGATATATTTAAATCAAGGAAGCACTTCTGCATGTTTTATCCTAAGTTTCTGGATATCAGTAATGTTACTGTACCCTGAATAGCTACCCTAGTCTCTTGTGCTCTTGTACAATACAGTACTTTGTTATTGTTTCGTGGTTTCTGTGCATCACCCTGATAGGCTTTGTGCCTGCTTAGATTCAGAAATTTTTTACACTGGAGTGTAGGTGTGAAAATCCTTTTCCTTCAGAGAAACAGTCTAGATTGAACATGCCCAAGGTGGAGGAACTGTGTTTTCCTTCTCAGTTCCTCTTCAGTGGTCATCTATATATTCAAATGATTTGCCTGCCTTCCTTGTAACAGCTGTTCTTAGCTCTGTAGTATCTTTTGGGGAAGAACTGAGCAGGAAGAGGCAACTCCTCCCCCTCAGGCATGCACAATCAAGATTATGCCTCTGAAGGGAAGGACTTGCATACCTTAAAACAATCCCTAGATTTTTTCACTGGTGCAAAGTCCATCATTCTGAATGTTCAGATAAACACTTGAAAAGAAGGTACAGGTAATCAAAATATGTGTTCTTTTTTGCATCACATTCTGCTTTCTTTATAGTGAATAACGATTTTTTATTGGAAAATGTTGCCTTGCTTGCATCTGATCCTAATTCTTACTAAACCACAGAAGTGGTTAGCAATAGGGCAATGTTGAATATTCATGGCATTCAGATTTTGATGTGAAAATTGCCATTTCAGGAGGACAGATGTCCTACTGAAAGACGACAACTTTTGAAAAAATTTGTCCTCTGCAATGAAAATGCACAGTGCTTTCCATGTATCGGCAATCACTATGTTGAGAAATGAAAAAGGTGTGGATTGTGTAGTTTATCACTTTATTTAAAGTAGCAGTTGTTGATCCTGACACATCCATATGAGATGTATATACATTGGAAGCGGTTGGTCATAAACTTATGTGCATCATTGTGTTATATATGATTGGAGCACTTGATCATATAACTAAAGTTTTATAGCACATATTCCCACCACATCCATTCAGGTTCTATGTAGAAATGCAGCCATTCCACCCCAAATCATCTCTGCTTTTGTGGTGATCCGAATCTACATTAAAGGTGATGTCACAACTAGTGAAGTGGTCATTGGATTGCCATGGAAAATGGCCACACCAGAATGATTTTTATTGTGTGATGCGGTGAATAGAAAAAAATAATTCATCTTATTGTGATCTTGACAAAAATTAAGCAGCAGCAATTAGATTACCAGTTTGCTGCACAACCAGCAATATTGTTCAATAATTACTGTACAATTTTCAGGGATGTTTTGGGGACTTTGGCCCTGGGTCCAGTCCTGGATACAGGAAGCTCATGAAGATAAGACATAGGCTTCCTCATGGAATTTTTTAAAGATAATACTATTTCTTTACAATGTTTATACTGAATACTTTTCTTGTAGAATATGGAGCCTTATAGACCATGCACTGATTGCACGGTGCAATATGGAAGAACCAATTCGTTGTGCAGCTGTTAGTACTGATGGAATTCATCTTGCACTTGGAATGAAAGATGGTTCTTTCACAGTACTTCGAGTTAGGTATGTTTATAAATTAGAGACTATTAAACAAAAATAAACCAAAAAACCAACTAATTATTTCAGATTAGTTATGTCACACTGATACACTGCGTTTAAAAAGTGTAACAGCATGCTGGTAAAAGTTTATTTTCACAGGCAAAGTTCTGCCTTCTACCTGGCATTGCTGCATGGCATTATTGCCAAATCCATCCTTCCGTTTAGACCCCTGTGATGTATTTGTGTGGTACCCACAAGGCTAGTGCTGCTGTAGACAGCTGGTTTTTGTGGATTTATCTGGTAGTTGGGGGAATTCTGCATGAACAGGACCCAAGCCCACTACAAACCTGGCCCACATTCCCCCCTCCCCCAAACATACATGACCCTGGCCTCTTCATGAAAACACATTCTCTTTTATTTCTGAAATGTAGCTAAGGCTACAAGCCTTAGAACACTTTCCTGAGAGTAAGCCCTATTGAATAAAAAGGGACTTACTTCCAAGTAGACCAGTTTAGAATTGCTCCCAAAGAAAGCATATCCTGGTAATGAGCTTGCAGTCTGCACCAGTCCTCCTGACCCCAACCCCAGCCTAGTAAAGTGTACTAATTTCCCCCCATATCTTTGGGCCCTGTTCACAAGCAATGGCTGGATCCTACAAGTGATCTGCTGATGGAAAATAGAAGAGGGATGTTCTCTCCTGATTTTCCTTGTCAATGCACCTTCCTCAAACTGGGGCTTTCGTCAGTGAGAGTCCCCTGACCTCCCACAATGCTCTCTTGGAGCTTAGAGGGCAACTTAGGGGAGGGGGAAAGTGAGGAAATAATGTTTCTGCTAGTAGGGCATCAGTAGGATCAAATCCATTTTTTATTTTGCAAATTGAGAGACTCTTTACCTTATTTTGGTCTCCCAGACAGGTAAGTGCACACGTATGAAGACTTCCTTATTAACCTTTAGATGCCTCAACTTGAAACTGGGTATTGTCTTCTAGCTTTTTAGAAGTAGAGTGTCTTCTTGATAAGGAGTATAAGACCTGTATGTGTGAACATGGAAAATGGCAGAGAGCTAGGTATAAAACACAATGAAATTAATAGTGCAATCCTAAGAGCATGTTCCTGGGAGTAAACCTCATTGAATAAAGTGGGACTTGCTTCTGAGTAGACCTCCTTAGGATTGCTCCCTAAATATCTTTACCTATAGTCTTAACCATCTGATATTTTTCTTTTTCTGTGTTGCAGAGATATGACAGAGGTTGTTCATATTAAAGATAGAAAAGAAGCGATACATGAATTAAAATATTCCCCTGATGGAAATTTCCTTGCAGTTGGCTCCAATGACAGCTCTGTTGATATTTATGGTGTTGTTCAGCGGTACAAAAAGGTTGGAGAGTGTGCTGGATCCACAAGTTTCATCACTCATATGGACTGGTCATTGGACAGTAAATATTTGCAAACCAATGATGGCAGCGGGAAAAGGCTATTTTACAGAATGCCTGGTGAGATTTTATTCATGTGTGAATATAGGCAGAAATCTTGATGTTTGGGTTGCCAAATGCTTTTATAACACATTCTTGTTGCAGTGGTTGTGGCCAGTATTTCCTCTCCAAACCAGTCCCCACTAGGCATGGCACCCTGTTATCCTTCTCTGTAGAAATAGGTTTGCACTTCAACTGTCTTCCTATCTGAATATGACAGTTTAGCTTTAGTGCATGAAAAAGAGTCAGAATGCTGGAACTGTCAGTAATGCATAAAGATTACACATTTCTGCGCTTTTATTATTGCACTGAATTTTGGGTAGGGCAGTGGTATCTTGCAAAAGGATAGCCATTTCGGCCTATCAATATAAAAAATCTTGTGACACCTTAGTCTAACCACAGATATACTATATATGTTCTACTCCTCTCCCACTTTGTCAGGATATTTATTACATTTCCTTTAGTTCTCACATTATCTACTAAGTTTATCTAACTTTTTACTTCAGGTCATGAATATAAATTACAAACTTATGTTCCATCCCAATAATTGGTTTATTTATTCATTAATTTTATGTTATATCTGGTGTTTCTATCCAAACAGGAATAGCAGACACTTTACATTATAAACTATAGAAACAAATCAACAGTAATAAAAAACTAAAAATCTCAGTCACAAACTTGAATTCGTGCACCTGAAGAAATGGGAAGCTGCTTAGAAAAGTTGTGTTTATAAACCACTCTAAAGTGGTGCATTATTTTCCCCCCAGACAATTAAAACAATGAATGTAATCATGACATGAACGATTAAAAGCTGTGTCTTTTATGATTAGGTGGAAAAGAAGTGGCAAATAAAGAAGAACTAAAAGGTATCCAGTGGGCTTCATGGACCTCAATTTCAGGCCTTGAAGTTAATGGAATATGGCCTAAATATTCAGATATTAATGATATCAATTCCGTAGATGCAAATTTTATGGGCCAAGTTTTAGTTACTGCTGATGACTATGGAATAGTGAAACTGTTTCGGTATCCTTGTTTAAGAAAAGGTAACTTTTCTGTTTGGGCATTGGATTTAATTAATAATGGGTTTTACACATATGGAAAGCAGAGAATTTTTTTAAGCTTGAAAATTTAATAATTAAGAGTGGGATCAAAAGAGCTAGTTTAAATGTGTCTAAATGCTGGGCCATGCCCAGTAGAATACAGTGAGGGGGAAAAGTATTTGATCCCCTGCTAAATTTGCAAAAGATGACTTAGTACTTGGTGGCAAAACCCTTGTTGGCAATTACAGAGGTCAGACGTTTCTTGTAGGCAGCCACCAGGTTTGCACACATCTCAGGAGGTACTTTGTCCCACTCTTTGCAGATCCTCTCCAAGTCAGTAAGATTTCGAGGCTGATGTGTAGCTACTCGAACCTTCAGCTCCCTCCACAGATTTTCGATGGGATTAAGGTCTGGAGACTGGCTAGGCCACTCCAGGACCTTAATGTGCTTCTTCTTGAGCCACTCCTTTGTTGCCTTGGCCATGTGTTTTGGGTCATTGTCATGCTGGAATACCCATCTTCGACCCATTTTCAATGCCCTAGCTAAGGGAAGGAGGTGCTCACCCAAGATTTGATGATACATGGTCCCGTCCATCGTCCCTTTGATGCGGTGAAGGTGTCCTGTCCCCTTAGCAGAAAAACACCCCCAAAGCATAATATGTCCCCCTCCATGTTTGACGGTGGGGATGGTGTTCTTGGGGTCGTAGGCAGCATTCCTCCTCCTCCAAACACGGCGAGTTGAGTTGATGCCAAAGAGCTCGATTTTGGTCTCATCTGACCACAACACTTTCACCCAGTTCTCCTCTGGGTCATTCAGATATGCATTGGCAAACTGCAGACGGGCCTGTACATGTGCTGTCTTGAGCAAGGGGACCTTGTGGGCTCTGCAAGATCTCAGTCCTTCACTGCGTAGTGTGTTACCAACTGTTTTCATGGTGACTATGGTCCCAGCTTCCCTGAGATCATTGACAAGTTCCCCCCGTGTAGTTCTGGGCTGCTTCATCACCGTTCTCATGATCATTGCAACTCCATGAGATGAGATCTTGCATGGAGCCCCAGACCGAGGGAGGTTGACAGTTAGGGTTGGGTTGTCACCTTCTCACCAAGCTGCTTGGCAATAGTCTTGTAGCCCAGTCCAGCCTTGTGCAGGTCTACAATCTTGTCCCTGACATCCTTGGACAGCTCTTTGGTCTTGGTCACGGTGGCTAGTTTGGAATCTGATGGATTGATTGCTTCTGTCAACAGCAGAACCCTAACCCTAATCTGGCTGGTTGATAGGGGATCAAATACTTATTTCACTCATTATAATGCACATCAATCTCGGACTTCTGTCTTCTGGGGTTTTTCCTGTTGTTATTCTGTCTCTCACAGCTACAATAAACCTACCATTAAAATTATGGACTGGTCATTTCTTCGTCAGAGGGCAAACGGGTAAATTCAGCAGGGGATCAAATACTTTTTCCCCTCACCGTATTTAACCCCCCTCCCCATTTAAACTGCTGGCTTCCATGTGATATCGCAAACTACTTTTGGGGATCCCCTGAATTTTAAAATCAGCTCGCCATATTTCTTGGAGAGTTGTTGTTTGAGAAACACAAGCAGAAAGTATTCCCAATTACATGAATTGTACAGTTCTTCGGATTCCACCATTTTGCTTAAATAATGGAATCTGCCCTCAAGACTGACCGGGAAACTCCAGCTTGTACAGAATGCCGCAGTAAGGGTCCTTATGGGGACTCCACTGAGGCCCCATATTCAGCCAGTGCTATGTCAACTGCACTGGCTCCAGCTGGAACACCGATCAGGTTCAAGGTGCTGTTTTAACATTTAAAGCCTTATATGATCTGGGGCCATTGTATCTGTGGGACCGTCTCTCCCGGTATGCCCCCCAGAGAGCTCTACGCTCCTCAAACAACAACTTACTGGTGGTGCCTGGCCCAAAGAGTGTCCGGCTGTCCCCAACTAGGGCTACAGCTTTTTCTGCCCTGGCCTGGTGGAATTCCCTTGCTAGTGAGACCAGGGCCCTGAGGAACCTTAAAGAATTCCGCAGGGCCTTTAAGACAGAGATATTCTGCCAGGCCTGTAGTTGAGGGCAGCAAGGGTTTATCATCAGAGCTGGCCTCCCTCCCCCCTTCCCCTGTGATGTGCCAACTTAAATTTTGGGGATCCTGTAGGGTTGCCAACCTCCAGGTACTAGCTGGAGATCTCCTGCTGTTACAACTGATCTCCAGCCGATAGAGATCAGTTCCCCTGGAGAAAATGGTCGCTTTGGCAATTGGACTCTATGGCCCTCCCTAGGGTTGCCAGGTGCCCGGTGGTGGCGGGCAACCCCCTGGCAATTAGCCCCTCTGCCCGCCGACCACCTGAGGGTCGCACCCACAGCATCATAGCTCCTGCCGGAGCAGAGGAGGGGCCTGGTAAGCCTAGCCCTCCCCAAACCCCACCCTCCTCAGGCTCCACCCCAAAAACCTCCCGCCGGTGGCGAAGAGGGACTTGGCAACCCTAGGGCCTTGACTGCTCTTCCATGCCAACTGCAGTCCTATGCTCCCATGATGGGTGCCTCTTGTTTATTTATTTAACTGATTAATGATTGGAACAGTTTTTATAATGTTAAGGTTGATTGTATTTTATGGTTTTATTATATTATATGTTGTTTTGAGACTCTTAGTGCCCTGAGCCCGGCCTCGGCCGAGGATAGAAGGCGGGGTAGAAATCACTAAATAAATAAATAAATAATATTGAATTTTAGCATTCATGACCTTAGCTTGTGCTTTAGGTAAGAAATATTGCAGTATCAAGGAGATTCTATATTCAAATTAGCATCGTGGACCCAGATAGTGGGATTTTTTTGTTTTTGTTCAGTAAAGGAGTTGGGGAGAGATGAATAAGGGTGGGCAAGAACCCAGACTGAAATCTCTTCCTGGAAAGTAATAAATGAACCACTGTTTATGATTCAAATAAAAACATTTGATTGGTTTAGGCTGGAGTCCTAAGAGCACTTTTCTAGGAGTAAGCCCCACTGAATAAAATGGGGCTTACTTCTGAGTAGACTTATTTCGGATTGCTCCCTTAGCTCTTCCCAGTGATTTCACAGTTTGGCAAAGTAGCATAATAAACTTTTAGCTGGCTAAATTGATATAAAAGATATTCTGCATTGTGCTGTCTAATTAATGCATCTTTTAAAAACCCAAGATTTTGTATTATTGTCTTTCGCCAGTAGGTGAAGACTTGTTTTGCACTCCCAATAACTGTTATTGGCTTTCTTCCCTGGTTTTAGTGTTATGTGCTTATATATTTTTATTGAATTATTTTATACATACTTTATTTTAAATGTTGTTTTAATGTTGAAATAATTTGATGTTCACTACCTTGGGGAACCTGTTTGGGTGGAAAGGCAGCATAGAAATGTTTTAAGTAAAATAAAACATCATTTGATACATAATTTTTTTTTTTTTTTTTTTTGCAGGAGCCAAGTTTAAAAAATATCTTGGTCATTCAGCACATGTGACAAATGTCAGATGGTCACATGATTATCAGTGGGTTATTTCTATTGGTGGAGCAGATCATTCTGTTTTTCAGTGGAAATTTGTTCCTGAAAGAAAACTGAAGGATGCTTTTCACATAGCACCACAAGGTGAGAGAAATGGACACTGAGTGTGACAGAGACTAAGGGTTACCCGAGACTTCTATATTGTGGTTTGTTCTTTCTTTTGATTCTCTACCAGGCCACACAGTTGTGTTATTCCTGTCTTGATTTCCCCCATTGCAGACTGCTTCATACTCTTTATCCTTATCCTGCTGTCTGACCACTGGAGATCTTACTTTCTTGAGTGTCATAAGTGTCACTGGCATCTGAAGTACTCTGGAATTCGACCTTGATCACAAACAAACAAAAAACATAATTACTAGGAAAAAAAATTTCAGATGTCACAGGGTAATCAACAGTCCTCTCTGTAGCATTGCTTTGCACTCATGAAATACACGTTCTTTTACCATCCAAAGTCTGCTCATGGTGCCCCACTTTGATATATATATTTTATTTGATTTTTACCAATGGTGGATAGAGCAAATTGGGTAAACCAACCAAATTTCAAATGCCTTTTTATAAAATATTATGAAAACTTACAGAGAACATTCAAATGCCCATCATCCCATCCAATTCAACTACCTAACTACTCAAGTGAGTTTTAAAGTGGACAGATTAGGGATGGTAAATGCACAGCGATCGTAATGAGGTCTATGTTGGGAGATTTTCTTTTGTCCTCCCCTTGTAGTTCGTTGTGCATGGTTTTTCTCTGCCCGCCTCACTTACCAAAAAGCAACCCAGAGAGATCTGGATCCTTGCACACAGAGAAACACTCTTACACAGTCACTCTTAAACAGCATTCAAACCATATGAAGAGTTAATCAAACAGTTTTATTGAACTTACAAAAAGAATATAAAGCAAAGGAAAAAGCAATACTTAACTAAATATATATGACATAAAGTAACAGACTCACAGACAGACAGACAGTAACAAAGGCCTTTGGGTCACTTCCAAAGAGAGAGACAGAGATGGCATCCATTGAATGGGTCTGTGGTCTCTGTGGAAGGACAAAACTGGGCATCTGGATTAGCCTTTTATGGGCTGGACCGTGAGGAGAGGGTCTCAAATGACCCCTCCCTGTCACATTCTTTAGGAAATGAGTTTCCACAAATCATGACTAGATTGTTTAGAAATATCTTGTTCCATAATAATTCTTTCAGTGTCCGGGCCTGCTAACTGATTGTCCTGTCCATCACTCAATGTACCAAAAACAATCTCCCCACTACGTGGGCAGATAATTTGTTGTCTGTTTTAATAACCTTGGTGTTATAAACATAAATTTGGGGCATCTGATGTGCTGTGGGTGATTAACTGTTGGCAATGCAATTTCTTATGACCCTTTAGGTCAGAGTCCTAATTGGAGCTGATGTCAGCTAAAAGTCAGGTCTTCACTTAGAATGGCTTCTAAGTTATAGATTAATAATCTACAGATTAATTGGTTTTTCTTAACACAAACTAATAATATTTAATATAAACTAATAATCTTAATATAAACTAATGTTCAATACCAAAAATTCCCGCCACAGTCTACTCAGAATAAAGTACCGTGTTGTTCACCGGGCATAAGCATAGCTTGTTGTGCATGTGTGTTCCCTTCTGCCTGCACAGTTGAAGTCTTCTTGGTTTGGGAAGCCTTGACTCAAGCTCTTCATTTATGATGATGTACTGAGCCAAATGGAGATTGATTCCTTTCCCAAAAAGGGGATTCTAAACCATGGACAAATGCCGTTTTCTGAATTTTAAATCCAAATTAAGAAGTCTTCTGTGCAAGAGGGAATGAATGAGGGAGGGAGCACAGAAGCATCCCATACAAGCTTATGGTTTCTCATGATGTATGACTGGCCTTAGAAGCAGGAAGAATAAACTAGAAAACTCATGAAGTGTAACTGAAGATAAAACTGACTTTCGTTTTTATATCGGTTCATATAACTGCTTTATAAGTAGTTTTATTATGTCAAGAATTCTCATAGCTTTGTTATTTGTAATTACTTGGGATATTTAGTGGAGTAGTTTTAAATTACTTTAATGTTGTTTCGTTATCAATTTTATTTATTTTGTGACACAGAAAGCCTGGTTGATTCTAATAGCGAGGAATCAGATTCTGATCAGTCTGATGTTCCAGAGCTGGACTCTGAAATTGAGCAAGAGACTCAGCTCACATACCGTCGACAGGTATGTTTTAATGAAACAGTGTGATTTACTCCCCCCCCCCAATTTTTTTTTAGCAAGCCCTTTGTAATGTAGAGATTGGATATTGCTCAGACCATAGACTGTGCAAGAAATGGCAATGCAAAGTGGTCGGAGCAGTTACAACAGCTGTTGGCCAGGAGCCCCAAGCCCATGGCATCCTGTCTGCCTAGGAGCAGTTATTGATCTTCGTTTAACCCTTACAAACTTACTTGGTTGGGCTGTGATGATCAGACATGAGCCGGTTACTGGGTTGGTTCAATTCAGCACCGAAAGACTCAAATGCATGATGAACACGTTTGTATCAGTTTTTTTCAAAACTGTGCATGCACAAAAACGCTGCCAGTCCAAACCGATCAGCATCCATTAACGTTGCTAAGAACTACTTAGATCAACATCAAACAGTGGGATTTAAATTTTTTAACTGATTTAACTATATATTTAAATAATTCCCTGCTGAGTGGAACAGCAGTTTTGCATGGTGGGGCGGGGTGGGGGCAGTAGAAAGTTCAGGTGTGTCTGTGAAATCATGCATGTGTGAAAAGTTGTTTATCCTATTAGGAAGGAATAGAGTGAAGCTACTTGCTGAACAGCCATGAATAGGTTGACAAAGAGTCCATTGAAAAATCTTCTCGCTATGCAACTGACGAACAGGACATGAGTTGAACTAGCAGATATTTGAGCTTCCCTGATTTAGTAATCGTGATTTCTTTAGAAGCACTGTTTCAAAACTGTGTTCAACTCAAATTATATTGGGAATTAGCTTTGTGTTTTACTTTCAGTGCGATGTTTTATTATTTTCAGGCTTTTCTCCAAGGTTAATTCAGTGTTATGTATTATGTTGTGCATTTTTATAGATTCCTGTGAAGACAGTGAAATCTATCAGAAACTGTATCCAAAAATTTTTAGTTAACTATTTTCTTTCATACATTTTTGGCTGTGCCTGAGTCCTGTTCTTCAGTGTTTGGTGCCACCCCTCTTATTATTTCTAGAAGCTGTTGCAACATCTCGACCTAGTTCAGGTTGTTGCAGTGGAAGTTTTTGCAAAGCTCTTGGACATGCATATCTTGGTTCCTGAGTACATATTGGGGGCTTGGCTGTCTGTCCAGGTACCAGAGTACAGAACCATCAACACAGTGCTGCACAGGGAGCAATCCTAATCAGATCTGCTCAGAAGCAAGTCCCATTTTACTCAGTGGGGCTTATGTCTAGGAAAATGTTCCTAAGATCGCAGCCATAATTAGAAGAAGAGGTGGTTTTTATACTCCATTTTTCTCTACTGTAAGGAGTCTCAAAGCGGCTTACAATCACCTTCCCTTCCTTTCCATGCAACAGGCATCTTGTGAGGTAGGTGGGGCTGAGAGAATTCTGAAAGACTGTGCCTAGCCCAATGTCACCCAGCAGGCTTCATGTGGAGGAGTGGGGGATCAAACCTGGTTCTCCAGATTAGAGTCCACAGCTCTTAACCCACTACACCACGCTGGCTGTCATGCCTCTGATTATAGATCATGCCTCTGCTATCAAATCTGTGCAAATTTTTTCAGCCTCCCTAACGTAAAGCCTCTGAAGTCAGTGGAAATTAGCCCTAGTACTCAGAGTAATTACAGCAAATAGAAAGAGCAGAGGATGTATCTTTTTACAATACTTTAATTAATTGTATTGCAATTTCTGTCAAGTGTTATCATAAACAACTACAATGTGCTGCTTTTGTAAAAAAGTAAGAAAACTAGCTGTAAACCTCTGTTCAGACAGATTTACTTTTCAGACGTATGCTATTATAAAGAGCATATATATTCTCTGCTAAGGTTTACAAAGAAGATCTACCTCAGCTTAAAGAGCAATGCAAAGAAAAACGAAAAACTGCAGCATCAAAAAGAAGAGAACGGGCTCCAATCAATAGTATAAGGTTGCACTTTGTTCATGGGTATGTAAACAATTAATTTATGCCTTAAAGCATTTCACAAAGATTATTTTCTTGCATGCAGAATTTGACATCTAAATTAATATCTAAAGAATTCACCAAAATTATGAAGTTTGTTTGTTTCAACTTGGCATTTGCATTTAGTGGAGGAGTTATGGGTTGGATTCTGTCAGTTTTTTCATTTAACTTCACCTAATTCCTCTAATTTCTAAAGCCCCTATCCCAGATGTCTCTGCAGATCCCTTGATCACTTGCATAGGCTTTTTGCTGGTCAGAAGGGACCTTCTCTTCACTTTTACAGTAGAGGAAATCTAATTGGCTCCAACCCTACGGACTTAGTGCCATCCTAAGCAGAGTTACATCCTTTTAAGTCCAGTGAAGTGAATGGACTTCAATGAGTGTAACTCTTTTTAGGATAGTTACATTGGAGTCCAGTAGTCCATTAGAGACCAACAAGAGTTTCTGGGTGCAAGCTTTTGAGAGGCAAAGCTCCCTTCATCAGACTCAGTAAAGTAGAAATGGAGATCTTTTTAGGATGATAATGTTACAGCCCAATCCTAAGGAGTGGGGGCTGAAAGGGGATAGGAGCCGGTGTGACCCACCGTTTGTGGCCACTTGTGCCATTAACTGTCACTAATGCCTATGCAGAGCCACTTATGCTGGCTCTGGGGTGCCGTGAGGCAGCCCAAGCTGTGGGTGCCAGCGCAGCTTCGCCAGCAGCGTTTTCCTAGTGCAAGGGCTCATGCTGGCGTCAAAGGGAGCATCCCCAGGGATGAAGCTAACTTTATTCAGTTCCTTAAGTCATTTTGGCGCAGGAACGCCCCTTTTCACAGGCACTGAGTTACACCTGCAAAAAGGCAGGCATAGGCCCATGGAACTCAATGGAGAGTTTCACGGGGTTTTCTCTGAAGTCACATTTTTGGCTTGCTGCTCCCTGCAGCAAGCTGCTCAGGAGGCCGCATGGCTTCCCCATCCCCAGCCGCTGTACAACCACCCACTCCTTAGGATTGTGCAGTTAGGGTATTAATGGAGTTATAAATACAATATCTGGTTATTGTAAAGCGCTTGATAGTTATCTGGTTAGGATGAGTGTGTGTGCCTGTTAGGTTTCATGCCAAATAAATTTCAGCTAAATTGCGGTGTTTACCAGATTGTGTTCCTTGAGATATTCTTCTAGTAAGTAGCAATTCATTCTTAGATAATTTTGATGAAACTATTGTTTTGAAAGTCATTTTACTTAAATTTTTGTAATTTAAAAACCAACATGTTTACATTATTTTACTATTTAATGGTGTATATGGTCTTAATGCCAAACTGTTTTATTAGTTACAGAGGCTATGACTGTCGAAGTAATTTATTTTACACCCAGACTGGTGAAATTGTATACCATGTTGCGGCAGTAGGTGTGGTGTACAATCGACAGCAAAACACACAACGCTTTTATTTGGGTCACGATGATGACATTCTCTGTCTTGCTATTCATCCATTAAAGGACTATGTGGCAACGGGCCAGGTAGGACTAATGTTTAATTAATCAAGAGATCTAATATTCATTAAAACTTTACCAAGTAATATTTCATAAATAGTGTCACCTGTATCTGTGAACACATTTGAAAGGAATCACTT
Organism: Euleptes europaea; assembly: GCF_029931775.1. NCBI lineage: Eukaryota > Metazoa > Chordata > Lepidosauria > Squamata > Sphaerodactylidae > Euleptes > Euleptes europaea. Next base: position 27,217,265 of record NC_079317.1, read on the forward strand.
TTGTAAGGTCTATTTTTTCCATCAGTTGTGTTGAATTTTTAAAAAAGGACTTTTTAATCTCTCCCCCTCAGTATCTCCCCCAGTTCCTCAGTGGTGCCTTTCACTGGTGTTACCTCTTTTGTGCGTAAACCATTCAAACCCATGGCCACATTTCCATAGTCATTCCTTTCCATGAAAACTCTTTTTCTAGTGGCAATTAGTTTGTCTTACAGGGTTAGCAAACTAGCATCCTAGCACTGTGCCCCTCTTTTCGTCAAATTTCACTCAAACAAACTGGTCCTTTCTTCCTAAAGCAGTTTCTCATCCTCCCAGTATTTTTCCGGTATCTCTGGCAGTATTTTTCCAATCTACCACCAGTGATTATGAATGTACACTCTATACTTTGAGTGTAAAAGAAGCTTTTTTAAAAACAGACACCCCCCCCTTAGGAGGGATACCTGTTTTTTCCCGTTTTTCTTCTCCAAAAATGGATAGAATGGTCTCCTCAGAAAACCCTGATCTGATGGATTCTCAACTGTCAAACATTGTTACGTCCGTGCAGCCATCTCTTGTCTGATCCAGATTACTGCTGATTCTGCCAGGGCCCAAGCATCTTCCACTGCTTTTCTCCAAGGGGTCACACTCAGGGAAATCTGCAGGGGTGCTACAGGGCCATCAGCTTCCAGATTTGTGAAATGTGCCTCTGTTTGCATGAATGCCAGGCATGAATCAGCAGTTGGAAAGGCAGCTCTTCAAAGTTTATTTATCCGAGAGCTCCACACACCCCTCCGTGGTAAGGGAGCTTTATATATACCCTCTATGTGGCACAGCACACATAACCTGAAGATTAAAACCAGGTTGCAGTTATCTGTAACTGTTGCTCATCAAGAGTCTTCTGCGCAGGCACCCATTCCCTCCCTCCAGGCCCTATTGTCAGCTCTACATGATTTTTAAAAAGTTTTAATTGTAATTATGTGAAATACCATGATGCTTTTATTCCTTTCCTTTAGAACTCCTTCTGTGGCTACAAAGAACTGAAGGAAGGCGGTGCTCTTCCAGCTGAACTGCATGACAGTTCTGGTGGGAAGGCCCCCTTGAACATCCGAAGGCCAGAATAGCAATGAACTACTGGAATTTTTAAAAAAAATCATATATTTAAGTTAAAGAGAGTGTTGTAATCCCATAAAAGGAGGACAGATTGGTTAGGATATAGAAGCTATGAAGAAATAATAAAATGTTAGTAATACTGCTCCTGTAGTACTACTAGTTTTATTTTGATTTGGCTCTGTCTGTAAACTATTTTTTTTAAATACATATAATCAGATGTGAAATAATTGTGCTTTCTGTTTTATTCAAGGTTGGTCGGGACAGCTCAATTCATATTTGGGATACCGAGACAATCAAGCCACTGTCCGTGTTAAAGGGCTATCACCAATATGGTGTTTGTGCAGTTGACTTTTCAGGTATTCATTATTATCGCTCATCTCTGAAATTAGAGTCCTCATATATTTATATCTGTATATATTTATATATCTGTGCTCCTTATGGTTAGAATCCCTTTCTTGATCTTTCTCATAATACTTCCTCAGTTTCCATTTTAAAATCTTTTCTCCGAAGCTATTGTTTGTTTAGTTTTCCATGGCTCTTTTGCAGTTAAGTTGGCTTGAGTGCTTCCTTTTGTAACTCTGGAACCTCTGCTTATGTTCCCCTTCCTGTGTTTACACTCTCCTCTCTAGGAGTTATGTTGTACCTGGGTGAGGGTGCGGGGGACAAAGATAACTTTGGGCAATTGGGCCCAGCACCAGCTGTTAGCCTGTCAGCTCTCAAGCAGTTTCCCGTAGCTGACCCATCTGCCGTTTCTTAGGATACTTAGCCTTGCAGTGCCTTGTGCTCCAGGCCTCCTCTTTTTCTGGGGTCGGGGGTGGGTGGGGGTTACCGTCAGCCAGGAGCAGCGAAAGGAAGGGAAGGTGGCAGACTGCACCTTTGTCATTTGTTTTAGTGATGGGTGCAAATGAGACCTTCCCTTTGCTGAGAGAGAGTTGCTGGATGCCAAGCACTTCTTCAGCCTGCTCCTTTCAATCTGAGCTGCATACCAGGGAGAAGCCTGCAGGTCTGTGTGCCCCACCCATCCTGTAATCAGCTGACCTCTGGGTGGGCTACAGGAAGCTACTTGAGAGCTGACTGACTGACAGCCAGTGCTGGGCCCAATTGCCCAAAGTTATCTTTGTCCCCCCACCCCACCCAGGCACAAATGATGCCCCAGCTCATGGCTGGAGCTACACTTTATATGGAGACAGACACAACACTCTGGCACTTTTGAAATAACTCCGGACCCTCAAACACTGATGGGGCTGATCATTTCCTAACTGCAGGACGGTAATTGATCTCTACCTCAGGTTCTACCCTAGGCTATTCCAAATCTTGCTTCTCAAACTCTAAATTTACAAGTACCCTCCTCTAATAATCCTAACCCTAAAGAGGACGAAGAAAACAGTTGTGGATCTGATTCTCATAATTCCAGGTGGCGGTTCTCAGACTAAGAGGCCATTCTAGATTAGAACAGTGGTCTGTCTAGTCCAACATCATGTAGTTATGAGAGCATAACATTCCTGAGCAAACCATTAAGCCCTGCGTGTTAGACTCTTCTCTTACTCTTTATTAAATGTTTTCTTTAAACCTGAATACTAGATATCATAAATGCCCCCCAGTTTTTTGAAGAACTTCCTGTTAGTTCCTTTGTTTAACAAGCAAGGGCAGAACACCTCCTGCCTCGTTACATGCACACTGATGACAGCAGCAGAATCTAATTCACTCACTGGTAGAGAGGATTCCTCCATGGCTTGTTCCTCACTGCAGTACACCTCTTGGTGCTTGATGCTTGACTTGTGCATCTTGCTAGATACAGAATAATAATTCATATGTACCCTTCTCATCATTCATTTCCTTTTACAGCGGATGGCAAATGCCTGGCTTCAGTTGGAATAGATGATGCTTGACTTGTGCATCTTGTTAGATACAGAATAATAATTCATATGTACCCTTCTCATCATTCATTTCCTTTTACAGCGGATGGCAAACGCCTAGCTTCAGTTGGAATAGATGACAATCACACTATTGTTCTTTGGGACTGGAGGAAAGGGGAGAAACTTTCAGCTGTAAGGTAGGAATGTAGCTATTTATGAAAACTGTAGCAAAAGCATAATTCAAATAGCATTAACCAGGATGAAAGTATAACCGATATGAGCTGAACTGGACCATATCCATATACACAACTGGAGAACAAGATCACACCTTCCTGCCCCATCCTCTGGGTCAGTTGGGCATCCACAGAGGGTCATAAATTGCATAGGCTCAGTTTTTCACTATTGATATCCCACATTCAATCAGGATGTGAACTGTATGAATCTGATCTTATGCATTGATGTTACCGAAACTGCTCTTTGATTGGGGAAATTAGCATGAGCAGCGGCACTAATTTATTTATATAGTGGAATCACCCAATGTATACAGGGTTCTTTTCAGTGAACCTCAGAATAACGACAGACCAAGGATTTCCAGATTAAAAGTGTTTATGTATTCATTCATTCAGTGTTGCAAATACATACATACAAGAAAATAAGAATAAAAGGAGGTAGGATTAGAGACATTTCTCAAAGGAGAGGATATTGTTGATTGGGTAATACGTTACCGATCTAGAAGTGGAGATGTCCAAAATCCGTGGCACATAGGTACAAAATGAAATATAGCGGGGAATGGGAGAGGGACGTATCGGAGACTTGAGCCAGCCAAGTCACCGGAAAGGAGGGGTGTGTGTGGAGCTCTGTGAAACTCAACACACACGGTAAAAAGGAGAGACAGGTAGAGCAGAAGAACAACAACTTGCTTTGTCAGGGAGGGCAAAATATACCCTTCTCTGGGGTGGCGAGAGTTGAGATTCCCCATATGGCTCCTATCTAAAACAATAGGGATCAAAGACTTTGGCTGCAGAGATAGGGCAAAGTGATAATTTGTAAACTAAGCTGGCACCAATGATTTACATATCTCCGGGATGTCTTGACTCGATCTTCTCATGTTCGACAGTACCTCAGGAAGATGTGAATCTTTACACTCCAGGGATGCGGCGGATGTTTTTCTCACAGGATAGAGGGGTGGGGGGGTGGCAGGAGAGAGCAACGTGATGCTCTCGCTTCAGTGTTATGGCTTCCCTTTGGATCAGGAAATAATCAAGATCATGGCTTCCCTTTGGATGGTTCTGCAGGGGTGACCCGGTCTCTTGTTCTGGACAGCCTGGTAATGCAGCGGAGCACTAGCCCAGAATAGCAGGCTATAACGCTTAGACAGTACAGTGAGTCTCTGGTGTGGTTGCCATGACCAGGGCGGGAGGTCAGGCAGCGTATATGGCAACATTGAAGTCCTATGAACACATTGGGTTGGATCCAGCAGAAAATTTCTGGTAGTGCTACGGCTCTTGTGAAAGCAGAAGTGCAAAAAAAACTGCGGTAGCAGCTTGTGCTAAGTCAGACTTATTGGATCTCTGCTTGTGTTTCCACATGTGCAAGATTTTGTGCAACCAATTTCTGGGCAAAAAATATAAGAAAGAAAGCACTAGGCATTACATAAATGAAACTACACTAAGACCATTTGTGTTTCTTCTTGTGGTTCGCTCGATCCAAGCTATAATATCCAAGATGTCCAGCAGGCCTGGGGGGGGGGGGTGTTTACAAAAATATTGTGGCAATTAAAAGGAGCCGAAAAGCAAATCCTGAATAATGCCGAATTACAACTTCGTTTTCAGGTATTGCTCTTAGAAGAGTTAAGAGTTTTTTGGGTATACAATGATGTTGTGATAAAGCATCTACTTGGCATGCAGAAGGTCCCAGATTCAATCCCTGCCATCTCAAGTTAAAGGGAAGAGGTGATAGGTGATATGAAATACCTCTGCCTGAGACCCTGGAGATCCACTGCAAGTCTGAGTAGACAATACTGACCGTGATGAACCAAAGATTTGATTCAGAATAAGGTGGCTGCATGTATTTTACAGAGCAGAGGTATCTTTAATGATCAAGGCCGCTATCAAAAATAATACTTCAGAGTCTGCCATAAGTGTATTGTTTAGGCAATCTAAACTTTTTTGTGAAAGTAAAAATAATCATACACCTCCTTTTATTAGAGTTACATTACCTAGAACAGTTTTAAAGGAATATTTAACTATTGTGTTTTGTTTTGTATTACAGAACATAAAAATGAAATATCTGATCAAGGTTTTAAAAGTTAAATAGATAATCCTTTTATTTTTCTGATGTAAGCATGCACTACTAAATGTTTTAACTTCGCCATTTCAACATCGACAGCTTTTGCAGATTTTGTTTGTCTTAATTTTATGCCCATGCAGAAATCTTTTTCCACATATCAGAGAGAGTCTATTTTGTGTATTGTTTTAGGGGGAGCAAAGACAAGATCTTTGTTGTTAAGATTAACCCCTACATGCCTGATAAACTTATTACAGCTGGAATTAAACACATAAAGTTCTGGCGAAGAGCAGGTAAGAAAAGTAATTTAAGGTACTGACATATTTTTAAAAGTCACTTTAATTTCTGGGCACCAAAATATCCAATGCCTACACAAGGGGGATATAGTGACACATTGTGCCAAAACATAGATTCCAGTGTGTAATCCCATAGACAGGAGCCATTGCAGAGAAGAAAATAGAGTTTGTCTCTTTGTCTTGCCTCTTATGATACCATAATTAAATCATATGCCGATTTACTTACTTTTTCTCACTTATTTATCTCAGTTGCTTTCCCTGACACCTCAAAACAGAGGAAACTATGAAAAAACAGCAAGAAGTGATTTAAAATGATAAATAGCATTGGATAAAAACTGCTTTGTGTGGTCTTTTAGACATCTTTGCTGAAGGATATATGTAATGATTTGTTTTTATTTTACTCAAGGAGGTGGACTGATTGGGAAAAAGGGCTACGTAGGCCCAATGGGGAAGATTGATACAATGATGTGTGCTGTTTATGGCTGGACAGAGGAGATGTCTTTTTCTGGAACATCAACTGGAGATGTGTGTATATGGAGAGATATGTTCCTTATTAAAACTGTGAAATCACACGATGGTCCAGTATTCAGCATGCACGCACTAGAAAAAGTGAGTGGCTTATTTTGGATATGAATCAGTAATAAATAGATGGTCAGGACCCAGAGAGCTAATTTCTATATGCCTAATGGCTTGAGCATGTAATTTGGGAAATTCCACTATTTTTCTTTAAACAGACCATTGTGCCATATCACAAATTGTTCTTGCAAGTTTCAAAAGGCGTTTTTATCATGCGACCTAAAGGCCACTTGGATGCACAGGTTCTTAGAATTCCAGCCTAGGACTGCAGGGTCTAATATCTATTGCTATATTTTCTGTTTTATGATAAATCTGTGAGGGTCTCTGTCTTTGTGTCTCTGCTTTCCATCACCTGCGGTGTTATCAGTGAACTCGTAAAAGCAGTTCACACCTTCTGGTCTCAGGCGCCAGGCCTGATGGCCCATGTATCTTCCCCCCCGCTGTTCTTCCTGCCAGTACTCCCTCAGGCCGGTGCGGCCTTGGAAGTGTGATAGCCGCACCAGACTTCCTGGGATCCGTCTGATGTTTTGTATTATGCCAAGCTTGTAACTTCCCATAACAATAAGTGTGAACCCCAGTGCCCCAGTGCCCTGGAGTCAATATATTCTGTAAACCCGTATAGCCCCTCACTTGCAACTTTCTACCTGTGCCTGTCTCATCTCCTGAAGGCTTCAATAAATCTATTGTTTCTGTATCAACGTCTGAGCAACTGATTTGGAGAAGCAAACTCTGAGAGGGGGATCTCTCACATTAAGTTGCAAGTCTTTGCCTCTCGGACTGCAGCTGTACCGCTTTGGACAGAATGTCAGCCGACGAGGACACCACCCCTAACCCCGATGCCCCCAAGGAACCGGACGAGCCGGAGAAGCCGGACCCGAAGGAGGAGGGAGCCAAGCCAAAGAAACCGAAGGGTCGTGCCCCCGACCAAGATCGGGACGAACGTCCCCGGGGGCTTACTTATTGGCTGGACTCTCCCAAGGGCTGGTCGCTCTCGCGGACTGCGGCGAAGGATCGCCGGTTGGCCTTCCCCAGCACGGGACTCGAAGGGGACCCGGCCCGCAAAGAGGCCCTCATGGAGGAAGAACGAAAGCAGTGGCAGGAAGACCGCCGGGCTATGCAGGAGCAGATGGAGACCATGCAACGCGTAATGGGTGAGATGGCCACGACCCTAGATGCGCTGAAGTTGCAACCTCCAGCCGGTGCTCCCCCAGACGGGGCGCCGGTAGTTCCGCCCGCAACCCCTGCCCCCCCGGCCCGTCGGGACCTGAAAGTCACGTATGACGGGTCGGGAGACCAGTTGACCTTTTTTATGGTCCAAGTAGACATTTTTATGCGGGAACAAGGCCGAACCTTCGTTTCTGAGGAGTCCCGGGTGCAGTACGTGGCTTCCTTACTGCAAGGGGAGGCGGCTGCCTGGATGGTGTTGCAGTATGAACTCCGCTCGCCGGTGCTGCGAACCCTGGACGAGTTCATGGTAGCACTCCGAAACCGTTTTGAGGACCCGACTCTGGGTGAGCGGGCTAAAGCCTCCCTGATGCAACTGCGCCAAGGGACTAAGTCGGTGGCGCAGTATGCAAGTGAGTTCCAGTCACTGGCTAGCCGAATTCTGGACTGGAGTGAAGCTACCTTGGTACAATGTTTCAGGGAGGGTCTCAACCCAGACCTCCAACATTGGGCCTTCATGCAAGGGAACCCCCCGGATGTGGAAGGTTGGGTTCGCCATGCTGCTGACATCGAGAATCGCAAACAACTCCTGAACTTGTCCAAGCAACGGCTTGGGCGAGACCCCAGGCCCCGAGGTGACCGTGGCCGGGAACTCCGGCAAGGGGGTGGCGGGGGTCTCTCGGCCGCGGAACGCCGCAAGCGGTTCGAGGCCGGCGTCTGCCTGATCTGCGGGGGAAAGGGTCACTTTGCATCGCAATGCCCCTCTCGCTCAGGCCGTCCGACCCCCCCTCGCCAGACCCAGGCCGAGCCGACGAAACCGGCCGCCGACAGCCAGCCTCGCCGCAGAAGTGGACCACTGAGCCGGCGCTCCGGCGCACCCTCCGCTCTCCACGCGCGCCCCCAGGATGGGGCATCCGACTCTACGGTCCCATCGGGGTCCCGGATTACAAATACCGTCTTTGATTCGGACGGCTCCCCGGAAGCCACCACCCCGTCCCCCTCTTCCAGCGAGGAGGAAGAGTGGGAACAGCCGGCAAAAAACGCCGTCGGTCTGCTGTAGAGGGGGCTCCGCAGCAGACCGTCCCTATCGTTGTGCAAGGAGCTCCACCGATGGTAAGCGCCCAAGAGGACAATGTATTTGTGCGTGTTCATCTGTCCCTACCCAAAGGGGGTCCCCCGTTAGAGGTCCCCGCGTTGGTCGACTCGGGGTGTGCCCGCACCATGATAAATGAGGAAACTGCCAAGAAGTTGGGTGTCCGGCGCAAGCGGCTTCCGGGACCCCTCCGTTTTTCCCAAATGGACGGGAGTGACTTTAAACGGGGCCCTGTGACCCACAGAACTGCAGCCGTGATTATGTCCGTGGGGGAACATTGGGAACGGTTGTATTTCACCATCGCCCCTATTGTAACCCCTGTGGTGTTAGGGATGAACTGGTTAAGGGGACACAATCCCTCCATTGATTGGGTTAAACGGGTGCTTTCCTTCCCCGAAAACCCCTGTGGGTTGCATGACAAGGAACGGGTACTCAGAACTCCAGCCGCCGCACTGGTAGGGTCCCCCGCCCCAGTCTCTCCTCAATTACCCTCTGAGTACTCGCAGTTTACTGATGTTTTCGATGTTAGAGAGTGCGACGAACTGCCTCCCCACAGAGAAACGGACTGTGCCATCGAGATTGTAGGGGAAGGCAAACTGTCTAAGGGAAAGGTTTACCCCATGAGCCCTAGTGAAAAGACCGTATTGCGAGACTATCTGGATGTCAATCTGGCGAGGGGTTTCATACGCCCCTCCAAGGCTCCTTATTCAGCCCCAGCTTTCTTTGTAAAGAAAAAGACGGGAGATTTAAGACTGTGTATTGACTTTCGCAGACTGAACGCAGTCACCCAGTCTAATGCTTACCCCCTCCCTCTTATTCCTGACCTTCTAGCACAATTAAAGGAGGGCCGAATCTTCACCAAACTGGACTTGGTAGAAGCCTACCACCGCATTCGCATCAAAGAAGGAGACGAACCCAAAACGGCCTTTTCCAGTTGTTTTGGGATGTTTGAGTACCTGGTCATGCCGTTCGGACTTTCGGGGGCTCCGAGTGTCTTTATGCAATTAATTAATGAAGTTTTGCATGATTTACTGTTTCGGGGGGTGGTGGTATTTCTCGATGACATTCTTATTTACTCTGAGACCATGGAAGAACATGTGCGCCTAGTGCGAGAAGTGCTCCAGCGGCTGCGGGAGCACAAACTGTATGCTAAGGTGTCCAAGTGTGAATTCCACCAACCTTCTATTACATTTCTGGGGTATGTGATTTCCCACCAAGGGTTGGAAATGGACCCCGCCAAGGTCCAGGCGGTGCGGGACTGGGAAACCCCCACTACCCGCCGCCAACTTCAACAGTTTTTGGGGTTTGCCAACTTTTACCGGAATTTCATTCCCAACTTTGCCCAAGTTGCACTTCCCCTCACTGCCCTGTTGCGTACCAAGGACAGGGGGGCTAGCGCCGCACTCCCCTCAGCCCGTCTGCAATGGTCTCCCCAGTGCCAGCAAGCTTTTGAACGTTTAAAGCTACTTTTTTCATCCGAACCCGTTTTGGCTCACCCGGATTGCACCAAGCCCTTCGTGGTGCAGGTGGATGCCTCGGATGTAGCCATGGGCGGGGCCCTATTGCAGAGGGATGAGGGGGGACGGTTGAGGCCATGCGCCTACTTCTCCAAGAAGTTTTCCCAGTCCGAAATCAACTGGGCCATTTGGGAGAAGGAGGCAGCAGCGGTCAAACATGCCCTTACCATATGGAGACACTTCTTGGAGGGGGCCGAGCTGCCGTTCGAAGTGTGCACAGATCACAAGAATCTGAAGACTCTCAAGGGAGTTCATCCAGTCTTCCATATAAGCCTCCTCAAACCTTATGTAGCAGCTCCCCAGTTCCACCCCCCTCCCGCTCATGAGATTCCTACCGTAGTAGGAGGGGATACCCATTTGGAATTATCCAAGGTTTTAGATTCCAAATGGAAGAAAGGGAAACTGTTTTACTTTGTTCGCTGGAAAAACCTTGGCTCCGCTCATGACGAATGGGTGGCCGCACCCCACATGGCAGCTCCTCGCTTAGTCCGAGAATTCCACCTCGCTTATCCCGATAAGCCTCGTCCTCTCGGAGGGGGCCTTAAGGGGGGCAGAATGTGAGGGTCTCTGTCTTTGTGTCTCTGCTTTCCATCACCTGCGGTGTTATCAGTGAACTCGTAAAAGCAGTTCACACCTTCTGGTCTCAGGCGCCAGGCCTGATGGCCCATGTATCTTCCCCCCCGCTGTTCTTCCTGCCAGTACTCCCTCAGGCCGGTGCGGCCTTGGAAGTGTGATAGCCGCACCAGACTTCCTGGGATCCGTCTGATGTTTTGTATTATGCCAAGCTTGTAACTTCCCATAACAATAAGTGTGAACCCCAGTGCCCCAGTGCCCTGGAGTCAATATATTCTGTAAACCCGTATAGCCCCTCACTTGCAACTTTCTACCTGTGCCTGTCTCATCTCCTGAAGGCTTCAATAAATCTATTGTTTCTGTATCAACGTCTGAGCAACTGATTTGGAGAAGCAAACTCTGAGAGGGGGATCTCTCACAAAATCGTTGTTCTTCTACCTGATTTTCAGTGGGATTTTTTTTTTAATGTAACAGTTTTAAAATCCATTTTGTAAACTTCCTTAAGTGTTGTTTTACTAGAAAGTCTAGCTAGAAATTTTCTAAATAAACAAACAAAACAATGGTATGAGTGTCTTTTAATAATATGAAATGAATTGATTTGGCTGAAAAGCACAATTAAATGTAAAGTAACTGAGTAGTTTGTGTAATTCAGTTGGTCTGTCAAATTTAGAGAACTGGAATTGAATATATAACACATTTCACATGAATCTGAAAACACCACTGAAATGTCAGTGTGGTGGTCTGAATTCATTCGTCTTTATTCTGCACATATTTACTCACTGGCTTGGATCCCACCTAGATTTCCACGAACATGGAGACATGCAATTTTTCTGAGTCCTCCCTCCTGCGACAGCCTAAAACATACCCTGAAATGCTTCTTCTGGGGGATGGGGGGTCCTCCAGGAATAGCTTGGGGGTATTGGAGGTCTCCCATAGGAGGCAGGGTTGATGAAAATTCCTCTTCACCTGAAGAAATCTTGGCAGGCCAGGCCACTATCTCATCTGCGTTCAGTGGAAGCTTACTCCATTCAAAATAACTGTGCACAAATTTCCACCACTGACAGTATGTTAAGCAGAGTTAAGCAGAATAACAATATGTGTTCTTCAGGATTGTAGTGAAAGTTTGAAAGCTGAACAATATTAAAACTTAAATGAGATACTAATAGAGATTACAGTGTAGAATATTTCTGCTGTATACCTATTATACATATAATATTTATGCTGCATACCTATTCTCTCTAGTATCAGAGGAGCATGCCTATTATTTTGGGTGCTGTGGAACACAGGCAGGATGGTGCTGCTGCACTCGTCTTGTTAGTGGCTTCCTAGAGGCACCTGTTTGGCCACTGTGTAAACAGACTGCTGGACTTGATGGGCCTTGGTCTGATCCAGCAGGGCCTTTCTTATGTTCTTATGCTGTTCATTTTCTAATATTTTTTCAGGGATTTGTAACCGGAGGCAAAGATGGAGTAGTAGCTCTTTGGGATGACACTTTTGAACGATGCCTGAAAACATATGCCATCAAAAGAGCTGCCTTGGCCCCTGGCTCCAAAGGTAACTTGTCCTGTCTTCTTCTGTTGTTTATAAATTTGAATTTTTGGTATTCTGGTTTAGTGACCGTTTTCCTGCACAGTATGAGGAAGTGTGAAGGTCGGGGTTTTAAGTGCTGTTTAAAATGAAGCGGTGCGCTGTGTAGTTTGGTCAGTGTGGTCTCTACAGCAACCTCCACCTGACAGTCAGGCCTTATGGCTTCTGAAAGCATTAATTCCAGATGAGGCTTCAGGTTAGCAGGGAAATGAACAGTAGCTTTTATTAACTTTCTTGGATGAAACAACAACAATGCTGATTCTGTGAATTTAGGCAGATCATGAGTGGCAGGGCAGGAAAGGATGTTTCTAACTTGTTTTTTACCCTTAAAAGCCATGGTGGTGCTATTTAGATTGAGATGCAGCACTGAGTGAGGAGTTCTGCTTCTGCTGATCTGTGTCCATGACATAAACCTACCAAGTTTACAATTAGCCCTGTTAAGGAGAGGAGACAGGCAAAGATAGGGTTTGTCATCTTTTCCATCGGGGTCTGATTACACCCCAGGGCTGGTGGTGGTCTTTGTTAGGAATATGGTGCAAGGGAGAAAGTGTTAACTTCTCCCCCCCCCTCGAACTTCAACCACAGATCTCCAATGTAATGTGTAGAATGGCCCTAATAAAGTAATTAAAACGTAGCTTTATTTCTTAGCATAATGTGATATTCTCTAAAACTCTCTCCTGTGTAGGTCTCCTTTTAGAAGATAACCCCTCTATACGTGCCATATCATTAGGACATGGTCATATTTTAGTGGGTACAAAGAATGGTGAAATATTGGAAGTGGATAAAAGTGGACCAATAACTTTGCTGGTTCAGGTGAATATAAACAATTTGTTCGTGTTTTTGCTTGTCATATTTGTGAAACTTTAAATAATGGGTGTTTTAACATTTTGCTGTCAGTCATGTAAAGGTCCTGTGAAAGGTGAAATAGGATCAATAATTGGATAGGCTTCTGTTTATGGGTGTGTACAAATATATCTTTAAACATGACACCTTTTTGGGGTTTTCCTTCCGCGGACTGAAGCCAGCTTTTCTTTGCTTCAGCAGTGCATTTAACAGCAATTCTGGGAGGGGCCAAAGCTCAGTGGTAAAAGAGTCATGTCTCCATGGTAGAGCACCAGCCTGGCATGCAGAAGGTCTCAGGCTCAATCCCTGGCATCTCCAATTAAAGGAGATGTGAAAGTCTGCTTGAGGCCCTGGAGACCTGCTGCTAGTCTAAGTAAACAAAACCAAGCATGGTAAACCAATGATCTCGCTCAGTATAGGGCAGCTTGATATGATTCAAGTGCTACTTTTGTCAACAGTCTTGTCTGCTACTCTCCACCTCAATGCTTCAGATGGTCTGTCCCCTTTTAAATTTGTTTTAACATAAATGTGTGTGAACATTTTTTAGTTTAAATGTTTGCATGTCATTTTGTTTATTTATTCTCTCTGCCCTAACCTGGATAGCCCAGGGTAGCCCAATCTTTTCAGATCTTGGTAGCTACGCAGGGTTGGCCCTGGTTAGTGTTTGGATGGGAGACCACAAAGGAAGTCCAAGGTTGCGATGCAGAAGCAGGCAATGGCAAACCACCTCTGAACAACTCTTGCCTTGAAAATCCCATGGGGTCACCATAAGCTGAAAATCTCATGGGGTCACCATAGGTCAGCTGTGACTTAATGGCAAAAAAAATCTGGTCTCAATATCCAGAAATAGCACCTCTTCCTGGTTGAAGAACTTCTGATTCCACCAGGGTGAGGATCTCCTCAGTTTCCCAGATGAGCTATGTAGTTTTGGCAATAAGTATGCTCTGTGTGGAGCTTCTGCTGTGAAATGGCAGAACCAGACCTCCTTCGTTCTGGAGAGAAAATTGTTCATGTGTGCACCATCTTGTGAGTGTAAACCATAGCATCTTGACTGCTCAAAGAATACATTGTTAATCAGAGGCGTAAGAAAACTCTCAGAATAATGCCTAAATTAAAAATAGAAATCTGAAACTAGTGAAGTGTTCCTGAAGCTGCTAGGTGGCCACAGTTAAAGACTGCCTGGTACCTGGTCAGGATATTAATGCCAGGAAGTGATTTTGTAAATAGAGGACCCTCCTGGAAATAGAATTAATTAAGTTTCCAGTAAGGGCACCATTTTTTTCTAATCGATCCTTACCTATAAGGAGAGACATGGATCAAGCTTGTACATTTTGTCTGCATTCCAATCAACATATCCTTTACATCAGTAAGTGAAAGGGCCCAACAACATGTTACATTTTCCTTGCATTCTGGCAATCAAACATGCTCTGCCACTCCCATTCTTGGAACTCCATTCCAGTAGACAATTTGGATCAGTGCCATGGCACGCAGGGAGAAAGGACGTATGCTGATCCAGAGCAGTCCCTGGGGGCTAGTTGTCTCACTGGGGAAAGTTATGTGCAGCCCATCTGTACACATGGTTTCTCCTGTAGCGGCCTTTGTCTGCTTAGTAGGTGATAAACCCTGCATACCCTGACCTGTATAGCCCCAGGCTAGCCTGATCTCCTCAGACCTCAGAAGCTAAGCAGGGTTGGCCCTGGCTAGTATTTGGATAGGAGACCTAAAAAAAAAAAAACCCTGCATAGGAGATCACATTTGTCTTTGATTCCAAGAAAATGTACCATGTATAAGTATCTTTCTAGGATGCAGTGAGGTCCATTTTACTATGCCGAAGACAGTTGTGCTTGCTGCCATCTATAGATAATATAGAAGAATGCCTTCTCTACTGTTACCTCAGCCATAGAATACACCTTTCAAATTGTGCAATAGCGATAGAGCAGGACCAGTCAGGCATCAATCAGAACACTGAATGGGTGTATACTTCCTTTTGAAGCCTTGGGTTTCTGATCTTCAGCCCTGAGAATACAGACACCTCAAGAAGATGGCTGTTAGCAGTACTCCAGAACACAATACGTGATAAAAAGAACCACAATCTAAGCACTAAGCATGCAAAAATCATGCAGTGTCAGAGATGATGCCTACATTTCTAAAGCTACCGTTACTTTCTAGTAGTTCATCCTCACACTTCAGTGGTATCCACTCTCCTCTCTAGCCAAGGAACCCGTGTTTCTGTGCTTTCAGAACTTGTTTTTTAAAATCCATAATTTTAAGCAGTGTGTAAATCTTGCATTTCAAATTGTGGAATAATGATAGTTTTACAAATCGAAAGTAACAAGAAGATTTGTGAGGTGCTGCTATTGATGGAATTTCAGCTATAGAATAAGGTAATTTTATTCTCCAAGGTTTTTAATGGTTGTTGAATGCTCTTTTAGGTGATGTACTGATTTCTGTTGTTTTATTTTCTATATGTTTTTATCTGAATGATTATGTTATTATTTTGTTGCCACCTTAATCATTTTATTTTGCTTTAAACTGATTTTTCTTGTGTACTATTTAGAGGTTTTGGAAATGCAGCCTATAACTTTTCTAAATAAATAATAAGATAAACCTAATTTGATATTTGACATCAGCATATTCATTTATAGCCATCTAACTCATAATAGTTTCCGGTACGACTGAGTAGGTTGTCACCATCTTTTCTAAGTTTTAGAACTAATTCTTCATTGTGATGCACAAATGACCACTCAAAGGTTGCAGGTAAGCAACCATTTTTTGTAGCATAGCAAATAAAACTGAATTAATTTTTTTACAGGGTCACATGGAAGGAGAAGTTTGGGGCTTAGCTACCCATCCTCATTTACCTATTTGTGCCACTGTGAGTGATGATAAAACCTTAAGAATATGGGATCTTTCTCCAAGCCATTGCATGCTAGCTGTTAGAAAACTGAAGAAGGGTAAATTGCTATTTTTCCTTGTATTTATTTGTTAGACATTTGTTAAGTTTGGTTTTTAAAAATTAAAATATAAGCAGATCTAAGCTTTTAAAAGTGTAAGACTGAAATCGAGTACCCAAATGGAGATGCCTACTTGCCAGGGCAAATGAATTTTCCATGGCAGAAAGGTCTCATAAGCTAACTGAAATTTTTACTCAGCAGCTTCAAGGATGTGGCAAGCTGCAGATAAAAGATACCTCAGTGGGATAAGGGTTAAAATATGCTGCAGGAAAATATTGATTTTATACTAGTTGCTACTGGGAAAAATTGAGTTGGATCCAGCCAGCCTTTTCATTCAGTCTCACCCAGTTCCCCTCCTTACTATAGCCCCATCCCATTATCCCCTAATAACTTTTTTTGCTGGTCAAAGGGGACCCCCTCCTCCTTTTCTCATCAGAAGAAAAGCTGGTTGAATCCAACCAATTATTAAGTGTTAATCTGTTTATTTTGCTTTCTTTATCATTCCTGGAAGAACTGTGCTTGAGCCATAGCTATATCAATAGGGCTGTGTTGGCTAGGAACCACTGAGGAGGTAGCTTCAAAGGCAATCGTTAGATACCAAAAAAGAGCACATAGTCTATGCTTCTCCTTCCAAACTGTCCAACAGTTACTAACCTCCAGGTCCCAGTCAGACATTAGTTGCTGGACACCATCATTTCTGTTGCTATTCCCTCTTGAGAAGAGATGAAGTGCACAGAGAACAATCACCTCTGACATGAGCTGAACCTTAATGTACATGTGGGTAGTAGGATGGTACTGTAAGTTACTCTCCGGATGTATGTCTTCTCTGAGAGGCATGAGTGTTGAAAGAGAGACACTGATTTCTGCCAGGCTTTCTATTCCAAAGGAGGCAGAGGTGCTGGACCCCTTGGCACAAGGCTTGTGCAGAGAAACACAGGAACTTATGCCTTGCCTGGAACTTGCCTGGAAACCAAGGAATGCAATTTGACCTGAGTAAAATAAGCTCTTATGCTATATTCACCATGTCCAGGCATCAGGTAGGAAGTGCAGGGTAACTAGTCCTACCTCCCCTCATGTCTTCTTGAGGGTGGTCCAAATAATAGTACCATTTCATACACTGCACAATTGTCCTGTGGCAGGGAATTCCATAAGCGGTGGTGATGACCGCTAACTTAGATGATCTTTAAAAAGGTGAAATAGATTTGTGGGAGTTAGGTATGTCAATAGATATTAGCAATGACAGGTAAATGAAACTTTAATTGTCAGAAGCATTGTAATTCTGATCATCAGGTACTGGGAACAAACAACAAGGAGGCCTGTTGCCTTCATATCCTGCACGTAGGAGTACTGGAGGCATCTGACTAGTCATTGTTGGAAACAAAATGCTGGAGGGGACTAAATGAATTCTAATTAATTAATTAATTAAACCATTTGTATCTTGCCTTTTCTCAAGGTGGCATACAATAATCGTTGAA
The DNA here is from genome assembly GCF_029931775.1 of Euleptes europaea. Taxonomy (NCBI): domain Eukaryota; kingdom Metazoa; phylum Chordata; class Lepidosauria; order Squamata; family Sphaerodactylidae; genus Euleptes; species Euleptes europaea. The sequence continues at coordinate 27,234,571 of NC_079317.1, forward strand.
AGCATTTCCACTGAAACCAGAAAAAAATAACAATCCCCAAATATTTCCCTTCCTCCCCATCCCTCCTTAAAAGATTCCTGCCATTCAGACCACCTGGCAAACAAGCCTTGCAGAGCTCTCCAAGGAGCCCCCCCCCTTTCAGGGAGGTTGTTACACAGAGCAGAAGCCACAATGGAAAAGGCCGGGGCTCTGATCGGTGCCAGAGGGTCCCCCCTGAGTGGTAGATCAGTATACAAATGGCTTGGTCTGATGCAGTTGGGCTCATGCCATATTCTGAGGGCAGGAGAAAAGGCATACACTGCCTGTTATCCCAAAACTGGCAATCACTGAAAAAATAGCAGTGGACTTGCATCTTGCACAGAATTTAGGGACAGAATGTGAATTGTGCCATTGGTAAGAAAAGAGAAGCCATTTGTTCAACATGATCCTGAACTAGGAACTCACAGAGGCAGCAGTGGGGGAGAACTGCTCTTCATATAGTAATTGGGCAAGTGTAATGTAGTGACTAACACTATGAATGCTGAGTCAGGAAATATAGTTCAAATTTTGCCTAGGCCGAGGACTCACTGGTTGGCCTTAAGAAAAGCACTGCTACCTCAGCCTTAGGCCCTCATCTTCAGTCTGGTGATAAGAAGATTGACCTGCTTTACAAGGTTGTTGTAAGGATCACTGAGATGTTGTATACAAATGATTTTGAACATTTGAAACTACAACATAAATGTTAAGTATTTACTAGCCAAATCTTGGGCTGTGAGGCTCTAGTCAAAACTGAAATGTGTCTATTTGAAATTTGTCAGGAGGACGATGTTGCTGTTTTTCTCCTGATGGGAAGGCACTGGCAGTAGGTCTCAATGATGGAAGTTTCTTGATGGTAAATGCAGACACCCTGGAGGATCTTGTTTCCTTTCACCACAGGAAGGATGTTGTTTCGGAGATACGATTTTCTCCTGGTAAGTGATGAGCTTCTGATGTGATGATGCCCAGCTTAGCAATGCTCATCTTTATAACACAGCATTATGACAAAACAGTATCCCCAGTTTGCCTCCAGTTTAAACTATTTAAAAGGCACCCTTTCTCATGACGCCTACAAAGTCACACTATATAGCAGACTCAATATCTTTAAATGCCTTCTCTTGTGTCCTTGCCATAATCCGACAAACATGCTGCAACTGCATTTTGTCCCCAGTGCAATACTCCCAGCCTGGTTCTGTCCACCACCCCTGCACTCTCCTGCACACAAAATTGCTGGCATAGAAGAAGTGATAGACTTACAGCAAGTGGAGTAGTTACAGTGAAGAACTGTCTCTTCCTATATGTCCCCATGCGCCAATTACAGTCTTCTGGTTGCTTTCTCTGTTTAAGCTTGCCTGCTCTGCCTCTACTGGAGCCTGGTCATTTTCGATAGCGATTCCTAACTTGTGGAACAAACTCCCTAGAAAGATGTACTGGGCACCATCTTTTGAAGTTTTGGGGAGGCACCAAAAGGCCAAGGGTTCCCCCCTCCCCCGGCTCTTATTTTCCCCACAAAGTGTTCCCTCTATAAATTACTCTTAGAAAGTGATCGGTGTTTAAGTAAGTCCTTGTCACCACAGTCCTTTTCACATCGGTTTCACTTTGTTCTTACTTGAAATAGGACTAATCATTACACATTTCCTGCATTGTATGTGTTTCTTTTCTTGGGATTATAGGCTGTTCTTTCACCTTTCTAAATAACACTGAATTTGTGAAATTGTGCATCCATGTTTACATGTGTAACATTAACTTTGATGTCTATTTGCACAAAACCAGCTTTAAGTATTTTTAAGGCAAAAAGTTGCTATGAAAAGGAGGGAATCTTGAGACGTACATGTGAGAAATCAGAGTTATGTAATATTGAAAACAACCCGTGACTCCATCCTTCCAAGAAAGAAATGGGAAATATACGATTAATGGGTATTTAAATCAGGTTACTTGCTCATAAAATACTGAAAAAGTCAGAAAAGTATTCATCTTCTGACCATTGTCTTTTAGGTGCTGGAAAATACTTAGCTGTAGCATCATATGACAGCTTTGCAGATATTTACAGTGTCATGAGCAGTAAGCGGGTTGGAATTTGCAAGGGATCCTCCAGTTACATAACACACATGGATTGGGACAGCAGAGGTAAAAAAAAATGCAACTTTGTATCTCTTTCTGTAAGTTGGTAACTGTGTGAATATTTAGGAAAGCTTCAATTTTCCCGCAACATTCACAGATTTATTTTATTATTTAAAGACATTTATTAGCCACCTTTCTTCTTTGTGGAGCTCAAGGCAGCTTATAAATATTGATAAATCACATCAAATAAAATACATTAAAAATATAAAGACAATTTTTCAAAATGCTACTGAGGACTGCTACCTTAGGCCTTATCCAGGTGGATGGGATATAAATATTTTAATTAATAAATATAAATTCAAAGGGTAATAATAAAATAGAAATATTGAATATTCTGTTGAGATAAAAGCCTTGAATAAGATATTCTAATTGGTGTTAACCATGAACAATATGGCATTTTCTCAGGCAAGCTTTTACAAGTCAACACTGGTGCTAAGGAACAGTTATTTTTTGAAGCTCCTCGTGGAAAAAAACAGACCATTCCAAGTTCAGAGGTAAGATTACTTACAATTTAGTTTCATTGTAAGGCTGAAACTACACATTTGCTGAGGCAGCTTTTTGTCTTTTACGCAGTTTTCAAATACAATTTATTTGAACAACATTGATCTATACAGCAATCTAGCACCAAAGGAGATTATGACATTCTCATTTGTAAAAAATGAACTTAAAACATTTTAAAAATAGAGTTACTTATGAACAGTTTAGATTAAATCTGTGAAAGTTTTAATACTGTGAATTAGTAAAAAGTTACTTCCTTTGAAGTCACTGAATATTGCTATACAATAAAAATGATCATTGTAAAACCTATGTAGTTACATTTCATAATTTAGGGTGGTTTTTTCAAGATAGCTGCTGCTATTTCATAACTTGCCTATCCCAGTTGCTTTCTACTTATAGAACATAAGAAAGGCCGTGATGGATCAGACCAAAGTCCATCAAGTCCAGCAGTTTGTTCACATAGTGGCCAACCAGGTCAGCCAGGGTTATAATAATGATCAAGTTCCCTAAGGAATCTTTGGATGTTCTTGGTCAGTAGTAGTCATCCATGGCCTCTGGGAGACAACAGAAATTGGCAATGAGGGAACACGAAGAGACACAGGGGTTACCACAATCCCACAAACCCATGAACATACATTCAGATTAACATGGGGAAATTATCTTGCGTGTTTGTGCAGGATGCAGTAAACCAGGATTGTTTACCTAAACAAGTGGCTGTAAATAGCACATTTTCAGTAGGAAAAGGATTACAGCAGACCTGACTTAAAAGGAATACAGAGTTTATTGAGGGATTAAGACCTGATTTAAAAGGAATGCAGAGATTATTGAGGGATTTGGTTCAATAGTTTGGGGTGGGGAGAGATTTATCCTAAGCAAATACTAGTGATATCAAAGCACAGACATGTTCCTTATGCTGACTAATATAGCAACAACAATCAAACATTCAGCAGAGCTAATCCAGTTTGGAGCAGGAGTTACTCTTTGAGCTAAAGGTGTAAATGTGGGAAGATGGGCAATAGGTCAGAGGAGAAGTAAAATCAGTTGGGGCAGAAGTGTCCGCTGTTCCAGATGCAAGAGCCTAAAGAGCAGAGAGGAGCAATGTGCCAGGTCTCTGTGTCGTGCAAGTGCGGTTTGGGAAGGGGGGTATATCAGATGGGGAGCAAAGATACCTGTCCTAGTCTGCAAAGAAATCAGATGAAAGAAGGAGGGATCCAGTGTGTGTTGGGAGCCTTTGTTGCAGTTCAGTTGGTAGTCAGGATCAGACTCCAAATTACTGACTATAAAAGCCAGGCTAGTTATGTTTTGGCCCTTTTCAACAGAAGGTATAAGGAATATTTGACAGCTGCACAAGTTATCAGGAAAAAACTTTAAAACTGACTCAATGGCGCTGGGGAAGAGCAACAGGAAAGGAAGTTTTTGATTGAATTATAATTCAGGATTATAAATCTGGTGACATAAAGTTGACTCATGTATTTGGCAGGAACTTTGCGGACAATGGGAAGATTTGAATCGGAGGTTCCTCACTGTCACAGGGCACTTAGAATCATAGAATCATAATCAAATAGATCAGCTTAAATCAAAACAAAGAGTTGGAAGGACGCTTAGATGACGGACTAAAATCTCCACCAATGAGAAGCAACTTTGAGGGAAGGGGAGGGTGAATTTCTTCCTGATTCTCTGGTGAAAAAGAATTTCCTGCCACGTTAGCAGCAAGGGATTCATCAGACCGGAAGCCCCTCTATACCACCCTCTCTATCATCTGAGTCACAACAACAGGAAACAAGTCGTAGGACCGGATACGCGTCGCACTTGAGTAACACAGAAACAATTCCTGAAGGAAACAACCATCGAGATGAGGCGGTAGAAGGTCCACGGCATATTCAACTTCCAGAATACTTCCTGGTAGATCCGACCTAGAGCGTCCAGTAAAACTCGTTGGTATTTCAAAACTTTATTAAGCTGTTTTAAAGCCAAATTTGGCTCTTTTCAACCCGAAAAAATTATTAAGCTGATCATTGAATTACCCTCTATCAGTCACCATCTGGAGGGCCCTGTCTGAGGACATGACTTTTACCAGCTTTATTCCAATGTAAATGTCTGGAACCCGGCCCCGTTCTGGCTCACTGCAAAGCCCTGCCTATACTAAACTGAAGGAGTCAGCACAAGTTTCAGCTATGGAAAAGAAATTACAGGATATGTTAGCCAAACAAACAGAGGCAACAACCAAGCAGTTTGAACAGATGTCTACACAGATGGCACAGCTAACTTCTATGATGACAAATCTTGGACAAGCATCTCAAGCTATTAACCACAAATTGGATGTGGTAACAGGAGACCTTAAAGAAGTAAAAACTCAAATGAGCACTATGCAGTCAGATATGCAAGCAATGGATTCATTAGTAAAGAAAGTGATGGAAGAGCATAAGGATACAAAGAAAAAATTAGCAAGCCAAGAAAAACAGATTGAAACAATACAATTAAATCAGACTGCTGTAAAAGATCAAATAGCCATGATGGAGATGAGAGTGAGAGAGACCAACCTTCGTCTGCGCAATTTTCCAGATATGATGGGAGATAACAAAGTAACTGCAGTTCCAAATCTGGCCTACCTGTTTCAAATGGACGAACAAGAATTGAACCAAGCTATTAACAGAGTATACAGAATACCATTACCTGCTAGAATGAAAAGGTCTAAGCCAAGAGACCTGATGATAGTATTCTATGACACTAGGATTAAGGATAAGATCATGAAGATGCATTATGACAATCCGGTGTCAGCAGGAGACACTCCTCTAATTTTATTAAAGGACATACCAAGACATCTACTCTCACAGAGGAATAATTATAAAGAATTCGTGTCTGTTTTGAAAGCTAATGGTATCAAATATCGCTGGATTATGCCACAAGGCTTGGCTTTTACCTACAAAGAAATGAAAATGACAATTACATCTACAGCAGATGTGGGAAAATTTCTGAGGAAATATAAATCAGATCTTAAAGGATTAACGGGATCAAAAGGAAGAGGAAGAAGAACAACAAGAAGAAGAAGAATCACAGGGAGCAGCAGGAGGAACTAAATTATAGACTGCATATTTTGCTTCAATAATCATTGTACCATGGCAAAAGTAATTTCTTGGAATGTGAACGGTTTGAATGAAAAAACTAAAAGGGCTAGAATTTTCAAATATCTACAGAAATACAAATACTCCCTAATTTGTTTACAAGAGACTCATATAGCAAAAAAACACAAAAAATATTTGGATAGGCAAATGCTTGGACAACCATTTGTGGCATCGGCCAAAACAAAAACTAAGGGAGTAGTAATATATGCTCATTCTAGCCTTAGTCCTGAATTACTATATAAAGACAACGAAGGGAGAATTGTAATTATAAAAACTAAAATGTTGGGGCAAAAGACGATTGTGGTAGGTATATATGCTCCCAATGAAGGAAAAACAAAATTTTATGGACAATTGCATGAACTGATCTCTCAGTATGCCAATGACCAGATTCTATTGATGGGTGACTTAAATGGCGTTATCCTCCCAATTTTGGACAAAAAATCAAAAGCAAAAGACGAAAATGAAGGATGTTTACCCAAAACCTTCTTCACCATGGCTACAGAATTGGAATTACAAGACATCTGGAGAACAATGAATACTACAGCCAAAGAATATACCTTTTATTCAGCGAGACATGATTCACACTCCAGAATAGACATGATTTGGGCTAGTAAATCAATTTTCACGCAACTACGTAAAATACATATTTTACCAAGAACTTTTTCTGATCACAATCCGGTTACATTTGAGTGGAACAATAAACAAGCATTTAGATGGCGATTGAATGATAAACTTTTAAAGGAAAATAAGATTCAAAAAGAATTATATGATTTGATTAAAGACTTTTTTGAAGTTAATCTTAATGGAGAAACTACGCTGAATATAGTGTGGGATGCATTTAAAGCAGTTCTAAGAGGATTTATGATACAGAAACATGCAGCGTGGAGGAAAACTCAACTACAATTTACCAATAATATACTTTGGGATTTACAAAATTTGGAACAAAAACTTGTTATGGCGTTACAAGAAGAAGAGAAAAACAAAATACAAATGAAGATCTCTGTATCTAAACACCAATTAAATTTGGTCATAATGGAGGAAATGAATAAAAACTTAAAATTTGCCAAACAAAAATATTTTGAACATGCTAATAAACCTGGGAAATTTTTAGCAACACAACTGAAAGACTCATTTCAGAAGAAGATTATAACAAAAATTCAAACTGCTAAAGGACCAGTTCATTCAACTACAGATATACAAAAAGAATTTGTTTCATTTTACACTAAGCTGTATCAGAAAGAAAATATTTCAAAACAGAAAATAGATAAGTTCTTAAATTCAATACAGATGAATATTCTTTCCATAGACCAATGAGAATGGATAGATGCTCCAATTACAAGGGAAGAAATACAAGAAGCAATAATGAAACAAAAACCGGACAAGACACCTGGACCAGATGGAATTACTGCACTATTTTATAGAACATTTAGTGACAACCTAGCAGACTTTTTTGTATTACTTTGCAATACAATTTTGGATAAGGGAGTAGCCCCAGAGACTTGGTCGCATGCATATATATCGTTGATACCCAAGGAAGGAAGAGATCCAGAAAAAACATCAAACTATAGACCTATTTCGTTGTTAAATGTGGACTATAAGATTTATGCTTCAGTCTTATCGAATAGGATAAGAAAATTTATTAAAGACCTTATACATGAAGATCAGGCGGGCTTTGTTCCAGGAAGGCAAATTAAAGACAATATAAGAATCTTATTGGACTCATTAGAATATTATGATCAGAATATTCAACGATCAGCCGCCTTTGTATTTTTGGATGCGGAAAAAGCCTTTGATATGGTCTCATGGGATTTTATGGAAAAAACATTGGAAAAATTAAATTTTGGAGACCGTTTTTTGAAAGGTATATCGGCTATTTACACATCCCAACAAGCGAAAATCTTGGTGAATGAATCAATGTCGGAAAATTGTCAAATTAAGAAAGGAACTAGACAAGGTTGTCCTTTGTCTCCGTTATTATTTTTGTTGGTGTTGGAAACATTATGTTGTAAACTAAGGAGCATGGAGGACATTCGCGGTCTAAAAATTAAAAAACATGAATTTAAATTGAGAGCATTCGCGGATGACCTCCTGTTAATTCTAGAAAACCCAACACAATCAATGAAGATACTACAAGAAACTCTGGACGACTTTGGGGAGATATCGGGATTTAAAGTTAATCAAGAAAAAACAAAGACAATATTCAAGAATTTACCAGAAATAGAGCAACAGGAATTCATCTCGTTTACAGGTTGGGAGAAGGCCAACAAAGTTAAATATTTGGGAATCTGGATCTCAGCGAAGAACAAAGAATTGTTAATTAACAACTACTTTAAACTATGGGGTAAAATAAAAACTGATATGATCATTTGGTCAAATAAAAAGTTGTCACTACTGGGACGTATTTCAATAATTCAAATGAATGTGTTACCAAGGATGCTCTTCTTATTCCAAAACTTGCCTATAATATCACATGTTAAATACTTTGATATTTGGAGGAAGGACATTTTAAACTTCATCTGGCAAGGGAAAAAACCGAGGATTGCTTATAAATATTTGGTGGACCTTAAAGTCAGAGGAGGTTTAGCATTACCAAACTTTCAACTTTACGCTGAAGCGGTAGCCTTAACATGGCTAAAAGACTGGATTACCTTATCAAATACACGTTTACTGGAGCTTGAAGGCTTTAATAATATTAGTGGATGGCATGGCTATTTATGGTATGACAAAATCAAGATACAAGCATCATTTAGGAATCATATAATCAGGTCCTCTTTATTGCGTATTTGGATGAAATATAAACATATTTTGGAACCAGCAACACCGATGTGGATTTCACCGCAAGAAATGTTAACACTACGTCCACTTAGACCGGACAAATTTATAATCTACCAGGAATTAATTAAATGGGAAGGGAAAAAATGTTCATTAAAGGAATTTCAATTTTTTAAAGAGGATCTACAATGGTTGCAATACTGTCAGATTAAATCAGTTTTTGTACAAGATATGAAAAATGGATTTTCTAAAGAAAAGTCCCCTTTCCACAAGATGTTATTAGATAACAATTTGAAATTGATCTCGAAAATGTATAATCTACTTTTAACAATATATTGTGAGCAGGAGACAATTAAACCAACTATGATCGACTGGGCTCAAAACATGGGACATGATATTGCTTTAAATAAATGGGAAAGACTATGGTCAAAAGATTTGAAAGGAATAAATGCGCAATCAATTCGAGAAAACATTTATAAAATGATGTATAGATGGCATTTAACACCTAAGAAGATTGCAAAGATATATAAAGTGACATCCCCTAAGTGTTGGAAATGTAATAAGGAAATTGGTTCCTTCTATCATATGTGGTGGACTTGTGATAAAGCTAAAGATTTTTGGGATATGATCTACAATGAATTGAGATTAATAGTACAAAAAAATATACCCAAAACACCAGAAATGATGCTATTAAGTATGATACCTGATGATTTGCTAATACAAAGAACTTTTTTGATCTATGCTACAACAGCTGCGAGACTGCTTTATGCAGCAAAATGGAAAGGGGCAGAAATTCCCGAGAAAAAAGACTGGATTGGGAAAATGTTTGAATTGGTGGAAATGGCAAAACTTACAGCCATTTTAAATGAAAAAGACAATGTTCGATTTTTAGGGGAATGGGAGGATTGGATGAAATATTGTGAATATGAATTAAAACTGGGGAAAATGGAAGAATACTTATTAATCTGATCTAGAGGACACAATTAATATTAAGAGTTATAATCATTTATATTAATAGAAGATGTTTTATGAAAGTTAAATGAATTTATGATAGTTAAGATCAGACCAATTACGATGGGATGAATACTTTATTAAGAGGCGGAGAGAGGTGATGGGGAAGTCATAAATTTTCCTTTAATTTGTTTTTTTTGTTATGAATTCAAGAAACCATAACAACATAGAGTTAGAATTTTGAATTTCATATTGCTTTTATTGTTGTTTACTATCATGGAAAATTTGTATTATAAAAACCAATAAAATTATTATTAAAAAAAAGAATCATAGAATCATAGAGTTGGAAGGGACCACCAGGGTCATCTAGTCCAACCCCCTGCACAATGCAGGAAATTCACAACTACCTCCCCCCCCACACCCCCAGTGACCCCTACTCCATGCCCAGAAGATGGCCAAGATGCCCTCCCTCTCATGATCTGTCTAAGGTCATAGAACCAGCATTGCTGACAGATGGCCATCTAGCCTCCAAACGTCCAAATTGTGTTAATGGTCAGTGATTGCATATCAAGTACAAGACAATACAGGAAGAGGAATCTTTATCTCCTAGCCTGGTGTGGCTTAATTGCTGTTGTCCTGTTGGCACTCCCTGATTTCTCCTGAAAAGGCTTCCTTGGAAGCGTTTGCTGTTGTCGCAAGATCCTCTGCTATGTTCACTGCTGAAAGTTTCTCTGTGAGACACAAAACATTGCTGTTGCTCCACATGTGCTGTGTGCGCCTCATGGGACTTGCACACTGTGTTACACATACAGTACATACATTCAGGCTGAAAGGGCTGTGCCAATGAAAGAGCAGCGGGGGGGGGGGCTGGCAACACAAACTTGTTAGAAGGATTTAGTGAACATATGGGCTACCTAATGAAAAACAGAAAAATAGGGTCTCTTTCATAAATCTAGGAGTTTCATTTGAATATTTTTAATGTTTTAAAAAAAGTTTTTTAATGTTATATTTACCTAGATAACTGTATAAGGATCAGGCAGTGATTATGGCATAGTATTACTCCATTTCTGAATAGGGGTAGCCCGATTACATCAGAACTTGGAAGCTAAACAGGGCCAGCCCTGGCCAGTATTTCAATGGGAGACCGCAAAAGAGATCCAAGTATAACATTGGTAGGGGCCAAGTATCTCTCCACCATATTTTCTTTAAAGAAATAGGGGAAAAAACCCTCCCCATAAACTGTTCAAAATAAAAAAAAACTCCCCATTAACCCCATTAACTGGGGAGGAGCTGTGGTTCACTGGTAGAGCATCTGCTTGGTATGCAGAAAGTCCCAGTTTCACTCTGTGGCATCTCCAGTTAAAGGGACTAGGCAAGTAGGTGATGTGAAAGACCTCTGCCTGAGACCCTGGAGAGCCCCTGCCAGTCTGACAATACTGACTTTGATGGATCAAGGGTCTGATTCAGTAGAAGGCAGCTTTATGTGTTATGTGTTTACAAAGGAAGTCCATGGTTGCTATGAAGAGGCAGGCAATGGCAAACCACCTCTGTTTGTCTATTGCCTTGAAAACCCCACAAGGTCACTATAAGTCAGCTGTGACTTGCCTGCAGAATTCTTGTCGTCCGAAGCATAACAAATATTAAAAATAATAGTATATGAGATGGCTATATGGTCTGAAACACAAAGATTTTATTCCATTACGGTAGACATTTTTCAGGAATGTGCAATGTGACTTGGACATGTGAGAACAATATTGGGTTTCTGAAACTATTGTGAATTGCCTCCCTGCAAGCCCATCAGCCACCCTTCATCCTTCTTAAACTTTACAATGTGATTTGGGTCTTAGAAAAAGAGTAATTGGATTGGATCCCATCTAAAACATCTCTGTGTGTAAGGACTTCTGTGCGTAGAAGTGCAACCTCTCCCCTCCCTCTTCAGCATGAAATGCCCTCCAGTGTTGCTCCTCGGCGACAGGGGCCAATGGGAGCAGCCTGAGCAGGGAGTTAGAGAGTTGCTAGGAATTTACCCCTTCATGGGGATTTCTTTGATGGCATCCAACCAATTCTCCTCTCCTAGTCAGTTTTATTTGAAGCTACAGCTTGGTTGGAACCTGAGAATCGTATCTAAAATTCTGAATGTTGCCATATTAAACAAAAAGTAACAACAGTCGCACTTATCTACATACAAGAACAAAGTGTATAAAGCTCTTTGCATATGCAAAAGATAAATTGCCTAAATAGAACTTTTTTCAGTGAAGCTCAAAGTCTCAGCCCACAAAAAAAAAGCTGTATTTTTTAATTCAGAGTTTTAATTTGAACTTTAAACTTAGAATGCAGTCGTTAGGTTCTTCAAGCAGACCTGAAGAAACAGGATAAATAAATTAGTGAGTTCTGTATGATCCCGATCTCTTGCTAGGCATATCAACTGCACCAAAGTCTCACTGGATGTCACTAGAATACAGTTTCATCCACAATACCAGATACTTCCCCTAGCAACATGAAATTCCTAGTGATACTACAGAAATTATAGTACTTGATGAAAATATCATGACAGTAAACATTGGTGGCAATATATCATCCCAGAAAGCCAGAAAAAAATAATTTGTGGCACTGTCCTTGTCTGTGTGCCTCAAACAATATGCTTATTTCCTGGAACAGCAAGTCTTGGAATCAGCCATTACATAATAAAAATAAGCACTACAAGAGATTTAAGAGAACAGGACAGAATAGCGTAGTGAGTATTCCTGTGTTGCACTTGCAGGGAAACTAAGAAAATCACCTCTATGAATTCAGTTCAATTGCTACAAGTATGGTTTACATGAACTAATCACCAAGAAGGCAAGGTATGTCCAGGGAATCTTTGAGATTTCCTTATAAGCAATTCCGTCCCACCCCCTACCCCCCAAATTCATACAAATGGACACAGGAGCACAGCACATTAAGGAGTGTGGATTTTTCTTCTTGTGGTTTATACCGTCAATTCCCCAAGCTCACTTAGGCAAGCCACTCCTCCTTGGCCTCAGTCCCCACCCCCAAATCTGCAATATGAAGGTAATAATATTGTCTTACAGAGTTGTTGTAAAGGTTACAACATGGTGATGTATGTGAAGTTGTCACGGCTTGTGGCGTTAAGGGATCTACACTCCTAGAATGTACCATTTACTGAGAAATGGAGTTATCTATTCAGCGAGACCTCACAGCCAGAAGTCAATGATAATTCCTACAAGGACTGTAGGCTTTCTATTGAGAAGTGCCAGAAAATTTATGAACAAGGGACTTCCTTTAAATAACATTTATTTCACATAAAATATATATGCATGTGAATACATATTCTCAAAACATGTCATAAAGTACAAACATTATGATTCTTTAACATGTTCAGTTATGTTAACATATGCAAGCAGTTTCATACAATCTTTATAAGCAATTTCTCTATGTAAGGTTTCCTAACCTTAAACCTTTAATACATTTCTCTTTATGAGATTCTAACTAGTATCTCTAGATTTATTCAGAATACTACAGTTACAGAATCTTGTAAAAACCTGATTAGTTTCACAGAGAGAAGATATGGTTAAATATAATGGGAAAAAGATTTGTTATAGCAAAAAGCTTCTTTATCCAAAGTACCTGAAATATAAACTATAAGTTATAGTAAATTAAGTACAACCTTATATTATTTCTAAAACCTCTCCAGCTCATATGCATAGCTGATATTTAAGATATTGCAAACCTTTTCTGTAAGGACATAGACTTTTCCCATGCTTCTATGTCTTTACCATATCTTTGATTCTCTGGTTCTTAGTTTATTTAAGAATTATAGTCCAAAGCTCATTGAGTATTTCATGCCAGTTTAGGTTCATTGAAATACTGTTCTGAAGTCTATTTATCAGAGAAAGCTGAAATTAGAGCTATTTGAGCTATAGTCAATTATTACAGCTAAGTGTAGTATCTTTACCCATTGCAGTGTGCAGAGGATAAGATACTATGATCTTTATATTTAAACCATTCTATGTTTATAGATGTCTGATCACTTTCAAGATCAGGAATGCTTCATACATGCTGATGGTATGTGTATCTCTTAACAGTCAGCAATGCAGAGCTTATATATTATTTATTATGTGCAAGCTTAAGGCTGTATTAGTGTTTGTATGGAAGACTCAGCTATTCTCTAGCTTTGTCAATTTCAGTGAATATGTTTCCTGAACTAAGAGTCTCCATGAATAGGCCTAATAGATTTTGTATATGTTTTATGTAAGCATTTTATATGTGCCTTAAGCTTCATTACAGAGAAAAGAGATTCTTCTTTTTCCCCCAGGAACATCTCTTGCCTCTTATTCTGAGTACAGAAGCCTCCCCTATGATGTTGGGGGAGCCTCTGACTCCTTTCTTCCCTGTTTCTGGTTCTAAGAACTGTATGGACCAGTTCTGTAGTTTAGGTTTCACAACTTCCATGTTGTGAAATGGTATAGTTTCATATCACGCAAGACATGAAATAATAGAATATAATGGAAATGAGTTATGGCCAGACAGACTTGCTGCCCTCTCTGTAACTCACTTCATGTGTCTCACGCAAGAGACAAGTATAGAGAGTGAGGTCGGTCAGCGTCAGCCAACTTCCATCAACTCTCTGCTTTCCTAGTTTAACATCTTAGGAGGATGTCCAGGAGATCTAGCAGCCAGACAGCATTCAGCTGTCCTCTACCAGTCCTCCTCCTTTTGGCCGTTTGAGGCTTCCTTATATCCTCTCAGATCAGTGGTTATCTGAGCTGAGTCGGGAATCTTCAGGCCTCTGTCATGGATCCAAATCAGGATCCATGGCAGTATCATTTTCACTCATCTATGGGGAAAATATTAAGTCACCAGGTTTACAAGTGCAAAATCCCCAGTACAAGGTTTATTGTACTGCTGCACTGTCTTATCGGACAGCGGCATAATTCCGTCCGACAGTGGCATAATTCCGTCCTTTACACTGTATCTTAGAGCAGAGACGAAAAAACCCCAAAACAGAGATGACCTTCCATTCTATGCCTGGAAAAGCACCTCAGATAAGCAAGTGCCAACTTTTCAGACTTAACTATCAAGCAGGCAGCATGAAGTGCCTTTAACCTTGTAGCCGTGTAGTTATTTCAAAACAGCTATAAGTGGCATAACGTTTACCCCACATTACTGCATTAGGTCCCAAGGAATGCTTTTTATTTATTTAGATCCAGAGGAAAACCATATGCTCAAGCCAATTATTGCCACGGGCTGCGACACCCCCTCCTTGAGGATATGGGAGTCATATGGATCTTTATCAATTCATCCTACATTGATTCATCATTTTCATAAAAATATTTGTTAAACACATGCATTCACCAAACCAAAAAACAGCAAAGGCATCATATATAATGACTAATACAAATTATAGAAATACACATTTGGTTAAGCCAGAATATATAAATCAAATACTATAAATTACAATATCAAAGTTTTGTCTTCACATAACATTGTCCGTGATGTCGCCTTTGCTACTCAGGAATCTTCAATGACGCTGCTGTGTCTGAAGATTCATTGCTTCATCAGCAGTCTAACTCAGTAGGGAAAAATATTGAATTCAGTTAATTTTAACTGTATAAAGAAAAGCAACCTGTCAGTATCCATTTTATACATATCGAACTAGCCATGTTATTAACATGATGCGTAATGAAGAAAATCTCCTTTCATTCATTCATTTACAGAAAAACATTTATTTGTAGCTACTGTGTAAGCCTTAAAGCCGAATATTATCAAAACAAAACCAAGAAAGATAACATAGAGGAGTTGTTATCTTTGTACTGGCTGAACGCCCAGAATCTCTACGGCTGGCCCCCCTTTTTTCTTTTGCAGCCGCTTGACTTTAAAACAACACTTTTTTCCTGTGAATGTTATTAAACACATTATGGGCTATATTGACTATTTTCAAAGATAATTACCCAGTATTGGCATTCAGAGGTTTTCTTTTTCTTGCACTGAGATTCTTTAAACTCAGTTTCCTCACTGGAAGAATCTTCAGCTGTAAAGGAATCTAAGAAGAAGTAACCCAGGCAGTTTAACCGCACCTAACTGATTATAAATAACATAACATTCTACAAAGCATGGTGGAAAGTTTTTCACCCAGCATTTCATATACAATACATACAAAACACAACTTCTATTAATATATCCATTTCATCTCCACCTTATTCTAGGTGCTTTTTAAAGATTTAGGAACTATATCTTTTGTGTTTTGGAATCACAAACCTACAACTTCTTTTGTGGTTTTTCTATCTTCCACTTCAATTTTATCTTTAGGAAGAATAAGATTACAGTTTTTTCTTCTGTATCATTTGTAAAAAATATTATTTTCTCATTCTGGTCATCATAATACAATTCTTCTTATTGTGCTGTTTAGTCCTGGATAATCATCCGCAATGAACTCTGTTGTGGGCCATTCACGAAGTTTTTTCCAAGAGGAACAACACAAAAAAGAGTCTCAATGTCTCGTTTACCTAGCCACATATCTTGAAGTTGAGTAAACTGAAGTCCCCCTCCTTGGTCACTATAGGATGAGGTTGAAGCTTCCAGCTTTTCTTGTATATGGATCTTCCATCATACAGACTCACTGATCTTCAGTGTTTTTTTTCAATGGCATTGTTACCTTGCATTTTTCCATCAGCACTACACTTCTCATGGTGCACATGCTGAATGTACTGTGCTGGTTACGCATGTATAGATGTATCCCTCCAGGAAGGCCTGTAGCTTTTCTTCAGAAATATAAAGTTAGTAACAGCCATCATAGTTCATATGATATCATTCATCAATTCATCAATCAAAGGATCATCTTCTTATGTATGCTTCTTATTATATATACAGCAACTGGGAGTTCCAGAGCATCAATGGTATTACATTTCTTCTTAATAATGTATACATTTACACATACAGACTCACACTGTTGTGCAGATGAGGTTGTTTCCCACTTCAAGGATATTCTTCAGGTCAGAGACACGCCAGATTGTCTTCTCTCTGCATTCTCCTTGTCCTGAATCCTTTTCATTGGTAAATATTTATCTCTTGAGTTTCAGAGTCATATAAGCATAGTTTCAAAAATCATATAAGTAAGCCACTTATTTCATATGAAGGCTATCTTCACAGTCAATGACTGCATTGTGAAAACATTTTGTAAAGTACATTGTTGGGTACTCACATTTAATCACATGGGGTATATCTTTATGATTGATTTCTTCATAGCTTCCATCTCATATTGTACTCATGTAGATTCTTCTTGTATCCTTTATTTAACAATCAATTGCTACATGTTGATTCCAGTTGGTATGGCTATATCCACTTCTTCATGTATACTTTTCCTGAAAGATAACATCATCTGGAAAATATATTCATGTCAGCTTCATAGGTTTTGTAAGCCAAAACGTAACCAATGTTCTAGACACCAAGAAATTATTTAAACTACATGGAGATGGAAAAGAGATATTTTACAATAATATTTCATGTCTAATCAGAATGCACAAAAGTCACATAAGTCATCACGTAGGTATTACAAATAGGAGTTCAATCATATTACATGTCATTCTGCCATTTTACACTCCACTTTCTTACTACTTTAAGAGTGATAAGCGCTCTCGTATCTGAAGGTATATTGCTTAGGTCCACATACAGTTTGCAACCTGACTGTGCCCTGATACAACAACTGCTACAAATAGCATATGAGAAACAGAATATTGAGTAATAGACATCTCTGCTACCATCCATATCCCTCATGGGATGACAAATAGAAACATTCATACATTTCATGTACATTATTATATTTCTTATATATGTCATTTTGTATCATATACAAATATGTGACATTTTCCATATGAACCCAGATATTTTCAAACCTGAAACATAGTATTTGCATTGTATGCATTTGTACCTTGTACATATCAATACATTTCATCAATACATAACATAACATAAAGTTGCTTGCTTGCTTTGCCATATGTTGGCTATTCAATAGGCTATTGTTTAAGCCTTTATTTCCCTTATTTGGGAAATATCCATTGGTTTAGTTATGCCCCGGCTCAATTGTGTACTGTATACACTTGGGCTATTGTTTAGTAAACATATTACCATAAACCTTCAAAAGATGAAGTTTAACCGCTCATCTCTGACTTGTAATCTCATTATTGTGGTCTTGTTTACGAAGTTTGCATATTTTGCAAATATATAGAGCCATTAACTCCCAAACATTGCTTAGGATCCTGCAGGAAAATATACCAATGGTTAAAAATAATTTACTGTGAATTCAAACCCACGTCTGAGTCGAACCCGTTACCGCGGAGTCCCATCTGGGGTGCCATCTGTCACGGCTTGTGGCGTTAAGGGATCTACACTCCTAGAATGTACCATTTACTGAGAAATGGAGTTATCTATTCAGCGAGACCTCACAGCCAGAAGTCAATGATAATTCCTACAAGGACTGTAGGCTTTCTATTGAGAAGTGCCAGAAAATTTATGAACAAGGGACTTCCTTTAAATAACATTTATTTCACATAAAATATATATGCATGTGAATACATATTCTCAAAACATGTCATAAAGTACAAACATTATGATTCTTTAACATGTTCAGTTATGTTAACATATGCAAGCAGTTTCATACAATCTTTATAAGCAATTTCTCTATGTAAGGTTTCCTAACCTTAAACCTTTAATACATTTCTCTTTATGAGATTCTAACTAGTATCTCTAGATTTATTCAGAATACTACAGTTACAGAATCTTGTAAAAACCTGATTAGTTTCACAGAGAGAAGATATGGTTAAATATAATGGGAAAAAGATTTGTTATAGCAAAAAGCTTCTTTATCCAAAGTACCTGAAATATAAACTATAAGTTATAGTAAATTAAGTACAACCTTATATTATTTCTAAAACCTCTCCAGCTCATATGCATAGCTGATATTTAAGATATTGCAAACCTTTTCTGTAAGGACATAGACTTTTCCCATGCTTCTATGTCTTTACCATATCTTTGATTCTCTGGTTCTTAGTTTATTTAAGAATTATAGTCCAAAGCTCATTGAGTATTTCATGCCAGTTTAGGTTCATTGAAATACTGTTCTGAAGTCTATTTATCAGAGAAAGCTGAAATTAGAGCTATTTGAGCTATAGTCAATTATTACAGCTAAGTGTAGTATCTTTACCCATTGCAGTGTGCAGAGGATAAGATACTATGATCTTTATATTTAAACCATTCTATGTTTATAGATGTCTGATCACTTTCAAGATCAGGAATGCTTCATACATGCTGATGGTATGTGTATCTCTTAACAGTCAGCAATGCAGAGCTTATATATTATTTATTATGTGCAAGCTTAAGGCTGTATTAGTGTTTGTATGGAAGACTCAGCTATTCTCTAGCTTTGTCAATTTCAGTGAATATGTTTCCTGAACTAAGAGTCTCCATGAATAGGCCTAATAGATTTTGTATATGTTTTATGTAAGCATTTTATATGTGCCTTAAGCTTCATTACAGAGAAAAGAGATTCTTCTTTTTCCCCCAGGAACATCTCTTGCCTCTTATTCTGAGTACAGAAGCCTCCCCTATGATGTTGGGGGAGCCTCTGACTCCTTTCTTCCCTGTTTCTGGTTCTAAGAACTGTATGGACCAGTTCTGTAGTTTAGGTTTCACAACTTCCATGTTGTGAAATGGTATAGTTTCATATCACGCAAGACATGAAATAATAGAATATAATGGAAATGAGTTATGGCCAGACAGACTTGCTGCCCTCTCTGTAACTCACTTCATGTGTCTCACGCAAGAGACAAGTATAGAGAGTGAGGTCGGTCAGCGTCAGCCAACTTCCATCAACTCTCTGCTTTCCTAGTTTAACATCTTAGGAGGATGTCCAGGAGATCTAGCAGCCAGACAGCATTCAGCTGTCCTCTACCAGTCCTCCTCCTTTTGGCCGTTTGAGGCTTCCTTATATCCTCTCAGATCAGTGGTTATCTGAGCTGAGTCGGGAATCTTCAGGCCTCTGTCATGGATCCAAATCAGGATCCATGGCAGTATCATTTTCACTCATCTATGGGGAAAATATTAAGTCACCAGGTTTACAAGTGCAAAATCCCCAGTACAAGGTTTATTGTACTGCTGCACTGTCTTATCGGACAGCGGCATAATTCCGTCCGACAGTGGCATAATTCCGTCCTTTACACTGTATCTTAGAGCAGAGACGAAAAAACCCCAAAACAGAGATGACCTTCCATTCTATGCCTGGAAAAGCACCTCAGATAAGCAAGTGCCAACTTTTCAGACTTAACTATCAAGCAGGCAGCATGAAGTGCCTTTAACCTTGTAGCCGTGTAGTTATTTCAAAACAGCTATAAGTGGCATAACGTTTACCCCACATTACTGCATTAGGTCCCAAGGAATGCTTTTTATTTATTTAGATCCAGAGGAAAACCATATGCTCAAGCCAATTATTGCCACGGGCTGCGACAAAGTGAATGCTGAAATGTTTGATAAATATTAACCAGATAAAAGCACTGTTAGCTACGGGAGGCAAAGGACAATCTGTGCATAGCAAACTGCGACAGGTTCCTGGACACACATGTGGTGTTCAGATTCAGAATTTCAGCCGAAGCTTACAGTCAAGAAGACAGTTACAACACAAATGATTACAAATAAATTTATCTAAGGTGTAACGGTGCTTCCTACAATAGATCAGAATCACATAAATAGATTTTAATGTATGTGAAGTTAAGATGAGAGTACTTTTGGGAAACCTGAACCACTGTTAAGAGAGATACAATTGACTGAAATACTGGTCATGATAGCATATTCCTATAAGGTATTCATATATTTTTTCTTCAGTTTGAAAGCTTTTTGTCTGCAGTTCTTGTGGACAACATAAAATAAGCATAGTAATGAGCTTCTAGGACTGTGATATTTATTTTCAGGTCAGATGTATAACTATGGACAAGTATCCTGTCTCAAACAGGCTATTTTTGTAGGCAGAAAAAATTTCCTGGACATCATGGACAAGTGTTTTAGGCTCCTGCTGTGAAGGAATCTGGCCAATAATTGGAGAGGTCACTGATGTAACTGCCTCATGCCTCACCAGTGATGGCACAGTCTTGGCAACTGGAGATGATTTTGGATTTGTAAAACTCTTCCGATACCCTGCCAAAGTAAGTAAATATGCAATTATTATATAATGAGGGTTACAAATATTATATAACAAAGCCCTACCATATTCTTATTTCAAAATCATACATGTATTCTCACCTCTCAGTGAACACAACATCAGTTAATGATTTGCATATGTGAAAGACCTCTGCCAGTGATCAATACCACAGAGTTTTTATATTGCCTCATATCAAACGTCAACATTATCTGTGGTAATTCCACATATCTGTCAGTCATTACGTGTTACCCGATATGTGAATCACCCCTTATTTGTCTCTGGGACTGGGAAGCTCTAGATTCAAAACATGCCTCAAGCAAGATGGCTGTTCAGTGACTTTAGGTCAGTCGCTGTCTCCCAACTTAACCTACCTTACAGAGTGCTTGTGAGAACAAAATTGGAGATAGTCAAGAAAGTTGTCCTGAGCAATTTGAAGGAACATTTGGACACACAAATATAACAGAAGATTGGGATCAACATAAACCAACATTCTTTCTTCACACACTGCCGTAGTCACACTAATAATGTACGCCCATTTATGTGCATTAAATTGAGCCAAACCCTTGGCCCATCTACCCCTCGACTGTCCAGTTTTACTGACAGTGGTAGTGGCTGTTTAAGGTCCCTCCTTTTGAGACTTGCTACTTAAAAGGATTTCAGCCAGGGATGACAGAATTGAAATTGAGGCTACCTATAGCATGTGCCCAGCAAAGAACATTCACCCTGGCATCATGATATTAGTTGAAGCCAACTTTCTCTTCACAACTACATACACAGATGTTTAGAATCCCCCACTTTGGGGGTGTACCATTGGTAATACAACATTGGATAGTAATGTTATTTTTCTGCACACCTTGTGTTCATTTTAGTTTGAATGAAATATTAGTAGTTCTTTCTGTATTTTCATACTTAGGGAAAATATGGGAAATTTAAGAGGTATGTGGCTCATAGTACACATGTAACAAATGTTCGTTGGACTCATGATGACAGTTTACTGGTCAGTGTTGGTGGTGGAGACACGTCTTTAATGCTATGGACCCATGAGATGGAGGGCCATCGAGAAAGCAGGCAATGTGACAGTGAAGAATCTGATCTAGATTCTGAGGAAGATGGGGGTAAGTCATAAAGTTAAATATACTTATTCTAGAGGGCAGTTTCTTGGAGGTTTAGAAATAGTTAATAAAAGCCCAGCTTCTATGGTCTGGATCTCAATTTTCAAACCAAATCTTTGAAGTTGGTTTACATATATTATAATTCTTAATAATACTTCTTGAAGTAGTATTTTTCCTTTGTCTCTGGTGCTCTGGATGAAGAGCACTTATATAAGTACACTAAGTAACTTCTTAGTTCAAATAGTTCTTGTGATTATGAATATTTTACTAGGATATGACAGTGATGTCACAAGAGAAAATGAATTTATTTACACCATCAAAGCCTTATCAACCAACATCAGACCAATGTTTGGAATCAAGCCTCATCTGCAGCAAAAAGAGCCTTCAGTAGATGAAAGGTAACTTCCAACTTTGGGGAGGAAATGTGTCATTTCGTGTATAGAAAGGGCTGCAATATTTTTGTTTTTCAGCTGCCACCTTTAAGTACTGTCTGTCCTTTCTTTTAATTTTGTATGGATTGAAAATCTCAATCTTGAGATCCTCAGCTGCTGCAGTAGGATCACCACTGCCAAGGAAATGAACAGTGCTGTCAATTTTGACAATATTGATCACCTACTGGGAAGGGATGTCCCTGCCTCCCCCACCCCCCAAATGCTCCCCTCCAGTTGACATTTTGTTTCATCATGTAGATGCAAGGTAAAAGGCAGTCTTTTCCTCAAGGGAGACAGTATTTGTGCATGTGTATCAGCTGAATGGGGAGAGAAGGTGGCATGGTATATCCCTGCCCCATCAGATCTTGGAAGCTAAGCAGAGTCAGTACTTGGGAGACCATCAAGGAAGGCTCTGCAGAGGAAGGCAATGGCAAACCACTTATGCGTCTCACTTGTCTTGAAAGCCCCTTTCAGGGGTCTCCATAAGTCAACTGTGACTTAGAACCATGGAATCATTGCGCTGGAAGGAGCCATGCAGGTCATCTAGTCCAACCCTCTGCTCAATGCAGGATCAGCCTAAAGCATCCCTGACAAGTGCTTGCCCTGCCTCTGCTTAAAGACTGCCACTGAGGGGGGAGCTCAACACCTCCCTAGGTAGCTGATTCCACTGTCGAACAACTCTTACTGTAAAAAACGGTTTCCTAATATCCAGCCGGAATCTTTCCACCTGCAGTTTAAACCTATTATTGTGAGTCCTATCCTCTGCTGTCAATAGGAATAGCTTCCTGCCCTCCTCCAAGTGACAGCCTTTCAAATACTTAAGAAAACAATCATGTCCCCCCTCAACTTCATCTTCTCCAGACTGAACATTCCCAAGTGCCTCAGCCTTTCCTCATAGGGCTTGGTCTCCAGGCCCCTGATCATCCTCATCGCTCTCCTCTTCACCCGTTCCATTATATTCACATCCTTTTTGAAGTGAGGCCTCCAGAACTGCACACTGTACTCCAGGTGCGGCCTGACTTGATGGCACTTTACACACACACATCAACTGAATGTAGGTAGCCAAATACACAGTAGGTCTGAGATCCTGCATGGCTGGGAGCAGATCAGACAGTAGGGCCAAAAGAGAGCTACTTTGGAGGCACATTAAGAAGAGCTTTCACTGACCAAGGTCATGGAAGCTTTTCAAAAAAAATGTTTTTTGCACAAAAAAAGATCACACACTGGAATACATACATACTCACACCAACACATATTCAGGAACGATATAAGCAGATATCATACAAGCTATTGATTAAACAATCTCCAAAAGTGAAAAAAAGAAACAGGTTTAATCACCATTATCCTAAACATACATTTATTTCCCAAAGAAATAGCCTTTTACCTCCTATTTTCAAACAATATTTAATTTTAGACTTCAAGGACTTGCATCTTTATACTCCACTCAGTATGGACTTCCATGTAAAAACATAACAGTGTTCCACTTTGATATTATATTGCTAATATTTAGTAGTCCTCCACAGTCCTCAATAGATTAGTTTCTACCTTTCGTAATCCCAGGAACTTTTCATAAGGCGGCTGGTACTGGGATCCTGGATAATATGAAAAGTGGAAGACCGGGAGGGACGCAAACAGCAAACAAATGGAGAACAAAGGATAGGTAGGCTGACAGGCAGAGGCAACCAGAGAGCAACTAAGGAGTGGACAAGGCTATCTAGGCAAAGACCTAGATCTGCCTTGGTGTGATTGTTAATACATTTTTATTTTAAAGATATGTTTAATTTTAAGTCCTTCTAATACTTAATATTTTGCTGTTTAAATAATTCCAGAAGTAGAGAAAGATCTCATTTTGCGTGTACAGTGCTGCCCCTTCCCATGTTAACAGTGGGCAAATTCCATTTGTATTTTGTTCTCCAGTTCAGAGACTAAGGGGCAAAATACTGAGCCCTGTCTTTAAGTCTGAAGGATATACACATGTTAAATCCAACACATCTCTTCAGAATACTTGGTAATTGGGAAACAAAGGTGTGGGCCCCCGATTTTCAAGTATTTCACTCAAATGCATGAATTTTATATATAAATGTACTTTAGACTCGCCAATAAATGTATTATTTTGTACTTGGGTGTCCCATACATGTGTAAAGTGAGAATCAGCTCTGATAGAGAGCCTATGGACAATGAAATGTGGAGTTTATTTATGCTAATGCCACTAAAATCCCTATAAATACTGTACATCATAATCCCTCCCTGAATCCTGATGAAGGTGGATAAAAAGCTTGAGTAATAAATTGGATGAGCAAAGGAAGAAATGTTTTGTCTACAATGTTAATTTTAGTTTTCTTTACCCTAGATTATGATATATATGATTTAGATTTTAATATCCCTGCTTAATTTTTATGCTTCCTATGAAGACAAGGAGTTGTAAGGTAAGGTTTTTTTCCTTATCAATCAATAATGACAAAGTTTACATTTTAATATATTTGTGAGTTACTTCTTCTTTTCCCAACAGAACAAATATAGCATGTGTGTGTAAATGTGTAAGCAGTTAAATGTTAAATCTGATATGTTATTCAGGATTGAAAGATTTTACAGCACCAGGACAGATCTTCCTTTCTTATTGCTGAAAAGTCTCTTGCTATTACCGTAATTGGTTAATGCTGTACATAACGGCTTGTATTTTCAAAAGACCTCACACAGTTAGATGCTCAATTGTCACCGAAAATAAAGGTGATTTTTTTTTCACGATTTCACTTATCTGTCATTAGCATTTGGGCAAAATGTCATGGTATAATTCCTTGAATCACAAATAATAGATTGGACCATGCTTTTCTCTTGATATCCAGGTTTTGGTTTGCTGTTTGTGTGAGGCATTAGCAAGGGTTTTAGGATCCCGTTGTCTTTGAGAGCTTGATTATATCTGTTAAATGAATAATGTAGTGGGGGAGATTGATTTGCATTACAGTGTAACCAATGCATGTGACATTTTGATGAGTTGGCCTCAAGCCCATTTTTGGATGGTTGGTTAAAGAAGCCATCGCCTGTGAATTGAGCTAAAATACGGCCATATTGAAATTGCTTATTGTCGAAGCATCTAGAGAAGCATTGCGTAATTCTGTAGGTTAGCAGAAATCAGTTAATAGTGAGACTTGGCATGGCTTTCAGAAAGTCTCTTATGTTTTGTTGAGTTCTCAAGTATAGCTTATCCTCAGAATAGTGTCTGTGTTGGAGCACGAGTAATGTGGTCCTGTTTTAATTGTTGTATCTAGATATCAACAGGACCTGTTTACCACACAAGCAACCCAAACAGCTGATAGGGGTGCCAAATTGGCAGAGGCAGTATGAGAAGAAGCATATGCCCCCTGGTGAGGTCCAAGGCCTGTGAAGTATGCCTGGCTGGCAAGGGCAGCCTGGGAGGAGACATACCCTTGTCCCATGCTGCTGCTGCCACCGCCAGAATCTACTATGGGTTGCAAAGGCACTGCCTGTGGCACCTGCCTGATCTAGTGGGTATGGCATAGGAAGACGGTGTTTGGGGCAGAAAAATGCCTTGAGCTGGTCCTAGATATCAAACATTAAGCATTATCTTAGGCTGATTCTTCTTTACAGTTCACAGGGTGCAGTAAATAGTCTCAAAGACCTAGAGATGCTGCGTAATCTCTCAGTGAGAAAGACAGGCTATAAATAAAGTTGATTAATGGATAAATGATGCCAACATAAGAAGAGCCCTGCTAGATCACACCAGTGGTCCATCTAGTCCACCATCCTGTCTCACACAGTGGCCAACCAGTTCCTCTGGTGGTCCAACAACAGGGCATAGAGGCCAAGGCCTTCCCCTGATGTTGCCTCTTGGCACTGGGATTTAGTGCCTCTGAAAGTGGAGGTTCTCTTTAGTCCCTTTACTTACCCTTTAGACAGATAGAATCTGTCTAATCTCCTTTGAAAGCTGTCTATGCCTGTGGCCATCACTACATCCTTTGGCAGCAAGTTCCACATTTTAATCACTCTCTGTGTAAAGAAGTATTTCCTTTTGTACGTCCTGAACTGACTGCCCATTAGCTTCATTGGATGCCTCCATCTACCACCTCGAGTTCTAGTATTTTGGGAGAGTTAGAAAAACCCTAGCAATGGGGTTTTCAAGGCAAGTGAGAAACAGTGGTGGTTTGCCAATGCCTTTCTCTGCAGAACCTTCCTTGGTGGTCTCCCTTCCAAGTATTGACCCTGCTTAGCTTCTGAGATCTTATGAGATCGGGCTGTACCGAGCTGCCTTCCCTCCCTATTGATCTATATAGGAGCATTATAATATCAGCTGTTTTATTTTCAGTCCCTTTCCTAATAATCCCTAACATGGGGGTTGCCTTTTCCACTGTTGTAGCATATTGGATTGACACTTTCATTGAGCTATCTACTACGACCCCAAGATCTTTTTTCCTCTCAGTTTCAGCAAGTTCAGACCCCATTAGCCTAGACTTAAAGTTGGGATTTTTTAGCACATTTAGCACCTTTAATACTTTTAGCACATTACCTTTAATAATTAGCACATTACCTTTAATACTTTGCAGGACAATGACTCAGCTCAAACCCAACCCCCTTCTGACTATATATTACTCTTCCTACACACTTGACACTGAGAGACACTGTCCTTCAGTGTTACTCCTCTGAAGATGCCTGCCACTGCTGCTGGCGAAACGTCAGGAAAGAAAATCCCAAGACCACTGTTACACAGCCTGGATAACCTACAAGAACCGTTGGGATTTTTTGTTCCAGTGTGCATCACCTTACACATACCGACACTGAACTTCATCTGCCACATTTGTTGCCCACTCACCCAACTTGTGGAGATCCTCCTGGAGTTCTTCACAGTCATCCTTGGTTTTCACCATCCTGAATAATTTTGTATCATCTGCAAACTTGGCCACTACACTACTCATTCTTAGTTCCAGATAATTTTATGAACAAATGACATAGTACTGGCCCTAAGACCGATCCTTGTGTGAGCCCATTGCTTCCTTCCTTCCATTGTGAGAACTGTCCATTCATTTCTATTTTTCACTTCCTGCCATTTAACCAATTTTTAATCCATAAGAGAACCTGTCCTCGTATCCCATGACTAATAAGCTCATTCAGGAGTCTTTGGTGAGGTTCCTTGTCAAAAGCCTTTTGAAAGTCTAGGGATATAATGTCTGCTGGGTCACCGTTATCTATATGCTTGTTCACTTTCTCACAGGGACCTTCAGTTTCCCTATGGTTATGTGCATATGTAAAAGAGCTGGATAGGTCTTCTGCTGGGAGATGTCACCACTCCTGCTTTTCTCTTTGAGTCTTGTTTGTCAGAGAAAAGGACACTTAGTAACCTCTGAGCATGGGTAGAGAACAGAACTTTGATGGAAATTCTGGGGTGCTGGGTACTTTATCACACTGGGTGATTGTGAATGATATCAGATTGGATTTGTGGGATCAGTTGTGTGCTGTCCGAGCACTGCTGATGGACAGTGTTTATATACTGGAAGGGATTGTGGTGCCCATTTTGGATGAAGTTGACTTGATTCTGACTGAGTCAGCAGACTAGAGGAGTGCTTCTTGATCTAGCCTTGCTTTTTGTGAAGCAAGTTAGTGTGGTAGTGAATAATACAATTTTCAACTGTATCAAGCAATAGGTTTTCAATTCTGGACTCAGCCAATCTTGCCTTGCTGATCCATGCTACTGTATTGAGGTTCTATATTGGGTTGCCTCTGAAAATGATTCCGGAATTTCAGCTAGTGTAAAATACAGCAGCTCATCTTTAACAACAGCCTGTTGATTTGAACCCATAATGTTCTAGGACATCTGCACTGGCTTCCAGTTTGTTTCCAGGCCTGATTCAACATGTTGGAATTGATATTTAAAGCCCTTTATTGCCTAGGATCAACAAACTTGCAGGACCATCTCTCTATCAACTCATGTGTGAACTGCACTGTGCCTTGCAGCTCCTGTTAAATGTGTCTTCTTATAAGGCTGAAAGAGCAGCTGCATACTGAGCATCAAAATTTAACAGTTATAATCCTGTCACTGAAGAATGACCTTTCAGAGGAGGTCAGTTGATCAGCCTCCTTAATAGAATTTAAGAGGCAATACAAGTTGAATTTTTTTTAATGGGCATTTCGTAGTTACAGGCAATATTGTGTCCTGGACAGGAAGGATTGTTTTTATTTACGGTATATCTGTTGCTCTTATGAAATTGTGAACCATACATGAAGCTGCCTTTACTGAATCAGACCCTTGGTCCATCAAGTCAGTATTGTTTACTCAGACTGGCTGTGGCTCTCCAGGCTCTCAGGTAGAGGTTTTTCACATCACCTACTTGCCTAATCCCTTTAACTGGAGATGCCGGGGATTGAACCTGGGACCTTCTGCAAGCCAAGCAGAGGCTCTACCACTGAGCCACGGTCCCTCCCTGCCTACCACCTTTAGACAGGTAAAGAAGAAAGGGCAATATTCAAAATTTCAGATAAGAGGTAAATTAAAGATTGCTGTACCTGTCTAAAAACTGCTTTCATTATTCAATTTCTATTTCTTCAGGACCAACTGTAGTTGCTAGTGATATTACAATATTTCTTCCCTCTAAGTAGCTATTGTCATTTTATCCTAATATAATTAAAGTATATGTGTTGTCTTTATATGAATATATATTTACTTAATGTGACATGAACTTATTCCTGTCTTCCTATTTCAATAAATTAACTTCCATTGGATTTACCTTTTAAATTCTTCTACTGTATTAGTCACACTTTCTTATGTTATTTTTTCACACAAAATTATCCTTCATGTTCCCTCTGCAGCCATTGACATATTTCCCTGTCATATCCTTATAAATAATTACTTAAAAAGTAAATACATACTTCCTAAACCCATCTCCTGCTCCATTCATCTCTTCTGTCACCATTTCTTTAAACGTCTTGAGCCCCCTCATGCAGTTAACTCTGCACTGCCCTGTGTTGGACAATGTCAGATCTAGTACAATTGAAACTTTGCTTTCCCCACAAAACTTAGAAGAGGGAGGAACAGTGATGGTGTATTGCTTGCAGCAGGAGTCTCTCTTGGGAGCAACTGCACGTAACTATATGTGAGTGAAAAATTGTAAGTCACTCCCCTCTTGACAGATGAACTTTCAGTAAGTAACAATAACTTGGTATAAGAATTAGAGGAGAGTCCTATGTTTACCCAAAGTAATTGACCCAGCAATGTGATACAAAAAGGAGAAATGTCATAATAATAAAACGAACGCAAATTTCTCAATTCAGGGTTTTTGCTGTAAAACCCATCTTCTTTAAACAAACATTTTCTGTTTGATCCATTGCCTTTCTCTAAAGATACTGTGAAATCTATAGATTTTTGCTAAAAGTGCTGTGAAAATTCAAGTTTCCCATCACTAGTCTGTGGTGGGCAACCCTGATAAGTCAAGCATATAATTGTTACCATTAGCAAGCTCACTCTTTTACCCCCTGTTCATTTTTCCCTACCTCCCAAATGACTACCCTTCCAAACACCTTCCCCTTATTATTATTTTTCTTTGTGTAACAAGATCATTGCTGTATACTCAATCAGACCTTGCCATCCTTCTTTTCTGCACATCCATTTGGTATTTTTTAAGTCTGCGGCATGGAGAGAACCGTCAGATTTTGAATTCTCTGTAAAAATGTGCATATACGATAATGGTCTGGCAGAACTTTGTATATTCATAATATATGTACAGTTTAATTTTGTCTGACATTGCCCTTGAAAATCAAGAAGGAAAAGAAACTTTCTTCTTACTCCACATTAATAAATTGTCTTACACTTGGATATTGTCAGTGGAGATGCAAATAAACATAATTCTGTATGTTATCCTTTCTGCCGTGGAAACATTTTAGGAATTTATTAAAATACTTATTTCCTTATCTTTTTAAACACACATTTCACCCAGTCAAAATTCAATCTAATTGGAATAAGTAATCACTGTCTTTTTTTTAACCTGCTGCTGAAAAGAGGTTCCAGGTAACGCTTTCATTTTGTAAGGCCTGTTCCATATTTCAGCATCCTCTTTCATATCCCACACACAAAACACTGACTGTCATTTTGGTGTCCCTAACATAAATATTCCTGATCCTAGCAAGTTGTATGTTGTCATACAACTTTCAGTATACCTTCATATTCCATAAATACCAACATTCCATGTGTTTTTGTATATTTGTCAGATTTCAACATGTTTAAAAAGCTGCACTCGTATTAAACACCACATTATATATTTTCTTAGAAATCTCTCCTGCAGTGCTAGTTTAACGCTCTTAGTACGCAGAGGGTGAGGCAAATGTATGCTTTGGGGAAGCTATAGGGCCAGCAGGAAAGGCATGGAAATAGAAGTTTGTTTTCTTTATAGGCTGGGAAACAAAAAGGAACAGAGGTGAGGGCTTGATAGATATCTAAACTGTGATGATGAGATAGAATTGGATTGATCCTAGACAAGGAGGTGGCCAGGGGCAAATTCCAATTGTATGGAAGCAGAAACCAAATTTGAAGGTGACTTCTTTCAAATATCGACATAGATTCAGTGTGAGATAATGGCTATGCTAAGGACAATAAGTAAAGTTTCTTGAGGAGAGGGTTAAACAAGAGTATATATTAATGGCAGCAGGGACAATGGTTTTGTGGGAAAAGGCACACAGATGAAATTACTGGATGTTCCTATTTGTTGTCTGATGGCCTCTGATTCCCAGACTTTGGGGTGAAGCATTGTCTTAGGTGTTGTTGCTTTTTTCTTCTTCTGCGCCCATCCTAGATCTCTGTCAGCTAGCATGGCTGAATTAGGTGTGGCCCCATTCTTCACTTCAGTTTCTGCATTCTGGCATTTGCCTGAGTCTCACTGCATCATCCATATTTAAGTCTAAAGCACACTGAGGGATGGGAAACAGGCCTCAGAACTGAATAGGGACTTGAAATAACAAGATGGGGTTTTGCCTGTAATTTTTTAAAAACTGAATTATATGTACATGGCAAACTCATGTGTATGATCATTACACAGACGATGATCTGATAGGTTCCCCTTAAACATGCACACCTAAGTGTAAGGCCATCAAGAAAATACCTATAATAATTAAGAAACATTCCTTCCTTTCTGTTGTCATAAGCTCCAGCTGCTCTAAGGCAAGCCACTTTAGACCAACTCCTATCCACAAATAAGCTTCTAAATCCATAACACTAGAAATATACTTCCTCTTTAGTAAATGTGCTTAGATGGCATCCCTACAGTGCTACCCTAAGCAAAGTTACTTCAATGGTCTTAGAATAGTTTAACTCTCTTCCAGGCCACATAATAGGGATTGCACGCATTCACAGATATCTGGGTGGATTCAGCAATCCTCTAAAGAACCTTACTCCAACTGAGGTGGCTTTTCTTCTAATAGAAGAGCCACTTAAAGTTGGAGTAGGTCTCCTTAGATTAGAGGAGGATTCACGTGTGAGCCAAAACAAAAGGTGTGATATAAATATTTAAATAAATAAATAAACTTTGCTCAGTGGAGAGATAGAATAAGGGTAGGGTCCACCCACCTATGCAGTACAGTACCTAGTGGTATGAACTACACATCATGCTGCTATTCAGTGTGACTTCACCAGGCCCCAATCATGACATCACTGGAACCCTTGATGACATCATCACGGCCCACTCAAGTGTCTAAGGGTTTGAGAAGAGGATCCTACACTTAACACTCATACTCTCTCACTATAACATTTCTGCTGATGGGCCTGGTTGCACAGTTTAATGCAAATTAAAGGAATCCCTCTTCAGCAGGTCTTCTGTAAGGGATGTGTCAGATATAATTTCTCTTGGTGTAAGAATCAGTACCATGAGAAAGATAACTTATATGTAAAACAATGAAATTAAATTTCCATTAAATTTAGCAGATCTCCAATTGTAGCGACTTATTTAATAACTCGGTTAAGAGTGTGGGTGACCAAGAATAATTTTTCCTTTTCTCTAAAAGACGAACCAGTTATGGAATACTTAATGAGACAGACAGTGCTAAACACAATAGAACATCTTTTGGGAGAACTAAGTAGGGTAGATTTTTTTTTCATGGCTTGTGGTATTTGGGGAGAAGAAAGAATTTCTTCTTTCAGGACAAATTTCATGTCAGGAGTTGGCATCCTTGGACACCTGGCAAAAAACCACTCCTGCTAGGTGCTACTGCTGCAGCCGCCTTTCTGTTTTCATTTGTTAATTCTACCTCTTTGTTTTATTATTGGCTATATCTATACCATATGCATGCATTTTGGGAAATGATTATGAAGTCTGCAGATGTAAACGTTTTCCAACTTGCTAGAGCTTCTAATGGCACCCAATAAACTCCTGCATCATCATAGGAATGGTTATTGTGAATTGATGGTTGTACTTACATTATTTATATTTTAATATCCTTCCCTCATTAGCAACCTGCCCTCCCCAACAGATGGAGAAGAATAAAAACAGCGAGTGAGTTAAGAGACATGGCAATCTCCTGAAGCCGAATTAACCAGGCAGTTAACTAAGATCTTTATTCCAAGGAGCAGGGTGAACAAAGAAATTTAAAAGGAGGAAAAATGATATTTTAAAAATTCCTAGGCACAGCTGCTGTTACAAGCATTATAGCTATCACATGTGATGAAAAGAATGGGGTGGGGGGTTGAATGAATTGCAGCATAAAAAGAGGACACTGGCATGACAAAAAAACCTGAAAAATAACTTTCCACAAGTTAACTCTACTATTCCTAGCAAGCAGCACTTACTTCACCTCAAGTAGTCTGGAGTTCCAAACCTTTTGAGAGGCTCTGTCCGTGAGGCATGGATCGACACATACTTACAAAAGGGACCTGCTAACTTTTGTATACTCCAAGGGAAACGGGCAAGGAAGTTTTCTTTTTTTCTGGGATTTGAAGGAGCTGGCAGAGGTCCCACATCTGTTCTGAGACTGGACTGTGACTTTTGATAAGCACCTGGCATTTCCTTCTTTAAAGAGGACTAGGCAATTTTTATGGTCATAGTTCGAGGAGGAGCATGGTGAGATTTTCACAGCATCTCAAATAAATGGCCCTTTCTCAGTTTCTTGAGTAACTGTTTCTGAGGCATAGATGTGGGTAGAATGTGATAAACTTTTCTGGGGAGCTTACTCAACAAAGGAGAAGGTATACAAAGTAAGGAAAAGTATGAGTATAAGGGGATCATCATTACAACTTCACACAAACCCAATGATAGTTCTGACCTACTGTTCCATTAAAATACTTCAAGAGATGTTTCCAGGCACCATGTGACAACACATGAATAACAACAACAATAATAATTGTGGAGTATATCAAATGCCAAAAAAGTGTCTAAATATGAGCCCCCCTTTACCTTGAGGCCAAGTCAATTGGCTGTCCTGCCCCACCCCCTCTATTAGCCCTGGGTGTCTCTTTATTTGCCGGGATTTTCAAAGTACTGTGTTACCTGGTTCATGTTGTTATTAGGGCTGCTGGGTGAAGGAGTAGGAGAGAAATTCTGGGGGTCCTGGTCACTGTAGTGACCCATGTAGCCAGCCAGCAGCCCATTCCTGAGCTGACGGCATAGGGGAACAGCGGAGAAGAGGCGCAGCGGCACCTCTTCCTAAGCCATTTCGCCTACGCTGTTGAAGGAAAAAAAGCCGTTTCACAGCTTTTTTCCCTTTAAGTGGGTTTTTTTGCCCCATAGGGAACAGCGAGGCTGCGCCTGCTAAAAAGCAGGCGCAGCACCGTGGGCGCCAGCATACCGGGCCAAAATGGGTTAGGGAGCCGCCTAACCGGCGGCTCTCCCCCGCCCTGCCCCCGGAACGCCCCCCTGCGCCAGCGCGGCCTCTCTATGCCGTTGCTGGCGCCACAGAGAGGCCGCGCCGGTGGAAGAGCAAGGTGCGGTCCCATGGCACTAGGCTGCTGGCGGGACTGGCCTCACTGCCAGTGTAAGTATGCATAATCGCATGATTACACACACTTACACTGGCGGCGGGGTCACGCCGCCTCCTATTTAGTTTGGCCACATTCTCAGGAATGGGCTGTAAGTGATGTAATTTGCTTTTGCATGATGTTTGGGTTGTGTCTGGGTAGGGCCTAGAGGAAATTGAGGGCTAGAGGGAAATAGCTGTCTGCAGCCCTAGCGTACCATAGACATGTACACACTTCAGAACTGTACCCAATATCTCTGGTCCATCACCATGCACTGTAAGCCAAGTCTGGTAACACCATATAAAGCCCCCTCTTTTCACTTGAAGCCCATTCCTTGCCCTCTGTTTCTGAGGTGAGGCCATGCCAGCCCATCATCAGATCGTCAACCCATCTCTGCTGCACCTGTACACATTATCATCAGTCTCAGTAAGTGTTGTATTTGGGACTGAAGATCTCTGCCATATGTCTGTGTTCTATCTCAAGCTTGTCAAAATGTCTTCATTCTGTGTTTTTGTAATAAAAAGTATGACTGGAGAAGTTTAAAATCAGTTTGCTGTAAGGTGCAGCAAAACCTTTCTGAAGAGGGAGTTTAATTTTTGAATCCTGGTCAATATCTGGCATTCATCCTTGTTTATGAACCATTAGTATTCAGGAATATTGTCGAAGGCTTTCACGGTCAGAGTTCATTGGTTCTTGTGGGTTATCCGGGCTGTGTAACCGTGGTCTTGGTATTTTCTTTCCTGACGTTTCGCCAGCAGCTGTGGCAAGCATCTTCAGAGGAGTAACACTCTTCCTACACACTTGACACTGAGAGACACTGTCCTTCAGTGTTACTCCTCTGAAGATGCCTGCCACAGCTGCTGGCGAAACGTCAGGAAAGAAAATACCAAGACCACGGTTACACAGCCCGGATAACCCACAAGAACCAGTATTCAGGAAGACCAGTAGCAGAAGGTGAATGAAGAAAGGATTAGGAAAGAGTGAACAAGAGAACTAGGAAACAGCAGTGAAGCCTTTCCAGGGAAAACTTTGGTAATCTAGTAATTATTGGGTTAGAGAGGAAGAGGAAAGAGACAAATTGCTAGGAAAAGCCAGGTGTACTTAATTCCTTTATATATGTGAAATAGAATTAAATTAGTATTTTCAGTGTTGACAGAATATAGAATGTTGGTTAAAACAAATGATAAAATACACATAATTGAACAGCCTTTTTGTTTTTAAAGTGGTCCATGTGATGCTGCTTAAAGACTATAGAAATGTAACAGTTTTCTCTATCCAGGTGACAGTTCAGAAGATACTGTTTTAGTACTGAATGGGTGACGGACAACCTTTTCTTATTCACAGTTCTTTGTTTCAGACCACCAGTTAGTAGGGCTTTGCCTCAGCCTGAAAAACTTCAGACAAATAATGTTGGTAAAAAAAAGAGACCCATAGAGGTAAGGAAAACTGTGTTGTTCTTTTTAACACCTGCCTTTAAACTTTAGCAGACAACATAGAGATATAAAACAGTGTTTGAAGAACTTCTTGGATGTCAGCAGGGAAATGAAGAGATATCGTTATATATGTGCTGTTCTGTCAATCTTTCAAAAAGATGCAGAGTGAACATTCCAACAACCAAACAGTATGTTGGTATGAATGGGCAATGCGGGGGGGGGGGGGGGAGGATTTAGGTGTGGACTCCCCTACATGTAGAATTATTGGGGGTCAGGTCCCCTGCTTCCCCCAGATACATAAAAATACAGTAAGTTAGAGGAATATTTTGTTGTCTGTGGGCATTATTAAAATAAAGAAGCACAATCCTATGCAGAGTTACACCCTTCTAAAAATCAGTTGAATGCAGGAGGACGCAGTGCTTAGGATTGCACTGTTAGTCAAACGAGAAAGCTTTAAAGCGCAGGTGATTGTTAATCTGTTTTCTTAGGATCTAATGCTGGAGCTTGTGTTTGGATACCGAGGCAGAGACTGCAGGAACAATGTACACTATATGAATGATGGTGCTGATATAATTTACCACACTGCATCTGTTGGGATCCTGTACAATGTGGCAACAGGTAGGAATCGTACACACCTTTAAAAAAAATTGCCATCTAAATAATTCCTGCCCTGTATTTGTTTAGCATTTTGGGGTTTTCCCCCTCTGTTTTCCTTTCACACATGTGCTATTGTTCTTCAAATAATGAACCCTATTTTTCCCTTTAGGCTCTCAGTCTTTTTACCAAGAGCATACTGATGATATTTTGTGCCTCACTATAAATCAGCATCCCAAGTTTACCAACCTTGTGGCTACTGGCCAAGTAGGTATGTTTGTATTTTGTTTAAAAAACAATATATAGATATAAACACGAACAGTCATGTGAATTCATGGATATATGAACGCATTTGCTTATGCTGCTTCTGTTTGTATAAATGTTACTCAGTTACCTGTGCCATCTACATTTTTTCTTGAAGGATCACTGGAAAACACTTTTAAAATTATTGATGCTTTCAAAAAGCCAACACTATTATTTTCAGCATATCGTTTATCAAAATAATTTTTAATGCTGAGTCCCATTTAAACATACTTTTCCTTTTAGACTTTTTTATGCTTAGAGCATTGTAAACCATAATCCAAAATAAATTCAGAATTGCCTAGTGCCATTCTAATTAGAGAAAAGACCATTATTTTGGCATACAGTAAGGCCTCATTGCAGGAATCCCTATGAATTCAAATCAGTTTTGTACAGATTACACATTGCACCTGCACATACGCACAAACACACACACACATGCTCTGTGAGTGAGGGACAGAGAGGTACAATGTACACAGTAGGTTGTGCCTTCCAGTAGAAGTTAAGACAGACAGCAAAGCTATCCCAGTGTGAGCTGTCTCACCCCAAAATAGCTGGACATCTTATCTTTTTGCTAAGTGATGAAGATTTTATCACACTTTAACTACCAAAGTGTGGTAAAACATGATAAAATGGTTGCCCATGTCTTCCAAGTACCTCGAGGATTTCTTTTTTCTAAACAGATTAGCATTCTCTTAAGTGGAGGAAAATAAGAAGGAAAAAACAATCCAACATTCAGTGACCAGAACAAATCTCACAAAGTGGATAACTACAACTTCAGAAGCACCAATGATGAGTCTCTATGCAATTAACACTATTTATTAGCAGTCAAGTTGTTAAGACACGTTTCATTCTCAAGGTTTTCCACAGTGGTTTACAAATCTAAGCAACCTTGAATTAAAAGAACTGCTGTGAATCCAGATTATTATGGCAGCAGTCATCTTCTTGCTGTCCAGCAGGTTTTTTCAACTTTGCAGTATCTTTTCATGTTGAATTCATCCATTATCAGAGTGCTGTGTTTCCTCACTCACATTGACTAAATTATGCAGGGCCCAAAGCAATCGTGATTTTTGGGTTAGAAAACATTTGTGTGATTTATTCTTTAATATGCCAAATCCATTCTAGGACACAAACCATTTAGCCTTCCTGTTATGGAATACCCTAACATACAAATATTAAAAGTCTACCTTTGATTTAAATAGCAGGGTTTAAGGGATGTATGTGCCTTGATCCAGAAATCTTTTTCAGGTGTAATAATGTAAATATATGCATGGAATTTCCCTGTATGTAACACAGTGGTTTTCTCACCCAGTGGAAGGCAGTTATCAAATCAATGCATCAGATCTCCATGTACAAGTAGGAATGTAAACAGAATGCTTGATCTGAGCAGTGAATTCACTATCACCTGAAAGTTGTTGCCACTGTTGTTACTGGATCAGATGTGCCTCTGGATATATGGCAGACAGTAGTTGGGTTTATTGAACCTCTGTCAATTATTCTTAGCTGTAGAAACAGTATTTAGCCAACTTCAGGCAAGTAGCCTCTGGAAGGCACTTAGAATTCCATGTAAAGAATCCTATGTAATTCAGGTTCGTGCAATCACTAACCAACATATTTTGTTTATCCTGTCCTTGGAAACAACACTGAAATAGCTAACTACATGCAGAAGTTATTTTCAGTTTAACTATAGCTGCTGAATAATTGATGTTGCAAGACAACAATTCTGAAATCAAAACCTGTACTGTATGACACATATACTTTAGTTATTTTCTTCATTCTGGTTGTAATTATTTTTCTGCTGCTTTTCCATTACAGGAGACTCAGCAGATATGTCAGGTAAGGGAAACTAAATTCTAACATCTTCAGGTATAACTAGGCTATTTTAGAATTTATCTACAGTGTTGTAGATAGGTAATTGAATTTATTTCCCTAATATTAGAACACAACAGTATTAATTCCTTAGCACAAAACACAATCAAAATACATGTATACAAGATTTACCTTTACTGAAGTCAGATCCTTAATTTAATATATATTAATTTTATTTCAGCATTTTCCCCTTTTGTTTTGACAAATGATAAACCACTTGTAACACATATGTTGCTATGTACGTGTTAATCCAGTTTTTGGGAAATTACTGGCGCTGACAACAAATGTTTATTTTATAAATTATTTTTGTTTTAATTGTAGTTGATTACTGAAAAGGCCTGGGTGACTGAGTTAATAAAAATCATCTTTCATGTTTACGGCATTGCTGTCATGCAGTTTTTACCGGTCATCCAAGATAATTTGTAATGTCATCAAATTTATTTTGTCTAATTTCATTTTGTTTCTTTAGAGAGCCACAGAGTCATGATCCTGTACATTTGTAACCATCTTGCATGAATAGTTGTCCTGTGTAAGGCAGTCATGTAGTTGTCTGTCCATAAAAAGAATAATATGTATGCTTGCATACGTAGAACAATTGTATTTCTTATCCATGTGATTACTATGACTTCTCGTGCTACTGACCGAGTAGTGTAGCCCTCATAAAATAGAAATTGTAGCATAACAAATGTTTCAGGGAAGTATCTATCTCTCATGATGTTTCTTTGTCCTGGGGACATTCTAGCGGTAAGTGAAAAAGGCTAGCCTTGAGGAGTCAGCAGTCATGGTGGTCTTTTTTTTATCATGGTCACAATCCACACAGAATAAATCATTCTTAAAACCATTGATATCATTAAGTATAGCTATAGAGGTATTACTGCAAATTACTACATAGATTACTTGCTGGGATACCTGGTATTCAAGCATGGCACTGTAATCAAATGAATAGTGAATGGAGCTCCTACCAGTGTAGAATATTCAAAATCACAGCCTTAGATTATGTTCAGGATGTAATAAATGTATTATGTTTCATAAATGCTACTGTTCATGAAGACCCAGATCAGGAGGATGTTGAAACCTTTGTAAAAAATGAAATTAAAGTCAAATCTTGCCAACTTAATTTTTGCAAAGGAATG
Source organism: Euleptes europaea (assembly GCF_029931775.1). Classification (NCBI taxonomy): domain Eukaryota; kingdom Metazoa; phylum Chordata; class Lepidosauria; order Squamata; family Sphaerodactylidae; genus Euleptes; species Euleptes europaea. Next base: position 27,274,048 of record NC_079317.1, read on the forward strand.
GCTTCAACTACTGAAAGCTCCCCTTCCATGCATTCCCTATTCCCTTGTTATTAAAGAAATGTATATGTGGCGAGGAAGTATTATATGCATATACATAAATGTAATGATATAATATTTAGCACTGTCTTTGGGGTCTATGAGAAATAGGAGTGACCTTAAGAAAAAGTGCTCATGGGGGATCTTTCCTAGACTGTGGCTACACTTGTCAGACTGAAATAAATAGCAAGCTTTTATAGTGAATAATGACCTCCTTGGTGATATTGCCTTTGGAAGACAAGATTAAACTTTGACCTCAAATAGTGTTTAAAATCTTATATGCTTTCACTAATAAAATAAATCATTGCTGTTCTTATATTTATTCAGCTACTGCACCTTGTATTCATGTTTGGGATGCAATGAACAAGCAGACACTGTCTGTACTGCGATGCTACCATTCAAAAGGAGTTTGTTCAGTCAGCTTTAGTGCCACTGGCAAGCTTCTTCTATCTGTAGGGCTGGATCCAGAACATACTATTACCATTTGGAAGTGGCAGGAAGGTAGGAAAATATTTTGTTTGTATGAAATGCAAGTATATTCCTCATGAATCATTGACATATTTCCCCAAAACATTTATCATGTCACTTCAAACTGGTCACCTCTTCCAGAAGCGGGATCTGCAATACACATGCAAAGATCCCTTTCCCAATCTACATAAATGTTCATTTGTACCTTCAGGGGTTGGTTTACTTCCACTGAATTATAGGGACTCCAGCACATGCCAGAGGGATGTGTGTGTGTGAGAGAGTTCTTTTTAAGAGCTATTTCACGTACTTCACGTATTTAAACTTGCATTTCCTCCCTGGTGCACACAAAATGTGTACTCTGGTATCTTACTGCATATAGTTGTTTATCTTTCCATGGGCTAAATATGTGGAGATGATATGTTACCCTGTATAAGCTGTAGATTTAGCTACAGACAGTGAACTTAATTCAGTGGAATGGTTTGAAGTGATCTTCTTCACAGCAATGGAGACATCCAGTTTTTAAAGCAGGCACCAACATCTGCTAACTCATTCTTTGGGACAGATCAGCTTAATCACTTAATGAAGAGCATGGAGGGCAGATTACTGTTGCTATGTCTGCTTACGTGGCAGCATAATGTTTGGGCTAATGGAAAGTCATACATCTCAGTTACAGTACTGTGTGCAATTTCTGAAGCTCCAAGCTTCTGAGGTCATAGAATTTCTATGGCAAATATCCATAAGTAACCACTTAACATACAAGTAGAGACTTCATATATAGGAACTGGTACGGCTGAGTGGCAAAGGATCTCAAGAAGTTCCTGGTTTGAACCTTGTCTCTGCCACAAACTTCCTAGTTGGCCGTAGGCAAGCCACCAGCATCTGCTCTGTGGGGATAAAAATGCTGATGTATTTTATAGCATTCTTGCAAGTTTTACAGCATAATAATGTCAACCACTTTGAATTTTCTAAAGCCATATATAAAAGCAAAATATTAGCAGCAGCAGTAGTTGTTTTTTTTTAAGCAGCTAACAGGAATGCCTAAGTCAGGGTTGTCAAACATAAGGTCCGTGGGCCGGATCCAGCCCCTTGAGAGTTCTTATCCGGCCCACGAGCCAGCCAAGGCAGCCACCCCCCACAATCTTGATCTGGGCTGGCGAGGCATGGCCTGGCCCGACCAAGTGACACTGATGTCATATCTGGCCCTCATAACAATTGAGTTTGACACCCCTGGCCTAAATGGAAGAAAACTGGTATAACTGTAGAGAGCAGTGATAGTACAACTACCACTTCCCAGTCTTGAAACTTCAGAAGATTACATCAAGTACAATTCCTTGACGCTACCTATTAGTAGGATTATGCAAATGTAACTTTACATGCTGATTTTTTTCTTTCCACTAGGTGCCAAAATTGCCAGTAGACCTGGTCATAATCAGCGTATTTTCGTAGCAGAATTCAGGCCTGACTCAGATACACAGTTTGTTTCAGTAGGAGTAAAACATGTGAGGTTCTGGACGCTTGCTGGAAGAGCACTTCTCAGTAAAAAAGGACAGACAAGTTCAATAGAAGATGCACGAATGCAGACCATGCTGTCCGTTGCGTTTGGAGCTGTATGTAACATTTAGCAGATTATTTTTAAAATGCACATATTTGATAAATGTCTTCCTGTTCTTCTGCCATAGTAGATAAGCAGCAAAAACATAGTTCAGATGACCTAATCATTTACTTGATTCTTGAAGATAATTCACAGTGGGTAGCCGTGTTAGCCTGCAGTAGTAGAAAAGAACAAGAGTCCAGTAGCACCTTAAAGACTAACAAAAATATTTTCTGGCAGGGTATGAGCTTTCGTGAGCCACAGCTCACTTCTTCAGCTCACCTGATTCTTGAAGGCTGCTGAAAAGAATATATAAAATGCTATTTCTTTTTAAAACAGATAGTATAAAGCAGGACACTTTGGATGTATAGAATACTAACTTGTTTATATTTTGCTAATTAAACATTGAGATGATTGTGGAATATTGTAGTGGTGCTTCAGACTTCTCTGATTGAGGCTACTTCTGTAGAGCTTAGAATAATGTGATCCTTTGGTCCCTTAGCAGTTATTTTTCAAATTAAGTCTGGAAGATGCACAAAGGTGTTGTTGTATTTATCAGTGCATTAGTTGTCATTTATATTTGTATTTATCGACTCATTGTGAAACTGTTAGAACCACAAAGAGAATCATTCTTCTGTGGTATTTCCAGTGGGGTGATATGAGAATAATTACACCTGAATAGCAAAACCAAAGTGTGGGTTAGCGTAGTAGGCATGGAGTGACTGCAGAGTAACTTTGTAAGTAGCCATCATACTGTGTATAGAAATCAGATTCTGTTCATTCAGGAGGCAGAAGCTAGTGGGTGGCTCTTCTTTTGGATGGGTCCCTTCCTTCTTGGGATGTTCTCACCGTTTGCATGGCAGTTTGGGGATTATAAAGCCAAAGAGGAAATGTGAGGCTACCAGCTTCATAAAACAAAAGAAAACCACAGTCTGGCGCACAGGGAGAATTTATTGATACAAATACTGTACTCAATGTGTTCGGACAAAATAACTTCCTTGGTAATGAGGACTCAGTAATGCAGAGTAAAATAATTGTGAAAACAATAATACCATTCATTGAAACTTGTAAATAACATTTTAAACTCAGTGACAAAACGGAAAATATGAGGGTTTAACATTATGCAACACATACCTGCCTAGTAACATTATAACTGAATCCTTTTCTGATAACAAAAAACTAGATATTTGTTAGTCATGTATGCTTGCCCAAATATTCATCCATATGATACTAAAACAGCTGTGGGCTGGCTACCTCACATGTAGTGCTGCCTAGTCACAAAACCATATTGTGATTACAGATGTCTTGCAAATTCTCATGTTGTTGCTCCATCCTCTTCCTATCCTCACCAGTTCTACCCTCCTTTCTCTTGTTGATGTTAACTATAGTGAACTGTACTAAATACTTCTTAATAACCAAAGTAATGTGGAAATGTCCCCAGAAGGTCTATCTTTCCTTCTCTTCCAGCGTGCCTGGTCTGGTACTATGGTTGAATTCCCTTTTTGTACAATGGACAGATTAATTCTGTTACTGTTGTTTTAATAACTCCCTGATCATCCAACAGCTCTTAACAGAAAATTCTTCATATATCTTAATTTAGAAAGTGTCTGTTTCATGATGGCTGTGTCCACAACATGACACGTTGGCCAGATCCATATTCTTTGCCCATGGATCGGTGGAGAGTTTATATTGTCTTTCAAAAAAGCAGAGCTATTGTACCTTCCTGCTGCATTTACCCCCACCCCTTGTACACACCCGCTGTCTTTAGAAGTCATCTTTCTTTCCTCTGCATATACAGTGATCTTATGAATTACTACAGTTGAATACTCTTCCATAAGAATCCCTAATCAGCTAAGCTCTCAGCTGAGGTCCAAATGTGAATTTTTTTAAAACTATGTTAGAAACTCTCTACACTAAAAATATTTATTCCTATTTGAAATAATATAATAAGTATATTATCTTTCCCTCCCCCCCCTTTTTCAGAATAACTTGACATTTACAGGTACCATCAGTGGAGATGTGTGTGTTTGGAAAGAACATATATTGAATCGAATTGTGGCCAAAGCTCATAATGGGCCTGTGTTTGCAATGTACACAACACTGCGAGATGGCTTAATTGTCACCGGAGGCAAGGAAAGGCCGTGAGTTCTGGCTGTATAAATATTATTGTAGTAAATTATGTTAAAGTATTTCTGCTTTCAAATATTTACAGTTAGTTATATTTTATGTATGTATATTGGCAGCCAAAGCCTGTTTATCCACATTAGCTTCTAATGCCACAGCTGCCATGGGATGCTAAATCTGGTTACATGGCAGAAAAATTCTCTACCTAGCTCTGTGGTATAAGTAAAGCAGCAAACTGGGTTGCATAGCTTTTAGTGGTCCTTTCCAAGATGCATGCTTGTGGAATAACTAGTGGCTCCACATCTTTTAGTGCAACATGATTTGATTCAAGTTGGACTCTTCTTCAGCAGTCACACCAACAAGCCATTCCAAAACAGTAATTAGTTCAGAATGACTGTCTTTCAGAAATAATCTTGGAAAATGTTCTGATTTTCTTAATGCAACCAAATACCTTACAGAGCAAAGAGTACCCTCAGTCATGGTCTTTCACATAGGAAACCGTGGACTGGATTACACAATCTGTTTGCACCAAGATCAGAGATCTTTCCCACATTCTCTTGCCCCAGCAGCTCCTCAGGTCCCTGCGAAAATTGATTCCCCCGGGGTCATGGAGCTCACACTGGCTATTAGCGATATGACTTGAGTGCATTCAGGAGGGGGAAAGAAGTGAAATTATCCTCCCCTTCTGCAAGTGCCAGCTTCTCTGACTCAAGAAGCAAGAGGGAGATTTCACCCCCTTTTCCCCTGTCACGACAGCCTCCGGCTCACATGGCTATTAGCCCACATGGGTGCCCACAATCTTGGAAAGGGCAGCTGCAGGGAGGAGAATGCAGGTAGGATCCGCAAGCCTCAGCACCTTCTGCCAACAGTTTGTGAGATCCAGTTCTGTGTTCTTAAAGATACTTACAATGTTCTTAAAGATACTTTAGATACTTACAATGTAAGTATCTAAAGTCAAGGAAATGAAAAATCGAACAACCCTGTTCTCAGTATTGGTCTATTGTGGTGCGGCATGAAATAGTTAAAATTATGAAATAGCCATGTTTGGATGACACCTTTAACAACTGTGACTAATGTGAAAATGTAAAACTACCCATAGGGATTCACCACTGAGCAAAAATCCATGCACGTAATATATTGTGGACAGCAAAACCAGGTCACTATAGTATATTTTCAAACTGCAGTTTTGAGTACTCATTTGTGGAGCTTAATTGTGATAGCCAGTTAATTAACGATTTATGGGATTTGTAGGTTCATCTTTGATTACCAGAGACAATTTTACCTAATAACCAGTCAGTAATGTTTTATATTTTCATTAGATCCAAAGAAGGAGGGGCTGTAAAACTATGGGATCAGGACCTGAGACGATGTCGTGCCTTCAGATTAGAGACAGGACAGATAACTGATTGTGTTCGCTCTGTATGCAGAGGCAAAGTAAGTCTTGGTCATTTTAATTAACTCATTTTAGGGTTATTGTGTCACAGCCAGATACACAGATTCATGCTGCCCCCCCCCCTTACTGAATAGCTCGATCATTTCTTTTAAAAGGATTGAGTGCCTGATCATTCTTATTGGTTTAGTATTTTGGGGTTATGTTGTCACTAACCTGCTCCTTCTGCACATGGATATCCACAATGCATATCAATTAGTCTTTAAAGGAAGAGTGTAGAACGTACAGCACAAGGGCCTCATAAAGCTTGCCGACACATGTGGTGTGTGACACACAACTCCCATACCAGTTTGATGGCTCAAGAGGCATTGTTGGGCTCCATGTCCTTCATTGACTGCAGCTCTGAGCAGGGGTCAGCTCAACAATGTCAGGGCAAATGGATGCTGATGATGTTCTGTCACAAGAGATTAAAGGGACTAGGTTTCATGACTAAGGAAGAACCAATTGTTTGCAAGGATTTTAGGAATGAGTGCTCCACTGCTCTTTCATCTTGGCAGGTGGTGGTGGTGGGGGGCTTGGGAGGAACAACTTAAATGGTAGACTAGACAGTATGGGAAGAGCTAGTCCTGCATGTACCCAAGCCTCAAGCTGATTAGAGCCTTATGCCTGCAAACAGACAGGTAGCCAGTGGAGATCACTTAGCAAAGGGGTGCTAGGATCCCCTGACAATCATCAAGCTGCCATATTTTGGACGCATTGAAGTTTCCAGAAAGTTTTCAATGGCATCCCCATGTTGAATGTATTACTATAATCTAACCTGGAAGTCATCAGAGCATGGATCACTATGGTCAGACCACACTTTTTGAGGAATGGCCATAGCTGCTGTGGTGATGGGCGATGGAATCGAGCCTCCAATCATAGGCCAGGATTCAGCAGCATCCCCACGCTATGAATCTTATCCTCCAGGGGGAGGGCACCCCTTCTGAGACAAGATGACTCCTCAGTCTTCAAGCAGCTGTGTCATTGACCAAGAGGACCTCAATCTGGATAAGCTTCAGTTTACCCAAGGAGGTCGGACCAGAACCAACGGGTTGAAATTAAATCAAAAGAGTTTCCGTCTAGACATTAAGAAGAATTTTCTAATAGTTAGAGTGGTTCCTCAGTGGAACAGGCTTCCTCGGGAGGTGGTAAGCGCTCCTTCCCTGGAGGTTTTTAAGAAATTAGATGGCCATCTGTCAGCAATGCTGATTCTGTGACCTTAGGCAGATGATGAGAGGGAGGGCATCTTGGCCATCTTCTGGTCACTGGGGAGGGGGGAGGTAGTTGTGAATTTCCTGCATTGTGCAGGGGGTTGGACTTGATGGCCCTGGTGGTCCCTTCCAACTCTATGATTCTATGATTCTACTGGCTCTCATCCTGGCACCTATTACCAGGCACCGGTTCAGGACCTCCACTGACTCATGCAAGTCAGCTGATAGGGAGAAAAAGTGCTGGATGTCATCTGCATATTGGTTGCACCCTACTCCAAACCCCTGAGTGGTCTCTCCTAGTGGTTTCATGTAGAAGTCAAATAGCATAGGGAGCAAGATGGATCTTTTCAGGACCCCAGAGCATAAATGTCACAGGACTGAGCAGCAGTCCCAGCACCACTGTCTGGAACTGGCCAGCCACAGAAGAGTGGAATTACTGAAGCAAACTGCCCCCCCCCCACTCCCAGTCCTGCCAGCCCTCTAGCAGGGTACTGTGGTCGATGGCACTGAACGCTGCCAAGAGATTTACTCACCCTGTCACTCTCCTGGAGGTCAGGGCAACAAAGACTGCTTCTGTACCAAATCCAGGCCTGAATCTGGACTGAAATGCTACCAAAAGATAACTTGGTGGGAAACAGGCTGACCTACTTGGATATATCAATTTATTATTTGTTTTTATAGCCCCATTTGGTGCAGTTAATGCTTATTTTCTTCAAAGGGATTGTTGATATCATACTTTTAGGGGGTAGCCATGTTGGTCTGCAGTAGAACAGTTACATCCGAGTCCAGCAGCACTTAAGAGACCAACAATATTTTCAGGGTATGAGCTTTCAAAACTCCATGTCTGATGAAGGGATTCTATTTCCTGAATACTTTGAGCAATATTAAGATACCACAACGAGGGTCAAATGAAAACTAAAACTAAATAATGATGTCCATTAACTCACCGTTGTTTCAGGGAAAAATTCTTGTTGGGACAAGGAATGCTGAAATAATAGAAGTTGGAGAGAAAAACGCAGCATGTAACATTCTAATTAATGGTCATATGGATGGGCCTATCTGGGGCCTGGCAACACATCCTTCTCGTGATGTTTTCCTGTCTGCTGCAGAGGATGGGACAGTTAGACTCTGGGATATTGCTGATAAAGTAGGTGTGAAATGGTATTAAGTTATAATAATTTATTACATTATAAATTAAAGAGATCAGTTGAGAAAATGTTTAAATAGCTAAAAATAAGTCAAGATACGACCTTGATTTGCTCTCTTGAATGTACATAAATAAAAACATTTCATCTGTGTTTCCCCCTTCTTTCTTTCTTTTTTTTTTTTAAACCTTCTCACAGAAGATGATGAACAAAGTCAGCTTGGGCCATGCAGCACGTACTGTGTCATATAGCCCGGAAGGAGACATGGTGGCTATTGGCATGAACAATGGAGAATTTATTATCTTGTTAGTGAATTCTCTGAAAATATGGGGGAAGAAAAGGGACAGAAGATCAGCTATTCAAGACATCAGGTGAGGAATCCCGTTTCCCTGCTCTGATCCTAGATTCCCAAAGAAAGGTAACTTGCATGTGGAACTTTGCTAGAAATTAATTATATGCAAGCATAATGGTGCTGTATATGCACATCCCTCAACAGTAGTCAGTTGTGACACTATCAAAAATCTCTGCTTGAGGAGACAGGGCCACTGTTTGGAAGGTGCATATGCAAGCCAGAAAGAGAAAAATGACCCTTGAAGTGATATAGAGCAAATTGGGAGAACTGTAACCATAAGAGATATCAGTATGTAAATATTTGCACCAACAGGAGCAGGGAAAGCACTATTATAAGAAGCCCCAAGCAGCCTGAACGATCCAGACCAGCCTATGAGCTTGTCATAGTTTGGAAGCTAAACAGCGTTGGCCATGGTTAGTACTTGGATGGTAAACCGCCAAGGAAGACCAGAGTTGCTACGCAGAGGCAGGCAATGGCAAACCACCTCTGTTCGTTTCTTGCCCTAAAAACCCTATGGGAGTCACCATAAATTGACTGTGACTTGATGGCACTTAAATTACTGTTAAGGCACCCCACGTCAAACCTAGTCTTTCAAGATAATAAACTACTGATTGTCTTGGTGGAAATTTTTCTCATACAGTATAAAATTAGGAAGACAGATAAAGGAAATAGAAGAAAACAAGATAGGGGGAGTCATATAGTATGCAGAGGGAACTGTGCATCTCTGGACACAATAAAATACCTAAAATGAAACCGGACCATTAAAAGGTCTCAAAATCACAATGGAAAATATTTGAGTTGGAGATGTTTATACAGATAAGGATAAAAAATATTGGTTTTTTAACAGTCTTGGCATATACTGTAAAAAGTTTTAATACTACTAATTCATGTAAAATAATTATAGGTACATAAAAAGAAAAAAATGATAATCTGATATTTTACGTATTTGTTTGTGAGCAGAAAACATTAATTTGAAGATGTTTATGTACTTAGGTTCAGCCCAGATTCTCATTACTTAGCAGTGGGTTCCAGTGAAAATGCAGTGGATTTTTATGACCTGACATTGGGACCTAGTCTTAACCGAGCCAGCTACTGCAAAGATATCCCTAGCTTTGTAATTCAAATGGACTTCTCTGCAGACAGCTGTTACCTTCAGGTAAATGTAGTCGCCCTATAGGTTTACTTTTGTACAGATTTTGGTTCCAAGAGTTAAAAACATGTCTTTATTTTATCTATTATATAGCCGAAACTCTAGAACTCCCTCCCCAGGGAGATTTGCCTGTCTCCCTTGACCACTGTCCTCTACCCACAGCGGAAGCCTTGTTTTGTTTGGTGTACCCCAATAACTGTTATTGACCCTCCTCCCTGGTTGTGTGTTTATATGTTCTATTGCATTTAAATATTTTATTTCCTTTAAATGCTGTTATAATGTCTCAGATGGTTTAATGTTTTGGTGTTTGCCACTTTTGCAACCCTGTTTGGGTGGAAAGGTGGCATAGACATATTCTAAATAAATAAATACTTGATGTAATGGTGGTCTCCACAAGAGTACCTAGGAGAAAGGAATGTATGCCAACTGGCACCTTCATGTTTGGCTGTCTGCGTGGTCACCATGATTTGTGGACTTTTTCAAACCACTGCTATCTTGTCAAATAGCCAGCCAATGCATAGACTGGTTCATAGACTGGAAGCCATCTTTATACCTGAACCAAATCAGTGGTTTTATACTTTGTGTTATGTTTCTGCATTGTTTGTAATGGGGTTTGAATTATGTATGAAAGTGCATGAGTTTTCTATTTTCTGAATACTTTGAGCAATATTAAGGTACCACAACAAGGGTCAAATGAATACTAAAACTAAATAATAGGGCAATTGTTGGAATAGACTAGATCACGACTAGGTAAATACACAGATTTATTGCTGGTATCGACAGTAAGGCTAGTATGTATGTTTTGGTACTTTCCTGGATCCTGGTTCTTAGCAGATGTTCTATTAAAATGTAGAACATTACAGATATCGGGTTGGACCCAACCAGCTTTTCTGCTGATGAAAAAGACACGGTCTTAGGATCATGGATCCTGAATGAACAAAAACACATGTGGGATGGAGGCTGGTATAAGGATGAGAACTGAAAGAGATTAAACGGAAAAAAATCTGGGTCAAATCATCTTCTTGTAATGAACATTATGGGAAGGGTGTAGCTCAGTGGTAGTCCCAAATTCAGTTCCTGGCATCTCCAATTGAAAGGATCAGGTTGGAGGTGAATGTGAAAGTTCTCTGCCTGAGATGCTGGAGAGGCACCACCAGCCAAATCATTTTTGGCCTTGCTAGACCAGTAGTCTAATTCAGAATAAGGCAGCTTCATGTATTCAAGCTATTTATTTATTCTTAAAGGTCTCTACTGGGTCTTACAAAAGGCAGATTTATGAAGTGCCTTCAGGAAAACAGCTCCTGGATCAAGCAGTGATCGATAGAATAACATGGGCCACTTGGACCAGGTAAATCCATTCTTGCTTAGAGTTGTAAAAATATGACATGCCATCTCCCAACTGAAAGAGAACTGCATAATTCTTATTGTTCCCACTTTCAGTTTCTTCATTCTTTGTGACATAAAGAACTTCCACAAGTAAAGGAAAAAGCAGTTTGAGTTCCCACAAGCATAGCTTACACTAACAGTGCAGTGCTTTGTTATTGGAATGCGAAGGGTTGAGAGAGAATGGTACTCATTTCTATAGCAGGGGAAAGAGCAGGTGGATAGTATGTGTGTGATTATATATGTATAATGGAAATAAATAAGCAAGATGGTGTCTCTTTTGTTATACACTCTAGGGTAAACAAACTTTTATGTTGCATTGTTTATGTTTAATGGAGTCCTAACACTATTCACAAGCTATGGCAACTAAATAATGTGTTTGTGTCAAAAACGTACATTTATCGTCTGGATCGAGACTTATTTTTCAAACAGCTTCTCTTCCTACCTTTGGTTTCAGTGTTCTAGGAGATGAAGTTGTTGGGATTTGGTCCAGGCATGCTGAGAAAGCCGATGTAAATTGTGCCTGCGTTTCTCACTCGGGAATCAGCCTTGTAACAGGCGACGACTTTGGCATGGTCAAGTTGTTTGACTTCCCTTGTCCGGAAAAATTTGTAAGAAACTTTTGCTTGAACATTATGCGCACTCTTTCACATTACTGTGATAGTAGAAAAGAGCAAGAGTCCAGTAGCACCTTAAAGACTAACAAAAATATTTTCTGGCAGGGTATGAGCATTCGTGAGCCACAGCTCACTTCTTCAGATACCTGTACACCTTAAAGATACAGTAGCACCTTAAAGACTAACAAAAATATTTTCTGGCAGGGTATGAGCTTTCGTGAGCCGCAGCTCACTTCTTCAGATACCATAAGAAGTGAGCTGTGGCTCACGAAAGCTCATACCCTGCCAGAAAATATTTTTGTTAGTCTTTAAGGTGCTATTGGACTCTTGCTCTTTTCTACTACTGCAGACAGACTAACATGGCTACCCACTGTGAATACACTACTGTGATATTTGAGTAGGAGACTGGCAGGATGCTTTCCTTTGCCACTTAAAAGTAGAGTAACCTGCTTGACCTCACATGTCCTGTTAGTAGACTGACTGTTTCCTGAACACTATTGCTTGAATATTCAACTTTAAACAATCTTGCCACTCACCTAGGGCACATTGAGGTGTCTCTGGCTTAGGGAATGCTTAGCTGTACTAGCCTTTCCTTCATTCCCACCGATTCACCCAACCGTGCTGTTTCCAGAGGAACACAGCATTAAGAGAGCCAAGGAAAGGATGGATGTGCAGTAGCACTGTATTGCTTTTTCTCCATTGGTCCCACTGCCGGCCCTAGACTTGAAGAGAGGAGCTGGGATACTGCTTGGTGGGAGGCAGTAAGAGAGAAACGTTTAATATTATTTACACATAAAAGAAGGAGATGACGCATTTCAAACAAGCAATGCTAACATGCAGCCTTTTTGTTTTGTTTTAAAGGCAAAACATAAAAGATTTATGGGTCACTCAGCCCATGTGACTAATATTCGCTTTACAAGTGGAGACAGATATGTTGTTAGTGCTGGTGGAGATGACTGCAGGTATGGAAATGTTTTCTGACTGTTGGGAAAAAAAGAACTCTAGAGACTGTAGTAATAATTGATTTCCACTGTTTCTAAAACAGGAATTAGATAACTTAAAGAACAGTATTAATTAAAATTAGCAAAAACAAGTGGAACTTCTTTAGTAACTACTGGAACTGTTTGAAGCGATCTTTTTGGAAGTAATACTGAGGATTTTTTTTCTTTTTAAAAATCCATGAACATGCAGTAACTTTTTATGTCTCCTTTTGCTTCTGTTTAAAAATGCAGCTTGTTTGTCTGGAAATGTGTACATATGCCTCATTGAAAGACTTGGAGACCTTCCAAAGAGGACATTGCATGAAATAAAGAGGCATGAATGCCCCATGGTTGCAATGAGACATTCTCCAGTGCCCTGCATGCTTCAAAGAAATGGTGCTGATAACGACAGACAGTCGTCTGCCTGAATGACTAGAGTCCATCGGAAGGATGGACAGCTGCAAATATATTGAGTCATGTATCAGATAGCTTACATCTATTTCCCACTCACTGCCAGATGCTGAAACACATGAATGAGAGGAAGAAGTGAGTTTTAGCTGGGTGTATATTAAGATATTGGATTTGTAATCAAGAGACATTCTTTCTGACCTAGTGCTGTACAATGTGTTTACTTTCAGCATGAATGTTTTCATTAGGTACTGGGGACTGATTCTCACAAAACTAGAAAACTCCTTATTTTATTACTGAAAAGAAAACCACCTTGCAGCTCTTAAACTATAGGTGTTTTTTTTTAAGTGAAATAGATAAAATAGAAAATATTTGATTGGTCCAGCAAACGTTTTGTCTAGTTCACCAAAAACAAGCAAACAAAATCCCAAGAATGAAATATGTTCCTAGGACCTGCAGAATTCTATTTTTTTAAGGCCTGGGTTGTTGTAATCATGTCTGGTGAATGCTAGTAGGCATACATGAACCGGTTCTTAGCGTTATTGTTTTGCATAAGCATTAAATTAGTTCTGTGAGCAGATTCTGATTTTGCTCACACTGTGAGTGCCTTGCCCACAACCTAAAAGTCAAACTCCAGTTTATGCCTTGTGAATAAAAATGTTCTCAGTGGAAGAGAAATGGCTGTTTGCTTGCCGAGCTGTGCTGGAAACACAGACCACAGGTTGATCATTTTTAGTATTCATTAGTTGATGAAGCTTTGGGTTGTCACCAGATGCAAAAACATAATTTCATAGCAATATAAATTGTTAAATTTATTATGACAGCATCAGTTGACAGGTTCACATGTATTTTGGAAATTCATTTTTTTTTATCTTATTCACTTGGTCATAAGCCCGCTTAAACATGCAGCCATCTACATCATGCGCCATGACCACTTGGCTTTGTACTGAAAAATCATGTAGATTACAATGCCAAATTCACCCAACAGAATGCTTTGAAAGAGTGGGAGAAAGCCACTTTTTTATCATTGTAGCCATACTGATTGAGACTAGCCAAGTACCTAAATCTAGATCGCATTATCTTGAGTGTTCCCTACAGTTCTTCTTTAGCACACAACTATCTGTACTCTTCAATACAGTTGATATGACGGGCTATTTTTTCAGTTAACATGATTCCACAGTATGCCAGAATTTTTCCTGAAATAGCATGTGTAATGAAGTGTTTGATTATAAGGATGCATGGCAAATGCAATTTGTTTTCATTTGTCCATCCCATTGGGACCAATGCCAAAGGCTTCCATTAATGCCCTGTTCCTCTTTCTTTGCAAACTTTCAACTGGCAGGATTTAGATCAGCAATTAAAAGACAAGTTTGCATTATTTTCTGTCAACCATTGCTTCACACTATAAAGTTTTTCTGTTCATTCCATACACAAGAATGGTGGTCTGAAATGGAAGGAATGCACCTTATGCTCAGAAAGCGGAAAGAGTAATCAAAAGCACAGCAGTTACTGGACGAGTAGCGAGAGCTGTAAAGAGCCCAACTGAGCCACTGGCTGCGAGATTGGTGATCAGACCTATGGGCCACCAAAGGGCAAACTGAGAGTGATTCTTTCCCAATTAACAATAATGTTTCAGTCACCATGTGATGACAACCAAATGAAACAATTTTGTCAGAAAGGCCCAACTCACCACTAGAGATTACTTTTGTACAAGAGATTTCCAGCTGGTTATTTTAAATGAACATGTAAACCTCTGCTTTCCTCATCTCTGCCTGTCTTCCCATTTTCTTTCGAGATTCCTCCGGCTCTCAGACACCATGCACTGGCCTTCTTTTACCCTCTTTCCACTGGATTATTCCTTCTTCCTACCCTCATTTCCTTGTGTATTTCTTTCCCTTCAAAAAAGAGGGGGAAAATCACATACGCATGGCCTTCATCTCATTACTTTATATGAAGAGTAGAGGAAGAAGTGCAAGGATCATTGCATAATTGCTGCTGTATTTGGGATTGTTGTATAGGAAAGCATGTGTAGAGACCTTCAGAGATGTGGAGCTTCCCAAAATTCTGTATATATTACAGAGTACCATTGATAGATATGGACACATTCCAATCTAAAGCTAAGTAATTTTTTACTTTGAACACTAGACCCCTATGTCTTATGACAAACTGGTTTTAAAAGCTGTCACAACTTTTGAGTGTCGTAGAAGATACTCAAGTGAGCTGGCTAGGTTTCAGATGGTTCTATTTTATTTTATTGCCGTCAAGTCACAGCTGACTTAGGGCGACCTCGCAGGGTTTTTAAGGTGAGAGATGTTTGGAGGTGGTTTGCCACTGCCTGCCTCTGCGTCACGATCCTGTTAATCTTTGGAGAATCTCCAGGGTCGAACCTTCTTAGCTTCCGAAATCTAATGAGATCGGGCAGGGGCCCTGCCACCCAGCTGAGCCATGCGTGCCAGCAGAGAGGGCGACGCGTGCCGACTCCGGCATGCGTCGCCCTCTCTGCTGGCACGCATGGCTCAGCTGGGTGGCAGGGCCCCTGCCCTCCCCGCCGCTAGCTTTGAACTGCTTTGCGCTGCCTGCAAGCAGCGTGGAGCAGTTCAAAGGCCCCACCCCCTTCCCTGGACTCTCCGCCGCCCAGCCTTTCCCCTCTCCCCCCCTCCCCGGCCAAAAACCCGTTTGCGGGGTGCACGAGGCGGATGCCGCCCTCCAGCCCCCTTCTCCCTTTCCCTCCCCTCCTTCCCGGTCAAAAACCCCTTTGCAGAGCGCACGAGGCAGCTGCCGCCCTCCAGCCCCCTTCTCTCCCTCCCCCTCCCTGGCCAAAAACCCCTTTGCAGGGTGCACGAGGCGGCTGTCGTCCTCCAGTCCCCTTCTCCCTTTCCCTCCCCCCCTCCCCGGCCAAAAAACCCTTTGCAGAGCGCACGAGGCGGCTGCCGCCTCGCGAGCCGGCCCTCCAGCCCCCTTCCCTTTCTCCCTCGGTGCCTGCCATGGCCAAAAACCCTTTTCCTGGGTCGCAAGGCAGCTGCCCTGCAGCCCCCTTTCCCCTCTCCCTTCAAAACCCCTTTCCTGGGCGCGCAAGGTGGCAGACCGCTGGCCCAGAAGCCTCATTCTCCCCCCCCCCCCGCCAGAAGCCCCTTTTCTCAGCTTGCGAGGCTGCAGCTGCCTCTCATGCTGGCCCAGAAGCCCCCTTCCCCACCAAAACCCCCTTTCCTTGGCACACGAGGTGGCTGTCGCCCTACTCAACAGCCCAGAAGCCCCCTTCCTTCCCTGGCCAGAAAGCTCTTCCTTCCTTCCTTCCTTCCTTCCTTCCTTCCTTCCTCTCCCTCTGTCCCTCCCTGAAAACTTTCCTGATTCCAGCAAATGCCTGCTAGGTCTCTCCAGGACTTCCTCAAGAATGGAGAATACAGCCCTCCCACAACTGGTAGACTGCCTCTGAATGTGAAGGTACCACTATGGATGTCTGGTTCCCAGCTATATTAGGTCTAATGCAGTTTTTGTTCTAATGCAGTTTTTGCAGGCAGCGTGGAGCATTTCAAAGGCCCTGCCCCCTTCTCTGGACTCCCCGCTGCCCAGCGGGGAGTCCAGGGAAGTTGTTTTTTCTAAACTAAAACCTCAGTATTCAGGTTAAATTGCCGTGTTGGCACTTTGCAATAAATAAGTGGGTTTTGGGTTGCAGTTTGGGCACTCAGTCTCTAAAAGGTTCGCCATCACTGTGCTAGGGTCTGCTATTCAAGAATATTAGACATAACTTAGATAATGCAGAAGATGGTATTACATGTATAAAAAAGCAGTGAAAATAGGATAATGCTTACAGCAAACAGATAATATATACTGTACACACTGGTTCAGTTCACAGTCCCATTCCCTTTACACAAGTGCCTTCTTTACCCATGTTGTAACAATAGGGCCCTATTACCTTTATAAAAATGTCCTCCTGAGCAATTCTGTTTTACATAGTTTGTGGAATTATGGAAGTGTGAGAGCCTTTCTGACCACCTTGGGCAGACCCTTCCACATTGGGGGGGGGGGGGCACAACAGAGGCTGTGCTTGTATGGGCAGTTGTTAATCTTGCCCATCTGTAGGGTGGCACTCGCAGAAGGCTCTGTTCAGATGAGCAGAACTGTCAAGCAGTCCTGTAGATGTGAGAGCCCAGTGCCATGAAGGGTTTTCTATGTGATAGCCAGAACCTTGGATTAAAACTGGTAGCCAATGTAGTGACTGCAGAATGGGTACAATATGCATGCTCTGGATAGTTCCCAATAATAACCGAGCTGCAGCATTCTGTACCATCTGGAGTCTACGAATTGACTTCAAGGGCAGACCCACACAGAATGCTTTACAATAATCTAGTCTTGAGGTTACCGTGGTGTGGATCCAGGTGGCCAGATCAGCTAAGTAATGGTAGGGGGCTATCTTTTGGGCTAAACAAAGTTGGAAGAAAGCATTTTTTTACAGCTGCATCAACTTGTTTCTCCACTAGAAATGCTGGATCCAGTATATAATCCCTAGGCTCTTATCCGAGCCTTCTGATTTGTCAGGGATCAGTTTCAGTTGACTGCTCTTAGTCATTTGACCACAGCAGTGAGGTGGTGGCTCAGGCCCTCTACTGCATGACACGGAAATCTGGATATAGAGCTGGGTGTTGACAGCATATTGATGACACCAAATTCCAAAACTAGGAAAGATTTCTCCTAAGGTTCTTGTAGGTTATCCGGGTTGTGTAACCATGGTCTTGGAATTTTCTTTCCTGATGTTTCGCCAGCAGCTGTGGCAGGCATCTTCAGAGTAGTAACACTGTTACTACTATCTTCAGTGTTACTCCTCTGAAGATGCCTGCCACAGCTGCTGGCGAAACGTCAGGAAAGAAAATTCCAAGACCACGGTTACACAACCCGGATAACCTACAAGAACCAATGAACTCTGACCGTGAAAGCCTTCGACAATATTTCTCCTAAGGGTTTTATGTAGAGATTGAATAGCATGGGGATAGTATTGCACCCTGAAGACAGGAAAAATCCCACACTGATAACAACTGCTCTCACAGGGCAACCCTTTAAGGAACTATTTAAACCAGTCCAAAGAACACCCCCTGATACTTCCTTCTCCCTCTAAATGTCTCAACAAAATGGCATGGACCACTGTGATAAATCCAGTAGGAGGCATGGTCTTTGTCTGCATTCAGATGGAGATCACCAACTGAGGCCACCAGCGCCATCTTCATCCCATAGCCCAGCCTGAAACTGGACTGAACAGGGTCCAGAGCAAATGAGTTATCCACGAAGACTGGGAGCTGGTCTGCTACCACTTTCAAACCACCTTGCCCGGCAAGGGCAGATTAGAAACTGGGAAATAGACAGAGAAGGCACTTTGAGTCAATGACTGATTTATGATGGATGCAAACTGCATCTCTCTTTCTTGATGCTGAAAGCCTTTGTGTGGAAAACAAAATTAAAACCAGTTAAACTTTAAACAAAAATAACTAATATGACCCCCTTCTTGATAGCATTCAACCATTTAGAATTCCTAAGGCTAAACCACTAGATCCTTGCAACCAATCAGTGTGTTGTCTGGCTAATGCTCTGAGATGATCTTAAAGTTAGGCGACAGCAGATGGTGGCAGTTCTGTACAAAAGAGGAGGCCAATTCTGCCCCCTTGGAGATGAAGAGTCCCTTACCCTTTTCCTAGAAAACAGGGGTACCAATTTCACATTTGCCTCATGGGCATGAGAAGCTGTCCTCTGTTCTTACAAAGGACTCACAGACCCACAAGGGTCCCTGGACCCCTCTGAGAAAAGGTGGTGTAAGCTACAATTTTTGATCTATGTAACTCTATGAATTGTTTAGTTGCATACTGACTTCCCTCAACTTGGATACATAACCACTTTTTATCTATCCAAGTGTCCCCTGTATCCAGTTACCATGAAGAAAAAGTACTGACTTGAACACTTTTACAATGTGCCATATTTCTCCTTATTCAGGGGACGTAGATTTTTCTGCTGATCATTCAATATGTGGATTCAAAGGATCCTTTTTGTCATATCATGAAGATTTTTGCAGACAGAGGGATCCTTGGAGTTGCCTCAAAAGTTCTAATGCCTAACAGATTCTCTAGCAGCCCAAGTTCCAAAACTCTGGCTTTCAGAAGGCAGGAACAGCAGTAGTCTAGCCCATAATTGCCCTCAGTTATATCCTTCAATACAGAAAGAAGCTGCTTTATAGTCTGTTTTTCTGAACATCCTTTGAGAGGTGGTTTTCCACTAGTCTTTTGGCAAAAGCTCTCAAAACATTATACAAGCATTCTCACATTAAGCACAGTAGCAGTGATGACTTGTTCCTGACTTACAACTTATACAGGCAGTTGGACCAGGCAGGGGGGCATTTAAGATATCCTGAGTGGGAAATTAAAGTTTCTTAGCAAGAGATTTCCAACTTTTACAAACAGTACAGGCTGTGGAATACGTTGCACAGATTAGGAGAAACAGGCTGAGAACAAGCCTGTCCCATGCTTGCATTTCCCCTGGCAACTCTTGGTGCCTTGCTAGGGAGGCATATGTCACTCTTCCAAGAACCATTGCTTCTGGGTGACCATTTAGGCCGAGAACAGCTTGACTCTACCCCATACATTATTTGGAAATATGGTACACTTACTAAGGATACATTTTAGCTTGTGGCAAAAGTAACAGCAGCTAGTTTAGAACTACCTGTCTTCACGGAGTCTTTATCTTGAGCCTTACAGTGGACTGTCTATTAACCAACATTAGTTTTTCCTAATGAATACAAAAGATACAGAAAATGTTAAATAGAGGTATCACATTATTAATATTGCCCCAAAGAAAGAATCTGACGTGGAGCTCTAATTATTAACTTGAATCCAACATAAAGACCCAAGTGTCAGAAAGTCTGTATAAAGTATGTGAAGCATAGAATTTACCTTTCCCTCCATGTCTGATTCCTAGTTGCAAAACTGCAGAGTGCAGCAGTATACCTGGCAATTGGTGAATGTTCTAAGAATTCTGTGAACTAGTTCTTAACCAAAAAAACACTGCATGAAATCTTGCACAGACTGAATGACTTTGTTTCACTGTTACTTTCTGAAAAGTTCTGGTGCTGTCAAATAATAATTTTCACACTAAGCCTGTTTTTCTTTTACTGCAAATATTCTGGCATGTTATCTTTCCTTTAGGACAGGGATGGGGAACCTCAGGCCCGGGGGCCGTATGTGGCCCCCGAGGACATTTTTTGTGGCCCTCGGGGCTCCGGAGCCCCGCCGTGGAGGTGCAGCACAGGGTGGCCCTCCCTGAGGGTGTTCCTGGGGCCACGGCTTGCAGGGGCGCTGCGGCACCCTTTGGACCTCCTCTCGCCGACTGACGGCTGTAGGTCGGCAAGAGTAGGGACGCTTTCCCCAAGGCTGCCCCCTATCACCACAGCGTGCAGGAAAGCCAGGGCACACTGTAAGCCCCTCTTGCTGCCTGTCGGCTGTTGAGCAGCGAGAGGGAGGGGGGAAAAGAGGGCCATGGCTCCTGGCGGTAGAGCATGCGGGCAGGAGCCGATCGGGCTTCAGGGGGGTCTTTTGTGGACTCTGGGGGTGGGAAGGCATGGAGCCTGGGGCCAGGTCACGTGGGGCCGGCAGATGTGTGTGTGTGTGTGTGGGGGGGGAAGGCTTTTCTCCCTATCTTTCTGTCTCTTTCTTTGTCTGTCTCCCTCCATCCTTTTCTTTCTCCCCCTCTTTCCATTTCTTTCTCCCTCTCTCCCTTTTCCTCTTTCTCTGTTTTCCTTCCTTCCTCCCTTGCTGATCGACTGCGGGCTGCACCCCCCTGGCGCCTCGTTTGCTCGGGCCCCCCGCTGGCTGCCCTCCCGCCTGGGGGGGAGTGGGGCGCCCTCCAGGACTTCTCTGCGTGGCCTCCCCTGGGGTTGCCAACCTCCAGGTGGTGGCCGGAGACCTGGAAACCCTAGCCTCTCCCCCCCCCACCGGGAGATCTACACCTGGTATGGCCCCCGAATGATGTTATAAATGTGCAAATGGCCCTTGGCAGGAAAAAGGTTCCCCACCCCTGCTTTAGGTCATTGGGGCAGCTGTTGTAATTTAAATAATCTGCTGGTTAAATGCAAAGCTTCATCTAGCTACTGGTTAGGGTGCTTCTCAAATACAGTCCCTTGAAATGGTTAAATTGAATGTTACATTTGCAAGCAAGATGACATTTTAGGTGCACTTTTATATAAATATGAATCTCCATTAGGACAAAAATATCATCCATATGCTTACTGGAAACATCATCATACACTGGACCGACTTGTCCTTCTGACCACATGAACTGGATACCCACTGTGAGGTTTTTCTAACCAGGGGCGGAAACAGCTCTGACAGCTGTCAATGAATAGTACTTTGGCTGTGATACTCAACTTAATAGACTGTGTTTGGCACACTGACCCTGAATTATACAGATTTAAAGGAAGGAAAATTGTATCCTTAGGTGGGCCAATTTAGATTCACAGACAGGATGCAAAGTTACCTGTAACTTGTTCAACATGTACAGGCATGTGTTAGGAACTGCACAAGCACAGTATATGTAGAACAGGTATGCACAGCACCTGGGTTAGCACCAAATCCAGCTGTTTTACAGAGCAATCCTATGCAGTTACTCCAGTCTACAGCCATTCATTTCAATAGGCTTAGACTGGCATGCTTCTGCATACCCAGTTAATATTTATTCACTTCATTTGTGCCCCACTTTTCTCCCCAATGGAGACCCAAAGTGGCCTACAACATCCCCCCCCCCTTTCTTCATTTTATCCTCACAACAAGCCTGCGAGGTAGCTTGGGCTGAGAGAGTGACTGGCCCCGGTCACCCAATCAGTTTCCATGGCAGAGTGGGGATTCAAACCTATCTCTCAGATCCTAGTCCCACACTGTCACTATACCACACCTGTTCTAAGTGTCCACTGGAAGTTTGACAGACCTGATTCTTCTGTCTGGCTGCGCTTGTGAAAACTGAGGGGCTGAGGGGAGTTGTCCTGCACCCGACATTACAAGGGTGGTAGGCTGAACTTGATTTCATGTCCCTGAGAAAAATCTATATTAGAACGTAGACAAGATTTGCATTGTTAATAGCAGACTACAGGTTATGTGGGAAAAGTGGGTCATGTGGATAGAGACGATACTCTTTCTATTCTGCCTGTGAACCCTAAAAGCTTGCATACTCCACTCTTAAGCGGGCCTACCTACTTAGCATTGTCAATACCATGTACTATAAAGTAAGTCAATAGAACTTCCTTACATGTAAATACATTTCGATTCAAGATAAGAAGCATTCGGAAGTCAAATGAGGTTGGGGTGGGGAATAATTCTGCTTGGCTTGCCCAGCCAGATTTTGTGTGATTTGGGTTGTGAACGAACCCTTCTCTTTGCCAGTTAATGTTCTAGCTGGAATGCATGCTGGCCTAGTGTGGGCTGTAAACAGCAGAAAAATGGGCACAGATTTAAAGACAAACTGCTTAAGCCAGCTTCTGGCCTTACCACAGCAGGGCTGGTCTAGCCCAGCAAAACAGCCAGTCATTACACTGCATGATCCTCCATGAAATAAAAATAGCTTCCTTCTCTTGGAAAGCATTTCTATTAGACAGTGAAAGGAGACTGCAATTAGGAAAATTATACGAACAGTCGATTTTCAGAAGCCCCACAATATGTATTTTTATTAATCAAGACCAGAAGCTTTCAGTAGCTGAAAGCAGCATTTTCTTATTATCCCTAATAAAGAAAAATTCATTCTTATGTCCCTCGGTCTAGTTGTCTGTTTGAATATATGATTTCATTAAGTTTACAATTGTTGATTTGCTTTCCACATCTCAGTCTGGAGTGTTTATCAGACAATCAGAAGAGTCCAAAGGTATATTTTAATTTGATGCTGTAATAAAGATCTTGGGTTTCCAATGTGTCCCCTTTGGGGTTTTCGTCATAAAGAGCTAATCCTTCTGATCATTCAATCCTACAGTTTGTTATTTTAAAAAGTATATCAATTAAGCCTTTTTTGCATTTAAATTTGTTTTTTAAAAAATATGAACTGAACTTTTAAGTACATTATCTGCAAAATTAACGATTTCAAAATAATTTCCTCCTGTATTTAAAGTTCAGAATTCAAGAATATATTTGTCATGTCTGAGTTTGAAATACTGAGATAACTTTGTTTTCTGATATTTCATGTAAATATTTGTACAAAATACTATCTTTTGTATATTTTTGTGAAAATGTAGTTCCCCAAAAGATTTAATAAAAAAGTTAATTCAAGTTACTGGTTAATCTTACATTATTCTAACACCTAAACTGCAGATCGCGAACTCCTACGGCCTAAAAGTATACTAATTCCTGCTATATGGATTTCATTATCAATGTGTTTACAAGCATGACGAAGTACTCCAGCTAAATGTTTCAAGGATAATGGATATTTCAACCAAGAAGTGTATAATGGACCCTTCCATACACCTTTGTTCCCAGCACTGGCTATCTGGTTCAATTGCATCAAAGGTGTTCCTTAAAGTACAGATAGGAGACTGAATGTGCCCTGAAAGATTACTTCTCCCTTTCTGCGGCAACTTTCCTTCTGGGAACAAATTTCTCCCACCAACCCACTACACATACATTTTCACATTTAAAGGGTTAACCACGTTAGGCAGATATCTCAGCTACCTTGACCTGTGGTTAACCCGTGACAACTGACTTTATATATTAGATTTATTTAGGCTGGAAGAGGGGCATTAACTCCATGGTATGGGAAGTTGCAGGGCAGAAATGTCCAAACCTATCTTATCCTCTTATCTGCAGCTGAGAAAGGCATTTTACACATGCACCATTCCCATTTCAGTTAGAAATAGCAACATTGTAATTACATACTTCAGATATCTCTAAACATATAAATGACATACTTTTAGTAGCTTATTTATTTATTTATTTGAAAGAAATATAGGGAAAAAACTCTAGAAGAGGATACCCATCCTGAAGATGATGTATCATCCTTTCTGGATTTCATAGGAGCCATTTCTCAAAATGACATAAGTTCCAGCCTTGGTCTGAATGGTCCCTAATGGATTTTTATGTAATTGACCAAAACAAGGAAGAAGCTAGCTCAACATTAGAAGGATAAAAACCCATGCCTTGTTGTTTTAATTAAGGTTAAAGTAAAATTCTCCTCCCTACACATACATCTTTTTACAATAGAAATATGTAAAATCAGTAATTAAATATACAATTTTGCAAAGTACATGTTTCAAGTATGCAATCAACTACATTTTAAGAAACAATATATATTCAAGGCTTGGCATATATGATGTAACTTTTACAGCATCTTGGTTCCATCAACAAGTGTCTTTCCATCAGAGTACAACAGTGAAAATGTAATGGGTCGTGTGATAATTATTCGCTGGGGGGGGAAAAGAGATAGACACAATCAGCAAATTTTCCCCCCCATAAACATAATGTGACAATTATTGTTCTACACTAGCAATCACCAAATCCCAAATACTTCAAATTTAGGTAGAATGAACTGTGAAAAATGACATTTTCAACATGTGATTATAAACTATTCAAACTTCGTGCCTTTTTTTTTGCCAAGGGCCTTTATTTATTCATTATAGTTCATCTTTCTCACTGAGACTCAAGGCAGATTACACGGTTTAAAACAATGCAATCAAATAGACATTTATTAAGCAACACAACAGAACAAAAATAACAAAAATTAGAAACAATGCAAAAAGTAGCAGTGTTATCAGAAATGCAGAAAATGCATTGATTTTGATCCTGCAGTTGCATGGTTTGGTTAGCAAGTACAATTTGACAAAGTAAAAACAACAGTTAACTACCTGGTCTGAGTTCGAGTCCATTTCAAGGCATGACGCGGTGGTACAGAAACAGAAGGATGGTAGAATGTACAGTCTACTCTGGTACAATGAGTGTTAAACCGACAATGCTAAAAAGGGGGGAAGGGGAGATTCAGAAAATGCTACTGAAACCGTTCAATTTAGCTAGTTTAACTGGGTCTCCCCAGCTCTAGTCCTAGTCCTTTGCCACACTAGCAGCCCCCACCATCTTCTTCTTTCTCTCTCTCTTCCTTCCTCCCTCCCTCTGCACTTGTCCCAGGCTGTATCCTCCAAGGCTGGTCATGAGTAGGCAAAGTGCCAGCGCCGCCAGCACACTACAATGAAGGATACTCCTGAATATGCAATTATGAAGATGCTGCACTAGTTCTTGAGCTCCAGAATGCAATGTCTGTGAGCCAGCATAAATGAATTTCAGCCCTATTAAGTATGGGCCACTCGCCTATGGTAAAGAGGCCTTCATTTCAGACTCTCTCTGTAGAAGGAGACTAAAATACAGTACTTACTTTCGGATGGTAGAATGGACATTCCATTTTCTTACACGCAGGGAAAAATCGGCAAAGCTGGCTGGTAGAAGACGCTGCTGGTACTGGAGGTGGGGCTGTGACACCAATTAAGGGGAAATAAATTAAAAGCAATGCCAGGCACCAAAGTGAATGCTTAGTTAAAAGGAACACAGTTCTTCCAAACAAACATTCCATGATCTAATGGTACCCCTTTCCACTTTCTTAGAAATCTTCCATCAGAGGAAGGGAGCCCACAACTTCTTCAGAAAGGAGCAACAAAGGTGTAAGCGGCCTTTACCTGGTTTTGAAGGTGGCAGTGGAGTCCGCCGGCTGGCATGTGTGTAAGGACAGTCTGGCTTACTGCACTTGGCATCGTATTTGCAGTTTGGATGGATGAACAAACATTTGTCGGCAAACTTGCAATTGGGAAAAGCTCTGAAATTTAGACAACAAACAAGCACAATACTTGCTGAGTACACTTTTTACAATAAGGCTGTGCCCAAATGCCTGCCCCTCCCTCATTCCTGCTGTCAAATATAGCTCTTTTAACATTGTACTCTAAGGCTATCACTCTACACTTTTAAGAGAGGACTCCCGTTTCATTTAAATAATAACAGATCAAAATTTAGGAAGAACACCTAGGAGTACTGGTAGAGCCCAACTCCAAAACCACCAAACTAGTGTGTGTGTGGGGGGTCTACTTTCTTCAGACCCATCTGGGGGCGGCCTTCCTGGAGTGCCAAATGGTATCACCAGGGATGTAAAGGAGCCCATCCAATTGATAATGGAGCAGGGAAAAACTGATTTAAATTTGGAGGCCCCCAGATAATGAATTTAGTGTCCCCGCCGGCCTCACAGCCTGGGGTCCAGGGCAGCCCTGCCTCCTCCTTGGCTAGAGAAGCCTGCTGAGCAGCGGGCCAGGGGCTTTTCCCGAGCCCCCATACCGAGGGCGGAACTGAAGTCATGCTGATCACCTCCAGGCCTAATTTCTGCAACGCTTTTGCTGGAGGCCAATCTACTTGCACCGAGACACTTTTGGGCACTAACTTGCACGGCAGTGTGGGATGATGGAAGGCACATTCATCTCCATTTTTGCAGGCCGGCCAGTACTTGCAGCGCTCCGGGACTTTCTCCGCTTTCTGAAGGACAGCCATCTCCCCCATCTCCACTGTGGGAAGAAACCAGAGGCGTTCTTTCAGCATCCTAGTTGACTCCTGAGTCTCACTGTTCTCAAGCAAAGGGCTGTCACACAGAGGAGGGTGCTGAGTTATTTTCTGTTGCCCCAGAAGGTTGGATCAGAACCAACGTGTTGAAATTAAATCAAAAGAGTTTCCGTCCAGACATTAGGAAGAATTTTCTAACATTTAGAGCGGTTCCTCAGTGGAACAGGCTTCCTTGGGAGGTGGTAAGCTCTCCTTCCCTGGAGGTTTTTAAGCAGAGGCGAGATGGCCATCTGTCAGCAATGCTGATTCTATGACCTTAGGCAGATCATGAGAGGGAGCGTACCCTCGCCATCTTCTCGGCATGGAGTAGGAGTCACTGGGGTTGTGGGGGAGAGGTAGTTGTAAATTTCCTGCATTGTGCATGGGGTTGGACTAGATGACCCTGGTGGCCCCTTCCAACTCTATGATTCTATGATGTTTGCATCGTATGTCTTATTTACATGAACTGAAACCGTGCAGGGGCATACTCGGGATCCCTTCACAGAGAACATTACATGGGAAGAGATGCAAGTACTCGTATCACTGTGATGGTCTGAATAATTAGAGAGATAAGAATCAGAATTAATTAGAATAAATAATAATTATTAGAATAATTAGAGAGTCCACCAAGGGGAGTTTAAACTTTTGGGTTTTTTTTTATTATAACCCCTCCCCCTGGCGTCACTTCCCAAACAGCATTCAAAACTCATCTGACAGCCCAAGACATTTTTGGCACCCAAAGCAAAAATGCCTCTTGGAACCAAATTATGAAATAAATGTCCATTTGTCTTCCCTTCACAGTGCCCAGAGTCTGCCACATACAGAAGCCACTTCCAGTCTGATTAATGGAGATACTGATACCGTCTCAGTCTGCCTCTACGGAAATGTTGGCTTATACTATCAAAGACAATCATCGCTATTTACACGTTGCTTACGATGTTACACTTACTCTAAGAATTCCAGGAGGTAGTTGTGAATTTCCTGCATTGTGCAGGGGGTTGGACTAGATGACCCTGGTGGTCCCTTCCAACTCTATGATTAACACCCAGAAGGGCCCCTGGAAGACAGTTTGAAAATCACCAATCGAAGCCCACAAAATTTACCAGTTGCCTTGAAGTTCAATGTGGTACAGAGATGCCTGATAGAAAGATCCCATCACTGGAAATCTGGTTTGCAGTTCAGTCACTGTGCTCCTGCCCCAAAGAAAGCCAGACTAACAGAGATGCTTCCCAATCAAGCTACCCTAAGAGGCTTATCTACTGAACATGAGTGAGTTACCGTCAGCACTCCCCAGCTGTCGGGAGATAATATGCATCTGCTGCGCTCGAAGGCTTCTTAATCCCTTACTGGCTGGTGCTTTGGGGGGGACCGGTCTGACTCCTTCCATAAGACTCACTTCCTCCTCCTCTTGATCTGATAGGTACCCGGGAGGGCTGGGCACGCCATCCAAGGTGACAATGAACTTGGGACTAGCTGGTTTCTCAGGCTGCAGAAGCTGCTCTCTACAAAAGATGTAAGAAAGGTCAAAGCTACCAAAACAGACAGCAGAATAAAGAACAGTCACTTACACCAACACAACCACACACGGTTCATGACAGGGGGTCATTTCATTTACAAGAGGCGGGGGTGCCGTCTTCAACAACAGAGCTCTATCACTCTTCAGAGGCTTAAACCACTTCCTCCCCCCCCAAAAAAAAACAGCTGATGGCTGAAATGGGAAGCACACGTCACTCTTATGTCCCCAAAAGTTTTCTTTCACCCTGCATTAAAGGGTCCCCCTCCTATGTCTCTACATGAGTCACTGCTCTGGGTTTGCCTCCTGGATGGGCAGAGACAAGCCCAGAGCTGTAACTGATGAAGAGATTCAAAAGCCAGCCTCTCTGGGTAAGAAATCCTGTGGCCTCTCTGCATCAGAAACGACTCCAAGACAATTAGTGCAGAGATGGGGCACAGTTACGCGATCCCAACTACTTCAGGGCAGAGGTTTGGGTTCCTGGGAGCCTTTAAGTAAATTACATTTGGGGAATGAATGGCCTAAAGGGCCTTAGTGAACAATCTGATGGCAGGTGAAACAAATTAAGTAAAGAATAAAAAGCGTCCTTCACTGTGACTATTACCTCTATAAACGAGCAAGGACCCCTGTTCTCCAAAACCCATAACAGGGCAGGGGGCGACGTCTCTGTGGGCTGCCCCTGAGACCAAAACTCATTATTTGGGTATCTTCTTGGCTGTGTGACCTCCAAGAGCAAGCGACATGGTGAAATTCCAAGGTACCTCTTCTTACCGTGTCTGTATAAGTCGCCCCGAAAGTGCCTGCACGGGCCCTGCGGTGTTCTTCCCGACTTCCAGGTTCTGGGGCACCACGGCCTCCGCAGCCAGCTTCGGCTTCTTCAGGATAAATGACCTGGTATCTGTGTGGACCATGGATTCCAAGTCATAATAATCTAAGGCAGAGGGGAAATGATAAAAGATAACTTTGGTGCAATCAGAAAATGGGGACGAGGGTGAAGATAATTATAAGACAGAACAAGCCAGGCAAGCATGCCTCGAAGCAGCACGTAGACAGGGACAGAGCTGAAGAAGCAGATGCACTGAGCTTAAGATGAATTACCTTGCTCTAGCATGGCTGCGCATGCGCACTCTCGCTCCTGCCCTTGGAGCCAGTTATCCTTAAATTCATGAAGAGACCAGGAGTACAGAAAATGGGTTGGTTTTTATATGCCAATTTTCTCTACCTTTAAGGAGTCTCAACACAGCTTATAATCACCTTCCCTTCCCCTCCCCACAACAGGCAGCTTGTGAGGTAGGTACGGCTGAGAGAGCTCTAAGAGAACTGTGACTAGCCCAAGGTCACCCAGCTGGCTTCATGTGGCGGAGTGGGGAAACCAACCCGGTTCACCAGATTAGAGTCCCACCGCTCATGTGGAGGAGTGGGGAATCAAATCCGGTTCTCCAGATTAGAGTCCACCACTCCTAACCACTATACCCGCAAGAGAATATTAAGGTTATTGAATCCTTTTTGCCATTTCTAAGCTGGCCAAAGTAAGTGGCAGACAAGAGTGGCATTAGGTGGGGGAAAGGGGGGGGAGTCCCAACAACAGTTACTTGCAGCACAGCAGTAACAGTTACTCTGGAATAGACATCACCATCCAAAGAAGCACTTTGTTTGGAAATATGTTTTCAAAAAATCAAACGTTTGAACCAAGATGGCTTTCATCAGCACCAGTAGCATCGACACAGCGCCAGAAATTCTCCCACTGAAATGAAAGGTAGAGCGCATCTGCTTGCTCCAGCAAGTCACTGACCGTTTATTTTATTTATTATATTTATAACCCGCCCTCCCCCCACCAAAGGGGGGCACACACACAAGGATTTTCCCAGTACAGCAGACAATACATCCACGCTCAGTGAACTTCTCCATTAATCTGGCGCTCAATTAACTGGGTTGCTCAGGATGTCACACCTTGGAATAATGTAACTTTGCACTTCTTTCTTTGCCACAAAAACAAGGTCAACATCAGAAACAGGCACAGGTAGGATGGTGCTGCTGCAGTTGTCTTGTTTGGGGGCTTCCTAGAGGCACCTGGTTGGCCACTGTGTGAACAGACTGCTGGACTTCATGGGCCTTGGTCTGATCCAGCAGGGCCTTTCTTATGTTCTTAAACAGGCGCGTAAGGATGGATGCAGATTGGCCCGTTTTGATGCTGAAACAGCAGGAGAAACTACGTACCATAGCAGAAGTCAAATCCCATTTCCCTTGAGGAAACTGGGGGCAGATGTGGGAAAGGAATGCAGAAAGTCTGCAATACTGGGCTTTTAGCCCGTTATCTTTTAGCACATTCTATTTTATGCCCAAAATATAAAGATAAATTGAGACATGACTGGAGCACTTGGCAAACTTGTTTTGTAAAGGGACTCTGGCTAACCTGGGGTGTTTTGCAATGTCGCTTCGATGCCTGGTTCAAGCTGGAGGCGGGAGAGCAGCTGCCTTTGTTGTGTTCCTAAAATAAATGTGGAATGAAAAAGTTTAGGATTGCTAGTTCAATCCAAATTGAGATGCATGTTGGGAAAAATTCCCCTCAACTCTATCCTTCGGAGGTGCCCTTTTCCCCCACAAGACAAATTATCTCTCCCCTTACAATCCATTTCAGCAGATTCCTACAAAAAGTGCCATGCTTGGGGATTTCTCCCTCTCCCTATGAGCCTGTTGGGACATGATGCTTCTGGATTCAACCTAATGGGAGACTTCTCTTCCTCACTATAACATCAGGTTTTCTCTCACAGGATCAAGGAGATTCCTGTTTCCAAATCGACAGGGAATCTTCCTTGTTCCTTCATGAAAAGTGTCGTCTCTTGATGCCCCGACCGACCCTCCCCTGCCACCAATTCCTGAGTGGACCAGGGAAGAAAGGAAAGGGCAATTGTCACAACTGCTCTCTGCAGAACGTTCCGTACAAATGTTAGTAAAATTCTGCACGTTCTGTTTAAAAACAGGAAGGGGGTTGTCAGGCAGATAATGCATTTAAACAGGCAAGGATTAGGTGTTGGTTTCTCTCCATGCCAAAGATTATGCAAGAACCTGAGACTCTTATGAATTGAGATTTCGACCCAGTAACACGGAACAGGCTCTATTACAAAAGTCCACATGCTAGCTGTAATTAATCAGCCTGGCACAAGCCTTCAGGGAGAAGAGTTCCCTTTTGTATGGTAGCACGGTGGCATTCTCAGCCTTACCTGGAACTCTCCCCAATGTCTGTTCCTTTGGCTCGTCTTCCTGTATCTGGGTGTCCACTCTGGATGGCCGGTTCTGGATGTTCATCATTTCTAGGAGGGCTTCATCATGGGAAGTCCGCGTTCTGGGAGCCACGGGAACTGTCTGCTTTGGTGGAACTTTCCACAAAGCAAGCAAACAGCCAAGAGAGTAATGTGAAGTGCTTTATTGCTAAGAAATTACGTTATCCTTTCCTTTATTTCAGGCTCATCTGACCAGAGGTCTTGAGCACAACATGCATGGGATAAAATACTTTTAACAATATAAATAAATTATGTTATCTAAAAAACCCAGTTAAAATGGACCAAAATAATAGCAGTTTCTGATCAAAGAGAGTTTGGCTTTCAGATTAGCTTTTGAGTTTTCAGGGAAAGAAAACACAGAGCTCTGATCCTATGCCATGCAAGCAGAACTTTCCTGTCTCTCATCTCCTGCTGCAACCTTGTGCCCCCTGAAACTGTGGTCCCAGTGGTCTGTGGAGACAAGGAAAACCATAAGGGTCAAAGTATGGGGTTGCATGGGGGGTGGGGAGAGAGAATTCTGCTCTCCACAAGAAGAAAATGCTACGATAAGCACGGCCACAATATCAAGCTTGGGTTTGTGGTTTTAATGTTCTCCTTTTCAGCGCTTTGTGAATTTATTTTTACTGTTCTGATGTGGTCCTTTTAAATGTGAATTTGTTGTAAAAGCCTCTGGTTATAAGAGGTAGAATATAAATATTTTAGATTACTAAGGCAAGATGTGCACTGCAAACGTATACTAGATGTATACGATTAAACTATCACAGCTTTCCCCAAAGAGTCTTGGGAGCAATAGCTTGGCGTGGGTGCAGGGAATTCTCTGTTTGGGCATCTTTCTGGTATCTTACAGTTCCCAGAATTGCCTGGGGAAAAGAGAATGATTGTTAAACCAGCTTAAGTCTACATGCCATCTTAAGCAGTCATGGGGATTTTCCCTGACAAGTGGGATTTCTGCCTTACTTGCAATACTTTTAGATGTCTCAATAATAAACTTCTGCTTGCAATGTTGCAGTTAAAATTGATTGACAGTACTGTAATCTTAAATGTCAGTTTCTTTCTGCAACAATGAAGATTCACTTGGGCCTAATGAACTGGGCTCAATGTATCATTGCCAAGCATAGTTAAAAATGGTAAAGGTCTCCTGTGCAAGCACTGGGTCATTCCTGACCCTTGGGGTGACGTCACATCTCGACGTTTACTAGGCAGACTTTGTTCACAGGGTGGTTTGCCAGTGCCTTCCCCAGTCATTTTCCCTTTATCCCCAGCAAGCCAGGTACTCATTTGACCAACCTCGGAATGATGGAAGGCTGAGTCAACCTTGAGCTGGCTACCTGAAACTGACTTCCTTCAGGATCAAACTCAGGTCATTAGCAGAGCTTTTGACTGCAGTACTGCAGCTTACCACTCTGCGCCACGGGGCTCCAAGCATAGTTACCTGTAGCATAGTTGGTGGTCTTTGTCACCGATTCCTGAGCTTCAGATATTGCTTTCAATATTAAATTCTTATTGGCTTGTTTGGAAGGTGGCAGTGAAGGCCTGGAAAGAGTGAACCCAAGAGATACAGGCAAAGCAATTAATGGGATCATTGTTATAGATATTCATCTTTTCCTTCGTAATATAAAGCATATGGTCTACTGCCATGTTCCATGAGCTTCTGGAGGCTTGCCTCTGCTCAGCTACCCCCTTCCCCCATTCTGTACTATTCTGTGGACCGAATGCCTACCGACTGAATCACTTAACTGCTCTCTTTATAGAGAGTCTTGCGTTCACTTCACGGGGGAGATCTAGATGTTGGACAGCTCTGCAAAATAACCCTAACACGTGCTGAAGTGCCTGGCAACTTCAAAAACTGGACCTCTGCTCTGGTGGCAGAGGACATACTACTATAAACCTCTCCAATCACACAAACACATGAAGCTGCCTTCCCAGAATAGGACCCTTGGTCTATTAGGGTCAGTATTGTCTACTCAGACTGGCAGTGGCTCTCCAGGATCTCAGGCAGAGAGGTCTTCCACATTACCTACTAACTGGTCCTTTCAACTGGAGATGCCGGGGATCAAACCTGAGAACTTCCACATGCCAAGCAGAGGCTCTACGGCTGAGCCATGGTCCCTCCCTGAGCCTTGTACGATAACACAATGTATAAGCAACTACTAACCTAAAAGCATTCACATCATAGCAAAGTTAAGGCTGAGATGCTTTTCTCACTCCATTAAGAGCAAGCAAGCATCTATTATAAAAATCATATATTAAATAATCAAATGGTATCACATAAATCCAAAGATAATATATATTTTTCTAGGTGAGTTATATGGCATAACTTGATCAGTTTGGGAACATCTCCATGGAAAGGTCTCACATTCCTGGTTTAGCACTTCAGAGTACCGTATATACCCGAGTATAAGCCGACCCGCGTATAAGCCGAGGTGCCTAATTTCTCCCCAAAAATGGGGAAAAATTAGGCACCCGTGTATAAGCCGAGGATCGGCTTATAACCCCTCCCCCCCCGCGCAGACTTACCTTCTGGGCTCCTGATGGCAAAAGCGGCGGATCCGGCGGGGGTGGCCTTCCTGCAGCTGCAGGAGGCTCCCCCAGGCCGCTCCTGGCGGCGGGAAGTGGTGCGGCCCGGCGGGGGCGGCGGAGCAGCCTCCCCGCGGCCGCAGGGGGCCTCTGAAGGCCTCTCCCGGCCGGGAGAAGCCGGCGGGGGCGGCGGAGCGCCCTCCCCGCGGCCGCAGAGGGCCTTTAGAGGCCTCTCCCGGCCGGGAGAAGCCGGCGGGGGGGGCGGAGCGCCCTCCCCGCGGCCGCAGAGGTCCTTTAGAGGCCTCTCCCGGCCGGGAGAAGCCGGCGGGGGGGAGTCGGAGCGCCCTCCCCGCGGCCGCAGGGGGCCTCTGAAGGCCTCTCCCGGCCAAGAGAAGCCGGCGGGGGGGGGGCGGAGCGCCCTCCCCGCGGCCGCAGGGGGCCTCTGAAGGCCTCTCACGGCCGGGAGAAGCCGGCGGGGGCGGCGGAGCGCCCTCCCCGCGGCCGCAGGGGGCCTCTGAAGGCCTTTCCCGGCCGGGAGAAGCCGGTGGGGGCGGCGGAGCGCCCTGCCCGCGGCCGCAGAGGTCCTTTAGAGGCCTCTCCCGGCCGGGAGAAGCCGGCGGGGGGGGGGGGGCGGAGCGCCCTCCCCGCGGCCGCAGGGGGCCTCTGAAGGCCTCTCCCGGCCGGGAGAAGCCGGCGGGGGGGGCAGAGCGCCCTCCCCGCGGCCGCAGGGGGCCTCTGAAGGCCTCTCCCGGCCGGGAGAAGCCGGCGGGGGCGGCGGAGCGCCCTCCCCGCGGCCGCAGAGGGCCTTTAGAGGCCTCTCCCGGCCGGGAGAAGCCGGCGGGGGCGGCGGAGCGCCCTCCCCGCGGCCGCAGAGGGCCTTTAGAGGCCGCTCCCGGCAGAGAAAAAATGGCGGCGGTAAGTTCCCCCCTCCCTCCCCCCTCTACCGTATTGACCCGCGTATAAGCCGAGGCCGGCTTTTTCAGCCCTTTTTTTGGGCTGAAAAACTCGGCTTATACGCAAGTATATACGGTAAGTTCCTTTTCTGGAAATCGATGTATCTATTTCAGTCTTCCCATTCACTGGCTTTTATAAAACAAACATCCAGATCTTCCTGTACCTTCTTTCAGGCTTTGCAGGCACAGACACGCTGCTGGAAATGCCTCCCAGTCGCAGGCCATAATCTTCCTCCTCCTCCTCCTCCTCCTCTTCCTCTCCCCCTTCGTTACTGAACCGTTTCACTCGGACCACTGAGCTAACAACGGGCAGCTTCCTTTTCCTGGAGCTTTCTTCCTGCAAGCAATAGAACAACTCAATAATCGTTGGTTTTATCCACGCAAAAAAAGAAAGGAAAATTCTCATGTTCTTGTCAGAGTCAAAAAAGTGTGTTTTAACTGGGCAGGCTGAAAGCCCTGAAGAAACCTGTAATCTTTGGAACCACATGGGGAAAATGCAGTTTTCATCCTAAATTAGAAACATCCACTGTTTTTCCTGAACAAGGTACAAAAACCCAGAAACAGGAAAAAAAATTCAGTATGCATCGCTCTATATTAGGACAGCAATACCATGTATACAACCCAGCTTTTGGGGGGAGAATACAAAACACATTATGGCAGAAGGGATATAGTTACAGGAGGGACAAGGAGCAACAGAAAGAGAAAACACTTGTTTGGGGCAGGTGTGTAATTGGCTAAACACTATGTGTGACGGCCAGAAATCCACATTCCCTGAACAACAAAGATTACGCATACACTTCCATGTGTATATGGGTATGGAAATTGTACAGTTCCCTTACCCAGGAAGGTTAGAAAATTTCCTCCCAAAGGAAACGGGCTGAGATTTTTAGAATCCAAATGTGACAGCTATTAGGTTCTATATGAAATATGGAACACGTCACTCTATTTATATCCCCAACCATTTACCCATCTTTACCCAATGCAACCTGATGAACCTGAGAAGGTGATGACATGGATTGTCCTCTCACCCTGTCACACAAGAGACGCTGGAAGCCATTCATAACATGGCAAAAAGAGGGTGGAAATGACAGCCGCATTCATAATGGAGGAAACTAAATAACACTGTGACAGGCTGTAGGAAGCTTGGACACAGTTGTCGAGAGCAGGAATCTCAACTCTGTAAGAACAACTGTTAAAATGAAGGATTTATTATGAAGGGTTAGTGTTCCTAATATCTAATTTAGTAACGCTTCCTTTGATACAAAGGAAGAAAACAGTGCTGGCTAGACAATGGGAGAGGCCTGGATATAAAAAGACTGAATATGAGGGGGGTAATTTCCCATCCTTCTTCTCAGTCAGGAATATGAAGCAGAAAGTTAAGCCAAAAGCTTCCTGAGGGGGGACTTCACAATGACCAATTCTAAGAGCCTTGTACATTCCACGCTATCTTATAGAAGAAGAAGAATTGGTTTTTATATACCAACTTTCTCTATCACTTAAGAAAGAATCAAACCAGCTTACAATCACCGTCCCTTCCCCTCCCCACAACAGACACTCTGTGAGGTAGGTGGGGCTGAGAGAGCTCTAAGAGAGCTGTGACTAGCCCAAGATCACCCAGCTGGCTTCATGTGGAGGAGTGGGGAAACCAACCTGGTTCTCCAGATCAGAGTCCACTGCTCCAAACCACTACTTTTAACCACTACACCATGCTGGCTCCATTCTAAGCAAGCCACTGTCATCTGCAACTGACCTGTCTTGTAATAATGGATTATTTGCCTTAGCAAAAGGCTTAGAATGCTTTTGGAGGAAAGCAGGATCTCAGCGCCAAGAACAACTAGTCAGAAAAAAGCTTCAGTTGGAAGAAGATGCATCGCTGTTCCCTCTTTACTAGTAAGTGCATTTGCCTTATAGAGAATGGTCCACTGGTCCACAAAGGTCAACACTATTTACTCTGACAAGACAGTGGCTCTCAGGCAGAAAAATGTCTTTCCCAACACTGGATACCTGAAGACATTTTAACGGGAGATACCAAAGGCTGAATTTGGGACCTTCTGCATATGCCAAAATGTGGGCTTTGTCCCTCCCAATGATTAATCAGTACGAGATGGCAGTTATCCGATTTCCTTTCTGGCAGTATTCTTTAGGTTACAAAAGGCCAGAGACTCGATGCGATAGATTGACCACAGGCTGACTTGGTGATAAATGCTAAACTATACAGGGATCTGAAAGTCAGGATTTGCACAACTCAACCTTAAGGCATACAAGGTACTAAGAATTTGCAGCCAGATGAACAAGGAAGGTTGTTTTCATCTTAACCATCAAGATTTAGTACAGTGTTTTTCAAACTACATCCTGAGGGACCCTGAATTCCCTTGGAAGCGCCTCAAAGAAAAAGTTGCTAATTACAGACCAGCTTCTCTCAGAAACAGTGTGACGACTGGTGGATCTCCCTCTCAAATTAGACCAGGGCCCTGCGGGACTTACTGCAATTTCTCAGGGCCTGTAAGACAGAGTTCTTCCACCAGGCCTATATTTGAGGGCAACAACGGTCTATCATCTGCCGGCCTCCCTACACTGCCCCTCACCATCACGTTCTATGTCTGTGTGCACCCGCCTCCTGCCTGAAGCCTACATGAAGGCTCCACCACCACTGACTTAGAAACTATCTTGGAGCCATCTGAATTGAAACTATTACTTTTAAGCTGTTAATTCAGCTTGTTGTTTTAATCATTTAGTTTCAAAATTTTTTTATTGTATTATATTTCTGTTATTATAGATGCTTACGCCGGACGCAAGCCTCCTTGAGCCCTGCCTTGGTAAGTGAAGGCAGGATACAAATCTAATAAATAAATAACTTAATCCATACTACAACTATTCATCTTCTTCCTCAAAATGCATAGCCACAGAAGACTGCTGGAGGTGTACTAAGGAACACGCAGCAGTGGTGCCGTGTTAACTGCTTGCGCACCCGAGATGACCTATCTTTGACCCAAAGCGGTTCTACAGCAGACACAGCAATGTACTACGGCTTCGTTGAAGGTATAAAGACTGAAACCATGGGTTTCATACCAGGCATTCCATGTGCCTTGGCAAGGTGCAGTTCTACAGGACACCTGTACAAGACCACAACTATGCCACTTCCTACTTCTCCTATTTAAGGCTAACATTGCGCCCACGCACACTTTTCACCTCTGCGGCACTCAAGTACTGGAGTCTGGATGCCACAAAGTTCAGATGCCAGCCATGGGAGTATTTTTGATCACCCTAGCTAAGTTTAGAAGAGGGGACTCCAGGTGTCCATGGTGACCTCCGTTTGTTGAGTATGTGTTAAATTACCAGCATAGCTTGGGCTTACGTACTTACCTCACAGCTAATTTTATCAGTGTTCACTCTGAGAGGGGGCCTGTAACTCTCAGCCAAGCTGCCAAATGCGTCTGGATCACAGAGCGGGAGGGCTTCCTGTGACCTGATGCCCTGCGTCTCGAGCAGCTTGCCAGTCGGTATGTTGCTCTGTTGTGGCAGCCTCTGCAGAAGAACACTGCCTTCTGTGTTTCGACTCGCCGGAGGCCGGTAGATTTCAAGAGATGGGCGGGAAGAGCCGTAAGTCACTGTGACGAGGGGCTTCTTCCGGGGCATCCGATTCTCCTGAACAAAATTGAGGTCTTCGTCAATGAGATCGTCCGGTTCAGGTTTAATGTCAATTACGGCTTCTGAGGGGGACAGTTCCCTTAGAGGTTTCACTGTGGACATTAAGAGAGAGGTGGAGCCATCTTGGCAAGACTGCCTGTGTGAGAGAAGACAGAATATCAAGTTACTTTCCTACATAAAAAATAGAAGAAAAACTTAAGGAGGAACTGAAGAAGCAAGATGCCCTTTCTAAGCCCTAGAAATACTATGTCTTCTTTCAGTAAGTTAAATCCAACATACTTTATTTATTTGAAAGGAAGACTAGGTTTTTCTCCACCTGTGCTTTCATGAAGAAGAGAGGGTCATCTTAAATTCACATAGAAGTTATAGTTCAGTAACAAAACAGTTTTTGAGTATAACCTTTTTTAATGGGGATCATCTTATATCATCTTCTTTTCTGGCAAATACAATCAACTACAGCAGGGAAGAAGCTTTTGTAGAGCACAACCTGTTGCCACGGATCCCATTCATCTTAATGAATGTCAAGTAGAAGATTCTGCTCAACCTCGTCTTCCATCTCATCGGTCAGTTATTTCCCACTGCTCTCAAAACAGCCAAAGAGCTTTTTTGCCAAGAACAGCAGCAATATTTACTAGCAGGTATACTGGACCGCATCCCTCTAGATTCCAGGCTTTGGTGCAAAGCTTCATGCCCGCCTTACCATTCCCAGGGACATTTGGCTGGCCAGGAGGGGGAAGAGAATGCTGGGCTAACAGGTCTCTCCAAGCCAGACTTCTTGCAGGTTTTTATTGAGATAGTGCTTATTTAGATAGTAGACAGACAGTGTAGTATAGAAGAGCACTGGATTAGAACAATAAAACCAAGATTCAATTCCGTCCTTAATGGTGGTCACTAGGTGACCTTCAGCCAGTGACTCTTGCTCTCTCAGCCTAACCTTCCTCCCAGGGCTGTTGTGAGGATTAAATGACTGGGGAAACCATATATGAAGAAGAAGAAGAGTTGGTTTTTATATGCCAACTTTCTCTACCACTTAAGGGAGACTCAAACCAGCTTACAATCACCTTACCTTCCCCTCCCCACAACAGACACCCTGTAAGGTAGGTGGGGCTGAGAGAGCTCTAACAGAGCTGTGACTTGCCCAAGGTCACCCAGCTGGCTTCGTGTGTAGGAGTGCGGAAACAAACCCAGTTCACCAGATTAGCCTCCGCCGCTCACGTGGAGGAGTGGAGAATCAAACCCGGATCTCCAGATCATACTCCACTGCTCCAAACCACCGCTCTTAACCACTACACCCTGCTGGTGTAGTGCCCTCCATATGCAGAGCCACATATGGGGCTGGGACAAACAAACAATCCTCTCAATAGCCCTCACAACTATATTTTAGGGTAGGCCAATATTGTTACTCCCCTGTTGCACATGGAAGCTGAGGAAGAGTGACTGGCCCAAGTCTGCACAGCGAGTTCATGGCAGAGCTGAGATCTGAACCAGGGACTTCCCAACTCCCAGTCCCACGGTTACATTAAACCAGGCCTTGAGCGAAAACCTTACCGGGCAGCAACAGCCCTCTGGTCCTGGAAGCTAGTTGAAACTCTGGCTTCAGTCCTTTCTGGCCGAGAACTTGAGACTGCAAGAGGCGGCAGGATTTCTTCCCCCATCTTCTCCTCAATCCCGCCTGAAGTGCTTTTGCCCAAAGACAGGCTGTTCTCAAAAACGTTAGGCTCTGAAGTTTTTAGGCTGGGAGGGTCTGGGAAGAGAGGCATAGTTGATCTTAGCTCAAAGTTACCACACAGTTTACAAAATCACCACAGAATGTCTCCCTATGTAGATTTTAATAGAAGGCAATGATCTCTGATTACCAGGATGGTAAAGGAGGCTTTCAAAGTCATATTCCCCTCTTCCAGTGGATGAGAACCTCTTTTAAAGTCCTGATTCCTACATAAATTATAGGAACAAGTAGGGAACCCACTAAGACTTGCAGGGAGCATCTTGCTTTCCCCTCCCCCACTATTTCCACTTTCTCCTCCGTGAACACCCCCATAGCCTCTCTTTTCCTCCTTTGTTCTCACCTTTCCACTCACCAGCTAACTTTCTTTTACCTGCACCCCACCTCAGCATCTTCAGCTTTCCCGCCTTCCATTCCTCTGGCTTCCAGGAGAACTCTGGCCAGTTACGTGGTGCCAGCCACCAGACTCAGGCCCAGCTGCGCTGTGGGCTATTTGCAAGGGGACTTGTGTGAGGGGCACCTCATTTTCCCTTGTATCCCTTTTACCACACCATTTCCTCTGTCCCTTCCTCTGGCTACCTTCATCTGCTTTTCCCTTTCCCTGCTTCCTTCTCTCCTTCCCATCCACAACCCACCTTTTATCTGTCCCCCATTTTCAGCTATATTTATTATCTAGTTACTTCATTTTTACCTTGCCTTCCTCTACAATGGGGACCCATAAGAAAAGCCCCGCTGGATCAGACCAAGGCCCATCAAGTCCAGCAGTCTGTTCACAGTGGCCAACAAGGTGCCTCTAGGAAGCCCCCAAACAAGACGACTGCAGCAGCATTGTCCTGCCTGTGTACCACAGCACCTAAGATAACAGGCATGCTTCTCTGATCCTGGAGAGAATAGGCATGCATCATGACTAGTATCCATTTTAACCAGTAGCCATGAATACCCCTTTCCTCCATGAACATGTCCACTCTCCTCTTAAAGTCTTCCAAGTTGGCAGCCATCACCACATTTTGGGGCAGGGAATTCCACAATTTAACTATGCGTTGTGTGAAAAAATACTTCCTTTTATCTGTTTTGAATATCTCACCCTCCAGCTTCAGCAGATGACCCCACATTCTAGTATTATGGGAGAGGGAGAAAAATCCAAAGCAGCTAATATCATTCTCCTTCATGTTATCTTCACAACTTATCCCTGTGAGATAAGTTAGACTGAGAATGAGTAACTGGAAGCTCACTGGTCACTAAGTGAACATCCACGGCAGAGTGGTGATTCGAACCGGAGTCTCTCAGGTCCTACTGGCTTTTATGTGGTGGCTACTGCTAAACGGTAGCCAGACCTGGATGAGTAATGCAAGTTGAGTGGTAGCAAGTCACCTAGTGGTGCTGCCAGGCCTCGCCCCTTAAAGGACAAAAC
Source organism: Euleptes europaea (assembly GCF_029931775.1). Lineage (NCBI taxonomy): Eukaryota > Metazoa > Chordata > Lepidosauria > Squamata > Sphaerodactylidae > Euleptes > Euleptes europaea. The sequence goes on from NC_079317.1 coordinate 27,315,559, forward strand.
AGCCCCCTCCTCATGCCTTTTAGTGACAGAAACTAAGAATCCTCAACAATAGGGTTGAGGTAGCCTAGCAACGGCCACTGAGGGCATTTCATCCTTAAAGCTACCGGTGCTACTTCTATTATTTGAGTGTATTTAACCCTCCCCCCCCTGCAGTATTTTGGGTTTTTTTATATTTCAGATTTTTTGTAAAGTTGGGGCTTTATTCAGGTTTGTAGAAAGATCTGTTGTCTGTTCATGACCCCAATCTCTAGATTTAAGTATCCATGGATGGGAACCATGTTGAGAATTAAATATACTGATTATATATAAATGACTAATTCCAAAGCTTTTAAAAAAGATCTTGCTAAAAGTGTATGCAAATACATCTGAACACTCTCTCTACCTGAAGATTTTCATTTCCAGTTGAAAGATCTTTCCTTTACCTACCTGTAGTTACAGACCGGAGTTTGTCTAACACACCATGAAGCCTGGGGGGGGGGGGGGAGAGAAAGAAAATTATTTAACATACATTGCGAATGTCTTAAATTAAAATTCTGAAGGCAACTTCCACTTTTCATTATGACCTCTGCCATCAACAAGGAACATGCAAGGAGACCAGTGTGAGGCACTGTTGGGTTGGGACACTGGTGACCTGACTTCAATCCCCTCCGTCCATTACAAAGCTCTCAAAATCACACGCTACTCAGGGTTATAAAAATTATCAGTAACATCAGACCATTTTCTTGTATAACCATTTTATCAACACAAACAGCTCAACTACATGAAGCCCCTGTGAAAGGTCATCCAGAGCTTTGGAAAGAGGCATCATCAATATGATGACAATACTGCATTCTACTTTTCCATTTTCACTGAATCAGTCGAATCCCTATGCGTTCTGTACCTGTAGTTCAAAAAGGTAATGGGCTAGCTGAAGTTCAGTCCAGACAACACCCAGGTGCTGTTGATCAATGATATTATAAATCAGGGACTAAGGGATCAGCATGTTCTGGATGGGATTGCACACACACCCTGCAGGGGCAAATTTGCAGATCTGTCCTGACAAATGGAGGTACAGGCCACCTCTGTGAGACTTCAGGCATTTGCCCAACTTTAATTGCTGTGTCAAACATGGTCTCAGCCACGGTTACCCATGCTCTGATCATATCTAAACTGGACTACTGTAATGCTCTCTACTTGGGGAAGGGAAGGTGATTGTAAGCTGGTTTGAATCTTCCTTAAGTGGTAGAGAAAGTCGGCATATAAAAACCAACTCTTCTTCTTCCTAGAAGCTATTCAGAAGCTTCGAATAGTGCAAAATACAGAAGCTAGATTACTAACTGGTGCTAGTTACTCAGATAATATTCTACCAGTACTGAAAGAGCTACACTGTCTGCTCCTTAGCACAACTCAGAGTGCTGCTTATCACCTTTAAAGTCCTCGACAATTTGTGACTACGGTAGTTTAAAGATCTTTTACTCCCTTATATACCTATTTCAAGTGAAATAGTCTCTCAGAGGTGACATGGGTGCCTATCAGGAAATGGGTCTTTTCCACAGTGGCAGAAAATTTACGGAATTCTCACACCACAGCTACTCACCTGGCTCTTAGTTTTGACAGCTTTAGGTACCATATGGAAACCTCTCTTTTTGTTCAGACTTCTGTGAATTAACACTGCTGTCCGTGAGTACTGGGGGATGCTGCTTGATTTTGCAATTAGCTACTATAAATGGTTTGTTTTGCCATGACTGTAACTGTATTTATTGCCTTGCATCCTACCACTCCACTCAACAAAGTCTGAAGCCTTCCTCTAGGCTTAGCAGACTTCCACCAACAAAAGCTGGCCCTTCCTCCAGAGAAAGAGCCACTTCCATAGGAGGAATGCTCCTTAGGCTGGAGAAAAGCTTCAAACTTCGCTGAGCAGAGTGGTAGGGTGCAAGCAATGGCTTTGAAGAGTCAACTGCCTCAAACTTTGAGTACTTTCAAATAAGTAAACAAACACATAACTTCATTGATGCATGCATACATAAGTGGAAAAATGATCAGCCGCGCATGTCAGGGGTGGGGGAGAGATACCACAAAATGCTCGGTTATGCGTATTACTCCCATTCTGCAGACAATCCACTGGATGTCTATTTGTTACCAGGCTCAATTTAGGGTACTTGTTATCACATACAAAGCACTTCATGGACTTTGTTCCTCATATCAGCAGGACCGCCTCTCCCCCTATGCTCTGCCACAACAGGTTTGCTCATCGGAGCAGAACCTTCTGCAGGTGCCACCCTGCAAAATGGGCAAAATCAACAACCGTCCATACACATGCATTCTGTTGCAGCACCCTCACACCTTATGAGGCCCTTGGACAAACATGTATGCTCAGCAAGCTGCGTGTAGACTTAACCCAAATACCCTCTCCTGGTCATCTGCATTAGTGTCTCTATGTGTAATGGTCATGTTTGCCTAGACACAGCTAGTGACATATACCTGTGCAGAAAGTTTTACAATGAAAAACTTAGCAGAAATCCTAAACAGAGTAACAACCTCCTAAAACCATGGATTTAGAAGAGTGCTTTGAATTACACTGGTAGTTATGCACGTTCATGTAATTAAATAGGTAACAAACATACCATACAGTAAATCTCACAGTATTGTTTCCTAGAAAGAGGGAAAGGTCCTCCGTCATCTGTTCCTGGCTTTTCTTGTTAGCCACCATGACCATGATATAATCAGGAAGTTCTTCATCTAATTTAAAGAAATACAACCAGTATCAATTTTAAGGATTAACATACACATACATAAAATTCTTCTGTGGAATTTAAGGCAGGAAAGACAGAAATCTCAGCTGGTCTCCCATCCAGGAACTGACCTGATAAAAATCTGCTTAGCTGCAGGAAGGTTACTGTATCATCATGTGTTCCATGATCTGAGACCAATCATAGACTCTAACAACTACAGGAACAAACCTTGGAAGTTATCAGTTTAATGCTGATTTGTAGTTAAGGGAAGAAAGCATAGTTTGCCGTTTTGTCCAATTCAGAAATCACAACAAATTATGGTTTGCTGGGAATATAGAAGTCTTCGACATCAAAACCATATGTGGGAAGAAGAACTGACAAGCTGAAGGACTTGCTCAGCTTGTTCCGAACTCAGCCGCAGAGTTTAGGTAACACATACAACATTTCCAGTAAACAATCTATTTCCCCAAGGGTTCAGCCCAGTATTTTTCCAGTTTTACTAGAGAAATGACAGAAGAGAGTACATTAAATACAGGGCACACATTTCAAAACAGAGAAAGCCTCTTCCTTCTGGAGCTTCAAAGCAGGTTTCCCAGGTGCACCTTACAGAGCTGTAGTGACAAGAAAAACAGCGCCGACCAACAGTGGCCCTGCACAGAGTTCTTACAGGCAAAAACCCCCACTTTTGGAATAGGTCTAATTATCCTATGTGCTGCACAATAGAAGGAACAGTATAAATACAGAAGAATGGAGATGTCATCAATCAGAAACCTGTTAAGCCAAGTACCATGACAATTTTCTGTTATAAGAATCCCATGGAAAGAGGTTTACATTTAAAACATTAATATTAGAGTACAGATTCTGTGTACTATGCTCAACGATGGACTTTTCCATTTTACTTTTTTCATTTTCTACTCATTTTGTTCTTAAATAACTCCAGGAAGGAGGACTATAACTGTTAAATTGTTTGTAGCATATCTTGACACTGGTACCATAACTGCTCTTCTATTTAAAAATTATTTGTACAATACCAACAACCTGGTGTTTTATACTTTTTGTTTCTAAAGGTTCCCACTTAAGAAGACACATACAAGAGCTGCTAGCTGCAGCAGGAATGCTTCCGTTATTCTTTGACAGAGTCTCAGGACATTTAAGAAGTGCACAAATGCAAAATTGAACAAGTGCAGTTTATTCTGCCAAGGTGATAAAGGGGAAAGTGCTATACCAAGCTACAAAACACTGTCGTTACATTTCAGAATACAGGACTTGTTATCATAAAAAAGAACAGTTAATTTGCACATATGTACATGTAGAAGGACATGCATAAATTTAACACAATGTTCTCTTTTTATTAAGAACAACCAAAGCTATTGTGAAACCTACCGACATATGCTCCCAGTTCCTGTAGTTTTCCCTTTATAGCACTCTAAAAGAAGATTTAAAAAGTAATTTTAGGCTGCATATTTTCAAGCAAAAGACATTCAGAAGTGATTCTAAACTCCCAAATGCAAACTTAACTCTTATAATTTAAATAGGCTTGCTGCCAATTATTACCTGATGCAAGTGGTGGCAAAGTTATGCTCTTCTTGGCCTAGATGTGAGCCAATAACATGTTATCTTCTAAATATTACCAGGTTTATAGTCATGAATAGGCTAGTTTAATCAGATTAGCAAGAATAAGGGCAGTATTGAGCAATGGAATAGCTTTCACGGACATCAGGGGTTACCGCATTATGTATTCCCAGCAATGTATTAAGAGTTTGAAAATGTTATTAAAAACATCACTCTAAAAGGGTTTTTGGATGCCACGGCTAAAAAATGGTTGGAAGACATCTTCAGAGCTAAAGGGGCCAAACAAGGGGGTTACCGCACTTGTATTCCCAGCGATGTATTAAGAGTTTGAAAACGTTATAAAAAATACTGTTCGCACTTTTTATGTATTCCCACCGATGTATTAAGAGTTTGAAAACGTTATAAAAAATACTGTTCACACTTTCTTTGGCCCCTTTAGCTGTGAAGACGTCTTCCAACCATTTATAAGCCGTGGTATCCAAAAACCCTTTTAAAGCGATGTTTTTTACAATATTTTAAAACTCTTAATACATCAAAATATTGTCGAAGGCTTTCACGGTCAGAGTTCATTGGTTCTTGTAGGTTATCCGGGCTGTGTGACCGTGGTCTTGGTATTTTCTTTCCTGACGTTTCGCCAGCAGCTGTAGCAGGCATCTTCAAAGGAGTAACACTGAAGGACAGTGTCTCTCAGTGTCAAGTGTGTAGGAAGAGAAATATATAGTCAGAAAGGGGTTGGGTTTGAGCTGAGTCATTGTCCTGCAAAAAGTATCAAAGGTAATGTGCTAATCATTGTCCTGTAAGTATCAAGATAATGTGCTAATGAGGGTGTGGTATATTAATATGGAACTATTGTATCCTGAAGTGATCTGTTAATGTGTGAAATCCAAAGCTAATCCGCATGGCTATTGCGGACTGTAGTCTTTGTTAGTCTGGAATACAAAGTGCTGGGAATACAAAGTGCGGTAACCCCCAAAGTGCGAACAGTATTTTTTATAACATTTATTATAACATTATAACATTTTCAAACTCTTAATACATCGCTGGGAATACATAATGTGGTAACACCCATCTACTGCTCTGAGACCGCAATGCTTTGCACACTTATTAGTGAGCAAATCCTGAAATCCTCTGGTTTACATAGTAATTTTCTCACTGTTTACACAATAATTATGTTCCTCCACAAATTATTGCTTGTGCTAAGAATGCTAAAATTCCTGTGAAATATTTGTCCCTCTGATGTACTTATGCATAAGTACATATTGCCCTGACCTAGATGGCCCAAGTTAGCCTGATCTCATCAGATCTTGGAAACTAGGCAGGGTTGGCCCTGGTTAGTACTTGGATGGGAGACCTCTAAGGAAGTCTATGATTGATATGCTGAGGCAGACAATGGCAAACCAGCTCTGAATGCCTCTTGCCTTGAAAGCCCTATTGGGTTGCCATACGGTTGCTGCGACTTGACAGCACGTTCCACCAAGGTACATCTCAAAAGATGCAATCTATTCTACAAAGTTACACAAAGATATCTGTGTTATGGAACAGGAACATGGAAGGGTTGTTGGTTTCTGTTACTATTAGCTCTGTGTGGCTAATAGTAAGATAAGGATATCTGCGCTGTGGGTTTATTCCTACAGAGACGGGACGTCAAGTCCAGACCCTGTGAGTACCGCTTCTCAATGACTAGGAACTGCATAAAAAGAAAAGCAGATATGAACATTTAAGCAAACAAATGCTTCTGTCACTACAGCACTGACAGAGGGCTTTTTGTGCAACAAAACTCTTTATGAACATAAGAACAGCCATGCTGGATCAGACCAAGGTCCATCATGTCCAGCAGTCTGTTCACACAGTGGCCAACCAGGTGGCTCTAGGAAGCCCACAAAAAAGAATTTACACTGAATGACAAGAGCTTTGTTTAAATGAGCAAAATCAGGGTCGGGGGGATTTGGCACATCATACCTCCTGACTATGCCCACCCCGCCCTCTACAAGGTGATCCAGCTAGAAGTTGTATGCAGCTAGGCTCTCTCCATACAACCTAGGATCCTACACTTTGCAGAATTCCAAACCATGCACATAGAACTTTTGTGCATATGACCCGTACAAAGGAAGCACATCTTCACAAAACGCATAACTAACAGGCACAGGATGTCATGATGGCCACTAACTTGTGTGTGAGTAAAGTGCTGTCAAGTTGCAGCAGACTTATGGCGAACCCAGCAAGGTGTTTTCAAGGCAAGTGAGAAGCAGAGGTGGTTTGTCATTACCGTCCTCTGTAGAGTCTTCCTTGGTTTTCTCCCTTCCAAGTATCAACCCTGCTTAGCTTCCAAAATCTGACGAGATTGGGCTATACTATGCCGCCTTCCCTCCTGACCACTAGCTTAAATGGCTTTAAAAGGTGATGAGATATATTCACAGAGGATTGATCTATCAATGGCTATTATTCATGACAGCTGGATGGATCTTCCATGTTTGGAGCAGACATCTAAATACCAATGACAACATGACTAGCCATCCATGATTATATTGCATGATTCTAGGTCACTCACACACCTCATGAATAGCTGCACAACTAGCCATATAATTACAGATAAAAAGTACTATTTTTTTCTAATTATGAGTGAGATTTCTGTATTTGAGCAAAACTGGCTGAAAAGCACCAATTCATATGAAGTATCTCTAGAGAGCTGGAAACCATCCCTATTATAACAGAATGGATCCTTTGAAAATTGCAAAGCAGATGTGGTTAATTGGTTTTTGTTGGTTATCCGGGCTGTGTGACCGTGGTCTTGGTATTTTTTTTCCTGACGTTTCGCCAGCAGCTGTGGCAGGCATCTTCAGAGGAGTAACACTGAAGGACAGTGTCCTTCACTGAGACCCTGTCCTTCAGTGTTACTCCTCTGAAGAAGCCTGCCACAGCTGCTGCCGAAACGTCAGGAACGAAAATACCAAGACCACGGTCACACAGCCCGGATAACCTACAAGAACCAATGAACTCTGACCGTGAAACCCTTCGACAAAAGTGGTTAAGTGTGGTTTAACGTAACATTTCAGTATGATTAATATATCGAAACCCCTTTAATACTCCATTACCATAATGTATTTTTATCATACCTTAATGTGACTTTAAAAAAAGTGTGCGCCGCCCCCCCCCTCCCCAGGTTTCTAAGTCAACCTGGAGGGAGCTGAAAGGAAGCAATCTCTTCAGAAATATTGTGAAATTACCTACACGGAGGCGGCTACGGAGAGCTACTCTGGCCTCGAAGCTATATCAACACGTGTGCGCGTGTATACCCTTTATTTGTTTGGCAGGGTAGGAGCTTTCGGGAGCCACAGCTCACTTCTTCAGATTCTGAAGAAGTGAGCTGTGGCTCCCGAAAGCTCCTACCCTGCCAGAAAATATTTTGGTTAGTCTTGAAGGTGCGACTGGGCTCTTGCCCTTTTCTACCACTGCAGACAGACCAACCCGGCTACCCACTGTGAATTATCTTTATGTATTTATAAATCCTTCTATGGACCCCCCCTCCCCCTCCCCCGCGTGCATTATTATCTGCCCCGCGAGCGCCTGCAAGAGGTGCAGGGCTGGGGCCGTCCGCCCCACGCTCTGAAAACCCCAAGGAGTCGGAGGCCCCGGCGGCAGCCCCAGAGAGGCTTCCGAGCCGCCCGCGGCCCGGCAGAGCTCAGCCCGCTGCCTCTCGGGTCGGAGCTGGGCCCAGCGCGGCGGGCCGAGCGGGAGGCGAGAAGGCCGGCGGCCGGTGGGAGGGGGGGGCTCCTTTCCCTCCGCCCCGCGCTCCCTCAGCCCCAGCCGCCCTTCCCCACCCCGCACCCCCGCGCGGGGCTGTCTCACCCGGATCTTGCGGCTGATCTCGGTGCCGATCTCCATGGCCCCCGACTCCGCCAAGCGCCGCCCGTCCCGGGATCACCGGATGGGGGGGGGGGAAACAAACACACACCAAAGTAGGCCCGACCCAAGGCCTTGGGAGAGCGCGACGGGGCTCAGCCGCCTAAAGGCCTCCGCCGACAGCGCCCCCTGCTGGGCAATGGCGGGAGATAATTCGCAGTGGGTAGCCGTGTTCGTCTGTCTGCAGTGGTAGAAAAGGGCCAGAGTCCAGGAGCACCTTCAAGACTAACCAAAATATTTTCTAGCAGGGTATGAGCTTTCGTGAGCCACAGCGTGAGCCGTGTTAGTCTGCCTGCAGTAGCAGAAGAGGACAAGAGCCCAGGAGCACCTTAAAGACTAACCAAAATATTTTCTGCCAGGGTATGAGCTTTCGGGAGCCACAGCTCACTTCAAAGAAGTTAGTCTGTCTGCAGTAGTAGAAAAGGGCAAGAGTCCAGTAGCACCTGAAAGACTAACCAAAATATTTTCTGGCAGAGTCCAATAGCAAGGAAAGTAGTAGAAAAGGGCAAGAGCCCAGTAGCACCTTAAAGACTAACACAAATATTTTCTGGCATTCGCAGTGGGTAGCCGTGTTCGTCTGTCTGCAGTGGTAGAAAAGGGCAAGAGCCCAGGAGCACCTTAAAGACTAACCAAAATATTTTCTGGCAGGGTAGGAGCTTTCGGGAGCCACCGCTCACTTCGAAGAAGTTAGTCTGCCTGCAGTAGTAGAAAAGAGCAAGAGCCCAGTAGCACCTTAAAGACTAACCAAAATATTTTCTGGCAGAGTCCAATAGCAAGAAAAGTAGTAGAAAAGGGCAAGAGCCCAGTAGCACCTTAAAGACTAACACAAATATTTTCTGGCATTCGCAGTGGGTCGCCGTGTTAGTCTGTCTGCAGTAGTAGAAAAGGGCAAGAGCCCAGTAGCACCTTAAAGACTAACCAAAATATTTTCTGGTAGGGTAGGAGCTTTCGTGAGCCACGAAAGCTCATACCCTACCAGAAAATATTTTGGTTAGTCTTTAAGGTGCTACTGGACTCTTGCCCTTTTCTACTAATGGCGGGAGAGTAAGAGATGACCTGTGGCTCCCCAGAGAGAAAGATGGGGAGGCGGGAAGCTGGTCACACTGCTTGCTTTTTGAAGCTGTACTGTTTTAACGGAGGCTTATAAAACTTCGCTCATTTCATCGCTTTTTGATTTAACCCGTTTTGGGAGGGTTGCTTTTTCTTTTCTTTTGGTTTTGTACCCGCTTCTCGGAACATTTCTACTCGCGTCAGGCAGCTTCCAAACCTGAAAAGCCGTCGTTGCGAAACAATGAAACAGCTGTGAAAACAATAAAACTCCCGCAGGGACTAAGCCGCCTAGAAGCGAAAATGTCGTGAACAACAGCAGCACACCCAGCCTGCACTGAAGGCCCATTTTAAAAGCACACTACCATCTCTGCTGACTGAACACATGAAGCTGCCTTCTAGTGAATCAGACCCTGGGTCCATCAAAGTCAGTATCATCTACTCAGACCGGCAGCGGCTCTCCAGGGTCTCAGGCAGAGGTGTTTCACATCACCTACCGCCTGGTCCTTTTAACTGGAGATACCCGGGATCGAACCAGGGAACTTCTGCGTGCAAAGCAGAGGCTCTTCCACTGAGCCATAGCTCCTCTTAAAAACGACAAAGCAGTTTTTAATCTGGTCACTTGGCAACTGAGAGGTGTTGTTTGTTTGTTTCAGTGTTGCCTAGAGTAAGGGAAGTTTCCCAAATAAGAAAAAGAGGTGAAATGTTAGGAAACAGCAAGCAAATAACCTAGTTTTATTTTTTGTTCCTGTGCACTGTGCAGACCGGTAGGTTTACCAACCTCAAGTAGGGGCCTGGAGTTCACCCAAGAGTTACAGTTGATTCCCAGACTGGAGAGATTGGGTCCCGTGGAGGGAATAATCAGCTTTGGAGGGTGGGCTCTGGTAGACCATCAAATCTAGGAAATATGGAAGTCCTAGAGTGCCATCACATTCTAGTTGATTTCACTCCCTTGCCAGGTGGTGCCCCCAAATCTGGAGTTCCCACTGGAGTCAATGGTCCCACAAACTATTTGTGTATACATTATTTTTCATTTGGCAAGGAGCTCCCACTTTTAATTGAGGTGGTTCCGTCTTTTTATGCTCTGCTTCTGGCCTGGTAATGGTTTTATAAATTTCATTTATACACCGTTCTTATGCACCGTTCTTATGTTTTAATATTGACTATTCTTATGTTGTTTTTATTATTTCATTGTATTGCTTTTAGTTTGTGATTCACCCCAAACAGATCTCTGGAGAGGCAGTATTTACATTTTCTAAATTAATTAAAATAAGCATCATGTACTTTATTTCTTACTATTACCTATCAGCCTCAGAACAATAGTAGCAGTTTTTTTAAAAATAGGTAACTGATATAAGAAAAAGCCATCCTCTTAATGGTCGGGAGTATATTCTCTGTAAAACATTTTGTGTGAAGTCTACTTCACGGTGTATTTGTCAAGAGGGTATGCATCTTGAAGGAACTTTCCAGCCTGAACTAGTTTCTGCCTCTCGCAGGTGCAAAGTGGACACTCCCATAGCAGGCTCTCTCAAGGACATGTTCCCAGGTAGGCTTCACTGGAACATGCACTTCAACTGAGAAGTTGCTCTTTCCCTGGAAGCATCTATGATTGGTTAATGGGGAGGGTCAGCAGGTTAGGGCCAGCTTTTCCCATAAGAGTAGCTAGTGAGAGCCCTGACCTGGATGGCCCAGGCTAGCCTGATCTGGTCAGATCTCAGAAGCTAAGCAGGGCCAGCCCTGGTTAGTATTTGGATGGGAGACCACCAAGGAAGTCCAGGGTTGCTGGGCAGAGGAAGGCACTGGCAAACCACCTCTGTGAGTCTCTTGCCCTGAAAACCCCAAAAGGGATCGCCATAAGTTGGCTGCGACTTGAAGGCACTTTACACACACACAGCTAGTGAGAAGAATAGTCTCTCATCCCTTTTCCCCCTTCCCCCTCCTCGCTGCCGGAAAGACACTTGTATTAAGCTCTGGAAACTTTATGCCTCAAGAATCAACTACGCTTAGGACTTCGGTAAGTGGTCAGCAAGTTGACTGTTATTTTTCTATGCATCCTCTCATCACTGAACTGTTTGCCTTGTTTTAATATCTTTTCTAATTTTTTTCTAATAAATCTCTGTTTAGCTTTTTACTGTGTGAGCTGATTGGTGCCAAACCCAGGTAAGCTTGGCCACGTTACTGCCCCACGGCTGGCCTGCGGTGATAGTATTGTTTCTTATTTATTTATTATTTACAGCTTTTGCCAGAACATAGTATTGTTTCTTCCCTCTCTGCCCCTGCCCACCTCATCCACCTACCAGTCTGCTGCTCACCTCAGAACTAAACTACATGTTACAAGGGAGACCCATGGTAGTGTCTTTCAACACTTTTTAAGATTTCAAAGGAGTTAGGAGGGCATTTTAGATTAGTGACATGGATAGATTGTTTATTTGCGGCCCTTGGCCAGATAAAACAAGATACATGGACTAAAATGGTCTTACCGACAAAGGTTTACAATTAGTGACATGGTGTTGCCTTATTGTACCTGTCCCCCCTCCAGTGTGGCTAATAGCAGCAGTCTCTGTTGGGGAAAGCAATCTTGATCCAGAATATGGTGCACTCCAAAATCATGAGTCTTCAAGGGTTATTCCGGTTGCCTTCCTAATCATAACAATCAACAGTGGGTCCCAATCACTGGGACCCTTCTCAGTGGGTTTTAGTCCCAATTTTTTATTATTATTATTAATATTATTTACAATATGTACACCTTGCCTTTCTGCCCAATCAGGGCCACTGAGGCAGCTGCCAGTTATAATAAATATAATAAAAATTCATCGAAAAGCCAATTAAAACTAGAGCTAAAAATCATATCTAATAGCCAACTGTATGCCGTTCCATGGATATGTCCAGATTGGGGCCATGTTGACAGAATGGAGACTTTTCTTTAAACATGGTGGAAGCTCCAGGCTTTCAGAAAAATCCTAAAACTAAAAGAGGGGGGTGTTACAAAACAACAACAACAGAGAACAGTTGACTGCGCAAGCACACAGAACTGTTCTCTGAATATAGGCAGGCATGTGAGGATGAGGAGGATGGGAGGGGAAGAGCAACAATAACATACTGCCAGGCCGCTAACAGGGATGATGAGGGGGAAGATGATGGCACTTTGTCGTCATCCCCCCCCCCCTTGGCCAAGTTTCAGGCATGTGGGGAGGAGGAATCTCAACTGGGGGGAAGGGGGAAGCAGAGGTTGTGGCTCACTTCCCCCCTTGGGTGACGATGATGATGAGACAGCTGCACTGGAACCCACTGTAGGTACCACCTCCCCCACCTGCAAAGCTCAGGCAAAAGGAGGAGAAGGAGGAAGGGGAGTCGCTGCTGCCCCCAACTGCTCCCTTCCACCAATGCAACAAATTGGTTCCCCACAAACAGTGGCTGCAGGCAAACAGGGAAGGGCAGAAGCCACCTGCTGCCATCATTTCCCTCAGAGCAATGGAGAGGAGGACATATTATTGGTCTGAGCTCTGGGACGGAGCACTGGGTTGGAATGGGGAAGGATGGGGCCTAGCTTTTTTAAATTCAGTATAGTGATATATATCACAGTGGGAGCTGTTACTGTTCATATGTACTGAAAGAATTAGGGAAACTACCAGCAGAATTATAAGTGTACATATCTCAGAAAATGCACAAGTCTTCTTTCACACGTTCATAATTCAGAACGTACCACTGCATGACTGAGCTCCAAAGTAATGCTGATGATACTGATACTGTTGGGAAGTGAACATCACTATTAGCTGCAATATTTAAGTTGACCTGTACACTACCAGCACCCAGTCCACCATTTTTCTTGTTCTTGAACCTTTTTAAAGAATGCAGTTGTTTGCAATGGCAATAATACAGATCGATCAGAAAGAAAGTTGTTGGGGATTTTGCCTCCTGTTCTCAAAAGCTTGTTCTAGCAGAAACAATGCCTTCTAAAACTTTCTAAAACCAGAGTTTCTGTATAATTATCAATATGGAAAACACTCATTTCCCCTCCTATATTTGATCCATTTTGGAGTATGGTTTTTTTAGTTTTCTTTTTTATATTTCAGAGTCTGCTGAAAAAGAGGGCAAGAGGATTTTTGTATACTATTCTCAGCTGCTGCATCACAAATATTTTTGCTGCAGGTCACAGACATTTAAATACATGCCCAATGGCCCATTTATAGCATCTGTAAGCCTAATTTAAAGGAAAGATTACAATATTCCTAGGGGCTACAACTATAAGGCAAATACATTTGGAAAGTGGTTTACTTTAATTAGAAAGGCTTAATATAAATGATCGTATAATGAAACAGAACTGATCAGCTGTTATTTGCTGTAACCCTCATATGTATTTCTGAAATGCCCCTTAGCCAAAGAAGCAGCTGCTCCATTGCTGACATTCTCTCTGCTCAGCGTTCCAACTTTCAAAGGTAATGACTGCAAGGCTACATGGTCTTCTCTTAGATGGGTTAAATAGATCGCGTGTCTTCCTATCTCCTGCTGCAAATACATTTTCCAGCCCTTGGATTATTTTTGAAGTTCTTTTCTGAGTTTTTCATAGTTAGTTTCCAGTTATTTTGTTTCAATGGCTATCTTTATTCTCCGTTGCCTCGCTGCTGCTCCTCATTTTTCTGTTTATCCCAGAGTCCCAGAGAATGCATAGTCTTGAGCTTCATTATTAGTTGTAATTCAGCAGTCTCTCTAATCTGATTCTATGGAATATTGTAGTATTTGCTTTAGTTATAAATGTACTAAGCACCAGTGCAGGCAAAATGGCATTTTTTTACAGGGTGGCAGATCCACTTCCCCACATCAGAAAGAGAGTGCTTGAGCCAACTCTCAGCTGTGTCCGTATCTTCCTCTTTGTCTCTACCAAAATTTAACTGCTCTCCCACAGCCTCTCGGCTTGGAGAGGGACCATTTTTCCAAGTCCTGGAAGGTGCTTAGGGAGAACCATTTCCTCATACTTAAGGCCCATTGGAGTGATCTTTACAAGGCTTAAGAAAATTACGATTATCTTTTCATACCACTTTAATTCAGGTCCATAGGATAAACTCATTCACAGCAACCAGAATCCTAGCTCTGTATAATATATAAAGAAGACACAGTGCTTCACTTTCTTTCTTTCATGACCACAATGATGCAGCAAGAAACCCACATACAAGTCCCTATGCACTTTTGTTTAGAAGTCATTGTGTGTACAGAAACGCATTTATAAACAAAGCTTTTTTTAAAAAGTATCTTTTCCCTTCATCTGGCAATGAGAATCCCACAAGTGCTGATTCTTTTCTCATGAAGATGCATGTTGGACAGGCAGCAGATCATATAGTCATTTCCAGGATTAATGGATTAATGAGCAAATCCATTTTAAGGAGTAATTCATACCTTTGGGTTTGAAAGCTTTGACAGATCAGTCATATGATGAATTAGGCCCATTCATTCATGACAACGGAAGCTGTTCCTTATTTTAAAAGGTTTAGGGCTTTGTTGCGTTATTATGATAAACATGCTACTTGTATCCCTTAATTCGTATGATACTCATGCAACCCCATCCTATGCATGATTACAAGCCCCTAGGCACAGTGGGGCAAATGGGTAATGTCCCATCAAGCATCTATCGCATCCCTCTGAACAGCCAAACAGCATCGGCTTCTACTAGGCTACTTGATAGCAAATGGCACAAGTCAAAGAAGTTAGAGTAGCCATTCAGTAGGTAATGTGGTACCATGTATATGGTAATGATTGCTGCCCCAGATAACAAAGGACAGCCAGGTGTGGCAAGAGAGCATGTATGCAAATATATACCTTTCCTTCAGCCCTAAATGGTTTTAAGCCCCCCCCCCCAATATACAGGGGAAGTGTTGGGGGGGGGGCTGCTGATATGTTCTCTATAGGTTAGATTTAGTGCAAAGCTAGCAAATACTAGTAATGATCTTTTGACTTGTAGACCTCTTATTGCTGAGAAAATGGTCGTTGACAGGAGACAAATCATAAAGGGCTTAGTCCCAGAGGTAAGTGAGCATAAATTTTCTTTTGTAACTTCACATATACACTGATGGGATCTGTGCTGGCAGCAACAGACCAAGAAAGGGATCTTGGGGTGGTAGCGGATAGCTCGATGAAGACGTCAACCCAGTGTGCGGCAGCTGTGAAAAAGGTAAATTCTGTGCTGGCCATAATTAGACAGGGAATAGAGAATAAAACTGCTGCTATCATACTGCCCTTGTACAAATCTATGGTGAGACAACACTTGGAACACTGTGTACTGTTCTGGTCACCACACCTAAAAACGGATATTGCAGAGCTTGAGAAGGTGCAGAAAAGAGCAACCAAACTGATCAGGGGACTACAGCAACTGCCCTATGAGAAGTGGTTAAAATGCTTAGGGTTGTTTAGTTTGGAAAGAAGGAGGTTAAGGGGAGACATGATAGACGTCTACAAAATTATGCATGGTATGGAGAGAGTGGACAGGGAAAAGCTTTCCTCTTTCATAATTCTAGAATGTGGGGCCACCTGCTGAAGCTGGAGGGTGAGAGATTCAAAAGAGATAAAAGGAAGTATTTCTTCACACAAGGCATAGTTAAATTGTAGAACTCCCTGCCTCAGGATGTGGTGATGGCTGCCAACTTGGAGGGCTTTAAGAGGGTAGGGGACATGTGATGTGATGGGGCCACCCCCACTGTGCTTATTTGCCCTTCTAACCAAACATTTCTAGCTATGGGCCTGGCTCAGGGGTAGGAACTGTTGATTTCAATAGCTCTCTTTGCAGACGATTTCAGCCTTATTTGAAAGAAAGTCACATTGAGTTTGTGGGACTTCTCAAGTAAGTGTGCCAGGATTGCAATCTTAACTTTTTCCCCTACCATGGGATTATCATGACACAAACCAAGTTGTCAAAACTGTTAATAAATAAGATTTTCTTTGTAAGCCTCATTTATAAAAAAAACAAAAACCCCTGAGACTTATTTCTGAGTGAAGATAGTGGATTGTTCATTTTGTAGGGTTGCCAACTCAGGGTTGGGAAATTCCTGGAGATCTGGGGTGGAAGCTGGGGAGGGTGGGATTTGTGAAGAGGAGGGACCTCAGCAGGGTATAATGGCATAGAGTCCACCTTCCAAAACAGCCATTTTCTCCAGGGGACGATCTCTGTTGTCTGGAAATCATTTGTAATTCTGGGAGATTGCCAGGCTCCATCTGGAGGCTGACAAAACTATACATTTGTTACTATCATTCTCCTCATACAACCTTGAAGATAATATTCTGTAGGACTGTAAGGGACCTACTTATAGCAAAGGGATTTCTAGTGGAAGGCCTGATACTGTTCCATCTGTGATGCCAAGCAAGCTGGGACTTGACCAGTACTTAGACTGAGGACTGCTTGGTGCCACATTTGAAGCTTGAGGACTAGTACACTGTCTAACAGTGCAATCTTTAGAACACTTTCCTGGGTGTAGGCTGCATTGAATAGACCTGAGTAGGATTCTGAGTATACCTGCTTAGGATTGCTCTGTAGAGTGTGATTGTGAGGCGGGAATTTCCTGATTCCTCTAGACATTTAACAAAATAGAAGGCGAAATTAATTACTGAGGAACCCCACTGAGAATTCCTTTGGGAAGGAGCAATAATCTCCCCTAACTACCTTCTGCAATTTTGGTGCAGCAAGGCATTGGGATTTGGGATAAGTTATTTTGAATATTCGTATATGATTAGTGAAAGATGTTTCATAAGCATTTCCAAAGCAGGCTCATTCACTAGTCAGCTTACACAGCCCAAGATAACAAACTTGCTGTAGAATCGGCTCCCAAGGTCCTTTTCCTGATCTCCTCTGTCCAGAAAATAGGTTGATTGACTGGAGAGAAGTCCCTTTTAGTGGAGGCACTAGGTGACTGTCCTCCTCAGACTCATTTCCAAGATGCCAGGATCTTATTCTTTTCTGCTCCTAGCTGAAACTTTTTTTTAATTCTCCAAGATTCTTGATGCCTGTTTCTGTTCTGCTTTCAACCGGCCAATTTTTTGTTTTTGTTATTTCACTGCCTTTTTTGAAATCTGTCAAAGCAAGCTCTACCGCTTGAAAGCTTATATATATATATTTTTAAGTTAGCCATTAAGATGCCATAAGATTCCTTTTTTTGTTATTTCTGTAACATCTGCACACGGTCGACCGTTCCGGATTTATTTCTATAGTTTCCATCAGGATGTTGTAATTTTCTGAACTTCTTTGGAGGCCCTCGTTTTTTGTTTTTTTTTACATTGAAGAAGCAGGAGCCACTTAAGACAAAACAGTCTTCAAACACGGGCGCAAAACTCTTGTCCGCTGCAGTACACCCAGCCATCGCTTTTTCTTGAACCAGAAAGGTTTCAAAGAAGCAGTCGAAAAAAGCAAGAGTCCAGTAGCACCTTAAAGACGAATCAGGATGTTGTAATTTTCTGAACTTCTTTGGAGGCCCTCGTTTTTGTTTTTTGTAACATTGGAGAAGCAGGATCCACCTAAGACAAAACAGTCTTCAAACACGGGCACAAAACTCTTGTCCACTGCAGTACACCCAGCCATCGCTTTTTCTTGAACCGGAAAGGTTTCAAAGAAGCAGTCGAAAAAAGCAAGAGTCCAGTAGCACCTTAAAGACGAATAAAATTTCTGGCAGGGTATGAGCTGAAAAGAAGCAGAATTTCCTTAAAAAAAAAAAAAAAAAAGAGCAAGAGTCCAGTAGCACCTTAAAGACTAACAAAAAAATTTTCTGGCAGGGTATGAGCTTTCGTGAGCCACAGCTCATGAAAGCTCGTGTGTGTGTGTGTGTGTGTGTAAAGTGCTGTCAAGTCGCAGCTGACTTATGGCGACCCCTTTTGGGGTTTTCATGGCAAGAGACTAACAGAGGTGGTTTGTCAGTGCCTTCCTCTGCACAGCAACCCTGGTTTTCCTTGGTGGTCTCCCATCCAAATACTAACCAGGGCTGACCCTGCTTAGCTTCTGAGATCTGAGAGATCAGGCTAGCCTGGGCCATCCAGGTCAGGGCTGAAAGCTCATACCCAACCAGAAAATATTTTTGTTAGTCTTTAAGGTGCTACTAGACTTGCCAGAAAATATTTTTGTTAGTCTTTCAGGTGCTACTGGACTCTTGCTCTTTTCTACTACTTTCCTTGCTATTGGACTCTGCCAGAAAATATTTTGGTTAGTCTTTAAGGCGCTACTGGACTCTTGCCCTTTTCTACTACTTTCCTTGCTATTGGACTCTGCCGGAAAATATTTTTGTTAGTCTTTAAGGTGCTACTGGGCTCTTGCTCTTTTCTACTACTGCAGACAGACTAACTTCTTCGAAGTGAGCGGTGGCTCCCGAAAGCTCCTACCCTGCCAGAAAATATTTTGGTTAGTCTTTCAGGTGCTACTGGACTCTTGCTCTTTTCTACTACTTTTCTTGCTATTGGACTCTGCCGGAAAATATTTTTGTTAGTCTTTAAGGTGCTACTGGGCTCTTGCTCTTTTCTACTACTGCAGACAGACTAACTTCTTCGAAGTGAGCGGTGGCTCCCGAAAGCTCCTACCCTGCCAGAAAAGATTTTGGTTAGTCTTGAAGGTGCGACTGGGCTCTTGCCCTTTTCTACCACTGCAGACAGACGAACCCGGCTACCCACTGCGAATTTTTTTTAAGGTACCGAACGTTGATCACTAGAAGCTCTTTTGGACTGTTCGTATTTATTATTGTGGTTGTGTGTGTGTGTGTGCGCGTGTGTTTTTAAGTCACTCCCCTCCCTCCCTGCAAAGGCCGCCGTCCCAGCCAGGGAAGCATCAGCTCCCCGGCAGCTGTCCCGCTGCTGACATCCCTCCCCCCCGCCCCAGCCCGGCATTCCAACTCTCTGAGGTCATGGGGCCGCAAACATAGAGGGCTGCGCTTTAATGCCTGCACGGGTTCCTTCCGCATGGCTGGAGCAAAGGGGAACGCCCCTAAAAGGGGAAGGAAGGGGGAGAAAGAAAGAAAGAAAGAAAGAAAGAAAGAAAGAAAGAAAGAAAGAAAGAAAGAAAGACACCCACCCCACGCTCCCGCATTCGTACTGCAAAACACCTCCCCGGGGCGCGCGTGGAGAGACTCGCCCTGCGCGCCCAGGGCGGCTGTCCGGGGAAAGCCGTCTCCGGCGCGAGAGCCAGGCCGGGTCCTCCTCGCTGTGGTGGCGGAGGCAGGAAGTGAGGAGTGTTTGCACTGTGACTGACTGGAGGAGGCGGCTGCTTTCCACCCGGGGTGGGAGGTGGAGAGACACCCGAGGAGCCGCTATCAACGCAAGACACGCGAAAGGGCTTTCTCCCCCTGGCGAGCTCCCCGCCCAGGGCGCGCCTGGCTTTGTCCAGCGGACGGAGCCCTCTTTTCCTGGGACGCCTGTGAGCAGGTAAACGGAACGGGGGCAGGGGGGGGGGAGAAAGTATTGCAGGGATGCGTCTTCTTGTCTTCCCCTCCCCTTTTCAATAACATGCTCTTATAAGAGCATGCTCTTTTCAGTAACGTGCTCTTCTGCCGCAAGTGGATGGCCCAGGCTAGCCTGATCTCGCCAGATCTCAGAAGCTGACCCTGGTTAGTATTTGGATGGGAGACCACCAAGGAAGTCCAGGGTTGCTGTGCAGAGGAAGGCACTGGCAAACCACCTCTGTTGGTCTCTTGCCATGAAAACCCCAAAAAAGGGGTCACCATAAGTCGGCTGCGACTTGACGGCACTTTACACACACACACACACACACACACACACACACACACACACACACACACACACACACACACACCCGCTTGCTTTGGAGTTGCCTTCGAGCCATGGATTGAAACTGCCGAAGGCGACAGAACCAGCAAGTGGGCAATGTTGAACTTCCAGCCAAGTCTTCTTGGCGTTAGTTGGAGTTAATGCTGAGAAGGGCTGGTGAGGCTCGGGCTCCAGGGTGCTTCTGGCTCACGGTAGCCTGAAGACCATGTTGTGTCTCTGGGCAGAACCTTGTTATCCCGGGCACCCTCGTTTATTTCTTTGCTTGGCAGTATGTTGGATTGACCTTTCTAAAAAGAAATTGCCGTGAAGTTTGGCTTTCTTCGTGTTCTGCACGTGTGCACTGAAGTGCGTGGAGAGGTTTTCTTTGTTTCAGTGTGCCTACAGACCTGTCCTGTGTTTCATACATAGGGAGTTGTCAGAAGGAAGACTCTTTGTTTACATTCGTGCCAGTCTCTTGTTGTTATTTCTGGTGCTTGAAGCAAAGAATGGGGACGCTGCATGCCTTACAATTGTGTTCCATTTGCAGATTGCCAGACTGTTTGAGAACAGATCAAAATGCATCTTCCATTCATGTCTTTCTCCCACTAATTAATATTTCTTCATTGTTGTGACCATTAACACAGTGAACAGGGATTTGATTGCAGAATCTTTAACCAGAAAAACCAGCAGTTTATAACGAATCAAAGGAAAATGCTTTTCCCTTACCATATGCTGCTATTTCTTTCTTTGAATGTTTAATTTGGTGACATGGGCACACTGACAAGTAGAAGCCCTGTATACAAATGGAAAAGCTGAGCTTTTGGAAACAGTATGCTAAAACAGAATGTAGTATTTAAAGTGTTCTAGGCCTGCTAAAAACAGAATGGATTTGCTCCTATGGTGCTATCCTCTTACCACTTGCAAACTCGCTTAATCGTGCTGATAGACATTATTTTGAAGCAGACGTGTGTGCGTGTGAGGGGGGAGTTCAACATGACAGCAGCTGGCAGCAGAAAATAACAGCTGCTGAACAAAACTGGTTGTGCTGCGTTTGCACGAATTGTGCTTGGCTAGCATGAAAAGTTGTTGAATAGGTTCAAAGCATTATTTCCCTCCCCCCAGACATTTTCTAATTGGCATGCTACTAAACGCATTTACTTGGGGCATTGTATATGCTGTGTCTGTCATTTTTGGGGGTAAGTGAAATAAAAAATAAATTATGGGAAGAGAATGTCTTGATGTCTCATTTCAGAGGGCAGCCATGTCCAGTCTAGTAGCATCTTACAGACCAACACGTTTTTTGGGGGGGCATAAACTTCTGAGAAAGAAATCTCCCTTTGTCAGATACGAAGGGAGCTTTGATTCTCGGAAACTTATGCACCAAAAAACTTGTTGGTCTCTAAGGTGCTACTGGACTTGAATCTAGCTCTTGATGTCTCACTGTAAGCTGCCTGTGGATGTCCCCCCCACACACACACACACCACCTACCTTGTAAAAAAACATTGCCCATAAGTCAGAAAAAATTGTCCCCTTTATGGGAATGGCAAGTAAAAACAAACGTGGTGAGGAAATGCACAAGTGAATGTTGTACATCTGTCTGAGATTTTGAGCATAATGGGCACAATCCAGCCAAATTTGTGTACCTTTAAGTCTACTCACTTCCATGGAAGAGAGGTGAAGCCTGCTCTCATCTGGGTCTACTCTGAAGTGAGTCCTGCTAATTCCAGTGGGTTTTCTTCCAAATAACTTTGCATTACATTGTAGCTTTCGACATGTACTCCCATTAATTTCAACAGGATTTAAAAGTGCTTAACTTGCTGGATTGTGTTGTATAACAGGTAATCAAGACCCATTAAGAATTCCCTCATTTTAAAAACACACACACCAAAATGTTGCTAATATTTCAGGCATGTTCCCAAGTGAGTCAGTGTTCAGATTGTCCCATTGCTAGGAATCGATTTGTTCTTTGATAAATAAGCAGAGAGTTCGGCAGAATGCTACATTTCTAGCGGTTTTGCTTAGGTGTATGATATTTCTCTTCAGTGAAGAGCTAAACATAAATAAATAATAAATAAAATGTAGCACTGGCAGGAAAAAAATTGGGAATCCTTGGAGAGTTTCAAAAGAGGGGAAGGAAGGAGGCCTGGCAAGGAAATTCCACATGTGAAGAGCTGTGCGTGTGGAGATAAAGAGGCAGAGAGTGGAGGTGCAGAACTGAGTGACTAAAGGAGGAGTATAAGGCTGCCTTGTGAATAAATTAGGCAGAGAGGCTGTGGGTCAGTGGTTGGGTGTAGTGGTTACAGCCTTGGACTAAGATCTGGGAGCTTGCTGGGTGACAACCGGGCCAGTCACAGACTCTCAGCATAACCTAGCTCACAGGGTTGTTGTGAGGATAAAATGATGGAGAGGAGAACGATGTAACCGCTTGGGTCCCCATTGGGGAGAAAGGCTGGGTATAAATGAGGTAAATATTTAAACATCAGCTTCCACTCCACATGCCTGCATCCTTTCTGCTGTTGAAAGCTATTCCACTCCCACACACTCTCTGCTGCAACAGAGGTGTGCCAGGTTTTTAGGCACGCATGCAAAGCCAGGACCGGCCTTGAGGGCTGCATGCTCAACTGCCGGTTGTTTGCTTAGCTGACATAGCACAGGGCTGCCCGCCCAAGCTTTAAAGGGCTGGGCCAAGTACCTGGGATATTTATTGCAGCAGTGGCATGCATGGCTAGTCAGCAGATGGAGGGAGAGGGTAATTGGTAGCTTTTGAGGAGAGGAAGTGTAGTTGCTCACGGGACCGCTTGCCTGGAGGCCAACCCAGTCCGAACCCGAGGAAGGGAATCTTAAAAGTGAAGATCCTTGACACTTCACGTATCTGATGCAGTGAGCTCTGACTCATGAAACCTCATGTTGGGACAGATGTTTTTGGTGTCTGAAGTGCCAGCGGACTTCTGTTTCATTTTTCTGCAGTAGAGTAACACGGGCAAATCACACTCTCTCAGCCTAACCTACCTCACATTTTTGTTGTGAGTGTAAAGTGGAGGAGAGGAGAAGGATGTAAGCCAATTTGGGTACCAGTTGGGAAGAAGTAAATAAACTATTTCTCACAGGGTAAGCATTGGATCTTGAGATGGGTAATATTGCACATGAGCCTCAGATTATTATCACACATGAAGCGTTCTTCTCCTGAGTCAGTCCATTGGACTTTCACAATCAGTATCGCCAACTCTGACTGGCAGCAGCTCTCCAGGATCTCTGGTAGAACTCTTTCATATCACCTACTACCTGATTCTTTTTATCTGGAAATGCTGGGGATTGAACCTGTGGCCTTCTGAATACCAACCAGGTGCTCTATTCTATCATTGACCTATGGCCCCTCCCCTCAGACATTCATAGCAATAAAAGTTTTGGAATGTTTGTATGACTCTTGGGTTCTCTAACAAATAATATCCCCCCCAGTACTGTTTCTGCCCTTCCAGATAACGGTAGAATATACAGAAAAAGCCCTAACAGTGATACGTAGAGATATACCACTCTGACTGTTACTCTTATTATTTAGCCTAAATGCAGCTTTAATTGCATATTTAAAGGCAAAAGAAAACATGAAAGTGATGAGGTTCCTATGTGTTAACATTTAAATCCTGTATTCTGAAGTAGTTTTTCATAAATGTCTCTGATTCCCTTACAGTATTTGGAATTTAGCAAAATCCATTTAGCTAAATAAATAAATAAAAATTAAAAACCCTTTTTCTTTACAGTATACAAGCAATGTTGATATAATGATACTAAAGGCCTAGAAGGTTCCAGGGGAGCTGATACGATTAAGGGCATGAGTTGGAAAGTTCCCTGTTCAAATGTCATTCAAGAATGTAACATCCTGCTGAATCAGATCAATGTTCACTCATCCTGTTTCTCATAGTGGCCAGCCAGATGCCTCGAAAGGCCCACAAGGAAGGGAGCAGAGGCTAAAACCTCCCCCTAGTTAGATGGGTAGACGTGTTCTTTGTACCATGTATTATTTTATTAACCTCTATTGCAGGATCCAGCAACCTTTTATAAAAAAACAGCCAAACTCTGACAAAATTCAGAGCAAGAGATCAACAAAATGCCAATATCATAAAGCCCACGTGCATGACTGAAAATATAAAGCTTAACATTATTGATAATTGGCACATTGAATGCTAATCCATAAAGGTTCTAAAGATCAAACTCTGGGGTTGCAGTTTCTTTATTACAGTAGGTGGTGGCACACACAAGGTCTCACAATGATAAATATACATAGGAGCACACTCTGTGTATATCCTGTTTTAGCACACTGGTATAATTCTGAGCATAGTTCATATTTGGATTACTGGCAACTGTGCACCTCAAGTGCTTCCCTTTCTATAGAGCATCTCTAAGAATTCCTTTAGTCCCATTAAAAAATCTGCTATTCCCTTCATCTGAATATTTTAACAACCCATGTACCCCTCCAATATACCTGAACCTAAATGTTTTGCTTTATGTTTTAGAGCCATCCCTAGTTGGTTCCACACTGAGCCAGATCTGGCTGCAGAGCCATAGACTGAAGGCCCTTGCTCTATTCCTGCCTCTCCGTAGTTGTCTTTTTTCATTTTGTTTTCAGGGAACTGAAAAGCCCCAAATTCTTTTGCGTTCCCTGGCAAGGGAGGTGTTCATTTCGGTTGCCTTTTCCTGCAACTCTAAGCCTTCCTAAATGGCTTTAGGCAAGCCACTTTTCTCCCTGCCTTACCCTCTCTCCTCTCCATTTGTAATACAGGGATGTTAATCCGACCTAGCCTATGTGAAAGGCTCTGGGCAGTTAGGGAAAGGGGCGTGCAATGGATACTTTCAGGCTGGGTTTTGCAAATTATTGGCACGGTGAGTGACCGAAGGCTGACCACCTCATCTGTTCCAGAGCCAGTGTGGTGTAGAGGTTAAGAGTGTTGGACTAGTACCTGGAAGACCCAGGTTTGAATCCCCACTCGTGTCATGGAATCTCACTGCGTGACCTTGGGCCAGTCACATTCTCTCAGTCTAACCTACCTCACAGGGTGTGAGGATAAAGTGAAGGCAAGGAGAATGTTGTAAGCTGCTTTGGGTCACCATTGGGAGGAAAGGTGGGGTATAAATGAATCAAATAAAATTAATCACCCACTCTCTTTTCTTCTTCCGCAGGATTGTCATGTCTGTTCCTTTGCTCCGAACGTGGAGGAAAACTCTCCAGTCTTTAATGGCTGTCGCCGCTGGTTAATTATCTGGGGACTTCACAGTTCCTGACTGTCCTTGATGGTTTCCTGCGACTTATTGTGAATGTGCTAGGAAAGAAAATGCCACTGCCTTTTGGGCTGAAGCTGAAACGAACTCGACGCTACACAGTGTCTAGCAAGAGTTGTTTGGTGGCCCGTATCCAACTGCTTAACAATGAATTTGTGGAGTTCACACTGTCGGTGGAGAGTACTGGTCAGGAAAGCTTGGAGGCCGTGGCACAGAGGCTGGAACTCCGAGAGGTAGGCGATGTGGCAGACGGCTGCGAGTCTCCCCACTAGGTTGGGCTCACCCTACGTTGTCCCAGGCTCTGGGACAGCATGCATTTTCTTCTGTCAGGGTTCATGCGCCCAAAAGCAGGCCAGTGAAAATGGTAAACAGATTTGGGAGCAGGGGGAGCTGATGTAACCAGAGCTAGTGTTAGCGGTCAGAATGTTGGACCAGGGGCTGGGAGATCGAATCTCCACTCTGCCACGGAAGCTTGCTATGTGTGACGTTAGGCCAGTCACACATTCTCAGCCTGATTTACCTCACAGGGTGTTTGTTGTGAGGATAAAAAGGAGAAAGGGAAGAATGACATGATTAGCTGTTTGGGGTCTCCATTCAGGAGAAAAGCAGGATAGAAATATCCAAATAAAAACTTTTAAAGTCTAAAATGCTAATTGTGGTGTGACCTTTCATGGCTTGGAGGCCATTTGGGTAGAAGCATTAAAAAGAGAGAGATTCACACACACATGCTGTTTACATTTATTTCATTTATAATTTCCCCACCAGTAACCCTCAGATCAGCTATGATAAATGAACATTGGGGGACGATCTGCGTAATGTTCTCTGAAAATATGCAGGAATATGAGGTGTTATAAAAACACCCCAGTGTGGTGCTGTCCCGAGATCATATTGGTAGTTCCTGCTTTGGGAAGATTACCTAATGTTATAAATGTTCTGATGTGTGGAATGATGGTCACTTCATGCATCCTGTTTTGTGATAAGGGAACAGCCTGTGCTGAGCTGAATCGAGGAAGGAAACTAATGTGAGATAACCATGTTGGAAAGCTCCTAGTTTATAATGTCACGAGAGAGACTTGTTTTGGCACTGATGCTCTAGTGAGAGTGTGAATCAGAAGAGCTACTAAGGCGTATGCACATGTGAAACTTCGTTACACTGAGTCAGGTCCACCGTCCGTTTAGTCCAGTGTAGTCTCTTTGGACTCTTTGGACTGGCAGCGGCTCCCCCAAAATCTGTCTTTTCTAGTCTCAGGAGCTGAGACCCATATGTGCAGATCTCTGTGTTTGAACCCAGGACCTTTTGTTTGTAAGAACTAAGCTCTACCATTGAGGGTATTAACAGGGCTGTGTGCATCTTGGGCAAGCGCAGAATTTAAAATCAGCTGCAGAATTCAGCATTCCAGTGACAGTTTTGTTAAAGAAATTGGGGTCTGTGTGTATGTAAGTAATTATACATGTCCATGAGTGCAAGTGTATATATAATTCTTTAGGAGCCTAAAAGAGACAAGGGTCTTCATATAGATTAGAAACATGTGGTCATACTGACCGGCTTCCAGTCTGAAAAAAGGTGCAACACAGAAAAAAGGGGGGACATTCTCTTCTGGAGGTGTGTCCAGGCTGGGTGGGGGTAGATATAATCTCCCCACCTTCTTGGTGTATTCTGTTTCAGCAGAAATAGTTTTATAACCCTTATGTTCTAGTCACAGTATCTCAAAAAGGACACTGCAGAGCTAGGAAAATTACAGAAGAGAGCATCCCAAGATGATTAAGGGGTTGGAACACCCCTATGAGGAAAGGATGACTAATCTGAGACTTCTCAGTTTAGAAAAGAGACAGCTAAGGGGGGGCATGATATAGGGTTATAAAATTATGCACAAAGTAGAGATAGTGGACAGAGAACTTTTCCCCTCTACCAAACTACTAGAAATCTAGGGCATCCTGTGAAGCTGATGGGCAGTATATTCAGGACGGACAAAAGGAAATACTTTTTTACACAACCAAGTGATTAAAATGTGGAAGTCGCTACTAGAGGATATAGCTATGTCCACAGACATAGGCAGCTTGAAAGAGAATTAGATTCAATGAGGATAGATCTCTCAGTGGGTACTTGCCATGGTGACTAAAGGGAACCTCCACTTTCAGAAGCAGTAAACCTCTGAATACCATTGCCAGGAGGCAACATCAAGGGAAGTTCTCAGTGTCTATGCCCTGTAGTCAGCCCTCCAAAGTAACTGGTTTGCCGCTGTATGAGACAGTATGCTGGACTAGTTGGACCACTGGTCTGATACAGCAGGACTCTTATGTTCTAATGTTATGGTTCTGGAGATAAGCTTAAAAACCTGTGACCGACACTCAGGGAAATTTTAGACTCCAAACTGGGTTTGAGAGGAAGACTTCCACTGGTTGCCGTGTGTGTTTGTGTAAATATCTGGCGATCTGCAGTGTTCCTTCACCCATTTATATGACAAACAGAAGAAAACAATCCCAAATGAGCAAAATATGCTTCATTTCAGTGGTTAAATTTTTCAGAGTGTGGAACCTGGTTGTTATCTGGGAGCAGAACAACTGTTCTGTTTTTGCAGCTGCAACACAGATTAGGTGGTCTTTGCATGACAAAATAAACACAATACACTTCAAATGTCATGTCGAATGTCCATTTTTTTTCCTCTCCTGAGGTTTCGCCTGGTAGGAGAAAAGCTATTTATGAAGTGACCCTTAGGTGTTCAGTGAAACGTGGAGTGTTGGCTGCAGATATTGTTGATGCTCCTTATACATGCTTGTGGATGTCTGCTCTTCACACTGTTGCTTCCTGGATTTGCAAGTAGTATTGCTGCCCCCTTAATTTTCTCCTAATCTGCCTTGTTGTCCTACTTTTTGAAGCGGTATTGCTACTGTCAGGGATTGCAGCAGTGACATAGCTTTACCTAACAGCAGCTGCAGGGCATTACGTTCAGCCGAAGGTCTGGGATGTGTCCTCTGGCTAGCGATATGAATGTCTTGGTGTGGGGGAGGCAGGGTTTTCCCATTGCCCCAAGAACTTTGTTTCCAGTGGAAAAATTGGGTATGTGGGGAAGAACGTAACACCCCTCCACTAAATGCTTTCAGAATGAGGAAAATGCTTTATAAGACCAAGTTAATCCATTGGGGTATCACCATCTCTCATGGCCACCCATTTTATTTCATAGATGTTTGTTGAGGCAATTCAAGCCAAGATAAGAAGGAAAGATTAGAGAGGAAGATACTATTTAGGCTTGTGGTGTTACTGGTAGATGCTGCCCCCTCTGAGAAACCATTTCTGGGACCGGGAGAACCTCTCATTCACTGAATTTTCATCCACTTTCTTTCCCTTTTGGTTCTTAAAACATATTGGGAAATGATAACCAGTTCCTTAAAGTAAAGTTATGAAATCAGATTTAGGAGTACAAACTAGACTGTTGAACTTGAACAGGCTTTCCTCCCCTGAAAACACATTCTTGCATGGATTATTTTGGCAGGAAAATAATTTTGTAGCAAAAGTTAGACATAGGTGGTGTGGAAAATAGGCATAAGTGCTAAAAGCAATGTTCAGGAGGAACAGATTTTTTTTTTTTTTACTGCCCAAAGGTGTGAACTTTTCTTAGACATTTCCAGGCCATTGTATCCTCTTCAAATCTACCCATCAGTTGTTCCATCTGCCTCCTATTGTCTGACGGGTGGTGGTCAGTTGTGAGGATAGGACCACCTCAGTTTGAATGCCCTTCCTATCTAGTTGCCTGGCACCTGTTTTTGATTTTTCAGCATCCAGCTTTTTTTCTTATTCTGTTCTGTTAAATCAATTGCAATACTGCTTTTACTAGGTTTTGGTTTGAATACACTCTCCTGTATTTAAAAGAAATTTACAGCAGAAGATACATAAAATTCCTTTAATGTGATTTGCTGCTAATCTTGCTGGTTTAAAGATTTTAAAGTCTTTTTCTTGTTGTTTTGATAATCATGTAGATATCTACATATGCAGAGATAGATCAATAGATAGAGGCTGTATTTATTACTACTTACAGCAGGGGTGTCAAACATAAGGCCCATGGGCTGGATCCGGCCCCTTGTGAGCTCTTATCCGGCCCATGAGCCAGCCGAGGCAGTCACACCCCCCCCCCGATCTGGGCTGGCAAGGCATGGCTAGCCTGACCAAGTGATATTTATGTCATATCCGGCCCCCGTAATGGTTGAGTTTGACAACCCTGATTTACAGTGTATTTATTATATTGGAGCGGTGTAGTACTTAAGAGTGTTGGATTAGGGACCTTGTAATTCACATTCCTATTCTGTCTTGGGCCTATCATTCCCTCTGTCAGCCTACGCCAGGTCACAGGGTTGTTGTGAGGTGGGAGAACAATCTGCTTGATGCCATCCTGAGCTTCTTGGAGGAAGGGCAAGATAAAAATGTACTAGATAGATTAATTTACTTGTAACCCAG
Organism: Euleptes europaea; assembly: GCF_029931775.1. Classification (NCBI taxonomy): domain Eukaryota; kingdom Metazoa; phylum Chordata; class Lepidosauria; order Squamata; family Sphaerodactylidae; genus Euleptes; species Euleptes europaea. The sequence continues at coordinate 27,345,233 of NC_079317.1, forward strand.
CTGGTGTACTGTGCTTGGTTGAATGTGCGGGCTATAAGCTTTCACATGAATCATCTATTTTATTCCATACTTGGCCCTAGGGTACAGATCAAAAAATCTGCACTATGCGGGGACTGCTTGGTTCTGATCTGACCAGCAGTAACACATCATTAGTGGCCCGGTCAGAGCTAAATAGCCCCCACAGTGGCCAGTAACCTTAGGGCTGCTCAGTTTAGCTTGCTCCTTGGCCACTTTAACACCCCAATCTGTCTCTTCTAAGAGTCCTTTCTTATACTTCCTTTGTGCTGTGAGCTTCCATGTTGCAAAACTAATATTTAAAGTGCGGGATGTGGTCATGGCTCAGTGGGGTGGGGCTGTGGCTCAGTGATGGAACGTCTGCTTTGTGTGCAGAAGATCTTAGGTTCAGTTCTTGGATTCTCCAACAAAAATGGATAAGGCAAGAGTGGTTGGTGGAAAGTGCTGTCCAGTCGTAGCCGACTTGTGGTGGTCCGTAGGGTTTTCAAGGCAAGAGATAAGCAGAGGTGGTTTTCCTGTGCCTTCCTCTGTGTAGGAACCCTGGACTTCCTTGGAGATCTCCCATCCAAGTACGAATCAGGGCCAACCCTGCTTAGCTTCTAAGATCTGGCGAGATTGGACTAGCCTGGACCATCCAGTTCAGGATAGATAAGGTAGTAGGTGATGTGAAATGCCTCGGTCTGATGTTTCGGAAAGCTTTTGTCAAACAATCAAAGCAGACAGCCACTGACTTTGATAGACCAGTGGTTTGACTCAGTATAAGGCAGCTTTATGTACACATTTCATGTGTCCAAATCCTGACCATGTAGAACAGTCACTCTGCAGTTCATCTACCTGCCTGCATTATTCTACTTGTCATTAGGAGAAGCAGCAATGGGGCCATTCCCCAGATGGCCTGGCAAAGGTTGTGTGGGAAAGATACCTTGGCTGTTGCAGGTGGAAGAATAGGAGCTTGTCCCTCAAGGACAGGGAGATAAAAACCGAGGACTGGCCAACGATGCAGCCAGGGTTCCGGAAGGGATGTGACTCAGGAGAGGAAACAGGGAAAGTATGTGAAAGGAGACTGGGATGCTTGGGGCTGGAGGGTGTGGTAGAGGTCTTGAAGCATTAAGTAGTGGCAGGAAATAATGGGGATTAGGAGTACGGAGGCAGCTGGGATCGTCATGGTTTATTACTCAAGTGTGGGATCTGACACCTGGCACAGGATTTGGAATCTGTTCATCTTCTGTGGTTGCAAAAAACAACAACCCCAAAAGGTGCCTAGACCGCCTTAAGTTACAGATAATACTTTACTCACATATGTGCATTGTTGGGTGAAGGCATGGAAGCCAGAATGAGACTGGGATTGTGGGAGGGGGAAGAGTCTCTCCTGTGACGAGTGTTCTGCCTCTCTGCCGCCGAAATCTGCTGTCTAATACCAGCCACCACGCCTGCTCGTTTTGTCTTCCCTTCAAAATGCTTTGAAACCTGAATAAATTATGCAGAGTGCGCTCCTCAGGATAAACGGGTGTATATTAATTTAGCCTGAGCATGGAATGCTGTGTAGAATTCAGCTGTGTTTTTTTTTGCTACATACCAACCACCCTGTCTGCAGTGAAGGACGGAGAGTTGAGCAATCTGTTTTCTGTCTCCGGGCCCATCTTCTTTTTGGCGTGTGCTTCTAATCATCGGATGTTATAAACACGATGTTGGGGAAAGCTAGTTACCAAAACCCAAAGTTCTACTGTGAAGCACATTTTGTGGTATTTTCAGACATGTGAATTGGAGGGAATGTCAATATAATGTGGCTCTTTCGTGACACACCCAGGCCAAGTCGTAAACATGCCTTCATTAAATTCCACAAATCAGTGTGGGCAGAGTGCACAGACGAAGGAAGGGAGGACAATCATATTTTGCTGTTGGAATATGCTCAAGAAACTAAACACTCCCAAAGGAAATGCATGCCAAAAACATTCTGTACTTGGGGCAAAACTTGATGTGACACAGGGGACCATCCCTTGGTCTCTCGGTCTCCCACTGGATTTTTATTTTAAATTAAAAATCACCTTGAAAAGCTGGGATCAGGAGTGGAGGAGCAGCTTAGGGCTAAGAGTTACCCTTTCCCTTTTGCCATTTTCCTACTGAAAACTTCCCCAAGCTGAAAGCCAGCATAGTGTAGTGGTTAGAGTGTCAGCCTAGGGGCTTGGATCCTCCAGAAAAGTTCCATGTGTGTTAAGAGTCCTTGCAGAAGTCTGAAAATTAGATGGTGCTGGCTGTTTGCCTGTTGTGTCCTCGTCTCCCCCTTCCCCCTGCTTCTGCAAGGAATTGTGAAAGAGACTTCTGGACACACCAAGAGACTGTTTCTGTTTCTCTTCACACATGGCTGGATCCAGCCTAGGGTCTGGGAGTAGGGTTGGCAGCTCCGGGTTGGGAAATACCTGGAGATTTCGTGGGTGGATCCTGAGGAGGGTGGGGGGAGGGAAGGGACTTCAGTGGGGCATAATGCCATAGAGTCCACTCTCCAAAGCGGCTATTTTCTCCAGGGGGGACTGATCTCTGTCACCTGGAGAATAGTTGTAATGGCGGGAGATTGCCAGCCACCACCTGGAGGTTGGTAACCTTGTCTGGGAGACCAGAATTCAGATCCCTATTCTGCCTTGAGGCTTGCTGGGTGACTTTGAGCCTGTCCCCCTTTCACCCTCACCTACCTTACAGAGCTGTTGAAAAGATACTGTCCAGAGGGCAGTAATCTCAGGATAAAAATTGAAAAATAAGATCTCGGTTACTTACTGGACGTTTTGACCAGAGTGTTCCTATGGTTCCTAGAGCTGCTGGAAGTGACAACCAGGATAGCTCTAGTAATTGCCAGAAATTAGATTAGCATAGAGGCATTGAGCCTCCCTGAGGTGTAGGCCTCATGCCAGAGATGGAAATACATGTTGCTTTTTGGGTTGATGGTAATTGCGATAGTAGCTCTCTGTGAGCCACTATGAGCGAGTATCACAGGTACAGTGTATAGCATGATGGTGGCAAATGGGTGCAGCGAAGGTTGACCGGTGGAACTTCAAAGTAGTTTGTCCCTCTGTGAAACGAATGACTTGGAGCTTCCCTGCTAGTTGCCTTCCAAAGTCACTTTCCATTGTGCCCGAGGGGTCACTGCTGTATTTGCATGACTTTGTGATGCTTGGCTGTCACTGGCCAAAGGACCCTCACTGTACATTTTCAGTCCATTGGGAAGCTTAAATAGTCCTGGATCTTTTCTCAGTAAATTAGTGAGCAGTGGTTCAAAGGTGGAGGGCTTAGAGCTGCTCTTTAAGCCCTGGGGCTTTTCAGCAGTGTATAGCCAACACCTGTTAAACTCTGTGGTTGTTCTTTATTCGGGAAAAACAAAATGTGCCGAAGCACCTCCTGGCAGTTCCCTGGAACAAAGGCGCAGAAAACAAACAAATCTCTCTGGCCTAACATCCTACTTAGGCTATGTAGGAGAATGCTCGTTTGCATTTTGCCATTTTGATCCCTTTTGCCAATTGTATAATTAATAGCTTTTGACATTTTGAATACATTTGCGATTCAGTGTGCCCACCTATGTCAGTGCTTTGGTTAGCTCCGGGATGCTTTCCTACTAACACTGAAGTTTGCTTTGCTTGTTGCAAGTGGAGGCTTTGAATAAGGCACACTGGTCAGTTAAAAGAATCAGCTAGCAGCAGTTTAGGGTTTTTATAAATTGTGGGCCCTTGGGAGGAAAAGAGAAAGCGGGGCCAGAGGCGAGGAACTTGGTCTGGAAAGCACTCTTCAAATTCCATACTTGGTTTCTCTACCCCTGAATCTTTTCCATCATGAGGAGAATGCTGCTGGGGGTGGGTGACTTCTTGTGGATAAATAGCAAAGGGGAAAGGAGCGCCCCCCACACACACACACTTATCTGCTCCTGGTCACAATCTTCCAAGTCTACTTCTTGTTTTAAAAAAATGGGGAAAGTGTCAAATCTGTGTTGCATTCAATTGGACTCTTCCTGTCAGATACTCTGTAGCTTGAATTGTGAGTTTCAGGGCCTGAGGCTCAGGTCTAGACAGCCGAACAACACAGGACTGCCTGTATTCATACCTCAGAGCTTTCTTCAGGCACAGTACTTCAAGTGCAGCTTCCTAGCCTAGATTTGGCTCCCCATGGTCATTGCTTGTCCTTACTATCTGAAGCCAGCATTAGATATTGAAGAGTCTTGCACAGCGACTCCGCTTGATGTTAGACAAGAACATAGATAGAGCAGACACTTCAGGAATCTGGTGCAACAGGAAAAAATCAGTGGAATGTGGCTATCCCTGTATGTAAGATATATAGGGACATGCCTGTTTCAAATATTTTTTTAAATAAATATGTTTAAATAAATATCTAAGGTGGAATGGCTCTGTATGTCAGAGGGTATAGAGACTAGTAAGCCAAACAATTTTAAGAGCAATAGATTCCCCCAGAGTTATTTTACGTGGAAATACCATGTTTGAAAGGTAATTTATTGTTGGAGATGTGCTGTTATCCTCCAGACTGAAACTCCTAGGTTGAAAAATAAGCAAGGGAATCAAAAAAGGTTTGATAATGGATTAAACACTGTTACTTTATGCTGGCCAATGGCCGTAACAATAAATGTAATGGGTTAAACAACAGGAAGCAAGAGAGTAGGAGTAAACAGAGGGAATCAAGCAGTGGGGTTCCACAGGGATTAGTATTGAGACAGGTAGTATTTAACTCGCTCATAAATAATCTGGAACTGGGGTAGAACAGTGAGATGGCCAAGTTTGCAGATGATGCCAAATAATCCAGGATGGAAATGACTAGTGCAAGTTATAAAGAGCTACAAGGATCTTTCCATACTGTGTGAGTGAGCAACCCTGTGACAAATGAGATTCAGTGTAAGTGTGAAGTTGTACACAATAAGACAAAAATTCTCTTTCAGTATCTATTGATGATACTGAATCAGACCCTTGGTCTATCAAAGTCAGTATTGTCTACTCAGACCAGCAGCGGCTCTCCAGGGTCTCAGGTAGCGGTATTTCACAACACCTACTTGCCTAGTCCCTTTAACTGGAGATGCCAGGGATTGAACCCAGGACCTTCTGCATGCCAAGCAGATGCTCTACCACTGAGCCACAGCCCCTCTCTCGTGACTGACCAGGGAAGTTCATGGTGAGGGTCATGGTGGATAGCTCAATGCAACTGTCAATTCATTGTGAAGCAGTGGGTCAAAAGGCCAATTCTGTTTTAGGGACCATTATGAAAGGGATTGAAAACAAAATGGCCAGTGTTGGCAAACCCTGGTAAAGGTGTACTATGCTGAGGCTGCATTTGGAATACTATTAACAGTTCTGGTCACTGGCTCTCAAAAAGGATATTGTAGTGCCAGAAAAAGGTAACCCAAATGATCAAGGAACATGAAGAAAGGGTAAGGAGTTTGCGTGTGAGAAAAGGGTAAGGAGTTTGGAGCTTTTTAGTTTAGAAAAAAGGCAATTAGGAGGGTAACATGGTAGAAATTTATAAAATTATGCATGATGTGGAGAAAGTGGATTGAGAGAGCTTTTTTCTTCATCTCCCGTAGTACTAGAATTTACAGGCATTCATTGAAGGTGATGGTCTGCAGATTCAGGACAGACAAAAGGAAGTTCTTCAATCAAAGTGTAATTAACTTGCAGAATTCACTGCCTTAGATGCCGCTACTTTGGAAGCTGCTAGTTTGCTGGCTTCAAAAGGGGATAATGGAGGATAGGCTCATCTGTGGCTATTAGCCACAATTACTATGTGGAAATTCCATATTTAGTGGCAGTAACCCTCTGAATATCATTGCAGAGGGATGTCAACAGTAAGGCGAAGTTTTGGCCTCCAAGCCCTGCTGGGAGACCTTCTGGGGGCATCGGTTTGAGCACAGTGTGGAACGGGATGCTGCACTAGATGGGTCATTTTGTCAGATCCAGTATGGTTGCTGCCTCTATCTACAGCTGGGGGCCCCAACCTTTTTGAGCCTGTGAGCATCTTGGGAATTCTGACACGGTGTGGTGGGTGCCTCCGCAAAAGGGCTGCCTCAGCCTAGCTTCAGTAACACAGTGAAAATGCTTATACTGAGGTGGTAGCTGCTGCCAAAGCAATGTTTTTAAAAATCTGTGCAATCAAATCTCCAGTGACCAATCAGAAACTTTGCTGGGTGGTGGGTATTTGGGCACTGTTTATTCTATAATATTATAATAGATGATGTAAAACTGTAGTATAAGTGCTCCTTTTGTATTTTTTTGTTTTCTTTTTATGTGACTTATAATTTGTTATGTTTTTCTTATCAAAACTAATAAAATTTATATATATATATATATAAAAAGAAACTTTGCTGGGCAAAAGTTTCATTTGGCCCTTCCCCCTTTTTCAAAACACTTGGTGGGCACCAGCAAAAGTGTTGGCAGGCACCATGGCGCCCACGGGCACCACATGGGGGACGCCTGATCTACAGCTACATCTTTTGCCTTTACTATCTTTCTCTTGTTTCCAACTCTATGGCTGCCTGAGGATCTATCATTTATTTTGTGGAGGAGATGAAGGGAGTGGGGCCACTGTTTCCAGAAGCTGTTCACCTGGAGGCAGAGATGGGAGTTGCCTTCTAAAATGCCCCTGCACCAGTGAAGGAATCTGAACACCGACTGTAAGTCTGGTGTCTGAGAGAAATGTCTTGTTCATCCAGTTGGCTGGTTCTAATTAAGAGAGTATTCTACAAATATGTCTCTGCTGCATAAATAAGTAGGTAAAGTCAGGGTTGGCCTGACCGTAAGAGCTGCTCTGTGATTTTCTTATCTAGGCTGTGACCCACAATCTAATTAAAATACTTGGACTGCAGCCTGTTGCACTGGGGATTTCAATGAACATAAAATTGGCTTAAACTCAATTACTCTGGCCAAACCTGTTTGTGGATTGTTGCCTTAAGAGGTGACATAATTTATTGCAGTGACTTGAAAACTTAAAGAACAAAGAATAATGGAGAAACCAAAAACAAATTTTTGCTAATATCCATGTTATATGATTATGACTCAACATATTCAGAACCAAAAATACTGGGTCCTCATGAGTCTTGGAATAAGCCAACAAAGTCTGCTTTCCCTACTATTAAGGGTTGCAGAGCAAAGGATAACCTTTTTGGAGGGCATGGGCAACAAAGCAAAGTTCAGCAATTTCCATCCATACCACAATAAAGAATTAATACTTGTGACCCTAGAAGCTAAAATGACTAAACTGAGGCTATCGTATTTTGGTCACATCATGAGATGACAAGAGTCACTGGAAAAGACAGTCATGCTAGGAAAAGTTGAGGGCAGCAGGAAAAGAAGAAGACCCAACAAGAGATGGACTAACTCAATAAAGGAAGCCACAGCCCTCAATTTGCAAGATCTGAGCAAGGCTGTCAAAGATAGGACATTTTGGAGGACTTTCATTCATAGGGTCGCCATGAGTTGGAAACGACTTGACGACACTTAACACACACAAGACCTCGGAAGCTAAGCAGGGACAGTCCTGGTTGGATGGAAGACCACCAAGGAAGTCTGGAGTTGCTATGCAGAGGCAGGCAATGGAAAATGACCTCTGAATGTCTGTTGAGTTGAAAACCCTATTTGGTCGCCATAAGTTGGCTGTGATGACATGCTTGGAGATTTATATCAATATGTCTAATGTGCAACATGGCCTCATCTGTGAAAACTTAAATGTGGAGATTGGGGCCATGAATAAACCAGACAGCTCCTTCTATAAACTTGAGAAAAGACCAAGATTTGCAAAAAAATCTGAAATGTTAAACACATACACACAGGTTGTTTTTTAAAAAAAAAAACCCTCAAAATAACAGAAGCAGTGTCTGTAGCTTTAAGAAACAAATGCCCTCTGTGTCTGTTGCTAAGCGGCCACAATCATTTTGTGGCATTCAAGTCTTGGTTTCTGCAGTAAAAAGCAGAGTGAGGGGACAGGACCCTTTCCAAGGATGTTTTGGCCTTTGAAGGAGGACTTATCAGAGTCAGGCCCTGCAGCAACCGCTGGACAACTTACTACCATATGACCTTCAGTCACTTGCCCAGGCTCAGTTTCTTGCTATTGTTCAGCAGCAGCCATGCCACAAAAGCCAATTTCAGACTAGGATTTGGGAGACACAGGTTCAAATCTCTGCTCTGCCATGTGGAAGCTAACGGGGTGGCCTTGATCCAGTCACATACTCTCAGCCTAATCTGTCTCACAGGGCTACTATGAAGATAAAATGGAGAAGAATGATGTAAGCTGCTTTTGATCCTATGTGCAAAGGAAGGTGGAGTATAGATGAAGTAACAATTAATAAATATAGCATAAAATGGGGGGGCAGATAAAAGGCAGGTTAGTTGATGGGTGGGTGAGAAGAAGGGAAGCAGGCAGGGAAAGGGGAGAAGATATTGGGGTTGCCATGAGGAAGGAAAAGGGAATCAATGTAGGGAGGGGGATTCAGGGGAAAGTGGAGTGCCCCTAGGGTTGCCAACCTCCAGGTACTAGCTGGAGATCTCCTGCTATTAGAGCTGATCTCCAGCCAATAGAGATCAGTTCACCTGGAGAAAATGGCTGCTTTGGCAATTGGACTCTATGGCATTGAAGTCCCTCCCCTCCCCAAACCCCGCCCTCAGGCTCCGTTCCAAAAACCTCCTGCCGGTGGTGAAGAGGGACCTGGCAACCCTAAGTGCCCCTCACAGGTCCTTGCATGTACCCCACTGTACAACTGATCCTGTGCCTTCTGCCTGGCACTATAAAACGGCCTGGCAACTAGCATCTCTCAACGGGGCCAGAGTTTTTCTGGCTGCCAGCAGGAGGGAAGGAGGGAAAGCTGAAGATAGGGCAGATAAAGATAAATTGGCTGGTGGGTAGGGAAAAAGGAAGCAGGAAAAAAGGGAGAGGCTATTGGGGATTTCAGGGAAAGGAAAGAGGAAATAGTAGGGGAGGGGAAAATGTGATACCCCCTATAAATCCTTGCTGGTCCTCACTTGTAATATAAAAAAAATATTCAATGGAGATTTTATTCTCCTTACTAATAAAATATTTTTGGATCTCAAAAGAGTGTGACTGTATTAAAAATATTTTGGATAGGAAGAATGTCATCATGTTAGGTGGAAAGTCTTCCTAAGATTATAGTTTGCAATGAAGAATGTTCATATTTCACTACCTATCCTTATATTGAGAGTACAATATAAATATTCATAGATTTAAAAAAAAACATGAGGATGAAGAAAACCGAAACTATAATTAGTCAGGTTGCACAAACATATGCAAATGAAAGTTTGTAACTTTTGAATCTAATTATGTGTAGAGGAATGTGTAGAGGATATTATGAATGAAATAGGGTTACCAGGTCCCTCTTCGCCACCGGCGGGAGGTTTTGGGGGCAGAGCCTGAGGAGCGTGGGGTTTGGGGAGGGACTTCAATACCATAGAGTCCAATTGCCAAAGCAGCCATTTTCTCCAGGGGAACTGATCTCTATCAGCTGGAGATCAGTTAAAGTAGCGGGAGATCTCCAACTATTACCTGGAGGTTGGCAACCCTAGAATAAAAACACATAGTATTATACGGAGTTGAGGTCTCCGGGTGGTGTCCTTGTGTGTTTTATTAATGATTATTAGGTATTCTGATTGCAGGTCTCTTGGACCCTTTCATAATTTCTGCCACGGCCTACAAATTGTAATACTGGCAACGCAGAGAGGGCCTGAATATTTGTCCCCGCAGGCCTGATTCATATTGGGAAATCGGTTCAGCAGGAAAAGGTTTAAGTCCTCTGTAGTCCCAATCCAAACTGAGGTCCCTCCATGGCTGTTGTTTGCAAAGAACAGAACCGCTGGGAACGTTGAACACAGACCTTCCAGCCTCTTATGTAGTGTTTTTAGTTTGATGTCAAGTCTTATAAAGAAGATAGTTCTTATCCAGAGCATTCTAGCTCCTCCGCCTCTCTTCATCAATGACATAGTGATCTGTTATTTAGAAAATGTTTGTTAAGTCAAGTAGCACAAGTCAAGCTAATAAATACCAGTCAATAAAAACATGTCATGGCATAAAAGCAACATAGAATGTCGTGTAATGTTGATAAAACAGTCCTCGGGTTCAGAGCTGATTATAAGAACAGCTGAAGAAGAAAGAACACTTAAATTAAGTTCCAAGATGAAGAGGTAAGTTTTAGACGGGTGTCTAAAGGAAAGTGAAGTAGGCATCTCAAGGGGGAGGGGCAGGTATTCCAATGGTGGCACCACTACTGATAAAGTCTTTGGCCCAAACTAGACAAGGTGTGCACCTCACATCAGGCCAAATAATGCCCCCATGGCTGTTTCCACTCGGGAAAATTGTGGGTGTATGGGGGGCAAGAGGCAGAGGCTCTTTCTCCCTTGTGCCACAGTCCCAGACCAGCAGCAGAGCATCTGCCTTGCACAAGGTAATGTTGAAAGACCTCAGCTGGAGACCCTTGAGAGCTATTGCCAGAATATATAGAAATAACTCAGTGGAAGGCAGCTTCAATGTACCCCGATGACCTCTGGTGTCTGAGACCCATTGTCTTGCTGATTAGAGCCTGTTTGGCATGAAAGATTCAGAGCACAGACCAAGTATAGCCCTTCAGGTAGAAACCATCCTTAATGATATGAAAACCGAATACGCCTCTGTGCAGGTGTGATTAACTGTGATGTTTTGGGGCTTGCTGATGCCTCCATTCTGAGGATTCGTTTTGGCTTGGGGTTCTGCTCGAAAGGTTTTTCCCCGCCTTGATCTGCAAGTTTCATTGCAAAGGCATTTTCCAAAGCTGTTTTAAGATGTGATCTGGTACGGCTAAGAGGGAAGAGTATAGTCTTCGCTACCCCACACAAGTTGGTCTTTTAGCATATTGTCCAGCATAAGTGGATGCAAGAAGTGTTGCTAGAACAACAGCTATGATTTCACACTGTGCTCTCATATGCAATTAGGAAAACCACCACACAATTACCGAGCTGGTTGGTTCAAAAAGATTCACTACTGTATCTCAAATTTCAGTATAAGGTTACTTATCCAGGCCCTTGTTTGAACCCATTGGTCACTCACTGGCTTTGATGGTTTTAAAAGATAACTAGATAATTCATGGGTCTGTCAGTGGCTAAATGGAATCATGTTCAGAGGTAGTTTAATACATGAGGCAGCCTTTTACTCAGTTGCACTATTGGTCTGTGAGCATAAGAACATAAGGAAAGCCATGCTGGATCTGACCAAGGCCCATCAAGTCCAGCAGTCTGTTCACACAGTGGCCAACCAAGTGCCTCTAGGAAGCCCACAAACAAGACAACCACAGCCTATGTTCCATACTGCCTAATAGGCATGCTCCTCTGATACTGTAGAGAATAGGTCAGTATTGTCTTCTCAGACTGGACTCTAATCTTGAGAACTAGATTTGATTTCCCACTCTTTCACATAAGCGGCCGATTCTAATCTGGTGAACCGGGTTTGTATCCCCACTCTTACACATGAAGCCTGCGGGATGGCCCTGGGGTAGTCACAGTTCTCTCAGAACTCTCTCAGCCCCACCTTCCTCATAAGGTGTCTGTTGTGGGGAGGGGAAGGGAAGGCCATTGTAAGCCGCTTTGAGACTCCTTAAAGGTAGAGAAAAAGCAGTGTATAAAAACCAACTCTTCTTTTTAACTGGAGATGCTAGGAATTAAACCTGGGACCTTCTGCATGCAAAGTAGATTCTCTACCCATGAGCCACAGCGCTCTCCCTGTACTTCTAACTGCTCTTTGTAGAGGGCAACAGGAGGGAGAGCTTCATGCCCTGCTTATGTACTCTTTGGAGGCACTAGCTTTGTTACTGTGAGAAACAGAATGCTCAACTAGCTTTTGATGTGATCCAGCATGGCTGCTCTTATGTAGAAGAGCCACCTACGCTCCATAAAATGGAGAACTTCTGTTTATTAATTAGAGTTGACCTTGAAGAAGACCTCAAGCCGTAGCTGCTCTAAGATCTTTGGCTTGTATTAAAGTCTTCCCCAAGCAGACCACAATTAGTTTCCCTTCCTAACTCTGTAGATGGAGCGCTCCTCTTTGCTTGCTATGCAAGTTTTTGCAGAGAACCCTGTGCTGAAACTTGATAGAAGGCAAAATCTGGCACTTTAAAAAAAAGGAAGTTTCTCTTTTCTCTTGAGCATCTTGGTTTTTAGAAACGAAAGGAAATGGTATCAGTTATGAGGGTGCTAAAACCTGCTGAATTCCTATCGAACAGTTTGGCTGGTAAGATACCCACTACATAATTATGCTCTAGCACTGGATCTTGCAGCCTGGCTAGGAGCCTTACTCGACACACACCAGCTACCTGAAACGGGAAGAGAGGGAAATATCAGATGACAGATATTTATAAGCTGGCATTAACTTGTAAGAATCTAAGCTCAGACCAAGCAAAGCCTTCTGGTGGGTGCCATCTTTGATCATATGAAAACCTTTCTCCAAACCGCTAGTTGATGTCTTGCACAGCTCTTTGTTTGCCACAGTATAGGAAAAAAGTACTCAAGCTCTAGCTGTTGAGTCAATTGAGAAAATTGAGGAAAATGGCCGCTTTGGCAATTGGACTCTATGACATTGAAGTCCCTCCCCTCCCCAAACCCCACCCTCCTCAGGCTCTGCCAATGGTGAAGAGGGACCTGGCAACCCTAACCCAAGGAGTCCTTGGAGAGGATTAATAAAGATCAGAGGAAAAACATTTTCTTTGGTCCTAACTAAACCAAAGGGGGCAAAGATCCCAACAGCCTTCAAGGTGAGGGGTGGGACTACACTTGGCCAATGCACATCTGTCTTCAGTTTCCCCTTGAAATGTTCCATATAACATGGGAAGAGGAAGGTAAAATACACCTCAGATCGTACTGTTGCAGTAGCAATTATGCCATTCCTTTTTTTCTTGCTGAGTTTGCAAGTTGAATGAGAGATTACACACCTGTTGTTTTGACCATCCTTTGTCTTGGGCAGTTAGTTGGAACAATTACAGAAAAGGGCTTGCTTAATTGCTTTTTAAGAGTTGTGATTGGCCTTCTTATCTTGGTACCTCAGATGAGCTCATAAGCACTTACTGATTAGCTATTTGTACCTGTGTTGCTATCTCTTATTTAGAGTAACCAATCAGATATTTAGAAATAGTCACATGATTGTGAGAACCAAATTTAGAGAAAGATAAGATTGATAATTTTCCCTATAAATAAGCACTCCTGCGAGAAGCAAATCAGATTTCCCTGGATGGAGGTCTCAGAAAGCAGAGATCTCTTGGGAGATTGGGTACTTGGGGTCTTTGTTTTAATCCTTAAAAGCAGACAAAAAAGCTAAAAACCTGATTTTTTTAAACAATTATAATCAATTATAATATGAATAAATAATAATAGGAATTCTGATCTTGTTAGTAAGCATTTCCACAGTTTCTGTGAGGTTAATTATTTTATACCTTTATTTTTTACTGTCTTGCTTAATAAAAAGAATCTCTTCTTTGTTTAATAAAAAATATTCTACAGGAGTCTTGTTTAGTTGCTGGTTGCTCAAAAGAGAAAAACCAGATTTATGTCCAAAAAGATTATTTTTGTATTATCAAGAGTTAGAGAAGAGGAGTCACTCTTCGGTTGCCAACCTCCAGGTAATAGAAGATCTCCTGCTATTACAACTGATCTCCAGCCAATAGAGATCAGTTCACCTGGAGAAAATGGCTGCTTTGGTAATTGGACTCTATGGCATTGAAGTCCCTCCCCAAACTCCGCCCTCTTCAGGCTCCGCCCCAAAAACCTCCCGCCGGTTGCGACGAGGGATCTGGCAACCCTAAGTCATTCTCTCTGGCATGATGAATCTTGGAGAAATTTGTGGCTGTCCAGTATTTCACAAGCCAAGGTTTTGAAAGATTGTTCAGTGCAAGTTTCTCTAACGTTGCAGGGGATAATTCTCATGTTACAATACCACTTAGATTTGGGGCAGATTACAGTTGGATTGCCTTGGACTATGTGTGTGCCAAATTTCAAGTTTCTGCGCTATGTGGAAGTGTCATAATAGCTTTGATATCTTTGTCAATATGTTCCACACATATTAAATATATGCTATAGGCTAAAAACTGATGGTCATTTGTTGCATGTTACTAATCCCCTATAGCCTATCTGCAAATAGTCCTCCCTACCAGTTGACTGAACTTGAAAATGGCTGCATAATGATGTGCCATCATTGCCGTATTGCTATACTTCCAAGCCACGTGAAGATATTTAACACCAGTACCAGTTGCTGCCAGGGAATGTTTGGCTGTCAGTCTGTGAATCCCTTCCATAGCTATTGGCTGAACTGCTGTGTTGTCATAGAAGCTCAGAGAAAGACGAACAAGGGTAGAGGGCATGGACTGGCAGAAAAACAAAGCCCGGATTATCCCCCTACTCTTTCCCTGCACTTTTTTGGGTTTAGTGTATGTTTGAATTGGCCCTGTATATTAGTAGACCCTAAGTTACATTAAATCCTCTGCTTTTTGCCTATTGGCTATTATCAGTTAGAAATATTAGTGTTGTGGGGAATTCCTGTATTCTATGAATTGACTTTGTGTTTTTAGTGTTGATTTACATAAAACACCATATTGTAAAGTGCCTTCAAGTCGCAGCCGACTTATGGCGACCCCTTTTTGGGGGGTTTTCATGGCAAGAGACAAAAACACCATATTACATGCCATACAACTAAGACTCAGTGTCTTAATTGTGTAATCTGCCTGGAGCCTCAGTGAAAAAAATACAGCATAAATGAAATAAATAATGAACACATAAAGCTGCCTTATATGGAATCAGACCATTGGCACATCAAGGTCAGTATTGTCTACTCAGACTGGCAGCTGCTCTCCAGGATCTCAGGTAGTGGTCTTTCATATTACCTACTGCTTGATTGTTTTATCTGGAGTACTAGAGATTGAACCTACTGTTCAGTTTTTGCATATTGGCTTTTTCATCCCTTATATTAGTTTAAGGGTGAGCAGAGCCTCGCCCCTCCCCAATTCCTGATATTTTATGTGTTCTGTAAGTGTTTAAAACCCTTGCTCTTTTTTTTTGTACACATAACAAAGAGAGCAATTAGCCAGAACGAAATTGTGTAGAAAATCTACAGCCCTTTCTGCCTAGGGATGATTTACTGCCTGTTGGTTGAATGATGAGTAAGTTGCTAAAATAAATAAACCTTACAGCAGTGTTAATCTCGGAAGCTTAACATATTTCAAGAGTTATGTCATGTCATTTCTGTAGGGTTGGGTAATCTTGTGTGCTGCTGTTCGTAGATCGCTTTGGCTATGATGAAAATGTGATTCTCTTTTAGTCCACTCACCATCAATATTCTAGACTGCTCAAATGTCATCAGGAGCTTTTGGAGTTAAAACCTACATGCTCCGGGCTTAAAGGAGCTGTGTGTGTGAATGGGAGATGTTGTATTTTAGCCAGCTTCTACTGGGAGCTCCTTTCGTGTCTGAAATGGTGGGATTTACTAGTTCTCATAGTTTGGCATTCATTATTTTTATAATCCGTTATCAGTGTTAATGCCATGGGGATGAATGAGATTGTCCTGTGCTTTCAAATGTTCACAGATCATATCAGTGCTCATGTTTGTGTACCCAGACAGGGGAAGGACGGATTGTATCAAACTGGCTTATATTGGTGTACCTGTGCGATAGAATTATTAGCTACAAAGTAAATCACAAAAAGCAAAAGTCTGGTTTCTGTTTCAAAGACTTTACAATCTGAATTTAGGCTCTTGGGGGATGGGGTGGGGGACCTACAAAAGTGGGAGATATAAGAAGAGAAAGATGTGAACAGATGCAGATGTTTGTTATAATTCCCTCTTTGGAGTAATGCCACTCAGATTTTAATTTTCTGGACATTTTGAAACCATTAAAACTTGTTTCCCCAGGGGTGGGGTGGGGGCTGTAAACATTGAAATTTTGGGTGGAAATGAAATATATGTAATACTTGGTTATGACACCTAAACTTATTTTAGTGCTTTAGGAACATAATGCCAACTACACTGCCTGGCAACCCTAGTACTGATTTAATTCTGGTAGCATGGACAATTTGTGCCCTGCAGCTAAGATGGCCCATAAGATCATTCTGTGACTGGTTTTGTCTTTGTTACAAATTGTTTTCCTTTTTGAATTAGTCGTGTGGATTAAATGAGCATTTATTTCATGAGATGACTGATAGTTGATGTTGGGCCAGTGACTGTTCAGCAACAGTTGCCAGAACAACAAGATATCTTAACAACCAGTTTAAAACTGTGTACAGATCTGCAAGCTTAGCACTAGTCCACATTTGCTGCCGTAGAAGTCAAGCCAACTATATGTATTATCACTGGAGAAGATGAAGATCCCATTTGGTGACAGCATGGTAGCGTGAGAAGCATTATCATATGTGGAAACACAAATTAGTTCAGTGATTCATAAAACTATATGCTAGCGCATCCTCTTGAGAGAATGTCTGGAGTGTCTCAAGAAGTAAATTTAAATATATATGCCAAGGTTCCTGTGAGCCTGAAATACCTGCCAAGAAAGGAAACTACCCACAGCATCACAGTGTGATTGACTTCTGTGACCTGGCTTCTTGGCTGCTGCTAGAGTTGGAGTTGGATCATTCAGCCGTACCTGATGCAGGTGTCCACCCTCAGAGGAGACTGCCTGTTGTACCTGTGCTTGATGAATGGTTGCTCTTAGCAGATCTTTTTTCAGTGAGGTGGCATACCCAGGACTTTTCACTTTTTCACTCTTCTTTTCTTTTGGTATCCCGGTGACACATGTTCCCAGTTTTAATTGAGAAGTGTCTTTGCTATCCAGCTGCCATGAGGTCACTTCTGGTAAAATCTGGAAAGGATGCCATGCCCCCCCCCACCCCGAAATTGGCCAAAATGTTTTAGTAAAACCATAAAGTTTGTGGTGATTCCTAGAGAGGACCGATGTCGCTTTCAGGTTTCCACTGAAAGTGACATCGCTCCGCTCTAGGAATTGCCAACATCTCTACGGGTTTACGATGGAGTTTCAGCAAATTCCTAGTAGTAGCTGAAGTGATGTCACAGCACTGGCTAATGGCCACCCCCATATCCGCCCACACATGCTACCCCTGGCTTGCTCCGGCAACCCTATGTATCCAGAATTTGGGAAATATTGCTCTAGATTCTTATGGTGTCTAAATCAAAAAACAGACCCATTGAAATGTCTTTTTTGTTTGTTTGTTTCCTGTCCTAAAGAAGGTAATAGATGTGTAACATTTTGAGTCTGGGAAACACCACAGTCATGTTGTTTGAAAATGTGGCAGCTAGGTGACAGTTGCCCTGACCTGGATGGCCCAGGCTAGCCTGATCTCGTCAGATCTCAGAAGCTAAGCAGGGTCAGCCCTGGTTAGTATTTGGATGGGAGACCACCAAGGAAGTCCAGGGTTGCTGTGCAAAGGAAGGCACTGGCAAACCATCTCTGTTAGTCTCTTGCCATGAAACCCCCCCAAAAAGGGGTCGCCATAAGTCGGCTGCGACTTGAGGGCACTTTACACACACACACACAGGTGGCAGTTAAGATGGCAGTCAACAGGATGAGGTGAAAGAGCAGAAAGGCCAGGTTTGGGGTAGGAGCTGAATTGGAACTGGCAAGGAGAAGGAAAATGAGATCTCTTCCACTGTGAGTCCTCACAGATCTCTTTGTGTGATACTCTGTAGAGTACCATGTACACTGATGTTGCTTTCCAAATAACTGATAATTTGAATATGAGAGGCCTACTCGCTTCCCAGTTGATTGGTCCCTTAATTCTCCATGAAACTGAGAATGAGGAAACCTTAATATTGTGTGTATGCTTCCTTCATACATTTTGTGCAGTTTGCCTCATCGTATAAGTGAATACTCACCCACTTCTTTCCCCTTTTCTGTCTTCACCGTACAGATCACCTATTTTAGCCTGTGGTATTACAACAAGCAAAACCAACGCCGGTGGATAGACCTGGATAAGCCTCTGAAAAAGCAGCTGGATAAATATGCATTGGAGCCAACTGTATATTTTGGTGTGGTGTTTTATGTGCCTTCTGTCTCTCAGCTGCAGCAGGAGATTACCAGGTGAGTGGTAGAAGGATGATTGATGGCCATGTTCTGAAATGCTAGCAAAGCACTTTGTAACAGTCATTACATGGTGCTTTTTAAGCCGAGAGAGGGAAAATGCAGCCAAATCACTATGCCTTTGCGTTATTTTAATGGAGAGTACATTTGGTCTCATCTTCCTTTCTCTAGCTCAAATGTGTTGAATTTGCTGTCTCCTAGCTGGGATTGTATTGATTTATTTTTCTTGGAACTGTGGTTGGTGTACAGTGTTGTGTGAACAGCAGACTCGGATATGATAAAGAAGCAGGGAGTGTAAACACCTGTGCTTCTCCATCTTTTCCAAAATAAAAATGTGTGCAGTTTCACCAGGGGAAGAGGAATGCACAAGATCTGAGTGCAAGAACAGGAGGAGATACACAATTTGCATCTTGAAGACCAGAAACACTAAACATTTGCTTCCTGCCTACTTCATTTCTTCACTGTGCAGATTGTCGTAGTTCTAAAAAGCAAGCCAGGGAAGAGAAACTTGGTGTATTGCTGCAGTCAGATGAATAAAGGATTTGATCGTTCAAATCTCACATTGAATGGTCCCTTCTGACAAGTCTCTTTGTAAACTGGAAATTGATCCAAAAGGCTGGTGGTTTTGGCATTGTTACTTAGAAATCCTCCATACATTCATTTCAGTCACTTTGGATAACTTCGTTTGTACAATTAGAGTGGTTATCTAGATGCTTTTAGCCAATGCTGTGTATATGTTTGTCAGATATTAAAATAAGGGGAAACAAACTCTGAAACAATTAATAATGGAACTATGCATTTCATTAAATAGCTCTTTTGTAATCAGCAAGACATTTCTTAAGTTTCTGAAATCACAGCAGCATGATAGAATAAAATGTACTTCATGGTGGATCCCTGAACTAGTGGACACCACTAGGCAGTTCACCATTGTAGGCAGTGAAAGATTCAACTAGACATGGAGACAGCAAAAAAGTAAATAGGTTGGACAAGCGAGCAGGGATTAGCAGGGACGTGAGGACAAAAGAACAGGGAGACTCCAGAGCAAGAGATAATGCAGTTAGGCTGATTGGAAGTTGGAGTTTATCTGTAATACCTTGCAGTAGTCATGAGGACAAGAGGGTATCGGGCAGCCGAGGGATTATGAAGAGAGGAAAAAATTTGCTACATATTTTGAGAACTTGGTGTGTGGAAACAGGGTTTGGGATTGAAGGTTTGGGGCTACTGCCGCACTCCAGTGGCTGTGGATGCTCCAGCTTCTGTTATTAATGTACATAGTACCATCAGTGTACATGAAGATCTACAGATTAACAAACAGAAAGACTGGTCCCTGAGAAGTTTACAATCATAAGAACATAAGAAAGGCCCTGCTGGATCAGACCAAGGCCCATCAAGTCCAGCAGTCTGTTCACACAGTGGCCAACCAGGTGCCTCTAGGAAGCCCCCAAACAAAACAACTGCAGCAGCACCATCCTGCCTGTGTTCCACCGCACCCAAAATAATAGGCAACCCACTAATCTCAATTAGTGGGTTGGCCGATGAGGGTGAGGCGTGATATATTCCTGGCCGATGAGAGTAGGCGTGATATATTCCTAGGCTATGGAACATTTCTATGTTATCCTGGCACAGTAATCATGGCAATACCACACATTTTGTGTGTGTGTGTGTGTCCCTCCCATAGATACCAGTATTACCTGCAATTGAAGAAAGATATCTTGGAAGGAAACATTCCTTGCACGTTTGAGCAAGCAGTTCATCTGGCTGGCCTAGCTGTTCAAGGTAAGGTACTGAGTCGTAATCATGTTTAGGACTGGGAAAGTTGTATAATTTGCATCCACACTTTGTATTTCAAGGCTAGGCGGTGAGAGGCCCATGGGCCACATCTGGCTTTGTCCTCTGGAGAAGCGTTCCAACTTTTTCTGTGGGAGAACCTGGGGTTAAATAATCTTGGGGTTTGCGAAGGTTTTTCCTCCAGCCCACTGCTCCCATTCTGTGGCTACTAGCCCTTCATCTGGGGAAGAAACCTTGACAGACTGCAGGCAGCTACAAGCCTCAGGTTCCCTACCGTGCTGTAAATATTTCCCATTATTTTAAACACCTCTCTGTTTAGGTGCATTTGTATCCTGTCTTTTGTTCAGGGTCTCAGAGTAGCATTTTAGCACCCCAAAAACAGTGTCTGTAGGCTGTGATAGATCACGATGGGTAGCCCTGTTTGTCTGTAGCAGTAGAAAAGAGCAAGAGTCCAGCAGCACCTTAAAGACTAACAAAATTTCTGGCAGGGTATGAGCTTTCGTGAGCCACAGCTCACTTCTTCAGATACCTGTAGTAGCCTGTGCTGGAAGGGATCTTGCCCATTGCTGACCTAGAAGCTTCAGAGATGATAAGTGGTTTGAACCTGGGTTTCTAGAACAAAAACTACACCCTGGCTAGTGGTCTAGACTTACTTTCCTGTGGTTCATTCACCCAGGTTTGGAAATATGAGACAGTATCTGATTTTGGGTGTGTGTGTTTTTCTGAAGATTTTGCTTAGAATAATGAAGCCTTATGGTTCTGATCACAGGGTACTGTTGAGAATGGCTGCTTCTGACTTACTGAAGGCTTGCCTGTAAGATAAGAAGAGTTCATGATCACAATTTGCCTATTCATGTAGTTGCAGTGTTAAATGGATCTCGAAGCCGTCTCTCACAGCTTCTGAAGTTTCTTGTGTCCTAACATCCCAGACTGTTTTGAACTTGGTGGCCATATGTTCCCAGTGCTAGATCCTACATCCGGGCTTTTAGATTGTGCATACTGTGGGGCCACTCGTAGAAATGATGAGGTTACATAAAGTGACTATTTAAGAATTTGTTAGCCTTCCTGTACTGATTTCTAAAAAATATACCCTGCTTTTCTCTCCAAAGCAGCTTACAACTTTGTTCCCCCCCCCTCCGTTATCCTCCCAGAAACAATCCTTGAAGTAGGTTAGGGGGGGAGGGGGGGGAGGGGGAGGGAGAGGGTATGTTACTGTTGGAGCTCATCTTCCTCCCGGCTGCCTATGACACAGGAGGAAGTGATATATCTTTTAGAACAGTCCCACCACTGCTGGGGCTCATCTTTCTTCCATTTGTGGTCACCGTTGGAAGAGGCAACAGGTCTACCTTTATCTCCCTGGCCCTTGCCATTGCCACCCAGGTCTGAGCCAGGCCCCACAACGCTGTTTGCTCCCTAGGGGCTCATCTTCCCTGTTTGACATGTGGTGGAGGGGCTATGGCTCAGTGGAAGACCTTCTGCTTTGCATGCAGAAGGTCCCAGGTTCAGTCCCTGGCATCTTCAGTTAAAAGAACCAGGCAGTAGGTAATGCAGAAGTCTGACCCTAGAGAACCGCTGCCAGTCTGAGTGGACTGTACTTGACCAAGGGTCCGGTTCAGTATAAGTCAACTTCATGTGTGATGTACCTCACCTGCTTGGGCAAGTACCTTGAGCCAGCCCTGAGCTGAACTGACAGTGTGTTGCTTTTAACCTAGTAGCATTTGGTGTCTGATAGCTCAGTGACAACGTTGAGTGCGAGATATGGAGCTCCAAGCCTCTGGTCCATTTTATTGTGCTGCCTGACTTTACTTGCTAAGAATGATAATCTCGTATGCTGAGAAAGACCTGCCAAGAATGTTGTTTGTCAATGAGCTCTAACCAATGAATAGAAATAGCTTGTTTATGTAACAACATTCTTTCATATTTTTTATTTAGTTCTGTCTGGAACTTTAATAGCACTCATTGAATAAATACTTGTTTTAATTGTTCTTTTACATTTTAGGAAGTGTAAAATATCTTGGTGTTTGCTGACTTAACTGGAATTTTTCTATAATCCTATTTCTAGATGGAATTCCCCCCCTTCTTTTAGTTTCTGCAGTTCTTACTCAGACTGAGAGAGCAGTCTGTTAAACAAGGAATTTGCATGCACATGTTAGCAGTACAATGGGTAGTCTGTGCAGGGGGAAAGATAAGTTGCAATGCTGTCTATATCTAGGCTCACACAACAGGTAACAATGCAAAGATCAGCAGAATGCTATGCAACTTCACTTAATAGCACAATTCTAAGCAGAGTTACGCCTTTTAAATCTGTTGAAGTCAATAGGCATAGAAAGAGTTATAGTTATAGATGTAACTCTGTTTAGGATTGCTCTGGAAATCCATTATATTTCCCCGCATTTTCTCAATGTATTAAACCGGAGCAAAGACCAGCCAAAGCAGGTAGACTTTATGAATTGTGCTCAGGCCTGGATTTGGGCAAATTGCTGTGGAAGGAGTTCTGTAACTAGGGATCGTTAAAATTAAAGCTATTTTCATATTTGATAATGACACTGACGTGGCAAAGAACGGGTGTTCTAGCATGCGTTTATGAACCAATGCTAAGTTATATGGTGTTGCATTGGCCATCTGTTGAATCCAACCTTCTTCTTTTTTAAGCGCATAAGAGCATGTGATGATAAAAATGCTTTTGGCTTGGCATTCAGTATCCACAAGTACTCCCCAGATATCTGGATAGGAGAGAAGAGCTCTAAGGATAAACAGCATAACGCCAAGTCTAGTTTTATCCCAATACCTCAAGTTTGGAAAAATAAGCCTGCCATCCATTGTACCCTGCGCAACTAAGGTTGCCAACCTCCAGGTACTAGCTGGAGATCTCCCACTATTACAACTGATCTCCAGCCGATAATCAGTTCCCCTGGAGAAAATGGCTGCTTTGGCAATTGGACTGTATGACACTGAAGTCCCTTCCCTTCCCTCCCCAAACCCCACCCTCCTCAGGCTCTGCCCTCAACATTTCCTGGCAACCCTATGTGCAACCGTGTTAGGCTGCAGAGTGTGACGAGCAGTATCTTCAGTAAGAGGGAAGCAAAGGGAAAGTTATTCTGAGTGACTGCGAATATATTTAATATGGTAGCCCCCACAGGTGGGAAGAAAAGCTTGGAATCCCTTTATACACAATGATAGTCCCCTAGGTAAGCCAATCATAGGATTGACGTATCCTCTTGCGCTTCTCTGTTGTTTCGTAGCATAAGTACTTTCTCTTTAGAGAAGAGCCCTCAGGAAGCTTTCAATCAAGAGAGCTTTGCATAGATTATGAATGTTTTGTTACTCATAATTCAAATTATTATCCTTCATTGTTACCACACGATTGTTAAAATGTCTGATTGTTATAAATACTTAATCCTTGCCTTTGTTCTTA
Organism: Euleptes europaea; assembly: GCF_029931775.1. Taxonomy (NCBI): domain Eukaryota; kingdom Metazoa; phylum Chordata; class Lepidosauria; order Squamata; family Sphaerodactylidae; genus Euleptes; species Euleptes europaea. The sequence goes on from NC_079317.1 coordinate 27,368,530, forward strand.
TTTTTTTAAGCTGATTTTGGCGATTATGACCAGTATGAATCACAAGAGTTTCTACAGAGATTTGCCTTGTTTCCTGTGGTAAGAATTGTTCCATTTATTTCCCATACTGATTTTAAAGTGGTTACTAAAGGGAAGGGGAAACTGTCTGGAGTCTATTGCTATTAAACAAAAAAAAAAAAAACTTGGCATGTCTATTATGCTGTTTGTATCTTATATATTAATATGGATGGTTTTAATCACTAGACTACTAGAGATGTGATGGTCCAGGGAAAAAAACAGAAAAATGAGGGGAGGGGTTCTGAGGACCTTCTAATTTTTAAAATGACAAAATTGGGAAATTTTGGAGGAGCAGTGGGGGGAAAAGTCAATGATTAGTGAAAGGCTTGTTAAGACCAGGGTTTATTAACTCAGTATGTATAAGACTGAAGTCTGAGGATTTCCCCCCCTGAATTTTTATCATGAAAACTGATGGGAACACTAAAAAAAAAAAAAAAAAAAAAAAAATCTTTTCAAATAAGTAAAATGCTTTCTTAAGACAAGGTTTTACTCATAGTGAAAATGTCTAAGGTCTTTTTTTCCAGTTTTCCCTTTTCTGTCACAAATATTGGAAAATTTGGGTGTGCTCTGAAAAAACTCCATGAAGTTCTTTTGGAATGAGAGGAATGTTCTAAGATAGAATTGGGTGAAACAATTTGCTGCTCTCTCACTTCAGTATTGATTTTATTTGCAATTTTACTTCAGTCACCTATACTTCTAAATTCCATGTTTATTTATTTTTTATTTAATTCATTTATATCCCGTCTTTCTCCCCAGTGGGGACTCAAAGTGGCATACATCATTCTCCTCTCATTATTTTATCCTTGCAACACCCCTGAGAGTGTGTGACTGGCCCAAGGTCACCCAGCGAGCTTCCATGGCATGATATACAATTTATACTCTTTTTTTTAAACGACGCTTTTATGTTGTTAAATTAACAGAATAGTTTTAGGCTTGACAGGGAAATAAGTGCTGCACATATTTAAAACTTCCCCCCACGTTTCTTGTTTTGCTTAATTCTTTCAGGGAGAAAATGTGTTTTTCTCCCCCATGGCTTCAAAATTTCCAGGACTTTTACATCTCTATAGACTACTATAGTGTATCTGTTTCTCAAGTGTGGGCAGCTCAGCGGATATCTAAATCTGCGGATCAGGCCCACACTGAGAGACCCTCAGGTTTGCAGAAAAGCCCTAAAAGTTACTCTCCTAGGAGAGTTGCCACTGCTGCTTTGGGAGGAGAGAAACGGGTGGTGGGGAGAGCCACCACTGCCGCTGTGGTAGTGGGGGAGGAAGAGAGGCCGGGTGGTCAGGAGAGTGATGGAGGCCAGAAAGAGAGAGTGATGGTATGGAGGGGCAAAAAGAGAGTGAAAGTGACAGGCATGGGGGAGAGAGATAGAAAAGGGGTGGTGGGAAGGAGAGAGAGTGAAAGAAGTAAGAGGAGGAAGGAAAGGTGGGGGAATGTGATAGCCATTCCTGAAATTTCTTGCAGGTTCCCACTTGTGTATTCTACTAGCCAAGTCGGTCAAATCTGAGGACACTTAACATCCGGTGACTGGAGCAGTGAGCAGGCAAGACAGATCTTTCTAAAAATCTAGAAAAAAACACCCATCTGGCACCTCACAATTGGGCCACCATTTTCCTAGTTAGAAGATGCCAGGGAGGGGTGAGGAAAAGCTGAAGGCAAAGGGGCAGACAAATATAGGTTGGCTGTTGGTTGGGAAGTAGAGAAGGAAGCAGGAGAAGAGGAGAGGCTATGGGGGCTTTCAGGAAAGAGAAAGAAGAAATAGTGGAGGAGGGGGAGATGAGACGTCTCCCACAATTTCTTGCAGGTTCTCACTTGTTCATTAATAATTTGCTTGTTTTCCACCTCAGAAAGGGTTTTTGAATTTTTATTCTGTCTCATCACAAGGGCTCATTATGGCATTACTATCAAAATCAAAACCTACAAATACAGGGGGGAAATGTAAATGCCCCACCTAAAGCTGTGTCCTCTGTTTCCTGTTCCACTTATTGGGGGGCCCAAATTTGGTTGCTAAGTAGCAGCCCAAATTTGTCAGTGTTGTAGTGCTTCTGAGTGCTAAAGTTTAACAATTTGTCAAGCAGCAAGGGTTCTCAAACAGCAAAACACCCTGTGAGGTTTCTGCCGTATATGCTCAACGTCATTCAGTTCTGATGCAAAAAGGTCAAGTTATGGCAGGGCAGGGCAGGTGTGTCAAACAGTAATGACAAAAATACTGTAGCAAAGCCACACCAGAAGTATAAACACAGTACAAAGTACGTGGCTGTAAGGCAAAAACCAATTACATCATTTATTTAAACAAATTGACACCAATAAACAAGTAGGTACATAACCAAAGTTATTACTGGTTTTACAGAAGTCAAACCTCCTCCTCCATTCTTTAGTCATTCTTTGAGATGAAGTCCTTTCACAGATGAACTGTTGGCAAGACATGAAGGTCCTTTTCCATTCCGTAATTTTCTCAAAGATAAATTCTTGGCAATGACCAATTAAGCCCTTGATCTTACTTCAGAGTAAACAGATAAATGACGTACTGCAGCTCTCTCCCTGTTTCAAAGTAGTTCCTCAGAATAACTCTTGCTTATCCATAATAGAATTCCTTAGTGTATTATCAACCGTCGAATAAAACAGTCCCTATACAGTGCCATCCTAAGCAGAGTTGCAACATTCTAAGCCCATTGACTCCAGTGGACTTAGAAGTGTGTAACTCTGCTTAGGATGGCACAGATAGTGAATAGCAGGCACTGGTGGTCTTGGCTGCAGGTTGTCTGTGCTTTCACATAAATTATTCTTGGTCCCTCACAAATTGGCTTGCTTTCTGACTAGCGCCGCTAGGGAGACATTTCCAAGCAGCTGGACCTTACCCTTTTTTTAGAAAGCCAAAAAAGGTAAAAAATGTCCTCTTCCTTTTGAGTAAATATGGTGCAGTGTTCACTCAGTTAAGAAGTTGTGTACAAACGGTTCTCTGACAATTCTGCCCTGCCCTCTGCAGCTTGAATTAGTTTAATTAGGGGTGCAGTTTATTATTATTTATTCTACTGCATTAATTTGACTTATGTTTATGTATATATCCCACCTTTCCCCCCGGTGGGGTCCCAAAGCAGCTTACGCCATTCTTCTCTTCTCCTTTTAAATTAAAGTTTAGAATACTGCATATATTTGGAAGTAATCTTGGGTTCTTTCTTCCCCCCGCCCCTTTTTTTCTTTAGGGTTGGTTGCAAGATGAAAAAATTCTGGAAGAAGCAACCCAGAAAGTGGCCTTACTCCATCAGAAGTACAGGTAAAGGTTCTTCCTTTCTGACACTGCTTCAGGACTGAATGTTGCTAAGTGAACATTGATATGTTGATGCTGGTTCCTCATCCAATAAAGAATTGGATTGAGACAAAGTTGAAATAAACGTAACCGGTTCTATTCTCTCCCTCCCCTCTTTAACCATGACACCTGGCTCTTCAGCATTGAAATTAATCATGGTTAAGGCCTAACCAAATTTCTCAGAACTGGAAACCACTCCAACTGTTTTTTTCAGACCGTGGTTCAAGGGAAGCCATGGTTTGCTTTAACCACTGTTAGTATTGGTTCCAACCAACTGCATAACCATGGTAAGGTAGGGAGCACATGGTCAAGAGACTTGAACCTGATTGTTTTGCCATGGTTTCAGGGATCCATTCTTTCTGTTGGCATTGGCCCCATGTCAGAAGACAGCAAGCACTTGGTGGGGGGGATACCAGACATTTATTCATTGGAGAAATTGGCCAGGGAAGAACTGTGCAGATAAATGACATCTTGGCTCCTTACAATCCTTGGGCGCTATCCTGCGGCAGTCACATCTGTATTTTGCTTGGAGAAGAATCACATTTTTGCAGCTACAGTAACATTCTTTGGGCATGGTGGGAAACATACAAAAAAAAGTGGACCTCCATGGCTAAATATGCTGCCTCATCTGCCCCAAGAAACTAGCTATTTAATCAATTTTGTTGTTGTTTTTGAAGAGGTCTCATGCCTCCTGATGCAGAGATGTTATATATGCAAGAGGTTGAGAGAATGGAAGGTTATGGTGAAGAGAGCTATCCTGCAAAGGTAAGATTAATTTGCGGAAAATAATTGCAATGACTTTGTAAATTCAGAAGTGTGCTCATAATTAAAAAAAAAATTATACTAAGCCAACACAAACTTAAGGCATTTTGGCTTGTTGTTTACAGCTGTTAGATGTTTGAATATTTCTATAGGCATCACTGAACTTCTAAGATACACATGTGTAGGCAGAAAATAGAGACTTGTGGGCAGGGGTTAGGATCTATATTAAATAGAGATCTCGACTCTTGCAAGTATTACTGTTTTAAATGTCTTACCTTTTTTGCCTAAAAGAGAGACTCAAGCTGGGCTACAGTTCAATAAAACCAAAACATGAACACATGAAGCTGCCTTATACTGAATCAGACCCTTGGTCCATCAAAGTCAGTATAGTCTACTCAGACAATGTTTTTTTTATTATTATTATTCATATATTTTTGTTTTTGTTTTTATTGTTCTTTTTTCTTTTTTTGTATGTTTTACTATATAAAATCAATAATTTTTTTAAAAAAAGACAATATAATGGGGAAATAGGGTTCTGTAGCCAGAACCGGATAAGAACTGCTGTGCCCTATACCAGCACCTGTAATAGATAACCCAAGCACAATCATTCCAGTGTTCAATCGTGGGGGCGGGGGCGGGGGGATTAAAAATGTGCCTGAAAGTTGCCTTCCCAATGTCAAATGTGGAAGAAAATAATGACACCTTGGGACGAAATTGGAGATTGTTCATTAGGTGATATAGATTCTGCCTAGCATCATTGCAGCCAGGTGAATTTCTAGCCCTGTTGTTTGTTTATATCATTTTATTTTAAAACATTTTAAAGCACCCAATTTAGGATTCCCAAGGTGGCAACAATAAAAACATTAAAACAAGATTAAAAACACATAAAAATACACAAGAACAATTGAAAACAAAACAGAACACACAATAAATAAACACATGTATGTGAGGACGAGTCAGTGAGATTTGGTGAGGGAACACCAGACAAAACAAAACAAAGATCTTGACCAGCAGATGGAAGACAATAATAAAAGGAAACAGAGGAATCTCCCTGGGGAGGGAATTCCATAATTTTGGTGTCAGGATTGAGAAAAAGGGTTGCCAGGTCCCTCTTCGCTACTGTCGGGAGATTTTGGGGGTGGAGCCTGACGAGGGCAGAGTTTGGGGAGGGGAGGGACTTCAATGCCATAGAGTCCAATGGCCCTTATGCCATTAAAGGTTATTTGAATTTGAATTTGAGTCCAATGACCAAAGCGGCCATTTTCTCCAGGTGAACTGATCTCTATCGGCTGGAGATCAGTTGTAAGAGCAGGAGATCTCCAGCTATTACCTGGAGGTTGGCAGTCCTATAGAGAAGGCCCTTTCTTGATTGCCACCCATTTAGCCTCAGATGGTGGAGGTACCCAAAGCAGGGCTTCCAAAGATGACTGTAGTTGTCTGGTAGGTCCTTGTATATGTGCAGTAGGGTGAAGAGAGTTTACTGGGGTTGGAAACAAAAGTATGACTATTCAAGTATATAGAAACTACTGTGAGCTTGCAGTGCTGAAATTGTTGTCCTCCTGAAGGGGAACCAACTCAAGGATTGTCATTATTTCTCGCCATTATCCAGGACAGCCAAGGAAGTGATATATTCATTGGAGCGTGTCTCGATGGAATCTTTGTGAAGCACAAAAATGGCCGCCCTCCTGTCATATTTAGGTGTGTTTAATTCCCACGTATCGTGGTACGTTTCAACTGATGTTTTCTTGTTTGTGCTCTCAAGATCCTGATGTTGATTCAACTGAGGTAAAATTTTATTTCTCCATCAGAAATGAGTATAAACTGAGGGGAACTTTCCGGTAAACAAAGGATTGGGGTGAATAGTGCCAGAGGTCGGTCACAAAGGTTGGTCACAATCAGAGCAGAATGCAGTCGGCAAGGTGTGTTCATGTAAGGAATGTCTGGGGTATATTTGTAGCATTTCATTGTTGAATTGGAGAGTGTAGGGCTTCATATTAATGTGAAGCTGTTTTTGCCCCGTTGACTTGAAATGTGCACTACCAGTTGTTATCTTTGTGTGGTGGATTATGGCTTAAATGCCTTTGTCCGTTAACTGCAGGTGTCTAATCTGGTTGGTTGAACTCTTTTGACTCCCTGTGTGTGCAAAAGAAACCACACAGATTATTAGGTACATAAAGAGGAAATAATGCAGAGCAGTTAAGAGTTTTTGCAAATCTACAGTGAATTGTATGGCAAATTCATATTCCTCCTTAGGTCCATGTAATTACAATTCAAGGCGTAGCTGTCTCACTGTCCTTTCCCCTCTGTAGGTGGCACGACATTGCTAATATGTCCCACAACAAGTCCTTTTTTGCACTAGAGCTGGCAAACAAAGAAGAGACGATCCAGTTCCAAACTGTAAGTGAGTGAGTCTTTCCTTTTCTGCATTTTAAAGTAAATATGTTGCAAGGGAAAAATCAGAATTTACACTGTGTTCAGATTTTATATCTGGAAAGTAATTTTTTTTACATGCTTCCCTTTAAATTAGATAAGATTTATTTTATTTATTTATTATTTAATTTATATTTTGCTCCTCCTAGACCAAAGTCGGGCTCAGGGCAGCTTACATCAATATCAATATAATCACAACAATATACAATTCTGCTTGCAAACATAATAATATCTATAAATTATTATTAAAACCTCCGATAAAATCCATAATTTATATATTCCCAATCTAAGGCGCCAGTTAAAATCATATATAAACCCTCAATCAGGTGAAAGAAGCTGGGTGGGCAAGATGGACCTGGCTGAATTATACCAAAAGCAGGAACATAGTTTATAAGACCATATTTTATGGCCTCCTTGAAACCAGGAATAAATATTTCCATCCACTTGGTCTGGAGGTTTATTTTCCATGTCTTCTGGTGCATCAGCCATAATGCTGTACAACCCAGGTATGTACTCATTTACATTTCCCTTGGAATAATGCGTCTTCTAGAGATTTTTGTTTGTTTATTCTGGGTACTTGTTCCCATTAGCTGGTCCATATAGCTGCGTATGTGCAAGTTTGGCATGATGAGCACAAATACGATTATTACTCCTTTGGAATAGGATTATATGCGGGACGCTGTCTGCTCCATTGGTCTTCAGGACCTGATGTGTGCTGAATGAGCGCCATTTTGTTCTATGTTGTGTTTTATATATTTATGAACCTATTGGTATTTTTTAGAATTTTAATCTAGGTGTAAATGTATTTTTATGGTTTTAAATTTTTTATATGTTATTAAATTCTGTTGTTACCACTCCACGCCTGGCCTTGGCCGGGGATTTAGGGTGGAATAGAAATTGAACAAACAAACAAGCTAAAATAGGATATGGACGCTTATGTGGGCTGGCCTTGTGAGCTGAAATGCCACAGCTGGCACAAGCAAGAGTGCCTGGCACTTCCTTGATAGATCCATTGGTGTCGCTCTGGCATTTAATCAGGCCATGTTTCCTGTCTGCCTCTGAAGGTGGTAGTTCTGACCACTCCATTGCTCTGTAGATTCAAGCAGAAATGACCTCTGAGGCTTGAAGGCACCCTTACTCTGGCAATGTGAAATAAAATTTCAGGATTTGGACTTGACTTGTGCCTGATTTGTCAGAGAAGCTGGCCTTTATTGGGAATAAATGTCCACCATTTGTTAGTTTTCAAAGATAGGACGGTTTTGTCTTTTGCAGATTTAATATTGCATAGAGTAACCTGGATGTGCAATAATCGCTGCTCATGTGCTCAGTTCAGACAACCTTTACTCTGAGGAGAGCCTGTGTGCAATGGGAGTAACCAGATCTTGCTGGATGTTCATATGTGAATAAATCCTTAGCATACGTGCCTAAAATCTCATGTGCCTAGACACAAACAAAGCATGCAACTGGTTCTCCTACATGTAGCTTGTGCACCAGCTGTTCAGTTTGGCCCTCTGCGCAGTAGATTTTACGCATGCAGGCACTATGCAAACATTACATCTGTGTACGGATGGCTAGCAGTCTAGGAGGCAGGGCAGGCACTCCCGATGGGATGGGGGTAGTCTAGGGTTGCCAACCTCCAGGTACTAGCTGGAGATTTGCTGCTATTACAACTGATCTCCAGACGATAGAGATCAGCTCAACTGGAGAAAATGGCCGCTTTGGCAATTAGACTCTTATAGCATTGAAGTCCCTCCCCTCCCCTCCCCAAACCCCACCCTCCTCAGGCTGTGCCTCAAAAACCTCCCGCCGGTGGCAAAGAGGGAGCTGGCAACTCTAGGGTAGTCGGTGGTGCTCTTCCCCACAGGTGTAGCCTCTACTTTACATAAGAGCCCTGCTGGATCAGACCGATCGGTCCAACTAGATCAGTATCCTGTTTCCCAAAGTAGCCAACCAAATTGGATCGAAGGCTTGCAAAGGCCAAAGCTTTGCCTATTGCTGACTCCCCCCACCATGTAAACACTAGCATTCAGAAGTGTACTGGCCCTTTTATTAGTACTTCATGCCTAACAGTTTTTGGTTAACCTCTTCTCCAGGAGTTTGTTGAATCTCCTTTTAAAGGCATCTAAACTGGTGGCTATGACCATATCCTGCGACAGCAAGTTAATTGTGCATTATGTGTTTTTTAAAAAATCGTTTTAGGAGAGGCAGATAATGTTCTCTGTTTCAGCTTTCCCCAGACTGGGCATAATTTTGTTAATCTCTATTGTGTCTCTTCTCTTTTCCCCAGCATCTTTATTTTTTCTAAACTGAAAAGCTCCAAAAGCTCTTTAGCTTTTCTCCCTAGGGAAGTTCTTCCAGCCCCTTTGGTTGCTCTTTTTTTGCACTTTTTCCGAATCTGCAATATTTTTTTTTTTGAGAAGGAGACTGAGCACTGTTCCGAATCCAACTACATAGTAAATCAATATCTTCTCTGCTACTGAGCCACAGTCTTTCCTCTGCAAGGAGGTCGCTCAAACTGGGCCAGCAACTTGGCCTTGAAAATCAACTCAGGAATGGAAAGAAGACATGGCTCGATGGGAGAGCATCCGCTCTGTGTGCAGAAGGTCCCAGGTTCAGTCCCTGACACCTTCAGTTAAAAGAGGATCAGGTACTAAGTGATGTGAAAGTCCTCTCCCTGAGATGCCTGGAGAGCTGCTTGCTAGTCAAGAGTAGATGGTACTTACCTTGATAGGATTATGGTCTGACTCAGTTCCATGTATTCAGCCAGTAGGAAAGTAATTTAAACCTATGTGGATAAGGATCTATGCACGCATATAGTCTTATATGCATCTCTTTTGTTTGATAGGAAGACATGGAAACAGCAAAATATGTGTGGCGGATGTGTGTGGCCAGGCACAAATTTTATAGACTAAATAAGTGTAGCCTGTAAGTATTAGTCTTCTCTCGCCGTATTAATTCTAAACAGTGTTATATTCTGTAATTGACTGTTGGAGGAGGTCACCCAAATAATTAGGTTTCCTTTTTCTTCTTGAGTGCTTATTCCTGAGACTGCAGGTAATTTAAATGTTCAAAACAGAAGCCACAGAACTCTTCCTTCTGCTGCTGAAACTGAAAATAAGACTGTTGCAACTATGAACTTCCAAAATATTTAGATTTCTGAATATATCTTTGGACTGAATTGGTAAATGGAGGGGAAAAATGTCTGCAGTGGTTTTCTTTCTGAATTGGCAGCTCATAGCCCCTCATTTCTCAGCATCATCATTTGGGTAGCTTTTTCTCCAACCGCAAGGAGACCCGAAACTTCACACTGACTCACGTCTCAAGCCCTGCATTTTCAGCAGTAGTGCCCACTGGAATGTACTTTTGAGAAAACAAAACCAGGGGCTTGTGAGGAATTACAGGAGTTGGAGGACATCTGGAAATCCCCCACCCATTTCTCCCTTTCAAGCTTTCTGTTAACACACATGAGCTTGAGATAGTTAATTTTTCCTTCCTTCCCTTTTCCCCCCTTTGTCGAACTCTCAGCTGTCTCAACATTCTGTCCCTCTGGGGCATATTTAGTACTCATCAGGACATTTTTCAAAGTTTCTTTCTTCTTTTGGTTAATTTTCAAAATCATGTTTTTCTGCATGTCCAGAGAGTCCCCGAGTAGACCCCTGCTTCGTCTGCAGGTGGCCCTGTTGTCTGGCTTTTGACTGTTTAGCAGGCGCCATATCTTTTAAATGTTGTGTCTTTTGTATTTTAACATTTTTTGTGTGTATGTGTTTTATGTTTTATATATATTGTTTGTATTGGTGATGTGTAACAGCTCTGAGGCCTTCTTTGCAGGGGGAGAACGGCATATAAATAAATGACTGTTGTTGTTATTATTTTATCATCCATAGAGTCCACCCAGGTTACTACTTAATATAGTGATATTTCAAATGTTATTGTAAAGTCTCTGATTTAGAATTGCCACATCAACAGGCTGACATTGGTGCAGAAACTGTTGCTGTGAGTTTAGCTGTCTTTTGCAACTCCTGTGAGCAAGTGTGGCTCCGGTGCTTTTTATTTGATATAAGAGTTTGATTTCTTTTTAGAAAATATTATTTGCAGCTCTCAACTTGAAAAATAGATTTGGCAGGGCAGAGCTCATGTTACTTGCTTCCGTTTCACTTACCTTCAGCAAATTATAACATTGTACTGAACTCGCACATACGGTCATAATTCTGTGTTGCTTGCTTTGAAAAATAAGCATGAGGTAGATGTGATTAATTCTTCTCTATATTAAAAAAAAAAAACGCTTCCTGCACATAGACAACCAACACAACAGGCAAAGAACTGGTTCAAACCCTATCCCTCTAACGAACTACACATACACACACACACGTGTGTGTAACAGATGATTTTGTTGTTGTTATCTGCCCTGAGCCTGGCCTTGGCTGGGGAGGGCAGGCTAGAAATTTAAACGAATAAAACAAAAAATAGGGGTTTTTAAAGTGACTTTTAAACACATAATCTGAAAGAGGTGTAGTCTGTTCTGCCAAATTTTTCCACCTTTTCTTCTGCATGTATAAATCCAGCCTCAACCTCACTTACATTACACAAACGTGTGCATGTTATATGGTTGCAAAAATTATTGGCACTAGCTTGTCCGCGATTCCTATTTTAAAACAGCCAGTAGTTCATCAGTTTGTCCAAGACACATTGCTTAGCCCTCATGAGTCTGTCATAACAATGAAGCAGTCAGGGAACTTCATGAAAACTTGGATGAATGATATACCATACAATATGTGAGAGATGGGGAAGAAGCCAGGGGTCCTGAACACTATCGCTGGGTGTAAGATTCATGGGGAGGGCTCACTGCTTGTTGACAGAGCATTTTCTTTGCAGGTAGAAGGTCTTCTACCTCAGCATCTCCAGTTTTTTAAAAAGGATCAGGAAGTAGGTGATGCGAAGGACCTCTACCTGAGACCCTGGAGAGCTGCTGCCAGTGAGGTAGATAATACTGGCTTTGAGAGTCCGATGGTCTGACTCAGTATAAGACAGGTTCATGTCATGCCTATGTCATGCAGTGCTTCCTTTGTGGGAAGCAGGTGTTGTTACCATATTATGGTATTCCTTCTATGAATGTGGTTGTTAGCATTGATAACCACATTGGTCAATCTCTGTCCCTTGCACTTTCCAATATTAAAAGACACCGGCAGTTTGCTTTGCAGAAGAACAAAACAGAAGTTCCATGGCTCCTTGAAGACTAACAATATTTATTCCAGCGTGAACTTTTGTGAGCTGGAGCTCACTTCTTCATATGCAGTTGAAAGAAAAAAACCATTTCCTTCATGTTTATTTATATGTTTATACAAGAAAATTTGTAAAAGAAGAAATGTGTAAAAGAACAGACTCTAGTTACACCTTGTTAATTTCACTTCCCTCCCCCTCTGATTTTGCATGCTCACTGTGGTACTAAGTGGCTTCTAGTGAATATGTTGCATGTATTGCTTTGTGATAGTCTGCTTCACCTTGCACAAAAATGGTGAAACTACTGAGCCAGCCCATCAACACACATACACATGCGGATGCTCACACACACACATACTCTTATACTGAAACCGGGCTTAGAATTCCTGAGATTTGGAGGAAATATGGATAGTTTTATCTCCTGGTTTCTTTAATGCAGCAGCCCAAATAGCCCAGTTTTCCTAGAGCTCATCAGAGCTTGGGAGCTAAACAGGGTCAGTCACAGCCAGTATTTGGGTGGGAGACTACCAAGGAAGGCTAGGGCTGCTATGCAGAAGAAGGTCATGGGACACCACCTCTGCTCACCTCTTGCCTTAAGCGCCCCATGGTTGAGGTCACTATGAGCTTGTCGCAACTTGACAGCACATGCTCTCTTCTTTAATGCATGTTGTTCTTTTTCTCTCACACTGTAAGGACTAGAAACTTGATAGCAGGGATTCTTTGCATGCCTGCTGGCTCGTGCAGGTTGCCTCCCAAGTCCTCCTGTCGTACACTAACAGAATCCTTCCCCTGTAGAAGTAGGGAGATGAGGAGAAAGCTGTTCTGAAGCCCATTTGATGACCTCTTGAGAGATCTCCTCTGTGGATAACAAACATCCTCTCTTTGGAATGGACTATTTCATTGTAGTCTTTTTGTCTGCATGTACCTTGTCTTTAGAGACTCCCCAGACTCTCCGCCTGAGGAAGGCTCTCAGAAATCTTTCCTCATTCTTTCCTTTCCACGCTTTCCAATCCTTTCTCGTCCTTCTCTACCCAAAGGGTGAGCTAGAAACAAAAATTATTTTTCCATCCTCTTTGCATGCGATGTATTTGTGCGGCTCCTGTGTTTGCTTGCAATGGGACAGCTTTACCCTGATGCAACACTGTTGTTCCACTGGACAGGGGCATCCATTCCCTGCCTTCCTCTCCCCGTGACCTTTAAAAAACATGAGTGGGTCAGAGAGCCATTTTCTTTAATTTTGGGTTTCAGGAGCAAAAACAATCTACAGCTGCAATTGGCTGGTGATGTTACTAGAGGAATGTGTGAAGTAGAAATGAGGCAAATAATGTTTGCTAGTGAAGAGACAATGTGTCTAAGAGGACCAATTTGTGTGCCCAAAAATGTTCTGTGGAGTTGCTCATTTAAAGGATCCTATTGTATCCACACTCCCGTTTGCATGCAATGGTTTCCACCAGCACAGTTTCCCTCTGGGCCATAGTATTTATTTAGATATTTATACCGCAGTTTTCTCCCCAGTGGGGACTCAAATAACATCATTCTCCCCTCCTCCATTTTATCATCACAATAACCACCCTGCAAGGTAGGCGTAGGCTAATTGAGGGAGAGTCCTCATGCCTGGCCGATCTGTTGCCTTTTTATCCTGCCCCTTCTCCAAGGAGTTCAAAGTGGAATACATGCCTCTCCTTCCTCCACCCACATTACAATGTGACCTTAATGCATCATATGTCACCATCAGGACTATTTACTTAAAGTGGGGGGCATATGCAAACGTTCAAGGCCCCACCCGCTTTCACCAACATGCCCTACACACTGTGAAACACAGTGATGTGTGACAGTGTTCATTGAGCTAAAAGGAAAGCTCAATTGCCCCTGGTCTGTACATCTAGCAAGTGGGAAGGAGAAAACTTCTTCAGAGTGTGCTTGGGTGGGGTGGGGATTCATCGACGATAATCACATATTTGATTGTCTGGTGAGACATCTAGACAGGTTCCTTTATAAATACAGCTACTGGATAAATAATAACTCTTGAGGAAGATTCGGCTGATGAGGAAACAAAATGTGGGGATTTCACTTCTGCGATTCAGACCCTTTCCCCTCTGGATTCCTAATAGGAATGCAACCCACGCAAGATAAGCCGCTGTGCCCTGTCTTGCTGAACTGCTGATGAAGGAGGAATGTTAAAGTAATGGGCTTTTTCTTGCATCTGCTTTTATCTTCTCTGTCAGTTGTGAAAGATTATATCTACCTTACATGTACACATCTCATGTGCATGAGATAACACGGTGGGAAGTGAGCATTGGGGATATCGAGTGCTGTAAGATTTCTGACTTCTCTCTCAGTGGTTGCTGAAATCTGCTTTTATCAAGCTTTTTTTTTTTTTCTTTGTAGACAAACTCAGACGGTGACAGTGAATCCAGTTAGGAGACGATCCTCTTCCAGGATATCTCTGGTAAGGTTTTCAGTTTTAAGCTATTTTTAATTTGTTTTTGGTAAATTAAGAGTATTAATAAGAATAAGGAAGTGATATTTCCTAAAAGATAACCATTTTGGTGTAGTTTGCCAGTAACGCTATTTCAGTAGCAAAATCTCTTTTGAGGCTGTTTCAATGACTTTCATGAACCAAGCAGAAAGTTTGGTCTCCAACCATTCCTTACCAAGGACCGATGATCCGTCCTTTCCCAAGCAGAATACTGAAAGGAATACCAAATAAATGTTATTTCCATTTGTCGGCCAATGAATATCTTCCCTTCAATTTTTAACAGAGGAGCTTGTTTACTATCACCTTTTCGATTTGGTTTTATCAGTGGGTGAGAATTTGTATGTTCATGTTACCAACCATTTGGATCTGGACTAATAAACTGCCCCAAAACAAAATGGTTGTATACTTGTTTCTTTTCTGGAATAGTGGTAGTAGTAGTCAACTAAAGTGTTCAAATAAATAAATGCGAAAGGTTAAAAGAAGCCACTGAAACCTCAACGCCCTAGATGTATACATTTAATTTATGTTCCACTCTTAATATGTGGAAGCGGTTTACCACCCTAGTCTCCCTTGTTTTAACAAAACATTTGTCCAGGCTACTCAAAAAGAAGAAGTGGTTGAGTGTCAATCTGCCCTCATTCACCAGATTCCTGTCTCTCCTGCCCAATCTGGATTCAGTTCCCAAAATCTGGTTCATGGAACCAGAATTGAACAAAGGGTGTGGAAGGATTGTGGCACAGTGGTTTTAAGGATCACAAGGGAACACAATGTGGGATTGGTGATGGCTGCCAGTCATTGGTATTTCATATTTTTGTAGATGAGGATAAGAATTAGCAGGAATCGTCGATTTTTACTGAGCTCTATTTACAGCATTAGGGTTTCTGGTACATTTCCTGAGATTATTTCTTACACTTCAAAGCTTCCTCGTGGCCCTAATGCTGTAAATAGAGCTCAGTAAAAATCGACAATTCCTGCTAATTCTTACCCTTATCTACAAAAATATGAAATACCAATGACTGGCAGCAGTCATGGGGCTGATTGATTAGGGAAGCAGCAAACGGGGGGTTGTTTCCCTTATCTAAATCCCTGCCCAAAACAAGATAGATCCTCCTTGCTCTTTCATTAGATTCCACATGTGACCAGTGCCCACCCCTCTCATGCCAGTCCTCCACTTGTAAAAACGGAATATTACTTAGAAGGATTCTGTACTGTTCAGACAAGCAAAACAAAGACTTTAAAGCACTTCAGCTTATTGAGTTCTATCTAAATTCTTATAAATGTCCCCATTTACATTAAAAATGCCAGGTTCAGTTCCGGGTGCTTCCAGTTAAAATGATTTCAAGTAGCATGTGTTGAAGAAAACCATTTTTTGCCTAAGGCCATGGAGAGCTGCTTATCATAGTGTGTAATCCTGAGCAGGGCTGACTGATTTTCTGACTTGAGTGTTAGTTTGATACATGAGAGAGCTCTCGTGTTCGGTCCAATGGAGCTCTTGATAGTCTAGCAGATTTTTAGAACAACTGAATCTATTAGATAATCTAATATTTACATCTCTGAATCAACTCACTGCAAATATTGCAAATCTGGTGATTGGTAGATGATGCAGCCTGTTCCCTGCTAAGAGATTTTGGCTGATCAGGATTTGACCGTAGGTGCTTGACAAAATATCCTGAATCAGCAGTTTTCTTGCTGGCTTAGGGGTTCTGTTTCTCAGATGTGGGTACATATCTGACAAAGAGTGGTTTGACTCTAAAAAGCTTATACCCCCAAAATCTTGTTGATCTGTAAGGTGCTACTGGCCTGGAATCTAGCTCTTCTACTGCCGACCAACACTGCTACCCTCTGAAACTGTGTATGTATGTATGTATGTTGATCTGAGCTTCTCAAGGGAACATTGAGGGTCATCCCATTAATTTATTTTAAGATAACCAGTTGGTATAGCTGCTCCTTTTTTCTTTTAAAAGCTCAGATCTGCCTTATTGAAATGAATGGGGTAAGAGGGAGCGTTTTCAATAGCTCTGTATGCACATCTCATTTCTTTTCAGCAGCCTAAACCACAGCCTTATATGATGCCGCCACCGCCTCAGTTACATTACAATGGACACTACACAGAACCATATACGTCTTCCCAAGGTAAAAGGTTTGATGTGCTCAGGAAATATAAATACTTTGCACTGCCAGTGTATTTTGTAAAGGAGCTTTGGTGGTGGTGGTGGTGGTGGTGGGAAATTACATTCTCTAGTAGGAAGAGCACCCTTATCTGGATGGCCCAGGCAAGCCCAATCTCATGAGATTTCAGAAGCTAAGCAGGCCCTGGTTAGAACTCGGATGGGAGGCCACCTGTGAATACTAGGGGCGCTATGCAGAGGCAGGCAATGCAAACCACCTCTGTTTGTCTTTTGTGTTGGCAACCTTGTGGAATCACCATAGGCTGGTTTTAACTTGATGGTGCTTTTCATCACCCCCTGAAGGAAGAGCAGAGAGTGATTTGAGGACAATGTATTCTATCAGGTTGATAATGCTAAGCGGGTCTCCACTTGGCTGGTGTCTGAATCAGAGACTGAACTCAGGAGATCCACATATGATGGTGTGAATGTCCTTAATGGAGTGCATTGGTATGCATCAGATGTAATAACAAACCATCATTCACTGTTACATGAATAAGCCTAGAGAAATCATGCATTCTGCGTTCCTTCTCCCTCTCTCTTCCATTTGTGCATGGTAATGTAATAAAGGACTTTTGCTTTTAGTGGCAAACCACAAACTATTTTTCACCCTCATCCTTGGAAACCAGAATCCCAAAGACTGTTTTAATTTGGTCTGGAATCTTGAATTGCAGGGAACAGCAAACCATACATGTTGTGTTCAGACACAACATCAAACTGGTTTTCCACAATCTCACATGAGCAGAGAATTCCCCTCCACAGGCTGATTCATGTAATGACAAGCAGTGGTTTATCGTTAGGGCTGCAGTATGTAAGTAAAATAAGGCTAGTAAAGATTAAAGGCTGGTTCAACCGTTCTTTTTTAAAAAAAATAAAAATTCCTCAGCCATTGTGCCAAGTGGTAACTGCAAGCCTGCTGCCTAGGCACAGAGAGGTGGTTCACTGTATGCAAGGAAGAAGATACTGGGGTGGATCTAACTATCCTCAAGGACTCTTCCTACAACTTAAGTGGCTGTTCCTCCAATGAAAGAGCTAGTTAAGTTGGAAGAAGACTCCTTAAGTTGGAGAAGGACTTTAAACTTGGAAAGGTGGGCTATAAATATTTAAATAAATAAACTTTGCTCAGTGAAATGGTAGGATACACCCCTCTACTGGGTAACCACAGCCTAAAGGGGTAGTCCCCTGTGCTAGCACCAGGTCATTACTGACCCATGGGGTGACGTCACATCACGACATGTACTAGGCAGACTATGTTTATGAAGCAGTTTGCCATTGCCTTCCCCAGTCGTCTACACTTTACCCCCAGCAAGCTGGGTACTCATTTTACTGATCTTGGAAGGATAGAAGGCCGAGTTAACCTTGAGCCGGCTACCTGAAACCGACTTCCGTTGGGATTGAACTCAGGTCGTGAGCAGAGCTTTTGACTGCAGAACTGCAAATAGCAAATACCCCAAGGCAAATGGCACACTGACATTGCTATCCTACGGGCACTTCCCTGGGGGAAAGACCCATTGAGTGGACCTGAGTAAGATACTGAAAAGACCTGCACCGGATTGCTGTCTACAAGTGTTTTCAAATCCTTGGAGAAGTTGTCAAATATTTAGTCGTTAGCATAGAAAGAGAGGTGGTGCTCTTACTAACACACAAACACACTGGGTGAGGCAGGAGATGAACATTTTTAGTAACAGTTATTAACTTTGTCTTTGGTGTTTCTGTGTGTTGCTATAAATGGATGCTGACTAATTTCTTCCAGATAATCTCTATGGGAATACTCAGAATGGCTATTACTGCCACTCTCAGACCAGCCTGGATAGAGCCCCTCATGATTACAATGGCAGGATCCGCAACGGCAGCGTCTACAGTGCCCACAGCACCAGCTCTTTGAATAACCCCCAGCACTACATGCAGCCGTCGCCAATGTCCTCCAACCCGAGCATTACCGGCAGCGACGTCTTGAGACCCGATTATGTCCCGTCACACCGGCACAGTGCCCTCATACCACCTTCTTATCGGCCTACTCCAGATTACGAAACTGTGATGAAGCAGCTTAACCGAGGGATGATGCACTCAGACAAGCAGAGTCATTCAATGAGGAATCTAAACATTGGCAATTCGTATGCTTACAGTAGGCCTGACGCCTTGGTGTACAGCCAGCCTGAAATCCGAGAACATGCGAATTTCACCTCGCCTCACTCTGGCCACTACCCGTTTAACCTGAATTATAGTTTCCACAGTCAGTCCCCTTACCCCTATCCTGCTGAAAGGCGGCTGGTGGTCGGAGCAGTGAGTGTTCCAGAGCTGACAAATGTTCAGTTGCAAGCCCAGGATTATCCTGCGCCGAACATCATGAAGACTCAAGTGTACCGTCCTCCCCCTCCTTATCCTTACCCGAGACCTGCTAATAGCACTCCGGACCTGTCCCGGCACCTCTACATCAGCAGCAGCAATCCAGATCTCATCACCCGCCGGGTCCATCACTCGGTCCAGACGTTTCAGGAGGACAGCCTGCCGGTTGCGCATTCCCTCCAGGAGGTGAGCGAGCCCTTGACGTCAGCCCGGCACGCGCAGTTGCAGAAGAGGAACAGTATTGAGATAGCTGGGCTGGCCCACAGCTTCGAAGCCATGAGGGTTAAAGAGAGGACAATGTCAGCATCCGCGGCGGACGGAGCCCCTCCCAAGGTTGTTCCGGCTCAGCCCGTTGTCTTCCTGGAGAGGACAAAACAAGAGGAAAATGAGCGGGAAGAAAATGTCAACTACGGGCATAAGAAGTCTCTTTCGGACGCCACAATGTTGATTCACAGCAGTGAAGAAGAGGAGGAGTTTGAAGAGGAAAACAAGCCCCCGGCAACTTTCTCCCCTCTCATCAATGGCAAACCCCAGCTTCCCTCTGTCCTGGGATGTTACCCTCCCGAATCCTTGCTGAACTATCCCTACACTTCTGTTGTTCCACCTGCTGGTCCTTTGCACATCCTTGAACCTAAGCTGCACATCACTGAGACGAAGGCAAAAGAGGGGAACCCTGCTCCTATCATGGCTGACACCCAGGTGCACAGGAGAGGTGACGGACTGTTGACCCCGTCTGTGTCCGAGTCTGACTTAACAACGTGTACAAGATACAGAGTGCGAAAGGATTCGGTCAAGAAGAGACCTGTGTCGGAACTTCTTTCGGGGAAGAAGAATATAGTGGAAGGTCTGCCTCCTTTAGGGGTAAGTTTTCCTGCTGAAACACCCGCTTGCATTACATCAGTCCCTCAGCTCATTTAGCCTGGTATTGTCTACTCTGACGTAGGATTTCAAGCAAAGGTATTTCCTGGTCCTGCTACTCAAGATTTGTTTTTAACTTGGACATGTATGTGACTGAACAAAGAATGTAAATAATGGGTTGGACAAGTTATAGAGATGTGGTTCTTTGGCGTGCCACCTGTTACTCTTATGGGCACTGTGCCCTCCACTTTGGCACTTACCCCATGTTCCAGGAAAGGAAGCAATGTCATTAGCCTGTAGGGATTTTTGGTTGGCAGGTGGTTCCCACCTTGAAACAGCCACCATTGAAGGGACAGGAGGACAGGTAAGCTGCAGGGTGGAAATCAGGGATGGAGGTAAAGGGCCTGTCCTCTCTAACAGCCCCCACACTTCTCTGCAGTCCTCAGCACTCTCGTCCGAGCACTGGGGCAGCTGTCAGGAGGAGAGCAAGCTGACCGCAGAGAAGGGAGAGTAAAAACCACCGCCGCCACAACAGCCATCTGGGAAAAGACCAAGCTGGCCACGGGGGTGGCGCTGGTTTCACTCTCTTTCCTCCATGGCCAGCTTGCTCTCCTCCAGCCACCTTGGCAGTGTCACTCTCTTACCTGATCTACTTGGCGGTGTTTGGGGAGGCGACATGCAGGGCAAACAACACTCATCTGGCTCTTTTGGTTGGTGGCAATTGCAAATGTGGCTCTACGCAAACCACGAAGTGAATACCATTGGGTTAGATCCAAACCAAGTTTTCTGCAGATGAAAAAAAGAAGTGTGTGTTTAACCGTTGCAATCCTAGAGAGATGAAGCTCACAGTTTTGCTAGTAGTTTGAATGACCACATATCCTACTGGATTGAGAGAGATGTGCCAACAAAATTGTCCTGATTTCCGGCAACTGAATATTTCACTGTATTTGACCAGTTGCACACAGGGCTGTGTGCTGTTGAGATTCTATGGGAGTGCAAATGAGACACAGAATGTGTAGAATTTGGAGACTCAGCATTCATCCAACAGGAGGGTCTGTGGCTCAGTGGTAAAGTATCTGCTTGGCATTCAGAAGGTCCCAGGTTCAATCCCCAGAATTTCCAGTTAAAGGGACTGGGCAAGCAGGTGATGTGAAAGACCTCTGTCTGAGACCCTGGAGAGCTGCTGTTGGTCAGAGTACGCAATACTGACTTTGATGGACCAAGGGTCTGATTCAGTATAAGGCAGCTTCATATGTTCATATGTTATGGTGGCTAGCATGCCAGACTAGGGGTTTGGGAGACCCAGGTTCAAGTCCCCACTCTGCCATGGAAGCTTGCTAGGGCCAGGTGTGTTGGGCCAGGTTTGTTGTTGTGAGATAAAATGGAAGAGAGGAGAACTTTGTAAGCCACTGTGTGTCCCCATTGGGGAGCAAAGCAGGGTATAAATGAAGTCAACAGACTACAGAATTGCTTTGCCTGCCTAACAAATCTAAACTTTCCATTTTTTATAAAAAGTTTCTAGCTCTCATGATGATGTATGGGCAGTGCTTGATAGATGTGAGAAACCTGCTGAAGGAGATTTCCATAGGCAGATCACAGAATAAATTCAAAAAGGACTCTGAAAATATACATGCAGCTATCATCAACTTATCAGAAAATATAGCAATATAGGACATCGAATGAACAATGCAGTAGGACTAGGAGTACAAAATTGGATGACAATGCTAGCAACTATGTGGACATACAGCATAAGATATACAATAACCAATGCAAATGAACCATACAATAGAACTTGGAATGCAAAACTGAACGCCAACACCAATGCAACAGGACTAGGAATATAAATTAAATGACAGGGTGAACAGCAAATTGCACAGGCTAGCAGAGTTCGAGCCCTGTAGAATGTGGGATTATGGCAATGTAGTATCCCCTCCCTACTACCATATGAAGGTGCTCTTCTGGACCGTTCTGTCTGACAAACTACTAATTTCATTACAAGAATGCCCTTCTGAACTTTTCTGTTTTGCACATTTTGCAGAATGTTGGTACAGTGGGAGCCTTCCTGACCTCCTTTGGCAGGCCGTTCCACAAGATGGGAGCCACCACAGAGAACGTACATGAGCAGGAGATAGAACCAAATATATTCTGATAGCTCTTTCGATATGTGATGCATTCCAAAGATTCCACAATTTTATAAATGAACAAGTTGTTCAGTGGTCAGATAGCAGGGTTTGAGTGCCTCCCCATCTCCGCATAGTTTCTTCCCTCGTACCCATGACTACTAGAAATTAGAATAAATTGTGCAAAATAGTAAACTTTGTAGGAAGACTTATTTTGCACAAGCTGTTCTGGATCCACAAGTGTGCCCAACCCTGATAGTAGTAAAATGTATATTTCCAACTTAATATTTTTAAAATCTCTTTGGTAAAGCCAGCATTGATGTAGTGATTAGAGTGTTGAGCTAGGATCTGAGAGACCCGGGTTCAAAATCCCCACTCTGCTGTGGAAGTAGGGCAACCAGGTTTCCTACTATATTGGGAGACCTCCCTCCCTGGGCCCATGTTTCCCACTACCACTTAACAGGGTAGCAGGGAAAAGTGAGGGAGGGGGATTTGCTGTCAGTCCAACACTGCGTCACTTCTAGCATGAACCAGATGCAACAACATCATGCAGCTTGACACTCTGAGATTCACCCCAAACTCTATGGTTAAATAACAGAGTTTGTGGTGAATCCTAGACTGTTGTGCCAATACAATGACATCACTTCTGGGGCGCACCCAAAGTAACGTTGTGCCATTGGACAAATGGCGATCCCAACTGCCTTCAGTCGCCTGCCAGTTGTCAACACTGCACTAGCAACCATAGGAGGAAGCTTTCTGGGTGATCTTGGGCCAGTTGCACATATTTAGCCTAACCTACATATAGGGTTGCTAGGCAGTGCCTGGCAACCAGCGGGAAGGTTGAGGGACAGTGTTGCAGGAATTTTTGTTTTAATGCAGCCTTGTGTACTTACGGGACGTTCTTACCAGAAGTGACAAAGGGTAGCTCTGGGGATCACCAGAAACTCTATGGTAAAAAATAAGGTTCCTAGAGCTACCTTTTATCGATTCCCATAAGAATGTATGAAGAAGTCCTCAGCAAAACGGCTACATCCTATTGCCAAGATTTGTCTCCACAAATCGCTTTGTGACACACCACGTATGCCGTCTTGAGTTCTTTGGTGGACGGGCAGGATAACAATGTAATAAGTCATGAAAACAAAAGCGAACTCCAAGCAATTTGGGTGCAGGTTTTGGCCTACCTGCCCTATATTTGGGCTATTAATTGTAGTTGTTTAGAGTCCTTTGTCTCAAATTCTTTTCCACAAAGGTCTGCTTGTCATTCCTGGGAAGTTTCAAAAAGCTCGGAAGTGGAATGAAGACATACCAGGTGGAAAGAACGTTGCTTTGCTGCCGCCGTCTGTATAAAGTTATTAGCTGAGAGAGAGAATGAGCAGGCTGCACTCTTCGTTTCCTCTTCGCAGAAGAATGGCTGGAGGGGCGATCCTCCTCAGCCGCAGTTCTTCTCTGGCCTGCATCTATCATGTACGACCTAGTCCTGTCAACTGCGAATTCATAAGTGCGTCTTGTTTCAGCAGGTCATGAAAAAGAACAGAGCTGAAGCCAAAAAAATGGGACCTTTGAAGTTAGCTGCTCTAAACGGGCTGACGTTGTCTCGGCTGCCGCTGCCGGATCAAGTAAAGGAGGAACCTGCCAGGGCCACAAACGACGAACGGGTGGGTTTGAGCTTTCCTCGAGGTGCCCATTGTTCAAACGTTCTTTTCTGTTTTCATGATGGCATAATCCAGGTTGCCGTTTTATCTGAGTAGCAGCATCGGTGTTTGGGCGCAGCTCTGATGTGTGTAAGAGAAGTGTCAAACCCCTGCTTTTTATTTTTGCTGTATTTGTGTAGTTTTTTTAAAATTCCTGTTAGTGCTGCGTTGGATAATCGGTTGAATCCAAAGGCACCCCTGTGCAAGCCGTCATGGAGACTTGCTCAGAGGGAATTTCCATAGGGGTTTCCATGTTAGTCTGTTGCAGTCTGTTGCAGCCAGATGAAACAGAAGTCCAGCGGCACCTTCAATACTAACAAGATTTATCCCTGCATATGTTTTTGTGAGTCAGCGCTCACTTCCTCAGATGCATGACTCACACAAAAGTTTATGCTGGAATGAATTTTGTTAGTCTTTCAGGTGCCACTGGATTCCTGTTAAATTTTGTTGAGAGGTGTGATAAAAATTCGTTAAATAAATGTGGGGTGTTTTCCCCTTCCATCCTTTCTCCAAGGAAATCAGGATGGTATATAGGGTCGCCAGCCTCCAGGTACTAGCTGGTGCTCTCCCGCTATTACAACTGATCTCCAGCCAATAGAGACCAGTTCACCTGGAGAAAATGGCCGCTTTGGCAATTGGACTCTATGGCATTGAAGTACCCTGCCCTCCCCAAACCCTGCCCTCCTTAGGCTCCACCCAGAAAATCTCCCACCAGGAGCAAAGAGGTCACCTAGCAACCCTAGTGGTGTACATGATTCTCACTCCCCATTTTATCCTCACAACAACCCTGTGAGGTAGGTGAGGTTGGAGGAGTGACCGTCCCCAGCAAGCTTCACAAGAAGAGGGGCTGTGATCTCCATGGATTTTTTTAATGTCCCTTTGCGCTGTCATTTGATATACTGAGCTACCATTTCTTTGGATCCATCCTGTTTATCTGCACGGTCTAGGGTAGCCCCTGTAGACCAGTGGCAAACGTTCAAAACCAAAGAAGTCATTTGTAAGCATTTCAGGGTTTTTCTTTTTAAATTTATCACTCTATTCAACAATCTATTTGTGGAGAAGATTAAAATTTTGTGAGGAGACTCGGGATGTTCATTCTATTCTCTTTCTAGAGCAAAAGCTTGGAACAGCGGTTAGAACAAGGCATGGTGTTCACCGAATATGAACGTATCCAAAAGAAAAGGCTGACAGATGGCGAGTGTTCGATAGCCCGGTTCCCAGAAAATGCTGAACGGAACCGGTTCCAGGATGTGCTTCCTTACGATGACACCAGAGTAGAGCTGGTCCCAACTAAAGAAAACAACACGGGTTATATTAACGCATCCCATATCAAGGTGAGACCAAAAGTAGGGTTATAAGATGCACTGGGGTAGTCTGCATTAGTCCATTTTGGCAAAAACAAAAAGGAGTATTGTGAGGCCTCAAAAACTAACAGATGCATTGAAATGTATGGCTGGCCTAAGCTAAAGCTCACAATCTTTTGCCACCCCAAGCAGGTCCCGATTGTGCACTTGAGCTGTAATCCTAAGGATGCTTTTCTAGTTCTACAGCCAATTGAATAACATGGGACTTACTTCTGAGTAGACCTGCTTAGAATTGCTCCATTGATCACTTTTGGTTGAAGCCAGCCCTGTTTCTGGTCCAGAAACGCTCTTTACAGCACCTTTTGGTTTTTATCAGGAGTAAGGGGAACATTTTCATTATCACTTCTGCTGCCCGGCTGCTTCTATTAAAATGAGAACTGACCAGACCAAAAATGCTATAGCTAGAAATCAATCAGTGAACTCAACTGGCGTGGATGAGTGTTAGCACCGAAGAATGCACGTTTTCCGAGATAACACGATAAAAATGCCTGCGGTATTTCCAGCATGCTTTTCTCTATTTCTCAAAACTTTCCCCCATGCTGTGAAATACCATCCTTGAAGGCCCAGGCCCTTTTTGCTCTGAAAGAAAGCAGGTTTTGGCTCTGTTTTTTCTCGGTAGGAATTGGCTTAGAAGCTGCTGCCTGCCAAGCCTGGTTTTCTGAATGGTCTTTTAATGTAGTGCAGACATTATATACGTGAATGCATCTGACAAAGTGGCCTCTGGCCCCTGAAGCCTTTTGCCACACTAAACTCTAGTCTTCAAGGTGCCACCAAGCATCTTTTGTCTGAAGCAGAGTGAATTTAGCTTCCCCTCTGGAATTTAAGCTTTAAATGATCTCCATATGTATGAACTTATCCATCAGCATTCCTTTCTCTCGGAAAGCAATGTCTGAGTGTAAGAGGCAAATTATGATTTTGCCTGAGGGTGTTTGGCCTAGCCCAGGCTTAGAAGGCATCTTCTGAACTTCCTAGTTGGCACTGGGCAAACCAGTACTTTATCCGTGTTCTTATCTCATCCCTAGCATATACTTAACATTGTGAATTCTGCACTTCTAAGGCTAAATGCCTGGACATGAAAGTATGCAGCATGAACAGAGTATGCAAGTTGACCTATATTGGTTGTATGCACAGTCTATAAGAACATAAGAAAAGCCATGCTGGATCAGATCAAGGCCCATCAAGTCCAGCAGTCTGTTCACACAGTGGCCAAGTAGGTGCCTCTAGGAAGCCCACAAACAAGACGACTGCTGCAGCATCGTCCTGCCTCTGTTCCAAAACACCTAATATAATAGGCATGGTCCTCTGATCCTGGAGAGAATAGTTACTCATCATGACTAGTATCCATTTTGACTGGTAGCCATGAATAGCCCTCTCCTCCATGAACATTTCCACTCCCCTCTTAAAGCCTTCCAAGTTGGCATACATCACCACATCCTATCTATGGTTATTGGCCACCATGACTAAACAGAACCTCCATGTTCAGAGGGAGAATCCATTTGAATATCAACGGTAAGGGGTAACAGCAAATTTTGGTCCCTGTTTGTAGGCCTTTTGTGGCATTTGGGTGGCCACTGTGTGAAACAGGAGGCTGGACTAGATGGATCGTTGGCCTGATACAGCACAGCAGCTTTCATGTGCTGATGGTTTCCACCTAGTTCATTTTTGATCACCAAATGCTGTTGATTTCTTTCAGCTCTTGTATGACAAATCAAATTACTTTCATAAATGCCTGACTCGGTAACCATTTTTTTTTGTGCTTTCTCAGGTTGCTGTTGGGGGCATGGAATGGGACTATATTGCTACCCAAGGTCCTCTGCAGAATACATGCCAAGATTTTTGGCAGATGGTGTGGGAGCAGGGGGTTGCCATTATAGCTATGGTGACAGCAGAAGAGGTGGGTGCTTTCTTTCTTCACTGAAAGAGAAATCCTTTTTTCTTTCAATCCATGTAAAGTGGCATCAAGTCGCAGCCAACATAGCGATCCCTGGTGGGATTTTCAAGGCGAGTGAGAAGCAGAGGTCGTTTGCCATTGCCTTCCTCTGCAGAGTCTTCCTTGGAGGTCTCCCTTCCAAGTACCGACCTAGCTTAGCTACCAAGATCTGATGAGATTGAGCTACACTATACCATTCCACATCATTTTTCTTTTAATAGCAGTAGAATTTTCCGGAACATTCACTTTCTGAAACCTTTTCGTTATATGCGTTTGATGTTCCAGGAGGGTGGCCGAGAGAAAAGTTTCCGATACTGGCCACGGCTCGGCTCGAGGCACAATACGGTGACATACGGGAGATTCAAAATTACCACCCGATTCCGGACGGACTCTGGTTGCTATGCAACCACAGGTCTGAAGATCAAGCACCTCCTCACCGGGCAAGAGAGAACAGTGTGGCACCTGCAATATACTGACTGGCCAGAGCATGGCTGTCCGGAGGACATAAAAGGATTTCTGTGTAAGTTTTATTTTATTTATTTTGTGTCAGTCAGGTGATGCCTTCGGGGATTGCTTTATGGGAACTAGGTTTTGAGAAAACATCTTTTATAGGGCGTTAGAAACAACTTGCTCCAAACATCTGAACCACCAAAGTCAGTGCATAACCTGTGTAATTTAACATTTGCTTACATTTTATTACAGTATCTTATTTAATTTCGTAATAATTAGTAGGAAGATTACAGAAGAACAAATTCCTGCAAAAAAAAATTCTAGAGTTTTTTGGGTTTGGTTTTCTTTTTTTTTCTTTTTTTGGGGCAAATTCTGCCCCAAACCAGGATTTTTCCAGAGTCTTATCAAGTTGAGGATTCCCTGAAGCTGCAGATTCTCAGCCTGCAAAGTAGAGTTTGGACGCTCTCTTTCCCATCCCAGGCTATTTTGGAAACTATGTATGCACAGACCTTGAGTGTGCCTGCCACCATGCGTACGGTATAATGTTTGTGCGTGCTTCCTGCTTAGCACACCAAGCTTACTTCTTTCCTGGCTTTTAAGATGCAGTCAGATAGGATTTCATTTGTTAAATTCTTTAGGTAGGTCAACTAGTTTGTTGATAGCTGACGTGCTCTCCTTTAGTGGTCTTGTGATTCACCAGGGATGATTTGATATCATGGGTTTTTTAAAAAAATGTTTTAAAAATAGTTTTATTATTGATAGACGGTAATGCTTACAAACAGAAATATATTTTGAAAAATTCTGACCCCTCCGCATTTTAATTGTATTGCTCTGTTATGGTCCTGGATTGATGGGTGACGTAGAAATAAAATGGTCAGCCGTTTGAAAAATGTGCATATGCTGGGAAGTGCGTGGTTCATTAAATGATGAATCCTTTTGGCGTTATGAAATGATAAAATATAACCTGTGCTGAGATTTTGTAAGATTTATATTATTACAATTGCCGTGATCTTGACCGAAAACAAGAGTCATCTACCAACTAAGCCACTTCTGATGGCTTGGCTGTTCTCCTTCCTTGGCTTAGTTATTAGTATGATATCCATTTGAAATAATTTCATACTTTTTTTGTCTTTTCCTTGGATTTGGACAGCATACTTGGAAGAGATACAATCTGTACGGCGCCATACCAACAGCACTGCAGATCCTACCACTCCCAACCCTCCCCTGCTGGTGCATTGCAGCGCTGGTGTGGGAAGAACTGGTGTGGTCATCTTGTCAGAGGTCATGATTGCCTGTTTGGAACACAATGAGGTTATTTTTTTATTTTGAAATTACGGCAGATATGTTGGGTGTCTTATGTTGCAAGAGTGATCAGATCATTCATGGAATAACTCTTGGGGTGTCCTGCACTCCTCCATAAAGCTTACACAGTTCTTGTCAGATTCACATGTAGAGTTTGGCCTACCATCATGGTGGTAGCTTTCCTTCCACTTGTTGGCTTTAACCTCTGAGATTGTTGAATTCCTCCCTTGAAGCATCAGTAGCTAAGGGCTTAGCTCCAGAGATGTGCAATTGGAAACATAAATGGACTTAGCACAGTTCCACTTGAGCAACACCTAGCTGCCCAGAAATTGCACAAGATCTTGTTCAAGCAAAATCACAAGTGGGGATACAATATGTTTTGCTTGGCGCAAATGACCACTTGCTGTGTTTTTTTGTGTATTTCTGCTTGTGTGAGAGCTCCAGGCCAAGTAGAAATTTTGAGCTAGATCCAACCCAATGGCTAGTTGCAGACCTATCTTTCATGGGCCATTGAGTCATTTAATTCAGTATTTACTTTGCAGTTGTCCTCCAGGGTCTTGGCAGAAAAACGTACTTCCTAACCTGAACTCATTTAACTGAAGATGCCTAGGATAGAACTTGGACCTCCTGAATGCAAAACTTGGTGGTTTTGCTTGTCCTTCATGAATTGGCTACTTTTTAAAGCTGTCTAAACTAGCAGTCTTCACAGCCTCCTGAGGATGCAAATCCTGTAAGACAGAGTCTGCTTCCTAACAACCTTCTCTCCCCTTTGATCTTTAGAGACTTCACCAGGCATTGCCTAAGCATTTTAAAGTGCTTTGCGGCAGCCTTTAACTTTCTTTATGAATTCTTCAGATTCTCAAGGCGCTCATTCCTGAGCCCCATTCTGAAATCTGACCATTCTCTGTTTTATTGCAAGCCCAGTAGTAGTTGGTCAGATGTTGCTGAAGCTGTGCAGATCTGGGTCATGTCTTTCTGACCTAGGAATTTCTGCTTGACTGAAGGAAGTTATATAGCATAACCACTATATGTATTTGTTGGATGTTATGAAAACCCCTAAAAACAATAACCGTGCGCCATCAAGTTAGATGGCAACCCCAGGACCATGGGGATTTTAAGGCAAGAGATGAGCAGAGGTGGTTCACCATTGCCTTCCTCTGCATACAGGGCTGGATTAAGACCTTTAGAGGCCCTAAGCACTTAAAAGATGTTGGTGCCCTCATATATATGTAATTCAAAATATAAACAATAATACTAAATCATCAAATAAAATTTTATTTTTCGAAATGAAACAAAACTTACAGTAAGAGGGAAAATAATGTTTATTTTTGTATACTTCCACTTTATTTATATTTGAAAACTTTTCTCCTACATTTTGTGGACCCTGGTTCAGCTGCACCTATTGCAGTTTACCATTTGGCCCATGGTAAATCCGGCAATGGAAAATTTCTGTGGTGCCCCCCCTTCCCTTGATGCCCTAAGCACGTGCTTATTTTGCTTAATGGTTAATCCAGCCCTGTCTGCATAGCCACCACAGTCTTCCTTGGTGGTCTCCCATCCAAATACTAACTGTGGCTGACCCTGCTTATCTTCAAAGCTCTGACATGTTGGGCTGGTGGGGGGCGATTCAGGCTGCTCATGAAAATGCCTAATCAGACATAAGGAAAGGAGTCTCAATCCACACTCAGTTGAAGGCATAGGACCTGTTTCGTTGGCAGCAAGAGTAAGTTGCCATTTGCTGGTGCCTGCTTCAAGCTTGGGTGAGCCTTCGTGCAAGATGCCCTTGGTGGACCTTCTTCTTGCCGTGGGCTTGCTGCCGCCTGCCCGAGCTGCCAGGAACAGAGCACCCATGAAGCTGCCTTATACTGAGGCAGGCCATTTATCTGTCCAGGTCAGTACTGTCTACTTTGATTGGCAGCAGCTCCCCATGGTTTCAGGTAGACATCGTTTACTACCTGGTCCTTTTAACTGGAAACCATGGGGATTGACCCTTGGACCTTCCGCATGCAAAGCGGTTCTCTTCCACTGAGCCACAGCCCTTCTCCCCTCACTTCCAGGAGGCCTAATCGCCATTATTGCTTAGAGGGATGAGCTGATGGACTAGCAGCAGTAGCTGCTGCTGCTTGCCAACATTACTGTTCACCCACCTGTCCAAGCAGGTGAGTGAATGACAATGGGATGCAACAGCATGGGGCTTTGACCAATGGCGAGCTTTTCCCAGGACCTCAGCAGTTGCATGAGAACTCCAGCTCTGATGCTGGCCTTGTATAGTATCTGATTGCAAGAGATTTTATGGATATGAATCCCCCCCGGTACAGCATTCCTCCATAGCAACTGTACAGTGAAGCCTAGCAACATCTCTGTGAAGACTGAGCTTTGTTGATCCCTCTTGTCTTTGATGTTAGCCAGATCACTTTGTTTAGCTCCCATCTCTGACAACGAGCAGTTTCCAGAGCTGGGTGGACCATCTGGGAATTACACAGACAAAACGATTGAAAGTTTGGGCGTCTCATGTCGTCGTGTTATTTAGTCTTTTCAGTGTGAAGGGTATTGCGTGGCTCGGTGAAACAGACTGTTGCTGAGAAGTTGTAATCTGGGCATCTGGAGCAAAAGCCTGTTGACCATTTTCCAATCTGATTGTCTTCCTTCTAGCCACTGGACGTCCCGAGAATGTTGGATATGTTGAGACACCAGAGGATGATGATGGTGCAGACGTTGTGCCAATACACGTTCGTCTATGGAGTTCTTCTTCAGTTCCTTAAGAGTTCGAGGCTTATTTAAACCTTCCCCGCTCCACTATTTGCAAGAGTTTACAAAGCAGAATTTTGGCTTCTGTGGGGGAGATCCTGAGGACGCAACTTGTGTGGAATGACCTTTCTGACATGGTTTGAAGATGCTGAGTGCAAATCCAGGGTCATCCTTTCGGCCTTTGTAGAGCAAGTCCAAGAGCAAATGGGCTCTCCTTTCTTTGCTCATGCCCAGCTATAGCAGAAACAAAAAAGGAAGGAGTGTGTGCTTTTTGTACATGTACTGGTATGCTGTGTTTTCCATGTACTTTTGCGACTGTGTTACTGTAGGCAAACCAAGTGCTGACACTACCAAGACAGTGCTGTGCCGCATCGAAAATCATGGAGGGTTATTTTTTTAATTCAATTTAAAAAAAAATCACTTGCAGATTAGAGAGGGGAAAACCCTAAAATTATGTCTGTGTGTTTGTAGATATGGGGGAATAAGGTGTGCGCCTTTATACCCATGGATTGCCCTGATTCACATTGGAACCAACAGCTGCAATACACCTTTAAAAATAGCACTTCTGGCAATTTAGGTTCCTTTTCTTGTACTTTTCTTAAAGGCTACAGAAAGCACAATATTTCAGCGCAGTTGTATATATGTGAGGAATGGAGGGTCTTGAGTTCTTTGGGGTAAGATTTGTATAGAGCGAGAGGAGGAAATGGGAAGAGATTGTACAGGTAATAGATTATATAGCGTTGAATGTAGTAAAATAAGCCCGAGCACTGTCATGGCAGGAAAAAGGGTAAGTCATAAAATGAGAAATGATTACACCTGGCGTTTTTGTCCACCGAGCTAAGATTTAAGGGGGTGATAACGTTGCCAAAAAGGGGGAAAACATTACAGAATGAGATCTGGTTTCAGAAGGAACCAGGGTGAACAAATGATGAAGTACAGTATATAAGTGCAGTATGATTTGCTTATTTAGAAGATGGTTAGCTACTTCTGGTTGAAATCAAAGCAGATGGAAGTGATCATTAAGCACTTTCTTAGCCTGATACATCTAACAAGAGAGCATGCCATCACTATTCTTGAGGGTTTTTTGAATCCGAGGAAATGCTTTTTAAAGGTGAAGCGAATGTGAGAGGACTTGGTTTTAAAGTAGGACATTGCTTATTGGTAACTAGAGAGGTTGTGTTTGAGACAGGAAACGGCAGGCGCCCTTGCTAGTTTACATGTTCTTGTGGAAAGTTTATATTCCCAAACAAGGATTTTTTTTAAAGAAAAGATTACAGTACAATCCTTGACTCAATTTCTGTCCACTTACAGATTCCTAGACGAAACCTCTAAAACTACTCTTTCCAGGAAGAGGTGATGAGATTAGAAGGAACTGCATATTTTTTGTAAGGTCTGTCCACTTCTTTATGGAGGCCAAGATAAGGCAAATGCCCTAAGTGGGGTGTAAAAGCATATGAAGGCATACCTGTTGTTTGCAAAAAAGTATGTCTTCCCCCTCCCATGGTGACTATCATGAATGTCTTTTATGCACAGGTTGTTTCCTTCACAGTCAAGACCCAAATACTTTGGGGCTTTGTTTTCATTATGCATGTATTTTCCGACCCTTAGAAGTCGCCTCGCTCTCTCCTCACTTTTCCCCTGCATTTTGTGGATGCTCTTTTACCCTGAGTTTAATGTTTGCCTCGATTCCAAATCAAAAGCTGGTCCTGTGCATACTTGTCAATTTTTCTACCCACGCCCATTCTCGCTTCTCCCTCCCACTTGTCTTTCCCCCTCATCCAACCCCTCCCCTCGAAGCTGGAATACTATGAGGCTGCTTATTGGTCAGTTTCACAGCAAGTGTTCAGTTTTAGACCTCAGCCTGATCAAACAGGGTTTTTTTGTTTGTGACTAGCAACAGTGCTGAAATAATCACAAACGACCTATGAGGCTGCTTATTTGGTCAGTTTCACGGCGAGTGTTGGTCATTTTCGGACCCCGGTGCAGAGTGATTTGAGATTTCGATTGCAAATACTGTGCATTGAGAAAGCAGCATATCCAACGGAAACAACCCATGCATAAAAGGCTGAAGTCAGAGGATTGTGGTTAGGTAGTGATTCTCTAGAGGTGCTCATACAATAAAACTTATAATGGCTTTGAATGCCACAAGGGTAAATAACTTGCCTCAAAGCACCTCTAGCTGTATATTTGAGGCTGTTAAGCCAGTTTAATGTCTTGTTAAGCCAAATTAATGTCTTGTTTCTGGTGCAAGGCTCCAGATATGGTTATAAATATTTTAATGAATTAACTTTGTTCATTGGAGGGGTGGGATAGGTATAGGATCCACCCCAATATCAACAGCAGCTTCTTCAGTTGACCCCACTGAGGTGTGGCATTCTAGCTAATTTCTTGGAACTTCTAACATAGACTCTGAAAATGCTACATCTAGCTTTCTCCTCAAACCATGACTGGGTCAGAACTAAATTATAGATGGGGATATAGAGGGACAGATCTAAAGATAACAGAGGGACTTAGCAGTGTTCTGCAGTGGTAGAGGAAGTCAGCATATAAAAACCAACTGTTCTTCTCTCTGATGGACAGCCATTCTGTTTATGGATGAGAGATGGGGCCGGGGCCTTCCCTAATAATCCTGCAGTTCCTTTTGGAGTTAGCTGCTTTGGTTGATTTTTCTTGGGAAGCCTTTTTTTTTTTAAACCAGAGAATGAAGCAAGGCTTATAGTAAGTGAAGAGGGTACTGGATATAGGATGTAAGTTTTTACATGCATGTTTGAGAGAGAGAGAGAGAGAGAGAGAGATCATGTGTCTGCAGCTGTTTTAACCCCATTAAAATCTTTCTTGAAGCACAGTTGAAGAAAAAAGCCTACAAAGGGAAAATGGCACACTGTTTTATTTCATCAGAATATCCCAAAACATTCAGAGGTTGAAACAGTATGGTAGGTTTCTGGGAGAGATTTGGCTGGTTAGGAAATTGAACTTTGTTTTCATTTGAGAGGCAAGATAATTTTGTCTAAGATGGTCTACTGATATTCTTTTCAGGGGTCTATTCTGAACTGCTCCTGGGGCCAAAACACCAACTTCATTGTTGGTTTAGGATTGGCAGTTAGTCCTGGTTCATGTGTGACTACAGTGGTGTGGGAGTTGCTTCCCCATTGTCTCCTTCTCTGCTTTTCCTATCCTGATTTTATGGAGGAATTGTGTGGCGTGAGCAATTGATGTGGTTCCTTGCCATGCTGGTATTGCCCTCCTGAGGGGCTGAATAATGTTTGCATGAGAATGATCCATATGATTTGCACATCCGTTGTGGTTCTCCCTGACTGGACCATAAGGAAGAGGCTCTGTTCTACGCTTCTCCACTCTGACAACATGTGGATTATCCCACCCCTTACCCCAAGGGCTAATTTGCCCTGAGCAGGAAGGGTTGTTTTTTTAAAATTGATCCTGCAAGGGTATCTTTAGATTCCAAGGCCTCAAAATCCCATTGGCCAAAATGGGTGCTTGGCTACTTTTATGATTTACTCTATGCAAGCAAAAGAGGTGCTGGATCTTGCCTTTAATTTTCTCTCTTTTGGTGCCAGAATACAGATTAGTACTCTGCTTCTACAGTAGCACATGTCATTATTCAAGTATTATTTTTTCTAGTATCAAGCTAAAATTTTTACTGTGTGCGCGTTGTCTCTTCTTCAGTCAATACTGTAAAAATGTATAATCACCTAAGCTTTAATTCCTGTACAATTGAAATGGGTTTGTAAAACAATGTACAAATTGTATTTGATAGACAGGCTTGTTTTACTTTGATATGTAATATATGTGAAATGGATTATATCACAGTCTATTTTTGCCATGGAAATAAATATTTGAAGTGCTTATACCCTAGTTGTTTCGTTACTGTAATGAACGTTGTACAGGAAACCCTTGGGACAGTCCCACACACTCAGCCTGACCTACCTCACAGGGTGGTTGCGAGGATAAAAAGGATGAGAGGGAAACTGGGTCCTCTGCTTTGGGATCTCCCTCCTGGAGAAAGGCAGGGTATAAATGAAGCAAATAAATATAGTTGAAGATGAGGGGCAGAGAAAAGATAGATTGGTGGGTGTGAAGAAGAGAAGGAAGCAAGGAGAGGTGAGGAATGGGGGTTGCCAGGAGGAGGGAAAGAGGACATGGAAGGGAAATTAGATATGTGTCCCCCACAAGTCCTTCCGAGTACCCCACTCGTAACAATAATGACAAATTCAATGGTTCTGTGCCTGTCAGTACAGTAGCAAAGCTGGCCTGCCCACAAGATAGTGGTTCTATATACTTGAAAGAATATTTCAAATATTTTTTAAAAAAATATTGGGTTTGTAATTTTGTTTTTAAAAAACCAACTCCTCCTTATCAGCATTCCAAGAAACACTGAGCCATGAATGTTGTTGTACAGGAAGGTACGGAACACAGGGCCGGTAGTAAGGGGAGCCCTGGCTAAATCAAACATATAGTATCCTGAAGGGGAGAGAGTTATGGCCACCTTACACTCCTGCCAGGCAGGTCAAGGGTCTAAGGGTCCTGATTTCCACCACCCCTTCAAGGTACAGTCTTGTTGAGGATTAATTTTAAAAACCCTACCTGTTTTCTCTGATCCTAGTTAACTGGGTTGGATCCTGCCAGCTCTTTTACTCAATCTTCCTCGATTCACTTTCTTGCCACTGTCTTGGTCCCATATGGCTTTTGTCCATGATCTGGGTGGTTAA
The DNA here is from genome assembly GCF_029931775.1 of Euleptes europaea. Classification (NCBI taxonomy): domain Eukaryota; kingdom Metazoa; phylum Chordata; class Lepidosauria; order Squamata; family Sphaerodactylidae; genus Euleptes; species Euleptes europaea. Next base: position 27,404,486 of record NC_079317.1, read on the forward strand.
AGTAGAAAAGCTAGGCTGGATCCTAACCATTGTCTGTTCTACTCCCTGGGCTCCTTAGGATAAGAGGAAAAGGGAATCTTCAGCAGCCTATAATACACTGAGATGAGGGAAGGTGTTTGTGTGTGTTACAGATCTAATTTTAATTTGTGCTGTTTTATGATTTTACCATGCTCTATTTTGTGAAGTTTTTTTGGGAGAGGCAGCATATAAATGTTCAAAATAAATAATCCCAATTGTTTATTCCCTCTCCAAAGCTTTCATATCGCACTTAAAAATATGCCCCCGTGCACTGCTAGTCGTAGGTCCTGGGCTAGGAGAGCAGGAAGCTATTCCTTTAAGAATAGGCTAGGCAGTTTCACTGATCTGAGCAAGGCTGTCAAAGATAGGACATTTTGGAGGACTTTCGTTCATAGGGTCGCCATGAGTTGGAAGCGACTTGACGGGACTTAACACACACACACACACACACACACACACACACACACACAGGCAGTTTCACAAGTAGTCCGCATTTTACAGTGAACGCATGCACATCCTGCCTGTCCCTGTGTTCACTTTATGAATGAACCCAGAGACCAGTACCTGGATAAATGTGGGGATTGCATAGGATTGCATTCCTAAGAACTCTTTCCTGGGAGTAACCCCTTCTGAATAGACTTGAGTAGGATTCTGAGTAGACCTTCTTCGGATTGCACTGGTAGTCTAAACTGATGGTTTTGGCAGTTTCACAAGTAGTCCGCATTTTACAGTGAACGCATGCACATCCTGCCTGTCCCTGTGTTCACTTTATGAATGAACCCAGAGACCAGTACCTGGATAAATGTGGGGATTGCATAGGATTGCCAAGTTTCCCATTATGGCAGGATACCGCCTTACAGCAACTTGCCCTTTCTACCACTACTCCTTTGGGTGATGGGAGATTTTTTTGTTTGTTTGAAAAATTGCTGTTGTGACATCACTTCTGGGGAAAACCCGGAAGTGATGTCAATGTCGCTCTAGAAATCACCAGAAACTGCTTTTACCATAGAGTTTCTGGCAATTCCTAGAGAACTTGACCTTAGATTCTGTTCTCCCCAGTATGTGAAAAGGTAACGCTGTTGATGAGGTTTCTTTCATATTTTTCTCTTCAGGAATGAAAAAAGCATAAATGACCTTTGAAAGAACAATATATTTTAAAAGGTAAAAACACATTCATATAAATCATGCTGTCAGAGACATAACGTGTACAGCAGGACAAGATCCAGCCAAAATGCTTCTAGTAGTTTCAGTTTGAAAACAATCGGACTAAAAAATTACTTTATTTTTGCCCAGCTCATAGAAGTACTGCTATCTAATTTATTTATTTCTAACAGTGGCTGCCAGCTGAACCCTGGAATGACACACCTTTTCAGCACACCGCCCACAAGACTTGCTATGCAATTTTTCTGCAAGCCGGGAGAGAGTCTCTTTCCACAAGTGGCAGATAGCTGACATTTGGATCTCAGCCTGCATTTTCTTGTCTGTTGCATCATAATGAGGACTCAGGATATTGGGGGCTGTATTCACATATCCCCACTCCTACACATGAAACCAGCTGAGTGACCTTGGGCTAGTCACAGCTCTCAGAGCTCTCTCAGCCCCACCTACCTCACAGGGTGTCTGTTACGGGGAGGGGAAGGTGATTGTAAGCTGGTTTGAGTCTCCCTTAAGTGGTAGAGAAAGTTGGTATATAAAAACCAACTCTTCTTCTTCTCCTCAACCCCAAAGGATTTTCAAGGCAAGTGGTGAACAGAGTTGGTTGGCTATTGCCTACCTCTACACCCAACCCTAGACTTCCTCTCCCATCCAAGTACTAACCTGGGCCAACCCTGATTAGCATCTGAGATCTGATGAGATTAGGCTAGCCTGGGCCACTGAAATCAGGGCAAATGCTCCCTTACCACCACCACCCCAATACTATACATAGAAAAATAACATGTTATGGATAAGGCACCTAGCCTAATTTTTTATGAGAAGGAATTCAATCATGTTTTCCTCACAAGCTGTCTCAATTAGTAAAATCCAGACACAAGTTCATCATCTTGGTGAGAACTAGGCCTTAGTAGCAGTGCTAACCGCCCCCCCACCCAGCCCCCATCTGGTTCAATTTCTAATTGCATCTCCAGTTATTTTCAAGATAAGTACCCAACTTAAGTACCCAATATAAAGCCAAGCACCTCTCATCCTATACTTGGTATTACATATACGGTCACATATTTTTGAGGTACCTGCATTTGACACACAAAGCAACTGAGAAAGACTTTGAAAGGTTTGCTGTTAATGGCTGATGTTATTCTGAGTTGATTACTTGTGATCTTCAAGTGGGGGCCACGTTCTCTATGTAAATTTAAAGCACTAAATTCTTCTGAGAACAGAGTTGGGTTCACCTATCCTGAGATTATAAATTAAGATTTGCACTTGAGATACAATTCTCACAAGGAAAGCATCTATCAAGCCCAGCTGATACTGATAACTGTTCTGAAGCAGCTAGCTGACTCCCTTTCTGTCTATAAACACAAAACTCTAGGACGAGTGGAACCAGTTTGGTGTAGTGGCTAGTATGTTAGACTAGGATCTGGGAGACCCAGGTTCCAGTCCCTGCTCTGCCGCAACGACCTTGGGTCAATCATACACTCAACCTAATTTACCACACAGGAGTGTTGTGAGGATAAGGTGGAGGAACGATGTAAGCCACTTTGAGTCCCCACTGGGGAGAAAGGCAGGATATAAATGAAAAAATAAAATGGGGAGGGGACTGCCCCTCCTATCTTCAGATAGTGCTCTGCATCAAGGAACTTTAATGTATGCATGAGGCTTCTCTGCAAGAATGACTTCTCCATTCATTTCATAGACAGATGATCCACATGTGTGCGAGAACCAGCTCCATTCTTTTGTAGAAATGGATGGTGGTCCTGTGCCTTATTATAGCAGTGAAACCAACATGCTGAAGCCCCTAAGTTTGTGGTATCCCAAATGAAGGAATTGGGGATTAAGAGATACATACAATGCCTCATCTCTCCTAGCCATTCTTAGAACTTCACTAAGTGCTTACAAATTTGATATATAAGGATGGGAAGATTTTTTTGGGGGAAAACCCCATACTTTTATTTAGAGTTGAGGCTGATGTACGTACTCCCCTTTCCACACCTATAGTCATGTTCCACTAGTTCTGAGCACTTACTAGTAGCCCTGCTTAAGGAGACAAATCCTCATCGAAAGATGAAGCTGAACACAATGAAATATTGGACTGCACAGGATCCTGGAAAATCTCAAAAATCAAAAGTCCAATTACAACATTTTGAAGAGTGGTCATTTTTGAATATCAGGTTCTTGGCTGGGTTTGCTGTCCATCAAATTAACAGCAAGTTCATGACCCTAAAAGTAAACAAGAAGACTAAAATGTAGTGTTAATTTACGATATGTAGTCTAACAAAGGGAGCTTTGACTCTTGAATGCTTATACCCTGGAAATCTTGCTGGTCTCTAAGGTGCTACTGGATTTGAATCTAGCTCTTTCCCAGGACAGATGGGCCATGCAAAAGTTGCCTATATCTGAACCGTGTGCTGACACTACAGATATTTTTAGTCACTTGGATCGACTAGACACTTCTGCAGGTGCAAGGATTTCCTCTTGCAGACCAAATTTTCCCACCTCCTACCCCAAATAACCTTCATAATCCTGTTCTTGGGAGGGGAACTCCCAAAACAAAAATTTCAGGGAGGGGGGAGAACAGTCTGAACTGCCACGGGAGATAGGGAAATCTCCCCCCATGACCAAAAACCCTTGCACCCATAGAAACATCAGTCTTCATCCAACTCAGTATTCACAGAACAGGAGCTTTTCCCATCAGTACTATGACTTCCAGCTGGCATACTTACAGTGCATTCCTAAGGAGCGTTACTCCAGTCTAAGCCCATTGAAATGAATGGGCTTAGACTGGAGTAACTCTCCTTAGCAATGTACTGCTAGTTAACAGGTGCTGCACGTGCATTCCCTTTGTCGAGACAAAAATGTTACCACTGTTTCCTCAAATGCATTGTAAGTTGCACATGGATCCCATAATAGAGATGGATTAGAAATGGCATTTTGTAATTGCAGCCTTAATGAAAAAGTGAAACTGCATATTAAAATAAGGGCACAAAATGAGTGGTTTCAATGGAAGTTTTTTCTCTTTCCCATCTTAAAAGACAGAGGGAGCTCTTCCACCACATAATTGGGAATGTGTCACTTGACTAAATGAAGATAGGGACAGGCAAAAAACTTTTTACAGTAGGTATGGCCACCAGGTGGTCTTTGCATTAGATTAGGCCCGCACAACCATCTTATCTTCTACCGACTCGTAATCAAAGTATAGTAAAACATTTGCTCAGTTTCAATGACACACAGTGAATGAGATTCCACGTTTTACAATGTCTTCTTTGGATTTGATATATGTAACAAGTGGGACCCCGCAAGGACTTGCGGGAGGCATCTCCTTTCTCCCTCCCCCACTATTTCTTCTTTCCCTTTCCAGCTGTAATAAAAGTTTATAAATTTTCCCATACAAGTGTGCCGAGTCTCCCGTTATTAAACGTTCATAAGTTGTCCTTTCTCTTACACATCCACCCTTTTTTAATGTTATTTCATTATCGAAGCCATTTAATGATATAGTAGCCACTGAATATTCTTTCATCTTTAATTTCTTGCAGTTTTTATCTTACCCCCCTTATCCATCATACTCTCAAAAGTTATCACCCAGTGATCGTCCACAGCAAGATGGAGATTTGAACCTGGGTTTTGTAGAATCTCTGTTACTCCACACTGGCGTTCATAGGGTGGTTGCTGTTGAACAGTAGCAAGCAGCCAGGCCTAGCTGGGTCAAGACACCAGATTTAAGTATCCTAAGATTTGGCTGATTTCGCTCTTAGAACATAAGATGCCACTGCTAAGCCTGAGAGTGGGCACGTGCCCTTACTGTGAGTAGACAGTATCTCTATTCTGACAACTCAGGTAGGGGGGTTACAGTTTGTGCAGTAATACACACTTGTTGGCTCAGTTCCAATTAGGAGAGACTGGAACAGCTCTCAAGTCAGCGTGGTGTAGTGGTTAAGAGCGGTGGTTTGGAGAGGTGGAGTCTGATCTGGAGAACTGGGTTTGATTCCCCACTCCTCCACATGAGCGGTGGACGCTAATCTGGTGAACTGAGTTGGTTACCCCACTCCTACACACGAAGCCAGCTGGGGGACCTTGGGCGAGTTACACCTCTCTTTGAGCTCTCTCAGCCTCCCCTGTCTCAAAGGGTGTCATCTGTTGTGGGGAGGGGAAGGGAACGTGGTTGTAAGCCGGTTTGATTCTCCCTTAAGTGGTAGAGTAAGTCAGCATATAAAAACCAACTCTTCTTCAAGTATCTTGCTGTCCTTGGTTTATACTATTTCTTGGCCTGATCACATACAAAACAGCAGGCTGTGCTCTTGCATGAAAAGATCTCTCCCACCAAACAGTTGGTCACCATTGCTAATTTGTTTATGAGAGGCGGGAAGTGGGTGCCTGGAATCACCCCCTCCTATCAGCTGATCTGCGCTCATCTATTTTGGAGGTATGTTGCAGAGCAAGAGCTGTCTCCCTCTAAACAAACAGGGCAGCTCTTATGACATACATGTCTGGGTGCCCACTGGAGCTCCCCTAAACGCAAGTAATCACTGGACGAGCATATCAGAATTGCCACAAAGAACTAGATAAAGCTTTAGTGTCTGACAACGGTGACGGCATATGAATGCACTGACTCTCAGTTTTGACTATTGCAAATGTTGTATCCATTTATTATAAACAGTTTTATAAATCATCACTCCTGCCTTTAAAATATATATAATTACCACCTCTATGTTTTGAGCTTTCAGCAGACATGCTATCGCATGCGGCCGAGCTCTACAAAAATGTACCTCTTGCCCTCTACAGTGTGTGCAAGTGCTCCAATCGCTAAAGCCTGATTCATAATACTAGGACCTGATGTACAAGAGGTTGCATGAGCATCCAAAACAGGGGGGGAAAGATGGTTCGCTAGCATTTTATTGAATGAGCAACGTCCGAGATCTTTACGCTGCTGGCTTCTTGGTGCTTTGCTGCTAGTTGTTGGCTCATTCTGCGTTGTTGGCGGTGACGCGAAGGGATTCCACCATGCTTTCTTGGAGCTCACTGAGGTCCTGCAAAGACTCACTGGTTTCGAAGTCAGCGTCGCAGGCAGTTGAATTGAGTGTGGGCGGCAAGGTGCACGAGGTGGCCGGGCTTTCGTCATGCGCCGGGCAAGAGGGCAGGTCCAGCCCTGCATTCAAGGAGCCGTTTAGACCTTTGGAAAATTCATCTTTGCCCTCCACCCTCTCGAATGCATCGCTGCATGCGGGGGGTCTCGATGGAGCTGCCTCGCTTGCTAATAAATCCATTGCCTTTAAAAACTCCTCGCTTTTTTGCCTATGAGGTTTGTGGGGGAGCTGGAGATGCTCTGCTGGCTCCTTCCGAACTAGACCCAAGGAGTCAAACCCTTCCTTTTTCTCTTGGTTGCAGCCCAGGTCCTCCTTCAGGATCTCCAACAGATGGCGCATTTTGGTCTAAGGTTTAAAAGAAGAAACGATGCCAGAGCTGCTTATAAACAAAAAAAGATGGTGTTGCTTAAGAAAGGAAGGTTATGCCTTTTCTAAAATATGTGGAGAAGGGGGCATCATGAAGTAAACAATGCCCACGAAATTATAATTGTATGATTTCTGTAAAAAGCACCGATGTATAATAGACCAAGTATTGAAACATAGAACTCATTGAATCACAGAATTAGAAGGGGCCGTACAGTCCATCTAGTCCAACCCCCTGCTCAATGCAGGATCAGCCTAGACTAGAGCAACCCTGACAGATTGTCCAGCCTCTGCATAATGACTGCCGGTGAGGGGGAGCTCACCACCTGCCTAGGAGCTGATTCGATAGTCAAACAACACTTACTGTTAACATTTTTTCCCTAATATCCCACTGGTACCTTTCCACCCACAATTTACACTCATTATTGCTAGTCCTAGCCTCTGCTGCCAACAGGAACAGCTCCCTGCCCTCCTCTAAGTGACAGCCCTTCAAATACTTATAGAGAGCAATCATGTCCCCTCTCAACCTCCTCTTCTCCAGACTAAATATTCCCACCTCCCTCAGCCTTTCCTCGTAGGGCTTGGTCTCCAGGCCCCTGATCATCCTCATCGCTCTCCTCTGCACCCACTCGATTCTGTCCACATCCTTTTTGAAGTGAGGCCTCGACCGTACAACGATGTACTACTGCTGTTGTATTTTTATTTTGTTGTTGCTATAAACTAAACTTAAAGAGTTAAAAGATTTTGCTTTCATAAATGAGCTTGGACTACCAGATAATAGACTAATTAAATACAAATCAATTAACAGCATCTTCCAATGGATTCCTTCAAGAAGTGGCTCAGTGGCAGAGCATCTGCTTTGCATGCAGAAGATGCCTGGTTCAGTCCCTAGCATCTCCAGTTTAAAAGATCAAGTAAAGACCTCTACCTGAGGCCCTGGAGAGCTGCTGCCAGTCAGCATAGGCATTACTGATCTTGAGAGATGAATGGTCTGACTCAGTATAAGGCAGCTTCAAATCTTCTGATATATTGACAAATGATAAGTTCACTAGGAATTCTGAACAGGTACTAAGATTATGCCATGTTATAAGAGGAGAGAGACAGAAACTGTGTGCATGCATGTGTGTGAGAGAACACTAATCTACTATTTCAAAAAAAGGTTCATAGGCACTAGCAGTGATGTTGCTTGAAAGTATGATGCTGCCCTATATGAAGTACGAGACCATTTATTAGTCCACCTAGCACAATTTTGGTGACAAGCTGGCAGTAGCTCTCCTCAACGCCTGATCCCTCCTTCTTGGTCTGGAGATGCCAGGCATTGAACCCGGGTCCTTCTCTATAGCAAACATGTGGTCTACCACAGAGTCACAGCTCTGCCCCCTCCCTGAAAGCCCTTTGGAAGCCCTCTTTGAATTTTTCATATACTCGGCACTTGTGACTTTTACAAACAGGACAGACCTCATTGAGATGATTTTTATTTTGTTCGATGTGACGCTCAAACAACCGTTCCAAAGCCCTGAAAAAGAATCTGGAATTAGAGTGTTACGCAGAAAAATCATCCCCCCCCCAGAAAACTAAATGCTAAATTATGCCAACATTTCTGCACATTCTTTGAAAAAACACAACAGATGGATATGGAAAAACCAGTGTGGCGTAGCGACATGAGTGGTGGGCTAGGATCTGGGAGACTGGAGTTCAAATTCCCACTCTGCCATGGAAACTGGCTGGGTGACTATGGGCCAGTCACTCTCTCCCTCAGCTTGGCCTTCTTCACAGGACTGTTTTGGTATGGTTAAATATGGAGGAGGGGAGCACAATGTTGCCATCTGCTCCAAGTTCCCATTTGGAGCGAAAAACAGGATATAAATATCCAAATAAAATAAATATAAATATAAATACAAAAAAATATTAGAAGTGAGCTGCAACTCGTGAACGCTCATATGCGAGAAATGCCAGAAATTTTGTTAGTCTTTAAGGTGCTATGGACAGACTAACACGGCTACCCACCATGACAAATAAATATGGTTTGTCTTTTGTTGGAAATATGCTAGGTCTAAGCCTATGGCTTCTTGGGTGAATTTCTCAACCACTGTTTCTGTCACAGAGCTCAGCAATATGCTGTGGCTGTGGGGGGATAAGATTTAGCCCTAGTTTACTGGGCCACTCTTGATAGTAAGAGCCAGAGTGGTGTAGTGGTTAAGAACGGCGGACTCTAATCTGGAGAACAGGGTCCGATTCCCCACTCCACCACATGAAGCCTGCTGAGTGACCTTGGGCCAGTCACAGTTCTCTTAGAACCCTCTCAGCCCACGTAGGTAATGGCAAACCACCTCTGAAGGTCTCTTGCTTTGAAAACTCTATGGGGGTCACCATAAGTCAGCTGTGGCTTGATGGCACACACACACCCTTGATACTAGGCTGGGAACAGGTCTCATTCACTCAAACTGCCCACCTCCCCATACGTTGGGATTGTGGGCAAGTTGATGCTGCTCTTCCCTCCAACTGCAGCTGGGCCATGCTACTGACAGTGTGCTTTCGGGCTCTGGCTGCTGAGAGGATGAAGAATGGAAAAAGCAAACACAAGCGGCGACGTGTTGGATTTGTTTCTCGAGTACTGCCGACAGTATTTCTTCCTCCAGCACTGGCAGCACAATGAGGATTATAAATCTGCCCCAATTGCTTCGTTTTAGCTCATGGCTGCTTATAAGGCTACGCACATCACCACTGCAAGGATTTATGACTAAATGCAAAACCTCCAACCTGTTGGAAAACAATCCAAGTTTCAGGATCTCATCTGTGATGTCCTGGATGAAACTTAAATACAGAAGTTCTTCTTCTCTGCACAGATAACAGAAAAATCTATGTTCAGTTTCCAAGCAAAGATATTTATCAAATTGTAGTAGAGACGAAGACATTGGCCATTAATAGTCTTGTGATCAGAGGAAAACAGCTAGTCATGAGGACATCCGGTGGTCTCTATGACCAATTATGAATGGCAGGTTTTGCCTTGAATTTGCTGCTCTCTAGATGCATATGTGAAGTTTCAGTGCCTGACCAAAACCTGGGACAGGGCAGGGGAAGGGCAAACGATGTATGCTGCTTTGTGACCAGTGGTGGAAGGGAGGGATAAAAATGAGATAAACTAATCATTACTCTAGGGAATAAATATGATTTGATTTCTGCCTCCAGATCAAAAAAGGTTGGTGGCCTCATCCATAGCACTGATGCTTAAGATACCCTGCAGTATTTTATGTAACTGGTTCACATATTAAGCATGATTATATCTGGAGTAACACACGAGGTTTTGCCATTCTGTCAGCAAGGTAAAGGTAATTTCTATACCGTTTTTACTAAGTGCTTAGTGAAACAAGACAAAACATCTCAGGTAACAGGAAAATAATTTCATTGCTAATGTATCTAAACAGTAGCAGCATTGTCGAAGGCTTTCACGGTCAGAGTTCATTGGTTCTTGTAGGTTATCCGGGCTGTGTCCAAGACCACGGTTACACAGCCCGGATAACCTACAAGAACCAGTAGCAGCATTATTTAGCAAGCAGATTCAAAGTAATGAAGTACACAAGGACTTAATAGAAGCCATCAGCCATCAGCATGCAAATCTGTTAATGTGCTGCTACATTTCCTGGAATAGAATCAAACAATGTCTCTAAAAGGAGATGCTCTCTCTGTGTGTGTGCGTGTGTGTAGGTATAGTGGGGTGGGGTATGTGTGCCAAGAGTCACAAACACCTTTAATAGCTTTGGCAAGTACTCAGTTGGATCTAACATTAATCACTTATATTTGGAAAACTTCCAGCTACTTCGCATTCTGTTCAGACAATATGTTTCAATACTGAAAGAGCAAGTTGCATTCCTAGAGCACCTTCCAATCATTCATTCCACAGCTCAGGTGGTTCTCCCGTCTAGAAAACAAACACGGAACAAGAAAGTAAGGAACAACTTGCCCCTTAATCTATGAAGGCAGGCTTCTTACCACTATTTCCCTGGCTTCCCCTCAAACTGTGGAGCAGGGGTCCCAAAGAAGTGGGCTCTTTTGGTGTCTGGAAAAAAGTTAGTAGATGGCCATCACAAAATGGGGCCAATCACAAAATTGGGAGGCTTATTTATTTATTTATTTAATTATTTTTGCAATTTCTCGCCCTCCCTCCCTGGCCAAAGCCAGGGTCAGGTTTCGTACCAAGTATCATTCTATGATGGAGGCAGTTGTTTTCAAATGGATTCTCCCTAAACACACATTTGATGCCTCCTGGATTCTTCTAAAACACCTCATGCTCCACTAAAGTAACATAAAACCAGGACTAGCTCTTTGCTTTTGGATAGAGATAGGCTTGGGCAGAAGTATAGAATCATAGAGTTGGAAGGGACCACCAGGGTGATCTAGTCCAACCCCCTGCACAATACAGGAAATTCACAACTACCTTCCCCCCCACACCCCCAGTGACCAGAAGGTGGCCAAGATGCCCTCCCTCTCATGAACTGCCTAAGGTCGCAGAAACAGCATTGCTGACAGATGGCCATCCAACCTCTTCTTAAAAACCTCCAGGGAAGGAGAGCTTACCACCTCCCGAGGAAGCCTGTTCCACTGAGGAACCGCTCTAACTGTTAGAAAAGTCTTCCTCATGTCTAGACGGAAACTCTTTTGATTTAATTTCAACCCGTTGGTTCTGGTCCGACCTTCTTGGGCAACAGAAAACAACTCGGCACCATCCTCTATATGACAGCCCCTCAAGTACTTGAAGATGGTTATCATATCCTTTCTCAGTCTTCTCCTCTTCAGGCTAAACATACCCAGCTCCTTCAACCTTTCCTCATAGGACTTGGTCTCCAGACCCCTCACCATCTTTGTTGCCCTCCTCTGGTCACGTTCCAGCTTGTTTACATCCTTTTTAAATTGCGGTGCCCAAAACTGAACACAATACTCTAGGTGAGGTCTAACCAGAGCAGAGTAAAGCGATATCATCACTTCGCATGATCTGGACAGTATACTTCTGTTGATAGCCCAAGATCATAGGAACCAGGTGTCCACAGTAACTACCTTGGGGAGCCTTTGAGTTGACTGAATGTCTGATAATGTCATGTACTCATTCCATATATTCTGTGGTTAGTTTTTTATAATGATGTCTTAATATTTGCAAATGGTTTGTTTTATCATTGTACTGTGCCTTGGGCTGACAGGCAGGATAGCAATTGAGCAATTAAATAAAGGGAAAAATAAATTTTCTTGAAATAAAAGCATTACTTACTCAGCCTGAATTCTTCTCATCATTGGGGACTGCCCAGAACATGGAGAAGTCACCCTAAGTCATAATTGGGAGCACAGAAATCAGACATGGAGGAATGTTCTATACTGTGAACATAATAGTTTCATATCAGTCTGTTATAATTTCCCCGAAAGAACTTGGGAATTATAGTTGGGTGACGTGGATAAGAATTCTATTATGGCCCTTTCAAAGACCTACATTTCCCAGAGTTCTGTGTGAAGAATGAATGACAAATCTGACTTCGATCTGGACAGTGACTTTACCCCGAAAGTAAAATTGAGTAAACACCTGGACGCTATTACATTTTTTATCCTGCTCTTCCTCAAAGAGCTCATTGGTTTTCCCCTTTTATATTTATCCTCACAAGTTGGTGAGGTAGGTTAGGCTAAGAGAGAGAATCACTAGTCCAAAATCACTTGGAGAATTTCATGGCTAAGTGGGGATTAGAACTTGGGACTTACAGGGAGGGGCTCAGTGGTAGAGCATCTGCTTGGCATGCAGAAGGTCTCAGGTTAAATCCTCGGCATCTCCAGTTAAAGGGACTAGGCAAGTCGGTGATGTGAAAGACCTCAGCCTGAGACCCTGGAGAGCCACTGCCGGTCTGAGTAGACAATACTGACTTTGTTGGACCAAGGGTCTGATTCAGTTTAAGGCAGCTTCATGTGTTCATGTGCTCTCCTGGATTTCTTTACTGATTGGAGGCAGGCAAATTGCTCATGTAAGATCGTCTATTAGATATTCACGGTTCTATGTCTCAAAGGCCCAGTGCGGCTGTTTCTTATGGGCTTAAGTATATGAGACTTTAAGACATCTAGATTGGAAACATCTTATCACACAGAATTTATGCAACAAAAAAGCCTTCACCGTGTTCTACATAATAATGCTATCATGAGAATAAAAACAGGTAATTTGAAAAACTGCTTCCAACAATGCTGCCTCTCAATGAAGAAAAGTACATCGACTTCTATACGCTTCTGAATTTACAATATCCCCAGATTCTAGTGGGAAATACTAAAGTAGGATTTTGATTCACTGGTTTTACAGGTCACCTATCATACAGCTCTTGCGCTGCAGAATATGCCTCTCACTACATCTTTTTGATTCTGATGTTTTTGTGCTCTTTGCAAGACGGAGCATGAACTGACTGCACAACGGCCTGCTGTGCCTTCCATAAAGTGAGCACGCAAACGCACACATTTGTTTCTGTGGAAAATCCAAGAGGCTTATTGGAAAAAAGACGCACAATGTTCAGCAAAGCAGGGGGGGGAGGGGACAGAGCAGCAAGGTGCCTCAGCTGTGTGAGGTAAAAGCTGATATAAAAGGCACAACTTTCTCAAAAGAAGAAAGCGGTATTATTTTAAAATTTGTGTGTGACGTCACAGCCATGTTAGCAGTGGAGTGCACTGTATAGGAACAGGAGAGTTTAACAAAACTGAAGAGGTTGAGGAAAAGGGGACCGGCAGTCAGGGTGTATTCTTAGGCATGTCTCTCTTTCTCTGGAAACACAGCCGTTGTGGGATTGGCTTCAGTCTTCCAGTCCATATTTTTTTTTAATATTCTTGAATGGAGATAATTCAACCTGCTAACATTTTAAACTTCTTAACCTCATTACCCCACACTCATCCAGCTATCCCTCCCTTCACCCCCATCTTGTTCTTGGTTCATTATCCAACAATTTTTACCACAGACAAAAACCTCTCACGGATTATTTGTGCCAAACGGTCATTGGTTTCTTCTCCACCTGTAGTAAACCTCAGCAGCTTATCAACCAGGATGCTGGTTCACCAGAGGCCCGTTCAATATCCTGATGCTGTAGCCAGTGTGGAACTGCCAAACCAGAGGGACTGTGAAGCACCTGGTGAGCAACTATACTAGGCCAAGAGGCTCTGTTGAGGCTCACAAGTTGTGCATAAGAAGTGCTCATGATCCATGTGTAATTCAATCATCCATGAGAGCAAATGCAAGAGATTTTACAAATTAGTATCAATTTTTAAAACAGCAAGCTTCAGCTTAGTTGATCACATAGTACAGAGCCTGGTCTGAATTCTCTGTTTAGGGTTGCCAGCCAGCAGCTGATGACATTACATCACCTCCAGGGAAAATCAGGAAGTGACATCAGTCCACTTTAGGAATTGCTGGAAAATCTACGGCTTATCTTAGCATTTCCAGCAATTCCTAGAGTGGGTTGACATCACTTTCAGATTTTTCCCGGACGTGATGTAATGCTGTCAGCTGATAATGGTTTAAAAAAACAACAACGATACCACCTTCATCCACAAGGCGAGAGAGAGAAAATATGAATATTTTCCTCTGAATTTCATGTACCTTGGTGAGGAGAACTGAGAAAATGCCTTCATTTCATCACGCTTATCTGTCATGGCAGATACTGAGTCTTCTACCTGTAACACGAAGAGAATTAAATAAACAAACAAATCTATTATAATTGATACGAAAAGGAAGGAAGGAATGAAAGCAGGAAAAAGGGGAGCCGGTGTGGGAGGATTTGTACTCTGTTAAGAACCTCCCTCCTCCTGCCCATGTTAACTTCTGCTTCTGTGCTGGGACTACTGCAAAAATGCTCAAACCAAACACATGAGGGATTCCTGCACTTCACAGACAGTGGTCTCACAGGGCGAAAACGCATGGTCGTTTTAGCCTCCTTTATTCCCTGTTTCAGCCAGGATTCAGCCAGGATTGAACACATGCGTTTCGCCGAATGTGCGTTTGATCCTGGCTGAAACAGGGAATAAAGGAGGCTAAAGCGACCATGCATTTTCTCCCCCAGTATGCCTCTTTGTAGCCCACAGCACACAAGCTGGTCCATCGACGGTATATTACAAAACATTTTAATAAAACTATTTCTTTGCTTTAAAAAAAGAGTATAGGCTTGCCAGACACGAGAGCCAGCATGGTGTAGTAGTTAAGAGTGGCAGACTCTAATCGGGAGAACCAGGTTTCATTCCCCACTCCTCTACATGAAGCCTGCTGGGTTACCTTGGGCCAGTCACAGTTCTCTCAGAACTGTCTCAGCCTATGCGGAGGCAGGCAATGGCAGACCACCTCCGAACGGCTCTTGCCTTGAAAACCCGACAAGGTCAAGTCAGCTGTGACTTGACAGCACCGACACATGCACACACACATCCAAACACTGGGGACCTAGAGAGAAGCAGGCTGCTCAGTCACTATTTGTGAAGCAGAGGAGTGGAAAAGGCTGGGAGCATCAACCCAACAGCATGTGTGGGTGAGGGAGAGGTGACCTCAGCAGAACTCTATCTGGATTCCTTTCCACGTAGAAGGATTGTATTCGTGGTTACGTGGCTGCCCCTTCAGGTTGCTCAGAAGAAAGTCATTGTTTTAAACAATGATAACATTTCTGTGACAAGTATTACCACACTGTATATGTGTGAAGTTGGTTACACACATTTATACACACACGTGTGCATTATAGAAGACAAAAGTGTAATGTTAAAGATCTGAACAAACAACAGGAAGCACCCAACTGCAGGCTTCTTGGTCCCACATACGTAAATTATAAATGACAGTGAACATGTCTTTTTAATGTGTTCATTTCCCTCGCATGTGATGATTTTACAATCTGTGCTGTGTGGAAATATATATTGGGCAAAATGTCACAGATAAGACTAAAAGAATTATGGAGAATTCATATTTTTGATGCTTGTTTTTAACTGCTTGTCATCATACATGGTTTTTAAATTGTACTGGAGCACCTTAAAAGCCTTTTCAAGCAGAAGGGCAGGAAGTCTATTTAAAACTAAAATAAAGAAATTAGCGCTCTGCAATCTGAGAATGTATGAAAAACCAGATTCTGAAAAAAAATTGAACTCACAATCTTGCACTGTTAAGTGCTCTCCACCAAAACGAGTAAAGCTTACTCATGTAAATGGATAAATCTTTTTAATAGACTCTTCAATAAACTTAGAAGAATGTAACTCTCCTGATGATTGAATTGTTAGAGCACCCAACACTGAGTTGGATTGTGGCTTCTATCTCAGGTTGCTAACTTTTGGCTGACAAACTCTGTGCCTTCCACATTAGGGCAGAAACCTAAGAGGTAAAGCATCCCCCATCACCATAACTACATGTCAGAAATTCTACTGGTTGTGCAGGCTAACTTCTAAAATGTACTGAAAATCCAGAGGTAACTTTCAACCTCTCCCTGAAAATCTAGAGATTTTAGACATGAAAACAAGCTCCAGTTCAATTTTTCCTATATGAAAATGTTACACGCTTCAATCCAGTGACTTTGTATTATGTTGATTTCTGTAAGACTCTGTAGTATGCAACCTAGCTGTGTTATGGCCCCATGCAATGAACAGAATATGTCAAATTTCTATTCAAACAACAGCAGTAATATTATTGCACAGAAAATTTGCATTCCCGCTCTGAGGGAAGGGCATCTTGCAAGCTTGGGTTTTCCCGCCCTTTTGCTTGGGGAGGCAGGACCTAATCTAAACTTTCTGTCTCTCTGGCGGGAAAGCCCTCAGCTTCCACTTTTCGTTCCTGCCTTGCCGGGGAAGGCACACTAGTAGCTTTGCTCTGTGTGCAGTAGCTAGGAAAATAGTTTTTACTGTCTTTCGTTTCCTGTCTTGTTTACCCTGTGTTGTTAGTCTTTAGTTTAAACCAAAAAAGGGAAGAAAAAAAAAAGAAAATTTGCATTATGAGATCTGCAGACTTCCATGAGTATTTCCCCCATGTTTGCTAAGGGAAACTAGTACAATCAGGATGTTAGAACACCTTTCCCTATGAGGAAAGGCACAAGAGTTTGGTGCTTGTGAGTGCAGACTAAGGGGAGGGGTTGTTATACAGGTTTATAAAATTATACATGGGGTGGAGAAAACTTTTCAACCTCTTCCACAAAATGAGAACTTAGGAGTAACCCATGAAATAGATTCAGGACAAACAAAAGGATGTATTTCTTCACGTAATGAAGCATTAATTTATTGACTTCAAGGACACTAGTTTAGATGAAGTAGAGGAATGGAAGACATGTCCTTCAGCGGCTATTAGCTATGGCCGTGTGACAAGAACATCAGGAAGGTTTTGGCCTCCAAGCCCTGCTTGTAGGTCGGTCCTCTGGGGCATCTGGCTGGCCACTTGTGGGAAACAGGATGCCTGACCAGATAGACCAGATAGATCCAGCATTGCTTAAGCTTAACACAAGTGTAGAGAAATATGACACATTAGCATTTTACCTAACTGTAGCTTCATCCCATGGTGCTGCTGTAATGTTTAAAGACATGGCACTATGGTGGCAATTGCACGGATCTTTTCCCTCTCCGCAGTTGTCCTGGTCCTGGTCAGGAGACAAACGTGGGGGAGGACCTGAGCATTGCCCATCTTGTGCTCGGCCCTTAAATGCTACAGCGGCACCACAGGAAAGAGGCTTGTGTGCTATTGCTGTAACATCTACCAAACAGCTCCCTGTCAAAGAGTGAATATGTATCCAGTGAGCCAGTATGGTGCAGTGGTTGGAATGCGAGTCTAGGATCTGGGAGACCTGAGTTTGAATCCTCACTCTGCCATGGAAGCTTGCTGGGTGACCTCGGGCCAGTCACTTCCTCTCAGCCTAATGTAGTTGCAGTGAGGATAAAATGGAGGAGAGGAGAGCACTGTAAGCCACTTAGGATCCCTACTGAGGAATATTGCGGGACATAAATCAAGTAAAAAAATTAACTGCCCTCAGGGAGGGCCTGCTACATGTGTCTCGTTGGATGCAAAACATCTAAACATATCATTTGAGTTACCTCCTTTATCACCTTCTGAAAGTCAGCCACATCTCGTTTTACGAATTCTTCAGATTGAAGTTGAAAACTACACATATTAAAAAAAAGATACAGACAGATCAAAACTACACCAATTTTTAAAAAAAGATACAGACAGGTCTCTCAGAATCCACAGTCCAATAGACTATTGCACCATTTTAACTTCTAGAAAATCTCATGGGCATTCTAACCCTTTTAGACACCCAAGGCAACACCTGGTGCTCCCTTCTTTGTGTGATACCAGTGTTCTAAATAAATCTAAACCATTGGTTTAGCTCTCGCCATATGACCACAACCAGCTTCTTGCATGGCATTAAATGCACTGGAACTAGAGGGTTCCTCAACTTGCAAGCAAATTCCAACATTTGGAACTGCTAGTATTAACTTGGCGCTGTGGCCATTCAACAACCCATCTGGCTGTCAAGAGTCAGTATTACCTTTGGAGGAAACAGACATGAGTGCATATGTGCGCACACTGGAAATAACCTTACAATGACAATCACTTCCTATTTGTAGGCTCACTGTCTCCAGGCACTGGTACTGTGTGGAGGGGCTGTGGCTCAGTGGCAGAGCATCTGCTTTGCATGCAGAAGATCCCAGGTTCAATCCCTGGCATCTCCATTTAAAGGGACTAGGCAAATAGGTGACGTGAAAGACCTCTGCCTGAGACCCTGGAGAACTGCTGACTTTGATGGACCAAGGGTCTGATTCAGTATAAGGCAGCTTCATGTGTTCATGTGTGTTCTCCGATTAATGTCAATAGAAATGAATAAAATACCGAAACAGTGAATGTTTACCATTTATATAACTAAGTACCAAGTATTACACAGAGGATGTGTTACAGCAATGCTTAGTGACTATCAGTTAAGGTCCATGGCAGTTAACAGCAGAAATACCCACCTGAACATACACAATATTAGTTCCCTGTTCCAAGAAACTTCTTTTACCCACAATCTTAAAAAATGAACACTGGATATTTTTTTTAAAAGGCTATATTTGGGAATTATTTCTACCTGTGTAAATCCAAATCCATTCTACTTGTTTGAGTTAACTCACCCCGAGATAAATCCAGCCAGCTTTTCTACTGGCACAAGAAAGAGGAAGGGCCATCTTGCCCTATTTCCCTCTTCACTGCCTCCTCGCCCCTCATATCATGATTCCTAGCATAGCCGGAGTGGAGGGTCATAAAGGGACTTCTTGCATCAGCAGAAAAGCTGGTAGGATCTAGCCCATTAAGTATGCATGCCAATGTAAGAGCCAAGGGGGATCTGAAGTTAGCATGCCGGCCTGGGAACCTCAGAGAATAGGAGTCACCCTTGTTGACAAACTCACAAAGTGATCTTGGGTAAAACTCAGTGGGTAGCCGTGTTAGTCTGTCTGCAGTAGTAGAAAAAGGCAAGAGTCCAGTAGCACCTTAAAGACTAACAAAAATATTTTCTGGTAGGGTATGAACTTTCTGGACTCTTGCCCTTTTCTACTACTTGGGTAAAACTGTTGAGTATGTACAAATGTACTGAATGGTTTCAAGGGAAACAATTCCTACTGAATGGTTTCAAGGGAAACAATTCCTACTGAATGGTTTCAAGGGAAACAATTCCCGGGCTCCTGAACTCTATGTTCCTATTGGCTACTGGGGTTATCTTCCCCAATCATGGACTTGGGGGGGGGGGGTGCGCAGGCGGCCAAGCAAGCATAAAAGCAGGGGTCCGATCACAGTACTTAGTTCTGTTCTGCCTGTTCTTAATAAAGCGTTGCTGTTGGAATGCCGTCTCCTTTCTTCGTGTATTGCCCACGCTACATAACAAAAACTGGGTCATCTTAGTTACTCAGAAGGAGAACTGCAAATGGCAACCTCTCTTCCAATGGTGTAAGAAAAAATACAATTTGACTTCAAAGCACTGTAAATATTATTTAATACTAACAGGACGAATATATCCCAATTAGAACCACGTTAGGCCTAGATCTCACGGAAATATGTACGTGCAGTGGGGTAACGACCCCTCTTGTTCCCACTTGTTTGATGTGAAGTTCTAATTTGGGTGGACCCAGTTTGATTTTTGATGATCCTTGTATCTCAAAGAAGATGTAAGGATCATGGAAACTGGCTGCTCAAGCGAAGAAATATACATGTGGCATACTACCCTATGAATCAAAGTCCTCCAAAACATCCTAGGTGCACATATTAAATTATGGGGGAGGGGTACATGTATGCTGATTTTTGATTTGACCCAGTTTGATTTTTGATGATCCTTGTATCTCAAAGATGTAAGGATCATGGAAACTGGCTGCTCAAGCGAAGAAATATGCATGTGGCATACTACCCTATGAATCAAAGTCCTCCAAAACATCCTAGGTGCACATATTAAATTATGGGGGAAGGGTACATGTATGCCGCTGTAATTTAGACTGTGCAAATCAGCAATCAGATGCAGGATGAACCATAAGAAAGATCCCAAAATGAATGCCCTTGACCTCATGAAGAAGTTTCCTCACCTGCTTATGTCAGTCTGCGTTTCCACTTCCACATGCTGTACTGGAGTGTCTTTGCTTTTCCGTTTGGCTGGAGTATAATATCTGTACTGTGACAGGAAGGATTTGGTGTCTGATTTTAAAGTGCGTGGTGTGAACGGCTGCTGGCTCTTGGTAAAACGTTCTGAGTGTCTGTCAAGGAGATCCCCGCTCTGTACTTTGGATTCAGCCTTTGGGGCCTTACGAGGATAACAGTTCACGATGCTGTCAGAGGAAGAACAGCAGGAGACTCTGGAGTGCAATCTTTGCAGACTTGTTGTACTTATACTTGAGCGCGAGACTGAGATATTGGAATCTTTTGGAGTAGTTTTTCTGGCATATTTTTCAGTATCAGGGAAGTCTGTGATGTGCCTCTCTGGAGCCAAGGAACCGGACACATACTTCTGTTTGTTTGGTGCACAGGGGAGCTCCGTGTTGCTTTCTGCTTCCAATGATTCCTGGTTCTAAAAAAAAAACACACAAGCAATGAAGTTCCACAGTAACAGTGCTGCATCTTTTTATTAAAATATACGATTTAAAAAGCAGTAAGCAAATTATGCTTGTGAAAAAATAGAGGTTGGGCAGATGTAAAAAGGAAAGATCAAAATTCGTTTAATATATAAAATTGCATGTCGGTTTCCATGGGTTTGATACCATGATCTGTGGGTGCAACGATTACAGGATCTTCCTTGTCCCCCTCCCTGCCATTTCTGATACTCGGAAAGTTTGTTCCTAGGATAAAAATTAATAGTGGAATCTATGGCATTATACCTATGGCATTATAGGTCCCTCCCCTCCTCAAATCCCACCCTCCCCAGACTCCACCCCCCAAACCTCCACAAATTTCCTAACCTGGAGTTGGCAACCGTATCTCCTTCCCACCCAACAGTCAACCTAGCTTTATCTGCCCTCCTGTCTTAAGCTTTCCCTCTCACCCCACATCAGCCTATACCAAGGAAAACTGTGGCTCAATTGTATGGTGCTGGCCACCAGGCACTCTTGCATGGTAGGGAACTCTCAAGTATTTGTGGGGTGGCACCTCATTTTATCCTGTATCTTTCTCCCCACACTATTTCCTCTTTCCCTCCCCTGGCAACCCCCAAATCCTCTCCCCTTTCCCTGCCTCATTCTCTCTTTCTCAGCAATTCACCAACCTACCTTTTATCTGCTTCCCATCTTCAGCTATACTTATTAATTAATTACTTCATGCATACCCCTTTCTCCACATTGGAGACCAAAGCAGCTTACATTATTCATCTCTTCTCCTTATAATCTTCACAAAAACCCTGTGAGGTCAGTTGGGATGAAACTATGTGACTGGCCCGAAATCACCCAGTGTGCTTTCACAGCAAGATGGGCATTTGAACCTGGGTCCCCCAGACATTACTCTGAAATTCTAACTGTTACACCACACTGCCTTCCATAGGGTTCCTGTTGTTGAACAGTAGCAAGCAGCTAGGTCTAGCTGAGCCAAGCAAATTGGGTGCCATCTTCACCCAGTGGTTGCTGTCAGGCCTAGAGTTACCAGCCCTGGAGATCTCCCAGAATTACAACTGATCTCCAGACAACAGAGATCTGTATCCCTGGAGAAAATGGCTGCTTTGGAGGTGGAATCTATGCTATTATATCTGGCTGAGCCCCCGCCCCAATTCTGCCCTCCCTAGACTTCACCCCCCCCCCAAATCTCCAAGAATTTCCCAACCTGGAGCTGGCAACCATACTCCCAGGCCTGGCATGGATGAGTCCTCCCACAAAGGCCAGAACAGCCCTGGAAAGGGCCTGTCCCCTTTTCCTGTATTTCACTCACAGAAACTCCAAGCCTGGAATACGGTAGTTGGCTAGCAACAACAACTGAGGGAATCTGTTTCTTAAAGCTACAGGTCCTCCTTTATCATTTTGGGGGTTTTCAAATCCCCCAATGTATTTTTTTAGAGTTCACATTTTTCTGCAAACCTAGGGTGTTGTTTAGGTTTGTAGAAAGATCTGTCTTGCCCATTCACGGCTTCAATCATCAGATTTAAGTATCTTCAGATTTGACCAACTTTGCTATTAAAATATAAGATGACGATGATACATTGCACTTAGGGCTTACAATAACCGTGCCATTAATCCATATGCCAATAATCTGCTTCAGTAAATGCACAGTTTTTATATTGTCAACCCACAGAAAATGTTTTTTCTGATCTTTGTTATGCTGCAGCGCTAGTATGAAAATTTATTTTTTATTCCAGAAAAAAATTGCTCGTATTTTTCTCATATTACATCTCCATTTATTTCTCCAGAAATCCCACAAACAAATTGACTAGTCAATTGAGAACATGTTGAAATGGTTTATATGTCAGTGGTGAGCAAAGAGTGTTAATACAGTTACTGGGGTGGAAATCAACTGTTCTTTGGTGGCGTTCCACAAGAGGCAACTTAATTTCACGACTACAGCACAATTTGGAGCTGAACCACTACATTAGGGCAGCAACAGCAAACATGCTTGTTAGCAAGCAGTATAATGAAAGTCCTTGTTAGAATACAAATCAGATGCAACTGCTGTTAAGTAAATGGGTAGCAGGAAAGATGATGATGTTTCTTGGTCCTGCTCTGATAAGGGTATGGACCTACTGCTTCTTTTCCTTCACCTCCATCCGTCTATAAAAGCTTTACAGTACTATCCAGAAACTATCTAGGAACTAAGTCCCTAAGACAATGTAATGCAGAGATATCCTGACAAAGCTGGAGATGTGTGGGCATCAATGATGTACCAATATTGGGAGGCTTAGTGGTCATAGGAACTTGCCAAGTAGACGAGGCGTTCTGCAGCTATGCCAAGTCCCCTTAGCAAGACCTCTCTCCCACTAGATCAGTGGTTCCCAACCTTTTTTTGACCAGGGACCACTAGAACTTTTTTGTTTGGTGCAGGGACCCCAAGGTTCAAAATAAAAATTCCGAGAATTTGAAAATAAACTTTAATCATAACTGTTAGTTAAACATTAAACTTAGAATAATATTTGAATATATATTTTATAATAGAGAACTTTTAATTGAAAATATTAATTTATTATGGGTTTATAACTTTGTTTCGCGGACCTTAATTTAGTTCTCGCGGACCCCTGGGGGTCCACGGACCCCTGGTTGGGAACCAGTGCGCTAGATGATCTCAGGCGTAAACTAGATGGAATGTACTCTCCATCTTTCCTCTCCTTGAACTGTTATGCTCAGTGGTATGGACGGCACCTGGGTTTCTCCACCCATCTCCCTTATCTAAGTCTCTGAAGTTGCAAACAGCTTGCTAAATTTCAGTGAAAGAGAGATTTCCACCTTTTTAGGCCTCAGCCTGAACTGTTTGTTTTGAACAAGGAACTGCTTAAAGGACCAGCTTCTTGACACTATCACTTATTTAGCTCAACATTGCCTGCTCTGACTGGCAGAAGCCTTCCAAGGGCTCAGGCAGATGCTTTCCCAGCATCTGCTACTGGAGATAGCAGGGACAGGGCTGTAACCTGGGGGGGGGGCAGCGGCGAGGGCAGCTGCCCCCCCGTGGCATGCAGAGAGGGCAGCAGAACTGTCTCTCCTACAGGAGGAGTGGTCTGGGTAGGGGAGGCAGTTCTGCCGCCCTCTCTGCATGCCGCAGGGGCAGTGGCTGCCCTCCTCGCCCCCCACCTAGTTACGGCCCTGAGCAGGGATCATACTTGAGAGTTTCTGCATGCAAAACCTGTAAATTATTATTGAGCTGCATCTGCTCCAAATAATAGCTTTCTGCAGAGCTTTAAAAAAAATGACATCAAGTCCGTGTCTAAGAATGTGAACTATACTAGGAGTCGTGCAAAGGCTTATTTCCAAATTATGTGACAGAGGCTCTGGAGATTAGACAAGGCGTTCTGCAGATGTCTTTTCACCCCTGGACTGTACTATCTACAATGCAGGTAGAGAGACTGCATTTTTTTAATCCTCTCCCATTAGAAAAAAAAAGTTCCCTGAATGCACAAAATAAGCATATTGTGGAAAAAAGTCCAAGCTCAGCTCTCTCTTGGGCTATGCTAATTTTCAGTGTACAGTCCTTTTTTTTCTTTATTACTTCTGGCAATGTCAGAACATGCAATCCCCCATCTGCACTCTGAAGT
Organism: Euleptes europaea; assembly: GCF_029931775.1. Taxonomy (NCBI): domain Eukaryota; kingdom Metazoa; phylum Chordata; class Lepidosauria; order Squamata; family Sphaerodactylidae; genus Euleptes; species Euleptes europaea. The sequence goes on from NC_079317.1 coordinate 27,428,784, forward strand.
GGAATTAGGAAACTTTTTATCATGCTGTTATTCTGAATGTACAGGATATCTCTAATGGTGGGGACCGAGAACAGAGTTTCAGTGCAGTTTAGATATGTAGACTGCTGGCCCACTCTACTGGCAAGATCTTCGCAGGCCTAGCGTACCAACCATAGGTTATTCTCTGATGTCAGTGCATTTGGAAAGGCCCTGCACACTTCTTATATCCCGTTCGAACCTGCATTTCCACTGGGCATTGTGATGATTACACAGGTGACATTATGGCCTCCATGGCTATGGCTTTGATCTGACCAAACCCACCCACCCCTTTTTAAATGTGTATGTGTAAAGTGCTGTCAAGTCGCAGCCAAGTCGCGACCCCTGGTGGAGTGATTATGCAGAGGTGGTTTGCTACTGCCTTCCTCTGCAGAGTCTTTGGGCGAAAACGCATGGTCGCTTTAGCCTCCTTTATTCCCTGTTTCAGCCAGGATTCAGCCAGGACCGAACGCACGTTCGGCGAAACGCATGCGTTCAATCCTGACTGAATCCTGGCTGAAACAGGGAATAAATGAGGCTAAAGCAACCATGCGTTTTCGCCCTTTGTCACAGGTCAACCTACTGAGACCTCCTCAGACGAAATAGAGGGATTCAGTCAGAGAACAGAGGAACAGCTGCAGGCAGAAGAGGTCTCACTGTGTCTGCAGCCTTCCAGCTCAGAGACTCCAGCTGTGCCTGAGGCTCAGCAACGACTGGTGTCACCGGAGGGCTCGCCAATGCCTCTGGAGCAATTGAGAAGACAGCTTTGACTAAAAATGCAAGGAAGACGATGGAGTGGCCAACTGCAAGCCCAGCATAGATCACTCCCTGACAGCAGCCATGAGGCAGAGCAAGGCTGATGCATGCCACCTGACTTGGAATGCCAGAACAGCCTAATTAGCAACAGCTGCCTCTGCTATCCCAGCAAGATAAGGCCCTATTTAAGCAGTAAATTAGACTTGGCTGTTGTGTGAGCAAACTCACTGCAACCACCCTGTGCATCAGCTGTGTTATCTCTGCTGTATTTTGGACTCTTGGTATCCTGACTTCTTGGACTGACTGACCCTGACTCACCACTTGCACAGCCCACACTTGTGTTGATGCCTTGGACTCTGACATAACTATGCTTACTGAGTATGCTTTTTGCCTGCAGCCCTCGTTATCTGCTGGTTTCAGGACAGTCTCCCTTGGAGGTCTCCCTTCCAAGCACCAACCCAGCTTAGCATTCAAGATGTGACGAGATCAGGCTATACTATACCATTCCACATCCCCCCTTGGTAGCTACCCATTCAATTAAAAAATTCAGAGGAAAGGTTCTCTTAGATTTAGTCTATATATTATACTCACCAAGGGACTGGCATTGGTGTGGTGAGTTTTCCCACTGGCCAGCCACATTGTTAAGTACAGCTTGCCATACTGTTTGAAGTTGTCAGACAGCGAATTTTCCATGCCTATGAGCACTGCCATCTGCTGGTGAGGAAACTCACCGGGCAAGGGCTCTGACTCATGTGGCGAATTATATTAAAGCTAGTAAAATAAATGATATGGCCTGGGTGTGGGAAGACAATCTGGGTAGTGAACACAACATCTAGCCAGCCATCAATGTCGTTTTGGTGTCTGAAGCATAAGATAAAATGACCCCTTCTGGTCTCGACTGAGACTTTTTTTTCCCTGATACAAAGAGACTGACATCAATGGAAGGAAAGCGGCACTTTAACTCTGCTCCCTGAAGTGGGTTGCTTGCTTTTGTTTTGTGACAGGTCTGGGCTTGCCTTCTTCTTCACAAGGGATTGCGATTTATCTGTGGCTGCTCCCACTTTATGGAATAGGTTCCCCGAGGAGGCCACCACCCTTAGCACATTTTCGTAAGGCTGTTCAATCTGCCAGCGCTTTTAGTGGAGTGTAAATCGTAGGCATTTTATTAGGTTGGGAAGGGGAAATTGTGGTTTTACTGTTACCTGATGTTTTCAAGTATGTATTGTATGCTGCCTTGAGCCATTGGGGAAAGGCAAGATATAAATGTTTTAAATAAATAAATAATAAAAACCAGCCCAAGAACTCAGATTCCACTACTGAAGAAATGTCATTCCTTTGTCCTCTTCCTCCTACTCTGTTCCCTTCTGCCTCCTCTGATCTTCAGATTCTTTCATTTCATGAGATAAAACACAGGTAGCCTGAAAGGCATGCCATCAAAATGCAGATGAGGCAGTTTCATACCATACTAGAACTTCTAGCTTGGTTTCAACTGAAAAGTTAGCTACTTTCAAATGCCTTTGAAAGCTCTGGTTCATTTCCCCCATCTCTTTAGATTGCTTCGTCAGAGCTGAGATGAGGCTCACATTTTACCTCTGAGCTGTCACAATTCTGGAAACTGTTTCTGTTTTTCTAAAAGCACAAACAGCCCAGTGAAGTTGGAGAACAGAAATAAAGTCCATAGTTGTGAATATTAAATCTGCAAACCAATATAGATCAAGGATGGAATTAGATATCACAAAAAAGCTCAAGGGTCCCAACCTGGATGAAAGAACTGGCAGGTGAGAGCTGTATGACCTTTTCCTGGCCCACAATTCTTCACTGCTAATGCCCACTATTACTGATCCCCCCCTCACATTTTGGCTTCAAACTCAAAACTAAATGCAGTTGAGGAGTAAACAGCCTTAGTGGTAGAGGGTGTGAAAAATCAGTTGGTGCAAAAAGTCTTAAGCACTTCTCCTTTCTGTAGTTTAGACCCTTAATCGTAAGTTCCCAATCAGTTATTCACTCCTTAATAAACAGGAAAAATTATAGGGAAAACAGTCATGTTAAAATCAGGGTTTTTAAAAACAAAATGTTATTGGAAAATGCCACATCTCTGGATCGCTAAAACTAGGAAATGTGTGTCGATTCAAGGAGACCCCAGCAAGGGGCTTTCAAGGCAAATGAGAAGCAGAGGTGGTTTGCCGTTGCCTTCCTCTGCAGAGCCTTCCTTGGTGGTCTGCTTTAGGCTTAAAAAATAATAAAAAAAGCTTTTATGTCGTAAGATTTTCACTATGCTGCTTAGCAAATAGCTTTACTTGAGGTGAGCTTCCTAGTCCACCTTCTGTTTCTAGGACAAAACAAAACCTGAGAAAATTCCATGGGGTGAGGGAGTAGTAGCTCGGGATATTTTTCTTTACTCAGAAGTAGCTCTCTTAAAAAAAAAAAGGTTGGCAACCCTTGATTTAAACAAGCTATGGTTTATCGTGACATCTAAAGGCAGCAGTTACAATTCAGATTCCTTTCCTTTTATCCCTTAGAAGCTCCTTGATCAATTGATCTTGAGCAGCATATATCTAGTGTTGGAGGGATATAAGGATTGAAACAAATCTTGCCATTGACAATGTAGCCTTGGTAAAAAAGGCATTATGTCAGTCACAGAGGCATTGGATTTGTATATTAAAAGGGGGGAAATATAGTGTGATCGAAGTTCCTCGTAAAAGCGGCATTCCAAAAGGGCTAATGAGTCAATAGAGCCAGAAGAGCAAGGGCAGATCCTGTCTGAGTATGGTATATTCAGAATTCTGCCCTGCATTACCATAGAAGGGTTAGCATTCAATCTAGCCAAGCAAAAAGCTCTACAGAGACAAGGAGTTGTCAGATAATATGTATAGGCAGGCAGACCACGTGGAGGGGGTATTCCGAAGAACTGGGATGAACAGACGCGACGAGCACGAAAAGTAGTGCTGTTATAATCGAGCTCTTCAATGCGCCTTTTAATCTTGGCAAAAGCTTCAGTTTTCCCAAGATCTGATAACATATCCTGCGAGAAGCCCAACAACGCCAGTTTCTCATCTAAGATTTTTTGCCATGAGGATTTGAAAGGGTCATGCTTCAGAGAAGCTAGGAACCCCTCAGTGCTAAAGCACAGTTTAAGGTGGAGTTTAAAGGCGGCCAACCACGCCCTAGCTTCAAGTGACATTTGGCCAAACTCAGAATGAAGAGTAACGCCAGCAACACATCGAGGGGCATTTAGGAGTTTTCGTAAGAACTGAAGCAGTGGACGATCTATAGATTCATTGATGACTGTTATCCAGATGGCAACACCAAAGAGGATAATTGGGGTAATTTTCAGGTTAAAAACCTGAATAGCCCCTGGAATATATTTGCCACCTTTGGTGTGAAAAAAGTTGACAATAGCACCAACACCAGGTTTAACTTTGTTGGACACTGCTTTTTGATGGGCATTCCAATTTAGGTTATGGGAAAACAGAATGCCAAGGTAAACAAACTCCTTGACTTGGTCAACCTCAAAACCATCTAATACCCAGCGAGAAAGAGGTATTTTTCTCCTCTTAGTGAAGATCATAACCTTAGATTTATGATGGTTTATTTTAAGACCTTCCCTAGAGCAGTACTCAGAAAAAGTTTGCAAAGACCTTTTCAAACCAATTCTTGTGCGGACAGGAGAACTGCATCATCAGGATAGAGTAGACAATTCAGATTCAGGGAATATCACCTCAGGATTGTTGTCTTAACTGATAACAACCTGGGCCCTCTCCTCACTATTACACATGGAAGAATGCCTGGAGTGTTTCTAATATATACCATTGCTTACTACCTTACACCGTTCTCTAAAAAAAAAAAAATGATTTCCATCTACCAGAAATAACAAGCGTACTACTGCTCACAATACCCAAGAATGAAAGAGGTTAGTTTCTTACACCAAAACAACCCATCACTCAAAGAAAAATCTAACACATTCTGAGCTGTCTACTTGCACAAGTGACTTTTAGACAAATCGTTAACATTATAGTTTGAACCTAAGAAGAACCCTGGTGTATCAGATGAATGGTCTATGTAGTCCAGCAGATGCCTCAAAGGACCCACAAGTAGAGCTCAAAGCCTACCCCAGGGTCCCCAACCTTTTTGAGCCTGCGGGCACATTTGGAATTCTGACACGGCATGGTGGGCGCAGCAACAAAAGGGCTGCTGCAAAATGGCGGCCGCACGAGGGTGAGGCCAGCCACAAAATGATTGCCGAGGCTTAACTTCAGTAACACAGGGCAGGTGCTTGTGCTGTGGTGGCAGCTGCTGCCAAAGCAACATTTTAAAAAATCTGCACAGTCAATCAAATCTCCAATAGTCAGTCAGAAGCCTTGCTGGGCAAAAGCCCTACCTGGCCCCGCCCACTTCCTAAAAACACTTGGCAGGCACCAGAAAAGGTGTCGGTGGGCGCCATAGTATTATGGGCACCACTTTGTGGACCCCTGGCCTACCCTTTCTGATGCATCTCAGCATCCAGAATTATACTGGTGCCGAAAACAGAGATTCTGTTTAGCTATGATGGCTAATACACTGCAGTCCTAAACAGAGTTACACCCTTCTGAGCCCACTGACTTCACTGGATGAAGAAGTATGTGATTCTACTTAGAACTGCATTTTTGCATGGATATTAAAGACTTCAGAGACCATGTGTGTGTTTCAGGGAGGGGGGATACAGTCTTTTCTTTCTTGTTATATGTTTGCCTGGCAGTATTTTGACCTTGAGATGGCTGATTTCCACACATCCACCTGAAGAACAGATTGTCCCACAATGGGAAGACATCAGGAGAGTTGCCTGCAACACAAAACTGGGAAGTCAGCACTCTTGAAGACTTTGACTGACTTTGAAATGGAGAAAGTCATTTAAGATTTACAGAAAATCCTAAACTGGAAACGAGGCGACACATTTTGTTCCTTGGGGAATCTTTCTATGGCTCCTAATCCATACCGAAGTATGAAACCAGATGAAAGATACTCAACTCAACAGCTAACCTTCAATAGAAATGTGTTTATCTTTCACACAGATCCCCACAAGCTGGGGAAACGCTATTGAATAACCCTGACAGTACAAAACAAACCACAGAACTTCCTAGCTTTGACTCTCTGCTCAGCCTCCTGATACAGTCTTAACGGGGAAAAAATCGCAATCTGCACAAATAGGATATGTTTTATCGAACAGAAGTTTGTAACACTTGCTTAACCTGATGAATTGCAACAGGCAAAGGGCACAGCTGTCGTTTTGCCAACGTAATTAGGTTGCTTTTTGAATGCCGGCATTACAAAAAGAGAAGTTAAAAGACTGATTTGCTGCTAACTCAAAGTGTAACATCATTTGTCATGCTGTGAAACAATCGTGCACTTGTGGCTCACTATTTCCATATATATTTTAAAATCCCAAATTAAACAATGATGCAAGTTCTTGTGGATCATTTACCAGAAAGATGGATGAAAGGTTTGTTACTAGAGTTTTATCAGAAAACAGTATCCGATATTGATGGGCCTTCCCGTTTATTTTTCACAGTGGTCTGACAACGTAAGTTCATACTCAGAAGGTATGGTGTGATGTGGAATGTAAATTTCAGAGGACTGATCTCCTCCTTTTCCCCATCACTCTTAAAAATGCACTAACCTTGTCAGAGTTGATCACGTCTACAATCTGTTGTGCAGGTGATGGTTCCAGAGGGTCCTCATTTACAGCTCACTGATACATGTGAGGATTTTATAGATTAGGGTTCCTGGTTTTTTTTTTGGGGGGGGGGAGTGTTTAATATATTAGCATTATGTGAAAGTGATGTGTCTAAACGTCCTTTGATTAAGCTAAATACCTATTTGAAGTAATTGCCATTTGCATTTGTAAACGACTCTGCTCTTCATGCTGCTGAAAATTAGCTGTCTTTCTTTTCTGTCTGGCATAGATTCAGTGTAATGAAAGCAGCAAGAATCCTCTAAACCAGTGATACTCAGTGGCTAGGATAGCACATGTGGCTCTTTGACATGCCACCTGTGGCTCTTCTGAGCACCATTCTGTTACCCTAATTAGATAGTCTCTCCTTTTGGTTGGGGAATTAGCTGGGGAGACTCTATTTTGCAAGAGGAAGGGGTAGCAACTTGATGAGATTGCATGTGTCCATCCTGATTCTCTGAATGGAGTTCTGTTCCTGAGAAGATTTAGAAAAGTGTGTCTTATCTGCTGCAGGAGAGCTAAAGAAATGCTGAAGAGGCCTGTTATTTGTCCCTTGGTGTTTCAAGGAACTCCAGATGTTCTCCCAAGGGGAAACATGTAAACAAGCCTGGACTTTGCCCAGTCGGCTCTGAAGCATGGCACACAAAATGGAGGCCAGGAGAGCCCTTTTGTCTCTGGCTATACAGCAGTGTTCCATCCTTGCACACTAGCTCGTCCTGAACACCTTGCCTAGGGTAGCCTATGGCTGTCAGCATACCACAACAATTCTTCAATATGGCACCTGTACCATGTTGCAGGAAAGTGGCCAAGGGCCTTGCTCAGTGGTGCTTCTGGTTGATGATTGGTTCCCACCTTGAAACTGCTACTGCCCAAGGAATGGGTAAGCTATGAGCCTCCATGAGGTGCAGGCATTATGCTAGGGGTGGAAGCAAATGTGGTTCTTTTGGTTGATGGAAATTGAGAGTGTAGCTCTCCATGAGCTGTGGAGTCCCACTGCTCTAAACCATTATGTATTGTGTCCCAGGGCACTGTTTGAAGGCACAGGATACCATAGAATTGCCTGAAGCTAAGCAAGTCTGAGTCCTGCAGTTTTCCTAGGACCTCTGTGCGTGCCACCTTAATTTCCATGGAAGAAAGGCAAGATAGGAATGCAACAAATAAATAAATGTAAATAGCGTGCTACTGCCGTAGCACTATACAGCTATACCAGTTGCAGCAAAACATTCTGAAATGCATGGTGAATGACAAGTAGCTATTAGCCGCAATGGCTAAATGGAACCTCCATGTTCAGAGATATACTATCTCTGAATATCAGATACAGGGACAAACAGCAGGGGGCAAGCTTCCCAGAGACCACTCAATCAAAGTGTTTTTTTCCCTCCCAATGAAAACAATACTTCATTTGCTGATTAACACTAGAGAATCTGTCTGAAAATGCCCTTGCTGATGTATGTCAATGCTGAGATATTGAATGGACAGCCCAGGGATCCTATCTAGCCTTATGTGTATAGCACGCATAGCTGGATATTGGACATCACTGCACTATTCAATAATAATGATCGTAATACATGCAAACTCAAGGCACCGTGGAAGATGAGGGAACACAGATACAAGGCTCATCGCTACACAGGAGGAAACAGTGCCAATGAATACATTAAAAAAAAGAAGTCAAGTGGATAAGTCGATGCAGAGATGGACTAATTTGTATGATTTTGTCAGAGCTATTTAGGAAAAGGTATTTATCTGTGAATAAAAGACAAAGTACCAAAAGATGAAAGCAACGAAGCCCTGAATAGCCTATTCGTTCATCACTGGTGGCTCATAACAGTAAAAGGGATTTATATAGTACAGATTTATAAATTGTGCTCATTTTACCACCTCTCTGTCTATTGTTTGGTTATTAAGATTTGTTATCATCTACTTCCTGGCTGCAACAGCCAAGAAACAGCCTTATAAAGAAGATCAATGCCATGCAGTAAGTAATTGCACCCCAGCACATCTACTTAAAAGTGTACAAAAACTTCTTTAAAAAGAGATTTAACTTTTTTTTACTGTTATAATACAAATTGAACAAAAGCACAACTCAGATCTCACAGTTACACATGATAAATAAACATGCCAAAACTGCTTATGTTATTCTTTCTGGCAGCATAAACTTAGTGCTCCTTTACAATTCCTCCTGACATGGCATTTTAATATATACACTTAAGATAGTTATCCATTATTCCTAATGGTTAGATGCAGATCTAGGGGATAACAAATCAATAAACGATTAAAAAACCAGTATTTAGGCACATACACACATAACATGTACGATTATCATTAAGTGATCAATAGATGGAATAATTTAAAATGTAGGAGTGAAACTAGAAATGAAAAACAACAATTGCAGCCACAGCTGGCTGGAAAGCTATAGGACAAACCACATTTATTCATCCAATGTCGAGGCAGGAAGTAAAACACTGCAATTTACTTCCTGTCCCAGCATCTCTACCCCCTCCCTCAGCCACCCAGGTGCATCACCAGCAAGTCAAGCACTTCCTTCCCTGGTTTTGAGAAAAGCTTGGCTTCCTCACGCAGTGCTCCAGCACCTTCGGGGGGGGGGGGAAGGGAGGGAAGGAAGGAAGAAAGACAAACAAAGAAAGAAAATACCAAGAAAATGCGCTCTACATGGGGTTGCCCTTGAAAAATGTTCAGAAACTTCAATTGGTGCAGAATTCTACGGGAGGATGTTGATAGGAGTGCATCGTAGGGACCATATCACTGAAGTCCTGGCCCAACTACACAGGCTCCTGAGCTGTTTCTGTGCACAATTCAAGGTAACGCGTTGACCTTTAAAACCCAATATGGCTTGGGAACAGAATAGCTGAAGGACCACCTACTCCCTTACAAACCTACTCAGTCATATTCCAAGGTCCTGCTTTGGGTGCCCCCACCCCACCTTAGATGGGTGGCAACCCTGGAGAGAGCCTTCTCAGTTGCAGGACTCTGGAACTCTCTTCCCAGACAGACTCGCCTGTATCTTTCTGCTGCCATCTTCCACCAGCAGGTGAAGATATTTTTGTTTTGTCTGGTGTTCCTTCAGTGATCCCTCCTTCCTTCCCTATATTTTAATTCTCACTTTTATGTGTGTATATTTTATTGCAACTTGGTTTTAATTGTGTGTTTTACTTGGTGTTAATGTTTTTAAAGAGATGTTTTTATTGTGTATATTTTTAATCCGTTAGCGACTTTGGTGGCCCTGAAGAGGGCAGAAAGGCGGGTATATATTTTGCAAATAAATAAAATTCCGAAGGTGCCCACAGGCCTAAAAGCGTTAGGGAACCCAACTGACACAAGAAGCCTCCTAGCAAAACTCTTGGCTCCAAGCCTATTTGCATCTATTCTGTCTTTCTCCAACCAATCTGCTAGTCAGGGGGTATCATGCCTTTCTCCAAGGCACCTGGCCTGACTCCTTGACTCCCCTCTTAAATGTATCTTCACCTCATTAGAGTAGTATGGAGCACACTGTCCTTTGTGCTGATTCACTGAAACCAATGGGGCTCAGCTCTGCATCGTGCATATTTTTCAAAAGATCTAACCAGCAATTAACCTCAAAACATGCCATGGAATAACGGTGATCTCAGATTTGGAAAGGCCTGAGTCATCTACACATGAACACATGAAGCCACCTTATACTGAATCAGACCCTTGGTCCATCAAAGTCAGTATTGTTTACTCAGACCGGCTGTGGCTCTCCAGGGTCTCAGGTAGAGGTCTTTCACATCACCTACTTACCTAGTCCCTTTAACTGGATATGCCGGTGACTGAACCTGGGACCTTCTGCATGCCAAGCAGATGCTCTACCACTGAGCCACCGCCCCTCTAATCCAGCGCCCTGCCTCAAGACAGGACAACCTATTTTTAAAGCATCCAAAACAGATAAATATGAACATAAGTTGCTTCGCACCAGCTAGCCTAGTATTTATTACTCAGCCTAGCAGCAGCTCTTCAAGATCTTGGGTGAACATCATTCCTAACTGCACTACCTGACATCCTTTGAGTGGAAACACATACACTACTGAGCTGAGGACTCTTCCTTCAAGGTCTCATAGCACTGCACTGATCCCTACCCCCAGGCCAAGTCCAAGACTGACTACTTGTAGGCAAGCAACCCTCTTTGTTCTGACTGTGAGTCAAACTGTACATGACACAGATTTGCTCCTTTTCCCTCCCACAAGGCAAAGACAGGCAAAGGAAAAGTGGGATTTTGATATGGGGGGAAAACAGACTGCAGAGAAAGAGATAATATTATCCCCTCCCTCCTCTTTCCATGTTCTTCAGTTTGAGACTATAGTTTCATGGGGCAGCTCTGGGTAAAATGGGAAAGAAAACATTGTGGAAGACATCCATGCAACAGAGCAACTTGTCTGACCCTTTAAACAGTCAGACCCTTTGTGAAGAATGGGTAGGCCTGAAGAGTTGTTTTCTCAACACTGGGAGACTTGCTGATTAAAACAGCTTCAGAGCCATGTGGCCTAATCCCATCCAAGTGAAAGCAATATTCTAGCTCTTTGTGTTTTTGCCAACTCTCTACAATCAGCACAAAACACTTAGGAGCCAAACGTTCCTTTTCTAGGCAGTAATTAATAGGTTTAAGACAGACATAAGCCACATGAGCAAGACCTTTAGAGCTTAGCAGAGAAGAAAATTAAGAACTAACAATGTGAGCCCAGCCTTCCAAACAACATGCCTATGAGCAATCGTGCTTTTAACCTAATGAGCTTGTGTGTGTAAAGTGCCATCAAGTCACAGCTGATGTATGGCAACCCCAGCAAGGGGCTTTCAAGGCAAGTGAGAAGCAGAGGTGATTTGCCATTGCCTTCCTCTGCAGAGTCTTCCTTGGTGGTCTCCCTTCCAAGTAAACACACAGTCCTGCCTTTGAAATGGCATTTACTGTTTTGTTCTACCTCCATTGGGTTGAACAGAAAAAGTTATTAATGTTCTAGTTCTCACAAAGGTCTCATAATAACCCAGTATATCGCAAATCTCATAAATTCACATAGTCCTCCTGGTAGCCTGTTAGTGAGAGTTGCAGAGAAATTTCATCTAAGGGCTAAGAAAGATGCAACAACAACCTTGGTGAAAGAAAACAGTGTGTAAAAGATACCGTTAATTTGACAAGCCCTTCCCTTTTTCTTCAAAGCAAAACAAAAAAAATTTCTGCATATCGTATGTCCACCGCCACCACTTGTCACACAACAATGCAAAGCACGGTTATTATCCGGCAATCTAACAGTCTCATCACTCACCCTGTCAGCTACAAAGTAGTCATGCAAGAATCTACCAGCTAATGGCCACCATTATACAGCAGCTGGATGCAAGATATACCCCGTGTGTATTTTTAACCCAAAATGAATCCTGTCAATTCTCTCTCATTGCTATGAAAATAATATTGTTCTTCATAAATTATTGTTATTATTCATAAAGTTCATACAAGGCTCATGAACAAGAACGACAACACGTTTTTCATTCATATTGTCTTCATAATGAAGGACACTATCCAACCAAAGCTAACTAATTTTAACTTGCACAGATGGACAGTCAAGCATTAATTTTAACAGTGCAATTCTAAGCAGAGTTATACCCTTCTTAGTTCACAGAACTCAATAGGCTTAGGAAAATGTAACTTTGTTTAGGATTATACTGCAAATCTTTCTCATTTATTAATGTGCTGTATTAATTTATTTATCATTTATTAATCCACTGTACAGACCGAACTACACAGGGCAGAGACAAGGGACTCATACAGACAATCTGTTCACATATTGACTGACCGTGGGGGGAGGAAGAGCAGGCATGAGAGAGCTGGCCAACCCTCACCTCCACATGATCGCAGTTGTCTACATGGAGCGAACACATAGAGGAAGTATAAGAACATAACATAAGAAAAGCCATGCTGTATCAGACTAAGGCCCATCAAGTCCAGCAGTCTGTCCACACAGTGGCCAACCAGGTGCCTCTAGGAAGCCCACAAACAAGTTGACTGCAGCAGCATTATCCTACCTGTGTTCCACAGCACGTAATATAATAGGCATGCTCCTCTGATCCTGGAGAGAATAGGTACGCATCATGACTAGTACTCATTTTTACTAGTAGCCATGGATAGCCCTCTCCTCCATGAACATGTCCACTCCCCTCTTAAAGCCTTCCAAGTTCACAGCCATCACCACAACCTGGGGTATCAGTATGTACACTCCCACTTGTGCAGATGACTTGGCAATCATATGGAGGGAGGGGCATGGTTAGCATATTCATACCCGCTATTCCTCCCCATATGGTCAGTCAATGCTCAGATAGTTCATCTAGAATCATAGAATCATAGAGTTGGAAGGGACCATCAGGGCCATCAAGTCCAACCCCCTGCACAATGCAGGAAATTCACAACTACCTCCCCCCTCCACACCCCTAGTGACCAGAAGATGGCCAAGATGCCCTCCCTCTCATCAACTGCCTAAGGTCACAGAATCAGCATTGCTGACAGATGGCCATCTAACCTCTTCTTAAAAACTTCCAGGGAAGGAGAGCTTACCAACTACCAAGGAAGCCTGTTCCACTGAGGAACCGCTCTAACTGTTAGAAAATTCTTCCTAATGTCTAGACGGAAACTCTTTTGATTTAATTTCAACCTGTTGGTTCTGGTCCGACCTTCTTGAGCAACAGAAAACAACTCGGCACCCTCCTCTATATGATAGCCCTTCAAGTACTTGAACATAGTTATCATATCCCCTCTCAGTCTTCTCCTCTTCAGGCTAAACATACCCAGCTCTTTCAACCTTTCCTCATAGGACTTGGTCTCCAGACCCCTCACCATCTTTAATGCCCTTCTCTGGACACGTTCCAGCTTGTCTACATCTTTCTTAAATTGTGGTGCCCAAAACTGAACACAGTACTCTAGTTGAGGTCTAACCAGAGCAGAGTAAAGCGATACCATCACTTCGTGTGATCTGGACACTATACTTCTGTTGATGCAGCCCAAGACTGCATTTGCCTTTTTAGTTACAGCATCACACTGCTGACTCATGTTCAGTGTTTGGTCTACTAAGACCCCAAGATCCTTTTCACACACACTACTGTTCAAACAAGTCTCCCCCATCCTATAATTATGCATTTGATTTTTCCTACCTAAATGCAGAACTTTACATATGTCTTTGTTGAAGTGCATTTTATTAGTTCTAGCCCATTTCTCCAGCCTGTCAAGATCATCCTGCATCTTGGCTCTGTCTTCTACCATATTTGCTACCCCTCCCAATTTAGTATCATCTGCAAATTTAATAAGCATCTCCTCTATTCCTTCATCCAAATCATTTATAAAGATGTTGAACAACACAGGGCCCAGCACAGATTTCTGAGGAACTCCACTAGTCACTTCTCTCCAAGTGGATGAGGAACCATTAACTAGCACTCTTTGGGTATGATCTGTCAACCAGTTGCAGATCCATCTAACAATAATAGGATCTAACCCACATTTTCCCAATTTGTCAACTAGAATACTATGTGGAACCTTATCAAAAGCCTTACTGAAATCTAGATAAACTATGTCTACAGCATTCCCCTGATCCAGCAAGGTAGTAACTTTCTCAAAAAAGGAGATAAGATTAGTCTGACATGACTTATTCTTGAGAAACCCATGCTGGCTCTTAGTGATCAGATCCATCCTTTCTAAATGCTCAAGGACTGACTGACTGATGATTTGTTCGAACACTTTTCCTGGTATAGAAGTCAAGCTCCAATCTTCTGGCACCTCACCTGTTTGCCAAGACTTTTCAAAGTAACAATTTCCTTCCTCCCACTTCTCCCAGAAGCCATATGCAAGCCCCAAAAGGCAATACAGGTTGAGTATCCCTTATCCAGATTGCTTGGGACCAGAAATAGCCCATATTTTTGATCTTTCCGTATATTGGAATATTTTGGAATTTTTGCATCTACATAGTTAGATATATTGGGGATGGGACCCAAATTCATTTATGTTTTATATATACTTTATACACATACAAGAGGATATTGGAAAATTCCACCTCCACCAACAGCTTCCACTGGCACTACAATAGGATCCAACCCATTATAATCTCTTCAGTAACAAACTGAAAACAAGACGACCAACGGTAGTGAAGTTTTTGAAATCCTGTCAGACCCACCTTTCTGTACGTGGCTGACAGTGGTCGTCTACTCTCCCTAGAACTGGATCGGGACGCATTTTTGGATGTGCTCATTTCCTTCTCGCACTTTTCTATTTCCTTCTTGAGCTTCTCTCTTCTTTGCTGATCTGACACTGAAAAAATAATAATAAACCAGAATAAATACAGATAATCTTATTAAGATTATTTCTGGAGTTAAATTACAGGGTGATGATGAGGCTCAGCGACGAGAAGAGGGATTCGTCTTCAGGTATCTGTTTGCTTCAGCATGTGGTCCTTCCCTGCTGATCAGATAAACTTGCTTTAAAAAACAAACAATGAACCATAATGACTGTTATTATTGAGGGTACGTATGATATAGTGGGGGTTAAGTTGTCAGAGCAGGACGAGAGATCAGGGTTTGTATCTCCCCCAAACCTCCTTTTGCCAGTCACTCCCTCTCAGCCTAACCTTACCTCACAAAGCTGTTGTGAGAATAAAGTGGGGTGGGGAGAGCTGTGTATTCCACCCTGAGCTCCTTGGATGGATGACAGAATAACAAAGTAGTACATGGATCATACAATCTTAAATCAGGATTTCAGGCTAGCTGAAATGTAGCAAATGAGAAAACGATTTAAAACAATTTCAATTACCTTGTTACATTTTTAAACAATTTATTCCAGAATGTTTCAGTGGAACTGAGACCACTGTTGAAATCTATAAGTTGTGTCTGCCTATCTTTGGATCTTTCTTTTGATGGTTCATGAACATCTTCATAATTGACCATAAACAACAATCAAAAGCATTTAGAATGTGTCTCCTTAAACTATCCTACTGGCAGTGGTGGACATTTAGGTTCCCAACGTTATAACTAACAATTGGTTCAGATACTTTGATGCATGTGTTCTACCTCATAGCATGAGAAGCAGTGTATGCCCTCACAAGTCTTCGTAGGTTCCTCACTGCATAACTAGGCCAGTTTTCCCAGGTAGGCTGCTGGGGGAGGGAAAGAGGGAAATCTGAAGATAGGGGAGCAGAAAAAGGTAAGTTGGTTGGTGTGTGGGAAAGAAAGAAGAAAGCAGGAAAAGGGGAGAGGATACACGGGCTTTCAGGGAAATGAAAGAGGAAGTAGTAGAGGGGAAAATGAGATGCCCTGTGCAAGTCCTTGTGGGTCTCCCACCTGTATTAACAAATTAAGTATACAGCTTGGCACCATATTTTGAAAGAGAAATGTCTCTTTCAACCTAATGTAACCAGAAAGTTTTGCTCAGTGCTTGTTAATGATAATTTCAAAAAGACAAAAGGCTATCAGTTATTTCTGAGAAATTAAAAAGATTTTCCTGTAAAATGAATCAAAGTTCTGAACCTTACAGTGGGGGGTGATTCACCGATTTTGCCCTAATGTGTCTGAAGTCAATGAGGCCAGACTTGTGTAAAGTGATCTGTGAATCATCTCTATTAATGATGACATGAATGTAAGTTAATTAAATTGCTGGTAACGCTTTGGCTTCATCTCTTGCTGTTGCGTTTGCAATCAGATACATTATCTTGTTCTTAAATGTATGGGACAGCATGTGGGAAAAAGGCATATGCAGAATTCTAGATGAAGCACAATATTATATTTAAACATTATATTAAAACAATAGCTTTTATATTTGGAACTACTTTAAAAAACTGTTTCAAGTGTTTATCCAGTTTCATACAAATGGAATTTTAGAGCTGGTTAGAAAAAAACAGTTACTGTATTTTCATAAGTGGAATCTGAAATGATAGTTAGCTAGCACCACATGTACATTCTGAAAATCACATATTGTTTTTGTCAACCATTGTCTGAATAATCAAGAAAAACCAATTGCTATTAACCTATTATTTAGTTAAGCTGATTTGAATGGTCAGTGGGTATAGCATACCCCAATATTTTCTTATGGAATCCTTGTGACAATGTAGGGGGAGATACATACATCACAAATTATTCTATAGGATTTGCGGACAGAATTTTCCTACTAGAGAAGACATTCAAGTTGTTGTAGTTTGGATAACTATAGCCAGATCCTACCTCTGATGGAGGGGAGGCACAAAACAACTGAACTGAAGTTGGATGAATGCTGGGAACCGAAGGGTTGAGCAGGAAACTAAAAATTCTTATAAAGTAAAATATTTATTTGGTGTACACAATAAAATAGACAAAAACACTGGGCCTGGAATACAGGCTACATATAAAACCACCAGTATGAACTGTTACAGGGAAGAGCATATGATGGGGAACCTATAGTTACAGGAAGATCAAGAAAGATATATGGATGTCTTTTAACTGGCAGACCAGTTTCTCAAAATGTTTGTTATCTGCCACAGCAGGAGACTTTCTTTCCCTTAATCTTTCTTATCCCAATGTCCAGGATGCACTCTGAATATACTCAGCAGAAAACCTGCCAAGCTGAAAGGATCTTCACAGCTTGTGCAACCCAGCCATGTGCATCCACACCTGTCTTCTTTGGCAGAGTTTTTGGCATGTTTCTGTCATACATTCAGCAATCACCGAATTCCTCTGGCCCACTGGTCTCAATCAATGGGCTTCCAGTGATTCACAGCTTAGATATGACAAACTTCACCTGCTATTTTGAGTCAGTCAGGTTGATCTAATCCACATGAGCATGCCTGGTACTGTCTTTAGCATGGCAGCTTTCCGGCTTTGCTGCTGGCTAAAACACTGGGCAAGAACAGCTGCAATTAAATACACCCTACGTGAAAGACATGCTCACTTGTTCAGAGACAGTGCCAACCAGAGTATCATGTTTGTTTCTTAAGGAGTGCCAATGTGATGTCAATAAACCATCTAAAAAAGTAAACCAGAAAAAGGTAATGGATATCTTGCTATTTTATAAACTTGGCTGCAAGCCTAAACACATCTACTAGAAATAAATCCCACTTAAATTCAGTAGAAGTTACTTTTGAGTAAACTTGCAGAAAATTGGGCAGAAAGGCTATAATCCTACAATATTTACTTGGGAGTCCTAATTAAATGAATCGGATCTGCTTTTAAGCATGCATGCCGAATACACTTAGAGCCTGCAAAATCCTAAACTTGCCTTGAGATACCAGATTAAAACCAGGTTCTCCCAATGAGCTCAAGAGAGTATTCAGGTTACTTTGAAACATGGTTACAACAGACACAAAGAATTGAGTGGATGGGGTGGTGGTGGAGGAGGAGGATCATCATTATCCTCCTCCTCCACTGGATCTGACATCCAACACAGCACCAACCCAAATGACATATTCCAGTTAGTCTCTTGCAAATTTTGACAACAAAGAATCATAGGGCATCTTAAAGACCACCTGACATATCATGTCACAAACTTGTGTAAACTAGAACCCACTTCATCAGTTGCAAATATACCTGACTACAAAAGATTGCAAAAAGTGAGACCAAATGTCCAGAAATGCAAGAGCTGCAAGTCTTTTCTTAATTTTGATATACTAACTTAACACCTGTTGGGTTACATTAAGTAGATGATGTAGGGACACAGAAATCATTAGTTATGTAAAATAAACGAACACATTAGTTACCAAGCAAATCACCTATACACAGCCTTATTGTTCTCAGGTGTTAAAGAGATGGAAACATTAAAATTACTTGGAGAATGGTGAAAATATTCGGTTTTGAACATGCTTTTGTTCTTGCTTGCTTGACTTATGTTCCTCTTAGACATGTTCCTCTTTTTTTGATTGACTGAAATTTTCTGTTCATTTTTAATAAAGTTCATTGATAAACAGTGTATTTTAGCATAGCTCAAAATCATACCTAAAAATAGTACAGAGAACTTTCCACCTACCTTTACATATAAAATGCTCAGAGAAAAAACAGAGCTGGGGCATCCAAGAGAAATGCAAGCTTTCTTCATTATTGGTTCCTATGTAAAGGTTAACACCTTGCCATTCTCTCCTGATAACATTTTTCTTTATTGTGAAATACATCACAAGCCCTTCAGGGCTGAAACATTTTATGAGCATTGACTGATTTTGAAAAATAACAGGGGGACCCTAGCTGCAAACCATTAGTCAGCCCAACAATAATAAAAACAGTCACAAATCGTTTTCTTAAAAAAAAAAGAGGAAAAAGGAGGAAATTCTCTATCTTGTACAAGCCATATAAGCAACTTAAAGGCAAGCCTAAGAAAACTTTCCTAGGAGTAAGCCCCAGTAAATAAAATGGGAGTGCCTTCTGAGTAGACTGGCTTAGGATCGCTCCTGTTTGGTACAAAAGGAAGAGTCCCTTATGAAACTTGGGTTGCAAAAGAACCATAAGCCTTGTGGGTACTAGGTATCCCTTGAATCAAATCAAGACTTGGGATACTCATCTTACTATATCTGTATCTTAACAAAACTTGTGACTTTCATTATCCCTTATCCCTGCTGCTTTTGGACATAAAAAGAATGCAAACTGAGGGTTCACTCATTTTGTCTGAAAGTGGGCTCTTATTATCCTGGAATAAAAATTTCGTTAGCTTTCAAGACGACACCAGACTAGTGCAAGATACTATCATGACTACCCTTATGGAACTACTAGGCATTCCATATGCTCCTTGGGAGACATGTTATGTATACATGTGGTATCAGGAAGAACCACATATGCAGCTATATTTACATGTACTAGGATCTGTCTGGAAGCAACTGCAGAGGAGAGAATGAGATATCAATGTCACAGATAAATAATAAGGTATATGGTTAACCTTATTATTTATGTATGACATTCATAACCTACGCTTTTATCCTCACAATGACCTGTGAGGCAGATAAGACAGAGACAACAGCTGGTCCAAAGCTATTTTGTGAGAAGGGACCTGAATTCTGGTCTCCCAACTTCAAATCCAATTCACTACTCTATCCACTACATCGTACTGGTTCTCCCTTAATGAAAGGCCATGTTTATTCAATTTAAGTCACCAAGGGTAGTCACTTAAAGTACAGTGATTTTTTTATTTGCCCACCTTTTAGAAATGAAAGGTGAGATACCATGATTGTTTCATGAAGATGGATCTTTCTCTGCCTTTGCCTTCCTTCAGCAGCGTGGTATAGTGGTTAAGAGTGGTGGACTCTAATCTGGAGAACCGGTTGGTTTCCCCACTCCTCCACATGAAGCCTGCTGGGTGACCTTGGCCTAGTCACAGTTCTCTCAGAACTCTCTCAGCCCCAACTGCCTCACAAGGTGTCTGTTGTGGGGAGAGGAAGAGAAGGAGATTGTAAGCCGGTTTGATTCTCTTTAAAAGGTAGAGAAAATCGGCATATAAAAACCAACTCTTCTTCCTCAGACCTCCCCCACCCCAAAGCCAATGGTGGTGGCTGAGGGAGTCTTGTGACCAAAATGTAGTAAGGGACTGCAGAAAGAAAAAATTGGGATTGAATTTGAAGGAGATAAAAACCCTTAAAAGAAGAAGAAGAAGACTTAAATGCCTTACCATACATTCCTGAAAGGGGGGAGCCCGCGAAGCTCCTTAGGTACCAGTGTGACTCTGCACCGGCGTAGGTACCACCTTATTGTGGAATAAAGTGGCATCGATGCTGTCCCGGGGGCAAAAACGCCAGCATTGGGGAGTCATGGAACTGCGCTGGCCCCCACCGCCAGCACAGCCACGCCAGCAGGGAATTCCCAGAAGGGAAAGCCCATGCTGCTGTGTGGGAGAGGCTTCCAGGGGTATTCCAAGAGGTGGAGCTGACGATAATCAGCATCCAAACCCTTTTCGCCCCAGGACCACTCCCTCGAGCTGAGGTGTTTTGGTGGTATAGCCTTGCTTTGCTCTATGGGGGAATTTTTGTTCTATAAAATGACTATAAAATGCTCATTTTGTTTTTTTGGCAGCCGGGAAGCCTCTGAGGAGGGATGTGGCTGCACTGCTCCCGGTCGCCACCCATCTACACCCTCCCTTCAGGAATGGGCTGCCTGTTTTCAAGTAGTTGGACCTTTGAGAAAAGAGAGGAATGGTTTTGTCTACAAAGGAGAAGATCGTTTTGGCTGCCCTGTTACCACATCAAGATATGGTACTCATGCTGCATTTAATTACAGTGGATATACAGAAATAGCCACAAAATAACCGAAACCCCATCTTGAATACATGCATAGTATGATAACAGCAGGAATATCCTTGTTAATTTGAAAAACTGATTAGCATGTACTCCTTTGACAGATGCACTTTCTGTGTAATCCCAGTTAAAGGTCCCCTGTGCAAGCACCAAGTCATTCCTGACCCATGGGGTGACGTCACATCCCGACGTTTACTAGGCAGACTGTTTACAGGGTGGTTTGCCAGTGCCTTCCCCAGTCATCTTCCCTTTACCCCCAGCAAGCTGGGTACTCAGTTACACAGTTACCCCCTTCTAAATCCATTGAAGTCAATGGGTTTAGAAGGGTGTAACTCTGTTTAGGATTATGTTGTAACTGGGTATAACTTTATTTAGGATTGCACTGCTTGATGCCCAGAGATGGAGCCACTTTTCAAATTGTAACTTATCTGCTACCCCAACATCATTGCAAGCTCTGTCAAAGATAAATAAATTGTTCCCCTTTTGATATTCAGGGAACTTTCTAACATCTTTCTGAGGTAACCCCACCAATTTGGCTAAGCTCTGCCCTTGGAAGAAGTTCCTCCATTTGCAGCCTATGCAGCCTGAACTTGTGGTTTCTTTGAACTTCCCTCTTTCTATCTGCTGTCTACTATGTTCTAACTGAGCTAACTCCAATTCTCATTCCTGCTCTCTTAACCTTGGGATTCCAAATTCTCTATTTCTAATTCTCTATCTCATTTTCGTGAGCTATATTAGCCATTTCAGTTTCTAATTTTACTTTCTTTGTTTCCAGCTGTTTTGTCCTTAAAGTTACTTCAGCCTCAATCCCATCACCCTCAGCCTGTTCAGTTACTTCTTCATGTCCCCTTGTCATTTTCAGAGGAGTTATGTGAAAATTTTACCTCACAAAGTTAGCTTGACTGATCCAGGATGCTATTTTCAGCCATTAAGAAAATGGAAAAATTTCTTTTGGATGAATCCCACCTCTACCACCAATTGTGAAGGACAGAGTAGCATAGGGGTGCCAACCTCTAGGTGGGTCCTGGAGATCTCATAGAATTACAACTGATTTCCAGACTACAGAGATCATTATTATTTCCTTCCTTTGGAAGGGGTTCAAACACTGTTTTGCAAAAAGGCTTAAAACCATTTACAGTTGTATCACACAGCTTGAGCTGAGCACATTCAGTAGGAAAATTATTCATAAAATGAATTTATGAATTTAGAGGCAGAGAGCAACTATCAGCCATCTTATGGACTTTTATTGTAATCCTTAAGTGGTTATGGTTCATTCTTCAGGATCTTGTGTTCCCCAAGTCACTAGTTAGGACTCCTTGTGACCTTTTAACCAACATCTAGTCTGACCCACAAATACAGAGAAACTAAATTTTAAGTGTGAGCCTCTCCTACAAACCACACTTTATTAGATTGCCTCCTCAGAAGCCAGACTCTGAGACCTCAGATTTCCTAAACCAACACCTGTGGCATAAATCCCAGGGTGACTGAAAACAGCAGTTTAACGGATTTTTATTGTCAGCTCCCATCTAGTTCCTCCAAAGTTCCATGGGCCCTTGATTCCTGCTCTTCACACACTCCAACAAGGCATAAAAAGGATTGGTTGTACACAGAAAAGGGCAGGGCCTTTGCCCATCTTTCACAGTGCGTACGGCACTATCTCTAAAATGTTTAGGAAGTATCTGGAAGGCCATTTTACTGGCTAGGCCTTTAATGGGGGTATAGGCTGTAGGCATTTTAACCGAGGAAAGGGTTATTTGGGGGTATTTGGGGTGTTTTAAAACTTGTAACCATAAGTTTTTTCAGGGGCAGGTTACGCCTATGGATGTGTTCTATTCTCCTTCCAAACAGTTCATGATGGTTAGTTCCTAAAAAGTGCTTAGTTCCCAAAAGAAGTAGTAATGAAGTAAGGACCTTGTATATAAATCTGATCTGACAGTCAGTTTCATAGGTGAGCAAACAGTTCTTAAGACACGTTGGTTCCAGACCAATTAGAAATGAATGGAGAAAATTGGGTGGGGAACAAAAAATAAAAAAAAGACTTGAGGAATTTAGTAAAATTACGAAAAATTCATTTCGGTGATGGTGGAAGGTTGTGCCCTACAGGGCAGGAACAGCATTAGGTGTCAATGTAAAACTATGAAACTCAGCACAGTTAATAGTTAAGAAGTAATAACATATCTCTACGGAAGTTTTTAAAGGACAGACAGTTCCCAGCAATACTTACGTTTTATGCTGTTTAGCCTGCTTTTTGGTGCTGAACAGTCTACAGCAGCTGAAAGCAAAACAACACAAAAATGAAAAGTAAGTGAATTAATTTATTTAAAATTTACAATTGTCTTGGCTATAAATGTCCATAAAAGCGCCTCTGACAAAATAAAAACCTCTGTAACTGAACCATGAAAGCCTGACAGCATTTTTAAATATTCTGTTCTATTCTCACAAGCACATTTTTTGCTTTTACAGATTCAAGTAAATGTTAGAAAAATATTTTTTTAATTAAGACCCATGTTTACAGTGTTTGTAAATGAAAACTGCCCTGTACTTTTGCATCTATGGAAAAGTGTAACTGAGCTAAAGAACAGGGCGGCCTGAAACCACAGCTCTGGGTATACTGGTTCCTGAAGTAATAATACTCAATAAGGGATCTTTTGACTTGTTCCAAGGCTTTAATGCAGGGTTGTCAAACATAAGGCTGGCAAGGCATGGCCCAACCAGCTGACATTTTTGTCATATCCGGGCCCTTGTAATGATTGAGTTTGACACCCCTGCTTTAATGAGTACTGAATCTTGACTATTCCTATACATAAAGCAGTTTCTGTGAATATAGGCAGTGATGCATAGGAAAGACACCAGATTGACCACATTAACATATTCTAATGGTATAAGTACGTATTACGCATGCAGTTTCCAATACTCCTCCTGAATCAGCCCCTTCTGAAATGATGAGATGCTTTAATAGCCTGTTTATCAAGCAAAGCATTTAAATATGGACCAAAGCCTTAATTAGATGTTCTGGTACCCAAAGCAGCATTGGGGGGGGGGAACTGTCTTCCCAATGAGGAGATAATTTGAGCAATGAGTCCCTCAGAAAATGTAGTGTTGTACCACTGGGGAAAAAACAGCTCTATTCTGGTCACAATCCAGCACCATTAGTCTGGCCACAATCCAGCACAAATAGGTGTTCTTGGACCCAATGAGTTCAATGCACCCAGTTAGTTCTAAGCTCATTAACACAACATCCTACCACTTTCTCCCCCCCCCCCCACAACAAAATTACACAGATAGCCAGCTGCATAGAGCTCAAATGACACTTGTGAATTCAGCACACTCAATTTTAATTCTCGTGCCTGGTCGGTGTGTGATCTAAGATCTTGCTGGAAAACACATTTTACAGCTTTTCAAGCCTGGTCAGCAATTAGCATTTTTCCTGGAGGCTCAGCCTGAGAATGTAACGCGAGACAGCAAGTCGGTGTTCACCACCACATTCTAAAGTGGACTACCAGAAAGTTCTGAAGATACAGACTCCAGTTTTCCACCCATTCATTTTGTCTCTAGCTTGGCAATTGGAAGGGGGTGGGGAAAGAGGTCAGCTGGTATTCCTCTGGAGGTTGGATTTAGGGTTGCCGGCGCTGGATTGGTAAATTCCTGGAGATTAGGGTGTGGAGACTGGGGATGGCAGGGTTTGGAAAAGGGAGAGAACTCAGTGGGGTATAATGCCATAGAGTCCACCCTCTAAAGCAGCCAGTTTCTCCAGGGGAACTGATCTCTGCAATGGCATTCTCTGTATATCATTCAATCAGGTTAATTTGCTACCTGGGCAGGTATCCTCTCTCCTAGCATGCTCTCATAATGGAGATAAGGGTTCAGGGTACACCAGAAGTGGCAAACAGAAAATGCCTGCACTCTTCAGGTCTCTCTTAGTGCAAGCAGCTTTTTGTCTCAGGGCCAGGACTTCATCTTCAGGAACTGCTGCAACAAATGTGGTAAACTGGCTGCACTGCCCTAATTAAAGTAGTCCTCTGGCACTTTTCGATTTGTTTTTCTAGCATCTGTCACTTGATAATTTACTTAGCTCACAAAGGCTAAGAACATAAAAAAGCCATGCTGGAATAGACCAGGGCCCATCAAGTCCAGCAGCCTGTTTACACAATGGCCAACCAGGTGCCTCTAGGACAGGGGTGGGGAACCTTTTTCCTGCCAAGGGCCATTTGCACATTTATGACATCATTCAGGGGCCATACCAGGTGTAGAGCTCCCAGTGGGGGGGGGAGGCTAGGGTTGCCAGGTCTCCAGCCACCACCTGGAGGTTGGCAACCCCAGGGGAGGCCACACAGAGAAGACCTGCAGGGGCCCCCGCTCCCCCCTCCCAGGCGGGAGGGCAGCCAGCGGTGGGCCCGAGCAAACCAGGCGCCAGGGGGGTGCAGACCACAGTCGATCACCAAGGGAGGAAGGAAAACAGAGAAAGAGGAAAAGGGAGGGAGGGAGAAAGAGAGAGAAAGGGAGAAATAAATAGAGAGAAGGGGAGAAAGAAAGAAAATGACGGAGGGAAAGAAAGAAAAGGACTGAAGGAGACAAAGAAAGAGACAGAAAAAGAGGGAGAGAAAGGAGAAAGAGTGACAGAAAAAGAGGAAGAAAAGAGAAAAGCCTTCCCCACACACACAAACACACCGGCCCCGCGCGACCAGGCCCCAGCCTCCCTGCCCCCACACACGCCGGTGCACGGAGCCCTGCGCGACCGGGCCCCAGTCACCATACCCTCTCCCCCCAGAGTCCACAAAAGCCCCCCGCCCCGAAGCCCGATCGGCTCCCACATGCATGCTCTGCTGCCGGGAGCCGCCGGGCTCTCCCCCTCCCCACTGCTCAACAGCCGACAGGCAGCGAGAGGGGCTTACAATGTGCCGCAGCGTTCCTGCATGCCGCGGCTGTAGGGGGCAGCCTTGGGGGAAGCATCCCTCCCCTCTCCTCTCGCCGACCAACAGCCAACAGTCGGCGAGAAGAGGTCCAAAGGGCACCACAGCTCCCCTGTAAGGCGCAGCCCCAGGAACACCCTCGGGGAGGGCAGCCCTGCGCTCCACCTCCGCGGCAGGGTCCCGGAGCTCCCGAGGGCCACAAAAAATGTCCTCAGGGGCCGCATACGGCCCCCGGGCCTGAGGTTCCCCATCCCTGCTCTAGGAAGCCCACAAACAAGGCAACTGCAGCAGCATTATCCTGCCTGTGTTCCACAGCACCTAACATAATAGGCATGCTCCTCTGATACTGGAGAGAATAGGTATGCAGCATGACTAGTATCCATTTTGACTAGTAGCCATGGATAGCCCTATCCTCCATGAACCCTCTTAAAGCCTTCCAAGTTGACAGCCATCACCACATCCTGGGGCAGAGAGTTCCACAATTTAACTAGGCTAGAAGCTTGTTTTTCAGAAATGAAATGCTCAGATTTCTAATGTCACATAATAGCACGAACTTACATCAGGCGTAACTTCTACAAGGGCAGACATAATGCTAGAAAATAATCTGATCCTACATAAACATGCCTGAGATTATCTTCGAGTTGTGTGCTCACACTTCCCTCTCCCTCTTGTGCTGGAATTTAATTAGTCATTTGCACTTTTCCAGCAAACCACAGCTTGCTGTTATATCAGAGCTGGCCAAGGATGGTCTGTGTTGGACCTACAAAATAGATAGTACATTGGGAGCCAGAAAAAACACAAGCCATAGCTTCCTGGATGAAATCTAAGGGCAAACCACAGTCTGGCATGAAAGAGGAAAATACTAATTAGCTCATGGCACACCAGTAGAAGAGAAAGAGAGGAAGGAGGGAGCATGCGAGCAAGAGGATCCCCGTAGCTCGTTCACACGGCAGCAAACGGTGGCTTGGCATTAGGTCTACCGCAAGCTAATGTTTGTTTATGTTCATCAAGAGCCTGGAATTAAATGAGAGCCGTGAAGCATGCAGATGGATGGTGAACTCTCAAGAACCAATAAAACCATCTGCTGGTTTATTTTACCGTGATGTTCAATGAGCTATAAAAATCTTGTATACATACGCTTGATAGGTGTGTGATCCACTTTGTTAAGACTGGGTATGGGGAAACTGGGTTGAAATTCATAGTGAACTTACTGACTGGCCTTGAGCAATCTACTATAGAGAAGCTGTGGTGAGCAAGATTGATTTCAGGACTATAACGAATCAAATGAATAACAATGATAATGTGCACTGCTATTTAATCCAGTTGTGTTTTTAAAAAGTAGAAATGTGATACACTTGGTCATAGAAATTAAATAAAAGCAGAGTACTCAGGGGCCAGGGGCTCTGGCTCAGTGAATATCAGCTTGCTATGCAGCGGGTCCCAGGTTCAATTCTCAGTGTTTCCAGTTAAAAGGATCAGGTGGTATATGATGTGAAGGGCATCTACCAAAGATTTTGGAGAGCTGCTGCCAATCTTGTTTTTTTGGTGGGGGGCTGTGGATCAAAGGAAATGCCTCTCCTTGCATGCAGAGGGTCCCAGGCTCAATCCCCCAGCTCCTCCAGTTAAAAGGACTAGGCAGCATCTAATGTGAAAGATCTCTGTCTGAGACCCTGGAAAGCTGCTGCCAGTCTGAGTAAACAATACTGACCTTGAGGGGCTGATTCAGTGTAAGGCAGCTTCATGTGTTCATGCGCTCAAAGGCTTTCATAAATTTGTAAAGCAGGCAGTAGCAGGAGGATTACAAAGTTAATGTATATGGTTTATGTGGGGAAATTAACTGATTCGGATACTACCGGTAGTTTGGAGTGACTGCTAAAACTAGTAACTTGAATGAAACAACTCAGTGCTGAATTTTACGTTAATGGAAAATGTATTAACTATACCACAGAAGGCAGACTTGTGAATAAGTCAGCAGGGTGCATGTAGCGGTCAGAGTGCTGGGCAAGACCTGGGTTTAAATCCCCACTCTGTTATGGGAACTTGCTGGGTGACCTTGGGGCAGGTAGACTTACCTCACAGAGCTTTCATGAGGGTAAAATGGAGGAGGAGAGACTAATGTATACTGCCCTTAGCTCCTTGAAGGAAGGACTAAACAAACTGTACTAAACAAATCAAGTACAATTATTTATCTCTCTATTACAGATTAAAATCAGAATGATTTAGCTATAAAGCAGCCCTACTAAATCCGATGAATAAATATACACAGACATAAAACTGATAATATATATTTTAAAGTTCTCTTTTTTCTGACAATGCACTTGTTTTCCTCTTGTTCCTAATTATGAGAGGGACAACTTGGAATAAGAGATTATAAACAGAGAGAATTGAACAGAGTAAAAATGAAACAGCACTGAAGCAATTTAAAAAGAGGATAATTAACGGCAGCAAATTTGTGCTAGTTATTAATTAGGATACATCACCGTCTTTGGAGCAGTGCAAGAATGAATATCTGCTCACCAGTCCAAGAAATGGCAAATGATGTAGTTTAATGATACTAGATCTTTAGGCTGATATATTAGTACAAGCTGCATTCAGTCTGGCACTTTTATTTTTGCTTTTATTTGGAGGGGTATCCTCAAAATGCATAAATATCAGAACTACTGGTTAAGTTTACCAAATGTTGGCAAATGTTGGTGAGTGTGGACACTTTAAATTCTGAAATGGCAGGTTTTAAATGTCAGTGATTATTTTTAATCTCTCATTTTTAAAGCAAAACTGCACTCATGGCTAACAGTTGCATGCAAGGAGGAGATAAGTTGGATAGGGGAGAATAAGGGAAGGGCTAAACTTTCAGTACAAACACAGTATTGAACAGCCTGAACAATACAGTAGCATAGCTGACGTGTAGCGCA
This sequence comes from Euleptes europaea, assembly GCF_029931775.1. Lineage (NCBI taxonomy): Eukaryota > Metazoa > Chordata > Lepidosauria > Squamata > Sphaerodactylidae > Euleptes > Euleptes europaea. The sequence goes on from NC_079317.1 coordinate 27,457,315, forward strand.
GGCGGTTCTAGAGTGGCACTCTCTCCTACTTAGGATTTAATTTGCAATATACTTGTCCGAAAGGTTAGCCATCTCTGCTAAACAGCCTTGGCACATAATCCAAAAGGAGTATCTCAGGGCCTTTCTACATGTGCATTCCAGAAAAACAAGCACATACTAATAAACAATAGAACTTGAACTGTCTGCACAGAGTTCATCTATGTACGTTTTTACCTTTGGCTGAAAGGATTTTATTGTAGTGAACAGCCATATGATCCCTGATCAGGTACTGGTTACTTAGTCTGCGGGAGGAGGAGTCAATGCAGAAAGCTGCAAAATTAAAATACACATGATTATTACAAAGTCAGAAGTACTGACCTGCGGCAGCAGAACAAGCGGGCAGGAACAAGGAAGTACAAAGATGACAAGTGGGCACTGAAAAGACCACAAAGGGCAGGAAGTTGTCCTGCACCAAAATTAGTAAGTGGCATGATGGGAATAAACTGTAAGTAAGCCTTGGTATGCCCTGACCCGGATGGCCCATGTTAGCCTGATCTTGTCAGATCCTGGAAGCTAACCAGGGTCGGCTCTGATTAGTATTTGGATGGGAGACCACCAAGAAAGTCCAGAGGCAAGCAATTGGCAAACCACCTCTGAACATCTCTTGCTTTGAAAACCCTACAGGGTCGCCATAAGTTGGCTGTGACTTGATGGCACTTTTCACCACCAGCTCTTGGCATAGCTTCCATTCATGCCATTGGGGCCTGTACAGAAGAACACCCTGGTGGACTGCATTCCAGAATTAGAGCCCTCTTTACATCAGTTTTGCCTTTCTGCAGAAGCAGCGTCTTAAGAAAGGAGAATAGCTCAATGGCAATTAAAACAGAACTATTAAATAATTGGTTTGGCCAACAACATTTAGAGCTCCAGTAGAGAATTCTTCTCAAGTAATGGGGTATTTGATGAGGAGGCCATCATGTCAGTCTCAGCTAAGACCTGACTTATTTTTTAACACTTAATTCAACTTAGGATAATTCTTTCTTCAATGTCCTCAGTGTTTCAAGTATTAGTTTTAACTGTGGTCGCCAAGACTTCAGAATCTGAATGGTAAGTAGACAGATTTCAGCTGTCCTCCAGGGTTCCACAAAACCAACAGCAAGCCTTCTTAAAAGCCACCATTACTTTAGAGTCCATCTCTACAGATTCCGCCCGTTTCCAGACTTTTACAATGATTTTTTTAATTCTCTGAGTCCACAAAGGCCCAGCAGACCAGCCCTAGCAGACAGTAGAAAAGCTATGGAAATGCTTAAAACAGACACATTAACTAACTCAACACTCACATTGGAATGCAGTCCTTCAGTTATCAAGCCATGAACGAGCAAAGCAGTAATTACAGAGCCATTTGATCAACACTGGGGAGATGTCTAGCTCTAAACAGCTGAAGCAGCAAAACACAGCCTTGCATATGACACTGAGGTCCTCAGTGCACCTACTCCAGAATAGCCCCATTATGAAGTCAATGTGACCACCTTGGAGGAAAGAGGTTAAAGGACTGTAACCTGGAAATGCTGGTAACACACTTCATGATAACTAGGACTGCAAACACCGATCACCTAACTGGTAAGATGGTGGAATCGCTATCCGCTTTGACCACATTACACCAGGTTTAGCACAGCTTCACTGGCTCCCAATTAGCTTCTGGGAATGATTTAAAATGCTGGGTTTCACCTATAAACCCCTAAATCAGGGGTGTCAAACATAAGGCCCCTTGATAGCTCTTATCCAGCTCGCGAGCCAGCCAAGGCAGCCATCCCCTCCCATTCTCAATATGTGTTGGCACGACATGGCACAGCTCGACCAAGTGACATTTATGTCATATCTGGCCCTCGTAACAATTGAGTTTGACACCCCTGCCCTAAATGGTGTGGGACAGCAATACCTGAATTTCTTCTTTCTCAAACAAGAGGCTGTATGTTTGTCATCTTTCAAGGCCCAGAGGTTTAGCAGGTGGCCATGTTCATCATCAGCTATCTTATGAATTGTGATATTATATTATTTATGTAATTGGTTAATTAATTAATTATTTAAATGCTAGTCAATGGATTAAGTTTTAACTTGACTAACATCCTCGTACTGAAAGATATTAACTGAGGTCTTATCACAGTAACAGACAATGTTTTTGTAGTCCACAGAATGAATATTTTTAGTGGGAAGCTATTTTATGAAATCTGTTTATTTTGAACAGTATGCAATTTACTTACCATTACTTTTAGTACTTAAATGTCCCTTGAATGGGCTTGCAGGTCCATACCTAGGAATGGCTTGGTATTCGATCACTTTAATAATAATAATAAAAAAATAAGCAGTTAGAAAGAAAAAAACACAGCTTTCAACAAGGGCAGGAAGCCAAGACGTAGGTCTTTAAAACCAATTCTATTTTTATTATGGTTGCCTGATTGTGAGAAACATGAGTTTGTGGGAAGATCATCAAATTACATGAGAGGTGACCTTAATTTAATGCTATTATATTCACAGAACAGGACAGATGAATATGTAGGAACCTCTTCTGCTAATATAGCTGTTTTCATTAATTGTTGGCATGTACTAGCATGAACTGGAGGCCTCAAACCACTATAAAAAAACCGTCTTTAGCAGGGGTCAGATTTAATCTGTTTCTAATGAGCTATCTGAAAGGCAGGATTTTCATATTTATTTAAGAACATTTTATCTCACACTTCCTCCAAGGAGTTCAGGGCTACAAATACTGGTCTCTTCCATTTTATCCTCACAGCATCTCAATGAAGTTAGGCTACGAGTAGCATTGCTAGGTCCCCCACCATGGCGGAAGATCTCCTGCTGGCAACCCTTTCTTCTTACCACCTCTCTGAGTGGTGGCAGTGGGGGAAAAAACAGGCGTTGGGCATGGCATACCGTAACTTCCAGCGATTACTAGAGTGATGTGATGTTACTTCCGGTCCCCCCCCCAGAAGTGACATCATGCTATGTGCAGTGCCAGCACACCCCATTTCCCTGACTCCATCTCCTGCCAGTTGCCAGCCAAACTGGGTCTCTTTTACAGCCTGCTGCCATTACTGATTTTCTCCTCCAGGTAGAGAATATGATAATAATATGATTTTCCCCCTCACGCTATACACACAAAGATCCCAAGACTTGTGGAATATTTTGCTCAAAAGGTTTACTTTCATTTTTACTGCTTGCCCCTCCCTCCTCACACTTAGCTCCTTGTGCAGATCTATTCCAAACAATCAATTTTCAAACACTCCAAACAATCAATGAATTTTCAATTCATTTAACTTCTTGAAATTTAGCATTTAAGGGGTAAGGGGTTGATTCTGTGTACATAGATTTGCAAAAGAACAGTGGGATTAAGGTCTTTTTCTCAACTCTGTATTTTATTTTGTAATGTTTTTGCTGTGAAGAAGAGGCATGTTATCTCTACATATACAAATTTCATAGTTTTGAGAACTGCAAAACCAAGCATCTGTGATATCTTCTAGATAGAAAAATTGCCCAAAATAATTTTACAGAAACCTCTGGAAGAGCATGACATTGTGACTGGATTAATTGAATTCATTTGCCACAAAATTTAAATATTGCATGAATTTACAGCCTCATGCTACATAATTAAAAACGAATCCTTATTTCATGATGAATAATCTTTGGACTATAATGTATCTTAAATAGAAAACTATTTAAGCTATCTTTAGATAGATTTTTTCCTCTAAAAGCATTTTATTTTTTAAAAATCTGATTTAAATTTAAATATATTTTTTTTAAATCATGGATTTTTCTTCACCCTGCAAACAACAAAGAGAGATATACGTCTGGATTACAAAAGTATAGGACAATGTAAAAACCAAAACAAAAATGCACAATGAAGACCACCTTCCCTTGTCTTTAAATGCCACTCCATCACCCTAGTAACAGTCACCATCTATGGTCTTTTCTTCTCAACTATCTGTCCTCACTGAAACTTGACTCTTGAGAGATTCAAAACAGATAAAAGGAAGCATTTCTTCACACAACGCATAGTTAAATTGTGGAACTACCTGCCTCAGGATGTGGTGATGGCTGCCAACCTGAAAGGCTTTAAGAGCGGAGCGGACATGTTCATGGAGGAGAGGGTAGTTATTATGCATACCTACTCTCTTCAGGATCAGAGGACCATGCCTATTATATTAGGTGCTGTGGGACAGAAGCAGGATGCTGCTGCAGTCGTCTTGTTTGTGGGCTTCCTAGAGGCACCTGGTTGGCCACTGTGTGAACAGACTGCTGGACTTGATGGGCCTTGATCTGATCCAGCATGGCTTTTCTTGTTTTCTTATGCTCTCTCAACCTACAACGAAGCTTCTTTGTTCTTCATTGGAGGTGCCCTTGCAAAAATCACTGATAATATTCTCACTGCCAAATCAAAAGACCCTTCTCCGTCTTCATTCTTCTTTATCTCTTTTCTGCATTCAGTGCAATCAGTCACTAGACCCTGCTTGACTACATTCACAGCCTAGATAGCTGTGTGCTCAGCTTGTTCTCTTCCTACCTGTCTGATCACTCTTCATCACCTCCACAAGAGGAAGAACTTCCCTCTCCCTTGGTATCAAATCAAGAAAAAATGTACTCCACACTAAAACCTTTAAGGTACTGCAAGACTCCCATTTCATTTGTTGCTGTAAAAAGACTTAACAGTACAATACCGTGTAGAGTTCCTTCCACTCTAAGCCCGCTGACTTCGACGGGCTTACTTGCATAGGATTGCACTGCACGTTGGCTACCTCTTTAGATACTCTGTGAGATCTTAATAACTACTTAAAGATGAGATACTCCATTATGAGAGCCCTTTCACAGGTTTTTACTGTTCACAAAAAGCACGCAGGTTCCATTTTACATCAACAAAGCCAAAAATAAAAAGGCTATAGAAAGCTTCCATCTATTCCCTAGGAAGTTTCAACCAAAGTCGGAAAGAATTATCGCACCCGTTAGTTGTTATGCATTTATTAATTAGGCTGCATGCTATACCACTGGCTGAGCTGCTTCATATACTGCAACAAGTACTGTGCATAGTTGAATTCTACCACACTAGAATTCAACTGCATTTATATTACTTGCTCTTACTAAGGAAATATTAGGTGCCAAATCCACCCTGTTGCTGTAACTATCTTAAAGAATAGTTCTGCATTTTGACTGGCAGTCTTGTGTTACTGGTATGATCACCTTGCCTGTTTGTGAGCATCCTCTTTGCTAGATCCCCCAACTTCCTTTGGATATACTGAGAGCTATTATCAGAATCTTGCTTGGTTTCCCCCCCAGTGTTTGGAGCCTTCTGACAATTCACCATCTGATTCTCTGTCCAATTTAAACCAGGTCTTGCTGACAGTCTTATTTATTATTTATTTTATGGGTTACATCCAAATTGCCATCAAAAGAAATTACCACCATGGGGAAGGGGTATGCAGGAAAACAGGGAAATCACTCCCTCCCTCCTGTGTGAAGGTCCGTGAGCTTGAGTCTGCTTGCCCAAGAGCGGAAAGACAATTTTGCCCAATTTGCTGGCCTTTCTGCAGCGCCATTCCCCCATGCCAGATGGCATTTGCGAAGGAAGGTTTCCAGACTCTTAACAGTGGCTTGGAGGGGACAATTGGCTGCTGGAAGAAAACAGTGTTTGGGAAGATCTGTTTCTGTGGACTTCCCTTAGTGGAAGTTTAACTCCAACAACCCATTTTGTCTGACTGCCATTTGTCCATTAACATATAGATCAAGACCTAGATCCTAAAAACAAAAACAAAAAAACCCCTCTTTTGAATGTAACATTCCTGGCAAGGATGACCAAGGTCCTCTTTCCAATTCCTGCTGACCGGTTAGGTATGAAGTGGCTCTTCTAAAACGAGTCCCTGAGAAGGCAATCAACTCCCCAAGGAGATACTCTGTAATCTTGGCCTTTGACCACATTGTCTCCTTTCTGTTTACAATCCTGAGCAGCATCTCATCTCTTTTACATGAAGACACAATTTTCATATTCTGCATACACAGACATCAGAATTGTTAACTTCAGGAGTAATACTGAACCCATATAAAATATGTTTTTTGCTGATATAAAATTATACATATTACAGCCCCCAGTAACCTGCACCACATATTGTTGTAAGGGTAACTTAGGAGAAACATATTGCTTTCCGTGTATGGGAAATTGCTGTACAGAGTGCACTAAATCACTAATAATTTACAGCTGGTTTCTCAGACTTTTGAGAACCAACACTAAAAATCCTTGAGATTAACCAGTTAATGTTTTCCCAGTCTGAACCCTCACAGTTGTAGAAGTTTTATCTGCACATCTTCCATCAAATACAACTTCAAATGGATTAATACGGTCGACTGATCAATCACGTGCCAACATATCAAAAATTCCGGACTCAGTATTTTTGCACCGCAGAATCAGACTGTCCATACATATAAAGGTATAAGATCAATAAAAGCAACCCCTAGTTAAAATTATCATCTTAAAATTGATAAAATTGTAAAATATTCTAACAATCATTTTCTAATAAAGTTCTGCGTATTGTAATAGCAACAGTGCAGAACTTGGCAGTTTGGAGCATAAGCTGAGGGTCTTCTCCTAATAGGAGCTTCTTTGCCAAAAGCTCAACTGACTCTTCAGGGAATTTACCAAGTAGGGTGTGTGTGCACATCTTCCATCAGTGGCTGCACTGATGGCACCATGAACAGTGTTAGAGAAAAGACTGGGAGACCCTGATTCAAATCCCCTTTCTCTATGAAACCCACCAGGTGAACTTGGGCCAGTCGCTCTCAGACCATTCCATCTCACAGGGTTGTTTTGAGTAAAAAAAATGAAGGAGAGGAGAATCACATACACCACTCTGAGCTCCTTGAAGGGCAGAATAAAGGTGTGATAGAGAGATCAACATGGTACTTTCTTTCCAAATCATGAGTAAGAGTTGAGGAATGCCCTGTGGGGCTCTCTCACTCCTCATTTTTCTAACTCACATACACATTCATCTCTCCCCCTTTTATTTTCAGAACTTATCCAGTGGCTTCACATAGATATTAAATAGCATGGGAAAAAGACTGAACCATGAGGAACCTGACAGACCAAAATCCCTCAGAATCCCCTAGCACCATCTCTGGAGAGCAACCCCCTCAGATATGCCTTGAACCAGTGTAACACGGTGCCCCCAGTCCCAGTGCTGAGAGGCAGCTCAGTAGGATAAAATGGGTGATAATACTGAAGGCTGTGGAAAGATCCAGCAGAATCAGCAGGGTCACATTCTCCGTCTAGCTCTCAATATTGGTCATCAACGAAGGAGACCAAAGCAGTCTATGTTCCAAATCCTGGTCTGAAGCCAGATTGAAATGAATTCCATTGTCATTTTCTTTGGGCTTGTCTTGTAGCAAGCTGTGCTTGGGTATCATTCTGGCCTTTCCAATAATCTTTTCCTCCATATCAGCAGGATGTTGTAGTTGCAAAAATGCTTGCTGTAGATCCTTCAAGTGAGTATCACTGTCTGAGGGGTTGGAGCAGATGCGACAATAGCATAGTGCTTGGCTATAGACAATGGACTGTTTGATATGGTTGGGGTGGTAACTGAAGACATGTAGATATGTTTGCTGATCTGTCAGTTTCCAGTATAATGCAGTGCTTGTGTGTCCCTTGTGTGTCAGTACTGTGGCGTCTAGGAAGTATATTTCTTATTCAGAGTAATCCATAGTTAGATGGATGGTGGAGTAGAAGTTGTTGAAAGCCTGGTGAAATCTTTAAAGGGCTTCTTTGCCATGAGTCCAAAGAAAACATTGTCAGTTAATCTCAAGTAAAGGAGAGGTACCAATGGGTAGGAGTTCAGAAAACACTGTTCTAGATCCACCATGAAAATGCTGGCATACTGTGGAGCCATGCAGATGCCCATGGCTGTGCCATTGATTTGAAGGTATAACATGAAATAAAACTTCCAAAGTATGCATTTTTGTACATTCTACTGTTTTCTTTGAAACATGTAAGCTATAATAAGGAAAAGACGGGGACCCTGCATTTGGGACCAGCACCAAACGGCCATGTGCGTGAATTTTATAACTTGCATAGCATGCATGTATTTTGTACTCTGCTATCACCTCAAAGGTGCAAGTGTATTTTACAGGAAGCAGCCCTTAGGCTCTCCTCTGGAAGCACATTGAGAAACAATGTTTGTATCTGAACTGTGCAAGTTTCTTCATTTGAGGTTCTGGTTATGCCTGTGGGCAGATTTCAGCAGAGGTACACTGGCCGAACATTTTCAAGATGATGGACACAAGAAAAGCAGTGCTGACACATTTTAACCTTAAGCTCTGGAATTGCTTAGACTTGAGAGGAAGTAGCATGTGCCTCTAACCATGTTTCAGGTGGTTTACAAAATCAGGAAAAAACACATAATTTGGCATCAGATCCATATGTCCAAGCATTGTTTCGTTACCACAAGTCATGAAAAATGAATTCACTGGGCTCTCAAAAAACGGGACCCAGCTGCCACACAATGGGTACAGTTCATGCATCTGCTTTATTTTCCTGGCGATCGGACAACTTAAAACAGAGTGCAGTAAAAACAAAGCTACATCAATACATATGGGGAGGGGAATTTACTGATGCCTTCCATATAATTTTCCTTTATGAGATTTGAAAATTCAGCATGATACAAATAGAGTATGAAGTACAGTGTGAATTCCTGCCCCCCCCCCCACACTCTACATTCTTAGCACCCGTACTGAAATTTTTCCTTTGAAAATTTACAGGCTCATTCTTTCCACTTGGCTGCATATCTGTAAAGGGAACATTCCTGAACTCTGAATTTGCTTCTTCAATATCCCTCGCTCTTCTTATGTTGTTGCAAACTATTCTGGCAGGGATTTATCCCACTCATTAATATAAATAACAATTACCTTGCTGTGACAGCAAATGTGTTTCCAAATGTTAATGTCTTCATGGACATGGTGGGATCTGGCTAACATTAAAACAGCAGAAGTACCTTTTTTGGTGACGGCTCAAGTCCTTCCTGTACCCACAACTATTACTTGATGTTTCTTGACCCTATGATTAGGGAAATGGGCTCTGTTGATGAGGGTGAATGGGCCAAAAGGTTTCTGCTGGGAGACAGCTCACCAATCACCACCCAGGTTGCAAAATATTGTGCTGTAGCAATGATGCTATGTTGCCTCAATGTTCCCTAATCTGTGGAAGTGTAAAATTGGGTGATTCCTAATTTTGTTGGCCTTGGTTGTAAACATCTACTCTGTATGGTCAGTTTCTGTTTTATCTGGCATATTCGCCGCAAATAAAATTTATTTATTTACTTGAAGTTTCACTTCTCATACACTCCACTGATACATTTAAAAAGGCGAATTTACCTTTATTTTTTACATATTAACTTTAATATTTGGATGTACACACATACGTACACATACACATTTTTGTGCTATTTACTTTGCAGTTCTTTTTACAATTTACATACTTCTGGTATCCTATATACCTCCTTCCATCTGCCTTCTCGTTGTGCGTTTTCAACAAAGGTGCTGCTCCAATTGTTTTGTTGCATGCACAATGCTGACTATAAACTTTAATACAAATTTGCCTTTCGGTAAAAGGCAGGAACAATTTTCTGTGTGCCATATTAACATATGCACTACCTATTTGTGTTTCAGCTTTGTGGCAGAACCCCACCTGTGGTCCCCAACTTTTTTGAGGACAAGGACCCTTTTTAATATAAAAAAAATTCACCGGCCCACATGATAATAGTGTACTATTAGAATCCATTGACTGAGAAAATACGTAATGACAATAAGCGACTATGAATTCACTAACACTTTTAAATGGGTTTGTATTTTATTTATCACAACATCTGCATACATTGGAAAAGTAGTAACACATATATGTGCAAGACATTATTCATTCAGTCTACAGAAGGTATGTTTGCTTATTTATTACACTGTGTCATTTAATGTGATGGCTGTGATGCAGCTTTCAGAGATTGGAAGTCTGGCTAAAGGGCAGATAGTACATACCAATAACTTGAATAAGCACCCAGTTTTAGATTATCAATCCTGTATTTGCTGCCAAGGGCTTGTTTTTAATATATACATGAACCCTTTGTACTAAATACATTTAATTGTTTAATTGCATTTTATTTCACCCAACCTTTTGGGTACCCAAAGTATAAGAACGCTTCATATATTTGCGTAGTTTGGAGTTACTGGTGTCATGGCCAAGAATGATCTGTTTGCTAACAGAAATGAAGAAGGAATTCACTTAGATGCACAATTAGCTCTCAGTCCTTCACAGACTACTACTGGATGGTTTTGTATTTTGATTTTAACCCTGCTTCCCAGTGGTAAGCCCAGAGGACCCAACACAGAAGTGGAGGGGGGATGGCTGCCATGGAGATGAGCCCAGAAAAAGGCACAGGTGAGAGAAAGGCAGACACCTGCCCAAGCTGGATGGATTTGCGGACCGTTTGCAATTTTGTCTGTACTTCCAAATGAGCCCCACCCCAACCTAAGGTGCAATCCAACAGTGCAGCCAAAGTATAGTTTTACTCTTCCAAGCCCATGGATTTAAATTGATTTAGAGAGCCAGAGTGGTGTAGTGGTTAACAACGATGGTTTGGAATGATGGAGTCTGATCTGGAGAACCGGGTTTGATTCCCCACTCCTCCACATGAGCGGCGGAGGCTAATATGGTGAACTGGATTTGTTTCCCCACTCCTACACACAAAGCTAGCTGGGTGACCTTGGGCTAGTCACACTCTCTCAACCCCACCTACCTCACAGGGTGTCTGTTGTGGGGAGGGGAGGGGAAGGTGATTGTAAGCCAGTTTGAGACTCCCTTAAGTGGTAGAGGAAGTCGGCATATAAAAACCAACTCTTCTTCTTAGAAGGGTGTAACTCTGCTTGAGAGCCAGCATGCTGTTGTGGTTGTGGTTAACAGCAGCGGGACTCTAATCTGGAGAATTGTGTTTGATTCCTCACTTCTTCACATGAAGCCTGCTTGGCGACCTTGGGCAAGTCACAGTTCTCTCAGAACTCCCCCAGCCCACGCAGAGGCAAGCAATGGCAATCCACCTCTAAACGTCTCTTGCCTTGAAAACCCTATGGGGTCGCCGTAAGTCAGCTGTGACTTGACGGCAAAAGAAAAAAAAGTTAAGTTTTAATTTTCATTGCATCTGAATTCTTAGGCAACATTATTTTCCTACTCCTCCATACTGTAGCTTAAGGAATGCATTATACTGTCAGTAGCGCAGGGTTCTGTAATTGTGAAATCCAGTTTATACGATGTATTACACTGTCTATTAATTACTCACCTCTTATGCTTTCTGAGGGATGTAGAATGGTATTGTATAGCCTGATCTCATCAGCTCTCGAAAGCTAAGCTGGGTTGTTAGTCGGTACCTGGAAGAGAGTCCTCCAAGGAAGACTCTGCTGAGGAAGGCAATGGCAAACCACACCTCTGCTTCTCACTTGCCTAGAAAACTCCACCAGGGGTCGCTATAAGTCGCTTGTGACTTGACAGCACATTAAATACGCACATGCTTTTTGCCTTGATCAGGAAAATCAGGGAACAGAGGAAAAGCAAACACCTTCAGGATTGACTTTTTAGGGGCTGGAGTGGGACATGGAGGCACAGTAGAGTCCCATTCCACAAGCAGACGTCTGCTCAGGATAGTAGGGACTAGGCCTCGCTCTATTAGTTAGTCTATAGCAAAAGATTTCTCAGCTTCCAGCTTGATGTAGTGGTCAAAATGTTGGAGTAGGATCTAGGAGACCCAGGTTTGAAAACCCACTCAGCATTGGAAGCTTGATGGGTCTCCTTGGGCCAATTACACTGTCAGTCTGACATACCTCACAGGAATGCTGTGAGAATATAACAGTGGAGACAAGAATAGCGGAAGCCATTTTGGGTCCTTATTGGAGAGAAAGGTGGTACATAAATTATGTAAAATAAATAACCTTTCTCTTTTTCTGAATAGTATTTTTGTGAATGAATCACATGTGGCCTTTACTATGCAAGGATTTTATAAGAGCTTTTAAAAACTGTTTTACTTGTAAGACATTTTGAATAGATAAAATAAATAAAATTTGAAAAGCTTCAAGGGGGAGAAACTAATTTCAGGTGTCAATAGGGTTGCCAACCACCAGGTACTAGATTGAGATCTCCTGCTATTACAACTGATCTCCAGCTGATAGAGATCAGTTCACCTGGAGAAAATGGCTGCTTTGGAAATTGGACTCTATGGCATTGAAGTCCCTTCCCTCCCCAAACATTGCCCTCCTCAGGCTCCACCCCAAAAACCTCCCACCAGTGGCGAAGAGGGACCTGGCAACCCTAGGTGTGAAACAACCGAGATAGAGAAATTTAGGATGCATTTTGTGTCACTATTATCCCTTGAATAACTGGCTTTCCCCCCGACTTTCAGTGCAATCTTAAGCAGAGATGTGTGTGTGTGCGCGCGCGCACCTTCCTCAATGTGAGGTTAATTGGCTGCTTTGACCCATGAGGAAAGGTGGGTTATAAATATTTCAATTAATACATAAAATGAGTCCACACCTGTCTAACACTCAGACTTCTTTGTTCTACCAGTTCAGCACATCTGCTTCTCCAGGGCTTTGTATGCCTGGCAAAGAACCTTTACTGAAGAGCAGTTTATTTTGGCTAAAATCTCATATAGCAAAAGAGGCTTGAACAGACTTAATGACAAGAAAAATTTTAAGAATCTTGCCAACAAATCTGATTCCTGGAAGGAACACTAAAAAGAAAGTCTATGGGGACAAAGCCAAAGGAAACTGTTGGCTTGTAACTTAACATGTTCCTTGGATATTTGCTTAATGAAGCAAGACACAGTTTGCATTTCCAATTTAGAACTTCTGAAGGAGGGATGGCTTGGCCACAAAATCATCTTCCAAAGAGCAGATGAGAAAGATTCATTGGTTAATCAATGGCTGCTAAACTTGATAGTTAAATGGAACCTCCGTGTTAGAGACAGTACTTCTGTAAATACCAGTTATAGCAGGGGTCTTCAAACTACAGCCCGCGGGCTGGATCCGGCCCCCGGAGGGCTTTTGTTTAGCCCGGGGACCGAGAAAGTCAGTCCCCCCTTGCCCCCCTCCCCAGAGCTTTTCTGGGCTTCCTGGCCGCGTGCGCCCAGCCGGAAGCCTCCCTCCCGCCCCAGTCGCCCCCTTCCCTGCTCCCTCTCCAGCCCAAAACCCCCTTTCCTGAGAGCACGAGGCGACTTGCCGCCTCGCGCGCCGCCCAGTCGCCCCCTTCCCACCCTCCCCGGCCAAAAACCCCCTTTCCTGGGTGCACGCGGCGTCTTGCCACCTCGCGCGCCGCCCAGTCGCCCCCTTTGCCTCTTCCTCCCAGGCCCCAAACCCCCTTTCCTGGGCTCTGACCCCTCTTCTCTTCCGCAGCACGCCCCACCGGGAGACTTCTCCCATTGCCTAGCTTTGTGGCCTGGCTGGGCCTGGCCTCCTCGAGCTCCATGCAGCTGCACCTAGTCCTTCGGGCCCTCCACGATGCAGCCCAACGTGGCCCTGGCGTTCCTGTTTTGGCTGCAGTCAGGCAGCGTTCTCATGGCTCGGGGCTCTCTCTCCTCCCGGGGGTATCCTTGTGGCCTGGAGGTAATTGTAGGGGCCCCTTGGGAGGGGAGCTGGGCATATCTCCAGATTAGCCTCCGCTTCTCACGTGGAGGAGTGGGGAATAGAGCCTTGGCTACTTACCGTGAAGGCTTCTTCTGCTCAGAGGGACGAAGGGCATCTTCATTATGGGTGTTTCCTTTTCCTCTTATCTCGGGAGGCAGGAACCAAATATTTAAATTTTTCTGACCTCTGAGGGTAAACGCCCCCTTGTGATCAGTTAAAGACTTTCCGAGCCTTATATATTTAAGATAGACTGAAGAAACATGTTAGTTATAATTCTATACAAGAAATAAGTTCCTAATAAACATTAACGATGAACCTTTAGGATAACTATAAGTCATGAACCAACAAACAGCGTTTAACTTGAATTGAATGTCAACTGGAAGTTAGATGTAACCATGATTACCTGTAATTTTATTTTATTTGTTTTATTTATATTTTACTGACGTCTGGGCGGGCAAGATGCCCTTCGTCCCTCTGAGCAGAAGAAGCCTTCACGGTAAGTAGCCAAGGCTCTTTCTCGCTCAGAGGGAGAAGGGCATCTTCATTATGGGACATACAAGAGCTGTCCCCCGCCCTTGGGAGGGTTAGACGTCCTGAAGTATACTTTGCAGTACTCGTCTGCCTAAGGCGGCATCTGCTGACAAGTATAGATCTAATTTGTAGTGTCTCACAAATGTGGACACTGAGGACCAAGTTGCAGCCTTACATATCTCTTCCATAAAGCACGGCAGTCGAAGGCTGCTGAAGTAGCCGCACTTCTTCCCAAGTGGGCAGTAACGCCCGCAGGAGCAGGTAGGTTACTTATTCTATAAGCCTGTGTTATGTATAAGGTGATGGTCCTACTAATGGATGCCTTGGACATATGCTTGCCCTTGTCAGGTGGTGAGATATGAACGAATAAGGAGTCAGAGTTCCTAATAATTTTAGTAAGATAAATGTAAACAGGTAGTGCCCTTCTTAGGTCTAGCTAGTGCCAGGCCTTCTCCTTAGGATTCTTGGGGTTAGTGCAGAAGATGTAAGCACTATGTCCTGCTCCCTGTGAAACTTGCAGCTACATTTTGTCCTATCTCAGTGATTGGTTCGAATGGTAGTTGTGTGAGTGCTGTCAAAGCTGTGTGCAGGCTCTAGTTGTGAACCTGTGTCTAACAGGAGGAGCTAAATAACTGACGCCCCTTAAAAAGGCTTTTATGTGATGGTGTTTGGTTAAGCGGTATCCAGATACCTTGGGTACTATGGTAGCTATAGATGCCAGTTGCCTTTGTAGAGTGCAGGTAGCTAGCCCTAAGCTCTGTCCCTCCTGATGGCTTCCTTGTTGTCAATATGGTAGTGACGGCCACCGGGCTATAACCTAGGGCTATAAGTCATCTCCTTTCAGTGCCCATGCGGTCAGTTTGTACCACCCTGGATTGGGATGGCATATTGGGTCTTGTAGAGGGAGATCTTGTCTGTCTGGAAGTCTCCAATGGTTCTGTATGGACATCTGAATTATAGATGGGAACCACGGTCGTCGCAGCCAATATGGAGCTATGAATCTGACTGATGCTTTTTGAAGTCGTACCTTTCTCAATACCCTTGGAGGGAGGGGGGAAACCAGTACAGTAGTTCGTGTGGCCCTGGTGACATTAAGAGGTCCATTTGTTCCGCCCCCTGTTGACGGTACATGGAATAGTACCTTGGCAGCTGGTGGATGATGCTGGATGCAAACAGATGAATCTGTGGCGTGCCGAATCTCTGAGTAATAAGTTGAAAGACCTCTGGATGTAGAGACCATTCTGCCTCGCTGATGTCCTGTCTGCTGAGCCAGTCTGCTTGTATGTTGACTGTGCCCTGAATATGTTCTGCTGATTTTGATGAGAGGTTGGACTCGGCCCAAGGAAAAATGTAGTCGCTTCTGAGGATCGTCCTGATTTCTAGGGCACTGATGTGAAGATTCTGTTCTTGATAGTCCATGTTGCTTGAGCCATTGTCCCTTGAGTGTGGCTTCCCAACCTGATAGACACGCGTCCGTGAAGATTTGAATTGGTGTTGGACGGAGATACCAACTTCCTTTCGTCAAATTCTGAGACTGAAACCATCATACTAGTCTTGATCTGACTTCATCGGTCAGGATGAGATTTCTGTCACTTCTTCCTTGGTATGTCTCTTTGGTACGGCCTTAAGAACCATTGAAGAGGTCTTGCTCGTAAGCGTGCCCCTTGAACTGCGGGAATGCATGCAGACATGTGACCCTTCAGTTTGGTCAGGGACATTAGAGAAGGCGACCGGGAATTAATCGCTTTCTTTGCTAGAGATGAAATGTTGTGGATTTTTGTCCACTGGAAGGTATAAGGAGTTTGTCAGTGTGTCTATGTCCATCCCCCATCTCTCTCAATCGTTGGGATGGAACTAAGTGGGTCTTTCTGAAGTTGATTATGACCCGTGTTCTGTTAACCTCTTCAGAACTCTCTCTGAATGATCTATGCTCTGCTAGTTTGAGCTTGCGCAAATCAGAATGTCTGAGAAGGGTGCATTCTCACGCCCTCCTCGCGCAGAGATGTGACTGGTGTGTCCAGAACTTTGGTGAATACTCGAGGAGGGGCGATGATAACCCGAATCGTAAGGCCCTGAATTGGAAGAGGTGTCCCTTGTACGGGAACCGAAGGAAACAACAATGTGCCGGGTGTATTAGAATGTAAGAAAATGCTTTTCCCTGAGGACCTGTGTGACTGACTTTAGTGTCTCCATCGGAATCAGCTAGAAAGAATACCACTCTCGAAAACATGGATGACATGGTATCTAAGGTAGAATCAGCTGGAAGGATACCACTCTCAAAAAAACATGGATGCCCTTCTGGCATCTGATGCTGCGGCTAGTGTCCTAGCTGCATATGGCATGGTATCGAAGTTCGAATCAGTTAGAAAGAATACCACTCTCAAAAAACATGGGTACTCCTGTAAAGGCGTTTCTTTCTTCCTGTGGAAAAAGTTGATATAACTTCCTAGTCCAAATTATTGCCACTCTGTATACTAGGGCAGATGTGATAGAAGCGCTTGATAGTGAGTGCCAAGGTCTCTGAGCATTTATGCCTGCTAACTCTGCCTTCCTATCTGTAGGGTCCCTAATCATGGCAAGGCCATGTAACAAGGATGAAGGAGTGAAGGCAGTGACAGGTGATTCTACTGAAGGCACTTTTAGAATTTTAGAAGCACCGATAAACCAAATATAAAGGCTTCCTAGAGGCTGTGGAGCATTGTATGGGTGCCATTGGTTTCTCCCGCTCTGCTTTCAACAGAGTTAGAAATAATCAAGCGCTGGCACAAACCTATCTGGAGTCTTTTCTCCCACTCTGAGTCCTCTGAGAGATCAAGAGTAGCTAGGTTTTTATGCCAATGCAGAAGGAAATCTTCTGCGTTAAATACTATAGACAGTCTGGGTACCAATTGGCAATTTTGTGACCGTGAATTAGCTTTCAGCGCTGCTTAGGCTGGCCAGCACGTACTCTCTTGGTACTACTTGGACTGGTGATCGGCTCACCAGGATCTCAGGCAGAGGTCTTCCACATCACCTACTACCAGAATTGGCCCTCTGCATGCCAATCCGACGCTCTGCCACTGAGCCACAGCCGTTCCCCTGCTTTGGCTGATATTCTGCCCTTTTAGCAATCAGATTACTGTTTGTGGTGCTGGAGGGTGTGATCCCTACAATCCCTGTATGGATGGGGCAGGATAAGGAGGTTGTACTGCCCTTAAGCCATCTGAGAAGGCGTTTTTAATCAGGGCGGAGAGCTCTGCTCTTACAGGAGTAAAACAGGCTGCATCTATGAGGGGGGGGGCGAAGTCACCTTACCGGCAGTCGATGTCTCCGTTGATGCTTCCCGTCCTTGAATAATAATAGGCGAGCCGCCTGAGGACGGAGCATTGCGAGGCAAAAAGGCGAGCCGCCAGCCTCCTTCATTTTCCCCGTTTGTGCAGTGTGGGAAAAGTGGCTATAGCCGCTGTGTTCTCCTGGCTGCTTCCCGCTGCTTCCCGTCCTTGAATAACAATAGGCGAGCCGCCTAAGGACGGAGCACGGCGGGCGAGGCAAAAAGGCGAGCCGCCAGCCTCCTTCATTTCCCCCGTTCATGCTGTGTGGGAGGAGCGGCTACCGCCGCTGTTTTCTCCCGGCCGCTTTCTGTTGCGATCTGGCAGTCGCGTCTTTCAGGCGCGGCAGAGCAGCGTGCGTTTTGCAGCAGGCATTTGGCGCGCTTGTTAGCGGTCGAGCAAAGCTGTTTGTACTTGCCTGCGCCGTTCTTGCCGCTTTTGCCTTTCCCTTTTGAGTTTTGGTCCTCAGGTCACCAGAGTGACTGTCCGAGGGTTCATCTAATTGTAGTGGTAAGGCCACTAGCAGGCTAGGGTCTAAATTGGCAGGCGCTATATAGCTGTCCTGATGCCGATCCGCCATTTTTTTTTTTTTTGGCGGGAAAAGACCCTTCTGAGGAGAATAGGCAGAAAATTAAGACAGTAAATAGAATTGAGTAGTAGATTAGTTAGGTTAAGTTTAGGTTTGTTAAAATAAGAATATTTTTAGGTCTAATAAGTAAGGTTAAGGTTTCTCTATTATTTCTGTAGCAGAGAGCTGCTAGAAGGCTGCTCTCCCGTTCAAGGCAGGAAATAGAACTGATCACAAGGGGGCGTTTACCCTCAGAGGTCAGAAAAATTTAAATATTTGGTTCCTGCCTCCCGAGATAAGAGGAAAAGGAAACACCCATAATGAAGATGCCCTTCTCCCTCTGAGCGAGAACAAACCCGGTTCTCTAGATCAGAGTCCACCGCTCCAAACCGCCACTCTTAACCACTACATTTGTAAGGTGCAGGCACTTGCTGCAGACTCCAGCCTCTTTATTCCCCATTAACTCGCCTCTGTGCGTGCGTGCGGAGAGCACAAGGGAGGCCGGGGCAGGGGCGAGGCCGCGTCTGCCGAGGGAAGGCCGAGCCCCAGCCGCAGAGCGAAGGGGGAAGGTCCGGGCTCGGGAGGAGGATGCTTTTCAGGAGAGCCCCCTGGCGCCGCCGCCTCCTCCCCCACACACACGGGGAATTTGTTCATATTTTTTTCAAACTATAGTCCGGCCCCCAACAGTGTTTGAGGGACAGTGAACTAGGCCCGTTTAAAAAGTTTGAGGACCCCTGAGTTATAGTAATGAGGCAACAACATCAGAAGGCTTTGACCTCTGTTCTGAGCCTTCCAGGGCATCTCTTTGGCCATTGTAGGAAAGAAGATGGTGGACCAGTAGTCAGAGACCAGTGGTCTGATTCACCAGGGCTCTTTTTATGTCCAGTTTTTAGGAAGCAAACTTGTTTCTGGGTCATACCAATTCAGACATCAAGTGGGGGAGGGATGGACCAATTCTATTGCAGGTACGGAGAGAGACATGTGACTGAATGATTCCCCATACTAAACATCACGAAGAAAGATTCTAGCCAAGCCTTGTCCACAACATGCCTATTTTCTGGAACAAATTCTGGTGTTCAGTTTATCCAAGTCTCAAGAAGAAAGATTTTTCCTAAAACACACTATTTGAAAACCTTAAACTGGAAGTGCCTGGGACTGAACCCAGGCCCTTCGGCATGCAAAGCTTTTGTTTTACCATGTATGTGTGTAAAGTGAACACAAGAACACATGAAGCTGCCTTATACTGAATCAGACTCTTGGTCCATCAAAGTCAGTATTGTCTACTCCAACTGGTAGCAGCTCTTCATGGTCTCAGGCAGAGGTCTTTCACATCACCTACTTGCCAAGTCCCTTTAACTGGAGATGCCGGGGACTGAACCTGGGACCTTCTGCATGCCAAGCAGATGCTCTTCCACTGAGCCACAGCCTCTCCCCAATGCCATCAAGTAGCAGCTGACTTATAGTGGCCTCTTATGGAGTTTTCAAGGGAAGAGACTAACAGATTTGGCTTGCCAGTACCTTCCTCTGCACAGCAACCCTGGTATTCCTTGGTGGTCTCCCATCCAAATACTAACCAGGGCTGACCCTGCTTTGCTTCTGAGATCTGATAATATCAGGCTATAGCATGCCACCTTCCCTCTTTTTACTATATAGCCACTATCATTCCTCTTTGTGCACTTTCATCCTCCACACACATTACACAACCAGCAGTGCAGAAGATGCCATTTGGCTGCACCATAACCAGCATAATGTGCATAATTATCTTCAGTGCATCAAGTGCTTTTGCAGAATTAGGATTCAGTTATTTCCTCAAGAATATCACGCAGTCCAATTTATTCAACAAACTGTATTCAGAGTTACAAAAATGAAATCTTAATCTTGCTATGCTTTCAGTTTAGCTATATGTCATTAGAAAAACTGCAATACTATGAAAAAAAAGTTTTAAGAGGGTAGGTATCAGTTTTTGCCACGCATTAAAAATCTTTATAATCCATTATATAGATAAGGACTGCTGACTACTAATATGTTTATCAAAGAGGATTATACGTTCTCTCATTTATCTAAAGCAACAAGCTAACAGATGTTGTAAAATGCAAGGTAAGCCATTTGCAAAGCACCAAAACCTAATTCAAGTCTATAACTGGCCGAATGAATATACATGACCTTTCAAATGTTCACCATTTTTATTTGTAATTCCAAAGTTCTGAGTATTAGAAAAGGGCTCCTTAGAACCAGAATTCTCAAAATGGGATGTTGTCTTTTGGAATTATTTGTAATTCTTAGAAAAAGAAAAAATGTCTCCTTTAAATTTCTTTTGAAAAATATGTGTGTGTAGAATGATTTAGGAGGCAACATTTATTTATTTATTTATTTATTCATGTGTGTGATGGCCTACTTTTCTCTCCAAAGTGGCTTACAACACTGCTCCCTCTCTCCCATTTTATCCTCACAACCACCACCACCCAGTGAGGCAGGTTAAACTGAGACAGAGTGAGTGACCCAAGGTTACCTAGCAAGCTTCCATGGCAGAGTGGGGATTCAAACCTGAGTGTCCTAGATCCTAGGTCGATACTCTAACCACTGCGCCAAGCAGGCTTACTTGGCCAGCTCTTTCAAATCCATGCAATGATTTGTTGAGGGCCAGTGTCAGGACAAAGGACTGACCTTCCACTTTTTATAGGGCTTTACCTCCCTTTGTAAGGCACCAATAGGCAAGCTGTGCTTCCTTTTTCATAATCATGTATCATATATTTATCACACACCCTTCTGTCAGGGAGCTCAACATGGCTATAAATGTAACTCTCTAATTTTTATCCTCACAATAACTCTGTAAGTTGAGTTTGGCTGATGGGGAATGACTTGACCAAGGCTACTCAGTGAAGTTCACTGCTAACAGATTTGAGCTCGGGTTTCTCTGGAACAGGTCCAACACGATACCACATGCATCGATCATGCTGGGACAAGAGTCATCCCCATCAAAATACCCCTTCTGAGGTATGTCTCAGGACCAAACAAGACGACACCACATCCCCAAGTCCGCCATGGGGCTGCAGCGCAATTTTAGAGCCTGTTTTGTTTGTTTTACTTTTAAAATCGCTGTGAGGGCCTGATCCTGCCAGAGACTGGCATGGGAGGATGAAGGGCTCCAAATGGTCTGGCAGGGGGAGACAGGAGCCCCTCATACCCCTATGCTGCAGTCCCCAACAGGATTGGGCCCCCACAGAGATTTTAAAAGTTAAAAACACAGCCTCTAAAATAGCTAGATTTGAGTCCAGTAGCACCTTAGGGACCAACAAGATGGGGGGGGGGGTATAAGCTTTCAAGAGACAAAGTTCCCTTTGTCAGAGAGCTTTCAGAGAGCTTTGTCAGAGAGCCAGCGTGGTGTAGTGGTTAAGAGCGGTGGTTTGGAGTGGTGGACTCTGATCTGGAGAACAGGGTTTGATTCCCCGCTCCTCCACATGAGCGGCGGAGGCTAATCTGGTGAAATGGATTTGTTTCCCCACTCCTACACACGAAACCAGCTGGGTGACCTTGGGCTAGTCACACTCTCTCAGCCCCACCTACCTCACAGGGTGTCTGTTGTGGGGAGGGGAAGGTAAGGTGATTGTAAGTTGGTTTGATTCTTCCATAAGTGGTAGAGAAAGTCGGCATGTCAAAACTAACTCTTCTTCTTCTTCGCTCTTGAAAGCTCATACCCCCAAAATCTTATTGGGCTCTGAGGTGCTACTGGACACAAATCTAGCTGTTCCACTGCAGACCAGCTTGGCTGCCCTCTGCCAAGGTAGCATCAGGAAGGCTCTAAAATGGCACAGCAGCCTTGTGGTAAATTCGGGGTCACGCTATCCTCTAGTTTGGCCCACAGATGTACTTGCTGAGGCCTGCACAAAAGTCCAGAAGGCAGCACAGTTGTTAGTTCAGGCAGTAGCTGAATCAGCAGCTGGTGTTAAGCACATGTGTAGTTAGAAGCACAGAGCAGGCTGAGACAACTCACAGTAGTCTAGTAGTAGTAGAACACAGTCCTGGAGGCAGATTTATTAGCTACAGATAAATGAGTCTGCTGGAGGTCAGGAAGGGCAGTCCTGTACGGAAGGGCAGACAAGTACTCTGCTGGACAAAGGTGAAATTAATGACGCATAAGAACAGCATGACTCTCTGAGCCAAAGTAAGTGCAAGACTCAGTGGCACAAATAAGGCATCAAGATCTGGGTGAAAGTTACTACAGAAGTGATAGAGGATACTTCACAATAGTGGGAGACTATTTGGATAACGTTTCCTAAAACTAAAACATTCAGGCAAATGCTTTGGTCCTTGCAGGGTGTCAGGGTTGGATTCTGGCAGCTGGAAAAGTTACAGATGGCCAGAGTCAAGACAGCAGACCAGCACAGAGTTCATTCTGCAGGCAAAGAGCCAAATACATCTTTCACATGTAAAACTATGGCCTATCTTTATGTGAATGAATCAATCGGATCCTTGGGCTAATACACTCTCTCCTCTTCTACTATGTGTGGTGATCTAATCAAAGACTTTTTTATCACAAGCCATAGGATGTTTTGCCTGGCTCTTAAGCCCTTGTCAGGTGTAATGTCTATCATGTGTATCAGGAGCCTAGCAACTGCACACACAATAATGCAGTCACCACATTATCTGAACAGAATGATGTGTAATTTGCATGAGCATACAGCTTTGGTATGTGCAAACCAATCACTGGATCTTCCAGGGTTCTGGTTTCCACATACGAAAGTTGTACATCCATGCAAAATGCACATGTCAACCATGGTGACCACGTGTATTGGGAGCATTGCAGGTAGCACATGCTCCTGATATGCGTGGTTTCAAGGCTCTTGGTATGCGTGGACATAATATCTGAAAAGGACTATAGTCTAGGGCAGGGGTATCAAACATAAGGCTCGCAGGCCGGATCCAGCCCCCTGAGAGCTCTTATCCGGCCTGCGAGCCAGCTTAGGCAGCCACCCCCTCCAGTCCCAATCTGGGCTGTCAAGGCATGCCCCGGCCCGACCAAGTAACATTTATGTCATATCCAGCCCTTGTAACAAATGAGCTCAACACCCCTGGTCTAGGGTTTGCTTCTTTTCCACAAACTAGGATTTCAAACCAGAATTATAGCAAAGTTTAGTGTCCTAGTTTTCAGGAAAGAGCATAAACCATAGTTTATGTTTCAAACATAATGACAAGCTAGTTGGCTGCAAAAACCATCTTTCACTGGATTACTGTGTGTGAGGGGAGGAGAAAGGGAGGAAGGATCATTCAGGCTTGTTCTCATCTGAACCATATCCTAATCACAGTCCATATAATTTAAACCAGGACAGGTGAGAGCTGGAATGGACGTGCTGTAGAATAGACCAAGAAGCAATTATGGGAGATATATAGATAGCCGGGGGGGGGGGGGGGAGGAAACAGGACAAGGAATAGTTTACTAAATTCAGCAGGGCAATTTAATGTCTTCTCAGGTACATGCATTAAAATAATCTCTCAGGAAGAGGAGATGTCTCTCCTTGATCACTTGACTGCCAAGCTGATGCAGTTCTGGACTATAGAGAACATAGCTTATCCTAAAACACCTGATGTTTACTCTGAATATTGGTCTTAAGAGCATAAAAGATAGAAACTTTATTATTATTATTATGGTCACTGACCAAAAATACACATTCACATACACAAAACATCCAGCAAAACTGCCTATCCACTTGCACAATTCCAACACCAACAGAGTCAATATATAAATCTGTTAAAAGGTAGAAAACTGATCTGAAGACATAATATTGCTTTAGTTTAAACCGCCCTATTCTTCCCATCAACCTTCCCACTTCAAACCACAGGACGACACAAACAGCAGGTTCTCTTCAACCAGAAAGCTAATATTTGAACAGCAAATACCTGCAGAGAAATCAAACACGAAAGGCAAGCCACAAGCTGACTAGGGAGGCAAACAAACAAACAAACAAAACCACACAAGTAGGCAATTTGTCCCTGAGTACCTTTCTTCTTGATCTGACTACAGTGATCAGTTTAATCTTGAGGAGGAGCACAATTCAAAAGAATACAAAACGCAGAATTTTCTCCAGTGCAAAAGTTTGGATGGTGCCAGATTTGGAGTGTCTGGTAAAAATTGCCTAGGCAGATGTAAGTACTTCTCTTTGGGCTTCTGGGTATGATTAACAGTGCAATCCTATGCAGAGTTACTCCACTAGGTTTATGTAAACTAGACTCTGCACAGGATTGCACTGTAAAGATGTTTTGTATGGTTTACACAGCCCTGAACTCAGATCCAGCATTATCTTTAGGAACACATATTCTCTTTTACCTTCAAGGATGGCCAGAATCCATCTGTTTGGCGGGTTATACTGTCTTGGACATGGAAAGGGATTTCTGTGTGGCTTCCATTAGCAGAAGCCTATCTAAGCCCTTCTGTGTATTATTTTAAATGGAAGAATTTTCTTTAAGCTGATAATAAGATGGGCAGCCCATTCCTGAAGGGGGAGGGTAGATAGTTGCCGGCCGGGAACAGCGCAGCCGCACTGCCTCCTGAGAGGAAAAAAATAATAATGTAAAATGCCCAAAAACCCCATTAAAGTCTGCCAGTGAGTTTCATGGGGCTATGCCAGCTATTTTGCTGGCGTAGCAATTCTGCAGCATAGAGGGGTATTCCCAGGCTGAAAGGGGTTTGGGAGCTGACTAATGTAAGCTCTGCCCCTGGGAAGCCCCCGCCCCCATACCGATGTGAGCACACACTGCCCACACGTTAGCACCAGTGGCCAAGGCCTACACTGCTGCGTTGCTCACCAGCGCCAGCATAAGTGCCCCATGTGCCTGTGCCACTTATCACAGTGCAAAGTGGCACGCATGCCAGTGAGGATTTATGTTGGCTCCTATGGCGCTCCGTTTCCCCCACTTCAGGATTTCACTGTTAGTCTTAGCTCACACTTTATTTTTACTTTGCAATGAATGATTTTATTTGGGAGATGGTAATCGTGTATGTTTTTAACAGGAGCTTTATAGCTGTGTTACTGCAAAAATCTTGCTGAGCAGTACCACTATTGAAAATGTAATCAGTATTTTTTAAAATGTAAATATCAACAGGGTTTTTATTGTATAACTGAGAGCTACGTATGTCCCCTATTCACACCATAAATATCACAGGTAATCAGCCAATAAGTGAACAGACTCCTTTGCCACCGTGAGATCACATTTGTGTGTCAATGATTAGCAATAAGGCTGCTATTTTATTACTCTTTCCATTTTTGCCAAGCGCAGTCATCTGGAGATAACAGCCCAGTGCACACCACTAACTCTGAATAATAAAGGTGGTTTACATAAATTATCTTAGTGCATAAACATCAATAAAATGGGTCTGTCGATAATGCGATTGGTTTCAGTGGAGTGTTTGAGCTTCCTTCTGTGGAAAACCATTCTGAATCATGCATATGTTAAAACTTGTCCCGGAGAAGAAGGAAAAATTAACTCATCTGCACTTCAGAAACTTTATTCCTTTCATATCTTTAGCTGCATTCCAACTGAGGCAAGATACAGTCCGCACATTCACACTGTGTTCCAGAGGTTCCCTGGAAACATATTAAGGCAGGGTTTCCCAAACTTTTTGGTGGCATCCCAAAATATCATGATTTTAATTCAACAGGCACCCCAAAAAATAGTCATCATTTTGGAATTTTTTTAAAATTTCTTGCATGTTTCTTATAAAAAAAATTGCAAAAAAATAATAATCCAAAAATTAGTGGAAAATATCTACTTTTGTTTACTACAAACTTGTGGGTTTATTTTTACTTTTTTCTACTTCTCAGTTGTCACACAGGCACTGTTAAAAAGGGGGGCGGGAAATCTGGACTGAACATAAACCCCAGCACAGAAGGGGGGTCCGAATTACAACAGGCATTGGATCTCCAGGAGTGACAGACCAACCACAGAACTCTAGTTTTCTATAAAGCCGCCTTGGGCTGCCCCCCAGATAAGGGATGTTCTCCCAACACCTTTCCATTTTCAGGGCAAACACCATAGCTAGACCCCTCTCCTCTTTGAATACAAATTCCTGCGAGGTACCTTAATAGTCCAAAGCAGCAACAACATAAATTCCAGTTTATAAGCCTGTATCCATGCTAAAACTGCCTTCAGGCACTAGTTCAGGGTTTCTACAGCCTCCATGGGATCAGCCAGAAGCACGAGATGGAGCTGAGTGGCATCTGCATACTGGTGACACCTCAGCCCAAATCTTCAGATGACCTCTCCCAGAGGTTTCATGGATATGTTGAAAAACATAGGGGACAAGAGGGAGTCTTGCAGGACCCCACAGGCCAAAGACTAAGGTACTGAGCAGCAGTCCCCTGGCAAAATCTTCCTACCTCTAGGTAGAACTGGAACCACTACAAAACAGTGCCTCCCAGTCCCAACCAGAAAACGTGGTCCAGAAGGATACCCTGATTGATGGTATCGAAAGCGGCTGAGAAGTCCAACAGTCACACTCCCTCCTGGCAGGTCATCTACCAGAGCGACCACGGCTGTTTCAGTCCCAGAACCAAGCCAGCTGACAACCCTACTTCCAAGTCAGTATTTTCCTACTCAAAGGACCAAAAGAACTCCTCAAGAGCATCAAAATATGATCAAGCCTTTGCAGGTAGGAATCTGGGTTTGAGAGAATTGAATAGCACTCTTCTCCCCCGCCAGCAGAAACAATGGGGGCACCTTGAATTGGGAAGGGATGTGAGAGTGAAAGATAAGGAGACACAATCATAAATAATATATCCTGTCTTGCCACTGCTGTCTTATAGGAGCCTGCCCATCCAAACACCCCTGCTATCCATGGAGCAGGAATGGAGTCCAGCTTGAGGGGTTGAGAAATGAGCTAGAAGCTCAGCTCCTCACCTAATGGTTTGAGCCACTCTACAACCAAAAGCAAGCTTTGTTGCTGCTTCTACCACAAGAACACATTTTTATAGTTAAAGTATCCCAAATGTCTATATTTTTCACTGTATCATACAATTTAGCTCTAAAATACTATAATTTTAATATTTTTCAGAACTACATATACACTAGCAAAATGATATAAACCTTTTAAAATAAACAAGCTACATCAGGGGATACAAATTCAATACAGGCTCATCAGATTAGGGTTTCCAACAAGCCTGGAGAAAAATGTCCTGTTCCTTTAATAGAGGCTTAATGGAATATTATTTACCTCAATACCATGCACAGCTTCAGCTGCCTACTTGCACATATTAAGCCTCTAATAAAGGGTCATTTTTCCTCAGGTCTGTTGGCAACCAGAGATAAGACTGAGAAAATAAATACTGCATCTGTCAAGTACAGGTGGAGTGTTCATTAGTTAATGGTCATTAGCGAACTATTTTTGTTCTACTGACTACTAGTTAAATATCAAGATCACTCTTGTGCGGTTCACCCTATGAGAGGGCTTTTCTCATGCTGAATAATCAACTACAAATCAGATGAAGAACCCTTCATGAAAGTTTAAATACTATACATTCTGGGTGTTTGAATACACAATTTCTTATTTCCAGCTATTAGTAAAATTTGAATTAATAGTGTGCAATTATGCAATTAGATAATTCAAGCCTTGCAATTATGCACTGAAACTGCCACAGAGTTCAGCTGGACTTACATGTGTTAAGGCTGGATATCTCCCAGAATTTCAACTGATCTTCAGACAACAGAGATCAGTTCCCCTGGAGAAAATGGCTGCTTTGGAGGATGGACACTAAGGCATTATACCCTACTTAGGTCCCTCTCCTCCCCACTCTCCACCCCCAAATCTCCAGGAATTTTCCAGCCTGGCGTTGGTAGCCCTAATGTGCATAGTTGTATACCAGGTGGGAACCTTGGGCTAGTCACAGTTCTCTCTGAACTCGCTCAACTCCACCTTCCTCACAAGGTGTCTGTTGTGGGGAGAGGAAGGGAAGGTGATTGTAAGCTGGTTTGAGACTCCTTAAATGGTAGAGAAAATCAGGGTATACAAACCAACTCTTCTTTTTATAATGTACCTACAGTTGCCTTCTTTTCTTAGAATCAGTTGAAAAGACTAACTGCTGGACTAACTGCTGCCTTCCCCCCCCATATGGTTTAGATCTTTTGAATAAATTGGGGACCTGGCTACTTTTTCCTTTGCACTGGCAGCTGACCACCATTCCCATGAAATGGGCACCATCGGATTTTAGAGTTGATTAACGGTTTAAGTGGTAAATCATTTCTTATGTATTTTGTATTGTATAATGTGTTTCTATGATGTAACCCGCTCTGAGCCCGGCTTTGGCTGGGATAAGGCAGGATATAAATCCAAATATAAACAAACAAACAAACAAACAAATGAAAGGGACATTACATGAAGCAACTGTACATTGGGTGGAACCAACTCAACAGAGCTTCAAGCTTTTGACTAGCACACTATCATTGGCTTCAATGAGACATGAAAAGGTGCCCAAATACTAGTTTTCTTAATTATTAAATAAGAAATCCATTGCCTAATATACGGTCTCAAAGCTGAGTAAATAAATACTGCTTTCGAATGATATCAAGAATTTGAACCTTACAGAGCTACAGTACTAGTGAAATTATTGAATTTGCACCACTGCAGTGCCTGATAACACAAAAAATCCCTACGTTTTATCATGTGGTTCTCTAGGATTTCACTTGCTTATTATTATTTAGACAGCACCTACAGCTATATGCATTGTAATCAGGAAAAAAGGTCAAAAGGCCTTGCCTAAAGGCTTGGAGTCTAAAAGACAGGGCACCTGTAGGGAAAGTAATGTGGAACAGATATGGGTTAGAAAGCACAGCACAAGGAGATCAACAGCGATGGAAACACAACCTGGGAAAGCCCATGTGAAGAAAGACTTGTCATTGAGAAATTATCTTAATGTAAACAAAACTATATGCAATAATTATATAAAGGAACACAACAACCACTCCTATATGGCACAGAACTAACCAAGGAGGTAAGGCTGCATATTGCTATGCGTTACATTATGCAAAAAAATCTGCCTTATGCCCTATCAGATCATTGGTCCAAAGAATCCATTACTGTCTAATACGGAGGTGGACAAAAATACCCACGTATGCTGCCCAGACCTCCTTGGAAGAAAGCTAGGATTTAAATGAGATAGTTAGACAGACAAAGTCTACCCTAACTGCCAGCTCTGCAGAGGCTCAGGTAGAGGAAAGAAAGGTCAAGAGATTCCCAGCTTCATCTTCCAACCGTTATCTCAGAGCTGCACCCTCATGCAAGCAAATCATGTGCTCGATCACAAACCTCTGAGCCTTTAGCTCTTCCATTCACATTCCCCCGTTAATTAAAGCCATAATAACCTTAGTGCATCTCTGCTGATCTTATCAAGGTGCCATTATAAAACAGAGTGTGTCTAAGTAAAAGGACAGAGGGTTGCTCTTGGAAGAGGCTTCCTTCCTGTCCACACTTCTGTGATCCTAATCAATGAAAAGAAACATCTTGAGTGATTATCCTAGCTATACAACTGAGTATGCAGGACAAGCAGGCAGGGATCTGTGTGTACTAACCGATTTATGGAGATAAAATTGTATATATTGGAGAATATCGAAGCCTTGAGTGTCCAATATTTCTCTCAAAGTCCCTGAGTTAAAGTTCGGTTATATTCACTCAATGATTTACAATGATTTACTGTGCTGGCAGAAAAAAGGACTGGAAGAACAGGAATGGGAATGTTGACAGCAGTTGTTCATCTCAGTTTTTCAGAATACCACCACCATGCGATTTGCCTGCTTATACTTACTATTTGACAACTCCTCGTCTTTCTAGAGCCTTCTGTTTAGCTAGACTGAATGCTAGACTCTATGGTTATGCAGGGCAGGATTTTGAATATACCATACCCAGACAGGACCTGTCCTTGCCCTTCCGGCTCTATTGATTCATTACCTCATGCCCTCTTGGCATGCCGCTTTTATGAGCCACTTAGATCACGTTATATCTCTCCCCTTTTAACATATAAATCTAACGCCTCTGTCTCCGATGTAATGCCTTTTTTATTAAGCGACAAGGATCCCAAGGCTACACCGTCAGTGGCAAGATCTATTGCAGTCCTGATATCCCTCAAACATTAGATTGACGCTGCTCAAGATCAATGGATCAAGGAGCTTCTAAGGGATAAAGGGAAGGAACGGTCGGTTTAAATTAGTACTGGGCCCTAGGAACTTTTATCTTGAGTAGGATGGGTAGTGGAAAGAGCTGGATATATATATCTATATATCTATATATATATTTAATGCACACACGACAGCGGGTTTCATCTCAAGAGAGCATCTGTTGCAATGCAGCTTGGGAATGACGACAGCGATAGAGAAGTGCATGCTGGGAAACTCTCATGGTCCCTGATGTGCTTGGAGCAAGCGGGTGGATTCTGGAACTTCTCCAGCTGCTTTATAACAGGGGGTTCTGGAATCCTTAGGAACCTGGAGAACCATGGGGGGGGGGGAAGAATGCATCCAGCTGTGCCCATTTGGAGGGCTTCCCCAAGGACGCTCAGCCACAGTGCGACAGATCGAAGGGCTGGTCCTCCCACCCCATATGGATATAAGTTATGCATCATATATAAGTTATGCATCATATATAAGTTATGCATTATATATCACACAGGCTGGGGGGGGGGGATTAAGGCGACGCAGGCGAAAAACAGCCTCCGGGCACAATGGTGGGATCCGCTCAAGGCGGGGACCAGGGGAGGCAGATCTCTCCTTGCGGCTGGGGGGGGGGGGGCGGCGCGCACGGCTAGGCCCCAAAGGAGGCGGGGAGGCCCGGACAGAAGCCGGCGGCGCCTCTTCCCCTCTCTCGGCCGGGCCGGGCCCCCGCCTGCCCTCTCCACGCCCCGCCGGTTCTAACCTGGGCTCCTCCTCCAGCCGCCGCTCTCCATCCTCACGCCCATGGCTCCGGCCGGGCCCAGCCCGCCTCCGCCTCGCCCGCAGGCCCCGCGAGCGGCGGCGGCGTCTTCCCCTCTTTCCCTCCGCGGGCCAGACGGGCCAGGGCCTGGTAGGCGGAGGAGTTGCTATGGACACCGCCGCTCGCTTCGCGGCCCGCAGCGTTACGTCCTGACACCGGGGAGGGGGGAGGGGAGGGGGAGGGGAGGGGAGGGGGACGGCCTAATCCGAGGCAGACTGGCTGCCGGGTGCACAGAGGGGACACTTGAAAGAGGCGCTTTTCCTTGCTTCACAATACCGTCCTCTGCACGTCTGTTCAAAAGTGGGTCGCCGGCCTCCAGGTGGTTCCTGGCGATCTCCTGGAATTGCCAGTGGTCTCCAGAGGGCGGAGATCAGTCCCCCTGGAGAAAATATTCCCCTCCCTCTCTCATAATATTAGAAGCGGGGGGGGGGGGGTCATCTGCTGAAGCTGGAGGGCGAGAGATTCAAAACAGATCGAAGGAAGGGTTTCTTCACACAGCGCCGTGGTTAAATTGGGGCACTCCCTGCCCCAGGATGGGGTGATGGCTGCCACCTTGAGGGGAGTCACCTTGATGGCTGCCACCTTGGCTGCCACCTTGAGGGGAAAAGGGCAAGAGTCCAGTAGCACCTTAAAGACTAACCAAAATATTTTCTGGCAGGGTAGGAGCTTTCGTGAGCCACAGCGTGAGCGAGAGCTGTGGCTCACGAAAGCTCATACTCTACCAGAAAATATTTTAGTTAGTCTTTATGGTGCTACTGGACTCTTGCCCTTTTCTACTACTGCAGACAGACTAACACGTGGCTCATGCTGTGGCTCCCGAAAGCTCATACCCTGCCAGAAAATATTTTGATTAGTCTTTAAGGTGCTACTGGGCTCTTGCCCTTTTCTACTATTGCAGACAGACTGAAGAAGTGAGCTGTGGCTCACGAAAGCTCATACCCTACCAGAAAATATTTTTGTTAGTCTTTAAGGTGCTACGGACTCTTGCCCTTTTTGACTACTACTATTGCAGACAGACTAACACGGCTCACGCTGTGGCTCACGAAAGCTCATACCCTGCCAGAAAATATTTTGGTTAGTCTTTAAGGTGCTACTGGACTCTTGCCCTTTTCTACTACTGCAGACAGACTAACTCGGCTACCCACTGTGAATTACCTTGAGGGGAGTTCATGGAGGAGAGGGGTATTCGTGGCTACTAGTAGAAATGGAGCCCCGACCTGGATGGCCCAGGCGAGCCTGATCTGGTCAGATCTCAGAAGCTAAGCAGGGTCAACCCTGGTTAGTACTTGGATGGGAGACCACCGAGGAAGACCAGGGTTGCTGTGCAGAGGAAGGCACTGGCTAACCACCTCTGTTAGTCTCTTGCCATGAAAACCCCGAAAAGGGGTCGCCATAAGTTGGCTGCGACTTGACAGCACTTTATACACACACACAGTAGAAATGGATACTAGTCATGATGCATACCTATACTCTCCATTATTGGATGAGCAGGCCTGTTATATTAAGTGCTTTGGAACACAGGCAGGATGTTGCTGCTGCTGCAGCGTTCTTGTTTGTGGGCTTCCTGGTTGGCCACTGAATGAACAGACTGCTGGACTTGATGGACCTTGGTCTGATCCAGTGTGGCCTTTCTTATGTTCTAAATATCTACCTTGGAGGGTGGATTCTATGGCATTGCAACCGGTTGAACTCCATCCCCTCTCCAAACCCCACCCTCCTGAGGCCCCACCTCCAAAATCTCCAGGAATTTTCCAACCCAGAGTTGGAAACCCTAATACAAAAGTAAAGCATTACTAATTTAATTGAAGCTTACACTCTCATTTAAGAGAATATGCTTGAAGTAGGCTTTTCCACAGAGGAAAATTCGGCTGTGAAATGATTGCTATATTGCAACAGTAACCAGTCGCACAACATCCAGTGATATGTGGATGCAGCTCAGGTTTCTTCTTGACCAGCGAACCTTTTCATGGAGAATCAGTAATACTTTCTCCTCCTCAGTGGTTTGTCTCAACATTCTTTTGCCGAACACACACCACACAGAATAGGCTTGCTGAATTCCTGGAGATTTTGGGGGTGGAGCCTGGGGAGGGAAAGGAAAGGGCTTCAGCAGGTATAATGCCGTTCAGTCCACCTTCCAAAGCAGCCCTTTTCTCCAGGAGAACTGAACTCTGTTGTCTGGAGATCAGTTGTAATTCCGGGAGATCTCCAGCCATGCCTGGAGGTTGGTAGCCCTATACTATGTGTGCATGGATGCTTGCACATGTCAGCTCGGTTTCCCTAATAGTTTCTATTTACTGACCCTTACATTAGAACTTCCTCTTATGGTTATAAGAGATTTTTGTGGTTACTTTGAATGCTGATGATATCACCAGCTTCACTATTATAATACATGTCCTATGTCTGTGGGCAGAAGCTTACCTGGAGTGACAGATGAAGTGTCCACTATGTAGCTTCAGACAATTTATAAACGGAGTATGAAACTTGTCCCCAAATGACATAATTGCTTTTCTTATTGCAGAAGCATCGTGCCATGACAAGGCACCCCTGCTGATCCATTCAAGGAAATTGCTTCTAAAGCAAATATATTTGTCCTCCAGCACACATACAGCTCAGCCCACCATAAGATCTGTAAATTCTGTCTGTAGAAATTAGGTTTGACCACTCGACGACACTTGACCACATCAGATTAGACTTGACCACTCGACTATCCACACGTTGCAAAGCCGTCTTGTCTACCGTTCAGCCACCATAAGGGCTACTAACCAGATGTGCTAGTAACAGTTCCCACAAACAAAATACAGCTTATGCTGTGAACAAAGCAGAAATATAAATACAGCACACAGCCAAATGGAAAGCTTAAGAAAGTGCTTATTTATATAATCCAATTATACGCAGCTAGCCATTCCAACACCGCAATACAACATGAATACAACATAAATAACAATTCCCAGGCATGAGTGAGCCCGATTTCAATTGGTACCATGGCACATAGGGAGAAAGGGCTTAAGCCCCACCTACCCAGTACCATTTTATGACCTGCAATGGCCCCAGGGAGCCACTATTTGTCACACCGGAGAAACATGTATGTAGCCCTCAGTACACATAAGTGTCTCCATTGAGCAAATAGTGGCTTCCCAGGGCGATTTCAGGGCAGGACCTCAGCAATGGGGAAGGGAGGGTTCAGCCCCTGTGATCCTGATTCAAATCGGGCCTGCATAAGGCTGGTTATTCCCATCAGGGGACTCCTAGAAGATGTCTGTTGTAAGTCCAAATGGGTAATGCTCTATAATGTGTGAATTGGCCCTCATTAGTGTGAATAATTTGCATTGGACATCTCCATATCTATTTTTAAACATCTGAATCAGCTCTGGAGTTGAAATAGAATGTTCAGTTCTGAGCTGTCAATCACAGCTCCATTAGAAAACATTTTCTGAGTAATGCTAATATGAAATAAGACATTGTACTCTCCGCCAAAGGATGCACCTGCTCTTAAAAGATTTCAGCATGCTGAGACAGTTCATCTGAATGCAGGTAAAACAGCATTCATGCCAAAACCTGGACCTGGAAAGTTCAACAAGCAAATCAGCACAAACATGCTCGCTACTCAATTGTGCATCAAATCCTGCATATCAAATCAGCTGACTCTGGTGCTTATTGAAAGGAACCATGCATTGGGAATATAGAGTAGGGGGGAAATGGATTGTGTGCTGAAAAACTGGAACCCTCCAATTGAAGGACCTATCCATCTGCCAGTCGTCTTTTGAAAGTAGAGCCATTTGTCTTGGTTTTAGTTGCATACTAGCATCACCAATTCTGTCATTAATTGCCATGTTTCTTTGGAAAGGATTTACAAATGGCAACACCTTTTTCTAATAATGCTAACTCCGTGTAATATATGTGGTCTTTTAAAATGTTCCTTTTGTAAGGCACTTGGACAGCTATGATTAAGCTTTTCTCGCGTATGTTGGTAAACAAAAAATATGGGCTACAATCCAGTCGCAGGGTTACCGTCTGTGCTTCAGTTTGCTATTAAACTCTGTGGCTGACTTATTCTTATGAATTGCATGTGTCTGTTGATGAACCAAAACATCTCTCAAATTCCAAAGGACAGTAATTTATTTATTAGAAGGACTGCTGCCTCCTCTTTCAATTGCTCGGTTTGAGTCACATTGAATCATGCATGGAAGAGTGCAATCTAGGAAAGGTTAAATGTCTTGAAATCCCATTGAAATCAATGAAATGTAAGTGCTCACGTAGACGTGTTACTTCAACATGGGTGAAGTGTGCTGCTGAACTTTCTTTGGATTTTTGCCCCCAAATGCATACTTAATGAAACATGGCATGAACCTTGCTGATCTATTAATATAAAATGAAATTATCAGCTCTCTAGGATTTAATATACCTAGA
The DNA here is from genome assembly GCF_029931775.1 of Euleptes europaea. Classification (NCBI taxonomy): domain Eukaryota; kingdom Metazoa; phylum Chordata; class Lepidosauria; order Squamata; family Sphaerodactylidae; genus Euleptes; species Euleptes europaea. Next base: position 27,492,743 of record NC_079317.1, read on the forward strand.
GAGCAATCCTAAACAGAATCCTGCTCTGGTCTGTACAATGGGGTTTACTCCCAGGAAAGTATTCTTAGGACTGCGCTGCTAGTAGCTGATGGGAGGTGAGGGGGAAACAGGTAGCTGAAAATGGAGCAGCTGAATGTATCATACTAGAATCCTAAGCAGAGTTTCATCCTTCTATGTCCATTGAAGTCAACGGACTTAGAAAGGTGTAGCTTTAATTAGGATTGCAGTATAAATCTACTGATGTAGCATTCCCTCTCAAGAAATTCCCACTCTGCCACCACTGCTAATCTCCAACAAAATGGAGATGGTGTGTTGTCGGAGAAGAGAAGAAAACATACATGAACATGTGAAGCTGCCTTGTACTAAATCAGACAAGTGGTCTATCAAGGTCAGTATTGCCTACTCTAATAGGCAGCTGCTCTCCAGGTGTAGTGTGGGACTACCCCCTGCACCCTGTTAGAGGGACTTGCACTGAACAATCTTCCAAGGCTTTGCCTGTGAAATACTGATCAGCCATGTTAGAGAAACTCCTCTGCCACCCCAGCAGCTGTGGCAGGCATCTTCAGAGGAGTAACACTGAAGGACAGTGTATCTCAGTGTCAAGTGTGAAGGAGGAGTAATATATAGTCAGAAGGGGGCTGGGCTTGAGCTGAGTCATTGTCCTGCAAAGTATTAAAGGTAATGAGCTAATCATTGTCCTGTAAGTATCAAGATAATGTGCTAATGAGGGTGTGGTATATTAATGTGGAACCATTGTATCCTGAAGTGATCTGTTAACATGTGGAATCCAAAGCTAATCTGCATGGCTATTTTGGACTGTAGTCTTTGTTAGTCTGGAGGTTTTCAGGACAGGAAGCCAAGCCTTATTCATTCTTAAACTCTCTTCTGTTAAAGTTGTGCTGATGTGTATGAATTTCAATGGCTTCTCTGTACAATCTGACAAAATAGTTGGTAGAATTGTCCAGTATTTCAGTGTCTTGGAATAAGACCCTGTGTCCTGTTTGGGTCAGTCCATGTTCAGCCACTGCTGATTTCTCAGGTTGGCCAAGTCTGCGGTATCTTTCATGTTCTTTTATCCTTGTTTGTATGCTGCGTTTTGTGGTCCCGATGTAAACTTGTCCACAACTGCAAGTTGCAAGATATGCTCCTGCAGAGGTTAGGGGGTCTCGTTTGTCTTTTGCTGATCGTAGCATCTGTTGTATTTTCTTGGTGGGTTTAAACACTGTTTGTAGGTTATGTTTTTTCAAAAGTTTCTCCATCCTTTTCTAGCACCTTCATGGCTGTCCTTCCCAGTCTCAATATCCTTCTGATTTCTTGGTTGCAGTCTCCCTTTTGGTTGAAGATGGAGCGAAGGAATAGAAAATTGTGAACAATTTCAATCATCAACCTTAAAGTTGTGTAATTCCCCAGTAGTCATTACTTTGGTCTTCCTGATTTTCAGCAGTAATCCTGGGAAAATAAAATACATCCTTGTTTTACACCTTTGCCAATTGGGAACCATTCTGTTTCTCCATATTCTGACAGACGCCTCAATCAGATGTTGTGGTAGTTTTTAATGGTAACATGTTTTATCATCTTGCTTCCAGCTGGGGGCAAAATGTGGTTGGCTTATTTTTGTTGGATTGTTAATGTGTTTTAATTATTTGTCAGAGGCCACACAATTTCTTTTTAGCAGCAAATTTGCATTTGGGTATTTATTTATGTGAAATATCCAAACACACGTATGCTTCATCAAATCATAGAATCATAGCTTTGGAAGGGGCCGTACAGGCCATCTAGTCCAACCATTGCTTAATGCAGGATCAGCCTAAACCATCCCTGGCAAGCATTCAGCTGCTGCTTGAATGCCAGTGAGGGGGAGCCAACACCCCCCTAGGCAGCCAATTCCACTGCTGAACAGTTCTTACTGTAAATTTTTTCCCCTAATATCCAGCCAGTACCTTTCCCCCCGTAATTTAAACCCATTATTGTGAGTCCTATCTGCTGCTGCCCACAGGAACAGCTCCTTGCCCTCTTCTAAGTGAAAGCCTTTAAAATACTTAAAGAGAGCAAACATGTTCCCCCTCAACCTCCTCCAGACTGAACATTCCCAAGTCCCTCAGCCTTTCCTTGTAGGGCTTGATCTCCTGGTGAAACATATAAAAATGAAACATAAATTGGGATGGGGACTGTGGCCCAGTGGTAGAGCATCTGCTTTGCACGAAGAAGGTCCCAGGTTCAATCACTGGCATATCCAGCTAAAAGGACCAGGTAGTAGGTGATGTGAAAGATCTCTACCTGAGACCCTAGAGAGCTGCTGCCAGTCTGAGTAGATAATACTGACATTGCTGGACCGATGGTGTGATTTGGTATAAGGCAGCTCCATGTATTCAATGTAAATATGTGTGGAGTGGGCTGGACTTTTCCCTTGAAAATGACACATGGGTATTTCTCACTTGATGACACATGCTTGTATTATGTAATTGGGTGTATTCATCTGACTACGAAAAGTACACTGAGAGTTGGTCCATAGAAACAATAAGACCTATCTCTGGTATGGAAGCTTATGGCACCATTGTGTTTAGAAATGTTATCCATGTAGACAATAGTTCGGGTTTAGAAAGCTCTATTTGTATTAAAGGAAAATCATTACAGGATAGGCAGCCTATTTCTGAAGGGAGGGTTAGTTGCAGCATGCGGGAACGGCACAGTCACACTGCCCCCTGGTAAAAACGGTATTTTAAAGAAAACCCTGTGAAACTCTCCATCGAGTTTCACAGGGCTACACCAGCGGCTCCCCTACAGAGGCATAAGTGCCCCTGCGCTGGCGTACATGCCAGTTTGGATGGTGTAAGTGGCACTTACTCTGCCGTACAGGTCACGTTGCCTCCTCACTCATTTCGCCTCCCCCTTCAGGATTGCATGGGGTAATGCCTTATAAAATGAATCACATATATAAGGAAATCATCAAGATGCAGTAAACTTACTGCTTTTTTTTTTTTTACACCTGTGGTAGATTTGCCAAATAAAATCTTTAGAGCTTTTATTTGACCTGTTATAGAGGGTAGCGAAGACCGGGCCCTATGATTTAATAACCACTCTTTTACTAGCAGCAAAAATCCACAGTAGCAAAAGAAATCAGCATAATCCCGTAATGCATACAATAAAAGGAAGAATCTTAAAATCACATGTTAAAGTTTATAGAATGTGGAAGATTATTACATGAACAGAAAAAAATGTAAATTTATCACACCCTTCTATTAATTTTGATTTTAGAAAAATAAACAGAACATAGATATTAATGATATTCTTTGCTAACTCTGAATTTGTATTACAGTAAATCTGTTTTCAGTGAAAATGTGCACAAGCATTTAAGCATAATGTAGCTTAAGTATTTAAATAAAAAAATACAAAACTAAAATGTAAGTGGCTTATTTTAAACTGGACCAGCTGTCCGATTCCTCCTTCCCTCCCCTTTCCCAATTCTTATTTCCATCTTCTGCCATTTTGCAAAATTGAAGTGTTAAAGTATGGGTAACTGCTGTATGAAAATGCACATCCAGTTGGTTTATCTTTACAGTCTTCAGTTGCACATCTAGAAACCAGTAAAAGCAACCTACTTTGGGGGCAAGAGAAATTTAAGTTAGCGGGCATGCAGTTTTGGGTTTTTGGTTTTGTGGGTTTTTTGTGTTTGTTTTGGTTTTTTTTTTTTGCAGAAGTAGATGAAGCGCAAAAGCATTTCATTCTGAACGCTCTGGACATTCATTTTTCCTCTTGGAAAATTCTGCAACGTTCAAATGTTTTCAACATCTTTAAAGCACTGATTGATCTAATAAAAACATGGCGTCATTGATTCTCTATCTCTGCTAATTATGGTACTTGGACATTTTTTTCCCATGGCTCTTTCACCTAGCAGTAAATTTCAAAAAAGCTGGAAAGCAGCACTGGCGTTCACCACAGCTGAAATGAGCTTTCTCCATCACTTGCTTGGATGTATGGTGCTCTTGGTTTTCACCCAAAGTTCGTTCAGAGAATTTTTTCTAAGGAAAAAAACCCCATCCCACCCTGAGCAAGCGGAACATTTCAAGAGTATCGTGACTATTCCCTGGTTACCAGGCAACACATCTCTGTTGCTTAAAGAATGTAGCCATTTTCATTGCTTTCCTGTCTGTTGGTGGCCACAGTTCCATAGAAATGCCTCTAATCTGGACTCCTGACTCACTTGTGCCAATTCATTTCTAAGCCTTTTCAGGCTGAATTGTTACCCTAGGTAGGCAGTCTATGCTTAAGCTGGGGGAATTAGCTGGGGAGACAGAGCGAAAGGGGGGTAACTAGGATTGATAACCTTTGTATCCCAGGATAGTCCTGTCCTGGATGAAAACTCTCAACTGAACAGGCGGTTGTGTAATTAAAATATGATTTTATTAAAGAATAAAAATAGTAAAACAATAACTATTTTAAGCAATGAGCACACGAACACATGAATCAGACCCTTGGTCCATCAAAGTCAGTATTGTCTACTCAGACCGGCAGCAGCTCTCCAAGGTCTCAGGCAGGGGTCTTTCACATCACCTACCTGCCTAGTCCCTTTAACTGGAGATGCTGGGGGTTGAACCTGGGACCTTCTGCATGCCAAGCAGATGCTCTACCACTGAGCCACAGCCCACACATACACAAAGCATACAAGAGCAAATTAAGAGAAAAGGGAGGATACTGGATAGGGTTTCAGGGATGGATGATAGTTACCAGTCTTGAAGGGACGTCCAGGGAAAGCAGCACTGAAGAGGAAAATGACCAGTGTTTCCAGGAGCAAAGGAAGAGCCCCACGCAAGTGGGTATGTGTGCACGGATCCAGAACACACATACACTATGAATGGCCAATGGACCAATATTTACACCCCAAAATGGGTCTTGAGGTGGTATGAGGTAAGCTGGCAGGAAAGCCGGAGACAAAGAATTGATTGCTTTTCTGGGGTTCCAGCAATAAGATAGGTGAGGCTTGATAAGTCATCAGGAGAATGTTTCGGCTATTCTCTTGAATACTGATTGATTGCTGAGATGGGTGCAGATAGGGTAAGTAATGGTCTGCTCGGAGCACTGATTAAATCACCTTACGGTGACACAATGGAGATTAGCTAGCCCCATTCTCCAGCCAAGCACACCTTAGGGCCAGGAGAAAAGTTCAGCAGCCAACCACTTCCTCCTTAGGCTTGACACACAAGACGTTTCCCAGAACTCTCTGAGACACATCCATTTTGTGGGGAACAGTGTCTTGCTCTGATGCACCCGTGCCGTTGTTGTACCCCTTAGCGGGAGGAGGAATCCAACTGCTTATAGAATAGCCTTGTTACCTTTTATACACCTTCAAGGTCAGTCCAATGTAATACAGGCATAGCATGTCAGTGCGCGCATGGGATCAACTGCTTAGCGCAAGTATGATCCTGTGATCTGGACCTTTTAAAAAATCTTAACATTGTACAAATGGTATCTATGAGGCACTCTGATGGTGTGTTCACATGTATATGCGGCCACAGGAAAGACATTTGAAATGTCACAGATGCAAAAATCGATTGGGAATTCATCCCTAAACAGAGCCAGCTGAGGGAGGACATCACTGGGGACATTTAAGAATCATGAGTTCTTACCGTATTTCCTGAAATAAGCAAAATTCACATAGCATAAGCCCGTTGTAAAATTTAGTGGTTGGCTTTTGGTTTTCTTCCTAAAGGGCGCAATTTTTTCTTTTTGTATTATTTTTTCACAGAAGCTTTTCAGAGTGGAGATGACGTGACAGGCTGCGGTTATACTTTATTGGCGCTAAGAGCTGTTTTATCACCATTTCAGTTTGAAGCAGCCGGCATCAAAGAACACAGAAACTAACTAATTAGCAGTGTCAGCTGGAAGAGTCAAGAAGTCAAGAGTCTGACTTTAGTCACCCATACCATAAATTCTGGAGTCTTTATTTCAGTGCCAGTATCTCAATGTGCTGTATGCATCCTTTGTTTAACAAAAGTGTGTGTGATAATCAAGAAAATGCATATTCTCAAGGAACAGTGGTATGTGGTAAGTGGCTCACTCAGCTACCAGCAGGATGGTTCAAATTAGCAAAAACAACACTCTGGTGGCAATGTAAGACTAATGAATTTACAGCCTGATCCTAATCCCTGTTTATTCAGAAGTAAGGCCCACTAACTTCAGTGGAGCTAACTACCAAATAGGATTCCAGCCTCATTGTGGCATACATTTTCAAGGGGTTGGATACAGACCAAATTGGCCATTTCAACTGATTCCTGATTCACACTGCAGACCCACCCCACTGTGGTTCCTCAGGGCCCATGGCTCAGTGTAAGAGCATCTGCTTGGCACACCAATTGTCCCAGGTTCAGTTCCTGACATCTCCAGTTAAAGAATTTGGTAGAAGGCAATGTGAAAGACTTCTCCCTGAGACCCTGGATATCCACTGCCAATACTGACTTTAATGGACCAGTGGGGATGGGCTGTAGCTCAGTGGTAGAGCATCTGCTTGGCATGCAGAAGGTCTCAGGTTTAATCCCTGGCATCTCCAGTTAAAGGGACTAGGCAAGTAGGTGATGTGAAAGACCTCTGCCTGAGACCCTGGAGAGCGGCTGCCCATCTGAGTAGACAATACTGATTTTGATGGACCAAGGGTCTGATTCATGTGTTCATGGTCTGATTCAGTATAGAGCAGCTTCATATGTTCATATGTCAAGACTGCTTGCCTGTGTATTAAGTGATTTACAATTACCTCTTCCCTTTCTGTAGTGGAACTATAGGCACTATGCAGAGGGTTCCTACCCAGTGTCCTGTCTATGCACTGACCAGATGCAAACTCAGCCACTGTGAGAGCCAGTGTGGTGTAGTGGTTAAGAGCAGTGGACTAATCTGGAGAACCGGGTTTGATTCCCCACTCCTCCACATGAGCGCCGGACTCTAATCTTGTGAACCGGTTTGGCTTCCCCATTCCTACTCATGAGGCCATCTGGGTGACCTTGGGCTAGTCACAGCTCTCTTAGAGCTCTCTCAGCCCCACCTACCTCACTAGGTGTCTGATGTGGGGAAAGGAAGGGAAGGAGATTGTAAGCCGGTTTGATTCTCTTTAAAAAAAGGTAGAGATAGTCGGCATATAAAAACCAACTCTTCATCTGAGTATAATTGTTGTATTCCATGACTTCAAATCATGTCCTGGACCCTTGTATGAGCCCATGCTGTATGATTCTGACACACAGATGTTACAATTGGTAGGCCATTCTTGGTCAGAATTTCTGAGGGGAACTAGGAAACACTTGGTGTCATACACCATGTAGGCAGCTAACATGGAGAAGCAGTGTGTGATGCAGCCACATTAGTCATTGGACTTTGTTGAAGGATCACATGCTGAGATTCTGAGCTGGATAAGAGATAAGTAAAGAAGTGGGTAGAAGGGATGACTTGTGAAATGTCTCTTGTACAATGCTTGCTGCTGAGCTCAGACCTGTCAAGCTGGGAGGACGTAACTGGAGACTCTCATTCTAACATCTTTGCTTCATGTCCTCCAAGCAAAGAGTTAAAGCTCTCTGCAAAAGGGTTTCCAGACAAAATAACTCAGGTGGTCTCCTAAGTATTTGACATTTTGCATTCAGGTATTTTTTTTTCCAGGGAGGATATTGAAAAGGGGTGTATGTGTAATTTCCAGAGGTGTATACCCATGTGGGATAATAGATTTGCAGGGGCAGAGAGACAAGACTGGCAAGTGGATGGGTGAATTTTAGTTTTGCTTAGTCAAGAATTTAAGTCCCCTGGTTTTATTGTAGATACCTTCTCTGTATTCTGTTTTTTAGTAGTGCCATTTCAGGCTTTTCTTACAACCCTGACACACGAAGTTGCTGTATCAGACCATTGGTCCATCAAGGTCAGTATTGTCTACTCACACTGACTCACACTCCAGGGTCCTAGGTGGAGGTCTTTCATATCACCTACTATCCGATCATTTCAGTTGGAAATGCCGAGGACTGGACCTGGGAACTTCTGCATGCCAAGCAGATGCTCTGCCACTGAGCCAGATCCTCTCCTCATTAACCCTGTAGGCTAGAAACATGCTTTATTTTGAAATAGTGTTCTTGTCACTGAGTCTATTGAAGCTATTGTTTTCTGTGTTCTGTGGCACCCTCTTCACTAGATGGCATGGTTGTGGCACTATAGGTCTTTAGAGCCCCTTATTATATCTGAAAATAATTTGACATGCAATTCTAGGGTCACCCTGACCTGGATGGCCCAGGATGGCCCAATCTCATCAGATTTTGGAAGCTAAGCAGGGTCATCCTTGGTTAGTACTGGGATGGGAGACCACCAAGAAAGTCAAGGACTGTTACACAGAGGCAGGCAATGGCAAACCACCTTTGTTTGTCTCTTGCCTTGAAAACCCTATGGGGTCACCAAAAGTCAGCTCCAACTTGACAGCACTTTCCACTAATATTCAGTGAACACAAAGAAAAGACGGCCTTTAGAATGATGTTTCAGAGTGTACAGCAAGCCAATTATGAGCTAGAAGAAATGGAGAGAGGCGGTTCCCATGGTAGCATCTACAGCTGTAAAGCTGCCAGATAGTGAGACTTGTTATGAGCGTAATGTTTGCAACATCTGGATTTCCTCCTCCTCCTCCTATTCATGAATAAGAAACGAATGGCAACAACAGGAGGTCGGCTGTCTTCTGCTACTTATCCTGATTAATGAATACGACGGCAGAGACAAAAATAGATCATGATGTCAAATGAATGCTCCCAGGAGTCTAAACTTAGGACCCATTTACAAACAGTAAATGAGATGGGTAACCCTGTTTTTGGCCTGTTTTGCTTTGGACTGGAAGGAGGCTCACATGGCTGAATGTTGTACAAAACAAAAGCAGAACACTACACATAGAGATTTAATAGATTATTGAGAAGGTGAACCTGGCATCTAGGAAATTAGGCATCTGGGAATTTTCTTTTTATGGAGGAGTATTTGATAATGTGAGCCTCTGACTGCAGAAATGGGTTTTGATTTTCATCTGCTCCTTGTATGCACTAGGCATTAATGATGTTCCTTTTAAGAACTCAAAGGTGAAAGAGACCCAAGCACTATACAAAAATTGGATGGAACTAATAATATTTATCATTATAGGTACTGTGTAGTCCTGCTTGCAAATTACTTTGGAGCTTTCTAGAACTTTACTTGAGGACGTGGTGGTACATTTGTCCCTCCTCTCAGGCACAGAGGGGAGCTTCTCTATGTGATCTAAGAAACAGAGTGAGAACCTTTCTGTTTAGTTCTCTTGTGAGTATAGAAATTATGGTAGAATCATGTAGTACCTGGTAGATTACAGGCTCATAGTACAACACAAGGAGGTGACATTATTAAACTGAGGGTCAGCAGGACTGAATGTAAGAAATCTGTCTGTGACCTGACAGGTGCAGAAAAGAGCAACCAAAATGATTAAGGGACTAGAGCAACTGTCCTATGGGGAGCGGTTAGGACGCTTAGGGCTGTTTAGCTTGGAAAGAAGGCGGCTAAGGGGAGACATGATAGAAGTCTATAAAATTATGCATGGTTTGGAGAGAGTGGACAGGGAGAGGTTTTTCTCCCTCTCCCATAATGCTAGAACACGGGGTCATCTGCTAAAGCTGGAGAGCGAGAGATTCAAAACAGATAAAAGGAAATATTTTTTCACACAGCGCATAATTAAATTGTGGAACTCCCTGCCCCAGGATGTGGTGATGGCTGCCAGCTTGGAGGGCTTTAAGAGGGGAGTGGACATATTCATGGAGGAGATGGGTATTCATGGTTATTAGTTAGAATGGATACTGGTCATACTGCATACCTATTCTCTCTAGTATCAGAGGAGCATGCCTATTATTTTGGTTGCGGTGGAACACAGGCAGGATGGTGCTGCTTCAGTCATCTTGTTAGTGGTTTCCTAGTGGCACCTGGTTGGCCACTGTGTGAACAGACTGCTTGACTTGATGGGCCTTGGTCTGATCCAGCAGGGCCTTTCTTATGTTCTTATAACAGGTAAGCCGAGTAGAAAAGATGGTTGGACACCAAAACCGGGAACAAAGAGCAGTGTCCTGGTACTGGAGAAGCTGAAAGTCAACAAGGGGTCTATCACATAACTTAAAACATGAACATCATTTCTGATGATGACTTTCCCATGCAAAAGCCTTGGCTGATCTGTGTCCTAGAATATAAATTAAATTGTGCAAAGAAATATCCTAAGCATATCTACTCAGATCTGTTAAATGAAACTTACTCCCAGGAAAGTTTTCTTAGGATTTCACCGTCAACTAATCTTCCATGAACTGGCACCTGGCTTCTATCAGCAAAATAAGGTATTCAAGATCTGCATCTAGTTAGTTCATCAGGCAAGGAACTAGATATGGGCTCAAGCCAACCATTTTATAACACAATGCCACCCTAAACAGGGTCACACCCTTCTAATGCCATTGACTTCAATAGACTTAGAAAGGTGTAACTCTGCTTAGGATTGGAACTGTTATATGTTTCTACAAAATTGGACGAGGGAGGTAGTTTTCAGTATCTCCTGAACACATCGGTTTTGTGGTCTCTTTGGTATACATCAGGGCCAGAAAATATGCCTGACCACACTGTTGCTGGTTCCTTCAGTAACTGCCTTCAACTATTTTAGCCAAGAGGCATCAGAAAACGCCCTATTTTTTGGGTTACTGTACTTATGGAGAGGAGGTACTTGGGGACTTGCACCATTGTTTATTTATTTACCCTGTTACTGAAGAATCTCACAGAATTGTCTCCCTCAAGTCATGATCAGAAAATGGATTACCTGTTTGCTACTGCTGATAACAGCGTGATGCAACAAGTTGCTATTTTCGGACTAGCTAGAAGAAAAACACCAACTGCATTTTGAGGTTTATCCGGCTGACTTGCCACCTTACCGAGTAAAGTTGGAACAGGGGGTAAAACTGAACAATACACAGAAATGCCTTTTAGTTGGTAATGTTCACCTGGAATTGTAAAGGTTAGCATATTTTGCTGCTTGGAGGGCCAAAAAAAAAAAATCATTTATCTATGTGCTTACATAGAATTAGTTCCAGGAACTGAAAAGACCATTATAGCGCTATGCTTCTCTTCGATGTTTATATTGACACAAGTGCTTGCTCAGTCATAAATTATTACATCCATGATATAATCCCATTTAGGTCAAGGCAAAAAAGGCTTCAGATCTCAGGATCTTAACAATGGGAAGCGCTTTAAACAACTCTAATGAAGTGTAGTCCCACAAATCAGAATCTGAAAGGCCTGTTTTTTTCTGGAGGAAATGTCCTGTATTTCCTGAAAAGCACCTCTCAGGGCATTATCAGTTAAGCAGTTAATAATGAAGGCATCCAAAGTAATTCACTACTTCTAAGACCCTTGGTCTAATTTATTTTTAAAATGACCACTGTATTTTCAGTGCATTTCACTTATACATTTCAAGACATCTTGTTATAAATGATTAAAAATACCATGATTAGCTAATGCTACTGCCTATACTACTCTTTACATGTTGTGAGATGTAGATGCTGGAATCTGGTTACATTTAGCTACCTAAGAATTTCTTTCATTTGAAAATGCTATTGATTTTAAAATGCATAGTTGAAATCTCATATACCATAAGGGTCTTGGAAAATACTCTCAGTGGTAAGAGTTCCCAATGAATCTGGCATCCCGTATATTCCTTGTCTGTAGCAGTTTCCCTACCCTTACCCTATCCTTATCTTACCCTGGTTTACCTTACCCTGGTTTATGAATCTTCTCTTTCAGCATCCTCTGTCACCTCAGTCTGTACAAAAACATTCCAAGTTCTATTTAAAAAACCATAAGCTACAACGAGAACATTTTATGGCAGCTATGCACATGTATGCAGTTTCATGCAATGTGTTAGTCCTGTATAGAAAACAATCAAGGTTGAATTAACTTGTGAAAGGCCCCCCAGTACCATCTCCCTCTTTGCATTTGTGGACTTTTCTGCACAGAGTCTACAGCATACAAGATGTATGTGTAATTTGTCCCCCGTAAAAAGACAGGGGACAGACTGCATTGGCACAGCCTATGTTCGTACAGCTGGTATGAGTGTAGACTCAATATGGAAGAGCCTGTCAATAAATGGAGCAAAAAGGTGAGGGCTGTCACCATGATCCCACTTCCTGTCACCCACTGATTCATGCTTGATTGCCATTTGGTTAAGGGCTACAACAACTGCAATATCTGGCTACTGTGATTGCAAATAATTGTTAACATCCGTGATGCAAATGGTTAGCGCTTTTTAGGGCAGAATTCATGCAGCCCAGATTTTTTAATGTAGATATTTATACCCTGATTTTCTTTAGTGACCCAAAGTGACTTAAAACATTGTTCTCTCCATTTTATCCTCACAACAGCCCCGTGGGGAAGGTTAGGCTGAGAGAGATTATCCCAGTGAGCTTCCATGGAAGAGTGGGAATTCAAACCTGGGTCTCCCAGATCCTAGTCTAGTCATTACACCACACTGGCTCTTTGATAATGGCTGGACACTCACAAAGGGCATTTTCACACATGCTGAACAATGCACTTTCACTCCACTTTCAATGCACTTTGAAGCTGGATTTTACTATGGGAAATGGCAAAGTCTACTTGCAAACTATTGTTAAAGGGCATTGAAAGTGGATTGAAAGTGCATTATTCAGCATGTGTGAAAGTTCTTCTAGACACCTACCTAGTGCTAAGGCAGGTTCTGTGTTGATCATAAGTGTTGATCATAAGTGTTGATGAACACTTTCCTAGATGGTATCTCCATCAAATCCATTTGCAAACCAGGTAAACTATACCTCTCCCAACTACATACTGCAGGATGCCTTAAGATGGCTTGAATCACCTGCTGCTCATCAAGGCTGTGACACACACCAGAGCCTGACAGTTGCTTTAGTTTGCTCTGACAGCCTGGCCACCAGTGACAAAGTGCTGCTTCTCCTTGTTCATTCTATAGAAGCGATTGTTGTTCCATTATGTTCTCACCCAGGAAGTTAAAGTCAATAAGATGGGCAATAGCACCAGCACCGCTCTTTGTCATAGGTGCCAGGTTTTATATCTGAGGCCAGCTTAATATACTTAGTGCTGTGTTTTCTCCTTCCTGACTGGTAGCATGAGAAAAACACACAAATTGATAGAGCTTTCCAATTCTCTCCATCTGAAAGTTCTGTGGAAACCGATGCCAAGTTGCATTTACTCTTTGGCAAGAAGTGGAAAGAAAAAACAAACACCATGGCTCTTGATGTGCACTACTGGGTGTTCCAATCATGGGGGTCTTGCTATCTTGTCAATCAGGAAAGTTGCTACTAGGGAAAAGCCACCAACAATTTTAAATAGTAGCTGTTTTCCTCCACCTCCAGAGGCAAAACCTTGCAGTTTTACTTGTTATAGAGGAGGTTTGATAGATACAATGGCAAACTGCACATTCTGCTTATGGTGATGTCGGGTGACGTTTTTGCCACCATCAGCGACCCACCACAAGCAGAAGAAACAAGTTCGTGCCATCATGAGAGTGCCCAGTGGCATCAGCCTTCAGACTGCATTTTCCTGTAAAGGAATCACTCCTTCCTCCTCATGAAAGCATCAAGAATAACTGGGTGTTATGCATACCTAGCTTTCCTATTACCTTAATGTCCCCTCAAGTGCAGTACTTTTCAACAGGAGTCATTTCACACTTTCAGCTGCCAGTCATGATGTACAGACTCTTCAAGTATAATACATGCATGTGTGAACCTGGTACAAGTTTCTGAATTTTGATTCTATATAGAGCAAATTCTGTCTGACACTAATGTGTTTTCTCTTGTTTTCTGTGCAGGCGACTCATTCTTGAATAACCCAGTTGGTAATAGATCACAATGGGTAGCCGTGTTCGTCTGTAGCAGTAGAAAAGACCAAGAGTCCAGTAGCACTTTAAAGACTAACAAAATTTTCTGGCAGGGTATGAGCTTTTGTGAGTCACAGCTCACTTCTTGGTAAATGTAACATAACATTCAAATTTTAAAGGTTGACATTAGTGTGGCTAATAAAAACAAGGTTTTGAACATTAGTACTTCTGTAAATATGAAGTGGGTTCTTTCATATACAACTATCCTTGTGAATACAGAAATCTGAACAAAGAATTATGCATTATAGCTGTCCAAGGTCCTGAATTGCGTTACTTCATGGTTTGTTCTACCTGTTCTTTTATAATGTCCATAAAAGTAATGAACTGGAATCAAACCCAGTTCCTGAATTAGTATGAAACCGCTCTTCTCTTTAATAGAAACCTCTTCCACATGAAACTATCCTCCAGCTTTTAAATGGTTCAGGTAAGCCTTTGAAGGAAATAAAGCATAAAGGAATAATGTTTTACCACAAATATCCACATGGGCATTTCCCCTGATCTTAGCAAAGACATCTCTAGAACAAGTCCTATGTTTATGTTAAGACCAATCCAGCAGTTTCCTGCTCTGTAACTGCAACCTGCTGCTCCAGCATTGGACACACTTTGCAGGTATGTATTTTGTCATGCAACATTCTTGTGAATTGTGTTGATAAGAAATAATGTAATGCCATGATCTCTAAATATGAATATATTTAATTACAAATACACATGCACACACACACACACACACACACACATATTACATACCACTTTTAGATATTTATATACCACTTTTCTCCCTAAGGGGAACCCAATGTAGTTTACTGTCTTCTCTCCTGCTCTATTTTACACTCACAACAGCCCTGTAAGGTGAGTTAGGCTGACTGTGACTGACTCAGGGTCATTCAGAAAGATTCTATAGCAGAGTGAGGGTGATTCTAGATCACCCAGATGCTAGTCCAACACTTTAACCACTATACCATACTGGAAATGAAGCTTCATTTTAGAATGATGAAGCATAGTCTTGTAACTAAATTGACTTTATGGAAGAGAACATTTATGGAAGAGAACATCAAGATGACTGATGACAAAATTGACCCAGTGTGCAGTGGCAGTGAAAAAGCCAAACTCCATGCTAGTAATTATTAGGAAAAGGATTGAAAATAAAATGGCCAATATTGTAATGCCCTTGCATAGAGCCATTGCATGGCCTCATTTGGAATACTAATACTATGCGCAGTTCTGGCCACCGTATCTCAAAAAGAACATTGCAGAGCTGGAAAAAAGTACAAAGGAGGCCAACCAAGATGATTAGAGTGTTGGAGCACCTTTCCTATGAGAAAAGGGTGGAGAGTCTGGGATTTTTCAGTCTATAAAAAAGTTGATTGGCGGGGACATGATAGAGGATTGTAAAAATTATGCATTGGGAGGAGAAAATGCATAGCTTTTTCTCCCTTTCCCATAATACTAGAACTTGAGGGCACCCAATGAAATTGTTGGGAAATAGGTTCAGAAGAGACATAAGAACATAAGAAAAGCATGCTGGATCTGTACACACAGTTGGTTATCATGTTGGTCATCCCTTGATGTTTTCTAGAGTCTATACAACTGATTTTAGGGAATGTATTCCTTTAAAGCAAAATGTTTTTGCTGCTATGGAAGTATGCAGTTTTTCTTGGCCTTTAATAATAGTTCATCTGCTCAGCTATTGACTTTTACAAAGTGTTCCATCAGAGTTCAGAATGCTGCAACAGAAAGAGGTAATCCCGTCATTTTGCAGCTATAACTAGCTCCTCATCCTGCATTAAGGAGAGTGCCAAGTTTGAGGAGTAGATAGGCAGGTAATGGACAGGGATGCCTTTGGAAGGCAAAGTAGGGTTGTCAGGTCTTGGCTTTTAAGCAAAATTGTTGCAATCTAGTGTTAAATTGGTTGTGATTTTTATGTCCATTTGGTTTATTTAAAATCGTTTTTGTTGTAGTTTATCTATCTATAAAAACATGTACAGTATATGCTTCCTTTCCCTCCAACCATAGTGGTCCAAGAGAGCTTGCAAAAAACCTGCAGGTACATAATTGTCCAGAATAAAAGTGGAAGAACAGTATGCCTTTCCCTCAATACCAGTTCTACTAAAAGCCCACCTAAAAAGGAGACTTTTTTGTTCTTTTTTACAAAAAATTCCCTAACAACACTCCTCCATAACAAGTGGCATTGCTTGGGTGCCTATGAAGGAGCGGAAGAAGAATGGAGGTTAAAACAACCCCTATTTCACATCACTTGACTTTTCCATGCATATTCTCTATGCACAGGGGGATTAGATTTTGCTATAATTTCTTTTGTTTCTGTTTTTAAGGGGGGGGGAAACACTGTTAGTGCAGAAAGATGCATTCACTGTGAGATCAAATTTGTTAATACCTAACTAACAACTAAACTGAAAACAAAATGGATGGCACAGTATATATGCTCATGACCCGATCCAGTCACTCATCGCAAAACACATATGCAGGGATGTTGGAAACTGTAGGTTCTGGGTAAAACAGACACACCAAAAACTGAAAAAGGAAAATTAAAGTCTCTCAAGAATCCCCCACATCAATTCACCACACATGAAAACGTGTGACAGAAAGCATGTTTGTAATAATACCATGAATGTAATACAGACTGTTTAAAAGCCCTTGTCTTTTTCAACACCAATATGTCTACAAAAACACATTTGGAGTATTCTTTGTTCTAGAGCAGGGATCCTCAACACTGTAAAACATTAGGGCACTTTAGGAGTCTTTAGAACAGATAATGGGTGCCACAGGAACATGGATGCCACGGGAGCCGGGTGGACCAATCACAAAATGGCTGACATGGGGGCTCAGTCTAATCACAAAATATTGGGAGGTTCCAAAGTAAACATCATTTAAAGCACCTCCTGCTAGGGTTGCCAACATACGGGGGGGGGGGCTTAGAGTTCTCCCAGAATTACACCTGATTTCCAGATTACAGAGATCAGTTCACCAAGAGAAAATATCAGGTTCAGAGGGCACGGCAGACTCTATCATATACTACAGATTCTAGGTGAAATCCCTCCCCAGATTCACTTCTCCATAGCCACTGCCCCCAAATCTCCAGGAATTTCCAAGGCTGGAGTTGGCAACCCTACTTCCTACTCCAAAGCAGTAGAGGAAATCTAGGTTTGGCCCCTTATTTGAAGGAAGAGCTTTTATGGTGAGAAAAGAAGTGGGTGCCAAGGTACACAGTGGTGGGTGCCATGGCACCCATAAACACCATATTGGAAATCAGGGTACTAGAGCAACTGTGGATGCCCTATGAGGAGCAGTTAAAATGCTTAGGGCTTTTTAGCTTGGAAAGAAGGTGTTTACGGGGAGACATGATAGAGGTCTATAAAATTATGCATGGTGCGGGGAGAGTGGACAGAGAGAAGCTTTTCTCCCTCTCTTATAATACTAGAAAGTGGGGTCATCTGCTGAAGCTGGAGGGCGAGAGATTCAAAACAGATAAAAGGAAGCATTTCTTCACACAACACATAGTTAAATTGTGGAACTCCCTGCCCCAGGATGTGGTGTTAGCTGCCAACCTGGAAGGCTTTAAGAGGGGAGTGGACATGTTCATGGAGGAGAGGGGTATTCATGGCTGCTAGTACAAATGGATGTTAGTCATGATGCATACCTATTCTCTCCAGGATCAGAGGAACATGCCTATCATACTGGGTGCTATAGACACAGGCAGGATGGTGCTGCTGCAGTTGTCTTGTTTGTGGGCTTCCTAGAGGCACCTGGTTGGCCACTGTGTGAACAGACTGCTGGTCTTGATGGACCTTGGTCTGATCCAGCAGGGCCTTTCTTATGTTCTTATGAGATCACTAGTCTATGGCACAGGGACTATCCAATGGCTGACCAAGCAATCATGTAGTAGAGAAGTCCTTTCACACTAGTTATCTGTATTCACCCAAGCCCAGGGAAAATCCAGTACTGAAATTTGACACCAGTTAAAGTGATAGAATAATAACACCAATTATCAGTTGCTGCTGCTGGCCTACTCTAATTTAGTGAAATACCCTCAGATTATTGCTTGGTGGGACACTTTTGTATTGAAGAAATAATGCCACAGTTGAACTTAGCAGTAATTGCAGTTTTAAGGTGTTAAAATAATACAGCATGGTTTGCAGATAGCGTTTATCAAGTCCGCAGCAGTTATCTGACATTAGATGGTTTTAAAGTGCATAATTAGCAGTATTGGCATGGCACAAGCTGTTTAAACCACCCGGCTGATGTCAGGACAATTATTGGCAAAGTTTACAGTCATAAAACACTGGATGGTGAGCACATAGGTATCAGTGCAATCCTGTGCAGACTTACTCCAGTCTTAGACCATTGAAATGAATGGGCTTATCAGTGCAATCCTGTGCAGACTTACTCCAGTCTTAGTCCATTGAAATGAATGGGCTTAGACTGGAGAAACTCTCCTTAGGATTGCACTGTGTGGGACATGTGCAAAATAAGTCTAGAAAACATTGTAGACAAAACCACTGAGCTGTTTTAATATCAATATAAAATCAGTACAATTCATGATATTAGTAATACTATGAGTCACGAGTTCATGACATTCGCAGATGCATCCTCAAGTCTCAATCTTGATAGACCCTGGCAACTTTAGTTGTCTTTCTATTAATGGGTTTGTTTGTGGCCATCAGACTAGCTATGGCAAAGGATCAGCTGGGCAAGAAACTGAGTTGCTTCAAGTGTTGCCTTGGAAAGGTAAAAACCAGGAGCGTGAACACTAGGGACCACAGATGGCTACGGACAAATAAATTACCATATTTACTTATTTACTTCATCAATAAGTCACCTGTCTTCCCAATAGGAACCCAAAGTGACTTATATTGTTATCACCTCCTCCATTTAATCCTCACAACAACCCTGTGAGGTAGGCTAGGCTGAGAGTGTGTGACTGGTCCAAGGTCACCTAGCAAGCTTCCAAGGCAGAGTGGGGATTCGAGCCTGCGTCTCCCACATCCTAGTCCAACACTCTAACCACTCCATCACACTGTGTCTTGGTGAAATGCAAGATTCTGGCTTGGATCCGCCACAGTGGTTCTGCAGACGGAAGAATTTCCGCCCACAGAGCATGACTTTCTCACATCCCTCTCATGTGGCAGTCCCAAATGACCTCATTGGGCCCCTAGGAACAGCACTTTGGGGGAGGCTGTTTGGAGCTGCCGTGGGGGAGGGGGAAGCTAAGAAAGTCATACCCTGCAGGCAGGAATGCAGAGGGTCCAAGCCTCTGTATACTTTTAAAATAACAGCACCATTTCTAATAATTAATTCAAACACACATGATTTTAAAAGCTTTGCTATATATTTGCAGAGCAGAAATCAAATAACAAAGATTAGGTACTGTAGGATCTTCAATACAAAAGTGTCCCACCAAGCAATAATCCTTGTTATTGATATCTATATATCTAATTCCCAACTCTGCCCCCTGCTTGCAGATACTTAAATCCACAGATAAGGGTTTCCTGCAAACTTGGGGGACCCCCTAAACCTGCAGAAAAATCTGATTTTTTAAAAAAAAAAATTGGTTTTTTTTAATTCCACCAATTAATAAATAGTTCTATCTGTGCATGTACAGACAACACTGTTCAGCCACGCTGGGCCTATAATCAGCAGCATCAGCAACTATTTCAGGGGGGAAGCTGGAGGGGGTAAGGAAGCCATAGCGCGCTCCCAGCAGAGGCTTAGAACCTTGCTGGGCCCAGAATCAGCAGCAGCAGCAGCGGCAATTGGGGAGAAGGAAGCTGCAACAGGCTCACTGGGCTCAGAATTGGCAGCAGCAGCGATGGGGAGTGAGGATGAGAATCCCCCCCCGTGCTTCTCGCGGGCCCCCACTTGTAGCTATAGGTTTTCCATGGGGTTCCGTGGCTTCCACCCATATGATCCTGCCTGTGCTTTAAGACTAGTTAGTGGCACCCTCCTCCATCTGCCTGTATTAACAGAAGACTGGCAAATATTCAAGTCAGGGCCTTTTTGGTTCTGGCCCCAGATGGAAATTTCGTCTTCCAAGGGGTTCATCATGCCCCTTGGAAGACCCTTCTTGGCATTCCAGGAATCTGTCAAAACTATCTTTTTCTGAAGGGCATGAGGTGTTTCCTTTCCATATTATTTTTAACACGTGCTACTGAGGAGGTCTAGAGGCCTGCATTGTCTTGCTGGTAGACTGGAAAAATCAAACCATTGTGCATAAGGCTTTTTGTGTTCGTTTTCGGTCAAATGACATCAGTTCTATTGCTACAGCAGCAATTGTGCTGTGAGGGAAAGAGGGCTTTCCTTTCCCAAAATATCAGTATGACATTTTCCACAAGTATTAGAGGAATGCGTTCTTTAAAAAAACTAAAAAGCAATCTCTCGAGGCCTCACCAGTTTTTTCATTGACATACAGAGAAGACCCTGTAGGTAGAATGCAACTCCCTTCACTTTGGTTCAGGAAAAGATAAACTTGAATAATCCAAGCTTTGACGATTACAATCAAAGTTCGTGCTACATGACTGCAAACTGTAGTCTAATCTCATTCGTGTCTCCATTCAAGTTTGCAGAACGTGTGTCACTTGGAATCCCAAATCCTCATCAGACTTCAATGAGATTTGCTTCCATTCAGAAGAAAGTCGTCTTTGTCCCAGTCTCATAATAGCAATCATGTTAAATTCAAGTCTGACAGAACCAGCTCATTACCATTCCTGCCGTGTCCGTAGCCGGCAGTTCCTTTTTTCACTGTACCACGCCAACTGAGCGCTGCAGGGGTGTCAAAACTAGGGAGACAGGAGGAAAGCAACAAACTTTACAGAAACTATGATTTTCTGTCTCTCAGCAATCAACATAAAGCTTCCAGTGGCGTTTATGGTTTTCATTTTATTTGAAAATGTATATGCTGCCTCTCCAAGGATCCTCTCGAGGCAGCTTATGGCTAAAATAATCAAACAAAACCATTAAAGCACAGCCATTAAAAACGAGCAACAACATACAACAAAAAGTGAAAACCCTAAAACAACATTGATAAAACAGTCCTCAGGCTAGGTAAAGGTCCCCTGTGCAATCACTGGGTCATTCCTGACCCATGAGGTGACGTCACATCCCGACGTTTACTAGGTAGACTTTCTTTACAGGGTGGTTTGCCAGTGCCTTCCCCAGTCACCTTCCCTTTACCCACAGCAAGCTGGGTACTCATTTGACCGACCTCGGAAGGATGGAAGGCTGAGTCAACCTTGAGCCGGCTACCTGAAACCGACTTCCGTTGGGATCAAACTCAGGTCGTGAGCAGACCTTGGACTGCGGTAATGGAGCTTACCACTCAGCGCCATGGGGCTCCTAGGCTAGGAGCAGTCCATAAAAAGGTAACAAGATCCTACCCCAAGTGAAAAAGCCTGGGAATGGTTCGGCCTGGCACATAAAGGTAAGTTAGGTAGGCACTAGATGAGCCTCAAGGCACAAGGCATTCCAAAGGTGAGGCCCCACCACCGTAAAAGCCCTGTCTCTGCTTGCCACCAAAATATTTGCTCCTCCCTCACTGCACTTATTGACTTAACATAAAATGTTTGGGATGATTCAAAAGGCTCTCAGACTAGATGGTCTTATTTTCTTGTGTGGCAGTGGACTGTGGATACTTTGGAGAAAATTGGGGTGGTGTGGGGGAGAAAACTTTATTAGCTTTCTACTGCTTAGTTGTTGGTTCATGGCTTTCTGAAGATGGGCTGTTTCTATGCAGGGGCTTGAACAACTGTCCCACGATGGAAGCGGCAGTGAGTAGAGTAGAAGCGGGTGGGGATGTGGTCCACGCATCCTGTCCTTGCACTGCTTCCTGCTGTACCCACCACACATCCTCCGGCAAGTCAGTGCAAAAACTCCAACATGGCAGGAATCATACCACCCCTCCCTTTCACAGTTGAACCACGGCTGATGTGTGTGTGGGGGGAGTAAGCCTGTCAAAGGCTGAAGGGGGGTGGGAGTGTGGAACTCGGCTCTGCCATTTTGAAGGTGGAGCTTACCTCTGCCCTCTCCCCATATTAGCTGCAGGCAGAGCAAATAAGGTTGTTCCTTTGCTTCAGCTTAAAAGGGAAAGCCCCAGGAGCTGCAAATGTCATGCTCAGAGAACATAAGACATTGTGTGGAAGCCCCCCGCAAAAGTAGAGGCATCTTGTGTTCCACATCTCAGTGTGGAAACAGCCATAGATAGCATGAAATAAATTGCGGAGGGTGGGAGGTCACCTCCTCAGTGCAGTGCTACAAAGGTTTCAGCCATGGAAACGGCACTTGAAAGCAGAGATCAGAGAGAAACTTCAGTGTTCAAGCGGGCTTGGCTCTCCGGTTGTCAACCCAAATGCATGAGAGGTCTGTGTTTGGAGGGGGAGGGGTAACTAGGCCGTTCTGGCAGTGGGCAGACAGGGGCATCATGTTCCAACCACTTTTATTTTTATTATTTTGTAATTTTATTTAGTAATAAATACAAAGATTCCGTAACCAGAATAACAGTATAATTTCAGCTTGAAAGATAGACCCACACAATACTCATAAGCAGCAGCATCTCTTGTTTAACATTTTCTAATGGCTTAAGAGGATTCCAAAGCCTGCTGAATGGTTGCCATTGCTGAATAAATACCTTCTCTGAACATTTTCCTCCCCCATAAATATTTGTATGGACAGCTTATTCATTAGCCTTACATTCCAAATGCGATGTATCAAAACATCAATTTTTGGCAAAATATTCTGCTTCCAAGATCTGGCCAACGGGATCCTGGCCCCAACACTTGGATTCTTTAACAAATATACATATTCCTTCTTCATTAAAGCTATGTAAGAGAAGTGTGTGTGTAAAGTGCCACCAAGTTGCAGCCGACTTATGGCGACCCCTTTTGGGGTTTTCATGGCAAGAGACTAACAGAGGTGGTTTGCCAATGTCTTCCTCTGCACAGCAACCCCGGTCTTCCTTGGTGGTCTCCCATCCAAATACTAACCAGGGCTGACCCTGCTTAGCTTCTGAGATCGGACGAGATCAGGCTAGCCTGGGCCATCCAGGTCAGGGCATGTAAGAGATACATCATGGGATTCTAAAGGAGTGAATCCCCCACTATTCTTACCATCATACAAAGAGTAATATACCAAACGTTTTGGACAACCAAATCAAACATTTCTTCCTCACTTGGAAAAAAAGACCCAAATTGTTATACTTCCAGTGAAGTCTAGTTCCTTTTTCCAGTGACAAAGAGCACAATGCTAAACAGCAGCACACGATTCTAAGCCCACAAAATTAAATGGTCATGGGTGTAACTTTGCTTAGAACTGAACTGTTAGACAATCCAACAGGCAAAACCTATTAGTTGATCAAGAGAGAGAGAGAGGTGGGGAAGCTGCAAAATTTGGAATTTTATTGGGAACAATCAGAAGGAATTTTAGATTGTCAGACTCTGACGCAAAGATTGTGCTTGGAACATCAAACCCACTGAAAGTATAAAGAATATGTAAAATAGTTATGTTCTGTATGGCTGACTCACCTGTACCCCAATATCCCTCAAGGTGACAAGGTTTCATTGCTGCGTTTTGTTCTGCAGTGCAAGGAAGTATCTTGGCTGGATCAGGTATGATTTATTACCATAGCTTTACAGAATGAAAATTCACCTAACTTCAAAGGGTTGTTTTTTTTGCACAGGTAAAAAATGTGCCTGAAGAAAAGTGTTGGTGTGGTTTCAAAGGTCGCAGAAACATTTGTGCTGATCCAGTAAGAAAATTATGATATACTTGTGATGAAGTTCCCGCAAGATATAGTTCATGTGATGATCCTGTACACAGCCATGGTTTTTGAAATGTAGTGTGGTGAAGTGATCTGGTTCAAATCACCTTTCACCATGAAGTCACTCAAGACCAGCCACTATCTGTCATTCATGCTCTTCTATCTGCAAGGTTACTACTACTACTATTTTAATGCCATCTAGTTTTAATTTGCTATGTTTGCTGTGTTTTAATTATTGATTTTAATTTTTTTATGGTTTTGTTGATTTTAAAGGTTGTAACCCGCCCTGAGCCTGGCTAAACCAGGAATGAGGGCAGGCTATAAATGTGAATGAATAAATAAATAAGGTTTAAACTGGTCAACATTACATTACTGTATGGATTACTTCAATAATACGTGTGAAGTACTTTGAATTTCTAATCCACTATTCACTAACACACATAAAAAAACACATGAAGTTGCCTTATACTGAATCAGACCCTTGGCCCATCAAACTATTGTCTACTCAGACCGGCAGAGGCTCTCCAGGCTCTCAGGCAGAGGTCTTTCACATCACCTACCTGCCTAGTCCCTTTAACTGGAGATGCCAGGGATTGAACCTGGGACCTTCTGCGTGCCAAGCAGATGCTCTGCCACTGAGCCACTATTATTCTTTTCTCTTTTGCATGGATTGCACCAGGAAGGGGGCAAATTAAGTCATCTAAGGTATTCTCTGCAATCACAAGCCATGATTTTGCATGCCACAAACATTCTTCACGTGGACTGACTGTGGCATCCTAATTCAGTGGCAAACAAATTCCGATGGTCTCTTTGCCAGGAGCACAGTACAACCTGGACATAAACAGCAAGTTTACTACTCACAGGGTGTCTGGGTTTGAATTGCCTTGGGAAAGGGCCAGTTTTCACGTTTCCCATGGGGCTTTTTCAACCTGCGTGATCCACTTTTTTCTTGCTTACGGAGTGGACTGGTTGTTGCAAAGTCAACAGAGAATGGAACGGACATGGATTTGCTGCAAACTGGCTTCCCTCACAGTTTGAATTTGTGAGTAGATGGTTCACAGACACATTTTCAGTCTACTGTGTGTGCGCTTGCAGGGGGGGGGATCCAAAAGCGACACCCACTTCGAGGCTAACCAGGTGCAGCAACTTGCTCCAGTCCCAAAGGCACTCGAGATTGTCTTGCTGCCTGCCTGAGAGAGTGTAGCCAAGCATACAAGATGGTTGTGACTGCCGCCTGCAGATCTAGCCCATCCTCCCTGGGGAGTCCCTCTGGTGCCAACCTGTCTTTGACCAGAAGTCAGCCCTGGAGTAGGGAGGAGGAAAGCAGACGTGGCAACAGCAGCTGTGGCAAACGCAAAATGGGCAGGCGGGTGGGGGGAAACAAAGCATTCCGGACTCAGGGAAACGTCTCTCAGTGTTGGGAAATTAAGGGTTGGAAGGGAAGAGGGAATTGTCTGGATGCACGGAACTGTTCAGAAAACAACTTGCTGGTAGCCCAGTTTCAGCCGCTGATTCTTATACTTACATTGGGTGCTTCTGAAATATAGACTACCCACCCTCAGTCAAAAAGAGGAAGAAGAGTTGGTTTTTCTCTACTACTTGAGAATCAAAGGGGCTTACAATCACCTTCCCTTCCCCTCCCCACAACAGACACCCTGTGAGGTAGGTGGGGCTGAGAGAGCTGTGACTAGCCCAAGGTCTCCCAGCTGGCTTCGTGTGGAGGAGCGGGGAAACCAACCCAGCGCGCCAGATTAGCCTCCGCCGTTCATGCGGAGGAGTGGGGAACCAAACCCGGTTCTCCAGATGAGAGTCCGCCGCTCCAAACCACACTGCGCTTAACCACTACATCATGCTGATGCCTCTTTGCCAATTCGCACAGACAGCCGCACGTCCTTCCTAGACGCAGGGCGAAAACGCCCGGGAGGCTTCGCCTGGGATTTGCCCCCCTCTAGATGCACACGTTCCCCATCTCAATTCTCAAAACTCTGCAGGGGGGCTTATTGTTGAGTATTTGGCTGGGGAAAACGTGCATCTAGAGGGGGGCAAATCCCAGGCGAAGCCTCCCGGGCGTTTTCGCCCTGACACTGAGTTCTGCGCGCGTCTCTCTTCTACCCCAACCTAGAAGCGCGACATCTGCACCTCCGGGTTGGGGTTTGGTTTTTTTGCACCGTCGCCACCCTGGAACGGGGGGGGGGGAACTTGGCCTCTCGTGGGATCCTACCACTGTTTGGGGCGCAAAACTTCTCCTGCGGTTCTCTCTCCCCCCCCCCCCCGTTCTGCTGCAGGGACTTCCTCTGCAGCCCCGGTGTCTCCCTGCCACCATGTGCAGGGGCGGCCGCCGCCGCTTCTACTACCCAGCCAAGCGCGTCTCCGCTGCAAAACTCCACCTAACAACACCGCAATGCAATCTCCTCCTCCAGGCGAGGAAGGGAGCCAGTAAGTAGCCAGCCGGGCTGGGCGCCCCCTCCCCGCCATGCAACCGGAGCTCGGCCCCCTCCCCCTCCCCTTCCCCTTCCCCCCCACCGCAGAGATTCGTCCTCTCGCCCCTCGGCCGGGTTCCCCGCTGCACCCCAGGGCCAAAGAGCCCCCCTCCCCCGCGAAGTTTGAGCTCTACCCCCAAGCGGGAGAGCCTGATCGCCCCTCTCGCGTGCTGCATTCAGACGGCAGGGGCTCCGCCGCCCCCCTGCTGCCAGCCAGCCAGCCAGCCAGCCAGCGGAGGACTTGCCCCTGCCCAGCCTGTTGTGGCGAGCCAGGCGCAGCTCTCGAGCCGGCGGGGCTAGGTGGGTGGGAAGTGGAGCGGGCGGCGCCGCCTGCCTTCTGCTCCCCATGCCTGAGCTGGGCTGGCTGGCGAGAGCCCTGCGCCGCCCGGGTCCGCAGCTGGCTGGACGAGGCGTTCCCGGGCGCGCCGGCTGGCTGTGTAATGCTGCAGTGGGCCACTCGCACCACCCCGAGGAGCGGCCGCCAGTGGACAGCGCCCGTCAGCTGCTGGTGGGGCGCGTAGAAAAACCGGGCGGCCCCTCGGGTCCGACTCCTCGCCTGTCTCGCCCCCCACCCCCTTGAATGG
Organism: Euleptes europaea; assembly: GCF_029931775.1. Taxonomy (NCBI): domain Eukaryota; kingdom Metazoa; phylum Chordata; class Lepidosauria; order Squamata; family Sphaerodactylidae; genus Euleptes; species Euleptes europaea. The sequence goes on from NC_079317.1 coordinate 27,519,488, forward strand.
TCCTCCGAGCTCACGGGGGCCTTTTCGACGGGGAGGTGGCCCCTTGCCCGCTTGCTCGCCGCCGCCACAGCCCCCCTGCCCTGTTTTCACGTGCAGCTGCCTTTTTGCCTGGCAACCGCCCGTTTCCCCACGGCCCCTCCAAGGGCGCAGCCGTCTCCCCCGGTCTGAAATTAATTTGTTTGGCTGCGCACCGCCGAGGCGGCAAAGGTTGGGCATTCGTTTAATTCTTCCCCCCCCTCTCTCCTTGTGCAAAGGAAGCGATGAAATTTCCAATCGAGACGCCAAGGAAACAGGTGAACTGGGATCCGCAAGGTGGGTGCTGCTTTTCCACTTTTTGGAATATATCTGTATTATTTTTATCCTCCTTCCCCATCGTGAGAACTGAGATGGTTAATCCTCCTGTTTAAAGACTGGGAGGAAAGGCAGGATTTGGCGGAGATTTGAACTGGGGGCTTTGTTGTTATTGTAGCTCTGTCCCTCCTCCCCTTAGTGGGGCTCTCTTGTCTTGGAAGATGGTCAATGCTACTCCAGTCTTGGGTGGGTAGAAACTTGCCTGACTGTAAAAAAACAGGTAACCAGATGTGGCATTTTTTCCCCTTTCTCCTCCCAGCCCAGGTCTCCCCACCCTGCCAGCATTTTAGTCTTGCTGAAACTGGAAACTTGTCTGGAGGTGATAAGCGTGCACGGGGAATCTTTTATTTTTGTTGTGAGATTCCTTTGTTGCTTGTGGCAATTGTTGTTTCCAGCCAATGGGGCAGTGGACAGAGCCGGGGACCGTCCGCTGTGGTGCCCACGAAGTCAAATTGTCTCGTAGACTTTAGCCAGCCAGGTTAAAAAGCCACTGAGCGGGCTGCTGTTGGGATGGAGTTATAGAGGCTGGGCAAATAGCGAAGCTTAAAGAGCCCTTGCAGGTGTTTTTCTCTGCCTTATTAAAAATTAAGCCACGCTTCCAGTGTGGCCGCTGGTTGGGTTAATGCTGTGCTTAGATGGAGAGTATGTTGGAGGAAGTATGTTGTTTGGGTGAAGAATAGAGGCAGGGTGAGGGACGTGTCACTGCTGTGGCTACATAGATGCTTGCACACCCAGATGCCTACTTCCGGCAATTTGTGGAGTAGCGAAATAAATGCTTAAGTCATGTTTTTAAGTGGTGGAGATGATCTCGGAAACTGGCACTCTTAGGGTTGCTTTTATGTCTTGGAGCAGGGTGGAAGCATATGCCTGTAGCCTTGTGTGGCAAATATGAATAGTTTTAATGCTCCCAGAAAGGGTGAGGGATGACCACTCGGTAAGTTTTGTGAGAGTCCCGGTTTGCTTGTCTCCTCTGTTTCACTCCCTTTTCACTGTTACTTCGCCAGTGCTCTAAAATATGCACATCATGTGTGAAATAGTTGACTCCTGTGTTCAGTAGCATGAAAGCTGAAGTAGGAGGTCTACAAAAATACCCACAAAGCTTGATTTGCTTGCCTGACTTTCAATATGCTTGGGTCTCCATGTACCTGAACATATGAAGCTGCCTTCTACTGAATCAGACCATCGGTCCATCAAAGTCAGTATTGTCTACTCAGAGTGGCAGCGTCTCTCCAGGGTCTCAGGCAGAGGTGTTTCACATCACCTACTTGCCTAGTCCCTTTAACTGGAGATGTCAGGGATTGAACCTGGGACCTTCTGCATACCAAGCAGATGCTCTACCACTGAGCCACAGCCCCTCATAAATAATTACCTGTATGTAAGAACCATGGAAACTGTGTTGATGGTAAAATTCTTGCTGTGTGAAAGAATAATATCATATCAAACATCATTTTATTTTCTGTTTCTTGTCTCTTTTTTAAAAATCAGAGTATTTAGTTGTACCCCAAAAAGTTCATGAATACCGATAGTGAGTTGGGCCACAATGTGGGCATGGGTCTTCATCCCCAACAGGTGGTTGGTCCCAATTTACCAGTTGTGTTGAGAAGTTCATAATCTTCAATATCAGCCAACACAGATGATGTGATTCTTTCCTCCAGAGTAATGTCTGGAGAGCGCTGCATTTTGACTACACTCTTACACTTGTCATGAAGTGATGCCAAAAATGAAGAGATGGGCATATTAATTTCCTGCTGTGTTGGCAAGACTAGATGTGGCACAATTTTAGGCTGTCTTTGGCAATGGTATGGGAGCTACTTGCCCATGGCTTGATTTATTTGTTTAATTCATTTGTACTCTCTTTCTTCACAATGGGGATTCAGTCAGCTTGCATTGTTCTCCTCTCCTCCATTTTATCCTCACAACAACCCTGTGAGGTAGGTTAGACTGAGAGTGTGTGACTGGCCCAAGGTTATCCACTGAGCTTCCATGACACAAGTGGGGATTCAAATCTGTGTGTCCAAGATACTAGTCTGACACTCTTAACCACTGCACCACACTGGCTCTCTCATCCTATGATGCTGCCATAATGCTGAAATGCCCCCAGGCAGAGTTAAGTGGTTTGAATCTTTACCAGTTGGTTATTGTTTCTGACTGTGTCCTCAGTTAACTGAAGTTAACAGGAGTGTAAGAGGTAGCGCTTGGACTGGGAGCCATGGATAGTGTCCCCACTAGAACAGAAATCAGAAGATCAGGATTATTAGTTTGTTTGCCTTTCACATGCCAACTTTCTTTACACACCCAAGGGTCATGCACAAAGAATTAAAAAAATTAACCCAAATAAAACATCAAAACGACAGGAAACCTCAGAAATGTGTTCACCTGGTAGGCCGCCTTGTACCTATTCCACAAGAGTGACAGCTTAGTGACTCACAGCGGCTGCTGCACTTTTATTCTACAGGTAGGATGCTACCTCTTGTGCAGTGGTTCCCCATTGTATAGTTCCATTGTGTGACTGATAGTCAAGGGACAAAGAAGTGTCTACTATGACAGTCCTCCGCCCTTCACAGTATAGGTAGATGCATTTGTGTGTGGGGGGGGGGATGGGAGGGGCACTGAACATGGGCAATTCCATTGGTAGCCCCTATGAGAGATCTATTTAACTGCCTGAATTGTTAATTTGCGCAGCATTTTTTAACACAATATATTTTAAAGCCATTTACTGGTAATGTGACAGAGTAACTTGATAAGGACTGCGGTTTGGCTTACAGAGTTATCTTTGTGCCGTTTCTCAGAATCTCAAACTTTTTCAGTCGCTTGAATGTAAGAGACAGGAGTAGAATCTCTTTTAAAAAGGAAAAGGATGCTGAGGTTCTTGCCACTCTCCCACTGATCCCCGAGTGAGCGCTTTGGCGAGTTATTTATTTACTTGTATTGTTTTTGTTTTCATATTTGTAAAGTCTTGGGGAGTAATAATCATTATCTGATTTAGGGGGTCAGTGTTAAATGTAATTACCATCTGTTAAGTCATTTGATGTCCCCAAATGAATGGCACCGATGTAAGTTAATTACAGTGCATTTATAATCCAGTGCTAAAACAATTAAGTGGGCTGAGCAACTTCAAATGCTGTTTGGTTCCCAGAGCTACCACATTATTACTTTTCTGAACATATGTATGATGAAATGTGTATACGATCGAAGATGTATACCCTTATAACTTGCATATTGTCAGATGTGCATCTAACCCCTGGGGTTGACTCAGATGACCATTTTATTAATGTTATGTTGATCATAGTTATAATGCAGCCTGGTTGTTTGAAGTTTTCTTTACTCCACAAGAAGTTATTTTACATTGCATTCATATCCAGCCTTACTTCAGCTTGCCAATTAAAATCATGGGTTTAGAGTGGAGTAACTCTGTATAGGACTATTAGATTAAATCCCTACTAAATTTTCTGCTAATGGAGGGCATCCTGTTAGTGGAAAATTTAGTTGGGATCCAAACCTTAATGTCCTGTGTTTGGTTATGGGAGGAAAGCTCTCATAGGATGGAACTGTTATTCAGTAAATTGTTTGTTAGGTTATCTGAATCCATGTCCAGATACAAATTCAGCAACCCTCATGAAGGATGGTCGACCAAGGGCTGGTTTATACAATACTTTTTCTGCTTCCTTCAATCATGTGCTTTACTTGTATGGGTAGTGCTACATAATAAGTTTGGAGTTCATGGAACTTAGCTATGATAGTTTCCGTTGAGTGTACTCTTGGGTGACAAACTTGAGATTGTCTTTTGTATAACATGTGAAATGACCCACAGAGTATCATGGATAAATATCATCTGATAAACGCAGTCCTGCCCAATTCATATAAATGGGTTCACGGAGGCAGGGATATTGCATTTTTCATGAAACAACAGGGCTGTAAGGAAAAAAAACCCCAGAGATCAAGAATTGTGCTGGACATTTGTTATCAGCCTTGTGGGACCAATTCTGTGGTATTTAATAGTGTCTCAATTTTTGAACCTCTATAGAATATAATGGTTGTGTAGCCTGAGAGTTTGAGACATGTACAGTTGCTACGGTAACCCCAGTCATGTGGGCCTCTCTCTGCTGGTGGGAGAATGCAAGCTTTCCAGTATGAAAAGGAGCTGTGTGATGTCTGAACACCACTTTGCTCCCTCACAATAGATCATGACTTGTTAGAACGTCGTGTCTCACCTGCATTTGAATTTTTGAAGGCGATATGATCGGGCCTTGTATGGTACAAAGAACACCTGACACAAATTTAAATGCAGCCAGCCTTAACTGGAACATCCTCCCCACAGGAAACCATAGTTTATGACTTCAGTCCGGTCAGGATTGTCATCTAAACATACAGTGCAATTCCAAGCAGCTTTCCACCCTTCTAAGTCCATTGACTTCACTGGATTTAGAAGGGTGCAGCTCTACTTAGAACTGCATGTTTCGATATTTGCAGATTCCACCGACATCAGTGAAACTGCTGAATAAGTAGCTTGGGGCCTGTAGCCCAAGGGAAAAGGTTAAACACTGAGACTATAGAGGCAGGACAAATAGTAAAATGAAGGAGATGGGCCATGTGAGGTAGCATGTCTGGGGAATGGCTTAATTTTTGCTGGCACCAGCAAAGAGATTTTATTTTTCTGGTTAAAAAGCTGATGTAGCTTTGGTGTCTCTTTACTACTGTATTGATGTTGTAATTATTTTAATGCTTTGTCAAGATTGGAAGATTATGTATAGTTTTTTATGATTTGATGGTTAGCTGCTTTGGATAAATATTCGTTTAGAAAAGCAAGATATACATGTTTAATTAGAAGAAGAGTTGGTTTTATACCCCACTTTTCTCTACCGTAAGGAGTATCAAAGTGGCTTACAATCGCCTTCCCTTCCTCTCCCCACAACAGGCACCTTGTGAAGTAGGGGGAGGGGGCTGAGAGAGTTCTGAGAGAACTGTGACTGGCTTAAGGTCACCCAGCAGGCTTCATGTGGAGGAGCAGAGAATCAAACCCGGTTCTCCAGATTAGAGACTGGCGCTCTTAAACACTACACCATGCTGGCTCTCAATAAATATTCACTGAGTTATGGGACCTTGCCACACTCTCCAGAATCTCTTCCCCATATATTTGGTAGAATCATGTCACATGCAACACAGGAGCGCATCTACAGTCCTTACCGGATGTCCTTTTTTCATTGCCCATAACTGGGCTGCGTTTGCCAAAAATAACTTGTCAACTCATTTATTGTAATTTATTTATTTGAAACATTTCAGTTCCACTCCTTACATGTGAGACAGATTATAAGAAGTTAAAAGAAAACACTTGAAAGTAACACTGTATGGTATTTTTGTGGGGCCCCCTAAGGGAAACTTTTGGAAGAAACTAGATTTAAAGAAAAAGGGAGTTGATAGTACATAAAGTCTGTAAAGAAATTGAGTGTGGTTGCTGAGGTTAAAAGGCTGTGCCTGCATCAGCACAAATTCACCCACTCATACAACTTGAGATGCAGGCTGATGCATGATTCATGGGGTCTGTGTAGCCCAGCAAATGGATTGCTCACAACTGAATTACAGGGTTTGTAAAATACATTGGCCTTTTCTTCTGACTTCTGCATGGTTTCCTGTGTTTTATATCTTTGCTTCTCCTACTGCTTCGAGACCCTGAGCAGTGAAACTATATGGGAACAATCCTAAGATGATCTACTCAGAAGTCCTATGTTATTCAGTGGGGCTTCCTTCTAGGAAAATATCTTTAGGATTGCACTTTTGCAAGGGCTGCCTTCCTTTTTGGCTGAGGAAATGTCAATGTGGGGATGGGTGTTTAAGAGAACTTTTACTTTTTCCTGTACCTGTACATTTTCCTCTGCAAATGCACCCCAGGCCAGTTTTCCTTAGTTAGCATATATGTTTATTTATATATTTAGTTATTTATAGCCCTCCTTTCTCACCAAGACTCAAGACAGATTACACAACATGAAACAGTGTAAAACAAAATGAACGGGACTTCCAATAAACAATCCAATAGAGGTTTGGATTGCAGAAATCTGAAAATGAGCAGAAAATCGTAGATCTGAAATCTTGTTACTAGATTATCTTTGCCACTGGCGGTTCCATCTGACATGGAAAACAGCTGAATTTTCCCTGATTCGGCAGTTTCCAGTTCGGATAGAGCTGAAGTAAAAAAAAGGCAGGAAAACGACGAGCCGAACTCGGAGAGTTCGGGCGGACGCTGGATAAATTCGTACAACTTCGGCACCCCCAAATCAGCATTCTCCCACGGCCAATGGTGGCCCAAGCTGGGTCTTCTTCTGGCCAATCAGAGCAGGGATTCTCCCTTTTGAATTGGCCAGGAGAAGAGTATAAAAACTCTTGTTGTTCTGCTGGGGGGGCTTGATTGCCTCTGTGGAGTGTGATTTGGGGGGGTTACCTGTCCTGGGGGGGCTGATTGCCTCTTTGTGAGTGAAATCAATCAATCCTGAAGATACGGAATTTGCACAGGTCCCACTTACGCTAGTAGCGTTATAAGATGCACTTTGGCTGTGTTGAAATGAAAAGATACGTACGTTACCCATGCTAGTTACGCTGTTTACTTACGCTTTGAGCATTGTTGGATGCACTTTCGGCATAGTTACATTGGCTCTTAGAAGCCACGGACTGGCTTCTACTATGTGTGTGTGTGGAAGGGAAGCCAAAGGGGGGGATGACCTGTCCTGGTGTGGGGGGGGGGGCTTGATCTTTGCAAGTGGGATTGTTGCTATGGAAGATTGAATCCAGCAGCATGAAATCAATCCTGAAGATACGGAATTTGCACAGGTCCCACTTACGCTAGTAGCGCTATAAGATGCACTTTGGCTGTGTTGAAATGAAAAGATACGTAGTTACCCATGCTAGTTACGCTGTTTACTTATGCTTTGAGCATTGTAGATGCACTTTCGGCATAGTTACATCAACTCTGGGAGGCGCAGATCTGTTTAAAGGGCCCCTGCTTGCCTTCAGGGGCCCCCTGAAGGCACGCGGGCCCCCCCTGAATTTTCCCCCGAACTCCGGATCTTGCCCGAATTTCGGAGATCCGAAGCAGGGGAGTTCGGACTTTGGCACGGCCCGAATCAAAAAGGGACGAATTTTGCCGAATCAGAATTTTACCGATTTTTTTTTCAACAGCCCTAGGGGTGACCTGTCCTGGTGGGGGGGGGGGCTTGATCTCCTCTTTGCGAGTGTGATTATTGCTGTTTTCACTGGTTACCACCTTCGCCTGGAGTTCAGTGTGGGTCGGTGAGTCTCTCTCTGGGTGTCCCAGAAACAATGGGAAATTTTGCCTTGGATTTGCCACTCTCTGATGCACATTAAGGATTGCCGGCTCCTCTTCATTCCAATGTACGGAGGGGGGAACCCCTTCCATACCCCATAACTCGGGGGTCCCAGACTCAATCTGCACCAAATTTGGGGGTTCTTGCAAGAAGGGTCCCCTCAAGCTACACTGAAAGTTTGGGACCTCTAACTCCAAAAATGCTTCACCCGGAGCCACGGAAAACTGTGAATGTGCTTAAATGGCATTATTCGGCCGAATTTATTCACAAACGCCGAATTTCATGCCAAATTCCACGGATCTGAATAGGGGGAGTTCGGACTTCAGCATTTCCCTAATAAAAACGGGCCGAATTTTGCCGAATCCAATTTTTTTTCAACAGCCCTATCTACAACCCACTTATTTGTCTTTTTTGGTGGTCCATGGTATCCCTAAAATTCTCCTTCAACACCATATTTCAAATGAATCAACTTTCTTCCTGTCAGCTTTCTTTCACACCCATATATAGTAATAGAGAATATGCTAATATGAATTCTCTTGATCTTGGTTGCCAGCAACAAATCCTTACACTTAAGGATGTTTTTCTAGTTCCTTCATGGCTGCTTTTCCCAGTCTCTATCTCTGCCTGGTTTTTTGGTTACAGTCCCTTTCATCTCCATAACAGCCCTGTGAGGTAGATTAGACTGAGAGAGAATGACTCACCCAAGATCACCCAGCAAGCTTCCATGGCAGAACAGGGATTTGGACCTGGGTCTCCTAGGTCCTGCTCTGACACTCAAACCACCATACTCTGCTACATGAGTGGTTTAGGAACGATCCTAGTTCAGATCTCTCAGCTTCAGTCCTCTGACCTGAAATACACAAACAATAGTAAAGATCTTCCATGATGTTAAGGATTGCTGAGAAAATGTGTGTGAAGCAGTTTGGATGCTTTAAAAAGTGCTCTGTAAATACTAAACATTATAGAGACAGGAAGCCTGCGTGACTTTTTTCCCTTGCAACCTTTTGGAATAGGTTGGAGAGTATGCTAGGGAAAAGATTACTAATGACTGGAGAAGCATTTAGCCGTATAAATAGTAAGAAAAAAGTGAATTTTAGTCAAGCCAAAGAACTATGTTTTACTTATCTGGAGACTGATTATGATAAGAGGTAGAGGGGAAAAAAGAAAAATCTTAAGTGATATTGAGACTAGTTGATAAGAAAAGTCTCTGGGGCACTGTTAGTAGTTAAATTCAGTTAATCTTGGGCTGCAGCTTAAATGATAAATATCACACTTTATACAGCTGCCACATGTGGACATGTGTAATCCATTCAACAGTTTATGGATAGTCCCCAGACAGTCTCACAAATCCATACAATGCCACCTCTAAGCACTTTTGTGTCTTTTCTGTAGAATGGGGAAAATGTAAGAAATCACATTTAGCTAGACAAGCCTCAGTTGACTATGAATTAAAAGATACTCCTGTGCATGCTTAATTTCTTTTATAAAACATGCTAGAGGGACAAAATAGACTGCTGCTTATGGTTCAAGCAGAATATTCAGACTTCCAACTTGCGGCAGATTCTCTCTCTCTCATATATATATGTGTATATATATACACACACATATGTGTATATATATGTGTGTGTGGGTGTGTGTGTATATATATACACACACACACATTTATATCCCATCTTTAATAGCCCAAGCCAGCTTACATCACAGCCATAAACCATCATCATAAAACCCTATGTTGTTATTATTTTTTTTATAGTTGCTATAATGATGTGATGACCAGCCTCCTGTTCAAGTCACATATGCTTCACTGGCTGCAGTCCTAAGAGTGCTTTCCTTGGAGTAAGCCACATTGAATTAAGCAAGAATTACTTCTGAGTAGACCTGCTTGGGATTGTTCCTGCTGTGAGAAGCAATAAGTAACACGGTATGCCCTGGGCATTACCACCACCATGTCAGTTTGTTATGATCAGTCCACTATATGGGCAAATGGGGCATTTGCCCCAAGCATTGTAATGTCCAACATCCTTGCCTGGGCAGCTGCCATGGCCACTAGCATGACCAATGGGACATTTATGGGTGGGTCCTCCTATTTTACCTTTTTCCAGGATTTGTGGAGTCTACACAAGTGCCAGGCTGTGAGCTTTTCTCGCCATGTTACAAAGGGTTGCTAAAGCTCTTGTAAATCAGATACTGAAAGTAACTACAAAGTAGTAATAAATGAATCATATGACAGGATCTACAAACTATGTAAATCAGCTGAATGGATATCACAGAATCCAGATTAGGTCACATAAAGTCCTATACATCTGGTCAGCAGCTAGTGCTATGGGAAGCCACATCAAGGAAAAGATGGAAGGCCCTCATCCTACCCCTTATCCTAAAGTGAACAACCGGCTAGTCCCAACCCAGTTGGTACATACCCCTCTTGCCCCTGGGTTGGCAACTTCCATGTTTCAGACAATATAAGCTGAAATGGACACATGTATGTTATGTTTTGATATCTCAGATTCTGCCCTATTGGCAGAAGATCCCAGTGTGAGCATGTGTAGAATCCTGCTGCCCCACTGCATGTTCAGTATTCACACCTTTGCAAAGTTGCAAAGACATGTGTGCCGAACATGATTCACAATATAGATTCCCAAGAAGGAAAAAGATTAAATGCAAACGTGTCTTTGCATTATATTTGTCAATATTTTACATCCATGTAGCAAAAATTTGGGATTTCTCTCTCTCTCAGCCTAATAATGTACTCCCTTTCCTTTTTTAGAGAAGAAATAGCAGAGTTATTGCTCATCCTTCATTTGACCTGAAAACTATTTCAGTACAAAAGGATAGTGAAATGATTCCAGGAGTTTGTCTCACCAGGATAGATATGACTTTCCCAATTCTTTTTCTGTTTCCTGTAAAAAATGGGGTGGGGACTTTGTTGTGGAGAAGCAGCAATTAGCACTACCATAGCAACACCATCCCAGAGGACCACCTTGCTGCTTTATGCAACAGGTACGAAATGGTGAGCTTTATCGGAGCCAGCAAGTTCATATCCCAGAAGAACTGACTCAGCCTTCATCCTTCTAAGGAAGATTAATAGAAAAGTATGCATTGTTGTAAAGCACTCTCTGAAACAAGACTTTAAATGCAAAGATAACTTATTTTCCTCTGTACGCCTTGAAGATCACCAGTGTTCCTACCGTGAAAGTAAGGACATTTAAATTTATTCCCCAAAAGGGGGAGGCGTACCAGTTTGTAATCCAGATTCAGAATATAGAAAGATTCGATGATGCCATAATTATAGTGTCATCATAGGTTCTTAATCTACAGTGGTAATGCGCTTGATTTTTGGGAGCCTCCATATACAGAGGCAGGGGAAGGCATTGACCTTTATTACCCTGTTTGTTGGCCCTGCAGGGCAAGTGGTTGACCTCTGTGTGAAACAGGATGCTGGACTAGGTGGACCGCTGCTCTGATCCAGCAGGCTCTTCTCATGTTCTTATGTAGGGTTTCCAGCCAGCTGCAGGTGTTATACTTAGGAGTTCTTTGGACAAACGGTTTACCTCTCTTTGATGGGCAACGCTGCATTTAATTGACGCTGTGCAATAAGCAGCTTATGAAATGCTTCCTGTGTGTAGAAAATACAGGATTGTATTCTCATTTCAATGACTGGATTTCCTCCTGGTAGGCACAACGAACATCTGTACATGGATGGGACCCTTGAAACCCAGCCCCATAGAGGGTGTTCTAAGTAGCAGACTGTATGTGTAGCCCTTTATTGTACAGCTCTGCCAAACTCATTGCAAACTTCCACCCCTCTTGGTATGAGCAGAAAGGGACTTGAGCAAGAGGCTATTTCTGCCAATTTCTCACTTGCTTTGGCAACCCCCCCCCCCAAAGCCACATCTGATTTCATTCCTGAGAACCTCCTGACCCCTCTGACCTCAGGAGCTGGGGGGATGACAAAATGAGAAGCCACAAAATCAGTTCCACTCACAATTTGGTTTATCCAAGCCTTGCATGAATGTAGCTACATTGTTGGATCTATGTGGCAAATAGCTCACCATGTGGAGCAATGTCTGCTTTCTTTAGATTTTAAGTGAGAAGGTGAGAATCACTAAGTAGGGAGAGAAGTCCTCAATGGGTTCAGCGCATCTGATGCAGCCTCCACATGGATGTTTGCATGTGCGAATGGGCAATACCCAAGAGGAACATATCCTTTAAAAAAAAAAAGGAACAAAAGGCTGAGCAAGAAGCACAGGGAAATATATGGAATGAGAATCTCATCAGTACTTTTATATATTGGATATACTACCAGGAATTGCACCTGTTTGGAGTGTGGGTTTGTAACATGATCTATTTCTATTGAATATTGAGATATTTGAATTAAATTTGGTTTGTGCGTTCAGGACCAAATTTGGTAGGCATATTAAGAACACATTTCATGTTTGACTACCGTCTTGATGTCTGCATCTGTTTCCAGAGGGGCGCAGAAAGATGTAACACACCACGATGTGACATCTCTCTTAATGATTGAAATATTGCAACAAAGCTTAGCATGCATGCTTATGTCACAATTCTTCATTTGAAATGCAGACACCCTTGAATACTGCACTCATTTTTAAGGAGGGAGAAATGGAGTAAGTGCTTTGCAATGGATTATCTAGAGCAAAGTCTGTAACATTGTGTTGTACTGGTCATAAATTTGGATAGGCACATGGAGTCAGTGTCAAGGGGCTTCTCTTTAGTGAAATGGCAGTACCGCTAAGACTTCCGTTCATTGTAGTTTTATGCATCTCTTGTCACAGTTTCTTGTTTCCTGTGTGAAACTGCTCTTATATCTGGGCCTTATTTTTTACTACAGTCATTTCAATCAGAATACACAACACTATGTTGTGTGTGCGCGTGTTTTCTACCATTGAGCCTAAGGTTGATTCAAGTCCAGATTAAATGGACTGCTTCATGCAGAAGGAAATAACAGTGAACATGGGCTCAGAGACATTTTAGACGTTGTAACTAGGGAAAGGAGGTATCGGAGAGCCTGGATGAAAGATGATGTTTTGGCTGGCTTAGTTCCATTGAAACCTGGAATGGGCCAGTTGACATGGCTGGTTGTTTCCAACAGTGTCAGATATTGCCAACCAGTAGTTTATTGCTGTTTTCTTGGAGAGCTCATTGGACAATTATTCATATTAAATGAGTGTCTGCAAGAAGATTTTTGAAAAGCAGGATCTTTTCAAAGGATAGAAACATTCAAACTTTAGGTAGCTTTTCAGAAATTAATAGAAAATGACATAGAATATAAACATGATAGCTGCTTAGCCGAGATAACTAAATGCAACCTCTGTTCATTTTTTTATAATTTTTATTAGATTTTTTAAAAGAAAACATGAAAAAAAACAAATACAACAAGAAAAAACAAAAACAAAATTACAAAAAAGAATACAAGAAATTATAAAAGGGTATTCATATACCATAATTAATACATTCATAATTACTAATTTATAATGTTAAGCCAAGATACCCTTTCCCCTCCACCCACCTAAAGAGTGACCCTTCACCCAGACTTCCGCAGAAGTGTCTTAACAGTTTTATTTTATCCATTAATATTATAAATCACAATTGTTAAAAAAATTGATTTCTATATTTCATTAATTAATAAAGTAAAGTCCGTTGTTGCCAACTTATCCCAATATGAGGTGGCCTTAACCCATGTTTTTTTAAATTCTCCCATATCCTTTCCATGCAAAAATTCCGTTAACCTGGCCATCCTCATATACATTCATCATTGCAACTTCTATGTTCAGAGGCAGTATATCTTTTGTATCTCAGATGCTGGGCACAAACAGTTGGAGAGAGCTTTCCCTTGGTGACCTGTTTGCGGGATCCCTGCATGATTCTGCTAGAAACTGGACGCTACCCAAAGCAATCTTTGGTTTAATCCAGCGGAATTTATTACTAGAAATGAGGAATGAGCAAGAGATGAAAACACAAGTTGGTAAAACTCCAGACTTTTCATTTGTCCCACTGTGTGCAGATGCTGATTGGACCTCAGACAGGATGTAGCAGCTCATTCATACTGGTGTCACTGATAATAATAATTGTGTGCCGTCAAGTCACAGCCAACTCATGGTGCTCCCAGGTGCAAGAGGTTTTCAAGGCAAGAGATCAGCTGGGGTGGTTTGCCAGTATGGTGTGGTGGTTTGGAGCAGTGGACTCTAATCTGGAGAACTGGGTTTGATTCCCCACTCCTCCACATGAAGCCAGCTGGGTGACCTTGGGCTAGTCACAGTTCTTTCTAAACTCTCTCAGCCCCACCTACCTCACAAGGTGTCTGTTGCGGGGAAGGGAAGGTGACTGTAAGCCAGTTTGATTCTTCCTTAAGTGGTAGAGAAAGTCGGCACATAAAAACCAACTCTTTTTCTTCTTCTTCCTCTGTGTGGTCTCCCATCAGGTCTTTCTTCGTGGTCTCCCATCCAAGTACTAACCTAGCTTCCAGGTTCTGATGAGATCGGGCTAATCAGGGCTATTCAGGCTGCTTTGTGTCATGCTAACAGGTATCGTTTTCCTTGAGATGGAAAGGAAATCCCTCGCTGTCTTTTAGTCCTTCACAGAGTGCTCTCCAGGGTGCTGTATGCATTCTGCAGACTTCCAAAAATGCAAGCTCAGTAAAGAGCTGCAAAGTGAGAAAAGGGAGGTGAAAAGTAGCAATTTCTGCCTGCGGCTTCAGTTCAGTACTTTTATTTCAGCCCAGAGACAATCTGCTGCAGTCTGTTCAGTGCTGTAAAGTCAGGCTTAGGGCTATTGTTCCTCCTCCAGGTTGCCTGTCCTAATTAACAAAGAGCTCTCTGGTGGTATTTGGAAAACTCACATCCTTGAGCATCTCCATATTTATTGTGACCTTGGCTACTGTAAGGTCAAATGAAGGTGCAAGGTACCTGTTGGGCCTTGTCCGCCTGTGTCAGACTCCTCAAAGGCCCTTGAATTGAGCCTTGCTGGGAACAGTTTGCAAGGCTCCACTGAAAGCCCCCATTCCTCAGAAAGTTAGAATGGTCCCCAGTTTATGCAATTCACTACCCAGGCCTGGCCAATTATGATCACATCTGTAGTTTCCCCCCAAAGGCTTCATCTTTCTAATCGAATCTTTATGATAATCACAAAACTGTGCCTTCTGGAACCTGTCGTATGTTAATTTTTCTGGATTATTTGACTTTTGGTTTGATTTTTAATAACCTTATTAGTGATACTCAGTGGCTCAGGAGCCATATGTGGCTCTTTGACATGAGACCTGTGGCTCTTCTGAGCACTGTTCCCCAATTTGGGATCTGCTCCATGTTTCAGGACAGTGGGTAAGGCTGTTGTTGACAGGCGGTGCCCACCTTGAAACATTCACTGCCAGAGGGAGTGGAGAATAGGTGAGCCGCAGGCTGTGCTAGGGATAGAAGTAAAGGGCCCAGAACATCATGTGGATGTGGCCATGGTTATAGTTACATATTTACTAGTTTTATCATATTATTGTACGTGTCTGTTTGTTCGGGTGGCGCGTGGGGCAGATGGTCATCCTGTAGCTCTTTTGGTTTGTGGTAATTTCAAAGGTGTCTCTGTGCAGGCCTCGGACTGAGTACCACTGATGTATTGTTAGGTTTTTTTTATCATGGTATTTTGAGAATTTTAAGTGCCATAAAAATACTATCCATTAATGAGAAAGCACTTCATGGAGTTTGCCCGATATGGTGACATCAAAATAACTGCTCTCTAAAAGGACCATAAATAAATTAATGGAGATTAAGTATCTCAGGGGCTAATTGATCTGTTATGTGAAACAAGCATGTTGATGGTCCAATTGTTCCTAAGCCATAAGATTGTCAGGAAGCTGCAGGGACAGGGCAGAAAGTGACTGTGAACAAATCCCTTTGTTACTGACACAGCTTTCATTGTTCCTGTCTGCCCTGTTCTGCAGCTTTTTCATTGGAGTCAGGATGCTGTGTCCATTGATATGATCTAGCAAGACCTCTGAGAACTAAATGTTGTAGACAGGGGATGACCATCATCTCTGTTTTATGGGTGAAAATACCAAAGGCATCTGGCTGAATGCTGTTGGGAACTGAATGCCGGACTAGGCCAAGTCTAAATGATAGTTTATCATATTCCCAGTTGTAAGGTGATGTGTGATATGAGTGCTTGCTGTGTGTGTTGATTGTCTTAAGCATTAATCAACATTTTATGATGTAAAGATATGTTTTCTTTTTAATTTTGCCACTGAGACCTCCCCTCCCACAAGCTCCGGAGGCTTCTTATCCCATAAGTCATTGTTAGGTTTTTAAAAGAAGTCGCAGAAGGCAGTATTTTAGAAAGAGAACTATAGGGATGGACTGCTAGATGGTCTCCGTTCTTTCAGATGGTTTGGAATCAGAACTCTGTGGAAGATACCAAAAGCCATGTTCCCCAGAAGCATAATCTGAATGCCATGGGATGAAAATATCATATAAAATCATCACAAAGTTCTTCAGGTGGATTTTTGAGATGACAAGCTACCGACTCAACATGCCAAATGCACTTGGCAACTCTTCTAAACAAACAAACAACCATTTTCATGTGACACATTTATCTCCTCATGAACAATGTATCATTTAGATGATCCCTTACATGGTTGTTAATCTGATTCATTGAGACCATTTTAATGTTCTTGCTAGTCTTACATTGTCACTTCTCTATGAGTTATTACTGTCTTCTACTCAGTAGAGACTAATCCAAATAGCTTTCTAGGCCTGACTTTGGTTATGAAAATTAAAAACTGGTTTACACATGCATGTACAGGTTGAGTATCCCTTATCCGGACTGCTTGGGACCATACGTGGTCGGTATTTTTGATCTTTCCTTATGGATTGGTCCGTGGGGGGAGGAAAAGGGGGGGAAGGGGGAAATTTGTATTGGAAGAAGTGAGCCTGTGAACATCCTCTGTTTAAAAAGATTTCATTTGAGTTTTATTACATTTTTATGCTGCACTTCCTCCAGTGAACCTGGGAGGGAGTTTTCAAATATCCTCCTCCATTTTATCCTCACCACCAGTGAATAGGGAGAACTTTTTCTCCCTCCTCTACAATACTAGAAGTTGGGGGGGGCACACAATGAATTAGATGAGCAGTATATTCAGGGGAGACAAAGGAAGTATTTCTTAATAAATGCCTAATCTGTCTACCTAATATATTTTTATGCCATCTTTTCTTCAAGGAGCTCAGGATGGTTGTGGGACTGGGCCTGTGGGACTGGGCAAGTCATGGGATTTTGTTTCATGTGATGTTTGCCTTGGGACTGGCTGGTGTGCGGGGTTGCAGGCAGAATCTGGGGAGAGGTCCCTGTTGGCAGCCCTGGCAACAGCCCTGTGAGGTAGGTTAGGCTTTGAAAGACTGAGTGACCCGAGGTCACCCAATGTGCTTTGTTTAGTGAGGATTTGAATCCTCATCTGACACACAGATCCTCCTTTAAATAGCAGTTCTTTCTGTGGTCATTAATCTGTGATGGCTCATTCAGACAAACAAGGTATCATTCCATGCCTACAGGCAACAAATGTTGAATATGCATTTATGAACTGGTGCTCTGTTTGACTCTGAGAAGTGTTTTCTTTGCTTCCCTTTTTTGTGTTTTGACTACATTTTATAATAAAGCTGTGATCAGACCAACACTTAAATAGAGGGTTTTTTCCCCATTTACTCTTTATATTCCATTTCAAATCAATTAGGATTTGGTTTAGTCCAAGAGCCATTAATTACTTGGGTTTCAATTTTAGTTGACTGGAGAGAATCTTGTGGATTTTCCAGAAATCAACAGGAATCGTGCTGTTAGACACTAGCTGGTGATGTATGGCAATTGCCACCTAAGGATTGTTTTAATATGGCAGTTTTTACATTTTTAAAAGAACTTCTGATCAGGATGATAAATGGACCATTAAGATTCATTCCTCCATGGAATGTGGCACTGAGATCTCCTGAGTGTAAAGTAAAGACCTAAATGACAAGAAAAAGACATTTTTCCTTTTGTAATATCTCCCTACATGGGGACCTTTGAACTGTAGGAGGTTACAGATTCTTGGGGAATTTCCAGGTAACTTTAAGATGGAGAGGATAAGGGTGAGAAAGAAGAAGACAGAAAAGAGGAAGGAGGCATCAGTGGTGAACAGTAGCCCTTTTCAGGCATTAGGTTTGACTGTGTATGTGGGGATTATGCACTACATGTGATGCTCCTAGTATGTGCAATCACCATTTTGTCTAAAAGGGACAATATGCATATATTCTGCCTTTGGAATGTAGGTTTCACAAACTTGAATTTTCCAGGGTTCTGGAGTGCTCGTAGCAAGCCTGAGAAAATGTGCATTGCCCATTTCAAACAAAATGGGAACTGAACGTGTTGGGAGGATCATGTGAAGGGTATTCTCCTTGTAAATGCAGTCAGACATAATGCCTGAAATGGGCTGGCGTCTTCCTCACCCCTGTGTTCTTCTGGCCCTCCTGGGACATGTTCTTTTCACTCAAGAGGAGTTGACTATACATAGTGCCAAAGCTGTCTTCTTCTCTGTGTTGAGGAAGTACCCCATAATGTCTCAGGGGCTGGAGAGGCTTGCCGCTGCCACTCACTAATGCTTCAGAGCTGCAAGGGGCAACGTTGCTGCAACCCTTCCATCTTTTTTCCCTTTGAGGAGCTCAGGGTGGCATGCATAGCTCTCCCATCCTCTTTGTTAGCATCACAACAACAACCCCGTGAGGTAGGCTAGGCTGAGAGAGGGTGCGTGGCCAAAGCTCCCCCAGTGAACTTTGCCACTGAGAGTGGGAAGTGTTTTATTTATTCATTCATTCGACTTTTATCCCGCTCTTTCCCAGCAAAAGTCAAGCTCAGAGCCTCTGTCCAACCGAGGACTGCCAAGTTCTCATTCAGCACTATCATCAACGTGCCACAACGGCTTTCTTGTGTACACTTGTGTGCAGGCTGATAGAAATTCTGTTTGAGCAGGGGGGGAGAGACCCACCAATCTGAAGGCTGGTGTGTGGGCGGGGTTGTCTTGAAGTGGGGCCAATTTCAGTGCTGCCTGAACAAAGCAAATTTCTCCCTCCTGCAAGCTGCCGCCGCCAAGGAGCAGCAGCGCAAGTCCTGGACTGGATTGTATTTCTGGTACGTGCTTACAGATTTGTAACAGAACAGCACTTTGGAATGGGATTGGTTGTTTGCAAAAGCACAGGTAACCTTTAGGGTTTGACATTTGCCGCAATGTTGTGGTTTTTATTGCCTTCACTCCCCTCCACGTACACACCTTTGAATTCACTGGCACCAGGAGCCGCAGACTGCTGGAGGGGTGCTGATGTCAGCGGCGCAGACGCTGCCTTTGAGAATCCTCTTTAGAGAAACAGATGCAGACGGTCCCTTATAGTTTCTGGATGAGCAGCATCTCTTCAGCATTCAGCTGTTAATGTGAAATGTATCCTGCTGCAGTAAAAGATAATGCCGTTGGCCTGGCTGTAACTGCCTTTGCAGTACAGCTATGTCAAAAGCAGGGTTTCATTGGGCACAGCAAAGCTGTTGGAAAGCTATTGTGGCATAATGGTTAGAATGCCGGACTAAGATGTGGGGCAATCCAATTTCAAATGCATATTCTACCCTGAAGACTCACTGGGCGACCTTGGACCAGTCACTTTCTCAGCCTAACCTCACAGGGTGGATGATGTGAGGATAAAACCACCAACATTGGGAATTATAGGGCACGGTTTCCAGGTAAGAGAGTGTGACTAGAGACCCAACATGTCCCTTTTAAAAGCATTGGCTTCAAGTAACACTGTCTTGCTCTTAGTCCCAGCCCTTTAATTTTCCATTGGAGTGTGTGGCATGTCTTGCTACCTTGGCCTTTGGGGTTTTCCGAACTAAACTTCTATTCCTTGACCTACAGAATTTTTCATTTGACTTCTCCTGCCGGCTGGAGGAACTAATATCTGAACCATGCAGCCGTTCCAGCAGACACAATTTTCTAGCTGTGATTTGTGTGAATGCAGAGCGCGTAAATACACTGTGCATGGAAGTGGCTGCTGAGAACTGGCCCCTGTCAGAATCCTCATGGCTGTTCTGACATTGCTACTTCCATATGGCTCTGTTTGTGAAGACACTCTGCATGGAGGTATTTGGAGAGCCAGTAGGGTGTAATGGTTAGAGTCTCTGATGACCACCAGGGAGACCTGGGTTTAATCCAATCACTCTTTATCAGACTAACTTCATTTATAGGGTTGTTGTGAGGATAAAATGAGGGAAGGGAATCCTATGCACAGCTCTGAGCTCCTTAGAGAATGGGTTGGAGGTGTAAACAGGATTGAAATCAACAAAAACTTAGGCCTTATTCAACCTTGCAGATCAGTCCTTCCAGCGGGTTGATATGTTCATGTCATGCACAAAAATCACACTAGGTCATTCCAGATTTAATTATATAGATTAATCTGGAGTGCCTACTCAACCTGGCTCTCTTGACAATCCCTAAATACAGGCCTCCAGAGAGAAATTTTGGGCTTTGGAGAAGCCAATTTTGATTGACAGCTGCCAGTCTGAGTAGACAATACTGACTTTGATGGACCAAGGGTCTGATTCAGTATAAGGCAGCTTCATGTGTTCATGTGACCCTTGCCCTAGTGAAAACTAGGAAGCGTAAGAGTGACACACTCTCTCCTTTCTTTACTTACAAAAGGTGGAGTATAGGTGTGAAATTCACATGAGTATTCCCCTCTGAGCAAGATTTCAGGAGGCTTCCAGTGAAGAAGCCTGCTAAGTCATGTGTCACAACTATAAATCAGAAAGCTACTACTCAGGTACATATGAACACATGAAACTGCCTTATATTGAGTCAGACCATCATTCTGTCACAGTCAATATTGTTTACTGTGACTGACAACAGCTCTTCTGGGACAAGCTGGGGATTGAACCTGCATGCAAAGAAGATGCTCTACCTCTGAGCCATGACCTCTTTTGAAGGTGTCATGTGGCAGGTGAAGTGTAGACTTTTTACCTACAATGCTTCATGTCTCTTATGTATGAACATAGTGCAGTGTGACCAAGAAAATAAACTGCCTGGTCACGCACATAATGTACTAGGGACAGCATGGTCAGAAGCAAGTAACTAGTCCACATTAGACAACTATTTTAAAGTTAATTATTGTACTCTGCACAAATCAGCTTATTCTTCTAAAACAGCGATGGAGCGTTTCAGCTGACAGAATTCCTGGATGTATGCTTCATCTGCTGAGTAGGATGAAGGCAGCAGGCAGAGTGTGGGATCCCATAACAGTTTTGTACTGATGCGTTTACTGTTGACTCATAACCAAGGAAATCTGGAAATGAATTCATTGTGTTGGGTCTTGTAAGAGGTTGTTCTCATGGGAGGTTAAATTTGGAGTCACTTCACCTTAAGAATTTCCCTCAAATTAAATTAGCTGTAGGAAAGGTTCACAGCAATTGAATTAGCGCTGGAGTGACATTTAGACCATCTGGCCCTTTTCTTGAAGGCTTGTTATGTGACACCTCGCTAACCCGTTGTCTTCAGAAGATAATTACCAGAACCTTTTCTAGCTCCCAGTTTTGAGACTATGCCTATTGACCTTAGTAGGAGTATTCTATGCGTGTTCTTTTCACATAATCATTCATATTCCAGCGAAACTGCCACAGCAAGTATTCCAAGACTCAGTTGTTAATAAATAATTCAAAGTAGGGCTGCAAGCTTTGACAGGCTTTGTCAGTAACTTAATCAACTAACACTCCAGTTGATTAATTGGTAGGATGCAGTTTTGATAGCTGAATACCCTGCCTGCCAAAAATGAATGGCACACATTATTATTATTTTTAGTCTGACTTTGTTCAGGGGTGTAACTATGTTAGTAAATGAAAAATGAAATACTAAATATGACCTTATAACAATGAGTGGCAGGTTTTGTGTGCCAAATTATTTGTGCTTGCATGTTGCATTAGGATTTCAGAGTACACATCTGTTGAGATTTTAGTCAGGTGTAAATATATTTAAATGTAATCAATTAATTGGTCAAAAGGCTAGTGGCTGATGAACTGAATTTTTATTTGATTGACAGGCTTAATTAAAGCAATACATCAGAATCCTTAGTTTGCAAGCCATATATATGTGCGGGGTGGATAAGATGGAAACGGGAAGACAAGGGGAAGGGGATGTTAAAAAATCATGAGCCACCCTGAACTTTTAGACAGGGCTGGGTAGAGACATGAAAAACAAATGAATACATAAACATACAGCCTGGATAAAATATTAAGTAGTTTTTCTGATTATGGAAAATTTTGGACAGCTCATACATGTAACATGTGCTTTTTTTTTTTTTTTAAGGGGGGACTTAAGGAGGGAAGTGATCATAACTGCAGAATTGGCCATGTCAGTTGTATAGGGAGGTTTCAATATAAAGTCTGCTGCTCAATCTGTATGACCCATAAGTAGGGTTGCCATCCTCCAGGTACTAGCTGGAGATCTCCTGCTATTACAACTGATCTCCAGCCGATAGAGATCAGTTCACCTGGATAAAACGGCCGCTTTGGCAATTGGACTCTGTGGCATTGAAGTCCCTCCCCTCCCCAAACCTCACCCTCCTAAGGCTCCGCAGGTATTTCCCAACCCAGAGCTGGCAACCCTATGTGAACAACCTTCCCCATCTTGTGTAGAACGTGCTGTTTGGCTGTTACCCTACCCTGCATCATTAGTGTATGGTGTTAAATTGCTGCCGGCACTTCTGTTTCAATGGCAAGGCATTTATCAATGCCTTGGGTGCTTTTTAGTTTTCTAGTCTGTTATGTTTATGGCTGATTTTATGAATGTATTATTTTACATGTTTTTATTGTGAATTCTGTCAGGTGCCGTTTTGTGGGGAGGGTGATTTGGAAATATTAAAGCTCAAAGGAGCTAAATTAATAATGGAACTGATCTTGAAGGCAGCTGACTAATCCTTTGTGATGGTTTCCATACCTTGCCCTCTCTAAACAAACAGGATCTTTACCTTTCCCCACCGGCATCCTCTCACTGGGGAAAGGCTGCATCACAACACTGGCAAGTCCCCTTTGAGGCATGAGGATCTGCCAATTTAATGTGTGTGTTGCATGAACTGAGATTTGTCATTGCCTTTAATGAGCAAGATTAAATCCCTTTCATGATAAATTTACAAACACACACAAGCAGAATTATCATGCTGGGAGAACAGGCTTTGAAGAGACCTTTTGGAAGGACCCAGGCTGAAGTCAGAGAGAAGGAGGGTGGGTTTTAGTTTTTTCCCCTAGTGTAGGGAATGGCTTGAAAGTGGACCACTGCCTATGGTATGTATCCCCATCCTGCTTTTGACTCTGGTAAGCAGTTTTGATAGTCTTTCATATTGTTTCATAAAAAAACCTTGCTGAACCTGTTGGGCGCGAGGCAGCAGCAAGACTAAAGAAATGGGTGCGTATCTCGAATTGGATCGCAACCATTATGTTCTAATTGCTGTTGTTCTCTGTCAACTATTGTGTACCACTCTGCCTATCCCCATCTCAAGGGATATCATAGTGTTGCTAAAGGTACAACAAACTGATTGGGGGTGGGGAGATTACCAAAATGAGGGGAATATGATAGTGATTTGTAAAATAATACGTTATATGAAGTTAATGGACACAGAAAACGTTCTCTTTTCCTCTGGTTAAGCTAGAACTGGAGGGGCAACTGGTGCCGTGGATTGGCGGTAGATTCAAAATAGAGTCATACAATGTATAATTAATGCATGGACTTCACTGCTAGCATAGATGGGTTTAAAAGCAGGTTAAACATCATGTCTGATGCTGTTATGAACTCAGACATTGTATAATATGGCACTGATAATGCACACATGGTCCAGGTGAACATCTTCTGACTGTGATCTTTGTCCTTCATCAGAATTTCTGAGTGCAGCCTCCATGTGTACAAGGTATATATGTGTAGGCTTTATACAAGTGACATGTGTCCTTCCAAAAAATGCTCTAGTCTCCACCTGTGTGCATGGTTTGTACATACCTGGGCTCTGATCAGAAAGGTGCATGCATGTTTGGGGGGGGGGTCAGCAGCTGTGATCCTGATTTCCTCCACATGGTCACTGTAAGTTCATAACATCTAAATTTACATATATGTGCATGCAGTGATCCCCCCCTCACCTGTCTTTGTTCTAACAATGTAATAAAGGGTACACTGGAACAAAGTACTTAATCTAGATTTTGAGTAGTCAACAGTTGGCCTCTAACACAAAAATACAGGAAGTTTATGTGCTGGTTTTGTATATTTAGTAACTCAAAATGTCTGTTTTTTGCTGATGTTATAGTTGTGCTCTCTCAGACCTTCTTAGACACTAAGATGGCTGACTGTTATTGTGACCAAGGTTATGTCATAAGTTACTGAAAAAGTGTACTGATTTTGTTTTACAATGTGAACTTATGTGATGTTACTCCAGCCATTTGACATCAATGGTATTAGACTGGAGTAACTCTGGATAGGATCATACAGTTAGTAATTTTAGAGATCTATTTGAATCAATTGTAAGTTTCTGTCATGATCTGTGTTTTCAAAAATAACATTTGAAGATAGTAAAACCTGATGGGGGTGTTCGTCATATATCAGTTTCTACTACAATTTACCTAGACGTGATGTAAATAGGAAATGCTATTTAGAGGACAGAAAGACCTGGGTGGAAATGAAAAGCTGATTTCACCTCTCCTTGTTCAAGAGGCAAAGCCTCTTCGCCTTTATGTAATATGAGAACATTTGCAAATGAAACCCCCTTCACTCTCTTCACAATGAGTCAAGGAGGTGCACTAAAAGATGGTGTCACACTTTGGGGAATTGTAATGTGCTGTTTAGTGAAAGCCTCTCCCTACATGAACAGACAAAGCCTTGATATCATTTTTCTCTAAATCTTGAACTAATAAGGTCACTGTGGAAACTGAATCATTTATGCATTATCAAACTCTGTTGCTAATAATAACTCCAGTCCAAAGCATTCATTCTTCTGTATGGATGGGTGTAACATTCTTGGTACAGTATATCTCCCATTAGCTGAACTTCCATTCATTAAGAGATCAGCTCTGCTCAATTTATCTCTACTGTATGACCCTTTATCTTTGTACATATGTCATCTCTGACCTTGTGCCAAACTGGACAATAGTTGGAGGCAGCATCATGTGTTAAAATCAGCCATATTAACCATGTTAGTAGCTAGCTTCGCCACTGATAGTCGGGCAACGAATGGGCTGATTGGTTGCTGGGAACCAGTAACAATAGAAACTCTTGAGTGGTACTAAGGAGTTAAAAAGTAAAGGTAAAGGTCCCCTGTGCAAGCACCGGGTCATTCCTGACCCATGGGGTGACGTCACATCCCGACGTTTCCAAGGCAGACTTTGTTTGCGGGGTGGTTTGCCAGTGCCTTCCCCATTAAGGAGTTACAGTCCTCCTAATGTATTATTCAGCTATTTGTGGTATAAAATTCAACTGGTTCTCACTCTATTTTCTAATGCAAAGACTTTCTCCATATAGAACTTCTTATACACAGGTTCATGGAGGAGGGGTCCATCAATGGCTAAATTGGGAGAGGTAGCAAATACGGTAGAAGACAGAGCCAAGATGCAGGATGATCTTGACAGGCTGGAGAAATGGGCTAGAAGTAATAAATTGCACTTCAACAAAGACAAATGTAAAATTCTGCATTTAGGTAGGAAAAATCAAATGCATAATTGTAGGATGGGGGAGACTTGTTTGAGCAGTAGTGTGTGTGAAAAGGATCTTGGGGTCTTACTAGACCAAACACTGAACATGAGTCAGCAGTGTGATGCTGTAACTAAAAAGGCAAACGCAGTCTTGGGCTGCATCAACAGAAGTATAGTGTCCAGATCACGCGAAGTGATGGTATCACTTTACTCTGCTCTGGTTAGACCTCAACTAGAGTACTGTGTTCAGTTTTGGGCACCACAATTTAAGAAAGATGTAGACAAGCTGGAACGTGTCCAGAGAAAGGCAACAAAGATGGTGAGGGGTTTGGAGACAAAGTCCTATGAGGAAAGGTTGAAGGAGCTGGGTATGTTTAGCCTGAAGAGGAGAAGATTGAGAGGGGATATGATAACCATGTTCAAGTACTTGAAAGGCTGTCATATGGAGGAGGGTGCCGAGTTGTTTTCTGTTACTCAAGAAGGTCGGACCAGAACCAACGGGTTGAAATTAAATCAAAAGAGTTTCCGTCTAGACATTAGGAAGAATTTTCTAACGGTTAGAGCTGTTCCTCAGTGGAACGGGCTTCCTCGGGAGGTGGTAAGCTCTCCTTCCCTGGAGGTTTTTAAGAAGAGGTTAGATGGCCATCTGTCAGCAATGCTGATTCTGTGACCTTAGGCAGATGATGAGAGGGAGGGCATCTTGGCCATCTTCTGGTCACTAGGGGTGTGGAGGGGGGAGGTAGTTGTGAATTTTCTGCATTGTACAGGGGGTTGGACTTGATGGCCCTGGTGGTCCCTTCCAACTCTATGATTCTATGATTCTATAGGTGCACTCTGTCAAGAAATGGTACAGACATTTCTTGTAATCTGCAGTGCAAAAGTCCCTTCCGCCCATAAGTGAGACTGATTAGAGCTTTAGTCGGGATCTTCTAATCTGTGACCCTATAGAATCAGCTCTCCCTCTGAGACCTAAGCTGGTATACCATGTACAGACAATGAAAACATTATCCTTAAACTTTCTTTGAAGATGTAGCTGCTAAGGGTTGAACTGTATTCTTTTGAGGATGCAAGAAGTCAGAGACCTCTAGAGAATAGGATGTGGTTGGCCATACCCACTTTGAAAAGAGGCTGTCCAGCATGTGTGTGCTGGGGGTGGGTGGGCTGTGAACATGTTTCAGTCAGAATGGAGACCCTCAAATTGCTAAAGTTTGAGAACTGGTACTCTGACAAGCAGCCTCAGGGGGTGAGATTTGGATTGGGAAAATGAAGGCATTAAAAACCATTTTACTGAGTGCTGTGGCTCCAATCTGAATCTCCCCCCACCTCCAGTTCCTTTTTATGGTTAAAAAAAAAAATACATGGAGGAATCCAATGATGGATCGCCAGTGTAATGTCTAGCTAGCGCCTTAGCCACACTTCCTCTCTGTGGCTGAAATCTTTGGTTAGGGAAATCAACTTGAAACATTTGGCTTCAGATCTAGATCTACTAAATATAATAATCTGGATAGTACCTACTGGGCCTTGCTGGCTCTTTCTTTCTTCTGGCAAATGTTAATTACACAATCATCTAATAATCTGTGTGAAAGACAGTGAGAATCATGGCTGAATGTGTTGTCCAAGAAGCTAGTGGTAGGTTAAGGAAGCAAAGCCAAAAAGTGAATTTTTTATTTCCAATTCAAATATGCCAGAGATATTCTTCATCTCCTCTTTTTATCACATTGAATTATCTACTCCATGCCAGAGTTGCAATTTGAAGGTGCCCGTTATTAAGCACAATTATAGGATGGTTGTTATAGGACATACAAGTTAAATAACTGGAATGGACCAACGAAAAAGCGTCTAAGTTTTGTATAATGTTGAGAGTTAGCAGGGTGTAATGGTGAGAGTGTCTAGGAAATGTAGGTACGAATTCCCATGCTGCTATGGAAGTTTTCTCAGTGACCTTATGCCAGTCACTCTCAGACTAACCCGCTTCACAGGTTTGTGAGGATAAAATGGAGGAGGAGAGATCAACATGGTAAGCTGTGTCGAATCCCCATTGGGGAGAAAAGTGGCGTATAACTGTTCAAATAAATAAATAAATAAATAAAATTGGGTACAACTGCTGTGCAAAAGTAACAGGATGTTCCAGGTGTAGTAATGTAATCATAATAAAAAAGGAAACTGGTAAAACCACACTAAGGTGAACTATCTATTTGTTTTTGTGTTTTAGTTGCTGTTCCGTCAGCTGTTCCCTCAGCTTGTGAAGCTGAGACAAATAAAATCAACGGGCATCATCCAGCACCCCGACTCTCTATTTCCTCCCCCCGGACAACTGTGATTGCCAGCATGGAAACCCCCTCACAGGGTTTGCAGACAGTCATGAAGTGGAAAACAGTAGTGGCCATCTTCTTTGTGGTTGTAGCCTACCTGGTCAGTGGAGGGCTTGTGTTCCGTGCCCTGGAGCAGCCAGAAGAAAGCAGACAGAAGATCAGAATAGCCGATGATAAGGCCAAATTCCTTCAGAAGCACAACTGTGTCTCTCCAGAGGAGCTGGAGGAATTGATTCAGGTGAGAGAATTCGGAGGGAAATATTGGGAATATCTAATGACCGGGTTTTTGTTTCCTGGGGTAAACACTTTTCTTGTTATTATTTAAAGCGCAAATTCAGATACTCTATTGCTGTATGCAGGTGAGAAAAATTGCTCGTACTTCTGAATCCTGCATATCAAAATTTCATCTGAAGTGGGACATGTGGTTGTCAGTCATGTGAATTTCTTAAGTAGGCTGATCAGAGAGGATTAATTACAGTCTGCTCCAGAATATTTTGTATTGATCACATCAAACATTGATATTTGATTAAGGCTCGTTGGATTGGCTCCTGTCACTCTCTCAGCTGCATGGTAGCCCACTCTTCTGCTGCAAGGAGCATTCCCTGACACAGGAGGAAGAGGCTCTAGCATTGCACAAGTCGCTGCAATTAGCAGAAGGGAGTGGTAGGACACAGCTCCTTCACTTTGACATGGGCACCAAAAGTTAGATGCCATCTAATTGCCTCATGTTTTAAAAAATGAGGTGGGAAACTGCATGTGAGCTTCACAGACCAGGAATAATCCTGGACAGGCATGAATCCAAGTGTCCCATTTCCAGTTTCACATACGGGAGTTTTC
Source organism: Euleptes europaea (assembly GCF_029931775.1). Classification (NCBI taxonomy): domain Eukaryota; kingdom Metazoa; phylum Chordata; class Lepidosauria; order Squamata; family Sphaerodactylidae; genus Euleptes; species Euleptes europaea. The sequence continues at coordinate 27,548,016 of NC_079317.1, forward strand.
CAGAGCTTAGTGCCCCCTCCGGAAACCTTTATTAAATTAACTGAATTGATGTCTGAGCTACTAGCCTTCTGGTTTTGTTCGCTTTGGCACAATTATTTAGCACAGAGCAAGCAGAACAAGTAGGTTTATTCACTTATTAAAATAGGAGGAAACGGGACAAACATAAGAAGGACAGCAAGGTGAATGTCGCATATCTGACTGGTAGCGAAGTCCTGAGTAAAGTTACACCATTGACTTTAGTGGACTTAGGAGGGCATAACTCTGGTTAGCACTGCACTGTCATTCCCTGGTTGGGATCCAAAGATCCCTGAGCATGAGCAGAAAGTGTTTGGGCAGGCAGACAAACTGGTTAAGGGAGAATTGATCCCTGTACTGGCCCAGTCAGAGGTAAAGCCAAGAGGAGAGAAAGGACAGCCAGCAGGGTGCTGTGCGCCCCATAGAAAATGGCTGGTTTGAGACAGGAACTGAATGGATGATTGGCTAAGATCGATGGCCCAATTGACCTAGCTCCAAAAAGAGTATATTGAAGTTGGCAAGAATGCTGATTACATGATAACTCTTGAAGCAATACTTCTGTCTTTTAAGCCTTTTGGCACTGGATTGGCTGGATTTAGTGCAAACTGGTGTGAAGCTATGAGGGTGAGGGGAGGAAATGCTTGACAAATGCTAATACAATCCAAAGGAAAAAGGTGCCTCTACTGCCTGAGCTCTGGAGCTGACAGATCTCTGTATCCACTTTGGGCACAATAACTTTATTACCAAGGATTGAGAAACGTTGAGTTATTTCTGCATCTGCGGCCACGCTTTTATAGATGACTTTTAAATAGGGACTCCAAGGCGCATAAAAACAAACAGCTGATGATATCTAGAGGCTTCAAACTTAATCCCCTGATTTGGATTCAGCGCATGTGGATGGTGATCAAAACCTGTTATCATCTGGCAGCTGTGTGCTGGCCTGTGTGAAATATATTTCATCTCGCTACAATTCCTAGTTGATAAGGTGACTTTTCCCCCCAGAACCTTCCTTTGTCAGGCTAAGCAGGGGTCCAGAGCATAAGCGAGCTCAGAGACCTTGATTTTCCTCTGCGCCCTGAGACTAGTCTCATCCCCTGTTAACAAATTGTCAGGAAAGGCTGTGTGTGACAAACAAAGGACCTGAGGTTTTTTGTGTGCTTTTATTCTGGTAGTTTCACTCGTGGTGGATTGCTTGATAAACATCAAGGAATTGGCTACAATTATGGCTCATTAGGCTTGCTCAGCTCTTATGAAAGAACAGTTCTTGCTGGTGTGTTTGACGAAAATAAGGGCTGCTAATTAGAACTTAAATGTCAAAAAGATGGAGTTCCTTTTTTAAAATTCTGTATTAACTAGGTCAAACAGGCTGCCGGTGCAATAAACTTAGAAGAAACTGAACCCTATCTAAGGCTAATTCAAGTCTTACCCGTTTATGACCAAAATTGCTGGTAGAATACAGTTGTTCTCTCAACGTCTCCTCTGTGAATATGATGGCAAATATTTGTGTTTCTTTTCCTCTAAAGAACTCAAAGTGGTTTACAGAATGGCAAAACCATCCAGAAGGGCAAGACCTGGTTAGCTTCTGTAGTACAACTGTGTCCTGATATTTTATATTTAGGAATCGGATGTTTCCTAAGAGTGCAAAGATTTGATAGTGTAAGTGTGATATCCATTGATATTTGATTTCAGTGTTGATGTGTGGCAGATGACATTTAATAGTATGTAAACAAGCGGTCCCTTGTGGGCCAGGTGGCAGCTCTGTGATGGCAACAACCCGATCGGCAGTAAACACAGCCAGACTGGAAGTGATGTGGTGCTGTTGACAGCAGAACAGGAACTCCCTCTCACTGCTGCTGGGTATAAAAAAGTTGTAGGGAAGGCCATCAATGGGGAGAATAGAGCAGCTACGCAATGAAGGGCAATGCCAAGTGAACACCTAGCCTCACCTTCTTCTCCAGTGGGAGAAAGCAGGCAGTCCTTGGCATAAGAGGAAACCCCTTCTAGACTGCAGGTGAACTTTTGATAGCTCTCAAGTCTCCCTGAAGGATCTGAGGTGTGTCAAACCCTGGGAAGAAAAATGAGTGCCACACCTGCGAAGGGAGCTTCTGAGAGAGCCTGTACTGGACAAGCCACTTTACCTCAATAAAGGTTGACACGTGAGAAAATGTGGGCTCGATCCATGGACTGTGACAGACTCAATTTACCTTAAACGTTAGTTGACGGTGAGCGGATGTTTTTTTTTTTTTTTGCAGAGCAACACTAGTAGAGGTGATGACAGCCTCCACTCCTCTGAGGCCAGTCGAAGCCACACCTCCCAGGTGGCCTACCTCACCATTGAATAGCTTCCATGTAATGAGTTTTAATAGTATTTTGCTAATATTTAATATCATTTAATAACTGACATAAAAGACTGTTGCTGTTTGGACGTTGACATGTATTGAAATTTAGCACCCTTCAGCTTTTGATAGATATGATGCATTGATATTTAGAAGCTGGTAAACATTACATCAAGTATTGCTATGGGTTACGTCTCATAAGTCTAATAGCAGAGGAGCTTTTCTCCAGCAGGAGGTTCAAGAGGTTTTTGGTAGAAAGCGCCTCTGATGATGGAACAGATTTTTTAAAATCTATAAAGCTCGAACTTTGGAGTAAATGAAGTAAGTTTGAATGATGAAACAGGAAACTTGTGAGAAATCTGAATATTTCAAAGTCAAAATCCTTCCAAATACCCTGTTTCATCTGTTTCACCCCTACCACTATATTGGTTATTCATTTAGTATATTTTAGTCCTCCCCTTCCTCCAAGGAGCTCCATGAAGTATGCAGAACTATCCCCGCCTCCATTTTATCCTCACAACAACCCTGTGAGGTCAGTTAGCCTGAGAGAAAATGACTGGCCCAAGGCCATACAGCAGTTTTAATGGCAAAGTGGGGATTTGAACCTGGATTTGCCAGATCCTAGCCTGGCACCCTCATCCCCAAGGCTGGTTGGCACCCTTCATGCTTGACACACCATGCCAAAGTAAAACCACAATCAAACTTTTAGGGACAAATCTTCTCAGTAAGGGACAGGGGTTGGGTCTAGTGGGTTCTGCTTCATAAGCGTTTTCAGAGAATGGGCTATTTTTGGTGCTATTTACACAGTCCAAATAATGCACTTTCAATCCACTTTCAATGCACTTTGAAGGTGGATTTTACTGTGTGAACTGGCAAAATCCACTTGCAAACGATTGTTAAGATGCAGTGAAAGTGGATTGAAAGTGCATTATTTGGGCTGTGTAAATAGTATTTTAGTTATATTCTTCCAAAATTCCAGAGAAGATCATAGAAACTGGGATGGCTTCTGTGATTCATCCTCATCCAGTTAGGAGACATTGCAACAACCAAAAAAACAACCCGTGAATCTCTGCCTAGGCCAGAAGTGGGACACATGGTAAAGGCAATGAAGTACCATAGTCCCCAGAGGGCTTATTGCTCTTCATTACATGTCTGTCCCAACTCTCCTCCAAGGTGCTCGCAGCAGCTTATACAGTTTCCCTTGTCCTATTTTATCTTCCCAACAACCCCATGAAGTTGATTAAGCAGAGAGGAAGTGTTTTTCTCTCCTTCATTGAGTGAGCTTCATAGCTGAGCAAGGTCTGGCACGCCGGTTTCCCTTTGTTCACTATGCCATATGAGTTTACTATCTACCTTAGACAGACATGAATGAGGGGCAAGCTCTAAACTAGCAGCTGTGTTGCAGCGTCAACCACCAAGAGTGTTGTCAGAATAACAAAGAGCTTTAAAAATTTAACCTTGCCTGTTGACAGCTCATGTCATCATCCAGCTGTTAGCCTTTAAGCTGCCGTTGTTCTGATTTGATGGAAAGGAGCAGTCAGAGCTGACAGTGAGGAAATTGGGAAGGGAGCATCCAGTGGTGATAGATGCCCATGCAAGACCAGCCTGGGGTTCTTCAGTAGAGAGTTTCATAAACCAGTGGATCATGATCCCCGTGACAACTTCTGTTAAGGAAAAAAAGAACATTTTCCACTTCTTGGTGTTAATTTTTATTTCATCCTACGACATGCTGATCTGTGGGAAGGCATCTGCCCTTTCTGATTCATTTTCCAAGGAATATTTGTATAACAGTCTATACATTTCTAACATGCCTCACTTGTTACGGGTTGCAGTTCACAATGGAAAAGTATTTGGTGGGTAGAGATATTTATTTCAGTGTTACCAGGCAAGACACTTCGTACACCATTGATATTAATTTCACAGATGACAGGTATACCAAATCCTTATTTTTCTGATCAATGGAATACTTGAGGGCTATGTTATACTTTTGTTTCTTTTGCACTGAGAATTTCAGGCCCTCTTGTTTCTTTCTTTTGGGTCTCTGAGCAGCTTAGTTTTGCTGGAAAGAAATCGACATCTTTTTGGCAAGCAGGAGAAATCCAATTTCATACCCTCCCAGCCATATGCACCAACCCTGCACCAGCTTCCCTTCTGCTGAGATTGCAAACATAACTTGAGGCAGGAAGTAGATCTAGTGAAAACTCACCCATGACTTTACCCATCCCTGAAATATATCGGACGTAGAAGGAAAGGGTTTGGAGGACAAAACAGCAGAGGAAACTTCCTATTAGAGAGAAGCTCAGAAAAATATCCTGAAGAAAGAATAAGACCCGCTCCCCCTTTCATTCTGTTCTCTAGCACCATGAGAGGGTTTTTAAAAGAAAAATGTACTTTTGCCTCAACTTTTTCTCTCCTCTTTGGGTAGCATCTTTATCTGTACGCCTGATACGTAAGTGGATGCCCTGACCTAGATAGCCCAGGCTAGCCTGATCTTGTCAGTTCTCAGAAGCTAAGCAGGGTTGACCCTGGCAAGTATTTGGATGGGAGACCTCCAAAGAATACCAGGGGCGTGATGTGGAGGCAGGCGAGGGCAAACCACCTCTGAACGTCCCCTGCCTTGAGAGCCCCACAAGAGGTCACCGTAAGTCAGATGTGACTTGATGGCAAAAAAGCTCCACACGAGCAGACAAGAAATAAGAAACGATGGAGAAAAGACACTAGAAGAGAACAACCACTAAATTACTGGAGTTCAGCTAATGGAACATGTGTCCCAAATCCTGATCCTATCTCAACTTGTTTTTAAGAGAAAGGAGGAAGGAAGCTGGACAGTGCGGCATTAAAAATGTGTTTTATGTTTCAGGTTTTGGGTTGAAGGTGAGTTCAGGCTAAAGTCCGATGCTTTAATCCTTCATGTGGACCTTCAAGGCTCCCTCCACTGAGTTTAACTGATACTTTAAAAAATCTTCCATAGGCTATGTTGTATATTGTACACTGTATCCTGTGCTCTTGCCTGGCCTAGAGCATATGTCTCTCTGCCCCCCCCCCCCGGTTCTTTAACCTCATTGGCGGTATCTCTTAGCTTAATGAAGAGGCAAGCAGTGACGTTGTTCCGAACAAGCTTCTACTCAGGGGAATTTGCTTTTGTCCTCATGCTTTGCTTCGTTTAAAGGGGAGTTGTTTCCGTAGAGTAAATTAAATAGATTTAGCAGCTTATGGTATCAAATGGCTTGCAGCCAGCAAGTGCACAATACTGAGAAAAAAAAGTATTTTGAGCCAGCAAAGGAAAATTTTTATCTGATTTTGGGAAGGTGCTGGAAAACTGGTAAAGCCTTTCTCCTAGGTGCACATCTTTAACACATAAACTTCTCCTGATCTGTAGTTTTAAATAAAGCTGAGGGCGAAGAGCTGGAGTAGTTTTTGGAGCACCATTGCAAAAGAGTTAAGCCCTTCCATTTGGATTCTCTCAAAAAGGATCACCTCCCTATATTTGGATGCTGCATTGCACCAACCACTGCCCAGCCTGGGAGAGGAGGTGTCTAGAATACTGGAGGGTCTGTGAAAGATCTGCTTTCTCCTTGGCTCTTCTAGCTGCATTCAAAGCTACACCTCTGGGGCAAGGGTTTGCTGTGAGTAGCAAAGTTACTTGCAGTGTTAATGGTTCCTCATCCTCTTGGAGAGGAGGGACAAGTGGAGTGCCTCAGGGACCTGCCCTGGGACCTGTGTTGTTCGACATCTTTATAAATGATTTGGATGAAGGAATAAAGGGAATGCTTATTAAATCTGCAGATGATACTAAATCAGGAGGGGTAGCAAATATGGTAGAATGCAGAGCCAGGATACAGGATGATCTTGACAGGCTGGAAAACTGGGCTAAAACTAATAAAATTAATTGCAACTGAGATAAATGCATTTAGGTAGGAAGAATAAAATGCATAATTATAGGATGGAGGAGACTTGTCTTGGCAGTAGTTTGTGCGAAAAATATCTAGGGATCTTAGTAGACCATACATTAAACATGAGTCAGCAGTGTGATGCGGTAGCTAAAAAGGCAAATGCGATTTTGGGCTATATCAAAAGAAGTATAGTGTCCAGATCATGAGAAATGATGGTATCTTTTTACTCTGCTCTGGTTAGACCTCACCTAGAGTATTGTGTTCAGTTTTGGGCACCACAATTTAAGAAAGATGTAGACAAGCTGGAACATGTTCCAAGGAGGAGAGTGATGAAGATGGTGAGGGGTCTGGAGACCAAGTCAAATGAGGAAAGGTTAAAGGAGTTTGGCATGTTTAGCCTGGAGAGGAGATGACTGAGTGGTGATATGATAATCATCTTCAAGTACTTGAAGGGCTGTCATATTGAGGATGGTGTGGAGTTGTTTTCTATTGCCCCAGAAGGTCAGACCAGAACCAATGGGTGAAATTAAATCAAAAGCATTTTTGGCTAAACATTAGGAAGAACTTCCTGACAGTTAGAGCAGTTCCTCGGTGGAACAGTCTTCCTCGGGAGGTGGTGGGCTCTCCTTTGGAGGTTTTTAAGCAGAGGCTAGATGGCCATCTGACAGCAGTGCTGATTCTGTGAACCTAGGCAGATCATGAGAGGGAAGATAGGAAGGGTTGTATCAATGCTTGGCTCTTGTGGCCCTTTCTTACATGCCCAGGGAAATGCCGATTGCAACTTTGGGGTCAGGAAACAATTATCCTCCAAACCAGATTGGCCAGGCCCGTATCTTGGGTACCGGCATTTCCCCACCGACAGGTTGGAACCACCAACACCAAGTTGACATGCCAGGAAGACAAGGAGCAGCACCAACAGTGCCACATCTATGTTTCTGTGATTCTATTATTATGTTGGTTACTTTGCTTATGATCCTCAGAATAGCATAAAGCTCTTTCTAATCAACAAGAAAATACCCCCATGGAACAGACCCAACATGTGTTGAGTGGCAGATAGTTTTTTTTCAGTCTTTTGTACGTTTTCCTCCTCAAGCCAGTATAATAATTGAGAGCACTGAGAAGGGGAGGGCAGGAGGAGAAAACGATGAAGTTTATGCTCAATTATGAATGAAAGGGGGTGGAAAACAATAAAACGAATCACATGGCATATTTTAGTGGAACCTAAAGTTAGATTAAGCATCTCATTCTAAGCCTGTTTACTCAGAAGTAAGTGCCATTGAATTTAAATGGGGCTTACTTCCAGGCAAATATTCTGCCTCAATGTGTTTCTTTTTTAAATAGCCAATTCACACTTTACGAATTGTACAAGTTGGGTCTGGGGTCCCCACTCTGTGAAACAGACAGGAGCTGCTGATCTTCCTGAATTCCTGCGTGTGCTGTGGCTGACTTGGATTGGGACTGTGATGCATGTAGAGGCTCCTCCTCTGCATGATTTTCCCAACTTGAAATGGTCTGAGGGTCTCTTTGGTCCATTGGGGAAACATACTTGTTCCTGTAATGTGTGAATCAGCCCCAACAGCTCCCATGTTATTTCATCCTCCCAAATGATTGACCTGCTTACCAGGGTTCAGAAAAGTGGAGGTCACCATGGAAGACAGGAATGGCAGCACCTTAGTTCAGAGGAACCAGAGCAGGAGTGATTAGCTGGGTGCAGGTTCTAGGACTGGTATATGTGGGGTCCAAGCAGGGGCAACGAGATCAGGCCTTGGGATCCAGCAGCTGGATTGGCTGAAAAAACTAAGCAGGACAGCCTGAAACAACCGGAGCATTCTGGGGAAGGACAGAAATTGAAGCACAGAGTACATTCCTAGGTTGAGCCAAAGCATATTGGGATCAGGCAAAATCCAAGACCTGAGCAATCAGAGTCAAAGAAGAGAATCATGGTCAGAGGAAACCAGGAAGAAGCAGAAATAGAGAGAATAGTTGATTTCTTGCTGCTGTTTGTAGCTTGCAATGCACTTGAATGGAAAGTCTGTCTTCTTCCGTTCCCCTTGCAGTTACTGTAGTGTTTTAGGAACCACTGAACCTATGTGGTGGACTTTGAGTCATTAGTAGTTTAATCATAAAATTACACCCTTCTAATAAGTCCATTGTAGTCAATGGGCTTAGAAGGGTATTCTGTTTAGGACAGCATTGTACTTACTCATGCAAGTCTATTTGATGTAAGTGTTAAAACTTCCCAAGAATAAAGTATGCTGGTCTCTCAAGTTTTGACACTCTAAGACAATATGATTATTATGGTTTGTCAATATATTTCGCATGGTCTGGGCAGCATGAGCAGAGCTATTATTATTACTGAGTCTACCGGGGCCTTGTTTCTGACCTCAAATTCACCATCCTTCAACAAAAGGACTTCCAATGGAGTCTCGAGCATAAAATAGCTGAATTGGCATTTACTGGTATTAAGACTTTCACTCTATCCACCTCTCCTGAGCTGAATCAGAATTTTAGGATTTTGATCTCGTTATAACTGTGGCTGTTACCGCACTTGTATTCCTAGTGATGTATTAAGAGTTTGAAAACATTTTAAAAAATACTGTTCACACTTTCTATGTATTCCCACCGATGTATTAAGAGTTTGAAAACGTTATAAAAAATACTGTTCGCACTTTGTTTGGCCCCTTTAGCTGTGAAGACATTTTCCAACCATTTATAAGCCGTAGTATCCAAAACCCCTTTTAAAGCGGTGTTTTTTTATAACATTTTCAAACTCTTAATACATCACTGGGAATACAAAGTGCGGTAACCCCCTGTGACTCTCCACCCCTTACAGGAATTAACTAGTTTAGCATAACTACTGAAGGGTCTCTATTTTCCCTGATGAGCTTTGAATTGTATGTCATTATATTTCAGCCTATACTTCCTGCATTTCACAGTGACTTAATTCAGCTGGTTCTTTGTTTTCAGACCTCCCAAATCAATGATTGCATAGTCAGGATGTACTTGTAGAATCTGCAGATGTACTTATAACATCTGTACTTATGCTGGAATAAGATTTTGTTAGTCTTTAGGGTGTCACAAGATTTTGGACTATTTTTGCTTCCACAGATTAACATGCCTACCTCTCTGATGTTATTGTTGTTGAGATTTCTTTAGTACCATGGATGGACATGGCGTTTTACAGAGTATACCGAGCCAGAGGGAAGAAACCAACAGGAGTTTTACCATATCATTGTTGACAGTGAGAGAGCTAATAGAGGAAGGAGGGAAGCGGAGGAAGCCAGTGTAAAAAGGGAACAATATGTGCAAATGCACTTATGCATGCGTAGGCTTCATTTCATGCTTATGAATTATGGATGGTATGATTCCAGTTCGTCCCAAGTGCAGATCCAGCAAACATTTGCCTCTGAAGATGATTTTACTGTTGTGAAATTGACTCATTATTCAGTGTTTTCTACTGTCTAAATGCTGGCTTGGAGCTATAGACACCATACAGATTGGAGAGGCAGGCAAAACCTACCATGCACTAAAAATAATACTTAATATATATAGTACTCTGGAGCATTCAAATCCCTTTGCATACATTATCTCCCTAATCATTTGCAGCAACACAGCAGGGTTAGTCTGTGTTGTTATGCCCATATTGCAGCCAGGGAGTTGAGGATGAGCGATCATGGATTGCCTAAAGCCGCCTAGTGACTTGATGGCTAGGGTGAAATTGGAACCACTGTGAGCCGCTAGGGCTAGGCAGTCCCTTAGTCTCATCCCGATCTCATCTAATCAGAGGCTTTTAAAATTATAATAGTATGTTTATATTATAAATTTTAAAAAATAAAATGGATGTTTGAAATTGCACCAATAAAATGGCAAATAAACCAGTGTGTGGATTTGGTGACAAAGAAAAATAGCTTAATTTGTTTGTTTGCTTAATTACCTGTTTGCTAGCAAGCTATAGGTACATTTCAGTGATATGCTGGAAATAGACTGGTATAAGAACCCAAATAACATCAGCAATGCAAGCGTATTCAAAGCCTTTGAGTAGCCTCTTCCCTGAATGTAGTTGCCAGTGGCACAATGGAGGCAAATCCATTCATCCAGCCAGTTTTAACTCCCCAAGGAATAATCCTAGTCCGGGATGGGTGGTGGTGGTGGGGGAAACAACAAAAGACCCCGGAGGCTGCATGCGGCCCATTAACACTGGTGGTCTGGCCTGTAGTCCCTGCCACCAATTTTGTGACACCCCAGGCATTGCTGGACTCCTTGCCCCAGTTGGGTTCATCTCTGAGCAAGGGGTCAGCTCAGTTATGCCAGGGCAGCCAGTGCCAATGTAGCAGCACCAGAAAAGATGGGGGGCAGGCAAGCTTTCAAGAAGTGCTTTCCCCCCTTTATTATGAACATACTATAAGAAAGGCCATGCTGCATCAGACTAAGGCCCGTGAAGTCCAGCGTGTTCACACCGTGGCCAACCAAGTACTTCTAGGAAGCCCACAAACAACAAGACAACTGCAGCAGCATTCTGCCTGTGTTCCACAGCACCTAATATAATAGGCATGCGCCTCTGATACTGGAGAGAATAGGGATGCTTCATGACTATATTCATTTTGACTAGTAGCCACGGATAGCCCTCTCCTCCATGAACATGTCCAGTCCCCTCTTAAAGCTTTCCAAGTTGGCAGCCATCACTCCATCCTGGGTCAGGGAGTTCCACAGTTGAACTATGCATTGTGTGAACTATTCTAACAGTGAAGAAGGGAACCAGATTTTTAATAGTGAAACCGAGTGGAGGGTAGGGTTGCCAGGTCCCTCTTTGCCACTGGCGGGAGATTTTTGGGGTGGCGCCTGAGGAGGGCGGGGTTTGGGGAGGGGAGGGACTTCAATGTCATAGACTTCAATTGCCAAAGCGGCCATTTTTCTCCAGGTGATCTGATCTCTATCAGCTGGAGATCAGTTGAATTAGCAGGAGATTTCCTGCTACTACCTGGCAGTTTAGGTAAAACAAGATGACCTATGCTGAGCTAACAGAAGTTAGGGAAACCAACAGCACGTGGGCTCAATTCAAATATACAGTATATTACTGCAGTTAATATTCATAATAAACACAAACAAGTAGAAGAAACAATATGTGTTATTAGTAACACTAGAAAGTCAACAGAATAAGTAATAAGCAAAGAAGATGTTGAAGGCACATCCATCAAGGTTACACAAAGCAAAATAGTTTCAAAAAGCAAGTCCAACCAAAGGCTTGAAAAACAAAAGCTAAAGTCCTTGTGAAAAGAGGAGATCCAGAGCTATAATCCGTCTGTGAAGTGACTAAAAGGCGGCAAGAGCCATGAGCGGTGTCTAAAATGTTACGAGGCGGCAAAAGCTGCGAGCCGGGTCTGTTAAATTACTCACAAGGAGGCATGTGCCGTGAGCCGCATCTGTAAGGTTACTCACGAGGCGGCAAGAGCCGTGCCTGGCAGGGAGGCTGAAACGTTAGGAAGTCACTCTCAACGTGGTGCAGCAGCTTAGGAAGGACACGGACGGCAAAGGGTTTGCAGACCGGAACGCCTGGGATAGTGATTTATCATGGGTGATGTCATACTTTCACAATATGGCTTGCTTACTTCCAATTAGGGTCAATTTTGGACCATGTGACTATTTTGATATGTGTACTCCTGTCCTAGCGGTTCCAAGCGGTTGCCTCTGTAAAGAGCATCACTGCATTTTCTATTTCTATTCTTCTTCCTCATAAGTTCTACAGTTATTGAACTTGTGACATATCATCAATTTGGCTGGGGAGGGCGGGGTAGAAATGTAATGAAATAAGTAAATAAATTTACCTAACCTGCTCCAGTTCATCAACTTCCTATTGCATTTGGTGGGGAAACTCATGGACTGAAGTCATATGTTACAGAAATTTGCTTCCAGTAGCAGCTTAGAGACCAACAAGAGTTTTGGGGTATCAGCTTTTGAGAGCCAAAGCTCTCTTCGTCAGATGGAGAGCTCTGAGTCCATATATCTTTGTCAGAGGTAAGAGGGGTGTTGCAAAGAATGAACTCAGGAAGCAGAGGTACAAGGAGCATAGTGATCAGCTTGATTAGAACAGGGGGGAAATGCTTGGGGGCAGAAAATTAGCATCTGTAGTGAGAAAAGAATCCAGAGATTAAGAGAAATATCCCAGATAAATAAACTGAGAAAGAGATGTGAGGATGCTGGCTTTGGAGCATATTTCCGTAATGGCTTTTGCATTCCTGCAGTGAGATGCAGTCCCCCAAATTGGTCCATCAAAGGCTATTAGCTGCTAGGGCTGAATGGAAATTTTACGTTCAGAGGTAGTATCCCTCAATGACAGTTGCTGAGTGAGGTATCCCGACAAGGGTAAGGCCTTCAGAATCCGCTTTTAGACCTCCTGAGGAATCTGGCAGGCCAGTGTGCAAAACAGGATGCTGGATTAGATGGACCACTGGCCTGGTCCAACAGGACTGTTACATATATTCTGTGTGGAAATGTGCAGAGTTCTGCATGTAAAAAGGGTCAAATCGTGCCTTTTATTAGCTAGTTAATTCTCTTGTTAACATACCTTAATTTATGGTAAATTCTGGCAGCTTTGGGGATTGGGGGCAATATGGACATGAAGTGATAAAGGAGGTGCATTCATACATTTCTGTAATGCTTATTTGAATGGTTCAGACAAATCTTCAGCTGCAGATCTCTATTATAAGCAAACTGAGAGAATGCAGGCATGTTATTTTGATGGGCTGCTTTGTTCTGGACAAAGCTCCCTTTAAACCCTTGGCTTTATTTACATCTTGCAGTAAAGCTTGATACTTACAGTGACCTGTCTGATGTTAATATCTGCTGCTGGGAGCATTTGTGCATTAGTGGGTTCGATTTGGTCCTTGCCTCTGTAATAAAACCATCAGTGTCTTATTCTATCTGAAGGTTTCAGAGTCGAGGTTATCTCTGTTATGCCAGGCAGGGAATGTGTAGCTGTTGCTTGGTCTTTATTATGATCTCCCCATATTGTGGGTTTTAATCCATGAAAAACAATTTGTAAAATGAAGGCAATATGAAAACCCTTTTAAACAGAAACATCCGACAGAGTATGGAATGACTGATCCTTGATCCCAAAATGAATTCTGTGTGCCATTGGGTAAGAACAAACAAAGGATTGGATCCTATGAACTGTGAATGGAGGGTGGTTACCCCTCACTGTCTCCTGGAGCATCCCCAGATAGGGTTGGCAGGTCCCTCTTCGCTACCAGCAGGAGGTTTCTGGGGGGAGCCCGAGGAGGGCGGGGTTTGGGGAGGGGAGGGACTTCAATGCCATAGAGTCCAATTGCCAAAGCAGCCATTTTCCCCAGGTGAACTGATCTCTATCGGCTGGAGATCAGTTGTAATAGCAGGAGATCTCCAGGAGGTTGGCAACCCTATCCCCAGAGCTGCTGCAAAAGGCTTGAGGGCCCCTAGGAACAACATTTATTTCTCTACTGGTTGGAAGTTTATTCGTAAAGGAGGGCAGGGGATAGACAAGCGAGCCAAGTAAAAGCTGTCCATCCCTTTGGCTGGAGAATATTTCAGTTTCAGTCACCTTTAATGGCATGATAATGGAGAATATTTTACAGGTATTAATGTCCCTCTCTGCAACACTGAGCTTCCCAAATTATGCCACACATATGCAGTAGTGTCTAGGATGCTGGAGTGCCCAACCTTGCTACTTCTCCTTCAGTCTGGACTAATTCACAGGTCTTCCAACCCATTTTGTTAGTCTGGATGCTACTAGAGCATACTGGGTTGTGGGTAGGCATACCTCTCCCTCTACTGGATCTGCAATCTTGTCATGCTCCAGAATTCATCATTTTACCCATAAACACATACTGCAGTGCTCTCCAGGAGTGTTTTTCGCCCATTCTATTTGGAAAGTGGCTGCGACCATTTAAAATCTGATGCAGCTCATTTTTTTAAAAAAAAGTTATTTATTCAGTTGTAACCTCGAGGTAGACTGTTGCAGTATGTTCCACGTGCAACATTGTGATGGAGCACTTCTTGTTCTTTTCCTTCTACCTGGAGGTAGTAATGTGGGCAATTAATTGACCACCAGGGAACATCATTTTCTGAGTGGAACATGTTACCTGACAGCTTCCTTTAGGGGTTGCATTGCTTACAGTTCATTCACTTTTCAGAGGTGTTCTTATAGAGCATGACTGGAGACTAATTTATTTTTTAACTAAGACAGTGAGTTCTTGAGAACCTGACGTGGACTTAAATGATGTATGATGTACAGCGGTCCCTCCAAAGTGGGCATGGAAGGAGAAAGATTGGTCTGGGCTGAGATCTCTGACAAAGACAGAAGTGTGTGGAAGCACAGGGAATGAGAGTGTGAATAGAGAAGTGAGACCTTAGCTGAGTGAAGGAGTCTTGCCTTGAACTACTAGAAATCTCAGCTCAGACTTAGTTGTTTTTGGTCTGTCATCCGGAGGTATTTGCATTAGGGTTGCCAGGTCCCCACTCTCCTTTGGCGGGAGGTTTCTGTGCAGATCTTGTGTGCGTGCGTGCACTGACGCGGCACTTCCGGTTTACAAATGGAAGTGCTGCCTCATGAGGAGCCTTAGACCACTAGGAGTTTGAGTGGTCTAAGGCTCCTTGCAAGGCGGCACGCGCGTGCACGATTGCCCACCGGCCCTCAGCAGGTCGGCAGGCAGAGGGGCACATTAGTAGGAGTTTGCCTGCCACCAGCGGGAACCTGGCAACCCTAATTGGCATGTTTCGGTTTTTCATAGCATTGATGTCTAGAATTATAGTTCTGAAATCTGGTCCTTAAGATTCTGTGGCATCTACTATAAATAGAATTTGTGATTACAGGATAGGATCCAGTGCAGCATTTGTGCTACTGCAAGGATTTCAGGCTGCAGAGTGCAACTTTCTCAGCTCCCCCTTTCTGCAGGAGCCCGAAACGTCTCCCAAAATCCAGTTCCTGGGTAGAGGGCATCTCAAAGAACAGGATTTCAGGGAAGCGAGGAAACCTGGGCTCAAACCTTTGCATGGACTAAGAAATTCTCTGACCTTGACTCATTCATCATTTCTTAACCTAGCCAGCCTCACATCGTAGCTGTGAGGAGGGAAAATGTTATAAGGATACTTGAATGCCTTGAAGAAAGGCTGGGGTGTAAATGTGATGATGAATGATCCCTATTTTCTCACATGAATTTGATGAATTCTCCAGGAATATATTAGCAATAAAAGTGTTCTTTAGACTTAAAAATGATACGTTTCCTCGGTACGCTGGGTTTATAGCCAACCCTGATGGGCCTTATTCTGACATTAAAATCTTTCTTCCTGTGAAAGAAATATCTAAATCGACAGTTGTTGGGGTTTTTCTTTTCTTTTTATTCCACAAGAATAGACTTTCTTGTTCAGCACCAATTTGAGATTTGGGCCCCTTTCAGATTAAACTGGATGTCATTCGTTGTTGGCCCATTTCCGAGTAAAGCGATACAGAGATTGGCATTCATAAAGTTCATTTCAGTCCATCTATGAGCTGTCTTTAAAGTGCTCTGGCCGGTTGAAACAGTATTGTTTGCCCACCTTTTTTGGTGGCGCGTTCTTTTTCGGCTACAGTGACAGGCATGTCAATGGTGGTGCAATAGTGCTATAGCGCAAAGCTTAGAACATTACCACAAAAAAAGGAATGTCATGCAGAAAAAATAGGGGTGGGTGAGTGGAATAGCAGCCTTTTTGGAAACGCTCCAGAGAGTTCAAACAGCACACTGGAGCAGTTCAGAAGTGCAAGGAAGAACTGAAAACAGGAGAAAGCAGTTTTCATTAAAAGCGGCAGAGCCCCGCAATGCCAATGGGACACAAGCGGCTTTGTCTGAACAGGTAAAAAAAAAATGCGCTAGCAGCCAGGGACGTCGGGGTCTTAGATATGATTTTTAAATGGAGGTAGCCCTCCGCCTGGCACATTTAACCCAAGTGGCTTCTGAATAAAATAAGTCCAGCACCTGTGAGAGAAACAGAAAAAGAACAGTAACTTTTATTTACTTCCAGGGATAAGGAATAAATTGGCTCAAAAAGAAAATAGAAACTAATTACAGATGTAACATAGTTGATAATTTAGGAGAGTAGAGAACAGTTAGCAGCCAAGTTTGGATCCTTGAGGTGAGTATTGGTCTTCCCTCATTCTCAGGAATCTTCTCTCAGAAACCACAGATGTTTCACTCATTTTCCTGAGGAGACAGATGCAGTCTCTTCCTCACGTTAGCCAACTTTATCCCCCAAAGACTGGTTTTGAGACTTCCATAGTCTTCTGAGACTGGTTCTCTCCCAACTAAAACTGTGGAGATGCAAACCCAGTCTCTACACCAGGGGCGGGGAACGTCAGGCCCAGGGGCTGTTTAAGGCCCGCAAAATCATTTGGTCTGGCCCTTCGTGGGTCCTGGCAGATCTCTAGCTCAGAAGGATCTAAGACTGGTGATCTGCCCCCTCCTGCAGTCAGGAATAACTTCTATTCAAGGCAGATGTGAGTTTGTTTTGCCGAGAAAAGGAACCTTTCCCCCCCCTTGCAGAAGAGTCATTAGCTATGGAGCTGCTAGTACCACCCAAGAAACTGTGTTAACCCTTTCCCACCTGGGCCATGGAAAAAGTATTCCCTCTGTACTACAAGAGGGCTGGTGGTAGAAGTGGCGACAATGGAGGGGTTAAAGGTGGAAGGGCCAGAATGCGCGCTGGGGGGGGGGGAGAGTTCTTAGCCAGTGTGTCTTCATTTTATCCCTGCACGCGGAGGTAGCAGGAGCCGGCTGTAGAATCCAGCCCCAACCATGCAGAGCAGGAGCAACTCTGGTGTGCGGCTGGATGGCTATGCCCGGCTGATGCAACAGACCTTCCTGTGCCACCAGGTGGGCGAGTGTGCCATCAGTTGGATGCCTACCTGCTTGCCCAAGCGGGGGGAGTCATCTGGGGCAGCTGCCTGCCTGGGGCTTGATTGGCAATTTTTAAGTTGATAATTTTGTATGGCCCACAAATGATGTTATAAATATCCAAATGGTCCTTGGCGGAAAAAAGGTTCCCCACCCCTGCTCTACACATTCACCAGCTGAGGCTGCTTACATATATGGCAAACTCAGAGACAGCATCCCTCCTGCCTCTCTTTCTCTGAAGGTTCAGACCCTGTCTGCATGAGCTGACAGTAAAACAGCTTTTTCTCTCTTGCTCCCCCCCCCCCCCGGCTCCTCTAGCTCTTCCGGGGGTTTCTGATTGGCTATTAGCTGCTCTGCTCACACACCCAAGAGGACTAAAGAGGATTGGTATGTTGCAGAAAGGGGCAAGACCTTTGCCTATCCATCTACAAGAGACCAAGAAAAAAAATTAATATTCAAAATGACTCAAGCACTGGACAAGACCATAGTATATGAAAAAGTGTACTAATAAACATCTTACATTTCGAACAAGAATTATTTTCAGAAATATCTGATTTATAAAACTTAACAGGTAGCCAGTAGACTCAGAGCATAATTCTTTTTGATCAATTGCAATCTTAAGTCCAATGATATTGGTTTCACAGTTATAAGGAGATAAGAAAGGCCCTACTGGATCAGACCAAGGCCCATCAAGTCCAGCAGTCTGTTCACACAGTGGCCAACTAGGTGCCTCTAGAAAGCCCTCAAACAAGACAGTTTTACGTAATTCATTCAAGAGTGATAATAGGACCACAGGGATGCCTTTTTTCCCTAAATTGAAAAGCCCCCAATGCTGTAGCCTTCATTGTGACTTAAGCTCAAAGCAACATGTGCCCCTGGTATTCTTCCACGCAGCAGCACATAACATTATTTACCAAGGCACATTGCACCTTTGGCTGAGCAGGCTTTTGTTAGACCGTGTGACCATAAATGCTGATCGCACGACACAGTTCATGCCACACACTGTGCCGTCTCTGGTAAGTGGAAGACGATGTGTCCCCCAGCATAAGTAACAGCACTTTAGCTGACAAGGGAGTCATGGTCTGTCTGGCTAGTCTAGCTGTCAGTTAAGCCAAGTTTCGCTCCAGTGGGTAAATAAACAAATGTTCTCTGCACTCTTAGATTCTGCTGCATAAACCACTAATTTCACCCAATAAAGCTGGAAAGGAAAGAGTACAGGCGTACCTTATTTTATTGCATTTCGCTTTATCACGCTTCTCAGATATTGTGTTTTTGAGCAAGTCTGTCAGCGCTATTTTTTTCAACAGCATATGCTCACTTCGTGTCTCTGTCACATTTTCGGTAATTCTCACAATATTTCAAACATTTTCATTATTACTACAGTACTTTTTAAAGACATAATGCTATTGCACACTTAATTAACTACTGAATAGTGTAAACATAACTTTTATATGCAATGGAAACCAAAAACTTCATGTATCTCACTTTATTGCAATATTCGCTTTATTGCGATGGTCAGGAATCGAACCCGCAATATCTGAGGTACGCTTGGAACACATCCTTTCCTTTCCCCTGCCACTCACTTGTGCGATTATATTACTTTCTTTCCCATCTGCTCCTTTCCCTTTCTGTTTAATTTACATCAACAGCTAGCACTGAGCAATGGTTAAGAGTATGGCCTGTGTCCCAGATTCAAATCTCACCTCACTAGTGAATTCAATAGTTGCATTTGGATTACGCATTTATTTATTTATATCCTGCTTTTCTCCCCAGTTGGGACTCAAAGCGGCTTAGAATATCTCCCCTCCATTCTCTCACATCAACAATCCTGTGGAGTAGGCCAGGCTGAGAGTTTGTGACGGGCCTAAGGTAATCCAGCAAGCTTCCATGGTAGTAGTGGGGATTTGAACCTGTGTCTCTGCCACTGTATCCATTATACCATGCTGGCTCTCGTAAGCTGGTTTTAGGAAAGCCTGTATTTGCTAAGCTGCAAGACCAAAACAGGTCTAGAGTTGCATCCGGCTCAAATATTCTTCTGATGTAAGAGAGGAGAGTGACCTTGCCTGATTCCCCTCCTTACCTCACCTCCTATCCCCTTATGGCATTTTATCCACAAGAATCCTGTCACGCTCAGTATCAGCTTTTTCGCGTGGTCTTAGGGTGCTGTGCTTACATGTGAAAACATTCCACATGGCCCTTTGCACAAACCTGTAACATGAATTGTTTTATGCGCCTGATGCACACACTGCCAAGTCACTGTTTGCTGATATGCTGAACACTAATGGGATGATCTGTATGGCAAGTGTGGTCAAATATGACATGATGCTCATTGAATGATAACTAAGAGAAGTACTTTACCTAGACCCTGGATCACATTCTGCCAGGCCTATGGTTGAGGACAGCAATGGTTCTTTACATCAGCTGGCCTTCTAACCACTCACCTATCTTCCATCTATTATGCACATTCCTGGTCTCCCATTATCACCTACTAAAGTTATTATGATCAATGAATGTTCCAGTGCCACAGTGGAAGCATTGGACTACTGGTGGGGGTGGCTGGGTTCTGTCTCCTCCCCCCGACTACTATCTGTTTGGCGAACTCAATCAGAAGGAACATTGTAAATGGCACCATAGGTTTAAATTTAGCTGTTGATTCGGTTCGGCCCGAACTGAAAATCAGCCGAATTCCCCCTGATTCGGTGGTTTTTAGTTCGGGAGGAACCGAACTCAAAACTGGCGGGCAACCGGGGGGGCCGAATTCAGCGAGTTCGGGAGTTCGCGAATAAATTCGGCAAATTCGGGGCCGTCAGTAAGCAGCATAACCGTCAGTAAGCAGCATTCTCCTCCCCCGGCCAATCGGTGGCCAAGCTGGGTCTTCTTCTGGCCAATCAGTCAGGATTGAGTACTGGAGGAATCAGCTGATGTGCGGCCTGGCCAGGGAGAGAGAGCAAGAGAGTGAAATCCTCGTGTGTGTGTGTGGGGGGTGCTTGTGCACATTCGCTCCTTTCTGTGGCTGCAGGGGGCGTATTTTTTGGGGTACAGACACAAAAATTTCACTGGAGCTTCAGATGAAGCTTCTTAAGATACCCCCCAAGTTTTGTAAACATTGGGTCAGGGGGTCCCGAGATATGGGCTCCCCCCTTTTTCTTTCCATGGCTGCAGGGGGCGCATTTTTGGGGGTACAGACCCCAAACTTTCACTGGAGCTTCAGATGAAGCTTCTTAAGATACCCCCCAAGTTTTGTAAACATTGGGTCAGGGGGTCTCAAGATATGGGCTCTCCCCCTTTTCCCTCCCCCCCTTTTCCATTTATGTGGCTGCAGGGAGCGCTTTTTTGGGGATATAGCCCCCAAAATTTTAGCATAGCTTCAGACAATTATTCTTAAGATACTACCCAAGTTTTGTAAAGATGGGTTCAGTGGGGGCTGAAATATCGCCTCCCCCCTTTTCTCTTTCCATGGCTGCAGGGGGCACATTTTTGGGGGTGCAGATCCCAAACTTTGAGCGGAGTTTCAGACCAGTGTTCTTAAGATACCCCCCAAGTTTTGTGAACATTGGGTCAGGGGGTCCTGAGATATGGGCTTTCCCCTTTCCCCTTTCCCCTATTGGGATGAATGGATCAGCCGATCCTGTGCATCTTCTCCAGAGCAAAACCTCCCGTGCCTAATTGGAATCATCTTGGATTACAAGTCCTCTTCAGCCCCTCTTGATGGAACAGAAGACAGCCACAGTAAGACCCCTTTGGGGGCTTTAATCTATAATTTTTCTCCTGTGTATGCGTGCGTGTGTGGGGGAAAGCAGAGTCTGTGTGTGTGTGTGTGGAGGGAGCAGTTTCTGTGGGTGGGGTGGGGAAGCCAAAGGGGGCTTTCGTCGGTTCTGCCTGGGGTGTGTGTTCCCCCTCGAGTCTCTCGCTCCCTGGTTTGAGGGGGGAGGTTTCAGTTGTGTGTTGCAAAGGTGTTGTTTAACAAGGTTGTGTTGTTTTGCAGTTGTTTTGCAGTTGTTTTGCAGTTGCTTTGCAAATTTCTCAGCTGTTGTCGGGGCTGGGAGCTTTGTGCGTGGGCAGCAAGCTCTGCTGAGAGATGCACATTAAGGGTGGGGGGACCCCTTTCAGGGCCCATATCTCATCCCCCCCGACCCAATCTTTACAAAACTTGGGGAGTCTTTCAATAAACGTCCTTTGAAGCTCTGCCGAAAGTTTGGGACCTCTAACCCCAAAAATGCCCCCCCAGAGCCGCGGAAAGGCGCGATTGTGTTTTTAATGGCTTTATTCGGCCGAATTTTTCCCCGAACTTTGAATTCCTGCCGAATTGAACGGATCCGAAGTGGGGGAGTTCGGACTTCGGCATATCCCGAATCTGAACGGGCTGAATTTGGCCGAACTATACCGAATTTTTTTTAATTCAACAGCCCTATAATATAGTATAATTGTATTTTATTCTGTTTTATAGGAATGAATTTTAATCCTTTATATTGTTTTATATGAATGGATTTTAATGGTTTGTATTTTCAACTGTTGTAAGCTGCCCTGAGCCCCACTTAAGTGGGGGAGTGGGTGGGGTAGAAATTGCATAATTTTAAAAAAAATATGTTTCTGCTACCAGTGCCCCCCTTACAATATGGGGTTAGTAATGTATTAAATGTTTAGTAGAGTTTTTAATGGTTGTGTCTTATAGTTTTGTTTATTGTCTTAGATGTAAGACAATCCCTGTCTCTTTGGAGTGATAGTATTATACGCTTTCTAAATAAATGATCCCTGCCCGTCAGGGGTCATATATTAAATGTGATGATGTTACAGTGCTAATAGCCAGTCAGGTTTCGTCGCATGTTAATGTCAGTGAGTGAAAAGGAAGGATTTGGAATGAATCTTTACTGGGCTGTTTTAAGGGTTATTTAGACAATGTATGCAACAACTCTGATTACTTGAAATGTGCTATATAAATCTTGTTGATATTATTATTATTATTAACAACAACAACAAACTGTACAGAAGATAATGTTCTGAGAAATATCCATTCGGATGCGTGTACTGTCAAGTTCCCCACAGCTATTTGCATTGCAATTTTCATTTTAGGCTTACCTCCAACTGTGCAGTATTTGATGACAGGGCATTTTGCTGACTAATTTTGCTGTCCATTTCTTTGCAGCGGGCCATTATCGCTACTAATGCTGGAGTCAATCCTGTAGGAACCTTTTCTAATAGCAGCAGCCACTGGGACCTTGGAAGTGCCTTTTTCTTTGCTGGAACTGTCATCACCACAATAGGTATACATTTATGTCGAATTTAAGGTAGATGAAGACATTGAATGCTAAGGAGTCACATCCAGTTTCTTGGATTTCAGAAGAGTACTGCTCTTTGGAGGCTAAAGCTCTCTCATCTTATTTCCTATGCTCTTCCTATTTTATATAGTGGTTTGATAGCTATAGGGCCCTAGCTGCTGAGCAGCAAGCCCCTATGGAGCTTTCTTTCTTTTTCTTTCGCTTATTGCTAGTGCACTTGTGTAGAAAGCAAGTGCGCCACACCTCCTGGCTTTCTTTATTTACAAGCTGAGGAAAACAGCAGGTCAGAAAAGCAAGGCTACTCGGCCTCTACGGCTCTAACACTGGGCTTGTTCCTTGTTCCATATCTTTCTGTCTTGTGGCTGATGTCAGATGACTGTGATGCCGTGTTATTGCAGTTTAATGGATTCCCGAGTCTGAAGGACACTGTACTAGACCTTAACTCAAACCCTCATCCTCCTAGAATCCTGTTACTATTAATAGTACAGACGGCATTGCTGAGGTGCTGGTTAGCCTTCATGGGCTGAGGATCAACTTGCTCTGCAGCAAAGATCAGCATCTAAAACCGATTTTGTGTGTCCACAGGTTCAAATTACTAGTCTGCTATGAAAGCTCACTCGGTGATCTAGGGCCAATTGCATACTTTCAGCCTCACCTACCTCACAGGGTTGTTGAGGATAAAAAGGAGGAGAGGAGGATGATATAAGCTTCTTTGGGCCCCACTGCAGAGAAAGGCAGGTATAATTTAAGAAAATTAATAATAAATATAGTCGAAGATGGGAGGCAGCTGTGGTGAATAGCTGAGAAGGAGAAAATGAGGCAGGGAAAGGGAAGAGGATATGGGGGTTGCCATGAGGAGAGAAAGGGAAAATGATGTGGGGAGGGAGATACAGGGGAAAGTGAAGTGCCCCCACAAATCCTTGAGGGTTCCCTACCATACAAGTGGGCGTGGTGCAGCAGATGGCACCATGCTAGGGCTGCCAGCTCTGGGTTAGGAAATACCTGGAGATTTTGGGGGTGGAGCCTAAGGAGAGCAGAGTTTGAGGAGGGGAGGGACTTCAATAGAGTATAAAGCCATAGAATCCACCTTCCAAAGTGGTCGTTTTCTCCAGGTGAATTATTCTCTGTGATAGCAGGAGATCTCCAGCCACTACCTGGAGGTTGGCAACTCTATACCACACAACGGGGCTGTAGTTTACCAAGGTAGACAGTACTGGTGTGGGGGGGAGCTGAAGAGAAGCAGATAAAGATAAGGTTGGCTGTTGGGTGGGAAGGAGAGAAGGGTCAGAAAACTGAGAGATGCTGTGGGGGCTTTCAGAGAAGGAAAAGGGGGAATAGTGGGGGACAGGGAAATGAGATGCCCCCCGCAAGGCCTTGTGAGTTCCCACTTGTGCAAATTTAAATATCTCAATTAAAATTCCCATTCAAATAATTAGAGATAAAATCTGTAGACATCTGAACCTTCAAGCCAATGTGGCGCATAGGATTGTAGCTTCAGTCATAAACAGGACTCTAGTTTCATGTGATCTCTTGTCATAACTGTTAGTGATCACAAATTGGTGGACTGTGAGGAACTGCAAGGAGGAACATATCTCTGGGCCATTTCTCCCTGACCTTTATGTTTAGGGTTGCCCGGTTGTGGCGGCAATTGCCCACCAATCAACCAAGATGCCCAACCACCAGCTGATGGCCGGCGGGAGGAAGCAGAAAGGGGGGAACGATCCCCCGTGCACTCCCGAGAAGGCTCCAGCCTCCTGTTCCATGCTGCAAGCCCAATCAAGCTTGTGACATGCGCTCTGAGCACGCGCACAGCAGGGCTATGAAACCGGAGGTGGAGTGGGGAGCATGCAAGACTCCCTCCACCCAGCCCCACCCAACGGAAGTTCCTGCCCAAGGTAAGTGGGGACCTGGCAACCCGATTTATGTTCCCCCTCCAGGATACCATAATCTCTTATGGGCATAAGCCGCCACAATCAACATGGATGCTGGCGCAGCCCTGGGATGCAAGCTCGGCTTCCTGCCGGCACATCTCCGCGCACCAGCATCCCGGGGGGCGTTCCTAGAGCATTCTGGGGACAGAACAGCCTTTAGGTGGCTTCTTAACCCTTTTTCAGGCTGGAAATTCCCCCTTTGTCCTTACTTACTTGCAAGTAAGGGCAGCTTTCTGCCTTTGGGGGTGTGTGAATCCTCCAGCCACCACTGCAGCCCCTTTCCTCGGGAATGGGCTGCCTGCTGTTAAGTTTGGCAACCCCAAATTGTAGTGTTAAATCTCCAGATTTTGTAGTATATGTGAAATAATCTAGATAGCAATTATTCTTCAGTTTTTCCCTCAGTTTTAAATAATTCATTCTTGGTCTGATCTGTGTACACTTGTGCATGTTTCTAGCACTAAAGTACATTTTTATTGCCAGACTAGAAACCACTAAAATGAAATGGGTTTTAATGGAATAGATACTGTAATTATCTGAACTTTGTGGTACCAGTAACATAACTACACTTCATTTCTTCTTTTTTTAACAACAGCAAAAAAATCTGCATAGTGGATAAATAAGATCTAATCTAGGCTACAGTTCATTGATTTCAGTAGACTTCCACTGGTGTAAAATTGTCTACTCTTTTGCGTAGAAAATAGGGAGTATTTGCAATGTCCAGTCTAGAAGTTTATTTGTTTACTTTGTTTATACCCCACCTTTCTTCCCGATGAGGACCCAAAACGGCTTACATCATACTCCTCTCCTCCATTTTACCCTCACAACAATCTTGTGAGGTAGGTTTGGCTGAGAGTATGTGATTATCCTAACAACAATCATCCCAGACCATTTAGGCCTTTAAAGGTCAATTCCAGAACCTTGATCTGTCACTCAATCTGGAGCCAGTGCTACCGAATGATACCTATTCAGGATTGTAAATTAGAAGCTAGATGTGCCAAAGCTAATTTTTTTGTGTGTGTGTTTGTGTGGTCTGGTATTCTTAAGTGAAGTCAGTCATCGGTATAACTGCCACTGGTTTATTTTGTACTTTTTAATAGTGGTTGGTTTTTAATTGAGCATCAGCTGCTATGTGGACCCAATGAATCGAAAATTGGGGCTATAATAAACGATAATGCTTAGAAAAAGCTTGCAGGTAACAAAATGAAATGCTTATTGCAACAACTGTGGGGAAGTTATCAGAGCCTTAATGGCAAGCAAGACCTGCAGTGGTCTCTATTAGAGCTATAATGGTTTTGTTCAAAGGAAAGCCCCCAAGGGGCTGTATCTCAGTGGCAGAGCACAGGCTTTGCATACAGAAGGTATTTTTGTACAAGGAATAGGGTTGAAGTAAAATAGGAATGGTTCAGGAATGGCTTTTATATAGAGAACAGGGTTGTGCTTTATTGACCAGTTTATTGCATCTTATTTTGACTGCATGCTATTCTCATTCCTGTAATCAGTGCTTTTTTAGAGTTTTTTTTTTTAAAGGCACCAGTACTCATATATAAAATTGCACTAATTTCCCCCCTCAGGATTTGGGAAAGACCTCCCAAAAGGTGCTGGTACTCAGTACTGGTGAGTACTGCCACAAAAAACAAATGCCCTGTTTATAATCCACATTTTGCATACCAGGTATGCTTCTTTTTTAACATGTTTTCTAATTTTGTAACCATCCTTTTTTCTCAGAAAGAAAGGCGGACTATATTTAAAGTAAGTAAATAAGTAAGTAAATAAATCTCTGCCATCTGCAGTGAAATGATCCCATCAATAGGGGAGGAAAACATCTTTCTCTGCCTGGGATCCTGGAGAGCCACTTGGAAGCCATAGCAGACAGTAAAAGAAGAAGAAGAGTTGGTTTTTATATGCTGACTTTCTCAACCACTTAAGGGAGACTCAAACAGGCTTACAATCATCTTCCCTTCCTCTCCCCATAACAGACACCCTGTGAGGTAGGTGGGGCTGAGAGAGCTCTAACAGAGCTGTAACTTGCCCAAGGTCACCCAGCTGGCTTCTCCTGTAGGAGTGCGGAAACAAATCCTGTTCACCAGATTAGCATCTGCTGCTCATGTGGAAGAGTGGGAAATCAAACCCAGTTCTCCAGATCAGATTCCACTGCCCCAAACCACCACTCTTAACCTATACACCATGCTGGCTGTTCTAGGTGAAGCAATGGTCTGTCTTGGTAAAATACAGCTTTGTATGTTCATATTTAAAAGAATGGGAAAGTATTCTGAAGTGCCTTCTTGCCAGAGTCCATTAAAATAAGCCTTTTTAACAAATACTGGAAAATTGCCTAAAATCCCATGAACAGATCTGTAAGGGATGAAACTTGGTGTAATAAGTAAAAAAACAGCCAGTGTAATTCAGAACTCAGACCTGAAAATGAGGTTAGCCGGGTGATTCATCCTCCCATCGGAAACCAATTCAGAGTCCATATATGGAGCAGCAGTGATTGAATGACAGAGCCAGACATTTTTGCTAGCTTTCTTTCAGTGAGATCTGCTTTCTGCTACATTGACCAAAGAAGTGTGCATTTAATCAATTATCAAGTTTGATTAGGAACCCAGTTCCATGAAGAAATAGTAGAATTGTGGGGTAGGTGGGTTTTAAGGATAATTACATTCTGAGCTACTGTGAATTCTGTCCAAAACGAGGGCCAGAGAATCACCTATCTGAAAGTGCTTTGTACAGTGGCACATGCAATTAGAGGTTTGTTCGCACTAACTTATTCCTGAAGATTTGGAAGCAGCTAATGCTGACTGAATAAGATCCTGAGTGGAGTTACTGAACCACAACCCCATGTAGTTAGGGGGAAATATATTGAACACACATGAAGCTACCTTACACTGACTCAGACCCTTGGTCCATTAAAGTTAGTACTGTCTACTCAGACTGGCAGGAAGTTTCCAGTAGAGATCTTTCACATCTACTACTACCTGATCTAGTTACCTGGAGATTCTGGGGATTGAACGTGGGACCTTCTGCATGCCAAGCAGATGCTCTACCACTGAACCACAGCCTCCCCCCACCCCAGTATTGTGTGTAATATTTCTGTAATGTTCTGTGGGATATATGAAGAAATATAGTATGGAACATCTAGTCTGCTGGCTAGGAGAATGGTGATTTCTCACTTGGGGAAAAGCCCATATGAGTCGTTTTATCATCAGCTGCAGCCCTGAAAATCTGCAAGTTGGGGAAAGCCATGTTTCATGGTAGAGTAGGAGACTATCTCTTTAACAGAGCACACATAACACCCACCCCATAAGGACAGATTTACAAGGGCTACAGCAGTCCTTCTGGCTCGGGTGGGTTGGAGACCTAGCTAGTAGATGTTTTCATGAGTTAGCAGCCCTTTTTGGGTGTACAATTGACTCCGGAAAGATCAGGATGGATGGCACAGGAACCATGGAGGAAAACCAGCCCCATTGGCACCAAACCTATGTTAGATGTGACCTCTTCCTGTTACGTAACTTCGTCTCAGGTGCTACTGACACTTGGGGAAGCAGCCATCTGGAGAATCGCTGGCAGCCCTTACTAGGGTGGTTTCTTTGTTGTTCATTTGACTAGTGCATTTTGGAGAGCACTTAAGTAAACAAATATCTGAGCGCTACCACACATTTCTATGTTATTCAGTGCACAGAGAAGTGCCCATAACTGTTCAAGAAACTCCAGACACTGTTGCAGGGCATGCAGTGCAGTAGAAGTAAGAGGAACCTGAACAAAGGATTTTAAAAAATTATTACAGTTGTGTGAATAGTCACACGAACACAGGAAGCTGCCAGCCCTTTGGACTGTATTGTCTACTTGGACTGGCATCAACTCTATGGAGTCTACTAGGTTGAGGTCTTTCACATCACCTACTGCCTGATCTTTTTAACTGGGGACGCCAGGGATTCAGTCTGGGGCCTTTGGCATGAAAAGCTGATGCTCTACCACTGAGCCACTGCCCCTCCCTTGCTGTGAGTCTCTGAGTAGAAGACAGTAGGAGGCCCTTCTGTGCACTAAAATGGCTTCTGATCAAAATAATTTGCTGAAATTTATTCTCACTGTGGGAATGATTGAATGTTTGGCTGGTAACAGGTGCGACGTCATCTGTGGGTATTGTCATAACATAGATCTTGAACTGCTCAATGTGAAAGTGGGTTGAATGCCCCCTGTGTTCTTGAGTCTGCTGCCATCATGCTGACAAATAGACTAGCAAATGATGACCAAGTCACTCTGAAGGACTTTCCACACATTACTCTTTTAGGCATACTCTTACAAGTGTGTGATTATACATATAAAGTATTTATATAAAGTATTTATATATAATGCATTAAATTGGTATTTGAAAATTGGTATTTGAAAATACAGGTATGATTGACAGACAGCATTTCTGCAGACAGCCTGAAATGTCTTCCCAATTCCATTCTTGGGGTTCCCTCTCCTCCAGGAACAGGATTTCAGGGGGCATTTTTGGTTGCTGTGGAGGGGGGAGCTGAGAAAGTCCCTATCCATGGTAGGTGACTTTGCACCTGTGGAAACCCTCTGCTCTGATCCAGACAGTTTAGTGGTGGGTTCCTGTTGATGTACACTAGGTGGTAAACCTGGTTTTGTTGCTGCGTCATACGTGAAACAGCTTTCAGTGGTTGCTCACATATCTTTAAAACATGCTGTAGCGGCAGTGCCACCAACTGTGTTTTTGTTTATCAGCCAAAACTGGCATTGAAGTTGAACTTCTGTGTAGATGTACCTCGTGTTGGAAGCAGAAACCCAGGCTGTATCACTCAGGTGTCAGGTGAACATAAAGTTGCCCTTGCATGCTTGTTTGCTTGGGGGCTGTTTCCAGCACCACAAGGGAAATGATGTGGCTGAAAGTTTCATATGTCAAGTAATCCAAGAAGATGTGAGGAACCTGTATATATGTGTGTGTGCGCGTGAGTGTGTGTGTAAGAGAGCTCTTTTTTTTTCTACACCTGCATGGTTGTTTGGTTTCTTTCTTTCCTTTCCATATCTCTGTAGCTGAGAGATCATAGTGATGGTTTTTTTTTTTTTTTTGTCTCAACAGGGTATGGAAACATTGCTCCAAGCACAGAAGGTGGAAAAATCTTCTGCATTTTGTACGCCATCTTTGGGATCCCGCTCTTTGGCTTTCTGCTAGCTGGCATTGGAGACCAACTGGGGACCATCTTTGGGAAGAGTATTGCGCGAGTGGAAAAGGTTTTTCGAGTAAGATTGAAATGGCTTAATGTGTTTTTAGTCTTGAGTCCTCATGGCAGGGCAGATACAGTCTGGCATGGTGAAGCACTTAGAGACATTGTATATTTAATAAATATGCCTTGCAAGTGTGGGGAAATTAACACACCACTCTATTTCTTGTTTATTAAGGGTGCATTCATCAGAACACTTTCCTTGGAGTAAGCCCAATTGAATAAAATGGGACTTTCTTCTGGGTAGACCTGCTTAGGATTGCTCCCTAGGCAACTATATATATCTGAGATCTAGTGGATCTGTGGAAATAAATGATATCTCGTGAAATAAAATGTGCTGGAAAGTCCAGTTATTTTGTGCTGTTTCTACTATAATTCGTCAGAAGTATATTTGAGATGGAGAAAGAAATTAACAAGGCAGCCAAAGGAGAAAATGTTGTGCTAATGGGTGACTTCAACTGTCCTTGCATCCATTAGAAAGAAAATGGAATATGACAACATTTTTGGATAAAATAAATAATTATGCCTTAGAATAGTAATGGCACAATCCTAAGGCTGGTCAGTAAGCTGCTTAGGATAGCAACCAAGCCCCATGCTGGCATTACTCACAGATAAGTGGGTGTAGAATCACACCAAAGCTGCGCCGGCATAAACCCAGTGTGAATGAACCAGAATAGGGGCCAAAAAATGGTCTGCAGTAAGGGTGTACCAGGGGAGAAGCAGGTTTCCTAAGCCTCTGCCTATGATCCTACCCATGGTACACTGGCAAAAATGCTAGCATAGATATAAACAAAGTTCCCACCATACCCACAATCATGGAGCACCTTAGGCTACTGATGAAGTCTGCAGCCAGTCTCAAGTCTCCTAGAGATATATAAACCACAGCTAGGGTGTCCATAGCTCAGATGATGGGGTACATGACATGGACCTATATCTCTCTGCCGTCATTGTATGGACACTTAAAACACACAAGTGGAGGTTCTGGTGGTGGGAACTCTAGAGAAAAGGCATTTTGTATGGAAAGGAAAAGATTCAAACAGGCATTGTTTCAGTATTCAGTATTTCACTACTGTGCTCAGAACACTTACAGGGAATCCATTTGAGGACACAAACACCAACCTGAATCCAGCACTCCTCCAACTTGTGAGGCAAGGACAATGCACCCCAAACAGGTAAGCAAGCAATGGGGATCTCCTATCCCAATACTGTATCGACGCCACAGATATTCCTCCATCAACAGTTGACATTAGTGTCTCCCACATAGTAGGCTCAGAGTGCAGTCTCCCACCTGGCCAGCTATCTGCTGGCAGAGCATCATCACAGTGTTGGTGTGATTTCATGCCAGTGTAACCCTATATGCCATTGAGGGGAACAGGTAGCACAGCCACCTTCCTGGGCAACCACCAGCCATTCCAAACCTTGATATAGCTGGCCAGACTTTTTCATGATGCCTTTTGCCTTGCGGGGTCACAGCCCCATGGAGCAGATGAAACAGAAACCACAAACAGGGTTCCAATGCAGTTCCCTAAAAGGTATTGGCCCAGTGGTGATACTGTATCCTGCAACATGTGAATCCCACTGTGTGAGAACCCCAAAGGGGAGGAGGAAGCACTGGAACTGAAAGAACACGTAGATGGTGCCACACCATAT
The DNA here is from genome assembly GCF_029931775.1 of Euleptes europaea. Taxonomy (NCBI): domain Eukaryota; kingdom Metazoa; phylum Chordata; class Lepidosauria; order Squamata; family Sphaerodactylidae; genus Euleptes; species Euleptes europaea. The sequence goes on from NC_079317.1 coordinate 27,579,243, forward strand.
GCAGAGTGCTTGAGCTGTCTGTTGCTACCATGAACATGACTCATGACTGACCTCGTGTCTCTTTTGGCCATTTCCAGGCAGGCTGCCACCAGGGGCCGAGGTCACGAGGGGCTCCATTCACACTGCAGAGCCAACCATCCGCTGGGGTTACAAGATGACCAACATTTACAATGACGAGTGTATCTACCTGCTCTGCTGGTTGCCAACTCTCTTCTTTCAGCCTGTCCTCCTGTACCACTGGAAGCCGTTTACCCAGACAGTTGTATAACTAGCATGCCTGCACCTGTCATGAACATGAAATCATAGAGACAACATTGCTGTTGTGATTCTGTTGTCAGTCTATGCAGTTTCAAAGGCGAGGTAGAGATTGAGAGAAGTGTCGATTTGCTTTCAGGATTTTGTTCCAGACGATGTTCAATAAATGCTTGGAATTGTTCCACGGCTGTGTCTCTTTTTTTTTTAGTGGAGTTTGCGAGAGAGGGATCTTTGCTCACCCCATCTCATCACTCACTTCTGCTGTCTTCAGCACAGGGCTCATACTGAGACACTGCTGAAAGGATCCTCCAATCCCCCAGCAATTCTTTTGCTCACTGTAGCAACAACATTACTGTTAACAGTGCTCTGGTACCGTCTGTCCAACACCCTGGAGCATATCTGGAAAGAAAGGTTAATTTTCCCTGTAGGGGTGAAACTAGAGGTCTGTTAGCTGTCTAGCATGACCTTTGCAGCCAAAAATGAATTTAATTTGATTTAAAAACATGGATTATTACCTGCGAGCCCCATAGTGGTCTTGCGCCTTTAAAAATTTACTGCTCTCAGTTTTTGTAATAGTTTAAAGAACAATGTAATCCCTTATTAATGATTGGACGTATTCTAGTCTGGTGTTATTGACTGAGGGTACTTTCATATGTGAGGTTTAAAATGATCTTTGGGGTTCTCTCATACTATTCATGGGAATGTTAATTTGTAGTGGAGAGGAGCATTTTTATTCTTCCTTAATTACCTCAGAGCTGTGCAACAAAATGATAAATTATAGGACCAGTACAGGGCCAGGTCAAAGACAGAGGAAAGTGTAGTTACCACTCTGTAGCCACAGTTCTGCCCTGACCTGGATGGCTGAAACTAACCCCGTTTTGTCAGATCTTGGATTCTAAGTAGGGTCGGGCCTGGTTAGTATTTGGATGGGAGACCACCAAAGAATTCCAGAGTTGCTATGCAAACCACCTCTGTTAGTCTCTTGCCTTGAAAACCCTACGGGCTCGCCGTAAGTTGGCTGCAACTTGACAGCACTTTATAAACACACAGCCCCAGTTCTCCAAGCATTCAGTGGGCTTCTGTAAAAGTGCCGTCAAGTTGCACCCAACTTACGGCGAGCCCTTAGGATTTTCAAGGCAAGAGACTAACAGAGGTGGTTTGCCATTTGTACACCATGCTTTAAACCATGAGCTCTCTATCCTATAATCCTTTGAACATCTTGGAGTCCCTCCTTGAGATTATAGGGTAGAGAGCTCATCAGCTTCAGATATTGCAGTTACAACAGTGTTGGAAGCTCCAGGTAGAGCTGCATGCTCTAATAAACGCAGAGCCGCTGCCAAAAAATGCAGCTTTGTGGCATGTTCTACCTCTCAGTTACATGTAAAATGTACACCATGCTTTAAGATCATCATGTTGTGAGTTCTTCTGTTCCTATTATTAGCTGCTGTTTCCAGAGACAGAGTAAGACATCAAGTGCGAGGACTTTTTCTACTCACTATAGTAAGGGGAAGACCTTTTCTACACTGAGTTGTAACGTCCACGTTTAGTGGCTGATTTCTGGGAAGAGAGTTCTCGCTTTCCCTAAATCCACAGGGTACCCCTTTAATGAACCCAGGTGGGTGAGATCTTTTAAGTAGTCAGGGAAAGGCAATTTGCATATGGTCAGAGATGCCCTTCTCTATTGTCGAAGGCTTTCACGGTCAGAGTTCATTGGTTCTTGTAGGTATTTTCTTTCCTGGCGTTTCGCCAGCAGCTGTGGCAGGCATCTTCAGTGTTACTCCTCTGAAGATGCCTGCCATAGCTGCTGGCGAAACATCAGGAAAGAAAATACCAAGACCACGGTTACACAGCCCGGATAACCTACAAGAACCAATGCCCTTCTCTATTCTTATTTTATGCGTAGTCCAGAGAATCTTATAACCTGTCAGCAAAACTAAGATCTGAACTAAGTGTAGGCATCAAATGCCAAGGACTGTGACTTGTATTAAGCTTTAATCTTATCAGAGGTGATCAACAGTGCTGCAGATAGTAGTGGTCTCCCTTTTTTCTATTGCTTTCCTGCGGTCCCTTCTTTGGGGGTTCTCAAGAAGCACTCTCCATAGAGGCTGGAGGTCCTTCTCCACCCCCTCTTCCCATGACTGCCGTCGGACTTTAAACCAGCATGGTCATGTTCTAATCTTGCTTTGTGACAGAGTGGAATACAAGAGACCTCCTCTGCCACCCACCTCCTCATCAGAGCTACTGTTCCGCTTGCTGTTCCTGTATCACATGACTTATTGAACTGTAGAACGGTTTCAGCATTTTCTGTGCTTTTTTTTTTTTTGTGAAGTAGTGATTGCACAGAAAATTAGCCAGTTCCTCTTATAAAGCAAAAATAGCCTGTAAACCAAAAGTAGCCTTGGATAGCAGTGCACCTAAGTTCCATGTTTTCCATGAAAGATTGACAGGCAGTCTGCAAAAAGAATAGATTATGGAATGTCCTTGGACTGTGCAACGTCCGACTGTAGCTTGTGAAGGAGTGGGGTGGGCTACCTGGCAACAACCCACCTGGCTTGTCCAGCAGCAAGAGTCACCTGGGTGGAGGAAGGTGGGACCAGGGGCAGGAAGAGACAGCCAGGGTAGCCTCAGCAGCAGGGCAGCTTTGGCAGGCTTCTACAGTGAGTCTCAGAGAGCAAGCTTGGAGGAGGGAGCTATGGGCCCAGGTGATCTCAGGCAGATCATTGCTGTGGAGAGGAGGAGCTGGCTAAAGCACAGGGAACAGAAGAGGAGGACGGAGCTTAGCACAGGTACCAGGTGTGGGGGCGGGGCTATAAAAAGAGGAAGTAGAAATGGGAGGGGGGCTGGCTAGAGGGAAGACGGTACAGGAGCAGAGACAGAGAGGGAAAAGCAAGCCAACTAGGAGAAGGAAGAGGAAGAAGAGTGGTTTCAGGGAGGTTTCCAGGCAATGAGGCAGGTTACAGGATTGTGGCTCTTGTCCCTTGTAATCCTGAGGTGGGTGGAGCTAACTATGCCTTCCAGTGCTCAGACCATTTAGTTTATGATAAACCACCTGTGAAAGAAAGAATGCAATGACTGGGCTGGTTCTTTTGAGACCTCACGGACCCAGGTATTATGTTCCCCTGCCCCCAGAGGAGTTGGCATGATTACATTTTCCCCACAAAAAGACCCTGCATATGTAAAGCTAGGAGAAACATTTTCACCTAGCCTTATCTCTTCTAGCTTTCTGTGTGTAGGAATTTGTTTCTGTGGGATGGTGAATGTCTGAGCCCTCCCAGACTCCCTATCCCAGAAGATCTCAGACAGTCCAGGATGAGTTTAAGTGTAGACTAGGCCTCAGTGTTCTGAGAGAAAAATTAGTTGTGGAGTTTTGATTAAAATTTCCATCAGAGAAAACTATTTGTCATCCGCCATCTGTCCCACTGATGTTCTCATAAAATATATTTAACTTTCTAATGCAATCCAGCCTTTTCATAGGCTTCTGAAGAAGTCTGCATGCAGTTTTCTGAATTCTGAAAGTCCTCTAATACTCCTGTATTTAATCTTCGCTCAGTAACTCCCTGCCTCAAATATGAAGTATGCCTTTAAAGTAGTACCACAGGATACATCTGTCTTAACCTAAGCATCAAGTTAATATACCATCTCATCTTATGAATTCTGGCAGGTCTTAATAAGATCTGATTTTTTTAAAAATCAAGTGGGAAGGAAATCTATTTGTGCAAATTTCCAAGAATCGTCTTCAACATATAAGTATTTAAACGCCTTTATTTATTACAGAGATAGTCAGGATAAGCATGAGGACAAGAAAGAAGGCAGCATATTGGACTCTTGATTTGAGGCTGAAGCCATATGATTCGTGCAGCTTCCTGCCAGATGTGGAGGCTGCTGACCAGTCAAAACTGAATGTGGCAAATCAGAGCCACCACTAGATGCCTATATTAATGCTGCTCAGAGTGTTATGTTGGAATGTTTTAGGCTAACATTGTCCAAAATGTGGCCCACGGGGCAAAAGCAGCCTGCCTCAACCCATGGCGCAAAAATATTTTTGAGCTGTTCAAGCCTAATACCGCTACATCATGAAACTGGGGTGTTATGAGGAATAGCTCATAAACATCTGCCCTATCACTGTGGCTCAGTTTCAAGAGGAGCCGAGCAAGAAGAGACAGTATCCCTACGATTTTGGAGGTGAGTATATGAATCCCAGAGCTATCCTGAAATTTCTGGCTGTGTGGCCAAACTCTGAACATTGTTTAGGTGCAGCTGGCTTTGTGTAAGATCATTCTCTTTCATGAAACTGTTGAAATTGAAGCTGAGAAGCTATCATCAGTGATGTACCCTGGATTACAACTGAGATGTGCCCTGACTGAATACATCTCACAGTTCAGTCTGTTACATACCAGTATTCTCATTAACATGATCAACATTGATCAGTGACTAGCGCTAGGTGAGAACCCTCTTGTATGGATAAAGTTGATTAAATGTGGGGGTTTTTTGTACTGCTTTTGTATTACCTGTAAAACCATATTTTTGAATAGCTAACAGGCTATACCTCATCATTGTTATCAATACTAAAATTATGCAGCCAACAGATTTCTGATCATATGGCACACTATTGAAGAAACGTAGGCACCCCTGTTTTAGGCAGTATAAACTTATATAGGTGTGTTTTTGTTCTTCAAAAACATGTCTACTTTAGCGTTGTTGGCATTAAGGTCCTATAAATGGTGATGACTGATTCTAACCATTTGCTATCATGGCTTGAAAAAGAAGAGGGAATGGCTGTTTTTCAAAAGGATAACTTTTCCAGTGATGGAAAAGGTTTACCTGCATGACTCCCCATTAACTGTAATGTTAATCAAACTACTTTGAAGCCCTGTGAGCTCACTGTTGGTATCCTGCCGGTCCAAAAGCAATTATTCCTGCCCCAGCAGTAGGAGACAAACGAGGACTGAATGCAGGGTTAACAGTTTGACAGCATGGCTTGTATTACCTAAATTCTTCTATGTGCACAAAAAAATAAGGAGATGCTCTCCCTTCGCAATACAGATCTGTTCTTGCTTTCCAAACAGTGTAGGCACACAACAGCTAAATAGCTAAGCTAGACCAATGATCATTATCACATTTTCCATAAATCACAGTGACTATGATTTTAAACAATTTTGGGCTCAAACAGGATGCTTATATATCCAGGGTTCTTTTTTTTTTTTTTAAGGTGTAATGTTGTAAGAATGACATGATTTATATTTTGCAACATGTATGTTTTGGATCATCATAGGGAGGGGCTGAGGCTCAGTGGTAGAGCCTCTGCTTGGCATGCAGAAGGTCCCAGGTTCAATCCCTGGCATCTCCAGTTTAAGAGATTAGGCAAGTAGGTGATGTGAAAGACTTCTGCCTGGGACCCTGGAGAGCCGCTGCCGGTCTGAGTAGACAGTACTGACTTGGATGGACTAAGAGTCTGATTCAGTATAAGGCAGCTTCATGTGTTCATGTATTCATCAATTCAGAGTGGAGCAAGAGAGGGAATGGGAAGATGATAATAATAGAAGTATATGAGTCGATGTGGATGTTTCTTAGAAAGCATTGCTCACTGATGCTCAGAATAATACTTCCCTTTTATACTCTTCCTAAGTGTCAAAGCATTTCATGTACGTTATTTTGGCAACTCTTAGAAGTGCCTCCATAGTCCTGTGTTACATTGCTGTATTGAAGATGGAAGGAAAGGGGGTGGCTGGGGAAGAAATAGTGGCCACGTCCTTGGACAAAGAAACATTTGAACTAGGGCAGCCCATGCTCTTAGCCCTTGTGCCACACTAGCTATCATTTCACAGAAGTACTTGAAGCTCACCTTTTTCCATTAACCCCTTTCCTCCACTGTATTCCGTAAAATGCCTACCCTTAAAGTTGTGTTTCCAAGTGACAGTCAGGATTGTATCCTATGGTTTGTTTCTACCAAGCGAAGTGATCTTCCATCTGAAGGCTGATTTCCCTCTCCCACTGCAGACCTCTCCCCATGCTGAAGGCCCTCTGCGAAGAATTTTGGGGGGTTGAATGGGCTGCAAAAAGAGCAGGGGGGCAGGAAAGTCCCTTTCTTCAAGTACTGCTGGTTTGTTGGATATCAGCCATGCTTCTGTCTCACATCTAATTTGACTCTTAATGACTTTCAGATGACATCAAAGCTCTTTTTTTTAATGGAGGTGCGAGCCTCTGCCATATATTTTAATCATCGTATTTCTATTGTCCTTCGCTGAACGTAGAACTGCAAAAGACTGTCCACCTTTAGCATGTGTATGAATGTATAACAACTGGGGCCAAAGCAGCGGTTTAGTCTGTGGCTAACCTGAGTTGTGCCAGCAACTGAAATGGAAAGCTGTGGTCCATTCCCCCAGAAGACCCATGCATCACATACAGCACTGGAGACTTGAGGGGGAGACAAAAGAGGTCTGAGAGGTTACTTCTGAAAAGAATGTAAACCATCAATCTCTCTCTCTCTTTCTCTCTCTTGTTTTGATTTATAGCAACTGCAGTCTGCAGCATTTTAAAAGCATGATCAATTTTATGCGCTAACATTTGCTTCATATTTTAGTGCTTATGCTGTGTTATGAGTTTCTTTAGATGAGCAAAACAATGGTTGCATATAGCCAGGGGCAAAATAAATCTTGAGCAGCTGTGTGCTTGCTGGAAGTAAGCTATTTCCCCCCACGCTAGAACACAGTTTGCACCTTTGAGTGTACAGGTTATTATCTTTTTGCTTGTGGGGGGCAGCAACACTCTATGAAATGTCGATCTGACAATTGGGAATGCTCAGAAACGTGGGGTGGGGAGGGGACGGTTTCATGTAATTTTTGAGCTGATTGACTTTGGTTTTCTTGAAGGCTGCTATATTCCCGTGGACAGTCATCTGAAGGCCAGAATAAATGAATTCTTTCACAGATGTTTAGGCTGTATAACAAAGGGCTTTTCTGCACTGGGTTTTTGCTCCAGCTTAAATCATAGAAATAATAATGTGCCATCAAGTTGTAATGGGCTCATGGTAACCCCAGGACTGTGGGGTTTTCCAAGGCAAGAGATGGGCAGAGGTAGTTTGCCATTGCCTTCCTCTGCATAACAACCTGTCTTCCTTGGTGGTCTCCCATCCAAGTACTAACCAAGGCTGACCCTTCTTAGCTTATGATGAGATTGGGCAAATCAGGGCTATTCAAGGCTGCTAAAATGACATAAATAAAATTCTTAACTATGTTGGTTTCCCCCCTTCCTTACACACAGTATCATTTGCCAGTTACTGTTCTGCTGTTTTTTCTTCAAGATTTTCCCATGTTTTTTTCAGAACGTTTTTGCGCTGGTATTTAAAAAAAAAAAACAGGAAAAACTGGAGGGGGTGGGGAAGGGGGTAGTGCTGGTAGGTAGTGCTGGGGAGGAGCCAGTGGTTGTGGTGCATGTTGGCACCAACGACGTGGGGAAATGTCCCAATATGCATCACTTTACACTTGCTCACATTGAATCTCATTTGCCATTTTAATGCCCATTCTTCCAGTACGCAGAGATCCTTCTGGAGCTCTTCACAGTCCGATTTTGTTTTAACCACCCTAAATAATTTGGTGTCATCTGCAAACGTGGTTACTTCACTGTTTAACCCCAACTCCAGGTCATTGATGAACAGGTTCAAAATGTGAGTAAGTGTAAAGTAATGCATATTGGGACAAAAAATCCCAACTTCACATATACACTGATGGAATCTGTGCTGGCAGCAACAGACCAAGAAACGGATCTTGGGGTTGTAGTGGATAGCTCAATGAAGATGTCAACCCAGTGTGCAGCTGCTGTAAAAAAGGCAAATTCCATTCTGGCCATAATTAGACGAGGAATAGAGAATAAAACTGCTGATATCATACTGCCCTTGTACAAATCTGTGGTGAGACCACACTTGGAATACTGTGTACAGTCCTGGTCACCACACCTAAAAAAGAATATTACAGAGCTTGAGAAGGTGCAGAAAAGAGCAACCAAAATGATTAGGGGAGTAGAACTACTGTCCTATGGGGAGCGGTTAAGACTTACGGCTGTTTAGCTTGGAAAGAAGGCGGCTGAGGGGAGACATGATAGAGGTCTATAAAAGTATGCATGGTTTGGAGAGAGTGGACAGGGAGAAGTTTTTCTCCCTCTCCCATAATACTAGATCATGGTGTCATCTGCTAAAGCTGGAGGGTGAGAGATTCAAAACAGATAAAAGGAAGTATTTTTTCACACAACGTACAGTTAAATTGTGGAACTCCCTGCCCCATGATGTGGTGATGGCTGCCAGCTTGGAGGGCTTTAAGAGGACCTATTCATGAAGGAGAGGGATATTCATGGCGGTTAGTTAGAATGGATACTAGTCATGGTGCATACCTATTCTCTCTAGTATCAGAGGAGCATGCCTATTATTTTGGGTGCGGTGGAACACAGGCAGGATGGTGCTGCTTCAGTCATCTTGTTAGTGGCTTCCTAGAGGCACCTGGTTGGCCACTGTGTGAACAGACTGCTGGACTTGATGGGCCTTGGTCTGATCCAGCAGGGCCTTATGTTCTTATGTTCTTAAGGGGGTAAGTAGTGACTTGCAAATGATTCTGTGTGTAAGGGAGGGGGGAATGCACTGAAGAAGCCAAGCAAAAACTAGCATGGAAAAGCCCTTAGTCTGAGACCTACATAACAGCTGCTGGTGATCTGAGAAAAAAATGGATACCTACAACCTGAATGCAACCTGCTCACACACATGTGTCAAAAGCTCTTTGTTATATGAGAACTCTGCGCAAAACATTCAGCTAGACAGTCTGTGAAGCAGAGATTCTTTCTGGACTTTGTGCAGATACTTAGATGTTCTTTATCAACCCTGGTGATAGTTTCAGGTGGATAGCTCTGTTGGTGTGCAGTAGAAAAGCAAGATTCGAGTCCAGTGGCACCTTAAAGACCGATGAGATTTTCAGGGAATGAGCTTTTGAGAGTGAAAGCTCCCTTGCTTTTACTGTCAAAAGGTTATATCCTGGAAATATTGTCAAGCTTTAAGGTGCTATTGGACTCAAATCTTATTAACTCTGAATTTCAACACCCTTTCTTTTTATGCCCTAGGTCTGAAAGGTCTAGTTTGGTGTGTTACATTTCTTCTGTTTGTTCACTGTTATTTCTGCACACTCACAAAACAGACACAGCAGACAAATATCAAGGAAAATTACAGGAGGGAATAATATCTCGGAGAGTTTGAAAGAAAATTGTGCTGCTGAGACCTGGTGGGATTATATATATATATATATATTTTTCTCAAGCTGCTACCTGGCTATTGATGGCCTCTTTTCACATTCAAGTGACCTTTTGAGAGTTGAGCTTTTGCTGCTGCTGAGGAAATGCTGTTTCAGCTTCTTCATTCGAGCGCAATGGAGGTGTTCATTGGCAGGTTGGAGTGGTTTCTGCCCAGTTCACAGTTAGTATTTCCATAGGGAATGCAGCGGAGAGAGTTTTCTGAAACCTTATTTCTTTCCTGGGTGATCTAATCTGAAATGAGATCATAAATCTGCATAAAAGAGCATGCCCTGTTGGGGAAACTAATCTGAAACCATGCAGACGTAGCTCTTGCTGAGGTGCCAGGCCTGTGTCTGGGGGTGCACGTGATTGAATGCTTCCCCATGCCTTCCTGTCCCCAGACTTTCTACACAGAAACAAAATATCAGTGATCTCTTGAATATGTTTGTTTTCTAGAGGAGTAGTCCATCATGAGAGCCCCCTCTTGCAGTCAGAGTTAGTTCAGCCTAGATATAGATTTACCACCGCTGCTGCTGCTGCTGCTGCTTCTCCTTCTCCTCCTCCTCCTCCTCCGATAGTAAATCGGCAAGATTTCAGGCAGAAGCTCTGTTTTACAAGATGCCTTTTAAAATGAACATATTGTTTTAAAACATTTTCTTGCCTACACACAGCTTAACTTCAGTCAAACAGTTACGATCCTTGTGCTATAGGGGCAACTGCTGCCAAAGCAGCATTTTTAAAGATCTGCACAGCCAGATGGACCTCTAATGGCCAGCCAGAAGCTGTGTTGGCCAAAGCCCCATCTGGCCCACCCACTTTCAAAAAACACTTGACAGATGCCAGGAAAGGTGTCAGCAGGTACCGTGGTACCCATGGGCAAGATGTTGGGGACCCCTAAGGTAGAGCTTAGGGAACAGGCATTCTTTCAAATATACAGGCCCCAGGCTATGTTATATTCAAGCTTCACACAGAGTTGATTTATGCTTGATCACTAAATGACTGGAGCAGCCTAATTCCCTAAGCTGCTTCTAATGAAATAATTAATTATACAAATGTCAACAGTGTGTCAACCTCCTGGATGTGTAGTCCTTCTGCCTGCTTCCTAGTGCCAAGACAGGCTGGGTCTTAGTGTTTTGCTGGTGGTAAAAAGCAGTTTCTACTAATAAAATCCAGACAATTTCCAAGAAGGAGAAGGTGGCGGCAGTGGAGGATGAGTTGGTTTTTCATACCCCGCGTTTTTTCTACCTTTAAGGAGTCTCAAAGCAGTTTATAATCGCCTTCCCTCCCCCTCCCCACAACAGACACCTTGTGAGGTAGGTGGGGCTGAGAGAGTTCAGAGAGAACTGACTAGCCCAAGGTCACCCAGCAGGCTTCATGTGCAGAAGTGGGGAAACAAACCTGGTTCACCAGATTAGAGTCCACCACCCTTAAACACTACACCATGCTGGCTCTCAAAGCTTTACATTAAATTTGGGGTAAAGGAGGACAACTTGGGAGTTATAATTGATTTTTTATTGGGGAAACAAGACAGTGGAACATAATAGTCCATAACTTTTCCCAAAGTCAAAGTGGGAAACAGAAATAGGATCCTTTAGTCAGCTATAGGGATAGCACTAGGGAAAAGACTAATTGTCAAAAGCTGTCTGGTTTGACTTGTATATTCCCAGTTCAATTTTATTTCTCCCTTGTCAGAAAAGAGCCCATGGGTCCTTGTTTGCACACCAGCTGTACTTTTTTTGGGGAGCCAAGTGAAAAACGTTTCCCCGCTAGAATTACTGTTGAGCTAGTGTGGGTTTTTGGGTGATCAGCTCCCTCAGAACTAAAGAATTTGCTTAGCATTTCAGCCCATTGTAAGCTACAGACCATTTGGCTGGAAGTGATCATAATATCACCCTGGCTTTTGCCAAGTTTTTCCCTCATGTAATCAAATCTAACAGATAGACCAGAGCAACCTAATACCCTAGTTGTCATAGGCGTTATTTATTGTTATTATTACTGTTATTCATTTTTGTTGTGCCGTTGTTGGAACAGTTTGTGCTCAAGACTGTTGTCATAAAAGCAGAGAATAAAAGCAAAGCTCAAGTCTGTTGTCATAAAAGCAGAGAATAAAAGCAAAGCTCCCTCAAAGCTCCTATTGACTTGGAAGAGCCGTGGCTCAGTGGTAGAGCATGTGCTTGGCAGGCAGAAGGTCCAGGGTTCAATCCCTAGTTGAAAGGACCAGGCAGTAGATGATGTGAAAGACCTCTGCCTGAGACCCTGGACAGCTGGTGCCTGAGTAGACAATACTGACCAAGGGTCTGATTCAGTATCAGGCAGCTTCATGTGTTCATGTGTGAGTTTAGGCAATATGCTGTGGAAAGGGATCTTATCCTGAACGCTGACAGCTCCACAGATGTCATTTCAACTGAGGACACAGGATGACTTCTCATTCAGCAGCACTTCACCTCTGGATGGCCGGCAGCACCTCAGCAGATACAAGTTTTACTGTTCCAGGGAACATCCTTAGCTGTCTTCCTCAGCCCTCCCACTTGCCCCTTCCCACAAAGATGGCTAGGCGACAATTTACACTGTCCTCAAAACTTCCCTCCCCCATGGCAATATTCTCAAATCTGTCACTTCTTAAAAGCTTACATTATCTTTTCAGTTAAACAGTGCTTACATTTAGCCCACTCTGGGCCTTGCCAGTCTTCTCCTTTCAGATTCTGCAGAGGTTTCCACCAAAGCAGTCATTAGCCTCAGAGTTACGTGAATAGACTGTGAAGTTTCTATCTCTGGAACCGTGCGAGTCAGACACTGTGTGAGTTTTACTCCCTCGGTCTTTTCTGTTGAGGCTAAGGCTCAGCTCTGATGTCCTGCAAGCCATGGTTTGATCGGACTGACTGGGTAGCGTGATCATCCAAACACAGATCTGAACCATAGTTTGATTTGTTAACCACAGTCTTAACCATGGTTTCATGTGACGTACAAAAACAGACACCCTGGCTTTTCCATGCACTGGGATACTTGTCGGCTCTCTGTGAGGAAAACAGGGAAAAGAAAGAAGGCAATGAACCTATCGCCAAGGCAGTCCAGGATTTCAACAATGATCTGTGAGCCGAGTTCTCATTTCATAAACTAACCATAGTAATAATAAACCAATTCTTCCGCTCAGGTCAGTAAGAACTCTCTCTGCTTAGACTTTCCCAGTGGCTGATCCCATGCTTCAGAATGGGCTTCCTGAGGAAGGGAGAAAGGCCTCAACCTTGTAAAGATTTCCGAGGCTCTGTAAAGCAGCTTTTCTGACATACTTTTGATGGCTTGTAGGTAGAGGTTATGGTCTGCTCCTTTTTACCTGTATTTCTGTGAACTGAGAATTTAGTTGGCTTTAATGTAAGCAACTTTGAGTCCCGTTGATTGCGACAAAGTAGGATATCAGTATTCTGAATAAATAAACCATAGTTTTGTTTAAGTCTGAACTGAGTCTCTGTGTCTAAGTCCAATAGGTGTTTCTTCCTACACCTTTTGAGGCTACAATGCCAAGAACACCTGGTCATCACCTGCAGTCATATCCTCATTATCCAGATATATTTCATAAAGTCAGTTCTCCCCCACCCCACAAGAATCTATAGGTGCATGACAGAAAAACAGCCATCTACCCATCTGGATGGGGTGCTAAGTGTGCAAATGTCTCTGTTATGAGCAAGAAACTGGAGCATCATTTCTTAAGTTTAACAGATGGGGAGGGGTTGTGGCTCAGTTTGTAGAGCATCTGCTTGGCATGCAGAAGGTCCCAGGTTCAATACCCGGCATCTCCAGTTAAAGGGACCAGGCAAGTAGGTGATGTGAAAGACCTCTACCTGAGACACTGTAGAGTCTGAGTAGACAATACTGACTTTGATGGACCAAGGGTCTGATTCAGTAGAAGGCAGCTTCATGTGTTCATGTGCCATCGGATCACTGAAGGCCTGGGATTGTTTTCTGGAGATGGTCCTGAAAGTCTCTGCAGCCTTCCCATTAGAATATGCCCAGACATTAACTTCATACTCTGAGTGACTCATGAGGGCCAATACATAACTGATCTAAGAAGGTTTCTCAATTGTAGATGGCTGTGTGATATCTTGAGTCATGAGGGATCCTGCCATGGATTTCAGCTTATACAGGGCACATCTAATTCCTAAACGGGTAGCAAGAAAGTTTTGTCTAAATATCAAATCCATGAAATTTTAACTGGTTTTATCTTATAGATTGGCAAATCTCCCATTGTCTTAATCACAAGACTTTTCATTGATCCAATGTACATTCTCTTGGAAAACCTATATCGATGCGTGTCCCTTTCTTTCCTTTGTAAAGAAACAACTTTTCTTTTGAAAATCCCAGAATATGATATTGGTGATTATAGTTCCATGGCGATCAAATGGGAGGCTGGGGGGCAATGGGGGGGATACACAGGAATACATAGTAGTTATTTGTTCATCTAAAATATATTTGCAGCCACCCCAAGAGACCCAGACATACATTCCATTGTTATAGCTACTTTAAAGATGTTGATTGGTATGTATTTGATTTTCCAAGGCAACAGCTTATTTTATGTTGGTTTCAGGAAGCAATATATCAATAACCACATATTATTTGTGTTGGTTTCTTTTGCAGAAGAAACAAGTAAGCCAGACAAAGATCCGGGTGATCTCAACCATTTTGTTCATCCTGGCCGGTTGTATAGTTTTTGTGACCATTCCAGCAGTCATCTTCAAATACATTGAACAAGAATGGTCAGCTTTGGATTCCATTTACTTTGTGGTCGTCACCTTGACCACTGTTGGCTTTGGCGATTTTGTGGCAGGTGAGACATTTGATTAGTAAATTGGGGAAAGGACAGAATATGTTCCCCTGAATTCTACACTGTAAATGATATTTGAAAATGAATACGCTCTGCAGTTTGTTCTGATTGCAAATTATAAATACAGCTGGGGGCAATATGAACATGAAAGCCAGCTTCCACATACATATGATTGAGACCCACATTTTCAAATAGTGTGCTGTGCACACATTGTTCTCTTCCCCAATTGTGCCACTGGAGGTACATATTGGCATGGAGTTTTTATTTTAAAATGCTGTAATTGTTTTGCCAGTCCAGGAAGAGAGGGGCTATGGCTCAGGGTCAGATCACGTGCTTTGAATTCAGAAGGTCTCAGGTTCAGATCTTAAAGGATCTCAAGTAGCAGGCTGGGAAAAGACCTTTTATTTGTTTAAGACCTTGGTGAGCTCCTGCCAATCAGAGCAGATAATACTGATTTTGACAGATTAAAGATTTCACTCAGTATAAGGGACAAATTAAATGTGGTTGTCATGAAGATGCCATCATTGTTTTAAAGTGATTTTAAAATGTTGTAAGGAGCCCCCCCCCCTTTCAAGTGTGAAAACAGCCATGGGGCCCGCGTTTAGTTTGGCTCTAAGGCCACTTCATATTAGGGTAGGGTTGCCAACCTCCAGGTACTGGCTGGAGATCTCCCGCTATTACAATTGATCTCCATCCAATTGAGATCAGTTCACCTGGAGAAAATGGCCACTTTGGCGATTGGACTCTATGGCATTGAAGTCCCTCCCCTCCACAAACCCCACCCTCTTCAGGCTCTGCCCCAAATATCTCCATGTATTTCCCAACCCAGAGCTGGCAACCCTTTATGAGGGGGAGAAGAGGGCTGGATGCAGTCCCTTCTTGCTCTCCTCTACCTGCCACACAGTTGATCCGTGTGGGGGGTTACAATTTGTCAAAAGGGCTCCCAGTGGCCAGGTCCAGCTGCTCTAAACTCATTCAGTGGGATTGGAAAAGAAACTGACCAACATTGACTAGGATCCTATTGATGAGTTCTTGGCATGCTAGATATTCTCTACTGTGGAGAGTGCTTCCTCTTCAAATGTGGTGTAGTGGTTAAGAGTGGTGGTTTGGAGCCGTGGACTCTGATCTGGAGAACCAGGTTTGATTCCCCACTGCATGAGCGGCAGAGGCTAATCTGGTGAACTGGATTTGTTTCCCCACTCCTACACATGAAGCCAGCTGAGTGACCTTGGGCTAGTCACACACTCTCAGCCTCACCTAACTCACAGGGTGTCTGTTGTGGGAGGGGAAGGTAATTGTAAGCCAGTTTGATTCTTCCTTAAGTGGTAGAGAAAGTCAGCATATAAAAACCAACTCTTCTTCTTCTTTCGCTGTCACTTCCAGTTGCTCATGGGCTTATTGAAACCTATTGATCTTACTCAAAGGGAAGAGTTAGCGGCAGCTTGTGTGTGGAGGAACTCATTCATAGGATCCAAGCCATTCTTTTTATTTTGGGCATGGCAGGTGCCCATTTCACCAAATAAATCAACGGTGTGGTATCCCCTACTGGGAACCTATGGTGCCTAAATGATGCATACAAGTGAATGTGATTTTTCTGTTTTATGTACATTCGTTTCTAATACTCATAACCTTCCAAAGGGTGGCAGAAATGTTTTTCTCTGCAAAAGTGGAACACAGGATCACACGTACAGTCCGTCCAAAAAACCATTCGAAAGGTATTTGTTAAAGGGTTATATATAACACAATGTGGATGACAGGGGTGTTTTTTCTTTCTGGAACCAGCTTGCAGAATTTTATTCTTCATCCTTAATAGAATTTTTGGCAGGAGACCCATCCCATTATAGAAGTATGACACTGGATGCTAAAGACTAATGAGGTGTGTGCAGTGTGGATATTACGTACTTGCCGGGATGAGAACACTATACAGTCCTCGGCCATAAATATCTGTTCCTGTCAATTCTCAATAAGCAAATGTGCTGTTGGGGGACTAAAGGGCAAAGGAAGGAGGGAAAAATCATTCTTCAGGACTGTGATGAAGAGACGGGGCTTACTTTAGTTACATACTGCTCATTCCTGTTATCATTTTCTGTAGAACTTCCTGGACACAAAGTGCTTCCCGCTCCTTGGGTACAACCCACCAATCTTTGTTTTGTTACCACTATTTTTCCCTCTGGGATTTGGTATGATTGCCATGCATGGAGGGTGCACCATAGCGGTGGCTGCTGTGATCTGTTCTTCCGCCATTGTGAACTTTGTTCCCGCTAACAGGCATTAAAGATAAGTGGAGAATGGAGTTTTGTGTTAAAGGGAGATGACATTTGTGCAGTTTATGCTTCTGCTTCCCCTAAAATTCTTCAGGATGCAACCAGTGAGCATTAATGGTGTGATCCCTTGCATTCTTATACCCTTCTCAGACCATTAACTTCAGTGGAGTTAGGGTCGAACCATGCAGTGTGGTTTGTAACATGAATGCTTGAGTTCCCCCAACCGGACTTTGACTGGCACAGTCAGACATCTGGTTCAAGGGAACTCCTGTCCCAAGCATGCAGAGGCCCAATTCAGATTGGGACCACAGCATGGGAGGAGAAGGGACTCCAGCCCTCTATTTGCAAAATTCTTTGCTTTGGCTGGCTTGCTCCCTTAGATTGTAAGCTTCTTAGAGAAAGGGAATTACTTTGCTGATTTCCCCTTTCCCACTATAGTAGGGGTCCCCAACATGCCCATGGGTGCCATAGCACCCGCCAACACCTTTTCTGGTGTCCGCCAATTGTTTTTATACTGGTTGGTCTATATCGGGGTCTCCAACATGGTGCTTGTGGGTGCCACGGTGCCCTCCGACCCCTTTTCTGCACCTATCAAGTGTTTTTAGGTAGTGGGTGGGGCCAGGTGGGGCTTTTGTCCAGCAGTTCTTCTGATTGACTATTGGAGATTTGGATGGCTTTGTAGAGTTTTTTTTTTAAATGTTGCTTTGGCAGCAGCGGCCACCACAGCACAAGGATCTACACTGAGTTACTGAAGTTAAGCTGTGGCAACCTCTCGTGGCTGGCTCCACCTCCTGCGGCAGCCCTTTTGTGGCAGCCCTTTTGTCCCTGTGCCCACCATGCCGTGTCAGAATTCCAAATGGGCCTTCAGGTTCAAAAAGGTTGGGGACCCCTGCACTATAGCCTCCCCATCCACATGGGTCCTGTGACCTCAGGAATAAACCTTCCTGGGTTCAGATATGGCTGCTGGGAGCAAGGAAAGTTGGGAAGATCAGTGATCCTTACCCAGTGTTTGCACAATCCTTGTTCTGAATCCAACCCCTTATTTGAGCATAAAAAGCAGCACACAATTTTAAAAAATAAAAAATAATGAATCAAGTTGAGACTTCCTTCCTGCTGTCAGCTACTTACCTTTAGAGGACTATTATGCAGAGATCCAGCATGTGAAGAGATCCTCAGAGAGCCTGCATATTGTGTGCTAACAGCAATCATCCCATGAATACTGTGGTTCCCCTTTAGTCTTTATTGACAGCATCTCTAGGACATTTTCCCCTTTGAGCTCAACTGGGAAAAACTGTTTGTAACATTTAGGTGACAGTTCATCAAAGAGATGGAGATCAATAAGGAGATCAAGCCCCTCTATGCTGGTTACTTTTGGGGGGGGGAATTATATGATTGAAAAATTCAATGCAATATTTTTTTTTACAAACCCCTAACACTGGAAAGAAACAGCAGAACAGGCTGGAGGAAAGTAGGAATAGTTATAGGATTGCCAGGTCCCTCTTCGCCACCAGTGGAATGTTTTTGGGGCGGAGCCTGAGGAGGGCGGGGTTTGGGGAGGGGAGGGACTTCAATGCCATAGAGTCCCATTGCCTAAGCGGCCATTTTCTCCAGGGGGACTGATCTCTGTCGGCTGGAGATCAGTTGTAATAGCAGGAGATCTCCAGCATCACTAGGAGATCCAGTACCTGGAGGTGGCAACCCTAGATCGTTACCATGTGCTGCCTGCTTGCTCTGTGCCATGGATCCCCTCAATCCACTTTAGTTGGTTCTCCCAATGGGATGTGCATGATTAGAATAACCTCACTGCAGCATAGAAGAAAGTGCCCCAACTACTTGCCCTCTTTGAGAAGTCGGAAGCTCTGGAGGCGAAGCAACACAGTGTATGTTGAGAGAGACTTGCATCAGAAACAATATTTGGGTCCCTGCCAAACAATTGCACACTTTGGTTTTTATATGTGTCTTCAATCATTGTAAGCACGCTCCTGAACAGGCTGGGTAAATTGCACTTTAAGGCTCCTTTGGAATGTATCGGATTGCTAACAGCCTGTAAAAGTGCAAAACCTCAGGCGAATGTGGGAGGAGAGTGAGGGTGGGGTGGGGGCGGGGGGGGAGAACACTCAACCAGAATACAGAAAGGAAAAAAAAATCCTGAGTTTTCCTTCTGGCCATATCTGAATAAATGACATTTTGTGGGCCTTTCTCAATTAACCATCACATTTGGCCTGTACCGAAGAGGGGAAGTAAGGTTGTGTTACCAGTTAATCATGCTTAAAATGTAGCTGTGGATACAGCAAAAGATGTTTCCAGTCTAGAATTGCAGTGCCATCCTGATAGGGATGCCAGGTCCCTCTTCGCCACCAGTGGGAGGTTTTGGGGGCGTAGCCTGAGGTGGGCAGGGTTTGGGGAGGGGAGGGACTTCAATGCGACCGAGTCCAATTGCCAAAGCGGCCATTTTCTCCAGGTGAACTGATCTCTATTGGGTGGAGATCAGTTGAAATAGCAGGAGATCTCCAGCTATTACCTGGAGGTTGGCAACCCTATATCTTGAGCAAAGCTACACCATTCTAAGCCCATTGACTTCAATGTGTGTTGACACGTAGAGCACAGAATTATATCGCAGCTGCTGTGTACTAGAGAAGGCAAGATCTGATAAAGAGAGATTAGAAGATAGATTTTGAATGAGATGTTAGGTTTTGAGGTCTGAGAAAAAAGAGTTAGTCTAATGTAAATGTAAATTAAATATCTGAGAGGATATCAGATCTTTAATCAGTTTCCCTGTCTGGGGAACTGTTTCAGCAGGGCAGCGTGGTTTTGCTAGGTCTGGTGTGTAACTAAGTTGCAGCAGAGGGCTGATATGTTATAAACCTGCCTGACAGTGTTTTCCTGAGGCGTGTACAGTTTGAAGCCTAACATCCCAAAATTCATGGTTGGCTGTAAATATTTGCCTTGGTTGTGTGCCTATCACGTCGCCTATCTGTCTGCCTATCCCATTTTTATCCCAGCTTTCCTTTGAGGAGTTCAAGAGGGCATTCACAGTTTTCTTCTTTGCATCCTTTAATATTTCTTCCATGAATCATGCCAGACCACAAACCAAACACTGATTTTTGCCCTCCCCCTCAATTCAGGAGGAAATACTGAAATCCAGTATCGGGAATGGTACAAGCCCTTGGTGTGGTTCTGGATCCTGGTTGGCCTTGCCTATTTTGCTGCAGTCCTCAGTATGATCGGAGATTGGCTACGGGTTCTTTCAAAGAAGACTAAAGAAGAGGTAGCTATGGGATACTGATTCATATTGGTGGGGTGGCCAATGGAATGTAAGTGCTGGTTTTGATTTGCTAGCTGCCATTTTAAGCCCTTTTCCCTTTCCTGCATTCGCTCTGCTTTCTTCAGTGGGCACTTTGTAGAACTGTAGTATTGATTCCAACACAGAAAAGAAAGAGAATTAGGAATTGATTGAACTACAAAGTGCTTTGATGAGGAAAAACTGCAATCATTAAAGAAAAAAAGGTTCACTGATTTCAGGGTCTCCAGGAATTCCGCCCCGTCTAACTCAATACGGTAACCCATTACAAGGAATCTCAGTTTCTAAACTGCAGGACTGAACACAGTTATCTATAAATATTTTGATATTATTTGTTAAGCATCTCTAACACCTTGGCAGAGGATAGAAGAAGAATACACATGATAGGACTTGGTTGTAACTGTATGCCATTGCATTGTAACACTTGGTCTCAAAGGGCGGGCCTATGGCTTTAATAGCCGGCGGTGAGAGGAGGCTTGAGTGCTTCCCATGTGGCTGCAAATGCATTACTTTGAATGGTATTAATGCAGTCCAGGAAAGCAGGGAAGAGCCATTTTGAAACGCAAAGGAATATTCTAGACCCTGTAGCTTTTGTCATTTGATTTTATGACTGTGGGACATTCTTGCACAGAAATGTTCGTTGCTTCATTTTATTAATTTGTTTATTTATTTAAAACATTTATATGCTGCTTTATCTCCTCAGACCCACGGCGGCTAACAATGCAAAACCAGGTTGGAAGGATCCAAAACATAACAGCCCAATTCACAAGATTCCTCCTCCCAAATAATGTGCAGATTAAAATAAATAAACACTGAATTAAAAAAGCAGAGATTACAGATTTCAAAGTGCACACAATTTTTTAAAATGCATATTAATGAAATCATAAAATTAATAAAATTGCTCCTCCTTCTCCACCTCTGCTATTTCCTACGAATAGTAAGAATTGTAATTACTGCTTGTGTTACTATGTTGTTATTACTGTAGATACATTGCTGCTGAGACAGGAAGGGTGCCTAGTTTTATCGTTGTATTTTATGTAACTATGTACTGATTTTAGATTGTTTTAAAGGTTGTGAGCAGCTCTGAGCCTGGCTTGGCCAGGAAAGGGTGGGCTAAAAATCAAATAAATCAAATCATCATCATCCTCGGTTTTCCTCAGGTTTTTTTCCTCCCTGTGACTTCTGTATTTTTTTTTCCTGACAGGTTGGTGAAATAAAAGCCCATGCAGCTGAATGGAAAGCCAATGTGACGGCAGAGTTCAGGGAAACACGGAGACGGCTCAGTGTGGAGATCCACGACAAACTTCAGCGGGCAGCCACCATCCGCAGCATGGAGCGCAGGCGTCTGGGGCTGGACCAGAGAGCCCACTCGCTGGATATGCTGTCTCCGGAGAAACGCTGTGTCTTTGCTGCCTTGGACAGTGGCCGCTTTAAGGCTTCATCTCAGGAAAGCATCAACAACAAACCTAACAACTTGCGCCTTAAAGGGACGGAGCAGCTGAGCAAGCACGGGCAGGGGGCGTCAGAAGACAACATCGTCAACAAATTTGGCTCTTCGTGTAAGCTGACCAAGAGGAAAAACAAAGACTTGAAGAAGAGCATCCCCGAAGATGTCCGGAAAATTTACGAGACGTTCAGGAACTATTCGCTGGATGAAGAGAAGAAGGAGGAGGATTCTGAGAAAGGGTGCAACTCGGAGCATTCGAGCACTGCTGTACTCACTAACTGCATTGAGCAGCACATGGACCTGGAAAATGGAATGATACCCACTGAAACCAAAGAAAGGGAACACGAAAACAAATCTTTACTTGAAGACAGGAATTAAATGTTAAAAAAAAAACATTCTTTGACTTTAATGAACCAATGTTAGTCTTTTATACATGTATAAGATATATATAGATATATGTATCAAGACATGTGCCTTATACAGACTCCTAATTCAATCTGAATTAACATAGCATCCAAGAATATTTCACTGTGCCATAATGACCGAAGCGTGCTCCGCCAAAAGAAATCACGATGACAACACTGGGGAATGGCATCTGAAGGTGGAATATTGATGAAAATGTCAGCCTCCATAAATGCTTACCATTGGGGAAATACTGGTGCCGTGGTAATGCAGCTGGAAAGGGGACCACCATGGCAGGGATGTGTGAGAGCAAAGTCTTTGAAGAGCATTTTAGGAAGCAAGGAAAGAAAAGCGCCAATGTCTCTTTTTCCAATGGATCGCTGAGTTTCTTGCTCCTTTCACTGCTGAAATTCCGGGTTGTTTTTTTTTTTTTTTAGAGGCATAACTGTCAGTTTTAAAATAAGGCAATGTTCATGTTTTGGCATGGGATCCAAATATTGGCAGTTTCCCCATTTTGTATTCAAAAAATATAAAAACAGATGAATTAGCTTTCAACACCCTCCCTGTCCCCAAAGAATGTCCATGCACAAGGAGGCCGCCAGGAGGAGAGTCAAAAGCCTCAACAAAGACCCAGTAGGGTGCTTTTTCCAGAAAAAAAGAAAAGAAACACATGAAAACAACACATTGTGAATATTTATCATAACAAATGAAAAACAAAAAGTGGGAAATATGACAAAAAAAAATTCCCCCCTCACCTTTGCAAGAAGAACCTGTTATAAACAGACAATACACTGGGAAAAAACTGATTAGAGAGGAAATACATTGATAACCTTGTGCTTGGTTCAATAAGCAGTGAGCCGCTTGGGCTTTTTAAAAAAACAACAACGAAATTTGCGTTCACACTTTGTATCACTGAAGGAACGTCCATTTTAATGCTGTAATACTCTGAAGACAGAAAGCAAAGCCTTTGCATGATGTCAACAGTTTGCTATTCTCTGTAGCGGAATTTGAATTTTTAAAAGTAGACATAAGTGCATATACCATGTTAAGACCAGGGGAGGGGCAACTTCCAAATCTCAGGGCTCGGTGTCCCTATTTGGCGGGTTAGGGTTTAGGTAACAGATGCAAACAACTCTCTCCAAAATCCCATGAAGTGGTGATAAAATCTGATGGAAAGATTTCAAGTGCTTATAGCTTTAAGTGCCATTAATACCATCATTGTGCAACTGTTTAATCAAATACTTTGCTTAATATGTTTCTTTGAATTTTACTCGTCTTTTCCGTTCACTTTAGTTTTCCTTCCCTCCTTCCATTTTCCTTCCTTCCTAAGAAACTTAGCCAATCCCCCCCCCCAAAGCAAACAGCAAATGAAAAACAAAATACTACACATTTTCTTTACAGTGTCATATCCTGGGTGAGTGGATATGAAAAGCACAAATCGCTTCACACTTCAAAATGAATGTTCAATGACGAGGAAATGAGAACATTAATTAATGGGAATTACAAAACTATGCTTGGATTCTGGTGTGTGTTTATATATGCGAGAAGGAGATGGCGAGACAGGTATGCGTTTCTGATGGTTTAAAAGCAAAGAATCGGTTGGAAGGATAGCATCAATGACATGTCTCGTGAGAATCCTTCATTTATCATTCAGAGACTGAATAATGTCACATGCTGATTGATGTTTTCTCAAACTCCACCCCTTCTATTACCACACTGTATGCCCACCTTTCTCCTACTATTGGCCAACTATAAATTGTGGAGGTACAACCAGGGAGAGTTGGTGAGGCACCACGCGGCTTGGCATGCATAAGTTTCAATCCCTGGTACTTCCAGTTAAAAGGATCAGGAAGTAGGTGATGTTAAAGATTTGTGCCTGAGACCATGGAAATCTGTTGCCAGTCAACATAGACAAGACAAACAATTTATCTACTGGTACCCAACTTATAGTATGAAATTATATTGAAGATTCACAATGTGTTCATGTATTTGTATGAACACATTGTGAGTTCTGAATATAATTGCATACCATAAGTTGGGTACCAGTAGATAAATTGTTTGTCTTGCACATTTAGTACCTGACTCCCCCCATTATTATCATTCAGTCAACATAGACAATACAGACTGTACTAAACCAGTAGTCTCTTTCAGTATAAGGCAGCATCATATGTTCAAGAGCTGATATAATCATGTTTTGAAATTCTGTTGGGCACTCAGTGATCTGGACAGAAATGTCCAGGAAGTTAAATATGCTAATACAATATCCAGTGATAAGTGGATCCTCCCAACATCCCCAGCCTGACAGTACGATTGACTTGGTATCTTTGAAACCTTCTCTCCATGACTCTTGGGTGGGGTGTGTGTGTGTGTGGCATGACTTTGGGGGAAAGTTGATGTAAACACTCATCAGTGCAGGGGCCCATGCTTGATCTCTGAATCCCCCTCCCCTCCAGGCACTTGTATTTCTGCTGAAGAAAACACAAGATTGGAAACCAGAAATTCATAAATAGATAATCTCAGCATGCAACAGATCATCAGAAGACTCACAGAGCAAGAGTAGAGGAAGAAGCAGGGAAAAAACCCCAAGTAATTCTTTCTTCTCCAATCCATTACCCTGCCCTCTAAGTAGTTCTTCCATCTCTCCCATTCTTTTTCGTGAGTAAAAGCTTAATTCTAACCTATTAGGGAAATGTTCCTTATTTATAACAAGGTGCATTGAAGGGAAGGTTTCTATACTTACACTAACAAAGACTCCTGCTAAACTTGGTTCCTCCCACTCTTGGTGGTTTTAGGGTATGGAGTGGAGAGCAGGATTGCCTTCTGTCTGGTTACAGCACTTTTCCTTTCTCCCATAAAACTCTGTGGTAGCCAATGAGAACCAAGCTAGACCTTTTCTCTGGGCTCCCATTAGAATGTGGTAGAATGTTGGGAACTCTTTTTTTATGCCTATGGAAAAATGCAAACAGGAAACAGGTTGCTTATAACAAAGATGATAATCAGTGTAGCTGTGCAGGAACCTGTTTATAGACCATTTTACCACCTTACCACTTTAGTTCTGGACCGATGTATTTTTCCTTGTTCATAACTGCCGCTAGGCAGCAACTTGAATTGGTGTTGTACCTTGACATTTACTATAAAAATACATCTAGCAATAAGCCACATGTCTCTTTAGAGTCATCTGCAATATCGAGCCCATACAGACAACCAAAATACCTTCATGTGACATTTCTCATTCCACGGTAGATTGGTGGTCTGTTATCACCTTGCCATGTGGTTTTTGCCACTCATTTGGTGAAGATGTGTAGTAGAATGTATAGTGTTTATCTGTATGGGGAGGTATGATAGGGACGTTCCATCATACATGCTAATAAGCATCTCCACCCATGGCAGACGGATATCACAGATGTCGTTCTCGAAACAAGATGACCGCACATGGCTTTTAAGAGGACAAATCCTGGGAAACAGGTGAGCCTAAATGTTAACTGGACATTAGTCATATTTGTTGCTGCATTCATACCTGGACAAAGGAAACAGACTAGATGCTGTAGCTGATGAGATGGCAGACAGATCGCCTCTCCTCTTTTAGCTGCAACCTAACCAAGTTCTCTCAAGCCCTCAGCCAGCAACCCGATCATGTGAAGAAAGCCATCTGGATATCTATATATTCCAACAAATGTGCACTGGTTGGGGGTGGAGTTTGCTGTGATTCAAGTCCCTGTCTATCTTTTTATGCTTTAGAATGTCTGAAAAAGGCTAGTATGGCGAAGAGAATACAGTGCCAGACCAAAGAGACGTGCTGAACTATGAAGCTCATTTGGTGTCTTTCGGTTTGTTGCCACCCTGTCTTTCTGTGCTATGAGGATAAAATGAGACAACTACATGTACACCACTCTGAACTTGTAGGAAGGAGAAATCAAACATCGACAGAGCTTCTGCCAAAGTTTTCCTTTCAGGGACCTCAGCAATTCACTTGTTTTCCTGCAACGTTCTGCTCTTCTCCTGAAGTATATGAAGGGAAATTATTCTAATGCCTCAGTTGCTCCTCAAATTGGGAAGGTGCGGAGTTAAAGTGCCCAATGTCAGTCTGGCAGCTTGCACAGGAGAAAGTGTTTGAGAAGAGCTTGGGATGGAGAGCCAGATAGGAAGTCCCTGTAGGAAACAGGTGAATTGAAACAATGAGCTGCCTCATCCCTATCCTAGGTCAAAAGTTTCTTAAAGCTAGATTCCAGCTCAGTAGCACCTTAGAGACCAACAAGATTTTTTGGAATATGAGCTTTTGAGAGTCAAATCTGTCTGACGAAGGGAGCTTTGGCTCTCAAAAGCTTATACCCCACCCAAAGCCCTTTTGGTCTCTAGGGTGCTACTAGACTGGAATCAAGTTGTTCTACTGCAGACCAACACAGCTACCGTCTGAAACTAAAGTTCCTTAAAGAGCATCATAGGGTCGCCATGAGTCGGAAGTGAGTTGATGGCACTTAACACACACAAAGAGCATCTTGGCATCAACTACACTAACAAGCAACTGATGCAGGTACAAAGAGTGATGTTGGATACATTCGTAGACTTCTTGATTAAGGCTTTGGGTGACCTTTAACATGAAAAGAGACGCTTCAGAAACTCGACAAAAAGGTCAGAAGTAGCTCCCTCCCTTCTTACCTTTGCAATGCACGGATTTGTAGGAGCTCCAAAAGTTGTGAATGGTTGTCCTGTCAATTGCCCTTCGCTGAACCATCAGATACCGAAAATTACATTCTCTAACATATGCTGTTTGTGTGATAACCTTGAGAAAGTCAGAGGCCAGACCGAGGGCACTAATCACATTAATCTGATGTGTTAAAGTCCTGATCCCTTCAACCTTCATTCTTTGGCTGGCGGGATATGTAACATTTCAGGGGAAAGCCTGCTTGGAAATGATATTTGCTAACTACTGTGTGGCTACAAGCTTGTGCAGGAGGGTAGTATAGGGTTGCCAACCTACAGGTACTAGCTGGAGATCTCCTGCTATTACAACTGATTTCCAGCCGATAGAGATCAGTTCCCCTGGAGAAAATGGCCACTATGGCATTGAAGTCCCTCCCCTCCCCCAAATCCCACCCTCCTCAAGCTCTGCCCCCAAAATCTCCAGGTATTTCCCAACCTGTTAATTATCTTGTTAGCCACTGAGTCCCAATCAGGGTGAAAAGTGTGCTTTAAATAAATAAAAAAGAAAGAATGTTTACCCTCTTTTGCACTTTTCCCAGTTCTGCAAAAAAATTTTATAATACAGTGACCAGAACTGTACATAGAATTCCAAATAAGGCCACTGCATAGATCTATACAGGGCCACTGCAATATTAGCTGTTTTATTTTCAGTCCCTTTCCTAGTAATCCCCAGCATGGAGTTTGCCTTTTCCACTACTGCCCACATTGAGTAGACAGACACAGAAGCTGAGGCTTAAAAAGAAAGCCCAAACTTAAGTTGGGAGGCAAATAGTCATTGTACTCTTCTACAGTGAAGTCTGGTCCTACACATGTGCTTGGATGCGTGGACTGTTGGAAGGCTTGTTCTCAAGTAAGAGTTATTTATTTAGAATTCTTTTTCCTAAAGATGCACAGAATCATAGCCTTATTGTCTACTTGTGAGGCATTGAGGAGGGATTTGGACACAGCTCCTCTTTCTAAGTCTTACCAGAAGGAAATGTGTTATGTGTTCATTGAATGATTGAATACATCTCCATGAAGATCTGCAAGACACATTGGCAATTTTCTGTTAAATTAGCTTTTGCTGTGATCCCCCCCCCATTTCCATTTTAACAGCTAATATGAAGACAACTGGACCTCTTAGTGTAAGCTCCTTTTTGTGGTGTTCATATATTGGGGCCCTTCATAAATAGGAGTAATTGATCTGGAAAAGAATTTCCTAGATGGTATAAATGGCTAGAGATGAGATCCACAAACTCCTACATACATACATTGGGCTGCCCAAAAGTAATTTGTCCCAGAGGAGGAAAGCAAGTGGCCATCAGTAACATCTAAATAAAATATCTGCTTTTTGATGAAGTAGGTTACTCTTCCAGCTCCAGAACAGAACACACATACTTCTGTGAATTATCTTTTAGTTGGTTAGCAGTATTTCTTTTGTATTTACCTCAAACATTTAGCATTCAAGTTTGGAAATGCTAAGAATGTATATAGCATATCTAAAATTTTCAAAGCACTCCACATATCTTTTCTAAAGATTAAAAAGGAAACTGCTGCAGAAAAAGTACATACATTACATTAAAAAAATATTCCGACCTTTCTCCAAAGAGTTCAGGGCAGAGTGAACGATTCTCCTGTCCTTTGTTTTAATCTCCCAACAACCATGTGTGGTAAGTTAGGCAGAGAGGCCATTTATGCATGGCTGTTTCCTCGTGGTCACCCCACCAACTACTTTGGGGCTTTGCTTTGATTATGCATGTATTTTCTAACCATCAGAGGTCATCTCACTCTCCCCGCACCTCTCAGTGCATTTTGCCCACGTTTTCTGGATGCTGGCTAAATGTGAATCTAGAAAATGTGAGCAAAACACGTGGAAATGCAGGGGGAGAGCGAGGCGACCTCTGACAGTCGGAAAAATGCATGCATAATCAAAGCAAAGCCCCAAAGTAGTCGGCGGGGTGATTGCAATGAAACCGCCGTGCATAAATGGCCAGTGACTAGCTGAAGGGAATATGACTGGAGATTTGGGCCAGGGTCTCCACAGTTCTAGGCTGACACTGATATAGGACTGGAATGACTTACCTAATGGTGTGAAGTCACAACTCCACCCCCTTCATGTAATAGATTTTTGAGGGGAGAGGACATTCATCAGAATGTGATGAAGTTGTCAATTCTAATAATGCAGGGGAAGCTTGAAGGAGAATTGCCTCTTAGCAGTCTGTGTCACCCATTCTTTGAATGGTGCATCAAAAATCATTCGCAGAGCTGGCAATGCAGAGGAATTTGAATGTCATTTCATGATTACAACATCACCAATGGCTACAGCACTTCCTGAAACCAAAGGCAGGATTATCAAATGTAAGGCTGTAATACCTTAAAACAAACCCTAGATTATATGTTAATTTAATTCATAGGCATCCTTTCTAAATTATGTATGATCTAGAATAATACAAAAAAGTATCATTTTTACCCACATTCTGGGATGTCAGGGTTACCTTTAAGGGTCAGTTTCCATAATATAATAGACACTTATTTTGAAGCTGTGTCCAGAGGCTGATTTTAAAAATACCAAAATCTATGAGTGCATGGGTTTAGAAGAAAGGAATATCTAAATCCATGGAGTTATATGTATTAATTTCATGTCTTTTCAGCTTCTTTCAGTCTTATTTATTTATCTATACTTTCTATTCTGTTTATTGTCAAGGTGTTAGTATTTCTTTTGATTTTCTTTTTCTTTTTTTGCTTTTGATTTGTTTCTTTTCTTAGAATCTGTGAAAGTTGTTACTAATCTTTACAACTGAGCCACTGTAGAAATGGCAAAAATTAATTGCAGTCTCTTGCAACATATTCACTTTATATGGGAATTTAATAAAATCTCAACTTCAGACACATTTATCTTAGTAAAATAATTGGCGAAATCAAGGGTAAAACAAACCTAGACTGCAAGTCTATTTACTTGGAAGCAATTTACACTGAAATCAGTAGGGGCCAGCATTTTGAGTAATCATGTGACATCCTTTTGGTCATACTATCTGATGTAATTAGATGCTAATAAGAGGAGATGTTGCAAAACATCAGTGAAATATATTTTTATCCATCAGAAATGAGAAGAATGCATGTGAACATGATCACGCTATTGCGAATAAGTCACATGAATCAAATGATATTTCGAATACTACTTTCAGGCCCTTGCAAATCGCATGCATTTTTATATGGGCAAGTGTCTGATTCACACATGCACATTCCTATGCTTCCCCCTTCCTTGAAAATACGCTTGTAAAGCAAACAGCAAAACCCTTCATCTTATATTGCATAAATCTTTGCATGGCTGCAGGTTGGATGGATATCATTCTCAACACAATATCCTCAGCATGAAATTTTTTTTTTGCTATTTGTCAGAGAAAGCAAACATCGTCCTTGTAGATGCCTCCCTGAATTTGGTTATCCATTCTGAGATCTGTTTGGTTTTCCATTTTTGGACCATTCTTTGTCTATTTCCTTACATGTGTAGAACACAACTCTTGCCTCTTTAGAGAAAATGAATGGTTCATAACAAGATGTGGTATTCAAATGTAATAGCCTACAGTCCAATACAGCTTTCTAAGCTCATGCAGAAAACATACCTACCCCACTCAACAATGGAGAGCTGAGCTTACAG
The DNA here is from genome assembly GCF_029931775.1 of Euleptes europaea. Taxonomy (NCBI): domain Eukaryota; kingdom Metazoa; phylum Chordata; class Lepidosauria; order Squamata; family Sphaerodactylidae; genus Euleptes; species Euleptes europaea. The sequence goes on from NC_079317.1 coordinate 27,609,333, forward strand.
TAGAAGTAGTTTTCTGCCTAAACTATGCTGACACAGATGTGAAGCATCTGGATGCATTACAGTGCCCATCCATGCCTTGGCTAAATGAATTTTTTCATATGTGTGAGATGCTCATTCACAGCCAGATAATAGATATGACTAGATGCCCATGACTGTGGTTAGCTCAGAACTGATGATCTTGATTTTTTGTTTATTAATGAGGAGGATTTGCTTCAGGGCTGGAACTAGTTTGAATCTATTTAAAAATAAAAGGTCTTCTTGTGATGTTTATGAACTTGATAGGTAGATTTTTGCAAGACTTCTCAAAGCTGTGAATGGAAAGTTAAAAGGCAATTTTGACTGAAAGAAGTTGACAAGGAATGGGAATCAGCAGGTTGGGTGTGGTTTTCTCGAAGCACAGCCCTGGAAACTTTGAACAGCTTAGAGCAGGGGTCCCCAACACGGTGCCCATGAGCACCGCAGTGCTTTTCTGGCACCAGCCAAGTGTTTTTTAGGAAGTGGTTGGGGCCAGGTAGGGCTTTTGCCCAGCAAGTCTTCTGATTGGCTATTAGAGATTTGATTGGCCATGCAGATTTTTAAAAATGTTGCTTTGGCAGTAACTGCCACCACAGCACAAGGGTCTACACTGTGTTACTAAAGTTAAGCGGTGGCAATCATTTTGTGGCTGGCTCCGCCTCCTGCGGCAACCATTTTGTGGCAACCATTTTGTTGCCGCTGTGCCCACCATGCCATGTCAGAATTCCAAATGTGCCTGTAGGCTCAAAAAGGTTGGGGATCCCTGGCTTAGATTCTCTTTGACTCAATCAGAACAGAAAAAAGCTTTGTATATTCATCTACCCCTTTTGTCTTTCTTACTTCAATGTGATTTCACGGTGCTTTGGAAAGGCATTTTTGGAAGAAAAAAAGGATTCTCTAATCATTATTGTCTGCTGGGGTACCAAGCCAAATATACTTGATATTATCTCAATGAGTTATGCTGCTACTTTTTCCTTTGATCTAATGATGTAATGTTTTTCAAAGATGGGGGAAACTGTAACAAAGACCTTCTAGAGGATATAAACACTTTGTGTTTTTTAAAATTCTTTCAAATATTCTGTGCTTGTTCTTCTGGGTTTCTGTTGCATTTCGGTAGCAGTGTGCAACCACAAGGCTGGCATGTTCTTCTTATTTATTCTTTTTCACCCCCACCCCATGCAATTACACAGCTAACAAACCTGAAAATTAAATCTCCTCGAATGCATTGGAAGCTTATTCACAATTCCGAATCAAGTTGAACTCATTCACAATTCAAGTTCAACTCATTGGCAAAAACTGGATTCCCCGTAAGATCATTATCATGATGTAACATCAAAACATCCTCCCTCGACAGAGGAAAATGGTCTGGAGAATCCACTTGGTCTTATATTGCATTTCATAGAGTGATGTTGGTCATGAAGTGATTTGCCACCATTTACTTTTGCTCCCATCCCTTTGGGATCAACGCAAGCCATCTTCAGAGTGAGAAGGCAGAGAGGAAGAAGGAGCCATCAATAATGCAGGAGATTTCATGCATGCTAGTGTGTGTCTGAATTTGCTGCTCCAAGCTCTCAGCAGTATCTCCCCTTCTCTTTAGTTCAGGCTGTGGAAGGAAGTTTAATCTGGAAAACAAATCATCTCTCTAATGCACCTCTTTACTGATGCTCATGTAGCAACTTTAATTACATGAACTGGCTGTACCCAAATTTAACGATAATTCTTTATTGCCAGCATCCATTCATTTTAGCATTATTATGTATGAGTTTTAACTAATTCTGTCATGAAAGACTGTAATGTCTCTGTGAAGAGTCAGCTCAATGGTCTAGCTAGTGCAGGATCTTCTGCTCAGAAGTGCCATGTCTCTTTGGGATCTCAAATGAAACAGGGTGGTGGTGGTGGGGAAGACCCAACCTAAAAAACAAAGTTGGGTACCCAAATGTTTGGGTGAAACAAGACCTAAATAAAACAATGAAATTTATTTATTGTAAAGTGCATATGCACATATTAAAAACAAGCCCATGTGGCAACAGATCAGATACAGGTTTGATAAACTAAAACCACATGCTGAACGCTTATGTGCTTAAGTGCTTTATAATAAATAGATTTCATTGTTTTATTTAGGTCTTGTTTCGCCCAACCCTTTGGGTACCCATCTTTGGAATCTCAACCAGAAGTCGTCCCTTGACTCTCTGCTGAGATGCTTTTAATGGGACAGACTGTACATAGGGCTAAGGATTTATAATGTAAGCTTTCATGAACCAGACGCACCTCATCAGACCACCTAGCTCACAAAGGTTTATGCTGTAATACATTTGTGAGTCTGTAAAATGCCACAAGACAGATGAAGGGACCAACCACAGGAGCTCTCCCATGGTCTCCGCATGAATGCCAGGGTGGGCATCCTGGAGGTGGTGACGGTGTTCTACACGGGGCTCTACGGCAAGCCAGAGGGAGGGCTCAGGGAGGGCGAATTGAGGCCTACTTGGAGGTGGCGGGGATGGAGAAGGTGGAGTTGGTGGCCGAGAAGCAGACCTTGTTTAGTGAGGAGGAGATTGGGAGGGTGATGATGGTGGGGAGGTACTCGTCAGCCCCCGGAGTCCTATGGGACGTACCATGCCCTCAAAGAATGCTTTGTCCTGATCCTGACTGAACTCTTCAATGAGATGTGGGAGAGGAAGGAGGTGGGACGCAGCTTCTTGGAAGTCAGGATGATCCTGCTCCATAAGAGCAGGGACCCAATGCTGATAGCAAACTGGAGGCCTATGACCATCACCAATGGGGATTACTGGGTCTTGGCAAGAGTGCTGAACATGAGGTTGGAGAAGGTGGCACACTGCTTCATCTCGCCAGGCCAGACTAGCACGGAAAATTTCTGAGACTTGAGTACAACTCCCTATTTAATGCCTAACTTGGAAATCTTTGTAACAACGATATTTTTAATCTATCCCTTGGCTGGTTTTAAAACACACCCAAATTCAATATTTCTTTTGTTAATCTGAATCAAGGAATATTATTAATTGAGTAAATCACTTTGCCCATTACCCAATTATTTCTTTACTGAAAATCAAATCATCACAATAAACTTTTTTCTGAAGTTCCTCCTCTTGGGCAAGGTCTGATTGTATGTCATTCTCAACATTCCCCATCATCTGGTTAGCCGTGGTTTAAACCCAAGCTCCTTAGTTTTATTGTACTGTTAGGAAAATATTAGGCTACTGGCACAGTACTGCCAGGAGTAGAATTACATGTAAGAACTCGCCTCTATATCAACTCAGATCATTGGTCCATCTAGCTCAGCTCTGACTGGTAACAACTCTACATGGAATGGGGAATAAAGTGGTCTTTCCTGATACCTGCAGTTTGAGAGGTCCTTTAACTGAAAACACCAGAGACGGAGCTTAGAAGTGTCTGTATACAACGCAGGTGCTCTACAACTGATCACTGGTTCATGAGTATGGAGTCTAAGTATGCCAACTCCCTCCTTTCTGATTATGGGGACAGAGCTTGGGTGCTCATGTACCAGGGATCAATCATGCCCTCTCCCCTGCTAGTCTGCACGTGGACTATTATGTAAAGAGGGCTAGAATAAATCATCTCTGGTATGAAGCTCAAGGGGCTGGATGGCAGTGATGACTGCCCCCCCACTTTGCCCCCAACCTTCCATATGGCACGTGTGGAACTAGGAACTGCGGTTAATAGTCATTCCAAACGTCAATTTAATTTCCCCCCTGCTGGCCAATGATGTGAAGGCGACAGCTCAGACAGTTCACAAACCAATTTCTACTCTGCTGCAATTTCCGATCTGATTTTAGCGATCACTTAACCGTTTTTCAGAGTTTGTGCTAGTTCCCGATAGAATCTGGTTTGAACGATGCAAGCATTTCATGGCTACAGAGCAGCCGCACAGAAGAAAGGGCCGGTGCCATTTCCATGACAGATTTATAGCACTTTGATGGCGGTACCCAGACCCCAGCATGTTCTATGGCTAGTTTCTAGGAAACATTGGCTACAAAGGGAGTTGAAAGCAGCCGCGTTCTATTTCTCTGAAATTTACCATTGCACTAAATCAGAAGCCTTTCCTCTAAAAGGAAGGAGCAAATTCTTCATGTCACCCTGACAGGGTTCGGCAATCATCGTTCTATAAACAACTGCAGTTAAAAAGCGGCCCTCTGTGGGAGTGGTACTGCTGCTTCCTCCCTTAGTTCTCCCTTAATACGATTGCAGTGCCCTCTGATTACATTATGCTCTTGTTATTTCCTGGGTCTGAAATTGAGCCCAACACTGACTATGGTGAACTGTGCAGCGGGGCCATAAATCACACCCTTTCGGCCGGCCTGTCTGGAGGATGATAAATCGCTCCTCAGAAGCCGGAGCAAAAATCTTTCCCAGGCAGTCTTCTCCTTCAAGCTGCCCATAGTTCTATTCCCCATTAAACATTACTTACAGTTTTTAGAGAGCGTCTGAGTGGGGCAAGCGTCTGAAATGGGCACAATCGGGTCATGAAAGCATTTCAGTTTTGGTGCGGAAGTCTCTTTATCATTTTTTCCCAATTGTGAGAAGGATTTAATTGGCGTACTGCTTACTCTGCATCTGGAATAGCACAGGGCAGTTTGCATGACAGAAAAATAGCCATGGTCTGACATAGAGTTCAGGGTGCCCTTCCGGTGGTCACGTGGCTGAGAATCTGTCCCTCATGTGTATCTCGGTTGGTCTTCAGCTAAAGACAGGGGTTCCCAACTGTGCTGAACCTCTGGACACTTTTGGAATTTTGGGGAAAGATAGTGCCACAACAAAATGTCTGCCATAATAGGGAGACCGATCACAGAACAGCTGCAATGGGGGCTTGTACCTAAGTAATATTACTAGTTCATTCGCCAAAAGGTGGGGGATTCCAAGCACTTTCTTTTGATGGAGGCACGCTGTTTCCAAATGGATGCTCCTTGCAGACACAAAGACCCCTCCTGGGCTGTTACTACTCCAGTAAAGTAGAAGAAAACCAAAATTGGCTCTTTGCTTTGAAGAAGAGTCCTCTGTAAGTAGGGTTGCTGACCTCCAGGTGGTGGCTGGAGAGCTCCTGGGATTACAACTGATCTCCAGGTGACAAAGATCAGTTCACCTTCATCAGTTCAGGAGATCCCCTTTGACGTGTTTGCTGGGAGTATAAACAAGGGCTCTGCATCAGGCCCCAGTGCAGGTTCACCTATGAATGCAGGTTTTGTTTGGGGCCACACCTTGGGTTGTCCTGCCCGTGTGGAAGGGAGCCCCAATCCTCCTCTAGGGCCAGTCGATCATTTGGTCACCAACAGCCTGATAAGGAATCTCTTAGCTCCCACTCAGCTGGACAAATTAATCTCTTACTGGATTGAGAGTCAAGAATGGGAAATAGAATAGAAACCCAGGGATGGCAGATTTAAGGGAACAGTGCCTCACACCAAGAAAAATCAAATTCTTCCCCTGAACCAGAAGTTGCCATCCTTCGTCCCCGTGAGGCACTGTTAGCCTTTGCCCACAGACTCCATCTGTCATTTTTCAGACATCATTTTTAGCTCCATATTTTGCCTCCTGAAGCTCAGAGTTTTAATCACAGAAGAGTCCTGACTGCACTCCTAAAAGAAGGGCTTCAGTATTCTTTGAGTATATCTGTACCAGAAACTCATATCATGGCTCATATCATGAGAGCCAGTGTGGTGTAGTGGTTAAGAGTGGTGGACTCTAATCTGGTGAACTGGATTTGTTTCCCCACTCCTCCACATGAAGCCAGCTGAGTAACCTTGGGCTGGTCACACTCTCTCAGCCCCACCTACTTCACAGGGTGTCTGTTGTGGGGAGGGGAAGGGAAGGTGATTGTAAGCTGGTTTGATTCTTCCTTAAGTGGTAGAGAAAGTTGGCATATAAAAACCAATTCTTCTTCTTCATCATCATCATCATCTTCCTCCTCTTCCTCCTTCCAATGAATCCTGGAAACTGTAGAGGGCTAAGGGTGCTCACAAAAATACCCTCTCGGGGTTCCTTGGGGAAAGGCTGCTGAAACAGTATCACTTTGTAATGTAGTTATGCCTGGTGTTGCAGTAACCTGACCATATTATTCTGTGTTATTACAAGATCAGATTATGGGCTGTGGTATGGAGGGGGACAACGTATTGTATCTGAAGAACACTCAATATTTTAACAAAAAGTTCTTCTGGTGTTCTCTGGTTTTAGCTCTGATTTTATTCTGCTGCCCTTGACACTAACACTTTTGATGGCTTTGGTTGTTATGCTTTTTCAATGCCTTGGACTATTTATTGTTGCATTTTTTAATCTTTCCTAATGTTGCCTTAGTAATTCGGATTTTAATGTGGAACTTCGTATTTTATAGTATCATAGAATCATAGAGTTGGAAGGGGCCATACAGGCCATCTAGTCCAACCCCCTGCTTAATGCAGGATCAGCCTAGAGCATGAGATTCAATGTGAGTAAGTGTAAAGTGATGCATATTGGGGCAAAAAATCCCAACTTCACATATACACTGATGGGATCTGTGCTGGCAGCGACAGACCAAGAAAGGGATCTTGGGGTGGTAGTGGATAGCTCAATGAAGATGTCAACCCAGTGTGCGGCTGCTGTAAAAAAGGCAAATTCCATGCTGGTCATAATTAGACGAGGAATAGAGAATAAAACTGCTGATATCATACTGCCCTTGTACAAATCTATGGTAAGACCACACTTGGAATACTGTGTACAGTTCTGGTCACCACACCTAAAAAAGGATATTACAGAGCTTGAGAAGGTGCAGAAAAGAGCCACCAAAACGATTAGGGGATTAGAGCAACTGTCCTAAGGGGAGCGGTTAAGACGCTTAGGGCTGTTTAGCTTGGAAAGAAGGCGGCTGAGGGGAGACATGATAGAGGTCTATAAAATTATGCATGGTTTGGAGAGAGTGGACAGGGAGACGTTTTTCTCCCTCTCCCATAATACTAGAACACGGGGGTCATCTGCTAAAGCTGGAGGGTGAGAGATTCAAAACAGATAAAAGGCAGTATTTTTTCACACAACGCATAGTTAAATTGTGGAACTCCCTGCCCCAGGTTGTGGTGATGGCTGCCAGCTTGGAGGGCTTTAAGACGACCTATTCATGAAGGAGAGGGGTATTCATGGCTGTTAGTTAGAATGGATACTAGTCATGGTGCATACCTGTTCTCTCTAGTTAGTATCAGAGGAGCATGCCTATTATTTTGAGTGCAGTGGAACACAGGCAGGATGGTGCTGCTGCACTCGTCTTGTTAGTGGTTTCCTAAAGGCACCTGGTTGGCCACTGTGTGAACAGACTGCTGGACTTGATGGGCCTTGGTCTGATCCAGCAGGGCCTTTTCTTATGTTCTTATTCTTGACAAGTGCTTGTCCAGCATCTGCTTAAAGACTGCCAGTGAGGGGGAGCTCACCACCTCCCTAGGTAACTGATTCCACTGTTGAACAATTCTTACTGCAAAATATTTCCACCCTAATATCCAACCAATACCTTTCAATCTGCAATTTAAACCCATGTTTAGACTTTTGTTATAAGCTGCCCGATTACTCTTTTATCAGTAGAAGGGTGGGGTAGAAATCTCTGAACCAGTCAAACATACTGAGGAATATACAGAGTAACGTCAAAGAGATGTATTTGAAACATTTGAATCTTTGCAAGCATCAGAAGGATGGGATTATTTTGTCAAACTGTACAAGTAAATGATAAGGTGTTGAATGGCATCCTTTACAGGAGCAGAATACTACAGAGCTAAGAGGATGTTTAAGAACTGATAAATAATTAGAAATTTACATCACACACATAAGAAGAATCCTGGTAGAGAACACCAGACGGCTCTCTTGTTCAGCTTTCTGTTCCTGACAGTGGCAGCCAGAAGCCATTAAGGGCATGAAAAAACCCATATCTCCCCATTGTTTGTCTTGAGCATCTGATATTTAAAGGTACACTGCCTTTGAATATGGTGTTTCCAAGATGAGAACTTTGTGGTAGGAAATGTGTTTTATGTTATGTGTTCACTGACGTCTATAGCACGATGGGTGTGCATTTGAGAGGCCATTAATCAAAATCCGGTTTGAATGCTGGTGGATCAGGATGGTTTCTTTACCACTGTATTGTTTTAAGCTTTGTTGTATCTAAATATAGAAAAGTATAAAAGAACTGCACAAAAAGGTGCTTAGAAAGCAATAAATCTAAGCAAGGCATTTAAGGTCCTCCTGACATGTCTGCTATTGTGAATCACTTTTAAAACCGGTGAAATCAGTTCTCTTTGAATTAATGGTTGTTTGGAACACCGAGTTGCCACCAAGTGCAGTTTGACCTCCCATAATGTCCCTCGTTTAGACACTGAAGGTGAGGTGACATCTGTATGCTGACGATTCACAGTTCTATTCTTCTTTTGGATCCAGATGTTGCAATAAAAACTTATTGGAATAAACAAAGGACTGGATGAGGGTAAACAAACTGAAGCTTAAGCAGGGTACAATGGGGATGATGGTAGGGGCACCAGTGGATTGTAGAGTAGCCTGTTCTGGATAAAGTCACAAAGCTCAGAGAATTAGGGTTTCCAGTTCCCTCTTTGCCACCGGCGGGAGGTTTTTTGGGCGGAGCCTGAGGAGGGCGGGGTTTGGGGAGGGGAGGGACTTCAATGCCATAGAGTCCAATTGCCAAAGTGGCCATTTTCTCCAGGTGAACTGATCTCTATCGGCTGGAGAGCAGTTGTAATAGCAGGAGATCTCCAGCTAGTACCTGGAGGTTGGCAACCCTACAGGGAATACTATTAACCTTGGCATTTTACCTGAATGCTCATGGGGTGTTTTTAACCAGCTTGGGCCCTGGAAGTAACCTGTCCACTGTTATACCTGTTCACTACAGTGCATTCCAGTTAAGAGTCCTATAATGCACTGGGTGGATGTATATATGGGGCTTCTTTGGAAGCTGATTCGTAGACTTCAACTGATCCAGTGAAGTCCTGAGGGGAATAGCAGAGCTGGCATCAGAAACTAGTATGGTGGGCATTTGCTGAGCTCCACCTCCTGCCATGGGGCCCACCACCACCCAGAGACAGCTGGTTCATCTACTCCCTACAGAAAAATTGCCCTAGAAGTCCCTGTGACACTACGGGCATTTTCATATATGCCAAATAATGCACTTTCAATCCACTTTGCAGCTGGATTTTACTGTGTGAAATGGCAAACAATCGTGAAAGTGGAATGAAAGTGCATTAATTAGCATGTGTGAAAGCACCCTACAGCTCTTTCTTTAGTTCTGCTGCCCCAGCTGTGTTTTTTTCCACATAGATTGTGCAAGTGCATGGGGGAGATAAGTGCCATGACTAGGGTTGCCAGGTCCCTCCTCACCACTGGTGGGAGGGTTTGGGGCGGACCTAAGGAGGGCGGGGTTTTGACTCATGACCCCCTCTGACCAACCCAGTGACTCAGACTTGGAGTCTTCAGGGAGGAGGACTGATGGGCCAGGGCAGGCCTGGCACTGCAGAGGCATCTGCTGACAATGTGCCAGCAGCACCCTGCGAGAGCCTGCAAGGGAGACCTCACCACAAGCCCCCAAGATAGCCACCAGGCTTCTACTGGGCAGGATGTGAACCTGGGCTCATAGCCCCCCATGACCCTCTCCAACTCTGCAGGAATAGTGGTGGCAGAAGGCCTGGGCTGAGGTAGCACAAAGAACGTGACGTGGCAGGCTGGCTGAGTGCAACCCCTCCATGGATTTAGAACAGTGCTCTGAGAATAATGCTTTCTCACAGGATCATGCCCAGGGAACAGCCCTGCCTCTTGCACTCCTGCAGTTGGGCCCAATTATCTCCCAGCCTACTTAAGATGAGGCCTGGGAGATTTGCTTTGTTGGATCAACTGGTCCACCAGGTGCAAGCCTTGTCCTTCAGCTCCAGGGTTGAGGGCTTGCTACCACTTGAGGAAACCTGACTGGCCTTGACTGCAGAACACCATCTGTAGCTCTGCCAAATTCATAGTATCACTGTTAACCTTTGAACCTCTAAATGACCTTCTCCCACATCAGTCCCACTAGTATGCTCCGGTCAATGCAGTGAGCCATGCTCAGGCTATGTCTGGTTTTATATCAGTTGAAAAGAGCCAGAGTCCAATAGCACCTTAAAGACTAACAAAATTTCTGGATGGTATGAGCTTTCGTGAGCCACAGCTCAGTTCTTCAGATACCCTGTGGCTCATGAGCTGTGACTCACGAAAGCTCGTACCCTGCCAGAAATTTTGTTAGTCTTCAAGGTACTACTGGACTCTTGCCCTTTTCTACTGCTATTGACAGACTAACATGGCTACCCATCGTGATCTATCTGGTTTTATATGTTAAACTAATATAAACGGTGTTTATTTTATGTGTTTGTCCCCAGGAGACCCCACTAATTCTACTGAAGTTCTGTGCGGAGTCTTCCTGATTGCTGTACATGTGGAAGTTGTGAAATGCACGGACTTCAGTTTTAGTTTGCTCCTGGTGAGGTGTGATTAGTGGCTGTGAACAATTTGGTATCACTGGCTGGTTTTGATGACTTTTAAATCTTTTTTTTTTATTTTTCTTATGGCATTAGCCACCTGGAAAGGCGGGATAAAAATTCAAAATCAAACGATCTTTCAGTTTTATTTTGAAGAAAACCCAGTAAAATCTACACCACTATCAAGGCACTGTTCAAATTAATTCTCGGTGTACACAATTGAGTTTAGTTAGCATGAGTTTGCAGGCATGGCGTAATTGGAAAATCGAAGCCAGGAAGAAAGCAAGAAGCTGTTCCAATGGGAAAATTGCTGTGTTTCGCTTCCTCGCTTTATTGTGGTAATGAAGGGTTTTTTTTTTAGCAGAATTGCAGGACTGTACGTTTTGCCCTTCAGAATCAGATGGTTCACGAAAAACAAAATCATGGACTGTGTGGCTGAAAAAGCAGCTTTATGCCGAGGTTGCTTCCATATGGAGGTTTTGCTTCAGTTCAGCATTCAAAATGGAGCAGGGTTTTTCTTTTTTTGGGGGGGGGGATAAGTATCTGTACCATGCCATTCCACCCCCAAATTGTCCACTTCCCAGGTTTCCCCCTGTTTTGATGTGATCTTTCCCAAACCTGGTTTGATACAATCTTTGCAAGATCAAAACTCCTTTGCATGCCATGTACTGTAGTTGGGAAGGTGCACAGTTTTGAAGCCCCCCCCCCATGCCCTAGTGCTATAGTCCATGTCAGCTGCCATTATCTTCCCCCACATGTCACTGGAAGGCTTTTAAAAAAATAGGCTATTGCTAGATCACTGTAGTGCAGTAATGTTACAATGATCTATTGCCACAATCTACTAGCTCCTCTGAACCCACAGCTTTCATTAGGGAAAAAATGTTCTCTAGCCTTTTTTTGCTACAGTTTCTTCAATGAAAAAGGACAAGAAACTTTTTTTTTGTTAGTACAAGCTGGGAATTCAGAGTAGCTAAAGGCAATTAATCATTAAAACAATGTTGTGGAAGCCAGAGTGGTGTAGTGGTTAAGAGTGGCAGACTCTTGTTTCGTGAACTGGGTTTGATTCCCCACTCCTCCACATGAAACCTGCTTGAGTGACCTTGGGCAAGTCACAGTTCTCTCAGAACTCTCTCAGTCCCATCTAACTCACAAGGTGTCTGTTGTGGGGTGAGGAAGGGAGATCTTCAGGCCCCACCTTCAGGTTGGCAACCCTACCGGTGCTCAAGGCGCCAGAAGGCATCAAAGGGACTTGCTGGAATGCCTCTCTCTATAGTGGGAGGCTTGGCATCCGTATCCTGACCCCATGTAATTCAAGTGCTACTTTTTGCCCTTAGCTTTCAAATAGGGGCGACAGGAAGAAAAACTTTAATGCATCCATATAAGCAGTTTGTCTCCTTCACTTTCCATGCCCTGTTTTGCTTTCTAAGGTGACAATCAACTCCTGTATAGTGAAGCTCAGTCTTCCTGTATCAATTTCACCAGCTCTGCTCAGTTCTTCTCTTACCAGTGCTCTAGAATATCATGGGGCTGACTGTTGGCCCAGGTTAAAAACGACGAGACAGATGAGCAGTCCTAAGCAGAGTTTTACACCCTTCTGAATACACTCAGAAGGCTTACAAAGGCATGTCTCTGCTTAGGACGGCACTATTAAATAGGGAAAGGAGATGTTAACAGCAGAAATCTTCCTGTCTGCTGCAGAAGTCTTCCTGCTTCCTGCTCCTGACAGGAGATTGTGTCTGACTGCTGGGTGGAAATGCCTAGGGGCAGCAACTACATCTGGGAAATCTTTAATGGCTTTTTTCCTTCTTAACAGAAAATCAGGCTCACTAGAACTCATTATAATAACATTTGGCGTTAAGTTCGAGAGTGTCTTGTCGGAAAAAACATCTCTTAACTGCTGATAACTACATAATAAGGAAGGACCAAATCCATCTAAAGAAAACCCTCTCTCTTGCAGGTAGCCTTTAACAAACCACACTGTGGAGGCATTTCAGTTATTTATCTCTTCTGTAGCACTTAAATGCCCAGTCCTTATATTGCAGTAAAGGTTTGGAAGCTGTCTGAAAATGTAACTCTGTGGGTGCCATTCTCCGTGGGAAGCTGTGTAAAGTGGCTTTGTATGCGGTTCTACTCATTTGCATTGCATTATCGTAACTCTGGATTTTCAGGGGGTACAACTGTGTGGTTTAACTCAGCGAAACCATTTTACTAAACTGAAGCTGCTTCAGGAGGGCTAGGTCAGAAATGTATATTTCTACTATATCTCTCAACGTATAAAACATAGGGCTGCCAGGTCCCTCTTCACCATCGGCGGGAGGTTTTTGGGGTGGAGTCTGAGAGGAGGGTGGAGTTTGGAAAGGGGAGGGACTTCAATGCCATAGAGTCTAATTGCCAAAGTGGCCATTTTCTCCAGGTGAATTGATCTCTATCGGCTGGAGATCAGTTGTAATAGCAGGAGATCTCCAGCTAGTACCTGGGGGCTAACCAAAACAAAATTACTCCTAGTTGTGCTGAAATAGTTCAATACAAATTACAACAATAGGCTCAATATTAAGCAAACAGCATCAAGTGTATTCAAAGTGCAAAGCAACAATTCGCAAACAAGGACTGTACACATAAATAATGGTGCTGAACAACAAAAGTGTACTTGGAAAACTAACTTAGCTCCTCTGAGCATGTTTTGAAAACTGACTGATGTGAACTAGGTGACTCGAGAAACTAATTGAGACTGATGAAGCCTTAGGTGAAACACAATGAATACCATGGATCTGCGTTCCTCTCTCTGATCCGGTTCTGAACAATTTGGATTCAGTTGTGGTCCCCACCGGACATTTGGCATTACCCTCTTAAGGGAAGTTCAAGAAACAGATGAAGCCGGGCGCTTTACTTTGAGTCTAGGGACATTATTAGTTTCAGTAAGCTGAATAGCTTGATGAATGAATCTGGTGGTGACTATTTGTTGTAAATACTGTATATAGTACACTTTTGTTGTTCAGCACCATTGTTTATGTGTACAGTCCTTGTTTGCGTATTGTTGCTTTGCACTTTGTATACACTTGATACTGTTTGCTTAGTACCTGGAGGCTGGCAACCCTAGTAAAACAACTATTGCAGATCACATTCTGCAGATGCAGACTCTACTTCACCCCATCACATTGGAAGTACAAGGGTTCATGATGGAAATGGTTCAGACGTTCAACTGCAATTCAACCAGTGAGAGCAATTAACATGTCTTGTTATGAGGAGCCAGGCCCATCCAACAGTGGCTACTAGCCTAGAAGACAAAAGGGAACCTCTACGTCCAGAGGCAAATCATGTCTGAATAGCAGAGCTAGGAAGCAACACCATGGGAAAGCTGCTGTGCCCTGTTAGTTGGCCTTCTGCTTGGCTGCTGTGGAAACAGGATTCTGGACTATATAGACCAGAGGTCCCCAGCCTTTTTGAGCCTGCGGGCACATTTGGAATTTTGACCTGGCATGGTAGGCACTGCTAGGGTTGCCAGGTGCCTCTTCGCCACTGGCGGGTTACCAGCTCCAGGTTGGGAAATACCTGGCGATTTTTGGGATGGAGCCTGAAGAGGGTGGGGTTTGGGGAGGGACTTTGATGCCATAGAGTACAATTGACAAAGGGGCCCTTTTCTCCAGGTGAACTGATCTCTATCAGCTGGAGATCAGTTGTAATAGCAGAAGATCTCTGGCCAGTACCTGGAGGCTGGCAACCCTAGGTGCAGCAACAAAATGGCTGCCACAAAATGGCTGCCACGGGAGGTGGAGCCAGCACAAAATAATAGCTTCAGTAACACAGTGCAGATCATGTGCTGCAGTGGCAGCAACTTCCAGAGTAACATTTTAAAAATCTGCACAGCCAACCATAAGCCTTGCTGGACGAAAGCCCTCCTTGGCCCCGCCCACTTCCTAAAAACACTTGGTGGGTGCAGAAAAGGAATCGGCGGGCACCATGGCACCCACAGGCACCATGTTGGGGACCCCTGATATAAACCACTGGTCTGATCCAGCAGGGCTCTTCTTCTGTTCTTATGCTTTCCACAAAGGATGGCTCCTGCACTGATTCATTTTCAAGGGACTACAATTACCCTATTACTTATGACACATGAATCAGAAGAACCTGATATGCAATTTAATGGTATTACAGTGTTTAACTCAGAACCTATTTACAGATCACTCTCCTTTTGTGCTGGGATACTGAAAAGCAGCTTCTCAAGGCAGTGCTGCACACGGGAAGTTGAGCATTTAAAAAGCTGCTTAGCCCATGCCTTGGCACAAATGTATGGAGTCCTAGAGAAATGCCCACCAGGTACATGCTAGACCCACAGAATCTCTGTGCAGTTATGCACAAAGAAGAGGGGAAATTCAGCAGAACAAAAGAAATAGTTGGGCTTGTATGTACAGAAGGTCCCACACCCAGGAAATGGCTAAAACATTGTTATGTGCTTCCCACTTCTGAATGGTGAGAATAAGTCTACAAGTTAAGGCCGCATCATTATCTTCCTAATGCAGATGGAGGGCTGAAGCTCAAAGAGAATGTCTCGCTAGTTGGTTTTATTGTTGAGGCGAGACTGGAACTGGTGACCTCAGCTGCTCAGACATTACCTCAGCTCTCAGTAGGGACCGATAACGGGGCATGTGACCCTTAACGATGAAAGATTTGAACCCAAGTCTGAGTTCCAGCACTTTAGTCAATAAAGCCCCATCGCCTCTCATCATGTGATTAAAGCAAGGGCCGTTGTCTGGACAATAACGATGCATATTATTATCTTTGCCCTTCCTGAGGCAACCAAACCTCAATGCCATGTATCTTCTCAGTGCTATATTCACGGCACATACAAATTGAAAACAACAAAGTCCTGCTGTTTGCTATACATGGCAATTACCTCAGGCATTCAGGGAGCAGAGCGTGGTGGAGCGCAGCCATAATTTGAAAGCACAAACTGATCCGTCATTACAATGTGTTCTGGGGCACTTAAGAGTTTGGATAGGTTTTATTTTCTGCCTGAAGATCTATTAAAACAAAATTACAAAAACTAACCCTAGTCATTGTCAGTCACTGAAATATACATCTTTTTTTTAAAAAATGGTATTTTTTAGAAACCCAAACACAATGTTCAGTATTTACCTCCAGAAACTGAGTATAGCGCCAAGGCCAAATATTTCCACTTGCTGTAATAATTGTAATCAGTAAAGATAGAATAAGAAAGACCTCTCTGAAGAAGCAGTTTGCATCAAATTGTCCGGCTTGCGGCAATCAATTAGATCTCAAGTCCTGTTATCATCTGCACCCTTGTTTCTGTCCTATTTTTGTTCTCTTTGTAATGTCTATACAGTACAGCCATTAACTTACCGTTTAAAAAGTAGGAGCATGGAATTATTCTAAAACATAAAGCTCATGGTGGCTATATAGCGCTTCTGCAAGTACAAGGATTTCTGCCCATGGACAGCGAGACAGCAGGGGAAAGGTCTGATTCAGTATAAGACAGCTTCATGTGTTGAGACAGTAGGGGAAAAGTCATGGTGAATGATATGGGAACCTGGTGAAGCCTGTGCTCCAGACTCTGTGAAACTACCAGATAAGCTATGCAGGCTAGGGCTGTTGAAAATTTTTTTGGGTATAGTTCGGCTTCGGCAAAATTCAGCCCGTTTTTATTCGGGCTGTGCCGAAGTCCGAACTCCCCCACTTCGGATTCCCGGAAATTCGGGGGGATCCGGAGTTCGGGGGAAAATTCGCCCCCCCGCGCGCCTTCAGGGGGATTCCCTGAAGGTGCGTGGGGGGCCCTTTAAACAGATCTGCGCCTCCCCCATTCTCTGTAATCTTTACATGGATTTGCTGTGTTTTTGTCCTCAGTCACTGCTAATTTAAACCACATTAGCGACATTGGAAGTTGATTTTTTTTTTGCCTCAGTGTATGTCACCAGTCACTTTAGGCTTACTCTACACCTCATTTTCATGCTGTTAGAGAGATCCTTTTGGAGCTTCGGAATCCATATTGGTTCTCACCATCCTGGCCCCTTCACCTCCAGTTCCAGATAATTTATGAACAAATTAAATAAAACCAGTGCTCATCCCATTTCCTCCCCTTGGCTCATTTCCCTCCATTGCAAGAGCTGTCCATTGACTCCTATTCTCTGCCCTCGCCTATGTATGTCTTATTCCTCTCGAAGCATCCCTAATGGTTGGTGAGTCAGGGCTGCCTGTCCTTTTCAGAAACCATGGCAATTCTTCCTCTGTAGGCTTTGTTCCTCCATGAGCTCAATCATTCTGTTTTTGAGAGCCCCCTCCCTAAAAAAAAACAAGAAATATAATTGCTTTCTCTGTCTTCTAGCCCATTGGAAGTGAGTCTGAACTTCATGACAATTTGAATATCTATCCTTTTGCATTTCGGTTCCTTAAGGATGTCTGACATCTCGACCTGGTGACTTCTTCTTTTTTAATCTAGCTATCATCCTTAGAACTTCATCTCTCTTCTGTTGACTCAGTTCTTGTGATGCCCTTTCTGGAATTGGCTGTTCTGGCATGAATCCCTGCCCCACACTTTTCCACAGTGAAAACTGACACAAATAATTAGTTCCATTTCTCTGTGATTTCCCTGCCTTCCTTTAGAAGTCCTTTATCATTAAGGGCCCAACTGCCTATTATATTAGGTGCTGTGGAACACAGGCAGGATGGTGCTGCTGCAGTTGTCTTGTTTATGGGCTTCCTAGAGGCACCTGGTTGGCCACTGTGTGAACAGACTGCTGGACTTGATGGGCCTTGGTCTGATCCAGCAGGGCTTTTCTTATGTTCTTATGTTCTAATTTGCAATATAAATTCTATCTTAATTCTCTTCCCCACCAGTAACCCAATTTTAAATGTGCATAATTCATGCACCCATATTTATTCCTTGCAACTGGATCTCTCCCTCTCCTATCTTTGTGGCTTTCTCCATTGACTGTTTTAGATTGTAAGCTTCCTGGGGACAGGGATCTGACTAATTTTGCCTATTAAATTTTGCAAATCAACTTGAACGCTGGTAATGTAGTGTGTAAATAAACAAACAGACATGTCTTTAGGGATCTTGATTTCAAAAAGTGTCCAAGAGTACATGCAGTTTCCAGGGATTTGTTCATTTGTTTGCTTGTTCATCCAGATTTGTTATCCATTTTCATTGCTGTACCAAATGCAAATATAATAGCCACTATTTCCTCTGTGCTATTTTGCAACAAATTTAGACAGAAAAGCATGTGCAAATTATGCATCTAAATGTCAAGTTAGACATCACAGTTTTTTTTTTAAAACAGGCAATTGTGCATCTGTTTTCTTCTCCATAATGTCTAGCAGAACTTCATGCTGTGATGTTATGATGCATTGCTGTCTCCTTACTTAGCTTTATATCAGTGGTTATCAATTGTGTGTGTGGGGGTAGGCAGAGTGTTGTGGAGTCACACAGTGATGTAACTTCTACTAGATGTTATTGAGATGTCCTTTAAAAAGGTAAAGGTGGTCCCCTGTGCAAGCACTGGGTCATTTCTGACCCATGGGGTGATGTCACATCCCGACATTTACTAGGCAGACTGTGTTTATGGGATGGTTTGCCATTGCCTTCCCCAGTCGTCTACACATTACTCCCAGCAAGCTGGGTACTCATTTTACCAAACTCAGAAGGATGGAAGGCTGAAGTCTAATAGACCAGTATTGAGGGGTATGTAGCATGAGGAAAGATCAGACTAACCATTAGTTCATTTTAAAATTTGGCCTAAGGAGTATCAAATTGAAGCTTCAAGAATGCCTGGGTTCCTCTGTGGGATCAATAGGGGTATGGGTTTGGACAAGAGATTAAGTTGCAGGAGGACTCTACCAAAGGAGTAAGGCTGTGTGAAGAGAGTTGCACAAGAGTGAGGCAAGTGGGTGGGTGTTAGCGTGTGTGTCACTTATTCAATAGAGATGACTTCAACATGCTCCTCCCTTTAGGAGGGTCCATACTTAGGCAGAAGAAGGCATTTGCCAACCCCTGATAACTGATATCCTTTAACTAGAGATGGTAAGGACTGAATTAGGATCTTTTGCATGCAAGCACATGCTGTATTACAGAGCCACAGCCCATCCCCAGTTAACATTATCCATTCTCCTGGTTCAAAAGTATATTGCTTTCTTTCCTCCTGATAATTCTGTTGCTCATGCCTCATATTCATTCATTCACTTATTTATATATATTTGTTTGTTAAAATACAAATGTTTTAAAGATATCCCGTCTTTCTCCATGGCTCAAGGCACCTTACAAAATTAAAGCACCCCAAATACATTAAAATTCCAAATAATCCTCCTCTAAAAAGGCCTGCAGCCTACACCCCACAAAAAGCCCTAGCAAATAAGATGACTTGCAGCACCTCCTAAATAAGTTCAGGGACGGCAGCCCGCTTACCTCCTCTGGAGGCCCATTCTATGGGGTGGAACCGACAATGGAAAAAGCCAGGCGGGCTACCCTAAGTGGGGGAACAACTAGCAGGTAGCAGCCTGAGAGCTGCATTTGGAGCACAGAGACACACTAAAAGAGATGGTCCTTTAGATATAGATTTCATATAGAGCTGTGCTCTCTGTTATATTTGTTCTTATAAATGTCCTTTTCGGTTGTAGACTTTCCACTCCTGCCTGCAGGCATTTCTTCTTTTAAACGTCTCTCACTGTGCCAATTCTTTTTTTTTTAATTCTGTTACAGATCCCAGAGGTTTAAATCCTTGTCCTTGCTCAATTCATTTCCTATTTATATGTAGCAAACTTTTCACTTAATCAGAATCATGGCAATAACGGGCTTTCAACGGAGAGGTTGAAGGGAAGAGAAGGATCATTTTGCTGCCAGCAAAAGACATGGGGAAAAGGGGGATCTTGAAAAGTCACAAACCTTGTAGACAAAATCACTGAGGGTAATTGTTCTTTCAAAATCCGCTGGTATCTGTCAGTGACTTTTTAATGATCATGCTTGCTGTGGCATTTCCTGTCTGGTTATCCACTGTGAGCAATAAGAGAACTGATCCACAGCAGCTGTTGAGCTCTTGGTGCTATCCAGATATGTTTTCTTAGGCCATTTCTGTCCAAATTATAAATAAAAAGAGGGTAAGCAAAGCAAGCCAGGTGATAGCTGTGTAGGTGACTGATCTTAATGAACCTTTTCGCTTATTCCTCCCACCTCTGCTTCCTATCCAAATAATTCTAAAGACCGCTCAATATGACAATCGATTGCCTATGAATGATAGCTAGCGGTCCCGCAGAATCTCGGCTCCAACATCTGTCCTAAATTTCCGCTATTCTTCTGGCACTATTATTCTTTCAGTAATGATGCCGTTTCTCTGCAGCGCTTTAATGGAGTGTCATGTTGGTATATACAGGCTACATGATAATGAATAGCCCAATAGGGGAACAGGACACAGTAAAACTAGGATCTTTTCTGGTTGCTGACTTTGTGTTAAAAGGGTCACATATATAACCAATAGGGGTTTTTTTTAATGACAGCAGAAATAATATGATTCTTCTGTAAGATACTGTAGAAACATGATTTGAAAAAGTAGTTGTTTTTTGAAAGCCCTTTTTGGCATTTGTTTCCATTAGGATGGTCAATTTAAAAAACTGGTTAAGCTAATCACTGTCACCCTCCAAAACGGATTAAATAGAAAAACATTTAAAGACCATAAAAATCTCGATACAAGTGCTTTCTTGATTTAGTAAAGGAAGAGTAATTTAGTGTGCAATTTAGTAAAAAGGCTATTGTTCTTTGTTAGAAAGTAAGGTCATTGTTAGTGTTATCTTTAAATGTTCAGTTACTGTAGCACACAAGAACCAAATAATCACTGGACAATAAATTAATCTCTTGAACTTGCAGGCCAACTGGTTGACGTTTGTCTTCATTGTTAAAACTGGCACCTACCAATTCATTAACTAAAGCGTTTACTCCTGCAGTTCCAGCCCAAGTTACCAAGCGACAGCTTTCTTTCTTCCCTAGCTCAATCCACTTTTTTTCTGGGTTACTCACTGGGCAATCAGATCGCACAATCAGTTGTTTCATGGATAAAAACAGCACCAATTGCAGGAAATCTAAAAGTAGTTCACTTGTAAGCTGGATGTGTGTATTGAGGGGGGAAGCAGCTAAGAGATGAATGGGCCAGCATTGGGTATTCCACTCAGATGAAGAAAAACTACTTGCTGGCTTTTTTTCTGGCCCTGTTTACTTTGAGACATGACCTCGATAGCCCAGGCTAGCCTGATCTCGTCAGATCTCAGAAGCTACGCAGGGTCAACCCTGGTTAGTATTTGGATGGGAGACCTCCAAGGTATACGCAGAGGCAGGCAATGGCAAACCACCTCTGAATGTCTCTTGCCTTGAAAACCCTATAGGGTCGCCATAAGTGAGCTGTGCCTTGATGGCAAAAACAATTACTTAGAATATCTGCTCACCGACACCAAGATCACATAGAGATGATGTCTGTTGTTCTTTAGGGTAGAATCCATAGAAGCCCAGTATGCAAATTAGGGCTGATCCCTGTTCCTAAGTAGAATTGTGATCAAGTTCAAGGGATAAAACAGTTGAAGTCAACTTAAAGCACTTGAAAAAATGTGATGTTTTTCTATAATTCGTAGAAGAAACTCATTTTTAACAGCCCCCAAACAATTTTAATGGAAGAGAATAATCGAATCATAGAGTTGGAAGGGACCACCAGGGTCATCTAGTCCAACTCCCTGCACAATGCAGGAGATTCACAACTACCTCCCCCCACACTCCCAGTGATCGCTACTCCAGGCCCAGAAGATGGCCAAGATGCCCTCTCATGATCTGCCTACGGTCATGGAATCAGCATTGCTGACAGATGGCCATCTAGTCTCTGCTTTAAAACCTCCCCAGAAGAAGACCTCATCAACTTCGAGGAAGCCTGTTCCAGTGAGAAACCACTCTAACTGTTAGAAAGTTCTTCCTAATGTTTAGATGGAAACTCTAAACTGCAATTCTAATTTCTCATCTGGCCCATCTCTAACTGCATTTCTAGTTTCTCATCAAGCATTATTAAATTGCTGTATAATATCAAAGAAACTTGAAACCCCCGAAGTTGCCTTATTATGGTAAATCACAATCCCGCTTGGGCCCATTCATCTGTCAATA
This sequence comes from Euleptes europaea, assembly GCF_029931775.1. NCBI lineage: Eukaryota > Metazoa > Chordata > Lepidosauria > Squamata > Sphaerodactylidae > Euleptes > Euleptes europaea. The sequence goes on from NC_079317.1 coordinate 27,630,972, forward strand.
TGCTGCTACAAGGCTACAGAAGTGTTCATTAGCCCTTGCTTTAAGTCTGCACACAATGCTACACTGATACTTATTACCCAGCTGTTTAATTAAATATTCTTCAGTTGTCATCAAATAGGACATCTTTTGACACTGAAAATGTTAATGAGTGTCGTAAGGCTGATGCATCTGTTAAAACAGTCAAAAAATCCCTCATGTTGTGCAGGAAACCTTTTTGGAGTAGCCACATAAACAAAACATTCCATCGGAAGTGGGAGATTAATATGAAATGAAAACTAAGTTTGTGATAGATATATCCCTTTGCTGTTACATGAGTATGATTCTGATTGATTTCATAGAATCATAGAATCATAAAGCTGGAAGGGACCACCAGGTCCATCTAGCCCAACCCTCTGCACAATGCAGGAAATTCACAACTATCTCCCCCCCCACACCCCCAGTGACCAGAAGATGCCCAAGATGCCCTCCCTCTCATCATCTGCCTAAGGTCACAGAATCGGCATTGCTGAAGATGGCCATCTAACCTCTTCTTAAAAACCTCCAGGGAAGGAGAGCTTACCACCTCCCGAGGAAGCCTGTTCCACTGAGGAACCACTCTAACTGTAAAAAAATTCTTCCTAATGTCTAGACAGAAACTCTTTTGATTTAATTTCAACCCGTTGGTTCTGGTCGGACCTTCTTGGGATTTCCGTAAACTCTTTTGGAGACTTGTATCATAAAAGTCTCTTGGAGCTGTCCATGGTACTTTCTCCATAAGTCGAAGCAATATAATGAGCTCCAATTTAGAGACTATCACATTGATATGTATTTTAAATGGATCCCCTTTGTTTCTCTAAAGGAAGCTCTGCACACCGATCAGAACAATTGTCTAGAGCAGACCACACAAGAATCCAAAAATAAATGTATTTTATTTTATTTTTAACTCTTTTTTGAACCAAACATTAGCTTCCCAATTGCCTTACTTAATCTAAAACTGATTCAGAGATTGAGCTGAAATTTTATTTTTATTTTATTTTAAGTATGCTTTTATCTTGGCCTTATTGAAAGGAACTCAGGGTGCCATGAATGGTTCTGACTTCCATTTTATCCTCACAACGACCCTGTGAGGTAGGTTGGGCCGAGAGAGAATGACTGGTCCATGCTCACCCAGTAGGGTCTATGACAAGCCTGGATTAAAACTTGGGTTTCCCTGGTCTTAGGCCAATACTCTAACTACCATACCACACCAGTTTTTAAAAATATGCTCAGGAACAGTATTTAGCAAAGGCTGGGTTTAGGCAGTAAGTTTGGCTACTTCTGTTCTCTTTCCAAACTCTCTTATGGCAGTAGGTAACTGGGAGGAAGGGATGTGGAATGGTATAGTATTTCCCAATCTTGTCAGATCTTGGAAGCTAAGCTGGGTCATTACTTGGACGGGAGACCTCCAAGGAAGACTTTGCAGAGGAAGGCAATAGCCAACCACCTCTGCTTAATCACTTGCCTAGAAAAGCCCACCAGGGGTTGCTTTAAGTCAGCTAGGACTTGGGACTTCGCACAGACAACTGGGAGGAAGGAAGAACTTGGTTGGAACTGGTTCCAGAGAGGCCAAAAGGGGACCCAGATTGCTTCTTCTTCTCCTTCTGCCTTTGATGACAGCTGGGAACCAGGAAAAGGGGGCTCCAAGATGGCACAGTGTAAGACTGCTTCTCTTTCCCCAGAGATGGCAGCTGGTAGCTGGCAGGAGGAAGCCTGGTGCTGGACTTGCACCTAGGAACAACAGAAAGATGCCTGTCGGCTTCCTTTTCTCCCTCTGCCTCTACTAAATGTTTAATAACATTTTACCCTAAAGATACTATGAAGAGATTTCTTGTATTTTACAGCTATGTGGAGGGGAGTTCCCTTAACAAGGAAGAAATGTTTTGGTAATCCATGAAATATCAGGAGACCCTCTAAACAAATATCTGTAAAAGTCTCACCAAATGTCTGTCTTAATGCGGGAAATGATGCACTTGTACAAAAAAATCAATGAGAATATTCTGATTTTTATAAATTAATCCTGCACCACATCATCTAGTATATTTTAAGCACACGTTCAGTGACAGGTGCATTAATCTGTTCATGCATCGTTCTGTTCTTTTGACAGAGGAAGAAGCAACGACATGGTGGGAGGGGAGAAGAAGAAGAGTTGGTTTTTATATGCCCACTTTGTCTACCACTTAAGGAAGAATCAAACTGGCATACAATCACTTCCCCTTCCTCTCCTCGCATTAGACACCTTGTGAGGTAGGTGAGGCTGAGAGCAGAAAGAACTGTGACTAGCCCAAGGTCAGCCAGCTGGCTTCATGTGTAGGAGAGGAATGAAGACTGATGAGCCAGATGGGATCAAATATCTGTCATGAGGACACTTGCTAATCAGTGCTGCAAATGCTAATTATGTCTGGATGGAAGTGGCTTGCAACTATTTCTGCATCCTAATGTTACTGTTTAACCCGTTGATCCCCCCCCCCATTTTTTGCTTGCTGACATTTTGCATATCCAGTGGGTTTCCATATCTGTACCTTGCATGCTACTGTTTGATTCTATTTTAAATAACAAATCTCTCTGACTGACATGCCCATCTGTTCATGTTGCTGCTGCAAAGGAACAAGGAAAGGAAGCCTTGGCTGAAATACATTAAAAACAACAACAAATCGTCAACTTCTTGTTAAACTTTCCTCCTGGTGAGCTTTTGCATTGCAAAAAAGTGCTTCATTTTCATGAACTTCTTCACTTGTGAGCCTGATTACCTCTTTTTCTAGCTACATAAGCAATGGCAAGTGACTTTCTGAAAATCCATCTTCTCTAATTGACAGTCAAGCAACCCCAGTTCCAATAGCATCATAACATCTATGAATAATATGCAGGGACGCTGTCCTAGCACCATTGGTGCTTTGGGTAGCATAATGGAGGATGAAAATCAATATTAGGGATCGCTTGTGAGATAAAAGGTAGCCCCCCCAAAATCACTGGTAATGAACAGGTAGCTTGACAAAAGGGGCACCTCTTGTTGATCCAGAATTTCTTGGAACGGATTGCAATTTCCTTAATTTAATTTGGCTGCTTGACTTGCCCTGGGGAATAATTTTTGATCTTCAGATCAATCCAATTATGAAGATTAGTGTAAACATGAAGCTCCTGCAGTGTCAGTTTCTTCACAGGAAGGATGATTTTGGGATTGGATGTCTTACATAAGAAACTGGCTCTCTGCGATTTACAGATAATTCATTCCAATGTAATATATAATTGTCACTGCTTGGCGTGTGCCACCCCCAAACAAACCATGACTGAGTGTAAAATTTTAAAAAAATGTGTTGCAGCAACACATCTGAGCTCATTCTCCTCCCCCACCAATATTTACATTAGCAAAGCATCAGCCCTTAAACATGTCAACATGGAGCATAAACACAAGTGTTGTAAGTTTTCTTATTCAGTTTTCAAATGGAGATTTTTCTCTAGGCATATGCTGTGCCACAGAATTAGGGCCTCTCCTCTAGAACACCATTTTATTATAAAAGGGCATCAAATCCAGTATAACATGCAGATGGTGCAGTCCGAAATAAAATCTGCAGGGCAAAGCCCATGTGCTAGTAATTTTTTTCCTTTAGAAAACCTTTCTGATTTTCAGGTATCTGGAAACAACCTTATCCCCCCCCCTAACTATGCTCTTATTAATCACATATCTAATATTGATTGGTGACCCTGCTCTGGGGATCAAAAGTACGCAAGGGGCGTCCACGGCGTCAGTATATTTGTCTGCAAATGTGAGGTAATTCCCAGATTTGCAGAATTTTTTTTAAAAAGATGGGTTGGTGTGATGGGGGAAACAACATGAATGATTGTGTGGCTTGGGAGGAAAAACAGGTAATCCTGAAGGTTGGGAAGGGTGGGGGTTGGGTGGGGGAAAACCATGTAGAGAAATGGGGAGAAATCAGGGCCTGTGTGGGGCGGGGGTTGATGGGATTCCCCCCATAAATTATCATGGGCCTCTGTCTTGCAACTTCTATATTACTTTAGTTATTCAAACCACTTTACATTAACACTTGTTCTTCTCATGACTGTTCCATGAGATAATTTCAGAGGGTTTCATTTTGTCAAACATTTGCTAGATTTGAGCACAATAGCACCTTAGAGACCACCATGACTTTTGGATATGAGCTTTCAAGAATCAAAGCTTCCTTCATCATATACCAAATATCATGTGATAATGATATCATTCTCATTTTACCAATCAGAAACTTCTCCTTCTCCCCTCTAGTTTTCCAGTGCCATGGCTGCATTTTCCCTTCTGGTCAGTTGCCAAATAAGGTTTGTTTTTCATACATATATAAGGAATGTGGCAGTTTTAACTTTCATTTTCAGCCCAGGCTATTCCATGCCTCAAAAGCAGCTTATCTGAACACTATAACTGTCCTTGGCTACCTTTTCTGCTCCCCTCATATTTCCTCAACCAGTGTGTGTGAGAGTGCTATGCACCTTTGATAAATTCATAGTTTCTGTTGGGACTTCCCCTTACCCTTTTGCTCTGCACTGTAACCTCTCAGCTCTGCCCCTTGGCACATGGACACCACCCTTGACCCCACTGATTTCCACCCTAAGTGGGTAGCAAGGCCTTGGGCTGGACTCTGCCCTTAGATCAGGCTTACATCTTGCCAGGTTTGTGCCTTCCAAGTGTTAGCAACCCTAAATCTATCAATCAAATGCTGATTAAACAAAAAACAATTTAACCCTACAACTGAAATGAAGGAATCATGTATTAGGGAGACAACTCAGGGGAGGTTATTCCATAGATGCGAAATCATCACAGAAAAGGCATGTATGGCAGTAATCAGTCCTTTAAGTATCTTGATCCCAAACTATTTAAAGCTTTAAAGGTAAGCAACAGTTCAAATTTTGCCTCAGATTGATTTTTTTTTTTGCTTTCAAGTTACAGCTGACTTAGGGTTTACATAGGGTTTACAAGGCGACAGACTTTAAGAGGTGGTTTGCCATTATCTGCCTCTGCGTAGCAATCCTGGTATTCCTTGGTGGTTTCCCATCAAAGTACTAACCAAGGCTGACCCTGCTTAGCTTCTGAGATCTGATGAGATGGGGCTAGCCTGAGCTATCCAGGTCAGGGCTCAGAGTGAATAGGCAACCATAATAGCTGGTTATTATGAGTAATAAGGAGAAAGGAAATGGTTCATCCAATTCTGCTACTGTGTGATGGAGTCAAGTTACACTAAAATTAATCTAATCTTTTGGTACTTTAGCTACCATACCTAATTCCGTTCAGGATCAAATCTTTCCTCAAAGGAAACATGCATATTCTTTGTCCACCACTGACAAATTAAAAACATTGACAGAAGGAAAAGTAGTTGCCATAGGAACTGTTTGTTCATTTCAAACTACATTTTGTGACGCTGACTTTATAAAAGTCTCTAAAATGAGAAAATTGGTTTGTATCAAAGCAACCAGGAAGAGGCCAACATTTTTTTTAAAATGATAAAATGATGTTATTTCTCATCCTTTAAATTTCCTCCTAAGATATTCACCTGGCACCCAATGTACCAGCAGCCAATCTCATCCCCTCTTCATAAAAGCAAACTTGTTGTACAAAATAATTGTTATTGTAGCTGACCCAAGAAAACAGTGCATGAAGGGGCTTTTCTGAACATCAGAGCCTTTTCTGAACATCAGGTTTCAATCATAGGAATATGAACTCTAAGGAGAATGCTAGTCTTCTACCACCTGGATAAAAGTTTGGGGTGGTGGAGAAGCAGCGAAACAATGCAAAGGAAGAGACCACACCGTTTCCCTACAAAAAACCCAAACAAACCCCCCCTGCTACTATCACATTTCAATATTTCCATCCACCTCCAGTTTCAAATGAAATTCCCAGTAAATTCCTGCAATTAAAATGTAAATAACAATGAGAAATCACTGAAATATAGCGCAATCAGCAATACACTGCAGCATTTTTCCAATCAATCACATTTTATTTCGATACAGTACCAGCTCTGAATATAAATCAAAGTTAGGTTAAAATAATAACAGTTGATGGTTCTGGGAAGGATGATTTGAAGAAGAGGAGGAAAGATCTTCTATGGGGAAAGGTTTTAAATCAGCCGTTTACGAATCCCACTAGACTGGAAGCAAAATTTGGCTACTTGAGTGGTTATCTCCCGAGAGAAGTCTGCTAAGAGAAGGGAAACATTAGCTTCTTCTGATCTCCCAGGAAAGGATGACAGTACAGGGAGAATGTACTGCAATCTTATGTCATTGTAGGAGGGACATTGAAGCAGAACGTGTTCTATTGTTTCCACTCTCTCTGTTTTGCATGAGCATAATTGTTGATGAAAGGGAGTACGGAGATACCTGCTTTCCAGGAGAGCTGAAGGTAAACGTGCAAGAGTAAAGGCTCTATTTTTCCAATCAGAAGAGTTACACGGATCGTGGCTCGTACCTGTGAGATGGCCTCTCCCCCATGCACCGCCATGAGAGCTTCGCTCATCGGAGCAAGGTCTTCTGCTGGGACCAATGTACAAATGGACAAAGTCAACAACTGCTTGTACGTGGGCCTTCTCTGTTGTGGCCCCCACCTTGTGGAACGGCCTGCCTGAGGAGGTCAGGAAGGCAAACACTCTCTGGGCTTTCCGCAAACAATGCCAAAATGAATGATTCGAGAGGGCTTTTCTGCACAGGCGATAGAGTTGCTCTGTATTAAATGATTCACAAATTTACTGGGATCAATTGCAGCCGAGGGGCAAGGGAGAGAGCGAGGGTGATGGGAAGAATAACGAGACCACGCTGCTGAGTGAGAAAATGGCCACAGCCTTTATTCTCCACACGCTTGTTACTGCTACGGACGCCTTCAAAAGGCTTCTGTGACTGCCTTCAACAGCTCAAAGCCAAATATATTAACATGCTGCACTGGGAAACATGATTTTTGAAATGTCATGAAATTTTAGTTTGTTGAGTTTGAGCTCTGGTGACGCATTCAGACATACAAATAATCATTTGGCGCACATGTATATCTGAACCAGCCCATCAGTTTATGAGATCCCTGGTGTTAAGTATATGAGTTAGTGAGGATTTGTAACTTACGGAAAGCATTCAAGGCTTGTTTTAATGGCTTGTTTTCAGCGTTGATGATTTATGTTGTTTTGATTATTTTACTGTGTTATTTTTTTTCTCGAGAGGTTCCTCAAGCAGATCTCTGGAGAGGCAGCACATATGTCTTCTAAATCAATAAAAACAAAACATTACAGTGTGAATGAAAGGGCTATTTTTGTGTCTCCAGGGCTGGCTCTATAATTCTGCGAGTGATAGGGTTACTAGGTCTCTCTTTGCTACCAGCGGGAGGTTTTTGGGGTGGAGCCTGAGGAGGGCAGGGTTTGGAAAGGGGAGGGACTTCAATGCCATAGAGTCCAATTTCCAAAGCAGCCATTTTCTTCAGGGGAACTGATCTCTATTGGCTGGAGATCAGTTAAATAGCAGGAGATCTCCAGCTACTGCCTGGAGGCTGGCAACCCTAGTGAGTGAGGAGGTGGTGTCTTAATGTGGATTGGGGGGGGTGGCACCCTCTGCCTGCCAGCCCTGGGAACTGAAGATGGAAAGAGCACTTGCTGTTCCAGGTACAGGCAGAAGGGGGCGAGGTCAGAGGCAGTGGGAGGCTGGGCAGAGGAGGGGGTGGCAGATGAAGCAGAGGTGGGGGCTTCTGGCAGCAATCCTTACTGAGCCACTGTTGTGTCTCTGAGTTTTATATGAAGGGGCGACTGGTCTTTTGATGCAGAGCCCTTTCTTGATATTTACAATTTAGATATTTTCTGGCTTCAGTCTGTAACTTTCTTCATGGTGACCTTGCACAAGAGGAGTTTTGCTGCGAAACAGATAGCAGTATGTAAATATTTGAATGGGGAGAACTGAAATAATCTTTTAAAAAATCATGCAGAGTATAAATTAATGTGGCAGATGGAGTATGCTCAATAGAAGAGTATTTGCTTTGGCTGGATTGTTCTCAGCTAAGCGATTTTTTCCGACAAAAGCCATAGATGTTATATCAGTGTCAAACACAAAAAAGGGTGAAATGGAGTGAGCTTTTCAAACACATGAATAATATCTGCCAGTTTATTTTTGAAAATTACCCAAATTTGACTTTGCACCCTCAACAAAAATGATGACCTTGGACAATTTTTTTAATCCTGTGACTTTGATATCCTGTACTTAAATAATTACCACAATGGCTGTGAAACCATTCAGCTCAGCTGAACATTAAAATGGAAACAACAAAGTCATAACATGATTGATGTACTCTTTGAGCTTTAAAAGCTGAACTTCCATTTTGCAAATTGTAAAGTTCATTTTTAAAAACCTATCTGGCAAAATTGCCTTGTAAATATTTCATTTCTCCTCCTTTCCATGCCCAAAGTGGTTTTCAATGTTGTTTTGGCTTCTGTACATCTATGAGTGGGGGGCTGTTCCAAGGCATTTTACATGATCAGTTTCTTTCGGAAGAGAGACGACTGGAGGTGTAAATGGTGGTTCATAACCTCTGCTCTTTTACAAATACAACAGGTTAAATAGATAGTAAGCAAGCAGGTACAGATGGTCTGTTCCAGGTGCCTGATGGATCCTGATGGCACAGGCTGTTGAAGAAGAAGAGTTGGTTTTTATATGCCGACTTTCTCTACCACTTAAGGAAGAATCAAACTGGCTTACAATCCTCTTCCCTTCTCCTCCTCATTACAGACCCTGTGAGGTAGGTGGGGCTAAGAGAGCTCTAACAGAGCTGTTAGCCCAAGGTCACCCAGCTGGCTTCGTCTGTAGGAGTGGGGAAACCAACCCGGTTCACCAGATTAGCCTCCGCCGCTCATGTGGAGGAGTGGGGAATCAAACCCGGTTCTCCAGATTGGAGTCCACCGCTCCAACCCACTGCTCTTAACCACTACACCATGCTGGCTCTGGGCTGACACTATAACCCCTAAGCACTCTCTGCCCCTGGACAGAGCCAAGCGATCTCCCTGATTCACTGGGTAGCTGAGGGCGATGAAATGGGAGGGACGACGGCTAGAGACCGATGGAACACGGCGTTGAGCCCACATTAGAACCTATCCTGCAGTACTGATGATGCCCACCATTGCATCTGCATGCAACCATCCAGCTGTTTTGTGTGGTTCAGAGACTTCTACACCACAGCCCAAGGATTTGGATGCTGACCACACGACGGCCTGCTGTGATCAATTTGCCACTTATTTTGCAGACAAAATTACTCAGATCTACTCTGGGTTAGATGCCAGCTTGCAGGTATGCCCAGATGACGAACCTTTGGCATCTGCTTGTCCAATTTATATGGATACTTTTCAGCTTTTGGATCATGAGGATGTGGACAAGATCCTTGGACAGCTGAGACCTACCACCTGTATTCTCGACCCTTGCCCTTCCTGGCTGATAAAAGCTGTCAGAGGGGGGCTGGCTGAGTGGGTAAGGGGAGTGGTAAATGTTTTCTTGAGAGTGGGAGGTCCACTGCTCCTGCTCAAGGAGGCAGTGATTAGACCTGCTATGAAAAAACTGTCCCTGAGCCCTACTGTGTTTGAAATTTTCCAGCCAGTCTCCCATCTTCCATTCTTTGCCAAGGTGCTAGAGCAGGTTGTTCCCTCTCAGTTTTAGGGGTTCTTGGAAGAGGCGGATTTTCTGGACCGATTTAAATCTGGCTTCAGGCCAGGATTTGGAACAGAGACTGCTTTGGTTGCCTTGGTTAGTGACCTCTATCAAGAACTAGACAGGGGGAATGTGACCCTGCTAGTTCTGCTGGATCTCTCAGCGGCCTTCAATACTAGCAACCATATCCTGCTGAGCCATCTCTCAGCACTGGGACTAAGGGGTACCTATCTGGGTGGTTGGTCTCAGAAGGTAGCATTGTGGGATTCCTGCTCTGCCCCATGGCTGTTGACCTGTGGTGTGCCACAGGGTTCCATCTTGTGCCAAAGTGGCCATTTTCTCCAGGTGAACTGATCTCTATCGGCTGCAGATCAGTTATAATAGCAGGAGATCTCCAGCTAGTACCTGGAGGTTGGCAATCCTAATTGTAGCCAAAGCACTGGAAGAAATAGCCAAATAACAAGCTACACCCTGTGGTTTTCTCAAAATCTCAAGGCCCAGCCTAGACTATCAATATCATGAAACAATTTATCTAGTGAGAAAAATTCACAATAGGCAAAAATCTTGTGCAAACACTGGCGAGGATCATGTTCTAACCTTGAAAATGGCACAGCCTAGAAAGATAAAGGCAGCGTAAGGTTTACAGAAAATGATACTCAAACAGTATGATGAATTGTAAAGCATGCATGTGACATTCACTGAAACTTTGTTTAACCTGTGTCTATTTAATTCTCAAGCCTGTGAAATATTCTCTCAAGGAGAGTGTTAGGGGCATGGAACTATCCAGATTTATAGTGGAACATGATGCACTTGAGTGAGAAAATCACTGTTTAACTCTTGAGGAGAGTGAAGGGCTTTTGAAGGAGGTGTAAAGGTATAGGAAATACCTTTTAAAACATCTGTACTGGAAAAAGCACCTAAGCACCTGCAGCCACATAGGATTCCTGGAGCATGCTGGGAAATGTCCTGTACCCAGTGCTCCACCCCTTCTTGTTCTCTGGCATCTCACAAGAATTTGGGTATCCCTGTTGGGCATGCATGGCTTGCCATACAGTTTTTGAAGTTGGGGACTGATTTTCTTAAATTCTCCTATCAGAATTGCCCAGATTGCTTTAAGTAGTCAAAAGAAAAATCTATGCCCATTATAGTAAATTTAAATATTGAATGTATAGTAGTACTTTGGTCAGGCTGCACCTGGAGTACTGTGTGAAGTTCTGGAGGCCTCACTTCAAAAAGGATGTGGACAGAATGGAGCGGGTGCAGAGGAGAGTGATGAGGATGATCAGAGGCCTGGAGACCAAGCCCTATGAGGAGAGGCTGAGAGACCTGGGAATGTTGAGTCTCTGACAGATAATTCCTGAATTATCATGTGTTCTTTGCTGTTCTGTTTCTGTTGTTTTGCACATATGCCAAAGTATCTGACCATTTCTTCTACTGGTGCATTCATACTGGGCAAGTAGAAGGTATCTTTTGGACATCTCTTATATAATACAATTTCATGTTATCACTCATAGATTTGTTCCAGAATCTCTGGATGCATTGGAGTGGATCCAAACATCCTCCAAGTAGCCTTCCTTCAGTCTAAGGAGCCTTCCTCCAACTTAAGCGACTCTTGTTTTAACAAGTCACTTAAGATGGAGGAAGTCTTCTTAGATTGGAGGAAGGCTACTTGGAGGATGTTTGGATCCACTCCAATTGGCTCTCGGTTGGGAAATACCTGGAAGTTTTGGGGGTGGAGGCTGAGGAGGGTGGGGTTTGGGGAAGGGAGGGACTTCAATGGTATAATGCCATAGAGTCCACTTTCCAAAGCGGCCATTTTCTCCAGGTGAGTTGAGTTGTAATCCCAGGAGATTTCCAGCTACCACCTGGAGGTTGCCAACCATACCCAAGAGACTGGATATCTGTGGGTAGGGGTGGAGGGCCAGAGCCAGGTGGCACTGCCACTATGTACTCAGCAGCAGCAGAAGGGAAGAGCAGGCTGACATTGCCAGGACCTACCTGGAAGTGACAGGATGATGCCTGGAGAAGCTCTGATGGAATATTGGAGTGAAAGAAGAGAGAGCCTAGGATGGTTTTTACCTAGTTGAGACTTGGGACAACAGGCTAGAGGACATGACCCAGCATGGTGGCTGGGATTTGTCTAGATTGTGTCTGTCTGCATTGCTGTCTAGACTAGGGTTGCCATGTCTCCCCTGTCCACCGGCAGGGGATTGGGAGGGTAGAGTTGCCAGATCCAGATTGGGAAACTCTTGGAGATTTGGGGATGGAGCCTGGAGAGGACAGGGACCTCAGTGGCATATGCGATAGAGTCCACCCTCCAAAGCATCCATTTTCTCCAGGGGAACTGATTTCTGTAGTCTGGAGATGAGCTGTAATTCCAGGGGATCCCCAGGTCCTACCTGGGGGCTGGCATCCCTCGTCTAGACAAATGTCTTGTCCTCATTGTTGTCCCAAAAGTCTTGCCTAGAATGCTGTCCCAGTACCACTTACTGGTTATTTCCCCCCTGCAGGTCTCTTAGATAGGGTTGCCAACCTCCAGGTACTAGCTTGAGACCTCCTGCTATTACAACTGATCTCCAGCTGATAGAGATCAGTTCACCTGGAACAAATGGCCACTTTGGCAATTGGACTCTATGGCATTGAAATCCCTCCCCTCCCCAAACCACGCCCTCCTCAGGCTCCACCCCAACAACCTCTCACTGGTGGTGAAGAGGGATCTGGCAACCCTAACTGGCTGTCATCTATATCTATATCATCTGTATTGCCTGTCTGTATTTGTATCTCTCTCTGTGAGAGACTGGGGTAGGGTTGCCAACCTCCTGCTATTACAACTGATCTCCAGCCAATAGAGATCAGTTCACCTGGAGAAAATGGCCGCTTTGGCAATTGGATTCTATGGCACTGAAGTCCCTCCCCTTACCAAACCCTGCCCTCCTCAGGCTCCAACCCAAAAACCTCCCGCGTGTGGTAAAGAGGGACCTGGCAACTCTACTCTTAGAAGAGTTCTGACTTTTGGCAAATTGTAATATATCACTATAATGAGGGTTAGAGATGTGTTGTTGATTTAAAAAATAATATAAAATGGTAACTAGGCTTCTAAGATCCCACATTATTTTTCTTAAGGGGCAGTGTTTCAAGAGAATCTTACACCCTGACACCAGCATTAATATTTCAGTCGGTATGCATTACACACGCATCTCTCAAACCATATTCTAATGCCTTTGCATTAATCACAGCCCTGACAACTTGGTATTCTATTTATGACTATTAATAACTCTGATAGTACACCTAAAACTTTTACTGGGAGAAGAGCAACAACATATTAGCACCCAGTCCAGTGATGGTTGTAAGAAAAGAGTTTACAACTTATAAAATGGAGAGGCCCTGCAGTACCCCAGGAAAAACAGCAAAAACGTGCTTGTCCTCACACCCTCTTTTCCTTCATTTGCCCAGTCTGAAACAACCTCTCTTTCCATACCCCTCTAGAACAGGAGAAACCCATCACTATTCTTCATTGGCAGATTACTAGTAAAAAGCTTTCTAGATGTCATGAAAAGCTTTCAGGCAGTATTTGAATGAATGAAAGGAAGGGCAATCACCTGAACAGGAAATAAATATTTTTATAGCCTAAGGAAAAGTAATCTAGCCAACGTACATCTTCTTTAATGGTGCAACATAAAGTATTCAAATTCCAAACTGGAAAGCGGGACAGTAAATTATCTGTGGCTATTGCCCGGGGCAACAGAGCAGCAAAAGAGCGTGCATTGTTTAGTTTTGGAATGGTTCTCATTATTGGATTGTGCTTATGTACCTACACATCATTTTTATGGATCTTCCAATACTGTCTGATGGAACTGAACAACTTAGTTTATTTTCTACTTTTAGCATCAAGTTTGCTGAAATTTGTTATCTTACAGTTCTCCTTATAAAACTATTCTTTCTTTTTTGTGCGATATGTGTATGTGTTTGTAAAAATGGGATAAGGCAGAGAAAAAGCTAAGGAAAAACCCACAGATATACTCCTCACAAGAGAGAACGTTGTTTCTTGGTATTGAAATGTGGGTGATTTCTATATGGAAGAAGGAAGAAGAAGGAAGAACATTTGTTGTTTCTAACAGCAGAAGTAAACCCATAAGCAGATGCCTGTCACATGTTGAGCAAAAGGGGGGCAGCAGACAACTGGGGTGGGGGAAAACCTGTCCTTTCCAGCCCTCTTTTTCATATTGGGAATGGCTGTGGTGGCAGAGCTGGCTTTCTCCATCTCCAAACTCCCTGACAACTGCAGCATCTGTTCTGTAGCAATGAAGGGAATAGGATGCGAATAGGGTTCCCAGCATCCAGGTGGTAGCTGGAGATCTCCTGCTATTACAACTGATCTCCAGCTGATAGAGATCGGTTCACCTGGAGACAATGGCCGCTTTGGCAATTGGACTCTATGGCACTGAAGTCCTTCCCCTCCCCAAACCCAGTTGAAATAGCAGGAAATCTCCAGTTAATACGTGGATGTTGGCAACCCTATTATGGAATCAGTTTGGCTGTGAGGAGACCATACTGATGAAATATTACAGAGTTTTTAATAATACCTACTTATGTACCAGTTGAACGGGGGTGGGGCACAGTCAGATTTTGTTGGTCTTAACTGATCACCCTTGCACACATCCTGGCAACTCCCCAAATGTGGGTCTTGCTAACCCAGCGATGGAAACCTAAATAATTTTCTCCCATTTTTAGTTGGATGCGTATCTGCTAAAAATGGTTCCTCTACCTTGATGTACTAGGTTTACCGCCCCCCCCCCAACCTGGCAGGTGAGTTTGATGTTGTGCTCTAGCTTCTAACCAGATCAAGGGAGGCTAAATGTCCATTAAGAAATAACTTTATGGACCCAGCTGTATCAGTGCTTATATAGAAAGCAATCAATTCACTTTGCCCAAGATAATTGCATGGCTATGACATTCTGATAGGTGGCAGTGAAGTGCCTCTCAGCAAACTGCCTGCTTGGATGTTGGATGGTGATCTGGCTGCTTGGATGTTGTTCCAGCTGGATGCTGAGAACACAAAGCAGTTGTTATGAAATTTAGTTATTCCAAGAAAAGCCTTGCAATGCTTGACGTCCACATTATGTGGGAGACTCCACTGAGTGGCTGATCTTGCCAAGTGGCTTGCAGTAACAGCTTGTTGGCCTCTGTGGAAAGACAGTGTGGTGTAGCGGTTAAAATGTTGGACTAAGATCTGGGACACCAGTGTCCAAATCCCCTTTCTTCCGTAAAGCTTGCTGGGGGAACATGAGCCAGTCTCTCTCTCTCTCTCTCTCTCTCTCTCTCTCTCTCTCTCTCTCTCTCTCTCTCTCTCTCTCTCTCTCGCTCTCTCTCTCGCTCTCTCTCTCTCTCTCTCTCTCTCGCTCTCTCTCTCTCGCTCTCGCTCTCTCTCTCTCGCTCTCTCTCTCTCTCTCTCTCTCTCTCTCTCTCTCTCTCGCTCTCTCTCTCTCTCTCTCTCTCTCGCGCGCGCGCTCTCTCTCTCTCTCGCTCTCTCTCTCTCTCGCTCTCTCTCGCTCTCTCCTGATGGCTTGTGTGGCTTTAAAAGGCCACCTACATTCATGGAGGATACCTTTTTCCACAGCTGTGATGGCTAAGGAAACCTTCTGATAAGGCATACCTAAGCTCTTGGGGAGAAGGCTGTTTTATTCATGCCCTTCTTATGGGCTTCCCAGATCTATCTGTCTGTCCGCTGTGAGAAACTGGATGTTGGGCTTGATGAACATCATGTCTGATGCAGAAGCACTCCAGTTCTGTAGCGATGGTTCCCAAACTATGATCAGTAGACCTTTTAAAGAGTTGGGGACTGAACTCATATGTGCCACATAAAGCACTTTTCAACCTAAGGTTGTCAACCTCCAAGTGGTTGTGGGAGATCTCCTGGGATTACAACTGATCTGCAGCTCACAGAGATCATTTCACCTGGAGAAAATGGCTGCCTTGGAATGTGAACTCTGGCATTATACCCCAAACCCCACCCTCCTCAAGCTCCGCCCCTAAAAGCTCCAGGTATTTCCCAACCCAGAGCTGGCAACCCTATTTGAGGCCCTTTCCCAGTTTTGATATGCATGTGTAAAAAACAAAGTCCATTTCAAATATGAGTCGTGTTTCTGATGAGGGGAAAATAGGCAGTTTTGAATGTGCTTGTATCGGATTTCCCAATTGATCAATGCCCCTATAGGATGGTTGATTTACAGCCACATTTCAGCCCCCCTGCACTTTACAATGCATATGTGATTTCAGTCAAATACTTTAAAAGTAGTTTGCTCTGCCAGTCAATACTGTAATCATTTCCCAGATGTAGTTAAGGAATTCTAGATGGGCATTGTCAACAGTTTTTTCTTTCTTTCACAGTTTATTTGACCTTAATAAAAAGTCACACTCTGTGGGTGGAAGTCCTTGCACTTTCAAAAATGCTAGTCTGGATCCAAGACAACAGCTTGTATCTTACCACTTTGCTTTGCACAGTCTAATGCCTTCCTCCTGTGTAAGCAGGCAGTGTGGTGTAGTGGTTAAGAGTGGCAGATAGGAGTGGTGGACTCTAATCTGGAGAAACGGGTTTGATCCCCCACTCTTCCACATGAGCGGCAGAGGCTAATCTGGTGAACTGGTTTGTTTCCCCACTCCTACACCTGAAGCCTGCTGGGTGACCTCGGGCTAGTCACAATTCTCTTAGAGCTCTCTCAGCCCCACCTACCTCACCGGATGTCTGTTGTGGGGGGGGGGGAGGTGATTGTAAGGCCCTTTAAAGGTAGAGAGAATCAGGGTATAAAACCCAACTCATCATCTTCTTCATTCCTGTGACAGAAGTGGTTTTTCCTCCAGTGGAAAAGCCAGTTCCTTTGGAAGAAGGTTCCCAAGGCTAGAGGAAGGCTTCAGACTTTTATGAATGGGGTGGTAGGATACAAACCACTGATAACCCCAACTGCATTCATTGAAATGTTTATTTCACTTTATTCATCCTAGTTTAAGGATGACTTTACAAGCCTTACTCCCATAATTATGATCATAGTTCCATGTGATGAAAATGGTATTATGAAAAATGCTAGATTTCATTCATTTTCCAGGATACAGTTAAATATCCATTTAACAATATAAAGGATTGTTCATTCTATATGGAAGAATGATGGGAAAATGCCACCTTGTGGCAAAAAATATTTTTAGTCACAAAGGCCATAATCGGTAAATCTGAGAAATTTCATTCACTCAGTATATTTCAAGGTTTTAGATTCATTCATAGCCACACTCTTTTGTCAGATACGATCCTTGAATGAGCTCAATTTTATGCTCCAGTAAAATACTGCATGGCTGTGATTATTCCCTTGGTAATACTAAGGTCTGAAGCTCAGGAAATATGGATTTCCCTTCAGTATCTTTTCCAAATCCCAGGCCATCTGTTAGAACATAATAATTAAGGATCAAAGCAATTACAATGATAATGATTAATTACAGCTAATAATACCTATGAGATTGGGAGTTTTGATGAATTAGTCAAAATTAAACAAAATATGGCTTGGTGTTCACACCCAGGTCACTGCTAATCCATCAGAGATATTGTTTTTCAGATTCCCACAGGTCTTTGGGTGGATCATTTTGGGACAAGCTTATATAGTCAGCTTTTCTCGATTATACGGTTTCAGATGTGTGCGTATGCATGTGCACACACAAGGGTGATGATGGTCACATGTTTGAATGTACCCCACTTTTTCAGGGCTGAATTGGTCATATGAACAGTATCATTAAAATAAGATAATGTACACCACAAAAAAAAACTCTCTCCCCATGGAAATTGACCATGTCTGATAGCAAGATTGATTCAGTCTTGCTTTCTGTCATGATAGTTCTCTACATGTAGGAATATTTTTTCATTGAGAGCATTCCCACATTCAATTCCCATCTGTAGCCTGAAGTGGTATATTTCAGGGCAACATTTCTGTATAAACTGGCTCTTATTTTCCTTATCAGAAACACCAGAGGCTCTCAGTCTTGCAACAAGGTGATGGAACAAACACTTTGTATACAGAAGATTCAAGTTCAACCTCTGGCATCTTCACTAAAGGGATAGAAGGGAACAGATATTGGGAAAGGTCTTTCATTGCCTGAGACATTGGAGAGCTGCTGCTAGTCACTGTAGACTAGGGCTGTTGAAAATAAAAAAATTCGGTATAGTTCGGATTCGGCCGGATTCGGCCCGTCTGGATTCGGTACACGCCGAAGTCCGAACTCCCCCGATTCGGATCCGTTAAATTCGGCGAGAAATTAAAGTTCGGCAAAATATTCGGCCGAATGTTGCCATTTAAATTTTAAACAATCACTCTTGGTCTCCTGCGGCTGCGGGGGGGGGGGGTTAGAGCTGGACGTTTAAAACTTTCATCATTGCTTCTTGTGACCCTTATTGAAAGGAAAGCCAATTTTGGTGACGATGGGGTCCTAGGGAGGCGAGATATGGATCCCGGAAGCCCTCCCCCAATTGCCCATCGCAAAGCATAGACCGTCCGTGACTCGGCTCGGCTGCATTTGCACATTCAAGCAAATGATGCAATGCAATGCAATACATTGGACTGAGAGAGCGGGATGGGAACGCGGGAGCCCCGGCGGCGAGAGGGTCCTCCTCGCACCTCCGCACAGAGACCGCTTGCCCTTCTCAAGCCAACCTGGGGGGGGGAGGCTAGGCCGGACCGTGGAACCCCAAGCAAAGCAACCACCCGCACAACTCAAAGACCACAAGACAACCAAAAGCCAAAAGCACTGGATGAACTCAAGTGGCACCCAAGCACCGGGGGGTGGGGGTGGGGGGTGGGATGGGAACGCGGGAGCCCCGGCGGCGAGAGGGTCCTCCTCGCACCTCCTCATGGAGACCGCTCGCCCTTCTCAAGCCAACCTTGGGGGGGGGGAGGCTAGGCCGGACCATGGAACCCCAAGCAAAGCAACCACCCGCACAACACAAACACCACAAAACACCCTCAAACCAGTTCCAACTGATGAACTCGGGTGGATCTCTCAACCGCACCAATTCTGCTGGCTGGAATCGCTGGATCTCTCGCCACCAAAATGGAAGACAGTGGGGAAGGGAGGGATGGGCGGGCGTTTTAAACTTTCTCTTGGCCAGTTCAAAACTTCAAATCAATGCTCTGATTGGCCATGAGAAGAATCTGCTGGGCTACCATTGGCCGCGGGAGAAAGCAGATTGCCAACGGGCGGATCAGCTCCTGCGCATGCATCTCCGCCGAACCACCGAATTCGCCGAATTTACTTGCCGAACTCGCCGAACATGAAGAGTTCGGCCTCCTGGATTTCTACCATTTTGGAGTTCGGATCCGTCCGAACAGAAAAGCGCCGAATCGAGGAAAATTCGGTTGATATTCAGTTCGGGCTGAACCGAATCGACAGCCCTACTGTAGACTATGCTGAACTAGATTCATGATCCCCAATATGGTGCCCATGGACCCTGCTGATGTGTTTCTTGGTGCCAACTTTCCCCAGACCATCTCCTATCAAAACAAAGAACCCATCCTGTCTTACTTCTGTCTCACGGGAGCAGAAAAGGCTTCAGAAGAGCCCAGAAGGAACCACCTTTGTGTCTGCAGAGAGCACCCATTCGGAAACAGCTACCTCCATGACAGGCAGATGCTTGGATTGGAACCTCTTAACATTTTGCGGCATTTTGCAACATTTTGAGACAACCCCAATGGCAGCTATTTTGTGACTGGACACCTGATGGTTCTATGGCAGCCATTTTGTTTTGGTGCCTACTACCTGCTGTCAAAATTTCAAATGTGCCCACAAGTGCAACAAGATAGGGGACCTCTATGCTACTTGGACCAATGGTTTGACTCAGTACAAGACATCTTCATTTTTTCAAAGCCTCTGTGCAGATCCTACAGTTCTGATCATGATTTTGAGATTTGTGGGCACAGCACTACACAGGCACTTACTTGAGTTTTATGGAAAGTGCCATGGGGAATTAATCACATAGTGTTCCTCTAGAGAAGGAACACATCAGATGTGTAACCTACCCACACATCTCCCACCCCCACGTGTAAGAAAATCCCTGCAGGGTCAGCCCAAAAGCCCATGTAGCCAAGCTTCCTGTTTTCATCAGTGGGAACCTTCTATGCTGGTCATAAAGACAAAATGAAAACCAAGAACAAAATCCATGTAATACCTCTTATTAGGTCCAACCAAATGACACATAACAGTGTGCAAGATTTTGAGGTCTCCAAAACTCTTATTGAGGCTGGATGTTAAGCATTTTTAAAAAAAAAATGTATTAAAAGGGCTTTGGGGAAGGAAAAATGGTTTTAAGTTACAACTAGTTTTCTCCAGGCAAAAGGAAAAACATCAATTACACTTGACAGGAAAAACTTAAGTCCAAAAATGTCTCTAACATCTCCAAACCAGTGAGACTCAAAATCTCTTTTTGGAAGAGAGCATAGAAATCACTTGGTAGTCATTGAATTAATTCAGGAGATAATGTAAGCTATTACATGAGATCTGGAGTCAACTGAGGCCAAATTGGGTAGTTTAACCATGTATTATATTCTAATTACATAATGTAAGAAGAGTCATGCTGGATCGGACCAGTGGTGCAACTTGTCAAGCAGCCTCTCACTCACACAGTGGCCAACCAGTTCCTCCAGAGGTCCAACAAGAAGGCACAGAGGCCAAGGCCTCTTCCGATGTTGCCTCCTGGCACTGGTATTCAGAGGTTTACTGTGTCTGAACGTGGCTGTTTTCAGGCCTGTAATTTTCTGGTTTGCCTCTGGACTCCTTTTAAAAAATTGGTGTAACATTTACTATCCCCCAGTCTTCAGGTAGACTCCCCAGTCTTCTAGTACAGTGGCTGAATTTAGTTATAAGTTACATACACAGGTTAGTCGATCAACAGTCTCACATTTGAATTTCCTAAGAACTCTTGAGTGTATGTCATCAGGACCTGGAAGACTTATGGGTTTTTAATTTCCCCAGCAGGTCTAGAACTTTATATCTCATCACCACAATCTGACTCAGTTCTTTAGACTCTGTTCCTGAAAATAGTGGCTGTGGCTTGGACACATGCCCCACACTTGCCCCTCACTTTCCACAGTTAACACTGTGATAAAATGCTAAAATATTAATATATTACTCGTCATATCGTTAAAGCGGCAACATAAAACAAACAAACAAAAATCCCCCCCACTGTGGCTCGTCACCAGAGACTTCCCACCCCATGGCCGCTGCCTGTTTCCCCCAACCTCATAAGCATACTCTCTGTCCAGGAGCCGACAAGGGGCCCTGGGTGACTGCCACCACAGCTTGCAACCTGCTGGCCGTCAGTGCCCCATAGCAGCCAATACAGGGGGAGGGACTCTGTGGGTCTGTATTTTCGCTGGGGTTCTTCATTGATTTCATTTACTCCTGATACTCCTGGGATTTCTTTGGGGCAATAAGCACCCATGCATAGGGCTTTTAAGATTGGGGTCAGAAAACCATGCGTCTGGCTTCCGGTGGTGCTGCTGGGGCGAGTGCCACGTTTCCCCAGGCTGTCCTGGGGAAAATCCAAGTTTGCGTGGATTTTGGGATGCTATAAGCACCCCAACCCGACCCTTGCAAGTGGGTCGGATAGCAGGAATTCCCTGCAGCCCGCAAACGCAGTTTGACCTCCCAAATACTCCGAGGGAGCTTCCATAAGTCCCCTAGAGTTTTGGACGCCGGTCCTGTGAGGGCACCAAGGGAAAGAAATCGCCAAAACGCAACTTCGGCATAAGGCTCTCCCCTCCACCACCTTATAACCAACATAAGGACGATTTTAAGATAAGAACCTCACCTCTAGACGCTCAAGTGAGTACAAAAGAATCCTTCGTTTTTTACTGGCGTCACCGAATAACCGGGGGGTAGATGAGAAGATTTCCAGTATCCTTGTCCCTCCCTTAACTGAATTGGATAAGTCTGACTCAGAAAATCCATCAGGATTAGAGGCAGGAGCCCTATCAAGTTGATCAGCTTAAATCAAAACAAACAGCTAGAACGACGTGCATAAGATGGACTAAAATTTCTACCAATAAGAAGTACCCTTGAGGGAAGGGGAGGGTGAAATCTCTTCTTTCCGGTGGAAGAAAAAGAAAAGGAAAAAGGGAGTCCTCCTGCCACGTTTGCAGCAAGGGATTTCCTAAACCGGAAGACCCTCTATACCACCCTCTCTATCATCGGGCATACAACAACAGGAAGCAAGCTGCAGGACCGGATACACGTCGCACTCGAGCAACATAGAAATAGTTCCTGAAGGAAACAACCATCGAGAAGAGACGGTAGAAGGTCCACGGCGAAGTTAACTTCCGGAATACTTCCTGATTGACCCGCCCTAGAGCGGCCGGCTAAACTTGTTGGTATTTTAAAACTTTAATATGCTGTTTTAAAGTGAAAAAGGGGTCTTTTTAAAGCGAAAAAATTACTAAGCTGATCATTCAAATACTCTCTATCTACAACCAACTAGAGGGCCCTGCCAGAAGATATGTATTTTACCAGCCTTATTCCAATGTAAATGTCAACATCTAGACCCCGTTCTGGCTCATTGCATAGCCCTGCCTACACAAAATTGAAAGAAGCGGCACAAACTTCAACCATGGAAAAGAAATTACAAGAGATGTTAGCCAAACAAACTGAAGCAACAACTAAACAATCTGAAAAGATGTCTACACAGATGACACAGCTGACTGCTATGATGACAAACCTTGGCCAAGCATCCCAAGCTATTAACCAAAAACTAGATGTGGTTACAGAAGACCTTAAAGATGTTAAGACTCAAATGAATACCATGAAGACAGACATGCAAGCAATGGACACATCAGTAAAGAAAGTGATGGAAGAACACAAGGACACAAAGAAAAAATTAGCAAGCCAAGAAAAACAAATTGAAACAATACAAACCAACCAGACAGCTGTCAAAGACCAAATAGCAATGATGGAGATGAGAGTAAGAGAAACTAACCTTCGTCTGCGCAATTTTCCAGATATGATGGGAGATAACAAAGAAGCTGTAGTCCCTAATCTGTCGTACTTATTTCAAATAGAGGAACAAGAATTGAACCAAGCCATCAATAGAGTTTATAGAATACCATTACCTGCTAGAATGAAAAGAACTAAATCAAGAGATCTCATGATTGTTTTCTATGACACTAGGATTAAGGACAGGATCATGAAGATCCATTATGACAACCCGGTTTCAGCAGGAGATACTCCTCTAATACTATTAAAAGACATCCCAAGACATCTACTTTCACAGAGGAATAACTACAAAGAATTTGTATCTGTCTTGAAAGCTAATGGTATCAAATATCGCTGGATAATGCCACAAGGCTTGGCTTTCACCTACAAAGAAATGAAAATGACAATCTTATCTCCATCAGATGTGGGAAAATTTTTGAGGAAATATAAAACAGAACTCAAAGGACTAACTTTGGAACAAAAGGAAGAGGAAGAAGAGGAGGAAGAAGAACCACAGGGAGCAGAAGGAGGCACTGCGTTATAGACTGAATATTTTGCTTCAATAATTACTACACCATGGCAAAAGTAATTTCTTGGAACGTGAATGGTTTAAATGAAAAAACTAAAAGGGCTAGAATTTTTAAATATTTACAGAAATATAAATACTCCTTAATTTGTTTACAAGAGACCCACATTGCAACAAAACATAAAAAATACCTAGATAGACAAATGCTTGGACAAGCATTTGTTGCATCGGCTAAAACAAAAACAAAGGGAGTAGTGATTTATGCCCATCCTAATCTAAGCCCTGAATTATTGTACAAAGACAATGAAGGGAGAATTGTAATTATCAAGACCAAAATATTGGGGCAAAAGACGATTGTAGTAGGAATATACACACCTAATGAAGTATCGACAATTACATGAACTGATTTCTCAGTATGCGAATGACCAGATCCTTTTGATGGGAGACTTTAATGGTGTTATCCGCCCAACTTTAGACAAAAAATCAAATGCAAAAGACGAAAATGAAGGATGTTTGCCTAAAATCTTCTTCACCATGGCTTCAGACTTGGAAATACAAGACATCTGGAGAACTATGAATACAACGGCTAAAGAATATACTTTTTATTCAGCGAGACATAACTCACACTCTAGAATAGATATGATATGGGCTAGTAAATCTATCTTTACGCAACTACATAAAATCCAAATTGTACCAAGAACTTTTTCTGATCACAACCCGGTCACATTTGAATGGAACAATAAACAAGCATTTAGATGGAGATTAAATGATAAACTTTTAAAGGATAACAAGATTCAAAAAGAACTGCAGGAATTAATTAAAGATTTCTTTGAAATTAATCTTAATGGGGAAACTTCGTTGAATACAGTTTGGGATGCATTTAAAGCTGTTCTAAGAGGATTTATGATACAGAAGCATACAGCTTGGAGGAAAACTCAACTACAATTTACCAATAATATACTTTGGGACTTACAAAATTTGGAACAAAAACTTGTTATGGCACTACAGGAAGCAGAGAAAAATGAAATACAAATGAAGATTTCTGTATCTAAACATCAATTGAATTTGGTAATAATGGAGGAAATGAACAAAAATTTAAAATTTGTCAAACAAAAATATTTTGAACATGCTAATAAACCTGGAAAATTTTTAGCAACACAACTGAAAGATTCATTTCAAAAGAAGATCATAACAAAAATCCAATCTGCTAAAGGACCAGTCTATTCGACTTTGGATATACAAAAGGAATTTGTTTCATTCTACACTAAACTATATCAGAAAGAAAATATTTCAAAACAGAAAATGGACAATTTTTTAAATTCAATACAGATGAATATTCTTTCAACAACCCAACGAGAATGGATATTCCCAATTACAAGGGAAGAAATACAAGAAGCAATAATGAAACAGAAACCGGATAAGACACCTGGACCAGATGGAATTACTGCTTTATTTTATAGAACATTCAGTGATAATTTAGCAGATTTTTTTGTACTACTTTGTAATACAATTTTGAATAAGGGAGTATCCCCAGAGACTTGGTCACACGCATTTATATCATTGATACCTAAGGAAGGAAGAGATCCAGAAAAAACATCAAACTATAGACCTATTTCATTGTTAAATGTGGACTATAAGATCTATGCCTCGGTCCTATCGAATAGGATGAAACATTATATTAAGTATCTTGTACATGAGGACCAAGCAGGCTTTGTTCCAGGAAGACAAATTAAAGATAATATAAGAATTTTACTAGATTCAATGGAATATTATGACCAGAATATCCAACATACGGCGGCCTTTGTTTTCTTGGATGCGGAGAAAGCTTTTGATATGGTCTCTAGGGACTTTATGAAAAAGATACTGGAAAAACTAAATTTTGGAGACCGTTTCTTGAGAGGTATATCGGCCATATATACATCCCACCAGGCAAAAATTTTGGTTAATGAATCAATGTCTGATAATTGTCCAATTAAGAAAGGAACTAGACAAGGTTGTCCTCTATCTCCGTTACTATTTTTGTTGGTGCTGGAATCACTATGTTGTAAGTTAAGGAATATGGAGGGCATTCGCGGATTGAAAATAAAAAAACATGAATTCAAATTGAGAGCATTCGCGGATGACCTCCTGTTAATTTTAGAAAACCCAACACAATCAATGAAGATATTATTGGAGACCCTGGACGACTTTGGAAAAGTATCGGGATTTAAAGTTAATCAAGAAAAGACAAAGACAATATTCAAGAATTTACCAGAAACACAACAGCAGGAGTTTACTTCATATACAGGTTGGGAGAAAGCTAACAAAGTCAAATATTTGGGAATCTGGATCTCTGTGAAGAATAAAGAATTGATAAACAACAATTATTTTAAATTATGGAGTAAAATAAAAACTGATATGATCATTTGGTCAAATAAAAATTTATCACTATTGGGACGTATATCAACAGTCCAAATGAACATTTTACCAAGGATACTCTTCTTATTCCAAAATCTACCTATAATATCACATGTCAAATACTTTGATACCTGGAGAAAAGATATATTAAATTTCATCTGGCAAGGGAAAAAACCGAGGATTGCTTATAAATATTTGGTGGATCTTAAAACTAGAGGAGGCTTAGCGTTACCTAATTTTCAGCTCTACGCTGAAGGAGCAGCCTTAATATGGCTAAAAGACTGGATGAATTTATCTAATGTGCGTCTCTTAGATCTTGAAGGTTTCAACAACATAAGTGGATGGCATGGCTATTTATGGTATGATAAAATTAAGATACATGCATCATTTCGTAATCATATAATCAGGTCCGCTCTACTTTGTACTTGGATGAGATATAAACATATTTTTGAACCAGCAACACCGACATGGATATCACCCCAAGAAATGTTGACATTACGCCCACTTAGACCGGATAAATTTATTATCTACCAGGATTTAATCAACTGGGAAGGGAAAAAATGCTCACTAAAAGACTTTCAGTTACTTAAAGAAGATTTACAATGGCTTCAATATTGTCAGATTAAATCAGTTTTTACACAAGACTTGAAAAATGGATTTTCTAAAGAAAAATCGCCTTTTCATAAGTTGTTACTAGACAATGATACTAAACTGATATCTAAAAGGTATAATCTTCTTTTAACAATATACTGTGAGCAGGAGACAATTAAACCAACAATGATTGATTGGGCTCAAAATGTGGGACATGATATTGCTTTAAATAAATGGGAAAGACTATGGTCAAAAGACCTGAAAGGAATAAATGCCCAGTCAGTTCGAGAAAACATCTACAAAATGATATATAGATGGCATTTAACACCCAAGAAAATTGAAAGGATTTACAAAATGACGTCCCCTAAATGTTGGAAATGTAATAAGGAAGTTGGTTCCTTTTACCATATGTGGTGGACCTGTGACAAAGCTAAAGACTTTTGGGATATGATTTACAATGAACTAAGATTGATACTACAAAAAAATATACCCAAAATACCAGAAATGATGCTATTAAGTATGATACCTGATGACTTGTCAATGCAAAGAAATTTCTTGATTTATACTACAACAGCTGCAAGACTGCTTTACGCAGTAAGATGGAAAGGGGCAGATATTCCTGGGGAAAAAGACTGGATTATGAAAATGTTTGAACTGGTGGAAATGGCAAAACTTACAGCTACTTTAAATCAAAAAGACAATGCTCAATTTATGGGGGAATGGGAGGCTTGGATGAAATATTGTGAACATGAATTAAAACTGGGAAAAATGCAAGCATATTTTTCAATCTGATCTAGATGACACTTTTTATATTAAGAGTTATAACCATTTATATTAATAGAGTATGTTATATGAAAGTTAAATGAATTTTAAATGGGTTTTAGAACAATTAAGATCAGAACATATCACGTTGGGATAACAATACTTTATTAAGAGGCAAATAGAGGTGGTGGGGAAGTCTGAGAAATTTCCCTTTTTTTTCTTTTTCTGTGTAATGTTTATATGTTCTTGATTGTTATGGAAAATTTCTATTATAAAAACCAATAAAATTTATATAAAAAAAGAAAAGAAAAAGAAAACCATGCGTCTGCAGAGCGGCAAATCCTTAAAAGCATAAATGGCCATTGACTTGTCCCAACATATGCTATGTGCATAAAGCAGCGTCATATGCTCATCAGATGCACTAAATATAGTGCTGCTGTTCTCAGAAATAGTATGACTTCATTTTGTGTATTGTGTTGTGTTCAGTTCTGTGTTAGTAATATAATCTTAATATACATTATTAATATTATTCAAATGGCAAACCCATAATTTCCTCCCATGATTATGCAATATTTCCTGTTGTCCTTGAAACCACTGCATGCAGGACTCAGTGTAGTAAGACCCCGGTAGTATTTCAGAGCTGGAGTTAAATTAGTATACTCCAGAGGGCTCTGTGATTTCTTTTTATGGGCAAAAGCCCATAAACACGAGGTAGTCTATGACAAAAAGAACACTGCTGGGCCATATCAGTGCTCAATCAGGGTTTGTTAATGCCTGTGTCAACTTGGAAGAAAAGGTATAATTTAGGTTCACTGCCAGCAAGTACATTAATTCACTCAAAAGATGTTTGAAGAGACTAAATGAGATAATGTGCTGCTGATAAATTGTTTATGGTGCCCAACATGGAACAGCATGGGCTACAGTCCCCCTACCTTTTACTGCTAAAGATATGACCTTAATAGATTATGCAGTTTGTCAAGATAGATCTCTTCAGTCTTTTAATATTATAATCATAACGAGATATCCTTTACATAGAAATCTTGTCATTTGCTATATTTGATCACCATGAACATCTTTTTATTTTATTTATTTCATTCAATGTATACCCCACCTTTCCCAACCAAGTCGGGCTCAGGGCGGCTTACAACAGTTAATATATAATACAATATAATATAAAATATAAGCTGAAAACATGGAATTAAAAATATATACAGTCAGATTAAAAGATGGCTGTCTGATTTTTCCACCTACTATAATATAAATGTTTCCTAATAATAAGGTGGGCCCATCACAGTCACAGGCAGAGGGCCAAAGTGATCTAATAACCCTAAGTCCTCAGGGAGTTAGGGTTGCCAACCTCCAGGTACTAGCTGGAGATCTCCTGCTTTTACAACTGATCTCCATATTAATTGGAGGCTTTGTCTTGATTATTAAAATCAGTATATTGTTTCACTGTCATATTAGTTATGAACAAAAACTTTTCTTGGCTGGTCACACTTGGATATTTGGCACTTGCCCTCAAGAGGATACCTAACTTCAATGATAAACTGGAAAGAAGGATTCAGATGTGATCTTTGATCCTGTTTTCAGCTGTCTCCTAATGATTTTTTACATTTCAAATGCTCTAAATATTTTAGGCTTTTAACAATTGACTATCTGGACATGTATCTTCTCATTTTTTAACTTAAATTTCAAATTGAATATTCTTTTCTGACAGAATCTCAATGTAGCTGTTACAGGTGTGGAATATGAAAATATTTTATTGGGGGAAATCCCAGCCACCAGTTATTGCTTTGGAAAAGGAAAGATAAAGCCTCTCTTTGCCCATCAAGCTTTAAAATGTTTTATTGAATAAATAAGTCCCAGTGGCTGTCATGGGCTTGATTTAGTCCTTTGGGTGGAGAACAGGTCTTGTGCACTCAGCAAAATGGTCTAGAGCAGGGGTGTCGAACTCATTTGTTTATGAGGGCTGGATATGACATAAATGTCACGTGGTCAGGTAGGCTATGTGTACCATAAAAATTTAATGCCAGGTACCCGAGATACAAACTTTATAGAAGACAAAGCCAATAAATGATATTATTTTTTACTTTGTTTTTACTTTGTTTTTTTACTTAAAATACTAACATGCTTAAAACAATAACACTCTTACAGTATTTTCTTTTATTTAACAGTCTTTGATCATTGACACTTTGGGACTGGGAGGGTGGCTACTTCGGCTGGCAAGCCCACAGTGGACTTGCCAGCGAGGGTTATCAGGTCCCTCTTTGCCACCGGTGGGAGGTTTTTGGGGTGGAGCCTGGAGAGGGTGGGGTTTGGGGAGGGGAAAGACTTCAATGCCATAGAGTCCAATGGCCAAAGCCATTTTCTACAGGTGAAGTGATCTCTATCGGCTGGAGATCAGTTGTAATAGAAGATCTCCAGCTAGTACCTGGAGGTTGGCAACCCTATTGCCAGCCTAGCTTGGGAGAGGGGAGTGGCTGCCTCGGCTGGCTTGTGGGCCAGATAAGAGCTCTCAAGGGCCTGGATTCGGCCCCCGGTTTGCATGTTTGACACCCCTGGTTTAGAGGGTCATCTGTTTGGCATGTGTCTTGGGGGTTGATTTCCTCTGCCACAAAGGCTGTATACGTTTACCACCATTTGCTATAGCCATTTGTGATGGTTTTATATCTGGTGTGCAGCATTCCAAAAAAAGTTTGCTTTGCTGCATAGCTCATGCTCAAGGCTTGTCCTTCTCAATTAGGCCTTTGGGTACCCATCACCATTTCTGCATGCTAGGAGGCCCAGTTTATTAATAGGTAGAATGATTACTTAGCTGTCCTTGGTCAGCTGTATTCCTAATAAGGCAATTTAAAACCTCATTGTTTTGAATGCCCTTGCAAATTATACCCTGGTAGAAATCCTTGATAAATGCCTTTCTCCTCCCTGCCTTGCAAACATAGATCAGTAATTTATACCTTGGTTGAACCTGAGAAGGACATATGGTCTTCTTAATCAATTAATATCGACTCCTCCTTATTGGCCGGCAATTATAAACATGACTGAAATACTTCTCAGAGACAAAAATAGAACTCGTCAATAGAAGGTCATAGGTCCTATCATCTTGTTTTCCTGATAGCTTGCAAGAAATACTAATCCCTTCCATGGCAACGAAAAAGCTTTGCTTCAGGCTATGTGGTTTCAAGGTCCAAATGAACACCCTAAGACAAGCTTCGCTGTCCAGGAAGCCAACACTTGTGCTGAAATCATGCGCTGCAAAATGTAGGAAGGTTGAAATGCGTATAAGTCAACTTTCCGGCATGACCATTAGTAAATGTACATGTCCAATGGATAGGGATGCTAACCACCAGATTGTGGCTGGTGATCTCACGCTATTTCAACTGATCTATAGGTATAAGAACATAAGAAAGGCCCTACTGGATCAGATCAAGGCCCATCAAGTCTAGCAGTCTGTTCACACAGTGGCCAACCAGGTGCCTCTAGGAAGCCACAACAAGATGACTGCAGCAGCACCATCCTGCCTGTGTTCCACAGCACCTAAGATAATAGGCATGCTCCTCTGATACTAGAGAGACTAGGTATGCAGCATGACTAGGCGACGGAGATCAGTTCACCTGGAGAAATTAGCCACTTTGGAAGGTGGATTTTATGGCATTATAACCCATTGAAGTCCTTCCTCTCCACAAACCCTGCCTTCCTCAGGTTCCACTCCCCAAATCTCCAGGTATTTCCCAATCTGGAGCTGGCAACCCTACCAACGGAGCTTACCCACACATAGCTATGCATACAATTGGGGCCTCAAAGACTCAGGACAAGCACAGTTAAAACTGTTTGCTTTTCATATGTCAGAGACCTAATTTAGAATAGCTTCTCTGTTTTTTCACATACGCACTCCAACAGTAGAAGAAAAGCTGAACGATATTTTAACTGGCACATATGAATTGGGCTTTGGTGTTGCAGCGGTACTTTAGTAAATTTTGGACTATTCCCCCATTTAAATGTTATGGGGGGGCATGACTCAGGTCATGGCTTGTGTTTGCGCACGATCAGAAGATCCCAGCTTTAATCCCTGGCATCTCCAATGAAAGAATCTTGAGTCTTCTTTGAGAAAGGGAGACTATAAATAAGCAAATAGATCACAAATTTGAGGTGGCAGGTGTTTGGAAAGACCTTTCTCTGCCTGAGATCTTGAAAAGCTTCTGTCAGTCAGAGTGAACAAGACTGAGCTTCATATTTGCTCACACAACAGACTTGTAGATTATAAGTGACAAAATTTAAATGAGGCACACGCCAAATGTTGACTGTAAAAAGGAGATAAATCGTGAATTTTTGAGTCAACTGTCAAAATCTGAATCATGACATCAAATCTTTGATTTGTTGCTGCTTTAATTTACACTAAATCAAGTCGCTTACGGCTTGGTTCAGACTTCATGCAAAATCACAGTTTAATTTAAATGTGGGGGGTGTAATAGTCCAATCATAGGCCCTTATACTACCTATGGACACTCAGGGCACACTAAGCCAGGAGGCTGCTTCCACAAGCTTTTTTAGCCCTGTTCACATTTTATAGTGAACACACATACATCCTGCATGTATGTTTATTCATTTGTTTGTAAGAAAGAGCCAACACATATTCACTTTGCAATGGAAACAAGGGACCTGTACTTGGATAAACGTGGGGTGTGTATCACATCGGGTTGCCAAACTCCAGGTACTAGCTGGACATCTCCCGCTATTACAACTGATCTCCAGCCGATAGAGATCGGTTCACCTGGAGAAAATGGCCGCTTTGACAATTGAACTCTATGGCATTGAAATCCCTCCCCTCCCCAAACCCCACCCTCCTCAGGCTCTGCCCCAAAAAACCTCGTGCCGGTGGCAAAGGACCTTTCAAATGGTCAGCTATACATGAGTTGACTATAACATGAGAATTACTCAATGTCCATATTTTATCAAGTGAACACTATACACAGATTGGACAAGCATCCATTGTAGCAACTGTTGTAATTTAGAGACATATCCTTATAGGAACATAGAGCATGGGAGTTTCCAGAGGATCCCTGCTGGCTTGAGAGACAGCGTGGTGTAGTGGTTAAGAGCGGTGGTTTGGAGCGGTGGAGTCTGATCTGGAGAACCGGGTTTGATTCCTCACTCCTCCACATGAGTGGCAGAGGCTAATCTGGTGAACTGGATTTGTTTCCCCACTCCTCCACATGAAGCCAGCTGTGTGACCTTGGGCTAGTCACAGCTCTCTCAGCCCCACCTACCTCACAGGGTGTCTGTTGTGGGGAAAAGGGAAGGTGATTGTAAGCCAGTGGAGGAGGGAGCTGTCAGCAGTAGAACTTAGCATTTGAGCTAAGAGAACACTGTGTTTGTTTGGCAATAAAGTATGAACATTTACTTTTACCTTTGTTATCTCCCTCATATGATTGAACCCTAACTTATTACATCCACTGTAACTTGCCAACAGGGCTTTTGTGATGTCTGTTTGGTGACCTTTAAATATACATGTGACAGTACAATACTAGCTGCTATTATTAAAAACAACAACAACTGAACACTCATTTCCAATCCTGTGCACAGCAATGCAATCCCAGTGGACATTAATCTATTTGCAGTCATACTTATTGCCACAGATGATGTACGTATTGTCATGAACGAGAAAAGGTCACTTTATTCTCGCTCAAAGAAACCCCTGATTTCCATAGGGATCAATAGGCTTCAGAAACAAAACCAAATCAAATTGACAGACGACACCAGCTATTGGGCAAAAGGTTCATAGTTTGAACTGAGACGTAGATCAAAATAAAATTAACATTGTGCGCAGGGACTTCTTGTTTCTGTTTTAATGTGGTTCATCCCTTAAAATGGTCAAGGCAGCCATAAGGTTTTTAAAGTGTGGCTGCTACCAATTGGGAATAATCTCCAGTTTTGTTCTCACTGCTGCAGTGCAGGGGTCTTGTGTTTACCCTTCTCGTGACCCTATAATAACAGCTAATTGACCCCCTCTCTGGGTTGAGTTCAGGTAAAAGTGTACATGAAGTCAATGGGTTGGATGCAGTGATGCTCTGTTGATGGAAGATTCTTTCATTGATTAAAGAAGTCTACAGTTGAGAGAAACTGCAGACTTTCCAGTGAAGACATTTTCCATCAATGGAAGGTCCCTCCATCAATATAAGGGCCAACCTCAAAATGGGAGACTAAGATTTTTCAAATGGCTCTATTGTTGTTTACTATCACTAAAACTCAAATAGTTTGAGTTTCCAAATAGTTTGAGTTTCCACTTTCCGAGGCTTAGAGGCTTCCGATTTTGGAAGAAAGTGTTCAGCATTGTTTTCTTGCAATTAGTAGTTTGGTCCTAGTTAATAAGATCCATACCTGCACAGCAAATCGATGGATTGGCTCATTGATTTAGCAGCATGTTCCATCTTAGCCCAAGGCTCAGGAAGCCTCACAGCAGCGGAGAATTGTCAGTGCTGGTCCCTCCAAAGGCAGATCACATAGTAACTGAAAGACGGAAGGGCTGGGGGAGATGAAGAGGGTGGGAAAGCACAGAATTTCACAACTGATGCTGCTTTCACACACATTGGATAATGCACTCTCAACAGAAAATCCAGTTGCAAATGATTTCTATAGTGCATCAAGAGTGCATTATTCAATAGCTGTTGAAGAAGCGGCTGCACCTGAGAGGTTTGAGCAATGTAAATACTGATACAGTGTGTG
Source organism: Euleptes europaea (assembly GCF_029931775.1). Classification (NCBI taxonomy): domain Eukaryota; kingdom Metazoa; phylum Chordata; class Lepidosauria; order Squamata; family Sphaerodactylidae; genus Euleptes; species Euleptes europaea. The sequence goes on from NC_079317.1 coordinate 27,664,621, forward strand.
TGTTTAGTCCATTTGGCCTCTAGGGGGAGCTATAATGTGTGCTTTCAATTGTTTGGATATTATTGAATATTTCTTTTGTTTTCCCTGTAGGGTTGCCAGCTCCAGGTTGGGAAATTCCTGGAGAAATGGGGGTAGAACGTGGGGAAGAGAGGGTTTGTGGAGGGGTGGGACCTCAGCCAGGTATAATGTCCTAGAGTCCACCCTCCAGGGCAGCCATTTTACCCAGGGGAACTGATCAGTTGCAATTCTTGGAGATCTCCAGGCCCCACCTGGAGGCTGGCAACCCTATTTCCATGCATCTTGTTGTGCTTCTTGCCTTTACATTAATTGTATCCTGAATGTCTCTGTGTTACTTCAAGGACTACAGTTAATGAATGGTTCTTGAAATCCTGTTGATGCAGACATTAAGCTTTCTAGAAGTCATCTCTGCATGTGTGGGACTTAGGGTTGCCAACTGCCAGGTGGTGGCAGGAGATCTCCTGCTAATTCAATAGAGATCAGATCACCTGGAGAAAAATGGCCGCTTTGGCAATTGAACGCTATGGCATTGAAGTCCCTCCCCTCCCCAAACCCCGCCCTCCTCAGGCTCCGCCCCAAAAATCTCCTGCCGGTGGCGAAGAGGGACCTGGCAACCCTAGTGGGACTGGTTTATTTCCCCAACTTTGCTAAACAAAAGCAGTTGACCAACAGTGATATAAAAGCATGGAGAGTGGTTAGTTTCCCTGAAAATAAGGTTACAAGTTACCACTGTCCAGATGGGATTACAACTGATCTTCAGACTACAGGGATCAGTTCCTAGGGTTGCCAGTTCCAGGTTGGGAAATACCTGAGATTTAGGGGGTGGAGTCTGAGGATGTCGGGGTGTGGAGAGGGGAGGGACTTCAATGCCATAGAATCCAATTGCCAAAGCAGCCATTTTCTCCAGAGGAACTGATTTATATCGCCTGGAGATATAATAGCGGGAGATCTCCAGCCACCACCTGGAGGTTGTCAACCCTATCAGTTCCTCAGGAGGAAATGGCACCTTTGGAGGGCAGACTCTATGGCATCACATCCCCAGTGAGCTCCCTCCCCTTCCCAAACTCTGCCCTCCACAGGCACAGCCCCCAGATCTCCAGGAATGTCCACAGCTGGAATTGGCAACCCCAATGAACAGAGTTGCCAGGTCCCTCTTCACCACCGGTGGGAGGTTTTTGGGGCGGAGCCTGAGGAGGGCGGAGTTTGGGGAGGGGAGGGACTTCAATGCCATAGAGTCCAATTGCCAAAGCAGCCATTTTCTCCAGGTGATCCGATCTCTGTTGTCTGGAGATCAGTTGTAATAGCAGGAGATCTCCAGCTAGTACCGGTCCTGGAGGTTGGCAACCCTACTAGTGAACATTGGGGAGGAAAGAAGCAGCAAGTCTGGGCTGATCCAGGATCATGTCTTTACTTTCTTTTCTTTACACGTGTTCTCTCTCCCTTTCTTCCTCATAAGGACCACAGTCTTTCCTGATCTAGGAATAAAATGTACTCCAGCATTTCCTTCTGTCATATGTTAGAGATACTAGCCAAATCCATGTGCTTCTGCTCAAGACAGATTAAACCACTGATGCCCCCCCACATGCACTTTATCTTATCCATGGGGCACTAAATCAAATTTATGAATCATTTTCAGCAAGGTTTCTGTATCATTCTGTAGCAGATGATTGTGAGATATAGGCCATGGAACTAATCATAGGTTGTAGGAGCCATTTATTTTGCACTGCAAGAAACCATACTACTTCACACTTTCTGCAAAGCAGGGTATTGACCTTTCGGGCAAAATGGATAGCCCAGAAGGTTAATTTTGCTGGCATAAGGGAAAAACGGGATTACAAAGGAAATTGTTGTATTTGTGCTTGAGAGGACTAGAAATCAATCTGAACCAGAAATGGGATGGAGAATTGAGGCTTCTGGCTTGTTAACTAGTGAGACAGAGAGAGACAGAGAGAGAGACAGAGAGAGAGACAGAGAGACAGAGACAGAGACAGAGACAGAGAGACAGAGACAGAGACAGAGACAGAGACAGAGAGAGAGAGACAGAGAGAGAGAGAGAGAGAGAGAGAGAGAGAGAGAGAGAGAGAGAGAGAGAGAGAGAGAGAGATTCAACCAGGATACACTTCTTGCATGCACATGTCTCTCTGCTGGGAAATGAATTTATCAAATTTTACATTGCCAAATATACTTGCGTTTAATACCCAGTGTGACTAGGTTAGAGCTAAGGACATGTTCCTGGGAGTAAGCCCCATTGAAGAACATGGGCATTACTTTTGAGCAGATCTGTTTAGGATTGCTCCCTAAAAGTGGAAGGGCTGGGGTAAGGTTGCCAGCCTCCAGGTGTTAGCTGGAGATTTCCTAGGATTACAACTGATCTCCACATGAAAGAGATCAGTTTCCCTGGAAAAAAATGGCCACTTTGGAAAGTGGGCTCTATGGTATTATGCCCCACTTAAGTCCCTCCCCTCCCCAAACCCCCCCTCCTCACACTCCCCCCCCTCAATATCTCCAAGAATTTCCCAGTTTAGAGCTGGCAACCCTAGCTGGGGGGAGTCAAGAATAGGGATTATCCACGAAGTATAATTTTAGGGTTTCCAAATGATGAGACTCAGCCGGAGATGGGGCACCTTTGGGGTATGTGACGTGACCTGATGCCCTTTGGGGCATGTTACGCTGCTCTAGGAATCACCAGGAACGCTATGATTTTAACACAGAGTAAAACTGTAGAGTTTCTGGCAGCTTTTTCTTGGAAGTGACATCACATCATTGTGCTGGCAGTGATTGTAATTTTTTCCCCTCCTGCTGCCTGAAGGAGTGGTGGTAAATGGCGTGGCTTACCAGTGGCAAGTTTCCTGCCATAGCAGGAGACCGGACAACCCTACGTGGCATCCATTGAGGAGGAGAGAATAAATCTGCAACAGGGAAGAAGTCATGGTTTAAAAGGTGTAACGCAGTTTGTAGATATCCCCGGGGATACCTTAATGGTTGTTAGTCATGACAGTTAAATGGAACTTCCATGTGCATGTTAGAAAGGGGACAGTGTGTCAGCAGTTTGATTAATACATATTCCAGTGGTCCTCACCCCAAGGCCCACGGAGAGCCACATTGGGAGTTACCATCAGCTGAAAGGGCCACCTTTACTTCCATCCCCAGCATGATGCCTGCGCCTCAGGGAAACTGGCAGCTTAACCTGTTCCTCCAACCGATCCAATGGCAATTGTTTGAAGGTGGAAACTGCCTGTCAACCACAAGCCCCTCTGAGCAAAGGTCTTGTCCACTGTCCTGAAGTATAGGGCAGGTACCATGGGGGAAACCTGCCATGCTCAAAAGACCCACAGGTAGCATATCAGAGCCATGTGTGGTTCCTAAGCCACTGAGTGAGAAGTATCACTGGCATATATGAACTGTGCTTAGTCCCTTTGAGCTCCAGGGGGCACTGCAGTTTCTGCTTTTACTGCTCACAGCTTGTTGCCAACCTCCAGGTACTAGCTGGAGATCTCCTGCTATTGTAACTGATCTCCAGGGGACAGAGATCAGTTCACCTGGAGAAAATGGCTGCTTTGGCAATTAGACGCTATGGCATTGAAGTCCCTCCCCAAACCCTGCCCTCCTCAGGCTCCCCCACAAAAAAACCTCCCACCGGCAGTGAAGATGGACCTGGAAAACCTGAATCCTGAAGCGCTCAGAGCTAGTGAAGAGCCATTGCATTTAGTGAAGGCTTCTTGCAGTAAACTCTGCAGGTTGTAGGTATGGTTGTGTGGGAATGCTTTATTTCTTCAGCTCTGGTAACAGTTCAGAGACAGTAAATGAGGTATGCTGAGTCCTAAAACTTTAACAGAGGCTTAATTTGTGGGTACGGGCTACTAAAGCTGTCCATGAAAACATGGCATGGAGGTGAATAACATCACCTGGTTAATAACATTGCATTATGCCTGTATTAAATGGGCAGGTCACTTTCTTCAGGCTGATGTCAACCCCAGATGGTACCTCTGAGTAACCCGTGATCAGATTCCTAAGGATGTATGTTGCCTTCATGTTCTAATTGGTAAACTTCCAGACACTTCTAGTAGGGTTGCCAGGTCCCTCTTCGCTATCGGCGGAGATTTTTGGGGCGGAGCCTGGAGAGGGTGGGGTTTGGGAGGGGAGGGACTTCAATGCCATAGAGTTCAATTGCCAAAGCGGTCATTTTCTCCAGGCGAAGTGGTCTCTATCGGCTGGAGATCAGTTGTAATAGCAGGAGATCTTCTGCTATTACCTGGAGGTTGGCAACCCTAACTTCTAGCCACTTTTGGAAACAGAATGTAGAACTGGACAGAACTTAATGTGATCCAGGAAAATAATTTTATGTTCTTCCTGACGGATCTTAGCCTAAAGAATTGTCCACTGTTCAAAGATTTGACTTCTGATCCTTCCCTGTAGCAACAGGACAGACGGTATTTTTTAAAGCAGTTGTAGTGTTATTGTTTTTCTAGTCTGATAATGGAAACATTTCCCCTCACTTTATCTTCAGGCCACTTCTGCTAAATTTCTTTTTTGTCAAGCATCTATTAAACACAGGAGAACAATAAAGATGGGTCATTTATTGCTGCAGAAAAATTCAGTGCAAGTGTTGGAGTAAGATCTGAGAGACCTGGGTTCAAATCCTCACCCAGCTAAGAAACTCACTGGGTGACCTTGGGCCAGTCACTGCCTCTCTGTCTAACCAACCTCACAGGGTTGTTGTGAAGATAAAATTAGAAGGGAGAATGTGTGGTCTCCTGAGCTTCTTGGATAAAAGATGAGATAAAAATGTACTATATAGCTGATTAACTTATTTAACAACTTTTGAACTTTTCTTTTCTAAATTGGACTGGATTTTTAATCCATACTATTAATTTGTTTGCTGCTTCAAGGGCTAGAAAGACAAAATAAAAATAATAATTAGGTCAATGCATTCCTAACTTCTAGCCAAGCACATGAGCCAATGGATCTCAGTAGTCACATCTTAGCGAAAAAGGTCTTATCAAGATTACCCCTCCATCTTTAGACATTTTCTCCATCCTTGCTGTTCATCTTATTGAGCATGGCAGAATGTCTCCATTAGTATGACAGATGTTCTCAGGCAGAAAAATCTCTTCCCTGCAACATTTCCATTAGACCCGATTGCCCTTATTTACATGTGCTGCACATGTGCGAGCTGTGGAAGGTAATTGATCTTCATTCATTTTCAGGATATTACCATTCATTTGGAAAGTTTCCCTGGAGACGGCACTCTTACAAAGATGGATTCATTCACAAAATAATCAAGAGACACCAGAGGCCAAATCGTATATATATCTATATACGTAACCTGCCTGCAGTTTTTCATTCCAGTAAAAAAAGGATAGATAGAAGCTGCTTTTATTCTACACAGTTTAGCTCACACAGGCAAATTTTTGTTTGATATCTGACTTGGCCAATTACAGATGTGCTATTTTGCTGACCTATGCATGTAAGGATGGGAAAAAAAAAGCAAAATAAGGAATTTGTTGTAAGAAATTATATATATATAATTTAAAATAATATATATTTTAAAAAACCTGATTTATTTGAAAGGATATTCTACTAGTATGGTTTCCAGTTCATCCGTTTTTTTGCTTCAGTTCAGGACAGGGACTTGGTTTACACCAGTTAGCAATCAGAACATATGAAGCTTCCAGGTGAGACCACTAACACATCTAGTTCAGTGTTGTCTAGGGTTGCCATCTTTCAGGTACTAGCTGGAGATCTCCTGCTATTACAACTGATCTCCAGCCAATCGAGATCAGTTCACCTGGAGAAAATGGCTGCTTTGTCAATTGGACTCTAAGCAACAATTTAGCAGATGCCTAATTCCCTGTACACAGAATGGAAACAATTCAGCTAGTGCAGTTCCAGTTGTCCCATAGTTATGAAAGGCACAGGAATCCCCTTCAGACGAACCGGAGTGTTGTAGTGGTAAGAGTGTTGAACTAGGACTGGAGAATCCTGGTTCAAATCCCCACTCAGCTGTGAAGCTTGAACACATGAAGCTGTGCGTAAGAAAACTGGTGATTTGCATTTGTGCATCGACTTCCGGTTCCCGATTGATCACGGCTTGTACCTTTTCTGGGTCCATCGTAAGCCCTTGGTGTGAAATTATATAGCCCAGAAAGGTCAACTGCTTCCGAACCGACCACCCTGCCCCCCTCAACGGCACCGGCTCCTTCTCCTTCAGAGATGCCTGCAAGCACAGTTCCCGCAAGGCAGGCTGGGGAGGGGCCTACCGATTCCCTTAAGCAGACTCTCCGTCGCAGTTGCCAAGCAGAGCTCTCCGTGCAAACCCTCCCAGCCTCTCTGATTGAACGCGATGGTTATTGGTATAAAGATTCAAAGTTGTATGTTCCTAAGATACTGCAAAGGGAGGTTCTGGGTCTGGTTCATGGGGCTAAGACCGCAGGGCACTTTGGGTTTCTCAAAACACTGCATCTACTGAGGAGACAGTTTTGGTGGGCGGGCATGCGATCAGACGTGGATTCGTTCATCCGCAGTTGCCCAGTGTGTGCTGCTGCCAAGAGACCCCAGGGCAAACCGCCTGGACTATTGCAACCTTTGGAAACCCCCACTAGACCCTGGGAAGTGATCACAATGGATTTTATGACTGATCTACCCCCCAGTGAAGGAAAATCTGTACTTTGGGTGATCACGGATCTGTTCTCGAAACAGGTGCATCTCGTACCTTGGACAGGTATCCCTTCCACCCCAAAATTGGCCCGCCTCTTTGTGTCACATGTCTTCCGATTGCACAGTCTCCCGCACAAGATAGTGAGCGACCGTGGGAGCACATATGTGGCTAAGTTCTGGAAAGCCTTCCTAAAATTGGTTGGAACAAGGACTGTCAAGCACCTTCCATCCCCAAACAGATGGCCAAACAGAACGGGTGAATGCTTTGTTAGAATGCTACTTGCGCTGTTATGTTAATTATCACCAAGATGATTGGGTAGAATTGTTGCCCTTTGCTGAATATGCTTACAATAATGCTGTGCACCAATCCACTGGATTTAGCCCTTTTCGAGCTGTGTATGGACAAGAGTTTGGCCCCATCGGCCATATCGATGTTTCAAGGGAGGAGGGAGGTGGTGATGTGGCTGAATGGGTACACACGATTCAGACAGCCTGGCCGTGGCTAATAAAGAATCTGGAACGAGCCAAACATAAATATAAGGCTCAGGCTGACAAACACCTGTCTCCGGATAAAGACTACAGGGTGGGAGATTTGGTTCATTTGTCCACCAAGAATCTATGGTCAACCCGCCCATGCGGCAAACTCAGTGCCAAGTATGTGGGTCCATTCCCCATCTCCCGGATTATCAACCAGGTAACTGTGGAACTCTCACTCCCCAAATCTCTGAGGCGAATTCATCCCATGTTTCATGTCAGTCTATTGAAACTGCATGTTCCCTCCTCGGAGTGGCATCCTGAACCACCGCCTGAGGCGCCTATGATGGTGGGGGGGGGGGAGAGGAGCATTTCGAAGTTGCGAAAATCCTGGACTCTCGTCTCCACCATGGTTCTCTCCAATATTTGATTTACTGGAAGCACTTCAGTTCTGCTCAGGACGAGTGGTGCATTCACGCGATGTTTCGCCCCTCGCCTAGTTCGCAAATTCCATGCTGCCTACCCTCACAAGCCAGCTCCCGGGAAGTGATGGGGGGGGGGCCTTTGGGGGGGCAGAATGTCAGGCCTGGTCCGAGAAAGGAATGTTGTGGTTTTTCCAGGTGCTGGCCTTGGCCAGCAGCGTATCCTGTAAACAGGGAACAGTTTAGACTGCCCTTCATGGGAAGTTTCTCAGCGCCCTGACAGCTCCTGGGAGGGGGGTTGCCATGGCATCCAGATTTACTTATTTGCCCTTTGCTCATCCATATATGCCCTGCACTGTTCCCATAGTTCCCATTAGTGTCCATTTGATTCTTAGCTTCTGTTAACCTGTGGATTTTCCAATAAATCAACTCTCTTTGGACTGCTTGTCTGTGGATGTCTGTTTATGGGATTATCATGGGACTAGAGCTTACAGTTATACTGAATCAGACCCTTGGTCCATCCAAGACAGTATTGTCTACTCAGACTGGCAGCGCCTCTCCGGGATCTCAGGTAGAGGTCTTTCACATCACCTACTTGCCTGGTCCTTTTAACTGGAGATGCCGGGGATTGAACCTGGGGCCTTCTGCATGCCAAGCAGATGCTCTACCATGCTCTGCCTAGCCAAGCGGATGCTCTACCGTGGCCCCTCCCCATGTCAAGCTTGCTAGATGACCTTGGGTCAGTCATTGCATCTCAGCCTAACCTACCTCACAGGACTGTTGAGAAAATAAAAGGAGGGAGAGGGAGAACCATAGACACCTCCCCTAAGCTCCTTGGAGAAAAGGTTTTATAAAATAGTCATAGACAGGGGAAAGTCTGACAGCCCAATTTGCAATTGATTTCTCAGTGTAAAGGTCTGTTTACACAAAGGATAAAGTCTATTGCTCTACGTGCCTTGCTGTTAGATGTACTGTGCCCATCCCTATTATATATCTAACAAGGTGTAATAACTCAGTTGGATTCCAACTCATTATCTTCTCAGAATAAAAGCCAAATGAGTTAGGAGAGAGCTGGAATGGTTGTGTGAGGTTCCGAAAGGTTAAGAATCTGTCTTGTGGAACTTCTATGGACTATGCAACAGATGTGTTCCAGCAGGACGGCAACCAAGCTGTGTGTCAGGTGAAAGTTAACATTTAGCAGCTGAGATAAAAGCATGCCAATGTGCTGTGAAAGAAAGACTAAGCCACTAACTTAATAGAAGGAAAGTGGAGGTTTTCTGCAAAGCAAAAGTAATCTCTGGTGCTTCAGGATGACCATCTTTTGAACTGGCCCATGTAGCTGGGGCTACCTGGCTGACATTATGTCAGCTGGGCACCTATCAAGGCCAGTTCAATAGCCTTCTGGTACTTCAAAGGAAGTCCTTTCCTGTAGACGTGGCAATTGACTTTCATAAAGCGGAAGAGAGTCGTGACCAAGGGGTAGGAGGGATTGAATTCTCCTTTCCCCTCAAACATCACTCCTTCTGATTGGTGGCTGCTGCGTCATTCAAAGGCTCAAATGTTTAGTCTACCCACAGATTTGGTTGATAAGAGTTTTGCCGTCTTATCTGATATCTCTTTTCCATGCAAAAATATTTATATGGTGGGGATTTACCAGGCAGTCTTATCAATTGGCTCAAACTTCGTTTTAAGGTAAGATCAAAAGAGTTCTTTTCACTTACGTAGATTTCAGAGGATGAGGTTTTCTTTCATTTCTTGTGGTAGTTTAGTTGGTAATAGGTAGAAGAAGTCCAAGCCTATTAACCTCTATGTTACACTGGCCAGCCCTGAATAGGTCACTGTATCAAATAAATTTGGACTTATGCGTCACCAAATAAAAAAATGTTGGGAAGTGCTGCTGTAGATTACTCTGCTTCAGGAAGCACAGGAACTGGCCAAGCTCTATCTGGGTAGCTGGCAAACCTAATCCCGCAACTGGATTAGCTATGCCATTGAAAACTCATTCCTGTCCATTCGAGTCTTTTGGCACTGGCCCATTTTGTATTACAGCTACCACAGCAGAAAGTTTCCATTTCCCCAGATGTAGTTCAAGGTTAACAAATGCAAGCATGAGCAGTAAAAAAGAAGTCTCAGATTGGGGTGGACTGGCAGTTTCCCATCCTAGAGCTGGTGATCCTACCCCTCCCCCCTGCACCGGTGACCAGGGGATACTTGGTCTAAATTGAATTGGAACTCTGAAAAGCTACAATTTCTATCAACTGCTGGGATCCAGTAATTTTGGGGTCTGCAACACATCACCTGGAGCTAGCTGCCTATGGAATGCTGAATGCTGCAATTGAAATACTGCTCATTGTTGGTTGTGAACATTTATGTCAGGAGTGGGGAACATCAGGCCCAGGGGCCGTTAAAGGCCCATGAAATCATTGGTCTGGCTCTTCGTGGGTCCTGGCAGATCTCTAGCTCAAAAGGATCTAAGATTGGTGATCCGCACCCTCCCGCGGATAGAAATAGCCTCTATTCAAGGCAGATGTGAGTTTGTTTTGCTGAGAAAAGGAACCTTCCCCCCCCCCTTGCAGAAGAGTCATTAGCTATAGAGCTGCTAGGACTGCCCAAGAAACTGTGTTAACCCTTTCCCACCCGGGCCATGGAGAAACGTATTGATCTGTTAATTTTTAAGTTGATAATTTTGTATGGCCCGCGAATGATGTTATAAATATCCAAATGGCCCTTGGGGGAAAAAAGGTTTCCCATCCCTCATTTATTTAAGCAGAAAGAAAATCGAGAGAAAATTACAAGCAGTTGCATTTGTGGTTTGGGGTTGTTGTTTTTTTGGAACACATTATCACTGCATTTTGGTTTTCCAGGTTTTGCAATTACTTCTCATAGCCTGTTTGCAAACTTTCCCCTCCTTCCATCACTTCATCGCTATGAAGTTTTTCATGTTGGATTTCTGCCTGCCCACAGTTACTAGTCATACTGAGCCTCTAACTTTAATCTGATTTTTATATGTTGGAATCTAATCTTCAAATTAACCTCAGTTAAGCCTTTGATTGATTCTGTCCTTTGATATTGTCCACACATACACAAAGGCATTGCCTGTTGGAAACATGGAGACTAATTAGGCTGAATTGCAGACACGAGGAATTAATGCCATTCACGGCATTACGCTAACTTCTTCATAATAAACAAAAATCTTCTTTAATTCATTTAGTATACCATTAATTGGACTTGCATTGCAAGTCTGAGCGTCCAAAGTTTTTATTTTGTTCCTGGAAGACATGGCAATGAATATTAAACAGGCACCTAACCTGATTCTGTGGCTTGTTGTTGACGTAAATTACCATTTTTTGTCAAGCCTCATAATCACAACATCATTTGAGGAGTCACGCCCTGGCAGGTCTTTAAAATGAATGAATATATTAAAGCTTGCTCTCGTGCATTGCAAACAATTACAGACTAGAAAAATCAAATAATGTAATGTTAAGTCCCAGCAATGTGCTTTACAAGAGGAAGACTCTTTTCACTGTATATTTGGAAGGGAAACATATGTTGTTATGTGCTCCCCATTTCCAAAGGTGGTGAAAAATTCCAGAGGCAGTAATACCTGGGTTGGTTCTCTTGAGAGCGCACAATCTCAAGACATATTGTATTGATTATATTTGTTTTATTCACCAATAAGTAACACATGGTGGTATTTCTACATGGCAGCCCATCTCCTGCCACCCATCTCAGATCCCCAGCAAGAGATCCTACACATTGCCCCCCCCCGCTTGCTCTCTAGCTTAGTGGTTCTCAACTGGTGGTACACATACCACTGGTGGGATGCAGACGTTGCCTAGGTGGGATGCAGGGTTTTCATAACAATTACTAAAGAATTCGTTCTTTCTCAATCCCCATGGCCACATGCATGTGTGATATGCCATCTCCTGCTGACCGTATCTGCCATGGATTATCCACCTGCGATCTTTTGGCATGAACACATGAACACTTGAAGCTGCCTTATAGTGAATCAGACCCTTGGTTCATCAAAGTCAGTATTGTCTGCTCAGACCAGCAGCAGCTCTCCAGGGTCTCAGGCAGAGGTCTTTCACATCACTTACTTGCCTAGTCCCTTTAACTGGAGATGCCGGGGATTGAACCTGGGACCTTCTGCATGCCAAGCAGATGCTCTACCACTGAGCCATGGCATGCTAGTAGTAATCCCCCATTTCCCTGATCCATTAACAAGTGTTTTTGACATGCTACCTCCTGCCGACCCTACCTGCCAGGGATTATGTGTTCTGCTTCTGAAATATTTTATGTCCTTAACATTTATAGTAGATGATAAATAGAATAATAGAATGCCTGTAAACTTAGGATCACAGAATCATAGAATCATAGAGTTGGAAGGGACCACCAGGATCATCAAGTCCAACCCCCTGCACAATGCAGGAAATTCACAACTACCTCCCCCCCCCCGCACAATACTCCCAGTGACCAGAAGATGACCAAGGTGCCCTCCCTCTCATCATCTGCCTAAGGTCACAGAATCAGCATTGCTGACAGATGGCCATCTGAGCTTCCTCCCAGGTAAGTGTACATAGGATTGCAGTCTTACCTTGCCCCACTCCCAAGAGTGAAGTGTATCATTATTGGTATAGTATAGCGATTATGCCCTGAAAGTTCCTGGTTCAAGACTGGGTTTCACCTTTTTAGTTGCTTTGGCTTCAATATCTTCATTTTGGTTCTCTCACCAGAAAGATTACTAATTTAGGATGTCCTTCTGACTCATTACCAGTTAGAAGTTTTTATGGGGGAGGGGGGCGGCAGTTGGGTTGTATATGTTTTTGTAAATTATATTTTTATGTTTATTTCATTGTGTATGATGCTTGGAGTTCTCGGTGGGAGAAAAGCGGGCTAAAATATTCTAAATAAATACAGTAGTTTTTCTGGCTTCTGTTCCCAAGAGGCTCACAAACTAAAGAATTAAAGAATCAGGGAGGAATAAAAGATGCCAAATAAAATTGTTAAAAATTGTGTTTCATAGAAACCAATTCTAGTGGGGCTAGCAGTGTTAGTGTGCTGCTGCAAAACCAAAGAAGAGTCTTGCGGTTACTTAACGAGAAACAGTTATATTGTAGCATAAACTAGAGCCCATGAAGCTCTCAAAATCTTATGTTCTGTTCATCTTCAAAATGCCACAAGACTCTTGTTTTACAGACTTAAATTTTATTCTCAAAACCCTTAGAAAACAGTGCTGTGGCTTCATCTCCCAAAGCAACACTCCCAAAGGGAAGCCCCTTCAGAGTAATCAGAACGAACAGTTTCTACTTTGCCGGTTAAGGCACAGTAAAGGCATTCTTAAGTGATTCCCTAGATGAAGACTGTAAAGGAGAGACTGCTTTTATCTTATTCTCCCCTGAATAACATTTTCCAAACAAAGCTCATTTCACTACATGGACCTCAGCTGCCCTCTAGTGAAAACAGCAGCTCAACCACTTCATTCCTTTTGTTCAGAAATATCATATATAGTTGCAAGCAACAGTCTCTGTAAGTGTAGTTCAATGCAGTCCAATGAACCCCCCAACTAGGTTCCTGAGTCCTATTGCCTTTGAACATGTGAATACTCTTGAATGAATTTTGCCCATGCCCCCCACTTTACATGGTAGAAATGTGTGGAGCACAGTGAAAATTTGAAGCTAAAGTTCACACACACATCACACACTCTCTCACCCTGTTCACATGTTACGGTGAATGCATGTACACCCTGCGTAGATGTGCTTACACCTGTTTGTACGAAGGACGCAATGTGTATTTACTTTACAAATGAAACTGGAGACCAGTACCTGGATAAACGTAGGGTTTGTTCCATACATTTGGCTGTACATGTGTTGACTGTAACATGAGAATTACTCAATGCACATACAAAGAACAATCAAGCGTTCACTGCACACTAGCATGGTGTAGTGGTTAAAAACGGTGGATTCTAATCTGGTGAACCAGGCAGGTTTCCCCACTCCTCCACATGCAGCCTGCTGGGTGACTTGGGCTAGTCACAGTTCTCTCAGAACTCTCTCAGCTCCACCTACCTCATAAGGTGTCTGTTGTGGGGAAAGGAAAAGAAGGAGATTGTAAGCTGGTTTAATTCTCCTTTAAAAGGTTAGAGAAAGTCGGCATATGAAAACTAACTCTTCTCCTTCTTCTACATAGGGTTGCCAGCTTCAAGATGGGGCCTGACATTGTACCCTGCTCAGGTCCCTCCCCAAACCCTGCCATCCCCTAGCTCCACCCCCAAAATCTCTTGGTATTTTCCAACCCAGAGCTAGAAACCCTAGCAGTCAAATTAGATGCGTTGGTCTCTCTACTGTAAGGTTTTAGGGTTCCAAAATAGAGAACAGAAAACAAGGAGTAGGTCAAACCTTTTGTAATCTAAGGAGCAACTCCAACAGGTTTATGCAAGCACTCTCAACTAGCTGAATTGCCTACTTGAACATGTGACCATAGGGAAGGTCTTCAAATTACCACACTAGACTAATAAAAGGGGATATCTTGAAACTATAAGTGATGTCACTACATTTATTGTTCTTTTTTTAAAATTAAGTTTAAAAATGTGGATGAGATGTAGAAACTATGTTTTCCTGTGTGAAGTAAATAGCAGCTGGTATGCGTTGTATAGCACAATGAAACAATGCAAGGGAACAGGGCTGGATTAAGATATGTAGATTGAAGAAGCCTTAAACGATGTCAAGTTTAAGAGCCCACATAGCATTACCTTCCAAACTATAATTTTTAGGGCTTTTTAAATTTAGAGGCCTCTCATAATCCAAGGGTCTAAGGTGTAGTTTACTTAGTTTTTGCATAAATTCAGCTCTGTGAGGGGAAAAAGAGGCAAAATTTCAACCAGGAACTTAACACTAGAATCCTTAACAGAGTTACAACCTTCTATGTCTGTTGAAGTAAATGGGCTCGGAGAAGTATAATTCTGTTTAAGATTGTACTGTGAGAGTGTTCTCCTAAAAACACTTTCCTGGAAATAAGCTTCAGTGATTAAAATGTGACTTCTGAGTAGACCTGTTCTCATAATTCTTACTTTGCTACACTAGTCCTCCGAGTGAGCAGCCTAATATGACAAACTTCAACTCCTAGAGAGATTTCTATAATCAGACGTGTGGAGCCAAATTCTTCAAGACATTTTGCATATACCATAAAGAACAGGATGCTTCACAAATTCTCTTCATCATATGCTGCTAGTTTTTTTTTTGCCGGCGGCACTGTTAAGTTGCCACATACTTGATAACATCAGCCGATGTATTTCCATTTCCTGTATTGTGTTACTGTGGCTACGTGTGGGCTATGCTGAAGTGATAACATGCATGAGTTAAAATTCATCAGGGAAAACCACATCAGGACTAGGGTCGTGCAAAAAAAAAAAGAGAGGTAAATTTTGGATTCGGGTTTATTGGGCCCGATTTTTTTTGGTAAACCTGGAATAGGCCGAATACCCAGTAAAGGGCAGTTTTGGCTTTATTTCTGGGTTTACCGAAAAAAAATTGGGTTCAATATAGTCTATGGGGATTTTTTTCAAAGCTCCTGTGGGGTCACTTCTGGAAGTAGAGTCACGAAATTTGCAGCATAGCTGCATGGGAGTCTTCTTAGATGACCAACAAAGTTTGGTGAACGTTGGGATAGAGGGTCCAATTTTATGGGGCCGCAAAGGAGTCACCCCCATCCTCCAGGCATTTGTGAGCCAAGCTGTCCATGAGTTTTCAGGTTCAGAAGTTCAGTATTGCCAAAGACTGGCAGAAAGAGCCAAGTGGCAGGCTGGCGCCTCTAAGTCTGGGGCTCCCTTTGTATCTGGGGTGCATAGCATGATGTCCATGCAAATTAGCTTTCAAACTGAGAAAAACGGCTTAAGTGCAAGAAAAATAAGGGACAGAAAACATTACTTTTGGTGGCAATCAACATCCTGTGAATAGTCCTTTATTATAGTCATCAAAAATCTGATTTCAAGAGCTGGTCATGGTGCAGGGAAACAAAGCCTCTACTTGGGGCAACCTGGGTGTGGTGATATCGGAGCCAGCCAAAGTCATGACCAAGGCAGCTCTTGTGAAGGAGACTGCTCATCTGTGTGGGTGAGGAGTCTTCTTCAAAAGCCCAATAAGTAGCTGTTGAAGCGGCCGTTTTTTAGTTACAGGTATACCCCTCCATATGGGACTGGGTGAGCCCCGACTTTTAAAATGACCCTTCCAGACTAGTTTGGTCTGACCCCTACCTCAAAAGGGACCCAACGATGGGGCCCTAACAAAACCAGTAAACAATAGAAAAATGGGAGAAAGCACAGAGCTGTGCATCTGAGCAAAGGCAAATAGCCGAAACATGAAAAAGCCGAATATCTATTTGGCTTTTTCGGGAATAACCTATTTGGCTTGGGGCAGATTCCCATGTGTCAGTATTTGGTCGATCCAAAAACTGAACATTGCCGAAATTTCAGGTTTATTTTCAGTTCTGGTGAATAGATATGCACAACCCTAATCAGGACATATCTTGAGAAAATATCTTAGAAAATTATGTGTTGTTGTAGATCCAGCAGTCACTGCTGCTACCTTTTGCAGTAAGACAATAGAATTAATTTTGGAGACCAAAAGAAGAAGCCAACAACAGAAGATAAGGCTTCTAGGCAGCCTGGGCTGATTGACAAAGCCCTCGGTGGTGGGCAATGCCAAAACAAGTCCTAGAGGAAGAATTTGCACATGGATATAATGGTAGATTTATTTATTTATTTAGAAAAAATTATAATAATTCTATAGTAATTCTTTTATGCTTCCATTAACACAATAATGTGCAAAAAAATTGTGGGTATGAAGAAAAAGAAGAGTTATTTTTTATATGCCGACTTTCTCTACCACTTAAGGAAGAATCAAACTGGCTTGCAATCACCTTCCCTTCCCTCCCCACAACAGACACCCTGTGAGGTAGGTGGGGCTGAGAGAGCTCTAAGAGAATTGTGATGAGCCCAAGGTCACCCAGCTGGTTTCATGTGTAGGTGTGGGGAAACCAACTCAGTTCACCAGATTAGTGTCTTCCGCTCATGTAGAGGAGTGGGGAATCAAACCTGGTTCTCCAGATTAGAGTCCACTGCTCCACACCACCACTCTTAACCATAATTTATTGTTGTTATAATTTATTGTTGCTTTTCTGCTTATGGGCCACCTCACACTGGAACACTGAGTGAAACTACATCCATACATATCTTACTGTTTAACCCAGATTGGCTCCCAAAGATACTTTTTTGTTTTTTGGCCATCAAGTCACAGCTGATTTATGATGACCTCATAGGGTTTTCAAGGCAAGAGATGTTGGGAGGTGGTTTGCCATTGCCTGCCTCCATGTCATGACCCTGGTATTTCTTGGAGGTCTCCCATCCAAATAGTGGCCAGAATCAAAGTAGAGAGTGTATGACTTGTCCAAGGTCACCCAAGCTTCCTTGGCGTGAGTGGGAATTCAAACCTGGTCCTAGTCTGACACCTTAACCACTATACCATGACTGCTATCCAAAGAGACTTACTTCAATTAAATGTGTCACACATTAGAGAGATTAGGGATACATGGATGAGTGTATGGGAGTCTGACATTTGATGACACAGTATAAGTTCCAGCATCTTCCCTCCAAAGGGAAGGGGCAGAAAGAGTGGCAGCATTTGGGGCAGTCTGATGATAAAACTACTAATCTGTAGAAGCAGCTCTTCCTTTAATCTGAAGAGACTTCTGATGTCTGCTTTGAAGAACTTTGGACCCAACTTTATGGGGAGAAGGAGACCTTTTTACCCATATTCATCAAGTTCAATCCTCTGTTGTATCAAAGCCTACAGAAATGTTGCTGATTCTGGAACTTTCCCAGTTCTGTCCTGTGAACTGCTGGTCAAGGCAATGTTTTGTGACTGTTTCACAACACCGGGGCTCACAGAAAAACACCCCCTGAGCATGTTCTGAACGTCTGTTCTTCCTGCTTCACTGGCAAAGCAATAAAGTATTGGGTCAAGTATACAATTTAAATTTGTCAATGCAGTTGTAATTCTATAGGGCTCATACATTCTGTCAGCAAAGGGGCAATTGTCCAGCTCATAGATACTACGAAGAAGCAGCACAACGTGGTAGGGAGTGAAGCATAAAAAAAAAGTAATGACAATGGTTAGCAATAAGTCCTTGATTTTCTTTTTGTCCCTGTCTTCTGTGGCTTGATTATTTTTCACAGCTTGATAGATTTTTTGGTAGCAGAACACCATGATAGCCAAGGGGATTGCATATCCCAAGCAGACCCGGTAAATATTCAATTTGGCTTGCCACTGTTCTAGAGGATATGTATCATAACATAAAGTATGCCTTGTGCCATATTCTTGAAATATGTCCTGTTCGTATAGAATCTTAGAGTTCGATACAATTTCAAAGACCCAAATGATTACAGCGACAAAGAAGGCAAATCTTCTTGTACGCAGATAATGGAACCTTAGCGGGTAAACCACTGCTAAATATCTATCAATGGAAATGCAGGTGAGAAATCCGGAACTGGTGTAATAATTCAGGTACTTGAAGAAAGCCATAGCTGTGCAAAGGTGATGGGGAAGAGTCCAGTTGTCCTCATTCTGAGCATAGTAAATCCATAGAGGCAGAGTTAGGGTGTATAGCAGATCAGCTAAAGATAAACTGAAGAGATAGATTCCTAGTTCATTTTTTTTCTTCACCTGGCAACAAGACACATAAAGAGACGTGGCGTTCGCTGGAATGCTGATGATAACCAGAATGCTGTAAAGAGCAGGAAACAAATGTTTATCTAGCTGGTGCTCTATAGTACAGTTCTTTGCCTCTGTTGTAGTTGTGGAACTCAGAGTGGAATTCAGAGACATAGTTAATGGATTGTTTGTGGCCATTGCCTGGCTGGGATATAGAAGAGTAGTTAATGTCTTCTTATTGGATCATTATCCTTCATCAAAAAATGAGGTCTTCATTCATTGCCTCCCACATCTGCTGTGAAGGAAAAAGAAAAAAATCCAGTTAGATGGATTATTTAGCTACTTCGATTAAGGTCCGAACTACAGATTACTTGTAATTCTGTAAGCATTTGAAATGGAGTAATTTTTCTTTGCAGATTTCAGCTGCCAGTCTTTCTCCTCTTGTGCCCTCTTCCCTGAAAATTACCACTCCCAAACTGTTTTTACTCCTGCCAGGAAAAAAAAAAAACTTATGGAGACTGTATTCTCATTTTTAAGAGCTAGCATGTCCAGTGGTGAAAATGTTCTTCCAGGAAAGTTGCTTGGTGACCCTGGGCCACTCACACTCTCTCAGTCTAACCTACCTCACCGAGTTGTTGTGAGGATGATGTGGAGGAGAGAAGAATGCTGTCTTCAGCTCCTTGGAGGAAAGGCGGAATTAAAATGAAATAATAAGAGAAAGGGGAGCTGTAGCTAACATGGCTACAAGTCTGGAAGAAAGAATATAAGAAATATAAGAAAAAGCCCTACTGGACTGAGAATCTGTCTACTCCAGTAGCATCTATCCACAAGTTGGGAATAAAGGCAGTGTTCTATATGTTTCCATCTGTCATTCAGAGGTACACTGCTCCTGAACATGGAGCCCTTGTCACTGAGAGCCGTTAGCAAATGTGTCTGCACTGACCTCGCCTAGCTCTTTTTCAAACCAACACAAGCTAGCACACATTGCGATCTACTGTGGCACTGAATTCTGAAATTTAACCTGGCATTATGTGAAATAGTACTCCTTTTGTCTGTTATGAACTTAAAGACATTCAGTTTCATTGAGTGACTGCCAGTTCTGCTCTAGAGAAGGAGAGAACTGTTTCTATTCACTATCTTCCTACCATTTCTAATTTCATAAACTTATCATGTCCCCCTCCGTGAGTCATCTCTTTCCTGAACTACAAAAGCACTTAGTGCTATCGTATTTCTGAATGTTTCAGCTTCCTGCTGGATTTCTATCTCGTTTTACTTTCCCCAGTAGTATAACTTCATTCTTGTGACTGAAGTGACCAGAGCTGTACTCAAAGTTCTAAATCCAGCTTCTCCCATATATTTAAATAAACTGTATTAATTTATTTGGGTATTTATATCACATTTTTCTTCCTGGTGTGCACCCCAAACAGCTTGGAACACAAGTCTCCCTCTTTAGTTTCACCCTCACAACAATCATCTAAGGTAGGCTAGGCTGAAAGAGGATGACTCTCCCAATAAGCTTTCATAGCAGAATAAGGATGTGAAACTGGGTCTCCCAGATCTGAGTCAAACACTTATCACTACACCATGCTGGCATAAAGACTTTACGGCAGTTTAATGTTCAGTCCCGATGATGTTGCATATTCTTTGTTTGACACGGTTCCTTAACACCCAAACGGATGTGATGAAGAGGTCTATCGTTGTCAGTTTGAAACTAAATTGTGTGTGCGTGCTAAGCCATGTGTGATTTTAAAGTGAAAAAAAGATGTATTTATTTTCTTAAAATGCAAGTAAGAATGCATGAAGGGTAAGTAACTCTTCATTATTTACATTTTAGACACCTGCCCTTGACATTTACGCAGCCAGAATCGACTCTGCAAACAGCATAGTCTTTTTGGGTCATTAAAGGAGACCTTTACTTTTTTTCCATCTTCAGAAAAGATGGTTAGATGCAACCAAATCATTTTTGCAGCAAGAAGAGCACCGAGTTGGCTCCAGCCAGCATTTTTGTTCAATCCAAACCCCCCCTCCCACAGGCATGGCTTTTGTATATAATCTCCAGCATAGCTTTTTTGGGTGGTGGTAGGCAATGAGCCACAAGTGACAAGAGTTACCGGAAAAGACAATCATACTAGGAAAAGTTGAAGGCAGCAGGAAAAGAGGAAGACCCAACAAGGGATGCATTGACTCAATAAAGAAAGCCACAGCCCTCAGTTTGCAAGACCAGAGCAAGGCTGTTAAAGACAGGCCATTTTGGAGAACATTGATTTGTAGGGTCGCCATGAGTCAGAAGCGACTTGACGGCACTTAACACACACACAGGCAGTGGGGACTTTTTCATCAGCAGAAAAGCTGGTTGAATCCAATCCATCATTCTCTGGTTTCCTTTAACAAATTAGCCACAAATGTGGTTTCCAAGAAAATAAATCCCACTCATGTCTAGAAACAGCTAACATGGAAACCAACAGACCTCAGATTCCATAGTATTGCAGTTCTTGTATAAGGTCAAAGGCCATTCCAATTATGACACACAAAATAGACCTCGTATATTTTTTCAGCTTCATACATTTGAGTGCCCTAATCTTGAAATGTTTGATATGTGGTTTTTAGTATTGGATGTTGTGCATTGAAATGAGAGGAAAAAGGTGGGTGGAATAACACAGTAAAACAATCTTGTGGAAGCCAATATTAAAACAAGCGGTACAACGAAATGGTTGTATACCAAGACGGGGGAAAAAACCACATTGTAATTTGGGTGGGATGATTGGCGGCAGCAGGGGGCGGGGAGAACACAATCTTGACCACAGCCTGGAGAGGAGCACAGAATGGGTATCAAAGGTAGGGCTGCCAGGTCCCCCCTCTCCTCCGGCGGGAGCTTTTGGGGCAGAGTTCAGGGGAACATGTGCGTGCACGTCACTTCACCGGAAGTGCCACCTTGCGAGGAGTTTGAGTGGTAAAGGGCAGCTTGCGATGCGGCACTTCCGGGTGTAAATGCATTGCAAGGGGCCTTTTACCACTCCTGGACCACCTTGCTACTAGGAAGTGTGTAGCACAGTGTTCTTCTGGACCTCCCAAAAATGCTTTTCAGCATTTAATAAATGAGAATACAGATAGCTTAGTGTGCTTTAAACACTCCTGTTTTCTCATTGAAGATTACTGTTCAAGCCTTCCACTCCCAATTAGTAGGGTTGCCAAATTCCCCCTCGCCACTGGCGAAAGCTTCTTTGGGGACAGCGATCCATGCGTGCGCCACGATGACATCACTTTTGGGTTTACCCTGCAAGCACTGACATTGTGCGAGATGTTCTATGTAAACCATAGAGATTGGGGGGGGGGAGTGCTAGAGGGTCCCTGTCGCAATGACAGCGCTTCCTGGGTAAACCTGGAAGTTACATCATCGTGCCAAGTGCATGCCATGCACACAGATTGCTGTGGCCTGCTTTCACCCGTCGGCCAGCTGAGGGGCGGCAAGCAGCCCTGTTAATTGGCAGGCAATTGCCCACCTTAACCAGGCATATGGGAACGCTATCAATTAGATATACTGTATTCATTTACATCCCAATAGCTGCAGATGCTTCAGAAACATAGGAAATTAGAACACTGACCTTGACAGTTTTTGAAAATCTCGTAATGTTTTTAGTTCATGATAGATGTGGCTTTACTTAAACCTCATAATATTTTTACTTAAACCTTGTCAATTTTTAATTCATGATAGATGTGGCTTTACTTGTAGAATAGCTGCAGCTCAAATATATTCAGCAACATTTCCTGTCCGGATACACAGTTTTTGTATGCGTGTAGCCCTGCATGCTCAGTCATTACAGTGAATGTACATACCATTTGTATACAGTGTACATGTTTTTCTTTGTACATGTGCTGAGTAATTCTTGTGTTGCATTCAACACATGTATAGCTGAACATGTGCTTTAAACTCTTCAGTTATCCGGATACTCGTTCCTGGTTTCATTTTTAAAGTGAATGTTAATTAGCTCACTCTTACAAACAGGTGTGTGCTGTACTGTTTGTACGGGGAGAGTGTTATTGGGGAATGGAAGGGGGACTGACATTTTGGGTTCACGCGTGTGCATTTATGTTAGAATGCATTTCTGGGTCCCCCTCAAGTTATTCAGAGATTTAATTTATAAAGATGATAGAGAGGGTCTGAATGGACCCTAACCAAATTTCCCTCAATGGGGAAACAAGAATAACATTTCCCAAGGAACAGGTATCAGACAACTGGAGTATATGCTGAGATCAGTGCTTTTACAGGGCTGTTTTTAAAATAGCAATTTACCCACCTCCACCGGAAGATGGTACATGCCCTCCCTTTGGTTGCCAACACTTTTACTAGGAGGGCCTACTACTGTCCATTCACCTGGCTATGTTTACCCCTGGACCAGGAAATAAGCCCTTTTAGCTTCTTTTGTGGAAATGTTGCAAAAGCTCGCTGCTGGCACCGCTGTATGCCAGCATACCAGCCCACAAATGGTAAATCATCAGTATGTTTTTTATCTTGGTTTGGCCAAGGTGCTCCAAGCTAAGTACATTGAAAGAAATCCTATTGTGTGACTTTACATTATCTATCAAGACATAACCTCTAGCCTTCCTACCTGGGTGAAAGCAGACAGATTTTTATCTCTTACCTTTTAGACATGGCACAATGAAGAAGAAGAAGAGTTGGTTTTTATATGCTGACTTTCGCTACCACTTAAGGCAGAATCAAACTGGCTTACAATCACCTTCCCTCCCCCTCCCCACAACAGACACCCTGTGAGGTAGGTGGGGCTGAGAGAGTTCTGAGAGAACTGTGACTAACCCAAGGTCACCCAGCTGGCTTCATGTGTAGGAGTGGAGAAACAAATCCAGTTCACCAGATTAGCCTCCACCGCCCATGTGGGGGAGTAGGGAATCAAACCCGGTTCTCCAGATCAGACTCCACCGCTCCAAACCACCGCTCTTAACCACTACACCACGTTGGCTCTCAATCTGTTTAATGCAATCTGTAAACCCCCCCACCCCAGAAAAAAACTTTCATGAAGGTTAGTAGTTCAAGAGTATCATCAATATCTTGTTAGTACTGGGACATAATACCTTGTGCGACATGCCATCCTTCCCTGCTGCTCTGTTCTTTCAACCTTCCACGTTGAAAAGACACGCTGCTCTGATGAAAAGGGGACTCAGAAAGAGGAAGTTGCTGCAGAAACATTACTCTGAAACCAATGAGGAAGCTTCACACACAGATGAGAAGGGAAGAGGAAGGAGGAAAGAAACTTCTAACATCCCAGACTATTGTTTTCTTGCATCCTTGCGTGTTAATCCTGAGTTTATGAAGGGGTTATACGAAGCATCCCACCACCCTTCCATCTTTTCTTGCTGTTTCTCTCCATCATCCAACCATCATCTTTAAGGCTATTGAAAGAGGACAGGAAACAGCCAGCTAAGAATCCTCTCTCCTAAGGAACATTAAAAAAACTTTTTAAAATTGTCATTTCTATTATCAGTGGATGTTATTGTTTTTGGAGAAACGTTTGATTGTCGGGGATAAAAATAGTAATAGGGAATAAAATGAGATTGCATAAGCCAAGGATTTAAATTTTGCCTACTGAAAGTGTCCCTGAATGAACTTCAAGCTGCAAGAGCAATTACATTTTGATTACACTCTTCCTCTAAAGAGCTCATCCACTCTTCCCCATTTTATTCTCACACCCACCCGATGAGGAGAGAGACTGAAAGAGAGAGAGAGAGAGACTGGCCCAAGGACACCCAGTGAACTTCAAGGCACTTCCAGAGCTTCAGCCAATACTCTAACCACTCTCTTTCACTTGTAGAGTTGCCAGGCAGTGTCTGGCAAATGGCTGGAGGGTTGTGGGTGGGGATATGGGACCCCTACGATACCAGCTGCAGCACCATGTCACTTCTGGTAAAAAATAGATATAGGCTGTTGTTAATTCAATTACAAAACCTCTTTTTAAAGTTTTATATGAAATAATTTGTAACTGTCACATTGGAATATAGTTTATTGATATAGTATTTATTTACAATGAAAGAATGTTTAACAGGTTTTACAAGTCATTATCAGAGGCCCAAAGGTCATTTTCCTCCTCATCTTTCTCAACATCATTATTCTCATACAGCTCTTCATCGTCACCACACCTGCACAGCTCTATGCATCTTCGGGAGTGACTGGCATTTGCAATTTAGAGTACATCAGCCTTTAAGACAAGAGCATCTTATTAGATGCAAGATGGACTCTGGTGCACATGGAAGAGCACACATGACAGGAGAATAGTTTTGCTCTGCCATCTCCCACCCAAATTGAGATGGCTCTGCAAGATTCAGCTGTTGTTGATCAGAGCATCACCACTCCACGTTTCATACATTAAATTATGTGACATTGTGTCAGACTTGTTTGCACCGTAGAATCTCGCTTTTCAGAAACGTCTTTCAAGTTCATTTTCCCTTGACAGCACCCCTTGAAAAAATGATTAACTTCCTTTGGAACCACATTACCAACCTCACATCCTCAAAACTGCCAGTGAATGCCCACTTTTCAGTTGTTATTATGGCTCTCTGCAAAATCCCAGCTGTTTCAAGAAGGGTTCTCACGTTTCTTCCAATATCTTCATATTCTTCTGCATGTGATAGTCTGCTGTTGCTTTCAGTGAAACTAAAGACAATACCAACACTGTCAAGCTCTTCCTCTGTAAAACGTTTGATTTGCTTTCTAGTTTTCATCCGTTCTTCATCCAAACCAATGTTGGTAGCAATGTTTCTGTAAAGCTTTTCCATTTCTCCGATTGTTGTCACATGACTCTCATGAAGAAATTCATTTAATGAGGATATGAATTCCACATTTGTAGCTTGGTAAGAAATAGAATTTGGCTGTTATTTCTCTACAAGGGGTATTTTTGGGGTCAGACAACAGATGGAAGTTTAAATCTGGATATAATACAAGCAGTAGCTTAGTTAGGAGCCTTTTTTGTTCCCTTTCCAGGCAGGCATGTTTAAACTTTAAAACTCAGGAGGGACAAAAATGTTCTAATGTTTATTTTCATTTATACCCCTACTTATTCCCAAAATAGGGACCCAAAGTGGCTGATATCAGTATGTGTCATTGAAAAAGAACAAATATTCCAAAACAGGTCTCATTACATTGGTCGAGATTACATCTTCAACGTAATCTATAGCTGACATCCTCAGTGTTATATTTTTTCCATGTGACCTGGTTGATGTGTTTATGAAAGATAACATTGATAGATAATACCACACTGAAAGATAATATAGCACACTTTAATGAGTAAAGTGCTTAGCAAATAGTGTCTTGGGGTTAGTTCACATATGCATATTCATAAGTTAATGACTGTAACATCAAGGGACTTGAATATGCATCACAGGAGGAAGGAGGAGGAGCTGATGTACTTGATTCCTTCCTTTTCTACAAAGGCCTGTTCTGCAGTGCAGTTGGTTGTAGGATTGTGCATATCAATATACCCGAACTGAAAATAAACCTGAAATTAGCCGTTTTGGCAATATTCGGGCTTTGGGTCGACCAAATATCAAAACCTGGGAATCTTCCTGAAGCTTCCTGAATAGGCTTCAGCTATTCGCCTTTGCTCAGATGCACAACTTTTTGCTTTCTCCCATTTTTCTATCTTTGACCCGTTTTGGGGAACATTTGAGGAAGGGGTCATTTAATAGGAGCCGACTTGGTCTGACCAAAGTATCCATCACCATTCAGTGGAGTGATCTGGATCAGGAGAGTCTCGAGGCAGAAGGGTCATTTAAAAGATGGGGCTCACCCAGTCATGTCCAGGGGGATATACCCTCCAACTAAAACACACCAGTTTCAACAGCTGCTGAACAGGCTTCAGTCTGAAGAAGACTGCTGACCCGCTTGGATGAGCAATCTCCTTCGTAAGAGCTGCCTTGGTCATGATTTCGGCTGGCTCCAATACCACCCCCTCTGAAAATCTGCTGTCAAACTGAAGGTCGCCCCGAATAGAGGCTTCGTTTCCCCCGCACCATGATCATCTCTTGAAATCAGTTTTTTATTACTGTAATAAAGGACTGTTCACAGGATGTCATTTACCATCAAAATAAATGTTTTCCGTGCCTTAGTTTTCTTGCATTTAAGCCATTTTCCTCAGTTTGGAAGCCAATTTGCATGGACATCATGCTATGCACCCCAGATACGGAGCCCCCCCCCCGACTCTGAGGCACCAGCCTGCCAGTTGGCTCTTTCCGTCAGTCCTCAGCAAGGCTGAACTTCTGAACCTGAAAATTAAAAGACCGCTCGGCTCGCAAATGCCTGGAGGATAGGGGTGACCCCTTTGTGGGCCCATAAAATTGGACCCCCTGTCCCAACATTCACCAAACTTCAGTGTCCATCTAAGGAGAATCCCTTGCAGTTACGCTGCAAATTTGATGACTCTACCTCCAAGAATGCTCCCACAGGAGCTTTGAAAAAATATCCATAGACTATAATGGACCTGAATTTTTTTTGGTAAACCCTGAAATGAAGCTGAAATACCCCTTTACCGGTATGGGTATTTGGCTTATTCCAGGTTTACCAAAAAAAACCCAGGCCCAATAAACCTGAAATTTATCGCTTTTAATTTTTTTTGCAAGACCCTAGTATGTTGAAAGATTGGATCCCTCCAATCCTTGGAGAGGTTGTTCAAGACACAAAAACAGGCTGCTTGGGGAAGGGAGAGGCTTGGAGTGCTCATTCACTATCTCAGGTCATTCCATAAGCTTTTCTGCTGGATGCAACACGCAATATGTTCTCTTGCTGACGTTTTTAAAATAACATACGGTAGGTTTTTTAAAAGTTATGAATCATATATGCATGGGACTGGGAAGGAAGACCAGTCTTACAACTTTCTACAGAGCCTAGAGAAATGACAGTTGGGCCCTGTTTCAATTCTGGGTGCTTGATGGCACTCGTTGACTCAAAGCATTATGCTTGAGGTCATGTAAAGTGAGATAAAAGTTTATTTTGCAATGTATAATCTGTGGTTCAGGCTCAATTAAACATGCAAGTCATCACTGCAAAGTACTTTAATCCAGCTAAGAAATCCTGCGATTCTGGGATGTAGTTTGCTTTGCAATGTATGGATCTAGTTCTGTGCACGTGTAGCACTAGATACTCATTATGCATGAATGTGGACAAGTAGACCCTTGTATCATTTATGATAATCAATATACATTATTCATTAAATGTATAAATGGAATAATTTCTGGCTAGTAAACTCATCTTGTCATAAAGTAGCTGTCTAAGTACTTTGAACAGGTCTCTCTCCATTTGGCCTAAAGCACTATGTGGGAGTCAAAACCTGTGATAAAATGATGTTAACATTCCTTAATGGCCTGACATGGATAGGCTGGGCCAGTCTGATCTCATCAGTTCTCAGAAGATAAGCGGGGTCGACCTGAAACTGACTTCCGTCGGGATCGAAAGGAGGTCACGAGCAGAGCGTTGACTGCAGTACTGCAGCTGACCACTCTGTGCCACGGGGCTCTACATTTGTCCTTTGCCAGGTATCAAATTCATTATATGCCTGACACTCCATTTAATCCATCTCCAATTAACATATTCCTTGTATCTGTTGATGCAAACCAGACTTCTCTGCTAGCTACCTCAAAGTTATATTGACCTGAGGGCATTTTTTATTCTCTGTGAAGCATATTTCAATATTTATTTGCCCTGCCCATTTCTTCATTAGGGCCAAAGCAAATACATATTTATATAAGCTTTACAAAAAATAAAAATACCTTCAGGTCAATCTAACCTTGAGGAAGAAGCACTCTCAATGGTGTCACCAGCTGTGAGCAGCAGTTTCTCCAGATATCTGTGACACTCTTCCTCCGGGGATCTGATGTGGTGGAGCAGACCTGCTGTCCTATAGGAATAACCCTTTGCTTCCATCTGTGTTGTTTGTAAAGAAAGCAGATATTATAAAACCATTGCAAGTCTTCAGTGTTCTCCCTTCCAAAGAGAACCAGTAATGATTTTGGAACAGGGAAGCAGGGGGTATATAACTATACAACTGTATAACTGGGCTAGTCACAGTTCTCTGAACTCTCTCAGCCTCACTTTCCTCACAATATGTCTGTTGTGGGGAGAGGAAGGGAAAGAGATGGTAAGCCGGTTTGATTCTCCTTAAAAGGTAGAGAAAGTCGGCATATAAAAACCAACTCATCTTCTTCTTCAAAGGCCCCACTGTATTTAGAATGTCAGAGGCACTTACAGCCTGATGGCACGACATGTTGACATAGAGAAAATTGGCTTTATTTCAACGGGACTTGCTTCCATGTAAGTATGCACAGGATTGTGGCCTAACAGCCTGTCATGTTGGACACCCTTAAGCCATTTCCTTCAATGTGCTTAAGCATAGCTACCTCTGCACAGGAGAAGTCTGTCAATCCAGTTCTTCTTTTATAAAAAGGAGACAAGCATGCTTTCAGGATTGTGTCACAATGGCTTACTTGTTTGTACGATGTAAAGCACGCTGTTACACAAGGGCTAAGTACTGCGAGCCATTAAAAACAGGAAACAAAAGACAGCATTTCCTCATTTAGGCTTGGCTGGCTCCTCTTTGATAAGCTACAAGATACATAACACAATCCTTTTGAATTGCGCTGAATCAAAAGCAGTAATTAAAAAAACATAAACAAACTCTGAATTATCTTTCAAGCTTTGATAGAGATGCAACGTTTGGTTTTAGGCAAACACATTGACATTTTTGCCTTTGCAAAGGCTAGCTTTATAACACTAATTATGCCTAAACTGTACTGATTGTTTGGGGGCCCAAAAGAAAGGCCTTTCGCAGAATACCTGTCTGTAAGAGAAGTCATCACCCAGGCTAATCATTTGGACTCAGTTCTTAAAAAAATAAAATTCTGGCATCTGGGAAAAGGTCTTTAAAGGTAAATAATGGACAGGGGTACAGTGGGTTACATACAAAAAATAGACCATTAAAGCTCTAATTTTTGTATGTAACCCACTGTAATTCTGTCCATTATTAGGCTTTTTGCGAACCTTTTTGGTTACCTGTTGTTTTTGGGTTGCAGTTTTTTCCCCTTCCCCTTCTGTTTGTGCTTCAAAGGTTAATATTAGCGCCTTGAATTGAGCCACAAAGCAAACTGGAAGCCAGTGAAGGTGGAACAAGACTGGAAGGATATGGTTCCTACAACCCACTCCAATCAATACTCTGGCTGCAGTACTGTACCAACTGTAGCTTCTGGACAGTCTTCAATGGCAGCCCCACACAGAGTAATCTAATCTAAATATTACCAGCCGAAGCTGGTGAAAGGTGACCCGACCACCGCTGCCACCGTTCATCCAACAGGAGGCCTGGGTCCAGGAGCACCCCTAAGCTACAAACCTGCTCATTTAAGTGGAGTGTAACCTCATCCAAAACAGGGGACAACCCATTTCCTGGGTCAGACCTTCTACCCACCAGCTCCTCCATTTTGCCAGAATTAATCTTCAATTTGTTAGTCTTCATCCTATTCCGAAACTGCCTCCAGGAGCACCTGTTCAGTTTCCCCAGCCTTCCTGAGATCTGTTGGTAATGTGAGACCGAGACCATTTAGAGAACAGTTTAGAAAACATTTATCTATTTTACAGTCAAGGAATATTGAGGATGAGCAAATCACTACGATCCCGGTTTTATGAACCCGCAGTAGCAACCCCTTCAAACAACAGATTGTGACAAGTAGGGGACCCACAACGACTCGGGGGGGGGGGGCTCTTCTTTCGTTTACTATCTCCTTTGTTCCTTCTCTGAAACCCCCCCATAGCCTCACTCCCCTTTTCCTGTTTCCTTCTTTCCTTTCCACCCACTGGGCAACCTACCTTTATCTGCTTCTCCATCTTCAGCTTCCTCTCCTCCACTTCTACTAGTAGCGTCTCCCCAGGAAAACTGTTGGGCAGTCCTGGCTACCAGTGTGGACCGGGCCCAGTCATGCGGTGGGGAACCTGCAATAACTTTCAGGGGCACGTTGCTTTCCCTTGTATCCTTCTCCCCACACTATTTCCTCTTTCCCTCCTCCAGGCAGCCTCCATATCCCCCTCCCCCTATCCTTAATCCTTTTTCTCCTTCCCAACCACAACCCAACATACCTTTTATCTGCCTCCCATCTTCAGTTATTATCATTATTTATTTACTTCATTTATACCCCACCTTTCTTCACGATGGGAACCCAAAGCAGCTTACATCATTCTCAACTCCTCCAATTTATCCTCACAACACCCCTGGGAAGAAGGTTAGGCTGAGTGGGCACGATGGGCCCAAAGTCACCCAGTGAGCTTCCCCTGCGGACAGGGTATTCAAACCCAAATCCTAGTCTGAAACACTAGCTGCTACATCACACTGGCTTTTATGGAATGGCTGCTGATGAACAGTAGCAAGTAGATGGGCCTGGATGAGTCATGCAAGTCAGGTTATATCAAGCTGGCTGGTGGCCCCAATGAGATGTCCTTCAAAGGCCAAAACTACCCTGGAAAAAGCCCAGCTTCAGCATTTTACTAACACAAACCAAGGTATGAACACTGGCAGTACTGTTGTGGTTGCTTGGCAGCAACCACAGAAAACATTTGTTCTTAAAGCTACAGGCAATGCTTGTATTATTTTTTTGGGGGGGGGGTGTTAAATCCCCCAATGTGTGTGTATTTTTTTAGATTACAAATTTTTCTTCAAACCTGGGTTTTTTTTCCTGGTGTGTATTAAGTTCTGTCTTGTCCATAGCTCCAGTCTCAGGATTTAAGTATCCACTCGTTTTGGCCATGTTGAGAATTAGATATATTGATGATGGAACAAGTGAAGTTGCCTCAGATCATTAGACAAGAGTCAGAGAAGCCATGTTATGCCTCATTTGCTTTAGATAAAACCCTTATTGCTAGGAAACTGGCTCCGGATTGTAACTACTTAACCTGGCTTTGTGATCAACAAAAGGCCCTTTGCAGCCAACAAAACAAGCGGTCACTGACCCTTTCTAATCCCCAACCATGCCCTGGCCTCTTGCAGGCCCATCCCCACAGTGTCTGAGATGCACAGGTTACCGCATGTTGGCATGAGTAATACAATATGTGGTTGTTGTTTTACACACTATCAGGGTGCGTTGCATGGAATAATTTAATTGAACGTGTGAATTAGCTATTTATAGTACAGCAGTTTCATCTGAGGTGAAATCTTTGGCTCTGTCATTCCATTTTGAAATTAAATTGCAAAACCCACAACACACTTGAGTGGCTTGCAGATTAATCACCCTGGTAATATTCAAATTTATGGGCTGGATCCAACCAGTTTTTCTGCTAGTAAGGAAGAAAAGAGGGCTCCTCTTTGACCACCCAAGAGATTATGCTGGGGATCAGAGGATTTGCATGGACAAAAGCCACGAGGAATGGGGACTGTAGTAACTGGGTTAGATTGGGTGAAAAAGCTGGCTGGATTCAACTCAGCCAGTCAGAACCTCATTTTTCCAGGCGGCATTCATTTATTGATTGACATGCTTGTGATATGATGGTTATCATTACGCACTTTTCTGAGTCATGTGGTTAAGTATTTATATTGCATATTTAGCAGATGAATGAGGAGTAGGTGTTTTTACACTTCTGTAATTAAATATTTTAAATTGTGGGCGGAAGAATTTGTCTGGAGGTTCCTTGTCACCAAATAACCCATGTCATCAATTCTGATAAATTATTGCTTTGGGATCCTAAATAACTGTAATCTTTGAACGGAGGAACATGCTTCAGTTAACAGAAATGTGGCACTCAGGTGTCATACCCCCCCAATATGTCACAGATAAAAACGCATGTGCACTTGTTATATAGTCTTACTCCCTGAGCTCTCCCACTACCTCTATTTCATCCATTGTATGTGTGTGTAAAGGCCGCCAAGTCGCAGCCGACTTATGTCTACCCCTTATGGGGTTTTCAAGTCAAGAGACTAACAGAGGTGGTTTGCCAGTGCCTTCCTCTGCACAGCAACCCTGGTCTTCCTTGGTGGTCTCCCATCCAAATACTAACCAGGGCTGACCCTGCTTAGCTTCTGAGATCTGGCGAGATCAGGCTAGCCTGGGACATCCAGGTCAGGGCATTTCATCCATTACACTTTTATTATTTACATTATTTATATCCTGCCTTTCTCTCTAGTAGGGATCCAAAGCAGCTTACGTTGTTCTCTTCTCCTCTATTTTATCCTCACAACCACCCCGTGGGTTAGGTTAGGCTGAGAAGAAGAAGAGTTGGTTTTTATATGCCGACTTTCTCCACCACTTAAGGGAGACTCAAACCAGCTTACAATCACCTTCCCTTCCCCTCCCAACAACAGACACCCTGTGAGGTAGGTGGGGCTGAGAGAGCTCTAACAGAGGTGTAACTTGCCCATGGTCACCCAGCTGGCTTCGTGTGTAGGAGTGGGGAAACAAATCCAGTTCACCAGATTAGCCTCCGCCGCTCAAGTGGAGGAGAGGGGAATCAAACCCGGTTCTCCAGATCACACTCCACCGCTCTAAACCGCTGCTCTTAACCACTACACTATGCTGGCTGACCCAATATATACACTTACTGTTCAGCAGTGCGACCAACAGAAGCTTTTGAAGTGGAGGACTTTAATAAACTAACTTAAAATAATTTGCTGAAAAAAATAGTGATCCCTGGCCCAAAAAGCATCCAGCTGTCCTCAACCAGGGCCTTTTCAGTTCTGGCCCCAGCCTGGAGAAACGCTATGCTCAGTGAGGTTTGGGCCCTATGGGACCTAAAGCAATTTTGCAGGGCCTGTAAAACTGAGCTGTTCCGCCAGACATATGGTTGAGGGCAGTGATATTTTTTCCATCGGGCTAGCCTCTCCTTCCCCTCCATTTCTCCACCTCTGCTGTTCCTGCAAACACTAGCAAGTGTTGTTGCTGCTTATGTAATATTATTATAGATGTATTGAAGTGATAGTTAAGGGCACCTGGTTTTTATTGCTCTATATTTTATGTAACTTATGGACTGGTTTTAAATTGTTTTAAAAGGTTGTGAGCCGCTCTGAGCCTGGCGTGGTCAGGAAATCAAATCAAATCAAATTTTAAAGTTTAAACTCACTGTAGGGTTCTAATTTACAACATAGCTCAGCCACATTCAACAATGTTTTGTGTCTGAATAAGCAGTAAGCTTGCGTGTGTGCCTGTAATGTAACTGAATCCTACATATGCCTGAAGAGATCTCTCTTCCAAATGCCTTGGAACTGATGACACTTGATACAAGAGTCACTTAACATTTTGAAAAGGCAAGCCAGCAAAGAGACAAAATACAGACCATGGTTAACAGGGGCAGGCACAAAAAAGGGGGGCAGTTGTTAAATATGAGGCTGCAGTCTTTGGGACTAAGGGCGCATTCTTGGGGGGGCGAAGCTCCTTAGGAGCTGGCGTGACCCTGTGCTGGTGCAAGTGCCCATTTATCCTGTGATAAGGGGCACTTACGCTGGCACAGAGGAGATTTGCACCAGCACCTGGTAGCACAGAGCTGCGCCGGCCTCCCCCGCCAGCGCTGCCACTTTGGGAATTAAATCCCAGAAGAGGCAGCATACACCAGCATGGGGGGGGAGGGCAGTTTCCAAGGGGCGGAGCTGCCTTTAGGCAGCTTCCTCACCCCTTTCAGCCCGGGAACGCCCCTTGGCGTGGTGACATGGCCGTGCCACCTTTTTTTGTTGGCGTAGCCCTGCTAAAGTCAATGGGGCTTTTTTTTTTTTGGCCCTTTTCTATTTTATAATCATAGACTCATGGAATTGGAAGGGACCAACAGGGCCATCTAGTCCAACCCCCTGCCCAATGCAGGGATTTCACAACTACCTCCCCCACCACACACACAGTGACCCCTACTCCATGCCCAGAAGATGGCCAAGATGCCCTCCCTCTCATGAACCGCCTAATGTTTAAAAATAGGTTTTATTTCTCTGCAGCAAGGAAGCCTCTTTGGAGGCTGCACCTCTCCTGGCCACTGTGCAACCTCTCCACCCCCCCCCCCGCCCCGCATGGGCTGTAAGCTCTGCAGAACACAGTGGGGCTAATTTTCTGGGCAAACACGTTGATGATTGAGCGGTAGAGTCCGAAGGAAGTTACTGAGTCACCTGAGGAATCTTTGGCACATGCACTCCACGGCATGCAGCATTTTTGCGGGCTAGGCGACATTTCCATTGAAATCTGAATCCCCACTTACGGGGGAGTAGGTCCCATTAAATGCAGCATTCGCCCTAAAGAAAACAAGCTGCGATCGCAACCACGCCTACAAGGGACGAGCCCCACTGAAATCACTTCCGAGGGAAAGCACCGACCGGCCAAGGAAATTTAAGAATCCCCTTCATCTTTAAGGGTGCCGCAAGACTTGCTTTGCTACAGCCCAGCACAGCTACTCCTCTGCAGCTGATAAGCGAGTAGCAATGCCGTCCTAAGCAGAACTACTCAGGTTCAGAACCCCATACCAGTCCATTCCAGGAGCCTTAACCCCAGAAAAGTGTTTTTTAGGATTGCACGATTAATTCCGTTTAAAGCAGTCAGATTTACCTCTGAATACATAGGACCGGGGTATTATTTATGTGTTTCATGTATATCACCCTCCCAGGGGTGGGTGGGTGCGTGGGTGCAAAGGCGATTTACATACAAATCGCAACACACCATAACGCCAAGCGGTCTCACTATCAGAAACTGCTTATGCAAACAAAGCACGCCTCCGATCTCAGCCCCCGCAACCACCTCTGGAACGACACAGCCCCGTCCTCGCGACCCCCGGCCGTGAAGCCATTCCGATTGGTCGGGGCCGTCCGAACGCGGGCAAAACCCGGGCGAGGGGGGCGTGGCTGGCGCGAGGGCTCCCCTCGAAGGGCGCGGGGGGTGGAGGGAGGGTGAGTCGAACGTCATCCCCTCCTCCCCCTCCCCGTCGGAGCGGCGGCCGCGAGAGCGAGGCGGGAAGTCCCCGTCACGTGACGCGGCTCGCCTTGCTCCCCGCGAGGGAGTTGAAACCCCTCCGTCCCTCCGACTCGATTTCCTCCCAGTTCCTCGTCAGGTGACCGCGTGTCACGTGGCCACGCCGGGCTGAGGGCGCCGCCGCCGCCGCCTTGGCGCTTTAAACCGGCTGCGAGACTTGGGATGACCGTCCCAGACGCCGACGCCTCGGTGCTGCCCTCCTGAAGAAGCGCGGCCGCGCGACGGCCTGCCGCCTTCCCCTCCGTCGCTCTGCCTCCCGGGATGCTTCGCCTGCTGCTGCCGTGCGCGGTGCTCTGGCTGCCCCCATGGAGCGCCGCAGCTTGGAGGCCGAGCGGCAGTTACCGGCTGACGGACGCCGTTGGGCTGGCCCGGGAGTTCGATGGCATCGGGGCCCTCAGCGGCGGAGGGGTGAGCGAGCGAGCGTGCGGCGGGCGGGGAGGGAGCGGTTGGGTGAGGCGGCCTGGGAGAGCCTCAGGGTGTCGTTTTCCCCTACGGATGTATCTCCGCGCTCCCTCCCGTCTGTTGATACAGATATATATGGAAAAGCAAACTGTATCTGAGCAGCGTTCTTAGTGTCTAGGTGTATGCGGGCCTACCTGTGTATATACATAGACCAGTGTATATAGGCACATGCACACACATCTGGGTACATACAAACACAGTGGGTAGACGTGTTAGTCTGTCTGCAGTAGTAGAAAAGGGCAAGAGTCCAGTAGCACCTTAAAGACTAACAGAAATATTTTCTGGTAGGGTATGAGCTTTTGTGAGCCACAGCTCACTTCTTCAGTATCTGCTGTCCTCTTCAGTATCTGAAGAAGTGAGCTATGGCTCACAAAAGCTCATACCCTACCAGAAAAATGAGCCACAGCTCACTTCTTCAGTGTCTGAATAAGTGAGCTGTGGCTCACTTTTCTTCAGTATCTGAAGAAGTGAGCTGTGGCTCACGAAAGCTCATATCCTACCAGGAAATATTTTTGTTAGTCTTTAAGGTGCTACTGAACTCTTGCCCATTTCTACTACTACATACAAACAGACATCTACACATGCATACCATACCTGTGTATATATACATAGACCAGTGTATATAGATACATGCACACACGTCTGTGGACATACAAACAGACATCTACACATGCATATCAAACCTGCGTAGATATACATTGACCAGTGTATATAGATACATGCATATCATACCTGTGTGTATATGCATAGACCGGTGTATATAGATACATGTGCACACATTGATGTACACATACATACAAACATCTATACATGCATATTGTTAGATGCCAACAAAGCTGGTCACATATGATATGCGTATGTGAATACATAAACCCACCTGTGTCTTGGTATTTTCACTATTTGTATATATGTGTGTGTGTTTATATTTATTTATACTTTGCTTTTCTTCCCAATGGGGAACTAAGGAAGTGAGCAGTATCATTCTCCCCTCCTTTGTTTTATCCTCACAACTGCACTCCTTTGAAGTAGGTTAGTCTGAGAGTAACTGACCCAGGATCACCCAGGGAACTGCCATGGCAGAGTGTGTGTGATGAACGTGTGCGTGTGTTTTTCTAAAATGTTTCATGTGCTTTGGGCTGCACATCTTTACACCAGTGTTTCTCCTTTCCTCGATAGAGGATTCAAGCAGTGGACATAAAATTAAGGTGTAGTAAATATTGTCGAAGGCTTTCACGGTCAGAGTTCATTGGTTCTTGTAGGTTATCCGGGCTGTGTGACCGTGGTCTTGGTATTTTCTTTCCTGACGTTTCGCCAGCAGCTGTGGCAGGCATCTTCAGAGGAGTAACACTGAAGGACAGTGTATCTCAGTGTCAAGTGTGTAGGAAGAGTAATATATAGTCAAAAAGTTTAAGAATGAATAAGTCTTGGCTTCCTGTCCTGAAAACCTCCAGACTAACAAAGACTACAGTCCACAATAGCCATGCAGATTAGCTTTGGAATTCACACATTAACAGATCACTTCAGGATACAATGGTTCCATATTAACATATCACACCCTCATTAGCACATTATCTTGATACTTACAGGACAATGATTAGCACATTACCTTTTGCAGGAAAATGATTCAGCTCAAACCCAACCCCTTTCTGACTATATATTAGTCAGAATATATAACCTACAAGAACCAATTAAGGTGTAGTGTTGTGTAGTGGTTAACGCACAAGACTAGGACTGGTTCCAGATCTGCTGTGAGGCTCGCTGGGTGACCCTGGGCCAGTCAGTTTTGCTCAGCCTAACTTGCCTCACAAGTGTGTACTATGCCCTATTTAGAGGAAAGATGGGATAAAAATATGATTCCTGGATTGCCTCCTTTAGAGGCCCAGACCAGACCCTTCGAGGGTTGCTGCAGCATGTCCTGCTGCCTTGTGGAGCAAGTTTTTTTTTGTAGTAGAATTTATTTTGCTTTAATGAGTGTCACATGATGGTTTGCCAGGTATCCCAGTTTTCAAAGCCTATAATGTTGGATTTGTGCCTGCCTGCAGTGTGTGGAGGATGTGTGCAGGTGGCTGAACTGCAGTAGGGAATGCTATGGCGGTCATGTGCCAAAGTGAGTAGGTCTCTGGAGAGATGGGATGTAAATTCCTTCATGACTCCCTGCAGGTGTATATCCTGCGTAGCCATCCTTGGGGTTTTAGAGAGCAGAGTTTCCTGGGGCAGGGTTGCTTTAACATCTGAGGATGACAGCAAAAGTGGAAGTTGTCCCACCATTGCAGCCATCCTTGGTGAAAGATGAAACAATCTGTAGTGTCTTCTTGTAGGTTCCTCTTGTCATTACCCTACCAGCCTCTTTCTGGAAGCTTTAAAAATGCAGCTTTTCAACATATTACAGTAACATGGTAATTCTTTAACCCCCAGGCTACCTCTCGGCTTCTGGTGAATTACGAGGAACCTTATCGCTCACAGATTTTAGATTATCTTTTTAAGGTAAGAATTGTTTTTTGCTGTTCAAGAAAATTCTAATCTAAAGAAATTTCCTATAATGATGATTCTTAGTATGCTGGTTGCTGTCCCTCCTGCAATGGTTCATAAAAGATACGAGTTATAGCTGTCAGTCAATATCTGGTAATAATTATTTATCATTGCATGCAGTTAATGGTTAATTTTATGATAGAAGTCAAACCTAACTGTTTGAGCTAGGAGATCTGTAGGACTGCAAACTTGTGGATTAGTACTTGGAAGGTTGTTTGAATGACCTTGTAAAAACTTTACAAGCTGCCCAGCTGTAATCAAGTAATATATGTTGCAGTGTTTTTGTTTTTTCTGCTAGGGATTTTCTGGATTGTATCATAATCAGAGCTGTGAAGCTTTGCTCTGTGAAATTGTGATTGCGTTTTCATTGCTGCCTAAGAATGTTGACTGAAGGCTCTAATGCAGTATAGAATGCTAGACTAAAGTTTAAAGAAACAACTTGTATTATGAGTCCATTAACACTCCATTTGTTCATTTCCCCTCCCTCCATTTAAGCAGCAGGGGCACTGAGAGAGGTCTCTGAGAACACTCCCAGCCTAGGCTCAGTGGCTGGAGAAGGGCTTCTTCTAGTTTCTGTTTCCTTTTGGGGAACCAGGAAGGAACTGAACAGTAGGGGGAAGTGGTGGAAAGCTCAGTATTGCTACTTTTAAAAAAAAGTCAGCGATATAGCTACAGCTCCTGGTGGATATTTTGGGGGCTGGTCTAAGATGGCTCGGTTCACAGTGATGAGTACATCTCATAGTTGGGGCATTCTTGTGGAGTTCTGTCACCCTACTTTTGTTCAGCCTTCTTTTCAATGTATGTATGAGGCTGTTACATCACTGTGTTCTAAAGTGGAATTAGGTATTGACCTGGATAGCCCTAGGCTAGCCCGATCTTGTCAGATCTCAGAAGCTGAGCAGGGCTGGCCCTGGTGAGTATTTGGATGGGAGACCTCCAAGGAACACCAGGATCGCGATGTGGAGGCAGGCACTGGCAAACCACCTCTGTTCGTCTCTTGCCTTGGAAACCCCATTGGGTTGCCATAAGTCAGCTGTGGCTTGACGGCATTCCTTTAACTCCTTTTTTTTGGTCCATCACGTCGCAGCCAATTTATGGCGACTTTGTAGAGTTTTCAAGACAAGAGACGTTCTGAGGTGGTTTGCCATTGCCTGCCTCTGTGTAGCGCACCTGGTATTCCTTGGTGGTCTCCCACCCAAATACTAACCAGGTCCACCCCTGCTTAGATCTGACAAGATTGAGCTAGCCTGGGCCATTCAGGTCAGGGGCCTTCAGCCATTGCCTTCCTTAAATCCCTAGGAAGGAGTGGGACAAAAAATGGAAATAATCAAGAAACTGAAAAATGAAGCTTTTCATGAGATGATAGCATTTCCTCATGATTACCAGAGGTAATCCCATCCGTGTTGACTTGAAATGAAACATGCTGTTTTGAATAATGATTAAAAACAGCTGGAAGGTGTAATATAGTTTGCTAATTATCCTGACTTGTCATCACCTCTGTGTAGGAGTTCAGTGAGCTATAAAATAGTGACTTTGCTGAGGAAGTTCCCATGTAATACGTGTTTTAAATTTAACATTGTAGAATATGACTCTTTCCCCAAGAGCGAGCATTGTGTCATGCTGATGAAATTACTGAATCATTGGTGAAATTAATCTTTCTTGCTTGTGGCAAATAATTGCTTGCTCCATAGCAAATAAGCAAGCCTCTCTATGATCTTGCAAGGCACTCAGGTTAATGCTGTGAGGTTCTTTCCAGCTTAAAGAAAGAGCCCTGTTGCACCTTTACTGCTGCCTCCCTCGCCCCAGGCCAAGAACAATTCCTGTGTGCCATCAGCTTAGTGTACTTTTTCCATATCAAAAGGATTACTAGAATCCTGTTGCTTCTGTCTTTCTGGTTTCCATCATGTTGATACTCCTGAAAACAACGCTCCTGAAAGAAAGCCAAGGCTGAGCTGTTCTAGGTTGACTTACTATTTTGTGGATAATGCATCCTGAGAACTGTTCAGAAAAAAGCCAAAAAGGTGTTGTATATAATAATTTCATTTAAACATGGTTTTGTCCCCATCCCTATGCATTAGGAAAGGTACCAAGGTTAAAACGTCCTTAAAATATCTGTGTATCGATAACAAAAAGTCTCATTCTGCTGTACTAGCAGTAACCACCTTTGATCAAATTTCATACTTCTTACCTGTTTCCTACAAATTGGTTTTAATTTGCCCCCCCCCCCAAAAAAAACAAAGGTTACTTGGGCAATAATCGGTACAGTACAGTTAATGTTTATTTTACATAGGCTGCGTACACTATATAAAACAATTCACAAATATGCTCAATGAAACAGTGAACGCTGGATATAATAGAAGCAAATGATAACATACCAGCTGCATAGATTTCAGTTGAATATAATTTACCCATAACAATAAACTAAATGTGTTAAGACTTTTTTTCACTCCTTTTCAAGGGTACTGGAAAACCGTGAATGGAGGTGTGGTATGGTTTTTTAGGAACAAAGCATTCCAAAGCTCTGTTTCTGTAGTTGAAAAACTCCTGTCCTTAGTGCCCACTTTGCTTACAGTCTGGGCATTCAGAGCACAGCATCTCCAGTATCCTTCAGG
Organism: Euleptes europaea; assembly: GCF_029931775.1. Taxonomy (NCBI): domain Eukaryota; kingdom Metazoa; phylum Chordata; class Lepidosauria; order Squamata; family Sphaerodactylidae; genus Euleptes; species Euleptes europaea. The sequence goes on from NC_079317.1 coordinate 27,705,469, forward strand.
TACCCTGATCCTAAGCCATGTAGAGCCTTTGAACTAAGGAAGGAGCAATAAAAGGGCCGCACCAATCACAGAAAATAAAAACAACAACAACTGATCTTATACTGTTCTTTGAAAAATCACTGCAAGACTAAAAGATTCCCCTGAAGAAGCCTCTTGGTCAGAACACATAGGGAATTTTAACTGAATAATAAAATGTATTTTTGTCTACTTTGTGCAGTGGGCCTTTGAACTAAGTCTGAAAACAAATTGGTAGCCAGTGAGTATGACATATGAGCGGTGTTTTATACTCCCCAGGGCAGATATCCTCTTAACACCTTTAATGCCAAATTCTGAATCAAATGAAGTTTCCAGATGGTGGTATTGTTGTATGTGCCTCTTGCTTTACACAGTGTTACCATATCCCTTTAATAGTATCTAATTAGAAAGGGAGGTGTACATGAATCTAGGACATGTGTGGACTTTGTTCAAGATGGAAACAATAGAAGCTACCTTAATGTACATTCGAACAGTCTTGCAAACATGTCCGTTAAGAATGATTAGCCCAGCTACTTAACACCTATTTACATAAATCATTTGTGGCATGCTAATAGCCTAAAATAAGAATCGGAACCATCTGTTCCAACTTATAAATGCTTCCCTACTTGGTCACTTGAAGGTGAGACTTAACTGCCCTGTGGGGAGGCACAATGGGGGTGCCAGCATGAAGGGGAGGGGCCATGGCTCAATGGTAGAGCATCTGCTTGGCATGCGGAAGGTCCCAGGTTCAATCCCGGCATCTCCATTTAAAGGGACTAGGCAAGTAGGTGATGTGAAAGACCTCTGCCTGAGATCCTGGAGAGGCACTGCCAGTCTTAGATACTGATTTTGATGGACCAAGGGTCTGATTCAGTATAAGGCAGCTTCATGTGTTCAATGGAGAAAAATGTTCTGTCTCACTGACAAGAGACTTCATGTGTGGACATCGGAAGGCAGAGCTTTTCATGGCGTGGAGGTAAATAAGCCTCTGTTGCCCTGACCAGTATACCACAGGCTAGCCTGGTCTCTTCAGATCTTAGTAGTAGTTATGCAGGGTTAACCCTGGTTAGTATTTGGATGGGAGTCCAGTGTGGCTATGCAGAGGCAGGCAATGGCAAACCACCCCTGAATGTGTCTTGCCTTGAAAATCCTGTGGGGTCTCCATAAGTCAGGCAATAAAGTATTTGTTAAAGGGACAGGATACTTCCCCCCCCCTCCAGTCAGATGGCAACCCAACAAGCAGGTGGCTGTTTACCATAGTGAAAGTGTGTTCCTGATTTCCTTTTGCCTCCTTCTTATACTGTGCTCTAATTGGCTATCTTTTCAGTACCAATAGCAAAGGAGATTGAATTCTGTATGTATTGAATTCTGAGAGTAAGATATAGATTTGACAATTTGGAACCAGCGCTGGCTAGTGAATGGAGTCCCTCCTCTGCCATGAAACACAATAAGTAACTGTAGACCAGTCATTTTCTCTCAGCCTACCTTGCAAGATTGTGGCGCAGATGGGAGAGAAAATGGATACTTTTGGAAGAAGTGTGTGATAAAAAATGGGAGAGACAATTTCCAGTTTTTAAAACAATATATTTAGAATGATATAAGTGGAATCTTTTTTTTAAGTCCTGTACTTTCTTTGTTAAGCCCAGTATTAGTGAGCAATCGCAGCAAATGCTGATGCTAGATGAATTTTAAGATTTGGAAAAAGGACAATTTTGATGTACTGGAAAATCTGGTAAAGCATCATCAGGCGTTGAGTTATAAATGTTTTAAGGACAGACCATCATTCCATTTTTTCGGCAAATATAGTGCTAAGGAATCAGAGTGGTTTAAGAGCAAAAAATGGCCTTTTATAAGTAATTGCTAAGCAAACTATCTGGTGACTTAATTACTAAAATTATTCTTTGTCACTAAATCTAGAAAGTGTTTCTTCAAGTTACATTAAAAACATAATAGGGACTTACAGATCAATGTTGATTTAAAGAACAAAGGTGATTTGGAATTGTGCGGCACCTAAACTTATGTGTTTTTAAAAAGTCTTTAAAAGTTTGTTTCAATGGAATCTCACCCCATATAGGTTAGTCATTATATATTGAAATATGTAGGGCCAGTTTTGGCGGTGAGGCTTATCCATGGAGGATATTGTGCATATTTTTTGGTCATGTTCAGAAATGCAACATTTATTAGAAATTGGTAATTCAGTTTGTTAATGAAATGTTGGGGTGTAATATACCGCTTGATTCAAAAGTTATTATTTTGGGTTATTTACAAGAGCAGGGACATGTTTGCCCTTTTAGATGGTCTTGTGCTTGTGTACTTCTGCTAAATTGGCAATAGATGCAAAATGGAAAAAGTTAGACCTTTCTTCGGAGGGTGAATGGTTCCACCATGTGTGGAGTGCTGCATGATTAACTAAATTCACATATCCAAGGGCCCAGATAAAAAATGTCAATGCTCAGACACATTTATTGGGCGCTGGGTATTATTCCAATGTTTTGGAATAGTAAGGAGAGAGGATGCATTTTGTGAGTTATAATGTCTGTTTCTTTCTGTAGTTGGAAGTATGGAATGTGTTACATATAGGGTGTGTTGTATTTTGAAAAAATCTAATAAAAATGAAACGAATGCACTGTAGTGTATATGTAACAGAATTATATATTCTAGCCATTTTTTCTGTCTTTTTTTTTTTTAGCCAAACTTTGGTGCTGCTTTGCATATTCTCAAAGTCGAAATTGGTGGTGATGCACAGTCAACAGGTACGAATGAGCTCCTAAGCCATTTAAGGCGAAGGGCTTTTGACAAGATTAAAAATGTGTGTTTCATAGTTCTCTGATTATCAAGATGTTGCAATCAGCTTTGCATGATGACAATACCAACTTTATCCCTAGGTTTTCTGAAGTGATTTTTTAAAATTGTGAACTACTAACTAGAGGCGTAGTTCATGAGCTGAAAAACAGGGCACCTGTCTTCTAGCCTGTGAGGAAAAAATTACCATTGCCTAGAAGTGTTAGAATAGACCATGAAAAGGCATCTGGAATTGGCTAGAAGAAAAAGAAAAATGGTGGGAAGTGTTATCCTGCTTTCAACTCCAAGCTGTGCTGAATCAGCTGGCCGGCAGCAGCTGCTGGGAGAGGGCAGAGCTGGCAGCGACTTAGACAGGCGAGCATGCAAACAATGCAGCAATCAAAGAAGAGGCTGCTGGCTGAGGAGGGAGGCAGGCAGGCAAAGGACAGTGTGTGGCATGTTTTTCATTTACCGTATTTTCCGGCGTACAAGACGACTGGGCGTATAAGACGACCCCCCATTTTTACAGTTAAAATATAGAGTTTGGGATTGTCCCGTCCGCGGCCTGGGGCCGGCCCTTGGGACTGCGCCCCAACCCCGCGGCCGCCCCCAGTCCTCCTGGGGCGGCTCAACCCGAGTCCATGGCCTGGGGCCGGCCCTCGGGACTGCGCCCCAACCCCGCGGCCACCCCCGGTCCTCCTGGGACGGCTCAACCCCCGGGGAAACAACCCCACTTACCGGGGCGGGAGAAAAAGGGGGCGGGGCGGCCGGACGAGCTGGTAGCGCGCCGGGAGGCGGGGCTAGCGGGAGGAATGGGAGGAGGCCGGGGGCCAACCTCCCAGCATGGAGGAGCGTGTGCCGCCCCGGTCAGCGCAAACCCTGGAGGCGCGGTGGGGAGGGAGCTTCCCCGGGCAGTGGGAGCCCCGCAGCCAGAGACGCCAGCTGTAGCCAAGGCTCAGCCCCGGGCTCCGGCGGGAGGGCGGGAGCCCGAAGCAGCGGGACGTGGCTCTCGGGGGGAGTCGGCAAGGGGAGAAGGGAGCGGGGAAGAAGAGGGGGACGGGGGCGAGAGTAAGGGCCCTCGAGAAGGGCGAGGCTAAAGGCGAGGGGAGGACTGAGCCGACGGCCCGCGGAGGGCGGGGCTAAAGGAGGGTTTAGAGGGGAGGGAAGCCCATAAAGGCGGAAGCTGAAGCGGAGGCCGGGGAGGAAAGACGACACCCGGCGTATAATACGACCCCCGACTTTTGAGAAGATTTTCCTGGGTTAAAAAGTAGTCTTATACGCCGGAAAATATGGTACTGTGCTGAAGAAATAAATTTGTTTTAACTCTCATAGATGGAACGGAACCATCCCACATGCACTATGAAAACGATGAGAATTATTTCCGTGGCTATGAGTGGTGGCTAATGAAAGAAGCTAAAAAGAGGAACCCTAACATTAAATTAATTGGTAAGGACTCTGACATTTATTATCTCAGCCTTCTGTTCTTGTAACTCGAAATTACTCTTGTGTAAATGGGTTTTTTTTGTGGCTATGTGTGCTTAAGTCAAGGATTAACCCTTCCTGTCACTAAGAGAGGCTAACCCACTAACTATGCACAGTGCAGAGAAAATGTTTCTGATCCATAGGTACCATTGTTCTTCTAGGTCAGCGGTTCCCAAACTTTTTGGTGATGGAAATCCCCTCGGTTGCCGGTGGGACAGCATCCACACCTCCGAGAGGTTTATGGACTCTCTCAGAGAATATGGGAGTCAAAACCGCTCGCTCTTCACGGCTTGCAGGGGTGATCCTGCATCCCAGTCCGCTATTTAGGACTGGGGCGGAGTGCCTTATTGCACCCCAATTTGAACGTTTCTTGGATTCCCTCGGGGAGATCTACCGGAAGCTCCGATCCAAATTCATTTTAACCTTCTTCTGCAATTATTTCTGAATAACATCTCATTCTAATCAGACGGCTTTCCAATTCCTTTATTAGGTGCAATATTTGTCAGTTCAGCTTGACATTCTTGACTTGCTTGTAGCTCAATACTAAGACTTGCTTGTAAGCGAATAAGTTTTAAAAACAGAGTGTGTGATCAATATTATAAACTGTTAAGGTAGAATTGTCAAAGCATATATTTCAAATTTTTTAGGGAATGGATGCAACTGTTGTTGAACATATGAAGCTGTCTTTTACTGAGGCTATTTTCTAGTCTGGCAGGGGCTGTCTGGGTTCTTCGGCATATACAGGTTGCTTGTAGTTCTTGCTATTGGAGATCGTTTAAATGGAGATGCCAGTAATTAAACCTTGGAGCTTTTATATGCAAAGTATGTGTTTGACTACTGAACTGTAGCCTGTCCCTGAGGCTTGATTATAAACTGTTTGAACCTTGTTCTCAGGAGGTGTATGTTATTTGAGTAGCCTCCAGAGGTTTCATGTAGCCATGATGTTGTGTACAATACATGTTCAGTTAATGAAGGTGGTTGTTTATGTAAGGTAAAGGTAGTCCTCTGTGCAAGCACCGGCTCATTCCTGACCCATGGGGTGATGTCACATCCTGACATTTACTAGGTAGACTATGTTTACGGGATGGTTTGCCAGTGCCTTCCCCAGTCATCTTCCCTTTATCCCCAGCAAGCTGGGTACTTATTTTACCAACAGAAGGATGGAAGGCTAAGTCACCCTCGAGCCAGCTACCTGAAACCAACTTCCGTTGGGATTGAACTCAGGTCGTGAGCAGAGCTTGGACTGCAGTACTGCAGTTTACCACTCTGTGCCACGGGGCTGCTGGTTGTTTATGTAGGAAGCATTTATTCAGCATATTCTGCTTACCACAAGTTTTCCCCCCTTTCCCCTCTTCTCTCTGTTTACAGGGCTGCCATGGGCTTTTCCAGGATGGATTGGGAAGGGCGAGAACTGGCCCTATGATCATCCCGATGTCACTGCTTATTATATTGTCTCATGGATTATAGGTGCTAAAAGATTTCATGATTTGGATATTGACTACATTGGGGTTAGTAGAGTGGTTTGTTTTTTAAAAATTACCGCAATCTTTGCCTTCATATTTTGAATATGTTTCAAGTTTGAAATTTTGCTAAAGTAATCTGACTCAACAGTGTGTTTCGTATATTTTACTTGTAACTGACACGTTAAAAATGTTTGCTTTATCTATTAAGAATATGTATATGCTGCCTTTTGTACACAGGTTGTCTTACACAATATATATTAGCAGTAAAATCTCCAGGTCCTAAAAACTACTGTTCAGGAACATGGAAGCAACACAGACATATATCCTTAAAGGGTGTGGTTAAAAGGCATGCGTTAACACCCTGCCCCCGTGGGTGATTTATGGCTTCCTTTTGTGTCCAGTTTTGTTGCTAATTATGATTTGGTGTAAATTTAAGGTTTCCAACAACCTGGAGAAAAAGGGCCATTCCTTAAAAAGAGGCTTAATGGGATGTTGTTTATGAGGTGATGTTACTGAACCTCCATTCCCTGAAAGGATTCACCTGCCCATTTCCTACAGTAAGCATCTATTAAAAAGACAGGATGCTTTTTTCTCCAAGTTGTTGGCAATCCTGTGTAAATTCCAAGGTGGCGGCTGTCCAAACCAGAATCAGAAACTGTGGTTTGAAATGGGTTTCTGATTCTGCTTTTTTTTTGGGGGGGGGGGAAGCTTGTAATCATATCTTGCCAGTTTTTATGGTATGACAAACAATGATTTTGTTAAAAAAGGAGATTAAAAATGAATGTGGGATGGGAAAGGAGGAGTGTGCATGGTTTCAATCCATGATTTCGACGATCATCTGAACGTAACCACTGAGTAAGACAAGAATGTCTCTTGCCATGTCTTGACTATGCTGTCTAGAAGTAATCTAGCAAGAACTTGTGCAAACTTGCATGCACTTGAAGCAGTTCCCTAACAGACAGGGGAGTGTGTCAAGGATGCTGGGACTGAAACTCAGCCTTTTGAGCAATGAAAGAGTGTGTGTTCAGGCTTAGAACAAAACAGTGCAGCATCAATCCTTGTTTTTTTGCAGTCAATAAGAAACTTCTGCATTGGGCAAGAGTACTAGGAGCTAGACCTTATTCTTAAGCATCAACAGCAAAGCAGTGCCTTCTGCTTGCTGAATTTCTGGCTCGATCTTCAGGTTCTGTAGCATGTGTAGTTAGGCTTTGAATATCAGAGATTGGATTAGAGTGTGGTTATGACCGAATAGGATGATGACTTTTTTGCTACCAGCTCTTAAACAATTTTGTAATTCTTCTAAATTAACAGCTTCTGATTGTCTTGTAGATCTGGAATGAACGGACTTTTAACAGTAAATATATCAAGGTAGGCTAATTGATAAGATTTGCTTATTTGATAAATTATTAAACTATTACCTTGGATGTATAACTCAGCATGAAAGCTTGAGAAGTATAAAATTGTAAGCAAACAAAATTGAAATGCAGCTACTCAGCAGGAGTTTCAATGCTTAAATGTGTGCTAAAAATATGTTGGTATGTATAGACTTAACAATGATTCATTCTGGAATCCTTTTTTGAACTTCCATGGGAACCTTTTAATCTGTCTTTGACACTGTTTTGTGTCATTAAAAGGGGGCTTAAATAAAAAAAAAAATTTGGTTGTACCCCACCTTTCTCCCAAATGGAGACTCAAGGTGGCTTACATCATTCTCCTCTCCATTGTATCCTCACAACTCTGAGAGGTAGGTTAGGCTGAGAGAGTGTGACTGGCCTATGGTCACCCAGCGAGCTTCCATAGAATGAGTGTGGATTCAAACCCAGGTCACCCAGATACTAGTCCAACACTCTTAACCATTATACCACACCCACTCATTTTTCTGCTGGTTGAGCTTATTTAACGTTAAGTTGAAATTTTTCCTGTCCCAGATGTTTACCGCTTGCAACATGTTATGATATATCTTTGTTTCCTTTTGCTCTTGCAATAGCCATGTGAAATAATTAAGGCTGTAGTATCTTGTCCTAAACTATCCAGTGAACATCAGGCATGTCCAGGGAATTGAAATACTAAAATTAATGCTCCGTCCATTATGTAATACTGCTGGTAGATATATGGTCTGCTCTCCTGTGAGGTCTTTTGAGTGCAGCGTTAAACTTGAAAGGTTATTTCATTTTGGTAAACAGATCCTGAAAAGCAGTCCCACCTAGTCTTGGCACTATCTTCGTATTTGCAACTAATGTCTTGTTTGCTGTCAAATACTGTAACACATCTTCCTGATCAAGATATGTAGAAAATCTCTCCTGTCCAAGCATGTCCAATTCTTAGTATAAGTTTAATCCCCCTCCCCCCAATAGTATGTTCATTGAAGCAATGGCTCTCGTGAGGAGCTGCTTGGAGTGTTTTAGCTCCTGCCACTGAGGGTTGTGGGGAAGGGCATGTGATTCCTTCACTGGAGGGCATCAGGAGGCAATGTTGGAGGCGCTAGGGCTTGGTTGAGGGAGTGTGCAGGTGTGTAGCTATTGAATGGAGCAGAACCTGGCAGGGATGCAGGTAATGACATCACTTGCCAGTGTGGGTTCCGCTGTCTATTTAGTAGCTGCACCCAGCACAAGGTCTGGCAGCAATAGGCTGCAAGGCGAGCATTAATTTTTAATAGTTTTAACATGCAGCTCTGTATATTAACCCACGCCACAGACATTTTTAGTAAACATTCTTGGTTCTTCTGTGAAACGAGCCCTTACTTGATTTAACTAACTTAAGACCCATTTGGTTTGTCTGAGTTGCTTTGGGGCCAGCGCAGTGCCCCGTTGCAGTTTTTTATTGGCATGGAGCCATTGACAAAAGAAGTAGGTAGCTGCTTTGGTCCATAAGCGAAATCCAAGACCAAAAGCCGGATGGAGTTCTGGAGAATTTGTGAACTTGCACATTGTTTTGTTTAGAGTGGTCTTAATAAGAAGTATTATGTGGTCTTTGTTTTTGGATTCCTCAGCTGAATACTCTTGAGAATAATTATGGCAGTTTTTAGGTTGTTAGCTTGCTTCATTGGATTTAGGAAAATGAAAATAACATAGGAAGCTAGCTACAGAGAAGTGAGGTTCTTAGCAGGGCTGATGTACTCATGTGATGTGTTCTGCTAATAACCTTCATATTATGTGGAATGGATGTTTATAAGAGTGGTAATTTAAGCTTTAAAACAATAGCAGTTTGCTTTTACTGCTTCTGTATTAAAATCTCACTTCTTACTATGAGTTTGTGTTTCAGAAGAGTACTAGTACTAGAAACTACAGACTTTAAGGAAATATTTTAGAATTCCTAATTCAGGAACTGATACTGAGTAATTAGAAAGGTATAACCTTGCTTAGGATTGCAATGCTGCTTTTAAATATCCTGTGTTCATACTCTTCAGGCAATACTACTGTAGTTATTTTATAGAACACATTTGTTACATTATTTAGATTAGTTATGGTATGACTAAATGCTACCAAGCGCAGCATTCACATACAAGATTTTAAAAAAATTGAATATTGGGCATAAGTTCCAAAACAAAAGCTGATGGGTATAAAAGCTGATGGGTATCAAGCCTATCTCAATGTGGTGCTAGTTGGACACCCCCCCATCTAGCCTGTAATACTAATTCATAGTCCCCCCAATATATTTATAAAAATATTTATAGGTTCCCTTTCTGATCGTCTGGAAGTCATAGTCACTTACAACAAATGACCTGGTAGGTGGCCAATTATAACCCACCCTATCCTAGAATTGTGTGGAGTTAGTTGTAGTTTATTGAGTTTGCCCTAGTTACTGTTCTGGGCAGACTTGAAGGCACTTTCTTTATTATAGGGCTAAACTCTGGTATCAAAACAGGTTTTGAGATTAAGAACCGGTAAGACTTATGAAAAACAACTCTCAGGCAATTGGAAACCTTTGGTAGTTATATGAATGCTGTTGGTAATTATACTGTAGATTTAAGGGTTGCTGACATACTTCATGAATCTCTTCACTTAGAACGATCACCCACAGCCTCACTGTGATCTTCATTCAGTTAAAGTTCTTAAATCCCTTTGAAAACTAGTTATTTAGACAGATTAACCGCGTGTGCAATCCTGGTTTTCTAGCTATTTTACATAAAAGCCAGATTGCCAGTGGCCTCTTCCTTACTATTTGACTTGTAAGATTAATGATATGCTACTTGGTTGATGGAAGTTATACTCCAGGTATATTATTTGTTACCAAGGTACTGCGCCAAACAATGGACAGAGTGGGTATAAAGAACATTGGCATCATCGCTGCGGATGGAAATTGGGACATTGTGAAGTCAATGGTAGTTGATCCTTATCTTAATGATGCTGTTGCAATAGTAGGGTAAGTGTGGAAACGTAGGGAAACAATATTTCTTCAGGCCTATAATCAAAGCTGTCTTGAGCTGCCAAGAAATGTTTTAAGCAGCTTTTCAAAAGTATTTTGCATTACCTTTACAATGATGCTACATAGCGCTATCTCCCTCATTAAATCTGTAATTCATTAATTGAAATCCCATATTATTTTAAAGGTATATTGATACAAAATTAGCAGGTAATCACTCTGCCCCTTAAAAGTGAGATCGAGTGGGGCTCTGCTGCCTTCTGTAAATGTGCCTTTTCAAATTGACATTGTATAATAATTTGTAATCTATATACTAACAGCAAAGGCAGCCAAATCTAAGGATGCTTAAATCCAGTGACTGGATCTGTGAACAGGCAAGACAGATCTTTCTACAAACCTGAAACTGGCTCCAGGTTTGTGGAAAATTGTGAAATATTTTTTTAAAAATACATTAGGTTTTTTTTAAACTGAAAAATGATAAAAGGAGCCCTTGTAGCTGTAAGCTATGGGTTCCTTCAGTGGCTGTTGCTAGGCAACCACAGCATTCCAAGGCTTGGTTGTGTCAGTAAAAACAAGGGGAAGGGGGCGGAGTCCTTTACAGGCCTGTTTTGGCCTTTGAGGGAAGGCACCTTGGGGCCAGGCCTGACTAGGGTTGCCAGCACCAGGCTGGGAAATTCCTGGGGATTTTGTGATAGAGTCTGGGGGGTGGGGCAGGATTGCATGACTCTGCTAGGCCTGCCTGCTTGCTACTGTTCAACAGCAACCACCTTATGAAAGCCAGTGTGGTGCAGCAGTCAGAGTAGGGTCCAGAAGACCCAGGTTCAAATTCTCATCATCCTATGGATGCTCACTGGGTGATTTTGGTCCAGTCACATACTTTCAGCCTAACCTACCTCACTGGGTTATTATGTGGCTAAAAAGGAAGAGAATGATGTGATCTGCTTTGGTCCCCACTGTGGAGAAAGGTGCAGTATAAATGAAGTATATAAACAATATAGCTGAATATGGGAGGTAGATAAAAGGTAGGTTGGTGAGTGGCTGAGAAGAGAATGGGACTCTGTCTCTGAAATGTTGCTAAATAGGTCCTGAAGCCTGAAGCCAAAAAACAAAGAATTGATTGCTTTTCCAGGGTTCTGACAAACGGGTAGGAGAGGCTTGATGGGTAGTTAGGTCCCGAGAGAATGCCTGGGCTATTCCCTTGAATACTGATAGATTAGAGGGATGGGTGCAGATAGGGTGAGTAATGGTCTGCTCTGAGCGCTTGATTAAATCACCTTAGGGCAGTGGTTCTCAACCTGGGGGTCGGGACCCCCAAGGGGGTCGCGAAGTGTTTTCTGGGGGGTCGCCGCCACTGTCCTGGGACAGCCCACATCCCGGGCTGTCCAGGACTAACCCAGACGCCCTGTAACCCTGATCCGTCTGCGAGGGCAGGGAAGACCTCAAGCAGAGAGGTGAGGAACTGGCCGACCGATAGCCAGAAGGAGCCGGGCTGCAGAGACGCTGTGGCGTGCCGCCACACACCTGCTGTAGCCCTGCTGCCCAGCTGAGAGGCGGGTGGGCCAGCCCTGGGCGCGATCGCACCTGCGCCGGGCAGATGATGTGGCAGGATGTGTGGGAGACCGAGGAAGCTCCCCTGGCTCAGCCAGTTCAGGTCTCGGAGGAGAAGAGGGCAGTCCCCCTTGAGGCCGCTACAGCCACGTTGTTTTTACTTTTAGCCGTGCTCGGGTGGGGCGGGAGCTTCAGCCTGGAATCCAAGTGTGCATTTCTGTAGTATGGCTTTGCTTTTCTGCCCTGAGTCATCAGTTCCGCTCTGGCAAGGCCAAGGGGGAGAGAGTCGAGGTGCATGCGCAGTTTGGGATTTCCCCCTCGAGCGCGCAGGTTCGGTGAGGCGCAGAAGGAGCGGTGACTGGCGGAGGGGAGAAAAAGGCACAAAAAGTCAGAGCAGGATAAGCGGCCCTCGGTTCTTTCCTGGCCCTTCGCTCTTGTGAGGTGATTAAACGGAGCTCCGCTTTAAGTGATAACTGCAGTTCTGTGCACAAGCAGGGTCCCAGTCACAAGAGAGGGGGTTTCCTCGTGAGAGCCCCGGCCTGCTTGGAAGAGTTTTTGGGGAGGGGAGGACAAGGAACGCAGTGCATGCTCAGAGGCACTCTTTCCTCCGTGCCAGGAAAGGTTGCCACGCCACACAGTCACAGCCACTGCGCAACAGGTGGTACTACTGTTTGCTTGTTTGTTTTAAACTTTAAAATTTAAAGTAATTATATATATGGATACCCTGGACTGCCAAAAAAAAAGTGTTTTCTTTATCCTATTAAAAATGTCATTTATGCAAATTTATGCAAATGTCACGAGGGTCGCAGGTTACTTGGCAATTGTAAAAGGGGGTCGTGACTCGAAAAAGGTTGAGAACCACTGCCTTAGGGTGAGACAGTGGAGTTTTGCTTTCCCCTTTGTTAAGCCAGGCACACCTTAGGGCCAGGGGAAAAGTTCAGCTTCTAGCTTCCTTCCTGCCCAGGCTTGAACACAATCACAATGGGTCCTGAAAACTCTGAGAGGCACCCATTTTGTGGGAGCAGTGCCCTGCTCTGTTGTTAGTCTTGGAGACCCCCTGGCCTCCATGAAGCCCTTTAATGGGAGGAGGGGTCAGAGTGCTCACAATGTCATGCTGTATCAAGTATTTCTTTTTGGCATCTTCAGAGTGTTCAGAAATTGATTGATCCAGTTAAGAAAATTGCAAATCTGTCTCTGAATGCATATACACGTTTCATTACTGACAGTTTTTCACAGTCATAAGACTTTGTGGAATAAGTTTGTTTTCTTTTAAAAAGTCGGTTTATTTGGGCATCATTCCTAAATATTTTAGGCCTGGGTCTCAAAAGGACAGCTCAAAGGTTATCCTGAGGTGTAGTGTTCATCATCATATGACACATCCTGTAACTATCTTTTCTGCATATTCGTTCCTAGCTTATATAAACATCTGACATATGCAGACATACAAATTACAAACTGTAATTGGCCCAATCTTCTGCTGCTCTAGAAGTAGAGAAGGAAATTTGACTGGTGGCTTTACACGTTTGTTATATTTCCATGCTGTTATATGGTGCTGAAGTGGTTCAACACAGTTTTTTAAGGTCATCATTATTTTTGCCAGGGAATCTGTCAACTGGCAACATTCAGGTCTGAATTGGATTTGATTTCTGTTACGAGTTTGTAGAGGTTTACCTCGTTCGTGGGGCACCCATTGCGCTGCTTTTGTGATCTGCACAAGGGTCCAACACTTCTCTGTTAGATCTATGGATTTATCTAAAGTCTCGTCAATGGAAAGTCTTTCTAATCATGTTACCATCAGACAGGTTGCATACTGGAATTTATGGTATGCATATTGACTTCATAATTGGCAGTAATTTTACAATATTTAATTAACACGGCTACAAGGTAGGACAGTAGATGTGCATTTCACAATGGGGTGATGTCAAACAAATAATATGCAAAATGATATGGCCAGTGTAATAGCTGTTGGTTGTAGAATGAAAAAAATGAACTGGGCAGGTCAAAATTTTTAATCATTAGCCAAGGAACCCACAGTGGTTGTTTTAAATTCTTTATAGGCTGAAGAAGCCTCAGGGTGAAACGTGGATTTAAATACCTGGGATACATGTACCGCTTTATTGTTGTCATATCCCTAAAACATAAAGCCAGAGGGATATAAATGAGAACACCTCAAAAAGATCAGCGGATACACTACAACCGAGACCCAAGTTACGCTAATTGCATTTACCACGCTACGCTCCCAGCTGCAGAGGATACACTTTTGAAACAGCTCCATTGAAAAGTCATGCCATTTACGCAGTTCATGTTACCGTTTTGCGGTTTGGAATGATATTACAACCTGACTGTGGAAGCTTTGTCATAGTTAATAGACCGCTCCACAGGAGCACCATTTCTAATATTGGAAGTCAACGGTTGGACTGTTTTTGTATATATTCTCTCTGACAAGTAGTTGTGTGTGTTCTCATAGACTTATTGTTGTACAGCACTGTGTTTGTTTGTTCTTTGTGTTCACAGTTAGTTCACCATAAATAAACATTTCTTGCATTGTGGGTTAAGCATTTTGTGAGCCTTGTGCTGTATTTTTTGCATTAAGCATTCCTGAAGTGGGGCAGTTAGGCAGCGGCCGGGAGTGGCACAGCTGCGCCGCCTCCACAGAGACTTCCCAGCTGGAAAAAAGAAAAATAAATGCCCTGAAAATAACAAAGGTGAAAAAATGCCCCAGAGATGATAGCGAGGGTGTGGTAGCTATTTTGCTGCAGCATGGAGGGGCGTTCCCAGGGTGAAAGGGGTTAGGAAGCTGCCTAAAGGCAGCCGTTCCCCCAGGAACACCCTGGGAAAACTCCCTGGATGCCGCCACGAGGAAATACACCGGGGAATCGCTGGCGGGAGGCTGTGCTGGCGTCCAAGAGCTGCGCTGCTGCCATACCAGGGTGGCCGGTGTAAGTCACCCTACACTGGCATCTGTGCCAGTTTGCATGGCACAAGTGGCACGGATGCCTGTGCAGGGGTCATGCCGGCGCCTATGGGCATCTGGCCTCTCCCTTCAGGATTGCATGGATAATTATGAGACCAATCAGTTCTGTAGAAGTGATTTTGGGTTATGGCTGCAATCCCAAGCATACCAGACAGTAAATAATAATAGTACACTTTTTGAGGAAACCTGTTCAGCAGAATGAAGTGATACCATTAACATAAAATACTTAATTTATTGAATAACGACCACCTTGTGAAAAGTGACCTTTTGTTTGACAAAACTAGCAACTCTGACATTCTGATGGAAACTTTTTTTGCTGTTGTATATTTTTGGTGTTGATGTCTCTGTCTTTTATCTTGCTTTTGCGATGTCCGCCTCCTTCTTGCCATCCTGCTTTCTTGCTTTCCCCTGCCTACATGGCATCTCATCTTTCTCCTCTCTTTTGCAAACCTGGTATTTTCCTGGAATTTGCAGAAAATTATATCATACCTCAATTTCCCCCCCATCAGCATGGGGTACATTGTTGGATATTAAAGATGTTCTTCCAATCTCTTAGAATGCGGTGCATAGTTGGGTATTAAAGATCTAAAAGCATTATTGTAGTGTTGCAAAAACAAAGTTCAGTTTGAGGAAGACAGATATATTAATTCCATTAATTTGTACCCAGCAGTGCACCATAACTGCTGAATCTGTGTTTTTTTAAAATCTATTGAGAACTGTTTTAAAATGTGCACAAGCATCTAATGGGTTGGGTTGTCCACTCACCTTTTTAAAGTAAGCGACAATGAAATAGTTTTTTTGTTTGTGTGTAAGCTCATTGAATCATGTCCAGTATGTAGAGGAACAGGGAATTCTGAAGACACAAGTAAAACCAACGTCTGTACTTTGCTAAGGCAATTATATATCTCTTAGGGTAACTCCCAAATGCCAGTTTTTACTGCATATGGCTTGCAAAATATTGTTCATGCACCATAACTTTTATATTTTCTTTAAAAACAAACCAACAGATGCAATAAACAGCTGCACTCAGAAAAATTCAGCTTTCTTCTGCTTTATTTATACCTTGCTTCCCACCCCCACAGTGGAGACCCAAACCAGTGTACATTGTTCCCTCCTCTGTTTTATCTTCATAACAACCATGCGAGGTAGGTTAGATTGAGAATGTGTGCCTTTGCTCACAGTTTAGGTAGATTTTGGGCTGTCTAGTTTAGTTAGAAAAGATGTTACTTTTGCAAATCTTTCCTACTTTTTTCTTGATCTGTGGCTCTAGATGAGCATTTTCTTGTGTGATTACAGATGCTTCTGTTGTTATTCCTAAATACTGAGTCAGGTATGAGATAGGTTGGTTAGCACCAGACTGGTGCTATCTCCTGGTACCCCATCGTTTTGTTTCCTGTGTGTGTGTGTGTGTGTGTGTGTGTGTCCAATTTCAAGTTTTAAAAGAAAGGATTAAAGGAAATAATTATGGTTAGTTATCTCTTTTTGTGGCCAAGTTCAGTAATTGTCTTTTCGTCTGGCTTTTGCCCTATTCTTGCCTGCAGTTCTTGTAATGTTTCATTTATGGAAAGGGGGAGCAATGGATAAACCATGGCACAGAATAAAAAAGCTGTTATGCCATGCCCCACTGAAGTAGGACCTGCTTTCTCCACAAAATCAGTACAAACCTTTTACTGCTAACATTTTACAGTGACTAATATCCTGTTCCAGAATCCTCACATTGACAGGTGGATGACTTCGCTTCTGTTTTTACCTTACGACTAAATCAAATCAGGATTTCTGTCTCCCAAGACCTAACTGAGAGCAGACTTTCAATACTTACGCTGTAGCCAGCCTTCATATGAATAGCTGTTTTGTATTGAAAGAAAGGCCATCTTGATTTTTTTAATAAATAGGGGAAAATTATGTATCCTTTCTTCCCTGTTTTCAAAGCTTCTAAGATACACTTTGGATAAACAAGAGCTGCAGCGGGTGCGAATCGTAGCCAGCGATAACCTATGGGAACCAATTTCCTTTGTCATGCTGCTTGACAGTGAACTCCGTGAAGTGGTCGATGTCATTGGGTAGGGTGCCTCTTCAAAGCTGACGCTCCCCTCCCCTGTACAATCTCTCATGACAACTTTTGCTGTGCAGCGCAAGTCAACAATTTCTGAAAAGCCGTATTGTCCAAAATTTTAGCATAGAACAAAATTCTAGTCTTTTTGTTGTTGTAGATACCTCTTTAGTTATTTTGGATGCCAAACTATATAAATATATGACATGCATGTTTCTAATCAGACCCTGATAGGATCCCCCCATATTTTTTTTTTTTGTAGAAAAGTGCTTCGGGAGGGGAAACTTTTGAACAGAAGGGCTCTTAGTCCGTTACTTTGTGCTTCAAATTGTTTTCCCCTCAAGCGAATTCCCTCCATTCTGAACACAAACACAGGTATGGACCCTGAAGAAGGGATAAAGCTACTTGAGAGCCTGTGCATAGGAAATGTTAAACATTCCCCGCTGCTGCTGAGCTCAAAATTGTTACCTCTTGGAGGTAACCTCAGGGTTTAGGACATGAATGTATGTGTAGCATGTAGTTAGTTCTGTAGTTCAGAGAAGTGGGGAAAGAGACAAGTCCATGTCAGCCTGGTTCTTTTGGCATAGTGAGTTTTCCTCTTGAGGAGGTACGGCTTGCTTAGCTTAGCTCAAGAATGGGGTAAGACGTTCCCTCAACTAGCCTTGGTCTGCAACTTTGCATAATGGCAAGCAAGCACTTCTTCATTAGGATGTACAACTAAAGCATGTACTCCTTTGTCCTAAATTTGTGAATTTTAGGTCTTTTTGTGATGGGTGTGATTTGGATTGCATGGATAAAGTACAACGCTGGTAGGGACCTGTTAGCTAGTTTTGACTTTCACATTATACTAAGTAAGGTGATGTAGAAGTTTTCATTATTTAGATCCTCAAAAGCAGTTTGGAGTGCAGCGGGGAGACAGGGGACTGCTGTTTGAGAAGCCTCATGGGTTGCGTGGCAGTCGGCCACTCAGCCTTGAATTCTGGTGTTCCATAAAAGCTAGTTTAGTGGCTGACATTGACAAGTGACCCAGGAAGTCCCTGGTTCAGATTTAACCTCTGTGAACTTGTTAGGCGCTCCCAAGCAAGCCACACACTCAACCACATCCTCAGCTGCAACAGGAAGGTAATAATTCTCACTTGCTTTACTGGAATGGTCTTTGTAAATTTGTTAATTTAAAGTGTAAGTCCTCTATTTTGTTTAATATTTTTCGGGTATGAGAGGCATACATTTATGAAAATTGTGGGCTCTGCATTCTGTTCTAGTTCGTAGATCCACCGCTACTTCCTAGGGGGCCCACGGAGCTTTTCAGGAAGTGGGTTGGGTCACTGTAAGGCAGGGCTTATTGGCATCCCTTGTTCAGATAAAAGCGTTTTCCATGGCTGCAGTAGTAACTGCTGGAGGATAAGGAGGATTAGTAAGCACCTGGGATTTCTTTAGTCAGCATGTGGTTCCATACCCCCTTCAGGCCTCACTGATAGTTGCCATGAACTTCTTTTGCAAGGCAAAGAGGTAGCTTTGTTCTAGGCTTAAGAGTCCAGGGAGCTGAACTGTTCAATAAGGGGAGATAAGGGTTCAGAGGTAGAAGCCCACCCCCTCCTTCTCCAGGCTTGCTGTCCTCTCAATGGGTGGACCATGCTTCCAAACAAAGAGCAGGTATTACTAACCTTGACAGACAAGTGGCTGGACTCCGTGTCTTCAGCATGTTTGTTATGCTGTGCAATTATTTTGCGAAGCGAAGAGGGAAGGTATTAGTTTTTTCCCCTCCTCCTCCTGTGGCAACCATTCTGGGGTGGTGCTAATAATTCCCTCTCAAAATTTCAAAGGTGCCTGCAGGCTCAAAACGATTGGGGACCCCTGCCATAGACTTTCTGTTTTGCATCTAAATTGTTTGATGCAAACCTACAACGAAAGGCCTACCTCAAGTGGGTATCCAAATATTTTTGAACTATTTTTGAATCAGTGGAGCATAAAATGTCCTTCATGGTGGGAAGAGCTAATAAGGATTACAAAAAAACAAAAACAAAAAAACCCCTGCTACCTTCAATTTGCTGAAGGCTTAATTTGGAATGTGTTAATCTTTTTTATTTGACCATGTGTGTTTTGGATGGCTTGCTTGAAGTTACATATCCACTTCTATGTGTATTTTTTGTTTTGTATTATCAAGGGCTCACTATCCAGGGACATGGACAGTGCCTTCTGCCTTGTTAACAAAAAAGAAACTCTGGGCTTCAGAAGACTTCAGCACTTTTAACAATGAAGTGGGTGCAGGATGTTGGGCTCGAATCCTGAACCAAAACTACGTCAACGGCCACATGACCTCGTATGTCTTGCCATGCATGGGGGGGATATATACAAATATAACATAGGTACTCTGACATGCATAGTATAATGACGGCTTGTATAGTTGTCTATAATCTGAAAATGGCATTTGTGAGTTAGTCTTCTAACTAATGATATCCCTGTGTATTTGAATCCCATGTTTCTTTACAGCTAAGGTAGATTCATTTGTACATTTTATTAAAATATTTATACTCTGCCTCTCCCATCACCAAATGATGGCTCAAAAGCAAGGCGATGCAAACAGAATACCTTAATCCCCTAAAATGCCCCATTGTTCTTCACAATTGCTGAGCTACAGATTGTTTAGTATATTCATAACTGTCTTGTTCAGTTGAGTAAGCTGATTGATGCTAGAACATTTCATGAACCCATATATTAATTCTTGCATATTTTCAGCACTATAGCTTGGAATTTAGTAGCTAGTTACTATGAAGATTTACCCTTTGGTCGGTGTGGTTTAATGACGGCACAGGAACCGTGGAGTGGGCATTACAGCGTGGATCCTCCAATATGGATCACTGGTAAATGTTTAAACAGAACTTCAATCTTAGATATAACTTAATTAGGCACGCGAAAAGAGAATTTGGGGAGCAGACTGCTAAAAGCATCGAGATGATCAATTAGCATGTCTTTAAATATATCCAAGAGCAGGAAACCAGCCAGAGAAGCAGTTGGGTCTTTGGATGACCAAGCAATGAAAGGGTTGCTAAAGGAAGATGGAGAGATGCCAAGAATTCATTTAGCTTCTCTCCTGTCAGCATTTACTGTGGAAAGTGTGAGGCATGTACCACACTTTCCGCAGGCACTTTCATCAGGTCTGAAACCAAACTGAAAAGGGTGTAGAGCAGAAGGGGTAGATTAGAGACCGGGCAATAATTGGCCCCACCATTTTTCTGTAGGTATGGTTTTTTAAGTAGTGGCCTTGTAACCACCTCTTTGAGTGGCTGAGGGAAGGAGCCCCGAGTTGCTGACTGATTCATAATAGATGTTAAGGGTTTGTTGATGTGGTCCTTACATGATTTTAGCAGCCAGGATGGGCAAGGATCCAGGGTACAAGTAGCGGCCTTCACAGATTCTAGGATCTTGTTTACATCTATCATGGAAATGGGGTCAAAATGATCCATAAGTGGACTAAGTGGTGTATTAGGCCTTTCTTCTGGTGTTCCTATGTTATAACTGACATACAGTTCAGAACGTATTCTCAATATTTTATTAGCAAATTGCCTGGCAAAAATATCACAGGTAATTCTTTGTTCCTGGAACATAGAGGCTCAGATTTAGGCAGCAGCAAATACCTTGAGCAATTGGGATGAACTCTGGTTGAATCCTGGCTAAAATGGAATAAAGGAGGCTAAAGCAACCATGTGTTTTCACCCATTCTGTAGTTGACAGGATAAGGATAAGGATGGTCTTTGGTTCATGTGGGAGAGTGTGATACTTCCTTACTGTATGATGATTTTTTTGAACTGTATGATCAGCAGCTTGAAGACCACGGGAGAAAATTCTTCTTTTTCTGTTATGACAGCACACACAACCCAGTTTACGCAACCAGGCTGGCATTACCTGAAGGTCGATGGGCGCTTAGATGGAGGTGGCAGCTACGTGGCACTGACTGATGGGAAAGGCAATCTTACAATCATCATTGAAACAATGGTAATGCTCTCTCAGTTCTGGGCATGTTAAGATCTGCCCAATTATTAAAGCTAAAAATCAGTTTGAACTACTTGCATATAATAGCATACGTTAGCACTTGAAAACAAATGTGTTTGGCTAATTAAAATTATGACTGTCCATTCACTTTGTAAAACTACCTGTTTTTAAACCTAGTTTAGCAAAGCGGCTAAAAAGCTGACCTCTGACTCCGAAGTTCTTTGTTTTCATTTCTCCTATGAAATCACATGGCTGGGGGGCCTTGGACAGTCTGCTGACTGTCTCAGCATTTCATCTGCAATATGGGAATAATTCTACTGACCCACTTCACGAATTTCTATGGATTCATGTTCTAAATCATCAGAGATGCTTCAAATGGTGTGTTAAAACAGTGGTGATTTTATTGGCGTCTTTTCTGCAGCTACTACTGGTTCACTGTTGTGTTCTTCAGTCAACTTAATGATCTGGGATTACGCAGTGAGGTTTTCTAGTGCATTCTCCAGAGTATATTCTAAAATCGATATTGCTAAGCTATAAGAAAAGTATGTTTATGACACCTTATTTTAAATACCTGCTTTCTCAGATAATCATGTATTTCAGTCTGTTTTGTTTTTGCCTGTTGTGAACCACTTTGAAAGCTTTTTTTTTAAAGGTATCAAGTGGTACAAACTTGCTGTCACCAAGTAGCAGTTATGAACACTGTGTTTCTATTGGCTAGTTAATGTTTTTAACATGAAAAGCTCTTGAGCATTTGTTGCCTGTAAATTGTATTGAATTAAGATTCGGTATACTTTTACCCCCAGACTTATCACCATTCTGCATGCATCAGGCCACCCCTACTTCCATACAGTGTGTCACCTCAGAAAGCAACTTTCTATCTCAATGGATCTTTTGTAAGTAGACAGCATGAACTGTATTTGCCACCTCCATACTGTTGTTAGTGTGTAGTAGGCACGCAGTAGGAAAAGTGGTCAAAACATAATCCCGGTTTGGCCCTTTTTTGGCTGTGTGCAGTTGAGGCTGGATGGGCACAATTTCTCTGATTTTCACCAGTGTATGCATTAGGCCATTGGTTCTGGGGAGTGTTGGTGCTGAATCATGCTACCCTAGAACTATTAGTAGTATTATTGTGTGCTTGAAATATATCAGATTATCAGTTAAACATATGCTGGCTGTGTGACCAAAGGTTGCCCATTGACTGAATGGGCTAAAATGCTATTGTCTTGTTCTGTGGTTGGTCTGTCTGAGAGAATCACAAACTGGCATTTATTGGCATTAATGATGCATACAGAGTACTAAATTGGGTTGGGTGGATGAACTTGTTTTCTCATACAGCTTTTCCCTTTACACTGAGAACAATTTTTGAGGGTGCTATTTGTACACTGTTTTTATCTTGTTGATCGACTTTTGGGGTCTTTGTCCTTGTTGTGGTGTTAGCTGCCTTTAGTCTAAAGAGATAAGGCAAGATATAGGTTTTGTAAATGCATTACTGTGTGTTCATATATACATGTTGGGGGATTTCAAAACTGAAAGTTTTTCCCCTTAAGAAAAGAAAATTAGCATATATTAAGGAGGGTCTAATTAAAGTTTTATTTCCCCCCCTTAGAGCCAAGTGGAAGCTCTTCAGATGTGGTATTCTAAGCTTGAATTTAAATCAGCAAATTCCACGTTGTTCCAGTCACTTGGACCCAAAAAAGTGAGTGTTATGGAAGGCTGTATTAGGACAGTGTGGAATTACACTGCATGCTTTAGAACACACACAGGCAATGAACATTTTGGTTCCCTGGGTGGAAAGAGGAAGCAACACAAATTTCTGTATACACCTCAGTTGTGTCACTGACAGAAGAATGACTTCTTCATGCTTCCAGTGAAGAATCTGAATAGGAAATCAGAAATGCAAATCACTTGCTGTTCCCCTCCCTAATTTTTCTGTTTCAACTGATACTGCCCTTGGAGTTTGGCTGGTAAGGTGGCACTCCTTCAAGAATGCCTGCTGTTCTGCCTCTGTAAACTCTAATATTTGGAGAGCATGCTCTTTAAAAGTAAAAGACAAGAATGCCTGCTGTTCTGCCTCTGTAAACTCTAATATTTGGAGAGCATGCTCTTTAAAAGTAAAAGACAACAAAGTAAAAGATGTGTACTGGGCAAATACAAATACTTCAGTTGTCAACAGCATACCTAGATATGTGAAGGCCTATTTTTTGTGTCCCCTCCCCCCATGGATGTTTTTTCAGTGTTTCCAATGGAAAAGTTAGGAAGTTGGAGCGCTGAAAAAACTTGCATAAAATATTTTTTCCCTTTTTGAAACTAGTGAAATGTGCAAAGGTAATGCAGGGTGCAGCAGTTTGCAACTCTCCCTTGTTTTAGCATTTGGGTACATTTGCACTTTTGCTTGTGGAGAATTAAGGCTTTTAAATTTCATACATTATTTTAAAAAAACTTATATGCCGCCTCTTCATAGACCTTCTTGAGGGTGTTCACTGAAACCACCATAACATAAATGCCCAATAGCAAAAAAAACAGCCATTAAAACAGCATTACAAAGCCTGAACTAACGCCTATAAAATAGCCCTCTGGCCTGATGTAGTCCATAAAAACAAGGCAAAGAGATGGAACACTTCAGTTCTGGAATGTTTTTGGCCTGGTTCCCAAGGACGGTAAAACAGGTGCTGGGCAAGCCTCGGGGGAAAGGCCTTCCAAAGGTAAGCTGCTGCAGGGCCTGTAAAACGGAGTTATTCCACCAGGCCTATGGTTGAGGGCAGCTACAACTTGTCATCTAGGCTGGCCTCCTTATCCCCCCTCTGTTTTTACTGTTTTATTGGTTTACAAACTGATATATTGGGGGGGGGGCGCTCTGGCTATTCTCAGGCCCTGCAGTGGCCTTATGCTACAAATAAGCCACCACTTGTTACACTGTTATCATGTTTAATTTTGGGATTGGAATTTTACTGATTTTAGATTTTTTTTTTGTGATTTTATAATTTTAGTGTGTTATTGTGGCTATTGAATGGATCGTTGGCTGTGAGTCGCCCTGAGCCCAGCTTTAGCTGGGGACCAAGAGCGGGGTATAAAACTAACTACCTACCTACCTAACTAGTGAAAAGCCCCGCCTCTGGTTGCCATTTTCCTTACCTCTGTAGGCAGGAGCACAGAGAGCAGCAGGGGTTGTGAAGGAGGGCATTCAAAAGCAAGGGGCATTCAAAAGCATGCCAGTTTTCAGTGTTATAGTCTAACTCAGAGTAATCATAAGCACGTATGCCGGTTTAAACCCATTGACTTCACTGAGAATGGTATAACTGTTTATGATTGCACTGTTAGTTGTGAATGATGCATTTTATGTCAGTGTGGCAAATTAGGTTTGGGTTTGATAAGGAAACCCAACAAGATGTTGGGTTAAATCCAGCCAGCTTTTTCACTCAGTCTCGTTCACTTTTTACTACAGCCCTCATCCCTCATAGCTTTTGTACATGCAAGTCCCATAATCCCCTATGTGGCCTTTTGGGGTGATCAAAGGGGATCCCTCCTCTTTCTACTTGAGGAAAAGCTAGTTGGATCCAACCCATTGCATGTATTACAATTGTCCCAAATATCTGTTTTTTTTAAAAAAAATATTTGCAGGAATGGCTTCATATTTTTTAGGAATTCTACTTCAGCATTACCTGTGACCTTTTATAGTCTTATAAATTACCTGCGATCGCAGCGTTTTATGTACTACTATTGAACTCACTAGTGTCTTGTCTCAAAAACTTAATGCTTCTTGAAGTATGTCTATAAACTGATAAAGCTTATATGTTATATTAAATGTTTTGTTTGGAGGCACGCATAAACCTTGGAGAATGTGCTAGAATGTTACTCTGGAACAGGCCTCCTCTGCTACCTCACCAGTCCTAGATGTTTCTCCAGGATGAAACATTTCTCTGTATTTCTGTATAACTTGCTTATCCTCTTTCCACACAGGTCTGTGAAGGGATGTTGACAGTAAATTTGGGTCTGGATGAAGTCTATACTCTGACAACATTGACAACAGGCCACAAAAGCCCTTTCCGGGATCCTCCTCCTTCCCAGCCCTTTCCCTCAACTTACAAGGATGACTTCAATATCCGTAAGTTAGTACCTCAATTCCCTGGTGGGAAACTCTTGAGTCAAAAGTACTGTCTGGTGGTCTTTGTCTGTAGCATTCTCCAGCAGCCACGCTTTTATAACAATTATGAATGTGAATCTCTGGTATATCCAATGGTTCGCCCTTCTGGTCTGTTGACTTATTTCTGTTGGTTTCTGGCTTTGGGAAAGACTTCATTGGCCGCATAAGGCTGCCGTAAGACATACATTTTGATATTTTGAATGAGTTTCAGCTAACATTTCCTGGGGGCCTTTCTTGGACCCTTCTAGTTTAATGTAACATCCAGTTAAGACAAGTTTGTTTAGAAATAGCAGAATACCAGATCTGCAGTATGTAGAGCACTACCTTGCTGCCTTTAGGATAAGGTGTTCTGACAAGTTTCTCATCAGCACCTGTGGATAAGAGGGAATGAAATAACGACTGTTTTATGAGGATCATTTCAGGCTTTTAAATGATGTATTCTGTTTTTATTCTCTGGATTAAAGTTCATAATTTGTGTGCTGTTTTTATGATTTTAACGTATTTTACTTTGCGAGCTGCCTTGAGCAGGTTCTCTGGAAGGTGGTGTATACATTTTCTAAATGAATAAATTAAGTGTTTTTGTTCTCCGAACAGGCACCCCGCCTTTCAGCGAGGCACCATACTTTGCTGATCAAACTGGGGTCTTTGAGTACTTCGTAAACACTTCGGATCCAGGGGAGCACATCTTTACCCTCCGGCAGGTGGTCAACCAGAGACCTGTGACGTGGGTTATTGATGCAAAGAACACCATCAGCGTTATAGGGAACTATAAATGGTATGTAATAGTGCATTTCTGAACTGGAGCAGCGGCGCAAATTCAATCAAATAAGTAACCAACGGTTTTGGACTGTTAAAGAACAGTTGGCTTATACATGTTTAATAGAAGAACAATATTGAGTACCACAGAGTCTAGTATAAATATGCAACTTCCCACATACCTGTTGCAGGTGAAGGGGCAGATTCTTCAGAAACCTTTTTGTGCTCATATCACTTGGTAGCGGTAAAAGTTATTTAATGTGATCGCTTACTGCCACCTGCTGTCTACATCGTATCATTGCTTTGAAAGCTGATTAAAAACAAGCTGTTAATTAAAGAACTGCCTGTGCACAAGTGATCTCTAGCTACCGCAGCCTTACAAGTAAGTGTGCTGTGAGTGCATACTACACCCTGTAAATGCTTTCTTCTCTTCCTTCGCTACTTTTGGCTGCTGTTGGCTGGCCTGCCCCCAAAGCTTTGGTGTTTTGAAGCTACGCCCTGTTAGGAAAGGTGGGCACACGCATACTGTTGTCTGCTGGAAACAGCGGTGGTGGGTTATCTCCTCTGCCAGATCCAGCTTAGAGGGCTGGGCCCTATGGCTGGAATAAAGTGGGGGGGGGGGAGGAATGAGAGATCCTTCATGCTATGCAGGGT
The DNA here is from genome assembly GCF_029931775.1 of Euleptes europaea. Classification (NCBI taxonomy): domain Eukaryota; kingdom Metazoa; phylum Chordata; class Lepidosauria; order Squamata; family Sphaerodactylidae; genus Euleptes; species Euleptes europaea. Next base: position 27,731,685 of record NC_079317.1, read on the forward strand.
TGCCTTCTTGGGCATCTATTTCAGGTAGGTAGCCAGCTGCGCTCCTGCAGTTTTTGGAGGCACTGTTGCCTCGGCTTGTTGCTTCTCAGCTTGCTGCTTGTTTTTAAGACGGCCCCCGCTGTCATGGTTTCTGTTCTGCTGTGGGGCTCTTGCGGTTGCCTTGTGGTTTTCTTGTGGAGAGCAGCCTTCTGAATGGGTTCAGTGTGCATCTGCCAAATCTGATTGTCCATGGAGATGTTGGAGGGAAGAGCTCAATGCATGCTGGATCCGTCCATAGAATTGGATCCTATGTGAGTTTTTTCATATGGCATGAATACACCACGTCTTAGAAGCGGCAGTTGGTTGGCGGTTGGTTGGATGTACATTATATGATGATTTATTTTCTTATGCCTTGTAAATACTGCAGTAATGAAGCTGAAGATTAGTTTAATTTGTCTTTCCTGTGTGTTTAGAGCTGCAGTTGGATTATACTGGTGTCCATGATGCATAGAAATCATACATTTGCAATGACTGTTACTATCTTAAGCCAATTCAATTTTTAGATTGGCATTCAGTCTGTTAGGAATATAAGGTAAACTCGTGTCAGTTGCATCATTACGTAAAGTACATGGGCTTTGCCTCTTGGCAAGCATGAAAGGGTATCTCAACTTTTCTGCAATGCATGTCCTTCAAAGGATAATCAACCTTGACTGGATATCTTCATTGTGTTTTTGCTTGTAGATGTGAAATGGACAAATACTTATTAGCCCAATTTTTAATTCTGGAAGCGGCATCCAGTGAAGTGTCTGGGATATAACATGTAATGACTTTTTATTGTAATCTTTGTTTTTGGACATCAAAGGGCTACAATTATGCAGTTTTGTAGCTGACAGTGTAAAGGTTCAGCTGGAGCAATTAGCCAAGGGGATTTACATTCGAAAGATTTTTAGAACGTGAATTTAGGAATTGTGACATCTTTCCGTATTTAACAGTGTTGCAAATGACATTGCTTTCACAGGGTGAACATAACACTCAGTTGCGATGTTTACATAGAATCAAATCGAGGAGGTGCATTTGTTGCAGGAAGAGTGGACAAAGGCGGGGTATACGTTGGAGAGGCCAAGGGAGTTTTCTTCTGGGTGTTTCCAGATGGCACTTACCGAGTCACGGGCGATCTCAGTGAGTATTTAACTTTGGATGTTCACACGCCTGTCGCAGAGCTGCAGTTGGTGGCTATTAATCCCTTGCACTGCAAATCTGGTATACAGTGAAGCTGATAGGATTCTGCTAATTTAGTTTCAAGTTGAGAGAGGCCATGGCTCAGTGGTAGAGCATCTGTTTGGTATGCAGAAGGTCCCAGGTTCAATCCCCGGCATCTCCAGTTAAAGGGACTAGGCGAGTAGGTGATGTGAAAGACCTCAGCCTGAGACCCCAGAGAGCCGCTGCTGGTCTGAGTAGACAGTACTGACTTTGATGGACCGAGGGTCTGATTCAGTATAAGGCAGCTTCATGTGTTCATGTGAGATGTGCTTGGTGCTTGTTCCGTAGTAGTTTTCGCTACTAATCAAAACTAAATTTTGTCAGCCAAAATGTCCTTTGAATTGGTTCTTATTTTAAGAAAATGTTAAAAGAACACTAATGGCGTTTTTAAAAATCGGGTCACCTTGGTCAACAGAGCTCATTATTAGCTTGGATTCCGGCACCTACAAAACTTTTGGACAAAACATTTTTATGTTTGATTTTAAACACCATCTATAAAAGGGCTGTAAGTTTGACATGTAAAAATCCCTTTTCAAACTGGCTGAAGCATCTGTGGATGCACGGAAATACTGTGCTTACATGGAAATAGCATATAATACAGCAGCTTTAAAGAAGAACCATCTTTGTACGGTAATAGCCAGTCCTGTTGTGATTGCAGCATGATACAAACTTGCCAAATATTGCTGCGTTTCGGGTGCTGAAAAGATAATCTCAAGTGCCGATGCCTGGGTTTCATTCCTTGTTAACCTTCACGGTGGTTAAAAATACCCAGGGCATGACTAAAGGTTTATACTGCAGTTTGTTTTTTAATTTATTAACTTAAAAATAATCTAAAGTGTAATATGTTTACAGATGGTGACGAGGTCTTGATGAAAGGGCTGTCTGGCGTGCGGGCTGAAACCTGGCACAGGCTTACACTTATTCTCACGGTGAGCCCTGATAAAATCAAGTTAATATTGACAAAAGAGAAAGAGAGACTCTTTGGAATTCTGAAATAGTTATGATAATCAGGAAACCCTTGCAATAAGCATTTTTCTTTGACTGATGGAAAACCTGTGTCGGAGTGGGTAACTTAAGATGGCTAGACCTAAAGTTATGTAATGGTTGTGTGTGCCTGCAGACAAGGAGGTTATTCCCATGCTTAGAAATAACAGCTTGGCTAAGCGATGCCTGATGGCCCACTTGTTGTAAATAACATTAACATTGTGGACTTTTCCTTTGTATTCTCATATCTAAAATGGGAGGATGAACACTGGTTTATATAGTGTAGGAAAATTGCATCGATGCTAAAGCGTAGCTGCTTTGCGAAGTGGCTTTCTCTTGCATGAGACAACCAAAAAAGGGGGAAAGAACTCAACCAGAAAAGTACAGGGGTGAGCTGGAAACTAAAAATTCTTATAAAGTAATGTATTTGGCATATACAATAAAAATGAATCACGCTGATCATCCCAAATCTTTGTGTGATGGAAGTGAATGAGCGCTTGATCATTTGGATGACCTGGGGTTGTCTGCTGTCTCTTGGCCTAACGTATGTAGAGGGCTGTGAAGGTGAAATTGGGGAGGCATCCCTCTAGGTTCTGATGAGAGGAAGGGTGGAATTAACAAGTGATTTGATTTATGTAGTGCCCTGTGTTACTGCTTGGCCAAGGGCTGACCTTGTCATTGAATTCAGTAGTGATTTGGGATAAGATTCTAGATCCGCATGATGCTGGGACAAAAAACAAAAATAGGACTTGTAGGGGATTCTTAAAATGAGAAAAGCTTTCAGAGTGAATGCTTTTTCCTGCTGTTACAGTTCTTTTGTCGGGGAGGTCTAGGAAAATAGCATTGTGATATCTGTAATTGAGCACAAATGTAGGCATGTATGTATTCACTGTCATCAAATACAAGCTTAGTCTGTTCCTTAACACCTCATGCTGCTTAATTGTTTTCCAGTGCTTATGTTTCAATAGTCAGTCTGGTGGATTTCATACCAGGTCTTGTACAATAACATTGTCTCTTTACTTTTGACAGGGCTCAAATGCTTCAGGCATGTTAAATGGCTATCCTCTCTGGGAGAATGTCACCATAACCAAGCCAGAAAATGGTTGGGCAGCTATTGGGACAAAATCTTTTGAGTTTACACAATTTGACAACTTTCAAATTCAGGCCAGCTGAGGCTTCTGACGACCATTTGCAAAGGAGAAAGGGGAAAAAAAGCACTTGACTTAGTGCCTTGAAAATATTTTTTTTGTAAATGATGTTGATGGGAAGTTTTTATTTTTCTTATTGCTTTTATGAATGAATTTGACTGCAGTTTTGAAGAAATAGAGAAGACTGGAATTCGTTGCTAGCCTTTTAAATTGTTGGAATTCAAATGTCCTATCGTGACTTTTTATGCAACTGAGATTTCACAAAGGGAATATTTTCAGTACTTTCAATACTTGCATAGCTGCAGAGTCCATTCCTTTCACACTTTAACAGTCTACTCAATCAGATAATGTGCCTTGGGTACCTTTCTGTAAAGAGATCTATTTACCTTTTTGGCAATCCATCTGAGGTAAAGGTCTCCAAATGGATTTCAATGCCTCCTCCCAGGAAACAAGATCTCACTCTTAGCCTTTTACATTCTTTAATACATTGATCTATCTTTAATTACAAAGAAATCAGCTGCTAGCTGGTTGGATCTCATGAAATTCTTTGTTTTAAACTACCTCTTATTCTGTGATAGCAGCAAAACAGGTACATTGCAAGAGCCTTAATCCATGTTTGACGGCCCCACTGTTCGTATTGCTTTCAGGTTTTCCTTGGCCTGTCTCCTGCTGAAGAAAGAGTAGAAAAGGCTTTTGACGTGTTACTGGAAGTTAATGGAAATGCACTTTCTCTAGAGTTTAAGGGGCATTTGATGTGTGAAAGAGCTGCCAGGTTTGCGATTAGGCTAAACTTGTATGGAAGGGACTGTGAGCATGGACCACCACTTCCATGTGGGTGGTGTGTATGTGGGTGCTCCAAATTCAGTGGTTGGTGGTACTCGAAGGGGGCCACATATACATCACCCACGTGGAGCAACTGGTGTCTCCTTACAAGACCATTTGCTGGTGGCCTCCCGTACCCCACCGAGCAGGTGAAATCCAGCCCAATGACAAATGACTTTTGATTCACTAAATACATATATCCTATCAGGTCTCCCTCATTTCATAACTGAGTAACTTTAAAAGTTTGTTGCTTCTCTCTCTCCCAGTGATTGATCCGATTCCTAAATTCTCTCAAGTAGTATTTCATTATTTTCCCTTTTTCATGCTTATTGCACACTGCAGAAAACTAACAGTCGTTAAGATTATATATTAGCCTTGTTGAAATCATTAGAAAATGTCTCTAAACAACAGATGCCCCCCAAGTACTTTCTGAAACAAACTGAAATACATTCAGCTTGACTAATAGAAGTTATCCTGTCGACATATGGGGTTGGATCTAGCCAGCTGTTTTCAGTCAGTCTCACTTCGTTCTCCTCCTTACTTCAGCTCTTGTCCCACATAGTTTTTGTCCATGTTGATCCCTTGATCCTCTTTTTGGTAGAGGTCACCGGGGAATCCTCTCCTTAAGAAAAGAACACACACACAGGATACAAGTCATTTCATTTTGAGGTTCTGTCAGGTCTGTGAACTTGGATGTTGTGCGTTGCTGTGGTTAAGTAGAGAAGAAGAAAAAATATTTCTTTCACTTCTTAACCCGGAGCTGTGCCTTATACACTGAAGCCCGGTGTTTTAAGAGTTAAAAAATTGGGGAGACCATCTGAATGATTTCCATGGGTGTTTCAAGCACTTTAGCAAATTTGGCTAGTATGAGTACTCGTATATTCAATCAGACCAAATTTTTAAAAAATAGATTGGGTTGAAGGTACTGATGGCCTGTCCCAAATTCTCCTCCCTCCATATTTTTTTTAATGATCCTAGAAAAGTTGACTGTGGCCTAATAGCCACACCAGTTGGGGCTGCGGTGGGGAGGGGGAAGGATACAATCACCTTTCCTTCATCTGTTGATGAAAGAGGTAGGAAGAGCAATTTAGTCTCCCCCCCCCATTTCAGTGCAACTCACCAACCCACATGCAGTTGCTGCAACTCAGGGCATCAGCTGTCCCAAGTTCAGAAGGGACTGCTGGGCGGAGAGTCGCACGAGAAAGATCTGCAATCCCAGGACCGACAGATCACTGGATCCCCGCTCACTGGGACAGCTTAATTTCCATCACCCCGTCTTCTGGTACCTTTTGGCAATGAGCGCCATCAGAGAGAGGACCCAATTAATGTATCCCAAAGAGTTTATTTTTTAAGACTTTTTGCACTTAATTAATGGTTTCATTTTTACATTATTTGTTAAATGTTGTGTAATCGAGAAGACTAGATTTGTGTTAATTTATGAAATAGCCAATGGAAACTTGTCGTGTTATGAGGTGTGCTGCACTGATTAATGTTTGTTTGTCCTTAAGCTGCTTGAATGTTAACGGTGAAAGGCTCGTGTATGTGACTAGTGCACTGTCTAATGTTTCAAACTGAAGTAATAAATACGACTAAAACCGAAGGTCTGTGGATGTGAATCTTGTCTCCTTTGTAAGGTAGCAGAGATGAGCATTCTTTGTAGCTTAAGGCCTAGAAAAGGCCTGGTCACCATGCAGAAGCTGTGTGTATTGCAAACAGACTACCGGGAAACAGCACTTCCACAACCTACTCGATCAAAAGGAGGGTTTCACACTGAAAGACCTTCACTACATGTGACAGAACTTGACTGCTCTGTGCCACCCATTGCCCATGCAATAGATTTTGTGATACAGGCGAAGCTCCTCGACCATTAAATAAGCTCATCCAGGAACATAAAAACTAGATATTAAATTGTTCTAGTGATCCTTTAATGTCCATCTCTCAGAATAGCCATTTATTGTGAAAAGAAGAACACAGGAACATAAGAAAAGCCATGCTGGATCAGACCAAGGCCCATCAAGTCCTGCAGTCTGTTCACATAGTGGCCAACCAGGTGCCTCTAGGAAGCCCACAAACAAGACGACTGCAGCAGCGTTATCCTGCCTGTGTTCTATAGCACCTAATATAATAGGCCTGCTCCTCTGAAACTAGAGAGAATAGAGGTATGCATCATGACTAGTATTTAGTATTGACTAGTAGCCATGGATAGCCTTCTCCTCCATGAACTTGTCCACTCCCCTATTAAAGCCTTCCAAGTTGGCAGCCATCGCCACATCTTGGGGTAGGGAGTTCCACAATTTTATTATGCGTTGTGTGAAGAAATATTTCCTTTTATCTGTTTTGAATCTCTCACCCTCCAGCTTCAGCAGGTTTCCTCACGTAGTATTGTGAGAGGGAGAAAAGCTTCTCTCTGTCCACTTTCTCCATATCATGCATAATTTTATAGACTTCTATCAAGTCTCCACTTAACCACCTTAACTGTTCCTTGCAGGGCAGTTGCTCTAGCCCTCTGATCATTTTGGTTGCTGCACCTTCTCAAGCTCTGCAATATTTTTTTTTAGATGTGGTGACCAGAAGTGAACACTCATATAAAATGTCTTGATTATCTTTTGGTCTAAATGCAATCACTGACTGTTCATCTTTCATTTGGACAGTATAGCAGAATAATATAAATAGCAGAACAATATGCAGATTGCATTGTGTATCTGTCCCCAACCCTGAGAAATGAATGATTTAGTTTGACTTCGTATTGCACAGTAACATATGTAGGAAGATGATACTGCAATTAATGTTTGGTCTTGTCAGGGCTGGCAGGAGTGAGGATAAATGGTAGGAAATCTTACAAAAGTTCTAACTGGAACAAATGCAGCAGGAGGGCTAAGAGTTTGTTATTCTGTGATACAATCTACAATGTCAACTGTAGCAGCAAACTAGGAAATGGGAAATACACATTTTAAGGGTGTGTGAAATAATTGGATCAGGAGATCTTACTTTTGTTGAAAAAGTTTAATTCTGGGGTGAGGGAGGGTTGTGGAGTGGTCATTTTGAACTTGGTAGCTGTTCAATCAGGCAAATTTAGTTAGCACAGTTCCCCCACCCCCATACAGTAAGCATTTTTAAGCATGATATGTTGTGCTATAGCGGCACAGACGTGTGAGTAGAGGGAAACAAATTCACACCGGCAGGATAAGGTTAAGAAAACTTAAGAGAATGGAATGATAAGTTACATGCTGATTTGATGGAAAAGAAAGTTCAAATCTATGCCACTGTTGTGTGTAGTGTAGTGTGCTTAATGTAGGATGAGCCTCGAGCATCCCTGGCAAGTGTTTGTGCAGCCTTTGTTTAAAGACTGCCAGTGAGGGGGAGCTCACCACCTCCCTAGGTAGCTCATTCCACTGTTGAACAACTCTGACTGTAAAATTCCTTCGCCTCTAATATCCAGCCAGTAGCTTTCCGCCTGAAATTTAATCCCATTATTGCAAGTCCTATTCTCTACTGCCAACAGGAATAGCTCCCTGCCCTCCTCTAAGTGACAGCCCTTCAAATACTTAAAGAGAGCAATTATGTCTCCCCTCAACCTCCTCTTCTCCAGACTAAACATTCCCAACTCCCTCAGCCTTTCTTCATAGGGCTTGGTCTCCAGGCCCCTAATCATCCTCATTGCTCTCTTCTCTCCACCCACTCGATTCTGTCCACAGTGAGGCCTCCAGAACTGCACACGATACTCCAGGTGCAGCCTGACCAATGCATTGTACACCAGAACTATGACATTTTGTGATTTGGATGTTATGCCTCTGTTGATACACCCCAAAATTTCATTAGCTTTTTTTGTTGCTGCATCACACTGGCTGCTCATATTTAATATGGTCCACCCATACCCCAAAATCTTGTTTACACACACTGCTACCCAGAAGTGTATCCCCCATCCAGTATTCACGCCCCTCATTTTTGTTACCCAGATGCAGAACTCGGCACTTATTCATATTGAATTGCATTTTGATCACATCCAGTTTTCCAGTGTGTTCAGATCTCATTGAATTCCTTCTATCTTGTGTGTTCGCTGCTCCTCCCAATTAAGTGTCATCTGCAAATTTAGTGAGTAGTCCCTCCACACCCTTATCCAGATCATTTATAAAAATATTGAAAAGTGCTGGGCCCAGAACCATGTGGCACCTCTTTCCATTCAGATTAAATGCCATTGACAACTACACTTTTAAGTGCGGTTCTCCAACCAATTCCCTATCCACCTAACTATCCTAGGGTCCAATCTATAGTCCTCTAGTTTACTCATCAGAACATCATGGGGAACCCTGCCAAAAGCTTCACTGAAATCCAGGTAAACAACATCGACCTCATTCCCTCGATCCAGTAAGCTTGTCACTCAATCAAAGAAGGAAACAAGGTTTGTGGGGCAGGACCTGTTGGGGACAAATCCATGCTGACTTCCCCGGATCACCAAGTTGTCCTTCTGATGCTCACAGATTGATCTCTTTAATATCTGCTCCAGTAACTTCCCTGAGACAGAGCTTCTGTGCATCATCTCTGCCTTTTTACCATTACAGACTTTCACAACCTTCTGGCGAAGCCTGTTATCGGGTCCAGAAAGGGAGCTGCATATTTTTTGGGGTTTTTTTTTTTGGCTTTTTTACAAAAATGGGTTGCAGCAATTCATGCTGTCCGGCTTCAGTGATGAGGCCTTTCAACATTCTCAGATGCTTGCGCTGTTGGTCCTTTGTCTAATGAGGGTGTCTGTAAAGCAAAAGACTTTAAAGAACTTTTCTGGCACCATGCAAAGCAACATGTCTTTTAGGAAATGGATTTCATTTAATGTCACGAATTAACTCGGCATGCTCGTATTGGCTAGATTTCCTTTTAATCTGTATCACTGCTGTGGCTGGATGGTTATTTATTAAAGATGGTGATAGTTGAGGCTGGTACTATTTGCTTCCAAGAAACCCAATTCTAATTCATTAAACTGAAATTATATACAGCAGAGATTTTTTTTTTTTTTTAACATGTAGAACCAAAGCCACACACAGCTTGAGCGAGCCTAATGTAAGGCTCACTGCCTTCAACGGGATAGTGAAGGTAATGTTTTCTACCTCAGGCTAAGGAAATCCGGCTTGCAGCTTGGAGAGGGAGGCGGGGGTGCTCCTCCTAGCCCCGCTGTGTGCACACTCCTGATTCCATGGAGTGTGCAGGCAGCAGGGCTAGGAATGCTCCTGCCTCCTACTCTTAAACTGCAAGCCAGATTGGACCTGATCTGGCTTGCAGCTAGGAGAGGGAGGTGGAGGCGTTCCTCCTAGCCCTGCTGTGTGCACACTCTGACTCCACAGAGGGAGCAGACAGGGGGGCTAGGAACCCAGAAGTAACACTATCGGGAGCGCACGTGAATCGCTCCCCCAAGCCCCGCCCAAAAGAAACACCCGCCAAAGGTAAGAGGAGACCTGGCAACCCTATAGACCAATGATCTAACTCAGTGCAAGTCAGCTTCAGGTGTTTCTCTGCCCAGGGCCGTCTGCTTTTCAAGAGCCCACACTTTCGGCTGCTGGAAAAGGTGAGACAGGCTCCATCTTTGCAGGCATTCGGGAATAGAGGCAAGACTGTTCTGTTTCTTAGGTTGTTCAAATGAGGTTTGAACACATGAAGCTGCCTTATACTGAATCAGACCATTAGGCCATCAAGGCCAGTATTGTCTACTCAGACTGGCAGCTGCTGTCCAGAGTCTCAGGAAGAGGCTTTTCACATTACTCACCACTACCTGATCCTTTCAATTGGAGATGCCAGGGATTGAAACTGGGACTTCCCACAGGGAAAGCAGATGCTCTACCACTGACCTACCAGCCCCTTCCTCAAATTTTGATTTGATGCCACTAGATTAATTGTTTTTTTTTTTTTGTAGTGTTTTATTGTTGATTTTATTGAACTGACTATAAGCTGTCTTTAAGCCCATGTTTGGGGAAAGGCTTGATGAGTAATATTTATTTCTGATGGAAATAACTGTCGTTGTTCTATGAAACCCATCCCCTCTTTTAAAGGGGTCAGTTTATTCAATTTCTGAGCTTCCATTGGCTACTGGTCCCTTGTGCTGCCTTGTTCAATGAATAAATTTAACGTGGATCCAGCCGGTCGCACTTCATTCATAAGGACAAATAACCATCGCACAATTGCATGTACTAGCCACTTGATGGTGGCATTTCCATATACAAACTAACACCCAGCTTACAGTCTTTTGGGTGCCAGGCAAGGATGGCTTTATTTGCTCATGCTTTTTAGGATCTCCTTTGAATTTTTTTTTTTGTTCAGGCCTTTCTAGAGCCCCTTTGAAATGGAGCTTTTAGCTGCTGCCTTTGTCATCCATAACTTTTTTTTAATGCTATTGGAGCTTTTAGAAGTCTGTATCCTACGCTGCTTTTAGGGTGTTTTAAAATCATTATCCTAATTGTAATCTGAGTTTTTTTTTTTTTTTTTTACTGTGGACAAGTCATTGTCTTAAACAAAGGCTTCGTTAAAATGTGACTCTGGCTGCCTCTCTGCCTATATCTTCCTAGTAACATGTTGTTGAAAAATACATGTGATGAGATGGTTTTGCATTACCATTTCCTACCCATTTCAAGCAGTGCCCAAAGATTCTGTACTGGTCAAGCGTACAAACTGGAGTAGGGTTTCTAGCCCCATGACTCCTGATTATGCAGCTTTTGGGGTGGGGGTGGAGACCTGGGGCAGCATCACAGTGGTCTAAGAATTCCTCCAATTGCTGTGGTAAAGAAGAAGAGTTGGTTTTTATATGCCAACTTTCTCCACCTTTTAAGGAGAATCAAACCATCTTACAATCTCCTTCTCTTCCACTCCCCACACAGACACCTTGTGAGGTAGGTGGAGCTGAGAGAGTTCAGAGAACTGTGACTAGCCCAAGGTCACCCAGCTGGCTTCATGTGTAGGAGTGGGGAAACCAACCAGATTAGAGTCCACTGCTCTTAACCATTACACCATGCTGGCTCCAAAAGATCACAAAGTGGGGGAAATTCCTGAGTGTTGTAGGCACCATAATGTCACCCTCCTCATTTTTCTCTCACTGCTCATCTGATCAAATGTAAGTGATTGAGGGTGGGGACAGGTAAATTGTGAGTTTAGACTACCGTATATACCCGTGTATAAGCCGACCCGCGTATAAGCCGAGGTGCCTAATTTCTCCCCAAAAATGGGGAAAAATTAGGCACCCGCGTATAAGCCGAGGGTCGGCTTATAACCCCCCCCCCCGCAGACTTACCTGACCGGGCTCCCGGGAGCAAGCGGCGTGGCCCTGGTGGCGGCGGTGGTGCACCCGGCAGGGGCTGGGGCAGCCTCCCTGCAGTTGCAGGAGGCCGCCCCAGGCCGCTCCCGGCCCCAGGAAGCGGCGGCGCGGCCGGGCAGGGGCCGGGGCAGCCTCTGCGCAGCCGCAGGAGGCCGCCCCAGGCCCCAGGAAGCGGCGGCGCGGCCGGGCGGGGGCCGGGGCAGCCTCCGTGCAGCTGCAGGAGGCCGCTCCCGGTGGCAGGAAATGATGCGGGCCCAGCGGCGGAGGCGGTAAGTTCCCCCCTCCCTCCTCCCTCCTCCCTCCTCCCTCCCCCCTCTACCGTATTGACCCGCGTATAAGCCGAGGCCGGCTTTTTCAGCCCTTTTTTTGGGCTGAAAAACTCGGCTTATACGTGAGTATATACGGTAGGTGGAAGCAAGTTCAGAAACTTGTATAGAGATACAATGGGCAGGTGCAGTTAATTCTGTGTTCTTAAATTGGAAACAGCAGAGTGATCCACTCATAGCAACAAGATCCAGCAGTATACTATAGTTACTACTCTGAAGATGCCTGCCACAGTTGCTGGTGAAACGTCAGGAAAGAAAATTCCAAGACCACGGTTACACAGCCCGGATAACCTACAAGAACCAATATAAGAGGACTGTTTTTCTAAAAACAACAACACACCAAATATTTCTCCTGTTACAGTGATGTTCTTCAGCAGATACATTGGGCATTGTACCTGCATTTAGAATGTGTTTAACTAGACAATTGCACTTCAAGTTAGAGTTCCTTTATGTTTGCAGAGTTGGGGAAATAATCATTATCACAGTCTTTATTGCATCAACAAATAAGCCATAGCAAAAACTCAATGATGCCATAAAAATAAAACAAGATCTTTAAAGGAAATAATCCAATCCCACACAGAGTTGCTTTCAGTAACGTTTACTCCAACAAGAGGATTTACAAAAGGCACCAACTCCATTCCCTGGAGAGTCCAGTTAGGGAATCAGGGGAGAGTCTACTGCTGTAACCCCAGCACCAACCAAATCAACTGACTGTCTACCTGACCATAGAATCAGAGTTGGAAGGGGCCCTGCAGCCATCTAGTCCAACCCCCTGCTCAATGCAGGATCAGCCTAGAGCATCCCTGACAAGTGCTTGTCCAGCTTCTGCTTAAAGACTGCCAGTGAAGGAGAGCTCACACCACCACCCTATGTAGCTGATTCCACTGTCGAACAACTCTTACTGTAAAAAAAAATTCCCCTAATATCCAGCCGGTACCTTTCTGGCCTCAATTTAAACCCTTTATTGCGAGTCCTATCTTCTGCTGCCAACAGGAACAGCTCCCTGCCCTCCTGTAAGTGACAGCCCTTATTCTGCATTCTTTTTTGTTTTTATGCCATTAAAGGTTTTGAAATTGAAATTGACAGCCCTTCAAATACATAAAGAGAGCAATCATGTCCCCCCTCAACATCCCAAAAGAAGAGCTTCATCTCGAAAGCTGCTCTTCTTCTTCTTCTTCTTCTTCTTCTTCTTCTTCTTCTTCTTCTTCTTCTTCTTCTTCTTCTTCTTCTTCTTCTTCTTCTTCTTCTTCCTCTCCCTCTTCCTCTTCCTCTTCCTCCTCTTCTTCCTCCTCCTCTTCTTCCTCTTCTACTTCTACCACTTCTACTCCTACTTCTACCTCTTTTACTTCTACTTCTTCCCCCCCACCTTGGGGGCCCGGATCGGATGGTGAAGTGGCTGATGGACACTCCTGTTTGACAATTGCCCATAGCTATGCCTGTCAACAGTTGGGCTGGCTCAGACATCACGCAGTTAGGAAAAAAAAGAAAAAAAAGAAAAAGCGATCTCCATCTAAAACAGAAGGCCTGATCTCAACCTTTTAAAAAAATCTACAGCGGTATCATGAAGATTGGCCTCCCAAATGAAAAATGGAAGGTTGATGTGAACCTTTTGATGTTTGTCTTAAAAACAAAACAAAACACCCCTCTGACAAACCCAGATGGCAGGAGAGCATTCTGCCACTAGATGGCAGTGTAACTATGGTTAAGGAGCGACACAGTTGTTTCTTAGAAGTTTTTCCCCAGCTCTCTTCTCACGCAGGAGTGTTCGGAAAGGAAGCAATTTTATTTATGCCTATTTTGAAACTTTCATGTTTTTCCAGTAGCCTTTGCAATCAGCACAGGTCAGTAATGGGAACTGGAAGAAGGTGGCCCAGTACTACCAATATAATTGTAGGCATTGCACTGAGGTTGCCACGGGTCTGTCTGTCATCCAAGCCCTGGTGGATGGAGAGTAGGGTTGCCAGCCTCCAGGTACTAGCTGGAATTGCTATTACAACTGATCTCCAGCTCCATTTTCACCTGGAGAAAATGGCTGCTTTGTCAATTGGACTCTATGGTATTGAAGTACCTCCCCTCCCCAAACCCCATCCCCTTAGGCTCTGGCCCAAAAACCTCCTGCTGGTTGCGAAGAGGGACTTGGCAACCCTAATGGAGAGGGGGGTTGATCTGATCTTTTTCTTGTGGCTTATCATTGAGCGGAGTGGCCATAGTTCTGATGCAGACCATCTGCTTTCCACGCAGGAGGGCCCAGGTTCAATCCTTGGCATTGCAAACTGAAAGGATCTCATGTAGCAGGGCTGAGACGGGCTTCTGCCTGAGACTGCCCAGAGCTGCTGCCAACTGGAGTCAAGAACAGCAAACTGTCTGAATTAGGATACAGCATCTTTCGGCAATCCCCGCATAGAATACCTTGCAGTTCATCCTGTCTCCCCATATGTGGCATCAGATGCATTCTTTAAATGACCAGCTGTATGTTATCTGATTCTTGCATCTGCAGAGCCGTCCACATTTTTTTCCAGAAGCAATTGTAAGAACCAATCAGAACATTATCAGGGTTTATTCATTTACAAAATTGATAGCCCCTCCTTGGCCACCAAGGTGGCTAATGGATTAAAAACATCAACAATTTAAAAACAGATCTTAAAGTTGATTAAAACCAATGAAAACCACATCATTTAATCCAAAGTTAAAATACAACCACCACCCCCAAAACAAACAAACAAACAAACAAACAAACATAGGACAGGAAGGAAGGATCACTGAAGAAATGCCAGAGGAAACAAAAAAGTCTTCACCTGCTGGTGGAAGATGGTAGCAGAAGGGGACAGGTGAGTCTCCCTGGGGAGGGAGTTGTAGAATTTTGGTTCCATGACAGAGAAGGTCCTCTTTTGAGTTGTCTCCCGCCTAATCTCAGAAGGCAGGGGCAACCGAAGCAGGGCCTCCAAAGATAACTATAGCAGTCAGATAGGTTCGTAAGAGAGTATGCTGTCCTTCAGGTATGCTGGTCCCAAGCCATATAGGGCTTTAAAGATTAACTGCAGCCCCTTAAATTCTGCCTGGAAACTGATAGGGGGGCAGTGTACATGGGCCAATAGGGATGTGCACTCACACACACAAAAAATCAATATTTTTCAGATCTGGATTTTGTCGGGGGCATAATTACTCAGGTCTCCAACATCAATCACTGTTCACAATGGGGTTTTTTTTGGGGGGGGGGGAGCTTCAAAAAATTGAGGAGGCCCATGGCATAGAGTGATAATCTGCAATACTGCAGTCAAAACTCTGCTCACAACCTGAGTTTGATCATGACGGAAGTCAGTTTCAGGTAACCGACTCAAGGTTGACTCAGCCTTCCATCCTTCTGAGGTTGGTAAAATGAGTACCCATCTTGCTGGAGGTAAAGTGTAGATGACTGGGGAAAGCAATGGCAAATCACCGTGTAAACATAGGCTGCCTAGTAAATGTCGGGATGTGACATCACCCAATGGGTTAATAATAACCCAGTGCTTTACCTTTTTTGTTTAATTCCCAAATTATTTGGATCCATTATTCTTCAAGGGGAATATTTCTGGGGAGCTGGAGTGGCAGTTTTATGACCAAATGATGCCAAAATTGTAGCAGAGCTGGTGCTGCCTGTCCACAACCAAATTTCAAGTGAATTGAACCAAGAGGTTCAACCAAGAGGTGCCCTCAGCCATCATCCATTGGATCCTATGGGGGAAAATCCCAAGCTTTCTCCAGGGCAAAGCTAATAGCCAAACACACAAGAGCAAGCAACCATGGGCCAAAAGCCTCTCAATGGAAACAGAACCAACAAACCTAACAGAACCAACATCAAACCAGAGAATTCCAGCAGAACCACAGACCAATGCGGCAAGCCCAACACATCCAAAGTCAAGCCAGAGAACCCAAGCTAAACCAACTGAAGCAAAGAAAGGGAGTCCAGCCCAACAGAACCAATGTCAAATCCAGGAAGCCCAGCAGAATCCAGGGCCAATATGGTACCACAAGCCTGACAGAACCAATTTCAAACCAGAGAATCCCAGAAGAACCAATTTGATAAGATGCCCCTAAGTGTGAGACCCCATTTGCCCATGAAGCTGACTCCCTCCTTTCTCCCTCCTGTTGCCCAGGAAACCATCCAGGTTTGATGCTTTGAAATGCCAGCCCTGGATATTCCCAGATACTCCTGGATATTTCTGGGAATATTCAGGATTGGGATATGGGTATTGACTGGGATTCTCTGATGTGTATCTTGATCCAAAATATACAAAAAATAACAATAAGGTATTTTGGGGGTATATTTTTGGACCTGGTATATCTGAGCACACATCTCTGTGTGCCAATACAGGGTCAAAACAGTGCACTCCAGACAACATTCTGGCTGCAGCATTCTTTTTTTTGTTTTGTCGTCAAGTCACAGCTGACTTATGGTGACCCCTGGAGGAATTTTCAAGGCAAGAGATATTCAGAGGTGGTTTGCCATTGCCTGCCTCCACATCACAACCCTGGTCTTCCATCCAAATACTAGCCAGGGCCATCCCTGCTTAGCTTCAGAGATCTGACAAAATCAGGCTAGTCTGGGGCTGTCCAGCTCAGGGTGCTACCCATGTTAAATCTTATGATCAGTTTATTCCAAGGCCACTGCCTGAAGCAAGAGGGGTCTGAGCCAGCATGGTATAGTGTTTAAGAGTGGTGGTTTGGAGCAGTGGACTTCGATCTGAAGAACCGGGTTTGATTCCCAATGCAGGACAATGCAACTGGGAGTGTTTAATGCATGCAGGTTCTCACACAGCCCAATGGGAATCCTGTTTCTCACCTTCTTTTGCAGACCTATTCCTGCATGCTGTTTGGCAGCCAATTGGCTACATAAATAGTGAGCAAATAAGTCAGTCAGCAATTAAAAATGCTGTATTTTTTTTAAAAAAGATGTTTGGTGTTTATTTAAGTCCGTGTTTTTAATGTTATTTCACACATGTACATATTTGCACATCCTTATGGGAGGCAGAGTTCCCTCCTTATGTCATTCAGTTAACTGATCCGACCATCCATGATCCTGGGGGAGAATCAATTTCACCTACAGTGCAGATGCGAAAGTGTTGGCAAGGCAAGACAATGAAACCACCACCACAACTACTGTGCAGCTGCAAAGCTATTTGGCTGGCATTTGAGCAAAAGGGCAGAGAGACAAACAGATCAGAGGTTTGGCTCACAGATGACCACGGCTGTTGAACATACTAGGTCCACCTCTAGAACACATTTGCGGCATCCTTATGATTTTGTCACTTGATTGTAAGAGTAGTTGCCTGGTGGAAAGGCAGTATATGATTTTATTTTAGGTAAATAAATTATAGTAAGTTCAGCATATGACCACTTCCAGGCATGCTCCAGCAGCATTGAAATCACAAAATCACAAAAATCACAAAATCACACAAGGTTGGAAGAGACCACAAGGGCCATCCAGTCCAACCCCCTGCCATGCAGGACCCCACAATCAAAGTGCTCCTGACAGATGGCCATCCAACCTCTGCTTAAAGACCTCCAAAGACGGGGACTCCACATGCCCGAGGCAGTGCATTCCACCATCGAACCGCCCTTACCATCAAAAAGTTCTTCCTAATGTTTAGGTGGAATTGCCTTTCTCTTAGTTTAAATGCATTACTCCGTGTCCTAGTCTCTGAAGCAACAGAGAACAAGCTAGTTCCCTCATTAACATGGCATCCCTTCATATATTTAAACATGGCTATCATGCCACCCCTTAACCTTCTCTTCTCCAGACTAAACAAACCCAGCTCCTTAAGTCTCTCCTCATAGGGCATCAATTCCTGACCTCTGACCATTCTGGTTGCTCTCCTCTGGACACGCTCCAATCATAATTCAGTAGGCAAGGAATAACCTTGTATTAGCTCAACATAACACTTGCAGTAGTCCACCGAATGGATGGGATGTTGATGACCCAAATACCAGATGCAGTGTTCTTGGGCCAAATTTGTGTAGTCTTGCAAGTGCAGGCCAACTTGTTAGTAGGCATGGCTCTCTGCCCAGCTGCCTTGAAGATATGCCAAACGTTATAACCAAGTTATGCCTAAATGCTCACCTGAATACAGGCGCTCTTTTTGCATTGGAACTGGAACTGGCTCTCTGCCATGCAGAGAACCAGGCTGGTCTACTTACTCGCAAGCAAATCTACATGCAGTTAGTTGTGCCAGTTTGCTACTGTAAATGGCAGATTACATTGGGATAGGGAACAATATCTCTCAGTCTATGTATCCAGAAATCGTAAGACACTGTGAATTATCTACATAGAAGAAAGGTTAGTAGTTAATTGAATGAGGTCCTAACTTCATTCCAAAGAAACCTGAAAATGAAACTGATAATCAGTGATATCACTCAGGTTGACATGCCGACGGCACCAGGTTCTTTTTTAATGCCCTAGCGGCAGCAGCAGAAGAGCTGGTATTTAAATACCAACTTCCTCTACCTTTTAAGGAGACTCAAACAGGCTTACAATCTCCTTCCCTTCCTCTCCCCACAACAGACACATTGTGAGGTAGGTGGGGCTGACAGAGTTCAGAGAGAATTGTGACTAGCCAGCAAGACACCTGCATGATTTATGAGGGTCTTTAGAAGACCTCTCAAATGAGAGGAAACTAGGGAGAGAGTCCTCAGAATCAAGACCAAGTGCTGCTGACAATGCAAGGTCGTCCCTTCTTATCCTAGCATTGAAATCGCCAGCAATGACGATTCTGATGGAGGGAAAGCTCTGTTCTGTTCTGAAGGTAGTGGGCTATTACAATGGATTGTTCACAGTCAGTTACAGATTGAACTCCTTGTTCTCTCATTCTTCCCTTCCCACTACTGCACTTGATTGTGACTAGCCCAAGGTCCCCCAGCTGGCTTCAAGTGGAGGAGTGGGGAATCAAACCCAGTTCACCAGATTAGAGCCCTCCGCTTATGCAGAGGAGCGAGGAATCAAAGCCGGTTCTCTAGATGAGAGTCCACCGCTCTTAACAACTACACCACACTGGCTGTCTGTACATTTACAGTAACAACCAGCTGGCTCAGATGTACTCTTAGGAAGAACTCTCTCAGAAACATCAGGACATTGCTTTTCCTTTGCTTCGTTCCAAGATTCAGCAAAAGAGATACAAACTTTATCAGTGATAATATTTGTGGTGGTCATTATCTCTTTGTGGGGACGCTCATATTTATCCGAGTGCCCTTTTGTTTAACAACAAATGAAAGGGATTTTCTTTTACTACTGGGTTTTTTTTTTGCACCTGAACAAATCAATGAAATAAACCATCTCTAAAGTATTCTGACATGGCCTTGAAGACGCTTTATTAAAAACAATATATCAAGTGCTGAGAGGGAAGTGATTTAATTGCTTCAGTCCAATGTGTTGTCTTTATTTTCCTTTGAAATGCCTCCCTGTATATTAATAACCTTGATTCAAAGAAAGGGATTTAATACTTTACGGCAATTTAATCTAGCACAAAATATTGCGGGAAGAGGTTACCAAAATGAGTGTGTGTTTATCATTCTGTGAGATGACGTTTTATGGGTTTGACAATAAAGAGAGTTTTATCTCATTTGATTTGGTAACTTTCTTGCCTGCCTTCTCCCCAATCCAGTTGTGTTTATACATATTTGTATAGGCAAGAAAGAATTTCGTAGCTTATTAAGATGGCAACTTATTCATAGGCTGTATACAAAATATTAGGGAAGAAATAAAATGTTCACAAGAGTTGTATACTCCCAAACAATACGAGCTAATGAAAGCAGCAACCTTTAAAAGGCAACATGAATTCTGCAGACTGTTAAAACAACCAAATTTATATCTTTGATATGTCTACTAAAATAATGGTACTGCTTCATGTATCCATTTTGTGAATCCCATTGGAAACAAAATCACCAGCTGGCCACCTCTACAAAGTCTGTATATTCTACTGTTACATATTTAAGATGTAGGTTTACAACAACCAGCTTGTATTAATAGCGTAAAAAGAGGCCAGATATTTGCTGGGTAAGCTGCTATAATTCCTATAGCTTTTGGTTTTCATTGTGTAAAGTCCTTTGAACCTAATTATAGCATTTATGTTTATTCTCACAGCAATCCTTTCAAACTGGTTATTAATATTTCCATTTTATAGATGCAAAACTGACGGCTTGTCCAGTCCAGTTTGCCATCTAGGAAACCATATTGGATCTCAGGACTAGTTAAGTGATAAATCCTCAGGAGAAATTCCATTTTAAATCCCACATTCAGTCTGTGAGCAGCAATTTTGTTAGAAATCTCTTTCGTAAAGTATTTGCTCATTAGAATTATGGTCAGTTCCATTTCTATGGTGATTCTTCAACAGGTTGTTCCAAATAAATGGCCATGAATGTGTATTTCACTTAGTCATACTGCATCATAGGTTTTGTAGTGTTACAGATGCACAGTAAGTAGCTTGTATCTCACAGTCCATAACTATTGATTTTTGTTTTAAAAACTCACGTCTGAAATATATGAATGGAAGCAGAACAAGATGAGAAAAGGAAAAACCACTTTTACATAAGCTTATATTAATGACATTACATCCATTTTATCCGTAATGCACTTTAATTTGTATGTAAACCCCCTGATCAAAATCATTAGGACTTCAGAATGGGTTGTTGCCAATATGCAGATGACATGTAGTTTTATATATCACCATCTAAGTAGTCAGAAATAGTTGTAAAACTCCTGGGCCAGTGTTTTGAGGATGTGGTACAGTTGCCAGGCTGATCAGCAGGAGATGGGGAGGCAGGGACATAAGGTAGGGGAGCATGCAATTGGCATCCCATAATGACATGACTTCTGGCACAATCCAGAAGTGACATCACTGTGTCAGGTGTGCTGCTGTTACATTCGCCCCAAACTCAAATGCTAAAGTGTCATCTGTTGTAATGACATCAGTTCTGGGTTGCGCCGGAAGTGATGTTATCACACTAGGAATGCCAATCACCCCCCATTTCAACTGCCATTTCCATCCCACCACCCATCTGGGCAATAGGCAGGGGTGGTGGGGGACAGGAGACCTTCTGCCTCCAGAGGGTAGTAGGCAACCCTAGGCTGTGATCAAGTGGTTGAGGGCAAACAAACTGAAGCTTAATCCAGAAAAGACAGAGGCAATGCTGGTTGAGAGGGCACAGTGCTTAGCTAGGGTCAATCTACCAACCTTAGCTGGGGTTAGGCTTGCTCTAGTAGATCATTAACAGCCTGGACCTGATCTTTTCAATAAATGAGCAGGCTAAGGGTGCTTTCTTTCCATTACAGCTGGCTTGTAAGCTTCCCACTTATTTAGACTCTACCTTGCTGATCCACACAACTCCAGAATGGGTCTTGCCATATGTGGGGCTTCCTTTGATGACATCTTGAAAGCTTCAATTGGTGCAGAATGCAGCAGCGAAACATCTGTATGGAATCAGGTACTGTGAAATAGAGCACCAGTTCTGCATTAACTGCTTTTGTTGCCTATTTGCTTCTGGGCCCAATTCAAAATGCTGGTTATCACCTTTAAAGCCATGCATAGCCTGGGACTCTCATATCTCCCTGTGTTAGACCAAGGCAGCCTTCTCCTGGTGGTGAGAACCTATGATGGCCCATGTAGCAACAGTCTGGTCACAAGCTTTCTTTGTGGTAAGTCCATTCACCTGTTCCATTCCAGAAGGTATTTGGTGGAAGGTAAACTGTTTTAGCTGTGTTGACCCTCTTATCCCACTGTAGCTCTTCTTTTGCATCTATTATTTATTTATTCAAAACATTTATAGGCTGCTTTTCTACCCAAATAGGGTCCTCATGGACTTGAATACTGAGACATTAAAACATTTAAAACATTAAAACTTCATTTAAAATGTAAATATTTAATGACACAATAAAAACATATAGACATACAAACAAATGCAAACAACAGGGAGGAAGACAAGTAAGAGTTCATTGGGGGTACCCAAATTAAACAAGAAAGAAGTCACCCACTGATGGATAGGGTTGCCAACCTCCAGGTGGTGGCTGGAGATCTGCTATTACAACTTATCTCCAGGTGATAAAAATCAGTTCCCCTGGAGAAAATGGCCACTTTGGCAATTGGACTCTATGGCATTGAAGTCCCTCCCCTCTCCAAACCCTGTCCTTTTCAGACTCCACTCCCCAAATCTCCAGGTATTTCCCAACCTGGAGCTGGCAACCCTACTGGTGGAAGACAACAACTGAGGAAGACACATGTATCTTCCTGGAGTGGGAGTTCCAAAGTCTTGGGGCCATGACCTAGAAGGCCTTTCTCAGGTTGCCACCCATCTAGCCTCAGACAACAGTGTGTGTGAAAAGGATCTTGGGGTCTTAGTAGACCATACACTGAAAATGAGTCAGCAGTGTGATGCGGTAGCTAAAGAGGCAAATGCAATCTTGGGCTGCATCAACAGAAGTATAGTGTCCAGATCACGTGAAGTGATGGTATCGCTTTATTCTGCTCTGGTTAGACCTCACCTAGAGTATTGTGTTCAGTTTTCGGCACCACAATTTCAGAAAGATGTAGACAAGCTGGAACGTGTCCAGAGGAGAGCAACAAAGATGGTGAGGGGTCTGGAGACCAAGTCCTATGAGGAAAGGTTGAAGGAGCTGGGTTTAGCCTGAAGAGGAGAAGACTGAGAGGGGACATGATAACCATCTTCAAGTACTTGAAGGGCTGTCATATAGACGAGGGTGCCGAGTTGTTTTCTGTTGCCCCAAAAGGTCAGACCAGAACCAACGGGTTGAAATTAAATCAAAACAGTTTCCATCTAGACATTAGAAAGAATTTTCTAACAGTTAGAGTGGTTCCTCAGTGGAACAGGCTTCCTCGGGAGGTGGTAAGTGCTCCTTCCCTGGAGGTTTTTAAGCAGAAACTAGATGGCCATCTGTCAACAATGCTGATTCTATGACCTTAGGCAATTCATGAGAGGGAGGGCATCTTGGCCATCTTCTGGGCATGGAGTAGGGGTCACTGGGTGTGTGTGGGGGAGGTAGTTGTGAAATTCCTGCATTGGGCAGGGGGTTGGACTAGATGACCCTGGTGATACTTTCCAACTCTATGATTCTAACAGGGCACCTGAAGGAAGGCCTCCAAAAGTGACCAGAGTGGATGGGTAGGTTCATAAGCATTCCCCCTATTTCAGTGTTCCTCTCTTTTATATAAATATGCGAATACCAGCTCTGCTGTATACAGATGCTGTTGCATACCACTGTTCTGGCTTGGCCAATTTTCCTGCAGAAGTACCAGTCAGTGGCGTGGCTTCTCACGGAGAAGGAAAAACAAAATTTTTCCTTCATGGAAAGAGAATATTATTAGTAATAGAATCTTATGGAACTCTATGTTGCCTCATTAATGTCAGCATATTTTATCATTTACTGGGTTGTAGAATAATAGTGCTTTCTGAGCACCTTCTATTTGAGCAACTCCAAGCCCTACACTAATTTTAATTAGGTAAGTACAAGGGAGAGAGAACGTCTTACCTGCATGGGATATTAAATATTATTTCCCATGGAGCAAGGAAATTAAATGGTGCCTCTGGTAGCACAAGAGAAATAAAATGTTGTAACTTCCATTCATGATCTCTCATCAGGCACAATTAATGTCTAACTAACATGTTAATTTTTTGTTATTTATTTAACATTTCTAGCCCACTTTTCGTTTCGAAAATGGAAAATTCAAATCAGCTTGCTGCATAATGTTAAGCAAACCAGCATTGCTCAGATTACAACAGTGTAACTACAATGAGAACTATCATCCCTGAAGAACTGGATCTTATCTTATGATTAGGCAAGCATCTTCCATTAAGGTTGCTGACCTCCAGGTACTAGCTGGAGATCCCCTGATATTAGAACTGATCTCCAGCTGATAGAGATCAGAACACTTGGAGAAAATGGCCACTTTGGCAATTGGACTCTATGGCAATGAAGTCCCTCCCCAAACCCTGCCCTCCTCAGGCTCCATCCCCCAAACCTCCCATCGGTGGTGAAGAAGGACCTGGCAACCCTATCTTCCATCGATTTCAAGTAGTAGTGGTTGTGGTGAAGGAGTGTTGAGCATGCCATCTAGAAGAGTATTGTCTTAGTAACAAGTGGGAGGCCCACAGGACTCGTGGGGGGGATGCCATCTTTCCTCCCCCCATAGAGGCTCCAGCCCCCACTTCTAGGGTTGCCAAACTCCAGGTAGACTCCCTGGCATTGAAGTCCATCCCCTCCCCAAACCCTGCCCTCCTCCACCCCCCAAATCTCAGCAGCATCAGTGACAGTGCCTGGGAGCAGCTTTCAGTGTCCTCCGTTGTGGCAGCATGGCTCAGAACCTCTCCCAGCATCCACTACTGCGAAGGCAGAGCCCAGAGACTCTCCTGGCATCCACCGCAGCTGCAGCCAGGCACAGAGCCACTCCCAGCCACCGCTGCCATGGAAGCCACACCCAAAGTGGCTCCCGACCTCCTCTGCCATAGAGACAGCCACCAGTTGAGCTGGTAAGTGCGGGGGGAATTTAAACCCCCAAAGCTTATATGCTTTTGGTGACCTGTTCTCAAGAGGAAATGAGCTCAACATAGGGGCTATGGCTCAATCGTAGAGCACATGCTTTATATCGGCAAGTTCTCAGATTCAGTCCCTGGCATCTGCAGTTAGAAGACAGCACAAGATGGAGAAGACATTTCTCTGCCTGAGACCTCGGGGAACCATTGACAGACCTGATACTATTGCATCAGATGGACCGATGGTCTCACTTGGTCGAAGGTCGAGTCACATGTTCATACAAACAGCTGCCACTTGTTGACAGTCTTCATGCACAGGGCTATATATGTCTGCACTCTTCACAGCCAAGATGTTTAGGACCAGAGGCATCTCCCCAATGACATGATGACAATCCTATTTTAGGGGCCTTACAGAAACACAGATATAGAATGTTATGGAAGACAATGAAGATAGGCTGTGGCTCAGTGGCAGAGCATCTTTTTGCATGCATAAAGATACAGGTTCAAGCCCTAACATTGTCAATTAGCAGGTGAGAGACCTCCGCCGGAGACACTGGAGAGTTGTTGTCTTATACTAAATCAAACCATTGAGTCTATCAGGGCCAATTTTCTGACTCAGTATAAGTCAGCTTCATTTGTGGCACACAAGAAATGCTCTGAAACTGTTTCCTAACTGCTCACTGTGTGTGTAAAGGGCCATTAAGTCACAGCTGACTTATGGCAACCCAGTAGACTAACAGAGGTGGTTTGCCATTGTCTTTCTTTGCATTGTGCCCCTGGTAGTCCTTGATGGTCTCCCAACCAAGTACTAGCCAGGACCGATCCTGCTTAGCTTCCCTGGCAAGTATTTGGATGGGAGACCTCCAAAGAATACCAGGGTCATGATGCAGAGGCAGGCAATGGCAAACCACTCCTGAATATCTCTTGCCTTGAAAACCCCACCAGGGGTTGCCATAAGTCAGATGTGACTTGATGGCAAACCAAACAAACAAGCAAAACCTGCTCACTCCTTATAATAAGGAGTGTCAGGATCACTTGAACCATCTCAAGGAACTAGATGAACATCTAAAGGATTCTTTTGAGAGCTTCAGGGTTTGGTGAGGAGGTGTTGGTTTTTGTCAGCACCAGGCTATTGCAGGCACCATTTTTTGACCAGTAGCTTCTCCTTACATCCACATGAGCAACTGATGTGGGATGCATCTCCACATCTGGATGAGCATTCTCATTCAGGGCCTGAAATAATTGTGCCTGACTAACTGTGCACTAGAGAGCCAACATGGTGTAGCGGTTAAGAGCAGCGGACTCTAATCTAGAGAACCAGGTTCGATTCCCCATTCCTCCACACGTGACCTTAGACTAGTCACAATTCTCTCAGAACTCTCTCAGCCCATGCAGAGACAGGCAATGGCAAACCACCTCCCAACGTCTCTTGCCTTGAAAATTCTATGGGATAACCATAAATCAGCTGTGACTTGATGGCACCTTCCCCCACAGTTGTGCACCAACTATAGTCTGATGTGGTTCTTGGTACCTGTTTAATTTGCGCATCCAAGTATTGCTTGTAAAAAAAATACTCAGCACAGAAATATTGTAAAAGTGGATCTCGGGGAGGACTTGTGAACTGAAAGCAGGTGTTTGATAATGACACTCAGAGCCATCATTTCAGAAGGGTAGCATTAATGCCGGTCCATTAGTGCGACATGTAGGAGAGTATCCTGGGGATTTCTGCTTGCTGTAATGGCAGTCTCTTCCATCTTATGCAGACTTGCAGATCTCCATCACCCCAGAAGATGGAAGGACTTGCCTTTGGGAGATCAGCCGTGCACGGGTGAGCTAGAGGACCCTGCTAATAGAGCCCTGGGGATGGGAACACCTACAACTCGAGCAAGAAACAAGTCAAATAATGTACAGCCTCTCAATTACTTTAGAGATGTAAGATGCTGCAGCCTGCTCATTAACCAGGGTTGTAAAATGGCACATTTGCCGTGTCATTATTCTTTCCAACGTTTCCCTGACAGGCGTCTAAAAGGTTTATCAGAACTGGTTCTGACTCACTGGAAGTGCCACTGGCTGAATAACTGGAGGATTTTCTGCCTGTGCCTGTGAATGTCAAATTATTGCTTTTCTAGTCAGCTTCATCCAATATTGTCTACAAATATAACATGTGTAAAAACTGGAAGTTATGTTATGAATATGTCTAGTAAGCTATGTAATACTGGGAATGAAAATGATTAGTTTTAATGTTATAATATAAAATATATAATAGAATTTATTGAAGGTATATAAGTATATATAGGTTGATAGAATGATTCAAGAAGGGTTAACTCTTTGATGCAATTTTAAGGTTTTTTATCTTAAGAGAAAGACAGTGACTAAAAAGCAGTAGACTGAATGTTATGAAACAATAGATTTACTATTACAAAGTTATGTTAGTATGTACTGGGAAGACAACAAGAGGGAATCTAAGAAATGCTTTTAATGTCTGCTTAGGTAAAGTGTATTTTATTAGATTTTGTATGTGCATTGTGTTATTTGTGTATGTAATTTATTGAGAATGTATTATATGTGCGTATTTTGTTATATGTCTATATGAAATAAAAATATATTTTTTAAAATGCAAATATAACGTGTTCATACACACACGCACACACACACATGTCTTCTCACAACCATATGGATGTTTATTTAGTTCAAGTGTTCTGGACCCTAAATTTTTTAGAATACTGGTCCCTGGATATCATATTTAATGCACATGTCTTCAGACATACACATTAACAAATCTATGCAGTATGAGGTACTGTATGAAAGATCCTTGCTGACTTTGGACAAAGCACTTCTACTCACTTTTCCCCCCCATTGTGCAGCTGATGCATTAAGAATCTCCCATTGTTCCATTTCTCATTTCCAGATTTTGTACAGACCTTTGTACATGCATGATCTGTTGCAGCATTTAGTTCCTCCAGCACATGTGTGATTTTTCTTCTCCTCCAAAAATCACAATTCTTGTAGGGTGTTTTACCAGTGTGTAGGAACTTGTGGACAAACTACATATCACAAACACTGTGCACATCAGTAAAACATCAGTAAAACATTCCTAGCCAAAGAATCTTGATTAAACTGTGTATATGTCTCTTCAAGGTTGCTTCTTTGCAGTGTTTTAGCAACAGGCACATTCCCATCAGTAGCACAGAGTGTCACCGGCCCCAACGTATGGCCAGGATTTTGGTATGGAAGCATGTCCCATTAGGCATGAGGCCTTATGAAATGTGTTAAAACGTGTTATAAAAATGATGTCTTCATAAGCTGGAATACCTTTGGCTGTATAAGCTCAAGGTTATGGAAGCAATCTAAGGTTTTGATAAACTAAAACACCTGTGACAGTATTAAGCTCAAGGCCTGCTATGCTGTAGAAATCAAGATATTGTAATCATTTAATAATACTGACCCATCTGAAGGTTACAGCTGTAGGTGCATCAGCTGCAGGAGCACTCATTTGACTAAGCAAATGGTAGACAAAGGTCATATCCACTAACCACTGCAGATGGCAGCCAAGTGTATAATACCCATTGTAGCTTGCAGCTGAATAACAGATTGAACTATTGACAGACCAAGTTATAGTTTATTTATAGAATGCTTTAGCTAAAGGATGCTGGAACTAAAGTTGACTGGACCAGCAGATCTATAAGATAAATGGCTCTGATAAGGATTCTAAAAGGTATAAATAGAGATCTCTCTCTGGCTACAGGGGAGAGAGGTTCCTGATGGTCTAAATATGCTGACCTATGGACTTCCTCCATCTATCAAAGATGTAAAACTTTGACAGCCTATTTCTTGCATGAATTAGGAACCTGATTCTTGCGTGAATTAGGAGAAATAATTTATTCTTGTCTCTATTTCTGGAGAACTCTTACAAAGAGAGGTATTATGCCACACAGTCTGTCTCTCTGAAGACTGATTGTCTGGAATAACTGTCTGTACAATGCTTCATCCTGAATATGTGATGAAGGTCCTTATACTCTAAGGATTATAAGGGTATGGATCTTACCATGTTTGAATATGGTGACATTGAGAACTCATTTGTTCTAACAAGACTAATGTCTTCTCATAAGATCTATCTTATGTATAGACTTCCTAGTTCTGACAGACAAGATGGAAATGCCACTACCAGAGCATATTCCAGGGGTTTCTCTACACAAGGAGGAAGCTCTGAATATACTCTGCAGTCAGTTCTAAGGCTAAGGTCCCACACAGAACTGTCTGACATACACATGCATACATAAACATGAATTACCGCCAACAAGGGCTAACACATAGAATTACTCTAATTGGAATACATATAATTGGGATACATGGATGGAGATCCATGGAGCCTTAAGCTCTTAAATTGAACTATACTCAGAGTATCTAAGATTGGCACTGCCAGAGAGATTGTAGAATAGAGTTTATACTCTACACATAATGTTAAGCTTTACACATAGCTTCAAATACTGATTAATTACAGTAGATCTCTTAGCTATACAGCAATGCTTACAGCAAAGCATACTCAAAGATGGCTTTCACATAGCCTTTTCTAATCTGAACATGGGCTTCAAACCCATAAAACCTCAAACATATAGAGACTCTATGGTTTCATGCCTTCAGTCACAAACAGACTGATGTAAGAGCTATAGTAACAGCTCTAACATGAAATTATGGAACCAAAGAGATCTCTCATTGAAATAACAGAATAATACTTAGAGAATACCTGAAGGAAATCTAACTATTCTAGAATGAACTTATAGAATCCTTACAGAAACTCTGCAATGACATGACTGGGTAAAGTATGTCTTATATTTAAATAATTTGAATTAGAATACTTATTCAATGCACTAACCATTATTTTACAAGATTTCTGTAAACTGTATTATTTCCTGAATGAAATATATACTTGGGAAACTCTCATATAGAGTCATAGAAATTGTTGATATTGCTAATATTCCTTTCATACATAAAATGACATTATTGTTCCTATTGAACTAACTAATATAGTTTTTATTTCTGTAACCATTTACATGCATATACTTTATGTGAAATAAATAGTATTTTTATTTAAATATTCTTTTCATATTTTTACTGGAACAATTCAATAGAAAGTCTATCTCGCGAGAGATGGAAAGTGTTGATCCCTGCTTAGTGGGTAACGGGGTGAATAGATACAGATTCCTTTTTAGGAAGGGGTCAATTCTAGGAGCTGGGTTACCTTAACGGCACGGACCGTGACAAGAGAAGAAAAAACATGTAGATGAGCTGAAGGAACTGAAAGATGCTACAAACTGCACATGTGCAGTTAATTCCCAGATTAATTTTAGAAATTATTATAATTTAACAACAATTAAGGCAGAAAAGAGCAATGTACAAAGCAAAATCTCAAAACAGTAGAAGAAAAGAGTGGGAAAAACTCAGCACTTGTGTTTAATTTCCAAAAAACAGCAGCCAAATTTGGGGGCCTTGTTTTGGATGAATTATTTGGAAAAGAAGTACGAGCATCTCTTGCTGTCACTGTTAGACTTCTTTCAGCTTCCTTGCATGCAGAATACAATCTGTGTTCTAAGATTCACAATGTGTTTACTGAACATTCAGAGCCAGGACCATTACATCAGGCTCTACCCACAAGCTACTAGGCCCACCTTTTAATGGACCAAGGTGAGGAATTACCAGCCCTCAGCCTCAATTTTCTGCCCCCAAGGAACTCAGGAGCAGGAGAAAAAATGGTCTCCACATAGTGGCATTCTAGAAGACTAGTGACGGCAGCCAACACATTACCAGCCTGAAATGACATCGCATCCTCCTGAAATTCCAACTTCCCCAGGCACCCCTCCTTATCTTATTTGCTGAAGCAGTGTTGGGAAGTCTACATCCTACCCACATGATTTTGTGGAGAGTGTAGGTGGGAGGTTTTTAGGGCGAAGCCTGAGGAGAGCAGGGTTTGGGGAGGAGAGGGACTTCAATGCCATAGAGTCCAGTTGCCAAAGGGGCCATTTTCTCCAGGTGAATTGATCTCTATCAGCTGGAGATCAATTGTAATAGCAGGAGCTCTCCAGCTACTACTTGGAGGTTGGCAACCCTAGGAGAATGATCTATATGCTTAACACTGTACACACTTGGTGTAGTGGTTAAAATTTAGCCAAGGATCTGGGAGACCCAGGCTCACATCTCCACTCTGCCAGAGAAACTTGCTGGGTGACCTTGGGCTAATTCTGTCTCACCATAACCTAGCTAACAGGGTGGTCATTGTGGGGAATGAAGGAGGAGGGACTGATGTATAGTGCCTGAGCTCCTTAGAGGAAGGGCTGGGATAAAAATGGAGTGAAGAAATAAATAATGTGGATGTCAGGTACAGTGCATGCTAGCCCCTTCACTAGAGTTGCCAGCTCTGGGTTGGGCAATACCTGGCAATTTTTGGGGTGGAGTATCATGCCATAGAATCCACCTTCCAAAGCTGCCATTTTTTTCCAGGTGGACTGATCTCTACCACCTGGAGATCAGTTGTAATCTAAGGAGATCTCCAGCTACTACCTTAGGGTTGCCAGGTCCTTCTTCACCACCAGCGGAAGGTTTTTGGGGTGAAGCCTGAGGAGGGCAGGGTTTGGGGAAGGGAGGGACTTCAATGCCATAGAGTCCAATTGCCAAAGCAGCCATTCTCTCCAGGTGAACTGCTCTCTATTGGCTGGAGATCAGTTGTAATAGCAGGAGATCTCCAGCTAGTACCTGGAGGTTGGCAACCCTATACTACCTGGAGGTTGGCAACGCTTCCCTTCACCCCCAGAAATATTCATTTAAAGCCTGAACGAGGCTTACAGTGACTGCTCTTCATCTCCAATTTAAATATAAGCAAGCCAAGCAGTGTGAAGCAGTCAAGCCTGTACTGAGAAAGTTTCACAGAGAGAAAAAAGATAGAGATGGGTGATGCACCTGTCTTCAGGAGCAAGCAGAAGAAAAGAATCCAGGTGTTGAATAAATCCATTGTTGTGACTTCCTGATCCCAATGCGTTTCGCCTGTGGCATCAACAAGGGATCTATCGTAGCATAAGTATCCAGTATCACCGTGAAGAATGACTTATCCTATGATAGATCTCCTGATGAAGACACAGGCAAAATGTGTCAGGATCAGGAAGTAACAATAAAGGATTTATTCAACACCTGGATTCTTTTCTTCTGCTTGCTACTGCTGGTGTGGCCCTGACTTCTTCTTGCTACTGCTGGTGTGG
Organism: Euleptes europaea; assembly: GCF_029931775.1. NCBI lineage: Eukaryota > Metazoa > Chordata > Lepidosauria > Squamata > Sphaerodactylidae > Euleptes > Euleptes europaea. The sequence continues at coordinate 27,763,255 of NC_079317.1, forward strand.
CCCTGACTTCTTCCAGCACCTGAATTCAGGGACCGCCTTAGACCAAGCACAGTGTCTCCAGCAGACAGTTTTCATTTTCCAACTTTCATTCTTTATTGCATTTGTAGCCTACTTCATGACTCCGATGCATGGTTTGTGTATATGATTTATCCCTATCATATAAGATGATACATTTGCGATACATTTCATGTCATATAGAAGCAAATGTGTTTCCTCCAAGGTCATAAAAGGTCATAAAAGCTTAATTTTTTTTTTAAAGGATAACTAAAATGTACTACCATCAAGAAATTGAATTGTGCACCAGCATTGGATATTAAATAGGGCTTAGAAGACCAAGTCAACAGTGAAGTCAAAGAGCACAAGCAGGGTGTGGGAAAAGGCCTGGGGGCTGGCCCAGTTGATGTCCTCAGCCCAGAGGCAGTTCTTGGAAACTAAGGAGCAAACTCTGAGCTTGTAACTTTATAGGGTCCCTGAAAAGGATTTGCCATGGAGATCTGCTGAGTAGGCATAGCAGATAGCAAAGGATGATTTTGAATCTGTTGGTCAGTTGAGTAGGTAAAACTTCTATTGTATGCTGGGTGGTGTCCTCAAAACCCAGAAGTCATTCTACCAGGCTTACAACAGGTACCAGTTGCCATGGGTCAGCCCTCAGCAACATTCTCTGTGCATCTGTGCAAAGAAACATGGGGCTGTTCACATAGATGAAGTAGCCACTTAACCTTCACAATCTGTGCCTTCTCATGTACCGGACTACATGGAGATGTGTCCAGATCAGCTGTGCTATATGTGAATGCAGCCTGCAGCAGCCATTTGATTAGGACTAGGATGGTACTTTTTCCTAGTTGCTGTGAGCGTAGAAAGGTTAATGGGTTACTTTAGGCTGTATCTGCATTTAGACTGATATGCTAAGCATCTGTTCAGTTTAGCAAGCCCATAGTGAGGGGCACACTACAGAGACGAGCTCCTTGCCCATTAATAAGGTTGCAGTATATTCAATGATATTTTATCTGCAGAGAAAGTCCTGAAGATTGGTCGAATGTTTTGCCTTGGCCTGAAAAAGCAGCCTTGGCTTGTTTGTTTTGCACCATCCAGTTGTATTCTCACCTCTCCTTAAATGTTAGACAAATCAATCGAAGCCTGGAACTGGAGCCTTCACACATGACCTGTCGCCTTGCCCATTCTCATCTTTATTTAAGTCTTAAGCTGTGGCAGAGTAATGGGTAGAGACGTTGAGCTGGGCGGGCTGTGAACTTTATTTCTCAGGTTATCTTCAGCATGCCTCAGACACTGAATCATCAGGTTAGACAACAGTTCATCCAAATGTGTTGGTTTGCTCAAGTGATTATTCTGTGTGCCTTGACCTTTTTTTTCAATACAATCAGTGGCCTTTGCAGAAAAGGTTTTGAGAATGTAACATTATGTTTTAAAGGCTTGTAGCGTTCTTGGAAAAAAGGTGTTTTTGCTGTCTTTCTTCATCACATTGAATAGGTTCCACACAAAACTAATTGCCCCATTTACTAACATCTTATTCCCCTTTGTGCACGTTTTTGGGTTTCCTTAGCCCTTTCCAGGCATCACATGTATGCGTTCATGTCTTCACAACAACAATGTGGAGATCTAAATATTGTCGAAGGCTTTCACGGTCAGAGTTCATTGGTTCTTGTAGGTTATCCGGGCTGTGTAACCGTGGTCTTGGAATTTTCTTTCCTGACGTTTCGCCAGCAACTGTGGCAGGCATCTTCAGAGATGTGGAGATCCTCCTGATATGGATGGTCATGGTCATGATGCTGTGTGAATAGGGGAACACCTATATTTGGCATGTGTGTATAGCTTTTGTACGAAAACGAACAACTGGGTTTTCTTGGATTCTGGTTTGTGTATACTGGGGATGATGGATCAACATTTCATTAACTGGTTTGAACCAACCAGCCAGCTCTGCTGCAGAGCTCAGTAGGGCTGTCAATTCGGTTCGGTCCGAACTGAAAATCAACCGAATTTCCCCTGATTCGGTGATTTTCTGTTCGGACGGATCCGAACTCAAAACTGGCGGGCAACCGGGGGGCCGAATTCAGCGAGTTCGGGAGTTCGCAAATAAATCCGGCAAATTCGGCCCCCCTTCAGGGGAGCCCGCTGAAAGGCGCGGTCTGCCCTTTAAACTGATCTGAGCCTCCCAGCTGGGAGGCACAGATCAGTTTAAAGGGCAGCCCGCCCCCCTTCAGCGGGCTCCGCTGGAGAGGCTCGGGCTGCCCTTTAAACTGACCTGCGCCTCCCAGCTGGGAGGCTCAGATCAGTTTAAAGGGCAGCCCGCGCCTTTCAGCGGGCTCCGCTGGAGAGGCGCGGGCTGTCATTTAAACTGATCTGCGCCTCCCGGCCGGGAGGCACAAATCAGTTTAAAGGGCAGCCCGCCCCCCTTCAGCGGGCTCCGCTGGAGAGGCTCGGGCTGTCCTTTAAACTGATGTGTGCCTCCCGGCCGGGAGGCGCAGATCAGTTTAAATGACAGCCCGCGCCTCTCCAGCGGAGCCCGCTGAAGGGAGCGGGCTGCCCTTTAAACTGATCTGCGCCTCCCGGCCGGGAGGCGCAGATCAGTTTAAATGACAGCCCACGCCTCTCCAGCGGAGCCCGCTGAAAGGCGCGGGCTGCCCTTTAAACTGATCTGAGCCTCCCAGCCGGGAGGCGCAGATCAGTTTAAATGACAGCCCGCGCCTCTCCAGGGGAGCCCGCTGAAGGGGGGCGGGCTGCCCTTTAAACTGATCTGCGCCTCCCAGCTGGGAGGCGCAGATCAGTTTAAAGGGCCCCCGCGCGCCTTCAGGGAATCCCTCTGGGGGAATCCCTCTGAAGGAGCGCTGGGGCCGAATTTTCCCCCGAACTCTGGATCCCCCCGAATTACCGGGGATCCGAAGCGGGGGAGTTCGGACTTCGGCACGTACCGAACCCACAAGGGTCAAATTCGGCCGAATCCGAACTGTACCGAATTTTTTTTTTGACAGCGCTAGAGCTCAGGTAAACCCTAGGTGGCATGGGTGGGAGAAGCTACGGTGGCAATTGCTTTCTCTCCTGAGCAGCTCAAGCTCTGCCACAGCTGATGGCAAAAGCTTGGATAAGAATTAAGGATGCTCAGACACCCCCCTAGTTCAACTCACATTTTGCTTACTGGTTGTGAACAGGGATATGAGTTTTTTGTCAAGCAGTTTGGCTGATGTGAGCAGCTCAAGCCTGTTTGGCAGGTTGTTTTTGTGTGCATTCAAACAATCAGCAGTACAATGTTATCAGCAGCATTTCCACTCCACGGCTCCATGGGAATCTTAGGGCACTTTCACACAGCCCAAATAATGCACTTTCAATCCACTTTCAATGCACTTTGAAGGTGGATTTTACTGGCAAAATCCAGGGGGTTACTGCACTTTGTATTCCCAATGATGTATTAAGAGTTTGAAAATGTTATAAAAAAACATCGCTTTAAAAGGGTTTTTGGATACCATGGCTTATAAATGGTTGGAAGACGTCTTCACAGTTAAAGGGGCCAAACAAAGTGCGGACAGTATTTTTTATAACGTTTTCAAACTCTTAATACAATGGTGGGAATACATAGAAAGTGCGAACAGTATTTTTTATAACATTTTCAAACTCTTAATACATTGCTGGGAATACAAGTGCGGTAACCCCCCCCACTTGCAAACGATCCTTAAGGTTCACTGAAAGTGGATTGAAGGTGCATTATTTGGGCTGTGTGAAAGTGCCCCTAGTCTTCTCCAGTGTGGTGTAGTGGTTAAGAATGGTGGTTTGGAGTGGTGGACCTCCACCTGAGACCCTGGAGAGTTGCAGCCAGTCAGAGTAGACAATACTGACTTTGATGGACCAATTGATGGTCTAGTTTAGTGTAAGGCAGCTTCATGTGTAACTATAGCAGAAACCCCAATCCGGCAGGGCCCCTACTTTGTACAATACTTTGCAATTAATACTTATATGAAACTATTGTATGCAAACTCCCCCTGTGTTAGGATTGATATTCTGGGAAGATTGGCTACAGGATGTACTTTTCAGCAGTGTCTCTGTAACTGAGCAGCTATAATTGTTTTAAAATCAAGAATACATTTTAACAATGAGCATATTTGGTGTTTATGGAGTGCAATCTGGTACTGTCTAGAATGTCTAAAAAAGCTGAGCCAGTGGTTTCTGGAGTGTTCACAGAACTAGACATGCACAACCATCTGCCAGTTACTAACAGCGCAACTCTAAGAACACTTTCCTGGGAATAAGCCCTATTAAACAGATCTGAGTAGATGCTGAGTGAATTTCCTTAGGATTATTCCCTAAATATGTAGTTCAGTCAGTAGAGGGATAAAAAGACATCATCTAAATGTGGTTCTGGTATAGTGACCTGTATTGCTAGAAGAAACCATTTGACTGCTGACAATATGCAGATTTAAATATACCTTCAGGTATAGTCTTTCCATAAACTAAGAAACCAACCTGATTTATTTGCTTGGCTTTTAATTCTTAAATTTATTAGCTCTCTGTAGTCATTGCAGATACAAACTCAATCTTAATTGTTCCATTTTTATTCTCACTGAAAACACAGTAAATCTTAATGGTTGTGCTTGGAACATTAAGAGGCAAAGTAGTAGCTGCAGGAAAAAAAGTATTAAAAACATTAAATTAGCAATGGCATAATAACATTTTCAAGCTGTTCATCAGAATTTATACTGAGTTGGAGAGAGTAATTGTCCCAAGGAATTCTTAAAGGGGCCTTCTGACAGAATCATGCTCCACTCCCAAGATGCCCCTATACGACCTTTCTATCTTTCCCAGCTGCCCATTTTGAGACTTTCAGAACGATGAAAATAATATTTTCCCACTTTAATTATAGTGCTGGTTAAGAATGCATTCTGTTGTTTTCACTCTGTTACTAGTTCACACGCTGTTTGTTTATAGCTCTCCGAAAACCCATTTTAATAAGGTCAGATTTGCAATTTAAATTAACTTTAATATTTCTTGCAAACTCTAGAAGAGTTTGTTTATGAAATGGGGTAGACTACTGGAAATTTATTAGGGTTTTTAAAAAATAAAAAACCCTTTGTTTTATTTTCAAAACAATATTTCATAGGAAATAAATAGCTATGCCTTTTAATTTCACACACAAAAAAAACAAAGAAAACCAAGAACAAAGACAAATTGAGTATTTAACTTGGCATTTGAGTTGACTGAAACAATTCACAATGAGCTAACCCTTTAGGCAAATTGAGTTTTCTACCATGTTTGCCAGAATTCCACATGTAAAATAAAACTGACCGTCCATTGGAATAAATCAGCAAACATTTTGCATGTTCAGCTGTCTGCCCATTGATGGCATTGGTACTATTTTCTCCACATTCTTCTCTTGTTGTGAACTAAAATTCATTATGTGATATTTATTATTTTAATTTACAGAATGTTATGTTCCACTTTTCTGCCCAATCAGGGCCACCAAGGAGGCGAACAATTAAAAGCAGAATATTATAAAACAATCATAAAACCAATTTAAAATCAAAAGTAAAATACAGTTCCAGCAAGTATGGGGCAGAGAGGAGGGGTCATCAAAGGAGTACCATTTGAAACAAGAAAGTCTTCACTGCTGGAGGAAGATAGTGATAGAAGGGAGGGGCTGTGGCTCAGTGGTAGAGCATCTGCTTGGCATGCAGAAGGTCCCAGGTTCAATTCCTGGCATTTCCAGTTAAATCGACTAGGCAAGTAGGTGATGTGAAAGACCTCTACCTGAGACCCTGGAGAGATGCTGCCGGTCTGAGTAGACAATACTGACTTGGATGGACCAAGGGTCTGATTCAGTATAAGGCAGCTTCATGTGTTCATGTGTTCAAAGGGACAGACAAATATCCCTGATGAGGGAGTTCCACTATTTTGGTGACATGACTGAGAAAGCTCTCTCTCATCTACCCTCAGAAAGCAGCGCCAGCCAAAGCAGGGCAGAGTCCGACTCTGGGTTGGGAAATTTGGGGGGTGGAGTCTGGGGAGGTCAGGGTTTGGGGAGGAGAGGGGTCTCAGCAGGATATAATGCCATAGAATCCATCCTCCAAACCAGGAGGGAAGGAGCTCCCCAAAGTGGCACCTGCAAATGTTTCAGGTAAGCATTGGATCAAGTAAAGGTAAGCATTGGATCATTATGGACCCATGGGGTGACGTCACATCATGACGTTTACAAGGCAGAGTATGTTTATGGGGAAATTTGCCATTGTCTTCCCCAGTCGTCTACACTTTACTCCCAGCAAGGTGGGTACTCATTTTACTGACCTCGGAAGGATGGAAGGCTGAGTCAACCTTGAACCGGCTACCTGAAACCGGCTTCCATCTGGATTGAAGTCAGGTCATGAGCAGACCTTTGACTGCAGTGCTGCAGCTTGTCTCCTCACTTGTCTGCATAGTAAGGTCTTCTTCTTCTTCTTCTTCTTCTTCTTCTTCTTCTTCTTCTTCTTCTTCTTCTTCTTCTTCTTCTTCTTCTTCTTCTTCTTCTTCTGAAATTAAATGAAGGTCCATAGTCCAGTGGTGGAGCCTATACTTTGCACTCTTTAGCTGTCAGTAGGGTTGTCAGCTCTGGGTTGGGAAATACCTGGAGATTTTGGGGGCAGAGCCTGAGGAGGGAGAGGTTTGGGGAGGGACTTCAATGCCATAGAGTCCAGTTGCCAAATCGGTCATTTTCTCCAGGTGAACTGATCTGTATCAGCTGGAACTTAGTTGTAATTGCAGGAGATCTCCAGCCAGACACCACCTGGAGGTTGGCAACCCTAGCTGTCAGGTTCAATCTTTTTTCTTTCTTTTTAAATACTCTTATGTAGCAGGACAATGAAAGACCTCTGCTTCAGACCTTGAAGAGCATATGTAGTAGTGGACGGACTAGTGTCTGATTCATTGTAATGCCATGTGAACTGGGCACACGTTCTTTACAGTGGTGACTCTGTGATAATGCCTTTTTATATAGATGGCCTTTTAAAATATTATCAACCAGCTTCCTTCTAATCCCTCTGAAGTGCAAGAGAGTTACTTCTTTATAATATATAGTAGAAAAGAACTTCCAGTTCACAAGATACTAAATCAAGACACAAGATACTAAATCAAAGAATGGCAGGACAATTCTACTAATGAAAACAAGTTGCTGGAAGAATATTGTATTTGAGACCTCTGTGTCAATACTGCCATTCTGTGATTGATGTTTACTTGATATTTCTGACAAATCCAATTGAAAATCCCGGCTTCCTAATTGAACTATAAGTTGTTAACATATTGTTAAGGCCCATGTTCACATGCAACACAGAATGGTAGTGAGCCTTGAGCTCATTCCATGGAATTATGCAAATGGATTTAAGAATATAAGAAGATAAGAAAAGCCATGCTGGATCAGACCAAGGCCCATCAAGTCCAGCAGTCGGTTCACACAGTGGCCAACCAGGTGCCTCTAGGAAACCCACAAACAAGATGACTTCATCAGCATTATCCTGCCTGTGTTCCACAGGCCCTCCATAGTGTTATGAGCATAACATAGCAGAGAGAGAGAGAGAGAGAGAGAGAGAGAGAGGTGGAGGGAGGGAGAAAAGGAGAGAGATGGAGGAAGGGAGGGCGGGTAGATGCTGGAGGATGCTGTTCAAATGGAGCTCAGAAGAGGCATAGAAGAGACATTGAAGCAAGAGGACTGGGCTTGGAAAAAGAAGATGCGGGGAAGCAGATTAGAAAGGCAGGGTAGAATGCTTCATATGGTGCCCAATACAGCAATCCCAATATCGTTGCAAAGGCCCAAAGTAGTGAGGGAAAGGTGTGAGAAAGAAAAGGTCTCAGGCCAGGAGTCCAGTAATGGAAGAGCAATTCTGACGAGGGTCTGACCTCAGATTGCTGGCTCAGGGCCCTTAGACTCTTTTACCTGTGCATTTTTCTAGTGGGACTTAAATGTCTATGGTTGGGAGTTAGAACCCTCTCTACTACTGGGCCAAGCTTTAGGATCTGGGCTGTAATTGGGGAATCTGGGATTGTTCTTTGATTGGAATCTATGTCCTCATTGGGGGAAATGTCAAGATGTAGTAGGCAAGAGAGAAGCGCCGGGCTGGGATGACTGTATTTCCTGGGTGGTAGGCATAACTCATGTCTGCCAACAATAGCCAGGAGTGGGGTAGATGGTTTTAGCCATGTATTTGATTAGGTTTCTATGTATTTGATTAGGTGCTTAAATTGTACGGATGATTCTTGAGTGATTTTGGAGGCTGTTTATTGTCCTGTAAGCTCTTGATTATTAATCATACTTGAGAGGTTGATGAATTTCAGGCAGCCACACAATAAAGCCTTTGACTAGACATTTCAGAGGTCTCATAATTGGGCTACTTCCTTGTGCACTGGCCTCTTAATTGCACATAGCCTGATCCTAATTGTTCAGCTTTAATATCACACCTTGGTCCTCCTGCAACTTCAAACATCACAAGGCCTGAGAAGTCATGTGGGGGAAGGCTTCAATGCAAACCCTCCAACCATCAGGAGTCTTTGGAAGGCATCAGAGTGGGGGCTGAAGTGATGAGGGTAATCGAGTGAGTTTCCCCCTCTTTTCTATTGCACCAGTCAAAGGATGGTAGGATCTAAGGCAATGGGTTGGCTCCCATGGAGATATCCTTCGTGTTTTCCTCCAAAGGAAGGGTCCTTCTACTGGTGCAAGAGGTTCTTCTACAATAAGGCAAGTCAGTGAAGTGCCCCCACCAGCAGAATGTACTTGTGGGATCCAGTTCAAGGTCTCAGGGAATCCATATTCTTGCATTGTCATTTGTCTGACACACATCATCTCCCCCCACCATGGGAAAAAGATCATACAGATGGAACAAATCACGGGTATATTTGTATATGCCATTGGTCAATTCATGCCAGATGTTAGTAGTTTTGTGCCAAATATTCAGACTACTCAGGTTCAGTTCTGACCTGATCAAATACCTAATCAGAGTCAAGGAAAGATAGAATATGGTATGCAGATTGAATATGATACGTCTTAGCTTTGTGATTGACGTGTGAAGATTGACAGGCTGCTCATATTTGCATCCCGGTGTGCATCTTAATGAAATCATACCTGTGTGAGATTTCTCTCCATTTTGGTTTGCAGTTATTTTTGATCCATTTTTTACTTATTCCTAAATTAATTATCTAGAATATGTTTTATATGCCACTTGGTTTTAAAGCCAGTGTTGCTGGAGCAGTTGAAATGTCAAGTCTGTCTGAAGCAAAATAATTTTTGTCTTTTGATTTTTTCTTTGAGAAAAAATAACATTTTCTTTGTTAAAACTGGAAATGCATGCTGAGTTTGAGAACGCCAAAAAAAAGTCTTCTGTAGTCTCAGTCAAACAAAGCATTGTTCAGAGTACAGGAATAATTTAAAAGAATCGTTATTTTTTCTCCTGCTTAGAGCTTTGATCAGGAACCACAGTAAAGAGAGAGAGAGAAGGATGCTTTGAACATAATTTGTATGGGCATTTTGGACTGGTTCTTATGAATGTTTTGCACTTTTTCTCTTTAGCAGAGAATTCAACAGCAGTCCATATCATTGAGGAGAATTTTAACCAAAGGATACCACGGATGTTTCCTTTGGATACTTTGTGGCCTCATAACTATTGTGAGCAATCCCAAACAGTGGTTACATCCTTGAAGCCAATTGACTTTGATGAATTTAGAGGCGCATACATTTGCTTAGAGTTGTACTGAAGGTCACTAAAGTCTTCATTGTTATATTTGCTTTGTGAATTGACAACAGAATAATGGGGATGTCGACTGTGGATGAATCAAGATGGTCATCTCCTTGTTTCTTTTTGGTTTTGTATGTTGCCATGGTCCTCTGTTTTGGTCCGCCTCGTTTTTGTTGCTGTTGTTGCTCATGCTTTTGCTTTCACTGATTTTATGCCCTTCAGATGTTATGTTCCATTTATAGGCAATTGACAGAAAATGAAGTTGGAAAAATTTGTTAATTACCACAGGAAAAATGTGGTGAGAGGAAAGATAAACAGGTGCAAAAATAAAGATTCACAGGTTCATTTCTCACGCGGGAGAAACAAAATAAAAAAGGATGTTCCCAGCAAACCTATCAGCTTCTGAAATCTGCTCTCATGCTTAACATCAACATAAGATTGCAATTTTTGCAAATTCAGAACTTTATCAGCGGGTTAGCCCAAAGGGAGGATATTTTCAGGTCTCTGAATGTCTTTGAGAAAGTTACGGCATACTCAGGGCTACTACAGGACTCTTGAAAAAGTTCTATAATATTCTAGTTGATTTAGTGTATAGACATCCAGTTTATAGATCGAAATGGGAGGCAGACTTGAGGCAGAAGATACCAATTGAAAAATGGAGAAAATCTATAAAGCTATTTTGCGTACCTCAATAAACATCAATAATAGATAAAATGGGTTAAAACTTATGTTAGAATTAACAAGATGGTCAATAATACAACAGATCAATGCTGGCAATGCGCCATGGACAAAGGATCCCTTATCAGCCCTCTCTCATAATACTAGAACGTGGGGTCATCTGATGAAGCTGGAGGGTGAGAAATTCAAAACTGATAAAAGGAAGTATTCCTTCACACAATGCATAGTTAAATTGTGGAACTCCCTGCCCCAGGATGTGGTGATGGCTCCCAACTTGGAAGGCTTTAAGAGGGGAGTGGACATGTTCATGGAGGAGAAGGGTATTCATAGCTGCTAGTAAAAATGGATGCTAGTCATGATGCATACCTATTCTCTCCAGGATCAGAGGAGCATGCCTATTATATCGGGTGCTATGGAACACAGGTAGAATAATGCTGCTGCAGTCATCTTGTTTGTGGGCTTCCTAGAGGCATCTGGTTGGCCACTGTGTGAACTGACTGCTGGACTTGATGAGACTTGGTCTGATCCAGCATGGCTTTTCTTATGTTCTTATGCATTATGGTGGAGATGCCCGGCACTTTCTAGTTTCTGGCAAAAGATGTGTAGGATTTTGAGTGACATGATAAGAGAGGAGGTGGAAAGTACTCCAATGCTCATTTTGTTTGGTCAGATGGTCCCACAGTTGGAGAAAAAACATGGGTATTTTGAAAGAAATTTGATCTCGGCAGCAAGGATGTTGGTGGCCAAGCATTGGAATCAAACGAGGAGCCCTTCTGTCAAGCCTTGGCTTGGGAGATGTTGGCATATTACATTGATGGATAAGATTACATCATTTAAGCAAATGAAGAAAAGAGATTATCTGCACAGAAATTATTCACACAAAGATGGCTCCTATTTATAAAATACTGGAATAGTATTAAGACAAAGGAATCAATGCAGCCTTGGTCATTATCATTTTGAGACTTATGCTTTAATTCAGAGATTTGGACAGTATTATAAAGATGTTTTTCTACTTATTTTGATACCTGGATTTTGTCATAAGGGACGGTTGTAACACATTATTAAATAAACACTATTTAAAAAAAAAGAATAAGAAAAAACAGTTTACTTTGCATGAGAATTTCCTTGGTTGGTTCCTGTCAGAAATAAAAACCTGAGGTAGAGGAACATATCTTTCCAGTGTCAAAGTTCCAGAAAGCCTGAGGAAATAGAGAGTGACCAAGAAAGGATTTATGACAACCCACAAATTTTGCTGTGGGAAAGAAAGCCCCTTTACTTTAGGATATAAGTAGCCCCATAGATTCTGAAGATTATAGCACATCCTCACCATTTCAGGATGGTTATTGGCATAATATGGTTGACAAAAAGGTTCAGGAATGGAAGAGCTTATCCACCTGCCCTCCAGATTGTGTCCCTTTGTCTGCTATGAAGGTATGGGGGGAGAAACAATGGTGGGTACATTCTCTGGGGCATCCTTACATGCAATGTTGGTGACTCTATGTTTTCTTTTTTCGTTCATTTTAACAATAAACACATATACTACATGCACATGTTCTAACAAAAAAAGACAGAAATAACAGTTGACATAATAGCTGTTTGTCATGAAATGAATGCTTTCTAGCTAGCTTAACTGATTCTTTCCCATAATAATCTTGCATTTCTTAATGACTTCAAACATATTAATAGATTGCAATTTCCCCTGTCTGAATTGCATTGTGTGCTAGATTGCAGAGCATGATTTATTAATCTAATGACCAATCAAGGATAATTTCTTATATTTCCATGTCAGTGCAATTAAAATCCTTGCTTCAATTAAAAGATTAAAGCCAATTTGATCTTACCTCTAGTGCTAGTCTTTTTTTTTTTTTAATAGCCAGACATTATAGTGAATGGGGGCATGGGAATCAGAATAGACAGAGTGAAGACAAGACAGAGGGGTAATTTAAAAGGCAGTTGGCAATAGAAAATATTTGGCAAGTCAAAATAAAATACCTCATGTATCTGCTTTGGTACATCCGAATTAAACGATCACTACATCTTTGTTAATTAAGATGCCCAGTTACATCTGTCTCATGGCTATTCCACAAGAGAGTTGCATGGATGTGTGCCTGACCTCTGAAGAACATGAGAGAAGGGAGGCTAAATGAGAGAGGGAAAGAAATGATAGGTAGTACCAGAAGCTTGAGGATCAGAGAGAGAGAGAGAGAGAGAGAGAGAGAGAGATGTTGGGGAGCATAACAAAACTGAGAGATGTTGGGGAGCATAACAAAAGTCTCAGAACCTAAGTAGGGTCGGCCCTGGTTAGTACTTGAATGGGAGACCACCAAAGAATACCAGGTTCTTTATGCAGAGGAAGGCAATGGCAAACCACCTACATTACTGTTTTGTCTTGAAAACCCTACTGGGTTGCCATAAATTGGCTGCAACTTGATGGCACTTTAAACACACAATAACCATAAAGGTAAAGGTAGTCCCCTGTGCAAGCACCAGGTCATTACCGACCCATGGGGTGATGTCACATTACAACGTTTACTAGGCAGACTATGTTTATGGGCTGGCTTGCCACTGCCTTCCCCAGTCATCTACACTTTACCCCCAGAAAGCTGGGTACTCATTTTACCGACCTTGGAAGGATGGAAGGCTGAGTCAACCTTGAGCCAAAACCTGACTTCCGTCGGGATTGAATTCAGGTTATGAACAGAGCTTACACTGCAGTACTGCAGTTTACCACTCTGTGCCATGGGGCTCTCTACAATAACTATGCAAAAAGAAGAAGAAGAAGAAGAAGAGATTAGCAACAGTGTTCTTTCCCCATCAAATCTTGCATTAGTTGTCTAGTTTTGTATTCTGATCTACAATAATAAAATTAGTATATTGCTGAGGTCATACTATGTATCTTTGAACCCTGGGCTAATATTTATAATGTCTTCATAGCCAGAGCCATATAATAACCTCTTATAGCCTTAAGAGCTGCTTTATGTATATATGATTCAAACCTCTAATTTGCTTTGCAGTTAATACTTAACATTTGAATTGGTGATATATTTAATATTGAACATGGCATTATTGTTTTCATAGTGCATGGGCTATTCAAAGAATACAGAGGTCAGACTTCAATTACTGCTTTGTTGTAGATGAAGCTACAAAGAACCTGAGCTGTTGTTGATAGTTCTCCCTTAGCTTTCTGAACTGTGCTTACAGTTCCTGCTACAAGTCAGACAACATATTTGTTCTAGTTCCCCCTTTAAAACTGGAGGAATATCTATTGTAACAACTGTAGTGACCGCATGTGTGACTCTCAGTGGGTAGAAAGAGCATGAACGGTGTGTGGCAAGGGTCTAATTTGTCACTAATTTGCAGGCTGGGACAAAATAGCTACTCATCCCAAGTGAGTGGCATTGCATAGCTATCCCTGCAGACTTTTTTTTTAGCAGATTGTAATTCAAGATATCATTGTATATTTATGAAATTTCTCCCCAACAATGTTGTCCAGGCTGTCCTTATACTGAACCAGACCATTGGTCCAAGATCAGTATTGTCTTCTCAGTGGGGTTGCCAACCTCCAGGTACTAGCTGGAGATCTCCTGCTATTACAACTGATCTCCAGCCGACCGAGATCAGTTAACCTGGAGAAAATGGCTGCTTTGTTAATTGGACTCTATGGCATTGAAGTCCCTCCCCTCTCCAAACCCTATCTTCCTCAGGATCCGTCCCCAAAATCTCCAGGTATTTTCCAACCTGGAGCTGGCAACTCTTACTTCTCAGACTGGCAGGGCTCTCCAGATCACAGGTTGAAGTGTTTCACATCACCTGCGACCTGATTCTTTTAAGTATAGAAGTTAGGGATTGAACCTGGGACCTTCTGCATGACAAGCAGATGCTCTATCACTAAGCCATGCCCCCTGCCCATGAGGCTGTCACAGGCTTTGACATATCAGCACATGAAATATAGGATTGTGTTGTACATATGCAGCAATTATTCATTGTAAAACCTAAAATTACACATACAAACTACACAAACTGAACTGCAAACAGAATACAGCAGAGGTTTCTAAGACTGAAAAGCCTGGATATTCATTGATAGGGATTTGTATTCTTACAATTGCAAAGTCAGCACAAGATGTGACTTTTTTCCTTCTCTATGACTCATTGCCAGCTGGAGAAAGGAAAACAGTTTTCAAGATAACTTTAGTTCTCATTAAGGAGTAATTTTTACCAAGCAGCTATCCAGATGGTATAATATGCTGATTGAGATATACAGACCAAGACATGAAAATGCAAATAATTGTGTTTTATGGTTTAGATATGTTAACTTGATGCTATTGATTCATAAATAAGTTTAATCAAAGTGTAGTTTACTACAGATGAGAATGGTATTAAAATTGAATATGTAGAATGATTATAAAGCTCAGAATTGATTGTTTATAGTTAGACAGAATAACCTGATAAGACAGATGCCCATATTTGGAGATGGAAAGAAAATTTACCTAGCATGAGCAGTAAGAAGGAAATTATTATCTTCTCAAGGATCAGTACTTTTTCATGTGCTTGAAACAGTATAAATACAGGCACAGAAAGGCTAGTTCTTCAGACCTTTCTCAGAGGGTCTCAAGAAGAAGGCTATTGGTATGTATGGCTTTAAATATATTATTCTAGATATTGTGAATTAGATACTTTGAACTAAATCAGACTTATTTGACTGTTATAATTTGAAGTTGGATTTTAAAACTAAATAGTATATAGAACTTGCTTGCTTTACTGCATACATTGTAAAATACATTGTCACTGCATACATTGTCTATGAATGTGAAGACTTTGTAACTTGCATATACACATTTATATACATTTTTACTGTAAGTACATTAATAAAAAGACTTGCTTTTAAAAAGTAGGTAAAGTCGTTGAGTCCTGCTTAGTGGGTGACTGGCTGAATAAGATAACATATCACTTCTCAGGTAGTGGTGTTTTCTAAGAGCCTGTCACTTCAACAGCACGACCCGCTTCAAGGCCTAATCATGTACTAGATAAAATCCTGGTCTTTCTGAAGCCAGTGGCATACTTTCTAGCTGGACCAAAATTTGATTCACTCCATTTCATAACATTTTGGTGCATTGTCTAATATGTTTATCTCAGCTGCTGTTCAGCAACATTTTGTCATCTGTTTGGACAACAGAGTCTTGTCAACATCCGATTGCTTAGCCATGATGGCTTTGTTTGCTTCAAAACCTGGCAGGGGGCTTTGGGTTGAATTCCAAAAACTGTAATTTTACATGTACAGATGCACTATCTTGACTACCACAGACTTTGGCATGATTTATGCCAGTGAGCATATGGCTTTTCCCTTTAAAAAGTACTGTGGTGCTCACCAGAGGCCATTTTTGGAGTGTGAGAATTTCTGAGCACAATGTCTGCGTAGACACAGTATTAAATCTTACCCTTTTCATTTGTTGGGTCCCTGCAGGCCAGCACCATCCTAATTACCTCCAAAATGACTGCTGTTCACTCGTGCAGGTGAAATGTGTTTTATCATTTTCCATTCTTCAATTTATCTCCCTTTAACAGCTGATTGGTGCTTTGCGCATGGGATCACGATGAGCTTTTCCAAGGGAAACATTTGGATAAATAAAAACCAGAATCATGACTACATGATGGAAAGGCTTTCTGTGGGTTCCCCCTTCCCACAACGTACAAAGGTACTGAATCTGCTGGATGCTTTTGAGGATAAGGGTACATCAGAATATTTGATGGTCTATCAAGTAGTGGTGGGAATTAAACAATAATTTAAATGTTAAAAAGAAATAAAGAGGTTTTGCATTTATAACAAATGGGTGATGCATTATGAAATGGTATTAATGTTTCTTGTTATGCCCTCAGAGAAATATATGCCCACCACCCAAATGAATAAGGATTTCTCCCTAATTCCCTTCTTATTGCTATAATATTAGGGCCAGATTTTTTCAGAATTACTAACCATTCATCACCTGCAATTCTAAAGAACGGGGAGGGAGCACAGCAGGGTAAAACTGTCTTGTGTTTTCCCAACATGACCCTTTGGGTACTTCATTTCCGTCTCCCTTGACATATTTGCTCCCAATGTTGACATTTTTCAACCCTCTGTAAGAATTTTGACCCACCAGCCTTTCACTGTAAAGCCACCTGAAGGAAATCCCAGAGAAAGTGACCAAGATGGTGCTTTTGAAAAGGTCATGTTTGCTAGAACAGGGCTGCTATTAAAATATGAAATTCAAAGATCTGTTCTGTTTTGCCAAAGGGGAAGTGTGCTTTTTTGAAAAGGTATCTCAGCACCCATAATATTTGACAATGAACGTCGGTAAAATTAATCACAGTGTTTAACACTTGTATTAGTTTTGCGCATTAGTACTACCTTTAGTCCACCAGGAATCTATTTGTTCTTCAGCCTCATCGGATGCCCCCTTGAGTTCCAGTGGCAGAATGGTCTGCCCATTCACACATTCATGTCTGTCACTTGATGACTGACATCATTTGTCAGATACGATACCAAATTTATCTGTTACTATGGCCAGATTTGCCTGGCTGGCAACTAAAATAAGACAAAACGTGCTTAGAGCTCTGGAATAATCAATCTGTGATTAGAATTTGTATTGTTCTATGTGCAGTTTGGAGGATTTTATCTTTTTACCCCAGTTTTAATTTCTACTATGTTTTAATTATTTATATTATATTATTATTCCCTAATTATTATGTATGTAACTTTGATTTGTTAGGAGACTTGATGATCTATGACTGCAAATAAAGTCTGACTGACATCATTGGGTTATTTGCTTGTGTGGGTGGGTTATTTCAGCTAAAACACCACAGACAGAACTTTTCTATCTCCTGGTATCATCTCAAACACAGTGTTTTTCAAAGTACTTACTTCACACATTTAGATGCCGATTTTTATGTGCAGAGAAATTGTGACAGCTCTGCTAGTGCTGAGTTGGCCCACGCCCTAAATCAGATCCATCTGTCGGGAAGAAACTTGGGATCCCTGTCCTGTATGCTTGCTGCAACCCTTAACTAAAGTGTAGCTGTCTTTCAGAAATAATTTGTTGTAGTAGTTAAGAGTGTCCGACATCTGAGAGATCCAGGCTCAAGCCCCCACTTTGCTGTAGAAGCTTTCTGAGTGACCTTGGGACAGTCACACATTCTCAGCCTAACTTACCTCACAGAGTTGTTGTGAGGACAAAATGGAAGAGAAGTGAACAATGTAAGCTACTTTGGGTCCCCCTTGGGGAGAAAGGTGGGAAAGAAATCAAGCAAAATAAAGAAATCCATCCCCTTTGAGTCCTGCGTGTGTTAACTTTATACATCTTGATGACTGAGAGACTGTGAAAGGTATACATCTATAGGAGCCTAAGACTATAAAGACAACTCTGGATGGAATAAATATAAACAAATGTTAGACTTTACACTTTACGAACGTCTTTTTACTCAGTCTAAGGACTGCAAGTTTCTCCTACATTTATGTATGGCATAAGTGTATTCAGAATTGTATTATTCAGAACACTGAAGAAGGCTTTACAGCCGAAACATGTTTGGTCTGAGCTGTTTGGATACATTGTTGCACTGTTGTAATTTTGTGTTTTTATGTTTATTTGGCATGTTTAGAATAGCTATAGAAAGGCTTGAACAGGGCTACATACACATTGTTTATATTTATATTTATTTTTGTGTCTGTATTAAATTTACTATAAATTATTCACCAAATCACTTGTATCAATATTAGCCTATGGTTTCATGTTGATTCCTTGCCTTTTGGGTACCTTATTCAAGTGTGTGTTAAGTGCCATCAATTCACTTTCGACTCATGGCAACCCTATGAATCAATGTTCTCCAAAACATCCTATCATTAACAGCCTTGCTCAGGTTATGGCTTCCTTGATTGGGTCAATCCATCTCATAAGAACATAAGAAAAGCCCTGTTGGATCAGACCAAGGCCCATCAAGTCCAGCAGTCTGTTCAAACAGTGGCCAACCAGGTGCCTCTAGGAAGCCCACAAACAAGACAACTGCAGCAGCATTATCCTGCCTGTGTTCCACAGCACCTAATATAATAGGCATGCTCCTCTGGAGAGAATAGGTATGCATCATGACTAGTATCCGTTTTTACTAGTAGCCATGGATACCCCTCTCCTCCATGAACATGTCCACTCCCCTCTTAAAACCTTCCAAGTTGGCAGCCAGCACCACATCCTGGGGCAGGGAATCCCACAATCTAACTATGCATTGTGTAAAGAAATACTTCCTTTTATCTGTTTTGAATCTCTCACCCTCCAACTTCATCAGATTACCCCACATTCTGGTATTATGAGAAGGGGAGAAAAGCTCCTCCCTCTCCACCCTCTCCATAGAAGAGGTGTGCAAAAAAAAACCCTAATATAATAGGTGCTATTTTCTGCACCTTCTAAAGCTCTGCAATATCCTTTTTAAGGTATGGTGACCAGAATTGTACACAGTATTTCAGGTTTGGTCTCACCATAGATGTATACAAGGGCAGTATGATAGCAGCAGTTTTATTCTCTATTCCTTGTCTAATAATGGCCAGCATGGAATTTGCCTTTTTCACAGCAGCTGCTCACTGGGTTGACATCTTTATCGAGCTATCCACTACCTCCCCAAGATCCCTTTCTTGGTCCTTCACTGCCAGCTCAGATGCCATCATGTATATGTGAAGCTGGGATTTTTGGCCCCAATATGCATCACCTTACACTTGCTCACATTGAATCTCAAGTTGGGTCTTCCTCTTTTTCTGCTGCCTTTCTCCCCTCCCCCTCCCACGGCAGCCCCCAAAGCCTCCAACATGCTGTTCTTGTGAGTTCTGCCATCTCCAGGAGCAGCATTTTCAAAGGATGGTGTTGGGAGGGAGAGGTGAAAAAGTCACTCTCTATGGGCAGAAAATTGTTACGTCCATGAAAATACTTTGGCGGATCTCAGCCATAAGCTCCCTGTCCTAATTCCCTGCAGCCTTTGGATAAGCTGCTGTGATGTCACAGAATGTTATGAGGTGGTGCATCAAAAGGAGCCTAAGGACAGAAGGAGCTATAGATGGCTGTGAGTAAGGAATGTGGCGAGACAAGGTGGGCAGAATTTCATATATGCCCTCTGCTTTCTTGTGTAATTGAACAATTAAACTCCCCTGCAGAATCTTGTTGTGGAATTCATGATAAACATGAAGTGATGGCTTTATACTGATTATCAAAGTTTAGGCATTGAAGCACAACAATCAATTAAACTGTTGATATACAGTGGATTGCTCAAAAAGAAAGAAGAAAAAGAAATTCAATTCCATTAAGACGCTAGCGATAATGCTGTGTTACAATGTTTTTCTTTTTGTTGTTTCTCTGTTATATGCATTCCTTTTATTTATGCAAACCTCCCAATCATCTTGCTTATTGCGATTTTTTTCCTCCTTCAGGAGATAGTAACTTTTTTTTAATGTACAGTGCCTGCAGTCCTTTTGTGGACATTTTGTTGCAAGGAGAGATGCTTAATTAATGAACAGCTTTGTGCTGGGCGACTATTGTAGTCCCGTGGCTATTTATCTTTTGAAGGATTGCAATGTTTGTAATTGTGTTAAAGGATTAATTAAAAAAACCGGGAACAAACAAGTCATATGGCAAAGATAAAAGATTACAAAATAACTGTTTATTTGCCTTTTGAAGATAGGATTGCGCTTAGGAATTAATCTTCAATTAAATTTATGAATTTTATTTATAGTCCTTGTGATGACTTTCCCAGTACATGCTGACACAGCAGTAGAGGCTGCTAACAGGATCTATAGTATTGTGGTAATAAATATGACGGTGGCAATTCTCTCTGGGCTATTTCCCCAAGAGTTAGCCGGGTTAAGAATGTATTCAGTTTTGGCCACCAGAAAATCATGCATTATATATATGCTAGTAAAATCGTCATTGCGAGAATGTATAGCTTTAATGGTTCCCTGACTGGCAATGAATATCAAAAGCGGGAATGACAACAGAAGGACTGGTGTGTATGCTAGAGCCGTGTAGAGCCGCAGTTAACTCCATTCTTCAGTGACCCATGTTGTTTCCTTCCGATTTCTCCCACCTGCGTCTGAGTCAGTAAAAGTATTCCTGAAAGGCAGTTGAGATTTAGCGCTGTGAGCCAAAGGAGACTTCATCCCAGTGTTGACAGCTGAAGAAGAAAAACATTTTTTTTAAACACAACAGTAGCACTATTCAGACATTCATTTTATACAAATGAACCCAGGGAGTGGGACCGCTCAGGGTCACTCCTGCTGCTGTTGCTGCATTTTCAATTTGTCAATTTGCATTGAGCCTATGTGCAAACATCTAAACATGCATCAGGTTCTGTTCATGTCATCTGGTGCTCTGGCAAATGGGCATCCTAGCTGATGAATACAGGAGCCCATCTGCATTTGGGTATATGTGCGTAGACTCAGCAGATGGTATACTTACAGAGGTCAGCAGTGGGGAGCTACTGATATGACCCAGATCAGCAACTTCCATTGTTTCATTTGTACTCCAGCAAACACCAGCAATGGGTTTTTTTTAAGTGCCGTCAAGTCACAGTTGACCTTTGGTGACCCCATAGGGTTTTCAGGGCAAGAGACGTTCAAAGGTAGTTCGCCATTGCCTATCTCCGTGTCATGCCCCTGGTATTCCTTGGAGGTTGCCCATCCAAATACTAACCAAGGCCAACCCTGCTTAGCTTATGAGATCTACAAGATTAGAACATAAGAACATAAGAAAAGCCATGCTAGATCAGACCAAGGCCCATCAAGTCCAGCATTCTGTTCACACAATGGCCAACCAGGTGCCTCTAGGAAGTCCACAAACAAGACAACTGCAGCAGCATTAACCGGCCTATGTTCAACAGCACCTGCTATATTAGGCATGCTCCTCTGATCCTGGAGAGAATAGGTATGCATCATGACTTGTATCCATTTTTACTAGTAGCCATGAATACCCCTCGCCTCCATGAACGTGTCCACTCCCCTCTTAAAGTTGGCAGCCATCACCACATCCTGGGGCACAATTTAATAGCCTGGGCTATCCTGGTGAGGGCTAGCAATGGGATAGGCTGTGGCAAAGACTTCAAAGAAAGCGTGGCTCTTGTTCATCTTGCTCACATAGGGATAATTAGTATGTTGCACTCTTCACAAGAAACCACATGGCAAGAAGTGTTCCTCTCACTGTGTATCTCAATGATCTGCAAAGGCTTGAGAATGCTTGAAGTACTCACCTGTCATTCATCCTTGAGTAATTCCCTCCACTGATCCTTGGTAGGAGCAGTTTCTCACCGTACAGAGAA
The DNA here is from genome assembly GCF_029931775.1 of Euleptes europaea. Taxonomy (NCBI): domain Eukaryota; kingdom Metazoa; phylum Chordata; class Lepidosauria; order Squamata; family Sphaerodactylidae; genus Euleptes; species Euleptes europaea. The sequence continues at coordinate 27,784,947 of NC_079317.1, forward strand.
GAAAGAATTTCTGCCTAGACAATGTCCTTCCCTACTATTTCTGGTGCAGTTCCCTATAGGAATGCACATTTGGATATCTCCAATCCAAATATATTTCAAAAATACAAATTGGTAGTTTTTGGATATATCTGGGAATCCATATTGATATTTGGGATTCTTGGAGCACTAGTAATTGGGTCTTAAACATTTCTGAAAATATTTGGAAATTCTCAGGAATATCTGGGGCTGGCATTTAAAGGTTCCCAGGTCTGCTTTTCTTCCACTGTATAAATTTCTTTGGAAACGGGGGGAGGGGGAAGGGAAGCAGCTCCTCCAGGCAATTGGATCAAATGTTAGGGGGAGCACTAGAACAGTCTGGCCAATCATGACAATTCCCTCACAGCCCTCCATGGCTCTTTGAGCACGGGCAAAGAGGCTTTAAAAAGCCTGCCCTACACTTCTGGAGCTTGACTCTATTTCAGGGCTAGATTTTTTGGGAATCCTGTTGATGCTTACTGCTGCTGCTGCTCTGGTCTGTGCCTTGGATTACTGCTGCCTGCCTGGGAAGACCTTCTTCTTATTCTGCACCTGGACATCTTCAGAACTGGTTTGCCCACAGTGGACTTTACTTTAAAAACATATTAAAATATTATTGCCAATTTTTCCTGTGTTTTTTGTTTTTGCCTGGGAGGTTGTAGGGGGGAACTTTTGTTTTTGTTCTAGTTCTTCTTAAAAATAGTTTTCTTTGGTTTTGTTTTGTGCTGTTTTTGAAATATTTTTTAAAAGCTTGTGCTGCTTCATTGGGTTATTTTCTCTTGGTTTTTTTTTTAGAATTTTAAGTGCTTTGCTTTTTTTTGGTTTCTCAATTTTTAATTTTAAAGGTTTGTGCTTGGGAGAGTTCCAAGTTGGATTCTCTGATTTCACATTTGTTCTGTTGGGCTTTCAACATTGGCCCACAGTTCTGCTTGGCTTCTGTGATTTGACATGGGTTCTGTTGGGCTTGCAACATTGTCCCCTGCTCATAGTGGTTTGGATTGTATTATCTGGTTTGATATTGACTATGTTTGGGTTTGCCACATTGGCCTATGGTTTCACATGGATTCTCTAGTTTGACATTGGATCTGTTGGGCTTGTTGGTTCTGTTCACATTTTGAGGCTTTTGGTCAGTGTTCTTGAGTGTTTGGCTATTGTCTTATTTGGTAACCAAAGGAGGTTGACAAAAAGTCCAGTACTAGATCGAACGCTTAAGGATTACATGTGATAACAAAAGTTTAATTCATAACAAATGGTAAAAAAAATCATTAAAACCAAATGTGTTTCAGCCAAAAGGCCTTCCTCAGAGGTAAAAATTGTTTTACACGCCATAAAGTAAAATTTCTTAAAATACAAAATACAGCATTTCTGACCCAGCTCTAAAACCTGAAAATAAGAAGAAATGGGGTAAAGAAAAAATCAGTTAGATTAATTATTGTGGAAGCCATTTATAAAATTTAAAGATGTAATTTTCAAAATTGCTAATCTATATCTCACACACACACACACACACACACACACACACACACACACACACACACACACACACACGATGTAGGATCAGTTTATTAACTAGATAACCCCCCTTTACTTATATGTAGATTCATGTAATAAACCCTGATGGGTTGCTACATTGCTGAAAAACAGCTTAAAGAGGGATTATTCATAGGGGGAGGAGAGAAAGGATTTTTAACCTTTTCCCCATCTACTCTTTTCCATTCTTCTATGGGTTTGCCCTCAAGGGAAGGCATTATGGTATAGCCAGATCTCGGAAGCTAAGCAGGGTCAGTACTAGGAAGGGAGACCGCTAAGGAAGGCTCTGCAGAGGAAGGCAATGGCAAACCACCTCTGCTTAACCACTTGCCTTGTGAGCCCCTTGCTGGGGTCTCCATAAACTAGCTTATTTATTTTATTTTCTTTATGCCCTGCCTTCCCCCAGCAAGCTGGGCTACCTACCTACCTACCTACCTACCTACCTACCTATCTATCTATCTATCTATCTATCTATCTATCTATCTATCTATCTATCTATCTATCTATCTATCTATCAAGAAGAAGAAGAAGAACAGTTGGTTTTTATATGCCGACTTTCTCTACCACTTATGGCAGAATCAAGCCGGCTTACAATCACCTTCCCTTCCCCTCCCCACAACAGACACCCTGAGGTAGGTGGGGCTGAGAGAGTGACATGATGGCACTTTACACACACACACACACACACACACACACACACACACACGGGTTTGCCCCCATCTCCTTGATCTGGCAGAAAAAAAGGTTGTTGGCTTCCACAGGAAGTTTCTGAGAAAAAGGAAAAGGGGATAGATTTGTCAGGAGGAGAGATGGGAGAGATCTGAAGTGAAAAGAAAAACAAAGATGTCTCAGGAAAAAGGAGAAGGCGGTGATCTTTACATACAAGATGGTGCAGTCTTCTCAGCAGAGCTGTACATCCCCCGCCCCCAGCAGCACAAAAAGCTATCCAAATTGCTGGAAAGACTGAGAGATTTTTTGGAAAACCTAAGAAAAAATACAAGACTCCAGTTTTTGCTTCAAGTTGTGTTGCCTAAGTGCAAGTCTGCATATTCATTATACTATCCTTGATTTCCCACCCCTTTGTTAAATATACCCTTTCTGTACTTTAAGTACTCTTTGTGGAGGATGAATAAACTAAAGAGCCTGTGGGTATGTTCTGAGACTTGTACTTTTCTTTCTTTGGCCTACTGGTAATTTCCTCTAGTTAGGAGAATTGGAAGCCAGTGAGAGGCATCCCCCCTTCACTTACCTGTACATTGACCAACACAGGCCCTGTAATTTCTTCCCTCAGTGGGGATTGGTGGGAGAAAGTAGGTTTATACATGGGGGAGCACCTCTGACTGGAATTTCTTGTGGGATATGTCAGAGCAAGATGTTTGAGAGATTTTCACCAGAAAAGTGGCAAGTAAGGAAGGTTAAATACCAGCTCCTTATGCTGTTTCTCCACTTTCAATTGCCCCCTTCCAAAGCTGTTTTTAAAAACTCCATCATCATGCAACATGTAATGCATCCCTGTAAGTTACTTACATTTGGATGGACTGTGACTAACATGTGAACACTCACAGGTTATTGCTCAATAAACAGGGCTAAAGTATGAGGGAAGCTGGTGCCTTTTACTAAGATCTAGATGTCTAGGTGTTCAACCAGGCTGTGAACTAGGGCTGTCAAAAAAAAAATTCGGTACAGTTCGGATTCGGCCGAATTTGGCCCTTGTGGGTTTGGTATGTGCCGAAGTCCGAACTCCCCCACTTCGGATCCGTTCAATTCGGCGGGAATTCAAAGTTCGGAAACAAATTCGGCCGAATAAAGCCATTAAAAACACAACCGCGCCTTTCCGTGGCTCTGGGGGGGGGGCATTTTTGGGCTTAGAGGTCCCAAACTTTTGGCAGAGCTTCAAAGGACGTTTATTGAAAGACTCCCCAAGTTTTGTAAAGATTGGGTCAGGGGGGGCTGAGATATGAGCCCTGAAAGGGGTCCCCCCACCCTTAATGTTGTGCATCTCTCAGCAGAGCTTGCCGCCCACGCACAAAGCTCCCAGCCCGACAACAGCGGAGAAATTAGCAAAACAACTGCAAACACAACCTTGTTAAACAACACCTTTGCAACGCACAACTGAAACCTCCCCCCTCAAACCAGGGAGCGAGAGACTCGAGGGGGAACACACACCCCAGGCAGAACCGACAAAAGCCCCCTTTGGCTTCCCCCCCACCCACAGAAACTGCTCCCTCCCCACACACACACAGACTTTGCTTTCCCCCCCCACACACACATACACAGGAGAAAAATTATAGATTAAAGCCCCCAAAGGGGTCTTACTGTGGCTGTCTTCTGTTCCATCAGGACGGGCTGTAATCCAAGATGATTCCAATTAGGCACGGAACGTTTTGCTCTGGAGAGGAGATGCACACAGGATCGGATCGGCTGCCCCATTCATCCCAATAGGGGAAAGGGGAAAGGGGAAAGCCCATATCTCGGGACCCCCTGACCCAATGTTCACAAAACTTGGGGGGTTCCTTAAGAAGCTTAATCTAAAGTTCCAGTGAAAGTTTTGTGTCTGCACCCCCAAAAATGCGCCCCCTGCAGCCATGGAAAGAGAAAAGGGGGGAGGCGATATTTCTGCCCCCACTGAACCCATCTTTACAAAACTTGGGTAGTATCTTAAGAATAATTCACTGAAGCTATGCTAAAAGTTTGGGGTATCTACCCCCCAAAAAGCGCCCCCTGCAGCCACAGAAATGGAAAAGGGGGGGAGGGAAAAGGGGGAGAGCCCATATCTCGAGACCCCCTGACCCAATGTTTACAAAACTTGGGGGTATCTTAAGAACACTGGTCTGAAACTCCGCTCAAAGTTTGGGATTTGTACCCCCAAAAATGCGCCCCCTGCAGCCATGGAAAGAAAAAGGGGGGGAGCCCATATCTCGGGACCCCCTGACCCAATGTTTACAAAACTTGGGGGGTACCTTAAGAAGCTTCATCTGAAGTTCCAGTGAAAGTTTTGTGTGTGCACCCCAAAAAATGCGCCCCCTGCAGCCACAGAAAGGAGCGAATGTGCACAAGCACCCCCCACACACACACGAGGATTTCGCTCTCTCTCTCTCTCTCCCTGGCCGGGCCGCACATCAGCTGATTCCTCCAGTACTCAATCCTGACTGATTGGCCAGAAGAAGACCCAGCTTGCCCACCGATTGGCTGGGGGAGGAGAATGCTGCTTACTGATGGTTATGCTGCTTACTGACGGCCGAATTGGCCGAATTTATTCACGAACTCCCGAACTCGCTGAATTCGGGCCCCCCGGTTGCCCGCCAGTTTTGAGTTCGGATCCGTCCGAACAGAAAAGCACCGAATCAGGGGAAATTCGGTTGATTTTCAGTTCGGACCGAACCGAATTGACAGCCCTACTGTGAACCCTTTACCTGATATGTTTGATCCATGTCATTTACACACGAACACATGAAACTGCATTATGTTAATCAGACCATTGGTCCATCAAAGCTAATATTGTCTACTAAGATTGGCAGCGACTCTCCGGGGTCTCAGGCAGAGACCATGGTATTTCACACCACCTACTACCTGGTACTAGGGTTGCCAGGTCCCTCTTTGCCACTGGTGGGAGGTTTTTGGGGTGGAGCCTGAGGAGGCGAGGGTTTGGGGAGGAGAGGGACTTCAATGCCATAGAGTCCAATTGCCAAAGTGGCCATTTTCTCCAGGTGAACTGATCTCTATCAGCTGGAGATCAGTTGTAATAGCAGGAGATCTCCAGCTACTACCAGGAGGTTGGCAACCCTAATGCATATGGGGGCATCCTGAGTTACAAGTCTGCATAATGCTTAGGAAAATTATGCTTGAATCTGTACCGTAAAACCCTTATCATGCATGAACAGTTGATTGGGCCCACCTTTGAGTCAAATTTACTGGCAGTTCAGTGTCCGCTCTCCAGTTAACAGAGAATGGCCTGATAGTGTGACGAGCCCTTTAGGAGTAAAAACTGCTTGAGCCTGCTGCTAAAAATGAGCAGATTCTGTTAGCGTTCCTTCAAGCCCCTCTTAGCTCTGAACAGCTCTTGATCTCATTAAACCAATGGGGAAAAAACCTCTAGCTGTTTTCAATATACGACACTCTTTTCTTGAAATCTAAAGCAACGCATTACGGTTCCCTTGAACAAAGTGACCTTTCCCCCCTTTTGCCTGCAAGAGGCATTTGTCAAGAAGGCAGTGGGAACTCACCTCATGCCAGAGAACCCATTGTTTGCTGACTCGCTCTCTCGCTAGGCACGGTGGCCAGCTGTGAACTCTCACCTGAATGGGAGCTTGATTGACAGCTGTTGGAGGAGGTGGGGAAGGCCAGTGAGTTAAATTGCACTTTGAAGGCTGAGAGAGCTATCTAACAAGCATGGCAGTTGGACAATATCCATTTTAGGCCAGAAATTCTAAACTAATCCCATCACAATTGATGGAAGTCATGCAGTAATTACATTTAGGACAGGCCTGTACTGCTTGTGATCCACCAAGCTGGGTGTCAGCCATATGTAGTGGCCTAAAAGTTGCATAATAAATTTCTTCTTTTTTTTGCTATTTGCCTGGACATATGCAAACGGGATCCAGGCAGGCTACAATATATTGTTGGGGGTAGGCTAGCCAGGTTACCTACTTTGGTGGACCAACCTCCCATCATTGATCTTCTGGGAGGGCTGAAGTGGTGTCCCACCGTGCTGCAATATCACTGCTTGCAATGTAACCGGAAGTGACATCACTGTATTCTAGAACACTCAAGGATTCACCCCAAACTATACAGTAAGCCATAGAGTTTTGGGTGAATCCTAGAGCATCCTGTGACATGGTGAGGTCACATCCAGTTATGCCGCCAGAGGTGACATTGCATAGTTGTGGGATGATGTTTGGCTAAGTACTGCCCTCCAGTCTTCTGGGGGTTGGAGGTAAGGGATGGCAACCCTAGGAGCTGTGTTTGCTTAACTGGTCATGGGTGGGGGTTAGTCTTACCAGGTTACTTATTATAGTTGACACCTTCCTGGCCCAAAGGCTTCTGCTGTTGCTCAGTGGAGAAGCAGGAGCAAAATGGGTGGGGGTATTCATGTTGCACAAAAAGGCATAGAGATTTGGGAAACTGCTAGAGCACCGCATGACACTGCGATGTCATTTATGGGTATGTGACAGGAAGTGATGTCACAGCATCGCACAATCCTGGTTTCATGAGTCCCCTCCCCCTTCCAGAGCTCCTGGATGTTAGTGGGGGCAGGGTTGCTTTACAGGATTGCTTCTGAAGTATGAAAAATGTGATACATTGTTTAAAAAAATTGAAATCTTCCAGATTTATGAGAGACTAAAAGAGCAAGAGTACACATGGACTCGTATAATTTAATAACTCTCTGAGTAATATTTATGTGCGAGAGTCTTGTGGCACCTTAAAGATTAATGAATTTATTGTGACGTGGGCTTTGGTGAGTCAGAGCCCAACCATGTAAAATGCGCCTGACAAAGTGGGCTCGGGCGCATGAAAGCTTTGGCTGCAATAAATTTGTTAGTCTTTAAGTTGCCACAAAAATTCTCTCTTATTTTGGCTGCAGCCGACTACCACTGCTACCCTTGTGGAATTTATGGCAGAGAAACGAAGGTACATCCAACTGTATAAAATAAAAGAAACTTTTTTTTAAAAAAGCAAAACCTTCTGACAATAGCAGTTAATCAGTTGGTTTGTGCATGTCAGCAGACTGCAAAAATTACAATGTAGGGTAATATGTATTGTATTTTATTAGCTTCCCATAAAAGTATGCGGTGGCACCCAAAGGAAGCATACATCACGCAGACATCGGATGTACATCTCACTCCTCTGGTTCAGGCATTGGCACCCCTTAATAATCCTTTTGGATGTTACAACCAGGCGTAACAGGAACACACCAATAGGAGCCAACACTACCTGCACTGCTCTTGATATTCATGGTCGCCATTTAGTGAGAACAGGACAAGGTGTGGATTTTCCATTTATTTTAAAAAAGGTAAAGGTCCCCTTTGCAAGCACCGGGTCATTCCTGACCCATGGGGTGACGTCACATCCCAATGTTTACTAGGCAGACTTTGTTTATGGGGTGGTTTGCCAGTGCCTTCCCCAGTCATCTTCCCTTTACCCCCAGCAAGCTGGGTACTCATTTTACCGACCTCGGAAGGATGGAAGGCTGAGTCAACCTTGAGCCGGTTACCTGAAACCAACTTCCGTCGGGATCGAACTCAGGTCGTGAGCAGAGCTTGGACTGTGGTACTGCAGCTTGCCACTCTGCGCCACGGGGCTCATTATTTTAAGCATCTACAAAATGATCAGAATGCTACTTATTTCACTTATAAATCACTTTTACTCTGAAGACCTAGTTATACCCACTCTGAATCCAATTTTGAAAAAAGTTGGTTAAAAATTCTTTAAATAAATATCCTCACTCAAACACATGCCTGAAAAGAAATGTTTCTGTGGACTAGTTAGAATATAGATGTGTCTGTTGTGATTCGTGTTATTTTGGTTGCTGGGAGTGGTATGAGATTGTGGTGCAACTGTAGAACTCACTGCTATGTCAGTGTCCTTATAAAAACAGAATCCTGCAGATCTGTGATTGTTTGCAATGTCCAATCATTTATTAATAGACAGGTTGAGCAGGTGGGAAGCAAGTAGGTGCATGATCGGGGAATACTATCCTAAAGCACCATCACAAGTATGTACAGATGAACATGTGATTGGAACCTCACAATTATCCAGGTACTGGTCCCCGGTTACATTTGAAAAGTGAATGCACGTTGGCTCTTTCTTACAAAGAGATGTATGCACATACACGCAGGATATACACATGTTCACTGTAAAATTTGAACAGGGCTAGTGAGCACCAGCACCAGCAAGGGGATGGGGAATGCCCCAGCAGAAGCAGGCAACTGGCAATCCTAGTCCTTTTGGATCTCCTGCTTGTTAAAAACAAACTGCCTTCACCCCATTGACATGTAGCAATCAGCTACTCTGGATCAGGGTCCTTGTTTGGAATGCAGAAGTCGGGTTCTCTGAAAGTCAGCTATTGGGAGTAAATGTTTGCTTTTTATATTGTGGTAAATGGAAGACTGGAGGCGCTTGGCAGTCTAATTGTGAGGCCTTCCATGTGAATAAGTTTAATAATATCACACAAATGTTTCATTCTATTAGGAAAGAGCTCCCATGCCCAAGCAAATTTGATTTACATTCCTAATGGACCTGGCGACAAATTGACCTGTCTCTAATGAAATTGCAGATTGCTGGGTGCAACGTGGAACTGTTGGCTACTACAGTGTGACCCTGATGTAACCTTTCACAGTTTCTCTATTAAAAAAGAAATTAAGACACAGTATAAAACCATCAGCTTAGCCCATGCACGTGTTTCCGTTTCCACCAAAAGCTCTCATTTTCCCTACACTTGTAACAATATTATTGGTCTCACTGACCAGTGTCAGAACAGACAAATGGAAATTGTTCTACAGAAAAAATACTTTAAGTTAAGCACAGTACTGTTAATTTTTAGAAAAAAAACATTTAAAAAGTCAATTTTGAAGTTGGAGGCTACAGCAGCATGTTTGATTAATGAACTGTTTTATTGGTGATACAAATAATCAGCAATGTCACAAGGTCCATCTGTTGCAGATCAGAGATGTATTAAACTTACCTTGATGCCAAGTTGAAGTTGAAAGTATCCATCTGGTAAAATTTATCATTCTGCTTTTAACGAAAATATGACACACTGGCATTGCCTGTATTTATGCCTTCAATAAATTACATGGCATGGTTTCTTAATACAAGAATCCAATCGAAGTTGTTATTCAGAGATTTCTGTTCTTTCTGTATCATGCTATTTAATAGTAGGGTATACTGTGGACCCTCTGACCTGGATGGCCCAGGCTAGCCCGATCTCGTCAGATCTCGGAAGCTAAGCAGGGTCGGCCCTGGTTAGTATTTGGATGGGAGATCACCAAGGAATACCAGGGTTGCTGTGCAGAGGAAGGCACTGGCAAACCACCTCTGTTAGTCTCTTGCCATGAAAACCCCCCAAATGGGGTCGCCATAAGTCGGCTGCAATTTGATGGCACTTTACACACACACATACTATGGACCCAGTTCAGCTTCTCATGTCTTCCCCTTTTCCATGTTAACCCTTGAGCACTGAGCAAAGTGAATGGTCATTTACTGCTATGGAAGGCCCTGCCCAGATTAGGGATTCCAGCCTCCAAGTGGCTGGAATTTAAAGCTCCCAGATTTGAAGCTCAGCTCCAAACTACAGAGATCAGTTCCCTGGGAGAAAAATGGCTGCTTTGGTGGGTGGACTCTCTGGGGGGGGGGAACCACATAACTCGGGGGCCCCTGACCCAATCTTCACAAAACATGGGGGTTCTTGCAAGAAGGGTCCCCTCAAGCTACACTGAGTTTGGGACCTCTACCTCCAAAAATGCCCCCCCCCAGAGCCATGGAAAGCGGCAATTGTGTTTTTAATGGCTTTATTCCAATGGGAGATTTCTTTTGGGGGGGACCCCTTCCGGGCCCCATATCTCGGGACCCCTGATCCAATCTTTACAAAACTTGGAGGTTCTCGCAAGAAGGGTCCCCTCAAGCTACACTGAAAGTTTGGGATCTCTACCTCCAAAAATGACCCCCCCAGTGCCGTGGAAAGCCACGAATGTGCACACGCACCCCCCACCCACAGGGATCTCTCTCACACACAAACAGAAACTCCCAGTCTCTCTTTCTCTCCCCGGGCCACGCAGCGGTCGAGATCACGCACTCATCCACGACTGATTGGCCAGAAGAAGACCCAGCTTGGCCACCGATTGGCCGCAGGAGAATGCTGCTTTGGGGGCGCCGAACTTGTACGAATTTATCCAGCATCCGCCCGAACTCGTTGAGTTCGGTTTGTCATTTTCTCGCCTTTTTTGACTTCGGTTCTATCAGAAGTAGAAACCGCCGAATCAGGGAAAATTCGGCTGTTTTTCTTTTCAGATGGAACCGAATCGACAGCCCTAATGGCATTATAGCCTGCTGAGATCCCTGTCCTCCCAAGGCTCCTTCCCCAAATCTCCAGGAGTCCCCCAGCCTATATCTGGCAACCCTACCCCCCATCCCCCACCAGTGGCGAGAGGAGCTCTGACAACCTTACCCAGATTAGGGTTTCCAGGTCCCACTTTGCCACTGGTGGGAGGCTTTTGGGGCAGAGCCTGAGGAGGGTGGGGTTTGGGGAGGGGAGGGACTTCAATGCCATAGAGTAAGGTTGGGCATATTGATAAACCTGAATCAAAAATAAACCCGAAATTAGCCATTTCGGTAATTTCCGGGATTCAGGTTTACCGGATACTAAAACCTGGGGATAAAGCTGAAGCCGAATAGGTGATTCCCAAAAAAGCTGAAGAGGTATTTGACTTTTCAGGTTTAGGTATTCGCCTTTGCTCAGAAGCACACCTCTGTGCTTTCTCCCCTTTCTGTTTCTTTTTTTTTTAACTGGTTTTGTTAGGGACCCCCTGTCCCAAAGTTAACCATACTTTGGTGACTGTTGAAGAAGAGTCCCTTGCAGCCATGCTGCAAATTTGGGGACTCTACCTCCAAAAATGCCCCCCAGGAGCTTTGGAAAAAAAATCCCCATTGACTATAATGGGCCTTAATTTTTCAGGAAATCCAAAAATAAGCAGAATACCCATATTTACCGGTATAGGTATTTGGCTGATTTTGGGTTTACCAGGAAAAAACAGGCCAAAAAAACCCGAACCTGAAATCTACTGAATGTTTTTTTTTGCACAACCCTAGGCTGGAGGTCTCCCGCTATTACATCTGATCTCCAAGTGACAGAGATCAGTTCACCTTGAGAAAATGGGTGCTTTGGAGGATGGACTCCATGGCAATATACCCTGTAGAAGTCCCTCCCCTTCCCCAAACCCTGCCCTCCTCAAGCTCCACCCCCCCCAAATCTCCAGGTATTTCCCAACCCGGACCTGGCAACCCTACCTCTTAAAGAGGTAATACACAATAGTGCGAATAATCCTTGAGTGTCATCCCATAAATTAGCTGCACCATTGTCTCAGATTCAGTCTGTGGCAGGAAAGGTCTCCTTTATGAAATTAATTACATCTAGATTAATTAATTTTGTAGAAAACTGCCTTGACAAGCCCTCTCCCGTGCTCCCGCTTTGAGACTGATGGATCCAGAGGAGTTTTTCTGACACAGAAAGCAGAAGAGTCTCCTTGGAACTGCCTTTCACTGTTTCTCGTGATGACACTATCCCAGAAGCAACCCAGTGGGGCTTTGTTATCATGGTAGACTTCTGGCTCTTTATACCTGCTCTCCACTCAAATATATTTCTTTCATAGATTACAGGCTGATCATGTCAAAAGAATAGACTCTGACAATTTGAAATGACTATGCAAATTAATGTGCCCAGGATACCATTAAAATACATAGTTTTTTGAGGAAGCAATTAAGAAACCCACCGCCCCTCAGTGATTGCTGAAGAAGCAATACCTATACATTTGCACAATATGCTATGAAAAGCTCATTATGCATCCAATCTGTCTTTGTGTCAACATTGAGTGCCTTACCATAGACGTCCTGTACATTTAGTCTTATAAAATGCTCATTTATAACAGCTGCGGAGTGACAGATATTTTGTGATCTTTCTCACTTTCCTTTTGCCTTTACTTTGTCTTTTGCCAGCAGTGAAGATTTTCAGAAATTTTGATCCCCCCACACCTGTCTTGTGATTCTAAACGTATTAGTGGTGGAGAAAAAGTTATGTTTAATTAGATGTATAGAGAAGCATCACTATTACCACTGTTCTGTTAAAAAGAACTACGAAACATTATCATTACACAGTGCTTGAGGGTGACAGACAATAGGAAACACTTCTTTACCCAATAAGTAATTAAACTATGGAACAAACCAATGGAGGTAGTGATGGCCAATAGTGTAGACAGCTTTAAAAGGAGATTAGATAGATTCATGCAGAAGAGGTCCATCAATGAGTACTAACCATGGTCTCTAAAGGAAACCTCCAGATACAGAGGCAGGAAACTTCTGAATACCAGTGCTAGGAGGCAGCATCAGGGGAAGGCCTTAACTGCTATACCCTACTTGTTTGGCCCTCCAGGCAACTGGTAGGCTCTATGATACAGGATTCTGGACTAGATGGACCACTGGGTCTGATCCAGCAGGCTGTACTTACGTTCTTATGGTCTTATGATCTCGACAACCCTCAAACATTTTTAATTCCTGTCAACTTCAACTGGAGTAGTAAACCCACTCCTCTGATTAAAATCCTTGGAATTTAAATTTTCTAACTTTGCAGGAATTGAACATCCATCCCCCTTGGATGAGATCCAAAAGTTTTTTTTTGGTGGGGGGGGGGCTCATTAACTCACACACAAAGCTGCCTTTTACTGAATCAGACCATTGGTCCGTCAAGGTCAGTATTGTCTACTCAGACTGGATCTCAGGAAGAGGTTTCTTGCATTACTTACCATCCGATCCTTTCAGCTGGAAACACTGGGGATTGAACTGATCTTCTGCATGCCAAGAAAATGCTCTACCACTGAGCTACTGGGAAGATTCACAAGACGCACTTTTTCTATTATGTAAAGCTATCATATACAAAGTCTGACTGCTGATCAACTTAGCTTGTTATGGTCTCCTCTATTTGGCAGCTGCTCCCTCAGAGGGTCTTTCCTAGCACCTAACCAGACATGCCAAGGATTGGATCAGGATCCATCAACATACAAAGCATGTGCTCTACATCTGAGCCATAGTCTCTCTTGCTTTGAATGCTTCCGACTTGCAAGTTCTCATAAGACTGGGCCATTAAGTTAACCAACTGAAAATAAGTCACATTTTGCATTTCAAATAGCAAAATGCTCACTCAAATTACTTGAAAACAGGCAATGCACGTTATGGCACAGCGTCAGCAATTTCAGCTAGCAAATTACATGAAAAATTGCAATCTGCCCATCATTGGGAAGAGACGAAAGCCATTGAAGGAGTTACATTACGCATTCTTTTCCAGATGTTGATGTTGCACTGTATCTCTGCCCACTTGTGTCAAAGGTGGAAGGAATAATTTGAGGACTGCATTGACTGAACTGGTTCCAAATCCATCATCTGGCAAGGATTTCCATGACCACTCAAATGCCATCTGTAAACTTAAAGGTAACTTAAAAAGCAGGAGTCAGGCTCAAGATTTTGTCGTTTATGGTGTGAGGACTGTGCCCAAAAGTCCACAGCCGGCTTTTTATGCCAGCTTCTATGTTGAACCTATTTGCTTCAGTGGATTTTCACACCTCCTCACAACCTTTTACATCCACATTGCAAATGTCTCAATTTTTGCTTGAAATATGTCAAAACTCTCTTCATTGCCTCCTCCAATCATCCCTTCATACAAGAATCTTCTCCTGTGCAAATGACGGCTGATTTATGCAGCTCTCCCTTTTTCTGTTGCCGCTCATTTAGTAGCTTGGCTGAATCTCACCTTCCCTACTGTGTGTATGGAAATGCTTCAATGATCAGATAAGTTTATTTTTTTTAAAAGGATGTTATATTTGCAGAGTGCATATTCCTGAAAAACTGGCAATTAAGGACCTGGAGTTGGAGGAGAGTTTTACAGATATGATGGACCGCCAAAAAGACAAATCAGTGGGTTCTCGATCAAATGAAGCCTGAACTCTCCCTAGAAGCTAAAATGACTAACCTGATGCTATCATACTTTGGTCACATTATGAGGAGTCACTGGAAAAGACAATCATGCTAGGAAAAGTTGAGGGCAGCAGGAAAAGAGGAAGACCCAATATGAAATGGATTAACTCAATCAAGGAAGCCAAAGCCATCAGTCTACAAGACTTGAGCAAGGCTGTTAATGATATGACATTTTAGACGTCATTAATTCATGGGGTTGCCGTAAGTTGGAAATGACTTGATGGTACTTTATACACACTAGGGAGCCAAGGGAGATGTAGGTATACGAGAGAAAAAGCATGAGATATCAGCAATTGGTGTAATTATTTTCCCCCCAGGATGTACTAATACAGCCAATATACAAAAGATTATTTGAAAGAACATGCTTGGCCACTCCATGACATTTACAAACTCTAATTTGTTTAATTAAAATTGTACTAATAACAATGGTTAGCAATGCTTGAAAGTCAAATGTATCTCCCACCCTTTGGAAAGGTAAGATTTGTGGTTGGGAGCTAACAAAGAAGGGGCAAGAATCTCTCTCTCTGTGTGTGGGCATGTAGGCATGCATACCTATGCATTTGTGAGCATTCTCTCAAAGAGAGCGTTCTATAGGGATGCTTGCAAAAAAGTGAGCAGTTTCGAGTCAGGCACCAGGGTGTATTAGCATACTGCTAATAATGATCTGCCTAGCAATGTATTCTGTTTGTTCCTTGTAAGGTCTGGGTTTTCAAACATGAATTCAGCATTAAAATAGTAATTGAGGACACACACACACACACACACAGTTTATTCCAAAAGTCACTGATTCTCTCTGTTGCAGCATACAGCCATTTTTATTATACTTTTGAATATGCTTGCTAATTGGCTGAACAGCTTTTATATTTTTTGTAATCCACTTTGAGTCCCAGTGAGAAAGGCAGACTATAAACAAAGCTGCTACTACTAAGACGACTACTACTAGGACTACTACGATTATGACTACAACTACTATTACTACTACTACAACAACTACTACTAACTTCAGTGCATTTTGTATCTGTAAGCCTGATTGCTAATGTCTCATTTTCAGAATCATAAATTTATTTTTTTGCTGTTACTATATTTCCTTTATTCTGAAGATGCTAAGTAGTTTTTAAGTCACATCCCTAAAATCATGACAGTATTTAGAAATCATAATTGTGCCCTGATTTCTTCATGCATATACAGTTGTATTCTTCTGGTTTTGAATATCTGGGATATGCTACCATATTTTCAAGATTCCATCACTCACATTTGTATATTGTGTTTCCTACAAGGTGTTCAGAGTGCATAAATGCCCCCCCCCATTTTATCTTCAAAACAAAACTACAAAGTAGGTTAGAGAGAGAGTGTGACTGGCCCAAAGTCTTCCAGTGAGCTTCACGGCTGATTGGACATTTGAACTCAGGTCTCCCAGCTCCTAATTTGATACTCTTGTTTTTGAAACCATGAGATTTAGAATCTTCCCTTCCTAGGAAATAAAATTTCTTAAGATTAAAAACAAACAAAAAACCTTGGAGGTTGCAGAAAAATGCTTGAGCAGTCCTGTGTCATCTGCAGGCCAAATATTGCCTATCTCTTTAATACATGGATTTTCAGTAGAGGTAAGATGACTTGTAGAGACCATTCTTAGTGCACCTGGTTGGCAGCAAATAGTTTGATCTTCAGATCCAGTCAATGCCATTACAAAAGAGAATGTTGCCATGAAGCATAAATACCCCCTGTGCACCTGCCAATTTTGCATCAAAAGCTTACATCATAATGCATTCATTAATCTTTAAAATGTCACAAGGGCTTCACATGACATCCCCCCCCCCCTACACAGAACTAATGTTCAGGTGGAAAGGGTTCCTGTGAACAATATTACTCGTCAACTCTCATGAAAGTGCTTATTTTTCAGTGGACATCTGTGCATGGAAGCTAATTGGGGCCAATAAGTTGGGAGCAGGGTCTTTGCATACATGCTCCAGACCCAACATTTCTCTACAAAAAGCTTTACTTCTGTTCCACTGTCTGGTAGTTAATAAAACAGGTGAGTGGTGCTTCAATGATCCTCTCAACAAATTCCACAGGGGGAGCTGTGTTACAGCAAATATGGAGTCTTGTAGCATTATGAAAACTAGTCCTAAAAAGCATTATACCCTGCTACGTCCTCTGAAGTGTATTGAAGGGGCTGCACTTCTACTCCCGTCCCGCTTTACAATTACACTTAAAAGCTGGCCGCTTTTCTACGAAGAAGTGCCAACACTAGAGAGCCAACTAACTATAACACAGCCAGCCAGACCTGGTAACACTCACACACCAGCATCACTTCCCTATGGAAGACCTCAGAAAATGAGAGGGAGGGGGTCTAGGGCTGCCAGGTCCCCCTGGCCACAGGTGGGGGACCAGGGGGGCGGGTTGCCAGATCCAGGTTGGGAAACTGCTGGAAATTTGTGGATGGAGCCTAGGGGGGGCTGTAGGGTTGCCAGCTCTGGGTTGGGAAATACCTGGAGATTTTTTGGGTGGAGCTTGAGGAGAGCAGGGTTTGGAGAGGGGAGGGACTTCAATTCCACAGAGTCCAATTGCCAAAGCGGCCATTTTCTCCAGGTGAACTGATCTCTATTGACTGGAGATCAGTTGTAATAGTGGGAGATCTCCTGCCACCACCTGGAGAATGGCAAGCCTAGGGGACAGGGACCTCAGTGGGGTACAATGCCCTAGAGTCCCCCCTGCAAAGCATCCATTTTCTCCAGGGGAACTGATCTCTGTAGTCTGGAGAAGAGCTGTAATTCTAGGGGATCCCCAGGTCCCACTTGAAGGCTGGCATCCCTACGTCTGGAGCACCCAAGTTCTCCTTTCTGTGCAGCCTGTATCATCATTGGGTTGGAGGAGCCAAGAGACAGAGCTGCAGCTGTGCTTTGGCCCTGGAGCTCTTGTTTCATCCCACTCTGTACAGAAAGAACACAACACCAATACACCATGCATGAGTTTCATTGTTGGTGCTTCTGAGGGCTCTGCTTGTTCCAATAGGAACAACATTTTTGGGACTGTATTTATTTCTTGCAGAGGAAAAACCTGGCGCAGCAGCAACTCTGTTGCTGGAGGGGGCATCACTGGCGATATTTATGAATGGGTGAAGTTCCATCAGATTGTAAACAATAAAGTTCTGACTACATATCCTTAACAGATGGTTGTTGTTGTTTGTACACAAGTCTTAAAATCCGACAAGCAGGCCAATAATCATTTCTGGGTGGAGTTCATTAGAGATTGATCACATGACCCCAAGCTGTATTTTTCTGAAAGATTCTTTCGGAAACTCATTCCTCGCTTCTAACTGGTTGAATACTTGGGAATGTCTCAGCTGCCATGACAAATATTCTCCAGAATGCTGTGTACATTAGCAAAGCTTGAATATGTTAGAGGAGAGTAGGGTTGCCAACCTCCAGGTGGGGCCTGGAGATCTCCTGCTATTACAACTGATCTCCAGACAACAGAGATCCGTTCCCCTGAAGAAAATAGCTGCTTTGGAGGGAGGGCTATATGTTATCATATACCCATGATTAGGGTTGTTAGGTCCCCTCTGGCCACTGGTGGGGGATGGAGGGTAGGGTTGCCAGATCCAGGCTGGGAAATTCCTAGAGACTTGGAGATGGATCCTGGGGAGGACAGGGACCTCAGTGGGGTACAATGCCCTAGAGTCCACCTTCCAAAGCATCTATTTTCTTCAAGGGAACTGATCTTTGTAATCTGCAGATAAGCTGTAATTTTGGGGGATCCTCAGTTCCCACCTGGAGGATGGCATCCCTACCCATGAGGTCCCTCCCCTCCCCAAACCCCACCCTCCACAGGCTCCATCCCCCAAATCTCCAGGAATTTCCCCATCCAGAACTGGCAACCCTAGAAGAGAGAGCCAGTTTCTTCTGTTGCCTCTGTGTAAGAAGGCACAAAAAATTCCTGGTGGAAGAAAATCCTTAATGGCAAAGTGGCTTGAAATTACCATATGCTTGGAAAATCAATCATCTCCCTCCCACCTGCTTTCATGTTCAGAAGCTCTGCAACATCTCCCCAAGGGAAAGTTTATCATTTTACCTACATCCATCTTCCCTCTGTCTCTTCTCTCTGCCACCATGACCTCGACCGGTTCCACTTTGGAAACATTTCACATCTACATGCTTGTTATAATCTCCTCTGTATTTCTGATGACCGCCTTGATTTATCTTTTGCTAAACGACCAGGACACATGACAAAGTCCGACTTCCCAATCCAGCTTTTGATGGAATGTTTGGTTGTGCTTTAAATCACAGCTGGGATTTAAGCAGAGGGGCAAAGGTGGCAGGAGAGCTTATGAGGAGATTCAAAGTGGTATTTTTGTGTCTTTTCTGAGTCATGCGATGTTCAGAGCAGCATCGTCCTGGTGGAAAGGATACCAGAGCTTGTTATGATGTCATGAAAATGGGAAGCAAAGATGAGGGAAGAAATGGCAGGGAAACAGCATACTGCCCCAGCAATGGCAGAACCAAAGTCAACTTTCATTCTGTATTTAGAACTTCAGCTCAAAAAAAAAAAAAATCTGAAACTCAGTTGCGGAAGAAGAGAAAGAACAAGAATTGGTTTTTATAAGTCGAGTTTCTCCACCTTTTAAAGAATCAGACCAGCATACAGTCTCCTTCCCTTCCTCTTCTCATAACAGACACCTTGTGAGGAAGTTGGGGCTGAGAGAGTTCAGAGAGAACTGTGACTAGCCCAAGGTCATCCATCTGGCTTCATGTGTAGGAGTGGGGAAACCAACCTGGTTCACCAGATTAGAGTCCGCTGCTCATGTGGAGAAATCAAACCTTGCTCTCCAGATTAGAGTCCACCACTCTTAACCATTACATCACACGCTGGGTTGCAAACTTCCAGAAGGGGTGCATGGCTGCATTTGGAGATCCAGTGTGGTGTAGTGGTTAAGAGCAGTGGTTTGGAGTGGTGGACTCTAATCTGGAGAACCGGGTTTGATTCCCCACTCCTACACATGAAGCCAGCTGGGTGACCTTGGGCTAGTCACAGCTCTCTTAGAGCTCTCTCAAGCCCCACCTACCTCACAGGATGTCTGCTGTGGGGAAGGGAAGGAGATTGTAAGCTGTTACCTGAAATGCTCCTTTAAATGGGGAAATTAGCTAAACAATCGGTAACTATAATATTTATAAAGCGGAATGCAACCAGTGTATACCAGAGCCCATAACTGTGATGTTAGAATAATGACAAAGGCAAAGGGAATCCAAATTAAGAGAGTATTCAAACGTTCTATGATGCAACACAAACATACAGAGAATCTAGGAATTCAAAGGGAGGAGAGAGAGACAATTGCCAAAATAGGCAGGAATATTTTTACGGGCTATACAATACCTTTTCCTGTAGAGGTGTAGTCCTGAGTTCCATAGACTGAGGGGAAGAAAGGGGGGCATGGGGAATAAACAGGGGGCAGGGGATGTTCCCCGCATGTTCGAGCATGGCTGCCCACACTGACAGAGCTACAGTCAGTATGGAAAGGCAAAACCTAAGGTAAGAATGGACTTTCAGGAGACCTCAGATATACTGTTTTCTGGAGGGGGGGGAAGGTGATTGGATTAACCTCCGTGATTCCCAGGTGACAAAAGGTGACAAAGGGCCTTAATGGTCGGGTGCCTGGGTGGGGTGGTGACAATTTGGAAATCTATTCTAATTCCAGTGACTTGTACAGCCCCAGGAGAAAACAGGGAGTCTCGCTGATGAGCTTAATGATCTAAAACAATAGGTGCGATCTTGCTAACGTCCAGGGATCGTTATCTCAATATCTCTGAATGGCTTTGCTTAATCAGTCTGATGTTGCAAGGGGGGGAGTAGATGCAGCCTACGTGTCTTTGCGCTTTCTCTGACATGGCTTCTGCTGGAACCAAGATGCACAGGAACATGGAGTCTCTCTGGCTCGCTGGAGAGGCTGACCTTGCCTCTGTTGCTCAGCTGCCGGCAGCTCTGGATACACAGGAGCAGTCATGTCAGTTTCATTGGCGTGCATACAAGCCTTCCCTGTAGCATTTAGGGCAGGCGCGTGGCTGGACCAGGGCGCACACGTATGCTGTTTGCGGGTGCCATGACCAGACCTGGAGTTAGGTGACCCATTTGGTAACAGCTGGTTTGATTCTTAATCTTAAGTGGTAGAGAAAGCCTTCTTATGGAAGGCAGAGGGGCATCAGTGCTGCCATGTTAGTGTGTTGGGCCTGTAGGTCTGGTTGCCCATCATATGGTATCATGGCTATATTGTCTGTCTTTGGTCTAAGGAGATTTGGGTTCAAATCCTAGTTTAGCTATGAAGCTCAGTGGGTGACCTTGAGCCCATCACTGTCTCTCATCTTAACCTACTTTACAGGTTTGTTGAGAACAATACATGGGGAAGAAGAGGGAGCACCATCTTGTGCTTCTTGATGGACAGATAGGATCAGAAAGTAATGCTTAATGAGCAGATAAGGTTCTTATGGATGGGTGGGGTAGAATCAAACGCACTGCTCTGCTGCAATTCTGTATGCAGGGGTGGGTAATGTCAGGCCTGGGGGCCGTTTAAGGCCCTCAAAATCATTTGGTCTGGCCCTTTGTGGGTCTTGGCAGATCTCTAGCTCAGAAGGATCTAAGACTGGTGATCCACCCCCTCCTGCAGACAGGAATAGCCTCTATTCAAGGCAGATGTGAGCTTGTTTTGCTGAGAAAAGGAACCCCTTTTCCCCTTTGCAGAAGAGTAATTAGCTGTGGAGCTGCTAGGACTACTCAAGAAACTGTGTTAACCCTTTTCCACCTGGGGCGTGGAGAAACGTATTCCCTCTGTACGACAAGAGGGCTGGGGGCAGAAGTGGTGGCAATGGAGGCAGGGCCAGGATGCACGTGTGGGGTGGGGAAATTCTTAGCCAGTGTGTCCTCATTTCACCCCTGCAGGCAGAGGTAGCAGGAGCCGGCTGTAGAATCCGGCCCTGACCATGTGGAGCAGGAGCAACTCCAATGTGTGGCTGGATGGCTATGCCAGGCTGGTGCAACAGACCATTCTGTGTCACCAGGTGGGCAACTGTGCCACTGGTTGGATGCCTGCCTGCTTGCCTGTGCTGGGGGGGGGGTCCATCTGGGGCAGCTGCCTGCTTGGGGTTTGTTGGCTAATTTTTAAGCTGCTAATTTTGTATGGCCTGCGAATGATATTATAAATATCCAAATGGCCTTTGGCAGAAAAAAGGTTCCCCACCCTTGCTCTACGGCCTGGGGACAGATCAAAATATTGAGAAAGTCATAGGTTCTTGTAGGATGTTCATGGGTTTGATAACCTGAATAAAAGAAGTTGAGTCAATATTCCCCAGATTTTTCAGACCTTGAAGTAAATGCAGACCAATGGTGCCCATGCTCCATGTATTGCTACTGCTTAAAAACAGAGCAGCTTGTCTTTCTTTTACAAGTCTGTGGTTATACTCCCTTGCATTTATACTCTGAAATTGACTAGCAAAAAGGACGAATACTAGAATTTTTTAAAAAATACCCCATCAAGTTAAGGGCAAGCTTGTCTTCCCTATAGGGCTGTCAATTCGGTTCGTCCCAAACCAAAAAACAGCCGAATTTCCCCCAATTCGGTGGTTTTCAGTTCGGATGGAACTGAATTCAAAAAAAGGCGGGAAACCAACGAGCCGAATTCGGTGAGTTCGGGGCGATCGCTGAAAAATTCAGCAAATTCAGGGGCTCCGAATCAGCAGCATAACCGTCAGTTAGTAAGCAACTAGCAGCATTCTCCCGCGGCCAATGGTGGCCAAGCCTGGTCTTCTTCTGGCCAATCAGTTGCGGTTGAGTGGATGAGCCCAGCTGCTGCACAGCCAGGGGAGAGAAAGAGAGAGTGTCTGTTTGTGTGTGTGGGAGAGATCCCCGTGGGGGTGTGGGGGTGTGCCCATTCGCGCCTTTCCACGTCTCTGGGGGGCATGTTTGGAGGTAGAGGTCCCAAACTTTCAGTGTAGCTTGAGGGGACCCTTCTTGTAAGAACCCCCAGGTTTTGTGAAGATTGGGTCAGGGGGCCAAATCTGAATTTTACCGAATTTTTTTCAACAGCCCTACTTCCCTATTTGTATATCCACAGGTGTTCTACTTGGCTTTGACAACAGGGATGTACCTGTCTTGCATATCATAGAAAGAACTTTGCTGCCACCATACTTGCTTGCCACAGAATCATGAATTTGTATATTTCATTGCCAGCAAAATGCTCCTTTATTATAAGCCAACAGTCATCCAAATTAGAGCACTGCAACTATTTCACTGGATGGAGAAAGGATCTTAACACTGATTTATGGTTACATGACAATATTGAGAACATTAAATTTTAATAACAGTGCTGTCACTTTAATCACAGGCCTCATGCTGACCAGCTCAGAAATTACTTCCTTTTCGAAAAGGACATTTATTGTACTGCTTAGGCAGGTGTATAATTCCTTGCTTTCAAGAAACTGTGGCTTATTTGCCTAGAGAGACATCAGAACTTTTGATTGCAGGTGCTCTGTTGGGGGGCATCGTTCACGAGAACAAGTGTATGAATGAATGGCACTGTGTTATATTGCAAATGGACCATTAAGTCATCTAACCCAGTAGTCCAACCCATGGGCTGGGACCTCAGGTGGGTTGTGAAATCATGATCCTCTGCTGGGTCATGAGTCACTATAGGACCATCTATTTTTGCTGATTTTTGGAAGGAATGTTTGCCAGTGCCCGTGTGGAGTGGAAGTGTGCCAACTCTCTTTGCATGCATTCTGACAGTAGTAGCAGGAGAGCAAGGTTGGGGAGAGGAATCTTCATTCCATGGGCAAGAGGATTCTTCCATGGTTCTAACCTTTGACTTGTTCCTCACTATGTCATTCCTCTTGGCATGTTTCCAGTTTTGCTGCCCCATGGTCCTGGCCTTAACAACACTGAGGACTCAATTCTGGCTCCTTGTCTTCCTGCCACATAGCTGTGATGTTCTTTGACTTTCCTTCCCATGCTCAGTGGGTTCAATGTGGGCTGGGTCTCAGATCTGGAAAGCTTGAAGACCATTGATCTAAGCAAGGCTTTCCTGGCAGTGGCTTTCCAAGGTCCTTCTAGTCCTGTTCACCAAGGTCCCTTTAACCAGCACTGTTTGTGATTGAACCCAGTTAGTTAATATTAAGAACATAAGAAAAGCTCTGCTGAATCACACCATTTGTCTATCTAGTCTAGCATCCTGTCTCAAATAGTGGTGAACTAGTTATTCTGGATGGCCAACTGCATGGCATAGACACATAGGCCTTCCCTCGATGTTGCCTCTTAGCATTTCAATTGTGACTGTTCATGTGCTTTTATAGTTGTTTCATTCATATTGTTTTCATTTGGGGTTTTTAAATAATACTTTTATTTATATTGTAAGCCACCTTGGTCCTGACCTGGATGGACCAGCCTAGCCTGATCTTGTCAGATCTCAGAAGCTAAGCAGGGTTAGGCCTGGTTAGTAACTGATGGGAGACCACCAAGGAATATCAGGGTTGGCAAGGAAGGGAATGGCAAACCACCTCTGTTAGTCGCTTGCCTTGAAAACCCTACTGGGTTGCCATAAGTCAGCAGCGACTTGATGGCACTTCACACAATACAAGCCACTTTGAGTCTGCAAGGGAGAAAAGCAGCTAATACACCTTTCAAACAAATAAATAAGTAAGTAAGTAAGTAAGTAAGTAAATAAATAAATAGCATTGGTATTCAGAGGTTTATTGTCTCTGAACGCGGAGGTTCCCGTTAGTCACCATTGCTAGTAGCTACTGATCCTCCATGAATTTATCTAATCCCCTTTTAAAGACATTTATGTTTGTGGCCATCACTATACCTTCTTGTATAACCCTTGCTTTTATTGGTTTTAAAATGTGATTTTATTGTGAATTTTAAAAATTTGTTAGCAGCATTGGTAGCCATTTTGAGGGCAGGAAAGTGGAATATACATTTTGTAAAACAAACAAATTATCTGGCAACGGATTCCACATTTTAATCAGTCGTTGAGTAAATAAGTATTTATTTTTGTCCACCCTGCTGGTCTTACTTCAGGTATTGAAAGAAGATAAAAACATTTGTCCTGGTTCAAACTGTAACCTAAATCTCACCCATGCCTGCATTTCTTTAACAGTAAATAGTAATCCCAATGTCTTCCTGTTAATAAGATTTGTCCTCCAAACAACCTTGCTCTGAATGTCTTGTGGTTTTTGAAAAAAACATTGTGATTGATTTTATGGCAGTAGAATCTTTCCCTTGTGGGCACATTTCAAGTGACAAGACCTTTTATGCGAAGGAGACAGCTTCAAAATGTTCTCATAATTTCTGCATCTTCCTTCATCTGTTCAACTCACACCTTCTGTTGGCATCTGCTGAATAGGTGTTGCTCCAGCTTCCTGAGTCTGTGTACCTGTTGGCGGTAAATTCAGAATTTGTATTGGATTTGACCTGCCATCTGTGTCCTTTCGGCTGGAGCAAATCTGGAATTCTAGATTTCACAACTTTGCTATGATATATATTCTGAGTTGGATCCAACCAGGTTTTCTATTGACACAAAAAGAGTAGGGTTGTGCAAAAAAAAAAAAAATCGGTAAATTTCAGGATTGGGTTTATTGGGCCCGATTTTTTCGGTAATCCCAAAATAAGCAAAATACCCATACCAGTAAATGGGTGTTTTGGCTTTGTTCCTGGGTTTTCTGAAAAAAATGGGTCCATTGAAGTCTATGGGGATTTCCCCCCGAATCTCCTGTGGGGCCATTTTTGGAGGTAGAGTCACCACATCTGCAGCATAGTGGCAAGGGACTCTCCCTAGATAGACAACGAAGTTTGGGGAAGTCTGGGACAGGAGGTCCAATTTTATGGGCCCACAAAGGGGTCGCCCCCATCCTCCAGGCATTTGCAAGTTGAGCTGTCAATTGTTATTCAGGTTCAGAAGTTCAGTGTTGCCGAGGACTGGTGGAAAGAGCTGATTGGCAGGCTGGCACCTCAAAGTCTGGGGCCCCTGTTCATATCTGGGGTGTATAGCATGATGTCCATGCAAATTAGCTTCCAAACTGAGGAAATCGGCTTAAATGCAAGAAAAACAAAGCATGGAAAAAATTTCTTTTTGGTGGCAAATGACATCCTGTGAACTGTCCTTTATTATGGTCATCAAAAATCTGATTTCAAGAGATGGTCATGGTGTGGGGAAACAAAGCCACTATTCATGGCAACCTTCCATTTGAGAGCAGGTTTTCATGAAGTGGGGGTGATATTGGAGCCAGCCAAAGGCATGACCAAGGCAACTCTTGTGAAGAAGATTGCTTATCTGTGTGGGTGAGGAGTCTTCTTCAGAAGCTTGGTAAGCAGCTATAGAAGCTGGTGTTTTTTAGTTGCAGGGTATATCCCTCTGGATGGGACTGGGTAAGCCCTGTCTTTTAAATGACCCTTCTGCCGCCAGATTATCCTGATCCAGATCACTCCACTGAATGGCGATGGATAGTTTGGTCACACCAAGTTGGCTCTGATTACATGACCCCGACCTCAAAAGGGCCCCAATCAAAGATACAAAACCAGTCAAAGATACAAAAATGGGAGAAAGCATAGAGCTGGGCATCTGAACAAAGGCGGATAGCTGAAACCCGAATTGCCTATTTGGCTTCAGGTAGATTCCCTGGTTTTGGTATTTGGTCGACCTACACCCGAAAATTGCCGAAACGGCTAATTTTGGGTTTATTTTCGGTTCGGGTATATAAATATGCACAACCCTATTGGAGAGGTGAAATTGAGCTATCTTGGTTCTTTAACAGAGCATTTGGTATACCTGTTTATTATGTTCCAATGTTTTGTTCTGATTATTTGATTAGAGTGTAGTTTTTTATGTGTTATGGTATCCACCTTGAGCAGGCTTCATATTCTCTTAGTAAACAAACAAAACACAAACAGGAAAACATAGGTGTTAGTTTTTTAATTGTGAAATATAAAATATGCCAGCTCATTACACACAAATGTTTGAATGTACTTTTTGGATAGCAGGAAAACATCTCTTTTGAACAGGAAAACAGAAATCAAGTAGCAGCTTTAAGACTTACTGAGTTCATTTCAACATAGGTTTTGCGATTATGCATTTGAAAAAGTGAGGTCTAATTCCCAAAAGCTTATGCTGAAATAAACTTGATTAGTCTTAAAGGTGTCATTAGATTTCTGTTTGTCTTTGCTACCACCCAGCTGCTATTTTGAAAGTATTATCTCTTATGAAATCAATATTTCTAAAGTACTTTGATAAGGAATGCAACTAGTCCTCAACGGAAGTAGTTTTTCACTACCTCCAGTTGAGAAATTCTCTTTTTTTCTGTTAAATGTTGGAAAAATGTTATTTGTTTATTTCAGGCAAATATTGGAGTTTTTACCTCAAAATCCTGCATATGCATTCACATAGAATTAATACTCATGAGAATACAGCTAAACTGAACTTTTAGCAGCTGAAACATTCACCTTATTCCCATAGTTATAGGAAAATAAACCATCCAGCATGAATGGGAGGCTCTTCACTGTGATTTGCAAAAAAGGAATCATCCAGTGGCTAATTAGCACTACCCTGAGACCCATATTCTGATTCCACACATACAATCTTATCAGTCATGAAAGGAAACAAATCTTTGCTGTTTCTAAAATGACAAAAGTACACTGTATCACAATAGGGGCCTTGAACCCCAGGAATACCCCCTGGACCTCCAAGCCCTGGTTTGTTTACTTCATTTATAACCCACCCAGTGGGCGGATGTGAACAAGATGCAATTCACCAAGGATAAGCGGCGAGTTCTACATCTGGGTAACAAAAATGAGGGACATGCATACTGGATGGGGGATACACTTCTGGGTAGCAGTGTATGTGAGCAAGATCTTGGGGTACAGGTGGACCATAAGTTAAAACTGAGCTGCCAGTGTGATGCAGGGACAAAATAATAATAATAATAATAATGCAAACTTGGGGTGCGTCAACAGAGGCATAAAACCAAATCACAAGATGCCATAGTTCCGCTGTACACTGTCAGGCCATTTGAAGGGCTGTCACTTAGAGGAGGGCAGGGAGCTGTTTCTGTCGGCAGCAGAGGATAGGACTCACAATAATGGGTTTAATTGCAGGCGGAGAGGTACCGGCTGGATATTAGGATTTTTTTTTTTATAGTAAGAGTAGTTCGACAGTGGGATCAGCTACCTAGGGAGGTGGTGAGCTCCCCCTCACTGGCAGACTTTAAGTAGCGGCTAAACAAACACTTGTCAGGGCTGCTCTAGGCTGATCCTGCATTGAGCAGGGGTTGGACTAGTTGGGCTGTATGGCCCTTACAACTTTATGATTCTATAAATGAAGACCTTCCCAAGTCAATTTTTAGGATGGGGAAAGAACAATGACATCATGGCTTGGGCCCCCATACCACTTGGCTCGGGAGAATACAGCACTCAAGATGAATTTCACCCCTGTTCTGTTACCCCTTACCCTCTTTAAGCACTTTGCCAGGCTCAGAGGCATAGAAGTGTTTTAAACACCAGAAGGTTACCTACAAACAAGCTCTTGTCCTTCACATGAAAACACTCATGCCACAAATGATGAATTACTTATAATATTTTTAGGTGAGATGAAACCGTGCCCCTAGTGGAGTGGTGCACCAACTTACTTCACCTTCATCAGTGTACCCATTCACCACCCTTCATGTTTGGACCCTGACAGACGCTCATACACACTGTCCTGTGTCTTGTAAATGAAGAATGGGTACATAATTGTGACCTTTCTTTGCTGTAGACTTTTCATTGTGGACCCACAAGGAAGTGTTTGTATCCCCCTGGTAGTCTTTGGGGGCCCGCTGAGAATTAGCTATATAGGAAATTTACAATAAAACAACTGAATATATGGGAAAGTTACAGCCCAACTCAGAACAGAGCATTGTTGAGTATGAGGTGTTTATACCTTAGTGTTCAAGCTGGCTTCACTGCTCTGTCCTTCTCAATAACATCCTGAGCTTCAAAAGTACAACGCAGGCTGTGCAAATGAAAATGCCCCCTCCATTTAGGCTCCAATTTAGCCTGCGGGAATGAAAACGCCTTCCCAATTTCAAACAAAGCTCGAGAAGTGAGAAACAGGGTTGAGATTCCCTCCCATGTGTTAAATGCGATTTCAGGAGGAGGCCGTGTCCTGTTGTTCACAAACACCTGTTAGATGAGTTTCCAAATTAATGGCTTGCTTTTTGCGGAGGCTGACACATCCCTCATATCTCACAAACTAGAATCTGGGACAGCTGACTGTTGAAATCATCTGTCACACTGGATATTGATCTTTGCATGAAGGTTGCCAGCACAAAACATAATTTCAGTTATTGGCCTTAAGCTATACCAACCTGCTTCCCCCCCTTATATATATATATATATATATATATATATATATATATATATATATATATATATATATATATATATATATATATATATATATATATATATATATATATATTGAAGGGTGATGGACAAGTCATTCGATGATGATTAATTACCAGATTTTTTCCCTTTCCGCCTGAAAACAAAGCCAACAGTGAAGGGGAACATGGATCAATTACTTCATAGTCTGCACAGAGTACAACATTACCACAAGAGTATACACTGGAAGGAGATACAAGCTGTGAGCCAGAAGGGGGCAGAAGAACTCAAATGTGTGAAGCCCCCAAGGCCAGCACATTAAGGCAGGTGGTCCATCTAGAATGAGGGGATGGTTGGAACTGCTCTGTCTTGGAGTATTGACCGCTGTTTTGTTTGCTGCATTAGAAGGTTAGGTTGTAGAAAGAAAACCCTTTGGTTTCAAAGAAGCAGCAGGGCTTGGGTTCATCAGATAACTGTTTTTCTTCCCCCTTTTCCCTCAGAGCTCTTGTCATGGCAGAACCATAAAATGTCCTGCCTCACCTGAAACACTGATTACACCCCCTAACCCCTCCCAAAATGTTAACTGTATCATATTTCTGCTCTGTTTTTAACTTGTGATATTTCTATTATATTTAACTATTAAATTTTTACCCAACCCATCTTCCAAGAAGCGCAGGCAGCTTCTCCCTTCTTGAGAGGCAGTGTGGTGTAGTGGTCAAGAACAGTGGTTTGGAGTGGTGGACGCTAATCTGGTGAATTGGGTTGGTTTCCCTACTTTTACACATGAAACCAGCTGGGTGACCTTGGGCAAGTCATAGCTTGTCGTCGTCTTCTTCTTCTTCATCATCTTCTTCCTCCTCCTCCTCCTCCCTCCTCCTCCTCCTCAAAACAACCCTGTGAGGAAGACTAGGTTGTCAGAGGGACCAGCCCAAGGTCACCAAATAAGCCTCCTGACAGATTGACAATTTGAACCAACATTTTCTCATTCAATGCTAAACTATTGTACCACACTGACTCCAGTGAAATATGATAAGATTGTTTTAAGAATAGGGAATTGGCTTCTGGTGCCCGCCAAAAGAAGCAGCATGCCAAAACCCTTCCAATGTTTTCCCTCAGATGGTAGCTGCCACTATAGCAGAGAAGACAAAACTGGAATCTCCAGTATCAACATCCCATTCTCAAATGGAATAGTATCTGTAGATCTGAGGATTTTGTGATGGACTTAGATCACCTCAGCCATAGTTAATATTTTACAAAGTGATATAGAGATCTGCCTCTTTCCCCCTCCATTAAAATGGCTATTTGCCTCTTCAGGAAAAAAGTAGAGATATAGGTTTTTCCACATAGGGAAGGTTACAATTTAGGGTGCTAGTGGTGGGTTGCTTTGGGAAAACAGCAGAGAAAAGGTTTCCTTACCAGAGCATTGCAGACCCCCCCCCCTCTAAAACACTGCAATTTTTTTACAAGCCACCATTTTGTGACTGGCTCCACCCACCAAGCTGCCATTTTGTGACTAGCTCTGCCAAATGAGCTGACATTATGTAACAGGTAGTTCACAAGACTATTGAAAAAATTAAGTAGGTGCAAGAATCATAAAGTCTACCCTTCACTGTGGCTTGGAATGCAAAGCACACAAAGATTGTAAGAAGAAATGAGGCCCCTCCTGGAGCATGGTACTGCAAATAAATGGGTTTTAAACTGTGTTCCAGGGAACCCTGGGATTTTTGGAAGCTCAATGGAGGTTCAATAATTGTTGGCAAAGACTGAACAATTGTTCCTTACTGATATTTATGTAGCCAACCTCCAGGTGGTGGCTGGAGATTTCCCGCTATTACAACTGATCTCCAGGCAACATAAATCAGTTCACCTGGAGAAAATGGCCACTTTGGAAGGTGGACTCTATGGCATTATACCCCTTTGAAGTCCCTCTCTTCTCCTCCCCTAACCCTCCCCTCCTCAGATCTCTCCCAGACCTCCAGATCTCCATATATTTCCCAACCTGGAGATGGCAACCCAGCTGATATGCCCTTGCCGCATGCTGTTGGTTCTTTTTAGAGCGCAGTTCATGTAAGGTGATGGTGAGGATCAACAGGCTTGTGCTAAAACAAGCCCCCCAAAGCTTCTGCTACAAGCAGACATTTTGCAGCAGGTAAGTCAGTGTGGAGAGTGTTCCTTGACAGCAGAAAATCTAAAAAACTGCTCATACAGGGGATCACCTGAAAGACAGACAACCCAGTTAGACCTTGCCATCACCCAAGATGCAATAGGTATAAGGAGGCTCTTTAGCATGCTATTCAAACTGGAGTATTTAATCGCGACAATCTAATTCAGGCCATTCATTTGGTAAATACCAGAGAGTTCCCTTGAATAATGGCAACTTGATGAGCCTGATTTATTTAGACTCCTCGATTAATTCATCCAAATGTCTTCACAAATGGGTACCATCAAGCAATCAATTATCCACTGGCTTTTAATACAGATTACTATGTCTTATTTTTTTTCCTGGCATTGTTAGCATTTTCAAAGTTTAGGATGCTCACCATAATGATCCGAAAATTATATCAGTGTTTACAGAGATATAGATACATTAGAAGGGGAAAAAAAAACTAAATTCATTGCTGGTTCAAATAAATGTCAAGGACTGGCAGATAAAATTAAAACACTGAATTTATTCTACCATTAAAACTTAATGATTTGCATATGTAATAACCTTAATTTATATGTTTTTAAAATGCTGACTATTGGTTTATCTGGAACAGCCGGAGATTATGAACTATGCAAACTTAGGGTTGCGGTTGGGAAACTCTTGGAGATTTAGGGACAGAGCCTGGGGAGGACAGAGACCTCAGTGGGGTACAATGCCCTAGAGTCCACCCTCCAAAGCATCCATTTACTCCAGGGAAATTGATCTCTGTAGTCTGGAGATGAGCTGTAATTCCAGGGATCCCAAACTTCACCTCATCAGGCTCCGCCCCCAAAACAACCCACCGGTTGTGAAGAGGGATCTGGCAACCCTACCGTCAAGCTGCTTATTAATTTTTTGGAAGTGTTTGCCCACAAGGCTGCAGCAAGGGCTAGTGGTCTGATACTCCCAAAAAGTTAAGAGTCATAGTGCAATGCTAAGTAGAGTTACACCCTTCTAAGTCCATTGAAGCCAATGTGTTTAGAAGACTATAACACTGCTTAGCATTGCATTGTAAAGACACCAGAGTAGGACAGAGGGCCACATTTAGATACCTGACTAGTTCTGAGGACTCCAATTTGGACACTGACTCTGGAAACAGGAATAGCTACCTTCCAGCTTAAAGCCCCCAAAACAGGTGGAGACCCTGACATGACCCTCAAGCTGAGAAAATTGCTCAGTCCTGGGACTATGAGATTGAACTTCAAGTAGGTCAGTCCTGGGTATGAAACTCACCTCTGATATGACCTCATTAGACAATATCAGCAGGAACATGGTAGGATTTCTGAAGTCTGGGATTGAGCTTGAAAAAAAGGGGTTTTTTTGGGGGGGGAGGAAACTTCAGTTTCCAAGACTAATTCTGAATCAAGTGGGGAAGAGTTCACTTAATAGTATTGAGAAGAAATGTCATTCAAAGCACCTTGAAAGATTTTGGATGAACCAACCTAGGGTTGCCAGGTCCCTCCTGGCCACCAGTGGGCAATGGGGGGGGGGGTAGGGTTGCCAGATCCAGGCTGAGGAACTCCTGGAGATTTTGGGATGGAGCCTGGGGAGGACAGGAACCTCACTGGGGTACAATGCCCTTGAGTCTACCCAGCAAAGCATCCATTTCCCCCAGGGGAACTGATCTACAGACTACAGGGAACTGTAGTCTGGAGATGAACTGTAATTCCAGGGGATCTCCTGGCCCCACCTGGAGGCTGGCATCCCTAAACCAGGCTGAGGTTGTAAAGACATGTCCATGGGCTCACAGTACAATTCAAGTTCTGATAACTGAGTCTTAACTACCTGAGCAATCAGTGAATAACTTTCCCCCCTATGTCATTAGAGTATGTACTTGGCTTTGTACAGTGGTTGCTTTTCCGCACATTGACAGTATTGTCCAAACAAGTGGTGGTTGGAGAGAAAGCATGACCCCTGCAGTAAAGTGCACAAGTTCCCACCATTTTGGAGATTGGGGTGGGTGCGGAAGGAAAGAACTGTGTTGTCTAATTTTTTCTCCCATGTACTCTGCTCCAAGGAACAACACATATTTCCCCCTCAGACTGATTTATCAGTAAAGCAAATAGAGTTTTATTATTCCAGTTTTTACAAGTCTGAGTTCATGTCATTGTTTGGGCTGAAATCTTTACCATCTCTTGCTCATTCTGTTTACTCAGCATGAATATCTGGTACACACAGTAATTCAGTTTAGTCTTATCGGACATGCGGTCCCATGGTAACAATGAGAGAATATCTTCATTATTAATAACATCAGGAGGATGGCAGCCTGCTCACGGAAGCAGAGTTTGCATATTTGTGGAGTGGGATGAGCAGTATTTGCCCTCTGCTAATTAGAATTTAGCTGATAAAAAGTGTGCAGTGAATAGGGAAGGCAAATTCAGGGATTCATGGTCTGACTTCTAGGACTATTTGCACCAGGTTGTTATTAAGCAGCTGCCCAAACTGACCATCTGGAGAAGACAACAAGAGCTTCATTGGAAAGAGAAAATGGGGGAGGGGGGTAAATCATTATGTTAATACCAATCATATGACAGACTCTTGTACCAAATGAGCTGATTGGTCTATTTGGCTTGGTATTACCTACACTGAGTGGCAGCGGTTCTCAGATAGAGAAAGGACTTTCCAACAGTTGCTGTCTCAGATCTTTTCACTGGAGATACCAGAGACTGAACCTGGGACTTGTTTGCATCAAAGCATGCACCCCACCAATGAGCCACAGCCATCCCTGCTTTGCCACAGTCTTTTTCAATAGGGACTGAAGGGATAAACTACACATAACATTGGCGTTCCATGTTTAGAATTTGAGACACAGGATTTAGCTGCAAAAAAACCTGCTGTGGGATAGCTATTTCCCCTATGTCATATGTTTTTTTCACCAGTCATTCATTTGCTACATTTTATCTACTCTTCCTCTACCATGATATCTCACAAAGCATATTGTATAGGACTTACAAGGAACAAAATGTTAGCTATGTCAAGGGAAGAGCAGTATAAACACTGCCATGTACTGCTGTCATTCAAGCTCAACGGGAGCTCACTAGGAGTGTCATTTGGTAGGCTAAGCCCAATGGGTCTCATTGAATTGCTCTCTCGCCTTTTGTGTTTCCATGGGGGACAATACTGAGTGAGACAGATTTCCTCAGAGGAAATGTCATTGCCTGTTCCCTCTGATGGCAGGCTGTTGCCAGTTTTGACAGCAGAGGAGTGAAGGATCAGACAGAGTAGCCAGGGGTTGAAACGGGAGCATTAAGCACATTTGGAGTGGGAAGAACATGATGTGTATCCTCACAAGGGAAGAACATGATGTGTATCCTCACAAGAGGTTTCACGTGTAAGCTGAATGGCGCATGTGCAATTGGTTGTAAACAAACTGGGGGTCAAACTGATTTCATTGAATGTACTGTATTGATGGTTGTAATGTATTGATGATTGTACCGATGGGCACTTTTTATGATACTATAATATTTGTGTTTGTGGCACTTAAAATCACACCTGTGTTATCCCTAGGGGGAAAAAAGGAAGAAGGAAAGAGGAAATGTGGGGGGAGAGTTGGGTAAAGGAGATGAGAATTTAGAGATGTCAGAAAAAAAGTTTTCAGATAGTTTTGTTAATTTCTGGTTTGTCTCTTTTTAAAAGAGACCACTTTGTTTGAAATACAAAATTTCGAAGTTGGAGGGAAGTTGTTCAATGTGACATCTGCCCATGAGCTGCCATTATTTAGGATTAGGTTGAACCCATGTCAAATTGGCCAACATCACAGATCCTAGGGTATATTCCTGCAGAGGGGAGAGGTCTAACCTTGGCTATCAGTCAAAATATCCAAATTTAGCCATATTTCCTAGTCAGTATAATGCAGGTGGCAAAGGAAGACCGTCACCTTCCAATCTTCCTTATGAGCTTTCCAGCGGTGTCTTGAGTGGCCACGATGAGAGAAAAATGGAGAAGATGGACTTACACAGGGCTCTTCTGGTGTTTTCCTTTCCTTTTCTGCTGCCTGTGGTTTTGACTCTATTCCAGGAGACAGGAATAGGATGTTACTGATACACAAGCCAAAGTCAGAATGTCAGTGATTAAAACCAGTTTTTTTTTGTCTTCATTTCCCAAATGGCATTTTGTATGATGGTGCTATAATGGAACTCTCCATAGCATGGACTTGTACCTCAATGTAGCCCAGCCTTACTAATTCCTCTCTGCCAGGAAGGATCACCCACCTCTAGAAATGAAAGGACAGCCCAGTCC
Organism: Euleptes europaea; assembly: GCF_029931775.1. Taxonomy (NCBI): domain Eukaryota; kingdom Metazoa; phylum Chordata; class Lepidosauria; order Squamata; family Sphaerodactylidae; genus Euleptes; species Euleptes europaea. The sequence goes on from NC_079317.1 coordinate 27,820,042, forward strand.
TGTCACTTATTTCATTGGATTCCTCTACAAAAGAGCGTTTGAGAGATACTGAGATATGACAAGTGACCCATGGCTACAAAAGTGCATTTTAAAAAAACCACACATACACACCCTGAAATACTGTCAGGAATGCGCTGTGGCTCTGTACAATGACTATTATGTGGCTAGAAGTGATAAAAGGGTCTTTTCCAGACAGTAAACATTAGTAGAGGAAAGCAGGGGGTGGGAAGAGCCGGCTAAGGAAGCAGTATTGCATGTCAATAGAAAATAATGCGCCAGGGATGTTTCAAACGCAAGGCTCAGCAGCTTCACAACAAAACAACACCGCTGTGCAATCCCCATTCTCAGCAAGGGAGGAGAACAAATGACAAGTGTTTATTTCTGACTGAAGTTCGGGAGATCTCAGATTCGCCTGGAGGCAGTCCCCTTGAGCACTGAGTCATACTTCATGCAGCCGCTGAGCTGGCTGCTCATCCACCATCTGGTCCCTAGTAAAAACTGTGAGGTGTGTGTATGTATGAGTGCGGGGAGGCTTAAGTGTGTAAGCAGGTAGAGATACGGGCCACTGAGATGCAGTCCATCATGATTCTCCGCTGTGTACCCCCCTTGTGTTTACAGTCACGCCTTTCCCCTTGATAAATGATGGCACTTATAGGAAGGTGTGTGGTAGTCTCACATCAGGCTTGCCTGAAGGGTAAAATGTGAATCGGCCCAGAGATGTTATAAATTACTTCCTGCTGTTTGATTTTTCAAAGGAAAAAGACTGGCTTTACCTCAGGGCTTTTTTTAAAACTCCTGATGAGGTATTGGGAATTGATCTCACTGCTTGGCCTTTTCTCTAACATTATATTTGTAATCATCCACCTGTCATACACCCATTTCTGAGCACTAGATTCACACAGTCATTGGGGGTTATGTATTCCCAGCGATGTATTAAGAGTTTGAAAATGTTATAAAAAACATTGCTTTAAAAGGGTTTTTGGATGCCACGGCTAAAAAATGGTTGGAAGAAGTCTTCACAACTAAAGGGGCCAAACAAAGTGCGAACGGTATTTTTTATAACATTTTCAAACTCTTAATACATCGCTGGGAATACATAATGCAGTAACCCCCTTTGTCCTCCATGGTAATTTTGGTTTATATTCCAGCACCATAACATAACTTATGTTGAAGCAGAAGAAGAGTTGGTTTTTTATACCCCGCTTTTCTCTACCTTTAAGAAGTCTAAAAGTGGCTCACAATCACCTTCCCTTCCCCACAACAGTCACCTTGCAAACTGAGGGCCGTATCTTCTTTTATAGAGTTATACCATCTCATGTTGGGTCTTCCTCTTTTCCTGCTGCCTTCGACTTTTCCCAGCATTATTGCCTTTTCCAGTGAGTCTTGTCATGATGTGACCAAATAGGATTGCCAACCTCCAGGTAGTAGCTGGAGATCTCCCACTATTACAACTGATCTCCTGGTGACAGAGATCAGTACACCTGGAGAAAATGGCCGCTTTGGCAATTAGACTTCATGGCATTGAATTCGCTCCCCTCCCCAAACCCCTTTCTCCTCAGGCTCTGCCCCCAAAATCTCCAGGTATTTCCCAACCTGGAGCTGGCAACCCTATGAGCAAAGTATGATAGCCTCAGTTTAGTAATTTTAGCTTCTAGGGACAGTTCAGGCTTGATTTGATCTAGAACCCACTTTTTTTTTTGGCAGTCCACAGTATCCATAAAATTCCCCTCCAACACTACATTTCAAAGGAATCTACTTTCTTCTGGTCATCTTCCTTCATTGTCCAGCTTTCACACCCATACCTAGTAACAAGAATACTATGGCATGAATTAACTTTATCTTGGTTGCCAGTGACACATCCTTACACTTAAGAATCTTTTCTAGCTCCTTCATGGCTGCCCTTCTCAGTCTCAATCTCCTTCTGATTTCTAGGTTGCAGTCAATCTTTTTGGTTGATAGCTGGAAGAGACCAAGGAATAGAAAGTTTTGAACAATTTCCATTTCCTCATTGCCCACCTTACAGTTTATTCTCCGGTAGTAAATTCTCCAGTGATAAACCACTTCTGGACGAGCCCTTCCCTTGAAAATCCTATGAAGAGATAAAATAGGCTCTGTGGGGGCTGGAATGGTGTCCCGCAACATTATTATGTTGTAGGCCTTGCTGTAGCTCTGTGATACCTGGCATGCCATTTTATTTAAATGTATTCATATTTTATATTGTGGATGTTTGGCTAATGTTTATGGGGTTATTTTGAACATTTTAATGATTGTATTGTAATTTTATGAATTGTTTGCCATATTTGTGAGCTGCCCTGAGCCAAGCTTTGCTGGGGAGGGTGGGATATAAGGCCAATAAAATAAAAATAAATAATAAAATGGCCTGGGGACCTCCGAATCTGTTAAAGTTAAAGACATTCCTTTTTGCACATTCTGATCCTGATTTAGCATCATACAACTTATACAGGCCTAGGACATAGAAGAATATCTAGCCAGACCTGAATGCACCTTCACAGAAGACACTCAGTGCCCTACATTTCTCTTACTGTCACTGCTAGCGATCCTCTCGTCCTGTATATCCAGCTGCCCCAGGAAGAATCTCACCCTTCTATTTTACAGCTATTAAGCAATTAGTTATTAGTTAACCGCTACTATTAATTATATTTCCAAAAGTAATTGCAAACGCCATCCATCTTGTTTTATTAATGTCAGCCTCAGGAGCAGCGGCTGAGTAATAAGGCAATCATTGCCATCAGGGTTGTTTTTCTCTTAGAAGTGGCATTCATTTAAACGGCTGCGCTCTTCCTTTGTCCTGATTTTTTTTTGACAGTAAAATATCTTGATTATGTCCTCATTGGAAAGGGTGTGTATGTGCTAAGCAGATAAAAGGAGTGTCAAAATTGTAAATTTAAAATACAAGTGCTTCATCTTATGTCTTCCCCCAAGCAAATGTCAGGCAGCTACTTTATCTTCAAAACACAGAGGATGATCACCGAGATGTCACCAATAATCCCTGCCTTTTCAGTGTGAGAAAATAGATTGTTTCAGTTACACCCATTGTAACCTAATGGGTGAATACTGCCAAAGGCTTATTGGGAAGGCCTCTCCCTCCCCAAAAGTGTGCTCTTGATACATCAATGCATGTGGGAAGCTCTGCGTTCCAGTTGCTCGTTTCATCCATTTTCACTCTTGTTTGAAAAAGAAAGTCAGGGGGAAACCCCTACAGGCAGGGGCGAGTTTAAACTTTGCCTTTTTAAAAATGCTGGGAAGCCTAACTAAACTGAGGATTTCATTGAGGTTTGCTGGGAGAGGGTTGTGATTGTTGTGCCAGTGGGTGATTAAGGTTGATTGCTGCCTGAAAGCTTGATTATTCCCTTGTTAAGTGGGGTTGTTGTGATTGGAGCTTGTGTCTGAGAGGTGGGGGCTGTGAGCATTTAAGTTTCAAGGCTCCTGCTCGCCAGAGGCTGCATTTTGATTCAGCTGAGCTGAGCTGGGGACTACAGGCAGGGGTGAGTTTAAACTTTGCCTTTTTTAAAACACTGGGAAGCCTAACTAAACTGAGGATTTAATTGAGGTTTGCTGGGAGAGGGTTGTGATTGTTGTGCCAGTAGGTGATTAAGGTTGATTTCTGCCCGAAAGCTTGATTGTTCCCTTGTTAACTGAAGCAAATAGTGGTAGAACGTTTAGACAAACTGCGAACTAACAAGTCACAGGACGAGACGGTATTCATCCTAGAGTTCTTCAAGAACTCAAATGGGAAATTGCTGAACTTCTAACAAAGATAGGTAATATGTCCCTTTGATCAGCCTCTGTATCAGAGGACTGGAGAATGGCCAACGTAACACCCATTTATAAAAAAGGTTCCAGGGGGCCCCCAGGAAATTACAGGCCAGTTAGCTTAACGTCTGTTCCGGGTAAATTAGTGGAAAGCATTATTAAAGATAGAATTGTCAAGCATATAGAAGGGCAAGGTCTGCTGGACAAAACCCAACATGGCTTCTGTAAGGGTAGGTCCTGTCTCACTAACCTATTAGAGTTTTTTGAAAGCATCAGTAAGTATGTGGACAGGAATGAGCCTGTGGATATTGTGTATTTGGATTTCCAAAAAGCTTTTGACAAAGTCCCCCACCAAAGACTGCTAAGCAAACTTCATAGTCACGGGATAAGAGGACAAGTCCTCTTATGGATTGAGAGCTGGCTGAAAAATAGGAAGAAGAAAGTAGGAATCAATGGTCAGTTCTCACAATGGCAGGATGTGAGCCATGGGGTGCCTCAGGGATCTGTGTTGGGACTGGTGCTTTTCAACCTGTTCATCAATGACCTGGAGTTGGGGTTAAACAGTGAAGTAGCCAAGTTTGCAGATGACACCAAATTATTTAGGATGGTTAAAACAAAATTGGACTGTGAAGAGCTCCAGAAGGATCTCTGCATACTGGAAGAATGGGCATTAAAATGGCAAATGAGATTCAATGTGAGTAAGTGTAAAGTGATGCATATTGGGACAAAAAATCCCAACTTCACATATACACTGATGGGATCTGTGCTGGCAGCGACAGACCAAGAAAGGGGTCTTGGGGTGGTAGTGGATAGCTCAATGAAGATGTCAACCCAGTGTGCGGCTGCTGTAAAAAAGGCAAATTCCATGCTGGCCATAATTAGACGAGGAATAGAGAATAAAACTGCTGATATCATACTGCCCTTGTACAAATCTATGGTGAGACCACACTTGGAATACTGTGTACGGTTCTGGTCACCACACCTAAAAAAGGATATTACAGAGCTTGAGAAGGTGCAGAAAAGAGCAACCAAAATGATTAGGGGACTAGAGCAACTGTCCTATGGGGAGCGGTTAAGACGCTTAGGGCTGTTTAGCTTGGAAAGAAGGCAGCTGATGGGAGACATGATAGAGGTCTATAAAATTATGCATGGTTTGGAGAGATAATACTAGAACACGGGGTCATCTGCTAAAGCTGGAGGGTGAGAGATTCAAAACAGATAAAAGGAAGTATTTTTTCACACAACTCCCTGTCCCAGGATGTGGTGATGGCTGCCAGCTTGGAGGGCTTTAAGAGGGAGTGGACATATTCATGGAGGAGAGGGGTATTCATGGCTGTTAGTTAGAATGGATACTAGTCATGCTGCATACCTATTCTCTCTAGTATCAGAGGAGCTTGCCTATTATTTTGGGTGTGGTGGAACACAGGCAGGATGGTGCTGCTGCAGTCGTCTTGTTAGTGGTTTCCTAGAGGCACCTGGTTGGCCACTGTGTGCACAGAATGCTGGGCTTGATGGGCCTTGGTCTGATCCAGCAGGGCCTTTCTTATGTTCTTAAAGACAATTCTCAGAAAGTTTCCTCTTTTCTGTGCTTCCTTTTCCTTTTAACAGCTGACGTGACATCTATTGTCACCCAAGACTGCGGGAATGAACATGTTGGCAATTCAATTGCTTAGCCATTTCCTATCATTGGACCAAGAGCTACTGTTTTATGTTTTTCTTTGTGCTTAAGAGGACCAAACAAGAAGCAAAGTGATAGATGGGAGAGGCCTATATATGTCTCTCATGACTTCATACAGCCATTTCCCTCCATTTTGAAATAATTTTCCAATCATTTCATTGTGTTCACATGGAACTAGGCCTTATAAAGTGTCTAGTTTAAGCATGGCTTGGTGAGAGCTGTGATTTTATAAATGAATAATAAATCTTAAAATCAGATTTATAATCCAGGGGCCCTTTCTTCAGATACAGAAGCAAAAACATTCCACAGAATAGGGAGGATAACTTTCTCAGAAAGTTTTCTAGAACATATTCAACATCAACAAAAATAGCTGCTTCAAAGGGTGGACTATATGACATTATGCTGTTTATTTGTAGTTATATGACATTATAACCCACTGAGGTCCCTCCCCAAACCATGTCTTCCCCACTCTCCACGGCCATATCTCTAGGATTCAGCAAATTATCAGGAGATAGGGTTGCCCACTGCCAGGTAGTAGCAGGAGATCTCCTGCTAATTCAACTGATCTCCAGCTGATAGAGATCAGATCACCTGAAGAAAAATGGCCACTTTGGCAATTGAACTCTATGGCATTGAAGCCCCTCCCCAAACCCCACCCTCTTCAGGCTCCGCCCCCAAAATCTCCCGCTGGTTGCGAAGAGGGACCTGGCAACCCTATCAGGAGAGCATTTTTACAAAGTCAGGAAGGCCTCAGCTACCAATGATGGGAGCACTCATTCAGAAATTAGCTGCTCTCATCATAGGAGGATGTTTGACACTAGAAACTTCCCAACTTTTTAAATTGCCCTCCCAATGGCAGCTATTTTGTGGTCCTAAATCCTGTGGCAGCCATTTTATGGTGGCACCTATCTACTCTTTCTCAAAATTCCAAAAGGGCCCACAAACTCAACAAAGTTGAGGAGTGCAGTACTAAATAGTCAGTCCAGATTTGAATAAGGGCTTCTATTTCCTGTTCTTGGAAGAATAGGGATAGGTTGCATAACTGAAGGCAGATTGCCTAACTGTGTGTGTGGGAGAGCCAACTGCCCTATTTTTCTGTATACACAGTTTTCCTGCTTCCTGGGATCTCTGCTCCTTTTTGAGGCAAAATACAACAAACAACTGTATTTTCATGTCTTGCTATGATATAAATACAGTTTCTGGAGCAAACATGAGAAATGTTATAACCAATATTTTAAAACCAAATTGTGGATTTTAGAGCAGAGCAACATTGCATACATAAATATATATTGCAAATCTTATGAGCAACTACATTGAAGTGATTCATTAAGGTAAAGATTCTTCCTTGGCAGCTGAAGCTGAGTAGGATAAATTACCTAGGAACACCCTATTATGACTTTTCTTAACACTTGTAAAATTACTCTTGACATTTATTTCTAATAACTGATAACGCCATAGGTTGGAGAGTGTTCAGGGCTGCCATAAAGTTGCAAACACCTTCATTTAATTATAACTTCCAATTTTCTCACACCTTTAATTCAAGGATTTAATAACCTTTAATAAAGTGTTATAACACCTTGTGTCAGGGGGTGGGAACTTGCTTTCAACTCAGGACATAGTGGAACATAGGAAACCTGGAGCACGTCAAGTAATTTGCACATTTTAAATTACATATTAAGACAAATTGCATAAGATTTGCATAAGTAGCATGAGTACCAGGCAGCAGCTAATGGAAATGTTAAAGTCTTGACCATCTTTGCGCCATTTAGAAGTGGAATGCTGTTTTTCAGATATTCTGAAAACAGTAATTGACTGAGACCTCATTTTACATATATTGTGATTCTACAAAGGAAACAAGTTAAGTATTAAGGCCATCAAAGTGAAAGGGCACTATACATGCTATGTAGTGGTATAGTGAATAGTGGGTTGGACTAGGAATGCGTTCAGATTCATGAATAGGGTTGCCAGGTCCCACCTGCCAACTGGTGGGAGCTTCATGGAGGTGGGTTTGGGGGTGGTGATCTGCGTGCCCAGCACGATGATGTCATTTCAGGGTGGGCACAGAAGTGCTGGCATTGTGCCAGGGATGCTCTAGCACTCTCTCCAAAAATTCTATGGTTTCCATAGAGTTTTTTGGGGGGAGAGTGCTAGAGCGTCCCCTGGCACAATGCTGGTGCTTCTGCATCAACCTGGAAGTGACATCATCAGGCTGGGTGCGCAGATCATTCCCTCCCTTCCGCTGGCCTGTTTCCGCCTGCCGAAAAGCTGAGGGTCGGTGGGCAGCCACATGAATTGGCGGGCAATTGCCTGCCATTATTGGGCAGCTAGGAACCCTGTTCTTGAACCTTAATGGCTGATCTTGGGAGTTACTCTTTTTTCCATCTAACTTGCCTAGCTGGGTTCTTCTAAAGATAAAATGCAGGAGGGAAAGACAATGTATTCTGCCCTGACTTTCTTGGAGGAAGGGAGGAATAAAAATAGGACTGAAGTCCTAAGAACATAAGAATAGGTTGCTGGATTAGACCAGAGGTCCATCTAGTTCAGCATCCTGTTTCACACAGCAGCCAACTGGTTGTCCTGGAGGGCTAGCAGGGCTTAGAGGCAGAGGCCATCCTTGCTGCCTCCCAGAACTGATACTGAGCAGTTTGCTGCTTCTGTATATGGCGTCTCCCTCCACTCACCATGGCTAGTAGCCATTGATGGACCTTTCCTGCATGAATCAGTCTAACCTCTTTTAAATCTATGTTTCTGGCCACCATGACCTGGAGGGCCCAGGATAGCCAGATCTGGTCAGATCTTGGAAGCTAAGCAGGGTTGGCCTGGGTAAGTACTTGGATGGGGGACCACCAAAGAAGTCCAGGGATGCTCCACAGAGGCAGGCAATGGCAAATCACCTCTGTTTCTTTCCTTGAACACCCTATAGGCTGTGACTTGACAGCACTGCTTATGTCCATCACTACCTCCCCTAGGGTTTCCAGTCAATGGCTAGCAACCAGCGGGGGCTGGGATGAGGGGAAATGGTGCCATGGAGGCGGGGTGATGTCACTTCTGGCCACCCTGTTTAGTGTGCAACATGTGACCTACTTCCTAGCTGTCGTTAGTTTATTTGCCCCGAAAGTGAGTTTGAAATGCATTATTGAGTTTTCACCTTAGTCTTTTCATTTGTTTTGTCTTTTTTCTCTCTCCTGAAGGAAAAAAGGCCAGACTTCTCAAGAGGTCACCTTGTATGTCAGTGACTGAAACCAGATTAAACGGTTCTTTCCCATGCAGACACATTCCTTTGTATGAATAGCTTTCCAGCGCCATGTTCTGTCCTCCAGACAGTCTGATCGTGAGATAAAAAGTTCACGTGGTAAAAAAAAAGTCAGAATACCTACCGTGCTGGCATATGGAGAGTGTCGCTGAGCTCTCTGCCTCTGCATCATCTCTCTCTCCAGGGCCATATGAGCCACCCAGCCTACATTTAATTAACATTTGGAAATCTCTTTGAAGATGAAAACTCTGCTTAGGTGCTAAGTGCAACGATTATTATTACTGCTCACCACAGGTGTGGGCCACATGAACAGCTAGAGAAAGGAGAATGTGCCTGTGAAAGAGGTGATGATGGGACGGTGTCCATAATGCATTTTCCCATGATTCACTGGTGCACCTGTTAAATATTCAGCCCAGACTTCTTGCATTTAATTTTTTTTTAAAAAATGTTTAAGAAGGCAAGCATGTTTCAACAAAATACCTTGGCCTAAACAGAATCCATTAGAGTTGCAGGGGGAGTGATTTTTAGGTATCAACAGAAGATTCCCCCCCCCCTTGTGCTGGTCATTGACTGTAATAAAATTTCTATTCTATTCCCCCCCTCCCCCGAGGAAGACACACACAAGTTAGCTGATGCGCGCTACTAAAAGGACAGCAACATATCCATCAAAGTGAATTTCTGAAGTCAAAACTAATTCTGTGGGGTGGAGATATAATTTGGTGGCAGAACATATGCTCTGCATGCAGAAGGTCCCACTGTCCATCTCTGATCTTTCCAGATAAAATGGTCAGGTGATGTGAAAGATCTTGACCTGAGACCCTGGAGAGCTACAGCCAAGTCAGGGTAGACAAATTTTGCCTGTGATAGACCAATGTTCTAACTCAAGGAGAAAGCATCTTCATGTTTATTCTTGGCTATGTCCAGAAGTCTGCTGTGGGGATTCTGCCATGGGAATTGACTTAAGGCAAGCCAACAAAGCCACTCTGTGTCCTGCCTTTGGGTTGGGGAGGTTGGGGTAAAAATGCAATAAAATAAAATTAAGGCTCTTCTGTATTTGGGAACTGTCAGGTAGTCAAGATAGGCTGGGCTTGAGTTTGGATATGCCAATCTCAAATAGACAGGAGAACAAACTGTATAGGCCCAGATTTTGGTACTGAACTCATCTAAGGCATAGAGGCGTTTCAAAATCAGATTTCTAACAGAGGTCATACTGAGGCAATCAATATAATTGGGGGAGAGAGGTTACCAGTTTCTGCCAGGTTGTTCTAAAGGTGTCCATCCTCAGCAAAAAGAGCCCACCTGTTTCTGGGAAGGTGAAAGTTAGCTTCAGTTAAAATCTAAAAACAGATGTCTAGGCCCTTGCCTCAAGGGAGCACATACCTAGTTCAGCTGTCAATACAGTTCCTGCCACACAAGTTCCTGTGATTCTTCAAAAGAATCTAGCAGAAAAGGTATTGAGCTGATCGTGGCAACCAGATATCCACATTGGGGCACCATATAACAGCTTGGCTCCCACCTTAGAATTAAATACTGAGAATGCCACAGGAATATACTGACCTTCTTAGACAAGAAATTAACAAGTTAGCGCATTGGTCATTAAAATAGCTAACTGTTGGGCCTCCTCTATATGTTTCCATTTTAAGTTAAAATGAAAAAGTACTCCCAGATATTGAAATTGTTTAACTTGCTCTAACTTTTGCCCATTGATTTCCCAGTTTTAAATTGAAGGTCAATGTCACTTAGTAAAAATCATAACCTTGGACTTGTTGTAATTAATTTCCAATGTCTCCCCAAAACAATACTGAGAAAAAAAGATTTCAGTAAACGTCAAAGGCCAACAGGAGTACGAGAGAGAAGGAGGGTATCATCTACAGGAATTTCAACATTAGCTAAAGAAGGGGAGTGATGATTGAGTGATTTCATCTTTGCAAACCAGTCATTCAAATATAAATTGAACAATAAGGGAGCCAAAACACATCCCTGATGGACCCCTCTCCGCAGAGGGAAGGATCTAGACAAATGACCAGCATTGCTACAATGGACATTATGCTTTATAAATGTCTGTACTGTGGCTCCAACAAGAGATACTGCCCCATACAGGCAAGGGTAAAATTGCTTCCTTTAGTCCACAATTGCATTCCTAGGAGCCATTCAGGCTCTTACAGAGCCTTCTGTTTTAGACACGTGTTGTTTATGATGCTTTCTGAAGAGAGTTCTCTAACCCACTTCTGCTATTTGGCTCTGGCATGTTTATATCCCCACTGTTTTTGTCCCCAATGACTCCGTGCCACTTAAATTAGGGTTGCTCCTAATTAAACATGATCTTGTTTTTCTCTTTATTATAAACCTATTTTGTGTAGTTTCTGGGCACTATTTGTACTTAAAAGTCCTCCATTCAGCGACCTCTAATGCATACACCATCAATCTCTGTGAGTAGGTCCTTAGAAATGCATAAAGCTGCTGGTGAGACTCTTGTGGTATTAGTCATCAAGTCTGAAGCAGTCCTGTGAGATTTGGATGAGGAAACACTGAAGTAGGTGGAAAGGCAAATATGACTTTTTTAAAAGATTGATGCTCTTATATACAAGAAATCCATCCTGCTCTTGTATCTCTTGACGCTCTGCGGGATTTGTTTTAAATATTTTTTATCCTCACCCAGTTCATTAAACACCTGCTTTATTCTGTGCTCTTGCCCCTCACAATCTCAGCATTATGGCTAGGAATGTCTTCGTCATTGCAGATCCTTCAAAAGAGATGTGGATCTCAGCTAAGCCTTCACGATAATCTCCTCGGCAACAAAACATTCTTGAAACCCAAAAGGATGCTTATGGTAAACAACTGATATCAATAATGCATTCTCAATAGAGATGTTAGTGGTTGTAGTTATAATTTTGAGAATGGTGTTATGAATCTGTCCTTCACGTTTCATATAACTTGTAGACTTCAAAGATCGGTAGCAATTTCTCTGGGCTCATACTTCAGATGAGATGCTATTGCAGTGAGAATTCAGTGTTATGTCTCTGGTTCTGTTCATGATGGAAACATGCCAGAAGAGACCAGGAATTTAACAGAAGCATAGTGCCAATAGTGCACAGCAGTGTGCTTGCACTGCCAAATTAACAGCCCACCACCAATCATGACCTGCCCTACTCATCATATGGTGCACCCCCTTTTGGTGCTGGGAGCAAGGCATTTTTAAATAATGGCTGCTTTATCAGGAGATGGTTCTTGTTCTTCTGGTTTAATAGCGCAATGCTAAATTGAGAAGACCAGAAGCCACCATCATACAGAAATGCTGGCACTCAGCGGTTCTCTGCTTCCTTGAGATCCTTCTTTGCTAAATGTGATGTGTTATAATGTTACCCCGAGCAGGCAGTCTCCACTGAAGTTGAGGGAATTAACTGGAGAAGGAGAGTGAGGTCTTTTATGCATGGCTGTTTCCCTTGTGGTCACCCCTCTGATGACTTTGGGTCTTTGTGTTGATTATGCATGCCGTTTCTGACAGTCAGAAGTTGCCTTGCTATCCCCCTCTAATTGTACAAGGACTAGCTAGAGAAAAGGGGTTCGCAGTTGGGCAGAGTTTAGGGATGGGTGAAAGTTACCAGTCTTGAAGGGATGTGCACGATAGCAGCACTGAGGAGGAAAACAACCAGTGTTCCTGGGAGCAAAGAAGAAAGGTCCCACATGCAAATGGGGGTGAGTGCACAGATCCAGGACACACACACATTATGATGGCCAAAGAACTTATATTTATACCCAGAAATGGGCCCTGAGGCAGTATGAGGTATTCTGGCAGGAAAGCCAGAGAACAAAGAATTGATTTGTTTCCTGGAGTTCTGACAAAAGGGTAGGGAGAGGGTTGATGGGTTGTTAGGTCCCAAGAGACTGCCTGGACTATTCCGTTGAATAAACTGAGGCTATCATACTTCAGTCACATTATGAGAAGACAACAGTCACTAGAAAAGGCTACCATGCTGGGAAAAGTTGAAGGCAGCAGGAAAAGAGGAAGACCCAGCAAGAGATGGATTGGCTCTATAAAGGAAGCCATGGCTCTCAGTTTGCAAGACCTGAGCAAGGCTGTTAAAGACAGGACTTTCTGGAGGACATTGATTTATAGGGTCGCCATGAGAAAGAAGCGACTTGATGGCATTTAACACACACACACATTCCCTTGGATCCTGATTGTTTGGAGGGATGGATGCAAATAGGGTGAGTAATGGTTTGCTCAGAGCTCTTTATTAAATCACTTTAATGCTTTAACGGGGTTTAGCTAGCCCCATTGTTTAGGCCAGGGAAAAAGTTCAGCTGCCAACCTCCTTCTTGCCCTGGCTTGACACACAAAATGGATTCCAAAACTCTCTGAAGGGTATCCATTTTGGGGGGAGAAGTGCCCTTCTCTGATGCCAGTCTTTAGTTCCTGTGCCTCTATGAATCCCTTTAATGGGAGGGGGGCCCAACTGCTCACAATTCAGCACAATTTTTATACAGTATGGAAAAAAAACACATTCCATTTAGAAGCCGATTAACTTGTCCTTGTGTACCATTAGCAATGTAAAAATGGGATTACCTTTTTCAGGGAGAGTCTTCCTACACTTTATCTGAAATAGCAATCAAGAAGTTCCATTGGTTCCCTTTAAGATTATGAGCTAACTTTTAAAAACAAATAAGTGTTTTTAATATAAAAATTAAAAACCTTTCTTTAACAGTGCTTAAATTGACCATGGGGAGAAGGAGGGGAAGGTGGCATGGTGTAGCTTGATCTCATCAGATCTTAGAAGCTAAGCAGTCAGTACTTGGATGGGAGGCCGCTAAGGAAGACTCTGGCAAACCATCTCTGCTTCTCGCTTGCCTTGAAAGCCCCTTGCTGGGGTTGTCATAGGTCTGCAGTGACTTGATAGTACTTTACACACATACAAAGTGAGCTTAAAAGAAAATAATACTTGCTCTAGTCATCTAGATACGGTGATTGTTAAATCCAGCTGCAGATGCTTGACTGACACCAGTCCTAAATAGTTATGCCCTTCTAAGCCCATGAATGTAACTCTGTTTAAGATTGCACTGCAAATGCAGCAACACAACCCTGTTAAACAGTGTAGGGGGACTGTGGCTGAGGGGGAGATCACATGTAGAAGATCTCATATTCCGTTCTTGACATCCCCAGTTCAAAGGTAACAGGTGCTGCTCCCTCTGCCTGACCATGGTGAGCTCATAGCTGAGATAGACGGATCTGTGGCTGGGGGTGGGGTGGTGGGAAGGGGAAGAGATTGGATTGGTGGATGACAATACTACTGTTAATTGCACAGAAGATGAGCATGAGCATACACATACACCTATACACACTCGCCTACCTTTATTTCTACTGCAAGAGTCATTTCATTGGCAAAACTGTGCCCTTTCTTATTTATGGGTGGATTCACGCTGGCTCTAAATGGCAACTTAGTGGAATATATGAATATTCATTTGTGGAATTTTATCAGGCTATAGTTAGAGCAGGCTATAGTTAGAGCAGAGGACAAGTACGAGTTGCGCTGTTCTTAATGATGCGATTGGACTAAAGCCGAAAGGAAGTTCAGTGGTTGACATGAATAGATGCAAAAGGAAAGCCCGAAGCTGTTCGACACATATAATAGGAACGTGGAATGTGAAAAGCATGAATCAGGGTAAGCTTGAAATTGTTAAACAAGAAATGGAACGTATGGACATTTCAGTCCTGGGAGTAAGTGAATTAAAGTGGACTGGATTAGGACATTTTCAATCAGAAAATTACAAAGTGTTTTATTCAGGGAATGACAAAAAGTGAAGAAATGGAGTTGCTTTAATAGGGAGGCAAGATGTAGCAAAGGCAGTCAGGAGCTATAATGCAACGTCTGACCGGATAATATCAATCAGACTTCAGGGAAAGCCTATCAACAGAAGCATCATTCAAGTTTATGCCCCAACTACAGATGATGATGAGGAAGAAATTGAAAGTTTTTATGCCAGTGTTCAGGAAGAAATTGATCACACACCTAAACAAGATATGCTGATAATCATAGGTGATTGGAAAGCAAAAGTAGGAAACAAAGCAGAATCAAATGTTGTTGGCAGATTTGGGCTAGGAGCACAGAATGAAGCAGGAGAATGCCTCTTAGAATTCTGTGAAGACAACAATCTGTTCATTTCAAACACATGTTTCAGGCAACCAAATAGACGATTGTATACATGGACATCACCAGACGGCCAGTATAGAAATCAAATAGATTATATAATTGGAAGCAGAAGATGGAGAAGCTTTATTCTCTCGGCCAAAACAAGACCAGGAGCCGACTGCGGTACAGATCATGAATTGTTAATATCAAAAATCAGGATAAAGCTTAAGAAAAACACCAAAACATTCATAGCACCAAAATACAATCTAAGCAATATTCCAGAAGAGTTTAAAGACCATGTAAGGAACAGATTTGCATTACTGAGTTCAAGTGAATGTAAACCTGAAGAACTATGGGTGGAAACTAGAGATATTCTCAAGGAAGAATGTGCAAAGACTATTCCTGTAGCCAAAAGAAAAGAAAAACCTCGATGGATGTCTGAGGAAACTCTTAAAATTGCCAGAGATAGACGAGAAGCAAAAGTAGAAGGTGACAGAAATAGAATCAAAAGTCTAAGTGCAACATTCCAGCAACTCGCACGTAGAGACAAAGAGACCCATTATAATAACCAGTGTAAAGAAATAGAAGAGAACAACAAAAAAGGAAGAACAAGAGATCTGTTCCACAAGATCCAAGAAATCAAAGGGAAATTTAAAGCACGATTAGGCCTGCTGAAAGATCAGCATGGAAATACATTAACTGAACAGGACAAAATAAAGAAAAGGTGGGAACAATACACTGAAGAACTATACAGAAGAGATGAAAGGATAAAAGATTATTTCCAAGAAGAATCTTTTGAAGAAGAGCCTACAGTTTTAGAAAGTGAAGTGAAAGCTGCACTGAGAGCAACTGGGAGAAACAAATCACCAGGAGCAGATGGGATATCAATAGAGCTATTCCAAGCCACAGAAACGGAGTCCATCAAAATCTTGACAAGAAAATGCCAACGGATATGGAAAACAAAACAATGGCCCACAGACTGGAAACGATCCATTTACATTCCAATTCCCAAGAAAGGAGACATCAAAGATTGCAGCAACTATCGGACCATTGCATTAATTTCTCATGCAAGTAAAGTGATGCTTAAAATCTTACAGCAAAGGCTGTTACCATATATGGAACGAGAAATGCCTGATGTTCAAGCTGGTTTCAGAAAAGGAAGAGGCACTAGAGATGATATTGCAAATATACGCTGGTTACTGGAGCATACGAGAGAATTTCAGAAGAAAATCAGCTTGTGTTCCATAGATAACAGCAAAGCTTTTGACTGTGTGGATCATGAAAAGCTATGGCTGGTTTTAAAGGAAATGGGTGTGCCACTACATCTGATCGTTTTGATGCGCAACTTGTACTCTGGACAAGAGGCCACAGTTAGAACAGAATATGGAGAAACAGAATGGTTTCCAATTGGCAAAGGTGTCAGACAAGGATATATTTTATCTCCCTATCTCTTCAATCTATATGCAGAACATATAATTAGGAAAGCTGGATTAGATTTAGATGAAGGTGGAGTGAAAATTGGAGGGAAGAACATTAATAATTTGAGATATGCTGACGACACTACATTATTGGCAGAAAACAGTGAAGATTTGAAACGACTACTGCTGAAAGTTAAAAGAGAAAGTGCCAAAGCAGGACTACTGCTGAACATCAAGAAAACAAAAGTAATGACTACAGGAGAATTACACAACTTTAAGATTGACAATGAGGAAACTGAAATTGTTCAAGACTTTCTCTTCCTTGGCTCCACCATCAACCAAAAGGGAGACTGCAGCCAAGAAATCAGAAGGAGATTGAGACTGGGAAGGGTAGCCATGAAGGAGCTAGAAAAGATTTTGAAGTGTAAGGATGTGTCACTGGCCACCAAGACTAGATTAATTCATGCCATCGTATTCCCTATTACTATGTATGGGTGTGAAAGCTGGACAGTGAAGAAAGCTGATAGGAAGAAAATAGATTCCTTTGAAATGTGGTGTTGGAGGAGAGTGTTGCGGATTCCGTGGACTGCCAAAAAAAACAAATCAGTGGGTTATAGATCAAATCAATCCTGAACTGACCCTAGAAGCTAAAATGACTAAACTGAGGCTATCGTATTTTGGTCACGTCATGAGACAACAAGAGTCACTGAAAAAGACAGTCATGCTAGGAAAAGTTGAGGGCAGCAGGAAAAGAGGAAGACCCAACAAGAGATGGATTGACTCAATAAAGGAAGCCACAGCCTTCAAATTGCAAGATCTGAGCAAGGCTGTCAAAGATAGGACATTTTGGAGGACTTTCATTCATAGGGTCGCCATGAGTCAGAAGCGACTTGACGGCACTTAACACACACAACACACACACACATAGTTACCATAATGCAACAATTATACTTTTGTAAAGGTAAAGGTAAAGGTCCCCTGTGCAAGCACCGAGTCATTCCTGACCCATGGGGTGATGTCACATCATGGCGTTTTCTAGGCAGACTTTGTTTACGGAGTGGTTTGCCAGTGCCTTCCCCAGTCATCTTCCCTTTACCCCCAGCAAGCTGGGTCCTCATTTGACCGACCTCGGAAGGATGGAAGGCTGAGTCAACCTTGAGCCGGCTACTCAGGTCGTGAGCAGAGCTTTTGACTGCAGTACTGCAGCTTAACACTCTGCGCCACGGGGCTCCTTCTGCGCCACGGGGCTCCTTCTGCGCCACGGGGCTCCTATACTTTTGTAACTACCAATTAATATACCCACTGGTTTATATACTACTTCAGAAGGCAAATCATTAGCAATAAACTCACTGGCTCAAGTCTTGAACCCATGGCAATCCTTGAATAGTCATACAGCAAATAAGTCCGTGTTTCTGGTAGGTTATTCACATAAATGTGGTTGTGTAAGTAGTTTTGATCCCCTGCCTCTATGTCCCATTGCCTGCCTTAAAAAACACACAAAGTCTTATCTCCTTACAGGAAGTTCTTATCATAGAGTTCCTGGTGATTCGTAGAGCTACCATGAAGTGAAAATTGGGTAGCTCTAAGAACAGCCAGAAACCCTATGGTAAGAACTTCTGGTTTTAGCGTTTCTAGCAATTCTTAGAGCTACCCTTTGTCACTTTTGAGTTGCTCTAAGAATTGTTAGGAACTCTATGATAAGAATTTCCTGTGAGTAGGCAAGGTCTTATTTTTCTTTTAATTTTTCTCCTGGGATGCTGCCCCCCATCCAACCGGCAACCATATTCTGAGATTAGGTGGGTAGCAACCTGGCAGAGAACCTTCTTGGTAGTAGCACCAAAACACTGGAATTTTCTCCCTTCTGTTGCTGTCTTCTGCCAGAGCGTGAAGACTTTTGTTGTTGTTTCATTTGATCCATCCTCTCTGTCCTTTGATCCCTCCTCCCTGTCCTATGTTTTAAATGTTGTTTATTTGTATGTATGTTTTAGCTTTTCCTTTAATTGTTTTAATGATGTATGTGTTTGGTTTTAAAGATACCTCTTGGGGGACAGGGGACTTCCCGGAATGGTATAAGGGAGTTGTGGCCTGTTGTTGGACAGGGGAACTGGCAAAATCATCATCCTTCTATGAACAGAAATGATCAGCAGGATCCAACTAAAGGGAGGAGTTCAGCAACTGGAACAAAAAAAGGTACATGATAGTGAGCCTATAAGCAGGACTTGTTTATTTTATTTCTATACATCCTTTAGTACATTTTGGATGCATTTATAAATAATGATAAGGAGAGCACTTTTTAAAATAAAGTAACCCTGTAGATCTTGATCTAAAGGCCAATCTAGATGTGATACTCCATTCTGGTGTAATTTTTTTCCTGACATTTGTTTTGTTTCCAAAATGTAGTCATGGTGGTTGCATTCTGCAGCACTAGACCAGGAGAAGAGGATTCTTTTGGTGCTTTTATTGCTGAAAATAACTTTCTCCCTGCCTGAGTAAAGTACAAGTACTCCTACCTTTTCTTCTGCTGGGGGAAAAGCAGCTTGGAAATGGGGGGGGGGGCAATTTTCTTTTAAAACAAAGGGTTAAGAAGGCTTGTCGAAGGCTTTCACGGTCAGAGTTCATTGGTTCTTGTAGGTTATCCGGGCTGTGTAACCGTGGTCTTGGAATTTTCTTTCCTGACGTTTCGCCAGCAACTGTGGCAGGCATCTTCAGAGTAGTAACACTGAAGGACAGTGTCTCTCAGTGTCAAGGGTGTAGAAAGAGTAATATATAGTCAGAAAGGGGTTGGGTTTGAGCTGAGTATTGTCCTGCAAAAGTATTGTCCTGTAAGTATCAAGATAATGTGCTAATGAGGGTATGGTATGTTAATATGGAACCATTGTATCCTGAAGTGATCTGTTAATGTGTGTAATCCAAAACTAATCTGTATGGCTATTGTTGAATGTTGTCTTTGTCTGGAGGTGTTTCAGGGCAGGAAGCCAAGCCTTATTCATTCTTAAACTCTCCTCTTTTCTGTTAAAGTTGTGCTGATGTTTGTGAATTTCAATGGCTTCTCTGTGCAATCTGACAAAATAGTTGGTAGAATTGTCCAGTCTTTCAGTGTCTTGGAATAAGACCCTGTGTCCTGTTTGTGTCAGTCCATGTTCAGCCACTGCTGATTTCTCAGGTTGGCCAAGTCTGCAGTATCTTTCATGTTCTTTTATCCTTGTTTGTATGCTGCGTTTTGTGGTCCCGATGTAAACTTCTCCACAGCTGCAAGGTATACGATATACTCCTGCAGAGGTGAGGGGGTCTCTTTTGTCTTTTGCTGATCGTAGCATTTGTTGTATTTTCTTGGTGGGTTTAAACACTGTTTGTAGGTTATGTTTTTTCAAAAGTTTCTCCATCCTATCAGTGACTCCTTTAATAAATGGCAAGAATACCTTTCCTATGGGAGACTGTTTTTCTTGAGTTTTCTGATTTTTGTTTGGTTCAATGGCCCTTCTGATTTCATTCTTGGAGTAGCCGTTTGCTAGCAGTGCGTGATTTAGATGGTTAGTTTCTTCCTTGAGAAACTGTGGTTCACAGATCACTTCAGGATACAATGGTTCCATATTAACATACCATACCCTCATTAGCACATTATCTTGATACTTACAGGACAATACTTTTGCAGGACAATACTCAGCTCA
Source organism: Euleptes europaea (assembly GCF_029931775.1). NCBI lineage: Eukaryota > Metazoa > Chordata > Lepidosauria > Squamata > Sphaerodactylidae > Euleptes > Euleptes europaea. The sequence goes on from NC_079317.1 coordinate 27,839,961, forward strand.
AACCCAACCCCTTTCTGACTATATATTACTCTTTCTACACCCTTGACACTGAGAGACACTGTCCTTCAGTGTTACTACTCTGAAGATGCCTGCCACAGTTGCTGGCGAAACGTCAGGAAAGAAAATTCCAAGACCACGGTTACACAGCCCGGATAACCTACAAGAACCGGTTAAGAAGGCTCTTTGCCATGCTGCAGATTTTAGCCTCCGCTGCAGAATTTCATAAAAAGAAAAGAAAAGAAAACATTAAAGGAAAACTGCACACAATTGAGCATCACATGTAGTTCAGTCCTTAAAAGCAGATGATTGATGGGTCAGGTTGCAGCCGCTGACCCGATGGAGCCCCACATGCCTTCACGACTTGATTGGCAGGGCACAGCACTATGCTTCAGATCAAAAGGTAACAATCCTACTGATGCAGAGATGTGCCAGGAATTCAGAAGAGTTACAAATGTTGTGCAGAAGGTGCATAGGAACCGAATACTTATTATTTACGTGTTTCCAAAGTAACAAGGCTAGGAGAGCTGTGAGGAGATTAAAGGGCTGCTGTTGAATAAGATTGTTTTCCTGGACTGGACCACTTCACAATATGGCTAGGCCATCACATGCCAATGATCTCTCATGTTTACAAAAATCTTCCCCACAAAAAGAAAACGGCAGCACAATCCTGAGGGCCGCCAAGGCAGAGGCACCTGGCTGCCAGCCAACAGCAGTGCCACTGGTCTGTTCCCTAATGGGAACCTGCAAAGGCCAGGGATCCAGCAAATGCTGTGGCAGCAGGATCACAGGGGCCACAACCATGCCCATGTCACTAGCAAAGGTGCCATCGAATCAACAAGACATCATAAGGGTCCAATGGTGTGGCCATGACAAGGGAACCCAACCAACTACAAGGTGACAGCCATGGGAACTCAGCCCCCAGGGACATGTGTGTGTGTGTGGTGGGGTGGGGGCGCATGCCCATGGCAAACACCCCACCCCATTAAAGACATAGGCCCCTGCCAAACAGAATAGAGGAAGCAGCATAAAAATAAGAGGAACAAGGCCCCACAACCCCGCACACTGGGAGACATCCCAAGCAGGTCCACCCAGACGTAAGCTCCATTTGACACAATAGGGATGACCCTCAGGAAAATGGCAACAGCAACAAATCACCATTTGCAACATCCAAGACTGTGATATGCATATGTGTGTATGCCTTTAAGTGAGCCCTCATGAACTAGCTTCTGATTCTCCCAGGGTTGCCAGGTCCCCTCTTACCTTTGGCGGAGTTTCTTTTGGCTGGGGGGATCGATCTAGCATGCAGCTTGGAAAGGGAGGCGGGAGCATTCCTAGCTCCACTGTCTGTGCACTCTGTGGAGCAAGAGCATGCACACAACGGGACTAGGAGGAACACTCCCGCCTTCCTCTCCAAGCCCACTTGGTCCCAATCTGGCTTGCAGCTTGGAGACGGATGCAGGAGCGTTCCTTTTAGCCCTGTTGTGTGCATGCTCTGACTCCACGGCACGTAGACAGCGAGGCTAGGAACCCGGAAGTAACGGGATCACACCAGGATCGCATGCACGCATGCTGGGGGGGGGATTGCTCTCCCCTTCCTGCTTCCACCTGCTGTCCATCAGCTGGTCAGCGGGCAGCCCAGTTAATTGATCGGCAATTGCCTACCACAACAGAGCAGTTGGGAACCCTTGTTTCTCTCCTCTAAACCTGTCTGGGAGGGGCCTCATTTCTAGTTCTGTGTATGTAGGATGTAGTTCAGTGAAGCAATAAAGAAGTATATTGTTGAAGCTGCCAGTCTCCTGTGCGCTACCTGGATAGGTTAGTTTAATCCTATACAGCAGACATCACAGGATACAACAAGAACAAAACCTAGAGCAGGGTTCCCAATAGGGTGCCTGAGGGTGCTGAGGTGCTCTTCAATACTTCCTCAGGTGCCTGCCAAGCTTTGGCAATTGGACTCTATGGCATTGAAGTCCCTCCCCTCCCCAAACCCTGGCCTCCTCAGGCTCTGCCCCAAAAACCTCCCTCTGGTTGCAAAGAGGGACCTGGCAACCCTAGTGGGGAGGCAGCATCCTGGTAGAAAAATTAAAAAGAAAAATAAGGCCTTGTTTACTTAAAGGAAGTTGTTACCATAGATTACCTGGGTAGGGTAGCCTCTTTGCCACTGGCTGAGGGAGTGGGAGTGGGGAATGCTTAGTCTGAAGAAGAGGTTGAGGAGGGACATGATTGCTTCCTTTAAGTATTTGAAGGGCTGTCACTTAAAAGAGGGCAGGGAGCTGTTCCTGTTGGCAGAAGAGGCTAGGACTCGCCATAATGGGGTTAAACTGTGGATGGAGAAGTACTGGCTGGATATTAGGATTTTTTTGTTTTATAGTAAGAGCTGTTCGACACTGGAATCAGCTGCCTAGGGAGGTGGTGAACCGGCAGTCTTTAAGCAGAAGCTGGACAAACACTTGTCAGGGATGCTCTAGGCTGATCCTGCATTGAGCAGGACTAGACTGCCTGTACGGCCCCTTCCAACTGTATGATTCTATGATTCAGTCCTTCAGACGTTTGCAACACCAAAAGCAGTCTGTTTCCACTGACTCAGAATTGCAAAGCTACCATAAACCAACTGCTGAAAAATGCAGTAAAATAAACTACTTTAACCCCCCTTCCCTTTCAACAGAAATTACAGTGTGGTGCAGTGGTTAGAGCTCCAGACTGGGATCTGGGAAACCCAGGTTTGAATGCCCACTCTGGCATAGAAATTGCTGGGTCATTCACACGCTCAGCATAACCTACCTCACAGGGTTTTGAGAGGAGAATGGTGAATGCTTCTTTGGGTCCCCATTGCAAAGAAAGGTGGGGTTTAAATGATGTAAATAAAATAAACTCTAAGAAAGGAAGAGGCATGTGTTTACTTATTTCTCTTATTGTGCTAGTTTGCCTAAAAAATAAAATCAGAAGATGGCAGTAGAGATTGCTGTCTCATGTTTATCTAACAGGAAACAAATGCCTAGTGAAGAAAAGAACACAGGGCAAAAATCTTCTGTAAGAACATAGCCACTAGATTCCTGACAGATAAATTCATAGAATGGAATTTCAAATTTATCACATCATTTTCTGGAGGACGGGACAGTGTGGAAAACATGTAAAAGATCAGAAACAAATCACATTCTGCCTCCTCGCCTGTATATCTTCATGGCAATAGTGGTAAAAAATTAAGATACTCTTTATGAAACATCACAGATCTGGTGCCTTTACATCGGTGATCCCCAACACAGTGCCTGCGTGTGTGTTTCCTGATGCTCACTTATTTCTTGAGCCTTTGGGGAGAATCCAAAGAGTGTTGAATGGAACAAAACAAAAACACAAGAGTTTAGGTTCACACCCTACTATGGAGGCCTTCCACCCTGGACCCCCACCCCCCATGTTTCCTGCTGTTGCTTGACAGGGCAGTGGGTAGGGTTGCCAACCTCCAGGTGGTGGCTGGAGATCTCCTGCTATTCCAACTGTTCTCCAGGCAACAGATCAGTTCCCCTGGAGAAAATGGCCGCTTTGGAGAGTGGACTCTATGGCATTGAAGTTCTTCCCCTCTCCAACTCCTGCCCTCCTCAGGCTCTACCCCAAAAATCACCAGGTATTTCCCAACCCAGAGCTGGCAACCCTAGCAGCGGTGGATAGTGTGTGTGATTTGGCATTGTGCCAGTGCTGCGATGTAACTTCCATCATGAATCAGAAGCAACATCATTGCATTTCTGCAACTCTTCAGGATTCACCATAGAGATTCTGGTGAATCTTAGAGTGTTTCTCCAATGTGATGACATAACGTCTGGTTCAAGCTGGAAGTGACAATATGGCTGCAGCACAACACCAATCAGGTAGGTTCCTGCCTTCCTGGAATCTTCCATAGGGTGCCAGCACTGGGCTGGCAATCCTACATCCCTACAGGCTGACTGAATAGAAAAGCACAGAGCTCACTCCGAGTGTTGTCAGTCTCCAGGTGGTAGCTGGAGATCTGTCTCTATTACAACTGATCTCCAGGTGACAGCGATCTGTTCACCTGAAGAAAATGGCTGCTTTGGAAGGTGTACTCTAGGGCATTATACCCCATTGAAGTCCCTCCCCTTCCCAAACCCCACCTGTCAGGCTTTACCCCCGAAATCTCCAGGTATTTCCCAACTTGGAGCTGGCAACCCTCCTCACTCCAGGCAGGAATGGCTGAACTGTGTGCCCTCGGTCTGGCCATAGATATAGACTTTGTTATGTCCCTGAGTCTGGCAGCTTCTCCTTGTTGCCATACAGATTGAACCCCCCCCTTTAAGGAAACTAAAACCAAACAGCAAAGCAAAGAGCTGGTTCTGCCCAGAAGGCCCTTTGTGACTGCCCCTTCTATTCCATGTTAGACATTTTGTGGTAATGCAATCTTTGCTTTCTCAAAATTCAAACAGTACTTGTAGGCTCCTTAGGTTTGAAGACCATTGCTCTACATAGTTTTGTGGACATCACATTGGTGTGGTGCTGAAATAGGGTTGCCAGGTCATTTGCCACCGGCGGGAGGTTTTTGGGGCGGAGCCTGAGGGTGGGGTTTGGGGAGGGGAGGGACTTCAATGCCATAGAGTCCAATTGCCAAAGCGGCCATTTTCTCCAGGTGAACTAATCTCTATCTCTATCGGCTGGAGATCAGTTGTAATAGCAGGAGATCTCCAGCTAATACCTGGAGGTTAAGTGAAAAAATAGTATTCAGCTCACACTAATAATGCAAAAGTGCGATGTTGTTATTTACAAGTGCAAGAAGCCAACAATAATAGAGATACATGCAACAAAATGTATACAAAGATACAATGTAGCTAAAAAACTACCAATACAGATGGTCAGTTTCAACCTGAAAAGTCCTTTAAAGTGTTTATGCAATTTTGGCAACGTGTAGAAAATAGGTGTTTTAGGAAAAGTAACTGTCAAAACCTTTGCCATGCTTTCATTTATATAGCCCAGAGATTGGCCCTCTGAAACTACAGTTCTAATAATTTTAGCTATCCTAGCTAGCGGAGGCTAGTTTCATTCAGGGAACCCACTCACTTCACTAGTAACAAATAAATTACAAGCACCTGTGCCTTAGAGCACAAGCACTATCATCCAAGCAGCCAACTGGGCGCAGGGAAGAGAGAGACATACAAGCTATGAATAATCATTGTTTATTGAAGGTATGTTTATTGCATGTTTGTTGAGCTTGCTAAGTTCATAAGTTTTTGTTTAATTTTGTATAACAAGGATTCATGCGAGATAGAAAGTTTTAAATATGGTATTTATTGTAAATCCCAGGAAAAAGTACTTTGTTGAGGCTATTGGCTGAAGAAGCTGTCTTTTAGACAGCGAAAGTGTTGAATTCATCCGTAAGGTGCTTCCCAGCTTTGACGTTGTCCAGCTGCGTTTATGCTTCAGTCTCATCATCTTTCTGGAAGAAAGGAATAAAAAAAGTCATTGTACTTACCTTTAAAGAACTTTTCAGGTTGAAACTGACCATCTGTATTGGTATTTAGCTACATTGTATCTTTGTATACATTTTGTTGCATGTATCTCTATTATTGTTGGCTTCTTGCACTTGTAACTAACAACATTGCATTATTAGTGTGAGCTGAATACTATTTTTTCACTTAGCTAGTCTATTTAGTATTTGGTGCTTATTTTTGCTAAGAATACCTGGAGGTTGGCAACCCTACTCACAAACCTGTTAATGCTTCATGTGCACTAGATTGACTAGCTCAGCATGTGTAACAAACAAGACTCTGACATGCTGACTAGATAGTTCTGTAGTTACCAGAGATGAGGAGAAATAGGTACATATATAAGGCTGAGAAGAAATAAGAGGCTCAGAAAAACATCATGGGGACCTGTAGAGGAAAAGATAATTTCATTGAGCCAGTGTAGGGTAGTGGTTAAGAGTGGTGGATTTTAATCTGGTGAACCGGGTTTGATCCCCACTCCTCCACATGAGCGGTGGACTCTAATCTGGTGAACTAGGTTGGTTTCCCCACTCCTACACATGAAGCCAGCTGGGTGACCTTGGGCTAGTCACAGTTCTCTTAGAGCTCTCTCAGCTGCACCTACCTCACAAGCTGCCTGTTGTGGGGAGGGGAAGGGAAGGTGATTATAAGCTGCGTTGAGACTCCTTAAAAGTAGAGAAAATTGGCATATAAAAACCAACTCTTCTTCTTCTGATAGATTGAGGTGCAGGTGCCAAAGAAACCTTATTTTCTCTCTCTCTCTGGACAATTCACAGTGAGTTAAATTACCCCTGAGGCTGACTTCTAGCACTAAGCAACTTGTTAACAAGATAAAAGGAATAACTGATGATTTCAATTTCATACATTTATTTATTTAAAATATCTTCTACAGTTTGAGACAGATTCACAATTAATTAAAACTGGACATCAACAACAAATAATCCCATTTGGTATGACCAGCAGTCAAAGAGGATAAACCAGAAAAATAAACGAGTATAACAGTGTGTGTGTGTGTGTGTGTAACAATGGATCAAAACAAAACCAATAGCTAAGTATATATTTAACATCTGTGATGTCACAGCGATGTAGTGGTTTGAATGTCAGATTAGGACAAGGTAAGGAAGGTTGAGAGTAAGAGCCCTGTGGCACAGAGTGGTAAACTGCAGTACTGCAGTCCAAACTCTGCTCACGACCTGAGTTCGATCCCAACGGAAGTTGGTTTCAGGTAGCCGGCTCAAGGTTGACTCAGCCTTCCATCCTTCCGAGGTCGGTAAAATGAGTACCCAGCTTGCTGGGGGTAAAGGGAAGATGACTGGGGAAGGCACTGGCAAACCACTCCGTAAACAAAGTCTGCCTAGTAAACATTGGGATGTAATGTCACCCCATGGGTCAGAAATGACCCCGTGCTTGCACAGGGGACCTTTACCTTTTTAAGGAAGGTTGACCTATGGCTGGTTTTAAATAGGGATTAGGTGAAGTATGGCCCAACAGAAAGGGAAAGTCAGTTGTTAAACGACAAGTGCCTTCTCTCTCTCTCTCTCTCTCTCTCTCTCTCTCTCTCTCTCTCTCTCTCTCTCTCTCTCTCTCTCTCTCTCTCTCTCTCTCTCTCTCTCTCTCTCTCTCTCTCTCTCTCTCTCTCTCTCTCTCTCTCTCTCTCTCTCTCTCTCTCTCTCTCTCTCTCTCTCTCTCTCTCTCTCTCTCTCTCTCTCTCTCTCTCTCTCTCTCTCTCTCTCTCTCTCTCTCTCTCTCTCTCTCTCTCTCTCTCTCTCTCTGAGAGAAAGAGAGAGAGAGAGCATCACAGCCTGCAAACAAGGCTGCAAAGTGAATGGGTCAGTTTTGATCCACCAGTTTTAAATAGCTGCAATACAAACGATCAACACTACTAGTTTGGTAACAAATGGTATTTGTAAAAACCAATTTTGCTTCTGTGTGAACTTAATCTTGTCTATGAATAGCTGGTATCACCTGTTTTTCCCCTTTTGGCTATCAACTAGCTTTTTGAAAACAGCAACACATTCTTGTTTCCCCAGGGTCTAAATACATGTCACATTCTCCCTTTGTCTTCCCAATCAAACATATATTGTGATTTTCTGTGCTGGGAACTTGATCTGAGCCATGTAGGGCCTGGATTAAAGTGGGACTATGTTATGCAAGGAGAGGGAGTTTATACCTATCCCCTGCATGCCAGAGCAGAAACTTCCCTGGAGCATTATTTGCCCCACAAAGGAAACCTAGGTGTACCCAGTCAGTGCCCATGGAGCTTCAGCAAGGCAAACAGCAGCTCCCAGGACTGTTTTTGGCTTGGGAAAATGCCCCTTCTTCCCCTATGCCACAGTACCAGTCTGAACCAGACCTACATGAGCCTGGAATTAAGTTCCTTGCACCGAAGCTGCACTTAGGGTTGGCAGCTCTGGGTTGGCAAATGCCTGGGGATTTTGGGGGCAGATCCCGAGGAGGGTGGGGTTTGGAGAGGGGAGGGACTTCAATGCCATAGAGTCTAATTACCAAAGTGGCCATTGTCTCCAGGTGAAATGATCTCTATTGGCTGGAGATCAGTTGTAATAGCGGGAGATCTCCAGCCACCACCTGGAGTTTTGCAACCCTAGCTGCAATTCACTCTTGATTGTGTGAACTCAAGAAAAAATGTAACAAATTCTAGTCCAACACTCTAGCCACTGCACCACATGGGGCAGCGGGGGGCGGGGAGGATGCTGTCAGGGGCACCATACATCTTCTGTATGCATAGCTAGACCCTGTCAGTTCCTTTGATGCTATTTTCATATAGGCATTGTTATTCTATCTCTATTCACAACAACCATGAGAGGCAGATTAGACTGAAAGAGCAATTAGCCCAAGGTCATCTAGCAATCTTCATGGCTAAGGAGGAGAGTTGAACCTGGGTCTCTCAGATCTCCTAGCCCATTACTCTAAATACTAGTTTCATGCAGTGTGTGTGTGTGTGTGGGGGGGGGGGAGATGAGGTTCTTTGCTCATACCAATATAGGGTTGCCAGGTCTCCCTGGCTACTGGCAGGAGATGGGGGGTAGGGTTGCCAGATCCAAGTTGGGAAATTTGGGGTGATTTGGGGAAGGAGCCTGGGGAGGGGAGGGACCTCAGTGGGGTACAATTCCATGAAGTCCACCCTCTCAAGCATCCATTTCTCCAGGAGAACTGATCTCTGTAGTCTGGAGGTAAGCTATAAATCCGGGGGATCCCCAGGTCCTGGAGGCTGGCATCCCTATACCAATAAGACAAAAAATTACTTCAACTATTTCACCCCTTTAGGGTTGTCAAATCTTGGTTGGGAAATGCCTGGAGATTTTGGGATGCAGCCTGGGTAAGGCAGTGGTTGGGAAGGACAGAAGAAGAAGATGAAAAAGAGTTGGTTTTTATAAGCCAATTTTCTCTACCTTTTAAGGAGAATCAAACCGGCTTACAATCTCCTTCCCTTCCTCTCCCCACAGCAGATACCTTGTGAGGTGAGGCTGAGAGAGCTCTAAGAGAACTGTGACTAGCCCAAGGTCACCCAGCTGGCTTCATGTGTAGGAGTAGGGAAACCAACCTGGTTCATCAGAATAGAGACCACCGCTCACGCGGAGGAGTGGGGAATCAAACCCGGTTCTCCAGATTAGAGTCCAATGCTCTTAACCACCACGCTGTCTCTCAGGGGCCTCAACAGGGTATAATACCATGGAGTCCAATCTCCAAAGCAGCCATTTTCCCCAGGGGAACTGATCTTGATAATCTGGAGGTCAGTTGTAATTCTGGGAGATCTCCAGGCCCCTCCTGGAGGTTGGCAACACTACCCCCCTTCCTACTTGGCCCCTGTGCCTGCTTACCCCTTAGCAAATCTAGCAATCACAGCTAGTTATCTACTTGCACCTTCTTCCTTTCCTTCTGGCTTGCATTCTTGCAACAAAATGATACTTGCAATTTTCATGCATATTGTGAATGCAGCCTAAGCTTCACAATGCATGCTCTGTTTTATTTTGCTCCGCTTCATGATCCTCGGCTGCTTACAGACACCACATCATTTGCATAAATAATGACTAGAGGGATCAGATCTGCATTTTCTTCCCCTGCAGAATGAAAAACAACAATAATATATTCTTGTATTTTTTTCTTTTATTTGTTCAGTTGAAAATCCTGTAGCTGTTTGCTTTCTTTTTCTCCCCCTGTCTCCCCCAGGCCAGATCTGAGCTGTCAGAAGGATAGTCTTGGATTTAACAGAGGCATTGAGCACTGAGGTAAAATGTGTCATTGCTAAATATTTTTTCTTTGGGCTACTATCACTTTCTACTAGCTTTTCACCCTGGAGAGAAACTTGTAGCCCAGAAAATTCCTTATCATGCAGGTGAAGGTTAGAATGTTCACGGCTAATGCATGAACCAACAAAAAATTGCTCAGCGCTGCAGCTTTTGGTCTATAAAATATGCCAGTGTTTCTTCTGCCTGTGAGAGCGGATGTTATTTCAACGGAAAGCTTTCTTAATCTGAAAACCTTTGTAGGTGTTTGGCAGCCTGCCTTGTGAAAAGGCTTTAGGAGAAGGGTTTTGCAGGTAAGCTGGATCATAACTAGGGATGAGGCCAAATTTCACAAGCTTGCTGATTCAGTTCAAATCTCCATTTTGATTCTGAGAAACCAAAACACGAGTCTTTATTCTTGCATCCTCCCCTTTGCTGGATTTTCTCACTCCATAAGAAAATATGCATTTTTCAGCTCCTCCCGTGGCATATAAATGGCATTCAGTTGAGTATATGTACAGTAGCATATGTGTGTGTAAAGTGGGGTCAAGTCATAGCCGACTTCTGGCAACCCCAGAAAGGGGGCTTTCAAGGCAAGTGAGAAGCAGAGGTGGTTCGCCATTGCCTTCCACTGCAGAGCTTTCCTTAGTGGTCTCCCTTCCAAGTACTGATCCTGCTTAGCATCTGAGATCTGACACGATTGGGCTATACCATGCCACCTTCCCTCCCACAATAGCATATAGAGGCATATGAATGGCATAAGAGAAACAGAGGGCTCCTTAATGACAGCAGAAAGAAAATCAGATGGACCAAAACTAGATAATGCACAGATTTTGCGTATGCATATAGCCTCTGTACATTCTACGGGAAACTGATTTTTCAGGGTTCTTGTTCACATGTACCAAAGCTGAAAATCCATGCATATCCCTGTATGGACAGCATGGCTCCAATGCATATCAGAAGGATCTACATTCAGTTGATAGCCTCTTGGTACTTATAGACTGTAAGATCTGAATAGGGTTTGAGTGATATTTGGTTTGTTAAGCAGACATGGAGAAAGGGCAGAGTTTGCTAACTCATGCCAACTCAGCAATTCCTTACATGCACAGGAGTTTCCATGCACAAACCAAATTTCCCTGCATAGATACAGATTTCCCTTTCTTGTCCTGCACCTGCAGAGGAATGCTTTTACCAAGGTGCACTTCTGCTGAAATGAATAGGGGAACCAATAAATGTTCCATGTGCCCATCAGAGCACAAATGAAAGTCTGGAATGGGGACTTGGGCTTGTGCCTCTGGGGAGAAAAGCACTCATGAATTTCCTGGTATCGGTGATGTTATCCATGCTTATTTCTATGCTGCTCTTAGGCTCCTCACAGGTAACAAATATTTTTAAGTACAAAATGTAAAAACATGTTAAACTACAGGTAGCACACAGCTAAAACATTATGGCTGAAAGAAACACAGCTGTCTACTATTGGTGGATGAACCAGAAAACAGACTTGCCAAGTATGCCTTAAAGTGTTTATGAGCTCATTTGTTTTATGCCTTCTCCTTATTCTCTATCCTACTAGAGATTGTATGTCTATTATTATTATCCACCCTGAGCCTGGTACCTGCCCTGAGCCTGGCTTGCTGGGAATGAGGGCGGGCTATAAATTTGAAAAAGCAAACAACAACTCACAAATTATTGTTTTTTATCCCGCTTTTCCTCTAAGGCAGAGAGCCCCGTAGCGCAGAGTGGTAAGCTGCATTACTGCAGTCAAAAACTCTGCTCATGACCTGAGCTTGATCCCGACTGTAGTTGGTTTCAGGTAGCCGGCTCAAGGTTGACTCAGCCTTCCATCCTTCCGAGGTTGGTAAAATGCATACCCAGCTTGCTGGGGGTAAAGTGTAGATAACTGGGGAAGGCAATAGCAAACCACCTCGTAAACATAGGGCGAAAACGCATGGTAGCTTTAGTCTCCTTTATTCCGTTTCAGCCAAGATTCAGCCAGGATCGAACACCTGCATTTCATTGAATATGCGTTCCATCCTGGCTGAATCCTGACTGAAACAGGGAATAAAGGAGGCTAAAGCAACCATGCGTTTTCGCCCATAGTCTGCCTAGTAAACATTGGGATGTGTCATTGCCCCATGGGTCAGTAATGACCCGGTGCTTGCACAGGGGACTACCTTTACCTTTTTACTTCCTCTATGGTAGCATTTTAACTTCACAACAGTCCTGGAAGGCAGGTTAGGGTGAGATCCAGTGGTCTGCCTGAGGCTGCCCAGTGAACTTCATGGCTTCAAACTGTCTTACTTCCAGAGGCTGGTCCATCCAGACTCTGCTCTCTGCTTCAAAGGGTACCCAAAAAGAGAGACATCACTTATGATACAAATTGTGTTTATTAAGGGGCTATGAGCAAAGTCATTGAAAATAAAGGCAAAGCAAAGAAGGCTTACAACATATTCAGCTGTGGGGCACCCTGGCACAGCAGCGGATTAAGTCCTTTGGGGGCCTTCTGGTCCGGGGAATGTCTGTGCAGTTTCACATAGAACAGCATCCAGTGTGTCTAACAGGAAGTCCAAAGGGAGAAAAGACTTGTGCAGATTTATATAAACTAAACACTCAGAAAGCAACTGCAAAACAAGCTATGTTTACAGCTGCTCTTATCTAAGGTGTGTGCTGCCTACATTACACCAAGCACCACTCTACCACTGACTAGCTATTGCTTAGTTATGAATATGCTTGCAGTTTGTGAGGCCCCATCATTGACGATGAACTATGTGAAATCAGGGACCCTGGAAAGATTAGTCATAACTCCTCTTCATGGCATTAGTCTTCCAGTCTGTCTCCAGAACACAAACTGAGGTTTTCACACTGGAGACTCCTGAGCTTTTTATAATTAGACCCCTGAATACTCTGCTCTCTCATGGTCCTTGTTTTCATGTGGCACTAAAAAACACAACAACGTTCGAACCCTCTGCCCCTAATGTCATTATCTTTGCTCATGTAGAAAAGAGAGAAAATTTTAATATACATGAGCATTCTGACCAATGCAAGCTTTATATTCCTATTACAAACAAGTACCACATAAAGTTTCATGTGTCAAAAAGGTCACGATTAAAGATATATCATCAGGAAAATGTCTAAAATAATGTCTGGGAAAGCCCCACCATACCTGTTGGGGGATGACAAAGAGCAATCAGATGACAGAGGAGGAAGAAGAAGAGTTGGTTTTTATATGCCAACTTTCTTTACCACTTCAACGCTCCAAACCACCTCTCTTAACCACTACACCACGCTGGCCTGATGCCATCTTTCCAGCAACAAACATAATTATAGGGTTGCCTATTCTGGCTTAGGAAGTTCCTGGAGATTTGGGGGTGCTATTTGGGGAGTGTGGAGATTGGGGAGGGACTGAAGCTCAGCAGGAATGTGATGCCACTTCTGTTTCTGCTAGACTCTATGATATACCATAAAGACTGCAATCCAAAACTGCCATTGCCTTCCAGGAAACTTTTTGTAGGCTGGAGATCAGTTGTTATTCCAGAATTCCTTGCTGCACCTTGATGTTGGTAACCCTACATAGTGATAGAAAGGTGCTTCCAGTTAAGATTGCAGACCTCAGTTGCAGAGTGGTTTCTCCATATTCATCTGGCTGGCATCAAACTTGATACCAGCTTAACCCCTCCCCCCCAAGCTTTTTACTGAATTTGCTGAGTTTGTTTGGTCATCCTGGACTGCTGTGGCTTTTAAAATTTCTGGCTTATGGTTACTCATTTACGTTGATATTTTAACTTTATTATACCACTTTTCTCTTTTATTACTTTAAATTTTGAATGCTATCTGCTTTTGTGTTTCATGTATTTTACTGCTGCTTTTAAAATGGGGGGTTGTTATTGGGCGAAAACGCACGGTCGCTTTAGCCTCCTTTATTCCCTGTTTCCGCCAGGATTCAACCAGGATCGAATGCACGTTTGGCGAAACACATGTGTTCAATCCTGGCTCAATCCTGGCTGAAACAGGGAATAAAGGAGGCTAAAGCAACCATGCGTTTTTGCCCATTGTTATTTAAACATCTTGCCTCAAGAATCTCTTGGATGAAAATGCAGGCAATAATAATTGAAATACAGTAAATAAATAAGGGCTGGGGTTCTAGACAGAAGATCATCTACTGGACATCAAAATGGTGGAGTGTAGTAGAACCTACACTGGAAGAAATATTGGCCAAGGAACGAGCCCTGGGAAAACGTGCCCAGGGAAAGGGGTTGGCTGCTGGTGTGGAGGTTTCCTAACCTGTTCTCATATTGTAGGGCAAGGGGCAACGGACTCACCAAGGTCTTATGAGGTCATCTGGGGAAAGGGCCTAATGCTAATGCAATGTCATAAAACTGATGATAATTCTAGCACTTCATTCATTTTTGCATTATGGATCTCCTTCCAAATCCGTATTTTGCCTAAAAACTATGGACCAGTCATGTCCAAAGTCTGGCCCGGGGGCCAATTGCGGCCCCCGGGCCGGTTTAATACGGCCCCCAGCCCGTTTTGCAGAGAGAGAAAAGGGGGCACGTGGGGGCTGCACCTGTGCTTTGCATCCCCGACCGAGGGGGCGACGATTGGGCGGAGGATCGCCTCGATTGGCTGTCTCAGCCCCACCCCCTGGAATGAAGGCCAGCAAGTCTGAAACCCTAGAGAGGCCACTTCCTTCTTACCCAGAGCCCGCGTGTTGTTCTGACGCATGGAAAAGCAGCAGCAGCTCCTCCCGAGTGGGTCAAGGGGGATCCTGAGGATGGGTTGCGGGGGACTCGAGGGTGGGAAAGGTGGCAGTGGGGAAGGGAAATGCAAGGGAGGTCAGAGGCTGGTCCCAATCTGGGAGAGGAAAGACACCCCCCCACACACAAACACTGAAAAGCCTGGGGGTGGGGGGGCTGCTCTGTCTGGCTCTCCTCTTTCCTCCTTCCTCTCTGCAGAAGGCTGGGGTGGGGTGGGGGAGATGCAGCCCCTTCCCTGCATTGCAGAGATCTCGCGAGGGATCCAGATTTTCAGGGTGGGAGGGAGGGAGGAGGGGAGAGACTGGATGGGTCTTGGGGATTGTGAGGGGGAGAGGGGGCTGGATTTGGGAGTGTTTGGAGTCAGACCCCCCAGCAGGTTCTCTCCAAGGAAAGTGGCTGCTTCGAAAGAAGGGATGGGGTGGGGGAAATAAATGACTCCTGGCATGTGTCGTGTTTGGAAATGAGGTGTGTTCAGACGGGGCCGAGTCTGCAGAGGACACCCGTGTTCATTCTGGAGGTCAAAGCCCCGAGCAGAGAGCAAAGAGGTCAGAAGGAAAGAAGAAGAGAAGAGTTGGTTTTTATACGCCCACTTTCTCTACCGCTTAAGGGTGGCTTACAATCGCCCTCCCCTTCCCCTCCCCACAACAGATACCCTGTGAGGTAGGTAAGGCTGAGAGAGCTGTGACTAGCCCAAGGTCACCCAGCTGGCTTGGTGTGTAGGAGCGGGAGAAACAAATCCAGCTCACCAGATTAACCTCCACCGCTCGTGTGGAGGAGTGGGGGAATCAGACCCGGTTCTCCAGATCAGACTCCACCGCTCTTAACCACTACACCATGCTGGCTCTCATGGGGAGAAAAACTCCACATTCCTTCCTGCACGGGAGATGTCAGAGTGTTTGAATCTTGGACTCCATGAGAATGAAAACCAGTTTATTTCCTGGCTCAGATGAGGGGAGCACAGAATACCCCCGGCATGGTTGAAGGGAGAGAGTCGACAGTCCCAGAGAGGCACATGAGTGTGGGGGGGAGGGGGGAGGAAGAGTTCCTGCTCCCTCCCTACAGAAAGAAGGTTGGAGATTTAGAAGCTGGGGGGTGTCCGGTGAGCTGAAAGGGGCTTTGGGGAAAGGAAGCAATGTAGCCATGTTTTTTGTGGTGCAGTCTGTGCTTATGGGCATAATAAGTATGCCATTTGCAATAAACTTTGCATAAAATAGTTAATTTGCATTTAATTAATTTAATTAAGAATGTCAGGCAAAATGGTCGGCCCTCACGCATGTTCACTTCATCAAATCTGGCTCTCTTTGAAAAAAGTTTGGACACCCCTGCTATGGACAGTCTATAGTGTGAGGTTCTCCAACCTCCCTGGGCAATTTCCATAAAATCACTCGCTCAGACGACCGTTCAGAAGCAGGTAAGTTTATTGGAAGGCATCAGGTAAGGTCAGGGCCTACATGGTCCAAAGCTACAAGTGTTCACATAGTCAAAAGGGCTAGAATATAAACAGTTCTAATTTATGGACGCCAGTTGCATATTTTGAGAACCAAGTGATAACAGCGCTGAGCTAAGCTACTGAATACACATCAAAGGGAGCAGAGGAGCTCGTTAACTCAAGCCTGAGAAAGCCAAGGTCGGCAGAGGGAGGTGGGAAGGAGGAAAGGAAAACGTCTGGGACATTCCAGCAAGGGCCTAAATGGGAAACAGTCCAACTAAGGCCTGAACCCTTCTACTAACAGAGACCTGGCCTGTCGCTTGTACGGACAGACCAGACACAGACCAGAACAGAACAGAGCAATTCCTCACATATAGCCTATATGGAGATGGAAATGTTCACCTTTTATTTCTTTTTCGGAGATAGGAAATAAATTAAAGAATGATTCTTGCGGAGCAGTATTTTGCATTTGAGGGGATTATATTAAGACTCTTAGTTATGAATTTGGATGTGCTTCGGTTCTTTAAAGAAGCTGGCACTCTGAGAGCATTCTGGCACAAGATATTGATTGAAGCCATATTATACATTTGTGAAGTCATTTATCACTTTCAGTATATGAAAACGTAAAACCTGATTGAATTTATAGAGCCTCAGATGCATGGTGGCGAGAGGACCTCAGCTGAAAATGTCTTCCATCTGTAAGCTCAAATCCTAGTGGTTCCATCAATACATACAGTACAATTTACTCTCACTTTTAATAATCAATGGCAGCTCCGATAACATAAAGTTAATTTTTTAACTTTATTATAATGTTTAATAGTCAGGCATTAAAGTATGAGCATGGGAGGCCCAGGATAGAGCAGATGCAGCAAGGACAGTAGTAACTTGAGTTTCTTCTCACCAACTTACTGCCTACCTAGAGGTCCATTGTGAAAGACCCCAAGGCACAGTTTGAAAGAGTGGAAGTGTTAGTTGAGTGTTCCAGTCAAATTCCAGTGATTGTACATAACTATTTTGGCCAGCCTAAAAATCCCCTATGTTTTTGTAGCTGGATAATATGCTTTTTGCTTTCTATCCCAGACTACTTACATAGAACAGTTATTGTTAAGGCTGAGTTTTCCCATGAGGCATTCCAGGCTAAGCAAAAAAAAAAAAAAAAAAGAGTTTGTTGTGGATGTAGGAGTAAAGGTTGACCAAAAGACTGAGAGGTGATCTTCAGAGGTGATGTATTGACTGTACTCAGGTCAAAACAAAGACAGAGGGTACTCCACCTGAGAACAAACTGTTCAAACAGAAAGAGCAACATCTCATAGATGTGCTGTGTGAAGTCTTTTGAGGAAGGGCATTACAGAAGCAAAAAGTATTCAGATACTAAAAATTGTCCCAGTAGTGTGTCATGTTTCTTCAACCATGCTGTTACCCAGATTAGACAGTCTCCCCTTTTTGGTTGGGGGATTAGCTAGGGAGACTATATTTTGCATGAGGCAGGGGTAACCAGGACCTTTTACCCTTTGTATACAGAGGTCAAATCCCAGTGGAAAGGGTAAAATGTCCTGGTTACCCCTGCCTCTTGCAAAATATAGTCTCCCCTGCTAATTCCCCAACCTAAAAGGGGAGACTATCTAATCAGGGTAACAATGCCAGTGTAATGTTCTGGTTAAAGCAGCGATTTCCAATATGATGGCCATGAGTGATATGATGCTCACCAATGTGATTCTGACTGCCTAGCTGCTGCTTCCCCGAAACATCTCTTCTTGAAAGCCAACTGCCTTTCCTCCACTTCACAGGGTTAGGAGGTGACAGAGATGGGATAAGAAGGCAGGTCTCTCTACCAATGCCTGTTTGTCATGATCACTAAATGACAGTGCCTCTCTAAATACCAGATGCTATAGGGGAGGTCTTTACCTCCATCCTGCTTGGGAGCTTGTGGCTGGGGCTTCCATTGGAAATTGGATGGTAAGACTAGATGATCTGGACCAGCAACACTCTTCTTTAGAGGGATTTACTTCACCGCATGGCATGTATCTATCTAGTAAATTTTAATCCCACCCTTCCTACAAGCAGCTCAGGGCAGTATACACAGTTCTCCCTTACCATGAGAAGATTAGACCAAGAGCATAATTTGCCCAACATGACCCAGTAAACTTCCCGGCAGTATCTCAGACATCCTTTCTGAGGCATGCATGGTGCCATGGATTGGACCGCCATGACAAATGTTCTCCCATGTTGTGTGATGTTCATGACGAGAGAGAGTCTCAGCTCAGGCTGGCCTAGGGCAGCCCAGTGCCTGGTCTAACTGACAGACAGGGCTGCTAGGCCCCTGGTAGGGGTGGGGGATTCCCAGTCCTCAGTTCCCATTGCCTGCTGCTGCTGCTGGTCTACTAAGACCCCAAGATCCTTTTCACACACACTACTGCTCAAACAAGTCTCCCCCATCCTATAAATATGCATTTGATTTTTCCTATCTAAATGCAGAACTTTACATTTGTCTTTGTTGAAGTGCATTTTATTAGTTCTAGCCCATTTCTCCAGCCTGTCAAGATCATCCTGCATCTTGGCTCTGTCTTCTACCGTATTTGCTACCCCTCCCAATTTAGTATCATCTGCAAATTTAATAAGCATCCCCTCTATTCCTTCATCCAAATCATTTATAAAGATGTTGAACAACACAGGGCTCAGCACAGATCCCTGAGGAACTCCACTAGTCACTTCTCTCCAAGTGGACGAGGAACCATTAACTAGCACTCTTTGGGTACGATCTGTCAACCAGTTGCAGATCCATCTAACAATAATAGGATCTAACCCACATTTTCCCAATTTGTCAACTAGAATACTATGTGGAACCTTATCAAAAGCCTTACTGAAATCTAGATAAACTATGTCTACAGCATGCCCCTGATCCAGCAAGGTAGTAACTTTCTCAAAAAAGGAGATAAGATTAGTCTGACATGACTTATTCTTGGAGACAACACTTTTATGCCCACAGTGGCCTGGAAGGTCAGAAAAATATTTAACACAACCCTTACCTGGGAGTTTCCTGAACTCTTCTCCTCTCACATGAAGAGTTATTGCTCACAATTCTATATATAAAAAACTTACTAGGACAGGGGGAAGTGAAACATATAATTGACTTATCTCTGCTCCTGTCCTGTCACTGTAGCCTCTGCTAGTCCCCAGTACTGTGATAGCATGTGATGATTAAACCCAAGTCAAAGTATTTTTTAATATTTATTTATATTTTGATCAACAGTTTTGATGCTGTGTTTTTTTTCCTCCTGTTGGTTTCATATATTGACTTCTACTGCATATTCAAGCTGTACAGGTTTTCTATGCAAGTCACATTATGCACAATGCAATCCAGGCATAGTCTACAATATACGTATAATGTTAATTTAATAACGTTGAAAGCTATGTACTTTTTGTGGAGAAAAATCAGTGGAAGGAAAATAAAGATTCATTGGTTTGATTTGCACAGGGGGAAAAGCAACATAGAAACTTATAATTGGGAGTTGTTTCTTATGTTTACAGCTGTATCAGAGAGAACCTATGCATGTATGGACCATTCTGGGTAACCTGTATTTCTTGACTAATCACTCCGGCATTTGTTCTCTTGCTTTTGCAACATCCAGGAAATAGTGCTCTGCTTTCAGAGTGTTTGCTCAGGATACACAAGTGGAATGAGCTGATGAGATAAAGGTGTTTCATGCCGTTTGTCCTGCTCATGTGAATGCCACTGTGATTGATTTCAAGGAAAAAAAGAAAATTGTTTCTCTTGAGGAGTAGATTACCATTTTCGTGAATACCTTGATGTGCTCTTCTTCGTAAGCAGCGAACAAGGAAGCCTCCCCCTGAGCTGAAGCAAGCTACCGAGTGTAATATTTTAAAGAAGAAAAAGGGCCACTGGATCAAATGCTCTGTGACCTATATGAGCTGGAAAGGGTCAGACGGATTATACTCAGGCTGACATTTAGAGAGAAGCAAGGTGATTTACTGGATGCTACTGTGATATGCATAGAAAGCACAGACATATCTAGTTACAGCCCAGAGGTGCAGAGTATTCTTTCTTACTGCAGCAAAGGCTTTATCTAGGAAATAGTTACGTATGGTGAAGTTCCAACATGTATTAACTACTCCTATCAGCTTTTTTAAAAATGACTGTTTCTCAGAGAGGGAATGCACTTCTTCATATGAGTTGTGGAATTCATTGCCACAAGAAGCTGGCCACCGGCTAGATGGCTTTAAAACGGAATTAGGCAAATGCATAAAGGATTGGTCTATCTGTTATGATAACTAGATGAAGCCTTCTTGTTCAGAGGCAGTCTATAGCTATGCATTAGTTGCTGGGAAAAAAATGGCAGACAGCTTTTGCCTTCACTGTCTTCTTACGGGCTTGACAAAAACATCTGACTGCTCATTGCTGGAAATAGAAAACTAGACCTGATGGTCTTTAGGTCTAATCCAACACTTTTTAATTTTGTTGAATTTTTAATCTTTATGGTATCCAGTTGCCTCAGATCAAAGGAGGAAAGGTGATGATTATCTTCAGAGGAATAGTTTAATGAGGAACGTGACATTAGGGATTTCTCAGAACTGATGCTCTCACTTTTTGTACATTTCAGAACTCTTACCTATTTTATTCCCCAGAAGGAGAATGAAGTTCAGTCATATCTATTAATTTCCTAAAAACCCACATTAAGGACACATTAAGGACACTCACTTGTAGCTGTAGAATGTTGTTTCTACTATCACTGAGAACAGAAAATATCTCAAACTGTATGAAGGGCTTATGATGATTAAGAAAATGTCACCCAAACTGCAAAATTTAGAAAGTGACTGGCTCACAGAATTACATAAAATGAAGAAGTTGTTAAAAGTAGTATAAGACCTAGTATAAGACTTTATCTACTATGCCAATCCCGGTCCCCACCCCTAATACCACATGAAATACTGGCACTGAGCTGTCCAAGTTGCAAGATGGCATCCTTCAGTTGATACATTATTGCTCCCAGTTCCTCAATGTTCCTCAGTAGTTCTGCCTATTCCAGTGAGGTTATCCAGAAACAAAAGGCAGGTTGTTCTGTGCAAAATTGTTAATGCAGTATTCACGAGTCTCTGAAAAGTACTGGTCACACTATTCTGCCCAAAAGGGTATCAGAACTGATTCCATTAGTCCTCTCTTGATACAGAGGGACAGCAATGGTAGCTTCATCTTTTGTACGTTCCCCCCCTTGCCAATGCACATAGGCAAGACTGAAGTGCAGAGTACCATGGGACTTTTGACAGAAGATCCAAGGAGTTTAAATTATGGGTAGAAAGGAACTGGCTGGATATTAGGAATGTATTTTTACAGTAAGAGTAGTTCAGCAGTGGAATCGGCTGCCTAGGGAGGTGGTTAACTCCCCCTAATTGGCAGCCTTCAGGCAGCGGCTAGACCACTGGTTCCCAACCAGGGGTCCGTGGACCCCCAGGGGTCCGCGAGAACTAAATTAAGATCTGCGAAACAAAGTTATAAACCCATAATAAATTAATATTTTCAATTAAAAGTTCTCTATTAGAATAATATTTGAATATATATTTTTATAAGTTTAATGTTTAACAGTTATGATTAAAGTTTATTTTCAAATTCTCAGAATTTTTATTTTGAACCTTGGGGTCCCTGCACTGAACAAAAAAGTCCTAGTGGTCCCTGGTCAAAAAAAGGTTGGGAACCACTGGGCTAGACGAACACATGTCAGGGATGCTCTAGGCGGATCCTGCATTGAGGGGGTTGGACTGCATGGCCTGTATGGCTCCTTCCGACTCTATGATTCTATTATTCTAAGTCAATGTAAATGACACTGACATTATCCTTCTTGAAAAGGACGAGGTTTAAACTCAACACTGCCCTCTGCAGAATGATCCATTTAACCAGTACCTGAGAGAAAAAAGAATATGGAAGACAGTGAAGAGTTGAATCTGAAGAACCACGAACTGAGTTCTGCTCAGAGACAGATTATTTCTTATTATCCCATGTTTCCTTCAGCCACAGTCACCCCAAAAACAGTACCTGAGGGATAGGGTTGCCAACTCTGGCTTGGGAAATTCCTGGAGATTCTGGGGGAGGAGCCTGGGGAGGGAAGGGTTTGGGGAGGGACCTCAGCGGGGTGTAATGCCATAGAGCCCATTATCCAAAGCAGCCATTTTCTCCAGGGGAACTGATCACTCTTATCTGGAGATCAACTGTAATTCAAGGAGATCTCCAGGCCTCACCGGGTGGTTGGCAAGCCTACTGAGGGATGTGGCACAGGAGACTGCATTTTAACAGGAAGTCTAAGGAAATTAACAGCTTGTAGCAAGGATACTTTGGATCCAACCCATTCACAGTTTAACCATATGTGGTGTTAATTCAGTCTAAATCCATTGAAATCAATGGGCTTAGACTGGACGGAGCAACTCTGCATAGGACTGCACTGTTAGTCCCTTGTGCACTGTTCCCATATTGAAACAATCACAAAAGGGATCATTTTTATTTGATATTAGCAAAAGAGTGGGCCTGTTGTAAAAAAAAAACACCATAACAAAATATAATTACTAGGTTTAGCACACAACAGTGGGAGCTAAATTAGCTAAACACATCAGAAAGATTTAATGTAAAAATATGTTGGTTCACAACCTTTTGAGCCAATTAAGAATTCATTCAATAGATGCTCTCTGTTTGAGGAAAGTCAGCTAATTAGCAGAGTAATTGGCACTCACTATGGAAGCCAATACCCACATCTTTGCAGAGAGCTCCGTGGGAGCTTTCATGAGCGCAAGTGACTACGACCTCAGTGTTACAGCTCATCAAAAGACAGACCTCCAAAGGCTTCAAGCACGGCCACTTGCATGCTAATGAATTGGTTATTGGAAGCCGCATGTACATTCTATTTTAACATGTAGTTGCAGTACCGAAAAGTTTACCTTTACACAGCCCAAAACTTACTTCTTGAGATTACTCTGCCCCATTTTTAGGCATTTTTTTTTCCTATTCAAGTGGCCCTTTCAGAATCGTTCATCCGAGCCATGTGTGTGTGGGGGGAAATCCAACTTTGGGGACTTCGCACTACCCTCAGGTTGAGTCAAGCGGGGTTCCCTCGAAATGAAACATTCCAAAAAGAGTACCAAAAATAATAAAAAGGCAGATTGCATTTCACAATGCAACCAAAATCAACACTGGAAGTAGTTTTATCTCAGCTGTTTTAAATAGCATTCCAAGACCCAAGCAAGGCTTGGTTAATGATAGGACACTTTGAAGGTCACTAAGTCATAGGGTTGCCATAAGTTGGAAGTGACTTGATGGCACATAACCCACGCAAAGCCTAAGAACAATGAAAAAGACAACAAAAGTTTAGCTCTAAAAACATGAGTTGGAGGTAAATATAGATGTGCTGCTATGCCAATAAAATTAATACCCCAGGTTAACACAGAAAAGGCAAAAGAAATCAAATCTTCTAATGTTTGTCCAGGTGTCATACCTGCCATACTAATACCCCCAAGAATGGTGATTGACCCACCTTCTAGTGTTGTTTGTTTATGTGTTTTTAATTGAATTTTGTAATTTAGTTGTTTTAATGTTAATTATTTTGCAGCCTTGTGGACCCTGATTGGCTGGAAAGGTGGCAAAAAAAGCCTGTCAAGGTCTGTTCCGAACCAGAGTGAACAAGCATAGAATCATAACAGTGGAAAGGAACCTCAGTTCTGCCTTCTTTCCTCATAATGGTGATGTTTTACCATCACTGTACAGTTTGTAGAGCAGGGACATAAATCACACTGGTTTACTAGGGAAAAACTCCCAAGAAAAGGAGGCAGTAAGAGAGATTGGGAGAGATTGTTCACGAGACTGGGAGGCTTTGGGGTACTAACAGTGCACTCCTAAGCAGAGTTACGGTATATCCTTCAAAGACCATTGTAGGCTATGTAACTCTGTTTAGGATTGCACTGTAAGTTCTAAAGAAGTGAGCTGTGGCTCACGAAAGCTCATACCCTACCAGAAAATATTTTTGTTAGTCTTTAATGTGCTACTGGACTCTTGCCCTTTTCTACTACTGTAAGTATGGTACACATGAACACATGAAGCTGCAATATTGAATCAGATCCTTGATCCATCAAGGTTGGTATGTCCACTCAGACTGGCAGTGGCTCTCCAGGGTCTCAGGCAGAGGTCTTCACATCAACTACTGCCAGATTCTTGAAGTGGAGATGCCAGAGATTGAGCATGGAACGTTCTGCATGCCAAATAGTTGTTCTATCACTGAGGCACAGCCAACAAACCCAGTGTAATCTGATTTTCCATAAACTGAGGTGTCCCATTCCAAATAATACCTGGTAGAACATCTGTCCATCTTTCCCTTGTTTTATTTATATACTTCACTTGTCTCCTCAATAGAAACCCAAAGTGGTTTACAATATTGTTCTCCTCTCCTCCATTTGTATCCTCACAACAACCATGAGAGGAACATTTGGCTGAGGGACAGTGACTTTCCCAAGGTCACCCAGTGAGCTTCCATAGAATACTGGGGATTTGCACTTGTGTCTCCTAGATCCTAGTCCAATTCTGAGAGAAAGCGACTGTCCCATAGTACTGTACCATATTGGCCAATACTACTGTACCATATTGGCTTTCAAAGAATACATCTTGGGGCCCATCTAGATGTGATGCTAAATATGCATCTGGGGCTGAAAATGGCAGGGGCATATTTACTTCCACCACCCTACAGCATGTTGCGATGTAAGGCCCCTGGTAAAGTTTACTAGACTGTGTAGAGAAGCAGAGGGAGCCTGAAATGTAGTTGTCATTTTCAGCAGCAACCAGTTCTTCAGGATTAAATCTAATTTCACCTTTATTCTGTTCCTGATCAGTTATTCTTAATTTTCGATGTAAAACTTCTGTCTAAACCTTCTGCTTTGGCAATATGCAGACTTCTCTTGGTGCCAGTGTTGAATTTGCTTTTGGGAACAGACGTTCAGCTTGTTCCTTTGGTAATTGTCCAAGAAGACTTCCTCCGTGAAGCCTGCAAAGACTTCATATCCTTTGAAGCAGCTCAATGTGATTGATTTGACCTTTCCTGAAATATTAGCTCCAGTAGTAGTGTGCTTTTAATACAAATGTCAAAAGATCTGTCTGAATGGAAACTAGTCCTAAAAAAAGAGTTCGAAGGGATGATGGGTGAACAGGACTTTGGGCAATGATGACATTGCTTATTATATCCTTCTGTAAAACAGGGGCGTCTTCTGATGTCGGAAAGGAGCTGTTTCTCTTAGGCATGACTGATTCCTACAGCTTAATGGCAAATGACATGTTGGTTTGGCTAGCTGTTCTGCCCACTGTTCTGCTCCTCTGCTAGTGAGCCTCATTCTGAATGCTGAAAAAGAAACACAGACCAGAGCCTTAGACATGTGCTAAACTGCATGTGCTGTCTGAGTACCCTATCACCTGTTTTGTCATGCAACGTTATGGTCCTTTCTCCAGAGTTGTGCTTTGGTTTGGATTCTTAACTATACCAGTTTCCCCCCAGCCTTACACACAGTCTCTTTTGCCTGTCACTGCTCTGCCGTTTCCCTCCCAAATTTTCCCAAATGTGTTTTTTCCCCCCAGACAACCTTTCTGATAATGTTTCTGGAAGGAACACATCTGAAGCATTTTTTGTGTGGATTCTGTACAGCTTGTTGCACTGATTCTGAGTCCCCCTTCCCCCCCGGAGCTGCTGCCATTTCCCCTGGCAGCATCCACCATTAACAAAAACAACCACCACCACAACCTTGTGACCATGTTGATCTACCACTTAGCAGAAGGCTATACGCTGAATTTCTTGGGAGGGGATGTTTGTCTTACAGTAAAGTGGTGTGTTTAGCTATTACAGTTCCTTTTTTCCCTCTTTAATGTACTGAGTGCTAATGGACAGCTCCAAGCTGATTAGACAAAGCTAGATTAGTGAGTTAGGGAGCAGAAATGTGGAGGAGAACCTGGCCCCAAGCTTGTCTTTCTCTTTCGCTCACGTACAAACACAGTTGCCAATTCTCCAGGTGATCAGGGGCTGGAGGGCCTGAAGTGGAGGAATTTTTATGGTTAAGGATTAGGGAGGGCCTGTGACAGGGCGTTTGTGTGTGAGCAAGAGAGAGAGAGAGAGAAGTGTGGAGCCAGGCCCCCCTGCTTTAATAGGGGCCCCAGTAAACCTTTATAGGTTTGCTTGTTTTTATCGGGGGGGGGGGACTGGATTGATGAAAAATGCAGCCTCCAGTCTAGAAAAGGCAGAACTCTCCATTGCCCTGGGAACACCACCTTGTGTTATGCTGCTGTGTCGATATAGCACATGTGCAAAAGGGGGGGAAGGGTGGTGCGTCACTTGTGCAGTGACAAAAGCGCCGATGGAACTGAAGTGTGATCATTTGCTGGGTCGTGTAGAAGGGAAAGCCCAACTTGCCAACTTAGAAATAACAGCAACCCGTCGGGAAGCAAACTTGCGACAGCATTTCAGCAGGAAGTGCAACAGCAACAGAGCAAATACAGAACAAGTGTTTCAGGCAGAAACATCATGGAATATACATATTGACTCATGGAGTTGTGCTGATTAAAATATAAGACGTGGAAAGTTGTCTAAAAGGAAGCACCATGGGATGGCCATTGAGCATCGATAATCCTCATCACTTCTTCAGTAAGAAACCTGAAAAAAGAAGAAAAAGAGAATCATTTCTTATGAACTATAAAACTTACCTAATAATATTTACCAACTGATGAAAGTTTGTATGAAACAGGACAGTTACCGGAAGCCTGTCCTGATATTGTTGTTTTGAAATCTGAATCTTATTGGATACGTTGATATGTGAAGTTTACATGTCTTTGTGAAGAAACAAAAGACTAAAAAGAAATTGTGCTTATAATTTATTGTTACCATTGGTCTCTGTTCAAATAGCCATAGTGATTGCTTTTTGTTGACTAACTATATATTGCAATCTGAGTAAGCTTGTAATTTGTAACTTAGAAATAACAGCAACCCGTCAGGAAGCAAACTGGCGACAGCATTTCAGCAGGAAGTGCAACGGCAACAGAGCAAATACAGAACAAGTGTTTCAGGCAGAAACAGCCTATCACTTACAAGGTCTTCTGTTTTAGAGATACACTGATAACCATTCAGTTTCAAGGATTTCATAAAGATGGGAAACTATATATGCTTTGTGGGTGCTTGCTAAGTTCATCTCAGGCCTGCAGATGCCACAAAGCCTAGGTATAAAAGCCCAGATCTTCTTTGTGGGAATGTTTGAAGGACTCCAAGGGGGGAAAAAGCTTCACTAGTAGAAACAAAATACATTGATAGTTGACCACAGGATACTTTGTTAAGCAAGGCTGCTTTTAAACTAAGTGTTTACCTCGTGGCAGAATAGTGCTAAATCACCCCCAGGGATTCCGGCAATCTCAGTCACACATTTGTGGCGGTGATATAGCTATCCGTTTAACCCACTGGCATCCTCATGGCAGTGAGCTGGCATGGAGATTTGCACTTGGGTAGGATAAATAATGTTTCTGCTTCACTCGTCTGTCCTCATTCATCCAGAAGTCTCCTGCTGCTCTAAAGAGCTCAGCTCTTTCCCACTTGCAGTCCTTGTGTCTTGAGCTCCCTTCTGAATCCCCTGTGTGGCACCACCTCATCTCTTTTCCTTCTTGGGAGCCCTGAACATCCACCATGGGGGAAATCCCTTAGTCCATAACCTGAACTGAAACTAAACCGAAATCAAGTTTAACTGCATATCCATACCTTGTTATCCTTGCCCCCCACCCCTCTTCCTTCATCTCTCATCCATTTGTTGTTTCCCCTTTGGTTTACACACTCATTGGTGCTGAGGCTAATTTTGTGTGTGTGTTTATGCAATCCAGTAAAGGGCCATATAGAGTGAGAGTGCCAAATCTATTAATAATTGTTAATACACCTAAATATCAAAACACAGCATACCATAATAATGAACACTTCAGTCATTGTTATTTATTACATATTTATTACATTTTTAAGGAGGGAAGGCAGCATGGTACAGCCCGATCTCGTCAGATCTCGGAAGCTAAACAGGGTCAGCCCTGGTTAGTATTTGGATGGGAGACCACCAAGGAAGACCAGGGTTGCTGTGCAGAGGGAGGAATTGGCAAACCACCTCTGTTAGTCTCTTGCCATGAAAACCCCAAAAGGAGTCGCCATAAGCCAGCTGCAACTTGACGGCACTTTACACACCCATTACATTTTTATGTACTAGAACCCTGGATGATAGAAGAAGAAGAAGAGGAGTTGGTTTTTATATGCCGACTTTCTCTACCTTTAAAAAAAAGAGAATCAAACAGGCTTATAATAGCCTTCCCTTCCCCTCCCCACAACAGACACCTTGGGAGGTAGGTGGGGCTGAGAAAGTTGGGAGAGAACTGTGACTACTAGCTGGAGATCTCCTGCTATAAGAACTGATCTCCTGCCTATAGAGATTAGTTCACCTGGAGAAAATGGCCGCTTTGGCAATTGGACTCTATGGCATTGAAGTCCCTCCCCTCCACAAACCCTCCCCTCCTCAGGCCCCACTCCAAAAACCTCCTGCCAGTGGCGAAGAGGCACCTGGCAACCCTAACTGTGACTAGCCCAAGGTCACCCAGCTGGCTTCATGTGTAGGAGTGGGGAAACCAACCCAGTTCACCAGATTAGAGTCTACCGCTCATGTGGAGGAGTGGGGAACGAAACCTGATTTCCCAGATTAACTACTCCAGTCTTAAACCCCTACACCTACCGCTCCCCTCTCCCCACTCCAACAACATATGCAAGACAGGTAAGGCTAGGAGCAGCTGACAGGGCCAAGGTCATACCCTGAAAGACCCATGGCAGAGAGGGGATCTGAACTCCCATTTCCCAGATCCGCTGGGAATAGCCAGTATACAACATTGGTTGGGCATATTCTAGCCCATCCGGTCCACTCCAGTCTCTGGCCTTTCCTTGTGTGCTCAGAGGTCGGCTCCATCCATCCAGGGCACTCCTGCCTCACTTGCACCTCCAGGCCATGGCGGTGTGAGCTGGATATGAAGAGGAAGCTTGCCATTGAAACTCTGGTGAGTAACTTCAGAGTTGTATATGTGCATGTGGGTGTATATGTGTGTGAATGAGACTAAATAGCACATTTAAAAGCATAACACATCATTTACCCTACTTAAGAAATGCCAAGAGGCTCATCTTAATTCAAAAATATCTTGTGGCAAAGCAAGTTCCCATAAAAACAACGAAATTACCTGTCAGGGTGCATCATCCCCTGGGAAACAAAACATCCCTCAGGTCTTCTTTTGAGAATTCTCCCAACCGCCTCCCCAACCCAGCCTCACTGTGTGAAGCTGGGAATACGATCAGCTCTCAAATTTAATAGTCTGGAAACCTTTCAAGCTTTGCACTGACCTTTTATGTCTGTGAAGGACATACAATAAGCCCTTTAACCTACTGCCAAGCCTGAGAGGCACTCCATTTCTGTGCTGGTTCCACTCTAATTAAACGTGGATTTATGTAAACCATAAGCTAGACTTCTTTTTTTAAAAACGAATTCTGAAAAATGTTGGCTTCATTATTTATGTCGTGCAGCAAAACTAGACCATGACAGATGAGTTTCTGAGCATTTGCTGATCATTCATCTGCAAAACATAATAGTTTGATTTTCTCACTTAGGGCTATTTACAGAGCCAGAAGTTGATGAATTGGAAGCACCAGCACTCAGCAAAAGCTCTCTGTTGCCTCCCATCAAACCCTACATCCCTGTGTCTTAAAGAAATCTTTGATAATGTGGTACAATTGGCAGACTGGTGGCTCCATGCCTGCCTTCTTTTTAAAAGAAATGCATCATTTCTTTAAGCCTAACACAAGAATGGCTATTTTATAATACCATGGTGTCTACATTTCACAGAGTGCTGGTCTAGTAGCCAGCACTCGAATCCCCATTCCTGCCATGGAAGCTCGCTGGGTATCCTTGGGCCAGTCACACTCTCCCAGCCAAGCCTACCTCAAAGGGTTGTTGTGAAGATAAAACAGAGGAGAGGAGAAGATGTAAGCTCCTTTGGGTCCCCACTGAGGAGAAAGGTGGTAAGCTCTCCTTCCCTGGAGGTTTTTAAGAAGAGGTTAGGTGACCATCTGTCAGCAATGCTGATTCTATGACCTTAAGCAGATGATGAGAGGGAGGGCATCTTGGCCATCTTCTGGGCATGGTGTAGGGGTCAATGAGGGGGAGGTAGTTGTTAATTTCCTGCATTGGGCAGGGGGTTGATGACCCTGGTGGTCCCTTCCAATTCTATGATTCTACAATTTTACAGTAGGCATTCTCTTGCTTTTAAAAATGCCACAGGGGCCCTATCCTGCACAGCACAGGGGGCGGGAGAAGGACAGACTGCTGTCTTTCTCCTGTGCCATTTTTCAAGAGCCCAGACTCCTGGAGCATTTGGGCTCTTAAAAAATGGCACATGGTTGGGAAACAAGAGCTCATCCCCTCAACGGTGTGGTCCTCAGCAGGATCATGCCCCCACAGCATTTTAAAAGCAAGAGAACACCTGTTGTAAAATGGTTCTGACATCCCTGATTGTATCCTCTTTTATAAAGCTTACTGGGTGACCCTGAGTCAGTTCCGCTCCTTCATGCTAACCTACTTCACAGGGCTGTTGTGAGGACAAAAAGGGTGAAAGGAGAGGCTTTGAGGTTACCCAGAGCTTCTTGGAGAAAAAAATTCTGGGTGAGATAAAAAAAATGACAGAGCTTATGTGTGAGAGACAACCCAAATGGAAAGGAACAGTCACCGCTTTTGGCAGTTCTGTGTAAAATTTAACTTGTAGTGATGAATATTAGGTACAAGGAAGCATAGAAATGTACTATGTGCATCTGCTACTTCTTTCTCACACTTTATTACGTTCATCAACAAAAAAATGATATATGCTTTCACAGAACTATACTATTTTCAGTTATGTGACATACTACCACATATATTTTTAATTTATTCATCCATGTTGAATTAGGCCTGCTTCTGAAATTCTTTCACATAAACTTCTCCCCAGATCTTATTTCTGAAGTAGAATTAATACATTATGTATTTTGTTATTGGTAAGTAGCAGGTGCTGCCTCACTGAGATTGTGGCCAAGGTGATGGTGGTGTAATGCAGGACGAAAATCTGGGAGAGGGAAATCTGGGTTCAAATTAGAATGCCATCAGCTGGCAACCAGCAGGAGAGGGAGAGGTGGGAAGAAGAGGGCAAAACCATCGAGTTTTTAGCAAATCCTAGAGAAGCATATTTGGCACAGTGACATCACTTCCAGGTGGTTGAGTTTTCAGATATTCCCCACCCAGCCCTCCCTGAATGGCGGTGGACAGAGGTCAGGGAGGCCTCTGTAGTTCAAATCCACATGGTCATGAAGCTTGCTGGATGGCCTTAGACTAGTCACGCCCCCCCCCATTCAGCCTAGTCTGCTTCACAGGGTTGTTATGAGGATGAAGTAGGGGAGGGAGAGCCATGTGCACTGTGCTGTGAAAGTCTTGGAGGAAGAATAGTACAAAAATGTACTAGATGTTAGGTGTGTGTGTGTGTGGGAAGGATCCTGCCCTATTCTATTTCCCCCAGTTTTAAATAGCATTAAAACTAGAGCTACATCGGGTTGTGCATATTGATATACCTGAACCGAAAATAAACCCAAAAGTAGCAGTTTTTGGCAATATTTGAGTTTCATGTAGACTGACTATCAAAACCTGGGAATCTGCCCAAAGTTGAATAGGCGATTCCCAAAAAAGCTGAATAGATATTTGGCTTTTTTGGGTCTGGCTATTCGCCTTTGCTCACATGCACAGCTCTGTGCTTTCTCCCATATTTCTATCTCTTTTTTTTAACTGGTTTTGTTAGGGCCCCATAGTTGGGGTCCTTTTGAGGCAGGGGTCGTGTATTCAGAGCCAACTAGGTCTGATCAACCATTCAGTGGGTTAATCTGGATCAAACATACGGTTTTTTTTTTAAAAAAGATGGGGCTCTCCCAGTCCTGTCCAGAGGATATACCCTCCAACTAAAAAGAGCTGGCTTCAACAGCTGCTCACACCACCAGGCTTCTGAAGGAGACTTCCTCACCCACGCAGATAAGCAATCTCCTTCAGACAGCCTCCATGGTCAAGACTTTGGCTGGCTCCGATATCACCCCCCCCCCCATGAAAACCTGCTTTCAAAAACAAGGTTGCCCTGAGTAGTGGCTTTGTTTCCCCGCACTGTGACCATCTCTTGAAATCCGATTTTTGATGACTATAATAAAGGACTCTTCACAGGATGTCATTTGCCACCCAAAGAAATGTTTTCTGTGCCTTATTTTTCTTGCATTTAAGCCTTTCCCTCCAGTTTGGAAGATAATTTGCATGGACATCATGCTATGATTATAGACTATAATGGTCCTGAATTTTTCCAGTATTTGGCTTATTCTGGGTTTACTTGAAAAAAATCAGGTACAATAAACCCAAAACTGAAATTTACCAATTTTTGTGTGTGTGCACAACCCTAGTCAGGAAATCACCCTACAAACATGCTAGCAAATAGAGGCAATCAGATGTTAATACACTGACTCAAATATGTGTGTCCCCCCTTTATTTAACATCCAGCCTGATGAAGAGGCCTGGAGGACTCAAATGTTAGCCCGCTATTTTGTGCCATTTTGTTTTGTCATAACAGGAGGTATTATGTGTCTTTTTCTTTTATATTTGAAGATTCGTATATCCAGTTTGAATCCATGTGGCGACTCCAATAATCTAATCAGTTTCTCCTTCATGTTTTCACCTACAAATTTGTTAAATTAGCCTCTGCACAGTTTTTCAGTATCATTTATTCCCATTTTATGGAATATTCTTTCCAAAGACATTAGTTTTTGAATTATTCTGTCTGCTGGAAATTGACCTTTGTCGTATGCTGTTGGTATCTTGATTTATTGCGTCATTTATTATTTTCAATGGATTGTTTTTAAGTTGTTAACCCCCTTGGGTCATTTGTCAGAGAAAGGCAGCTAAAAATGTCTCAACAAATAAATAAACTAGACTAATAAAGCTGCTACATTTGGGGCAATTAACAGTGTGTCAAAAATCCAATGTCAAGCAAAAATAAGTTTGGGAATGTTAGAGATCAGTTGTTAAAATTTTTAATAGGCCATTTTCAGACATTCGCTTTTGATTTTTATCATTTGAATTATCTGTTAATTCTTTGATGAGAAGGATTATCTTGTTTCTAATTAGTTAGTAATGCCAGTGTTTAAAATCTGCCCCACCCAAGGGAACGCTTCAGGCCTGAAAAGAAACAAAAGGCCAATGGGAAAAACATGGGAATGCAATAGACTGTCATAGTTATCTGCTGGATTCTCCATTAAAACTGAGTGAATGAAACATGGCAATTACAGATTAAATGACTATTGCTGATGCCACAAACATCTGGATTCAATTTTATGGACTCTTTATGTCTATGTAATCTTCTCTTTATCTATAAGTGGGTGGACATGAACATCTCCCATAGTACATCCTACCAGTTTGTCCAGTAAAAAGCCATCTGTGTAAATGCCTCCAGTAGCTCAAGTCTTATGATGGCAATTGATTGGGGAGGGGGGACTGCCTCTTTTTCTATCCACAATACCTACTACCACACAACCTTGCAAAATCAACAAAGAAACTTTCAAGGTCTCTACATACTGATGTTCAGCCATACACAGTAAAGACATTTTTTTTCAAGATTAAACTTTCCCTGCTGAAGTGATAACAACGCCGTGGAAACTGAGGCTCTAGGTTGCTGGCAGGAATAAAAAGGTTTATCTCAAAGCTGCTTATTTATTTTATGCTATTAGAGATAGCAGGTCTTAAGTACTGGCAGCTCAGAGCTTATCCACTGAGAAGCACCCTTAAATGAAAACACCAAAGAGCCTGCCATAGTTTATAAACATAGTTCAGATCATTAAAAAGAGCATATTAGTCTTTAGATATGTAATATTGGTTTATACGAGTTAGGAATGTATGTGTGTGTTTATGAGAACAAAAATAGCTGATGTAGTCCGCTCTGGGTAGGGTTGTACAAATTTTTTGGGGGGTAAATTTCGGGTTTAGGTTTATTTGGCCAGATTTTTTTCAGTAAACCCGTAATAAGCTGAATACCCATACCGATAAAGGGGTACTTTGGCTTTATTTCTGGGTTTACTGAAAACATTCAGGTCCATTATAGTCTACGGGGATTTTGGGAAGCTCCTGTGGGTGCATTTTTGGAGATAGAGTTCCCAAATTTTCAGGGTAGCTTCAAGGGCCTCTCCTTGCATGAACCCCGAGGTTTGGTGAAGATTGGGTCATGGGGTCCGATTTTATGGTGTCCGGTAGGGGTCACCCCCTCCTCCATAGAGAAGTATGGTAAAGTTTACAATGATTCTTTATGGAGGAGGGGGGTGACCCCATCCGGACCACGTAAAATTGGACTCCCTGACCCAATCTTCACCAAACTTTGGGGCTCATGCAAGGAGAGTCTCATGAAGCTACACTGTAAATTTGGTGACTCTACCTCGAAAAATGCCACCCGGGAGAATTTAAAAACTACTTACTTTTCACAGTCTGTAATGGCTGTACCGTACCCAAGAATAATTGGAAAACTCAGTTTCCCATGAATGCTTGCAATGGGCTTGTGCAGTTGTGACTGCCTCCTATAGAGTGGTTGGGTTTGCTTGTGTCATCGCTGGGGCATGCTGTGGTCTGGATTGTGCAGGCTGATGGGCCTGCCTTTTGTGCAGTCATTTTTAATCCCTTCCAGTTCAACGAGGCAGAAAAGCTGGTTCATTCTGAATAGCTGCCAGAACATTTGCCTGTGATTTTCCAGTGAGAATGCAGATGGAACCTTGCAAGATGGGTATCAGTCAGTCAGGAAAACTTTCTTTGATTTAGTCACATGCCATAACAAAGTTGCAAACAACAAAATATTAGGACAACATGGTTATGGCATTGAGACCAAAGGACAAAACTGTGTAAAAAATCCAATTTAAACACCATAAAATCGATCCAAATAACAGTCAAGATAACTAATCTCAACAAAACGACTATGAACTGGCACAAGTAACTCTGTGGTCATTTATGCAATGGTACTTTCACTCACGTTCGCCCTTGGTCTGTCTCAGCTGTTCCTTGGAGTTATGCATGAGTTTTCCGTCCATTAGTGATAGGGTTGCCAGGTCCCTCTTTGCCACTGGCAGGAGGTTTTCTGGGGTGGAGCCTGAGGAGGGTGAGGTTTTGGGAGGGGAGGGACTTCAATGCCATAGAGTCCAATTGCCAAAGTGGCCATTTTCTCCAGGTGAACTGATCTCTGTCGCCTGGAGATCAGTTGCAATACCAGGAGATTTCCAGCTAGTACCCGGAGGTTGGCAACCCTAATTAGAGATGACCTCGCTGCCAGCCCTCACAAATCCCTGGACTTCCTGTTCCTCTATTAACCAGCTACTTCCATCTCCCCTGAGCTCAGTCTGGATGAAATCCCCATGCATAAGTCCAAGCGTGAGACATGCAAGCTTGGTTTCTCTCACAGCCAGTTACAAAGCAGCATGTTAAGGGGAGGGGATTCAAGTGCTTCCTGCTTCTTTGGAGCTCTTTCTGAGCAGAAGGAAGGCTTTTTAAAAACGAGGGTTGGATGTCTCCCCCACCTTTCAGATTGCTCAATTTTTTGTATTTTGTTCTTAAAATGCTTTTTTAATGTGGCAATTGGGTTTAGGAGGGAATTTTCTATCACAGTAAGCACTACAAAGTAAGCTAATTACAAAGCAGCATTCAAAGGGGCAGGGACTTAATTTGTGCTTGGAAACTGCTGCTGCATAGATTCCCAACAGGAAAGTGTGGGTCCAGCGAGCAACAAACCTCAGGTAAAACTCCCATGCATAAACGACCTGAATTGGCTTTTTGAGATGGTAGGAACCATTGTTTAGCTTGTTTTTATAGCTATCTTTGTATTTTATTGCTCACCATCGTGAGCATTTTTTAAAATAGGGGGGAATGGTCCATAAAGAAATGGTCCAGCAAAATAATGGTCCAGCAAAATAGGTGTTCTACAACTAAGCCACAGCCTCTCTTTGTGAATGGTCTCAGTTAGCAGCCATCTTTCTTCCAGGGCAGATCGAGCAGGTAGGGAAAGGACAACCTCCAGATAAATGTCACCAAACTGATAACCTGCAGTTTACTTCCTTCCTGTTTCATCAGTCACTTGCTGTGATGCATCTGCAGAGTCCTATAATTAAGCAGATGCTCGACTACTGGATGGGAGGTGGATGTTGAAGGAAACTTTGACACTGGAAAAAACACATCAAGAAGTGCAAATAAAACAAGATGAGCTGCATAATGCAGTGAGCTCAGTTTATTTACAGTACTGCCAAGGAGTACTATTGTAAATATCTCCAGTCACTGACAAAAGGATAAATTAAAAAAAAAATTAAAACAGGATTGTGTAGAAGATCTCTGCTATTTTGTTATATTGCCCCCTTCTCTGTGAAACCTTAAACAGTTATTTCATTTCAGTGGCTCAGCTGTTGCAACGTAGGGTTTCAAATTAAGGCCCCTAATTATGCATTTAGACAGAAGATTGGAATTTGAGCTCCCAAAGGTTATGGATAGGATATTTAAGCAGGATTAACTGAGGTTCAAGTACATATGTTGTAAAGTTGCTTCACAATTCAGCTCATCACAAATTTACTCCAGGGAAATACTGAGATCCCATTTAGGTTATGGATGTTTGATTATCCACTGGTTCGGCTCACATTTTGACTGCTAGTTAGGATCAGGCAGCTGATTTTTCATCTGACTGTTCAATAGTTTGTGATCTGTTCCTGCAGAATGGCACAAACTGGTTTCGTTCCAGCCTTTCAGGGATGTGACAAGTATTGGGGGGGGGGGTATCAGAAGCTGACTCCCTCATATTACCCGATGACCTGAGTAACATGGAAGAAACTATGTGGTTGTATATTGGCTGTGTCCAATGTGTGTGTATTGGGTTAGGTGATGTCATAAGGTGATGACTTGAATGCATGGATAATGTTGGAACATCTTCAGCATGAGCAATAGGACCTGCCAGGGATACTGTGGGAGCATTGGGGCATTAGATTTCATGTCTACATTGTTAGTTCTGTTGTCAAGCATGAACAGTGTTTCCCCTCACACGTTTTGTGCTATCACCTTGGATCTATGAAAATGAAATGGCTTCCTTCCTCCATTTTACTACATTCTTAGGCAACATTACTTTTCTAATGTCCGAGCCAGCAGTATTCATATATAGTCCATTTTAGCATTTACCCTGAAAAATGGTTCCTACAGGCTTGCCTTTTCTGATAAAAAGAGACTTCAGAAATACTTCATGGGGGATTGCAGCCATATGAAATAGTACCTTGCCCAGTTTCTCTTCTCAGCTGGTGAAAATTCTTCTGTCATCAGGTATGAGTGAAGCCAAAGGCTTTTCTTGATTATGTTATTTGCCTTTCAAGCCTTTTCCCCATTTTGTTCATGTCAAAAGTAACTTAAATCTTTGCAAACAATCAATAGAATTGATTTGTTTAATGGTCTCTATGAATGATGGAGTCAGCTAGACGAGAAGTGATCTTTGTCTAGGAGGCTCAGGGCAACCCATGACCTGTAATGCTGAACATACTGAAATGCCAGCAAGGCTATCAGGGGGAGATCTATTAGGAGCACAATATTTTTTAAAAAATATTTGAAGACCTGGCATTTCAGCTAGGACACAGCAACAAGAAAATTCATACCAAATCGAACCCCACTGCGAAAAAAGCAGTGACATTGATGATAGAAGTGTTCACTCAATGTATTGCGCGGAAAACTTCCAGAGCTGTTATTTGTTTCAAACCAGGGGTGTCAAACATAAGGCCCGGAGGCCAAATTTGGCCCCATGAGAGCCAGCATGGTGTAGTGGTTAAGAGCGGTGGTTTAGAGCGGTGGATATTAATCTGGAGAACCAGGTTTGATTCCCCACTCCTCCACATGAGTGGCAGACTTTAATCTGCTGAACCGGGTGGTTTTCCCCACTCCTACACATGAAGAGCCCTGTAGCGCTGAGTGGTAAGCTGCAGTACTGCAGTCCAAGCTCTGCTCATGACCTGAGTTCGATCCCAATGGAAGCCGGCTCAAGCTTGATTCAGCCATCCTTCCGAGGTCGGTCAAATGAGTACCCAGCTTGCTGGGGGTAAAGGGAAGATGACTGGGGAAAGCACTGGCAAACCAGCCCACAAACAAAGTCTGCCTAGAAAATGTTGGGATGTGACGTCACCCCATGGGTCAGGAATTACCTGGTGCTTGCACAGAGGACCTTTACCTTTACACATGAAGCCAGCTGGGTGACCTTTGCCTAGTCACAGTTCTCTTAGAGCTCTGTCATCCCCACCTACCTCACATGGTGTCTGTTGTGGGGAGGGGAAGGGAAGGTGATTGTAAACTGTTTTGATTCTTCCTTAAGTGGTACAGAAATTTAGCATATAAAAACCAACTCTTCTTTTTCTTCTTCTCTTATCCAGCCTGTGAGCCAGCCGAGGCAGCCACCTTCTGCAGTCCTGATCTGGGCTGGCGAGGCACAGATAGGCCCAACCAAGTGACATTTATGTCATATCTGGCCCTCCTAACAATTGAGTTCAATACCCCTGTTTCAAACTATACTTTGGTATATGTTCCATGCACAAATTCAGTAATCCAACTCTGCCCATAGTAACATGCCAAGAACAGCTGTAACTCAGTAAATTGAGAGTATCCTTTGATTGTATCAATTTGGAGGTTCAATCCTTGGCATCCCCCCAATTGTAAGGATTTTAGGAATTGACTCTTGTCTTTGCCCAGACAGCTACTCAGTCAGTCAGAGCATTAAGACAGGTGGACCACTGGCCCAACGTCTGATAAGGGCAACTTCTTATGTTTATATATACTCTGCTATCCCACTAGGCATACAGACTGGTTCACCAATACGTAGTTTGGACCAGTTTTCACCACCAAGCTTCAATTTCTGTTGGCTTTCTCTTTCCTTCTCTATTTTGGCAGCTGAGACTAGCTTCTCTATCTCGATCACATGGGGTCCAGAAAATGAGTTTGGAACCAACTGTAATACAAAGGCCATGAGTAAACAGCAAGAGGATGGGTCTGGGACTAATGCTAGCTAGTCCCACTGGGTACAGTAACAGAGTCAGAGAAGAAACAAGCCTCACCTTTATCTAGGATTGCCAGGTCCCTTTCCCAGCAGCGGGAGGTTTTTGGGGTGGAGCCTGAGGAGGGAGGGGTTTGTGGAGGGAGGGATTTCAATGCCATAGAGTCCAATTGCCAAAACGGCTATTTTCTCTAGGTGAACTGATCTCTATCAGCTGGAGATCAGTTATAATAGGAGGAGGTCTCCAGCTATGACCTGGAGGTTGGCAACCCTACCTTTATTTTGCCTTCACACTAGGGAGGCCATGACTCCTGGTATACTGGATATTATCATGATTGCTTCAGTGTGCTAATTATTCTCCTCAGTGAAGCTATCTCTGATTTCACCATGATCCGGGTTTTCCAAACTCATGTGAAGGGCTTAACCTTTGACAAAGCTTGCTGTTTGTCTTGCACGTCAAATTTAAGGCTACGATATTGTGATATTAGGACCAAACTGGAAAATGGGTCCCATTTAATAGAAGTTAACTTGCGGTGCCACAAATTGCTGTAACTTGGTGGCTTATAGTGTGGCATGGAAGAATAATTCCACACCCACACCCCAGACAAATATCAAATACCCAAGTCCACATTCTTAAACTTTTGCACTCACCTAAAGATAGGGTTGTCAGTTCCAGATTGGGAAATACCTGGAGATTTTGGGGGGGATGGAGCCTGAGGAAGGAGGGATTTGGAGAGGGGAGGGACTTCAATGCCATAGAGCACAACTGCCAAGGCAGCCATTTTGTCCAGGTGAACTGACCACCGTCACCTGGGGATGAGTTGTAACATTGGGAGATCTCCAGCCACCACCTGGAGGTTGACAACCCATATAAAGAGTTTGTCTTGAACGTTGTCACACAGGATTAAAGCAGCTAATATCTTTTTCAGTTGATCCCTTGAAAGACACAGAATTGATGAGCCAAAACTATAACGCTAATTACATTTGCAAAACTTGATGTTATTTTGGAAGGCATACTAGAGAGTTAATTGAACTCCAGTTTTGATGGTATATCTAATAGTTGGATGATTTAGTACCCAATACTATCAGAATGAAATTCTCTACATTATGGAAAATTCAATTGCTACCTCTATCCAACGTACTATGGCCTGGACCCAAAGGTGCTGTTCTGTTGGTGCAACAGCAGTTCCTCTGATAGAATGACATTTCTGTTTGCAGAGGAGAGGAGGACAGTTTTTGCCAATCCCCCCACTTCACTGGAGATTCTTGCTTTGCCCCCCATACTGTCCCTGGAGGGGTACAATTTCAGGGGCCACAGAAGTCTGCAGAGGGATGGAGGGATGGAGAAGTTGCATCCTCCACTGTGATTTCACTACCTCTGCTTAGGATCCAAACCACTGCTATCTGAAAATGGAGAGCCCTGTATTGTATTATACTATTGTTCATTTGTCCACTTACTTCAAGTTAGTAATGGGTATACCCCGCGTTGCTCAAGTCATAACTGGGCTGTAAGCTATCAGCAGCACTTTTGGATCCTCAAGAACATTCAACTGTGCACGCTCACTTTTATGAAATATCCTACATTGGCTTGTATCTTTTGCACACGTGTTCTTACACTGCTTGTTGAGAACTGTATTGCATGTATAGGGAAGGCAGCATGTATCTTAGGCAATCGTGCCATGGCATTTTTCTTTCCATGTATGTCATTTGCCCACCACAAAGTCTTTTCCTATCCTCCATATCAAAATGGAGGAGGAGACATTGACGCTCTAGTGATTTTTTTCATTTACATTTACAAAAATGCAAGTCATTTAAAGCAATTAGGACAGTTTCCTCAAGACTAAATAAGGGGTTAAAATAATAAATGTAACATTTGCCAACACTAGCTACCAGCCTTGGCTGATGATCATGAACTACACAGGGCAAAAGTAAAACATGACCTTGAAATAATCTTAGGTTTAATTGAGAAGGAACACTAATTTGAGGGCAGGAGGAACTGACTTGTTTTAAAAAATGAGAATTATGAGCAGAGGAAGTTCCCATTATGAACCCATTTTTTTAAATTGTGGAATATCATTTCTTAAGTCAGCCTCGTGCTACTACTGGCTTTGGGGCCTGTAAACATAATTCATCCGGAGGAATTTGGGCCATAATTCAGTCATAGAATCTGCTTTGAATGGCAAGTAAGATCCTCTGAATATATAAATACATAGAAATGTCCCTGAACATGTTAACAGTGCAGTGGTCTTACCACTAGGGTTGCCATGGCCTGCTTCACCATCGGCGGGAGGTTTTTGGGGTGGAGCCTGAGGAGGGCAAAGTTTGGGTGATATGCCTATATTATTGTATCAATTCCCAATGACAATAACACAGTAGGAGGTTGATAGTTCAAAGCAGTTTGTCTATTAGGCCCAATATACACACCGGGTGAAAATTGCCCCAAATGCGCAGGACAATTCACACAAACATCAAAGGAGTGCAAGCACGGATATAATCTTTGGTAATGGGAGGTACAAAGGTGTAATACATGGTGTCAACCAATAATAGATATTTAAGGATTTGAATACCCTATTAGAGATTCAGAGGCGTTACATAGAAGTGGTGATTTCATTCTCACTAATGAGCAGTGAAGACCCTCATGGTCAGGTGCTTCTCTATTTGATCCTAAATTACTGCAGTTCTTCTTATCTTGGACCCTGGCAGCTGCCAAGGCTAACTAAGGGAGTTTTCCTAGCTGGCCCTTATGAGTGGGGAGCCAGCTTATGAAAACATACTTGGGCCTTCTATGGATTCTCTAATTAGCTTCTAACGAGCAAAGCTGGGCCTCTTATACTCAAGGCCTTTAACATATATATGTGCTTGGTGTGACTTTAATCAGAGATGCCAACTCTTATACACTGAGTATGGCATATTCATAAGTGCAGATTATACTTTATTGATTACAAAGAATATATTTCAAATCAGAGAATACGTTTCCAATACATTTTTAGTGAATGAATACATTTCTTCAGTGAAAGAATACATTTTCAATAACATATAATGATTTCAGGCATTAAATGGGGAGGGGAGGGACTTAATGCCATAGAATCCAATTGCCAAAGCTGCCATTTTCTCCAGGTGAACTGATCTCTATCAGTTCTCCAGGTGAACTGATAGAGATCAGTTGCAATAGCAGGAGATCTCCAGCTAACCTAGAGATTGGCAACCCTTCTTACCACTGAATAGTTTACCAGGCCTGTAAATCAAGGATGGTATTTCCAGAATTAGGTTGCCAGTCACTGGCTGGCAACCAGCAGGTATCTTGGGGTAGGGGAGGGGAAATTGGGAGGTGCTGTTCTTGTGATGGTGTTACATCACTTCCAGGAAAAAACCCTGGAAGTGATGCCATGCCTCTCTAGGAATTGCCTAAAATTCTATGGTAATTCCATAGAATGGTTTCTGGAAATTCCTAGGGAGGTGTGACATCACTTCCAGGTTTTCTGTGGAACTGATGTAATGCTATTGTGTTCATGGTAATTTTTATTTTTCTGCTACAAGCCAAGAGAGCAGCAGAGTTTGCCAGTGAAAGACCTGGTAGCCCTTTGACAGATGGGAACACTTTCGGTTTTGTTTTACAAACAAGCAGCAATTCATAGGCTCTTATTTATGAGTCGATTCTTTAATACACCTTTCATCACACAAGTGGGATCTCAGATACAAAGTCCTGTTTTTTCTTCTTCTTCATTTTGCGGATAAACCAGGCCCCTAAGAGTTGTGGCGATTAAAAACTTCATCATTTATATTGCACCAGCCTGACAGTTACCAAATAGCAATTATCATGATATAGATGCTAATCTGTCACAGATGGACATAATTATAAAATACATTGTCATTCTAATATGGAGCTTCAGGCTGCCTAGGGCTCAATAACATCACTGCAAAGCCAAAGCACCACTTGAGATGGACTGCTTCTCTTACGAGCTTCTGGTTTTCAGGGCTTTTATTTTATGAAAACTTTACTCTTTGGTTGAATGTACCAGGGTTTGTGCAAGGGGAAAAGTTCATAACCCTTGTAAACAAATGGGTGTGCCCCAGCAGATCAGGAGAACACTAACATGGACCCAGGAAGAAGAAAGAAGGTGGGTTTTTTTCCATATCAGGACCATTTGGCATACAAGAAAATCTTATTTGAGGAAGTGATTCGTCAAGCCTACCACAAAATTATTGTAGTGAAATGATATAATGTGGAGACATTCCCTTATATTTAACAGTGTTAGGGATCTGGCAGTTTGAGAACTTGGCATAAGATCACGTGATCTTAGTTCTAGAAAAAAAGGCTTACAGACTGCTGTACAAGTAGGGTTGCCAACCTCCAGGTGGTGGCTGGAAATCTCCTGGGATTACAGCTGATCTCCACGTAACAGAGATCAGTTTATCTGAAGAAAATGGTCACTTTGGAAGGTGGATTTTATGACATTATACCCCACTGAAGTGCCTCCCCCACAATCTCTTCAGGCTCCACCCCTAAAATTTCCAGGTATTTCCCAACCCAGAGCTGGCAACCCTATGTACAAGATATTTCTTTCTTTCTCTATTTGTATGCTACTTTTCTCCCCAATGGGCACCTACCATACCAGCTTACAATAAAAAAAGAAAATACAATAGAGAAAGCTTCTGAGTACAGAATAGGTCGTCTTCTCTCTCCTGAGTGGTCTTCTTTCCTGCTGGAGGCTAAGAGCTGAAGAACAAGAGGCCTTTGGTTCTCGCCTTTGGGTAGGGTTGCCAACTCAGGATTGGGAAATAACTGGAGATTTTGGGGGTGGAGCCTGAGGAAGGCAGGGTTTGGGGAAGGGAGGGACCTCACTGTTATATAATGCCATAAAGTCCACCCTCCAAAGCAGCCATTTTCTCCAGGGGAACTGATCTCTTTCGTCTGGGGATCAGTTGTAATCAGTTGACTCGGCTGGGGAGAGCGGGGTATAAAATTGAAACAATAAATAAATTGTAGTAGCAAGAGATCTCCAGGCAGCACATGGTAGTTGGCGACCCTACCCCCGGGCATTCCCAGACCAGACACACATGTGGAGCAAGAGGAGAACAAAGTCAGCTAGATGTTATACAGCTGCTCCTAGCCAGCTAGCAAGCCCTTCCCCATTTTCTCCCCTGACAGCCCAGTTGAGATGTTTTAGTTGCATCTTCATATTAAAGATGTTTTCAGTCTGGTAGTTCTTCAGCTGTAGAGCCAGAAATACCATACCCATTGGGGGATGAGGGCTATAAATGCCTGCTACATCCTTACTGCAAATGAATTACTAGGGTTGCCAGGTCCTTCTTTGCCACCGGCGGGAGGTTTTTGGGATGGAACCCGAGGAGGGTGGCGTTTGGGGAGGGGAGGGACTTCAATGACATAGAGTTCAATTGCAAAAGCAGTCATTTTCTCCAGGTGAACAGATCTCTATCGGCTGGAGATCAGTTGTAGTAGCAGGAGATCTTC
Organism: Euleptes europaea; assembly: GCF_029931775.1. Classification (NCBI taxonomy): domain Eukaryota; kingdom Metazoa; phylum Chordata; class Lepidosauria; order Squamata; family Sphaerodactylidae; genus Euleptes; species Euleptes europaea. The sequence continues at coordinate 27,884,508 of NC_079317.1, forward strand.
AGCTAATACCTGGAGGTTGGCCACCCTAATGATGCATGAGATCAATGTGCAGGCCCTTTGGAACCGAGCTTGAAGGGACCCTATTTGGTTTTTTCAGCCAAAGAACATTTTAAGCTATGAACGCCGTGGGCCTTCTTCCCAGCTAACAAACTGTAAGGTTATGAGTTGGGGTCAGAGGAAGCAATCCAGGTCTTTCCACTCCAAGGACTATGTATGAATTAAAATCAGAGGAAGTTGTCCTCAGGTGGTCTGCCTCCTATCTGAAGTCCTGCACCAAAGTTTCGTTTATGCTGAAAGAGGCATGCCTCCTTGCTGCTTAAAGCAAGGGTAGGCAATCCCTAGCATGAATGCCAATAGCAGCACACCAGACTGCTATTTGGCACCCAGGGCCAGATCTCTGCCAAAGCAACCAAGGTACTGGTAGCACTGCTGGGGCCAGTGGTGCAGGGAAGGCAATAGGCATGGCTTATGCCCATTATCAACTCCCAGAAGCCAGCTGAGCCCAAGTCGAATCCCTGAAATGCTGGCAATGTACACCTGGGGCTTGGCTTCCTCCAAGCATGTCTGGCCAATGGCAGTCCTCCTCTTCCTCCCCCATTTTCTTGGTCAGCCCTCCAACATTTTCATATATAGGTGTTGCAATTTTTGGCAGTTGGGCCAAAACTATTGCCTTCTGTTGCCTTAAGGGATCTTGAGTATATGGGGTTTTGCAACAATGGGGAAACAGTTGCTGTTTTCAGAAGCTTTCAATTCATTTAAGAGGGTGCTCCCTTGAGGCCAATTCACCCTCTGCAAAGATATTACTGGGAGGGAAGGCAGCATGGTATAGCCCCATCTCATCAGATCTCAGAAGCTAAGCAGGGTCAGTATTTGGGTGGGAGACCAGGGTTGCTATGCAAAGGAAGGCACTGGCAAACCACCTCTGTCAGTCTCTTGCCTTGAAAACCCCATAAAGGGTCTCCATAAATTGGCTTTGACTTGACAGCACTTTATACACACACACAAAGACATTACTGCATTTCCTGTGCAGTCAGAACATTCAGGGGTATCATTCAAGTCCAGAAGAGATGATGTACCTGTGAGGAAGGAAAAAGCTGGGGAAAGGAGAAGGAGAATGAAGGCTGGTAGGAAGGAAAGTAAATGAGAGGTTTGGGAGAGGGGTATGGAGGACAGTGACTGAGGCTAGAGAAAGGACCTAATGTGTTCTTCCAATAGATCCTTCAAAGGAGTACTCCTCCTTCCCAGATTGATGCCAGAAAGGGAAGGTGAGCACTGGCCTCAGAGAATGCACGTTCCTCTTCATGACATATTGTTGTGGGACCCCAATTCATATCTACAATTTATTTGAAGCCCAGGAAATCCTCAGATCTAAAACTATACAGTACACAATGAATGAAAACTCACACACACGTGTGTGCAAAGTATCATCAAGTCGCAGCTAACTTATTGCAACCTAGTAGAGTTTTCAAGGCAAGGGACTAACCCTGGTATTCCTTGGAAGTCTCCCATCCAAATACTAATCAGGGCCTGTCTGTCTGTCTGTCTAAATTCAGGTAGGTTTTAAGATTCGAAGTGTTAATTCAAGAATTCAACAGGATGTGTGGTATAGCCGTCTTGGGACCCTACACCTTACTTAATTGCGCAAGTTTGCTTGCGCCATCTCCTTGCATGTGTTGAGCTTGGATGTCAGAAGTTTGATGGAACTTTCTTTCTATAAAAATGAAAAGTTGAATGTCAGAAGTCTGATGAATGCATCACATCTTATGCTAGAGGCCAGAACCATCAATCTGTGCTGCAATTGCAGCCATGCAATAAACCAGTGTCCCTACTCATAAGTCAGCCTAAACCTTAATATCATTGGGAGGGTGTTACTGTTTGCTGTCTATCTATCAAAAACTTCAGAGCGTATTTATTTGAGATGACACCAGGGGCCCCAAAACGCTCTGGGTTTTTTTTGTCCAATTGTTGTTGTTTTTTGCTGGACTCACAGTCTATTCTATGCAGAACATCTTAGAAAATCTCTGGAAGTAATTTGATCCCGAAAGGCTTCAGATTCAATTGGCAAACTGGCAGAAAGGACCAGAGTGCACCGCAGATTAGCATCCAGCCTTTGAATTTTTATCTGGTCCTTTCGAGGTTGTCTCCTCATCACTTTCCTAAGGGTTTCAAGTGGCATCCTTTGCCTCCATTCTCACTGTGTAATCAATCAGTGTCAAGCCTCATTCTACATTCAAACAATGTGGAGAAACTCTTGATTGCTGACACCCCATTTGTAATTTTTGACACTTTCAATTCAGATTGGAGCCATATGTGCTTTTCCCCCTCTTATGAATACTGCCAGCAACCTGGCTAAAATGCGAACTGAACGATTTATCAGATATGATTTTTTTTTGCAATGCAATACAATACATAGTCATTCCGTACATTCTCTTGCTTGCTTATCTTCATCATGATAAATTATTTTATACCTAATTAGAAACAGACAGACTGAATCATTATGTTTGCTGAGAGCTGCTTGACACTCAGGATATACAGCCTTGCTTTATAAACCTTTTAACGTTCGGCCCATAAATATGTCACAGCTAAGGAGTAGCTGCATCTTTAAGTATATTAAATGCAGTCTTGTGTAACCAAACATAATAGGATTTCTAAATGAATTATAATTGAAGTACTTAACAAACAACTTTTTAAACTTTCAACACGTGTAAAGCCCGTTGAAACTGACCAGTTCAAATTAAATCTATACAAATAAACTTGATATTTGGCAGCAAATTAATATTTTATTCAAATATACTAAATATGCATGAAAGGGGAGTAAGAAGTTCAATTGTGTGTTTTTAAAAACATTTTGATCACCTGTATAGAGGATTTCATAGTGTAAAACAGAACCCCAGGATCTATAAACACAAGCTTCCACAGTTTGATAAAAAAAGGTCACTGTGACGTTCTTCAAATAGCTTGAGAGTTTAAGATGCATACATTTATGATCCACATTTAATAGGGAACTCTGGCTCTATAGAAACTATGGCCAAGATACAAACATCTATGGAGGCTTTGGATTTGTTTTCTCAAGCAGGAACTCAACCAAGCTCCAAGGCAATCTGCTTGAAAACAGAGTGAAGGAAGAAAAACAGGTCAAGATTTAGTATAGGGAGGAGGGGCAGATTACTATCAGGTATTATTATCAAGGTATTTTCTAGAAATCTGGGTTTAAATGTGCGTCAGGATGGTAGTGGGGAATAGCCAATAGGCGGCAGCACTAAAAAAATGGTGAGCCTAATCCCTGTAAAGCGGTAACTCTCAAACTGTGGGTGATGACCTCAAATTGGAACATGATTTCATGCAGACAAGGCAGTAGACTCAAAATCCTGAGTTGGGAGAGGATTCTCTGAGTCTTCCAGGAGTGGGAAAAGGAAAGAAAGCGTAGAGCTGACCCATTCCTTTCTCTCCCCTGTAGCCTTATTCATTCTTGAGGGCTTGGCTTGCTGCTGGCTACCATTGATGTAGGAGGCTAGTGACAGAGTCTGCCAAACCTGCACTGGAAGAAGTAGTATGTGATGAAAAAGACCTCTGCCTGATACCCAGTGGAGCTACCGTCAGCATGAGTAGACAATACTGACCCTGATGGACCAAATCAGGGTAAAGCAGGTTCATGAGTTCGTAGGGTGTTTTCAGCAGTCCCTCTTTAAGACTATACCATTCCACTGATTCTGCTAGATCCCAGCCTTTTAGATAAGTGTTGATCATCACATGAATAAGAACATAAGAAAGGCCCTGCTGGATCAGACCAAGGCCCATCAAGTTCAGCAGTCTGTTCACACAGTGGCCAAACAGGTGCCTCTAGGAAGCCACAAACAAGATGAGTGCAGCAGCACCATCTTGCCTTTGTTCCACCGCACCCAAAATAATAGGCATGCTCCTTTGATACTAGAGAGAATAGGTTTGCAGCATGACTAATATCCATTCTAACTAATAGCCATGAATACCCCTCTCCTCCATGAATATGTCCACTTCCCTCTTAAAGCCCTCCAAGCTGGCAGCCATCACCACATCCTGGGGCAGGGAGTTCCACAATTTAACTATGTGTTGTGTGAAAAAAATACTTCTTTTTATCTGTTTTGAATCTCTCACCCTCCAGCTTTAGCAGATGACCCTGTGTAATAATAATCCCATATGGCCCCACATGATTTGTAGGTTTTAGCTGTACTGAATCACTCTGCACAAAAAAAGTTGCCCGGGTAAAACCAGTCAAAAAGCTTGCCAACATGTCATCATTATGGGTTTTCTCCCTCCTTGGAATCCCTTTGCTGTGCAGTGGCTCTGAACACCATCTTGCAGCAATAACCTTTCCGCTTTCCAAGAACATACCCAAGGCTGGGCACACACTGTGGCAGGAACTGGAAGGTTGACATGATATTGGAATGCTCCTGGAGAATGTGGCAAGAACCATCATCCTGATGAGTTCAGCCTTGGACTCAGTGAAAGGTTAGAACTCACTTTGGTTATCTGACATAACCACATAAGCATCTGGGAAATAAGTCCTCTCTTGCCCATAGAGAGGACTCTTACTCCTGCCATAGGGAACACAGCCTCTGTGTCAAACAGCTTCAGAGGGTAGCCATGTTGGTCCTCAGTAGAGCAGCTAGATTTGAATCTAGTTGTTTGTTCAGTAACTTCAGACTTCAACAGGAAAGAATTCCTCGACATTGCTAACATGACACATTAAAAAAAAATCATGAATCAATGTCTCAAGGTTTTGAATGTTCGTGAAAAAGGAAATATGATATTCTAGGGGTTTCACAATTAACTTACACTGTTACTTACAGATAACACTGTAACTTTAGTGACACAATTGATCCTGATTAATTTTTTATGTGTAAATTACCCATAACTAAAAATACAGCGGAACTGTAACATTTTCAATTGTTTAATTGCAGTAGGAACTTTACAGACTTTTTGGTAATCTATTCTGTGATGCACCATAGCATCTTTTGGGAACATATGTTCGTTTATCAAAACGACAACATACTTAACGAAACAGACTCTGTTTCCCCTCCCCACCATTCCACTCTACATCTGCTGTTGACAGAGATGCTTCTGAGTTACTATGACACATATTTTCTTTTCCATCAAGTAACATTTTCTTTACATCACAATGGACTATTAATAGCCAGAGAATACGGCAACTGGAGAAGGAAACTTTTGATCTGTCTGCAATTGTTTTTTTTGTTTTTTTTTACGAGCTTTGCTTTGTGTTTCTGGAATGTGTAAGAGCCGAGTTCAATGATGCATTTCTGGACATGCAATCAGGGTCACACTGCAATAAGAAATGCCATGCCTACTATTTGAACACATGAAGCTGCCTTATACTGAATTAGACCCTTGGTCCATCAAAGTCACTATTGTCTACTCAGAGCAGCAGTGGCTCTCCAGGGTCTCAGGCAGGGGTCTTTCACATCACCTGCTTGCCTAGTCCCTTTAAGAGAAGATGAACCTAGGACCTTCTGCATGCCAAGCAGATGCTCTGCCACTGAGCCACAGTCCCTCCCAGCTGCTGTGGGTTCCCAACTTCCTGGTTATGGCGGGCAATCTACCACCCATTGCTTCTGTTGCCTGCCAACTCTCAGCTGGTTGGTGGGTAGAAGCAGCTAGAGAAAGAGAGTGGGAGCGATCAGCATCATCTACGTCAAAGCTTCTTAAACTGTGGGTTGTGACCCCATATAGGGTCGCGTAACTGAATGTGGAGGTTAGGCTTGCCAATGTCCAGGTACTAGCTGGAGATCTCCTGCTATTACAATAGATCTCCAGTCGATAGAGATCAGGTCACCTGAAGAAAATGGCCACTTAGGCAATTGGACTCTTTGGCAGTGAAGTCCCTCCCTTCCCCAAACCCCGCCCTCCTCAGGCTCTGCCCTAAAAACCTCCCGCCGGTGGCAAAGAGGCACTTGGCAACCCTAGTAGTGGTCGTGAAAAATTTGGCAACAGTAAATGTTAAAATTATATGTATACCAAATAATTGTTTTAAAATAAATTTCTTTATGATTTATATACCTATTTTATATAACTATATACCCGGTTGTGTAAATATTTCTCGGGCAAAAAGGGGTTGTGAGTAGAAAAAGTTTTAAAAGCCCTGATCTACGTAACAATGTCACTTAGGGGGAAAACGCATGGTCGCTTTATCCTCCTTTAATCCCTGTTTTAGCCAGGATCGAACGCACATTAGGCGAAACGCATGCGTTCAATCCTGGCTGAATCCTGGCTGAAACAGGGATTAAAGGAGGATGAAGCGACCGTGCGTTTTCTCCCTTACAGTTTAAGCAGAAGTGCCAGTGTGAGGCTCTTCCTGCCCCCTCCTGATCCTGTTTCTCCATGCAGCCCATTTTGCCTCCCCTCGCCCTACTGCTGCTCAACTGTTTGACAGCAGTGCGGGGTTTCTGTCTTGCTCTGCCCCTTTCCATGGCTTCCCTGGCAGAGAGGGCCTCCTCTGCCACTCTGCCTGTTTCCCAGACAGCTTCCCCACCCCCCACCCCCAGCAACTTTCCCCCATGGTTTCCCAGGCATCAAGTGCTAGAGGGACACTCTAGCACTTGTGAGAAAACCCCCTCTATGGTTTGGTTTTTTAACCTTTTCTCCAATAGTATATTTTTTCTTAACTTGTAATTCTTTTCTTCAAGTCACATAAATTTCACATACTGTTTGATGAGGAGAGGAAACTTCTTTAATATTCACCAGAGATACTATACTCAGCCTCATGAGCTTCTCTATCTTCTTTTAGTCTGGAGAGGGCTGCTGAAGAATCCATAGGCTGTGAATCCTGCTTCGTGTGTCACTTTGGTCAGGTCAGCCCCAGTTGTCTGTTGCTAAATGGGACTTAAATAATAAGCCTATTCAGACATTACAGTCACACAAACTGGGAGCCTGCCAACTAGGGTTGCCAGCTCTGGGTTGGGAAATACCTGGAGATTTTTGGGGCAGAGCCTGAGGAGGGTGGGGTTTGGAGAAGGGAGGGACTTCAATGCCATAGAGTCCAATTGCCAAAGTGGCCATTTTCTCCAGGTGAACAGATCTCTATCAGCTAGAGATCAGTTCTAATAGCGGGAGATCTCCAGCCACTACCTGGAGGTTGTCAACCCTATCCCGTGTGTCCTTGCCCTGTTCCCAGCCAAGCAGCTGGACTGAAGATAAATTATAGTGTGGCAAGAACGCAGGGCTGGACATAAAGTTTTGAATGCAACCCTTGCTAACTTGTGTGGTAGAACACTCCACTGTTAAACAAAAGGGCTCTAGAAAATGATTAGCAGCACAGTCTTATCATTTGTTAGACGACAAACCAGGAAAAGCATCAGTGAATTATGCTGATCTTGGCATTCTGTATTCGGCAGTGCCAAGTTAAGGAACTAGTTGCTCTGCTACCCAATGACCTGGAAGTGATTAACAGATTGGCCACACTAATTGAGAGTAATGAAGCATAGGTCTTCACATTCTTTGCTCCACTGAAGGCATGTGGCATACTTCTGGCCTCCCTCCCAATGGTGCCTCCTGTTTCATCTAAACTTTCTGCCACAGCAGGAGAGAATCAGGACTGTGTTCTCCTCCAGAATGGCCCGTTGAACTGCTTTTGTCTGCTTGATTGCCCTGTGCTAGGTCTGCATAATTTTGCAGCCTACCAAGCTAAAGGAAGCCCATGGTCCACCAGCCATGTATTGTCATCTTCCAGATGCTTGGCAGCCCCCTCCTGTTTTGCCGTCCCACGCAGAGACCCAAAACAGGTGGTTTGCTGAATCTCTGGTGGGCCAGCATCCATGACTGCTAGACTGGGCACAACACAGTGGGTAGCAAGTTGTACAGATCTTCCCTGAGATGTTTCAGTTGCCACCACATCCCAAGACATGGGCTGCCAAGGTGATTCAGGTATAAGCAATCCGAGTTTCCTTTCCCCCATGATGCACATAAAAAAAGTACAATGATGCATTCAGCTTACTGGCACAGGCAAGCAAATCTATTTCATAGATATTCAATATTCCCAATGCGTGCATGCTATTAGAGTTACCAGCTCCTTTTCCAAGAAGCATGAAATAACTGCATGAGATATAAGCCCTCTGCAGATGGTACATTGGCGTTCCAATAACACAATGCGGAAGCCTGCTGGTTGCACATAACAGGAGCTTGTGGGTCGCCACAATGTACCCGGCACACACACTCATCATGTTGTGCGGATTTTCCATGCAGGTACAGCTTCCATTCACACAAACCAAACTCATTTTTTGCAGGATTCTGGTTTGCATGAATGGAAGCTATAGTAACATAGAAAATCGGCATATTGCCCAGTTCGTAAGACACATTGCTTGCATGAATCACACTACCAAAATGCACAATTGGCAGTCCTCCACCTTCCATTGATGGAATGGTAATGTAAGGTCTGCAGAGGGCAAAGTCATTGTGTAGGTTCTGCTCTCTTGATTGTCATGCTGGAAAAAGCTGCACCAGTTGAATTTATCCCTCACTTGCATCTGCTCAAAGCAGATGGGCTTCTGTCAGGAAAATACCTGAGAATTTCTTTTCTTCTGCATGAGTTGTCAAGAGAGGAGATGTGAGTGAAGGGGCTCCACGGCATGAGTGTTTGGGGAAGACATATGAATTAAACACAAACTCAGAATCTTAGAAGCTATCAGGTAGGAGTTTACAAGTTCAGGGCGAGGATTCAGAATTCCCAAGGCTCAAAATTTTGTTGATTTGCTCAGAACATTCCTATTGAGGAGGCAGCAGAGGGAACAGGAGAATGTTCAGAGTCAGATTTTTTGCGAGAACCTTTCTTTTTCTCCCAATGGCATCACAACCCATGTTACCTCAGGAAACGGACTTTAAAAAAGGTGTTCCTCTGGGTTTTCTCACCCTGGCCACATATTGACTACCCTTCATATCTAGCTACGGTTGCCAACTGCCAGGTAATAGCTGGAGATCTCCTGCTGTTACAACTGATGTCCAGCCAACAGAGATCAGATCACCTGTAGAAAATGGCTGCTTTAGCAATTGGACTCTATGGCATTGAAGTCCCTCCCCTCCCCATACCCTGCCCTCCTCAGGCTCCGCCCCAAAAACCTCCCATCAGTGAGGAAGAGGGACTTGGCAACCCTACTGCTGCCTGGAAATCAGTTGTAGTAGCGGGAGATCTCCAGCTACCACCTAGAAGTTGGCAACCCTATGCAAAGACTCAGGAGTTTATATATCACAAGGGACAACAAAAATGAAAATGGGAAGTGTCGAACTGAACCTGCAAGCTTGAGAAATTTTGTCTCATCCTGAAAACCCGTACTCTGCTGCTGACGTAGGTGGTACTGGGGTCAGGCAGGAGGTTAAACAAACACTCCTCTTGTTGGCACAACAAGCCACCCCAGTAGTAGGTGAGAGAAAACGGAATCCTCCTTCAGCCCTTCCATATCCTTTTCTGGCTTCACATTTGCTTGAGGCTTGTTGACTTTACGAGGAACGACTGCAATCCTGCCCTCTGAGCAGTGCCGGATTTACGTATAAGCTAAACAAGCTATAGCTTAGGGCCCCACTCTCCTGGGGCCCCCCAAAAAAAATTAAAGGAAAAAAAACTGGATGTACATTTCCAAAATATAAGATACAAAACAAATAAAATAAAACATACATACAGCAACAGTGTTATTATTTTAAGTTAGAGCTTAATAATTATTTCACTATTACCGTAATATACTTCTTAATTGTATTTCAGTTCAACAATTACTTTGATAAAATACATATTTTGTTATGTGCAAATGGCTTTAGATACCTATTAGGTCCATAAATTACCATATAGCATGTATTCAACACAAAAAACAGCGACAATTTGTTGTTGAAGAAGGACAGCTGGACATATAAAGGGCCACATTACCTTCAATAGCTTAGGGCCTCATCAAACCTAAATCCGGCCCTGCCTCTGAGCAAAGCATTGGAGTCAAAAGGAAAGGTAGCAGGAGATCCACAGATCTCTCCTTCCCCTTTGTAAAAAAGCAAGAGGGACTATTTCTCCCCATGCTGTTTGTACAATATAAATGATTTTGCCAGAACTACTGATTGCCCCATAGGAGAAAATGTAACATCATTCCTCCCGGGCCACAGGGGAGGCTTTCCTCCATGGCTGGGCTCACCCTCTCCCACTAGTAGGGTTGCCAGGTCCCTCTTCGCCACTGGCGGGATATTTTTGGGATGGAGCCTGATGTGGGTGGGGTTTGGGAAGGGACTGCAATGTTATAGAGTCCAATTGGCAAAGGGGCCATTTTCTCCAGGTGAACTGATCTCTGTCGGCTAGAGATCAGTTGTAATAGTGGGAGGTCTCCAGCTAGTACCTGGCAGCTGGCAACCCTATCCACTAGCACTTCCACATGTGTGAAGTCTCCTTGAAAAAAGATTGATTTTGAGCATGAGGAAGTGCTATCAGTGGAGGAAGTGAGTGTTGCAGTGGAAAAACGTCTCTGCAGTGTCTGTAGGAAATACGCAGGAGGAATGACATCACTATCGAAGCCATAGTGTTTGTATGTTTTCTTGCTTGATCTGCAGAAATCAGCTAGAGAAGATATTGCTAGCATGGAAATAAGTATAACACCTTGCTAACTTTTGCAGAACACAGAAACATTTATGGTAAAAAAAAAGAGTTAAGGGCCAGTTGGCCAGTATTAGTGACCAATATGGCCAGCTGGCAACCACTATCTGGGAGGCACAGGAGAAAGCAGCATTGCTTCCAGTGATGAGGAAGTAAGTGATGAGAGCATGGTTCAGTTTTTATCAGAGTAAATTCACAGATCCTAACTTTACTTGGCTGGTGAATTAATGTCAGATGCCTTACAAACAAAACTTCCTGCTAATGAGTATCTGGAAGGAAAAGGCTTATGGGCTGCCCTGAGTGCCAGTACATCCAGGCACAAGACGCTTCCTGATCTGTCTGATATTTCATACATAGGCAGATAAAATTGTTTTGAAGAATATATGGTGCCTAATTTCCATCTGCAAATTGTGTCTTCAGGTACCTCCAGGAATCATACAAATTCATACATGCACACATCTTTATTTTAGATCACTCCTTGCAGAATGCATCTGCTGCCCCGTAGAATGAGAAAATGCTCCCCACCCCCCATGTCAATGATTTAGGAGAAATGTAATTTTCCATGACTGTAAAGCAGGGGCGTGTCTGAACTGCATAGAAACAAATGAGAGGATTGTGGATCCGCTAATCTGTTTGCTTTACAATGCTGCTGTTGGGGAGTAAAAACAGAAGAAATTCCTTATGTAGGCCAGAGGTTTTGTTTCTATATACAACTCAATTATAGGCCTAGAATTTAGTTGTTAGTAGGTAAAGGTCAAGGTCCCCTGTGCAAGCACCGGGTCATTCCTGACCCATGGGGTGACATCACATCCCAACGTTCACTAGGCAGACTTTGTTTACAGGGTGGTTTGCCAGTGCCTTCCCCAGTTGTCTTCCCTTTACCCCCAGCAAGCTTTACCGACCTCGGAAGGATGGAAGGCAGAGTCAACCTTGAGCCGGCTACCTGAAACCAACTTCCATTGGGATTGAACTCAGGTTGTGAGCAGAGCTTGGACTGCAGTACTGCAGCTTACCACTCTGCACCACGGGACTCCTCATAACTAACATATAATACAGATAGTATGAATTTCTTAGCCTATGTTGAATACTTGAAATGGAGAGAAACAGAAGTTTGCATGACAGGTTGGCTCTTACAGTTTGTGGTTTAATGTGTGGTTTTGCCCTGCTTTAATGTCACGGTGTGTGTATAGAAGAAAAAACATGCAAGCCACTTCAGACAGTATTCTTTTGGAGAAGTGGCATATCCATCTCTGAAATAACTGATGGAATGAATAAACGGAAATTTAAAACTTCTTTGGCAAGAAAAAGAGAATCTTGATAAGCAGATTGGTGTTATCACATATGTTGGCTTTCCTTAGCTCTATTCAGTCAATCCAACCCAGGTCTTTAAAAAGTGTGCTGAGACAAAATGTGCAGTTGTGGGGGGGGGGGAGTACAGCTCCAAGAGAACATTTGTGCTGTTCAAAAATTCAAGACTTGCAAAACTTGTATTGTGTGAGCTGCTGTAAAAAGTGAAGGTTAACAATGTGAAAAGTAAAGTGAGCAAACTAGACTCTTTTAGAATACCAGACTGCATTTTATTGGAGTCCACAATGGCTTTTGTATGAAGCTTGGACATAACCAGGGCTGGCCCAAGCATTTTTTGTCATGCTAGGTGACCACTAATGCTCCTCCCTCCCTGGACCAAAGTATGGTGAGAAGATGCTTCATACCCCACACTGTGACAGGAATCTTCCATCTGCCCCCTTGCATCCCTCATCTGCCCTGCAGCGAAGCGAGGCAGGAAGGTGTCAGTGTGGCCGCACCCTAGGGTCGCCAACCTCCAGGTCCTAGCTGGAGATCTCTTGCTATTACAACTGATGGTTGCCAATAGAGATCAGTTCCCCTGGAGAAAATGGCCGCTTTGGCAATTGGACTCTGTGGCATTGAAGTCCCTCCCCTCCCCAAACTCTGCCCTCCTCAGAGTCCACCCCAAAAACCTCCCTCTAGTGGTGAAGAGGGACCTGGCAACCCTACCACACCCACACTCCTTGCCCCTCCCACTGCAGAGGCACAGCATGGCAGTCTGATCTCCTCACACACACCCCGTTCACCCCACATGAACACATGAAGCTGCATTATGCGGCATCAGACCATTGGTCTATTCAGGTCAGTATTGTCTACTCAGACTGGCAGTGGCTCTCCAGCGTCTCAGGCAGAAGTCTTTCACGTCTCCAACTACCTGGTTCTTTCAACTGGAGATTCCAGGGAATGAAATTGGGCAAAGCAGATGTCCCACCACTGAGCCACACATCCCCCCTCCTGGCCTTGGTTTTTTGCAGATAGTCAGATGAATACAATTGAGGACAGGACCAGTAGACAAACTCAGCTCCCTCCCATGTGTTCATTGGGCATAGATTTGGTTGACTGGCTAGGGTATGAGATAGAAACCTGATGCTGACAGGCAGTGGTTTGATGAATGGTGACAGTCATCTTCGAAAATACTAAATACGTTTTCCTTAAAATTCCATGTATGTGTATACCTTGGTTCAAGGTTAAAGACCATGATTTTTTAACAAAAGGAAACTCTGCTTTGAGAAATCCATTCTAGCCATGTGGGATAAATCTAAGAGAGAGATTAGTCCAGGCATTCTCCAATAGAATCAATGCTTTACGATTCAGACTCCAATGTTTGCGAAGCTAATTTAGAGTGAGAGCCACACTTCCTGCCTTCATTCTAGTCCCCTGCTACTGTGGCTCTGCGTAGTGAAGGGAAATAGATGAGGGAAGAAACCAGGCAGCCCTGGATGGGAGGTGATGAAGGGGTGAACAAAGTGTGTGTGTCAGTGGAATTCAATAGAAAGTAGGGTTGGCAAAAATTCCTTCAGGAATTCTTGAAGATTTAGGGAAGGTGGAGTTTAGGGAAAGGAGGGAGCTCAGCAGGGATGTGATGCCATAAAGTCTACCCTCCAAGGTGCCATTTCCTCCAGGGGAGGTGGTCTTTGTCGTTGGGGGATCAGTTGTTATTCCAGGAGCACTCCAGACTCCACCTTGGGGTTGGGAACTTCAGAGGCTAAATGATCTTACTAGAAGGCTAGTTGTGCTTCTCTAAGGACTCGCTCTTTGATCTGAGGCTGTTAGGAACAGCAATGAGTCGCTGATGAGACTCATAAATGCACTGGGTGCATTTAAATTCTGAGCTCATCCTTCAGAAATTATCATTTCAACACTAGCAGGACTTTGCTTATGGAGGTTTCCAAAAGAAACAAATAGGAGAAAAGGGACTACTAACATGAGACAATGTCAACAGTGTGAGTGCAAAAATGCACACCTCCCATCTACAAGGACTCCAAAGAGACTCTGACTACTGTCTTTCCAGAAAAATCATACCAACCAAACTAGGTTCGTGAAAGATTGCAGCAAAGGGGAAAATAGAAGCAGGATGAATAGAGGACTGTGTCATGTGAATGGTCTCCAAAACATAGCAGCTTTAAGGAAGCCAAGGGGGAGCAAAATATCAGTATAAAAGCAGCTCTGGTTTAGCAACTCCCCAACCCTCATTCATTGGATAAGTCTGTACCCTGAGGATAGGCTCCATAACTTGAGTGTTGGACAAACTACAGACAGAGTTTAGACACAGTTTGAGGCTGTTGTGCAATTGTTTTGAGTTGAACCAAATACCAGTTTTTTTCATGCTGACACTTATTGCAAGAATGTAGGCAAACTCTAAAAAACACCTTAGTGGTGGAAAATGCCATCAAGCCACAGCCAATTTATGATGACCCCGTAGGGTTTTCAAGGGAAGAGACAAAAGGAGATGGTTTTGCCATTGCCTGTGTCTGCATAGCAACCCTGGACTTCTTTGGTGGTCTCAGATCCAAGTACTAACCAGGGCCGATCCTGTTTAGCAACTGACACCTGATGACATTGGGCTAGCCTGGGCCATCCAGGTCAAAACAGAAGCACTGTAAACATTTTTTTTTTAATCAGGACTTCCTGTCACTATCAAGCAAGCCTATGACTGATCCACTGCATGGCAAAACTGATCCCCCCGCCCCACCATCAGTCATTCAACCTATTCCAGCATCCTCAACATCGATTGTCCCAAAGAACCAAAGAGGAGTGTGTTAGCCTGAACTAGCAGCTTGTATGAACACAGCAGAGCAGATCTCACTGCCCTCTGGACTAAAACAGAGCCATGGTGGTCTCAGGCAGACCTTTCAGATACTTCACAGTGGGTAGCAGTGTTAGTCTGTCTGCAGTAGTAGAAAAGGGCAAGAGTCCAGTAGCACCTTAAAGACTAAAGACTTAGTCTTTAAGGTGCTACTGAACTCTTGCCTTTTTCTACTACTTTCAGATATTGTGAGTATGTGGGGATGGTAACCCAACAGAATGGTCCAGGAAGAAGCTACTGCTGGAGTTCTCTCCAGAATCAGAGGAGCATGCCTATTATATTAGGTGCTGTGGAACACAGGCAGGATAATGCTACTGCAGTCGTCTTGTTTGTGGGCTTCCTAGAGGCACCTGGTTGGCCACCGTGTGAACAGACTGCTTGACTTGATGGACTTTGGTCTGATCCAGCATGGCCTTTCTTATGTTCTTATGAGTTAGAATGGCTTGTGTGAAAGATTGAAGGCAATACATTTGCAGCTCACAAAGCAAGATGCAATGAGAAATAGAATGCTCCAGTACATCTGCTCTTTACAAACCATGATATCTGTGAACCAGATTCAAGTCTGGCTTTTTGGGAAGTGTCACAGTGAGTGCACTTCCCAAAAAGCAAAGCCTGGTCTATTAAGATCACATTAAACGGCTCACAAATTTCTCATTTTCGCAAAAAAACTGACAAGGTTTACCTGCTGATTTATTATTCATATATGGAGAGATGCTTCCTTGAGGAGATCGTAAATACAATTTTGCCAGCCCAATCAGCCTCTCAGGTTTTCTGATGGAGTGATAAGCACAATAGAATTCAGCTGGATTAAGGGATGAAGTGGAAAATGAAAGTCACATTATGTTTCTGGAAGTTGTCTTGCGTGAAGCAGCCATGGAGTGATAAGGGATGCCGAGTAATGTGTGAAAATATCTGCATAACTCCTTTTTTCTAATAGAAAACTGGGACTCCAGCAGATCTCTGCTTCTGGAATGTATGATTTAGAATCTCAGTAGCAGAACGGGAAGGGTAATCCCATTAAAAGAATTCAACTTATATTTATCTGGTGCATATGGTCTCTGTGCTCTGAAAGAATGTCAAAATCCTTTTCAGCATAGGAAATTTTTTTATTATTCGCAGCTTTCCTTTGGTACGTTTGGCAAGAGGGGTTTAATAATGATAAACCCTGCCCTGGTGCTAATGAAAAATGGAATGTGTCAGAAGATAGCTAGCTAGCTAAATAGATAGACTGACATACACACACCCATACAAGATGGGGACATATGAGACCCCTTTGGGAGAGGAATACCCTTCCCCAATCCCAGTTTACCACTCTTTTGCTCTCTTTTCCTTCCTTCTTGGTTCCCTTTCCCCCTCCCAACTCTTTGCCCTTACTCTTTGGCCATTTATGCATGGGGCTTTTTGCCTTGGATTTGCCGCTCTCTAGATGCACATTTCCCCCCATCTGAATTCTCAGAACTAAAAAATAAGCCCCCCCCCCCCGTGGAGAGTTTTGAGAAATTGGGTGGGCCTTTGCCTCCTCCAGTCTTCATGCCAGCTCACTGCTTCTCTCCCCCCATTGACCACCTTTCAGTTTCATACTGGAGGAAATGCCTACCAAAATGTTGTGAGACTAACCCATGCGATCTCAGCAGCCATGTTAGGTGGGAGGCCTCCTGGCTGGCAACCCATGAAACCAACTGTGGTGTAGAGGTTAGAGTATCAAACTAGGATGTGAAAGGTTCAAATCCCCACTCTACTGGAGAAGTTCAATTAGTGGCTTTGGGCCAGTTATAAATTCTTCACCTGACCTACCTCCCAGATAGGGTTGTCAGGTCCCCCAGGACACTGGCAGGGGGTGGGGGAGTCTGGTGGCCAGTTCCAGGTTGGGAAACTCCTGGAGATTTGGGGGTAGACCATGGGGAGGACAGGGAACTTAGTGGGGTAAAATGCCATAGAGTCCACTCTCCAAACAACAGTTTTCTCCAGGGGAACTGATCTCTTTAGTCTGGAGATGAGCTGTAATTCCGAGAGATCCCCAAGTCCCACTTGGAGGCCAGAATCCCTGCTCACAGGGGTATTGTGAGGATGACATGGAAGAGAGGAGAATGATGTAATCTGTTTTGGCTCACAATTGTGGAGAAAGGTGTGATATAAATGGAGTAAATAAATAATAAATACAGCTGAAGAGGAAGGAACAGACAACAGGTAGATTGGTGGGTGGGTGTGAAGGAGAAGGAAGCAGGGAAAGTTGAGGATGTAGGGGCTGCAAGGAGGATGAAAAGATCAAGTAGTGTGGGGTGGTTATACATAGGAAAATGAGGCCCCCCCACAAGTTGTTCAGGGTTCCTAACTGTGCAAGAGGGCCCAGTTCTGCTGGCTTTGAGTAATTAGGGGTCAGGCTGCTAGGGGGAGGGAATAGGGATGCCAGGTCCTTCTTTGCCACCGGCGGGAGGTTTTTGGGGCACAGCTTGAGGAGGGTGGGGTTTGGGGAGGGGAGGGACTACAATGCCATAGAGTCCAATTGCCAAAGCTGCCATTTTCTCCAGGGGAACTGTTCTCTATCGGCTGGAGATCAGTTGTAATAGCAGGAGATCTCCAGCTAGTACCTGGTGGTTGGCAACCCTAACCTACCCACACATTCCTCCCTCTAAGAATGGTAGTTCCACATGCTCTTGGGAATGGCTGCCCTACATGAACAACAGTGGTATAAAAGTGACCTTAAACCTCCCTTAAACGTGACCTTAAAAGTGACCTTAAACCTTTGTCGCTTCTTTTCAGAACACTTTGAACTAACAAGAAAAAAGTCCCACGAACCAAACGAAACCTTGATCAAAATAGCCACCTCCACTAGTGAATATCTAAATGCCAAGAAATTGGTTCCCTGAAAACACATGACACTGCCTTATACTGAATCAGACTGTTGCTCTGTCAAGGTCAGTATTGTCTACCCAGACTGGCAGTGGCTCTCTAGGGCCTTCACATCTCCTGCTGCCTGTTGCTTTTAACCAGAGACACTGGGGATTGAACCTGGGACCTTCTGCATACAAAGCAGAGGTTCTTGCGCTGAGGCTTTTACACTGAGCCATAGCCCCTCCCTCCCAGCCAAGGGGGGAAGTTTTACTAGTCACTTCCACATGAATGACATCGGCTCCCAGGAGTGATCAATGGAGACTGTACTTGTAATTGATCTTTCTGTGATTTACACTCAGCTGATCTGCTGTGTTTTGTGTTTGACTGACAGTTGTTCATATGAGACTTGGATTTTACAGAACAGATAGCTCTTTTCACAAGGGCTAGTTTGCAAACAAGATTGTAACCTGCTTCCTCGGCTTAGATTTTATTGCTAGACAGGGACAAAATGTCAATAGCTTATTTATTGTCAGTGGGATTTGGGAATTGCTGCCTTCCCTGTTTGGTTCACATACAATGCCACATGCAATTGACTGGGCCAATCTTAAATTTATAAGCTGAACAACCCATTATTTTAAAACAACAACAACCCAGAATTGCTTGGGACACGTTTTAATATGGCCACTAATATTTATCATTATTACCAAAAATAGCAACAGCTCACTTATTGACAATTATCTGCTTGGAGCTTACTGCAATTTAATCAAATAAATATCTAAAACTAGGAATCAGTATTAGATAATTTAGTGTGGTTTAATCAATGCAAGCAGAATCAATGTAGCTCAGGATGGGACAGAGAAAAACACACCACAAAAATATATATATCAATTCTTAACAGTACCTGTTCCAAAGGGAAAATTTACAGTGACATTTCAGAACTGGCAGTCATGAGCTCAGTCTCCCTTCCTCCATGAACTCCTTTAATCATGATTTTGGAGCCGCTACAAGAAAGGTCCTGTCTGCCAGCTGAACTGCCTTCCCTTCCCTACAACAGACACCTTGTGAGGTAGGTGGGACTGAGAGAGCTCTAAGAGAACTGTGACAAGCTCAAGGTCACCCAGCAGGCTTCATGTGGAGGAGTGGGGAAACCAACCTGGTTCACCAGATTAGAGTCTGCCGCTCATGTGGCGGAGTGGGGAATCACTCCTGGTTCTCCAGATTAGTCTCCACCTTTCTTAGCCACTACACCACGCTGGCTCATCTCTTGTTTGGCCCCAGTGGGGGGAGGCAGTGGGGTGACAGCGAATCGGGGTGTTGCTCAGGGCCTCCCACAATCATCCTGGAGCTGGTGGCCCATTTTGAGTCTCCTAGCTTTATTCTCTGATGCCTACCATAAATGGACAGATGGACAGGCAGAACAACTCTTTTATTACTATAGATTCATGATAACAGCAAGCAAAGTGATTTGTTTTGTTATATTTTGGATCAGGGTCATATGGGGAGCAGGAGGAATTTCTGTCTAGGGTTGCCAGGTCCCTCTTCGCTATCAGTGGGAGTTTTTTTGGGTGGAGCCTGAGGAGGGTGGGGTTTGGGGAGGGGAGGGACTTCAATGCCATACAGTCCAGTTGCCAAAGTGGCCATTTTCTCCAGGGGAACTGATCTCTATCGGCTGGAGATCAGTTGTAATAGCAGGAGATCTCCAGCTAGTACCTGGAGGTTGGCAACCCTAGTCCAGGGGCCCAAGGTGGCTCTCGGCAGCCAAGGCTTTTGATGGGTTATGGATAGTTGGCCCTTTGGGAGGGGAAAGGAGGTATTTTGGGATTTATTTAATTTTGCTTTTAACTTGCAGTGTTTTAATTATTACTGTAAGCTGCCTTGAACTAAGAGGAGAGGCGTGGTAAAAATACTTAAATAAATGAATACAGCATTGTTCTCTTTTTGATTGTATCATTAACACCCAGGGCCAGCAACATGTTTTTGCATCTCCTTGTTTCCCTCTTGTTCCTGAAGCGCCAGCTGCATATGCTTCAAAGTATACAAACACTTGTAAGCTCTGAGCTGCCATTTTAGCACTGGAGAAGTCCTTCTAGCCTCTTCGATCTCTTCGCTTCTGTTGTATAAAACCAGCCACTCTGTTGTCTTCTGCTAAAGCTTGTTTGTTGGTTTCTCTTGCCTGTTGCTAGGTTCCTATTTCTTTTCCTTTCATTGCCATTTATATCGCTGCTGGGAAGAACTGCGCAGACACTTATAGTTACTTGAAACACTTGCCTGACTTTATTGAACAAAGCGGCACAGTCATCTATCCTTGCGCACACCTTCTGATTCCTTTTCCTTCCAGACCGCTCTTCCTTTTCTTAAAGTGACACTTTCTGGAACTCTCTCCGTTTCTACAAGTGGTGCTATTGATGGGTGGATGGTTGTGTACTGTCTGAAAATGTAAGCTGCAATACTGTTAGGGTTATCACCAGGTCTGGAAAGCATGCCTTGTTCTTCTAACAGAGGCTTAATGAGTGGAAACCATCAGTTGAAACTTGGCATCGTTTGCAGGTTTACCTATTAAACCTCATTGCATTCAGACTGTTTTAAAGGGACAGGACATATTTTTCCCAGGCTTGTGTCACCTGCCATGAAATTAGTGCTTAATTAATGAGAATGTATCTATCATTATGATTTGGCCTCAAGGAACGGAAGTGCTATGACCAGGTTACTCAATGGGCAGCATCCTGTAGCAGTTTATTTTTATATTTAGAAAAAAATTCTATGCTGTCTTTCCACCACACCTCCTCAGTGTAGCTAAGTTGATCCCACCCAGTGAAGGGAAAGGAGACGTATCTCCCTCGTGTGTGTGAGAGAGTAAGAACAAATATCTGTTTGCAACCGACTGACAGTAGGGTTGGCCACTTTTCAACTGGCTCCCCTAGCTGTCTGTTTAATATCAATTTGATCGGCAGCAGTTATCAAGTGATGTTATTTGGCTCCATGCGATGAGAGCTTCAACCACCCATTGCCTCATATTAAACCTCTACTAAAGGGACAGGACATTATTTCCCTGGCCGGTTGATTACAGAGTAAAGCCGAGAGCAAGCTGTGAGGGGGCTAAAGGTTGCAAGACTTTGAGAAGCTCATGTTGGGTTGCTGATCCACTGCACTATAGAAGTGCCTCTTAGACTTTTACAACATTGCAATATTTTATGGAGGCAATCTTATACATTTCAAATATTTGAATAGCTCAGAAAAGGACAGACTAAGTCTGCCTAACATTTAGCGAGCTATTGGAATCAAATCAGAACTCTGCCTTGAACAAAGGAAGACATTTTCATGTATTTTTTTCCTTCTTGGTCCATTGGGAACTGGCTTAATACCGGTGGTGGCAGTTTAAACTACAAGGAGAGGCTATTGCCTTTTAAACATTACATCGCACTTTGATTGACTTTTACATTTAACATAATCATTTTCATCTTTCCACTAAAGAAAATAGGTTTTTTTTTCTAAAAAAGAAAACCTTCACTCCCAATTCATTTATAGAAAAGTGGGCATAACACTTGCAATTTGCATTGTAATTACTTCTAAAAAAAAATCTAATTCATTTTGTTACTATAACTCATTTGTCAGACATAATTAAAATGACCTCAGGTAGGAGGTTAAAGCAGCTCACTCAATTTGAACAGAATGAAATCAAAACTTTTCAGAATGGGAACTACTTAATAAATTCCCATTCGTGTGAGCAACACGTGTTATTATTGCTCTCTTTCCATAAATAAGAGAAAAGGATGACGCCGAATGCTGATCATCTGAAATGAATATGAGAATAATAATAAAAGCACACAATGAACCATCATCTGAGCTATAAACCATCTAGGCTGTAATTGCATTACAGTTGCACCAGGGATGAATTTGGCTCAGTACCTGTGGTTCTAAGAAGAGAAACGGGGAGACGCATGCACACAGGGAGACTGGGCTTGCCAGTTGCAAACAGTGTGGTTAGGGTGTCAGACTCAGATCCAAGAGACCCAGGATCAAGTCCACACTCTGCAAAGGAGTCCTGCTGGGTGGCCTTGGTAGGGTTGCCAACCTCCAGGTACTGAGATGAAACAAGGACCATATACATGACACATACAAAGCACAAATATATACAATATGTACAATCTGCATAAAGCAGAAATGATTCCAAAGGTCTCAACAGAATACCAGGTAAGTATTAGTATTGTAATCTTTGTGTATAAAGTCCATATAAAGCCACAATCATCAATGGATACGGCCGTTTCAGTCCTTCAAAAAAGTGCTGTTATACATTCATAATTCCTTCCCATGCAAGAAGGATGTACTTTGCTGACGTCTGATTGAATCAATTTGTACTTACCCTGCATGGGAAGGAATTATGAATGTATAACAGCACTTTTTTGAAGGACTGAAGAAAGATTTCCACTGCTGTGGATCTGAAATGGCCGTATCCATTGATGATTGTGGCTTGATATGGACTAAAGTCCATTTATATGGACTTTATATGGACACAAAGATTACAATACTAATACTTACCTGGTACTCTGTTGAGACCTTTAGAATCATTTCTGCTTTATGCAGATTGTACATATTGTATATATTTGTGCTTAGTATGTGTCATGTATATGGTCCTTGTTTCATCTCAGTAGCTTATAAAATTTGCACTTTGTGTATATATATCATCCTGTACTGTTTTCCTAACTTCGTGGTATTAGTACAGAGGTGCCTTTTTTCTCCCCAACCTCCAGGTACTAGCTGGAGATCTCCTGCGATTCCAACTGATCTCCAGCCGATAGAGATCAGTTCCCCTGGAGAAAATGGCCGCTTTGGCAATTGGACTCTGTGGCATTCCTCCCCTCCCCCGACCCTGCCCTCCTCAGGCTCCACCCCCAAAACCTCCCGCCAGTAGTAAAGAGGGACATGGCAACCCTAGGCTTTGGGCCCGTCATTCTATGTCAGCTTATCCTACTTCACTGGGTGGTTTTTGTAAGGATAAGATGGAGGAGTGGAGAAGGATGCTGTAAGCCACTTTGGGTCCCTGTTGAGAGAAAATTGGAGTATAAATAAATATAAAATAAATAATTAAGCAGTCTCCACCCACCCTGAGCCATGACCCGGATGGCCCAGGCTCGCCTGATCTCATCAGATCTCAGAAGTTAAGCAGGGTCGGCCCTGGTTAGTACTTGGATGGGAGACCACCAAGGAAGTCCAGGGTTGCTGTGTAGAGGAAGGCAATGGCAAGCCACCTCTGTTAGTCTCTTGCCTTGAAAACCCCATAAAGGGTTGTCATAAGTTGGTTGCAACTTTGTGGCACTTTACACACACACACAGAATCTAGGGTCCCCACCTGGAGCACTGAAGTGGGTGAGTTCTTCCATTTAAATATTTACAGATTTCTGTTTTCAAAAAATAAAAAAAAGGTTGCCAACATTAATGGAGAAAAATGTCCTGTCCCTTTAATAGAGGTTTAATGTATGGAAATGGGCAGGTGAAGATTTTCATGGCAGAGACATAGATAACACTACTTGGAAATAAAATCCTATCAAGGGGACTGTACACATGTTCTCCAGACTGTTGGCAATCCTAAAAGAACTTGGTGGCAGCTGCCCCCCCACCCATGGTAGTGCTTCAGATTTCATAGTTTTTGTTGTGTGCAGTCCTGCCTTCTCAATATCATCTTTACCATGTTTAAGTATTCTTGGGGGGGATTCGCAGATGACACCAAATTGGGAGAAGTAGCGAACTCTCTGGAAGATAAAATTCAATGAGATCTGAATGGACTGGAAAAGAGGGTGGATGTGAACTAGAGGCAATTCAACAGGGACAAATGCAGAGTTCTGCATCTGGGTAACAAAAATGAGAAGTATGCATACTGGATCAGGGTTTACTTCTGGGTAACACTGTGTGTGAATAAGAGCTGAATATGAGCAGTCAGTGTGAGGCAGTGGCAAAAAAGGCTAATGCGGTTTTGGGGTGTACCAACAGGAGCGTAACATCCAAATTGCAAGATGCCATAGGCTGTTACCACACTAGGTATTCCCAGCGATGTATCAAGAGTTTGAAAATGTAATAAAAACATCGCTTTAAAAGGGTTTTTGGATGCCACGACTAAAAAATGGTTGGAAGACGTCTTCACAGCTAAAGGGGCCAAACAAAGTGCAAACAGTATTTTTTATAACAGTTTCAAACTCTTAATACAACAGTGGGAATACATTGAAAGTGCGAACAGAATATTTTCGAAGGCTTTCACGGTCAGAGTTCATCGGTTCTTGTAGGTTATCCAGGTTGTGTGACCGTGGTCTTGGTATTTTCTTTCCTGACGTTTCGCCCACAGCTGTGGCAGGCATCTTCAGAGGAGTAACACTGAAGGACAATGTCTCTCAGGGTCAAGTGTGTAGGAAGAGCAATATATAGTCAGAAGGGGGTTGGGTTTGAGTGTGGTATGTTAATGGTTCCACATTAACATACCACACCCTCATTAGCACATTATCTTGATACTTACAGGGCAATGATTAGCACATTACCTTCAATATTTTACAGGACAATGACTCAGCTCAAACCCAATCCCCTTCTGACTATATATTGCTCTTCCTATACACTTGACACTGAGAGACAATGTCCTTCAGTGTTACTCCTCTGAAGATGCCTGCCACAGCTGTGGGCAAAACGTCAGGAAAGAAAATACCAAGACCACGGTCACACAACCCGGATAACCTACAAGAACCTGCGAACAGCATTTTTTATAACATTTCCAAACTCTTGATACATTGCTGGGAATACCTAGTGTGGTAACAGCCAAAGTCTTGCTGTACACTGCATTGGTCAGGCTGCACCTGGAGTACGGTGTGCAGTTCTGGAGGCCTCACTTCAAAAAGAATGTGGGCAGAATGGAGCGGCTGCAGAAGAGAGTGACGAGGATGAACAGGGGCCTGGAGACCAAGCCCTACAAGGAAAGGCTGAGGTACTTGAGAATGTTTAATCTGGAAAAGAGGAGGAGTGAGAATATGAATGCTCTCTTTAAGTATTTAAAAGGCAAGGAGGGCAAGGAGCTGTTCCTGTTGGCAGCAGAGGATAAGACACACAATAATGAGTATAAATTATGGGCGGAAAGGTACTGGCTGGACATTAGGAAACATTTTTTTATACTGTAAGAGTAGTACAGCAGTGGAATTGGCTCCGCTGGAGAGGCTCGGGCTGCCCTTTAAACTGATCTGAGCCTCCCAGCTGGGAGGCGCAGGTCAGTTTAAAGGGCAGCCCGCACCTTTCAGCGGGCTCTGCTGGAGAGGGGTGGGCTGCCCTTTAAACTGACCTGCGCCTCCCGGCCGGGAGGCACAGATCAGTTTAAAGGGCAGTCCGCCCCCCTTCAGCGGGCTCCGCTGGAGAGGCTCGGGCTGCCCTTTAAACTGATGTGAGTCTCCCGGCCGGGAGGCGCAGATCAGTTTAAAGGACAGCCCGAGCCTCTCCAGCGGAGCCCGCTGAAAGGTGCGGGCTGCCCTTTAAACTGATCTGCGCCTCCCAGCTGGGAGGCTCAGATCAGTTTAAAGGGCCCCCGCACGCCTTCAGGGAATCCCTCTGAAGGCGCGCTGGGGCCGAATTTTCCCCCGAACTCCGGATCCCCCTGAATTACCGGGGATCCGAAGCGGGGGAGTTCGGACTTCGGCACGTACCGAACCCACAAGGGTCAAATTCGGCCGAATCCGAACTGTACCGAATTTTTTTTTTGACAGCCCTAGGCAGAACATCACGGAAAACCCTTTGACTGTTGTATAATAAGACAGCTGAGATGGATTTTAATTTTTCTTTCCGAGTGTTGGAAGAGGTATAGTAGAGTCAGCACCGTACACACACTCATGCTCCGCTTTAGTAGGGTTTTGTAGCGCTTCAAACTCCAGCGCACATTTGTTCAGAAAGACAGCAGGAACAGAGGAATGTGTATATAACGGTGTGTACGAAGAGCGGCCGTGCCCACCTTCAGCTCTTAAATGCAGAATTGTGTGTCTTGAACCATAGCATTTGTTCAGTGATTTAAGAGGGCAGAAATAGCTCGCATGTTCATCAGACATCTACCCAATCTATTCCCACAGCTAGCCCGAGAAATTATTTGCTCTCATTTTATATTTTATATATTCTCATCTCGAGTCAGATCACCTAGAATGTGGGAACGCTTCCCCTTTCAAGCATATTTGCACGGAAAACGAGCATCTGGGGGGAAAAAGTGGAAGGAATGCTTCAGTTATGATTTGTTGGTAAGCTGCCTGCTCTGAGCAGCCTTCCTCTGAGCTCGCAGTGGGTGTTTCATCTTAACAGCTCTGCCATCCTTTTTATTTTGCTCCCTGGCTATACTTTCATTTTGCTTTGTCATCACTTCTGTGTCATTCATTAGCAGGAACACTCTCTCAACTGGCACATTAGTGCTCGCAATAGAAACGCCACTGTGAATGCAGATAGCTCTCTGACAGCGTGAAAAAAACAACAGCCGCAAACAACCAGAGGTTGTCTCTCACTTCTCACCTGAGCGAGGAGACATCTCCCCAGTGGCTCCTGAAGGAATATCTTCTTCCCTCCTCCCAAACCAGTCAATTTTGTACCTTAATTTCACCGCTTATTAGATCATCGGCGCTTCTACGCACCATTTCTCTCCCTTTTGCCAGCGACTAAAACCACTCAGGTTTTTCATCTTCTCAGAGTGAATTCTGTGTAATGCCACAGTCGTGCGCAGGGACCGTATGTAGGAGTGCTGTTAAAGTTCATCCACAATCTCATCTCCTGATATACACAGAGAGGTTTTTTCTGTGTCAGCCACATTGACACTGTAGTCAGGGCAGTGATTCAGAAGCCTGTATTCCAGGAGGTGCTCCCTTTCTTTGAAGTTTACATCTGCATTTATTTGGATCTCTGTTTCTTCTGGTAGGCCCCATTTGTGGTATGGTCCCTATTTTGTATGCACGTCCTCCATGTTAAGAAACTAGTGCTAAGATACTTCCTTACTAGGGTTGCCAACCTCGAGATAATAGCTGGAGATCTCCTGCTATTACCACTGATCTCCAGCCGATAGAGATCAGTTCACCTGGAGAAAACGGCCGCTTTGCCAATTGGACTCTATGGCATTGAAGTCCCACCCTTCCCCAAACCCCGCCCTCCTCAGACTCCACCCCAAAACTGCCCCACCAGTGGTGAAGAGGGATCTGGCCACCCTATTCCTTACCAACAACAGCATGAGCAGAATGAGAAGTACCTCAAGAGGGAGCCAGCATGGTGTAGTGGTTAAGAGTGGTAGTTTGGACTCTAATAGTGGAGTTTGGAAGCAACATTTAAAAGGGTGGTCTGTATAATTTCTAAAATTCTAATTTTTTTTCTTCCTCTTCCATATTACTAGTATTCAGGGTCACTCAATGAAGTTGATGGGAAGTAGATTCAGGATGGATAAAATAAGTCCTTTTTCACTCAGCGAGTTCCTGGCAATCCCAAAGCTTGTGGAGGGGGAGCATGAGGACAGGAGTGCTGTGCAAATGTGATAATGCCACTGCTGGGTAAACACCTGGAATGCTGAAAATGCCTCATCCCCCCTCCCCCTTGTACTGGAAACCTCCAAAGGTGGGAAAAGGGCAAACTTGGAGAGCTTTAACGGCTCCTATTCAGCATTCCCAAATAAACGCGAATAAACCTGAAAGTTTTCGATTTTTTTTTCAGGATCGGGATAACCGAAAAGCATGGGAAATTCTCTAATGTGTATTTAGCTGGAAAAATACCATAAGGTATTTTGGGTATTTTTTCAGTTTAGATATACTTGAATGCACATCCCTACAGAGAATGTAAACCCCTGTCACTGCTAGGAGAAAACAGCAGGGAAGGCCTTGGCCTCTGTGTCTTGTTTTTTTGGTCTTTCAGAGTAACTTTTTGGCCACTGTATGAAACAGGATGCTGGACTAGATGATCAGTGGTCTGATTCTATAGAGCATGTTTTATGTTCTTATAATCTTGATATGGGTTTGATTGTTTTATAAGAATTATGGGAGACTGACTGCAAGATAAGAATTCCCAGTGAGTCATGGAATTAGATGTGGCTTCAGCCACCATTTAGAACAATAGTGTGAGCTCTTGACCCAAAGAACCAGAAATCACCACAGAGACATTTAGAATCCAAGCAGATGGCTTTTACTGGTCAAATAGGCAATACAGTGCACAGAAGATAAAATGACAGCTATGAGTGTCTTGCTAGCTAGTTGGCAATATAAGGCTTGAAAACAGCGGGAGATTACAAAGCATCACCAAAGCCTAAACAGAGCACACTTTCCCAGGCTTTGGTATGTGGAGCTGTCCTTGAGGTCTGGACGGTTCAGCAAAGGAACAGAGGCAACATAGAAACTGAGATAACAGCCTGACATCCTGCTCCCCTTAAGGCCCCCTCCCATTCTGCAAGGGGGCTGGTCTGTCTGGGTAGGCAATGTGAAAGGCGTTGACGAGTTTGGGGGCGGAGACATCCCGTGCGCGAACCCATTCGTCATAGGCAGGGGGGAAGTGTTTCCAGCAGACCAAGTATTGCAAGACTCCATGGTGTATGCGGGAATCCAGGATTTTAGAGACTTCGAAATGTTCTTCCCCCCCCCACCATTATGGGCTGTTTAGGAGGCGGCTCCGGGTGCCATTGCGGGGAAGCAACATGGGGCTTTAGAAGGCTGATATGGAAAACGGGGTGCACACGCCTCAGGGTTTTGGGGAGAGACAGTTCCACCGTGACAGGATTTATGATGCGAACGATGGGAAATGGGCCAATGTACTTAGCATTGAGCTTATGGCACGGACGGGTGGAACGCAGGTTCTTGGTGGAAAGGTATACCAGGTTACCCACTTGCGGGTCCCCCCCGGGGGAACGATGCTTGTTGGCCTGCGCCTTGTATTTGCGCTTGGCTCGGTCAAGGTTGCTAACCAGCCAGGGCCATGTGGTACGGAGGGTGTGTGCCCAAGAGGCAATGTCGGCATCCCCCTCCCCCTCCAAACCTTCTATCGGGGTGATAGGACCGAAGTCCTGTCCATACACCGCATAAAACGGGCTGAAGCCTGTGGACTGATGTACAGCATTATTGTAAGCATATTCTGCAAAAGGCAACAGTTCTACCCAGTCATCTTGGTGGTAGTTGACATAACAGCGCAAATAACATTCAAGTACAGCATTGACACGTTCGGTTTGACCATCCGTTTGGGGATGGTATGCACTAGACAACCCCTGTTCCACCCCCACCAATTTGAGAAAAGCTTTCCAAAACTTAGCAACGAAACTACTTCCGCGGTCGCAGATTATTTTGCGCGGAAACGAATGTAGTCTAAAGACATGTGACACGAAGAGGCGGGCCAACTTCTGAGCGGAGGGGATCCCCGCACATGGAACCAAATGTATTTGCTTAGAAAATAAGTCAGTGATAACCCATAATACAGTTTTTCCCCCGCTGAGAGGGAGATCCGTCATAAAATCCATAGCAATCACTTCCCAGGGTCTGTTGGGTATTTCAAGTGGTTGCAGTAGGCCTGGGGGCTTGCCTTGAGAACGTTTCACTGTGGCGCAAACAGGACAGCTGCGAATAAAAGAGTCAATGTCAGAACGCATTCCCCCCCACCAGAATTGTCTGCGCAACAGGTGAAGGGTTTTCAGGAACCCAAAGTGTCCAGCTGTCTTTACTCCATGAGCCAAGTGTAAAACGTCTTTTCGGAGCGCTTTGGGCACATACAATTTCAAGTCTTTGTACCAAGAGCCTCCTTGTTCGATTACACCAGGAGGCAGGGTTTGATCTGAGCGTTCCATAAGGCATTGCTCCCGAAGGGACTTTAAGAAGGATTCGGAGATGGGGGCCCCCCCCCTTGGTCATAGTGGCATCAGGAGCAGTCATGGGGGTTGACGAGGGGGAAGCGCTTACTTGCGGTGGTGTGTAGACTGCAGGCCGCAGGGCGGCCGGTGGAGCTGGAGGAGCGGGAGCGCCGGCCATCATGAGTTTCGGTTGCGGAGGCGGCTGGGCAGCCGGTAGGGCTGGAGGAGCTTGCGCTCCGGTTATTGCGTGCTTCCGTTGCGGCAGCGTCTGGGATCGAGTTTGTACAGCTAGTACAGGCAGGGCTTCTCTTTGTGCGGGTGTAAATAAAGAGTTTGTTGGCCGATCGAGTTTCGCCGGGTATTGAGGTAACCGGGAGAGAGCATCTGCGAGAACGTTTTGTTTCCCAGGGACATGCTTCAGGACGAAACGAAACTGAGCAAAGAATTCTGCCCAACGCTGCTGTTTTGCGGACAATTTATGGGACCCCGTGAGGGCAGCTAGATTTTTGTGATCGGTCCAAACTTCAAAGGGGACTTTAGACCCCTCTAGGAATTGTCGCCATAGAGTAAGTGCATGGTGAACGGCCGATGCCTCTTTCTCCCAAATGGGCCAGTTCAATTGGGAGTGCGCAAACTTCTTCGAGAAGTAAGCGCAAGGGTGAAGGAGACCATCCGGTCCTTTTTGAAGAAGAGCCCCTCCCATAGCCACATCGGAGGCATCGACTTGCAAATGAACATTCGATTCGGGTCTGGGTGCCGTAGCACGGGTTCCGAAGTGAAGAGGCGTTTGAGGGCTACAAAAGCGGTTTGGCATTTATCAGTCCACAGTATTTTAGCGGAGGGTAAAGTAGCCGAGTTTTCTTTACCCTTGGTTTTCAGCAGGTCGGTAATGGGTAGCGCCACTTGGGCGAAGTTAGGGATGAACCCACGATAGAAATTAGCAAAACCTAGAAACTGTTGCACTTGTTTGCGGTTGGTAGGAGGGGTCCAATCGAGAACGGATTGGACCTTGGTAGGGTCCATGCTAAGGCCATGGTGGGAGATTATGTATCCTAAGAACGTTATTTTGCTCTGATGAAATTCGCATTTAGCCAACTTTGCAAAGAGTTGGTGATTGCGCAGGCGCTGCAGAACTTCTCGGACCAGAACTACATGCTCATCCATGGTTTTTGAATAAATAAGAATGTCATCCAAATAAACCACCACCCCGCGATACAGCAAATTGTGGAGGATTTCGTTGATGAGTTGCATGAAGACCCCCGGGGCCCCTTTCAACCCGAAAGGCATCACGAGGAATTCAAACATTCCAAAACAGCTAGAGAAGGCAGTGAGGGGCTCGTCTCCTTCGCGGATGCGGACCCGGTAGTAGGCTTCTACTAAGTCCAACTTGGAGAATATACGACCCTCCTGCAACTGCCCCAAAATATCTGATATTAGTGGTATAGGATAGGCGTTGGCTTGAGTAACTGCATTGAGTTTTCTGAAGTCAATGCATAGGCGAAGGTCGCCCTCCTTTTTTCGTACGAAAAATGCAGGGGCTGAGTTTGGGGCATTCGATGGGCGAATGAACCCTCTGGCAAGGTTTTTGTCCAAAAAGTCTCGTAGTACAGTGCGCTCGGAAGCGCTCATAGGGTAAATTTTACTCTTGGTTAGTGTGCAGTCCTTTACCACTTCAATTGCACAGTCAGTGGCCCGGTGGGGGGGTAAGGCATCACATTCTTTAATGTTGAAGACATCAGCAAAGTCCTGGTATACATCAGGGAGGGATGGCGGTGATGGGACTTCGGAGATTAATGCCGAAGCGGGTGGAGATAGCACCGCAACTTGCTGTCAGTGCTGGTCGCATTTGGGGTTGGCAAAGGAGATCGTGTTCGTGTCCCAGTCTATACTGGGACTATGACCTTTAATCCAGTTAATTCCCAGGACCACTTCAAATCGGATAGGGGCTATGGTAAAGTCTATTTGCTCCCAGTGGGAGCCAATTCCCATCACCACCCCTATAGTGCGATGATCAACTGGGCCCCCTTTGAAATGGCTCCCATCCATTTGGGCAAAATGGACGGGGGCTGGTAAAGCCTCGGACTTGACTTTGAGTGCTGCAAATGTGGCTTCATTGATGAGAGTGCGAGCGCAACCGGAGTCAATAAGTGCCTTGACAGGCAGTTGGGGACCCCCTTTATAGTGTTGTAACACTGCGTCCACATACACCGTACTTTCTACTTCTTTCACCTTCATCGGTTTCGTAGGTTTTACAGGAGAAACTGCGGGGGTCTGCGGGGACGTTCCATTCACCGCAGACTGTGACCGGTTATTAGACAGGTCAAGAGGCGAGTCCAGGTTTAGCACTGGGGTATCCTGGAGATGATCCCTGTCCGAAGATGGAGAATTGTCCCCCACTGGGGCACTTATAATCCGAGACCCGGAGGGGTCTGTAGAAACAGGAAGATCGGGAGAGTCTCTGAACAGAAGTGCAGAGGGTGTGAACCGACCTGGCTTTGTACTGCGGGCGGTCGCAGCGCCTCCGCGTTGAGACCTTCCCCGGTTTTGTGAAAGGTCAGGAAGCGAGTCCAGGGTTAACGCTGGGGTATCCCAGGAAAGATCCCTGTCCGAAGACGAAGAATTGTCCCCCACTGGGGCACTTGTAATCCAGGACCCGGAGGGGTCTGCGGAAGTAGAAAGTGCAGAGGGTGTGGGCCAACCCGGTGCTGTACTGCGGGTGGCCGCGGTGCCTCTGCGTTGAGGTCGTCCCCGACCTGGCGTTATACTGCGGACGGCCGCGGCGCCTCCGCGTTGAGACCTTCCCCGGTTTTGCGAGAGGTCAGGAAGCGAGTCCAGGGTTAATGCTAGGGTATCCCAGGGAGGATCCCTGTCCGAAGATGGAGAATTGTCCCCCAATGGGGCACTTGTAATCCAGGACCCGGAGGGTTCTGCAGAAGTAGGAAGTGCAGAGGGTGTGGGCCGTCCCGGTGCTGTACTGCTGGTGGCCGCGGTGCCTCTGCGTTGAGGTCGTCCCCGAGCTCGGGGCAATGCATTCGGTCAAGGGAGTTCCAGGCGTTGAGGACATGCTGAAACAAAGTGGTTCATCGCGCCGCAAACGAGGCAAGCTCCCCTTTGGAATCGGGATTCGCGATCTCGAGGGGGCCGTGCTGATCTCTGCGGGCAGGGAACGGAGACTTCGGGGGGAGGCATTTGGTCTCCCCTCACCTTGGGTCGCTGACAAGGTAGTATCTCTGCCGAGTCGGCAAACGAGATCTTCAGTTTGGGTGGTCTCCATGGAACTGGAGGTAGTACGGGTGCTGGTGTAGATCCAAGCAACGGGACCCCTGGACTTCCTGGGGGTGGCAGGACGGGAGCTCTGGGGTCCCCTGGCGCCACAGGCACTGCTAGAGTTACTGGCAACATGGGCATTCCGCCCAGAGGTGCCGCAGGTTGCTGCGGTTGAGCCTGATCCGGAGACCCTGGTTGTGGAGCTGGGGCCGAGCCATCCGGGTCGGCTTGTATCTGCTGCAAGTAGTCGTTGTCGTGAAGCAAAATGTGCATTTGACCCTGCAAGTGGGCCACCCGGTCTATGTGTTCCCGATTGTGCTGTCGGAGCAAAAACATATCCTTGCCCGCATCACCTAAGCGACGGGGCTGGCTGATTCGGAAGTTTGCAGTCCAGAGAGTTTCCTCATAGTGCAAGTCCTCTTTGGTTCCCTTACGATCCGCTAAAACTTGATCCGTTTCAAGTTTGGTGGTCAGGGTCGTGGTCACTAGTGGCAGAGCTTCCTGCTCCCATGCCGACATAGAGCCGGCTTGATCCGGAAAATCCAGTTGCGGCAGGACCTGAACCGCTAAGGTCGCTGCGTTGACGCCAAAGACGGGGGTTGACAGCTTAGCAATCCCGGCCATTGAAGCGGTGGTCGAGGTCATTCCGTGGAGGAGCGCAACCATCCGTTTTGCCAGTACTTTTAACCCGGCTCCGCACAACCGGGCCAGTTGAGCATCCTCCACTAGACAATCTGACACTAGGAGGTCGTGGCGGGCGCTGGCCTCCACGCTACGCCCTTACAAGTCCAGTCAGGCGGCTACGTTCCACTTCTGCCCGATGAACGTAGTCTAGGGCTTCCCCAAAGGAAGGTATCAAGGAGGAGACCCTTCCAGAGCTCCTGCTCCGGGGAACAGATCCACCGGGACCGGGCTCACTCGGAGAGCTCTGTAGTAGCTCCCATCCGAGCGGCAGGCGAGCCACACGGGGCTCCAGGCACGGTAAACTCACTCGGAGAGCTTTGTCTTAGCTCCCATCCGAGTGGCAGGCGAACCCTCCTGGGCTCCAGCCTGACTGATGAAAAGGGTGATGAAGGTGATAGCTGTCATAATGTGAGCTCTTGACCCAAAGAACCAGAAATCACCACAGAGACATTTAGAATCCAAGCAGATGGCTTTTACTGGTCAAATAGGCAATACAGTGCACAGAAGATAAAATGACAGCTATGAGTGTCTTGCTAGCTAGTTGGCAATATAAGGCTTGAAAACAGCGGGAGATTACAAAGCATCACCAAAGCCTAAACAGAGCACACTTCCCCAGGCTTTGGTATGTGGAGCTGTCCTTGAGGTCTGGACGGTTCAGCAAAGGAACAGAGGCAACATAGAAACTGAGATAACAGCCTGACAAATAGCTGCTAAGAACAGGGACATTTTCTTTAAATAGAAGTGATATATGATAGGAAGCTACATTACATTCCAGCTAACTTTCCCCCTTATTGTTGAAGGACCTGTCAGTTGTAAAGAACATATAATCATATGTGATGAGTTTCTAATTATGTACAGCCTTTTTGTTAAAATTCAGATCTTTGAGATCAGTAAGATAACAAGATAGAATGTCATCCTGGATCCATGTCTATTGTTATCTGGCATTTTTCAAGGGCAAAATAAAAATTGGTTGCATAAAATCTTATACGCTCCTTCATGTCTTCTGCAGGATTAGAAGTCTATAGGAAATGGAAAACAATGGAAAAAACTGCAGTCTTTTATACTGAATCCTGGTATTAGAAAATGTGGGATGAAGCTAGTTTTTTGCTTATGATGCATGAAAAGTTACTCACAGGGGCTTAACGCACGGCCAATTTGTCTCTCTTTTGTGCCTTAATAGTAGCGAATCTCCATGGTCCACACGCACGACAGTCCAAGGGCTGCGCATCGGACCCACCTTAGTCGCGAATTAAGGCAAAAAAACCCGGGTTAATCAATCCCTGGTTTATAGCGATCTTTTCGGTTCTAATCCGCTACTTTTTTTTAATTCCGCTACATTACCAGAACGCCGACGTGCGTGTAATTACTTGGCTAGCTCGCTACTAATGCTCCTTACCGGTCTCCTCCGTCCCGCCCCCTTCCCTGCGGGAGCAATTGCCGCTTCCCATCCCCCGTCCCGCCCCCTTTCCTGTGCGAGCAATTGCTGCTTCCGGTCTCCCGTCCCGCCTTTTTTTAATTGACAGGTTGAGACGATGGTATACCGGAACGCTGGCGTTCAAAGAAAAAAAAAGGGGGGAGAATTGCCCTTTGATTGGATAACTCCTCAGCCAATCCTTGGGCGATGTCACTCCCCTGCTATCCCGCATTGCGAACTATCCCACATTATATGGTTGGTTCAAACGCACGGGGAGCCTCCAGCAGCTACTTGTTTCAGACTTAATGTGGGATAGGCTGGCATCATGCGTTTGATTATCCAGACTTAAATATTGTGGGATTAAAATATTGTGGGATAACAGAGGAGCGAACCAGGAACATTCTGCCCATGCGTTAATGCCCACAGTTTGTTAAATTCTTTGAAAAATGGTCCACATTTGTATCCTATTATAATGGAACTCTTTGTATTCTTGCATCTATTACAAAGGTGAATTATTTTTGGGCAGATGCTGTCATGAATTAATTGGAAATATAAAGTGCTTGGAGTATATAACCTCCTCCCCCACCCCCCGGCTATGCATATTGGTTTGATTTTAAGAGTGGTTGTTTAAAGGATTTTATTTGATTATTGTAATTTTAGTATGTTGCATGCCACTTTAAGAGTCCCGTGGCGCAGAGTGGTAAGCTTCAGTACTGCAGTCAAAAGCTCTGCTCATGACCTGAGTTCGATCCCAACGGAAGTCGGTTTCAGGTAGCCGGCTCAAGGTTGACTCAGCCTTCCATCCTTCTGAGGTCGGTCTAATGAGTACCCAGCTTGCTGTGGGTAAAGGGAAGACGACTGGGGAAGGCACTGCCAAACCACCCCGTAAAACAAAGGTCTGCCTAGGAAACGTCAGGATGTGACATCACCCCATGGGTCAGGAATGAGAAGATCTCTGTTCATCCAGATGGAAGGTCCATTTATTCCAGCATCCTATTTCCAAGAGTGGCCAGATAGATGCTT
Source organism: Euleptes europaea (assembly GCF_029931775.1). NCBI lineage: Eukaryota > Metazoa > Chordata > Lepidosauria > Squamata > Sphaerodactylidae > Euleptes > Euleptes europaea. The sequence continues at coordinate 27,920,287 of NC_079317.1, forward strand.
CTGGGAAACTCAGTCTCCCCATGTAGCCCACCCCTCAGCACTGAGAAGGAGGGGTGAAGAGGAGCAAAAGGAGAAGGAAGGAGGCCAGGAAAGAGGGGAGGAGTGAGTTTCTTGGGGAAATGCTCAGCATCAGCATGGTCACCTTTCTATTTAAGGCAAGCATTACAAGCTACCAAAACTCATAGTCTGAGATAAAGGAATCAGCAGCATCACTAATTTGCTTTTACTGGGGTCAGAGCCTACCTTACCAAGGCCTGTGATAATGTTTTACTCTTCAGTAGCCTTAATATCAGGTATCTTGGAAGACATCCAAAACACAACCCCCTCAGTTGTTTTCCAAGTTTCTAAACATGTCACCAAGTCCATTCATGACTCTTCTGCCATTTTCCTCGACGACTTTCAGCCTGAAATGTCACAGAAAGCACCAGTCGGAGTTCCTTTGCTTCTGGAGAGTACAATTCTTTACGGCTCATTTGAAAGAGTATCTCCGCAAAGCAGAGCATTACGGCGAGAGCTGATGGGAGCATCCTCAGATGGCATCTGGCAGCTTGTGAAACAAAGCAAATAAGTCTGAAGATGATTATTCCCTAGAGTATGTATGCAAAGGAGTTCTGCTCAAGCAGCAGTGGCATGAAGTGTTGTTGTTGGCTTCATGCTAGAAGAATCTGGCTTTCAAGTTCAAGCGAGGTTTGGAAAATAGATATTGATATTTCCAGTTGCTCGTGTTTCTTACTCCACTTCATTTATGATGGAAAGGTTATGAATTAGGAGAGATCGGCAGCAACAGCCAGGCAGGCATTCAAAGGATGAATGGTGTATTTAGAGATGCAGAATGACACTGGGCCTTGCAAAGGCAGCGATGCTTCATTCACATGTGCTTAAAAATATCTTCAGTCAAGAAGGAAGATCCTTGAGCTGCACCATATCGAAGGGGCAAGATATATTGCAAATATGTCTAAAAGAGCCCCAGGGAGAGAATAGCATTGTTAAAATGTAAAACAGTTTTATAAGGGGGCTATTAAACAGAAGTATCAGTGGGAAAAGGTGTTTATTGTCAGTCAGTTACTGAAAAATTATGTGAAAACAATGGATGAAGATAGGATTTTTTTTTTTAATTGACTGTAGCTGGCACCATTTCCCCCTGATAAAGATCAGCGGAGAGAAGAAGAAGAGTTGGTTTTTATATGCCGACTTTCTCTTACCACTTAAGGAAGAATCAAACCGACTTACAATCACCTTCCCTTCCCCTCCCCACAACAGACACCCTGTGAGGTGGGGCTGAGGGTGTGTGACTCTCTCAAGGTCACCCAGCTGGCTTCATGTGTAGGAGTGGGGAAACAAATCCAGTTCACCAGATGAGCCTCCACCGCTCAGGTGGAGGAGTGGGAAATCAAATCCAGTTCTCCAGATCAGACTCCACCGCTCCAAACCACCGCTCTTAACCTCTACACCACGCTGCGTCATAAGGCACACCTCTTTGTCCATCAAATCTCTTTGTCCATTTTGCTTGAAACTTAGGGGGTCTTTAGATTACAGGAATGACTATGTTTGGTGCAAATTTGGTGCCGTTGTTAGTAAAAACAGCTGCCCTGGACCATTGAATTGGTTCCCCATTGAAAAGAATGGCTCCCAAAATCAGGAACCCAGATAAAACAGATTTGAAACCCGAACTGGTAATGTCCTACCCCAAACCCAGCAATCAAAGTAAAGGTTTCCTTCCTAAACCTTGGATCCGAAATTATAATGAAACTTTTCTTGGCACCAGCTGTGACACAAAGGACGGAGAGTCCTTTGGCTATTGCCTTTCTCACTGTCCTTCAACAGACATTCCCTTGCAAGGACATAAATTTTATATGTTGCAGTGCAACAAAACTAAGAGCAATTCGTGGATCTGCTTACATCACAATTGAAACTGAGGCTGTGTTTACCCTTCATAATCGTGGAATTTTGTATCAGGTGCAGAATCTAGTCCAAATGTTTGCAGACATAAACCTCAGAGTGTGTGAACAATTCTTGGTGAATTATTTGATCCCCTGAGTTGCAAAAACGGTTTTTGGGTGTGTGTTTTTGCAAAAAGCAGAGTAACTATATTAAAAAGATGTAAATATATAGTAATGTATTGCTTTCAGTAATTTACACACATTACATGAGCTTGGCAAAGGTTTGAGATTTGTTTTTGAGACTGGGTTGCAGAATGCTAAAGAACGCCATAACCAGATTCCAGCAGACGGCAAATCCACGAAAGCAGTTTTATTGGTTATCATCGACAGGTTTCAGAAGCCATATTCAAAAGGACACTAATAAGGGGCAAAGGCAAGGTAAATGGCATATATGGAAAAGCAAAAGGAGATAACTGGTAACCCAGGCAACCCCCCTCCCAGAGGCAGGAAGGAGTACTTGGAGATTCCCACAGTATGGGAATCTATGAAGACTAAACACGGGGCATGGACTGGCCTTAGACAGAATAGCAAAACACCACCTGGAAGTACAACCACGAACCGTCCTCATGGAATATTCGTAGAAAAAAAAGTTCTGGGAAATGAACAGATAACCTAGGTCACCTTTTCTGGGGAAAGGTGGTGGATGAAAGGTTGCACATCAGTATGACCAAATACCCTTTTAATACCCATTTTCATGACAATGCCACAGGCCAAAATTAAAGACACACAAACTCATAATGGGTACACAATAGAGTAATCTGGCATTCATTCAGGCCCCTTTCTTTCCTGGAGTTATGCTAGTTATTTTTGAGTGAGATGAACTGCTGTTGGTGTTTATGTAACCATATGTCTCGTTCAGCATTTTAAATTAATGCTGGGTCGTGATGAAATTTTATAATGCATTCCTCTCGTCGACACAGGGCGAAGAACAGATCCGGAGTAGAAATTTAATTTGTGTCAAATCTAAAATGGTTTTGCCAACTTCTGCTGCTTTAAACTCCTGAGACCCTGAGAAGCATTGATCAGTTTGAAGAAGTCGTAGAAAAGAACATTTCTTCCATAAAAATGTCTTGGTGTATGTGTGTTTGTGTGTGTGTGGGAGGGAACTTTGTTGTACACAGTGGCTCTTTCCCTGGGAGTAGGAATGCAGCAGCTCATGTGAGTTATTAAAGCCATTCATAAAAACTCTTCATCTCAGGTTGCAGAGTCGACAACGTACAATATTCCTATGGAGGAACTAATTTAAGAACCATGAACCAATAACTGGTGCCTTCTGAAGTCATAAGAACAAAAGAGTTTGGGAGGGATCAGGCATAGTTATTGAGAAATCACACTTTTGATGTTCAGAACACATCAAGTTCTTTCTTCCTCCAGTTTATCCTCACAAGAACCCTGGAAACTGGTCACTCAGTGGCCCATGAGAAGAGCCAACATCCTGAGAGTTGCTGGCCAATGATCTCATTAGCCGGATCCCAAAAGCAGACACACCGACAGCAATGTGAAGAGGCAGCGCAGCCGGGGGGGGGGGGGAGGCATTCTGGAGTTGTGCAAGTGGAGTTGACTGATGGGGCAAAGAGGTTCTAAGGCAGGCTAGTTGTGCATGGTTGCATCCACGGGGGGTAGGGTTGCCATCTCCAGGTTGGGAAATACCTGGATATTTTTGGGGTGGCGCCTGAGGAGGGCAGGGTTTCAGAGGGGACGGACTTCAATACCATAGAATCCAACTGCCAAAGCAGCCATTTTCTCCATGTGAACTGATTAGTATCGGCTGCAGATCAGTTGTAATAGCGGGAGATCTCCAGCTACTACCTGGAGGTTAGCAACCCTATCAGGGGGAGAGGACTGGTGAAGATCGAGGGAAGGAAAATAGTTCTGGGACAGGCTGAGGCCAGGCCAGGAGGGAGGAATCAGGAAGGGGATGGTGTATAAAAGAAAGGTGGGCCAGGGAGGAGAAGTGGAGATCATGCCTGCAAGAAAGGCCGAAGGCTCTACTGGGGAAAGTGGAAGGCAGAGGGTACAGCTAACCCAGCCGTCTCAATCCCCATTTATGAGTCTGGCAGGGGCTCATGAGGTTAGGAAGAAAAGGAACCCCACTGCAAAGTTGCAACAACATCCATTAAAAACTAAGTTTATCTGCCTGGGCATGACTTTGTAGTATGTGTATGGAAGAGCCTGTAGAAGCTACTTCTGTATGAGTACAAAGATGCTTGTTGTGGCATTTGATTTGAGCTATGGGCAAACCCATTGAGGCAATGCTGTAAGGGGCTCAATTTGTATATAAGCAAGTTCAAGTATCAATCACATTTGTGTCAACAAGTCTGCAGGATCCCTAATTCCAATCAGTATATACTATGGGAATGAAAAATGCATGCCTACTCCATATCTCAGGGCTTTAAAGTTTAATTCATTATAATTTGTAAGTTTTCAGATGGCTGACAATATAGAAGGAAGGATATTAATTGCTTCTATTAATAAAACAAGAATTAAATGCTGGCTTACATTTTTAATTACACTGTTTCCCGCTGTTGGAGCTCAGTAGTCTTAGACTTGTGGAAATGCCTGTTTATTTCAATAGAGGCCCATCCGTTACTAGTCACTTTCTCACTTTTCACGCCGTGTTCATCACTTTCATATTTAAATCTGGTTTTCTTTCATTTTGAGTTTGCCGCAAACAGCCATATTGCAGTGTGCATAAATTAAGGTAGATGAACATTAATGATGTCAGTTCGCAGCTGTTCTTAACTTAAATAATTATCACTCCCTCTCCACAATCAAGATTCTAAATGGCCAAGCTATCCAATTAGGAGTTCACAATACACCCTCCTGTTTTTACTATTATCATTGAAATTAGTCGGCATCTGATAAAGTACCTGGAATATTCTCATTCTTCAAAAAAATAAAATAGGATGGAGCCGGATGATTTATGATCTATAACTAATGTCGTTTTGATAACTGTTTGGGAGCTCTGTAGCTTTGCAAATCTGTTGCATTTTTAACGCCCTGGAAATTAATACTACATTAATTACTGATGCTTGGAACCCAATCACATATGTTGCTATTAATGTTATCCATTACCACAAAATAAACATCTCTTTATAAAAATAAATGATGCTTCATCTTGATATTCCTGATTGTGATCTCCTTCCTTCACAGCTGTTGCCGGTTCTGTTTTGGAGCTTTTTTTTTGTGTGATAAAGAGCCACCTGTTACAATCAACATTTGGATAGCTTTTATCCTGCAAGGTAAAGCCCCTTAAAGCCAGGATAAGCCAACGCATGGTCGAAACAATTTGTTTCAATTTTCGAGGAAGGAAGTATTCTTTGCAAGGATTCAACCTCAATGGATTTTTTGATCTGAAAAACTGGCCAATTTCCCCTAAGGTGGTACCATTTCACACTGCAAGGGGAAGGTAGACATAAATCCCTGAAGAATAAAACAAAACATGGAGCATTAAAACTGTTTGTAGTTATTATTTGTATAGGTCTGGCCAAAGTATGGCCATTTTATAATTGCCCTGTATTTTGTAATGGATTGGATGTCCTATTTTTGTACTTGATGTTTTAGCTACTATGCCAATAAATAAGGCCATGAATGAATGAAAAACAAAACCAAGTTCTGCACATAGGAAACTGTGTGATCCTGAGACGGTATTACTCACCTCCTTTACTGATTTTTAGAGATCAAATCATGCCTGAAGTGGAAAAGCCCAGATAAAAGTTGGACCACTTCAGTGAGAACTAGGTTACATGCAGGTTTACTTCTTATTTGCATCTTAACAAGAATACTGTAGTCTAAGAGGTAAAGCAAAACAGGCACACTTTTTTCTCAAGCTGAGTTGGCATTAGGAAATTATCAAGCTAATTGCCTATCTATCTGTGGAGCGCAGAGCTGCCTGGAATCACAAATTTGCCTATACTATTCATCACGAAGCTTTAGGAAAGAAGGGGTGAGATGGAAGTCGCTGTCCACATGACACTGCAGGTAAAACTGTATGTATTTACACAAGTTTTGCTCCTCTCCGCTGCAAAAGATTCCCAAAGTTGCTTCCAATATATAAAATGATATCAAAAGAGAATAAAACTATTTGAACAATTAATCATCAGCATTCTGAAAATATGATAAAACATAAAGTGATGGCTCAGAAGTTTCTCCCCAGTGCCAGTGCTGGATCTTGGAAGGGGGGTTCTGGTGGGGGCACTTGCCTGGGCACAAGCAGAGGGAGGGTGCTAGTGCAGACATGAGGATGAAGGCATGGGGAGAAGGAGTGCTGCCATATCATGGCAGGTGTGCAGCCATGAAGAAGATTCTAACTACGATCTCTTCAGAAGATTTTAACTACGAATGTATGGATATACTTTTGTGTTTCTTTTTTGGTACATTCTTAATGTGAGGCTATTTGTTTAGTCCAATTTTGTTGCTGGCGTTTCTGATTAATTTATTTTATGGCATTTTATTTTACTTTTGGTCATTATACTACACATGCTGCACTATTTTCAGCCATTTAGCCATTTTATTACATTTATTTATACACAGAAATAATTGCATGAATCCAACTGGAAAAAAATTAATACGTGAAAAGGATAAAGGTGCAAAAATCAGGAGTCACAAGTTTCCATCATTCTAGGGTAGAAGAAAAAAATGAAATGGAATTATTTCAGTCAAAAGCACAAGACTGTGAAATTTGATGGCATTCCTAATCTTATTGATGGGCAGGAATATATAGGAGCAGGCAGTCATCTAAGTATCCTGGTATCAGACCATTTAGGGCTCTAAATGTAATAAGCGCTTCTGTGAATTGTGGCCAGAATTGAACAAGCAGCCATTTCATAACAAGGCATAATGATCCTTAAACCTGGTCTTATTATTTTAAAGCCACAATCAAAAGGTCACATTGCAAAGAATGTTAGTTTTACTCACAAGCTGGGGGGGGGTATATAGTTGCATTCTAATTGCCCAATTGTATTATAAAACCAAATGGGATGTATCTCATCTTCAAACCCAGATGCTCTTTATGTAGAGTTAGAAGCCTCATTATGTGATCTTTACTAGCTCAGGGAAATTGCACACTCCATCCCTTTAGAGATAGCCTTACATGAATCTTTAGACTCTTTCAAAGCCCACAGTGGATGTTTTTTTTCTTGCTCATCAGCATAACTTGATGCCCTTAAACATTTTGTTAGTGTCCATTTCAGGCAAACTGAGATGTTTTCGCACCCATGTTTCCTTAGGTATTTCTTCCCTTACAATCATACAAACATTCACTGCTCAGAACACAATTGATGTTGCAGCTATTGTATAGGAAATGACAGAATAGGTATTCTTATCAAAAATATGCCATTTTAATATCCTTCTGTGCTGGCTAGCTGCCAATGCTCAGGTCTCCACTTGCAGTGTCTCTGAGATACTGCTCCAGGTGGTTGGCAACAGCAGGGAGAGGGTAAAGCAGAGTCCCCAGAACCAGTTTGTCAAAGCCAGAAATCAGAGTCCAGTAGTAGCCAAATCAGAGTTACAGCATAGTCCAGGTAGCCGGTCCAAGGGCTAGGGTCACGGTAAGTCAGAGGTCCAAACAGCCAGTCCAAGGTCTAAAGGCACAGAGAGTTGATCAGGCGTGGGAGACAGCAGGTTGCTCAGGTATGCACTGTGTTGCTTCCTCAACCCTGGGCTGTTCAACTGAGGTATTTTTGGCATCCGACTTCTCTGTCAGTCCTCCTCCTGCAAGGACTCACTGTTCTGCTGCTGTTCCAGCACATGCTGGTAGGCTTCCAGCTGGGAACTATGTCTTTTAGCCACCAGTGCCTTTCTCTGCTGCTGCCTCCATCTGTCAGCCTTTGCTGCCTTAGTAGCTTCAGGACTCACAGCTGGGCCACTGGGTCCAGGTTCTGAGCAGGACGGGGTTGGTTCTGCCATGACTTCTGACTGTAAGTCTTGTGCCTGCTCTGGAGAGTCACCAGCTTCAGGGCTGTCAGCCTCCTCACCAGGCTGTGCTGAATCAGGCCCCACTTCAGGCTGTGAGGTCAGAGGCAGCTCCATTGGGGCTGAATTCTCCTGGTAGAGTTCCTCCTCTGAGGAGGACCCATTCTCCAGGGACTGCCCCATGGCACCCTCCATGGACTTTTTAAATGCCCAGATTTAACAAGTTAAGATTCCTTCTTTGAGCTTGAGGCCAAGTCCAAACAGCCTCCTCCCCTTCTTCTCTCACTCTACCCTGAAGATTACTTCCTGAAATGCATGGACTCACTTCACATAAGGTTGCCAGCCATAGAGTTTCAGTTGAAGGCTAGAGTGCCTGATATGATAACATGACCTCACTTTTGGGTCACACCAGAAGTGACATCATTCTAGCACTGGCTATCTTGATTGTTTCCCCCCTTTCCCCCAGCAGTTTCCCCCTTCTGCCCAGCTGATCAATAGTGGGCAGAGCTAGTAGGGGGTGGGAGTTGTCCCACCAAAGTGGCCTTCTTAACATAACATCAAAATGTGTGTGAATAATATAGAAATAAGGCAATTCTTCAATAAGGTACAGATTTAGAGAAATAACTGTTGATGTGAGCCATTGCTCTTGTGAATAGGCCTGTTGAATACTCTTCTGAGACAGAAGCCCAATTACAAGAGACATTTAAAATTAGTCTGAACAAAGAATTACAAGTTATCTGCCTAGGGTAAATCATGCATCTAGAGGAAACGGGGCTACTGAACTAATAAGTTGTCTCTTCCTTTAATACATGAGATTCTTTGATCCAATCTAGTTTTGCACCAGGCCAACTAATTTAATCAGGAACTGTTATTATTACATGCTACTGTAAGTCTCAAATATAGCCTTTTAATTTAGGCCTAATAAGTCAATTCTGCTACATTATTAAAAACAAATTGGTTGCTAGGAGAGTTCACAGTAGAAGTGGATGGAAAACCCTAGCTGTTATGTAATTAATTCCAAAATTACAGGCCAGCAAAATGTGTAGGTACCATTGCTATTACTCCACATATTTGGCCATAATGATTAACTGCAGCAAATGAATGAGGTATTAATTAGTTAAGATAATATGTTGCTTTACACAAAGTATGTTAATTGACAACTGATTCCAACTTGTTAGGTGTCAATTAAATAACCCCACATTGCTGGCACAACAAGAATCAATTAATATATGAGTAGGCTCTGAATGAATGTCTTGGTGGCAGACACTATCTCTTTGTATCACCTGCAAAATTATCACTTTTAAAATTAGTAATTTTCAAAGTGATGCTTGCCTGGCCCCTTAGAACCTCCTTGAACATTTTCATGGAGAGGGTGACCTATATGCATTTTAAATGAATGGATGACTAACCTGGATTAAAGTGGCAAGTGTTCAGATGCTAGACAGGAATAACTAGGTGTGGGCTGGTGGGGGTGAATTAGATGGTGTTCAAGGTCATTGCATTGTTCTCTATAAGAATAACATACATTATTTTCTGTAAAAGAGCATACATTGTGACCTGTAGTAAGATATTATTATGGAGCCAGAGTGGATGCCCATAATCACTGAGAGCATAAAATGATCCCTTCCAACGCTTTGTTTAAAAAAACAGGATTTTGACTCAATTTTCCATATTAAATTTAGGGACTTACAGGTTTTGATTCTTTGCAATCCTAAACGGAGTTATACCCTTCTGAGGGGCCTAACGCACTCAGTATATATTACGTTTAAAAAAAGTGTTATCCAGGTTAGATCACACCTCAGACCTCCCATTTCGGCTTGGAAATGCTTTGGAAGCGCCAGACATCTGTTTTTCCTCAAAACGCCTATACCACCATGAATTCTTTATGTCATTTCAAAACAGGCAATCCAAGGGGTGCGTTCAGTTACATACGCTATTCAGTTCTCCTCCCCTCTTTTTGCAACACCCAATGAAAAGCCTTTACCCTCCCATCCCACCTTCCCCCCTCCCATTTGCATCCACCAATCATTATTGTTACTTAATTCCCCCCCCCCATAAGTGCTTGTGGTCTTACAAAGGAACATGGGAACGTTGGAACATTAAACCAACCATTTTTATTTGTGCAGGGTCCCAATCAAACATTTCCCTCATATGGAATGTCCTTGAAGTGGATTTTGTAAACGGTTCATGGGCTTGAGGGGGAAGGGATGCAGAGGATGGCGAGGGCTGGAAAAGTAGCAAAATTGCTGCGAGCGGCAGATGGGGGAGAGGAAAGCAGCAGGAGGAAGAAGGGAGAGAGACTGAGGGATAGAGAGAGTGCCTGCACACACACACACACACACACACACACACAAGTCAGGGCTCTCCAGCTGGCACAAAGTTTCTCCCCTCCTCTTCTTCTCTTTCTCCCGCTGCCAGGGTTGAGTGTGCCTTCCTGCTCTCAAAATATTTTTTTAATGTGCTTGTCCTAGCAAAAAAAATGCAAGATAGTTGGACCAACGCCCGAAAAGACGGCAGCTCTGTGATTAGCACTGCGCAAGGAATGGCTCATTTTGGTGTTTTTTTTGGGGGGGAGGGAGGGGGGAATGCCTGCATAGGTTGTGATTAGGGTTTCCCTGCCATGCAAATGAGGGAATTCTTAATGGCGTACAGCACTCCTTCGGATCAATGATATTGCGCATGCGTGAAACAAAGAAAGGGGAGGGGAGGCAGGGAAGCATCAGCGACGTAGACATGATGCAGTGCTCCCCCAAGCTCCTCCTCTCAACTTTTTGGACTATTACTTTCAGGTGCGATATGACGATAAACCGTCTTGGGAGCAGTCTTAACAGGCACAGTGCGATTGGAAATGAAGAATACACATCCAAAACACACACACCGAGCACGATGATACTATGCTGTAAATTGTTGGTGCGTTAGGCCCCTGAGTCCACTGAAGTCAATGGGTTTTTTTTAAATGAAACCACACAAGACAAATGAAGGATTGCACCTTTCTGACTGAGCCTGCATTTTGTACATTATAAGAGAAACGAAGGTTTCATAAAATGTAATGAACTCAACATTGATTTTTTTTTGTTAAATGAAAGATTGTAAGTTGTCATCTGACTGAATTTTTTTTAACGTTGGCTTTCTATTTTCATAGCTATTCTAAATCTCCATTAATGTCATTGGCAGCAATTTCATAGTTCCTAAATGAAGTCAAGCATACCCAATCCACCTTACAACTGACCTTTCAATTTTTTGCCATGGAAACAAGATTACTAGCTTGATAAACGGGTACCAAACTTCAGAGAATGGAAGAACGTAGGCAGTTTTCAACCATTGTAACAAAATGAAAATCATTCGAGCTCTTAATTTCTTTTTCCTTTCAATATGGAAAAATACCATCCAAGTCAAATGAAGAAATTAAGTGCATCTTGCTTTGAAAGGGGCCATTTTTATTTATTCTTTTGAAGAATGGGAATTACTTCAGCATAACAAGCCAATACTTTATATCTAGAAGGCATAGGGAGGGCACACTTTGAATAGCACAACCACATTTTGGCACAGTATGCTTTTGCTCTCAACTTGCAGGCATTTATTCTGGTTTCTGGTTTTTTTTTTTTTTTTGCCATCAAGTCACAGCTGACTGGGTCATGTCTGAGAGTGTGTGACTGGCCCAAGGTCACCCAGCAAGCTTCCACTGCGCTAGTGGTTTCCCAGGTACTAGTCCGACACCTTAACCATTACAACACATAATACAATTATGTTTCAAGATATAAGATCACTGAAGGGCTGAGGTTGCCTGTCTTCTTTCTTTGGGGAGGGGCTGTGGCTCAGTGCTAGAGCATCCTTTTCGCATGCAGAAGGTCCCAGTTTCAATCTTCAGCCCTGCCAATTAAAAGAACAAGTAGTTGTATAGCCCAGGCTAGCCTGATCTCATCAGACCTCAGAAGCTAAGCAGGGTTGACCCTGGAAAATATCTGGATGGGAGACTTCCAAGGAATACCAGGGTCATGACATGGAGGCAGGCAATGGCAAACCACCACTGAACATTTCTTGTCTTGAAAACTCCACCAGGGGCTGCCATACGTCAGATACGACTTGAGGACAAAAAAAGTCATATAGACATAGAAGCCTTAATAGGCCAGACTAGCCTGATCTTGTCAGAGCTAGGAAACTAATCAGGGCCAGTACTTGGATGGGAGACCACCAAGGAAGACTGGGGCTGCTGTGCAGAGGAAGGCAGTGGCAAACCACCTCTGCTCATCTCTTGCCTTGAAGCCCCATGAGGTGGAATTTCATGGGGTCACCATGAGCCATTGGCAGTTCAATGGTATGGTATGCTTTACAGTTAGTCATAGGCAACCACCTGAGACCCTGGAGAGCTGCTGCCATTCAGTGTCAACAGTGCTGATCCTGACAGGTCAATGGTTTGACTCTGTTTTAGGTGGTTTCATGTGTTCAGGTGGTGGGGATATAATTTCAGCTGGAGTAAATGAGTTCATTGGTTGAATTTAGACAGTAGTATCCAATTCAAGGGCTGTGGGGAAACCAACCCGGCTCTCCAGATTTAGGTTTCAAGCAAGAGATGGATGCTACACTTGAACGCATGAAGCTGCCTGATACTGAATCAGATAATTGGTTGACTCAGACTGGCAGCAGCTCTCTAGGGTCACAGCTGAGGTCTTTCCCATAACCTATTACTTGATCCTTTTAATTGGAGAAGCTGAATTTGTGCATGCTAGCAGATGCTCTACCATGGTACATCTCTTAAGGGGTTACAACAGCCATCTTACTTACAACAGTATGCATTCCTCCTCCTCCTAGATGCAATTCCTAAACACTCAGCTAGGCAAGCTCAAAGCATACTCAGTTGTCCCAAAGGAGTCCAATCCTGTGATTTCCATACATCACAAAAGTGCAGGTTGGGTGGCTACTCAGGGATCAGCAGGTGGCCAGATGCCGGCAGGAGCACAGTTATCAGGGATGTTTCTGGTGGGATTCTCAATTTGAGACAAATTTGTTGGTGGTGTTCCTGATTCATAACTTTGTTCTCAGGTTGAAGAGCCTTTCTCAGAAACTGGAATTAAAAAAAATCAGATCTGTGGATTCACAATATCCAGTAACATTGCTACTATTGACCAAATCTTCTGCCTAAGAACATAAGAAAGGCCCTGCTGGATCAGACCAAGGCCCATCATTATGCGTTGTGTGAAAAAATACTTCCTTTTATCTGTTTTGAATCTCTCACCCTCCAGCTTTAGCAGATGACCCCGTGTTCTAGTATTATGGGAGAGGGAGAAAAACTTCTCCCTGTCCACTCTCTCCAAACCATGCATAATTGTATAGACCTCTATCATGACTCCCCTCAGCCGCCTTCTTTCCAAGCTAAACAGCCCTAAACGTCTTAACCGCTCCCCATAGGACAGTTGCTCTAGTCCTCTAATCATTTCGGTTGTTCTTTTCTGCACCTTCTCAAGTTCTGTAATATCCTTTTTTTAGGTGTGGTGACCAGAACTGTACACAGTATTCCAATTGTGATCTCACCATAGATTTGTACAAGGGCAGTATGATATCAGCAGTTTTATTCTCTATTCCTTGTCTAATTATGGCCAGCATGGAATTTGCCTTTTTTACAGCAGCCACACACTGGGTTGACATCTTCATTGAGCTATCCACTACCACCCCAAGATCCCTTTCTTGGTCTGTCGCTGCCAGCACAGATCCCATCAGTGTATATGTGAAGTTGGGATTTTTTGCCCCAATATGCATCACTTTACACTCACATTGAATCTCATTTGCCATTTTAATGCCCATTCATCCAGTATGCAGAGATCCTTCTGGAGCTCTTCACAGTCCGATTTTGTTTTAACCACGCTAAATAATTTGGTATCATCTGCAAACTTGGCTGCTTCACTGTTTAACCCCAACTCCAGGTCATTGATGAACAGGTTGAAAAGCACCGGTCCCAACACAGATCCCTGAGGCACCCCACTGCTCACATCCCGCCATTGTGAGAACTGATTCCTACTCTCTGCTTCCTATTTTTCAGCCAGCTCTCAATCCATAAAAGGACTTGTCCTCTTATCCCGTGACTATGAAGTTTGCTTAGCAGACTTTGGTGGGAGACTTTGTCAAAAGCTTTTTGGAAATCCAAATACACAGTATCCACAGGCTCATTCCTGTCCACATGCTTATTGACGCTTTCAAAAAACTCTAATATGTTAGTGAGAACAGGACCTACCCTTACAGAAGCCATGTTGGGTTTTGCCCTTTTATATGCTTGACAATTCTATCTTTAATAATGCTTTCCACTAATTTACCCGGAACAGAGGTTATGCTAACTGGCCTGTAATTTCTGGGTCCCCCCTGGAACCTTTTTTATAAATGGTTGTTACACTGGCCATTCTCCAGTCCTCTGGTGCAGAGGCTGACCGAAGGGACATATCACATATCTTTGTTAGAAGTTCAGCAATTTCCCATTTGAGTTCTTGAAGAACTCTAGGATGAATACTGTCTGGTCCCTGTGACTTGCTAGTTTGCAGTTTGTCTAGACGTTCTAGGACTTCCTGCCTTGTTACCACTATTTGCCTCAGTTCCTCATTTTCCCCTCTCCAAAATCTCTGTTCAGGAGAAGGAATCTGCCCTGTATCTTCAATAGTGAAGACAGATGAGAAGAATCCATTTAGTTTTTCAGCAATCACTTTATCCTCCCTTAGAGTTTCTTTACTCCCATTGTCATCCAATGGTCCAACAGCCTCCCTAGTACTTCCCTAGTATACTCCTAATATACTTAAAGAATTTCTGATTGTTTGTTTTGATGTGTTTAGCAATATGCCCCTCAAAATCTTTTTTTCCCCATCTCTAATTATTTGCTTGCATTTCCTTTGTGCAAGTTTGTGTTTGCTTCTGTTCGCCTCGTTTGGGCAAACCTTCCAGTCTCTGAAGGAAGACTTTTATTCTCCAATTGCTTCCTTCACCTTACCCGTTAGCCATGGTGGTGACCTCTTGGACTTATTAATACCTTTCTTGACCTGCAGTTTACAAGCTAGCTGAGCCTCTAGTAATGTGGACATGAGTAACCCCCAAGCCTTTTAAAGAGATTTAACCCTCCTAACTGTTCCTTTCAACTTCCTCTTTACCAGTTTTCTCATTTTAGAGAAGTTCCCTCTTTTAAAGTCAAAGGTAATTGTGTGAGATTTCCCAGTCACTTTCCCACTTGCATATAAATTAAATTTGATGCCATTGTGATCACTATTGCCAACTGGCTCAACTACATCCACATCCCGCAGTAAGTCATTGACAGCACCAGAGTATTAAATCCAGGATCACCTCCCCTCTGCTTGGGTCTATGACCAACTGTTCGAGGGCACAGTCATTTAGGATGTCTAAAATTTTTATCTCTTTGGCTTGACTGGCTTGACTGTAGCATAAGGCCTAAAAGCCTTATGATGTACTTGAATTACACACACACACACACACACATATATAAACATAAATAATGTATGAAATATTCATCAGAAGTCAAACACACAAAACCTTCGGATGTTCAGTACATGAAGAGACTTGGTAGGCAACTAGTTACTCTGCCGGGCTTTCTAGTTCCCAAAGCATAATATTTCTGAGTCATATAATCTATGTTTAAATCAAGCCTCAACTCCCTCTGGCAATGCAAACTTCCCTGTGATGTTCTGCAAGTCTAAGAGAAAAGTGCCTTACATAACAGCAGTTGTCAGATTTACTGAGAGGTTTCCTAATGAAATTAAACCTGCCAGTTTTTCTTGTCATTTCCTTTGGGGATCTGAATGAAAAGATTTTCTTGCTGCTGACAAAGAAGATCCATGGCCTCCTTTGCTAGAATGAGTTTATAATCCCACAAGAGTGGGTTTTTTTTAAGTCAGTTTCTCTATAAAACCATTTGTGGCATATACTTGTTAAAATACCTGTTCCTTGTATATGAAGAAGTGAGCTTTGACTCACAAAAGCTCATACCTTGCCTGAAATTTTTGTTAGTTTTTAAGGTGCTACTGGAGTCTTACTATTCTCTACTGCTACAGACAGACTTACACAGCTACCCATTGTGATCTACCTATTCCCTGGTTCAGGAAGAAGGCACAGGTTAGCAGTTACAATTGAAGGAAACAGTCTGAGGATTGCTTTATCAAATATTCTAAGAATGAAATTACGCTTCAGCTGGTTAGCTTTGAAATGTATATTTGACAACAACAGCAGCAATAATAATAGTTATGATTTATCAGATGCTTCAAAAGAAGCCAGGTGTTACAGGCAAAATTAAAATGACCAGATGTTTCCTACAGGTTTACATTCTGAAGGCCAACAGCAGATTATGTAGGAACTGGATTCTGTCCCTGAAAAGCCTTAACAGGGAGGGCATGGCATGAGAAAATGGAGGCTTACGCTTTCCCTCATTGTCATTTTCCTAAACAAAACTGCCCTACCCAATGAGAAAAAGATAGGCACCCCTTTTCCCCTCTGTCTTCCCCACCAAATAGATTAATAGCAGTAATGAGTGGGAAATGGAGGGAAGAAATTAAACTTTCCTTTGTCATAACCCCAGTCCCAACTAAAGCTACCTTTCTCTGTGGCCAGAACTTCACAGCAGTTTGTCTGGAGATGGAGCCCCGCCCTTACCTCACTCTAAGAAGGCCAATGATCCTGCCATGGCAGCCCCAGTGGCAGATGGCTTCCTCTGACCTCTTTTGGAGGCGGGCAGTCTTCCGCAACCTCTACCACTCCTCCATCCTCTGCCATTGGGGGCCCCCACCTGAGCAGCAAAAACACAGGGTCTCTGGCCCCAGCTGCTATCAGATGAGCAGGTGAGGGAACATAAGGTGATGCTGGCTGGAGGAGGGGGGTGGCGACTGGAGACTGGCAGAAGGGACAGCAGTCTCTGGAGACACCCTGGGGCAGGAGGGAGGTCCATCAGGCCAAAGGCAGCCCTGGAAAGATGAGATGGGTCTTAGCCCCAAGGATGAGCCTCTAGGAGATGCTTAAAAAAAAGGTAAAAGGCAGGGTAAAAGGCAGAGGGTAAAAGGCAGGTGGGACAATACAGAGGAATGACTGCCCATTGGGTGGTGGTTGTCAATCACTGACAGAGTTTGGGATTCACTGGTGGGAGCTTGGGGAAGTCTCACCTCCAGGCACTCCTTTATAAGGCCAGCTGGGAGACAGCTGAGGATGAAGGAGGTCGGGTCTTGTCCTCAAAGCCAGAGGACAAACAGAGGCTGGGGAGAGAGGGAACCAGGATGAGAAAATACCCCGCTTCTCTATTACTGAGACATTGCTCACAGGCATGCTGAAAAAAGAGATGCAGGAAGGTGTTTCCCCCCAAATCTAGCCCCTGACTGGCAGAGTCTGACACAGTTCTACTGGCAGAACAACATTTCCATTTACAGGGGCAGGTGATTTTCACTGATTCTCCCCCCACACTGTTACTGGAGGTCTAGGTTTTCAGATGGTGGCTGGAGATCTCCTGGAATTACAACTGGAATCCAGACAACAGAGATCAAATCCTCTGGAGAAAATGGATGTTTTGGAAGGTGGATTCTATGGCATTATACCCCACTAGGGTTGCCAACCTCCAGTTGATAGATAGAGATCTCCTGCTATTACAACTGTCTCCAGCCAAAAATCTGCACATCCAATCAAATCTCCAATGACCATTCAGAAGCTTTGCTGGGCAAAAACAGCACCTGGACCCACTCACTTTGTCTCAGTTCACCTGGAGAAAATGGCCGCTTTGGCAATTGCCTCTATGGCATTGAAGTCCCTCCCCTCTCCAAACCCTGTCCTCCTCAGGCTCCGCCCCCAAATTCTCCAGGCATTTCCCAACCTGGAGCTGGCAACCTTATACCCCACTGATGTCCCTTCCCCAAACCCCACCTTCCCCAGGCTCCACCCCAAATTCTCCAGGAATTTCCCATCATACAGCTGGCAACCCTAACCATTGATCCATATAGGGTTGCCAACCTGAAGATTTCCCACTATTACAACTGATCTCCAGGCGTTCGCCTGGAGAAAATGGCCACTTTGGAAATTGGACTCTATGGCATTGAAGTCTCTTCCCTCTCCAAACCATGCCCTCCTGAGGCTCCACCCCAAAATCTTCAGGTATTTCCTAACCTGGAGCTGGCAACTCTAGATCCACAGGAGCACAAGGATGGACAAGAAGGAGGGAGGCCAAGCAGTTGTCTTCCTTTAGCGCAGGAGACTGCAGGTACCTTTGGATTTCTGACATAGTATGGTGGATGCAGCCCCAGGAAGCAGAGCCAGCCACAGAATGGCTGCCATGGTTTACCTTCAGTCACACAGTGAAGATCCTTGTGCTGAGGTGGCAGATGTTGCCAAAGCCATTTTTTTAAAAAATCTGCACAGCCAATCAAATCTCCAATGGCCATTCAGGGCCTTGCTGGGCAAAACCAGCACCTGGACTCACCCACTTTGTCTAAACACTTGGCAGGTGCCAGGAAAGGTGTCCATGATCACCATGCCTGGGACCCCTGCTCTAGCACAAATCCACTTGGTTTTACTTAGGTTCCAAGCCCATCTATGGATGTCCTCCTGTTTTTTTCAAAAGTACTTGGGAGGAGCCCTAATCATTTTACCACAGAACAAAGAGGTATTAACCCTTTCCATATCTGCTATTTTCCATGATCTTAGACACCGTTGAAGCTGTTTGTTTGCCCCATGGGAAAAAAACATAGAGGCCTCCTTTATTCCCTATTTCAGCCAGGATTCAGCCAGGATCGAACACACGGTCGGCGAAACGCATGCGTTCGATCCTGGCTGAATCCTGGCTGAAACAAGGAATAAAGGAGGCTAAAGCGACCATGAAGGGCAGCCATGAAGGAGCTAGAAAAGATTTTGAAGTGTAAGAATGTGTCACTGGCCACCAAGATTACTTCATGCCATCGTATTCCCTATTACTATGAATGGGTGTGAAAGCTGGACAGTGAAGAAAGCTGATAGGAAGAAAATAGATTCCTTTGAAATGTGGTGCTGGAGGAGAGTGTTACAAATTCCGTGGACTGCCAAAAAACAAATCAGTGGGTTATAGATCAAATCAATCCTGAACTGACCCTAGAAGCTAAAATGACTAAACTGAGGCTATCGTATTTTGGTCACGTCATGAGACGACAAGAGTCACTGGAAAAGACAGTCATGCTAGGAAAAGTTGAGGGCAGCAGGAAAAGAGGAAGACCCAACAAGAGATGGATTGACTCAATAAAGGAAGCCACAGCCTTCAATTTGCAAGATCTGAGCAAGGCTGTCAAAGATAGGACATTTTGGAGGACTTTCATTCATAGGGTCGCCATGAGTGGGAAGCGAGTTGACGGTACTTAACACACACACATACACAAAGCGACCATGCGTTTTCGCCCTTTGTTTCCTTTCTGAAAGAGTACAGTTTACATCATTATAGCATTACATCATGCACATCATAAAGGATGTGTGTGTTGAATACATTGTTTTCTTTTTCTTAGTGAGGAAGTTTCAACTGGAGACAGACTCTTTTCATCAGAGGAAGACCTGCTGGAGAGTCTCTAAAATTCCGGAACCAACACTGCTTGTAAGAAATGTCCTCTCATTACCTATGGGTGGCTTCAGAAATACATTATCAACTGACAGCTTAAAGTTTATTTTATTTTTATTTTTTATGCCACCTTTCCACCCAATCAGGGTCCAAAAGGCAGAAAACATAAAAAACATTAAAATGTTTAAACAATTAAAATTATAAAACAATTCCATTAAAACACACTAGGTTCATACGAACCTGCGGGTCTTCTAAATGCTGCATTGACTGTCTTTATTATTCTACTATTGGCTGATGAAGCCCTCCAGCGAAACGTGATTAATAATCTAGAGACCACGTTCTGTTCACCTTGTCTTCTGTACCAAGGCTACAGTTCGAATTTCCATGCAGCTAGTCATTATAAATTTGAAAGTTGCGCTAATTCTTCCCTGCGGAGCTTGCCTACTGCGCATGAACTATTTCTTCCAGCAGTCACTTACCTTCAATCTTTCTACTGCGCATGACCAACTTCACTCCGGCAGCCGCTGCATTGCACATGCCCATTAATCTCTGCCTTTGATTGTTTCAAATGGGACAACTTTCACGCTTACCAACTTTGGGAATGAACTTTTCAGCTACACGCATTGTTGATTTTCATCTGTTTAGCTGTTAAGATATGTTGCTTTTGCCTATATGCCTATGGTACAGTTTGTTTTTTGTATTTGTAGTAGTGTGATTCTATATTCCATATTATTGTCCTAGAATACAGCATTGTTCTTTGCTAAGTTAAGAGCCTGTGCTGTTCTTTTGTATTGATGTGTCATTTATACAGTGCAAATAGTTTTAGTACCTGGAGGTTGGCAACCCTACTTGGTGACTGGTTGTAAATACCATCTTATCAAGAGATGAAGGAACTTTTTTACCACACATCAAATGAAAATATGCAGCCAAGCGCTTTCCTGTATGCAGCCCTTGTGTTCAAGCCTAATTTCGCTTGTTTCAGGGAGAGATCATAACTCCCTTTTAGAGTTTGTGTGTCAAATGCTGAAGTTCCCATGTGTCACTGGTACCTCCAGAATCTGAGGTTGCTGAGTGGAAAATACAATAAAGAAATAGAGAAGTCTGTACCAAATTAGACATGACCAATGCTTTGAGTCATAAGCGAGTTTCATAGGTTCATATCTGATTTCGAATATGGTTGCTTATTCTTCTCAGTACTGCCAATGTAGAAATAATGCTGCTCTGTTTGGCACTAGGTAGTATCTTGGTTGGAAAAAGGCTATAGCATATGTGCTGTAGTGTCATAGCAAGTCATTTGAAGAACATTCAGACTCAGTATTGTGACCCCCCCTATACTGCCAGCTGTTGCATAGGCCTTATCTTTCTACACATAACTATAAACATTATTATGTTATAAAAGTGTTCTTTCTCTCTTCTTTAGGGCATCAATATTTACATCCTTTTATTTCTTTGGCTATTTACTATACACTGACAGAGCAGATAAAGATGTAATTCTAGAAACAAAACAAATGGATACTACCTCTCCACTTTCCCGTGTTTCTATATCTAGACATCAGTGAATGCTTTTTAGCTAATAAGAAATGTATTTTTAAGGTTTTATTATCTCGTAAGCATTCCCCCCCCTCCTGCTGTATATTTGCTTGATGCAGTTCAGCTGGCTTTACACAGTTCAGGGTCCATTTTCATGGCATATTAGGGTCTAGATAAATTTCAGAAGGAAATTAATTAAAGAGCCCATTTTCTGGTTGCTATCCATCCAGCGTAGGAACCGACAGCTTATTTAGCACTGACAGCTACATCAGAAATATTTCATGAGCTTGAGGGCTACAGATAATTTGCATATTTACATGCATGTAATTAATGCAATTTGCATAACATTTTGATGTTGCCAAAAATGGAATATCATGAAACATTTATTATTGAAAAGTGTAGTTCATAGAAACCCTTAAAATGGCAACATTCTTTAAACCGTAGTTTACTGGATGAAACTAGACATTGTGTGTCTTTGTTTCCCCGTTCCTGGTGGTATCTAATATAATACAATGCATGATCTGATGTTATATGAATATCCTTGCCTCTGTAGAAACTTACCAGGAAGAGGGTATCTTTGGGAAGGGGCTATGGCTCAGTAGTAGAGAATCTGTTGGGCATGCGGAAGGTCCCAGGTTCAATCCCTGGCATCTCCAGTTAAAAAGCATATGCAGTACATGATATGAAAGATCCTGGAGAGCCATCACCAATCAGTGCAAGCAATACTGACCTCAATAGACCAATGGTCTGACTCATTACATGGCATATTCATGTCAGAGACACACCAAATGATAATCAGGACATCTCCCTTGTTTGTTCAGGGGAGGATAGCATAACTAGAAACTTGTGTATTCTCATTTTTAAACATCTAAGTAATAACATAAAGATAGGAACAGCTATTTATCAATTTAATACATTTTATTCCTATTATCTCCTCAATGGGGGTTCCAAAAATACACTTTAAGTTTTTTCATTAGATATAATATAAAATATAAACAAAGGATAAACAGTAAGACAAAACATCCTGGGTTGGCATCCACCAGGTTGACCCATCTGTCCATGGCCATGGGCTGTGATCCACAAGCTAACTTCAGCTTGTACCCAAGTCTCATACTAGGGTTGCCAGCTCCAAGTTGGGAAATACCTGGAGCCTGAGGAAAGTGGGGTTTGGAGAGGGGAGGGACTCAATGCCATAGAGTCCAATTGCCAAAGCGGCAATTTTCTCCAGGTGAACTGATCTCTATCGGTTGGATATCAGTTGTTAATAGTGGGAGATCTCCAGCCACCAGCTGTAGGATGGCACTCCTAGCTCACATCCATGGCCATGCTCAAGTCATAAATATCTGTAGCAGGAGACAGAAAAAGCACACACTCAAGCATAGATGTATCGAGCAGGCAGCCATCTGCCCTAATTCTCCTTCCAGATAATGACTAATGTGGTGGCTACCTGCCTCATGGACCATATTTGGGTGGAAAGATGGCATAGAAATGCTTTTAAAGAAACTAAATAATACCCAGCACCTTGTGTGTCCCACAACATCAACAGCATAGGATCCCTGATTCAGTTTCCTTAAATGCAAAGGAGGACTCCTGTCGAAAACACAAACCCCCCATATAATAAAGGGCTTTACTATACCCTTCATTGATTGGCCCAGTTTGGTTTACTCAGTAGAGAGGCACTGAACTGAAACTCATATGAATGAGGATGTCCTTGCTTATTTAGGAACCCTTCAATGTACTTGGCATCAGCAGAATTTTCATTCAGGCTGAGAGACTGAACACTAAGATTTACTACGATAAATTTTACTGTCGTGTAGTCTCATTGACTTCAAGAAAGGGATTTGCTTTGTTCCCCTGCACTGAAAGAAATGGGAGTTTTAAAGTTCAGCTTGGCCTGGATTGCATCCCAAATTCTTTCCTAATCTGTACATTTCCTAGCAAATGCTTAACTCCCCACTGAAATCAATAGGATGTACATGCGATTAACCTGGGTTGGATCATATTCTTCAGTTGCATTTCTTCTCTCTCGTTCTTGCCTGGTTGTTTTCAAGTATTTTCCCCAACGCTTTTATGAAGGCATTTCTTAATAAAGGATAGAAACTTTGAAGCAACGATACTTGGATTTTCACCATTTTGGCAGCTTCTCCCAAACCACAGAGAGGCCATGTGTTGCTCATGGCCCGTATGCCATCCACTTCTGAACTCCTGGTTCTGATGTCCTGGACTCCAAGCATATCTTTTCTTCCTGAGAATGCACATTGTGGTTTCACATTAGTTTTCAGGGAATGGGGAAAAAGTGAATAAAAGGGAAATCAGCTTCCTCTCAAGAAATCTTTCTATTGACCCAAGCTAAGCGAATATTGGATATCAGAGCAGGTGCTGCTGTTGCATTTTAAGGGCGTCTTAGCTTTAATTAAATATGAAATAGCATTTTACTTCTGCCAGCAAAAACATGCAATGTACTTTACAGTAAATCTTAACGCAATGCTAATGCTGCCTAGGTACCTTGCTGACTTCGGAGCTGACTCGTGATATACGATGGCTTGCCACACAGTAACTCCATTGACTACATTGAGTACAACAGAGTTACTGCCTTGCAAATCATGAAACTAGGCAATAGATCTTGTGGTTGCTTGGACATTTATTCTGCTTGCCATGGAACAATGCATTTAAAGCTGAACTCCTGTAATACACTGTGCTGCTACCTTGGACGCATTCTCTGAGTCTGATAGGAACCCCAGAGGATGTGAGAATTGTTGCAAATATTATCAAAATCCTTTAAGCCTCCATTGGAATTGCTCAGATAATCCCCCCCCCAGGGGTGAATTTGTGTTGAATTTCACTGGTTTGGACTCCACCAAACATTTCCCCAGATGAAAGGATTTTCTTCACCAGGAAATGACTGTTTTGCCTCCTGCTGTGGCCCCAAATGCCCCCTGCCCGGCAAATGCTGCTCTGGGGAACAAAGATCTCCTAGGAACAGCATGGAGGGGGGGGGGTGAGATCTGCAATAAGAGTGGAAATCAGCAAAAAATCTCTCCCCAGTTCCATCAATGAGATCCAGCCTGCTGTCAGCAAAATTTTACTGGCACTCAGAATATGCCCATTTTTTGAAATGCAATAGGTCTTTTGATTTTTACCAGGGTCAAACGATTTTGTAACTCTTGGCTGTGTTATTTTCCTGATTTCTGCTCTATTAAATCCTGATGGCCAGTGATGAAGAAAACAGACTTGAACACAGGAAGCAACCTTGTACCTAGTTGGATCATTGGTCCATCTTGGTCAGAATTATCTACTTTGATAACAGCTCTTCAGCAACAAATGAACTTTCTCCACATTGTTAGGTGAGATTCTTTAACAAGAGATGTCTGGGATCCAACCTAGGATCTTCTGCCTGTACAGCATAAGCTCTACCCTGAGCTATAGCTGCTCCAATATACTGGGATAGGTGTATTGACAGAGCAAGTCCTTTGGGACCTACCTTATTCTCAGACAAGAAAAGCTGGCAGATGCTATGCTTGAGTATACATATTATTTCTCTATTACATTTGGCTGCAAACCCTGTCTTTTCCCTTGGAATTTAAATGGAATGCTTGTCAGAAAGAGTTTGACATTAGCAATCTATGTGGCTATTGGGTAGAGGACAGGGTTTCCATAGGTTTTACTAGAGCTGGAACAGACATTTGCTAATAAACATTGAGTTCAATATTCTGATTTGCATGCTTTAGATGTGCAGGCATCTTGCTTCAACTTTTGATAGGTTTCATATCGGAGATGTCCTAAGCTGTTGGCTTTCAAATTCTCATTACCATTGCATGTTATCTACCAAACACCATAAGATTTAAAAAAATACCATTACATGTCAACCATCCCATGCTGTCAAGCATCAACAGCTATTTGATGGCAACCTTCAATAACTATGGCACATCTATAATTTTTAGGGTGTCTTTAGAGAATCCTGGGGGTCCTTGGGAATTTTTCAGGTGTTGCTCAGTGAGAAGATATGTAATGCTGGATCAAATTCCCTGAAAAACTGCTTGTTCTTCTCCACTGACTCTTCACTGTAATGAGGAGCCCAGAGGGGAGCCCAGAGCATGCTGCTACTTCACAATGAGTAATGGTGAGATCGAACAGTGCCCAGGTTGCACTGAGCGTGCACCCTACAAGCAGCCCCATATCTTTGCAATGCACAGGGGTAGGGATTCCTTAGCAGAGAAAGTTGTGGTTGAAAGTGTTTGCGAAGGCATAAAATTTGAAAAACGTTATGATGTACCTTCCCCAGATATATTTTTGTAATATATTAGTTGGCAGTGAAGCCTCTGGCAAAGAAACAGCTGAGCGGACTCGCTGATAATGAACATTCACAATTCCAGGAGCTCAGGAAACAAATGTTTCAGAGCGTTTGCAGTCTAGTTTCTGGAAAGGAAGGAGACACTGTCATTTTCTTTGGGATGAAGGACCCATATAGGTTTTAAGAACAAGGAACCTATAGTCAAGACAGGCGAAGAGAGAGTGGGCAGTGAGCAATGGTGTGAGAAACTGGAAAACTTGGATGTATGGAGAGCGGGCAGCTTAGGAAGAAGGCACAGGCAACAGGGGGAAGAGGAGGAAATAGAGGCTTAATTTCATATATTGGTCTTTTATGCATGGCTGTTTCATTCGCCATCACCCCTCCACCAACTTCAGGTCTTTGCGTTGATTATGCATGCCGTTTCTGACCATCAGAGGTTGCCTTGCTCTCCCCCTGCATTTCTCCACATTTTGCCCCCATTTTCAAATTTGAGATAAAACAGGTCCCTCAAAATGCGGGCAAAACACGGGAAAATGCAAGGGGAGAGCGAGGTGACCTCTGACAATTGGAAATGACATGCATAATCCAAACAAAGACTCAAAGTCATCGGAGGGGTGACAGCAAGTGAAACAGCCATGTATAAAAGACCATATTGTTTTGAATGAACCAGCCAGTTCTTCAAATGCAGCATCTAGGCAATATGTTGCTTGTCAGCCTTCAAATGCTATCAAATATTAACCCCCAGGTATCAAATATTGAACTAGAAGATCATTGGTTGTCAAACTGCCAAATACTAGGAGAACATTCAGAAAATATGCAAATACTGAAGGATTATCTGGAGAACATTCACTAATAAAATTCAAAAACGAACATTTTGAGGAGAGTTTATGGGAGAAAATTCATTTCCGTGACCATTTCTTTTTCAAAACTAATAACAGATACAAGGAAGGGAAAAAAAAAAACACCCAGTGGCTTCAGTTCAGTTATTCCTGACAGTATTGACTGTGCTAATTTCTGAAGGTCAGTTAATATTGGATTCCCTGTAACACATTGTTTGACTGAGCTGTACAATCATAGATGCAGAGAAAATAGTTTTTAAAAATAATTGCACTCGTTTGACAGCATAAAATAGCCTGCCTCTGCCTCTTTGTCCCCCTTTTCCTGTTCTTCTTTGTGCATTTTAAAGTATTTGAAGGACAAGAGTAAAAAATAATAATCTTGGAATTGGTTGTTAGATCAAATGTCCCATAACCATCTTTTTTTTGCACTTAGCACCAGTAAAATGGCTCTGTTTTGTTTTCGGTGGATCTCATCTTCCCAAGGTACCTTCATCCAAGAAATGTTATCCAGTTCCTAGTAAATGAAAACCGCTTCCTTCTTCTATCCTCATCAACTCCACTCCTTCTTTCTGTGACTGAAATATGCAATTACCAGAGGGCTTGGCCAAGTTCTGGACTCATAAAGATGTCAAGCCTTTTATGGAATCATACAATGAAAATCTGTTCGTTTCCAGAAATGTGTCTTCATTTGGAATATCACCTTTAAAGACAGATTTTTGGTTGGCAGGATCTTTGTGCTTAGAGCCAAACTTTACGCTAAGTTTATAGATTTAAGAGCAAGTGTTTGCTTTGGAACCATACTTTCTTAATAGCTATTATTTGTCTCTGATAAGAAACTGTCATGGTTTGGCCACAGCCAATGTTCATTGAATTAACTGTTGTTATTTTCAAAGATATGAACATGAATTGGCCTTTGAGGGAAGGAAAAAGAGGGATTATGTGAAAGAGTGTTAAAAGCTTTTAATATTTCACAAACCTTGGGAAGCAGCATAAGCAATGTTGATTTAGCAACCCACCCCCCAACACAAGCAGTACCAATCTTGCCTTCTAGGAACTATTTGTGAAATGGTAGTAGAGCAAGGGGAGGGACGGCAGCATGGTATAGCCTGATCTGGCCAGATCTTACAAGCTAAGCAGGGTTGGTGTTTGGGTGACCTCCAAGGGAGACTGTGCAGAGGAAGGCAATGGCAAACGACCTGTGCTTCAAACTTGCCTTGAAAGCCCCTTGCTGGGGTCGCTAATACGTCAGCTGTGACTTGACAACATTTTACACACACACATAAATGTGTGCCCATAAATGCTCTTCTGCCAGTGGCTTCCCACTCACCCAGTACCAGCATTACTAGCTGCCAACATTTGATCAGAGGTGATGGAACACCTGTTAGCAGTTGAGGCACACTTCCTGTTCATTTGCATATCATCCTGTGATTTTGACCAACACTGGCCACTGGCTATGGTGCATATCCTCACCATTCTTAAATAAGATATAAGAAAGGAACTGCTTTTGTAGCACAGGGGTGGAGCCTCTTGGCTCTGATGAAACTGTTTCTTCACTGTTCGCCATTCTGGATCTAAAACTTAGTGAGTGTGGTGTAGTAGAGAGAGTGCAGGAATAGAATCTAAGAAACTTGGGTTGGAATCCTCACTCTGCCATGGAAACTCATTGGGTGAGCTTCAGGTAGGGTTGCCAACCTCCAGGTGATGGCTGTAGATCTCCTGCTATTACAACTGATCCCCAGCCAATAGAGATCAGATCAGCTTGGGAAAATGGCCGCTTTGGCAATTGGACTTTATAGAATTGAAATCTCTCCCCTCCTGTCCTCCTCAGGGTCAGCCCCAAAAACCTCCTGCCAGTAGCAAAGAAAGATTTGGCAACCCTAGCTTCAGCCAGTCTCTCTCTCTCTCTGATGAACTAAACAGGGTTGTTGCGAGGAAATAGAGGAGGGGAGAACAATGCAGTAAGCCACTTTGGGTCCCCCATTGTGAAGAAAAGCAGAGTATGAATAAATAATTTTAGAAGACCATTGTATAAGAAAACACAAGCCTGGCAGATCACAACAAACATATCGTATAATCTTGATAAAATAACTATGAGAACATTTCACTCAGCCAGACTCAGTCAGTCAGTACAGTCACTTACCAAAAGTGATGCCCATCATAACAAAAATGCAAGCATAGAACTAAAATAATATTTTGTTACCTGAATTTTAAAATATTTTCCATAAAAATGCAGTTTGAAAAGAATCAAGCCACCACATAATCAATTTCCCTAAAAAAACAACAACCACATAACTATTAAATTTTTTTAAATGGATGCTTTCATGCTGCACAGACATCAACTGATATCAAAATAAGTCTCAGGGCTTTCTTCCCATGGCATTTTAAAAGATCTGATAAATTGCTTGTGTGATCATGTGAAAATTTAATCATACCAAAGAGTTGGCCTAATGTACTTTAATTTGGCCAAATCATTCTGGACAAAGATTTCTTTCAAATTGAATCTAACTTGTGGCTAGACTGATGATGAAAAAGAACCCAAATTTACTAATTAAGCACACCTTTTCTGGAGCCAGGAGTCTCCTAGCTGAGGGCTCTAGTCTGAAGTTGTTCCCAGCTGTACTGGTCTAAAAGAACAATCCAAAAACCCAAAACACAATCCATATAATACCTTTTATTAGGACAAACCAAATGATACATAACAGTGTGCCAGCTTTCAAGTTCTCCAGAACTCTTTGTCAGGAGACAGTGAAGTGGGTAGAGGCAGAGGTGAGAGGCAGTATCTTTTGTGGATCAGCCACTGGCTCTCGTGTTCCAAAGTGGAACCATCTAAAAATTGGATTGTCTGAAAGAAGAAGAGTTGCTTTTTATACCTCACTTTTTTGGG
Source organism: Euleptes europaea (assembly GCF_029931775.1). Taxonomy (NCBI): domain Eukaryota; kingdom Metazoa; phylum Chordata; class Lepidosauria; order Squamata; family Sphaerodactylidae; genus Euleptes; species Euleptes europaea. The sequence continues at coordinate 27,949,220 of NC_079317.1, forward strand.
ATTAAAGCTCAGACTATTAGCCTATGTTCTATCACCTCTCGTCAAATATTGGCAGCGAGTGTTCTGATTTCATTAGAATATGTATGTATATATGTATTTCTTTATTTTACAAAATCTCTGCCCAGCCCTTCTGTACTCATAAGGACTACTAAGGAGGCTAACAAATTAAAACACACATAGTAAAAGCACATTAAAAAACACATTAAAACCAATAAAAATATATATCATTCAAAAAATTAAAACCAGGGCTAAAATATGTACTCAAACATTAAAAAAAACACAATTAAAATATTGGGCAGGAAGAGAAGTCTTTACTTGCTGGCAGAAGATAGTAACAGAAGGAGATAGATAAATCTCCTTGGGGAGAAAGTTTCAGAGTTTTGTGACCACGACTGAGAAGGTTCTCTCCCAGATTGCTACCCACCTGATCTCAAAAGGCAAGGGCACCCAAAGCAGGGCCGCCAAAGATGTTGTTGTAGTCAGGTAGTTTGATAAGGTAGTAGGCAGTCCTTCAGGTATGTTGGTCCAAAACCATATAGGGCTTTAAGGGTCAGCACCCGCACTTTGAATTATGCCAAGAAACCGATTGAGAGCAATGTAGATGGGCCATGACTGGAGTAATTTGGCCAAATTTGGATGGCGAGCTATGAAGACTAGGCGAGCCTGGGTTGAACTTAATGGATGAGTGACTTTTATTTATATTGCAATTATATATCATATTTTAAAATCATGTTCTTAATGGCTCCCCCATGAGTGAGTGACTATTTTTATCAAATATTTATTGGTGTATATAATCGTTATCCTGTTACTATGTATATATTTTTTATCTGCTGGTCTTGGACGGTATTAAAGTTATTGATTGACTGGAGTAATATGGTCCTTATGACCACTCCAGATAACATTCTGGCAGCAGCTTTCTGAATAGGGTTGCCAGCTCCGGGTTGGAAAATACCTGGATATTTTGGGGGTGGAGCCTGAGGAAGGCGGGGTTTGGAGAGGGGAGAGACTTCAATGCCATAGAGTCTAATTGCCAAAGCAGCCATTTTCTCCAGGTGAACTGATCTCTGTCCCTTGGAGATTGATTTTAATAGTGGGAGATCTCCAGCTACCACCTGAAGGTTGGCAACCCTATTTTTGAACCAAATGAATTTTCCAAACACTTTGCAAGAGCAGCCCCATATAGAGCACATGGAAGTAATTTAATTTAGATGTAATGAGGGCAAGCACCACAATGGGCAGATATTTTATCCCCAGGAAAGGCCACAGTTGGCTAACCACTCAAAGCTGGTAAAAGAGCTGCCTGCTCATCTAGCAATAAACCTGGCTTCAAGAGTACCTCCAGACAAAGGACTTGTTCCTTCAAGGGCAATACAACCCCATCCAGAGAAGCTGATACCAGCAGCACATCTGTCTTGTCTTGATTAATCTTCAGTTTATTCCACTGTGTGAGTCTGTGCAATACATTTGCACAGAATGGAGCCACCATGCGGTCATTTCAGCTTCTTTACCAAGATGCCCTCAAACAGCCAACTAGATATTCCATTATATTTTAAGTGCTTTAAAAAACACTTATTTAAAATTGTGTTTATCTGTCATAAATAATTGTGTGAACCAGGCATGCACAACTTGTGACCAAACAACCAAAAGAAGGCCACCGGTTATATATGACAGCCCATAATTTCCAACTGACATCAGCTTGGCAAGTGAGCCTGATATGAACTTAGGGCTGTTGATTCGGTAAAAAACAAACTGAAAAAATACTGAATAAATGCCATTTCAGTAAATTTCTGGTTTGGGTTTACCAAATCAGCAAAATCCGTGAGGTTGGCAAAGCCAAATTTGCCATTCCTGAAAGTTCGGCTTTATCAGGAACATCTTTCTGTGGCTCCTGGGGGGGGGGGCATTTTTGCAGGTAGAGGTCCCAAATTTTTAAGGTTAGCTAGAAGGGACTCTCCTTGCAAGATCCCCCAAGTTTGGTGAAGATTAGGTCAGGGGGTCCGGAGTTATGGGGTCTGGAAGGGGTCACCCCATCCTCCTCCATAGGAATGCATTGGCAAAGTGGCTGTGTTCAGAATCTTTAGTGTGATCTTTGCAATGTATCTTTGCAAAGTTTGCCCCGTGCCTCCATAGAGATACAATGTAGATTGTGAGGAGTGAGTTCCAAAGCTGAAGTGGCAGCACCAAAAAGGCCTAAAGGAAATTCCTACAACATTCACCTTACTTCCAAAGTTTGGGGCACCCAGATAAGATCCTCTGTAGAAATTTTTAGCAAACAGGTAAGAATTCTTAGGAGTCCTTTTAATCTCGTTGTGTTTAGATCTTTAAAGGTAATCATCAGAATTTAGAATTGTGCCTGGAAACAAATAGGTAAGAAGTGTAACTCTTTCAAACCTGGTGTGATGTGTTCCCAGTGTGATGGCTACATTTGGTTTTCAAGTGACTGATGGCTTTTGAATTTGATAGTTCTCATCTTACCAAAAACACAGTGATTCCTGAGTTATTCTGTTTTCATTCCTTGATGCCACTGTGGAAAAATGCTCTCTACTCTAGAAGTTAACCCAATAATTCAAACATTGGGACTGCACTCTATTAATGTCTTGGAACCTGGCTGCAAACTTGTAGCTGGCAGAAAGGAGGGGGGCAGAAGACGAGTCATCAAGGCCCAAGCACAGAGTACTTTATGGCTGACAAATGCTAATGGCTCTGGCTGAAGTAGAACAATAGGTTTACCATCTCACATCTTGCCAAAAATATCACACCCAAAGGATAGAGACTTGGACAGCCAAATGGCTAGATAGCAATTCCTTCCCCTTGAAGCAGGAAAATCAGAATGACCCCAAGGGGAGATTATAATTCCTCTGGACAAGGAGAAAGAAGCTCTTCTCCATCTTGCTCTTATTTTGACCAGGGAGGCACAAGCCATGGGGGACTAAATCTTTACCTAGGGACAATGGGGAGAAGTCCCAGCTTGGAGAACTAAGACAATGATGGACTTTTAAATTCTGCAACTACAAGAAATAATAGGCTATCCTAATTAAATGTTTTGGATAAATACCAAGAGTAGGGTGAGAGGACTGCACATTTCACAATTTCTTGGTATCGTCACTCAGCCTGATGCTTGATAAGACCATGTGTACTTTTCATTATTGTTTATTAATCTTTCTTACATTTTGAATGCTTGAAGCCTGATTTTGAAGCTGAAACCACACTATACCTGTTTGGTCTTGTTATCTAAAGAGTAGTGAAGGGAGAGGGGCACTGAGTAACCCTACTTGGGGCCTCCTGATAAAGTTGATGTGGGTCACCAAAAGCTCACACCAGAACAGATTTCTTTTATAACAACTGAATTCTGTCCTTGTTTTCTCTCAGAGATGAAAATAGGAATCCTGCACCTATGGGGGGGATTCTGAAATGTATGTTTCACTGTAATTCACACCCACGACATCAAAATGGAGATAATACTGCTCACAGGCCTAATAGGGTATTTGCAGAATACAGTAGCAATGACTAGAAAAAGCTGAGTGGTAATGGCAACCACACTATAAATTGTGACAAGCGACCAACAATATTGACAGAAACTCCGTATGCAGAACTTGTTCCCTTGCCTCAGCTTTTAGAGAGAAATTACATTCCAGAGCTGATGCGTTCCCCCCCCCTCAACTTGGTATTTCTGATGAAGAAACCATTTCTGAACACTTTTATTAAATTTTTATTAAATTGACTTCCCACACATATAAAACATTTCTCTGGGATTTAGTATCATTTAAGGGCTAATTACAGAAAGTGAAGACTTCACATTTCTCAGCCCGCTGCCTTTCAGTTGCTGAGTGGAAAAAAGGGGGGTGGGGAGACAAGACCAAAATTTAAGTTTCAAATGAAACTCAGCAAGTCAGAAAGCTATAAATATCACAGGGGAAAGAAAGCTTGAAATGTCAATGTGTTTCAATATGAGTTTTAGAAAATATGTGGACAACTCAGTGTATAGCACATGCTTTGAGTATAGCAAGAGCAAGATCCAGTTCCTGGGAAAGCTCCTTTCCTGAGGCCCTGAAGTGTCAGTAGGGCTGTCAATTCGGTTCGGCCCGAACTGAAAATCAGCCGAATTTCACCTGATTCGGTGGTTTTTAGTTCGGGAGGAACCGAACTCAAAACTGGCGGGCAACCGGGAGGGCCGAATTCAGCGAGTTCGGGAGTTCGCAAATAAATTCGGCAAATTCGGCCGTCAGTAAGCAGCATAACCGTCAGTAAGCAGCATTCTCCTCCCCCGGCCAATCGGTGGGCAAGCTGGGTCTTCTTCTGGCCAATCAGTCAGGATTGAGTACTGGAGGAATCAGCTGATGTGCGGCCCGGCCAGGGAGAGAGAGAGAGAGAGCGAAATCCTCGTGTGTGTGTGTGGGGTGCTTGTGCACATTCGCTCCTTTCTGTGGCTGCAGGGGGCGTATTTTTGGGGGTACACACACAAAACTTTTAGTGGAGCTTCAGATGAAGCTTCTTAAGATACCCCCCAAGTTTTGCAAACATTGGGTCAGGGGGTCCCGAGATATGGGCTCCCCCCTTTTTCTTTCCATGGCTGCAGGGGGCGCATTTTTGGGGGTACAGACCCCAAACTTTTAGTGGAGCTTCAGATGAAGCTTCTTAAGATACTCCCAAAGTTTTGTAAACATTGGGTCAGGGGGTCTCGAGATATGGGCTCTCCCCCTTTTCCCTCCCCCCTTTTCCATTTATGTGGCTGCAGGGGGCGCTTTTTTGGGGATATAGCCCCCAAACATTTAGCATAGCTTCAGACAGTTATTCTTAAGATACCACCCAAGTTTTGTAAAGATGGGTTCAGTGGGGGCAGAAATATCGCCTCCCCCCTTTTCTCTTTCCATGGCTGCAGGGGGCGCATTTTTTGGGGTGCAGATCCCAAACTTTGAGCGGAGTTTCAGACCAGTGTTCTTAAGAGACCACCCAAGTTTTGTGAACATATGGGCTTTCCCCTTTCCCCTTTTCCCTATTGGGATGAATGGATCAGCGAGCCGATCCTGTGTGCATCTTCTCCAGAGCAAAACGTCCCGTGCCTAATTGGAATCATCTTGGATTACAAGTCCTCCCCAGCCCCTCCTGATGGAACAGAAGACAGCCACAGTAAGACCCCTTTGGGGGCTTTAATCTATAACTTTTCTCCTGTGCATGTGTGTGTGTGTGGGGGAAAGCAGAGTCTGTGTGTGTGTGTGGGGAGGGAGCAGTTTCTGTGGGTGGGGGGGAAGCCAAAGGGGGCTGTCGTCGGTTCTGCCTGGGGTGTGTGTTCCCCCTCGAGTCTCTTGCTCCCTGGTTTGAGGGGGGAGGTTTCAGTTGTGTGTCTTCTGGTTTTTCCATGTTGCAAAGGTGTTGTTTTACAAGGTTGAGTTGCTTTGCAAACTGTTGTCGGGACTGGGAGCTTTGTGCGTGGGTGGCAAGCTCTGCTGAGAGATGCACAACATTAAGGGTGGGGGGGACCCCTTTCAGGGCCCATATCTAAGCCCCCCCTGACCCAATCTTTACAAAACTTGGGGAGTCTTTCAATAAACGTCCTTTGAAGCTCTGCTGAAAGTTTGGGACCTCTAACCCCAAAAATGCCCCCCCCAGAGCCGCGGAAAGGCGCGATTGTGTTTTTAATGGCTTTATTCGGCCGAATTTTTTTTCCGAACTTTGAATTCCCGCCGAATTGAACGGATCCGAAGTGGGGGAGTTTGGACTTCAGCACATCCTGAATCTAAACGGGCCGAATTCGGCCGAATCAGAACTATACCGAATTTTTTTAAATTCAACAGCCCTAAGTGTCAGTATGGGAAAAAATGAAGCATCTGGTAGTAGTCACATTCTAGAAGTCCTAGGATCACTTTCTGGCATCTCCAATTCAAGGATCCTAGAGAACAGATCCATCAATGTTTCAGAAAGAAAGTTTCCCAAGTGGTAGTCATGTTAGTCTAGGGTTGCCAACTCTGGGTTGGGAAATACCTGGAGATTTTGGGGGTGGAGTCTGAAGAGGGTGGGATTTGGGGAGGGGAGGGACTTCAATGGGGTAGAATGTCATAGCGGCCATTTTCTCCAGGGGAACTGATCTCCGTTGCCTGGTGATCATTTGCAATAGCGGGAGATCTCCAGCCACCACCTGGGGGATATGGAAAAACTCACAGTACTGATAATAAAGTTCACTACTATCGTTTCTTCCGCTGGTAGCCGCGAGGTCCGGCACCATGGGAAAAATTTCTATTGTGCCCTTGAGACCTCAATTGATAAGACCTAGCGGAAGAATTAGAACCATAAGAGCTGTACGAACTGATGCTCTCATGGTCTGATCCAACTTGATCGGAATCGTGGTTAGCAGATCTTCTATTTCTATTCCTGTTAAAGTTAGTGTTCTCTCTAAATTCCCAATTATAAATTCTGTTTTTAGCATAATCGTCCTTATCACAATTGAACTTGCACAACTTATAACTTTTGATGTTAGCTACATAAGCTGCTAAATCCTTTTCCATAATAGCAATTTGTGTTTTAAAGTCCTGATCAGATAAGTCTTTTTTGATATTACTTTTAGTTCACCTGGAGAAAATGGCTGCTTTGGCAATTAGACTCTATGGCATTGAAGTCCCTCCCCTCTCCAAACCCCGCCTTCCTCAGGCTCCACCCCCAAAATATCCAGGTATTTTCCAACCCGGAGCTGGCAACCCTATTCAGAAAGCTTGCCGGTATGTAGCTAACATCAAAAGTTATAAGTTGCGCAAGTTCAATCGTTTGAAATTTTTCCCATGGTGCCGGACCTCTAAGAGGGACCTGGCAATCCTACATAGAGTCTCTCTTCTGAAGCAGCCATTTTCTCCAGGGAAATAGATCTCTGTAGCCTGGAGATCAGCTGTAAAAATGGGAGATCTCCAGGCCTTTACCTGGTGGTTGCTTGTCTGAAGCATGCAAAAACTGACTAACTTAAGGTATGAAACAACATGTTTTGAAGAGTCAATTAAACGTTCTATAAAAGAGGTACTGTTGAATTATTGGAAATTATGAGTAAGGAAATTCAAGTCTTTGTTTTAGTCAGGATGGCAGAAAGTGTTTAATTAAGAAAGTCACAGACAACTTCTCAGGCTGATTCACACACACAGGATAGTCTCCTTTGGGAAGCATGTATAAGTACATACTCTCGATGACTGAAACAAATTTGGCTATCATTCTTCAAAGCAATACACAGTGCAGGGGAATATGATGATGAATTTCCCGTATTTCCAGCAAGATCTTACATCCTGTTTACAACTGATGACTTAGTTTCAGGTTATTTATTAGAATCACATATGTGAGTCCGTAGAATTAACCAATTTTGTGAACAGACATGATGTCCAGCCACATTCTCATGCATAAAATATACCAGGAGTGCTTGTTGAGCTTGAGGACGTTTTTAGAATTTTGAGAACATTGAGTGAGGCCCACCACAAAATGCCCTCCATGGAAGCTGGGGCTAGGGTTGCCAGGTCCCTCTACTCAACCGGCGGGAGATTTTGGGGGCGGAGCCTGAGGAGGGTGGGGTTTGGGGAGGGGAGGAACTTCAATGCCATAGAGTTCAATTGCCAAAGCGGCCATTTTTCTCCAGGTGATCTGATCTCTATCAGCTGGAGATCAGTTGAATTAGCAGGCGATCTCCTGCTACTACCTGGCAGTTGGCAACCCTAGCTGGGGCCAATCACAAAAATGCCAAGTCAAGTCAGAGATTGCTTTTTTCCAGATGGGTGCTTTCCACTTGGGCTTTTCTGAAGCATCTTCTGCTCAAGTGAAGAATATAATTTAATTTGCTCTGGCCTACTAGTGCAAAGACCCTTCCTTGGCTGGAAAGCTTTGTGAGCGCCCCCTCACTGGCAGTCTTTAAGCAGAGGCTGGACAAGCACTTTTTGGGGATGCTCTAGGCCAGGGGTGTCAAACATAAGGCCCAAGGGCCGGATTCGGCCCCTTGAGAGCTCAAGCCAGCCGAGGCAGCCACCCCCACTTCCACTCTCAATCTGGGCTGGTGAGGCCTAGCCTGGCCCAGACCAAGTGTCATTTATGTCATATCTGGCCCTTGGAACAATTGAGTTTGACATCCCTGCTCTAGGCTTATCCTGCATTAAGCAGGGGTTGGGCTAGATGGCCTGTATGGCCCCTTCCAACTCTATGATTCCTTCATTTCTCTTGTTCAGCATGAGCTCAGTGGTCGTGCGCAGGCTAAATACCCTTTTTATACCAGCAGTTCAAGGTGCTCTGCAACTCATGTCAGAGGCAGATGCAAATAACACCAGGGTTTGAAGGAGCTTCTTGATAATAGAGCTGGAGTTACAGAGCTTATGGTACCATATTCCCCCTCAGGGGACATGTTCTGAGTCTGGATTCTTTATTCCTAAATGGTGTTATCCAGCTGCTTATTCTGCAACAAGGATCAGTTGTGGAATATGGCCATCATCATCAAATGTATACTTCTCTGAACTCTTTGGGGAGGGACTGTGGCTCAGTGGTAGAACATATTCTTTGTCGAAAGCCTCAGGTTCAAACCCTTGCACCTGCAGTTAAAAAGATCAGGTGGTAGGTGATGTGAAAAATCTCCACCTGAGACCCTGGACAGCCACTGTTAGAATAGATAAGAATTGACTATGATAGACCAGTGATCTGATTCAGTATAAGGCAGCTTCATGTGTTCATGTGTGTCTCTCGGGCCTCAAAGGCTTTCAAAGCTTGGGGTGGCATTTTGATTTCCTGTTTATTTCCCAGGGGCCCCTCTTGTGGCAGAACTTGCTGCAACCCCTTATTGCATTGCATAAACTGACAATGACACTTGAAGCTGCATTCTAACTTCGGCACTAGTGAGTACTTTTCAGTGTTCCATCTTTTTCCCTTGCTGCTACAAGATGTTTCATTGATCTGTAAAGATATTTTCTTTTTGCTACATTTTTAACTGTCTGCTTTTATGCAAAGGCTTCATTGTTGCTCAGCCTCTTTATTGATGCAGAGAAGACTTGTAGGCAGTTTGCCCTCCGTTAATGGCTCTGCTAGGGACAATGCACATCCTCACAGAGGTGCACGTCCAGGCACTAATGCCAGATATGGATATAGGATACCATTAGATGCTTACAGTTGAGCATTCCTCTGGAAAATAAATGGTCTTGTCTCCTTGGTGCCATTTGCTGAAACTGGACAAGCAATGATTATAGCAGACTCTGAATTGCATAGTACTAGGAATGTGCCTACCTCACTAGGGTTAAATGCTTGTCCTTAGTAAAGAAGATGGGAATTCTATACAATTAACAAATGAAACATCTCTTTTGTTAGAGAGAGCGGTGGTTTCGTGGCAAAACTCTTACCTAACCCCTCTCCAGATTCATAAAATATAATAAACTGGATTTTGGCTGCAATCCTAAGAATGCTTTCCTGGGAGTAAATGCCATTGATTCATCATCATCAAAATGTATTTTGATACAAAATCAGCTCCAGAAGATTAACAAATGGTTGGAATAAAAATAAAAGTAAACACATATAATGTGGCAAATATAAAACAGTAAGTATAAAGTGAGAAAGAAACAGAGAAGAGGCAGATTTGCTAACCAGGCAGAGTTGCTAAGACCTAGTCAGCTGCTTTCATATCTCGCGGGCCCACAGGCGAAATTTAGCAACTTTATAAGTTATCTCCTGGGAAGAGTCAGCACGAAGAAAGGAGGGATAAAATTGTTCAGATCTTCCTGGTATGATTGACAAAGCTGCAGCTATACTGATGTTGAATATCATTATAAAATGGGCTGTACAGCAGAACATGTTCAATGGACTCTACTTTCCCAGTATTACATGGACAGAGTAATTGAGAAAGAGGGATACGATGGTATCTGCCTTCCAGAAGGGCTCAGGGTAAAGTATTAAAATGTGCCAGTATGTGGTTGAAAATATTTAATACACTGCAAAATAACTGGATATTTCTGCATCTGTGAAATAGAATGTGCCATTGATTAAAATGGGACATACGTCTGAGTAGACCAGCTTAGGATTGCTCCTCTTTAATGAACTCTTGATTCTGCACACTTAGGGTTCCAGTGCGGTGTAGTGGTTAAGAGCGGTGGTTTGGAGCAATGGACTCTGATCTGGAGAACCGGGTTTGATTCCCCACTCCTCTACATGAAGCTAGTTGGGTGACCTTGGGCTAGTTACACTCTCTCAGCCCCACAAGGTGTCTGTTGTGGGGAGAGGAAAAGAAGGTAATTGTGAGCCAGTTTGATTCTTCCTTAAGTGGTAGAGAAACTCCTCCTCCTCCTCCTCCTCCTCCTCCTCCTCCTCCTCCTCCTCCTCTTCTTCTTCTTCTTCTTCTTCTTCTTCTTCTTCTTCTTCTTCTTCTTCTTCTTCTTCTTCTTCTTCTTCCCTCCTGTGTGTTATGCCATCTAATGGGCTGCCAGCCTTCTGGGCAATCTCTGGCTCAAAAGCTCCACCCAGCAATGCTGCCATGCCTCACTTTTCCTTGAGTGCATGACAAGTTGTGCATGGGGAGTATCTGAGCCTCATTCACCCTCCCCTTCCCCCAGCTTTCAGTTGTTTTGTGTCTTCCAATGGGTCATCCAGCCCCAATATTATTTTACTCCTACTGGAATTAGTTCTCCAGAGTCCAGAGTCACAGGCCCCTGGATTAACCATTAAGCAAAATAAGCATGTGCTTAGGGCATCAAGGGAAGGGGGGGCACCACAGAAATTTTCCATTGCTGGATTTACCATGGACTGAAAATGGTGAAGCTGAACCAGGGTCCGCAATAGTATTTTGCCAGTAGGAGAAAACATTATTTTCCATCATTTTGTAAGTTTTGTTTCATTTCAAAGAATGAAATTTTATTTGATGGTTTATTATTGTTTATATTTTGAATTACATATATATTGGGGCACCAAAATCTTTTAAGTGCTTAGGGCCTCTAAAGGTCTTAATCCAGCCCTAGTCACAGGCAGCATTAATGTTATTCAATTAAAGAGAACTTTAGCTAGGGTTACAGCCAAGCAACAGCCAAATCACATGGTACGGCTCTTCAGAAATGAGGTGAGGTTTTCTTTAGAATCATAGAGTTGGAAGGGACCACTAGGGTCATCTAGTCCAACCCCCTGCACAATGCAGGAATTTTACCACTACCTCCCCCTCACACACCCCAGTGACCTCTACTCCATGCTCAGAAGATGGCCAAGATGCCCTCCCTCTCATGAACTGCCTAAGTTCATTGAATCAGCATTTCTGACAGATGGCCATCTAGCCTCTGCTTAAAAACCTCCAAGGAAGGAGCACTTAACACCTCCCGAGGAAGCCTGTTCCACTGAGGAACAGCTCTAACTGTTAGAAAATTCTTCCTAATGTCTAGATGGAAACTCTTCTGATTTAATTTTAACCCATTGGTTCTAGTCCAACTATCTGGGGCAACAGAAAACAACTCGGCACCATCCTCTATATTACAGCCCTTCAGGTACTTGAAGGTGGTTATCATATCCCCTCCCAGTCTTCTCCTCTTCAGGCTAAACATACCCAGCTCCTTCAGCCTTTCCTCATAGGACGTGGACTTCAGACCCCTCACCATCTTTGTTGCCCTCCTCTGGACATGTTCCAGCTTATCTACATCTTTCTTAAATTGTGGTGCCCAAAACTGAACACAATATTCTAGGTGAGGTCTAACCAGAGCAGAGTAAAGTGATACCATCACTTCACGTGATCTGGACACTATACTTCTGTTGATGCAGCCCAAGATTGCATTTGCCTTTTTAGCTACTACATCACACTGCTGACTCATGTTCAGTGTTTGGTCTACTAAGACCCCAAGATCCTTAGCAGCACACACTGCTGCTAAGTCAAGTCCCCCATCCTATAATTATGCATTTGATTTTTCCTACCTAAATGCAGAACTTTACATTTATCTCTGTTGAAATGCATTTTATTGGTTTTAGCCCAATTCTCCAGCCTCTCAAGATCATCCTGTAACCTGGCTCTGTCTTCTACTGTATGTGCTGCCCCTTCCAATTTAGTATCATCTGCAAATTTAATAAGCATCCCCTCTATTCCTTCATCCAAATCATTTATACAGATATTGAACAACACGGGGCCCAGGACAGATCCCTGAGGCACTCCACTAGTCACTCCTCTCCAAGTGGATGAGGAACCATTAACAAGCACTCTTTGGGTGCGATCTATCAACCAATTACAGATCCATCTAACTGTTAACAGGATCTAAATCACATTTTCCCAATTTGTCAACAAGAATATTATGGGGAACCTTACTGAAATCTAGATAAACTATGTCTACAGCATTCCCCTGATCCAGCAAGGTAGTAACTTTCTCAAAAAAGGAGATAAGATTAGTCTGACATGACTTGTTCTAGAGAAACCTGTGCTGGCTCTTAGTAATCAGAGCCATCCTTTCTAAATGCTCAAAGACTGACTGTTTGATGATTTGTTCAAAAACTTTTCCCTGTATAGAAGTCAAGCTGATGGGTCAGTAGTTACCGGGATCCTCCTTTTTCCCCTTCTTGAAAATGGGGACAACATTTGCCCGCCTCCAGTCTTCTGGCACCTCACCTGTTCTCCAAGAATTCTCAAAAATAATGGTAAGAGGCTCAGAAATTACATCTGCAAGTTCTTTAAGTATCCTTGGATGCAATTCATCTGGCCCTAGGGACTTTGTTTCATTTTAAAAAAAGTAGGTGTTTGTGCACTACCCCAATGCCAGTCCTCGACTGCTTTGCATGTCGCAATGGCTGGCCTTTGCTCCCAAACATTCCCTGGTGATGCTGTCAATCAGCTGTAGTATGGGCAGTGGCTCCTAAAAGATGCCCTCCCCTGTATTGCCTCCCAGTCAGGGTTGGGGTTCTCCTTGACATATGGAAGCTTGCCATGGGGAATCCTATATTTTGGATCAGTGTTCCACAGAAACAGTTCCCAACAATGTTACACGATTGTGGTTGATTCTTAAATGATCCAGTAGCATCATGCCAACAAGAAGAAGGAAGGCACACCAAACACTAGAAGAAAATACAAGGCCTTAAATGTGCTGTTAGAAATTCGATATAAAATTCCGAATGTGTTTCCAAATATGTCCTTGGGATTATTTTTTTTTGAACACACGAGTATAGATAAAAAGAATTTCTCCTTCTGATGAAACTGAAGAGGACAAGTATTTGGAAACACTCCAAGAACTTCATATTAAAAGTCTCACTGAAGTTTGGTAGCTTTGTCTTCGCATGCTTCTCAAGTAAGGTCATGAAAACCACAGCAGGAATGTATCCACCTGTTTATACAATACTTCACAGGCTCCTTCTGCCTAGGGATAGTGAGGATGGAATACATGGAGTCTCTTCCTCCGCTTAGCTCAAAATTAATCTCTTTTATAAGGAGAAGTGTTAACGTATCTATAACAATAAAAAAGATCTGTCCATGCATCTCTCTGACTGTGGCTAGCATAATTAATCAGCAATGAAGCTAGGAGTACCACAATTGGTCACCAGGGTCAGGATGATCATGGGAGTTCAGTGTCAAGCATGAAGGGAATCTTAATATCCTGCCCCATGTAAACTCCAAAAACCTCCACCCACCCCCCTGCTTTTTGCATTGGAAGCCATGGTTATCTCTGGCAGATGTAATTCATTTGAAAATAAAGCCAGGCACTTGAAAATTGGCCACTCAACTAGTGGTATTCACTCTAGGGTTGCCAGCCTCCAGGTGGGACCCAGAGATTTCCTGGTATCACACCCGATGACAGAGCTCAATTCCCTTGGAGAAAATGGCTGCTTTGGAGGGTGGACTTTCTTGACATTGTAGCCTGCTGAGGTCCCTCCCCTTTTCAAACCCTGCCCTCACCAGGCTCACCCCCAACATCTGCAGGTGTTTTCTGACTCAGAGCTGGCAAAACTAGTTAACTCACTCAGCTGGTAATGATCAAGCATCTAGTAACTAGGTGCCAAGAAATCAAGTGATGTACATGTGTGTGTGAATCTCCTCCCAGGTTCAGTTTTGGATCTGTGTGCTGCATTCCTCTATTGCAGCCACTCCAGCATGTATCTATCACAGCTGTCATCTACTTATGAAGCAAATATAACAACTGATAGCAACATTCTTGTGTTCAGACTTTAATGCCTTAAAAACTTTTCCTGAAGCTGATCACAGTGTTCAATTAAATCCCTTCGATTAATGCATTTTTTGTCCCATAGTCAGCAAGTGATACTAACAGTCTATACACCTTTTATGGAGACAAATAAAGCAAATAATCAACACACTTAAAAAAAAGATTGCCAAACTCCATTTGCAATTTCTCTAAATGCCATCTGCTATGAGATTTTGCTTGCTATCTCAGTAATTCTGTTTTCAGATTATGTCCCCTGCATTAACGTGGATGCAAATGGTAGAGAAACACATGGTTTCCTTTCAGATTTCTCTTCCTAGTGATAGCAGTTGTGAACTTTTTGGCTAGTTAATCAACCTAAATGATCAACTTCTTCTTGCATCAACTTCTGATGAAATGTATGCCTGCTAAGGGAGTTGTGCATTCTTGATGTCTCTGTGTCTGGCCTGATCTTTTTAACCAAACAAATTAGTTAAGGAATGTAAATGTAGAAATCCAGCCTAAACAGCCATCAAACCAGGCTGATACAGAACCTTTGCCCGCACCGAAGTCTCACAGAAATGGAAGGTTTATTACAGATTCAAATAATGGCATATAAAATTCAATGCTGCATCTTTCTGTTGCTCAGTACAAGGGAAACTTGTCTTATCAATGGACTGTTCTTAAGATTGTGTTAGGCTTTGCCCAGTGCTTAAAAGACTTGACATGTCCTGAAAATGGTGGGGGGGCTCTTGTCCTAACTGGGAGTAAGGATTAGAAAATCTTTTTATCCATAGTTATACTAGGACAAGAGACTAGGACACGGAGTAATGGATTTAAACTAAGAGATAAGCAATTCCACCTAAATATCAGGAAGAACTTTCTGATGGTAAAGGCAGTTCGACGGTGGAATGCGCTGCCTTGGGGGGTGGGGGTGGATTCCCCGTCTTTGGAGGTCTTTAAGCAGAGGTTGGATGGCCATCTGTCGGGAGTGCATTGATTGTGGGATCCTGCATGGCAAGGGGGTTGGTCTGGATGGCCCTTGGGGTATCTTCCAACCTGGTGTGATTTTTGTGATTTTTTAAATTTATATTAATCTATTTATTCAAAAATATTAATATACTATCCTGTTTCCCAAATAAATGGGACCCAATGTGAATAACACAATAAAACAATTTAAAATAAATGTTCAGCAAATTAAAAACAACCAGCAAAACTAATACTCATTTTAAAAAAATCTGATCCCCAAATTCTGACTACAACACAACTGTGATCCCCAAAACCTACTTAAGTTCTGACCAACTATCATCATCTTACATTCTAATAGCCAAATCTGCCAAATCTGAGGATACTTAAATCCAGTGACTGGAGTTGTGAGTGGGCAAGACAGACCTTTGTACAAACCTGAAAAGGACCGCAGGTTTGAAGAAAAAAAAAAGTGAAATCTAAAAAAAATACATTGGGGGTTTAAAAAACCCCGAAATGGAAAAAAGAGTATCTGTAGCTTTAAGCAACAGATTCCCTCAGTGCTCGGAAACCACAGCAATCCAGGCTTCGATTTCTGTGCGTAAAAGGCAAGGTGGAGGGGGCAGGGCTCCTTCCAGACCTATTTTGGCCTTTGAGGAAGGACTCACTGGGGAGAAGCTTAGGGTTGCCAGATCCAGGTTGGGACATTCCTGGAGATTTTGTAGTGAAGTCTGAGGAGGAAAAGGGGTTTTTTTTGGGGGGGGGAGGGCCTGAGCAGGCTATATTGCCATAGAGTCCATCCTCCAAAGCAGCCATTTTCTCTAGGGGAACTGCCTCTGTAGCAGTTGTCTTCAATCCATGGGTTTGTCAAGCCCTACCTGGTGGGTTACAAGCCCCTCTAAGGGTACCACTTTTGCTGCCATTTAGAAGGATGATGCTAGTGCACATGCTTCTCTTTGCATGAAGGCAGGTGGCTAGATGAGATCACTCAGTGGTACAGAGGATTTCTCCTTGTCTTGGCTTGTTCCTTAATATGGTGTACCCCTTGGTGCTCGGCTTGTGTTTCCTCTCTCTTGCTCTCTTCATCTAGTGCCCAAGGTAATGGTTTATCCATAACATTGGCTCATCCTCTACCAGTTATGGGACCCTGATGTGACATACTTGCAGTACAGTGTGAAAAGATTGAAGGCCACCGTTCTACAGTACGCT
This sequence comes from Euleptes europaea, assembly GCF_029931775.1. Taxonomy (NCBI): domain Eukaryota; kingdom Metazoa; phylum Chordata; class Lepidosauria; order Squamata; family Sphaerodactylidae; genus Euleptes; species Euleptes europaea. The sequence goes on from NC_079317.1 coordinate 27,965,473, forward strand.
GCATTCAACTACATTTTCTGGGTAAAATCCATACAACTGACAAATCTATTTGTAGTGCCACCTTTGTTTTCCTCTCTATCCACCCCTTCAAATTTTTCCTCAGTCTACCTTTTCCTTGAAACCTTTTGTGTAATTTATTAGGCCACATCCCAAATCAAAGGAAACTTATATCATGTTTATCCCTTGTCATCCTTCCCTGTCCCTCTTCTCATTTATTTTCAGATATTACGATCATGCACACTGGGAGTGCAACAACTGAGTGTTTTGGGAGCACCTGGTACCCACTAGATGCAGTTGCCATGTTGTGTGAACAAAGGCAACATGCTCATTTGCCAGCTTTGTATATGTACAGCTTTAGTACACATGAATTGACTGCCACCTGTGTTGCGAGGCTGTAGTAGCATGCCAAATGTGCTCAATTTACATGGGGTTGGTGAATTCGTATGCATGATTGTATCATATTTAAAGGACTCTTCTTTCCCTAGGTATATTTAAGTCTTTCTGAGTCAGTAATCCTGTGGCTGGACTATACTAATTATGACTGCAGATGGGGGCTTACATGGCTGAAGGCTCCTCCAAATAAAAAATCCTTCTGCATAGAAAACTAAATATCAGTGAGAAAATCTGCAGCCCAGCCTTGCCCTACCGTGGTAATTTTCTGTGTGTAGAATTTTTTTGGGATGAAACATTCTGTTCTATATATTTTATTAGTTCTGAGAACAATTATTGCCATTGTCAAAATGTAGACTATACTTGCTGTGGGACAGGGATTTCTGACCTGGATAGCCCAGGCTAGCCCAATCCAGTCAGATCTCAGAAGTTAAGCAGGGTCAGTCCTGGTTAGTATTTGGATGCACATGTTGCTATATACTCCACTATCAGACTGGGATAATTATATCTATGTGGGGCTTCTTATTGGTCCCTCACCACCACTGAGGCATCCAGAACTGCCATCTCATCAGAGAGGGAGGACAACAATTCCATCAAGCAAGGCAACCAAGAGGAGGAAAAAAGGGGGCGAAATTCCAGGGACTCTGGTCATCCTAGGTGTCTATGGAGGTGGGCAAATCATATGATTTGTTTGCATGATATTTTGGGCTGAGTTTGGATGGGGTGAGGTGGGAGAACCCAGTGGGAATCTTTGTCTGCCATCAGTTCCCCTCCCACGGATTCTATCCTGGATGTTAGCACCCAGATGTGCCATAGATGACCAGAGCTGTTCTTGCCACTGAGTTCTTCCATAGATAGCTGGCTTGATGGCATGATATTTTTCACTTATGCCAGTCTGATTATTAGCTCTGTTTTGATAGATGGAATAGCAACAACAACAACAATCAGAAGAGGAGGAAATCGTTATCACTTTCCAATTACTCTAAACTTTCAGACAAAAGAAAGTTACAGTAGCAATGACTGGATAAATGAAAGAACATTTCCCACTAAATCATCAAGGCAAAGTTGGCCTCTGCCCACATTGGTTATCACAACACAAAGAGTAATGAACCAAAAGAGGATTACCTTTGTGGCTCACGTTAATCTGTACTGCCTTTTTTTTAAAGGGCTGTCCATTATCTAACACTGCACTAACTCTGAGAGCACAGTAACGATTTCCATATATACGCACCCCTCACATGGTTGTCCTTTGAACATTACAGCAACTACATCAGCTATTCTGGTCCCCAGATGCAAGGCTGAGATACAGAATTCAAATAACAACTTGGGGGCAAGCAAAGAGCTCAGCATGATAATGATGTGTTAGATGCTGTACAATGTTTTTCTAGACCATTAAAAAACAAATGGGATGTAAACAAATCAATAACAAAGCCTATAAAACATTAAAAAGCAAAGCACTGTTGTTTAAAAAAAGATTTCTCTTTTCATTGTGTTACTGGAATTGCATACCAATATTAGCCCCAGGGAGCTGTCCATTGGCTTTTATTGTACTTTGTGCAGGATGTCTTCATGTGAATGATCCAAATTCCATTTGGGGGTTCTTTCTCCTTCATACAGCCAGGGGTATTTTTACAGTGCTAACAGAGGAATGGAAAAAGGTATGTGTCACGGACTGAGGGAGAGATTGATGTTTCAAAAATAATAAGACTGTCAGAAATTGATGGCACACAAGAGGCTTTGTGAGGTAAAAAAAATTAAAACAGCAGATTTTATTTTCAACAGCAATGTAGGACGAGGTTGAGAACAGGCAAACTAGGTTTCAGAAAATGTATTTGGTTGGTCACAAACAAATAAAGAGTAGGCAGTTATAAAAAAAGATATTTTGTTCTTTCAGATGGTACTACCACTAAGTTTCACTTATAACTGTTTGACACTTGGTTTCACACAGAGAGGGCCTTCTTTTGGTTGACAGTTGGTTTTCACTCAAATTTACTGAAACAGAATGTGTCTTCAGTTGTTTTTTTTAAATTAGGAACTGTAAAAACACCTCACCAGTTTATTCCTTAAACTGGACTGGGATCACTCTGGGATCACCAGAGATATTTTTTTCTAAACCCTTTAGGGATCATGCACTTCACCAGAGTGGTTTCCTTGTCTAGTTTAGAGATCCCTCTTTCCTTCAGAGCTGTTTCCCGCTTGAATTATTAGGACTCACTCTCCACACTTGGAGATATTGTCCTCTTGATTAACCAGTTGCTGACCCTATCTTGATCAGACAACTCAAACAGTGTCCTTTGAACTTAAACTTCTGAGAAGAAATCCTCTCCAGACAGCTCACAGTTCTATCTAGCTGCTTCAAGCCTTGTCGGTGCTTAACTCACTCTTAGCCCATTCTCTCAGTTCTAAACAGTTACAGTTTCAATGGCCACTTCCAGAATTCCACAGCTGTCAATCATGTGGCTCCAAGGCCAGAACAGCTCCCTGGAATTTAGGAGTTCTTCACAGGATGTGCCTCCAAGAACAGCCTTCACTGTATATGTATTCTGACCACATGAAAACATAAAAGAGTTTTAGTCAGACAGTCAGATGTCAACCATCCTTAAATTTGATGGGTCTGTCACAGTTGGCATGGTGTAGTGGTTTGGGAGATCCAGGTTCAAATCACCACTCCGTCATTGCATTTTGCTGGATGACCTTAGGCCAGTCACTTGACTCACATGGTAGTTGTGGGCTTCCTAGAGGCACCTGGTTGGACACTGTGTGAACAGACTGCTGGACTTGATGGGCCTTGGTTTGATCCAGCATGGCTTTTCTTATATTCTTGTTATGAGGATGGAGCAGGGTAAAACAAAGTTGTAAGCCACTTTGAGTCATCATTGTGGAGAAAAGCAGCATGTAATTAAATACTTTATTTTCTATTTTCATCACACCCTAAGCTTCAGTTGTCATGATTCCAGCCTAGTTTCCTAGATGACATTTCTGGTATCCCACATTTTATTGATATCTCCATGCCCAGAACCCATCTCCAGAGTGCCTTATGATTTCCATTGCAAGATGGAATTGTTGCCTTCTCATTATTATTTTAAAATTTGGGCTGCTAATGGGTCCAAAACCAGTGATCATAAGTTCTGTTGTGAAAGATAAAAGATAGCATTTTGTGTATTACACAAACTATTAATGTGTAATAGTTTGAAGGATGTGTGTTTTCACCATGCCACATGGGACATTCTTTTTTCCTCCCTTCCATGACCACTGATTGGCTGCTGAAACACACTCTATTCTCCTCCCTTCTTCATAAAGTATTATTTGCCCTTGGGATATATACAACTCTCCTGAGCTTCTGGTGATGATAATTAGATTACTATATTGCACTGTTGTTCTGTAATGGGGCCATTTTAAAACCTCAAGCCAATTTCAGGGTACAGTCATTAAGTTCTAAGCATATGCCAATAATGGTTACTGTCCTCAGCTGCCTGGTCTGATGAAAGGTGATTATGTGCGGGCAAAAGCAGGACATCAGCTTTGAATATGTCTTGCTATTAATTACAAACAGAGTAAGAGTTGCAAGGTAAGGGTGCCTGACTTGCAATGAAGACAAGTATTATGAGCAGTGAAAATCTGTATTACGAGCCCATTATTTTTGAACTACATTAGCATCTCTAATGAGCAATAGACTGCTGCCACTCCAAGGCTGATCCCCGCCTAACTGTATCGAAATAACCAGTGCTAAGTTGTATTAGAATTATTTCTTTAGGTCAAGGTTTTGAAAATTGTACGCAGCATATTCATTTCAATTTCTTCTGTCAAAATATTTACACATTGTCCTGCTCCCACTATTGATGCTTTGACTCTCCTTCGAAAAATGTCCTACTGCAGTCTCTTCAAAAATATTTTCCACCATGTCAATAAAGGTATCAAACATCACCTTATGAGAAATCAAGACTTCTGTTCTCACTTCTGTGAATGTAAATAATGGCATGAATATTATATAGATATGGCAGTGGAGAATCTGACCTGCAGCTTCCTGTGTGATTGGTAGCCCTAGGTTTTCCCATCCTACCCATGATATACCTGCTAACCTACCTTCCTATCCATCTATTTAAGTAACCAGATCAATTAAATTAAACCTTAAAAGTCTATCACTGTACAGCAGGCACAATGTAACCTACTCAAAATGCCAGTCCATGAATAAATGCAAAAATGCCTGTTAAGAACATAAGAACATAAGAAAGGCCCTGCTGGATCAGACCAATGCCCATCAAGTCCAGCAGTCTGTTCACACAGTGGTCAACCAGGTGCCTTTCTGTCCAGTCTCTGAAATATGACCAGCTTTTACTGATCTGGTATAGGATACCTTATAGGAAGGTGAGATTCTACAGATACCTAGATGTTTAGGTGGAGCAGGAAGTTTCTTTACATACTGCCTCCTTATGATTGGTTGGACCACAGAAAGGCAGAGCAAATCTTGATCAGCTGAATCCCCAGCTGCTTCATGCTTCCAGCATGGTGTAGTGGTTAAGAGAGGTGGTTTGGAGCGGTGGACTCTAATCTGGAGAACCAGGTTTGATTCCCCACTCCTCCACATGAGTGGCAGAGGTGAATCTGGTGAACTGGATTTATTTCCCCACTCCTACACATGAAGCCAGCTGGGTGACCTTGGGCTAGTCACACTCTCTCAGCCTCAGCTACCTCACATGGTGTCTGTTGTGGGGAGGGGAGGTGATTGTAAGCCGGTTTGATCCTTTCTTAAGTGTTAGAGAAAGTGAGCATATAAAAACCAACTCCTCCTCCTCCTCCTCTTCTTCTTCTCCATCTCCTTCTCTACTACATTGTGCAGGTGGGGGAATAATAGTTCCAGCACAAAAACAGGAAAACTCAGTGATCTGACTGAGAGTTGAGTCTACCGTGCAGAAGCAAAAATGGCTCACAAGGCAGAAGCAAATCAAAGTGAACCACCACCACTACTGCTCAGCTGCAAAACTGTTCAACAGGTGCTCAAGGTGGTCTGCAGTGAGTCAAAGAGACCTAAGGCTCATCTCATGAGTGATCATCCTTTCGAATGAAGTACATCGCCTGCCAAACACTGTGGCAAAGTTTGTGGCATCCCTAGCTGAGGTAGATGTTTCCCTTTCCAGTTTTCTAATGTTAATCTTCTCAGCTACTTCACTGCATATAAACTATGAAGAGCTTCATTGCTTAAGTTATCTTTGATGCCACCTGCAAAATGTTGGCTTTGATGGGGCTACAGCTGGTGTTGATGGCTTCTGAGAGAATGCTTCTTTAGTGCCCAGCTGACTGTTTGCTGTTGATGTTTTCAGTTTTTCTACATTTTTCTTCTTTCAAGCTGATCATAAAAAGAAATTGTGCCAAGTCTGAACAGAAACAATGGAGCCAATCAATCTTGGTCTTATGGTTTAAAATTAGTAATAAACACCACTTTAAGAACATAAGAAAAGTCATGCTGGATCAGACCAAGTCCAGCAGTGAGCAACGAGGTGCCTCCAGGAATCCCACAAGCAAGACAACAGCATCAGCATCCTGCCTGTGTTCCAAAGCACCTAATATAATAGGCATGCTCCTCTGATACTGTAGAGAATAGGTATGCATCATGCATCATGGCTAGTATTCATTTTGACTAGTAGCCATGGATAGCCCTATCCTCCATGAACATGTCCACTCCCCTCTTAAAGCATTCCAAGTTGGTAGCCATCATCACATCTTGGGGCAGGGAGTTCCACACTTTGTGATGGGTAGGGTCTTAGGGCCAAGATCATGAGTGACAGCAAGAGAGACTCCCAGAATAGAGAATCAGGAGCCAGGGGCAAAGTCAAGCAGTCCAAGGGTCAAAAGCTTGAAGATCAGAAGCCAAGATTATGTGGAGTGGCAGTCTAGGGACTGATGTAACAAGGGACTCCATAGGTCAAAGTGCTGAAACCACTGTAAGATCAAGGACTGGTCACATGTGAAACAAATAATGGAACAGCTGAAAATGAATTTTACAGTTTTCAGGCTAAAAGTACACTATCAAAATGGTGTTATAAGATGAACCCCTGGGTTAAGAGAAATCTTTAGGGCTGTCACCTAAAAGAAAATAGCAGAGGTACCAGGCAAGCCTCAAGGGGAAGGGCATTCCATAGGCAAGGTGCTACTACCGAAAAAGCCCTGCTCTGGTTGCCACCCACCTCACTTCGGACAGCAGGGTCATGGAGAGCAGGGCTTTGGAGGAAGATATTAGCTGGTGGGCTGGACAGTATTGGAGGAAGCAGTCCTTCAAGTACCTTGGACTCAAGCCATTTAGGACTTTAAAGGTGGTAATAACCAGAACTTTGAACTGTGTCTGGAAACAAATGGACAGAAATATGATCCCTGTATCTCACATTACATCCCTGAAAGTAGCCTGGCAGCCTCATTTTGGACTAGCTGAAGCCTCTACACCATGTTCAAAGAATGCTCCACACAGAGAAAATTACAGTAATCTAACCTGGATGTAATGGATTACTGTGGCCAGATCACTCTTTTTAAGGAACATCTATACTTTACATATGAGCCAAAGCTGATAAAAAACACTCCATACCATGTTGGAGATCTGGGCCTCCAACTGTACACCAGGAGCAGAATCCTCAACTATGAACTTGCTCCTTCAGGGGAAGTACAACTGCATCTAGGATAGGCTGACTTTTCAGTCCTTGAGCAATTTTGTCATTGACCAACAGTAGCTCAGACTTCTATGTAAAGGGCTTCATTTTGGCTCCCATTCACCCCTTTGCCTTCTCCAGGCACCTGTCCAGGACTTCCACAGACCCACCTGACTCAGTTGTTAAGGAGAAATAGAGCAGGATATCACCTTCATATTGGTGGCACCTTAATCCAAACCCCTTGATGATCTACAGGGCCAAGCAGTGAGCTAGCCAAGTAAGAGCAGAACCACCAACATATCCCCTACTCCCCAGCCAGCTTCTCAAGAAACATTCCATGGTCGATGGCAAAGAACTCTTTACCACCTAAGATAAACCCAGAAAAAGGAACAACTGTGTACAGCTCCCAAGCTTTTAAAAAATTAGCAGGTATGGAGGACCCCAATTTGGACCAAGGCCTTTGCATAATGGAAGGTGTTTAAGACCCCCACCCACACAGCTTTCCTGACCTAGAAATAGTCCTGCAGGGCTGTTGTTTGCTCCAATGGAACAAACCTGTATCATAACCCCCACAGAGCTGATTCAGGAAATTGGCACGGGCAAACAGGCTCCACCCCTTCCTCTTCCAATCTCAATCCAACATAGATAACCATCTGCCAGCAATGCTGATTCTGTGATCTTAGGCAGATCATGAGAGGGAGGGCATCTTGGTCATCTTCTGGGCATGGAGTAGGGGTCACTAGGGGTGTGGGGGGAGATAGTTGTGAATTTCCTGCATTGTGCAGGGGGTTGGACTAGATGGTCCTGGTGGTCCCTTCCAACTCTATGATTCTATATATGAGAGGTCCTAGAGAATCAACAGGAATACACACTTCCTGTCACTTTCTTGGTGAAGATCATGAGTACTGTTGACCAAGGCTGCTTCCCTCCCAAATCCAGGCCTGAATCTAGATTGAAATGGGAAATCTGTCTCCTCCAACACTCTGTGGAGTTGTGGAGTTACCCTCCTGCTCAATCACCTTGCCCAGAAAAAGGAATATTGGCCCCTGGGTGGTGGTAGTTTAGGTCATTGGGATCCAGGGATTCCTTCTCCAGAAAGGTTCTCACGACCGCCTCTTTCAAGGTGGTTGGAAATACACTCCTCCACAGAGAGGCATTGATTACTTCCCAGATCTGTTTAACCAACACAGCTTAGCTTGATACTAACAGTCATGGAGGTTTTCTGTAAGCATGGAGGACAACACAATTCTAAGCAGCTTGTCCTCTTCATCAGGCCTTACCAGCTAAAAGTTGTCCATAGAACTAGGATCAGAATGAACTCCGAAGACTGAACTGATTGAAAAGATTAGAAGAAATAGCCATCAATGACCTACAGAATAATCTTAAAGATTAAATATTTTACATGCAATGGTTGCAATCCTGTGTTCTGATTCAATAATGTGAGCATGCAGTGGAACAGGTAGCCTGCAGGTAAGTGGCAGAGAGGAACTGACTTTCCTTAAAAAGAGGCTGATTGACCTGAGTTCAGGTTTGTTCTTTTACAGGATTATGCAACTTCTTTTGTGTGTGAAATTGACAGTCCAACTGTGGACAGCTAACACCATTGGCCTCCCAGATACACTTTCCCACTCTCACACTTAAAAGAGCACGGGGATGCCTGATTAGAACAGTTATGCTGGGCCCACAGAACGACCCTGGCTCTGAGATTTTTGTACCTTTAGTTCTGTCTTTTGGCAGGGGTGTTTCCAGTCCCAAATTCCCTTAATTGCACATTAGACGTCAACAGAGTTTAGGCTGTCAAGATGGCCTGCCTCTAAGCGTTAGTTTTCGACTGAGAAACTTTTATCAGGTTGGGGACTTGAATTACTCATTTGCTGATCTGCGTCCAACAGAAAACTGATTTGGTGGCTTGAATCAAGTCCATATTAACCCTATTCCAAAATGAAACATCAGCTGTCACCAAATCCAGTCCCTGATTAATGACCCCAAACTCCAAGAGCGGGAGATTATTCATGCAGGCTCTGAAGGCTATTGTCAACAATCTGGAGAGGTTTATGAAGAAAGACCTTATTGGCTTGTTGAATTCATTCCCATGACACAACCTTTCCCAGAATACTCTCCCTCCCTTCTAATTCTTCTTTGTTAGTTACACTCCTTTCCTCCAGTGTGTGGCTTGATATTTATAACAGAGGGAACTGTATATTGTTTTTGTCAAAAGCAGACAACTATATAAAGTCCATTAGCATATGCATTGTTATATGTCTGGGGGAGAGAACAGAAGAGGGTAAGAAATGGTGAGAGGAAGGTGGTATCCAAAGGACAACATCTTCTGTTTGGTTATTCTTTATCACTTATTCCAGTTCTCCATATAAAGTCAAAGGTCATTGCAAAACAATATCACAACACACCTCAGCTGTTGCAAATCCACCCCATACAAATAAATTTCAATTACCACAAAAGGTAAAGTGATATAACAAGAAAAGAGAGAAACACTTCACAAAGTTGTCAGCTCAGACGGTCATCGTGACAGGGCATTGGAACTGAGTGTACACACTTGATTCTAAATCTTTTCTGCTGTGACCACAAACAACTCTGTCTTCTAGAAATGTACAAATATATCTAAGCCAGTATCAAATTTTACTGTACCATTTATATCATTAGTAAGGCCTGACAGGAAATTCTGTTGTACTGCATCTTGTATAAAGGACAATAGACAATTAACTATATATTGTTGACTGCATATAAATAATGCTGAAGTCTATGAGAATGCTGTCTTTGTTGCCATCCAGATATGCTGTAGGGATGATGAAGAAGAGTTGGTTTTTTTATGTCGACTTTCTCTACCACTTAAGGAAGAATCAAACCGGCTTACAATCACCTTCCCTTCCCCTCCCCACAACAGACACCCTGTGAGGTTAGTGGGGCTGAGAGAGCTCTAAGAGAGCTGTGACTAGCCCAGGATCACCCAGCTGGGTTGGTTTCCCTATTGGGTTGGTTTCCCTACTCCTACACATGAAGCCAGCTGGGTGACCTTGGGCTAGTCACAGCTCTCTTAGAGCTCTCTCAGCCCCACCTATCCCACAGGGTGTCTGTTGTAGGGAGGGGAGGGGAAGGGAAGGGAAGGTTCTTCCTTAAGAGGTAGAGAAAGGCAACATATAAAACCAACTCTTCTCCTCCTCCTTCTCCTCCTCCTCCTTTAATTTAGGAAGAAGTGTGCCTCAGCAATCAGAAGTGTCGGAACCACTGATTTAAAATGTATTACAGGATGCCAAAATTCGAAAGTTAACCTTAACCAAGAATGATAAATCACTGCTTGAATTACAAAGAAAGAGAAAGAACCTCCTGACAAGGCAGGTGGCTTGGTTGTATTTGTACAATGATTTGAACATATGATCATCCCTCCAAATGATCATCACATTAGGTTTTGGATGAAGTGTTTGTATCTACCCAGTTTAAAACAAGAATAATGTTGCTGTTTGTAAAATGTGTTTTCTTGTGTGGAAAAGAATAACCCTCGCAACAGGAATTTAACGACACATCCAAGATAGCCTGGAGAAAGGAGTCTATCACCCGTGAAATGCTGCAGCGCCTTTGCTGTTGATCAAGAAGGCAGAGTTAGCATTATATTGAGATACACCTGCCAACAATCTCTCTTTTGGAATGTCTGCCTATGATATTTGTTCTGCTTCACAGTCTGTTACGATAACACACACCAGGACGATGCCTTTACTGTTTGTTTGGGAAGGCAATGAGGGGTGGAAACTTTTCAATTACATTATTCTCAGTGAAATTAGAACAATACACAGGGTTTTAAGGCAAAGTGGAAGAAAGTCAGACTAAGACAGCTCCTTAGAGGAGATTCAGATGAGATCATGTTCTGTGACATGGGCAAAATGGGCAATCAAGGTCATCTGCATTGCAGAGGATTTATAGTTCCCAGGATAACTTGCACAGGAGTGGGAAATTGCAGCCCCATTAAACATGGAGACACCACCCTATATAGATAATTTCATTACAGCTAGCTGAATTTCCAACAACAATTTTAATTGGATATGATAGCCACCTTTGTTTCTTAAATGAGATGCACTTTTGAAGGTTCCATGATCCGTTCCATGAATGGCTGTGAAAGGTCAGAATGGCATTGGTATTATGGAGAGACAACCCAGTGGTGCACAATGAAATGGAAGATCGAGAATTTGTTCCAAGCTTATTACCATACTCTAAAACAGGTAATTCAAGTCACTGAAATTGGATGAAAGATAATAAATGTCATATCCTAGCCAACTTTCTGCCATTTTCATTCTGGCCATCCAAAGGTACTTGTTGAAAAAGAGGTGTTCCACAATAATAAGGAAACATGAAGAAGCATTCCCACTGCTGCATCTTATATCATAGAGCTTGACCACAAAAAAGGCATCGGGTTAATGTCTTCTCCCAACCAAAGCAAATGGCAGTATATGAGGCCTGGTCCTAGCACTCATATTTCTTATTTTTGGCAACAGAAAGAGGCATTGGGCTAGTTCTTCCAAGAAAGCAGGGGAGGCAGTGACCAGAATAAGTGGTAATGATAGGTTAAACATGAGGCCAGTCCTGAATGCCACCAATGATCTAGGTCACTAAAAGATGGCAGATGATCCAGCATGGCTGTTCTTACGTTCTTACAGAAGACAAATGCAGGAGCAGCGCCAGCCGAGATTGCCTTTTTTTTTTAAAGCAGTGTTATGGGAACTGTATGACCCTTTTAAATTGTGTTCAACCCTTAACACTGCTTTCCAAAGCAGAGCCTCTTCATCCAGGCCTGCAGGGGAAAGGATACATTCCTCACTCCTTTCCAGTGGGCCTTCCAATAGGGGCAATGGGGGTTTCCCTTAAGAAGGCTGAATAGAAAAAGCTGCTAGATGTTGTTTTACTGGACTGCAACCAAAACGAAAAGAGTTTAAGAGGTCATTACAAGAGGCAGAACTGAGGTTAAGCAAGAGTTACTGGCACAAGGAGTGGGAAGAGAAATACAACCTGAAGCTAAAACTTGGCTCCTTATAAGCTTAAATTCATATGCTCCACCATCTTGTTGAGATTCTGAGTTGGATTGAAATGTTACGCTATTACAGTAAAGAAATAAACACCCAGCTGCCTTTTTTTCTTTTAAAGACAAAGAGAATCTGCTAAGCGAGGCAACTGAGAAAAGAAAAATGCAAAATAACTACGCCGTTCAACAAGCTTGCCAGCAGGCAGCTGTCTTCTCAAATTGGTCTTATGTCTGCAGTTCCCTGCATGCACGGGGCTCTTGTATGTTTTCTCTCTGCTGATACCGATATGCAGATTGAATAGATCAAACCCCCTCCGATAGTGACAGGCATGAGAACTAAATGCAAAATATCCAGCTTCTTCTAAACTCTCTCATGTTTTAAAGGAAGATGAAGGAAATGAAAGAATTAATGGTCTAATGCTGAACACAATGTCCTTGGTTATGTTTTGTTTCGTTTAAGGATTTTGAGCAGGCTGTTCAACCTGGTTTCCCTTGGTTGTTTGCTGGTGCACAGTATGTTGCAAAAGTGACATTGCGAGGATCAATGAAAAAGGAGCATGGCACCATACACTGCTTTTAAAAAAAGTATATTTGTATCTTGTCTTTCTTCTAAGGAGATCCATGCAGAATTTTAGCCTCTTGTCAACTGGGTGAAACTGGAGAGACTAAGTTAAGGTTGCCTAAGACTGCCTGAATTATGTGTGGGTAGGTCTTCAATATTCAAAGTCAATGCTCTAATAACTTATGCTGAGAGCCAGTAGACACCACTGCTTTATGGGAAACTCAGGAGTTTCTACCTGAACTGACTCATGCACTCTGGATGGGAGAACCTGTTCATGGAGTGAGGATCTTATCTAATGTTTTACTTTGCTCAATGACAGTTTTCTGCATGTGATGAAAAGACTACAGGATGGATCACACAAGCATGTTTCATGCAAGCTAGGGTAGCTAAATTCCAGATGGGGCCTAGGGCCAGATCCCTCTTTGCCATTGGCAGAAGGTTTTTGTGGCAGAGCCTGAGGAGGGCGGGGTTTGGGGAGGGGAAGGATTTCAATGCCATAGACTCCAATTGCCAAATTGGCCATTTTCTCCAGGTGAACTGATCTCTATTGGCTAGAGATCAATTGTAATAGCAGGAGATCTCCAGCTAGTACCTGGAGGTTGGCAACCCTAGTGGGGCCTAGAGCTCTTCTGGAATTACAACTGATCTCTGGTCTATAGAGATAAGCTCCTCTGGAGGAAACAATAGTTTCAGAACATGAAGTTTATGGCATCCCTTCCCGGTCGACTTCTTTCCCCTCTCCAGGGTCTGGCTTCTACAGTCACCACTGACCACTCTCAAATCTCCAGGAATTTCCCAAGCCACATCTGGCAACACTAGTACATGCTTTATTTAAACTTACTGGAATTTTCAATAGTATGGAACACAATAATCTCTCTCTCTGAATTTTCCTGTAAACCCTTGGCACATGTGCCAGTATATAAGACAGGCAATAGTCTGGGAAACACCATGGACATTATGGGTGGGAAATTAATCCGTGAAGCCATCAAAGATATCAGAACATCCAAGGACAAGAATCCTAATTCTTGGAATTAAAAATTGATGTACAGCAAGCTATGAGTGTACTCTTTCAGGTTGCCAGAAAGGGAGAGACCATTCAGTTGCTGCTGTTTTTAAGTACTTGAATGTTGAACAAAAGTGTACAGTTGTAAAACTCAAATAGTGCAGAGCTGTTTGTGAGAGTTCAGAGACACAACAGTCTGTACAGTTCTGGTTGGTGTTACTTCTTTGACACATTCTTGCTGTTTAATATTCAGACAATGGGATTATGCCATCCTATGTCTCAAATGCAAACTAGCAAGACCAAATGCTCTGTTTGGTAAGCCTGTAAGAGCTTGAATTTGCAGCTCTCTTGGCAGAATGTTAGCAGTAGGTTTTGTGCCCTCCTGGAGGTAGGTGAAACTTCTCTGGGAGAAAAGCCTTGGCTATTACTGGGTTGCATTTATATGCTTGTTTAAAAAATTTGCACAGCAGCTTAGCTGTTAGCTTTTCTTTCCCATGGGTCAATGACCATCACTCTTGCCAGAGTCAAGTCCCACTTTTTATCTCCAGGTGGCAGCGGGAACCCACTGAGCTACAAGCATGTGACATCAGAGTCACAATACAGGAAGAGCAGGAGCTGTAGTGAAAGATTTTTGGCCCGGGAGGACAGGAGAGCAGTTTTAACTGCAAATGTGCATAGTTTGTGAACATAATTTGGGAATATAAGAACTACGTTTGCGTAGAATTCTAGGCTTTTAACAGGAATTTGGGTGGCAGATCTAATTAAGCTTATTGCTTTGGCAGCCAGTCTAAAAGATGACTGAATGTCCCATTCTGAGTTTATCCAGGAGTAGGCCTGGAACTTTGGGTAAATACACCAGGGGGCAGTCATTTATCTTTCACACTGTCTTGCAGGGTGATATTTTAATTGCACATTTGCTCCGTCCTCAGTTTCTTTTTCTAGCCTCTGCTGCTCTTGTGTGTTCTTTGTATCTTGTTTTGAATGCAAAGAACAAATATATTTGCACATAGGAAAATGGAGCCGAGTCTGTATGCCTGGCAATTAAGGGGCGAAAATCATCTTGCAAACTGAGTAAAATTGCCTTTGCAAAGGATTGAGACACACAGTAACGAATAAAGAAGGAACCCTATAGAGCCATTTATTCACTTTTCCATGGAAAATTGCACTTTCAACATTTCCGATGGATGGAGTGACACTCATTTCAATGTGCCACTAATTGTAATCATGAAAATTATCCTGCAGAACTGCATTATTATAGTGAACTATTATAATGAGATGTGACAAATACCAAAGCATAGAACTGTTGTCATTTTTTAAAAAAACTTTGAAGGCCTTCTGGAATACTTTATAATACCAATCTCATGGAAAGTGATACAGATGTCAGTAGAGAGGATGATCTGCTAGTCCTTTCATTATGTCTTTCATTTTCTGCTTGACATCTCTTGTCAAAGGTCAAATGTGCGGCATCTGTGAAACTGCTTGCTGCAGAGGAGCACCAATGATTTCCAGAATAAGTGGCTTGGGAATAAATCAAGCTTCTCAATTTGGTGTCGTAGTACTGAAGATGGTAGACATCATAATACAAAAGGCGAGACATTATTGGTTATGTGACACCTCTCAGTCATACAAATATATTGCCTTGGCATGCAACACCATGGTTTGGATCCAAAGCTAATAGAAGGAACTTCTGCTCATGCAAAGTGGGTTGTTTCCAATATTTCTGCTGATCTCCCTTTGTGTGGAATCCCCTGCTGTTCCTGATGGACCCTATGCAGTTGAGACAGAAAGCACACAGCATCCTAATCATTGCGTGAATCCTATTAAAAATATCCAGTGGTGGAAGGGTTGACATCAGCAAAGGGTAATTCCTCCATCTCCTCCTGCATCCCAAAATGCCCCTTGAAATGCTGCTCTCTGGGTGAAAAGGAACACCCAGGAACAGCATGAGGTGGAATGCAAAGGTCTGTTGTGGGAGATTGCTGAAAATTGTCTCTCAGCACATGCACAAATGATTGACAGGATGTATGTTCACAGGAAGCTGGGAATAAAAACAGTGTGAACATGCTGCATGAGTGATAAATGGATACTACTCTAAGCATCCAGACTCGCTGCACTATATCCTATAGACTTTACCTATGTAGGTATTGACTAGGG
Organism: Euleptes europaea; assembly: GCF_029931775.1. Classification (NCBI taxonomy): domain Eukaryota; kingdom Metazoa; phylum Chordata; class Lepidosauria; order Squamata; family Sphaerodactylidae; genus Euleptes; species Euleptes europaea. Next base: position 27,981,243 of record NC_079317.1, read on the forward strand.
ATTTATTTCATTTGTTTGAAACATTTATATGCCACCTTTCCACCCAGATAAGGTCCCCAAGATGAGTAAGGTGAGTATGCTATTTATAGTCTGCCTTACTCACTGGGACTCAAGGCGGATTACACAGAGTGAGTCAATACAATTAGCAAGACAAATTCAGGTTGGTAAAATGTAGTTTGAATCCTATCACCGTTAGGTGGATCTGTAATTGGTTGACAGATTGCATCCAAAGAGTGCTTGTTAATGGTTCCTCATCCTCTTGGAGTGGAGTGACAAGTGGAGTGCAGCAAGGATCTGTCCTGGGACCTGTGTTATTCAACATCTTTATAAAGGGTTTGGATGAAGGAATAGAGGGGATGGTTATTAAATTTGCAGATGACATTAAATTTGGAGGGGTAGCAAATATGATAGAAGACAGAGTCCAGATACAGGACGAAATTGACAAGCTGGAACACTGGGCTAAAACTAATAAAATCAATTTCAATGGAGATTAATGTTAAGTTCTGCATTTAGTTAGGAAAAATCAAATGCATAACTATAGGATGGGGGAGACTTGTCTTGGCAGTAGAATGTGTGAAAAGGATCTAGGTGTCTTAGTAGACCATACACTGAACATGAATCAGCAGTGTGATGTGGTACCTAAAAAGGCAAATGAGATTTGGGGCTACAGAAGTATAGTGTCCAGATAATGCAAAGTGATGGTATTGCTGTACTTTCCTCTGGTTAGACCTCACCTAGAGTACTGTGTTCAGTTTTGGTCAGCACAGGTTAAGAAGGATGTAGACAAGCTGGAACATCTCCAAAGGAGGGCAATGAAAATGGTGAGAGGTCTGGAGACTGATATGTTTAGCCTGGAGAAGACTGAGAGGTGATATGATAACCATCTTGAAGTACTGTCATATAGAGGATGGCGTGCAGTTATTTTCTGTTGCCCCAGAAGGTCGGCACCTCAACAAATGACATGGTCCACTGTGACAAAGGCAGCAGATAAATCCAGTACAAGAAACAAGGAAGTCTGACCTTTGTCTACATTTAGATGGAGGTCACCAAGAAAAGACAGCAGAGCCATCTCCATCCCATAACCCCTTCTGAAACCAGACTGAAAACCCAGGACTGATGAACCCAAGACCCAATGTCGAATTTGGATTTGGAATTCCCAAAGTATATTGGGAATATTTACAAATAATTCAAAATCTGAATTGTATAGTTCTGGATATTCTGAATAATTCCTAATATTTGGTGCCCCTTTGACTCCTATGGAACACAGGATAGACTGCTTGGAAGAGGAGCAAAGTGAAACCTAGTAGGGCTGTCGAAAAAAAATTCAGAAAAATTCGGATTCGGCAAAATTCAGCCCATTTTGATTTGGGCCATGCCGAAGTCCGAACTCTCCCGCTTTGGATCCCTGAAATTCTGGCGAGATCTGGAGTTTGGGGGGAAATTCCTCCCCCCCGCACGCCTTCAGGGGGCTTGCCTGAAGGCGCGCGGGGGGCCCTTTAAACAGATCTGTGCCTCCCAGCCGGGAGGTACAGATCTATTTAAAGGGCCCCCCTCGCGCCTTCAGGGAAGCTCCCTGAAGGTGCGCGGGGGGGGGGGGAGATCTGCGCCTCCCGGCTGGGAGGCACAAATCTGTTTAAAGACCCCCCGCATGCCTTCAGGGAAGCTCCCTGAAGGTGCTCGCGGGGGGGGGGGGAAACTGTGCCTCCCGGCCAGGAGGCACAGATCTATTTAAAGGGCCCCCTGAGCGCGCCTTCAGAGAAGCTCCCTGAAGGCACACGCACGGGGGGGGGGGAACAGATCTGCGCCTTCCAGCTGGAAGGTGCAGATCTGTTTAAAGGGCCCGAATTCGCCAAATTTATTCGGGAACACCCCGAACTCGCTGAATTCGGCTCCCTTTCCCCCCCTTTTTTAGTTCGGTTCAATCCGAACCGAAAAACTGCCGAATTGGGGAAAATTCGGCTGTTTTTCGGTTCTGGCTGAACCGAATCGACAGCCCTAAAACCTAGTCCTTCAACAGTTCAGCCTGGCTTCTTGAGAGAGGAAAAGGAAAACATTCCTCAAACAGCCTGAAGTCTTCATCTACTGAAGGACTTTACAGTACTGGTTCTGCATAGAAAACGACCCAGGTTCAACCCCAACTTAGATGTTTGTTTATAGGATCAGATAGTTGGTGATGTGAAGATTTCTGATTCACTTGACTGGATGAAGGTTTAACACACTTAACACTGGGTTGGATCCAGACAAAATTGGCAATTGTAAGGCTTTCCAGCCACCCTGGGCAATTCCCATAAAATCACTCGCTCAGACGACCATCCAGAAGCAGGTAACTTTATTGAGAGGCATCAGGTATAACTAGGCCCTTACACAGTCCGAGCTGCAAGTGCTTACTATTACAAAAGAGTGAGATTATAAACAGTTCTACATTGCAGGTGTCGGTTACATGTTTTGGGAACGGAACGATAATAGTACCAGGCTAGGCTAAAGAACAGATCTGGAGTTCGAGTTCAGCAATTTCCACCAATTCCCTCTTCCTGCTGGAGACCCCCCTCATATAATTCTTCAGAATTATCACTCATCAATAGATTGCAGGGGGGGCAAGAAAGTTTCATTCTTTTCTGGGAGCAGGACCCTTTGAATAGCTCCAAGTTGGATTCTGAGTTTAGTTTAGGATTGTTCCCTCTGTCTGGATCCAACCCTCAGTTTGGAGTCATTTTTTGTTGCTCCAGAAATAGGCATAATCTTGGTAGTATTTCAAACAGATTTACTGTTTTTCCAGATATTTCCAATAGCTTTATTGTGCTACCAGTTTTGCCAAGTTCAAAAGGCTGGGGGAGGGAAGGAAACATTTTTTGGTTTTACTGAATACAGTTGGGAGTAAATGGAGAAGACTATTTTATATTTTTAAAGGTATTTATTTGTTGCAAATAAACTTTAGGCATTCTACTTAATGATTGCAAGTTTCAATCAGTTTCTTTTTTATTTCATCTTTAACAAAAAGCCTATTTCACTTCACCTTTAAACACTTCAGAAAATTATACATAATTACAACAATTACTAGAGTATTAGTTCTGTACCTCATACAGAATGAGATGCAAACCTTTTGATATTCCTGTTTCAAAGTATAACTTATGGGATTTTCCCCCCCACCTAGAAAGGGTGCATTAAATAAAATGATTAAAAAATACTTCGAATAGTTAAAATCACATTGGCAGTTATTCACTGTGTTGGATGACAGCCAGTAGTCATAATTTGTTTATAGACTTTGTCTTGATTTATTTCTTTGGTTGCAAGTATTTATCATAAACTCTAGACACTCAAGTAGATAAAAAGTTAAGAAGCATGAGCCAGCCTATTTTGTTATCAGTGGAACATTTTGAGAATCAGAGCCATAATATGTAAACTTACTTGTGAATTCTAACATATAGCTTCACCTGGATACACCTGAGCCAATCTACAAATGACCAGTCTGTGGTCTTTTGTTGATGCAGTTATTGGGAAAAAACTGATGTTGATGCAGATATTGGAAAGAACTGTATCTAAAACACAACTTGAGCACAGCTGGTGAAACAGGTAGCCATGCTTGTCCATAAGAAAATAAAAAATGCAAGCCAAGTAATACATTTTACTAAGACCAATACACAGCACAAACTTTCATGCTCTCAAGTTCTCCAGGTTTCCATTGGTATACCAGCTGGCCATATCTTGTGACCACTGAAGTCATCAAAGCACCCTACACAGCATGTAAATGAAGAGACCTTAAGATAATGGCTGGAAATATCTTTTTTTCCTCCTCCCCCCTTTTTAACACCCAGCCTGAAGAAGTGCTCTGGAAGCTTCTAAAACTTGTACAAGGTGTTGTATTATTTCGGTTGGACTTAATAAAAGGCAGTACGTGTCTTAACTCTTTTAGGAGAATTAAAAACATGCTAAAGAATGCTTGCCTCCCCTGCATCCTCCAGGAGAACTCATAAAGATCTTGGAGACCCACTGCCAGAGTAGACAACAAGGACCAGTAGTCTGATTCAGTGGATTCATATGTTCATACAGTTTTATGGTCATATATTTTAATTTATGCTGCTCACTTTGTTATGTGGAGCTTCCACTATCCACAACTAAAGTAGTAGGGTTCCGATGCAGCATTACTTCCCTATCTACTGTTTCTGAGAACTTGGCCTGGATCAGAAGGTCCAAACCATTTAGGGATTTACATGCCCAGACATGTACTTTAATTGCTCCTAGGACATGGAGCTACAGGAATAGACAGAAATTAGATCTCAAATCTATAAACCAATATAAATTATGGCCATCATCCCAGAAAACGAATAAGCGCAGATTTAATTTTAACTATCCAAAGTAACATTTAAAAAATCATTTATATTTAATGCACCCTTTCCAGGTGAAAAAAGGCAAATTTTGCCTTAGGTACAAAAGCCCTGAACCTTTCTTGGCATATATAGTTCCTGGAGGTCCAATAGCTGCAAAGCCACCTTGTTGGTAGATGTGATTGTTTACACTGCATCTAATGATTTTTGTTGTAATTTATGCAATAGTCCATTTAAAAAAAAAAAAACTTATGTTTAAACCTGTGTTTAAACCTCCACTTCACCCTGTAGTAAGTGGGTGATGGTCACCGGATGAAGGCCAAATTTCAGCAGTGCCAAAATTCCAATCTTTTCTTGTCAGGAGCTCAACTGAGCCTCATTATCTCAGCCTCCTATTCAGCTTCAGTTTGTCCACCTCCATTCCAAAATCACAGGCAACCTTTAAGTAATCACACTGGCTGCAAGGAAGCCTGATCTGGCTGAACGATATTTATTATTTATGCCTTGGGAGGGAAAGGAAGAAAATACTTTTCTCCATTCTTGCTTTTTATGTATTTTTGTTTTGACATTGGCTCACCTTAATGAATGGTAAATATCTACCCTCATTGCCCAAGGCTGAATTTTGCACACTACTCACTACTACTAACAATCCTTCCTGTGAGGCGTTAGTTTCCTTTCCGACAACTGAGTCTAAAATGCCAGTGTTTGTCATTTATTTTACATAGAAAAGTAGTATATAAAATTGGTGGGAACTAATAAGCAAAAATAAAAATCCCTCCCAGCCACAATACACAGATACAAGCTGGGCAGTTCGGCAGTTATCTTTCACTCATGAGTATGGGATCCAAGGCTTTCATTCAATTAAACTGGTTTAATTTTGAGAAGCAAGTCATAACTGCCCTGTTATACCACTGATCTCCCAAGATCAGTACTGCCTACTCTGTCTGTCACTGACTCTCCAGAGTCTCAGGTTAAGGTCTTTCAAATCACCTATTATGGAAATCTTTTCAGCAAAGCTGCCAGGGATCGAACCTGGGACATTCTGCATGGTAGGTAGATGCTCCACTGCTTAGCCACAGTCGTCTCTCCTACCTCTTAGCTGTGTTAGCTTTCAGTGGCTGGAACCAGTTCTGTCTTGTAAAGATCAGATTATACAGAACTGAGGGAAGCAGCTGAATCCCAAAGAATGAGAATATTAGAACTGTATCTTTTTTTAACACAGCATCCCCAAAAAGGCAAAAATAGAGACAAAGTAAGAGACGAGATTTTGACAGGTATCCAAAATTGGAGATTGTCCCTGGAAAATAACGGTAGTTGGAGCATATAGGAGCATCATGCCATCACTTCCTCTCACCAAGTACCATGTCCTAGAGCTGGTTACCCTGCTCAGCTTTTACAAGGTTTTAGTACTTAATGTTGATGGCAGATGAGTGTTAACATCTGAAACACATTGTAAGGATCACTGTGATCTCTGAAATTAGAATTAGAACTAGGAAACCATGTCATGTTGACCCAGTTCGTTCCGCAACTCAGGCTCGAGCTTCCACTTCTGCAGGTACATGAATCAGAAACTAGCTGTTGGTGGTGGGGGAGTATGGGAACAGAAACCTGTCATAATATCAGTATCATTGTGGTGGAAAGTACTGTCAAGTTGCAGCCAATTTATGGCAACTCTGGATGGTTTTCAAGGGAAGAGATGTTCAGAGGTGGTTTGCCGTTGCCAGCCTCTGCGAGGCAACCCTGGACTTCCTTGGACATTCAAATACTAACCAGGTTCAACCCTGCTTAGCTTATGACAAGATTGGACTAGCCTGGCCCATCCAGGTCAGGGCATTAGTATCTAATCAGGTACTAATGGATTCTGCCTTAGGTTTCTAAATCTTGGGAGGCAGTAACAGAATCTATTTTTAATGAATAAATTGGATATCTGATAGAATCCAGACCTAATAAACCTATTTTTATGCAAACCATAATTCCATGATTACTTTAATTGGCACTGGCTCTCCAAAGACCAAGATGTCTTGCTTGCCTGCCTGAGAGAGCCCTTTAATGAAGTATCAAAGTTAACATGAGATGTTTTTGCAAAGTATATGGTTTCTCTTTGAGCTATGGCCTTCTGCCTTGCCCTGAGAGTGAGGATCATCTTCTAGCAGAGCTGCTGATTTTTCACAGAAGTAAAGTCAATGACAGTTTAGGGCCTCAGATTATGAGAGACTCTGTTTTTTTTTTAAAGATAAATTACTATCTTGGGGGGTTGTTTTATCTGTTTTATCTAGCATATTAGCCGCAAATAAAATTTATTTATTTATCATTTACTATCTTGGGGTAATTGATATCCACCAGTTCCCCCCTCAGGTGTTTGCAGAGCCCCCAAAATGGTACCAATACTCAATAACAATGAGCAGCAATACAAAAAAGCTCCGTTTATTTAAAATATTTATATTATTTTTATTCTCACCCCAAGTAGTGAGAAATTACAGTGGTGATGCTATCTGCATTTGGTTTCTTTTGCATGAGAAATGAGGGCTCAACAGAATGGGTTTTTAAAAAAGACTAATAAAAATGTGGGGAACCTTGTTTTGATTAGCAAAGTTGGGTAGCTTTTGAAGGGCTAAGTCTCCTCTTCCTTTCCCCACATGCCCTTGATCTTAATTGCAGCTATGCCCATGTACAATTTATAGGGCTGCCAGGATTCCCACTATGGCAGGAGACCTTCAGCTGGCAGTGCAGATTGCTTGCTGCTGCTTGATAGAATGGCTGGGGGGAAATGAAGGTGGGGGATCGGCATCATTCTGACATCACAGTGTCTCTTCTGGTGCAACTCCTGAAGTTACATCATTGTGTTGTGGGGATGCCGTAGGATTTCCCCAAAACTCTATGATTTTACAATAAAGTTTGGAGGAGACCTTGAGAGTAACCCTGATATGATGACATAACTTCTGTGGTTGCACCAGAAGTAATGTTGCGGTGTCAGATCAATGCCTATTTACACTGCCCTGTCCCCTATACCTCCCATTAGTTGCCAGCACTGGGCTGGCAACTCTAGCTATTTACCTTCTACAGACTGAAAATCTGCGATCTTCATAACTTTTGTTTGTGTGGGCACTACAGAGCAGCTTAGAGAATTCATGTCTAAACAGACATCTGAATCTGGTTCTTCTCAGTCCCATACTATCACTACTTTACCTTTCATACCTCCTCAAGGTAAAGAAATCTAGCAACTTTAGCATTGATTCATTTTCCTTGCCTATCCAGAGAAGAACTGCTTTCCTCCCTCAAATGTAATAAAATATTAGCACGTATTTGGATGCATATGCTAATTTTGAATTAGGAATTAATTTTTTTTGTAAACCTTTCAAATGAAGTTTGGAAAGAGATCTCCTATTGGCAGATGTGAAGGTGGGGGAACAAGGAGAAAATATTAATTTTATATTCCTTTATTTGTCAATTCACACTTAGATGCTTGTTGAATCAATATGTGACATTTGATATTCATTAATTTACTAATTTTGTAACTTGTGACTGATTGATTTTAGTAGGTTTATCATTTCCCCAGATGAATATCTCCAGTGAAGTTGAAAGCCATGTTTGAACAGTTTGTTTAGTTGTTTAATGGACTGATCAAGTGATCAAACTAATTGAATTTGAAGTTTGCTTTTGTTTAAAAAAATTGAACAAACCAACCATCCTCACTTCAAGTTCCTGAAGATATTGTCAAGTTGTTAAATGTGACTAAAGATTCATTTATGGAGATAACTACTTGATATTTATGGCAGGTCCCTCTGCAGCTGCTTTTTCCTGTAAAGAACCTGGCACATACATATGAACATGAGTTGCCATTTTTTTTGGAAGGGGGGAGTACTTGGGCATGGCCTAGGAGCAGAGCCTTCTGGGCGATGAGTAGGATTGCCTGCTCTGGTTTGTGAAATGCTGGAGATTTTGGGGGTGGAGCCTGAGGAGGGCGGGGTTTGGAGAGGGGAGGGACTTCAATGGGGTATAATACCATAGAGTCCACCTTCCAAAGTGGCCATTTTCTCCAGGTGAACAGATCCCTGTCACCTGGAGATTGGTTGTAATAGTTGGAGACCTCCAGCCACCACTTGGAAGTTGGCAACCCTAGTGATGAGGTATAGCCCAGAGCAAATAGAATTAAGGGGGTAGAGCCAAATGATTTTTTTTACAGTTCATTGGTCCAAAGTGCCATGGCCAAGCTACTGTCAGGGACTTAGGGTTGCCAGCTCAAGATTGGGAAATACCTGGAGATTTTGGGGGTGGAGCCTGAGGAGGGCGGGGTTTGGAGAGGGGAGGGACTTCGATGCCATACAGTCCAATTGCCAAAGCAGCCATTTGCTCCAGGTGAAGTGGTCTCTGTCACCTGGAAATCAGCTGTAATAGCTGGAGATCTCTAGCCACCACCTGGGGGTTGGCAAACCTACAGGGGCTGGATATGGAGAGCATACAACCTCTGTGCTCCCAGATCTGCACTGGCTGCTGGTTTGTTCTTAGACATAATTCAAAGCACTGTTTCTTACCTTTAAGGCTTGGGACTTGAGGTACTTGAAGGACTGCCTCCTCCAACATGGTCTACAGCTTGGTTTCTGACTTAGTCTGGAGTAACTCTGTAGGATTGCTCTGCTAGAAACTTTCATTTCTAATGATGAAAGGCCTGTGACTAACTTTTCAGCCTTAAATGTTTGGGTATCCTTCAGTGAGCAGAGTGGCTATTGGAGCTAGCCTCTTCTCTGAGGTGACACCCATTTCCATCAACTGAGAGAGAAATGTCTCTAGAATTTCATGTGTAGGAAATGGCATGATGGCTTTCTCTGTTGTTCTACCCTCAGATTTCTCCCTGGTAATTATAGGTATCCTGCCTCTGAGCATGAAAGTACCCTTTAGTCTCCATAGATATGTCAAAAGCTGATAGATCTATCCTACACCAATCACATTCTTTTAAAAAGCCATCCGGGCTAATGACCGTTATCAGATCTTTGAGCTTCATATTAATTTTGCATTTTGTGAAGTAGTACAGTTGTTTGTCAGTCCTGACCTACTGTTAAACTCCTTAGTAGGTGTCCCAAGTTCTGGCATTATGGGATAAAAACGTATCTTTCTCTCTGTTGTTATACAGGTTGAGCATCCCTTATCCAGACTGCTTGGGACCAGAAATGGTCTGTATTTCGGATTGTCCGTATATTGGAACAGTTTTTGGAACAGTATATTGGAACAGTAATTCGGATTGTCCGTATATTGGAACAGTTTGGACTTTTTGCATATATATAAGATATATATATATATATAAGATATATGTCATGACACGAGATATAGTGCATATATATAAGATATATGTCATGACACGAGATATAGTGCATGAGATATCTTGGGGATGGGTCCCAAATTCATTTATGTTTTATATACACTTTATACACATAGCCTGATTATAATTTTAAACAATATTTTAAATAATTTTGCATTCATTGAGCCATCAGAATGCAAAGGTGTAACTATCTCACCAGAATACTTGTAACAGCTGTTAAACAAGAGCAACAACAAACAAACTAACAACAACAGGCTTTCAGTCTCCACCTACGATGCAGTATACACTGTATTTTATGTTTTTAGGTGGGAGGAAACATTGAAAGCAGACAGCATGGATCTGCTTGCATGCAGATGCCGGCTCAAAGGGCCTGGTTTTTGGATCAGTCCAGATATAGGAAGTCCAGATAAGGGATACCCTACCTGTAATAATTTTATACAACATCATAGTCATCCATGATCTTTTCTAAACTAAAAACCCTTTTGACATCTCTTTTAGGAATATGATCATTTGAAGCTGCAGTACTTAAAAGTCAAGTTGAACAAAGCAGGATTTATTTTTGAGTCATTTCCATGGATGGATTTCTGCCAATGGAGAATGATTATCTCAATCCCCCTCCCTCTACTTCCCCAAATTTCCCATGAATTGCTGTTCCCTGGTGTTCCCTACCCCCTAGGAACAGCAATTCAGGGCTACAATTGGAGGTGAGAAAGTCACATTCTATGGGCAGAAATCTTTCCATCCGCAAAAACACTAGTGGATTCAAGCCAATATCTGAGAGCTATCTCAAATTCAGCTGTCAATTATGATGGCAAGGTCCTGAACATGTGACAGCAGTGCACTCAAAATGACATGTTTTTTTTTTAAAATTAAATGGTTCTCTTGTATTCATTACTGAAAAAATACTAACCGAACTGATGCTGGTCAGCACCCTTTGCCTTTTTCTTTGTTCTCGCTGACCTCAAGCTCATTTAATCAGATTAAGTGCTGGTATAAACAACTGAAACCAAGGATAAGTAGGACAAAAAGGATGAAGGAAAATAGCTCTGAGAAGAACAGCACTGAAAGAATACAGACACTGTCACCATGAGTGGCGAAAATGGGAGAACCTCTTTGACACTAACAGAGAGAAACATGAAACAAGTCATTTCTCTTTAGTCTGAGGAAGGATGACTGGAAGAGACATCCTATGAACATGCCATAGCCCAGTAGTGGACTACCTGATTTGCATACAGAAGATCCTGGGTTCAGTCCTTGGAATCTCTAGCCAGGGCTGAGAAAGGCCTTCCTTTTCCTAAAACAAGAAAGCTGCAGCTAGTCAGTGGTGGGTTAGGTGGATCAGTGGACTGATTTAAAAGTGCCACCCTAAACCCATTGGTGTCAGTGGGATTTGATGTCAATAGGCTTTGAAGGGTATAGCTCTGTTTATGATGGCACTGTAATTCTAATGAAGCTCCAGGTGGTCATATAATACCTGATGCTTGGTTTGAAGAGCAACTTAAACACATGTGTAATTGAATCACAGGAGGCCAAGGGCATTTTCTGTAACCAGTTGATCACGGGAGATCAGTATTTGCTTTATTATTTAAATTCAGTTGCCATCACTGAATGGTTTATCCCATTATCAAATAAAACACATCCTTTTCCCCCAGCAGTCCATTGATATGCATGATGTGGTAATGGAGTCAACTCTTCCTTGCTGAAACAAATTGTGAATCTGAGCATTCGAAGCAACCCTGCCAACGCACATGCAAAGTAATTTCTACTAATCTGGTAAAGAAAACACTGAACAGTTAAACTATAAACAAATTAAATGCATTACATCCTCTGTTATGGTTCTAAAATCATCCGGCCTTGAAATTAAGATTGGCAATCCATGACTGCATTTGGCAGAAAGAAAATTAACTATTAATTGTTCAATTTTCCAATATCCAATGAGAAGTTGCCGCTGTTAATCATTCTCGTTTGCTCATTCTCTACAGGCAAGGCAATATTGATGTTTAGAAACTTTCTGGAAATGTAGGGTTTTCAGGTATATGATCTTTGTTAACTGTGGTTGTGTTGACTGCTTTGTTTTTTATCGAGCTTGCCATTTTAAGTGAGATGGCCACAGTAGTTCCATGACATGTTTCTATTATTTGTAAATTGTGCATAAATTATACTTAGAACCTGATTTTATGGGCAAGGCAAAGCTATGCTACTTGTCTTATTGCACTGAGATGATTATTGCCCTTGGGGAAAGGGTACAGCCAGCTAGTATCCTTACCCTTTACTACACAGTTGTTATAGCCATGCTGCTTTCTTGTATCCTTAGTTTGGATTCCCCGTTCCAGGTGCAGGCCTTTCACTTCCCCAGGAATACCCACTGTCACCCAGGAGCAGCATTTTGGGGGGCATTTAAGTCTTCATTGGGAGGGAGGAGGTGAGAAAGTCATGCTTTGTGGATTGAAATCTCTTCCTTACTGGTGAATCCAGGCCATTTGTTAGAATGCTGGATTTGGTGAAATGAATGCAGAAAGCCTCTGGAAATTTAATGTAGCATATTTGCTTGAGCCTTAGAATGTGTCTCAGTTCTGCTTTTCCTATATGACAAGAAGACCTTTGACTATCCAGCATTATGCTTAAACCTTACTGTTGTCTGGACAAGATGGACTGTTCTATTAGCAGATGGGCAAGATGAGTTGTTATGTCAGCAAAGAGGACCAGTTTGGTATGGACTATGTGGTGGACTTTGACTGGTGAGATCCCAATTAAGATTCTTGCTCAGCCATGCAAGTTGTTGGGTGATCTTGGACCAGTCACTACCAGCCCAATCTTACATAGGGTTGTTGTGATGCTAGAATGATTGGTGAGAGGCTTAAGTATGCTTTTCTGAACTTCTTGGAGGAGAGAGTGGAATACAGATGTGATCAGTTGTTGGGGAAATTTATCTATGAATTTTCTTGTTGTTTTAAAATCCAACTTTTCAGACAATAGTTAATGAAGAAAGACAGGCCCAGACAAGGCAGGGAAGAAAGGGGAAATGGAGGAAGATTTATTTAGCTGTGCCAGAACAGACAATAAATATATGTGTTGATGTTCTTTTGTGAATAAAGGTGAGTTGGGGAGTGACCCGGGTTGAGTGGTAGAGGAAAGAGTCCAAGTTTCAGTCCCTGGCATCTTGAGTTTTTTTTTTTTTTTTAAGAGACCAGGTAGTATGTATGTATGTAATGAATGAATGAGAGAATGGGAAAGACCTAGGCGAGCTGCTGGCAGAGTATAAGTATATGGTAGTTTCATATGTTCAACTTGCCTGTGGTACCCTATGGTAACCTATGGTACTCTGGCCAAGATTTTCTCTCCAGATATCCTCCACTAGACCCACAACTGCCTCTAAAATCTCAATACTATTTACAAACCTTAATGTTGCTTCAGGATTTGAGGCTTCTAGGTAGTGGTGCCAGCCAACTAAGTGAACAGAGCAGATCCTCCCTGCTACTGATGCTGTTGGGTATGGAGGCTCTAGTCTTAGAGCAGAGGGTTATATAATATAATTCAAATTCATATCCAGCCATATTATTTTAACATGGCTAGTAAAAATCTTTTGGTACTCTGCCTCCACCCCCAAAAATAAAACAATCCTGAGCATTTTCCTGTCTTCCCATGACTATATTCCAGTAGTGGCATTATAAGTGGCTCTCTCATAATATTTCACCCTTGATCTGGCAAAATGCTAAGAGTACTGAAGTATAGCGGCAATTTTATATGACATTCTTTGATATTTGATATTTTATGTGATATTTGACAGACAATGGGTTTGATCTTCAATATTTGATAACCTAAATTTTATTATAAAGAGTATTTGCATGTGTAATTTAAAGTTTGCTAGTTTGTCATTTATATTTGCTGTTTCAAATATACATGCTTTGATAGATGGTACTGAATATCAGTCCATCTATATTTGATTTTAATATTTGAAATGAACACTGGATTGATGCAGTCATGCATTCTGGGTAGTTCCTTAGGATGTCTGTAGATGGTCATTTTTTTAAGCCATTGACTGACATGTTTTACTAAGATATGTCATCCTCTTTTTCTTTATGTGGATATTGGGCTATACTGTATTTTTTGGAAAGCACCTTTTCTGATCTGCAGTTCTAGAAATCCTGTGAGCTTGTGAAGGAATGGGCATGATAAAGAAGAAGAATTTGTTTTTATATGCCAATTTTCTCTACCACTTAAGGAAGAATCAAACTGGCTTACAATCACCTTCCTTTCCCCTCCCCACAACAGACACCCTGTGGTGTAGGTGGGGCTGAGAGAGCTCTAAGAGAGCTGTGACTAGCCCAAGGTCACCCAGCTGGGTTCAGGTGGAGGTGCGGGCAAACCAATCCGATTCACTAGATTAGCGTCCGCTGCTCATGTGGAGGAGTGGGGAATCAAACCTGGTTCTCCAGATTAGAGTCTACCACTCCAAACCACCACTGTTAACCATTGCACCACTAGAAAAATAGGAAAGGAGGGGGGAAACCCTTGCCTGTACTAAGCCAACATTCTATTTTCTTCTATCCCAAACATATTAGATTGGATCCTACCTTCTTTAAGGGGTTTGTAGAAATGAATCTTTCCCATTTTCCTATTCACCCAAGAGTTTCCTGTAAGCCTTAAAAATCCAATGATAAAAGTTGTATCTTCCTTCGGGGGCATGGGGGGCTGCAATAAAAGGCTAAAATCTGGCAAAAAGTTTCCCCCTTTGGTACTAGCACAGAGCCTACTCCATGCAATCACCATTACAAACACCAAGAGCAATACCCGAGGAGGGCCTAGTGATATCAAAATGCCTTCAGCTTATAAGTGGGACTCAAGCTATTCTCTCTAGTTAATCATGAAAACACCCCAAATTTGAACATATGAGGATGCCATATCAAAGCAGCAGATTGGCTCATCTAGCTCAGTGTTACCATTTCTGATGGCCAGTGACTCTCCAGAGAGAGGCCGTTCCCAACAGCCTATGCCTGAACCTTTAACTGGAGATGCCTAATTATTTTTGAATGTGGATACTTAAATTTGGAGATTAGGGCCATGAACATATAAGACAGATCTTTCTACAAACCTGAGAAAAGCCCCAGGTTTGTAGAAAAATCTGAAACCTTACAGAAAATTACCCTGGGGAGTTTAGCCTTCCCAATAACAGAAGTAATGCCTGTACCTTTATGAAATCAATGCCCTAACAGTGGCTGTTCAGTGGCCATAGTGGCTGTTGCTGGACAGCCACAAAAGTATGGCCAGCCTTCAATTTTTGGTTTCTGTCTATAAAAAGCAAGTGGGAAGGCCCTTTTCAGGGCAGTTTGTCCTTGGAGGCTTGCATGACTCACCCCGGCCTGGTTGCTTGCTACTGTTCAACAGCAGCCACCTCGCAAAAGCCAATGTGACATGGTAGTTAGAATTTCAGACTAGGCTCAGTGAGACCCAATTTCTAATTCTTACTCTGCCGCTGAAGTTTGCTGGATGACCTTGGGCTAGTCACACACTCTCAACCTAACCTACCTATTGTGCTGATAAAATGGAGGGAAGAATACAATGGAAGAGAAAAGAACAATATAAGCTGTTTTGGGTCCACATTGTGGAAAAAGGCAGTGTATCAACTGAGCAAATAAATACTCAAGATATCTGAAGATGGGAGGGCAGATTAAAGGTAGGTTGCTTGGTAGGTGGGAAGGAGAAAAAAGCAGGGAGATGGCAGGAGGTGGAAAAGGGGAAAGAATTCTAAGAAGATGAGTTGATTTGTCCTATAACAATGAAAGGCCTATGGATCTGAAACCATTTCACCTTGTGTAAATTTTTTATCTTTAATTACTTTAAAATGGTCACATTTTTTAATTACCCTCAGTCTGCATTGTCAACTTCAAGCACAGAAGCAGCCATGCTGGGTCAAACCCATCATGAGGTAAGTGTTTATGCTTCATAGTTGCACTTATCGCTTTGTGTCAGGGCATTCCATAGGTTACTAATGCATTCCGAGAGAGGGGCCGTGAATTAGTAGCGCAGAACTGAACTAAAAGTTCATTGAAATCCATTAAAAGGCCTCAAATGATATTTAAATGAGGAAAGAAACTGAGTTTTCTACATGCAATTCCTCTATTAACTTGGCATGCTGAGACTATTGATGAATGTGGCTCACTTCACAAATTGGCCTTAATGGGACAATGGCTGGATAATTCACTGTCCAAAATATGCCTCTCTCTCTCTCTCTCTCTCTCTCTCTCTCTCTCTCTCTCTCTCTCTCTCTCTCTCTCTCTCTCTCTCTCTCTCTCTCTCTCTCTCTCTCTCTCTTCCATCACCCCTCCCATGTTATCTGTCACAAAAGTATTTCACCTCAGATGGCAGGGAAGTACAGGTCAAAACCGAGCAAAGTGACAACTTGAAACCCCCAAGGCTGTTGTGGCACCAGCAGGGAGGCACTTGCCATTCATAACTCGCCCTGTTTTCTTCTCTGACGTTCCACTTTGGGTTTGTAGTGTCTGCAAAATCATTCCAATTAAGGCAAAACTGTCAGGGCTTCGCCGCACCCCAATGAGCACGAGTGCAAAGAAGATGATGGTAATTATCCTAATGAATCCGAACACGGCTGTGAGGTTAAAACATGGGTGCTTCTGCAACATGCAGCCAGAAAGGGCAATGCAAGGCAATCGTCTTTCTCCCC
This sequence comes from Euleptes europaea, assembly GCF_029931775.1. Taxonomy (NCBI): domain Eukaryota; kingdom Metazoa; phylum Chordata; class Lepidosauria; order Squamata; family Sphaerodactylidae; genus Euleptes; species Euleptes europaea. The sequence goes on from NC_079317.1 coordinate 27,997,561, forward strand.
GGTGACATTTCTCTTGTTCTGGATATGTTCTTATTATGGTTTGTGCTTTGAAGCTAAGGAACATTGGGGTGGGGTGGGGGGATACTCTATGGTAAATAGACTGGTGCTGCCCTGTTTTAAAGTTCTGCCTCTCCCAAGGGCAATACCTGCATGTTGAGAGGAAAAAAAAAACTTGGACCATTGTCCAGACAATGAGTGGAAGGCTAGAGAAATGGTTATAAACAGCATTCCGTTTATAGGAGCATTTGCCTGCTCCAGCAATATAATGTAGGCTGCAATTCATGGCTTGTTACTCAAGAGAAAGGCCTATTGAACATAGTGGGACTTACTTCCAAGTAAACATATGAACTGCACAATGATCAGAGGGCTATAAGTGCAAGCTCTTCATACCACAAACTGAAGAAATTCAAATTTAGCATCCATGGGCATGTTAGACAGCTGTGCTTCTTGTGTGTATTCCAGGGCATGAAAAGGTGGTTTTCTAGAGTCTAATGGGTCCTTTACATGCTGGTTCAAGCATTTACCTGGAGAAACCCTTTTCATACCATAGAAACATCAGGTTTTTGCAACTGTAATGGGCAAAGAGAAGGGGACAGAAAGATACGTGAACTAGTTAACAGTAGGGCTGGGCATATCGATAAACCAAACCCAAAATATAAACCTAAAATTAACTGTTTTGGAGATATTTTGGGGGTTTTTGGGCCAAATACCCAAACTAGGGAATCTACCTGAATCCGAATTGGTGATTCCCAAAAAGCTGAATAGAAATTTGGCGTTTTGGGTTTTGCCTATTCGCCTTTGCTCAGATGTACGAATCTGTGCTTTCTCCCATTTTTCTATCTTTGACTGGTTTTGTTAGGGACCCATAGTTGGGGCCCTTTTGAGGTAGAGGTTGTGCAATCAGTGCCAGCTTGGTCAGACCAAACTATCCATCACCCTTCAGTGGATTAGTCTGGATGACAAAAGGGTCATTTTAAAAGACAGGGTTTACCCAGTACCGTCCGGAGGGATAAACCCTCCAACTAAAAAGCACCAGTTTCAACAGCTGCTAGTCCGGCTTTTGAAGAAGTCTCCTTACCAGTGCGGATAATTTCCTTCAGAAGAGCTGGCTTGGCCATGTCATTGGCTGGGTCCGATATCACTACTCCCCCCCCCCCCATGAAAACCTGCTCTCAAACTGAAGGTCACCCTGAGTAGTGGCTTCATTTCCCTGTACTGCAACCATCTCTTGAAATCAGATTTTTGATGACTATATCAAAGGACAATTAACAGGAAGCCATTTGCCACCAGAAGAAATGTTTTCTGTGCCTTATTTTTCTTGTATTTAAGCCGTTTCCTCAGCTTGGAAGCTAATTTGCATGGACATCATGCAAAGTGACCCAGATACGAATGGAGCCACCAGACTTTTAGGCGCCAACCTGCCACTTGGCTCTTTCCACCAGTCCTTGGCAACGCTGACCTTCTGAACCTGAAAACCGATTGGCAGCTCGGTTTACAAATGCCTGGAGGATGGGGGCGACCCCTTTGGGGGCCCATAAATTTGGATCCCCTGTCTCAAACTTCAAACTTTGATGTCTGTCTAAGGAGAGTCCCTTGCAGCTACACTGCAAATATAGCAACTCTACCTCCAAAAATGCCCCCACAGGAGCTTTGAAAAAAATCCCCATAGACTTAATGGACCTGAAAGAACTGTGCAGACAAGGTCCATGACTTTTGTCTGTCTTATGTTTACAATTCACTGACTATACATATCAAATGTAGGCTTAATAGAAGTTGTGCTGGAAAATGTGACAAATTACTTCAGCATTTGACCCGTTTTTCATGCCTGGGAAAGATTGAGTGCCCATTGACATCAGTATACCCACCCTGCGTTTTGCGTATTGATTACAGTTTGTGAACTTCTAGTTAATTAGAGACCTATGGTGTCTGGAAACATTGTGCAGTTATATAGGCTAAAAGGCATACATCAATTAAAAAAAAAGATTTTGCCTTGGGATGCAAATGTGTCCTTGAATCAAGCTGACAACTGATTCGATGCTAACAAAACTTAATCCTGACTTCTGCTTTTGCCACAGCCCTGGAGAACATTCCAGCACATGCCCTTCCATTCATTTGCTTTCTCTTTATTATTCTGTCACTTATAGGAAGACAGGGAGCTGTTCCTGTTGGCATCAGAGGACAGGACTTGCAATAATGGGTTTAAATTGCAGGCGGAGAGATACCGGCTGGATATTAGGATTTTTTTTTTTTTACAGTATGGGGTGTTCAACAGTGGAATCAGCTACCTAGGGAGGTGGTGAGCTCCCCCTCACTGGCAGTCTTTAAGCAGAGGCTAGACAAGCACTTGTCAGGGATGCTCTAAGCCCGTGTTGGCAAACCTAGGGCACGTGTGCCGCAGCCAGCACACCAAGCCCTCTCTGTGGGCACGTGCGGACCCGTCCTGTCTGCCTAGGGCTGTGACGTGTTGCCTGGCTGGCGCCCTCCCTCTCTCTCAGCTGAGCTTCGGCCCCAGCTCAGCTGTTTGTCGGGCCGCCCGTCTTCAGTTTGGACAGGGAGGCTGTGGCCAGCACCTTGCCACGCCCCCTCTCAGCACCTTGCCATGCCCCGCAGCTCAGCTGTTTGTTGGCCCGCCTGTCTTCAGTTTGGATGGGGCCCCCACCTGTCTTCAGTTTGTCTGGGGCCCCGCCCATCTAAAAAAGCATTTAGAAAATTCTACAACATTTGCAGACAATCCTACAAGCCATCAGGAAATCTACAAGGAATTTTCTAGCATTGTAGCAGCTGCAAAGGTGAATTTTAGTAACAGATTTTTACAGTTCCATAAGATGGAGACAACCCTGTGTTTTCTTACTTCTCCAGATAAAGCCAAATTTGAAGAACTTGATCTTTCCTGCCTACACTGGTTAGATTTAGAAAATCTGGAAATGGAGCTAATAGATTATTGTCGAAGGCTTTCACGGTCAGAGTTCATTGGTTCTTGTAGGTTATCCAGGCTGTGTAACCGTGGTCTTGGAATTTTCTTTCCTGATGTTTCGCCAGCAACTGTAGCAGGCATCTTCAGAGTAGTAACACTGAAGGACAGTGTCTCTCAGTGTCAAGTGTGTAGGAAGATATAGTCAGAAAGGGGTAGGGTTTGAGCTGAGTCATTGTCCTGCAAAAGTAATGTGCTAATCATTGTCCTGTAAGTATCAAGATAACGTGTTAATGAGGGTGTGGTATGTTAATATGGAACCATTGTATCCTGAAGTGATCTGTTAATGTGTGAAGTCCAAAGCTAATCTCCATGGCTATTGTTGACTATAGTCTTTGTGGCTGAACATGGACTGACACAAACAGGACACAGGGTCTTATTCCAAGACACTGAAAGACTGGACAATTCTACCAACTATTTTGTCAGATTGCACAGAGAAGCCATTGAAATTCATAAACATCAGCACAACTTTAACAGAAAAGAAGAGAGTTTAAGAATGAATAAGGCTTGGCTTCCTGTCCTAAAAACCTCCAGACTAACAAAGACTATAGTCAACAATAGCCATGGAGATTAGCTTTGGACTTCACACATTAACAGATCACTTCAGGATACAATGGTTCCATATTAACATACCACACCCTCATTAGCACATTATCTTGATACTTACAGGACAATGATTAGCACATTACTTTTGCAGGACAATGACTCAGCTCAAACCCTACCCCTTTCTGACTATATCTTCCTACACACTTGACACTGAGAGACACTGTCCTTCAGTGTTACTACTCTGAAGATGCCTGCCACAGTTGCTGGCGAAACATCAGGAAAGAAAATTCCAAGACCACGGTTACACAGCCCGGATAACCTACAAGAACCAAGGAGCTAATAGAATTTCAAGAAAGCTCTGTCTGGAACAATAAATTCTATGACCTGCATGAAACACTTGAGAAGATAGAAGGGATGACAAAGGACAGCACAGTTAGTTCTGAAAATGAAATCCTTAAAGTGTGGAATTCTCTGCCAAATAATTTTCAGTCAATGAAAGCAGTTGGGATTGCTTTCCTTACTTTGTTTGGATCATCTTATGCTTGTGAGCAGCTGTTTTCAGCTTTGAATTATATCAAATCTGACACCAGAAACAGGCTAACAGATGACCTGAGTGCTGCATGTGTTGCTCTCAAACTTACAAAGTATGAGCCAAGGGTAGACAAATTATCAGCATGCACACAACAGCAAAAATCACATTAATTGTTCAAAAAATTTGACGATGTCCTCAAAGATGTCACAAAAATGGTGAATTACATCATGGCTCGTGCTCTGAATTGTCGACAGTTTCAAGCACTTCTTGAGGAGGTTCAGGCACAGTATAATTGTTTTCTTATGTACAGTAATGTCCGGTGGCTGAGCAGAGGACGAGCCCTGGAGAGATGCATGCCAAATGCAAACTTTTACCTTTCAATAAAAAGTTGTTTGTATCGTTGAAAGCTGTTATTGTTTTTTACTTTTAACGCAAAATATGTGAATGTATGAGTTGTTTTTTCTAAACTAAAACCTCAGTATTCAGGTTAAATTACCGTATTGGCACTTGATGATAAATAAGTGGGTTTTGGGTTGCAGTTTGGGCACTTGGTCTCTAAAAGGTTCGCCATCACTGCTCTAAGCTGAACCTGTATTGAGCTGGGGGTTGGTCTAGATGGCCTGTATGGCCCCTTCCAACTCTATGATTCTATTAATGGTGGTCTCTGCATTCCAACTTGAACTTTTCCATCCATCTAACACAAAACCCAAGAAAGCAGCTGGAACGAAACAGACATGGCTTACAGTGCAAGCCGGGGACAACGACGACGACGTTAATGCGCTCAGGGAGCTGATTGATCTTTACATGGGTGTATCTCTGACATTGGCATAAGGGTCAGTCATGTTGGCGCAGGCCACTCCACCACTGTCAGGTGCTGGCGCAACCCTGCAGTGGCTGCCCGTTGGTGCAAATGACATAAACCACTATGGGTCCCCCATAGAAAGGAAAGGTGGGATATGAATACAGTAAATTAATGAAGTAAATAAATGTGTGCCTGCTCTAGGAAGGGGGGGGCTTTGTCATCTGGGGGAATACATCTGGAAAGGTACCATTGAGGGGGCAGGGTATTGCAGGGTCCCTGGAGTCATCAACATTTGCGGGGAGGCAGTGGAGTGGGGAGACTCGATGTCTTTGGAGGGGGAAGGGGAGGGCATTGGTAGAGGAAGCGGGTAGCTGACTCAGGTCCTGGATGCTGGATCAGGGGACTTTGAGTCCTTGCTGGAGCCCTGAGTAGCAACAGAATGGGAGGAGCTGAAGACCTGCCACTGAGGAGGGATGCTTTCTCCCAGAGCATCTAGGAGCTGGTAGCATCTGTGGCAGCAGCTGGCAGCTGGAGAGGCTGCTGGATGTCACCAGATGTGTACTGAGAGGGGATGTACTAAAACAAATATAAAGAATGCTCTTTGGGAACAATGGGAGATGTTGGAATGGCCATTGAATATACTGGGAGCCAGGAATGCCAATTGACTTGCATTGGCTCCATTGAAATACACTAGTGCACACAAGTGTTCGAGTGCAGAATGGATTTAGAATTACTATCTCTGGGCACAAATAGATCGCTTTGGGACTGGAATAAGAGTGCCCAAAGTGGAAGGACGGCCATTCCAGTCCCTGAACACTTCTGCTCCATTCAGGAGGGTATTGGGAGATCTGTTGGCAGTGGTACATGCCCCTACATCTGAGCCCACCCCAATGGCCTGTTCTGTCATTCTGTTCTTCTCCTGTTCTGTCATTGGCAGGGGTGGCCCAGGGGCACCCTCAACAGTGTGGGTGGGCTGCTGAAAGGCACTGCTGCTGGTGAGCAAAGGACACCTGTGACTGCCCAAACTCTCCTCAACAACTCCCTGTGCCCCTTCTGAGGTGGGGGCACCCTTTGCACCATGTGGGCTGAGACCCTACTTGGGGTCTCCGCAGGAGCAGGATTTCTGGGGCCCTTGCCAACTCTGTCAGCTGCCTAGGGACTTGTGATGGGACTCAGTCTCTTTAAGGGGGTGAGGTGTGTATGCCACAGACACAGAGCCAGAGTCCCTGGTCATGCCCCTTCCTGTCCCTCGCCTGTGATGAGGGCAGGGCCAGGACCCTGGTCCTGCTGGCCCTGATTGGTTCTGCCTGCCCTGTCCTTCCCAGCCCAGCTGTTGCAACACAACTGGTTGGGACACTATGGCATGGTTGCTAGGGATGCTGATGCAGCCGTGGCCTTGAAAACCCAGTTACAAACTCTTTTTCCTGCTGGTCGTTCACTAACCAAACCCTTCAGGGAGCAGACATGGGGCACCACAGTTATACCGGCAGCTGGCTGCAGCAGTGAGGTGGCCGTTAGGATAGCACTGCCCATTGTTGAAAGGTTCCCTTGAGAAAAAGGCAGTTCTGCTGCCTTTTTATAGAAGTCTTCGCCAGATTTTACAGCTGCCACTTTGCACTATAAAAAATAAATGTAAGAAAGCATGACTCACAAGAAGCCATTTAATGTGAGTGGAATAAAACAGAAGAGTGGGCCCTTTTGTTCCCCAACATTTAACTCACAGATATCCAATAGAGGCAATTGTTTCCCATTCAATGGGATTTTTACTACCTTTTCCTCTTCATCACCTCTGACTATTCACTTTGGTTTCACATCTTGTTATGTGGTGCAACATTTATCTGTGGAGAAGACATGAGCCAGACAGCTGCATGGCTGAAACCTGTGATCCTGGGCCAACAAACTTTTTTTGTAAGCTAAGGTAATAACTAGCTATAGGTAAAGTGGTGAAAATGGTTTTTGAAAAAGAGGTCCATTTGCTTTTGCATGGTATTATCATTTGTATTCCATGGTGGCCTGAGACCAGATTGGCCAGGGATCTGGAAGGGTTTCCTCCCCCATCTTCTGGGCATGGGTTTGGGGTCACTTGGGGTGTGGGGTGGGGAGGTAGATGTGAATTTCCTGCATTGTGCAGCATGTTGGACTAGATGCTCCTGGTGGTCCCATCCAAAACTATGATTCTATGAAGTAGTTTGCTTTTTTGTGAAGGCTATGCACACTGTCCCCCTTTAGATAGGGTTGCCAGCTCTGGGTTGGAAAATACCTGGAGATTTTGAGGGGGAGCTTGAGGAGGGTTGGGTTTGGGGAGGGGAAGGACTTCAGTGCCATAGAGTCCAATTGCCAAAGCGGCCATTTTCTCCAGTGGAACTGATCTCTGTCGCCTGGAGATCAGTTGTAATAGCGGGAGATCGCCAGCCACCACCTGGAGGTTGGCAACCCTACCTTTAGATAATTTAGGGTCAGACAAGAATAGTTGCCGCCTGCCCAATCTTCATTCAGAATGCAAGGACTGGGGTGAGATGGTAACTGGGCCAACACTCCCTGTTTTGTCTGGCACTAACCAGTAGGGTAGGCAGTTAAGACATCACCACAGCAAGAACTAGCTCATTACCATTGGCAAAGCAGAAATATTCCATCTCCTCCTCTTGATACTAGTTTAGAGTGAGGGCACAGTGATATTCTCTCCATCCACTTTGCTGACTGTGCTGTTGCTAAGGCTCTCATAAACCCTGGAACAAATTGGGGAGGGGGTCTAAGTGGGTGGCTGTGGGTAAAGTAGTGCTCCACATAGTGTATACATGGGTGGTTGGCTACACACCAGTATGTTTGAGCTTGCTTTAATAAATGCTGAGTTGTGACCCAGATCTTTCTGCATGAGGTGCGCATTGGAAGGAAAGGTTCATCGCCAGAAAATGATGGGCCAGTTTCACCTTGTAGCAGCTAACCTTTCTAAAAATACTTCACAACCGAAGGGCACAATCGTCCCAAATCTTCCATACTGTTGAAAGGTGTGAGAGCTGTGAGAAAAACACTATTATACCATTTCTCGAGAAGACATATTTTCTTTTCAGCAGTACAGGAAAAATACTGTTTTATTTGAAGACGACATGTGTGGTTATTTTGCCACATGTACACAGCTCAGAAAGCTTCAGTCTGTCTTGTCATCTTTAAACATATTCATGTCACTGTACACATTTCCCTTTCCCTCTACTCTTTTTTAATAGGAAACATTTATCCAGTACATTTACTCAAATTTTAGATATACTTTCCTACTTTTTATTTCAGTTTCTTCTTCCTAGCTATCAGTTCCCAATTGCTTTCCTAAATTTTTACAAGTTGTCTCTTTAAACTCATCCCTAGACTAGCCATCTGAGCCAGACTGAAGAATAACCACTTTATCACTCTGCTAAAGATTCATGAAAACAGCAGAAGAAGCACCCTTTCCATTTTTCTTAATACATTTCACTGTGGGATGTTCGTTCACAATAAAGGCACAATGTTAGTTTAAAGAGAACAATAGTAGTAAAAAAAAGAATCATAATTTTGATATAAACAACAATATAAACTATTCAAAGCCCACAAGTTTCTTCCCATGCTGTAGCTGGCTTCAAGATGTGTTCATTACAGATAGAACTAAAGCTGACAAACCATCTCAGGATGCTAATAAAGATATAGGGTTGGATCCAACAAACTTGGATCCAACCAATCTGGTTGGCCACTGTGTAAGCAGACTGCTGGACTTGATGGGTCTTGGAATGATCCAGCATGGGTTTTCTTATCTATTCTTATGTTCTTTACTTTTCTGTTGATGAAAAAGGAAGAAAGGTTCTTCCTTGACCACCCAAAAAAAAAGGGTGGGGGGAAGCTATCCTGGAAATCATAGATCCTTCACATAAAAGCGAATGTGGGATGGGAAGTACAGTAAAGAGAGAAATTGGGTGAGGCTGAATGAAACAACCCACAGAATTAAGACCTTAAATCTAATGGCAGCTTAAAGAGGAGTCATGAGAAAATGCCCTTTGGCTCAATTCAGAATCAGCTAAATGTTTATTTACAAGCATTCTCAGCCAGTGTTTGGGGAAGAAAGCTATTCTGTTTGAGTCCTCTCCCAGATGATAATCTCGGTAAATGCATACAAATTCATGAATGCACTTTATTGTGTCGCTCCAGGTGAACTATGGTTTGGTTGGACCTCTCATGCTGCCACCTCATAATATTGGCCATGGAGAAGATCTGCCTGAAAATGCAGGTGCCTTCCATTCCCCAATGAACACTCTTGAAAGCATGGGAGAGTTTGGGATCTGAATGAGAAACAATTCAAGAAATTATCACTACAAATGGTCAATTCAAATGAGAATCTGATGAGGGTATCTGATGAAGGGAAGCTTTGAATCTCGAAAGCTTATATCATGGAAATCGTGTTGCTCTTTAAGGTGCTACTGGATTTGAATCTTGGTCTTCTACAGCAGACCAACACAACTACCTGTCAGAAACTCAGTGAACCTATAAAACAAACCTATAAAATAAAATGATTTTTGATTGGGTGATCTGGTCAAGGCTTTCACAGAAATCAGATAAATTTAACAAGAATAAGGAGTTAACTTTATACACACACACACACACACACACACACACACACCTAGAAAGCAGCTGGCTTTGGAAAACTTGTCTGCTGAAAGCTGACTGCACTTGCTCAGAACCTTATTGAACATTCCAAGATGTATAAAGAGTTTAGAGGAACATCACTGTAGTCATATTACAGCCAAATATTACAAATCGATTTTGGTGACATTGAATCGATTTTGGTGACATTGCTGTTCCATACTATTGCAATGTGAACTAGAGCCTATGTTGAACTTGCGCCTATTGAATACACATATGGAAAGAGCATGAACATACAGGCACAAAAAAGACCAGACTGGAGAGAATCACCCTGCTTTACAAGGGGAGATGAAAGAGATGTTCCACCACTGAGAAATAGGCTTCCTCTGCAAATACTTTTTCCCCAGTTTTTTGAGAGGAGGTGGAGAAGATAACAAAATTCATGGTCATCGTCAAAGGTTTGGCTCTGCCCTTCTAAATCTTTAGACACATTTTTACAACCTAACCTTTTAAAAAATGTATTAACTCAGATTTCGAAGAAACATCAGCCTCAGCCTTTTAATAACACAGTTTCATAATATTCTGGGCCTTGATGTGAATGTGATGCAAAGCAAAAAGACTCACCTGAGGGGCTTTATGTTTGCACAGGGTTTCACTTAAACTGGTCTGTTTACACTATGATGTTAGCAGTACACTCACCTTGGCTATGGATCTCTGGCATTCCAGCAGAGCTCTGGATCTCTAATGTGTAGCTACTTTGTACATCTAGTGGTCAGTTTAAATGAGACATTGGAAGTGCGCATTGAAAAGTTCTTCTGTCCCACCAGCATTTTATTTTTTAAATCAGGCATTATTAATCAGGCCTATCAGGATTAATAATTTAGGGTTACACCTAGGGCTGTGCATATCGATAAATCCAAACTGAAAATAAACAAGAAATTAGCTGTTTCGGCCATATTCGGGTTTCATTTTGGCCGAATATCAAAACCTGAGAATCTTCCCGAAGCTGAATAGGTGCTTCCTGAAAAGCCAAATAGATATTTGGCCTTTTGGGGTTTTGGCTATTTGCCTTTGCATAGATGCATGGCTCTGTGCTTTCTCCCATTTTTTAATCTGGCTGGTTTTGTTAGGGTCCCATAGTTGGGGCCTTTTTGAGGTAGAGGTCGTGTAATTGGAGCCAGCTCGCTCAGACCAAACTATCTGTCACCATTCAATGGATTAATCTGGATGACAGAAGGATCATTTTAAAAGACAGGATTTACCCAGTCCCGACTGAAGGGATAAACCCTCAAACTAAAAAGAGCCAGCTTCAACAGCTGCTAATCCGGCTTCTGAAGAAGTCTCTTCACCTGCGCGGATGAGCAATTTCCTTCAGAAGAGCCACCTTAGTTGTGACTTTGGCTGGCTCCAATATCACCCCCCCCCCATGAAATCATGCTCTCAAACTGAAGGTCACCTTGAGTAGTGGCTTTATGTCCCTGCACCGTGACCATCTCTTGAAATCAGATTTTTGATTACTATATTAAAGGACAGTTCACAGGAAGTCATTTGCCACCAAAATAATTTTTCTGTGCCTTATTTTTCTTGCATTTAAGCCATTTCCCTCAGTTTGGAAGCTAATTTGCATGGACATCATGCAAAGCCACCTAGATATGAATGGAGCCCCCAGACTCTTAGGCACCAGCCTGCCAATTGGCTCTTTCTGCCAGTCCTTGGCAATGCTGACCTGAGCCTGAAAACTGTTTGACAGCTCAGCTTACAAATGCCTGGAGGATATGAGTGACCCCTTTGGAGGCCCATAAAATTGGCCCCCCTGTCCCAAACTTCACCAAACTTTGCTGTCCATCTAAGGAGAGTCCCTTGCAGCTATGCTGCAAATTTGGTGACTCTACCTCTAAAAATGCCCCACAGGAGCTTCAAAGAAAATCCCCATAGACTATAATGGACCCACTTTTTTGTGGGTGAAATTCGGAAATAAAGCTGAAATACACATTTACCGGTATGGGTATTTGGCTTATTTTGGGTTTACAAAAAAAAAATGGTGCCCAATAAACCCAAAATTTACAGAATTTTGTTTTTTGCACACCCCTAGTTACACCCATATGACCTAACCACCTTGACTGTCAACTGGTGTAACACAAAAATAGTGCTGGATATGGAAGAATTCTATCCATCCTCAAGCTTGGGGATGTATTTCAATGTAATCCCAGTGATTATGAGAGCTGTGACCTCCATTAGCAGAGGGAGGGGGAAGGAGACAATAGCATATTGGATAACTAGCATGCAAATAAATCAGCCCTAATATCAGGCTACATTGGAACATACATTTAGTTATGATCAGCCTGACCCCTTTCATGTCACCTCTCCCAGTCATCTAACTGCATTGGGCTGGATCCCACCCATTTCCCCTTCTTATTACATCCCCCATCCCAGGTGGCTTTTGTCCATGTAGGTCCAGTGTTCCCCAGCATAGCCATTCTGGGTGGCCAAAGGGGACTCCCTCCTGCCTTTTTTACCAGCAGAAAAGATGCTTGGATCTAATCCCTTCTCTACAGAGAGAGAAGGGAAACTCATTCATGAACTCATAAATGTATGTGGGCCAGCAATTTGAGTAGTTCCTATTTCCTTCGATTATAAAGTATTGCATGTAATGGGTGTTCAGCTTTTGTTTCAAAAGTTTACCCTTTTTGCTTTTATTTCCATGTCACTTCAGATTCATCCCTGTTAGTTTGGAAGTCTTTTCCCTGTCCCTGCTCGAGCGGACTTCACTTTCTCTTTGCTTAATTCAATAATAAGATGTTCCTCTGACATTTGGGAATGCACAGCTCACTAGTCCATATGATTTTTGCTTTGCCTCTCCAAGCATTTCATTATATCGCCCTGTCTACACTTTCTCTGAACACTTCTTGACGATTTCTTAAAAGTAATCCCTTGTGGGTTTAAATATCAGGGCATTCCAAAAGGTTACACTCCCTTGCAACTCACGGATCCCCTTAGGTTTTAAATTACAATTATGGCAAAAGAAGTGACTAGGTGAAAATTACATCTTACACATGTCTCTTTGTGGCATCTTTTGGAGCTGTCTTTGGTGTAAAAAATAACTGCTTGTTAGCACCGGAGAGATTCTGAAGCTGCTGCATAGCAAAGATGTCTCCTGTTAAAAACTGTGTGATGACAACACACCATCCTTTACCCTGGGCCTCATATTGAGAAAAGGTGGAAGGAAGTAGCATGGAAGATGTTCGAAGGCTTTGAATACTAGGATCTAATTTACACGTATACATGAAATGAATATATTAAACCCCAAATAATTGCAATAATGTGTGTTCCCTTTCAAGGTGGCGCTAGATACTTCTACTTGAGTCTGAGGAGATAAATCTGAGGAGCCTGAGGGGTTACAAAAATCAGTGTCAGGCCTGTCATGTGGAGAGCATCCCATAAAATATGAGTCCAGGGCAAGAAGGGATCTTTTGACTCTATTGTACAAATCTGGCACAATAAACTCTTGAGAATGAAAGATGGAAGGGAAACAAGCACTTAAGCTGCAAGTAACTTTATTACTAATGACTAAACTGAGGCTATCGTATTTTGGTCACATTATGAGAAGGCAAGAGTCACTGGAAAAGTCAATCATGCTAGGAAAAGTTGAGGGCAGCAGGAAAAGAGGAAGACCCAACAAGAGGTGGATTGACTCTATAAAGGAAGCCACAGCCCTCAATTTGCAAGACCTGAGCAAGGCTGTCAAAAATAGGACATTTTGGAGGACACTGATTCATAGGGTCGCCATGAGTCGGAAGCGACTCGACGCACTTAACACACACATACAACCTTATTACCCTATCCAAGGTAAAGAAGAGACAGAGGTGAAGTCAGGGGAAACGTACAAGACAGTTCTGTATAACAAAACAAATACATCATTCATATTTGTATAGTCCTAGTGTGTTGTTGCATTACTGTTAAGATAAATGCTCAGTTAAAGTTACTGTTAACCCAAATTGTGTTCCTCTCACGTGGTTAGTTCAAAGCAAACCAACCCAGTAGAAGGAAATAGGTGAGGGGAGGCTCCAAAGGGTTCAAAAGGCATAGTAGGATAAATGGGGAAGAAGAGTCACAAAGGAGAGGAGTCCCTGACCAGGTGGTGAGGCTATGGGGAAGACCAGCTCAGAGTAAGGCAGACTGTCCAAGAATGGGAGATGGAGGAGGTAAGAGATGGAACGTGGAGGGTTAGATATGAGAAGGAGAGTTGAATGAGAGAGAAGAAAACATACTTTGCCTGTCTAAAAAGAAAGTGTCTGGTAATTTCATGCTCATGGGGCTGGAAGAAGGTCTAGTGGAGGGGACCACTACCAGATGTAGGGGCAATCTTGTGACTTTCACATTGGAAGAAGGCCCAGGAGAAGAACCTACTATAAGGATGGAGGGCTTTATATGCCCTTTTGATGTGTTTAGATTTGTCTGGGGTACTATTGTTAGCCAAATTCTTTGCATACTTAGGACTCTGTCCCCATGGCCCAATGCCATCACAGATCCTGTTTCCTATTGGGGGGATTTGAATTTTTAGTGAGCAAAGAGTGGTGGTGTGTCCCCAAGGGAAGTGAAAGTCCAAATATTGTCATGGCAGGTGAGGTGACTGGGGACAGATTGGGGGGGGATAAGTGAATTACCTGAGTGGCAAACCAGTTAGACACTTTTTGGCAAAAGTCAAGCAGTGTCTGACTACCTTGGCCTGGGCCTGTGATTGATTTACTAGAAAAGGTTTTATTGTGAAGGAGGCTCTGGAACCATGGTTTATTGTCCTACAAACCTGAGTAATTGTTTATGGCTGTGGATGTGAGGTACTCTGGAAAGCTAAACTAAGGGGCCTTGATTACTGTTCTCCTGAATTATTTATGGGGTTGCCAATCTCCAGGTACTAGCTGGAGATCTCCCACTATTATGATTGATCTCCAGCCAATAGAGATCAGTTCACCTGGAGAAAATGGTTGCTTTGGTAATAGGACTCTATGCCATTGAAATCTCTCCCCTCTCCAAAATTCCACCCTCCTCAGGCTCCGCCCTCAAAATCTCCAGGTATTTCCCAACCTGGACTGGCAACTTTAATTATTCAGGCAACTAGACTGTTCCCTTTTGAGGAGTGCCTTAGGGGAATTCCTGCCTTGTTTGAGAGACCTAGTTTTAATATCTAGATGGATTTAATCCCTGCACCTCTGGTATATGAGACCACAGTACCCTGGACGTAAATGATGTGGTGTTTACCATTCTCTGCTTCTGCATTTTATCATCAAAACAACCCTGGGAGGCAGGTTAGCCTGTGCCACAGCCCTATTCCATATTTGGAACATCTCAGGGTTTTGTTTTGTTTTTGCAGCTAAAATTGCTAAATTATATATCTGCAGATCCAACTGGATCTCCCATCATTATTAGGGTTCCCAACTGCCCAGTGGTGGCAGGCAATTGACTGCCAACTCACCAGGCTGCTTGCTACCCACCAGCTGTTCGTGGGTAGAACCAGCTGTTCGTGGGTAGAAGTTGGCTCGCTGGGGGGGGGGCAGTGATCTGTGTGTGGAGTGGATGTACAGTGCGATGCCGTCACTTCTGGGTTTACCCTGGAAGTGCTGGTGAAGCTCTAGCACTCCCCCCAAAAAACCTCTGTGGTTTCCATCAAACTTTTGGAGGAATGAGCTGGATGCAGGTGCTGCCAGGGTAAATCTGGAAGTGACATCATTGCACCCCATGGGTGCGGATCTTTGCCCCCCAGCCCCGATCCTACGAAGTTCCCGCTGGTGGCGTCAGGGGACCTGGCAACCTTAATCATTATACACTGTTCACCCTTTAGGTTTTAGCTGATTGAAAACCTGTGTAAATATACACAATGAATGAGTGAATTAATGAACAAATTAAGTGTGGGACATTTGCTTGTGCAACAGCACAGATTGGGTAATGAAAAAAAGCTCTCAACTGGAAGGTTTCGACCATTTACAAAGAGCAAAGCAGTTCATATGTTATACAGCAAGTTTCTGCCCAGAGATAATGTGTGACTTTACCTAGAGAAGAAGGATTTATATAGAATGGAAACTCTGCACCACTCATTGTTATAGCACACTGAATGGTAGTGCCATAATCACCTCTGCACTTTTCATTGGAATTGGACAGCATGCGGCTCAGTGACAGCTGTTTTATTATCGCCTTTAATGACGGCAAAGCAGAAAATATTGCATAATGCAGAGGAAACATTCTGACAGTTCTGGCTGCATGCAAGCGTGTCAGTTTTATAGCACACTTTGCCTTCTGAGGGATTTCTTGACTAACAGGTGCAGCATTATCCACCTCAACAATTCACTGCCTAAGTAGAACAATAACGTGCCACACGTTACGACGCTATAACTGACATCGGGAAATGAACTCACTAAAGAAGTAGAATGGATTGTCACTTCCCTGGTTGTGAACGCTGTACGAGCTGACATTCTCATAAGAGAGAGAAGTTTTACTGTGCGTTGCTTTGCCATGGCGCCAGCTGGTTTGCCCTGATGAACAGCTTTGTACAAGGGAAAACCATCACAGGTAATAAGAAGATCCAAATTAGGCCATCGTTGGGGGTGGGTGGGGGTTGCTTTTCACTTGTTCGTCATTATCCAGCAACCTGGTTATGGCTCCCCCCTCTTTTTTCTCTTCCATACCCCCTCTTTCGTCATTGAATTCCAGTTCATTTATCTTTACTGCAGCTCTTGATCCTGGGAGTCTATGGCCCGATTAGACACTCACTGGGCCTCACACGATCACCCATTGATGCACCTCTGATGCAATTGAATACGTCTCGCTTGCTAGTTAAGAGTCGTACATTTCATCCTGTGCCCTTTCTACATCATTTGCCAAAGGGAATATGGAGCAGGGCTGATGAGCTTCCAGATGCGGCTCAAGGTGATTTTAAATTTTTTCCTGCCAGTTGTTTCAATCCAAAAAACCCCAATTTGATTGCGCTTCTCCCTTGCATGACTCAGACCTGTAATTCTTTATTTTTATACCATTTTGATTCTTTGCACCACATTTTTTTCTTGTAAAAAGGACATTTTGTGCAACCAATATTTGTGTGTGTCATATCAGAGTTATAAATTATACAAAGAAGAAGAGCTGGTTTTTATATGCCGACTTTCTCTATCACTTAAGGAAGAAACAAACCGGCTTACAATCACCTTCCCTTCCCCTCCCCACAACAGACACCTTGTGAGGTAGGTGAGGCTGAAAAAACTCTAAAGAGCTGTGACTAGCCCAAGGTCACCATGCTGGCTTCATTTGTAGGAGTGGCGAAACCAACCTGGTTCATCAGATTAGTATCCACTGCTCATGCGGTGGAGTGGTAGGGTTGCCAGGTCCCTCTTTGCCATCGGTGGGAGGTTTCTGGGGCGGAGCCTGAGGAGGGCGGGGTTTGGGGAGGGACTTCAATGCCATAGAGTTCAATTGGCAAAGCGGCCATTTTTCTCCTGGTGATCTGATCTGTATCGGCTGGAGATCAGTTGAATTAGCAGGAGATCTCCTGCTACTACCTGGCAGTTGGCAACCCTATGGAGTGGGGAATCAAACCCTGTTCTCCACCACTCCAAACCACCACTCTTAACCACTACACCATGCTGGTCTAATCCTGAATTTGGCCTAGGGTTGACAGGCCCTCCCTGGCCACCAGCAGGGGATGTGGGGTAGGGTTGCCAGATCCAGGTTGGGCAATTCTTGGAGATTTGGGGATGGAGCTTTGGGAGGACAGAGACCTCAGTGGGGTACACTGCCATAGAGGTCACCATGCAAAGCATCCGTTTTCTCCAGGGGAAGGGATGCCTGTGGTCTAGAGATAAATTGTAATTCCAGAGGGATCCCCAAGTCCCACCTGGAGGCTGGCATTCCTAACTTGGCCCCAGAGTACAAAAAACTGGGCAACCCATGGGTTTGTAAAACAAACTTAAATTTTAAAAAGGTAGGGATAAAATACAACATTTTAAAATGCTGAGAGCCAGTGTGGTGTTGTGGTTAAGAGAGGTGCACTCTAATCTGGAGAAACAGCTTTGATTCCCCACTCTTCCATATGAAGCCTGGTGGGTGACCTTGGGCTAGTCACAGTTCTCTCTGAACTCTCTCAGCCTCACCTACCTCACAACGGTGTCTGTTGTGGGGGAGGGAAGGCAATTGTAAGCTGCTTTGAGACTCCTGAAAGGTACAGAAAAAGCAGGGTATAAAACCAACTCTTCTTCTTTTTCTTCTTCTTCTTCTTCACTCTTGGTAGCCGTTTTTTATTGTCTTGAAAATCCAAAATGGCTGCTGCAGTTTCATGTTGAAACTTGAGGTAAGTTGGAGGAAAAAGGCAAGCGGAAAGGATGAGAAGGAAGAATGGATGGGGTAAAGTGTGTATACATACATACGTATGTATGTATACACACTTTACCCCATCCATCATTTGTCTAGTCTACATGTGTTGCAGAGGTTTTACATACAGTTTATAAATTATTTATGCACAATATATATATATTTACATGCATAAATAATTTATAAACTGTATGTAAAACCTCTGCAACACATGTAGACTAGACAAATGATTCTGCAAAACCAGTGATACAAGATGGAGGCCCGAAATAATTCATGAAAGTATAAATAAATATAAAATGTTGTGACAGAGGGGACATTCAGTCACCCCCATTAAGGATTTATTGAAAATATTTACACCTCACCCTTCAAACTCCCCAGCACATTGCAGCTGCATTTAAAAGCAATCTTCTCCAAAGCACTGCTGCGCCAACATCAGTAGCTGATGATAGTTCCCAGCACTGGATCAAATGCAATAATCTAGAAAATAGTTAACAAAAACCCAAGTTCCCAAATGCTTTTTGTGTGTTCCAACAGCTGGAAAAGGAAAGGGGACTAAAACAGGCATAGAATACCAAACACAACCATTTGGATCATGGCCAGAAGTTACAGTCTTATGTCAAACCTTTTTAGACATTTCAAACATTGAGATGCAGAGGATTTGATCCCACTAATTTAATTTGTATCCTTATTTTCTTTTCATGGCTCTGGCTACATTTAAGACTCTGGATTTCTTCAGGGCTTTGGCTACATCTATATCTCAATTTCAAGCTAAATGCATCAATAGGAGGGGTTCAGGACTGGTTTACGCCATTAATCTTTTGTTTCCATTTCACATCTGAAATTTTTAATCTTATGCCACGATGTATGGCTTGAAATGTTCCAGCACATTCTCATCCCATCCTTTCAGCCATCTAAGATTTCCCCCCAAATAGCCAATTTTAAAATGCACCATTACTATTTTACTACTTATTATGTTGTTTTATGTGTGGGGATAGAAAAAGTTTATGCAAAAAAATATATTTAGCTTTAGGGAAATTCATAAAGTGTGTTGGAATACGCACTGAATGTCAAATTACTGAGGAACAGAAATCTGAAGTATAACATTGCTGCCTAGGGACACAAGAAAAGAAAATACATTTACAGGCCTTTTTTTAAGTGCAAAGATTTAAACTTTCCTTTGGATAGAAGGCACAAACGATTAGATGTATCATGTAATATCATATATTACCATTACAGTTTATCATTAACATACACAAGAGAGCTCCATCTCTTCAATATTCCATCATGTCTGAAGGCAGTCAGAATTCTTTGGTCTTAACAATGCACCATCTTTAGCTAACAATTACACTCACAGATTATCTGTTCCAAATTGATGAGTGCCAGACTCTAATCTGGAGGACCAGATTAGATTCCCCACTCCTCCACACGAAGCCTGCTGGGTGACCTTGGGCAAGTCAAAGTTCTCTCCAAACTCTTTCAGCCCCGCCTACCTCACAAAGTGTCTGCTGTGGGGAGAGGAAGTGAAGAGAGACTCCTAAAAGGTAGAGAAAAAATGAGGTCTAAAAACCTTCTTCTTCTTCTTCTTCTTCTAGCCACCCACCAAAATAATTTTGATTTTTTAAGTGAATGGTACTAAACAGGGGCATGTTTCAATGACACCAGTAAAGTATATCTCCAATTACTCAAGCGATGTTCCATTAATGCAAAGGTCATTGCTCTGGGCCTGGCACAATCCTTGTGCAATTAAAAGTGGTTACCACTTGATGCTTTACAATAGTGTTCTTTAACTGCAATATATATATTAACATGCTATAGGTATCACTACATCTTGTGCAAGTAGCTATCACACTTGGGGTACAATGGGTTTTCTTTGTACAGGTGAATATTGCAACCTTAAACAGTACTTCTGCTAATGTAATAACTTCACAAATGGGCTGCAGGATACATATGAGTGTCATGGCGGATGTTTTAGCACTGTATGTCTCATATGCCATTTGGGGGGATGGGATACTGTAGAGATGAGTATGTGAAACTCTTTTCTCTCCAGTACTTTTTGTTTTCTTGAGTTGTAGTTGAATTAATATTTCTGTAAAATTGAAATTGTCTAATTAAAAACACAGTGATCCCAAGAAATGCTTTCATCTGTAAGCCTTGGGGTCAACATCTAGGGGTTGCCCCCCCTTAAAAATGAGAATAAAGAATGTACACTACTGTGCCGTTAAGAACACCAAAGTATCTCCTGGGACAGAATAGAGTTGGTTTGTTTATAGCAATATGGAATTTGGGTAGCCATGATTCTTCCTTGGTGCACCAACAAATTTTTGCCCCAATGTCCATTTTTAATCACTTTCAGCAGCAGCAATCCTATTGTGCATTCAGTAACTTCTTTTGTACTGTGCAAGCGTACTGAAACATTAAACCATAAAAGACCTTTCATTTGAAAGGCCAAGTAAATACTAAAGCAATCAGGTTTGCTAGGAATTCATTTCCTATGCCCTGGAGATACGCGAGCCAATTACATTTAGTTATTCTCTGGTCACATGGCTCATGTACGTTTTGCATAGGATATAAAACATTACAGTGGGTTCTGCTTGGCGATGAATGCCCATTAATTCTTTGCTAATGCAACCCTCTCACTTTTATTATAAGGCAGTGCAACTGCATTTTCCATGCAACTCCTGTAAATCACAGTCTGTTTATAGTCCTGTACAGAACTTTTTTTCCCCAATTCAATCCAATTAACAAAAGAGAGACAAACACTTAGAAGAGAGGAAGAGAGAGGGAAGAGACAGAGAGAGGGTAATATAGCTGTGGAGGAGAGGTATGTTCATTTAAAAAACCTTTCCCACTTTTTCATAAAAATATAAAATATGTATTCAACTGGCTTGCAACAGAATTCCACAAACATCACCCAATAAATTCAGCAGTACAACAAGGGAATAATAAAACAGGATTAACAATAAAAATAATGTCGTAGGAAAAATCACTAACAAATGGAAGAAAAAACAAACAAAGAGTCAAGCTACGTTACCGTACAGAGTTCCACTGTCTACTTTCTCATCACTACCGAGAAGGCTTGTATCTCTGGTACTAAGCTTGCTTCTACCAATGGAAGCCCACAGGGATGATTTTCACACTTAAGCACACTCATTGGGTTATATGTGTATGTATTATGGGGTGTCCTGTAGGGTTGCCAGGACCCTCTTCATCACCGGCAGGAGGTTTTTGGGGCAGAGCCTGAGGAAGGTGGAGTTTGGGGAGGGGAGGGACTTCAATGCCATAGAGTCCAATTGCCAAAGCGGCCATTTTCTCCAGGTGAACTGATCTCTATTGGAGATCAGTTGTAATAGCAGGAGATCTCCAGCTAGTACCTGGAGGTTGGCAACCCTAGTGTCCTGACTGGAGTTTTCATAGGGTTTCAAAAGCAGTGATAGTACTTGGGAGGGGGTTTGGAGGTCAGTGATTGGTTGTGCCTGTTGTTAACATCTTGTGCTCCTCTGGGCCTTGTTGGTGGAGCTGTGAGGGGCACTCGAGTTTTTGGTATGCATAGGCACCTATGGACTATGCTGTGTTTTTTGCTGGCATAACTTTCTGCTGCTGATGGGATCAGAAACAACTTAGGGAGCCTACTAACTCTCGCTATGTCCCCTGGCCCATCCACTTCCACTAGGGTTACCAACCTCCAGGTGGTGGCTGGAGATCTGCTATTACTACTGATCTCCATCCGATAGATATCAGTTCCCCTGGAGAAAATTTCCACTTTGGCAATTGGACTCCATGGCATTGATGTCCCTCCCATCTCCAAGCCCTGCCCTCCTCAGGCTCCGCCCCCAAAATCTCCAGGTGTTTCTCAACCCACAGCTGGCAACCCTAACTTCCACACTGGTGCACACTGTGCCACTGGCATGCCAATGGGCAGCCACGGTGGCAAGGCACTGCACCAGTGCACCTCCCACTTATGCTGGCATATCGTGGAAATCTGCCAATGTGGCAGCAGGTCTGCTGCCTAAATTCTCCCCCCCCTCAATTTAGGATTGTGCTGTTAGTTTAGAAAAGTCTTATTGCCATTGCAGTAAATGAGAAAGCCACAGATAGAATACACAGCTTAAGATGCCAGTCCATACAAACATGATTTCCCCATCCAGACTCCTTGGTCAACATTAGTCCTATTCCATCCCAAAGCAAAGTTGTGGAGATACCACGAGGGCCTGTGGCTTAATTGTAAAGCATCTATTAGTCTGATGCAGAAGGTCCTAGGTTTGATCCCTCGGGTCTTCAGTTGAAAGGTAGTAGGTGATAGGGCTGTACATATCGATATACCGCCAACTAAAAAACGGCCACTTCTACAGCAGATGAGCAATCTCCTTCACAAGAGCTGCCTTGGTCATGACTTTGGTTGGCTCCAATAACACCCCCCCCCGAAAACCTGCTCTCAAAATCCCCATAGACTATAATGGGCCCAATTTATTTTCAGTAACCCTGGAAATAAGCTGAATACCCATATTTACCGGTATGGGTATTCGCCTTATTTTTGGTATACCTGAAAAAATCAGGCCCAATAAACCCAAACCCGAAATTTACCGAATTTCTGTTTTTGTGCACAACCCTAGTAGGTGATATGAAATACCTCTGCTTGAGACCCTGGAGAGTTAATAGCAAAGTAGACAATACTGACCTTGGTATATCAGGGACCCGACTTAGTATAATGTAGCTTCATATACTCAGCTTTTCATTGGGATCCCTAGAAATAAATCAAAGGCTTAGCAACTGAATACCATAAGATGGTGCTAAGCCAATAATAGGGGTTTGGGGAATCTTTGGCATCAATGATGGTAAGCTTCAGTACAAGACAGAAGACCCTTGGAGGAAAAAGGCATTTGATCGTCTCAAAGCACATTTTAAAGCACAATTTTCGTAGTAATATGGTGAGTCTCCCGGGAGCTATTGCGGAGGTTTTTGTCATTTCATGATCTTCAATGGCTTTCACTGAGTATCTGTCCCTAGAAATCAATGCAAGTGCAGTCCATTCATCTTCTGGAAGCTTGCACAAGCTAATCTCGGAAAGTGCATTTCATTCACAAAAGCCCAAATGACATTTCTGTATGTACCAAGGGACATCATAAAATGGTGTAGTAAAAGCACAATGGAGGCTGTAGTCTATTGTAAGAAATGGGGATGAAAATGAGACAAGGGCAAGCTACAGCTTGCTAAACATTCTTGATATTATTGTAAGGATGGGCAGCTTATCCAACTGTAAATGCTATGCCACTGTTTAATGTATAGGATTGATTTGAGATTACACTAAAATAGGTGGAGCTGAAGGCTCCAGGGCTGAACTTATCTTCCAGGAGTTGTTACTTGGTTTACCAGTTGTCAACTGAGGAGAGTTGTGGTGGGACTGAATCTTTGTAAAATAATTTAGTAGTGGGTCATTTGGAAGGAGTGATCTTAGGGCTTTGTCCTTCCATCTACTACCTACTCAAAGTAGCCTTCCAGGAAATCTAGTTGCCAACTAAGGCCTTAGAAGCTTCGTGGGGTAAAAGTAGAGATGCCAGCCTCCAGGGGGGACCTGGGGATCACCCTGAATTACAGCTCATCTCTAGACTACAGAGATCCATTCCTATGGAGAAAATGGATGCTTGAGAGGGTGGGTTCTATGGCATTGTAACCCACTGAGGTTACTGTCCTCCCTAGGCTCCTTCCCCAAATATCCAGGAGTTTTTCAGCCTACATCTGACAACCCTATCCCCCCATTCCCTACTGGTGGCCGGGGTGGGGGACCTGACAACCCTAGGTACAAGTGGTTTTCTTGGATGCTTGAGAATAATGTTTAAAGCTTCCCAAAAGCACAGGTCCTAAATTTCAAAGAAGAGAATGCATATGGGCACTAAGGTAGCAATTCATGTTATTCACTGACATCTGTAAAAACATTAATCAAAGATTAAAGTGAGTTAAAAGATAATCAACCCCACTAGCAACCTGACTTTACTCACCTGTCAAAGGCTGCACAATTCATCACCCATCTTGCATGGAGGTCCATCTAAGGCTAGAGAAATCTCTTGTTTCTGCTGCTCTCCTTTTTTGCTGTCAAGTTACAGTCAACTTAGGGTGACCTGTAGGGTTTTCAAAGCAAGAGATGTTCAGAGGTGGGCTGACATTGTCTGCCTCGGCAAAATGATCCTGGTATTCATTGGTGGTCTGCATCCAAATACTGACCAGGGTCGGCCCTGCTTAGCTTCTGAGATCTGATGAGATTGGGCTAGCCTAGCCCATTCAGGTAAATGATTCTGCTCATTCGTTTGGGACTAAAACAACAAGTAGGGCTCTTAAGCATCTGGCAGGCCACATCGTATGGTTGTTGGGCTGTGCTTTTTGTGTTGTTCACAAAGTACACAGGTTTGATGTTAACAATGGTGAGGCTATTTTCTCTGGTGTATACTGGCCACAGTGACCTTGTAACACTAACTCAAATGTCTAATTTTAAGTTATTTGGGGGTTCTTTGAAACTGGAAGAATTTCTTCAGTGTCCTACTTTGCCCCTCCCTTAGTTCTTTCCTTGAAAAAAATCTGTTCTGCTGAATTTTTGATGGATCCTTTATGCTTCTTTTATTACTTTTTTATCCCTATCATTTTTAGCATTAAGAACTTTTCATATTGATTGTAATGTCTCCTGATGTGAAAATTGTATTAACTGTTGCATAATTGGTCTAAGTGCAACGTTCCAGCGACTAGCACGTAGAGACAAAGAGACCTATTATAATAACCAGTGTAAAGAAATAGAAGAGAACAACAAAAAAGGAAGAACAAGAGATCTGTTCCACAAGATCCAAGAAATCAAAGGGAAATTTAAAGCACGGTTAGGCATGCTGAAAGATCAGCATGGAAATACATTAACTGAACAGGACAAAATACAGAAAAGGTGGGAACAATACACTGAGGAACTATACAGAAGAGATGAAAGGATAAAAGATTCTTTCCAAGAAGAATCTTTTGAAGAAGAACCTACAGTTTTAGAAAGTGAAGTGAAAGCTGCATTGAGAGCAATCGGGAGAAACAAATCACCAGGAGCAGATGGGATATCAATAGAGCTATTCCAAGCCACAGAAACGGAGTCCATCAAAATCTTGACAAGAATATGCCAACGGATATGGAAAACAAAACAATGGCCCACAGACTGGAAACGATCCATTTACATTCCAATTCCCAAGAAAGGAGACATCAAAGATTGCAACAACTATCGGACCATTGCATTAATTTCTCATGCAAGTAAAGTGATGCTCAAAATCTTACAGCAAAGGCTTTACCATATATGGAACGAGAAATGCCTGATGTTCAAGCTGGTTTCAGAAAAGGAAGAGGCACTAGAGATCATATTGCAAATATACGCTGGTTACTGGAGCGTACGAGAGAATTTTAGAAGAAAATCAGCTTGTGTTTCATAGATTACAGCAAAGCTTTTGACTGTGTGGATCATGAAAAGCTATGGCTGGTTTTAAAGGAAATGGGTGTGCCACTACATCTGATTGTTTTGATGCGCAACCTGTACTCTGGACAAGAGGCCACAGTTAGAACAGAATATGGAGAAACGGAATGGTTTCCAATTGGCAAGGGTGTCAGACAAGGATGTATTTTATCTCCCTATCTCTTCAATCTATATGCAGAACATATAATTAGGAAAGCCGGATTAGATTTAGATGAAGGTGGAGTGAAAATTGGAGGGAGGAACATTAATAATTTGAGATATGCTGATGACACTACATTATTGGCAGAAAATAGTGAAGATTTGAAACAACTACTGCTGAAAGTTAAAAGAGAAAGTGCCAAAGCAGGATTGCAGCTGAACATCAAGAAAATAGGAAGAAAATAGATTCCTTTGAAATGTGGTGCTGGAGGAGAGTGTTGCGGATTCCATGGACTGCCAAAAAAACAAATCAGTGGGTTATAGATCAAATCAACCCTAAACTGACCCTAGAAGCTAAAATGACTAAACTGAGGCTGTCGTATTTTGGTCACATCATGAGATGACAAGAGTCACTGGAAAAGACCGTCATGATAGGAAAAGTTGAGGGCAGCAGGAAAAGAGGAAGACCCAACAAGAGATGGATTGACTCAATAAAGGAAGCCACAGCCTTCAATTTGCAAGATCTGAGCAAAGCTGTCAAAGATAGGACATTTTGGAGGACATTCATTCATAGGGTCGCCATGAGTCGGAAGCGACTTGACGGCACTTAACACACACACAATTGGTTCTTGTAGGTTATCCGGGCTGTGTAACAGTGGTCTTGGACTTTTCTTTCCTGACGTTTCACCAGCAGCTGTGGCAGGCATCTTCAGAGTAGTAAGCTGCTGACGAAACATCAGGAAAGAAAAGTCCAAGACCACGGTTACACAGCCCAGATAACCTACAAGAACCAATGAACTCTGACCGTGAAAGCCTTCTACAATATGTTGCATAATTAATCCTTACATCCTTTAAAAACAAAAACAAAACTGACTGCAAATGCTTTCCTTTAAACCCAACATTTCCACAAATGTTAGCCTGGAGCTCTTGTCTATTTCTAGACAAATCTTTGGCCGAACATTACATTGGCCGAACATATTGAGTCTTCAGTATAATAAATGATAATCAACCAGCAGGGTTGCCACCAGCCAGCAGGAATACAGGTTAGAAAAAGTTAACTAATAGTTATACCCTTTGAAGCCCATTGACTTCAGTTGACTTAGAAGGCCTTAGAATGGTGTGATTCTTCTTAGGATTGCACTGTTCCTACATCCTGAACACCAGGCATCAGGGTATTTTTTTTGTTGAAGTTTGTCTACAGCAGCTACAGTTTTGTTCCACAGTGTAATAAACGCAGCAACTAAAACCATCAAGCTTTGAACTGAACCAATGAACTTGAAGTTTCATGTCCTTCCACTGAAAAGTTGCTAGCATGGCAGTGTGGACAAACATTTTGAATACATTGCTTATATGGTTGAGGGCCAGTGTGGTGGTATGGTTAAGACCAGCAGACTAGGATTTGGAGGGAAGGGTAGCCCGTGGCTCATGGCTCAGTAGTAGAACATCTGCTTGGCATGCAGAAGGTCCCAGAATCAATCCCTGGTATCTCCAGATTTTTAAAAAAATAGGTTTTGGGTGATGTGAAAGATCTCTACCTGGGACTCTGGAGAGCTGCAGCCAGTCTGAGAAGACAATACTGACCTTTTGGACTGATGCACTCATTCAGTATAAAGCAGCTTCATGTGTGCGAGACTTATCCCTGCACTTTTGAGAAGCTTTCTACATCAGCCTCCACCAGACATTAAGCTCATTAAAAAGGTATTTGGAGGAGAGAATTTGGATTCCGTGTACATAAAAGAACCCTGAAAGAAACAAATATGAGCATATTGGCAAATCTGTAGTGATGACCTAGGAAGGCATCTTAGCATTCTACTCAGCTAAGGTTGGTGTATTCCACGTGTACAAGGTGTGCTTCTTTTGCATCAGTAGAATACTTGTCATGCTGGCTGAAAGCACTTTGCACTAACAAAAAGCACCACCCTCAGCTGACAGGAAAGGTAAGATGCCACCCACAATGAGCCAAAACAAATTCCCACAATACAACTGCATTAGAACCAAAAAGGTGTTTCACAGCTCTTTAAAGTTTAAAAAAAATATTGAAAGGTAAGCTTACATGGGCTAAATCCCATTTAATCAGATGCATTCTGTGTATCCATTTCTGTTACTTTCTTTACTATGACTTCTCTGCATGTTTAACTTTTATAAACCTTAAATTCAGAATCCTGTCACTGTGGTGCATTGTGGGAAGTGATGCATGATTGAGTGATGCACCAAAAAATGGTGTTATATAAGGCACTTATATGGTGAAGGACACTCTTCCCTTAAAAGGGTTATTTTGGCTCAGAATTGCGATATGACCATTCATCAACACAGAGGAAGTGGAAGTACTGCATCCAAGCAACCAAGATGTGCTATCCTAGATACAGCAAACCCTACTCCCCCCCCCCTTCATCTCTTATATTAGATTGGCCCTGCTACACTCTTTTTGCTGCACACCCACAGTACAGAACTGGAGAAAATATCACATCTGACTAAGCAAAGCAATTTTGACCTGAGGGCTTGCATTCATTGTCTCTTTGCATTGCTTTCAGGAAGGCAGCTCACCTGCTCTGCAGAGCTTGTTTTTTACCCTTTCCCAAACACCTCCAAGCAGCATTTCTCTACCATTCCCAGTGTGGTATTCTTTTTTTGTATTCTCTTTCATCCTTTACTAATCTAGCTGAATCCAGTGTTATTTGAACCGACTAATGTGGCTGCAGTTTCTGACATCTGGGCTCTTCTTGGCGTAACATCACCAAAGTACATTTTGAGCCCATCCTTTCCCCAAGGAGTTCAGGACAGTGTACATCTGTGAGCGCCCCCTTTAGAGAGTTCACCCTCTGCCCTTCCGGACGTCATGCTCTTTGCCCTGGTTCTTCTCAGGCCTCAGAACTGGGGGTTGGTAGGATGCCAGCTGTATTTTGCAGATCTTTCCTCCCCTGCCCTGACCTGATGTTACACCAAGCAGAGGGGTCTCCTTTTATTGGGGGAAATTAGCTGGAGTCTGGTAAAGTTTTGCAAGAGGTTGGCGTGGGGATCTTTAAACCAATTTCTATGCCAGATGAGCACATCAGTGAAAAAGGTTCCCAATAAAGAAGCGTTTTGTGAATTTTAAGGGTTTTATTAAAATAGTCCAGTTCATTTGCACATACACACAAAATTCCCAATACATACAGAACTCAGAAAGTAAAGGTATGAGAGGCTGAGGGTTCCCAGTGGGGTTACAATTACCTGATATGGGGAGTGAGGTCCAGAATGGCAGCTGCAAGAAGGGAAGGAGAAGAGGGACTACACACACGTGCAGGGCTCACTCTATTAGGTCCAAGGGGAAAATGCCAGCAAGTTGCTGTGGTGAATGGAGATATATTTATAACCCGGGATGTTGCTGGAGGCTATGTCTCACTGTACCTGGCAATTTCTGGGAATGGCTGGTCATTGGCAGTGACAAAGGCTTGATTTCTCTAGATTGGATTAGGAGGAAGCAGAAGAATAGAACCTTGGAGGTGAGACATATCAGAAGCAGAACCTAGGTACTTGTGGCTGAATACCGGAGCATAGGGCTATAGAATTGTTCTGGCAGGGTGAGTCAGAGGACTTCTCTGGCTACTTGATGAGGGGTCCATCTGAATGGAGTTGATGAGATTTGGCAAGGTGTGTCTGGCCTACTGCAGGAGAGCTAAAGGAATGCTAAATGCATCTGTCCTTTGTCTCATTGTCTTCAGTGCACCACCCATGTTCCTTTCAGGTGAAAGCTTGGTAAGCAGCATGTTGTTGCCCAGTCAGCTTCTGTAGCACTGGCACAAACAAGATGGATTCCAGGAGACCCCTGTTTGTCTCTGGCTATACAGCACTGTTCCATCCTTGCACACTAGCTCCAGTCCTGAACACCTTGCATGGTATACCAGGGCAACCTAGGGCTATTAGCATACCATAACACTGCCCTCCCCTCCCCTGGAACAGCACTCAGCCTCACAGCCTGTGCTGTTCTGACTCCTATTTCCCAGCCTGCCTGCAGAGCCCTCCTTTGGTTTCTCCCCGCTGTGATAGCCCACTTTAGCACCCTAACAGTGCATTCCTAAGCATAGTTATAATAGTCTAAGCCCTTTGACTTCAAGGGACTGCAAGAGGTATGACTTTGTTCAGGATTGCACCGTAAATCTACACCATGTTTTGGTACCTGTCAGTGTCAAGATGCCAGCTAGTGAACATATGGGATTAAAAAAAAAATTCATTTCAAACATTGCTCAAAGTTTGGCTTCTCAGACTAGTATTACTCTTTTGCTCTCAGGCCAATAAGAGCATTCTCATAAGGTCAAAGTCACAGTAAACGGAAATCTTTATCCTGGAGCATTGGGACAAGGTGTTTCATTTCTTTGTATTTTCAACCTCTTCTCATTTATTTTTCCCCACAGCCCTTTGTGCTCTTTATTAGAAGGCCCCAGACTGTTGGCATTATTATCCCAGCTGAAGACCATAACATTGCTTCAGGCTTCTGTTATTCACAAATGCTCTCGCGCAGTTGTTGAGTTGTGAGTACAAGCTTTGAAATGGACCTTTCTTTTAGATGGAAGATTTCTCATTGTGCACAAGTGTTCTGGTAATAACTTCCTTTGCTTACAAAACATCTTGGAACAGAGAGACTAACTGTATCATGACTTTAAAATATAATGAAAGTGATTCATGTTCTTTATTACTGTACCCAAACCTATCCAAACTATGCTATCTCTATCCAAACCATGCTATATCTGAAACCCCAAATACATTGTATCTCAGAATTCCAGAAATAGCAAGGGAGTAGGGCTGTTGAAAAAAAAAATTCGGTACAATTCGGATCTGGCAAAATTCAGGCCGTTTTTATTCGGGAAATGCCAAAGTCCGAACTCCCCTGATTCGGATCCATGGAATTCGGCATGAAATTCAGAGTTCGTGAATAAATTTGGCCATTTAAAGCCATTAAAAACACATTTGCACCTTTCTGCGGCTTCGGGGGGGAGCATGTTTGGAGGTAGAGGTCCCAAACTTTCAGAGTAGCTTGGAGAGACCATACTTGCAAGAACCCCCACAATTTGTTAAGATTGGGTCAGGGAGTCCCGAGTTATGGGGTCTGGAAGGGGTCCCCCCATCCGCCCATTGGAATAAAGCCATTTAAAGCACATTCGCAGCTTTCCGCGGCTCCGGGGGGCATTTTGGAGGTAGTCCCAAACCTTCAGGGTAGCTTGGAGGGACCCTACTTGCAAGAACCCCCATATTTTGTGAAGATTGGGTCAGGGGGTCCCAAGTTATGGGGATCGCTCTCACACAAACAGACACTCTTTCTCTCCCCGGCCCACTCACCGGCTGGGCTCATGCACTCATCCACGACTGATTGGCCAGAAGAAGACCCAGCTTGGCCACCGATTGTCTTGGCCTCCATGACACCTCTCTCTCCCTTTTCTGGCCCTCCCCTCACAACTTTTCATTCCTTTTTTACCTCCCTTCTCACCTGCACTTGTTAGGTTGTTAGGCAACCCCATAATGCCAACCATGATCTTGTGAGGGTTCACATGATCTCTGTAGGTATTCTCCTTTTTTATTTTAACCGCCCCCTCCACATTTTTTTAATAGACCTGGGGTTGTCCTGGATTTGCAGGACAATCTCCTTTCTACTTGTGGCCTCACTATGTAATTTTTTTGATCCGCATTCTGGGACCATGCTCAAAATTTGATATATAGACATATACCTGTATTCTGCTATGTGACGAGGAGTCTTTTTCCCTTCTACTAATTGTGAGGAAGTCATTGGATCCAACCTTCTGTGTTCCTGCTTGAATGCTTTTTCTATGTATAATATCCCTTGTGACCCTCTGGTCTTTGTGATTTGCTCTCATTATTTTCTTTGTGCTCATCAACTACTGTGCTGTCCTCATTATGAGAACACTGAATATTCAGAACATTGTCCCTAAAGCAAGTGTACTCACAAACTGGAACCTCCTCAGCAGCTCTCTGCTTTCTCTCATGAACACAGTTTCAAAGCAGCTCTACAACATCGTTTTAAATGCCAGTGAAGGGAAACCATACATGTGCAGTGATCTTTACAAATTCCAAGAATAAGTTGGAAGAACAGCACAAAGCAAACAGATTGATGCTGCTTCTCCAGTATGATAAATTGGGTTTGGGGGAAGGGTATTTGGAAGTCTCCCTGTGGGAAAGGCATTGTCAAACTGTGTGGCAACAGAACCATTCACATATACACTATCAGATTCAATGCCTACGCAAATGGAAAAAATGCTCAGAAAGTGTAATACGATAATTGCATGTAATTTTAGACAGGGGAATGTTATTAAATTGAATTGGAAATGGAGGGAAAGGGATGTCTTTAAAAAGCTTTGATGTTATTCAAAACCAAAGTCGAGAGACACCGGGGCCGACATAAGCCTGATTCTGTAAGTTTGCTAAGGGATTCTAAGGGCAGAATTCTCCTAGCCTCAAGTCTTTGGAGGAACACACCAGAGAGTGTGAAGACCTTGGGTGACCGATATCAAGCTGAAATGGTGTTTAGATCATTTACACAAGTGAATTCAAACAGAAGGTCTAGAGTTAGTATCTGACTGAGGCTGCATCTGTACGCGACACAAAAAAATGTACCCCTGGTAGGGCTTTCAAAAAAAAAAAATTCGGTACAGTTCGGATTCGGCCTAATTTGACCCTTGTGGGTTTGGTACGTGCCGAAGTCCGAACTCCCCCGCTTCGGATCCCCGGTAATTCGGGGGGATCCGGAGTTCGGGGGAAAATTCGGCCCCAGCGCGCCTTCAGAGGGATTCCCTGAAGGCGCGCGGGGGCCCATTAAACTGATCTGAGCCTCCCAGCTGGGAGGCGCAGATCAGTTTAAAGGGCAGCCCGCCCCCCTTCAGCGGGCTCCACTGGAGAGGCTCGGGCTGTCCTTTAAACTAATCTGCGCCTCCCGGCCAGGAGAGGGGGGGCTGCCCTTTAAACTCATCTGCGCCTCCCAGCTGGGAGGCGCAGGTCAGTTTAAAGGGCAGCCCGTGCCTTTCCAGCGGAGCCCGCTGAAGGGGGGCGGGCTGCCCTTTAAACTGACCTGCGCCTCCCAGCTGGGAGGCTCAGATCAGTTTAAAGGGCAGCCCGCGCCTTTCAGCGGGCTCCCCTGAAGGGGGGCTGAATTTGCCGAATTTATTCATGAACTCCCGAACTCGCTGAATTCGGCCCCCCCGGTTGCCCGCCAGTTTTGAGTTCGGATCCGTCCGAACAGAAAATCACCGAATCAGGGGAAATTCGGTTGATTTTCAGTTCAGACCGAACCGAATTGACAGCCCTAACCCCTGGCACAGAAGCAGCTGCAAGTAGAGCAGGGATGCATGGGGGAACAGCATCCACACACACATTTGTTCCCTGGCCACTCGTGGCTGCTTCCACCTTGCCAGTCTTCCCCTCCCCTCATCATGCCATTACCTCCTGAAACCCTGACACCCACTTTCCCATCATTTCCCCTTCCCCTACTGAGTAGGGTTGCCAACCTCCAGGTACTATAATTAACAAGATCCACTCATTCCTGTTTAACAGCATCTCTTGAATATACACATTTAGCTTATGACATAAGAAAAATAATAGAACGCCATTGGCATATCATTAATCATATTCCTGGTTGCTCTGAATTACCTCTCTTATGCTTGAGGAAAACATGTTCTCTTAGAGACTCTTTAGTGAAAACGGATCTATATAGCAAACCCACCAGAAACATGAGACCAGGATATTATCCCTGTGGATCTTGTTCAGTCTGTCCGTCAGGCTTCGGATCGGGGAACATCGTGCAAGGATTAGGGCAGGCACGAAAGACGCTCCGGTCATAGTTCACTTTCTCACTCATGGCCATTCTGACAGGGACTTACTTTTTTTGTTTTATGGCAATATTGTCCTAAACCTTTTCAATCTCAGGACATCAGGAAAATATTAATTAGACAAGAAATGAAATTTATCTTTCTTTTTAAAACATTGACTCCAAGTGGCTGTCAGGAGTCGTGAGGTCCAGGCAGGCTCTTGAATGTCAGGAGTCAGGAGTCGTGCGGTCCAGGCAGGCTCTTGACATGAGTTAGGCCAGTTTCTGTTCAAGAGCATCTTTCGGTTTTGTTTCCCTGAGCTGTTCAAACTATCCCTGCTCCCTGCCTCCCCCTCCCCTGCTCTGATCTTGAGTCACAAGCAGGCAACTTCAGTATTATGGCTTGCTCACTCCCTGCTTCCCACCAGGCACTGTTATCTCCCAATTCCCAGGCCTGCTTGATCTTGCACCTGGGATTGCTTTGTGCTTAAAGTTATGCTTTGTAGACTGGATGGTCATTAGCAGCTTTGAATCTGTGGATTGCTCTTGCTGTACCTGCGGCTCCTGAATAAACGTTTACCTGCTTTAGATCAGCCTGTCTGAGCGAGTGACTTTTTGCGATTGCCGAGGTTGGCTGGAGAACCTCACACAGAATTCGACCTATCTTGTTACATTTAAATGTGCAATGTACCTTTAAGAGTACTTTGCTGTGGAGGCATGCAATCTACAGCTGAAAAAGATAAAAAGTACATTTATGGGGTAGTTTTCCACACTCTGGGAGGATTGCATCCGCCAGAACGATTGACACAGCAAAGTGTGGTAAGTGAGCCTTACGTAGTCTGTATGTATTTATGTAAAAATAACTTTTTATTTGAGTAAATATTAGAGAATATTGTTATGATTTATTCTGTTTAAGAAAAATATAAAGCTGAATAGACTGGAAGTTGTTGATGTTATTGAATGAGCCCACGTGCTTATATATTTTTGATAACCTCCAGGTACTAGCTGGAGATCTCTTGCCATTACAACTGATCTCCAGCCAATAGAGATCAGTTCACCTGGAGAAAATGGCTGCTTTGACAACTGGAGTCTATGGCATTGAAGTAAGATTGCCAGGTCCCTCTTTGCCACCGGCAGTAGATTTTTTGGGGTGCAGCCTGAGGAGGGTGGGGTTTGGGGAGGGGAGGGACTTCAATGCCATAGAGTTCAATTGCCAAAGGGGGTATTTTCTCCAGGTGAACAGATCTCTATCGGCTGGAGATCAGTTGTAATAGCAGGAGATCTCCAGCTAGTACCTGGAGGTTGGCAACCTTACATTGAAGTCCCTCCCCTCCCCAAACCCAGCCCTTCTCAGGCTCTGCCCCAAAAACCTCCCGCCGGTAGCAAAGAGGGACCTGGCAATCCTACCTCTGAATGTCTCTTGCCTTGAAAACCTCATGTGGTCACCATAAGTCAGCTGCGACTTGACAGCAAAATCACACACAGCGGATTGCAGGATGGTGCCTGGTCATGCCCCTCTATCCGATTGCCCTAACTGTGAATGCTGCCTGGTCTCATAGTGCCCCTCCTGTTCTTTAAAATGGTATGAATTAGGGCAAAAGGGAAATTGGTGGCATATTAGTAGGTGAAAGCCTTATGACTTTTGAATAATGAATGGGAGGTCCTGAATAATGGGAGATGCGTTCGAAGAAGAAATAGCCCAGGGGAAAGAAGCCCTGTGAGGGGAACAATAACCCCAAATATTGGCTACCAAAGATGAAAGAGGCCCAAAGCAAAGATAGTTAAAGTCCTCAAACATGGGATTGATTAGAGGTTGATGGCCTAAGGGTAGGGTTGCCAGGTCCCTCTTCACAACCGACGGGAGGTTTTTGGGGTGGAGCCTGAGGAGGGTGAGGTTTGAGGAGGGGAGGGACTTCAATGCCATAGAGTCCAATTGCCATAGGCAGCCATTTTCTCCAGGTGAACTGATCTCTATTGGCTGGAGATTAGTTGTAATAGCAGGAGATCTCCTTCTACTACCTGGAGGCTGGCAACCCTACCTAAGGGGAGGACACCCATTCAGAACAAGTAGCCATACCTGCTTTGCTTGTTAATCAGCATGATGTATAGAGCAGTAGTTCCCAACATCAAGCTGGTACCAACATGGCACTCACCAAGGTGTTTCCTAGCGTTGTTTCCGGGTACTCCCTTCTTTTTAAAAACATCTCTTCCCAAAGCAAAGAGCCCAACCCAGCTTTCCTGCACTTCACTAGAGTAGGGGATGCTTCTAAAGAGTGCAGTAGGCAGCATCTTTCTGTCTGCAGGTAGTCTGTCAAAGGGGAATGGGACCTCCCAGTATTTTGTGATTGGTCCTAGCATCCATGGAAGTAGTGGTGCCTGTGATGGTATGATATTTCACAGAGGTTTAAGTTTTAAAAAAATTCTAGTTTTGGCTTTGTGAATGCTGGGTTTGCACTCACTGCTCAGGGTTAAGCTGTTTTAACAGGTAGTTTGGTCAAATGCCCCCCCCCTCAATTTTATCTACATTCCAAGGTACTGAGGTTGAAGAAGAAGAGTTGGTTTTTATATGCCGACTTTTTCTTACCACTTAAGGAAGAATAAAACTGGCTTACAATCACCTTCCCCTCCCCTCCACAACAGACACCCTGTGAGGTAGGTGGGGCTGAGATAGCTCAATCAGAGCTGTGACTAGCCCAAGGTCACCCAGCAGGCTTCATTTGGAGGAGTGGAGAAAACAACCCAGTTCACCAGATTAGCACCTGCTGCTCATGTGGAGGAGTGGGGGAATCAAACCCAGTTCTACAGATTAGAGTCCACCGCTCCAAACCACTGCTGTTAACCACTACACCATGCTGGCTCTCAATACCAGAGGCAGACGCAACCAAGACCCATGTCTCACAGTATCCTTGATGCAATGTGGGCTTTTTTAAAATAACTATACCCTGAGCATGGAACCAAGTGAGATGTGAATACAAATAATGAACCCCTCCTGACTTAATTCTCAAGGTGCAAAATAGAGGCAGTTCTTCATACTTCAAGTGGTACCGAGAAGATTACTTATTTGACTAAAGCAGTGGGATTTTGTTCAAATCAAGTATGTATTTACAGTGCCAATGCATTACAACCTTGCCTTCTTTGAAGCATGGGCAATTTTTTTGTCTTCTACTACAGAATCCTAGAAAATAGGAGTTGGTTACAGAATTCCTAGAGACTCCTAACTAACAGTAATTAACACAAGTGTGTGTGTGTGTGTGGGGTGAGTGGGTGGGTGAACTGTTTGCATTTCCTTTTTCCATCTTTCTCAAGTGTACACGAAGTCATAATCTCCAACAAAGTGTGCTAGACTACCACAATATTAATTGTTTTGATACAGACAGTAATTAAACATAATTAGCTGTTTGATTATCATTTGCAAGTAGATTTTGCTATGAATGCACATGTTCCTTTGGGGAGTTGCTTTCTATTTCCTGCACCACTGATCTGATGCTGTTTAGAGAGAGCCCCCCCCCCCCCACTATTTACTGCTCCAGTGATCTGGTGCTGGAAGAAAGCCAGTGTATGAAAATATGCATGCAGTAGACTGTGAATAACTCTATCATAGACAGTGAAAAGCTAAAGCTTCAAATTGGCTTTGTTGCTGAGTAAAGATGCGCAAACACCAAAAAATGCTCATTAGGGGGGTTCATGAAAGGAAGATCATCATAATGAAGTGAAGAAGAAAAGATGCAAATGTTTTTGTTGCCAGGTATAGGGACTGCAGAAATTAATTCAGAGAGACCTCATCTTTGGTTTTGATTTGTTTTCTTGGATATCTCTGCACAAGCAATTATCCAAGGACATTGAATGCTTTATCTATTGAAGCTCCTCAAGAGTTGATCAATGACACTTTCTCTTTCTTTGAACCACCAAGTTGGCCCCATGTCCTGGCTCAGAGGTCACTTCAGTTTCTCTTTACTTGCTAAAATCTGGAAGGGTAGATAAGACCACAGATGCAGTGAATCCATTGTATGGAGTTCAGAGCTCAGTTCCAAAGAAGGGCCAACACCAGCTCTCATTCCATACAGCCAAGAGGTTGTTTCTTCCTCTTTTTATAAGAACATACGAAGAGCCAGGCTGGATCAGACCAAAGGCCCATCTAGAAGAAGAAGAAGAAGAGCTGGTTTTTATATGTTGACTTTTTCTACCTTTCAAGGAGAATCAAACCAATTTATAATCTCCTTCCCTTCCTCTCCCCACAACAGGCACCTTGTGAGGTAGGTGGGGCTGCGAGAGTTCTGAGAAAACTGTGACTAGCCCAAGGTTTCCCAGCTGGCTTCATGTGTAGGAGTGGGGAAACCAACCCGGTTCCCCAGATTAGAATCCGCCACTCATGTGGAGGAGTGGGGAATCAAACCTAGTTCTCCAGATTGGAGTCCACCACTCTTAACTGCTTCACCACACCGTCTCTCTAGTCCAGCACTCTGTACATACAGTGGCCAACCAGCTACCTCTAGGAAGCCCACAAACAGGAAGACTGTAACAGCATCATCGTGCCTGTGTTTCCCAGCAGCTGATTTAAGAAGGCATACTATCTCTGGTACTGGACGGAGTACAGATCCATCATGATTAGTAGCCATTGATAGCCCCGCCATCCATGAATTTGTCCACTCCCCTTTTTATAGCTAAGTTGGCAGCCACGACTACATCCTGTGGCAACAAGTTCCATAAATTAACCGTGCGCTATTTGAAGAAGTACTTCCTCTAGTCTGTCCTGAATCTCCCACCCTTCAGCTTCAGTGGATGACCCTGAGTTCTAGTATTATGGGAGAGGGAGAAAAGCTTGACTCTCTACATGCCATACATAATTTTATAAACCTCTATCATGTCTCCCTTTACTCACTTTTTCCTAGGCAAAATAGCCCTAAACATTTTAACTGTTCATGAGGAGGCGGGGTTTGGAGAGGGGAGGGACTTCAATGCTGTAGAGTCAAATTGCCAAAGCAGCCATTTTCTCCAGGTGACCTGATTTCTATCGACTGGAGATCAGTTGTAATAGCAGGAGATCTCCAGCTAGTACCTGGAGGTGGGCAACCCTAAGCTCACTGGATGACCTTGGGTGAGTCAATCTCATCGGAACCTGCGGAGTTATTATAAGACTCAACATAGGGCTGCCAGTTGTCTGCCATGGTGGGCAACCTACTGCTCCCATTCTGCAGCTCCTGGCTTCACTGTACAGAGCAGCAGGAGGAGAAAGTGGGGGGGGGGCTGGCAAAAATGCCATGGCATCCTTTCTGGTTGAGTTGCCAGAAATGATATCACTGTATCTGTGACAGTCAAAGAATTTCCACAATTCCATACTAGATATCTGGGGAATTCCTAGAGTGTCATAAACATGTCAGTGTCACTTCTGGCCACTCAACCAGAAGTGACGTCCCGGTGTTCTCAATATTTCCCCTCCCTAGACTCTGACTACAAAAAACTCCTGGGGATTACTAGTGGGGGGCTAGCAACCCTAACCCCAAAAAACAAAGATACTATGAGCAGATTTGGAAAAATCAAACAACTTTAGTCTTGGTGAAATCCAAGTAACAAATATAAAGTTAAAATTGTAGATTGGATGCCAAGTTTCAGTCATGAACATTAAGCTTATGCACATTGGATTCAGGCCCATCTACCCATTACACCAGAATGTGGAGGACTGGTTGGGGCTATCTTATCTCTTCCTCACAGTGCATTGAGCTGGTATATCATTGAAACTGGGTCCTTAGCACAGGGATTGTGTCCTACCCCCTCGAGAAAGCAGCAAACAGGATTAGAGAAAAGGGAGAATGCTAGCAAGAGTATGTTACCACATACAGTTTATTTTCCAGAGATTAGAGAATTCTCCATGGCAGTTATGCCCAGAAGGTAAGAAAAGATCTGCCGGTACATGGTTAAAGCCTGATGACCAAATCACTACATAAGCTATCCATTGTGTGCTTGTTACAGAATGGTTTAGCATCTGAGAATGTACTGCTGCCATTTTTGGACCTTTTCAATGATTTTATATGTGATTCTCTCCCAAGACTGTGCAGCTTTATCGGTTTCCATTTTTTGTTAACTAAAATTTAGTTTCTTTTTCATGCTCTGTATTCTATTTCAAATGGATTGCTTCCTGGTAAACATTGTTTTGCTATCTTGTTGCTATTATTCATTGTAAATGTGTAGTATTTCTGGTTCCTTTGAGATTTATTATTCTGTTAAATACACATACTCTTTCTCTTTCTCTCCCTCTTTCCCTCTAGATATGTTATATGTGGACCTAGTATATAATGGCACTTAGCACTGATGGAGCACTTTGCATTTAAGGGCCAAATAGTACAAATAGTGAAATCTTGGAAGAACTGAAAGCTGGTTGAGGAAATCATTCATACCTTTTCCATGCCCATTAGAGTTCATATGTGAATTCTCCTGTCCCCTTTCATTTTACTACAAGGTAAAATGAAAACTGGCATATTCCTAAACTCATTTTGGATGTAATCCTGTATCTTATTTATTTTTTATATATATCATTTTTCTGTTGAATTCTCCCTCAGAATTGTACTTTACAAGTGTTCTTCACTGTGAGGATACATTTCCAGTTTTGCTTCCATTCTGAGATGCAAAGGATGGTCAACTCATATTCTTCAATCCACTGCAGAATAATGGGAGATCAGAAAGCCTTTTTTCTGAATATGTGATGTTCTTGAGAATTCCAACATTGATTAACTTTGAATTGTATTATTATGGCTGAAAGGAAACACAGAAACATAGAGCTGGAAGGAACTCCAACAGTCATCTAGTCCAATCCTCTGCACAATGCATGAAATTCACAGCTACCCACTCCCCCAGTGACCCTTGCTCTATGCTCAGAGGAAGGCAAAAAACATCAAAGATCTCTGGGCCAATCTGACCTGGAATAAAATTCCTTCCTAACCCCCAAGTGGTGATTGGCATTTCCATGTAGGGCTGTTGATTCGGTAAAAACCAAACTGAAAAAATACTGAATAAATGCCATTTTGGTAAATTTCTGGTTTGGGTTTACCGAATCAACACAATCCAGGAGGTTGACAAAGCCAAATTTGCCATTCCCGAAAATTCAGTTTTATCAGGAAGGTCTTTATGTGGCTCCTGTGGGGGCATTCTTGCAGATAGAGGCCCCTATAAGTGCCTCTCCTTGAAAGAACCCCCATGTTTGGTGAAGATTGGGTTAGGTGGTCCAGAGTTATGGGGTCTCGAAGGGATCGCCCCATCCTCCTCCATTGAAATGCATTGGCAAACTGGCTGTGTTCAGAATCTTTAGTGTGATCTTTGCAATGTATCTTTGCAAAGTTCCCCCCATGTTTCCATAGAGATACAATTGCAAAGATCACACTAAAGATTCTGAACACAGAAAGCCGCAAAATGGTTTAATGGGTTTAAATGGCCGAATTTTTCAGGAATCCCGAATTTAAAGCTGAATTCCCAACTTTACCAGTTTAGGGGAATTCAGCATTCGGGTTTCCCCCCAAAAAGGCCAATTAAACTTGAACCTGAATTTTCACGATTCCCCCCCCAACAGCCCTACTCAAGAATGCACAGTTAGTTAGTACAGAATTACAATTCTTAAATTAAGTTCCCAAATTCAGTTCACAGAACATCCTATATATGTTCCTATTAAGATTCTGCTGCCTAGCTAACAGGGAAGTATGGAGATCATATAATCTGTCTCCCCCAGAGAACAAACAACTATGGAGATTGTTCCTCAAATCTCTCTTCTAGATCTCTCTATAGATCTACCCCATTTTTGTGTCAGTGACCCCTTAACAAAACCCCATTCTCTCTATAGATCTACCCCACTTTTGTGGCAGTAATCCCTTAACAAAACCCCATATCTGGAATATCTCCTTCCCAGGTCCTATTCCCTTTCAGTGACCCGAGAAAGGGTCCCTTTCCTCCCAATCTCTGCCTGTCACTCCACAGGAGTTGTTTCACAACCACGTAGGAAAATCTGAACCCTCAGGTTCCCAGCTACTGAACACACAGGTTACCAAAAACAGATTCTCTCCCTTTTTCAGAAAAGAGAGAGTGAGCTCCCTAGCTCCACCCACTCTTTGCCAGTTTTTTCCCTCTGAGATTCTCTCAAAGATTAACTCTTTGTTATAGGGGCATGAGTGCATCATGTCCCTTTACTGTTCCATGGGTTTGCTCTATCCTGAGAATCACCCCTCTTGCATTCCAGTTTAACTAACAGAATTTCCAGAATTTATTCCAGAACTGAGGCATGTGTAGTTAGTTGGTCATGGCTTTGGTTGTCCAGACACTTTGCATTTCTCTCCTTCCACTACTGATGCACACATATGGAAAGGCAGTGCAAAAGAGAAATTTTGCTTAAGGCATATATACCTTAGGCAGTTCATGAGAGGGTGGGCATCTTGGCCATCTTCTGGGCATGGGGTAGGGGTCACTGGGGGTGCATGGGGGAGGTAGTTGTGAATTCCCTGCACTGTGCAGGGGGTTGGACTAGATGGTCCAGGTGGTCCCTTCCAACTCTATGATTCTGAGTTTGAGATGTAGTGTTCTATTTATTAGGGACAAAATATTGACTGAGGAATAGGGCTGTCGATTTGGTTCATCTCGAACCAAAAAACAGCTGAATTTTCCCCGATTTGGCAGTTTCTAGTTCGGATGGAACCGAATTAAAAAAGGCAGGAAAACAATGAGCCGAATTCAGTGAGTTCGGGGCGATTGCCAAATAAATTCAGCAAATTTGGGGGCTCCGAATCAGCAGCATAATCATAAAGGCATTAAAAACACATTTGCGCCTTTCTGCGGTTCTGGGGGGGGCATGTTTGGAGGTAGAGGTCCCAAACTTTCAGTGTAGCTTGAGGTGACCCTTCTTGCAAGAACCCCCAGGTTTTGTGATAACTGGGGCAGGGGGTCCTGAGTTATGGGCCAGTAAGGGCTCCCCCCAAATCACCCACAGGAATAGGTACAGGTAAAGGTCCCCTGTGCAAGCATCGGGTCATTCCTGACCCATGGGGTGACGTCACCACAGGAATAAAGGCATTAAAAAACACATTCGCACCTTTCTGCGACTCTGGGGGACATTTTGGGAGGTAGAGGCCCCAAACTTTCAGCATAGCTTGAGGTGACCCTTCTTGCAAGAACCCCCAGGTTTGGTGATGATTGGGGGAGGGGGTCCCAAGTTATGGGGCCCCGAAGGGGTCCCCCCACCCATCTGCCCATTACAGCCTTTAAAAACACATTCAAGTTGGGCCATACCATTACCCCGGCCTGGGGGTCTGGTTGCCTCGGCAGTTGGGCCGTACCATTACCCCAGCCCAGGGGTCTGACTAAAAGGCAATTAATCCCGAGTTATGGGGTCCCCCCAATCCACCCATTGGAATGAATGGGAGCAGGCAATCCTTAACGTGCATCTAGAGAGTGGCAAATCCAAGGCAAAACCTTGGATTTTGTGAACCTTGGATGTGTGTGTGAGTCTGCTAGAATCGTATTGGACAGGTTTACTCCTGAGTCCTCACAGTCCCTGCTCTTGATAGAAGAGAAGAAGACATCCACAGTAAGACCCATTTGGGGGCTTTTCTCTATAATTCTCTGTAATTTTTTTCCTGTGTGTGTTATGTGGGGGGGAAGAGATTCTGTGTGTGTGTGTGTGAGAGAGAGAGAGGGGGGGGAAGCCAAAGGGGGGTGGGTTTACCTGTTCTGCTGGGGGGTGGGCTTGATTGCCTCTGTGTAGGACTGTGCTTTCTTCTGTTTTCACTGGTTGCCAACTTCGTGTGGAGTTAAGTGTGGGTCAGTGAGTCTCTCTCTGGCTGGTTCCTATTGTTTCCAATGGACTGTGCAGCCATTCCTGTTGTTTCAAATGGGCTAGCCTGTCATTTGTTTTAGTACATCCCCTGTAATGTATTTCAGTGGAGTCAATGCAAGTCAACCGACATTCCCCTCTCCCATTATCTTCAATGGGCTGGGCAGCCTCTCCCATTGCTTCCAATGGGCTGACTTGTCATTCGTTTTAGTACATCCCTTTTAATGGCTTTATTCCAATGGGCAGATGGGGGGACCCCTTCTGGGCCCCATAACTCACCCCCCTGACCCAATCTTTACAAAACTTGGGGGTTCTTGCAAGAAGGGTCTCCTCAAAATACACTGAGATTTTGAGACCTCTACCTCCAAACATGACCCCCAGAGCCACAGAAAGGCTCGAATGTGTTTTTAATGCCTATATTCCTGTGGGCGATTTTGGGGGGGGACCCCTTCCGGGCCCCATATCTCGGGACCCTAACCCAATCTTTACAAAATGTGGGGGTTCTTG
Organism: Euleptes europaea; assembly: GCF_029931775.1. NCBI lineage: Eukaryota > Metazoa > Chordata > Lepidosauria > Squamata > Sphaerodactylidae > Euleptes > Euleptes europaea. The sequence continues at coordinate 28,041,082 of NC_079317.1, forward strand.
CAAGAAGGGTCCCTTCAACCTATGCTGAAAGTTTGGGACCTCTACCTCCAAAAATGCCCCTCCCTGAGCCAATGAAAGGCACAAATGTGTTTTTAATGGCTTTATTCGGCCGAATTTTTTCCCAAACTCGGAACTTGGCGCCAAATTCCACGGATCTCAAAATGGGCCGAATTTTTCCGAATCAGAATTTTACTGATATTTTTTCAACAGTCCTACTAAGGAAATCTGTTAATGATAGGACATTTTGGAGGCCATGAATTCATAAGGTCTCAATAAGTCAGAAGCAACTATTTGGTACATAACAAACACAAAACATTACACAATATTCCTGCACTATTATCATATGAAGACTGCTTCTCTACACACATGAGCGAGGAGAGAAATGAAGGAATAGAAGGCTATGGCCAACTGAAGTTGCACGGTACCTTATTCAAAATTAGGAAATAAAAATGGCAAGATGGAAGACTCCCAATACATAAATCACTTTGAAACTAAGACAAAGAATTTGGAACTTCAAACTTTGAACAGGAATCCAGATTAAGAGGAGTTTGGAAGCTTTCCTTGGCTGTTGCCTTTGCCTGAATCAGATTCAGAAGGAGTCTGTCAGAGTCTGTCTATTTTAATGGGCAGACACAGTAAAATTCATCTTGTTTATGCAGCTCCCAAGATGCTGTGTGGTGTGCTGTGACTCATTTATGACTGCTGGACCTGGGCTCCACAGGATGTTTTAATTGGATATGTAAAAGCACCCTCAGATTTCAATACTGAAGCATTATCAAATAGATCTTTGGCGTTCCAGCAGAACACCCATAACCTTTCCAGCCATCCAGCTGCTGGATGTAAGATCATTCATTCGTTATTTTCTCCTGGTATCAGCTTCCTTCTTTCAATATTAGCCTTGGGACATGTGTTCATGCCTCACAATTCAGAAAGCCCTTCCAGTCTCTGGATGTGAGGGAGGCAGTGAGCTCCAAGTACACCAGGGAATTAATTAAATGAGAGATCTGCGCTCCGAATTGGAGACATTTTGTTAGACATATTTTTAAGATTAACTTGGCTGAACAACTGTAGGGTTTGTTTGTTTTTAGAATGCAAATGAAAATGTTTTAAATGGCCAGCTCATAAAAAAAAAAGATTTTGCATTCAACCTTGTTTACAAACGTGACTGAAAAGCAAACTAGCTCTGTGTTTTTAAGCGGATCTATTTCACTTCTAATCAACTTTAGCGTGCTAAATTATTGAAAAGATGCATCATATTTAGGGTTGCCAGGTCCCCTTTCTTTTCTGGTGGGAGATTTTTGGGGTGGGGATGGCACGTGCATAGCCATGAGCAACGCAGTCCCCTCACTTCCAGTTTACTTCTGCAAGCGCCACAGTACAACAGGACAATTTACCACTCAAACCCCATTTGAGTGGTAAATCTTCCCATCACACTGCAGCGCTTTTGGAAGTAAACCGGAAGTGAGGGGATCATGTTGCTGGCAGCCGGGCGTGCACACAATTCTTGCTGTCAGCCGGCAGATGGATTGGCGGGCAATCGCCTGCCATTCCAAGTCACCTGGCAACCCTAAAAGCCCACATTAGCCATCCAAACCATTGTACAGAAATTGTAGCTGAAGCAGGAGTAATACAAGGTCATGGAATTCATCGCCAAGGAAGGATTTAAGCCCTAGTCTTTGCCAATGTTTATTAATTTGTATTTTTCTCACTGAGACTCAAGGCAGATAACACATAATAAGTCAGTACCATCAAGAGGGTACCATCCAATCAACAGGGTAAAAGGATTTAACTGTGGAAATCAGGATACTACCAAAAGTGAAGCAAAGCATTCGTATTACCATGACACATTAAATGAGTGCAAATTTTACATAGTCTGAACCTACTTACAGCAACAGATAGTACGGATTAGATGTAGTAGCGTAGTCTGCAGTCCCCAACCCTTTACCCCAAGCTTCTTTCTGAACCACATGGTTATAGTGCAGCCTAATTTCCTGTGAAAAAGGCTTGCTTGAATAATTCATTTTTGCATCGTTTGCGGAAAGCCAGAAGAACGGGAGCCTTTCTAACCTCATCAGGTTGGCAACTCCATAAGGTGGAGGCCACAACAGAGAATCCATGTGTAAGGGCAGTTGTTGATCCTGCCCATTTGCAGGGTGGCACATGCAGAAGGCCCTGCTCAGAAGAGCAAAGCTGTCATGGCCGAGCATAGGGGAAGAGGTGGCTCTGCAGATATGAGGGACCATGGGCGTGAAGGCTTTCTATGTGATAGCTAGTACCTTAGCACTGAGCCTCCTTTTAAAACACATGGCAGATTCCCAATTTCTTGTTACAGAAAAGAGGAGAGAGGTATTGAGAGGTGTTTGGCCCCTCTCAGCATCTTTAGCCAGAAAACAACAGGAAGAACTCCAACAAACACTCCCTCCTTGGCCCACTAGTCTATTCTGGTGAAATCCTCCCTTAAAATTATAGGGGGAAATGTTGGTTTGAAATGTAATTAAAAACTACAATTGTTATCTGAAGACATGTATACCACTGTGAGCACATTCACATCATTGTGAGCATATGCACGTGTTCCATTTTAAACCATTTTAAGCCTCCAAGAAGCTCAGGGCAGAGGGCACAGCTCTCACTTTCTCACTGTATCTTCACAACCGTGCAAGGTAGGTGAGACTGGGAGAGACTGGGACTGGTCCTAAGTAGGGTTGCCCAATCTCCAGATGGTGGCTGGAGATTTCCCGCTATTACAACTTTTATCTCCAGACAAGAGATCAGTTCACCTGAAGAAAATGGCCGCTTTGGAAGGTGAACTATATGGCATTGTATCCCATTGAAGTCCCTCCCCTCCCCAAGCCCCATCGTCCTCAAGTTCCACCCCCAAAATCTCCAGGTACTTCCAGTGCTGGTGCTACCATTAGGCGAACTAGGCGGTCACCTAGGGCGCAAACCTCACAGGGGCGCAGAACTGGCCTGAGGGTCACAGTTTTAAACAGATTAGTTTCTTGAAAAAAATGCAACTGACAATTTATATTTTTTTATTTTAATATAAGTACCACAACAGTGCTATGGAAAATAATTAATTATAACGTCTTATAAAACGTTTTGTAGGAATGCATCAGGCTTTTATTTTTTCTACACGACATCTGTTTTTGAAAATTGGTTAGCAATGTGGGGGGGGACAAGTAGTTAGCCTTGCCTTGTGCGCAAAAGACTGGCACCGGCCCTGGGTACTTCCCAAAATGGAGCTGGCAACCCTAGTCCAAAATCATCCAGCAAGCACTTGGAAGAGTGAAGATTTTAGGCCTCCCACTATCCTGGCCTGACACTGTAACCACTACACCATCTCAGGCCATCTTTCATCAGATAGCATACTCTGGCAGCAGCTGCATGAAATCCTTTAAGGAGAGATACCAGGGATGGAACCAACTATGCTTGGTGTAGTGGTTAAGAGTGGTGGACTCTAATCTGCAGAACCAGGTTTGATTCCCCACTCCTCCACATGAGCGGCGGACTCTAATCTGGTGAACCAGGTTGGTTTCCCCACTCCTACACATGCAGCCAGCTAGGTGACCTTGAGCTAGTCACAGTTCTCTTAGAGCTCTCTCAGCCCCACCTACCTCACAAGGTGTCTGTTGTAGGGAGAGGAAGGGAAGGTGATTGTAAACCGATTTGATTTTTCATTCGGTGGTAGAGAAAGTCAGCATATAAAAACTAACTCTTCTTCTTCTTCTTCTTCTTCTTCTCCTTCTTCTTCTTCTTCGTCATGGGTGATGACTGAGCTACCAGAACATCTGCTCTGTGGCTTCGTGCAACTTCCCCAAAACGCCACTTTTGCAAGGGATATGTGTTCTCAAGAACTGCATAAAGCATTATAATTGGAGAAAACAGCACTGAGGCACAGTCTAAACTACTAGGTTTGCCTCTGGGACTTGGCCTCTGCATATGATAAGATGCCCTTGCACTTCCTGAACCCTAATAGGCTCGTTTTGAATTCACTGAGCAACCTGGTTTTCACTGTTGCAGAAGCACAATACTCCTTAAAAAGAGCTAGCAGAGGATATGTTGCCTGAAAACATGACTGACATATATAGTTTGCCAGATGCATCAATATTTTTCCTCTGGTAATAGGCAAAGTCATAAAAAATACATAATTGTTAGAATTCACTTCAGGGAGGTTTCCAAAGAGCAAAATACCACATACTTATGAACACACATCTGCCAGTTTATTTAGGTTCATGGCACTGAAAAGTGTAAAGGAAATTTGTGAGAAAGTGGAGGGTAAAACGCCTGGCTAAAATTTATATTGCTCAGTCTATGCTGTTCAGAGAATATCAGCTGTCCTATACTACAGATTTAAATTTCATGATTAAAGATCAGAGTTTTGCATTGGGTTGGCATGTGGGAATGCAACATGCAAATTCCCACTGGATATCCTTAAGAAAGTCACTGGATTGTCCTTACTTGCACCCAACATGGCAAGGGGAAGAAACAGTAAAGGAAACATGAGTCTGCCCTGTTGTTGGCCAATGTGTGAGACAGGATGCTGGACTAGATGGACCATGGGTCTGATCCAGCGGGCTCTCATGTTCTTATGTTCTTAGTCTAGGGAGACCAGGTGTGATGGACAGATGCATTCTAAAGAGTTGTCCCGGTCATAGAACCCCATGATTGACAGGGAGTTCGAACAGAATTCTGAAAGTGGCAATTAGAACTCTGACAGTTAAGAACTGACAGTTGACAGTTGGGAAGTTAACACAGATCGGAAAAAGCTGTGCAAGCTATACGCTGTCTGGTGGAGGATTTCTCCTCAAGAGTAAAAAGGAATACATTTTGGGTTTTTGGATCAAGACAGGATCCATACCTAGTTATATAAGGAAAATAGCCCTAAAATTTATAGAGTGCTTCCTAAGAATTTAATGGGAGATAGCTCTTGTGAATTGTGTGATGTCAGGCCAGTAAGAGAGAAACTGGGGAAGTGTGCTAATGTTCCTAACTTCTACAAGTAAAGAACCACTGGGTAAAAGAAATCTAAGTTCAAGAAACAAACCAGAGACTGCCAAGAGAAACCCCTCTCATTAGAAAATAAAGATTCAGACACTTGTATGTGAAACACCTTGATACATTAGGAAGTACAATGTATCATTTGAATTTAACCATCTCAATCTTTTCTGTTTTTCTGTTACAATCCACAGTTCCTGTTATTGAAAATTTGCTAACCTGACTTTTAAAATCCCACAAAAAGAGAGAAAACTATTTTAAAGTTGTATTTCAAAAAGCCTCTCGAGTGCCAAATATTTCTGACCATGTTAACATTCAAAGTAACCCCCTCTGTAATACCAGGTCTCCTCCATTGCTGCCCACCACCACTTGTTGGGACTTGGTGGTCCCACCACTTGTTGGGACTGCTTTTGCAACAATTCCCCCCCCCCTGTAAAAAAAAAAATGCTGGAAAAGCAATATCATGCTGATGGCATGTTAGTGCTTCAGGTGAACACCTAGAAGTTATGTCACATCATCAACATGACCCTGACAAGATTCTATGGTTTTACCATATAGTTTTGGTGAATTCCAGAGTGTCATGCTGAACAATATCCAGTGACATGTATGAAGCCTTAAAAGGTAAAGGTAGTCCCCTGTGCAAGCACCAGATCATTTCTGACCCATTGGGGTAACTTCACATCCCAACGTTTACTAGGCATACTATGTTTACAGGATAGTTTGCCAGTGCCTTCCCCAGTCATCTTCCTTTTTACCCCCAGCAAGCTGGGTACTCATTTTACTGACCTCAGAAGGATGGAAGGTTGAGTCAACCTTGAGCTGGCTACCTGAAACTTACTCCCGTCGAGATCGAACTCAGGTTGTGAGCAGAGCTTTTGACTGCAGTACTGCAGCTTACCACTCAGCGCCACAGGGCTATTAGATGAAGCCTTAGAAACAAATAAAAAGGAAATGTGAATCACTCTTCCTCTTATCATCACTTCCATGTAGGCCTGCTGATAGCCACTATGGGCCCCCAGAAAAAAATCCAGTACCCATACCTAATCCAAACATGATATGTAAACAAGTAAAATGATTTGCCCATCACTATGGGCTCTGAGGGTGACCAAGACCCCCTATAGTTTTGTTGCCCTGGTTCTACATCCAGTGGGATATCACCTACTATCTTCCACCCTGTCTACTTTGCAAGGATGTGAGCATAAAATAATGCTCTGGGTTCCTTTGAGGAAGGATGTAATATAGCACACGAATGGTAACAATGCAGCTCCAAAGACAGTGATAATGTACATATGAATGGAAAAGGGGGGGAAGCTTATACATGAGGGACTGTAAATATCAAAAGGTAAAGTTGCAGCCCTGTGCAAGCTCCCTTGGGAGTAAATGGAATGAATGCAGTGGGCTTACTTCCAAACATACTTGTGTAAGATTTGGGGTGCATGCCATAGAGATTTAAAATGAGTCATCAGATCAAGTGATTCCCACTCCCCTCCTTATTTTGTTATTGCTTCCAGAAAATAGATTTTGGAATTTTTTTCACGAGATTTCATCTCTGATAGCTGAACAAGTTCACTGACTCACTGCATAAAGTGTATATAAAACTCCTCTCCTGTTGTAGCTGAATATTGTGTACTTAGCATTTTAAGAACCAAACTTATTGGGGAGGGGAGAGGCTTTAACAGTAGTGGATGATTGCAACTGTAAATACCAAAAGCAGACAATCTAGTTATTGGGCCTTTGCACAATTACTTAACCCTGCCAGAAGAGGCCCCCCCCCCATCAAGTGTTGCATTTTGCTTTTAGCACTGAAATTTCCCATCCAACATGTTTGAGTCAAGAAAAAAAATTGTTCTCAAGTACTCAAGCATCCACTGTGTTAATTTGATTCGAGTCCTGAACATCTGCTTGACTAGCAATGGACTGAAGTGTGATCATTTATGTGAAATCAAAATCAATTGTAAATGAGTAGCTCCCACAGAATAACAATATAATTGAGAATAAAGCAGGAAAAGATATGTATCTATCATATAAATGTAATCTCAATATCTTATATATTCTAGACTGGTATGTTGTTATACCTCCAAGACACTGGACAGGAAGAAAAAGTTGATGTTTCCTTTAAGCATTCCACATATGGCTCAAGAACTTTTTCTTTGTTGATGTAAGAATAATAGCCAACAACCCACAAACACTTATTGAACATAGGAAGCTGACTTATAATGAATCAAATTATCCGTTATAGGTCAATATTTGTCTACTGTGATGGGCAGCAGTTGTCCAGGATCTCAGCTAAATGTCTTTCACATCACTCAATACCTGATCTTTTAAACTAGAGTTGCCAGGGATTGAACCTGGGACCTTCTGCAAAGGAGATAGTCTTTCACTAAGCCATAGATCCTCTCCAAAATATAACAGAAGCAAACAACCTACAATTAATTTGACTGTAGTAAGCCCCACGCTAGCCTGATCTTGTCAGATCTCAGAAGTTAAGCAGGGTTGACCCTGGTTAGTATTTGGATGGGCAACCTCCAAGGAATACCAGGGTCATGACATAAAGGCATGCAATGGCAAACCACCTCTGAATGTCTCTTGCTTTGAAAACCCTACAGGTCACCATAAGTCAGCTATGACTTGACGGCACAAAAAAGAAGAGGAAAAGGCATTACCCAGTTATTGATAAATAACTTATAATAGCAATATCAAAAGCAGGGGTGAAGATTATAACTTTTCTATAGTCCTCTGAAGATGATCCATTCCATTCCATCCATGCAGACTAAAAACCCACCAGCTGCATGTATTGGGAGCACACTGCATGCTGGTAGAGAAGCTGCTTACAGGGGGTTCCCAGCCTGCGAAAATTGGCTGCAGTACGATGATAGAAGACCCTGTGTGCGAGCAACTTTCTCTCGGTGCTGGCAAATGGGCTGCACACCCAGAGCTCCATTTTTCATAGCCATCAATAGGATCGCAGCCTCTCATAAACTGCAGTCAGGATAAAGAAAATAGAGATTGTAAGGCCCAATTGAGACATTTAAATGTGTCAGCTAAATGATAAATGACTGAAGAATGCCATTGTTTAAACAAAAATGATGTTTGCCAGCGTTTCATGGATCAGCAGTTGCAAAGACGCTTGGTATCCACCCTTCTCATTGTTCCTAGGGAATGGTTTCAGCTTTCTGAGGAAAGCAGGCACTCTTTCAAAACAGGGATGGCACAATCATCCATCTAGCATGGCATCCCATCTCAAAGCTTGTTTCTTCAGAGAATTCTGAACCCAACGGAACTCCATCGGTCAAGAGCCGATATTTAACCATGGAGTATTGTGCAAAGAGCACAATTTATCGTTGATGGCTGCTGTTTATACGCTCACAGTATTTATTTATTCTAAAATCCATAACCTACTTACTGGCTTACACCAAATGTTAGCACCCATACAGTTTTAAAAAATGAAAATAAAAGAAATATGATAACACTAATGACTTTTAAAAAATCAACCATTCTAACCAGCTCATCTACAAAGAACAGCAGAAAAGCAATACCAGAGACCATTCCTTCTATCCTCAGATACGAGTTCAGCTGTGGCTTGCATCAGGTTTAAGCCTCCCATTTACCCTCCCAGGGTGAGGAACTATCAGACCCCAGCTCCATTTCCCCACCCACAAGGAACTGAGGAGTGGAAGAAAAAAATGGCTTCCGTATAGTAATGCTCTAGGGATTTCCCCTAGGCCATTTATGCAGGGTCCATTTTGATGCTCCCTCAAAGCTCTTTTTGAAAATGCGACCCAAAATGCCTATTCACGGTCCCAACACAAAAGGAGAAATTTCACCCCCCACATGCCTCCTCGTTCATTCCTTCCATTAGCAACCACAGTTTGCATAGCTAACGCGCAGCTGTGATTTTGCATGCTTCCTTGAGGGGATTCTTCAAGGCAGGGGTGGAGCAAACACAAAAGGTCACGTTAAAGGGGCTCAAGAAATGAGAAGCAGGTATGCTCCGGATTCGCAGTCACTTCCTGAAAGATGGTTCAGTGTGAAAAAATAAAATAAAATAAAATATGCAGGGCACTTCAGCCTGGAATGTGCTGCTAATTACCAAGCATAAATGGCCCCAGTCGCTGTGATCTCCTAGAGTCACCCAGAAGTGACATCACATCATCCCCAAACTCTGTCATTCTGAGGCATTCCCCCAAAATTTCCCAGTATTTTTTGAGGTTGTGTTTGGAGTAGGGTAGATCTGCTTTTCCAAGGCTGCTGGATGAAGAAGATTGGTAGGTCATTGTGCAGAAAGCAGCATGACAAAATGTCATATGTTTAGGCTAGGGCATTCATGAACCTATTGCCATTGTCACCCTAGAATGAAGACACAAGAATAAGGGTTAAACTGGGTTTCACTCCGCAAGAATGAAACATCTGTCTCCTTCTTAGTACAAGTTATCATTAATGAGCTGCCCTGTGGATTTTAGCCAACTCTACCCTGGCTCCAAACTCAGCCAGCATTGCTGCCAGCCTTATTTGTCCTAACTTTCAGATAAAGCTGGTGGGAGATGCCAAGCCTCATTCCCTTCTTCCCTGCCCTATAGAGCAGCTCAGGGTTGAGCCGATGCTGGTCAGCACCAAGGGAGTCCCATCTCCATCCCTCCAGAATCACAGCCAAAAATAAGCTTGCTTGGGAAGCATTCTTAGGTACTTCAGGGTGCTCACCGGCTAGCTGCATTTATGTGCTAGCAACCCATACTATTCCTTCCATCCCAAGTCTGAACTAAACCAGTCTTCAAAGAACAATAATTGTAATTATTAATTGGGTTTCCAACTCCAGCTTGTGAAATACCTGGAAATTTTGGTGTGGTGCCTGGGGTTGGTGAGATGGGGAGGGGAGTGAGCACATCCAGGTCAAAGGCCAACTCCTACAGTCCCCTTTCTTCCTGTGGGGTCAATTACTCACACCAAATTTCAAAATTTCCCACCTTATATCATTTCCCACCTTATATCATGCCCACCTTGTATTAGTTGTAAGCTTCTGTACGCATGTGTTCTGTATGCCATACTAACCCTTTGATCCTGAATATTTTTGCTGGTTTAAATGGCTGCTACCCAGTTATGTTCACTCCACCTCTCAAAACTCTCCTCAGGCTTTTCTGTGAAGTATAGAGGCCTGTGGGAAGATGCTAGCAAACAGCAGTCCCTTCCCTTTCTCAATCCCTAATCAGCCTCTTGCATTTAGTGTCTTTACAGGTGACCATCAGTTTCTCCTAGTCTCCATGGAGACTAGTCTCGTCTAGGGGCTTTTCTGCATTCTCGACTTATTGCTGATTTTCTTGGCAATCGATACACAAGCATTGGAATCTGTTTGGAGATGGTTGTGCCACATGTCTGCCCTCCCAGCGTGGTGTAGTGGTGAAGAGCGGTGGTTTGGAGCAGTGGAACCGGGTTTGATTCCCCACTCCTCCACATGAGCGGCGGACTCTAATCTGATGAACCGGGTTGGTTTCCCCACTCCTTCATATGAAGCCAGCTGAATGAATCAAGAATTTCATGGATGTTCCAATGTGTGCCTGGAGCTCACATGTGATTTGACTCAATGAATTTATTGCAGTGCAGGGGGGGAAAGAATGTCACAAAAAGGGATGCATAAATCAAGTTTTCCCTCTCTAGTCCATTCCAGTGAATATGGATGCTATTGGATATGTAGAAACATTGAGGTTCCTACTGAGGCAAAAGCCTATGGGATCATTGACTTCAATTGCAGTCAACCAGTTTAAATCCAAGCATATCGGCTTAATTGGGTCGTGAACTGAGCATTCTAGCAATGAAATGAGCATCAATATATGATCAGAATATAATGATATCTCTTTGATAATGTCCATTTACTGTATATTTTAATGGGCAATAATCCTATCGAAAATTCATTAGTATGCAGACAAACCTGAGAAGCATATGGAAATGCATCTCACAGAAGATTACCATGCAATAAATTTTACAAAAGGCATAAAAAAAATCTTTAGGATGAATGATCTTTCCGAGAGTAATGTGCACTAAAACTGTAGGAGTGGTATTCGCTCATTAATTGTATGAAGCTATTAACTGGGCCAAATCATTCTTTTCTGCATATTCATTTGTCATATAAAATCATTAGCCCCTTCATAAACTTGTTAGAAATGTGAAAGGATTTTTTTCTTTAGAAAAATCGTTAGTTACAGAGTGTAACGTTATAAAACTAGCAGGCGTGTTACTTTATCATTTTCAGTAGAAGAATATGTCTGTTATGCAAAATCACTTCTGTTGATAAATAACGTTTTAAGTAGCTTTATTGTCCAATAGTCAGGCTGTTAGCTATTCAGTCTCAATAGCATTTATTACGGCTCAGACATTTATTAGTTATAAAAGCTCTGAAATGAACTAGAACAAATATTACTTTCCCATCAAGTTGAAAATGACACTCCTAGTTCCTGTTAAGAGTGGCTTTCAGAATTCCAATGGTGGCAGCTGTTCTTTTATTTGTCACCTTTTTTGTCATCAAGTAAAGAATGTTCACAAACATTCTCTGTGGTTCCTGCTTGCACTTTACATCATTTTGCATCTGATAGAAGAAGAGCTGATCTTTATAAGCCGATTTTCTCTACCTTTTAAAAATAACCACACCAGCTTGCAATCTCCTTCCCTTCCTCTCCCCAAAACAGACACCTTGTGAGGTAGGTGAGGCTGAGGGAGTTCGGAGAGAACTATGACTAGCCCAAGGTCACCCAGCTGACGTCATGTGTAGAAGTGGGGAAACCAACCCGGTTCACCAGATTAGAGTCTGCTGATCATGTGGGGGAGTGGGGAATCAAACCCAGTTCTCCAAACACCAGTCTACCGCTCTTAACCACTACACCATGCTGGCTCTCTCTTCTTGGAGAACAACATCCCCAAGTTTATACTGTTGTCAGCCTTATCCAGAGGGTACTTTTACTCAAATGAAGGCCTCACATATACAAAATCTCTCCTTTCATCTGAACACCAGGGAGGGAAGCAACTTTGCACATGGATTCCGTTGGGGGGAGAGCTATGTGCACACAATGGTGAAAGGGCACAGCTAGAGCCCATGGTTTGCAACGTACACAGTTTCAGATTCAAGCCCTGACATCTCTCCTGTTAAAATCATAATTAAGTTCTTATATAACAGTTGAGTGTCCACACACTTCCCCCAGAAACCCTTACAGCAGTCCAATTAGGTAGACTACCATTATTATCCCAAGTTTTTTTCAGATTGCTAAAAGGATGGTTTTCCTAAGGCCACTGAGAGAATCAATGGCAACAGTGGCATTTGGGGAGTCAGGGGGGTTACCTGGGAACCTCTTTGTCCCAGTTGAATGGGATTTGGACTGAGCTTTTGCTCCTCTTGCTTGGCAGGGATCTAGCCTGGGTATGACTGGAGGCATGAACTGATCTGTGCAGCTGAAAACATTCCCTTCCAGTGTGGGCTGCCAGCAGTCCAAGTCAACCTTAGCATAGCAACTGCTGCTGCACTTTGCTTTTCCTCAAACCCAATGCGAGCACCAGGTCATTACTGATCCATGGGGTGATGTCACATCCCAACATTTACTAGGCAGACTATGTTTACGGGGTGGTTTGTCAATGCTTTCTCCAGCGGTCTACACTCCCCCCCAGCAAGCTGGATACTCATTTTATCGACCTTGGAAGGATGGAAGGCTGAGTCAACCTTGAGGCAACTACCTGAAACTGACTTCCATTGGGATCAAACTCAGGTTGTGAGCAGAGCTTTGACTGCAGTACTGCTGCTTACCACTCTGCGCCACGGGGCTTTTTCTTGCCTACACGCAAAGCCTCTATTGAGCCTCATGTTTGAGAGGATGCCCAAATTGCTTGGCCCTGGCCACTTGTTCCCACACTGAACAGCATCAGAAGCCAAATGTCTATTGAGGGGAGGTAGAGAGGCTAAAATAGCCCCAGATTTACCCTGCTTGTTTTAGGCTACTGACCCATAAAACCTGTGGATGGTGTATTTTAGTCCCTTCCTCAGAACAATAAGGAAAAAATGCTTCCTATTCAGCATGGGGGAGCACATATCTTCCATAGAATCACCTGAGGTTCAATTCTGGACTATACCAGAAAGTAAAGTCACATCAAGATTGCTTTTCTGCATTATTTTGTCTGTTCATGTGTGCCAATCAGTAATGTAGATGATGGAAAAAGGCATGAATGAACTGAAACCTGTGGAGAACTCATAACTCTGTATGTATGAACATTGGGGTAGCCATCCTGGGTCAGCCCCAATGATCCATCTAGTTTATCATCCTGTTTCACACAGTGACCAACCAGATGCCCTCAGAAGGTCTACAAACAGAGCATGGAGGCCCAGGCATCCTTCTATGTTGATCCCAGCACTGGTATTCATAGGGTTACTGTCTCTGGACATGGAGTTTCCATTTAGTCATTGTGGTTCCATGAATTTGTCTAATTCCCCTTTAAAGCTGAATAAACTAAAAAGGGTTTCACTTGTTAGAAGCTGTGGCTCAGTGGAAGAACCTTTGCTTGGTATGCAGAAGGTCCCAAGTTCAATCCCCAGCATCTCCACTTAAAAAGGAGCAGGCTGTTGGTGATGAGAAAGACCTCTGTCTGATACCCTGGACAGCTGCTTCCAATCTGAGTTGACAGTATTGACCCTGGTGGACCTATGGTCTGATTCAGTGTGAGGCAACTTTGTGTGTGCGTGTGTGTGTGTACATGTGTTCACTTTGAAAAGAAGACTAAGTAAATCAAAACTTCAAAATCTGGAGAGAAATTTGGATGACAATTTTGGAAATAGCCCTTATGCTAGTCAACAGGACACAACTTTTTCAAAGGATTTAGTGCTTTAAAAAGAAATAGTTGTAAAGCACTTTGTGTCAGAAACCAGGTATTGACGGTCTATATAGAACATTACTCTCTGCACACATGTGCAGGCTTTCAGTTTTTTCCCTTCCAAGGCATTTTGAACAGGCAAAATGACTGTCTGGTGCAGAGCAAGCTGAGATATGTCTCTTGGGTGGCTCTCCTCAGAGCAGCACAGAAAAATCAACAAGCCTCACTCAAGTTAATAAAAAAATGTCGTGGTTGCCTAGATCATGACATTGCAAACCGATACCACAGAGGCACATACCATGGAATAACACAGCTCCTCATTTCAAGTGACTGCAAAAGCTGTTTATAAGTGCACAACTGTCTTGCTACTTATTCATTTATTTATTATATTTATATCCTGCCCTCCCCCTGCCAAGGTGGGGCTCAGGGAGGCATACAATATAGGGATGAAAAAATCATATATAATTTACCATATGAACATAGTAAAAGCTTACTTTTACTTCAAAAGCTGTTTATAAGTGCATAACTGTCTTGCTACTTATTTATTATATTTATATCCTGCCCTCCCCCTGCCAAGGGGGTGTACAACATAGGGGTAAAACATTCATATACAATTTACTGTATGAACATAGTAAAAGCTTACTTATAAAATATTTATGGATGAGAACGCCTCAGGCATTATGTAAGCTTGTGTTATTTTAAATAAACTCCATTTTCTGAACAAGAACCATTTTGCTTCTGTCAGTTTACTTCATCCCTCAGTTATTGGCCACAAGCTTGGTAGGAGTTTTTATACTCAAGTCAGAATTTCAATCTCCTCGAACATTTATTCCTGCTGGGATTCCTTGGTTCAGTGGGGAAAGCAGGAAAAAGACAAATTTCTTGGGATGGTCTCTAGCCCTAGGAAACCATCAAAGACTGCCAATATAAAGACACATATTTTGCTTGATTATTGTATTCTACACCTCAACCACCAGCCATCAAAAGCTAAGACCAGCTAAACATATTGTCAGTCACATTCCAGAGGATTGGCTGGAGTGTAGCCGTGAGAGAGCAGATTTAATGATTCATTTAGAGCATTTTCATCCTGCCTTTGCAATAAGGATCAAGGTGGCTAATGACAGATCTTCCAATAAAACTAATAAAAAGGCTCAAAAAGAACAGAAAATACATACCCTGCCCCCCAAATACCTTCACTTTAATGCTTTAATACCTTTACCAAAACCATGGATTTCTTCATTTCAAGAAAATAGCTGCTCAGTTGTACAAAAAGTTTAATACAGAAGGGACTCTAGAACACCATTCTAGGGTGCTGGTGCATCAACTGAAAGGGCTTCATTCCTAACACAGGCCAGAAAAGTTGTGAGGAAGGGATGGCTAACAGAAGGTGAAAACGCAGGGGAGGTTTTGCCTTGGATTTCCAGCTCTCTAGATGCATATTTTCCCCATCCGAATTCTCAGAACTCTGCGTGGGGGCTTATTGTTGAGTTTTGAGAATTTGGCTGGGGAAAATGTGCATGTAGAGAGTGGGAAATCCAAGGCAAAACCTCCCGTGAATTTTCACTAGAGTTTTTCTGACAGAACTAAGCACCAGAAAAAGCAATTCCTTTTTTGCTCTTCTCACAACTGCAGTAAAGAATGTTTTTACATAAGCCAATGTTCCCAAAATATGTAAATTTAAAAAACAGACCGATAACATTACTTGCAGAAGTTCTGGCCCTCTAGCTCTTACCTTTTGTCAGATGAATTAATACCACAGCTGCTCAGCATTTACTGGAATCAGCCTTTATATGGGTAAGAGCACAAAAGCATTAAGACAACAATTATGATCCATCTGAAAGCAACAATGGGGCCATTATACTGTACCAAGGCATTTCATTTCAAAATAAGCTTGTAGCCCTGATAAGTCTCGTTTAGCTTCTTTGCAACATGAAGGATGCAGTGGGTCTCTCCTCGGTGAGGGGAAAATACTCTTATTTTCTGTTTAAGAAAAACTCAAGATAACGGAAAAAAAATATTTTGCCATCATGAGTTCCATTTAACTCAGATTTACATTGTTATTTGATTCCAGAGCAAGAGCCAGAACCATGCTGAATCACAATCTGAACTGACCTCAAAGTAGGATTGCCAGCTCCAGGTTGAGAAACATCTGGAGAGTTTTGGGGCAGAGCCTGAGGAGGGTGGGGTTTGAGGAGGGGAGGGACTTCAATGCCATAGAATCCAATTGCCAAAGTGGTCATTTTCTCCAGGTGAACTGATCTCTATTGTCTGGAGATGAGTTGTAATAGTGGGAGATCTCCAGCTGGTACTTGGAGGTTGGCAACCCTACCTCAAAGAGAGGAAAGGAATGTCTGAATTGTTATGGGTACCTTTAATAAAATGTTGGGATAGGTGACATATTTTCATTTTTGTGAAGAGGAGGGGACTCTGTCTCAATAGCTGAATACATGCAAAAGGTCCCAGGTTCAGTCCCTGGCCTATCCAGTTAAATGTAGCAGCATGGAAAAAGACTCTACTCTGCTTGAAACCCTGGAGAGTCAGCACTAGTTAGAATAGACAACACTGAGTTAGATGGAAATAAAAGAACGGGGATGGGCAACAGTAAGAAGACATTCTGCTGATTCCCCTCCCCAGAAGATGATACTTGAGTGCAGGAAGGGGAGGAGGTTACTACAGCTTTATATGAAGATCCCCCCCTCCATACTTTTTCAAGGGAGAAGCTTTTTTAAAAATAGTATTGTGAATACAATTTGCCCTGCCTGCTCTGGAGTTATCATCTAAGTTCCATGTTATTTGCAGAAGCTGTGTTTAAAATAAACGTCTCTCTCTGATGCTGCTACAGCTGAATGCCCCCTCTCATATCTACATGTGCCGTGGAAGCAGTAATAAATATGATGTATTTTTATTACTCTGAATGTTTTATGCAGCAGTGTTTGTTCAGCGAAAAAGGGGCTTCACAATGGAGACTGTAGGCTTCTAGCACTTCCTATCCCATTGGACATCAAAAGCATCAATCACTTCTGAGGAAATTAGGAGCACAGCAAAGGTTGCTACTTGTCTGGTATTATTCTGTTAATGGTCAAAGAGTTCCCAGGCAATTCAAAGCCAGCAGCTCCTCCATTATTCACATTTAGTGAAATGACTCATAATTCTAATCAGTTTTAAGAAGCTTGCTCCATTCAAATTCCTGCTAAAGAGATAGATTGACCAAGGTTGATTCACGTATTCAACAGACATTGTAAACAGTTTCACTGGCAGCCACCTCCCAGTTGAAAAGAGTTTTAGGGATGAAGCAAATGAAAGGACCTGAAAAAAATCCATACCTTCATCCCCAAATTATGGGTCCAGGCTCAGAAAATTTAACATATACTAGTGTTTGATGCCCTGACCAAGATGGCCCAGGCTAGCCCAATCTCATCAGATCTCAGGTACTAAGTAGGGCTACCCCTGGTTAGTATTTAGATGGGAGACAACCAAGGAATACCAGGGTTGCTATGCAAACAAAGGCAGTAGCAAACCATCTCTGAAAGTCTCTTCCCTTGAAAAGCCTTATAAGGGGTCACCATAAGTCTGCTGTGACTTGATGGCACTTTACACACACACACACATACACACACACACACTGTCTTTGATAAGGGCACATGGTCAAACTTTTGGCGTGTATAATTTCTGGTTCACATATGCATGTTCACTATCTGGTTCACCAGGACATTAATGAGCTAGTGACAATTAAAGTTGCTACTTTTTTTGGGGGGGGGCTATCTGCCCTCCAAAACAGCCATTTTCTCCAGTGGAATGGATCTCTGTAGCCTGGAGCTCATGTGTAATTCTGGGAGAACTCCAGGCCTCACCTAGAAGTTGGTAACCCTAGGTTACCAACATGCACATGAGAGCACAGAAAGAATTTTTAGATTTCCTCAGATTATGTCACATAAAATTATTTTCAGTAGAGTCAGGTAATTCAGCAGCAAGACATTAAAACTTGAGAGATCATGTGATGGATGTACAAGTGTGAAGCTATCTATAGCTCTAAAGACAGTTTTCCTTGGATCATGTAACTTACTACCCTGTATGTAAACTCACTCTAGGATGTATGGATGTTTGGAACCTTCTTGGGGCATAATCTCTTATCGGCCCATATCATAGATGCTTGAGAATTCATTTGCATGGCCTTCACATGTGCCCCTTCCAATCCAAGTTGCATGTGCATGGAATTGATATTGAGGGAAATTAAGTGGAGGCAATTTTAATTCAACAAAGTGGTTTTTGTTACTATGGAGGATCGTTACAAAAGAAGAGAAGTATATCAACTGGATTAAGACAAGGAATGTATTCACAACATGAGTGGCAAAATTTGCAGGATTTCCCATTTAAGACAAGCCCAAATGAATAAGTTACAGTTAGAAGTAAGATTGATTAAACCTCCCAATGTGTGGACTAGGGCTGTTGAAAAAAAATTCGATAAAATTCGGGTTTGGGTTTATTGGCCATTTTTTAATTTGGGAAAACCTGAATTTCCTATACTGGTAAAGGTAGGAATTCGGCTTTAAATTCGGGTTTCCCGAATAATTCAGTCATTTAAGCCCATTTAAACCCATTCATGGCTTTTCGCGGCTCCTGGGGGAACATTTTTGCAGGTAGAGGTCCCAAATTTTCAGGGTAGCTAGAAGGGACTCTCCTTGCAAGAATACCAGTATGGGTATTTGGCTTATTTTGGGTTTACAAGAAAAATTCAGGCCCAATAATCCCGAACCCAAAATTTACCAATTTTTTTTTAATTGCACACCCTTAACTCAGAGGCACTCTGAGTGTCAGCGTGCTTTTTAAGGTGAATTCCCCAAAGGTGCATGTGTTGTGAGCCAGGTCATGGGACCGCTGACCCAATTTGCATCATGTGCCTCAAGGCAGATTACACCGGGCAATTCAAGACAATCAGCAGGATGGGACATCCAGTCAACAAGGAAATGGCAGAAATCTGAAACTGAGCTGAAACAAAGCATGATAGCGGGGGATGTGTAGAGTGGCTAGAGGGGAAAGCCCTGTTTTATATGGGATTGCTCTCAGGGTCCCAAAAGCGGTAGGTTCACAGGCTGGGACATTTTAAAAAACCAGTTTTACTCCTGAATGTCAGGTGTCAGTTGCACCTTATTTCTTCATGCACTCTTGGCCTAACCTATCTCATAGGGTTGTGAGGATAAAAATGGAGGAGAGGAAAATAGCATAAGATGCTTGGGTCCCCAATGAGGAGAAACGTGAGGTATAAATGGAATAAACAAATAAATATTAAAGACTGTAGGGAACAGAGGGAATTCAGTGTGGATTTTTCTGAGTTAATTTCCAGGTGCACATCCCTAGCTTCAAGATCCATTCATGCATTTATTTACGCTGCCTAATTGGAACAAATATTTAGTGTTTTTTAAACTTCATAATCAGTCCAAATTTGCGGATTAGGAAACATGTTTGTACAAAACCAGTGTAAAAAGTAGCAATAGCCGATCAAGGGAAAAACCAAATCAAATGGCAAGGAACTGCTGCGATAAGGATGGTTGGCACAAAAACATAACACTCCGGTGAACTGCTAACAGATGAAAGAGGTTTATTTTTACCCTTTTCCTTCCTTCATGCTAAATGGAATTAACCCAGCAGCTGAAGCAAAAGAAGGGGGGTGGAAGGCTCCTGCTTAAGAGGATAAAAACACTCTGACATCAAACTAGAGCAGTTCTCACCAGAATTGCTCATATTTACATAATGATCTAACATACATTAAGCTAGTTAGGGTCAGTGATCTAACCTCACTAATGTATCCAGCACTTCTACTGGTGTCAAATGTGCAGATTTCAGAACAGATTTTAAATTCAATTATAGTTCATTGGGTGGGGGAGAGACTTTGTGTCTTTTGCAGGTCAGTCTGGCCGGATGGGAAAGGTACATGTTAACATTTTTAATGCCCGGGGGAGAAGGTGGGGAGCTTTACGGCACGACTTAATGAGGTTCTTTTCAAAATTGATCTTGCCACACATAACATTTTGGAAAGGTGGCATGATTTCAGATTCTCCGTATGCCAAATGTTGTAATGTGTGTGTCCTCCTTTCCTCTTCAGGAAATACCCACTTATCTTGCGTCTAAATTTCTCCCCTCGTTAAGCAATATCTTCTCGGGTTTGCTACTCTTATTGAGAGCTGATTCATATATTATTGGAGTGAAGTAAGCCACTTGTCCCCCTCACACACACATACTAAGCAGTACTTTCTGGGAGCCAATTTGTTATTCTACCTACCTGGTTCCCTTATTAATGAATTTCCATGGGACCCATAAGAAGCAGCAGCAGCAGCCACAGAGAAGTTCCCATGCTGCTGGTGTAATGATCATATGAAGTCATCACAAGATTCAGAAAGCACTAGGCTATCTAGCCCAGTGTCTCTTCTGAGTGGCAGGAGCACTTCAAAATCTCTGCCAAAGTTCCTTCATAGCCAGGTTACCTGAGATCATTTGAATTAGTGATGGGCAAGCCCCCGGCTCAAGTACAATACTTTAAAATAAACCTAAAATAATAATTTAAAGATTCATTTGGCTCGACTGTTACGCCAAGCACAGGGGGTCTCCTTTATTGGGGGAAATTAGCTGGAGACTAGATAGTGCTTTGCTCTATCTTGAGCAAACCAATGGAAAGTACCCAATAAAGAGGAGGCTTTTATGAATTTTTAGGGTTTTTATTAAAAGTAATCAAATAGGGTAAAACACACACACATACACACACACAAACAATTCCCAACACACACAGAGCTAAGAAAGTAAAGGTTTGAGCTTCCCAAGGGGGCTCTAGTTACCTTCCTGAAGAATGAGATCCAGAATGGCAGCTGCAAGAGGGGAAGGGGGAAAAGGGCTGCACTCCAGGTGTAGGGCTCACATCTTGTGTAAAATGGCAGCCAGCCACTGTGGCAAAAAGGAGATATTTTGATACCGAAGGAAGGAAGGAGGAGGAGGTATGGTCTCCCTGCAGTTGGTAACTCCTGGGGATGGCTGAGGTACTTGAGAGTTAAGTATAGAGCATAGGATTGGAGATTTGAGGTGGGGTCCGGAAGGTGAATCACTGAGGGGCTTGGCTGGAGAAATGATGAGATTAAGGTGTATCAGAATGGATTGACAGGATTTGGCAGGGTGTGAGCATGAAGAGCATAGAAAAGTAAATGGCTTATCTTGGTCTTCTTTGTCTTCTTCAGAGAGCTGCAACATTCCTTTCTAGGGAGGGTATGGCTCACCTTTTGCTGTTTTCAGCTCTGTCAGCTCGCTTCAGCCTTGCACAACCAAGATGGAATCCAGGAGACCCCTTGTTGTCTCTAGCTACACAGCATTGTGCCATCCTTGTGCACCAGCTTTTGTCCTGTACACCATGTAGGGGTGTCCCAGGATTGCCCAGGGTCTGGTCTGATGCCATAACACAACCCCTCAATTGTATACGAAGCCAGGCTCATCCCACCCCAATGCTACTCTATGCCGACGATGGAGTTCTCCTGTCCCGTACAAGAACTGGTTTGAAAAGATCCATACAAACCTCTTCTGAGTACTTCGATAGGGAAGATCTTAAAATAAACCATCACAAATCTAAGGTTATGATCTTCACTAAGAGGAGAAAAATACCTCTTTTTCGTTGGGTATTAGATGGCTTTAAGGTTGACCAAGTCAAGGAGTTTATCTCGGCATTCTTTTCCCGCATAACCTAAATTGGATTGCCCATCAAAAAGCAGTGTCCAACAAAATGAAACCTGGGGCTGGAGCTATTGTCAATTTTTTCCATACCAAAGGTGGCAAATATATCCCAGGGGCTATTCAGGTTTTCAACTTAAAAATTATTCCAGTTGTTCTTTTTGGTGTTGCCATTTGGATAACTGCTGTCAATGAATCTATAGATCGTCCATTGCTTCAGTTTTTACAAAAAATCTTAAATGCCCCTCGATGCATTGCTGGTGTTACCCTTCACTCCGAGTTTGGTCAAATGTCGCTTGAAGCTAAGGCATGGTTGGCTGCCTTTAAATTACAACTTAAGCTGCACTTTAGCACCCAGCAGGTTCCATGTTGAGGAGTGGGGAATCAAACTCGGTTCTCCATGTTAGAGTCTGCCACTCTTAACTACTACACCACACTGGAAACAAAGGGAACATTGTGCAAATACAGATTAGTTTGACCAGAAAACCTAAAGTTGACTTTGGGGAGAGCTATACAAAATAAAAAGCCACCTGCAGAGAGAGCAGTTGATAAGGCTACCAACCTCCATTTGGGGCCTGGAGTTTTCCTGGAATTACAACTGAACTCCAGACTACAGAGATCAGTTCACCTATACAAAATGGCAGCTTCCGAGAGTGGGCTTTATGGTATACCATAGAGTTTAGGAGAAACCTCCCCAAATCCCCCAGTAATTTGCCAAGGCAGAGTTGCTGTTGATGATCACCTTTTCCCCAGCTGATGAGATTTTGGTTTGGAAAAAGATGACCAATATTTTTTACAACTAGGCAACCAAAGAGGCATCCTTTTCCCCTGCTGTTTTCCCTTCATAAAATACATTTATCTGCCTGCTCAGGATGATTTCAGTGATCACAAATAGGATCTATTTGCCCCCTGTTTTTATTGAACAATGAATATTTAAATGTAATGAATTTTTATATGTTGTAAGATTGGATCTTGGCTTGTCATAAACGAGTAGATGACTCTGAAATTTACTGACTACATATAATCACTGTAGCATGACATTAAAAAAAATAAAACTAAACCTGCAAAAATACAGTACAATGTATGAAATCCCAAAGAAAGGTTAAACAACTCGGGCTAGTTAATTAGAATTGTTTTGTTCCCTGTCTTTGTTGAGATTTTTTTGTTTTGCATGCCCCTATTCCTGTGAAGTATTTGTATTCATGTGGGCAGAAAATTAACAAGCAATTGTGTGACTGAGTTTGACCCATTACTAAAAGAAGAAATACAATAAAATATCCTTGGTGAATTCCTTTCTTTTTGGATCAGAGTCAAAGAAAGGAAAATGCACATTGTACCTAGCACACAGAGGATTGTAATTACAATTGGCAATCTCTCTGTAGGGCCTGGATTTTCCCCCAGAATAACCACTGATCTCCAGATTGCAGAGATAATTTCCACTGGAGGAAATAGCATCTTTGGAAGAGGGATTGTATGGCATTACATCTCTGCTGAACTTCCTACCCTCCCAAATTCCACCCTCCCTAGCCTCTACCCCCCTAATTTCCAGGAATTTCCCAATCTGGAGTTGGTAGCCCTAGTTGTAGTGGGATTAAGAATTAAGGAGACCAATATTGAAATCCCCACTCTTCCATGAAGCCCACTAGCCATTCCATATTCTTCAGTTTAGCCTCCTTCATAGGTAGGGTTGCCAAGTGCCAGGTGGTGGAGGGCAAACCCCTCCCCCAATCCACTTGGCTGCCCGCTGACCAGCTGAGGAATGAGGATCTTTGAGTCTTTATATCCCAGTCAGAAGGCAGCCGGGGGTGGGGGGGAGGGTTACAAAGAAGGAACTCAGGATGCAAAGGTACAATGTGCATAGTACGAGATAGACACCTCGGTAATGGATTGAGAGAAAGCTGCAAATGCTTCCTTGAAACCTGCCTTAATTGCAGGCAAAGATTTTGTTTCCAGAGAAATGACCACAGAATTGTTTCTCTAAAGGATGGATTGTCTCATGGACAACAGGAAAACAAACAAGGGGCTTAGAACATCACATTTAAACTCCAAGGGTACCGCTTGTATCAGGAAGGTGTGTACAGCAGGCATTTCTCTCCCCAATTAGAAACCACAAACTGCTTCAGTTCAGGGAGTACTGTTTAGCCTTGGGGTGGTTTATAGGTGCCCTTTAAAAGAAAAAAAGTAATTTTGAGAGACCCTGGAAACATGAAACATATTTTGTAAACATGAAAAAAATAGGCAGCTACTAGTGGTTACATTTTGTTCTTGTTCCTCAAATACCACCAAACTTTGTTTTAATAAGGATGTCAACTTGTTAAACTTTGACCTGGATGGCCCAGGCAAGCCTGATCTCGTCAGATTTCAGAAGCTAAGCAGGGTCGGCCCTAGTCAGTACTCGGATGGGAGACCACCAAGGAATGCCAGGGTTGCTATGCAGAGGAAGGCAATGGCAAACCACCTCTGTTGATTTCTTGTCTTGAAAATCCTATGGGGTCACCATAAATTGTTTTGATGGCACTTTACACACACACACACAACTTGCTAAAAACAGCCGATCAATCATATGAGTTTTCAGTTGCTTAATTGATTACCCTTGCATAGATTTTCATTAGAAAACCAAAGTTCTTCTTCTTTATTTTAAAGGTGAGTTTTGGCCACAATGCAAAAGTAAATATGCTTATTTCAATGGGATAGCTCAGTATGTGTTGAATTCCATTGAAATCAGCAGGACTTGTTGGCTAGAATGTGTCCGTTATTCTCCTATAATACAGTGAAAATAAGCTGTAATAGAAGGAGAGAAAACTTGCTTATTTCTTAAAAACACAGACTCTGATCACAAGTTACAATGAACACATGTACAATGTACAATGGTGGACATGTGATTCTCCTCATCAACCATGTAAAAATATGCCATGTGAAATATAAACACTTGATTGAACAGAAGCTCTCCTAGTCTATTTCTTTTTCCTCCTTCCCCTTTTAAGATGCAGAAGATTGAATCTGGGTGATTATTTATTTATTTTATTTAGTTAGACTTGTATCCCGTCCTCAATCCCCGGCCAAGGGGATTATGTATGCAAAGCATGAGTTCTGCGCTATGTTATTGTCCATCCTCTTAAGATGAATATTTCTATTTGCTCCCAGGCCTATGACACATGGCCATCAGATTATTTCCTTGTTTCTCAGAATAATCATGCTTTCCCCTACGTAACCCATAGTGATGAACTGAGTAAACTGTTGATGGAAATGATGGAATAGTGTTGATGGCACCAGGAATGTGGCACCATCAAGACACTGGAGCTGGAGAAACGGGTTTAGGGATCCAGATCCAAGACCTGGATCAGTTTAATCAGGGTTGACTCTAGCTTATGTGACACAACACTACCTAGCTCCAACAATGTTACAGACTCATCTTTCAAATATAATGTGCAAATTTCATTTAAGCAGAGGATTTATGTCACAGGACATAAATATTTCTATTCACATAAACACACGAAGCTGCATTATACTGAATCTGACCCTTGGTCCATCAAAGTCAGAATTGTCTACTCAGACTGGCAGCGGCTCTCCAGGATCTCAGGTAGAGGTATTTCACATCACATACTTGCCTGGTCCTTTTAACTGGAGATACCGGGGACTGAACCTGAAACCTTCTGCATGACAAGCAGATGCTTGACCACTGAGCCATAGCTCCTTCCCATCCAATGCATCTTGACATTGCTGCTAGTGGAATAGCTGATGTTGCGTTAGAATATCTATTTATTCTCTTGGTCGCATGATCTGATTGGTTGGCATACACTAGTGAGGTGTGTGTCTGGGCACTTCTAATCAAATAGTTAACAAGCCTCCTCCCCTCCCAGTTCTTCTGACATGCTTTGCCTGGATTTAACTTGATGACTGTCACTTCATATTGACTTTCCAGACTTTAAATTAAACACTTTGCCCAAGCTTTGGTATACTCTGTTCACCATCTGTACATTCATTAATCAACATTTCAAATAAGAACACATTATGCTGACACTCTTCAGCAATGGTTTCTTAGCAACCAAACCTCTTCAGACAACTTAATGAGAAGAACTATAGCACAGGTGTGGGTGCTGCCTACACCAGGTGCATCTCCTGCAATCTGTTTACTGTAAGAGGAATGTTGGATACTAAGATCGCTTTTCGACTTCATCCATCAGTGGTATTAAAAATGGGAGCCAGTGGAGTGTGGTAGATTTCACATGAATCTGAGTGAAGGCTCTGTTCATCCAGTTGGATTCAGCCAGTTTTTCACTCAATAACTTCCAGTTTCCCTCTTTGCTACACCAGCCATCCCGCATCGATTTTGCCTATGCAAAATAATCCAAAGTATTTTTGGTGGTCCACACAGAGACCCCTCCTTCCGTTTTCACCGAGCTGAAAAGCTCTTTGGATCCAACCCTGTATATTCAGTTGAGAAATATGATTTACCTGAGGACATCCTTACTGCTACTATAATACTGTTGTATTGAATTTACACTTTTTATTATAAGCCATCTTGAACACCCATAAGGACTACTAATAATCAAGCAAGCTTCATAGTTAAATGTAGATAGGAACTTAGGTTTTCCTCATCTAAAAAATGGGACCAAATTGGCCTTTTTTCCACAGAATGCCATGCAGTAATACTCATGTCATAAAATTAAAAATCAGCAATCCCAAAACTTATAAAACAACACAGTATATCCTCTTATACATGGCATGTTCTTGGTTATTCATGAGCTAGATGATCCAAGTGCTTGAAAAGTGCCCTCAAGGTATTTGTATGTCGCACTGGGAAATCAATGATGGAATTTTGTTTTCATTGTTGGAAGCACAAATTATTGTATTCGACAATAATTATGATTTTATAGGGCTATTTTAAAATATTATTGATTAATATGACTTTTATATTCTGTAAGCTGCTCTGAGCCTGGCTTTGGCCGGGAAGAATGGGGAACAAAGGGAAACAATAAACAAACAAACAAACAAATAAATAAATAAATAATACAAATGCATCTAGATGTGAATGCCTATGTCCCTTCTTGGTTTCTATAATGCACCCAGTCTTCAACTGGTAGGGCATAGCCTATAACTGGTTGACAACATGATCTGGATGACTTGGTGCCATGGCCATCTGGTGGAGAAAGAGAGATGAAGGCTAACAGAAAGGAAGAGGACTGGAGTACATTCAATAAGACCCTTGTGGCAGATGTCAATCAGCAAACTCCTTTTTTTAATTAATTAATTTAATTCATTTGCACCCCACCTTTCTTCCCAATGGGGACCCAAAGTAGCATACATTGATCTCCTCTCTTCCATTTTATCCTCAAAACAACCCTGTGAGCTCCCTCGCATCCCCACCTACTTAGTTTAGGTCTTCTATGTCATCCAGTGTGGTGGGAAGAAGCCACATGACAGCAGTTCTCACTCTACGAAAGCAATGTGAGAAGGTGCTTTAAATCCTCCTAATCAGGTCCCTACTTATACTGACATCCCATTGCAAATCATAACTAAAGAAAAGCAATGGTCCCAGATTGATGATACAGCATTCAAGAAATCCATCCTTTCCCTAAACGTCTTTTAAAAGTGCATTTGTCTTATTTGTTTTATTTAATGGGGTTGTAGGGATGAATCAATGCTCCCATCACAGAGAAACGGCCTTTTAAGTGCTGGGCATTTGTCAGAAGCTCCTAATGCTGATGATGTCATGAAAAGAGAAATTGTTTAACTACAGGAGATCATTAGGAATTCTCAGCACTTAAACAGCAATTCATCTCCAGCTGAGCAAAAATATCTTTAAAGAGCATCAACATGAATGAAATCTTGAAAGACTGGTCATAAGGTAGTGGCAATTGCCTATACTTGGTTCCTGCAAAATGTTGGTTTTTAAAAAAATCTCCCAGAATTGTACAATTTTTCTCTTTTCAAAATTCTCTTTCTGTGGCCTTTTGTGCTGGCACTTCAGCTGATAGCACTCTTAATCTGATGTGGGGATATATATTCAACTAGGCAATGTCTGGCTGTGCAACATATTACTTATATAGCAAGCCTGCTTCAAATGCCATTAGCAATTCATCACAGTCCCAAGAGCAAAACGCTTCTTCACAAAGGGACTGATAGACAGGAGTGGCAGCGGGTTGAGATATACCCCACATTCCTTCCTTTATTTATGTTGAACATTTTTTAGACTACGGTTCCTCACCCTGTAGTTTATTAAGCTTACACAGTTACAATCACAAAGAATACAACACATTGGTAATGTAATACCAGCAACAAAACAGCAGATAAGTTTTTTTTAGACTCCTCAAGAGAGACCATCAAAGAATATAATCTGAAGATAGACAGCAAACCTTGCAATCAAAACAGGACACAGAACACAAAACCTGGGGAAGAAGAATAGTTGGTTTTTATATGGTGACTTTATCTACCACTGAAGTGAGACTCAAACCGGCTTAAATCACCTTCCCTTCCCCTCCCCACAACAGACAGCCTGTGAGGTGGGTGACTAGCCCAAGGTCACTCAGCTGGCTTCATGTGGAAGAGTGGAGAAACAAATCCAGTTCACCAGATTAGCATCCATTGCTCATGTGGAGGAGTGGGGAATCAAACCCGGTTCTCCAGATCAGAGTCCACTGCTCCAAACCATTGCTCTTAACCACTACACCACTCTGGGTCTTCACCAGGAGCTAAAATGATACCAGATTTATAGCTGTGGGGAAGGTGTTCTCCCAACGTGAGGTGCCACAACTGAAAAGGCCTATGAAAGTAAGAGGACATGAAGCAGGCCCTTGACTGGTGTTCTTAGCTTAGGGGCAGGGTTAAAAGCAACTAGGTGGACATCCTGTAGCTTTACAGGTAAGAACCAGTACTTTACATTGTGCATAGATGCAAATTGGCAGCCCATGTAGTTCTTTCAGAAGTAGCCAGATGTGTTTCTCTGACTTACACTAGTAACCATGCTGCTGCAGTTTGCACCAGTGCACAGCATCAATAGTACAAGGTAGTGTCCTTCCATAACCAAATTTATGATGTGCACTACTAGTCCTGGCAGAAATCATCCACCATATCATGTAGCATTGCCACATCCCTGCTGGTGGTGGGCAATTACCCACCACAATAGTAAACTTGGTTGCAGGAGGAAAGGGGAGGAGCTGACATGCCATGACATCATTTCTGGAAGTGATGTCACCATGTTGCAGTGACTCTCTAGGAATTCCACTGAGTGTCACTGAGATGCAGTGATATCACTTTTTTGGCCAGAGATGTAACCACAGTGTTGTATGACACCATTTCTGTCTCCCTGTTTCCTCTGAACCCCCATCACCCCATTTATCTTCCTGCTGGTTGCCAGCCTAATTTCATGCCACCCTTTGGGAGAAAGGCCAGCTCTACCCAGGCAGTAGATTAGGCAGAGATTGATTTATTTCCCAAATTAAACTTGAAAGTAGGGGATGCATGTTACTCTAATATGTCTATTAAGGTTGTCAGCCTCCAGGTGGTGGCTGAAGATCTCCTGGGATTACAAATGATGTTCAGACGATAGAGATCTGCTCACCTGGAGAAAATGGCCACTTTAGACTTAGTGGCATTATATCCCATTGAAGTCCCTCCCCTCCCCAAACCCCACCCTCCTCAGGCTCTACTCTCAAAACCTCGATATTTCCCAACTCAGAGCTGGCAACCCAAATGTCTATCTCTACACTCATTCCCACATTCCATATTCAAATCCTCATATCGCAAAGCTGTCTCTCATTCCTGATAGGGATGCTTAGACATCCACCAGTTCAGCTAATGCTCTGTTTGCCAGTTGCCGGTGGGGAGATGATGTTTTGTTGAACAGTCCAGCTGCTCATGAACAGTTCAAGATGGTTCATCAGATCACTTTTCACAGATCCACAGCACAGTGCAATCAGCAGTGTTTTATGCATGCATATTCTGACACAGCCCAGTGGTCTGCCATAGAGCTGTCGTTGCTGCATGCCAATCAGCAGCCAATTGTGCAAATAAACCATGAGCAACTCAGCCAGCCAGCCAACAAGTATAAATGAACAGTGCATTGTTTAAAAAGCCGTACCATTTGGTGTTCATTTAAGTCTGTTTTCTCAATGTTATTTCATGCATGAGCAGTTTCACACAGCCTTATGCTAAAGCCACTCTGATCATTGATACAGGTAGAAAATAATTTTGATTTAGGTTAGCCTTCAATAGTTAGGGAGGTTCATTCATTTGTTTTAGAATTTTTTAATATAATTTCCCCAGTCAAATGCACCAAGAGGTGCACAAACAACCAGCAATAAAATAAAAAATAGCAATACAATTTATACCAAAATTAACTATACCCTATCACAGTGTAATCAGCAACAACCAAATCAATAGTAACATATAACAATATAAGGGAGAACAAGAAAGCAGCCTGAAATTTAAGGCCCCTTTCAGGTTACTGTTCTAAACTGGATGTCATCCATTGTTGGCCCGTGTCCGAGTAAAGCGATACAGAGACGGGCGCTTCAGACAGCTCATTTCAATTAGTCTATGAGCCGTCTCTAAAGCACTCCAAAGTGTTCTGGCTAGGGTTGCCAACTGCCAGGTAATAGCAGGAGATCTCCTGCTAATTGAACTGATCTCCAGCTGATAGAGATCAGATTACCTGGAGAAAAATGGCTGCTTTAGCAATTGAACTCTATGGCATTGAAGTCCCTCCCCTCCCCAAACCCCGCCCTCCTCAGGCCACCCCCCAAAAAATATCCTGCCGGTGGTGAAGAGGGACCTGGCAACCTTAGTTCTGGCCATTTCAAACAGCACCGCTTTTCCCCACCGCTTTTCCTGTGGCACTTTCTTATTCGCCCTTTTTTCAATGTCCAGAGGTTTAGCAAATCTCAGAGCATTAAAAAAAAAAGGTGAAAAAGAACACACCATGAAAAATGGCGAGAAAAAAGCGGTTCTTTCAGAAGCGCTCCAGGCATTTTAAACAGCACACTGCAACCATTCAGAAGCAGAAGGAAAAACTGGAAACAGGAGAAAGCCGTTTTCATAAAAAAACAGCTGAGCCATGGGATGCCAATGGGACACAAGCAGTTCTGTCTGAAAAGGTAAAAAAAAAACAAAAAACATTAGCAGCTAAGAGTAAAAATGCTTTTGTCTGATCTCCAGCCAATAGAGATCACCTGGAGAAAATGGCCACTTTGGCAATTGGACTTTATGGCATTGAAGTCCCTCCCCTCCCCAAACTCCGCCCTCCTCAGGCTCCAGCCCAAAAACCTTCTGTGGTAGCGAAGAGGGACCTGGCAACCCTAGAGGAGAGGCAAGAATGCACAGCAGCAGCTGACCTTACAGGTCACTGTTTTGTTTCTTCATCTCTGCTATATATAGGGTTGCCAACTGCCCAGTTGTGGTGGGCAATTGCCTGCCAATCAACTGGGCTGCCCGCTGGCCAGCTGATGGCTGGCAGGAGGAGCAGAAAGGGGGGGAACGATCCCCTGCACGCTCCCGAGAAGGCTCCAGCCTCCTGTTCCACGCTGCAAGCCCAATCGGGCTTGTAACGTGGAGAGGGAGGCTTTTGCCTTTCTCCCCATCCCAGCCCCACTGTGTGCTTGCTTGAAGCATGCGCACAGAGGGGCTTGGAAGACTCCAGTCTCTCCCCAGACCCCACCCTCCTCAGGCCCCGCCCCCCTCAGGCCCCACCCCCAAAACCTTCCATTGGTGGCGAAGAGGGACTTGGCAACACTAGCTATACATACAAGCCACTTTGCACTCTTACAATCTTGGGGAACAGTGTATGACTGCAATATTCCTTTAGCCAAACACACACAAAATGTTATATCAAAAAGTGAAATAAAGCACAGATTCAAACTCATTTTCGAGTGAAAAGCTGGGTTTGGGAGGGAGAGGGATTCTGAAGAAAGGAGCAGAAGGAAAGAATACCTATATGCTGATAGTCAGAGAAACACGATGGAAAGGAACCAGGGAAACATGCCCAATCCTAGTTGTAAGCATTGCTTGCTTAGAGATGTTATCAAGGCATGCACACAACAGGAAAGAGAAAGTGGAAGAAAAGAGATGAGGCCTGGCCTACACAGATATATGGAATGACGCCATGACTGTGTATGTTTTAGTTTTAAAAAGTACAACTTGTTTGGTTTTCGGATGACTCACTTGCCTGACACAACAGGAGGCTCTTTAGGAGCAGGTGCTTCCTTACCGAGAGATAATCTATTTGTATGAATTTGCTGTTTTAACAGCTGTATTTATATATGCATGAGTGTGAATTTAAACATATTGTTACCTACCTAGGGCTTACCCAGATGGGAAGGCAACAAATGAATTGACTAAAGAAGGAAGCAGGCAGTGATTCCCATTCCCTTTCATTAAACAGAAACTTGAATAGTAATTGACTGTGGAAAGAACTGCCCTCCTCTAGGAGAAAGTGTGGCATTTTCTGAATGTGTGAAGCTCCAGCACACGCATTTTAGTTGTTGAATTTCACCAGTGGTTAAAAGCGGTGGTTTGGAGCAGTGGAGCCTGACCTAGACAAACAGGTTTTATTCTCCTCCCCTCCACATGATCTGTGGAGGTTAATCTGTTGAACTGGATTTGTTTCCCCACTCCTACACACGAAGCTAGCTGGGTGACCTTGGGCAAGTTACAGCTCTGTTAGAGCTCTCTCAGCCTTACCTACCTCACAGGGTGTCTGTTGTGGGGAAAGCAAGGGGATTGTAAGCCAGTTTGAGTCGCCCTTAAGTGGTAGAGAAAGTCAGCATATAAAAACCAACTCTTCTTCTTCTTTGTGTCTTACCTAGATTGTGTCCAGGGCAGCCATATATACATCATACACGGTCAGTGAAAATGAGGTAACTTTGGACAACAAGAAATTATAGTGGGTGGCTTTTTGATTTACCCTACAAACTTCTGCCCTGACCAAGATGGCCCAGGCTAGCCTGATCTTGTCAGATCTCAGAAGCTAAGCAGGGTTGGTCCTGGCTAGTTATTGGATGGGAGACCACCAAGGAATATGCAGAGGAAGGCAATGGCAAACCACCTGTTAGTTTCTTGCCTTGAAACCTCTTCTGGGGTTGCCATAAGTCGGCACTTTACCGACACACACAAACTTCCACTCTTTTGTATTTTATGACCCTCTTAGTCAATATTAACAGGTTCTCTGGGCTCGTGTAAACCATGCCCTCAAAACAAGGATTGGCACAAATAAGAATCTATCAGTGATGGTTGTTAATTCTCAAGGTTTATAAATGAATTTTATGGCATGGATCTATGAATGAGTTCTGCATACCCTAGACAGACTTTGCCATGAAGCACACTTCTGCTAAAACTTCCAACTGTGTGAGATCAATGGTTTTCAGTGGGCCCTAAAGCAAACAGAAGCATTAATGGAAGCAGATATGCACTCCATGGCAGAGGCTATGCATTGTGCACAGAACTCATTCATAGGATCCAAGCCAACGTTAGCATCCACTGTCCATCTATCTGTCCGATTTCCACTATGAATCCTGATCTCTAACAAACAAACTCCTCAGAATAAGGAGTGGCATGGCAGTGAATAAAGATTAGAGAATACGATTAACATTTTAAAAAAGAAACTTGGCATACCTTGGGAAAAAAAAATCAATTTGTCTTTGCAAATGCAGCAATCATACTCTTAAAAACATGTTTTACAGGAAAATGCTGAAGAATCCAGTAGTTCTCACACAACATATTCTCACACTACTTATCACTGACACTCTGCTGTCTTATACAATATAGATTTATCTTCTCCTTGCAAATGACTAGTGAGAGGTCTGAGGAGTACTACATTTTACAGATTTGGCCCATTTGGCCCATTTCTAGGTATTCTAGTCAGAGGGATTCCTTAAGAAAATAACATAAGAAAGGCTAGGCTGGATCAGACCAAGGCCCCTCAAGTCTAGCAGTCTGTTCATACAGTGGCCAACCAGGTGCCTCTAGGAAGCCCACAAACAAGACGAATGCAGCAGCACTATCCTGTACCTAATATAATAGGCATGCCCCTCTGATACTGGAGATGATACGTATGCACCATGACTAGTATTCATTTTGACTAATAGCCATTGATAGCCCCATCCTCCATGAACATGTCTGCTCCCCTCTTAAAGCCTTCCAAGTTGTCAGCCATCACCATATCCTAGGGCAGGGAGTTCCACAAGGGACCATGGCTCAGGGGTAAAGCATCTGCTTTGCATGCTAAAGGTTCCACATTTAATCCTTGGTTGTTCCAGTTAAATGAAAGAATCAAGTAGTAGATGATGCAAAAGATCCCTATCTGAGATTCTGGAGAGCCACTGCCAATCACAGAAGACTGTACTATCATAGACCAGTCATTTGACTCAGTGTAGGACACTTTCATGCCTTCAGTCATTGCTGCTCCCATGCTGTAGTTTTGGGTTGTTGTTTTTTTGACAGAAAAGTTCCTTTGTTGTGAGAGGTTGTGCTGGATAGTGGATGAAGCATTTGGTTTTTCTGTCAGAGACCCATGTTCACACAATTAGCTTGGATTTCTTTTTTTGGATGAACTTATCTCACAAATTTGTTTTGAGAGTCAACAAGATAACATTACAGTGTACTTCGTGTGGTGCTATAGAAACAATATATATAATGACAATTGTTCCATAGGCTTGTATTCTTAAATCTTAATTAAAATGAAACCCACAGAGAGCAAGCTCCACAGGCCTCAGTGGAACTACCCTCTACTTACCGGTAGTATTGTTCTGTCTGGCTTTCAAGGCTGAGGGAAACCAACAAGCATAGCCAGGTACAGACTGTGAGGCCTTTGCTATTGTCAGGCCTGCTAAGGTACCTTTGCTGTTGTCAGACCCTAACCTGAGTGCAAGCTCTTGCCATAAGCAGGCCCCGGGTTGGCTCTGCTTCAAGACCTTGGTTCCCAGACTTACATCCTGTGTACAGTTTTGTTTCCACAGCTGCCCTCATGTTATGTCTCCCTCGCCTGGGAAGTGTTATCTTGGAATTGCTAGTCATGTTTACTTTCTCAAGCCTGCAATGGTTTTTTACTTGTACCTGAATCATGTATCGTCATTACTAGCCTTCTTCTGCTTTTAGCAGTCAGTCTCTTTGATCTGTCTGTTTGCTCCTAATAAAATCTTACTGCTTCAGAGCCATCTGCCTGGATGAGTTTGCTTATGGGATGCTAGGGGCAGACGCCTGAACCTTACACAGACAACCCCACTGCATGTGTGGGGAGGAAGAGTGGGCATGAGTGCTTTGGTCCCACGCCCTTCCTCTACATAATAGCCTGGTTGTCTGCACAGTGCAGCCACATAGACCTTCAGCTGGCAGCATCTAACCCCCTTCCACTGCTTGGTAGGGCAGTGGGGGGAAATGTGAGCTTAATTGCTATCACTCCCATGGCACAACATCACTTCTGGCACAAACCCGGAAGTGACATCATCACGTTCAGATGGCATTCTAGAATTACACTGAAACTCTATGGTACAAGGATAAGAGCTAAGCCCTGAATGAGGTGAGGTAGATGGCAGAACCCAGCCTGACCAGATGAGGCTGACAGTGGCACCCAGGTAGGGTTGCCAGCTTTGGGTTGGGAAAAACCTGAAGATTTGCAAAGCAGAGCCTGAGGAGGGCAGGGTTTGGGGAGGGACTTCAATGCCATAGAGTCCAATTGCCAAAGCAGCCATTTTCTCCAGGTGAACTGATCTCTATTGGCTGGAGATCAGTTGTAATAGCAGGAGATCTCCAGCTAGTACCTGGAGGTTGGCAACCCTAGCCAGGATCAATGTCACACTGACATGCAATGTCACATCTGGCAAACAACTGGAAGTGACATCATTGTGTCAGGGTGACACTCTAGAAATCTTAGTGTGTCATCCCACTGCAATGATAATACTTCTGTTTTTTCACCCAAAGTGACATCATGCCTTGGTACCATGCCAAGGAAGCCCCCTTAATTTTTCACTGCTGGCCCATTAAGCAGTGGTGGAGGTCCTGGCAGGGAGGTACCTCCTGATGTAGTTTGATAAACATCTGCATGCCAGCCTTCTGTTAAAGGGACAGGATCAGGGTCACTTAAAAAGTTGGCAAATGGCTCAATATTTTACTGAGGGTTGAAGCATAAATAAAAGAGCCCAGGTCTAAGAATGTTCACATTTAATTAAGGCTACACGTAATTAAGTGTGGCAATCTGGTGATAAAACCTTTAAGTAATGACTCATAAAGAGATAAAAATGGAGCATGTGTTTAATTAGTCTGCAGCTCTTCAGAGAAACTGGCATAGCTCAGGTGCTAATGAGACATCTGTTGCTGAGGTCACAAGAGAAAGCCAGCAATTCAGTTATTGGGAGTGGGGGATGTTAGTAACTTAGCCAAAACAGATGCACTTGCCAAGATGTGTAGTCTTCATTTTACATGCTTAATATTCTGGATTAGAGATATGCAAGCAACAGTACAATTTATTTTTTATTTTTTGCTGGGAAGCCTAGATATGAAGTATTGTCCAATCACATCACCCCCTTTGGAATATTTAGCTAGCTATATACACATGTAGAAAATTGATTCCTCCCTTCATCTCCATGTATTAGGCCATCAAGAAGGGGGGAAAGCTAGCATCAAGACACTGATGGGCTGAATCTAACGCTTTGATTTGTCCTAATGAGTGCTGCATCAAGTCAGAAAGAGAAGGTATCAGGCAGATACGGACAACCATCTCACCCCAACCCACCACCTCAGTTTGGAATAGGTTCTGACTAGGGTTGTCCCCCCCCCCCCAAAAAAAAGGTAAATTTTGGGTTCAGATTTCTTGGGCCCAATTTTTTTTGGTAAACCCAGAATAAGCGGAATACCTATACCAGTAAAGAAGTACTTCAGCGTTATTTCCAGGTTTACCAAAAAAATGTGGGTCCTTTGTAGTCTATGGGGATTTTTCCGAAGCTCCTGTGGGGACATTTTTAAAAGTAGAGTCCCCAAATTTTCAGCATAGCTTCAAGGGACTCTCCTTGCATGAACCCAGATGTTTGGTGAAGATTAGGTCAGGGGGTCCAATTTTATGAGGCCTAAAAGGAGTCACCCCCTCCTCCATAGAGAAGCAAACTCTAGCATGATTCTCCAAAAAAATCTATGGAAACCAGGGGGGGACCTGGCAACCCTATCCATTGGGATCCTTGACTGATTCCCAACTGCCCCTGCGTCTATCAGCCTCTCCCTTAAACAGAGGTCTCTTGTCAGGTCTTGGATGCCTGTTGATGATGTTACTTCTAGTACCTCCAAGTCTACTTCTAGTTGTGACGGGAGTGGCTCCAACAGCCTTGACAGGTCCTCACAAGGTGGCCTTTCACACACACATTACATGCACACATGGAATTTTGTTTCAGAGGGTACCCATGTTGATCTGTGTAGAACAGCTCGATTTGAGTCCAGTAGCACCTTAGAGACCACAAGATTTTTGGGGAATAAGTTGTTTTGTGATACTTAGGGACCAACAGATTTAACCAGTGAAATTAGAAAAAAAAACTTCAGGAATATTTTGCTTGCCCTCTGGGTGGGTATTTTTGCCTGTTTGTGTATGATGAAGAAGTCAGCTATTATAAACTTCCTAACTGCCCATTATTGTTATACATTTTACTCTGCAGTTTTTAATTATGCCGTTGAATTCTGGCAGATAATTTTTCTTCATCTTCCCAAATTCATAGCAAGCGTTCCCTTTTTGCTTTATTTTATTTTTATTAACGGACTACAAATGAAAAGCATTGTTAAGCAATGTAGCACTGATATGATTAAGCTTCCTTTCTTCCAGACATTTCTTTCACGAATCTTAAGTGCTCAAATCAACTAATGTTTTGAATACGTTACGCTGGAGCTAGAGGATGAAGATTTGATTTATAATTGAAATTGGCATCTGAATGGATATCCTTTCTCTGAACTGTGAAAGACAATCATCTTTCTTAATGATCATTACACTAAGGAATGGTTAACTTGCCATCTTTCCCCATCTCCCTAGGAAATTTATTCCATTTCCATCTCCCTTTTAACCGTATCAACGTGACATTTATGTATTTATACAAAATGGCTGGATTGCGCTTTGCTAATTTTAATGTTATTCTTCCATTGGATTTTCTTTAATGAAGCCGATTGCATTTAGGAATGAATTCTGTCCTCTTCTTTGGAGTGTCACAAGAGTTTGCACATATGACTTTTTTGATCAAGTTTCTGTTGCAGTCATTACAGAAAAAAAAGCTCTGTCCTGTCACATTTTCACAGATTGTATTTATGTGACTGGCCTTTTCCCTTTTTTTTTTGCTGCACAAAATGAGATCATTTTACAAATTTGTGGAAAAAGAGCTAAGAACCATTAAGGAATTGCAATGATGCATATATGCTCACACATTCACACACAAAATGTAAATGTGTGCATGTTTGTATATTTCATACATAGTCACCTTTCTTGCGGATACTCAAAGCAGATTACAGCTAAAAACAATGCAATAAGAACACCATAATGCATACGACCAACATTTACTGCATTGTAATTTAAGCAAAATTAAAGAAGATTACACTAAAGCACAGTAAAATACAGACAATACAGCAGGAGTTACAAAATTGGCAAACAGTGCAATGAAATATAATACATACAGTAAGCAATGTAATAGAGCTGAATAACAAATTAAAAACAAGGCAATATATACAACATAATATATACAGTGTGTGTATATGCATGTAAGTGCATGTGTGTGGAGGAGGGTTGCCAACCTCCGAATTATAACCGATCTCCATAGTACAGAGATCAGTTCCCCTGGAGAAAATGGCAGCTTCAGAGGGCAGACTGTATGGCATTATACCCACTAAGGTTTCTCCCCTCCCCAGTCCAGCCCTCCTTTCCATACAGAAAAATGGATGGGGGAGGCAGGAACCCCTCATCTCCCTGAAATGATGTTCTGACCTCGTTTGGTCGCTCGTTTTTATTTATTTATAGCCATTTCCAAGCAGATGCTGTGTGGCTGCAGGGAACACACATTGGGTTTGGAGAACGTGAACTCAATTAATTAAAAACCAGAAAGTCTCGTTTGGCCCTAACTATTTCCCTGTAAGAAAACCAAAGCAAATTGATTGGCACTCGATAATTTTTTTCATAGCAATATACTTAGAGTTGCCAACTTCCAAGGGATGGCTGGAGATCTCCCGCTATTACAACTTATCTCCCAGAGATAGAGATCAGTTCCCCTGGAGAAAATGGCCACTTTGGCAATTGGACTCTACGGCATTGAAGTCCCTCCCCTCTCCAAACCTCACCCTCCTCAGGCTCCACCCTCAAAATCTCCAGGTATTTCCCAGCTGGCAACCCTAAATATACTCCTTTGAACGAGACACATGTATGGCCATTCCTCAGGCTGGAGACACATAAAAAGAAACAGAACCAAACAGATAGTAGTGCTTGTAGTTTTGGAAAGTCAGGAAAAAATAGACAGCATCCTTTAAATAGCATCTCATATTGCATGAGGCCACACTAACCTAAAAAATGACAGTGGAAGAAACAGGTATGATTTAAATAAAAACTATTTGATCCTTTCTTTCTTAAGTAGGTTCTGGGCTTATTTAGCTTCGCTGTGCTGGTTCTTATGACATGATGAGAAAGGAAAAACAAACAGCCAATATGGCTCCCTCTGGATATAGTAGGCCTAAAGATCAAAAGATGCCTCTAGGACAAGAGATATCAGAGATTTGCTTTCTTGCTTACTTTCTTATCCATGTTTGTCAAAGTCTTTCTTCTGCGGCTGTTGAGTTATCACTGGCAAGGGTGTTTCCTGAATTTTCTTGTAAAGAGAGTCAAGGCCCATGTTTTGCTAGGTGTATTAAAGATTTCTTCTGAAAGGTTCTGCATTAGGGTTGCCAACCTCCAGGTACTGGCTGGAGATCTCCTGCTATTACAACTGATCTCCAGCTGATAGAGATCAGTTCACCTGGAGAAAATGGCAGCTTTGGCAATTGGACTCTATGGCATTGAAGTCCCTCCCCTCCCCAAACCCCGTCCTCCTCAGGCTCTGTCCCAAAAACCTCCTGCCGATGGTGAAGAGGGACCTGGCAACCCTATTCTGCATGCTTTGCTTATAGGCTGTGGCATCAGAGTGATCGCAGTGGATGGTGTTGAACTGGGAAATATGATATTGACACAACATTTAAACCTATAAAGTTCTGCATCTCTTGGCTGGCTACAAAGGTGATCAAGATCAAAATCATCAAAATGGGTGCTGGCATTCTCCTGGAATTAAAACTGATCTCCAGACTACAAAGATCAACTCCCCTGGAGAAAATGGCAGCTTTCCCTTCCCCCAACTCTGCCCTCGACAGACTCCTTCCCCAAATCTCCAGGAATTTCCCAACCTGGTATTGGCAACCTAAATGAGGATGGAGGGATGCATCTCTTTACACATCCATGGAAAGTCTGACACTGCAACTGCCGTCTCTTTTTAAAATCTTATACAATTACCTTGTACAAGAAAAAGAACCATATTTTATTTTTTTTCATTTTCCAAGTGGTTTGATGGCAAGCACATTCATAAAGGAATTCACAAAGGAAAATTGGAATCTAGCCATGTCAACTGAAACTGTGTTTTAAAGAGCCATTTGGCGGGAACCTGTTCTCTGTGGCATCAACCATCACATTAATTGGGCTTATTATTGCAGACCACATGACAGCTAAACTGTTTGTTTTAATTTGGCTAAATGATCCTAAATTTGATCAAGGAACCATTGTGCTCTCATTAAACTGCACACAAGTAGACCCAGATGTAAATTTTATTTCTAAATGGTTTCTTCTCCCATCCATTAAAAAGTATTCTTCGGTATATATGCATATCTTTCCCCAAAGACTTAGGGTTGAAAGGCACTAAAATATCACTTAGCTTTGTCACAAGTACAAAGCAGCTGCACCGCAGAAAAATGCTTAAAGGGAAAACAGCTTTACATGTCTCACGCAACTAAACGAAGCCATGGGGAGGAAAACAAACAAACAAAATATTCTTCCGTGAAAAAAAAGGTAATTGTAGATTTGAATTCTGTGCAGGGGTTATCAGGAACCTTGGGAGACTATGGGAGGTTGGGCATGAGAAAAAGGATGTTGTCAACATGTCAACATCACTTCCGGCTAAAATCTGGAAGTGACGTCACTGACATTCTAGGATTTTGCTGATCCTAGATAAGGCAAAATCCTAGATCATCAGTGACATTACTTCTGGGTTTTAGCTGGAAGTGATGTCAACGTGTTGATGACAGTACCCCATATTTTCTCCCACCACTCATTTGTTCCCCGATGGGGAACAAGGATGCTTCAACAAGGGTTTTACCACCAAAAGTGGGCAAATGGCACCCCTATAACCTAATGGTTGTTCACATTGAAAATAGGGTGAATTGGGGAGTGGGTGAGGAACAATAGGTCCATTTGGCCTGGGTCTCAAGCTGGACTGGGGCCTTGGATTTAGACACTTGTTCCTTTTTTGGCATTCAACAAGTTTCACAATTGGTTGTTATGAACTTTTTGGTGCTTTATTTATTTGAACAAACCAAAGAACATTTAATAAAAGCATAGAATTATGTTCGAATCCTAGAGCATCACATCAGCATCATGCTTCCACCATGATGTCACTTCCAGATATTCACCAGAAATGCCATCACACTGTCAGTATAACACTAGCTTTCTGGGAATTTGCCCCCTCACTGCCCCACCCAGTGGCAACAGGCAACAAAGAGGGAGGCTGGTCGTTCTCCTTAGTAGGGCTTTAAAAACTGGGAGAGGTCTCTGTCTCTCTGCATCTTTGGGAGGACCTGATCTACACTATGAACAAAACTTCATCCGTCAAGTCAAAGGAACTTTAATAGGGAACATTTCCTTCCTACATACATCCTGTTCCAGGTTCCTGTTCCAACTTCTTCCATTTCACAAAGTAGGGAATAAGCTAATAAAAAGGGATTTAAAAAACCAAATCAGAAAAAAACAAATGCATATTCATTATTAAAAAATGGAAAAAAATACAATTGCCCCTACCTCTCCTTCCTGTCTCTCTTCCCCACCACATTTACTACTTAGGTAACTACCAGCCATCCAGCTAATTTGTGGGTTTATTGTCAAGCAGCTTCCATTTTGACTCATATTCCTCTTCCCCTGCATCTTGATGTCAGGATGAGCTGTTCTTTGCCTAGCACACGAGGGTTTCCAAGATGATTTCCAAGATCGATAGCAGAAGCGTAAGGTTAGACCTAGTCACATCATGTGAACTGGAGTAAATTAGGGTATCTTCAGGGGAAGCCATGACTCAACCACTATCTGACCATCAGATCATTAACTGGGGACTCTCAGTGGTGTATCCATGTGCCTTTAGCCACATATAGAGCCTTTTCACATTAGCTTGCTTCAAAGAAAGACCCCCTTGCCAGAGGCTTATCAAATCTAGACTTTGGAATGGCTTGCCAAAGTGTCATGTCCCCACTGTGAATGTCCCTAAACAGATGTTTAATACATATAGGGTTGCCAACCTCCAGGTACCAGCTGGAGATCTCCTGCTATTACAAGTTATCTCCAGCCAATAGAGATCAGTTCACCTGGAGAAAATGGCCGCTTTGCCAATTGGACTCTATGGCATTGAAGTCCCTCCCCTCCCCAAACCCCGCCCTCCTCAGGCTCTGCCCCCAAAACCTCCCACCAGTGGCGAAGAGGGACTTGGCAACCCTATACATGTGAACAGTTCTCCTCTGTATTTCGTATATTTTCAGAATCATGATTTCCTTTAATGTGTCTAGTAGGACACCTGGATATTTTTATCATTGTAACTGTGGAAAAACTACAATGTTTTGCTTTGTAAACGTACAGATTAC
This sequence comes from Euleptes europaea, assembly GCF_029931775.1. Classification (NCBI taxonomy): domain Eukaryota; kingdom Metazoa; phylum Chordata; class Lepidosauria; order Squamata; family Sphaerodactylidae; genus Euleptes; species Euleptes europaea. The sequence goes on from NC_079317.1 coordinate 28,083,481, forward strand.
TGTATAAATGAGGATAATTTCCACCAAGCTCTCCTAAACTCAATTCAAAGCATCCCTATTTTAAAGCAGCAGTACTTGCTTGCTTACTTTATAGCAATTAGAACAGACACCATAATCTTGCTAAGACAGTAGGTATGTGTGTGCATATAGGCTTCTACTTTTGCAATGCTTAAAAAAACACTAAGTTTTGATTCCACAGCTATATAAATTATCACAGAGTTAGAGAAACTGGCTTAAAAAAGTACTTTTTAAAATGCATTTGCTGATTTTCTCTCTCTCAACTTTCTTCCCCAAAGCCTTGGTGTTAAATGTAAATTAGATGTTTTTGCTTGTGGCTAATTGCTGCTCTTAGCCCTGCTGCAGCTGATTTGGATGGGAAATGAGGTATCAGGTTGAACGTAGGGAACATGAAATGTACTCACTTCTACTTTGTTGGTAAGTTTCCTTAAAAAAAAAAAAAAACTTTAGTGCTGACAGGAGAAATGGAGAACAGCAGCAGCAGCCAGGAGTGTATTGGAAGGGGACTGGAGGAAATGGGTTGTGGACTCAGCAATTATGCTTCAAAACCCTGCTTAATGTTGTACTCTGCGGCAATCTGCTCCCGAACTCTAAGAGTGTGGAGAAGCAGGAGGCTGCAGTTATTTAGTAATGAGGAAAGGCACCCTACATGCTCTCATACATATTTTTCTTCCCATTACTTCTCTCAGCCCTGCTATTGAAAACAAACTCCCAGACGAAGGCCTAAAGGACATGTTACATTCAACACGTGATCCTAACACCAGTTCCCTTGGAGGAAATGGAAGCTTCAGAGGGTAGACTCTGGCATGACATCTAGGGTTTTCAATAGGGTTGCCAACCTCCAGGTACTAGCTGGAGATCTTCTGCTATTACAACTGACCTCCAGCTGATAGAGATCAGTTCACCTGGAGAAAATGGCTTCTTTGGCAATTGGACTCAATGGTATTGAAGTTCCTCCCCTCCCCAAATCCCTCCCTCCTCAGGCTCCACCCCAAAGACCCCCTACTGGTGGCAAAGAGGAACCTGGCAACCCTAGGTGTCAACCTACAGGTGGTGGTTGGAGATCTCCTGCTACTACAACTGATCTCCAGGCGATAGAAATCAGTTCCTCTGCAAAAAATGGCCACTTTGGCAATAGGACTCTATGGCATCAACATCTCTCCCCTCTCCAAACCCTGCCCTCCTCAGGCTCCACCCTCAAAATCTCCACATATTTCCCAACCCAGAGCTGGCAACTCTAATTACATCCCTTCCTTCCCCAGGCACCTCTTCCAAAGTCCCAGGAATTTTGCAATTATGAGTTAGCAACTCTGGGCAGCACCCGTACAAAAGCCTAACTTGGCTCACAGTTACCACATTAGGGAAAGAAGGTGCCTCGGTCTGAATTCCTCTAATCAGGGAATTTTAGGAGCTTTCCCCCCCCACATCTATGGTGGTTTGGAGTAGGAGGGTGATACTTAATTTGAAGCAAAGCTTCTTATAGGGTTGCCAACATCCAGGTGGTGCCTGGACATCTCCTGGAATTTCATCTGATCTCCAGACTATAGTGCTCAGTTCTCCTGGAGAAAATGGCAGGTTTGGAGGGCAAACTCTATGGCATTATACCCTGTTGAGGTCCCTCCCCTCCCCAAACCCTGCCCTCCCAGGGTCCACCTCCAAATCTCCAGATATTTCCCTACCAAGAGCTGTCAATACTCTTAAAAGACAAACTGAGAGTGTGAGATGCAGAAAACTGAGTATATAACTCACAACTGCTAGTGGTATAAGTAAAGAATCCTATATGTACTATGGTGGGAGGCTGGAATAAATCTGGAGATGTGAACATTGAGACCTGGGCCAGGAGAGTATCTTACACACACTCCATGGTAGAATGAGGTGCCTTCAGGGCTTGTTTTACCACAAGTTGGGGGTAACACCATGAAATGGTCTTGCTAGGGTTGCCAGCTCCGAGCTAGAAAATACCTGGAGATTTTGGGAGTGGAGCCTGAGAAGGGTGGGGTTTGGGGAGGAGAGGGTCTTCAGTGAGTTGTATTGCTATCAAGTCCACCTTCCAAAGCAACCATTTTCTCCAGGTGAACTGATCTCTGTCACCTGGAGATCAGATGTAATAGCAGGAGATTTCCAGCCACCAGCTGGAGGCTGGCAATCCTAGGTCTGGCCCCTGACAGCCAGGATGGAGTAGTGGTTAAGAGCAGGGGACTCAAATCTGGAGAACTGGATTCGATTCCCCACTCTTCCACATGAAGCCTGCTGGGTTAGTCACATTTCTCTCAGAATGCTCTCAGCCCACTCCCTCTATTCCCCCTCCCCACTCTGAAGATGAGTTTTTTCTTTTTCTTTTTTTTAAACGGCACTGAAATATTGATGTGTCGCTGGAGTGTTGTAACAATAGGCTTAGGAGGTTTTCTGAATTCCCAGCATTCTTATCTTAAAGTAAATCTCTAGAGCTTTCCCTCACAAAATATAAGGTATATCTCTACCACTCTGTGAGGGAAGGGGATAGAAACTTACTTTTTTTGCACTTCCTAAGCCTATTGTTTCAATGCTCCAGTAATATATCTATATTTTAGTGCCTTTAAAGAGGGGGATGCGCTGACACCACTGGTCACACCACCAATGGCAACAGCACCCTCTCCTGATAATCATCATTATTGAAGGCACGTATGGAAGAAAATAAATGGACTCCACAACTGTAAAAATGCAGTGAGAAGGCAGATGTGTGGAAGAACCATGCCCAAGCTGATTTCAGTGCTTGTGGGTTGACTCACAAGGAAATCAGGATTAAGCCCAGAGTGTGGAAAAAACCCCAGTCATAGTTTTCCCAATTAATTTGTTTCTTTTCCACTTACGGTTGCTGTCTCCAGGTGGGGGGCGGAGTTCTCCCTGGATTGTAACTGATCTCTCTGCTACAGAAACCAGTTCCTCTGGAGGAAATGGCTGCTTCAGAAGCCAGACTATGGGCGAAAACGCATGGTCGCTTTAGCCTCCTTTATTCCCTGTTTCAGCCAGGATTCAGCCAGGATCGAACGCACATTCGCCAAAATGCATGCATTCGATCCTGGCTGAATCCTGGCTGAAACAGGGAATAAAGGAGGCTAAAGCGACCATGCGTTTTTGCCCTATGATATCACATCCCTGCTGAGCTTCTGCCCTTCCCCAAATGCCAACCTCCCCAGGCACCATCCCTCAGCTCCAGGAATGTCCCCTGCTGTAGTTAGAAACCCTACACTTTTTTGTTGTTCATGCAAAATTCTGCAGAAGGAACCAGTGGGCTGCATCAAGCCAGTCCTTGCACTGATGAAAAAGGGAGGGGATTCCTTTTGACCTTCCAAAAGAGTACGCTAGGGATCAAGGAACCTGCATAGAGAAAAACTGTGTGAGATAGGGGCTGTAGTAAGGCAGAAAATTTGGAAACAGTGCGTGAAAACAATCAGAATATTGTATGACAAGTAGGACTAATGGGGTCAATTAACACGAAGAAGCAGCAAAATTGATGTGGGGATTTTCAAGCTGAAATGGTGGGCTGGCAAAATTCACTAGCGTTGCTATTCTAATCCTGCATTCTGCTTTAAACAACAGCCTGCCAGGTGCTATTGGGAAGCTCCAGTTCCATCTGAAACAGAATTGCTGTGTTTCCTCTCCAGAGATCTTCTTGAGGCACTTCACATTTGAATAAAATCATAAAAGCAGCATTATAAGAATGGTCCATGTTAGAAACAAGCCAGGGAAATAAGCACAGAACAGCATTCAGCAGCCTAAATTTATATTCATTAAATAGTCCTGAACATAGACACGGACTATAAAAAAAGGCAAAAATTATGGAAACCCTCAATGGAAATCTGGACAAAAGAATATGTTTTGGCCTGGTGCTTAAAGGTTATTAAGGAAGGTGCCAGGTGAGTCTCAAGGGGAAGGGCACACCAAAGGCAAACTGCCTTGTGAAAAAGCCCTATCTCTCATTGCCTTACTTCTGCAGGTTGAGGGTACAGATTTTGCAGAAGTATCTTAACTGATGGGCTGGACAGTGGAAGATAAAGAGTTGGTAGAATGGACAGCACCTCATCAGTGTATGGGAAGGATCACATTTTGGAATGCTCCCCTACGTTAAAAAGTATCGATGAGCAGGACATGTTAAAGGTGAACTTTGAACTGAATCCTAAATATATGTTGTTGGGCATAATACCTTCTCAAGTGAGTCTAATACATAGAGAACTCTTTCAATATGCGATTACTGCTTCCAGAATTTTATACGCAATGTATTGGAAAACTTCCTATGGCTGAATGGATAAACATATTATTTGATTTTGCTTCGATGTCAAAACTAACACTTGATAAAAAGGAATTCAATAGATGCTTTTAAGCTGAAATGGCAACCACTATATGATACTCACATGTTTTAAGTACTTCTGCTTTTCTGTGTGTATAGAGGTTGAATGTTTAATTAGTATTTAGCACTTGAAGATTATAGTTCTAGCTTATTGATATAAAAAGGGTATAAACCTATAGTAACATAATAGCCTCTATTTGACTAGCAATTACTAATGAAGTGCTCCCAACTTCTTTGTTTTATTATGTAATTTAGAACTGTAAATTAATAGTATTAATTAATAATTAGTATTAGAACTTAATAGAGTAAGATTAAAGTTGATTATTATGTAAGTATGTATGTATTATTACATTGACGCTTGGACACAGACATATTTTTTTCTTTTCATTTGATTCCCACCTTCTTTTTTCCCTATTTTCTTTTTCTGTACCCCAATATACAAAATAAAATTATACTTTTTAAAAAATCTCTCGATGAGCTACAAAACCAGTACAGCAAACAAACAGAGGAAATAGAAGAACCCCATTCTTGTCCTAAGCAGGAACTCAAGAGTCTCCCCCTGTCCTTCGGGCCTTCCTTTTATAAAGTTATCCCTACAACACTCTGGGAATTGTGGAGGACCAGGACTCTATGATTACTCCACACACCAGTCTCACCAGCTTTAGATTCAGTGATGGAGAATTCCTAAAAAGAGTAGGTAAAAATAGCCATTCTGGCATCACCTCTGATCTGCCGGCAGGGTGTGGGGGACTGCAAGTGAGACTCAGGCATTCACCTGTGGTGGTGGGTAACAAGGATTCATTTTATCTCATTAATTAGGTGTTAATTTCAACCCCATTAATGAGGTGTTAATTTGTATCTCATTAATGAGGTGCAAATTGCAAGGAATTTGGCATCAATTATCCCAGTAGGAACACTTTTTAACTGTGAATGGGTGGCATACCCTCTGCTCAAATGTAAACTATAAGTGTAATCTAAGCCACAACATACCCCTTTTGCTATACTTAACAGCTGCTCTGTGTTTTTATTTCAATTTTCACAGATATTTTTGGGACAACCAGTTATTTTTGTTTGCCTGCGTAGTTTGATAGTCAGCCTACAGTACACATATTCATAGAAAAGGCAGTAGAAAGAATTATTTACATCTATCAATTTTTTGTCTTTGGAACACTGCTGGAGTTAACAACAGCATGTATAATCCTTAAATTTAAAGTAATTATTTCCACTGCTTCCTCCCACTCTTACATTATCATGGTTGGGAATAGCTTCATTTTAGAGCGAAAACATTGCAGCGTGAGTTGACCTACTCATTTGCTAGCATTGGTTTCTATGTTTAGTCCCTTCATTTATGCCCCACTTTCCTCCCCAATGGGGACCCAAAGTGACAACATTCTTCTTTCCTCAATTTTATCCTCACGACAACTCTGTGAGGTAGGTTAGGCTGAGCATGTGTGACTTACCCAGGATTGCCCAGCAAGCTTTCATGGCAGAGTGGAGATTTGAACCTGGGTCTTCCAGATTGTAGTGTGAAACTCTATACCACACTGGCTTTCATGGGGTGGTTGCTGTGAACAGTAAGAAGCAGACAGTTGTGAGGGAATCATACAAGTTGCATGCTTGCTAGTTAGCTTGATGGTTGCTGCTGGTCCTGGCTTCATTGAGACCTCCCTCAAAAGCCAAAATAATTCTGTTAAGGGTTCTGCCCCTCCCCCTGCCTTTTACTGACAGAAACCAAAGCTTGAAGGCTTGCAGTTATGTCTAGTTGCCTAGCAACAGCCATATATTTGTTTCTTAAAACTACAGGGGCTGCTTCTATTATTGGGGGGGGGGGTTAACCCCCCCAACTTTAAACATTCTTCTTTTGCAAACTTGGAGATTTTCTGAGGTTTGTAGAAGTTTTATGTTATCTGTTTGTGTCTCCACTCTCCAGGTTTAACTTCCCATAGATTTGACCATGTTGACAATTAGGTTGATGTCATGATCTTTATCTCACATTTTTCATGCTTGTGATTTTTGAGAGTTAACATGATGCTGAAAGTTCTGTGATCAAAGCTCCCAAGGTGCCTCCCCACTTTCAATATAGCAGTCATGCGGGGCTCCAGCTTGCCTTGGGATTGTGGCATGGAGCAGAGGTAGTGGAACCCTTCTCCCTATGTTATTGTCCTTACCTAAAATAACCTCATGGACCCACTATTTACCCAATTGCAAGAAACATCGGCAACATGTGAGAACTGATGATTTCCTAGTGGGTCAAATAGCAGATCCATGGGCTGTTTCAAGAATGCCTGGAGGGAAAGGGACAAATCCCACTCTTTCCTCTCTATGCTCCCAAGCCAAACCAAGTCTCTGTGTAGCACCATTTGCAGAGAAATAGAAGTTTGAGACCTCTGACCTTGAAACTTGCAGCGACACATCTAGTCAGGCTTTCATAATGCCATTTTAAGCAGAGTTATGCCTTTCTAAGTCAATTGAAGTCAGTTGGCTTAGAAGGGTGGAATTCTGCTTAACACGGCACTGTAAGTCTTGCTTCCAAGTAAACATGCATCAGACCAAGCTTTTGACTTTTAATAGCCAAAGCATAGTAGGACAAGCTGATTTCTTTAAGCGCTATTTTAGTAATACGTTTTGCTGCACTGAGCATATCATCTTTTGGATTTTAGTGCATCCTCCAATAACAGCCACAGGATTTATAGACAAAGTAATGCCCCAAATCTGAATAGTTTACAACTGGACTCATGTACCTTTAATGTTTTCCACTATGCGACTGAGCAAGCAAACAATGGATGATGTGACTCTTCCCAGCCTGTTACCTCCTCTTATACCAATTTATTTTGTGCCCCTGAATCTTCAAATCCACAATTTCCTCCCCAATTGTACTGTGGTCCTGATATGTTCCTAGTTGATACAGTAATGGAGCACCTGCAATGTCTGCCTTTCTTCTTGTCAAATCATTAAGTTATAGAAACTGATCTCTGAAGCAAGTGGATGTTGACTGACAATCATTGGCAAGCAGTACTTTTTCATGTGAACTGTCAAACATTCACCAATGAAAAGTCCGTTTCTCTAAGTCTGCTATCATAGAAGTGCATGTTCAGCCGGAGTAAGGCTATTGTAAACCCTTGGATTTGTAAAATTAAGCCTTTTCCCCTTCAGCACTTCGAACTCTTGAGTATAATAATACTGAAAGGGAAACAGTGTGGAAACAACCAGTGAGGAAAATGTCACTGCTTCAGGAAGATCAGATAAGAGATCATGATAGTGCAAAGAAGCAAGTATTTGAAGGCTGGTCTTCAGGGGATGGTGTTCTGAACTGAACTAATGTTAGTGAATTTTTTTTTGTCAGAATGGTTTGTGTATCTAAGTTTAGAGGAATAAACCTGTGAAAAAATGGTCTGTTGAAATGGTGTGAGCATCCAACTTTTCAGTGCAGATTCTTGAAGCAGGTCCTTAGACATTCTCAAACAGGACCAATAAGATATGTAAAAAAAGGCACTCTCCAAAATGAATGCTGTTCTTAAAGAGTACAGCTGAGTTGTACAATAATTCAAGGTGGGATGGACAAGAGAGTGCTCTTGAACTTGTGATTCCAGCACAGAACCACTGGGTTGGATCCAACCAGCTTTTCCATTGGTGAAAAAGGGAGAAACAGGTCCCCTTTGACCACCCAAAAAGTTTGTTGGGGAACATGGGAACAGGATGGACAAAAGACATATGGGATAGGGATTCCAGTAAAGAGGGGAATTAAATGAGTTTGAGTGAAAAAGCTGATTGGATCCAATCCATTAACATATGTGCCTGGCTGTTTTCAGCTCAACAAAGTGAGTAGAACAGAAAAGTAAGGAGAACAGAAAAGTGAGTAGAACAGAAAATGAGGTGAACAGAAACAATGCCTCTAGTCTTATTGAAAGATTTGGTTTCTCTTGAAATTTGTCAGATTTTTTTCTTGAGGAAGCCCTCCCAAGTTTACCTTGCATTTTGTTGTAGGCAAAATTTCAATAGAAATGCTAGGCCTCAATATCAGTAACTTTTTGGGCTGGATCCAGACTAAATTGGGAATTTCCACCAATTCCTCCCAAGGTCCCCTATCCACCACGAGCAGCATTTTGTGGAGATCAGTGGGTTGCAGTGGGAGGCAGGAAATTTCCATCTTGCTAATGGAAAATTTAGGTAGGATCCAATCCTTTAAAAGCTTTGATAGAGATGCTGAGAAATTAGTATTTGTTTGGTTTGAGTATAAGCTTCAGCCATTTGGGAAACTCAAAGACAGACAAACTTCCCATCTGCTGAATTTCTGTCTAGATTGGGTGGTAAATTCAAGCAAGATAAATATTCCCCTTCATCTCCCAAATTACCACAATTTACCTACCCAGTTAATGGGGCATGGTGGTAACTGAAGGCAGATGAGAGAAGAGAACATTCTTGCAGCATCATTCCTTCATCTTTCTTTATGCCTCTCCTTCCTGAATACCTAACATTAGCTATTGGGAATTCTGGCCACTACAATTCCCAGAATGTATTCAGTGAAAAGATGGAGGGACATCTGCCAGAATGTTCTCCATTTCCATCATTGCTTTACATTCCTCTCCAGCAGTAGGGTAGAAAAGATGGTTGGGTGGAAGAGCTAAGGGAGAGTCCACGAGGCACAGAGCTCCACGGTATTCCTTATGACCTTATTGGGTGTGCTGTGGCATAGCCAAGCTACTCCAAGAGCTCATATTCTGGCTTGATGAAAATAAACTTTTTGACTATCCTCAAATAGCTCAGTTAGTTTTAGCTGTAATCTGATGAGAATCGAGGAAAAGGAACATGTCCATCTCTCTGCACTGCCCAATTATGGTTATTTCACTTCCAGAAGTATAAATAAAAGTTGAAAGCATAAATAAAATCAACTGAACAAAACACAGTTTGGAGTCTGAGATGGTTTGCCTTAGGTCTTCAGGAACAAATTAACACCACAATGTGACATCCTGGTCCCAGGAGAGCTGTGCTCACAGAAAAGGTCTATTTTTCCTCATAGGCCACCTGCAGGCCAAAGCAGAGGAAGAAGTTGCTGAGAGTGCAGCTCGGAACATTCTAAAGAAGTGTGTGTTTGTGTGTGAGGAGTGGAAGAATGACCAAATTGTGCTTCCATTGTTGAAAGTGGAGCCTTGGTATCTCCAGACATGGAGACAACCCACACATAGTGCCTCTGCTTTGGGTTGGGGCAGAACTAGGCATTGTGTGATGCCACAATGCCAGTGCCAGTTGTGGAGCCACAAGTGATGTCACGTGTCATCACGACTTGCTAGCTTTCTTCAAAATTGCTAGGGCTGCTAGGGCATTGTGGTGACACATGACACCAATTCCAGTTACATGTCCAGCAATGAGGACCCCCCTCCCCATCTTTCTCCCACTGCTGCATTGGGCACCATCAGGAATCGAAAGGCTGAGGGCAGAGCCTGTCAGCCTAGCCATGACTTAGCTCTAAATGATCAAAGCAAGTGCCGGAAGCAAGATGATGCCTTTTCAGTCACCTGCTTGTTTTGAAAGTCCAAAGCCTATCTCAGTGGCACCATTCCTGACCTTTGACCCTCAGCATGGCAAAGTTGGATTTTTAAACTGATTTGTCAGTTAGATACATTGAAGGTGAAGATTTCTCTTTCTTTCAATATAATAAAGATGGCTCTATTGGTTGCTCTAGATCACTTCTTTATTGTGACCAGAGCTCTTCATTAGATTCCAAATGCTGTCCTGCATCTCTTGTGTCACATTTGGCAACATTTTGCCCTACCTGGGATTAGCACACTGAGATCAGCAGGAATTCTCAGTTTATGTTTTGCTGGCTTGGGAGAGAGCTGGTGATGCTGCCTGGCATACCTGAGGTGTACAGGTGATAAAAAGGAACCATATTGTTCTCAAACTTGGTGCCAGGGTAGGGTTGCCAACCTCCAGGTACTAGCTGGAGATCTCCTGCTATTACAACTGATCTTCAGCTGATAGAGATCAGTTCCCCTGGAGAAAATGGTCACTTTGGCAATTGGACTCTATGGCATTGAAGTCCCTCCCCTCCCAAACCCTGCCCTCCTCAGGCTCCACCCCAAAAATCTCAAATTATTTCTCAACCCAGAAATGGCAACTCTATGCCAGGGTGGAGTTGTCCTTTTAAAGGAGAAAGATGAAAATAGCTTCCTAGCCATGCAGTAGTTAACATACTATGGTAAACTGAGGTACAAACAATAAATCAGAATTTAGATGGCAGATCAGTTAATAAAGTTGTGCTTTATATTATCCCAGTGTAATTGTTTTATGCTTTTATTCTGTGGTGAAGAGACATTCTATAGTTTCACTTCCTGTGCCCAAAACTTGTGCTTTTGAGAAATGCCAACAAGCGGAAGGGGTTCAGCGAAGGCCTGTGGGAGACTGAGAACAACCCAGCAGTCAAGGCCTCGGGGTACCAGCCCACCCCAAAGAAAAGCTCCCAGGAGGCAGCAGAGGAACCTGAAAGCCAGTGGAAGCCAGAAGTCCCAGGAGAGAAGAAGAGCAGCCTGGAAGGAAGCAGCGACGAGGAGGGCAGCCTGGTGATCGACGAGCAGTCCAAGGAGAAGAACAAGAAGCAAGAGGAAAGCGAAGGAGGAGGAGGAGGTGGCGGCCTGGGAGGAGGGCTCCTCCCCAAAGCGTGCCAAGGAAATGGAGGATGAGGATGCAGTGGAGAAGACGGAAAGTGAAGATGCCTCAAAGCAGAAAAGTGGCCTCCCCGCAGTGGGCCAGGGTCAGAACAGGCCCCTTTCTGTCATACCGGGGGCAAAGGAAGGGGGGAAGGAGAACGCTGCCGCGGAGGAGGAAATCAGAGATCACCAGGAGAGCCCATAGCCAGCTGATGCTCACTGCTGTTCTGGCCTGACCGCTGGTTTTTTTGGTACTAAGAACCAGATTTTGCCCCCGCCTTGCTGCTTCTGCAGTTGGCGGGAGGGGAGTCGAGATCCACCTTTCAATAAGAAATTGGTCCCAGCCAGCCGACCTGCATCTCACCTGGCCATTTTGCAGGGCCCACGTGCTTGAGACAGAAATTTCTAGGGGGTTGGGAGTGCTGATTTGCCACTTTGAAATAAAAGCAACTGAATGCCTTTAAAAAAAAGAGAGAGAGAAATACCATTTATTGAAATTAAATTCTGTATTCAGACTGGGGATTGGAAGTTGGTTCATTTCTTTGTTCAGACTTATTGCAGCTGGGTTTATTTCTTATTTCAGTGACGGTGGTACTGTGCTCTGTGTTGTTTTAGGTGTATCTAGATAGATTTTTGGCCCCCCCCATCAGTACTACTAAGGCTAACACAAACAAGTGTGACTGAAAGAGAAAAAGAAATCAAATGGAGGACAGAGAGACACTTTATCAGGAGAAACGCAACATCAGCAGCAACTCAGAGTAAGTGGCAACTGATGGTAATCAGACAGAAGAACACACTTCAGTCAGAGGTAAAATTGGAAACAGGATAAGGAAAGAAAGGCAGGAGAGATGGTAAGGGGTGAAAAAAAAACACCCTGATAAGACAAAATAAACACGAGACAGTGTCTAGACATTAAACTTCAGTCTGTTGAAAAGTACAGCAGAACTGCCAGTTTTGACCCAAACTATTCTGAAATAAATGTTAAAAACAAGTATATATTTGTGGAACACCCCCCCCCCCAATGCATACTGGAATGAACACTCTTTTCCATTTCTGTGTTCAAGTCTCCACTCAACCATGAAGCTCAGTGTGATATCCGTGGGTAGCCTTGAACAAAAAGTACATAGCCCTGTTGGTCCACAGCAACATCTAGAAACAAAAGCCAACATATACGTATTACATTTACAAAACTCTCTCAGCCTATCTTGCAGGTTCCTCGTATTTACATTGGGTCTGGCCAATCCAGAGACCTCGTACTTGGACTTAATTAATTGTAGGGACAGTTTGCAAAAACCTAGCCCCTTTTGTGGCTAAAGAGTGCCCTAAGGCCTCAGCAAAACAGACCAAGGCAGGATAGCCTAAAATCATGGCATTGCCAGTTCAAGCTGAAGAGGTGAATACATGAACACATTAAGCTGCCTTATACTGAATCAGACCCTTGGTCCATCAAAGTCAATATTGTCTACTCAGACTGGCAGTGGCTTTCCAGGGTCTCAGGCTGATGTCTTTCACATCACCTACTTGCCTAGTCCCTTTAACTGGAAATGCCGGAAATTGAACTTGGGACCTTCAGCATGCCAAGCAGATGCTCTACCACTGAGCCACAGCCCCTCCCCATGTTCCTTCACAGTGGTGACAAAAATGATGCAATGGATTAACCCCATGCATTTCACCCTGAACGCCTTGGAAAGAGGGTGGAATATAAAATAAGTTAATGGCCAGAGCCAAACCCATAATGGTGGACTAGGAAGACTTCAGCATTCAGTTTCTCAGCTGTCCCATCTGCATGAATGTTGTTAAGCAGAGGTTTCATAAAAGATATGAATTAATCCTGTCTTGACCAGTATATTGCTGTCTCCCCTAAGTCTTCCATTCTAGCTCTAAAGCCTTCTTTAGCTTTCTATGAGGGCTCGTTGTGAAATTCTGGACTGATATTAGCACAGCTCCTAGGCTGCTTAGCAACATTAAAGAGAACTATTGGTGGACCCAATTAGAGAAATATTTATCATTTTTTCAGTTGCAACAGAGCAATGATCACAATTATCACAACTAGGGTTTCAGTCACTTTATCCAAGAATCCTTGTTCTATGGAAAGGATTCATTTATTTATTCAAAGGAAGACATTTTTTTAAAAAACAAAACAAAACACTTAACCAAATCCTTGAATATTTTCTTCCTTGAAGGTGTTTCATGGAGTAAACAAGCTGGCACTCAGATGCTGAATTCCCTAGATGTACTTGGGGAAAAGAGATCTGACTATTGCTGTGTGTGAGAGAGGGATTCATTTCAGACTTATCACTGACAAGGGAGCTGAGCTGGGAATTGAACTATCCCTCATCCTGTCCTTTATCTCTGTATTCTCCCCCCACCCCGAACCCAAACAAAGCTCACTGGTTAAAACAAAGCTCACTGGTTCTTCTGAACAGAAAGACAGCTGAAGCCTCTATAATCACAAACAATTTTCAGTCACATGGGAGCCAGAATATAATGCACTATGCCTATGTTTCTTAGCTCTGGATTGGGAAATACCTGGAGATTTTTGGGGCAGAGCCTGAGTAGAGCAGGGTTTGGGGAGGGGAGGGACTTCAATGTCATAGAGTCCAATTGCCAAAGCGGCCATTTTCTCCAGGTGAACTGATCTCTATTGGCCTTGAGATCAGTTGTAATAGTGGGAGATCTTCAGCTACTACCTGGAGGTTGGCAACCCTAGTTATAAGATATTATCCTGTTCCATGCCTGGGATAAGAAGGAGGGACAAATGTGCTTATTTTTTGTTCACCTCCCAATTAAAGCTCAAAGATCTCAAATCTTAAATTCCAGGAATATGAATAACTAATTGCTGTTTCTGTGTTCTTGCAAATACGATCTTTGGCAACAGAGAAGAAGAAGAAGAAGAGTTGGTTTCCATACCCCGCTTTTCTCTACTGAAATGAGTCTCAAAGCAGCTTACAAATTTCTTCCCTCTCTCCCCCCCAACAGCCACCTTGTGAGATAGGTGAGGCTGACAGAGTTTGGAGAGAACGGTGACTAGCCCAAGGTCACCCAGCAGACTGCATGTGGAGGAGTGGGGAATCAAACCTGGTTCTCCAGATTAAAGTCCACCATTCTTAACCACTACACTACACTTATGTCTTAAGTTCTCTCTAGCTTATTCTAACAGATCTGGGAAGGCCATCCTACAGTTATGTTTTGTAATCACATTTGTATTCGGCAAGTGCAAGTAAGAAAAGAATGAACATGTTTAAATATTTAACCAAAGATATCCAAACCAGGTATACACATTTGAGTAAGGCTGCCAGAATGATTTGCTAGGCTTGGCTCACTCTGTGTTTTTCCCACTGTTTGGATGAGTACAAATGGAATACACTAAACTCCCAAGCAAAGACAGTCTTTTATGGAGGTGGGGAGCATTTGACAGGAACCCTTAAATTTTCAATCGGTGAATTTCCTCCCATTTGTCTTCCCCACTCTCAAACCTCTTGCCATTGAAAAGGGAAGGGAGTCGATTCCAGTAGGGAATGCTACACTGCTTGGCCTCTGGAAATAATGTGATGAGGATATCCATCCTTAGGACCTGGAGTAGGGGTCACTGTGTGTGTGTGTTGGGGGGAGGCATTTGTGGATTTCCTGCATTGTGAAGGGGGTTGGACTAGATGACCCTGGTGGTCCCTTCCAACTCTATGATTCTATGAATCTTCAGTCATCATTTCTTCCTTTAAAACAGCATGGAGAGGTTTTACTAGTTTCTTAAGAAGATGGTCTGAGGAAGAATTGTATAGCTTGGGACAACAGAGGCCAAGACAGTGGTTCATCTTGCTGTAATTTCTGGATGTAGCTGAAATAATATATCGACAGGCTTTTGTATCAAGTGATCTCATCACGTGTCTTCTTACTCAAGCTTTATTTTTCTCCTTTCTCTTCTGCCTTTAAAAAACCACTCACATCAATCTTCTTCTTAGAGTCCTCTGCAGGCTTTTCTAAGGGCCATGCTAGACATGATGGTGAAAGAAGAGCCAAGACTGGATCTCCACTGACTTCTTTTTTTAAATGTATGAATAGCAGCCATGGGGAGGTGCCAAGGAAGAAGGTTTACCCTTTCTCTTGCTGTGCGTGCGTGTGTGTATGTAAAGTGCCATCAAGTCACAGCCAACGTATGGCGACCCCTTTTGGGGTTTTCATGGCAAGAGACTAACAGAGGTGGTTTGCCAGTGCCTTCCTCTGCACAGCAACCCTGGTATTCCTTGGTGGTCTCCCATCCAAATACTAACCAGGGCTGACCCTGCTTAGCTTCTGAAATCTGACGAGATCAGGCTAGCCTGGGCCATCCAGGTCAGAGCTCTCTTGCACTACTTCCCCAATTTAATGTGCCCCCTGTTGTTTATGTGGACCATGAAACCATGACAACTGTTTATTTCCACAAAAGTGGGTGCAATAAATTGTGCCAGGTAGAGTCAGGAGGAAAAGGAATTGGTTTTCCCCCCAGAGATATCCCATTTGGCTTACATGCCAAATGGATGAGATGAATGCTGGTCATAAAAACCTGATGGGGTAGGGAATCATGGGCTACATGCCAGGTAACCTGATTGGGAGAGTTTGCAGTACTTCCTATGAGGGACAGGATTCCTAACACTGGATGGGGGGGGGGAGGTGTTCACTGAAGCAGGCAGAAAGTTTTAAAAGGTGGAATATTCCTTTGTTCTGGGTTCAAATACTTCACCCAGCTGCTGTGATCTATGCCAGGCCCCAAGCTCCTCTGCAAAGAAGCACTAGGGAGTTTGGGAATGTGTTTGCGCCACCTAAGGTCTTGTACTGTAACTTAGCTAGACTCATGTTTTTGTATTCTTTTCTTTAGAGCTGTATCCACTAGGCATGACTGCTATTTTCCATGTGTGCACTCTAGTTTAAAAGGCAAAGGTCCCCTGTGCAAGCACCGGGTCATTCCTGACCCATGGGGTGACGTCACATCCCGACGTTTACTAGGCAGACTTTGTTTATGGGGTGGTTTGCCAGTGCCTTCCACAGTCATCTTCCCTTTACCCTGAGCAAGCTGGGTACTCATTTTACCAACCTCAGAAGGATAGAAATCTGAGTCAACCTTGAGCTGGCTACCTGAAACCAACTTCCGTTGGGATTGAACTCAGGTTGTGAGCAGAGCTTTGACTGCAGGACTGTAGTTTACCACTCTGCACCACGGGGCTCTTGTGCTCTAGTTTAACCTTTACTTTAAAAAGTTTATTTTCTGTTTAAGAAAGCAGACTGTGATTCAAATCCTACCCACACACCAAGAGTGCTCTTAAACACTAAGAATATGCATGCATGTGAGGGGTGGGGGTGGGGGGTAAAGTAATTGTAAAGCTCTGTCCTTTGTACTGTAGGGCTGTGCATATCAATAAACCCAAACCAAAAATAAACCCAAAATTAGTCGTTTCAGCAATATTCAGGTTTCGTTTTGACCAAATACCAAAACCAAATACGAAGCCAAATAGGTGATTCCCGAAAAGCCGAATACATATTTGGTTTTTCGGGTTTCGGTTATTCACCTTTGCTCAGATGCTTCCTACCATTTTTCTATTTTTGATTGGTTTTGTTAAAGCCCCATAGTTGGGGGCCTTTTGAGATAGAGGATGTGTAATTGGAACCAACTTGGTCTGACCAAACTATCCATCACCATTCAGTGGAGTAATCTGGATAGTCTGGAGGCAGAAGGGTCACTGAAAAGATGGGGCTCATCCAATCCCATCCAGAGGGACATACCATCCAATTAAAAAACACCAGCTTCAACAGCTGCTGAACAGGCTTAGTTCTGAAGAAGATTCCTCACCTGCATGGATGAGCAATCTCCTTCACAAGAGCTTTCTTGGTCATGACTTCAGCTGGCTCCAATATCACCCCCCATGAAAACCTGCTCTTAAACTAAAGGTTTCCCTGAATAGTGGCTTCATTTCTGTGACCATCTCTTGAAATCAGGTTTTTTTTATGACAATAATAAAGGACAGTTCACAGGAAGTCATTTGCCACCAAAAGAAATGTTTTCTGTGCCTTATTTCTCTTGCATTTAAGCCATTTTCCTCAGTTTGGAAGATAATTTGCATGGACATCATACTATGCACTCCAGATATGAACAGGGCCCCCAGACTTTGATGCACTAGTCTGGCAATCGGCTCTTTCCGCCAGCCCTCGGCAACGCTGACCTTCTGAACCTTAAAAGCAATGGACAGCTTGGCTTGCAAATGCCTAGAAAATGGGGGTGACCCCTTTGCAGGCCAATAAAATTGGACCCCTGACCCAAAGTTCACCAAACTTGGGTGACCATCTAAAGAGAGTCCCTTGCTGTTATGCTTCAAATGTTTTGACTCTACCTCCAAAAATGCCCCCACAGGACCTTCGGGAGAAAAATCCCCATAGATTATAATGGACCCAACCCCTTGTGTCGGGTTTACAAAAAAAATCAAAAAAAAATCGGGCTCAATAAACCCAAACCCGAAATTTACCACTTTTTTTTTTTTTTGCACAATCCTACTTACCAGGGTTCCCCAAGGCACTGGTTACGTGATAGGCTTTGTTTTATAACTTGGGCTGGCAGCACAAAGAGAAACATGCTTTTACATTGTAGGCAAGCACACAACACACATATGAGAACATGCAGACCCAGGCTGGGTCTCTGACATCCCTAATTACTATTTGCATTTAGGATATTTGTGTGTATGGTTCAAAAGAAGAAAGCAACATGGTGGGAGTAGGGTTACAAAAAACAACAACACCCTCCTCTTCTACTGAAATAGCCTCCATCACAATTCTGTTAAAATGGTTGAACAGAAGAAGAAGAAAACTCTCTCTTTGTGTCTCACTCATTCACAAATGCACAAGGACACCCTACATGCATACACTTCACTGTGGAGCCACTGTGAAGGATCAGAGAACAAGGCTCCGCAGAGATGAACACAAGCGGTGTTATTGTACTCTGTTGCTCTCAAGGTCGTTGTCTGAAAAGGAGGCAGCAGTGATAACCTGCATGCATCAGAAACTTAAGTGCTATCATCACTAATACAACCAATACCTGCTTTCTAAGGCATCTGCTTCATGAATAATCAATGAGGGAGCTGTGAATAAGCAGATGGATTGTAGCTGATGAGTTCCCTCTGGGCAGACATAACACAGTTAGCAGTTATGTATAACGAGGATCACATAATATCAGTCTCCTGCGTCTCCATAGGCCTATCACTAAAAGGAATGGATACAAGACAGGAAGACATGGACTGGGAGACTGAAGAAAAAGGAAAAATGACTCGGAAATATACAGAAAAACAAAATCTCAAGTCAGCAAGGCTGGTGTGCATACACAAAGAAATCACCAAACACTTTGCCTTGTGTGGGGCTAGAAAGAGAGGCACTGATCCTTTGGAACCTATACAGCATTGCATTGTTTTCACTTCTGAATAGGGTTGCCAGCTCCAGGTTGGGAAATACGGTATTTCAAATACCTGGAGATTTTGGAGGTGGAGCCTAAGGAGGGCAAGGTTTGGAGAGGGGAGGGACTTCAATGCATAGAGTCCAATTGCCAAAAAAGCCATTTTCTCCAGGGGAACTCTGTTGCCTGGAGATCGGTTATAATAGTGGGAGATCTCCAGCCACCACCTGAAAGCTGAGAGAGCTATCTAGCCTAGAGAGCTATCTAGCCTAGCTGGAAGGAGATCAAAGTATTCCTCCTCTCAACATAAGATAACACAATTTGCGGAAGTAAATACGACTGGAAATGAACTCCCTATAAATATTTGGTGTGCTTAACACTATAAAGGTCTGTTTTGACATTAAAAATGCAACTGAAGAAATAACTAATCGAAATAGGTCTAGTGGATCCTTCCCTATTTTGCATCTTCCAACATTCCAGCTGATATCGGACTATGTACTACATTCAGTCACATTGAGCCACATACAGCTTTTCCATCGAAAGGCATTTCCCCTTTAAATTTTACTTGGCAGCAGCGGCGCAGAAGGAAGCTACGCTTTGCAGCCCCATTTGGGACTATCGACAGCAATACCGTTTTTTTGTGCATCACCTTGTTTTCTCCTGTTGTCACAGTCTGGTCTTTTGTATATTGATTGTGTATATATTTTTGTACGTTATAGGCATAGTTAGATAGATAGATAGATAGATATTAGTAGTCATAATAGTGATATAGTTCTTGCATATTAATTGTTGGCATCCAGTACCGAGTGACTTGTTGTTTTGTGGCCACAGTGCTGCGATTTTTTTGTTGTAACCACCTGAAAGTTGGCAACCCTTGGTATAATGCCATAGATTCCACCTTCCAAAGCAGCCATTTTCTCCAGGTGAACTGATCTCTGTCACCTGGTGATCACTTGTAATAGTGGGAGATCTCCAGCCACTACCTGGAGGTTGGCAAGCTTACTACTGAAATATCATGCAAGGAAAACTGCAGAGCAGGATGAAGTACAGAAGAGGGCAACCAAGATGATTAAGAGGTTGGATCATCTATCTTATAAGGAAAATCTGGACAGTCTGGGACTTTTCAGTCTAGAAAAAGGACAGTTAAAGGGAAGACACGATAAAAGTTTATAAAATTACGAAAGAAGTCTATAAAATTATGCATGCAGGGAAAAGATACATTAGATGGTACTTTTGCTTCATCTTCCATAATGCTCCAAGTTGGGGGCACCCAATGAAGTTGTTGGGAAATAGGTTCAGGGCAGGCAAAAAGGAAATACTTCTTTATTCAATAAGTAATTCAATTGTGGAATTCACTGCCAGTAGAAATAGTGAAGGCCATGAACATCGATAGCTTTCAAAAGGGCTTAGATTCGTGGAGGAGATATTCATCAACGGCTACTAGCCATGGTGACTGAAGGGAGCCTCCATCTACAGAGGCAGCAAACCTCTGAATATTAGTGCTAGGAGGCAGTATCAGGGAGGGCCTTGGAGCCTATGCCGTGTTAGTCTGGATCTCCTGGATAACTGGTTAGCTGCCATGTGAAACACTATACTGGACTAGAAGGACCACTGGTCTTATCCAGCAGGGCTCTTTTTATATCCCTATGCCTTTCTGAGATGTACATGGAGATCTCATCTGTTACTACTCAGGACAAATGAAAGTTGTATCTTGAACATATGGTAATGAGAGTCTCCAAGAGGCATTGATAAAAAGGGAAACTGGTAGTGGGACATGGTAAACATCACCATAATGAAAGAAGTTTCCAAAATTCTCATCAATATTTCTCCCTGGATTGTGCAGTTCTGAATTAGTAGTCTTGTTTCCAAAGTGGGAAAAGATCTTCCTTTGATTTATTTCTGTTTATTTGTTTAGGGTATTTCTATGCCATCTCTTCAGAGTCCTGCTCAAAGTGACTTACAATTAAAACAACACACATTTCTAAATTATGTATAGAGATGTGTGCACGCACAGTTCTTTCTGTTCATCCGTGTTTTTCTTCCCCTCTATATTGATGACGTACATATCCTCATTGATAAAACAGTGCAAAAAGCAATTTTGATGTAATCGAATGTATGGTGATGCCAGGATTCTTTTCTGTATGTCGTTTTACTGATGTACTTGTCTGCATTGCTTAAAAAATGTCATATTGACATGAGTATATGTAATGGAAGGTATTTCCATCAATGGAATCGGGTTTCTTCCCTCCCACTGCAGGTTGACTTGCTACTCATGGGGGCAGAAGCCCCTCAGGAACAGCATAAGGGAGGGATGAAATGGGGGTCTGTCATGGGAGGGAGGAATTACCAAAAATCACCCTTCTTCCATCAACAGAAATTTGCCAAAGGATCCAAGCCCACCACATAAAAAAGAACCTTGAAGCAATCACAGCAAAATTGCCTGCATAGAGGGAGATGGTTCTGGCTGATCCACAACCTCAACATGCACTAACACATTTCAGGTTCTCCATGCACAGTCGAGTTAGCCTTTTCCTGATGGTGGCAGTGTGCCATTGTGAACCTCTTTGAATGCCCCATCAGTTACAGCTTCAGCATCATTCCCCCCTTCAAATTAAAAGTCTTCCTAGTAACAGTGATGGCATCACACAGACAGCCTTAGAGGTCAAACACAGCCCATTCAGAGTGAGAGCAGAGTGTGAAAGACACTGCCCTCACTCTGAATCACTTTGTCTTCAGTGACATTGTCAGGTAGCCCCATCTGATTAGCTAAGTGACATCAACTCTAGTAGAAAAAACAGGGGCCAATAATAAAGTACCAAAACATCAGCTTTTCATGGCTACACTCACCATTAACAGCTAGGTTTGAGTCAGTCATTTAAAAACATGCATGAAAAAGCCAAGCTTTTCCAAGAAATATTTCAGCACCTCCCCCAGTGCCCTTTTACCATCCAAAAACATTCATTAGAGATTCTTTGGTTCAGCCCCATTCCAAATTTAGATTCACTCCTGAAAACCCCTGACAACAGACTATGTTTGAATTGAGAGGTGTATAACACAGTATCAGATGCTATCTTCGGAACTACACAGTGCCATCCAGAAGCTGGTGACATCTACGACATAATTGCCCTGAAATAATGAATTTTAACAATAGCGGAGCTGTGTAAAAACGCAAACACGAAGCCAGCAGACAAGGGTGACAAAACAATCTATAAAAAGGATCCTCCGAGCTGGTTAATAATTAATGTGTCTGTTATCTTGCATGCTGCTATTTATTGGAGAAAATGCTACCTGGGAGATAATGCAACCGTCAGGGCAATCTGAATGTTTTCAGCCGATAGTTTAAATACTACCTGACATGTCTCTGTTTACTCGAAATCGATGCAGAGTGCTGCCGTCCTCCTTTTCATTTTCAAATTATCAGATCGCTGCCACTCCCCCTGCATTTTCTAATTAAATTTTGCATAGTTTACCAAGCACAGAAATGCTGCTCGATGATCCCATATAGAATTTGGCATTGTTGGGAGCAAGCCATAACTATACATCATTGTGTTCATTTGTGTGTGTGTTTTTCTCATGTTGACTGTGGCAGCCACTTGATTTGCCTTTCAATTATTATTTTTTTCTTATCGCAATATGATCTCTGCTCTTGAAGCTAGCGTATGAATCCGACATCACTTTCACAAAGGAAACAAAGCCACTTGATGGGCTGGCTACAAAGGCTTTTCTGAAGCTGGAATCCTCGAACACCCATTCATTAGAGATTGCAAACTCATAGCATTGTGGGCCAGTTTGGGATACGGTGCCGTGAGGATCAGAAACACCTTTCTCGGCTCTGCACAGACCATTGCTTTCACCTAGCCTATTAAAATCCTGTTTTTTAATAGATTGAATTAATCCTATATGTAAAAGGGGAAATTAAACTGTTGGTTTAATCACTTGCACTTTCATCTCGGTTTCTTCCTTGGCAATGCAAGGGTAGCTTATGACCCATTTCATTAAGGAATTATGCATCATTTGCATGGATTCGGCACAGGAAATGCACCATTAGAAGAAGTAAAGAGGGGACAGTTTGTTATGCACTTCTGGCTTCCTCTGGGTAATCACAGTCTTCATTATAAAAAAAAAATAACACACAGCTAGGCCTAGTAAAAATAACTTGGGATACTCTGGAAACATGCACATTTCACATAAGTTGGGTGTGTATGTCTGCACCATTTAGAATCAAAGAATCATAGAGTTGGAAGGATCAGCCTAGACCATTCCTGACAAGTGTTTGTCCAGCCTGTGTTAAAAGACTGCCAGTGAGGGGGAGTTCACCACCTCTCTAGGTAGCTGATTCGACTGTTGTTATTACATGATTAGTATATTAAATTATTGCAAATAACTTGTGCATTCCACATTTCATTTCATGACCTGTTTGCTAGTTTCTTTTTTACTAAGGATTTTAGCATAATTCTTTGTTAAATAGGCACTAACTCTTTGCTCTGATTGACGCTTTGAGAGGCAGCCTGAAAATGTGCCTCATTTAGGTGAATACCATGCCTCTCAAATAGAGCATAACCCATGCATAGGGTGTGTAATTCCAAAATATTGCACTTATTTCCTTAACTTGAAAACTCCAGTGGCTTTCTTATGTGTGTGTGTTTTTTCATTCAGCAAAGTTAATGGTACATTTGTGATTGACAACAGTGTTCTCTGTGTAAATCTTCATTTTTGTAAAAAATTATTGAGTTTCAGACCCCACCGCAGGTGTTGATTTGGTAATCTAAGGTATATGTGGATAGAACTACAGACAGACCAGCTGTCCCAGATCACGGCTATGTGCCAGCAACCGTCATGGAATACTTTTTAATTTTTATTCAGAGCTGCTCTTGTATCAAAATAAAGATTTGATTTGATATGATTTGTTACAATTAAAATCAGTTAGACTTAAAGATTCTCCAGGACTGAGAACTATGCCAGATCTATATTTGAGACTTTTCAGAACTCCCAGATTTCAATCAAAAGTCATAGACCAATCTCTAAAAGATAGTGACGATGGTGGCAGGCTTGCACTGAAAGAGTCTTCAAGGTAATACTGCAGTTTCATTTTCATTCGGTGTAAGAACCATGATGTCTTACACACCTTCCCGCCAATGCGTCACTCCAATTCTTTAGTTTGTGTTAGACAGGCTTCTGAAATTGTTATCCAAATTCCTTCCTGCATGTTGAAGTTCCACATTACCTTACCTTGCTTCTCAAGTCGAATGGATGAAACAGGAATTCTCCATTTTGGACTTTTCTTGCCAAATTAATTTATTGGTAGAGTGTATTATGCATGTTCAGTTTGCTACAGCTTTTCATTTCTTTAGCCTCCTTGTGTATCTGTATTCAAACTTGGTCTATACTTTCCAGTGTGCATTGATGGAAAACATGCAGATTCTTTTTTTTAGTGGTTAGATCCTACCTAGATTTCCCTGGTTGGAAGAAGGGGGAGTCATTTTTACTGCATCCCCCTTTGCGGCAGCCCAAATTGTCCCCGGAAATGCTGCTCACAGGGGATGGGGAACTGTCAGGGGACTTAAAGATCTTCCATGTGGGGGCAATTGACAAAAATTGCCCCCCCCCTTTTGCCCACTGGAATCTAGGTGAGATCCAAGTCTATGTATTCTTTTATTGATGTGTTGATAGAGCACTGCATGATTGTATGCATGGTTGTATCAAGATTTTTTTCCTATAGCAATTTACCAATGCACAAGAACCCATCCATCCATTCAGTCTCATGTACTATTGTTGTAATGTGTACAAGCAGCCACTACAAGGAGTTTCAGCTTTGGATGTTTTTAGGGATTTTTTTCTTCACTTTCTTCTGGGTTCCAGTAGCAACATGCTGATTCAATCTGGCAGATGGAGTTAAGATTGCTGAGGACTGTCTTGAACAAAGCATATTTCTGTTTTTAAATATCACCAGTATCCTGCATTCACAATATTACATATGATGATAAGGAAGAATGGAACCCACAAGTTTATCCAAAGAAAGGTGCAGAGAAAGACTTGGCTTTGTTTCATGAGTACATCTCACCGCTGGGAGAAAATGGCTGCCCCAGTGGGGACTCTTTCACAGTTTAATCAGCAGCCGCAAACTTGGGAGAAGTGCCGTAAAAATCTGACTCACTTTTCACTGCTAATGATGAAACAGATGAAGATAAAAGGAAAGCAATTCTCTTTGGAAGTGAAGAGGCTCCCACCTACAGTTTAATAAGAAAGTTGTTAACCCCTCAAAAACCGGGAGACACAACCTTTGGAGAGCTTGTAAATCTAGAGCAAACTGAGGAAGCTTTCTTAAAATTGTAATTTTGCTGCAACTCTGACACAGATGTTAAGACAGCCTGCTCTGGGGAATTAATGAATGAAAAATGCAGAGAAGACTATTGTCTTCATCACAATTAACCTTTGATTCTAGACTAAGGGTCCATGAATGCACCATTGTGTACAGAGCTGGTAAAGAAATGGATAATGCAGAATACCTGTGTGTGTGTGTGTGGGGGGGTTGTTTTGGCACTTGAAAAGATGTGGTGGGGGTACTGTAGTGCTTGGTTCTGCCGTGATGCGGGCCCTCACAGCATTTTTAAATGACCCAAGTACAGCTGTAAAATGGCTGCATCCACAGGTCTGACCCAGCTGTGTAATAGGAGGATTGTGTAATACTTAGAATTCAGTTGCCAGTGACAGCCATACAGATAAAGGCACAGAGTTACACAGATCTAGTATTATCCAAAATAATATCATTTGTTTTGAAGGGATGACTTTATTTCTTAAAAGCCAAGGAACATTATCCACATTATCAATGAAAATTAAATGTTTATGGGAACTAAATGTAGGGCATTCATATAGTAATTCAAAAACAAGGAGACCGTGTAAAAGGAACAACACCAGGGCCTCATTGGAATCACCAGAAGAATAGGATCAGTTAGGAGAAGCCTACGGGAGCCCTGGATCTAGAAGCTGCATTTTACAGTGTTGAAACAGTCTTAAAACTCTTATGGTGGCTTCTGTCCATCTTTGGGAATGGACAGATCCATTTTGGAGGGAACACATATAGACTGAACAGGTCCATTTGTAAGCAGAATGTTTCTAATACTGGTATTTTCACATTCTATTGTGTAGGCATTAGGGTTGCCAACTGCCAGGTAGTAGCAGGAGATCTCCTGCTAATTCAACTGATCTCCAGCCGATAGATATCAGATCACCTGGAGAAAAATGGCCGCTTTGGCAATTGAACTCTATGCCACTGAAGTCCCTCCCCTCCCCAAACCCCATCCTCCTCAGGCTCCGCTTCCAAAACCTCACACCGGTGGTGAAGAGGGACCTGGCAACCCTAGTAGGCATTCATACCATGGCTACAGGAGGTAGGGAAGCTACCACTGAAATAATCAAATGTGTTTTAGTACTCACAGATTTCTAGGATTTCACCTGTGTTTTCCCCATAACAACCAGCTCAAAAGAGGGGGAGGGGAGGAGCTGGTGGCAGGGCATCCCCTCCCCTACCAGAAGGTCAGCAACCTTAGGCTGGATTCAGGCCAGTAGACTGAATGTCATTACATTCCATGAACCATTTAATTTGTTGAATAGTAAACGACCTTTTATTGTTGGCTTCTGCCATTTCATGCTATGGTTTTACCATAGACTTTCTCGTGATCCCTAGGAAGGCATGATATTGCTGACAGGTGTCTCCTCATGTCCCCACTCTGCTAATCTCCAGATGGTTGCCAAATCTGGCAACCCTAATCCTACCACTCCATATATTAAGTAACACATGCTAAATAAGGTTCAGTTTAGGTCATCAGATTATGAAGTGCCTCTAAATACAAAAGAGAAACTAAGTTACCATTATTGGGAATGCTAGCACATTAGTTCCAGTAGAACGGGGATCATAGAGTTAACTGTTTATGAGGAAAAATCAAACTATCCATGTGAGTCAGGGCCGAAGTGGTAAAGATAATATCTTATTGTTGATTGTTTAATAAATGATTGCCTAAGGTCCCCATTGTTTTCACAAATATTCTTTGGCTTTACCTAGGTTTTCTTTTCTTTTCTTTCCAGAATGGCAATTTACTTGCTGCTGTCTAACAAATGTAATCAAAGAATAAGAATGTGCCAAGGTCCAGGCTCTGCCCTTGAAAAAGTCTACACTGTCATCAATAGACATGCTTAATGGTTTGACTTTAAAAGCTAGGAGTTTGTTAAAGGTTCAGATGGCAGATAAAGTAATAGATTTATGAGATAGCTGTTGAATGTTTCAGAGAGAAGCGCGTTCCAGTGCCAAAGCAGAATAGGTCAGCCAAAATATTATAGATGCTTTCATTATGAATTGTCCAGAGGTGGAACAGCTGTGGCATTGTCCACATGGAACCAAAAAAGCAGCAATCAACCCAACAACCACTGAGTGAAAAATGGCCACGGACGCCTCCATAGCATTAAAGCATGCCCAGGGATTCTTTCTCCCTAACTTCTTGAATTCACAGGCAAAAAGTGGGACAAACTCTCCTTACAAGTGTAATACAAATAGATTCCCTTTGGCAAATGTAGGCATGATATCAGAAGGGATAATTTGAAAGAGAATGTTTGGGAGTTGTTCAAGGCATCAAAATTGGGATAGTGATTTTACTGGCTTAGCAGCTGAGCTATGAATTAGAAGATACTGGACTTGACTCTCATCTCTGTCATGAATTTACTAGGCAGTCTGCTCTCTCCACCTTATCCCCTCAATCTGTAGTGGGGGGATGAACACTGATAGATTGATATATGCCTCTTTTTTCACTTAGTGGGCATGAGGTGGTTAACAATAAAGGGTGAGTTACTCCTATAACAATTAAAGTCATGAAAATAAAACATGTCCATCAAAGAAAGAACAGCTTCCAACCATAATTCAATAGTATGTACTTATTTACTGTACGTCTGGTGAACATTTTTGGAATTTTAGATGACCTTGAAAACATCATTTTATTATCCATAGGAAAGAAGCATATATTTGGCCTAGGGTTGCCATGGAGTCTGTGGGTAGGGACATGGGGAGATGCCACCAGACAATGGAGTGATATCACTTCTAGGGAAAAATCTGGAAACGATGGCAGTCCACTCTAGGAACCACCAGAAATGCTATGTTTTACCATGGAGTGTCTGGCAATTGCTATATAGGATGGATAACACTTTTGGGTTTTCCTTGGAAGTGACATCATTCTGTCTCCCGATGGATATTTCTTTAATGTTATTTTTTCCTATTGGCCACAGAAGCAGCAGTGGGAAACAGGAGCTGGGGGCAGGAGACCCTCTGCGTCTAGTGGGAAAACAGCAAGCCTAAACTGGCCCCACCCATATGGATCCTATTTCGAAACTGTTTTGTATCAGAAATAAGCCACAGTGAAGTAGTAGTACTTAAGGATGCTTGACCACCAGTTGATTTGGGTTATGTCCCGGTCCCCAGTTATTATCAGGCAGTTGATATTTTGGTGATTGATTTGACTGCTTTCAACCTTTTTTTTGCAGCTGGTTGCTGTGCTTCCTCTCAACATAGCACAGTACAGGACAATTGGCATTCATGCATGCATGTTGTCACATACCCTGATGGGGCACTCTTCTTCCTGCTTAGTCACTGCTGCATAGACCTGGCTCTGCAGTCTAAATAGAGTTAAATCAATCGTCAAGCATATCAACTGCTGGCAAATCAATGTTCTGTTAACTTTAATCCCACCGTTTGCTGCTCCTTTCAGGATTCTTTAATGATGGTAATGGCTGCTGATCATCTTGGATCTGGAGGCGTTTTGCCTAATTTTTCAAAGCACCATGGGAATGGAAGTTTCATGCTCATGTCTTTTTTTTACATTTTAAATATAAGGTAAAAATAAAATAAAATTGTGCCTTACATTGAGAATCACTCCCCAAACACAAGTGCACCCTGATCATATTGGGCAAAAATAATTCTGCTGCACAATCCCCACAACGGTGGACAGACAGTTCTAGAAAAGCCTTTCTTTCTTTCTTTCTTTCTTTCTTTCTTTCTTTCTTTCTTTCTTTCTTTCTTTCTTTCTTTCTTTCTTTCTTTCTTTCTTTCTTTCTTTCTTTCTTTCTTTCTTTCTTTCTTCATCCCAAGATAACTTTTAATGTCACAGAGACTGCTGGGCACCACTCATAGATCACATGCACCCTTCATAACACCACAAAGCACATTGGATTGTAACCACTTCAGAATGCATAAGGGAGAATCACATTTTTAAAAGCTTCCTTATGTGTGACAAAAAAAATGTACAAGTTGAAACCATAGTTTGGAAAGAAATGGGCTGGAACAGAACCTTTTTCTCAGAAGCACTAGTTTGTTTCTTCTTTCTTACTGCATTTTTTACATGGGGAAGCATTCAGCAATGGTGCCTATCACTTGAAGGCCGTAGTGGTACAGTCCATTCAACTACCTCAAGATGTGACCACATAATTTTACTCCATTTATAGGATAGACTGTAGAGTTCTGTCCATTAGATGATGATGCAGCAACTTTGTTACCCTTTTCCTTGTACTGTTTTCCTGATCTAAAAGCCCCCTCCCCCACTATTTGCCCATAGGGGGAAAACACAGAGTTATTTGTGCCAGTATGTTTCACCTTTTAGGCAACAGCAGCAGGCAACCCAAATGGGTCATGACCAACTTAGGACTGCTCTGACTGGTTGCCTTTGGATGTTTGAGCTGCTCAAAGCTAGCAAGCACAACTAGTATGTAGCTACAAAAATGTCTGCAAGTTGTTTAAACTGTTTGCTGCAAACCCCCCCCCCCTTTTCCAATAAAATATCTGGGATCAGGTCACCCTGACTGCAGTTGCCAAACCAGGTTTTGATTGCTAAATGATTTTTTGTGAATTTTGCAGCATCACTAGTAAAGTGTGGGTTGGAATTTGCAGTTAGGGTTGCCAGGTCCCTCTTCACGATTGGCGGGAGGTTTTTGGGGCGGAGCCTGATGAGGGCAGGGTTTGGGGAGGGGAGGGACTTCAGTGTGAGTAAGTGTAAAGTGATGCATATTGGGGCAAAAAATCCCAACTTCACATATACACTGATGGGATCTGTGCTGGCAGCGACAGACCAAGAAAGGGATCTTGGGGTGGTAGTGGATAGCTCAATGAAGATGTCAACCCAGTGTGCGGCTGCTGTAAAAAAGGCAAATTCCATGCTGGCCATAATTAGACGAGGAATAGAGAATAAAACTGCTGATATCATACTGCCCTTGTACAAATCTATGGTGAGATCACAATTGGAATACTGTGTACAGTTCTGGTCACCACACCTAAAAAAAGGATATTACAGAACTTGAGAAGGTGCAGAAAAGAACAACCGAAATGATTAGAGGACTAGAGCAACTGTCCTATGGGGAGCGGTTAAGACGTTTAGGGCTGTTTAGCTTGGAAAGAAGGCGGCTGAGGGGAGTCATGATAGAGGTCTATACAATTATGCATGGTTTGGAGAGTGGACAGGGAGAAGTTTTTCTCCCTCTCCCATAATACTAGAACACGGGGTCATCTGCTAAAGCTGGAGGGTGAGAGATTCAAAACAGATAAAAGGAAGTATTTTTTCACACAACGCATAGTTAAATTGTGGAACTCCCTGCCCCAGGATGTGGTGATGGCTGCCAGCTTGGAGGACTTTAAGAGAGGAGTGGACATATTCATGGAGGAGAGGGGTATTCATGGCTATTAGTTAGAAAGGATACTAGTCGTGCTGCATTCCTATTCTCTCTAGTATCAGAGGAGCATGCCTATTATTTTGAGTGCGGTGGAAAACAGGAAGGATGGTGCTGCTGCACTCGTCTTGTTAGTGGCTTTCTAGAGGCACCTGGTTGGCCACTGTCTGTGTGAACAGACTGTTGGACTAATGATGGGCCTTGGTCTGATCCAGCAGGGCCTTTCTTATGTTCTTAGGCAGAAGATTTGGTCAATAGTAGCAATGTTACTGGATATTGTGAATCCACAGATCTGATTTTTTTTTAATTCCAGTTTCTGAGAAAGGCTCTTCATCCTGAGAACAAAGTTATGAATCAGGAACACCACCAACAAATTTGTCTCAAATTGAGAACGAACTGCTGGACTTGATGGGCCTTGGTCTGATCCAGCAGGGCCTTTCTTATGTTCTTATGTTCTTAATGCCATAGAGTCCAATTGCCAAAGGAGGCCATTTTATCCAGGGGAACTGATCTCTATTGGCTGGAGATCAGTCGTAATAGCAGGAGATCTCCTGCTACTACCTATTTGCAGTGGAGCCCTAAACAGGATTACACCCTCTTCAGCCCACTGATTTAGAAATGTGCAACTCTGCTTAAGACTGCAATGTAAATGTTTGTGTTTGTAAGGCAAACAGTTGAATTTCAAATAATATAACATAGGCAATATTAGAAAGCAAATTAAACTGGGTTTAGATGTCCCCCCCCCCCCATGCTCAATGTTTTGTGCAATTGGAAGGACTAGTTTTCTTCTTCACTAAATAATCAGCTAGGTATGAATGTTCTATTATACTCATGCCACGTGGATATTTCCTTTTAGAAGCAAGGGCCATTTCTCTTCTCTAGAAGCCATTTAGATGCGTGTGAAGTATAACTTAATAATGGCTTATCTTACTTTTAAATCACAGACAATATGCAAATGAAATTCTCCTTCCAATGAAGGTCTCGCGTATTTTAAAGCTGAAGAGGCTATGACTATCCTTCTATTGTTTTGAGTAACTTCAGCAGGATTTTGATTTATCTCTTGTTTAACCTGCCTGGGTAGAATCAGGTCATAATCAGTCACATTTTCTAGATCATTTAATTCCAGCCATCCCAGATGGGTGCTGAGCTTGTTGTTAGTCCCTTGATCCATTAGAGCCACTGCCTCAGATCATCTGACAAAGGATGATCATCTTCGTCCTTTAGCTTGTCGGTCTTTCTTCTAATTCCCATAGCAAGTATATCGAGGAGAATATGCATTTCTGCCCAAATCCCTCCTCTGTTCTCTTTGGCTATTTACATGTAAGAAGCATTACGATTACTTGTAGACTCTTCTCAGCAAGCCTTGCTGTTATTTCACGTGGACTGCATCATGTTCCAAAAGTCTCTATGTGAATGTAAGAAAGCACCCAGGTGCATAATTTTAACTCGGAGCCAACTGCAGCCTCGGCTGAGTGAGGCCCCTTTATATGCTGAGAAGCTGGGCCTCAGTGAAAACAATCTGGGTCCAGTTTCCAGCCAAGCCTGCCTCCTTGAACCTAGGGCCCTGATTGGCCCTTTCAAACAGCAGGGCAGAGCCGGCTGCAACAGCATGTTCCAGGCTGCCAGAGCATAGCAGGCCTCTTCTCTACACCGGCCACATGCACAGCTGGCATTACCACGCTGCCACCGACCCGACCCACTGAGCCTTGCTGGCCCCACACTCCTCCTTCAGCTCCTGCTACTCCTTCAGCTCCGTGCTGGGTAAGTCGCACCCCCTAGGCATGGGGCCCCTACGGTAAGTCAGGGCCCTTGCATCTGCCCCAATCCCTCCTCTGTTCTCATTGGTTATTTGCATGTAAACAAGCATTATGATTACTTGGAAATTTTCTCAGCAAAGCCTTGTTTTTATTTCATGTGGACTGTATCACATTCCAAAAGTCTCTATGTGAATGTAAGAAAGCACCCAGGTGCATCGTTTTAAACACCAGGAGCCAATGCTTCCTTCGTTTTAAACTCTGTTGGATCACCATAGTTAACATTCTTCTCATGTGCATCTTTCAGTTGCATTTCAGATGTCTACGTATCAGTCAAACAATTAACACATGCCTAAGAAAAGAACAAATGTGTTGGCGTGATTTGTGTCTGAAGATTCTTTGATTCTAAAGAGATATAAATTCTCAAAACACACAGGACAGATTATGTCATTTCTCCAAAGGTTAAAATCCTTCTTATTCCCTAGGAACAAGTGTCCAGGTCACATGAATACACGGGCGCATAAAGGTGCCTTATACTGAATCAGACCATTGGTCCTATGGGGTCAAAATTGTCTACTCAGAGTGGCAGGAGCTCTCCAGGGTCTCAGGCAGAGGTCTTTCACATCACCCACTATCTGATCCTTGTTACTGGAAATGCCGGGGATTAAACCTGGTCCTTCTGCATGCGACATGGCATTATAATATTATCTGCCACTGAGCCATGGTCCCTCCCCTGACATGGTCCAACATATGTGGGAACTCTCCTACATATTCTGACATGGGTGGCCTTTTGATAACAGCAGCAAGACAGTGGGCGAAAATGCATGGTCGCTTTATCCTCCTTTAAGCCCTTTTTTAGCCAGGATCAAACGCACATTAGGTGAAACGCTTGCGTTCGATCCTGGCTGAATCCTGGCTGAAACAGGGATTAAAGGATGATAAAGCGACCATGTGTTTTCGCAGTGAGTGTACATGTGGGCAGGGCAGACAGGAACATGACAACAGCCCTCTCAGGCATTCAGGAGGAGTGAATGTCCCTGTTTCATTTCCTGGGAGATTGATTTGTGTTTCTGACAATGATTTGGTTTCTCCACTTCCCGCTGAAGATTAATTTGTATTGTTTATGCATGATGCATCATTTTCATATGCAATTTATATAAATATTTAGGTCATGGTGGCGTGGATCCACATGGGTTTTCGTGGGCACAGTTCTTTATGTCTACACAGTTCAGTTTTCCTGCTTCCTCCCCTCTTGTGGTAGACTAATATGCCCATCAGAATCCCCCAGGAATAGTATTTCAGGGGCATATCAGGCAGTTGCAGGAGGAGGAAGGCAGGGAAATCATGCTTCATGGTCACAAGGACTTGCACCCATGGAAACACTAATGTGGATCCATGCCGATGTATGTCACTTATGCATGATACATTATTGCTTTATTGATGCATGAAAAATGCATACATTTTTGCAAGAAACAATTTGAAGCAAGGAAACAGAAAGGAGCCTAATGTAATCATGGGTTCGATTTGAACACAAGAAAGAGCAGGGAAAAGAAATTGGAAATCATACTTCGTCAAAAGCGTGAGCGAGTAAGGCTGCAGTTGGGCATCCTGGTATACATTTGGCCTCCATGAAAAGTCTGAACTGGCTCAAGCCATAAGAAAGTTTGTCGTAGGTGCAGGAAGAAAGATGCAAACTGTTAGAAATATGCCTTTCAAAGAAAAAAAAAAAAAAGGACGAAGCAAATTTATTCCCGATTACAAATTAAATGAGGTCATAGAGTTGATTCATCTGAAAACAGAACAATGTGTTGCTGTCTGTTTCACTTACAAATGGGAGTGGAGAAAAATGAATTGGACATGGCATTATAATATTATTTATGAAAGATTATAGCCTGTCCAGGGAAGTCTTGAGCTCTTATGCTTCAATCTGCAGCTAATAACTTTCTCCATTATAATTAGAAGCCTGCTCTTATTAATGTCACTGTATCACAATGGGCCCTGGTCAGTTTCGGTATAAAGAAAACCATGTAGTGAGGAGACAAAACAGAGGCCATGAATATCGGGAGCCTTTTAGCCAATCTTGTCACCACTGCTCATTGGAAAAGGAATGATGGTATTTGTTAATATTCCGTTACTGTACAAACAAATTTCTTTTTCTCCTTCCTTTCCAAATTTAATAGCTAGAGATGTTCAGATGGATATTTTAAAGCTACATGAAGGCTCGGGATACATCGCAAGAGTAAGCAGTGGAAAGACTTAAGCATAAAATACAGGGCTGAGCCAAATGTTCCTCAGTGCACATTTCTCTGGGTTCCTGAACCCCCATCCCTTTGGCACCTGTTCACTGGTGTTCCCAACTGTCTGCAGCTTCAGCAGGGCCCCCTCACTCTCAGCCTTCAGTGCTATCCTCGTGTACCTATAATTCCCTACAGGAGTAAGGAGAGTCAGCCTGGCATAGTGGTTAAGAGTGTCAGACTCTAATCTGGTGAACCTGATTTGATTCCGCACTCCTCTACATGAAGCCTGTTGGGTGACCTTGGGCCAGTCGCAGTTCTCTCAGAACTCTCTCAGTCCCACCTACCTCACAAGGTGTCTGTTGCGTGGGGGGGGGGAGGAAAGGCAATTATAAGCTGAGACTCTTTAAAGGTAGAGAAAAGGCGGGGAATAAAAACCAACTCCTCTTCCTCTTCCTCCTCCTCCTCCTCCTCCTCCTCCTCTTCTTCTTCTTCTCCATTTATGCAGGGCTGTTTCCCTCACAGTCACCCCATTGACTGCTTCGGGGCTTGCTTTTGATTATGCACACCTTTCCTGTCAGAGGTCACCCCACTCTCCCCACATGATTCCGTGCATTGTCATTCATAAGAATATAAGAACATAAGAAAGGCCATGTTGGATCGGACCAAGGTCCATCAAGTCCAGCAGTCTGTTTATACAGTAGCCAACAAGGTGCCTCTAGGAAGCCCACAAATAAGATAACTGCAGCAGCATTATCCTGCATTCCCCTTCCAATAGGGTTGCAAGGTCCCTATTTGCCACTGGTGGGAAAATTTTGGGGGGTGGAGCCTGAGAAAATGCCATTTTCTCCAGGGGAATTGATCTCTATCAGCTGGAGATCAGTTGTCATAGCAGGACATCTCCAGCTATTACCTGGAGGTTGACAACCCTACCTTCCAAGCTGCCAGAAAATAAACTAAAAGAAGGTTTTTTTGATGTCTGCAAACTTCCCCCCACTCTGGTTCAGTTTATAGCTAAGAAAAATACACCTAGTCAAACAAGTGGGGGCCCTTCTGCATACACAGACTATATAAAAAGAGTTGAGTTACGAAGAGCAATTTTTGCGGCTTCTTTTCTGTGTTTGAAGCTCTGGGTCTTGAGAAGAGTTATAAGCAAGAGCACTAAATCTGCTCTTCTGTACATTGCCGACGTTTTAAATGAAAGTCGCTCCTCTGGAGCTGCCCCATAAGGTTTCTTACTAGGAGTTGACAGGAGACACATGTTGAGGAGAGAGCCGAGCTGAAACAAAATGTGTATTTTGCAGTTTTTGAGAGCTTCTAAGGGAATTCATGAAGGTCCCCCCCTCCCCATTTTCAGTGTCTGCTGTCAGATAAATATTTCTGTATGGAGTATTAGCTAACTTGTTAAGAAGAAAATACACATTAAAGGAATCATTCTCCTGCTCAAGGGAGAGTGTGATATTTCTCTCTCCCAATTTTACAGTGACTTAGAATTCTCTCTCCCAATTTTACAGTGACTTTCAAAGAACACTCTGTGCTTTTAAAATTTCAATACAACACAACTTTGTAGTCCTGACTGATCTTCCATTACTGCTGTTATAGCTGAGTTCATAGTCTGGGCCAGGATTTGGGGACTGCAAGGCGTTGTGTTCTTAATGCTAGGCATCAAAATAAGGAGGCAGCATAGTTTCAAAAGGAGCCCTGTGGTGCAGAGTGTTAAGCTGCAGTACTGCAGTCAAAAGCTCTGCTCACAACCTGAGTTCAATCCCGACGGAAGTTGGTTTCAGGTAGCCGGCTAAAGGTTGACTCAGCCTTCCATCCTTCCGAGGTTGGTCAAATGAGTACCCAGCTTGCTGGGGGTAAAGGGAAGATGACTGGGGAAGGCACTGGCAAACCACCCTGTAAACAAAGTCTGCCTAGAAAATGTTGGGATGTGATATCACCCCATGGGTCAGGAATGACCTGGTGCTTACACAGGGGACCTTTACCTTTATAGTTTCAAAGAATCATACAGTTGGAAGGGGCCACACAGGCTATCTAGTCCAACCCCCTGCTCAATGCAGGATCAGCCTAGAGCATCCCTGACAAGTGCTTGTCCATCTTCTGCTTAAAGACTGCCAGTTAAAGGGAGCTCACCACTTCCCTAGGTAGCTGATTCCACTGTCAAACAACTCTTACTGTAAAAAATAACTTTCCACCTAATATCCAGCCAGTACCTTTCCGCCCACAATTTAAACCCATTATTGCAAGTCCTATCCTCTGCTGCCCTCCTCTAAGTGAATCACCTCCCTCCTCCACCTCCTCTTCTCCAGACTAAACATTCCCAACTTCCTCAGCCTTTCCTCATACGGCTTGGTCTCAAACAGGAGAACAGTTTTTTTTTTTCCTCTGTCGGGAGCTGCAGTGAGAATAGCTTCCTTTCCCCCTGTTCCTGCCCACACCAAGTCCTGCGGTGGACTAGGGCAGTCTAAAATATTAAAACTGCCCAGTAAGACACAGGAATACAAAATCCAAGCCTTTGCCAAAAAGTAGCCTTTGTTAATCAGAAAATGTTCTGCAGAACAGAACAATTTTGCAAACCTTGCAGAAAGCCAACCTTATATTCTTTGTCAGGAAGACCATCCCATGAGACTGGTGTTGCCCCAAGAAAGGGCATGGTCTTCCCGTTATTGCCATGTACTCTACTGTTCTGCTCAGCAAAATCTGAACCCTTCCCTATATTCTAAAAAGCCATCCTCCAGCTTAAGTGGCACTTATACCAGAGGAAGATCCAGGTAAGGTGGAGGAATGCCCTAAGGGTGAAAGAAGGCTTCAAACTTTGCTGAGTGAAGTACAGGATATATGCCATGGTTTCTATCTGGCAGATGAAAGGCACCACTAGGCAGGACCTATGGATAGGGTTGCCAGTTACAGGTTGGGAAATACCTAGAGATACTGGGGGTGGAGCCTGAGGAGGGTGAGATTTGGGGAGGTACTTCAATGGGGTATAATGCCATAGATATGGTTGCCAACCTCCAGGTACTAGCTGGAGCTCTCCTGCTATTACAAATTATCTCCAGCCATGTCACCTAGTTCAAGCCAGTACCTTTTGTACCTATTGGAGCTACCTTTATACCTACTGAAAGTTTCATGTCAGACTCACTTTGTGTGGCTCCCTTCTGAAGGGTACCTGCTCACCTGTCCTTGGGCTCCCTTACAGCCACCTGTGTCATACAGTTAGCTCTTGATGCACTTTTAACTCCCATTGACTTTAATGGGAGAGTTCAACATGTGCTTACATCTTTCCCACTGAACTCAATGGAACATTAAAACACATAGACTTGGAAGAATTGTGCCCAGTATGTAATATTGAATGGGATTGTTCCCTGTGATAAAAAGTCTAGTATCCACGAAGTCTTTCCCTGGACTAATAATTAGATTAGAATTACGTTTCCAAAGCCCATTTTCACCTATTAATAGACCAAATTTAATTTTTTTCTGCTTGAAATCCATCAGTTCCAGAACAAGGCTCTTATACACCTTTGTGACAGTAAAATTAAAGACATGGAAAATTGCAGCAACTTTACTTCTTACTCCTTGAAAGGCTGCTATAATTCACCAAAGAGACAGCTTTGCAATCCATTTACGGCAAGCACATTGCTAATGGGTTATTGTTTCGGAGACTAGTGACTGATAGAAAAAATACAACTCCCTTCTCTCTGTTTTATGTGTCAGGAGAGGCAAAGAAGAAATGTATTCTATGGTACCTAAATGTATTTTATTCTTGTATCCATACAGGCCACTTAGTTTAATATTTGAATTTTCATCTATTATGAAACAAAATCACATAGTTTCCCAGAGAGCTTGCTTTAAAGGCTCTTCGTTGCACCAGAGGGATACTTTGCATAGATTTGAATGCATGTTTAAAGTAGAAGAGTGAATATATTTATCACAATGCTGAGTGGTTATGTATGTGCCTCCTTTAAAGTTTGTTTAAAACTACTTCTGGTCCACCTTTCTCCCACAAAGCAGGACTCAAGGTAGTTTACAAGAAAAGTCATTCTAAAGAGTGTAGAGATTAAGGTGTTGGACTATGACCTGAGAAACCCAAGTTCAGATCCCTACTTGTGCCATGGAATCTTGCTGGGCGACCTTGAGCCAGTCACATGCTCTCAGCCCCAATCCTGGCTAATATTTGGATGGGAGACCTCCAAGGAATACCAGAGTCGTGATGCGGAGGCAGACAATGGTAAACCACCTCTGCACATCTCTTGCCTTGAACACCCTACAGGGTTGCCATAAGTCAGCTGTGACTTGAGGTGGGGGGAGGACTATAATAATGCAGTACAGCGCCACTAAAATCTCCCATGACATGGCTCGGGTGGAACATGTTATCACAGTTCTTTTCCCCCAGGTAGAAGTTCTGTCAGTGCTTCTCCTTCATCCCAGTTGGAACTCTCCTTGGGAAACAGCATACTCCTGTAGGCAAAAGTAGCATCTTAGGCCCAGGAGAGGATGGGGGCGAGTTGCTTCTCTCTCAGCCCTGACTGGGACTCTGTCTCCTCTGGAAGAAGAAGACTCCTGAGGTAAAATTCTCATAAGAACTAATATTTAAAAGTGTCTTGAGCAGCATTCTGGAGGGTCAGCATATAAATGTCCCTAATGAATTAATGTTTTGGGAGCAGAATATCATAAGGGCCTATACAAATGCACTTGTTTGCCCAGGTTTCTGTTTGGGGTCCCTTAACCATTAGAGTTCAAGTTGGTAGGTACCTGATAGGGCCTTTTTACCAACCTGAAGAAAGCTTGCTTACTTAGCTCTGTACTCCTGGCCTTCCTTAGCATTGTAAATACCTTTTTGTTTCTGATGGCATGTGGGAGTACAGTAGGGTTGCTAGGTGGGTGGTATTGGTGGGCAATTGCCTGCCAATCCACCCAGCCGCTCCGGAGCTGTGGCTGTGCGTGCGCAGGCATGCACATGTGATAATGGCACTTCCGATTTTACTTCCAGAAGTGCAGCATTGCCATGGCTGATTTTGTACTCAAACCTCCACAATTAGGGGGTTTGAGTGTTAAATCAGTCGTGGCGATGTGGCACTTCCAGAAGTAAAACTGGAAGTGCTGTCGTGTGCACAAGCGCCTGCTTCAGCCCCGCCCCCTAAAACCTCCTGCCATTCAGGAGGGGATCCTGGCAACCCTAGAGTACAGTCTATATCTCTATCAACTATCATCTGTATCTATATCTAGGAACATTTACATCATGACAGTCAAAATATGCACACATTACATTGGTCTTGTGTGGTCCAATACAGGGCAAACATCCTCTTCCTAAAAATACATATTTTCAAACAGGGACATGCAAATCTATAAATAAGGAACATTAAAGCCAACCCCCATTTCTATCC
Source organism: Euleptes europaea (assembly GCF_029931775.1). NCBI lineage: Eukaryota > Metazoa > Chordata > Lepidosauria > Squamata > Sphaerodactylidae > Euleptes > Euleptes europaea. The sequence goes on from NC_079317.1 coordinate 28,122,947, forward strand.
AGACCTGCACAGCTTGTGGCCAGCCATGCTGAATGCAGTGTAAGCACTATGTTAGATACTTGACGTCCCCTCCTTTTTTTCCAGTTTCTGCCAGGAAGCAAATACAGATTTATTGAACACTGGTGGGCTGTGATATTGATCAGCATTCAGCAGGTTGTGTCTTGTCAAAGCACCTTGCGGTGTAGTCTGTGACCTTGAAACAGAATACAAGGTCTTCCTCTCTTCCTGCATGGGCAAATGCTATTGGACGTAGGGTTGCCGACCTGCAGGTACTAGCTGGAGATCTCCTGCTACGACAACTGATCTCCAGGCAATAGAGATCAGTTCATCTGGAAAAAATGCCCGCTTTGGCAATTGGACTCTATGGCAAAGAAGTCCCTCCTCCCCAAACCACACCCTCCTCAGGCTCCACCCCAAAAACCTCCTGCCGGTGGCAAAGGGGGACCTGGCAACCCTAATTTGACTATTTGGACCATAAAGGAAAAATGATGGGAACCTTGGCTTACCAAGCTAATAAATGGAGGCCACTAGTCACTGAAAATTGAGGCATGTCCGCTGAGCAACTGGATGCTGGGACATCATTGGAACAGTGTGGATAATATAACAGAGGCTAAGCAGCAGAGCTTGAGAAAGAAAAGGAACAGCACACCAAGAGGAAGAGAAAGAGGCAGTGTCCATTTTCAGAACTGCGGGGCCTTTCAGTAATGACAATCCCTTGAAAACCTTCACTGAAGGTTTTACTTCAATTTCATTTGCTACTTACATAAAAAGACACATACCTTTTTCTTTCCAGCTGAGCAGTCTTCATCTTCTGGGCAGATACACCTGCCTTATTTGAAAAGAGAAAGTTGGTGGGAGTTATAAAGGAGATAAAATTGTTTTTTGATTGATTTCCTCAGGAATAAACTTTGATAAGAGCTTCACTGCATGAGCCTGTATTTGAGAATAACTTGCTGTGCATTCTGAGAGGTAACAAGAGTGTGACTTTGCACTTTCTTCTTCCATAGTTGATCCACGCCATATCTTATATAAAGAGGGATAGGGGAAGGCAGGAGGAAGAGCTTTTAAATGGGTTTCTCTTCTCCCTCCTGCTTATCCATGTCAGTCTATGCAACAAGGCAAATAAAGGTCCAAGTGTGGTGTCAGGTAGTGAACCAGGAAAACCAAGATTCAAGTCCTCAATGAACCATGAAGCTTTCTGGGTAATGCTGGTATAGTCACTCTCTTAGCCTAATCCACTTCACAGGGCTGTTGTGAAGTGAGGGGGGAAACCATGTATTTCTTGAAGAAAGGGCAAGATAGGGGGGAAATGATACCAGTAACATAAAAATAACAGCCTTTGTAGATTATCTTTTTCAGATTTTCCTCCAGATGCACAAGAATTTGTCAGTCTCTTTCCCCCATTCTGTATATACTAAACATATGTAAAGTTAATCAACATCTGCCTTATGAGCCAAAAATGCAAAATAGGCACAAAAATTGCCAATGAAATCTTACCGCAGAAGAACCACTAAGGATTGCTTATGCTTCTAGCAGAAGTGTGTCTCAGTCTGGCAAAAGAGTATACAAATGGTAGAGAAAGGAAGCATATGACATCCTGGATTCATTCTGTAAATACACAGGGGTGGGGGGAGTCCTAGGAACTTGTTTCTTTATTTTTTCCTGAGAAAATTCCCTGTTTCTCTCTTGAGAACCATCCTTCAGTGTATGGACACGGAGGAACCGTTGCCATAAGGTGAACAGCAGAGAGAAAAAGAAAGGGTGTGTGTTGGTTGTGTTGGCGGAGAGTATATATTTGTGTTGGTGGAGGTTATACACTTGTGTGTTGGTGGAGAGTATATATTTCCTTCTCTAATATTGCCTGCATGATTGAACTAGTTTGGTTTCTTGTTGTGGAGCTGGGAATTCCTGATTTAGAAATAATAATTCATTTGAATCAGCTCCCTTCACCACACTACAGGATCCACCCCACCCCCCACCTCATTTTAGTTGTACACATAAGCGTCCAGTTTTAAAATTAAATTTTGGTAACAGGAAATAACTTTAGAATCACATAAACAGTTATGGAAACATCTGTGTAGAGTAATCAGCAATTATGTCGTGTGTGTTTTTGAGTGCTCTGCAGCATTATGTTAGTAATGCTTACAACAGCTCTGTGGGGAAAGGCCAGTCCTGTTGTTGCCAATAGGGGGCTAAAATTGAGATAATGTCTGCTTCTGCCTAGGTGACCCAGTCAGGGGGCTGGGCTGAGTTTACCACCAGAGACTTCCTGGTTTGCAGCTCTTTGGGACTGTATCTCACAACAGCTCTCTAGGGTTCCTAGGGTCATGTTAGAGACCTGATAAATCACACCAGGGGTGGGAGCTGTGGCTTTGTGATAGAGCATCTGCTTTACATGCAGAAGGTCCCAGGTTTAATCTCTGGCATCTCCAGTTAAAAGGGATTTGGAAGTAGGTGATCTGAAAGAACTCTACCTTAGTACCTGGAGAGCCACTGCCAGTCAGAGTAGATAGCACTGACCTGGATAGTCTGATTCAGTAGCCCTGAGCACATGACCTCTCCTCACATTCAACTAACACAAGAAGAAGAGCAGGCAGGAGTGTGCTGGCCCCACCTCTGACTCCTAGGGTTGCCAATGTCCAGATACCATCTGGAGATCTCCTGCTATTACAAATGAATAGAGAAAATGGAGAAAACGGCTGGAGAAAATGGCTGCTTTGGCAATTGGACTCTATGGCATTGAATACATGAAGCTGGCTTATACTGAATCAGTATTATCTACTCAGACCGGCAGTGGCTCTCCAGGGTCTGAGGCAGAGGTCTTTCATATCACCTACTTGCCTAGTCCCTTTAACTGGAGATGCCGGGGATTGAACCTGGGACCTTTTGCATGCCAAGCAGATGCTCTACCACTGAGCTATGGCATTGAAGTCCCTCCCCTCCCTAAACCCTCCTCAAACTTCACCCCAAAAATCCCCAGGTAATTCCCACTCGAAGCTGGCAACCTTAAGGTGGTGGCTGGAGATCTCTCACTATTACAATTGATCTCCAGGCGACAGAGATCAGTTCACCTGGAGAAAATGGCTGCTTTGGAAATTGGACTCTATGGCATTTTATGCAGGGACATTTCCTCACAGTCACCTCCATCGATTGCTTTGGGGCTTCCATTTGATTATGCATGCCTTTTCCACCCATCAGAGTTTGCCTCACTCTTCCCGCGCATTTTGCCCACATTTTCCAGATTCTGGAAAACATGGGCAAAACATGCGGGAAGACCAAGGTGACCTCTGATGGGCAGAAAAGGCATGCATAATCAAAAGGAAGCCCTGAAGCAGTTGGCAGGGGTTACCCTGGGGAAACGTCCCTGCATAAAAGGTCTCAGTCACTGAGGTCCCTCCCCTCTCCAAACCCCACCCTCCTCAGGCTCCAACCCCAAAATCTCCAGGTATTTCCCCACCTGGAGCTAGCTACCCTACTGACTCCATGCAACTGTTGGCTCATCAGCACTGTACGGACACACGGAGGAAATGTCATTGCATATATATATCCCATCCTATGATCAGGGATGCTGCTTCCTGAATGTTCCTGATCTTGGGGAAGGAACACTGCTTCTTCTGCACATTTGAACTGTGCTCATGAGCTGGTTATTACAGAGAGGCAAATGGTGCGGCCAGCATCATCATGCTAGCTCCCACACTCTCTGTGTTGGCTGAACAGGCATGCACCCAGGGCTAGTGTCAGGCAGCTGTGTGAAGAAAGAACACTGACAAGAGCCAATGGAATAGCAGTGTGAGGTCTTGGAATATACAGGGGAATACCAGAGACAGATGGTCCCATTTGGGGATGGCTATGATGACTATGGATTGATTAAAAAAATGCAGGTGTTGTGTTTTGGTCACACTCTGAAAAAAAAATCATATTTACATTAACAAATCCAACTGCATTCTTCTGTATTAATGAAACGTAACAAAATATTCAAACTGGTGCCTGTTTTTGCATCATCTGAGAAAATGGCACAGGAATGTAATAAAAGAAGCAAAATGTTTGCCAAAGAAATTTGTCAAAGAAAATCGGCTGGATGAAAATGGAAAAGAAATGGAAAAATACATGCTTGTGCATTGTTATTCCCATTTCATCTACTGAGATCCCCCTGGAAACAGTTAGGACCAGCAAACTGGACTCCCTAAGATTCTGGAAGTAAGAGACAACAACTGCAATCAGAATAAAAAACGCTTGTCTCTTGGACTGGTTTGTCTGTATCCATCTTGGATAAGATGGGTTTTAAATCTAAATAATAAACATTAGAACTGCCCTTCTTGGATCTAGTTATGCTTGGAAACCTGTTCATTAGTCATGAAGAGGGAGTTGACTGTCTGTGAGCTGATCAAATGCATTCAAATTAATTCAAATTAATTCAGTTGTGTGTGTCTGTATTAATCTGCGTTCTTGTACAATTGGATTGCCTTCTCACAGCAGCTGCCTCCAATTAAAAAAAGGCAATGGGGCAAAAAGGGGAGGGATGTTTGAGACTTTTTGTTTGAGACATGCTACTTAGAGGCTCTATGTGGCTTCAGTGTCTGTCTGCCCATGAATCATCATGTGATCAGTTCTTGCAATCATTGCAGAATCAGATGTCCCTGATCCTTTACGCCCTAAAAACAGGCAATGCAATTGACCCAATGTCCATCATTTAAAAGATGCATCCAAACTGTAGTGTTCAAATAGGAAACGAATTGCAAGTGATTCCATGATTGACAAATAGGTAACTTTAATGATACCATCATTGCCCCAGGGGATATGTGCCTATTCAGCTGATAATTGAGAAGATTTAATCAAATTTGTTGCTTGGTTCTTGTAGGTTATCCGGGCTGTGTGACCGTGGTCTTGGTATTTTCTTGACGTTTCGCCAGCAGCTGTGGCAGGCATCTTCAGAGGAGTAACACTGAAAGACAGTGTCTCTCAGTGTCAAGTGTGTAGGAAGAGTAATATATAGTCAGAAGGGGGTTGGGTTTGAGCTGAGTCATTGTCCTGCAAAGTATCAAAGGTAATGTGCTAATCATTGTCCTGTAAGTATCAAGATAATGTGCTAATGAGGGTGTGGTATGTTAATGTGGAACCATTGTATCCTGAAGTGATCTGTTAACATGTGGAGTCCAAAGCTAATCCACATGGCTATTGTGGACTGTAGTCTTTGTTAGTCTGGAGCTTTTCAGGACAGGAAGCCAAGCCTTATTCATTCTTAAACTCTCTTCTTTTCTGATGTTTATGAATTTCAATGGCTTCTCTGTGCAATCTGACAAAATAGTTGGTAGAATTGTCCAGTATTTCAGTGTCTCGGAATAAGACCCTGTGTCCTGTTTGGGTCAGTCCATATTCAGCCACTGCTGATTCCTCAGGTTGGCCAAGTCTGCAGTATCTTTCATGTTCTTTTATCCTTGTTTGTATGCTGCGTTGTGTGGTCCCAATGTAAATTTGCCCACAACTGCAAGGTATACGATATTAGGGCTGTTGAAAATTTTTTTGGGGTATAGTTCGGATTCGGCTGAATTCGGCCCATCTGGATTCAGGATATGCCAAAGTCCGAACTCCCCCACTTTGGGTCCATGCAATTCGGCGCCAATTCAAAGTTCGGGAAAAAAATTCGGCCGAATAAAGCCATTAAAAACACAACTGCGCCTTTCCACGGCTCCGGGGGGGGCATTTTTTGGGGTAGAGGTCCCAAACTTTCAGCGGAGCTTCAAAGGACCCTTCTTGCCAGACCCCCCAAGTTTTGTAACGGTTGGGTCAGGGGGGGCTGAGATATGGGCCCTGAAAGGAGTCCCCCCACCCTTAATGTGCATCTCTGAGCAGAGCTTGCCGCCCACGCACAAAGCTCCCAGCCCCGACAAACAGCTGAGCTGCAATGAGCAAGGGCGGGGCAGGTGCGAAGAAGTTTGCAAAGCAACACAACTGCAAAGCAACACAACTGCAAAGCAATACAACCATGCAAAGCAACACGTTTGCAACCATGCAAAGCAACACCTGACACCTGGGAGTTTGCAAACCATGGAAAGGGACAGAGGCAGCTAGCTATGCATAATGAGCAGGAGGGGGTGGAATTTCCCCTTTTGTATCGGACTCGGGACCAGGAAAATGCATTCTTTAAGTCACCATTTGAAAACCAGTTTTGAGCAAGCATCAAAATAGACCTAACCGATCTTATGAATGAGGGAAAACCTGAGGACACACAACTGAAGCCCCCCTCAAACCATGGAGAGAGAGACTCGAGGGGGCACACACACCCCAGGCAGAACGGGCAAAAGCTTTGTTTGGCTTCCCCCCCACCCACAGAAACTGCTCCCTCCCCACACACACACAGACTCTGCTTCCCCCCCCACACACACACACAGGAGAAAAATTATAGATTAAAGCCCCCAAAGGGGTCTTACTATGGCTGTCTTCTGTTCCATCAGGAGAGGCTGGGAGGACTGGGTAATCCAATACAATTCTATTTAAGCACGGGAGGTTTTGCCTTGGATTTGCCGCTCTGGAGATGCATACAGGATCGGGTGATCCATTCATCCCAATATCTCGGGACCCCTGACCCAATGTTTACAAAACTTGGGGGGTCTCTTAAGAAGTCTCGTCTGAAGCTATGCTGAACGTTTTGGGGCTGCACCCCCCCAAATGCACCCTCTGCAGCCACGGAAACAGAAAAGGGGGGAGCCCATATTTCTGCCCCCACTGAACCCATCTTTACAAAACTTGGGGGGTCTCTTAAGAAGACTCGTCTGAAGCTATGCTGAAAGTTTGGGGTATCTACCCCCCAAAAAGCGCCCCCTGCAGCCACAGAAATGGAAAAGGGGGGAGGGAAAAGGGGTGGAGCCCATATCTCGGGACCCCCTGACCCAATGTTTACAAAACCTGGGGGGTCTCTTAAGAAGGCTCGTCTGAAGCTTCGCTGAAAGTTTGGGGTCTCTACCACCAAAAATGCACCCCCTGCAGCCACAGAAAGGAGCAAATGTGCACACGCACCCCCCCCCCACGAGGATTTCTCTCTCTTTCTCTCCCCGGCCAGGCCGTGCAGCAGCTGATTCCTCCAGTACTCAATCCTGACTGATTGGCCAGAAGAAGACCCAGCTTGGCCACCTATTGGCCGGGGGAGGAGAATGCTGCTTACTGACGGTTATGCTGCTGTGCCCCGAATTTGTCTAATTTATTCGTGAACTCCTGAACTCGCTGAATTCGGCTCCCATGTTTTCCCGCCATTTTTGAGTTTGGTTCGTCCCAAACTAAAAACCGCCGAATTAGGGGAAATTCAGCTGTTTTTCGGTTCGGGCCTGTTGTATTTTTTGGGTGGGTTTAAACACTGTTTGTAGGTTATGTTTTTTCAAAAGTTTCTCCATCCTATCAGTGACTTCTTTAATAAATGACAAGAATACCTTTCCTATGGGAGACTGTTTTTCCTGAGTTTTCTGATTTTTGTTTGGTTTGATGGCCCTTCTGATTTAATTTCTGGAATAGCCGTTTGCTAGCAGTGCGTGATTTAGATTATTAATTTCTTCCTTGAGAAACTGTGGTTCACAGATCCGTCTTGCACGGTCCATTAATGTTTTGATTATTCCTCTTTTCTGTCGGGGGTGGTGGTTGGAGTTTTTGTGTAAGTAGCAATCTGTGTGAGTTGGTTTCCGGTAGACCTTGTGACCTAATTGAAAGTTTGTTTTACGGATGACAAGGGTATCAAGAAATGGTAGTTTACCCTCAATTTCTTTTTCCTTGGTAAATTGAATGTTTGGATGGATATTATTGAGATGGTTTAGAAAGTCCATTAATTTTTCTTCACTATGGCTCCAAATAGTAAATGTATCATCCACGAACCTGAACCAGACTGTAGGTTTGTAAGGTGCCGATTCTAATGCTGTCTTTTCAAAATATTCCATGTAAAAGTTTGCTATTACTGGACTGAGAGGACTTCTTATAGCTACTCTATCAATCTGTTCATAAAATTCTTTATCCCATAGAAAATAACTTGTTGTCAAACTGGGTGACCTTGGGCTAGTTGCAGTTCTCTCCAAACTATTTCAGCCCCATCTACCTCACAAGGTGTCTGTTGTGGGGAGAGGAGGGAAGGCAATTGTAAACCATTCTGAGACTCCTTTAAAAGGTAAAGAAAAAGCAGGGTATAAATCCCAACTCTTCTTCTTCTTCATTTCATGTAACTGAGGAAGTTTGATCAAAGTAAGTTCATCTGGCATTTGTGTGTCAAAGTTCTCAATAGACATCACTATTTTCCACATATGTATCTATTGCCTATGCTCTTAATTTTTAAGGGCTTTAAATAGTGTTTCCATGGGTGTGCAGGGTCCACAAACCATGCTTTTCCAGCCTCCCATGTCCTCCTTCTGGAGCAGCCTGAAATGCCGCCCTGGAGTTCAGGGGGCTTTTTGAGTAGTAGCAGGAGACGGGAAGTGGGAAACTTGGGTTCTTTGGGGGCAAGCCCCTGTGCCAGCAACGCTAGTCTGGAACGAAGCCAATATCTCCTGATTCTTAAGGGCAATTTTCAGTCTTCAGGTTTTATTTATTTATTTAAATATTTATCTAAAATATTTAATGCAGGATTGAAGGCAGGTAATAACAATGATACAAAATATAATAAAACTGCATACAATCAGACAAAAATGCACAAGCCTGGATCACTGAAGATTGTGCCCTAGGTATAGTCAATAGATCTTGCTGAGAAGAGTAAATTTGCCATGTGGGAACATTGAAGGAGAGGTGGTGATTCAAATACATGGGCCCCAGGTCATTAATGACTTTAAAGGCAAGCACCAGATTCTTGAATTGGACTGGAAATTAAAGTCAGCCATGGAAGGGAACTCAGAATAGGAGTAAACTGATCCTGATGAATGATCTGTCATATTTTGCACCAGCTGAAGTTTCATGATCATCTTCAAGGGCCACTCCACTTAGAGTGCTGTAGCCTTTGTGTAACTGTAGTATGGTTCAGCAAAGCCAGATCGGGTGTTTGCAAACAGGGAGCCAGATTTCTAACCAAACAAAGCTGGAAGAAAGCATTTCTCTCTCTCTGTTGTTATCATCTGTTTCTCTAACAGGAGAGGAGGATCCAACAAGATTCCCTGTTTCTTAACAGAGTCTCTCAATGAAAGTTGCACTCCATCGATGGTAGGGGGAACAATTGCATTTAAAGTTAATTCAGTGTTAAACTCATGTCTGTGTAATCTAATACAGGGAAGTGCCTACTTCTGAGAACCGCATGACTACATTGGTGAAGAAAACCTTCAGTTATTTATGGTGTTCTCATGTCCTACTTGAGGCTTCTGGCAATACAGAATTGTACAGGAAGTGTTTTGAGCCTGTCTCAGATTTCATCTATCCATCTATCCTGTGAGGCAAAAAAGAGTGCACAGAGGGGTGGGAGGAAGAGAATAACTTAAAAATATTAATAAGTGAATTTGGTTGTCATGGGAACCAATTGTCTCAGGTGCTCTGTTCCCATACAACTATTCACTCCCTGGCTCATATTTATTATTCAAGGGGAATAACTGACTGGGGAAAAAAAGAAAATTGGTTGTCACCAAAAGGACAAGACACTCAGTTGAATTGGACTCATTGGTATGCAATGAAAATTAATTTAGAAGGATGGAACATGGGCACTTTGATGGACCGGAGGCTGTCCTGCCCCTGAAGGGAAAACCAGCCACTCAGAGGAGCCCATGGGAGTGCTGTTCCAGTCACCTTCGAGAAGGGAACAAAGGAGAACAGGGAGCTAAGTTCTGCCTCAGGGAGAGAGCAGTGGCAGCTCAGGTCTGGCTCAGGAAAAAGAGCAGACAGAGTAGTGTGGCAGAGGGGGTTAGCTCTATCTCTGAGAGAGAAGAGAGTGCTCGATTGTTAGGCCTGTCTCTAGTGATGAGCAGACCTTATCACACATGATCACATGAAGCTGCCTTATACTGAATCAGACCCTTGGTCCATCAAAGTCAGTATTGTCTACTCAGACGGGCAGTGGCTCTCCAGGGTCTCAGGCAGAGGTCTTTCACATCACCTACTTGCCTAGTCCCTTTAACTGGAGATGCCAGGGATTGAACCTGGGACCTTCTGCGTGCAAAGCAGATGCTCTACCAATTGAGCCACAGCTTAGTCTGACTCTGGGGAAAGGACAGGCTGGCGTGGGTAGAATCCTGTGTGTAAGAGAGGATCCAACCTAGTGGCTAGTCAATAAAAGTCTGTTTGTGCCTGAAAGCACTGTAGAAAAGTCTACAACTACTTTCTGAAGTCATAACCAGTTTAAATGTTTGTGCCTCAGCCAGGTTTCTACTTTGTCTGTCTGGAGACGTGTGCTGCTGGTTCGTTCCTTTAAAACCAACCTGTAAATAAATAAATCTTCTAACTTGTTCATATATTAATCCAGCCTCGGTGATCTTAATCTCCTTGAGCAGCACAAAACTTACCTCACAGCAGCACACCCAAAACCTGTATACTTGCTACCTGTAGGACACCTGGAAATGGAGGGGAAGGTTTATAGTTCAAAACAAACATAGATCCCAAAAATCTTAGGAGGCTATGTGCGTCCCCTCAGTAGGAAAAAAGAAAAGGCTTGTCACAGCATCTCTAAATTGATTTGCATTTGGGTTGTTGGTTCTGGTTTTTTCCTGTCTGCCATCAATATGAAAATGTATGGAAAGGGCTGCAGGCAGAAAAGGTGGAAACAAACCAGAATTCTAAAACTATAATAGCTTTGAAATCTTTATAAAGGAATGCATATGAGGCTTTCACCCTTGTCTAAATTCATTGCTTCAAAATGTGACATGGGCTATATTGCTCAAGGCTGGTGAAATCAACAAGGCAATTGCAGCAGATTATATCTTGGCCATGAAAATGTGGGAAATCCCAGGTCATAGTAAAAGGCTACACGGAGAGGCAGTTGTTTAGAGATCTGGGAAGGCAGAAAGGTGGTAACGCTAGGTCTAACCAAGTGGCTGGAGTCTACAAATTATTAGCACTTTCTCGGGTGGCTACATGTCCCATGGGACAGGATTTCAGCAGCTCTCGCGTGACTTCTAGTTATTCGAAGCCACACCTACCGTATATACTCGGGTATAAGCCGACCCGAGTATAAGCCGACCCCCCAAATTAGAGGCCAGAAAAGGGAATTTCTTATTGACCCGCGTATAAGCCGAGGGGCAGTAAGAAATTCCTTTACCCGCAATGCTGCGCTCTAAAATGGCGGCCGCCATTTTAGAGTGCAGGGCCCCTGCCCCAGGTCGCCCTCCTGCCGCCTCCCAGGCCCTCCCGACCCACCCCAACCCCAGTGCCATCCAAGGGGGGGAGGGGGAAAAGCCCCTGAACCCCTACTTACCTGGAGAGGCGGTGAAGAGGCGGCGGCGCGTCCTTCCTGGGCCGGCAGGAGGCCCCTCCAGGCCGCTGCCGGCCAGAGGAAGGCTCCCAGGCGCGTGGGCGGTAGCGGCATGACGGGCAGGGGCCTCCCATGGCCCCTCCCAACGGGGAAAATGCGGCGGGGGCCGGGGAGGGCCGGGGCAGCCTTCCTGCGACTGCAGAGAGGCTGCCCAGGGCCCCTCCCGGCATGGGAAAATGGCGGCGGGGGCCGGGGGGGCAGGGCAGCTTCCCTGCGGCAGCAGAGAGGCTGCCCAGGGCCCCTCCCGGCGTGGGAAAATGGTGGCGGGGGCCTGGGGGGGCCAGGGCAGTCTCTCTGCGGCTGCAGAGAGGCTGCCCAGGGCCCCTCCCGGCGGGGGAAAATGCCGGCGGGGGCCGGGGGGGCCAGGGCAGTCTCTCTGCGGCTGCAGAGAGGCTGCCCAAGACCCCTCCCGGCGGGAGAAAATGGCGGTGGCTCGGCGGTGGCGGTAAGTTCCCCCCTCCCTCCTCCCTCCTTTCCCCTTCTACCGTATTGACCCGTGTATAAGCTGAGGCCGGCTTTTTCAGCCCTTTTTTTGGGCTGAAAAACTCGGCTTATACGGTATATACGGTAACCTCCTTGGAAGCAAAAGTTCAAAAACAGTACATAACACTTTTCTTTCTGATCACCTGTATTGTTGTGCATAATGATCTGTACAGAGTAATTACCCCCCCAGAGGTTATCCTCGGGTTTTTCTGGTCACAAGATCCTGTCTGGGAGCCATATTGATACAATGGGTAATTTCTCCTTCCCTCCCTCTGTTCATTTGTTCTTCTATTACAGTTCCTGGGCCTCAAGGGAGGAAAGAGAAAAGTCCCTAAGATCAGCATCCCTGCATGTGAGACATCCCCTCCACCACACAGGAAGTCTGCTGTTTTGCTTCAAATTGGTATGGTAAAAACAAGCACCTGTTCCTTTCCCTAGTCTGAAGGCAGAACTATGGCACTTCTTTGCTCTGAAGTAGTAAGTCATATCCTTTTGTGGAATGTACAGGAAAGTATTGACAGGAAATGTGCAGGAAAGTATCTACAGAATATGCTGTTACTTTTGGTGGTGGAAAGTGCTGTCAAGTCACAGCCAACTTACAGTTGGACCCCATAGGGTTTTCAAGGCAAGAGACTTCAGAGGTGTACTAACCCTGGACTGCCTTGGTGGTCTCCCATTCATGCACTAACCAGGGTTAACCCTACTTAGCTTCCAAGATCTGACTAGATCAGGCTAGCCTGGGCCATCCAGATCAGGACTTCTTTCAACCCCTGAATAAAACCTACATGATTCTAGTTAGTGCCACTTAATAGCACATCCTTACATAACCTGGCATGTTCAGAAGATAACCCATAGGCAGTCAAAATGATATTGGTTACCTTGATTCATACAAATGTTACCCACTTTCCAAACAGTAAAACAAAACAAAGCCAAATCCAGAAATTATGTCTTTCCAAATTAGAAAATGATGCATTTTCTACATATATATATATATATATATATATATATATATATATATATATATATATATATATATATATATATATATATATATATATAAAAAGCAAGGATTTTCAGCTAGTGACAAAAATAGTGACACCATTTGTTGCCTGAAAATTCTTTCTTCCTGGCTTTCCCATCACCTAAGATATTATGTTTACAAATGAAAACTCTCACCTATAGGTGGCAGCAAACTTACACTACAAGGAAAAGCCAGGCTTTTCAATTACTTTCAATTACTCGTTCATAATAATTTTACCTTGGTAAAGAAAGGAATGCATACAGATTATCGGACAGTGGCAGAGTGGGGGAGTGACAGAGAAAATATATTGCTGTACTAGACCATAATTCGAGCTGCTGAGCAAAAGATCGGGGGGCAAAGAAAGGATTTGAAAGCTAAAGCAAAGACACCCGTCAGACAAACGCTTGATGCTTGCCTCTGCACATTCAAACCATTTAGTGTTTCCCAACTATAAATCTACCACTTGCAGTTAAGCGGCTTTTTTAAAATTCCAGCACAATGCAGTGTTCAACAAATAGAGACAACAGGCTTTTTCAACCATCTATTTTGTTCTTGTGTGATTTCTCAGTTGCAAATATATCTAAATTTTAAAAATGCCCCTTTTCTTATTCTGCCAGCAATGTATCCAGTCTAGGGATGTTGATGATGGGGTCTGCTAATCATGTACTCATGATTAGGTGGGCATGCTTCAAGAGACCAATTAGCCAGTGCATTAGGTTTCAATGGCTGAAAGTGATCACGAAATGTGCTCTCGCCGTGGTCCTTTTATCTCCTGATCCCCTTTTAAAGAATCATTGCAGTATTTTAAGGAAAGATTAAATTCAATTTATCGAAAGGCGAGCCCATTAAACCCTTGCTACGCACTGCATTCCACACATCTATTTCATAGCCCAAGCCTGTTTTCGTACAGAGATAATAGAAGCTAATGAAGGGAGATGCTATTAGAGAAAACAAGGGTTCAACGATCATCAGAACCATCAATATTTGTGTATTAGACCCGAGGACTTATTCACTGGTTTATTAGTAAGACTATATGAGCCAGAAAGTGTTTTATATAAAATTATTCACATTTGGGAGAAGGAAAAAATTATGCACATCCCTCTTTTTTTTAACAAGCAGCTGAACAGGACAGAACGAAATCCCAGAGAAATGGTATAATTGTCTGATAAAATCATTTATCATTTGTAATGTTTAGATTCTTTACCAGTTGTTTGGGGGGGGGGGGCAGCCATGGCATAGCCAAGCTCATCTTTCTTGAGAACTACCTCACCCCACTGCTTGTTTTCACTTAACAGTCGAATTGTCCTAAAGATTTGTATTGTCCAGGCAAATTAACATTTTGAAACCCCAACTTGGGTCATTTATGTTGAGTTATGTAACAGAACAATACTGACTTTGATGGACCAAGGGTCTGATTTAATATAAGGCAGCTTCATGTGTTCATGTGGTATAGCCCGATCTCGTCAGATCTCGGAAGCGAAGCAGGCTCAGCACTTGGAAGGGAGACCATCAAGGAAGACTCTGCAGAGGAAGTCAATGGCAAACCACCTCTGCTTCTCACTTGCCTTGAAAGCCCCTTGCTAGGGTTGCCATAAGTCAGCTGCAACTTGAGGGCACTTTACACATACACACACACACATTCTACACCGGAAGAAATGCAAAGCTTCTGGGGATATGAAGCCAGCAAATGAGTTGACAAGGGGTCTGTTCCTTACACTGTGATTCTGTTGTATACGCAATGCAATGTATATACAGGGTAGGATTGACAACCTCCAGGTGGTGGCTGGAGATCTCTCGCTATTACAAGTGATCTCCAGCTGATAGAGATCAGTTCACCTGGGGAAAATGGCTGCTTTGGCAATTGGACTCTATTGCATTGAAGTCCCTTCCCTCTCCAAACCCCGCCCTCCTCGGGCTCTGCCCCCAGCATCTCCAGGTATTTCCCAACCTGGAGCTAGCAACCCTAATACAGGGATACTGGTTCATGCTAGTGGTTCATTGCTGTGTACTTATATGAAAGAGATCACAAGAAGAGCCCTGCTAGATCACACCAGTGGACTGTCTAGCCTAGCACTGCCTATGCCACACAGTGGACATCTAGTTGCCCAGGAGAGCCAAAAAACAGAGCCACGAATCCTGTCTATCTGGAGGGAAACTCATACAGCTCCCTTTGGATTTTACCAACTAAAGTCTTCTATCTACTTTTAAACACATGACGCTACCTTGTACAGGTCTGTCAAGGTCTATCCAAGGACTGCCAGATCAGTACAAACAAAAAAAACACCCTTGAAATACCTGTTTAATCAAACATGACATTGGGACAAAAAAGAAAGAAAGAAAAAGGAATGTATACATCATAGAAAAGACTGGCTTCGAGTCTTCGAAAAACGATGGCTTGTTTTGCAGCTGAAATCTACCTCAGGTTGTTACATTGGGTGACTCTTTGAAGACAATCTGCCGTTTTGGCTGGATGCTTTAGCGACAAGTGTGACAAGCTGTGTCTAGGTAGCGGTGGGGTGATGGACAAGATTCATAATAGGAAGTTGCAGCAGAAAGCACCAGTAAATGGGTTGGCTTGTTGAGCTAAACATGCAAGAAATATTGGGAAAGTGTTCGCAGCTATGTCTGAAAAATATATTTCTGGTTAGGTTTATGCTTTTTTTTTTTTTTTAGTTTATTTTATTGAGGTGGTTTATAATTTGGTTATATTATTCACCATATTTGGCTGGTTCTTTTTAATATATATACAATGTTAACATTTTATTATATACAATGTGAACATTCTTTGGTCTTAAGGATTCCTTTTATTATGACAGATTGCGAAACCGTCTCTCTGTAGCTGCATATTCAGAAACAAATCACATTTGATTGTGACTGTGGAGCAGAAGCAAAGGGTACAATGACACAGGTAGCAGCAGGCATAATTCTTAATGGCTGCAGTCATCAGGGACAATTAGCAGCTACAGTCTCTCTTCCACTGGTATTTGCTGATGGCCTGTGATCCCACTGGTATGCCCTAAGTACATCCTTCTGCTTCCTCCTCCATAAGTAAGTGGCTGCTGTTCATTCCACATAGAAAGGGAAGCTCTGAACTGGGGATGTGGTTGCAATAGAAAGGAAGAGCTTCAGAGATGATGTGAAGGAGGAAATGAAGAAGAAGAACTGGTTTTGATATGCTGATTTTCTCTACCTTTTAAGGAGAATCAAGCTGTTTTACAATCTCCTTCCCTTCCTCTCCCCACAACAGACACCTTGTGAGGTAGGTGGGGATGAGAGAGTTCAGAGAGAACTGTGACTGTCCCAAGGTCACCCAGCAGGCTTCATGTGGAGGAGTGGGGAAACCAACCCAGTTCACCAGATCAGAGCCACTGCTCATGTGGAGGAGTGAGGAATCACACCCAGTTCTCCAGATTAGAATCCACCACTCTTAACTACTATACCACACTGGCTCTCTATAATAGTCATGAGTTCTGTGGGGGGCAGAGAGACCCAGAGGGATATTGGGTGTGAGGCAGAGAGAGAGAAAGCCAGTGGGTGTGCTAAATGAGAAAGGAGAGAAAGGAACCTAGAAGAATGTTGAAGGAAAGTAAACCAGAGAAATGTAGATGCATGGTGGTATACAAGCTGGAGGGAAAAGAAAGAGCTGAAGAGGAAAGGTTTGAAGCAAGAGGCTAGAGTTTCCATCTCCCTGCAGTGTTCTTTCTGCTTTTGAAATTTCAAGGACCATTCACTAGATCATCCATAAAGCTATACTACATTAGGAAGAGAGAATGTCATTGGCTTGACCAAACTGAGCTGTTTTTATGGTCTTCTATAGATGCAGGAATCAGGACCTCAACTGAAAAAATGTTCCAAGTCACAAAAAGTGAACACACAGGGGGCTGATACACACATCCCAGTTTATCACTGACATCCTGGTTGGTTAAGTTCATCACCTTCCCTTCTTCCTTTCTCTCTCACCGTTGCACCAGTATGTTGTTGTGCACCAACAAACCCCAGGACCAAGGTCCTTTCTTTTTACTATGTGTATCTGTGGATGAGGGAGGATCAAGAAGTCTTCATGGATAAAGTATTACTAGTCTCCTCATCTCTCATAATGACTCCTGGAGGCTAACTAATCCCAGATTGCATGTATAAATTTTGGGAATCACTAACTTCTTTACTGCAATCACACTGGGATTGAGACCAAATATTCCATAGAATATTCCATAGAATAGCCCCAATTGGGACTCTGGCCTTCCAATACTTTGGGGCTTTGCTTTGATTATGCTTGCATTTTCTGACCTTCAGAGGTTGCCTCACTGTCCTGTGCATTCCCACACATTTCCTCTGGGTTTTCTGGATGCTGGCTAAACACGAATCCAGACAACGTGGGCAAAACGCATGGGGAGAGCGAGGCAACCTCTGATGGTCGGAAAATGCAAGCATAATCAAAGCAAAGCCCTGCAGTAGCCAGTGGGGTGACCGTGAGGAAACAGCCATGCACAAATGGCCTCTGTTGTGGGAACCTTATCCTTGTGCATTCTTATCCTGCTCCCTATGATGGATTCTTTTATTACCACATTTCAGAATACTCCTGTTCTTTCATATAAGAAACAAGGCAGGAAAAAAATGACCACGGAGAAGGGGTGGAGAATTCCAGGACTGTATTAGGTGTTAGTGCATTCCCATTCGTTGGTCATCAGCAAGTTATGTGCATAGGTCAGGACTTAATTCATCTTCTGCACACCCATTTAGTGCATATGTCCCTTAGATCTATTTTTGTAATGCTCAGCAGTGTCTCATTTTGTTCTTATTGGAAAGTGATTAAAGGTGAATGGAAGGCAACAGCTCTGCCTTGCAGGCCTAATGAAAGAATTGAAGAAACATTCACAGCATTCTCATGGGGCAGTGTGGTAGCCTAATGGAAGAATACTTGTTTTGCATATAGAAAGTCCCAGGACCAATACATGATATCTCTTGTTAAAAGGATCTCAGATAGCAGGGCTACGAGAGGCCCAGATGTTTGGGAACAAGAAAGGACACATACAGGACAAGATGGTCTGACTCATCATAAGGAAGGCTGCAGTGTTCTTTTTCCAAAATTCATTTTCCTATAAACAGGCACATTTTTATCACTGTACTCAGCTTTCAAATAAAATCAATCCAGTTTTAATCCAGACTTAATTTCTAATCTATATAATGTACAAGAAAAGAACATTTCTTAGGACTTGGTGTATTTGACTTTGAAGCCACAGAGGTTCAGAAAAGAAATGTAGCACCTCTCAGGGTTGACTTTGTCAACAATTCTATTTAAAGCTTCTAAGCATAAGGCAGAAATTCATGAACGACATGTGTAGCAAGTGGCTGAAAAGCCATATATCTTCAATTTCTGCCTGGAAACATCTTTAAAGTTAATATCTAACTGAAAGACCCAAACAAAATAGGGGTGCATAGTCTAATTTCTAATGAGTACAATGGACAACATATTTATTTTTCTCAGAGTATAGAAGTCATGGTTTCACTTGCAATTTCCATGCATTTGGACCCAAGGAAGGTAAGTAGCTTAAATGTCCTCTTAAACCACAGGGTCCCCCCCACCCATTCTAGAAGATGACAGACAGACAGACAGACAGACAGACAGACAGACAGACAGACAGAGAGCATATCGCATGTTGTCGGCGATGTGATGACGGCACTTCTGGAAGTGACATCAACATGTCAACAGTGTTGATGCCTCAACCTCAATTTGTGCCTGGTAAAACACTCCTTCCCCTCCCCATGCCAGTTGTCAGAGGATACCTGGCAACCCTACCTGGTATACATAGGCAGAAGATCCCCAATTAATTGCCCAAAAGATGTATGTGGGGCCTTACATGTGTAAAGGACGCTTTGCATGTTATAGCCCCTGCATGGCACCTATTTGGGTAACAGTGCAGAGGATTGAGCTTGGGACCTTTTGCATTCAAAGCAGATGCTCTAACATTGATCCATGGATTCGTTATAGAGGGAAGAGGCCTTGCAATATCATAGCCTTGACTCTAGATGCCATCTGAGGTAGCAAGAGTTTCAACTCTTTTGACTGGAAACCTTTGAGCCATGGCTAGACTATTACAATCACAGTTCTCAGTTTGAATGACTCAAGCCATTCTTGAAATAGTGTCAGCGCATATAGTAGACTTGCTTTGTTTTGCTCATTTTGGGATCCCCAAAATGCAGACGTTGATCACTTCTCTAAATGCAGGGGTTTTTTTTTTTGCATGCAGGACTGTGTTACCAGTTGGGATGAGCTGATATAATGAATGTAAAATAAATAAGTGCATTTTGTTTCATTTTGCTTTGTTTTATTTTAATTGCCAGCAATTTTGGTTTGTCTTTGGCTCCATCCACACATCATTGGATATTGTACTATTGTTCTGCTATAGCAATCATTTGCAAATAGACTGTCTTGTTCACATGGGAAAATCCAGTTGCAAATGATTGCTATATCAGAAAGACAGTATAACATCCGATGATGTGTAGATGCAACCTTAGTTTTGTTGCTGTTGGTGATTATGCTTTGTTTCTTTCATACCAGTTTACACCCTTTTATGTCATTTTAATACCATTTTATGCCATTGATCCATTATATGATATTCATATGCATTGGGATGCAAAATACCATTGGAGAACACATTCATTTTAATAGGAAAAAATTGCACAGATTTAGGGTAAATAATTTCTCTGAAAACTTCCGCTAGGGACGCTGATCTGAGCGCCACGTTTCTCGGGGGCTCCCGAGAGAACCAAGAAACGTTTGAACTTGGGGGCAAATGTTTTGCACCCCACCTCAGTTCTAATTAGTGGACCGAGGAACAGGAACACCCCTGCTGCCTTCAAGAGCAGTCTGATCCCCAGTTTTTCTGAGAGAGTCTTCGGACGACTCTCGGAATCCTGGAAGAGGTCCCACCGGCCTGAGGGGGGAACACTGCCGAAAACGTCTCTTTGGAATTAGGCTCAGATCTCCCCTTTGCTCAGATCCAAAAAAATAAAATTTTCCTTATGTACTTGTCCAGTCCATTGAATATGTGGGTTTCTGGCATTAAGTCAATTTAGTAATCTATTGTAATGTTCCATACTATCCAGAACCATGAAGGCGTCATCCAAAAAACGAAAATAAACAAAAATATTAGATGCAAAAGGACAATTATTGTATATATATATAATTTCTCATATGCTGCCATATATATATTAGCAAGGGAAGGTGCACAAGAGCACCCCATCGCCATGCCCTTTGCAAAAAAAAATCTCGTCTTGAAATCAAGGAGATCTAACAAAAAATTAGAAGGGGGAATTTTTTCTTGACGTGCTTCCAGCAGTTCCACTATTATTGCACGTATTTGATCCAAAGGAATATTTGATATAGGGACGTTACATTCAATGTAACTAAAACAGCACCCACTGGAACGGAGACACTCTCAATTTGTTAATAAAGTCTTTACTGTCAAGAATATAAGAAGGAGTATCCTTTGAAAATTCAAGTAAATAATATTGCAAAAATTGTGCCAAAGGTTCAGTTACACTTTGGTTACCTGAGACAATGGGCCGACCTGGTGGATTTATCAGGTTTTATGTATTTTGGGTAATGAGTAGAAAATAGCCATGCGGGGATGTTGATTAATTAGGAAGTCTGCTTACTTTTTAGTAATGTAGTCCATTGCCAGACCTTCATGAACTACCGTTCGAATTGACAGCATAACATTTGACGTTGGATCTTGATTCAATTTATGGTAGGTACCTCATGAGCATCACTGGAACAACACAACAGTTTATTTTTATTCTCTTTGTGAACATGCTGCAAATGGCTGTTAAAATTAATATATGCTCCTTGTATATGCTTTATATGTATCCCACAGTGTTGGCAGAAAAGAGTCTGTGGTGATATTATCCTGCCCCGATTCTTGTATCTTGCTCCTTCTTAAAGGTTGGAGAGCCCTGACCTGGATAGCCCAGGCTAGCTTGATCTTGTCAGATCTCGGAAGCTATGCAAGATTGGCCCTGGCTAGTATTTGAATGGGAGACCTCCAAGGAATACCAGGATCACGATGCAAAGGCAGGCAATGGCAATCCACCTCTGAACGACCCTTGCCTTGAAGCCCTACGGGGTTGCTATATGTGACTTGATAACACTTTCCACCACCAAAGTTGGAGAGCTTCATTTTGGCAAAATTTTATCTATTTGCTGCATTAAAAAATATTAATCTCTCTCTCCCCCCCCCCACCCAAGCATTGATAGTCTACATAACTGGAGCCTGATCTGAAACTCTTTATGCCTCACTTTTCATAATTTGCACCTGTCTTTGAGGTGAGAATCAATTCAAGAATATCAGAGAAGTGGAACATAGTAAAATCTAAAATCCCTTTTAGTCCCATTTCCCTCTCTACATGTCAATACTTTTTTAAGCCTCTTTGCTGGTAATTGGGGACATTTTCATGATGGCCAAAAGCTGAGACCTCTTCAATCTATATATATCCATTACCCCATTCAGATCTCCTATAATCAATTTGTCTCTAAATAGAATATATTTCTGTAACAAATTTCCTAAAGAAAGCTTTCTGAAATTCAGCTGGGGCATCAACGGACATTAAAGTACATTATTCTCTTGCAGAATAGCCTTTGACCGAAACAAATCTTCCTTCTGGGTCAGATTTCATTTCATAAAGTATAAATTTTAAGTTATTTTTTGCCTAAATCAATGTACTTTTATATTTCTCTGGGGCAGTTCATCCATAGATCTTTATGCATCAATACTGTCTCTGTAGTTTTAATGTACATCTCTTGAATAAATATTGTCTGCTTACATTTTCTTGATGCAGATGACTGTTTTCCTTCTCTCTATTGTAGCATTAAGTCCATTATAATTGGAAAATTTACTATTCAGTTATCAAATGGAACAAGTTTAGACAATATTGGAAAGCTGAATTAGCCTGCACAGGCTAAGAGGTAGAGCCACGGCTCAGCAGTACAGCATATGCTTTGCCAGAGTTCAAGGCCCCAGGTTTCATCCCTGGCATCTCTAGAGAAAAAGGATCATATAGCAGGTGAAGCTGACTGTCAGGGTAGACAGCACTGGCCTTGATAGACCAACTGTCTGTCTGCTTGAGTATTCAAGGCAGCAAGGAGGAAGTTTCATTTTTTAAGTTCATTTGCCAAGAGAAGCAATAAAGAGATCAGAATCTGGCATTGTAACAAATTGTGGTTTGTTTCTTACCTACAAACCACAATTTTAACCCTT
Organism: Euleptes europaea; assembly: GCF_029931775.1. Classification (NCBI taxonomy): domain Eukaryota; kingdom Metazoa; phylum Chordata; class Lepidosauria; order Squamata; family Sphaerodactylidae; genus Euleptes; species Euleptes europaea. Next base: position 28,145,118 of record NC_079317.1, read on the forward strand.
ACTTACTCAACATCCTGATTCAGATGTCACAACAAATTGTGATCAGATTGATGAGTTCCTAAACCACAGTGTCAGCAGTCTCAATGTGATGTCTGAAGACAGAAAGAAAGGAGGAGGAGGGAGGGGAACGCCTAAAGTCATATTCTCTTCATGAGCCTATCATCCCCCCCCCCAATATCTGAATGCAGCCGAGGTCTTATTATCTCTGTAGTGTTCATATATATATTCTCCACCATTTCCCCCTAGGATCATCCTGTTTAATGGAGCCAAATGGAGATATATTAAAATTCCCCCCTCCTTTTTTTTTTTAAGAAATGGGTACGGTTGCCAGCGTCTAGGTACTAGCAGGAGATCTCCTGCTGTTACAACTGATCTCCAGCCAATAGAGATCAGTTCACCTGGAGAAAATGGTCGCTTTGGCAATTGGACTCTATGGCAATGAAGTCCCTCCCCAAACCCTGCCCTCCTCAGGCTCTGCCCCCAAAACCTCCCACCAGTGGCGAAGAATGATCTGACAACCATAGAAATGGGAAAAGAGGCAACATAGGAAAGAGTTAAATTAGATCTATTTCTAGTAAAGTTCAGACAGGTTAACAGTAGGGGTATGTTGTAGTGTCTCTGTACATTGTCCTTGAATACCTCTACATCCTGCTGGGCCAGGCACTTGGTGCCCTACCTCTACCTAGCCACCTTGATCCATGTGACAGTCACCTCCAGGCTAGATTACTGTAACTTGCTCTACATAGCGCTGCCCTTGAAAATGATTCAGAAACTCCAGCTGGTACAAAATGCCGCAGCAAGGGTCCTGAGAGAGACTCTACTGAGGGCCCATATTCAGCCAGCGCTACGTCAGCTGCACTAGCTCCAGCTGGAATACTGGATCAGGCTCAAGGTTCTGTTTTTAACCTTTAAAGCCTTACATGGTCTGGGACCTTTGTATCTGCGGGACTGCCTCTCCTGGTATACCCCTCAGAGAGCATTATGTCCTGCTAATAACAACATCCTGGTGGTCCCTGGTCCAAAGAGTGTCCAGCTGTCCTCAAGAAGAGAGAGTTGAAGAGTTTTTTTTTAATATGCCAACTTTCTCTACCACATAAGGAAGAATAAAACTGGCTTACAATCACCTTCCCTTCCCCTCCCCACAACAGAAAACCTGTAAGGTAGGTGGGGCTGAGAGAGCTCTAAAAGAGCTGTGACTAGCCTAAGGTCACCCAGCTGGCTTTATGTGGAGGAGTGGGAAAATCAACCCAGTTCACCAGATTAGCATCTGCCGCTCACGTGGAGGAATGGGGGAACAAACCTGGTTCTCCAGATCAGAGTTCACCACTCCAAACCACTGCTCTTAACCACTACACCATGCTGGCTCTTGACTAGGGCCAGGGTTTTTTTGGCTCTGGCCCCTGCCTGCTGTGCTGGAACTCCCTCTCCAACAAGACCAGGGCCCTGCGGGACCTCAAGGCATTCTGCAGGGCCTGTTAAACAGAGTTATTACCCCAGGCCTACAGTTGAGGGCAGCTATGGCTTTCCATCTGTGCTGGCCTCCCTACCATCCCATCCTTTTCCTTCTGTAAATTGTTCCAATTAAATGTGGAGGACCTGACAGTCCTTTTAGGCCCTTCAGCGGTCCCTATGCCTTAACAATGAGAGTCATCTGAAATTTTTTCTGTATATTATTCAACTTAATTATTGTATAGGGTGGGTAAATTGCTTATTTTCTTTTGTGATTTTGTTGTACTTTATCACATTTTATATATTAAGTATTGGGTTGTTAGCCGCCCTGAGCCCGACCTTGGCCAAGGATTGAGGGAGGGATAAAAATCTAAACAAACAAACAAACAAATAAGAGAATAGAAGTTGTATTCTAGCAGTGGAGACAACCCTTTGATCACTAGATCCAAAATTAGGGTTGCCAGGTCCCTCTTTGCCACTGGTGGGAGGTTTTTGGGGTGGAGCCTGAGGAGGGCGAGGCTTGGGGAGGGGAGGGACTTCAATGCCATTGATTCCAATTGCCAAAGCAGCCATTTTTCTCCAGGTGAACTGATCTCTGTCGGCTGGAGATCAGTTGTAAAAGCAGGAGATCTCCAGCCTCCACCTGAAGGTTGGCAATCCTACCCCAAACCCATTTTAGTTCATATATGTAACACCATTCCCATACTTGGATGCGAAGGGAACAGTTAATGTATAAATCCATCTTAATTCAAATATGTGACGCCATTCCCATTTTAATTCAAATCCATTTTAATTCAAAAATCCATTTGAATTCAAATATGTAACGCCATTCCCATACCCATCTTCTGAATGCTAAGGAAACCGTTAACATAGACACAGCTAATTATCTCATTGGCACTACCTCCCGGAACCCACTTGTTGCTTTCCCGCCAGATGTAACATCTCCATATGTTATTCCAATATATACTTGTCAAAAAGCAGCTACAGGTGACTGAGCAGAAAGTTGACATGCAGACGCCGGGAACTACTGATTTCTGTAAATTATTCCCTGGAAATACACAGCTTACAAAAGGAAATCAAACAAAGAGCCATTCTGGCAGGGAGAGGTGCTTTGCCCACGAAGTGTGTGAAGCTAATTATGTGTATTCTCCCAGACACAAGCCCCTCGTAAAAGTCAGTCAACAAGCAGATACATTGCTTCCCCATCTAAGTCTTTTGTTTAGTTTCCCCCCCTCCGTCTGTAACATTCCTACCATGCGGTTTGTTTAGCAATTTACTACAGCTGTGCCTAGTCAAGATGTATGGACTACTTTGAGACAGAGTTCAGAGAAAAAAGAATTCCTGCGTAAATGCAGAGAACAGAGCTGAAATGGACCTTGGAAAGAAAACTTCTAAAAAATGGTACTAATCCTTATTTACTTATAAAAAAATCAGCTGTTCCTATGGGTGTGAAAGCTGGACAATGAAGGAAGCTGCCAGGAAAAAAGTAGATTCCTTTGAAATGTGGTGTTGGAAGAGGGTGTTACGAATACCGTGGACACCCCCCCCAAAAAAAAATCAGTGGGTTCTAGATCAAATCAAGCCTGAACTGTCCCTAGAAGCTAAAATAACTAAACTGAGAGTATCGTACTTTGGTCACATTATGAGAAGACAGGAGTCATTGGAAAAGACAATAATGTTAGGAAAAGTTGAAGGCAGCAGGAAAAGAGGAAGACCAACATGACATGGATTGGCTCTATAAAGGAAGCCTCGGCCCTCAGTTTGCAAGACCTGAGCAAGGCTATTAATGATAGGACGTTTGGCAGACATTGATTCATAGGGAGTCAGAAGCAACTTGACAGCACTTAACATATACACATATACATGGGAGGGGACTAGCGTTGCCAATCTCCATGTAGTGGCTGGAGATATCCCACTATTACAACTGATCTCCAGGCAACAGAGATCAATTCCGTGGGAGAAAATGGCCGCTTTGGCAACTGGACTCTATGACATTAAAGTCCCTGCTGGTAATGAAGACGGACCTAGCAACCCTACCTGGAGATCAGCTGTAATAGCAAAAGATCTCCAGCTACCACCTGGAGGTTGGCAACCCTATTCATCAAGCTGAGCATGACTCACATAGGCTGGAAGGTACCTTTCCTGGGTCGAGTGTGCCTTTCATGGGCCAGGAGCTGCCTTTCCCAGGCTGCGAGTGCCCCTTCTACCCTGGGCTGGACTTGCCCAAGTGTATGTGTGCGTGTGTGGGAGCAGTGGCCTACCAGGAAGTTCCCCAGTGTCTATAATGGCCAGTCCACCCCTGCTCTGTGGACCTCTGGAACCCCACTCCAAGCAACAGGAGTTATAATAGAGACCAAGCTGAACTTGCCCACATCTGTGGATAGGGTAAATGGAAAAGAGAAACTGATTTAAACACCCAAGCAGGTATGCAGAATTATACTGGTATGGTTGCCAACCTCCAGGTACTAGCAGGAGATCTCCTGCTATTACAACTGATCTCCAGCTGATAGAGAAAATGGCCGCTAGGAATTGGATTCTATGGCAGTGAACTCCCTCCCCTCCCCAAACTCTTCCCTCCTCAGGCTCTGCCCCCAAAACCTCCCACCAGTGGTGAAGAGGGACCTGGCAACCCAATATACTGGCAGCATTATGAGTATTCCTTTTTCACATGGAGGCAGAGGGTTGGCAAGGGAGAGAAATCACTAAGGAGATTGTTGGTAGCTTCTAGCTTGAGTCTTGCTGCTGATACTTACCCTGGGCTGCTGGTACTTACCAACTAAAAGCTATCAAGGAGAAAACCAAAGCTGTTACTGAGATTCATTTTCAGGTATCTGTCTCCCAATACAGATGGCTAAAAAGAGAAGGTAAACAGAAGCTGAAACAATTTAAAGAAATAATTTAAAAAGAAAAAATCCCTACTTTGGTAAATGGGAAAAAAACCTTCATTTATATTTTTTTCCTACTGAATGACCTCAGGCCTTAGCTTAATGTAATGACTTTCTCTCCTCCTGTTTGAGTCCATTTATTGCTACTTAAAATGCAAATTCTGGAAATACACATCTGGAAACTGTGGATTCCAACACTGTCAGCACTACTCCATTAAAAATCCAGTAATTCCGAACTGGAAAATCTGGAGAGAAATTCAGCAGAGGAGGATTGTGTATACATTCCTTACTTCTTACTAAACAATCGAGAATCTTGACTATCAATAGGGTGGCCAGGTACCCCCTCTCCTCCTGCAGAAGGTTTTTTGGGGTGGGGCTGGGGTGGAGATCATGCGTGTGGCCGCATTGAAGCGATTATGTCACTTCTGGTTTACACCCGGAAGCACCGCATCGTGACAGGCCACTTTACCACTCAAATGCTTTGAGTGGTAAAGCGGCCCATCATGATGTGGCATTTTGGGGTGTAAACGGAGATGATGTAATCATGTTGGCGCAGCCGTGTGTGCTCCTGAGCCACTTCTGAGCCAGTGGGCAATTGGCCGCCAATCCAAGCGATTGGCAACCCTAAATATTAAACTTAAATCCTGAGAAAATTTTTTGTTCAGAATAGGGTTGCCAACCTCCAAGTGGTGGGTAGAGATCTCCCACTATTACAACTGATCTCCAGGTGACAGAAATCTGTTCCCCTGGAGAAAATGGCCGCTTTGGCAAATGGACTCTATGGCATTGAAGTCTCTCCCCTCTCCAAACCCCGCCCTCCTCAGGCTCCACCTCCAAAGTCTCCATGTTTTTCCCAACCCAGAGCTGGCAACCCTAGATGATACAGAGCAGTTCCCTTTGAAAAATAGGATTGCCTGGCAACCGGCAGTAAGGGTAGGGCTGGGACATGGAAGGGCACAATGTCAGCTATGCTACTATGGCACTTTGGCACTTTCTGGGAAAACCTGGAAGTGATGAAGGGTTGCTCTAGGAATGACCAGAAACTCTATGGTAAAGTTTCAGTCTAATTTCGGGTTTATTTTCGGTCCGGGTATATCAATATTTACATCCCTAATAAGCAGCTGTGTTTATGAAACGATCCACAAAACTATTGCAAGATTGGTCAACAAGAAAGTCCTAGATGTTAGATCTGTGGTGGTCAGTCATGCATGCCAGAAATCATACGGTATTGCTGTCATCCAATATTTAGCATATTTACGTGAACCACATTCCCTATGGGTAGGTTTGCCAGCTCTGGGTTGGGAAATACCTGGAGATTTTTGGGGCAAAGCCTGAGGAGGGCAGGGTTTGGGGAGGGGAGAGACTTCAATGTCATACAGTCCAATTGCGAAAGCAGCCATTTTCTCCAGGTGAACTGATCTCTATTGGCTGGAGATCAGTTGTAATAGCAGGAGATCTCCAGCTAGTACCTGGAGATTAGCAACCCTACTTATGGGCAAGGTGGATCTGAACATGAATCAATTTTTTGTCTCTATCTGGGATTTGTGTCAAGTATTCAGCATAAACGGGATTCCTTAAGCTTTCCTTGTTCATAAGAAGCCTTGTAGGTATAAGGAATACTTCTGAAAAGTTTTATGTTCGGTTTCTTAACTTTTAGTGGGTCAGCAGCATCACTGACTTCTTTGGCCCTAACTGAATTATTTAGTGTGTGTGCTGTTAACTTGCTTTTTAGGATTGGTTACCTAAAGAAAACCACCTAATTTTATTGCCCATTGACATTGCTAAACACTAAGAAAATATTTGAGCTCTAAGTGGAATTTAAACTTTTGTTTAATAATCAGATCTCTAGCCATTTATTAAACCACTTCCTTCAATGTTAACAATTATATTTTACTCTTTTCAATAGCTTGCTTGAAGCCATTTCTTAGTCTTGGAAAGCGTATTAAGGGAAAAGAATTCATCTAGATGTGAAATTCATAAAATTGAAGCAAAATATAAAGCAAACCACCCAGAACTATTGGATAGACGTTACAGTCCCAGTGTGTGTATTATCTTTGGAATTCCTACTTTGAAGCACATTCAGATGTCTGAATTGCCATAAATCATTTAAAAATGAACATATGTTTTCGATGAAAAATATTTTGGAGTGTCTGCTTAAAAAAAAGAGAGAACCTTCCAAATACCTCAAAACACTTTAAGAACAAAATGTTCTTTTTACTTTACTGTTTTGTTATTCCTTTCAACACAACTTTACATAAAAGAAAGGTTTGGTAAAGGGCAACTGAATTAGTCAAGGAAGAAAAATAAGCAAAATCATGTATTGCAGTCTTTATATATAGCATATGTTGATAGAATATTATTGCAGCATCCCCAATGTCCCCTCACTGTATTAACTTTTCCCTTGGAATGACACTGAGGATGCATTTTGCTTACACTCAGAGGGTTAATTTCAGTGATTCATCAGCAAAAGGCAGTGATATTTTTCTTAATGCCTTCCCCTCAGCAGTCCTTTCCAACAATGGGAAAGATGAATCCTGGGGTTGCTGGACACATGTGGACTAATAGCCACATGGGCTGGGACACAGGAATTTGGAGGGGATGGAGATGGAGTTGTTCTTCTTGACTCTTCTGTCAGCAGACCTGGGTCAGGGACAGGGTTTCCCACCTCCAGGTACTAGCTGGAGATCTGCTATTACAACTGATCTCCAGCCGATAGAAATCAGTTCACCTGGAGAAAATGGCCATTTTCTCCAGGTGAACTGATCTCCATCAGCTGGAGATCAGTTGTAATAGCAAAAGATCTCCAACCACCACCTGGAGGTTGGCAATCGTAAACCCAAATTTCAACTGAAGTATGAAACTCTCTCTATGGAGACCAACGGTGCTAATAGGGCTGTTAACATCCGGGGGGGGTGTGTGTGTGAAGATTTCCTGGAATTACAATGGACAGAAATTAGTTCCCATGGAGAAAATGGGTACTTTGGAGGGTACTTTGGAGGCTACTCCATGGCATTAATACACTGCTGAGTTCCCTCCCCTCTCCAAACCCCACCCTTTCCAGGTTCCACCCTCAAATCGCCAGGATTTTTTCAAACTGGAGATGGCAACCCTATATAATGCCTCCACTCCACTGAGCACACTACCGACAGAGCTCAGCAGGCTACAGGTGTTTGCTTCCTCATTTTTCTAGCCTGGAGCTGCATACCATATCTTTAAGATTGCTAGGTCCTCCCTCTCTTCCAGCGGGAGGTTTTTGTGGTGGAGTTGAGGCAGGGATCACAACTGGGAGTTTGAGTGGTAAAAGGCACCTTGTGATGCTGCGCTTCCGGGTTTAAACCGGAAATGATGCTATTGTGTTGGTGCAGCCTTGCGCACACTCAATCCCTGCTTTCGAGCTGGGCAGTGGATTGGCGGGCAATTGCCCACCAGTCAAAGCAACCTGGCAACCCTACATATTTTGTTGTTTTCAACAAAGGGGCCTAAAGGCATGGAATTTGATACTGGGTATACAGTTCAGAATCCCGAGAACTTTAAATTTCATTTTTAAAGCAAATCACTGATCTTCAAAGATAGGTTTCAGCATGAGAACATGTGGGCAGAGCTTCAGTGCCCTGCATGGCTCCTTACCAAGTCTATAGCTAGTTAAAAAGGTAAAGGTAAAGGTCCCCTGTGTAAGCACCGGGTCATTCCTGACCCATTAGGTGACATCACATCCCGTTGTTTACGAGGCAGACTTTTGTTTATGGGGTGGTTTGCCAGTGCCTTCCCCAGTCATCCTCCCTTTACCCCCAGAAAACTAGGGACTCATTTTACCAACCTCGGAAGGATGGAAGGCTGAGTCAACCTTGAACCAGCTACCTGAAACCAACTTCCGTTGGGATTGAACTCAGGTTGTGAGCAGAGCGTGGACTGCAGTACTGCAGCTTACCACTCTATGCCACAGGGCTCTATTTATAGCTAGTTGCTGCTTCAAAAATGGAACAATATATAGGAAGCTGGTACGGTATAATGGGACAGAGTAGCAGACCCTGACCAAGGCAACCTGACACAACCACAAAATTCACTGGGGGTCTTGTCAGTCCCTACCCCCTCAGTCAAATCTGCTACACAGGTCTGTTGTACGAAAGGAAACATGTATTTGCCTTCTTAACTCCTTAGTGTTGTTGTGATAATGGGATTTTTACTTTGCGCCAATCAAAGCTTCCTGTTAGATGAAATGTTGCTAAAATTTCTTTGGTTGTATGGTATATTAATTAACTGTGTCAACAAAGTTCACAAATAACAGACTGAAAATGATAATTTCCCTAGCTTGTCACATTGAGCCTCCTTGTCGGAAATTCTTACTCACTTTGAAATTAAACTGAGATATATAAACTTGGATCCAGTGATGTTCAAGCGGAAATATAAATAAGACTCTACTTGCACAAGATCTTGTGCAATGCCTAGTGCTTTCCTCCCTATATATTATCATGCCCAGAAATTAGTTGCTCAAGATCTTGCACAAGTAGAAATGTATGTGGGTATTAGGGTGGCCAGCTCCGGGTTGGGAAATACCTGGAGATTTGGGGGCGGGGGCGGTAACAAGGGCAGGGTTTGAGGAGGGGAGGGACTTAAATGGGGTCTAATCCCATAAAGTCTACTTTCCAAAGTGGCCATTTTTTCCAGGTGAACTGATCACTGTCGCCTGGAGATCAGTTGTAATAGTGGGAGATCTCCAGCCACCACCTGGAAGTTGGCAACCCTAGTGGGTGTACAAGTTCGACTTAGTATAAGCAGCTATCGTAGTCTTTTTCATCTGTTTCTGCTTGCCCTGGAGCTCTAGCTAGGCTTGTCACATTCCTGCTGGTAGCAGGGGATCTGCTGCTGCTAGCATGTGCTTCCGCCACCACTCAGCTGGATGACAGAAGAAACAGGCGTGGGAAAATTGGGAGCAACGGGCAGCATCTTGGCACACTGACGTCATTCCACTTGCACCTGGAAGTGGCATCAGTACATCACTAGGGATGCTCTAGTAGTTTTGCCCAAATGCACCAGCAATACACTGACATATATTCTGGGCACATGTCAGCGCATCCCTGGCAATGTCATTGCATTGCTAGTGACAACCCTGGTAAGTCTCCAGCCATCTTGAGCACAATCTAATCCATTATGGTTGTTTATGAATGAGAGTTTTACCTGAGGTTCGTTGCTCGCTGGACCCATACTTTCCTGTTGTGATTCTATGGACCAGCAGTCTCCAAGCTCAAATCAAGTCCCCGCCCCTTTAAATGCTGCTTTGTAATTGGCTTACATTGTAGAGCTTACTGTGAGAGGAACATCCCCTCCAAAACCCAATTGCCCAACATAAAAGCATTTTAAGAAGAAAAAACAAAAAACGGAGCAATCTGAAGGGGGGGGGGAGAGAAGAAATCCAATCCTGGGTTTTAAAAAGCCTTTCTTCTGCTCAGAAAGAGCTCCCAGGAAACAGGAGGCATTTGAATCTCCACCTCTTTACACCCAGCTTTGTAATTGGCTGTGAGAGAAAGCAAGCTTCTGTATCCTGCACTATGCCTTATGCATGGGGATTTCACCTGGGCTGAGCTCAGGGGAGAGGGAAGAATCAGGTTAACAGAGGAACGGGAAGTCCCGGGATTTGTGAGGGCGGGCAGTGCGGTCATCTCTAATGGACGGAAAACTCATGCATAATTCCAAGGAACAACCAAGACAGACCAGGGGCAAATGTGAGTGAAAGTACCCATGCATAAACGACCTAGGCGTAAATGTGCCGATGAGCCTGCATGGCTGGTATAAGAATAGGGGACCAGCAGTGCAGGTATAAACAGAGTTCCACCCTTTAAGCCCATTTACTCCTACTGCTTAGGTTTGTACTGCAAAGCAGGGAGCATTTGCTGGTGGCTTATTCAGAAACATACAGGTATAGTATCTGGATGACATCCCATATCCGGACTGATCTTAAAACCTGACCCTTCAAGCCAGGATGCAGTGCTGCCAGCTTTCAATGTTTCCTTCCACCTAAAAAAATAAAATACAGTGTACACTGCATCGTGGGTGGAGACTGAAAGCCTGCCGTTGTTAGTTTGCTGTTTGTTGTTGCTCTGGTTTAATAGCTGATACAGGTATTCTGGTGAGATAGTTACACCTTTGCTTTCTGATGGTTCAATGTACACAAAATTATTTAAAATATTGTTTAAAATTACATTCAGGCTACGTGTATAAAGTGTATATTAAGTATAAATGAATTTGGATCCCATCCTCAAGATATCTCATTATAAGCTAAAACACATGGTCGCTTTATCCTCCTTTAATCCCTGTTTTAGCCAGGATCGAACGCACATTAGGCGAAACGCATGCGTTCGATCCTGGCTGAATCCTGGCTGAAACAGGGATTAAAGGAGGATAAAGTGACCATGCGTTTACGCCCAATGTATATGCAAAAATTCCAAAATATTCCAATATATGGAAAGATCCAAAATATGGACCATTTTTGGTCCCAAGCACCAAAAAGCCAAGGAAACAATCAAACAGAGACTCGTAGATCATGCCCTTCAATCAGATAGGGCTCAGATTCATAAATATTCAACCATCTTGCAATACATCAAACCTTTCCACCTTTCAGACTACCTTGGATTCCTGGAAGTATCCAAATATCGAAGGTCCTTTACTCTTGCGCGTTTCAATGCCTTACCTTCAGCTCTCCTGGAAGGCAGGTATCTCCGTACTCCCTTTCATCAACGACTATGCCAATGCAAAACAGAGAAAGTGGAAACAATATAACATGTTCTGCTGCAATGTCCCTTCCACAACAACATAAGATCACAGTACATTCTCCCCATATTGTCATCTTTTCCTGGGAGATCGGAAGAAGCTAAAGTTTCCCTTCTCTTAGCAGACTCCTCTCGGGAGATAACCACTCAAGCAGCCAAATTTTGCCTCCGGTCTAGTGGGATTCGTAAACAGCTAATTGAAAACCTTTCCCCATAGAAGATCTTTCCTCCTCTTCTTCAAATCATCCCTCCCAGAATCATCAACTTTTATTATTTTATTTTATTATTTTAACCTAACTTTGATTTTTATTCAGAGCTGATATTGTATCGAAATAAAACTTGATTGATTGATTGGTCCCAAGCAGTCCAGATAAAGGATACTCAACCTGTATTTCTTTAATCCCTTAAAGTACAAAACTTTCTAGGGTTGCTGAATATAGCTTTCAAAACAAGACCCCTCCCTGGTTCCTGATTTGAGGAATTAATTTGGCTGGACATTTCCAGTGCTGACAAAATAATAATAATAATCATGTAGGCTGCAGAGATGAGGCATTTGTAATGTAAAAGTGTCTTAGGCAATGTGATGCCCATTCAACCATAGCACTACAGTTCCCAAAGCAGCAGGGCAGGGATATGTCTGTACTAAAGAAATGGTAGCCCATTTAGAATTCACATGTGTGTGTGTGTGTGTGGGGGGGGGGCAGCAAAACTTTTATTTCAAACATTTACGTGTTGTGCAGAATTACTAGAGAGAGGCCTGAGCTGGTAATATGTACCATATGTATGTATGTATGTATGTATGTATGTATGTATGTATGTATGTATGTATGTATGTATCCCTCTTATTATGTTGGACCCAGTTAAATTTGCAACTTAAATGTCCTTCTGTTATTCCTTCACAGCCTTATGAAGAAATAAACACATACATTTTTACTTGGTGTCATAAATAGCAACTAGTCCCCAAAGAGGCTGGCTCTGTAAAGATTGATCTGAATTTAGCAAACGCTTAGCAAACAGCGATTTAAAATATAGCAGATGCTCCCATGCCCATTTTTCATGGAAGACAACTGGTGTTCAATCAGAAGTTTTAAGTTCTTCCACTGGTAGATAAAACATTGTATTTGTACTGTACAAGATTAATTAGATTAGTCGGATTAATTTCCATACAATTACCATGTTCCTAAAGTTTTGTAAGGTCCATACATACATGTACATACATTTTCTCTGAAGAAGGGAAGCAGTGTGCATGAATGGTGCATTGGACCGCAAACAAATTTTGATTACATGCAAATGTTTGCTGAGAAACAGATGATGCAAATGAACAGAAGAGAGGGGAAAAGGGAATGCAAATCCAAGCAATGGAATTACAGGAATTTAATGTTTTGTACTCTTTTTTCTTCACTCATAATACTAGCATTCAAAGAAAGTCATGTGAGACATTTTTAGATGGAAATGTGCTTTTAAAGGATCGTGTGTCCCTATAAAATTAAACATAATGTTTAAAATGTATTATCATAAATAGTTCATAATGAGTTTGGAAAGCAAACTACCAACTCAATATGCTTTATTTGGTACTGATTATGGGGCTATTCATAATATTTCAAAAATAACAGCAAAACTATAGTGCAAGGGTTTATAATTATGTTACAATCATTGTCAGTAATACAGAAAAAAGATTTACATATAGATTGGGGGAAGAAAAATGGAGGCCGCTATATGAATGCCTCGCAAGATTGCCATCTATGCTTTTGTTATGCTGGATTATTTTAAGAATGCTGATGTGTATTTTTAGTAATTGCCATTATACATAATTTGAGTGCCAGGAAGGATGCGCTATAGAAAAAAGGCAAAGAATATATTATGGTTGCAAAACTTAAACAGAGAACGATGAAGCTTTCGCGGTGCTTGCCTCCAAAGGGAATTAGGTCATTATGATCACTAGATGGAGAAGCAAGATCACAACGGGCTAAGCTAAGCAACTGTGCCTTACTTATTAGTAAGAATTGATAGAGAGGGTTTTTTTTCTTTAAAAAAAGCCTCCTGAAGCATAAATTTTCATGAATTTGCAGAAGTCAGAATGAAGAAAATTTTTGCTACACTGACTATAAATATGAGCTGGCCATTAAAATAACTGGGGCAGAGAATTTAATCAAGAAATCCCTTATTAATACAGCTTTGATCTCCAAAGAAAGCACAGTCTTTGAGAGAGGTTTGAGTCTCCATTTCTTTCTGCTTCTGTTCCTGGGTATGACCCAGCTTCTGCCGATCTCAGTGAAACCGTTCCCTTTGACTTCTCTAATGGGAGATGAAGCAGACAATTGCTTGTACATATAACCATTTCATGAAATCCTTGCATTGCAGCAAGCAATAGTGTGTGGAGATGGCTCCACTGAGGCCTTTCCTGACCACATCCTTACCAGTGCCACCTGGATAGGGTTGCCAACCTTTAGGTGGTACAACCAAGAAAAGAAAAACACTACTGCTGTAATACAAAGTGTGGAAAAAAGACAGCACACGGGCTCACTCTACTTAAACACTCTGTGCACTCTATATTAAATAATTTTCCAAAATGCACTTTTTCTATCGTGTTGTTTTATATACACTAAACCACAAACTATATACAAACAAGTTACAATACTTATGCAACAAGGCTCTCATATAACTCAAAGCAAAAGAGACCAGAGTCTATAAAGCTCCCGAAGGTGATAAGATAGATGCTGTGATGAAGCGCTGTAAACGGATGTCACTGTGTGATCTTATCAGCATTTATGTCACAGCCATAGCCCGAGGATCGGTGGAGTTTCTTCACCCCGGGAGACGGGGTGGGGGCTGGGAGTGACAGCCAGCATGGTGTAGTGGTTTAGGGCAGCAGACTCTAATCTGAAGAACTGGGTTCAGTTCCCTACTCCTCCATATGAAGCCTGCTGGGTGATCTTGGGACAGTCACAGTTCTCTCAGAACTCTCTGAGTCCATGCAGAGGCAGGCAATGACAAACCACCTCTGCATGTCTGTTGCCTTGAAAACCCTATGGGGTCACCATAAGTCAGCTGTGACCTGACAGCACATACACACACAGCATAGCTGTACCTGTCAACTCCCAAGACCATATACAGACTCTACACTAGACCATTCCAAGAGATGGGATTTTTGAACATAGAAGAGCTGTCTGTTAGCAGGCAATGTTCAGGAGAAGTAGGAGTTAAGATCAGGCTGGGACTCTATATTGACTCTTCCTTCTTTCTTAGTATACAGGGTGGTGAAATGACCCCAATGTATACACCTTTGGAAGAGAAATATTTAATATGCACTTCCTCTAAGCCCATTGATTTAGGATGGCACTATAGATTGTATAGCCTTCCCAGCCGGAGAAAAACTTCAAAAGAGGTTTTCCTAATCACCTTTCCCAACTTGCCTGGTTAGGAGAATGACAATTGATATGATATTGAGGACTAAAAGACAATGGGACTCTTCTAACTTCAGTTGTGAGAGCCAGTGTGGTATAGTAGTTAAGACAGGTGGACTCTAACCTGGAGAACCGGGATTGATTCCCCACTCCTCCACATGAAGTCTGCTGGGTGATCTTGGGCTAGTCACAGTTCTCTCAGATCTCTCTCAGCCCGTATGGAGGCAGACAATGGCAAGCCACCTCTGAAAGTCTGATTGCCTTGAAAACCCTATGAGGTCACTGTAAGTCAGCTGGGACTTGATGGCACACTCACACAACTTCAGTTGAAAAGTCATGTAATCAGTGAATTCTGGGGACTGATGCACATAATAAAAGGGAAAGGAGTTGTTTGATGGGGGAACTTTCTTGGAATGTGAGAAACTCATAAGAACATAAGAAAAGCCCTGCTGGATCAGACCAAGGCCCATCAAGTCCAGCAGTCTGCTCACACAGTGGCCAACCAGGTGCCTCTAGGAAGCCCCCAAACAAGAGGACTGCAGCACCACCATCCTTCCTGTGTTCCACATCACTCAAGATAATAGGCATGTTCCTCTGATCCTGGAGAGAATGGGTATGCATCATGACTAGTGTCCATTTTAACTAGTAGCCATGAATTCCCCTTTCCTCCAAGAATATGTCCACTCCCCTCTTAAAGCCTTCCAAGTTGGCAGCCATCACCACATTTTGGGGCAGGGAGTTCCACAATTTAACTATGCGGTGTGAGAAAAAATACTTCCTTTTATCTGTTTTAAATCTTTCACTCTCCAGCTTCAGCAGATGACCCAGCGTTCTAGTATTAAAGGAGAGGGAGAAAAACTTATTCCTGTCCACTCTCTCCAAACCATGCATAATTTTATAGATTTATTGAATCTATCAATTCAGATGTTCTGGAGGGATAGGAGGGTCTTCCCTGGCTGGGAGGCATGATGTGGTCTTGCGGAAGTGAGAAATATGGCATCAAGACTCACCTTGGCAAAGCGAAAGCTTTGGAAAAGGCTCAGAATGACAAACTTTAAGAGAGAGAGAGAGAGAGAGAGAGAGAAACCCAAAGGGTCCAATTCATATATTTCCAATGCACAGTTATAATTTGGTATACAGGTCTATTCAGAATTAGGGATGGTGCAAATTTCACCAGAAACATGTTCAGCAGTTGAACTTCCTATATGATCTGATGTGAGCCAATCAGCCAGCCTGTTTGGTCCACACCCAACAGCCATGAATAGGGTTGTGCCCCCCCCCCCAAAAAAAAAACCAGTAAATTTTGGGTTTGGGTTTATTAGGCCTGATTTTTTCGGTAAACCTGGAATAAACCGAATACCCATATCAGTAAATTTGCATTTTGGGTTTATTTTGGGGTTTACTGAAAAATTCGGGTCCATGATAGTATATGGGGAGTTTTTCAAAACTCCTGGGAAAGCATTTTTGGAGGTAGAGTTCCCAAGATTTCACAGTAGCTTCAAGGAATTCTCCTTGCATGAACCCCAATGTTTGGTTAAGATTGGGCCAGGGGGTCTGATTTTATGGGGTCCAGAAGGAGTCGCCCCCGTCCTACATGGTAAAATTTACAATGTTTTTTTCTATTGGGAATGGGGTCTACTCCTTAGGTAAAGGTAGGTAAAGGTCCCCTGTGCAAGCACCGGGTCATTCCTGACCCATGGGGTGACATCACATCCTGACGTTTACTAGGCAGACTTTGTTTATGGGGTGGTTTGCCAGTGCCTTCCACAGTCATCTTTCCTTTACCCCCAGCAAGCTGGGTACTACCCCTTATGGACCCCATAAAATTGGACCCCTGGCCCAAACTTTACCAAACTTTGGGATTCATGCAAGGAGAGTCCCTTGCAGCTATGCTGTGAATTTCGTGACTCTACCTTGAAAAAAGCCCCCCCTCCGGGAGAATTAAAAAATTACCTTTTCACAGTCAGTAATGGCTAGGGTTGCCAGGTATTGTGCCCCTCTGTCCGTCGACCAGCTGAGGTGCCGCCTCGTGAGGAGCTTTAGACCACTCAAACTCTTAGTATGAGTGGTAAAGGGTCACTGCGGCATGCCGAGAAACCTCCCGCCAAAGGTGAGTAGGGACCTGGCAACCCTAGTAATGGCCGCCTCAGTCTCCCATGAATCATTGCAATGGGCATGCACAATTGGTTTGAGTATGTACTTTGCATTATGAATAGCAATCCTAACTATCAAACCTGGCAACCCTAACTATCAAACTGATCATCGAAACATCAGCTCCCTGTTCGTGACCAGTGAACAGGACAAGAGCCAAACTGGCTGGTTATGAACATTACTACTCAGAATCCTGCTTGGGTCTATTCAGTGGGGCTTACTCCCAGGAATGTGCTCTTAGGGATTTCACCGTAAGTAACCACAACCACTACTCTTAAAACCTTTGCAGTTTAATCCGGAACATTTCCACGAGTAAGCTTTCAAATCTTGCTGAGACATGTGCTTAACTCCCCCTCCCTGCCAAACTTTAATTGTGCCCCCGTGGTCCGAGTCTTTAGAGAAATATTAGATCTAGAGCACTAGGTTCTCATCGTCTCCTAATTGGCTTGTCCCTATTGACATCAATGAAGCTATACTCATTTACTGTAGCCATCTGTCCAGTCTAAGAGCTATTCTGATTTATGATCACACAAGAACAATCTGTGAGATTTTAAAACTCTCATTTACAAATGTGCAATTATTCATCATTAAAAAACAAAACTGGAATGACTGCCCTCAGAGTGCATTCTCCATTTATTTCATACGAGATTGCAAAATTAGTTTTTTTCCCATTTCACTGAGGGTGGGGAATTTATGATTGCTTATTTGATTTTTATCCCACTCTTGCTTCAAGGATGTCTTGTTCTGCTTTTTATTTTTACACCAACCCTGTAAGGTAGGCTAGCCTAGATTTTCCTGTGTGTGTGGACAAATAATCAGGAAAAGAATGATTATGGTGGTTCTCCAATGGTACAAAACCCAACACTGTGAGAGTTCAGACAGAAGTCAAGTATCCATAGTGAATGAGTGTACAAAATTAACTATTAAAAAGCTAACAGCTTTTGGTGCAATACAAAACACGCACATGAACCTTCCATAGTAAAGAAAGCAACCTGAGGCCAAAGTAATTGCATAAAGTCTTATTTATATAGCATCAAACTTTGTAGAGAAGACATGGATACTGGTATCACTTCTGGTTTATCAGACTCTTATAGTGACTAAAAACAGGACTCCGCTCATTAACATAAGGTTGTAATAATCAGAAGATGACAAGTAGGAACCCACAAAGATGCAGGGGCATCTCATTTCCTCCTTCTCCACTATTTTATCTTTCCTTACCCTGAAAGCCCCAACAGCCTCTCTCCCTTTCCTGCTTCCTTCTCTCCTTCCCAGCCAACAGCCAACCTGATATGTATTTGACACTCTGTCTTCAGCTCCCCCCCCGGTAGCTTCTACCTATAGGGTTGCCAACCTCCAGGTACTAGCTGGAGATCTCCTGCTATTACAACTGATCTCCAGCCAATAACGATCAGTTCCCCTGCAGAAAATGGTCGCTTTGGCCATTGGACTCTATGGCATTGAAGTCCCTCCCCTCCCCAAACCCCACCCTCCTCAGGATCCGCCCATAAAATCTCCCACCGGTGGCAAAGAGGGACCTGGCAACTCTATCTACCTAGGAAAACTGTGGCTCAGTTACCTGTTGCTAGCTTCTGGGCCAGACCCACTTGCTTGGTATGAAGCCCTCAAGGACTTGTGGGGGGAAGGACATCACTTTCCCCTGTATCCACCTCCCTGCATTATTTCTCCTTTCCTACCTCCTGACAACTCCCATATCCTCTCCCCTTTCCCTGCCTCATTCTCCCCTTCTTCTCACCAACCTCCCTTTTATCAGTTTCCCATCTTCAGCTATATTTATTATTAATTTACTTCATTTATATTTCACCTTTCTCCACAGTTGGGACCAAAGCTGCTTACATTCTCCTCTCCTCCCTTTGATCCTCACAACAACCCTGTGAGGTAGGTTAGGCTGAAAGTATGTGACTGGCCCAACATCACATGGTGAGTTTCCTTGGCTGACTGGTGATTTGAACCTGGGCCTCCCAGATCCTACTGTGAAGCTCTAACTGCTACACCACACTGGCTTTCATAGGGTGGCTGTTGTTGAACAGAAGCAAGCAGCCAGGCCTAGGTGAGTCATACAAGTGAGGTGGTATCAGTAGGGTTGCCAAGTGCCAGGTGGTGGCGGGCAAACCCCCGCCAATCCACCTGGCCTCCCGCTGACCAGCTGAGGGTCGGCGGGCAATCTGTGCAGGCAGGGACAGGTCACTTCCGGTTCACATCCGGAAGTGCTGCATTGCAAAGGGCTGGTTTCCACTCAAACTCCCATTTTGAGTGGTAAAGGCCTGTTGCGATGTGGCACTTCCGTTTGTAAAACGCATCACAAGGGGCCATTTGAGTGGAAAACGGCTCTCTCTCCCCCTCATGTCTACTGTAACCCCTCTCTTTCTGCCTGCCTCCCTCCCCCCCATCACTCTGTTTATCTCTTTACCTCCCCCACCCAATCACTCTCCACTTCTTTGTTAGTGGCTCGCCCAGCCGCCCAGCCTCTTCACTGCTGTGGGGATGGCTCAGCAGAATCAGCAGCAAAAAAAGAAAATATTATTTTCTATGGTTCTTGTAGGTTATCCGGGCTGTGTGACCATGGTCTTGGTATTTTCTTTCCTGACGTTTCACCCGCAGCTGTGGCAGGCATCTTCAGAGGAGTAACACTGAAGAATGGTGTCTCTCAGTGTCAAATGTGTAGGAAGAGTAATATATAGTCAGAAAGGGGTTGGGTTTGAGCTGAATCATTGTCCTGTAAGTATCCAGATAATGTGCTAATGAGGGTGTGGTATGTTAATATGGAACTATTGTATCCTGAAGTGATCTGTTAATGTGTGAAATCCAAGGCTAATCTGCATGGCTATTGTGGACTGTAGTCTTTGTTAGTCTGGAGGTTTTCAGGACAAGAAGCCAAGCCTTATTCATTCTTAAACTCTCTTCTGTTAAAGTTGTGCTGATGTTTACGAATTTCAATGGCTTCTCTGTGCAATCTGCCCGGGCGGACACTGACAGGCCCCACGCCCCACTTACCTCCGAGCCCGGGGAACAGGTGGCGCAGCGCGGCAGGAGCACAGCATGGACAGAGCCAAGCCACGATGTCGGGCCGAGCAGAGAGGGGTGAGCGGCGGGGCCCCCGACAGCCATCCCTGACAGGAGGGCGGGCCAGAAAAGCATTATCCCAGCCAGCATGCCGGGGCTGAGAGGCGAGGCCAAGAGTGACCTGGGGCAGGGCAATGCCCCAGCGGGCTGGCGCACAGATTCCGATGGCTCCAGCACCAGGCGGCCCTTACAAGGGAGAGGGGAGCCAAAGCGGGGCGGCCTAGAGGAGGCCCCGGGGGGAGGTAGCTCTCGGGCTGGCCAGCCGGCGGGAAGACAGGCCCGGATGGACACCAGACGGCCCCCCAACCAGACCACCCGCCGGAGAGGAAAGGGGCGGGGCTGGAAACCATGAGGGCCCTTGGAAGTTCGGGGAAGGTGGAAGGGGCGGGAAGCGCTTCAAACCCCCGCCGGCCAGCTGGGTGGGACTGGAAAGAGCCGCACTCAAGTGCTCAAAGAGCCGCATGCGGCTCGGGAGCCGCGCTTTTATGACCCGTGGCCTAGAGCATCCCTGACAAGTGTTCATCCAGCTGCTGCTTGAATACTGCCAGATAGGGGGAGCTCACCACCTCCTTAGGCAGCTGATTCAACTGCTGAACTAGTCTTAGTGTTAAAATTTTTTTCCTGATGTCCAGCCAATACCTTCCTGCCTGTAATTTATACCAATTCTTATGAGTCCTATCCTCTGCTGCCAACAGGAACAGCTCCCTGCCCTCCTCTAAGTGACAGCCTTTCAAATACTTAAAGAGAGCAATTATGTGTGTCCCCCCAACTTCCTCTTTTCCTAAACATTCCTAAGTCCCTCAGCCTTTCCTCATAGGGCTTGGTCTCCAGGTCCCTGATCATCCTCATCACTCTCCTCTACCCCCCCTCCATTCTGTCCACATCCTTTTTTGAAGTGAAGCCTCCAAAACTGCACACAATACTCCAGGTGCAGCCTGGGCAATGCAGTGTACAGGAAGACTATGGCATCTTGCAGTTTGGGTGTTATGCCCCTCTTGATACACCCCAAGACTGCATTAATCTTTTTTGCCACTGCTTCACACTGACTGTTCATATTCAGCTTACAGTTCACCCGTACCCCTAAATCTTGTTCACACTGCTACCCCAAAACGTATCCCCCAGCAAGTATGTTGCTTCTCATTTTTGTTACCCAGATGCACTTATCCTTGTTGAATTTCATCTTGTTCACATTTGCCCACTTTTCCAGTGTGTTCAGATCTTGTTGAATTCTATATATTCCAGGGAGTTTGCTACTCCTCCCACTTTGAGTTCATTGCAGATTTAATGAGTAGCCCCTATACCCCCTCATCCAGATCATTTATAAAAAAATATTGAAAAGTATTGGGCCCAGTACTGAGCCCTGTGGCACCCCACTGGACACCTCCTTCCCATCAGATGAAATGTCATTGACAACTTCTCTTTGGGTCTGGTTCTCCAACCCATTCCCTATTCACCTAACTATCCTAGAGTCTAGTCAGCAGTGCTCAAGCTTACCTATCAGAACATCATGTGGGACCCTGTCAAAAACTTTACTGAAATCCAGGTAAACAACATCGATGACATTCCCACAATCCAGTAAGCTCATCATTCAATAAAAGAAAGAAATGAGGTTGGTCTGGCAGGACCTGTTATGAACAAATCCATGCTGGCTTCCCTGGATCACCAAGTTATCCTTCATATGCTTGCAATCGACCCCTTTAAAATCTGCTCCAAAATCTTCCCTGAGGCAGAGGTCAGACTGACTGGCATGTACTTTCCTGGGTCATCCATCCTCCCTTTTTTGAAGACTGGGATAACATTCGAACTCCTCCAGTCTTGTGGCACATCTCCTGTCATCCAAGAGGTCTTGAAGGTGATGGACAACAGCTCTGCAAGCTCACTAGAAAGTTCTTTGCGGATTGTTGGGTACCTACTGTTTGACTTGGGGGATTTGTACACATCCAGTGTAGCCAGGTGCCTCTCAACAACCTCTCTGTCCATGTCAACCTGCAGCCCAGACATTAGATGGCTGCTTGCCTACTGCCATCTCTGGACGAGCCTGTTCTCTTCTTCAGGGAAAGAACTGAGGCAAAACAGGCATTGAACCTTTCTGCTTTATCTCTGGCATCTTATACCTTGCATTTACTCCTCACATATCTGAAGAAGCTTTACTTGTTGTAGTGAGACTCTCTTGCCAGCGTCAGCTCACTGTGAGCTTTGGCCTCTCTGATGGCTGACCTACAGTGCCTAGCAACCCACAGATACTCTTCTTTAGAGCTATGTCCTTCCCTCCATTTCTTGAACATTTCCTTCTTCTTCCTTAACTCATCATGGATTTCTCTGTTCACTGGCATCTTCAATCCCCTGCTGTGTTTCTGTCTTGTTGGAATAGCGATGGCTTGAACTCGTAAGAGCTCTTGTTTTAGGAGAGCCCACACTTCACTTGCTCCTTTCCCTTCTCAAGTGCTTGGCAGCCTTTATTTTACCCAGGTAGCATAATTGAATTAGGTGTGGCCTCATATTTTCTCGTCGTCTCTGCCTTCTTTTGCCAGCCAGGTCTTTATTCCAGTCAAGTTGGGTTGGGGGACAAGCAGGCCTCAGCCCAAAACGGGGTTGCGAGGGTAACAAAGCATAGAGTATTCTCTCAGGCCCTACTGATGCAACAAACCTGAGTTGGTTTTATCCATCTGCCATGGCTTCCTTCAAAGAATTCTCTGAACAGTAGCTGAGGATGAGAATCCTCTGTTCATGATCCTTACCTTCCTCAGAGAACTACAGTTGCTAGGAAGACTGACTCTCTAGAGATGATATGCTCACACGCATCAGATGTCTTGATCTATAACAGCAAGGAAACCTGAAATTCCTCCTGAGGACAATCAAGGTGACCTAAAGGTCAGTGGAAAAATTCATTTCCTCCCTGCAGTGGTTTTCATTGGGGTAACAAAGCTTTCCCCCCCCCTTGCAGCCACAAAAAAGTCATTAGTAAAGATTCTTTTTCCCTTACCTTCTGCATCCAAATTTTCTGTGTCATTAATTACGTGCTTACCTTGTCAACTAATGGAGGCAGCTGCTCCAAGTTAAGGAATGAACACTTCTTTTCTCTGTGGCTGTCCTTTGGAAGTGTAATGGAGTATCCTGTATCCCTAGTCATTTATAAAATCCCGTTAAAGTGTGCATTAGGATAGGCACCATCAACTTCATTGCAAAGAAAAAAGAAAAAAGATCATAGCTCTCAAGAATATTTTAGAACATTACTGTATTCATGAGCTAAAGGCAGTGTCTGCTGACTGAACGCTGATGATAATGGCAGTGTACCCAATGGGCTTGTAGTTCTTGTGGGAATTTTATCTGAAAGCTCTTAATATACTGCCAGCATGTAGCAAATCCCTTCATTATTCGATACATTAGATGGCTGCTAAGTAGAACTGGCACCTTTTCCCACCTAAAAAGGATACTTTTTGGACTCTCATGTAGAGAATAAAAGACTTCCCCCACCTGTTTTGAATTCAAGGTAGTTTATTTCATATATATTAAGGGAAGCTATTAAACATTTTTCTTGTATTAAAAAAAATTGCTCCTCCTTCTAACTTCTCTAGCTCTTCCTGGGAGCTAGTGTGCATGAAAGGAGGAAAACCGAATTACTCCATAAAAGTACACTGCGAGTGCTTACCCAATCCATGAAAATGAATGACAATTTTGCGCCCACTTCAGTGGCGCCTGTACGAGTTGATATACACTTACACTGCTGAAGTTGAAGTTTATGCTGCTGAAGTTGAAAACCAGCTGAAAATGCCAGAACCAAGTCCACAGACGTATACAGATGATAGAGTGGATGCCAATGCAGAGTCGTTTATTGGTGGATAGGCAGTACTCTGCCATGTTTCTCACCATTTGGTCTTTACTATCTAAAAAAAGTACTTGGCTGTTCATGGACAGAGAGAGAAGAGGTTCAGGGAAAGGGGAGACAGCAGTGACCCAAGGTTGACTTGATGAAAGCAAAATGTGTCGTCCAATTTGGAGCTCCCTGATTAGGTTGAACATCCTAGGAAGCTGGAGGAAAACAAAATGGGAGATCAGTTGTCTGATGGCAGTAAAGCCATTTTGAACTTACTAAAGATTTGAGGATTGCTCCGTGAAAGAATTACTCTCCCAGATGAGTCCAGATGGAGCACTTTGGGAATTGTGGTCTTCAGGCTGGCAATCATACTGAAAAATTCCATTGTGAACCAATAAAAATGGTCCTAACTGAGATGTCTTTGATGTCTGGTTGGGAAAATAACTGATCAGCTGGGACTGGGATGCAAATAAAGTACTAGTTAAAAGAAAAATAAACTTAAGCAAGGAAGTCAATAGAGATAAAAAGGCCAAATGTTACCTTGGCATCTCCCCTTTGGTAAAGCCAAGCCAAGCAACGTCATCAGTGGGGCAGTCTGAAATGGTTTCACTGCATTTTCATTCACTGAACTCCCTTCACTGTCCATAAACCACCAGGAAAGATGAGTTTTGTTCTCCTTCTTTCTTTAACCAGGCCTCTTAAGATGTACATTCAACATTAATTGAACCTTCATATGGATGAAAGATTGGCCAATAAAGTGTTGCCTTCAGTAGTGACAAACAGAAAACCAGATGTTGTTCACTTCATCATCAATAGCTTCAGTCAGGACACATGTGGAAATGAGTGTTTTTAAATACCCCAGGGAGTCTGTTAGGAAAATACTAAATTTTTGATCTTCTCCCATAATTTAATGATTTATACCTACGAAAAACGATCTCATCCTTGCTGTAAAATTCCAGAGGAGATTCATATTTTATGAGAGAAAGGTCAAATGTTAATGTTTAGTTTTTTTAAAACAAAGTAACCTGATTTCTTGAATGCCACCTTTTCATTCAATTTTCTGTATTCTAAGCTCCATTCTCCAAATATAGGGACATATTTCTTCACTTGTGAATGGGAATGCTGGCAATCAGAGAAGGTCTTTCATGGTGAGCCGTAGAGGGCTATGTGGTATATACATGAGTGTTCCCTTCTCCATCTGTAACTGTGGCAAACCCATTTGCTGGCAGGCAGTGAAATGAAATTATAAGGGAAGTAAATGGCTGGTTTCCTCCAAATGTGTATTCACATTAGGGTTGAATTCACATATATGTGTGTGTATATAAGAGCATAAGAAAGGCCATGCTGGATCAGACCAAGGCCCATCAAGTCCAGCAGTCTGTTCACACAGTGGCCAACCAGGTGCCTCTAGGAAGCCCACAAATAAGACGACTGCAGCAGCATTATCCTGCCCGTGTTCCACAGCACCTAATATATTAGGTTCCTCTGATCCTGGAGAGATATGTGTGATCTTTTTGAACATTTTTTTCAAATACAACACTTGGCCACTCTTAGTAATTTTAAGGGTATCCTTAAAAGTGGATTAAAAGGGAAGGAGATTAAAAGTTTCTTAGAGACTTTAAGAAACGGAGTGCCAGTGAGACTACACCTGTAGCACACACACCAAAAAAAGTCATGATCCATAGTAAGATGATGAAGAAGAGTTGGTTTTTATACCCCACTTTTCTCTACCTTTAAGGAGTCTCAAAGTGGCTTACAATCGCCTTCCCTTCCCCCCTTATAACAGGCACCTTGTGAGGTCGGTGGGGCTGAGAGAGTTCTGAGAGAACTGTGACTAGTCCAAGGTACCTAGCAGGCTGCATGTGGAGAAGTGGGGAAACAAACCCAGTTCTCCAGATTAGAGTCTGACGCTTTTAACCACTACACCACGCAGGCTCTCTGTTGCTCCTCTCTTGTTAGCAGAAAGTGTTTATTCCTTTCTTTCCTTAGAGCAATGTGGAGCATAGCACCAGCCCACAGAACATTGATCTTACTTTACGTCAACTACATTTGACATCAATGATGTCACCATACTCACAACAAGGATCTCCCCCCCCCCCCCCGCCGGGAGACTCATCCCCTTGAAAGCACAATTTTCATCACCGTCATGCTTGTGGGGGAACTTTTGGTCAATGTTAATTTACATTTGTGGTTCTGTTACAATTGACTCAATAGATTATAATGCTTTCAGGCATCAGAGAGATATGTCTTATACACCCACAAACATTCAATAAACAAGATGGCATAAACTACTATATCAAAGGCTGCAGATAAATCCAATAAGAGCAACAGAGAGGCTTGGCCTTGGTCGACAGTAATATGGAGATTATCAACTAAAGCTAGAAAAGGTGTATCCCATAGCCTGGCCAATACCAGACTGAAAGGAGTGTCGGGCTGATGAATTATCTAAGAAGACTTGGAGTTGGGTCACTACTGTTCTCTCAATCACTTTGCCTGGAAAGGGTAGATTAGAGACCTGGAATAACTGGCCACATTATTTTTCAGTAGGGATGGTTTTTAAAGTAGTGGACAAATAACTGCCTCTTTGAGTGGCCGAGAGAAGGTGCCCTGAGTTAGTCACTAATTTATCATAGATGCTAAGGGGTTTGTTGATGTAGTCCTTATATGATTTTAGCAGCCAGGATGGGCAAGGATCCAGGGTACAAGTAGTGGCCTTCACAGATCCTAGGATCTTGTCTACATCCATCACAGAAGGAGTTGAAATGATCCATAAGTAGCCTTTCTTCTGGCATACCTATGTTAAAATTGACATCCAGATCAGAGCATATTCTCAATATTTTATCAGCAAAAACTTGGCAAAAGTATCCCACATAATTGTTCCTGGGACATTAGAGGCTCAGATTTAGGCAGCAGCAAATGCTGAGCTACCTTGAACAATTGGGATGAACATGAATTAGTTGATGCTATAATAGTAGAGAAGTAACCTTTCTTTGTTGCTGTCACTGCTGCTTCATGAGTGCTATAGCATGATCTGTCAGATTCCGTATGAGTTCTCCACCAGAGCCATTCTAGACATCTTCCATTTTCAGTTCACCCGGCTCTGTGGTAAAGGGGGCTGGGTTTCATCACAAGAGTGGGAGAGGTCAGCAAGGGTCAACTTTGTTGATAGCCTCAAGGAGCTTCACATCCCATGTCTCTAACTGCAGCCTCAACAGAACACATGTTTAGAATCCTAAAATCCCCCAAAGCATTCTGGAATCCAGTAGGATTCATGATCCTCCGTGGAAGGACCATGTTAACTGGGACCAATCTCATGCGGGTTGTTGGGGCCACATTCACCTTGGCTTTAAGATGGTAGTGGTCAGACCATGGTTCAGAGCAAATCTCCAGCCCTGAAACCAAACTTTCCTTCAAGGGCTCAGTGCAAAACATTAAGTCCAAGGTGTGACCTTTTTCATGTGTTGGGCCAGTCATAATCTGGGAGAGACCCAAGGCAGTCAAAGAAGCTATAAAATCCTGGGCTGGTCCTGACAAGGTATCATTGTCATGAATGAAGTCCCCTAGAATGATCAGTCTAAGAGTCTCCAGACCACATCCTACGATATCTCTGCCAAATCATGGAGGGTGCCCACTGGAGAACTTAGTGGCCACTGGCCAGTAGACAAACAGAGTGCCTAATCAATCCTTAGTCCCTAATGTAAAGAGCATACAGTCAGTGCCAGTAATAGTTTGTGCTGGACGTCTGTAGAAGTTGAAGGATTCATGGAGGATAACAGCCACGCCTTCACCTTGGCCAGTTGTATGGGGTCGGTGGAGGACCACATAACCAGGGGGTGTTAATTGGGACAGACACACCATGTCATTTTTTTCCAGTCATTTTTTGTTATGCAACCTGGGTCAAATTATTCTTCCTGCAACATCTCATAGAGATGTTGTGCTTCACTGATTTGGTGTTGCACAATATTAGTATATACGTGGGGGAAATAGGGGCCCTGGTTTCATCAACTCTCAGGATGCTACAGAGGTTTGATAGGCAGCAAGCATCCTTGCCAAAGACTGGCTGTCTATGATAAATCCCACCACCATACCTACCAGCTTCCATTTGCACTGAAATAATGCATTCCTCAAACATTCTTTTCCAGGTAATGATTTCTCCCTGCTACTACTACTACTACTACTACTACTACTACTACTACTACTACTACTACTACACAAGCCTTCAAAAGGAAACTTGGACATAATATGTTTATGTAAGGAGATGTAAGGAGTCTTGCCTATCCTATACATACAAATTTCTCTTTTATCTTGCTCATCTTTCAAGTAATTTAGAGTGGTTTATATGGGGCTTCTAGATGTACTCCTACCCAGAAACCTACTGGACTGAGTCCTGCTTTGCCTTAAAAAATGTACCACATTATGCTCCTCTGTAGTTGTGGTTGTGTGGGTTCAAAATCTGAACTTGCCCTAAGTGGCTGCAAGTGGATGCATGCCTTTGTGATGTGGTAATAGCAATTATCATGTTTGCTTGGACCCTATAGCTTTTTTATCACCTCACAGGTCATATCAGTGACATGTTCCATGATAGGAAAGAAGATGCCCAATGGATTCAGATTGAGTGGAGCAGGGGTAGCCTACTGTGATCTCTTGGCCCTTTTGCCACACATCACAGGACAAATGCTCACAGTGATATTTCACATGGTCTCTCTTTTTTCATGGGTTGGTAAACATCCCCAGTTCCCTACTTGTTATAAGGAGGTGAAACTAATTCCACTGTTGCTCATAAGATTCACTGAACCTGCTGGCTCCCTGATGTTCTTGGACACAGAGAGACTGGATTATCATGTGCCAGCCAAATCAAAGAGATGCTAATCTGTTTAGCTTGCCTGCTGTGCATCCATTAAAAGAAGAGGATTCAGCACCTCTTCTATTCTGCTGTGATATGCTCTACTAGCAGATGCAGCCGTTTCTAAGGCCTGTGTTTGAGACCACACACTCATGGCATGATTAAACTATAGAACAGGGTCTGCAACCTAGATCCAAATGCGTCATGGTATGGAATCAAATATGGCTGTTTCGGGGGGGGGGGGGGAAACAGATCTTTAAATTCACTTAAATATATCTTTAAATTTAAAATTGTATTAAGGTGTATTGGAGGGGCAGGTGGGATTCTAGAACCAGTCTGTGAAGGAAAGGCAAAAGTTTTTATGAGACAAAAGGGCTTCTTAAAGATGCTTGACAGAATGGGAAATGATCAAGGCAAACAGTTGCTGGTAATTCAGGTGCAAACCAAATGCAGTTTTATACCAGTTCACTACAACAATCACACAGGGGGCTCCTGTGTACGTTTACTACTTATTGTAAGACCTCATGTGTGTTACTGCCTATTGAAAGACTCATAACTACCAGTGTCAGGCCTGCAGAAACTTTATGGATTATTAAGCAACATGTGTATGTATTATGCGTCTCTGATTTATGGCAACCCTGTGAATAAATGACCTCCAAAACATGCTATAATTAACATCATTAAGACCCTGTGAATAAATTACCTCCAAAACATGTTATCATTAACAGCCTTGTTCTTCCTTTATTGAGCCAATCCATATCATGTTGGGTCTTCCTCTTTTCCTACTGTCTTCAACTTTTCCTAGCATTATTGTCCTTTCCAGTAAATATTGTCTTCTCATGATGTGACCAAAGTGGGATAACCTCAGTTTAATCATTTTAGTTCTAGGGAAAATTCAGGCTTGATTTGATCTAGAACCCATTTATTTTTCCTTTTGGTAGTCTATTGTTTTATGGATATCCGCAAAACTCTAGCATTAGCATAGAAACACCTCCACACTGTTTCTCTCTTTCAACTTGCCTGGCATGTGCCTTTGGGCATCTTTAAGTGGCTATCCATCATTTTTTCCCCATTCCCTTTCATGTCCAAGTAATTCCCATGTGGGCAATCTGAAGCAATTTTCCCTTTGTCCATGTGCACTGAGTTTGTCCAAACCGGATGCTTCTCAGCTCCTGTCGGCTTTCCCCCCAGGTTCAGTTTAAAAGCTGCTCTGCCACCTTTTTTATATTATGCGCCAGCAGTCTGGTTCCATCCTGGTTCAAGTGGAGCCCATCCCTTTTGTATAGGCCTGGCTTGTCCCAAAATGTTGCCCAGTTCCTTACAAATCTAAAGCCCTCTTCCCTGCACCACCGTCTCATCCACGCATTGAGACTCACCAACTGTGCCTGCCTAGCTGGTCCTGCACATGGAACAGGTAGCATTTCTGAGAAAGCTACCTTGGAGGTCCTGGCTTTTAGTCTCCTGCCTAGCAACCTAAATTTGGATTCCAAGACCTCCGGACTACATTTCCCCACGTCGTTGGTGCCAACATGCACCACAACCACTGGCTCCTCCCCAGCACTACCTACCAGACTACCTATATGACGGGTAATGTCCGCAACCTTCGCACCAGGCAGGCAAGTTACCATGCGGTCCATGCACCCACCAGAAACCCAGCTATCTACATTCCTAAGGTTTGAATCCCCCACTACAAGAAGCCCCCCGCCCCTCTGAGGTATATCCTCTGTATGAGAGGATATCTGTTCATCCACCAAGGAAGAGGTCCCTTCTAAGGTACCATATTCCCCTACCTCAGTGAGATGGCCTCCTTCCCCAAGGGCTCCATCATCCGTGACTGGCAGGTTGCCGTCACCTTGGGACTGGGATGTGACTATTTCATCCCCGGAGTCTTTAGTCACCTCTCTCTCTGCCTGCCTCAGCTCCTCCAGTTGAGCTACCTTGGCCTCGAGGAAGTGAACTCGCTTCCTGAGAGCCAGGAGCTCCCTGCACCAAGTGCACACCCATGACTTCTGTCCACCATAGTATGAATGATCTTGGTCTCCAGTGACATTTTCTCACACTTAAAGGTCTTTTCTGGCTGCCCTTCCCAGTCTCAATCTCTTTCTGGTTTCTTGGTTGCAGTCTCTCTTTTGAGATATGATTGAGTCAAGAAATAGAAAATGTATTTATGGATTATTAAGTAACATAGCTACATTGAACTATGAGGTATCAATGTTTCAATAAATTTTAAAAATGTCAATTATGTTGAATTGTATATTTTCAATTATGCAAATGGACTTTCTCTTTGCTGATCAGTTGTTCTGAAATTCGATGAATTTTGCTCTTTAATTATAAAAGGTTGCTGACCCCTGAGCTATAGCTTAAGCTCTTTTGATTTGAATCCTAATGATCTCAGTGGGAAAGATTACAGTTCAAACCAGGTAAGACCCATGATTCAATCTCCCCTCTTCTACCCACACACTGTTAGTAGCCTTGAAAGGGAAAAATGGCAGGCACTCTCCTTTTGCCTGTCTTTTCCCCCTCTTCTGGGGGTTAATAGCACCCATAAAAAGGTTTTCATTTCAATTATTAAAATATCTCAGGGTGGAATGGTTGTAGCCCTTCTTCACATGCATCACAGTTCTGGTCTAGCTACACTTCTGCCATGACTGCAATTCAGCTTATAATTATGGGAAGATCTCCCACTTTCATACATGCCAAATAATGCACTTTCAATCCACTTTCAATGCACTTTAATGA
Source organism: Euleptes europaea (assembly GCF_029931775.1). Classification (NCBI taxonomy): domain Eukaryota; kingdom Metazoa; phylum Chordata; class Lepidosauria; order Squamata; family Sphaerodactylidae; genus Euleptes; species Euleptes europaea. The sequence goes on from NC_079317.1 coordinate 28,176,248, forward strand.
TCGTTTGCACGTGGATGTTGCCCTTTCATACAGTAAAATCCAGCTTCAAGGTGCATTGAAAGTAGGGTTGCCAGGTCCCTCTTTGACCCCGGCAGGAGGATTTTGGGGTTGAGCCTGAGGAGGGTGGGATTTGGAGAGGGGAGGGACTTCAATGACATAGAGTTCAATTGCCAAATCGGCCATTTTCTCCAGGGGAACTGATCTCTATTGGCTGGAGATCAGTTGCAATAGCAGAAGATCTCCTGCCACCACCTGGAGGTTGGCAACCCTAATTGAAAGTAGACTGAAAGTGCATTATTCAGTGCCCCCAGTGTCACATCTGCTTTGGCCCTTAGATACATGCAAAACTCTGACACTGAAATCAGTTAGAATTAAAAGTGCTTAACTTTAGCTGGGCAGTCCCCCATAGTCATCAACAGCTGCTGAAAAATGCAACCAAACTCAATTCACTTTTCTATTTGGTGAACACCTTAAAGTTCCAGTAACTTTCAAGTTTGCAAAATGTTGAAGGAAGCAAACACTTCCTAGTATTGTTACCGTGAATTGTTCAACTGGTGAACTGGTACATAAAGATGTATGGACTGGGCCCCACTTGCTTGCTCCATGTTAGAGGTACCCAAACCCTTTAGCTTTGCATTTTCTGCTTGTTTTGAATACTGGTTTAAAATTGCTGTTTATTTGCACTGCATTGATGAGGTACGCACTTACTGAATGGAATAATAGCTGATGAGGGAATTAGTATTTTGTTAATGAACTTTGCAGAAGTCATATCAAATTCATTGAAGGGCGCCTTTGGGGTCTCCTCCATTGTCATCCTAGCAGCAACCACAAAACAAATATGCTGAAAATACATTTGAAAATATATAATAATTCATTTCCATTTAGAATGGTTTAGAATTAGTGAAACAAAAGCAGGAGTTTGGCAGGTGCAGTCGGGAGCAGGAAATATATGCTGCTTAGTCTGTCCACATGTCTGAGGTTTGAAGATCATTCCATCTCCATGGGTGGTTCAATCTCAGCACATCTGTATGATTCTAGTCTATTGAGATTATTACTCCTTTTCTCCCCAGAAGCTTATGTTGCAAATAATTTATTTCTTCATTGGAGTATTGTTCTTGAGGTTATTTTGTGGAGGCTAAAGGTAGAAAGAAATGGTTACAAACAGTGAAAACGAGTTTCAGTTTCCAATGCTCCAAAAACAACAACCTGGTTCTCAATACATTTCTGGGAATAACAGCTATTATTATCATTATTAGTGCTGTAGTTACTGCTTGTGCTGCCCCAGCAGAACGCGAAATGTTACATAGAAAATGTTTGTAGTAGTTAGCCCTTTAAGACTTAGAATCGTGGGAAATGTAGTCCAGACCAACACTAGGTCAGATGTGTCTGAACTGCATGCTAATTGGCTATCAGAGCTTCTTCTTCCCACAATTCCTTCTGGCCCGGGTAAATTGAAATCCTTTGTTCTACCAAGACCGAGTCAGAAGAGGAAGGAGGCTCCCAATTCATCTGTTTTTTCACAGACTCTAGATATGTTCTGCATCTACTTCCTGTTCAGCGATGTGTGAGTTGAGAGAGTAATCCTTATGCATTTATGTGAAGAAATAATAAAGATGTAATATTTTGGACATTAAGAGTTCTGTTGTCACTACTCAAAAGGGGCCTGGGGGCTGAGCTCCAGGCGCTGGACGAGACAGTGAAAAAACAGTGACTATTAAGAGCCTACGGATATTTTGGATTTATACAGACAGACTGTATCAACAAACTTTATAAACTTGCATGCCTGCTCTGCAACTGCTTCAGCTCATGCAAACGGCTTGGATTTTAAAAGGACATTTTTCCTGTGCTTGAAGCTGGTCTAGTCTGCATGTGAATTGCAAGGAGATTGCCTATTTGCATTTGTATATGTCTCCAGCTTACCCTCTCCAACTAGCTGAAGAAAGGGTGGGGAAAACAGATCTCCCTGCAGTTTGAACAGTTTTAGTCTGCATGCTCCTGTTTTGCAATGTCTACAGCATTCAGCTCACTTCTCCTCTAAGTAACTCCTGGCTTTTAACCTAGCCCACAAGGACATTAAGGCAGGAAGTCTCTGGCTCCCTGAAAGCAAAGCACGCCACGGTCACTGGAGCCCCATACAGCTCAGACAGCTAACGAGGTCCAAGCACCAGACGGCTACCCCTTTGCAAATCAGGAAAAGCTCCCTGTTGTAAGTTGGAGTATAAGAGGCCAAAAGAGAACCAGGGAGTGGGGAATCAGGATCCCAACATCAGCATAGAAGGAAAGCTTAGGATCATCGCCGCCTAGTGCCAGCCAAGAACAACTGAGGGCTGGCAACTCACTCACCCAAGCAGACCAGAACAGCGCCACCTGGTGGACGGCAACGGTACTGCGCCCCCAGAGAGGACAGCACCACCTGGAGGACAGGATGTCCACCAACGTTGCAGCCACGGGAGATCAGTCTAGTGACGACACACGCCACTCGGGAGCTGACAACCTCCGACCAGGAGACGAAAGCCTGATCGTGGGTCCAGATGGAGCAGACAGCAACCAGTCCACCTCTGCAGCAGCAACAAATCAAACGCACGGAACGACCTCAGTGCATCGGATGCCAATGCTCACAGCCAAGATGAGAGACTATCTGTTGAGCCAAAAGGATGAGCTTCGCGATAAGGCGGAACGCGCATGGCAGAAGGCACAACGAGAACTACAGAAAGACACTACTACCTGCAGCGTAGAGGAACTGCGCGGCCTTCAGGCCCGTCGTGTACAGCTGTACTCACAGTGGTGGGGGAACGAGGATCGAATTTCGATAATCCTGGCCCAACTGGGCTCAGAGGAGGCACCACAGTTCAAGGATCAACGGGAGACCCGAGAGAGATTCTTCGAAGGCGCTGCACAAGACCTAGACGTCCGCATTAAGGCAGCAGAAAAGAGGAACTTGACCACACAGCTCTCCTCTCCACCATCACACCTGGCATCGGTGAAAGACGTGCCTTCAACAGCCCACTCCCTTGTTTCTTCAAAACGGCAGTCTTCCAAGGCCCTCTCCCACGTTTCCGGAGGTACCCACAAGTCCGGGGCCTCTGTCGCCTCGAAGGTTTCTTCCCATGCTGCTAAGGGCTCCCACAGGTCAAGACCTGCCACCTCTAAGGCCCATTCTCATGTTTCTGGGAGCTCCTACAGGTCAGGATCAGACGCTAGCCTGGCATGCATAGCGCTGGAAGCCAAAGCTGACGCGGCAGCAGCCGCCAAACGAGCAGAGTTTGCCAGGAAGGAAGAAGGAGTGAGAAGGGAAGCGGCATTACAACAAGCGGAGTATGAGGTTCAGCAAGCCAAACAACGAGCAGAGCAAGAAGCTTGCGAAGCCAGACAACGAGCGGTACAAGAGGCACAAGAAGCGAGACTACGGACGTTAGCTCGGGAAGGTGAGGCCGCAGAATTGGAGGCCCGGGCTCAGACCTTCGATTCGGCAGCGCGGCTGGATCTGGGTTTCCGGCCTGAGGAGCTAGAAGAAGAGGATACACAGCACCGCGTGCTGTCCTTCGTACAGGAACAAAATGCTCTCATCAGCGTACCAGTGGACATCAGCCAACTCGCTGCTCCTGCACCCCAGCCATCTGCTGCTCCTGCAGCTCAGCCACTCAAGTCACCTGTCATTCCTGCAGCTCAGCCGCTCCAGTCACCTGCAGAACAGAAAGCTCTCATCGGCATACCAGTGGAGGGTGGGTCCGAACGCAAAGCATATATCAGCCAATGGGATTTGAATCCAAATACTGCAATGTTTGTTCCCACTGTTCCTGCACCCCAACCATCTGCTGGGCCCGCAGCTCAGCCACTCCAGTCACCTGCCTTTCCTGCGACTCAGCTCACTGCTCAGTATCCCACACAGCTCATTCATGCCGTTCCACTCCCAGACCCTACCCGCCTCGCCCAGTACAGTGGCAGCTACCTGGGATCACGCAATCTCAGGAAGAATTTGTCTGAGCAGGGTGTGCAGAAGTTCACGGATCGCGTGGAGGACTACTTCTTGTGGAAGGTCATCTACCAGAGGGTCACAGGGGAGATGGGACTGCGAGCAGATGAGGAGTTAACGCTCTTGATCGCATGGCTGGGGCCAGCTTCTTCGGATGCAGCCAAGCGACTCTATGCAGCGCACGTCGAGAACCCTGACATGGCACTCAGGACAGTGTGGCAAAGGCTTGACGAACGCTATGGCAGACCTACAGACATCGAAAACGTTTTCATGCGGAAACTGAAGGACTTCCCTAAACTGACTTTGAAAGACACTCCCAAACTATGGGACCTACTGGATGTCCTGCTGGAGGTGGAGGCGGCCAAGAAGAATCCACAGCTGTCCGGTCTCATGTGTTTGGATCAATTCAGCGGACAGGACAGGATTATTGACAAGCTGCCTCTCTTGCTGCGAGAGAAGTGGGGCACAGAAGTGGCTACCTTCAAGGTGAACAACAATAATGCCTACCCCCCCTTTTCATTTCTCGTTGACTTCATTAGAAGGACAGCGAGAGACAGGACTGACCCTCACACTGGTTTGGATAAACTCTACAGCGGAGCTCATGAAGAGAAGTTGGCGTCCAGAGACACGAAAGTCAAGGCCACTATCTCTGTGCAGAAGACGGAAGTCTCAGCTGCCACGCTGCGACCTAAGACGGAGAGGCCTGTGGGAGCTTTCTGCCCACTGCACAAGAAGCCACACTCGCTCAATAAGTGCAGAGAGTTCGGGCAGAAAGGGCTGGACGAGCGGAAGGCTCTGGTGAAGGAATACAGATTGTGTTACAAGTGCTGCGAGTCTAAGGACCACTTGGCTAGGGATTATCCAATCAGCATTCTGTGTTCGGCCTGTGGCAGCGACAAGCATCCCACAGCTCTTCATGCTGACCTCATCTTGTCACAACACACTATGATGGGCACCACCACACAGGCATCACTGGAGCCTGCAACGGGTCTCCCTGCAATGGCGATGCCAGTGACTACTGCCCCTACTCAGGACAATGCTGTTAGCACCCAGTGTACTCGTATCTGTGGTGCTCCGATGAAGCAGAGAACCTGTCATCAAGTGTGCCTTGCTAGAGTTTTCCCCACGGAACGCCCTGCCGAGGCTGTGAAGATGTATGTGGTGCTCAATGGGCAAAGTAATCGTTCGCTAGCCAGTCCTGCATTCTTCCAGCTCTTCCACCTGGATGGTGACGAGATACAGTACACCCTCAAAACATGTGCTGGTGTCCAGCTCACGGCGGGGAGGACAGCCAGTGGATTCCAGATTGAAGCACTGGAAAGTGGTGCTCAGTTCCATCTCCCAACGCTATTAGAATGTGATGCGCTACGCAATGACCGCGGACAGATTCCCACACCAGATGTCGCACTCTGCCACCCTCATCTGCGGCCTATTGCTGACCACATACCTGACCTGGACCCCGAAGCGCAAATCCTGCTGTTGCTGGGAATGGATTGTTCTGACCTGTTCTTATGCCACGAACAAGTCAGAGGTCCTCCCGGCTCTCCGCATGCTCAGAAGTTGGAAGTGGGATGGGTTATCATGGGGAACGTGTGTGTGGACCGCCTCCAAACCCCAGCCACCGTCAGCATCTTTGCCACGAACATCCTGGACAATGGCCGTGCTTCTCATGGGAAGCCATGCCCAGATCATTTCACAATCACTGAGAAAAGTCTCTATACCTTAGGCTCCACAGTATTCCAGGTTACCAAGGACGACAATGAGCCAGCCTTGTCCATTGAAGACAAACAGTTCCTGAAGCTGATGGAGTCAGACCTCGAAAAGAATAAGGAAGGAAGTTGGGTCGCACCACTCCCCTTTCGAACACCCAGACAACGACTACCCAACAACCGTGAGCAGGCACGAACACGACTCCTCACACTGCGCAGGACTTTAGCACGCAAGCCAGACATGAAGGCTCACTTCGTGGATTTCATGGACAAGATGCTAAAGAATGCCCATGCTGAACTTGCACCACCACTGAAAGAGGGAGAAGAATGCTGGTATCTTCCCTTCTTTGGAGTGTACCACCCACAGAAACCTGGCCAGATCAGAGTAGTGTTCGACGCCAGCGCGCAGTTCCAGGGTTTCTCATTAAACAAGGTCCTCCTCACGGGACCAGACCTAACCAACAGTCTGATCGGTGTTCTCCTGCGCTTCAGGAAGGAAGCGATAGCTGTAATGGCCAACATTCAGCAGATGTTCTACTCCTTCCTTGTTAGAGAGGACCACCGCAATTATCTGCGCTTCTTGTGGTTCAGTGATGAACAGCACAACCAACAGATTTCAGAGTATCGCATGAGAGTGCATGTCTTTGGAAATGGGTCATCTCCAGCTATTGCCAACTACAGTTTACAGCAGACTGCAAAGCTGGGGGAGATGGAGTTTGGCTCCGAAGCTAGACGATTCGTGGAACGGGACTTCTACGTGGATGATGGATTGAAGTCTGTATCTACTGCAGCTGAGGCCATCGACCTGTTAAAGAGGACGCAAAAAATGTTGGCGGTGGCTAACCTTAGATTGCACAAGATCACATCCAACTGTATGCAGGTGCTAAAGGCCTTCGACCCAGAGGACCAGGCAAAAGGTATGAAGGACCTGGAATTAGGTACCAACATGTCACTCATCCAGCGCAGCTTGGGGTTGAGTTGGGACATCATAAAGGACACCTTCACCTTTCACGTACCGGGACACGAGAAGCAGTTCACTCGGCGAGGCGTCCTCTCAACAGTGAACAGCCTGTTTGATCCCCTGGGGTTTGCAGCCCCAGTGACCATCCAAGGGAGGCTTTTCCTTCGTGCGCTTTCCCTGAGAACAAAGGACTGGGATGAGCCGCTTTCCCCCGATCAGATCCAGGAGTGGCAAGCTTGGCGAAACTCCCTTCAGAGCCTGCAGGACGTGAACATATGCCGCCCCTATGTGCCGACTTCACCTGCCAGCTCCACCCGTAGAGAGCTGCACATCTTCTCAGATGCATCTACTAAAGCCATAGCGGCCGTTGCATACCTGAGAGTCACCGACAAAAAAGGTCATATCCATGTGGGCTTCGTCATGGGAAAGGCAAAACTGGCGCCACGTCAAGGACACACCATTCCCAGATTAGAATTGTGTGGGGCCGTGCTGGCCGTAGAGCTGGCAGAGCTCCTAACTAAAGAGATAGGACTCGAGCTCATAGTCACCACCTTTTACACAGACAGCAAAGTGGTGCTGGGCTACATTCATAACCAAAGCCGGAGGTTTTACGTGTATGTGGCCAACCGAGTGGAGCGAATCAGGAAGTCCACGGAACCAAGCCAATGGCGCTATGTGTCCACGGACCTGAACCCAGCAGATCACGCGACCCGGTCAATCCCGGCATCATTGCTGGCAAAGTCTATGTGGCTGACAGGCCCACAGTTCCTTCGGGATCCAGACAGCCCCGACCGGCCCGAGACGAGGTATGACCTCTTAGCCCCAGATCAGGATACTGACGTGAGGCCCGAAGTTTCCTGCATGCGGACTGAAGCGAGGACAGGACTCCAGTTAGGGACACGTTTCCACCGCTACTCCACCTGGGCAGCGCTCGTTCGGGGAGTAGCCTGCCTGATCCACTTTGTCCGCCACAGAAACTCTGAGACAGTGTCACCAGACGAACGACACCGCGCAGAATGGCTGATTCTGTCAAGCATACAGCGTCAGGCCTACTCAGAGGAAATCAGGTGCCTTGAGAGCGGGAGAGCAATCCCGAAGACCAGCACCCTCGTTAAGTTAAATGTTTACCTCGACGACGAGCTGTTGAAAGTGGGTGGGCGTTTGAACAGAGCGGATCTAGCCTCAACAGTAAAGAACCCCATCGTCCTTCCAGCACGGCAGCATATCACCATCCTTTTGGTGAAGTATTATCATGAATCAGTCCACCACTAGGGACGGCATTTCACAGAAGGCGCCGTCAGAGCGGCTGGACTATGGATTGTGGGCGCGAAACGATGCATAGCAGCCATCATTAACCAGTGCGTAAAGTGTCGCAAACTCAGAGGGAAGCATCAGCACCAGCTGATGGCAGACTTGCCAGCGGATCGACTCAGCATGGACCCTCCCTTCACCAACGTAGGGCTTGACGTCTTCGGACCCTGGAACATAGTTGCACGCAGGACGAGAGGAGGACAAGCTTGTAACAAGTGATGGGCAGTGCTTTTCATGTGCCTGAGCATACGAGCTGTTCATATTGAAGTGTTCGAGTCCTTGGATGGTTCCAGCTTCATTAATGCCCTCAGACGATTCCTCGCTGTGCGCGGACCTATCAAGATGCTCCGTTCCGACCGTGGCACAAACTTCGTGGGAGCCTGCAGAGAGCTGGGGATACGAGGGACTGCAGACTTTGATCCAGCCCTCAGCTCCTACTTGATCTCCCAGGACTGTACATGGACATTCAACCCACCCCATGCATCCCACATGGGAGGTGTATGGGAACGCATGATAGGAGTAGCACGTCGCATCCTAGATTCCATGCTGATGGGAACTCAGTCACTCTCCCACCAAGTCCTAACTACTCTTCTGGCGGAGGTTGCTGCTATCATCAACACCAGACCCTTGGTTCCGGTTTCCTCAGATCCTGACCACCCGACGGTACTGACACCAGCCACCTTGCTGACGCAGAAGACTGGAGACTGGCCAGCACCCCCAGGGGACTTTGTCGCTAAAGACTTGCACAAGCAGCAATGGCGACAGGTTCAGGTGCTAGCTGACACCTTCTGGAAGCGATGGCGACAAGAATACCTCTCACTTCTGCAAGGCCGCCACAAGTGGAAAACCTCTACACCTGATCTACATGAGGGAGATGTGGTCCTGTTGAAAGACAAGGAAGCTCCTCGGAATGCATGGCCTATGGGACTTGTGGAGAAGGCCATACCAAGTGCAGATGGGCGAGTTCGCAAGGTCGAAGTACGCGTCATCAAGCCAGATGGCGCCAAGACTCTTCCCAGACCAATCACTGAAGTGGTGCTTTTGTGTGCCAAAGAATAATTCCGGTGAATCCTGTTAGACCGTGTGCATGTTATTTGGATATGCAACCTAGTTGTGTGTAGTATTGTATAATCCCAGTTAGACTTGTTATATTAACCATAGTATGCATGCAGTTAGTGGAATTCATAAGAATTCCAGGCGGGGAGTGTGCTGCCCCAGCAGAACGCGAAATGTTACATAGAAAATGTTTGTAGTAGTTAGCCCTTTAAGACTTAGAATCGTGGGAAATGTAGTCCAGACCAACACTAGGTCAGATGTGTCTGAACTGCATGCTAATTGGCTATCAGAGCTTCTTCTTCCCACAATTCCTTCTGGCCCGGGTAAATTGAAATCCTTTGTTCTACCAAGACCGAGTCAGAAGAGGAAGGAGGCTCCCAATTCATCTGTTTTTTCACAGACTCTAGATATGTTCTGCATCTACTTCCTGTTCAGCGATGTGTGAGTTGAGAGATTAATCCTTATGCATTTATGTGAAGAAATAATAAAGATGTAATATTTTGGACATTAAGAGTTCTGTTGTCACTACTCAAAAGGGGCCTGGGGGCCGAGCTCCAGGCGCTGGACGAGACACTACTACTGCTACTACTACCACCACCATTACTACTGTTACTATTTTATCCAATGCAAGTACAACCGTATGTGCTTAATATGCCAGGATATATATCCCCTGGCCCATGGTGATGGTCAGCATATCCTCTATAGTGTAGGATTTGTTGTATGTATTTTATATAAATTGTATCTTATATGCTTACAATGTCTAATTGTGTTTCCACACTATAAATGTCTAGAAAGGTATTGCACATATAAAAACATAGAATCATAGAGTTGGAAGGGACCACCAGGGTCATCTGGTCCAACCCCCTGCACAATGCAGGAAATTCACAACTACCTCCCCCCTACACCCCCAGTGACCCATACTCCATGCCCAGAAGATGGCCAAGGTGCCCTCCCTCTCATGATCTGCCTAAGGTCATAGAATCAGCATTGCTGACAGATGGCCATCTAATCTCTTCTAAAAACCTCCAGAAAAGGAGAGCTTACCACCTCCCGCGGAAGCCTGTTCCACTGAGGAACTGCTCTGACTGTTAGAAAATTCTTCCTAATGTCTAGATAGAACCTCTTTTGATTTAATTTCAACCTGTTAATTCTGGTCCGACTAGGGCTGTTGAAAAAAAAAATCGGGAAAGTTCGGCTTCAGCAAAATTCCGCCCTTTTAAATGTGGGCTGTGCCGAAGTCCGAACTCCCCCTCTTTGGATCCCCGGAATTTGGGCGAGATCCGGAGTTTGGGGAAAAATTCACCCCCCCGCGGGCCTTCACAGGGCTTCCATGAAGATGCGCGGAGGGCTCTTTAAACAGATCTGCGCCTTCCAGCTGGAAGGCGCAGATCTGTTTAAAGGCCCCCCCGCGCGCCTTCAGGGAAGCCCCCTGAAGGCGCGGGGGGCATAGGGGTTTAAAGACCCCCTCCCCTCTTCCCAGGAGTCCCGGGAAGGCGGGTAGTGGGTTGTCAAGCCCCTCTACGCTGTCTGCGCAGGCAGCGCAGAGGGATTTAAAGACCCCCCCCCGCCCCTCTTCCTGGGAGTCCCGGGAAGGCGGGCGGTGGGTTGTCAAGCCCCTCTGCGCTGTCTGCGCAGGTAGCGCAGGGGGGTTTAAAGACCCCCTGCCCTCTTCCCGGGACTCCTGGGAAGGCGGGCGGTGGGTTATCAAGCCCCTCTGCTCTGTCTGTGCAGGCAGCGCAGAGGGGCTTAAAGACCCCCCCCCGCCCCTCTTCCCGGGACTCCCGGGAAGGCGGGCGGTGGGTTGTCAAGCCCCTCTGCTCTGTCTGCGCAGGCAGCGCAGAAAGGTTTAAAACCCCGCCTGCCCCTCTTCCCGGGACTCCCGTTTAAAGGCCCCCAGTGCCTTCAGCGAAGCCCCGTGAAGGCGCGCAGGGGGGGGAGCCTGACGGCTGCGCCGAACCCCGAATTTATTTGCTGAACACCCCAAAGTCAGGGGAATTTGGCTCCCCGGTTTCCCGCCTTTTTAAAATTTGGTTCGTCCCGAACTGGAAACCGCCGAATCGGGGGAAATTCGGCAGTTTTTCAGTTCGGGACGAACCGAATCAACAGCCCTAGGTCCGACCTTCTAGAGCATTGGTTTCCAACCTTTTTTTGACCAGGGACCACTAGGACTTTTTTGTTCGGTGCAGGGACCCCAAGGTTCAAAATTAAAATTCCGGGAATTTGAAAATAAACTTTAATCATAACTGTTTGTTAAACATTAAACTTAGAATTATATTTGAATATATATATTTTATAATAGAGAACTTTTAATTGAAAATATTAATTTATTATGGGTTTATAACTTTGTTTTGCGGACCTTAATTTAGTTCTCGTGGACCCCTGGGGGTCCATGGACCCCTGGTTGGGAACCAGTGTTCTAGAGCAATAGATAACAACTTGGCACCATCCTCTATATGACAGCCCTTCAAGTACTTGTTTATGTACTTTAAGTACAAAAAGTACACTAAAGTAGACGTTTTCCATACATCTAGATGCAAAATTCAACTCTCGAGAATATTTCCAAAGGAACAACTGAGGGGAAAAGGACTGTGTCGCATTGTCTTATTTTTCTTCCACAGGATATCAGTTCAGCTTGTGCCACAGGAGATCATACTTGGGTGCAGAATCAAGTTATTATTCATATTTTATATGCCTACTAAAATGAGAGAAGAACCTACATTCCATGGCGTACTGATTAGATGGTAACGTTGTGTAAATACCAAGGACAGGAGGTGCAATTTGTGATTCAAATCTTATTACTTAGCTATTTCATAAATGACACCATGAAATATATGAATTTAGAATGGTTTTTCTTAATCCAGTCTTCTTTCTAAGGCCACATTGCGGGGCTGTGTAAACTGGCAGGAATGCTCAAACCCTGGCCTCATCTGCTCACTATTTAACACTCTTCAGATCTATTGATTGTTAGAGGCAGTGTGGTGGAGGAAAGTGACGTCAAGTCACAGCTGACTTATGGCAACCTAGTAGGGTTTTCAAGGGAAGAGACATTTGGAGATGGTTTGCCATTAGGACTGCCAGCTCCGGGTTGGGAAATACCTGGAGATTTTGGGGGTGGAGCCTGAGGAGGGCAGGGTTTGGAGGGGGAGGGACTTCAATGCCATAGAGTCCAATTGTCAAAGTGGCCATTTTCTCCAGGTGAACTGATCTCTTATCGGCTGGAGATCAGTTGTAATAGCGGGGGATCTCCAGCCACCACAAGGAGGTTGGCAACCCTATTTGCTATTGCATGCCTCCATGTGGGCTGAGAGAGTTCTGAGAGCGCTGTGCCTGGTCCAAGGTCACCCAGCAGGCTACATGAGGAGAAGTGGGGAATTGAACCCAGTTCTCCAGATTTTACTTGATCGCTCTTAACCACCACATTATGCTGGCTCTCGCTAGAGGCAGTACTGCTTTGATATATGGCTCAGAATCTATTTGCAATCAACTTTTGAAAAAGAAGTATACCGTTGGTTCAAAATTAATTGATTTAACTGGAGGATTCATTTTTGTGGGGGGGCATGGTAATTGCCTGAGCAATAAACTCTACCGCTGTTAAAACAAAAGGCAGGGACAAGTGAAGGAGAAGGGAGCAGTGTATTCAAACTTCCATTTTGCAGAGAGTTATTTTCTTTTATTGATCTTTAAAAAAAAAAAAAGTTTAATGTTTTTCTTCCCTACATGCAAAATTCATTAATTTGTATAACATGCAGATTTCTGCCAAGCTGCCTGATGTTTTTAATACGGTCCTCCACTTATTAATATTCCCAGCACACAGTGATTCAGTATTTGGTACTGTAAATTAAAATCAGATGATTGTAAATAATGGTCCTATTGTACAATAAGCCTGTTTCCCATGGGAATCGGCAGTTGGATAGCAACTAATCAAAACCTGAACTGAAGACTCTCTGGGTTTTTTTAATAGTTATTATAATTAATCTGAACTGGAAAATTAATGACATTTGGTAATGTTAGACAAATAGTCCGATCTGTCCATCATTCTACCATCTGGCTGGCTGGCTGAGAGTTCAAGAAGATAAGGGGTGGAAGAATGAGGAGAAAGTGACTCAGTAGATAAGTAGGACACAGCAGATGTTTACCAGTCACACACATCTCACCACCAACGAAGACTGTACTGATAGGTCTGTCATTCCAGAGAGTTGTTTTAAACAATCACCAGCCTGGGAGGAGGGTTTTGGTTTGATTCAGTGTCAATGCATCGGCTCCTGGTTGCTTGCTATTGTATTCTAACATAACATAAGAACATACGAAAGGCCATGCTGGATCAGACCAAGGTCGATCAAGTCCAGAAGCCTGTACACACAGTGGCCAACCAGGTGCCTCTAGGAAGCCCACAAACAAGAACAATTGCCCTGCCTGTGTTCCAAAGCACCTAACATAATAGACATGCTCATCTGATCCTGGAGAGAGTAGGTATGCATCATGACTATTATCCATTTTTACTAGTGGCCATGGATTGCCCTCTCCTCCAAGAACATGTCCACTCCCCTCTTAAAGCCTTCAGGTTGGCAGCAATCCAACCACATTCTTGACAGGGAGTTCCACAGTTTAACGTTGTGCTGTGTGAAGAGATACTTCCTTTTATCTGTTTTGAATCTCTCACCCCACAGCTTCAGCAGATAATCCAGAGAAGTGTGACATCACTTTCAGGGTTTTCCCAGAAGTGATGTCATGCAGTTACCAACTGCTGTTCTCAATCCACCCACCCCTGGTCTCCTGATGGTTGCCAGTTTTAGCAATCCTAAATCCAACTCAATTTTTCCAAAACTGGAAAAATTATTAGAGGAGGTGTCCAATATTATCATTCATAGGAGCTGTCCATTCTCATGCACAACAAAACATGTGGATCAGAATATCTTAATGTCATATTCCTTCACATACTCATGGGGCTGCATGGGAGCTACTTCTTGTTGGTTTTGTTCCACATGGTTACAAGGGGTTGAATAATGCAACAACCGCATGGATAAAGGAAATTATGGGGTTTTCCCATCAAAGTGGGGCTCTTCCTTCTGACGGTATGCAACTCAGTGTGCTATACTGGCTCATAGTGACTTCTGTGATTCCTAACAATTGAAAATGGAAGTTGCTATAGCCAAAAACAATGACCCACAAACTACCAACTCAGACCTTCTTTGCATGTACAGCAAAACTGTGAATAAAAATGCCATCCTAAGCAGAGATGCATCTTTCTATGCTCTTTCACATCAGTGAACTTAAGAGGGTGTAGCTCTATTCAGGACAACATTGGGTTCAACTGAACTAACATTTCGATATAAGAGCAGAGTTTATTAGGACTAGAGGGGCTGGAGTTGTTTTCAGGCCTAGTTTTTGTTAACCTGAAATATCTTCATATCTATCACCAGAACTCATTTTGATATACCATACCTGTCTGTGCCATTGTCCATGGTTTACCTTTGCTACTTTGGTTCATCATCAATCATCTGCCCCTGCCTTCCCTGAATGTGAAAGCAAAGCCTAGATTGTTTCAGTTTCATAATAAGTTTTCCATTGATCTTAACTTTATAAAAAAAATGCTTTTGCACTTTGTAGTCTACTGTACCCAATTCAAAAGAAAGGCTGGTTCATGCTAGAAAACGGGCTATGCAAAAGAGTGGGTTTGCCAAGAGGTAAGTGAAATGAAAGCTATTGCAAAAGAGATTGTATGACATGGAAACAGTTTGAAGCAAGATCCATATTAACTGCACTCTGGAGTACCCCACCTTATTATTATTATTATTTTTGACAGCACTAATAAAGAAGGAAACAGAGGTTCTTATGGGATGTATTTTGAACTTAAACTGGAAACATGTCTGTGTTAAGTGCCAACAAGTCAATTCCAACTCATGGCGACCCTATGAATTAATGTCCTCCAAAATGTCCTATCCTTAACAGCCTTGCTCAGGTCTTGCAAACTGAGGGCCATGGCTTCCTTTATAGAGTCTATCCATCTCCTGTTGGGTCTTTCTTTTTCCCTGCTGCCTTCAACTTTTCCTAGCATTGTTGTCTTTTCCAGTGACTCTTGTCTTCTCAAGATGTGACCAAAGTACAATTGCCTCAGTTTAGTCATTTTAGCTTGAAACATACTCATCTCTTTTAATGGCAATTCTGAGCCATTACATTTACCATGGGCTGACAAAAAAAAAAAAAAAAGATAGTATATGTGCACTGGAGAACCTTTCTGAAATGTTCTTTCACAGATAATTTTGTGCAGTTAAACATGATCAAAACATGACAGCGTTGTTGAACATGTCATTCCTTCCTTGAGCATTTTATAAATGATAATCATTCACTGTTCTCATGCACAAATGCCCCTAGTGACTGTGCCTGTGATTAAGTGGATATCTCAAATGCAAATGTTTTCAAAATCTTGACCCAATATTATCGGTGGATTTGTTTATTCCCATGATAAATGTGCATTTTCCTGCTCATGTATTCCACTAAAAGGGTCTGACAAAATAAGTGACTTTTCTTTGTTACTAAAGTAGTACCAACAAGGCTACACACCAGACTGTGAAAATCACTTTGAAAGCATGGACTGTGATTTTTTTTCCCTGTGACTTTACATCATGCAGTCTGCTATTTATCTAATTAATATTTCAACAAGGAGTTTGGAGGTAGCCTCATTAGTTTACAGCCCTGCTAGGAGACAGAGACAAATGTGCAGGAGGCACTGTGAAAACATCTACATGCAAACGCTGAGATCAAAGCAGAGTTCTTTACTTCCTCTGATGTTCAGAGAACTCGCTTTCCGCCAGAAGAGAGGTTCAGGGGCTGAGAGGGAAATAGGAGAAGGTTCTGAGACAGGTTGGATGGGAACAGTGAATCCAACTGTGTCTTTAAAAGTCAAAGCGGAGAGGAAGAGAAATTCTGGGTGTCCAAAAAGAAAGGCAAAGAGTTTACAAATGTTTCTGTGTATGTGGTGGAAGGCGGCCCTGCACCAGGCTCTGTTGGGTGCCTTAAAAACACAGCTCTGGTCTGGCAGTATCTTACCTAGAACATTAACCCACCCTTCCTCCTTTTATCTGTCTCCCCCATTTTAACCCTACGAGGTAGGTAGGGTTGCCAACCTCTAGATGGTGGCTGAAGATCTCCCGCAGCCCAGTTGTGTGGTGCTTCTCACTGGGCCACTTTCATGGTAAGGAACCCTCAAGGACTTGTGGGGTGGGGCATCTCATTTCTCATACCCCACTATTTCCTCTTTCCCTTTCCTGAAGCCTGCATAGACTCTCTCCTTTTTCTGTTTCCCTCTCATGTACATGTACAGTATTTGAAGGATGAAAATGGAGGGAGTTTGCAGAGAAGGACTGGCCAATTTAGTTAAATCCCTGGCATCCCACAGTGATGTTCCTGCCTTCCACTCAGCATGATATTAAGTCTTCAGAATAAAAGACATACACTCCTCTGTCCTCCATTTTAGTGTTCAAACAAGCCTGTGAGATAAATTAGGATGAGAGGTGTGACTGGGTGTGCCCAAGGTCACTTAGCAACCTTCAAACCTGGGTTTCCAAGGTCTTACTCTGGCAATCTAACCACCATATCACACTGGCTTTCATAAAATGTAGGAGAGGAGAACAGAGTAGAATCATAGAATCATAGAGTTGGAAGGGACCACAAGGGTCATCTTGTCCAACCCCCTGCACAATACAGGAAATTCACAACTATCCTCTCCCCACCCACCCACAGTGACCAGAAAATGCCCAAGATTCCCTCCCTCTCATCATCTGCCTAAGGTCACAGAATCAACATTGCTGACAGATGGCCATCTAACCTCTTCTTTAAAACCTCCATGGAAGGAGAGCTTACCACCTCCCGAGGAAGCCTGTTCCACTGAGGAACTGCTTTAACTGTTAGAAAATTCTTCCTAATGTCTAGACGGAAACTCTTTTGATTTAATTTCAACCTGTTGGTTCTGGTCCGACCTTCTTGGGCAACAGAAAACAACTCAGCACCCTCCTCTATATGACAGCCCCTCAAGTACTTGAAGGTGGTTATCATATCCCCTCTCAGTCTTCTCCTCTTCAGGCTAAGTTCCTTTGTGTTCCTATTGAGGAGAAAGGGGGGTATAAATGAAGTCAATAAAAAATAAAAATAAAAACACACTCCCACAAAAGACAAGGGATGATTTCAGATTCCCATCCCCTCTCTGCTTCCTCTAATTTCCCTTCCAGGTCTCTGGAGAACAGGTTTTCAACTGTCTCTGCAGCCAGAGAACGTACAAGCTCCAGCAAGGAAATACAACATACATATCAAGAAATGCAACATGAAGTTAAAGGATTCTGCCCCATGTCTGTGTGGTTGTGAGTAAATAGGTGGGTACTTGTAAAGGAAAAGCACCTGTGTTTCCTTTTACTGCAATACTACACAACATTGGCTCTCAAAAACATTGGCTCAGGCTTCGGCCTAGCTAGCAGAATTTAATATCAATCCTTTGAGGGCTAGGGACAAAGACCAGACCAGCCCCTAGCAAATGCATTTCAAAGTGAAGTTGGTTTCTGTTTGAAGACTGTGAGAGTGGGGGAAGGAGCTCATTCACAGCTACCTTTCCTCTGAAACTTCCTCACTGACTGTAGGCCATAACCACCCATTTGTTTCCAAGGTGACACATCTGTCACACCTTAGTTGTCCCTAACTCTGGTGATTTGCATTTACTGCAGGGATGCAGATTACCTCATGTCTTCAAAGAGCTAGCGGTGACATGGCCAATATTAATGTGGTTTATTGTTTTCCTGATGACTACATTGGCTGACTGATCACCAGCTGATGAATTTGGAAGGTATAAGAATAAACCTCTTCTGAAATTGAACTATGGAGTTTTGGGGACGCGCTGGCGTGTCCTCATTCTGCATCACTTTGCCCCAGGGGGACTCCCTGTGGGACTGACACTCTGCAAGATGGAAGCAAGCCTTGCGTTTGGAAATCTGGTAATAACTTTGAAGCAAATCCTTTTGTCGTTGTAACCTCTTGCAAAGCCTCGCCTATTGCTTAAGAATTAATGTGTAGTTAGCAATTGTTAGACTTTCTTGTTTTCATGCTATTTTGCTTCCACTAATATTTTACTTTCTGTAATGAGCACAGTTTTAATCAAAGTCTCTGCCTTTCGGTTCTGTCTGATATTACACCTTCCTTGTTTGACATCCCTCACGTATGCCTTTCCGGTTCTTACAGATCATTTCTGGGGTAGCTATCTGAGGCTGGC
Organism: Euleptes europaea; assembly: GCF_029931775.1. Lineage (NCBI taxonomy): Eukaryota > Metazoa > Chordata > Lepidosauria > Squamata > Sphaerodactylidae > Euleptes > Euleptes europaea. The sequence continues at coordinate 28,194,511 of NC_079317.1, forward strand.
AACTGGCAGGAGACTTACTGGGGGGGGGGGGCGCTTGCCAGCAACATGGTGACATCACTAGCAACACATGATGTCACTTCTGGCCCATTCGGGAAGAGTTGTCATCATGTGGGATAATGCTTTAGCACACACCCAAAACTCTATGGTGTAACCTAGAGCATCACCTGACATGATGATGTCACTTCCAGGTCACATCAGAAGGGATGTCATAGTGTCAGCGTGACACCAATTGTCCCCCCAGTTTCCCCAGCCTAGGTGGACAGTGGCAGTTGGCACCAGTGGGTAGGCAGGTCTTCTTCTGAAGCAAATGACCTCTTTTCTCTCAATTTTATTCTCTTTCTCTAGCCTCTCTCCCCACTCCTCACCACTTCAGGGAAAAGGGAGCTGTTTCTTAGGTCAGAGGCAGGTGCTATTGAGAAATGTAATCCCTAATATCCATATTACCATTAAAGGTATTCTAGGAAAGGAGAACCCATATTTCAAAAGTATAACTACGGAATGTCCTACATGTCCCCACTTCAACACCTCGTGGAGTACAAAACACTCAAAATTTCCTGGACAGGAAATTTCAACTCCTAGAATATGAGGAAACTGTGCTGACTCACTGACACTCCACTACTTTACAGCTGGTACTGATGTCTATCACATAGAGGTCACATCATAATGATGTGGCGTGCAGAGACAATTCTAGTACACCTTGTACTAGAAAAAGCAGTGGCGAGTTCAAATTTGAACGTGTTATTTGTGAGATTCACAGCATCATGGTTGACCATTGGGTCAGCCTAACCAAAGTCTTCTTGAGCTCTCCCATCCATAAGTACAACAGAGACCTCTATTCTCAAGGACACATTGCCTTGATTGTGAAGGAGAAAATTTGGATGACGATTTGCAAAAGGGGCATTGCCCCAGCAGGTGAAGTTGCTTTTTATTTTGGATGACATTCACAAATGTATTTTTAGACGTTAAAAGCCTACTTCTGTGTGCATTAATCAGTTCTTTCTATGTAATTTCATCTTAATTGTAGCTTTTTACCACATAACCAATCTCTTTATATAATACACAAAGTGTTTCATCAATATTTTCAAAAAAAAGGGAAGTGAAATCATTCTGCTGTTATTCACATAATCATACTGTTCTTGAAAACTGCTCAAATGACATCCCTTTTCAGGCGGGAACATGTGCACACAATCCAGGACATTTCACAAATGTAAGAATGATTAAATTCCAGATTATGCGCACCATGTCAATGTGGACATGCTGTTTGTTATTCTCAGACTTGCGGGAATAAACACTTTCCCTGCTTAATGTTTCTATTAAACTGCTCAGGAATCAAATCAATAATATACATTTCAGGTAACCACTGTGAATTCCGAACACATCAACTTTGGATTGTGCATAAATCATTATGCAACGACTGCATTCTCTAAAAACAATTTTAGTACTTTACAAGGAATTTAGTGACAAGGGTACACATTTAAGTGAAGGGCAACAGGGGAGACAGGGCGTTGGAGAAGATCAAGAAAGTGAATGAAGATTAAACTCATGAATTCCCTAGTTGCATGTATGGTTGTTGAGGTAGGAGGGAAGCAGCTGTATTGTTGCTGGAGGCAATGGGATACTGAAAATGAATGACAACTATTGGGAGAGTCCAGAACCCAGGGGCTGATACTAAAAGGAAGAAAGATAAACATTCCAGAGAACATGACCCAACTGATCAGCGTGCGGTATATCCAAGGAACAATTCATACCTTGCCTTGATGCTACAATTGGGTTGTGTCATGTTTCATAGCATAGTGCATATGGGTAGGGCTGCCAGCCTCCAGGTGGGGCCTGGGGATCCCCTGGAATTATAGCTCATCTCCAGACTACAGACATCAATCCCCCTGAAGAAAATGGATGCTTTGGAGGGTGGGCTCTATGGCATTGTACCCCAATGAGGTCCCTGTCCTCCCCAGGCTCCATCCCCAAATCCCCAGCAGTTTCCCAACCTGGGATCTGGCAACCCTACACATGTGTCTTTTCAATCATAGCCACCCAGTGACATGTGGCCCAAGTTGCAACCCTGTATTCGTTGTGGGTACCCTTTGACCCAGAGGCATCTCTTGTCTTCTAATCTGGCGAACCAGGTGGTTTTCCCCACTTCTACACATGAAGCCTGCTGGGTGACCTTGGGTTAGTCACATTTCTCTCCAAACTCTCAGCTCCGCCTACCTCATAAGGTGTCTGTTGTGGGGAGAGGAAGGGAAGGCAATTGTTAGCTGGTTTGAGTCTCTTTTTTAAAAAGATAGAGAAAATTGGGGTGTAAAAACCAATTCTTCTTCTTCTGCAGCTGGCAGGGATTTTACAGTGGCTAGGCTGGGCTATGAATCAGGTGAGCTGCTGTTGGGTTTTTAGCGGGATATATGGCAGCACCTTGAGTCTCAAGTAAGTGTCAGCTTTCTTTCTATACAGAAAATTCCTTTGGTCTGCCCTACATGCAGTCTTTGAACTTCTGCAGTCTCTTGAGTTCCTTTCTTGAGCTTTCCATCCCGATATAACTCCTTTGAGCTCAATATTTCACGGCCAACTTGCCCTCCTCTGAAAGATCTATGAGCTGATATTTTATTCACTGTTTTTCTAATTTGTAGACAACAATCTCTCGTGTGTCTTGAGCTGTTTCTTTCTTTCTTTCTTTTCTGTTGTAAAGACTCTTTTTGGATTTCTTTGTATCTTCATAATATCTTTACAAATCTCTCTTGGATCACTTTGAAGGCTGTTCTCATCCAGTCAGAATATATTCAGCTATTTCAGTTCCTTTTTTCATAATACAATATCTTTGAAGACTGATATCATTTTGATCGCAGTAGGATGTACTGAATCAAAAGAAATTATGCTGTTTCCACGGCATGTGTCCTGCCATTGGGTACAGTACTAGAGGCAAGGACTAACCAGTCACTTAGCCATGATAACGGTACCTTGGTTGATTTCCATTGTACTTTGTCCTCCAGCCATTGTAATTTTACTTGTCGTTAATACCTTTTACAAGCCTTTCTTGGTTCCTTGATTTCAAATGGTGAGCCCCGAAGACTACTTTAAAAACTCACGCACAGATGGAAATAGACAAGAAACTGATTATAAGCCCAAAGGTACGAAAATGTGGCTTCACTGACGTTGCTGATTTTCATTCCTATTTTAAATTATTTTAAAATTAACACCCCACTTTTCAACCAGAACACTTCCCCCTCCCCAAATGGCTTGTGCTAGTTATAAAATACAGTCATTACAATGCAAAACTTGATTGAAACCAGTGCCGGCTTACACAACACCCACTGAGCAACACAGCTGGGGAAAGATACCTAATGCAAGATAGTGTCACCTCACTTGATAACAGCAGTGGTCCACTTAGCCTAATAACTTGTTCCTCAGCATTGGCCACCTCCCATGTGCTTGAAGAAATGTCAAAAAATCCATCTGATTAAAGTGTGTTAAGTGCCGTCAAGTCACTTCTTATTCATGGTGACCCTATGAATCAGTGTCCTCCAAAATGTCCTATTTTTGACAGCCTTGCTCAGATCTTGCAAACTGAGGGCTGTGGCTTCCTTTATTGAGTCAATCCATCTCTTATTGGGTCTTCCTCTTTTCATGCTGCCCTCAACTTTTCCTAGCATGACTGTCTTTTCTAATGACTCTTGTCTTCTCATAATGTGACAAAGTACGAGAGCTTCAGTTTAGTCATTTTAGCTTCTAGGGTCAGTTCACGCTTGATTTGATCAATAACCCACTGATTTCTTTTTGTTTTTTGGCAGTCCACAGTATCAGTAACACTCTCCTCCAACACCACATTTCAAAGGTATCTATTTTCTTACTATTAGCTCTATGACTAGCCTTTCCCTTTGCCAGACAGTACTATAGATCTTTGGGTCAGGGATTGTTTTAAATGTCTCCTTCCTGCTATTTTGATCCCAGCTGCATAATATCTGGGCTGAACTTCTGTTTCTCTTCTTTTTACAAGGACGTAAGCCTAGGGTGACTGGAGATGTGAGCCTTTGGTGCAAGCAGAAGGCTAAGAGCCACAGGGATCTTGGCCTTCAGCCTGTTACCTGTAGTCATCAATGACAAAGGCCTCAAGATCCAGGAGTAGCTCTAGATGTGGTGTGTTTATTATACTATTGGATTATTTATAATTGTTTGATGAATTATTATTTCATTATGTGAATTGTGCCTTTGTATTTTATAAGCCACTTTAGGTCCCCACTAGTGAGAAAAGCAAACAAATAGACCTCCAAATCCTCATTTTGATTTTGCTTCTTCATTGCATGAATCAAAACTGTACATTATTATTATTTCACCATTTTGTTTCCTTCCATTGATTTTTTCCTGTAAAATGTATGCCTTTTCAACATCATTCATGTATCAATAAATCCTCATTGTACATTATGCATCTAGTAGATGTATGCATATAAATTGCATATGAACAGCATGCCACATACAGACACAATAAAAATACATTTATAAAATCAGTAGCAAAAGAGCACAATTGCTGAGATGCAAAAAATCTGAACATGAAAATACATTAAAAAAACGGAAATAAGCAACAATCACTCATTCCTGCTTCAGTTCTTGTTGAAAACACTAGTTGTGTAATCTGGTTTGCGCAATCAATTAATCTATCAATCAATCCCTAGTCTGAAATTCTAAACACCACACTGCTCTGCCTTTCTTGGGGTGGCCACAGTAGAACATTAGCTAGAAGCCAGACGTGGGTGAGTCATCCAAGTCATTTTGTATGGAGTGTCTGAATGAGTCCTCCTTCAGTGACCAAAACAGTTCTGAAAAGGGCCTTGCCTCCTCCCCATGCCTTTTGCTAACATGAACCAAGCTTGTTGTGGCTGCCTAGCAACAGCCACTGAGGTCATCTGTTTGTTTGTTTTAAAGCCACAGGCACTCCTTTTATCATTTTGGGGTTTTATAACCCCCCATAACATATATTTTTTAATTTCAGATTTTTCTGCAAACCTGGGCTGTTTTTTCAGGATTGTCAAAAGATCCAGCTTGACACTTTACAGATCCAATGTCTTAAATATAAGTATCCCCAGATCTGGCTGACTTCACTATTACAATATACAAGTGGGAACCTGCAAGGAACTGCAGGATGAACATCATTCTCCCCCCTCAGTATTTCATCTTTCTTCTCCTTGAAAATCTCCATAGCCTCTCTCCTGCTTCCTTTTCTCCTTCCCAGCCAGCAGCCATCCTACATTTATCTGCTCCCTATACTTCAGCTTTCCCTCTCCTCCCCTGAGCCTCCAGTAGAAAAAATATGGGTCAGTAGTGTGGTACCAGCAACTGGGACAGGACCACTAGCTTGGTTGGGAACCCTCAAGGACTTGTGAGGGAAGGACATAACTTTCTCCTGTATCCTCCTCCCTGAACTATTCTTTTTTCCTTCCTCCTAGCAACCGTAATAACCTCTCCCCTTTCCCTTCCTCATTCTCTCCTTCTCAGCCATTCACCAAGCTATCTTCTACCTGCCTTCAATCTTCAGCTATATTTTATTATTTATTTACTTCACTTATACCCCACCTTTCCCCACAGTGGCGACCAAAGCAGCTTTCATTATTCTTTTCTCCTCCTTTTTGTCCTCATATCAACCTTGTGAGGTAGGTTAGGCTGAAAATGTGTGACTGGCCCACAATCACCCTTTGAGCTTCTACAGCAAGATAAGGATTTGAACCTAGGTCTCCCACACCCTGCTCTGAAGCTCTAACTGCTACACCACAGTGGCTTTTATAAGGTGGGCTGCTGTTGAACAGTAGCAAGCAGCCAGGCCTAGTTGAATCATGCAGGTCAGGTAGTATCAAGTCATCCAGTGGTTACTGCCAGGACAGGCTCTGATGAGTCCTCCCTCAAAGGCAAAAATAGGCCTGGAAAGGGCCCTGATGCCACACTTCCGCCTTTTAATTACAGAAACCAAGCCTGGAATGCTGTGATTGCCTACCAACTGTCACTGAGGGTTTCCATTTGTTAAAGCTACAGGCGCTCTTTTTTTCTCTGGGTTTTTTAAAAAAAACCAATTGCTGGTTCCCTCGAGCAACAGTCAAAGCATGAAACAAGTGATGCTCCAGGGCATCAGTTCAGGCCATGGGATTGGCGCACCAGACAGTTGAAATGAATAACAGTGGCCAGAAGGAAACCAATAATACCTCTAGGAACCAGACATCACCAGCTATGGGAACATTTTGTTCAGCATAACAGAATCATAAAACCATGTCACCAAAATCCCTCTCCAGAATTTACTTATTTTCAGCTTTGAACTCCAATATCAATTTGAGCAATTGATCTGATACATTTTTTGGTGTCACTTTATCCTGAAAGCAGTATAAGGCGGCACTGAGCCCAGCAAGGATCAATGGCAGGCTAGTAAAGTAGGAAACCAAAGCCCTACCTTTTGAGTCAGAGCAATAACTCTTGCACTGGCAGATAGATATGAGAGTCATCTCTGTATCACATAACAACATCTTAATAAAACAAAGAAGGCGCTTTGGCTATAGATTCCATTTATTAACCTCCACTGTCTCCTCTGTAATGCTGCATTGTTCTTATCTGGCTGTTGTTTAAGTTAATGTTGGCTCCTTTGAGGGCAAGAACCTCCATTTGATGCTTCAAATCATAAATAATTTTGAGCTGTATGGAAGCAGGATCAAAGTGTTCATGCTTTGAAAATGTGTAATAAAATGCAAACCTAAAACAATAACTGAAGCCACAATGCTGACAAGGCAATCTCTCAAGGCCATTGGATTCTTTGGGGCTGCAATCCTGCATGAAAATATCCCATTTAGGTCCAGAGGATTTATCCCCAAAGGGCTGTGCCTATGGGGTTAACCGTGCAGTCCTAAGAAGAGTTACAATCTTCTAAAACCATTGACGTCATCAGATTTCAAAGGGTGTAATTCTCTTTGGGACTGAAGTTAACAATTTGAAGTTAACAATTTGATCCAAAACATATTTCCTTGGCTACAAGTTTCAGTGCTTTCAGTGAAAAATGCTGCTGAATTTTGCAGCCCCGTTGTTTCAACTTGAAAAGCCCTATTTTGTTTTTGCTTTTCCCTGGTGTGAAATGAACTCGGCGATTCTTTGTTTTTCTGCAGAATTTTCTGTCTCCTTGTGCTGAATTATTCCTGTTAAATTTACACATGTATGATGGGTGTCAAATGACTTAAAAATAGCATGAAAGAAGATACAAATGAATTGAGAATACCAGCAACAAAAATGAACAAAATAAAAAGGCTCACAAAAACCTACAATAGGAACTAAAAGAAGCTAGAAGCTAAAATGACTAAACTGAAGCTCTCGTACTTTGTCACTTTATGACAAGAGTCACTGGAAAAGACAATCATGCTAGGAAAAGTTGAGGGCAGCAGGAAAAGAGGAAGACCCGACAAGAGATGGATTGACGCTATAAAGGAAGCCACAGCCCTCAGTTTGCAAGATCTGAGCAAGGCTGTTTATAGGACATTTTGGAGGACATTGATTCGTAGGGTTGCCATGAGTCGGAAGCGACTTGGCAGCACTTAACACACACACAGTCATGGAATAATCTACCTTCCTTCCCGCTTCATGGAAATAATGTACTCTTTTTACTGTGTGCCTTTGCTGCTTTGGTGGCTGCAAAGATTGACTTACCTTTTCAGTGGCAGGCACTTGCATAACATGGGCTGCTAATGCAGGGGCATTGTTTGGGACTTCCATAAGAAGAGAGAGCGAGAGAGCTGAGAAGCCACATGCATACATCATGCACTGGGATCTAGCCCCCAAGTGTGGAATATCTTGGAATGTTAGCCCCAGTTTTCTGCCTCTGCTTTGTTTTGTTAACTTTTTTGTGACCATTAAGCATTCATTAAGAAATATGGTAAATGGATTTATGCATTTTAAACAATATTCACAATAAATCAAAGCATAAATCCTAAGCCTTGATTCAGTTTGTGCAGTGCCCCTTTCCACTGTGGAGGCAGTTTTCTGTTGTGGAGCATGATCCTCTGGCATTAGGCACTTCGGCTCACAAAAGACCAGCGTCTTTCCATGAGCTGAGACGTGCCTCCTGCTTAGGGTTGCCAGGTCCCTCTTCGCCACCAGCGGGAGGTTTTTTGGGTGGAGCCTGAAAAGGGCAGGGTTTGGGGAGGGGAGGGACTTCAATGCCATAGAGTCCAATTGCCGAAGCGGCCATTTTCTCCAGGTGAACTGATCTTTATCGGCTGGAGATCAGTTGTAACAGCAGGAGATCTCCAGCTAATACTTGGAGGCTGGCAACCCTACTCCTGCTGGAGGACCATGGCATGCAGCAGAGGATAGGTTTGCCAACCTCCAGTTGATGGCTGGAGGTCTCCTGGGATTACAACTGCTCTCCAGGCTGCAGAGATGAGTTCCCCTAGAGAAAATGCTGCTTTGGAAGGTGAACTCTATGGCATTATACCCCACTGAAGTCCCTCCCTTCCTCAAACCCTGCCCTCTCCAGACTCCACCCCCAAAATCTCCAGGAATTTCCCAACCTGAAGTTGGCAAACGTAGCAGAGTGCCACTTCTGCAATGGATGAAGAGGGATGCAAGGGGGCTTAGTATCCATGCGTCTATGTTTTGTCAAAAACCTGACATGGTAGTTTGAACACTAGGGGCACTTTCACACATGCTTAATAATGCACTTTCAATCCACTTTTAATGCCCTTTAATGATGGTTTGCAAGTGGATTTTGCCATTTCTCACAGTAAAATCCAGCTGCAAAATGCACTGAAAGTGGATTGAAAGTGCATTATTCAGCATGTGTGAAAGCTTCCTAGGACACTGTCTATGTTTCTTCCAAAATGCAATAAATGAATGCCACTTGACCTTCTAAAAAAATATGCTTGCCTTGATTCAGTTAACAGCATTTGTAAACCTTTCAGTAACAGCAAGGTATCAGAAGTGTCTGGAAGTCAATATCTAGTGATAATATGTGTCATTCTGAGACTCTTCACCCCATATTTCTTAACTTCCTCTTTTTAATTGCAAAGGGAGTGCTGATGGCCGCCACACCACACTTGGCTGTGTTCTAGCCTCATTTGAGATAGGAGCACATGACGGTATACTTAGCAAATCCAATAGCGCTTTAGTCTGTCATGCTCTGAGCCCTTAAAAAATGTAGAAATGTGTGAAGATAAACCCCCTTGGAGAGCCTCATGTCTCCTGCACTGCAGTGTCACTTGCTGTAGCGAGCAGCCTGCCCTTCGTCTTTTGCCGATCAATTTGCCTAATGAAACTCAATCGATAAGTCAGCAACTAAAACTAGCAAAGTGTTAAAGGTTGGAAATCCCAGGATCTTTGTCAGCCACTTTCCCATAGCTTTTGTCTTCACCTCACGGAGAGTATTTTTTTCCTTTTTTTCCTTCATCACACAGTCTTTGCAGAGCTGCTGGGGTCTGTATCTAGTCTAAGAGCCAAAGGACATGTTATAATGGGAATGTGTGACTGAATCTCCCAATTTGTAGTATCAACTTCGAAAGCAGCCGTTGTGAAGAGGGAGAATTTGGATCAAGGCTGCACTGCAAGTGAAGAAGGGACCTGGTAAACTTTCCCCCATACTGTTTTCTTAAGAGAGATCACATACCTCTTAGCAGAGAGTTAAAAAAAAAAAAAAGACAGGCACCTGTATTATACCTTTCCCCCATATCAGGGCCAATGATAGCTTCTGAGACAGGATTTATATCAGAAAAAATTGTAGGGAGAAAACTTCCTCTCCTTTGGACTAAGGTCAAATCCAAATCACGTCCACACATCAGAAGATTCAATCACAGGTCCATAAATTAAAATGTCGTTTATCTAACTCTGCAAAATAGAGAGCTCTCAGAGCCAGTTTTCTAATGTTGGAGACTTGCATGCAAGCTGCAAAGGTGGAGTCTATAAAGTGGTGACCTGTTTATGATTAAGATCATTAGCAATATATATTCAAGTACAGTATGTGTGCATGTAAAGTGTGCATGTAAAGTGCCATCAAGTTGCATCTGACTTATGGCAACCTTAGCAAGGGGCTTTCAAAGCAAGTGAGAAACAGAGGTGGTTAGCCATTGCCTTTCTCTACAGAGTCTTCCTTGACAGTCTCCCATCCAAGTACCGACCCTGCTTAGCTTCCAAGATCTGGTGAGATCAGGCCAGGGTGCCGAGAGCCACCATGGGCACCCAGAGAAAAAGTCCATCTGGACCATCCCATATGACCCTGATCCAAACTAAATATCATAACAAAACAAATCACTTTGCTTGCTTTTACCATGAATCTATATTAATAAAACAATCAACCTGTCTGTGCATCTGTCCATTTGTGGCAGGCATAATTCAACAGATAATAAAGTTAGAAGACTAAAAATTGGCCACCAGCTTCAGGATGATAGTGGGAATTCCAAACTGAAAGGCGAGGGTATATCCTGGCCAGGTGAGACACCCCTCCTGGTGCTTTTGCAATGGAAGCTAAGGGTCTCTGTTTGTGGCAGGCATAGCTCATCAGAAAATAATGCTACACATTTGAGAACTGGCCACCAACCTCAGAATCATAATGGAAGTTGCAGTGCCAAAAATGAAGGGAATAAGAACCACCTGAACCAGGTTATCTTCACGATAGTCAATATGTAATAAGACAGCTTTTAAGCAACCTGTCATGTGTCTCTAATACTCATATTCACAATCTTCAGAGAGAGCTGTGACTAGCCCAATGTCACCCAGCAGGCTTTATGTGGAGGAGTGGGGAAACCAACCCAGTTCACCAGATTAGATTCTGCCGCTCATGTGGAGGAGTGGGGAATCAAACCCGGTTCTCCAGATTAGAGTCCTCTGCAGTTAACCACTATACCACACTGGCTTGTTTGTCCCATAAAAATTGTTTCCTGCCATTCCCTTCACTTCATGGTTATTCTAGCATCTCACGTACCACTCCAATGTACCTTAATTTACAATTTCGTTTTCTTTTAAAAAGAGCTGTATTCGGTTCTTTACTGAACCAAATTTGGTTCTGGAGGCCTAGGCTGAAGATCCTGCTATAGAGCCTTGCAGTTTGCATGCCTAACTGGATTGGGCACCTTTGATGTTGGTTTAAACACTACTTTCAGAGTTCCAGAGTGATAGTTGGCTTTGTTTTTTTACACATATACTTGACAACATACGCCTATAAGAAAAAACGCCAGTAGATGGCTCCATAATTCCTGGATTATCCAGCAGGAAATTAAAAGAGAGGCTTCGATAGCTTTGACTTTTGGCAAACAGATTTAATTTGATTGCACCAATGACAGGAATAAACTTTATGCAGACATGCTGAAATGGGACACTATCCTTTTGTTCTGCCATTCTCAGTAGTGCCAGGCTGTCCCTCCCGTTGCCCTTGATGGCTTCCTGATGAATGTAAGGAGGAGACATCAGCTTGGTTGCCAGTGCCAAAGCCTTGTGGGTTGCCTCTTCTGCACTTCTGCATTTGACTCTCTGGAAAACGGGAGCCTGCTATTACGTCCGGAGTTGCTGGGAGGGGAGTCGCAATGCTTCAGGGTGCTCAGTGCGAACGGCTGCTGCACATGCTGCAAAAGTAGCGGAGCGTCTTGGGAAATGTGAATAAGTCTAAACTTGGAAGTGGAGCATGGAACATATGCTCGCCTTGAAATTAACAAACCAAACAACATTCGAGGCGGTGCTTTTCTCTAAATCGGGCCGAGAATGTGTCTGCGTGAGAGCAGCGGATAGAAAATGTAGTGTAGGCTGAATGCTAATTTCAGTGGTGTCCTGAGAATCTTTCACTAACCTCCCTAATCAGATTCTGATTTCAATTATATTACTATATAGACTCTGCACTTGACTGCCGTCTCAGGACTAATTTGTTCTTGGTTCTTTCTTGACTGCAAGTGGGTGATTTTATAATGACACAAATATTACGACCCGGGCTGTGACCTAACTGCTAGTAAATTAAGACTGTGAGCAGGTGGAAGGACTTTAAGGGTTTTCCCATCCTCTTTTCAATGTGCCTGTTGGTAAGACCCCCAAACATTTATATTTATTGCTCAGGAAAATGAACTTTGGGACTCTGATAATGACTTGTAAAACCTGTTAAGCGTTCTTTCATTGTAAATAAATACTATACTTTCAATAAATTGTATATTCCAATGTGAAAGTTACAAATTATTTCATATAAACCAAAAAAAGGCTTTGTAATGGAATTAACAGCATAACAGCCTATATATCCTAAACAGCAATGTCAAAATGTTGTTAATAATATTTTTTGTTCCTCTTTTATGTTTAACCTCAAAAAAAGATTCTTAATAAAATTTTCATAGGACCACTCTGAAAGGAGTTAGCCAGGAATGCAAATGAATGTCCAAAGGGGTAGCCATCTTGGATTTATGACATCACACAGGCAATATGCCATGCCACCAATTCAGGCGAAATGCCTGGTAGTACCTGATAGAGCACTATATTAGCAATATATTCACTGTAGTCATTCATTCCCTTTACTCAAAATCCCTCAGAATTACACATGCCCCAGGACTACAGGATAGAACTCATGTTCAGGCTAATTTTTATCCTTACAACAGCCCTGTATAGTAGGTTATACGGGAAGATAATTAAAGGCCCAAGGTCACCCAGGGTAAACTAAGGATCTGAAAGTCAGGTATAATACCTTTATTCCTAGTCTGTCACTGTGCCTACACTCCCTGAGGCAAGCTCATCCAAGGTCAGTGCTCATTGAGAAAACTCATGCATTTTATTGACATAAACTGAGTTTGATTGGACTCCTGTATGTGAACCCATAAAACTGTGTACCTCTTTATTTGCACCTAGATAATTCTGCACCCCTTTAGTTTGGCTTATTTTCCCCTTCTTTGCAATTTTACTTGTCTTGAGAATGAGGATAAGGATCCTGCCTGATCCATATCATGATCTCATTTTTTTTTCTGCATGTTTTTTTAAACCTCTAAATTCTACATTTACTGGCTTATTAGGAAAATCAAACAGAAGTCGAGTAGCGCCTTAAACAGCCCAATCCTAAAGGGAAGGCAGATCTGCAATGGCCAGGAGGCAAAAAACGAGGTTTAAAAAATTTAAAAAACCGCAAAGGGAACAATCCCCCATTTCCTCCAATGGGGCTGCGCCACCAAAAAAGGTGACGCAGCACTGCCACAGCACAAGAGGGTGTTACCGGGGTGAAAGGGTTGAGGAAGCTGCCTAACAGTATCTCCTCCTCTAGAAATGCCCTGGGAATGTCCCCGCATGCTGGCACAGGTTTTTCTTTTTCTTTTTTAATAGAATTTTTATTGACAGTTTTTAAAATAAAGAAATTACAGAAAAAATAGAAAGAAAAAGGATTTTAAACAAAATTAAAACAAGTTAACAGAAAAAAATAAAAAAATAACATAATTAAAAGTAAAAGTAAAAGTCCCCTTCCCTCCCTCGTGTTATGTGCCCACCCACCCCCATTGTGACTTTCGGAGAAGTACCCCATAACTTTATATCATCCACTATATATTTAATTTCCCTTTACTACAATATTTTATTTACAACTCTTTCACAATCTTCATAAAATCAATCTTTACCGTGTTAGCCCAGTGTACAAAGGCCTTATGCCAGTCTCTTTTAAACTCTTCTACATCATTTCCATGTAGACTATTAGTTAATTTGGCCATTTGTACAAAATATAATACTTTATCTCTCCAATCTCTTAAAAGAAGCCTCGTTTCTCCCTTCCAGGTTTTAGCTATTATTATTCTTGCAGCTGGGAAAGCCCTGTCAGCGTGGCTGCACTGGTGGCAGGGTCTGGTGTCTCCTGGATGTCGGCGTGTTTGCCCATGCGCCGGCATAGGTGCTACCTTATTCCGTGATAAGGTGGCACATGCCGGCATGGGGTTACACTCCCTCCTATGGCACTTCACCCCCCCTTCAGGAATGGGCTCAAAGACTAACAACATTTATTACAACATAAGAATGCTTGAGCCAGAGGTAATTCAATCAGATACGTGAATTCCATAGGTGATGCCTTTATACCCAAAGTTACAAGCAGCAGAAAGGTGGAAGCAGTGAGATGTTACCAAGAGAGGCCAGTTGAAAACAATAATCAGTCAAAGAGAATTCAATCAACTTGGAGTGTGGGAAAATGAATGGATTGAATCCCCTTTGATTGGTTATTGTTTCTAGCTGGCAGCTCTTTATAACACCTCCCGATTCCCACCTTTATGTTGCTTGCAACTTGAGGTACAAATATGTCTTATTTGGATGTACTAGCCAATGCATCTGATGAAGACAACTCTGACTCATGAAAATTTAAGCTGGGATGACTTTTGTTAGTCTTTTAGGCACTACTGGACTCCTATTTAATTCTGTTGCAACAACTAATATGGCCACCCATCTGGAGCTGCTAACTAGGGTTGACAAAAAGATCCCTATGTTACTTCTTTTATGTAGTAGAAAGTGTTGTCAAGTCACTGCTGACTTATGGTGACCTCATATGGTTTTCAATGCAGGTGACATTCAAAGGTGGTTTGCCATTACCTGCCTCTGCATAGCATCTCTGGTATTCCTTGGTGGTCTCCCATCCAAATACTAACCAGGGCTGACCCTGCTTAGCTTCTGAGATCTAACGAAGTTGGGTTAACCTTTATACTCATTTCTCTTTTTGTCAAAGTTTTCAGATTTTTGTTTTTGGCTGTCAGTTTTTATTTAAAAAAACTTTTTTCTGTATATACCTGTTCTTATATACCACTTGCATGTATCTTACATAAGAACCTAAGAAAGGCCATGCTGGATCAGATAAAGTTCCATCAAGTCCAGCGGCCTGTTCACACAGAGGCCAACCAGGTGCCTCTAGGAAGCCCACGAACAAGACAACTGCAGCAGTACCATCCTGCCTGTGTTCCAATGCACCTAATATTATAGGCATGCTCCTCTGATCCTGAGAATAGGTATGCATCATGACTAGTATCCATTTTTACTAGCAGCCATGAATAGCCCTGTCCTCCATGAACATGTTAAAGCCTTCCAAGTTGGCAGCCGTCACCACATCCTGGGGCAGGGAGTTCCACAATTTAACTATGTGTTGTGTGAAGAGATACTTCCTTTTATCTGTTTTGAATCTCTCACTCTCCAGCTTCAGCAGATGACCCCATGTTCTGGTATTATGAGAGAGGGAGAAAACCTTCTCCATGTCCAATCTCTCCACATCATGCATAATTTTATAAATCTCTATCATGTCTCCCCTCAACCACCTTCTTTCTAAGCTAAACAGCCCTAAGTGTTTTAGCTGCTCTTCATAGGGCAGTTGCTCTAGTCCCCTGATCATTTTGGTTGCTCTTTTCTGCACCTTCACAAGCTCTGCAATATCTTTTTTGAGGTGTGGCGACCAGAACTATACAGGATCTTGTATCCTGTGGTTCAGTCCTCCTAGATGACAAAAGGAATAGGAATTTCTTAGCAATGGTAGATATCCCCCCCAAAAAATGGGCTTTAATGGCTGAACTCAAGAATCTCATCACGGGTTGGGGGAGATGACTCCTCCAGCACAGATGCAGGGAATGAGTGGAAGTGTGAAAACGAAGCGCAGTTTTAGAAAATAAAGGTCACAGAGTGAGAGATGCAGAATGCCACTGTTTATGCAACTGAAGCACTTTGGCAGTGCAGGATCTCTCTCTCTCTCTCTCTCACACACACACACACACACACACACACATTCTCTCTCTCTCAGGATCTGATGAGTATATATTTTATTTATAGTGTAGTGGATTGGTTCCTCTGCAGGAGTGTTTCTGTGCCTCCACCTGTGCTGTACCTGTACATTTGTAAATAAACCAAAAGCTACAAGACACTCTCAATCTCCAGAGCAATCTCCTTCAAAGCGAACCAACCCAGGTAAGTGCTGTCCCCTGGAACTTTGGTACTGTTTAGAGAAGTGGAGAGCACATAACCATATCTGTTTGAGGAGGATTTCTTGACACGCAAATGGCGTTGAAAACTACATACATTTACTGGAATTTTGCAGGGAAGGAAAGCGAAATAGTGCCGAAGAAAAAGAATCACTACTTTGATTCACAGAAGAGAAAAGCGAAATCAGTGTTCTGGAGTTCAAAATAGCAGGGATGATAAATCTGAAGTCGCCCCTTCTGCTAACCATATCCCTGGGCCTTAGCCCTGCTCCACAATCTTTTTAGAGATGGACTTGAGTTAAAATTTAGTGGCAGTGGGGCACTGCACACATTCAGAGGTACTTCATCATTTGTAGTATATTTATCCCACAGCTAAATCATAACACTGAAAATACTTGCTTGGACTGTGGACTGCAGCTTAAAGGAAGCCCAGCTTTGTGCCCAGAACATTGTGAGCTCCCTGGATAGTCTAAAATGAGCTTCACTTTACAGTGTGTGGCAGGAGAAGCAGGAAGTTTGGGTAAGAATTGCATTCCATCAAGGATCCAACCATAATAATTCCAGAATGGGGCAATATAATTAATGCCTCCACTGGGAGCTTCTCTACAACAAATGCCCATAGAAATGAGCTATGTTCTTGCATAAATCACATCCTTTGTTCTTGGCTTGAGAAAAAGAGATCCCTTGTTGAATCTTTATCACTAGAAGATAACATGCTACATGATTGCCAACTAGTGGCAGAGTATCTCCTTTTCCCCTGCCTCCGCCTCCGCCTCCGCCTCCGCCTCCTCCTCCTCCTCCTCCTCCTTTCTTCTTCTTCTTCTTCTTCTTCTTCTTCTTCTTCTTCTTCTTCTTCTTCTTCTTCTTCTTCTTCTTCTTCTTCTTCAATATTACACACCAACCTGAGCTCTTGGGAGGAAAAGCAAGACAAACATATATTGAATCATAATAAATGTATCATTTGAGTATGGATAGCTGGAGTCTGCAGGACCACTTTCAGGAGGTGAATCACAAATTTCCATATACTATAATCTATGGGGAATGAAAGAATAAAAAGTAATATGAATGATATTTTATACAGAAAGCTATTCTATATACATAGGAGAGTGTAGGTGTTGTTCCATGAGACAGAGAAGAAATGGCATCATAACAGGGTTTTCTGATTCTGAGCAAAACTGATTTGGGTGCCATATATGTACTCCAGTGGGGGCCTTTTTTGTAACAAATGCATCAGTTTTAGCTATTAGATTGATCCCACTAATGCAGACAACTGTCATACATAAGAACGGCACACTGTAAATCAGTGATTTCCACATAAATGAAAACATCAACCTTTCAAGGCCCTTCTTTAACGATTCCCTTGGTAAGAGAATAAACTCCCTGGCAATCCATTATGTGTTTGTCACATCTCCTTCTACATATTCTCCTAGAGGCAAGGTCGGCAAAGTGGAAAGGAGCAGAGGAATGTTGAGCCCCGAGACTCTGTGTCAGGTGTAAACTTTCAATCTCCATCACCTGCATCTCCTTTGCACAATAGAAGGTGAAACAACTTCCAGCATATGCTGCTTGCAGTGTGGTATTTACAAGCGAAAGGTGGAGAGGAGAATCACTTTAAAGATTTTTTGCACTTTTAGTTTGGTTTACTTTATTCATATACCACTTTTCAATTAGAAGTCCATAAATATCCCTCCCCACCTTTCTAGCATGGTGGAAACCAGGGTGAAATGTTCTAAGAATTCTAAACACTATTGCCTTAATACCTTAACCTTGTAGATATTTATATCTTGCTTTTCTGCCCTACGGGGACCCAAAGTGGCTTACAATATCATTTGCCCTTCCTCAGAGGGAGTAATGGAGAAAAGGATGGTCAAAGACTGGAATGTAACTTCCATATGCCAAGGCTGTGTATTTCAGAATGCCAAATAACTTGAAGGTTCATATTGGGGGCAGTTGGTTCCCGTTATGTCATGTTTGTTGGTTTCTCAAAAACATCTGGTTAGCCTCTGTAGAAAGTGGAATGCTGGACTATATGGGCAGCAAGGTCATAGTTCATCTAGGGCACCAAAACCCATGGGTTGGCCCTGGATGGGTCATCATACCTAGTAAATTTGGTCTTGTGGGTCACTATATTGAAGAGGTTGGGAAGCACTGCAGTAATTTATATTCCCATGGCAGTGAGCAGTGCAAGGGCATTGTTCTGAAGGAACCCTAATCATATTACAGATGAGTTCAGTGATGCAAGCCAACATATTGATGTCCCAATATATATTTTTTGCTCAGTAAAATGCCTAACAATGTTATTTCTGCCTCTCAGTAACTTGAAAATTAAGAACAGATTTTTGGGGGGTGGGCAAAGGAGGGGCCAGGGTAATAACTGATCACTTCTAATGTCATTTATTCACAGGCTTTATGTAACAGCAGTGGAAGGATTCGCAGCACAGCCAATTCCTTTCAGTTTAACTCCCTTGGAAAACGGCTCCAACGGCAAAAGTAGAACCCAATGAGAGGGAAATAAACCAACAGATGCAATTCTATGGCTCCTGACCAAGTGAAAATGACAAAGTGTTTCAGGATCAGAGTGGGGTGGATTGCAAGAGCTATTACATGAATTAGAAAACAATTTCGGCTCGCACCATTCCTCAAACGATGCTAAATATGTCACCGGGCAATTACTTACCAGCTAGCAAGATGCCCACCAAATGGCAGGAAAGTGAATGCAAATATAGTCATAAAGACAGGGTGTTGCTGTGGAGGCAGGAAAACGCCAGCCTTCAATTCCCTTCTCAGCTAGTCTTGGCCCACCTTTGTTTCCTTTCTCATTCCATTGCTGAAGTAGCTGCGCTAGCTGTTCCTCATTGTTTTATTCCATGGATGTCAAATGCTCTTATGCTCAAATTCCATTGCAAATTGTGAACACTGCTTTCAGCCATTCCCCCCGCCCTTCTATTTTTTTTTAATCAAACACTTGAAATGGGTCTACATTGTACTGCAACTGTTTTTCCCCCTGGACATTTTTGCACAGCTTTCCTATGGCTGGTATGTTCCCCAGAGAAGCTTACGTTCATGTAATACCAACTTGCTGGTGATCCCTGACCCAAGAAGTCTCCGTCTGGCCTCGACCAGGGCCAGGGCTTTTTCAGCCCTGGCCCCTGCCTGGTGGAATAGCCTCCCTAGTGAGATCAGGACCCTGTGGGACCTTCAGGAATTCCGCAGTGTCTGCAAGACGGAGTTATTCTGCCGGGCTTATGGTTGAGGCCAGCGACGGTTCTCGTTATAATTACTGGCCTCCCTAGTCCTTCCCCCCCCTTCCCCGCTGCTGAGCACCACCCCTTCTATACCACCTTAGGGGGTGGTTAGATTCATCTGCCACCTTCAGATTGCTATTTTTTAGCGCCACTGAGGGGCATTATTGGGGTATTTTAAATTATATTTTTAAATGGGTTATTGTTTTATTATATTTTAGATTGTGTAAGCCGCTCTGAGCCCGGCCTTCGGGTTGGGGACAGCGGGGTAGAAATATAATTAAATAAATAAATATCTCAGGTCTTTTTCTCCTCCTACCATAGGCCCCACCTACCTGAAAGGGAAAAAAATCAACTTGCAAAACAGATGGTTTCCTTGGTTGTCACTAGGGTTGCCAACCTCCAGGTGCTAGCGGGAGATCTCCTGCTATTACAACTGATCTCCAGCCGGTAGAGATCAGTTCACACTGGACTCAATGGCACTGAAGTCCTCCCCTCCCCAAACACCTCTCTCCTCAGGCTCCGCCCCAAAAATCTCCAGGTATTTCCCAACCTGGAGCTAGCAACCCTAATCATATGGTCAGTGTTTACACAGAGATGGCTTAGGAGCACTGCTCCATAAAAACAGAACAGGTAAGACACAATGGTTATAGTGAATAAGGTAAGATTTTATTTGTGAAAATCAAATAATCACTATTTTATTCCTGCATTTTCTTGACGTTTCAGAGCTGATGGTGGTCGAACATTGGTGTAGTGGTCCCCAGACTATCTACTCTTGAGAACAGAATCTTTTATATGTAGGGGGCAGTTTGCTTTTGGGGTTTTTTGGGGGGAGGGGAGGTGGATTCCCCCCCCCAATGGCTCTTCAGATTCATCCTTAGAGTCTCTTGTCTAGACAGTGAAGGGTTAAAGCACAAGTCAGTTTGGGTCTCAGTGGAAGTTTCTAAATCTTACTTACTACTAAACTATCAAAATCTATTATAAAACAGAGTGCAGTATATTAGGGAGAAGTTATGGTGCGATGTCATAAATGTCTAAAATTGGCAAGAGCTTAAAAAAAACCCACTTAGTACCAAGGTAGAAGGGAATTTTGTATCAGGAGCTGATTAAGAAGATGAGGGCTTCTGCCTCTAGCTCATTGTTTGCCCTGTCTCACATGCCGGTCGTTCTTCGGGAAGAACAGCATAAACAAAGAAGTGTGTTGTTCCATTCCTGCCTCCCTAAGGATATCATACCAGGGATCATCAAAATGGCATCCTCTGAAAGGAGATGTAGAAAGCTTTAAAGCCCAAAGTATGAAAGAACCGCTTGACGGATGTGCAGCAACTGCCTCCCTTTTCCTGCTTCATCTGACAGAGCCAGAACTCAAAGGAATAATACTGCTCCTTATTATGATGTTCTACAGACACCCAGAAAGTCTCCCTAACTACCTTCCACATCATCTCTCCATGACATGTTTCTGCCATATAAGGCAGGGTGAGAAATGTAACTATATTCAACCTGCCAAGGATCCTCCCCGCCACCATTCCTATATAGCCTGTGAAGTCACTTACCCATGAGCCAAGCATTTCAGAGAAAAGGGAGAGGGTGGAGCTTCTCCAGGGACCACTTTTGGTGGGAAACTTGGCCACTGTTCCCTGTATTGTGATGATAACACAGCTGCTGTGTTGTATGTTTTGGTATTATCAAAAAACAATAATTTCTCCCACCACCAACATCTTCTTTTTGTTTTTATGGGACCTTTTGTATTGCGATAAAATTGAATTTTGTCTTGGGGAAAATATAACCCCAAAGGTAGGGCTGTTGAATTAAAAAAAATTCGGTATAGTTCAGATTCGGCCTAATTCGGCCCGTTTAGATTTGGGATATGCCGAAGTCTGAACTCCCCCACTTCGGATCCGTTCAATTCGGCGGGAATTCAAAGTTCGGAAAAAAAATTCGGCTGAATAAAGCCATTAAAAACACAACCGCGCCTTTCCGCG
Source organism: Euleptes europaea (assembly GCF_029931775.1). NCBI lineage: Eukaryota > Metazoa > Chordata > Lepidosauria > Squamata > Sphaerodactylidae > Euleptes > Euleptes europaea. The sequence goes on from NC_079317.1 coordinate 28,215,625, forward strand.
GCTCTGGGGGGGCATTTTTGGGGTTAGAGGTCCCAGACTTTCAGCAGAGCTTCAAAGGACGTTTATTGAAAGACTCCCCAAGTTTTGTAAAGATTGGGTCAGGGGGGGCTGAGATATGGGCCCTGAAAGGGGTCCCCCCCATCCTTAATATGCATCTCTCAGCAGAGCTTGCCGCCCACGCACAAAGCTCCCAGCCCCGACAACAGTTTGCAAAGCAACACAACCTTGTAAAACAACACCTTTGCAACAGGGAAAACCAGAAGACACAACTGAAACCTCCCCCCTCAAACCAGGGAGCGAGAGACTCGAGGAGGAACACACACCCCAGGCAGAACTGACGAAAGCCCCCTTTGGCTTCCCCCCCACCCACAGAAACTGCTCCCTCCCCACACACACACAGACTCTGCTTTCCCCCAACACACACAAACATACACAGGAGAAAAATTATAGATTAAAGCCCCCAAAGGGGTCTTACTGTGGCTGTCTTCTGTTCCATCAGGAGGGGCTGGGGAGGAATTGTAATCCAAGATGATTCCAATTAGGCACGGGACGTTTTGCTCTGGAGAAGATGCACACAGGATCGGCTGATCCATTCATCCCAATAGGGAAAAGGGGAAAGGGGAAAGGGGAAAGCCCATATCTCGGGACCCCCTGACCCAATGTTCACAAAACTTGGGTGGTCTCTTAAGAACACTGGTCTGAAACTCCGCTCAAAGTTTGGGATCTGCACCCCCAAAAATGCGCCCCCTGCAGCCACGGAAAGAGAAAAGGGGGGGAGGCGATATTTCTGCCCCCACTGAACCCATCTTTACAAAACTTGGGTGGTATCTTAATAATAATTGTCTGAAGCTATGCTGAAAGTTTGGGGGTTATATCCCAAAAAAGCGCCCCCTGCAGCCACATAAATGGAAAAAGGGGGGAGGGAAAAGGGGGAGAGCCCATATATCGAGACCCCCTGACCCAATGTTTACAAAACTTGGGGGGTATCTTAAGAAGCTTCATCTGAAGCTCCACTGAAAGTTTGGGGTCTGTACCCCCAAAAATGCGCCTCCTGCAGCCATGGAAAGAAAAAGGGGGGAGCCCATATCTCGGGACCCCCTGACCCAATGTTTACAAAACATGGGGGGTATCTTAAGAAGCTTCATCTGAAGCTCCACTGAAAGTTTTGTGTCTGTACCCCAAAAAATACACCCCCTGCAGCCACAGAAAGGAGCAAATGTGCACAAGCACCCCCCCACACACACACGAGGATTTTGCTCTCTCTCTCTCTCCCTGGCCGGGCCGCACATCAGCTGATTCCTCCAGTACTCAATCCTGACTGATTGGCCAGAAGAAGACCCAGCTTGGCCACCGATTGGCAGGGGGAGGAGAATGCTGCCTACTGACGGTTAAGCTGCTTACTGACGGCCCCGAATTTGCCGGATTTATTTGCGAACTCCCGAACTCGCTGAATTTGCCCCCCCCCCAGTTGCCCACCAGTTTTGAGTTCGGCTCCTCCCGAACTAAAAACCACCGAATCAGGGGAAATTCGGCTGATTTTTAGTTTGGGCTGAACCGAATCAACAGCCCTACCCAAAGGCAATATGTTTAATTTTTTAAGGTTGAGGGTTAAAAAAATCTTATGGCTGATTCACAAGATCACTCATAGCTAAATGTGTAGGGTTGCCAGGTCCCTTTTTGCAACTGGTGGGAGGTTTTTGGGGCGGAGCCTGAAGAGAGCGGGGTTTGGGGAGGGGAGGGACTTAAATGCCATCGAGTCCAAATGCCAAAGCGGCCATTTTCTCCAGGTGAACTGATCTCTATCGGCTGGAGATCAATTGTAATAGCAGGAGATCTCCAGCTACTACCTGGAGGTTGGCAACCCTATAAATTTGTGAACTGGCTTAATTGAAGCCCACAAACAAGATGACTGCAGCTGCAGCATCCCAACTTGGTTCCACAGCACCTAATTTAATAGGCATGCTCCTCTGATGCTGGCGAGAATAGATATGCATCATGATTAGTATCCATTTTTACTAGTAGCCATGAAAAGCCCTCTCCTCCATGAACATGTCCACCCACCTCCTAAAGCCTTCCAAGCCGGCAGCCATCACCACATCCTGGGGCAGGGGAGTTCCACAATTTGACTATGTGCTGGGTGAAGAAATACTTCCTTTTATCTGTTTTGAATCTCTCGCCCTCCAGCTTCAGCAGATGACCTCACATTCTGGTATTATGAGAGAGGGAAAGATTAATGTTTCTGTGGAGGTTCAAACTCATGCCTTCCCTGGGCTAAGTAGGTGCTCTGTTTGCCGCATCACACCGGCATTTATTCTAAAAAAAACTAAAACTAAACAACAAAACAAATTAAATAGTATATATGGCAATGGTCAGGAAATGAAGCAAGGCAAATCTTTTCTAATGGATGTTTGGAATCTGATTTCCTTGGGCATTTTGGGTGGTTGCACCATGATGACATTTGTTTTTGTTTTGTATTCTCAAATTTTGATGGTTTGGAAACTTTGGAGGTCCTTATTGATAGTTGCCAGGCTTTTTTTATGAAGGATTGCTTTATGAAGGATTGTTTGGACCATGTTTTTTATTTTATTGTTTTGATTTCCTGTGCCAGTATCTGTGATTTGAATTTGCAGAATCCACTCCAAACAGGAGAATGAAGATCATGTTTTTTAAAAAACATTAAACACAGGAATAAATCTGTGGGTGACCTCATCTTGTGGGGACCAGGAGTTAATGGGGCTGGGTCAGATGATACATGTTCCCTGATATGCATTAGGCAGTGGGATGAGAGCTAGAGCAATGCAGACTTCCACAGCAAACCAGAATGCCTGCCCCACCTCTGACACCCTTGACCATCCAGATGAGGCATAATATTTTAATAGGCATATATTGGCAGATGCACATACAATTCAACATGTACAGGCTCAGGTTGTACAGTTAATCCCCAGATTGCTAGGGTTGCCAGCTCTGGGTTGGGAAATACCTGGAGATTTTGGGGGTGGAGCCTGAGGAGGGCGGGGTTTCGAGAGGGGAGAGACTTCAATGCCATAGAGTCCAATTGCCAAAGCGGCTATTTTCTCCACTGATCTCTGTTACCGGGAGATCAGATGTAATTGCGGGAGATCTCCAGCTACCACCTGGATGTTGGCAACCCTACAGATTGCCTATTGGCTTAGATTCATGTGCACCGAGGGTTGCCAACCTCCAGGTAGTAACTGGAGATCTCCTGGGATTACAACTGATCTCCAGCCAATAGAGATCAGTTCACCTGGAGAAAATGGAGAAAATGGCCACTTTGGAAGGTGGATTCTATGGCATTATACCCATTAAAGTCCCACCCCTCCTCAAACCCCACACTCCTCTGGCTCTGCCTCCAAAATCTTTAGGTATTTCCCAACCCAGAGCTGGCAACCCTATGTGCACCCAATCGAACACATGGACACATGAAGCTGCCTTATACTGAATCAGACTCTTGGTCTATCAAAGTCAGTATTGTCTACTCAGACCAGCAGGGCTCTCCAGTGTCTCAGGTAGGGGTCTTTCACATCACCTACCTGCTTAGTCCCTTTAACTGGAGATGCTGGGGATTGAACCTGGGACCTTCTGCATGCCAAGCAGATACTCTACCACTGATCCACAGCCCCTGCCCTTGATTGAAATGTTATCTCCTACACATGGATTGCTGGTGATGTCAGTGGTAAGGCAGGCATGCTGGCTGGGTGGGGATGTGTAAGACCCATTCTTGCTCTCCCCTTTTCCCCTCCCATAAGTATAGGAGCTTGTGCATTTTAATCTGGCCCACTTTGAATGACCTGGGCTTTATACTAATAGAGTACCTTGAACTGGGTTGCAGAAGAATTTTGTTCAACTCAAACTTCAAACGAGCCTGTCAAAAGCATTCATCAATTGCCATAGTTAATTGTTTGATTCATTAATTGCCCATTACAAATGTAGATTTTAATGGGATTTTAAATGAAAGGGTCCCATGTGAAAGGATATTCAGCCTGGATGGCATTATTGCAAATAAACAAGGCCTGTCTCTTGAGTCAAGCAATGCATTTCAGAATTTTTTTTCTAAACAACAGGTTTTTTTTTTTAAAAAATGTGTAATTTAGCCAAGATAAATGTCTCATTAAGTATTCTCAATATACTGCCTTATTAAGATACTGTAATATTTATTTCAAACAATTAAATCATCCTATAATTGGTTAAAAACAAACTGTTAATCATCAGTAGAAGATAAAAAGTGTTTGCAGCCTTAATTTAATTTGTAAGCATTGATATCGACCAATAAATGCAAAATACGATTCAGCATACACTGCAACAAAGGTTTAGTTGCATAAAACTGAAGGTGAAGTAGTGAACTAAATAACACTCATGTAGAGCTAGGAGGGTCTATTGCATTATGGCTGCAATCCTGAAAGGGGGGGCAAAGGTCCTTAGAATCTGACATGACTGCGCATATGTAGGTGCCACCTTATCATGGAATAAAACAGCACCTATGCCATCCTCGGGGCAAAATTATTGGCATCGGGGAGCCGCAGAGCTGTGCCGGCCCCCACCACCAGTGTAGCCATGCTGGCAGGGAATTCCTGAAAGGGAAAGCCCACTTTGGCGTGGGGGGGCATTCCTGGGGGTGGATCTGCCTTTAGGCAGCTTCCTAACCCCTTTTGCCCTGGGAACACCCCCTCGCACTGTGGCATTGCTACACCACCTTTTTTGATGGCACAGCCTGAATGAAGTCAATGGGGGCATTTTCGAGTTTTTATTTTTAAACTGTTTTAAATTTCCTTTCGGCGTCTGGGAAGCCTCTGTGGAGGCGACACAACTGTGCCGCTCCTGGCTGCTGCCTAACTGCCCCCCCTTCAGGAATGGGCTTCCCATGACTGAAACTAGTGTGGTCTAGTGGTTAAAGTGTCAGACAAGGAGATGAGAGAACCAGGTTCAAATCCTGATTCTGCCTTGGAAGCTCGCTGGTAGGGCTGTCAAAAAAAAAATTCGGTACAGTTCGGATTCGGCCGAATTTGGCCCTTGTGGGTTCGGTACGTGCCGAAGTCCGAACTCCCCCACTTCGGATCCGTTCAATTCGGCGGGAATTCAAAGTTCGGAAACAAATTCGGCCGAATAAAGCCATTAAAAACACAACCACGCCTTTCCGCGGCTCTGGGGGGGGCATTTTTGGGCTTAGAGGTCCCAAACTTTTGGCAGAGCTTCAAAGGACGTTTATTGAAAGACTCCCCAAGTTTTGTAAAGATTGGGTCAGGGGGGGCTGAGATATGGGCCCTGAAAGGGGTCCCCCCCACCCTTAATGTTGTGAATCTCTCAGCAGAGCTTGCCGCCCAACAACAGCGGAGAAATTAGCAAAACAACTGCAAACACAACCTTGTTAAACAACACCTTTGCAACACACAACTGAAACCTCCCCCCTCAAACCAGGGAGCGAGAGACTTGAGGGGGAACACACACCCCAGGCAGAACCGACGAAAGCCCCCTTTGGCTTCCCCCCCACCCACAGAAACTGCTCCCTCCCCACACACACACAGACTCTGCTTTCCCCCCCACACACACATACACAGGAAAAAAATTATAGATTAAAGCCCCCAAAGGGGTCTTACTGTGGCTGTCTTCTGTTCCATCAGGACGGGCTGTAATCCAAGATGATTCCAATTAGGCATGGAACGTTTTGCTCTGGAGAGATGCACACAGGATCGGATCGGCTGCCCCATTCATCCCAATAGGGGAAAGGGAAAAGGGGAAAGCCCATATCTCGGGACCCCCTGACCCAATGTTCACAAAACTTGGGGGGTTCCTTAAGAAGCTTAATCTAAAGTTCCAGTGAAAGTTTTGTGTCTGCACCCTCAAAAATGCGCCCCCTGCAGCCATGGAAAGAGAAAAGGGGGGGAGGCGATATTTCTGCCCCCACTGAACCCATCTTTACAAAACTTGGGTAGTATCTTAAGAATAATTCACTGAAGCTATGCTAAAAGTTTGGGGGCTATATCCCCCAAAAAGTGCCCCCTGCAGCCACATAAATGGAAAAGGGGGGAGGGAAAAGGGGGAGAGCCCATATCTCGAGACCCCCTGACCCAATGTTTACAAAACTTGGGGGGTATCTTAAGAACACTGGTCTGAAACTCCGCTCAAAGTTTGGGATTTGTACCCCCAAAAATGCGCCCCCTGCAGCCATGGAAAGAAAAAGGGGGGAGCCCATATCTCGGGACCCCCTGACCCAATGTTTACAAAACTTGGGGGGTACCTTAAGAAGCTTCATCTGAAGTTCCAGTGAAAGTTTTGTGTGTGCACCCCAAAAAATACGCCCCCTGCAGCCACAGAAAGGAGCGAATGTGCACAAGCACCCCACACACACACACGAGGATTTCGCTCTCTCTCTCTCTCTCCCTGGCCGGGCCGCACATCAGCTGATTCCTCCAGTACTCAATCCTGACTGATTGGCCAGAAGAAGACCCAGCTTGCCCACCGATTGGCCGGGGGAGGAGAATGCTGCTTACTGACGGTTATGCTGCTTACTGACGGCCGAATTGGCCGAATTTATTCGCGAACTCCCGAACTCGCTGAATTCGCCCCCCCCCCCGGTTGCCCGCCAGTTTTGAGTTCGGATCCGTCCGAACAGAAAAGCAACGAATCAGGGGAAATTCGGTTGATTTTCAGTTCGGACCGAACCGAATTGACAGCCCTACTCGCTGGTTGAGCATGGGCCAGTCACTCTCTCTCAGCCTAGCCTCCCTCACAGGATTGATGTTGTGAGGATAAAATGGAAAGAGGCAGAATTATCTCCCCTTCTTCATCAGGCTGGATTGGCCTCTCGTTGGTTTTGAGCTCCCTGTTGGCTCATGGAGGTAGTCTACCACACCAACCCTTGACGCTATTTTCTAAAGCAAACAATATGTTGGCCTACGTAACTACCAGATATTTCAGAGCTGTGTCAGTCTTCAGAATCCATCGTATAGGACCAGCAGACCTAATGCTCACTTTCCCACAGGTTGGATCCATAGGGTTGCCAACCTCCAGGTACTACTGGAAAATCACAGGCACTTATGGCAGAAAACAAACACAATAGTGCAATTATTCAAACTGTATATTATGCATAAGCACAAGCAAGCACAAATAGTAACGTGTACCAAAGCACAAAAATACATGTACTTGTCACAGTATCTCCTGTTATCATAACTCACAAAAAATGAACTACATTGAGTCCTTAATATGTTGTATCAACGATCCGTGGGACTCCAAAGGTCCTTAAAGCTGAGTGATGAAAGCCAAAAGACTCAGAGTCCTTGAAGCTAGATGGTGAAAGCCAAAATAGGTCTCCGGTAAGTTCCTATTTCGCATTCGCTTTTTCATCATTGGCAATCCACGTAATATTTCTTCAGAACATATGTTCTGCAAAAATGCAAGTGCTCATAAATATAACAAAAAAATTCCAAGGAGTTACACAAGCACAAAACTTACAATGTACATGAAAAGAGTTTTTACATACCCAAATCCCAGGCACATAGCCGCTTTGTGCAGATGGATGGCAAATCTGCATCATCTAAACAAAGTAACCACTGTTCCTGATTTAAAGGGAACCCATCTAATCGTATACAGGTGAAGCCATCTTTCCAATTAACAGACACAGGCGAGAATCAATTAAGGTGATTGTAAGCCGGTTTGAGTCTTCCTTAAATTATTGAGAAAGTCAACATATAAAAACCAACTGTTCTTCTTTGAAAGGCGCAAAATCCATAAACAACTTCAATAGCTGACTCGCAATATTACTTCCTTCATATTCCTCTGTGCAATCTGCTTTTCCAGACTTTTTGTGATTTGTTTGCTATCAGCGCTACCTTATCCTTGACACTCCCGTATCTAGCACTGTCTCCCTTACCTTACTTCTGTCTGTGCTGTTGTGTGTACCTTAGAATATAAGCCACTGTGTCTCTGTTGCGCTCCTCAGCACAGCACTGAGCAAACATAGCTGGCACTAAACAAATGTTAAACAGCAACTGTTATTACTACTTAGTCAAAATGGCCAATTAATTAGTAAATAAAGGCACTCTTAGAGCACTGGTAGGGAAACGTTTTAGGTTGCTTCAATTCACTTTATGAGAACTTCCACAAAGAGAAGACGGTGGAAAACTGAACAGCGATCACTGTTCAAAAAAGCAGAGTCACTAGCTTGGCGCCAACCCAACCCTCTAGGATTTAGATAAAACTCCATGGTTTTACCAATAGTTTTTTTTTGTGTGTGTGCTGAATCCTTGAGTCACTGGCACACTATCATTCCTCCCTGTCCCATCCCTCTCCCTCTCCCATTGGTTCCCAGCTGATGATTGTCAATGGCTGGCACCCCTACTTAGAAGGTTTCAATGGAAGAAGAAGAAGAGTTGGTTTTTATATGCCAACTTTCTCTACCACTTAAGGAAGAATCAAACTGGCTTACAATTACATTCCCTTCCCCTCCCCACAACAGACACCCTGTGAGGTAGGTGGGGCTGAGAGAGCTCCATCAGAGCTGCAATTAGCCCAAGGTCACCCAGCTGGCATTGTGTGTAGGAGTGGGGAAACAAATCCAGTTTGCCAGATTAGCCTCCGCTACTCATGTGGAGGAGTGGGGAATCAAACCCGGTTCTCCAGATCAGGCTCCACCACTCCAAACCACCGCTCTTAACCACCACACCATGCTGGCTCTCACGCTGGACTTAGGCTGGTGTTAATTTTGCTAAGAACAGCATTGTAAATGATCTAATCTGACTTTTTCCATCATGGAATAATAATAACAGTTGCATTGTTCATATGCAAATTTATACAGCTTAATCCATCAATTGATTAAACATTCAGTTGATCAGTCAGTATTTCTTGAATTGAGTGGCAGTTCAAGTTGTCTGTTGCTAGCTGCAGCCTAATTCAAAATCTTTCATAACTCACTGCAGTTTTTGCTAAACACTACCCAAACGAATCAGTCATGCAGTAACTCCTGTTTTAAACTTGTCTGCCTATTACATATGATTCCCAGAAACATTTAAAACATCTGTTTGCTGCTTCATAGTGGTGCATGGTGTGTATATGGCTATGGTGAAAACCTCCAGATAAAGAGGCAGTGACCTTTGAATACCAGTGTTAGGGGGCAGCATCTGAAGAAGGCCTTGGAAGCACAGAATCATAGGCCATTTATGCGTGGCTATTTCCTCACAGCCAACCCACCGACTAACTCGGGGCTTTGCTTTGATTATGCTTGCCTTTTCTGACCGTTAGAGGTCACCGGTCGTTTCTGTGTCCCCCCCCCCCATTTTTTGGATACTGGCTAAATGATGGTCAGAAAAAGCAATGCCCCTAAGTAGTCGGTGGAGTGACCGAGAGGAAACAACCATGCATAAATGGCCATAGAGCTGGAAGGGACCTCCAGGGTCATCTAGTCCAACTCCCTGCACAGTGCAGGAAATTCATAACTGCCTCCACCCAAACCCCCAGTGACCCTTGCTCCATGTCCAGAAGATGGCAAAAAACAAACAAAAAACAAACCCTCCAGGATCCTTGGCCAATCTGGCCTGGAGGAAAACTGCTTCCTAACCCCAAAGTGGCGATCGGCATTTCCCTGAGCATGTAAGAAAGGGCCACGACAGCCAAGCACTGGCACAACCCTTCCTGGCCTCCCTCTCATGACCTGCCTAAGTTCACAGAATCAGCACTGCTGTCAGATGGCCATCTAGCTTCTATGTCCTCTTTCTTAACCCTCCAGGGCAACTGGTTGGTCACTGTGTGAAACAGGATGCTGAACTAGGTGGATGACCACAGGTCTGATCCTGCAGGGCCCTTCTTATGTTAAGGTCTACATCAGTATGAACCCAATTTTTATGCAGTTTTATTATGATGATGTAGTATTTATACAGTATTTAATTTTATTGGATTTTGTTATGTTTTGTACAGTACCCAGAACATCAAATGTTTTGTACAGTACCCAGAATGGGAAGGGGGGCATTTATAAAAACCTGTTAATGTCAAGGAGATCTTATTTTGTGACTGGGGACAGTCGTTGTAACAGCATCCATTATCAAGGAAAAAGTACTGTGTAGACCAAATCCCAAAACCACAAGGTGGGAAAACAACACCAATAAGTTAGCTAACGTTACTCCCTGCTCTAAAGTAGAGTATCCTTTATCTAAGGCATCACTGTGTGTCCAAGGGTTTTATTAATAATAATAATTAGCTTTTAAATCTCTAAAAAAAGTTTATCTGCAATGTTCATAAGCAGTATGTTTCATTAATGGGCTGCTTTTTACTTTGGTATCATGTTTCTTGTCATGCAAATAATGTGCAAATTTTATTTTTTATGGGCAGCTGTTAATATCCAAACTGAACTCATGGTATGATATAATACCATTATGGTCCTAGGAAATGAGCAAATTGCCTACAATTTGCCAGTGTGGCGTAGTGGCTAAGAGTGGTGGACTCTAATCTGGAGAATCGGGTTTGATTCCCCACTCCTACACATGAGCAGTGGACTCTAATCTGGTGAACTAGGTTGGTTTCTCCACTTCTACACATGAAGTCAGCTGGGTGATCTTGGGCTAGTCACAGTTCTCTTTGAGCTCTCCCCAGCCTCACATACCTCATGAGGTGTCTGTTGTGGGGAGAGGAAGGAAAGGAAATTGTAAGCCACGTTCATTCTCCTTAAAAGGTAGAGAAAGCTGGCATATAAAAATCAACTCCTCCTCCTCCTCCTCCTCCTCCTCCTCCTTCTTCTTCCATGGAGGATGGCAATATATAACACTGTATACTCTGTGAAAATCCAGGTATCAAAGCCATTAGCAAGCTGCAGAACTATTAAATGTTTGTTCCACAGTTCCTCCAAGAACCTCAGGATGGTGCACACTGTCCTTCCTTCTTCCATTATATTTTCACAATAACTTGAGGTGTTAGGTTAGGCTGGGAAAGAGAATGGCTGGCCCTGGGTCACCCAACAGGCTTAGTGGATGAGTGGGGTCTTGAACCTGCATTTCTCCAGTGCTAATCCAAAAAACTAACCATTTCATCATTCTCTCACACAGTTTATGCCAGTGTTGCTGAAGGATTCATTATTTGTTTAACAATAACAACAACAATTTGTTTACTGTCAGGAAATTTACAAACAAATCTGAATGAAATATAATTGTTTAGAACAGATATCTAACATTTCAAGTATGATAGAGCTGGAAGGGGCCTTATAGGCCATCTAAAAAACCTTGCTGCTAAGTGCTCATTCCCATAAATGCTCATTTCTATTGGGTACTATAAATTCTAGAGGAATATTTCTAGGGGGCTGAAGGGAATGTCTTTCTTCTGGCCTACAGCAGGGCCACAACTTCTTAGGAAATGGAGAAGGTCAAACAAATTATTATCTTCAGTCCCTGGCTATTTATCTGTGAAATGTTTTTTAGCATGGTACTTGGGTTTCTGCAGGAGGGAGGGAGAGGGGAACTGGACATTTTTCTCACAGTAAGCACTACATTCAATTACTAAGCAGTGTTTTCAAGGGGTGGGGACTCACGCTTCCAGACCTGAGCATGGTGATTGTGCTGGTCCATAGCCCCAGGTAAAACTCCCATAAATAAATGACCTACATGAGATTTTGGGACTGCTCATTCCTAAATGTATACTCAAGAACAGTCCTTCTCTTTGTGCTCCTCTGGTCACTGCTGCTGACAGATAAAGATAGGGGTAGAGTACCTTATGATGAGGCAAATATGAATAGAAACAAAATTCAGAAGGATTTTGACTTGGATCGTGAAAAGCATGGCAATTCTGAATTGGGAGGGGATTATGTCTGACTCCTATGTTCCAAAAATCAGCACAATCCCCACAATTTTGACAGATCCATCCTCCCTATTAATCTTCAATATGTCTCTCCTTTGATGGAATGCACTTCCCACTGGAAAAGATCTCAAGTTCCCATTGACTTTAGCGGAGCGTCATTAGATTTTGGTGTGTACTTGAGTCCTTCTGAGAGTTCTTTTTTTAGTTTGATGGCTAAATGCATTCTGATCTCTGTTCAAATCTGTCCCAGATTTTGTATCCTGATAATTTGAGGGTCACATCTTGAGGAACTTAAAAATCTGACCCTTTAATTGACTTGAGAAAGTAAAATTAAGCTGAGACTTTCTCTTCAACCAGATGAACAAGCTGACAGAAAGTAGATGACCATATGTGTTGTAACTTGCTCTAGAAACCATGTGTGAATATTTGGTAAATGTTTAATAGCGCTACCTAAAATGGGAATTGGTTGATTCAATCCATGTATTTGGCAGGTTTATTAAAGTGAATATGGTGTTGATGTGTAAAAGCTCTTTCGAACCTACCAGTCAAAACCTCTGGCACAAAGTCGAAGTCCTTCAATATAGCTCTGACTGTCTTGATGTCATTAGGGTTCCACATGTTCAGGCACCCATGATTATGGGTGTGAATCTGCCAAGGGGGAAAAACACAAAATAAAATCAAGCAACGGACAACACATCTGGATCATATTGTTCCCTCAGTCTCTTAGCTGAGAGGAAACAAGAATGTTTGAAAATCTGGTATCCATGTGCATGGTCAAACAAATGTAGCAATCCCTCCCCCTCCCCCCATCCCCAGTAGTGATAAGAAACTGGTCTCTTAAGAATGTTTTCCAAAGCCAGACTATCTCTGGGGGAAAAAAATCACAGTTTTCTAATATCTTCTATTTTCCTGTGGGGCTAAGCTGTCATTTCAGAAAAGGAAACAGAAAAGAAGTGAGTAGAGCTTTCTGACGTTTATGAGTAATTTTCACATTCCAAATTCCATGATGAATGCTCTGATCTGCACTGGCTTGCGCAAAAATGCCCCAACGTTTTCTGTACATGGTTCTTGATTCTCAGTGCATTTATTTACTTGGTTACATTCAGCTGTTGATTTCCAGTGAGTCCCATCTTGGAGGCTCAGACTGGTTAATTTTAAATTACCATTATAAAACACGTCCAACATAAGATAAACCTTCTCATATGGTAGGATGGTGACAATGGTATGGCCAAAAATAGCTTCAAATTTCTGCCATTATGAAGCACATCGGATGACTTTGGGCCAGTTACTGTCATTAAGCCCGATCTAGGGCTGTCAATTCGGTTCGGTCCGAACTGAAAATCAACCGAATTTCCCCTGATTCGGTGATTTTCAGTTCGGACGGATCCGAACTCAAATCTGGCGGGCAACCGGGGGGGCCGAATTCAGCGAGTTCGGGAGTTCGCGAATAAATTCGGCCAATTCGCCCCCCCCTTCAGGGGAGCCCGCTGAAAGGCGCGGGCTGCCCTTTAAACTGATCTGCGCCTCCCAGCTGGGAGGCTCAGATCAGTTTAAAGGGCAGCCCGCCTCCCTTCAGCGGGCTCCCCTGAAGGGAGGCGGGCTGTCATTGAAACTCATCTGCGCCTCCCGGGCGGGAGGCGCAGATGAGTTTCAATGACAGCCCCCCCCTTCAGGGTAGCCCGCTGAAGGGGGGCGGGCTGTCATTGAAACTCATCTGCGCCTCCCGGGCGGGAGGCGCAGATGAGTTTCAATGACAGCCCCCCCCTTCAGGGTAGCCCGCTGAAGGGGGGCGGGCTGTCATTGAAACTCATCTGCGCTTCCCGGGCGGGAGGCGCAGATGAGTTTCAATGACAGCCGCGCCTCTCCAGCGGAGCCCGCTGGAGAGGTGCGGCTGTCATTGAAACTCATCTGCGCCTCCCAGCTGGGAGGCTCAGATGAGTTTAAAGGGCCCCCGCCCCCTTCAGGGAATCCCTGAAGGCGCGCTTCGGCCGAATTTCCCCCCGAACTCCGGATCCCCCCGAATTACCGGGGATCCGAAGCGGGGGAGTTCGGACTTCGGCACGTACCGACCCCACAAGGGTCAAATTCGGCCGAATCCGAACTGTACCGAATTTTTTTTTTGACAGCCCTAGCCCGATCTATCTTACAGAGTAGTTATGAACAAAAAACAGGACACTCTAAACCTTCTTGGGAAGTGCAAAATACAAAGGTTGTGTGTCCATATGATTGAACATATGATTCAGGGCTGTGTATTTCACCCCTTTCTTTGATTTATCTCTTGTTTGATTGTATTCTGCATTCTAGCATCATCCATAATATATGGCAGGCCAAGGCCTTTGTTGGGTGGGTGGGAGACTCTTTGGATGAAAAAGGAAATGCTTTCCACAGTAAAAGAGAAATCAAATTTTGCCAAATTTGAAATCTAGCTCAATTTTCTAAACTTGAATTAGGAATTTTCAGCTTTCAAAGCAGTCAAATATGTTTTTGAAGTAAAATATTAAACACTGTCTTGTCAAAAAACATTCAAGGCAAAACGTTACATAATCAGACTACATCCATAATAGGGAAACCTGGGGAAAAAAACCTGAATTAAAAGCATGTAAACGTAAATGGTAGAAGAAAATTAAGCTATTTCTTTAAGCTGTTTTGGTAGTAGTATCAAATCAAATCAAATCTTTATTTTGATACAAGATCAACTCTGAATAAAAATTAAAAAGTTAAAATAATAAAATATGGTGATGATTCTGGGAAAGATGGTTTGTAGAAGGGGAGGAAGAATCATCTGTTGGGTGAGATTTTCAGTCAGCCGTTTGCGAATCCCACAAGACTGAAGACAAAATTTGGCTACTTGGGTGGTTATCTCCCGAAAGGAGTCTGCTAAGAGAAGGGACACTTTAGAATCTTCAGATCTCCCAGGAAAAGTTGATAAAAGGGGAAGAATTTACTGCGATCTTATATTGTTGTAGAAAGGGCATCACAACAGGACATGTTCTATTGTTTCCACTTTCTCTGTTTTGTATGGACATAATCGCTGGTAGAAAGGAATATGGTGATACCTGCCTTCCAGGAGGGCTGAAGGTAATACTAATTACCAGATATGATCAGTGCAGAGAAATGGAATTTCTAGGTGTTACTGGGGAGATCCACTGAAATGGCCACAATACTTAGTACATATAGATCACTTGCATGTTCAAAGTGGTCTACATACATTATCCTGCAATTCTTACAACTATGCAAGTTAGTCCAGAATTATTATCTCATAATAGCAGAAGAGTTGTTTTTATATGCCGACTTTCTCTGCCAGCTTAAAATCTCCTTACCTTCCTCTCCCCACAACAGACACCTTGTGAGGTAGGTGGGGCTGAGAGAGTTCAGAGAGAACTGTGACTAGCCCAAGGTCACCCAGCTGGCTTCATGTGTAGGAGTGGGGAAACCAACTGGGTTCACCAGATTAGAGTCCGCCGCTCATGTGGAGGAGTGGGGAATCAAACCCGATTCTCCAGATTAGAGTCCACTGCTCTTAACCACTACACCAAGGATGTCCAACATAAGGCCGTGGGCCAGATCTAGCCCCTTAAGAGCTCTTATCCAGCCCTCCAGCCAGCCGAGGCAGCCACCCCCACCCCATTCTCAATCTGAGCTGGCAAGGTGGTCCTGCCCGATCATGTGACATTTATGTGATATCTAGCCCTCATACCAATTTAGTTAGACACCCCTGCACTACAGCATGCTGGTAGGAAGCTAAAAGAGAATGGCTTAGTGAAGGGGGGAGGATTTGATCTGAGAACCTCTTGGACCATAGCTCAGAAACAAAGTCATTATGCTGTTTCAAAGACCCGGGGATGTAAAACTTAAAAGGGCAGACAAGGTCAAATCCATTTAATGATGAGTGTTTTGTGTCAGTTCAGATTGATTGATTTTATTTACATTTGCAGCCTATACCAAGGTTGGCATCTAAAGGCATTCATTAAGACCTCCCAAGAACTTGATAGTAAATATTGGATTTTTTCTTACCACCTTTCTTTGAATAGCTCCCCCCCTTTGTGTACCACAAGCTTTATTTGACACTTTCTTGAGTTCTGAAAGAATTGTCCTGTGAATCATGGAAAACTGCTGGCTGAGAAGCATACATTCAAAGCCTCACTAGACAAATAGAACTAATTTCTGAATCTGGCCTAGGGATGCCAGCCACTATTTGAGGGCTGGAGATCTCCCAGAATTACAACTGATCTCCAGATTACAAAGATCAGTTCCTCTAGGGAAAAAATGGTTACTTTGGAGGGTGGATTCTATGGTTTTATATATCACTGAGGTCCCCTCTCCTCAAACCCCACTGTATCAAGACTTCAGCCCCAAATCACCAGGAATTTCTCAATTTCTCAATCCAGGAGTGCAACATTAAATGCCTCATTAGGTTTTAGTTGAGAATATAGGGTATCATTTTGAGACATCTGGAAAACATCCAATTCTGTTATAGTCTAGTATCACACTAAGAAATGGACCCAAGGTAGAGCTACTGTCAGACTCAGGGTTTTGCCTTCAGTGTCCCTCAAGCAAAACTCGCTCAGGCAAGACCCTGAAACAGGTTAGGCTTTATTTGGGGTCAAATGGGCCTGACAGCTACGTGAACCTTCTCACAGACTTGACCAGACCACAGCAGATAGCCATGACCCTGGTCATGACTTTTGGCCTGCCAACCACTCCTATGGACACCACAACAACAAGTGGTCTGGCATCACCTTTAAGGAGTTTCCAGCTGCTGGTCAGCCTATTAGGCAAACAGGGAACAAGTGTGGAAGGTCAAGAAGGCTATTGGGTATTTGCATGATTAAGGCTGTCCCATAAAAGGGGCTAAATGGCAGGCCTTGGAAGAGCCTCCAGGTTTCCACTAGATGGAGGAGGAACAACAACAACAACAGTGTGGTTAACCCCTCCTCTGACTGTGTCTGAGTCTTTTGACAGCCCTGGGGTTCTGACTGGAACCATGCAGACAGACAGGGAGGACCAAGCAGTTGCAGACCCCCTAAATCCCCAAAAGGATATATGGGAGCTTTACAGATCAAACTTAACTTAATTCTTAGTATTATCATGGAATTCAGTGGAACAACATAAATAAACTGGGAAAAGGCGACAGAAAGGGAAAAGCAGAATTTGTCCTTGCCTTGGACACTAGTTCTTGGGGTCCTCACATGACCAACATTCTTTCCACTTGCTGTTATCTGTTATGAGGGCAGTTTCATGACCATCTTCTATTTTATTTATTTGTTCATTTATATCCTGCTTTTCTCAGGACATGTTGAATAAACATCATTTCCAGATTCCAGTTGCGTTGCTTTTTCAATCCAGCCAAAGAAAAGAAAACTGGTTACCAAGGAGGAATGCGCAGAATAGCTCCTTAGGGAGACTTGCCTCATACTTTGAAGTTTATAGAACTGATATGTGATTTAAACCTTCCCTTTTGGGTCTCAGATCCTACTTGCAAAATATAGGTGTGGCTCGCTTTTGGATGTCAAAACTTGGGTTTTTGACAGGCATAAATGTGGAAGCTGCAATTTATGACATTCTTTCGTCTAAAGGGTCCAAATCCCATTTGTTAAAGAACAAAATACCAGCCCTCTCTGTTCTCTCTTCTTCCTCCGAATGCCCTGGCATTCGTTCTTATGAGAGAGTCTTTCGGACTTTCCCAAGCCAGTTGGCAACGCTTGCTCAGTGCTTCTCCTCTATGCTGTCCATGTGCCATAGATTATATCCTGAAGGACAGATTTATAAACAATAAAATACTTTGATATGATTGCCACCAAAGGGAAATAAATGCATTGTTTTTAATAGCAAAACAGAAGAATGTTTGAGCAGTCTTACCAAAGTATTTTCTGATCGCCGACTGGAAACGAAAGATGAAGACTTGTGATTATCCAAAGCTTTATATAATTAGTTTAAGTATATACACTTTAGAATAGACGAGTACTTGAGTTTGTAATGCTGCTAGTCCCCCCCCTCCCAGTTTGGTCAGAGATCTGCTTTACATCTCGCCTAGGCAGCATAATTAACTTTAGCAGTTATATGAGTGGAAGCCTCATGGTTTACCAAGCAAAGATCTTCTTGAAACATCACTGTGGCCAAATAAACCCAGAAAATATTGTTCATCTTAGTTAAGCGGCTGTAACTTTTGTATATTTTACAATTCTTCTTTCTGGCTGTGCACAGATGGGATTTTCAAATAAAAAACAGATGAAAGCGAGCAGCAATTTTACAATCAAAAACTCAAGGTAAAAAAAACAGGCATGTCTCAGTCAGAGCTGCAATTAGATCTGTTTGTGGGGTGAAAGTCTATTTCCAATAACTGTGCTGTTACTTGCTATGAAAAGTGCAAATTATAAGTTGTTCTAGAGTATTTTTAAGGATGAGAAAATGAAACGTAGATGGCGTGAGTGATTAACGTCTGTGAGGGTGAGACAGAATCCTGCAGCAGTTCTCCTGTCTCTTCATGTCATGCTCAGTTTGTACCACTTTCATATTAAAGATAATTTCAAATTTCTCATCCCTTTAGCTTTGACCCCAAGCCTTTATTTCAGTTTTGCCTCTTCTTTGTGTGAATCAATCATGTAACTCATTAATTTTGTGGGCTTTTCTGTTTCCTTGTTCCAGATTTTCCCCATAAAATGTACCGATTTTTCAGCATTATATTTATGCATCAGTAAACGAGCGTTTTACATCTTACATAAATACATTCCATATAAAAGCCACAGAACTTGTGTTCATGATACAAACAAAGCCACAAAAGCAACAGCATCGACAACGCATGAACCATCGACAACACATGAAGCTCACCAAATTCAGTAATGTCTACTGACTGGTAGCAGCTCAGGTAGAGCTCTTTCACCTCATCTACTATCCAAACCTTGTACTAGAGGTTGAATGTGGAACCTTTTGCATGCAAAGCAGATGTTCTACCACTAAGCTGCTGCTCCTACCCACAGCTACTAGCTCAGATGACTGTCAGTGCAATCCAAAGAACAGTTTCTGGGGAGTGAGCCCCCTTGAATAGACCTCAGTGGGATTCTGAGTTGACCTGTTTAGGGTGGTAGTAAGGTCTAGAGGCAGTGAGCCTCTCAATACCAGTGCTAGGAGGCAACATCACTTGCATTCCTTATCCTCCCTGCCCTGTTTGTTGGCCCTCTGGGGCAACTGGTTAGCCAATGAGTAAAACAAGATGCGATACTAGATAGACCTCTGGTCTGACCCAGCAGAGCATCTTTTACAGTCTTATGGCAAAAATCTAAATGGATATAAAAACCAAACAGGGAAAAGTTCTCATCTCTATTTAAAATCTAAAAGATAACCTCCATTTTAGTCTATCACTTCACTTTATCTGGGCCCTTTTCATCTGCTTTTCTCTGCTCAGTGAAGACTCAAAGTGGCCTACGGTGTCAAAACCGGCAACAGAAAACCATTAAACACCACATATATTTTAACCCAGGTTACTTTAACAACAAATCTATCTGCCATGAGCAGAACAATCCCCAGAATGTAAAGGGATGTATGTGTCAGCAGGTGACAGCTCTGCCTTGGATGGCAACAGAACAGCCCCAGGCACCTGAACAAATAAAATGGCCCTAAATGTAGGAAAGAATAGATGATTTGGTCCCAATTGGGTGTTTTACTGGCAATATCTGGACTTCTAGCTTAATTTTCCCAAGCAGAGATTTAAAAGCCATAGATCTCATTAATAATCATAAGAACATAAAAACACAAGAAAGGCCTTGCTGGATCAGACCAAGGTCCATCAAGTTCAGCAGTCTGTTCACACAGTGGCCAACCAGGTGCCTCTAGGAAGCCCACGAACAAGAAGACTGCAGCAGGATTATCCTGCCTGTGTTCTACAGCACCTAATATAATAGGCATGCTCCTCTGATCCTGGAGAGAATAGGTATGCATCATGACTAGTATTCATTTTGACTAGCAGCCATGAATAGCTCTCTCCTCCATGAAACTGTCCATTCCCCTCTTAAAGCCATCCAATCTAAAAATCTCTCCTTTATAAAATAAGATATGTTAGTCATAACTCTCATGAGTCATGCAGAGACACTTGATCTCAATATTGCCCATTGTATCATTCCAAAACAGTCCTAAAAATGGGAGAGGGTAGAATTTCCGAGAATTGCTTGCCCTGTCGTCTCACTACTAACAGCAGCCTCTGCACTGTTGTAGCCTTCCTCCGACTGTGTATTCTCAAGACAGCTCAAGAGGCTCTGGATTCCACATACTCCATTACATTGTTTATGACAGAAGACTATCAAGCTGTTTTATGTTAGCTACAATGAGAAAGCAAAGAGATACAGACCCTGTCAACTTCAGAATCTAGAGATGAGCTCAAGGTCATGTAGCACATATTTCCCCCCCTTGTGTACACCTAAAATATTTTAAGTGTACACCTAAACATATAAAGCATGGATGCAGCAAAGGGATGTGTTATACAGGAACGGGACTCAGCCCCAGTTTATGGTGGCTCCAGCTCTGTTCATTCAAATTCTGTGGACAATGATTGGGTGGAGGGGTCATCCAGATTAGTGATGATGGACAAACTCCCTGCAGCTGAATTAGTATTTATCTGTTATTTTTTAAGAAGAAGAAGAGTTGGTTTTTATGTGCCAACTTTCTCTACCACTTAAGGAGACTCAAACCGGCTTACAATCACCTTCCCTTCCCCTCCCCACAACAGCCACCCTGTGAGGTAGGTGGGGCTGAGAGAGCTCTAACAGAGCTGTAGCTTGCCCAAGGTCACCCAGCTGGTTTCGTGTGTAGGAGTGGGGAAACAAATCCAGTTCACCAGATTAGCCTCCGCCGCTCATGTGGAGGAGTGGGGAATCAAACCCAATTCTCCAAATGAGAGTCCACCGCACCAAACCACCGCTCTTAACCATGACACCACACTGGCTCTTTACAATCTCCTTCCCTTCCTCTCCCCACCACAGATACATTGTGAGGTACTGAGGCTGAGAGAGTTCAGAGAGAGCTGTGACTAGCCCAAAGTTACCCAGCTGGCTTCATGTGGAGGAGTAGGGAAACGAACCCGGTTCACCAGATTAGAGTCCGCTGCTCAGGTGGAGGAGTGGGGAATCAAACCCTATTCTCCAGATTAGAGTCCACCACTCCTGACCATTACACCACACTGGCATAAGCTTTTTCAGAGAATTCTTGGGAGGAAAGCTTCACCTTTGGGCCACAATTGTCTCACCTGAACTTTATCCCATTTCCTTTCCTGTTTCAAGATGGAGCACCACTTCTCATGGAAATGGTGTTTGATTCATAATTTACCTTGTGATGCTGGTAAATTACATAGACACCATCATCATTATTCAGTACAGCATGTATTGGTCCTAGCTCTGAACTTCAGGTATTCATCCAACTTTTTTTTAAAGAGCCAATGGGCGTACAAGCTAGATGTATATATTCTGTATGCAGGATATGAGCCTGGCATTTGTACATTTACAACCTATTTAGCCAACCTCTGATTGGCTAAATAGGCAGCTCACAGCAACATGTAACATAACAAACACCTACAGAAACTGATACAAAGGGAGGTATTTATTTATTTAAATATTTATATCCCACCTTTCCTCTTGGCTCAAGGTGGCTAAAACTGCAGAACAAAAGCAGAAAGACAAGGAAAGAGCAATTAGTGGCAGCGGTATTCACTACCACTACTTTTCTCCCCAGATAAAATGCATATAAAGATAGAAGGGAACATCCCACATCTATATTTAAAATCTTAATAGTCACTTAACGTTGTCGGGGCACTTTTAATACACTTTCATACCAAACACAAAAAAGTGATTTTCACTAGACACTGTCGCACAAAGCATGGAATAATTCAAACTCACAAAACGTAAAACATAACAAAGAATATTTTTCAAGAGAATCCTGTATAAGGCCCAGCCCAGCCAAAGTTATACATTTTAATCCTATTGATTCAAAAAGGAGATAATTAAGCGAGTATTTAAAACTGTCCCATTGAAATGAATAGGATGTAAATTGCTTGGCTAAATTATGCCATAATAATAATGATGAAGGGGAAAAAAAGAAGTCCCTGTGCCCCTTAGAGCTGGGGCAGCCCACATGGGTAAGGACTGCACCCTGAGCAGGTTGCTGAGAGAACCTCCACAACCCATTGGAGCTGGTGGGGGCAAACAGGAGGAGGCATGCTTCCCCAATCCCATCTTGAAGTGAGGGGGCATACCTACTCCTATGCCATGCTCCCATCATTTGAGGTGGCAAAAAGAGTTCACCTGGCTATGTCACCGTCTCCAGATTTTCTTCACGTTCCACTGCCTGGTGGGCTGGAAGACCAGGACCTTTTTCCGTGTTTGTAGCCGTGTGTGTGAATGTGTGTGTAAAGTGTCATCCAGTTGCAGTCAACTTATAGCAACTCCACAGAGATGACAGTTGTCTCTACTGTATCACTTTCAGGTCTTTGGGGTGGGGGGAACCGCCATGGACTTGGATCCAGAGATTTGCAAACAGAAACAAAAACAGACTTTGGTGCACTTGTACAAGGTAAGGTAAAGGTCCCCTGTGCAAGTACCGGGTCATTCGTGACCCATGGGGTGACGTCACATCCCGACGTTTCCTAGGCAGACTTTCTTTACAGAGTGGTTTACCAGTGCCTTTCCCAGTCAGCATCCCTTTACCCCCAGCAAGCTGGGTACTCATT
Source organism: Euleptes europaea (assembly GCF_029931775.1). Classification (NCBI taxonomy): domain Eukaryota; kingdom Metazoa; phylum Chordata; class Lepidosauria; order Squamata; family Sphaerodactylidae; genus Euleptes; species Euleptes europaea. The sequence continues at coordinate 28,238,126 of NC_079317.1, forward strand.
TTACCAACCTCAGAAGGATCGAAGGCTGAGTCAACCTTGAGCCGGCTGCCTGAAACCAACTTCTGTCGGGATCGAACTCAGGTCATGAGCAGAGCTTGGACTGCAGTACTGCAGTTTACCACTCTGCGCCACGGGGCTCCTGTACTGGTACAACTCCTAGCATTTTTTTTCCATATATATTATAGAGCAACAAAATTGATGGGACAAGATATTATGCAAGCAGAATCGCAAGTGGAGATACTATAAAGTTGACTCAGCACAGTTGGCTACCACATTTCTGTTTGCACAAGAGCTTTAACTCAAGCAAAAAAAATTGTGCTGGATCCAGCCCAGGGTGTCCAGTCTAGATAGAAACCATTTCGTCTCTTCATGACTGCTTGACACTGGATTGGATTTAACCACAGCAGTGGAAGCTTTTGTTTGAGCTGATTGAGCTTAAATGAGATTGTGAACTAGGTGGTCGGATGCATATGAAGAATTTTTCCACTATTTCCCATAATCACAAATGCAGCTGTATAGATATTTTAATATATGATCATTTTCAAATGTTGGTATGGTGCCATGTACTTAGGTGCCACACAGATCCTTAATTCTAATTTGTGGCCTGCCAACAGAGCTCACCATTTATAGATCTGTATCCCCATAAACTTCCTTCTTGACTGTTTGTGGGCTAGCATCAGATGTTTCAGCGCTGGGCTTTGCAAAGGAAATAGGTAGTGCATTGTGCAAATAGAATAACTTTTTCTCCCTTCTCAAATATATAATAATGTTCCATAAGTAATCATTTTCATCCTTTGCCATTTTTTAGATCATGTCTGAAAAGTTCTAATAATAATAATAATAATAATAAATGTTTTGGATGCCAAAAACACACTTTTCCCAATCTAAACAGTGCTAACATTTAAGTGAAAAAGGACCAGCAATCCTCATTAAATTGAATTGTTTGGTGAAGTAGAGTTGTTACCAACAAGGTGATGAAAAATCCGGGAAGTATTAAAGAAAAGAAGAAAACAGATTTTCCCCTCCCCTTCTACTTAGCTGGTTTCACTTAGATAAATCAAATGAGGGACCCTTTGTAAATCCCTCTCATTCTGCATTTATCCCACTAGGATCATAAAAAGTAAGGTTTATCTTTAGGATAACCACTTTATTAATCATTTTAATTCTTTTTTTCCCTTCATGAAATCTGGCAATGTGTATGTTTTTATGCCCCATTCTTGACATTATCTGGTTTTCCCATCTGGGGCCCAGCCTGCTCATATTTATAACTTGCCGACAACAATATCGTTAAACATTGTGGTCCACACATTCCTTGGCAGAACAGAGCCCATCAGACAGGTGAGTTTTCCATTAAGAAGAAACACTCTGGTCCCTCCCCTCCCCACCATCTCTTCTTTTAAGGTCTCTGTCCATGTTGACAATAAGACACTCAAAATACACATATTTCTGGGAGTTGAAAGCATCCTTGTAGGGTACTACTTTGTTTCACACACCAGAATTTTTTACTGCAATGGGCATATTGAAAACTTATGTGAAGATAGCCTACTAGACCAGAGAATAATGAAAACTGAGTTCAGTGACATGGTATGGCTGACCTAGAAAATACTAATAAAGCAAATGCAAGTATAGCAAATGAACTCACAAAGCTGCCTTATAATGAGCCAAACAATCAAAATCAGTGTTGTCTACTCATATTGGCAGCAGCTCTTTAGGGTGCCCGGTAGAGGTCCTCCACATCCCTACTGCCTAGTCCCTTTAACTGGAGATGCAGGAGATTGAACCTGGGGCGTTCTGCGCGACCATCAGATGCTCTACCGCTGAGCCATGATGGCTGATACATCAAAAGCATATTGATTTTCAGTAATCCCTTTACTTTGCAATCAGGTAACAACTGACTCAGGTCTGGTACAGATGCTTGGTGGTCCACATATTTTGGTGAACAGTGACACTGGCAGGGTCAAGACTAGGGATGTTCACTGAGAATAATTTTGCTATAGTTTCAGATCTGGTCTTCAGGAGGCAAAAACTTACTGCGATTGCTTCGTTTCTCATAGGGTGTTACCAGTTCGGGTTTAGATCAGTGGCATGTTTTCATGTTCTAGATTTTTTGGTGCAATTTCTGCACACATGCACTGCAGACACCGCTCAGTTCAATGCACAGCCAATTCAAAGGTCTCCCATGCAGCAGCCAATGCCACCAGAATTGCATGGAGTGCAGTTCTCCCTCTCCTCTGCAGACCCCCAAATCTCTGCCACATGCTACAAATAGCACCATTTTACCCCACCCCCAGGGAGCTTATTTCTACACATGGGCACTGCAGAAACCAAGCCAGATGGACCATGCTCATGTATTTGCCCTGTTGTTCCTTAATTGTGTTGGTTTTCCCAGGCAACAACATTCTTCCAACCAATTTGATCCTGGCAAGGTTCTAGCCCTAACAACCAATCACCTTTGCCGACAAGCTGCAGAGAGGGAATGTCTTAAAATCTTTTAAAAGACTTTAAAAGAGTCATTTCAGTGTGAACATCAAATGATCCAATCTGTGTCTGACACATGCAGTGACCTTCCTAACCTAGAACTAGGTTTATGCTACCCATGAACATGTGAACATATGGAAGGATTCCTTCGTCTCCATTTGGAACTCTGTGCAATATCAGTCAAGTCCCGCAACCAAGTCTTGGACAATGCAAATAAGATGCATTACAGGAAATAGTTATGGTAGCTCTTCTAGCAGAAAGCCAAAGTTTATGTGTGAACATGAGCTGCAGTGTGCTTTGCACCACTGTCATCATTCCCCTTGCTTTCCATGGCACAAGAGCTCAGGGTTTTAACACCAGACCACCAGACATGGGGGTGGGTCTGTGTGTGTCTGAAAAATGCAGGGCAGTGTGAATTCTCCCATTGTGTCTCAATTACAGAAACACCTGTGCTAAAAAAATGCTTTATTGATTGCACATAATATTTCACAGAATAATTTAAAATCCTCCCAGTGTCTGTGAGAATCTACGGCTAGACAGCTTTTGATGAAACACCATATGGGACTTCAAACTTGCTCAGTAACTAGGGCCTTGGGATTTGTTGAATTCCTGCTGGTTTGATGCGTGGACTAGAATTCTCGTGGCTTTGACACCATTGGAAAACCTCTGAAGCTTGGCATCATGGCTTTTATCATTTATTTCTTTGTTTAATATATTGATATGCCTCCTCTCTCCCCCAAAATTTGTTCAAGGCAGTTTGCGAATAAAATAACATGATGAGATAGAACAGTAAAAGCAGCACAAAAATTGCAAAGAAGCTTATGTGAACAGCTAAAGAACAGCATAAATATCACCATATTCAGTATAAAATCAGAACACATTAAACCACTGTAGATCAAAACCAGAAATATGATATCAGATATGACAATAGATCTTAAAATGTTGCAAAACAGCTAAATAAAGATGGCTAAAACAAAAATTACCGATTTAGAAAATGGCTGAGATTTTTTTTTTTAACAGGCTTAAGCTTGGCACCAGCAGCTTTGGCTCCAGGGTCAGCGGAAGGTGACACAACAGAGAAGGCTTTGTCCTTAGTAGTCACCTACATCACTTAAAAGGATGTAAGATGCAAGACCTCTGCCAGTGATCTCAAAATTTAATTTTCATCTGCTGGGCTGTATCAGGATTTTATCCAAAGCATGATAGGATACCAGTTGAGAATGGGTTCCATAACGCTGGATTTTTATCAACCACCATTTAATTAGTAAAACTATCTTGGATTAATAGATGCACGTGAAACTGTATGATTAATGACTATGCCCACTCCGTGTGTCTTAAATCACGCTTTTACTCTTTGCTGAAAAAAAAGTTACAAGGGAAATACAAGGAATCAAGACACTGAGAAATATGGATTTCTATTCATATTATTGCTATCATTTTGCACACTTTCTGGTGGAAAGCAGAAGCTAATTGTGTTTTGGTAGCCTTTCAATCGGGGGAGGGGAGAGTGGGAAAGCTGACCTCATGTAGCTCAGCTCCTCTTCCAGAAGGTAGGATGTATTATTGTTGTTGTAAAACAAATCATATTGCAGTGATATACAGTGCCATCTCAATGAAGAAAGCTGACAGGAAGAAAACTGATTCATTTGAACCAACGTGGCATTGGAGGAGAGTTTTACGGATACCATGGACTACCAAAAAGACAAATAAGTGGATTATAGATCAAATCAAGCCTGAATTCTCTCTAGAAACTAAAATGACTAAACTGAGACTATTGTACTTTGGTCACACTACGAGAAGACAAGACCCACTGGAAAAGACAACAATGATAGGGAAAGTTGAAGGCAGCAGGAAAAAAGAAAGACTTAATATGAGATGGATCAAAACAATCAAGGAAACCACAGGCTTCAGTTTGCAAAACTTCAGCAGGTCTGTCAATGATAGGACATTTTGGAAGTAATTGACGTAGGGTCGCCATCAGTCAGAAGCGATGTGGCACATAACACACACCTAGTGCCATCCTAAGCAGAGTTACAACTTTCTAAGTTGACAGAAGCCAATAGTCTTCGAAAGATGTAACTACTTGGGATGGCACTGTTGTTCACCTCAAAAACAAACATGAAAATAGATCGAGGCTAATGGGAAAAAATGGAAACAAATTGCATGCATTTTAGCCACATGCGTAAAGAATATAAGCAGCACCTGACAACACAATATACTGACCACCACATCAAAGCAAAAAGCCAATAGTCTTCGAAAGAAGCCAGTAGTCTTCGAAAGATGTAACTCTACTTAAGAGGGCACTGTTGTTCACCTCAAAAACAAACATGAAAATAGAGTAACGGGAAAAAATGGAAACAAATCGTATGCATTTTAGCCATGATCGTAAAGCCATATTCGTAAAGAATATAAGCAGGACCTGACAACACAATGTACTGATCACCACATCAAAGCAAGTTCCCCTTGCTATCACAGTGCCTATCACAGTGTTTGTTACCATAGGACACACACACACCCTCCTTCTATTTTTTCAGATGTGTCAGGACTTTAACAGAAAAGTGGCCTCATCTCAAATGTATTGAGATCTCTCTTTTTTTGTCTCTGGAAAATGACCAAAACCCGAGCACTCCCCCCCCCCCCCGCTCATTTATGGAGGAGCATGTTTCAGACTCTAAACGATTATTCTCTACTTGGCAGCTTTAGATTGCAGCACCAGTTACGTTAATGATTTCTGAGGTGATGCTGATGCCTCTGAGGTGCCCGGCACAATTGCTCGCGTAAAACTAATGAGTATCCCAGCACGATCATGTACCAATGGGAGGGGGACTCAAATAAATTAGAGATCTAGGCCTGTTGAAAGAATATTTGTACAGAGAATTCATGGAGTTGGGAATCGAAAATTAATCGCCCATAATGATTCAGGGTTGTGAGAACATTTGATTTAATTCTGTTTATAAATATTTTCCGTCCAGTGATAAATGGGCTCTTGGAGAGCTGGGCTGAACCAGATAGAGCCTTAGAGGAAGTTATAGAAGTGGAGTGGGGAGATAGTGCAGTTCATATAGGGTTGCCAACCTCCAGGTGGTGGCTGGAGATCTCCTGCTATTACAACTGATCTCCAGACGACAGAGATCAGTTCACCTGGAGAAAATGGCTGCTTTGGCAATTGGACTCTATGGCATTGAAGTCTCTTCCCTTTCCAAACCCCGCCCTCCTCAGGCTCCACCCCCAAAATCTCCAGGTATTTCCCAACTGGGAGCTGGCAACCCTAAGTTCATAGCAGCCTTTGTCTACAAAGTTTGGTTGTGCCTCTTACAAATGGTGTTGCTAAATCCTTCGGTGCCAAAGGCTAGAGCATCACTACATACTGTAGTTAGAGCATTTCTAATTTGAATGCACTGGAGATAATCAGAGGAACAAATTGTTCAATTACATAGCATTAACCCGAAACTATGTATGATTAAACTACTGAGATGACAGAATCCATGCAGATGATTGTTTTAATATACAAGTCGCTAAAAATTGCATTAAGATTTTTCAGGTTAATATAGGTTACCTTTCTACATCCAGGCTATTAACCAAAAGCCGTTCTTATGAATATAAGCTGTGATTATTCCTCCCATACATAATATATTAGCTTGCTAAAGGGGAGGGAGCATAATAAATAAAATAAATTGAAAGCATCTAATCAAAACTTCAACAGTGCAATCCTAAACAGAATTGTACCTTCTAAGTCCACTGAAGACAATCGGTTTAGGAGGGTATAATGCTATTTGGGATTGCACTGCCAGTCAGCGTGGTGATTATGTTGAAGTGCAAACTTGAAATTACTCCCTGAAGCACCCATCCATTCATAATAGAAAGTTGATGAGTTGTGTCCAGATATTGCATATGTCAAATCAACATCAAGAGGGCATATACAGATGTTGTTAGTACTTTTCTTTGCACAGGCATTCACAGGGCATTCCCCTGAAGATGTTACGTGGCAGAATGATTAGCTAAAATAGTGAAGTTATTAAAATCAACAGTTTCATATGGAGGATGAGGGGGGGTGGCCAGGAAGGAAGGTGGCCAATTTTTTTTAGCAAGGACTTGGGAGTGCTCTCAAGGGAATCTTTCAGACCATCACTTGTTCAATATCAAATGCATTGTACTGCATTTTAGCCTGCCCATCTTCCAGAGCTTATGTCAGCAGTATTATACCTCACTCTTCAGCCCTGTAAAGTAGGTCAAGCTTAGAGCTGGGGATTGGTCAAAGGTCACCAGTGAGCATTGTGGCTGAGCAGAGATTTGAACTGGGGTCATCATCTGTCAGAGAATCTCACCACTGGGCCAGATGGAATATCCACATGGTAGAAAAATCCAGTTTAAAGCCAAGACATGTTATTTGTGTGGGGGGAAATGCTGTATAGTCACATCTGATTTATTGTGACCCCCATGTTATTGATTGATTGATAACCTAATAACAAATTGCATGAATTAGAAGAAGAAAGGGTAGATGAACTGGAATGATTGTATCACGGGACACTTGAAAATGTGTAATTCTCTGATCAGCATCTGAGAAGACAACTTTGAAGAAGGGATGGAAAGCCAGTTCCCCAGAATGGGTTGAAAACAAGTCCCATCTGCATTCCTGCATTGTGCAGGAGGTTGGACTAGATGACCCTGGTGGTTCCTTCCAACTCTATGATTCTATGATTCTACCTCTCTGGCCCTTATGCTGGCAATTTACAGAACATTGTCCAGGGTAGGGGAGATTTGTCTTAGGGGTCTCCAGGTGCCAATATTCTGTATAAATAAATATGATCCATTGTTCTTTGAACATAAAAGAAAAATAATTTATGGTGGCATATAAGTGGAACACATAACTTAAATGGAGGTCTTTGCCAAATATTTTGTGATGAACATTACTTAAGTTCAAAAGGGATTTTCGGGTGGACTTGAAATGTGCCTCCCCTAAATACTCACCTTTTCCAAACCTGTTTCACTGCTCCTCTCAGCAATTGTCCTCAATGTCATTTTTAAAAATAATAATAATCCCTTCATGAGGTATCCTAGCCAATCAGAGATCATCTAACCACCCTGATGATGTCACACAGCCAATCCGATTTGGCTATTCAAGAGTGAAGTACTTGTTGGCTGTGCTCACACTGAAAGGACTCCATGATTGTCACGACTCCAGGTAATCAATCAGACTTGACTGCCTGACATCATCCAGAACCCATTCATAGTGAAAGTTCTCTGTCTTCACTGCATGGGCGAACACTTTAGTCCTTGTGAGCACCTGCCAGTTGCTGAAAGTATTCGCTGGAGGTGAAAATGTTCACGAAAACCTTTCCAATTGCAGTTCGGTCCTAACTTTAGCATTATTTACTATACCTCACAAGGTAAATGGAGGAAAATAATAAGAGGAGATAAAAATGCATACTTTTCTAGGAGCAGTCTGGGAAAGGTAAAAAAGATTGAGTTTTAATAAACTGATTTATAAATTACTACAGACCACCGGTTAAATTATGATCCCCTTGTAATAACTAGAAGAAAGGAGTAGTTTAATGGTATGCTTTTTTTTCTGGAGTAAGTTCCACTGAGGAGCCCTGTGGCGCAGAGTGTTAAGCTGCAGTACTGCAGTCAAAAGCTCTGCTCACGACCTGAGTTCGATCCCAACAGAAGTCGGTTTCAGGTTGCTGGCTCAAGGCTGACTCAGCCTTCCATCCTTCCGAGGTCGGTGAAATGAGTACCCAGCTTGCTGGGGGTAAAGGGAAGATGACTGGGGAAGGCACTGGCAAACCACCCCGCAAACAAAGTCTGCCTAGAAAACGTCGGGATGTGACGTCTCCCCATGGGTCAGGAATGACCTGGTGCTTGCACAGGGGACCTTTACCTTTTTAAGTTCCATTGAGTTCAAATTGAGATAATTACAAAACATCTGATTTTCATAATTATTGTAATTAATAATGAAAGAAGTGCAAAAGTCTAATACAAGCATACATAGAACTGTAGCATATGCAAATCAACTCAGAAGTGGGAATGTTTAGTCCTGAAACAAACGTTCAGTGCTAATATATACTGAACTGATCTTGTCATTCCCATTGGCAGTGCAACCAGAGAACCTCAGCAAGCATCTGCACAAGGGCAGCTATCCCAACTATGGCACATAATATCTATTTAGTACATTTTAATTGTGGAGGTGTATGTCATTTTCCCTCTTCCTTTTTAACCTCACAACAATCCCGTGAGGTAAGTTAGGCTGAGCAACTGGAGCATGGTAACTCAGTCAGCTTTGTTGGACAGTGAGGATTTGAACCTGGGTCTTCCAGATCTTAGTCTGCCACTCTAACCCCCACACCACGCTGACTTGGTATTGGCGATGCTTCATTGGTAGTTGACCCCTACTCTTAGCACACCATAAAAGCTGCAGGGCCTCTGATTTACTAGGACAAGATGAGCTGAGAGGAGAATTCTTGGGAATATACCTACCAGCTGCCTGAGATGTAGATGGACCTTTGGTTCCCCTCACAGTTGCAGGTATTTAAGTCTGGACATAGCCAGAGGTGTGAGCTTTTGGGAATGAGCAAATGTGCCTCCAGTTTGGGAAAATCTTGGAGACTAGAAGATCATGCCTTGGGAGGGCAGTTTTTGGGGAAGGGAGGGCACTCAACAGGGATGTGGTGCCACCCTCCAAACTGGCCATTTCCTCCAGTGGAAATGATCTCTGTCATCTTGACATAAATTGTAATTCCGAGAGAGCCATAAGCCAAAAGTTGGTAAAAGTAAAGCCAAAGGGCAGGAGCCAAAGAGATCTTGGCCTTTGGCTCTTAGCCCATAGTTTGCAGGCTATCTCTGTGTGGCCTTGAGTGAGCCATCCCAGGACATAGTTTATTGTACTGTTTGTTATATCCTGTTTATTTATTTACCTTGTATTTTTGAGAGCTGATTTGGGCCCCACTGTGAACAAAAGTGGAATAAATCCAAGACCTAGCCCAACCTGGGAACATTCCCAGAGTGCACTTGCCGTTGTCTCACATGCTATTTCTGGACCAAAGAAATAACTCACCCAATCTGACCTCTGCTATAAAATCTGGTGGGGGGTGGTCAAACAGGCTGTTGGATGTTGCTTCCACATCCACCAAGAACCAGGGGAATTAATTACACATCATTTTAGATACTGCTGACACTTTCCTTCCAATTTTTCACACTGACTGGTAATACATTGACTGTTGATAACTTGACCTTGCAATTCTTATCCAATCTTGTTACAGTTGAATGCAGGCATCTATAAGATTAAGTAACGGAAATGGAGTTTTAGCTGAATAAAAGGCAAGTGTTCAAAGATGCTCCTGCCTAACTGGTGACTGGAAAAATAAGACGGGCTGTGCTCTGAACAAATAAAGGGTGTATACCTTGAATTTCAGTTAGTTCCACTCTTTCCCATGTAGTGATAAATCACCATTTGCACTTCAAGTTGGCAGCACAGTTAGAGATCCATGTTGGATGCAGCATGCTTGCAAAAACTTTAATCAACAAGTTAAAAGTGTGATGGCCAAGTGGGTTTCCTGTGATGCTTTGTGCTATTTCTACTGGTCTGAGAATAATCTTTTAAGAAATGGGACATGCATTTGGAACTGCTGCTTTATTGCCCTCATTTTTAAGCATATTTTTAAAGACTCTGTCTACTGTGCATGTGCAAAAAAGCCTATCTTCCTGTGCATGTCACCAAATGTTCTGACTAGAGCAAAGGAAATTTATTTAAGTGCAGGAGGTTTGTAGACACATGGAGTCCTGTTCCTGTAAGTCACAAGAAAGTTGAGAAGTGTAATTGCTGATCAGCTTTCTTCTCTCTCTCCCTCTTAGGGTAGTGTATATCAATCAATGCAGAGACCAGAATCAAACACATTCCAGTTTCTCAAAACTTGTTCATTTATGTTCTGTTTCTCACGCATGCACTTCAATTGCAGGAGAATGACTGAAAAGCATTTTTAAGTCTCCCCATCTCCACTGAAAAGTAAGACCATACAAAATGTCCTGCTGAGTTAGTGCAGGGTTCTTTCACACAGGGGTCAGCAAAATGTCCTGGAAGGCCTACAGCAGTGGCACAGAGTGGGAAGAAATCCCCCATTGGCACCTCCCCTTCCAGCAACTGGCATTCAAAGCTATACTGTTTCCCAAAATGGAGTTGCCCAAATCATGGAGATAACAGAGTGATTGCTTGCACCTGCCTTTATGAATTCATTCTCTTGGAATTACTCCCATTGAGGGACAATTTCTCCTGTCTCCACTTGCTGTCTGAGGCCCAAACTGAACGTGGTAGTGACTGGTACAGTGGAAGCATCCTTTGGCTCAAAAAAGCAAATCTGAGAATGATTTTCTGGTGCTAGCGAAGGGTAAGGGGTTAGGGGGGCAACTATGTACCTTATCCCAGGGCTCAAAAATCCTAGTTACACTATTGCTTCTTGTGGTGTGCTGCTCGAGTTGTCCTTTTAAAATTAAAGTTGAATTACTTTAATTTTTATAGCCAAGGAAATGATGCTTCTGTTAATAGAACCTAAAGTAATATTGGCCCTTTGACGCAAAACATCATGTAGTAATCTCAAGTGCAATTTTGCTATCCACTGTGACTCATCCTTCACCAGAAGTGCTGCTGCCTAACCAGTGATTATAATGCTCATATGCATCTTTATCTGGTTCTTATGACCCCCCCCCCCAATTTTGAATTAGGAAATACTTCTTCATTCATTAAGCCTTTGAATACTGGAATTTGCTAACATATTACCATAACATATAATGGGTAATTGCTTGGATGGCTTTTAAAGGGATTAGGTATGTTTATAGCATGTGCCTCCATGGTCATTAACCATGGTAAATCGATGGAATCTGCTTGGCCAGAGGCACTATACATCTGGGTAGTCAAACATTGAGAAAAAGAAGTAATATTCAAGCTTTTTGTGAGTGCTTAGAAGCTTCAAGTGAGCTACTGTTGATAACAAAATGTCTAACCGGATAGACTTTGGTCTGACCAAGGAAGTTTTATATTCTGATGGGTTGGATCCAGTGATCTATGGGCACAAGTATAACAGGTTGTTTCCCAGGGTTGCAGAACCTGTGTGGACATGTGCCTGCTGGCTGTGATACACTGAGGAGAGGAAGGGTGCAAATTCACCCTCTCCTCCTACTGATAGATCACTGACTTGAACCCCATATTTAGAGGGTCTGGCACTTTGCACTACATTTTTCATTCCTCTAAATGTACAGATTCCCAAATATGTAACTTCTTATTTGTTTTTAGTATATCGTCCTGAGTCTTTCCATTTAACCTAAATACATTGCTAGTTTCCCCAATTATTTTGATTACAGCGTTTTATACCATTTATCTATTATGCACTATTTATGTGCCAAAATAATTTTAAAAAATTATATATCCAGTTAGGGTGTGAATTTGGATAATTCCAGTCCAAATATATACCTGAAAATACTTTATTGTTATTTGGGGGTAGATTCCGGTATTCAGAATGATATTTGGGATTCTCGGAATACCAATATCTGGATTCTAAATACTTTTAAGAATAGTCTGGAGTGTTAAGGACCCTAGGCCTATTTTTCTTCCATTTTAGAGGTTTCCTGGGTGACAAGAGGGAGGAGGGAGGGAAGCAGCTCTCCCAGGCAATGGGATCAGTTGAACACATGAACACATGAAGCTGCCTTCTACTGAATCAGACCCTTGCTCCATCAAAGTCAGTATTGTCTACTCAGACCGGCAGCGGCTCTCCAGGGTCTCAGGCAGAGGTCTTTCACATCACCTACTTCCTTTAACCGGAGATGCCAGGGATTGAACCTGAGACCTTCTGCACACTGTTTAAAAGGCGTGTGCTGTTTTGCTGGGTTTTCTTCTCTTGGCTTGTTTTAGAATTTTTAACTGCATTGCATTCAAAAAATTTAAAGGGTTTGTGCTGTGGGGAGGTTTCAAGTTGGCCACTGTGTGAACAGACTGCTGGACCTGATGGGCCTGGGGCTGATCCAGCATGGCTTTTCTTATGTTCTTATATCCTTATAATCCTCTGGTTTGACATTGGTTGTGTTGGGCTTGCGACATTCAAATGTGGTTCTGGTGGGATTCTCTGGTTTTACTTTAATTCTGTTGGGCTTGTTGGTTTTGTTTGGATCTGGAGCCTTTGGGCCTCTGCTTGCTCTTGTGTGATTGGCTATTGGATTCTTTGCCCTGGAGAAAGCATGGGTTTTTTCCCCTTAGAAAACAATGGAGACAAGTAGGATGCCCAGGGCATCTTGTTCAGAGGCCCATAGGATTGAATCCTTGATCAAATTTGCTTGAAACATAGGGGGTCTTTACTAGACAGGCAGGAATAGGCTCTTTGTAATTTTGTTGTCATTTGGTTGAAAAACAGTCCAGCAGACCCCTTCCCCAGAAATAATCCCCACATAGGGAATAATGGACCCCAAAAAGTTTTGGAATTCTGAAAAAAAATGAAATGGTATAGGGGGACCTGAATACTCCCAAATACCAGTATGGGACTTGTTCCTGAAATCCAAACTTGAAATACCATTTTCCCCCAGGTGAATTTCCTTATGTGCAATGTCAAATTTAACAGCTAAAACTCAGTATGAGAAAATTGAAAATGGTGTGAAAATAAGAATTCACATGTTCAATTTGCGCAAGGAAGAAACAACATCAAAACAGGGTTTTCAAACTGAAATTTGGTAGCATCCCTAATGAAATGTATAAGAAATCCCCTTGTAGAACTTCAGAAGAATCAACCAACTGATGAGTGACATTGAAATCCATCTTTGCAAATGAAGGTTTCTCAACCCATGCAACAGATCCAGTTGAATGTGGCAAATCTGATTAGTCTGCTCACCTCTCTGAATGCTAAAATAATGGTGGATTCTTTCTTTTCTTTTCCTGTGCTTGGAATGAGACTGTTCAGATGCTCCCAATTCTAATGCCCCAGAAAGAAAAACGCAAGCCTTGCTTTTAATCTGTTTTCCCTTCTTCACGGTGGCCTGCCCTGAACTCTCCGTCTGCTTCCTTTCAAGTCTGGCAATGAAGTCAATGCAGAGCTGACCCAGATGGAGGTACAGCAGAGATATTCCTTCCAGCCCTGCTACATCAGCAACAACTTCCTCTTTCAAGGTTGAGAGGGGGAAGCTCATGGGACTGGATTGAAGATGGGAAAGCGTTTCATCTTTAGGAGGTTGGTTAAAATCCAACTGCGGCTCAGAGGAGGCAAAAATAATTTCCCTTTGATGGTCTCTCTCTGTCACAATGTTTTCTGCTATTGATATCGATCCATTAACAGTGATGCTGATGAGCCTTCAATGAGTGTCTGCGTTTCATGAGCATTTTTCTCTTCCCGTGAAACGTAACTCCATTCTGACAATGTTGGGGGTACAAAAGGAAGCCAAAAAAAGTTTGCATGATTATGCCCCTTGAGACTGGACACATTCAGCACACTTTCCCCTGGTACATCTCTTCCCAGTACACTGCAGTGATGCAGTGGCAAGTACTAAGCAGCCATGTCTCAGTGGTAGAGCATGTGCTTGGCATGCAGAAGGTCCCAGGTTCAGTCCCTGGCATCTCCAGTTAAAGGGACTAGGCAAGTAGGTGATGTGAAAGACCTCTGCCTGAGCCCCTGGAGAGCCACTGCTGGTCAGAGTAGACAATACTGACTTTGATGGACCGAGGGTCTGATTCATTATAAGGCAGCTTCATATGTTCTGCACAGCCTTGATTCTGCACCATTTTCAGTTTCACATTGACCTTCCTCCTATTTGGAACGGATAAAGCCAGCTTCTTCTCAATAGACCATTTAGCTCAGAACTGTCAACTCCATCTGGCTGTTCCTCTTTAGGGCCTCGGGTAGAGAGGGTTGTTCTCCTGTACCCACTACCTGAGATCTTTTTAAATGTAACTGATACATCAATACACCACTTTTCTGCGGTTGTATTCAAGGTGGTTACCATTCAAAACAGGGCTGGTTCCAGGCTTTGGGGGGCCTTGGGCACAGACAGGGTTGCCAACCTCCAGGTGGTAAACATTAAACAGCAACTTACTGTAAACAACATGATTTATACACAGTAAAATAATTGCAAGTAACGTGGTACATATAGTACAAGGATAATATTATCCAAATCAACAATATTCACAAATGCCACGAAAAAGAAACATTGTCAGTCCTAGGAAATTGACTAGGAAAGTGTCCTTTTCAAGCCGAAACAGAACGGAAACTGGACGTCTGTAGAGAAGTTACCTTACCTCTTGAAGAAAAGGACACTTTCCTAGTCAATTTCCTAGGACTGACAATGTTTCCTTTTCTTGGCATTTGTGAATATTGTTGATTTGGATAATATTTTCCATGTACTATATGTACCATGTTACTTGCAATTATTTTACTGCGTATAAATCACATTGTTTGCAGTAAGTTGCTGTTTAGTGTTTACTAGCCTAACCCACAGCACGCTAACTTTTTGTTTGCTAAACCTCCAGGTGGTGGCTAGAGATCTCCTGCTTTTACAACTGATCTCCAGCCGATAGAGATCAGTTCACCTGGAGAAAATGGCCGCTTTGGCAATTGGATTCTATGGCATTGAAGTCCCTCCCCTCCCCAAACCCTGCCCTCCTCAGCCTCTGCCCCAAAAACCTCCATAGAGTCCAATTGCCAAAGTGGCCATTTTCTCCAGGTGAATTGATCTCTATCAGCTGGAGATCGGTTGTAATAGCAGGAGATTTCCTGATAGTACCTGCAGGTTGGCAACCCTTAACTAACTAGGTGCCTATAATGAAATCTGTCAGGTTAGAAGACTGAAACTCTGCTTAGGATTGCACTGTAACAGGTAGTGTTGCCATCCTCCTCCTGGTAGTAGCTGGAGATCTCCCACTATTACAACTGTACCACCTGCCAATTGAGCTTTTTTGGGGTTTATTTTCAGGTCAGTAAATTCAATATGCACAGCCCGACTCCATCTTACGGTTGTTCTAGTGGGAGCGGAGCTTTCAACAATGAGCTTTACTGTCATCTGAAATTTTGATGCTAAACCCGGACTGCATTCTAAAACTGCTGCCAGGGATGATAGTGAATATCACACCACATATGTACAGTACAGTATAAAATGATAACAATCTACCCTGATGCTGGGTTGTTCATTTTTTATGTTCATACCCAGGGCTGCTAGATCGAAATAAAATAAAAAATATAAAAAAACAGGTCCTATAGGGCTAGGCAGTAATTTTCATTGCCAGTTTACCAAAGTAATAGCTTTCAGTTTATAGAATTTTTTTCATAGTGGATAGTACCATAAATTTTTAAGAAGGAGTCTATTTTCTTTTATTGACATATTCTTGCCACTGACAGTGTTGCTTTTAGGAGGAAATAATTTAACCTGTGTTAATAGTGAATGTCTGTCTTTCTGTGTGTGTGCCATGCACAGGTGGTTTCATGTGCAAAATATATAGCTGCTGTGAAGATTTACCCATTGTCAGAACTAGCTCAACGACTTATCCCTTTCTTATATCTTCATATCTATCTGTTTCCTATAGTTCTTCTCACCTTCTTTCAGTATTCCTTCATTCTGATTGAATACTGTTTGTATCTTTCCTATCTCTTTTCACATGCTATGAGGCCCGGTCTGCACATGCAGTCAAAGGAGAAGGTAGACTAAATGTACCACAGAAGATAATCAGATTTTGAGTTCAGTCTTATACACACAGATGTCACATCTTTCCTGAAAATAATAATGTTTTAAAAAGCACCATAGGGACAGGGATGTTGTGGTAATCTGCCAGCTTCAACTTCTGATATGGATATATTGTATCCCCACTGGTGCAAACAAGTACCTCGGTTCTTTCTTTTGCCCACATATATCCAGTTTAACTTAGTTTTAATTGGGGTGGGTTAGTGTCTATTGCCATCATTGCTCAAATCATTCTGTATGCTTCTCAGCACAGAGCTACACATTACATGTAGTTCCATGGGTCTTTCCCAGAGTTTATGTTTTTGACATAGGCTTGCCATCCCCCTGCTGCCACTCAGATGGCCAGGGAGGGGGGAAATGGGGGAACAGGACAGCGTACCAGTGTGCTGATGCCACTCCCCAGGCAGCCAGAAGTGCCATCAATGTGTTCCCCAACAACGTGCTTAAGTATTTTCTGGGCACACAGGAAGTGACATCAGCATATTGCCAGCAACATCATTATATCACCAGCAAGGGCCCTCACAGCCAGTAAGCCACTGGCCAGTTGCCAGGCCCTGACTGGCAATCCTGTTTTGACAATGTGCTCATGGGATCTGAAATCCAAAGAGGACAACTGGCACAGAGGGAGATGGGTCATTCAATCTTCTTCTCTCTTTCTTACAGTGATTAAGAGCAGTGGTTTGGAGCGGTGGATTCTGATCTGGAGAACCAGGTTTGATTCCCCACTCCTCCACATGAGCGGCGGAGGCTAATCTGGTGAACTGGATTTGTTTCTCCACTCCTATACACGAAGCCAGCTGGGTGACCTTGAGTCAGTCACACTCTCTCAGCCCCACCCACCTCACAGGATGTCTGTTGTGGGGAGGGGAAGGTGATTGTAAGCCGGTTTGAGTCTCCCTTAAGTGGTAGAGAAAGTCGGCATATAAAAACCAACCCCTTCTTCTCCTTCTCCTTCTCCTTCTTCTAAAAATCTCCCCAAATTGATTTTACCCATGCTGAGGAAAATTTATAAGCACCTATTTATTTATTTATTTATTTACTTACTTACTTACTTACTTACTTACTTATGCTCAGCAGGGGCAAAAGCTAGGGCTGCCAACTTTCAGATACTAGCTGGAGATCTCCTGCTGTTATAACTGATCTCCAGCCAGTAGAGATCAGTTTACCTGGAGAAAATGGCCACTTTGGCCATTGGACTGTATGGCATTGAAGTCCCTCCCCTCCCCAAACCCAGCCCTCCTCAGGCTCCACCCCAAAAATCTCCCACCAGTGGCGAAGAGGGACCTGGCAACCCTAGTAAAAGTACCTGGTGTGGCAATATTTGGTGGATGAATGTTTGAGGGGAGAGAATTAATAGCTCAATCTTCTTTAAATCACGGGTCTCCATACCTGCATTATTTTAAAAATAATTTGTGGTTGGGAAACATAATCATGGATGTGAATGGAATGTGGAGTTCTGCTCTTAGGCAAAAAATGTAGACAGAGGGTGTACAAATATCAAAGTATTTTGATTCACCTGCATAGTAAAGCCCCCCCCCCCCGCCCCAAGTTAAGATCGGGGCTTGGATCCACCCAAGTGTTTACATGGATGGAAGTATGTCTTCCAGCAGAAAGCAACTTTATCACCTGCCCCCTCCTTCTGCAGCCCAAAGTGCCCCCCCCCCCTGAAATGTTGCTTCTAGGGGGTCCTGTTATATTTTCAGACCTAGTCAGGAATCTACAACCTGGAATCTTACAGAACAGCATGATGATTCTGGCTTGATTTGAAAGCTGGCATTTCTTTTATGGCTTCTGAGCACTCATGATGGGATTTTTCCCCTGACAGAAATAACAACATTGTATAGCAAAATTGACATTTAAATTTATTATTTAAATGCATTTTAAAGGAAAAAAAGAAGTCTTCCTTTTCATAGTGTTTGTAAGTTATATACCACTTCCCTACCATTTAAAGACAAAAACAGCCACCTTGATCTTTTTAAAGAGAATCAAGGCAGCTTTTTTTGCATATAAATGGCATAAAAATAGCTTATGACTCATAAATGCAGGGGGGGAAAAACCCTATAAAATGGGAACCCTTGCAAAGTAAATGGGCAGGATGAAAATGCTTGGAACAAGTAAACTAGAAGAAATGAAACGCTACAAATTTGTGCATCTCTACTTCAACTAGATGCTGACTGGGGTGGAATTCATCATAAACCCTAATAATAACCATCATGCATAATATTTTGAAGACATACGTTACAGCAATATGGCAACGAGAGAATGTTCACTATTTTATGTATTTATTTATATATGTGGGCATGTATTGGCGTTCCCCCCCCCCCAGTTGTTTTTGGTTCTCTGTTTTTTTTTTGGTTTTCAGTTGCAGAGGGTATGCATGTTGTATGAATTTTATACTTAATTTATCTTGCATATGTACAATGTATAATGCAGATGTATTATTTGTTCAAAGAAGTTGCTAAATCTGAATGGGAATTTTGGGATCAAAACAACACAGATGAAAAGACTAAAGTCATACCTATTCTAAAGGCTGTAAGTCACAACCAAACTTTCCTATCATGTCTTCCATCTTAAAAAGTGGGTCTGAGTCTTTAAAGGACTGTTTATGGCTTGGGGAACTGGATTTGTTTCCCCACTGCTACACATGAAGCCAGCTGGGTGACCTTGGGCAAGTTACAGCTCTGTTAGAGCTTTTTCAGCCCCACCTACCTCACAGGGTGTCTGTTGTGGGGAGGGGAAGGGAAGGTGATTGTAAGCCAGTTTGAGTCTTCCTTAAGTGGTAGAGAAAGTTGGCAAATAAAAACCAACTTCTTCTCCTCCTCCTCCTCCTCCTCCTCCCATGGCATGGTCTTCAGCTCCAGCTCAGCCGCCTGAGTCAGGGACGTCTTCATGGTGGCAGCTCCTGTCTCTTACCTAGCCAGCTCCTGGGATGCTCACCACAGCAAGGAAATTGTTCTCCACTGATGGAAATCCTTCCATCTGGTGGATGCAAGACTCTGCTCTGGTGCAGTATTTAGCTTTGGATGCTGTAAGAGGTAGTCTCAGGTCACCCTGATATTTCTTTTTCTTTTCTTTTCTTTTTTTGCTTTATCAGTCAGATTGAAAGCTTTGGTAGTTAAGTGGAACAAACTGCATTAGGTTTTATCAGCTGCATGCTGTAGCCAAACAGAGTGTATTCCCTGCACCGCTGTTATTGAAGGTGCAAAGGAAAGGAGAATAATAATAAGGAAAGTACGACTAGGGGGAAAAAGGAAGCGCCAGACATCCGGCATCTTTTAGTGTAAGTGAAGCTTTCAGGTCAGCATCCCACTTGCAGCTTTCTTTGTGTCTCGGTTGGGTCTTGAATAGAGAGAGTGAGAGTGAGAAATAAATAGATCACAAGAGAACATCTACCTAAGTGCCTTCTTTATGGCAGGAAGTGCCGGTGTTAGATTAAGCACTTCCTCAAATATCTCTCACACTTTGACTTACAAGTTCACACACACTCTTTTAACAGACAATGCATTGGGGAAAACAGTTTTTCTTTCTTCCGTAACAACTTCTACAGAACAGCCTTCCTCAAACACAGCGATTGGGGTGCGTGTGTGCATATTAAAAGCCCACTGCTAGAGACAAGCGGCTGTGTTTGGGGGACGGGGAAAGACTAGGTAAAAGTTGGCTCTAGATACTTTTAAATGGATCCTCAATAATTCATACGATTTTTGTGTGTGGGGTAAGTGTCATCAAGTCACTTCTGACTTATGGTGACCCTCTGAATTAATGTCATTCAAAATGTCCTATCGTTAACAGCCTTGCTCGGGTCTTGTAAAAGGAGGGCTGTGGCTTCTTTGATTGAGTTAGTCCATCTTTACCTACTGCCTTCAACATTTCCTAGCATGATTGTATTTTCCAGTGACTCTTGTCTTCTCATAACGAAAGGATTTTTACCCTGAAACATAGCACAATTGCCACAGCATCATAGCTCATACCACTGTCTATAAGCAGGACGATAAAACAGTCACAGATCCTGATGATTTTTACATGGGGTTTCCCAAAACACATAGGAAAAGAACACATCACATCCATGGCCACACATTATGCAATAAAAACCATAGATTCTGTGGTCTGTTTCCCCTAGGAGTGGGTTTCTAATCCCCCCTCCCAAATTGCTATAATTGGGGAAGGCTGAAAAACAATAAAGTCAGAGGTCTGTATCCTGTGATCTCTAACTCTGACATGTTTTAGCCTTTCCCAAACACAGCATTTGGTGGGATTAGAAGCCTACTCTGAGTAGGGTTGCCAACCTCCAGGTGGTGACTGGAGCTCTCTTGTCTTCTCATAATGAAAGGATTTTTACCCTGAAACATAGCACAATTGCCACAGCATCATAGCTCATACCACTGTGGGTTTCTAATCCCCCTCCCAAATTGCTATAATTGGGGAAGGCTGAAAAACAATAAAGTCAGAGGTCTGTATCCTGTGATCTCTAACTCTGACATGTTTTAGCCTTTCCCAAACACAGCATTTGGTGGGATTAGAAGCCTACTCTGAGTAGGGTTGCCAACCTCCAAGTGGTGACTGGAGCTCTCCCAATATTACAACATCTCCAGGCGACAGAGATCAGTTCCCCTGGAGAAAATGGCCGCTTGGGCAATTGAACTCTATGGCATTGAAGTCCCTCCCCTCTCCAAACCCCGTCCTCCCCAGACTATGGCATCACATCCCTGCCAAGCTCCCCCTATCGCCAACCTTATTGTCCACCACAAGGCAGAGTCCAGATTTTCGCTCTGTGTTAATATTCCTGGATGGCCCAATTTGTGGAAGAGATCCATGGTGCATTATAAGGAATGGGCCCCTGAATTAAGTGACTCACAGTGTTGTTCCTTCTAAACCTATTAACTTCAGTTGATGGGTGTAACTCTGCTTAGGATTGCCCCCTGTCATTGCATCGAGCCTCCAGAGAGAAAATATGGCTTTTCAAATCTTGGCTTTTTGAGACTCAAGCTTGGCCGTGTTTCAATCCTGTTAAAACAAATGGGCGGGGGTCCCTGTGGACTGTCAGGAGACATGTGTTGCTTGGATTGTTTGGAACCGTGCTTCTTTCTATATTTGCTAGGAAATGAAATTTGGCGTCAACTCTGAAAGATTTGGAGATCTGATTTCCCACTCCCTTGGGGAACATGCGGATGTCTGTCTGATTATGCAGATTTAATAGTGAGGCAAAAGACTCGCTACAGTCTTTTAATCTGCCTGCAAAGTAAACAAAACTTTACTGTCTCCTCTTCTCTCTCTCCCCTGCTCTTTTCAAGCTCCTCCGAAGATTTAACATTCCGTGTGCATGAATTATAAAATAATTTGACATGGAAGCAGCAAGCCAAGTACCTACAACTCTGCTCTGCCTCTTAATATATGCCAAAATACTTCAGTGGCATCTTTCTGGTCAAGGCTGAGCAGTTTTGTGTGTGTTTTTTTTTTAGATGTGATGGGAGTATATTAATTGTTATTGGGTGACTGGGTAGAATGCCCCCCCCCCCACTAGAGAAATTATACTTAATGAAATTAATTCATTTGCCAGTGTAAGTAGTGAATATGTTGCTTCATTACTGTGCAAAAAGCAGAGAGAAAGAATAGGAAAAAAAGAGACAGAAGAAAGCAGATCAGACTGAATAGTTGTTGTTTTTACTGTCAAGCAAACAAAATGGGGGGAGGAACCCCACAAGGGGAGATGGCAGAAATATAATAGCCAAAGAATATAATGGCTAGGGAACCCAGTTTCTAGGAGTGGTGATATATTGGATAAATTAGTTACTATGCAATATTTTAGGGAGGGAAGGTGGCATGGTATAGCTGGATCTTGTCAGATCTCAGAAGCTAAGAGGTTTGGTACTTAGATGGGAGACCCCCAAGAAGGACTTTGCAGAGGAAGGCAATGGCAAACCACCTCTGCTTCTCACTTGCCTCAAAAGCCCCTTGCTAGGTTTGACATAAGTCTCAGGTAGCGGATGTTAGGGCAAACTGGCATACCACCTCTGCCTCAGAACCTAGAAAGCAGCTGCCAGTCAGTGTTGACTGTACTGAGCTAGATGGACCAGGGACGCAATATAAAACAGTTCTATATGCTCATAACTAGAAGCTTGTGGTACATGTTACCAAACACATTGGTGGCTTCAGGGGCACATTTGTTTATTATCATTTATACCCCACCTTTCCTCATGACAGACCTCAAAGTGGCATGCATTGGATTCCCACATGCTCTCCCAGAAAGGCACTGGCCTGATGCATACCTGCTTAGCTTCAGGAAGGATACTATCACATGACCTCAGAATGTATTGTGGCCCAAGGCACTGAATGAGCATATAAAGGTGCCATGTACTGAGTCAGATCACTGGTCCATCTAGTTCAGCATTGTCTCCTCTAACTGGTACCTGTTCTCCAGTATCTCAGGCAGAGATCTGCTACCCGAGATCCTTCAATGGGATCCTTCTACAAACTGACTGTAAGCCTTCGGTAAGCAGATCATCATGCTCTGCCATTAAACCACAACCTTTCCAACATGGATGTAGAGCCTCATGCGAAGCATGAATTCATGTGAACTGACTGGAGTCACCCCTGCTTCAGCTTTAGAAAGCTGCTGTATTTCCTAACTTCAGACCATACTGTGGGCCCAAGGTATTGAAGTGATTCTGGATGCCAGGGCAAAATGCACTCCGTTTTACAAAAAAAGTTCAGGTTGAATCGCAGTGATCAATTACAGTTAGTCAAAGAAACACTAACAGCAAACCTACCTCCTTGCTTACAACTGTCTGGGCAGGAGCAAACACTTTTGCCTAACCAACTCCACTGGGACCAGTGCATTGATTTGAGATTTGAAGGTTGAGTTATTTTTATTTAATGTTTTATAACACTGTATGTCCGTGACTAGCCATGTTATTTGAAACCATAAATATTCTGAGAAATTGGCATCATTAATGCAGTTTGTCTACCACCGTTCAATTACACAAGTGCCATGCATACATCAAGTTTATTGTGTACTGTAAATCTTGATTAAAACCCCATAAAGGTTTTATACTTCCTTAACAATATGCAAATAGCTGCATTTACTTTGGGTTTACAGCATAAATAAAACTAAGAAAAAAACAACAACAACCCAAACAAACAACATGAAACAACACGAAGACAAGGAGCATGAAACAAAATTAATCCAAGTGCACATTTCTAGATGTGAAAAGTGAAGATGTACGGTATACACCAAAACGATGGCTACCATGTACATCAAGTGTACTCGAATCATGCCAGGCTTTGTTTATGTTATGGTGACTGTCTGAAATGTTTTGAATGTTGACATCAGTACAGGAGCTAGAAATTTAGTGCTGAAAGATCTGAAGTTGGGGTGATTGCAGATTTCTAATGCTTGCTGTTTCTAACATTATGGTGTGCGTCATGAATATGATTGGCATACATTGTATGCATGAGGTGCATATCAAACCACGCAACATGACTTTACAATAAAATGAGATTGCAAAAAACAAGAAAACTGAAAACCATCCATAAAAATCTAAACACATTATGAAAGAAATGGGGAAAAAAAACAATATTTTATCCTCCTTAGGTAGTGTAGTGGTTAAGAGTGGTGGTTGGAGCGGTGGACTCTGATCTGGAGAACCGGGTTTGATTCT
Organism: Euleptes europaea; assembly: GCF_029931775.1. NCBI lineage: Eukaryota > Metazoa > Chordata > Lepidosauria > Squamata > Sphaerodactylidae > Euleptes > Euleptes europaea. Next base: position 28,261,960 of record NC_079317.1, read on the forward strand.
CCACACCTCCACTTTGATTCTCCAGCGGACACTAATTTGGTGAATCGGGTTGGTTTCCCTGCTTCTACACATGAAACAAGTTGGGTGACCTTTGGCTAGTCATAGCTCTGTTAGAGCTCTCTCAGCCCCATCTACCTCACAGGGTGTTTGTTGTGAGGAAGGGAAGGGAAGATGATTGTAAGCCAGTTTGATTCTTCCTTAAGTGGTAGAGAAAGCTGGCAGATAAAAACCAATTCTTCTTATTATTATTATTCTGAAGGGTACATGGCAGTGTCTGAGGTTTGGGTGGGGGTATGGAATTGCAGAACAGCTAGAATCTACATTAATACCTGAATCTAGTGTGGTATTCCTTCTTTATCCCCTGCCTATTTCACTCATTGATCAGATTGGTTGAAACACTAGAAACTGGATAGAATCCTGCTTCTTCCCCCTAATCCATACAAGGGAAGGAGAACATTTAAGGAAGGGGCCTGGAATATCATAAGAACATAAGAAAGGCCCTGCTGGATCAGACCAAGGCCCATCAAGTCCAGCAGTCTGTTCACACAGTGGCCAACCAGGTGCCTCTAGGAAGCCACAAACAAGACGACTGCAACAGCACCATCCTGCCTGTGTTCCACCGCACCCAAAATAATAGGCATGCTCCTCTGATACTAGAGAGAATAGGTATGCAGCATGACTAATATCCATTCTAACTAACAGCCATGAATACCCCTTTCCTCCATGAATATGTCCACTCCCCTCTTAAAGCCCTCCAAGCTGGCAGCAATCACCTCATCCTGGGGCAGGGAGTTCCACAATTTTAACTATGTGTTGTGTGAAAAAATACTTCCTTTTATCTGTTTTGAATCTCTCACCCTCCAGCTTTAAGCAGATGACCCTGTGTTCCAGTATTATAGGAGAGGGAGAAAAACTTCTTTCTGTCCACTCTCTCCAAACCATGCATAATTTTATAGACCTCTATCATGTCTCCCCTCAGCCGCCTTCTTTCCAAGCTAAACAGCCCTAAGCGTCTTAACCGCTCCCCATAGGACAGTTGCTCTAGTCCCCTAATCATTTTGGTTGCTCTTTTCTGCACCTTCTCAAGCTCTGTAATATCCTTTTTTAGGTGTGGTGACCAGAACTGTACACAGTATTCCAAGTGTGGTCTCACCATAGATTTGTACAAGGGCAGTATGATATCAGCAGTTTTATTCGCTATTCCTCATCTAATTATAGCCAGCATGGAATTTGCCTTTTTTACAGCAGCCGCACACTGGGTTGACATCTTCATTGAGCTATCCACTACCACCCCAAGATCCCTTTCTTGGTCTGTCGCTGCCAGCACAGACCCCATCAGTGTATATGTGAAGTTGGGATTTTTTGTCCCAATATGCATCACTTTACACTTACTCACATTGAATCTCATTTGCCATTTTAATGCCAATTCTTCCAGTATGCAGAGATCCTTCTGGAGCTCTTCACAGTCCGATTTTGTTTAAACCACCCTAAATAATTTGGTGTCATCTGCAAACTTGGCTACTTCACTGTTTAACCCCAACTCCAGGTCATTGATGAACAGGTTGAAAAGCACCAGTCCCAACACAGATCCATGAGGCACCCCACTGCTCACATCCCGCCATTGTGAGAACTGACCATTGATTCCTACTCTCTGCTTCCTATTTTTCAGCCAGCTCTCAATCCATAAGAGGTGGACTATGAAGTTTGCTTAGCAGTCTTTGGTGGGGGACTTTGTCAAAAGCTTTTTGGAAATCCAAATACACAATATCCACAGGCTCATTCCTGTCCACATGCTTATTGACACTTTCAAAAAACTCTAACAGGTTAGTGAGACAGGAGCCCTTACAGAAGCCATGTTGGGTTTTGTCCAGCAGACCTTGCCCTTCTATATGCTTGACAATTCTATCTTTAATAATGCTTTCCACTAATTTACCCGGAACAGAGGTTATGCTAACTGGCCTGTAATTTCCTGGGTCCCCCCTGGAACCTTTTTTATAAATGGGTGTTACATTGGCCATTCTCCAGTCCTCTGGTACAGAGGCTGATCGAAGGGACATATTACATATCTTTGTTAGAAGTTCAGCAATTTCCCATTTGAGTTCTTGAAGAACTCTAGGATGAATACCGTCTGGTCCCTGTGACTTGTTAGTTTGCGGTTTGTCTAGAAGTTCTAGGATTTCCTGCCTTGTTACCACTATTTGCCTCAGTTCCTCATTTTCCCCTCTCCAAAATCTCTGATCAGGAAAAGGAATCTTATCCCTGGAAGAAATCTTGTCATGTGAATGTCAACCAAGGACAGAGCCAGTGGCAATCTTTCCCAGATACATTTTACAAAGGTGCAGATGTTCAACAATCCCTGACAGGATGTACTCAGATAGTTATATGTGATTGTCACCATTCATTGGTACACGATGGAAAGGTGAGAAATTATATATCTGTTTTCAGACATTCATGACCTTGTATTCATCAAATTTAGGAATACATGTAATGCTGTATGCTTACTCAGAAGTAAGTCCTTTTTTGTCCAATGGAGCTTATTCCCAAGAACACGTGAAAAGGATTGCAGCTTTAATTGACACCTGCTAAATGTGATGAAGAGGAGCCCTGTGGTGCAGAGTGGTAAGCTTCAGTACTGCAGTCCAAACTTTGCTCACGACCCGAGTTCGATCTCTACGGCAGTCGGTTTCAGGTAGCGGGCTCAAGGTTGACTCAGCCTTCCATCCTTCTGAGGTTGGTAAAATGAGTACCCAGCTTGCTGGGGGTAAAGGGAAGATGACTGGGGAAGGCACTGGCAAACCACCCCATAAACAAAGTCTGCCTACTAAACATTGGGATGTGACGTCACCCCATGGGTCAGCAATGACCCGGTGCTTGCACAGGGGACCTTTACCTTTTAAATGTGATGAAGCTTTAGTGTACCACTTAAAAATCATCTCCATCTTTACAACTATAATACATTCCTTTACCTCTGCTCTCTGCTTAGCAAAGGATCCATGTGTTCCACTGCACACTACAGGCAGTCCAAATTATTGATGGATTCCATATTTTCCTTAATTAGTTATATAATACCATCAATATGCACAATGGCTTCTAGAAAATAGGAACCAAAGGAGCATATTGTACAATCCTCTGCATGTCTCCTCAGAAATCCCACTTTAATTAATAGAACTTACTATCAGGTAAGTATGTATAGAAGGACATATCTACAGTCTAAAACTGGACACAAAGGAGATAACTAGGGTTGCCATGTCCTTCATTGCCATCAGCGGGAGGTTTTTGGGGTGGAGCCTGAGGAGGGCGGGGTTTGGGGAGGGAAGGGACTTAATACCATAGAGTCCAATTGCCAAAGCGGCTATTTTCTCCAGGTGAACTGATCTCTATTAGCTGGAGATCAGTTGTAATAGCAGGAGATCTCCAGCTACTACCTGGAGGTTGGCAACCCTAGAGATAACAAAGGGAGGGGGAGGAAGATGGGGGAGGAAGAATGTGTGTTTATTCCAGGTAAACATGTTTAGGCTTATTGGTTCTTGTAGGTTATCCGGGCTGTGTAACCGTGGTCTTGGAATTTTTCCAAGACCACGGTTACACAGCCCGGATAACCTACAAGAACCAATGAACTCTGACCGTGAAAGCCTTCGACAATATGTTTAGGCTTAGTTTCAATAGGGAAAGGGGACTAAGGGTTTGGATCAAAGATGAAGGGAAGGTTTTGAAAGGCAGTCAGTGGTAGCTTTATACAGGCGTTGGGCCATTCCAGGCCTAACCTGCAGCAAGGGAGAAAGGGCAGTATCATCTGAGGGACCAGGTAACTTTCAGATACGGGATGGATCTGGAGGAGTGTAGATCATATGCAAGGATGTATCATGGTATGAGAGCAGAGAGCTAAGGTAGGGGGCACAGCCATGGAGAGCTATGATGGTAACAAAAAGAAATTTTGTGCTGGATCAAAAAGCAGAAAAGAAGCCAGAATAGGGAGACTGTAAATCAGAATGACAGCATGTGGGATGGGGGGGGATAATCAAGGTATAACAACAGAGGACTGGAAGGCTGTAGCATTGTAGCGTTGCTGCAGTGTTGTAAAGGGGGAAGAAGGAAAACGCCACGGCTCAGTGGTAGAACATCTACCCTGGTTCAATTCCTAGCATATCCAGTTAACCGGAGTGGGAAGCAGACAATTGAAAAACCTCTCCCTGAGACCTGGGAGAGGCACAGCCAGACAGAGTAGACAATACTGACCTCAACAAAGCAATGGTCTGACTCAGTAGGAGGCCATTTTATGTCTTCATGTGACATGATTTGACAGAGACCGAATATGGGGATTAAAACTGACAGAAGAGTAAAATATAAAGCCAAGGTTCACAGACAATATAAATGGAATTGAAGAGAATACAAGAAGACTTAGGAGGAAATATTAGAAATTCAGTATTGGACATATTGTCTTGGAGACATTCAAGCCAAAATATCAGACAGGGTGTTGGAGGAATGGGATTGGATAGGGAAAGTTCAAGGGTAGAGCAGTACTGGTGAGTGATCATCAGCATATAACGGGTACTGAAGTACAAGGGGACTTGATGAGGTCACATGAGGATAGAGAACAGAAGATGGCTTCATAATGTGGAAATTAAGAATGAGCAATTATGCTGGTGAAAAGTGCTGTCAATTCACAACCAACTTATGGCGACCCTGTAGGGTTTTCATGGCAAAGGATGAGCAGGTGGTTTGCCATTGCCATTGCCTGCCTCTGCGAAGCAACCCTAAACTTCTTTGGTGGTCTCCCATCCAAGTATGCACCAGGGCCAGACCTGCTTAGCTTCTGAGATCTGATGAGATTGGGCTAGTCTGAGCCTTTCCAGGTCAGGGCAAGCAATTATGCAGGTATGAAAATAACCAATGACAACTGTCACAGAGGTTTAGGGTATGAAAAGACTTAAACAAAAGGGAGTGATCAACTGTATCAAAGGCAGCTGATGATGATAGAATTGGGGTTTGCCAGTGAAGAGATCAACAATGATTTTGGCAAGGGCAGTTTGGAATGAAGAGAGTGGAAGCCAGATTGTGGGTGTGGTCAGAAGAGGGCAGGGGAAGGAATGGAGGGCCATTGTCAAATGAGTTGACTCTGTGGCTGTAGGCTTAAAAAGAATGTCTAGCCTGATTATGACATCATGTTGTCAGAAGCCTAGCAATCGTTTTGGCAAGGTGGGGAGGATTCGCCTGGGGTGCTGAAATCCCTACAGTTCTCAAGCCTTAAAATCATAATTTATGGGTCACATAGATTCACACCTTAGTGAAAAATGTGGGCTAGCCAGCATGCTCCTCAGCAGAACCGGCCCGAGCCAGTTCTTTTCAAGCAGTCCTTCATTAGGTTGGATGGTGGGTTTTATTTGTGGGGGCTATAGGGGACTGTTGATGTTTTGTGAAACTTTCAGTCTTGTTGCTAGCTTTGGCAGGTTTTGTAAAATTCTCAGCATTGGTGTGACAGGAAGAGAAAGCTAGAAATGTGCAGAGGGAGTGGACAGGGAGAAGCTTTTCTCCCTCTCTCATAATACTAGAACACGGGGTCATCTGCTGAAGCTGGAGGGTGAGAGATTCAAAACAGATAAAATGAAGTATTTCCTCACACAATGCGTAGTTAAATTGTGAAACTCCCTGCCCCAGGATGTGGTGATGGCCGCTAACTTGGATGGCTTTAAGAGGGGAGTGGACATGTTCATGGAGGAGAGGGTTATTCATGGTTACTAGCAAAAATGGATACTAGTCGTGATGCGTACCTATTATCTCCAGGATCAGAGGAGCATGCCTGTTATATTAGGTGCTGTGGAGCACAGGCAGAATAATGATGCTGCACTTGTCTTGTTCCTAGAGGCACCTGGTTGGCCTCTGTGTGAACAGACTGCTGGACTTGATGGACCTTTGTCTGATCCAGCATGGCTTTTCTTATATTATGTTCTTAATGTCTGACGAAATAAAAAAAAATTACACAATGAGTTATCAATAAATCTAATTCTCAACATGGCCAAACCTATGGATACTTACATCTGGAGACTGAAATCATGGACAAGACAGATTTCTCTATAGTCCTGCAAAAACAAAAACAAAACAAAAAAACACACCACTTTTGTAGAAAAATCTGAACAACAACAACAACAATAGAAAAATAATAGGGGAGAGTAGGAACCCCATAAGAGTATAATGCCGCAGTATCCCCCTTCAAAAGCAGCCATTTTCTCTGAGGTAACTGATTTCTGTTGTCTGAAAATCTGTTGTAATTTTGGGAGATCTCCAGGTCACGCTATTAGGGCCAGGCCTGGCAGCGACCATTGGGCAACTTGCTGCCACCTGACTTGCATGACTTACGAGGGATGCCAACTTCCAGGTGAGACCTGTGGATCACCTGTAATTACAGCTCACCTCCAGACGAAAGAGATTAGCTCCCTTGGAGAAAATGGATGCTATGAAAGGTGGACTCTATGGCATTGTACCCCACTGAAGTCCCTGTCCTCCCCAAGCTCCATCGCCAAATCTCTAGCTGTTTCCTAGCCTGGATGAGGCAACCCTCCCCTCCCCCCCATCTCCTGCCAGTGGCCAGAGAGGAACAGGCAACCCTATGACTTACCCAGGCTTGCCTGCTTGCTACGGTTCAACTGCAGACACCCCACAAAAGCCATTGTGATGTACTGGCTAGAGTTTTCCAATAAGATGATGAAGAAGAAGAGCTGTTTTTTATATGCCAACTTTCGGTACCTTTTAAGGAAAATCAAACTGGCTTACAATCTCCTTCCCCTCCCCGCAACAGACACCTTGCGAGGTAGGTGTGGCTGAGAGAGTTCTGAGAGAACTGTGACTAGCCCAAAGTCATCCCCCTGACTTCATGTGTAACAATGGCGAGACCAACCCGGTTCACCAGGTTAGAGTCTGCCGCTCATGTGGAGGAGTGGGAAAACAAACCTGGATCTGGGAGACCCCAGTTGAAATCCCCACTTTGCATGGGAAAGCTGAAGAGAATGGGGCACATAAAGGTAGGTTGGCTGTGAATGGGAAGAAGAGAAGGAAGCAGAACAAAGGAATAGGCTATGGGGCTTTAAGGCAAGGGAAAGAGGAAACAGTGGGGGATGGGAAATAAGATGCCCCCTGCAAATGGTTAGAGTTTCCTGCTTGTATCTTCCTATTTCATTCAGCTATGGGGGGTATGTTCCATTAGCACACAGCGTGTACCACCTGCTGAAGAGCATCTTGCTTCCATGGGTTGTGCCTTTTATCAACTGAATGCAGCTCCTTTAATTCAGCTGAGTGGTAGGATACAGCACTATGTTTAGATAGATGTAAGGCTTTATGCACCTTAATTTCTACCCTGAGCAATTTGTTCAAATAAGGTGGAAGCAGTTATTACTTGTTCCCAAAAAATAATACAGCGTACATTAAAACCTGTACTTTAAAAAATGTTTTCTATTAATAGCATAATAATCCTCTATTAATTAAATGTTCTTTCTTTTTCTTAACGTATCCAGAAAATATAGCTCCATAATTTTATTTACAGCATGTGGTAACAGTTTCATCCATCACTATTCACTTTGTTACCGCTGGTTGTGCATTTATGGAGTTCAGCCAAATGCAGCTGAGTATTGCTTTAGGAGCTGTAGAAATCATCCCAATAAGTCATGTCTTATTTGGGCTTGTGATGGAGTGAGGGGGAGAATAAGAAAGAATGCTTTCTTCTTACTGCCTCCTGCACGCTCAAAGAAATAACTGGGGTAGGAGACTAGTTCTAGGAAAGCCTAGTTCTAGAGCAGAATAACTTGTAGCAATGACAAAATTTAAACTACAGTGATTTGACTAATCCAATATTTAGTCTCTGTTTATTATCCCTATATCAAGGTCAGGGCCAGTGTGTATAACCCAATTCAAACAGCTTTTGCATCAAATGTCCCTTCATGCAGTTCTGCCCTCATCATCCATACAAAGAAAATGCCTAGTTAAAGTGTATCTGTTAATCCTCTTTGGTAGCGCTGAACATGGAGGTTTGTAGGTAGGATTGCCAACCCCCAGGTGGTGGCTGGAGATCTCCTGCTGTTACAACTTATCACCAGCCGATAGAGATCCATTCACCTGGAGAAAATGGATGCTTTGGCAATTGCTCTATGGCATTGAAGTCCCTACCCTCTCCAAACTCCACCTTCCTCAGGCTCTGCCCCAAAAATCTCAAGGTATTTCCCAACCCAAAGCTGGCAACCCTATTTGTAGGCCTCTCTGCAGATAGGGAACTGAGAAAACACTGTATATAGTAAGCCACTTTACAGGAGATGGTACCTGCTGCAAACTAATATAGCCCCAAAACAGCAGCCCCGTTTCTTAGACATAGAACTTAGATGCTGTCTTAGAAGGTCATGCTCAGAGGCCAAACTGTGCATTCAGCTTCCGAGTTCCTAATACAGCATGCAGGTGACTGGGTAGCTTCTTAGAGAATATATTATGTTTTCATGTAACAGCATTTCAGTTTACTTCCCCCCTCTCCTCCCCAGAAAGCTGTTCATTGCAATTTTTTTTCTGCCACAGAAAAATCCATGATTTAAGACCTAATCTTGGCCTCATTGAAATAATGTGCATTATGCCATTGAGAGTACAAGCAGATCCATAAATAGGATTTATTCATTACACAAAGAAAAGGGCAAGAACAGGGAAGTTCATACTACAGATAATTTGTAACAAGAAAAAAAATTAAGATTCCCGAGGTTTGAAAAATAAAATGTCTTTTACTCGAGAGTTTAATCCATCTGTTTTTCAAAGCCTGGAGCCATCCTTATTTTATATCTAACCTGGGACATCATCACTCAGTTATGCATTGCATAAAAAGTGCTAGAAGGATTTGAGCTATTTGTCATCAAAAATTCTTTAATGGTTGAGTCATAAGTTCGTAGGGGCTTTAAGGATTTAATTAAACTCAGAGATCCTGAAATGTATGCTATAGATCTCTTTGATCTGTGCAGAAGGCAAGAAAACCAAACCTAAGCAGTCAATAAAGGCCACATTCAAAACTGATGTTAGCAGTTGCAGAGGAGAAACCCATTAGTCCAGCATGCAAAGAAATTAAGTCAAGAGGGGTTTGGGCAGAAATAAGAATTTTGTAAGGTAACTCACTGTGCAAAACTAGTTGTATTCTATTGCTCCACTCCACTAACTGTGCTGCCTTCTTTCAAAGCAAGAGTCTTCTCCCCTTATGAAAGGGCCTCTTGTATCAGAAGAAGACTTCTTGACCTGAATGAAGGCACTGCCATTAGTGGAGCAATGGACTATAATGTGTTATCATGAATTTATGGAGCACCATGGAAGTCCATGATATTTGAGGGAGTCACATAAATATAAGCCTAGTTCCTAGGGTTGCCAACCTCCAGGTTCTAGCTGGAGATCTCCTGCTATTACTACTGATCTCCAGGTGATAGAGAGCAGTTCATCTGGAAAAAATGGCTGCTTTGGCAATTGGCCTCTATGACATTGAAGTCCCTCATCTCCCCAAATGCCACCCTCTTCAGGCTCCACCCCCCAAACCTTCCACCAGTGGCAAAGAAGGACCTAGCAACCCTACTAGTTCCCTTTGCCAAGGAGTTTACAGTGTACTGTTTGACAGAGAAGTGTATAACAGAGAGGGGAAAGCGATAAGAACAACAGGAGACAAGTATGGGCATAAAGATTGTGTGTAATTAGATTCTTTAGAGGATGTGGACAAAACACACCACTACAAAGGAAGGAATTAAGAAGAGATTACAAAAAGGAGAAGGAGATGTCACCAGTGGTAAATTTAGTGATACTGGGGCCTTGGGCAAAAGTTAGGGTTGCCAGGTCCCTCTTCCCCAGTGGGGATGTATCCTGCATCGGGCAAGCCACCTGCCTCCTGATATAACCTTGTCCCACCAGCCCACCTATTGGGGGGAAACCATGATGTGGCAAGCCCCGAGATCCCACATGGGCACAAGCCACTGTGTGATTCCCTTGTCCCCTGGTGGGATGAGAGCCAGCCAACAGCCCCCGAGCGGGGCATGCCACCGAAGGGTCCTCGAAATGGAGGAGGTTGGTGAGCAGGCACAGCCTTCCTGCCTCCAAACGGATCCAAACTAATGCTCAAACTACCACAAGGGCAGGACGAACAGCCCAGCTCCCGCCAAAGCTCCCATGACTGCAGCCAATAAAGCCACCCATCATGAATGCCATGGAGCCAGATGTCCAAACCCCACTCTGAAAGGTGGACAAGGTGCCCTGAAGAGGGCAGCTTGTTTAAAAGTAATGTCTGGGTGCCATGTCAGGACTCTGCCCACAGAGCCATATTGCTGACATATTGCTGACAGATTCAGTGAGCCATATTGCTGACTTTTCTTCTGGCCAAGTCCACTCTGTCCAGTGAGGTGGCCCTGCATCACTGATGCTGCTCCAACAGCTCTGACCATAGAAGCTTTGTACTTGGGAGTCTGGAGATGAGAGTTTGTAAGTCTGTAGCCATGGAGATGGCAATATCAACCCCCTTCCAGTCTGGAAGATAGTCTTCGCCGAGTTGGATGACAATCAGGAGGTCCCAGGCAGAAAACCTGGTGTGAGATGGTAGCTAGAAGAGTGGCCCAATACATTCCTCTGTGACCCATTCAGGTGATCAGAAGATGATTGTCAAGTTGAAAAGTGTTCCCGCATCTGCAGGATGCTGTGTGGGTCCCCCCTCAGATAACGATGCTATGACCGATGAGCCCAATAGCCTTGTGTTGCCCTGAAAAGACTAGGTGTTAGCAACCTGCCTAAATTGGGGACATAGGCAGACCTTGTACAAGGAAGATCAGCAGTGCCTGATGGCCTGAATCTTATCCAGGGGAGCCCAATTTCTATGGCCACAGTGGCAGCTCCCATATTGATGGAATATCAATATGTTAGTTACCCCATAGTCCCGGTAACTAAAAAAAAACACGCACATGAAAAATGCCCACATGAAAATTGCTCACAGAAAAAAAACCCCACTATCATAAATGCACACAAGAAAAAAGCCCACACGGAAAAAAGCCCACAAAGAAAAATACTCACATTGAAATACTTAAGGCCAGGAGAACTTTGGGGCGAGTTCAGGAGTTGTAGCGCCAAGAAGGACAACAGTGGCGGAAATATGGGCCACCGTATATAGGGCGGTGCATAGTCAAAATGACCCCCCACGGGGCACCGCCCCGACCTCCAGTCACATCCAAGCACCACACCTTCCCTTGTCATTGCTGCCAGGGTAGCTCCCAAGGAGTCACCAGGAGCAATGTTCCAGTCCCGCCTGTGTGTCCTCTTCTCTGGGGCAACCCTGGCTTGCCCATGAGCGGTCCACCTGCTGGTGGCTCTGGACTTGTGAGTGGCTTGTGGGAGGCGACACCATCGCCAGGGCCGCAGGTACCGGGAGCCCAGCACAGCAGTGTCAGCCCACATGATGCTGGCTGGCAAATTGGTACATTGAGAGGCAGGTCCCATCAGCATGGATGAGGAAAGGGCCCAGTGATGAAGGTATGTAAACCAGCCACTGTCCTGTGGTACTTTGATAAAATGTTAAAAGATCCTCAAAAAGCGTTTCTCCATTCCAATTACATACATTCCTGCTCAGTTCACCAGTGAAGTCTACACATGATAATATCCATAGGTCTATTTTTCTTTGTGGGCCTGGTTTTCAGGCATTAGTAGGTTCATTGTGATTATATAGGGCTGTAAGTACACAAAACTGTGAACTGGCATACCATTTACCTGTTGAAACCAAGTGGAAAGTGGTCATAAAATAGGTGCCAATTATAACCAGTTTAACTTCTCTGTTGGGGAATAGGGTGCTTATTTTGTCAACACAGTAAAGGAGCATGATCATTAATCATGATATTTACTTATAATACTTAACTGTTATTACATTGTCCTGGGGAGCAATAAGAAACTATTGCACTCTGTATAGTTTTGGGATTAAATTAAGATGGGGAAAATGACATGGCAATTTGATTTATCGCTCATTGCACATAAAGGTTTTTTGGAACCTCAGCCACAAAACTGCATCTCAGTAGACCCATAAAAATAAATATGTGATATAGATGCTTTACTTTAGACAAGAAATTGTCTTTGCTAGAAGCAAAACCTAGAGCAAAGGGGAGGAGGGAAGGATTAATTCGTTCACACAACAGAATACTGGCCACGATCCAGCTATCTGATAAGAATGTACACAGGCGCTTCTCCATTAGCTTGCATGCAAGGAGGAAAGTTGTTTTGATCACTTGGCAACCTTTGTACAAGCTTGAACTGTCTGCTTATCTGCACAGGAGAACATCAGGGTGTCTAGGGCTTGAACTGGAAACGTCAATATCCAGGGTCTGGAAAGAGCATCGTCTTTGTGAGCTCAGTTGTCAGAGCCCTCTTTGGTTGCAGAAGAGAACAGCGGTGATAAGACTCCCCTACAAGTAACAAGGAATGTAATATGAGGCCTAGTATAAGCACCGGGAGCTTGGCCTATGCTTGGTAAGAAGACGTACCTTCCACTTGCTGCACTTTGGCTTTCCCAGCTCAAGAGGCTGATTTTCAGGATGCTAAGTGGAAAGTGCATCCTCCAGGTCTGGGTTTGGGAATGATGGCACCCAGGCAAGCCCTCACAGTGAAAACTGAATGTCCACATAAAGCAGAATCCCATCTTATATCCAGTATATGCGTTCCTATTTGAGACACAATGCCACCTCTTCTGTTCTGCAGATAGGACCACATATATGTAGTTTACTGTGAAACAAAGCATTTTAATAGTTTCCAACAGCTTAACCTTCTTCCCAAAGATGTTTTGAGGATAATGTGTGTGGGGGAGGGGAGGGGAACTGTGCAGGCCACCCCGAGCTCCTTAGAGGAAGGACAGAATAACAATGAGTTAGTAATTTGATTAGGGTTGCCAGGTCCCTCTTCACCACCGGGGGGAGGTTTTTGGGGTGGAGCCTGAGTTGGGCGGTGTTTTGGGAGGGACTTCAATGCCATAGTGTCCAATTGCCAAAGCGGCCATTTTCTGATCTCTATTGGCTGGAGATCAGTTGTAATAGTAGATCGCCAGCTAGTACCTGGAGGTTGCCAACCCTACATCTGATACAAAAGTCACTCTTGTTAGTCATTCCTGGGCTGAAAGTCCAATCCAGTAACCAGAGCTGGGGTCAGGTTGTATTCAGTACCAATGAGTCAGGGTGGAAAACAGAAGAAAGGGATAGGATGCAGCTCTTCATTTCCTCTTTCAGAACTAGGGTTGCTACATCCCCCCTGTCCACCAGTGGGGGATGGGGAGGGGAGGGTTGCCAGATCCAGGTTGGGAAACTCCTGGAAATTCAGGTACAGAGTCTGGGGAGGACAGAAACGTCAATGAGGTTCATTGCCATAGAGTCCACCCTGAAAAACATCAATTTTCTCCAGGAGATGTCATACTTGAGAAGAACTCCAAGTTTCTTTCCATGACTCATTCCACCATCAGGTTAAAATGTTCTAATTTAAGAGGGCCATTTAAAACATTGCAAACTTGAAATCCTTGCACTGAGAATTGGAGAGTTTGAATCCTGTATTACAGGTGACATTTTAAACAGTTTGAATGAGATCTTCGATACTGTTGCTGACTTGGTTTGACTTTCCTGTCTTAATTAATGGTTAGTTTAACTGTTGTTGTTTTGCTATTCCAGTAGCACCTTAAAGACCAACAAGAGGTACTACTGGACTCGAACCTAGCTGTTCTACTGCAGACCAGCACAGCAACCTTCTGAAACGTCTGTTGTTTTGCGACTGTGTACATTGCCCTAACTATTTTCAGTAGAAAACTAATGTTCATAAATCATAGAATAAAATAAAATGGAATGGAATTTTGAATGTCGCCTACTAAGATAAATAGCTATGCAGAAGTGAGGAGATAAAAACTAAACCATGCAGAAGTGAGGAGATACAGACGAAAGCAAAATGGTCAAGATTTAAATATATGATCCTTACACTATACCATGTTGGAAAGCTTTGGAGCATCAGGAACATGCTCATGATCAAATATTATATTTCCCTGTTAAAGTTGATGGAAGAATATATTTGTCGATATATCCTCATGTTCATTTGCAACAAGGGTAACAGGAAGTCAATTTCTCTTGTTATTTTCACAGGGAGAACAATTATGTGTGTCCCCACTGTAAAATTTGAGATTGCCCATGGCCTAAGAACCTAGTGATAAGTAAATGGAAAATCCTCCAGTCAAGTCAAGTGATAGCACAATGAAAAAGATAGAAGATCCTTCTTTTGACTGTACCATGGCAAATATGATCAGGTAAACATGGCCCTGGACACAGTCAAACTTTATTGTATATGACCACTCACCCTGGATGGGGAGAAATCTCACACAGTTTAACTCTGCATAGGATTTATAAGAGTCTCCAGTTAAAAGGATCAGACAGTAGGTGATGTGATGTGACACACCTCTGCCTGAGGCACTGGAGAGCCATTGCCAGTTAAGAGTAGACAATACTGACCTTGACAGAACAATCATCTGACTCAGTATAAGGCACTTTCTTGTGAACATGGTACTGGATTGAGGAGATTCCCCCCCCCCCCCCAGCTGCATTATTTGCAGTATTCAAGAGTCATTGTGGAGTGAGTATTATTAATTTTTCAGTTATGGGGTTGTGTACTACCTGGTTTTCTACTGGCAAAGAGAGGGGAGGGGTTCTTTTGACCTCTGGAAAGGCTACGGTATATACTATAGCGGGTGCAGTGAGAAGGAGACCTGGGCAAGATTGCCTCTCCTCTGTCTTGCATCGGCGGAAAAGCTGGATCCAACCCCTAATCTACTTAAAAACTCATTGTTTAGAGATGTGTGCATAGAGAAGAGAAAGAATAGACTGTAATGCTTTTTTCTAAGGCAATAATGTAGCGACTATGCACCAGGGACCTTCTTTGGATCCGATTAAGTGGTCCTGAAGCAGCAGGGATAATCGTATTGATTTGGAAGGAATGTCTGGTTAATTTTTCACAAGGCGTAGATTCCTCCAAAATCAATAACTTTCTGCTGTATCTTTATTCTTCAGAATAAACTGTGTCTGTCTCAGAAACTTGATTCCTAAGCTCAATTACATTCATAAAACATTCACAGACATACCCAGCACAAAAGAAACACAAGCTTACCCAGGCAGCGGCAAGCATTTAACCCCAAGGTAGGACAAAGAGAATTATTCTCCCTTGATATATTGTTGTCCTTGGACAGATGGGATTTTCTTTCTTTTTTGCTTTAGTGCTCTAATGTTCTTTTGTTTTTGTTGGCAATGCACAGCCCTCTGAAAGTACCTTTAAAAAACTTTCTTTCCCATCCAGCCTCAGCCAATCCCCTTCGTGCATATAACCCATGAAGCAAAATGGAAATATGCTTGCAAATGATTTAAGATGAGTGAAACTGAAAATATAACATAAGGACCCTGATCCAACTGGGGAAAATGTATGATCGGAACAAGAGGCGCACATGCAGTTGTCTTTTCTTCTGTTCTCCACCCTGCCTCATAGGTACTGGATACCATCTGACCCCAGCTCTGGCTACCGGATTGGTTCTTTCAGCCCCAGAAGAACTAACTAGAATGACTTCCCCTTTTGTATCAGATGACTAGCTCATTTTTATTCTGTCCTTCCTCTAAGGAGGTCAAGGTGGCCTGCACAGCTTCCCCCACCACACACCCACACCCACACACACACTATCCTCACAACATCCTTCAGAAGTAGGTTAAGCTGTTGGAAACTATCAAAATGCTTTATTTTCCATCAGTGCAATCCTACAGAGTGGTACTCTGTAGCCCATTATTACCATAAACCTCTTGATGTCAGTGGTTTAGACTACCTAGGATGGCATCGGTAGTCATACAACCATCTGGTTAGCTATAAGAAGGCTTCACTACTTCTATGAAGAAAGAGCAATGGTTTTCTGAAAATGATGATGCTGAAGTCGCAGCTAGGGTTGCCAGCTTCCAGGTACTAGCTAGAGATCTCCTGCTATTACAACTGATATCCAGCTGATAGAGATCAGTTCACCTGGAAAAAATGGCTGGTTTGGCAATTGGACTCTATGGCATTGAAGTCCCTCCCTTCCCCAAACCCCGCCCTCCTCGGCCTCTGCCCCAAAAATCTCCCACTGGTGGCGAAGAGGGATCTGGCAACCCTAGTTGCAGCCCATCCGAGCTATGAAGTCACAGTGGAATCCCCTCCTAAATGGCAGCTGAGCTTGGACTGTGTGAGTCTGTGAATTTGTGTTTGTGTGTCTAGTGTGGTGTAGTGGTTAAGAGTGGTTATGAATATGCTCTAATCTGGAGAACCAGGTTTGATTCTCCATTCCCCCACATGAGTAGTGGACTCTAATCTGGTGAACCGGGTTTGTTTCCTTACTCTTCCACATGAAACCAGCTGGCTGACCTTGGGCTAGTCACAGTTCTCTCAGGTCTCTCTCAGCCCCACCTACCTCACAAGGAGAGAGGAAGGGAAGGAGAATGCTAAGTCAGTTTGATTCTCCTTAAAAGGTAGAGAAAGTCATATAAAAACCAACTCTTCTTCCTCATCCTCTTCCTCTTCTTCTATGTGACCTTGGATGTGTGCTGAGGACCTGCTTCATCTCTACGATGCCTCCAGTGAAAAAGAATTCACCCAGGAGGCCCTCCTCAGTCATTATACACCAGGGTGCTATTTGTGTATGGGGAAAGGCAAAGATTTTCGGACAGCATTCTCTGTTCTGGCTCAGTATTAGTGGAATGGAAAATTTAAACCAGGAAAGTATCAGACACCGTAAGATACCCTAGGAACTAACACTGAGGGTCTTTATGGTGCTCAACCACCATTCAGATATGCTTGTACTCTAAATTATAAACACTAATCCTTAATACAATGTCATATTTTTATATGAAATTGAATTCATTATCAAGTACAGCTCAACTTTTAAAAAAACCCTACAGCACTATGACTAACCAGGGGTCACTTTGACCCCAATTTCTGATTAGTAAAGTGCTTTGTGGAAGCGTAGGAGAGTTAAGAAATGTCACAGTGTCCCTATCCCTGAAGGGCCAGCACAATTTTGTGTTTTACAAAATGCCACAATTAGGAGGGGACTGGTAAAGTTAGCAGCTGAATGTCTAGCAGGTGAATCTCTAGCAAAATTTGTGTAGGAATGTCTGGCAATCATAAGCTAGTTTTGAAAGGACTGGGCAACTTTGCTCAGAGGAGTTTTACATCTTTCACATGAAGGAGGTTTTGTTATATATTTTTAATAGATCACTGCAGGAGAGCTGCAGGACTGTGTCCTATTCGCAAGAGGCAGGATGCCACTTCAGATGGTGAGACACAAGTTTTTCCTTGTAGAAGTGGGCAAATTCTGCCTATCTTAATTGGCAGTGGGTCGGGTCTTTCCAACCCTTTCTGGAGAAAGCTCAGAAAAACTGCCTGGGTGAACCTTTGTCGTTGCTGCCACCTTTCCGAACGTACGTGGGGAGAGAGAAGTGCAAACAAAAGTTGAGAGGGCTTGCAAAACACAAGGACTCTGCATGTGCTGTGAAGATTTGGAAGCCTACACACAGCATCTATTACTGATTGGAACTCTGTGCAATATAATTGTTTCTTTTTCCTGGTCAATGATACTTCAGTCCAAAGTGGAATTACTGCCTTCTAAGTTTATTGACTTCAAGGGACTTAGAAGGGTGTAGCTCTGCACAGGGTTGCACTGTGAGTCAGGAGGAATTTCAATAGGAACGTCTAGAGTCAGATTATGAATATGCTCAGAAGTATGTCTTGCAGTTCGAAGAAACATCCCTCTGTGTAATTCTGGAAAAAAATTCTGTCAGTGAGTTATAGGCATGGCAAGTTCCCAGTGGTGATGGATAGGGTTGCCAGGTCCCTCTTTGCAACTGGTGGGAGGTTTTTGGGGTAGAGCCTGAGGAGGGCAGGGTTTGGGGAGGAAAGGAACTTCAATGCTATAGAGTCCAATTGCCGAACCTGCCATTTTCTCCAGGTGAACTGATCTCTGTTGGCTGGAGATCAGTTGTAATGGCAGCAGATCTCCATCTAGTAGCTGGAGCTTGGCAATCCTAATGCTGCAGGATTTCTTGCCCCCAGCTCTTGTTTCTTGTCACCACTCCAGTGGCAAGCTGGAGAATTGTTTTTGAAAAATTGCTGTCAAATGACATCATTCTCCTCTAGGAATCATCATAAACTCTATGGTAATCCTCCTGTCCTTGCCCGCTCCCTCTGGCAACACTGGTGACTTATGAAGATTTTTTTTTAAAAAAATTACACTTCCCAGAATTTACATAGACAGGAATTGTGCATTTCTAATATTTTCCTTTTTTCCCTCCCACAATCTGATGTTTTTTTTATATATATATAATTTTTTTTATTTTCATAATAAACACCAAAAAAAGAAAAAAGAAAAAAGAAAAAAAAAGAAAGAAAAAATACATATACATAAAAAGAAAAACAGAAATTACATGTTCAGGACACTATTTATCCGCTAATACAATATTCAAGTCACTCTATAAGCCGTATCGTGCCCTGAATCCAGAACCCATCCCCCCACCAGTGCCCTCCACCATTGGACTTCCGATGGAGTGTTATGACATATCAGAAAAGAATCTATTATTATATCATATTAAAAATCATATTGTACTATAATTCGTTAACTATACTTTTAAATTCCGTTTTTGCCACTTTATCCCAATATGCAGTGGCCTTTGCCCACGTACATTTAAATTCCTCCATATCTTTATCATGTAAAAATGCTGTAATTTTGGCCATCCGCATATACATCCATAATTTTTCTCGCCACTCTTTGATTGAAGGTTTATTTGTTTGCTTCCATTTTTTAGCAATTATAATTCTTGCTGCAGCAAAACTATATTGACATATGACTCTATCACCTTTATCCACATCTCTTTTTGGTATACCCAATAAACAAAAGGCGGGGTATTTCTTAATTTTTGATTTAATCAAATCATTAGTTTCATTCAAAACTAATCTCCAAAACCTCCTTATTTTTTTTACAAAACCACCAAACATGCATAAATGTACCTGTTTCCGTACCACATTTCCAACGTAAAGCTTCATCATCTTTCTTCATTTTACTTAATAATACTGGGGTTATATGCCATCTATAAAACATTTTATGTTTTAAAAAAAATGATGTTTGTAAATGTGTGGTAAACAAAGGAGGAAAGAAACTGGCAGATGTGAAGGCCAATATGAATGATTATAGATTGAGACAAAACATGGACTGAGCAGGTCATCTTTTAATGGCTCTGAAACGTTTGGAGTATGGAACTTTATTTCTGATTCCCCTTTTTTTCTGTAATCTTCCTCCATCCATAAGTGTTAGCATACAGAAGCTAAAATAGCAGCATCCCATCAGCCTCTTAGAAAACTTAATATTTACCAATGAGTTATCCTTGTTCTAGGACAAATCTCACCTAGAATTTCCTGTTCTAATTTTGGAGCCATTGACTTGGTATGGTTTTGCTCAGGATGTATGTATTATGAAAAAAGATTAACCTCTCATTTCCTATGGGAGTACTTCACTTACAAATGGACGCATTCTGTCTAGTACATATTTTTAGACGAGTCCTGGCCGATAATTGGAGAAATGAAAAGCTGTTCAATCTTTTTTTTCATCTCTTTGTGCTCTTTCTCAGCAAGGGAAGGCAGCAGGAGATAAGATACAGGCATCCATTAAAAAAACAAATTAGAATGACAGCAGCTTAGAAAGGAAAAGTTAGAAGGGACCATATTGTCTCATTCCCCACCTGAGGCTGAATTCTCTAAAAGCACCCTCCACCAACGCCTGTATAGCCTTCGCTTCAGCTTCCAGTGATTGAGTTTCCATAATTTTCCTTAGGCGCCTTGTTCTACTCCCTATGCAGCTGGAAAGCATTCATTTCTTTATATATAGCCTAAATCTTTTGTCCTTGCCACTTAAATTCATCTCTTTTTGCCCTTCCCTCAGGAAAGGGATGATGGTTCTCACTTACTTATCCGAAGGTTGCTCTTGTGTCTCTTGCTAATCTTCCTTTTCTCTAGGCTAAACATGTCGAGTTCCTTCAAACTTTTTCTCTTACTGATTGCCTTTCAAACCATTTGTCACCTGTGTGATTCTCTTCTAAGCTGTGTTGAACATGTTGGCATTCCTTCTGAAAGAACCACTTTGAAAGTGATGACATAAAGAAAGGACTCGCAAATACCAAGATGAGCAGTACTATTTCATTCTAAGTTTTAGAACATATGAACCTAATTGTTTGGGAGCTTTGTGACCATGCACATGAACACATGAAACTACCTTCTACTAGCCCTGTTCACATTTTACAGTAAACTCACAAACACCTGAATGGATGTGCAAATATCTGCGTGATAAGAAAGAGGCTACATGCGTCCACCTTACAAATGATACCAGGGACCAGTACCTGGATAAATGTGGGGTTTGAATCATATGTTCAGGTGTTCATGCATTGAATGTAAGATGAAAATTATGACACATGCATAAAGAAAAATCAAGTGTTCACTGTATACAGATTGCACATGAATTCACTGGAACTTGTGAACAGGACTGTTGAGTCTATCATGGTCAATATTGGCAGCAGCTCTCCAGGGTCTCAGGTAGAGATCTTTCATCTGCTACCTGATCCTTTTAAATAAAGATGCTAGGGATTGAACTTGTGACCTTCTAAATGCTGTTGTGCCACTAAGCCATATTTTCCCCAATCTGTGGTAAGGGATTCATATACAGTCTCTACAATGTAAGCATCATATATGCATGGTGAGGCTTGGCATGCTTGAAGCACAATCCTAGATAGGCTGGAGTTACCAGGGTTGTTGATGGATTTTAGCCATATATTTAGCGTAATAATCTTTTTTTATTTTCACTGACTACTCAAGAATTCAAAAAATAGGTAGCTTGAGAGACATCTGAGAGGCTGATGGACTATATTCAGCATGGTGAGTTACCTCTCTTGTAGTCAAATGTAAACAAAGAAGCATTACAGGCATGGAGGCTACAAAGAAAACCATTTTTAGTGGCAAATGATTAAGAAGACATTGTAGATGGAATGAGTCAAATTCTAAATGTAGCCTAATAGCTGCGGAATCATGAACAGTTGGATAATCTGGTTCCTAGACTATAAGGCTGGGGTACAGCCTTTTGCTTGTCCCACCCCCAATGAACTGAAGAGTCAGAGAAAAAAAATGGCTACAGTTATGCTATAGGAATTACCATCTATGTTAAAGAATATAAAGACCTGGGGAGGCAGTCTAGAGTGTAACCCCGAAGTGATATTGTGCCTTCCCCAAACTCTGCTCTCCTCAGGCACAGCCCCTCAAATATCTTGGCATTCTTGAGACAGTTTTTGAATGGATTAATATCTGCACATTTGCTTGGGTAGCCAGTAGGGTTGCCAGGTCCCTCTTCACCACTGGTGGGATATTTTTGGGGCGGAGCCTGAGGAGGGAGGGGTTTGGGAGGAGAGGGACTTCAATGCCATAGAGTCCAATTGCCAAAGTGGCCATTTTCTCCAGGTGAACTGATATCTATCAGCCAGAGATCAGTTATAATAGCAGGAGATCTTCAGCTAGTACCTGGAAGCTGGCAACCCTAGCTGCAACTTCAGCATCATCATTTTCAGAAAACCATTGCCCTTTCTTCATAGAAGTAGTAATGCCTTCATATAGCCAACCAGATGGTTGTATGACTACCGATGCCATCCTAGGCAGATTTATTCCAGTCTAAACCTCTGACATCAATGGGTTTGTGGTAATAATGGGCTACACAGTGCCACTCTGTAGGATTGCACTGATGGTAAATAAAACATTTATCGGCTGGAGATCAGTTGTAATAGCAGATCTGCAGCTAGTACCTGGAGGTTGGCCACCCTAGCAGAGGAGCATTTACCCATTATTGTGCACAGGCCAATGGACATGGAGTGCCTAAGCTAATTGATTCAATGCTTCATTAAAAAGTTAAATGAGTTGTGCATTGGGCTGCAAGGTAAACCAGGTATATTTTGTGTCTTATCAATGATCTAGTCTTTCCTATATCTGTGCTTTCTGTGATGTGAGCAGTTCATTTTCCTTTTTATAGGAAATGGAAAGCTGTGCTCCTGTCTCCCCCTGAGTTCATAGGCAATAATCTTACATGCTCAACTTTCTTTTGCAGTCCTCATTTATGCTGGTATGATGGTTACAACCTTAGTCAGGAGCATCCATGGGAATACCATGGAAATCATTAGAAGCAAAGCGAGTCTTGATCTGGACTGAACAGCAAAGTAGGTACACAGGCTCACATCCTCTTAGAATACAGCCCCAGGAGGTCTGAATAAGACCCCCCTAATTGGACTTTTTAATAGGGGAAATGAATAGGCTTTCCACATCGGATTCTTAGATCAAAATCACACATGCATTATAAAGACTGAAATACGATTGGAAATCAACCTTCCGCCTGGCTATTGATTAATTTCAAAGATCTGATAGAAGCACATTCAAAACTGCCTTTATGTTTTTCACAAGCCAGAAAGCTGATACACATACCCTTAAATTAAACTTTTTGTGTATTTTAATGTGCATACCAACAGTGGGGGAGGAACTGAAAAGCCATACAAAAATGGAGCTGCATTTAAAGAAACAGAAATTAAATTAAGCAAACGTTCTTCTAAAATTGTCATTGCAACTATCAAATGATTGCCTCCTTGGTCCAGCATCCCAGAAATGAAGATATGTGAGAGAGGATTCTGGACTAGATGGTCCACTGGTCTGATCCAACAGGGCTCTTCTTATGTTCTTATGAAGCTAGGGCAGGAGTCCCCAACATTTTTGAGCCTGTGGAATGTTGAGAAGGAGTGAAGAGCATCACCCCAATACGGCTGCTACATGGCAGAGCCAAACTTAAAATGGCTCCACAGGAGGTGGAGCCTAGGGCTGTCGATTCGGTTCGGCCCGAACCGAAAAACAGCTGAATTTCCCCTGATTCGACGGTTTTTAGTTCGGGACGAACCAAACTCAAAAATGGCGGGAAAACGGGGGAGACGAATTCAGCGAGTTCGGGAGTTCACGAATAAATTCGGCAAATTCGGGGTGCAGCAGCATAACCGTCAGTAAGCAGCATTCTCCCCCAGCCAATCGGTGGCCAAGCTGGGTCTTCTTCTGGCAAATCAATCAGGATTGAGTACTGGAGGAATCAGCTGCTGCGCGGCCAGGCCAGGGAGAGAAAGAGAGAGAAATCCTCGTGGGGGGTGGGTGTGCACATTCGCTCCTTTCCGTGGCTGCAGGGGCCGCATTTTTGGGGGTAGAGACCCCAAACTTTCAGCAGAGCTTCAGACGAGCCTTCTTAAGAGACCCCCCAAGTTTTGTAAACATTGGGTCAGAGGGGCCCGAGAGATGGGCTCCACCCCTTTTCCCTCCCCTTTTTTCCATTTCCGTGACTGCAGGGGGTGCTTTTTTGGGGGTGCAACCCCCAAACATTCAGCATAGCTTCAGATGAGCCTTCTTAAGAGACCCCCCAAGTTTTGTAAACATTGGGTCGGGGGTCCCGAGATATGGGCTTTCCCCTTTTCCCTATTGGGATGAATGGATCATCCGATCCTGTATGCATCTCCAGAGCGGCAAATCCAAGGCAAAACCTCCAGTGCTTAAATAGAATCGTATTGGATTACCCATTCCTCCCAGCCCTTCCTGATGGAACAGAAGACAGCCACAGTAAGACCCCTTTGGGGGCTTTAATCTATATTTTTTCTCCTGTGTGTGTGTGTGTGGGGGGAAAGCAGAGTCTGTGTGTGTGTGGGGGGAGGGAGCAGTTTCTGTGGGAGCCAAAGGGGGCTTTCGCCCGTTCTGCCTGGGTTGTGTGTGCCCCCTCGAGTCTCTATTTTGATGCTCAAAACTGATTTTCAAATGGTGACTTAAAGAATGCATTTGCCTGGTCCCGACTCGAGTCCGATGCAAAAGGGGAAATTCCACCCCCTCCTGCTCATTATGCATAGCTAGCTGCCTCTGTCCCTTTCCATGGTTTGCAAACTCCCAGGTGTCAGGTGTTGCTTTGCATGGTTGCAAACGTGATGCTTTGCATGGTTGTTTTGCTTTGCAGTTGTGTTGCTTTGCAGTTGTGTAGCTTTGCAAACCTCTTTGCACCTGCCCCGCCCTTGCTCCCCGCAGCTCAGCTGTTTGTCGGGGCTGGGAGCTTTGTGTATGGGCGGCAAGCTCTGCTCAGAGATGCACATTAAGGGTGGGGGACCCCTTTCGGGGCCCATATCTCAGCCCCCCCTGACCCAATCTTTACAAAACTTGGGGGGTCTGGCAAGAAGGGTCCTTTGAAGCTCTGCTGAAAGTTTGGGACCTCTAACCCCAAAAATGCCCCCCCGAGCCACGGAAAGGTGCGGTTGTGTTTTTAATGGCTTTATTCGGCTGAATTTTTTCCTCGAACTTTGAATTCGCGCCAAATTGCACGGACCCGAAGTGGGGGAGTTCGGACTCCGGCATATCCCGAATCCAGACGGGCTGAATTTGGCTGAATCCGAACTTTACCGAATTTTTTTTTCAACAGCCCTAGTGGAGCCGAACTAAAATGGCTGCCTTGGGAGATGGAGCCAAACACTATAACTCCCTCCTTGCTTTGCAAAAGAATAGCAGAAGGGGAATTGAAAGAAATGAAGGAAAGCCCAGGGGGATGGGGGGAGGGCAAAAGAGAAGGGGGAATAAAAAGAACAAAAGCCTGAAGGGGAAATGACACAACAGGTTCACTAGAATTTGGGCAGTGCCCCCCTGGTGCCAAGCTCAATTTGATTAGGCAACCCTTCCTTGCCTGCACACTAAAGTATTCTGAGGGAAGCTGCCCATCAATACATGAAAATGCCTTCTAACGAGCCAGACCATTGGTCAGTCAGTCAGTTTTTATTTTACAGTAATTTGACCAAAAAATAGAACACATCTAATCAGAAGTAACATAAATTTGTAATAAAAACAGTATCAGTCAGACAAAGAGTCCACAAAATAAAATATATCAAAATCTCATATCTAAAGAGGCAAATAAACTAGCTTCTAAAATATCTATCAAATTTTACCTGTTTGCAAATTGCATCGTTTTGGGCCTTATATATAGCAACACAAAATTTGGCCACACATCCCGATGTTTGTGGGTTACTATCTTCCAGTAGTCGCTGGATACAAATTTTATCAGGTAGCCCTATATTATTTCTTAAAATTTCTTGGATAGTCTTAGATCTTAACTCATGATAGAAAGGGCAGTATAAAAAGACATGTTCGCGGGTCTCTCAGACCACTGGTCTATCAATATCAGTATTGTCTATTCTGACTGGCAACTGCTCTCTAGGGTATCGCACATCACCTGATCCTTTTAACTGGAGATGTTAACATTAACACCATTCCTGTATTCTGGTCAGCATGTGGGGTCGGGTAATAATGATTAGCACTGACACAGTTCCTTCCAAAGACCTTAGATCAAGCAGCCCAAAGTTCTATGATGTAAATGTAATATATAAATGTAAAAAAACCCCTCAAAACTTGGAATTAGTTTTGGACTATTCAGTGAGTATATGATGAATGCTGCTGTAGAGATGAAACAGACAAACAAGATTAAAATGGTAACTTTGTGAAAAGTTTGGTTCAGAAAGACAGTGTTTAAGGATCCTGAAGAATTATTTACTTTATTTGTATAACTCCTAAAAAGAGACATTTAAAATTTTTCCTTCTTTTCAAGTCCATTTTACAGATTACATGCAAACAATATGAAAATGCAGTTTGTGCCATAATTGCCCATTTCCATTGATGCTGAATAGAGAAATTGCTATCTTTGAGCCATGAACACAAACACTCAATTCACATCCACTGTCCTAGTGACAAAAAAGATTAAGGTGATCTCACAATGAAAATGCTTCAGTCCTTCTGTTTCAGAAGAAACACACTTGAGTGTGACCTGATTGCAAAGGATTGTTTCATTTTAACAACCAATTTCTCCGTTATCAGGGGTTCACTGCAAGAGTTCCAGAAGAAGATTGTGTTGTAAAGCAAGAAATAAAAGTCAAAGACCAAGTCATTTTTTTTGTTTTGTTTCTAACAGGCTAGCCTTAGTCCATATTTTTGAAATTTCTATATTGTATCCTCAACAAAGAGTATGGATTTGTATGTGCCTTAAATTCCAAAAGGTATATGGATGTATTCACACAACCATTTTTCACTAACAACTAAAGTCACTCCATTTCTGTGGGATTGCTTCATATAAACCATCCAAGGCATTTAGCTCAGAGTTGCAACATGGCTTTCTCTTGGGATGAGTAGCAATAGTCCCAGTCAAGCTAATACACAAAGTGCACAAATGACCAAGGAGAGATTAATTCTGGTATCTGGGGTTGACCCTGAACTGGATCGGTAGCCAATTTACTGATAAAGAACCCACCTTATATGAGGCTACTGAAAAAATGGCAGTTAATAATCAAGTGGCAGCATTCAGAGTTGAAGCTTTTGGGTTGTCTTCAAAAGCAGCCTCACCTTTGCATGGCAGCAGTCAAATAGTCATGCTGTCAAAGTACAGCATTAGACCAGTCAAATAGTCACCAAAAACATGGATCATGCTAGCCAGATAACATTCATCTAGAAGGGATGAGAGCCTGTGTACCAGGTACAGATGGAAAAGGCACTCATAGCAACAGCTAGGACCTATTTCTTCCAAAACAGGGTGAGTTCCAAGAACACTCCTCAGCTCTTTCCCTGGTCTGATAAAACAAGCTTCATCCCATCAGTTGTGTGTGTGTGTTAAGTGCTGTCAAGTAGCTTCCGACTCATGGCGACCCTATGAATCAATGTCCTCCAAAATATCATATCTTTAACAGCCTTGCTTAGGTCTTGCAAATTGAGGGCCGTGGCTTCCTTTATAGAGTCAATCCACCTCTTGTTGATTCTTCCTCTTTCCCTGCTGCCTTCAACTTTTCCTAGCATGATTGTCTTTTCCAGTGACTCTTGTCTTCTCATAATGTGACCAAAGTACGATAGCCTCAGTTTAGTAACCCATCAGTTACAGGCAAATAATTTTCCTCCAGAACATCCCCAAACATCCCCTCTGTTCTGCCTAAATTTGGTTACAGCTTATTCATCCTCATCCTCTTGACCACTGGTTTAGGACAGATAAATATGACCCTGGACAATACTAAGAAGTAACTGGAGACAATAATAACTACCATGTTAATAAACTCAGTGGCACGCCAAAAATACTATGGTCATATTCCAGAAACACAGAGAAACACAGAAATTATATAAATGTTAGTGGAGTTTCAAAACCCATCTTAAATTAGAAACTGTTAAGCAAAAATATTAAATCCCATTAGGTCTTCTTGATAAAGTCTACCTTTTAGATGTGATATTGCTTCTTCTTATATTACTTTCTTTCTCACCATATTAACTTTCACTAATTTGGATCTCGTTCTTGTAAAGTTTCATTCCTTACTTTTCAAAAGATACTTTTCTGACCCACTCTTTTGTTTATTGCCTTGAACAACATCACTGAACTTTCCTTTTGACTCCTGACTCAGAAGGGATCTTATGTTTGGTCCTACTTTCCCAAAGGTGACCCGTCATATCTTCCTTCTGTTCATGTGCTACTGGAAGTGTGTAATTCCTTATTTCTCCATGATCAGAACTGAGAGGTTCATATCTTTTTATTTTAATGGCTATATGAATGTAAAACAACCATCAAGTCATTTTTATAAGGGTTTCTTAAATCCTGTTGCATTTCCTCCAACCATAGTTCATTAAAGCAATTGATTTGGATCACAACCAATTCTGGTTGGTTCTAAATCAGGAAGTCATCTGCCTACTTGTATAGCTAATGTATATGCAATCTCTCCAGATACCCGCTCAGGGAGGCTCAAAATAAAACAATAGAATAAAATCACACAGCATGACATCAACAACAAACCAGAGCATAAAACCCCCAATAAAAACAAGCCTGAGCATAAAAAAGAGAGAAGTAATTAACAGCCATGACAGCCCAAAAGTAAAATCCAAAAAGCAAGAACATAATTGATGTCATACCTTTTCTTAGGACCACATATGTGATAGCTGTAGGGCTGTCAATTCGGTTCGGCCCGAACTGAAAATCAGCCGAATTTCCCTTGATTCGGCGGTTTTTAGTTCGGACGGATCCGAACTCAAAACTGGCGGGCAACCGGGGGGCTGAATTCAGCGAGTTCGGGAGTTCGGCGAATAAATTCGGCCAATTCGGCCGTCAGTAAGCAGCATGACCGTCAGTAAGCAGCATTCTCCTCCCCCGGCCAATCGGTGGCCAAGCTGGGTCTTCTTCTGGCCAATCAGTCAGGATTGAGTGCTGGAGGAATCAGCTGATGTGCGGCCGGCCGGGGAAAGAGAGAGAGAGAGGGAAATCCTCATGTGTGTGTGAGGGGGTGCTTGTGCACATTCGCTCCTTTCCGTGGCTGCAGGGGGCGCATTTTTTGGGGTACCGACCCCAAACTTTCAGGGGATATTCAGACAGGTTTTTTTAAGAGACCACCCAAGTTTTGTAAACATTGGGTCAGGGGGTCCCGAGATATGGGCTCCCCCTCTTTTTTCTTTCCATGGCTGCAGAGGGCGCATTTTTGGGTGTGCCGACCCCAAACTTTCAGCGGAGCATCAGACTAGGCTTCTTAAGATACCCCCCAAGTTTTGTAAACATTGGGTCAGGGCCCCCCGAGATATGGGCTCCACCCCTTTTTCCTCTCCCCCCTTTTCCATTTTCGTGGCTGCAGGGGGCGCTTTTTTGGGGGTTCAGCCCCCAAACTTTTGTCATAGCTTCAGAGAATCCCTCTTAAGAGACCACCCAAGTTTTGTAAAGATGGGTTCAGTGGGGGCTGAAATATTGGCTCCCCCCCTTTTCTCTTTCCATGGCTGCAGGGGGCGCATTTTTGGGTGTGCCGATCCCAGACTTTCGGCGGAGCTTCAGTCAAGGCTTTTTAAGAGACCACCCAAGTTTTGTAAACATTGGGTCAGGGCCCCCCGAGATATGGGCTTTCCCCTTTCCCCTATTGGGATGAATGGATCACCCTCAAGAGATGCATACATATGGATCTTATATTGGATACAAATGGAATCATATTGGATTACCCAGCCTCCCAGCCCCTCCTGCTGGAACAGAAGACAGCCACAGTAAGACCCCTTTGGGGGCTTTAATCTATATTTTTTCTTTTCTGTGTGTGTGTGGGGGGGAAAGCAGAGTCTGTGTGTGTGTGTGGGGAGGGAGCAGTTTCTGTGGGTGGGGGGGGGAAGCCAAAGGGGGCTTTTGCCGGTTCTGCCTGGGGTGTGTGTTCCCCCTCCAGTCTCTCTCTCCCTGGTTTGAGGGGGGGCTTCATTTTTATTCTTCAGGTTTTTCCTCATTCATAAGATCAGTTAGGTTATTGATGCTTGCTCAAAACTGGTTTTCAAATGGTGACTTAAAGAATGCATCTGCCTGGTCCCAAGTCCAATGCAAAAGGAGACATTCCACCCCCTCCTGCTCATTATGCATAGCTAGCTGCCTCTGTCCCTTTCCATGGTATGCAAACTCCCAGGTGTCAGGTGTTGCTATGCACTGTTGCAAAGGTTTTGCATTGCGTGCTTGTGTTGCTTTGCAGTTGTATTGTTTTGCAAAATTCTTCACACCTGCCCCGCCCTTTGCATATTTGCAAAGGGGTTGCTCTGCAGTTGTGTTGCTTTGCAAAGTTCTTAGCACCTGCCCCGCCCTTGCTCTCATCAGCTGTTTGTCGGGCCGGGAGCTTTGTGCGTGGGCGGCAAGCTCTGCGGAGAGATCCACATTAAGGGTGGGGGGGACCCCTTTCAGGGCCCATATCTCAGCCCCCCCTGACCCAATCTTTACAAAACTTGGGGAGTCTTTCAATATACGTCCTTTGAAGCTCTGCTGAAAGTTTGGGACCTCTAAGCCCAAAAATGCCCCCCCCCAGAGCCGCGGAAAGGCGCGGTTGTGTTTTTAATGGCTTTAAATTCGGCTGAATTTTTTTTCCGAACTTTGAATTCCCGCCGAATTGAACGGATCCGAAGTGGGGGAGTTCGGACTTCGGCACGTACCGAACCCACAAGGGCCAAAATTCGGCCGAATCCGAACTGTACCGAATTTTTTTTTTTGACAGCCCTAGATAGCTGTTGAGTTCACTCTATGCTTTCTGTAACACCTTAAATTTATCTCCTGATAAATGACTTCCAAGTGATTTATAGGCTCTCTTCAAAAAAGGGATTCTGAGTCTCACTGGTTTAGAGAGCTATTGAAGACCTTTGTTGGACTTTTTTCTCCCTATGGAACGTAACCAATTTATTGCCTCTTGCCTGGAGTAACTCTGTCTGAATCAGCTCTACATCTCACACATAATAGAGGCTTTAAAAGGCCTTAGAACAATATCCTGAGACATTCTTCCATCCCCAAACTCTTTTTATACAATTTTCTTTCTCACATCCAGCCTGGAGAAGAATTCTGTTGAACGCAAAAGCTTGCACACTGCTGTATGTCATTGGGTTGATCCTAAGGAAAGATATTATGTGGATTGTGCTCTTGGTGCATAAAAACAAGCCATGGCACAAAAACTATCAAGTAAAAACTCTCCAGATCAGCGTCCACCACTCCAAACCACTGCTCTTAACCAATACACCACACTGGCTCTCAGTAGCTCTTCAGTACTACTTTTGTGCCATCAGAATGCAGCTGAGATAGCCCAGAGTTCTGCAAACCGATTGAGTTGACCTAGTGCTTGTTCTCATTTCCAGTGTGGTTTCTGCCAACACCACTCTCGTTTTAATGTTGACCACATTCTTTGCCTTTCATTTGTCTCAGTTTAAGAGGTATTCTGCAGAAGTCTGTCAATACACCTCCGGCCAGAAGGACTGTGTCTACTTGGATGATCACTCCGAAGCATCCAGAGCCTCCCTCCATCAGTCAGTTTTGAATTAGGCAGCTCTTTGTAGCGCAAACTGCATTGATATTAAATAGACCGCATAGATGAGGGGAATATGGCAATTGTGTGCAGCACAAAGCCTCTGGGGAAGGACATGATGCTTACTAGCTTCTCATTGATTTTCTAAATAGAATTATAATCAAGAACTAATTTCAAGCCAAGTTCAATTTCACTAAGATTGAATAAAGCATCCTATCAATTTAGTTACCCTGCATCAAACAGACAGAGATAACATTCAAAGGGCTATAATTTGTTCAGAGCAATTTCAAGTTCACTGTGGTACCCTGGTAGCACAAGGATAAGATTTACTGATACCCTTCTTATTTTAGTTTAATGCCTGAAGCAATGCTTTAAAATGATCTCTTTTGTAGTTATAATAAGAGAAGCCTTAATTTTCTTTACCCTTGTTTATCTTTGTACATCTATAATATAATCTATTACTTTACATAGAATATTTAAACAATACGTTGCTTTCTACAAACCACAAGTGTAAAGCATAGGTCTTTCCTATGTTTCCTTCTTATCCCCCCTTCCCCCAAAAAACTAATTTATCGTGGCCGGGGAGGGGGGCGGTCTCTATCCCAGGGGTGTCAAACTCAATTGTTACGAGGACCGGATATGACCTAAATGCCACTTGATCGGGCCAGACCATGCCTCACCAGCCCAGATCAAGAGTGGGGGTGGTGGCTGTCTCGGCTGGTTTGCAGGTCGAATAAGAACTCTCAAGGGACCAGATCCGGCCCACGGGCCTTATGTTTGACACCCCTGCTCTACCTTATCCCACCTCTATTCTAACAATGATGGGTATCCTGGTTGAAATAAAATTATTCCTTTCCATTAAAGGAAGTTGTTCCTCTGATGATTCCTCATGTGTCAGAAGAGAATCCTTGGATCCATCCCAAAGTGTTTTAAACTCACCAGTAGTCTGAAACACCGGTAGGTTTATTGTCATTTGTTGCTATGGGAAAAGAGCAGAACACCAATTTCGTGAAAGCAGAGATGATTCCCAACTCAGTGGTTTTGCTAATTCATCAAGTGCAACAACAGTGATCAACTGGAAACAGAAAGGGAGCTTTGATGTGTTTCTGTTTCTATTGGAAAGAGAGTGTGCAGAATGAAAAATTGATTAGGTGGTTTGGGGTAGAATGTAAGGAAAAAGGAAAAAGAGGGGAAAGTCCCATAGTATTGGGGATGGAATTTCTCTCAGTCATCCCTAGGGATACCCACACAAACCATTTTGCGTTTACATTTTACCATCAAACCATTGTGGAGGCTTGAGACAGCAAAATCTCACTGTCAACAAAGATCAGAGCGGACACAAAATATAGCATGTGGTCACGGTAACAAAACTCCAATAATGACTCAAACCTACTTGATCTCTGCACAAGAATGTCAAAGCGGAAATCCACAATTTCTCCTTTGTAATTGAATGACAAAAGACATGTTAAACATTACATCCTCTCTATGGAATTTATGCCAACAACACAAAAGGGGTCCATTTTCTGGTTTGTGGGCAGCAGCAGGTTTTCTCAATTATTGGTACTAATTATTATTTCACACTTGATTGCTTTGTTATTTGAGCCATGCCTCTCTTCAGGGATGGGGTGGTCCTTCTGTAATATTTCCATTGGGTCTCTGCTGCTGGGTCCTGCGAACCCAGAACAGCCCATGATGTGTGGAACCACACAGTTGTGCTTAGAAAAGGTTTAACTGTATGAATTCCAAAAACTATGACATTCCAAGGCCAATGACAGTGGAACTGACAAAGTCCCCTCTGAAGAATTGTCTGGCTGATGTATTAGGCAATCTCCTGGGTAGATTCAACAATTCATTTGTACCCAGAAATTCAACGAAGTTCTTCCTCCACATTAAAATTCTCCATGGTAACAAAACTGATTTCCATTGAGATTTCCACAGTACTGCAGGCCACAAAATCAGTTTTATCCCATTCTTCCTCTACAGATCTTGGAGTGGCCTACATGGCTCTCACTTCTGCCATTTTGCTCAACAATTACCTTTAAGGCAAGAAAACAAGTGCTGGGGTTGCCAGCTCCGGGTTGGGTAATACCTGGAGATTTTGGGGGCAGAGGCTGAGGCAGGCGGGGTTTGAGAAGGGGGGGACTTCATTGCCATAGAGTCCAATTGCCAAGGCGGCCGTTTTCTCCAGGGTAACTGAACTTTATCGGCTGGAGATCAGTTATAATAGCAAGAGATCTCCAGCTTGTATCTGGAGGTTGGCAACCCTACTGAGTGTGGATTTCAGCCTGCATTTCCCTGGATGGAGTCTGACACACAAACTACTACATGATGCTGGCTCTCATAATAGACAGAAGACTCATGCATTGACACTGTGAATTTATCCGGCTACATTAGTTGAAGAGGACACTGCGCATGCTTAATCTAACATTCTGTGCCATTACAGAGGTTTAATGCACTGAAACGGCATGCTGATGACATGACGCCCACAGCAGCTTTCTAGAACCTCAGTGGAACCTGATGCTAGACGCCATTGTCCAGATTTGTTCTTGTTCAGTTTTCGTGGAATCCCACAACTTCTCCAGTAGCAATTTCTCTCGGCTAACGCTAACACAGCATAGACATTATACACCACATTAATTACCCTATTTAAAGCCTGCGTAAAAAATGTCCGTCTTCTTGTTTTAAAACCCAAGGCTCTTGGTTTGTTGACAGAAGTATTTCTGCTCCTTCACTGTTTCCCTACTACAAAGCCAGAAACAAGATGACAGATTCTTAGGTGGCCAAAAGTCTTATAGCGCAAAGTCAGCTGAAGTTGCCGGAATTGTGTCAGCCTGAACCAGCTGCAGTCTTGGCTTTGCAGAAATTAGTAGCTGATCTCCTTAATCAGCTAATCACCCCATGTAATAGATAATGAAAATGTTTCATACTGAAGCTCAAAAAATACCCTCTTTAAGTTAGAAGTAAAATATGAACCGTTAAAAACAATAATTAAATCTGAAGAAAACAAATTGACTTGGAAGAAGACGAGGATGACCTCAACATTCATGTAAGCTAGCATGAAAATCCAGTAAATTTAGCAACAGCCACACTACTGGAGTAAAACAATGCTGTGGACTGTGAAACAGAGCCCAAAAGGTCCTCCTATAGCCGGTATGCCTCCCAGAGGGAGGCTGCATTGCATTGTGTACAATTTGTGAGATATGTCCATCTCTGTCCACAGTAGGGTTGCCAGCTCAAGGTTGGGAAATACCTGGATCATAGAATCAGAGTTGGAAGGGGCCAACCCCTTGCTCAATGTAAGATCAGCCTAAAGCATCCCTGATAAGTGATTTTCCAACCTTTGCTTAAAGACTGCCAGTGAGGGGGAGCTCACCACCTCCCTAGGTAGCTGATTCCACTGTCAAACAACTCTTACTGTAAAAAACTTTTTCCTAATATCCAGGCTGTACCACTCCACCTGCAATTTAAACCTATTATTGCAAGTCCTATCCTCTGCTCCCAACAGGAACAGCTCCTGGAGATTTTGGGGCTGGAGCTTGAAGAGGGCGGGGCTTGGAGAGGGGAGGGATTTCAATGCCATAGAGTCCAATTGCCAAATCGGCCATTTTCTCCAGGTGAACTGATCTCTATCACCCAGAGATCAGTTGTAATAGTGGGAGATCTCTAGCCACCACCTGGAGGTTGGCAACCCTAGTCCACAGCCTACAATGCTGTGAATGCAGTGAACCCCAACAGAACTCAGTGAATTTCATTAACTCCAGTTCAGCTCTGTGGAAGTTCCCAAGTTTCCTAATAGTAATTGAGGGCCTCAGGGATAACTGCATACTTACCAGGAAGGGAGCTGGGCTTCAGGAAAGCTTAGATTCTGCTGCATGTGCATAATACATAGAGCTGGATTCCGTAGAACATTTCTGAGTCTGCAATAGCCCTTGTACTCTTAGTTCCTGTTCACACCTCCAAGGCCTGTGACAGTCTGCTCTGAAATACTTCAGGAGCTGGACTGGAGATTGCAACCAGCATTGTTTGAGTGTCCAGGGTTGCCTGATCTCTCTTCGCCATCGGCGGGAGGTTTTTGATGCAGAGCCTGAGAAGGGGAGGGTTTGGGGAGGGGAGGGACTTCAATGCCATAGAGTCCAATTGCCAAAGCAGCCCTTTTCTCCAGGTGAACTGGTCTCTATCGGCTGGAGATCAGTTGTAATAGCAGGAGATCTCCAGCTAGTACCTGGAAGTTGGAAATCCTACTAGTGTGGCTTGTGCCAGAAGTCCAAAGAGGGATGATGAGAGGATGCATTCTCAAAAGTGTTGCAGAGAGATAAAGAACTCTTTATCATCTTCTACCTAGTCCTGTGGCAAGTGGGGTGGGGGTGGGGGATTTCACAGGAGAGATACTTATAAATAATGAAAAGTGAGAGGGTTTTTCCCCTACCCCATGAATCCATCATCCAGTATTACAGATAGGCTACGGCATCAAGCTTGGCCAAGGGAAGGACTGCCCCCTGAAAACTACTGTCTTGTCATCCAGCCTGTGCAGAAGTATTTCCTATGGGTACCATGGGGAATTCCTTCTGATACTGGTAGAAGCAGTGGAGGCTGGTCCATTCTGGTGAATGGGTCAGTACCCCACCAACTCTGGCTGCCCCCAACCCTGCTTGCCTGCCTCCTTACCAGCTATCAGTTATGCTCCTGTTTGGGAAATTCCTGGAGATTCCTCACAGGCTGCTTACACTACAGTCTTTGCATATTTGCATGCTGTACACTTGCAAATCTCCCTCCCCACCAAGCTCCTGCCGATCGCAAAGGAGGACCTGGCTACCCTATGAATCTGGGTGTGTTACCCTCTGAGGCCAGGTGAGAGTTTTCCATGAATAGCAGACACACACACATCCAACATGCATAAAATCAATCATAAAACATACATTAAAACAGCCACAAAATAAATAACCAAACTCAGAAAGGCTATGGATATCCTGAATATGAAAGAAACCAGAAGGAGCCAAATATTTGCATATTTTTACACCTCCTAATCTTCACTTTCAGAAACACCAGTTTGCAATGAGGTGGAATTGTCTTGAGAGAGAAGAAAAACCTGTTTAACTTAACGATCAAAAAAGTGTTTGAACCAATTAAGAAAAGATAGACAAAGCAGATGGAAAGAAACAGAACAAACCCCTTGGGTCAAATCAGTGTGACTATATCTTTCAATAAGTTTAAGAAAGCTCTTCCACACGTGCATAATAATATGAACGAGTGTTTCTATTGATATTTTGCTGTTTTGTCTAAATCAATAATATCTACCCAGCATAAATTTTCTGGTTATATTAAAATGGGTTTCATATGTGCCACCATTCCATGAAATATGTTATCCTTTTATACTTTGTATAGCACAAAGTCTTGTATTTCCATATCATTCTCACCATTCTGAATCCTCTCCCAGTAGCCTTATGATTGTCAGTGTTTCCTTTAGATCCAAACCAGATGATGCAGAGCTCAGCATTGTGTGGGAAAACCAAATGGGAAAAAAAAAAACATTAAGATCAAGGCTCAAATATATGTGTATTGCATGTTTAAGAAGAGGAATGAGACTTGATGCAGAATTCTCTTTGGTAGAATTTTGATTTGATACCAAAGTATAACAGGCTGTTCCACTACACATCAGGTGACCATCCGGTTTCCAATTCTGGTTCTGATACTATCACTCTTAAATGGTGAGAAATGTTCCCTAGGATTCTTGGAATAAATGTGGTCTGTAATTTTAGTGCTTGGCATGTGCCTGATCATCCATAGTGTTTTATTTGTATATGCCTCACGGATGCTCACAGATCATGATGGGTAGCCGTGTTAGTCTGTCTGTAGCAGTAGAAAAGAGCAAGAGTCCAGTAGCACCTTAAAGACTAACAAAATTTCTGGCAGGGCATGGGGTAAAGTGTAGATGACTGGGGAAGACAATGGCAAACCACCCCGTAAACATAGTCTGCCTAGTAAACGTCGGAATGTGATGTCACCCCATGGGTCAGAATGAAACGATCCTGTGCTTGCACAGGGGACCACCTTTGCCTTTTATGAGCTTTCGTGAGTTGCACAAAAACTCATACTCTGCCAGAAATTTTGTTAGTTTTTAAGGTGCTACTGGACTCTTGCTCTTTTCTAATGCTCAAAGGATATTGCCAGTTGCTCCAGTAGCCAGGAACGAAGAGAGAAAACTGATACAAGGAGTTAAAACTGGGTTTTTATTGATAGGTGATCTGCCTAATGTAAAGTACTTCCCTCCCATTGTGGCATGGGTTACCACTAACTGGTGGCCTCCCTTGTGCTGCCAGCATTTTGAGTAACCCCCCTCCAGCAGCCAAAATTGTTTCCAGCCTTGTTTATCTTAGTCCGCACAGCAGAGCTGTGCCAAGGAATGCCAAGCCTCAACCTCTTCCTTCCATGCTGCAAAGTAATTGAGGGTTGAGTGAATGCTTCTCAGCACCAAGAAAGTCGCCTTCCCAGGCCCCCAGGCACACAAGCCAATCATCTGCTGATGTAGGAAACTGATGAGCGCTTGCCATTGCTCACTGCCAAGGACAGGGACCTCGGTGGGGTACGATGCCACAGACTCCACCCTCCAAAGCATCCATTTTATCCAGGGGAACTGATCTCTGCAGTCTGGAGATGAGCTGTAATTCCGGGGGAACCCCAGGTCCCACCTGGAGGCAGGCTGGCATCGCTAGTCACCTTAGTCCAGGAAATCTTGCTTGTGTCAGTATAAACATAAGGCCTGCCACTCTCAGTTGAAGAGGCAGTGGAAGAGGGGTAATTTTTCTGCATTGCTTTCCTCAGGCCTGTTTTGTAGATGTGGGCTCCGTTTGAGGAGCTGGAGTACCTTGACAAAGGTCACATGTCTAAAGTACATGACTATGAAACCATATACAGTTACACAGAAGCCCGGGTTTCTGGATTTGGATGTAATTACTTCTTCTTAAACAATGTTCTCTTTACCAGTTTTATTACTGCTGACATTCATAACCATTTGTAGACCTCCTGCCTTGATCTCTTGTTATTCTGTAAACTCTAATATCATTCTTTATTGGGAAATTGTTACAAATGAATCTGTCTTTACTTTCTTTTCTTTCTTTTTTTAAATTTCTTTGTTTGAATTATACAGGGCAACCACAATGACATAAAC
Organism: Euleptes europaea; assembly: GCF_029931775.1. Taxonomy (NCBI): domain Eukaryota; kingdom Metazoa; phylum Chordata; class Lepidosauria; order Squamata; family Sphaerodactylidae; genus Euleptes; species Euleptes europaea. Next base: position 28,300,063 of record NC_079317.1, read on the forward strand.
CTTTACTATGACAAGCAGGGGAAACTATTTTTGAGATCTGTTTTTCATTTGAAATTGAATACCTGCCGCAGTAAGTGCTGTGCATCTCCAACATTGTTTTAGAAATCCACGGGCAGCTGTCACCTCATCACATCAGCGGGTAAAGGATAGCAGAAGTCAGAATCTGGAGCATGCATAAAGACAGCTCCACAAAGAATTAGCACATTAGATGTCTCTAAGAATAAATATCGTCAATGTTTCTTCATACTTCTGTGTCTGTGAACAACGAAATTTGACTCCTTCAGTAATAACCAGCTATAACTATAATGCTTAATGAATAGGGTTGCCAGCTCCTGGTTGGGAAATACCTGGATATTTGGGGGTGGAGCCTAAGGAGGATGGGGTTTGGCGACAGGAGGGACTTCAGTGCCATAGAGTCCAATTGCCAAAGTGGCCATTTTCTCCAGGGGAACTGATCTCTGTCACCTGGAGATTAGTTGTATAGCAGGAGATTTCCAGCCACTACCTGGAGGCTGGCAACCTTATTAATAAAATGTCTGGCAACTCAAAAATCATCTGCTCTGTATCTGGGCACATTCATATAGCCAAGACCCATCAGAGAGGGGGCCTATTTCGTGCATTTGTCGCTCGTTATCTAACTTGCCTTCTCTACTGTCTGATAATTGCTTTATAATCTAATAGCCATATGCCTGAAGAGCTAACATAAAATTTTATCAATGTTCAGGGTGTGATAACGAAATGTTACTCAAAATCTGACTGTGTTGATTGGTCCAATGAATGCATGAAAAATTACTCAGCTCTATTTTAAGTCAACTATCAGTTTTCCCCACACCCCTACAATGAAGACACCAGACAACAAAATGGGTTAAAGTAAGGTTTATTAATATAATCCGTATCTAATGAAGGGAGCATTGAGTCTTGAAAGCTTATATCCCCGAAATATTGTTGGTCTCTATGGTGCTAATGGGCTCAAATCTAGCTGTTCATCCCATTTAGTGGACTTGGGCAAGAGTGTCATCTTCAGTTCTGCAGCTTTGTGGTGGTACTGATGACCTCACTGACTCTGATGAATTGATGAAGCCCTTCGTTTTACCCTGATTTTGTTAATTCTGCATACTGTATAGAGATGTATCCTAGTCTTTTGGCTCAAGTATGATCATCCAGTCTAAAGAGCCTTCCTCAATATTAAGCATCACTCCATATTAAGTATCTCTTCAATTGGATGAAGAATTACAATTTAATTACAAATGTCTACCAAGGATTTACAATATAATGGTGAGATTGTATAAACCCAAATAGAGGGCCAAAGCAGTTGTTGTAAAAGACAACATTGCAGGCACATTTAGCCATAATTTTGATTGGGGGCATCCAGAAAAGGAAGAGCGATTTAAGGCTTTAAATTAGGAAAAAATGAACCGGGCTGAGGGGTTACATTCTCTCTTCCCTTCCCACTTGGACCCAATTCATTAATATCATGCACTACTTATTTGAGCTGTTTAAAAAAATCCAGTCTGGGATAAAATTTATATGATCACCAGCAGTTGTACATATGAAACAGCTTTATGCAAAGTCGGACCATCACCCAGGTCTAGCACAGTCTATCAATGGGAGAAGCCAGCATGATGTAGTGGTTAAGAGTGGCAGACTCTAATCTGGAGAACCAAGTTTGATTCCCCACTCCTTCACATGAAGCTTGCTGGGTGACCTTGGGCTAGTCACAGTTCTCTCCAAGCTCTCAGCCCCACCTGCCTCACAAGGTGTCTGTTGTGGGGAGGGGAAGAGAAGGTGATTGTAAGCTGCTTTGAGACTTCTTAAAAGTAGAGAAAAAGTGGGATATAAAAACCAGCTCTCCTCCTCCTCCTCTGGTGTCTTTCCCCAGTCCTGCGGCTCAAGATTCTTTAACTGGAGATACCAGGGACCAAACCTGGGACCTTCTCCATTAAAATTTGTGCTCTGCTAATGAGCTCCAGCCCTAATGGAGAATCCCCACAATTGCCTTTCTTAAGATGTTTTGCAACTTTCTTTCCCATCATGCATAACAAATCACACTGTACATATATTTCCATCAGCATCTCAGCAAATATATTTAAAAAAAAACCCCTTTTTTTGGCTCCAGGTGCTCATCTGCCATCTGGAACTTCTTCCGCCGTCTCATCCATTATGCAGATGAGATGTAATATTAGCGATGTTTCATCTACTGATACTAATACATTAATGTGGATGTTACAGCTTTAGCCCTGAGAAGGAATTTGTTTCCTGCTATTCACAGGCTAGAACTTACACCCCATTACTTCTAATGGCTTTGGGGCACAGGAAGGGGGTGTCACTTGATCCGTGTTGAAGCACATTTGGATATGCCAATAAAATTATGCTTTTTAAAAATTTTGTTCTGCCAAATTACGCTGCTTCACGCGATTGCATATTCCATTTGTTCTGTGCAGCTGATTTTTTTGTTTTAATTTTACACTTACCACTTTCCCACAAGTTTTTCAGAACATCAGCTGAAAAGTTTTTTATCCTCTAAAGCTGAACTGAAGCAAGAGAAAACACTTGGGATGATATTTCTAACAGGAAGGAGCTTACTATGCTATGGGCCATGTCTTAATGCTCACCTCCCCTTGAACCAGAGCTAGATCACTTGGGCTAGAACTTCAGCCTCAGCTCAGGGTCACATGACATGATCTTTAGACTAGTGACCACTATTAACAACTAGGAAAAAGTAGCTGTTATACCAGGCAACTCATCCTGACTATAGTCACACACAAGTTATTCTGGGATTTTGAGTTCATTCATTCACTACTTTTGTCTTCCTGAATATAGTTGGTGAGAAAAAATAAATCCTTACACAATGTTAATAGCTAAGAGAGAACCACAGCTCGCTCTCTCCCCCTCCCTCCCAATTCTCTCATTGCATTGCACTGCATTGCATTGCATTAGACTGCACTGTATTGATTTGAAAAATGTGTTTGGGAGCCAGTGTGTTGTAGTGGTTTTAGTTTAGCCTAGGATCTGGGAGACCCAGGTTTGAGTACGGATGGGGCGAATAAACAGAATAAAGCCGCAAAATGGCTTTTTGTTGTTGTTTAAAGGCATACGCAAAACGGCTTAGGAAGAGGCGCAGCTGTGCCTCTTCCCAGCCATCTCCATACACCGTCAGCTCAGGTATGGGCTGTCAGTGTTTGCCCCTACAAGACTAAAAGGTACCTCAGTAGCTTGCAATACTAAACTTTACATTTAATAAAATCTTTATACTCCCAGGAATTTGACATTTTTGCCTATCCTCAAATTTGGGAGAGCCATGGCTTAGTGGCAGAGCACAATTTGCACACAAAAACACCAAAGTTCAGTTACATGAACTGAGATAGCTGGCTTGGGCAGGGGTGACCCTTTTTGTGCCTGAGTTTCTGGTAGTGTTGCCAACCTCCAGGTAGTAGCTGGAGCTCTCCTGCTATTACAACTGATCTCCAGCCAACAGAGATCCGTTCCCCTGGAGAAAATGGCCACTTTGGCCATTGAACTCTATGGCGTTGAGGTCCCTCCCCTCTCCAAACCCCACCCTCCTCAGGCTCCACCCTAAAAATCCTCCCGTTGGTAGTGAAGAGGGTCCTGACAACCCTAGTTTCTGGACAGCCACTGTCAGTCAGAGTAGATAATACTGAGCTAGAAGGGGCAATTTTCTGACAGGAATAAGGCAGTTTCATGAACACGTCTATCAAGGTCAGTATTGTCTACTTTGGCTGGCAGCAGCTCTCCAGAGTCTCATGTAAACTCTCATATCACTTACTGCCTGATTCTTTTTAACCAGAGGTGCCAGGGATTCAACTTTTCACTATCACTGAGCCATGGTCCATCCCTCAACAACATCTGTTCAAATTGCTATTTCTGGGCAAAATGCTTGAGAGGGTGGTAGTAGTATATCTTCGGGGATTTCTAGATGAAACTAGAACTCATGGTTATGTTGTGATTGGCACTATTGGCACAATCACTCTGCTTGTGGACATGACACCAGGCAGTTGTCATGGGGATTGTGTCCATGTTGGTGCTTTTGGATCTCTTGAATACTTTTGATAGTGTCACCCATCTAACAGGAGTGTGAATTAAAGATCTCAGGAGAGATCAGATCTTTGAGTTAACTTTCCTTGTTGAGGTAACTGAGTGTGTGGAGGTGTTGTGGTAGGTAAGAAGGGTTTTGCTAGGCCTGGTTGTGCAATTTAGTTCAGCCTAGTGCTGTTTTAATATGTTCTAAACCTCTCTGAGGGAGTGCTTTCCAGAGGGACATGCAATTCTTCTAGTTAAGTGTTAATATTTGCCTCAGTTTGTGTGTCCCCCCCAAATAAGGTTTGTTCTTCACTTTTCTAAAGCAAACCATCTCATGCCTATCAGTTTTATTTCAGAATCCAGACCCTCATAGGTTATATTCAGTTCTACAGCCTATCCCCTCGAACCCTGTTTTCTCTTTTTAATTTTTCAATGGGATAGGTGAGAAATTGCATTATGAAAGGAAGGAAAATTCCTGTGTGGGGTGGTGGCTAGCCCCTTCCCCAGGAAAGGGGAATGACTTACTAGAATGGATAGAGTGGGGCTTCTCTTTAGGGTCCACATTTGAGTCCTCGTAAAGACTGAGCATATGACATCCTCATAGAAAAAAAGAAGGAATCCAGACAAAACTGCAACATTTAGTGGTTTAATTTCATTATCAATTCCAACTGTGCACTTTGCAGACAAAAAGATGCATTATTACCAAGTCATTGATCTCAAACCAATAGTTATCTAAATTCACCATGTTTGCCCTATGTAATTTACATCCTATTATAGCCCATTCAGATACATTTGGTTTCTAACACCTATAGACTCATTTATTTCCTTTTACTTTACATGTTCATATAGATTACTTCCATCTTGATGCAAACCCAGTGCTTTATTTTCATGTGAAGCAAATTGATTTTGCAACATTTGATTTCACCATCCATTATGTGTAATATCATTTTGTAAACAGTAAAAAAAAACACATCTAATTGACCCAGTACTTGTTTTCTATTCAAATCAATATGAGAAAGTGTCTCGTATAACCATTGATATTTTCTGTTGAAGTAGGAAGAATGAATTTCTTTCTCCTTTAAAGACAACAGTGTGGAAAAAATGTATTTGAGATTTATTAACTGCCCCAAGCCAAATTCCAATGTATCACAGTGTAGAAAAATGTCCTCCACACACATACATATAAATCTGGTTTTGTTGGCCAAAGTAATCATATTTCACAACTCTCAGAGCCTGTTTCAACATGCAAAAGCCTGATACCCATTTTCATATAAGAAGGAAAATTTCTTTTGGTTAGACCCCTCCCCTTCATGAATATTTATTAATTCACACCATTTTGGTGGCATATTATCAGGGCCTCTTTCTGTGAAGTGAGAGAGGGGTTGTGCATGCTGTATCTCTCCAGAGCACTTAACAATGCTTCCCTCGATCAGTGTGTTTTGAACAAACATGTGATCCTTGGATCTATAGTAGGGTTGCCAACCTCCATGTGATGGCTGGAGATCTCCTGCTATTACAACTGATCTCCAGCTGATAGAGATCAGTTCACCTGGAGAAAATGGTGGCTTTGGCAATTGGCCTCTACTGCGTTGAAGTCCCTCCCCTCCCCAAACCCTGCCCTCCTCAGGCTTCACCCCAAAACCTCCTGCCGGTGGTGAAGATGGACCTGGCAACCCTAATCTATAGGTTGCTGGATCCAAACCAATGTATTACATTATCTGGGGAAAATAAAATAAAAATTGCAAAATCCAGAAGTTGCAAAGTTAATAGACTTGGGTGGGCTTCTTTTATAACACAGATGTGTTTTATTTACAGGAAAAAACAACATAAGCAGTAAGGAGCTGTACTTGGGAGACATCTGCTCTGCTCAAAAAAGTGCCTCCAGGGAACAACTCCCCTCCCACTGCAGACTCCATCCTCATGCTGTTAGTGAGGGTCCCCTGACCTTATGAACAGAATTTCTGGGGGACTCCACAGAACCATGTAGCAGGAGGTAGAAATGAGAAAGCTCCCTTCTATGAGTTTGCAATAATTTGGATTCAAACCACAGCGTATTTGAAGCAGTATAATCTTGAATGAGTGCTACTATCCCATGTGTATTATTCTGTTTTCTTTATTAGATTTTGTGTGAAACAGAGATTATGCTATTTGACGATGCCCAGAGGCCTTAAATCAATACCTCACAGCATCTCTGGCAAGGCTTTCTATGCTTTCTTTTAGCAATAGGAGTCTAAACTTTAGCAACCCTAAGACAACTGCCAAGTAACCTGTATTGCACACAAGAATTTTTCCCCGCTTTTTTCTTGCTTCGGCATATGTATAAGTGAATGGAATGGAAGGCGAAGGCCATCTCTTCTGACACAAGAACACCTGAAGACTTGGAAGTGAAAAGTATTCTTTTTTTCCTTTTCATTTTCAATATTTGTAGATATTTTCATCCATAAGAATCCACTTGGTGGCTAAGAAAAATAGCACTTAAAATAATTTTAAGCAAGAATAAGAAACATCCACTTAAACAGTAAAGCTGCAATAGGAAAGGAAAGAAGAACAAAAGCACCTTCTATTTAACCTTCCCTCTGAACCCTAAAAAAAAAGGGAGGGAAAGCAAACAAATCTCCCTTGTAAGTAAGTTTTTATATGTACTTTAGCTCTGGTCTTAATTGTTTTAATGGTGTGTTTTTTTGGCTTTAATTATTTTTAAGATGTGATTTTATTATGTATATTTTAATTTGCTCGCTGTCTTGGTGGCCCTTATGATGACAAGCGTGAGGAATCGGTTTCATTTAAAAAATTGGAAGAATGAGAGAACTATCTTTTTAATTATGCAGAAATGGTCTGCTACCATTTAGAGAGAGAGGAAACCCTTTTTCTTTTTTTCTTTCAACCAGAGATAAAAACTTTTCATGAAGGTCAAAATATGCTCAAACAGATGAATTTGTAACTTTTACTCCCTTAGGTTATTACTTGGTATGCTTAAGAGTGAAAGCCTTTCTGATGGTTTAGACCCGAGGATCATCTTTATAATAATGAACTAGAAAATGACTCCTTGAGAAATAATTCTGCTTTGTGATGGAGATCATACATTCTTTTTTTTTTAAGTGGTATTAACAAAGAGCTTTCAAGGTCGCTTGCAAGATATGTCATACGCTGGCAGTTATGCTTACTCTCCCATTGCAAAAACAACAATTCAAAGGCAGACAATACCCCTGACGAGACTCTTATTTTCCTATCTGGCAGGTTAGTTCTTCCCTTCACTAGCACCCACAACAGTGGCAATCATGCAAACACGTAAGAAGAAGAATTTTAAGGAGAATCAAACCGGCTTACAATCGTCTTCCCTTCCTTTTCCCACAACAGACACCTTTTGAGGTAGGTGAGACTGAGAGAGTTCTGAAAGAACTGCTACCGGCCCAAGGTCACCCAGCTGGCTTCATGTGTAGGAGTGGGGAATCAAACCCGATTCTCCAGATTTGAGTCCATCTCTCATAACCACTACACCACGCCGGGAGCAACTTTCTACTTCAGTAGTTGTGAAGTATATCAATATATATATTTTCCCCAACTTTCTATTTCAATAGTTGTGAAGTATATCAATATATATATTTTTCCCCAACGCCTGTTGGGGAGAAAAGAGCAGAGAAAATTCAGTCCAGTGCCGAAATCACTGTCTGGCTGTGAGCGTCTCTGCACAATATGAGTATTTTTTTTAAAAACGGAAGTCAAATTATTTTATACAAAGGAGAACTGAATGTTCTTGTACCTTGGAAAAATCTGGCTGAGCATCTTTCACAAAATAGCACAACCAAGAAGCTTTCTCAAAGAAGTGCTCCTCCTAGGCAGGTGGGCAGAAGCCTTTGTGAGTTGTCCTAATCCGCAACAACCACAGTTGCTCAAGCAGCATCCGGCTGCCTTACTTCTTTGCAAACAGCTCTAAACAGATGATTATTAGCCACATAAAAAATGAGACAGGGGGATTGCAAGCTGCTGACTTGGTGGCATTAAATGTACAAGGCTCAGCACCACGACGCCAACAGCAATCTGAAACAGCCTGGGCAGGATCCATCCTCTTCCCACCTCCGCTCGTAGAACTGCAGAGGCGGAAGATCACAGGCAATGTGCCTCTTCCCAAGGTTATTACATAAAGAATCCCATTCCTGCTAACAGTAATGATTATGTTTCTGGAATCATTAGTTTCTGTTGTCATTTTAAGAAGGTCATCAGGTTGAAAAAGAGTTTTGCTTTTTAAAAAACTGCCGTTCCTCAAGATATGCAGGAAGTTAACCCCCTACAATTTGTTAGAACTAGTCGTACTTACCTCGGGCTGTTTTGCTTTCCATTGCAGGCTGTTTAATCTCTGCAGCCAAGGAATGCCTGCGGTATCTAAAGACGGTTGCAACGTGAACATCTGTATCTACCCCTGAAGCCAGAAACTTGGTACATGTTGCTGCTTAATCAACAGGGCTAGCCTAACCTAAACAACAGGACTGCACTTTCCCAGTTGGAATACTGAGCACAATTAATTGTCTTCACATTGGAAAATATGCCTGTGTTCCCTATTGTGGGTCAGTGGCCTAGTTTATTTGAGCTCGGCAGCTGCAAATGCTTGAAAAGATCACTGGTCCTTTTAAAATCAGCTGTGATTTTTTTAAAAAAAATTACTTTTCTTTCTTTTTTTTTAAGTGGTATTTGCAAGCAGCTACCAGCTGATTCATCAGAAGAATGTTGCACTCAGACTGCTGTGTAGAGTTGCCAGTAGGGTTGCCAACCGCCAGGTAGTGGAAGGAATCCAGACAGCACTCACACAATATATTAAAGTGCTAATTTATAAAAAGTGAAAGTAGGTGCAAAAGTGAACAATATATACAACAAGATAACAATAAGATACACATATGAATATATAAATAACAGTCCAGAAGAACAGATTCAATATATAAACATCCTGAAAATCAGGTAAGTGAGTGTCTGTTCCTGAATATCCTGTGTAACAGGTAAGTGAGCCTTAATAATCAAATATAGACTTCTCTATGTTTGTAGACTGCTGGAAAGCGATGTCCCAGGCGAGAGCCATGGAGGGAAGATGTCAGGACGTGTTGTCTAGATCCAAATCACGAATTTCTTCTGGTCCTATTTGAGACTGTGTTTTTTTCCTTGCACTTTATTGATACATATAGCTGATGAAGCCATGAGCGAAATTTTTTATAAATTAGCACTTTAATATATTGTGTGAGTGCTGTCTGGATTCCTTCCATTATCCATACAGCACTGAGCCTTTCTTTCTCCAGGCCAACCGCCAGGTAGTAGCTGGAGATCTCCTGCTATTACAACTGATCTCCAGCCGATAGAGATCAGTTCACCTGGAGAAAATGGCCGCTTTGGCAATTGGACTCTATGGCATTGAAGACCATCCCTTCCCCAAACCCTGCCTGCCTCAGGCTCCGCCCAAAAAACCTTCCACCGGTGGCAGAGAGGGACCCAGGTCACTTAAGGTGCACAGAAAAATTCCCTCCTCTACCCTTTATGAGCAGATTTCAATGGTAACTCCAAGTGACATATAGAATCATAGAGTTGGAAGGGACCACCAGGGTCATCTAGTCCAACTTCCTGCACAGTGCAAGAAATTCACAACTACCTCCCCTCCAAACCCCCAGTGACTCCTACTCCATGCTCAGAAGATGGCCAAGATGCCCTCCCTCTCACGAGCTGCCTAAGGTCATAGAATCAGCATTGCTGACAGAGGGCCATCTAACCTCTTCATAAAAACCTCCAGGGAAGGAGAGCTTACCACCTCCCGAGGAAGCCTGTTCCACTGAGGAACCACTCTGTTAGAAAATTCTTCCTTATGTCTAGATGGAAACTCTTTTGATTTAATTTCAACCCGTTGGTTCTGGTCCGAACTTTTGGGGCAACAAAAAACAACTCGTCACCATCCTCTATATGGCAGCCCTTCAAGTACTTCTCCTCTTGAGGCTAAACATACCATATTATGAGAAAATTTTCCGGGGAAACCGTGAACTCTTTCCTTTCCTTTCCTTTCCTTTCCTTTCCTTTCCTTTCCTTTCCTTTCCTTTCCTTTCCTTTCCTTTCCTTTCCTTTCCTTTCCTTTCCTTTTCACGCTCCCATGACCCATAAATCTTGAGCAGTTAATGGGGAGGTTTTTTTCTATTTCTTTAAGGAAAATATGGTGGAGAGATCCTTGGCTACTGCCAGTGTTATACTTGGATCTCTATCCTCCAGCAAAAAGGGGACTATTTTATCACCTATTATGGTGGCAAGTAGTTTCATTAAAATCGGACTGATCCCTTGGTCACGTTGGGGTTTAAAATGGGGGCACTCTAACATCATATGAGAGAGTGTATCAATTTTCTTCATATTGCATGAGCAAAGTCTTTCTGGGTACGGTAAATTGCCATATCTTCCATTTAGCACTGATAAAGGCACTGCGTTCAGTCGAGCAAGGACCGTGCACTCTGTAATCTTAGCCTGAGTGGGCAATGTTCACGAAAGCTCCTTGAAAGAGATACAGACCCTGGCCTATTTACCTATTTCTGAAACGTTATGTGCCACTTCTCCAGAGAAATGCTCAAACTAGCTAATTTAATCCTGCATTTAATTTAATTCTGCATTTAATTTAATGCTTCAGGTACAAACTTCCAAATGGGCAAAATCAACAACTGCCTGTACATGTGCTTTCCTGCCTTGTGGAATGTTCTGCCCGAAGAGGTCAGGGAGGCTCCCACTCTCCTGGCTTTCTGCAAACCATCCAAAACTGAACTATTTATGAGGTCCCCCCTTTTGTTTTTGCACAGGTAATAGGGTTGCACGGCACTAAATAGTTTTACAAGCTTGCTTGGATAAATGTTTAAGGACTGTGCTCTATACTGCTGTGTTTAGCTTATTTTAAATAGGAGCCTATTTATATAATTTCTGTACTGCTTAATGTGAATACTTATGCTATGCTTAGGGTTGCCAGGTTCCTCTTCCCAACTGGTGGGAGGTTTTTGGGGTGGAGCCAGAGGAGGGTGGGGTTCCTTTTAGTTGTTCCAGACTTCTAAAATCCTGATGCATTTGTTATTGAATGTTCTATTTTGTTGATTGTACTGACTCCCTATGTGTAATCCGCCTTGAGTTCCTGTGAGAAAGGTGGACTATAAATAATGTAAATAAGTAAGTAAATAAATAAAACTAGTTGGTGAGAAACTCCACAGCCTCAGGGTCAAGAGAAACCATACAACCCCAGAACCAAATGGAAACTTATCTGATGCATCGGAAAACCAGATGCCAAGCTGAAGTCTGCCTGATATGGAACTTCATGGTAATTCTAGAAAGAACAACCCTTTGCTTTAAAAAAGGTGCTTTTACTAGTCCTGATAAAAAGCAAGAACAAAATTTAGGAAGACAGTCGTTGACAGCCAAGCTTCAGGATTACAATCCTGGACTCTCCTAAAGTTTTGCTCTCTGCTTCGATATGTAATAGCCGGTTAAATACAATCTCTACCTACACCAGTCTACTCTCGCAGAGAGAGAATTGTTTTTGAAAAGAAAATGCCAAAACAGTCTAATGGTTTTATTCTGTTCCTATGGGTTAATTTATGTTGCAGTGATTGCAGCTACCACAACTGAAGTGTGACAATGTAAGTGGAGGGTGATATCAGCAAGTCTGATAATTAACAGGTTGCCTATAGGAATTTGGCCAATTGTCTCGGTAATCCAGCGCCACTTCTTTCTCCCCCATACTGCTTATGTCAGGAGTGTTGAACTCATTTGTTATGAGGGTTGGATATGACATAAATGTCACTTGGTTGGCCCGGGCCATGCCTCGCCAGTCCAGATCGGAACTGGAGGGGGTAGCTGCCTCAGCTGACTCACGGGCCGGATAAGAGCTCTCAAGGATCTGGCCCATGGGTCTTCTGTTTTACATCCCTGGCTTATGGTCTGAGACTGAGATTTTTCACATAACCAGGTAGGTGCCTAAAAGCAGCTGCTTTATTGGCATGCACACAGATAACCTGTTTTCTGTTGACCCCTTGCCTTCAAAAACTTCAGCTGATTAATGTGAACCTAATTAAATAAGCCTGTAAGCTACAAAACTATACCAGCTACCAGGAAGTAAACAAATCCATGTTGGGGTCATTCCAAGGAACACATTAATGCATATGTTATCCTCGCTTTATGATTTATGGTTAACATAAATGAATTTTGGCTGCTATTCCGGGTTTGAAAACCCAGACTCATGCCAAAGTCCAACAATACTTACTGGAATCTCAGCTGATGAACATGCTAACAATTCATAGTCATGATTAGGGCTGTGCATTTGGTACAACCCGAACTGAAAAAATACCAGAAAAAAGCCATTTTAGTAAATTTTGGGTTTGGGTTTACCAAGTCCCTAAATCTGGGGAGGATGGCAAAGCCAAATTTGCCATCCCCGAAAAAGCTGGATAAATTGCTTTAAATGGCCCATTGTTTAAAGCTGAGGGTTTCCCGGCTCCTTCATTGAAAAATAGGAGCGGCGTTCCCAATAGAGATTCTGACTGCAGCACTTCAGTATTGCTTAACTTTTCTATGGAGGAGAATTGGATGGGGGTGACCCCTTCTTCACCAAACCTGGGAGTTCTTGCAAGGAGAGTCCCTTGCAGCCAAGATGCAAATTTGGGGGCTCTACCTGCAAAAATGCCTCCCAGGAGCTGCAGAAAGCCCCATAGGCTTTATTGGACCCAAATTTTTCAGGAAACCCAGAAAAAGCCAAATTCCCATATTTACCGGTATGGGAATTCGGCTTATTTCAGATTTCCTGGGGGGGAAAAATGGGTCCAATAAACCCAAACTCAAAAGTTACGTGTTTTTTTTTTTTTTTTTTTGCACAGCCCTAGTCATGATTCAATTTGGCCACCATTATGCATTCATAAATTATATCTGTACCTAGTTGATTTTCAAAATTTTATTTATTTATTTATTTATTTATTTATTTATTTTTGGACTTTATTTATTTTTATATTTTATTTGTTTGTTTGTTTGTTTATTTAGGGTTGCCAACCTTCAGGCAGAAGCTGGAGAGCTCCAGTTATTACAACTGATCTCCAGCCAACAGAGATCAGTTCACCTGGTGAAAATGGCCGCTTTGGCAATTGGACTCTATGGCATTAAAGTCCCTCCCCAAACCCCACCCTCCTCAGGCTTTGAGCCAAAAACCTCCCACTGGTGGCGAAGAGGGATCTGGCAACCCTACTTGTATCCCGCCCACTATCCCCGCTGAAGCCAGGCTCAGGTTGGCTAACATAAAATAAAAACCATAAAACAACAATAAAATACAAGAAAGATTCAATCCTAGATTAAAACCAACAGTTTATTTGAACTGCTGAACAACATGGGATATAAAACCACCAGTCTCTATGGTTATAAAGAAAATCAACCCTCTTTAATCTTGCAGTTTTATAAATCTGCATCCTGAGACCTTTCGTCACTCTCATGTGACTATCAGTATCTTTCCCCCACAGTTATGACTCTCAAGAGGCTATGCTGACATTGCCAGCATAGCGTAGCAGGACTGGTGAGATCCTAGAATGTATTTTATAATATGCATTTATTTTGATTACTATACATTATTACAAAATATGGCTCACATGAGCCAGGGAACTCTTCTCATTCAGTGTGTCATGTCTCAGTGGTGGAGCATCTGCTTTGTATGCAGAAGGTCCTGGGATCAATCCCAAACTGACTGGATAGTAGTTGAAGTGAAAGACCTCTGGAAGCCCCAGAGAGCTGCTGCCAGTGAGAGCAGAAGGAAAATACCTGGAGATTTTGGGGGTGGAACCTGAGGAAGGCGGGGTTTGGTGAGAGGAGGGACTTCAATGCCATAGAGTCCAATTGACAAAGTGGCCATTTTCTCCAGGGGAACTGATCTCTGTCGCCTGGAGAGCAGTTATAATAGCGGGAGATCTCCAGCCACCACCTGGAGGTTGGCAACCCTAAGTACAAGGCAGCTTCATGTACTCATATGGCTATAAAGCTGATCGCACCGGAATGGAATGCACACGATGGAATGGAAATATGCAATGCTTTGTTATCACTTCGGCACTGCAGTCGGCAGTCAGATAAAACGGCAGAAATTGTTCAGGGTGCCGGGGGAAGGAGTGGTTGTAGATCAGGGTAATCAGACAAACTGTTAAGAATGAAAAACAGAATTAGGGATTCAGTGCATTTGTCAGTTTAAAGAAAAGATGTGTTTTCCTTATCAAAACACATCTCTATATCTCATACATGTGTAGTTAGCGTGACTAGGCTTTGGCCCTGAAACACCAGTACTGCTATATAATCCCGCATACAGAGTGGGAAGCTTTGAGCACCAGTTTTTCCATAATGTGAGACTCAGAAGGCACCACACATAGATATATATTTGCTTGCCCTGCATTTCATCAGTCAAGGGCTGTATATTTTGCTAACTATTTCATTGCGTCGTTTTTGGCAGATGCTTCACTGGCTAATTGTGTGGGAAAGTGTGGAGGGGAGGGGAAGGAAAATGAACGAGTGCTTTCTTTCATCAGGAGTGTTTCCAAAGTTGTAACAAAATGTGTAATGCACTTCTCTGGGGGGGCTTTGGTGACCCAGTTCAGACATTAATGTCACTTGCTGATTTTGAAGCTGCTGCTTCGGTTTAACGTATTGCACTCCAGGTAAGAAACTCTTGCAAGCAGGCACAAAACAGGGGGAAGGAGTGCCCAGGGCAGGGGAGAGAGGTGTATGCCGGATGTGTGCACATGCACACTGGATCCAGGCGCTGCTATGGAGACAAACAAGCAGGCTGGGGCGTGCGACAGCTGCACCAGCAGAAACAAAAAGAGAGGGAGATTAGGGGCCTGTGCATGCATCTGCTGGGCCATGGGGGGAAGCTGTGCCCGTGCCACAGCAGCACTCCTTCTGCCTATGGCATTGAAGTCCCTCCCCAAACCCCACCCTCCTCAGTCTCTATCCCAAAAACCTCCCACCGGTGGCAAAGAGGGACCTGGCAACCCTATCTCCAAACCAGTGAGATATACAGTATTCTTTCTAGATCTGAGTTTTGTCACAAATGAACTGCCTTCTTCTATCATTCTTATGTGAACATAAGACTCACTGAAGCCCTGGTATTTCTATCCCAGTAAACATCTTTAGGATCCAAGTGCTAGTCCCAATGTGTGAAGGGCCACTCTGATGAAATTATTAGAGAGTCTAGCTGACCTGGATGGCCCAGGCTAGCCTGATCTCGTCAGATCTCAGAAGGCTAAGCAGGGTCAGCTTGGATGGGAGACCACCAAGGAATACCAGGGTTGATATGCAGAGGAAGGCACTGGCATACCACCTCTGTTAGTCTCTTGCCATGAAAACCCCAAAAGGGGTCGCCATAAGTCGGCTGCGACTTGATGGCACTTTAAACACACACACACAGCTGGAGAGAGCCAAATTCACATCACTGCTCAGCCCCCAAACTCACTGGGCCATTCACATACTCTCAGTCTGACCTACCTCACAGGGCTGTTGTGAGGCTAAAATAGAGAAAAGCAGAACAATGCATGCCTCCCTGCACTCCTTAAAGGGAAGATGGGATAGAAATGCAATGGATAATGGACAACTTTGAATTAATCAAGAGGACTTTGGTGTAACTGATTTGCAGAAGGGCTGTGCTCTCTTAGCTGGATTAGCCCCTTGAGTGACAATTAAATTGTACATTTCCTCCCCTAAAGCATGAAAGAGAAGACTTTCAGGCCCAGTGCAAATCTGTTGATGGATTTTTTTCCCCAGAATCTACTGAGAGTCCTCTTCCTCTAATTGATAGATTCTAGTGCATTTATTAAAAGCATATCTTGGATTTGCAGGGATTTTACTACAAAGGATATGGAATCCAGACAGCTCTAACAACCTTTCGTTGTCTAAAACAAGCACTGAAGAAAAGGCTATCTTCAAATTGTTTCCTAGGTTTACAATCACTGATCAAAGTCCACCCCCCCACTTAACCCTCCTTTTTCTTTTCCCTTTCTTTTCTCTCCCCACCCCCCTCGCCGCCACCACAACAAGTGTCTGCAACCTAGATGCATATGCCAGGAGTGTGAGGTTTTCCGGTATGTGATGAGGCCACTGCATGAAAGCTGTCTTTCTTCATATCAAATCAATTTCCCCCCAAAGATCTCTTTACATTTGGAGAGATAAAAACAAATGGGAGTTTTGTTTTCTTGGTCCCTTCCACCCTCTTTCCCCCTTTCCTGTCTCTTCTTTCCATTTGGCAAAGTACATAAAATAATATTGTAATCCCTTCTGGCAACAGAACAGAAACATGTTTTCCATTACCGTTTATTACATTTCCCCCCCTTTTTCTTTTTTATTTATTGTTTTTATCAAGATATTCAGATGCCCCCTGGGACCCTCGCCTGTGTTAAACTTGTAGACAAGACGTAGCCTGGTTCTGTTTTCTCTTGCATCATTTCCCTCTGAGCTTTGCTCCCCCTGCCCAACTGTCCTCATGCTTAGATAATTTTTAAGCTCATGGTAAGCCTATAAAACATTTCAGATTCTCCTACTGATTCTTCTTGCTTCAGTGAAGGATAGTTAAAAAAAAAAATCCACAATTTGAATATGTGGCATTTATTCTTCACTTGAGCAATAGCTACAGGAATGGGCAAACCCATGGAGGAAGTAGCTATTAGCCATGTAAATGGAACTTCTAGGTGTACTTCAGTATACTTCTGGATACCAGATGCCAAGGATAATGTGTAAGGGGAGAACACTGCCTTTGTCTCCTGTTTATAAGATCCCAAACCCCTTTGTCTGCCTTTAATGGAAACAGAATCGTAAAATGGAGAAGATTATTCTTAGGTTAAAATGAACTATTGTCCTAATATGGATCTTATTTTTAGAACTGATTCCGATTTAATCTTTCACGTAGAATGAATATGAATGCTGTTGACTGAAAGGCTAATGCAGGAGTCTTTTTCCCATCATCCTCATCATCACATCTCTTGGGCCAATCTGCAGATATCTAAATCCATGGATCAGGCTCCCGCTGAGGGAAAGGATATTTTTCTTCACATTTGGGAGACAACCCAGGTTTGAGTAAAAATCAGAAAAACTTCAAAGATTATATGGGGGGGTTAACCCCTCCCCAAACAATCAAGCCAACCTCCAGGCACTAGCTGGAGATCTCCTCCTATTACAACTAGTTCCCAGCCCCAATTCCTTGACCCTCAGGAACTGAAGAGCTCAAGAAACAATGGCCATATGTTCTAAGGGTTTCCCCTAGTCTTTATGATAAAGACAAACAAGACTAGGGGAGGCAGCCTAAAGCATCACCTGGAAATGACATCACATCCTCCTCAAAACTCTCCCTTCCCAGACTCTGACCCCCAAATCTTCTGGGATTTGCTGAGACAGTGTTGGGAACCCTGCCAAGCAGTAAGCCATGTGTACTATTTCCTGATCCACCAAGGTCCACAAAGCTTTCATGCATTTTACTGGAAAACTGTATTTACCAATGGACATTTTAAAAATCTCTGATTTTATCAGAGATTTATCAGCATTTATCTCTGATCAGCTAGCAGTATCTTCATTGCTCCCCTCCTTTATCCTATCCTCTGGCATTATTCACATTCATTTGTGTGTGTCTGTTTTCATTTTTAAGAGGGCTCCCCACCCCCACAGTATGCTCTATTAAATGCTGCTCACCACAGCCAGGGAGGGAATCTTGGAAAATGAAGTTATCAATGGTGAGTTTTTTAAGGTCAGCTGATTAAAGTTATTTTAAAGATGAAATGATTTCTAACTGTTTGGTTGGACTTCTTTTAATGAACAGAAACAAGGCAGTGGAGAGTTTCTGGGATTTTAAAATATTTCTCCCCCAATTTTATTCCAAGTATAATGAGCAATTCATTATAAATCTCTATTCTCTGTGTGTCTACAGTAGCATGCCAAGCAGACCTCTGACTCATGAACAGGCATCCAGAAAGACAAGTCTGAATAGACTTTTCCTATTCCCCTATGCATTGTGTGTGGCCATTCTTTATATTTCAAAGAAGAATGTACATGCTGTGAAGCCCCCCCCCCTCCAAGTTTAAGGGTCTGATGTTTAAAATGCACTGAAGCCAGTTGATGTCGATTCTGGCTCACATGATGTGTGATGTAACCGGTTTTTGCTTTCTTGATTCTTCCCTCTTCTCCGGATTAAAACCCCCAAACATCTGAAAGCAATTAAGCATATATGTTTACCTACCATTGCTTAGAGACAGGCAACTAAATATTTAAATTACTATTGGATAAGCCGAATACTGCACTGCAAAGCATTAAAAACCTATGGAATCAGAATCTGGATGGTATAATTTATCCAAACTACTTTGCCAACCTGGGAAGTAGGAAAGGCAGAAAGAAATATTAGGGCAGTAGACTTGGGACCCATCTTTAACCTTGGCTTGCAATGTTGAATCCTTAAAAAAAAAAAAAAACACCACTGTGTATATCTTCTCTCCTTTCTATCACTCTGCTGACTTGTGCAAGTGTAGACAATGCTTCTCATTTTTGCTTTAAGTTTGTTTCCAACATTGTATTTGTTTTCGTAGCATCCATTATTGTATTCATTCATTTTCATTTCCCTGTGGTTTAAGTGGGAAACACAGACAGTTAGGAAGTAACTTCTTTGTTTTCCATTCCAAGGTTCCGTGTGTGTCAGATCTTTATTTAATGTTTGACTTCCTTAAGCACTGGTACTTGTCCTTGGGGGTCCCTGTTATTCCTCTGCTTGTAGCATAAGTGGAAATATTATTGCGTGGTATCTCTTTAGGTGTGGAATCCAGTGTGACTATTCACTCCTAAATGGCTGTTAGCTTGATTGTTCTGGATCATGGGAAGTGGAATTATATAACCAGAGCTTTGGCAGGGTCATATAACCCCCTGCTTGATGTTAGAAAACTGCTGTCTAGCCCCTGCTTGAAAACATTCAGCGAAGGAGAGCACAGTTACCCCCAATAGGGTCTAGCATGAATAGTGTTGCCAGGTCCTTCTTTGCCACCGGTGGGAGGTTTTTGGGGCACAGCCTGAGGAAGGCAGGGTTTGAGGAGGGGAGGGACTTCAATGCCATAGAATCCAATTGCCAAAACAGCCATTTTCTCCTGGGGAACTGATCTCAGATGAAGTAGCAGGAGATTTCCAGCTAGTACCTGGAGATTGGCAACCCGAACTGTGAAAGTACTTCCACTTGGTATTATCTTCTGGTGGGGTTATGTTGAAGGTAAAGTTTTGAAAGCTGGCAGCATTGGTTTATTTCTGAGACGGAGAACAATGGGTTGGATGCTGTGCAGGGTGTCTTTGTGACCTCCCCAAAAAGCTAACCCATGGATCATGGGATGCTGCATGGATAAAAAGCCAGACAGGAAAACAACTGCAGTGAGGGTTGAGACCAAACAAGGGTTGAAACCAAACAGGGGGGGAGGGAAATACCCTGATAGAATCCACATCCTCCCCCCACCACACACACATAAAAATACATATATTTTTTAATGAAAAAATAGCCTTTGGGTCTCATATTCATCTCAGTTATGTTTGAGAACAGATAATTTGCCACAGCTGCATGTAATGTCTAACTGAAGGAAAATTGATGGTTCGGTTTAAAATTCAGGTGCGACTGCCATTGTTCTGTGGTGAAAAAATGAGGAATCGAGTGTGTTGAATGAGGATTTTTGGTTTTTCAAGCATTTGCGCCTCTGCTTTACATTGCCTTGATAGACAACCCCACCCTTCTCTCCCATAGTCCTGGGCTCCTGCTGTTACCCAAGCAAAGAGGAACTTCACACAGCAACTCCTGTGTCACTCAGCTAACCATAGAATAGGCTCTTATCTGCAGTGGTGAATATGTGAGTTTTGCTTTGGAAAGTGAAAATCAGCAAAATTTGATGCTTCCTTCCCAGGCGGCAGTAGTCTGGTGCTGGTCTTGTGACTTCAAATTCTATTTCATCAGTCATTCTTGATCTTTCAGTTGTATTTTCCTGCATTTTATGTTATTTATGTATGCAGACTGATCCTGCCCTATTATGAACCATCACAGTGAGTACATTTGGAAATATTCATATTTTCCTTTATTTGTTATAATTGTATGAAACTTGATGAGGAAGAAGGAAGAAACAGCTAATTCATACATACTGTTTAGCAGCTATGTGAGAGTTAATGCAAGGTATGATCCTACGATCCTAACCTTTCCTGGCTAGCCTGATCTCATCAGATCATGGAAGCTACGCAGGGTTGGCCCTGGTCAGTATTTGGATGAGAGACGTCCAAGGAATACCAGGGTCATGAAACAGGGACACACCATGGCAAACCATCTCTGAATGTCTCTTGCCTTGAAAATCCTATGGGGTTGCCATAAGTCAGCTGTGAATTGATGGCAAAATTATACATGCTATTATCCACTACCAGCAGAATTTATAGTATAATAGGTACACAAATAGTACAAAACAAATGCAACACTGACAACAACTCCCACAACATCCCTGGCTACTGCAACCCTACAAGGGGACAGGCTATAGATCAGTAGCAGAGCATCTGCTTGGTATGCAGAAGTGCCCAGCATCTCCAGTTAAAAGAGTCAGGTAAAAGATACTATGAAAAGTTCTCTACCTGAGACCCTAGCAAGTTGCTGCCAGTCAGAGTAGATTGTCCTGACCTTGAAAGACAGCTTCATGTGTTTATGCTCCTTCTTTCCACCAATCACAAGATGATACTGTGCTGTGATGATGCCACCGTAACACCTCTTTAGTGGGGTGGGTAAGAGGCCAGCGTGGAGAATTCAGAGGCATCCCTGGAGACGTATCCGAGTCTTGTGATATCAGCAAAGTTTGTAGTTTCCTAGTTTGGGATTCAACTTCCTGCCCTCATGATGCTCAACTATCTGAGAAACAAAGTGCCATTTATCAGAATAAGTTTTCTCCATCACTGAAAGAAATGTGAGATTCTGCACATGCACCTACAAAATAGCCTGAATACTATTTTGATGGCACATGAGCCATCTGCTTCTAATTGACATCTGCTTTTTGTCCTTTGGCTTGCTTTTTGGACTTAGTGGTATGGTCCAAAAGGAATAAGACTCATCCTTTCCTTTGTGGCGAGCATAACTTGAGAGTAGTGTTGCTTTGATAGTCATTTTTAATTAAACACAAAGCCATTATCCAAATATTAATAATAATAATAAATTTCAAGTGAGAACTGGCACCAACTGCAGAAGTCCCCCCCCCCACACAAAACTAAGATTTACCACATACCAGAAGTTTTTTGAGGGGGGATTAAATAAATTTTCAAAAGCCTTTGTGTGGTCCTTGTCATAAAGAAAAACACAATGCCAAATAAAATCTGGAGCAAATTATTTTTGATATAAACAGTAGGATCTGAGGTTTGCCTGACATCATCTGGAGGATTATAAATTAATACAGAGAATGGGGTAAAGCTGTCAGACAGCAGAGGCAGGAATGGAAAATTAGTAGAGTAAAAATAGATCTGTGTCTAATGCAAAACTCAAGTTTCTTGAAGCTATTTTGAACATGAGTCTCTCGTTCGGTTTGGAATTGATGTATTAGGCTTGTTTGTCTTTGCTGCAAAGTTTTCTTTGCATACTGACTCTCTAAAGGTCTCTTTAAAATTAGCTGCCTCCTTCAGAGGTTGGCTGCTCGATGCTTGTCAGCAGGAATTGATACATTAGCCATCCTATTTCCTTTCTTTTATCCCCACCTTAATTTTTGCAAGGAACAAAATGAATCAGATATTAGTTCCGAGAAGTATAATGGTCAAATCCTGCATTCATCGATACCCTTCCAAATCTAATTTTACTTCAGAGCTCATTACATCAAATAGAGCCTTACTTGGCTAGTACCAGGTTGCTTCCACATGGAGTCACTCTTGGTTGTGGTCTCATTGCTGCATAGTCATTTGCAGCGGCAACAGAGGGTCTACATGGGGTTATTTTCCAAGATGTGATGCTATGACACCCTAGCAATATACTAACTATCCTTTTTTTTAAAGTCATCAAAAACCCTGCCAGTGGTGGTGATGGAGAAAAGTTAGGCCCAAAAGGATGAGGGAGAAGTGGCAGCAAATATGGATAAGAAGGTCCAAACAACTGCACCATCATAGTAAGCAAACCTGGTTTAAGTATGATTTTTCAGGCGATATCTTAACTGAAGCAGGTTTTGGGGACGATGCAGTGAATTGGGGGAAATCCCAGAAGGTGTATGACTGCCCAATGATGTCACATGGAAGCAAGCAAAACAAAACACAACAAAACACAAAAAGAGTCCTGATGCAGAGCAAAACTTCACAGGAACAACACCAATCTCTCTTATTCTTTCAATTTTAGCTAACAAATTGGAAATCGCTAGGCTGTGAGCACCACCCAATAGTGAATGGTTGCTCTGTTCTGATGGGATGTGGCAGGCAGAGGTGTCTCAGTCTGTATGGATGCCATTGGCTTAGCTCTGGTTTCACAGAATGGCATGGCTGCCACTCACCAGCAGCTGGAAGCTAAAGTCACTCCCCTCCCCAAACCCCACCCTCCTTAGGCTCTGCTCCAAAAACCTCCCGCTGGTGGCAAAGAGGGACCTGGCAACCCTATTCTTCAGAGAGCCTATATATATACAAGCTGTATATGCATTTGCACCTTGAGCACCCAGAGGCTCTGGGTGGAAGATTTGATCAATGGTTCAAGGTCAGGAAGAGGGCTGGTAGGCACAAATTTATCCCCTTCCCCATATTGATTATCTGCAGATTTGTAGCCGTCTGCACAGGACTGTAATCTATAGGATTAGGCTGTGATGCTTATAAATTGTGGTCTGATGCTCAGCTATTTGTCTTTGATTACACGGGCAGCTTTATTAAGAAGCAGAGTCTTTGAAGTGGCACCTGGGGAAAGGCATTTGTTCTTTGCAGAACGAGCCTAATGGAGAATCTTTCTTGCCTGCAGTAGCTTGGTCCTTGTGATGCTTGCTTATCACTTCAGGCAGTGAGAGGGAACAGACCTGTCAACAATTAGGGAGGGCATGGCTGCAGACAGAGAGACCAAATTAGTCTTCGTCAGCAAGAAGGGGAGCTTTCCTGTAACCAACATGGTGTAGTGGTTAAGAGCGCTGGTTTGGAGTGGTGGACTCTAATCTGGAATACCAGGTTTGATTCCCCACTCCTCCACATGAGCGGTGGACACTAATCTGGTGAACCAGGATGGTTTCCCCACTCGTACACATGAAGCAGTTGGCTGACCATGGGCTAGTCACAGCTCTCTTAGAGCTCTCTCAGCCCCACCTACCTCACTGGGTGTCTGTTGTGGGGAGAGGAAGGAAAGGAGATTATAAACTGGTTTGATTCTTCCTTACGTGGTAGAGAAAGTCGGCATATAAAAACCAACTCTTCTTCTTCCTCTTCCTTCTCCATTGGAGATACTTGATTTTGGCATATGTGTGTTTGTTTGCTTGCTTGCTTTTTTCAAAGCCAACATACTTTCATGTCTCATAGATAAAAGAGGAAAAGGATGGAAATGTGGAAAGGGAGCCTATGTAACATTTCTACAGGAGGCAGCACTCACCTCTATAAACATAGGGTATACACAAACTTAACCTGGTTTATTCTTGCTTCCTAGCAGAGGTGGATCTACTGTGAAACTAATGAAGCTTAAGCTTCAGGGCCCCTAATCCCAGAGGGGGCCCCTGAAGCAACTTTTTTTAATGAGTGAATTTCTCAACAAAATCGATGGAGTTTTTTAGTGATAGAATCAAAAGCGAATGGGTTGAAGTACTTAATATTGACTTTAGAATATGCTCTAATGCCCATTTAATATGGCTTCAAAATGTCCCTGTAACTGGTCAAATTTCAAAATTTTCTTGGGGGCTTGCAGAGTCCAAACCCCCAGCTGTAAGGGCTCACCAGAATCTATCCGTAGCCTACATTTTGGCAGCTGGATCCTCAAATCCTTCATTGGTGCACGGCTTAATAGTTCTATAGTTTTATTTCATCACTGTATGGGCCAGTTTCAAGGACTCCACCCCACCACCCTGTTCTCCACCATTTGGGCCTCAAGGTCCTTGCAAGGGCAGCAAGGTCCTTTGGACCTTGTTGGATGTTGCCCTATTGCTGCTGGTTGCGAAGGGGCCCCCATAACAGTTCAAGCTTCAGGGCCCCAAAAATGTAGGTCCGCCACTGCTTCCTAGAGAACTTTTGGAGCTGAATTCCCATCACTTTACCGAAACTATAGCTCCTAGGAATCTTTGGAATACCCATGGCTACTATAAAACTGTTCCAAATGTGTAGTACATGTGTGTTTCAAATCTTTGGTACCTGGGGTTGTGAGATCCATAGCTCAAAGACACTTGATGGCTGCCTTCTCTTATCAGAGAAAAACTGGGAAGAACTGAAAGGGACCTGAAGCTTAGGGAACTTGGAAAGAGAGCTTAAGAAAGCAGTAAAATGTTTCAGATACACAAAATTTCCCTTCCCAACTTATTGCAAATATCAGATAAACATTAATGAAGGAAGGAATCTCATCTTCCTGAGGTCCTGCTGAACTGCCAGTTAGAAGAGACAATTGATTAGACGGTCCAGATGATCTATCTAATATAAGACAGTTTTGCATGTTAAAGATACAGGTGTCACTGTTAGGAAAAAAAGAGTAAATCTAGGCACCACCACTCCTAAAAGTGCTCAAGAAATGTCTGGAATGTTATTGTTGTAGGTGCAGCCCATACCCAGCTTATTATTATTATTAGTAACAGTAGTAGTGGTAGAGGTAGTAGTGGTGGTGGTGGTAGTAATAGTATTTTCACTGGATCCAAGTGAGTTCCAGTGAGAAATTGATTGGAAAAGCATTTAAAAAAAGGGCAGGTATAAACCAGGCTTTACTCAAATTCTGGGAAACAATGGGTTTCATGTTGTTTTTTTAAAGCAAGAATTTTGATGTGAAGAATTTGGACTTCTTGAATACAGGTAAACTCTATCCATATTCTTGAACTGTTTTTTTTTTGGGGGGGGGTGCATAGGGTTATGCTTGATACTCCTGTTTGGAAAGTGAATTGTTGACCATGAACACTGTATCACTCAGTGTGATTCTGCTTCTGAGAGAAATTTGATATTTTACACAAAATCAGAAAAAAAGAATAGCACATATATGAAAGATTAGCAGGGCATGAAGGAATCAACTCACATTCCCCCCTCTGCCCTAAAAATAATAAATGGAAAAGGTGTCAGAAATGTAGGCTGGAAAAAAAAAATCCTTATGAAGAAACTCAATCCCTTCAAATCGGAGGGAATCGTGGGTGAAAATAAAACATATTTTGGTGCCGAACAGAAACAAAGCGTTGAAATTGGGAGTCATGCATGCCAAAAGAAAGGTTAAAATAACCCTCAAAAACACAGCTAATTGTTGAGGATGCTGATATCAAAAGATATGCTTTTTAGCAGTTAGGGGAAAAAATCCAGCAACAGAAAGGATGAATCCAATATTTAAAGGCAGGATGCAGAAGGTGTTAATAAGCAACGTTCTCCTGAGCAGATAAGCAATGTCTCTCAAGACTGGGCCTTAAATAAATTGCAGTTATTTACTCAATACAGGGAATAATGATTTAGAGATAGTGGATGGGATAGCAAAATGGCAATGCCTGATGATCACTGGCTAGGAAATATAAAGGAGAAGGATGGACAATAAAAAGGCAATTATGTGCCATTTGAGCATCCTTTCAATAATCATAGCTGTGGCTGAGCGATGTGGAATGGCAGAGTCCGGGAATGATGAATGGGGGTAATCGACAACTTCCTGAACTAAGGCATCAGGTGCCCTCTGGAGAGCAACATTCTCTCGATCTCCCAAGGGCCAGACTCACCTGCAGAAATTGGAACTAGATAAGCCATTGAGGTTTCCTATGAAAATACGGCAGGTAAATGTGACACATTCTGCAAATGGGAAACTGGTCCCATTCATTTTTTAAAAGACCCTCAAAAGACTGCAGCAGTTCCTGAAGTCTGGGTATTTACACTTTCAAAAAGCCCCTGTCATTATTGATGTGAGGCACTTTGTTTCCTGGGGGGTTGGGGAGGTTATAATAACACATCCATCCAGCTCTACCTCCAGTCCTGGAGATTATGGGCTCCATGATCATTCTCCATGGTTACACCTTGCCTTTGAGCCTTTCCCCCATTCCTACAGTGTGGCCACTAATTAGCTCTTCTTAGAGTCTCCATCTTCCTGGCCTTCAGGTTTTCATGAATTGCTACTACAGGTCTTATCAGTTTCCTCGTAAGCAGCCCAAGATGCCAGTAGTGATGCTGCAAATGTTGCACCAATCAGGTTTGACAGACAAATGTTATTGACAGCCATGATCATTCACAAGCTGAGCCTTGGATCTGCGTCACTGCCATCTATCTCTGAACGCTAAACAAATGAATGAATGAATGAATGAATGAATGAACACCATCCATCTCAAACAGCTGCTGATCCTCTCTGTAGCCGCACTGTAGCAATGATGTTTCAGTCTCATTTCCTTTTTCCTTGGCAAGCTGCTTTTCTATCTATGTAGTAGGTGAAATCAGTTCTCTTTCAGGGTCATGGATGGTTGGATCAAGTAATTAAGTTATGTGGGGTAAATCCTGTCTTGGGGAAGGTTAAGGTTTAGTTTTGGCCTGCCTTGCATCGCTGCTTGGGGCACAGAGTTTGGAATAACTTATATCTCAACCATATATCTAGAGTAGCAAACCTCCAGGTGGAGGTTGCAGATCTCCTGGAACTATAACCGATTTCCGGATTAAAAAGGTCAGTTCTGGAGAAAATGGCTGCTTTGGCCAGTGAATTCTATGGCATTATATCTCACTGAGGTTCTGCCTGCCACCCCTAAATCTCAAGGAATTGCCCAGTGTTGGCAACCCACGCTGGGACCCTTTCTGTTCAGAACTGCCTTTCAAACTGTTAGCATTCAACCTGTGTGCAGTGGCAGCTTCAACTTCCCTTCCTCCAAATTGGGATGTTTGCCTATTCCTCTGATTGAGAGAGCTGGCAGGATGCGGGTGGTGGACTAAAACATTTGGGTCAATGGGGGAATTCAATATTTGTGAGAGCGGCCGTGGTATCATGCAGTTTCTCGAGTGCTGGACTAGGATTGGGGAGACTGAAGTTTAGAGCTCCATTCTGCAGTGAAGTTTACCTTAGACCAGTCTAGGGTTGCCAAGCTCCAGGTACCAGCTGGAGATCTCCTGCTATGACAACTGTTCTCCAGCCAATAGAGAGATCAGTTCACCTGGAGAAAATGGCTGCTTTTGCAGTTGGACTCTATGGCACTGAAGTCCCTCCCCTCAGCAAACCCCTCCCACCTCAGGCTCCACCCCAAAACCTCCCGTCGGTGGCGAAGAAGGACCTGGCAACCCTAGACCAGTCACTTTCTCTCAACCTAACCTGCTTCACAGAGTTATTGTGAGAATAAAATGGAAGGGAAGGAACCATGTAGGTCACCTTGAGTTCTTTGGAAGAATAGTAGTGTAAACATTTTGCAAATATATTGAGGCTGAGATCTCTAAAGCCACTGATGCCTGGAGCAAACAGGTGATCATCTTAAAAGACCTTTCCCCTGCAGAGCTTATTCTCAGGCACTATCTTGATCAGACTCTGAGAAACTGGGATCCCATCCCAGTCCTGAAAGGAGACGCTGAAATACATAATCGGCTGAGAAAGACCTAACTGTTGAATTCAGTCACAGCTATTTAATCCCCAATATAACATCCACACAAAAAAGGTCATGAGTGAGATCATTTTGAGGAATTAAAACAAATTAAGCAAAAACAATAAAGATATGATTAATGCACACAAACAATGCACAGTATGCCATAGAGAGATGGTAAAATGGATTTAAAAAATCAATGTTAGAAATTCTAAGATGCATTTAGAAATGAACCTTGTCAAGATGATGTAAGCACATGATGATTTTATTCTCCTTCTCCTGTGCGCTGTAAAGTCGAAATATACCATCAGAACAAATCTGGAAAAAATATTGTTATTCAGTTGAGGTTAGTTTAAATCCTTTTCAAATCATTCTGCTTGATACCTTTTCACATCTGTATAAATGGTTGCCTGGAATGCGTAATGGTATCGTATAGCCCAATCTCATCAGATCTCAGAAGCTAAGCAGGGTCGGTACTTGGTTGGGAGATCACCAAGGAAGACTCTGAGGAAGGCAATGGCAAACCTACTTAATCACTTGCCTAGAAAACCATCTGGGGTTTCCAAAAGTCAGCTGTGACTTGATGGCACTTTACACACACACACACACACACACAAATAAATGGTGGCAAATCCATGTTTATAAAAATGAAAAAGAATGGATAAAATAGCCTCTTTTAAAACAGGTGTACTCTAGTTAGAATGGCAGTCACTTAAGGTAGACCTTTTTCAAAATGCATCATAAAGTATACTTCCACTAATACATGCTTCAGCAGCAGCAGCAGCCTTCTTTGTTTCGTGTGTTGTGGGAAATGACCCTGTTGTATTGGCTCAGAGCACACATATGCCCATGCTCCTAATCCTGGTATTCACAAATAAATCAGCTTTCCTTTCAATAGTTATAGCTACCCAGAGATACAATCCAGCTCAAAGTAAGCACTTTTAAATACCACACATTTCAGCAGAATGTGCATAAATGTTACTTATTGTCTCAATAGAAGCTGGTGTAGCATAGTAACGATGAGAATGAGCTCAGCTGTGATCCGGGAGGTTAAAGTTCAAGCCTCCTCTTGGCTATAAATTCACTGGGTGACTTTAGGCAATGTGTTCTACTTCAGTCCCCCAACTGTGATATCGGGGCACTAATACCAGCCTATCTTATAGGACTGCTTCTAAAGTGTCAGGTTCCAGATCATGGCCCCATGGGAAGGTCATGGCTCAGTGACAGAGCACCTGCTTGGCATGCAGGAGGTCCCAGGTTCAATCCCCAGCATCTCCAGTTAAAGAATCTAGCAGTAGGCGATGCAAAAGTCATCTATATAAGATCCCAAAAGCTGTTGCCAGTCTGAGTAGACACTATTGACCTTGGTGGACCAATGATCTGATTCAGTATAAGACAGCTTCATGTGTATTCATGTGTCTTTCTTGGATGAAATACCTACCTTGGGCTCCGATGAGGAGGGGGTGGGGGCTGAGTACCATTCGATTGTACCTTTTCTCCCCAGCCTCTGTTCCCTTCCAAACTCAGAGTCAAAGCTGCGAAATTCTCCTTGGCCATCTCTCTCAGACCTTTTAAAGTCCCTAGTGACCTCCCTCTACCCAGAAGCCCAAAGTGGGCACGGCAAAGCATGTGAGGGACCAATAGCAGCTCTGGAACAATCTCTTCCTTACTGTTCCCCTTATCCATCCTATACAATATATGTGGCTCTGGTGGATCCCAGGTTTGGCACTTTGGGGTACCAAGGAGGAGGGTAATCCAGCACTGCGGCTACAGCCCTCCATTGCGAATCTTGTTAAAATAATGCATGCGATCCTCTGAAAGTGCTATATAACTGCTATAAATGCTGCCACTTCAATGGTTGGTGTTCTCTAGGGTTTTTTGGCACAGAAAGGCCAACAGTTTCTATCTTCCTCTCCTGTCATCCACAACTGTACTCGGCTGTTAAAGCCTATGGAATTTTTTGTGTATTCAGTTGGAAAGTAGCCAGGCTGATTCAAGATGTTCAGAATCAATACATTAATTGCTTCGGTGGAGTGTCAGAGCTGGAATATGGAATCCATATCCATTATCAAATATTATACGTAGAAGTACTAGAAGATCTATGACAAGGGCAGAGCGGAAAATTCCCCCATTACCAAGCCATTCATTTTGTCCCTTGAGAAAACCAGAACAAATGTATGTCCTGCTATATGTGTATGGACTAGAATGCTCTGGAACAGTCCCATTATAGGAATGGTGACCAAGAAATCCTCAGCTGCTACAGTCAGGGCAGCCTCAGCATTGATAAGAACATAAGAAAAGCCCTGCTGGATCAGACCAAGGCCCATCAAGTCCAGCAGTCTGTTCACACAGTAGCCAACCAGGTGCCTCCAGGAAGCCCCCAAACAAGACGACTGCAGCAGCACCATCCTGCCTGTGTTTCACAGTGCCGAAGATAATAGGCATGCTCCTCTGATCCTGGAGAGAATAGGTATACATCATGACTAGTTAAAGTCCCCAACAGTCCTGAGGGTTCTCAGTGCCAAACCTGACTCAATCAGCTCAGGCAACTAGACAGCAGTGTGGGCAGTGTCCAACAGAATCCCTGTTCTGCCCCAAGTTCCCAGCATCAGAAACATACACATAAAGCTGGCATGTGCCAGAGATGCCTGATAAACCACAGCTCCTCCTCCTCCAGAAGAACCAGCTTGTTATAGTGGTTAAGAGCGGTGGACTCTAATCTGGAGAAGTGGGTTTGATTCTCTACTCCTCCACATGAGTGGCATCCACTGTCCTAACTAGAGTGGCGGACTCTAGTTTGTTTCCACAGTCCTACGCATGAAGCCTGCTGAGTAACCTTGGGATAGTCACAGTTCTCTCAAAACTCTCTCAGCCCCACCTAATTCACAAGGTGTCTGTTGTGGGGAGGGGAAGGGAAGGCAGTTGTAAGTTACTTTGAAACTCCATAAAGGTAGAGAACAAGCAGGGTATAAAAACCAACTCTTCTTCTTTTTTCACACCCACCAAACCTAGACTGATGCTGAATCAGGAACCCAAGGGGACAGAGTTGGAAGGGAGCCTTTCTTTCCTCTCACCCAGGTCTCTATGCTGCTTACCAGGTTGGTCTCCTCAACCAATATTAAATCCTGGATGAGGGATTTTATTTATCAGCAGCAACATTATCAAGCCTGACAGTTAGTTAGCAAGATTACCAGGGTCCTCAGTTGCCACTGAGGGTCACAAGGAGATGTAGTGGTCTGTCTGTTGCCAGTCTCTGGCCTCCAACTCCTGTTGCAGAATGAAGGTAGCAATAATGAGTCCCTGAAGGTAGCAAGCATGAGCCACAGGCCAAGAGCTTTTTGACTCTTGCTATTTGGCTCACACATCTGCTGAGCCAGTCTTTAAGCCATTGTCTTAATAGGGTAGTAACTACCTGCAATAGGGTAGTAACTACCTGTAACTACCTGCAATAGGGTAGTAACTACCTGCAACACAGGGGCAGGGTATCAGAGTCAGTGCAGAGCCCTAGACAGCTGGCTGGTGGGTCCCAATCCAGTTCTGACTCCTTTTAAATGATATCGAAGGGAGTAAGTGATGTTGAGAGACAATAATAGGGTTTGTCTGTAATCTTGGATAAGTAGGGTTGCCAACCTCCAGGTACTAGCTGGAGATCTCCTGCTATTACAACTGATCTCCAGCTAATAGAAATCAGTTCACCTGGATAAAATGGCCACTTTGGCAATTGGACTCTATAGCATTGAAGCCCCTCCCCTCCCCAAACCTCACCCTCCTCAGGCTCCAACCCAAAAACCTCCCACCTGTTGCGAAGAGGGACCTGGCAACCCTATGGATAAGGTGGCCGTGAAATATATTTGAAATAAGGTGGTACTTCTACTCGATTACAAGAGGCTTAGCACTTTTTAGTGACATCAACTTTTTCTCTGTATTACTGATATAGCAATAACAATTTTCTGCATAATGGCACGATGCTAAGAAGGAACACAAATATGCTAAGGCCAGACTACACTCTTTACGCTTTGCCAAGTGTACAGGTTCAGCTTGCTCACTTTGCCACTCCTGCTGATGTGTTTAAGAATAAAATTGGCAAGGAAAGAGCATGGAAATACGTCTTTCAAAAAGCACCACATACAAAGAGAGGCAAAAATAAAATTGTTCTTATTTGGGATGGAAACAGCATGTGAGATATTGAAGGCAAACACCTGCTCTGCACAACACACGGGGCGGCCTCACAGCAGTTCCGAAGAGCACTGGTGCCTCCGTTCCTAATAATCTGATCAGTGTGATGTCTGGGAAGAGACTTGATTGTTTCCAAGAGTCTCTTGCAGACGTTGTGAGCAAAGCCAAAGGCAGAAAGGATCCCCGTTCCTCCCAATCCCCACCAAAAGGGAAAACAGGAAAGAATAAAAGCGTAATCTCTCCCCCTGCAGATGCAGCTATGCTCACCCCACGGGGTCACAATAGGGGCATCAACAAATCACTGTCCTAACTAGGGATGTGCATCATGAAATGTCCAAGCCCAAAAAATACATGAAAATTGCTGTCTTGGGGTCATTACCATGATTTTGTGGAACAGTTACAGAAATCCATGGTTCTTAGGCATTACAACCCCCCTCCCCCCAAAAAAAAATCTGTGTAGTTTTTTTATGTTTGGATTTGTACCATCCTCATCAGGCATCCTGTTGTTCTTTCGTTCTCCAAAATTTCGAGGCAGTGGCATTTCTCATTTCAAATTGGATCCTATCAGGCAAGTGTCTGGGGAAGGCATCTCCCAGCCTGCACAAATCTCACTTGGTCTGGGGAAGGTGGCTTGCTTCTGACCAATGCAAGCCAGGCATAAGCATGACAGAGCTTCCATTCTGGCTGCTTTTCTTCTTGGGAGCTGGGTTCTGATCTCCCAACACTTCTAAGTATCCTAGCCATGTTTTGCTAAAACAACAACAACAAAGCCTTTGGTGGAATCAGCACGCAACTCACAGCTAAGGGGATATCAACAAAGAAAGGGCTTCTGAGCGCCTTGGGTGGGGAGAAAATGAAGAGGAATCAGCTGGGTGTCTGACCCCCCCTCCCCACCAATTTGCTGCACAGTTCTCCACAAGTCTGGGATGCAGCAATGTTTCCACTGTGGGAGATCAGAAGAACTTGATTTCCAGCTGATCCCAGCAGACATCTGCCGGTTGGTTTCTGATTCCTTACACTCAAAAAGCTCCACTGGGTACAGAGGAAAATTTCCCCAGCAGGATATCAGAAGCTGGGAGAGCCTCCACCTGAGAGCCATCTGATGGCTGCAAGTAGACTGTTCCTGCAAATAGATACAAACAAGTTGTAAACAGTACTGCTGGAGGAGAAAAGGAGAAGGCAATTTTAAACCTAGTTCCCATTCAGTGTAGCTTCCCAGGCCACGAGGATTTTTGAACATGCAAATGTCCAGCATTTGGGCTTTGAAGGTCTCAGGAGACTGCTGAGTAAAAGTGAGATGGCAGGGAAGAACTTTGCCATGAGTGCCCCTCCGTGCATTCTGTCTAGGATCAGAGCCAATGTGCTTTGCCTGTAATTGCCTATAAAACTAGGATCTTTTCTCTTATCTGTCTGAAAGTTGGAAGGGAAGGTCCCCTCACGTGGCTGTCAATGTCTGAAAATTCTGTTCAACTTGGATGGAAAACCAACCCCAAACATTTCAAAAGCTACAACCCAAGCATATGTGTTTCTCAATTAAATGTGTTTTGCACTGAAGCCAATGGGAAATAGAAACAGATATAAGGGTGGGGGGAGGAATTAATGCAATAATGAAAGAGAGGGAAATAAATGCATTTTTTGAAAATAAAATGAAAAAAGTGCCTATGGTTGTGTGTGTGTGTGTGTGTAAAGTGCCTTCAAGTCGCAGCCGACTTATGGCGACCCCTTTGGGGGTTTTCATGGCAAGAGACTAACCGAGGTGGTTTGCCAGTGCCTTCCTCTGTACAGCAACCCTGGTATTCCTTGCCATTAAATCGTGGGGAAGCCCCGACTCAACTTGTGTCATCAGGACATGTGTCCCTTCTTCTTGATCTGGTTTCCTGATTTCATGGGTCTTGGACACCAAAATGCTTCTGGAACTCTGATATAGGTGTCATAGCAGCAAAGGTTCAGGCTCTGATAGGTCTAATAGGCCAGTTTGTTGCAACATGAATTACCTTCAGCTGAATGGTAGTCAGCATGCATCCTATTGATAAATGGGAAGGTTCCATCACTAATACTTGAAGCCTGAAGAAATACCACTTTCTCTAGGAGATAATGGCTTAAATTCCCCAGGGTACCTCTGTGGGCAGAAGACAGGGTTGCCAGCTAGGGCTGTCAAAAAAAAAAAATTCGGTACAGTTCGGATTCGGCCGAATTTGGCCCTTGTGGGTTCGGTACGTGCCGAAGTCCGAACTCCCCCACTTCGGATCCGTTCAATTCGGCGGGAATTCAAAGTTCGGAAACAAATTCGGCCGAATAAAGCCATTAAAAACACAACCGCGCCTTTCCGCGGCTCTGGGGGGGGCATTTTTGGGCTTAGAGGTCCCAAACTTTTGGCAGAGCTTCAAAGGACGTTTATTGAAAGACTCCCCAAGTTTTGTAAAGATTGGGTCAGGGGGGGCTGAGATATGGGCCCTGAAAGGGGTCCCCCCCACCCTTAATGTTGTGCATCTCTCAGCAGAGCTTGCCGCCCACGCACAAAGCTCCCAGCCTGACAACAGCGGAGAAATTAGCAAAACAACTGCAAACACAACCTTGTTAAACAACACCTTTGCAACACACAACTGAAACCTCCCCCCTCAAACCAGGGAGCGAGAGACTCGAGGGGGAACACACACCCCAGGCAGAACCGACGAAAGCCCCCTTTGGCTTCCCCCCCACCCACAGAAACTGCTCCCTCCCCACACACACACAGACTCTGCTTTCCCCCACACACACACACATACACAGGAGAAAAATTATAGATTAAAGCCCCCAAAGGGGTCTTACTGTGGCTGTCTTCTGTTCCATCAGGACGGGCTGTAATCCAAGATGATTCCAATTAGGCATGGAACGTTTTGCTCTGGAGAGATGCACACAGGATCGGATCGGCTGCCCCATTCATCCCAATAGGGGAAAGGGGAAAGGGGAAAGCCCATATCTCAGGACCCCCTGACCCAATGTTCACAAAACTTGGGGGGTTCCTTAAGAAGCTTAATCTAAAGTTCCAGTGAAAGTTTTGTGTCTGCACCCCCAAAAATGCGCCCCCTGCAGCCATGGAAAGAGAAAAGGGGGGGAGGTGATATTTCTGCCCCCACTGAACCCATCTTTACAAAACTTGGGTAGTATCTTAAGAATAATTCACTGAAGCTATGCTAAAAGTTTGGGGGCTATATCCCCAAAAAAGTGCCCCCTGCAGCCACATAAATGGAAAAGGGGGGGAGGGAAAAGGGGGAGAGCCCATATCTCGAGACCCCCTGACCCAATGTTTACAAAACTTGGGGGGTATCTTAAGAACACTGGTCTGAAACTCCGCTCAAAGTTTGGGATTTGTACCCCCCAAAATGCGCCCCCTGCAGCCATGGAAAGAAAAAGGGGGGGAGCCCATATCTCGGGACCCCCTGACCCAAAGTTTACAAAACTTGGGGGGTACCTTAAGAAGCTTCATCTGAAGTTCCAGTGAAAGTTTTGTGTGTGCACCCCCAAAAATGTGCCCCCTGCAGCCACAGAAAGGAGCGAATGTGCACAAGCACCCCACACACACACACGAGGATTTCGCTCTCTCTCTCTCTCTCCCTGGCCGGGCCGCACATCAGCTGATTCCTCCAGTACTCAATCCTGACTGATTGGCCAGAAGAAGACCCAGCTTGGCCACCGATTGGCCGGGGGAGGAGAATGCTGCTTACTGACGGTTATGCTGCTTACTGACGGCCGAATTGGCCGAATTTATTCGCGAACTCCCGAACTCGCTGAATTCGGCCCCCCCGGTTGCCCACCAGTTTTGAGTTCGGATCCGTCCGAACAGAAAAGCAACGAATCAGGGGAAATTCGGTTGATTTTCAGTTCGGACCGAACCGAATTGACAGCCCTATTGCCAGCTCCGGGTTGGGAAATACCTGGAGATTTTGGGGGCAGAGCCTGAGGAGGGAGGGGTTTGGGGGAGGGGGGAGGGGAGGGACTTCAATGCTACAGTGTCCAATTGCCAAAGTGGCCATTTTCTCCAAGTGAACTGATCTCTATCGGCTGGAGATCAGTTGTAATAGCAGGAGATCTTCAGCTGGAACCTGGAAGTTGGCAGCCCTAGCAGAAGAATATGTGCCCACAGAGTGCAGGTTTCTCACCTCTCCCTTCTCATGGCAGCCTGAAATGCCCCCCCCCCAAATTTTGTTACTGGGGGTCCCCTGTTTTTTCTTCTTCCCACCTAAACCTCCAGGTGATCTAAGCCACTGAATTGTTTCAGTTACCATTATTCTCTATGTTCTATTTCTTTCTCCAGATTAGTTAAAACACTGAAGTTGTATCCCAATCAAACACTTTAACAACCCCATTCTTCCCTCAAGATAGTATTTTGCCTTATGTTAATCTAGGGAATCATGTTCTTGGCTACTTCCTTTGCTTCCCATACAGAAGGTCCATGTCTATGGAGGCATGTGAAGACAAGTCTCATATCCTCTGTAGGGATTCAGGCAACCATTGTC
The DNA here is from genome assembly GCF_029931775.1 of Euleptes europaea. Taxonomy (NCBI): domain Eukaryota; kingdom Metazoa; phylum Chordata; class Lepidosauria; order Squamata; family Sphaerodactylidae; genus Euleptes; species Euleptes europaea. Next base: position 28,336,457 of record NC_079317.1, read on the forward strand.
TGTTTGACCTATAACCAAAAAAAAAAAAAAAATCCACCTGGTTATGGAATTACTCCTAACATCCTGGATTCCTGTCTAGGAAGGCATTTGTTCACTTTTATGATACCTTTGGGGGGAATTGTGTAATCTCCTTCTAGGCCTGACTTTGTTTTCAACCATATTGTATGAAGCTATGCTTCCATAGAAAGGAAATGCACTTTAAAATGGAAAGGGATACCTGTCAGAATTCCAAGTGCAGGATTGCAATTTGAAGCTCCTTTTTGAACATCATTCACTTACAGTACATGATCCTCATGGCTGGTATACCTTGTGGCTTATAAGGAAAAAGCTCAACACAAAGAGAACAGAGATACATGCAAGATTATCTGAGGGGGGAAACACATCCCCTTTCTTCTTTGTCTTTATGGGATTTAAGAGGAAGCTGATTCTATAGCAACAGTTTTATACAAACAGAGAGAGAAGGTTAATACCTGTGATTAGGGTAATACTAGTTGATGACACAGTTCAAAAATAAATGTTTAGCAACCTCATTGCATCCAACTGACTGTTTATACATCATGTGTCTTCCAAGACATTTACCTTCTGAACTGATGTCTGAGAAGCCATAGTTACAATAATATGTCTTTATATCTGCGGAAATTATCTAACGTTGAGTAACCAAACATTTGGAAAACAAAATTGCATTCTAACAAAACTGGGGGGAAAGCCCTCTACGTAGGATGATATAATTTTTTGCAGGTTTCATTCATGCGTGATGAATTTGCAGATTCCAAATATGTTGAAAAGTCATCGAAGGTTTTCGAACTGGGCTAAGCCTGAATGGGTGTAAAGGCCTCACAGAACAGGACACACTGATAATAATTAACAAAATCCAGATGGCTGTTCATTTTTTGAAGGGCAGCTTCAACAGAGGTGATTTGGTGTAGGTAAAAGCCTGGGGGTTACTGTATACTAAACTGTTTCAATACCAGATGCTTCTTTCAGTTCCAACTTGCCCTTTGGCTGTTTTTCCTCTGGTCTGCGTGTGTGTCAAATGTTCCTCTAAGAAGAGGGGAGAAGCAATATGAAATAGAGATTAGGGTAATGGACAGGGTTTGGGGCGACCCAGCTTCAAGTCCATACTCTACCATAACATTTGACTTTTGGCTAACCACATACTCTCTGCCTAAGGTATCTCACAGGATTGTTGTGAGGATGAATGTGCTTTAGAGTTGCCAGCTCTGATTTGAGGAATACCTAGAGATTTGGGGGGGGGGTGGAGCCAGGGAAGGGCAGGGTTTGGGGAGGAGAAAGACCTCATTACAGTACAATGCCATAGAGTCCACCCTCCAAAGCAACCGTTTACTCCAGGGGAACAGATCTCTGCCATCTAGAAAGCAATTGTATTACCAAGAGATCTCCAGGTCCCACCTGTGGTCTGCCTTGAATGCCTTTTATCCCTTGGTGAGATAAATATGCACTAGATAGAGACCATGTGTTGAACATGGACGCATTCCTGTTTCTCTTGCCCCCTTTGCTTTTGGCAACATCTTTTAACACTGCAACAGGCAGCATTGATAGCAAATGAACCTTGATTATGCCATTTCCTCCCCATACTATGTATTTTTTAAAAAGCCATAAAATGTTGCGATAAAGTTTGCTATTACCTCCTTAAAATATGAGTCTGCATACTTTATAACGTTCATCTTGTGATAACTCTAGGTCAGTGGTTGTCAACCTTTTTTGCTCCCCTTTCATCATTGTTCAGAATATAATTCCCCCCTTCCCATTCTAACTAAAAATTAAAAACAAACTACGATTTTACAGATTGTACATAATCTACAGGACGTCATGCTTTGCTGAATAGTGTTCCCAATTCCTGCCCCTTCCCCGGAATCCTAAAATTCTCCCCCGGAGGGGAATTCCCCCCTTGTTGAGAACCCATGCTCTAGATCAAAAAGTGGTTCCCCCAAAAAAACATTTGACAACTTACGAATTCAATTGTCATTCAAGATTGAGGAGACTACCCTTCATTAAATGGCCACAGAGTAGGGACGCAAATTCAATAGGCAGGGCTTATGGGGCAAATATTAATTAATAATACGCTGCAGTTCATATCATATTCTGTATTCTGTAATCATTGGCAGTTCAGCCATTATTTTAATGCATTAGTAGTTGAGGGGAGGAGAAAATGGCCACACACAGCTGGTACCTTGAAATGGGAAATAGCAGGTGCCTTTAAGCCTAGGGAAAGAGGCATATTCATGTATTTTTAAAATGTAATTGTGACTACCATGCTTTCATGTATAGGTTCTCTTTTTTCCCCTTACAATGATAAAAATTCTGCTTGGAGTTTTTTTTTAAAAAACTTGCATAAGTGAAGAGAGCTCCATTCAAAAGCATTTTGTGATATGGCAGGAGACTCCACAAATTCTAGTAATCTAGTGCCAGCCCCTTGCATGAATCCATGTAGCCCTTGAGATATTAGCTTGGTTTCCCCCCAGATTTTTCCTGAACTGTCCCTCCTTCAAAGAGTCAAGGGTTGGTCCTTCGATTGTCTAGGTCAGGGGTCGGCAAACTCATTAGTCAAAAGAGCCAAATATCAACAGTACAATGATTGAGATTTCTTTTGAGAGCCAAATTTCTTAAACTTAAACTATATAGGTAGGTACACTGTTTATTAACTTAATGAACTTTAATTAAAGTTTTAAGTCTTAATTAAACTATAGGTACACTGAATTAAACTTGATATCATACTTAATAGTGATCTTATTTATTGATAAAAATTTAATTGTAAGTCCCTGCCATTTCCCCTTCCCCATCCGGAGTCCTCGTCTGGAGGCCTGGTCTACCGCCATAAAAGCCTATTGGTAGACCTGGCCTCCGGCTGAGTCCCATTGGGAGGCCAGGTCTACCCATTGGCTTTCTTGGCAGTAGACCTGGCCTCCGGAGGCCCATTGAAGCCAATTGGTAGACCTGGCCTCTGAAGGGGGACTTTCCCCTCCTCGGAGTCCAGGTCTACCGCCAAGAAAGCCAGTGGGTAGACATGGCCTCCCAATGGGACTAGCCGGAGGCCGGGTCTACCAAAGGAAGCCCACCCCGCCCAACAGCTGATAGGTGGGTGGAGGGGGGGCAGGAACTGCCGAGCCGCCCGCCCAGCAATCGCGTGGCTAGAGGGGAGGGAAGGCTTTAGCCTCCCAACCATTGAGGGCAAGGGAAAGGGGGACCCAGCCATTCTCCACGGCGGGGGGGGGGGGGGGAGACAGCGCGCCCGCTCGCCTGCTCTCTCTCTCTCTCTCTCTCTCTCTCTCTCTCTCTCTCTCAGGCACGCCAGCTCGGCAGCCCGGCTGCCGGCGCAAGCGGGCGCGAGAGCAGGGGCTCCGAATCAAGTTCGGAGAGCCGCACTCAACGGACCAAAGAGCCGCATGTGACTCGGGAGCCGCAGTTTGCAGACCCCTGGTCTAGGTTGTGCGTATGTGGATAAGCATTTGTGTCATGTTCCTGATGGGAGCATGGTGGCCACCTTGACCTGATGACCATTTTGCCTGTTTCCATTTGCACATCTTCCATGTAAGCAAACAGATCTCCGTTCACTCTAATCAGCTATCTCAGCTGCTTCATTAAGATTGAGGTGAGCTACGCTACGCTCTTACCTATAAATACTGGCCTCCCTAACCCTCCCCACACCCGCTGCTGATTTCGCCCCTTTTTGTTTATGCCATCTTTGGCGCTTGTCCATCTGCTTGCCCTGCTGCAGCTGGATATTCATGAGGCGCCCTGAGCCCAGCCTTCTGGCTGGAGAGGGCGGTGTAGAAATGTAATAAAAACAAAACAAAATAAAAATAAAATTCGTTTCTTTCCCATTATTAGATTTAGCGCAGGCTTCTACATAACAGCAGTCAATGAGTGCATCTGCTTAAGATGTTCCAGGAACTGTGGAATCCTGCATTTCATGCATGAAATAATTAATCCTCAGGTACAAGGTTGTTGCCACAGAAGAAGTGCCTGATTAGACCAGGCCAAGTTCTATCGAGCCCAACAATCAGTTCCAACATCAGTCAGTCAGACACTTCTAGAAGTGGGGTATGAATGTAATGGTGTAGTACTAGGGTTGCCAACCTCCAGATGGACTCTGATCTAGAGAACCGGGTTTGATTCCCCATCCCTCCACATGAGCAGCAGAGACTAATCTGGTGAACGGGATTTCCTAAACATGAAGCCAGCTGGATGACCTTGGGTTGTCACACTGTCTCATTCCCACCTACCTCACAGGGTGTCTGTTGTGGGAAGGGGAAAGGAAGGTGATTGTAAGCCTGTTTGATTCTTTCTTAAGTGATAGAGAAAGTCAGCATATAAAAACTAACTCTTCTTCTTCTTCATGTGGTGGCTGGAGATCTCCTGCTATTACAACTGATCTCCAGTTGATAGAGATCCGATCATTTGAAGAAAATGTCCGGTTTGGTAATTGGACTCTATGACATTGAAGTCCCTCCCCTCTCCAAACCCCACCCTCCTCAGCTCCGCCCTCAAAATCTCCAGGTATTTCCCAACCCAGAGCTGGCAACCCTATGTAGTACTCTCTGTTCTTTGTTCTTATCAGCTGAAAAATTGCCGTGGATGAAGCTTTCAGGGCACTTATATAAGAAAATAAGCAAAGTCCCTTTGCCTCCTGCTAGCCAGACATGGGAGCTGTTGCCTGGATTTCTGCTCCACCAGAACACTAGAGTAGACTGCAAATCCAACTTTATGTTAATCAAAATGTGAGCTAGTTTTGCGAATGTGTGCCCTAATGCCCATGGGCAAGAAAAAACTTAGACCTGTCATTAATTTTGACATTTAATTACATTTCAATTTATTCCATTCTTTCTTTTCTGGAATGATTTATAATTTCACTCAGCATTCTAGAGGGAGAATCTATACTTCTTTCAAAAAAAAAACATTGTTTCTTTTACTCTGTGATATTACTTTCACTCTTGGAAAAATGTTCTTTGTGGGTGAAAGTGATCCTTTTTCATATTTTAAAAAGAAAAGAAAAACAGTGATATGTTTGGGACGTGCAATGCTAAATGTCTTCCTGAGGATGAGCTGATTCCTCAGTTTTGTAGAGTGATTGAAATCCCAGAACTGATAGCTACAGGCACAAAATGAGCTCTTAACAACAATATCCCATGGAGATATCCACAGATTGTTCATGGGCGTGTCTTCAGTCCATCAGACTCAAATATGGGACTGGTGTGACATCTGGTAAGTTTTCAAGAGAATGGAATTCCTTTGCTTGGGGAGAATACCTCTCTAATTTTTTTGGATCTCAGAAAATAATATACTTACAACTGTTATTGGTATGACACTTTCAGCTGTAAAGAGGCTACATTGTGAGATTTTTAATACCCCCCCCCCCAATTTTTTTGACCCAAACCTGAACTAACAGAAGCCAGTTCTTTTTAGTTAGAGGGTACATCTCTCCGGACAGAAGTGGTGAGCCCCGTCTTTTAAACAGCCCTTATGCTTTATCCAAATTAACCCACTGAATGGTGATGGACAGATCGTTGGATGGTTGGTCAGACCAAGTTGGCTCTGATTACATGACCCCTACCTCAAAAGGGCCCAAACTATGGGGCCCTAACAAAACCAGTGGGAAAAAAGATATAAAATTTGGAGAAAGCACAGAGCCATTCCTCTGAGCAAAGGTGAATATTTATTTGGCTTTTTTGGGAATAGCCTGTTCAGCTTCAGGGAGATCCCCAGGTTTTGGCATTCAGTAAACCCGAAACCCAAATATTCCCCAAATGGCTAATTTTGGGTTTATTTTCGGTTTGGGTTTATCGATATGCACAACCCTAGTCATAATGCATAGCTATTCTTTCCAGCATCATAGGAGCATGACTATTATATTAGGTGCTGTGAAACACAGGCAGGATGCTGCTGCAGTCGTCTTTTTTGTGGGCTTCCTAGAAGTACTTGGTTGGCCCCTGTGTGAACAGACTGCTGGACTGGGTAAGCATGGCTTTTCTTATATTTTTATGTTTTTATCATATTATCTAAAACCTGATCCTTTTCACTGGATATGCCAGGGATTGAAGCTGGGACATTCTGCATTCCAAGCAGATTCTCTTACATTGAGCCGTGGCAAGATGATACTGTCAGCACTTCTAAGAGAAAATTTCAGAACTGGGATATTACAAGGGAGAATGCCCTATCTTTTTGAATTGGAGTGTTGAAGATAAGACCATTCTGCCACTTCTATTGCCAGTTATTAATGACTGATTCTATGTAATCTACTCTGTTGATCTGGTACCAGAACATTTCTAGATCAGCATTGCATTATTGGTCAAAATTCAGAAATATAATATGATTGCTTGCCGGCTTTGTTTTGTGTTCTCCATCCAGCCTTCCACTACCTCTGCTGGATAGTAATCCAGTTGGTAACTCCCATCAAAACCTGTCTCATGGGATAACTCCTTAATTACGCTTTCTTACAGTCCATCTTTGTAAGGATTTACAATGCAATCCTTACACCCTTCTAAGTCTATTGAAATCAATGGTCTTGGAACATATATCTGTACACAGCAAAATTGACATTGAAGATAATTCTTACAGTAGAGTTTTAGAGAAAGGACGGGTCATGGCTTAGTGGTGGAGCATCTGCTTTGCATGCTTTGCACGCAAAAAATTCCAGGTTCAGTCCCCAGTATCTTTAGTTTAAAAGATCAGGAAATAATTAAAACCTGGCGAGGTGCTGCCAGTCACAGCAAATACTACTGACCTTGATAAACCAATGGTCTGACTGGAGTGTTCAAAGGACAATCATATCATTGGTTACAATATTCCTCTGCTGGGCTGATGCAGCCTACCAGGAGTATCTGAGGTTAGAAGACCAGTTGGCTTATCTTGATCAGAAAGAGAGAAGTCATCAGTGTACCTCAGAATGCATAACACATTGTGAATTAGCCCAATCACTTCTTGTCCTTATTCTAAAAAGGTATGCTGAACAAGCAAAGGATAGGTTCACTTGGGTAGTTCTATGGGATTCCCATTAATTTAATACAGGAGGAGAAGTGTTACAGCTCTGTGAATATTCACGGCTGAGAGACTGATATCCACATTTTGTTACATGCCCACAGACAGAAGGATTTAAGGATCAGTGAAAAAAGATGTTTCTAACTGACTTGTATACACTATCACCTTTAGCATGCCTTGATCTATTTCTTATTTGATGGTTTTTAAATGAGGAACATATCCTAACCAGTTCCAGTAATTTTGTTGTGTCGAACAGACACAACAGGCAATGGATGAAGCAATATATATAATACTGAGAAACTATGAAGGGAAAAAAACCCTCTACCAGTGGTTCCCAACCTTTTTTTCACCAGGGAACACTAGGACTTTTTTGTTCGGTGCAGGGACCCCAAGGTTCAAAATAAAAATTCTGAGAATTTGAAAATAAACTTTAATCATAACTGTTAGTTAAACATTAAACTTAGAATAATATTTGAATATGTTTTTTTAAATAGAGAACTTTTAATTGAAAATATTAATTTATTATGGGTTTATAACTTTGTTTCGTGGACCTTAAATTAGTTCTTGCGGACCCCTGGGTGTCCGTGGACCCCCGGTTGTGAACTATTGTTACTTGATCTGAATTTTTATGAAATAAAAGCCACAGCCAGATTTCTGATCCTATCTAGTTCTATTGTTGCATAGGATACTGCTTTCCTGATCTGATAACAACAATAGCTTGTATCCCATATTAAATGTCCACTGATGGAATGGAGTGGGATTTTCTCATGTTTGCCCTCTGGCAGCAGACCAATATGACCCCCACTCTCAATGCTGCTGATGTGGGGCAGGGGACTCCCAGGAACAGTGTGAGAGGGAGAATTGGAAGTCTGCAGCAGGAAGAGGAAGTTAGTGACCTCCCCTTTCTATCAGTTGAACATTTCCACAGGATCAAACCCAATATTTACTATTTAACTTGTTCATGTTAAAGCATATGATATGCTTTGGAGACCTATACAGAAATCCTCTCGGTCCCTCTTTGAAATTGATATGATTGTTATAAACTTTTCTGATATGTGTAGCTGATGAAGCCATGTGCGAAACGTGTGCATGATCTAGACGACACGTCCGGGCACCTCTTCTGGCACCTCCTCGCTGTGGTCCTCATTCTTGACATTTTGTGTCCAGCTACCGAGAAGTAAAGGAAAGTCTTTCATGGACAGCTATATTGTTTTTATGTGATCCATTGGACAATTTCTTTTGTCATTTTGCATATCTTGCTGGACTATTTATGCTAATTGCAAAAAAATCCTGATTGTGTTTCCCTTAATTTCTGTACATATGTTCACTCCTTGCACTTACCTGCACCTTTATAAATTTATCTTGTGTTGATATTACTTTGTAGTGCTGTTTGGATCTTTTCCAGCCTCCAGGTACTAGCTGGAGATCTCCTGCTATCGCAACTGATTTCCAGCCGATAGAGATCAGTTCACCTGGAGAAAATGGCCACTTTGACAATTGGACTCTATGGTACTGAAGTCCCTCCCCTCCCCAAACCCTGCCCTCCCCAGGCTCTGCCCCAAAAACCTCCTGCCGATGGCAAAGAGGGACCTGGCAAGCCTACTGCAATCCCCTGAGCCATTTTTTCCCCCTTTGGCCATGTGGGTCCCAGAACTTCCAGCATCGGCTTTCCAGGGGGCTAAAAAGGCTGCTAGAGGAAGGGGAATATATAGAAGATCTGCACCCAGCAGCAATTTGTTCTGGTGTTTGTTAGCATGCAATTCAATGTATCTTTTGTGCCAACTGTCTTTCTGTAACAGAATACTTTCTTTTTTCTCTGAGTGAAAGAAGTCTGACATAGGAGGAAGCCATTCTCTATCAAAGGAAGATATTATAGAAGGGAGTGATTGGATCAAACTTAGTGTTATGGAGTAATTGGTTCTAATCCAGTACTCAGCCACCCTTACAACTATCCTTGTAAATAAACCTGTGGCTTGGATCCTGCCTAAAATTTCCATGGAAGGAAGGATTTCCATCCACAAAAGCATGTTGTCCCTGCTACCCTTCCCACTGCAGCCTAAAATGCCCCACAATGCTGCTCCTATCAGATGGGCGACCTCAAGGAATAGCTGGGGTGGGAGATGGAGGTACGCTGCAACATGTGGGAATAAGCAAAAGTCAACTTCCCCCAAATGGGTGGAAATTTCAGGCAGGATCCAATCGAGTGTTTCAATGGAAGAACTGAGAATGAGAGAATAGACTGGTGGGAATTAATATATTAACATGTAAAATTAACTGTGTCATAACAAGGGAAATCTGGAGTTAAAATTGGATATTTTTATATAATGTTTTAAGGAGAGAAATGAGTAACTGTAAAGTTAAATTTATATGTTGCCATCATAAAGTCTTGGTTACTGGTTAACTATAATTGTCTTTTTTAAAAATGTAATAATTGAATGAAAAACAAGGGCTAATCCTGCTTTGTTGTTTATCATGGGGGGGGGGTAGAAGTTGAGATGAGATTAGAACTTCCCAGCTTCCGTTTTGAACAACTGTAAAACACAAGCTTTCATGTTTGTAAATTCCACTGTTTCTCTCTGGATCTTTTTCTTGTCTTTTCTGGATTTCCCTGTCTCTTTTCTTCTAGATTTCTCTTTAGGGAACTGCACAAAAGGCTTTGTGTGTGTGTGTGGGCTGTTATATGAAAGGGGAAAAGTGGCAGCCTGTAAAATTATATACAAAAATAAACTATTCAAACATTAACTAGAAGCCCATTATTACTATTTCAACATCATTTTCCGAGTGACTTTCCATACTTCCCATAGAGGGAACTAATTTTATGGCATTTGTTAGCAGCCAAATTACTAATTGCACAGAACTGGAAGAGCAAAAAACTGCACCTGCATTTAATCTTTGGTTTAACAACATATGGGATTTTTGAAGTATTCAGAAGCTTACATGTCAATTATGATTTAGCATAAGAAGAGCCAGCTCAGAAAATTTCTTACTCACCTGGGCCTTCTTAAAATCAAAACAGATGATTGTTGAGTTGAAACGGTGGAGCTGCAAAATTTGGTAGCATCCCTATTTGAGATTTACATAAAAATGTTTTATATAAGATGTGTGAGGAGAAAACATGAGGTAAAACAGCCAATAGGCTCACTGTTGGGTGAAAATTGAGACACTCTGACAGAGGACAGAGAGAAAGCAGAAAGGCTCAACACCTATTTTGCCTGTTTTTTCCCGGGCTGCTAGTTGACATGGACAGAGAGGTAGTTGAGAAGCACCTGGCTGCATTGGATGAGTACAAATTCCCCAGGCCAGATATACACCCAACAGTGCTCAAAGAACTTTCTAGAGAGCTTGCAGAGCCTTTGCCCATCATCTTCCAGACCTCTTGGAGGACGGAAGATGTGCCATAAGACTGGAGGAGGGCAAATCTAGGAAAATCAATCTAGGATGGGTAGTTTTTTTGGGGGGGGGGGAGAGGTTGTAACATGCCCATTTCACACAGCCAATTTAACATTGTCTCTTCCAAATGGTAGCCATTTTCTATTAGTAAGAAGGGAAAGCCTGGAGAGAAAGATTCCCCGTAATGAAATCTTGCTGCTGCAGAGTAAACAAAGAAGTGTCTGACTTAATGTGAGGAGAGCACATGTTGTTCCTCCTTTTTCCAGACTCTAACACATTTAAGAAGAAGGGTTATGGATGATAACTTTGCCAGTAACTCAGTTGTTAAACATAATATATACTTAAGGAGGGAAAGGCTAAAGCTTCTCCCTTCCCAGTATAAACTCTCTTGCCCAAAGAAACCCAAACCTTCTCTAGGCTTCCGTCCTATTCACACATGCTTAAGGCCGAATCCCATTGATTATAGTAGGATACACTTTGGGTTAAATGTGCGCAGGATTGTATCATTAGTACTAAAATTAAAAAAAATATTCTGCACAGGTTTTTAATCGTGTTCCAGAACTTCAGAAAAATGTTGACTCCTGAAAGCAAAGGTGTTGGGGCTGTATTTGGTGAATTCTGGGCCAATCTGAGACATGCAGTGCTTGTATCCTTCTTTAGCTCATGAATGTTACCTGTTTGATTCAAGTGTTGAGTAGTGGATTTTAGGAAGGTGAGTGGCAGGATTTCTCTACTGCATCGGTTATTCCTCCTATTGCCAACATGGTAGGAAAAGGAGAGGTTGAATCAGGTTGGCACCTGCATAGGGATCAGTTAAGAAAAAAGGACCTGTGGAAGAAGAAGAGCAGGTTTTTATGCCCTGCTTTTCTCTACCTTGAGGAGCCTCAACCAACATTCTTTTCCTCTCCCCACAACAGGCACCTTGAGAGGTAGGTGGGGCTGAGAGTTCCGAAAGAACTGTGACAGGCCCAAGGTCACCCAGCAGGCTCATGTGGAGGAGTGGGGAAGAAATGCAGATTAAAGTCCACAGCTCATGTGGAGGAGTGAGGAATCAAACCTGGTTTTCCAGATTAGAATCTACTGCTCTTAACCACTACACCACATTGGAGGTATTGGAGAATGTAAATCAACATTAAAGCATCTCCCCTGGGTAAGAAGATCTCAGAGCTCCTCACAACAAAGCTCTGAGTCAAGAAATTAAATGTTGACCTCCTCATGTAAAATAGCAATTCCCACCCATGTAGAACAGGGGACCTGGCTACACCTTGACAGGCATCAAGGCATCCTGATTGGATGTAGCCACTTTTCCTCTAACATGTGGCAGATAAAAATAGGGGCACATAACTAGAGTCTCCCATTTGGTGGTGGAAAATGTCATCAAATCACAGCTGACTCATGGTGACCCCATAGAGTTTTCAAGGCAAGAGATGCTTGGAGGTGGTTTGCCATTGCCTGTCTCTGCATGGGCTGAGAGAGTTCTGAAAGAACTGTGTCTGGCCTAAGGACACCCAGCAGGCTTCATGTGGGGGAGTGGGGAATCAAATCTGGTTCTCCAGATTAGAGTCCGCTGCTCTTAACCACTACACCGCACTGTATTGTGGTAAAGCCCCCTATCCCAAGACAGGATATTAAGTATATAAGGTCTGGGGTTCAACCATAGACTCCAGGTCAGCATTTTCCATCTAGCCTACCTCTGCCACTAAGGAGACAGTACATACTGTTCAAGATTGGTAGCTATAACCTAATTTCTCCCCTTTTCTCCATCTCTCTCTCTTTCTTTTGCCATCACTATGACACTGCTCCTTACAATTTGCTATTCGTATAAGTCTGCATTATCAATATTATTTTACATCTGTTCATTTTTTGGAACAGCCTTCGGGGCGGTCTTATTCCCTCCCTCTCATTATTTAGCAGTCTGATCCAACCATTCAAGGCCCTGGATAGAATCAATCTCACCTACTGCACCCATGTAAAAGTCCCCTCAAGGCAAAGAAATGAGAGTCTTCCTCTGCAAGGAAACAAAACTCAGGTAGTCTTTCATATCACCTGCTGCCTAAACTGGAAATCCTGTGGACTGAACCGAGGACCTCCTGTTTGCCAAACCGATGCTCTACCATTGAGTCATAAAGCACTTCATTACCATTCACTAATTGATAATTTCAAATGCAAAGGGTTTTCTAATTTTTGAAACATATTTATTGTAATTAGAACAGAAGCAGCGTGGTGGTACCAGATGGGATGGTAACTGCCCTTACATATGGGAGATCTGCTGTCTCTTCCCTGGTCATCTTCCCAATTTAGAAACTCTTACAATGAGGAAGCTCAGATATATTTCCTTCTAGATGCTGATGTCAGTTTCACCTGTGTTAATTCAGATAAATTCCGCTATCTGAATTTGACCTTTGCATTAGTATAAATTATGCTGACTAACATAAGAATGTGTAATTGAAGCCAGCTGACACAGTTAAGAATCCATTCATGCTGAAACATGAATCAAGGTCTCTGGGAGACAAACATCCACTACTTTATCTGAATTATGGGACAAGTACTCGTTTATAACAAAACCAGCTCTGCAGTCCTTTGTTCCTTGAGAGTAGATATACAACTGTAAGCGTTGGGTGATGCTATAAAAAATTAAAATGCAATTAAAACACAAAACAAAACAATGGTGAAAAGAAATGATGAGGGGACTTGCATTCATTAATGTTAATAGGATTTGCAGATAAAACTGAACTGGGAAGTATATTGAATATAACTTCGGACAGAGACCTAATTCAGAAGGACCTATAGAGGTCAAAAAAAGAGGGGATGGAAAATAAAAGAAATAAAACAAAATAAGATTGGTTTTTGACCTGAAGTTGTGATGGCCACTGTGACAGCCGAAGCACTGTGAAAGGTTTCTCCCTGAGAGCCAAACTAGATGTTACAAGTGACATGAGTCAGGGCACAGGTGACCAACCTGGCTCACTGTGACATGTAATGAGTTGCATAAAAGTTGCTTTATTTATTTATTTATTTGCAAAATTTGTATCCCACCTTTTTGCCCTTACGATGGCAATCGAGGCAGCTAACAATTTAAAACACATATGATTAAATCACATATTAGAAGATCATTAAAATCACCCCCCCAATACACATCACTGAAACAATTAAAAATAGAGTAGGGGTCACTAGGGGTTTGTGGGGGAGGTAGTTGTGAATTTCCTGCATTGTGCAGGGGGTTGGACTAGAAGGGACCTGGTGGTTCCTTCCAACTCTGATTCTATGATTCTTAAGTTAAAATGCATATGAGTCATAAAAGCTGCAATTAAAACATTGGCCAGGAAGGAGGGATCATTGAGGGAATGCCAAACAAGACCCCCCAAAAAGTCTTCACCTGCTAGCGGAAGACAGCAACAGAAGGAGATAGACAAATCTCCCTGGGGAGAGATTTCGATGACCAAGCAATTAGTGCCATGACTGAGAAGGTCATCTAAAAAGTGCTCAGTTGCTCCATTGGTCTCTGTAGCATTCTGAGGAGGAGAGAGGAGCTTCCAGCTTCCCTACTGACCCATTTCCCCTGGAAACAGTCTGGCTCTATTTTTGTTTAACATAGTCCCCCATTTTTAGACATAAACAGGTAGACTTTTAATTGCCTCTAAAAAGGGATGCTTCCTTCTACATGTCTGAAATTTAGCAGGAAGAATCTCTTGTGTGATTGGTACCAATCCTGAAAATGGCACTGCAGATGAATGGGGGGAAACCTGAATAACAACATCCAGAACATTTAAAAATAACCTTACTTTAACAAAACTGGATCCAGTTATTCAAAAATAACATGAAAAAGAAAAACAACAACAAATTGTGTGGTGCAATGGTTCTTGTAGGTTATCCGGGCTGTGTAACTGTGGTCTTGGTATTTTCTTTCCTGACGTTTCGCCAGCAGCTGTGGCAGGCATCTTCAGAGGAGTAACACTGAAGGACTCTTCTGAAGATGCCTGCTATAGCTGCTGGCGAAACGTCAGGAAAGAAAATACCAAGACCACGGTTACACAGCCCGGATAACCTACAAGAACCAATGAACTCTGACCGTGAAAGCCTTCAACAATATTTTGTGTGGTGCAACTTTCCTAAGAAGTGGTCAATACTAAAATATGAAATAAATTTGATTATATGAAATAAATGTAAATGTCTAGGGAAAGGGCATTTGGTAAACAGTATGGTTTGTGTTATCTGTAAATGTTCCTCTGATTCTGTTTTTAAAAACTTCATCTGGAAATGGCTTGAAAAATCAGCAAATATGCACCACTTTTGTAGCACTGGAAGAGGCAAGTAGGAACGTGCGTTTTTCATTACGGGCTGCTTGTGGATCCTTATGGCATTTCATAGCAGCATTTGACCTGTCCAACATTACAGAGTCAATAATTTTCCAGCACACTATTTTGAAATAGAAGTAGAAAGATTTTATACCAGAAGAAGCCAATGTCACTACATCCTTACCATGAAGGGTAGCATAAAAACTAGTAGGATGAGCAGGTATTGATTTGGAATGGGGAGATGTGTGAAGGTTTTTTCACACTTTAGGATGTTTGACATCATGGAAACTGCATTTCCTTATCGTGCATAGTTACTGACTAAATAAGAAAGGTAAGGAAGAGAAGGAAGGAACTGGGGAGAGGGGGAAATCTCTCTTTTATTTTACTTTATTATTTATTTAAAGCATTTTTATGCTGCCTTTCTACCCAATCAGGGTCCACAAGGCGGTTAACATAAAAAAAAAACCACATTAAACCATTTTAACAATTAAAATACAGTTGAAATTATAATGATAAACTCCAATTTAAAACATATAAACAACACTCGATGTTTTAGACAGAATTGTGGATGGCATGCCTGTCTGTTGCTCCCACATCAGTATCAGCACCGACATAGAGGATAAATTGGGTTGGGGGCTTTGGTTACTCCAAGGAACTCTAAATGAATCATTGGGAGCACAATGGGATTACAAGCCTTCCCCATGCTCAGGATAACTTGAGCAATGTGCAA
Organism: Euleptes europaea; assembly: GCF_029931775.1. NCBI lineage: Eukaryota > Metazoa > Chordata > Lepidosauria > Squamata > Sphaerodactylidae > Euleptes > Euleptes europaea. Next base: position 28,351,868 of record NC_079317.1, read on the forward strand.
TGTATATATAGGCATATATTATGCCAATAAAGGTATGTGTATTTGTATTTATATAGGCATGTTGGCACAATTCTCAGTTTATTCGACTGACCAAGTCTGACTGTGAAGCAAACCCAGGTGGATTTGTCTATCACTGGTCCTTCCTTTTTCACAAACATGTTTTTTCAAGAGCTTTCAACATCAAAAAAAAAATTGTACAACCTTGTAGCATTTTCCACGATGTTCATCAAAGGTTACAAGCCACTGCACTTCTCTTTGTGAGAGAGATAAGATGGCTCTGTTCTTTCAGCATTATTAACAACATTGAGAGCTGTGGCTGATTTAGGAATAAATAAAAATACTTGTTTTTCTTTACTGAGCTTCCATACTTTTTTCAACAATTCCTTCCCAATCAATTTGGAACAGGAAAGCACATAGGACAAAATAATGGCAGTCCTATTGATTGCAATGAAAGGAGTTTAAACACACTAAACTCCCCCTTTGAATCCAATGGAACTTCAAAGTACTATGGCTTGATTGTGCACATTCTAATTTCATTCCTTCATACTTTATCTTCTTTTCCTTCCATTTATGCCATGCAAAGATTATTGTCTCAGTGCAGAAACAGAGAAAAACCTCACACACAGTTTCTCGAAACAAGACACAGAAGACCACAAAGAGATCTGCTAAATATGTTTAGAGAAAAAGTGAAAACCTGGGGTCCAATTGAATTTGGAAGGTATATAACTTCTCTTCAACTGCCTACATTTGAGGTGAGCCGCAGAGGCATTTCCTCTGAATCCTGCTTTGGATGGGTCCTAGGTAGCACAAGAGGAGCCTTTCAGGGAGCCTTTCAGACTTCACCAGGACAGGGGAAGCAAGAAAGTCTCCTCCAGCTAACAGGAAGTCCTCCCATCAGAAGAAATTACTGCTGGGTCACATGAACACAGGAATCTGCCCTATTCTGAAACAGACTATTTGTCTCTCTCTGACTGGCAGCGGCTTTCCAGGGTCTCAGCAAGGGTTGCCAGGTCCCTCTTCTCAACCGGCGGGAGATTTTGGGCCTGAAGAGGGTGGGGTTTGGGGAGGGGAGGGAGCTCAATGCCATAGAGTTCACTTGCCAAAGCAACCATTTTTCTCCAGGTGATCTGATCTCTATCGGCTGGAGATCAGTTGAATTAGCAGGAGATCTCCTGCTACTACCTGGCAGTTGGCAACCCTAGTCTCAGCACACGTCTTCACATCCCCAGGAATCTGATCCCTTTAACTGAAGAGGCCACAGATTGAACCCGGGATCTTCTGCATGTCCAACGGATTCTGTATCTCTGAGCTACAGCCCCTCCCAATGGATCCAACCCATTAACTGTCACTATGATATTATTTGCTCATTGAACTCCAAACATTTCCTTTTGAAATGGAAATGGCTACTAGACTAAGATCCATAGAAAGAAAAACTCACTCAATAAAATAACCGAGCTGATTCACAACAGCAATTCCTTTCATAGGCCTACATCTCAGCAGTAATCATGATAATACCTTGTTTCCTTTTTTAAAAAAAAGTGAAAGCCTTTAGCACTTTGTCGCCAACTAAGGAACTAGTCAACATTATAATTTGACTGATGGAGTCCTCTTCATTCTGGAAGTACCTGTGGTATGATGAATCAGGTAATAAAGAGGTCAGTCACTACAGGTTCCCACTTAACTCAGGCTGATTATACTTTAGAAACGATTCAATAAAGTGGAAAGGAGGGGAGATAAATCAACCGCCTCCCATTCCAGCATGTGATCAAGGCCAGGAGGCACTGCCATTTCTTTTGGAACCAAGACCTATCTATAGCAGACCTATTTCCCCCCCTCAACAAACAATGGAGACGTTGGCTGTACTTTAAAGTGCCTTTTGAACAGATCAGCAGGCCTTCTCCTGTAATAGAGAAGGCACTCAAGTAGGTGCTACCCCTGCGGAAATGGAGTATGAATATTGTAAAGGCAAGGTTTCAAAGGCTGTTTCTCAATTGGAGTTGCCAGAGGTATTAATTCGGCTACAAGTTCTCTGTTTCGCTCATTTTAAAAGACTGGTAGTAGAGCCCCTTACCATGTTTCTTTAAAGTTCACCACTGGAACACAGATGATGTCAGTCATGATTTATCTGGAAGGAACCTCTCCGTGGTTTTGCTTTTTACTATTGTTTTCCCCCACTTCCTACCTATCATTATTAAATACTTCTTGAAACAACTGGACATGTCCTCCTGCATGTTCTCTTCTATCTATATCTATATACTTAAAACTAATATATGGTTTATTCTGCTGGTACATGACCATAACAAATAATTGATTACTGATTAATTAAACATTTCCAACCAATTAAAGCCCTGACTTGGATAGCCCGAGGCTAGCCTGATATCGTCAAATCTCAGAAGCTAAGGAGGGTCATCCCTGGTTAATATTTGGATGGGCAATCTCCAAGGCATACCAGGGCCGTGGTGCGGAGACTGGCAATGGCAAATCAGCCCAAATGTTTCTTGCCTTGAAAACCCTGAGGGGTCTCCACATTTCAACACAAAAACAACAACAAACTAATTAAAATATCATTTTTTGGCATGTTTTGTTTTATTTTATTTAGAACATGATTTTATTTAAAGCATGCCTTTCCACTAGTGTCACCAGCTCTGGATTGGAAAATAACTGGGGTTTTTGGGGTGGAGAGCGTGGTTTGGGAGGAAAGGGATTTCCATTGGGGTATAATGCCACAGAGTCCACTTTCTAAAGCACCCATTTTCTCCAGCTGATCTCTGACACCTGGAGATTATTTGTAATAGCAGGAGATCTCCAGCCACCACCTGGAGGTTGTGACAAAAATGTATATACTGGGGCTGCATTTATTTTGAAACAGGACACATACCGGAATCCTGTCTTGTTGTGTTCTTCTTCTTATTTTGTTCTTATTATTTGTCGCCTTTTGATATGATTGATGCTATATATGCATATAAGAATAATAGCAGCCGTGAATGATTTCTTGTAACTTGAATTATGAACTGCAGAGTCATTGTGAAGTAACAAATGACTGATACATTATAGCTGCTAAACCTTTCTATACTTTTGTGTTATTGGTCTATATTTCTTTAAGAATTCTTGAGCCATAGTGGCTGCAACACTCTTGATTAACCACCTGGAGGTTGGCAAGCCTACTTTCCATCCAATTCAGGGTCCCCAATGCAGTGGTTGCTTATTACTACGTATGCTTTGCAACTTCCTGTTCACACAAAACATGGTGCAGTGGTTAAAATGCTAGGTTCTGGGAGAACAGAGTCCAATTCTGACTGTGCCATGAAGCTTACTGGAGGACCTTGGGCTAGTCACTCTCGCTCTCAGTGTAACCTATATCATCGGGTTGCTGTGAAGGTAAAATGGAAGAGAGGAGACTGATGTATGCTGCTCTGAGCTCCTTGAAAGAAGGGCAGAATAAACATGTACTAAACAAATAATGTAATAAATGGATCCTAGGATTCATAGCTGTTTCTGAACACCAAAAGCAAATTGTTTGCATGTGTGTTGACAGGTATACATTCAAATGCTTCTCCTCAAGCTGTGGAAAGAAGACATAGTCTTCATTAGTTGTTTTATAAAAGTTAGTCTCTCTCTCTCTCTCTCTCTCTCTCTCTCTCTCTCTCTCTCTCTCTTTTTGGTATGTTCTAGTTTAAAATTCATCCCTTGCCAGAAATAGACTGTCCCACGTTGATAAAAAGGGGAAGTTGATTTAATTGCATTATATGCAAAAAAGAATCTGAGTATGGATAGCCTGAACCAGTGGAGTTACACTGTCCTCCAAAACATGCCCTTCAGTTTTCTTGCATCCTTCAGGCTGCTTTCAATCCTGTATCTCATGCTGCATGTTGCCAAGAATCCATGCTCAAAAAGGGAGACTTGAGACTATATCTAATACATCAAAGTCAAGACCTAAAACTTTCAGATTAAAGTTTCCCACACATTCCCTCAGCACAGTGTAAATGTGTAACCCTCAGCAACACTTAAAGAAATCATTCCTCATTCAAAATTCATTATATTGTAGCTGCAGTTTTATTAGGAAACTGGTCGTTTCTATCGATTAACCCGAGGATGTTGTGGAAACCGGAGACAAATGGAAAGTGCCTTCAAGAGCAAACTGTAACTTCAGAGCAGTACATAAACGCAGAGGATAAGGACCGAACGTTGGGTTTCATTCAGACTTGATGCAGAAGAAAAATGAACAGATAGGTGTGTTAAGTCATCAATGGCCAGACAGGATGCTATCTCACTTTTTTTCCCTTAATGGAGCTAAAGCAATTCCACTTCTTTTTCAATGGATGAAAGCCATTCCAGGGTGGAGAACAGTCATACCAGTATTGTGAAGACATAAAAGAAGCAACAACATAGAACTGGTTTAGCAAAAGAGAAAGCAAAGCAATCTAGGAGTCATAAGCAGCAACACCACTTCCAAACTTGTCTGGCAGAAGAAAAACTTTAAATAAAGTAAAATTGTTTATCTTAAAACCACATTACAGGCAGGAGTAGCACACCAGTGTGTCTGCTCAGGACGCCATCTTTTCAGCCTTTTCGTATTGTGAAGACAGTTTCAGAGACATTTTCAGTTTCAGAGTTAGCTCTTTGACTGCAGACCAACATGCATACCCTCTGAAATGATCTTCACAATACTGGTATGACTGTTTGAGTCCAGTAGCATTTTAGAGACCAACAAAATTTTGGCGGTGTAAGCTTTTGAGAGTCAAAGCTCCCTTCTTCAGATATCTGATGAAGGGAACTTTGACTCTCGAAAGCTTATATTTAAAAATTCTTGATGTTCTTTCAGCAACTCCTGGACTTGAATCTTGCAGTTGTTTTGTAAGTTTTACTAAAAATGTTTCGTGCTTGTCAGGGCAAGACTAGCTGGAAATAGGCTTAAGTTTGTTGGAGGAAAATGTAGCCATAGGGTTGCCAGCTCTGGATTGGGAAATACCTGGAGGTTTTTTGGGGCGGAGCCTGAGGAGGGTGGGGTTTGGGGAGGGGAGGGACTTCAAGGCCATAAAGTCCAATTGCCAAAGCGGCCATTTTCTCCAGGGGAACTGATCTCTATCGGCTGGAGATCAGCAGGAGATCTCCAGCTAGTACCTGGAGGTTGGCAACCCTATGTAGCTGTTTGTGGGAAAGGCAAGAAGGGTCTAGCTTGGGCCCTAATTCTTTTACAGCCCATTCCTGAAATGACGGCGTGCGGAGTCGGCGATTCGCACATGCCGTAAAACAAAACAAAGCTGTTTTGCCCCCTTTTTTTGTTTGTTTTACCGGGGCCTTTGGCCCCATTGAAAACAGTGAGGCTGTGCCTGCTCAAAAGCTCAAAAAGCTCAAAAGCAGGCGCAGCACCGCCACTCCCGGCACCAGCGTAACAGGCCGAACCGGGATAGGAATCCGCCTAATGGGCTGCTCCTCCCCCCCGTCCCGCCCCCACCCCGCCCCCCTGCGCCGGCGCAGCCTCTCTAATGGTTTGGACAGAACAGTATCCAGACTGTACCTGCAGCTTGAATTATTTATAATTCTCTTCTCCTGCTGTTTGAAAGACGTAGCCTACAAGAACTAAATGATGACAATTAGAGGTGTTGCAAATTTTCCCACAAACATGCTCAACACTCAACCTTACTGCCTTCAAAGGTGTCGGTGAGACATGAGAACTGATCACCCAGCCTGGATGGTTTATGCCAGGGGCATCAAACATAAGGCCCTAGGGCCAGATCCTGCCCTTTGAGAGCTCTTATCCAGCCCACAAGCCAGCTGAGGCAGCCACACACCCCCTTGATTTGGGCTGGTTAGGCATGGCCCAGCTCGACAAAGTCATATCCAGCTCTTATAACAATTGAGTGCAACACCCCTGGTTTATGCCAAACAGCCACAAACACTGCTGAACACTTAAACCATACAGTCCAATTGCCAAAGTGGCCATTTTCTCCAGGTGAACTGATCACTATCGGCTGGAGATCAGTTGTAATAGCAGAAGATCTCCAGCTAGTACCTGGAGATTGGCAACCCTAGGGTTGCCAACTGCCAGGTAGTAGCAGGAGATCTCCTGCTAATTCAACTGATCTCCAGCCGATAGAGATCAGATCACCTGGAGAAAAATGGCCGCTTTGGCAATTGAACTCTATGGCATTGATGTCCCTCCCCTCCCCAAACCCCAACCTCCTCAGGCCCCGCCCCCAAAATCTCATGCCGGTGGCAAAGAGGGACCTGGCAACCCTATATCTGGCTCCTTGGCAAAATAGACTGCATCCACTGCTGATAATCCTCATTCACTTCTTCCACATTTTCTTGGATAAACAATCAATTTTCTGTGAGTTATATATGCATATACATTCTCAGGGACTGTACCTATCATGCAAGGTGTTCTGCTTTCCAATTGTCCGTCAGATAGGAGAAACATCCCCATACAATAGCCTGTTGGTCCTTAGCTATCTAAGAAAGGCAGGTGAAGGTAGTGTGGCAGAGCATGCATAGAGATACCTGCATTTGGCAACCTAGCTACTCACTATTTGTGCTCAATGAAATAATCACAGTAACACATGCATGTACCTAGTGAGTGTATGAAAAGGGATATGGTGGAGTTAGTACAGTGGAAAAATCTCTAATCTAAATAGCAAATCACACCATCTGTCATACCATCTCTCAGTAGAACAATAAGCAATTGCTATAACAAAGTAGGTGACAGAAATACTCATAAGTGTACACTGAGTGTATTTGCACAGGCAGGGAAAGGATATTACAATGTTAGCTCATATAGAATCAAAAACCCTTCCTTAAGCCAGTGAGACAGTAATAGTTGGTGTGATACTGCCCACAGGCAAATTTATCATCCCAGTCCACTTTGGTGGGACCATCTGCTAACTCTTTGGGTTGGAAGATGTCCATGCCATTTTGATTGTCTTCTGAGTCATTGTCTCTCTTTGCTGTTCCTTCTGCTATCATTTCATGTGATAGGGCAGGCGCCAGACATTACAGAAAACATTTCTGAAATATTACAGATATTGTAAATTGTTGTATGCTTTTATAATTGGATGCAGAATAATGATAATGAAAATGGCTTTTTCATTTAGTTATTTCGTTAGTTAATGCAAAATCCCACTAGTAAAAATAGTTTATAGATTGTGGTAGTTGGTGAGGGAGGTCATGAATATGGTTGAGTGAAGATCAGATAAGATACTGCCCTAGCCAAGAACTGTTTACTTAATCGTGCATTGAAATATGTATTTTAAGTCACTCTCCTACCCTCTGCACAGACAATAAAAATATCTTTTGTTCAAGGTCACAAACAAATTTACTTGCAATATGATAGTCGTTGCAGTTATTTACAGCGTGTTTTTTAAACGGGGGAGAGAAAAAAATCCAGAATTTTAAATAAACATGTCCTTTGTTATTTAAGGTAGGAACATGATTCACATTTGTGGCCTCGACTGTATTATTTAACAAGCCTCCCCTCCCCTAATGCGATTTGGTAATTTTGTGCTTCCAGAATGTCAACAAGGGTAATAAAAGAGCAATTTAAAGCTGCATTAAAAGCTAAACTAAATGGCACGATTCTTCCAAAGCTATAAAAACAAAAGTCACATCTAAAGTACTCCTATTGTTGTGCAGCCTGACGCTTAGATGTGAAATAGATGTACCTATATTGCTGATCTGGAGGCATTTGAACACTTGTTCACACAATACAAATTTGACACAGGTCTGTGAGTACTGATTGAGAAACCCACTGATAATACTTGACTGGAGAGGTACCTCAAGGTGTGAGCAGAACTTTCTGGCTTTAGAGACCATGCAAGGCTTTTCCTTACCTATAAAGGCTAAAGTGCGTGCTATATGAGAGCTCTGGAATAAAATCTCTTGACATTTCATTTCATTGTTAAAATGCCACTGTGGGGTGCATCCATTTTGGTAGGAGTCACGGCTTTGGGGTAGGGTTTTTAAATGCTTTCTTACATGCCATTTCTCCAACAGAAGTTACTTTCAGTAGGTAGGATGAGAGCCAGTGTGGTGTAGTGGTTAAGGTGTCGAACGAGGACCTGGGAAACCCTGGTTCAAATCCCCCACTTGTGCCATGGAAGCTTGCTGGGTAACCTTGGCCCAATCACATACTCGCAGCCCTGACCCTGGCTAATTTTGGATGGGAGATCTCCAAGGAATACCAGAGTTCTGACGCAGAGGCAGGCAATGGCAAACCACCTCCTAATGTCTTTTGCCTTGAAAACCCTAAGGGGTTGCTATAAGTCAGTTGTTACTTGATGGTAAAAAAAGGGGGAGGGCTCCCTTTCTGTACCTGTCTTTCTTTCCCTTACCAAGGGCCAAACCAAGCCGTTGGAGCACCACATCAGCAGGAATGATATGGGAGGAGGCACATGATCCAGTGCTTCTGTGTCCTGTTTCTGGAACTCATCCTGGATTCAGATGGGGTGATACTGGAGGCGGGCACTCGGGATGGCAACATTCATTGAGCCACACCTGCCCACACTTCACCTATCAGCAGGTCTAGGAGAAAACTGAGGAAACTGTGCAGGAGAAAAGGACTAAAGACACCTTTCTTCCCTCCAGCCCCAGCCCCAGCACCATTCCCCCAATCCACACTGGACCCACCCCACGATTGCCCTCTATTGCTTTAAAAAAAGAAAGAGATCTAATCATCATTCTTCCATGTAGCTGACCTTTCAGATATTTCTCTGTTTTAGAATGTATGACCAGAACCTCCACTAATATTAGTAGGATGTCAAAGGATTGCCAACCCTGACCCTCCTTCTGGCAAAACTGAGAGTGATTAAAAGTTTTAAGAGCAACAGTGCTACATTTATAGAGGAAGATCTTTCGGAAGCAGGTGACCCAGCACCCGCCTCTTTTATAGCACAGAGTAACCAATTTAGTTTAGAGGTTGACCTCTTACAACCAGAATTTGCTGAGGATCTCAGGCCACATCAGCCGGTGAGCTCAACCACGTGATGTCAAGTAGCTCTGAGTTCCTGAGGTCCAATAAAGCCCCTAGGAATTTTGTCCTGGAATGTGGCAGGCTGGTCTCGGGCTCTGCATTGGGATTCTGATATCCCTTCTCTATGCTTTGGAAGAAGGATGGGATATAGTACTAGTCATTGTTGTATTACTTAATAGTAATAGTAATCATCATTGTTCTCCTCAAGTACTGAACCCTCCCTGCACAGAAGGTTTCCTGCATTCTTTTTAGTTCCCCTTCAGCCCCTTCTGGTCTCTGAAAAGATTATTACTGAGGTCATGGGATATATGCAGTTGAACAACTGAGCAGGGCAGTGAGTTGGAGTGATGAAATATCAGGAGATGAAATCCATCTCTTTCCCCAGTGGTGCTGCACTTGCAGAAGAGGAAGGAGGAACAATTTCACCCCCTTGCTCTTCCTCAATACATTCCTCTACCCTGCAGAGCCAGAAAGGGCTGTAGGAACACAGAGGAGCATGAGAAAACTCTGTATTCTGTGCACAGAAACAGGATATTGCATAATAATAGTAATAATAATAATAGCAATAATAATAGTAACAACAACTACAACAACAACAACAATAAGCCATTATTTAATATGTGCCATTAGAACTGTGATGAAACATACTTCAGAGTTCTAGATTCTGACTTCTCTGATATGTTGAGCTAGGCAGGTTTTCAGCAGGTAGGGTTTGATTGAGTGATTTTATTTGGGAAGGCAGCATTGGGCTTGTCCCTCAGAGAAATGCCAATAGTCTTATTGAAATGTTTAACTTCCTGAGGAATTCCTCCCTAGCAAACCTGCAGATGATGTTCATGAAAAGGAACTTTCAAATTCATCACAAATGTCACGTTAGGTGAAATTCAGTGACATCTTTAGGCTAAAGGATCTCAGCAGGTGCTAGGAAAGACCTTCCTGTGCCTGAAATCCTGGAGAGCCATTGACAGGCAGAAGAGAGAATACTAAGCTAGATAGAAGGCATTTTCATGTGGGGGCATTTGTGTAATTTTCATACAAGGCATCTGGGCCTGCACTCCGGCGCTGGGGCCACTCACGCCAGCGTTAGGGTTGCCAACTGCCAGGTAGTAGCAGGAGATCTCCTGCTAATTCAACTGATCTCCAGCCGGTACAGATCAGATCACCTGGAGAAAAATGGCCACTTTGGCAATTGAACTCTATGGCATTGAAGTCCCTCCCCTCCCCAAACCCCACCCTCTTCAGGCCCTGCCCCCAAAATCTCCTGCCGGTTGCGAAGAGGGACCTGGCAACCCTAGCTGGCATGCACCGTCCAGGCGCCGGCGGTGTGGGCCCCTGCGCCGGCGGAGACCTTCGTCAGCCTCCTAAGGCCTTTCGCTGCAGCCGCCATCACATTTCAGGAATGCGCTGTTAGTCCTCTAGCCTTGTACACACAACATTTGTGGGCTCAGGGCAATGTGTAAAACAGAAAAAAGGACTAAGACACTGGCCCATCCTCCCAGGGCTAAATTTCTTGCCGGGTTGGTTTCTGGCCTAAACACTTGTCCTAGTACTGAGAAATTAGTATTTTTGTTAAATGACTCATATGGGATTGTTTCTTATAGGACCTCCCTGTATGCTCTGGTGGCAAAGAAAATAAGGTCCATTATGGTTGCTAAGAGAGCTGATCCTTCAAGTTGATTTTAATGGTTGTAAGGTCTCATTGGCCGATTGGAACACCCCTGCAATTTTTAGCTATTATAGCTCTATACGTATCAATTTAGCATAGTTTTAATATATATTTATTATCAATCTAGCCTTTTTAACCTAGTATTTTCCTTTTATTATGTATTTGTGGTATTGTTGACATGTTTGTAATGGCCTAAGGCTTCCCTGGCCCATCCCTTTCCAACTGCATCCATTTCAGTCCTTTACACATGGACTCAGCACCTGAGTAATTTACATTCAGGTCTTCCTGTGCTACTTCTTCTCTTTCTCTCTCTCCCCCCCCCCTTTCTGTGATTTTGATTATTATTTAAAAAAAAAAACAATTCCCTGTGGAAAGATTTTTCACACTATTTGCATCTGATGGAGTAAGCTCTGCCTCAAGAAAGCTAATGCTGGAATAAAGTTGGTTAGCCATAGAGTCATAGAATGATAGAGTTGAAAGGGACAACCAGGGTCATCTAGTCCACCCCCGGGCACAATGCAGGAAATTCACAACTACCTCCCCCCCACACCCTCAGTGACCCCTACTCCATGCCCAGAAGATGGCCAAGGTGCCCTCCCTCTCATGAGCTGCCTATGGCCATAGAATCAGCATTGCTGACAGATGGCCATCTAGCCTCTGCTTAAAAACCTCGGGGGAAGGAGCACTTACCACCTCCCGAGGAAGCCTGTTCCACTGAGGAACCACTCTAACGGTTAGAAAATTCTTCCTAATGTCTAGACAGAAACTCTTTTGATTTAAAGGTACGTCAAAGTCTTCCAGTCTTAAAGGTGCCATTTGATTTCTATTTTATTTTGTTACAACAGATTAACGCAGCTACCCTCAGGAAACTGTACGCTTGCAGATTAGGGGTGGGAATGGTGCGATTGAACGTAGGCAGGGGAAGAGCCAGCATGCTCAATTCTGTGTCCCTTCTTGTGTGTGTTGTTCTGTATCCACATATCTAGGGTTGCCAACCTCCAGGTACTAGCTGGAGATCTCCTGCTATTACAACTGATATCCAGCTGACAGAAATCAGTTCCCCTGGAGAAAATGGCCACTTTGGCAATTGGACTCTATGACACTGAAGTCCCTCCCCAAACCCTGCCCTCCTCAGGCTCTGCCCCAAACCTCCTGCCGATAGCAAAGAGGGACCTGGCAACCCTACACATATCTCATGAATATAGAGCTAGAGTTTCCCCTACAAATTATGGACAGGGCTCTGTACATTTCGTTTCTATAAAACAGTCAGACTGGCTTTCAACTCACGGAACTGGAGCATTGAGCTGCTATTTAAATGACATATATTGGAGCCATTCAGCATAAACGACATGAAGTGTGCTGCCTGCTTTACTAATCATATACAAAATATATGTCTAGTTATGCGTTTACCAGAGAAGGATGAACATTTTTGTTCAACCAGTTCTTAATAACTCTGACATGCAACCCCCAAGAGAAGCATTTTTGTGATGTTTTATTAATTAACATATTTAAGGAGTTCAAAAGAGAATAATGTATTCCCTGCCAGTCGCACATTTTTTAGTGGAGTAAAGGGGGGGGGGGAGAGACACAATAAAAAAACCCTTCATCCAATTTGAAAGATCTTTTATGTATATATAAGAGAAGAAAGGCTTTATTTCTGTACCAATTTTACTAAATCATTTGTCACCCGAGATGTTGGAGTTTAAATTGCATTTATATTTCTGTTCAATTATTGCTTCACTATGACTCCTCGTTCTGTCCTTGTCCCTAAATGGTTTTTTACAACAAAATATGATATCAGAATAAGTCAGTCTAATGTTCCTTATTTGGGGCTAGGATTCTGCACGGGGACAAAATATGACCAGAGGGGCAGCAGTGGGCTTTTGAGCTTTATGTCATGTACTGCAGCAGTATAAAAGAGCAAGGGTCTAGGAGCAACCTAAAGACTAACTAAAGACAACCTAAAGACTAGGAACAACCTAAAGAAATGTTGTTAGTCTTTAAGGTGCTACTAGGCTCTTGCTCTTTTCTACTGCTACCGACAGACTAACAGGGCTACCCATCGTGATCTATCTGTCATGTACTGGTTAGCCCAAAGGGGTCCCCACAGGCTTCTGCTTAACTTGGCTAGTTGCATGCACCTTGTTTTTTTTTTTTTAATAAATTTTTATTGATTTTTTAAAACTATAAATTCTCCATAATTTTGACAACAATGTAAAAATAGTATCACAAGCACAATTATATTAATTGTTGTCTTAATTACCATTAAACATAAAAATAAAACGACTTCCCCATCACCTCCATCTACCTCTTAATAAAGTATTATTATCCTTCGTTAACATATACTAATCCTAGCATTAATTTCATTCTAAAGTTTCATGTTTTATAAAGTTTTACATTCTGGATCAGAATAAAAAGTAACCTTCCATTATTCCCAGATCTTGTACATTATCACAATGATTCCTTCAATTCTCCCCTTTTCCCTAGTTTCTCCAACTCCACCAGTTCTAACATTAAAATGATTTAATCCCTTTATTCTGAAACCTTTGTCCCTTTCCATTTGGCTGCATCAAATTGCAGCCATTATAACATAAATTTAATCATACTAAACAACATTCTCTCCAGTATTTTAGGGATATTTCCTGTTTAATCAATCTTATTAGTTGCATGCACCTTGTTAACCACCATCAACATATTTTATTTAATTTGAATATGGCCAAGTGTCATGGACCAGAGAATGGAATCCTCCTTGTCAGGAACTGAGGTGGAAGACAGAGGAGGAAGAGGATGAGCACCTGACACCACCACTAAAAAAGGCAGCTGAGATACCTCCAGGAGCCCCCTTTGATGTGCAGTAGGAGCCCCAGGAGCCAAAGTCAACCTTCTCACTAGGGTTGCCAACTCCGGGTTGGAAATTACCTGGAGATTTTGGGAATGGAGCCTGGGGAGGGTGGGGTTTGGAGAGGGGAGGGACTTCAATGGGGTATAACGCCATGGAGTCCACCTTCCAAAGAGGCCATTTTATCTAGGTTAACTGATCTTTGTTGCCTGGATATCAGTTGTAATAGCAGGAGATCTCCAGCCACTACCTGGAAGCTGGCAACCCTCCTTGTTACCCTGGTATACAGCCCTGCCTTGTGAACCCTCCACCCTGGACCCCACTGCAGCACCTGAGGTATCTCTCCAACTGACCCCTTGAGGCCAATTTAATTTCCTTTTATCTGTTTTGAATCTCTCACCCTCCAGCTTCAGCAGATGACCCCATGTTCTAGTATTATGAGAGAGGGAGAAAAGCTTCTGTGTGAACAAAAAGTCAGATTGAATAGTAAACAGCATAAGGGTAAATGGGTAGCTAAGTGTTTTATGTCTCCAAGGTTGAATGAAATGCTCTGGCTACCAATACTTTTACCAGCAATTCAAGGTGCTGTTTTGACCTTCTGGAGCCAGAGCACCCCAAGAACCCTATAACAATGTACTGCCCTATAACAATGTACTACACTTATGACTGAGAAGTGCATGATATGTATATATGTGCATTTACTGATTTCATTTCATTTTATTGCTTCAAGAACACCTGGCATATTTTTTGAGAAAACCCAGCTTTAGAGCATGTTCAACATACACCACAAATAGTTAAATCTGCATAAGCTCCAACTGTCCCTATTTATTGGAGATGGTCCCTATTTTTTGCGACCCTTCCTTCATCTGTCCTTGTCCCTGTTTTGCCCCTGTGTTTGCCTTGTTGTGTGTGTGGATAAACATTGTGTAACTGTGGGGTATTCTTCATGGATATTTGCTGCTGTTTCGACGCTGTTTTGCCTCGGAGGCAAATTTTGGTTATTCACTGCAGAGCCGTGTTTTCCCCGACTGAGCAAAATAAGCCGGTTTAAAAGAGAGGCAATCCAAACCACTTCTGAGCCGTACTTTCCAGTAAAAGAGCATTTTGTTGCTCGGATGCCCATGAAGAAATGTTTGCTTCGCTCCCCTGACGTCTCCTTTCTCCTCCCCCAAGAACGGTGATTGGCTGCCCCTCTTCAGAAGGGTGATGGGGGTTTTGGCTTGGATTTGCCGCTCTCAGGATGCCCCTCCCCAACACACACACACATAGGATCGCACCGGCTGGAGGGAGACCCAGAGCAGACTGGCTGCCTCTCTTCAGAAGGGTGACGGGAGTTTTGGCTTGGATTTGCTGCTCTCATGGTCCCCCCCCCACACACACACATAGGATCACACCGGGTGGAGGGAGACCCAGAGCAGACTGGCTGCCCCTCTTCAGAAGGGTGACGGGAGTTTTGGCTTGGATTTGCTGCTCTCGGGATGCCCCCCCCAAACACACACACACAGGATCATGGGAAGTGTGGGCGGGATTAGGCGGATTTGGAGCGGTGAGTCATGAGCGGCAGCAGACGTAAGCAGCGCAGAGAAGTGCGCTGTTTCTCCCGTGAAAAATTGGGATGGGGGGTGAATCTGCACTGCCATGAAAAAGCTATTTAAATCAGTTTATTATTTGCTCCGATTCAAAACCGAAGCAAAATCCACCGTGAAGAATACCCCAGAGAGTTACTTCCGTTGATCTTTAGGGTTTAGCACCCTCACAGGTGATGGCTGCAGTGCAGATGTGTCTTGTCTCCAATGTGTATGTGCATGAACAGTAAAATGCCCTGCAGTAGTCAACCTGCCATTTCATATACTGAAATATATTTTGAACAATGCATATGTTCAGACAATTGCATTATTCTAATATGTTTTAGCTGAAAGAGAAAACACTGTCTTGACGGTTAAGTCAATGGATAGGGAGGTTACTGCAGAGCAAATGAATACAGCACACAACCAACGGAGCAAAGTCTTTAGGAATATGCTATGGACGAGAGAGTTGAACTCATGCAGCTGCCCTATACTGAGTCAGACCATTGGTCTATCAAATTTAATGTTGTGTACTCTGATTGGCAGTGGCTCTCCAGGGTCTTTAGCAGAAGACTTTCACCTACTCCCTGAACAGTGGGGGTGTTACAAGAATGTCCCTCCTTTCAACTGTAAGATGTTGGGGAGATATGAATCTTAGCCCCTTGAAAGTGGTTATTATTCCAGGATAACCCCCACACTTGGGTGCCTAAGGCATGAACATTTTTGGCTGTAACGATATGAAAGGGGCTATTAGATGCCAATCAGTAGCACTGTGTTTCCTGCATGGAACAATGCAAATGGAACACACTTCCTCTGGGCTGGAAGGAAAGACTATAACAGTGAGGATGCTCTTTGAGAACCTGTTCTTTAAAATAAAAACTCATGGATACTTTGCAAAGTACAGAATCCAATTCATACTCGAGGGGGAGTCTTCCTAATCAATGCTGCTGCCATAAAGTATTGGCCAAATAAGGACTGTAAGGACAGGTTCTTCCCATTTGCAACAATTCTAAATGCCTGATCTCAGCCACTGTTCTGGATTTCCCCATGCTAATACTTTTCAATTTAAATAAAAATTTCAATGAAAGCCAGCTTCAATCCCCTTTGTACATGCTGCCCTCTCCGGTCCCATTAAATCCATGAATGCATAACATGGAAAGGAAAAGTGGCTGAGAAAGGTCTCTTTCAAGCATTTGCTTGGCAGCCCCTCTGACACTCTATCTCAGTCTTATGTGTCGCCACTCGCCATCTGTCATTGCTGGATTTCTATCCTACCCTCCCATTTCCTAAGTATGGAGAGTTGCATTCCCATCTCTTTGAAAGTTATTGAGAGTAGGGATGTTCCAACCCCCACCATTCTGGCTCACATTTTTTTTCACCCATCACAGAGAGGGAGCTGATTTTTGGATGGACTGTTCATCTGGTCATTGACTCCTTTATGGCTGCTCAGCAGGTTGCTTCAAGAATTCCTTCTGAATGGTATAATACCATAGAATTGGCTCATTGTACATGCGAGTTATGTCATATTCTGATGGAGACCACTTTCCCCAGTCCTTACTGCACCATTGCTCCACTCAGTGGGAAGTTGTTTAAAAGGACAGTTCAATCAGTCCCAAATCATATAAATCAGTTAGGAAAAAAATGCTGTCTTTAGAAACAAAACCCTGTCATTCAGTATTCATCTAAGTGGTCCTTGGCAACAATAATGGCTGCCAATCTGTTTGCATCATGGTGTTTTCATGCAAGCACAGCTTTCGTATAACCCAACACAAACCTGTTCAGCCGGCATTCAAGACCAAGTGATCAGATCGCATCTGATCATCACAGTGGAACATGGTAAATTTGACTGTCCAACATGTTCATCACAAAATTCATAGCCTCTCTAACAGAGAAGCCTATATTTGAGCCATTTCTCTTTAGGCAGTCTTGTTGTTGCTAACGCGGGATGGCTTACACAATGGGCAGAATCCAGTGGTAAAGCTTTTCATGACCTATACCAGGGGTGTCAAACATAAGGCCTGAGGGTGAGATCCGACCCATCAAGAGCTCTTATCTGGTAGTGGTTGCATGTTGGAATACTCTTCCACAGATATCCCTTGGATATGGCAAATGAGCACGTTAGGGGAAGACTTCCACCTCCCATGAAACTTCCCCATGAAATGCTTGCTTTCTAGATGTATCGGGAAACATGCCAGCATGGAACCCCTCCCCCCCTCAGAGTCAGAAGGAGACTAGTCTTTACCCTATGGCTTTTCTGCTGACTATAGTATCAACATTCTGGGAACATCAAGGATGACATTGTTAGAGGAGCTGAGGATGTGCTCTGGCAAGGATGAGGAGTAAGTGGGATGATCATGACAGAGCACAGCTGTGCTGTCATTTATAGCTTCTATAGGACTTGAAGGATGGATTGCTGATCTGGCATACGGCTTTCATGACACATTTGTGCAGACTGCAGCAATTGCTAGAATTTCACCCAGGTAGTGAGCATGCCCTTTCCTTTTTTACCAGTATAGCCCAAAGGAAAGTATTGATATGTCAACAGTTCTATTCCTATCTCATTCTGCTTTTCTGAATTTTTTTTCCCTTGAAGGATCCTGGGTTGGTAGCTATAACTTTGTTTTTGTTTGTTTGTTTCATTTGTTCATGTGCATGTCTCCTAGATTTAGCCCTTGTTTAAGCTCTACAGAACTGGGATGGTTTAAAGGTTGCCCAGTGTGCTTGTTTCTGGGAGCTTTTGGCTGCAGCTGAGTAACTCTTAAGACTGATTAAAGACATATATAAAATGTCTAATGAAAATGGCTTGAATTTGATACATATTGAAAAGCCCCATATCCTGACAGCTTTTACGTGAGCACCACAAATGGTTGTTTGTTTTTAAGTTTTACAAAAGTTTCAGAAGAGTCGGGATTTTGAAAGGCCCCAAAGAAAAACAACCAGTTCTATAGTGGTGGGTTCAAACCTGTCCTACTGATTTTGTTGGCCCAGAGTCAGCCCTTTATATGAAGACAAAGTGTGCTTTCAGTGAACTTAAATGGCAGTGATCTTCTAAAGCTGGTTGGGTTAGCTCATTTCTACTGTCTTCCAGCTACACCGGAGATCTTCATACTGTCTTCCCTCAGGGAATTCTTTCCCAATCAAGGTTTCAGCCAAAGAATCCTTGAAAGTCTGCCATGGAATCCTAGCACATTCAGAAGTTTCCAATGCATGTTCTGAGGCACTGGCCAGGTTTGTTGAACCTCATTATTACCCTGAGCGAATGCTCTCTGGAATATGCCCAACACTCCAAGGCTACACAGTACAGGGGAAAACCTGATAACTTTAGACAAGAGGGGTTTCAAGAAGTTTGAACATCATTTTATTTTTTCATTATTAGGCGTATTCTCTAGAAATGCCTCAGTGTAGCTTACTGCGATTAAAGAGAGCAGAGTGTCATAAAATAAGGGATAACAGTATAGGCATAAAGCAGGAGCACATGACATCAGCACCGATCTCTACCACATAGTTACATTTTTTGAGGGGAAATTGTTGATTTCCTCTTGTTCCTCATCCATAAAATAAGGGGAAAAGAAGGTTTCAGTTTATCACATCTGGTGGTTGGCAGAAACAGAGCAAAGTTGTCATGCTTTATGGTGTTTGTTTTTTAATGTGTCGTATCTATTAGGGGTATGGGAAAAGTTGGATTTGGTCCTCGTGTCTTTTTAAAACTTTGAGCTGTTTTCCTTGATATTTGAATTAAAGCCGGTCAAATTGGGAAATCAATCTAATAGGCATTCTCATTGGTTTCAAGAGGGAAAAAACATGTCCAGGTGGAAACCTGCCCATCTGGAATGAAATTCTCAGGACATGTCTTTGCCACCAAGGGGTCCTCCTTGCCAAATAGCAAGCAGATAGAAAACATACACCCCAAATTCTGCTTTGGAGAGCAAATCCATGCAGATTAGGAATATTTACGAGCAAGTTTGTTTTCCTAGTTGTTGGGATGTTTGTGCAGTTGTGGGGGTAGAAAGGGAAATCTGTGTTGTTGTTTTGTGTATGTGTGTGTGTTTTTTAACAAACCCAGAAAATACAGGGGAGCGAAACCCTGGAATACCCACACACACCTGCATACTTTACCTAGCTGTATGGGGGGGGGGGGGGAAGCAAGGTTTGCTCCACTTACTGGTGCACTTTGGTTTTGTGTAGCAGTAGATTCTCCTTGCTTTACATGAGAACTCATGCATATCATGTTGCACAAAGGCTGCTTTAAGATACAAAAGATTTCTGGGAGATCCCAGTATCTTTCTCTTGCATAGTGAAATAATCTGTTCCTTCATGATATCTAACATGGATGTTCTCTCTCTCTCTCTCTGATTGTTTCCTCTTTATTATTGTGTTGGAAATTCTATCATGGTGATGAGGAAGTCTTAGGCTTTTGCTTCTATACATAAACAGTTTTCACTGCAGGCCGGCAAAAGAGCAAAGTCTGATCTCTCCCTGCATCCCTCCAGTATCAGTAACTCTGCTCATCTTCCAGTATGTTTAAGCAACTGCCCTGTCCCTACTGGAGTAACTGGGCTGGCTTCCTATCTTGAGGGAAGAAGAAAAGATGTAACATATGTCTCCATGCTTCTATATGCCCTGCCTACCAACCAACAGCTAAAGCAAAACCTTGGTTAACAAGATCAACCCCTAGAGTTGCCAGCTCCAGTTTGGAAAATACCTGGAGATTTTTGGGATGGAGCCTGAGGAGGATGGGGTTTGGGGAGGGGAGGGACTTCAATGCCATAGAGTCCAATTGCCAAAGTGGCTATTTTCTCCAGGTGAACTGATCTCTGTCGGCTGGAGGTCAGTTTTAACAGCAGGAGATCTTCAGCTAGTACCAGGAAGTTGGCCACCCTACCAACACGATAGATTTTTTTAAAATAGGAACATAAGATTCAGAAAGTCTTTCCAAAGCAACTGAGGTAGTGTAATGATTGATGAAAAGTGGAAATGCCATGCACAGTATTGCCACTTTAAAAAATCCTGTTTGGCAGGAAAATTGGCGAACAGTTCTGGTTGGATGATGCCCCTCTTAGGCATACATCTGCATCATTTTCACACCGTACTGCCCCTCCCACTTATTGTTGCTTAGGGAGATAAAACTAGACAGCAGACTTCCAGAATAACTGAAAGATTAGGAAGGTTTCCAACCACTCTTGGATGTTGGAAATGATTCTTTTCATATTTGGAATATTTACAAATGGGCATAGTTCAAGTCAGATCTTGATTAGTAAAGTCCAACTGCACGTCCATATAATAAATGAATGATTGTGACAGTTTATTACAGACCCTAGCACAAAACCTGTTTTGTCTGTCATCCCAATATAATTATCCTTTGAAATTGCTTGTAATCTTAGCTGATCTATGTTGCACCCAATCAAGAGTAATTACACCCAAGCCAGTATGCCATTGCCAATTTGGCAATAGTATGAGCTCCAGAATGAAGGATATGCTTATCGTGTCGTATCAGAGCTCGTATCGTATTTATATTGCTATTACAGGAGAAATGCAAGCCCGTATCCTATTTGTGTCATTCAAAGTAGCTGCAATTTTGGTGGAAGGCTCTAAGAACATTGTTTGGCAATATTTCTTAAATCTATTTCCTGGTCATTATGCTGCGGCACTTTCCCATTTAGCTGCTGCTCATTTTATTCTTTCCTCCCACACTCATTATTCTCTTTTTATCTTTACTGAGCTGCATTTGGCATCTATTAACCTAGGTACTTCAAAGCACATATATAAACAAAATCAAGGCTGCATCTGTGCAACCGTGAGGGCGGGGGGACACTCCCCACATAGTCTATCTTTGCAGAACAAAAAAGATTAGTTTAGTGTTATACTATGCAAGGGTACTCTTAGGCAATAAGGAAACTTATAAATCAGCTTTCTACCTGCAGGCTGATGCTTCATCTTATGTATTGCAAATTTAACATTGAATGTCATTGCGGTTTAATGGCACTAATCTTATTAGCTGCTCCAGACACTTGTGTAGACACAAAGTGTAGACACTTTGCCTACAGTAGGCTTATTATGGGGGGGGGGGTGTCACAATATTGATAGTGTGGTAACTGTTGTCTCCCCAAAGGTTGGTGGCATATAACCAATATTTAAATGTGGGACTTGCATGTGTTGGGGGGAAGAACTGAGGAGAGGGAATGGGATGAAATCACCCTGCCCTATCTGAATTGCAAGCACCAGTTCCACTGCCACAACAGGCAGGAGTGCGATTTTGCCATTTCCCCCTCCTCGGTGCATCCCTCCCTCTAGCTGGAGATCTCCTGCTATTACAACTGATCTCCAGCCAATAGAGATCAGTTCACCTGAAGAAAATGGCCCCTTTGGCAACTGGACTCTATGGCATTGACGTTTCTCCCTTCCCCCAAACCCTGCTCTCCAGGTTCCACCCCAAAACTCTCCCGCTTATGGCGGAGAGGGACCTGGCAACCCTAGTTGTGTCCAAGGGCAGCCACACATACAGCACATTGCAGTAATCCAACCATGAGGTTACAGAAGCATGGATCAGCACGTCAAGATTGGCAAAGTCTAGGTAATGAGACAGTTGGTGAATCAGATGCAGGTGACAGGAGGTGCTCCTCACAACTATGCCAACCTGCTTTGCAAAAGGCAAGGCACTCCATGAGCACCCCAAGCTTTCAATCTGTTCTGAAAAAGCCAACCTCATTCCATCCAGGACAAGTGGATTCGGTCCCTCTAGAATATCAGCCTTCCCAACCAGCATTACCTCTGTCTTGTCTGGATTCAGCTTCAGTTTCTTCTTCCTTAGCCACCTCATCACAACCTCAAAGCCCCAGTTCAGAAGCAAGATGGATATATCTGGAGACATAGATAACAAAATATAGAACTGAGTGTTATCTGCATATTGATGACACCCCATCCCAAAGCAGCAGACCCTTCACCCAATATTTGTGATCTTTAAGGGGTCCCCTACATTTCTAAAGATAGCCCCAGGTAGTGATGGCAGTTGTGTGTGTTTTTAAATTCCATTTATACTCTGCCATTTCCCAGACAAGCTGGGCTCAGGTACCAAATTGTATCTGGGTTCAAGTAGGGTGCAAACTGGCAAGCAGTAAAGTCCTTTAACCCACACAAGCATTACAAAATCCAGCCTGTTCCTGCTCCCTGTCCCCCACAACTACATCCATATCCCCTCCTGTAACAGAGGTTTATATTGAAATAGAAGACTGTGTTGCATTCTGGCTGACCAAGGCAGGGTCAGCCGCAACCAGGCTGGCTTACTGATCGCAAAGAGCATAATACCCATCTTGAGTCAGGCAAATGGCAAAAAAACCCTCCAGAAACATTAGATTACTATAAGCTTAAACATGGCTAAGCTAACAAGCCCATGTAAAGCATTACAATACTTCTAAAGAAACAGTCACATCTGGATTTGAGGTTTGGCAAATCTCATGTGGAAAAAAAAAGAATTCTGTGATTTTCAAGTCATCACCTGCATTGCCTTTATGTACGAGCTCACAGTTTGACCTTGGCACATGGATGAAATCACATCTTCTCAAATCATCTGAGAGGTCACAGTGGAACAAAGGTATGGTCTTGATTCAATCTGATGTATAGAGAATATGGTCAGAGAAGATAGGATCTTGCGTATGTACGTGCTCCATAATTTAAGTGTAATGGTCAAGAAGGTTCTGCCTGTATCACCTGCAGCCTGATTTTATCTAATACGACGAGTTATTCCCAAATAACTATTTCCTGGGGGGGGGGGGAATGTATGTGTGACCTCATTTTAAGATGCCATCAACTTTCTGTGAAACTTTCTAGTATGAATGAACTCTTTTCCTTTCATTGCTTGGTTCTGTTCCTTATACTAAAGAAGTCAGCTTGACTGAACTTTTAACATAGCTTAAAAAAAAGCCTTTTCAGAGAATTTTCTCCCCTCAAGCAATTCATGGAATAAAAAGAATGTCTAAAAGAACAATATATTCGCTGGAGCCTTTGATAATTGACATGCTTCTGCTTCCACAGGGGTATGCCTATTAAGAGAATCCCGTTATTTCTCTGTTGCTACCTTACGTTGGTCGTAACTTTCTCCATAATCATTGATAGGAGGTCTGTTGAGTCATCGTACCATATTAAAAGCATAATAGCAAGATAAATTTATGCATGACCTTTCTTATTTAATGTACTCTGCTTGTTTAGTTACTCTGGACACTTTCTCTTATACTACTGTGGCTTCTCACCATGACTTAGTGGGAAAGCACATTTTTTGTATGCAGTAGGTCTTTAATATCTGAATTTCAGGACTTCATGGGTTGGATCTGAACAAATGTGGTTTCGAAGAGTCATTTTAGCCTACTGGTCAAAACTGTGATAATATAGTTTGCCAAATAGATTAATCTTTGAAATCAATAATGATGCCAGTTCAGAATTTTGAAGGTTTTTTTTTTTTGGGGGGGGGGTGTCTAATGTTGTAGCTGTTGGATGAACATTTTTATGCTGATGAGTCATAATGATTGGCCAATGGGTATGAATTGTTAGGAGATAATCTCCTGATATCTGTGAGAATCCACAAGAGTTTAGAGGAGGTTACCTTTCCTAATTGAGGGGAAAGGTCAGGTTTGGACAGAGAAAAAAGGCAGGATTGGATCCAGCCATCTTTTTTTACTCAGTCTCACCCAATACCCCTCCTTACTGCATCCCCTAAGGATTTATTTTTATATGCAGGTCCCATGATTCCCAGCATAGCCTCTTTCTTGGTGGTCAGGGGTACCCCTCCTTTCTTTTTCACCAGCAGAAAAGCTGGTTGGATCCAGCCCATAGACAGTTGTGAGTTGTGCTCTACTTTTGTCAGTAGATAAAACAAATACTGCAAAAATGCTACAAGATTCCAATGCTCCCTGTCCTCCAAAGTGGGGGGGGGGAGAGTAGAGCCTTTAAAAACAACCCTTAGAGCCTCTTAAAAAAATAGAGGACCATCTTCTAACTGCTTGAATAAAAGTTGAAGTGACCCAGAGGTCTGAACAATAAGAGTAATTGAATAAGAACAAAGGGCCAAATCACACACAATTTGTGTCTGTAAGGTTAATTTCTCATTCGTCACTGAAAAATTGTCTCACAGTATAATGCAGATGCCAAAGCAGTGGGAAACATTGTGAAATGCACAACTGAACTTGGACAATTTAAAATAAATTTGGAGGAAGGATATGGGTTCCCTGAACTTAATAGAACATCAAAGAAAAAACATGTTTATCCATTCCTAGTCATATATTGAATAACTGGCAGGCAGTCGAAGGATCTGATGTAGCAAGTGTTAGAAAAGACCCTTATCTTCCTGCCGAGACACTTCCAGTCAGAACACTGGGATGGCCTGAGTTGGTATAAGGTAGCTTCATATGTTCATCTGGAGTTAATGTTTTTGAATTTTCACTTCCCCCCTCACATTTTATACTACTGATGATCTGTACAGTACATTAATTCAAAAATAATCTGGATCTCACATACAATGCACCCACAGGCACCAGAAATCAAGAGAGGTGAGAAATCTGTGGCAAACATATGCACATATGCCCAAAACAACAACAATAGCAACAACAACAACAGTAATGAAGAAGAAGAATGGAGGCTGGCTAATATATAAGCTCCAATTTAGAAACAAGACCAGATAATTTAGAACTCAGAAGTCCAGGGACTATGTATGGTGCGCTTGCATAGATTTACCTGTTTTATGGTTACTCTGTTTATAAAACACAAACCGAAAAATGCAGAATGAGAAGCAGCCTTTGGTATCAATCTAATACTTCTGCTGACATAATAATAATGGAAAAAAGAGGCACTTGGTACTAATGAGGGTACAGCAGTTCAAAAAGGATAAGTACCAATATTCTATAATGCAAAACAAAACTTTAGTGAGAGTGAACAAAGTGCAAGGGTGAACTGAGACACAAGTCAACAACACAATACAATAAACATATACATAGCTCTCAAGAAGTCTTCAATGTAGTCGTCTGGAATTAATAAGCTAGTCCAAAATATTATTCATTCATGAATGTTCTTAAAAAGACGGTGGAAGTGATCAAATCGAAACGCAGTCCGGATTAACTTAACGTTTTCACCGCCGCAGCGGCGGCTTCATCAGCGCACCGTTTAAATGATGGGAGATAAGGCTCCTCTATAAATGCAATAAATAAATAAATATTCTTTCATGCTTACAATAAATAGGTTAATTTAAACATTGCACAATAAAACTTAAAAAAGAACAAAATTCTGCCTGACATACCTTAATACCAAAGTAATTAATTCTCTGAAAGTATCAAGGGAATTCAAAAGCGCTCGAAAGGCTGCTCCATTCAAAGTCAGATGATGAGGTTACAGGTGAAGTTAATTTATACATAGTTATCTAACACAACAACCTTAGAGGGAACTTAACTTAAAGTGACACATCAATAATTTAAGCCACTGGCATATATAATTGTAAAATTGAAAGGATGCTATAAAAAGCAAGACAAGTCCATTTCGTTATTAAGCCCAAATGGAGAATAAGATTTAAATAAATGTATAAAGCGCATTTCTTGTTGTAATAAAATCTTTTGTACATTTTCCAAATCAAATTGATTGCCTTTGTAAGTCCAGATTACAAAAAAGCGAATGTCTTCTTCGCTGTGTTTATTGTTAATAAAGTGCAAAGTGAGGGGGGCATCTAAAACCTTTTGTCTAATCCTAGATTTATGCTCACCTATCCTAAGTTTAACTTGGCGAATCGTGCTGCCCACGTACAGCTTTCCACATTTGCATGAGACGCAGTAGACACATTTACTAGTGGAACAGTTTGAAAATTGATTTAATGTAAAAGTAAAATTTGAGGTAGTTGATGTAAAAGTTTTTAGGGGCAATTTATAGAGGAGCCTTATCTCCCATCATTTAAACGGTGCGCTGATGAAGCCGCCGCTGCGGCGGTGAAAACGTTAAGTTAATCCGGACTGCGTTTCGATTTGATCACTTCCACCGTCTTTTTAAGAACATTCATGAATGAATAATATTTTGGACTAGCTTATTAATTCCAGACGACTACATTGAAGACTTCTTGAGAGCTATGTATATGTTTATTGTATTGTGTTGTTGACTTGTGTCTCAATTCACCCTTGCACTTTGTTCACTCTCACTAAAGTTTTGTTTTGCATTATAGAATATTGGTACTTATCCTTTTTGAACTGACATAATAATAATGGCTTGTATTCTGTCTGATTCAGATGATGAAGGAGCAGTCCCTCCATTTCCCCCATTTCAATGCAAACCCCCACTTTGTCCCCATGCTTATAGGTTTGCAGACCTCCATGAGCAAAATTTCCTGTTCCCTGTTTTTCCTCAGAAAATCCAAAGGAAAAAGAGATGGAGAGATTATAAAAAAATAATCTCTAGTTAAATATAATAACTAGTTAGCTTTCAGTAATTAATTAATCCACATCTTGGGCAACTGCTGGTGATGTACAGCTGCAAAGATCAGAGTGCCAGGTACTGTAATCTTAAATCCATTCTCCTCAGAAGAAATCCCATTGAACAAAATGAACATCTGGGGTAAACTTCTGATTATTCTGAGTATTTTTGAGTAATAGAACTTGACTTGGCTGTGTGGGAAATGTGCAAGCGCGGAAAGCCAGCTGCGCTATACTGTATGGTTAGGAAGGAATATGGTGAAGGGATTCAGTGAGGCTACCTGTTGAACACCAACAAACCTCAACGAATGATCGAACAGATGGCCGAAATATCAGGTCCCTGTTCATGAGGAGCAACCAGGATGTGAGATTAACTGGTGAGTGTTTGAGCATCCCTTCCAGTATTTACCAGCCCAGCAAGGGATTTTTTTAAATACTTGATAACTTCATTCAAGACTCTTTGGGTTTTCTCCCTATAACTAAAGAAGTAAGCAGGTGCCAGGAAACATCTTGGTGAATGTCATGGCACCCATGGGCACCGTACTGGGGGTTACTCATATAGATCCTGAGAAAGAAAACAGTTAGATTGGAGATTGACATATGACATCAACAAGGACAGATCATTAAATTAATGAGGATGAATAGTCATTAAATGAACCTACCACAACCTAGCCTTGGAGTCTTTTTCAGGGAAGGAGCAGAGTGTCACATACTGTAACTGATCAATATAATGGCATTCACATTAACCAAAAGAGGAGAGATGTCCTTTATACTAGGATTCAGATTTTTTAATTGAGGAAAAAATATTTCCTTTATACCACTATGTCCTGGGGTCTTAGGAAGAAACATCATTACATCACCAAAATAATGGAAAGGTCAGATGCAAATTTTAATAAATTAGAGAAGTTTCTCGGCCAATTTTCACCACCTCTGTTGCATTCATTTTAAATTAGTGCTCATTTTTTAAATGAAATCCTGTGACATTCACACTTTGATTAAGCATGATGAAAGTGGCGAGACAGCCGCACCTAAATCAGCCAGCAGAGCAAAACAGAGCAGGGGAGAGAAAAGAGGCACACAAATTCATCTTCTGTAAAAGGAAAACAGCATCAACAAAATGCTTGAGAGGAAAACAGAGTATATTCTATTAGCATCAAACAATGATCTCTTCTAAGAAAACACAGGCCATAACCATAGATAGCAAGGCATCAACAAAAGGATAAGCCTAAAGTTGTGTGTACAGCATTCAACCATGGGATTGGCACTGAGAGATGGTTCTGACTAGGGATGCAATGCTTGCCCTCCTTCCATTCTTTTTATTGTTTTGTACTTGACCTCTGTGCTCTGATTTGCTTATTTCTTGTTAATCAGAAAAATTCTAAAACCAGAATTGCACACAGCATGTCACAGATTTCAGCAGACTTGTATCTTCCCTATGAGCTATAGGGTTGCCTGCTCCAGGTTGGGAAATACCTGGCGATTTTTGGGGCAGAGCTCTATGGCATTGAAGTCCCTCCCCTCCCCAAACCCCACCCTCATCAGGCTCTGCCCCCAAAACCTCCCACCAGTGGCAAAGAGGGGACCTGGCAACCCGACCTATGGAGGATTTCCAGAGGTTTGCCAGTCCCTCCTCCTAGAGCAGCATTTCTGACCTCCCTCATGCTGTTCCTGGAGGATCCTCTGTCCCCCATGAGCAGCACTTGAGGGAGGGCAGTTTTGGCTGCAGAAAAAGCAAAAGAATAGAAAGTCACACTCCACAGACAGAACTGCCTTCTGCCCATCAAAATATAGAACATACTCAGTTCTCATTGGTATATAGAACATACCCACCTGGAGGCCACTAGCTATTGAGAACTGCCTTCAACTATTTTAGGGGGAAATGGTAATAAAGCCTTTTAAGTTTGCACACCTAAATGAATGCCACATACTGTTAAGGTAGGGCTTCTATTATTTAGAAAAAATTATTATGCTGATGATTTCTTAATAATCAGTCTTATCCATGACAATCTGTATTTTGAAGCTCACTTGGCACTGGGGGAAGTATTAGTGTTCTACCTTTGCCCAAATTTCCTGGATTCTAAGTTTGCAATCATTGTCACACACAATGGGGACTGTTGACATGCAGCATGGAGAGAGAGAAGAAACACATAAAACAATGTGCTCAAGAGAAATGAGATACATGACCTGAAGGGAGAAAAAAAAAAGCAAAAGGTGAGAAACGGTGCTAGTCAAATGAAAGATTCAAAGAGATTGCTAGATCAAGGCTGGAATGAACAGCACCGGCTCTGCAGTTAAGAAAGCCTAAGAGAATTTAATGAAGAGAAAAGTATTCTAGCATACAGAGCAAAAGCCACATGGACATGAATGCTAAAACCTCCCAAACTATCAACTCTGCAACCTCTAGTGATTTTAAAATAGCAGCTAGTGACACAACTACCTAATGAAGCATCCCTTCAGAACCTGGGCATCTTGATTTCATATTTCCAATATATAATGGAAATCATAATAAGTAAAACTCTATACCAAAAATGGGAGGATAGAGATCGAGGTATGAGCTATAAGACTGTTACAGCAATAATATGGAACAATAATAATATGGAGCAATGATGATGATGATGATGATGATGATGATGATATGTATTTTTGAGGGCCCTGCCCAAAGTAATACCAAATAATTCTAGGTTTTGGTGTAATTTTGTCAAAGCACATTAGTTAGGGATGATTTGGAACATTAACTAATCAACATCCACTAACTGATCTCTGGTCCAGAAGAAATTTATTCTTTAGCACTTTGTCTGGATCTTTTCACCACATTGCCTGCATGCAACACTTAAGGATGGACAGACCACCAGTTCAGCACATGGTCTCTATGTCAGCTGTGAGACGAAGCTGATTTTGTTATCGTTGTTGTTGATCAGTTAGGTTGTTTGTGAGCAGTCTGAGCCTGTTTGTTGGGTTATAGTTTTGTACTCAAACTATACAGTACATTACAGAGTAGGTGTACTGCAGGTGCATTCTCACACAGCCAATGAGAATTTTCTCCCTCCACTGCATGCCACTTGGCAGACAATTGTATACATAGACAACATTTGATTAATCAGCCAATGAATACTTAAAAAAAAACAGTTTAACCTCTTGGTGTTCATTTTAGTATGTGTTATTCAGTTTTTTGTGCAAGAGCATTTTCACACAACATTATGGGAGTGGTACTTCTACCTCATGTAATTTAATTCCCTGACTATCTAAAACTCTGGAGCTGGGCAAGCCCCCATAGGCCCCTGGACAGATTACACCTGTCCCCCACCCCCATATGACCCTGATCCAAACCATGTGTCTAATTTTATAATTTTATATTTGTACACACATACATATGTGTACCAATATAGGTGTAAAGTGGACTTCAGATTACTAACAAACAAATATAATTAGGTTGGGGAAGCTTTTGAGGATCCATTATATCAACAGTCCATCCATTACGGGGCTCAATTTCCCCCAGGGAATCTCTTTAGACAGTTGAATAAGTCTTAATTAGGGAAGTATAAATAGGCCTTTTTCATTTGTCGTTTTGTTTTGATATGTTGCAGTTGTGAGCCTTTTCGTTTTTGTGGCTGGCATCCCAATTAATTTCTTTCTTTTATAGCAGTTTCTTTGGCGTTTTATGCTATTTTGGTACCACTTTATGTCATTTTATACATAATTCATGGACCATTTATATGCAATTGATCCAAAAAGAATGTTTAAAATGATGTACATTTAACAGGAAAAATTCAGCATGAGGAAATAGTGTATGGTGCAGACATACTTGTAGCACTGCTGGATCAGACCAGGGGTCCACCTAGTTCAGCATCCTATCACACAGTTGTCCTGGAACACCAACAGAGCATAAAGGCCAAGACCTTCTTTCCCTGTTGTTGCACCAGTCTTCAGAGATTTGTGTGTGTGTGTATGTGTGTGTGTGCATGCTGTTAAGTCACAGCTGACTTATGGTGCCCCTGTAGGGTTTTCAAGGCAAGAGACATTCAATGGCAATTTGCCTGCCTCTGCAACACGACCATTGGAGATTGCCCATCCAAATTCTAACAAGGGCAGGCCCTGCTTAGTTTCTGAGATCTGACGAGATCAGGCTAGCCTGGCGCTATCCAGATCAGGGCCTTCAAAGATTTGCTGCTTCTGAATGGGGAGGTTCCCTCAAGTCACTATCGACTGGATCCAGTGCAAGGATCCTAATCTTCCTGTCTCTCCACTCCCCCTAGTAGCTTTTTCTAAACTTTGAAAAGTTTATTCCTGGGGTTGCGGGACCCAGAGGGAGTAATAGTCACACAGGATGCTGAAATAAGGAGAGGGAAGAGGACAAAATCACTCCATTCTGCCATCAGTAGGTTTGCCAGGTTCCTCTTCGCCATTGGCAGGAGGTTTTTTTTTGGGTGGAGCCTGAGGAGGGCGGGGTTTGGGGAGGAGAGGGACTCCGATACCATAGAGTCCAATTGCCAATGCGGCCATTTTCTCCAGGTGAACTGATCTCTATTGGCTGGAGATCAGTTGTAATAGCAGGAGATCTCCATCTAGTATCTGGAGGTTGGAAACCCTATCCATCAGCAGAGCTCTGCTTGTGTAAGAGGCCCCTGGAGTGATTTCACCTCTTCCCCTTTTCCACGGCAGCTTCGTGATCCAAGTGGCTCTTATTCCACCTGGGTTCTGCTTCCCCCAAAGTATACTTTTTCCGGATTTAGAAATGGCTGCTGGAGAGGAGATTTGAGAAGACCTGTGGACGACAGTGCTTTTTGCTGGTGGATTATGGGACCCTTGGCTAGTAATCATTGTGGGACTGTTCCTCCATGAATCTGTTTATAAGAACACAGATTCAAGGGAGAAGCAAAATCAGCTCAAGGAAGCGGCAGGGCTGTGAAGTTCAGCACCATCTCTCACCATAAAGTCCCCATTTGTGGATGCACATCCCATAACTTTCTTCACAGCTCTCTCTGTTTCATTGTCGGTTTCTGAACTGTTAATCTTAACCAGTGGGTTCATTTGTCACTGCTCAGCTGCATTTCTGCTAAGGGAGACTTTCCTGAGGTCTGTATTATTACATTGGCTTTATTGCAGCCACAAATAGCTGTGGGAGGGTATTGATCTTCCCCTCCTTGCTTCTTCCGATTCAAAGATCTGACCTAGATTACAACAGATAAAACTGAAAAATGTTTATGTCCATTATTCCCATAGGAGACATTTATATTTTTGTGTTGCAAGATTATCACAAAAAGAACCTTTAACAAGTTTTTGCATACATAAAACAAAAGCTTTTATAACCCTGAGGAGGCATCTTGCTGTGAAAATATATTTAACTCACTCGCATCACTATAAAACAGATAAACTTTAAATACAACATATTGTGCCAAAAGATTAGAACTGACTTTGCTTGAGTTCACCATGAGTTCAGAAATCAATGTTAACAGCTCTCCCCCCCCCCACCATTTTGGTTAAGAATACAAACCATTTCCTGTTCTCATCACACTATCTTTTTGCAAATACAGACCACAGATAAAAGGTTATGCAGGGAGGAACATAACATGCACAAATTTCATTTCCCATCTAGTAATGCCTCCTTTAACACTGTGGTTATGTCCTGAAAACAAAGGCTCAGATCCCATGACGCTGTTAAGGCTTTGTCCTGGGAGAGCTGCTGCTACCTACTTTGTCATCCCTGCAGCTCCGACTGAGGCCCTAGCTGTGCAGTTCTCTTCTATTTTACTGATGTAGTTGGGAAAAGGCTGAAGTGAGGAAGAAGGAGAGTTGTTTTTTATACCCCGCTTTTCCTCTAATTTAAAAAGTCTCAAAGAGGCTTACAATCACCTTCCCTTCCTCCCTGGCCACAATAGACACCTTGTGAGGTAGGTGAGGCTGAGCAAGTTCCGAGAGAACTGTGACTGGCCCAAGATCACCCTGCAAGCTTCATGTGGAAGAGCAGGGATCAAAACATGTTCACCAGATTAGAGTCCACCATTCATGTGGAGGAGTGGGGAATCAAACCTGGTACTA
Organism: Euleptes europaea; assembly: GCF_029931775.1. Classification (NCBI taxonomy): domain Eukaryota; kingdom Metazoa; phylum Chordata; class Lepidosauria; order Squamata; family Sphaerodactylidae; genus Euleptes; species Euleptes europaea. The sequence continues at coordinate 28,384,371 of NC_079317.1, forward strand.
TGTCTCTTCTGACTGGGTCAATCATTCTGGAAAGTCAACACACATCCACTTCCGCTTCCTCTTTTTATTTTTATTTTTAAATTACACCAGGGATGAAGAGTGCTATAATGAAACAGCTTTACAGGTGGTGTGACTGTAGACTGATATGTCAGGATGGCTTTAAATTTCTCATTCCTGATGACTCAGCTTGAAAATTAGGCTTGTCAGGCCCCGTAGCTCCACCAGCGGGAGCTTTCCAGGGCTTTGGCTGTGGCGTGCGATGCGCCTGGCACAATACATGCTTACACCCCAAGCGACGCATGCGTGCACCCCACGCGACATGCCTACGTCACTTCCGGGTTTACCTGGAAGCGACAAGGACGCTCTAGCGATCTCGGCCAAAACTCTATGGTTTCCATAGAGTTTTATGGTTTCCATAGAGTTTTATCCAAGATTGTGAGAGCGTCCGTGTGTGCACGCACATGCACGCAGTGCCCGCTGGATATCAGCTGGCCGGCAGGCAGCCCAGTGGATCGGGAGGATTTTACCCACCACCACCTGGCACTTGGCAACCCTATCGAAAATCCTAATACTGATTTCACTTCTCCCTTGTGCAAATGATCTTTATTTCTCCCATAAGATCTATGCATTTGTTCAACATTATGTGTGCATCAATAAATATAAATTATTTATTTTACACTACGTGTGTGTGTGTGTGTGATGGACTTCGTATACATATATACTGTACAAGTGGCATATTAAAAAATCACACACACCCACAATGAAGAGGGGACCTGAAACAATTGACAAGAAAGAAAAAACATGTTAAATTGCATGTTAAATTTGGAGTGGTAGTGGCAGTAAATGGGCTAGGCTGAACCAAGGATTCCAGCTATTCAACCCTGTAATTTATGAAGTGACGAATTAAAGCTGTACTAATGAATTGTGAACCAAACTAGTAGAATTGCTGGTTGTTGCTTACCTCTCTATGCCCACGTTGATTTTTGATCCTTTGTTTCAAATCCGGGTGTCAGTTTTCTTAAGGTGAGGTATACCTTTAAGGCCCTAACTTGCTCAAGGGCAGAATCCTTGAAAGACTTACCCCAGTTGGTACCTGTGTAGGCCTATAACACTGAAAATGTCCTCCATGTGCATAGGGTCAGATTGTGTCACAGGGTGAATTACTTTGGGACTGAACAGTCTAGTGTACACTTATGGCCTGATCTTATGCAGCACGCTAGCAGAGAAGGAAAAATGAGACACACAGAGAAAAATCTCAAAATGAAACAAGCTTTATTCCCTAACAAGATATAAATCCTAGAAAAACCAAAATGCAAGTGAGAATAAAAATATGAAATGACATTACCATACATTAATGCAATTCTAGCAATGCTGCCCTTGGTAGTTGGGGCAAATGTGGAGTCTAGGGGAAATTAATGGTGAAAAAAAATATGTTGCCATGTCTTGCAAAGAAGAATCCATTCTGCTGAGTCCAGGGAATAGGGTTGCCAGGTCCCTCTTCACCACCAGCAGGAGGTTTTTGGGGTGGAGCCTGAGAAGGGCGGGGTTTGGAGAGGGGAGGGACTTCAATGCCACAGAGTCCAATTGCCAAAGCAGCCATTTTCTCCAGGTGATCTGACCTCTATCAGCTGGAGTGTGGTGGACTCTAATTTCGAGAACCGGGTTTGATTCCCCACTCCTCCGCATGAGTGGCGGACTCTAATCTGGTGAAGCAGGTTTATTTCCTCACACCTCCACATGAAAGCCTGCTGACTCCAGCCAGACCCCTAATTATTAAATGAGATGTTTGTGCAATACTAGAAGACGAGTTGGTTTTTATATGCTGACTTTCTCTACCACTTAAGGAAGAATCGAACTGGCTTACATTCACCTTCCCTTCCCCTCCCCACAACAGACACCCTGTGAGGTAGGTGGGGTTGAGAGAGCTCTAAGAGAGCTGTGACTAGCCCAAGATCACCAAGATGGCTTTGTGTGTATGAGTGGGGAAATCAACCCAGTTCACCAGATTAGCCTCCGCCACTCATGTGGAGGAGTGGGGAAACAAGCACTGTTCTCCAGATTAGAGTCCGCTGCTCCAAACCACGGCTCTTAGCCACTTCACCACACTGGCTCTACTAGTCTGCTTAAACTGGCTCCACAGCAAAAAAATTGCTACTGGGTGACAAGGGCAGTAGAATCTCAGCCTTGTGATAGGACAAAAGGATTGGACCGAAGCAAGAGAAAATCTGATTTGTCATTCCCCTGTGTGGAATATATGAGCATTCTGCTGGCACTCTTTAGACTAAAATAAGGGATAGCTTGCATTCTGGCGTAATTTGTTCCAGAAGTCCTTGAAGGACAGGCCTTGCTGGGAATGATTTAGAGGCTTGTTTCTAGTTCTGGTGACTTTATGTTGGAATTCTGTCAGCAAAATGTATCTTCAAAGCCATTTCATCCATAGTAGTTATTGCTCAGCTAGGTTCACTCAGTGAATTAATATTCCCTTGCTTTTCTTATCCGGAACCTTCTCTCCATCACTGGGGAGGGGGGGAGCTTGGCAATGACTCCGTGTAGGATTCTGAGAGAGAACAAAATTAACACTTCCTTAGATCGCAGAGCTCTGGGTTCTGATTTCACTACCAAGGGCAGTATGGCTGCAGAGCAACTTCACTGTGTGGCCAAGATAACTTCTGAAAATATAGGACATCCTGAAATTTTGTGGGACAATGGCAGTTTCATTTTTGGATAATATATTTTAAATCGTTAAAATCAGTGGCATCTCAAACCAACAGGGGTGAACATAAGAACATTAGAAAAGCCATGCTGGATCAAACCAAGGCCCATCAAGTCCAGCAGTCTGTTTACACAGTGGCCAACCAGGTGCCTCTAGGAAGCTCACAAACAAGCCCACAGACTGCAGCAGTATTATCCTGCCTGTGTTCCAAAGCACCTAGTATAATAGGCATGCTCCTCTGATCCTGGAGATAATAGGTATGCATCATGACTAGTATCCATTTTTACTAGTAGCCATGAATAGCCCTCTCCTCCATGAACATGTCTACTCCTCTCTTAAAACCTTCCAAGTTGGCAGCCATCACACATACTGGGGCAGGGAGTTCCACAATTTAACTATGTGTTGTGTGAAGAAATACTTCCTTTTATCTGTTTTGAATCTCTCACCCTCCAGCTTCAGCAGATGACCCCGGCTTCTAGTATTATGAAACTTTTCTCCCTCTCTCCATACCATGCATAATTTTATAGACCTTTACCAGGTCTCCCCTTAACCACCTTCTTTCCAAGTTAAATACCCCTAAGCGTTTTAATCACTCCTCATAAGGCAGTTGTTCTAGCCCCCTGTTCATTTTGGTTGCTCTTTTCTACTTTCCCAAGCTCTGCAATACCTTTTTTTTAGGTGTGGTGACCAGAACTGTACACAGTATTCCAAGTGTGGTCTCACCATGGTTTTGTACAAGGGCAGTATATCAGCAGTTTTATTCTCGATTCCTTGTCTAATTATGGCCAGCATGGAATTTGCTTTTTTCACAGCAGCCACACACTGGGTTGACATCTTCATCAAGCTATCCACTACCACCCCAAGATCCCTTTCTTGGTCTGTCACTGCCAGCACAGATTCCATCAGTGTATATGTGAAGTTGGGATTTTTTGCCCCAATATACATTACTTTACACTTGTTCACAATGAATCTCATTTGTCATTTTAATGCCCATTCCTCAAGTTTGAAGAGATCCTTTTGGAGCTCTTCACAGTCTGATGTTATTTTAACCACCCTAAATAATTTGGTGTCATTTGCAAACTTGGCCACCTCGCTGTTCACCCCCAACTCCAGATCATTGATGAACAGGTCCCGATCCCTGATGGACCCCACTGCTCACATCCCTCCATTGTGAGAACTGACCATTGATTCATTTTCTTTGCTTCCAATTTTTCAGCCAGCTCTCAATCCATAAGAGGACTTGTCCTCTTACCCCATCATTATGAAGTTTGCTTAGCAGTCTTTGGTGGGGGACTTTGTGTATTTGGATTTCCAAAAAGATTTTGACAATGTCCACAGGCTCATTCTAGTCCATTGACACTTTCAAAAAAAAACTCTAATAGGTTAGTGAGACAGGACTTACCTTTACAGAAGCCATGTTGGGTTTTGCTCAACAGGTCTTACCCTTCTATATGCTTGACAATTCTATCTTTAATAATTCTATATTTAATAATATCAAGTAGATATCTTTGGAAAAGAGCAAGAGTCCAGTGGCACCTTAAAGACTAACAAATTTTCTGGGAGGGCCTGAGCTTTCGTGGGTCACAGCTCATACCCTACTATGTAAATGAGAAGCATTTTGTTTTAAAAAGTGACAGCGCAGGTCTTATAATCACTTGTCTTATTTGTATTATGTATGCTGGACCACCCCACCAAAGCATTCCCAGCTCAAAGGGGCTTTAATCCTTGATGAAATTATTTACCAGTGTCTTCTATCCTATTCATCCTGGCTATTTGCATTCAATTTCGATTTCCCGAGACAAAAGCCTCAGAGCCCACTTGTCTAAAGAGTTTAAGTTTTCATGGCATATAATAATATTGCATTCTCTTCAGCTTAGATGGTTGTGCAGTCGAGGGGATTCTAGTGGCACTAGTCACTACCCGAGAATTTGTGGGAGGGGAAGGTTTTGTCTATTACCAAATGACAAGTTAAAAAAGAAAAGAAACAATGGTCTTTCACAAACTGCAATCCTCTCTGGGAGTTTTTTTCAAGACCTTTATGGACTTCTATGTGAAAAAACTGCTGTCATACTGATCACGTTGCAAGATGACACCATGTTGTGGGGGGGGGGGAGTACCAAAATCCAGGGAGAGCCTTCCCTTGCTTGTCAAACAAAAAAGCAAAAATGGTGGTAAATATGCTAAAGGAATTGCTTATTTTAAGTTGAGCAGAAAAGTGCTAGGAAAAATGCAAAGAACCTGTCATCCTTAGGCTCCGTCTGACCTTTTCCAGTATACACTGGAGGGATCGCATCGCATCACTTCCATTTTGAGTATGAGAAGCTGCAGTGCCAGCACTTACCCTTGTTAGACTTTGATAGAAAAAAAAATGGTATAAATGTGCAAACAGCATGCATAAGCTTATCACATGGCCGCCACCTCCCATTGGAGTTCTTTTCATTGGATCCTTTAACGGTAATGTTGGGGGAAAGCAAGTGTTCAACCCTTTCCATGCATGCCTTTTAAATAGCCCCTCCAAAGCTGGAATCAGCTCAGTGCGTGTGAAAAGGGAGACTCAGGCACTTTTCTTTAACCCAACACATTTCCTCAGTCTTTAGAGCAGCTGCCTGGAGATGCTAGTGAGTCTTTTTTTTAATGCATAAGTTTATATACACAGATCATTTCCAACTTAAATTCAACCAGAAGGATGAGACAAAAATATTCAGGCTTAACAGGAATGTTGGCTTTCACATTAGGGTTGCCAGGTCCCTCTTTGCCACTGGCAGAGGTTGAGGAGGGGCGGGGTTTGGGGAGGGGAGGGACTTCAATGTCCTGAGGAGGGCGGGGTTTGGGGAGGGGAAGGACTTCAATGCCATAGAGTCCAACTGCCAAAGCGACCATTTTCTCCAGGTGAACTGATCTCTATCGGCTGCAGATCAGATGTAATAGCAGGAGATCTTCAGCTAGTACCTGGAAGCTGGCAACCCTATTTCACATGGGGAGGGCTGAGGCTGCTATCCAACTGGTATTTTCCCAGCGGGGTACTGATCAGGAGAATCACATCCTTGGTCCCACAGAGGGGCCTGGAATATTCACCATCCTAGTTGGTCCGATGCCCTTGCTGAGGGAGGGAGATGTTTCAACCTGCACCTTTATCAGGTAATGATCTGACTAAGGATGTGCATTCCAAAATTCCTGAGCTGAAAATAAACATGAAAATTGCTGTTTTGGGTAATTACTGTGATTTTCTGGAACAGTTACACAAATCTGGGATCTTTAGGCATTATGAAAAACACACTACTGAAAAATCCATGTAGTTTTTCGTCTAATACTTACCATCAGCAGCAGGCATCTTGTTGTTCTTTGATTCTCCAAATTTCCCAGGCAGTGGCATTTCTCCCTTCCAATTGGATCCAACTGGATGAGTTCTACCTGGCCTGGTCAAGGTGGCTTTCAGATGACATTTGTGCCTGGCCTAGGAGGGCAGCTCCTGGCCAGAGCAAGCTAAGCACAGGGCCTGGCAGAGTGGTGAATCTGTTTGGCTCTTTCTCCTTCCCTCCCTCTTTTGTGGGGGTGGGGCCATTTTTTCTTCCCAGTTCACAGACCTGCAAGTAGGATGATTGGGAGCACCTTGTTCAGGAGCATGTAGAATTGGACCCCTTGGTTCAATATGCTTGAAACTTGGACGGTCTTTAGTAGACAGGCAGCACTAGCTCCTCTACAATTTTGATGCCATTCAGTTGAAAAACAGCTATTCCACTCCCACCTCCTGAAAAATCCCTAATAGGGAATAATGGAACCTGGATAATTCTGGAATACCAGTATTTTTGCCCTTCCCAAAATCCAAATCCGAAAAATACTGGGTTTTCCTCCCCTCATGTGCACATCTCTAGATTTTACAGTAGCACACTCCGTAATACCAGTACCACTACCAGTTCACCTCCTGTTAAGGTTGCCAACCCCCAGGTACTAGCTGGAGATCTTCTGCAATTACAACTGATCTCCAGCTGATAGAGATCAGTTCACCTGGAGAAAATGGCCACTTTGGCCATTGGACTCTATGGCATCGGTGTCTCTCCCCTCCCCAAACTCCACCTTCCTCAAGCTTTGCCCCCAAAACCTCCTACCAGTTACAAAGAGGGACCTGGCAACCCTACCTCCTGTGCAGAAAAGAAGATACAACATATAACCCATCTTATATTCCAGGTCCAACACACCCTGGGATGGTCCCAGTGCCAATGCAATCCTGTGCCAGACCAGTCAAGGAGGCCTCAGGATAAATGTTGAGGTCCTCCAGTACCATAAGATTTGAATTTTGCAACACCACCTCTGAGATCGGCCATTGTCTGCTGCTGCCTGGTGCAGCAGCAGGAGGAATTTGTGGTGAAAAAGTCCAGCCCAGCAACACCATGGCATCACTTCTGGTCATATAACAGGAAGTGACATCACACATTGCTGTGACACTCTAGCTATCCCCAGATCTCCATGGATTTATAGGGTGATAGTGTTGTGTTGACATGCGATGTCACTCCCAGTTGCGTGATCAGAAGTGATGTTGTGCTGTCACATGACACCAAGCCCCACCTCTCAAATCTCCTAGGGGATGTCAGCTCTTGGCTGTAAATCCTAAACTCTAACCTGGTCCTGGAATCCAAGTTACACACTCACTAAAAGTAGATGGATCACTGCTCTGATTAAATGTAAATGGTTTTATATGCTTAGTGGTCACAAAATATACAAAGTTACATGTATTTGGAAGCTATTATATTACTGACCTTTTCCACACGATACATGTTTTGTTCCTGCTGTATTCCCAACATGTGAGCCACAGAAAGTGATGTGTAAGGCTGTTCCAAGTCACAAAACACGCTGATCAAATTGTCTTAACTTTCAAATGGGTTTTAATGTGGTGTTCTGCTTTTCCGTTTCAGCAAGAGTCTCTAAGCTTAATGTTATGATGCTAATTAATTTTTTTAAGGAAAACAGAGAGATTTAAACTGACTTTCTCTTTCTCTTGCATGTTTTATTAGTTTAATATCAGTTAATTCGCCTCATGGGTTTCCCTTTCAACTGTATGAATCTCAGCTGAGTGAAGTAATGTCTTTTTGGAAATGAACATAAAAAAATAACCACAAGAGAATGTGATTCTCGTTTTCTGTGGCATCATTGCAGGGTTCTTTTCTCTCTCTCTTTTCCACAGAACGTCTGCATTAAAATGTTGGTAAGAGAAAAGACCTACGATAAATGCCAGAATGCAAAACAGGGATAAACACAAAGACATCAAGCAGTCTAATGCCATCGATACGAACAGCTCTTTCGAACAGATCTGTTTTATGTTGTTTCTCTGTTTACTATACCATTTTGTTTGACTTTGTTTTATTTTGTTTGGCTGTCAAATACAGTGATATTTATTCTACATGGGCAATTTCAATAGGAACATGTATGTTTTTTTTCTAGAAAACATCAGGGTATTCTATGCACAAACACTTCACTCCCTCATCATATCTCTCTATGCTGGTCTTCATGCACATATTCTGGTGTTCCTAACTGGAAGGGATTGGCATGAAACATGGAAAAAATGATGGTATATCATGAGAGATACCAGTGAAGTCCAGAAATAAACAGCACCCAGCAGTAGATTTGCCAATCCACCAATGGCTTCTCAGTGGGGCTGGCCACACATTTGTGCCATGCATGGATCTAGGATTTCAGTGTCGGTTTGGCACAATACTCACACCGTATTGACAGAGGAGGCCTCTGTGTATGTGCAGCATATATTATAATGTCGACAAAGTCTTTGGAATCACTGGAACTCCCCAGATACTAGAGTATCACCAGATATTGCCATGTATCCACCCATGCAGTTCCTCCAACAGAATGGCATTTATGGAAGGGAGTGCATTGAGGGCCAACAAACAGGGCCCAGAGGCCTTCTGGTATTGCATTGCATCCTAGCGTGGGATGTGGCAACTCTCTTGAGGCACCATGGCTAGTAGTCACTAAAAGACCTACCCTCCATGATTTGTTCTAATCCCCTATTAAAGCCATTCATGCTTGTGGCCTTCACAGAGTCCACTGGCAGCAAATTCCTCAGTTTAAGTTTTCACTGAATGACAAAACCCCTTTTTGTCTGTCCAGAATCTATTGCCCACCAACTTAATTGGCACCCCTGGGTTCGAGTATTATGCAAAAGGGGAAATGAGGAGACAAACCTCTCTCAATCCTCTTTCTCCACCCCATACGTAATTTTCAGTTACTTTTTCTAAACTCAAAAATACTGACTCTTCAAACTTTCCGTGCGGGAAAGTTGTTCTAACTCCTTAATAATCTCTCTTGCATTTTTTCCAGCATTTTTGCGGGATTGTGACCAAGACTCTACATAGTATTTCAACTGAAGCCACCCTAGATCCATATAAGGACATTTCAATATTAGCCGTTTTATTTTCAATCCTTGTTTTAACAATCTCAATCTTTTTTTCAATCTTTCAACAATTTCAATCTCTTTTAAACAATGTTTGCCTTTGTCACCAACATAAACTGAATCAACATCCAAGATCTCTTTCCTTCTCAGACTTTGCCAATGAAGATCTTACCAGCAGATACTTAAAGTTTGAATTTATTGTTCTAGTGTGCATCACTTTTCACCTACATGGAACTTCATATGCCGCACTAATCCAGTTAGGATACATCCTCTTGGTGCTCTTCACAATCCAATTGGTTTTCATCAAAATTTCTGCTTAAAATAGATGAATATAGTTAGTGCAGGTGATCTCACTTGAAGTAGCTTAAACTTCTAATGAACATATGATCAAATGAACCTGCCTTATACCAAGTGCTGCGGCCAGTAATAATTACGTGATATGAGCACACAAGGCACGTGGACCTAACATGGAACATAAGAGAGACTATAAATAAGATTTGGAAAGTGCCTTCGGTACTATGGAACCTACTTTAGAGGCAACTGAAGAAGATTAATTAGAAACAGGACTATACCGGAAGCCTGTATCACCTTTATTTTGATTTTTATCTTGTTTTCATGTTATACCCCACATCGGAACATAACAGGTCTTCCTCCTGATTCTACATTGCAGCATTTTGGAGGGCTAGTAGGACATTCATTGTTAAGTCCACAGCTTTAATGTTTTGGTAACAGTTTCAATAGTTCCTTATTGTTATAGTTAATAGGAAGGCTGCCTGATGTTGTTTTGGGGCAAATTGGATTGACAGTGTTAATATGTAATAATCAAAACGTGGAATCGATTGGAGACCACCGGGTTTATTTTATTACTGTGGATGGTTCACTGAAATTAGCTAGCTTAGTTAGATACAGGAATGCACATAAATTGTTAAATATATGTTTATAAACACTGACTCTGCTTGATTGACATAATTGTATTATAGCCACAAGTGCTGTGATTTTGTTCGACTTTGATTTACAGTACTGATTATTTTGGTTTTTGTATATTATACCAAGTGAGACAATTGATTCTTCTAGCTCAGTATCACCTGCTTTGACTACCAGTGGCTCTCCGGGTCCTCAGGCAATGGAAGGTTATTCCCCAAATGTGCAAGCTTCGTTTAATTGTAGAGACCACAGATTGAATCTGAGGTGTTCTACATGCAAAACCACTGGAAAAGGAGCCTGTATACTGTCTACTTTGTGGTACTATACAGTGTAAGAGTATAAAAGTAGGCATGTGAGATTATACTAACAATCCATGTAGTCCAGATTCCCTTGGAAGGTCTGAGGCCAAAGTCTCCTCCATTGTTACAGCACTCTATTTCATTCAAAGAATTCTTGTCTCTGATAGGGTTGCCAACTTCCAGGTGGCGGCTAGAGATCTCCCGCTATCACAACAGAGATCAGTTCACCTGGAGAAAATAGCTGCTTTGGAAGGTGGACTGTATGGCATTACACCTCATTGAAGACCCTCCCCTCCATAAACCCCACCCTCCTCAGGCCCACCCCCAAAATCTCCAGGTATTTCCCAACCCAGGGCTGGCCACCCTAGTCTCTGAACATGGAGAATTATATGCATAATGTTGAATTGAGATTTGTGTATGTTTGTGTGATTATGAGTACGAAGCAGAAAAGTAGAACCCCAGCATTTTAAACTGGAGGGGCATACTTTTCCTAATGTCTCGTGTAAAGGCTAGGCTATTAGCCGACATTGACCAGATTGGATTACTGTAACGCACTCAACATGAGGCTCTCGTTGAATATCATCCAATCTGATTATGTCAGCTAGGAAGGATACCATATGCAAAATACTGGAAACAAAATAGTCTAGAAACCATTACTAAATGCTTAAATAAATTATGGCATTATGTGGTTATGTCTAAAATTACAATTTATGTCCATGGGAAAGATGGGTGTATTTGATAGAAAATTGGGTGTATATTATCAGAATGTGTGTATGATTATTGAATTTTGTGATGGAGAATTACAAATGGGTATTAATTTTAGAAATTCTTTCTGTTGGTTATATCTTGAAAATGAAAATCTATGTATACTTCCATACATTAAAATTTATAAGGACATTTCAATTGCTTCAGAATGCAGAAGCCCAACTACTGATTGCTGCAGACCATCAGAAGCTCCACGTAAGTGAACTTTTCTGGAGCTCCCTTTTAGTTTCTGAGTACAGTTTTTTAATTTCACCAAATGCCACACATTCAGCAAAGACAATAGAGGGAAACCCCCAAAGATCGCCTCCACCACCTCAAGCAATTTTTGCTGTAGTCCTGGGCCGTGTCCGCACTTACCATTTGCAGCTCCGATTTCTGCGGGGTTTGCTTGCATGTTCCCACTTCATCTCACCCGAAGGATTCCCAGGACGTCTCCAGAGCGCAGTTTCTCCGCGGTAAGAGGATCTGCTGATAAGGCGAGTTAAAAAAATAAAACGTCCTCCACACTCGGTGCCTTAAAGTGGGAACATGCAATGCGTCCTTAATCCTGCTGCCAGCCAACCCCTGCACTCCCCCCTCCTCCCTTACTAAAGCTGAACCAATCACCGTCCTTGCTTGGAGCGCCGACTGGGCATGCCTGGAAGCTTGCCGGTCTGGGGATTTTCAAGTGCAGCGGGGAAAGGAGGCGCAGTGGGAACAGGAATTTAAAGGAGGTCTGGATTCTTGTGTATTGGATGCGTGTGATTTGCGAGGTAAGTTGCTAGTGCGTCAACGGGCCAGGACTCTCAACTGGGCCTGAACAGGCTTTAAAGTAACCCATAGGTGAATAATTCTGAACTATGGTATGCTGTGGAGATATTTAGTGGTGTGATGTATGGCTTCTTGTTTCTTACGTTCTTGACCAATCAGAACAGGTAACAATTAAGAGTGTCATCAGGTCACAGTCAATTTATGACAACCCCAAAGGGTTTTTAAAGTAAGAGACAATTAGAGATGGTTTGCCATTGCCTGCCTCTGTGTCAAGACCCTGGACTTCCTTCGTAGTCTCGCATCCAGTAGCTAACCAGGGCCAACCCTGCTTAGTTTCTGAGAATGGATGAGATTGGGGTGGCCCGAGCCATCCAAGTCAGCAAATAAATGTTTTATACCATTCAATATGATGCTTCTGTTGCTAGCAACAGCAGGGATGTAAAATCTTCCCTATGGGAGCTAATCAGAAAGGAAGCAAAACATGATTTCTTACACAATTATATTCACCTGTTCACTCATTCCTAAGTAGTAGCCTGTGCTCTGGGAGCCTGGAGAAATGAGGGCAACTGAATGAGTTTAATATGGAGAGTCTCACATTATTGGGAATGTCTGGGCACATTATAGCACATCAGGTTAGTGGGAGAAAGACTCAGTAGAACACCTCTTGAGAGTATGTTGCTTGTAATGAATACCGCATATGGAGGTTTCTATATGCGAAGGTAGACTGGATCACACATGTATTTTTTTTGTTTCTTGAGCTAGAGAAATCATACACAATTTAATCCTTTATGGGGGAGGTACTTTTTTTCTTCTGTGGCTCAGGCCACATCGGTCACCTCCATGCTTCATATAAGAAATTATGCATTTGGTAATATCCAGTAGAACTGTAGGTGGAGGAGAGTGTGATAATAATTTAACACATGACAAAGAAATGAGCTTGGCTGTCCACTGTGTGGAAGACCTCATGGAAACCAATCTGTTGTCTGGTAATCTCCTCAACCCTTCCAGCAAAGGAATACTTAAGGGGAAAAAATGAGGATTAAGAATCTAGTAGCAGTGCCTTTTTTCAAGACTAAACTCACATTAAACAATTTAAGCCATATGATAAGTTGGACAAACTTAAACCCTATTGTCTGCCAAGGAGACATTCAGCTACCTAATTGATTTTCATTTGCATTATAGCTCTAGCAGATGTTGTGTTTTCACAGATTAGCTCATCACCAAAGTGAATGCTAAAAAAAGAGTTTTGTTAAATTCCAAAATATTGCAGATTCCAAGAACAGACAGTGAAAGAAAACGGAGCTCTGCAAGACTTTACGAGGTTTCCAAAATAGCACGGGAAGGTTAATCCTGCATTAAAAACACCAGGTATGTTCAATAGTGATCCCCCCCACACACACAGCTGTTCATTTGAAAAGGCTCTTTTGTACTTTGTTGTCTATTTTTAGTCCAAGTCCTGGACAGACAGTATGGCTAAACAAACATATTTCCTAGGGTTGCCAACTTACAGGTACTAGCTGGAGATCTTCCGCTATTACAACTGATCTCTAGCCAATAGAAATCCTCCCCTCCTCAGGCCCACCCCAAAAACCTCCCACCGATGGCAAAGAGGGCAACCCTATATTTACCCTTGAGGCTTTTGGGAAGAATATTATTTGTGTTAGCAGAAAAACTAAGGAAACCAAGGGGAAGGGGGGGAAGTAAGCCTTTTTTTTTAAATTTGGTGGTGGATAAACACCCTAGAGCTTAATAAAACAAGCTCCTGGATTGCAACGCTTCCCTTCCTAAACATAGCAGACTAATCAGAAAGAGGTTGGGTTTGAGCTGAATCATTGTCCTGCAAAAAGTATCAAAGGTCATGTGCTAACCATTTTGTCCTGTAAGTATCAAGATAATGTGCTAATGAGGGTGTGGTATGTTAATATGGAACTATTGTATCCTGAAGTGATCTGTTAATGTGTGAAATCCAAAGCTAATCCGCATGGCTATTGTGGACTGTAGTCTTTGTTAGTCTGGAGGTTTTCAGGACAGGGTAAGGGTCGGCTGAGGGTCGGCGGGCAATCTGTGCAGGCAGGGACAGGTCACTTCCAGTTCACATCTGGAAGTGCTGCATTGCAAAGGGCCGGTTTCCACTCAAACTCTCAGTTTGAGTGGTAAAGGCCTGTTGCGATGCGGCACTTCCAGGTGTAAAACGCATCACAAGGGGCCATTTGAGTGGAAAACGGCCCCTTGTGGTGCGTTTTACACTTGGAAGTGCCGCATCGCAACAGGCCTTTACCACTCAAACTGAGAGTTTGAGTGGAAACCGGCCCTTTGCAATGCAGCACTTCCGGGTGTAAACCCAAAGTGCTGAAGCACTTCCAGGAGCGCGTGACCCCCCCACCACCTCCACTCCAAAAACTTCCCGCCGAAGAAGAAGAGGGACCTGGTAAGCCTAGATATCATAGAGTCCACCCCACAATGCTGCCATTTCCTCCAGAGGAACTGATCTCTGTAGTCTGGATATCAGTTGTAATTCCAGGAGAACGCCAGGCCTCCCTACTTCATATAATTTAGGGTCTCTGCATTAGTATAGTGGTTAAGAGTGGTGGACTCTAATCTGCTGAACCGGGTTGGTTTCCCCACTCCTCCACATGAAGCCTGTAGGGTGACTTTGGACTAGTCACAGTTATCTCCAAACTCTCTCAGCCCCACCTGCCTCACAAGGTGTCTGTTGTGGGAAGAGGAAGAGAAGGAGATTGTAAGCTAGTTTGATTCTCCTTAAGAAGGTTAGAGATAGTCGGCATATAAAAGCCAACTCTTCTTCCTCTTCTTAATGCCGCACTTTTTAAAATTTTATTGTCTTCATTTATACCCCATCTTTCTTCCCAATAGGAACTTGAAGTAGCTTATCTCATTCTCCGTTCCCCCATCTTATCTTTGAACAACCCTGTCAGGTAGGTTGTGCTGTGAGTGTGTGACGGCCAAAAGTCACCCACCAAGCTTTCTTTGCAGAATGGGGATTCAAACCTAGGTCTCCCAGGTCCTAGTATGACACCCTATGATGCCACCCTATGACACCACACCGCTTTGCCCATGGGTTAGTTTCTGACCTCTCCATGGACTCCAGCCTGCGATTATAGAAGAAGGCATGCCCTCTGAATAACATTCAGTATTTAAAATGTCTCCTTTTGGTAAAAGGAAGAAATTTCTTCAAACAGATTCAGAGTTTAGCTTACAATTTTGACAAAACATGTTTATTGTTTATGGATATCATGCCGACTTGTCCAAGTCAATTACCGTTTCAATCTGGTCCTGCTGGCGGAATTTATGAAACAGCGACTCTATTTTCCCACATTTTAATTCTCTCACACATTTGACTGTGAATTTATTCTGGTTAGGCAGAAGAATGTGCTCTGAGGGAGGAGGAGAATAACTGAGCTGAAATGGTCTGGAGGAGACGGAAGAAAGAAAACAGATTTTGTTGGGGGGGGGGGGGTGAGGGAAGATCATCAACAACAACTTGCTCTTCCCCCTTGCTTCCAGATACCCTACGACATAACATGGCTACAAATAGACTCTGGGCTAACAGAGGTAATAGTTATAGGAGTGGAATTAAATACAGAGAGGCAGATGCAATAAATATACTGATGTTTGGCTCCTTAAACAAAGGAAATGAATCAAAGGCATTGCTGCCTAGTTTTTAGCTGCAGGTAAATCCCTGAAGAGGTATAAAAGGAGCAATAATAAAAGACTGGTTAAAAGAAAAAGTCCTGGATGGTTTGGTACCAGGTCCTTGTTTCATTCAAATTAAATAGAAATGTGGTTGTTCTCACTGGGCTTAGCCTGAAGCCACTGCAAATAGAAGGAAGATGTTGCTAACGGGCTAGCTAATGCATTATTTAGAATGGTCTGGAAAATCGTTGCTCTCCTCCCATTTTTCAGGCCACATACGAGCCCTCAGGTGCAGCTCTGCTGCTGACTGATTTCACTGGTTCCACACTGTATATGCTGTGTTAGTGTGGATTACCCTGACCACTGAGATGCCTGGGGAAACCTGCAATATGGGCAATCATACTCTGACTCAAATGTCTGACTGGCAAAGCTGCTGTGCCTCTTTTTTCCTTGCCTGCACACCAAATGGTATGCTGAGAGAACCTGAATCCTTCTACCTTTCCTAAGGTGGCCAGCCTGTAATTGGCAACCAACAGGTGCCGGGGGCAGGGACATGGAGGGCACCATTGAGTGATTGTGTGCTGTTACTTTCAGGGAAAACCAGGAAGAGATCTCATACCTCTCTAGGAATTGCTGGAAACTTTATGGTAAAAACAATAGAATATCTGGTGATTCAAGAGTATAAGTAGCTAATCTGGTGAACCAGGTTGGTTTCCCTACTCCTATACATGAAGCCTAGGGTTGCCAAGACCCTCTTCACCACCAGTGGGAGGTTTTTGGGCGGAGCCTGAGGAAGGCGGGGTTTGGGGAGAGGAAAGACTTCAATGCCATAGAGTCCAATTGCCAAAGCAGGCATTTTCTCCAGGTGGTACCTGGAGGTTGGCAGCCCTAATGAAGCCTGCTAGGTGACCTTGGGCTAGACACAGTTTTCTCCGACCTCTCTCAGCCCCACTTACCTCACAAAGTGTATGCTGGGGGGGGGGGGGGGAGGAAGGGAAGAAGATTGTAAGCCAGTTTGATTCTCCTTAAAAGATTGAGAAAGTCAGCCAATAAAAACCAACTACTACTACTACTACTACTACTGCTACTACTACTTCACCTTCTGGATTGACATTCAGTTTCCGTTTTTCCATGGAAGTAAAATCACTCTGTCACCCAATTGTGATTTCCCCTCACATTTTTTTCCTTTCCAGCCACAGGAGTGGTGGTGGGAAATGGAGCTGTGGGTGGGTGGGGAATGCCCTACCCCTGGTGGAAAACTGGCAAGCTTGGCCCTTCTCCATATGAGATGGCAGTAGGGTTCAACCAAAAGTGGCCCAGCACCAAGGTGGTCCCATCCACAGCCCATTACATGGTCAGCCATGGCTTGGGACCCCCCACACACACACCATTAGATTCCTCAGGGTACTCACCAGATTTGTTTGCCAAGTTCCTCAAGATTTGGATGTGGTGCTCGAGAAGGGTAGGGTTGTGGCGGAGGGGAGCTCAGCAGGGATTTAATGCCATAGAGTCTACCCTCCAAAGCTATCAGTTTCTCCAGGGGGAACTGATCTCTGTAACTTGGATATTGGTTGTAACTCTGGAAGTACTCCAGACTTCACCTTGACATTGCTACTTCTACAAAAAATCTAAATTTTCCCCTCTGCAGCCAAGTTACAATAATCAGTATATCTTATACTGAAGAGGCTGTCCTCTGTGCCAGTCACAAAACCCCCACAGCAAGCTAAGGAATTCTACATATTCAGGTAGGCTTACCAGGTAGACAGAAAAATATGACTTTGTAAGATAATCAAAAGAAAATGGAAGGACTCCATACCAAAAGGAATCCAAATATGTCTGCAGGTACAGAATGTTGAAAAACGTTGAGTGGCAGTTAAAGAGGAAATGGGGTTGGGGGTTTAGCATGCTGAAGTCGCTGTAAGCTCAATCTTTTATCTCCCCTCTTTAGGGTTGTCAGCCAAGGGCTGGGCACCCCTGGGAGATTTGGCAGGGCTAGGTGTTGCTTGGTGTGGTGACATGCAATGTCCCAACATCACTTCTGGTTGTGTAACTGGAAGTGATGCCACACATCACTGCAATGCTCTAGCAATTCTGCAGCAGCACTTCTCCTTCCAAGGGACAGCTAGAGGTGGGCATGGGACCTAGTCCTCATACCCATCCTTTAGGGTTGCCAGCTGCAAGTCTAGAAATATCTGGAGATTTTGGGGTGGAGCTTGGGGTGTGGGATTCAGGCAGTGGAAGGACCTCAGAAGAGTATAATGCCATACAGTCCATTCTCTGAAGCTGCCATTTTCTCCAGGGGGGTTGATCTGTGTAATCTGGAGATCAGTTGTAATTTGGGGAGTTCTCCAAGCCTCACCTGGAGGTTGGCAACCCTACTACTTGTGTGGCTCCCACCATGGCATATTTCAATTAGAAAGTATCTAGTAGTATTAAACACTAGGTCTTGCTCTCAGGCTCAAAAGTGCATTATCAAAACATCTGCAGGAACAGCTTTCTCCTAGATTTTGCTTGCTAGACTTTTGTTTGGTGATATCTTCCTTTTTGAGCTGTATGTCTGCATTCCATCCACTTCTGCTCTCTTCTGGAGTGAGTTTATTTATTTATTTAGACTTTTTTTTAAACCCTGCCTCTGTAGGAACCTGCCTGAGGCAGCTTACAAAATAATAATAAAAAAATTAAAATATATTAATTAAAACCCATTATTAAAAACCCAGCACAGCATGAAAACATAGATAATAAAAACTGGCAGCGTAAAATAACAGTTTCCAGACTGTATTGTATTGTTTGATTGTTGTGAGCCACCCTGAGCCTGGCCCTGGCCAGGAAAGTGGGGATATAAATCTAGTGAAATTTTTTTTTTAAAAAAGTATTGAACTATCAAACCTTTGCCTCATGTCTTTTCCCACTAAAATCTGAATGAATGAGCACTATATGATTTGTGGTGGTAGAAAGTGGCATCAAGTCACAGCTGTCTTAGGTGACCCCATAGGGTTTTCAAGGCAAGAGACGTTCGGAGGTGGTTTGCCATTGCCTGCCTCTGCATTGGCTGAGAGAGTTCTGAAAGAACTGTGACTGGCCCGAGGTCTGCCGGCAGCCTTCATGTGGAGGAGTGGGGAATCAAACCCAGTTCTCTAGATTAGAGCCCACCACTCTTGAACACTACACCATGCTGGCTCTCATTATATGAGTTACAGAGTAAATAATTCTGGACATGCCCAACTGTGAACACGTTCAATTGCTGATGTGCTGAACTCAGGTTTATTAAAGTTTAGGCTGCATTCAAAATAAAGTATATATATTAGCACCTCTCTGCTGGATCAGACCAACAGTTAGGGTTGCCATGAGGAAAGGCATGAGGGGTAGGGTTTAACTCATTTCACCCACAAGCTCATTTTTTGTTTAAAGGAGGGGGGGTAAAAAAACTTGACACAATATATTGCTAGGGTTGCCAGGTCCCCCTTCGCAACTGGCGGGAGGTTTTTGGGGCTGAGCCTGAGGGGGGCGGGGTTTGGGTAGGCAAGGGACCTCAACCCCATAGAGTCCAATTGCCAAAGGGGCCATTTTCTTCAGGTGAACTGATCTCTATCAGCTGGAGATCAGTTGTAATAGCAGGAGATCTCCAGCCACCACCTGGAGGTTGGCAGCCCTATATATTGCTGATCCCAGGATTTTAATCCATCATTAAATCTGAAATGTAATGAACTAGCATGCAGTATTCTAGACTACTGCTTACTGTTTGAATACTGGAAAGGATCGAGGAATGGATAGACATGACACTCTGTACAGCTGGCTTAATTGACTGTATCCACAGAACCTTTCCGATCCTCTCTGTATTCACTTTGGAATTCTTGTAATGTTGTAGATTCTGGCGTAACTAGACTGCATAAGGGGTTTATGATTACTTGGCCTCAGGGATAGCTCATTGATAGCATTTGATATCAATATGTTTCTGTCATGAGAGGTTTACATTGGGCAACCAGGCAACTTATTCCAGCCAGCTCACATGAATATACCCCTGAAAACATCATAGACCAATTAAAGATTCAGTTGGCAAAAGATAAATGTTCCATGTTATTTTTCTTTTTACACTTTAAACTAGGGTATGAACGATTTCACATCTGCACTATATCTGTGCTTCATTTTTGCAACCACCAATGACCTCATCCTTTGGTTTTCTTGGTACCTTACCATCATCATAGAGTTTTAATAAACCTGAGGTCACTGAGTAATCACATCTGGATTGCTGAATGTCTAGAGCGGTGCTTGGGGTGGGGTGGAGAGCAGGAGAAGAAAAAGATCAGACCATAGCTCGACAAATCAAATGTTATGGTACATGAAGTTGTTTCTGGGTGGAAGAAGGCTATAGGTTCCAGATGTTATGCAAATACACTTTTATCAGCACCTACCTCTCTTCAGTTCTGAAAAGAATTAGAATGCAAAAGTTACTGACTTCTTTTTATAAAAAATGTGGTGAACTGTTAATGGGGAGGATACACACACATGTATTTTGGCAGATCTGTTTTTCTTCTTGTATGTGATGGTAATAGGGTACACAACTTCCATATATGCAAAAATGCAAAGATCCTTTTCCTGGTGCAAAGTGAGATAAATGGTAAATGAGTCTATGCCCTTTTCAGAGGTGATCTCATACCTATGCAAACTCTCCCCAAAGAGGTTTTCCTGGCATTTTCTCTTTTGAAGTGAGACACCAGGTGAAGATCTTGTTTTTCCATGTCAGTTCTGATTAACTTAGTATTAGTTTATTTTGATTAAGTATTATGGTTGTCCTCTACTTTGCACTTACTTTAGCAGAGTCTTTTTAGTGCTTAAGATGCTGCTGGTCTGTCTTTGATGCTGGTGGTTTTCCAAGCTGCTATTTATATGTATTAAATACCTCGCTGGAGGAGCCGAGTGCAAAAGCTCAGGTCTAAGCTGCCTGCCAGCCCTGCCCCTATTAAGCCAGGGCCTGATTGCCCCACCAGACAAGCCCCTGAACCTTGTGCCGGCTCCCAACCCTCCCCAGCGCATGCCAGAAAACTGGGCTTGTAGGTAAGTTTGAGCCTTGCTTTGCTTATATTTGTTTTAGCTGCACCGGGGGCATTTGAATACTGGTGAAATTGTGGTAGATACCATTTAAATAAGTAAACAAATAGTTGAAGTTTATGCTTCCTCAGATTTATTCCATTGAGGACCATTCTTCTGGCATCCTTAGGTTTTGCAGACAAACACTTTTTTCTTACCTTCCAGCTATCACAAAGGAATACACTTGAAAGGCTTCTAGGCTTAAAATTAAATGCTATTAAAATCTACTGCTGTTTTGCATTTAATCTTTGGCATATGTAAGACCATACCTGTGGGCAAACTCTGGTCAAGCGGATATTTTTTATTATTATTATTAAACTCTTCACCTTGCATTCTCAGCTGGTTTCTAGTTAAAAATTCAAAAACTTACCAAAATGCCTCCTACCATGTCAAATTGAGGTCTAATGCCTCATACTTAAACAGTAGTACTTCTCTAGCTTCCCTTCGGGCATCATATAAAAAGCTTGCGTACTTGTCGATAACAGGGAGTACAAGACAGCAGGCTAAGTGTGGATGGGAATAGAAGGTTTAAATCCACAGACATGGTAATGATGTACAATGAAATAGTTTATAAATAGGAAACCAAAATCACATGGCATCAAAATGTTAAAGGAAATAACGCATTTCAAAATCTGGTTGTAAATTGTGCTTTCTTTGTCTCAGTCTGATCAAAAGTGCAGGCAACTATATGCTTTTATTTCTTAGTTTATAAACGTTCTTGTTGAGACCCTTGCAATGGCTTCAAGCACATGTTCCCAGGGATATCATTAGGCTGGAGCAGCTCCAGCCACATATGTTTCTATTCTGGCTTCAGGAAGAGAGGGAGGGAGGGAAAGGAGAATAGAACTTCCTGGGGGACTCTTTAAAATGGAAAACATGCATGATTGGACAGACTAGATCTACTCCTGTGTAACCCAGACCAGTTGATTTCTTAAGAGGAGGCTTATGAAAAACCAACCACCAAGGCTTTGGCTAATAAGGATCCCATTCTTTGTGATAATTAATGGTTCCATGTTGTTGCTGAGTAGTTAAATCAAACCAAGAATGATTCAATGTCTGCTTGACACCTCAAGGAATAAGAATTTTTTTAAATTCCTCTACAGCATTTGCTGGTAACATGATTTATTTTATTTCTTTATTAAGAGCATTTTCAACCCGAGGTCTTCCCAATATTGAACTCAAGGAGGATAGACTATGATAGATAGCAACACCTAGGTAGAGAAGGAGGCAGGGAGAGCTAGTTGCTGTCATGGTGACAAACAAATAGTTCAAGGTACTCAAGCCAAAATTGGATCTGGAGTCCCCCCCCCCTTGAGCTGGCTGGAATTAGACTTTAAAAGTAAAGGTAGTCCCCTGTGCAAGCACCAGGTCATTACTGACCAATGGGTTGACGTCACATTGTGATGTTTGCTAGGAAGACTATGTTTATGGAGTGGTTTGCCATTGCCTTCCCCAATCAACTACACTTTACCCCCAGCAAGCTGGGCACTCAGTTTACTGACCTTGAAAGGATGGAAGGCTGAGACAACCTTGAGCCGGCTACCTGAAACTGACTTCCGTCAGGATCAAACTCAGGTCGTGAGCAGAGCTTTTGACTGTAGTACTGCAGCTTACCACTCTGTGCCACTAGGATAATATAAACCACATCCATTTCAATATTGTTGAATATAATTTTAAATAATTTTACTGCTATTAAATTCACAGGGAATGTAGAGGAACTAGATAGAAGTTTCTGCTAAGAGTAGGGTTGCCAGGTTCCTCCTGGCCACCAGCAGGGGATATATTTCTGCAAAACCTTGAGAAAGATAGATGCAGATAGATCCAGAAGTTCATGGCTTATGCTTTTAAACGTGTATTAGAAGTTTAAGTATCTTTATTGCGTTTCCCACACAATTTCTATCTAAGTAGACTTACCAACCTCCAGACGGGGATGGGCGTTCTCCCAGGGTTACAACTGATCTCCAGGCTACAGAGATCAGTTCCCCTGAAGGAAAGAGCAGCTTCAGAGGGTGGTAGGGTTGCCAGGTCCCTCTTTGCCACCGGTGGGAGGTTTTTTGGGTGGAGCCTGAGGAGGGCGGGGACTTCAATGCCATAGAGTCTAATTGCCAAAGCGGCCATTTTCTCCAGGTGAACTGATCTCTATCTGCTGGAGATCAGTTGCAATAGCAGGTGATCTCCAGCTAGTACCTGGAGGCTGGCAACCTTATTCTTGAGACATCTGTTCCATTGGTAACAAGATAAGGTGATTTGGAGGAGAATTTCAAAATCATCCCTGGCCCTAATATTCAGATGAGAGTCTCTACTTTCCTAAAGGTTAATGAGGGGAGGGGGAGAGAGAGCTTCTTATTTCCCTGTCTTATTCCATGCAGTTGGAACAGTTTTAACGCTTAAATAAAATAAAAAACCAATCTTTTTTTTCTTTGAAATTGATTCCCATCCTTCCGTCTAATTGCTATCAGCCCTCTAAAAGAAATCATATTGTTATATTGATTAACAGTGGCTGGCTGCATTTGCCAATTATTTCTTTAATGACTGAAGCAGCAATGACCCAGAAAATGGACAGAGACCTCAGTCCAGACTAACGTTAATTTGGTTTAAATTGTTATTTTTTTCCCCTTCTCCGGGAAATAATGATGATAGAAGGCTACTGTTAATTAATCAAAACTTCTCAAAATAGAGCTCACCAGGTGGAAATAATTAGCCGTTAATTGTCTCTTGTTTATTACTCTTCAGAGATGTAAACAAGAAAGGCTGGGTTTCTTTGACAGTTGTTAGTAAAAAGCTGCCTAATAAATAAATCAGAGGCACCAAGCGTTCTTATTACAGCAGGACTATTTGTTCTTTTGCATTTGTTCTGCGAGTCAATTTGACAGGTGAAGAATTGGTAATTTCCCTTTAGAATTAAAATATCAGATCAGCAGGTGGGGAACATTTGCCTTTTGTTTCATCCACATTCTTTCCCTTGATTGTCTTCTGATTGCTTAACTGACTGGCAAAAAAAGATACAATTCTCTTTGTCAGATGGAATAACTTTTAATGATGAAAACTGGGGCCAAAAGGAGAGATTTCAGTTGCACCTGCACTACAAATAAACTTCTTGCTTTGATGGGGAAAAATATTCTTCAGAACTGTCTTGTTCCAAAAGAATATAGTTCCTCTTTACTCTGTCCGTTCATTCTGTTGAATTAACATGATGCAGATCTTCATTCCAAAAGTTATCATGGCATGATAGATAGAGATGAGTCCTCATTCCTTTTTACATTTTTTAAGCATGTGTGTCATTGTTTTTCTGTTTTTCATTATTGGTTTTGTGGAGCCATTTGCATTGTGCACCCATGGTGTGCTTTCTATCTCCTCTCCCTTCCCCCTTCTATCTTTTTATCTGTCCTTCCTTCAAGGAGCTCAATGTGGTATGCGCATTTTACCCTCACACCAGCTCTATGAGGTAGATTGAAATAATGACTTGCCCAGGATCCACACTTGTAGGCTTGCCAAATGTCTACTCTGCTTTGGGAAATTCTTGGAGATTTGGGGGAAAAGCCTGGGGAAGCTGAGGTTTGGGGAAGGGAGGGGCCCCATCGGGGTATAATGCCATGGAGTCCACCTCTAAAACAGCCATTTTCTCCAAGGGAACTGATCTCTATAGCCTGGAGATCAGTTGCAATTCTGAAAGATTTACAGTCCCCAGCTGGTGGATGGCAACCGTGTCATCCGGTGAACTTCATGGCAGAATGAGGATACTCAGTACAGATGGTGTTAAACATATAATGTATAACAATAATGCTAATTTGTCTGTGCACAAAGAATGTTGAAAAATACATTGTTTTCCACAGAAAAGGTGAGAAAATGAAAGATGGCGTGAAAACAAAGAATTGTGGATTTGATGTGCACAATGATAATCACCTCAAAATCCATTTTGGGACAATCAGTCATCCTGAGAACTATTGGTCAAAGCAAGATAGAAGATCAAGAAATAAAGTACCGGTACGTATATACTTGATTTTCCCCACTGAAATCAATCAGGTTTGACAGCTTTGATATGGTTTTGTGGGGGAAAGCATTATGGTAGGGGACACTGGGTTGGATACAGCAGTAATTTCCATTGACAGGGATTCCATCACTGGCACAGGCCTTTCTTACCTCTCCTATCCCACTGCGATCCAGAATGCTGCTCCTAGGGGACAGGGGGCTCCCCAGAAAGGGCATGAAGGGAGAGTTGGAAGTCGGCAGTGGAAGAGGCAAACTGATAGGAAAAAATTTACTGCTGGATCCATCTTATTTAAAAAATGTGAAGGAACGTTAGGGAAGAAGAAGAAGAAGAAAAGTTGGTTTTTATATGCCAATTTTCTCTACCACTTAAGGCAGAATCAAACTGGCTTATGATCACCTTCCCCTCTCCACAACAGACACCCTGTGAGGTAGGTGAGGATGAGAGTGTGACTAGCCCAAGGTCACCCAGCTGGCTTCATGTATAGGAGTGGGGAAACAAATCCAGTTCACCAGATCAGCCTCCGCCGCTCATGTGGAGGAGGTGGGAAATCAAACCCAGTTCCCCAGATCAAAGTACACCACTCCAAACCACTCCAAACAAAGCTTCCTTCATCAGATCCCAGACAAATGTTGTGTGTACCCCATTTTCCCCAAGTCCATTGTAGCTTTTTCATGACATCTTGTTGTGGAAACAATAGGAAAATGTCAATATGAGCTTGCAGGCTTTAAAGATTGACAGTGCTTTAATCTGCTTTACCATTGCATCATCATTTCAGGGTGAGGCTTGAGAGAAGAATAATATGTTTTATAAGTTTCTGTTTAATACATTACAGGGTGCCCTGTTGAAGAATTACAAAGGATGTAATTTCATTTTTAAACTCATTCTTTCAATTTATGAGCTCACCCCCTACAAGGAAATGATGGCTTGAAGCTTCCATAAGGGTACATTTTCTTCTCAAAAGAAGATAACATTGAAATATATTACTGAACCTGTTCAAAGAGCTGACATCCAACCAATCTGGGCATACATTCCTTGTCATGGTATTCAGTAGCCGCATTTAATAATATTACTCAAGTTTTATTGTTTTCTCCTTGATATCCCCCTCCTTTATTTTATGCTTTCATCAATCCCAGCCGAAAGACTGGAAATTAAGGCAAAAGCCCCTGCATTGATATCAGCTTTGATTTTCAGATTAAACTGCAACATGTAGCCGTCTGATAGCCATTTTTCTTAACCGCCAAATTAGACACCCTGAAACTGGAACTGATTTTACACTTTCCTATCATAATATTTTTATGAGTGAAATTGGATGAAGAGCCACTCAATGGGAGGGAAGATAAAAATAGAGCCTGGCATTCTTATACAGAGATATTTATGAGGGGCTGATATTTTCCTTGGAGTGCAAGGAGAACCTGAACTTTTTTTTTTCTGAAGAAGGAAAGAAAACCTACACAATATAGGGTTTGTAATGCAATGACACTTGTACTGCAGAATGGAATGATTTTTGTTTTGTTTTGTTTACTAAGGGTGGGCTGATGGACTTTTTTTTGTCTCTGACACAATGGCGGTATTGTGCAGAAAAAGGAGTAACTATGTAAGTTGCTCGATTTTCCAAGAGAAATTTTGCTAGACCAGGAAAATCAGATAGCCAGGCCCCTGCCCAGAGAGAGCCACCCACATTTAGATAGGAGCCAGCTAAGTGTGTTTTTATTTTATTTTATTCTTACATATCTATAACTTTTTAATGTAGACTATCCAACAAATTTAGGGCTCCCAAGGCAGCAATTTTAAAAAATCCACTACCAATATGCGTTCATACAACCCACGCCCCCCATACACAGACATGTAAGTGTGTATAATAGCAATTAAAACAATAATCAAAACACATAAACAGGAAGGCACAACAATGAGGGAATGACAAATCAAATGCTGGCAAAAGACAGTGATTGAAGGGGACAGATAAATCTCCATGGGGAGGGAATTCTATAATTTTGGTGCCACAATGAAGAAAACCCTTTCTTGGGTTGTCACTCATCTGGCCTCAAATGATGGTGGCATAGGGTTACCAACCTCCAGGTGGTGGCTGGAGATCTCTTGCTATTACAGCTGATCTCCAGGTGATAGAGATCAGTTCACCTGGAGAAAATGGCTACACTGGAAGGTAGACTCTATAGCATTATACCCCATTGAAGTCCCTCCCCTCCCAAACCCCGCCCTCCTCAGCCTCCACTCCCAAAATACCCTGGCATTTCCCAGTATGGAGCTGGCAACCCTATGGGGGCACCTGAAAACGGAAGATGACCACAGTGATGTGGTCAAGAAGGTTCATATGGGGGCGGCCCTTAAGGTATGCTGGTTCAAAGCCATAAAGGGCTTTAAAGGTCAATACCAGCACCTTGAATTGAGCCCAGAAGCACTCTGGGAGCCAGTGTAAGTGCAATAAGACTGACTTAAGTGATATTGTCCCATTGACCCATTCCAGTCAACATGCTATAAGTCACTTTGGGTCCCTTTTGGGGACAAAAGTTGATTATAAATATCTAAATAAATAA
The DNA here is from genome assembly GCF_029931775.1 of Euleptes europaea. Taxonomy (NCBI): domain Eukaryota; kingdom Metazoa; phylum Chordata; class Lepidosauria; order Squamata; family Sphaerodactylidae; genus Euleptes; species Euleptes europaea. Next base: position 28,411,504 of record NC_079317.1, read on the forward strand.
ATGTAGGAAATTTCCTAGTACAAAGAGAACACCAGATAGATAGACAGACAGACGGACAGACAGATAGATAGAACTATATCCAGCAACTTGAAGGTAGTACAAATCTCACAAATCTGTTTGCCTAAAGACCATAGTGGGGCAGGAAAAGTAATTAATGAGAAACAAGACCACTTTCAAAACTTTAAGTAACAACTGGGTTGTATCATATTACTCTGCTCAGTTAATGACAGTTGATGCCTCCTGAAGAACCTTTGAACCAAGAAACTAGAGCCTTTTTGAATCAGAGAAAGCCTCCTTATGGCATGGAATGCCCTGCCTTAAGTTGAGCGGACCAATTAGATGCAACTCATCATCTCTGTACAATTTTGAAGAACCTGGCTGATTCTTGTCTACACTGATAGACAGCAGCTCTCCAGGTTCTATCAGGACAGATCTGACTTATTCCTACTACCTGGGCTCTCTAAACTGGAGGCATCAGGGATGGATCTGGGATATTCGCTTGATACCATTATCAGAGCTGAAAATCCTCAGGCCTGCTATCATAATTATTATTGGATTTGTTTAATCACATGCCAGTCTGTGGAAAGCCCATGCAGCAGTGGTGTAAAATATATGGCCTGGGGGCCAGATGAGGGCTCTTATCTAGCCCACGATCCAGCTGAGGCAGCCACCCCCTCCATCAGGGCTGGCGAGTATGGCCCGCCCAGCCAAGTGATATTTATGTTATATCTGGCCCTCATAACAAATGAGTTCGGCACCCTGCCATACAGATTCCGGAGAATCAGTAATAATTTGGCTCCTGGTGAAGATTTTCTGGAACCAATCTCAGTGGCCAGCAACCCATCTACCTTGGGGGCAGGAGGTCTCCCACTCCCAGCAGGAACATGGCAACACTGTTTTCAGTGTTTCCCCCGGTCTTGCAACCATTCCCCATGCCACATCATGTTGTTCTGGAAGATCCCCCAACACTGAACAATGCCTTTCCAGAAGCATTGTGTGCTTCTGCTGTAAAAACCCAGTGTGCAGCTGCTGTAAAAAAGGCAAATTCCATGCTGGAATAGAGAATAAAACTGCTGATATCATACTGCCCTTGTACAAATCTATGGTGAGACCACACTTGGAATACTGTGTACAGTTCTGGTCACCACATCTAAAAAAGGATATTACAGAGCTTGAGAAGGTGCAGAAAAGAGCAACCAAAATGATTAGGGGACTAGAGCAACTGTCCTATGGGGAGAGGTTAAGACACTTAGGGCTGTTTAGCTTGGAAAGAAGGCGGCTGAGGGGAGACATGATAGAGGTCTATAAAATTATGCATAGTTTGGAGAGAGTGGACAGGGAGAAGTTTTTCTCCCTCTCCCATAATACTAGAACACGGGGTCATCTGCTAAAGCTGGAGGGTGAGAGATTCAAAACAGATAAAAGGAAGTATTTTTTCACACAATGCATAGTTAAATTGGGGAACTCCCTGCCCCAGGATGTGCTGATGGCTGCCAGCTTGGAGGGCTTTAAGAGGGGAGTGGACATATTCATGGAGGAGAGGGGTATTCATGGCTGTTAGTTAGAATGGATATTGGTCATGCTGCATACCTATTCTCTCTAGTATCAGAGGAGCATGCCTATTATTTCGGGTGCGGTGGAACACAGGCAGGATGGTGCTGCTGCAGTCGTCTTGTTAGTGGCTTCCTAGGGGCACCTGGTTGGCCACTGTGTGGACTTGATGGGCCTTGGTCTGATCCAGCAGGGCCTTTCTTATGTTCTAAGCACAAGAGGCTTCTGGAAGAAGGGGGACTTACTCAATTAATGGAAGCCTGCATATATCCTCAGGTATTTTATTTACAGAAAATAACATATTCATATATTAGCATCTGCTGGTCAAATGACTGTAAATAAAAGAAAATGAACTGTACTTCATATATTAGCTATTTTCTCTTAGACACATCTCACTACCTTGGGTATGATTTGTCATAATATTTCTTATCTACTTTCCTGGCTAAGTGAGGATTGTTGAGAACAGAGATATGAAATGCTTCGAATGCTGAAAGTACTATATGAATGCTAAGTAAAGTTAATTAAAATAAAAATTGCAGCTTAACACAAGGAAAATGGATATACTTGGTATCTAACAACCAGAAAGATAGCTGGAAGTATAGTTCCAAATAAACAAAGCCATAAAACTCATTCTTATTGTATAGATTATATAACTATTCCGAGGGATCATTCATTTTTGTTGTGAAAGTCTGTGAAAAAACTTGAAATGCAGCGGTCCTGAGCTTTTGCACACCATCATCTTCAACGCAGCCAATCCTTTATGCATCCCTTGACTACAACCATTGGTCCTTAACAGATTTTGCTTGGCAAACTCTTGGCATCCCCATCTATGATTCATTTGTCTCCACTGAGTGTCAGCGCCTTTATTTCATAGGCTGAAACAGGTGGCGGAGAGGATATAAGCCAAAGTCAACAGGATAAAGAGTCAACAGCTCTGGTGCACAAGATAGACCTATCTGTTAGTGAAACCATTTTTTCTTACAATGACTTAAATAGGCCGGTGGGTATCGTGGGCTGACCCTTGAGTAATTTTAACCTACACGTTGACAGGTTGTGTGGATTTTCACATGCTAATTTACCAGTTCATTAAAAAACAAAATCCTTAAAAGCCTAGTGTATATTTCCTTGTCTAGTTCCCAAGAAACCTAAATACTGACAAGTTATGTGGGTTTTTGCAAGCTTATTTACCCCTTTGAATGTGAATGTATCGACCACAGGAGCCTCTGTATCACATTTCATATAGAGCAGTCCTCTTATAACACTCAGTAAGTGGTCTCACATGTCTACCATAAACCTTAGTTACATTTACCAAGCTGGAACGGAACAGAAAAGCAAAACAGAAGCTGCCCTTTCTGACCTAGATTAAACTTATACATTCTCTGGAGAAAACTGTTCCCTTTGCCTCAGTGAGCTGAATGATACCAACAGCATGATTTAATAATAATGGAACTCTGCATCTGACTGGTGCCTTTTGAAAAATGGGAATTTCAAAGCAGTAAGGCAATAGTCAATAGGACTTAATCATCCATTGTTTGCTACATTCAGATTTCAAATTTAGTTCAGAAAATATGGGTTGGATCCAACCAGCTTTTGGACTAATGAAAAAGGAAGGAGGGTTCCCCACTGACTACCCAAAATTGCTATGACAAGGATCATGGGATCTGCATGTACAAAAGCCATGAGGGATGGGGGATGCTGTGAACAGGGTAAATGGGTGAGACTGAATGAAATAGCTGGTAGGATCCAATCCATTATTCCTACATCTAGGTCTGTACCGGAGAATCAAGAAAGCAGGATGTTGGTGGAAGTAAAAGATATATGGGGAACTTGCTCCTCTGTAGTTAACAGAAACATCACCTTCCAGCTGGAAATACACAAAGGCTTTCCCCACACATCATTGAATACTGCAGGATCATTGTACTACAACCATCAGGTGCAAAACATTGCTGTAGCACAACAATAGCACAATATCCAGTGATGTGTGGATGCAACCGGAGTAAGTTAATAATACATCTGCCAAAGCATGAAAGAACTACTGGCATTAAATATCATGTAGAGAGAAAGCTATACAAAAGGTATAAAATCAAAAGATAACTTTATTGTAACCCCATAGATATTTCAGGAGAATGTATATTGTAAAAAAACAGCTATTACAAACATAGACAATTTGAAGCAAAAAGACTCCTAAAAGCAGGCAGCAAAACCCATAGATCCTGACTTAAACTGTTAGAAAGCCCCATTTCTAGCTCCCCGGGGCCTTAGCTGAAAGATCTCAGCTTCTGGACCAGTATAGTTGGTAGTTAAAAGTGTCAGACTAGGATCTAGCCAACCCAGGTTCAAATCCCCACTCTGCCGTGTAAACTTGCTGGGTGACCTTGGACCAGTCACACACTCTCAGTCTTGACCACGGCAAGTATTTGGATGGGAGACTTCCAAAGAATACTGGGGCATGAGTAGGGTTGCCAACTGCCAGGTAGTAGCAGGAGATCTCCTGCTAATTCAACTGATCTCCAGCCAATAGAGATGAGATTACCTGGAGAAAAATGGCCGCTTTGGCAATTGAACTCTATGGCATTGAAGCCCCTCCCCTCCCAAAACCCTGCCCTCCTCAGGCTCTGCCCCAAAAATCTCCCGCTGGTGGCGAAGAAGGACCTGGCAACCCTAGGCATGACGCAGAGGCAGGCAATGACAAATCACCTCTGAACGTCTCTTGCCTTGAAAATCCTACGGGGTCGCCATAAGTCCACTGTGACCTGACGGCAAAAAAAAGTTATGCATTATTCTAGCATATGAAATGCATTATTGTATTGTAAAAAAAAAATGGCCTAAACAAAACAAACCAATCAGGAATACCAGCATCAAAAATGAGCTAATTTGAAACTGACATAGAAACCAAAAGAATCCAAAAAGGGCATATTCTGTGATTCCTATCACAGAGCTGGATCCTACGGATTCATTCCATTAGTGGTGGTTCAGCATAAAGGGAAGGCCTCTGATGTCTCCATTTAAAATTCTGACATTTTGCATATCAACCCAGTTAAAAGGCTTTTATTGTCTTTCCTAGTTACACACCAGTGTCATCTGCAGCAGTGAGCTTCTACTGGCAATCAATTTTCAAACACAAAAACATGCCTAATTACACCAGAGTATTTGATACTGCATCCAAGAAATGTCTTTGTTTGACATTATCATCTAGCTCCCAAATTATAATGGGATTGACCTTTGGCTAGTATGCATAAATATTATTGGAATAGTTTGTGTGTCTTTGGAAGAAATTAGCTCAACATTTGCTGAACTGAATGAATACTAGCCATTTGTATTGTTCATGCAGTTTTTTTTTTGGGGGGGGGATCTATAAGTAGAAGACAAATTACAAAGAATCATGCAGTGAGAGTCCATGAGCTCCCTATAGTTACTGAGGCTTTCCTTCCGGTGAATTTATGGACACCGTGACTTCTGTTTCTACCCCCTACGTCACCTGAAAAAGCACTCTCTCATGAAAAAGTCATGAGACCCTCAGGAGTGGCATCCTCTGTCCAATAAAACTGTATTCAGAAGAGGAAATTACAGGCTCACATACAGGAATCTTTACAAAACATCTGTAATATTAACATTTAACAGTGCAATGTATTTTGATTCCTTGGACAAGCTATGTCACAATGTGGGTGAAATGTGTAAGCGATCACGTCTAGTGTGAACAACCTTTTAAATCACTTTCTAAAGTTAATTTGAGGTTCTGCTAACTCTGCTCTGTTCCAGTACGTATTGTGTCAGCTCTCTGCTAGAGAAGATTCTGGAAGACAAGGTCAAGCATGCCCTCCTCAGTCATACCTGAGTTAAACAGGTCAGACCAGTCAGCATAAGCAGTTCTCAGCAAACAACAGCATCTTGATTACAGTGGAGATGGTTCAGCTACAGGCAGGCCTTCACAGTAGTGCTCTATGCAGTGTGTGGATATAGGGTTGCCATTGTCCAGGTGGGGGCAGGAGATCTCCTGCTATTACAACTGATCTCCAGCCGATAGAGATCAGTTCACCTGGAGACAATGGCCGCTCAGGCAATTGGACTCTGTGCAGTGAAGTCCCTCCCCTCCCCAAACCCCGCCCTCCAAAGGCTCCACCCCAAAAACCGGTGGCAAAGAGGTAGCCATATGTGGATATCATAATGAATGGGGATGTGTGGATCACCTGAGAAGTTGCCAGTCTCAGGAAGATGTGCTAATCCGAGGGTGTCAAACCTAAGGCCCGGGGGCTGCTCTGGGTCCTTGAGAGCTCTTATCCAGCCCGAGAACCAGCTGAGGCAGCCATCCCCCACTCCCAATCTGGGCTGGCCAGCCCATTGTGGGCTCGCCAGCCGAAACACCCTCTCAGTCCTGAGGTGTCAATGATCAAAGACTGTTAAATAAAAGAAAATTAAAGAACATACTGTAAGAGTGTTATTGTTTTAAGCATAAGAGGGAGGGCATGTGATTGCAAGCTGCTTTGAGACTCCTTAAGGTAGAAAAAAAATGGGCTATAAAAAGCTTCTCTTCTTCTTGGCAACCTTGAAGTGCTTAAGGGTTTTCTTTTATGACTTCTTGGGAGTTGTGAGTGTAATATAAGTTCCTGTTAGCTGCCCCTTACTAGCTAAATGGCAGCTAGCTTTATTGAGTAGTCCAACTAGGCTCCTGGGCAGGGCCGCTGGGTGACCCCCTGGCCGCCTGCAGGGGGAGGGGGGAGGGTTGCCAGCTCTTGGGAAACTCCATGAGATTTGTGGGTGGAACCTGGGGAGAACAGGGACCTCAGTGGGGTACAACACAAATACAGTCCAACCCCCAAAGAATCCATTTTCTCCAGGGGAACTGATCTCTGTACACTAGAGATGAGCTATAATTCAAGGAGATCCCCAGGTCCTACCTGGAGGCTGGCATCCCTACTCCTGGGGAATGTGGGACTTATGCAGCCTTTTCCCAAGATGGTTGCCTGGCTGAAGCCTTGTATGGTATGGCTCAAATAAAGCAGAGTTATACCCTTCTTCCCATGGTAGTGTGGACTCCAAACATTACAGTGAGGGATTCCCCAGTGCTACAATAGCAGCAGGAGCCTGGGGGCAGTGGAACCCTTAAGCTTGCATTAGGGTTGTGCTTTTGAGCAGAAAAAATGCATTGTGGCTTACTTTGCAATTTCAGATAACAACTACTTTCCAACTGCAAGGAATTCTGAGTAGCTGTTACTGTGGCAGCCCTTCTTATGTTCGAAGGATATTAACTTCAGTGTGGTTTTGATCCCCAATCCGGTCCCTTCAGTAAAGTGGCAGCCACTGTGAAATCCAGATCTTTTGTCTGTGTTTTCAATTCCAAATCTGAGAGCAAAAGTAAGATGAGACTTTTGGGCTTTCACTGTAGAAGAAGTGTCAAGAAATAAATTTGAAATATGAATAGGATCTGTCATGTGCTTCCCTAGTTATGATGTGTTGCCACATTCTTTCCAGACAGCTTTGGGTGGTATGAACTTTGTCCCACTCAATTTGCCATAATAATTGCCAGGTTAGGTGTCCTGTAGCTCACCACTTCGGGCTCAGCAGCATTTCTGGAAATGATATTCATAGGACTGCATCCCTTCAACATGCTAGGTACGAACCAACCCAAGTGGGCAAAGGAAGCTCTCCAAATGATCAAGTACATGCATTACACCCTGAGCTGCTCATCATAAGTATGCAGGGACCGGTGGGGTTACATTTGTGTTCTGGGCACCTTCCTGAAAGTACAGCAGATGGAAGGGCATCAAATCAGGGCCAAGAAAAGGCCCATCCTCCAAATGTTACATTTTGTATTATGATTACATTCCCGTGCCAAGACAATCCTTCCCCTCCACATCCCAAGCAAAAGGGTGTAAAAACTCACCTCTCCACCAAAACTCTTGGAAACACCCTGTTTTCACAGCCTGATGTTGGGTTTCTCACTTCTTCTGGAACCCAAACCTCTTCTCTGCTAACCTGCCTTCTGCCTTTGCCTGGTTAGGTTCACCTCAGGATGCAGCTTCACTACCATTGACATCCCTCTCCCCCTCCTCTTTCCCTTCTTCTCTCCAGATCCATCTTTTATAGGTCTGTTTTCTTAGGTAGACACCTATTTAGGGAAAGGTTTTTTTTGTTATTGCTATTTCACCATAATTCACTTTTATTCTACATTTTTCATTCATTACTGCTTTACCATGTTGCCTTGATTAGTCTGTGTGCTGTAGTGGTTAACAGCAGAAGTCTCTAATCTGGTGAACCAGATTCGATTCCCTCTTCCTCCACATGAAGCCTGCTGGGTGAACTTGGGCCAGTCACAATTGCCTCAGAACTCTCTCAGCACCACTGACCTCACAAGGTGACTGTTGGGGGGGGGGATTGTAAGCTGCTTTGAGACTCCTTAGTGTAGAGAAAAGCGGGGTACAAAAGCCAGCTATTCTGCTGTCAGTAATAAAAACCCTTTTTAAAAAGATTATTTCCTCCCCTCGTTTCTATGAGTGCTGATCTGAATCTGAACCTCCATATACATAGGCAGTACAGCCCCAAGTGTTTAAGTGCCCCAAATACATGTGTCTGGTCTGTGTAGGACTGGGGAAACAAACCCGGTTCACCACATTAGAATCTGCCACTCATGTTGAGGAGTGAGGAATGAAACCCAATTCCTGAGATCAGAGTCCGCCACTCCTAACCACTACACCATGCTGGCTCTCATTGTTTGCATTGTTCCCCAGGGCACCATTGTCTATAGTGCGGTTAGACTGCTACTATTACAGACAATATTTTAACGAAGAACATTTAAAGGAGTATGGAGCAGAACATTATGGTTGATGTTATTGAAGCTAATGAGTATTATGCAAAACTCAATAATAAAACATGGAGCAGTACCGTGTTTGTGTGTATGAGAGAGAGAGAGAGAGAGAGAGAGAGACAGACAGACAGACAGACAGACAGACAGATCTGGCAGTCTACGTGCATCATAAAACCTTCGTATAGAGGTTCTTGAATTCTTTTTTAAAATATAAATAAAAAATGCAGACCCAGCACCCCTCCACACTGAAATCAACTACAAAAGAGGCATAGAGCTGGGGGAAGGAGCGCCTGGGGCAGAAGGGAGGGAAGGGAAAGGGTGTGTGCCGTGCACACACATGCTGGAGCCAGACGCTGGGACAGAGAAAAACACACCAGGTGGGGCACACAGTGGCCACCTCTGCAGAAACAAACAGAGAGGGAAAGCAGCAGCCGGACGGGTGGTGCTCACACCAGTTGGGTTGCAGGCGGACAGCTGCACCCATGCCATGGCAGAGCGGCGGTCCTTCTGCCCGTGCCTGCACTCCCCAGTTACTTAATCCCTTCTCTGCCTGTTGTTTCCTGCTCCAAAATATATACACACAATGACGTTTTCCCATGGGGTGTCGTATGTGCCTTCATAAAACTTGGAAACAATGCCCAGAACCTTGGAGCATCAGTCCCATCTGTGGTTTTCTAAATATGACAATTTTAACCATGTGTTTTTTACATACTCAGGGCTAGTACTGCCAGGTCGCTCGGATTGGTGGGCAATTACCCACTGATCCATTGGCTGGCTCAGGAGCAGGGATCACGGGCGCGTGCCGCCACGCCAATGCAACAATGTCACTTCTAGTTTACACCCAGAAGCACCACATCATGACAGGCCACTTTACCACTTGAGCGGTAAAGTGGCCCGTCACAATGAGGCGCTTCCCGTTGTAAACTGGAAGTGACATAATCATGTTGATGCGGCTGCGCATGCACGATCCCCAGCCCAGCTTAGCCCCAAAAACCTCCCACTGGAGGAGCGGGAACCTGGCAGTTTTACTCAGGGCAGGGTGGCACACCATGAATAAAACAGCAACCATGCTGAGGAGCTTGCATCTGAATTGCATTCAGAATCAAGCTGTAAGTTAACAAACTGGTGAATGTTTATCATATAATAAATGACAAAAATCAACAAAATCCAACAATAACAGCAATGAAGAACTTGGAAATTCTCTGAAGAAAAAGTTATTTTGTTCAGAAGAAATGATTCAGTGTGCCACGTGCCTGGTAGCAAAACACCCCAACTACTGATTTCCATTATGCAAGTTCCAGCAATTATTCAGTGTTGCTATGTGCCACCCTTATGATGAGATGTGCCAGAAGTGATGCTTTTAACCCCGACAAACATGTCAGAAATGCATTGCCTGGTATTGCTCATGGCACTGTCAGCACAAATCACTTCCTTCTTGTTTATCAGTGCTCTCAAATGCCCCGAAACGTATACAAAATGCAAGGTAAATTGCTGTTCCTTGTAGTTATTTTTTTCTTTGCTACGTATGATCCTATTTGATATCGTTTTCACTAGGAGATAAATCTACATAGTGCATGCACTGAGTCCCATCGTAATGGTCTGAATTATTCTCCCCGTGCAATTAAACCAGTTATAGGTTTTTTTAAAAAACACTCTTTAAAAATGTGTGTGTGCATAGTTTGTTCACATGAACAATGACAGGATTTTCAGGAATATAACTAATGCTAATGTTTCCTAGTACTTTGTAGCTGCTGGAATCTGCTGCCTGGGAGCACATTTTAGAGCATGTTGCCAGTCACAGACATGGTGTCCAAAGTCCGTTTAGCCAACCACAAGCACAATATGTTGTGAAGGCTCATATAAATGCAATACCAGAACATGGAGCAAATCGCATGCTAAGAGCCTCCTATCCCAGCTTGAAAATAAATTGCGCTTTTTACAAAGCATTGCCCTCTGTTCAGTACATTACTACGTACTGTTATAGATTCTTTTACTAGAAATAAGCCAGACCATCTAGGCTGCAGTAAATTCAGGCAATTCTAAGCAGAGATATGAACCCAAATTTAGCAGCTGTTCAGTTTCATCGGCTTGATGATGGGCAAAAAGCAATGCTGTCTATTTTACCTATTAACAGGAAGTGGCAAATCTGTCCACAATTTTCTTTAGTTACTCAATAGTAAAATGTATTTTATCCCCCCCTCCCTGAATCGGAATTACTTTTATCAAAATATTTTTCTTTTCTCTCTCTAAATATTTGAGGCACTATGCCAACAGGCAGAAAACACAGCGAAATCACAAGTGCATGTACAACATTCCCATAAATATATAGCCAGCGTTAACAAACTCTTCTACAGCCCTCTAAAACACTCACCTCAACTAAACACACATGCGGTGAAATAAGATCATCTTAAAAATCTTCCCCAAGGTAGGGAATGATGGCACTGTCTGGATTTCCTCCAAAAGACCATTAAAAATGGTTCAAAGACTGAGAAGGACCTGATTGGACAAAGGAGGAACTTATTGAAGGCACTGTGAGTAACCAGAGATGAACTAGAGCTCCTGGTAGGGAGATGTGGTCATTTAGATACATGGAATATCTCTGAATAGACTGCAGTTGCCTTTACACTACTTGATACTGTGTTTTCACTTAATTTGTTGTCCAGTTTGGGATGGAGTCTATAATGAACTCTTAATAATCTTCTCACTTTTTCATTTTATTTACTGAGAGCCAGTGTGGTGTAGTAGTTAACAGTATTGGGCTAGTATCTGGGAGACCTGGGTTTGAATCCCTACTCCTGCCATGGAAGCTTGCTGGGTGACCTTGGGCCAGTTACACACTCTCAGCCCAACCTACCTCACAGGGTTGTTGTGAGGTTAAAACAGAGAAGAGAATGATGTAAGATGCCTTGGGTCCCCGTTGGGGAGAAAGGTGGGGTACAAATGAACAAAATAAATATTTTTTTATCCTAATGTGTTGGAGAACATATCCTAAAAATGCTTTCAGCAATTTTTCTGCTCTACTGACTAGGCACATCATGTTGGCAGCATACTGGTGCACTCTTCTCTGGAGAGCTGGAAGATTTGAGCATGGATATCAACCAAATGGCCTCCTGGCCTTCCATGTAACACCTATACCATTATGCATTATGGAGCCATGAAGCAATCCGTCTCCACATTCTTGATCTATATCTCCAGAAGCTACTGGGAAAGGCATGGCGACTCATCCCATGATAACCCCAAATTATGTGCTCTTCCACAGAGCACACTTCCTCTTCTGCAAAAACATCAGTTTTCACAAGATCAATGGGCTTCAATGACCCCTTGAGCAAACAGAAGTTTTAGCGCAGGCTTTTTGAACCTGCAGACACCTTTGGAATTCAGACACCGCATGGTGGGCTCATCCACAAAATGGCTGCCATAAATTTTGGCTGCTGCAAGAGGTGCAGGTGGCTACAAAATGGTTGACATAGCTTACCTTCAGTCACACAGTGAAGATCCTTGTGCTGTGGTGGCAGCTGCTGCCAAAACAAGGGTGTTTTTTTAAAAAAAAAATCTGCACAATCAAATCTCCAGCAGCCAATCAGAGGCCTTGCTGGGAAAAAGCCCCACTTGGCCCAACCACTTTCTAAAATCACTCCATGGGTGCCTGAAAAGGTGTTGGTGGGTGCCAAGACACCCACAGGCACCATGTCGGGGACCCCTGTTTTACTGGAAGACAAAGCATGCTCCACCGAAGTGAACTCATTCATAGGATCCAAGCCTATATATATTATGTAGAAATACCCCCAAAATGAATCTACAAAGTAGAGAACTGAAACTATTGACAAAATTATAAACACATGTGAACAAGCTAAGATATAGTCCTATTTCACATTTGATACAGGGGATATTATGAGAAGGGAAAGGGCAGAGCTGAAAGAATTAGTAACCCATATGGTACGTTTCGCCCCGGTGGCAAACAGAAGATCTGGAGAGGGGAATTTAAATAGGGAAAATGCCCCACAAATCCCCTTTCTCACGTTGCCTCAGACTATATTTGAACTGGGCCCTTCAATACAACTTTAAAAAAAAAAAACAACCATAGGATATTCAGTCATGGATTGCTCTCCAAAGCATCTGTAGGGAATGAATGAAGAAATCAGGTTTATTGTTATCACTCTCCTTCCCACTTTCAGTGTAAAAAGGTAAAGGTCCCCTGTGCAAGCACCGGGTCATTCCTGACCCATGGGGTGACATCACATCCCGACGTTTAGTAGGCAGACGTTGTTTACGGGGTGGTTTGCCAGTGCCTTCCCCAGTCATCTTCCCTTTACCCCCAGCAAGCTGGGTACTCCTTTTACCAACCTCGGGAGGATGGAAGGCTGAGTCAACCTTGAGCCGGCTACCTGAAACCAACTTCTGTTGGGATTGAACTCAGATCATGAGCAGAGCTTGGACTGCAGTACTACAGCTTACCACTCTGTGCCACGGGGCTCCTGCTTTCAGTGTAGGGGGAAAAATAGAAGAAAGAGGATGCTTAGCTGTCTCCTCATCAGTTTCCTGCCCTCCTTTACAGTTTGATCACCAATATGCACTGCTAGTTTCAAAAATCCTGCTAGTTCTCTTTAAACACTGTGAATTTCCAGCCACCCTGAACATGCTGCAGAAACATCAGCCTTTTGGAAGACTAATAACAACCTGAGCATCAAGGTTTATCATAGCCTCAAGCAGATATATTAATCTTGAGCAATTCCTTTGTAATAATTAAAACAATGTTAACCCCTGGCCCTCAGCTGGGAGGGCCTTCACTTCAACCATCCGATCTTTTTCATATAGGTTTCGTATCATCAGATGGAGATCAATAAGAAGCTCAAACTGAATTATGGTGGGTGTTCAAATGGGACAAAGACTAACATCAGAGATCATATTTTTCTCTGCCTATTTTCCCTCCCCCTCCATGGCGGAATGGCAAATAGATTCCTTTCAGATTGCATCCCCTTCAGACTTGAAGATGTTTGCTAATGAACATGCTTCTTTTTGAAAAGTAGTTGGAGGAATGGTGTTGAATACCAATGCCAAAGGAAGGACAAGAGTTGCTATGCAGTCAATGTGACCTCTCTCTTTCTCTCCCCCCTCAATTCTTCTTCTCTTCTTTTTTTGATCCTCTATGCACACCAAGGCAAAATATGAGAGCCTGAGAACAGAATGCTAGATTTGTTGGAATCCCCTTTTTGAATAGGAGTAAAGAAAATTGTGAATTTCATGCTGTTGAGGGGAGAAACATTGGCAATGCAGACACACATATTATTTTGTATATCTTTGCCAGTCTGAGTTCCCTAGCTTCTGGAAGAGTGGGCATCTGCTACTCACTTGCAATTGCTGTCCTTAGGGCACATCATTTGGAGATCACAGCATCTGCATTGAGTTCTGAAAACTCACTGCTGGGGTGCTGCATCTCTTTTGAAGCCCCCACACATTCTTGCTTGGAACTAAGTCCACAAGTAAGGGACTGACTTGTTATTTCAGAAGGCAATATTAAGGGAACATTTTGGCGGGGGGGGGAATGGATAGGCCGCTGTTTGGATAATAGTGAATTAAAGAGTGAGGGGAGAGCAAAAAGACTTTGGCCTTCAATGGAGGCACAGGACAAGTTCAAAAATGTTGTTTTAACTAGAAAAAGAATTCCATCCTCCTCCCCACAAACATTATATAAAGCCACTTAAATCAACTTTTTTTTGTTTGACTGATATGGACTGGTTTATATAGACCTATCTCATACCAGCATAACACAAAACTGGGGTCCCGGCCTGGGGCCATCCGAGCCAATGAGACCAACACCAAGGGGTGAAAGGAAAAGACTTTTTGTGATCGCAACTAGGTGCCCAAGGAGTCAAAAGCCAAACACCCTGCCACTCAAGGGGTGCACAATTGATACCTTATCGCATTTGGTGAGTACATATTCCTTATAAGGCAAACACGATTCTTCATTTTTCTACTGGCTAAAACGAACATCACCTAGCTGTAGTATACTGCACATGTCGCCATCCAATAATAGACTATTGGGAAGGGGGGTAGTAAACTTTAATTATTTAAAGGGGGGTGTTTTTCATGTTGACACATCACTAGGTAACTTTAGTTCACTTTTGTTGGCACATCTTGCTGTTTCAGCCATTTCTGTGGATCCTCCCGATGTTTCCTTATCTATCCTGACCTAGAGTGTCTGGTACGGCTATGCTTTTTCACTATTATCTCTGTCTTAGCTTTAATAGACCTTGGGTCTCACCAGCATCTGGCTCAGCACTGTCCACTCTGTCTGGCAAAGGTTGTCACAGAGATAGGTCTTTCCTAGTACCTGCAATGTGAGATCCTTTGAATGGAGGAACCGGAGACTCTTCATGCAAGGCACATGCTTCAAGCAGCATCTCTTTGCATCTGAGCAGAAAAAAGAAACAGAAGCATTTGGCTCTTGAACAAATAAGGATGAAATCAGGAAAAATATATAGTTGAAAAGCCAAGCGACATGTTTACACTGCTCATGTGGTAAGCAGCTACTGAAATGTTTCTTCTGGAACTGCCCCTTAGCGGAGCAAAGGCTGGTGCTGCATGAGGTGCTTCCTTGCCCCTCACCATTCCTATACCCTTGGCAAGGAGACAGAAATTAGCAGACCCATTGGCAGGATGGGATTTCTCCAGCTGTTTTTTCTGTCATGCGATTAAGAGCCCAATTACACGATGCTTTTTAAATGGGGTCTGGGATCCCTGGATCTCTGCTTTCACCTCAGTCACACAGCAGTTGCAGGAACATCACTTTCAAAAGCTCGGAACAGTGACATGAACAGTGACATGAACAGTGACTGCCTCCCCCCCCCGTCTTTTTCCTGAGCCAAAATGGCTCAGTTATTTGCATAACTTTGGAGCGCCACAGGGAGTGTTCTGAGCATGTGCAGATACAATTGGACTGTATGGCATTGAAGTCCCTCCCTCAGGCTTCGCCTTAAAAATCTCCAGATACTTTCCAACCCAGAGCTGGCAACCCTGTACATGATCCGTGTTACACATGGTTTGGTTTTTGCATTGCAACTCCCAGAGCTAATGTTTACTGTTTCAGATGAGTTCTCCCTGCTATTTAATGGAAGGGAAAGTTAACCAAATGGTATGGCTGCTGCACAAAAATATGTGGAGGACATTGAGAAAATATCTACCCCCCCCCCCACAACATTTGCAGAGGTGAATATCGAGGAGCATTTTGGGAGAACAAATTTATTTTGCCTCTACTTCAAGGGCAAAAACTGGGCTTTATATAAGGGCTGAGGGATGTCTTTGCTGTTGATTGCATATCTTAAGAGCCAGATGATGTTCCTTCAGTGCAATGCTTATTAGTGAAGCATGCTGTAACTAGAGATAAAGCTGTGTTCATTCCGTCTTTGGTAGGCAGAGATTCAAGTGCCCACTTTTGCAGCAGCTTCATTTTCTGAAAAGCCAGAAAGGAAACAACATCTGCAGTAGCCACCGAGACTGTTTTTTCCCTGTTGCAAGGAAGATGTGGAATCCAAACCACTGACAGAAATGAGGTCTCCATGACAGCCTTGTCCTCCTGTTAAGTAGTTTGTGAGATGGATTCCCAATGACTGGCCAAGTGGAAAGAGAAGATGCCTTTGTAGTTTAAAATCCATTCTGCTCTGTTAATTCAGCTCAGAGATTAAAGATACCTGATCAGTTTTCTATTTCCCCTTGGATAATGGAAGTTGTGAATTATGAGAGAGGCAGAGCAACACTCATGCCAAGTCTTAACAGGTCAAAATGTTGTTCACATCAACAATTACCTGTGGAGGGAAAATATCACATTTCCAATTTCTTGTTATAGTGTTGGAAAATAGAAGGGACAGATACAAGTAACAATCATGAGTCAGAGTGGATTTTTCTGAATGTTGGCAACAGGCATTCCTATAAGGAAAGACTGTGTGTGTGTTAAGTGACGTCAAGTCGCTTCTGACTCATGGCGACCCTATGAATGAAAATCCTCCAAAATGTCCTAACTTTGACATTCTTGCTCAGAAGGAAAGACTACATAACCTATAATGAGACCGGACTTCGATTTTGCTGGATGAATAACTTTTTGGGTACTTTATAGATTTTTAGGAGGAGGTATCAAGGAACAATTTTTACCATGCCCTATTTTTATGATTTGGCTGTAGCAACTCTGAATAGAATTGGTTTAGTTTTTCAAATTTGATACAGTCTCTGTAGAATTTGATCAGTGGGTGAACCCCCCCTTTTTTTGGATTAGACATTCTCAAAGAGGCGTCTTGGTTTAAATATGTATGTTACCATATTTCATATATAATTTCAATTCCAAAGTCACACTTTCTGACATGGGCTCTTCCCACTCTGGAAAACTGCAGTTGTCTTTTTCCAACCATTGAAATCCTATACAACTATTACTGATTACATTGGCATCTGCTTTTGTGTGAACTGCATATAAATCACATAGTAATTGTGTAAAATAACATATATTGGTATAAAATAAAATGACAGTTTAAAAAACCCCAAACAATTCAGGAACACCAGATAATGAAAATGAGCAAAACAAAAAGGCTTTTATAAGAATTTATAAAAAGAAAACCAAAGTTACCGGAAAAGAGCACATTCATGCTCCCCTAATTCTATAACTATTTCACATTTTGACCAAAGTTCCAGCCTTAGTTAATTATGTTTTCCCTTCCTGCATTAAAAAAACAAAAACAAAGAAAGATTTCTCGTATTCATATGAACATGCCTGCTCCATAGATACTTTTCTTCCTTTTAGCATGCATAATATATTCATTGTTTTGGAACAAAGTTCGAGTAGCACCTTAGAGACTAGCCAAATTTTCCATGGTATAAGCTTTCATGAGTCAAAGCTCACTTCATCAAATACAAATAAGAATGACAATACATGACCCTTTATATTAGTCCTGTTGTGTAGAGATTGGCAAATAGGTCAGTACCTATGCAAAAGATTGAATGGGAATCAATATGACATTAAAAATCAGAAACCAGTGGACATTGCACTGCTGACCTAAGAATTACAGTTCTCCTGCAGAGAAGCTTCAAAGGAAGAATACATTGTGAGACTGCAGCACTAGAACTCATTAATAAGATCAGGAAAATGGATTTGGGGGTGAATAAAGGCACAGGATTCTTATCTCATTACAGATGCGAATTTTCTGCATTTCCACATGTAAATATATCTTCTTTCTCTAGTCAAGCTGATTACATTTTGCATTGAACCTGTGCTGTTACCCTAAGTAGGCAGCCTCCACTTTAGTTGAGGGAATTAGCTAAAGACAGTGAGTGTCAGGGGGTAACTGGGATCGATAACCTATGTATACCAGGATAGTCCTGGGTGAAAACTCTCAAATAAGCAGACAGTTGTGTAATTAAAATATGGTTTTATTAAAGAATAAAAATTTTAAAGCAAGAAATATATTTTAAGCAATGAACATATGCACACAAAGCATACATGAGCTGACTAAGAGAAAAGGGGGAGAGTTGGATAGGGTTTCAGGGATGAATTATAGTTACCAGTCTTGAACGGGCTTCCAGGGAAAGCAGCACTGAAGAGGAAAATGACCAGCATTTCCAGGAGCAAAGGAAAAGCCCACATGCAAGTGGGGGTGTGTGTACACAGATCCAGAACACACATACACACACAAATGACCAATATGTATACCCCAAAATGGGTCCTGAGGCAGAATGAAATAAGCTGCCAAGAAAACCAGAGACAAAGAATTGATTGATTTTCCAGGGTTCCAAGAATAAGATAGAAGAGGCTTGATGAGTCATCAGGATCCAAGAGAGTACCTGGGGCTAGTCTCTTGAATACTGGTTGATTGCTGGGATGGGTGCAGACAGGGTAAGTAATGATCTTCTCAAAGTGCCAATTAAATCACCTTCCTGCCCAGGCTTCTGAAAGGCATTCATTTTGTGGGGAGTAGTGTCTTGCTCTGATGCCAGTCTTTGGCTCCCTTCATGGAAGGGTTTGACTGCTTATGCTGCATCCTGACACCTATAGGCTGATCTTGGTAATACTCACATGTAGGGGTGTGCCCAAAAATATTTTTCTGGTAAATTTCAGGTTTGGGTTAATTGACCCAGTTTTTTTTTTCTGGGTAAACCAAAATAAGCTGGATACTCATGCTGGTAAATGGGTATTTGGCTTTATTTCCAGCTCCCCCCCCCCAAAAAAAAAAATTGGGTCCATTATAGTGTATGAAATTTATTTTCAAGGCTCGGGGGGGGGAGTTTTTCAAGGTAGAGTCCCCAAATTTGCAGCATAGTCACAAGGGACTCTCCTTAGGCAGACACCAAAGTTTGGTGAAGTTTGGGATAGAGGGTCCAATTTTATGGGCCCGCAAAGGGGTCACCCCCATCCTCCAGGCATCTGTGAGAGCTGAGCTGTCAATCGGTTTTCAGATTCAGGAGGTCAGCATTGCCAATGACTGGCAGAAAGAGCTGATTGGCAGGCTGGTGCCTCAGAGTCTGGGGGCTCCATTTGTATCTGGGTCACTTTGCAATGTCCATGCAAATTAGCTTCCAAAGTAAGGAAAATGGCTAAATACAAGAAAAATAAGAAAACATTTCTTTTAGTGGCAAATGACATCCTGTGAACAGTCCTTTAATGTAGTCATCAAAAATCTGATTTCAAGAGATGACCATGGTGTGGGTAAACGAAGCCACTACTCAAGTTTGAGAGCAGGTTTTCATGGGGGAGGTGGGTAATATGGGAGCCAGCTGAAGTGCCGACCAAGGCGGCTCTTCTGAAAGAGATTGTTCATCTGCACAGGTCTATAGGTCTAGAATGAGGGAATGGCTGAATCAGAGCCTCTTCTAGCCCACCCCCTCATCCATCCTCTGCTAGATGATTGGCATGTCAAAGCCCTGCTCCATATGGACAGATTTGAACTGAAGCCAAAGGAAGTGAATGAACTGAAAAGAAATACCAATATAATTTTGGTTAAATTGTATCACGTCCAACATTTGGAGACAGTATATCTTGTGTTCAAGTGTCCTAGTCTGGAAAAAATGTTAGACTCTTTTTTTTTTTTTAACCCAAATATTGTCTTTTTCACCATGGGGAAAATTTATTTTATGTTGCTGTTCTCACAATTGTTTTCTGTTCAGTAGTCTGATATATAATTCTGTCAAACTCCATTAGTTTGTACATTTTCTTATACAAAAACTTAGAGTCTTTTTTCTTTCACTGGCCTCAGAAAACATTCCGTCAATGTGTGTGCTGATGAATAGAAATGATCTCTTCACAGAGTTGGTCCCCACTATGAAGTTCCTTTGGGCAGCATGATGTTTTCTTATTGAGAGGTATAATACCTCTGAAAGATATATAGGGATGAGAGGATTTCCCCAGTTCCATTTCTTTATTGTTTCTTGTGTCTGCAGTGAGCTGACTTTCCATTTCTAGAGTTTACTAGAATGTTCAATTGAATTCTGGAATTGGGGCATGTGTCGTTTGCTGATACTTTTACTTTTTTAAGCTCACTTGGGTGTTGTTCCTCATCTTACCAATATGCAGACATGCATTGATGAAGTTTTGCAAAATGAAAACAATCTTGATGTGATGTTAGGAGTAACTTCCCCATGGTTATATTAAGGTGTTTTTGTGCACATTTCTAGGATAGCATGTCACAACCAGGGAGGCTGAAGATTTTGAAACAAACATGATCAACATCTGAAACCAGTGCCCTCATTAGCTCACCTCCATGTTTTGGTTCAAAGTTTGCCGCAAATGCCATATTGAGCAGCTGCCCCCCCCCTCCTTCAAAAATCGCATAAAGGTCTACAGGGCTCCAATTAGAGCAGCTCTTTGTCATGACACAGAACAAGCTTCATGCAGTTGCTTAGGAAATAACAGCCCCCCACAATCATTCCCATGCTGTTGTGCAAGAATGTGCATGTGTAAAATTGTCCCAGTTTGGAGAATTCATCCACCTTTTATTTACACACACACCCCCCAAAAAAAAACTAAACTAAAGGTCTTGCAGACATGGTGGACCAAGAACACAGACTTGACTTCCCTAAGAAGCATAACTGGTTGACGGACCAAACTTTTAACAAGCCTGTTCCCTGCTCCTCTAGTGGAGTGATGTAACTTTATTTCCCCCTAAATCTGAGCAGAGCATGAGGGTCCTGTGCCGCCATGGCTAGCTCCATGGCTCTTGCCCAGCATCGCCAATTGTAAGAAACATTTGAGGGTACATTTAAGCTGGTTCAGCTTCTCTGGTGCAGGCTATTTCCCACAAACAGGCTTGATAATGTGGGATTAGGTGGTTACCTCACAACAAGAATTTTGGGGGTTTCCTTCAAATTGGCATAGAAAGGAACTATTGTTAGCTGCTTCACATTGCTATTTAGGGTTTAGGGGTTTTAATATTAAGAAGACCTAGGCCATGCAGTTGGTTAGAAGAGGCAGTTGGCAACTAGAGGGGAATTTTTTAGTGGTGGCACCTTGCCTTTTACAAGGCCCTCCCTTGAGAAGGTTTTTTTTTTAAATCTTTTTAGCTGTTTTGTAGTCTGCTTCTGGTATGAGGTCTATTTTATGGACATTTTATGGGTCTTTGGTTGTTGTTTTATATTGTTTTATGTCCAGACTTTTTTTAATGGCTTGTTTGTTGTTATGTTGATCATTTATGATTTTAAAGATGATTTTGAGTGTTATTTCTACTTGTAAACTGTCTTGAGAAAACTCTGAAGAAGCAGCATAGAAATTTCCTAAAAGAGAAAGATGGATAGTGGATAAATAGAGTTGGCTGGAATAGTGGGCTTAATTTCTAGAACATAGGGCTAATTAGAAAGCACCTTCTGGTAAGTGAGGATGGTTGTTGTTTTGGGCAGCTGGCTCAGTTGGGGTGGTGACACTCTTTGTCTTCAGCATCAACCAAGCCTTTAGTTACTTGACAAGCATGTGGCAGGGAGGGAGATTATATATAATGCATCTCTGCAGAATTTTGATGTTCATGTGAGGATAAGCAAACTTGGCAGTAATGCTGGCTGAATTTGGAGCCAAGGTAGAGTTTCGCACAACACTGATGAAGGTAAAGGTAGTCCCCTGTGCAAGCACCTGGTCATTACTGACCCATGAGGTGATGTCACATCACAACGTTTGCTAGGCAGAGTATTTTATGGGTTGGTTTGCCATTGCCTTCCCCAGTCATCTACACTTTACCCTCAGCAAGCTGGGAATACATTTTACCAATCTCAGAAGGATAGAAGGCTGAGTCAACCTTGAGCCGACTACCTGAAACCAATAGGTCATGAGCAGAGCTTTGATTGCAGTATTGCAGCTTACCACTCTGCGCCACAGGGCTCCTTCACAACAACACTGATACCTGCATGAACATTTTAGGATGACGTTTTTAGGTCAGCCATAAACAAAGGCTAATTTAAACCATATATTTAGTATCTTCTTCCAGGGGTGCTGGTATAGTAAGAATTCAGCAGATACATGGGGGGTGGGATGCTATCCCCATGATATGCCATTGGATATTGCACTAATGTTGTGCTGCAGCATTCATTTACAAAAGGATTGGCTCACACTATGGTGAAGGATTGCTATAGCTCAATAGCGTAGTGCCTAACAATTGCAAATGCAGCCCAAACCAGCAAGTTTGTGAAATTTGATCTCACCTACCAATTTATCTTCAGTGTGTGTTGTGTGATAAGGAAAGATATGCTGGAATTGAAGGACTCCACAATATCATTTTGTACAGAACGCACCAGTATGCCAGAGGCGGCAGTAGAAGGTACATAGGTCAGTTTCCTCAGAATCCTTCCTTTTGCCTGTTCTGCTGCTGTCTCTTTGTTTACCCAGATTGCGGCTCTCAGGGACTTCCTTCCTTCTGGCTAACTCTTTCTCTTCCTGTTTCTTTGTCTAACAACCATGAAGGCAAGTTGTGTTCCCAGCATGTCTCTCCATCCTATCTTAGAAAGCTAGAATTTTTGAAATGTGACAACTATTGTATCTTTCAGCACGGTTATTTCTTCATGCTCCTTGCTTCCGCCCCCATAGTATTATGGTCCACAAAGAACATTATTTTCCTCCTCGAGAATAATGCTTTCTTACTTTCCACTTTTAAAGTGTATTTAGTGCTTGTCATTGCCAAGGCATTAAACGACCTTCTTGGTGTTTATTATCTTCAAATATTTATGGAGCCTTTTCTTGGTGCTAATTGCCAAATGTTGGTTATGCTTCACTTACTATTTGCATAACATTTATTTAACAATGCGAGAACAATACTGCATGTATCAAGAGATCTCCTTGCAATATCCACTTCAATATTATATTCAGTTGGGATGTGGAATGGTATAGTATAACCCTATCTCGTCAGATCTTGGAAACTAAGTTGGGTTGGTACCTGGAAGTG
Organism: Euleptes europaea; assembly: GCF_029931775.1. NCBI lineage: Eukaryota > Metazoa > Chordata > Lepidosauria > Squamata > Sphaerodactylidae > Euleptes > Euleptes europaea. The sequence continues at coordinate 28,434,253 of NC_079317.1, forward strand.
AGTCCTTTAGGGAAGGCACTGCGGAGGAAGGCAATGGCAAACTGCCTTTGCTTAATCACTTGCCTTGAAAACCCCACCAGGGGTCGATATAAGTCAGCTGTGGCTTGATGGCCCTTTACACACACATAAATTGTGTTCAGTCAGATTCCTTTCTTGCAATCTCTTGTTGTCATGTGAAAGTAAACTAGTTGTCATTACTTCCTAATGCCTGATTGCAGAGTACGTTGAGCAAAGGTTTCCCTAGTAGAAAGCCAGCGTGGTGTATTGGTTAAGAGCAGGGGTTTGGAGCGGTGGAGTCTGATCTGGAGAACCGGGTTTGGTTCCCCACTCCTCCACATGAGCGGCGGAGGCTAATCTGGTGAGCTGGATTTGTTTCCCCAACTCCTACACACAAAGCCAGCTGGGTGACCTGGGGCTAGTCACACTCTCTCAGCCCCACCTACCTCACAGATGGATCACAGAATGGATGGCTTTATGCAGAAAGTCCTATTTGAGGTTGCTACCTATGACTCTTCAGAAGGCAAGGGTACCCATAGCAGAGACTCTTTTAAAGTTGTTAAAGGTTATAGCCACCACTTGAATTGGAGCCAGAAATTCAGGTTAACCAGAGAGAGCTGGTGTTATGCACTCTTTGTAGCTAATACCAGTGAGCACTGCAAGTGCAATATTTTAGACCACTTGCCGTTTTTGATTATGCTTGAAAGGTACTCCTGCACAGAATACAATGCTTTCTTGTCAGATTGACCGCAATCTTCCTGGGTTCAAGGCATAATGTATGTATGAAATGCACAACAGGAGCTCAAGAAATCGACCTGTATAAATGCATGGGAAGCTGCATAAATGGGATGCATCTAAATATTTTTTTGCACAGTGAATTCCCACCCCTCCATCTTCTACTGCTATTACTGTGGCATATACCTAGGGTTGCCAACCTCCAGGTAGTAGCTGGAGATCTCCTGCTATTACAACTGATTTCCAGCCAAAAGAAATCAGTTCACCTGGAGAAAATGGCCGCTTTGGCAATTGACTCTATGGCATTGAAGTCCCTCCCCTCCCCAAACCTCTCCCTCCTCAGGCTCCACCCGAAAAACCTCCCACCGGTGGTGAAGAGGGACCTGGCTTCCTTACATATACCCAGTGCTGTGAAGACCCATCTTCCATATTCATTCTATAAAAGGGAAGTGGTGGGGTAAACCTGTGACGTATTTTCCGATGTATAGCCCACTGAATGCTAAATACGTGCTCACTTTGTGTTTCTTTTCTTCTAAAGTAGAATAAAATATTGTTATTTCCATTTGTTTCAAAAATCTGAACTTTTTGATGGACATTTTTTATGCTCCTGAGAAACATCCATTGATTTGTTTTTTCTCTCTCACACTTGCATTGTTTTATATATCCAACTGAACTATGGTTTGAGATTCTGGCATTGTCCTTTAAAAAGACATTGATTTAAAATAGGTAATAAGAGATGAGAACCCTGACCTGGATGGCCCAGGCTAGTCTTATCTTATGAGACCTAGGAAGCTAAGCAAAGTTGGCCATAGTTAGCACTTGGGTGGGAGACCACCAAGAAAGTCTTGGGTTACTACGCAGAGGAAGGTGATGGCTAACCACCTCTGAATGTCTGTTGCCTTGAAAACCCTATGGGGTCGCCATAAGTCAGCTGTGACTTTATGGCATTTCCCACCAGTACCAATGGCAGGGAATTTATTGGGTTGAGCATTGTTTTGTCTTTGCACAAGGGGGGAGTTCAAACAACACATTAAACATATAACTCTTTCCTGTTTGTTTTTTTCATTCGCTCCTCACACATGACAAAATAATTGTGTGAAAATATTGGGGTGTTATTTACTATGGAGAAGAGAAACTGAGCTTACTACATGCATGCCATAATAGGTATCAACATCAGATGCACATTAGTGGTAATTCTGAACAGCACTTCTCCTTTTTGGTCAAAGGAAGCCTCTGAAGACAAGTAACAAATAGTCTGAGTCATCCCAAAGGTAGTCAAAGCAAAAAGGAGACAAATCAGTTGGCAGGTCTTACTGTTGTCTAAGGCATCAAGCCAGGGAAATCAACTGCAAAAAGAGGAAACACGTCTGTATGCACCTGTAGTATGCTTTCTCCTCAAGGAAGGTATATAAAGGAAGGGAAATAAAAACAGCCTTGCAAAATGAATAAACAAATGGATGAATAATCAATTCTTCAGTTGGCTCCCAACATTATCAATCAGCATGTACTACAAGTGTTAAAAATTCAGTTCCAAATTAGAGGAGGCAGAAATATATGTTGAAGGCAGATCCAATGTTCTTCAGTCTGAAGGCATCTAATCAATGAGTAAAAAAACTTGTATTGGAAGCACTGAAAGACATATTGCTTCCCTTGCTAGTGTTCATACCTTTATAAGGAGGCCCAGTGTCCACTTTGAGAACAGCATGTTGCATTCTACCATTCTGCTTAGCTAAATGGTGCAAGGTATTTACTGATAGTGGAGGAGCCTTTTACTTTGGTGGAACATACTTTGTGCCAACAAAACCCACACCATTAACTAAGAAAATTGGTAGGATGCAACCTAATAGAACTAGAACAATTAGGGTTGCCAACCACCAGGTACTAGCTGGAGACCTCCTGCTATTACTGCTGATCTCCAGCCGATAGAGATCAGTTAACCTGGAGAAAATGGCCAATGGCAATTGGACTTCAATGGCATTGAAGTCCCTCCCTTCCCCAAACCCCGCCCTCCTCAGGTTCCACCCCAAAAACCTCCTGCCGGTGGTGAAGAGGGACCTGGCAACCCTAAGAATAATTCAGATAAATTGAAGGTTAATTATTCAGCATTATTAATAATAGTCCATATGTTTCTTTCTTTTCTGTTTGGTTCTTTTTTCATATCACCATCAAACATTACACTATCTACATTTTTGGTTTGCTTGTTGCCAGACTTTAAGGATTTTGGTCAAACACTGAGGTTCTATCACTTACAGGTCATGGTTGCAAGGAAACCTTATGTATGGTCCCATCATTAGAGGTGGGTTAAATGTGAGATGTAAAGGTGAAATAAGGTTTATACAGCGTGGAGAATAGGGAGGTTTTTCAAGCATGTTTATAGAATATCTCCGATAAACTCTGAGCATGTTGCCTGAAACCCCTTCCTTTCCTACCATTATCAAAGATATGGGAATTATGACTACTACAGAGCCACAGTACAGTATTCATAGCCACCCTACAGGTATGCAAAGGATGCTTCTCGACCTCAAGCAAATGCTGTATTTTTTGTTATTTGACCAAAAAATATAGTACAGTTAGAAGTATTAGCTGAGAGAGGATCAGGAATCCACACCACAAAAATACCCTGTAAAATATCTTCTTCATGTACATAATAGAACAGTTTTAATGAGAGAGCAGAAGGAAGGTACTGTTTTGACAATATTACAAAAGCTTATTTATGCATTCTAAGACATTCCAGCATCAGTGTGAAATGTGGGTATGTCAGAGGTCATGTTGTGTCTTGATTGTTCATGTCTATTTAATGAAAGAAGATGAGAAAAAGAGGTTCAGGCTACCAACGACTTTTAACCAATTTGATGCTGGATGTGTGCACTAATGTGACATTCTGCTTCCTTCAGCATATTAAAAAAACAGGAGCGATGGCAACCACTGTAACCACCTTGGTTTTCAAATTCATATTTCTTTCCCAGACTTTAATATTTGATTAATTTTCGTATTCTTCACAACATGAGAAATGAATTTCGAATCACCTTCTCTTTTTTTCCACTATTGCCCCAAAAAACGCTTGGTGATCTCAAGAACCTGAAACCAGGGTTAAGGGTGACCTTGTGAAGGAGCCTACAAATGTAGTCCCTTGTTTCCTTAGCAATGCACAAGACATCACTTGTTAAGCTGAACTTGTGCCCAGCCAATGAGTTGGCTTCAAACAGAAGCTCATAAACGGACTCCACCTTTTCCATGCAAGCATTTGCCATGTACTGATGACCACCCATCAGTAATGCTGGTCAGCATTAGTAGGGTTGCCAGCTCATGTGGATTGAAAAAAGGCACCACTGTGCTTATACCTAAAGGTTTGGAAATCAGCATAGGAGCAAATAAGTATAACAAAGTGCAAATGTTTGTATTGCTACAACATATAACATGGAGTAACAACTATACACTAAGAACAAACAATCTAAATAATCTATCCTACTATGTACAATATATATTACAAAAATCCAATGGGAACAGCCAGACTAGAAAATTCAAAGTATAGGTATAGTCCTTAGATTATATTCATAAGAAAGTCCTGGGTTCCTCTTCAAGTTATGATGATGTTTCTGACGTTACCAAAAGATGATGCCAAAAATTGAAGAAGGGATACGGCCATTTCGAATTCTTTGACTTTACATTTCTTCATCAGTCCCTCCTTAGACATACAAAAACATAATACCTTCTCATATAATATCATCCCAATAGGCATTCATAAGTTCACTTATAATCATTATAAACATACTTACAAAAATCAGTCATCATGTAATATCTCCAGTTTACATATTTCATATTACAGTTGCTTTACCCTACATGGGAACTGGTCAAAATTTATCCTGCTTGAATTCTTAGCAAAGATGCAACACCCTTGGTGCTGAGTGGCATCAACCAATTGCTCAATTGGCACATGGGGTGATGAAGTTCAGCACCTCTCAGCACCATTAAAGTACATCCCAGGATAAACAAGGCTGGCAGTCACAGTGGCCAAGTTTGGAGCCAGTGTTAATGCTGGTGACCAGATGCCTGAGAGGCAACTTGCACTTAAAGCTGAATAAGTAGTTTGATATGGCAGATCACCCATTTAACAAAACCCAATTTAATCCTTGTATTGTTTTATTTAGTATTATTATTTATATTATTTTATTGCATTTTTATCCCCGCCCTACCCAACCGAAGGTTGGGCTCAGAGCGGCTTACACGTTCCAAAGCAAATTAAAAACAATAAAACATTTAAAAATACAATTTAAAATACAATTTAAAATAGCCCAAATCAATCTAGTAAATTGGACAATAATGCCCCACAGTGGTGCTAACCCCCTCAAAAAAATAGCCATTCTGCAGGTGGCAGATGAATCTGACCACCCCCCAAGATGGTATAAGCGGGGGTGGCACTCAGCAGCGGGGGAGCGGGGAGGATTAGGGAGGCCAGTATTTATAATGAGAACCGTTGCTGGCCTCAACCATAACCCTGGCAAAATAGCTCCATCTTGCCGGCCCTGCGGAATTCCTGAAGATCCCTCAGGGCCCTGATCTCGCTAGGGAGGCTTTTCCACCAGGCAGATGGAATTATTGTGTCTTCATCTTTGTGTCTTCATCTTTAATTTCATTTTGATTTGAGGCTCTTGCTTGTGTCGCCTGAAATGGATCCCCCTGCAGATCCCCTCTATAGTATACTCATTACCTGTTTTTGGTAAATACAGTTGCCTTGGCTATGCAGGTAAGTTTGTCTACATCTGGGAGGCAGATAGCTGAACACCTGAAGTTGCCTTCTACTGAGAGGCCAAACTATGTGAGTGTTTTTAAAGAGCTGGGTCCAGGTACCCTGGAATTAACTCACAATCTTTGCAGCCACACAGCAACCCCCCCCCCCCAGTTGTTTTCCTGCATGGAAACAGCAGTGGGAGGAGTTGTTTCCCCTTTTTCACATAGCTGTTTCCTTACTGGCAACTGGCTGGGGGAGGGGGGTGAAGCAGATGCCCTTCTTTTTCTGGTGGCAGTATTTTGAGCCCATTTGGGCTCTCCTGTCTTTTTTGAAAGCCATTTCCCACAGCTTTGAGTGGTTGCAAGGAACCTGAATTGGGTCTGCGGAACCCTAACATGTAGTTTGGCCCTGATTCAGACCATTTGTCTATCAGTGTTTGTATGGTCAGTTCTGACTGGCAGACACTCTCCAGGGTCTCAGGTAGATGTCTTTCACATCATCTTCTACCTCATCTTTTTAACTGGAGATTCCAGTGTCTGAACTCTGGACCTTCTACATGCAAACCAGATGCTCACTTTCTTAAATCTCCATAGAGAGATAATCTGCAGTATTACCATTGTTCAAATTACAGGGAAAATGTAGGAGTGGTCTTAATTAAATCTATAACCCCAGTCCCAAGGCAACACCATTATTTCCCTGGCAGCTTAGTAAAAATAATAGCTAGGGGGTATTACAAAATGTTGGGGCGAAGGTGACTTTCTCTCCTGTCTCTGGTAATTCAGTCTCTGCTTAATCTGTACATTGTAGAAGAGTAGACTGGTGTAGCAGCCAGTAAAGCTAGGGTTTACTTTTAAAGCCTATGAATTAGGAGGGGACAGAAAGTAAGCAACCAGGTTTTGAGAAAAGTCGGTTGCACAAAAAGAGTACCTGGAAGTCCAAGATGTTCAAGATGTGGCCAACATGGTAGGATCCAGAACCATTGTCTTCTGAGGACCCAGCTAAATTACCTCAAGTATGATCTTTAAGCGTTGAGTTACTCATCCCTGCTTTAGAAGAAGAGTTGGTTTTTATATGCCAACTTTCTCTACTACTTAAGAGAGAATCAAACCGGCTTACAATCACCTTCCTTCCCCTCCCCACAACAGACACCCTGTGAAGTAGGTGAGGCTGAGAGAGTGTGACTAGCCCAAGGTCACCCAGCTGGCTTCATGTGTAGGAGCGTAAAACAAATACAGTTCACCAGATTAGCCTCCGCTGCTCATGTGGAGGAGTGGGGAATCAAACCCAGTTCTCCAGATCAGAGTCTATCGCTCCAACCCCTGTTCTTAACCACTACACCACACTGGCTCTCCTTTAGAGGGAAATTGGCATAGGTGGTCTATAGTCTTCACCTGTTCTATAAATCTGTAATACTACAGTACTCTTTCAGATTACATGGCACCAAATAATGACATCAATGGAATATTTGGCAGCCAATGCATTTAGAATGCCCCTCCCGTCATATAAGTAGGGCAAATGCAAGCCGAGAGTAGCAGCATCCACACAGATGGGCCCATGATAAATTAGGACTTGGTTGAAACCACCTATTGATAAACGAAATTACCGACTGGCAGCAGTTGCCTGACCTGTATCCATCAAAATGTCAGATGCGATATTGGTAGACAGCACGTACGCACCCTAGAAAAACAGGGCATACATTAATCTCTGACACTCCTGAATGCTGTTTCAGGTAATTGTGAGATAGGAGGGTTTGTTCCAGATTATCGTTATGTGCTACCTAAAAAACTGCACACACTTGGTTAAAATGAGCTTTACTGTAACCTGCAGTCCAAAATGGCCCATCCTAGTTATCGGCATGTATTTTAATGCGGTATCAATCATCACCTTTGGAAAGCACATTAAAGAGTTTAAAAGACAGCAATGCAACTTTATAGAAAGGATTTAAACTCTCCCATACAATTTAGGAGGCAATGATTCTTCTGATGCTGAATTTGGTTCAAACAATCCATGCAGAATATAATACTCTATATTCAATCCAGTGCACTTGTAATGCTGCACTTCGTAAAGCAACTTCCATAGAACCCTATTAAAGTTTGTGGAAGCCATAATACACTCAGTACTTTTATTAGGGAACACCTACTTCAAACCCCCTGAAAACAGAGTTCATAAACTCTTTGTGGGCATGGGACGAATGCTATTGTTGTTTAGTGCATTAGCAGAATTCTATTGAAATCCCTACGCATGGCCATGAATCTTCCTCCTCAACCATTGCTTAGTAACAACAAGATAAGCCATGCAAAAGGACTATTTTCCTTGGCTGTTTAAAGAAAGAGAGAGAGACTTGCTAGGAAAACAGGCTGCTTTCACTTAGATTGCTTTTGAAGTCTCATTACTTACAGCACAATCGTGAGCAGAGTTATGCCCATTTAAACCCACTGACTTCAAAAGACTTGGTAGGGTGTAGCTCTGCTTAGAGTGCAGAGTTACAGCCCAATAATGAGGGGTGTTACGGTAGAGGTGGCTGGCCATTGGTGCAAAACTGCAGCCTCTGGACCCTTTCCTAAGGGCAACCTGCACAGGATGGGTATAGGGAAAACACTGCTGCAGTGGGGCTGCATTGGCCCACGTCCATGCCAGCATCCCTAGCAACTGTGCTGTTGTGCCCACAAGACATCACAGGGGCATGACAGTATGTGACAGATGGGGGGAACCATCAACAACAGGGCAGGAGCCATTGAAAGATGGCCCTGGGGATACATGAGGGGAGGGGCAGGGAGGGGCAGGATCATGTGCACTGGGCCACACCCATGGTCCCCATCTCACCCCCTTAAAGGTACAGGGCTCTGCAAAAAAGAATGGAGGCAGCAACATGGAGAGGGAAAGGGATACTCACAACCCCAGACACCATCACCCAAAGTTTGCCTGGTCCTGCCCAGGTCCAGCCCAACTAGCAGCCTGGTGCTATGCCAATGTTGGTGCCAGGGTCATCTGTCATGGCCATTCAGGTGTGGACACCGCCCTTGGATGGAATGGGGATGTGGAAGGGGGATCTTGCTCCATATCGTGGCTGCTTGCCCAGGGTTTTGTCATCACATGAACACATGAAGCTGCCTTATACTGAATCAGATCCTTGGTCCATCAAAGTCAGTATTGTCTTCTCAGACCAGCAGCAGCTCTCCAGGGTCTCAGGCAGAGGTCTTTCACATCACCTACTTGCCTAGTCCCTTTAACTGGAGAAGCCAGGGATTGAATCTGGGACCTTCTGCATGCCAAGCAAATGCTTTACCACTGAGCCAAGGCCCCTCCCACTGAGGTGGCAGGCTGATGTCTTGGCTGTTTTCGGTGGTTTATCTATAATAAAGGGCTGAGGTGAACTTTTGCAGTAGCAAGGGGCTACTTTATGAGCAGAATCAGGTTTATAGGAGTTTGATGGCCATCTGTGGCTGGATATTGCCCAATTCTACCCAGTCAGTGAGTTGTGCTCCCATATGGTATGCCTGTTCACCAAATGTGTGTTTGAGCTGCCACAGTGTTGCAAGATGCAGTTCTGGAGGGCACTCAGTCACAGAACCAACTAGCATTCCCCATGCCATGTAACTTGGCATCTGGCCTGCCTGCACATGGGCCAAAGTTTATATTGGCTGCTGAGAGCCAGCACTGGCCAGAACAAAAGAGTGGGGGTTTGGCTGGGTGGAAATGGACATGGACAGCAGCAGCACCCCGTCACCTTCCTGTGGTCCTCGGGAACCAGGGTTGTAGTGGTTCATAGGGGATTGCTTTTCCCACAATTGATGGTTGCCTATGGGCAACGTCACTGTTTTTGCAGGTGTAGCTCTGCTGCATTGCTGGGGCGAGTTCCCAGGCTGGAGCAGCTTAGGAAGCCAATTAACTCTTGTCATGACCTTGGACCTGCCCCTTCCCATGCTCGCATAGGGGTTGCTCCAGTGGTACATAGGGGTTGCTCCAGTGGTATATTGTAGGGCGAAGGAGAGTTTAGGCTCTGTCACTCTGCCTCTGTCTTCTAATAGTTCCGATCTTGGTTTGGTCATGACCCTTCATGCTGCATGTTTGATAATTCTGTTAGGATACTGCCTTTTAACTAAATCCCTTTTCAGTTGTTGTGCTGGACCTTTAAAGTCTATGTCTTCAGTGGCATTTCTTTTAAGTCTTAGGAATAAACAAACAAACAAAACTAAGGAAACCTTTCCCCTATTGCTCTGATGTTATGTTTCTGGATTCTATCAGATTTTGTGGTGTAAAGAAGTCAAAAGTATTGCCTATCAATATAAACAATTTAAAAAAATTCTACTAGTCCATGAGTATTCCACCCTTCCTCCATAGACATCAAGTTTTAATATTCAAAATAGATCCACTTTATACTCACAGAACTCTTTATGGACAGAGTTGATCTCTCTATTCACTGCATGCAGGGCCAGCTCAACTCATTTTGCCACTACAGCTGACAAGAATAGGGTAAGAGCAAGTCCCACTTTTTGGGAAATAAGCTCCATTGACTGTTTAGGATGGTTCCCTTTGACTGAAGAAGCAGTGGCAACAGGATGAGAAGGGGGAAAAAACAGAGATTAAAGCAGTCAGCTAGAATCAGAAAGTTTAAGGCCAGCATGGTGTCATGGTTAAGAATGGTGGACTCTAATCTGGAGAACTGGTTTCGTTTCCCCACTCCTCCACATGAAAGCTGGTTGGGTGACTTTGGGCCAGTCACAGTTCTCTCAGAGGCAGGCAATGGCAAACCATCTCAGAACATCTCCTGCCTTGAAAACTTTACCGGGTCGCCAAAAGTCAGTTGTGACTTGACAGCATTTCCCATCACATGGAAAGATTACGGTACAAAAGGCCCTTGGAAGTTGACTTTCTGAAACTGGGGGAAATGGAGGGCATCTAGCTAGAGAAAGATAAGAGGGACGACATGGCTTCAGCGGCTTATTAAAGTGGAATAGAAAGTCAATGAGGCAATGATAAGGTAGCCCTAGACTAGATGAGTACCTTCTACAATGTTGGGTGAGCTGTTCACTGCAAAAAGGAAGCCAATGGAGAGGCATGTTCCATGATGTAATTTGGTAGAACTCTCTATGGAGTTATAAAGTAAACGAGGTAGGCATGAACCCTAGGGGCTGGGGACCAGTTGGTTTCAGATTGTAAAGTCTGAAGGTATGTTCGAAGTCTACATGTCTTTAAAACGTGCTGGAATTTTATGAACACTAAAGTCCTATGAAATGGAAACTCAGGAAGTTTGCTGAGAAGCAGCAAGAATAGGCAAGGAGAGCTGAGAGGTGTCTGGTTATAAGCTCCAGGGTACCATCAACGAAGGTGAAAGGTTTTCATGCAGCAAACGGGTCGAGAAACAATCAAAACAGAATATTGAAAAAATGAAAACAAAGGGTGACAGTACAAGTCCCAAATATCACATTCATTAAATAACATACTGTACGTAGATACAACTATTTAAGCCTCAACGGTTGAAGTGATGACCCCATGAAAGCATTTACTACCACAAGATCTGCTGATGGTTTCTACATCAGAAATCATTAGACAGTTTCTGGATGGTTTTTAAAAAGTGAATAGTGCAATCCTAACCAAAGTTACACCCTTCTAAACCCATTGACTTCAACAGACTTGGAAGGATTGAACCGTTCGACAAATACTAGGTGAAAGCTCTGAACACAGAGGCAGTATACCTCTGATGGTGATAAACAGCAGCATGGCCATAATTTCATTCTCTATTGGTGAATTTACAGGATTGTCAGTTTTGCAAATGGAATGTTGGGACAGACCAATATTGGTCTGACCAAGTGAGGCCAATGTCTTATATTTTTGCACACTTGTTTGTGGTACCATGCAAAACTATGATGTCTGCTCATGCTGAGTGAGTGATGGCGGGGCATCAAAGTGGATGAAACTATGTAGAGTTTTAAAAGTTTATCGAAAGAATATCAGGATGCAAAGGAAGTGGGGACTGGGTGGAAATAAGACTTTGTATACCTTCATAGTATCTTATTTAAAGTAATAGCATAGACATTTGTTGAAACTGTAGAAAGCCACAACAAACAGGATGATAGAGTGGCTGCCACAGGCAGAGGTCAAGGACTTTGACTTTGGAGATCTATCTAATATTGTAACAATAAATTCACTCCTGTCACAGGCAAGGAGATGGGGAAGGAAATAAGTGCTGATGTGCAAATTCACTTCAGTTCAAATGGTTATTTTATTGCAATTATGAGCACATATTTGACCACTAAAGAACAACCTTGGTTACTTGGTTTCTTACTGCCACTTAATTATTGCTCATGTATGGAAGAAGATGCTGGATTACCTAGACAACTGTGAGATGCTCCAGGTATATCACGTGTCATACCTCATATTTCATCATAATTGATTGCTGGCTTGTCTACTGGGAGGGAGAAAGAAAAGGAGACAACTGCACAGGATGCTCTAGCATCTGGTATCATTTGTGAGACAGTTGGCCATCAGAAACCAAGAAGAGACACTTCTTCAGACATCAGTCAGTTCAGCTGCTGCAGTTGATTTCTGGTCTTCCTTTCCAATAGGCAATACAGATGCAAATTTTGCCCATACATTTGAAATGTATCCCATTTTTAATAAGATGCCCCTTGCCTTGAGGTACATATGAGGTTGATTTTTATATTACTATGTATGAAGTTTGCATCACCATTAGAAAAAGGAATCCATCATGGTCACTGCCACTTGTTGCTGAATGCCTTCTTTGATACAGTAACAATACAAGGGTGAAGAATGTGCTCCTAAAATTAGTGACATGGAATCTTACTGACAGATATCAGTCAATCATTGGGCTAGCAAACTATATTTACTGTTCTTAGATACAGATCAAGTGAACGATGCTGTTATGTGCTCACTGTTTTAAAGGGTTTAATTTGTATAGGTTTTTTTTTTTTTTAGAAAAGACTCTGGGAAACTTTTCTTCCTTCCTTCTTTCCTTGAGGGTGATGAGTTAATCTTCAGGGCTTTTAAAACTTTTTTTTTTACAATTCCCTAAAACACCATTAAAAACTCCAGCCATCTGCCTTTCCTTTAATGAAACTAGCCTGTGTAAGATATACTTTTGCGTGTGACAAGGCTATACATTTTACAAGGCTTTGCTGGATGAATTTCTGTTCACCGAATAAGTGTATTTCATTTGTTGGTTATTATTTTTTGCGGTGCATTTGCTTTGTTGAGCAAATACTCTTGCCTATAGAAAATCAACCGGATAGATGATAATGCTGCCTACCCAAGTCATTACATGGACTAGATGAAGGCTAATTGGGTAGGCCACCTAGATAGCTCCAAGCTTCTGTTCAGCATTCTTGCTTTGGTACACACACATAATGTCCTATGACACCCAAGGCTATAGAGATGCAATTTGTTTTTGTTTTTTTGCAATGTATATTGATAATCTGGAGGAAGGAGACAGTTTTGTTATTGGATTATTTCCTCCTGTCTTTTCCATTATGGCATGTTCATCAAACTGAGGATGAGATGACAAGAGTTATATCCCGTCTCCTGAACTCTATTGGCAGCTGCCGGACACCCTGTGGAGTCAGTTCTAATATGTAGCAAACCTTTGCGAATGTTCGGCACCCTCATGCCCTTGTGTGGCTTGTTTTTCTATGCAGATGTTGTCAGCTTTTCCTGATGGAGAAAGACACTATTTAATTTCCCTGTGTAAGGGAGAGAGAAATCCATTAGTGTTTGTGGCTTGTCAGTGGAGATTGTGTCATTCTCCGGTGTAAACTACAAATTTGTCAGATGGCTCAGCGGTTTTGGAGACAGCCAGGAGACAGCAGGTAGGTAGAGGCTAGGCCACCACATCAAAAACCTCATCACTTGCAGGTCAAGTGTTTCCATTTCTTGGGGGGAAACAAAACCTGATACTACTCCAAGGTAACTATCATAAGGAGTTTTAAAGGGAAACAAAAATGTGCTGAAGCATATATTAACTCTCCACATTGAAAACAAGATGCTAGAAAGAAGACTAGGTGAAAATACTTTTCTGTGATATTTCTATTAGGGCTGTGCATATCAATAAACCCATATCAAAAGTCAACCCGAAAAAGGCCCTTTTGGCTTTTTTCGGGTTTAATTTAACTTGAATATTAAAACTGGGAATAAAGCTGAAGCCGTATAGCCTATCGCTGAATCAGCCAAATAGATATTCGGCTTTTTTTGGCTTTCCCCAAGCTTTTCCCTATGGTAATAAGTTCAGTTTCCCATGAATGCTTGCAATGGGATTGTGCAAAGCTGTGGGTAGCAATAGCTTTGTGCAATCCCATTACAAGCATTCATGGGAAACTGAATTTTCCCACGATTGGTTCTTGTAGGTTATCCGGGCTGTGTAACCGTGGTCTTGGAATTTTCTTTCCTGACGTTTCGCCAGCAACTGTGGCAGGCATCTTCAGAGTAGTAACACTGAAGGACAGTGTCTCTCAGTGTCAAGGGTGTAGGAAGAGTAATATGTGTCAGGGTCTTATTCCAAGACACTGAAAGACTGGACAATTCTACCAACTATTTTGTCAGATTGCACAGAGAAGCCATTGAAATTCATAAACATCAGCACAACTTTAACAGAAAAGAGGAGAGTTTAAGAATGAATAAGGCTTGGCTTCCTGTTCTAAAAAACCTCCAGCCTAACAAAGACAACATTCAACAATAGCCATGCAGATTAGTTTTGGATTACACACATTAACAGATCACTTCAGGATACAATGGTTCCATATTAACATACCATAATCATTAGCACATTATCTTGATACTTACAGGACCATGATTAGCACATTACTTTTGCAGGACAATACTCAGCTCAAACCCAACCCCTTTCTGACTATATATTACTCTTCCTACACCCTTGACACTGAGAGACACTGTCCTTCAGTGTTACTACTCTGAAGATGCCTGCCACAGTTGCTGGCGAAACGTCAGGAAAGAAATTCCAAGACCAAGGTTACACAGCCCGGATAACCTACAAGAACCAATGAACTCTGACCGTGAAAGCCTTCGACAATATTTCCCAAGATTCTTTGGTGAGGAAGCCGCCATTACAGATTATGAAAAGTACTTTTAAAATTCTCCGGGGGGGGGGGCATTTTTCGAGGTAGAGTCATCAAATTCACAGCATAGCTGCAAGGGATTCTTCTGGCATGAACCTGAAGTTTGGTCAAGTTTGGTCAGGGGGTCCAATTTTATGGGGTCCCGAAGGGGTCAACCCCCTCCTCCATAGAAAAGCATTGTAAACTTACCATACCATACTTTTATATGGAGGAGGGGAGTAACCCCTTCAGGACCCCATAAAATCAGACCTTCTCACCGAATCTTCACCAAATATCAGGATTCATGCAAGAAGAGTCCCTTGAAGCTACCTTGAAAAATTGGGAACTCTCTCCAAAAATGCCCTCACAGGAGCTTCAAAAAGATAACCATAGACTAAAATGGGCCCATTTTGGGGGGATAAACCCTGAAATAAAATTGAATACCCCTTTACCGGTACAGGTATCTGATTTTTTCCGGGTTTACTGAACAAAATTTTTGTTGCCCAATTTTAATTTCGATGTACAGGACATTTTTTTGGAACAGAAGAATGTATAAGGGTGTATTATCCTGTGCAGGGCTCCAGCATGCATTCAAAATGGTTCTGCCAAGACACAGTTCTCAGTGTGAGCTGAGCCACAATGTGTGTGAGATCCTTGCCTGCCTGAAATTGTCAAACTACATGCAATGTTAGAATTCTTTGACTGGCATTTCGGAGACTATTATTTTACTCTAAACAAGCTGCTGCTGGAGGGACAGTGGAAGTGAGCATACCTCTCCTGCCTTGCACCTTTGCCCAGTTTGCCTGCCCCAGATTGCTTTAATCCCTGTCGGGTGGAGGGAAGGGAATTCCTACTGTGATACAGCACTTGTAATCTTTCCATACTGGGATGTAAAGCATCCTGGGGGAGGGAGCACAAAAAAATCCAAACAAACCTTCCTGCATACTGCAGTCCTGATCCATATTGTTGTTGCCCCAACACCCATGGCTCCTTTTTAGGACAAGTCTTGAGCTCCAGTCACTAGTATAAAAATTCATAGACTGTCTTTGTACTAGTTATTAGCCCAGGATGTAGTTAAAAATAAAGGCAGTTCACATCCAGCTTCTGGATGGAATCCCTACTTCTGTTGCTGCACTGTGGGGTTTGACTGTGGGAACCACATTCCTTACAAAAATCCCGTTCTCCTCCATCTTTCCAGGGTTGTCTAAACAAACATTATGGGGATATTGTATTGCATGGAAAGCTAGGAAGGGCTTCCTGACAGAGGATCTGCTCATGACTAAACAATTTGTAGTGGTTGCTCATCAGTAAGACCACAGATGGAAAATACCCTTGCCAACTGCTTGAAACTGAGCTTTTCACAACCAGCTGCTGTACAGTAACTCTTGGTTCAATGCTGAATATCTAGCTGGTAGTGGTCTATTTCAAATGGTAGGATGGAGCCCTCCCGCATCATAAACTCTTGCATAAGCACTTATTTGGAAGTGGTTTAATTCTATAGTCTAGTTCAGTATTGACTCAGAACCAGAACTGTGTCCTTATGGAAGCAACATAATTATTTTCAATCTGTACATTTAATAATCTATAATTATTTTCAATCTGTACATTTTGAACAGTTTTTTTTAAATGTCTCCAAGGCCTTCCTCCAAAGGATTGTTGTTGTTTTTTAATTTGCCCATCGCTACATTTATCATTTACAAACTTGTGGTGCTTTCCTCCAAAACTATATGGGTGAAAACACATGGTCACTTTAGCCTTCTTTTTTATTCCCTATTTCAGCCAGGATTCAGCCAGGATCGAACACATGCGCTTTGCCAAACGAGCGTTCGATCCTGGCTGAATCCTGGCTGAAAAAGGGAATAAAGGAGGCTAAAGCGACCATGAGTTTTCACCCTAAAACAGGATTGCCAACTATTCTACCAGCATTATTGGCAGGTGTGAATGGGTAGGATTGCCAATTGACCAGAAAAACATCTGCCTGAGCTCCCTTTGACTCAATTGTGCGTATAATATCAGTTTTTACTGAGAGTTCTAAATTGGTTTGTATTTTTGCACATGCATATTGTCCTATTGTCCCTTGCAATGGTAGTAGAGGACAGAGTTATCTGGGGATTGGGGCCATGGCTCAGTGGCAGAGCATCGGCTTTGCATGTAGAAGGTCCAAAGTTCAGTTCCAAGCATCGCCATGTGAAAATGATCAGATGATGTGAAAGACTTTTGCTTGAGACCCTGGAGAACTGCTGTGAGTCAGAGAAGGCAATCCTTCTAATCCTTCGTACTAATGGTACGAATGAATATATAAGTATGAATCAGCTCCAGCTAAATATGGCAGGGTTGTCCCGAGTTAGTAGTTGGATGGGAGACCACCAATGAATACCAGGGTCATTATGCAGAGGCAAGCAATTGCAAACCGCCTCTGTTAGTCTCTTTTCTTGAAAATATACTGGGTTGCCATAAATCGGCTGCAACTTGATGGCACTTTACACACAAATATGAGGCAGCTTCAAGTTACCATGAGCCATCACAGGCCTGCTAAAAAGGATGCCCTCTGGGCCCTGCCTCAAGCTATCCAGACCCAACTTAAACTTCATATGAAAACAAATCACATGATTTGCTCAGCCCCTGTAGGCTTTTGGAATGACCTGGGTCCCCAGAATTCTATCCTCCTAATCAACCCTTCTTGGTAGCCTTGAGACCAGGACATGGCCTGAACTAACAGCCCATTCCTGAGCTTTCGGCAGCACCTCCTAAGCCGTTCCACGGCTTCCAAAAGCTCGATGGCTTTTTGCCCCGTTGAGAATAGCAAGGCTGCACCTGCTAAAAAGCAGGTGCAGCCATGCTCTTCTCCCTGCTGGCATACCCGGGGCGAAAGGGGACAGGGGGCTGCCTATAGGCAGCCCTGCCACCTGGAACCCCCTGGGAATGCCCCCTGGGATGCCAGAACACCCCCCTCCCCAGGATGCCAGCATGGGCCTTTACACTGGTGGGATGCCAGGGGAAGACCCCGTCAGCATCTCAACTCTCGTCCTCAGAAGTCAGGAATGTGCTGTAAGTGTTGCCTCCTTTCCAGTTTTTAAAAGGATTGGTTTGTTTGGTGAATGTTTAAGTGGATCGGTCGGCTTGTTGTTCACAAGTTGAAGTTATCTTTTCCACACAATCACACTCCTCATTTGTTTTTAAAAGGTCACATTTGCATGATGTATGCCTTGCCTTTGGGCTTTACATGAAGTTCCAGTTCTTGTTCCTTGTGTGAGTCATCACTCACAGAAGCCAACATGTAAATTCTATACCATTTTTTTAAAAAAAAGTTCAAGTCAATTCATCAATGAAATGCACCAATATAGCAGCTACCTTTTTGAGGTCTGCGGTCCATCCAGACACAAAAAAGGAACTTAAACTCATAAGAGAGGTCCTCATTTCAGTAACAATGCAACTGGAAAACCACTTGAGTATGGCAAGCTGGATGCATTTGTACATTAAGCCTATTAAGTTGAAGTAGGAATACTTTTGAAATTCTCCCCATCCAAAAGTCTCCCTGGATATTGGAATTCTCAGCGATCAGTTCTTGCTCCTTAACTGAAACAAATACACTAGGAATTTCCTGCCATTTCTTTCTTTTCTTTTCTTTTGTACATAATGTAGTATGTGCCGTGACCTGAGTGCATTAACCCATTTCCCTCCTTTATATGCTATTGTTCCCCTGACTTGGAGGACCCAGGCTAGCCCAATCTCGTCAGATCTCAGAAGCTAAGCAGGGTCAGCCCTGGTTAGTACTTAGATGGGAGAGTTGCTATGATGATGCAGTCAATGGCAAACCACCTCTGAACTGCTCTTGCCTTGAAAACACTATGTGGTAGCCATAAATCAGCTATGACCCTTCTACCACCACCATATCTTCCAGTCCTCAAACATAGAAACTTTAAGGGGAAATTACAATGCTAGATTGGGGAACTTCAAGGTGATGGCTGGAGAGATCCCACTATTACAGCTGATCTCCAGGTGACAGAGATCAGTTCACCTGGAGAAAATGATTGCTTTGGAAGGTTAACTCTATGGCATTATACCCCATTGACATCCCTCCCCTCCCCAAACCCACCCTCCTCAGGCTCCAACCCTAAAATCTCAGGGTATTTCCAAACCTGGAGCTGGCAACCTTACCTCCTTTGTACTTTTCCCAGCTCTGCAGTACTCTTTTTGAGATACACCAACCAGAACTGCGCACAGTATTCCAAATGAGGCCACACCATAGCTCCACACAAGGACATTATGATATTGGCTGCGGCTGTTTTATTTTCAATCCCTTTCCTAACAATTCCTAGCATGGTGATTGCCTTTTTCATCCTGCTGTCACCACATTATTTTCTACAGATGTAATACCATTTTTCTGCATTGGATCTGCATTCTGTACCATGTCTAATATCCAATGCTCATTTTAGATTTCTATAATCCTTGTCTTAGGGCATTGCTTATTAGATGTCTCATCCTATTGATCTCATCAAGTTACATGGTGTAATTGGCCTTGAGTCTCTGTGAGAAAGACAGAACTATCCATAGAGTAAATAAAACAAATAAATATTAATCACACATCACATTAAACCATAGTTAAATCTATTTCAAGTAATCATTTCAGATGGATCCTGTGTTGTTTAGTTAGTTGAGGAACCCTAACTAACCACAACTAGTAGAGCAGCCCATACTCAGTCACCCAAGGTGCTGCTAAATTCAATTGTGAGTTTCTGTTACGTCTGAAGTCTAAATCGAGCCATTCGATTCCACCAAAACTGCTTTTATGCACTGTTTTGTCAATATATACATGTGCATTGGCAACGCAGAAGAAGAGGAAGAAAAATACAAGAGAACAGAAGGAAAAGGAAGCTGTTACAAACATCCCATGCCTCAATTCCCAAATTAATTTTAGAAATTCTCTTAATGAAACCAGAATTGGGCACCTCTATTCTGGCACAATGAAAGATTGGAACAGGGGAAATCCATTCATTCCTGTTTCTGACTGGCTTCTTCACTTACCTGGATTGCTGTTTGCCTTTAACAGAAACAAAGAGGAGAAAAAGGCGCATTCAGCCACACTGGGCATGATATTAAGAAATCAGCCAAGCTGAAACAAATTAAAAATCACAGCATGACAGAACTATCATATCCAATACATCTTGTTATACATCCATCTTGTGCTAGATTGCATAGCGATACAAAATGATGTATAAAGAACAGAATTGTTGCAGTATGATTATAGCATGTGATAGAATCATAAACACATAGAACAAGAATGTCCTAGAAATTGTTACCACCAAAGAAAACAATCCCCCCTTTCCCAATTTGTTGTCTAGTAACAATTTGACAGCATATTCCATCATGTATTTTAGGAATAGGCATTCATAACAAAAGAGGACAAATAATCACCACTCCAAATCTTGTTGGAATGAAAAAAGGAGACTAACTTCCATTATCTCTTGGCAACCTTTCCATCACTGCCAGTGATACCACTAGACTTCATAATTCCCTGGCTTCCAAAATGAACCTTGGTGAATTGTAAGATGTGCCTTAAATGTGAGCATTAAAACCTGAGTTCTTCTCTGGCTTGGTTTCTAATCTGAGCTAGAGAACTTTGGAACCCACCCATTGAGTTTGCTACTACCGTAGTGGCTGCTATGCTGAATGAGTGACTGAGGTCCCGGTCCCACCCCTTCTTTCTTCTTCTCTCCTTGCACCCTCCTCCCCAGGAACATTACTTCTGCAATGACACAGCTACAACTTCTGGGATAGCTATCTTTTCCAGAGATCCTGGTATCTGAATCATTGCTGTAGCAATGTTGCAAGTACCTGATGGCAGGTGGGCTTAGAGGAGCAAAGAACCTAGAATAAATCAAGCTAACCTTTGATGGGGGAGGAAGTCACAAACAGCTCAGTTTGCTCAAACTGAACTTGGGGGATTAGGTTACCCATCGTTATAAGTGCCTCCCATCCACTAGGGTTATAGATTGGAGCTTGTATGGCAGAGGGCAGGATTTCTAAATACATATATAAAGATCCGGTGTAGTGGTTAGAGTGATGGACTAGGAGACTCCAGGCCTAAATCCCCAGTCAGCCACGAGGCTTGCTGGGGGACCACAGGCCAGTCAGAAACTCTCAGTCTAATATACCTCACAAGATTATAAGGATAAAATGGAGAAGAGGGTGGAAGCTGCTTTGGAGGTCCATTGGAGGGAAAGACAGGGTCTTTGAAATAAATAAATAAATAAATTCTGGAGCCTAGCATAGAAATGGAACAAAAGATCTCATGCACACTGCAGGGAACAGGTGTCATCAGGAGAGCCAGAGTGGTGTTGTGGTTAAGAGCATTCGACTCTAATGTGGAGAACTGGGCTTGATTCCCCACTCCTACACATGAAGCTGACTGGGTGACTGTGGACTAGTCACAGTTCTCTCCGAACTCTCTCAGCCTCACCTACCTAAGATGTCTGTTGTGGGAAGAGGAACGGAAGGTGATTGTGAGCCAGTTTGAGACTCCTTAAAGATAGAGAGCCCTGTGGCGCAGATTGTTAAGCTGCAGTACTGCAGTCAAAAGCTCTGCTCACAACTTGAGTTCGATCCCGACGGAAGTCGGTTTCAGGTAGCCGGCTCAAGGTTGACTCAGCCTTCCATCCTTCCGAAGTCGGTCAAATGAGTACCCAGCTTGCTGGGGGTAAAGGGAAGATGACTGAGGAAGGCACTGGCAAACCACCCCGCAAACAAAGTCTGCCTAGAAAACGTCGGGATGTGACGTCTCCCCATGGGTAAGGAATGACCTGGTGCTTGCACAGGGGACCTTAACCTTTACCTTTTTAAAGATAGAGAACAGTGGGGTATAAAGACCAACTCTTCTTCTTCCTCTTCCTCCTCCTCCTTTCCAACCCAAGTGTACACATGACAGTTCTTCAGTTCCCTTTGCCTTGCCATTCCATTTGGTAGGGCAAGGGGAGGGAGCCTCTTAACTGCTCGAGCTACTTGTTTTGTTCTCACTGAGCTGCTTGACATCAGTGCAGCACAATTATGAAGATATAAACACTGCAAGGGCATCCAGCACATGGGCTGTCACAATGAGTTAAAGCAGAAGGTTCCATTCCCTAAGCAACTACAAAGAAAGAGCAAACTGGCCTGATCAGGAATTCATCTGTGGGTGGGTGGATGGGGGTGGACAAAAACAAAAGACCAGCAGACAGGAGGGGCCGATCCATCAAACTCAGTCCGACCTAAGCCACTTCTGTCACAGCTTTTTATTCTGCAGTTTCAGGTAGGAGAGCATCGTAAATGTGTTTGTCATGTCTCTGGTCAGGGGCCTCACCTTGAAGAGAACGTAGGAGACATGTTTCAACTGCCATTGCTTTTTTTATAGTTTTGTAAAAGATCTAATTCCAACAAGCCATTTTCTTTCTCTGTGTAGCTGGTGTAATTTGCATGTTCTAAATGGCTATCACTCAATTGGCTGGCAAAGTGTAGAATGAATTATTTTGTTTGCAGACCATTAACAAATCTAGAAAACTCCCAAATAAAGTGGATTGTACTCGTTCCCATTATCTCATGACATTCTCCTTCAATACATCTTCCATCCTTCTCAAAAGTAGGAATAAATATCATACAATAATACACACAATGACATCGCTGAGTGACATTTAAATCGATATTCAATAAGAATTAATGGTTTAATGTTAAGTTTATGTTTTAGTTAATTTTTATAAAGCACATGATTACCTGACCACTTTACTTGAACTACCAATTCCAGAACTTTAGGGAAAGCTGTGACCTTGCATTAAAACTTAATGACATAATTGTGGCTTCACAGATCATTTGCAATGTTCTCAGAGTAGACAGGACTACAATGACAAACGTTCAGAATCTTCTTGCTTGTTAATTTGTCGGGTTGATGGTATTTTTTGACTATTCTTTTCTTTCTCCTTGGTTATGTAGTTGCAAAAATCTATGAACTCTCCGAAGTAGAAGACATTAAAAGATACCATGTGAGAAAAACTAACCCTGAGCAGGTCGACCTTGAATCCAAGGGCTTTTCAAGGGGAGCAGCAAAAAAGGTCAAAAAGAACAGCCGAGGAAAAGGGAGGGAAACAGAAAAAGGTGAATGGATGAGTGAGAGGGGGACAGAGGCTGCCAGGGGAAGAAACAGGAAAAAAGTAGTGTCATGTTTCTGGGTTCCAAAATAGAGACCAAAAGAATGAGCAGTAGTTCAAACAGCTTTAAGCTAAGGAGCCACTCCAACAGGTTCATGCAAGCATTCTCAACTAACTGAACTGCCTACTTAAACGTGTGACCTTAAGGAAGGTCTTCAAATTGACACACTAAACTAATATAAGGGAATATCTTGAAAGTATAAGTCTATTACAATAGGTAGGTGGGAGGTATAGTTGCCAGGTCCCTCTTCACTACCGGCGGGAGGTTTGGGGGCGGAGCCTTAGGAGGGCAGGGTTTGGGGAGGGGAGGGACTTTAATGCCATAGAGGCCAGTTGCCAAAGCAGACATTTTCTCCAGGTGAACTGATCTGTATGGGCTGGAGATCAGTTGTAATTGCAGACCTCCAGCTGGTACCTGGAAGCTGGCAACCCTAGTGGGAGGGAGAGAATGAAAGGGGAGAGGCTGCAGTCACCAAGAGGAAATGGAAGAGAGAGAGTGGGATTTCCTTATGAGTCCTTGTGTGGCTCCTACTTAGATATTCATATTTGCATGTCTTGATCAGGAAATCCTTAAGGGCACGCATTAGGATACTCTGTATGCTGTTGCACATCAGCATTTTTCTACTGAACAGATGAGTCAGCACAGTTAGCTTTGACAATGTTGACTGCCCATTGATCTTTCCAGCAATGTCTCTAGTCTTCAGAGTACTGATCCCACAAAAGAAATATGTGTGCTACCTGTAGACTGCCAGCCAGTAGCGTAGGTGGCTCAGTGAGGGTTGCATTGCTGAGATTAGTTGTCCATGTTTCGTATTTTTGCTGGGATAGTTATCTAACCGCAGGTTACCTTTTATGTTGATACTATGATGGCTTAAAATATATTTTAAATTGGTTATTTTATTAGTATGAACCTACTCAACTACAAGTCAAAAAGGGCAAGAGTCCAGTAGCACCTTAAAGACTAACAAAAATATTTTCTGGTAGGGTATGAGCTTTCGTGAGCCACAGCTCACTTCTTCTCAACTACTACAGCCATCTTCTGAGTGAATGAATACATAAACAGCCATGACCGCCCATGAGTTGAATGTCTGATCTACTTGCCTGTCTTACCATCAAACAGGCTGTCCTGTTTTGAATATGTGAAAAGGAAACTGGTGAACAGGCTTGAAGGGTTCATAAGCAGCTGGCTTCTTGCTTGTAACTAGCAAACAAGCTGGTAGGTGTTCCGGCATGCCTAGTTGAAACTGCTTAGTTCAGGGTTGTCAAACATAAGGCCTAGGGGCCAGATTTGGCCCCTTGAAAGCTCATATTTGGTCCATGAGGAAGCCACACACACACACACACACACACACACACACACACACACTTCCAGTCTGGAGTGGCGAGCCCACTGTGGCTTTGCCAGCTGGGGCAGCCACCCTTCATTCTTGAGGTGTCAATTATCAAAGGCTGTTAAATAAAAGAAAATAGAATCATAGAATCATAGAGATGGAAGAGACCACCAGGATCATCTAGTCCAACCCCCTGCACAATGCAGGAAATTCCAAACTATCTCACCCCCACACCCCCAGTGACCCAGAAGCTGGCCAAGATGCCTTCCCTCTCATGATCTGCCTAAGGTCACAGAATCAGCATTGCTGACAGATGGCCATCTAGCCTCTTCTTAAAAACCTCCAGGGAAGAAGAGCTTACCACCTCCCAAGGAAGCCTGTTCCACTGAGGAACTGCTCTAACTGTTAGAAAATTCTTTGTAATGTCTAGATGGAAACAGTTTTGATTTAATTTCAACCTGATGATTCTGGTCCGACCTTCTGGAGCAACAGAAAACAACTCGGCACCATCCTCTATACGACAGCCCTTCAAGTACTTATTGTTATTGTTTTAAACATGCCTGTATTTTAAGTTTTAAAAGAATAATTAATTGGCTTTGCCTGTGTCTTCTATAAGGTTTGCATCTCCAGTACCTGGCATTAAATTTTATGGTACACATGGCCCTGCCTGACCAAGTGACATTTATGTCATATCTGGGCCTCGTAACAAATGAGTTTGACACCCCTGGGTTAGACCATAAAAAAGAATGTATGAATAGTGTGGGTTTCTCAACACAGGTAGGGCTAATGGGCAAGCACCCCTGAAGCTTCTAATGATGAAGGTGTCTAATACAGCCCATCATGTTCTTAAGTGGGTTGGGAGTCAAACCCTTAGCTGCATTGAGGGAGGGAGATAAGGCTGAGCGCCTCTTGGCAATTTAGGGTCAGCTGAGGATAAACTGAGCTGGGGGTAACACAGGCAAATTTGGGAGTCAGAGTGTTGCTGCCCAAATGCTGGTAGTCAGTGTACTGCCTTACAGTGCACTACTAAGGAGAGTTACTTCAATCTAAGCCCATCCATTTAAATGGGCTTAGATTGGAGTAACTCTGTATAGGATTGCATTGTTAGTTGCAACCTGCACTTAAACATCTAGTGACTAGTTTGATGATAGAGATCTGCCAGTTAATAAAACCTGGCTTAACCTGTATATTGTTGTCTTGTGTCTGCATTAAGGGATGCTGAACTGGAACAGTCTCTGCGCAGAATTTAATGGATTGCAATCATGAGGTTGAGTCGCAAGTCTGAATTGTCTTGTTCATTTTTCCATTGTATCTGGCTGAACATTTTTTAAAAAAAAATATGATTTGCATTCAAAATATTTTTTTTTTAAAAAACCCTAGGGAAGGGAGAGATTGGATCATACACATACATCGGGATGGGAAATGTTTTGTGTTCCTTTTCCAACCATGTTATCACAATGTTCAGATTGAAAGGAATGATTACCATGGAATTATTTATAGAGCAGCTTAAACTTACATATGTTTTCAAGAAAGAATTATTCTTAGGTCAACAAGGTTGTTGGCTGGAAAAAAAGTGTTTGGCACTAAAATCAAATGAACGCCACATCTCTCTTCACTGTCATTGTTGTTATCAACATCATACCCAGAAAAAAAGGAAGTACTGTGACTTTTGAAAAAATCCCATTATTGATATCTGCCAAAGTTTATCCATTCAAATATTAGGGTGTTGCTTCATATTCTGGTTTCATTGAAATGAATATAGAGTATAATAAATCCTATTCAAGTTTGATGACTAGGAACTAATAAAACAGTAGAATCTAAGCAAGAGTCCAGTGGACTCTTGAAGATGAAGGCACAGAAGGAAGGCTTACTGTATTTCTTCATGTGTACCACAGGCAGGATCTGAATCAGGCACCATGCATACGGGAAATGCAGAGAACCTGCAACTCACAGGAGGACACAGGATGGGGACCACAGCCCAAACCTGTGTTCTCCCATGGCATGTAAATTGGCACAAGGCCCGTTATGTGTAACAATTTAACACCTATAGAGACTGAGAAAATTATCAGACCTACTGGCCAACGCTATCAAACCTATGATCAAATTACAATTCAGCAATTTACCATTGAAGTCTGCCTTTGAAGTTCCTTTGTTTGAGCATGTTGACTTTCAGGTCAGTCACCAAGTGTTCTGAATCATTTACCTACAGCTTCTAAAATATTGTCATTGTTCATTTATGTCTATCTTTTTATTTGCATTGTATCTGACCTGTCTGTTCTATGTAAGCCACAGAAGGGTACTATTGATTGATGACTGCACAGATTTTCCAAACAAGCTTCAGTAGCCAGTTACCCTTCCAGGTGCAGCTGGGTCCAATCATTAGGATCGCTGCTCTTTGCTGAGTTATCCTTCCAGCATGGTCCAGTGGTTAAGAATGGTGGTATGGAACAGTAGGCTCTTATCTGGAGAACCAAGTTTGATTCCCCGCTGCTCCACTTGAGCGGCGGGCACTAACCTGGTGAACTGGTTTTGTTTCCCCACTCCTACACATGAAGCCAGCTGGGTGACCTTGGGCTAGTCACAGCTCTCTTAGAGCTCTCTCAGCCCCACCTACCTCACAGGGTGTCTTTGGTGGGAAGGGGAAGAGAAGGTGATTGTAAGCTGGTTTGAATCTTCCTTAAGTGGTAGAGATAGTTGGTATATTAAAACCAACTCTTCTTCTTCTCCTGAGCAACAGCAAGGCCTGGATCTTGTAAAGACTCATCACTGTAGTTCCCTGCTTCTACAGGGAAGAGCTGCTAGGTGTGCAATCCTGCTCAAAGCCACCACACTGGCTCTTTGCCTTCTCCTTTCCTGAGGTCCTGAAGGTAACCGTGGGGGGTCTAGACATGTCCTGTCTTGAGAGCCCTTCTGGTTTGAGCTGGTGGTGGTACTGGTGAAGGGTCTCTTCTGGGAGGAGGTTCTACTTCACCAGGGCCTACTTTACAGGAAGAGTCTGCCAGTATGAGTCTCAGGACAGGTCATCCTCTGATGATAGGGATGCCACCCTTCAGGTGAGACCTGGGAATCCCCTAGAATTACAGCTCATCTCCAGACTACAGAGATCAGTTCCCCTGAAGAACATGGATACCTTTGGAGGGTGGACTCTATGGCAATCTACCCTACTGAGGTTCCTGTCCTCCCCAGGCACCACCCCCAAATCTCCAGGATTTTCTCAACCTGGATCCAGCAACTCTGCTCCTCATCCCTCGCCGGTGGCCATAGGGGACCTGGCAACCCTATCTGATGATGACTCATCCTCCCACACTGATTCAGAGCTGCTCATGACACACATTTAACTTCTCAGTCCTGGACAATCCAGCTTTAATATAAAATTATTTCATGTCCATTCAAAGGCAGCAAATAATGCTGAGAATGTTTTCAAACATTTCTGCAGCAGAAGTCCCTTCGCTGTAGAATTGAACCCAAGAATCGCTCTAAAAAAGTGTCAGTTCCTGTATTCATTTTTAAATACTTGATGGTCTACTCACTTGTCAGTTTAAGCACTATATTTTCCAGCCTTTGTACCTAGATCTCTGAATTTGTACAAGATATTGCCCATCCTACTGTATTTCATATGTTTGTTTCTACGCAACATGCACACATTTGTTCACCCAGTTGCCCGTAAATATTCTTTCCTTATGGAAATTAAATTGATTAATATCAGATATAAGAAGGTCCATGGTACTCTTACAAGAGGATAATTTATGTGAAGTACTTTCCCCACTTGAAAATGCTACACAAACTACTAGTATTATTAGTGCTACTTGGACACATCACTGAACCTACTACATCTGTATTAGAAGTAGGTTTGTATGGATTGGTGCATAAATTACAGAAGAATAAATGTTCTTCGGTTATTTTTAAATGATGACCATGAATTTTAAAAATCCCTGAGTTGTTATGAGTCAAGGAAGGGCAAAGATGTTGATGAAATAGAAGCCAAGGGAAATGACATGTGTACCACAAATGCAAAATTCAGTATTAAAAAATAAAACAGTGGAAGATTTCTGATGTGTCAGTTCCACTTTGGAAACAAGAGCTGGTAATTCAGAATTCCAGAAAAATCTGAGATGAGAACAAATTCAAAAGTGTTCCTACTGTAATCATAGCTTCCCCTAATTTTCTCATTGATTAGTGAATGCTGGGAAAATTAATGATCTTGTGTCTAATTACATGTGATCATTTTATTGTCTATAAGGAAAAATACTGAATAAGTGGCATTTTGCTAGTATTTATGGGTGATCTCCTCACTGCATTTATGTATTTGCTATTTATCCACTGCTGCTGAATTTAATTCATATCATGATGTACACAAAATAAGTAAAGTGTTCTATCTTCCTGCCGAGTTTGTGATGTGAAAGTGCTTGAAAGTCTCACTGGATTATATAACCTTGACTCCTGGGGATTAAACTGACTAGAACTCAATTGCTGTGTATCAGATAAGAAAGTGAATCTAATAATAATAATAAACAAGCAGTCAACATTCAAGAGTCATTCTGTGCCCAGATCTTAAAGACTGTTTGGGAACTTCACATCTGCAGTAAACAAAGGGATAATAATTCATTTTTATGATTTTCCTATTATTCATGTTTCAAATGTTATGATGTTGAATGTAAGTTGAAAGGTTTTGGTCTTATAATGCCACTCAATAATAGCTAAATAGTATTAGGTTTAACTCTGAGAAGGATAGCAAATATACAATGCAATCCTAAAATCAGTTTCCTCTGAATAATCCCCATTAAATAGGCCTGAGTAGAATTCTGAGTACACCTGCTTAGGATGACACTGATAGGGCATAAAATCCCATTAATGTAAATAACTATACCAATGTGCCCTGACCTGGATGGCCTAGGCTAGCCCAATCTCATCAGATCTAGGAAGCTAAGTAGGGCTGGCCCTGGTCAATACTTGGCTGAGAGATCACCAAGGAAGTCCAGGGTTGCTATAGACAGGCTACAGCAAACGATCTCTGGACATCTTTTGCCTTGAAAACCCTATTTGGGCCATTATAAGTCGGCTGTGACTTGATGGGGGGGGGGGTAACCAATGAAAAACATCCCCCCCAATTCTAAACTACTTTAATCAAATATGACCAGCCCAAATAGGAATGTTTAAACTCCTATGAGAGAAATTTTAGGTTTTTGCATGTCTCCATGGAAAGCATGCCGGAGTTGGTGCCATGATTCACTGAAAGGACACGTGCTGTATATGTAGACAGTGACTTCCTAGCATCTTCTCCAGTTAAATGAAAGACCCATTTCAGTCTGACACCCTGAAGAGATGCTACCAGTCAGAGCAGACAATACAGAGCTAGACAGACCGACAACCTTATTCATTATAAGACAGCTTCATATGGTCATGTCAAATATGAAGGATGAGGGAGGATTGCTAATAGCTATTTCGTAGTGATGAGGGAAGTAGCTTTATGTGTATCCACACATTCAAAAGTATTTCTTGCTTTCTGTACCAGCAAAGCTCTTTAATCTATAAAAGCCTGCCTTTCTTTGTCTGCATGTGGACTGAAACCCTAGCCAAATCCGACCCAAATTTCCTGTAGAATCTGTTGAACAGTTGCATCCCACAACTTACTAAAGGATATCCGACTTGCTTCATCAGGCCAATGCACACCTGCCGCAAGTGAAAGAGTTGGTTGAAGTGGGATTACACCTGTTGATGCTTATAATGATCCTGATGGATGAAACACAGAACATAAATGTGTAGGCTGTGTACATAGAACTGGGAACCTTTCAGTTTCAGAGACCCTGATCCAGTGGAGACTGACTCAGCACATATAAGTTGTATGCCCCTATGATGTTGTTTTACAACATTTTAACACCTGTGGAAGTTGTGGGCCAGGAGAGTCAGCACTATCCCATTCCCGCTCTCCAGGTGATGAGATTACACACAATCGGAAGGTGTAGTAGGGCTATTGGTACGGAGCCAGCATGGTGTAGTGGTTAAGAGCAGCGGAATCTAATCCGGTGAACCAAGTTGGTTTCCCCACGCCTCCACGTGAAGCCTGTTGGGTGACCTTGGGCTAGTCACAGTTCTCTCTGAATTCCCTCAGCCCCACCTACCTCACAAGGTGTCTGTTGTGGGGAGAGGAAGGGAAGGCAATTGTAAGCCAGTTTGAGTCTCCTTAAAGGTCGAGAAATTGGGTATAAAAACCAACTCTTCTTCTTCTTCTTCTTCTAGTAATATGCTTTGGATGTCTTCTTCTGACACTTCTTTAACTGGAAAGATATTCCCTCTAGTCACTAGCCTGTAAAATATCTCTTTAAATTCTTCTTAAGCACATTCTTCTTCATGTTGGTTTATACCTTCTGGCTATTCTCCAGCCAACAGCCTCAAATAAATCATCCCATTTAATTTTATAATAACCCCTGGCTAATTTAAATACCTCAATCATGTCATCTCTTAATCATCTAAGGCTTTGCCCCTAGCTAAATTAGGTAGTTAATGGTCAACATGTCAGTGCCAGCCAGCAAACTTGCTGTCATGATTGGAAAGCTATGGTTCATGAAATATTTTTTCAAAAAGCTGTTTGGATGATATGAGGGTTGTGATGTATAAGTTTGGCTCTATAAAGCAGAAAGAGGACTCCTCCCGCACCCAAAGCAAATAAGGTGCAAGTGCAGTTGTCATAGTACTAGAAGAGCTAAGGAATTCGTGAATAGGTTGTGGCTCAGTGGCAAAGCCACTGCTTTGAATGCCAAAGTTTCCAGGTTCAATTCCAAGAACTTTCATTTTTAAAAAAGAATTAGGTAGAACATGATATGGAAGATCTTTATGTGTAGATCCTGGAAAATCATTGCCAATCAGAGTAGGCAATATTGACACTGATTTGCCAGTGATGTCACTCAATAAATAAATCTGAATCTAAAGCGGGAAGTACTATTATACAGCTATATATATTTTTATGCTCTGCCTTGTCATTTGCAAGTTATTATGTAGTACATGATGTGGTTTTCCACTGTTCGGATATTTAATAACATGCTTTTTGGATCCAACGCAAACTTAATTTTCATAGGATTCATGCCATTTTCCTGTGCACCTTGTACAAATGGTGTCTGATGAGCCCTAAACAGTAATAGGTGGTTGTAGAAAAAGTCAGTTTAAATTTGCACATAGCTGCCCACAATGTGAGTGAGGTAAGGAAGTTGGAACAATTTGGCGCATATTCTGCTTGCCAGTTCACAAACAGGGGGCTGGGTTGTTGTTTTTTTGTCGAGCAGTTCAGCTACTCGTCAGCCTCTCAGCCTATTCGTTGGATTCCTTTTTGCACATTCGAACAGCGCAGCACCGAGCAATCAATAGTATTTTCACACAGTTCGACGGATGTCCTAGTCCGCCTCCAATCTGTTGTTACTACATAGTGCTCAGCAGCCAATCATAATAAACGGTGAGCCAATGAATCATTTGTTTTTGAGTCACCTTGGTGGATCTTTAATTAAAAATAGAAGTGGATTTAACAAAAATACTTCCTGTTTGGTTTCGTCTGAGCCTGTGTTATTTCGGAGATTATTCTGTACGTGTGCATTTTCATACAGCCTATGGGAGTCTCAATACCATCCCCCCTGTAATTATCTGACCTGACAACCTATGACCCTGAGGGAGAATCAATTCCACCTACTGTGCAGCTTCAAATGCGACATGCAAAGCAGAAGGCAATGAGGCTCCACCGCCACAGCTGCTGTACAAGAACCCAGCTGCTCAAGTTTGATGCAGAAAGAAATTGCAGTTGTCGAACATGGTATGTGTACCTGCCAAGCATGTTCATAGTGAAGTCTGCAGCATCCTTGAGTATATAAACAGGGCACCATCCCAAATGCCTGTCTCTTCAAAAGAAGGAACATTGGCTGATGGAGTTTGACCTGGGTCAATGAAATTCCACCAGATGTCGAATGAACATGTGTGTGTAGGAAAAGAAGCAGCACCTTCTTTCCTTACACATATTTAACTGTGTGCATATAGGCGTAGTACATGATAGACTCTATCATGTACTATGCCTGATGGAGCCTTTCATATGGTTTCTGACAACATTGAGTAGGTTTACACTTCTGCCTAAGGTCTACTCTAGGGTTGCCAACCTACAGGTACTAGCTGGAGATCTCCTGCTATTACATCTGATCTCTAGCCAATAGAGATCAGTTCACCTGGAGAAAATGGCCACTTTGGCAATGGGACTCTAGGGCATTGAATTCCCTCCCCTCCCCAAACCCCACCCTCCTCATGCTCTGCCCCAAAAACCTCCCGCCAATGATGAAGAGGGACCTGGCAACCCTATTCTAATCAGACTTGCAGATGAATACATGATTGTCATGAGGATAGTTGCATAAGCCTGATCTCTCTCTCTCTCTCTCTCTCTCTCTCCATTCACTCCCCAAGTGAAAAGTCGTACAGTCACAACCTTATTAATCTCTCACAAAACCAATACAAATGGAGCAATAGAACTCAGGCATTGCTTGTGGGGAGAGTCCAGGTTTAGTCTTGGATATCACCACTTAAAAGAGGTCGCACAGCAGGTATTTTGCAGGGGAGAAATGATTTCCTGACATTAAATAGCTACTACTGCTTTCCAGAATACACAGTACTATGCTAAGTGGACCCATTAAGGCAGAACCAATTCATTTGACATAGTCATCATTGTGTGTGTGTGTGTTCAGCATGACACCACTGCACAGTGTACACAATTTCTTGCTTTTGAGAAAGGTGGCTTTGGGATGACATAGGCACATATTTAAACATTATAATCTATATTATGATATAGTGAGGGTTTTGGTAATGGTGATGAAGATGATGTCACTTATTGGGTCAGGCAGCATGGCTGTAATGTCACCGAGAAGCTGTCATTACCTGAAATGCTCTTACAATAAGGGTTTCCATTGGCTGAGCTGTTCATATC
This sequence comes from Euleptes europaea, assembly GCF_029931775.1. NCBI lineage: Eukaryota > Metazoa > Chordata > Lepidosauria > Squamata > Sphaerodactylidae > Euleptes > Euleptes europaea. The sequence goes on from NC_079317.1 coordinate 28,467,228, forward strand.
TTAGCACGGTACAAGAAAAACAGAAAGGTTCAGGAAATAAGGGATAGAAGAAGCAGGAAGTCAGGGCTGTTAAGAAGGGGAGACTAGGGAAGAAAATTCCAGAGCCTATGTATTTGGACTAGTCGCATGCCTTGTTCTCATATCACATTTGACTTGTTTCTAGGTGATGTTAGAAGGAAGGAAGAAAGGTACATCAGGAAACACATTGGCAGGTCCCATGAGTTGAGGATTACTGCTATAGTATATCTGCTCTAATTTAACCATTTTAGAAGCATGCAGCAAAACTCCATACATAAAAGGCACGATTCCACTGTCAATTGCTTTCCAGATGCTGTCAACAATTGTCCCTTTGAAAATGTTGTCTAAAAATACATAGCATTCCCCCAGTGTCCCTTTGAAAGGACAGACAACAATTATTGTGTGTGCTGTTTTCAGACAGAAAGCCTCCAGATGATTCTTGGGGAAAGCTCGGAGAGTGTGAATTATCCTACAAATTGCTAAGAATGCACACCTCCCTGGCTCGCTCCCTCTTCTTCTGTTACACCTGCAATGACAGAAAGAGACAGTTTTGTATTGCTGTCACTTTCCCCTCTTGTTGTGCTATTTGTCACAACTGTTGTCTTCATCGTGCATATTTACACGAGTTTAATTACCCTTGTGTATTAACCTGTATCATTATGCTACCGGAGTGACGGGAAGACACATAGAGAACCAATACATCATTTGAGCCGCCAGGGAATTAAACACAGGTTTGTTCTTCTTTGCGGTTGCTCTTTGAGAAATCGTAGGGAATAATGTTCTGTTTTCCACACTGCTCAGCTGTTGCAAATTTACCACCGACTCCTTCAGATTTCCCTATCACATGTGAGAAGTGCCGTCAAGTAGCAGCCGACTTATGGAGACCCCTTTTGGGGGTTTTCATGGCAAGACACTAGCAGAGGTGGTTTGCCAGTGCCTTCCTCTGCATAGCAACCCTGGTATTCCTTGGTGGTCCCCCATCCAAATACTAACCAGGGCTGACCCTGCTTAGCTTCTGATATCTGACGAGATCAGGCTAGCCTGGGCCATCCAGGTCAGGGCCCCTATCATATACATTCCTTTTAATATCTAAGATTCTCAGTGCATATTGGTGGTTGGCAAAGAGGGGGCAAAGCTCCTTAGGAGCTGGTGTGACCCCGCACCAGCGTAAGTGCCCATTTAACCCAGGATAATGGGCACTTACACCAACCCGGGGGCAAACACACCAGTGCCAGGAAGCTTGTGCGGAGGCAGCATGGCTGAGTCACTCCCGGCCACCACACATCTAGCCCCCCCTTTAGGAATGGGCTGCCCGAAGCAAAGATAATATTGGATTTCTCATCCTGACTATTTTGACCCCAAATCCTTGTTGCAACGGTTTAAGGAGGCTTCCTGAGACCAACTGTTGGGGCTGACAGGGGCTGGGCTATGCACTGCCTTGCAGCTTGATCAACTCACCCACCCAAAGCTGCTGGCCTAAGAGAGTGAGGGCTTGAAAAGGCCTCCCTTGACATCATTAAGTTATGGCTGTGGTTTGCAAGGAGCAATTGTTACAAGTTTTACAACACTTTTACAACCATCCCAAGCAAGGTGGATTGTATCTGCTGGGGAAGGCCAGTTAATCCATTTAATCAAAGGTTTTTCCCGTTACAGATTATTTAATAAAGTTATTATACCAAACCACCTGCGCCATACCTTGTCATTTCTTTGTGTGAATCTGTATGCCTCTGGAGCAGAATCATACAGGAGCAGAATCACAAGCAGCTTTAGCAATATATGTGTACAATATATATGTACAGGCACACAACTCTCTCTGTCTCTCTCTGTCTCTCTCTCTCTCTCTCTCTCACACACACACACACACACACTTGTAAGTATGTCCTATCTCTTGCAAGAAACAAAATGATATGCGTCTCTGGCTGTGGAATCAGCACTGGGAAATCAATCTTCTATATTATCTTGCTGTCATTGAATGGTGATCGGAGAGTTACCTGTAAAATCTTCTCTATTATTTCGGCAGATATCTATTCATTTATGTGGGTATTTCTACCTGTCTTAAAAGTGTTAATCCATGTTTGGGACCCGTATCTCCAAATCTGTGTTATTTAATTTTTGCAAGGATAGAATTTTCCATATATTTAGTTTATCTATTAGTTCATATCCAGCATAGGTGAGCATCATTCCATTCAAATGGTATCAGTAGCCTGAGACTACAGTAACTCTGCATAGACAGCATGCTTTTGTCTAATGACTGACACATTTGATTGATTGATTGATTATTTATTTAGGCATTCAGAACTGGTGTCGCAAAGCATCCACCCCAGTCTCCCCAGAACATTTTTCAGCTTGAAAATAAACTCAGTTGCCATATAATTAAATGTATAATCATTCAAACAATGGTTGTACAACCGTGCAGGCAGTGCATTATGATTGTAGGATTTGCTCTTCAGAAAGCCTGCAAAACTTCTTGGACTAGACAGAATACCAAGAGTGCAAAAATGTGTGTGTGTGTGTGTGTGTGTGTGTACTGCAAGCAGAGATCTCTCTATCATGCTGCCATCCTGTCTCTGAAAAACTATTGTCTGCCTTCAGCTTCATCCTGTTATTTTTGTGCTCATCAATCTTTAGGATTAAGGTAGCCCAAAGTGTCAGTGCCAATTATTGCCCCCATCCTGATCATTCCTATCTGATGAAGACTGTCTTGATCAAATAAATGTTTGCAAAAATGGAGCAAGATGGGAAGCAATATGACGTTTTATCTGTGCTTTAAGTTTTATTTCTTCTTCTTCTTCTTCTTCTTCTTCTTCTTCTTCTTCTTCTTCTTCTTCTTCTTCTTCTCTCTTTCTGTCTCTGTCTCTGTCTCTCTTTCTCTCTCCCCACCCCCCTGCTCAGATATTGAGCTTGGTGCTTTCTGAGCCCTGCTAAGGCTTCAGGATTTCCTGTACTACAGGATCAGCTGACATCAGTCACATTTGATTGACTGCTCAGCCATGGTCCCAGTACTTTATAAAGGTCATTTGAGGTGACGCCCTGCATCAGTAGTTGGGTTTGGAATACTGTTTTAATGTTCTTCCCTGGTTGCCAGCCAGAACTCATCACATAAGAAAACAAAATGGCCCAAGTAGTTGTGAGAATCAATCTGGAATCAGGCCCCGTCTGAGGATGCTTCATGTGTCACTGCAATAGCATGTGAACTGCTTTACCATGATTTCATCTCATATGGCCACAATAAGGCTGGAACTATTGGGACTATAGGATGCTTCCCAGTCAGCTGGCTGGAAAGAGAGGTGACAATTCAGTCACAAGAACCCGCGTGATTGGCCCGGCTTGCATTAATCTCATCATTCTTTTTTTAACCACAGTAATGCATGGTGAAATGACGGAACTGGAGTTCTTGCACCATGGATGAAATGAATTAAGTATTTGCTAGACAAGCAGCTCATCAGAGGTTTCTGGGATGTATAACTAGAGATGTTCCTAAAATTCTTGTCTGAATTGCTTACCAGATTTCAGAGTTCCAAATTACATGGCTGTGTTTCCAAACTGCAACTGATACATTAGGAATTCTCTATTGTTCCATTTTTAATTTCTTAATTGGGTACAGAGTGTTGTGTCTGTCTGATTTGTCTCAGCTTTAGTTCCTTCCATTCCTTCATGTCTCCTCTCCTCCTCTACATTATGAAGGGACATGTGTTCATAGAAAAAAAACACAGCAAAGGGCATTATTGATGTGATTAGATGTATAGCAATATCAAGATTCTTGTTTTATGTGGCATTTTGCAAATGGACAGGAGCAGGAAAATGCTATGTTAAAATAATGTCCAGATAATTATCCATGTAGTCAGATCAAGATTGGTTTTATAATTTTTTTTAACAGTGCCTTTTTGTGAGGGAGAAAGATTTAGGTTTCTGTGGAACCTTTGCATAGGGAGACATACAGAGTGATCAAAGTAACTCCTATTACAGGAACACCCTTCATCAGAGCACACAGGATATTTCAGTAGGTTAGGCTGTAGGTAGGGTTGCCAGGTCACCCCTGGCCACCAGTGGGAAATGGGGGGTAGAAGTGCCAGATCCAGGTTGGGAAACTCCTGGGGATTTGGGGGTGGAGCCTGTGGAGGACAGGGACCTCAGTGGGGTACAATACCACAGAGTCCACCCTCCAAAGCATCCATTTTCTCCAAGGGAACTGATCTCTGTAGTCTGAAGATGAGCTGTAATTCTGGGGGATCCCCAGGTCCCACCTGGTGGCTGGCATCACTAGCTGCATGTAGGACTTGCCCTTTACTTTTTGATCACCTGATGCAACTCATGTTGAGTCTAAAAGGTGGGGGAAGGATAAAACCCCCTTATTTGTCCATGCAGGCTTTCTTTGCAAAGACTGGTTGTTGGAATGATTCAGTGACTGATTTCAGGATATGGAGGACGTTGGAAGATTGGATTAGAGAGCCGCCAACTAGGCGGGATGAGACAAGACCATTTAGGGCTGTAATGATATGTGTTTCAAATCATTAGGAATGAGGCTGTTCTTTATTGAGCAGCTGTGCATTGATCCTTTAGGATAGGTGATGTCTTGCCAAATTGAATTGGGATGGTTCAGGTAGTGCCTTGCAATATTATGCGGACAGATGAGGTGCTATCTGTAAGAACTTTCTGGGCTAATTTTCCCTTTGTTAAAGCTAAATATTTGTAACTTTTGCAGATGAGATGTTCTTCCACTAGAGTACTGATTTGTGGTCATTGAGTCATGTTTCGGGTTCAGAGGAGTGCTGTTGAAAAAGCCCAATATGAGATGAAGTGGAACTTGCAGAGGGTTGTGGTGGCAGATGTGGGAGAATTTGTCTCCAATTTGGGCATCAGATTCTCACTTCTGCATCTGTACAGAAATGATAAAGTTCATCTGTCTGCTGCCAAGGGCTACAACTTGAGTTTTGATGGATCTGTAGGTTGACCTCCATGACTTTAGAGTTGGCAGGTGAGAGAAAGGAATTGGCTTACCCCTTTCTTGTGGCAGGAATTGTGCTGACTGCTGACCACAGGCAGGTAAATTTGGTGAGCAGTACGAAGCATGTAGTGATGAAGGGAACTTAGTGAATTGGCTGTTAAAGCCAGAAGAGTTTGGTGAAGGGCAATATCAGCTGACCCCTTCCCCACAAACTTGTTTTCTTTATTTTTAATTTTGTAAATACACACTAGTCAAGAAAAGGCAAAATATTTTACAAAGGATTATACAAATGGATAACTCTTATCATCTGTCCTCCAACATATAACATACTGTAACCAATGTTTGTTAAATAAATCAGACTCTTGAAAATTATTCCTATTAGCTCTTTGGTAATATGTTACACAGGTACATATGAAGCTGCCTTATAGTGAATCAGACCATTGGTCCATCAAGGTTAGTATGGTCTGCTTGGACTGGCTTCACAATTTCAGGTTCACTTACCATCCTAATCCTTTTAACTGGAGTTGCTAGCAATTGAACCTGGAACCTTCTGTGTGCATGGCAGATTCTCTGCAACTGCAGCACAGCCCCTCCTCATGTGTTAATTTTGACAATAAAACAATGGACCACATCTTATTAAAACATTCTTTTACGTATGATGAGTCTTACAATCTGGAAAAGGAACTTTGGCAAATGTCGTTTTAAATACAACACTGCTTAAATGCTATTTTTCCTAATTGAGTTAAATGAGATTGCTGTTACAAGTGTTTATTTTTTATACTGTACATAAAGGTTGGTAGTTGCAACTCTGTGGACCGCCAAAAAGACAAATCAGTGGGTTTTACATCAAATCAAGTCTGAACTGTCCCTAGAAGCTAAAATGACTGAACTGAGTCTATCGTACTTCAGTCACATTATGAGAAGACAAGAGTCACTGGAAAAGACAATAATGCTAGGAAATGTTGAGGGCAGCAGGCAAAGAGGGAGACCCAACATGAGATGGATTGACTCTGTAAAGGAAGCCACAGCCCTCAGTTTGCAAGACCTGAGCAAGGCTGTTAACGATAGGACGTTTTGGAGGACATTGATTCATAGGGTCGCCATGACTTAGAAGTGACTTAATGGTACTTAACACACACAGAACATAGATTTAAAAAAAAAAAACTGGGAATATTTAAACATGGAATTCTGCCCCCTGCAGTTTGAAGTAGTATGACCCAGTGAGAGAACATTTCCTTTCTGCTACAGTCCTCATTTAATTGCAGAAAATGCTCTCAGTGCATGACTGGGATAATTTCGACTTTTCAAAAGTCCTTGTTTGATCATTCACCAGTGTCCTTCTTATCTATATGTTCTCGAGCCATGAATCTGAATTGTTGTCACTGTCAAATGGGTTTCCCCCCCAGTATTTTGTTCATGAATTACGTTTCATCACTGACATTTACTGATGTGTGAGCTTTCCTTTCGAACATGGATTCGAAATATTTTTTCCCCTGACACTAAGTCTGTTGACAAAAGCTTAGAACAGCAGGGTGCACTGTTTAAAATAATAAGTCACTAATAGAAGCACTTCATTCTAAGATATTGGCAGATAACCAAGGGTTTACTTATGGCAAAATGCTACATTTCCTTTTTGTCTCATGGTCGTTCCTTAGGGACACTTGAGATATGATGTTTCCTACACAGGGAAAAGCTTTGTGTGGGTAAGGGAAGTACAGTGTTTATTTTGCTTCAAGCACCCAGGTCGGAAAGCCAAGGTATGTATAACAATTCAGAATGGCTAGTTCCGAACCAAATGTACACACAGAAAACAATCCACCAAGTACTGCCTCTTCACAGTCTCCATTAATCTTGTTGGGCCTTATGCACAACACCTGCAAAAGTGTCAAAGAAATGAATGGAAGTTGTGCAACAACTGATGAATGTTTCACTACTTGCAAGGTTCCTCACCCTTGGAGCATTGAGTACAATAAGAAATGTTATTATACAATCAACAGACCTCTTTCAGTAATACACTAAAATAAATGCCAGTATGCACATGAGTAACAACATTCTTTCAATGAGGATTTGCACTCATGGAGTGTGATTTTCCTGCTTCCCTCCTCCTGTGGCAGCTTGAACCCCTGCCTCAGTTCTGTTCCTGGGAGAGAGGGGACCCCCCGGAAACAGGATTTCAGAGAGCATTTTGGGCTGCCACCAAAGGAGGGAGGTGGAAAAATAATCCTCCATGGGTGGAAATCATTGTGACTGTGGAAATGTTAGTCTGGATCCAAGCCATGACAAAGGTGTCTGGATGCCCTATGAGGCTGCACTACACCCAACAGTTCTGGTTCACTAGCCCCTATTCCCTGATAATTGTTCTTGTAAAACTAGGGTTGCCAACCTCCAGGTATTAGTTGGAGATCTCCCTCTATCACAACTGATCTCCAGCCAATAGAGATCAGTTCACCTGGATAAAATGGCTGCTTTGGCAATTGGGCTCTATGGCATTGAAGTCCCTTCCCTTCCAAATTCTGCCCTCATCAGGCTCCACCCAAAAAACCTCCCACCAGTGGTGAATAGAGACCTGGCAATCCTTGTAAAACACTGTCCTTTTTGTCTCTGTTTTGCCCTTTGAGGGAGATTTTGGCAATCCCTTTTGAAAATTGCACATACACGTACTGGTATATTACAGACTTCAGTGTCTGAAAGGGGGGTAAACAAGTAGGGGAAATGAATATATCTTGACTTCAGAGCATACAAATCCATATGCATTCAGAAGGAAACAATGCCTGATCTATGCCAACCACTTATCCAAAAAGGCAAGTGACCATAATGATTTCCCCTTTCAAACGGCAAGACTGCTGTAGTCGTTTCACAATGGAACTGATTGTCCTTGAGGACAAGAGCTGCAACTTGGACACAATCGGCAGCATTTGCTACCACAACTGGCTTCAGAAGCCCTAGAGCCCTTGCGCAAGCTGCTGTTTGCTCAACGAATACAACATGCAGCTGGCAGAGGAAAGCTTTCAGCAATGTGCAAGAGTTGTGAAGGGTCAGGGATATAAGAACACAAGTACATCCTTGTTTCTGTCTTTCAATGTAGCAGCAGCAAGGATGGATTGTTCTCCCTCCTTCTCTGTTGCCTTTCTCAAATTCATGCTCATCCACCCACCTGTAAACATCCTGCATCCAGTGGAGAGTTTCTGCTGATGGAAAGAGCTTCATCAGCACAGTGAATGTAAAAACATAAGAAAAGCCATGCTGGATCAGACCAAGACCCATCAAGTCCAGCAGTCTGTTCACACAGTGGCCAACCAGGTGCCTCTAGGAAGCCCACAAACAAGATGACTGCAGCAGCATCCTGCCTATGTTCCACAGCACCTAATATAATAAGCATGCTCCCCTGATCCTGGAGAGAATAGGTGTGTGACCTCCTTACACCCTTCTCCCACTGCTGCCCCAAATGGTCAGGGGACTTCCATAAACAGCATTTGAAACCAATATATAGAAAAATAATAATAATGTGTAATTGGTGCAAATATGATTATGTTACATTTCAAGGGGGGAATTCAGTATTGGGAAAGCAACAGGTGTGAAAACAGACTCATCAATTCATTACCAAGAAGAAATGAAATCCAAAGAGGGCTATTCCAGATCTGCGTTCTGGTATTGATGGGAACAGTACACCATACACTCCCACTGAGGGTGTGAGGATGAAAGTGTGTTGAGATTGTGTACTGGCAAAGCAGAGTTCCATTTCTTGCCCATCAAATACTCTGTCTCCAGATGTTTATTTGAAAGGGAAGCTTTTGATGTCCCATTGCTGATCATTTCCACATTTATTGTAGTTGATTCTTGTTCTGCAGAAGGCAAAAGCCAAGAACAGGATTCTGAAGCTCTCCTCCCCCCATCCTTTATACTTAAGTCACCTAATGTTGCCTTTCAGCAATTTATTTCTAATGTATTCAGCAAAGTTTTCCTGACAAACAGCGTGTCTCCGTCCCTTATTTGAAGATGGGTGACTTCTTCTAGTTATGTAAAATGCTGTATTCGTTATGGACCTTTCTTCTCATTTTTCACTTGCCTGTGTCAAATGGCCTCAGTGTGGATCAAATGCAGATGGTTGAATAATATCAAATCAGACCTAGTAAAGAATAAGAAAGGAGACAGTCATTTTTCTGCCTGAGTCTCTTTGCTGAAATAAGTCCAATTATTTCCTTATTGTAAAGCAAAGGGCTTTTTTTCCTTTCAGAAGGTTCATCACTTTGTATCCCTGCGTCAATGATAATGTGCTTGAGATGGGACTCCGGGTCTCTTGAATCACCGCGGGACAATGAAGACCTGGAGCCCAGACGGCCCTCTTTTTGCAAATGATGCATCATAAAAATGCAAATGACAGATTTGACTTTCAAATCAGAATAATATGACAAGCGCCATCTCTCACAGTGCTCTGAGGTGCACCAGAGTCGTCTCTTCCCTCCAAATTGCACTGCACTGCATGGCAGGATTTGCAAAGGGAAACATTCCATGGTTGTATTTCTAAGACGTTATGTTGAGGGTTTCCAGGTGCCTCTTCACCACGGGCAGGAGGTTTTTGGGGTGGAGCCTGGGGAGGGTGGGGTTTGGGGAGGGGAGGGGCTTCAATGCCATAGAGACCAATTGCCAAAGCGGCCATTCTCTCTAGAGGAACTGATTTCTATCAGATGGAGATCAGTTGTAATAGCAGGAGATCTCCAGCCACTACCTGGAGGTTGGCAACCCTCTTGATGAGATCGCGATAGCCTGGGCCATCCAGGGCAGGGCATAAAGCAGTATACACATGGTAAAGTCAGTGATTTAGGACTAAGTACTGATATTTCTATGTGATTTAAGCATATGGCTACTAGGTATGTCTGGAATAATTTTAAAGATTTTGCTAATTCCTCAAGGCTCCGATCACCTTCAGGTGAGATCACTGCAAGGTGTTCTATATGGGACTACCTAATTGTTTATTTAAAAAAGCAGCAGCAAGGCTGCTTGCAGGAACGAAAAACAGGGGATATATTTCACCAGTGCTTGAGAAACTTCACTGTCTGTCCGTTTGTTTGTGAATACCATTCAAAGTGCTGGTTCTCCCAATGCCTTAGACTTTTTCAGCCTTGATCCTGGTCTGGTGGAACTCTCTGTCAAATGAGACCTGGGCCCTGTGGGCCCTAGTACAATTCCACAGGGCCTGCCAGACAGAGATGTTCAGGGAGACTTATGGTTGTGGGCAGCAACAGTTTTACATCAGCTGGTCTTAGGGTTCCCAACTGCCCGGTTAGCATGGGCAATTGGCCACCAGTTACCGGTACTTCTGCTGCCCAGCAGCTCTTAGCTGGACAGTGGGTGAAAGCAGGATGGAGGAGGGGAGGGGAAGGGAGGAGGAGTGATTGGCAACATCTATGTGATGACATCACTTCCAGTTTATGCAGAACTTATGGCATCACACTGGGAGGGGGAGATTTAGCACAAAAAAACCCTCTATGGAAACCAACTCTTCTTCTTCTTCTTCTTCTGTCTACCCCTAGCCAGAAAGGACAGGGATCCCCCACCCTGCGAACAGAACCTTTTTTATGTGGAATGACCTCCCCCTGACTTTACCTGGCAACAAATCTACTTATGTATAGTGCCAGGCAAAAGCTTTTGTATTAACCTAAGCTATTGTAACTTCCTTCTCACCCTCTGTTTTAATTACCATTTTCTGCACTTTTAAATATGTATTTTAGTTTTAATTGTTTTCATGACGTATCTTTAAAATGCTTGATTTAACTGTTAGCTGCTTTGGTGGCTCTGATGGGGAAGAAAGGTGAGGTACAAATTTGGTAAAAAACTAAAGCAAAATAAATAAATTGATTCTTTCTGGATTGGTCTCCTTCTGCTGTTCAAAAAACAAGATTCTTCACTTTTTATATCTAGTCTTAATCTAATCTTCTGCTGGCTTCAACATAGATTCCCTTGTGATAGTGTTAGTTTGTAATTATATTTATGGTTTTTTAATGATGATTATTCTGCTTCTTTTATTATATATTTTTATAATACACATTTTCTTGGAAACCATCTCAAATACTTTTGGAGAGGTGGTAGCCAACAAGTGGCATGCATGCACAAAACTCAGCAAAGTAAGCCTAGGGAGGAACTTAGCACAGATTTGGAAGTGGACCCAAAACCACCTCCTTAAGACTTATCTTGCATTTGAGCCATCATTACTTCTCATCTTCTTATGTCTCCCCCCGCCCTTGCCATTTAACGTTGGTCTTTAGATGGCTGGATCTTATATCTCGGCCACATAAATCAGTCCCTTAATTATGTGTGCTGCTGTTCTCAGAATACTCTTCCATTTGTCTATGTCTTTCTGGCATTTAGGTTTGCCAAGCGAAATGCCAAAAGAAACACACACACATACATGTGAGCAAGCACACACACAGACACAGAGATTCTTTTTATTCAGTGTTTTGCCTATTGTAGACTCCTTTTAAAAATTACGCCTGATTTTGTTACCATGGGGGGATTATAAATGAATACCGTATATACTCGTGTATAAGCCGAGTTTTTCAGCCCAAAAAAAGGGCTGGAAAAGCCGAACTCGGCTTATACACGGGTCAATACGGTAGGAGAGGGGAGGGGGGAGGAGGGAGGAGGGAGGAACTTACTGCTGCCATCGCCGCCTCGCCCGGGAGCCTTTTTCCTGCCGGCAGGGGCCTGGAGGGGCCGGCAGGAGGTCCCTGCCGGCCGCTCTGCCGCCGCCCAGGCACCCGGGAGCCTTTCTCCTGCCGGCAGGGTCCTGGAGGGGCCGGCAGGAGGTCCCTGCCGGCTGCGCCGCCGCCACCCACGTGCCCAAGTGCCTTCCTCCGGCCGGCAGGGGCCTGGAAAGGCCTTCTGCTGGCCCAGGAAGGCCACGCCGCCGATTCGCCGCGTCTCCCGGTAAGTAGGGGGTTCAGGGGCTCTTCCCCCTCCCCCCCTTGGATGGCACTGGGGGTGGGGTGGGGTGGGGCGGGAGGGCCTGGGAGGCGGCGGGAGGGCGACCTGGGGCAGGGGCTCTGCGCTCTAAAATGGCGGCCGGCATTTTAGAGCGCAGCATTGCTGGTAAAGGGAATTTCTTATTGACCCTCGGCTTATACGCGGGTCAATAAGAAATTCCCTTTTCTGGCCTCAAATTTGGGGGGTCGGCTTATACTCGGGTCGGCTTATACCCGAGTATATACGGTATGACTATTGTAATTTTCTTATTCTGCTATCAATTTCCCATCTTGTGCAATATAACACCACTGTGATGATTCTGGAAATATTTAATTAATCTTCCATATCTGCTGCTACATGTTTGCATAAGCAGAGTTACACCCTTATAGACTTCTACTGAAGGGTGTAACTCTGCTTAAGATCACACTGTTATTCTATGACAAAAATTTACCCATTGGTAAAGAACTGCAGCATGCAACATTTTAATTGATTGATTGATTGATTAAAACATTAAACTCTCTCATCCTAGTCCCATCACATTGCCTATTAGATCTCTCATCCTGTCGATTGCATTGACTTATATTGTGTGACATACCTTGAGACCCAGTAAGAAAGACAGACTATGCTCATTCTGTCGATTACATTGACTTATATTGTATGACATACCTTGAGACCCAGTAAGAAAGACAGACTATTAAATAAATAAATAAATATTAGAAAAATGTATAATAGAGGGAGCTAGAGATGGAAACAAGAGGAAATACAATGTCTGCCTCTTCCCCAGCTCTGAGCTGGGAATTACTGTACCCTAGCTGGTACAGAATGCTGCAGCAAGGGTCCTTACTGGGATCCCACTGAGAGCGCACATTTAGCCAGTGCTCCATCAACTGCACTAGCTCTAGGTGGAGTACCGGATCAGCTTCAAGGTGCTGGTTTTAACCGTTAAAGCCCTAAACAGTCTGGGATCATCATATCTGTGGGACTGTCTCTCTTGGTTCGCCCCCCACCCAGAGAGCTTTATGCTCTTCTAACAATAACCTACTGGTGGTCCTTGATCCACAAAGTGTCCGGCTGTCCTCAACTAGGGCCAGGACGTTTTTGGCCCTGGCCCCAGCCTGGTAGAACTCTCTCTCCAGTGAGACCAGGGCCCTATGGGATCTAGTCAGATTCCACAGGGCCTGTAAGACCAAGATGTTCTGCCAGTTGAGGGCAACAACAGTTTTTCATCAGAGCTGGCCTCCCTACCCCATAGTGCTACTATCTAACCTAAATTGGGGACTGAGATGATTGATGATGATGATGATGAAGAAGAAGAGTTTGTTTTTATATGCCAATTTTTCCTACCTTTTAAGGAGTCTCAAAGTGGCTTTCAAGCTCCTTCCCATCCTCTTCCCACAACAGACACCTAGTGAGGTAGGTGAGGTAGGTGAGAACTGATGACTAGCCCAAGGTCACCCAGCTGGCTTCACGTGTAGGAGTGGGGAAATCAACCTGGTTCACCAGATTAGAGTCCACCACTCATGTGGAGAAGTGGGGAATCAGATTAGAGTCCACTGCTCCTAACCACTACACCATGCTGGCTTCTCCAGACTATGTGATATAGATGGGTACCAATTGATTAATTTATTAATAACAGAAAACTGGTTTTAAAATTTCAAAGTTGATTTATTTATATACTTGTGGTTTATTATATTGCATTGTACTGTATTTGATGATGTCAGCCATTCTGAGTCTAGTCTCGGCCAGGACAGAGACGCAGGATACAAATCGAAATAAATAATAATAATAATTAAAATTTCACTGTTTTCCGTTCAGTGAATATGCATATAATAAAAGTAGGTTCTCGAAAAAATGACCTCTGAAAGATTTCCAATAAAGAACAACCATGGCTATACTGTTGGATTTTTTTTTTTAAATGATCTCTAATCCATATGGAAGAGGGCTTTTTCTTATCGCTTTAAATCTGTGTAAGATCAGATGTTAACATATTTCAGTTGTGCTATTTGTTAGCCGATTCTCTGTTTTAAGTAAATGTCAGCATCTGTTCTTGGCTTTGGTTGTAGTTAAGACTGACATGATGACTTTTTTCCTGTCTAAGCTTTTTTTCCTCATGAATAGTTTTTGTTTGAGGAAGGTCCCAGATTGTTGTGAGGGGGAGAGAAAATGCTTTATTGGGTGCACTGTTGTAGAAGGCTTTTGATTAGTTGCCAACCTCCAGGTGATGGCTGCAGATCTCCTGGTATTACCACTGATCTCCAGCCAATAGAGATGAGTTCACCTGGAGAAAATGGCTGCATTGGCAATGGGATTCTATGGCATTGAAGTCCCCCCCCTCCCCAAACTCCGTCCTTCTCAGACTCAACCCCAAAAACCTCCTGCCAGTGGTGAAGAGGGACCTGGCAACCCTACTTTTTATAATATCAAAAAATGCTGAATTTACTTTTCTTTTTAAGGATCCCATTTATCTATACTTGATGCTAACAAATTTTACAGACATTCTAACACAATCTGGGACCTTCGTAACTGTAGGACTGTTTCTCCTGGTTTGTTCCCCGGAGAACATTTCAATATCAAATACTAATTTACTGGTGGTCTCTGGCCCAAAGAGCATCTGGCGGGCCTCTACCAGGGCCGGGGCTTTTTCTGCCCTGGCCTCCGTCTGGTGGAATAGCCTCCCTAATGAGACCAGGGCCCTGCGGGACCTTAAGGATTTCCCAGGACCTGCAAGACAGAGCTATTCCACCAGGCCTATGGTTGAGTCCAGCTACGGTTATTATATGCTGAGAAGCAAAACAGTATCACCTTAACTGAACATGGTGACCTGGATACCATTCCCTGATCAAGTGCCACTGGACTTTTGGCCCTGAAGTGGTTGCCTAGTTTTGCCTCTATTGTTGTTAGGGTTGTCAGGTCCCTCTTCACCACCAGCGGAAGGTTTTTGGGGTGGAGCCTGAGAAGGGTGGGGTTTGGGGAGGGGAGGGACTTCAATGCCATAAAGTCCAATGGTCAAAGCGGCCATTCTCTCCAGGTGAACTGATTTCTATCGGCTGGAGATCAGTTGTAATAGCAGATCTCCAGCTACTACCTGGAGGTTGGCAACTCTAATTGTTGTTTCAGCCCTGCCTGCCAGACCCAGACCCCAGAAAGCTGTGAGGAGAGTTAATCTTGTTTGCTCAGCTTCTTCTCTCACACACGAAATAACCCACTAAACATATGTTGTAATATTTATTTTTAATTCCAACTCAATTTAACATAAATTAGTTAGAGCTGAGTCCCATTCCATTGTGTCCAAGAGGATACACAGCCTGATGCTGCCCAGGTTTATGCAGAAGTAAGTTCTCCTGGATTTAATGGGTCTTGTTGCTAGGTCAGTATGTATAGGATTATAGTTTTATTATTATTTTGTATTACAACAAGTATGCCCTGCCTTTCCTTTTTGTTCAAGGTGGCTAAAATTACTTCTGCAGGGATGAACACATTACTTTCTATATGCATATATTAACTATTTTATACTATACGTGCTATGTATCTATTTACTTGCTTATTAAAGATGCTTTTGTCCTGCACTCTCTATTTAAAAAAAGTTATGAGGCAGCTTGCAATAAGGAAATAATAAAATTAAAATGGTGAGTCTCTGACTGTCCAAAAAATTCATGAAGTGGGACTTGCCTATTTCCCCTTCCTGCTGCAGTTCATTGAGTCCCCACCCCCTAATTTTTTTCCTTGAGGGTTATCAGTCCTTTAGGAATACCATAAGGGGACAAGTGAAGGTCTGTAGTGGGAGGCGAAGCAGTGGAAATCGCCACCTCCTCTTCTGCAAAGAGCAACGAGTGATTTGATAATGCAGCAAATCCATACTTGTAAACATAATGTATAAAACAGTCCTATTTTTCTGATTTAAATGATTAGCCACAGAAGACCAATTTGATAAAGTCACACAGATGTCTATATTTATTAATGACTTTACTAAAACACTTCCATACAGACTTTCTTCACCTCACAACAAACCCAGGTCATTCAGAAGAAAACTCATCATTCTGCAATGTAACAATACTCATTAGTCACATATCAAATGCACACTCCTGCGTTCACATGTTTGTACAGTATAAATTAGGGATTATTCACCTGCATATGTTTGGACATCAATACTTCTGCCAGCTTCTGGATGAAAATGCTTAAAACCTGTCCTAGAAAAAAAGCGTAAATTTTGCTTTGGGTTCAAGCCATGAACCGTTTTAAGAATAAGACTTACTCTGCAGAACGCAAACCATAGTCACATTTATTAAACTCTTTCTAATTCCTTCCTCCACCCTGTTAGCACTCTGTTTAATAGCATTCCTGTTTTGTCTGATGTTCTACTGGCATTATTTGGCTTCAACAGGTGCTTAGGGAAGAGAGGCAGAATTATTTCATTTAACCTGTTTTATTTCACTGAAACAAGGACATCTTAAACAGCATTTTGATATACCAAAAAAACAAGGAAAACTTCAGTCAAAGATTCAAACTGATCAATCTTTCTGTATCAACACAGCCCTTGGACTGTACATTCCAGATTTTTGGCATGACAGCTTGATTAGAGGTGCTGTTAACATAGTAAAAGGTGTTTAAATATGGAGAATGGCAAATTCTTTTCATAGCATAGCTGTACAAAGCTGGAAGGACATTGTAGGTCACTGTGTGAAGTTCACTGCCTGCAGCAGGAATCCTAACTCAATGAGCAGTCAATCAATCTTGCTTATACATCTGGAAGTGAGTTAATAGGATCTTGAGTTGATTTTCATGCCTAGGGGAGGTTGGTTCACACATGCATGTTTAGCATTTGATCACTACAAAATGAAGGGGAGACTTGTGTATGTGAAGGATCCCTCACAGCTCTAACACCACAGATGGACTTTTTCATACCATTTGATATGCAGTGCTTTTCACTTGAACCAGTTCAAACAGTCCGCTGCAAGTCTAGTCAAGGGTTGACATGCCTGAATGAGCATGCACATCTTGTGACCCACTAAACTGAATACAGTTCACCAGCTATCTATGGTGTTTCAAGAAGAAGAAGGAGGAGGAGGAGGAGGAGAAGAAGAAGAAGAAGAGTCGGCTGACTCTCTACCACTTAAGGAAGAATTAAACTGGCTTACAATCACCTTCCCTTTTCCTCCCAACAACAGACACCCTGTGAAGCAGGTAAGGCCGAGAAAGCTCTAAGAGAGCTGTGACTAGCCCAAGGTCACCCAGATGGTTTCATGTGTAGGAGTGGGGAAGCCAACCTGATTCACCTGATAAGAGCCCGCCGCTCATGTGGAGGAGGGGGGAATCAAACCCGGTTCTCCAGATTAGAGTCCAAGCCTCCTAACCATCACTCTGAACCACTACACCATGCTGGCTCTCTACTAGGGGCTCAGGGAATCTTTGGAGTTTACTGGGTATTTGGCAAGAGCCTCCAAATTGTACTGCATCATTCAGCTGGGAAAGGCAGCGTAATGTAGTGGTTAAGAGCTGTGGATTCTAATCTGGAGAACCAGGTTTGATTCCCCCCTCCTCCACATGAAGCCTGCTGGGTGACCTTGGGCTAGTCACAGTTCGCTCCAAACTCTCTCAGCCCCATCTACCTCACAAGGTGTCTGTTGAGGGGAGGGGAAGGGAAAGTGATTGTAAGTCGGTTTGAGACTGCTTAAAGGTAGAGAAAATAGGAGTATAAAAACCAACTCTTCTTCTACCGGTAAGAAACAAAGAAAACGAACCAAGTGAGGAAAATGAAGCTGAAGAAAAAAATGGCTGCCTGTTTGTCTATGGAATCCTCGGAGGAGGCAGCTCAGTTACACGTACATCAATATATCTATCCACATACAGAGGAATAACCAGAAATACTGAGCCAAGAATAATAGTGTTTCAAACAGGAAGGAAAATGAAGTTTCAAGAGAAAGAAATTTTCTCTCTCTTTCCGTAGACTTCTTGGCCTGGAGCATGTTTATTTATGGTCTTCAGGGCCTTACTAGTCCCGAATTAGAACATATGAGAGCCTTGTTCTCCCTGTTTTTTGATGTGGCTAATAGAATATAAAAGCCTTGGCTATGATTTACCACTTAGAAAGATGCTATTGAGACAAATTAGGAAAAAGTACGAGGCACAAGAGGTTGATGTGGGGAAACTTCTCTTTTGCACTTTCCTTTCTTCCCTGTGGTCCTTGAGATGAAACAGCTGCAGCATTTCTTAAATATCTGGAGCTTGAAGAATTGATTGAGAAACTTCACTTGGCTTCTATTTGCAATGCTTTCCTTGTAGAAGTGTGATTTGCTCTTTGGAATAATGCTGTTGTTGTTGCTTTGCACACTTATTGGATGTTTCTAATTGCAGGACATGTAGTAGGGTTGCCAATCACTTAGATTGGCGGGCAATGGCCTACCAATCCATTGCCCAGCTCAGAAGTGGAGTGCACATGCACACGCGGCTGCGCCGACGCAATCACATTACTTCTGGTTTACACCTGGAAGTGCTGCATTGCAACGGGCCGTTGACCACTCAAACCAGTTTGAGTGGTAAAAGGCCCACTGCAATGCCTAGGGTTGCCAGGTCCCTCTTCACAATCAGCAGAAGGTTTCGGGGGCAGAGCCTGAGGAGGGCAGGGTTTGGGGAGGGGACAAACTTCAATGCCATAGAGTCAAATTGTCAAAGCAGCCATTTTATCCAGGTGAACTGATCTCTATCGGCTGGAGATCAGTTGCAATAGCAGGAGAGCTCCAGCTACTACCTGGAGATTGGCAACCCTAGCGATGCCGCACTTCTGGGTGTAAACTCGGGTGTAAGGAAACTCTTGATTCTCCACCTTGGCATGCACACGGTACACACCATTAGTTTGCCATCCATACCATGTCCTCCATGGAAGCAGCTCTAGTTGTGTATGAAATGGTATGCTGCCATGCTTCCTTGTTTAGAAGTTATACATTTTACACTTCCAGTGCTAAAATAGAGAATGGTCAGAGGTAGTGCATGAGTGTTGAGCATGAAGCTGCCTTACAGTGAATCAGAACATTGGTCCATCAAGGTCAGTATTGTCTATTCAGACTAGCAACAGCTCTCCAGGATCTTAGATAGGGGTCTTTCACATGACCTACTGCCGATCCTTTCAAATGGAAACACCAGGGACTGAACTTGGGACATTCTGTATGCAAAGCAGAGGCTCTTCCACAGAGCCACAAACCCTCCCCTGAGCCAGAGGCCCTTCCCTGAAAGGAGATGGCATTGATTCTGTCGGTAATGTTATGATAATACACATTAAGGGCTTTGGAAACTCTGCAGTACTATAGAAATATTGAAAGTGCAATCCTAAACATTGACTTTAATAGACCTGGAAGGGTGTGACTCTGCTTAAGATTGCACTGCAAGATTTATAATGATATTTGACAATGTTATTCTGCAGGAATCTTTTAAATGCATTTTATCTCTTTGTTCATCAGTGTCTCCTTAATGTCTTAAGTGCCATTAAGTCACTTCTGTCTGATGGTGACCATACAAATTAATTACCTCCAAAACATACTATTGTTAATAGGCTTGCTCAGGTCTTGAACACTGAAGGCCATGGCTTAATTTATGGAGTCAATCCATCTCATTTTGGGTGTTCCTCTTTTCCTGCTGCCTTTGACTTTTCCTGGCATTATTATCTTTTCCAGTGAGTCTTGTCTTCTCATAATGTGACTGAAGTACGATGGCCTCAGTTTAGTCATTTTAGCTTCTAGGGTCAGTTCAGGCTTGATTTGATCTAGAACCCACTGATTTGTCTTTTTGGTGGTCCACAGTATCTCTAAAACTCTCTTCCAAGATCACATTTCAAAGGAATCTACTTTCTTCTTGTCAGCTTTCTTCATTGTCCATTTGTTATGCCCATTCATAATAATGGGGAATACTTTTGTATGGCTTTATGTTGATCACAACTGACACAAGCTTACACTTACGAATCTTTTCTTGCTCCTTCATGGCTGCCCTTCCCTGTCTCAACCTTCTTCTGATTTCTTGGTTGCAATCTCCCTTTTGGGATTGGTGGTTTATTCTTTGAGTCAGCTTTAGTTTTTTAATTTTTTTATGCAGAATCTGTGCTTTCTTACAGTGCTACAACCCAGCTGCCACCAATAATTTTTCAGAGGTGTTGCCAAAAATAAAGAAGAGGTTAATATTTTGAGATAGGTTGATGAAATGGCAAAGTAAACAAAGTCAGAAACAAACTAAATAAAAAAAAAAGCCCACAAGTGATAATTCCATTGAAAGTGGCTGGTGAATGGGTAGATATACACCAGTGATTCCCAACGTGGGGCACACACTCCACAGGGGGGCAATTTGATTTTTAAGGGGGGCAATTTGAGAATGAGTTGTTAACAGTGAATTTTTTGCATTTCTTATGGTTCTAGGGGCCTCATATACAGTATATAAACATATATTGTGACATACATTTTAAAAATTAAAATCAGAATGTACATGGCGGTCAGCTGGTGACAATGTCACGGGGGGGCGCATCAGGATTTTAGAGATGTTTAGGTGGGGCATGGCCAAAAAAAGGTTGGGAACCACTGAATACACTTTCTTTAAAAGGAGAAAGCCTTGATAGTGAAGGAGCTTATGTGCCAACTTAAGTGAGTTTAATGACCAAATCAGCATATTATGTACATGCTCAAAAAATGTTCAATTTTAGGTCAACACATTCTAGGAGCAGTGATCTATCTTATTAATGTATTGATACCTCAAATTTTATGATGGGATCAACTTGCATATATATTTTTAATGTGTTACAACTGATGTTATGCAATTAATTTGTGAAACAGGCTTGGTTACAAGAGCTTATTATTAACTATTAATAAATATAATATAGAAAAGAAAGGATTTGGGCATACAGCTACTAGAAATTGTCTATTTGTTACTCTCTCTGTGTCGTACACACACATACACACACACACACAACACTTTCCAAGAAACCTTTACATTTTGGCATTTTTCCTAGAGAGTCATGACCTCTCAAAAACATCCAGGAAATAGCAAGCACTTGGCACCGTTTAAATTGGAAGTTACTTTTCCTGATCCAGCTGCCAATATCATTATTGGCAGTTGAACAAATATCTGAAGGTGAACTCTGAGGAGTGTGACTGCAACATTCATCTGAAATACATTATAGTACCACATTGGGGGGGGGGGTTCCCTAAAAACAAAGCAAAAAAAATTCCAAGCATATTTGCCTCTAGAAGTACAAACACTGAGTACGAGACCTCTGTGTTAAAGGGGGGTGGGGTTCATTGACTAATGCCTATAATTTGGGATAAGAATCACACTAGGCCTTCCAATTGGTAAAAAGAAGGTTAAAGGGTAGGGGCCCTATTTTCCTGGTGAGGACAGGGGAGCCTCTCCCCCCTGTTCCCATTGCCCATGGCTGAGGGTTGCCAACTGCCAGATAGTACCAAAAACAAAATACCTATGTTGAAAAAATTGATAATAACAATAACAACAGCACGAAGGCTCTTTTAATATGTCTATTTACTGTGAGAGAATGTATATAATCAATAAATATATTCACAAGAGTGTCCAAGAATAAGTATTTCAAACAATGAAAATACCATAAACAAATGTGACCACGAAGGCTAATCAATATCAACTAAACCACGTTGCAGGTTGCGTCACCTACAACAAACTTATACAGGTTGATTCACCAAAAACAAAACTTTCATAAGATGAGAATAATATTCTTCCACAGCAATCAGCGGCAAGACGACACCTCTAGATTGGTGACCGTTTCGCTTGTAAACAGCTTCTTCAGTCACGTGTTAAGGGGCATAATTGCCTCATAATCATCATGCAATATTAATCAAGGTTCAATTCAAGTATTTACAATCCGCAGGGCAAAATTGGCTCCTGGTTCTAATAAGACTGACCCGCCGGGTTCGCCTAGCTCCGGATTGTCAATAGAGATCAGATCACCTGGAGAAAAATGGCCGCTTTGGCAACTGAACTCTATGGCATTGAAGTCCCTCCCTTCCCCAAACCCCGCCCTCCTCAGGCTCTGCCCCAAAAATCTCCTGCCGGCGGCAGAGAGGGACCTGACAACCCTACCATGGCTGCTCCAATCAGCAGTGGGGTTTTTTTTTAATCCTTGCAAAGTTGTGGATGGTGTCACATTACTTTCAGTAAAAAAAAGTCACATTGGGTAGCTCTGGGAATCTCTTGAAACTCTTTGGTTTTACTACATAGTTCTGGCAATTCCTAGAGCTAC
Organism: Euleptes europaea; assembly: GCF_029931775.1. Lineage (NCBI taxonomy): Eukaryota > Metazoa > Chordata > Lepidosauria > Squamata > Sphaerodactylidae > Euleptes > Euleptes europaea. The sequence continues at coordinate 28,489,394 of NC_079317.1, forward strand.
CTATATCACTTCCTTTTTTATTGGAAGTGATGTGGCACCACAGCCAGTGTTGCATCCCCCATATCTCTGCTTACAACCCTCTTGCCAGTTGCCAGGCACTGGCAACACTATTAAAGGGTTACATGTTGATTGGGCAGGAGCCATGGCCATTTGAAAGCATGGTTGGCCTGGCCCAGGCATAGCTGCTGCCAGCAACTCCACTAGGGGCCACTAGGTGATGTGGAGAAGCTATGCATCATCTGGCCACAGAAGTGGTTTGCAGCCAAAACCACTTGTACGCTCCCACTTGTACGCTCACATGAACACCCTCATCTCTCTTTTCTTCCCTGAAAAGTCTTTAAATATCTCACCCAAGCAGGAACACCCACCTTCTCCTCTCAACATTTATTTCAGTGACATTGGGTTCAATCTGGGAGTATGTTTCATATTTCTATACTAAACTTGTTTGAAATTCTCTCAAAATTAAGCAGATTAATTAAGTAGCAACTCTAGGCCTGGGGAAGCAGTTGTTTCACCAAACAGGGAGCAAGTTATCATATACTATAAGTCAACATTAAGGAATGCCAGATACTGGATGGGTGGGTTGCCAATGTCCAGGAGGGGCCTGGAGATCTCCAGGAACTATATCTGATCTGCAAGCTGCAGAGATCAGTTTTGCTGAAGAAAATAGCTGCTTTGGAGGGTGGACTGTATGGCATTATACCTTGCTGAGGTACCTCTTCCTAGGCTCCACCCCCACGTCTCCAGGAATTTACCAACCTGGAGTTGGCAACCCTAGCACAGAGGATGATTGGAATCAGTACATTCGTGCAGGTTGCTAAGGCAAATAAGCTTTTAGCACATCGTGGGGGAGAAAAGCAGCTTTTGGAGGTATTTTGAACAGGGACGTAGCAGAGAGGGAAAGGCCTGTGTTCTCTCCCCTATTTCTTTTCTTTATATTCCCTTCTGCTAAATTGCTTTTCACTTCACAAATTGGTGTAGGAACTTAGTGACAGCTATTTGCAAGGGACATGTAGTTAGCCCCTCACTTAAAGGGTAGTAATTGCTATAATATTTTGAAGAACACCAGTGCTGTAGATAAGGAGGCAATTAATGTCATTTTTTTTTTAAAAAAAGTCTAAATATTTTGTACTGGAGAGCAATTTTCAAAGTAGCAATTCCAATGAAATGTACAAATGAGATATTCACACTTACACAGAACTGTTTATCTCAGTGTGGTGGAAATGGGGTGTGGGATGCCCATGGCTTTTCCAACGAGAGTGCCGGATGTCGTCTCGCCAATCCAATAAAAGCAATTAATGTCCATTACCTACATGTGTCAGTTCTGTGACCACAACCGAAACCTTTCTGTGGCATGCAATTCCATCTGACTATGACTAACTAAGAAATCACTGAGCGGAAGCATGAGGATTTGATATAACTGAAGAAGTCAGGAAAGCATACAAATAATTCTTTGAGCCCTACTAGAAGTGGGGGCAGCAGTCTTGTATAAAACTAGACCACACCTCTAGAAATAGGGTAGCAGGAGTCTAATTTTAAAGGATACGTAGTTAAGCAGTGCTGAAAATATTGCTATTAGCTTCCTGACAACCCTTGTGTCAAATAACACCTACAATTTCTTCCCATGAAAAGAATCTTTTTGCCTATTCCCTGCTCTTGTGACCGACTTACAATTTCCTCTCAAGCATTTCCTAGAATCCTCCATCTCCAGCAATAGCATTTCAGGCTTCTTTGGGCAGGAGAAGACAGGGAAGTTGTGCATCCCATGACAGATATCCTTCAATTCATAAAAATCGTAGGTGGGACACAAGCCCTTACCTTGAAACAGCTTTTGCCCAGCTAAGCACACTTCCAGAACTGCAACACAAGTGAGGAGGGGGGAAATAGCATTCATAGGGAGAAATTGTCAGAAGGGAAGTATGAGCAAGAAGGAGGGATTCTATGTTACTTCCCTGCCAATCTTCCTGTTATGATCGGATCCTGAAGCTTGGGTCCTTTGCTATCATTCCCCTCATGCTTCTCTCTCTCTAGAGTTGCCACCTCTGGGTAGGGAAATAGCTGGAGATTTTGGGGGTGGAGCCTGAGGAGAGTGGGGTTTAGGGAAGGAAGGGACTTCAATAGGGTATAATGCCAAAGATGCCATCTTCCAAAGTGGCCATTTTCTCCAGGTGAACTGAACTCTGTCACCCGGAGATCGGTTGTAATAGGGGGAATCTCTAGCCACCACCTGGAGGTTGGCAACCCTATATCTCTCTCTAGAGGATATGCTGCACTGAGGCACTTGCTTCCTCTGCCACTAGGACATCTGCATGGATAAGAGCTCCTTGAAAAACATCCATCTTGACTGGAGAAAAGTGTAAGGGGAATGGTATCATGGGATCCAAGCACCACTTTCTGTGGGATTGGGGCAGTTCTGTTTTATTTGAGCCTTAGCTTCAGCTTGGCTTTGCGCTCAAGGGGACTAGTAGCATAACTGGGATCTGAAGGAGCCACACCTAGGTTTTTAAAAATTGCAGGGTACCAAGGTTAACCGTTCATTCAAATCCATTGCAACTGCTACACAAACAGTGCAAAGGGTTAACTAGAGCACATGTAATTAGATACTACACAGTAAAAGGTCAAGTGGAAGCTAATATAAGCTTACAGATGATAATCAGGATGAGTATCTCAGAGGATGGATAACAGGTCATTATCTTCTTTCTAGGTCATTGCTTCTAATTCAGATCTCTCAATAAACCAATGAAAACAGGCCGGGAACAATGAAGGAAGACAAGACTTTTTGGCCATCATCCCTCCGCAGTGTGCTATATGGAGGTACAACTCATTTAGCAGACCTTCTCAAGTTTACATGCTTTTTAAAGAAGCTGTCCAAGAGGTTAAAGTTGACTATAAACACCAGCAGCACTTTTAGAAGAGGAAATTCTGGCTGTTCTGTAGTTATGACTGCAGTTATGACCCATCCTTCATACCTCATTCATACTTGGTAGGAGTGTGTTCTTAAATATATCTTAATGATGGCTTTTTAAAAGGGGAATTGTTTTCAGTATGCTGAAATGGGGAGTATTTTAGTTCTGTAAGTGGATTCAGTCACAGTTTTCAGGGTTTTGGAATTTCAGCACTCAAACTCATGCTCTTAAAAAGCTAACCAACAATTAAACAGTCATGGGGTTTATTCTTCCCCACCAGGCAGCAGAAGTGTGGAGGGAGGGAAGGAGAGAGGGAGAGAAATGAAGCTGGGCCAAGTAGACATCTGTTTGGTGACAATGTCCAGAGTAGGGTAGTGCAAAATATATATATATCGGTAAATATCGGTTTCGGGCTTATTGGGCTCATTTTTTTCAGTAAACCTGGAATAAGCTGAATGCCCATACCAGTAAATGTGTATTTCAGCTTTATTTCTGGGTTTACCGAAAAATTCAATCCCATTATAGACCATGGAATTTTTTTTCAAACTCCTGTGGGGGCATTTTTGGAGGTAGCGTTCCCAAATTTGCAGTGTGACTGCAAAGGACTCTCTTTAGATGGTCACCAAAGTTTGGTGAACTTTGGGACAGGGGGGCAATTGTATGGACCAGCAAAGGGGTTGCCCCCATCCTCCAGGCATTTGTGAGCCGAGCTGTCCATCGGTTTTCAGCTTCAGAAGTTCGGAATTGCTGAGGACTGGCAGAAAGAGCCAATTGCCAGGCTGGTGCCTCTGAGTCTGGGGGCTCCCTTCATATCTGGGGCACATAGCATGATATCCTTGCAAACTAGCTTCCAAACTGAGGGAAAATGCTTAAATGCAAGAAAAATAAGGCATGGAAAACATTTATTTTGGTGGCAAATGACATCCTGTGAACAGTCCTTTATTATAGTCATCAAAATCTGATTTCAAGAGATGGTCATGGTGCAGGGAAATGAAGCCTCTATTTGGGGCAACCTTCAGTTTCAGAGCAGGTTTTCAGAGGGTGATATTGAAGCCAGCCGAAGTTGCGACTATGGGGGTTGTCTGAAGGAGATCACTCATCCCACGGGTGAGGAAGTCTCCATCAGAAGCCTGGTGGTAGCAGCAGTCGAAGCTGGCATTTTTTAGTTGGAGGGCATATCCTTCCGGACGGGACTGGTGAGCCCTGTCTTTTAAACAACCCTTAATCTTTACACAAAATAACCCACCGAATGATGATGGACAGATGGTTTGATGGTTGGATGGTTGGTCAGACCAAGTTGGGTTCGGTTACATGACCCCACATCAAAAGGGCCCCAACTATGAGGCCCTAACAAAACCAGTCAAATAAAGATAGAAAAATAGGAGAAAGCGCAGAGCTGTGCACCTGAACAAAGGCGAATAGCCGAACCTGAAAAAGCAAATATCTGAATTCGAAAAAAGCCTCTTCGGGGAGATCCCCAGGTTTTGGTATTCAGTAAAACTGAAAAGTGAATATTGCCGAAACAGTTAATTTCAGGTTTATTTTGGTTCAGGTTTATCAATATGCACAACGCTGGTCCAGAAGCCAGGTCTACCCCCATAGAACATGGTGGTAGAAAGTGTCGTCAAGCTGACTTATGGCAACCCCATTAAAATTGAACAGGCTACTACATCATTGAAGTCCCTCCCCTCTCCAAACCCCGCCCTCCTCAGGCTCCACCCAAAAAACCTCCCACCAGTGGAGAAGAGGGACCTGGCAACCTTAGTCTCCCTCCCCATGCTCCTGCACTACCCTAAAATCCAAAATACTCCCCAAATTTCATGAAGTGGTTTTATGTTACTCCTGGAATTTTGAGAGTGCTTGAGGTCATTTCTGGTATCCCTGAACCAACCTGAAACAATGAATTTTGGGTATATTTCAGGTCAGGGATATCCAAATTCACACCCCTAATAGTTGGTTTTTTCATTGCATAGCTCCCTATATTAAAAACCTTGACATGATTCTGGCTAGTACTAAATGATCTGATGTGGTTAGCACTGATAAATTAAGCTCTTGACTCTGTTGCAGGAAGAGCCTTTGGAAAGCTCACTTTATGCATCTGAAATGAGAGGTTATTTTATACAGTTTTACTTTGAGCTAAACCTCAACAAAGGTTTAATGACAGAACTTAGTGGTGGAGCATGCAAAGAGAGTGATGCTGATCATGAACATAAGAGTTGCCCTGTTCCATCAGACCTGTGGTCAAATAGCTGTCCTGGAGGGCCACCTAATAGGGCATAGAGGCCAAAGCATTCCACTGATGTTGACTCCTAGAGCTAATATTCAGAGGCACACTATTTCTGGGTGGGAAATTCCTTTTATGAATGAAGTTCATAACTTTCTTTATCTTTCTTGTCATTATTATAGTCTATTCCTAGACTACTCTAGTCTAGACTAATTATACTCTAGACTAGTTTAGTCTATGCTACCAGGTCAAAAGCACTAGATTTCACATAAATTTGCACCCAGAAACCTCCTATTTTAAGCATGGTTTATTGAGAAATTGCAACTTTCTTTCTTTCTTTCTTTCTTTCTTTCTTTCTTTCTTTCTTTCTTTCTTTCTTTCTTTCTTTCTTTCTTTCTTTCTTTCTTTCTTGTGATGATTGAAAAATGTTCAGACATAATATTTAATTTACTCTTAATATATTATATAGCTTAATATGGCCACGAGAAATGGAAAATGCAAGGTACTGAGATGATGTGGCTATCCTGCATCTTTCACTTGGGTTTCATGTATAATTCAATGTTGGTTAAAACCGAGCATTCAGAAGTCCTGCAAAACACTTTGCCCCACATTCAGCAAGGGAAGATAATTATGCAGAGATAGGACCAGTGCATAAATTTCCTTGTTGGACGGAGAATCTTCCACATCTGGATGTGAACTGGCACTGCTTGCAGGGCATCTCTGTACATGAGGTATGAATCCCCCTCCCTTGCACTACACAAGACAGACAGAAGCATAGATTCCCATCTGCAGTGTGATGCAAGTGGTTGTGTGCAGCCCCATCCTCTTTATCAGGCCACAAGCACTGTTGTGTCCTTCCTTGTTTGGAACAAGGCTTTACCCCGTGAAGTGCCTGCCAGGCTGATTTGTACTTCAGTAATGTTCTTCAGCATCATCGGCGCATGAGAGGAACAACTTCTCACTGTAATGAAGAGGAAGGAGGAGAAAAGACACATGAGAATCTCTTTTCCCTTGTGAGGAGGCAGTGGGTGACATTCATGGTTCTAACAGACAAGGACATTCTGTGGGAGGCAAATCAAAAGAATCGGGACAGTAAAAACGATACCAGCAGGTGGTGTGTGAGCCAGCAGGAGGTTTCCCAAGCTCAGCCTCATAGCTGGCTGTTTAATGAGGGTGGTGAAGGTCTTGATAGTAAGTTTGTATGGGGCTGCTGAACTTAATGCCTTACTGGCGTAGGTGCTCAAGATGAAGGGTGAACTACCTTTGGGCGAACAACCACTGGCTGAGAGGGAGGGGAAGAGAAGTATGAGAAGGTGCACTTCTCTTTCAATGCTGTGCTCTGCGTGGCTTTTGGTACCTGTGATCTGAGTACCTAACACTGACGACTTCCTCTTTTGCGGTAATCAGGATATCTGTCTGTGTGCACATCAGGAAACGATTAACTTGCAGGTATAATAGGAAAGGCACGCCTCGTCCTTCAGCCAGTTGCCGACATTGTGTAACGCTCCCCACAGAAAAGGGAAATTGATCTGGCCACAATACAATGAAGTCTGATAACATCTCACTCATTCCCAGATCATATTTTCTGGAGTATGATAAGTTAAAAAAAAATGAGAGAGATGGCATAGTGTAGGGGTTAAAACAGCATGTGGTGTGAAAAGTGAGTCTCATTTCAGTTCCAGGCCAGCCATGAACTCAGTATTCCTCAGACCCTTGGCCTAATTCATTAGGTTATTATTATAAGAATTACTGAGGGCCATTGCTCATATTATGTACTACACATAGGGTTGCCAATCTCCAGGCAGGGCCTAGAGATCTCCCGGAATTAATACTGATCTCCAGGCTACAAAGATCAGTTCCCCTGGAGAAAATGGCTACTTTGGAAGGTGGACTTTATGAGGTCCTGTCACCCCAAATCCCACCCTCCTCAGGCTCCACCCCCCAAATCTCCAGGTATTTCCCAACCCAGAGCTGGCAACCCTAGCTACATATATTGGTCTGAAGTTGCCACCTTGTGTAATAGTCAGACACAAGTTGCGAGTTCTCCTAAATTCAAACATTCAGTGCCCAGGGGAAGGGACTTCAGTCTTCCACTCTGTATTGCTTTTCTGACCTTAAACAGCCCCAGATAATTTGGCCAATTAGAGTTGGGCTGAACCCATGAGTTCTCTGGGTTACATGTGGGTTACATTGTTTGAATAGGTTGATACTTGCACACAGCTTATGTGGGAGACAAATACAGCCCAGCATAAAAACCTAAGACAATCTTACCAGATGTTGGTGTAATTGGTAATATATACAACCTATTACATGCCTGGTCTGTTTTATATTGCCTGTATATGTAAATATATTTGTAATGTGTGTGCATGTTTTACATGTGATTCAAATAGTCCACTGAGAAAGGCCATATAGGCCGAAACACGTTTGGCTTGTGGTGACAGACATCAACCTTAGGAAATGTCATTGTGCTATTTTAACGGTTTTTAAATAATTTTAATCTTGATATAGCGCTTCTAATAAATTATATATTTTCATTATTTATATTTTTTTCATCCCAGCCGACATTGGGTACCCAGCTTCTGTTTTCTAGGTTGGGTTCTGTTCCCCTCTTTTTTCTTCTATTATGGATTGGTTCCAGATTAAACTTTCTGCTCATGTAAGGCTCGTTTAGCAGTGGGACAGAATATTCCTGCCTCCCCCACCCACTAAGCTCCTCGAAATGCTGCTCCTAGGGGAAAGGGGACCCTCAGGGGCAGCATACGGGGCAACTCGGTTGGCTGCAAAAGGAGAAGGGATTTGTTGGAAATTACCCCAGCCCTTCCATTAGCAGACAATTTAGTCTGGATCCAACATCGTGGTTTTAATTGGCATATAACAATATACTTAAATATATTTCTATTTACAGTAGCTCAATGTTGGTTTCATTCCACAAACTATAGGAGGATGGTAACTTTTGAATGGGAATTAAAATATGTCGGGAGGGGAGGGGGCTACTGCCATTGACTAGCCCTTGTTGGCCCTGCATACTGGAGACACTGCCAAGGGGAGCTAGTTGGGTACCTATGTACCCACATATTTTGATTTTAAACTTGTTATGTATAAGGTGCTTTTATTGACATTACACAAATGATTTTAATGTATTTATTGAATTTAATGCTGTCGTGTTTAACTTGTTATTTGCCACTTTGAGCCCGGCTTCGTCAGGGAAAGCGGGATAAAAGTAGAATAAAATAAAAATGCATATTAAAAACACCCTCCACAATCATATATGCAAACACAAATCATTATTTTGAATTGTTTTGAATAATTGTTTTGAATTTGAGTGATGTCACATACAGTGATTTTAATTGGGTAATTTTTTTAAAAAGCTAACTCTTCAAGTATAAATCTTGGTGCCAGATCCTAGCCCCATAATTTGTTGGCTCTGCTGGCCCAATTCTCAGATAATTTCTTTCTTCCATTTACATTTTTGAATATTTCTGTTCCTCCACCCTACCCCCGCCCCTCTGCCTCGTCAAGAACACATTTTTCACTCAAGCTGAAATCTAACAGTGGCTGCGTGCTGAAGTGGAATGGTTCTCTTGCAGTAGGAACTGCTTGAAACCTCAGAGGACAAACTCAACACACAATACATTTCCCTTCAATGCTGTGCTTGCCACAAACTGGAATCTCCCAGAAGGAATCAGGCATCTGTTTTCTGCAGTGCATTGCACAGACCAAATGAGACAGGGAGAATGACATTTTCCACCTGGATTACAAACAGGTAAATTCATCATTTTTCATTTCTTTTGCCCATTTTCAGTGTCTCTGGAGAAGGCTGTCTCAAATGCTGAATGCTGTCCTGCTTAATCTTATATAGGCTCTGAATTGAACAGGATGTTGAGTGTAATCAACCATAGAAGTGAACCCCCTTCCTAAATGACCATCTTCCAATATATTCTCCAAATCACCCCCAATGGACACTGGCCAGCATTCCAAGAAAGAATGCCATACAACCATTCTAGCCAGCTTATTCCATTGATATTATTTCCAAGCTCAAAGAATAGCTTATTCCACGGTTAAACTGTTTTCTGAAGCTCAAGGATGCTGGTTCACTTGATACTGCCCATAATCCAGCTTTCCGGGTGGTGGAAAGTTTGTCAAGTCACAGCTGACGTACTGCAACCCGGTAGAGTTTTCAAGCCAAGAGATGATCAGATGTGGTGTGACATTGCCTGCCTCTGCGTAGCAACCCTAAACTTCCTTGGTGGTCTCCCATCTAAGTACAAACTAGGGCCAAGCCAGCTTAGTTTCCAAGATCTGATGAGACAGGGCTAGACTGGGCCATCCAGGTCAGGGCAAGCCAACTCTAGTTGTAGACAAGTACTGCTGGCTGCAGACAGAGATACATATCCTTTCTGAATGAGCTTCACAATGCATTTTCCTCCATTGCATGAATGAAGACTTTTTTCTATTCAGTCTACCTTGCCGGATTGTGGAGGAGTGTGTGTGAAGTGTATTGTGAAGAGCTGACATTGTGGTTAGAGCAGTGATGCCCAATGTGATGTTCATGGACACCATGACAACCAGTACGGTCTTTCCTGATGTCTATTCCTTTTTCACTAAGGCACCTCTTCCTCATAACAAAGGACTGATAGCATACGGGCCTGCCTAAATCTCCAGGACTGGACCTGGCAACCTGGTATGCAAGCGCACAGACTGCTTTCTAGCCGCACGCCTGCCTCAAACGCTACTGGGCAGTCGCGGCGCGGCTCATTTGAAACTGACACAGCTGCTCTTGCCAGCCCGGGCAACCAGCTACTAGGAACCAGATGCAAAGGGCTGTCTCTTGTGAATCTGAGAGGAGCCATGTTCCTGTACATCTCTGTTTTAGAAGCAGCCATTTCGCAGAGAGCTGACAGCCACGTACTCAATGCGAGCTGCTCCCCCTCCCAACTTCCTCCGTTGCTCAATGGGTCGTTAGCAGTAATCCTGATATCCAGATGAGTCATCCCTCCTGTCCAGCTGCAGAGACCCCAGGACATTTGCACAGATCGCACCTATTGTTCCTGAATGTAAATCCCATCAGCAGAAAGATTCTTGACCATCTCGGGTTGTGAAAGCCATTGGAATTATAATAGATTTCCAAATTCTCACTACCCTGCCCCGGTAGACACAGCTTAATCCTTTTGTCCACCTTTTTGCCACCTGGGAACCTGGGAGGGGTCAAACCCCTCTTCCCGCCCCCAGAAAACAGTATAACTAGGATGCCCCTGGCCCATTCATCTCACCTTAGGTCTTTCCTGGCACCTTTGCCGTTACTCTGTTGGTTTGGTTTCGCGAGCCTTACCACGCTCCCTCCCGCCTTGCTGGTCAAGCCCACGGGAACCCCTACCCCCATCTCGGTCTTCCTTTTCAATCTGTTTATAGTCTGCGTGAGTTGGACAACACCTCATCTAGATAAGGTAAATATATTGGGTCAACGATATCCTGCCAAATTGGCAAATTTCCCTGTACTACTGCCTTTAATTTACTAGCTTCTTGTATGCTTGTGATGCACCATTTGAATGCCTGAATACATAAACACTGTTTAATTTGGAACTCCTAGCCTCTGTCTTTATTCAAACGTCTCATTAAACGGATTCTGGTATAGTTGAGTGCGATACCGCTCTAAAAATACATAGTTGCCGATCGCTCAGCTAATTTCCCCATATAAAGGAGCAATTCGGCTAACAGGACCAATCTTGGCTTTTCACCACTACACTGGAAGTTGCTTTTGAAGAGACTGAGAGGTGTCACCTGTCTGTGTCTGTAGGAAGCCCCCATTCAGAAACACTTCCCTTCATTGTCACTGGGCTCAGACTGGAATAAATGAAAAGAGGGGGGTGCTGTTATTCTTGCAGTGCAATGTAGTTGAGTTTATTGAACAAAATGCCTTTAATGTCCTAGTTGATTCCACACTGGAGCGGCCTTCTGAAAACTAGTCAACACTGTTCCAGTGAATGAGTAGGGATGCTCAAACATCTGCCAGTTCAGCTTACATTCTGTTTGCCAGTTGTGAACAAGGAGCTATGGTTGTTTTTCCAATGAGCTGTTCATTGACCTGTTCATGGCTGTTCAGCAGGATGCTTCATTGTATTCCTTCAGGGCAGTGCAATGCAGTTGACTTTTTGCGCATGTGTGCTCTTGGTGCAGCAGCGCTCCAGTCAGTAGGCAGTAGATAGAATAAACACAATCACAATCAGATAAATCAATCGCAATCAGTCATAAATAAATGTTCTTTTTAAGTTTTAAAACCCCTACTGTTTGGTGTCTAAATAGTCCTTAAGAAGAAGCTGGTTTTTATACCCTGCTTTTCTCTACCTTTAAGGAATCTCAAGTAGCTTACAATCACCTTCCTTTCCCCTCCCCACAACAGGCACCTTGTGAGGTAGGTGGGGCTGAGGATTCAGAGAGAACTGTGACTAGCCCAAGGTCACCCAGCAGGCTTTGTGTGAAGGAGTGGGGAATCAAACCCAGTTCTCCAGATTAGAGTCTGCCCCTCTTGACCCCTAGGCCACACTTAGTAACAATAATGGCTACCACTCTGTTTGGATTGACAGTGTTTTTTGCACATGTGCAGTTTTTGAAAAAAAGATGCTAACCTACTAACAATTCATCCAGTTCTCAGGAACCAGCTTGTGTGACCTCGTCTCCATAAGGCCTTGGTTTACATGAACTCTAGTCAGGAGCACCAAGCTCTCACTCTCCAATTTAAAGTTTCCCCATGAAACCATATGTTCCAATTGGGCACTAGTTCTTGATGGCGTTTTTCTTTGAATCAAAACTTTTTAAAAAAAAATCAACTGCAGCAGCTGTTGCTGTGGTAGATGGAGATGGTTAGCAAAATAAGAAATAGTTTTGATCATAAAACAGCAGCAGGAAGCCTAACCTCACACCGTAGAAACTGCACTTCTGTTCTGGGCAAAAAAAAAAAAAAAATCCCAACAAATTGGCTCCTGGAAAAATCAGGGCTGTCACGGGGGAAAGAACAGGAAACAGCAGATGGTTGCAGACCCCATCTGTAACTACCATTATAACGGTGTGTATGACTGATAGTGCCCTGACCTGAATGGGCCAGGCTAGCCTGATCTTGTCAGATCTCAGAAGCTAAGCAGGGTCAGCCCTGGTTAGTATTTGGATGGGGGACCACCAAGGAATACCAGGGTTGCTGTGCAGAGGAAGGCACTGGCAAACCACCTCTGTTAGTCTCTTGCCATGAAACCCCCCCCCCCCCAAAAAAAGGGGTCGCTGTCAGTCGGCTGCAACTTAATGGCACTTTACACACACACACACAACTGATAGCAATTGCACCACCGTTGACTGGTGTGGAACCACCCTCTGTCAAAAAAAAAAAAAAAATGGAGCTCAACAGAAGCACCGAGTAGTGACAATATGGAGGCTTGCTTTGTGTTTGTTCACATCCAGAAACATTCTGAGATTGGGAAGGTAGTATTTGTTCTTGGTTTTCGTTCCCCCCCCCCCCAGATGCTTATAAACTCTTCCACATATACCAGGCATGTTTTCCGGAGCTGATTTCGCTACTTTTTCTAAACGCAGCAGGCTGTCAGCAGTTGTTAGGGGGTTGCTTTGTAGTCAAGCAGGCCTCCAACTGTTTGTGTGTACGTGCACTAGGATTAAAATATCGCCATATTATATAATCAACTGGAGCGATCAAAGATCTCGTTGCATAAGTGTGGGGAAAGCGGTTACATGGTCCCTTTTGATTAGGGTTGCCAGGTCCCTCTTTGCCACCGGCGAGAGGTTTTGGGGGCAGAGCCTGAGGAGGGCGGGGTTTGGGGAGGGGAGGGGCTTCAATGACATAGAGTTTCATTGCCAAAGTGGCCATTTTCTCCACGTGAACTGATCTCTATCAGCTGCAGATCAGTTATAATAGCAGGAGATCTCCAGCTAGTACCTGGAGGTTGGCAACCCTACTTTTGATGAAGAGTGGTGAGAAGTTTCTGAACGCAAAGCCATGTCTTGAGAGGACAAGTATCTTCCACTAGCTGTTTATCTGCTGTCATTTAAAAGGTGTCTCTGAGCTGCAAGTGAGGAAGGCTTTGCAAGCACCCTGTGGGGCTTTTTATTTTGTACATAGAGCTTCCAGTTGCTCCAACAGGTTCATATGCTAAGAAATCCAATGCTGCTGAAATATCTTTGGTCAATGGGACTGTGTGAGCTACTCTGAGGAACACATCAGAACTTTTTGGAACCATAGTCTTGTCAATCTTGGCTCTCGGGATGGCTTTGCATGCTATTTTTTATTTATTTAGGCATGATCAGTGAGTACAAAATAGACACACGCAGACAGGAACAACTCATCAACTGTATAGGGTATTAATAAACTGTCAGTTTTTCTTGCTGTAGAATAGTAGCTAAGAGTGTGATCTGGAAAGTCAAATCTCACTTTACCTTTGAGCTAGTCTTACTAGAATAATCTGGCTCCCACTACTGTTGTCTGCTCCCACAGAGACAAAAATGGTGTGTGGGAAGTGTTGTAGCAACGTCACTTCCAGTTGTACTCTAAAGTGCTGTCTCAGTTTTCTAGGAATTTTCCAGATCTCTATAGGTTTTACCATAGAGACTGGGGAATCCCTAGAGTGCTGTGACATCACTTCCAGGCACAACACAAGGTGATGTGGTGACATCATGTGGTATCACTTTACCACCCCGCCCCCTCAATTTTTGCTCCTGCTGGAGCAAAGGGGTTTCCTGGCAACCCTACTATGAACTCCAATCAGGGCCAGTGTTGAAGAGGGACCTGGCAACCGTACCTTAAAGGTAGAGAAAATCACGGTATAAAAACCAACCCTTCTTCTTCTAAGCTGCAGTTTGTTATTTTGTTTGGTTGTTTTTCTTGTATTTTGATATTGTCAGCTGGTTTGAGGGAGGGAAGGCAGCATAGTCTAGCCCTATCTCAGCAGATCTCAGAAGCTAAGTAGGGTTGGTACTTGGATGGGAGACCACCAACGCAGACTCTGAAGAGGAAGGCAGTAACAACTCACTTCTGCTTCTCCCTTGCCTTGAAAACCTCTTGCTGGGGTCAGCATCAGTTGGTTGTGACTTGATGTCACTTCAATACGTACATAAGCTGCTTTGGTAAGGAAAGTACAAATAATTAAATGAATAATTAAAGCTTGTTAGCAAATAGTTCACTACTGCAGTTATATACCTACAGATGTTAGACCATGGGCCTAACAGGAAATAAAACCATACAGCTTTCTTTTTTTCCTCCCATTTTAGACCAGAATGACGGACTGAGGAAGGTTAGCCATTTCCCTCATGTTGTTTGCCTAATCAAAATTGCCCTAGCAGAGAAAAATATGGGCACTTTTATTGTACTTGTATCTCCCTCCTTCCATGGCTAACAGAGGCTTGAGGGTGTAGGTGTGTGATTTCTATTAGGATAACAGCATGAGGGAAAGGTTTCTGGTAGGGTAACTTGTAGTTTTTACCCTATGAAAATTAGATACATGAGGACCTTTCCCTATGTTCCCTTCATGGAAAGCGCCTCCACTGCTGCTTTGAATGAACAGTCTTTAAAAAAAAAAAAATTGCTGTTGCTCTAATACTCAGAATGTGACATAACTGCAAGCCAGCAGGCTGCCATAAACACCAATAGAAAGTCTTTAAATCAATATGAAAAGGGCTCAGCTTCCAGCTGCAGCATGTATAAACTATTGCTAAGGGGGAATGGGGGGGAAAAGACGACTGCATTTTCTAGACAATTTTATGAGTGTCAGAAAAGTTAAGAGACTCCTGGTCACACCAATGGGAAGGTTTCCTACATCTGCACACACACACACCCAAAAAAAGCAGCAGAAATAACAGGCAATAATTTACAAGGAGAGATATAGGGGGGAAATCCCTGACTTTTCAACACTCGAAATAATTTCCATTGTTTAGATTCAGCATCTGCAACACATTCCTCCTCCCGCTAACCCCCACCCCTTTTCATTGACACAGGAGAATTGACTCTGGATGTTTATGATGTGCATACCAGCACTTAGGTTCATCTCGCTTAGATTTATTTTTCAGATAACGGTTCCCAAATAGGGCCTTTCTGAAAAATGAGGGCTATTTGACACTTCAAAATACAGCGCTTTGTTTGTAGACCTTGGAAGATAAAGTCACTTTATCTAAGTTTCAATGAACTTATCCCCCAGCTGTCTGGCAAACATGCTGCCCCTAACATAGTGATAACTAAAGGGCTAGGGAAGGTTTAGTTCCTGTTACCCTCTCTTGATTCCTCCCCCCCAAACAGCGCTTGAGCTGTTTGGTTCTGGGAAAGTAGGTGTGTGTGTTTCTTGGTTTTAGAGCATGCTGGGTATTGAGGGACTCAACACAACTATTCTCTAACTGCTGAGCTTTTTTTGATCACTAGCAAGTTCAGCTCTGTCTAACACTAATCCCGTCGATTTTGTCCTAAAATGCCTAAGCATTCCTCATGAACAAATATGGTAAGTGGAACTCTTTAGCCAACCTTGTTGCAAGTTTGCAAGGTGATTGCAAATGCTCGTCCTTGGGGGGAAAGTATGCAGTGGAGGAAATCCATATTCAACTCTAGCATCCTGCTTCTGTTTGTGGAGTTCTATTATTATCCTTGCTTAGTGTGGGGAGTAGGTGGGGCTTGGGGGGGTGAGATCCACTGACATTGCACAGGATGCTCTAGAATTGTCCACCAAAAACTCTATGGAAACCATAGAGGTTTTGGGGGGAGAATGCTAGAATGTTCTCGGAAGTGACATCATTGCTGCTACACACAATGATGGCTTCCCTCCCCCTTCAGTGGGCCTGCTTCCACTCACCAGCCAGCTGAGGGTCGGTGGGCAGCCCAGTTAATTGGCAAGAAATTGCCCACCCTAACCGCGCAAATGGCAAGCCTAGTGGGGAGTGGTCCTGGGGTGCATTCCTGAAGGTGGTCCTGTGGTGGCTGCAGAGTTGGCCACAGTATTTTCAGTACCAGGAGTGGCTGTAGGCAGTGGCCATCCACCCCGTTTCAGGTCTCAGAAACAGAGGGGAGGAGGGTTTGAACCACCAGGGGTTTCCACCTCTGGTTGGGTTGTGTCCAGCTACCGAGAAGTAAAGGAAAGTCTTTCATGGACAGCTATATTGTTTTTATGTGATCCATTGGACAATTTCTTTTGTCATTTTGCATATCTTGCTGGACTATTTATGCTAATTGCAAAAAAATCCTGATTGTGTTTCCCTTAATTTCTGTACATATGTTCACTCCTTGCACTTACCTGCACCTTTATAAATTTATCTTGTGTTGATATTACTTTGTAGTGCTGTTTGGATCTTTTCCAGCCTCCATGTGGTGGCTGGAGATCTCCTGCTATTACAACTAATCTCCAGCTGATAGAGATCAGTTCACCTGGAGAAAATGGTCGCCTTGGCAATTGGACTCTATGGCATTGAAGTTCCTCCTCTCCACAAACCCCACCCTCCTCAGGCTCCACCCCAAAAACCTCCTGCTGATGGTTAAGAGGGACCTGGCAACCCTTGCTCCACCCCCACAGATCTCTGCCTACAAGTCTTCCTGAACTTGCAGGCCTTTCTTTTCCTTGCCCTGGAAATGGGGTCATCTCCCCCCCCCCATTGCTTGCCAGCCTGCAAGGCCTGGGAGGGCTGTCCAACAGCTGACATGGTGTGGCCCTGCCTGCTAGTTGATTGGTGCTACTGATCTTGCTAGTTTGGGTCTTGCTCCTGGCATCTCTGCTAGGGTTGCCAGCTCCAGGTTGTGAAATATCTGAAGATTTTGGGAGTGGAACCTGAGTAGGGCATGGTTTGGGGAGGGGAGGGACTTCAATAGGGTATAATGCTATAGAGTCCACCTTCCAAAGTGGCCATTTTCTCCAAGTGAACTGATCTCTGTCACCTGGCTTTATAATCCCAGGAAATCTCCATCTATCACCTGAGATTGGCAGCCTTAGTCTTTGCATGTGACTCTGGAAACAGCTGGCCGGCTTGGCAGCTATGCATCTTCTACTGACCACGTAATTTCTTGAACCAAGAATGGCCCAGGCAGGGGTGGAATTTTGGAGCCCCATCCTGGACTTTTGACTGGGGCCCCAGAATCGTTATGACTGACCATGGAAATTTCTAAATTGTATTGACGTTGCCAGGACTGTTGAGAAGAGACCGGCAATGGCAAACCACCTGTGTTAGTCTCTTGCCTTGAAAACTCTATGGGGTTGCCATAAATCAGCTATGACTTGAAGGCACTTTACACACACACACACACACACACTGATGTTTCAGACCACAGTACCAAGTAGGGTTGCCAGCTCCGGGTTGGAAAATACCTGGAGATTTTGGGGGTGGAGCCTGAGGAGGGGAAGTGAGGGACTTCAGTGCCATAGAATCCAACTGCCAAAGTGGCCATTTTCTCCAGGTGAACTGATCTCTATCGGGTGGGGATCAGTTGTAATAGCAGGAGGTCTCCAGCTGGTACCTGGAGGTTGGCAGCCCTAGTACCAAGGCTATTCCAGGTTTTGAGGATTCTTGGCAAGATGCTATGTAGAAGGAGCATATGGCAGCTGCCACTCCTTGGAGCAGCAGTCTCTGTTTATTCACCTGCCCTCTGTAGCTGGTCACTCACTCAAACAGGTGAGTGTACAGCATTGGCAGAGGGGCAAAGGAGAGTTGTCTTCCCTCTATTTGGTGAAAGGGGAGGAAAGGAACAGAAGGAGCCCCCATCTCCTATGCGGTGGTGTCATGAATATCAAGGGAGGCAGGAGGTGGTCAGTCCCAGTCCTTGAAAGAGACCTGATGCCACCCCCCATTGAGAAATGTCAGGCTTTTGCACAGTGGCAGGACTTCCCAAAACTATAGGACCTCAGCAGCTTCTCAACAAGGCCTTTACACCAGCCCTGCTCAACACCTATCACCAGACTATATAATTCCTCTCACACACACCCTCCAATTTTGCCATATCCTCTTTCCCCCTTGATCTTTGACAGACATTGTCCAATTTATGGAAATGTGAGGTTTTGGAAGTGATTCGAGTTCAGACTTTGAACCTCAACATTTTTTAAGATCTGTTCCAGTCCAGTTTATTTGCCTTTGAAACATCAGCACTTGGGTTGAGATCTTGATATTTGCATTTCAATGCCATCGAGATTGCCTATTACAAACTTGAGGCTTAGACCTCTGAGCAGCCCCCCTCCACAGACCAAAGAGCTTGGGCTTAGAGTGTCTGGCAGAGGATTATTTATAGCAGTTAAAATTCAATTTGTTTAATTTTATTGTCAATTTGCTTTAGAAAGATAAATGGCAGAGACTGGAAAGCTATGGCTTGGAGATGGGAATGTATGCACAGTTAGCATTTAGGCAGTTTTAAAAAAAGAGCATATGTCAAAACTACAGCGAACTAAACACCAAAGAACTCGCACCATAAAATTTGAGCTAAGCAGCTAGTAAAAATGAAGAGAAGAAGAAGAAGCAGAGTTGGTTTTTATGTGCCAACTTTCTCTACCACTTAAGGGAGAATCAAACCGGCTTACAATCACCTTCTCTTCCCTTCCCCACAACAGACACCCTGTGAGGTAGGTGGGGCTGAGAGAGTCTGACTAGCCCAAGGTCACCCAGCTGGCTTTGTGTGTAGGAATGGGGAAACAAATCCAATTCACCAGATCAGCCTCTGCCACTCATGTGGAGGAGTGGAGAATCAAACCCAGTTCTCCAGATCAGATTCCACTGCTCCAAACCACCACTCTTAGCCACTACACCATGCTGGTTGTTGTTTCCCCCCCTCCCCCAAAGAGGTGATATGATAGCAGAAAAGGAGGGAAGGCAATGTGGAGTAGCCTGATCTTATCAGATCTTGGAAGCTAAGCAGGGTTAGTACTTGGAAGGGAGACCACAAAGGAAAGTTCTGCAGAGGAAGACATTGGCAAACCACCTCTGCTTAATCACTTCCCTTGAAAGCTCCTTGTGGGGGTCGTCATAAATCGGCTGTGACTTGATGGCAGTTTATATACACATACAATAGCAGAAACTTTCAATTTGTACTTGATAGTGTTGTTGTTGTTATCATCATCATTATTATTATTTTATAATGTATGGGAAATCAGTGGAGCAGATTGACATTTCAACATTACATAATTTATATATTTATATAGCTCTTGTTTTTCTTTCTAGAAGAAGAATTGATTTTATACCCTGCTTTTCTCTATCTTTATAGAGTCTCAAAGCAACTTACAATCGCCTCCCCCCCCCCACACACACAACAGGCACCTTGTGAGGTTGGTGGGGCTAAGAGACTTATGAGAGAACTGTGACTAGCCCAAGATCACCTAGCAGGCTTCATGTGGAGCAGTGTGGAAACAAACCTGGTTCACCAGATTAGAGTCCACCATTCAAGTGGAGGAGTGGGGAATCAAAAACAGTTCTCCAAATTAGAGTCCACCGCTCTTAACCACTACACCATACTGGCTTACGGTCCATGGTCCTAGGCACTTTTACATGAAAACGGAAACAACTGAAAAGTATAACAGCTTTCTTAAGCATGCTAAGTTACCGATAGGCTAACTTGGCATGCTTAAGAAAGGAGAAGAGCATGGGGAGGGGCTGTGGCTCAGTGGCAGAGCATCTGCTCAGCATGCAGAAGATCCCAGGTTCAATCCCCAGCATATCCAGTTAAAGGGGCAAGGCAGGTAGGTGATGTGAAAGACCTCTGCCTGAGACCCTAGAGAGCCGCTGCCGGTTTGAGTAGACAATACTGACTTTGATGGACCAAGGGTCTGATTCAGAATAAGGTAACTTCATGTGTTCATGTGATATCTAGATGGCTTTGCTTTAAAAAGAAAAAGAAAATCCTGCAACCATGTATATCACATATTATTGAGTTTAATTAAGAAGAGCTCTGTTTAAAACCTGGTCTTAAAAAGAGAGATATTCTAGGGACTCATACTTCATTGGAAGATGCATGAAAGGGCAATAGAGAAGATGAACGAACACATCTTCCTCCTACCTCATTGCAGAGCAGCAAATTCCACCAATCAGCTTAATGAATCTTTGAAAGGATGCTTGGCTGCTTCCAAGACAAGGTTAACTGCAAGGGTTCCACTGCTTCTTTGTATAACACACAGCTCTCAAGAACTAAATGATCATTATTTAAAACTAAAGAAGCATGGCGTAAAAGTATAAATTATCATTTAAAAGGAAAATTGTTGACTACAAGCTTAATGGGTTTACTTGAAAAATCTACCAATTTGAGATTAGGGCTTATTCAGCAAAGCTATTTTCAACTATTTACTGGGCTCTATTAAAAATCAAATACAGGGATCAGGTCTAATGACTGTTGTGGAAGCTGCCAAATGCAAATACTAATTCCGTTTTTCCCCCTTTTAAATCCTCAAGCTCTGTTGCAAATAGACTGTGCCAGTTTGCCTTTTACATGCATTAAGGAAACCTTGTTAAAAATTTCCTCCCAACGGCTGGTTTAGAGCTGATAGTTCTGTGACAGAAAATAAGCACCCTCGATCAGCAGGTTCAACTTTTTAAGCGCAGGGGCGAATCTTAATTGGGATCTTGGGATGCCCCTTTGCGTCCTCTGCCCAAGAAAAGCAGTGAGCTGGTCTATCACAGCAGAGAGTCACGTGTAAGCAGCAAGCAATAACTAGAAGACTGAGGTTGCAAACTTCCCTGTGAGTAAGCCCCTCTGAATAAAATGGGACTTCTGAGTAGGCCTAATTAGGATCACTCCCTGGAAATGCTGCACTGGGAGGGCATCTAAGACTGAATACGTGATTTTGGACTACTAAGGCCAAGCTGAATGTGACAGCGTGAACAGGGCAAGCTGAAGTGCTGTTGCCCCCCCCCCCGCTGTGGCTGTATTGACACTTGAAAAGTAGGGTTGCCAACCTCCAGGTGGTGGCTGGAGACCTCCTGCTATTACAATTGATCTCCAGCTAATAGAGATCAGTTCACCTGGAGAAAATGGCCGCTTTGGAAGGTGGACTCTATGGCATTATACCTCATTGAAGTCCCTCCCCTCCTCAAACCCCCTCTCCTCAGGCTCCACCCCCCAAATCTCCAGGTATTTCCCAACCAGGAGCTGGCAACCCTATCGAAAAGGTGGAGGGGGACAAGAGCATTGTACTGCGGGATAACAATGTATAGCGGGAGGTTTTAGGGGACGGGGCTAAGGCAGCTGCGCACATGCGATGGCGTCACTTCCAGTTTGACTTCTGGAAGTGCCGCATTACCGCAGCCGATTTAACACTTAATCAGCCACGGCGATGCAGTGCTTCCAGAAGTCAAACTGGAAGTGACGTCATCGTGTGTGCGCATGCACACGGCTGCCGTTCCAGTACGGCTGGGTGGATTGGCGGCCGCTAAAACCACTCACTGGCAACCCTGCCCATCAGGACTGGTGCTTGCCACAATTTCAATTGACATTAAAATGGTGGTGGCATTTTCCTGGCAGCCAGAAGGATGCCGTCACATTCAGTTTGGCCCTAAGGGCCTGAATTTTAGTGATCATGTCAGGAGTCATCCAAGCACTAGAACTTCAGGTGTTGCTTATCCTTACAGTATGAACAGCCGTTGAACTTCCATCCAGTATCAATTCAAATGAGCATAAAAATTCCCCCTCCGGCTCTATCTAGCTATCTGTCATCTTCTCAAGGTTTACAGCCAGGGCCAGGATACAGGAAAAAGAGCTCTGAGCTGTGTAAGATGGAGCAATCTAGTTTTTAGACTCCTGCCCAAGACACTTGTTCAGATCAGCAGTGAAAGTGGGAAGAAAGGAATAATAAGGGAGTGTTATAAAAGATGAACATTTCACACATATTTATTGGTAACAGGGTTGCCAGCTACGGGTTGGGAAACACCAGGAGATTTTGGGGGTGGAGCCTGAGGAGGGAGGGCTTGGAGAGGGGAGGGACGTCAATGCCATAGAGTGCAATGGCCAAAGCAGCCATTTTCTCCAGGGGAAGTGATTTCTATCACCTGGAGATCAGTTGTAGTAGCGGGAGATCTCCAGCCACCACCTGGAGGCTGGAAATCCTAATTGGTAAGCACGGAGTACCAATAAGGGAGTTCTGGCCAAACATGCAGTCCATTAGTCACTGATCATGAGATCGGTGATGCCAGATGGAGCTCGGAGGTCTATTACAGCTCTGAGCTTTACAGTGTGTTCCTGAGAGGTTTCGGCCCCACCCAAAGGAGGTTTTGGCCCCACCCAGCGTTAAAAATCCATGCAACCCTCATAGGGTTGCACGGGAGATACGCCCCGGGAATGCCTCCTGGGATGCTGGTGCGGCCTTTGATGGTGTTTGGATGCCCCTGGAAGGCCCTGTTGGTGTCCGGGCCTTCCAGCCTTCGGGCACCGAACACCGTCGTTAGTTGCCCAGACGCCAGTGCAGGGGCCCCGGACGCTGGCGCGGCACCTTCCTGGCCTCCTAAGGGCTTTCGCCCTTAGATCTCAGGAATGCGCTGTTAGTAACTCTCTGCTTAGTTTTGTTCCATGGCTCCCACACATTCTGAGCAAAGTTTCAGGCACAGATGGAAGGTAACTTGGTGAGATTCAGCACCAAGGAACTCTGCCTCTGCTCATTAAGCCAGAGCAGTTGTATCCCTGTTTGATATGCAGGCAGGTGAGTAACCAGGAAAGGTTCTGCCCGGTGTGAGTTTTGGCATGCAGGTTGCATGCACTGAACAGATGCATCTTCCCACGCAGTCCCATGCACATATGCCCTCCAAGGGGTCGCGGCATCAGTCTCTGCTGCAAACAGCACCGTGAGCTCCTTGAAGAAGGATAATGAAATGGTGCAATTAGAGGAAAATCATGCCTATCTTTTGTTGACACGAAGCAGTGATTAGGGGAAGAAACACATTTTCTTTCTGTCTCCTGTAGCTGCCACTAATTCAGGCTAAATCCTCCCTCAGTCCACCCCCTCGCGTCGAAAAAAGGCATTCATTACTCTAAATGCCTTCTCAGGTTTTTGTCTCTGCTAGCGTAATGCAGTTTATCACCACAGCGAGAGGGGAAAAGCACAGAAAAATTAGGTTAATCAATACCCCGGCAGTAGTGCTTGGCATTAAATTCAGGAGACGCTCGGCTTGTCAAACCTTTTACCACAGGCCAGATACTGCCCTCAGACTTTGTACGCAGATTGCTGCCTTTGAAAAGGGTGTCGGCACTTCATGCAGATCTAGAGCGAAATAAGGCCTTAAGCTTGAACTAATTGGGTACCCCCCTGCACATAGCCAATCACCCCAGAATTTATGCTGCTTTGCCTACTCCTGCAACTCATGCATAATGCCTGCCCTCCAACATTGCCAAATGTGAAATATTTAAACATTGAACCCTAACAAATTAGGGTTGCCAACCTCCAGGATGTGGCAGGAGATCTCCTGCTATTACAACTGATCTCCAGGTGACAAAGATCGGTTCCCCTGGAGAAAATGGCCGCTTTGGCCTTTGGGCTCTATAGCACTGAGGTTCCTCCCCTTTTGAAACCCTGTCCACCTCAGGCTCAGGGTTGCCAACCTTCAGGGACTAGCTGGAGATCCCCTGCTATTACAACTGATCTCCAGCCGATAGAGATAAGTTCACTGGGAGAAAATGGCCACTTTGGCAGCTGGAGTCTATGGCATTGAAGTCCCTCCCCTTCCCAAACTCTGCCCTTTCCAAACTCTGCCCAAAACAGCCCTAAGCGCTTTAACCGCTCCTCATAGGGCAGTTGCTGTAGCCCCCTGATCATTTTGCACCTTCTCAAGCTCTGCAATATCCTTCTTTTAGGTGTGGTAACCAGAACTGTACACATTATTCCAAGTGTGGTCTCACCATAGATTTATACAAGGGACCTCATGCATGCAAAGCCTTTGTATTGTCCTGGCCCGTCCTCTCCACAGCATGAAGAAGAGGGACAACAAAGCCCAGATAGTGATTCTCTATTTCTGTGCATATTCTCACAACAAGAGAGCCGTGAGTCTAAGAAGTAAAGATGTGGGAACTAAAAGTGTGGCATCCAGTTTCTATTTACATACACTAGTTAAAAAAGGGAAAAACCTTGACGTTTTGGAACACAGAGCAATCCAATATACGTTTAAAAGTTTAGCTGACTGATTACATAACTTCCTAAGTGAATGACTATGATTTTTGCTATTAAAAATAACTCTTAAATATAATGAAGGTCTACATTTGCATCATCGTGAAAGTGTGTGTGCGGTAGTGGTGGGAAAGGAATGAGAAAAGTCAGCTTCTTGTTAAAGGAGAAAATTCCGAAAGAAAAAACTTGAACGAAACACCGCACCAAAATTACAGGGAGAATTTTACTGTTTGCCCGAGGACGATAAAACAATGAGGGTGGCAGGAAGGAACATCTTGGGCCACCTGGTGATTTGACCCCCTTTTAAGAGGCCTTGCACATGTTGGCAGGCTCAGGATCAAATCCATTGAGTGCTTTATTGTGGCAGATGATAATAATTCTGCTGGGTACTTCATCAGTCCTGACATTCCCTGGATGATGGCCAATGGGAAAAGCATTTATCTACCATGTGCATCTATTTAAAAGCTGGAAGAAACCTTCATCTTTATTAAACAAGCCACTCACTCATGGCCTTGGTGTCCCCCCACCCCCTTTCCTTGCAAGTGCAAATGAATTTTCTAGATCATTTCAGTGGCAGGCCTGTTGGTTTCAGCAGAAACAGAGTACAACACATGTACTGGGTTGTCATAGAGCATAAAATACATTACTGTTTAGAAACAGGCAGGCTGATCTTATGTGTGCTTATGACACAAAGTAGATGCGGCGGTTGGTGATCTACGATGGATCTACCCTGGGGGTGAGGGAAGGATAAGTTTAAAAGCTGTGAAAAAGATATGATTTAGATCAGGACTAGAGCATTAAGGGAGAGTGGATTGCAGTGCAATCCTAAGAAGATATTTTTGGGAGGGTAGCCAATGCAGTGTAGTGGTTAAGAGCATCCGACTCTAATCTGGAGAACCGGGTTCGATTCCCCACTCCTCCCTATGAAGTCTGCTGGGTGACCTTAGGCCAGTCACAGAACTCTCTCAGCCCATGCAGAGACAGGAATGGCAAACCACCTCGGAACGTCTCTTGCCTTGAAAACCCTACAGAGTTGCCACAGGTCAGCTGTGACTTGACGGCACTTTCCACCACCGCCACAGCCGTGTTGGTCTGCAGTAGAATAGCTAGATTCGAGACCAGCAATACCTCAGAGACCAACAACATTATCAGGGTATAAGTTTCCTAGAGTCAAAGCTCTTGGGTGCTATTGGATTTGAATCTGGTGATCATAAGCAGAGTTACACTTTTCTAAGTTAAGTGACATCGGTGGACTAAGATGAGCTTAGAAGTGTGTAACTCTGTTTAGGATTGCACTATTTATTTCATTTATGCCCCACTTTTCTCCTCAGTGGGGACCCAAAGTGGCTTGTATCACTCTCCCTTCCTCCATTTTATCCTCACAACGACCCTGGTAGGTTAAGCTGAGTGTGTGTGACTCGCCCAAAGTCACACAGCAAGCTGCCATGGCAGTGTGGACTTGAACCTGGGTCTCCCAGATCCTAATCTGACACTATTAACTGCTGCATCACACTGGCTGTCCTTCCCCATGCCACATTGGCAATGCAAATCTTTACCCCCTCAAAGCTGCTGTTTGCTCATGGGAGAAAGTATACAGGTAACTCTGTGATACCTGCATGTTTCCCCTACCACAGGTAAATACCTCTACCATAGGTAAATTTCCCCCTACCCAGGCAAGCAGCTTACATAGGAAAACTGGTACCCACAGCATGGCTTCTATTAAGCCTGGGTGAGAGCCAGTGTGGTGTAGTGGTGGTTTGGAACGGTGGACTTTAATCTGGAGAACCAGATTTGACTGGCCACTCCTTCACATGAGTGGCGGAGGCTAATCTGGTGAACTGAATTTATTTCCCCACTCCTACACATGAAGCCAGCTGGGTGACCTTGGGCTAGTCAAACTCTCTCAGCCCCACCTACCTCACAGGGTGTCTGTTGTGGGGAGGGGAAGGGAAGGTGATTGTAAGCTAGTTTGATTCTTCCTTAAGTGGTAGAGAAAGTTGGCATATCAAAACCAACTCTTTTTCTTCTGCTTCTTGGTGGAAATGCAGCAGATCCGTTCATGGCTCTCCTGTAGGGTTGCCAACCTCAAGGTACTAGCTGGAGATCTCCTGCTATTACAACTGATCTCCAGCCGATAGAGATCCGTTCACGTGGAGAAAATGGCCGCTTTGGCAATTGGACTCTATGGCAGTGAAGTCCCTCCCCTCCCCAAACCCCGCCCTCCTCAGGCTCTGCCCCAAAAACCTCCCGCCAGTGGCAAAGAGGGACCTGGCAATCCTAATCTCCTGCTATGTTCTCTAGTTCAGCCCTTACATAAAAGTAACCCCCCTGTGTTTAATTGGACAAACTCTCAAGCACATGGAAACAGGACTGCAGTCTAAAAGAACAATCCTAAACAGGACTCCTCAAAAACCTACTCGGGTTCACCCAGTGGGGCTTACTTCCAAGAAAGTGTTCTTCAGACTATAAGACTATTAAAAATACTGTTTTGCAGCTGAACGCCCCCCCCCCCAGTTCACCACAGCTTCATTCCTCTGAAGGACTTGCATGTCTCTACATTCTATGAGAAGTAGAAGGGGAGGGGGGAGCATGATGCTCATGAAATATGAAGCATTGGATGGCAGGAGCTGAGGATGAAATAAAAATCATTTGTCAAAATCCTGCTTGTTTTTGATCTCTGTAATCACAGCGCTGATGTTTTTTTCTAGAAGATTTATTCTAGCAGATTTGAATCACAGATTTCTTTAGTATCCATAATAATGTTCAGAACTATTTCCACATTGCCTTTCTACATTCTCTGCTGCCATGGGAAACAGCGAAAAGGCCTTAGCAATCTCCCCTTAGATCTGCCAGGTCCCATTATCTGAGCTCTGAGACATCTGAGAGAGATATGGTAAAGTGATATTGATCCATGTCAAAAAGTTCTCATTTTTATATTCAGCTTTTGTTATGATGCTTTTGCTTTATTCTTTCCGTCTCTGCCAAAATGTTAGAATCTATCCCACATAATCTGTATGGTTTCCACATAATAATTTAAGAATGCTGTTTGAAGCAATAGCTGCAAAACATAATATTAGTTACTGGAACAAATATATACTTTAAAATACTTCTGCAGCATCATATCTCTTAACAATAAGATTAGATGCCAAACAGATCAATTCCATGAATGTTTTCATCTTGTGTATGCTATTTTTTCCCCTCATTATGGGCTTATTGCCATATGCGTGTTAATGCAGCCCTCCTTGTTTAACAAAAGTCCCGTCCTAAACAGAGTAACACCTTTCTAAACCCATTGTCTTCAATACAAGGGTGTAACTTTGCTGAGGATTGCATTGATAAATGTTTGTGTTTACTTCCATCATCCTCAGTGAGTAATGATGCTGGCTAATTCCAGATTGAGGGATTTGTAAAATGAACTTCCATAACCTGAAAAAGCCTCACTCTATTTCCAAGTTGAGCGAGAGATCTCTTTGTAGGGAAATCAATACCCCTCTTTCATAACTTCAGCCCTTGCAGTTGTTTTATGTTACACACCTCAGGGCGATGCTCTAGCAGGAAAATAGTAAGGTTTGGGAAGTTGTCACCTGCCTCTGAGCATCTACTGAGTGAAATTCTGAAATTCTGCAGAACCTCCTCTCTTCAGATTTCTCTTAGAATTGACTAGAAACAGACTCCAAATTCCTCAAAAGAGGAAACGAAACAGATTGTTGGATTTCAGTGGGGAAAAAATGTGTAAATTTATTTTTATTTATTTATTTTTCACATTTCTAGCCCGCCCTCCTTGGACAAGGCCAGCTCGGGGCAGGTGACAACATTAAAACACAAATATAACAATAAAAACATTTAAAACCACGAATACCATTCCTAAATTATTAAAAAGATCGTCACCATGTAGAAGTGCCCGCAGCAGCAAGAAATGCCAAACAAAACAACCAGTCAGCTATCCCGATGTACATCATGCGTAGCTTTGACACCTCTGTATTTATGAGCATGGATCCTATTGTGAAGGAAGTGGCAGAAAGAGGTGGCAGCTTCTTTGGCAGCATTTACAGTTATATTTGCAAAAACATCTAGCCAGTTTCAATTATCAGAAAGATTTCATCAAGACCAAATGAGTGGTTGCCTTCCTTTTCTAGGTTACTGGCCTAGTCTGGTGACCTTTGATGTGCAGAAATTATGAGTGAATAATAATTTAAGATCTAGCTGGATCCGCTTGTAATCCAAATAGGTTTTCTGAGCTAGGTCCAAGCACAGGGGGAAAACTGGGTGCACTTTACCGGAGCCAGCGGTCTAGGGTGATCTGGGCTGGACTCATCAAATCATGCTCAGCTTATAACATTTCAGAAAACCAATTTTTGCTCTCATGACATTATATATGGGATCAGGATGGGATCAGGCATGAAGCCCTATGATACAAGGACAGACTGACTATAGAGAATGTTTGCTCAGTCCGTGATTACCAGGCAGGGAAATACATTATGAGTCCATTATTTTCAAACTTGACAACATTACCAGTTCTATTTCAGACTTACAAAACAGTAAAATACAAGAAAAGAGCTACAAAGGGTTTATCAATGATAATCATTTATATTGCTTTTCGAGTAGAATCACAGTGTTTGATGGCAGGACCTGTTACCTTGTGTTCCTTGATGTAGTGTGGCAGATGACAGCTCATGTAATCCTTTGTGAACTTCTCCTCTCAAGTTTCCCTGGACTGAGCTTACTAAACTACTCAGTACTGCTGTCTTTACCTTCCATTCCAACTTATTTTAGTAGGCACTGAAGACATTTGTATGAGGACATCATTATTATGAGAGCATTTGTACGAGGGCATCATTATTAGGAACCACGGAATTCAGTGCAGAATTAGAGGGATGTTTGCAGTTAGCGCTTTTACTGCTCTCTCTTTTTCTCTCTCTGTACCCCAGGCTCACATTGCCGGATAATGATGCTCCATTATCTCTATGATGCTCTAAATAATGTGGTTATTGATAAAGGCTCAGCCATCATTTCCTAATGTTTGTTACCTAATTATTGCAGGCACAATTACCACAGTTAATACAAATAGAGGCATTAAAAACCCTCTTAACAGTTCCTGGTATGGCTGGAAAATATTCCAAATAAAGATCAGTGTGCAAACTTGGCAAGCAGGTGGGTAGGAAGTGTTCTTGGGGCAAGGTCTGGGGCAATTGCTCCTCAACAGAGCAATCTTCAGCCAGGTTATACCCTTCTAAGCAGGGCTATGCATATCGGGTATACCAACCTGAAAATAAACCCGAAAAAGGTATTTAGGCTTTTTAGGGATTTATTTGGGGCCAAATATTGATATAGAGAATGATGCTTTTCTATGGAGAAGGGAGAGATCATCTTTGGGGGCCCATAAAATTGGACCCCCCAACCCAAACGTTACCAAACTTCTGGGTTCATGCAAGGAGAGCTCCTTGCAGGTAACATTAAAATTTGGGGTCTCTACCTCTAAAAATACCCCCATAGGAACTTCGAAAAAAATTCCCATAGGCTAAAATGTACCCGAATTTTTTCGGGAAAACCTAAAAAAAAAAGCTAGAATGTTCATTTATTGGTATGGGTATTTGGCTTATTTTGGGTTTCCTGAAAAAAATCAGGTCCAATAAACCGAAATTTACCGATTTTGTTTTTGTTTTGCACAGCCCTTCTTCTAAGTCCCTTGATGTCAATTCTGCTTGGGATTGCACTGTAAATGTTCAGTACTCCATATCCATTTGGACAGTAGGGCCATTTTGACTACCTGGCTATCTTGCATGACCCTGAAATACAGTTGAACTTGAGAAGCTTTAAAAGCAATACATAAATATATGTGTAGATATATTTATACACTCCATAATAAACATCTCCTTTTATCGTCACTGCTTCATTTGGTGTGCAGATGTATTTGCATTTTAATTTGTATACCCTCGAGCCTGCAGAAACCTTGACTTGTGTAAATATGGTGGAGGGGGGGGGGCGGAATGCAGTCATTTCAAGGTATGATGTTCCCTTTGCAGAGGAACGGCTGAAAACCTGGACACAAAGCAAAGGCACATTTTATCTTGTTATGTAACAAAGCCAAATTGTTTATCTTCCTGAGCCTTTTGAGAGGTGCAAACGCTGACGGGATAAAACCGCCATAAAGAGAATGCTTCATAATTAAAACCAGCTTCTTCCAAGCACTCATGACACCGCTCACGTTGGCAGCCTAATATCTAAGAGGCTATAATTAAGACAATGGTCTTTTTGTTGAGCGCCTCCTTCCCCCCTTCTGCTAATGATTTTTTGTCAAGCAAGTTGATTGCTTATAATCAGGCCAGCTTCTGCATGCCGTTTGACAAGAGACCTGGCATCCTTGATGGCTTTGTGTGACTGTAACACTGATAAAACATCATCCACAATTCCTTGAACAATAACTTGCAGGATGCTTCCTCCAATTAGCTTTCTTCTCTGACTCATTCTTTTGGTTGCACTTTGAATCACAGCAAAGGGTGAGCAATTAATCTGTCATTCCCAAAGGGGAAAAATATTCACCATTCAAGGCCATTAAGGAGAAACTCTGGCAGATACAAAGAGCATGGACTCTAGCTGTATCTACCCACTCCAAAATGATAGCTATAGGGAAGCTGCATGTAGCCATATGTTCATAACAGTCATTGAACATTTTGGTCCTAAACAACCTCAAGTCAACAGGTTATCAGCTTCTCTTGACTATACACCCTTAACTGGCAAGATTCAAAAAAATAATTCACAAACACTGGCACATAATACAAAACATTTCAGGATGTACACATTTTCCTCTTATTGGTTACAAGCGCACTATCTCTTTAAGAGACTTGCTCGTTCATTCTACAACGAGAGAGGCACAGCCCACTTTGGGGTTGTCCGGCCACTATCACTTTGGCACATGCGCAATATGCCTATATGTCTTACCCATTAAGAGTTTTACTTGCCAGAAGACAAGTTTTCATTTTCAATTAAAATCATTTACAAATTGTAATTCTATTAACGCACTCATTTGCTCGTGTGATCTTATTTACATAGGCAAAACGATTCGGCCCCTTAAAATACGGATTGGGGAACATCGTTCCCAAATCAAAAATAACATAATTGATGCCCTGATCGTAGAACATTATAAAATGCTTAGTCATACAGATGAAGATATCAGATTCTTTGCAATTTGGCAATTGAAAACAAGAAAATATTAAAGAATCAATATAGACAAAATCCTTTGTCAACAAGAGGCACACTTTATCCACCTCTTTAACTCTTTAGCACCCAATGGACTTAACGTGGCTTGTGACCTTGCTTGTTTTTTGTAAGCTCTGTAAGTTAAACAAGGATTGGTATCTTAGCATAGTTATCACAACTCTCTGAAATGCTCCTGAAACTAGGATTATAGGTATTTATTTGATTAAGTAGGTTAGTTTAGTTCACGTAAGAAACGCCTGAACAAGAAACGAGATAACCGGGTTTCACTGTGGATACCATTATAAGAAAAAGGCTCCCATAAAGGTATGGATATAATGGGACAAGGTTTTAATTTAAATTAATTTAAAATAATTGTACCATTTATTAATTGCAGCTGTGGAGAAGTTTACATCGGGACCACAAAACGCAGCATACAAACAAGGATAAAAGAACATGAAAGATACTGCAGACTTGGCCAACCTGAGAAATCAGCAGTGGCTGAACATGGATTGACACAAACAGGACACAGGGTCTTATTCCAAGAGACTGAAAGACTGGACAATTCTACCAACTATTTTGTCAGATTGCACAGAGAAGCCATTGAAATTCATAAACATCAGCACAACTTTAACAGAAAAGAGGAGAGTTTAAGAATGAATAAGGCTTGGCTTCCTGTTCTAAAAAACCTCCAGACTAACAAAGACAACATTCAACAATAGCCATGCAGATTAGCTTTGGATTACACACATTAACAGATCACTTCAAGATACAATGGTTCCATATTAACATACCATATCCTCATTAGCACATTATCTTGATACTTACAGGACAATGATTAGCACATTACTTTTGCAGGACAATACTCAGCTCAAACCCAACCCCTGTCTGACTATATATTACTCTTCCTACACCCTTGACACTGAGAGATACTGTCCTTCAGTGTTACTACTCTGAAGATGCCTGCCACAGTTGCTGGCGAAACGTCAGGAAAGAAAATTCCAAGACCACGGTTACACAGCCCGGATAACCTACAAGAACCATTTATTAATTGTTGCTAAGAATAGCATTGGCTACATTGTATAATTTTGTATTATTATAGAAAAACCGGTGGCGTATATAACAAGCGTCATAGCCAAACGGCTTTACTACCATTCAGCTCAATATTGCTAACTGTGATCACCACGTCTAGGATTAAGCGGCTGAAGAAAACAGTGAAACAGGAATTGTTCACCAGGAGCCTCTCCCGCTCCGCTTACTGGATGATCACTTCTATGGAAATTATATTTCAATATTGCCATAACATATGAGCTGTATAAAATTACCACGCTGCTCTTTAATTGTGTGAAAGAAACATGAATAATTATGTTTAAGCTGAATTGCATAAGCTTAAATATAAACTTGGAAAATTGGAATTAAAACCTTGCCTATGTGATTAATATTGTATACATTAGATTGCCATAAGCTGTTTGTTTTTTGACTACTACCTGGAGGTTGGCAACCCTACATGGAACAGTTATTACGTTGTGTGTCTATGTGTGCATGCGCGCCATCAAGCCACAGTTGGCTTATGGTGACCCTGTAGAGTTTTCAAGGCAAGAGACATTCAGAGGTGGTCTGCCATTTCCTGCCTCAGCATCACACCCATTGTCATCATGCCCCTGGTAGTCCTTGGAGGTCTACCATCCAAATTCTAACTGGGGCTGACACTGCTTAGCTTCTGAGATCTGAAGTTTTGAATTCTTAGGATTTAAATTAGAGTGGTTACCAAGTTGTCAAGCCATCAGTTTGAGTCACTCCAGACCTGAGCAAACCAAGCAATTTTCTCAGTGGCTGATTGGGGGTAGTGACCGAAGAGTGTAGTCCATGCCATTATCTGGGTTGTGACAAATGACCACCAATGAAACTGTTCATCCTTCAGCTGTACCTAGTCATTAGGTAGATACTACCTCATGGCCCATGTCTACAACCAAGGACCACAATTAAAACACATACCCACTGCCTAGGCTATTGATTAAGTAATGTTCCTATTTTATCATGATTGCTGGGTTCTGATTGCCGGTTGGTAAGGATTCAAAAAGGGGAAACTGATTTGCTACCATGGACTAAATGTAGAAGTTTTCAATATCAGTATTTTGGAAGTCATGACCCAATACAAATGTACTATGATTTCTTAATATGAAACTGACTAGAAATATATTTGTGAATCATCTTTCTGTTAACTGATTAATCAATTAGATGTATGCATATTAAACAAACATCATATTAGATGCCATGGTATCATCAGCCTCCATCTATCATTTCTAGGCCCACACTTAGTTGTACATCTGTACAGAAAAGGGGAACTCTAGAGCTGCTAGCTCTGGGCTGAAAAATACCTGGAGATTTTGGGGGTGGAGCCTGAAGAGGGTGGGATTTGGAGAGGGGAGGGACTTCAATGGGGTATAAGACCATAGAGTCCACCTTCCAAAGCAGCCATTTTCTCCAGGTCACCCGGAGATCAGTTGTAATAGCAGGAGATCTCCAGCCACCACCTGGAAGTTGGCAACCTAATCTCCTACCTTACTTGCCACTGCAAGTGACATTTGCACAACTCTTCAGGCCTTTCCTCAGCATAAGCTCCTGCCACTTTTGAATGCTAGCCGTGCAACTTTCTGCCAAGATACATTTACTGAGCTATGCAGAGCTTAATCAGTGTAGATGCAAATATCAAATTGCCTCTTGTAGAGTATATTTCCGGCTCCTGATTGGTCAGTCGTTTTACTTTCCCATTGAGATTGTGCAAATGATGAACTAAATATAAGCTGAAGCACATGCACCCAGCCATTTCCTTATCTATTTATTATAATGAGCATGAATGGATAATGCCATCACTCAGATCTTGTCAGCAAATTCCCTTGGCCATTGAACAGACAAAATGGTCAAGTGCAGCAGAAAGAGATCCTAGCTGGGACCTAAAGATAGTTCAGTTTATTGGTTCTTG
Source organism: Euleptes europaea (assembly GCF_029931775.1). Taxonomy (NCBI): domain Eukaryota; kingdom Metazoa; phylum Chordata; class Lepidosauria; order Squamata; family Sphaerodactylidae; genus Euleptes; species Euleptes europaea. The sequence goes on from NC_079317.1 coordinate 28,523,786, forward strand.
TAGGTCAGTGATGGCGAACCTTTTAGAGACTGAGTGCCCAAACTGGAACCCAAAACCCACTTATTTATCGCAATGTGCCAACAGCTGGGCGGCGGGCAGTCCAGGGAAGAGGGGGCTTTGAAGATGGGTGGCCTCCGTGGGGGTGGGGGGAGTCCCCATTGGGAAGCTTCCCCCATCACGGAGGCCAGGTCTACCCATTGGTTTCTATAGAAACTAATGGGTAGACTTGGCCTCCATGGGAGTCTCATTCAGGAGGCCAGGTCTACTGTCATGCAAACCAATGGGTAGACCTGGCCTCCGGATGGAGATGGGTTTCCCCCACATGGAGGCCAGGTCTACCCATTGGTTTGCATGGCAGTAGACCTGGCCTCCTGACTGAGACCCCCCCTCCCCAAGGAGACCAGGTCTACCCATTGGTTTCTATGCGCATAGAAACCAATGAGTAGACCTGACCTGCATGGGGGGGGGGAGAAGAAAGCGGCAGCCTGACTGTGCCCAGGAGCAGGGGGGCGGAGAATGCGAGCCTGGCCCTCTCCCTCTCGCACGGGAGATGGGGGGCGGCGGGGAAAGCGAGCCTGGCCCTGTCCAGGGCCAGGATCACGCGGGAGGGGGGGCAGTGGGGGGGCAGGCAGCACGTCGCGGCTCAAAGCCCCCGCCGCCCAGCTGGGCAGTCCAGGGAAGGGGCCGGCTTTGAACCGCGCTGCGCTGCCTGCAAGAAGCGTGGCGTGGTTCAAAGCCCGCCCCTTCCCTGGACTGCCTAGCTGGGCGGCGGGGGCTTTGAACCGCACTGCCTGCAAGCAGCGCGGCACGGTTCAAAGCCCCCGCCCCTTCCCTGGGAGGCAGGCAGTCCAGGGAAGGGGCGGGTTTTGAACCACGCTGCGCTGCCTGCAAGCAGCGCGGCGTGGTTCAAAGCCCCTGCCGCCTAGCTGGGCAATCCAGGGAAGGGGCGGCGGGCAGTCCAGGGAAGGGGTGGGCTTAGAATCGTGCCGCGCTGCCTGCAAGCAGAGCGGCATGGTTCAAAGCCCCCGCCACCCAGCTGGGCAGCGGGCGCATGGCCACAGACAGAGCTCCGCGTGACGGACTTGGTACGCGTGCTGTGGGTTCGCCAACATTTTCTCCAGGTGAATGGATCTCTATTGGCTGGAGACTAGTTGTAATGACCTGTTTGTGCTTTGGCTTTTCTTATTATTCTATGTGCACAGCACACAGGCAATTGTATATTGTATATTTCATATAGTGTTGTGTATTGTAGATGTCTTATGTAGTGGTTGCATTGATACATAAAGTTATTGTTTGGCAATTCAGTACTGTTTCCTGCATGTAATTAGTTATGCATTTTTAGTAGATACTGTTTAGCCATAGTTGCTGCTTTTTTGCTAAAACCTCCAGGTAGTAGCTGGAGATCTCCTGCTATCACAACTGACCTCCAGTCAATAGAGATCAGTTCACCTGGAGAAAACGGCTGCTTTGGCAATTGGACTGTAAGGCACTGAAGTTCCTCTCCTCCCCAAACCCTGCCCTCCTCAGGCTCTGCCCCCAAAACCTCCCACTGGTGGTGAAGAGGGACCTGGCAACCCTAGGTGGAGTGGGGGCAGAATCAGAAGCTGACTCCCAGCTGATTGAAAGGAGAAACGTATGCATACGAAACTAGAATGCCAGGAAGGAGGCTAGGCTAGAATCTTTCTCTTTTATTCCTAGGTTTTTCTGCAACAATATGTCTAGAGTGGTCATTTTTTTTCAATAACATTCAAGGATGTGATCACCCAACTGCAGCTGGAATCGGTACACACCAAGAACAGTTTTATCGTTTCCTTTGCTGTAAACTAGGTCACAGCTGTAAACCAGTTTCAGCGCTTGCAATTCCATCTGCCCAAATGCTTGGCTTTAAGCAACAGTGCCATTGTGTTTGTCTTGTAAGGTAGAATTTCCTTCAGTCCGGCCAATCCGTTCATTTAAATCTAAGCAGTCCTGTGCTTAAACCATTTCAGTTCTGAGTTGTTTGTTATGTGACTGTCAAAAGAAAAGCAACAATACACACAAAACCTGGATTCGGCAGGGATGTATCTGTGCTGAAGGGCGGAATTCAGCAATACCATGGAAAGCCTCCTGTCCTGCATACACTGTAAAATCCAATGTGCATCCTTGTCAGGCCTATTCTCTGCTGAGCCAGCCAGACTTTGTGAGTTATGATTCCGCCAGGTGCATCCCAAGGCCAAGCCTGGTAACTGCCAAATTCCTTTCCTCGGTGGGAATTGCTCTCGTGGGGGGGGGGGGTTGCCATGACTGCCTGCACTTTCTGATATGAGCAATGCTCTTCCATATAGGCCTTTAGCCGTGCCTTTCATTCTCATTCGTGCCAATTTACCTGTTAGCTCTGTATACCTGTAGGTTTTCGAATAAATCAACTCTCTTTTGGACTACTCGCCTTTGGATGTTGTTTATGGGATTACCACGGGGACAAGTGCTCACAATCCTTGGGGCAAGTAAATATAAAACAATGCAGTTCCCTGGGTTGAAGTTTACCCAGCAAGAGGTCAGATGTTGACTCATAGTTGATGTGGAATTAACTGGGCCTTTTATGAAGGGACGTTTCCTTGCGATCACCCCCGCCGACTGCTCTGGGGCTTCCTTTTGATTATGCATGCCTTTTCTGCCCATCAGAGGTCGCCTCACTCTCCCCACGTGTTTTGCCTGCACTTTCTAGATTGCCGGGTCAGGAGCTATATAGAGGGAACACAGTTAGAGCTTAATTATCAAACCCACACAACCTTAAATTTGAACAACAACTTTATTATAACATTAACTTTATTAAACATCAACTTTGAAAATGATTAACTCTTAATGAATTGAATTTTTATTGGAATTTTTTAGGCCACAACTTGATTGGCGACAGCTGCAATAGCCCTGGCGCAGCATGAGAGGTACATGGTACCCATGTCAGGTACATGGGCCGACCCCAATGTGGCCAGATGTACGTGCCAACCCACAGCGGTCCCGCTGTGAGCAACCGGGATAGCGGTACAGGGATGACACCAGGACTCTTGCCACTGGGTGTCTTGCCCCGACACTCGGGGAAGAGGCAGACAGCCCCCACTACCCGGGCATGTCCTTGAAGCCTCTCCCCCAAACCCCTTATTGGGATCCCCAGCCTAGGGGAAAGGGGCATGCAGGCCGCTTTCCCCCCAAACTGACAACATCTCCATGCTCACCCGCCCAAGTTGTGACATGCAATAATCTCATAAACCCGTAAAATAGGGAGGGTGGGTGGGACAAAATCAGAGATTGACTGAGCTGTGGGCAAAGCCTCACCCCTTTATATCCTGCTGAGGAGGACCAGAGGGAAAACTTCTCCCTCCGGACCCCCTTGCCCAGCCCTGCCCACCCGGCCATAGCCGGAGCTCCCATTGGCTCATTTGAACCATAGGAGCAATCCCCATTGGCCAGGTAGCTTGCACCAAGCAGGCATGAGGCACAGGCACATGGCCAGCAACCTCCTACATGTGCCTGCTCTGTGCCGCTCATGCCACCTGCCCCCGCGCATCCTGCCCTCCCTCTGACCCGCCGGCAAACAAGGCTCCCATTGAGCCGGGAACCCGTGCTTCTGGCTAAAACAGCATCTGGAAAACATGGGCAAAACGTGCAGAGCGGTGACCTCTGATGGCTGAAAAGGCATGCATAATCAAAAGGAAGCCCCGAAGCAGACGGTGGGGGTGACCATGGGGAAACATCCCAGCATAAAAGGCATGCATAAAAGTCAGCTCCATGTCCCTTCCAGCAACTAGCCTGTTGGTGTGGACATTAAATCAAATGATTGCATCAAAGATAGGATAATTTACATAACAGAAATCATAATACCATAATGGAGAGTAAGCATTTCACTCCTCATTTTAATAATGCTAAGTAATATAAACATTTACACTAATAGAGTGGAATCTTTCTGAATCATACCAAAAACTCAGAGGCTAATTTCCATTAACTGAGTTGGTGGATTATCCTGCAAACAAATAAACAATGCAAAAGCAAAGCAGTTGTGTGATGCAATGTATTCTGCTCACGTACCCTGACAATTACAGCCTCGTTTTAATTATTGATGGTAACTCATAATGCACTAGTAAATGTTTGGCAGTATATTTTGTGCAAATAATGATCATGCAGAGAGACACCGGGAAAGAGTTCAACTTTCAGAACTTTCTCCTGATGTGGCCAGGTTGTTGCATTTGTGTACTTTCTCTGTAACTAGGGACTTTTATAAGCAACGACAAACCAGGTAACCAGGTATTGAAAGGTTCCCCAATTGTCCAGTGGAGGTATTAGGCAAAACATGCTGAAGCAGGCTTCTGAGAGTACATAAGGTATTGGAAGTCACAAAAGTATCAATCCAGATTTGAGCTAAACAATGTGTGTGTAAAGTGCCGTCAAGTCACAGCTGACTTATGGCAACCCCATAGGGTTTTCAAGGCTTACAGAGGTGGTTTGGCATTGCCTTCCTCTGCATAGCAACCCTGGAATTCATTGGCAGCCTCCCACCCAATTACTAACAAGGGCTGACCCTGCTTAGCTTCTGAGACCTGATGAGGTCAGGCTAGCCTGGGCCATCCAGGTCAGGGCAAGTTATACAACATCCATTTGCAATTATTAGAAATGACCTGTAACAAAACAAAATCATTTTCAGCATTTAGGAGTGGGCAAAAGCTTTCTGATCTGAAGGTTATTCTGGGGCCTTGTTGTCTAGCTTCAGTGTCCTACATAGATGGAGGAGGGAAGGGCTGTGGCAGGAGGAGAAAGGTAGAGCTGCCAACCTCCAGGTGGGACCTGGGGATGCCCCAAATTACAGCTCATCTCCATACTACAGAGATCAGTTCCCTTGGAGACAATGGATGCTTTGGAAGGTGGACTCTATGACATGGTACCCCAGTGATTTCCGGGTCACCTCCAGGCTCCATCCCCAAATCTCCAGGAGTTTCCCACCTAAATCTGGCAACCCTACCCCCCATCTCCCGCCAATGGCCAGCTGGACATGGCAACCCTAAAGAAAGGATACCTCAGCAGAAGCAGATATGCACCTGATAAGTACAGGGAAATCAGGATTGTCCAAACTGGCTTCAGCTGGGAGAAGGGCGACATATAAGACCAAAAATAAAATAAATTTAAAAAATTGTTGTTCAGTGCTTACAGTTTTCATAAATCTTTACCCCATCTGAGTGACTCATACCATGCCCCAGCCAATGTTCTTTCCCTTCTCATTCCCCCAGGCATCTTTAATAAATTTGCAACGAGGAATCTTGGGAAAGTTCAAGACGCCTTGCTGGGCATGGACAGTTTGCCATATTGTATTTAATACTGAATTGCCAACTCCAGCATGGGAAATTCCTGGAGATGTGGAAGCAGTACTTTGGAGGGCAAAATTTGGGAAGTACAGGGGGCTCAGTGGGGGTGTGATTCCATAGGAGTCCAACTTCGAAAGAAGCCATTTTCTGCAGGGAAACTAGTATCTGTAGTGTAGAGATCAGTTGTGATTCTGGGAGATCCCCAGGCCTCACTAACCTCAAGACCCTAATTTAATGGTAGTCAAAAAGGGCAAGAGTCCAGTAGCACCTTAAAGACTAACAAAAATATTTTCTGGTAGGGTATGAGCTTTCGTGAGCCACAGCTCACTTCTTCAGATACAGCTAGAATGTGAATCCAGCTAGAATCTAGCTGTATCTGAAGAAGTGAGCTGTGGCTCACGAAAGCTCATACCCTACCAGAAAATATTTTTGTTAGTCTTTAAGGTGCTACTGGACTCTTGCCCTTTTTGACTACTGCAAACAGACTAACACGGCTACCCACTGTGAACTAATTTAATGGTGTCTGGGAACTGAGAAAATAAGGAGTATTAGCTGTTCCACTTAGGCAATTTATGCAGGGTTGATGTTGATGCTCGCTCAAAGCTCCTTTTTAAAATGCGACCTTTAAAATGACTATTCATGGTCCCGATGCAAGAGGAGAAAGTCAAACAAATTCCACCCCCCACTCACCTGCTCCTTCGTTTGCATAGCCATTAGCAATCAACATTTGCATAGCTAAGCCATGGCTGTGGTTCTTCCTGTGAATGCTTCGAGGAGGGGCAGAGCAAATAAAAAAGTTCGCGTTAAAGAAGCTCTTAAGAAATGCAAAGCAGGTATGTTTTGAAGGTTCAGCGGGAAGAAATCAACAAAATACGCGGGGCACTTCAGTCTGTGATGAGCTGCTAATTACCAAGCATAAACAGCCTTAGAGATAGTAAGAAAGAAAATGACACTGAGGAGTGGGGTGGGGAGTGGTTGGGATGGTTGCCCTTGTCGAGCTTCCACTGTAACGTCAGGCCCTGTGAGGAATCATATGGGGTTATTTGGATTTCTCAGTATACCCATCAATATCTGTCCCTCCAGGATTCTATATAGGGTTGCCAGGTCCCCCTTGGCAACTGGCGGGAGGTTTTTGGGGTGGAGCCTGAGGAGGGCGGGGTTTGGGGAGGGGAGGGACTTGGAGGCCATAGAGCCCAATTGCCAAAGCGGCCATTTTCTCCAGGGGAACTGATCTCTATCGGCTGGAGATCAGTTGTAATAGCAGGAGATCTCCTGCTAGCACCTGGAGGTTAGCAACCCTAATTCTATAATATGCCAAGGATTTCAGCAGACTGTTTTTCCCCCCTCTCTACCTTCTCCCCTCTTTTACTGGCACTCATCTTCATGCAACATTCTGTGTCCTGAAGCCTATACAGCCCTTATCCCCCTCCCACACACACATCAGATGTCTTTGCGTGTGTGTAAAGTGTCATCTAGTCGCCACCAACTAATGACAACCCAGTAGGATTTTCAAGTTAAGAGACTAGCAGAGCTGGTTTGCCATTTCCTTCTTCTGCATAGCAACCCTGGTATTAGGGTTGCTACCTTCAGGTACTAGCTGGAGATCTCCTGATATTACAACTGATCTCTATCCGATAGAGATCAGGTCACCTGGAGAAAATGGCCACTTTGGCCATTGAACTCTATGGTATTGAAGTCCTTCCCCTCCCCAAACCCCACCCCCCTCAGACTCTGCCCCAAGAACATCCCGCCAGTTGCGAAGAGGGACCTGGCAACCCTATCTGGTATTCCTTGGTGGTCTCCCATCTAAGCACTAGCCCAGACTGACCTCGCTTAGCTTCTGAGACCTGATAAGATCAGGCTAGCCCATATGGGCCATGAAGGTCAGGGCCCATATTTCTTTAGGCTAATTTATAAAGTTGTACTTTTCTGGGTACTTGTGGGTGGCCTAGATATGCTGATGTTTGTGATGTTAATGGGTGACAGCCCCTTTACTATTAGAAGAAATAATAGTAACATTCAATCCATGGCTTTACCTAATGTGAAATGTCGGGGTAAATTTGTAAGTCCATATTCAGGCAAACACCAAGGGAGATAAAAAGTAGTGAAATTTCTCAGTGGGAGTGTACACATCCCTAATGTCGCCATCTGTAAATCAGCAGGGCCATCTCATGGGGGTTGTTGTGAAGGCAAAGAAGAAAGGCTGTAAGCATGTGTAACACATTAAAAAAAATACCCAGTGCATGGTAATAATACTGTTTGCTCTGAATGTAGCATGATGGGTTGCAAAGAGCTATATGATGCTATTTTTACCTCTGTGTAAATAAAAAAGGGCTATAAAGCAGTTGAGTGCTGCATCTGATAACAAACACATTCTTATCTCCTTCCTTTGTGTTACTGTGTCAGTAAGTATTACATTTGCTGTGCCTTGGAATAATTGTAATTAGTGAGATTAAAAAGGAAGCAGATTTCAGTTAGCAGCAATTTTAGAATTCATAAAGGTCAAGGGAAATGCTGGGAGAGGGGTTACGATAAACCAGCATGTAAAACACTCAGGATTACACAAGGCAAAATTAAAGCATTTATCAAAAGACGTACGTTCAAATCTTAAAATAGCGGAAGGCCTGTTTAACATCTAGGCAAGTAGGTTTTATAAGCCTATATATTAGGCTGCTACAGCAGACTCTGATAGCATCTTACTTTTATACAGCACCTATAAGAGACTGAGTGGTATTTTTAGTACAAGTAATATATAACTGGATCCCCCAGTGTTTTTATTGTGCTCTTAGGGGGGGGGTGATGATAAAACAATTGACACCATGATCCAGATTTATTTTTTCTAGTATATAATGTTTAAAACTTTTTTAGGACAATTGTGGGGGCAGATCTATAGCTACAGTGTGCATATGGGGACAATGGCACCTCCCTTTTAAAAAAAGGTAAATGTCTAGCCCTTTTTGTTATGGATGTACAGGGGGAAATGTGCAAACAGTTTTTATCAGGACTGCCTGAAAAGGAGTGGAGAAGGAGAAGGGGAAGCAGCCAGACAGTTTTCCAGTTACCTACCAAATTCACTGCCACTTGTTCTGTACTGTAAGCTTTGCTTTATGGCCCTTTGCTTCTTTCCTGTTTGCTTCACCTCCCTTGAACATTTGCAGTGATGAGTGAGAACTTTGGGCAGAAATTTGAAGTGAGAGTTATGCTGTTAGGGGGTTGCCTCCTCAGTTTGCAGTGATGAAGTTGCCTTAGGAGGAGGTGGTGCCATGGAAAAGGGGGCATGAGCAGAAAAAAAGTGTCTCATTTCATTCAGATTATTTAAAGAATGTTGGTTTCTGAGCATGTGTACAAAAATTTGCATGCACCAGTGAATGCACACTATTAAGTCCCCCTCCTCACTTCCCCCAAATCTGAGATTAGGGCTAAAGGTCTGGCTTAATACTCGGGTAGGTTTAAATGCCAGGACCTCTTAGTAGAGACAAAAAAGAAGTACTTCACTGCAGGAGGCCAAAGGGATGAAGGGCCTTAATATCCAGGATGACTTAAATCTCACAGCATCTCATAGGCCTTTTATGCATTATCTATTTTCTTGCATCTAACTTCCTGTTTCTTAGGGGGGGTTTTCCAGTTCTGCACATGTTTTGCTCCCTCTAGTGGTCAATTCGATAAAACATCAGTTTTTATCAAGCAAAAAAAGCTGCTGATTTAAACTGCAGGGAGAAACACTTCATTTAAAGCTGTGTGATGTTGAATCAACCAAATGTGTGCAAGGCTGGGGAAAAACCCCAAAGAAACAGAGAGCTAGACAAAAGGAAACTGAGAATGCATAAAAGGCAGAGCCACTATTTCCTATAAACCATACTTCCTTCTGTATAAAACTATTAAAATCTCTCCAGATTCAGACCTCAGAGGTTTTGTCATTGTCTTCTCTTCCTTGCAGTCATCTTTGACTCTCACTTCTTACATCCTAGTTGCATCAGATTCTATCATTCTCCTCCCTTTAGGGTTTTGTTCATCTTATATTACCTTTATTGTGCTTACTTTATTGTCTTTTAGAGCTTTTATTGATGTTTTAAGTTGTTTCCTAAAACTATCAATTGGTTTTATGGCTATTCTGTTATTAACTACTGATGGTTTTATTGTTCTTTTAGCATTTTCTTTTTTATATATTTGAAGATGCCTTGGGAGCTCTTGAGGCAGACAGTTGCAGGATAAAAATGGCTTAAATAAAGAATCCTTTGTTGCGGATGTCTCCAAGGTGGACCCTTCCCGGACTATGCCTGCTGACAAAACATTTGTGTATGATTTTGGTCCCATTCTTCTACTGTATTATCTCTTTCTCTCCGTTGGCCTTTCCTCCTGCTTCATCTTCCCACCCTCTATAGTCAATTCAGAATGTCTCCATATCATATCATCTTTTTCCCCCTCCCACCATTCTATGTTCAAGTCAATTTCCCCCTCAGCTCCCTATACTGGACCAGCATTTTGCACTAGAATCAAGTTTCTAGTTCTCACTGTAACAACTTATTTCTGCCCTGAATATTTCTGTGGTCTCATTCCTTCACACAGGTTCTTGTTCTGTCTCTAGAGCCTCTGTCCCCTCAGAGTCTGCTTAATTATGTTGGTGCACTAAACATATAATGTTCCTTCAGCTTCCCCCCCTTCCAATCCTTATCCATTATTGCTCTCTGACACAGAAATCCTAAGCAGAGTTACACTTTCCTAAATTTATTGAAGTCCATGGGCTTAGAAAGATGGAAATCTGATTAGGATGGCACTATGAATCTTCTAGACTTCCTCCCCCTTTTCTTAAAAGAGTGTCAGTCAAAACTGGATCCAGATAGGGCCCATCCAGATGTCAAAAGAAGGAATCCATTAGCTTCCATCCATCAATGCAAGCCCAAATGACATGTCACTACTTCTCAATGCATTTTTCTTTCTTAATGTGTTCTAAATTCATTATGAGCTGATGCAAAGAACCAATTGCTAGTTGGTGGGAACTGAGAGTAAACTTGGTTGTAAGAGGAAGGTGCTGACCACTCCTTGACCACAAATAAAGCCAGATTTTAGCAGCATGTTCATAGATGGATGGCTCCTAAAATCATCCCAGACAGGATATGCATTCAAACATGACTTACTGCTGGTTGTTAATCTACAGCTTGTTGTAGTGGTTAAGAGTGGTGGTTTGGAGTGATGGACTCTGATCTGGAGAACCAGGTTAGATTCCCCACTCCTCCACATGAGCGGGGGACGTTAATCTGATGAACTGGATTTGTTTCCCCACTCCTACACACAAAGCCAGCTGGGTGACCTTGGGCAAGTTACAGCTCTGTTAAGAGCTCTCTCAGCCCCACCCACCTCACAGGGTGTCTGTTGTGGGGAGGTTTGAGTCTCCCTTAAGCGGTAGAGAAAGTCGGCATATAAAAACCACTCTTCTTCTTCTTCTACAAAGAGAAACTGTTCCTCACTTACTACTGTTTTGTCCTTGAAAAGCCTTGAAACCCCTTATTCAAGCATAGACAGCATAAACCACAAGTAATCTCACTATGTTTACTTGGCTGTAAGCATTCATAAACTCAATGGGACTTTCTTCTAAGTGAACATATAGATTTGGGTTGCATGAGGCTGGAATTCTCTAGAGATAAACACATTCCTGCAACTTCTTCTCAAAAGTCTCCTTTGCAAATTACTATGAATATTTTATTAGCCTCTATCCAACTGCTTGAATATTTACAAAATATATTTGCAAATATTTGTTTCAGCACTATTGACAGGAGGGAATGGCCATTCTTAGATAGCATTGATAGGTCATTAGACATATTCAGAGAAGAAAGATCAATGGGTATTAGTTGTGATAGTTGCCAGCTGGAAAAAAAAATGTTCATTTCCTTTCAGAAAAGGCTAATGGGATGTTATTTACTAGGTTATGTTATTTATTTCGATGTTATGAAAAAGTTGCAGCAACCCATTTCTACACATTAATCCTCCATTAAAAGGAGAGGCCATTTTTATCCAGGCCTGTTAGCAAAAGAAACATCCATATTTAAAGACAATATACCTCAGAAAAAACATATATTGGGATAAATAGCAGAAGAAAGCTTTCATACCCCATATGAGTTTTTTCAAGGGATCTGGATAGCTGCTGTTTATAACAGGATGCAGGTCAGATTACAGCTCTTCTCGTATTCCTTACCTATCTTCTTCCATCTTGGTTGTGCAAGGCTAGTATACACATGCAGCTGAATGAGATGTTGCAGTGCTGAGATGTTAGCATGGACAACCTCTGACTGCTGATGAGTAGGGTTTCTAACCTCCAGGTGGGCTAAGGTTGCCAATATCCTGGTACTAGCTGGAGATCTCTTGCTATTACAACTGATCTCCAGCCAATAGAGATCAGTTCACCTGGAGAAAATGGCCACTTTGGCAATTGGACTCTATGGCACTGAAGTCCCTCTCCTCCCCCAAACCCTGCCCTCTTCAGGCTTCACCCGCAAAACCTCCCACCAGTAGCAAAGAGGGATCTGGCAACCTTAATGTGGACCCTGGACATCTTCCCGAATTACAACTCACCTCTGGACAACAGAGGCCAGATCCCCTGGACAAAATGGCTGCTTTCGAGGGATCATTCTATGGCTTTATAACCCACTGAGGTCCTTTCCACTAACTTTGCTGTCCTTAGGCTCCACCCCCAAATCTCCAGGAATTTCCCAGCCAAGAGCTGGCAACTCTATGTGATGAAGGAACTCCGCATTTTACACCCAATAACACGTACCCCTTTACAATAACAGAGTTATCAGTACAGAGTTATTGTAAAGGTGTAACTCTGTGATACAATTTTAACAACAACGGAGTCATTTAACCTCCTCTTTTTTATATAGTTTTTTATTATTTTTCTATATTAATTAGACAAAGTATTTAACAATCAATATAGGTAAACATCAGAGTATAAATTCTAATAAACAATTGTTGAAAGTACATACATATATAAATAAAAAATAAAATATAAAGACTTCCCCTACACCTCCCTCCCCCCTTCTGGATGCACACCTTAACGTGGTGAGGGGGTTTGTGAGTGTCAGGGAAGCTGAGAGCAATACCGTAAGGGGTCTAGACTCTATCAAGAGACTAAACTCCTAGCAGAGTCACTCAAGACGGAATGGTCACAGCTGAGACACCAGACGAAGATGCATCCACCCCCTTAAGGGATCAATGGCCACATCCGCAGAAGAGAACAGGCAGTTCCAATGGGGGTGGGGGTAGAGGAATCCCTGAAGGTTAGCTACTGGGCAGCAGCAGTAGTGGAAGGTGACACTGGCGGAAGATCTTTCATAGACAACGGCAGTGCCACTACGGCTAACTCTGGTTAGTACTGCGCAGAAGAAGGCACTGGTAAACCACTTCTGACCAACCTTTACCTTGAAAACCCTATGATGAGACAAACCAAAATGAAAAAAGATATAGTGCTGGAAGATGGGACCCCCAGGTCGGATGGCACTCAATCTGCTACTGGGGTAAAGCAGAGGACAAGTACGAGTAGCGCTGTTCTTAATGATGCGATTGGACTAAAGCCGAAAGGACGTTCAGTGGTTGACATGAATAGATGCAAAAGGAAAGTCCGAAGCTGTTCGACGCATAAAATAGGAACATGGAATGTGAGAAGCATGAATCAGGGTAAGCTTGAAATTGTTAAACAAGAAATTGAACGTATGGACATTTCAGTCCTGGGAATAAGTGAATTAAAGTGGACTGGATTAGGACATTTTCAATCAGAAAATTACAAAGTGTTTTATTCAGGGAATGACAAAAAGAGAAGAAACGGAGTTGCTTTAATAGTGAGGCAAGATGTAGCAAAGGCAGTCAGGAGCTATAATGCAAAGTCTGACCGAACAATATCAATCAGACTTCAGGGAAAGCCTATCAACATAAGCATCCTTCAAGTTTATGCCCCAACTACAGATGCTGATGAGGAAGAAATTGAAAGTTTTTATGCCAGTGTTCAGGAAGAAATTGATCACACACCTAAACAAGATATGCTGATAATCATAGGTGATTGGAACGCAAAAGTAGGAAACAAAGCAGAATCAAATATTGTTGGCAGATTTGGGCTAGGAGCACGGAATGAAGCAGGAGAACGCCTCGTAGAATTCTGTGAAGACAACAATCTGTTCATTGCAAACACATGTTTCAGGCAACCAAATAGATGATTGTATACATGGACATCACCAGACGGCCAGTATAGAAATCAAATAGATTATATAATTGGAAGCAGAAGATAGAGAAGCTCTATTCTCTCGGCCAAAACAAGACCAGGAGCCGACTGCGGTACAGATCATGAATTGCTAATATCGAAAATAAAGATAAAGCTTAAGAAAAACACCAAAACATTCATAGCACCAAAATACAATCTAAGCAATATTCCGGAAGAGTTTAAAGACCATGTAAGGAACAGATTTGCATTACTAAGTTCGAGTGAATGTAAACCTGAAGAACTATGGGTGGAAACTAGAGATATTATCAAGGAAGAATGTGCAAAGACTATTCCTGTAGCCAAAAGAAAAGAAAAACCTCGATGGATGTCTGAGGAGACTCTTAAAATTGCCAGAGATAGACGAGAAGCAAAAGTAGAAGGTGACAGAAATAGAATCAAAAGTCTAAGTGCAACGTTCCAGCAACTAGCACGTAGAGACAAAGAGACCTATTAAAATAACCAGTGTCAAGAAATAGAAGAGAACAACAAAAAAGGAAGAACAAGAGATCTGTTCCACAAGATCCAAGAAATCAAAGGGAAATTTAAAGCACTGTTAGGCATGCTGAAAGATCAGCATGGAAATACATTAACTGAACAGGACAAAATAAAGAAAAGGTGGGAACAATACACTGAAGAACTGTACAGAAGAGATGAAAGGATAAAAGATTCTTTCCAAGAAGAATCTTTTGAAGAAGAACTTACAGTTTTAGAAAGTGAAGTGAAAGCTGCATTGAGAGCAATCGGGAGAAACAAATCACCAGGAGCAGATGGGATATCAATAGAGCTATTCCAAGCCACAGAAACGGAGTCCATCAAAATCTTGACAAGAATATGCCAACAGATATGGAAAACAAAACAATGGCCCACAGACTGGAAACAATCTATTTACATTCCAATTCCCAAGAAAGGAGACATCAAAGATTGCAACAACTATCGGACCATTGCATTAATTTCTCATGCAAGTAAAGTGATGCTCAAAATCTTACAGCAAAGGCTGTTACCATATATGGAACGAGAAATGCCTGATGTTCAAGCTGGTTTCAGAAAAGGAAGAGGCACTAGAGATCATATTGCAAATATACGCTGGTTACTGGAGCGTACGAGAGAATTTCAGAAGAAAATCAGCTTGTGTTTCATAGATTACAGCAAAGCTTTTGACTGTGTGGATCATGAAAAGCTATGGCTGGTTTTAAAGGAAATGGGTGTGCCACTACATCTGATCGTTTTGATGTGCGACCTGTACTCTGGACAAGAGGCCTCAGTTAGAACAGAATATGGAGAAACGGAATGGTTTCCAATTGGCAAAGGTGTCAGACAAGGATGTATTTTATCTCCCTATCTCTTCAATCTATATGCAGAACATATAATTAGGAAAGCTGGATTAGATTTAGATGAAGATGGAGTGAAAATTGGAGGGAGGAACATTAATAATTTGAGATATGCTGATGACACTACATTATTGGCAGAAAATAGTGAAGATTTGAAACAACTATTGCTGAAAGTTAAAAGAGAAAGTGCCAAAGCAGGACTACAGCTGAACATCAAAAAAACAAAAGTTATGACTACAGGAGAATTACACAACTTTAAGGTTGACAATGAGGAAATTGAAATTGTTCAAGACTTTCTATTCCTTGGCTCCACCATCAACCAAAAGGGAGACTGCAGCCAAGAAATTAGAAGGAGATTGAGACTGGGAAGGGCAGCCATGAAGGAGCTAGAAAAGATTTTGAAGTGTAAGGATGTGACTCTGGCCACCAAGACTAGATTAATTCATGCCATCATATTCCCTATTACTATGTATGGGTGTGAAAGCTGGACAGTGAAGAAAGCTGATAGGAAGAAAATAGATTCCTTTGAAATGTGGTGTTGGAGAAGAGTGTTACGGATTCCGTGGACTGCCAAAAAAACAAATCAGTGGGTTATAGATCAAATCAAGCCTGAACTGACCCTAGAAGCTAAAATGACTAAACTGAGGCTGTCGTATTTTGGTCACGTCATGAGACGACAAGAGTCACTGGAAAAGACCGTCATGATAGGAAAAGTTGAGGGCAGCAGGAAAAGAGGAAGACCCAACAAGAGATGGATTGACTCAATAAAGGAAGCCACAGCCTTCAATTTGCAAGATCTGAGCAAGGCTGTCAAAGATAGGACATTTTGGAGGACTTTCATTCATAGGGTCGCCATGAGTCGGAAGCGACTTGACGGCACTTAACACACACACACCTCCCTCAATCTTGTCATTTATTTGTAATCTACTTTGTTTAAGATTCTAATCCTAATATTATTACAAACGATTATAATATATTTTTTTATTTTGTTTAATTAACATTACTCATAATCTAAGTATTTGCTATTTCATTTGTCTATATTCAAATAAAGAGACAGAAAAAAAAAAGAAAGAACAGAAATAAAAAGCACTATTTTTATAATAAAAAATGGATTAGGTAATAAGTATCATTTTTAACTTCCTTTGAGAATGAATATCATTATGATTCCTCCATTTCTCCCACATATCTAATAAGTATCAGTTATGGTAATGCCATTAATTATTCTGTTTTTGTCAAAGCCAAGCCATTTAATCAGTCCTTTTTAATTAAATCCCGAGAAAGACTAAACCCTTTGACCCAATCTCTTTATCTTAAATTTCCAGCATCTTCCTCTTTTTCCCAGTAGCTTTAAACGTCGAAGGGCATCCATGGAGGTTGTTAGTGCAATTCCCTCTGTGAAAATTGATGGGGGATAGTAAATCTGCAGCATGTTTTCTTCCATCCCTAAGGCAAGAAGAAAAATCCCGGTATTTCCAGCTTTTTGCCCTTTTAAATTCTCCCAGTTGACTTTGAAAAATTCATCAGGTAAATAATACGAACAAAAGTCAAAGTATCTTACATTCATATCCATGTTTGTCAATTGGGTTGATTCAATTTCTTCTTGTAGATGTATATCCTTTGGTGGTCCTTCATAGCTCTCCATCTCCTTTGCAGAATTTAATTCATCTTTTAATGGTTTGTCATTTGGGGAGCTTCCTTCTCTCATCTCTGATCTCATTATCATAATTCGGTCTTTTATATCCTTGAGATCTCCCGTAATTACATCCAGTTTCCAATTGACAAGTTCATAGATATTGTTTATCAGAGAGACTAGTAGATCCATAAATTTAGTCTCACTTTCCATGGTTGCTACTTCTGGTAGTTTGTTGAGGTTTAATTTGTAAAATCTGGACAGGTATACGTTGTGAGTTGTAAAGTGGTGTTATGGGGGGCAGGATATAAGGTCGCACGCCTGCCATTCCTTCCTTTTGCTTAGGAACTTGGGAAGCATTTGCCAGTTACACAGTGGTGCCACACATCCGGTCTCAAATCCCGTAGTATTCTCGCGATGGCAGACATTAGCTGATACTTCCAGATAAGACGTGGCTTGAAAATTTGTTTACTCAGAAAATCCTCCTCCCGGAAGTGGGGGGGAATCTGCTCGTCCCTCCCCTTTATACTTCTAAGTTTCTGATTGGTGGCTATAACGTCATTCAAAAGGTCCCAATTGTTATGTCTATCCACCGATCAATTTGATTAAGATCCTGCCGGCTTATCCAATATTTTTAAATGTCAAAGAGTCATCCAAACCTCAGATGGGGAGATAAGGATTCTGTAGATATTTTTTCCACTCCTTCGGGACTTCCAATTCCAGGTAAAACAAAAGAGTTCTTGTTACTTACTCAGATTTTAGAAGAGTAGGTATTCTTGCTTATGTATTGTTGCTTAGATGGTAATAGGTAGGGGAGAGCTGAGCCTAATTCCAGAGAGAGGTTCGCGGCAATGGTTTCCCCTCAGGCCAGGCGAGACCTCATCCAGGATTCCAAGAGTCGTCCAATGACTCTCTCAGCAAAACTGGGGGTCAAACCGCACATCGTGGGCAGCAGGAGAGATCCTGTTTCCCAGTCCACTATTTAGGATCGGGTAGGGGTGCAGGATTACACCCCAGATTCGAACGAATCTTGGTTCCCTTGGGAGCCCCCAAGAGACGTGGTGCTCAGCTCAGTGTCCCTAGCGGAAGTCTTTTTAACCTCCTCAATAGGGTTGTCAGGTCCACCCTCACCACCGGGAGGAGCTTAGTTGTGGTGGGGGTGGGAGAGAGGTGATTGGCACAATAGTGTCACTTCTGGGTTGCTCTAGCACATTCCTCTATGGAAACCATAGAGATTTTGGAGGAATGTGCTAGAGCGTCCCTGTCACTTCCAGGGTGAACCCGGAAGTGGCATTAATGCCCCCCATTCAGTTGGCCTGCTTCCGCCCACTGGCCAGCTGAGGGGTAGCAGGCAGCCCCCTTAATTGGCGGGCAATTGCCCACCATTACCTGGTATCTGGCAACCCTTCTCCTCAATGAACTCTGAAAGGTGTAACTCAGTTATGAGTGCACTATAAAATCATCTAACTACAGCACTGGTGTCAAATTTAACTCAAGCCTAAGACCAGGCCAAAGTCTGCAAATGTAATTGGCTCTAAACCAGCATTTCAAACTCCCACCTGAACATCCAGTTTGAAAAAGAGTTCTACATAGCTCAAAAGTCGATAATTGTAAAAAGGATTTGTTCCCAATAAACGTAGAATCCCACTTGTGTGTTTCACATTACATTTTCAAGGGTTTTTTTTTTGTGTGAGAGGATTTATTTTGCCTTTTCCCATCTGCACCGCTCTCTTCTTTTCACGCAGAAGAGTGATTTGCATGACAATGGGCCTTCTCGCCTTTTTAGAGGTCACCTCCTCTAGTTGCCTGTGCCGCCCCTAAAGTCATAATCCTCTGCCTGTGACATCACAATTAGCTTCTGAGGAGATGATTACAGTCACAAACAAAGGATTATGACTTCAGGTGGTTGATAAGCATTGAGAACAGATGAGTTCGGGGGGGGGGTGTCTCTTTTTTCATGCTGATCTCCCTATAAAGCAGGAACGACAGGAGGGATCCAAAGATGGAAGTTGCACCATGTCAGAAAATATTTCCAGACTAAGCACTTTCTTCAGAGGTGTCAGCAGCTTCTTAGCACTTCTTTGTTAATTGTAGTGATTTAATTAGCTTCCAAATAAATGCCGCTTGATAGCTTCAGGGGACTGAAATATTCACTCGGAAATGGTTTAAACTGGAGGATCCCTGAAAAGCATTTCCATTTCAGACACTTCAGTGTAATGTTAGTCTTCATGTAACTTAAAGAATAAAATAGCAGTGCAATTCTAAAAAGAATTATGCCCTCCTAAGGCCGTTGACCTCCGAGGATTTGAAAGGATATGGCTCTACTCAGGATTGCACTGTAGATGGCCATGGTGCTTGGCAACAGTAATCCCCCCCCCCAAAAAAAAAGACCCTGGTTCTGAACATTTTCTTTGTATATTCAGCGATAAATCAACAGGAGTAAAGAAAAAGAATAGAGCAGAAGAACCATGAAACTAGGATAATCAGATGAAAAATTATTGGGTTTATATCTGTAAAAACAAAAAGTATTATTTGCCTAAATTAATAATTGTATGTAAACTGTATAGTTCAGAACCTGTTGTTTTTCATGAATCATGGACTGTAACGTGTTGGGACATTGCCTTCAGTACCTTCCAAAGGAGGTCCTGGAGATGAACCAAATATTCCAGTCTCTATTTAAAATAATAAAAACCCACCAGAAATATTTACGCACAATAAAGCATTTCACAACACATGATGGACCCAGGATGTTGTCTTGTAAAAGTTCCATTAAGGGCAGGTAGCAAAATTGTTTGTGAAATAATCTATAGGTGAAATGGCTGCGGTATGGCTTGTAGACTCTTGATTTGGAAACTGATATTATTTGAGCAACAATCTCTTCCATCTTTTCTGTAAACATACCCATTAACTTACATTGCAACACCATGGCTTGTATCCAACCAAACACCAATGGAAGGTACTAGGTAAATATGGATTCTCCTTCCCCACGCTCTCCTTCCTTTAGCATTTCCTGATGACCCCCCCCCCCGAAAGATCGCGCTTGGAGTAATGGGGTTCATGAGGACAAAAAAAGCAGGAGGGCTGCTGCAGTGAGGAGGGGGGAATCTTCCATAAGCAGAGCTCCATGTGTAGAGGGGGGGGGCAATTTTGCCCCATTTCTCCTCCTCCCTAAATCCTGTTGATCGCCATGCTGGGGAAAGTAGAGTTTCTGTGTTGCACTGGTAGTAATTTGGTTACAACCTGCTGTTTTACATCTGAAAAAGGCAGATGCCAACAGATGAGATGCATTAAAAATATTCTGAATAATAAAACTATATGCAAATATCCCTGGTACCACTATTAAGGCTTTTCCTCTTTCTGGGCAAATAACTGAAAGTGTGATTTCAATAAGATTCTCAAATCTTCAGCATAAGGCGGGGGGGGGGGGGGAAATGAACTAATATTATAGTACTGCTTACTTATGAGAAAATCTTTTTTCTGTTGCTTCTGGGCCAGTGAATGCATTCAATGTTTCATATTTTGAAGTGAGGAAAGATTCGTTATAAAAGGTCCCATTCCCATTCAACCTTTCCATTTAGTGAAATTCGTAAAAGAAAGCTTAGATAAATTGAAATCGTCAACATTTGTATGTTGGAAGTAGATCCCATAGATTTCAGTAGAACATGAGTGCGGGCAAGACTTCAGACGGAGGTAAAAGTAACAACTGGATTCTCAGTGCATGAAGAAGCTTTAACTTTGTTGTTGCTGAAACATAATAACTTCACTTAAAACCTTTTCAGCATTTCATACTTCACAAATGATAATTAATTGGTTTAAATCTTACCTTGATGAGAGAAGCCAGGGAGCTCAGATTAATCCTTCACTCTCTCAAATTTCCTCTTGCCCAGAGGATATTCCAGTGCCTTCAGTACTCAGCCCCCTACTGGGTTTAATTTATATAAATGATCTGTTGCTTCCCCTCACACAATTGTAGTGGGTACTAGGCATATATGCAAATTAGAGTCGGGCTAGTGGTAATGAACTACATTGCAGATGCTCTCCACATGGGCTACTGCTAATGCTGATTTAATTATTTCCTCGAGAAATGTTACATTCAGAAGTTTTGTCTTCAAGTATTGTCCAAGCCACAGCCAGATGCTGAAGGTAAATTTAAAGTATTAGAACTGAGGGAGTTTCGTTTTTCAAGGCCCTTGAGGGAATTTGTGGAGAACAGCATTATAAATAATGGTCTATGCTTATTTAAAACTCAACGCCTCATAAAACATATTGTCCAGAAGAGAATGGTATCCAACATAGACTTGTGTAGAAGGTATCATAAATTTAAATGCCAGGACTCATCTCTTTTCACCTGGCAGCCCAATCCTAACATAAATTGCTCATTAACCTCAAACTTCTGATACAAAGGTTTGAGAAGTTAGTTCTCAAATGCTCAAACTTAGGCTGGCTAGTACTACTATTACATCAGAGCCACTAAGTCAGGGGTCCCCAAGTTTTCTGAACCTGCAGCTACCTTTGGAATTCTGATGCAGGGTGGCAGGCATGATCACAAAATGGCTGCTGCAGGAGATGGAGCCAACCACAAAATGCCAGAGAGCAAGGTTATATATAGCGCGGATAGAAACTCTTCAACATTTCAAGCAGATGCCGCTTAATCTGCACAGCCCATCTGCTGGGCAAAAAGCCTCACCTAGCTCCACCCAGGCATCAGCGAGCACCATGGTACCCACAGTCACCACACTGAGGACCCCTTCATAGTCAATAATAATGAACTAAACCAAGAGAGCCATCTCTCCCCCACTACAGACCCACAAGTTACTATGTGGGCCAGCATTGGGGGGGGGGGGGTCTATAGCAGGAGCCATCTCATTGCAATGGGTAGATGTTCTAGTATTCATCCCAAACCCTATGGTTTAACTGTAGAGTTTTGGGTGAATCCTAGAGCATTGCCCCAGTATTATGCTGTCATTTCTGGGTTTACACTAGAAGGGATGCCTTATGTTGCCTAGCCAGAGTATACATATGCACTAGGAATGTGCATGTGTGGATATGACTCCTCCAGTTGTAAACCAAGTCCACCCTGTAATAGTGCCACATGAGGAAACAAACGTTCCTTCTGCCACCCCAACTCCTTATCTAGGAAGCTGCTAGCCAAAGCAAATGAACATCACCTCTACCAGAATGACATACACACAAGTAATAAGGGATCTGTAACTAAATGGGGAACACCCCTGAAACTCTGGAAAAAAGATTGTGGTATATCGATTCAGTAAAAATAAGAAATATAGATTATTCTGGGGAATAATGCAGACATATGGGTAGGGGAAGGTCCAACCTGAGTCCAACACCAGATGGGACCAAGCATCCAGGCATCAATTAAAACTCAAAGGGGGAAAAGCTGAGTTGGGTGTGGCACAAAGACAGACAGAGAGACAGGCAGGAAGGCAGGCAGGCAGAGCTTTTGAGAGTCAAAGCCAAGAGTATGAGATTTGAGAGTCAAAGCCAAGAGGCAAAATATTATTTTTCACTGAGGGATTCAGAGGCAATAAACACACAAGTAGTGAAGGAAAACAATTTTATTGAAATCTCTCTGGTAATGTACAGAAAAGAAATAAACAAGCCATAAAAATAAAAACAGAGGATATTCTCTTGTGATCCTACTGCTAATCAAAAAAAGCTGAAGAAGACAGTGGGCAGAGTCCAAGAAAGGGTAGAAGAGCTCAGCACTGCTCTGCAGTCCAGCCTGAGTGGAGATTCAAATGACAGAGTGGCTCCCAGGGACTTATATGCTATTCTAGATCTTCACCTGCATGCATGTGTGTGTGTTATTCCCATAACTTACCTTGGAGTGGAGTAATACATCCCGAAGACAACTGTTAACTGGGGCAGGGCAGCAAGTGTCTAGTACAGATACTCCCTACATTCCAATACCAGATGCAACAACTTAACATATAAAGAACCCATTCTCAAAGTGTAATGACAAGAGATAAGTGACTATTAAGGAAGAAAAAAATATTTTTTAAGAGAGAACATCTTCAGTGTCAGTAACCTCTGAAGGTATAGGAAGCGAGAGGATTGTGAAGCCAGTCCATAAAGTATTTGAGGGAGGGGGAGCCAAGAGACAAGTATGGAAGGAAAGATGTGGAAGGAAAGTTTAAAAGACAAGAATGTTGCCTTCCCTTCCCCAGATCCATGTCTTTTTGCAACCTCAGATCCTCTGTCTTCCCAAAGTCAAAGACATGGATGCAACATTTTGGGCTGAAGCTTTGTCACTTACTGCCCAATGCATCTGGAACTAGAAGAGTGCATTTCAAACTTCCCAAGCTGACAATATAAATGGAAATTGTTCTTTTGTGTCATTACTGTGATTTTCTGAAACATTAATACAAATCTAGGATTCTTAGGAATTATGAAACGCTACCCTGCCCCCCCCCCAAAAAAAAATCCATACTGTTTTTTGTGTTTGGGTGCTTACTGTCAGCAGCAGCGTCTTGTTTTTCTTTGATTCTACTGATTCCCCAGACAGTGGCACTTCTCTCTCCCAATCAGATTCTTGTAAGGGATCAGGAGGTGAATGCTCACAGCCAATCACCTTTGGAGGTAAGCCCCCCAAAAAGTGGAAGAAGGAGCCCCCTCCTCCATCCATGCCACCCATTGCCAGCAAAATCAGCTTTGGGGGCTTTAAAAATGATATTCTTGGAGCTGACGTGTGACTCTGATCAAAGTGGTGAACCCAGAGACTATTGTAAACAAACATACCATGTACCTTAACCCTTGGACTCCATGCCCTGCCCTCCCCTGCCACCTCCTCATCTTCCAGGAATTCCTTAAATAGTTGTAGTACTAATTCCTAAATAAGGTACCCCTACAGTGGATGCCTACTGTGGAGAAATGTATCTCAGAGCAATTGGATGATTGATTCATCACATCCAATCACACACATGCTCTTTTTAAATAAAATGTGAACTATTTTCAAATATTTCAGTGATGAGGTTGGTGGAGATTTTCTGCAAAGGAAACTTTCCTTATTTAATGGAAGGAAACAATGGACCAAAATAAAAGAAAGGAAAATAAAAGGAAGGAAACAAAATAAAAAAGACTCATTTAGGAAGTGGAAGGAGGGCCTTATAACCAAAGAGGAATATAAACAAATAACTAGTGCTTGTAGGGAGAGTGTTAGGAAAGCTAAAGCTCAGTATGAACTTAGGCTAGCAAGTGATGCTAAACGCAACAAAAAAGGGTTCTTTTCCTATGTACAGAGTAAGAGTAAGAATAAGGACAAGATAAGCCCATTGCATGGACCGGAAAGTGAAATTGTAACAGGAGTTGAAGAGAGGGCAGAACTCCTCAATTCCTACTTTTCCTCAGTCTTTTCTCATGAGGGAAGTGGTGCTCAACATGGCATAAACAGAACATGTGATGAGGGAAGGGATTTGCAGCCTAGAATTGGCATTGGGGTAGTGCACAAACACCTGGTTTCTTTAAATGAAACAAAATCCTCTGGGCCAGACGAATTGCACCCAAAGGTACTCAAAAAACTTGCAGATGTAATTTCTGAACCTCTGTCCATTATTTTTGAAAAGTCTTGGCAAACAGGTGAGGTGCCAGAAGATTGGAGGCAGGCAAATGCTGTCCCCATCTTCAAGAAGGGGAAAAAGGAGGATCTAGGTAACTACTGACCCATCAGCTTGACTTCTATACCAGGAAAAGTGTTCGAACAAATCATCAAGCAGTCAGTCCTTGAGCATTTAGAAAGGATGGATCTGATCACTAAGAGCCAGCATGGGTTTCTCAAGAATAAGTCATGTCAGACTAATCTTATCTCCTTTTTTGAGAAAGTGACTACCTTGCTGGATCAGGGGAATGCTGTAGACATAGTTTATCTAGATTTCAGTAAGGCTTTTGATAAGGTGCCACATAGTATTCTAGTTGACAAATTGGGAAAATGTGGTTTAGATCCTATTATTGTTAGGTGAATCTGCAACTGGTTGACAGATCGTACCCAAAGAGTGCTAGTTAATGGTTCCTCATCCACTTGGAGAGAAGTGACTAGTGGAGTTCCTCAGGGATCTGTGCTGGGCCCTGTGTTGTTCAACATCTCTATAAATGATTTGGATGAAGGAATAGAGGGGATGCTTATTAAATTTGCAGATGATACTAAATTGGGAGGGGTAGCAAATATGGTAGAAAACAGAGTCAAGATGCAGGATGATCTTGACAGGCTGGAGAAGTGGGCTAGAACTAATAAAATGCACTTCAACAAAGACAAATACAGAGTTCTGCATTTAGGTAGGAAAAATCAAATGCATAATTATAGGATAGGGGAGACTTGTCTGAGCAGTAGTGTGTGTGAAAAGGATCTTGGCGTCTTAGTAGATGAAACACTGAACATGAGTCAGCAGTGTGATGTGGTAACTAAAAAGGCAAATGCAGTCTTGGGCTGAATCAACAGAAGTATAGTGTCCAGATCACGCAAAGTGATGGTATCGCTTTACTCCGCTCTGGTTAGACCTCAACTAGAGTACTGTGTTCAGTTTTGGGCACCACAATTTAAGAAAGTTGTAGACAAGATGGAACGTGTCCAGAGGAGGGCAACAAAGAGGGTGAGGAGTCTGAAGACCAAGTCCTATGAGGAAAGGTTGAAAGAGCTGTGTATGTTTAGCCTGAAGAGGAGAAGTCTGAGAGGGGATATGATAACCATTTTCAAGTACTTGAAGGGCTGTCATACAGAGGAGGGTGCTGAGTTGTTTTCTGTTGCCCAGGAAGGTAGGACCAGAACCAACGAGTTGAAATTAAATCAAAAGAGTTTCCGTCTAGACATTAGGAAGAATTTTCTAACAGTTAGAGCGATTCCTCAGTGGAACAGGCTTCCTCGGGACAGGGATTTTTTTTAATGCTGGTGGCAGGTACTCTCCTGCTGGGCTGCCACCATTTCCCCCCATAGGAATCAATGGAAAGAAGTGCACCTGCACTGAGATGCATCTTCTTTGGGGGTCTATAAAATCAACCCCCTTTGATCATTCCACTTGAAACTTAGAAGAAATGTAGATTAGAGGGAGGACTACGTTCTGTGCAAATTTGGTGGCATTTTTTTTTAAAAAAAACAGCTGTTCTAGACCCTGAAATCATTTCTCCACTGTTGTTGTTTGCCATTAAGTCATATTTGACTTATGTTAACCGCTGGTGGGGTTTTCATGATGAGAAACATTTAGAGGTGGTTTGACTTTGCCTGCCTCTGCATCACAGCCCTGGCATTCTTTGGTGGTCTCATGTCGAAACACTTGCCAGGGTCGACCCTGCTTAGCTTCTGTGATCTGACGAGATTAGGCTAGCCTGGGCTATGGCCAAAACATTCCAGAACCCAGAAAAAAAACCCCACAAACTTGAATCCCAAACTGGTAACATCCTACCATAAAATCAGCAATCACAATCAGTGTTTCCTCCCAAATACCAGATCTGAAATTATAACATTTTTTCTTAGAGGACCCACACCTTCCTGGTACAATCTCTCAGAAGAGGGTGGGGGGCTCTTATGCCTATACATATTATCTAGGGCTGTTGATTCGGTTCGGCCCGAACTGAAAATCAGCCGAATTTCCCCTGATTCGGTGGTTTTTAGTTCGGGAGGAACCGAACTCAAAACTGGCGGGCAACCGGGGAGCCGAATTCAGCGAGTTCGGGAGTTCGCGAATAAATCCGGCAAATTCGGGGCCGTCAGTAAGCAGCATAACAGTCAGTAAGCAGCATTCTCCTCCCCCGGCCAATCGGTGGGCAAGCTGGGTCTTCTTCTGGCCAATCAGTCAGGATTGAGTACTGGAGGAATCAGCTGATGTGCGGCCCGGCCAGGGAGAGAGAGAGAGAGAGCGAAATCCTCGTGTGTGTGTGTGTGGGGGGGGTGGTGTGCACATTCGCTCCTTTCTGTGGCTGCAGGGGGTGTATTTTTTGGGGTACAGACACAAAACTTTCAGTGGAGCTTCAGATGAAGCTTCTTAAGATACCCCCCAAGTTTTGTAAACATTGGGTCAGGGGGTCCCGAGATATGGGCTCCCCCCTTTTTCTTTCCATGGCTGCAGGGGGCGCATTTTTGGGGGTACAGACCCCAAACTTTCAGTGGAGCTTCAGATGAAGCTTCTTAAGATACCCCCCAAGTTTTGTAAACATTGGGTCAGGGGGTCTCGAGATATGGGCTCTCCCCCTTTTCCCTCCCCCTTTTTCCATTTATGTGGCTGCAGGGGGTGCTTTTTTGGGGATATAGCCCCCAAACTTTCAGCATAGCTTCAGACAATCATTCTTAAGATACCACCCAAGTTTTGTAAAGATGGGTTCAGTGGGGGCAGAAATATCGCCTCCCCCCTTTTCTCTTTCCGTGGCTGCAGGGGCGCATTTTGGGGGGGTGCAGATCCCAACCTTTGAGCGGAGTTTCAGACAAGTGTTCTTAAGAGACCACCCAAGTTTTGTGAACATTGGGTCAGAGGGTCCCGAGATATGGGCTTTCCCCTTTCCCCTATTGGGATGAATGGATCAGCCGATCCTGTGCATCTCCAGAGCAAAACGTCCCATGCCTAATTGGAATCATCTTGGATTACAAGTCCTCCCCAGCCCCTCCTGATGGAACAGAAGACAGCCACAGTAAGACCCCTTTGGGGGCTTTAATCTATAATTTTTCTCCTGTGTATGTGTGTGTGGGGGGGGGGAAGCAGAGTCTGTGTGTGTGTGGGGAGGGAGCAGTTTCTGTGGGTGGGGGGGAAGCCAAAGGGGGCTTTCGTCGGTTCTGCCTGGGGTGTGTGTTCCCCCTCGAGTCTCTCGCTCCCTGGTTTGAGGGGGGAGGTTTCAGTTGTGTGTCTTCTGGTTTTCCCTGTTGCAAAGGTGTTGTTTTACAAGGCTGGGTTGCTTTGCAGTTGCTTTGCAAACGTCTCAGCTGTTGTCGGGGCTGGGAGCTTTGTGCGTGGGTGGCACGCTCTGCTGAGAGATGCACATTAAGGGTGGGGGGACCCCTTTCAGGGCCCATATCTCAGCCCCCCCCTGACCCAATCTTTACAAAACTTGGGGAGTCTTTCAATAAACGTCCTTTGAAGCTCTGCTGAAAGTTTGGGACCTCTAACCCCAAAAATGGCCCCCCAGAGCCGCGGAAAGGCGCGATTGTGTTTTTAATTACTTTATTCAGCTGAATTTTTTTCCCGAACTTTGAATTCCCGCCGAATTGAACGGACCCGAAGTGGGGGAGTTCGGACTTCGGCATATCCCGAATCTAAATGGGCCGAATTTGGCCGAATCTGAACAATACCGAATTTTTTTTAAATTCAACAGCCCTAATATTATCTAACAACTTCTCGTCTCTGTAGAGCTTTTTGCTTGGCTAGATTGAATGTTAACCCTTCTATGGTAATGCAGGGCAGAATTCTGAATATACCATACTCAGACAGGATCTGCCCTTGCTCTTCTGGCTCTATTGACTCATTAGCCCATGCCCTTTTGGAATGCTGCTTTTACGAGGAACTTCAATCGCACTATATTTCCCCCCTTTTAATATACAAATCCAATGCCTCTGTGACTGACATGCCTTTTTACTAAGTGATAGGGACCCTAAGGCTACATTGTCAGTGGCAAGATTTGTTTCAGTCCTTATATCCCTCCAACACTAGACATATGCTGCTCAAGATCAATTGATCAAGGAGCTTCTAAGGGATAAAAGGAAAGAACAGTTAATCTAGAGAGCCTACGCCTGGGCAAATGGGGAATGTCCTGATGGTGGAGGCAGATGTTTTTAAATTTGTTTTTAATGTGTTTCCTTCTGTTGTTTAAATGTTTGTTTTATCAAATTGTTTTTATACAGTTGGTGCCTGCCTTGGGTCCAGGGAAAATCAAGATAAAGGCAGGAGTATAAATATTTTAAATAAATGAATAAATATTAGAATAAAAAATACAGTCCACTTTGCTAGCATTCCCTCAGCTACTTAAGTACATGAATGTAGTGTGCCAAGCAACACCCACCTCGATTTTTCTCCTGGAAAAAAATATCCATTTAACATATGTCGCAAAGGTGAAGGGCACTTAATGTGTATACCATCTCACTGTTAGACAAAAGACACAGTCAAACAAACTGCAAGTTTTGTCAACAATGAGTTATGCATTGGTATGAGCTAACACAGGGGAGTGATTTTCATGAATATTTTTGTAAGTGTCAAAAGAATTGCCCCCCTTGAGGAATTTTTTGGTAATTGCTTTGAAACAGCATGAAATGATTTGCCTATTAACAACACATCACATTTACCCTGAATTAGGGCTGTCGATTTAGTTCGTCCTGAACCAAAAAACTGCCGAATTTCCCCTGATTCGGCGGTTTTTAGTTCGGATGGAACCGAACTCAAAAAAGATGGGAAAACGGCGAGCCGAATTCAGTGAGTTCGGGGTGTTTGGCAAATAACTTCAGCAAATTTGGGGTTCAGCGCAGCAGCATAACAGTCAGTTAGTAAGCAGCATTCTCCCGCGGCCAATCGGTGGCCAAGCTGGATCTTCTTCTGGCCAATCAGTCGCGATTGAGTGCATGAGCCCAGCTGCTGCACGGCCCGGGGAGAGAAAGAGAGAGTATCTGTTTGTGTGAGAGAGATCCCCCTTGGGGGGGGGGTGCATGTGCACATTCCATGGCTGCAGGGGGCGCATTTTTGGGGGTAGAGCCCCCAAACTTTCAGCATAGCTTCAGAGGACCCTTCTTGCAAGAACCCCCAAGTTTTGTAAAGATTGGGTCAGGGGGGGCTGATATGGGCCCCGAAATGGGTCCCCCCTCCTTAATGTGCATCTCTGACAATGGGGGTTTGCAATTAGCAGAGCTTGCCTCCCACGCCCGAAGCTCCCAGCCCTGACAAACAGCTGAGCTGTGGGGAGCAAGGGCGGGGCAGGTGCGAAGAAGATGGAACAGAAGACATCCACAGTAAGACCCATTTTGGGGCTTTTCTCTATAATTTTTCTCGTGTGTGTGTGTGGGGGGGAGCAGAGTCTGTGTGTGTGTGGGGAGGGAGCAGTTTCTGGGGTGGGTGGGGGAAGCCAAAGGAGGCTTTCGCCCATTCTGCCTGGGGGTGTGTGCCCCCTCGAGTCTCTCTCTCCCTGGTTTGAGGGGGGGGGCTTCAGTTGTGTGTCCTCAGGTTTTCCCTCATTCATAAGATCGGTTAGGTCTATTTTGATGCTTGCTCAAAACTGGTTTTCAAATTGTGACTTAAATAATGCATTTGCCTGGTCCCGAGTCCGATGCAAAAGGGGAAATTCCACCCCCTCCTGCTCCTTATGCATAGCTAGAGTGCCTCTGTCCCTTTCCATGGTTTGCAAACTCCCAGGCGTCACATGTTGCTTTGCATGGTTGCAAATGTGTCGCTTTGCATGGTTTGCATGGTTGCAAACGTGTTGCTTTGCATGGTTTGCAAACTTCTTTGCACCTGCCCCACCCTTGCTCCCCCCAGCTCAGCTGTTTGTCGGGTCTGGGAGCTTCGGGAGTGGGCGGCAAGCTCTGCTAATTGCAAACCCCCATTGTCAGAGATGTACATTAAGGAGGGGGACCCCTTTCGGGGCCCATATCTCAGCCCCCCCGACCCAATCTTCACAAAACTTGGGGGTTCTTGCAAGACGGGTCCCCTCAAGCTACGGTGAAAGTTTGGGACCTCTACCCCCAAAATGCCCCCCCGGAGCCGCAGAAAGGCGCGATTGTGTTTTTAATGGCTTTTTTCAGCTGAATTTTCCCCGAACTCTGGATCTCATGCCGAATTGCACAGACCCGAAGTGGGGGAGTTCGGACTTTCTGCATTTCCCGAATAAAAACGGGCCAAATTTTGCCGAATCCGAATTTTACTGAATTTTTTTTTCAACGTCCCTACCCTGAATGACCATAATTTGCCCTCTGTGAACTCAGGAAAAAACCAATATCATATGATACAGAATTTCTAAATGTCTAGGATCACAAGTTTGATTAATCCACAAAGTACTGCTCATTCCCTGGCTGAGAATCATATGCCTTCAGTAATATCAATATAATTTTATGTGATGAGAGCTGGTGTGGCATAGCGGATTGAGCGTCAGACTAGAATCCTGGGAGACCGGGAATCCCCACTTCTACCATGGGAGCTCACTGAGTGACCTTGAGTCCATCAGATTACCATTCTAAACTGGATGTCATCCGTTGTTGGCCCATTTCCGAGTAAAGTGATACAGAGATGGGTGTTTCATCCAGCTCATTTCAATCCATCTATGAGCTGTCTTGAAAGCACTCTGAAGCACTCTGGCCATTTGAAACAGTGCTGCTTCACCCCCCTTTTCTGTGGTGCATTCTTTTTCACCCTTTTTGAGGGAACATTCTGAGATGTGCGCTACAGCATCGTAGCAATCCAATACATCTGAATGCTGGTGATATAGCACTGAATTTGCTAGATCATCAGCACTGGGATGCACTGAATGGCTATAGTGCTATAGCACAAATTTCAGAACATTAAAAAAAGAAAAGAAAAAAACTCGCTGTGGGAAAAGGTGTGTGGGGGAAAGTGATCCTTTCGGAACTGCTCCAGACATTTTAAACAGCACACTGCAGCGATTCAGAAGCACACAGGAACAACTGAAAATGGGAGAAAGCAGTTTTCCTAAAAACGGCGGAGTTTTGGGATGTCAACGGGACATAAGCTGAAAAGGTAAAAAAAAAAAAAATCTGTTAGCAGCCTGGAGCCAAAACAGTTATCCCTGAAATGACACACAAAAATATCCATTAGCAACTGGCTGCTAAAATGGATTATAAGGGCAGTTTGAAAGGGGCCATAGTCTCACCCTGACCTACATCATAGGATTGCTGTGATGAAATGGAGGAAGGAAGAATGATGTCCTAATAGGGGAGAAAAGCAGAATATAAATGAATGAATGTAAATGCATGTAATGTCAGATCTGATTAGTAATGAACTACCATGCTGTTACTGTGTGATCCCTGGTTGACCAGAATCAATCTCGGAAGAATCCTTAACCTGAAATAAAATGGTGTTGAAGTAGAAACAGAAAATTATAATAACAAAAAGTAGAACCACAAACAGACTGACATTATTCTCAATTAAAGGATCTTCCAGGAAATATGTTTAGTTCCCCAAAAGCAGTACAATTGATGCAAAAGTTGTTAGGAACTTCCAAACATCTGTGCTGTAATAAGTCTCTATGTTCCCACAAGCTGTTCCCTCAAGTTTTCAATATTCTTTCAAAAAGCTCCCAGCTCTCCCCAACCACTTTCATGAGTGCTGGGATAAAATAAAATATCTAATACATAACGACAGCTATGGGAGGGTGCAATTGTTAAAGTATAAAAGGTAAAAAAAAATGTTCTAAAATCGGAGGTATATGAGAAGAGCAGGTCAGTCTATATGGTTTGCTGTAAGTGGCCATACACCATTCTAGCTAGGCTCTGAGACAATAATTAAAAGTCAAGGAAACTAGATAGTGATGCATTAAACTGGGGTCATGTGACCATAGAGCATCTTACAAAATGGAAGACCATCGCCATGCTCTTTCGGCCTTGTTTTCTCATATGTAGAATCATAGAATCATAGATAGGGTTGCCAGGTCCCTCTTCACAACCAGCAGGAGGTTTTTGGGGTGGAGCCTGAAGAGGATGAGGTTTGGGGAGGGACTTCAATACTATAGTGTCCAGTTGCCAAAGCGGCCATTTTCTCCAGGTGAACTGATCTCTATCGGCTGGAGATCAGTTGTAATAGCAGGAGATCTCCAGCTAGTACCTGGGGGTTGGCAACCCTAATCATAAAGCTGGAAAAAGGCCATACAGGCCATCTAGCACAACTCCCTGCTTAATGCAGGATCAGCCTAGAGCATCCCTTACATGAGCAAGTTCCCTAAATCTGGATTGGGGAAGGTTCTTGCCAAAACAGGCAGAAAAGTTTAAAAGGTGGAATCTTCCTTTGTTCTTTGTTCAAATGTTTTGCCCAAATGCTGCAACTACATGCTGGAACCCAGACTGCTCTGCAGCAGAGCACTAGGAGGTCTGGGGTGTGTTTGCTCCATGACAATCATGTGGGCCATCAGAAGTAACTGTCTTGTAATGTAACTCAGCTAGACTTATTTCCCGCATCTCTGTAACCGCTAGCCTTGATAGGGATTTTCCATGTATGTGCTCTAGGGCTGTTGGGGGAAAAAAATTGGGAAAATTCAGGTTTGGGTTTAAATGGCCTTTTTTTATTCGGGCAAACCCGAATGCCAAATTCCCCTATACTGGTATTGGTGGGAATTCAGCTTTAAATTCGGGATTGCTGAATAATTCGGCCATTTAAACCCATTAAATGCATTTCGTGGCTTTTCGCGGCTCTTGGGGGGCATTTTTGCTGATATAGGTCCCATATTTTCAGGGTAGCTTGAAGGGACTTTCCTTGCAAGAACCCCCAAATTTGGTAATGATTGGGTCAGGGGGTCCGGAGTTATGGGGTCTGGAAGGGGTCGCCCCTTCCCCCATAGGAATGCATTGGAATGCAAAGAAGAGTCACTTCAAGCTACCGTGAAAATTTGGGACCTCTACCTGCAAAAATGCCCCTGCAGGAGCCTCAGAAAGATGTTGCTAAAAAGCCGGATATTTGGGAATGGCTAATTTGGCTTTGCCAACCTCCTGTATTTTGTGGACTCTGTAAACCCAAACCAGAAATATACTGAATTTGCATTCATTCGGTATTTTTCCACTTCGGTTTTTACTGAATCAACAGCCCTAATGTGCTCTAGCTTAATATTTAATAATCAAGTTTATTTCCTGTTTAAGAAAGCAGATTGTGGTTCCAAGCCTATTCATGTGCCTAGACCACTTGCAAATGCCAAGAACACACATGCACCCGGGTGTGTGTGTGTGTAAAGTAATTGGAAAGCTCTGCCCTTTGTATTTGCTCAGATGCAGCCTCACCAGGGACCCCCAAGGCACTGGTCACATGACAGGCTGGGTTTAATCACTTATAGTGATGGCACACAAAGAGGAAACATGCTTTTACATGTATGCAAATATGGACCACACATGTGAGAACAGACAGACCCAGGGCGGGTTTGTGACAGAACCAAACCTGGGGAGCTGCTATTTGCCACACTTGGAAACTCACACATAACCTATGAGGACATGGAAGTTTCATCCATGGCTCAAATAGCAGCTTCCCAGGGCTGTTTCAGGTTAGGAGAATGGGGCAGGAGGGAAGCTTATGCCCTGTGCATCATGGTCCTATGTGCACCTAAGAATTAAGTTTAGAACATAGAACACCAAGAGCATGTTTGTCAACAGGACCAAAGTGGATTTTGAGACTAACCAAGAAACAGAATATGACATGTTTCAGACAGATTTTATATATTCAGTAATAATATTTATATGCTGCCTGCTGAATCCACCATTTACTGTCTTCCATGTTAGGAAAAGTTTGCCATTCCTCTCAAAGGGGGAAAATACAGCGCTGAAATTTGTATCAGTGGGGCACAGCCTGGTTTCCAACCTTGCCATTGGGTAACCTTACTGTTCACTGTTAAGAATCCCTCAGAATGGTGAAATTTATCTTTGCGTACAGAGTACACATTCTGAATTGCACATTCCAGAGTACAAAGGCTGTGTTTACCTGGCCTGAAATGATTTTGGGGGAGCATTATTTTGCCCATAGTGGAACCCCACATCACCTTCTCTAGGATACACATGGCCAAATAGCACTCCTAATTGCCCAAATATCACACCCTTGGACAGTCTGGGAAAATGGCATCGGGGTGGAGGTGGGGCTAAAATCCATTATTCATGTGTGCTGTGGGACTGATCCAATTCAGGGACTTCATGCATGGAAATTGAGGATAATCTGCAATCCATGTCTGATTTACACAGGGTGGGGAACTCATACTCAACCTATGTATGTTGTGATATGCAAATCGACCTTTGGGACAAGATGTAAAAGCCATCACTCTCACCACCTATCATAAAAATGCAGTTCTGGGTTACCTTTATGTTTGTCTATGTTTGTGGGCTGCTTGAACACAAGACCTGATACATTTAACTGAATATATTTTAAAGGAGCTTCCCATTATGTAAAGACATTGCCCTTCCCTGAACCAAGGATGACTAAATGAAAGGCCTGGCCATTAAGCAGAGTGCTGATGCCAAGGGATTTATGTTCAAAGGATTCCTTTTCACTCAAATCTTGTAGGTCTTGAACTGACACTGCACACCACTCATCACTTCCATTGACAGGGAAGCCACAGTATTTCGTCCTCAGTAATGACAGCAGTGGCATGTCCTGGGATGAAAGGTCTCCCAGGTTTACCCATGAGATGTCAGTTTTTCTGTGTGTCTTCATATTAGTACCCCTCTGGGGGTTATGTGAGAAGCAGTCCCAGCCCCATGAAACAGGCCTCCGAAGTGAAACACTCCCTCTTCTTTACGCCCTGGCTGCAATGTGTGACCAGAGGTCAGACTAAAAGCTGAGATTGCATTTCTTTCAGGCCAGCTAAAATTCAGCGGAACGCCAAGGTTGAAGACCAGCGAGGAGAGGGAGAAAAGAGCACATGGAGTCTACTGCGGCTGAGTGGCAACAATGGAAAGTGTAAGCCTAACCAAATGCTCTGCCCCCCTTAATGTAGCCTAACGGCTCAGACCAATCAGCCCATGAGGACCAGAAGAGAGGACCCTTCCCCTTCCCCTTCTAGCCAAAGGGAAGTGGCAGTCTTGTGGGTCTGTGCAAAAAGGAAGTGCAGTGTCTTTGTTGGATAAAAAAGAGCAAAAATCAAAATACATTTACTTATTTATTTATCTTTTTATCCCATCCTAGCAGGGCTCAGGGTGGCTTACAACAAACAATATGACAATAGTAACTTAAAAATTAAAACCACAACAGTAGATTGTGGTTTACAGATTACAACTAACCACCCTGGTTTAAAAGTAATAATGACATGACAAAACTGGTTACAACAGTCAGTGGCGGCCCAGGAGATACGAAAAGGACAGGTAGGTGGAGAGATCAGGAGGCAAAACAACAGAGGGGAGTCCCACGATCCAGGCCAGCATACGAAGTTAGCAGTACATACCGTTGCTGCCCTCAATTATAGGCATGCAAGTTCGTCAGACTCAACTGCAAATTCTTTGCCCTGTTCGTCCCCTCCCCTATCTGTTTGTCCAGCACAGTGTGTAGGAAAAAAGAATATTGATTTGTGGTTTTCATTATTGGTTTTGATCCAGCTGGGATGGGGGCCGGGGGATCAATAGCATTGATCCTTGCTATTCCATATCTAATAAACAGAAACCAGTGACTCTCCGGTATGTTTATTTTCTGTCTCCCTTCTTTCATAAACATAATTAGGTAATTTAGACATTATGAGGTTTAATAACTTCCATTTTTACTGCTTAATGGAATCCAATACTTTGCATGTAAAATCCTTGCCAAAGTAACCATAAACAAAATACACTCTCCTTTGGTTCCAACATTTTCATATATGTAAGCAGATGACCTAATCTTACATTAAGGTCACAATTGAAATAATAATTTCTTTGATTTTTAACCAGCAGGATTCACCACAGATAAAGGAGAGCCACAACTTCAATCTATTTTCCCCATTTTTTCACATGACTTTTTAATTTAATTTTTTTCCCAACAGCAAAACTGGACATCAGTGGAAGCATTTTTTTCCCATTTGGAATGAGTGAAATGTTTTTTAAGACAAGGTTTTACTCACTCAAAATGTGTAGCATGCAGATTTTTAAATATATACTGTATATATAAGACAACCTATATCAATAGAGAATGACATTTCGCCTATATACTGTAGACATAAACAACAAATTTTCAAGGATACATTTATTTGGTAAGCGTGACTGATTGTGCCCCCAATTAATCTGCTATAATGTGTATGATGATGGAGGGTTGGATCAAGACTAATATTTTTCATGGGCTCAAGGATCCTACCCCAGATTCCCTGTCCTCAAATCCTTACAGAATACTTACAGAGTGATCCGGGGTGGGGGGGAGTTAAGGAGTGCCCAGGGACAGCACAGCCTCATCACCTCCAGTGTGGCTGGTAGTGACCCAGTTTGAATGTAAAAATAAAATCCTTCCAAAGCCTCATGAAACTGCACCATAGAGTTTCACAGGGCTTCGCCACCATCTCAACAGGCGCAAATTCACGCTCGCAAAAGGAAGCATTCCCAGGATGAAAGGGCTCAGGAAGCTGCCTAAAGTCAGCCCTGCCCCCCCAGAACACCCCTTTTGCTGCCAGCAGGAGCTCCGCTGGTGCCCCTGCTTTGTGCTGCCTGCCACTCCTCGGTGCTGGCATTAGTGCCCATTTGCATGGCTAATGCCAGTGCAGAGATCACGCTGTCTCCTAAGCCGATTCCACCCCCCCTTTGTGCTCTGCCAAGCATTTATACCCATAAATTTCATTAAAATGCCAAACAGTACAATTTTATATGCTAACTAATTCTTTTCATGTTGTTAAAACAGTAAAATCCTTTTACAAGTAAATACACCCTGCACATATTTCATTTTCCAAAAATAAAATAAAAATTTGTTGTTGTTTTTTTCCTGGAGGAAAACTCAAAAAATAAATCTGAACACATTTTAGACCATACATGTCACTGCATGAAATGAGAAATCATATCAACATTTTTAGCAGAATATCCTATCTCTCTTTACTTGGCTACCATGTTCATAACATTTTCTTTCTTTCTTTCTTTCTTTCTTTCTTTCTTTCTTTCTTTCTTTCTTTCTTTCTTTCTTTCTTTCTTTCTTTCTTTCTTTCTTTCTTTCTTTCTTTCTTTTTCTTTCTTTCCTACCATGCTAATATGATTCATACAAGAATAACAACCAAAATAAAGATTTGCCTAAGGCAAAGACTTCTTAGCTTTTATATTTAGAATATAAAACGTTATTGTGTGATATTTAAGAAAGAATTTGCATGAAAAAGACCTAATAAGAAACAGCATTTTGCTCTCTTATATTTTGCTGTACAAAATTGAATTTACTCAGTATTAGCCAATATAAAGAAGCCAGAATCTACTATATTCCTAGAAGTTTAAGAGATTCTGTATTGAATGCTTCAAACAAACCAAGATATAGTTTTCATTTACATTTTCAGATGCGAAGATGGGCATGTCAGAGCCATCTTGGGGTAGCAGGTTTCTGTTTAAAAATCCAGGTATGTTCCTCAGCTCAGGATCTCTAAGGTTCACAGCCTGTGATGGAAACTGAAGTGCAGGGAAAGGATCACCCAGCTCTGTTGACCAACATCCAGCTCCTAATATGTACAACAGACCTGTATGATCCAGAGGCTTTATTCTTCCTGCCAATTGGAGAGGATGATGTTTCACAACCCTGACTTCTTCTGAACTCAAAGAAGGTGGACTAGGGTTGCCAATCTCAAGGTACTAGCTGCTATTACAACTGATCTCCAGCCGATAGAGATCAGTTCACAAGGAGAAAATGACCGCTTTGGCAATTGGACTCTATGGCATTAAAGTCCCTCCCCTCCTCAAACCCTGCCCTCTTCAGGCTCTGCCCCCAAAAACCTCCCGCCGGTGGCAAAGAGGGACCTGCCAACCCTAAGGTGGACATCATCATATCTTCTGTCTGTGCCATTTTGAGTTTCCTCTGCCAACAGTTGGTGCAACTAATGGGATTCATTTGACCTAATAGCAGATGGGGGAAGGCTCAGACTGTGGCGTCAGCAGTTGCTGAGCTACCTTGAACAATCAGGATGGTTGTGAGTAGTAACATTACCTTGCCTCCGTCACTACCATTCCATAGGTTTTCCAATGGATTTTATAGTGTAATCTCTCAGATGTGGTATGGGTTCACCACCAGTGTTGTTCTTGACATCTCCCAGCCCTTTTCAGGTCACCCAGTTCCACAGTAAACCAGGGGGGCAGTTTATGTCCCAGGGGCAGGAGTGGTCATAGAGAGGCAACCATATTGATAGCTTCAAGGAGATTCACGTTCCACATTCCCACTGAAGCTTCAGCTGAGCATGTGTTTGGTATCTTAAAATCCCTGGAGCATTCTGGAATCTTTTAGGATTCATGAGCCTCCATGGGTGGAACATTTTAACCAAACCCGCGCTCATGCTGGGTGTTGGAGCCACATTTGTCTTGGCTTTAAGTAGGTAGTGGTCAGATGATGCTTCAGGTTGAACCTCTAATCCCCAAACCAGGCCATCTTTCAGTTGCCCCGGGATTAAATCCACTGTGTGACTTATTTCATGCTATTTCATGCGTTGGGCCCAGCACAATTTGAAAGAGGCCGAAGGCAGTCAAAGAGACTATACAGCCCTGGGCTTGTCCTGGTGAGGTATCCTCGACATGGATATTGAAGTCCCCCAGAACAATCAGTCTAGGATTCTCCAGTACCACATCCAACAGTACCTCTGCTAATTGATGAAGTGTTCCCACAGGAGAACTAGGTGGCTGGTACAGAAGAAGAATGCCTAAGCTGTCTTTAGACCCTAGTCTAAGGGGCATACAGTCATTGCCAGTGATGGTTTGCACTGGAGGTCTGCAGAAGTTGAAGGACTCACGGAGGATAATAGCCACACCTCCCCCTTGGCCAATTGTATGAGGCTGGTGGAGGACAGCATAACCGGGGGCATTCATTGGGACAGACCCACCACGTTATTTCCTTCCAGTCATTTTTCTGTTAAGCGAACTAGGTCAATTTCTTCTTCCAGCAGCATCTCATAGAGGGCAGTTTTGTGCTTCACCGATCTGGTGTGCACAATATTAGTGTAGACGTGGGGGAAAGTGGGGCCTTGGTATCACCAGTCTCGGGATGCTACAGTGGTGAGACAGGCAGTGAGCATCCTTGAGCAACCTTGCCAAACACTGGCCATTTTTGAGAAATCCCACCCCCATATCTATCAGCTTCCATTCAAACATCCCATTCCAGGTAAAGATTGCACCTGACTGCTAGTAATAAACCTCCCTAACTTGTTTGAGTGACTCCTCAGTGGACTACTTTATTTATCCTTCTGAGTGAGTCCTCAGTGGACTACTTTACTTATCCTTCTGGGAGCGAGATTTTCATAATAGTGGCGATTTAGCGGCAGTGATGGTTGCGGGAGGGGAAGAAAGCTTTCGGAATGGAAGAGTTCAGTTCATTTGGATGATTTGTCTTCCCAACGTGATGCAAGTGCTCCTTTCCAGATGAACTCCTCTTGCACTTTACCTCCAATTAAACAAGACACGCAAAGAGGCCTGAGGTCATTTGGTTATTGTGCGGGTTATTGACAGCCTAGGCATGAAGAGGATTTATTTCCAGCTCTTTGAATGCTTTTCTTCTTAATCTTTACTTCTTAGGCTACTTGGAATTCAGCATGTGACTAGTATTTAATTAATCACCCTGCACTTGATGGTGCATAAATCCATCTTTAACTCAGCATGTAGTGAATTTCCCTGTCTAGGGGCAACAAGAACCTGTTGACACACCATTGCTCTGTAGGCTTGTATGGAAGAGCCTGCCATGCTCCCATTAAAACAGAAGATTAAAAGATAACCATCACATTAACAAGTCCCACCGGTTCAATTTCATTTGGGCACAAATGAAAGAAGCAAATTGCAGAGGTATAAGCAACCTCCGAGGATGAATCCTAACAATGCAATCTGAAGCAGAGTTACACACTTTGAAGTCAGTTGGAAGTCAGTGGGCTTAGAAGGGCATATATCTGCTAAGGGCTGCACTGTAAAACAAAAATGCTCACTAGGCTGGCAACTTGCTATCCATTGTTGGTAACCACAACATCATCTATCTATCATCTAAGTTGGCGGCAGCTTTATAGTACTTTACACAACCTCATTTACTCATATCTTCGGAGGAGCAGCAAGAGTCCCTCTCCTTTTCACTAAAAGGGGGGGGGGGTACAAAAATGAACAATGCAAGTAGAAAATGTTTCCTGTGATGCAGTTCTCTAAATCTGAGAAATGTTGAGGCTGATTTGCTATCTCTGTTAAAAAAAAAATTCATTTATCTTTTAACTATGATCGACATGTTGAATAGGTTTGCCAGGTCCCTCTTCACTATTGGTGGGAGGTTTTTG
The DNA here is from genome assembly GCF_029931775.1 of Euleptes europaea. Classification (NCBI taxonomy): domain Eukaryota; kingdom Metazoa; phylum Chordata; class Lepidosauria; order Squamata; family Sphaerodactylidae; genus Euleptes; species Euleptes europaea. The sequence goes on from NC_079317.1 coordinate 28,564,358, forward strand.
GGGTGAAGCCTGAGAAGGGCGGGGTTTGGGGAGGGGAGAGACTTCAATGCCATAGAGTCCAACTGCCCAAGTGGCCATTTTCTTCAGGTGAACTCATCTCTGTCGGCCAGAGATCGGTTGTAATAGCAGTCCTATGTGCCTTCAGGACAAAAGAGAAAGAGGTTGCAGAAGTTTATTTTCTCCCAGGGTTGCAAGTGCCAGGTTAGGACATTCCTGGATTTGGCAGTGAAGCATGGGGAAGGCAGGGTTTGGGGAGTGGTGGGACCTCAGCAGAGTATAATGCCAGAGTCCACCCTCCACAGCTTCCCTTTTCTCCAGGAGAACTGATCTCTGTCATCTGGAGATCAGCTGTAATTCTGGGAGATCTCCAGGTGCCACTGAGCAGTTGGCAACCCTATTTTCTCCTGCATGATATTGGCTTCTTTTACGCCAGTTCATGATCCCGCATAGCACAAGAAGTATGAAGGCAAGCATTTTTGTAAGCACTGGGTTCTGCATTCAGGTCTGGTAGGAAGAACAGATTTCAAAGACAGCATTGCAAAACATACTTGCAAAGAATGCTTAAGAAAAGGTCAGACATGTTTATGCATGTTGCATGCTACACAGAGATACAGGTTCACACAATAACATAATAAACCATGGCTTATTTAAACCCTGGCTTGTTCCACAAACCCTAACAAATCTCTGACATAACAAATCCCCATTAGTGCATGAAACACTGTTTGTTTGTTGCTTGCCTCCTGTTCTGTCTTCCAGAAGGTAGGACCTCCTCCCTATTCTACCATCTCTGTGGCCAGGCAGCCACAAGCGTGAGTGGTTCTTAACAAACAGGGGTTTGTGAATTTAGATGGCACAACAAACCACAATTAGTGCAACAGTTTGCTGGACTGACCACAGTCAGGTAGGGGTTTGCTGAAATTTGGAGTTAGTATGACGTCTGCATGAAGCCTCTCCATATGAGTGTGTGCATGAGCACTGCAGCCTTCATCTCCACATTTCTGCTCCTGTGAGATAAAAATGCTTGCATCCTATGTATTTTCTTTGTCTTGATTTACTGGCTATTTATTTGTGCATCTGATTGTTTACTTCATTTATAATACAACTTTCTCACTGAGACTCAAAGAGGATTTTTTAAAAAAGCAAAATTACAGTAGAATTAGAGAATTTCCTCCTGAACAATTCACACATTGTGGAGAATGAGAGATCTGTGGGAGCCTAGTAGTTATTAGTTTCCCATTCTCCTTTTAAAGGCTATCATTTTTTTGGTTATAGATCACGATGGGTAGCTGTGTTAGTCTGTCTGCAGCAGTAGAAAAAGGCAAGAAAATATGTGCAAAATGAACAATCCTCATCACTGAAAGGACTAGAAAGATAGGGATGCTAGGAACTTTGCGACAAATGTGTTTAGCAGCTGAGCATATTTTTTTCAACATCTGCCAGCACTTGTGATTCAAGCCTCATATCTCTTCACCTTGCAGCTGTTCAACTTGAGCAGCGCATTGACCAGCTTAGTGACTCTGTAGGTGTTGTGGTGCTGAAATTTCACTTCCATCCACCTTCTAGCCATTTCTGCAACTAAACAGTGAGTGAAATTATTCCCCCCCCCCCCCGAGACATGGATGGGGTGGTGGTCAGGCATCCCTCATTCCTGCCCAATGTTTGGATTGTAGTTTTTAGATCTTTGTAGTTTGTACATCTTTGGAGAACCAACGTGGTGTAGTGTTTAAGAGTGGTGGTTTGGAGCACTCCTCCCCACTCCTACACATGAGCAGCGTATGCTAGTTTGGTGAACTGGGCTGGTTTCCCCACTCCTACACATGAAGCCAGCTGGGTGACCTTATGCTGGTAACAGATCTGATAGAGCTCTCTCAGCCCCATGTACCTCACAGGGTGTCTGTTGTGGGGAGGGGAAAGGAAGGTGTTTGTAAGACGGTTTGATTCTCCTTAAGTGGTAGAGAAAGTCAGCATATAAAAGCCAACTCTTCTTCTTCTTCTTCTTCTTCTTCTTCTTCTTCTTCTTCTTCTCCTGTTCTGGTTTTAATTTTTTTAACGATGCTGTTGTGAGATGAAAGGCAGATGTGCAAGATAGTCTGTGATTGTTATGGAGATGGAAGGCTGAGTTGGGGTCTCAAGGACTTAGCAGAGTATGGGAAAGATACACTTCACCAGATACAGAGGGTTGTTTACAACCCCAAAGGAAAACATGCTCAATCTTTGACGCATTAACACCTCTTGATTGCAGGGTTGATGTTCTCATGAGCTGGAGCCCAGGGATCTGGCACCCAGATTGGCCAATGGCCTGTGAGCCCATATGGGAAGGGGGGACAAAAAGCAGCTGTTCCTTTATGTGTGGTGGTGTTACTGGAGGTTGTGTTGTTGCTGATTGTGATGAGAGGATAGAGGAGAATGATGAAGGATGCTTGCAGGTGCTACCCTGGGGGGGTGCACTATGCAACCACCAGCATCCAGCCTCTCTCCAAGGCTGGACCAGGTGTTCTAGGATTGTAAATAAACTGGTCAGTAATCTTCTTCCATGGCACCAAGTGAAAGGAGTAGATTATCAGACCTTGGGGTGCTGGCAAGCTACCAGAGGCAAAGGAAGGCAAGAGACACCTTTCTGCCCCCAGCTTTCTGAGAGGTCTGCACACCAGAGAGAAGAGAAAGTCTAGGGAGAAAGAACCCTTTCGTTTACAGGGGAGCAGAGCCATTCTGCTACAGACACATTGTTCTTCTTTGTGGCTGGTTTTAAAATGTGGTTTTCATTCCATCTTTTAATTTGCCATCCTCCTTGATGGCCTTTGCGAGGGCAGAAAGGCAGGATATACATTTTGTAAAATAAATAAAGGCCGCAGTGCTGTGCAAAAGGGTATGGATCCAGATAGATTGACAACCCCTGATGCTGTTCAGAAAGGCATAGGTGAACACCAAGTTGTGAAACTTTTAAAAAGAAAATGATGCAGCTTTATTTCTATACAACTAACCGCTTTTTGTTCACTCTTCATTTAAACAATTGATGGCGGAGTGGGGTGACTCAGTGAAGGGGGGTAATGAACACAAGAAGCCCCTTTGAATTTTACATGAGATTACAATATGGCAGTTTGTGTCTAGGTGTGAGGCAATCATATATATCAGGAGTAGGGTTGCCAGGTCCCTCTTCACCACTGGTGGGAGGTTTTTGGGGCAGAGCCTAAGGAGGGTGGGGTTTGAGGAGGGACTTCAATGCCATAGAGTCCCATTGCCAAAGCGGCCATTTTCTCCAGGAGAACTGATCTCTATTGGCTGGAGATCAGTTGTAATAGCAGGAGATCTCCAGCTAGTACCTGGAGGTTGGCAACCCTAATCTGGAGGTAAAACTCAGTGGCATTGATCTGGATGGCCAGGCTGGCCCAGTTTCATCTGATCTCAGACGTTAAGCACGGTCAGCTTTGGTTAATACTTGGATGGGAAATCACTGAGGAAGTCCAGGGTCACTGTGAAGAGGCAGGCAATAGCAAACCACCTCTGAACATCTTTTGCCTTGAAAACCCTATGGGTCTGCCATAAGTCAACTAAAACTTTATGACATTTTCCACCATCACCAATGTAGAATAATACACTTGTAGAAAAGTAGTTACTTAAAATAACCTTCCAAAAGATACAAGAATTTTACCACCCTCTTGTTCTCATAAATTTCTGACATGATGTGGGCATGCAGCATTTTTTCTCTTTTTTAATCATGTTCCCAGTTATTTTGCTTTTGCCTGTGCTCCCTACTCCACCATTGTCAGCAAACCCCTTCCCCCCAAATAGTTCATGACATCAGATCTGATGTCATATCAGGTCCTTTTCTATGATCTTTGACATCTAAATTTTGTTCTGCAAAGAAATGTTTTCCCTCTTTGCTGGACAACAACGTGGGAAGGCGAGCTGGAACCTTTAGCATATGAAGCATGGTAAGATTAGGTGGGGGAGAGAAAAAATGGAGATTGATATCATTTCATAAGTTGCTCTCCTTAATGAAATTCTGCCCCGTTCTTCATCTCTGGTTGTAATAAAGAGGATGAGGCTCTTTGTAGTTTATTCTAAAGGGAATAGACTTGTATTGATTTATGAGTGCAAGAGGAAATGATGGATTGCATTAGAGACTGAGATATGGAGGGAAATACCCTCCAGATAGCTTTTTTTTACCATCAAAGAGTTGAGTTGAGATTGCTTCACCTCTGTCTACTGTATGGAGAGAAAATAATCTTACTGACGCTGGTGTGCATTTGGGTTGCACACAAATCTTGAACAGTGCGCAAGGAAAGCATTGTAAATAATACTCCATTAACAATCACCTTTTGGCTTACTTAAGATTCCCTCTTTGCTTAGAATGCCAAAATAAACCACCACACTTTGCAAGTCACAGCTTTGATTGTAGTATTGATAAGCAAAGATCTGCAAAACCCACTACATAAATTCCATTGTGAATTTAATTTTCCTCTCCCCCCCAACAACATTTACTATGAAAAAGCAGTTGCTCAAATAAACTAGTTCCAACTACATCTTTGTCGTGCACAGCTATCTCAGTTAGGGTTGCCAGATATCCTGCCACCAACTACCCCTTCTGCCCGCCACTGTTCTATCATCTGCTGATGATAGAAAAATGAAGGGAAAATATGCTATTGCTGTGATGGTGTTACAGAAGGTGGAGTTATACCTCTTTAGGAATCACCATCAACTCTATGGTTTTATCATAGAGTTTCCAATGTTTACTAGAGAGGCATAACATCACTTTTGACTTTTCCCTGGAAATGACATACCATCACACCATTGGCCCTACCCCAGACTGGTAAATTAATTGACACTAAAATGGCCAATAATTCCTAGCTAAGTATCTGCTTTTTAAAAACTGCTGCTTTACACTAAATCACATTTAATTTCATTGGGCCTCTAAGGTTTTTGTCCTGATCAGTCACTACCAATTCAGACTTCAGCATGTGTGTAAAGTGTGGATGTTGTCCCCCAGTGTATATTCATTTACACTGTCTTACATTGAACCTTACATGCCCCTTTGCTATCTATCTCCCTGTATGCGGAGGAACTCTTGGAGTTGATCATGATCTTCTTTGGTTATTGTTGTCATTTCAGCTGGTGCACTGCACTCCATTTATTTATTTATTTATTTACAAACTGAATAGCACAATTCATTATAGAAATCCTTGACAGAACCCTACTGATTATTCCCTTGTTGGGAGAAGGAACCCTCCATTTCCCATTTTTAACCAAGCATTAATCCCATTGTGGAACATGGTTTAGCCTGATCTTTTCAGAGCTCAGAAGCGAAGCACTTGGATGGGAGACCACCAAGGAATTAGCTAGGCTACCAAGGAAAATGCTGCAAAGGCAGGCAATGACCAACCACTTCTCACTTGCCTTGAAGGCCCCTTGCTGGGGTCAGTGGCTACTTGATGGCACTTACGTGTGTAATCCTGTTGTCCTATCTTCAATTTACAAGGGGGCTTTAAATAAAAAGTCTACATTTTTCTTTGTGCCTTCGCCTTTCTTTGTAAAGAAAAACAAAACTTCCATACTGATATTTTCAGCAACTCTTCTGTGAGAATAATAATAATAATAAAAATATGTCTTAAACTGACATAATGTAGGACCTTCTGGTCATGTCAAAATATGGTCTTCTCTTCAGTTGTATATTAATTATTAATAATTATATTGAATTGTTTAAATTATTGTCCCTTTGTTGCCAGAAAAGCATTTGGGAAAAAAACTGTTGTTGAACTCATAGGATAAGTAAGGTATAAATCAAATATCTTACTGGATCATCAGCAGTGCAATCCGAAATACAGTTACATCCTCCTAACACATTTGTCCCCAGTGGACTTAACATGATGTAACTCTGTTTAAATACAGTGGACTTAACATGACGTAACTCTGTAAAATACTTCTTGCATGGATGTACATGAAAGTTGCCAGAAGCGATACAGGTTTTGCCAGATTTGACTGTCATTTCAAGGCTTGATTCCATTTTAATGGAGACACAAATTTCACCCCAAATTTGATACTAAATGAATTTGGGTGAAAATCTTGTTCTTGGCCATTGCTGCATTGTTGACAGAAATATAACTATTGAAGATTGCATTAGGAGGAAGTTCTAATCTCCAAAGTTTCTCTCACAGCCACGAAACAAGGAGTAATAACTCACTGCTTTGTCATCTGCTATATTTCAGGCTCGTTGACTAAATACCCTAATGTATGGCTTCTTACTTAAGAGCCTTCATTTGTTGAACAAAAGCACAGTAAATGGAACTAGTGTACACATACATTTTTCTCTTTTGACACCTGCAACACAATGTGGGTCACACTAATTAATCAAATATTTAAGCATAGCGAGCAAGTTTTCATGTCTTTGAGAGAGCAAAGAATAAGTGCCAGTAGGTTTCAGTCGATTCTTCACCAACAAGTGTACGAGAATGTGGAAATAATATTGGGAAGGACACAATGGGTTGGATCTAACCATCTGTTCTACTGAGGAAGAGACTCTATTGACCAACAAAAATGGCTACAGTGGGGATCATAGGACCTGCATATACAAAAGCAATGTGGGAAGGCTGAGGGCCAGGGCCAAAAAAGCTCTGGTCCTTGTCGAGGACAGCCACACACACCTCAGGCCGGGGACTACCAGTAAGTTATTATTCGTAAAGCGTAAAGCTCTCTGGGAGGGTGTACCAGGAGAGGCGGTCCGGTGACACTGAACCCAAATATTTATAAATGATGCTGTTGTTCAAGAACCTGGTCTACCAGAGAGGCTCTTTGTTAGGCATACCTTGTTTCTCTAATATGTTTGTTTACATCATTAGGAACAGCAAAGAGCAGATTTCTGTTTTCTTATTGTTCCAAGAAGACTTAAACACTGACTGAACTATCATCATCCAAATTTACGCTTTTTAGCAATAACACAGGGAAACAGAATAACACAGAAATCCCTCTTTAAATCATTGTATGTAAAAGATCACACTTGATGAAACAAAGCAGCTGCTTTAACATAAGGATTATTTCTTTGAGTCGGTGGGCGGGGGAGCCAGATTTGAAACCAAGATCTATTTCTGGTGAAGAAAAGGATATTAAGGCAAGTTCTCCTTGTGGTGTTACATGAGATTCCCCCCCCCCCAGTACTCCCTTTCTGTGCTTACTAACTCTGTGTTGGATTGTGGCGCTTTTTTCTTAATGCAGTTTCCTTAGTAAGGTTGCCAACCTCCAGGTATTAGCTGAAGATCTCCTGCTATTACAACTGATCTCCAGCCGATAGAGATCAGTTCCCCTGGAGAAAATGGCCGCTTTGGCAACTGGACTCTATGGCATTGAAATCCCTCCCCTCCCCAAACCCTGCCCTCCTCAGGCTCTGCCCCAAAAACCTCCTGCTGGTGGCAAAGAGGGACCTGGCAACCCTATTCCTTAAGAATGGTGGTGGAACGGGCCCACAAGTCACAGCATACACATGGTGACCCCGTAGGTTTTTCAAGGCAAGAGATGTTCAGATGCTGTTTGCCATTGCCTGCCTCTGCTTAATGACCCTGGACTTCCTTGGTGTTCTTCCAACCCAGTACTAACTAGGGCCAACCCTGCTTTGTTTCTGAGACAAGAGAAGATCAGGCTAGCCTGGGCCATCCTTGTCAGGGTTCCTTAATAATGCATCCGATGAACATAAGGACAGGGAAGTATATTGTGCAGCTCAGGTAATGTGCAAAAACATAAAACCCCAACAAGCAAGGTAATGTATTTCTTGGCTGTGAGCCTGCTTTTGGATTCTGGCTACTCAAACTTTGCTTCTGTGGTTTATATCATCCCCAAATTGCATCCTACAATTCACTTCATCCCCCCACACAATGAAAGTACTATAAGTCATGGTTAGCAGTCCGTTCATTCTATAAATTTCCTTTCTTTCTCCACAGCTGGCTGCAGAGACCTGGATATTAATCTCTATAGGGGCGGACATTTCAGCTGCAATGGATCATCTCTCTGCCACCTTCTCTTGTCTTTGCATCCCATTTCCTAAGCTCAATAATCACAGGCTGTTTGTTACCCTCTGATGGAGGAGTGGACATAGGGAAGTTTTGTTGTCAAGCAGACTTTCTTTCATTGGATTTTTGTGTTTTAAATCTTTAATGCAAATTGGACCAGAGGGAATGGCTTTGACGCCTGACTAATAGGCTCAAGACAGCTGCACACCCTTAAGAATTCCAGTGCAGTAATTTTGTTTTTGTTTTTTCCCCAGCTCCCGTTTCTCTTATGAACTTTTCAGTCTTGGACAAAATCCTTTTCTTGACTTATCCTGTGTGAAAAGTGTAAATAAATACATACAGATTTTTTCCACAAAGTATAACAAGGAAACAGATTTTGCTTTCCTATGGTGTTTGGTGCTGGTAACATGAGGAGAAAGCAATGTCAGAAAGAGAGCATCTTAGGGGAGAGCTACATGTTAGGAAGACTATTGAACTGCTCCCCAAAATGGCAGCCCTGTATCAAGAAGGACCACCTTCTCCTATATTAACGTACCTGTCCACTCTGGTCATCTTCAGGGACCCTGTTTCATGTTCCCCCACCATCTGAAGCTGGGCACATGGCAAACCGAGAAAGGACCTTGTTGGTTGTGGCAAAAAGAAAAAAAAACTTTGGAACTCCCTTCCCAAGGATATTTCATTGATTTGATACTTGTTGTGATTGAACTGCTCATTTACTCATGAGTCAAACCCATACACATGCCTTCTCTGTTGTGGCCCCCACCTTGTGGGATGACCTGCTTAAGCAGGTCAGGAAGGCTCTCATGCTTTTCTCATTCCACAAAAATATGTAAATCAGAATTGCTCAGGAGGGCATTTTTATCATGCAAATTATAATGTCATTGTTCAGGAATACCCTTTTATAAAGGGAACTGGACTGTGAACTGTGTTTAACATGTATTCAGTATGTTCATAAGTATTATGCAGTATGTATTATCTTAAGAACATAAGAACATAAGAAAGGCCCTGCTGGATCAGACTAAGGCCCATCAAGTCCAGCAGTTCACACAGTGGCCAACCAGGTGCCTTTAGGAAGCCACAAACAAGACGACTGCAGCAGCACCTTTCCACCGCACCCAAAATAATAGGGATGCTCCTCTGATACTAGAGAGAATAGGTATGCAGCATGACCAGTATCCATTCTAACTAACAGCCATGAATACCCCTCTCCTCCATGAATATGTCCACTCCCCTCTTAAAGCCCTCCAATAGGGCTGTCGATTCGGTTAGTCCCAAACCGAAAAACTGCCGAATTTCCCCCGATTCGGCGGTTTCCGGTTCGGATGGAACCGAACTAAAAAAAAGGCGGGAAAAGGACTCGCCGAATTCAGTGAGTTCGGGGCAATCACCGAATAAATTCAGCAGGTTCAGCATTCCCGAACCTGCCTTTTTCCGCCTTTAAAGACCCCCCGCGCCTTCACGGGGCTTCCCTGAAGGCGCGCGTGGGGCCCTTTAAACAGATCTGCACCTTCCAGCTGGAAGGTGCAGATCTGTTTAAAGATGTAATGTAAAACATTACAAGACTCAAGCACTGGATATGTCAGTTGACACATGCTTTACAGTTGACACATGTTGAAAGCAAATAGGCGACTGGATGGAAAAAAACTAATCCTAAAGTACCAACAGAGTGTGTGGGATGGATCCAAAGAACCACCTGGAAGGAAAATAGTTGCTAGGACTATTCTTCAAATGCAAGATCACAGATAATTTGTACAGTGTCTTTTGCATGTGGAAGGTAACCGTTGGAAGGCTACCAATCTATAAATGAAGTAAACAAATAAATCACATACAATAATGTGTACTATTTCCTTTCTTGTTTTATGACTATCATATCTTGTAGAAAGGAGGGAAAGGTCAGTGTTCACCTGCATATATTTAAAAATATTCAGATCCTAGCAGTGGAGCTGAGTTAACAGGCTTATCAGCTCAGGTTAAACACCAAAGTGATTTTCAGGCTGAACCGTGACATATTCAAAACCAGCCTTAAGCAACAGGTTTTCAGGTACTTCTGTTCCACTTAACAAGTGAAATGCTGAAACTGGATATGTGTGCAAGGACTGCAAATGAAATTCCAGTCATCGTAATGGTATTCTGTTTGTGAATCTAAGAATCGTATTTATTTTGATTCCGGTTTATAGAAAATTTGCACACCGCACGCCTGCCTTCTGCAAGAGTTCTCCTCTGGTATTTGGCACCAAGTGTTGAAAGTCAGAGACTGACTCCGATAACAATGACTGCATTTCTCTTGTGCTGTTCCAACCAAGTGTGTACAGCATGACCTAGCAAGTTCAACAGAACCCACAGGGAGCTCAAGAAGGCTCCTGTTTACTAGGGATGCCCCTGCAATATCTCTCATTCATATTTTAGCTTGAGTCAGAGGACTATATTGCCCAGTCTTGTTTCCCATTAGGGATGATCCATTGTTCTACTTTCTGACTTCTGAATTTTGTCCAGACAACTGGGCATGTGCGGTTTTCCACTCCTGCCAATTCCTTCCATTCATTTGCACATCTGTGGATCTATATCGCCTACATGCACATGCAGATTGATACAATGTTGCACACCAGCAATTGTGATTTTTTTAATGGTTGAACTGAGATTCTTTTTACTATTAGACAAGAGTTTATGTATCATTAACATATGGTGAAAATGCAACTTGCTGTAATATTACACACGTAAAACTGATAAACCATTGCCCCCGAAGCAACACACCCACACATTGTTGACATACAGGATAATGAAAAGGATAAAAATTGACTGAAGAAACAGGAAATGCAGGTGTTACTGCATCCCAGGCTAAATAAATGAGACACTCATGTGTAGTTTAAACCAGGGCTTTTTAAACTTTTTCCACTTGCGACGCGACCCCAGGTATATAGGTATATATATCAGTAAACGTTTGATTTGTATACCTATTTTATATTGCCAATTTTTTTGTGACCCCCACATTCAGTTACGCGACCCTATGTGGGGTCGCGACCCACAGTTTAAGAAGCTTCGGTTTAAACTAGGTTTTATTAATGGCTGATCTGCATAAATATTAAGCAGTTCCCTTCTACCAGCCTTTTGGGAAACCCCCAAATCAGTGCTAAACTCGGATGGAGTTGCTGTAGGTCTTGTTTCTCCTAGCCTGCACAGCAATCTATGTCGAGAGATGCTAACCCTTTCCTTGCTTATGTTAAGCCAACTCAGTTCATAAATTACAGTGAATGCATGTACCATATGTGTACAGTGTGCATTTGGTTTTTCTAGCATTTTCAAATACACTTTGGTAGTTTTACTCCTGTGTAACCTCTCTTTATTATTCCAAGGCGTTATGTTGTCTTTAACTACACATTGTCCAGACACATTTTGTAATTATTCTGCCTTTCACACCTATTAGGTCTTGGCTTTGCCTCTGTTGTCTTGACATTAGACATCAACCAGGGATACAACACTGCTCACATTCCTAATAGCTAAACGAAACTAAGGCCCATTTCAAACAGCCTTTGCAATCCGTTTTAGAGGCCAGTTGCTAACGGATTTTCTGTGTCATTTCAGACACAATTTTTTTTGGCTCCTGGCTAATGGATTTTTAAAACTTTTTCATACTATGTTGCTTGTGCCCCATTTGCAAAGTGGGCTGAGACTTTTCAAAAAACTCTTCTGTTTTCAGGTGATCTTTGCACTTCTGAATGGCTGTAGTGTGGGCACTTTTCACACTGCCATTCTAAACCTGTTGTTATTCGTTGCTGACCCAATTCCAAGTAAAGTGACATTGAGATGGGAGCTTCATACAGCATTTAAAAACCCATTTATGAGCATCTGAATGCCATCAATACAGCACTGAATTGCTGTATTGGTCTAGCACTATAGCACAAAAGTTAGAATGGTAAAAAAAAAAAAAAAAGGCCGGAAAAGAACATGCTGCAAAAAACGTGTGTGTGTGCGGGGGGGGGGGGGGGGAAGCAAAACTTTTGGAAGCGCCTCAGACATTTCAAACACAACACTACAGCGATTCACAAGCACAAAGACCTGAAAATGAAAGAAAGCAGTAAAAAAACAAAAACAACCCTGGCTCCCACTTTGTGAATGGGTCACAAGTGACTTTGTATGAAAAGGTAAATCCATTAGCAGCCAGGAGCCAAAACGGTTTTGTCCGAAATGACACACAAAAAAACTGTTAGCCACCAACCACTAAAATGTATTATAAAGGCTGTTTGAAAGGGCCATGGTGTTTGAAATATCTGCAGCACTTCTGAAAGTTCCACCTCTTCCCCCCCCCCCCCACACACACCCTTTTTGCAGAGTGTTCTATTTTGGCTTTTTTTAAAAAAACATTTTAACTTTTGTGCTATAGGGCTAGACCATTATAGCAATTCAATGCTATATTGTCAACATTCAGGTGACAGCTGCAAGCATTGAATTGCTATATTGGTCTAGCGCCATTGCTCAAAAGTTAGATTTTTTTTTAAAGCCAAAATAGAACACACTGCTAAAAGTGTGTGTGTGTGGGGGGGGAGAGACAGTGCTTCAGATAAGTCTCATAAACATATTTAAATATGCTGTCTGAAACCTCCATCCTCATGTCATTTTACAAGGAATTGGGCTGGCAATGGATAACAACCGGTTTACAATGGCAATGGGAAAGGGGCCTAAGTAAGTTTCTATCAGTACAATAAGAACCTAAGAACATAAGAAGAGCCCTGCTGGATCAGACCAGTGGTTCATCTAATCCAGCATCCTGTCTCACACAGTGACAAACCAGTTCCCCTGGAGGGTCAACAACATGGCATAGTAGGGTAGCCCCTGGCAACCAGCGAGGGGCAGGGAGGGGGGTGTCTTACCAGGCTTAAAATGAGACCTAGGCCTTGTTGTGGTGATGATGTCACATCTGGAAGTTACGTCATCCCGTCATCAACAATGAGGAAAACACTCTGTTATTTGGGCAAAAACTGTATGGTAAACGCTGTTTTTACCATAGAGTTTTGACCAAATACCAGAGCATCTCCCTTGTTGTCGTTGGAGTTTGGGGAGGGGAGGAACTTCAGTGGGGTATGATTTCAAAGTAGCCATTTCAACAGAAAGCAAACCAGGAAGAAGCCTCTATTTCTCCATCTTTTTCAGGTAAAATAAATCACCATGGAAACCAAATTATAGTGATCACTTTCTTGTTAAGGAAGGTGTAAACAGTAGGGAATCACTTTCAGCAAAAGACACACCAGCTTCATAGATCAATAGCTTTGATTTCTTATTACTAAGAAAATTGCCATATTGCTAATGATTATTTACTCAGTAAATAAAATATATACATTTATTGACTGGAAAAGGCATGAACAGTACTTGTTGAATCCATAATGCAATACGCCCTACTCAAAAATATTAATATCCTATGCTTTAAAATATATCTTATTTATTTACTTACTAATTTATTTACTTACTTCATTTATACCCTGCTTTTCTTCCCAAAAGTGGATTTCATTGTTCTGCTGGCCTCCATTTTGCCCTCATAATATTCCTGTGGCTTGTTCAGTTGCCAGCTCTCCCGGAATTACAACTGATCTCCAGACAATATAAATTGATTCCCCTAGAGAAAATGGTTACTTCGCGGGGGAGGACACTACGGCATTTTATTCTACTGAGGTCATCCCTAAACCCTACTCTCTACAGGCTCCATCCCCCAAATCTCCAGGAATTTCCCAAGCTAGAGTTAGTAATCCTACTGAGAAGTAGCAATTTCCAGCTCTTTCACCCTCTCTAACTCCAGTTCCAAATTTAGGGTTGCCAACTTCCAGATACTAGCTGGAGATCTCCTGCTATTACAACTGATATCCAGCCAATAGAGATCAGTTCACCTGAAAAAAATGACTGCTTTGGCAATTGGACTCTATGGTATTGAAGTTCATCCCCTCTCCAAACCCTGCCCTCCTCAGGCTCTGCCCCAAAAACCTCCCTCTGGTGGCAAAGAGGCACCTGGCAACCCTATCCAAATTCCACCTCATTACATCCCTTAATGCCTGCCCTAGCAGCCAGGACTACCTTCGTGGGCCCGGCTCTACCCCTCCCTGTCAGCCCTCCCTGTCTCTGAGTATCTCATCCACTCTCATAGCTACCACAAATGCTCCTCATCCTTATCCCAGTCAGCTTACCCAAGACCAGAATCCCTCCCCCACCTCGCGGCTGGGGATAACCGGCCCTGGCCCTCTTCCAGGATGGATGCCTCTCCTGCCTGAACTTTTGCCACTACTGCTGCTTACTCTTTTGCTTCTGCTGCTGATCCATTATATCACACAAAGATAGGAGTCATAGGCTGAGACTTGCAACCAACAGGAGGGTTGGGAGATGGGGCCATAGGGGGCACGTGTGTGACATCACCAATGTTACCATGTCACTTTCAGGTACTACCCATAAGTGACAATGGGTAGATCTAGGAATTGCCACTAACTCTATGGTAAAACCACCCAGAGGCTGGTGGATTTCCCTCCCCCCCATGATTTCTGTATGGCTCAGAGTGGTGGTAGGCAACAGTCATCATCAGCAGGAGTCTTCCTGCCATAGTGGGACCCCTGGCAACCCTACATAAAGAGGAGCAACAGTTTAGTGAGTGTATATACCAACCCATTGCTTTCAGAAACTTTAAGCAGGCTTAAAATGGCTCTCTGTACCTGACCACATCTTCCCAGCATCTTTTGTGACAGCTGACATGGTAAGGTTCTCTCTCTATTACATAGTTGGCACCTTAGGGTTGTATTTAGTTTTAGAGGAAGTCAAATTGCATTTCATGCTTTTTCTTTGGCAAGTGCTAAGATCCATGGCTGTTATGACTCCTTCTGGGAAAGATTGCCATAGCTGTAGGGCACCCTCTGAAGTATGACTCAGCCAAGCATTTGCTCATTCTTGCCTCTGAGGTGTGCAGGAGCAGACTGTGACCACCAGATTAATACTTAGCCTGAAGCCTCAATGGAAATAGTCAATCCCTGTAATTTCCTCAAAATGTAATAACGATCTATCCTTTCATGTTACTATTAAGCAGTATTTCGCACAGACAGTCGCTGCTATTAAACTTGCTTGTCCGAGGAAATTGATATATGTGAGTGATATATGAGTGTGTATGTTAACAACTTTTTGTCCTGGAGTTTCAAAATCTCTCTTCCTCTTCACTGCCTGTAATACCTAGCGATGGCTAAAATGCTATTTGTAGCTTTCAGAGGTTATTCTGTCTTAAATGGAAAAAAAAACTGCACAATGCAGGAAAAGACTGTGGAGCCCCAAAGAGTATGAAACTATGTACACAAAAATCTGTCAATGCGACCAAGTGTAGTGGCGGAAAGTGCCATCAAGTCGGAACCGACTTATGGCGACCCCATGGGGTTTTCAAGGCAAGAGGTGTTCAGAGGCAGGTGCCCATTGACTGCCTCTGTGTAGCAAACCTGGTCTCCCATCCAAATACTAACCAGAGCTGACCCTGCTTAGCTTCTGAAATCTGTCGAGACAGGGCAAAAATTTAGTTTGCAATATTCAGAATGTCTTAGTGTTTTACACTAAAGTTAAGCCATGCAGTAGATCTTGGGGGGTTCCCTGCTGCTCTGCTGCCTCTAGGTGCAGACTGGGAGGCAACAATGGGCCAAATTAATTGTGGAATGAGATCCAGTCCAGGAGAGTTTCATGCAGTGCTCAGGTTGGCCGCAGCTTTGACAGGCAAGTTGCACGACTCACACTGTGCACACTCTTACCCCAGCAGGTTGCCAGCTCTGGGTTGGGAAATACCTGGAGATTTTGGGGGTGGGGCCTGAGGAGGGTGGGGTTTGGAGAGGAGAGGGACTTCAATGCCCTAGAGTCCAATTGTCAAAGCAGCCATTTTCTCCAGGTGAACTGATCTCTATCGGCTGGAGATCAGCAGGAGATCTCCAGCCACCACCTGGAAAATTTTGTTCATTTTGGATGCTTGTTTCCTCTGAAACTATCGATAAAGGTGTTTTTGTGATAAAGTTATGCTATGGGTGTTAGCTGAAGCTGTAAAGGGTGATATTATGTGTTGATATGTTTGTAACATAACTACTGGTGCCTACTGGTGTAATGTTGTGGTTAAGAGTGGTGGACTCTAACCTGGAGAACGGGGTTTGATTCCCTGCTCCTCCACTTGAGGGGTGGACTCTAATCTGGTGAACCGAGTTGGTTTTCCCCCTCCTACACATGAAGCCTGCTGGGTGACCGTAGGCTAGTTACAGTTCTCTCCGCTCTCAGCCCCACCTACCTCACAAGGTGTCTATTGTGGAGAGAGGAAGGGAAAGCAAATGTGAGCTGGTTTGAGTCTCCTTAAAGGTAGAGAAAATCAGGGTATAAAAACCAACTCTTCTTCTCCTTCCTTCTCCTTCTTTGATGTAAGCCACCTTACACCTACAGGAGAAAGACAAGACCTACATAATTTAAATAAATGAATAAAAAAAAGGCCACTGCATGCTTTGTTTTTCATCTCTATGACATATGTCTCTACCATATGTAAATGGACATTACCTGTAGTTTGTTAGCAGAGCACTGTATTTCCATAGTCCAGATGCAAGAAACAGATATGTGGACAACAAGTTGTACACCTCACCAATAGCAGGAACTTGTTTTATCAAATGTGTAATTATGCCATGCTTGATGTTTTTTATAGCTTTTGTTTATATTTCAATGGGATTTTTTTCCTCAGCTTTTTTCACACTCTTATTTATTATTACTACTTCCTGCAACGCCAAAGGCAATGTTCCTTCAAACATTAGTAACTGAACAATTAAATATATATATATCTAGCAACTATACACAGTTGAGAGCATTTCTTTATGTAGTCCAACAATAGTAAAGAGTACTGTTTTTCTTTTTTTCTTTTAAGATCCCCCCTTAGCAAATCTGGTTCCAAATTTTTAATTTAATAGGATAAAACAGATAACAGTAATCAAGCAACACTTTTTTCTAAAAAATAAATAAAGTGATTCAAATATATTGGGCTTTGCATAAGGCTAGGAAACAATTGGCTTCTGCAGTCAATACTTGCTTAATTGAGAAATAGTGTCTTAAAAGCAACACAATCCAGTTAGCCTTTAATACTGTTTAATACTTTAATACTAGAGAATAGGTGGAAAGAGCAATCCTTAGCATGTCAACTCAGAATCCTACTTAGGGCTATTCAAAGGGGCGTACTCTCAGGAAATTATTCTTATTTTTGCTCTATAACGGTAACAAATAAAAGTGGAGAATGACATAAAGTTTTGTTTATAGAGATTAGTTGAGCAAGGTCAGAAGTCCCAGATCAGAATTTAACCCATCAGTGGCCAAAGTCTGCAACTAGGGTTATGCATATCGATATCTCCCAACTGAAAATAATCCCAAAATCAGCCATTTCAGCAGTATTTGGGTTTCGGATCGACTGAATACCAAAACCTGGGAATCTGCCCAAATCCGAATAGGTGATGCCCGAAAAAGCCAAATAGATATTTGGCTTTTCAGGTTTGTTATGCGCCTTCTGCGGAGCCTCCTTTTTGTGGCCCTTCTTGTGTTTACAGAAGAGCTATCTCCTTTCTTTGTATCCCTCCCACCTGGCTGGTTTCCAGGGCAGGAGAAAGGAGGGAGCAGACATGTTTGAGTGGTCAATAGGAAGGCTCACTAGAGCTTTCCATATGGCCAATGGCCAGATAGTGCAATCTACCTGGATTGCAACAGAGGACAACCTAGAGAGGAGGAGGGAGGAGGGCCAGGAATTCTCAGTGGCCAATAGGAGGGAGGAGGGCCAGGAATTCTCAGTGGCCAATAGGAACCCAGGTAAGGAAGAATAATGTTATTTCACCAATCACAGAAGGTCTTTTTGGGCTGGAATTATTTTCAAACTTTTCTGTCCTTGGCCAAAGACTATAAAAACAGGTCTGGTTCCCAGACCAGGCCGTTTGAGATAATTTGGTGGCATAGCTTGGCTTTAGCTCCTGCTGCCTGATTCTTCCTCTGCAATCCTGGATCCTGGTGCCTCGTCCTGACCTGCTAGATTACATGCTGCTGCTTGGGTTGGATTCCTTGCTGCCTGGAGGAGAAGACATCGAAGGGCTTGAGACACTATCATTTTCCTTTTAAACAAGTTGTTGTATTTGGGGCTTATTTTCTAAATTTTGCTAGAAGCCAGCAGACCTTAGTCTGTTAGTTGGTGGGGGGGAGGAGTTGCTAGTTTGAGGTGGTGATTTGATTATTTTGGGTGGGAGGCTCTGCTTCCATTTCTCCACTCCTTGCTGTTTCAAAGGTGAATTCTTTGAATTTTGGGTTTTTCTCTGCTTCAGATCTTGCTGGCTTTTACCTGAAAGGAGGGGGTGATTTGACTGTTTGGGAGGGCACTGCTTTGTTTTTTGCCATCATCGTTCTCATTGTTGAATTTATAGAGAGGTTTTTTTGCTAGTTTGGTGTCTTCTTGTGTGAACTTTGCAATGTTTTCCTATGGAAAATGGGGGTAACCCCTTCAGGACACCATAAAATTGGACCCCCTAACCCAATCTTCACCAATCTTTGAGGTTCATGCAAGGAGAGTCCCTTCAAGCTACCCTGAAAATTTGGGAACTCTACCTCTAAAAATGCCCCCACAGGATCTTCTAAATTTCCCCCCATAGACTATAATGGGCATGGTTTTTTCGGTAAACCTGGGTATAAGCCGAATATCCCCACAGGAGTTTTGAAATGTTTCCTCCATAGACGATAATGGGCCTGATTTTTTTTTTTTTTTAGGTAAACCCAGAAATAAACCAAATAGCAATATTTACCAGTATGGGTATTGGGCTTATTTCAGGTTTACCAGAAAAAATCAGGCCCAATAAACCTGAACCTGAAATTTACTGATTTTTTCCTTTTGCACAACCCTCTCTGCAACCTTAAAATCCTCAGTCACCTTTTTTTAAAGCAAGATTTGTTCATTGTGATGGTATGAAAATTCTCCACTCAGTGATAGAACTCAATTGCTGTGGCAAGGTTCTGCAAAAAGAACTCTGGTCAGTATTTGTTTTATATATTTATATATCTGTATTGTCTGTATTCTATATCTGTATAATATATTTGTAAGTTCTTGCTCCATGTCCTATGTATAGATTATTTCTCTTATTCTGATGAATGAGCTTATTTTATCCTGTCATTTTAATTAACATTAATATAAATAGTTTGTTATATATATATTTAAAGATATGGTTCTTCTATTGGTTAAATTTATTGTTTTTATAGATTCCCCTGATGAAGAGTTAACAGCGAAATGTACATGACAATAAAGCTATCACCAGTCACTTTGCATCTCCCCCCCCCTTTTTTTTGGTTTACTGGCATGTTGCTTGGTATCCCCCTATGTTTCTTCTCTTTTGCAATCTCAAATGTACCATTCTTTTTTGTTTCAAATTTACATTTTAACAGGACATCACAAACAAACATAAGCTCATTAAATCATATACACAATATAATATGTGAAGCTTGCCATTCAGAATTATAATTCGATTGCCAATTTATTTGGATTACATTACTCTTTGTTTTCCACATATTCTTCCATATGTGTTAACACATTTATAACTTGAATATTAAACATATTTAACCTAACTCTTTCTCCTTCTATCTCAACTTAGTTTAGTTCTATTACATGTTTCTAGCTATATAATTTAAAAAACCATTCCATTTTTCTCAAAATTCTGAAATTGACCTACTATGTATAACAGATGTCAGTTTTGCCATAGTAGCATACTCAGTTAATTTATTAATCCATTCATTTTAATCTGGATATTTCTCTGGTTTCCATTTTGCTGCATATATCATTCTTGCCACTGTGATGTACTTGGATAGTTCACTATATGTTCTTGATATATTGCTTGACAAAATATTTAACAACATGCTTTTCTGATCCAGCAGGAACTTGATTGTTAATATCTTTTGCATTTCATCATGTATCATTATCCAATATTTTCTTGCTTTCTTACAGGCCCACCACATATGATAAAATGTTGCATCTGTATTATGACATTTCCAACATTTCCCATCAAAATCTTTGCTGGCTTTTGTTATATCTTTAGATGTAATGTACCATCTAAAAACATTTTATACTTGTTCTCTCTTAGTACTTGATGTTCAGTAAAGGAGTTGCCTTGTTTCCTCCCCTCTAACTCGGTGACAAAGGCGGACTATAAATAATGTAAATAAAAAAGCAGAGTTATAGCCTTCTTAGCTGGTTGGTTTCAAGAGAGTTAGAAGGCTGTAACTTGGGTTGCCAGGTCTCTCTTCCCCACTGGAGGGAGGTTTTTGGGGTGGAGCCTGAGGAGGGCAGGGTTTGGGGAGGGAGGGACTTCAATGCCATAGAGGCCAATTGCCAAAGCGGCCATTTTCTCCAGGTGAACTGATCTCTATCAGATGGAGCTGGAATAGCAGGAGATCTCCAGTAGTACCTGGAGGTTGGCAACCCAAGCTGTAATTCTGTTTTGGGGTTTTTTCAGTTGCCTGTTTTGAAACTTTGCATACATATCAAGAGCCAAGAAGGGACATGGGAATTCATAGAAATTTAAGACAACAATCTTGATTAAATGCAATCTTCAGACTCAATATTAGCAATGTGGCAGGTTGTATCATTCCTTTCTGAATAAATAAAAAGGAGGGCAGTTCTGTAATCGCGATGTCTCTTTCCTGAGCAGCCTTTGAAGGCCTATCTTAAACTAATATTTTTTAAAGGTTATATTCCCACTTTATTAGACAGACTGGCTGTCTGCCCCAATTTTCCAGAGAGCTTTAGGGTCCATAGAGGGTTGAGAATAATTGGGATCCGGCAGCGCGTAATGAAGGGAAGTTCCTTAAATAGAACTTTGGATATAAACAAATAAATGGAAGATGGGGAGATTGTGCAACAAATAACCAAGCAACTCTGAATGCCTCAAAGGGGTGTGCAGTAAGGAAAACAGCATTAAGCACCATTAGTTCCTTTTGGCCTTCGCAGGGAGATGGAATATCAGAGCAGTGATCTGATTATTCCAATGCAACTGATTGCTCTTCAAACGTCCTGCTTCAGTAATTAGAGCATGCTGGCAATCAGCGGGATCCAAAAATGACTCCGCTCAGATTCCAGCAGCTTCATTCTTGTCGACTGTCTTTGCTTTTAACTTTGCATTTATTTGATTTTCTACATAGCTTAACTGCTGAGAATCTCACTGTTGTCTTTTTATTGTTGACTGATTGGGATGCTACTGGATTTACAGTTTAGTGCTAAGCACAATAGGGTTGCCAGATCCAGGTTGAGAAACTCCTGGAGATTTGGGGATGGAGCCTGGTGAGGACAGGGACCTCAGTGGGGTCCAATGCCATACAGTCCACCTTCCAAAGCATCCATTTTCTCCAGGGGAACTGATCCCTGTAGTCTGGAGATGAGTTGTAATTCTAGGGGATCCCCAGGTCCCATCTGGAGTTTGTCATCCCTAAATAACACCCATGGCTTTGAATCATAGCATTGGAATGATCAGCCTAGAGCATCATAGAGTCATACAAAAGGACTTAGAAGGGTGTGACTCTGCTTTGGATTGTACTGTTAGCAGCAAAGTTCCAAAAATGAAATCCCATCATGTCAGAACACTGATTCAAATGTTAATGTACCCTTATCGGCATATGAATGGCATCAAATATAAGAAATGGGTTGGATCTCACAGAGGATTTCCACTGATGGAAGAGAGGCCAATTTTTGCTACACCCCCCCCCCTTGTTGAAGCCCTCCAACTCCCTCCTCATGTAGTCCCTGGGGTTCCATCATTCCTCAAAAGCAACATTTTAGGAGGCATTTTGGGTGGCAGTAGGAAGGGTGGCAAGCAAGTCATGCTCCACTGATACAAGAAATTTTTCAGCAGGATCCAAGCCAATGTTTTAATACATTCAAGACTGCAGAACAAAACTTTTTTTTAGTTCTTGCAATTTTAATACAATTGCTTGAAATAGCTCTTGTGCAATGTTCTCCACTATTAATAGTCAATGTGTTGTCATGGTTAAAACTCTGTAGTACAGCTGGGGGAGGGCCAGGGTAAAATCCCCAGTCTGCAATGAAGTTCACCTTGAGACAGTTACCCTCTCAACTTAACCCTACCCTCCCAGGGTAATTGTGAGGACCAAATGAAGGAGGGGGAAATCATGTAAACTACCCTTGGCAGAAAGGTGGCTTACACATATTAAAGAACTTCTAATACTTTCATTTCTTCATTTAAAAGTCTCTTCTGCTCCTTCTTACCCAGTTAAAGGGGTTGGATCCAGTAACATTTTACATACAGTCTTACCACATTCTCCTCATTACTACAACCCACCTTCCATGTGACTCCTGCATAAACAGGCCCTGTGATTCTGACCTCCTCCTTATTGCCTCCTTTCTTTTTCAGCAGCAGAAAAGCAGGTTGCATCCAACCCAAGGTGAGTCAAGAAAAGACGGAGATAGGAGATTATTTGCCAAGAAATAAAATGATGACCCAATGTCTTTCCAATACCCATGGTGCAATGTGAACACAAAGAAGCAAGTCCATATTCAGGATCAAGATTTAACCAAACAACGGAGAAAGCAGTAAATTACAGGAGTGTATGCAAAAGTAGAATTTCATATTGATTAAAAGATTTTCAGCAAGAATTTCCTCCATCTGCAAGACCTGAATTACTCACAGAATTCCTTCGGTAGGTTTTCTAATTAAATAGAGGATGGTGGCAAAGAGACAAAGTCCAATAAAACACTTAGTGGGACTTAATGGGTTTAGAATTGAGGTGCCAATGGATATTCATTTGCAATTTGTCTTTGGGGACACAAATTGTTTACATTTCTCAGAGTGATAAGGGTCTTACCTTGCAAGAATACCAGACAGACACACATGGCCACAAAGGTGCAGGAAACATAACTCACTTCAGGCTTTGCTTGTAGGATGTGTTCCTGGCATCTGTGATTAAAAGAATGCCAAGTACTAGGACTGAGAAAACCTGTTTAGAGCACACAGTATTGGGCCTCATATATTGAGAGTCAGTATAAAGTAGGTACCATTTGGAAGGGATCATAGCTAAGGCTAGGGCAGAGATTATTTCAAATTTCTTGTACCCATTGCTTCAACTCAAATACCTACCTTTCAATTTTGTTCTTTCTTTGTATGAAGAAAACCTATGATTATTTTCACAGGATTTTCTGCTTCCTTGTGCTGAATTTTCCCCATAAAATGTATGCATTTCCCATATCATTGGCTCATCAGTAGACCCGCATATTTACATGTTATACATGGATACACCACACCTACAAACACATACACAAAATGTACAAGAAGCACAGGTGTATTGAATGTAAACAAATCTGCAAAACCAACAGGAAAAAGCAGAGAACTGGAAACACTGATAAAAATATTTAAAAAGGAACAAAACAGGGAATATTCACTTATCCCAAGTGTAAGCTATATGCATTGCATGCTTATTTTCCCCAGGTGCAGCCCGGCCCCGGCATCTCATGTTAAAGAATCACAAGATAACAGGGAATCATATTCAGGATGATAGGACTGGGAGAGTCCCATGCCAGAGACCACTGGAAAGTTTCCAGTAGAGGGTGATGGCCAAGATTGCTCTAATTGGGTACAAGGCCATTATTATACCCTGAAGGTCCATATATCTTTAGAGTTTCCATTTAATACTTGGATCAGTGCCTTTTATAGTTAAGAGACTTTGGCAGGTGCCATTTTTGTTACATTATGACATAGCAAAAAGAAAGCTGGATGAAATTTCTTGTGCTTCAAGAGTTCTTAGTGATAACATTCCAGAGGGATAGTTAGTCTGTTGCAGCATAAATAAACAGGAGTCCTGAGATAGCTTAATGATTATATATATATACACACACAGAGAGAGAGAGAGAACAACTGCATAGTTCTGCTTTACAGAAAACAACTGTCATTACAGAAAACAACTGCATAGTGAAGATCTACTCCATCAGCTTGCCAACCTCCAGGTCTTTACTGACCTTCCAGGAGAAAATTAGTTTTGGAGTGTAAACTGCATGGCATTACATTCCTGCTGAGTTCCCTTCTCTCCCTCAACTGCACTTTTATCAGTAGGGTTGCCAACCTCCAGGTAGTAGCTGGAGATCTCTGGGCATTACCTCTTATCTCCTGGCAATGGAGATCAGTTCGCCTGGAGAAAATGGCTGCTTTGGAAGGTGGATTCTATGGCATTTTACCCCATTGAGTCCCTCCCCTCCCAAACCTCACCCTTCTCAGGTTCTGCCCCCAAAATCTCCAGGTATTTTCCTTCCCAGAGCTGGCAACCCTACTTATCAGGCTCTACCTCTAAATCTCCAGGAATTTCCCAACCCAGAGTTGGCAATCCAAGAAGTAGACTCTAGACTCTGACGGTTTCTGTTGGACTAAAATGTTGTTAGTCTTTAAGGTGCCCAAAGTCTCCTGCTTATGCTCAAAGGTACACGATTCCTATCCTAAAAAAGGTACAATGTTTGCTGCATGAGGGCCACATGAGGACAAATTTATCAGGGAAGGCAGCCGTGAGTTCCCCGCTGCCTCCTACACAGGGCAGCCGCTAAAGGTTACATTACGCCCCGAGATGTATTCCTAGCATCTCTGCCCTCTGTGTGTCAACTTTTCATGCCCTACAACTTTAGATGGAAACTCAGTGGTATGACAAATTAATGCATTAGCCTTTCACCCCCCTGAGACATTGGCATGGGTTAGGAGCAAAAGTGTGTTCAGCCCCCTCCGCTTGTAAAGCCTCTGCCTCTTGTCGTGATGAAACTGCCAATCATTCTGGAAGAACAAAGAGTTTCTGGTGCACGGCCTGCTCAAAAGAGCATGAGATTGCAATAACAGGATCAGCTCCAGGGGCCTTTGCAGTGAGGCGCGATCTCGTGTAATGGCTGCCTGCACAGCACCTAAGCTTTAATCTTTGGAATCAATTGCTTCTACAAGGGGAAGGAAGGATGGTGCTTCAGAGTCATTATTCCCTTTCACAACATCTCCACAGTCATTAAACTGCCCTGCAACACTGTCTGGGGAATGACCCTTCGGTTTGGGTTAAAAATGGTGAAATGCCATAGGAGAGACTTGGTTAGAGGAGTTCAATAGCAGGCAGCAGGGAGCTACCTAGGGTTGCCAGCTCTGAGTTGGGAAATACCTGGAGATTTTGGGGACAGAGCCTGAGGAGGGTTGGGTTTGGGGAAGGGAGGGACTCCAATTGCCAAAGCGACCATTTTCTCCAAGTGAACTGATCACTATCGGCTGGAGATCAGTTGCAATAGCAGGAGATCTCCAGCTACTACCTGGAGGTTGGCAACCCTAAGCCAGGGCTCTCACATGATTGAAATTCACGATAGTAGGGGAAAAGGGGCAGGGAGGCCAGCTTAGATGGAAAAACTGTAGCTGTCCTCAACTGTAGGCCTGGTGGAACAGCTCCGTTTTACAGGCCCTGAGGAATTGTTTAAGATCTTCCAGGGCCTTGATCTCTCAGGGAAGGGAGTTCCACCAGGTCAGGACCAGGGCCAAAAAAGACCTATGGCTTGCTGTTTCCCAGACAAAGCACTGGGGAGAGGGTGAAGAGTTAGTCCTGATGTCCAAAGCAGTTAATTCAACAGCTCTAGTGCTTGGCCATTATATTTAAACAAGTCTTGCTTTTTGGACTTCTGCTAAATGCACAGAATCGGGGTAAGGAAAACAGTCTGCCCCAAAGATATTTCTCTGGTTGATTTATGTGCCACCATTGGGGGTGTGATGACTGCTCAAGGTCATTGACAAATGAAATTATATAAGATAAAATCTAGCAATTACAACCAATGAACCAGAGAAATGATAATTGGTTGCACTATGAATACATGGCACTGCAATCCCCACTAAACACATGAAGCTGCCTTATATTAGACATGCTCACAATTTACAGTGTATGCATGTACAACCTGAATGTGCATGCATACATCTGTTTGCAAGAAAGAGCCAAAGTGCATTCACTTTACAAATGAAATCAGGGACCAGCTCCTGGGTAAATGTGCAGCTCCAATCACATGTGCAGCTGTATATGCACTGAATGCAACATGGGAATGACCCAACACGTGTCTAAAGGAAAATCAAGTGTACAGTGTACATGAACTATATGTACATTCACTTAACACATGAACAGGGTAACTGTGTCAGGTCATTGGTCTATCAAGGTCACTGTGAGTTGCAAGCAGAGGTCCTTTTAATTGGAGACACTAGGGATCAAACCTGGGATCTTCTGCATGCAAAGTGGACGTTCTATCACTGGCTCATGGCTCCTCCCCATCAACATATCCAGTACAAGATCCCTTCTGTAAGGAATGATACAAGAAGGAAACATGTTGCTGAAGCATCATTTAAAGGGCCAACCCTGACAGTGAACAAGAAAACAGTTGTGGAAAATGTTCCATATTGACTGCGGAAAAGGTTTTAAGGGTAACAATTCTGTGCAGCATACATGATTCAGAAGGAAGCTTTGTGACATGAAAACCAGCCTTTCTTGTATGAGCTTCTATGAATGTTAGAAACAATCATGGGAATTCATTATTTTGAACAGAAAAGGAAGGCATGGCTTGTGAATGCTGGAGTGCCCCTTATCTTGTTTAAATCTTTCAGAAATGGCTCCTGGTGGTATCAAAGTTAGCTTAAAATACTCTCTGTAAAACACCCAGAGTGCTTAACCCCAGAGGGCACTATCCTGATGAGAGTGCAATAAGAAACTTGCCTTTGAAAAGCAACATGTTTTCTGCTCACAAAGGTATGGAATCTTTGAAATCAGCGGGGGATTTTATCACCGACTGGGTCTCACTTCAGGCTCCAGTGTTATCAAATGAAAATGCAAAAATGATTGATTCTTTCATCTGCTTAACTGAACACATTTTTTTCTTTTAAAAAGCGAGCTAATGGAAACATGGGATTGCCATTACACAAATGCAACACTCCTGCATTTCCTGATAATCAACTGATGGCAAAGTATTAATTCTTTCCCATCACTGGTACATTTCTAGGGTGTCATCCCTAAAAACACTTAAGGACACAAGAATCAGAGCAGTGGTCCATCTGGTCCAGCATCCTGTCTCACACAGTAGCCATCAATCACTATGGCCAACAACAAGGCGTGGTATTCAGAGGTTTAGTGCCTCTAAATGTGGAGGTTCCCTTTAGTCACCATATCTAGTAGCCACTGATAGATCTGCCCCACTAATGAATCTAATTCCCTTGTAAAGCTGTCTCTGCTTGTGGCCATCACTACATCCTCTGCCAGTGAATTCCACATTTTAAGATGTATTTCCTTTTGTTTGTCCTGAATCTTCCACCCATCAACTTCATTATATACCCTCGAGTTCTGAACACATTCAAAGTTGAAGAAGGGTTTAGGGCAGAATGGAAACGTTATGTGGCACTTCCATTCTGAGTCTTTGAAGTGCAACCTTTGGTAGCATCTGTCAGGCCAAGTCTATCCTTGTTGATTTTCCTGGACTTCTTAACATCTTGGACATCATAGCAGGTAGATGTCAACCAGATGGGGACCAATGAATCCACCAGGAGGTAGTGCCTAATTAACCATGGTATCCTTATGCTATCTTGGATTTATGGGTGCTAAAGCTATAATTAAACAGTGAATCTGGGATATAGCCCTTCAAGTAGACAGAGCAGGGGCACAGTCTTATCCTGTGATAGGGAATCATGGGGAAAACTTTGCTCCGGCAGATGATCAATGTTTTAGAATTCTCTAAATACTGAAGAGCCTTCACCTTGGCCCACTTTTAATGAGTTGCAATCAACTGGTTTGGAAGGGAGATATACACATATCCCTTACTTTCAACGTATTTGTCCCTGCCAATTGGATATGGTTGAAAACAGTCAATCCTGTGTCATTATATTGTCCTTTGTGTAGGGACATTGTCTTGCTATATCAATCTTATCAAATTTTCCAGGCAGACCTGACAAATTTTATCTTTTTTTTCCTCCTCCCAGATTTTTCTAATGAAAGCACCTTTAAGGTGGCCAAACTTTGCACGTCAGTATGCTCTACAAAGAAGCCGCTTTTATTAAGTATGTCTGTGCTATTGAAATCAGCTCTGACATTGTATTGTATGTAGATGTGTTAATGAGGCTCTCTGTCAATCTTAGCTGATTTATGACCATAACAAATAAAGCTTGATTGATTTGGGGAGTAAGAAGCACTGTGTTACAATGGATACATAATATGGTATTGGAATATTGCCATTATCAACTGTTGAATGAATTGGTCCCCACTTGGTCTACATCTTCTTAACGCTTTTAGAAGTTGTGTAATGTATGGATAGGATGTACAACCCAAACTCCATTATCTGAAAATCTGCTAGTTTAACAATAGGCAGGAATTAACCATTTTTAAAATATATGAGGACCTGAGAGCAGGGTTTTTGAAGGGCTAACCAGTATTTTGTAGGCTTGAAAACAAATCAGTGCAGTTGATGCAACAATGGAGTTATATGTTCCAAGAGGCTGACCCCAGACAGGAGTCTTGCTACTGCACTTTGTACCACTTGAAGATTCTGAGATATCTTCAAATAAATAAAATCTGAGTGCCATTCCAAATGCCATACATTTTATATTTGGACTTTATCTGTGTGAAATGTTGAATCTTGCACCTGTTCATAAGGTACAAAAGGAAACAGACATTTCTGAATATCTTAGCATAATTATGTTTTCTCTCTGGTAGTATGAATACAGAAGGCTAATTTCAGAAGGCACCAGGATAACGCTGATATATGGTTTCCTACTGAAAGCCAAATAAAGACCCCACTGAGCCTTTAATGTCATAGAGGTAATTTTCAACTATTTCTGTTCACTTGCAGAACACATTAAAGGGTGCCTTTGATGGCAGAGAGCCGAAAAATGCACCATAATTTGTGAAACATTACACAAGACAATAAATAATGGCACAAAATTATCCGCTGAACAAATTAAAAGAAGCATTTCAAAGGGTTATGATGAGGTTCAGCAACGAAAGAACTCATGGTGGCTATAAGGCTTGTAGATAATCTTTGCAATGGAAAATAATGTTTAGTGAAATTGACGGGGCTGCTTTGAAGTGGCATATGGTTTTAGATGTTATTAGAAACTGAGGCTTTGAACATGCATTTGTATGTACTGGAGGAGATATGGTTCACTAACCAAACCCCATGGGCTTGGCCAACAGAAGCCCTCGTTGAAAGCTACCCTGGGTTTTGCTTTAGAGATAGCTAATTTAGCAGTTCCCGTCCTTCTCCCCCATCATTTTCTTTTTAGTTTTTCTTATTTCTAAGATTGCCAACTGGCCTGGCAAAAAAAAAAAAAAAAAATCCAGTCTCTTTAATATAGGCTTAATGCATGGGAATAGGCAGGTGAAGCTTTTTATGGCATGGGGAGATACTTACATAAATTGTATCACAATAAGCCTTTTTAAAAGGAACAGGACACTTTTCTCCAGGATGGTTGACAACAATACTCATTTCATGTGTACCAGTTCAGAGCTGGTTTCATTCATAGTTCACTCCTAGTTCACTCATAAGCACAGACTAAAACAATGGTTTTGTATTTGCCATGTTCAGACAGTTTTAAGAAGTACTACTAAGTTAATATGAAAATAACCGTTCACAGGACAATCCTATTAATTTCAGTGGCATTGGACTGTAGTAACTCCACACAGAATTGCTCTGAATTCTGCACAAGAATATGATGGCCATTGGTTTGCCTCATGCAGATCAGTGAATAGAACAAGGGCTAGGGAAGTCCATATAAGCCTGGCCATGTTCTCTGCAGGAGGATTCTCTGTGCACTGGCCCACCTATTTGCCCCCTAGATAATGTAAAATAAGCTGGTTGACTTTGTAGACCAAGCAGGAACATACTTCAGATTGATTTGATGACAATAGCTTGTTAAGACCAATTTGCACCAAATGAGAGTCAGTGGTTAGACTACGATGGATAGCTGTGTAAACCTGTCTGTACAGCAGTAGAAAAGAGCAAGAGTCCAGTAACACCTTAAAGACTAACAAAATTTCTGGCAGGGTATGAGCTTTCGTGAGTTACAGCTCACTTCTTCAGATACTCTTGCTCTTTTGTACTGCAGTGGTTAGACTGTTAGGCTAGGATCTGGGAAAACTGGGTTTGAATACCCTTTTTCCCATGAAGTTCACCAGGTGACCTTGGGCCTGTTGCATTCTTTCAGCCTAAGCTATCTCATAGGGCTGTTGTTGTGAGGATAGAGGTGGAGGAGGGGAGGATGTGATAAGCCACTTTGTGTCCCCATCAGGGAGAAAAGCAGGATGTAAATGAAAAAAATAAAATAAAGGATGTTCAACTGATGTAGATCAGCAATCAATAGGCCTGTTAACCAGCACACTGGCGTGTCTTATGTTGCTTTTGGTGAGTCCTGGTATATGTTGTTACCATGGCAAATAAGGGATTGCACTGGTACTGTTCTCATTTTCAAATAAATAAAATATGGCACATATAGATGAGGCATGCTATTGATCAGTATAATCTGCAACAGCTGGTAAAACATCTGTACATCACAGTTCTTGATCTAGCTAATGATAGTTAGTCCAGGACATTCAGTACAATGAGAAGCTCCAAACAAAGCATTCAGTCAAAACACAACTACCAGAGGGATACCATGTTGGGGGGGGGGGGATGTGAATTTGTCAGACTTATAATGACTTTTATTCATTTAAACACATTTACATCCTTCTCCCCCTCAATCAATTCCTCAAAAGGCTTACAATGGGGCACAGACATGAACAATAAAACCAGTCAAAAGCAGAGATTTTCAGACATTCAGCAGTTCAGTTTATGGCCTACTCACAAGTCCCAGTTATCACCGTTGAACAATGGCCTGTGTCCAAACAGCTCAAATGTTAAAAAAAATGAAAGAGAAAAGGACGACAGTTTCATATATAGAAACATGCTACTTTGCCACATATCCCTCCCAGCCACATATACATCCTTGCTTGATGTTCCCTATGGCATTCAAGCCCCTCCCCCAAGTAACATTACTAGGGTTGCCAACCTCCAGGTATTAGCTAGAGATCTCCTTCTATGACAACTGATTTGCAGCCGATAGAGATCAGTTCACCTGGAGAAAATAGCCACTTTGGCAGTTGGATTCTATGGCATTGAAGTCCCTCCCTTCCCCAAACCCCACCCTCCTCAGGATCCGCCCCAAAAACCTCCCACTGGTGGCAAAGAGGGACCTGGCAACCCTAAACATTACACATTTTGTTATTTACCCGTGAAGTGCCTCCCTGCGTCCCATAGGGCAATGTCACTAACTGTTCATTACCATCTGGCAGACTGTCTGGATCTGGATAAATTCAGTGCATGAATGTTCTCATGCTGCCCATTGGAACTGTAATTACCCATCATTTGGTTGTTAAAGGTTTGTTTCATTGCATTCTTCCTGACACACAGTGCCCTCATGACCAAGAGTTTGTCACTGGAACAGGTGGGTAAGTGGACCTAACCTTGCAATCAGTTTTGTGACTACGAAAACATGAGAAATTCTGCCAACTTCATAGGTGAAAAAATATTACTATTATTATTATTCTCAACACTTCCCCCAGCATTCACTCCCAAAACATGCATCTTGTATAAATGTTTCCCCCCGCTGCATTCTGGGTCCCCCACATTCACAAGCTTTGGTGTTTGGCAGCAGGAAAGACATGCAAACTGTACAGATTGGGAGTAATTAACCCAGGTGCATTCTTGCACTGCCCCATAGGAGCTGTGATTATTTTAAAGGAAAGGTGCCTAACTCTTCCTCCCCCAGACTGGGGTCTGGGGTTGCTGCTCTCTCTGGGATCTCTTTTTCCCAGCAGGCTGTAGTACAGGTCTCAGAATATGGAGAGGAGGGAGATTTGCAACACCTTTAGGCCCTCTCTCTCCAGTAAGGTTGCCAACCTCCAGGTAGTAGCTGGAGATCTCCTGCTATTACAACTGATCTCCAGCTGATCTCCCACTGGGAGTTTGAGTGGTAAACGGCCCCTTGCGATGCAACGCTGCCAGGCGTAAACTGGAAGTGAAGTGGCACCATGGCTGTTCGGCGGAAAGCCAGGTGGATTGGTGGGGGTTTGCCCGCCACCACCTGTCACTTGGCAACCTTACCAAGGTGGGGTCAGGGAGGAAGGACCAGGCCTCTCCCACATTGTCCTGGCAGAGGAAGGCTTCTGGAGAGTAGGGTTGCCAGGTCCCTCTTTGCCACCGAAGGGAGGTTTTTGGGGTGAAGTCTGAGGAGGGTGGTGTTTGGGGAGGGGAGGGACTTCAATGCCATAGAGTCCAATGGTCAAAGCGACCATTTTCACCAGGTGAACTGATCTGTATCGGCTAGAGATCAGTTGTAATCGCAAGAGATCTCCAGCTAGTACCTGGAGGTTGGCAACCCTATTAAGGAAACTGCATTAAGACCTGGTTAGGGTTGTCAACCTCCAGGTACTAGCTGGAGATCTCCTGCTATTACAACTCATGGGGGAGGGGGAATCCCATTTTCCCTCCCCTTCCCATTACTTACCTTACAGCAATGGGGGCAGAGTGGCAGGGGGACCCACTGTTGGATCCTTGCCTCCACCACCACGTTCCTGAGCTCTCTAACCCTTCTCAAAAGGTGACATTGCTGAGACAGCTGTGGCTCCTGGCCTTCCCCCACCTCCCAAGGGCAACACTGCTGGGCCCGGAGGATCTCTGTTCAAAAAGTTACAGCATTGTCTGCACATGTGCAGATGACAATGCTATTGAAATCGGGGGAATTTAAACCCCTGATTGTTTTTTTATTGTTTTTTTAATTTTCAGATTTTTCTGCAGACCTAGGGCGTCCCCCTAGTCTGCAGAAAAATTCTGTTGTGGTAAATGTGCCCCCATTTGCAGATTTAGGTATACACAGGCAGAGGGCATTGTTAGATATATAGATACTGAACATCTTTATTTATTCATTTAGAATAGTTCTATGTTCCCTCTTCAGAATCTTGATTGAGGTGGCTTACAATTAAAAACCATTTTGTTAGTCTTTAAGCTGTTACTGGACTTTGCTCAATTAAAAACCACATTATTAAAACACAAGCCATGAAAAACAAGCCATTGGATATAAGAAGCAAAAAATTATCCATAAAAAAGAAGCAGACTGTTAAAAAGCTGATAAGATAAACCCTAATTAAACAACACTGAATGCCCTAATTGAACAAAAACATTGAGGCAATCTAGAAAGGGGCTTATTATGTGTAAATTGGCCATTCATTGTAAATTCAACTCAGTTGTGTTCATTTTGAAATTACCAGAGGCTCTGGTCCTTAATATGGCTGAATTATTTCATTCACATCTAAGATGCCCTTTTTTAGTTGACTCTAGTCTCTTAAAGATGATAAGCATCTCTAGGTCTCCCCCCAGTCTGTCTTCTTACAATCACCCTTTATGTCTGATATCATTCTTACTGTGTGTGTCTGAGCAATCTAGCTCCTGAAAGGTTTTCCCCACCTCCATACCCATTCAAAGCCATGATGGCAGGAGAGTCAAGGTCACAAAACCATTCAATCAAAGAGGGGAGGAGAGCTCTGAAGACCTTTCTGGAGTTCCTTTTATCCTCAGTGTTGACTGGCCCACATTCCTTCCTGCCTTTGCAGCCACAAATCCAAGGGGACCAAAAGCTGGATTTCACATAATAGCCCAATGACCTGCACACAACATTATAGTCGGTTCCAAATTAAAATCCGTAACACAATTGAGAACTGTCAGCAAAAGCAATTTAATTCCCAGTCCTTTTACTTCTTAAATTGGAGGGACGAAGAATCAGCTGGCAGCTTATGTTCAATCAATGCCCAGTGTGAAGGGTGTTTGCTTTCTAATCAAAACTGTTAATCCAGTTTTGGGCTGAAATTAAGTTGTTTTCTAATTGACCAGCAGACAACTGTCTGGACAGGCTGCCATGCGACCTCTGCAGTAATCCAAACGCATTCAGCAATCTGTCTTGATTGGCTTAAAGAACTGTGCAGTCCTAGGTGTTAATGAGATGCAAAGTTACAGCTAATTCACAAATAGCAAGCTATTAACACATACATCAAGGATTACTGAAACTCATAGGTAAACATTCAGCATTATGGAGGAAAATATTCTATAGGGAGTGCACCGGCTGATCTCAAACACTGAACACGTGTGTTGATGAGTTTATTTATACATTATATTTAATAGTTTTGCACAAAAGCAGGGATGGTACTATACCATTGTGTTACCAGTTCTCCTGAGCCTCCAAAGTTATGATTTAGCATTTTTATGTAGGCCAATGAAGAGATTGAGTGTGGTGGTGATACCTGCCACCGAAGGAGATGGCAGCACAAACCAGGAGCAGAAGAGAGGTATGCCAGGTGGCTCAGAGTTGGTGCCTGGTGGGGATACTGATAGTAGTGCTAGTAGCAAAAGCTCTCATCATGCTATGAGGAAAGTAGGCTGCCTCTTAGATGTGGTCCCACTTCATAAGATATAACTTCCTGAGATGTTGCCATGGAGTTCCTGAAATGGGAAGTTTCCTGAAACCTGGTCATCATCATGGGCCAGAGCATAGAAAGAAATCCAGTGCCCTTCACTTCTTCTTGGAGCAATTATTCTTTCCCATCTGGATTGCCTCATGAACATTACTCACAAGAAAAGCAGGAATAAGCTCTATGCATAAATTTCAGTGGCACTGGTAGAACATCTGCTTTTCATGCAGAAGGTCCCAGGTTTGTATCCAGGTAAGATGGAACCATACCCTAGTGTTACCAGTTCTTCTGAGCCTCCAAAGTTGTGATGTAGCATTTGTAGGTTGGCATATCAAGATCCCTCCAAAGGCCTATTCATGTTTTTCATAGTTATTAATTTGTTTCTTGTACTATAAACAATAATACTAGATTATGTTTATTGTAATAAACGTGGCATGTTCGCATCCCAAGAGCTGTACACATTGGATTATTTGATTTCTTGGCTTCCGATCAATTGTTGTCCTGTTTCAACAAAAAATACCTTTTATTTCTTGGAAGGTAGCTTCTTTTGTTTGATCCCTTGTTTATCTTTCAGATGTTCCAGTTTCCAATAAGGAAAAAAAAAACGAATCTGTCTGTACAAAATCAACAAAAGCAGCTCCCCACTGCTAGTTAACATTACAGAATGAAAAGACTAAGGGCAGAAACACACACTTTCATTTGGCATCAATTAATTGTATTGCTTTGCATATATCTCATGTGATTTTATAGATTACAAAATGATCAGTATTGCCTTGATAATGCTACACCATAAATACACCATTAATACTGCAGCAACTAATTAACTGGGTAGGGTAAAGGTAAGAAGAAAAGACAGAATGAGGACAGCAAACTACAGAAAGGGGGATCCAACAAACATATTGATTAATCAGCAATGGCTGATTAAGTTTAAATATGTATTTATTTTACCATGTGAATTTTTGTAAAATGGATATACCACACTGTCTCCTTTACAGGACTCAAGGTGGCTCACAATCTAATTAAACATATCAAAT
This sequence comes from Euleptes europaea, assembly GCF_029931775.1. Lineage (NCBI taxonomy): Eukaryota > Metazoa > Chordata > Lepidosauria > Squamata > Sphaerodactylidae > Euleptes > Euleptes europaea. The sequence goes on from NC_079317.1 coordinate 28,599,891, forward strand.
GCATATAAAATTGCCATCCATTCTCATGAGCAAGAGACACAAGATCAACAAGATCACAGTCATGGTTGTCTTTGTGCTGAAGAAAGAAATGAAAGGAAGAAAAGTCCTTTCCCCCTTGAGCTCTGGACTGAGCTCATCGATGTACATTTTGATGATGTTCATTTTTCATTAAGGATACGGCTGTATGAGTCTTTTATTTCATGTTGGTCTTACACCCATACCCCCCCAATGAAGACACAAACACAAGAAATGGGTACATTAACTACAAGCTGAAATGCCCAATTGATTAACCCCCCCCCCTCTCTCTCTCTCTCTCTCTCTCTCTCTCACACACACACACACACACACACACACACACACACACTCACACTCACACCTTTGTGCAGTTTCCCTAAAAGGCTACCCAATGGAGTTGCTGGCATTTGGGCACTCACACCCTGATCCCAATCCAAGAATGGCTACCTGCCACCTTTCACTTTTCCTTGCCTGTACAAGAAAACCTGCCCTGAGGGGTGTTGCCCATCAACCCTATCACCCCACATGGGTTGACATAAATATTCAGTGCCCAGCAACAAAGGAGTTTGTCCCCACCCAGATCTAGTCAGCCATGGGTAATTGGTTTATTTATTTTTAATTACTTATTGTTTAAAACGTGTTGATGCTGCCTTTCCATCCAAATAGAGTCTCCATGGCAGTTTAGGGGATCCCCCCCCCCATCCCCAGATGCCTCAGGGTGCTTAAATTCATCAAAACACAATCCCGCTAATTCTAACAACCATGGAGAGACCAGGTCTCCCATTCCCCACCACTACTTGACAGGCCAGCCAGTGGAAAGTGAATAGGCCTCTTTAGCATCGCACCAACACATGATGTCACTTACAGCACAAAACCAGACATGACACCATTGTATTGGTGTGGCATGCTAGGATTTACCTCAAACTGAGTTTTGGATGACTCTTAGAGCATCAGCCCACAATGCGATGAAGTGATTTACAGTTTTATGTGCCATAAGTGGCATTGCGCATTGGCACAATACCAAGGAAACTGTCCCCCACCTCTCAAATGCTTTCACCAACCATAATAAGGGCTGAACCAACCCCACAGACAGGTCCTATTTAAATTTCCACACACAATTAGAACAATGTGAAGGGGGTGGAAAAAAGGTCCACTTCATAGACAATTTTAGGAGAAACCTCTATAATTCTACATGGTAAGGTAAGTGGGGTCAGTGTCACCTCAAGCAAATGTCTGATGTTGGGGGGGAATCATCTTTAAATAGCCTCTTGCACTTAATAATTCATTAGGGTTGTGTGCTGAGAAAACTTTCTTTATAATTTTGGATTGGGGGGTGGAATCTACCATGATTTCCAGTTTTCAGGTAGGATCTTACTGGTTTGGGATTCACGTCTGAGTCATTTTTCTCAAGACCCTCCCTACCCCAGAGACCATTATTTTTAATGGGGAATGCATTGGAAGGTCTTAGACAGTTGTTTATCAAGACAACGGCACCACATTTGCATAGAACACTGCCCTCCCTCTACTATATTGGTTCTATGCATCACATTTGCATAGAACACTGTCCTCCCTCTACTACAGGGGTGGGGAACCTTTTTCCGGCCAAGGGCCATTTGCACATTTATAACATCATTCGCGGGCCATACCAGGTGTAGATCTCCGGTGGGGAGGGGAGAGGCTAGGGTTGCCAGGTCTCCGGCCACCACCGGGAGGCTGGCAATCCCAGGGGAGGCCATGCAGAGAAGGCCTGGAGGGCTCCCCCGGTCCTCCCCCCCTCCCAGGCTGGAGGGCAGCCAGCGGTGGGCCCCGAGCAAACGAGGCGCCAGGGAAGTGCAGCCCGCGATTGATCGGCAAGGGAGGAAGGTAGGAAAACAGAGAAAGAGGAAAAGGGAGAGAGGGAAAAAGAAATGGAAAGAGGGGGAGAAAGAAAGGATGGAAGGAGACAGACACAGAAAGAGAGAGAGAAAAGCCTTCCCCTCCACACACAGACCCGCCGGCCCCACACGACCTGGCCCCAGGCTCCATGCCCTCCCCGCACCAGAGTCCACAAAAGGCCCCCTGAAGCCCGATCGGCTCCTGCACTCAGCTCTGCTGCCGGGAGCCGCAGGCCTCTTCCCCCCCCCTTGCTGTTCAACAGCCAACAGGCAGCAAGAGGGGCTTACAGTGTGCCCCGGTGTTCCTGCACGCTGTGGCTACAGGGGGCAACCTTGGGGGAAGCATCCCTCCCCCTCCTTTTGCCGACTAACAGCCGTCAGTCGGCGAGAGGAGGTCCAAAGGGCGCTGCAGCACCCCTGCAAGCCATGGTCCCAGGAACACCCTCAGGGAGGGCCGTCCTATGCCGCTCCTCCACGGTGGGGCCCCGGAGCCCCTGAGGCCACAAAAAATGTCCTCGGGGGACACATACGGCCCCCGGGCCTGAGGTTCCCCATCCGTGCTCTACTATATTGGTTCTATGCATCACATTTGCATAGAACACTGTCCTCCCTCAATTCTATTGGCAGGAAGTAGGAAGCCCATTCTACCCTGTCATTCAGCACATTGGGGTAGGAGAGGCAAATTGTTTTCTTTGAATTTTAGGACAAGGCGTGACATTATCGTCAGTTTCAGTTTGCCTCATTTTCATTGCCGTCATTGCTGATTTCCTCTGCTTCTTTTTACACTAGTCTTATGCCATGTGTATGTGACAGGGGAAATTGGCTACAAAGGAGGGAGTCCTAAACCCAATACACAGAGTCAAGTCTGTATTCTAAAAAAATATGTATTGATCAAGCAATAGTCTGCACCTTAAAATCTCTATAGAAACTTCTTGGCAAGAGCCCAGAACAAAGACTTGCAAGATCGGTTATAGTGACAGTGACATCATAAAGATTTACATATAGCCAATAATGTATTGATTACAACTCAATCAACCACACAGAAATCTCCCCTCCCCTCCGATGTCCAGTGATACCTCCCTTCTCGGGAGCTGGCAACACAAAAGGTATCATTCACATACTGAAAGGAAAGGAAGGGGAAGTGAGTTGCCAGCTCTGGGTTGGGAAATTCCTGGAGATTTTTGGGGTAGAGCCTGAGGAGGGCAGGCTTTGGGGAGGGGAGGGACTTCAATGTCATAGAGTCCAAAGGCCAAAGTGGCCATTTTCTCCAGGTGATCTCTACTGACTGGAGATCAGTTGTAACAGCGGGAGATCTCCAGCCACCACCTGGAGGTTGGTAACCTTATTTGTTCTACTTCAGTGATTTTTCAAGGCTGTATTGCTCTGACAAAGTACTTGAAGGACTGTCATTTAGAGGATGGTGCAGAGTTGTTTTCTGTTGCCCCAGCAGTTTGGACTACCTTCCTCTGGAGGTAGTGGGCTCTCCTTCTTTGGAGGTTTTAAAGCAGAGGCTAGATGGCCATTTGACTGTAATACTGATTCTGTGAATTTAGGCAGATCATGAGATGGAGAGCAGGAAGTGTTGTGTCAGTGTTTGGCTCTCATGGCCCTTTCTCACATGTCCAGGGTAATGCCGATCACCACTTTCGGGTCAGGAAGCAATTTTCATCCTAACCAGATAGGCCAAGGATCCTGGAGAGTTTGTTGTTGTTGTTATCTTCTGGGCATGAACTAGGGGTCACTGGGGGAGGGAGTTGTGAATCCCTTGCATTGTGCAGGGGGTTAGACTAGATGACCCTAGAGGTACCTTCCAACTCTTTGATTCTATGATTCTATGACCAGAACACTTTTAAAGGACAACAAACCCACAGTTGTTCAGACTTTTTGGCACCTGGGACAAGATAAGTCTTCTTGGCAATAACATAGCAGCACCTAAGCTAAATAAGGGCATATAAAACATAAAACAATGTAGGTTCAGAGTTCACAACATAAACTAGGTACTTCTAATTTAATGAACTATATTGGATTAAACTAATAAAATATGCAAAGAAAAGAACAAGTAAGAATTAAAACAATCCATTCAATTGTTGTACAGCAGTTGTACTGAATTGACACAAAAATAAAGTGGAAAATGTGTTAATCTGAATGGGGGGGGGGACTTCAACATGAGCCAAGAAAGGGTGGAGCCAAAATTCAAACTTGTGGCTTCATTTCTCACAAGGGAAAAAAAGAAATCAAAATAGGGATATTTGAAACTGAACCAGACATCTTTTCAAATTGCCTGCTTTGGTTACCATACAGGGAAACAACATGTAGGAAGGACTATATGTTTCCATGAGCGAGCCTGACAGACCAGAAATTGCTTTAAATAGAATGATGTTACCATCACTCTGCCCTTTTGCTGAGAAGAAGGCTGTGCTTTTGATGTGTATCCAAAAAATGCCCTAGACATTTTGGTGCCTGGGACAGAAACCAAATCCCATCCCAGGCATGGTGGTAAAAATATAAGAAGCTAACAGCCACACCTTTCTAAGCCCACTGACTTCCAAGAATGTAAGTCTGCTTAGGGTTGCACTCTACATTTGCTGTGCTTTAATGGTACCTCACAATCTACCTGAGGAAACAGGTAGTATCACTCTGCCTTATTTTAACATTAGACTTGTGTGTTACTTCAGAAATATCTCTTTAACAGTAATAGTTGTAATAATGTTTTCTTTTATGTTGTGCAAGGATTGTACAGTGGGAAAAGATGCCAGCAAAGGCACCAAGATGAACAGTGGACTGGAATACCTTCAGTCTTACTGGTAGTGTGCTTGTGGCTTTTTTTTTCTTCAGAAAAAAAAGATAAGGACATGATAGTGCTATATAAAACTATGAAGAGTTTAAGGAAAATTGGATAGACTTTTTAACTCCCTCAAAATGCCCTACCACTCAGTTAATCTGTTTGGCAATAGTTTTGGGACAGACAAAAAACACTTCTTCACACATAATTATTTAAGTTATTGAACTTGTTGTCACGGATGTGGTGTTGGCCACTGAACTGAATGGTTAAGGGGATTATGAAAGATGGCATAAGTCCTCCACATGAAGCCTGCTGGGTAACCTTGGGCCAGTTACAGTTTTCTCAGAACTCTCTCAGCCCACACAGAAGCAGGCAATAGCAAACCATCACGGAACGTCTCTTGCCTTGAAAACCCTACTGTGTCACCTTAAGTCAGCTGTGACTTGATGGCATTTTCCACCACCAACATCATGAAAGGTGACCGCTAAATAGAAATGGAACCCAAGTGTGCCTTTGAATACTGAATTTGAGGGTGGAGGAGAAACAGTGGAGGTGGCTACTGCCTTCATGACCTACTTGTGGGCTTCCTGGAAGCATCTTATTGTTGAGTTGGACTGAGCTGTGTTCTGATCCAGCAGGGTTCTTCAAACTTTCTCATAAGGATAGGTCACTTCCATCACCCCTTTTGTATTGTATTGAATTTGTTTTAAATCGCACCACTGTTACTACAAGGAAATAAGAAGTCAAATAAAATACTGTTGCTAGGTGATGTAATCAGGTGTCTATAAAAGAACTGCGCAGTTCGTCCTAACTCCCTGAGATCATTCAGACTCTGGCCACACTAGAATGGTCAATGTTTGTGAAAAGACTGATAAAAACTACAGAATGCTTAAATGGATTTCCAATTTTGCATGTGTTTCCTAACACGTCGTATCGATCAGTCAAGCCACCTTCCTGATTCCATCAGATTCATCTCCTTCTAAAATTAATATTGCTTCATCACATTCACTGGTGAGGTAATGTTTTCGAGCTCTGCCTTGCCAGAACCTGCACCCACATTTCCTTACCTTGTGTGGGACCCAACAGGAACTAGAGGAGGATGGAATACTGGCTAAATGAAGGACTTCCAGACACTAGGCAGGCAGTGGCAAACCACCTCTGAACGTCTCTTACCTTGAAAAACCTACGGGGTCACCATAAATCAGCTGCAACTTGACGGCACTTTCCACCACCACCACCAGACACATGAACACATGAAGCTGCCTTATACTGAATCAGACCCTTGGTCCATCAAAGTTAGTATTGTCTACTCAGACTGGCAGCGGCTCTCCAGGGTCTCAGGTAGAGGTCTTTCACATCACCTACTTGCCTAGTCCCTTTAACTGGAGATGCCGGGGATCGAACCTGGGACCTTCTGCATGCCAAGCAGATGCTCTATCACTGAGCCACAGCCCCTCCCCAGGTAGTATCAATCTGCCTTATTTCAGCACTAGGGCCAGTTGTAGATTTAACTGCATTATTAATTGCTATTGACTACCCATTGCTTTATATGTATACCTCTATTTTCACACCTTCCTGTATCTACTTGTTAGCCAACACAATTAAGCCCTGCACAGACTGTCCATCTGTGCATTGACTGTGTGAGGAGAGACAGAGGGCATGAGCATGCTGGCTCTGCCCCCCACCTGCATGAGATCACTAGGCCATCTGAACAGTGCAGAGGCAGTGTCTGTGTGTACACTCCCACCCTGTGATCGGCAACGCTGCTGTTCCGAACCTTGACGATCACAGGGAGTTAGCATGAAGTCACTTCCTCCATGAATTTTTACCATGCAGACTACTCAGTGATCTTCCCTTCAAAGCATTATGTCAAGGTTTTACTTTTCTTTTAAAAGACTGCATCACAATTCGAAATGGGAAAACTCCTGTCGGAAATAATATTTGGACTCTATTACCTACTTACCCATGATTTTAACATCTGAGTTCAAGGGCTTCATGACTCTTCTAAGTCAAACAAAAAAGTCAACATCTTAATTTGGCATATAATTAAATCTACAGCATTTCGTGTACGTTATACATTAAGAACTGGCAAGTTGATCCTGAAAGTCAACAGAGTTCATTTTTTTTTTATTTAGAGTAAGATTATTGGCATTAAATCTGAAGCATTTTGGTGTGCAGCAGCTACGCTACTCTCCTGTATAAAAGGACCTTTCAAACCCAAATCCAAAGTAGTCTGAAAAAGGTATTTGTTTTGTTTGTTGATTTTCCTATTTAAAAGCAAAGCGCACTGGGTCACTCCCAATTAGTAGCACTCTTCAAGGTCCTACTACACTAGCAGAGCGCCATGATCCATCACAGCAGTCCCCTCTTAGACGGCACTGCTAAATAGGTTTCAGATGTTTCTCCGTTCTCATGTTTAGGTTGAGCTTTACAGAGAATGCAAAACTGTGCTATGGACCCCCATAAATACAACAAATTAATCTGGTCTGTAACAAAACAAAACAAAAAAGTATAAGCTGTGCAGATAAAAAAAATCTGTCCATATAATATGGAGATCCAATTTAAAAATGGTGCATTTTTTGGTTTATAAAACAAAACAAAACACCCTGCCTTCATATGAACCATATATCCAATCTATTCTAATAGGTCAACATGGAGGAGTTTTAATAGCCCAGCATCAACTGCATTCCTACCATTGTGAGGATCAGAAACGCCTTTGTTATATTTCTGTGTTTCTTGACTCTGAGTGACAGGCACATGAATAAGACTGTGTTTGTCCTTGTGCCTCTAAACTGCCAGTTTTGGGGGTTCTCTCTCATTCTTCACTTTGAATTCCAGCTATTCTCCCTTGTCAGTGCCATTGTCTCTCTCTACAGAGCTTTCTTCAAAAATGTTCCCTACTAGTTAGCAACAAATATCCAACTAAGCTCTGCAAAATAATAATGATGATCTAGGCTTCATGGATTTCACAAAGGAGATTCTCTAATTATTTACAGAACAATAATCAGAACCAATGTTTAATCTTTCATTAATGCAGCATGAAGTATAATGAAAACAGCCTCCAGCATTTAAATTCAGTCTAGCTTAATGAGATAATCATTTCAATCATTATGACCCTTGTTCTGTTCTGTCTCCAGTGAACTCAAGGAGTCACTTTTTAAAAAGTTAGTGGATAACAATGGCATGTACCCTACTATTCCGCTATGGTTGCAAACAGCAGGAGATGTACCTGGGGGAGGCTTGCCAGCAATGTGCTGTAGTCACTTCTGATATGCCCTAGAGCAACATATTCACGTCTCTGGTGTTGCTCTAGTATTCACCCAAAAATCTATGGTTTAACCATAGACCCTTGGCCAAATGCGTCAGCATTACCTGATATGATGATGTCTCTTCCAGGACTCATGATGGAAGTGACATCATGGCATCAGGTGATGCTACCCCCTGCCCCATTATCTCCACATTCCCCCCCCCCGCCTCCCAAGTGAGTAACAGCTTGGATAGACCAGGTGGAGGGTGGAAGGTAAGTCCTCTCAGCCGAATTTGAAGCTTTCTTCCACCTTAAGAAGACTTCTTCCTTCTTAAGTGGCTCTTCTACTGGGGAAAAAAAACACTTCTTATATTAGAGGAAGGCTTCTTATGCTGGATGAATGTATCACACTTGCGAAGTAGAGTGGTAAGATGCATACATGCCAATGAGCTGGTTCCAAAGGTTCCCTTTTGCTATGTGGTTCTAAGGACACTCTTCTGCTGAGCCTTTCTTCATTTAAGGATCTCCTTCTCCATCAGAGGAGGTCTTCTGATCCAGCCCATGGCAGTTTGGTTCCTGCTTTAAGTCTGTGGTAGTTACCATAAAGGCATAAATCCTTACTGTGCATTTGCTTGACTGGTAGATAGTAAGGTTTCATACATCTGTTGTAGCCAACATGTGTGTGCTTCATGCAACACCAACAATGGCAGGCAAATCTTCCATCAGACAGGGATGCTTTAGTGATTCTGGGGAAAAGTTAAGGATGCACACTACCTACCTCCTTTATTCCCACCCAGCAGCAGTGGCATACAACCTACTTAGGGTTGCCAACCTCCAGGTAGTAGCAGGAGATCTGCTATTTCAACTGATCTCCAGCCAATCTGATCGCCTGGAGATCAGATGTAATAGCGGGGGATCTCCAGCCACAACCTGGAGGTTGGCAACACTACCAGTTCAAAACCTGCCACCTGGCAACCCTAGGCAGAACACAGAAGGCACTTAATGGTCATTCTCCCAGCCATCCTCACCCCTTTTCCTTTCAACAGGGATGTGGCCAGGCCATACACCACAATTCTGGAAATTATATTCTCCTGAATCTCCTATGCCACCATGGAGCCCCAGAGTCAAGAGCTAAAGAGTGCAGCGTGGATCCTGATATGCAAAGACGTTAGTTGTTGTTGTTGTTGATCGCCACATTGCCCTTACATACAGGAGTTATAGTGTATGACACTCCCTTCTCCACTAGCAGAAAAGGGCAAGAGTCCAGTAGCACCTTCAAGACTAACAAAAATATTTTCTGGTAGGGTATGAGCTTTCGTGAGCCACAGCTCACTTCTTCAGGTATCTGAAGAAGTGAGCTGTGGCTCACGAAAGCTCATACCCTACCAGAAAATATTTTTGTTAGTCTTGAAGGTGCTACTGGACTCTTGCCCTTTACTACTACTGCAGACAGACTAACACGGCTACCCATTGTGAATTACCTTTCTCCACTGTTTGCCTTTAATGCATTGGGGACCACCTCACATCACTTCACCACTTCATTCTCAGAGATTACACATGTCTCAAAAATCCACGTAAATATACTTTAAACTGTCCCTAAGCCAAAAGATATTACCTTATCATGGTTGCCCATCGCTAATGTATGCAATCTGATCTAGCCATTTTTGAAAGGCAGTTAAGGAAACGTTCTTTTTATGTTGCTTTCTAGCACGTCCAACGTAAGCAGAAGTTTCTACTAAAATTGTTGAGGGTGATGGTAGTCTCACTGCAGTGACTCATAACACAACCATTAGGGCTTTGGAGACATTGTCCCTGCTTGGATGTACAGCCAGTGAACAGCTACCAGCTCTGTCAGGGAGGAAGGAAGTGCTGCCAAACCCTGTAGACAAAATGCCATTTGCAACATTTTTTATTGCCTCTGTGACAAATGTGTTCTTGGAACATTTTCTCCTGGGAGCTCTTGAGCCTGTAATGGCTTCCAGTAGGCCTCAAAGAGCAGATAAGCTTCTTTCCAGTCACAAAGGTAAGAGGAAGAAGAAGAAGAAGAAGAAGAGTTGGTTTTTATATGCTGACTTTTCCTACCACTGAAGGAAGAATCAAACTGGAAGAATCAGTCCTTCCCTTCCCCTCCCCACAACAGACACCCTATGAGGTAGGCGGAGCTGAGAGAGCTCTAAGAGAGCTGTGACTAGCCCAAGGTCACCCAGCTGGTTTCATGTGCAGGAGTGGGGAAACCAACCTGGTTCACCGGATTAGCATCCGTTGCTCAGGTGGAAGAGTGGGGGATCAAACCCAGTTCTCCAGATCAGAGTCCACCACTCTTAACCACTACACCACACTGAATTCTCCACTACATTTTGAAGGAGAACAAGCTGGTTTGTATTTGGGGCCATGAACAAGCAAACAAACACTTTTGTTTGTTTTCTTACATAAGGATGCATGTTTTCCATGAAAAAAGAACAAGTACTCCATTTTCCTAAGCATACCTAAGTAGTCTTTCTCCTTCCATAGATTTCCAGTGCAGACAATGGTCAGCCTTTATTTGTTTGTTTACCTAATTTATATCCAATTTTTCTCCCCACAGCCACTTACAACATGCCCCCCTTCTCAATTTTATCCTCACCAGCACCTTGTGAGATGGGTTAGGCTGAGACTGTGTTAGTGGACCAAAGTTACTCAGAAAGCTTCCATGACAGAGTAGGGATTCAAACCTGGGTCTCCCAGATCCTAATCCAACACTCTAACCATAACACCATTATGTCACACCAACCACATGTATTGGGAGCACATGCTACCTGCAGTCTCCTTGATATGAACATTCACCATTTTGTGCAAATAGGACAACTCAGATATTTCCCAACATCAATAAGCATGAGCCTAACACTGGATTTTTAAAGAATGCATATGTATGTACTGTAGTTGTACATGCATAGAAACATATAGATGTTGACCAGTTCACACAAATTGGTGTCGTGGTATATTGTGAAGATAACGGATAGCATTATACTATTATACGAGGTTGGTGTGCTGACACTTGACATCTGGAAAAGGAGTAGGGATTGGTGAGTTTCTCCTTAGCTTGATTTAAGGTCTTCCTGGTCATTGGACTATTTTATGGAATTACCTTCCACTAGAAGTCCAGAAAGGCATGTAAAACTTGTTTCAGAGGGTTTTTTGGGCTGAGATTGTGGTTTTCAGGGCTCTCATTGGACTGAAACAGAGCTTTGTAATTTGTTATCCATTTTTAAATTTTACCATTTTTTCCACCTAATTTTGCTTGCTCGCATACTGTTGGCCTCCCTGAGTCATCAGAGACTGGCAGAATGTACATATTTTAATCATTGCTGTTACTATTATTAAACCAAATGAAAAAGTCGATTTGGCAACAAAAACAGAACAAACAACAAAAAAACTTGAGACCTGTAATGATGTTCTAGCATAATTGAACAATTAGTGTGGCTATGGTCATATGCTTTAGATCTCTGTGCTGGTATGTGTAGCCAAATCCAGAACTGAGAAAAATATACTCATAGTAATTATCCTGCTTAAATCTCAAACACCAAAGTGCTGTACTGTCCTAGAATAATCTCGACAAGTCATAGGTTCCCTGGATTAGAAGGAAGGCAGACGAGGGACTTGAATATCTTCCCTGTCTTGGTTGGAGTTATACTCCCTTTGAAATATCAGATTTGCAGTTTAGGGGTGCTGCTTGATGTAGCAGTCACTTTAGAAAAGCCGGAGGCAGCAATGGTTTGGAGTGCTTCCACCCATTTTCAGCTGATGCGTCACCTATGTCTGTTCCTGGTTCAATCAGATCTAGCCACAGTGGTCCATGCCTTAGTTACATCTAGACAGGACTATTGCAAGGTGCTCTACTAGGGGCTACCCTTGAAGAGTGTTCAGAAGCTGCAGCTAGATTGCTGGTTGGGGCCAATTACTAAGAGTATGTGACCCCAATATTTAGGTTTGCCAGGTTGTTTAGGGTTGCCCACCAATCCAGTGCCTGGTTGAAAGGAGGAATCGCGTGCCTGGAAGTGCCTGGAAGCGCCTGGAAGCGCCGCATCACAATGGGCCTTTTACCACTCAAACGTCCAGTTTGAGTAGTAAAAGGCCCATTGTGATGCGGCACTTCCAGTTTGAGTAGTAAAAGGCCTGATGCAATGTGGTGCTTCCAGGTGTGAACCAGAAGTGATGTGATCGTGTCAACGCCGCCCCAAAAACTTCCCGCTGGAGCCGAGGGGGGACCTGGCAACCCTACCAATATTATAGCAATTGCACTGGCTTCCAACCTGCCCCTGAGTCCAATTCAAAGTGTTGGCTTTGTCTTTTAAAGCCCTATGTGACTTGAGACCAGGGTATATGAAGGAGCATCTTCTCCCATGTGTTCCTGCCCAGGAATGAAGATCGCTGGGAGAGGCCCTCTTGACTGTCCAATCAATCAAAGCAGCTCATCTGGTAGGTACTCAAGGGAGGGCCTTTTTGTGGGCAGCCCCACAGTTATGGAACAATCTCCCAGGGAGGTGCACCTAGTCCCTTCACTATTGATGTTTGGAAGGCAACTGAAGACAATTGTATTCAGGATGTCATTCAATTAGTTTAGTTTTTCTGCCTATTGGCAGCTTTAACTTGTGATTTTAATTCATGGCATTTTATATATTTTTTAAGTGTTATGTTCTATTTGCATTGCAAGCTGCCTTGAGTTCTGTAAAGTAGAAATGTGGCTAATAAATGTTTTAAATAAATGAAATGAAATCAATGGAATAAAAATATATGAATATATAACATAAAGCGTTTTTTTTTTTACTTTTTAGAATTTTTCCTGACTTTTCTCAAGCATCTCATCATTTTGCTTTCAGTCGGAAATGTTGCCAATTGTTTCAGCATAATGCATCATATAGGTCTCATAAAGTGAACAAACAAAAACTCTTATCCTCAGGGTGCTCAGATCCAAGTTAAAGCAGCAGAACGAAAACTTTTGAAAGACATATGCATTATGAGGATTACAATTGTACTTGGCGCTATACAGAGAAACTTCATCCAAAAGTACGGACTATGCCCTAAGGAGTTTGTAATGTAAATTTTGACAGAGTGGGTGAAAACAATGGTAGGGTTGGGCTGGTTTTGAATTTCTCATCCTGGCTTTGTTGAGCTGAAAATCTCTGTTTTGCTTTGGTTCTCCACTGTGCAAATTATACTTTATTTTCATGCCGTTTTCTGTTTCCTTGACCATATGCATTTTGCAACATTTATTGTGCACTGGTGGTTCAGCATTTTACATTATAGATCTGTTATCCATGTACATGACATGCACTGTGTTTTTTTTTTTTTTTTTTGGTGTGTGTGTGCCATCAAGCCACAGCTGACTTAGGCGACCCTATAGGGTTTTCAAGGCAAGAGACATTCGGAGGTGGTTTGCCATTGCCTGCCTCCGTGTCATGACCCTGGTATTCCTTAGTGGACTCCCATTCAAATTCTAACCAGGGTTGACCCAGCTTAGCTTCTGAGAATTGATGAGATCAGGCTAGCCTGGGGTTATCCAGGTCAGGGTGCACTGTATGTACAAATACCAATATATAGTATGCACACAGGATCCACACAACCTCATTACACAATAAAAAGGAATCTATAAAACCAATTGCAAGAATGATAATGTTAACATATTCTCTCAGGGAGGGGCTGTGGCTCAGTGGTAGAGCATCTGCTTGGCATGCAGAAGGTCCAGGTTCAATCCCTGGCATCTCTAGTTAAAGGGACTAGGCAAGTAGGTGATGTGAAAGACCTCTGCCTGAGACCCTGGAAAGCCGCTGCCAGTCTGAGTAGACAATACTCACTCTGATGAACCAAGGGTATGATTCATAGGGTTGCCAACCTCCAGGTACTATCTGGATATCTCCTGCTAGTACAACTGATCTCCAGCCGGTAAGGATCAGATCACCTGGAGAAAATGGCCGCTTTGGCAATTGGACTCTATGGCATTGAAGTTCCTCCCCTCCCCAAACCCTGCCCTCCTCAGGCTCTGCCCTAAAACCTTCCACCGGTGGTGAAGAGGGACCTGGCAACCCTACTGATTCAGCATAAGGCAGCTTCACGTGTTTATGTGTTCAAGAAGTGGAGAAACTTGACAAAAACATAAACAATTGTAAACAAAAATAAAATAAAATGGATAATATTTGTTCCTCTCTAGGATAGGGGAGAATAGCAATTGCAAAGTTAACAGGCAAGCAGTATACACAGATGGAGTTTCCCATACTCGAGTTTAGTTTCAGTGGGAGATGGGGACTAAAGGAATATATTAACATTATCATTCTTAGCAATGTGAAGCATAATAATCACATATTTCTTACTTTTTAAAACGTACTATATTTTTCAATAGCATCCTTATGGACTGTGAATCCATGTTCTTTACAGCCAGATACTCTAACTGACTTTTTAAAATTATTATTCTTAGATGCATAGTGAAGGTAGGGGACTTGCATTTCCAGTTAAAAAGAGTCACTAGGAATAATACAGTACATCAACAAATGCCAATAATACTGTAATAAAACACAGATATATCCAACTATGATAAAATGAAGGCTAATCAACTGGTGTATTTTATATATCTCACTGTGTGCAAATTTCTTTTCTAAAAAGCAGTTATTGATTCACTTTTGTTCTTTTTGAAAGCATTTAAATGTCAGGAGGGGGAAAAAGGCAAAATAATAAGGTTTCATGACACTTATCTGTCTAGAGGGGAAGAAATGACTCTTTTAAAATATGCGTGGTACAATTATCCACTATGTTAAGACTTTAAAAAATCATCATTCTTCATTGCTCCATTGTGATATTTGGTTTCTGAGCTCCTACAAGGAGATAATCCCTCAACCACCTCTCAGGTAGCAAAATTTTGTATGGCTGCAATAAAAATTCGTTGCCACAGAGTAGTCACTTAGTCCAAATGGCAGATGTAACTTGGATGTTGTTTATTTTATTGTTTTTATTTTTTTTAAGAGATTTAAGACTCGGACTGTAAACCTTTGCCGGTAAGACAATTTTAGTCGATGTATCTTGTTTTATCTGGCCAAGGGCCACAAATAAACAATCTGTCTATTTGGTTTCTGCATTCTGGATACTCTCCTAGGGCTGTCGATTCGGTTCGTCCGAACCGAAAAACAGCCGAATTTTCCGCAATTCGGGGGTTTTCAGTTCGAATGGAAGCCCCATGAAGGCGTGTGCCCCCCCCCCCCCGTGCCTTCACGGGGCTTCCCTGAAGGCGCGTGGGGGGCTCTTTAAACAGATCTGCGCCTTCCAGCTGGAAGGCGCAGATCTGTTTCCCCCCCCCCGCACGGCTTCATGGGGCTTCCCTGAAGGCGCGCGGGGGGCACTTTAAACAGATCTGCACCTTCCAGCTGGGAGGCGCAGATCTGTTTAAAGAGCCCCCCACGCGCCTTCACGGGACTTCCCTGAAGGCGTGCGGGGGGCGCTTTAAACAGATCTGTGCCTTCAAGCTGGAAGGCACAGATCTGTTTAAAGAGCCCCCCGCGTGCCTTCACGGGGCTTCCCTGAAGCCGGGAGGGGGTACTTTAAACAGATCTGCGCCTCCCAGCTGCCCTCCTGGGCAGGCAGCGCCCAGCACTTCAAAGACCCGGCTGAATTTTCCCCCGAACTCCGGATCTCGTGCTGAATTTCGCGGATCCAAAGCAGGGGAGTTTGGACTTCGGCACGTCCCGAATTTAAAAGGGCCGAATTTTGCCGAAGCCGAACTTTACCAAAAAAAAATTCAACAGCCCTATGCCCTCTTCTGTGCATTTCTATTTGCTCTTTTCCCAGAAAACACATGTTATCTGTGCGATTTGCATGTCAGAGCCAGGGCAAATGTAACATCAATAAAGCACTACCATCAATAAATTAAAAAGGGAGCCCATTTATCATTTTATAATCTCCAAAACAGAGCTCATTGGAAATCTCTAGTGGTCTGTTTTCTTTGTGACTTTCTGCCATACAGTCTTGAATCCTTTTTGGAAAACTCCAGATATCACTCAGGCAAGTGAAGCAGGAGATTGAAACCTATTAAATCTGGTAATGCTTCATTTTCCATAGGCCTTTGGCTCGGTGGAGGTCATTTCAAAATAAAGTTTGTTTTAATTACTTAGTTAACGGTTTCAATTAAATGTATAAATGTCTAAGCGCGACTGGACGGCCTGCAAAAAAAAGATTTTCTACTTTAAAATTATGTCATATTTATTAAACGTATCGGCATTTTGTTTTCCCCTCTTCTTTCTAAGACTAGACTTTGGGGGCATCATACAAGAGATTTCTAATCCCATCTCTGCCTGTGAAAAATGGGGGCAGAGCATGGATAGAGGAGAAGTCTCAGGTGGGAATAACACTTAACCTGCTTGCTATTTTGCTTCTGCAAATCCCCGCCCTCCACAAGTTGCTTTTTCCTATTTGACTGGAAAGCTCAACCTTGTCTCCAGGATGGGAAAAAAGCTAGCAGAGGAGATCTGCAAAGTAAAACAGCAGGTGGAAGAAGGGTTATGTTTTTCCTCTCCTGACTCCTATTTCTCACTTGCAAATGCAATTGAAAGAAAATGGAAGCTGGAATCCTCCTGTGGTTGCTATGAAATACCCAGTTCCACTCTAATATAGTATATCTATTTTAAACTGGGTTGCCAGGTCCCCCCTTGCCACTGAAGGGGAGTGAGGGGTATAGTTGCCAGATCTGGGTTGGGAAACTGCTGGAAATTTGAAGATGGAGCCCAGGGATGGCAGGGACCTCAGTGGGGTACAATTTCATAGAGCCCTCCATCCAAAGCATCAATTTTCTCCAGAGGAACAGTAGTCTGGAGATGAGCTGTAATTCTGGGGGATCTCCAGTCCCACCTGAAGGTTGGCATCCCTAATTTGAAACTTTCGAAATATCCTGTCCTTTTCACCTCCTTTCCACTACATGGTGTAGTGGTTAAGAGCAGTGGTTTGGAGTGGTGGACTCTGATCTGGAGAACCGGGTTTGATTCCCCACTCCTCCACATGAGTGGCAGACGTTACTCTGGTGAGCTGGATTTGTTTCCTTACTCCTACACATGAAGCCAGCTGGGTGACCTTGGGCAAGTTACAGCTCTCCTTGAGCTCTCTCAGCCTTACCTACCTCACAGGGTGTCTGTTGTGGGAAGGGAAGGTGATTGTGAGCCGGTTTGATTCTTCCTTAAGAGGTAGAGAAAGTCGGCATATGAAAACCAACTCTCCTTGTTCTTCTTCTCTTTTCACTAGCCAACATAATCCAGTTCCAAAGACATGCAACAGTGATTTCCTTCATTAAGGGGCCGCTTGCCAAGTATCCCTGATGCTGCTAAGCCAATGTCTGTAAACTCACCCTGCCTGAGATGTATTTCAGGATTGCCCAACAAGCACTTTTAGCTTAACCCTGATGGTCTCCGAAATTTGCCAGTGAGCTTTTTTTCTAGCATTGAATGAACTGTACTCAGCTCAAGGAATCCTAAATACACAATTAAAAGGTGGCTTAAGACATATTTTCTTAGCGTTTCAATAATGGCTGAAGCAGAATGAGTATCATCCATTCTCTTGGCGTATAATCAATGCAGGCACTTGGTGAAGAGTCTTCGTTGGAGATTTAGTCAAGTGCAAGCTGAAGATACAGTAATTCCCTTGGCAAACATTTGATAAAGATTAGGAGTGTGTGGGCAATGATAACCAACACCTTTGAAATTCAAACAGACTTCATTTGTTTTACACTAAATACTTAAGCTGCAAAGTCACTACAAAAGTTTGAGAGAGGATGGACTAAATGGAGGTAAGAATGGTCAGAGGAAAGGAATGAAAATAGTATGGTCAAAATGCCCTCCTTCTTTGGGAGTAAGTATGCTTCACCCGGCACTTGCTAGCCAGGAATCATGTAGGAGATGATTTGCAAGCATAAGAAGAAGACTTGGTTTTTATACCCTGCTTTCTCTACTGAAAGGAGTCTTCAAGCGGCTTCCGATTGCCTCCCCTTTCTCTCCCACAACAGGCACTTTGTGAGGTAGGTGGGTCTGAGAGAGTTCTGAGAGAACTGTGACTGGCCCAGGGACACACAGTAGGCTTCATGTGGAGGATTGGGGAATCAAACCCAGTTTTCCAGATTAGAGTCTGCTGCTCTTAACCACTACACCACTCTGATTTTCTTTGGAGGTCTGTAAAATCAAATCCCTGTGTTCCATCTGCTTGAAACTCAGGGGGTCTTTAGATACCATGGAGGACTATGCTCTGTGCAGATTTGGTGCCATTATCAGTGTGGTATAGTGGTTAAGAATGGTTGTTTGGAGTGGTAGACTCTGATCTGGAGAACCGGGTTAGATTCCCCACCGCTCCACATGAGCGGCAGAGGCTAATCTGGTGAACTGGGTTGGTTTCCTCACTCCTACACATAAAGCCAGCTGGATGACCTTGGGCTAGTTACAGCTCTCTTAGAGCTCTCTCAGCCCCACCTACCTCACAGTTGTGGGGAGGGGAAGGTGATTGTAAGCCGGTTTGATTCTTCCTTAAGTGGCAAAGTTGGCATATAAAAACCAACTCTTCATCTTAAAAACAACAACAACAACAAACCCTTCCTCAGACCCTCACATTTATTTCCTATTGCAAATAATGGTCCCAAGACCTTGGAACCTGAAAAACCATACATATTTGAATCCTGAACTGGTAATACCCTATCTGAAAATCAGACATCACAGTAGACACCCCCCACTCTCAATCCTGGATCTAAAAATAAAACTATTTTTTTTCTTGGAGCATACCCCTACAGTATTACACAAGATTCTTATTCTGTATTTGCAGCAATCAAATATTGAGAAGGCAAGATCACCCTCCCCACCCCATCCATCAGCAGAATATTCCTAGGTTTCAACCCACTGGTTTTAAGCAACCAGTAAGAACAGCTAATAACCTCCCTCCTTCTTTTCTCTTATATTCACATGACTAGATTCAGCCAGTTTTGGAAGCTGCCACCCAGTGTAAAGCTTCTTTAGTATTTTTGTAAAAGATGTAGAGAGGCAGTAGGCAGGCACTCAAAGAAGAGTGTGCCCAAGAGATTACCCCCAACTGCAGGCATCTCAGCAGGTTTCTCCATAATCAAAGTGTACTGTGGCACTGCCATTTCACAACATGCTTTCTGTATCTATGGCAGTTCAATGTCAGTATGTGTGAATGTATCACAAAGCCTCACAGCTCTCCATTACCAAATAGCTTCTGACTCCCTATTTTTTTGTCATTTTTCTTCCATTTTTAATCAAAGGCTTTCCCTCTGTTTCAACTTGTACATTTTTTTTTATTTGTCTGAAAACCACTATTGTCACTCAAGGCCTGCAGGAAGAAAAAGTCGTCTCCAAGGAATGTTGCTGTAATCGGCCCTCCGGGTGGCAGAAGAATCCCCTATGGGTATTTATATTCAGAAAGCACAAAACAGACAGGAGACTTGCTTTTCCTTCAATAGCTGTATATTCATAAGTGTTCCTTCATGTACTCTCACTGTCTGCCTATTGTCATTCCTTCTCAGGAAACAAATTCAGGTTTTGTAACCCAAGAAGCAACCACAGGAAAGAGAAACTGTTTTCTCAATGACTTTAACTGCCCATGGTATTAGGGCTGTTGAATTTAAAAAAATTCGGTATAGTTCGGATTCGGCCGAATTCGGCCCGTTTAGATTCGGGATATGCCGCAGTCCGAACTCCCCCACTTCGGATCCGTTCAATTCGGCGGGAATTCAAAGTTCGGAAAAAAAATCCGG
Organism: Euleptes europaea; assembly: GCF_029931775.1. Taxonomy (NCBI): domain Eukaryota; kingdom Metazoa; phylum Chordata; class Lepidosauria; order Squamata; family Sphaerodactylidae; genus Euleptes; species Euleptes europaea. The sequence continues at coordinate 28,619,570 of NC_079317.1, forward strand.
CCGAATAAAGCCATTAAAAACACAATTGCGCCTTTCCGTGGCTCTGGGGGGGCATTTTTGGGGTTAGAGGTCCCAAACTTTCAGCAGAGCTTCAAAGGACTTTTATTGAAAGACTCCCCAAGTTTTGTAAAGATTGGGTCAGGGGGGGCTGAAATATGGGCCCTGAAAGGGGTCCCCCCACCCTTAATGTGCATCTCTCAGCAGAGCTTGCCGCCCACGCACAAAGCTCCCAGCCCCGACAACAGTTTGCAAAGCAACACAACCTTGTAAAACAACACCTTTGCAACAGGGAAAACCAGAAGACACACAACTGAAACCTCTCCCCTCAAACCAGCGAGCGAGAGACTCGAGGGGGAACACACACCCCAGGCAGAACCAACGAAAGCCCCCTTTGGCTTCCCCCCCACCCACAGAAACTGCTCCCTCCCCCCACACACACAGACTCTGCTTTCCCCCCACACACACACACATACACAGGAGAAAAATTATAGATTAAAGCCCCCAAAGGGGTCTTATTGTGGCTGTCTTCTGTTCCATCAGGAGGGGCTGGGGAGGACTTGTAATCCAAGATGATTCCAATTAGGCACGGGACGTTTTGCTCTGGAGATGCACAGGATCGGCTGATCCATTCATCCCAATAGGGAAAAGGGGAAAGGGGAAAGCCCATATCTCGGGACCCCCTGACCCAATGTTCACAAAACTTGGGTGGTCTCTTAAGAACACTGGTCTGAAACTCCGCTAAAAGTTTGGGATCTGCACCCCCAAAAATGCGCCCCCTGCAGACATGGAAAGAAAAAGGGGGGAGCCCATATCTTGGGACCCCCTGACCCAATGTTTACAAAACGTGGGGGGTATCTTAAGAAGCTTCATCTGAAGCTCCAGTGAAAGTTTTGTGTCTGTACCCCAAAAAATACGCCCCCTGCAGCCACAGAAAGGAGCAAATGTGCACAAGCACCCCCCCACACACACACACACGAGGATTTCGCTCTCTCTCTCTCTCTCCCTGGCCAGGCCGCACATCAGCTGATTCCTCCAGTACTCAATCCTGACTGATTGGCCAGAAGAAGACCCAGCTTGGCCACCGATTGGCCGGGGGAGGAGAATGCTGCTTAGTGACGGTTATGCTGCTTACTGACGGCCTCGAATTTGCCGGATTTATTCGCGAACTCCCGAACTCGCTGAATTCGGCCTCCCCGGTTGCCCGCCAGTTTTGAGTTCGGTTCCTCCCGAACTAAAAACCACTGAATCAGGGGAAATTCGGCTGATTTTCAGTTCGGGCCGAACCGAATCAATAGCCCTACATGGTGTAACATCTTGTGGGGAACAGTGGCCTTCCTGTCCTTTAAATATGTCTGCATATGCTACATCATGGAAACACGCATGTTACCCGAATTGCTCTTTAAATGGGGAAATAGCTGAGCAATTGGAAACTATGTATTTATAAAGCAGGATCTCAACCAACTATACCAGAGCCCATTAACTGTGATCTTAAGAATAACGTCAGACAAGGGATTTCCGAATTAAGAGAGTTTATGTTGTTTCTTTCATTCAGTGGTGCAACACAAACATACAGAGAGCTAAGAATTTAAAAGGTAGTAGAATACAGACAAATGCCCATTTGGCAGGGATCGTCGGTGGGGTAATATTTACCTTTCTTAAAGAGGAGATGTCCAAGTTCCCGTAGACTAAGATAGCAGAAAACAAGAGCAAAGGCGGGGGCAAGGGGTTTCTGTAGACTTGGCCAGCATGACGGGAGGGAGCATGGTCAGGCTGCGCAAAAACCAGACCAACAGAGTAACGGCGAGTATGCCAGAAAAGACCTAAGGTAACATTATGGGCTGGGGGCACCCCAGATATACTGTTTTTACCCCTCCTAGATTCCCAGGTGACAAAAGGTGACAAAAGGATTAATCTTCGGCTGCCAGGGTGGGGTAGTGAGAATTTGGAAATCTATTCTGATTCCAATGACTTGCACAACCCGGGAGGAACCGGGAGATCTCTGCTGAAGTGATTAATATTCTTAAACAAAAGGCGCGATCTCTGCAAATGTCTGGGGATCGCTGCTGCATAGCTGGAGGAATGACTCATTGCTGATATCAGGATCGCTGCTGATTGCCCATTAGGCTGCTGATGTTGGAATAGGAGAGGGGGGTGTTGGCACTGACTACGTGACTGTCTGCTTTCCATGACATGGCTGCGGCTGGAACAGAGTTTGCACAAGAACATGGAGTCTCTCAGGTTCACTGGAGGTTTCCCTTGTTTCTGCTTCCTAGCTGCCAGCTGCATGGAGCACACAGGAGTGGCTGTGTCAGTTTCAAAGGCGCGCGCAGCGGCAGTCCCAGTAGCGTTTGGGGCGGGCGCGTGGCTGGAACAGTAGTCATGTGCCTGCATATCGAGTTGCCAGGTCCAGTCCGGGAGTTTAGGCAGCCTGTATGCTTACACGCAGTTAGGGTTGCCAACTTCCAGGTGGTGGCTGGAGATCTCCCACTAGTACAACTGATCTCCAGGAGACAGTGATCAGTTCTCCTGGAGAAAATGGACACTTCAGCAGTTTGACTTGATGGCATTATAAAAACATAAGAACATAAGAAAAACCATGCTGGATCAGACCAAGGCCCATCAAGTCCAGCAGTCTGTTCACACAGTGGCCAACCAGGTGCCTCTAGGAATAGGGTTGCCAACCTCTAGGTACTAGCTGGAGATCTCCTGCTATTACAACTGCTCTCCAGCCGATAGAGATCAGTTCACTTGGAGAAAATGGCCGCTTTGGCAATTGGACTCTATGGCATTGAAGTCCCTCCCTCCCCAAACCCTCCCCTCCTCAGGTTCTGCCCCAAAAACATCCTGCTGGTGGAAAAGAGGGACCTGGCAACCCTATCTAGGAAACCCAGGTGCCTCTAGGAAGCCCACAAACAAGACGACTGCAGCAGCAGCCTGCCCCACTGTTTTACCCCGTGGAAGTTCCACCCCTCCCCAAATCCCACCCTCTTCAGGCTCCACCTGAAGAATATTCTCCAGGTATTTCCTGACCTGAAGCTGGCAACCCTACATGCAGTAGTGCTGAGAACATTATGATAAGACAACAACCATGCTTTTCCAGGCACACTTATGCCATTGGGGTTTCTTTTAATTGTTGTACATATTCAGTGTACACATTTTTGTCCCGTCTTTTTGAACACCATTTTACCCCCATTTTATGGCATTTATACTTGTTACACCCCTGTGATGTCACTTACACACCAAAAATAGGTATTCGTTTGGAACATCAATTTTCCTGTCATATTTTGTTATTTTACTCGGGACTACAATTTCATCCCAAGTGCTAAGCAACCGTAGTAGATGCTCCAGCTTTTAAACTGAACTGGATCAGTCACGCTCGTGCTTTTTACCACCAGCAATCCATGTGCAGCATATTTAAATATAACAAAAACAACATCACAGTTCCCATGGTGTTTCTTTCACATTGACTTGATTCCATTATTTCTTGATGGCTGTTCATATCATTTTCTCATGACAAAAGCATAATAGTTTGTCACTGTGAATCTATGACTAATTACAGTCTAAGCTGGGGGTGTCGAACTCAATTGTCATGAGGGCTGGATATGACATAAATGTCATTCGGTCGGGCCGTGCCTCGCTGGCCAAGATTGAGAATGTGGGTGGTGGCTTGTGGGTCAGATAGGAGCTCTCAAGGGGCCGGATCCAGCCCTCAGGCCTTATGTCTGATACCTCTGGTCTAAGTAGGGTTGCCAACCTCCAATTACTAGCCGGAGATTTTTTGGGGTGGAGCCTGAGGAGGGTGGTGTTTGGGGAGGGATTTCAATGCCATAAAGTCCAATTGCCAAAGCTGCCATTTTCTCCGGGTGAACTGATCTCGATCGGCTAGAGATCAGTTGTAATAGCAGGAGATCTCCAGCTAGTATCTGGAGGTTGGCAACCCTAGCTGAGATACAGGGCACCCTTTTGAGCAGCAAACAAGTGTAGGGGGCCTGCTGGGCAGTGGTGGCTGGGGAAGGGGAGGAATGGGGCTGTGCCAAGGAAATTGCAGTGGTGGAGGAGGTGCAGGGATCTGTCAGGGTATCTGAAATTGCTCATTGGGCTATTCCTGGTGTTTGGCATGGTGCAGCGCAGTGCCCAAAATGCATAAGGCATCCAAGCAGCCCATTGAGGGGTCAGCTTCCTGTACTGTACATGATGACTAAGCAGGAAGCAAGCTAAACTGTTGGGTAGTTCAGCATCCTTTGTTATCAGTATTTTTTTAATGGTTTATCACGTGTCTAGATTCTTCAGAACTGGGCAGATTTATAACTGGGATGTTTTCAGGTTCCTGATCCCTATCATTTTCAGTCCAACCCCCCCATTTCAATTTTATTTCTCCCTTCTGTGAACTGAGCCTAGAATTCTTTATTTCTGTGCCATTGTCTATTTCCTCAGACCATTTTTGACCAGTAAAATGTACACACATTCAATATTATTTGCCCTTCCATAAATCAACATTATTCACCTACTATCAGTATCAACTGTGTATATTATAGGATTATGTATAGAGATCGTGATATATTATCATGTACAGAGATCGTACAAAACACCTACAAAACACAAATTTATAACAGCAAAAAAAAATTAACAGTTAAAACTGTTGACATTGATACACAGAAATATTAAAACAGATGAAAGAGGGAACTTCTACTTGTCCATTGATTATAGGCAGCTTCTGTTCTTCCCAGGATGTGCACATTCCAAGTCATCCACCACTAGGAAACTGAGACACTCTTCCCTCTTAGCATGGTGCCTGCAGCTATTCCAACACCTGTATGGGAACATGTCCAGGTCTCTGTTCAGGTGGCTGATGCCAACAGTATATTTACAAAAGATGCAAACAACTCACTTTCTGTTGTAATCTCAGCTGAGAAGGCAGCAGCAGGCACACCAGTAAGGGAACATGTACAGCAATCAAAGCGGAATTTCAGAAACATCTACGGCGATGATAGAAAGACAGTCACATCGCCTTCTCCTTCCTACACTCATGGGAGGATTAAGAGTGTTTCTTTTTTAAAAAATCAATGGGCACTTTGCTTTACTGAAATTAGAAGAAACAATAACACCAGCTGGATATTTCTTGTTGTCTAAAGCACTTTGGTACTTACATTTTTCTTGATTTTTAAAGGCATTTTCTTGCCTCGTTATTGCTTGCAGTGTTGTAACATGTCAAGCTCACTTTTCGTTTGAGCTCATGTTTCCAGAGGTCTCCCTCTTCTCCCTTGCCATTTTCTCCCATCTGCTGAGCCCTTTCACATTTATTTTCAACTCATCAAAAGATGCAATCAAATTGCTTTGTTGAGTTTTCTGTCTTTCTTCATAAGGCAAAGTAAAGGAGACCTTGAAATACAAAAACATTTGTCTCTAATCTTTGGGAGTTTTTTTTTTTTTTTAATTCAACATTATTTGTGTGTGCTTTGCAGCTTACAAGTTTATGGGACACATCCTTTGATACAGTATCATTATTTCATTTTCTATTTCTTTCCCCTTTAATGTTCCCAAATGAAGCCGGACCTTCAGAAGTGTAGCTGTATCCTTTCTGTCTTTCAAAATATATATGCTGTCACATGCTGGCAGCAGTTAGTTTTGACGGGGCATATTTAGTTTGACTGAAGACTCCATCTAGAACAGCTTTTGAAGATTATGAACGAAAATGCAAATCAAAGCAATCATGGAAGACAGATATTACATACTGGGAGTCAAATTAAGACCCAATGTTTGGAAATTAAATGGAACTATATCGCTATGGAGAGAGGTCTTAACCAGTTCTGTAAGCTGAATCAGATCAAACATTTGCATAAATATCATCAGCTCTATACTAGAAAACAGCATGAATCTTTGGGGAAAGGTCCTAATTGCTAACTCTGAAAAAGAGAGGAAAGGGGCCAAATATTTGCTTCAGACCTAAAAGACTGAACCCAGTAATCGATCACCACCTTGATGGGCCATTTGAAAGCAAAAAAGCAGACTTTAGCGGGGTGTCAAGGAACTGTACTATTGGCTGTTTTGACATGATCTAAATTTTCCTACAGGCCAAAATACAAGATCGGAAATCCATGTGTCAGGACACGATTTCCCAAACTGATTAATTGTTATATGTTCTAGCAGGGACTCACTTTTAAAAAGTCTATCACAGGGAATGTGAAGCCAGAGGAAAAGGCAAACAAAAATTATGCAGGGGGAGTCCAAAGCTCCTCCCTCCTCCACGGCCAGGAGGCAGATGATTGGAGAAACACAGAGCTTTTTAAAGGCAAGTCCCTGCTAGAACATATAACTGTGAGTCAGGTTGGGAAACCATGCCCTGACACCTGAGCTTTGCATTGTATATTTTGGCCCTAAATTACTAGAGCACCAGGAAAGAATGCACACTGCAATGAGTCCTACACCAAGTCAACATAGTAAGGGTCCTTAACCAGTTTAAGAAGCACAATAACACCTCAAGCATAACCCAACTAGAACCTACACATTTATCTCTTTAAATAAATAAGTACCCTGCCTTTCTCCCCACTGGAGACCCAACACAGATTACATCATCCCCCCCTTCCATTTTATCCTTGCAACAACCATGTAAGGTAGGTTAGGCTAAGAGTGTGTCACTGGCCCAGAGTGACCCAGAAAGCTTCATAAGAGAATAAGGTTTTGAACCTGGATCTCCCAGATCCTAGACTGACACTTCAATTGCTGCATCATGCTGACCAGTACGTCATGTGTTCAGAACCAGAACTGCATAGAATGTTTTGAGCTTTAGGGTTAAAGTAATGTTTTTGCCTCTCCACCCAAAAAATGTTTCCTGGAAAAGCTTCTATTGCCAAGAAGGCCCACTTTATTCATGCTTGTTCACAATCATTGTTCCCTGATTAGAGGCATTTAAAAAATTGATAGGCCTTCTTTCTTCTTGTGATCCAAGCCAATTGGGAATATTATAGTTAAGAAAATGGCATCACAGTTCTGTGAACCATTAAGAACTGGATACTTGCTGATGTCTCTAAAGGCACATAAACCTTATTTAGAGTGAGGACAACATTTCCTGGACTAGTCCCAGGGGAGATCCTATGCAATCAGCTAGTCAAAGGCAAAAGGAACTTTTTCATAGCAATGTTCCCTGAATCAAACAACATTTTAAAATCGGTCATCCACATAGGATTGCTGTAAGAGGAGCTTTTTCAAAATTAAAGTATTTGCAAAAATTCACCCCTCCCCTTTCAGTTCAGCCTTGATTAGAACCATAAAGCACCATGGGAAGCTATGAAGAGACTATAGTTTTGCCAGCTAATTCCAAACGTTTTCTGGCTCCCACCTCTTTGCTGGGCATAAAGTCAGATGATTTAGTACCTTGTAGTCACCTCTGACAATCCGTATGGAATGCCTCCAATCCCTTGATGTCTTTGGAGAGAGGATCACATAAGTGGCTGTACAATCCCACCAATTGCCTCCTGTGTTCAGGCTGTCTTCAGAGACACTGAGAACTTTAATGGGAACATGATTGCCACTCAAGCTTGCTGCAATTGAAGTTCCTATTTACATGTGAGTTGAGCCCCCTCCCTGGATTGCCTCAGTGTTGCTGTCCAGAGATTGGCTTGAACTCTTTGTGGAACAGCCAAAGTGCACAGTAGCCACTTGAACATGCCCACAGCTGGCTCTTTTAAATACTTAGTTGATAGCATCCAAACGACTGCTGAAACTCACTTTTTCCAATATCGATGACATCACCAAAGAGACTGTTTTTACCAGCTGATCTGAAATGTTTTCTGGCTCCCACCTTTGTGCTGTGCATAAAGTTAGATGATTAAATACCTAGTAATCACCTCTGACAATTCATATGGAATCCCTCCAATCTCTTGATGTCCTACCAGAGCCAAGTCAATATTTCTGAGCCAACAAAGGATTTGGACTACCTTGAATGAAATAAGGCAGTTGGGTGAAATTGCTTAAGAAATCTCAGATCTCCTAGCAGTCATTTTTGAGAAGTCTGGGAACATAGTTGATATTCCAGCAGAATGCAATAAAGGCAAACGATGTGTCTACATTCAGAAAGAAAGAAAGGGAAAAGGAAGGCTTATGGTATTCCCTAAGTCACTGTATAATTTTTGATTTTTAACAGTGATGTGCAAAATCTGTGGGAGTTCAGTTTCCAGTTCCTTTTGCTGATCCCCAAGTGGTTGATTTTTCACATAAAATATATTTGCCTACTAACTCACCCCTCTTAAATCTGTGTTGCTGTTCCTTCAATATGGTCAGTTTCTCTCAGCAAATAAAGGTCATTTATTTTGCACTCATAATCACACTTCTTCATGGGTTTTGTAGCTTGAATTATACACAAATTAATACCAATCAAATTTTGCTTGCAATATTAAAGCCATATCTACTAGGCCCTGAATTGGATAGCCCAGGCTAGCCTGATCTTGTCAGATCTCAGAAGCTAAGCAGGGTTGGCACTGGTTAGTAGTTGGATGGGGGACCACCAAGGAATACCAGAGTTGCTACACAGAGGAAGACAATGGCAAACCATCTCTGTTTGTCTCTTGCCTTGAAAACCCTACTGGGTTGCCATAAGTCGGCTACGACTTGATGGCATTTTACACACACACATATCTACTAGAGCCCAGCAGGCAGACACATTTCACAAAAGATCTTTACCCAATGTGAAATGCACCCCACCATTTAACTGACAATTTGTGTTCTGGATTCCACAGAGCAGAAATTACAAATCTCCACCCATAGGTACCCTTCCCCTAGAATCATCCCTTCCCATAACTCAAATCAATTTCTATGGTGTCAATTCATTCTGATCTGTTGATGACATTTCTTTGTGGCTCTGATCAGGGGTTGTATTAGCCCCAGTTTGTCTCCCCCAGTTCATCTCCTCTTCATGGAAACAATGGTGAGATTTGCCTACATGACAACATTTTGGAAAGCAGATGAAACTAATGAATTATTTCAAGGCTCTAGGCTGATCCTGCATTGAGCAGGGGATTGGACTAGATGTCCTATATGGCCCCTTCCAACTCTACAATTCTATGAGTCTATAAGGAAGAGAAGACATATTTGACAAAAAAGAGAATACCACAAATGGAGCAGTCATTTGGAGCAATGATTATTGGTAAAACCGAGCAAAAAAGGCAGCCACTTGAACATGCAGGTTGGGGAATATTTCAGGGCTCTAAGAAACAACCCCTTTCATGGCAAAAAGGTTCTCTACTGATCATTCAGCTCAGTATTCTTATTCATATGTTATTCCTTCTTTGGCCTAATTTTCAGACTCCTGTTATATTAAATATATGGTCCAGGATCCAACCAACTGTGTAACTAATTTTGTGAGTCCAAAAGGCTTTTGACATTTTCTTCTAATTAACTGCAATCCTCACACTTCATGGCAAACTGGTTTAGACACTGAGGAGAGTTGCAGAAAGAAGCTGGGATTCATCATCCCACACCTAGGGTTGCCAGGCTCCTCTTCACCACCGGCAGGAGGTTTTTGGGGTGGAGGAGGGTGGGGTTTGGGGAGGAGAGGGACTTTAATGCCATAGAGTCCAATTGCCAAAGTGGCTATTTTCTCCAGGTGAACTGATCTCTATCAGCTGGAGATCATAGCAGGAGATCTCCAGCTAGTACCTGGAGGTTGGCAACCCTACCCAGACCTTACTGTTGGGTTGGATTCCTCTTTAACTGGAGCAGAAATCTAGCTGTGGTGTTTTGCCCTCTGGGCAGGGTTAACCGCATAAAACAACAGTCAGAAGCGCCGCAAGTGGGGAAAAGGGGCTGCCTAAATTCCGGAAGGCTCCCTGTTTCCCCCCAAAGTTCTAAATGCCCACCAAGATTTGTAAATTCCTCCTTCAAGGAAGGGGGCTATATGGTTCTCAATAAGAATCGGTGGGGTAAAGGTTTACACACCCTGCCAGTGAAACTCAATTAAAAGTGATTTGTATTGTTTACTTTGGAAGGAGGAGTGTAAAGTTATCCGTTTGACTAATGTTGGTCACAAATAATGGCACTTCCAAAGTACAGATGTGTGTAGGAGTGGAGCCTTTGAAGAAGCGTACTGTAGAATTCAGGTTCACACTCTTTTTTGCTTGGACAAAAGGCGTAAATTTTTAAGTGCTCAGGGGAGCAGGAAAGGTTTTGGGGTCTGAAGCTTCTTTTGGTAACAAATGATATTGCTCTTTGGCACCTCCGGGAAGAGAAAGCAATCCGTGATGTAACCAAGAACCTTGCTGTAATCAGTCTCTGGTGGCCATCCCCAAACCATTATGGCTTACAGAGATATCAGTTAACTCGCTAGCTCTTCCTCTTTCATTAGCCAAAAGTCTCCCGTGAAAATGAAAGCGTATTGATTTTTCACTTCAAAGCCATCGGGTCGGCAGGCTTTGAAACTCCTTATCGGAACCCTGAAAGGTAGGCTAAGCAAAGAGATAGTGACTTACCTGAGGTAATCCAGCAGGCTGAATTAAAATCCAATCATGGCTTTCCTATATCTAAAGCTAATACTGTCCATTACAGCACAGGCGAGATCACATTGTTAGGTGCGCATCACTGACAGCAGCAAAGCAATGAGACTGGCGTGACTAGTGATGCTGGAAGGATTTCCAGTCGTGGAGCTCATATTGTGTCCTTCCTTTCAGTCAAACTCAGGCTTTGAGTCAGGCCTTGATCTATGGTTGCCAACCTTCAGGTGTGGCCTGGAGATCTCCTGGAAACAGAATTGATCTCTGGGCAACAGAGATCAGTTTCCTTGGAGAAAATGGCTGCTTTAGAAGATGAACTGTGTGGCATTATAACCCACTGAGGTCCTGTTAGGGTTGCAAGGTCCCTCTTCGCCACCAGTGGGAGGTGTTTGGGGCAGAGCCTAAGGGGGTTTGGGGAGTCATAGACTCCAATTGCCATGTGACCATTTTCTCCAGGTGAACTGATCTCTATTGGCTGGAGATCAGTTGTAATAGCAGGAGATCTCCAGCCACCACCTGGAGGTTGGCAACCCTATGCCCTGTCTAAACCCCTCCCTCCCAAGGCTCAGCCCACAGCATCTCCAGGTATTTTCCAGCAGAGAGTTGGCAACCCTACCTTGATCCCTTTGAATAACTTAATATGGTTCCTAAACCTCTAGTCCACTACCATCCACCATGTATGCAATGTTATCACTGAATTCCACTCCAAGGGGGGGAAAAGTCATAAAAACAGCACACCAGACAAAGCATGCAATATGGAGATATAGGTAGGGTTTCCAACCTCCAGGTAATAGCAGAAGATCTCCTGCTATTACAACTGATCTCCAGCTGACAGAGATCAGTTCACCTGGAGAAAATGGCCACTTTGGCAATTGGACTCTATGGCATTGAAGTCCCTCCCCTCCCCAAACGCTGCCTTTCTCAGGCTCCACCCCCCAAACCTCCCACCAATGGCAAAGAGGGACCTGGCAACCCTAGATCCTGAACATGGATTCATGGATACTTTCTGCCTCAGATCCATCATCTCACACCTTACTGTTTAGCAAGTATTAGCTTTAGATATAGAAAAGCTGTGATTGAATTTTAATTCAGCTTGCTGGATTGCCTATTATATTGGGAGCTGTGGAACACAGGCAGGATGCTGCTGCTGCAGTCATCTTGTTTGTGGGCTTTCTAGAGGCACCTGGTTGGCCACTGTGTGAACAGACTACTGGATTTGATGAGCCTTGGTCTGATCCAACATGTGCAGCCAGATATTAATTAATCTAGTCTGAACCAAATGTACACCATTTTAAATAACATTGTTATATGTTATACCAAATCCAATTTTTAAATACAGCAGTCTTAAAAATAATCAGGAAAGGGTATTAATCTTTGGTATTCTGGCACTTCACTGCCACTAGATGTGCTCTTGCACTGCCAAGTTGACGGCATGCAACACCAATCATGGCTGCCCCCACCCACCATATTGTGTCACTGTTTTTTGCTTCTGGGAACAGGGTTGGCCCCTCCCTGCAAGCAGATCAGGCAGAGATCAATGGCTTCCTGTTTCAAATGGGAAACCAAGGGGCATTGCTATTTATATTTCTATACTTGTTCTCACCCCCTTGGCCAAAATCTACCCCCCCTTTTTTAGCCACTATGGAGCAAAGTTTTTCTAGTGCATCACCAGCTTAAGCAGTTACCCCAAGGAACGCTCAAACACCTACTGGTTTGGCTTGTTTCCTATTCACCTGTTGTGGACAGGGAGTTGTTGTTGTTGTTGTTCTTCTTCTTCTACTTCTTCTTGTTTTGATAGACTATATGTCTGTTCATGGGAGGGAAGGCAGCATGGTACTGCCCAATCTCATCAGATCTCAGAAGCTTGGTAGAGTTGGTACTCCAAGGAAGACTCTGCAGAGGAAGGCAATAGCAAACCACCTCTGCTTTTCACTTGCTGGGGTCCCCTTAAGTCAGCTTGACAGCACTTTACAAATGCATGTCTGTTCATTGGCCCCTTGGTGGCTGTTCTCAAGTCTCCTAATATCCTTAGTAAATAATATTTTATCCAGGATTCCTAGCACCGGGCTGCTGCTGCTGCTAAAGCAACATTTTAGGCCATTGTAGGGACCATATAGTAAGACCTTTCCACTTTGAAATATTTTATTACCACCAATAGAGCAAACTGAAAAAGGGGTGTGGCAGAAGGCAGTTTGCACCCCCAGAACCATTGGGGGAAGGCACTCAAGCCCCATTATCCTGACTGTCTAGCATTGCTGACAAATATGAGGGTGGTTGTGGTAGGGACTCAGCCATAACTGAGGTTCTTTGCATTTTCCAAAATAGTCACACAAATACTTTACTTAACTGTCCCCCACCCTTACTCTCAACACTTATCCTTGAGTGCCTGGGAAAATGGAAATACATATGGATGAGAGTTGGAAATATAGGGATAATTGCATTTGATATGCTATCAACCAGAATGCTATATGATTTTTAGCCTATATGTAACTTCTTGCTCCTTATATTTAGCATTACATATTTCATTCATGAAAGTCTTGAGTGCCAGCACTGGGGGAAGGGTTATACTGCTATCATTTTTGCAAGCTATCTTTAAATCAAGTTGCATTTATATTCCACGTTCTACCAGATGAGGCATACACAGGATTCTGTGATATTTTTTTCCTATTGTTGAACAGTTTGCTTCACAGTAGAGCAAACAGACATTCTTTTGCATTTGGAGAAGGTTTCCAGAACTTCTCTAGAGAGACAGGGTGGGTTGCACAGCCATTGGAAAGAGATAAATGACTGCACTCAGCTGGAAATGATGAAATGAGTGGCACATTGGAAAGTGATATCTATCAGCATGCTACAAGGGCCAAAGCTTGTTCCTTAGTTGTTCATGGAGGATCCATTCCAGTGGATTATATCCATATGTTCTTGGGAAATCTTTTCAAGAGGCATCCTGGGAAGTCAAAACATTTTTCAGAGTCACCCTATGGATCATGGTGCAAACACCCAGTCTTGTTCTATGGTAATGTAGCTACTCAAGGCTCTTCATCTTAAGATCTAATCTAGCCCAAAATTGCATGATTGTTGATCTCATTCAACATTTTTAACCAATGACTGGAAGTAAGAAATCGGGAGCTTTCTGAAAGGCAGTAAAAGAAATACATATTGTTTTATGGCAAGCAGATGCAGACTATGTGAATCAAACCATTTATCTCCTGTGAAAACTCAGCAGCTGCTGAAAGGTCAGCTATAAGCTAAAATTCTTTTGTGGGGCTTGAGATTCTGGTTTCCGTTCAAATCACACAGATCGTTTGCTTTTTCTGAAGGGTTTCCGTGAAAGGTTCTTTCCATTTTATTCCCTCCCCCCATTTGTCATTGAAATGGGCCTTTCTGGTTTAATTTTTAAAAAAGAGGAACAAGACTACACAGCAACCAATTGAAGATTCTTATGCAAGGTAAAGCTTTGGAGGAAAGGAAAGGTTTTTGGAATAAAGAACGGAGCAACAGAAGCCAGGCAATAACTGTGACCTTGTTCTGGTGAGCTAATCAGTGGGAATTCTGTCTCCAAGCTGTGATTAGTGTCAATGACTTGAGAAATCTTGTGAAAATCAGGGATGTTTTGAACTCCCACTGGTTCTGATCAAGGTCAGTTTTCCAGATGTGAACAAGAAGCCTTTTTTCATTGATCAGTTGGGCTGTCTGTGTACAGTTCGAGCCTGTTTGCCAGATTTATTTTCAAGTATTCAGGAGAGGGCATGGAACTGGCGATGGGTGTTCCATCCATGCCCATTCTCACACAGTTCAATGAGAGTCTGACTTCCCCCCTCCCTGCTCCCCTGTGGATTGGTTGCTGCTGCATGCTGCTCAGCAAGCAATTGTGTAAATCAGGAGTGGGGAACGTCAGGCCCGGGGGCCGTATAAGGCCCGCGAAATCATTTGGGCTGGCCCTTCATGGGTCCTGGCACATCTCTAGCTCAGAAGGATCTAAGACTGGTGATCCATCCCCTCCTGCAGACAGGAATAGCCTCTATTCAAGGCAGATGTGAGGATGTTTTGCCAAGAAATGGAACATTTCCCCCCCTTGCAGAAGAGTCAAGCTATGCAGAAGAGAAGAGCTATGGAGCTGCTAGGACTGCCCAAGAAACTGTGTTAACCCTTTCCCACCCATACCATGGAGAAACGTATTCCCTCTGTAGTACAAGAGGGCTGGGGGCGGAAGTGGTGACAATGGAGGGGTTAAAGGGGGGGCAGGGCCAGAATGCGTGTGTGTGTGGGGGGGTTCTTAGCCAGTGTGTCCTCATTTCATCCCTGCAGGCGGAGGTAGCAGGAGCCGGCTGTAGAATCCGGCTCCAACCAGGCAGAGCAGGAACAACTCCGGCAAGTGGCTGGATAGCTACGCCCGGCTGGTGCAACAGACCATTCTGTGCCACCAGTTGGATGCCTGCCTGCTTGCCCACGTCGGGGGGAGGGGGTCATCTGGAGCAGCTGCCTTCTTGGGGCTTGGTCAGCTAATTTTTAATTTGATAATTTTGTATGGCCCACGAATGATGTTATAAATATCCAAATGGCCCTTGGTGGAAAAAAGGTTCCCCACCCCTGGTGTAAATGAACAGTGATGAAATCAAATAGGCATCGATTATAAATCGACACTGTATTTTTGTGTTTTTAATAAAACTCTTACAGTGTGGTGTTCATTTGATTCCATGCTATTTATGTCATTTTGCACGTATTCATTTTTTTTTTGTACAGCCTTATGGGAGGAGTATCCCCCCCCCCTTCATGCCATTTACTTATTTGAGCTGACCATTCATGATCCTGGGTAGAATTATGTCACCAACTGTGCAAACTTTAAAAAGCCTCCATAAGGCAAGGAAAGGAAATTCCACTATCACAGTTATGGCACTGCTGCAAAGCTGTTTGACAGCCATTTGATATGGATGGCAGACAAGCAAACAGGTAAAGGGTTCATCTCACAGGTGACTGTGGCTGTCAAACATAGTAAGGCTGTCAGTCAAACAAGTTTGTTGCCAAATTTGCAATGATTCCAGTGAAAATCTAGCTCAATTTGTTTCGAAAAGGGTGCTGTGAAGAGTTCCAGAAGGATCTCTACATACTGGAAGAATGGTGCATTAAAATGGCAAATGAGATGCAATGTGAGCAAAGTGATGCATACTGGGACAAAAAATCCCAAGTTCACATATACACTGATGGGATCTGTGCTGGCAGCGACAGACCAAGAAAGGGATTTTGGGGTGGTAGTGGATAGCTCAATGAAAACGTCAACCCTGTGCGTGGCTGCTGTGAAAAAGGCAAATTCCATGCTGGCCATAATTAGACAAGGAATAGAGAAAAAAACTGCTGCTATCATACTGCCCTTGTACAAAACCATGGTGAGACCACACTTGGAATACTGTGTACAGTTCTGGTCATTCCACCTAAAAAAGGGTATCACAGAGCTTGAGAAGGTACAGAAAAGAGTAACCAAAATGATCAGGGGACTAGAGCAACTGCCCTATGAGGAACGGTTAAAACAGTTAGGGCTATTTAGCTTGGAAAGAAGGCAGTTAAGGGGAGACATGATAGAGGTCTATAAAATTATTCATGGTATGGAGAGAGTGGACAGAGAGAAGCTTTTCTCCCTCTCTCATAATACTAGAATGTGGGGTCATCTGCTGAAGCTGGAGGGTGAGAGATTCAAAACAGATAAAAGTATTAACTTTAGATATAGGAAAGCAGTGACTGAATTTTAATTCAGCCCGCTGGATTGCCTATTATATTGGGTGCTGCAGAACATAGACAGGATGCTACTGCAGTCATCTTGTTTGTGGGCTTCCTAGAGGCACCTGGTTGGCTACTGTGTGAACAGACTGCTGGACTTGATGGGCCTTGGTCTGATCCATCATGGGTTTTCTTATGTTCTCATACCCACAGTTCCTCAAGGAACAAGCTCTATAATGTATAGCTAGAAGCAGAATAAGGAAGAACTGAAAAGGTTGAGAAAGACAAGCAAGGCTATTGACTGTATCAATCTGGACAATTCTGAGCAAAAACCCAGACTAGACACTGAAGACTCCCAAGAAAACAAGGACCATTTCTTCTTTAAAGTGGGTCTGGCAAGGAGGTGAAACAATATAGAAAGATTTAGCATAGCTTCATGCGTTCATTCCTTTAGCTTGGTTTAGCCTTCTTTAATCGACCCTGTCATCAATCGTCCTTTGTTATTCTTCACTGAGCAGTGAGGATGAACAATGACTAGAACCATTGTGAGAGATAGGCTGGTGAATGTAGACTCCAAAGCAGCTACTGGGAACTCCACTGGGAAAATAAACTTCAACAAGTCCAGCAATATGATGATAAGGCATACTGGAACCCTGGGGGAAACCAATGTGCATGAGGTAAAAATGTACAGTTCCCTTGATGACAGAGTGAACACATGAAACTGCCTTATACTGAATCAGACCCTTGGTCCATCAAAGTCAGTGTTGTCTACTCGGACTGGCAGTGGCTCTCCAGTGTCTCAGGCTGAGGTCTTTCACATCACCTATTTGCCTAGTCCCCTTGACTGGAGATGCCAGGGATTGAACTGGGACCTTCTGCATGCCAAGCAGATGCTCTACCACTGAGCCACAGCCCATCCCCAGTGGTGTCTTACCAACATTCTTACTAATGAAGCCTTCTGCTCTTTAGGCAGTGTTGAATTCTTCTAATTGAATGTAGCATTGGAGTTACTTAGACACAGACACCCAGGATCCCCATATTGGGTACCTTTTTTGAAGAAAAATGGAGGCTTCTGTTCAAAAGTAAATAACCATTCTAGCTGGGGGGAATCTGGCATCCCTATATATAGGGAAAGGAAACATTGTTTACATGTTCCATGATTATACATCCCCTCTTAACAAACTAAATCAAGACCTTGTTAGGGAAATGCCAAAGGGGGCAAAAACGTATCTGACTATCCTGTCTTGTAGAAAAGTCCGTACTTGAGGAACCCAGGAGGTCAGAGAGCCATTGGTGCCTATTTGAAACCTGGCCCTTAGTCCATTAAGAGGTTGTCTTTTGTCAGGTACCTGTTAAAAAGTAAATGGATGAGCAATTAATTTTATTTTGAAGTCATTCAATTAGTGAAAACAAAACAACTAAGCATTATGGGAAATCTGTTTAGCTATTGATTTCTCTATTTCAGCCTGCTGTAAATCAGATGCTCTGGTTCACCAGGTTGTTAGCATAGGGTTTAAACTGCTGAGACAGTGCATGTGCTTTCTAAGACCCCTTGATTTTCAGATTATGTTGCTTATTATAGCACAAATATTAAGCGTGAAAAATAAATAAATTGGCAAAATGCTAAAATGGGCATTTCTCTCTCTCTCTCTTTGTTCTTTGATGTCATTTTAATCAACTTGGTGCCTAGGCAATGCATGCAAAATATGTAATTACACCCAAAGGTTTCCAAAGCAGAAAGATCTCCCATACCTCACACCCTGCCTGGTTGAGCTGTCCTAAAAAGAGTTAAGGTGTTCTAAAATCATAACTTCAAGTGAATTAGAGTGGTGTAACTCTGTTGAGGGCAGCAGGAAAAGAGGAAGACCCAACAAGAGATGGATTGACTCAATTAAGGAAGCCACAGCTTTCAGTTTGCAAGATCTGACCAAGGCTGTCAAAGATAGGGCATTTTGGAGGTCTTTCATTCATAGGGTCGCCATGAGTTGGAAGCGACTTGGCGGCACTTAACACACAAACACACACACACAACTCTTTTTAGGATTACATTGTTCATTTCTTTTTTATATTTATTTGTGACAGTTTGGATTTTTTGATTTTTGCTGTTGGTTCAGTAGGTTTATTTGTATTGTGTAATCATGTTGTATGGCTTGCATATACAGTTTAGATGATATTTATAGAGTACGTGATTGCTACATTATATAAACAATTCTGATTTATTGGTTCTTGTAGGCTATCCGGGCTGTGTAACCGTGGTCTTGGTATTTTCTTTCCTGATGTTTCGCCAGCAGCTGTGGCAGGCATCTTCAGAGGAGTAACACTGAAGGACAGTGTCTCTCAGTGTCAAGTGTGTAGGAAGAGTAATATATAGTCAGAAGGGGGTTGGGTTTGAGCTGAGTCATTGTCCTGCAAAGTATTAAAGGTAATGTGCAAATCATTGTCCTGTAAGAATCAAGATAATGTGCTAATGAGGGTGTGGTATGTTAATGTGGAACCATTGTACCAGATCACTTCAGGATCACTACCAGATATGTAAAAAAAATATATATTTTTTGGGAAAAAGTAATAAGAGAAACTAATAATCTGATTAATACGAGAGTAAAAAGAAATCCTGCATTTTGTTTATTGGGGATTCCTCAAGAAAAAATGGATAGAAATGATAGGGTCATTTGTCAATATAGTTTTGATGCTGAGAGAATTATAATAGCTAAAGTTTGGAAGCAAGTAAATAAACCTTCAATTAGTGACTGGAGAGAGAAATTATGGATGTATATGAGGATGGCCAAATTAACAGAATTTCTACATGGAAAAGATATGGAAAAATTTAAAAAAAAACATGGGCGAAGGCCATCACATATTGGGATAAACTGGCAAAAATGGATTATACTGTTTTAGTTAATGAGTTATAGAAATAAGTTTAACTTTTTTATTCTCTTACTATCAATAGTGTATTCTTTAAACTGTTTAGACACTTCTCCGGAAGTCTGGTGACGGGTCACTTTTTATGGTGGGTGAAAAGGATATTTTGAATTTTGTAGTTTTGCAATTTTGATTGTATTACGCAGATTATATTATTGATACTTTTTTGTATTTTTTATTATTGTATTTGTTTGTTTTGTTTTATGTGTTATGTTATCAAAATAAAAAAAATTATTAAAAAAAATTATTGGCATGACTACTTAAAAAAGTATGAGGTAGCAAGTGATTTGGAATCCTTGACCTGAGACTCTAGAAAGCCACTGTGTCAGTCAGGGTAGACAATATTAGGATGGATGGACCAGTGTTCTGACGGATTAGGGAAGCTTAATGCACTTGTTTGGAGAGCCTGGGGAGCCTGCTCTATAACTAGGGTTGCCATCTTCCAGATACTACCTGGAGATCGCCTGCTATTACAACTGATCTCCAGCCGATACAGATCAGTTCACCAGGAGAAAATGGCAGCTTTGGCAATTGAACTCTATGGCATTGAAGTCCCTCCCCTCTCCAAACCCCACCCTCCTCAGGCTCTGCCCCAAAAATCTCACGCTAGTGGTGAAGAGGAACCTGGCAATCCTATCTATAACTGTATAAAGCACAGACATTCCTTAAGAGATTTTTTTCCTGCATGCTCACACATATCCAAGAAGTATTTATTTATTTATTTTTAAAAATGAAGGAAACATAATACATGAAGTTGCCTTATACTGAATCCGACCCTTGGTCTATCAAAGTCAGTATTGTCTACTCAGACCGGCAGCAGCTCTCCAAGGTCTCAGGCAGGGGTCTTTCGCATCACCTACTTGCCTATTCCCTTTAACTGGAGATGCCAGGGATTGAACCTGGGACCTTCTGCATACCAAGCAGATGCTCTACCACTGAGCCTCAGCTCTAGAAAAGGTGTAGGGGCGCTTCTTTTGACATCTAAAATTCAAGGACAAGGTTGTTGTTTTTTGAGGAAATGTTTCAATTACTCACACATTCCACTCTGAAAATCATGGAGATCATGGGCACCAAATCCTCTCCTCAAGCTATTCAGTCTGGCTGGATGCAGCAGCCTTCAACATTGCCATCGTACTCAGCATTCTCTGGAGTGGTCCCAAGATACTGCTGGCAATGCAGTCAGAAACGAGGAAATCACATGCAGCATGTTTTTTTATATTGCCAGCCAATGCAGAGGCTCTGGAAAAAAAACATATGCAAAACTATGTTGGACATGCTACAAACAGACATCCCTTAAATCCCTCTCAGGATATAGTAGGACTTGAAAAAGAAACTCATCAAGAAAAAGCTGCTTCCAAGCTGCTGAACTTGGCTTTTGTAAAAGCAGTCAGGCCGTAACGATGGATGGGAAACCTGCCCATCAGCCTTTGCTCTGCAGATGGAATTTGATGTTTTGGTTGCACTCGGCTCAGCGTAGAGGATGAGAGGACGAGCTGGCTTTGCTTTGGCAGCTGCAGCACTTGCCTAAGTTGCACAAAATATTTGCTTTCGGACTGAGATGGCAGACAAAGGTGTCACCTGTACATCAGGTGTAATCCTTCTTCCTGTGTTCTGTCTCAAAAACACATGAAAATAATCCACCAAAAATAAACAGACTACAGACTACACTAGGGTTGCCAACCTCCAGGTACTAGCTGGAGATCTTCTGCTATTATAACTGATCTCCAGCTGATAGAGATCAGTTCACCTGGAGAAAATGGCTGCTTTGGAAATTGGACGCTACGACATTGAAGTTCCTCCTCTCCCCAAACCCTGTCCTCAGGCTCCGCCCCCCAAATCTCCAGGTATTTCCCAACCCGGAGCTGGCAACCATACCTGGCCTAGTGGCCGGCACAGTGCAACTAGACTATACTTTTCCAGGGTAGAGTGTGCCAAGTAGGGTTGCCAGGTCCCTCTTCGCAACCAGCAGGAGGTTTTTGGGGGTGGAGACTGAGGAGGGCAGGGTTTGGGGAGGGGAGGAACTTCAATGCCATAAAGTCAAATTGCCAAAGCGGCCATTTTCTCCAGGTGAACAGATCTCTATCGGCGGGAGATGAGTTGTAATAGAAGAGTCCAGTTAATACCTAGAGGTTGGCAACCCTAGATCTCCAGCTAATATCTTTAGGTTGGCAACCCTAGCTGATAAGTAGGAATGCGAGAAGCAGGGGAGAGGCTATGAAAGCTGCCAGGGCAGGGGAAGAAGAAATAGGGAGGGCCCCCACAAGTCCTTGCTATTCCCCCCCACACTTGTAAATGTATAATGGTAATTCATTGATGCACCATTATTGTTGAAAATATCTGTTTTAAGTAGGGTTTGCAGCTTCAAGTTGAGAAATTCCTGGAGATATTGGGGGTGGAGTCTTGGAAGGGGAGTGTTTGGGGAGGGGAGGGACTTCAGTAGGGTATAAGGCCATAGAGTACTTTCCAAAGAGGCCATTTTCTCCAGGCGAACTGATCTCTGAGACCTGGAGATCATTGGAAATCCCAGGAGATCTCCAGTCACCATCTGGAGATTGGCAACCCTACTTTTAAGAGAAAATGCTGATGGGAAATGACTTGAAAATAAAGGATCATGGGCACAGGGAGAAAATTAAAACAAAGTGGGGGTTTTGCTGTCGAATCAGCAGGACTATGACATTCCAAACCATCCCTATCCCCTGCACTGCCAATCACTTGTCCAAAGCTAAATCCGTCTAATTTCTGTACAGATCCCTGGCACGTGTCTCAGTGGGGGCGGGAGGAGAGGGCTTGATTAGTGGATCCCCCTGTATCTAAACTAGAGTTAAAAGCAAGCCGATCTGCCAAGAGCATTCTAATCAATAGAGCAAGGAACAGCACAGGCTTTTCCATAAGCCTGCCCCTAGGAACGGAATGATTTAAAACACAGGCCACAGTAGTAATGGAAAATGTAGCGAGAATAGCTGTTTACAAGAATATTTTCTGTTCATAAACTCACAATTCAATAACATGTACCCAAGTTCTGCCTCCAACAAATAACCAGCGTTAGATTAAAACTTTTTACAGGATAAATATTGCAGTTCTTTCAAGTTGGGGCATGCAGTGGAATTGCTCTCTTCCACGGCAGTTTAAAGAAATGGAAATTACAGAAGCCTTTTAAGAAAATGCTTTATGCAGCTTTGACCTGCCTTGATGGGCTGAAGGGAGGGTGATGAACACTGCAATCTTAATAAATCTCCCACAGCTAGAGGCTTAAAACTCATACTGTTTCAAATTAGTGAGGACAGCAATATTTATTTGCTGCTGAATTCAAGCCAGCATGACATTTCAGCAGGAAAGGCTTCATAAGACTTAAACCCATGACCACAGAAGTTGCAAACAGATTCTTAAAGGATGCACCAAGAGAAGGGTGTGTCTTCTTTGACTTTTGAATCTGAAACAAGTGGCCAGAAGAGGGTGGCGAGCTCATATCTTCTTTTCCCATCTGCCTGAGTTTCAGAGCATCAGACATGCATGCCAATTTGTGGAACAAAACAGAGCTGAGTACACGCAAGGGGAAAATGTTGGGCTAGGCAAAAGAAGAAAGCATGCTTGACGCTTAAATAAGATGTTTAAGAGCAGGAAGGTAGCACTGCAGGCATTCTGATCCAAGGTTGTCATTTGCATTTGTTGAAAATGATCAACTTTCTACGCCTGGCAAACAGTGTGCCCAAGTGGCAGTTCTGTTACCAAAACAAAAGAAAGTGATGTTCCTTTTTGTTCGTCTTCTTCTCAAGAGTCAAGCAAAAGAAAAAAAGAATGTTGTGTAGAAGCAGTGAAAAAAAGGTAAACTCCATGCTGGGGACTGCTAGGGAAGGGATTAAAAATCAAACAGTATCTCAAGGCCGTCTCCATTGTGGCTACCACTGGAGCACCACCAGCAGAGGTGCCTGAGGTAGGTGCTGGCACTCGGCAAAGCTGAGCAGAATGATGATGCCTTCCCTGTTTAAGGCTGCCAGGGACCATGTAAAGGTATAGCTGTCCCACTTCATATCTGACATTTGGCCCTGCCTTCAGGCACAACACACATACTGCATACTGATAACCTGAGGATGTTCTGCATGGGGGGGTTGGCAACTAGTATTAGGTAGGTTGAGAGTGGCTGCTAGGCCAGCTGTTGTCAGTCTTTGGTTCATGCTGAGGTACTGGATGAGACGCACACAGTGGCCAACATCTCTATCACCATCAAGAAGCAGTAAGTGGTATGGGCAGGCAAGGATGTCTCCGTGGACTACATGGTGACGGATGGTGGTTCAAATGTTAGAGGCTGCAAGAGGACATCACATCCTGCTTGGAACCTCTCACCCAGCGGCAAGCCTACAGGTTGGGCAGCCTCACTGAGGGGCTGGCCAGCATATTCACTGGAGAGAGGAGGTCTCTTGGCGGGTGCAGTGTTTGCAGGCCAAGAGGGGCATGTTGCCTCCAGCAGAGGAGAAAGAAAGCTGTTGTTTCCCCCATCTCCACTTCTGGGCAGGGTTCCCTCACAGCCACACTCAAGATGACCATGGAGATGGAGGCCACTAGGGAGACAGTCAGCCCCTCTGAGAAGGTGAGTTGCAGGAGCCAGGCTTCAGCAGTCACAATGGTGAGGGACTACCAAGCTGAGTCCTACTAGTTGCATGCCTACAATCCACTGAGCTACTGGGGCAGGAAAGATATAGTCTGGCTTGACCTCTCTCTTCTGGCCAAGTGCTCTGCTTGTACCCTCCAATGAGCATGTAGAGTGAGCATGTTTTTTTCCCCAGACAGCAATATTGTCAGCACACAACATTCATGCAACATTGTCAGCCCACAATACTCATTGTGTTTTGATTGGATGTTAGCCACTCTGAGCCCGCCTTTGGCTGTGATAGAGAGTGGAATATAACTTCAACAAACAAACAAATAAATGTTTGCTCTTCTAGAGGGTTGAGCCATTGGCCTTCCTAAGGTCAATTTGCCAATCTTCAACAGACCAACCTTGGGCTGTGAGGGTGAGGTGAGCATGTGTGTGTGCCTGAACACTCTCTCTCTGTTTTGAGGAGTTGGGGGGGGGGAATGTTCTTCCAAAAAAACTTAAAAACTTAAAACGAAAGTAAGACAAAGCAGGGAAGTTATTTAATTTTTTTGGCACTATATAAAAGTTATTCAGTTTTATGGGCACTATATATTGGATTGACGTTTTGCTATAGAAGTAGGACACCCAGTCTGACCAATTCACAGTGGAGTTCCTGGGCAAATGTAATGAAGCTCCTGTCGGGGGTGATAAGATGGGCCTGATTGAATGTCCTCCTTTAGGTTGGAGACGGTTCACCACAGAATGAACATCTGTCATATTCCAGTGCTGATTGGTTGTTTGAATAAAGCCAGATGGTTACTGTTGCTCCACAATCCTGTAACTCTTGGATTTGATTTGCTAATCATGTTCCCATCTATGACAATCATGTCCTGCCATTTAATTTTTTGGCCAGAAACAATGTCTGTTTTCAAACAAAAGCAATGGGACTTGACCCAAATGATCATCAGCCTCTCTCTGTTCTCTTCGTTCACTCATAAAGTTACATGGATGGAGGCAGAGTCAGGTTCGGTGGGCATTTTGCTGAAGAAACCATGGCATCCTCTTTCCATGTGTCTGCCTTTCTCCAAGTTTACCCTGGCTGCCCTCTGTTTCCAGCCAAACAGACCAGAGCATTGACAAAATGTCAAAGTGACAGCACAAACTTCTGGACTCCTGCCAGGCCTGCCATTGTTGTGGACTCAAAATGTTTAATTGTGAAGGCAGTGTGTGTTAGCACGAAAGTACCAGCTGCAATGCTGCCTGTGAAGAGTCAGAGGAAGCAAACAGGCACACTGAAAGGAAGAAATGGAAGGTGCTATTCTTTTCACTAGAAAGGCAACACCTGGGACTTGTTTCAACTCTGCCCCTAGGTCCTGAGGGCACATGAACTTTTTGCTGTAGGCCTATGTTGTTCAGATGACACGTTCCCTCCTATTTGAACTGGTGCTAAATGGAAAATATACTTTTCTAATGGCTGCATAGATCACACCTCATTGGGCTGGATCCAACCAGATTTTTTTTCACTCCATCTTATTCAATCCCCCTCCATACTACAGCCTCTGCCCCATGTGGCTTTTTTCCACACAAGTCTCCTAGTCTCCAGCATAGCCTGTTGGAGTCATTATAGCTCAGGCTAGCCTGATCTCATCAGATCTCAGAAGCTAAGCAGGGTCGACCCTGGCAGGTATATGGATGGGAGACCTCCAAGGAATACCAGGGTCGTGACGTGGAGGCAGACAATGGCAAAACACCGCTGAATGTCTCTTGCCTTGCAAACCCAACGGGGTTGCCATAAGTCAGCTGTTTCCTGACAGCAAAAAAAAGGGGGGTCATCGTTTGTTCCTTTTTCACCAGCAGAAAAGCTGGTTGGATCCAGCCCATTGTTACTTGAATGTTCTAGTTGTGAAAGTTGCACCCCCAGCATCCCCCCTCAGCATCTTCTCCATCTGCTGTTAAAAGAATCAGGTAGCAGGTGACGGGAAGGACCTCCACATGAGACCCTGAGGTCTGCCAGTCAGAGTAGACAATACTGACCTTGATAGACCAATGATCTGACTCAGTATAATAAGGCAGCTTCATCTATTCAGGTGTGTACTTCAGCAGATATTACTGTCGGAATCATCATCAAAATAAAGCCTTTGTAAAAACTGGTTGAAGTACCACTTTTGACCTTAATTCATGCAAACACCAAAATATTTATATGATAGCTTAGTTTGTTTCCAGACTCAGAAAGGACAAAAGTGTAACCTTTTCCACTGGGGACTTAAAACCTGGTTTTAAATTTTAATGTTCATGTTCATTTGGAATAACATTCTGTAAAACTTTGGCATGCCTTGCTTTTTTCATATGTTAATCAGACCTGCCATATGTTTTAGAGATTTTGTGCTCATTTGGAGAAATAATCACCATGATTCAAGCCAAATTCAATAGCTTGATGAAAAGGACTCTTGTGAAGAAACTGCCCATCAGCTTTCCATGCTGTGACAAAATGGTTATCGTATTACTGCAATTATTGTGAATGATGGTACTCGTGTAGTTTAAGTAGAATTCTAGTGTATTCAATGGTAAGAATCAGTATAACAATTACAAATTGCTTGATACAGTTGTTTTGTGAATACTGTAAAATGTTTTTATCCAAGTGGAAAAAAAGAATATACACTTTTTAAAGCAGTTATGTTTTAAATTCAGCCTTCTAATGTCAAAGCTACCATCATTTTATCATAAGGGTGACACTAACATTCCACCTGAGAAGAATCGTGAATGCTAGTGCAATTTGCTGGGGCAGGGAAGGGATCAGAACCCGTAGGAAAGTTGCCTCTAGAATTTGCCTAGCCAAAATTCTAAAACAAGATCTTATTAACTTTGAGTAGTGATCCCCCTGTAATTCATATTTCCTAGATTTGAAATACAGACTCGAAATGTTTAGACTATGATGTTTCAAAATGCAAAGTGAGCCTTACAACCGGAGTGCTTCTCCAGTTCAAATTTTAATCTTAGCCTGTTTCCACATGGAGATTTATCTCTGCCTCGGCTTCCAAAGCAGAAGGCTTTGTTTCAGGCTTCCACACAAAGCTGAGCTGTAGTCATCCTTTCTTTCCATAAGCAGCAATGGAAGGACCTGACCCGCAGGTGGAAGCAGGCCAGCTGAAGGGGGGTGATTATCGTCACATCTGGGTTTACTCCAGAAGTGATGTTATTGCGCCGATCACACCCCCAGCCCCACCACAACTAAGCTCCTGCCGGTGGCTAGGAAGGTCCTGGCAACCGTTGTGATGGCATACAGTCTACCTTCTACAGCTGCATTTTCTCCAGGGGAACTGAGCTCTGTGGAGATTAGTTGTAATTATGGAAGAACTCCAGGCTCCACTAGGAGGTTGGCAACCCTAGAATAAGGGTCTCTGAATTTGGTGGGACTTGCTTCTGAATACACTTATTCATGATAATGGTGGCAGATCCAGTGTGACATTGGACTAGGATATTGGGCTCAAAAAGCTCCACTCTGCTATGAGTGCAGCTAGAGGAAGAAAGATTTTTAAAAATATATTACCACCAGTGACAGCATGATGCTACTGCTGGGAAAAACTGGAAGTGATGTTACATCTCTCTAGGAATTGCCAGAAACTCTATGGTAAATCACAGGGTTTTTGGTGATACCTGGAGAGAACTGATGATTCCTAGGCAATTCCTAGAGAAGGCATACAAATGACTAGTTGCAGCATGGCACTGACATTTTGCAGGGAGACTTTGAACAGAACTTTGCCAGGCAATGTGTGCGTGTGAGTTTTAAAGCCTACTTTAAAGTAAAAGCTACTGAGGGTTTTTTAAAAAATGATTTCCATATAATATTTTCTCCCTCAAAGACAAATGAACTTGGGAGCTAATGGGAAAGAGCTGTTTTAAACAGATAGCATTATACAAATTGGATACTGCAGAATAATTAAAGGACATAATACTGCATTATATGAGATCAATATGCACTTAAGAACCAGGCAAAATCTCTTTCCGAAATAACATTGCTCATACTGATTTCCATCACATTTTCTGCATTGATTTGAGAAGATGATCCCTTATTACCACCGGTGGTCGTACACAGGGGTCTGGAGATAGTTTGCACTAGTTCAAGCATCACACTCAAAAGCAGTTGCATTTGTTCAAGTGATTTTGAATTTCTCACCCCTGCTGTTTGACTGGAAACATTTTTTTAATCTCCTTTGTGCAAATCTAACCCTTAATTCTTTATTTTTCGCACCATTTTCTCTTTACTTGCAGCCTTCCTTCTTTCCTGTAAGATGTCAATGATTTCTCATGAATCAATAAATCAGCATTCCCAATTATACATATGTGACATACACTGTATGCAGAAGTACCAGAAACATTGTACATAGAAATGTACCTTAGATACCAAATATAAATTAATACATAACACCAACAACAAAGTGGAGGACTAAAAACTGCACACACACATCTAAAAAGGAACATAACAGAGAACAATCACTAATCTCTAGCAAATTTCCCAATACAAAACTTAAGTCTATATTAACACATGAAGCTGCCTTATACTGAATCAGACCCTTGGTCCATCAAAGTCAGTATTGTCTACTCTGACCAGCAGTGGCTCTCCAGGGTCTCAGGCAGAGGTCTTTCATATCACCTACTTGCCTAGTCCCTTTAACTGGAGATGCCAGGGATGGAACCTGGGACCTTCTGCATTAGGGTTGCCAGGTCCCTATTTGCTGTTGGCAGGAGATTTTTGGGGTGGAGTCTGAGGAGGGTGGGGTTTGGGAGGGGTGGGACTTCAATGCCACAGAGTCCAATTGTCAAAGTGGCCATTTTCTTCAGGTGAACTGATCTCTATCGGCTGGAGATCAGTTGTAATAGCAGGAGATCTCCAGCTATTACCTGGAGGTTGGCAACCCTAATCTGAATGCCAAGCAGATGCTCTACCATTGAGCCATGGCTTGAAGCTTTGGTCCAGCCTACGGAGGTCTCCACCATTTTAAGTGGCTCTATTGAAGATCCACAAGTTGGCAGAAGGATCCTAAGGCAGCAGAAAAGCTTCAGACTTTGCTGAATGGAGTGGTAGAATATAGACAGTTGTAAATAAATAATATGCATTGGGTTCCTACTTTCTGCCTCCAATATCAATGAAAACAGCACTCCTAAAAAGGGAGAAATTCATTTTCCTGGAGAAGGAGAATTGTGCAAAATGCACTCCCATTTCAGTTTAGCCCTAATCCCACTTCTGCCATACTTCTGTAACGTTTTAGACTTGAGGTTGTTCCCCCCACCCCCGTATAAGAATCAGCACATTTTGCTTTGTACCTGCCCTTTTTAGTTGCCAGAAAATACTGTATGCAACAAAACAAGTAATGCATCCTAGCAAACCCAATACCTTAAACCTACTCAAATTAAAATGTTATGGTTGCTTGGGGTAATCAACATTTTAAAAATTCTTTTGTTGAATCGTTCAAGTGGCTTATGGACATTAATGAAAGAGAATACTTGTCAGCAACCCAAAAAGTATGAAGAAAATAAGCTCCAATGTGCAAAAGTAATTTGAAGAGTGTATTCCCAGCTTGAATAATAAATGTGAGCCCCAAAGGATGCAGGTTGTGGCATTTCCAGTGCTCACAGGATAACTTCACAATGGATCCATGTCACGTTATTCATGTTCAAATATTAACATGTATTTGATCCTGAGCAAATTTCTCCAGAAGTAATTTTCACAGAGTTCTGATAGATTATTTCTTGAGGGTGGCATCCTTAGAAATACCACATCCACCATTTTCTAGTACCAAGATGGCCATGCCCACATAATAATAAAGCCCGGTTGTTTGGTGCAGAACTTCAAGAATCTATCCCCTTAATACATTTTTATTCCACCATTTCTCCAAATAATTCAGTATAGAATACATAGTTCTTTCTTCCACCGTTTTATCCTCTCAATGACCCTGTGACTAGTCAATTTGTGAATTTCATGGCAGTATGACAATTTGAAGCAGGGTCTATCAGATCCCAATCCAAAAATATAACAAATTCACCACACCACAGAACATCAGGAAAGAGAACTAGAAGGGATTCTGCAGCAACCATTGAACACATGAACACATGAAGCTGCCTTATACTGAATCAGATCCTTGGTTCAGTATTGTCTACTCAGACTGGCAGCAGCTATCCAGGCTCTCAGGCAAAGGTCTTTCGCATCACCTACTTGCTTAGTCCCTTTAACTGGAGATGCTGGAGATTGAACCTGGGACCTTATGCATGCCAAGCAGATGCTCTACCACTGAGCTATGGCCCTTCCCCAAGGGCACTAAAATGGAAGGTGCTTGTCCTCTGACATGAGTACCTATCAAGATTTAAGTTGTTCCCTGCTGGCAGTCTTATTCCTTGTTGACAGCCAGGGCTTTCAAGCAGCATTCAATTCCCAAAGGACCTCATTTTGTGTTCACTGCTTATCACTGTATCACTGTATCTACAGGCTACTAATGGTGGGCAGTCTCCCACCCATGCTGTAGGAGTTATGTGTGTGTGTTAAGTGCCGTTAAGTGCTTCCAACTCGTGGCGACCCTATGAATGAAAGTCCTCCAAAATGTCCTATCTTTGACAGCCCTGCTCAGATCCTGCAAATTGAAGGCTGTGGCTTCCTTTATTGAGTCAATCCATCTCTTGTTGGGTCTTCCTCTTTTCCTGCTGCCCTCAACTTTTCCTAGCATGACTGTCTTTTCCAGTGACTCTTGTCGTCTCATGACGTGACCAGTTATACAGGAATGTATTCTAGTGATGTGATGATAGAATTTTTTTTTAAACACACTTTTTTTGGGCTGAGCCCAATTCCCAATCTGAAAACCTCACAGGATATCCAAATCAGTTTCCCAACCCTCCACCCTCCTACCACCTATACACTCCTCCAATCTAATTTACAGGTCTGTTGCTTTTGTGGTTGTAGCAGCAGATGGGTGGGAGGAGGGATGATTCTCCCTGTCTGGCAACATCCAAGGCACCAGGAGCTCTAGAACACAATTTCCTGGTGTCTTGGTTTCTCTGAAACTACAGAGAGGAAGAGCCTTTTCTCATCCCACCATCTCTTATTACTGCCACACCTGCCAGAGAAACAGGGTTTGAGATGGGAGGGAAAAGGAGGAGATGGAGAGAGGAATTCTACTCCATCTCAGATTACCCATTTATCTGCATGTGGTTATCCCATCTTCCTCTGAGGATTTCAGGGCAGCATACTCGGTTTCCTCCTTTTCCTGTTACATCCTCACCAAAACCCTGTGAGGTAGATGAGGTGGAGAGATAGAGACAGGCTGAGAGTCACCCAATGAGCTTCTTGGTTTAGTAGGGATTAAAGGCAGGTTTCTGCAATCCTAATCTGATATGCTAACCATTATGTCACACTGGCTGGCTCTTGATTACAATCTGACCTGGAGATCTCATGTCATAATAACTCAGATTGAAGACCACGGTTACAAACCACAAAAGTTCATATTCTGAGATTTTAGTGTATGGATTTTGATGACATCACTTGTTTGTTTACCTGGGGGGGGGTGTCTGGTGCAAGGGTCATGAAACATGCAGAAATGCCACATAAAATCAAAGATGAAGTAACGTTTTCCTCTCACGTATTAAAAACAACTTGCTCACGGAATTAATTTCTTAACCCTTAACTAAATTAAATAACCCTCGTTTCTGGCTCACAGCAGGGATGCCTAATCATATGTCATTTCTGACCTGTTAGGGGGTATTTGATGTCATCACGTCTAATAAAAATGGAACACCACAGCTTCTCTCAATCCTAAACAACTGTGAAAACAATGGATTTGATGCATAACTGTCAGGGTGGGAGATAAAAGGTAGTGGAGGGTGCTCACCTGTGAAAGCTCTATTTCCACCACCAAAAGAAATCCGTTTAGCTTGGCTTCCATTCCTTTCTGAATCCCCATCCCAATATTGTCATGCATAATTTGATACAAATGGGTTGCTTTAGTTTCAGGAGGGGAAATGGGCAGAAAAGAGTGAATCACCTGCAAGTCATTGAAAAAGCAACTCTCCTTTCAGGTCAGGGTTAGGGTAATTAGTCATTCAAGCTAAACTGTAATTTGCCTGAGGAGAAACAAGTGATTTGAATTTTCATGTTTTCAATGTTAATGGTGAGCCATAATTTTTGTGAATGCAGTGATCCCTCCCCTCCAAAACCACTTGGGAAAAAAGTAGTTATGTGCTGCAGCCAAAATAGTCGTGCTTCTCCTATAGATGGCAGAAGCAGTTGTTTGAGTTTATAAACATCATTATTTCTTTGACATGTACTAGTTTTAACCTTACTCCCACCAAACTTTACAAAACAAATCAAGTCAAACTAGGTTATTCATCCTTTTGTCCTCTGCTTCCCAGGAAGTTGTTCAACACTTTGCAGATATACATAACTGCATGATGTTAGGAACCCACAATAATTAGTGATGGAGTGGGAGAAGCGTGATACATCCTGAACATCTCCCCTCAACCTACTTGAAACATAAACACTGTCTCTCATGTACACATATTTAAATACCCTCCCTTTCCCCCTCTCTCACAGGAAATACCCTCTACCACTGATCTTTTTTTCTTCTTAAATAGTGATATCTTTCAACTGAGAGCCAAATTACATGTTACGGCAGACATGGGTCCAATCTGTGGCCACTGATGTCATTTGAGAGAAAAATGTAGCTACTGAACATTTTCTGCAAGGGCCCAATCCTGATCAATGCTGTGGCACGGTGGTAACAAGTGATCTTTCCCTCCTGCTCTGCTGAAACAGCACTTCAAAAGGCATGGGTGGGGACAAGATCACCTGGTGTCATTGCAGATTTTTGGGGTGGAGCCTGAAGAGGGCAGGGTTTGGGGAAAGGAGGGGCTTCAATGCCATAGAGTTCAATTGCCAAAGCAGCCATTTTTCTCCAGGTGATCTGATCTCTATCAGCTGGAGATCAGTTGAATTAGCAGGAGATCTCCTGCTATTACCTGGCAGTTGGCAACCCTAGTTGCCAGGTCCCTTTTCACCATCGGCTGGAGGTTTTTGGGGTGGAGCCTGAGGAGGGTGGGGTTTGGGGAGGGGTGGGACTTCAATGCCATAGAGTCCAGTTGCCAAAGTGGCCATTTTCTCCAGGTGAACTGATCTCTATCGGCTGGAGATCAGTTGTAACAGCAGGAGATCTCCATCTACTACCTGGAGGTTGGCAACCCTGTTTTTTAGATTGATAGTAGAAGTTCCTGTGCAGGAAAGACAGTGGGGAGTTTAAAAGCCCTATTTTTCTTATGGTGGGAAAACAATATGCATAGTACAAAATAAACACTGCTTTATGCTGCGACATAGGATGAGTCCTTCTATGGATCTCACTAGGGTTGCCAGCTCCAGGTTGGGAAATATCTGGATATTTTGAGGGTGGAGCCTGAGGTGGGTGGGGTTTGGGGAGGGGACAGATTTCTATGGAGTATAATGCCACAGAGTCCAGCTTCCAAAATGGCCATTTTCTTCAGGTGAACTGATCTCTATCACCTGAAGATCAGTTGTAATAGTAGGAGATCTTCAGCCACCACCTGGAGGCTGGCAACCCCAGATCTCACTCAGTTTCCTTTGGGCATAAATTCATTAGATGGGAGTGAACACCAGTGATCAATTTCTCACATGACAGGATTTTCTATCATGTGGTCACTATCTGCAATACTATAATACATTTTAATGTGTGTTAATGGTAGACAACTTTATGAAGCGGGAAAGCCTTCCCACATTCCCAATGTGATAATGTCATGGCCTCAGCGCCTATGCATATTCATACAGCTAATCAAATGGTCAAAATAATGATTAAATAAGACTCTGTGCATTAGAATGAATAGGTGTGGACGACAAGCTTACAGTTCTGCTTTCAGAAAGGTCAGGAGCAAGGCTTTAAAATGCAGAGAATGGGTATTGTTTAATAAACTGGTCCAACATAAGGCACAGGTACAGGATGGGAGATAGTTGGCTTGACAACAGTACATGTGAAAGAGATTTGGGAGTCTTAGTGGACCACAAACTGAACATGAGTCAACAGTGTGATATGGCGGCTAAGAAGGCCAATGCAATTTTGGGCTGCATCAATAGGAGTATTGTGTCTAGATCAAGGGAAGTAATACTACCACTGTATTCTGCATTGGTCAGACCTCACTTGGAATACTGTGTCCAGTTTTGGGCTCCACAATATAAGAAGGATGTTGACAAGTTGGAGCGTGTCCAGAGGAGGGCGACCAGAATGGTCAAAGGTCTAGAATCCATGCCCTATGAGGAGAGACTTAGGGAGTTGGGTTTGTTTAGTTTGGAGAAGAGAAGGTTGAGGGGAGACATGATAGCCATGTTTAAATATTTGAAGGGATGTCATGTTGATGAGGGAACTAGCTTGTTCTCTGTTGCTCCAGAGTCTAGGACACGGAGTAATGGATTTAAACTAAGAGAAAAGCGATTCCACGTAAACATTAGGAAGAACTTTCTGACGGCGAGGGCTGTTCGACGGTGGAATGTGCTGCCTCGGAGGGTGGTGGAGTCCTCATCTTTGGAGGTCTTTAAGCAGAGGCTAGATGGCAATCTGTCGGGAGTGCTTTGATTGTGGGATCCTGCATGGCGGGGGGAGGGTTGGGGGTCACTGGGGATGTGGGGGTGGAAGGTAGTTGTTAATTTCCTGCATTGTGCAGGGGGTTGGACTAGATGACCCTGGTGGTCCCTTCCAACTCTGTGATTCTATGATTCTATGAAGTTTCCTCCTAACCAGAGAATGGCTGATTCAGTCTTCCGTATTTGAAACTGAGTGACTTAAGCCATGGGGAAACTGTTCTTTTACTTCCAAGAGTTAGGCCACTGGTAGCACTTTTCTCTGGCTTCCTCCTCTGTGGCAAATGGAATCTGTTTTGTTTTGTTTTCTTCCAGTCCCATCAGCAATTTCTATCTCTTCTACACAGCTGATTGACCGCACCAGATTCCAGCTTCCTATGTGTGCAGCTGGCTCACAAAATGGGGATATCCATCACCAATACTCCATCAGCCAACTATTTAACCCCATTCTTGAACAGCTCGAGCTGTTCTAAAAATGCCCACCGTTCCATATTGTTTCATTCATTCATAGAACAACCTTTTTTTCTGGCTCTGTGCTTGATTCTGGCGTCATTCACAAAAGGGCAGCAAAATGGTTCTGTATGTTTAGAGTTAAACACTGTAACAACACTGCTCGGATTAGAGAAAGAAAGCCATTTCCAATTTAGAAGCAAATGACAAAAAGCCAGCATGCCTGCCTGGTGATTACAAAAGCAAACTCAATACACATTTAGGGTGCATGCCAGGCCATCCAGAAATGTTTCAATTCATTGGCAAATTGGCATTAGAGTGTGTTTAGACCTCATCATCAATGAGCCATTCAAATCCAAGGTACAAGCCTTGCTTTGGTTTCTTGGACAAGAGTCAATAGGACAGGAGGCCATTATTATTTATACGAACCCCCCCACCCCCAAATGAGCAAGGTGCTTTACTGATTAAAATGAGGTACTGCCCTAAATGTTGCACAGTGCTAAATGGCCTATTTGCTAAGCTTTCCATGACCAATGCCATACTCACGAAGGGCATTTCCATAGTGATGCTGAGCTGTCTTTCAGGTCAGCTGTAAAAGAACAAACAAACAGACAAACAAACCAATAATCCATTTACCGCATAAAAAAGGAATGAGAGATTAAAATAAAACTGAATCGTTTGTGTCCTTGAACCCAGGAATACACCATGCAGCTGTACGGAAGTACACATTTCCCACTTAAAATATACAGGAGTGACCGTGAGAACAATCTGGGTTTAGCCTATGATAGCGGTCCCCAAAATGGTGCCTACGGTGCGCCGGTTGATGTGTTTCCTAGTGCCCACTCACTTATCTCCCAAAGTCTCTCTTCTCCAAAGCAAAGAGCCAATCCTAGCTTTTCTCCACCTGACTGGAATAGAAAGCACATCAGAACAGGAGGCCAGTTCCAAGGAACACCCACTTGGAAACAGCAGTCTCCAACACTGGAAACGTCTGACATTTTGTGGAAAGTTTTGTGATGCACCCACCCCCCGGGCAGCCATTTTGGTGTGTTCTGCACTTCCAGCTGCCAAAATTCCAAACATGCTCACAGGGGACCCTTGTCTTACAAAGCGGAAGCACAAGAGTTGAACCCAGATAGTAAGATTTGGGTTCAGGTCTTCCCCAAAAAGTCAGTTTCAACCAGTGTGGAGCCGTACTGAGGAAGATTAGGAAGAATAGCTTGCAGGAAAGATATCCTTTGTTTATAGAGTCAAGCTCCATGGCAAGTTATTCTTCTCACCACTTTGGAAAAGCAATGTTTATGGCTTGGAAATGGATGAGCATGAGATTTTGTACCATCTATTTGAGAGCCAGTGTGGTGTAGTGGTTAAGAGCGGCAGACTCTAATCCGGAGAACCGGGTTTGATTCCCCACTCTTCCACATGAAGCCTACTGGGTGACCTTGGGCTAGTCACAGTTCTCTCCAAACTCTCTCAGCCCCTCCTACTTCACAAAGTGTCTGTTGTGGGGAGAGGACGAGAAGATTGTAAGCCACTTTGAGACTCCTTAAAGGTAGAGAGAAGTGGGGTGTAAAGACCAACTCTTCTTCTAATTACTAATGAACATGAAACATTTTGAGTGTTCTCCAGGAATGTTTTGTGTTTCTGCTGCTGATTTACAGTGGGCATATTTTTTCATGAAAAGAGCAAAATGTTCAGTGTGCAATATTATGTCAAATCTGATGGAACTGACTCAGAAAGCTGCAGATCCAGTTATGGAGCCGGGCACATCAATGTGATATCACTGCTGCAAAGGAAGAGGATAAGGGCAACAAAGAAGACGAGGGACCTCAATTTCTTATCGCTTACCAATAACTGCTGTCAGCAGTAACATTAACGGGCTCTTCTCAAGGTAATCCCCTATGAAGAATCTTGGGGAAAATTTCATAAAAAGGAAAGAAAACATCTGGCTTCAGGCTGGGTTCTATTCCTCCTCTGCTCCCTCATATGCATAGATTTTCATTTCTTTTCTTATGGGTGTATTCTCTTCAGCTTTCTTGGACAATAAAGATATCAGGGGCTTTGTTGGATAAAAAAAATTGCATTGCTATTACTCCAGTACAAACATCTAATTGCCTGCATTCTATGCAGCACCTGTTTTTTAACAGCTTATTCAGAACAGGTATATTCCCACAATACTGGAGCTTTACAGTTTCTGCTTTCTGAGCTATGTTTTTGAATGATCAGTCTCTTTAATTAAAAAAAAATCAGGTCAATTTATTATATTTTGTTTTTTAGTGAGGCCATTGGTGCAGATGGCAGGTCTGTACCACCTTTTCTTTATATGTGTGTGTGTGGATAGATATGTGTGTGTGTTAAGTGCCGTCAATTTGCTTCTGACTCATGGTGACCCTATGAATCAACGTCCTCCAAAATGTCCTATCTTTGACAGCCTTGCTCAGGTCTTGCAAATTGAGGGCTGTGGCTTCCTTTATTGAGTCAGTCCATCTCTTGTTGGGTCTTCCTCTTTTCCTGCTGCCCTCAACTTGTCCTAGCATGACTGTCTTTTCTAGTGACTCTTGCCTTTTCATAATGTGACCAAAATATGATAGCCTCTAGGGTCAGTTCAGACTTGATTTGATCTATAACTCACTGATTTGTTTTTTTGGCAGTCCATGGTATCCGTAACACTCTCCTCCACCACATTTCAAAGGAGTCTACTTTCTTTCTGTTAGCTTTCTTCATTGTCCAGCTTTCACACCCACTCATAGTAATAGGGAATATGATGGCATGAATTAACTTAAGCTTGATGGCCCGTGACACAGCCTTACACTTCAAAATCTTTTCTAGCTCCTTCATGGCTAGTAATCCCTATTATAGATATAGTAATCCCTATTACTATGTATGGATGTGAAAGTTGGTGAGTGAAAAATTTCTAACAAAAATTTGACTGTTGGGTTCACTTTTGAAAACGTGTTTCTGTAAGTATTTGAATGCTAACTATTGTATAAAATATTTTTTGATATTTATGTTAGAAACAACATTATATGTTACATTTAATTTAGGATTGGGGCTGAAGAAAAGACTTGAAACGGCCGTCCCCCATCTTTTCCCAATAAGTGGCTCTTTTGGGACTGTACCTGTTATTGGACTCATTAAAGAAGGACAAATACATACTTTGAAGAGCATGACAATTGGTGCATAGAGACTGCACTTAAACGTATGTTGTATATATTGTATATATCTTCAGGAGTTCCTATGTGTTATTTTCACTCTGTTCTGTTGTTGTCATTTATGTGTAAGCACTAATAAGAATTGTTTGCTACTTTTGTATTTGGAGACTCTGTTGCAGTTTTTCTAACCATTTGGTATTGGCATGGAGGTGCCTATTTTGGATTGTAATACCTGGAGGTTGGCAACCCTACTCATGAGTAAGCCTTTGATTTCATTGCAAACAGCTGAGGGATGTTGTGGGGCTAATCTGTTGCTGGGTGGTTATATTCCCTTCAATTTTGGCACTGCAAACCCCATCATAACCCTGAAGTGGGCGGCCAATTTTGAAAGTCCTAACTTTATGATGAGTTATGTCTGCCACAAAGTACCTTCGCTTCAATTAGAAACAGCAAAGGAGTTGGTTTGTCACAATTACCTGGGGAAGTATGTTCCGATTCCCTTCATGTTTGGCACTGCAACTCCCTTGATCATCCTGAAGCTGATATCCAATTCTGAGACTCCTAGCTGTATTTTCAGATGAGTTCTGCCGGCCACTGAGGAGTTAACCTAGGACAGGATTTCCCCGCTCCCTTCATTTTTGGTACTGCAACTCCCATCATCATCCTGAACTTGGTGGCCGGTGTTCATATGCCTATCTTTTAGGGGAGGAATGATTTAGGCTTGCCACAGATAACTTTTGCTTTTGTTGAAAGTGGGCAAAAGGGTTCTGGCCACAATGTACCAGTTCTCTTTGTTGGGTGCACTGCAGCTCCAATCATAATTCTGAAGCTGAGTTACGCATTCCACAGATGGATGGATCCTTTTATTATTATTTATTATTATAGAAGAGTTATGCCTGCCAGAGACAACCATCACTTCCAATGCAAAAGCAGAGATAGGTGCTCTGGAGATTATGGAGGGCATGATATTCTAATTCCCTTCATGTTTGCCTCCCATGATCATCCTGAAGCCGGTAGCTAGTTTTGAGACCCCTAGCTTCATTTTCTGATGACATGTGCATGCCACAGATGGCCAGTAAGTCACGTTGACAGACAGATGGAGGGACAGACAGATGGACAGCTGATTTGTCAAGTTTGGGATCTACCTTGAGAATCTGTCAGTTGAGAGGTGTGGAATGCAAATATTGTCAATAAATAAATACTCGGTGATACCAATCTGGGAACCATGGGTACAGCAGAGGCAGTTTCTTAATCTCTGGAGCACAGCCTTTGGAATGGAAATGCACGTACAGTTTTTGTGTGTGACAATAAGACACTAAATGTAAAGCCCCTTTCCCCACCACAGTGTGTTTTGCCAGAAGCCGTTCTTGCCTGAGGCAAGGATTTTTTTTTAATGGATTGACTTGCTCATATATACCTTTCCCCACTCCTCCGGGGTGGGACCTGGTGTCAACTGCTTAATGCACTGTTTGAACAATGCATGCACTCTTCTCCATCAGCCCTGAAGCCTGTGAATGATGAGGGATGTGATACATGTGTATGTAAAGTGCTGTCAAGTCACAGCCGACTTATGGCAACCCAGTAGGGGTTTCAAGGCAAGAGACTAACAGAGGTGGTTTGCCATTGCCTTCCTCTGCATAATGACCCTGGTATTCCTTGGTGGTCTCCCATCCAAGTACTAACTCGGGTTGACCTTGATTAGCTTCTGAGATCTGACAAGATCAGGCTAGCCTGGGCCATCCAGATCAGGGTGGATGTGATACACCCAATTAATATTAAATTCAGTGCCCCAATTCTGTACATCACCACCAGTAAAATGGCTTTATTAGCCTCATCCCGGAATAATCACCCTGCCCCATCCCTTAGGATAGGGAATTTTTCATGCCACATTCTGCTGGACACCTCTCTTCAGGAGGGGCAGCAGCAAGAAGAAGCCCAAAGTGGGCTTCTTCATTGTGATGGACCAATGAGATTATGTTTTTGGCTGCACTTATTCCACCACCACCCCAAACAGGCATCACTTTTTTGGTGGCAATTCTATTTAATTGATTTAAGCTCCTCTGCTCTTCTATTTAGCAAGACCAGAAATGTCTCATTGACACCTCATGGCACTTGTGACAAATTATAGTTTCTTTGGAGAGTAGGATCAAAGCAAATCACTAGACTAGACTAGAGACACTACCTGGTGGTCAGTGTAAAATTCCAAGGGAGGACATTGTTCCTAGATATCCACTTGCCTCCCTTCCTCTTGAGATTTTATTGATGGAAATTATTGCTTTGCCCAGAAAGAGATGCACATTGGTGCACACACACACCATTAGAATAATACAACAATAGTTTCATCTATTTGTAGGAATGATTGAAAACTGGGTGAGTATTTAGAAAAAGCTTCTCCTTTCCAAATCCCACCATACTATATGAAATGTGCTACTAGAAACGATGTGGCACATCCTATCCCTACAGCACAAAAGCATTTCTCTTAGTCACTAATCAGCCTACAAAATGATGCAGCAAAGTGTTAGCTCCAGTAACTCAGCCAGTAGAGGGAACTCTGACACAGTACATGGCCAGACCAATAGACCATTACTGTAAGCAACAATGGCATATAAGTGCATAACCCTGAACAGGATACACCTGGATGTTTGTAACTAAGTTGATTTTATGGAATAAAGCCACAGTCCCAGGAAGCCATGTTTGTTCATGAACAGGGAAGAAGTGCATATTCAGCCTGAGGAGTTTTAAAACATTTTTTTTTGGGGGGGGGGGGTTTCCCTCCCCAGAAAAGATCACCCTGCAGAACCAGCATTTAACCAAAGAAGCAGATTACTTATTCTGCTAGGTAAGTTGATGCATTTAAAAAAAAAAAATTCCCAGATGTTCCCCTTTCC
Organism: Euleptes europaea; assembly: GCF_029931775.1. Taxonomy (NCBI): domain Eukaryota; kingdom Metazoa; phylum Chordata; class Lepidosauria; order Squamata; family Sphaerodactylidae; genus Euleptes; species Euleptes europaea. Next base: position 28,660,363 of record NC_079317.1, read on the forward strand.
ACATGTACATATGACTGCCTACAATTGCATCCTAAGATATTAATTAGACTAAATTGCAGATTACCAGTTTCCATATCCATGGTTTTTCAGAACTTAGGTGTTCCTTGCAAAAGAGTAATTCATTAACAGTGCCATCCTAAGCACTATTCACCCTTCTAAGCCCACTGACTTCATTGGATATAAAAGAGTGTACCTCTGTTTAGGATTGCACTGTAAACCATATGTTACAGCCATAGGGTTTGTTTGCATATGCCATGTTAGTCTACAGATGACTTTCAGATCTGATACTGAAAGGCATTGCCTACCTTTTACATCAGCCTGTACCCAGAGATATTGCCTTACATTCTCCTTTTCCACCCAGCAAAGTTTGAAGCCTTCCTTGAGCCGAAGGATCCTTTCTCCAAGTGAAGTGGCTCTCCCACCAGTGGAAGGCTCCTTCAGCAGGAGGGGGTGAAATATTGTTGAGCGGAGTGGTGAGAAGCGAGCCAGTGTTCTCCTGTGAATAAAAGCTTTATCTGTATATGAAAGGGAAATTTGGGGAAATGTGTCCATGAGTGCTCACATAACTAAAAAATCAAATGTTAATTTAGCAATGGAGGAAAACCTTTAGTTTGCTTCCTATGAATATTACAGATAAACTGAATACCCCTATCCAAAATGTTTAAGAAGGTAGCTGTTGGTCTGTAGTAGAACAGTTAGATTTGAGTCCTGTAGCACCTTAGAGATCAACAAGAAATTCAGTGTATAAGCTTTCGAGAGTCTCTCGAAAGTTTATACCAGGGGTGGGGAACCTTTTTCCTGCCAAGGGCCATTTGCACATTTATAACATCATTCGCGGGCCATACCAGGTGTAGATCTCCCGGTGGGGAGGGGAGAGGCTAGGGTTGCCAGGTCTCCGGCCACCACCTGGAGGCTGGCAACCCCAGGGGAGGCCATGCAGAGAAGGCCTGGAGGGCTCCCCCGGTCCTCCCCCCTCCCAGGCTGGAGGGCAGCCAGCGGTGGGCCCCGAGCAAACGAGGCGCCAGGGAGGTGCAGCCCGCGATTGATCGGCAAGGGAGGAAGGTAGGAAAACAGAGAAAGAGGAAAAGGGAGAGAGGGAGAAAGAAATGGAAAGAGGGGGAGAAAGAAAGGATGGAAGGAGACAGACACAGAAAGAGAGAGAGAAAAGCCTTCCCCTCCACACACACACCCGCCGGCCCCACACGACCTGGCCCCAGGCTCCATGCCCTCCCCGCACCAGAGTCCACAAAAGGCCCCCTGAAGCCCGATCGGCTCCTGCACTCAGCTCTGCTGCCGGGAGCCGCAGGCCTCTTCCCCCCCCCCTTGCTGCTCAACAGCCGACAGGAGGTCCAAAGGGCGCTGCAGCACCCCTGCAAGCCATGGTCCCAGGAACACCCTCAGGGAGGGCCGTCCTATGCCGCTCCTTCACGGTGGGGCCCCGGAGCCCCCGAGGGCCACAAAAAATGTCCTCAGGGGTCACATATGGCCCCCGGGCCTGAGGTTCCCCATCCCTGGTTTATACCCTGAAAATCTTGTCAGTATGTAAGGTGTTACTGGACTTGAACCTAACTGTTCTATCCAAAAGATGTATGAAGGCTCTCATAACTACTTACTTCTATAAACATGGTAGATAGATTGTTTATTTGCGGCCCTTGGCCAGATAAAACAAGATACATGGACTAAAATGGTCTTACCGACAAAGGTTTACAGTCCGAGTCTTAAATCACTTTAAAAAAATAAAAAAAATAAAATAAATAACATCCAAGTCACATCTGCCATTTGGACTAAGAGACTACTCTGTGGCAATGAATTTTCATTGCAGCTGTACAAAACTTTGCTACCTGAGAGGTGATTGAGGGATTATCTCCTTGTAGGAGCTTTTCTCTTTCCCTGTTGGGTCCCATTCTCAGTATGAGGGGCTCAATAAACTTAGAACAGGGTATAGTGTAAAAGTTACAGTTCAGGAGAACATGTTCAGTGGTTTCTAGAGCCCTGGATTTACAGGGGCATAGTCTCTCTGCCCTGGGTATCTTCTTGAATTTCCCCTCTAACATAGCAGAGGGTAAGGCTGCGCACCTAGCCAAGGTAAAAGCCCTCCTATATTTGTTTATCTCTAAGTAACGGAGATAGGCTGCTGGTGCAAGGATAAATTTGGAGTGGGGGGAGCCATAAATAGGGGCACTCTTAAGAGATCTACTTGTCGCTCGATATCTTTAACCCTTTGGTTTATAGTTGCCTTAGCTTGATCCCACACTAACTGAAGTAGTGCTAGGGGGGTAAAACCCAGGTTATTTAGTTTGTCTTCAATGGCTATTATCCACTTTGACCTAAAGGTATCACAAAGAATCAGTGGAAGAAGACCCTTGGGGTTGAAATTAATTTTCAGCCAGAGATAAAGCGAGGACAAGACAACACTTGCCTCCACCTTCATCATGCTAGTTTCTAAACGGATCATAGCATTTGATACACATCTTGGCAATTGCAGGGCAGCTCTAAGAAACTTGGATTGCACTCATTCCATGGGAATAAGACATGAGAGTGGAGAGTCAAGTTGTGTTCCATATAACATTTGTGCTAGAGTTTTCGCCTGAAAAGGTTTAAGGGCAGCTGGAATATAGTGTGCCCCTTTGGTCTGGAGAAAATTTATTATTGAACAGGCTGATCTTTCCCCTAAATTGGCAACATAGGTATTCTGGGCCAGCTTGGAGCCAGACGCCTGGATTGTTGTTCCAAGATATTTGAATTGGGTTACCTGTTCCAACCTATGGCCATTTATGCTCCACCTCCTATAATTAGGGTGATTACCAAAAGCCATTACTTTTGTTTTGTCATAATTAATAGCCAGGCGTTCCTTCTCACAAAACGTTCCCACTCTCACTAGCACCCTCCTTAGGCCAACTGGGGTTCTTGAAAGAAGTACCACATCAGGTACTTCTTGAAAGAAGTACTGCCCCAGGATATGGTGATGGTTGCCAGCTTGGAGGGCTTTAAGAGGGGAGTGGACATATTCATGGAGGAGAGGGGTATTCATGGCTGTTAGTTAGAATGGATACTAGTCATGCTGCATACCTATTCTCTCTAGTATCAGAGGAGCATGCCTATTATTTTGGGTGCGGTGGAACACAGACAGGATGGTGCTGCTGCACTCGTCTTGTTAGTGGCTTACTAGAGGCACCTGGTTGGCCACTGTGTGGACAGACTGCTAGACTTGGTGGGCCTTGGTCTGATCCAGCAGGGCCTTTCTTATGTTCTTATGTCATCGGCATAGAGCAGAATATGAATATGCCTGTCCGCTAGTTTAGGTGGATGTAAATCAAGTGCGTTCAAGGAACTATGTTATTTATATAATAGACGAATAGCAGGGGGTGAATAAACAGCCCTGCCTAAATCCTCTATAGGTGTTTATGGGGACGGTAAGATGTCCTCTTTTATTGCACCTGACTCTCAATGCTGTCCATTTGTGTAGGGCTCGCAGAAGCATCAGGAGCCTTTTATCTACACTTGAGGCTTTGAGCTTGTCCCAGAGTAAAGGTCTGGAAATCTAATCAAATGCTGCCCTAAAATCAATGAAAGCCGCATATAAAGAGGGTTGTCCCTTATTAGAATATTTCTCTGCTAGATGTTGCAGGACAAGGCAGTGCTCTATCGTTGCTCTCCCTTCCCTAAAGCCTGCCTGCTTTATTGCCAAAACATCCTCTTGATTGAGCCAAAGGGTTAATTTATCTAGCAGGTGCCTTGCGTATAATTTGCTGATGACACTTTTGAGACTAATTGGCCCATAGTTGGAAGGGTCCTTTCTACTTCCTTTTTTATAAAAGGGGACAACTATTGCCAGCCCCCAGTCTTTAGGGATTCTTCCAGTGGAGTCTATGTAGGTAAACAGTGCGGATAGAAAGGGAGCCCACCAATCTATGTTCTCCTAGATAAACTCTGGGGGGATACCATCATATCCAGGAGCTTTACCCCATCTTAGTTGGTTAATATGGGATTTGACCTCATTTAATGAGACAGGTGGCCAGGAGGGAATATTTGACAGGTCAGGACTATAGGGAGCCAAAGGATGCACTTCATCATAAAGGCTCTGAAAGAATATGACCCACCTATCCGCGGCCACGTGTGAATCTAAAGGTGAGTTCTCCTTGCAATTGCTACCAGTAACAACCTCTAGAATACGAATGTATATTTAGCCTTGTCCACTTTAATCAATAATCTCCAAGATTCCTTAAGGTGCTCCTTTTTCTTTTCAGAGATTAGGAGTTTGTACATCTTTTTATGCAGGAGAAGGGATTGCTGGGCTGCCTTGATTTGGCTACCCTGAGCTTTGATGAGCTTACTATAGGCTTGTTTAAGGGCTGTTTTTGCTTCAAGGTATCAACCTAGTAAAACTGCTTTACTAGGTTGATACCTGCACACATAGTATATGAGAGACATATACTAACCAGTATTACAACTAGAACATCTGGCCAGATGTTTGAGTAATTGGGAATAGATTTTACAACCTATGCACTCATGCCTGGTTGGGTTTGAACTGTTTGTACATGTATTTATTAATTTATTTCTGTAAATGTGTGTAGTCTTAACAAGGGTTTTAATTAACCACTTATGAAGGCCCTATAGGCCGAAAAACGCTTGGTATGTGGTTACAGTTATCAACCTCAGGAAATGTCATTGTGCTATTTTAATGCTTTAAATAATTTTAACCTTTACATAATGCTTCTAATAAATTATATTTTCAGTGTATATATATATATATATATATATATGTGTGTGTGTGTGTGTATATATGTGTGTGTGTGTGTGTGTGTGTGTGTATATATATATATATATATATATCTCCACCTAACCTTGGGTACCCAGCTTCTGTCCTTAGAAGTTCACCACTGCCAAGAGGTTATTTTTTTGCAGAATGATAGTTGTGAGGTGACCAGAGAATGGTGACCAGAGAAAAGTACTAGTGATTGGGTCAATGGGGACTCCTGCATTAGTGATTTTCAGCTTTCCCTAATTATGCACATTTGCAGGGAGTTCATTGATCTTTAGGTAACACCAGTGAGCGAGAATGTTTCTCTTGTAGCACTGGACCCTTTCTTTTCTTAGACCTCACAACTGTCATTCGTGCTGTTGTAACTAGGGATGCCACAAATTTCACATCAATTTGTTTTGCCAGTTGAACTTACCATGGTGAGCTGTGACAATCAGACGATCACCAAGCCTGTTTGGTTTGGCATTGAACGACTCAGATACCTGTTGAACAGGTTTGCACTGGGGGCTTTTCTAACCCACACATGTCTGAAAATGCTGCTGGTCCAAACAGGGCAGCAGTCATTAGCAAGGCTTAGGACTATTTACACAAATATCAAATGGTAGGCTTTTTTTAAAAAAAACCCAGCATTTCTTTATGATTGATTTGTATGGTTTGTGACTGGTTTACATGTCTAATTAAACAATTACCTCCCTAGGGGAGCTGTGGCACAGCCAGGACAAGAGAATAGAGCTCAGTTGGGTTATGTGTAAACATGCAGGGAAAAAAAAAAGCAGAATGCACTGTACTCTTCTGTTAGGAAGGAATAGGGTGAAGCAATCCACTAAACAGCCATGAAGGGTCAATGAACAGGCATTCTGTTAAAAAAGTGGCAAACATTTTGCTTTTGCATACTGATACACAGGCAACCTGCACTGCAGACTGGCGGGGGTGGGGGGTGGGGAATGGAAGCAAATGCCACGTCCCCTCCTAAAGACCAGGTTGCATCTGCCATCTAAATGTACCTCCACTGCAATCAATCACAGTAACACAAGACTTAACCAGGCAGACATACTTCAGTCTAAATTAAATGGGATTAGAGATGAGGATGGAAGATTCCTTGATGTGAGAGACTGAAGCAAGCAATGAGGAATAAGTAGGCTTAACATTGGCTGGCTACTTGGCTGTCAGAAGCCACTTATGTGCAGTATACATTTTATTCTACCAGTTCTCTTTCTTTTTGCATTTTCATGATTGCCACCAAGCCTTGGCCTGTTAAAAATCTAAGATATGATCCAACTGTCTGTTATCAGTTGATCACCTGGCGGCCATCTACTGAACCACTTGATATTTTTTAGAAGGCGACCCCACTGGTATATCAATCTAACTATGCAATGACAATGAGGAAATTGTTCAAGACTTTCTATTCCTTTGCTCCATTGTCAACCAAAAGGGAGACGGCAGCCAAGAAATCAGAAGGAGATTGAGACTGGGAAGGGCAATCATGAAGGAGCTAGAAAAGATTCTTAAGTGTAAGGCAACCAAGTGTAAGGCAATCAAGATCAAGTTAATTCATGCCATTGTATTCCCTATTACTAAGTATAGGCGTGAAAACTGGACAATGAAGAAAACTGATAGGAATAAAGTCAATTCCTTTGAAATGGGGCATTGGAGGAGAGTTTTACAGATACTGTGGACTGCCAAAAAAAAAAAAAATCAGTGGGTTATAGATCAAATCAAGCCTGAACTGGCCCTAGAAGCTAAAATGATTAAACTGAGGCTATCATACTTTGGTCACATTATGAGAAGACAAGAGTCACTGGAAAAGACAATCATGCTAGGAAAAGTCAAAGGCAGCAGGAAAAGAGAAAGACCCAACAAGAGATGGATTGACTCTATAAAGGAAGCCACAGCTTTCAGTTTGCAAGACCTGAGCAAGGCTGTTAAGAATAAGATGTTTTGGAGGACACTGATTCATAGGGTTGCCATGAGTCAGAAGCGACTTGATGGCACTTAACACATACACACAACTAAACATATTTGAACACTTGATTTGGCTCACATCCTGCTCACAGATCACAAGCTGGGAGCTGATTAATTGGTGAGTTGTTCAAATGTGTCCAAATGAATTCCAATGAGTCTGTTTGCATGAGTACGCTGTTTTCTTGCACAATTAGACTTTCTCAGCACAACCACCACCTGGAAGCCACTGACATCACTTGCATGTCTTGAATGAAGCAAAAAAAAATTTTTTTTTAAGTTAAGACTTGCTACTTGGTGCCTACATGAGAACTTGCAGTCATTTCTTGTGATCAGCTCTTGATCAGATGCTACTAACTGCACTGCCCCCCCCCCAAAAAACACCAAGCATTACACCCTATCCAGTGTCATTCATTTAAACCAGGGGTGGGGAACCTCAGGCCCTGGGGCCGTATGCGGCCCCCAAGGACATTTTTTGTGGCCCTCGGGAGCTCCGGGGCCCTGCCGCGGAGGCGGGGTGCAGGGCAGCCCTCCCCAAGGGTGTTCCTTACAGCGGCGCTGTGGTGCCCTTTGGACCTTCTCTCTCCGACTGTCAGCTGTTGAGCAGCGAGAGGGAGGGGGGAAAGAGACTGGTGGCTCCCGGTGGCAGAGCATGCATGCGGGAGCCGATCGGGCTTCGGGGGGGCCTTTTGTGGACTCTGGGGGGGGAGGGCATGGAGACTGGGGCCCGGTCGCACGGGGCTCTGTGCGCTGCCGTGGGGGGGCGAGGGAGACGGGGAGGCTGGGGCCCGGTCACGTGGGGCCAGCGTGTGCGGTGTGTGTGGGGGGGGAAGAAGGCTTTTCTCTCTTTTCTTCCTCTTTTTCTGTCACTCTTTCTCCTTTCTCTCCCTCTCTTTCTCCATCTTTTTCTGTCTCTTTCTTTGTCTCCCTCTGTCCTTTTCTTTCTTTCTCCCTCTCTCTCCATTTCTTTCTCTCTTTCTCTCTCTTTCTCCCTCCCTCCCTCTCTTTTCTTCTTTCTCTGTTTTCCTTCCTCCCTTGCTGATCGACTGTGGCTGCGCCCCTCTGGCACCTCGTTTGCTCGGGTCCACCGCTGGCTGCCCTCCCGCCTGGGAGGAGGGGAACGGGGCACCCTTCAGGCCTTCCCTGTGTGGCCTCCCCTGGGGTTGCCAACCTCCAGGTGGTGGCTGGAGACCTGGGAACCCTAGCCTCTCCCCCCCACCGGGAGATCTACACCTGGTATGGCCCCTGAATGATGTCATAAATGTGCAAATGGCCCTTGGCAGGAAAAAGGTTCCCCACCCCTGATTTAAACTCTGCAAGCATAAAAGGGGCAAGAACTGTAAACTATTCCATATGTTATACAAGCTGGTCAATGTAATGATCTGAATGAGAATGACCCTGGAGCATACTGCCTCTTCTCCAACAAATGAGATGATTGAAGTGAGCCGCAAGCTGCAATGACCATGTACCTAATGCAAAGGTGGAAGGCTGATGAGCACTGCACTATGCTCACAATGAACTTCACCAGGAACCGCTGAGGCAATCCATTCAGGAGCTTCTTTTGTATATAATGGAGGGAGTTCTAAGGTATGTGAGTCCAAAGGTTCTCAGCGTGTTTGAGTCTCACCTGGATATTTCCAAAGCACAGGGAGAACAGAAAAAGAAGAAGAGTTGGTTTTTATATGCCAACTTTATCTGTCATTTAAGGAAGAATCAAACTGGCTTACAATCACCTTTCCTTCCCCTGCCCACAACAGACACCCTGTCAGGTAGGTGGGGCTGAGAGAGCTGTAAAAAAGCTGTGACTAGCCCAAGGTCACTCAGCTGGCTTCATGTGTAGGACTGGGAAACCAACCTGGTTCACCAGATTAGTGTCCTTCACTAGTGTGGAGGAGTGGGGAATCAAACCTGGTATTCCAGATTAGAGTCCACCACTCCAAAACACCTCTCTTAACCACTACACCGTCTTGTGGTTATTAAGGAGCAGCTACATATCAGATTATAGTGAAATAACCACAGCAAATGCTCTTAGAATAAACTGGTTCTTAAAAACTCTAAAGAGAGTTGGAATTTTGCTGTGAATATTGCCCCTGCCAAAAAACCTTTGCTTCCACATAGAAGTATGAAATGACATCTTTGTCTTATCAAGATATCTTATTTTCAACGTGGACCAATCTGTAGATACTTAAATCCAGAGATTAAAGCTGTGAACAGAGAAGACAGATCTTTCTACAAACCCGAGAAAATCCTCAGGTATGCAGAACAACCTGAAACCTAAAACTCTCTCTCTCACACACAAACTACCACTGGGTGTTAAGCCAGCAATAATAGACACAGCACTTGTAGTTTTAAGGGGGAAATGCCCTCTCTGGCCATTGCTGGGCAACAACAACAGTATTGCTAGTTGAAGCATTGTTTTCTGTCACTTAAAGGAAGGGGGAAGTGGAAGGGACAGGGCCCTTTCTCAGGTTGTTTTGCTTGAGAAGGAGGATTCATCAGGGTCAAACCCACCAGTTACCACCAGGCAACTTGATATAACATGAGTTCCATGACTCATCCAGAACCACCTGCTCACTACTGTTCAACAGCAGTAATAAACAACCAGCAATTCTTTAAGTGCTATAGTAATCTTATTCAATTTAGGCATGTACAAAAACACAGTTGTGAATTCATTATGTGTACAATAGTATGCACGAAAGTCAAAATCATAACGTGTTGTTCAGTCACATGCGTTAAACATTGAAAGTAACAAGAAAGTCTTTGTGAATGTATCGGTAACTTGCAACAAGGAGACGTTCAGTTGCAGTCACGAAGCGTCAAGCGGTTTGAAGTGTAGGTAATGATTTTCTTCTGTAGCCGCTTCATAGAGTATAATAACTCAAAATTCACACGAGTGAATGGCGTACCATGCCGATCAGATAAGATAAATACAGGGGGCCGGCTATGTCCCTGTTTCGACCGCAAAAGGTCTTCAGCAGCAGCCAACTCAGGCTGTATAGTAACAAGCTCCTGCGTTGGATAGGAACAAATGTCCTTACCCACATGAAAGTCAGTGTAGTCTAGTGATTAGAGTTTCAGACTAGGATCTGGGAGACCTAGGTTCAAATCATCACTCTGCCATGGAAGCTTGCTGGGTGACTTTGGGTCAGTTGCACACTCTCAGCCTAACACACCTCACTGGGTTGTTGTGAAGATAAAATGGAAGAGAATGATGTAAGCTGCTTTGGGTGGAGAAAGATGGGGTATAACTGTGGTAAATAAATAACATATATCTGAAGATCAGGGGCAGATAAAAGGTAGGTTTGTGGGTAGGAAGGAGAGAAGGAAGCATGGATCGGGCTGCATGGAGGAGGGAAAGAAGAAACCATGTAAGAAAAGGGATAGAAGTGAAACCAAAGTGCCCCTCACAAGTTATTGCTAGTTTCCCACTGGACAACTGGGCCTGGCTTGGCTGCTGGTTCTGTGCAACTTAGTCAGATTTTTCCCAGGAAGAGGCTACCAAGGATTGGGAAGGAGGGGAAATTGGAGATTGGGGTGGGGTGAGATAAAGGTTGGCTGGTGGTTGGGAAGGAGAGAAGGAGGCAGAAAAAGAGGCTAAGTGGGATTTCAGGGAAAGGGAGGGGGCAATAGTGAGGGAGTGGGAAATGAGATGCCCCCTGCAAGTCCTTGTGGGTCTTTCCCACTTGCCAACATATAGGGTTGCCAGGTACCCCCTAGTAACCAGTGGGTGAGGGTGGGGAGTCTTACCAGGCACAAATTGAGTCCTAGGCAGTGGCGTCATTATGTTACCAATGAAGTGGGAGACACTCCAGAATTTGGGCAAAATATATGGTAGAAGCTGTTTTGACCATAATGATTTGTCCAAATATCAGAGTGTCTTTCACGTTATTGGTGATATGATGATATCGCTTCTGGAAGTGATGTCAATGTGCTGATGGCATTAAGATCTAGGCCTCATTTTGTGCCTGGTAAATCCCCCACTGGCCAGCTGAATGGTCCCAAGTTAGCTGGTGGGTGAGAAGGAGAAGGTAAGAGACTATAGAGGCTTTCAGGGATGAGAAAGAGGAAACAGTGGGAAAGGGAGAAATGAGATGCCTTCTGAAAGTCCTTGAGGGCCCCTCCTTATTTTTCCATAATATCCTCATCATTGAGGGTAAAAAGAAATCCTATTACTGTATCTGAAATAAAACAATAAATTCTCCTCAAATACCCTTGACTATGACATTATACAGACATAACTTCTCAATATACAAGTTGATAGGTGATGATTCTTCTACATCATTATCTTTGAGTGACCTAAATGTGCCAAATATTGTATCAGAAGCTATTAATTTGCTGCTTGAGAAACAGCCTTAGTATTGCAAGAAGAAAGAATTCCCTTCTGTTTGATAGTGGATAATAAGGCTGAACTGAATGGAAGTGATTGTAACCTTTTAAAATAGTATCTTTTTGGCACAACGGTTTTTTTCTTCCATAATATTTAAATGTTGTTTAATAAAATCACAGATGTGAACATGTACATTATCTTCCAAAACTAGTACTTTTAGTTATCTTCTATTCATCTTCGCACCACAGTGAGTCCTGTCCACAAAAAGGATGATGATGGTAATCAAACCAGATATGCTTCTTCTTATCTTATGCACACATACATACACAATGTTGAATGGGCTGTAGTGGAAAGGAAGCACAAAACTTAATGTCCTAATGCTGATTGCCTGGGATGAGAAACACAAGTACAGCACCAGACAATATACCATAATAACCAACAAGCCAAGTTATTGGGGTTATTGATAATATTTATTGTTGTTAGATCTGGATTTAATTTATTTTTTGTCATGAGCCTTTTTGGGGAGAAAAGTGGACTATATGTTTTTAAAACTTATCAATTAGTAGCTGATTTAGTACTCTTGATAAAAAGTGAATTTCTGAGCATTCACATATATTGCACGTAACTGCTAACTCATTGCTGATTTATGCCAAAGGTGGGGGAAGTACATCTCAAAGTAAATAGCCGGACATGAACTGAAATAGCTGACAGAGCCTATGTTTTGAATAGGGAACCCAAGACCTATACGCCAGCACCAGGGGCCACAGCCATCTTGCTCTGGCCTTTTTATGAGGAAGAAGAAGAAGAAGTTTTTATAACTTTTATACCAAAAGGAGTCTCAAAGCAGCTTACAACCACCTTACCTTCCCCTACCCACAACAGGAACCTTGTGAGGTAGATGTGACTAGCCCAAGGTCACCCAGTAGGCTTCATGTGGAGGAGTGGAGAAATGTGGCTAGGGATGCCAACTTCCAGGTACTAGCTGGAGATCTCCAGCTCTTACAACTGATCTCCAGTCGATAGAGATCAGTTCACCTGGAGAAAATGACCGCTTTGGCAATTGGACTCTATGACATTGAAGTCCCTCCCCTCCCCAAACCCCACCCTCCTCAGACTCTGCTCCCAAATCTTCCTGCCAATGGTGAAGAGGGACCTAGCAACCCTACATGTGGAGGAGGAGGGAATCAAACCTGGTTCTCCAGATCAGAGTCCGCCACTCCTAACCACTACAACACGCTGACTCTCTAGTCAATAGCTGAGTCTGCCTGTAGTGCACTTGAAGAACATATGAGAAATATCCTGGCATAAGTGCAATAGCTGGCTGGTGCTTCGCAGGCAGAAAGATTAGCAAGCGCAAAACTCAGATATTCATGAAAATTATTCTGACTATACGATGCCAGGATTTGGAAAGGCAGTAATGCCAGGGGGAAATGAAAAGTTTTGCAAATCCCCAAAGCCTTTGTTTCCATTCAGCAGGAGCTTGCCTGAGTAATGAGCGAAGGAATGGGAGAGATGGCCATGCGCTGGAGCTCAGATGATGTTGGGATAGCGGAGGGTGGCAGCATGATAGTTTTACACTAATGACCTGAGTAGATTCTTTTCTTTTCACTACCATATAAAGGCGAAAGAAGAGACGTCAGTAAGCAAGCTTGACAGAGTCACTTTTATCCCTCTCTGTGACAAGTGTTTATTGCCTTCCATGCAGTGAAGCTTTGGCGCTTGGCTAGGCCCAAACAAAGAGAAAATCGCCTCAGATTCTACACAGTGGGAAATGACTAGGAAATAATAGAAATCACACCCTGCTCCCCTCCTCGGAACCCCCAACAGATCAAAGCCCTACAAATTCAGGCCCAAAGCTTCTTTATATTAAATACTAGGAAAGTATGTTTAGATAACATTATGGGGCTGACTTAAACCATAAAATCCAGGAAATTCAAAATTAAGGCTGGCACTCCAGTCTTAAATCACACGGCTGAGAGGGAAAAGAAACAGGCAGGCTAGGCAAGCACAACAGCGGGAGAACAGGCGATCTTCCTGAATATTTTAGAATTCCACTGTTCCGCTCATTGGGAAACAAAGTCACACTCTTATTCCCTTAACCGCCACCTAATCCTCCTCCTCCCTGCCCTCCTGGATATTATATGGGGGGAAATACCTCAGAGGCTCCATCGCAGAGGGTATGTTTTTCTTTTATTTTAGCAACTGGCATGACTCCTCAATTGGATTACAAGGTTAGGCATTTCCCACCAAAAATGTTTGAAACAGTGAGGGAAATGGCCCAGGATCTGGAGGCATCCCACTACTGAGGCACACAATGTAATCATTGCACGCAAAGGATATGCAAAGAGCAAACTGATGTACACAACACAAACATGTTGATTTTGGACAGACTCCACACTCACAGCGCTCACTGGGTGACCTTAGACAAGTCAACATTTGTAGGACCATCTTATCCCTAGGGTTGCCAACTCTGGGTTGGAAAATTCCTGGGGATTTGGGGGTAGAACCTGGGGAGGGCAGAATTTGGGGAGGTGACGGAGCTCAGTGGGGATATGATGGCATAGATTTCTCTCCTTCTGACACAGCCATTTCTTCCAGGGGAACTGATTTCTGTAGTCTGGAGTTCACTCATAGTTTTGGGAGATCTCCACACACACTCTTCAGGTTGGAAACTCTATTCATCCCACCTATTTCTCCTTGTTTTTAAAATAACATACATAGAGTTCCAGCGTGGTATACTTGTGGTTAGAATGTTGGAGTAGGGGTGGGGTGATCCATGAACAGATCCATGATCAGATCCAAACACTTGATGACCTGAAGCTAATCACTTTTTGCTCAAGCTGACCTCCTACTGTGAAGATCAAATGTAGGAGGAAATGATGTATGCCACCTTGAACTGAAAAATGGGAAGGTGCAATAAAACTGTAGTAGGTGGATAAAATCAATTGACAGTTCTATTACCGACTTGGTTGGTAGCCACTTCTGAACGAGCAGGTCCAGGCATTTTCAGTAGTGACCTTCATGTTGTGGGAACCTGTTAGTGTCTGAAAGTAATATTATTGTTTCTGAGAGCCATATTGTAGTTGACCTGCCTGCTTTTTCTAATCACTCTTTCGAGGGAAAGAAGAACGGTATGAGTGTGGGGGTAGAGCTAACTAGATTATAGTTAGAATTTGCTTGTGGATTGTGGATGTATTGTGTAGTATTGAAGCTCACATTCCATTAAAAAAAATAATCTCCCTCATACAAAAAAATAGCATGCCAGGCAGAAGAATAAACTAGAATCTTGGCTTGTGGTTTCATTTATCCAGAGGGATTTTCTTTGTAAGGAAGAATATCTAGTTATGTACAGCCCAGGCAGAGACTTATCATTTCCGTGAAAACTTAGCAATAGTCCTGTCCGATATCCACACGTTCTGCATGAGAACTGTATCCAGATGAGGAGTGGTGTGGAGGAGAATTAACATGGAGACTTCCTTATTATACACCAGAATTTCAAAGGGTAATGTAAGAACTTGTTGTAGGCCCCTAAATGTCTATGGGTGGCTCCGATGCCAGCCATGAAAATCTCTCTCACATGCACAATACTGAAAAAGAGATAGTGGAAGAATTAATCACTTTGAAATTTAAAATGATTCCATATTTCCCAGCAATGGGTTAACATTGTGATATTGACCACTTCAAAGCAAACACAAATTTAACTCAAAAGCAACTTGTCACACAAAGAGATACTAAATTTCAGAAAGGTTTTTCACCCCAAAATGACCTTTATCATCATGTGAAAAAGCCCATCCCAATGGAAAGTAAGCACACACACACACACACACAAAATAACTATTTCATCAGCAATTGTATTTATGTATAGATTGGTGAATGTCCAAATGATACTATCAAAGTGGAATCAGTTCCTTGACATCAGAAAGCATGATTTTCTCTTTCTTTCAATGGGCCAAAGATACAAAATGCATGAAGCCCCCAAAGGTGAAATTCAATCTGGAGCAAATTTTTCCAAAACAGATATAACCCTTTTAAAGATAGAAGTTGTTGTGGAAATGCTGACAAACCTTTAAGTGCAGCATTAGAAACAAAGAGGTTATAATCAGAAGAATTAAGTTCATGGTATTTGATCCTTTCTTATTACATTTGGTTTCACCAACTTAAGACAACAATAGAGTGAAGCTACCAACATACATGCAATTGATCTTCACTGCTTTAATGTAATTAGTGCTTAATTCTCCCTCTAGGCCCCCTTCTGGATCTGCTTAAATTCTGAAACTTATTCAAAGAAATGCCTTAATTAATACAGCATGCTGCTTATGGGGGTGTTCTGCAATGTGTATCTCAGCAATATACACCTACCAGTCTCTTCCCCACCCTGTCTGTATTCAATTTCCAGCTCTTCTATATCTAAGCATCCAACAGAGCTCCAAAAAGGTTGTTTACGGTTCCCCTTCAACACATAAGAAATGTCTTCCTAGATCAGACCAAGGTCCATCCAGAATTCTTTCCCATCAGAGTCCAGCCAGATGCCACATGAAGCACACACTTCTCCTCTGCACTGCTTCTACACATGGAGGTTCCATTCAGTTGTCATGGAGAATAGGGATGAGAGATCCATTCTCTATGAATTTGTCTCAACTTTTCTTTCAGGGTATCAATGCCATATCTTGTGATAGTAAAGAGCCACGCTGTTTTGTATATTGTGCATACTATGAACAATCTCAACATGTTCTCTTGACTCCTACATGTCAATACATCACTTATTTTTACTGAAAAAAGGAGCAAATCATTTGATCTGATTCAATAAATATTTGCTAAATATTTGTGTTGTGACATCATTTCCAGATAAAATCTCACAACACCCTAGGAAGTCCCCAAAACTCTATGGTTTTACCAGGGTTTCACCCAGAAGTGACACCATTATGCTGTTCTATGCTAACCCTCCCTTTGGCCTGCTCCCAAAAGCTCTCGGGGGGGGGGTGATGTGCAGAGATCGGGCAACCCTACTCCCCACACTCTCATGAACACATGAAACTGCCTTGTACCGAGTCAGACCATTGGTCTATCTCGGTCAGAATCTCTATTCTGACTGGCAGCAACTGTCCAGAGGCAACAGTCTTTTACATCACCTAATCCTTTGAAAAAGGATTGATCGTGAGACCTTTGGCATGCCATGCAGATGCTCTGCCACTGAGCTCCAGCACCATCTCTTCACAAGCATGAACCCCACCTCCCTTCTTTCCCCTCCCTATCCTTGTTGTCCCATTAACTTCCACTTCCATCCTACTCCCCTCTCATTCCCCTGAAACTGTATGTGGAGCACCCTCTTCTCTCAGTTGATGCTCCACACTTGGGCAACAGCCCTTAACTCTTTGCTGATATATTGCAATGAGCAAGATGTAGATGCCTGGCCATCTGCCAAGGCTGGTAAAGAAACCAAAGTGGCACACAAACGCTTGTGAGATGAGGAAATCCTTTGAATCTTGTTGCCATTTTGGTTGTCTTATCAACCTCTGCAGACAGCAGAACATTCAAAACAAGTTTTGATGCACAGATGGCACAAGCACAGTCTCTTGGCAATTCCTCTGGGCAATCTAGGGGCCAAAGCAAAAATGTGGGGCCAAAGCAAAAATTCTTTTTTTTTTTTTTTGCATGCCTGAGGTTTCTCCCCAAATATACAGAACTCCTTGTGCCTGAATTTTACAGAACGCATGCAATCAGTACTAACAGTACAGGTTAAGCAGTAAGATGCACAAGAAATGAATGCTAATGACAGTGTTAGCATATGTTTAAAAAATGATTCCAATTACAGCTTTGGATAATACAAAATCTTCTGCAGTCATGACTTCTTCTAAAATAGTCTCTCATAATTATCAGGTTAAAATTAATTCTTTCCTTTAAAAAAAGGAACAACCAACCTGCTGATTTTTTTTCCTAATGGTACTTTATTAGATGAAACAGCTTTAAAAGTGAAACATTTGTGGTTTCTTCTTGTATAAATGGGTAAAAAAAAAAAAAAATCTTCAATCTGCACATAACTCACTTACCCCAGGATCTCTGTGTGTATTGGGATGCTATAATGTAAAGGATTCAAATCTTTAATACTGTCAGTGGGAAAAGGAAAGAGGAGTTATTTATTTATGACTCACTTGAATTTGTGCCCTGCGCCCTGCGTTTCAAAATGTAATTTGCAAAATAATGTGAAAATGCAAAAAGATAAAAATGAAAACAACAATACAACCATGCGGTACAAAAGCAGCAATACAATTAAAACCCTAATGAAAAACAGCATGGGTTAGATAAAAGAATCTTAAATGTCATTGAATAACATGAGAATAGAGTTCTTCTTGCAGATAAATGTTAACAAAGAAAGCTTCAGTGGAACATTCCCAGGGAGAAAATTCTACGGTTTGTGTGCCACCACAGAAAAAGTCCTGTCTCTAGTCCTGGCCATATGACACAATGCTTGAAAGATACTCAGCACATGCAAAAGCTTCTTGTCACCTTGTCTGCATGCCAACATGATATCAGGGCGGTATCACATGCCCTTTTTTCCCAAAGGTGCCAGACACAAAATATGGTTTAAATTAATGCTTAGAAAACTTTAAACAGCTGGCCTGCAACTCTCTACCATATAAAAACACAATATGTGGATATAATTCAAATGAATCAACAAAACCAGCAGCAACAACAAAATAAAATAAAAGCTGACACTATTAACAGAAATGTAAAATGACATGAAACTTGATTATCCCTGTGTTTTACATGATCTGCTACAATGTATTTTGCTTTTCTACTAGGAACCATGCTGTTAAAATCTGCAATCTGTATTCAGGTTCTCACTTGATGCAGGACAAAATGGTCCGTCTCTTTAAATGCAGACATGCCCTGAACTAGGGTTGCCAACCTCCGGGTAGTAGCAGGAGATCTGCTATTACAACTAATCTCCAGCCGATAGAAATCATTTCACCCGGAGAAAATGGTCACCTTTGGCAATTGGACTCTATGGCATTGAAGTCCCTCCCCTCCCCAAACCCCGCCCTCCTCAGGCTCTGCCCTAAAAACCTCCTGCCAGTTGTGAAGAGGGGCCTGGCAACCCTACCCTGAACACTTATAAAGTATGGGAGTGGTCATTTAATTTTAAGAACCAAAGGGTGAATGAAGAGTGGATGCTAAGAATTGGTGCTTACTTCTCTACTGTCTGTCCGTTTACGTTTCTTCTCTTTCAGTCAACTGACCATATCAGAAATGGACTCACCTGGGAGGAAAGCTGAGGGTAGGCCTATGGGGAGGCCCTTTTCTCATTAGGATATCTGAGACCTTATTTCCTCAGATATTCAGCCCCCTTCAAGAAGTGATTGGGATGAACTGTATTTGAACAGACAGGTCTTCGGCTTTCTAGTTTGGCCCAGAATGGTAGTTTGCTCATGACGTATCCATAATCTGCATTTGCTTCCTAATTAATCCCTAAAGCACTTTAGAGTAAGGAGCCCAACTCTTCCACAAAGTTTGATCTTAAGGGTGATAATTTTTTATGACGGATTATCCAGACTGTTTCTGTGTTATCTTTATTCAAGCAAATAAACAGGTTTTAACAGAATAGTTAAACTTTCACAAATGAGATGAATGTGCATTAAGTGTTAGTCCGAAATATGACAAATGACAGCTTTATTTATTATTTAAAACATTTCAATTCATTAATTTTATTTATTTATTTGGTTTTATACCCCACCCTTACTCCCTGGCTGAGGCCAGGCTCAGGCCGGCCATCTTTCCACCCAAACAGGGTCCCTAAGGCTGTGTGATCTTTAAGTAATGTGATTCTACAGTCCTGTATCTGAAGAAGACATTGGTAGTCATCTAATGGACAAACTATTCTCCATTCCTTGCTTTGTACGGAATTGTCACTACATACAAATCTCCCCCCCCACCCTGCGATATATGATTGTGTCATATATCACTGCTTTAAAGTCCCTTTGGGCAAAAACGCACGGTCGCTTTAGCCTCCTTTCTTCCCTGTTCCAGCCAGGATTCAGCCAGGATCGAACGCACGAAAGTGCGTTCGATCCTGGCTGAATCCTGGCTGGAACAGGGAAGAAAGGAGGCTCAAGCGACCGTGCGTTTTCGCCCTTTGTCTCTTCTTTCCCTTTTTCTCTCTCATGTTGCCATCTCTTATCAGCAGCTCTTCATAAGATGGATCCTGATTCCTCTTTAGCCTGGTACTGCTTATATGATCTCCCTAAAGAAGAATAATTTATCTTTTTTTAAAAAAACCATCTGAAACTATGGCCTGGGAGTTCTGTGGATGGAGATCCTAGCATTTTTTTAGAAATTTAATTTTCAGGTATGTGGACTGATTCAGTTCAAAACCGTGGTACAAAGGGAGGGGGAGCATAATCATTCCTCCTGTGCCTTTTTCTGCTTGAAAACAGCCCCAGAGAGCTGCTATGTTCCCTGTTGGGGTTCCCATATCAATACCTCTGAGTATCCCATATAGTTGAACCCTTATGAAGTGGTGCAGGACCGCCAGCATCCCAGGAGGCATTCCCGAGTTGAAAGGGGTTTGGAAGCTGCCTAAAAGCGGCTCTGTCCCTCAGAAAGCCCCAGGATCGCCTCCTGAGATGCCGGTGCAAGGACTTGCACTGGGAGAACGCAGGTGGGGGACCACGCTGATGTCCGATGGCCGTGCTGCTGCCATGGTCCAGGGGGACCAGCATAAGTGACCCCACGCTGGCGCCAATTCCAGTTTGCACTGTGCAAGTGGCATGGATGCTGACGTTGGGGTCACACCACCTCCTAAGGTGAGGAGGCGCCCAGCCTCAGGAACGGGCTGTTAGTCTGACACTTTAAGCAGAAGACGATGCTGGCTCTAATCATTGTGTGATTCTGTATAGAATTCTTCTTCCATAATTTACAGGCCAAGGTCTCATTAGCTTTAATAATATAATATCAAGTACTTGTGCGCTCCGTCTTTTGTCTGATCCATGGTAATAAGTCATTCAATGAATATTCAATTAAATTACATCTCTTCAGGAAGTTCAGATTCTTTGTCTTGCCAAAAAAATCTTCTGAAAATAAAAGGGTGCAACAGATTGATGAGGGCAGTTCTGTTTTAACCATTTTATGCTGGACAAGAATGACTGGCCCAAGGTCACCTAATGAACTTCATGGCTGAATGGGGATTTTAACCTAGATTTCCAAATGTCTATCCAATGTGCATTTCACATCGTCTCTCTTCAGCTGTCAGGGATGGAGGGCTGTGAATTTGGTGACGTTCCCTTATTGTACTGTATAGTTATTTTGACATGATTGCTTAAAGAAAAAGCCTTTGCTTTAGTTTCACCTTTCACTTGTTAATACGGTTTCCCCCCAGCAACTAATGGGGGATGGAGGAACTTACCAGCTGCAAACTGAGGCCTAAAAGCTGTTTTTACCATAGAGTTTTAGGTCCCTCTTCGCTACTGGTGGGAGATTTTTGGGGTGGAGCCTGAGGAGAGTGGGGTTTGGGGAGGGGAAGGACTTCAATGCCATAGAGTTCAATTGCCAAAGCGGCCATTTTTCTCCAGGTGATCTGATCTCTATCGGCTGGAGATCAGTTGAATTAGCAGGAGATCTCCTGCTACTACCTGGCAGTTGAGTAATCAAAAACTGGCTCCAAGTGCACAAGGAAGGCAAGGAATCAAAATAATGCACTTGTACAGCTAACAATAAAAGCACAGACTCAGCACGTATTTATTCTTATCATTGAGGTTGTTCTTTTGAATAGACCTAATTGCATTTCAGTTTGAGTCTGTGCTTTTATTGTTAGCTGTACAAGTGCATTATTTTGATTCCTTGACTACCTGGCAGTTGGCAACCCTAGCTGCCAGGTCCCTCTTCACCATCACCAGGAGGTTTTTGGGGTGGACCCTGAGGAGGGTGGGGTTTGGGGAGAGAAGGGACTTCAATGCCATAG
Source organism: Euleptes europaea (assembly GCF_029931775.1). Classification (NCBI taxonomy): domain Eukaryota; kingdom Metazoa; phylum Chordata; class Lepidosauria; order Squamata; family Sphaerodactylidae; genus Euleptes; species Euleptes europaea. Next base: position 28,681,366 of record NC_079317.1, read on the forward strand.
AGTCCAGTTGCCAAAGCGGCCATTTTCTCCAGGTGAACTGATCTCTATCAGCCGGAGATCAATTGTAATAGCAGGAGTTCTCCAGCTAGTACCTGGAGGTTGGAAACCCTAATCACCAGCAAGGTGATGATGTCACTTCCTGTGAGCACTGGAAGTGATATCGACATGTTGCCAGTGACAGAGCCCTAAGCTTCAGTTTGCGGCTGGTAAGTCCTCCCCACCAGCCGGCTGAACAGCTCTGGGGGAAGGGCTCCCAAAGCAGGGGATACCCTGCCCTGGCAAGGATCTGGGTGTGGCTGGTTATGGTCTAGCAGGGCCCAGACCAGGCCTTGCCCTTTTCCAATGCAATTCTGAATGGTTTTAGTACCAGGAACCATGGAGTTATTACACTGGCAAAGACAATAAAACTACAATGAATATGGCAATGTAAGGTGCCATGCTGGAATTTGGTAGGGTTGCCAACCTCCAAGTGGTGCCTGCAGATCTCCCAGAATTACAACTGATTTCCAGACAACAGAGATCAGTTTCTGTGAAGAAAATGGCTGCTTTGGATGGTGGATTGTATGGCATTATACCCCACTGTGCTTCCTCCTCTCCCCAAATCCTACCCTCCCCAGACACTGCCCTCCAAATGTCCAGGAATTTCCCAGCCCAGAGCTGGCAAACTTATGAAGTAAGTGTAGTGTTGCTAGGTCCCCCGTTGATGGCAAGGGGGGACCTAGCCCACTACACTTACTTCATAAGGGGTGGGATCCTACCAGGCTTAAAATGAGGCTTAGGCCTCAACAGCTCCTGCATGATGATGTCACTTCTGCATGATGATGTCACATCATCATGTCAATGATGATGAAGGAGACGCTCTGGTATCTGGGCAAAAACTCTATGGTAGAAGTGTTTTTACCATAGAGTTTTGCCCAAATACCAGAGTGTCTCCCTTACCATCATCTGAGTGGTGAATCACTTCCAGAAGTGATGTCATCACGCAGGTGCCATCAAGGCCCAGTAGGGTTGCCAACCTTTCACCTGGAGAAAATAGCTGCTTTGGCAACTGGACTCTGTGGCATTGAAGTCCCCCCCCTCCCCAAACCCTCCTCCTCAGGCTCCAACACAAAAACCTCCTGCTGGTGGCAAAGAGGAACCTGGCAACTTTACAGATCATACTCTGAAACTGTAACCACTTTACAATGCTGGCTTTTGTGGGGTGGCTGCCACTGAATAGTTGAAAGTAGCCACTCCTGGGTGAGTCATGCAAGAATCACATTATATCAGGTCTCCCAGCAGTTGCTACTGCATGTAGCAACTGCCCAGAGGAGTCCACCCAAGGCTTGAAGTCTGGCAGTTCTGCTGTGATTGCCTAGCAACGGCCACCAAGGGATTTAAAGAGATATAACTCTGTTTAGGATCACACTCTATATTATTTTGATTTCTGTGCTGAGTTAAGGTTTGATAGTGTTCAGTTCTTTCAGGATATATTGACGTTTCTGCTGTTTTTTTTTAATTTGATTTTTATCTAACTGTTCTGTTTGTTTTATTTCTTTGTTGGGGTTTTTTAAATTGTTTTTGCTCAGTTATTTCAGGCCTTTTTTTTACAAAAAGAAAAGGATGCTAAAGCAGCTTATAAATCCTTAAACATATAAAATGATCTGATTCAGCACAAGGCAGTTTCCACTGGTCTTCAAATATCCATGGAGACATTATCCCATCTCTTTAGTTAAATATGTGAACCTGCATTTTACATCCAGCATAATTTTTGTGTGTGTCATAAACATCTTATGCCTGCTGTTTAAAAGTTTATGGAGATGGCACCCTTTACAATCCCAGCTGGGTGGTTTTTTTTAAGAAATTAAGGAAGAAGAAGCATCTGTTCCCCAATATATATATAAAGCAACATGTGTATTCCCTTCTCATAAAAATGCTGACAGGGAGGGAATGCTGGAATTGATCTGGAGCACTCAAGCCCTTCTGTTTTGTCTCTTTTTGAGAGCGACACATTTTGAACGTTGCAATTGCATGGTTACTGCCAGATCGATTTTATTTCCTACTGCTACAAATGCACTCTGTATTTGGGACCTAGCGCCAACCTTACCGCATCCTACATGGCACGGCGTGCTAGAGAGCTATTTGTCTCAGTGTGCAAAATGAAGCGATTAGAAAAAAGCATTAAAATTAAGGAGTTGATGAGAAAACGAAGTGAAGGGTTCCCTACTGTGAGAAACTCCCCGTTATTATAAGACTGGCGAGAGCTTAAGCATGGCAGGAAATAAGAACGACTTTGAGTTAGGGGGAAAAAATTGTTCTCGAGAATAGTTTATTCACACTGTAATTTCTTGGTGGGCTGCCATAAGAGATTACTGACCAAGCTGTCTGTCACATTTGTAGCCCGCCCATCCTCCCAGGAACTTAAGAAAGCCTACTGGGCCCTCTATTTGCATTCACAGCAATTCTTTAAGGTGGATAAGTCTGAGAGATGACTAGCCTAAAGGCAGTCAGAATAAACTTCATGGTAATGTGGTTTAGAACCTGGGTTTTCCCCCAGTCCTACACTATTGCTTTTTTACATCACATTGGATTGTATAATTCTACGCGTGACATGGGCTGTCCCCCTACTCGGCTGGTATTAAGAACTAGCATGGAAGGACATCTGCCAAGGCCCAGCTGAGGGGCCACTGTTAACCAGAGATGCTTAGGACTGCCAGCCTCACCGGTAGGGTTGCCAGCCTCCAGGTGGTGGCTGGAGATCTCCTGCTATTACCACTGATCTTCAGACGACAGAGATCAGTTAACCTGGAGAAAATGGCCTCCCCTCCCAAACCCCACCCTCCTCAGGCTCCACCCACCAAATCTCCAGGTAATTTCCAACCTGGAGCTGGCAACCCTGCACCCCCCCCCCCCGGTGAGGGTAAGGGATTCTCTGTCCCAGCTGGCATTTTCCATGTGATAGTGTCGGGGGTGGGTGGGTCAGGAGATAAATAAGATGAAAATGGCTACTGGCTGACAGCATGGTGTCCCTTTGACTAGTTTTGCTAGGTTCCCATAGTTGGGGCCCTTTTGAGGTAGGGGTTGTGTAATTGGAGCCAACTTGGTCTGACCAAACTATCCATCACCATTCAGTGGAGTGATTTGAATCAAGATAGTCTGGAGGCAGAAGGGTCATTTAAAAGATGGGGATATACCCTACAACTAAAACGTACCAGCTTTAACAGCAGCTGAACAGGCTTCATTCTGAAGAAGACTGCTCACCTGTGCAGATGAGCAATCTCCTTCACAAAAGCTGCCTTGGTCATGACTTCGGCTGGCTCCAATATTACCCCCCCCCAAAAAAAAACTTGTTCTCAAACTGAAGGTCGTCTCAAGTACAGGCTTCATGTCCCCGCACCGTGACCATCTCTTGAAACCCGATTTTTCATGATTATAATAAAAAACTGTTCACAGGATGTCATTTGGCACCAAAAGAAATGTTTTCCATGACTTATTTTTCTTGTATTTAACACGTTTTCCTCAATTTGGAAGTTAATTTGCAGGGACATCTTGTTATGCACTCCAGATACAAAGGGAGCCCCCAGACTTTGAGGTGCCAGACTGCCAATCGGCTCTTTCTGCCAGTCCTCGGCAATGCTGAACTTCTGAACCTGAAAACCAATGGACAGCTCAGCTCGCAAATGCCTGGAGGATGGGGGTGACCACTTTGCAGGCCTATAAAATTGGACCCCTGTCCCAACATTCACCAAACTTCACTGTCCATCTAAGGAGATTCTCTTGCAGCCTTGCTGCAAATGTGGTGACCCTACCTCCAAAAATGCCCCTACAGGAGCTTTAGAAAAAAATCCCCATAGACTATAATGGACCAGATTTTTTTTGGTAAACCAGGAAATCAAGCCGGCCCAATAAAACCAAACCTGAAATTTACCAATTTTTTTTTTTTGCATGACCCTAATGCACACTACACTCCCACCTCAAGGAGATGTAGACACAGGAACATGCTTGGTTAGAAAGCTGGATGCCATCTTGCCTCTAGAACTGGAGCTGGTGTAGTGGTTAAGAGCAGTGGTTTGGAGTGGTGGAACCGCATTTGAATTCCCACTCCTCCACATGAGCGGCGGAGGCTAATCTGGTGAACTGGATTTGTTTCTCCACTTCTACACACAAAGCCAGCTCTGTTAGAGCTCTCTCAGCCCCACCTACCTCACAGGGTGTCTGTTGTGGGGATGGGAAGGTGATTGTAAGCCTGTTTGAGTCTCCCTTAAGTGGTAGAGCAAGTCGCCGTATAAAAACCAACTTCTTCTTCTTCCTCCTCCTCCTCCCCCTCCTATGCAAATTCCACAAACGAAATCCACAGTAACTGATTCGCTATACATTCTTTAGTGAGTAAAGGCCTCTTTGGCTCCCCTCTCCCTCTCCTTACTGTATCCCTTTTAGGTATTGCCTCCCAAGCTCTGCGTGGATGACAGAAGTTTGGTGACCTTGGTTCCAAGGACTCTAGTTCATGCCTGTTATACCGTACAGATCAGGGTATTAGGCCTCCCTGGTTCCCCCACACAGATAATCATCCAGTGGAGAAGATCAGGGACATCTGTCTGTGATCCCATGCTCTGAGAGTCCCTATATAAATGCATCTCGTGGCCTATGCTAGCAATACCAATACCAAAACCTTTAATGGCATAAATACTTAAATTAAGCAATAGGAGTATATTAGATGTAGATCAAATTATGTTACAATCGTAAACAGTATTCATCCCTGAGTTTTGTCATGTTGTACTTTTTTGTCACTCTGAAAGAATTTGGCCACTTTCTCAATTATGATGGGAGAGTGATTATTCAAGAGAAAAGACACCTTTACAGAATCAGATAATCCAGTCTTGTTTACCGAGATGGGTATTAAATTTTTTTATTAAATTTTGTCATAGTAGGAGCAATAGTAGGAGCAATAGGAGCATATGTAAAATTATTTCAATACATCTGATGCTAGCACACACTTACAGCAACCCTACACTTCCATTGTTATTTAATTTTCCTCTTTTTCTGAAACATAAACTGTCGGTCCAGTATGTTCTCCAGTGAAGCCATCCAGAGCTATTTGAATAATGATAACTTTTAAGCTCATCAACATGTATGAGTACCTCATGCTGTTCCTTCCAAAAAGCATTTCTGTCTTATTTTTTAGCATTCTATTCCACCTGTGATCGATCATCTTGCCTAGTTTTGTTAACTTCTTCTCAGATCCCATTCTCCAAACAATCCCTTTCATGCTGTTCCTTGGGAAATGAATGGCACAAAATGTATTATGATGAGGTTTTATGCTCTTACTTAAAATATTTCCTTAGCCAGCCAGCCAGTCAACCATTTCTTTTGGCCTGACTGACTTTGTTTCTCATGTTCTAACTATTATAAATTCCTTTTTGAGGGCTGCAGTATAAGCAAAATGCATATGGAAGTAGACATTAATAATAATAGGTAAGTACAGGTCGCATCTTATTTGTGGTAACCTCTCATGGGGTTTTCAAGGTAAGAGGTTAGCAGAGGTATTTTGCCATTGTCTTCCTCTGCAAAGCAACCCCAGTCTTCCTTGGTGATCTCTCATCTGTACTAACCATGGACAAACCTGCTTAGCTTCCAAGTTCTGACAAGCTTGGGGTTAGCTTGGGGTTAGTTTGGTCCATCCAAATACAAACCAGGGCTGACCCTGCTTAGCTTCCTAGATCTGATAAGATCGAGCTAGCCTGGGCTATCCAGGCCAGGCATATTATATACATAATATCACATGCATACATAAGATTATAAACATCTCCACAACTTTGCTCCTTGGCTGAATTTTCCCTTTCAGTTTTTGAGTTCCAGATGAGCGGGTCTCGTTTCCAAAGTTGAACTGATGTCCAAAGTTGAACTGATGAGTTCCTGCTGTCATATGAACCTACCCGTGAACAAAGCTGTTATTCGGCGGCTCTACAACAGGTGCTGCTCCCACCAACAGAAAAGGTCATGTGACTGCTGATGGGGTACAAGGCTAGGCCCTTTCTGTCGAAGCATGCTTATGGCTGGTCTGCGTGTGAACATTTGGGAAAGGTGGGGTTGGACCAACGCTATGTCTTTGTGCTGTTGCTGACTTTTATGATGTTATAGTGGCACTCTGTTTCCATGAGTGGTGTTAGGATTTGAACTGTATAGTAATGTTTTTTCATTGGAAACTGACTCAAAAGTCTCTAACTGAGCAGCAGGATAGTAATTTTCAAACTAAGTAAATAATTTCATTGGGAACCCTCCTGTGGCTTCATTGTTTATTTATGAATTTATATGGAGTCCAGTATGTATGCCATTTATTGCTCATTAACAAAGTTATAATCATATACATATAGCACATAGATGCCTAAAATGTATCAAATACATGGATAGAGTCCAGTGTACATATGCCTTTTATGCAGGGATGTTTCCCGCAGTCACCCCTGCCGACTGCTTTGGGGCTTTCTTTTGATTATGCATGCCTTTCCGCCTGTCAGAGGTCGGTTCGCTCTCCCCGCCCGTTTTGCCCACATTTTCCAGATTCTGGCTAAAACAACACCTGGAAAATATAAATACCTTATTTTGCCATTAGAGTTATGCAAAAAGAAATTTCAGTAAATTTCAGGATTGGGTTTTTTGGCCTGATTTTTTCAGTAAACCCAAAATAAGCAGAATACCCATATCAGTAAATATGGGTATCCAGCTTTTTGGGGGGTTTCCTGAAAAATTCAGGCCCATTATAGTCTATGGGGATATTTTTCAAAGCTCCTGGGGGGGCATTTTGGGAGGTAGAATCCCCAAACTTGCAGTGTGGCTGCAAGGGACCCGCCTTAGATGGTCACCAAGGTTTGGTGAACTTTGGGACAAGGGGTCCAATTTTATGGGCAAAGGGCAAAGGGGTCGCCCCATCCTCCAGGCATTTAAATTGCAAGCAGAGCTGTCCATCAGGTTCAAAAGTTCAGTGTTGCTGAGGACTGGTGGAAAGAGGCAATTCTAGGCTCTGGGCTCTGCTTTCGTTTCTCGGTAGCTTTGCATGATGACCATGCGAATGAGCTTCCAAATGGAGGAAAAAGGCTTAAATGCAAGATAAAAAAGGTACAGAAAACATTCCTTTTGATGGCAAATGTCATCCTGTGAGCGGTTCTTTATTCTGGTCATGAAAAATCTGATTCAAAGAGATGGTCACCAAGGAAATGAAGCCTCTACTCAAGACAACCTTCTTTTGGAAAGAAGGTATTCATGGGGTGGTGATATCAGAGCCAACTGAACTCATGACCACAGGAGCTGTCTGAAGGAGATTGCTCATCCATGTAGATGAAGAAATCTCCTTCAGAAGCTTGGTGGGGTGGCTATTGAAGCCTGCTCTTTTAGTTGGAGGCTATATCCCTCTGGATGAGACTGGGTGAGCCCAAGGGCTGTTGATTCGGTTTGGGATGAACCGAAAAACAGCTGAATTTCCCCCGATTTGGCTGTTTTTCGGTTCGGACGAACCAAACTCAAAAGAGGAGGGAAATGGGGGAGCCGAATTTGCCGAATTAGGGGGTTTGGCAAATAAATTCAGCAGATTCGCCCCCCCGCGCCTTCATGGGGCTTCCATGAAGACGCGGGGAGGGGGCCCTTTAAACAGATCTGCGCCTCCCAGCTGGGAGGCTCACATCTGTTTAAAGGGCCCCCTGCCAGCCCTGCCGGGACTCCCGGCAGGGCTGGCGGGGGGTTGTCAAGCCCCTCTGCGCTCTCTGCACAGAGAGCGCAGAGGGTTTTCAGACCCCCCCCCAGCGGCAGGGCTGGGGGGGTCTGGAAACCTTCTGCGCTGCCTGCGCAGACAGCGCAGAGGGTCTTGCCAGCCCCCCACCAGCCCTGCCACCAGCCCGGGAGTCCCAGCAGGGCTAGGGGGGGTCTGGAAACTCTCTGCGCTGCCTGCGCAGACAGGGCAGAGGGTCTTGCCAGCCCCCCGCCAGTCCTGCCGGGACTCCCGGCAGGGCTGGGGGGGGCTTTAAATAGATCTGTGCCTCCTGGCCGGGAGGCGCAGATCTGTTTGAAGTCCCCCTCGCACCTCCAGGGAGCTTCCCTGGAGGCGTTCGGGTGGCCCTTTAAACAGATCTGCGCCTCCCGGGAGGCACAGATCTGTTTGAAGACCCCCCTGCACGCCTCCAAGGAAGCTCCCTGGAGGCGCGCGCGGGGTCTTCAAACCCCTCTGCGCTCTCTGCACAGAGAGCGCAGAGGCGCTTGACAGCCCCCCGCCTGCCTTCCCGGGAGTCCCGGGGGGGGGTCTTTGAACCTCTGTGCGCTGCCTGCGCAGACAGCGCAGAGGGGCTTGTTTAAAGGGCCCCCCGCTCGCCTTCAGGGAATCCCCCTGAAGGTGGGCAGGGGGCCGAATTTTCCCCCGAACTCCGGATCTCCCCGAATTTCCAGGGATCCGAAGCGGGGGAGTTCGGACTTCGGCACGGCCCGAATAAAAACGGGCCTAATTTTGCCGAAGCCGAACTATACCAATTTTTTTTTTAACAGCCATAGTGAGCCCTGTCTTTTAACCTCAAAAGGGCCCCAACTATGGGGCCCTAACAAAACCAGTCAAAAAAAGAAAAAAAAGGGGAGAAAGCACAGCACCATGGCTCTGAGCAACGGTGAAAACTGAATCTAAAAAGCCAAATATATATTCAACTTTTTTGGGAATTGCCTATTTGGCCTTTGGCTTTATCCCTAGGTTTTTGCATTCATTAAAACCAAACCCCAAATTTACCAAAACGGCTAATTTTGGGTTTATTTTCGGTTCGGGTTTATTGATATGCACAATCTTATTTGCCATGCTACTTTTGAAGGAGGGAAATGCTAGTAAATATGCGGTAGATCTGCAGATATTATTCTGTACCTAGGCCAGAGAAGTAAATGCTGTTTCATGTGAAATATACCAATATACAGTAATTTCTCAACCCATCAAATCAGCATAAATATATCCTGTGTGGTTTTGCTGCCCCTGAAGAGCACTATTTATTAGTAGTAACAGATCTTAGGAACTGATGCCTTTTGAAAACCTGCTTCTATTGCATTTCAGTCCTTATAAGGGCTGTATCACACCACTGAAAAGAATAAGTAGCCACAACTTGCTACCGAGAAACTGGTAGCCAACTTATTGAGAAGGCCTAGATCAGCCATTTTGTTGATCCTCCGTCTATTGTTCCTTACACAAAGGGCAGTGGGAAAGGTGGGAGGGAGAAGTATGACAATAAGACAAGGGCATAATACGAATATTATGAGTTCCTTATATCCCCTGGTGTGGGCCCTGCTTTTTATAGCCTTCTTCTTGACATAGCAAACTTTCCGCAGGCAGGGAGGTACTGTTTAATTTAGTAGGGAGAATTCAAGCATACTATTCCTCACTTGCTGCCTAAAGTGGTTCAATGTTGAAAAAGGTTTTATCACTTGATGTTGTGTCTATATTAATCTATACAGAAGCCCCCCAAACAAGCTTACTACAGGGAGATGTGAACTAGCTACAGTTGTCATTTATTACATTCATGTCCTATCTTCCTTCTGTTATTGATCTCCAGATCACTTGTATATATAGAGAGGGACCCAGCTGCGCTTAGCTTCAGCAAGGTTGCTCAAAAATCTTCCAACCATCCTTCAGGCCCCAGACAGCCTATCTGAATCCCACAGCAGTTTCCTTTTCCCTAGATTGGCATTGATTGATACATGTTTGATATTGTCGAAATGTTGGCAGCTACAGAAAAAAAAATAGCCCTAAGTTGTCAAATACTGATATCCAGATAATATTTGCAGAATATTCATTATCAAAATCCAAAGGGAGAATGTACAGAGACAGGCACATTTTTAGCACAATCCTGAAAGGGGGGGTAAATCCATGGCATCTGGGTGTGGCAGAGCCATGCCACCTACTCAGAGGCTTCCTGGCCACCGTGGAGACAAAAAAGAGAGGTTAAAAAAATACTAAAAGGGGGGGGGGAATGCCCCATTGAACACAGCAAGGTTGTGTCACCAAAAAAGGCGGTGAAGCCCTGCCATAGCTCAAGGGGGCGTTCCCGGGGCGAACGGGGCTAGGAAGCGGCCCGAAGGCAGCTCCACCCCTAGGAACTCCCCCCCCCCATGCTGGTGCGGGCTTTCCCTGCTTCTGTGACTAGGGTTGCCAAACTCCAGGTGCTACCTGGTAATCTCCTGCTATTACAACTGATTTCCAGCTTACAGAGATCAGTTCACCATGATAAGGTGGCACCTACACAGGTACGGAGTCATGCTGGCTTCTAAAGAGCTTTACCCCCTCTTCAGGAATGGGCTGTTTGTTCTGCTTTGCAGGAAACACATATAAGGTGGCCTAATAGTTTCAAGTAGCCTCTAAACCTAAGTTTTTTTGGAAGTGGGAGACGAAAGCTGTGTCCAAAGCAACATTTCTAGGTCTCGTACTCCTCTCTGTTGGTCACAACTTCTGGTATTACAAAACAAGACCATTGAAGACCAGCTACTACATGTATCAAGTTGCTGCTCCTTTTGCTGCTGTATTGCAACATTTTGTTGTGTAATTTGTTTTTATTGTTTAATTTCTCATTTTCAGTTTGAAGATCCTTCTGGATGTTGGGAAATAATATGTGTACAGTATACATACGTTTGAATATATGGATACAGGTTTCACCCTGCATAATCAGTATCCTTGAGAAGTAGATTTAACCTTCTCTCTATTTGTATACACAATATCTATCTATCTATCTGTCTATCTATCTATCTATCTATCTATCTATCTATATCTATCTATCTATCCATCTATCTATCTAGATATCTAGCTAGCTAGTGTGTCTGTCTGTCTATATCACTGGTTCCCAACCAGGGGTCCGTGGACCCCCAAGGGTTCGCGAGAACGAAATTAAGGTCCGTGAAACAAAGTTATAAACCCATAATAAATTAATATTTTCAATTAAAAGTTCTCTATTATAAAATATATATATTCAAATATTATTCTAAGTTTAATGTTTAACTAACAGTTATGATTAAAGTTTATTTTCAAATTCTTGGAATTTTTATTTTGAACCTTGGGGTCCCTGCACCGAACAAAAAATGCCTAGTGGTCCCTGGTCAAAAAAAGGTTGGGGACCACTGGTCTATATGCACATATTTTTCTCCCCATTGGGTACCAAAAGCAGCTTAACCCCTCCCCCAATATACTTAGACAAGAAAGTGAACAACCAGCAACAACAAAAAATCAGTACAATTCCAGGAATGGTGGAGGATCCAGTTGGACTGGCTCTCTCAAAGCCACTGGCTGTGAGTCACAGTTGAAGAGTAAAGTGTCTTGCCTCTGGCTTTGCCCAAGTTTGAATATTTGAAACTAGCTGAGAGGCAGAAGCTCAGCCTTGACCTTCTACAGCTGGTTTCCAAGATTTCCCTCCCTACTAGGCTCCATACCTACTTTCCAATGAATGTACATGGGTTGGGGGTAGATTTTGCTCCCGTAGTCCTTCCCCTCTCCACACACATCCATCACAATTCACTTGGAAGCTGTGAAAACATATCAAGTTTCACAGGATCAATTTTGTAAATGATTGTCAGTTTAGTGGCTTCATATGGAGTTCCAAATGGCACATTTTGGGGCCATGAAAAGTAGCCTTCCTTTTATTATGGCTGCTGGAAGTTTTTTGCTTCCAGGACCTGTAGGCTAAATGACATTGGTAAACATTGCAGAGCACATCTGTCAAGATATTTGTGAGCAATTGGAGCAATTCAAAAATGCTCTCCTCCTCCTCAAGCCCTGACAAGGGCAGTTAATCAATGTGAGCAAGGGACTTTGGATGTCAGTTTGCAGATGATTCCCCCTCTTTCCGCACCAGCTGATGTATTCTTGCAGTCTGACTACAGCTTTTAACCGCAAAGCAGGAACCTGCTCTCTACCACATATTCTTTCCTTGGCTAATTGCAGCTAACACGATTAAGATGCCGAATCTATTAAATAGTTTCGGTGGCTGTAGTGTTCCTCTATTAGGCAAGAGAAGGATATAGCTGAGGACCCCATCTGATTGGTAACTGGAAGTGGAGAAGATAACTCGCCAACAGCAGTCGGTTGGGGCAACGCAATGGTTGTGAAAAAAGAAAGCATTCCATACAGCAGCGGGGAAAACGAACCCCAATTAAAACAAAATTAAGATAAATGAAAAGAAAGGATTGAGAAAGTTAAACTAATTGATGTTGGCAGAAGAGCTTGATCAAGAAAGCTATCCATAATGGACAGTCAGTCTTTCAGGCATCCGCCACTCATTTTAGGGTAACACTTCTAAATAATTTGTATTTATATGACATTTCAGAGTTTTGCACATTCAGTTTTGTTTCCATTTCTCTTTGTTCCTTTTGATTGAAACAAGGTTCTTCCAGCCTTTTGGTAAGAATAAGAACACACTGGTGCGCATCTCACCATTTGTGAAGTGTGTGGCATAGTCCATGGTTGCAATCTACTGAGTACCCTCCAGGTTTTCTCCTGGGGGTCAGTGGACCCTCAAAAACAGCCCAAGGAGCCAAGCACGGGTCTCCATGGGGGGGGGGGGAGATTGCCAAAAATTGCTTCCAGTGTTTTACAAATTGAAATGCTGCTCCATCAGAGGAAGTGCATGATTGTTTTCTTGTAATTATGTGCTTTCTGTACACTTTATAGAGAAATAATCAAAAAGATGCAATAGTACCCCAAGAGCAAGTGTAGAATATTGATGGCCTATGACTCAAGACACCTGGTTTCAAATCCCCACTCTTCCATGAAGCTCATTTGGTTCCCTTAGGATAGGGGTGCCAGGTCTTGCCTAGCCACCGGTGGGGGATGGGATGGGTAGGGTTCCCAGATCTTGGTTGGGAAACTCCTGAGGATTTGGGGATGGAGCCTGAGGACAATGTCTTAGAGTCCTCCCTCTAAAGCAGCCATTTTCTCCAGGAGAACTGGCCTCTGTAGGCTGGAGATGAGCTGTAATTCCAGGGGATCCCCAGATCCAACCTGAAGGCTGGCATCCCTACCTTAGGACAGTATGTCAACTAAACCTACCTCACAGGGTTGTAATGAGCTAGTGTGGAGGAAAGGAAAACTTGTACATTGACCTGAGCTCCTTGGAAGAAGGGTGGGATAAAAGAGGTAATAGAAGATCATTGCAGAACATATACTAGGGAGGTGATAAGACTGTTTGGCCAATCTCTCTTAGAGGTGTCACAAGGCAATGGGCTCAGAAATACCTCTCTCCTATCCTTTGGTCACACTGGCTCTTCTGGTACATACTCCCTATAGTACCAGAATGTGTATTGTACTAGCAAGGGGTTCTATCTGTTTTTATCATGCCATTCATCCCAGAAGCTCAAGGTAACATATGTGGCTCTTCCTTCCACCATGTTAGCCCTTTTCCAGTGACTGCATAAATATGGAGAAAATGCTAAACATGATCCTCCAAATGTGCAGAGTTGTCATTTTGTCTGAAAGGGGCTATGTGTGTAATATTCCAGCTTCAGAATACATATACCGGAACCCTGTTTTTTTTTCCAGGGTTCTGATATATGTGCACCAAGGCTGGAAATGCATGCATCATAAGGATAATGGGTAGCATGTTCTCCACATAGCCACATCCAACATATCAGCTGAAATGGGTTTCTATCTTCACAAGAACCTTGTGATGTTGATTAGGCTGAGAAGTAGGGATTGACCCAAGCGAGCTTCATGGCTGAGTGATGATTTGAAACAGGTCTCCTTTGTCCTACTTCAACACTGTAACCACTATACCCCACTCACCCTCGTTTGGCTTATGGATGTAGGCTTATACAGATCTGTAGCATTACAATGATAATGATGATGTCACTAATCTTCTAAAATCATGTTGCCCTCAATGAGTCTAATTCTGTATATCCTGGGTCTACAGCTAGGTCCGCCAGCTACTGAATACCATAGCTACTTTTTCATGGGCAGAGTTAGTACCAATGTATGAGTCTCGAAGGAGAACATCTCTCTCAACAATGTCATTTTATTGTTGTGATTATTGACATTTATAGGCAAGTTGCAGCTAAATGTGTATTTCTGTTGTCCTTAATGATGGGAAATGCCACTTTAGAATCACATTTTGCACTGTGAATCTCCATCTTTGGTGATGCCTTTCAGTCTGAACAAATGCACTGCTTAAGTAGACAGCTTGGCATAAATGCACATGAACTGTCATAAGGAGTCATCAGAACATCACATCCTAGCTCACTGCATTTTTATTCATGGTCCCCTAGGAAAACCATAATGACAGCAAAACACTGATTTAGAGGATTATTTGTGCTCATAAGATGATGCCTCATGGTGGAAGTAACTACAATAATAAGTCTCTTCAGAAAATCTAAAGTAATATTAGTTTCAGTTCTACAGGAAATAACAAAGCCAACAAAATAGTGAATGTCGAAAAGATAGAGATAACAGACACAAGTGCTTGTTTAATTTCTCTTTGTTGGGATGGAGGCACAGGTGAAAGGCCAGAAAAACAGGCAAGAACCTACTTTTAATGGCTATTTATTGTAAGACACTTTGAATACACTGTTGGCATAGAAGATAATACTAATTTAGAGCTAGAATATAGATTGTACGGATCCAGACCCATAGCCACAGGGAGCATATGGAGGCAATGTTCCCCCCAGAAATAAGCTGTGCCTCCATATGAATACTCAGCTGTCCCTAAAACTTGCACAGGGGAAGTGTAGAAACTTCATAAGCAAATAGCTGAGAAGCAGTTCAGTTTGACTAATCATATCTCATGTCTTATTTTAACAAAGGGGAGTTAACTCAATGACATTTGTGGCTCTTAATGACCCAGAATTGAACTTTTGGAAAAGTAAGTATCTAGCCCTTTTCATTGTGGCATTATAAGGGGAAATGTGCAAGCAATTTTTGTTGCCTTTCCTGGGAAGGCATGGGGGAGGGGAATCCATGAATCAGTTAACACCTTCCTAACTTTCCCCCATAACCCTTTCTCCTTGTCCCTCTGCTTATTTCTTGATTGGGGGGGGGGGTTAATACCTCAATGTTTGTTTTTTGTTTGTCTGTTGTTGTTTTTTAATTTCAGATTTTTCTGCAAATCTCCCCCCCCCTCAGGTTTGTAGAAGAATCTGTCTTGTCTGATCATAGCTCCAATCTCTGTATTTAAGTATCCACAGATCTTGTCATGTTGTGCTGTGAAACCTCTCAGTAAAAGTATTTCTTTCTCCAAAGTATGCAACATTCAAGGCTGAATATCAGTTAGTAATAGGAATGTGCATTCAGATCATTACTAATCACAACCCCACTTCAAGATACTACAGAAGTAAACCTTCGAAGGGATACTACTCTAAACAGAAGTACTTCCAACATTCAGAAGCATTCAGGTACATTTGGAAATCCTTTAAGTCCCTTTTTCTATAATTCCTGTTTACTTTGGTGCTGGTCAATTTCACAGAATGATTCAAAATTAACCGAACACTCTTTGAAAGGTTTTAGACCCTATTTCCAATGCATGCATATGTCATAACCATGACAGCAGGTGATGCCTACTGTGTGTGAATGAGGAATCACTACAAATAATATTCTCATTTTTAATGGAAAGATTTACACTGATACACTTCCAAAGGACCCTGAAATTTAGCTCCTTGGGGTCCACTATTCTCCATAAGCCACATTTGGGGTGGGAGCCCTGGTAGGAACACTGCCCTGTTCTTCCTGGCAACCAGCAGTAGGCAGGGAAATTTACCAGCAGTAGGGGGAAGCTTAGGCTGACGTCACAGCAACATCCTTGGTGATGTCACTTCCATCATGCACCAGAAGTGATGCCATTGCATTGCTGGCAACACAGGGTGTGTGTGTACTGTGTTAAATGCCATCAAGTCAGTTCCAACTCATGGCAACCCTATGAATCAATGTCCTCCAAAATGTCTTATTGTTAACAGCCTTGCTCAGGTCTTGCAAACTGAGGGCCGTGGCTTTATTCCTGTAAGCTTTTTTCATTGTCCAACTTTCACATCCATACATACTAAAAGGGAACACTATGCCATAAATTAACTTCATCATAGGTGCCCCTGCCCTCAGAGGTCACAGGTGGCAACCCGAGAAAGAGCCTTCTCAGTCATGGCATCAACACTTTGGAACTCCCTCCAGGGGCACCCAAAGTAGGGCCTCTGAAGATGACCAGTGTGGATAGCTAAGTTCATATTGGAATAGGAAGTCCATCAGGTATGCTAGCCTCAAGCTGAATACAGCTTTACAGGTCAATACCAAGCAGCACATTGATTTGAGCCTGGAAGCAAATTGGGAGACAGTGTAGATGGAGCAAGATTGGAGTGAACCTGCTGTAGTCAACATTCTGGTTACAGCATTCTGTGCCAACTTCCACACAGTCTTCAAGGGCAGCCACTCATAGAGCACATTGCAGATGTCACCAGGTCATGCACCACAGTGGCAAGATCTTTCACACCTAGGAAGGGCCATAGGTGGTTCAGTAGCTGAAACTGGTGAAAGGCTCCTGGCCACTGTGGCCACCTGTTTATCCTACAGGAAGCCCAGGTCCAGCAGCACCTCTAAGCTATGAACAGGCTCCTTTAGGAGAAGCGCAACCCCATCCAGAACAGCAGCTATCCCAATTCCTGGGTCAGACCTCACCACCAGTAGCACCTTCATTCTGTTTAGTTTCAGTGTGTTAGCCCTCATCCATCCCAAAATTTGCTCCAGGCACCTGTTCAGGGTTTCCACAGCGGAGGCGTGGCCTTCCCACGACCGCAGGAGGCCACCCCAGGGCGCTCCTGGCCGGGGGAAGCCGGGAGGGCCAGGCGGCGATGGCGGCAGTGGTGGCAGAGGTAAGTTCCCCCTCCCCCCTCCCTCCTCTACCGTATTGACCCACATATAAGCCGAGGCCGGCTTTTTCAGCCCTTTTTTTGGGCTGAAAAACTCGGCTTATACGCGAGTATATACGGTAAGCCAGTTTGAGTCTCCCTTAAGTGGTAGAGAAAGTCGGCATATAAAAACCAACTCTTCTTCTTCTTTGTCCATTAATAAATTAACATGATACACATATCATGCATATAAATGACATACACTGAACCTATAAGTTCCATATGAATAACATATAAAAATCCACAAAATTAATCTACAAAACTAACAGCAGAGAGCCGAGAACTGCTGACAAAAAAAATAAACCAATTTAAAAAGAAATGAAACTGGGAACATTCACTCATTCTTACCAGGTACACAAGAATGGGTCTTTGTTCCTTATTTTCCCCTTAAACTCCTCCTCCCAATCTGAAAAGATACCTTTGGTAAAAGACTGTGGGTCACCTAAAATCTGAACTTATAACTGAGTGAAACGAAAAGACTCACAGATCCCCTTCAGCCTTAAAATATGCTGAAATGGAAAGAGTTTGCTTTTAACTTCCATCCATTCAAATATTCAAATCCATGACCAGCATGAATGAAGGGGTTATCATGGTGGCCAAGGGAAATAGACGAAGGATTCTCAGCAAGAGAATAGCTGCCAGGATGAAGGTGAGAAGTCAGACTTCTGTATATTGTGACTGCAAACGGACTTAAAAAAAATTCTCCATAGACATTCTGGAGCCTGATGCTGTTGGATTCTCTGTTGTGAGGGTAACAGAGGAAGAAAGCAGAGAGCGTCTGGCTCAGCTGGAACCTGTTGCTGAACATGCTGAATGAGCTTCAGTCATTTTCCATAAGGCCCCTGCTTATTCTTGAACTGGCTGTCACTGGAGAAATAATGGGGGGGGGGGAGTCCCGCTTCCTCTTAATTTCTTCTGTTAAAATGGCTCGCAGAATTTCAAATTCTGCAAAGCCTTGTTTGATCTCTTTAACACCTCCAGCTTGGCCATGCTTCAAGTGCTTCTAGAATGTCATGTTTTTTCTAAAGAAAGGGAGGCTTTACCCATTGGCTTTTGCAGGGCATGACTGGAACACTGTCGGGGTTAAGATAATAATTGGTGTGCAAGCCTGAGCGAAAGAAAATATTGCATTTGCATTGAGGTTATTCATGACAATCCTCCCTCTTTGAGCACATCAGAAAACTTGGAAGGGGCGGGGAGGGCTCATTTTCATTCCAACCCATGGGTCAATTCACAAGTGAAGTCCTGTGGATTAGATCATTTTAATTCTAACATAAGCAGTAAATATTTATACTTCAAAGGGGATAGCAGTTTGAAGTGTGGGTACAAGGCAGTTCTTCAGCTATGTGAATGTTCTAGCAGAACCAACTATGTTAACATGCACACGCATACACATCTTTTTTTTTTTTTAAACAGACTTAGTTGAGTTAATAAAAGCCCTGCCAGTTCCAAGATTTTAAAGGATCTTCACAGGCTCTCGGTCAGCCTCTTCTTAACTTGGAAAAGATGAAGCACATAACCTAAACATTCTCTCCCACTGCCTGGGACCTTCTTGGGGATTCTATACAAAGTCAGAATGGTGGTACTGTTGGGACAGTAGAGCCTTTCATTGGAAATCAGCAAATGCATAACCTTGTAGCCCTTGGGAGATGGCCTTGACTGAACGTAACCTTAGCTGGATGATCACATTACAGAGGACCTGGAGGGGTGGTGGTTATGCATGACAGGGCCATTTTTTAAGCATCAGAGATGTTGTGGAACAGTCTTTTCAGAAAGTCGGCTCAGCTCTCTTAGTCCTTAGGCATCAGGTAAAGTAAGCTTGTTTCAAGCATCTTCATCCCTGTTTCTACCTGAAGGAAAAATGTTTAGTTCTTTCCCACCAAAATGGCCTTCTGACATCTTGAATGTTTAGCTGGCCTCTGTCACTCCTCTGGCTGGAGAGCAGAGATTGTCACAGTTGCCAAGAGATGGGGGCAGCTGTCAAGAGCAGTTTTTTGTTCTTGTCTCCTGCATTTTGTATTTGGTTTTATATATGGTTAATATGGCAGAGTTTGCCCAGTCATGGAAGTGTGATATTGAGTGCATAAAATCATTCTTCTCAAGAAGTAAATTGCAAAAAAGTAGAACTTACATTTATTCAAGTTTAGTCTGTTAACATTCTTGTTGCAGCTGATAAAAAATAGAAAGCTTCATCTAAATAATACATTTCCCTATACAAGTGGCTAGCTAATCCAGCGTCATGCGAGTACAAGTATGATTGCATTGGTTTTTACAGGAGAGATCTGTATAAACATCTGCCTCCATGCAGACCATGTGGAAAAGAGAAAAACAAAAATGACTACTGAAAGAGAAGGAGGACGGGTTAGAGGGCAGTCCCCAGGTTCAGTCAAAGTGGAACATCCCATTCAAGAGATAACAACTACAAACTTAGAGTAAATTAGCGCCCCCCCCCCAATGTCCATGCATGCTGAGTCACTCTCACTCCAACACTTTGCAGAAGAGATGGTTCCTCTGCCCCCCAGATGATATGTCCTGCTAACTGCTGCGAGTTGCCAAGTGGGTTGCTGGTGAACCTGCTTTCAATTCTGACCTCACGTGGTTGCGCTCAAGTACATTGATGGAGAGGTTGTTGTCAGCTGTGGTGGTGGTTCTTGAGACCTGGGAAGATCTGATCCCAGATTTCCCAACATCTCATCTAGTTAACAGCCTCAGTCAGTATAGTATTGCATACTCAAGCAGAGAAAGGCTACCCATCATAGCAATGGGCAACATCAAAGATGTTGGATACCTGCCAGCTTGACTCACAGCCTGCTCACAAGTTGCAATCACTGGAGTTGAATGTTCTATGGGTTGTGCATCTGGGTCCAAACATCTTGAACAGTGACCAAGAGAATTTCATTGGTTGAGAAAACAGATGCAAAAAAAGGTCATAAGTAGTAGCACATAAATTACAAGTATTATGTAGTAGAAAAGAGTAAGAGTCCAGTAGCTCCTTAAAGACTAACACAATTTCTGGTAGGGTATGAGCTTTCGTGAGTCACAGCTCACTTCTTCAGATACAGCTAGAATGTGAGTCCATCTATCTGTCTTAAGACGAGCCGTTGGCTGATGCCGTTGTGCGTATGGCAATTGTCTGGGTTTTGTGCCAGGACACAATGTGCTGCCTGGTAAAGAAAACCGAGTCTCTGGAATGCTTCTTTGTCTTTTATCATGGCTGCTGAAAGCAATCTATGCAAGACTGATAGGGATAAGACAAGCCACAAACCTCCCCGACAAAGCCACATATTATGTATTTATTTACCAAGGCATAACATGGCATTGACCCTGTAGCACAAGTAGCTTTTGCACAGATAGAAAACGACTTAGCACACTTTTTCAGTTGAACTTCAAGGAAAAAGATCAGAGTGAGCAAGGTGACTCAACTCACACATAAATGGGGGTTGGTCCAATGGTAAGCTTGACAGGTGATCCTAAACTCTTGGGGAAACCGAGTCCTTAGTTGTGCTGTGGTTATCAAGGCTGATTCTGATTTGTTCCATAGTTCGAAAACAATCCTAAGCAAGTCTAGTCAGAATCCTACTAAGGTTTATTTAGTAGGTTCACATGCAGGAAAGTGTTCTTAGAACCACAGTCTTAGGAACGTCTAGAACTTTCTACACTTAAGAATGTTGTTCTGGCCTCCAATACTATCATCATCAAATTATTCTGCCAGATTTACAGAAGCATTCCCCACTTTCTACTGGGTGGGGGATCTCTCATATTTTTAGAGTTCATGGTTCTATCTATTAACATGCATGTAGAATTAATTACTATTCAGAGTCTGGCAGTCTGTAGAAAAGATGGTTACTAATGACAATGAAATCTGCATATACATTAGAACTAGTCAAGAGTTCCATTGCCTGGATCCACCTTGGTTTCCATACATCTCACTGTTTAATTATGATATTTTGAGGCATACCACAAAGCCAAATTTAGATACTCAAGTAGCAGTGTAGCAGACAGAATTTGAAATCGGAAATGAATTTTGCAACTCCTGATGCAAAGGGAAAATTCATACTAACAAGAATCTACCACAGAAATTACCACACGTAGGGCCTGGATTTCTTTAGGGTTTGCTTTTCAACATGAAGCTAGAATAGTGTGTGATGTATCTGTCTTTCAATTTATTGCAGCTGTGGTAACCCAATTTGTATTGGGGATGTAAAGCTCTGGGACATTTCCCAGATTGAAATTCCCCTTATGAGCATCCATTAGCTCTGGTGTGTGTGTGTGGGAAGGGATAAGTTGCCTGTTCCTTTTCTCTGTCAGGATTACTAGTTTTTGGAGAAGTAATTTCTATCTGGAAAATTGGCAATGGAAAGGGTTAATCTTTTTGTCCCATTATTGTAACCCTGATCCAAATTGCCTCCCTCCCCTTCCTGGCAGCTGCTTTTAACTTTATAAGACCTTATAAGATTGAGTCATGGATCTTGAATGATTTTACCCTCAGTTTGAACATGGGGAACTGAATGTTTGAATGCTTACTCTTACTGATCTTCTTTCTTGTTTGTTTCAAAAAGTTGGTTTTTAACGTCTTTTAATCGCTTTCACCTTGAGGGCCCTAATTGTATGGAAGAGTGGCACATGACTCGTTTAAATAAATGAAATGCTTCACATGTAAAAAGATAGTCCTCACACACAAAAAACAAGCCTGTCTGAGAAAAGGCTAATCTGGAATGTTCTTCCTCCCATGCTGCTTTGTGTACATATAGATAATACTTTAGGTAGGGAAGCATTCAAAGTCGAGAAAGTGGAACAGGCTAATATACGTCATGTGTCATTTCTGCTTGTCTGTTTTGAATACATGGACAGCAAGCACACTTCTGGAATTCGAATTAAATACTCCTGGAGACACCTGGGTGGAGTGTGCTTTTTCAAAGGCAATACTTCCAGACTCCCTGAGGGCACATCCAGACTGGCAGCTTCTCAAGCAAGCTGTTTTAGTAAACCACACAAAGAGGCGGGCGAATCAGCCCAGCGTTTTGTGATCCATCATAGCTGGGGGAATCAATTCCACTTTTACTCAGACTAAAGCCTGTGCCTTAATAAAGTGCTTTTGCTGTTAGCATGAACAGAACTTTTATCACTTCGAAGATATTGGCCCATCTCTCTTTCTTCAGGATTAGACACTTAATATGTTTTAAAAAAAAATCAGGATAAAAAATGTAAAAGAATTTTTGGAAGTTTACCGCTGTAAACTGTTTTTTTTTTTTAATATAGTATGTATTTCACTGCTATTCTCATGTTATCTGTTCAGTTTCATAGCTGTAAAAAACCTCTGCTTAAAGTGGGCTTACCAGGTCCCTCCTCTGGTCTGGCGGGAGGTTTTTAGGGTGGAGGTGAATTATCGTAGGAGTTTGAGTGGTAAAAGGCCCCATTGCGATGCAGCACTTCCGGGTGTAAAATGCATCGCAAGGGGCTGTTTACCACTCAAACTCCCAGTTTGAGTGGTGAAAGGCCCCTTACGATGCATTTACACCCGGAAGTGCTGCATCGCAATGGGGCCTTCACCACTTAAACTGGGAGTTTGAGTGGTAAACGGCCCCTTGCGATGCGGCGCTTCTGGTTTACAACTGGAAGTGTTGTGGCGCCTTAGGCAGGCGCGCATGCGTGCGTTGCCTGCCGACCCTCAGTTGGTCAGGGGGCAGCCAGGTGGATTGGCAGGGATTTTCCTGCCACCCTCTGGCACTTGGCAACCCTAGGTAAAAGCCATAGCTTATTTTTATGAGTAGTAGTAGTAGTAGTAATAGAAACAATAACAACAACAATAGTAATAATAAATATTTTAAATAAATGTTTTTGTTGTTTTGTTTTTGTTGTTGTTTAATTTCTTGGTTGTGGCCTGCAGAAGAACTTTTGAGGATCTCCCTGGCAGCAACTAGAATGAAAGTGCTCCTTGCTTCCTGTTCCCAAGAGGAGGACCCTTCAACCATTACAAGAATCAGCTCTGGAACAACTAGTTTGGATGCAAGCTGTCCCCTCAAACCTACCCGTGGGGCCCTGTCAAATAGAGCAGCATGTGCCCTCCTCAGACTTAATTTTTTCCCCACTGGACTACCCCTTCATGCTTTCATTTTATGCTCTGTTTTATTATAATAGTGTTTTTCCCCCCTCTTGTAGGTTGTTTGGACAGTAGACAACGACACGCAGAAAACCCCAGCAGGACAAAGGAAAGCAGACCCTGCTTCATGACAGAATCTGCAAGACACCAGATACCTATTTGGCAAAGAAACAGGATCCTTTCTCCTCTCTCTCACTGGGGCCACTCTGCATTTATAATACTCTCCTCCTATGACATACAGCTATGACCCCATGCCTAGATAGGGTTGCCAACCTCCCAGTACTTGCTGGAGATCTCCTGCTATTACAACTGATCTCCAGGCGATAGAGATCAGCTCACCTGGAGAAAATGGCCACTTTGGCAATTGGACTCTATGGCATTGAAGTCCCTCCCCTTCCCAAACCCCGCCCTCCTCAGGCTCTGTCCCAAAAACCTCCCACGGTGGCGAAGAGGGACCTTGCAACCCTATGCCTAGATCCAGTGTGAAGCCTTTTAGCATTAACTTCCCTCTTATTGTCTTTGGAGTGGAGCTCCTCCTGTGTCCAGAGCGGGGAAATGTTCTGCTCACTGCTCTAAAATTCAGTAAGACACAATATAAACTGCTGTTTTATGAAAAGATAAGCGCAGATACCTTGTGATAAGGTGCCTGTGACTGACACAACCTATTCTCTTCTATTCTTCAACTTTAGCTCAGCTGTGTTGAAAATAATTGAGATGACTTTGTTTCTATTACGAGGTATGAATTTGTCTCTGGAGAATTGCACTGCTCAGCTCAGTTTCAGGAAAATGCAGGGAACATGTTGGTGACAAGCCACAGAGAATTTCAGATTTTCTCTGAACATTACACGCTGACCTATCTTTTCCGAACCTATTTGGAATGAACTTAGCAGACTTTCAGCACTGTCTGCTGAATTTTGTAGCTGCATTCCTGAGTCAAAGGCCGCTGTGTCCAGCAATCCTCAAAGTAAACTTATACAGCTCCTGAAATTCTTCTGTATTTGACAAGTGAACCCTAATTTAACAAACTGTCCTAGGTGCTCCCAGCTCTGCATTTTGGTGAATTGACAGCCTAACAACGCTCGCTGAAATATTCACAAAATTAGTGTTTGAAATGGAAAGACAAAAATGCTGCACCTTCTCTTGGAAGTGCAGCAGAACTAAAAAACTAGAAAGGCGTCCCATCCCCACACCAGGACCAAAATGCAGGAAGGTGATAAGAGTATTTGAATCATCAGTATTCCATTTTTCTTTTCTTTTTCTTTTCTTTTTAAACTTACAATTACAAATATGTGGCTTACAGAACATACATAACATATATCCTACCTACATAATACATAGCAAAACATTACATATTACATAATGTAACTCACTTCATCCAAATTTAACCTTCTATTCAAACAGTTTGTGTTTATACCACCTATTCATCATGATTTCTTGTTTTCTCCAAGATAAGCATTTAAAGTTAACTATTAAACTTGAATTTAATTCTGCATTGAAATAAAAGAAGCTTCTTACTGTTCCATACCTAAAATTCTAAAACGTCTGTATTAAACTGTTAATATTATTTCTCCTAGATATTACATCTATATATTTTAGCCTATGGTACTTGTTGTTTAGTATACATTATATGTATTTATCCTATTTTTTTCTCTTAGCATACTAAATAAAGTTTTTCTAGTAGTCATTACTACTATGATTGCTATGACTGTTACCATTCAGTATTCAATTTTTTCAAATGAATTTCTCTCCCTGTTCGTCCCAGAAGATTCAAAGTACCTGATTTCATTGGGAGTCCTGATGTAAACTGTGACACAGAGTATTCTGAAGTCCCACTTTAGGGCAATCAGTTCATTATGACAGGTTGAGTTTTTTAAAAATAGAGCTTTTAGTACACCGTGCTTGTCCTGGACATCTTCGGTATAAACCTAAGCATTTAGGCCAATCTAAAAACATTAATTGTCCCATCAATCACCACAACTATGGTTACCAAGGGAAATTAATGAATCGTAGTAGATCCAGGAGTGTAACAGGCACTTATTGTATATAGATTAGAAATCAGACTTCTCAGTGGAACCGTGTACCTACAGAAGGAAGATGAAGAGTGGCGGCTCCCTTCAGTTTCTGCTGCTTTAGCTAAAGCGCCAACTTTATTTAATTTTCCTCCTAATTATTATGGCTTGAAGTTAACTTGGAAAGCTGATCAGTCAGAACAGTATAGCAGAGCATCCCAGCAATGTAGAAAGGAGAAGCAAAGAGCACATATTTGGACATGGGTTGTTGCTGTGGACAGTTTCAGGTTGCATCCACCCATTGTGGAATATTGCACTATTGGGCTCTAAAAGTCTTTTCACAACTGGATTTTCCAAATAATTGCTGTGGTACGACAAAAACTCAATATCCAATGGTGTATAGATGCAACCTTGGTCCTCTCGTTTTCATTACTATTGATTCATTGGTTTATTTTGCACATTCCTTAAAAATTTGTAGCATAATGGATATGATATTTATGCATCAAATGTACATATAAATTACAATCCTAAGTAGAATCGATGGGTTTATAAGAATGTAACTTTTTTTAGAATTGCACTGCTATTCTTGCACAAATTACATTGATGAAGGCCCACATTTTGTAGAAAATATATAGTGCAAGGAAACAGAAAATGTTGTGGAAACAAAGACTCACAGGGTGGATGCATGCAAGAGAAAAGCAAAATAGAATTTGGACTATTTGAATCTAACCTGCAAGCTTTCAAAATTCAGTAGCACCCCTAATCACATGGAGCATGCCTGGTTTGCCACTCTAGAACAAAGGTACCATTTTAGAGGAACAAATTTCTCATCTCAGAGGAAGGATGGCAAGAGGGGAGCAAGGGAAGAAGATTCTCCACACATTTAAAGGCCTGCTCCTGGATATTAACATCGAATCACAACAAAAACATTGCATTCATAGAATCATAGAGTTGGAAGGGACCATCAGGGTCATCTAGTCCAACCCCCTGCACAATGCAGGAAATTCACAACTAACTCCCACACACACACACAGTGCCCAGAAGATGGCCAAGATGCCCTCCCTCTCATGAACTGCCTAAGGTCATAGAATCAGCATTGTTGACAGATGGTCATCTAGCCTCTGCTTAAAAACCTCCAGGGAAGGAGAGCTTACCACCTCCGGAGGAAACCTGTTCCACTGAGGAACCACTCTAACTGTTAGAAAATTCTTCCTAATGTCTAGATGGAAACTCTTCTGATGTAATTTTAACCCGTTGGTTCTGGTCCGACCTTCTGGGGCAACAGAAAACAACTCAGCACCATCCTCTTTATATCACAGCCCTTCAAGAATTTAAAGACCATTCATTGTGGCTTCTTTTTTAGTATCATAATAATCATAGTATCATAGTATCAACATATGGCTCAGGAACTAACATAGTCTTCTTAAGCATCATACTGTTTTTTTGTTTCTTTGGAAAGCATTCCCTGTCCAGACATAGGGTTGCCAACCTCCAGGTACTAGCTTGAGATTTCCTGCTATTACAACTGATTTGCAGCTGTTAGAGATCAGTTCACCTGAAGAAAATGGTCGCTTTGGCAATTGGACGCTATGGCATTGAAGTCCCTCCCCTCCCCAAACCCCTCCCTCCTCAGGCTTCACCCCAAAAAGCTCCTACAGGTGGTGAAGTGGGACCTGGCAACCCTATTCAGAAGTCATCTTAATAATTTGCAACAATAGCTACTAAGTACGATTGGCAGCTCTCAAGTGGGGCCTGAAGATCTCCCAGAATTATAACTAATCTCCAGAAGACAGAGATCAGTTCCCCTAGAGAAAATGGCTGCATTGAATAAGGCATTATACCCTGCTCTAGCCCCTCCCCAAACCCCACCCTCCTCAGGTCCCTCCTTCAAATCTCCAGGAATTTCCCAACCCAGAGTCAGCAACCCTACTACACAGGCCGTAGAACCAGGTATTTTATAAGAAACACGTTGTTAAAGATGGATGTCTGCAGAGGATGCTAGTGTTCCGCTGCTCTCTCAGATGATGGCCTTGCTTGAAAAGGATTCCAAACACCCCCAAGGTCAAAGCCTTGCTGAAAAACAGGACTCAACAGGAATACTTTAAGAAGTAGCATCTCATAACCCTGTGTGTGGGCATGCCATGTTATTAATTGCATCATTCTTATTCTCCAATGACTTTAATTGAGCTTGTCCTTGCACAGAGAATTTAATAACGGAAATAAAAGAGAAAACAAATGTGCTGGCCAGACAAAATCCAAGTTTGCCATCAGCATAACCATTATTAATCTCCTTCAGATGTAGGAACTTCACTGTGGTCCAAACAGCTTGTCCTTTCCCTTGTGTATATTTTGTAAAGATGGAGATTTCTTATTGTAAATTAAGAAAGTGTAGCATACAACCTGGATGCGAAATATACTTCTCATGATACATGGGATCATCATAGAATTCTGGGATCTCCATTCTATTATTTATTTTCCTTGCAAAGTAGGGAACAATCCAATTGGTTCCAGTAGGTAGAAGTATGTATGTATTGCCCTGCAGACAAATTTGCAGCTCTGTGGTTTGGGATGGGAGCCAGTAAGAGAGAGGGGACCTCCAGAAAAGGGCATCCCATCATGCAGGAAAGGATGTGGGAATGGACAATCATTCCACAAGTGTCTAATATTCAAGAGGCCAATTCTCAAGTGCCTTGGAAGGAGTGGGGATCTGTGGCGTTTGTGACCAGCAGATCTTCATAAAGTTATACTATTTGTGAGACTCACAGCACATTCCTGAGATTTGGCAGGGAGGAACGGCGGGGAGGAGGCACAGCTGCGCCACCTCCTGAAGCCGTTCCCTGCATAACGAAAAACAGGATGCCGGTGCAGCCTTCTACGCTGGTGCGATGCCGGCAGAAGGCCCCATCGGCATCCCGGGCTGGCGCTGCTATAACAGTGCCCAGCACCCAGCATCCAGGCCTTCCTGCCAGCAGTTGGGCCACTAATACCGGCATAAGTAGCCCAGAAGCCGGCGCTGGGGGCAATGATGCTGGCACAGCGCCTTCCTGGCCTCCTAAGGGGTTTTGCCCTTAGAGTTAAGGAATGCACTGTCGGTGCCTTTGTGTATGGTTGGGCCATGCATACGTCTTCTATGATTTGCACAATTATGGCGGATCTTACCCCTACTACTATACTGAAAAAAGCTTGAAGCCTTTCTTCAACTTAAGTGGTTCTTCCTCCACTGGAAGGGGCACTTAAGTTGGAGGAAGCTCCTTGAAGTATGGTTGTGTCCACACCACATCAAATTGGGTTCATAGAGAACCCTGAGGCCAATTTGAAGTTCCCTCCTTGAGCAAAATAACTAGGGCTGTCGAAAAAAATTTTTTGGTACAGTTCGGATTCGGCCGAATTTGGCCCTTGTGTGTTCAGTAAGTGCCGAAGTCTGAACTCCCCCATTTCGGATCCATTCAATTCGGCGGGAATTCAAAGTTCGGAAAAAAAATTCGGCCGAATGAAGCCATTAAAAACACAATCGCACCTTTCCGCAGCTCTGGGGGGGGCATTTTTGGGGTTAGAGGTCCCAAACTTTCGGCAGAGCTTCAAAGGACGTTTATTGAAAGACTCCCCAAGTTTTGTAAAGATTGGGTCAGGGGGGGCTGAGATATGGGCCCTGAAAGGGGTCCCCCCACCCTTAATGTGCATCTCTCAGCAGAGCTTGCCACCCACGCACAAAGCTCCCAGCCCCGACAACAGCTGAGAAATTTGCAAAACAACTGCAAAACAACACAACCTTGTTAAACAACACCTTTGCAACACACAACTGAAACCTCCCCCCTCAAACCAGGGAGCGAGAGACTCGAGGGGGAACACACATCCCAGGCAGAACCGACAAAAGCCCCCTTTGGCTTCCCACCCACCCACAGAAACTGCTCCCTCCCCACACACACACAGACTCTGCTTTCCCCCCCACACACACACATACACAGGAGAAAAATTATAGATTAAAGCCCCCAAAGGGGTCTTACTGTGGCTGTCTTCTGTTCCATCAAGAGGGGCTGAAGAGGACTTGTAATCCAAGATGATTCCAATTAGGCACGGAACGTTTTGCTCTGGAGAAGATGCACAGGATCGGCTGATCCATTCATCCCAATAGGGAAAAGGGGAAAGGGGAAAGCCCATATCTCGGGACCCCCTGACCCAATGTTCACAAAACTTGGGGGGTATCTTAAGAACACTGGTCTGAAACTCCGCTCAAAGTTTGGGATCTGCACCCCCAAAAATGTGCCCCCTGCAGCCATGGAAAGAGAAAAGGGGGGAGGCGATATTTCTGCCCCCACTGAACCCATCTTTACAAAACTTGGGTAGTATCTTAAGAATAATTGACTGAAGCTATGCTAAAAGTTTGGGGGCTATATCCCCAAAAAAGCGCCCCCTGCAGCCACATAAATGGAAAAAGGGGGGAGGGAAAAGGGGGAGAGCCCATATCTCGAGACCCCCTGACCCAATGTTTACAAAACTTGGGGGGTATCTTAAGAACACTGGTCTGAAACTCCGCTCAAAGTTTGGGATCTGTACCCCCAAAAATGCACCCCCTGCAGCCATGGAAAGAAAAAGGGGGGAGCCCATATCTCGGGACCCCCTGACCCAATGTTTACAAAACTTGGGGGGTATCTTAAGAAGCTTCATCTGAAGCTCCAGTGAAAGTTTTGTGTCTGTACCCCAAAAAATACACCCCCTGCAGCCACAGAAAGGAGCAAATGTGCCCAAGCACCCTCTCCCTGGCCGGGCCGCACATCAGCTGATTCCTCCAGTACTCAATCCTGACTGATTGGCCAGAAGAAGACCCAGCTTGCCCACTGATTGGCCGGGGGAGGAGAATGCTGCTTACTGATGGTTATGCTGCTTACTGACGGCTGAATTTGCCGAATTTATTCGCGAACTCCCGAACTCGCTGAATTCGCCCCCCCCGGTTGCCCGCCACTTTTGAGTTCGGTTCCTCCCGAACTAAAAACCACCGAATCAGGGGAAATTCGGCTGATTTTCAGTTCGGGCCGAACCGAATTGACAGCCCTAAAAATAACTGAGATATTTCAGGAGATGCCAGTGCAGTTTTCAGAGTGGGGAAAACAAATCTGAGAGGGTTTTCACACATCCCTAGATTTTCATCTATATTAGCCCATTCATTGCAAATTTAGATGCTCCTCTTCAGAGAAAAAAATTAGAGGATTTGTTTTGTTTTGTTAAGACTAGTGAAATTACTCAGTGGAGGTTTGCACCAATAATAACAATAAAAGGGTGATAGTAAGCCACAGCTGATTTATGATGACCCTGTAAGGTTATTGATGGAAGAGAGGAACAGAGGAAAGGTTTGCCATTGCCTTCCTCTGCACAGCAACCCTGGACTTCCTTGGTGGCCTTCCATCCATGTACTAACCAGGACCAACCCTGCTTAGCTTCAGAGATCTGACAAGATTGAGCTAGCTTGGGCCCTCTGGGTCCGGGCAATCCAGAATATAATACAGAAGTAGCAGGAGTAAAATCATTTGACAAAATAGCTTGCCATCACAAATGTTTTTTTTAAAAAAACTTTCCCTAATTTCCTAAAACATCAAAAAGTCTGGCAGGTATCCATAAACAGAAAGCTCAGTGCACCAAACAATATTAAAAACAGCAAAAAACAAACAAACAAAAACTATAACTCATACTACCATCTTAATTCTGATTGTGATATTCTGAGTAGTGATCCATCTGATGATATGTAGGCTTTTTTGTCAGTGTAGGAAGCAGGATGCTGGGTTAATAGGATGCTGGTATGATCTAGCAGGACTCTTGGTTTTTATATGCTGACTTTCTCTACCACTTAAGGAAGAATCAAACCGGCTTACAATCACCTTCCCTTCCCCACCCCACAACAGACACCCTGTGTGGTAGGTGGGGCTGAGAGAGCTCTAAGAGAACTGTGACTAGCCCAAGGTCACCCAGCTGGTTTCATGTGGAGGAGTGGGGAAACGAAGCTGGTTCACCAGTTTGGAGTCCACTGCTCCTAACCACCGCTGTTAACTGCTACACCATGCTGGCTGATTGACTTACTGGACTAATTCTGGACGAAAGTGTTACCCAACATGTTTTCTTGAGCATCTCTGCCTTGCCCTTCCTTTTTCTTTTTTTTTCTTTTTTTTTGCTGACTCCTCCAGTGCTAAGTGCTGGCCTGAAATATCACTGTAGTATATAAAGCTTTTTAGGAAACATGACTTCAGACAGATGTTTAACCTCAAGACCCTGAGGGGACACCTCTCCTGGTTGCCAGCGTTGTTGATTAAGTTTACATTGACAATCATGTTAATTGAGTTTGACATGGAGAAGAGCTTTTAGAGCCAACAAGCTGCATTAGATAAGCAAGGTGGACGAGTGTCATCCAAAGCAAAGCACATTTGCACGCATGCTGCATTGTAAACATGTCTCTGTAAGTCACCTTGCCCTCACCTTCATCTAACACTCCAGATGAAGGCTGGTTCCTTTTGCTTATCTGCAAAGCAATTTATAATTTGGACCATTCTTCCGTGTTTGCAGCAGCTTTACAGAATGTAAGAGGTTGACAGAAATGAGGCCTTGGCAAATACTCTAAACCACCGGCTACTAATGTGCTAAGGAGGTTTCGGGTTAAATATGGGCTTTCGGTTCTCTGCGTTACCTTAAGGACAACTGGATGAGGTGCACAGAAGCACTGCAGAAGTGATCAGCAGTCTGGAACTGAAAGATTTATATGGAGAAAAGGCATAGATGAAAGATACGTATCCTGGCTGATGAATAAGAACCAAATAACCAATCAATAAAGAAATACTGCTTGGAAACCAGACAGAAATGTTGATAATATATTTTCTTAAAACTTGTAAGATTTGTCTTTCAAAAAAGTGTTTATTTTCCTTCCCCAGGTGGCTTCCAGGAAAACTAAAAGTACCATAAAATTGCATACCAAATAAGCATTCCAAAACAATTAAGCAATATAAAAGAGGGGATAATAAAACTGCCGGTAGCAGACCAGAGAAATAGCCACAGAAACAAGCATCTTAATTAAAGCCTTGGCTTCAAACCAGAAACTCAGGGAAAACAAAGTACCCTGTGATCCTCTGTAGCAGTACTTAGGCTTGCCATCTGTTCCTTGTTTCATGGCACTGTTCCTTACTTAGCACTGGAGGGTTCCTTTGCACCCAAACTGCAAAAAAGCAAGTAGACTTTAATAGGGTTGGATCTACTGGTAGATTTCTGCTGCTAGAAGGGGGTGGATTTTATTTCTGATTCTCCCCTTCCACTCCAACTCACCCCTCTTTCCGTTCTTGTGGGCCCTTAGTATTTTGGGCTCCAGATTGAGAGAGGGAGGAAACAAAAGAGTCCCTTTCAGCAGACAGAAATCCCTTCTGGCAGAGGAAACTACCACTGGATTTAACCCATAACAACAATGATCTATTGTTATTAATGTTCTGACACAAGTAATATCACATTTCTGTAGTCTCACAATGTATGCCCTATTACGGAGCTCTGAAAGAGAAAGAGAAATAAGGCTACACCAAGCAATGAGCCAGCAAACCTAAAAAGGGATGGGGGAGATGCAAGCTGATTGGTGACACTAGAATAATCCATGGTGCATACACTGTTTGGCAGAATACTGACCTGTGTGTCATAAACTTTTCTGCTACTTTCTTATTAAGTCAGTGAACTACTCAATCTTTGTATCCAATGGAGTTGTTGAAGGAGTATAAATATATACATATATATATATATATATATATATATATATAGTGATGGCTTTCATTAGGGGCACTGAGCCCCTGATCTGGCACAACAGTCCCCACACCTTTCTTTTGTTTTTGCTATGGAGTGACATTTTCAAATCTGGTGAAATGAGTATGGGAAAACCTTATCTTCCATGGCTTTTATGACTGTACTCCTGGGGCAAAAATGCATGGTCGCTTTAGCCTCCTTTATTCCCTGTTTCAGCCAGGAATAAGCCAGAATAGAACACATGCGTTTCGCCCAATGTGCATTCGATCATGGCTGAATCCTGGCTGAAACAGGGAATAAAGGAGACTAAAGCGACCATGTGTTTTCACCCCTGGTCTCATGTAATGGTGGGTCTGAGACACAGGGCTGCATCATAATATATTCAGACCAGACTGATATAGCAGAATATCATGTATTTCTTGTAATTACAAAATGGAGAAAATCAATGGAATATGCCTTTTAATTTTTGTTTTTTCTTGTGGATTTTTCCTTTGCAAACTAGACAAGGCAAAAATGCCATGGCATGATCCATTGCTTCAATAAAGTGTAAAACAAAAATAAAGGGCCAGACATCAGCAAATATTTGGCATAAACCACTCTGGAGACACATATAGAGACTCACAATAGGTATCTTATCGGGCCCCAGATGTTATTTTCTAGCACAGTAAATTAACAATTAATATTTTGCTTCTCTGAGCTTCTTTAAAAAAATTGCCTATTACAAAAAAAAAAGGCTTTACATATGTAATAGGTTAAACTCTTACAGCCAAGAAAATTAATTAGGATTGATACTTGAGAGGAAAGAAAGTCCCCTCTGCTCTAGTTATTAATTTTTCCACTAAACACACAGACTGAAAGATATTCTCATAGTGTTTATCATTTAAAATAAGTTCCCAATTTATTGAACAGTGTTGGATTTGTATCACAATAGTAAACAACTCTGTTGGCAATATTCCAAATCTGTGTTAGTTATGAGTTCTTTTTCCCCGGTGTATTGTTTCTGTTACTTTCTGAAGCTGACTTTGGCTCTCTGTACATTTCATGTATTTTGTGTTTCAGAGGAATTCATATCGGTACAACTCGCCAGGATAGCTGTAAAATGCTAAAAAGCAAATGGCAGCATCAACACCATCAATCTTTTACAACATTGGGACAAAATATGACCTCCTCTCATCTAGAACGATAAATTTTATTTCTCCTCTTGTGCCTGACAGAGAGAATAGGAGAGATTCCTCATAATACTAAAAGCTTTGGTTATTTCCTATGCTAAGCAACCACAAAGTGAACTTGCAAGCATGGCTGGGAATTCTCCCTTCCTTTTTGAGATAAAGATGGAGCGATTTTTAGGTTAAAGATTGCAGTCTTTTGATGCTGAAGGACTGGAAATAAACCAACAAGAAGGAAGTAATAAAAGTGAAGTGTTTGTTAAAGAAATTTGTTTCTTTTGTGCTCCCCTCTTAGGAGCAAACAGTCTTCAAAAACATAGAAAGGAAACCCCAGAATCCACAGGCTTGGTTCCCAGAAACTCTTTCTTGTTGCTCTTTTTCCCCACTCCCTCTGCCTGGCAACAGTTTTGTAACCTTTTGGCAGGAGATCTTTAAAACCACCATAACTCTCTGCAAACATACAGAACTGGTGAGCACAGAGTCTATGGGCAAGCATAATGTTCTGCTCTCCCTTCCTAAAGCCACGAAAAGTTCATGGCAAGTCTTTTCATTGAACCAGCCAATTTATTTCAAAACAGAAAACAATAGTATACTGTATGTGTAAAAAATCATTTACATACATACTGGCACATTAGGAAGTGTCAGCTGAAGAACAGCAGTCGTGCATGTGTGTAAAGTGCCATCAAGTCGCAGCCAGTGTATGGCAACCCCATGGGGTTTTCAAGGCAGGAGATGTTCAGAGGTGGTTTGCCATTGCCTGCCTCTGCGTAGTGACCCTAGACTTCCTTGGTAGTCTCCCATCCAAGTATTAACCAGGGCCAACCCTGAGATCCGATGAGATTCTAAAATCCAATGAGATCAGACTCACCCGGCCCATCCAGGTCAGGGCATCAGTCACAGTACAAATGACTATTTTGTAAGAGTATCCGAACAGCAGACCTTGCTCATTTTTGGAGGAGCCATTCCTAGTATCACCGTGAATGGCAACATTCATAAATACTGGAAATCCGGGTTGTGCTGCCTCCTGGTGACCAAACAACCACTTTCCTCACAAAATTTAATGATGCAATGATTGCAATAATGGTATGGAAGGACTGAAAACAAGCTGGTGACTACGTCATGTGATCGGACCACAGACTGCAAATAAGTGAAATCATGATAATAAATCAGCAAATGGCGAAGGTTTACTATATAGCGTGGCACAACCTGACAAAAAGGTAACACACTTCTCAGTTCCTTCCTAGCCTTGTCCCAGAAGATAACTGGTTTGGAATTGTCTCCTCATAGCACCCGAACTTTGAAAGACAAGAAAAAGTGTACATCCAATATAGGCAATGGGATGGGTCCAACTATCATCCAAGGTGCCTTCTTCCAGTCCCAAGAGCCTTCCTTCAACTTAATTGAAAAAGAAAGAGCCGCTTAAGTTGGGGGCAGGCTCCTGAGCCTGAAGGAAAGATTCCAACTGTTATCAGTGGAATGGTAGAATGGGGTTGGGTCCAGCCCGCCAGATTAAATTAAACTCCAAAAGGAATGCTATAGTCCAGGGATCCTCAGTGTGGTACTCATGGGCAAGACTACCACTTTGAAAAAGCATATCATTCTTCATATCAAATCAGATCATTGGTCGATCTAGCCCACCAACATTGTCTCTTCCAGCGCTGAATGATCAAAAGGTGCATGATGCAGAAACCCTGCTGAAGCTAAGCAGTTTTAAGTCAGTTCTGTAGGGATGGTGTTGGATTTCTTATTCTGCTGGTATAACTCAGAACTCCCCACTTCAGTTTTGCTTCACCCAAGCATGAGCCCAGGTGTTTTTATTTCCACACCATTTTCTATTTCCTGCCATAATTTTGTTTGGGTAAAAAAAAAAAAAAACACTTAAAAAAACATTATTGCAGTGAAACCAGGAAGACTAGCTCACTTGAAAATACACACAGAAGTAAAGCATCAAATGAGTAAAGACATTCTAACAATGGATTCACAAATTATTCAATTGTTAGCCAGCTGTCACATGAGATGATCAGAATCCACAAAATAATGAAACAAATATTTGAAAGAAATAAAAAAAATTACCCAATAAGCTAATAACCAAAACTTAAGGACCAATGACAGGATCCAAGAACATTCTGAAGACTTAAGAATGTTTTTTAAGGGGGCAGTATAACAATAATTTACCAATATGGTCACTAACCAGCAGAAAAAACAACAACAGCCACAACAGATAAAGGGGGCAGTAATTTCCACTTCTCGTACTACGCTCCTATGCTGCTCAGCCCCAAAGTGGCCAGCTATTTCCATACTGCTCAACCAAACATTGGGAAAAGCCTGTCATCAAGGGCTTGATTGGCATCAAATAATCTTCTCCCTTTGTCCCATGATTGCCCATATCTTTTTGATGTCCCCCTTTGGCTTGTGTCTTCCTTTCTAAATGCTCAATGGGAGCAAAGCCACCTTCTCTTCAGGTGGGAGCAGGGCAAGTTTCAAAAATAATACCATCAAGCTTTGGTTAGTATTTATTTATTTAGTTCATTGCTAGACCACTCTGGATTTCTAAGCACTCTGAACTGTTTACCAGAAGATAAAATGCCACATACAATTATAAATACCCTCAATTTATAAAAGACACCCCAAACAAAACTATCAGAGTGATCGTTCATAGCCATAATTAAAAACCATTAGTGATGTCTTCCTCAACAGCCTGGTGGAAGAGGAATGTTTCCTTGTATCCTCAAAGGTAGCAGTGATGTCACTAACGTACTCTCCAATGGAAGGTAGTTCCACAGTGCTGGGGCAAACAGCCCCGCTCCAAGTGAACCACCAGCCTGACTTTGCCTTGTGATGGTATCTGGAGCAGGCCATTGTTGGAAGATGTTAATGAGCTTGATGTGATGTAGGGGGGCAAACGTTCCCTCTGATACTTTGGACTTTAGAAACTGAAATCAGCACCTTGAATCGAGCCTAGAAATGAATCGGTTACCCATGTTGTCATTGGAACACCAATGAAATGTGTTTCTTCCTGACCACTGAACTTTGCAGGTATTCAAGGGCAGCCCCACACAGACTGTACGTCACCAGAGGAAGGATACTGGTCCCCATTATCATAAGCTGCTCCTTGCAAGCCATGCACAAGACATATGTTCAGATAGTTAGAATTAGGTTACATGCTATGGTTGCCAGATAAAGGTTCCCTAATTGATTGATTATATTTGTATCCTGCCATAAGCCCAAGAAGGCCCTTAGAGCATTTAAATCACTTTATTGGCAACTGTTACCACGTGAGCCATTCATGTATAACAACAAGCTATGAGGATTGAGTGCTAGTTTTCATGTGACCATAAACAGTTCTTTTAGGTTGTTTAAAATGGCATGATGAAGTCTGCATGGCAAGCCACTGCACATAAATCTCATCAGGGAACTAGATTCTATTATTCAGGAAGTGGAACTTTGAACATGCTTGGTGTTTCTTGATCTCTCCAGCAATATTGATTAACTAGATGAAATGTCTTAAGAAATATTAAGTATATGGCCAAGGTCTTCTCAAACAGGAAACCTATATTAGGTATCATCAAGAGAGACTGGTTCTGAATATATGTGGCAGTCTTAAAAGAAGATCAGCCATAATCTTCCGTCAAACAGGAACTCAGATTTAGTGTCTCAAGGCACAAAATAATGACCTGAATTCCAGTTGTTTTGAAATACAGACAATCCATAGATACCCCACATTTATCATTCTGGCCACCTTTAAGTATGTGGTTTCAGGCTTTTAATTTCACAGTTCCTGTGAGCAAGACCTTTTAGTATTTTATAGTGTAAATATTGTGGTTTTACTAGTGCTAGGATTGAATCGGTACTTAAAAAAACATTTTTAAATGGTCTTTCTAAGTGCAAAAAGCCAAACTGTTCTACACATTACACAGTTTATTACAGAACCAGAAGTAAACCAACCAGACAGTGCAATGGATATAGGCCTGCATTTTCAAACTTTAGTGGGTACGTTTTAGAGAGCCCATTCCATTATTTAGGGACAAAGGTAAGAACCTCAGCATGACAAGGGTATATAGATTATCATGTTGTTCTGGATGACTAAAAGCATTGGGAACACACTTAATTAATCATAAAGTTTTCAAGAGAACTGCTTAGTACAAAAAAACCCCTAATGGGAATAATGGATTGGATATAGAGTTGCCAGGCCTGGCAATCAGTGGGAGATGGTGGGGGACTTGGGGGGGGGGGCAGAAGTCAGTGATGGTGTGACACCACTTCTGGGGAAAACCTGGAAGTGACATAACACCTCTCTAGGAATATTTGGAAACTGTATGGCAATTCTTGGACAGGCATGACATCATGCAATCAGCCTGATGGCCATTTTTTTTAAATCTCTCCCACAGCAAAGAGGAACTAGGAGAATCTTCCAGAACAATATACCATACAGCTTGGGGAAAGCTGCAGCAAGAAGGAAGAATCAGTCAAAATAAAATATACACAATATCTGCTTTCTCACTGCAGCCCTCCCCTCCCCTGGTAGCCATATTTTATATTGTTTTTA
The DNA here is from genome assembly GCF_029931775.1 of Euleptes europaea. NCBI lineage: Eukaryota > Metazoa > Chordata > Lepidosauria > Squamata > Sphaerodactylidae > Euleptes > Euleptes europaea. The sequence continues at coordinate 28,719,796 of NC_079317.1, forward strand.
AGGGTCTTTGCAGTATTTGAAGGCAGCAATGAAAATCACTGCTGTGTATTTGCTCCGTTTGTGGTAACTTACATCTAACCTCATGAATTTAAGCAATGCTTTAACCCCATAATATATTATGCAAAAAAAAAAAAAAAAAAGGCCTTTAGAATTTTGGCTCTCAGGGCCCCTTTTGATTCTCCTTCATTGTATGATCCATAAAACAGAAATCTCAGCTCAAGGCCCTGTCAGTTTACAGCTCAGTCTAAGACTTGCTGCACTGATACATCCACAGAGGAAACAGCATAGCACAGTGGCTGTTACTTTAGAGAGGTTTTGATGGTAATGCAGCTTAACATGTGGGCAGGGATATCTGGGTTTGGGGTATTAGTCCCATACATTTCGAGCATTGGTAGGGTTGCCAGATCCCTCTTCGCTATCGGCGGGAGATTTTTGGGGTGGAGCCTGAGGAGGTCGGGGTTTGGGAGGGGAAGGACTTAAATGCCATCGAGTCCAATGGCCAAAGCGGCCATTTTCTCCAGGTGAACTGATCTCTATAGGCTGGAGATCAGTTGTAATACCAGGAGATCTTCTGCTATTACCTGGAGGTTGGCAACCCTAAGCATTGGGGATCTCACCAGTTTATACGACAGGACTTCACTGTGCGCTGGTCGGGTTGCTAAGCAATCTTCAATGGCTACAGAGAGCCATTTGTCAAGAAACAGCACTTTTCTTATATGAACAATCTTTTTTTCCCCCTGACACAAAGTGCACATTATTCTGCAGTTCAAGAACAACAGAATTAAGATTTTGGGTGGCTAACCTTTTACTGAAGCCAGAGAAAAATAATCAAGATACCTCAACAACAGCATGGATTACTGTCAGGAAGAAGAAGAATGTGCAGTGGAGTCACAACCAGCTTGGGGTGAGCCCAAACATGGGGTTTTCAGCCCAGAGATGAGCAGGAGTGGTTTGCCATTGCCTTCTTCCACATAGCAACCCCTGTCATCTTGTCAGGTGTAATTCTGGGATTGGATGCTGGACAAGAATTGTAAAGCACTGACAAGCACTGTCACACACTAAGGAACATGTTACCTTAAAGGGCTACAGCAAAGAATTTTAGTCTTATGAACTTTTATATTGTGTCTCTAAGTCATATGAAGTTGGCTACCTCCAAAAAGCATGTTCCCTGGTTTCTCCATAATCTGGGCCATGTCCGCACTTACCATTTGCAGCTCCGATTTCTGCGGGCTTTCCTTGCACGTTCCCACTGCATCTCACCCGAAGGATTCCGAGGACATCTCCAGAACACAATTCCGTTAAGCACATCTGCTTATTCGTTGAATTAAAAAAATAAAACGTTTTCCACCTCCGGAGCCTTACAGTGGGAACATGCAACGAGTATTAAATCCACTTCCTGCTGCCAGCCAATCCCCGCACTCCCCCTGCCTCCCTTAGTAACGCTGACCAATCGCCGTCCTTGCTTGGAGCGCCGACTGGGCATGCGTGGGAGCGTGCCGGTCTGGGGATTATCAAAGGCAGCGGGGAAAGGAGGCGCGGTGGGAACAGGAATTTAAAGGCGTTTTGGATACTTGCGTACTGGACGCGTGTAACTTGCGAGGTAAGTGGCTAGTGCGTTCACGGGCCTGGTCTCACCAAGCCTCTCTGTGGAAAATCAGAACAAAAAGCTATGAAGAAATGAAACTTTGATTACCTCAGTGTTTTCATAAGGCTATCTTTTATTTATCTGTTTCAAATATTTATAGCCCACCATTCTAATAGCGTCCACAGTGTACACTTGCTAAAAATGCTTATAGAGGATCTTGAAGGTGCTACTGGACTCCTGTTTAATTTTACTATAGAGGAATCTAACTCCTTTCCTAAGACTGATAAATTATCAGCTGGGGTATATCCTGCTCCTTCTGTGAGTCTGGGTAGCTAGCTAGGGCAGGGGTCGGCAAACTCATTAGTCAAAAGAGCCAAATATCAACAGTACAACGATTGAGATTTCTTTTGAGAGCCAAATTTCTTAAACTTAAACTATATAGGTAGGTACACTGTTTATTTACTTAATAAACTTTAATTAAAGTTTTAAGTCTTAATTAAACTATAGGTACACTGAATAAAACTTGATATCATACTTAATAGTGATCTTATTTATTGATAAAAATTAAATTCTAAGTCCCTGCCATTTCCCCCTCCCCATCCGGAGTCCTTGTCTGGAGGCCTGGTCTACCGCCATAAAAGCCTATTGGTGGACCTGGCCTCCCATTGGGAGGCCAGGTCTACCCATTGGCTTTCTTGGCAGTAGACCTGGCCTCCGGAGGCCCATAGAAGCCAATTGGTAGACCTGGCCTCTGAAGGGGGACTTTCCCCTCCTCGGAGTCCAGGTCTACTGCCAAGAAAGCCAGTGGGTAGACATGGCCTCCCAATGGGACTCAGCCGAAGGCCAGGTCTACCAAAGGAAGCCCACCCCGCCCAACAGCTGATAGGCGGGGGGGCCAGGAACCGCCAAGCTGCCCGCCCAGCAATCGCATGACTAGAGGGGAGGGGAGGCTTTAGCCTCCCAACCATTGAGGGCAAGGGAAAGAGGGACCCGGCCATTCTCCACGGCAGGGGGGGGGGAGACAGCGCGCCCACTCACCCGCGCTCTCTCTCTCTCTCAGGCGTGCCGGCGCAAGCGGGCGAAAGAGCAGGGGCTCCAAACCAAGTTCGGAGAGCCGCACTCAACAGGCCAAAGAGCCACATGCGGCTCTGGAGCCGCAGTTTTGAGACCCCTGAGCTAGGGGATCTTGCAAAAGAGCTGATTATTTCACCTCTGGAAGCACTGCAATTGCAAGGATTTTCTCCCCTGGCTTGGAAGAAATGTTTGGCTTTTACATTATTAATATTAAAAACAGGGAAATAAAAGAGGAGGAGGTTACCAAAAAAATGTGTTTTGTCCTGGTAGTCAATAGAGATGGATGAACTCACCGCTGCTCAGATCATAAATGGGCTGCGATTTACATTGGGAAACTTTTCATTCAGTGCTCTAAATAGGCTCCCTTTTGTGTGCACATGCATCGAGAAAGCACCATGCTGCTTAGGCAATCATGTGATGCTCCATTTCCTTACCATGCAAGGGGTTAAAAAAAACAGCTTCAGAGCAATGAGCACAGACCAACGACAGATAGCAGCTTTGATAGCCTCGTTTTGTGAATGTGCAGGTGCAAAAATAGCTCGTAAGTTCAACATCAATATTGGGTTTTTTAATTGCAAATGGGGTAATTGCTTCAGAGCAAGAAGGCTCAATTCATAATAAAGCTGAACATTATGAGCAGGGGAAATCTGTATTATGAGCCTTTTATTTTTAAACTTAGCAACACCACCAGTAATAACATGGCAATAATGCGGCTACTCACAAACCTACACAAGACTCCCTTTTATTAAACTGCTAATCATGAGTTCCACACAACATTACTCCTTTCTTAAAATACAGGAAGAAGGTAGCAGTTTTCTATACAAAGTTCTGCTATGGAAGTATGCTTTTTGAAAAATAAATACCTTGCTTCCTTAGTTCCTATCTAGTAACCTGTTCTACCTTTATTATTATTGTTTGGAATAGTAAAATACTTGCAAATGATAGCTCCAGTTGCCACAGACATGGATAAACCTGAATTATTGGAGTGGGAGTAGTGTTGCCAGGTCCCTCTTCAACACCAGCAGGAGGTTTTTGGGGCACAGCCTGAGGAGGGTGGGGTTTGGGGAGGGACTTCAATGCCATAGATTCCAATGGCGAAAGAGGCCATTTTCTCCAGGTGAACTGATCTCTATCGGCTGGAGATCAGTTGTAATAGCAGGAGATCTCCAGCCATTACCTGGAGGTTGGCAACCCTAAGTGGGAGGATTCTACATCTTCTTCCTAAATACTACAGGCTTTGGAACTGGGTGACAATTTTATACTAAGGATGATCAACAAATATTTGGCATTATATATACCCTGAAGACTCTTGCGTTGGAGTACATCAAAAACATTAGTGTGAGGAAGCAGAAAACAAGCAAAAATAAGGTCACAGTTTCCATTCATGGAATGAGAAGCAAAACTGAAACTTGGGTTTGGGGATAAAAACTACGGTTGAAGTGAGGGCTGTGGGTGGGGATATTGAGGGGCACTTCACAAGCTGTGGTGTTACGTCACTCCAGTAAAAAAATTGAAGTGACGCAGGTAGCTCTAGGAATTGCCAGAAACTCTATGGTAAAACCATAGATTTTCTCGCAATTCTTAGAGCTACCCTATGTCATTTCCTTTTTTTTACTGGAAGTGGCATGACACTGCAGCCAGCATCGCACAGGTGTTTGTTTTTTTTAAATCTCCCACTGCTGCTCTGAGAGGCAATGGACAGCAAAAGTAGGGGGCAAGGGATCCTCCAACCCTGCAGGGAGAATGGGACCCCTAGTCAAAACAGCCGGGGTGAGAAATGCAAAATCATTCTTAATTTGTATGACCTCTTTGAAAGTGAAGACCTTAAGAAAATGCTGCCTTTGTGGCTTCCAAAATATGGCATGTTGGCTATAACCTTATCAAAAGGAAACATACCTAGAAAAACTGTGATTGGGAAAACAGTCTGCTATGGTCTCCTAAGGAAACTACTTAGTGAGGAACATTTCTTGAAAACCTGCTGTCTGCTATAAACCACTGCTATAAACAGTACTCTTCACCCACGATTTATTAGGCAAATGGACCATTGCCAATATCTTTATCCAGCACGCGTCGCTGACAGTGGTTGTCATACAGATGTCAATATTTATTTCCATTGAGCTCATCAGTTGCCTTATTTACCACATCTGTTTTTAAAGGTACTATAGTGCTTTGGAAATGTCTGTGAGCAAAGGGTAATGATATTTTTCTTCTTCCAAAGTACATATGTTTATAATATAGGCGAACAAAAGCGAGGAATGGGTTGTGAGGAGGGGCCATGGCTCACTGATAGATCATCTACTTTGCATACAAAAGGTTGCCATTTCAGTCCCTTGTAGGGTTGCGAAATCCCCCCTCTCCATCGACAGAAGATTTTTGGGGGCTGGGGTGATCACATGTGCGTGCGGCCATGTGCAATGCAATTACATCTCTTCCCCCCAGAAGCGCAGCATCACTATGGCCGCTTTAGCACTCAAACCCCCAAATGCTTGATTTACATATAAGCTAAACAAGCTATAGCTTAGGGCCCCACTCTCTTGGGGGCACCCAAAAAAATTAAAGGAAATAATAATTATTTCACTATTAATATACTTCTTCTTAATTGTATTTCAGTTCAACAATTACTTTGATAAAATACATATTTTGTTATGTGCAAATGGCTTTAGATACCTATTAGGTCCATAAATTACCATATAGCATATATTCAACACAAAAAACAATTTGTTGTTGACAAAGGACAGCTGGACATATAAAGGGCCCCATTACCTTCAATAGCTTAGGGCCTCATCAAACCTAAATCCGGCCCTGGGTGTATTACAATGGAACAGTCTGTTCCCCCATTTGATATTCTTGTGAATTGGTTTAGTCTCATGGAGTGGTTAGTTCTGCTTGTTAGTTCTAGTCAAAAAGGGCAAGAGTCCAGTAGCACCTTAAAGACTAACCAAAATATTTTCTGGTAGGGTATGAGCTTTCGTGAGCCACAGCGAGAGTTGTGTTAGTCTGTCTGCAGTAGTAGAAAAGGGCAAGAGCCCAGTAGCACCTTAAAGACTAACAAAAATATTTTCTGGTAGGGTAGGAGCTTTTGTGAGCCACAGCTCACTTCTTCAGATACAGCTAGAATGACATTCTAGTGAATACCCTATTCATGGTCTGCAAGGAAAAGGGAACATCATACTTAGCTCTCTTCTCCTCACAAACCAATGTTGTCTATCCCCCCACCCACCCCAGCTGAACATTATCTTGTGGGCAGACTTTGCCCCTGCCTGTAGCAAGGGAGGAAGTGTCTCTCCACTTGCATGTTTTCCTTGAACATCCCATCTGGCATGTGTTGCTAAGTCTGGCCCTTGTTTGTGTAGTATTTCGGCGAAGCAGCAGATGAGTGTAGTTGATGCATCATTTATTTATGAGATACATGTCACCGTCGCTGTATAACAAAGGGTTGGAAGCAGAGATCTGTCAGGCAGGTACTGATATTCATGGACCTTCCAGACTTTCCTTTCCCCCTGCAGGCCCCTTCTGACCCTTCTGACACGGGAGCCAGCGGATTACGCAGGATGTCCAGGAAAACACCACCAGAACTCCTTGCTACTAGAAAAGCAGTGCTTGTTTATTTTACTGTGCACAGGTATAATACAAACTCCTCTTACACTCATAGCATCCCAACCCATAAGCTTCCATTCTATACAGCTTTATACAATATGCCATCTTAGGCAACCAATCACAGTAGATAATAAGTCATTCACCTGTTGCTAGTACATTGCATCAGCCATCTGGCCCAAACCGGTTCTGGCCAGATCCCACAGGCTATCCAGACTTTTGACATCATTACCGATCTACTTGATCTCAGTGCAACCTGTTAAACTAATCTGACAGCCTTGCATCTCTGTGTATAGGTCCAACAATTGTAGACAGAGTGGAAATAAGTGTGCTGGTCTCACCTCATCCCTCCTACGCACAGATGTGCAAACAGTATACACATTGACACAATCCTTTTCCATTGTTCCCTCATGTGTTTACCCTACCGTTCCTCCAAGCTCATGGAAATATACACTGCTCTCCACTCCCCTGTTTCATCCTTGCAGTAACCATGTGAGAGAGGATAGGAAGTAAGAAAGCGACAAATAAAAGGTTCCAGCACTCACCTGGAGCCTGGGTTGCAGAATCCGGGCCGAGGGGAAGGGCAAAAGGGTAACCAGGAGTTCAGGGTGTGGGTGCCTAAGGCACGTGGCCAGGTGGTAGCTGGGAGGCCCGTGGCCAGGCACCCCTCTATCCTGGAGGGTTCCTTCCAATCAGGAAAGCCTAGGAGGTTTAAACGGGCCAATAGCTAGACCCCTCCCTTTTTTGGAAGAGAGGGGTAGGATAGCCAGGGCTGGGTGAGGATTTTTCACTCAGGTCCACTCCCAATGAATAAAATGGGAAGCGGGACCTCATGCCCATCAGAGCGCCACTGGACGTCGCACCCACCCTCCGCTCCCTGTGTTCGGCCTTCGTATCAGATCTGTCATACCTCCGGCAGGTTGGCATTTGGCCTGGATCTGTTTGGGTCAGGTGTCCTGCAAATATACCTTAGGAATGATCCCCTTGGTAGATTAATAAAGGCATCGGGTTGAACTATAATTAATCAAAGAAATGGGCAACTCGATGCTTCTTGGCAAAACCTCACCTAGCAGTTTCCCCCCTGGTGTTATAATAATCTGCCTGACATACAGGGGACACCAGTGGGATCACTGGTAGCAGGAGCCACACATCAAGTCACTTTTGGGTTGGCTGATGTTTAAGATCCAGCCCAATATGCCACGTCAATGCTTCACAGCTGGGGGTTTGGCCAACTTATATTCCAATTTTGAAATTATTCACTCTGATTCCGTAAAGTTGTATGTACAAGTTTATTGTTATAAGTAAAGTCATTTTGAATTTAATCTGGGTACTGTAGTCTTTTGCAACTCCCCACGTCATTACCCTGGATCTGCAAGCCTAAGTTACTGAATGGGGATTCAAACTCAGTTCTCCCAGATCCTCCTCTGACACTCTAACCACTACTCCGGTACTATAAGGATGGAGCCAACACACATACAGCTTGCACACAGGCTGGTGCTGTGACTATAGTCAGGAGAACAGACGTAGGAGGAGGCAGGGCTGGTACACTCTTTCCTGATCACTTTCTATGTCATAACTACAAGGTGAGGGATAAGCTTAACTACATAAAAAAAAAAAACATAGCTTAGACAGAGATATTATTTCCTCATTGATTACTAGAAGGGACAGGTTCATAGCCTAAACCAGGGATTTTCAACCTTTTTGAGCCTGTGGGCACCTTTGGAATCCTGCGCAGGATGGTGGGTGAAACTATAAAATGGCTGCCGCATGAGGCAGAGCCAGACTCACAGATAGAGTTGCCAGGTCACTCCTCACCACTGGTGGGAACTTTGTGGGGGCGTGGCTGGCAGCCGCAATCAGCATGCGTGCAACCCGCACGATGTGCCGACATCACTTCCGGGATTACCCAGAAGGGATGTGGACACTCTAGCAATTGCCACCAAAACTCTATGGTTTCCACAGAGTTTCAAGGCAATTACTAGAGCATCCGTGTTGTTTCCGGGTAAACCCGGAAGTGACGTTAGCATGTTGTGCGGGTCGCTCATATGCCAATCACACACACCCTTCTTCTGCCCACTGACCAGCTGAGGGTCGGCGGGTGGCCTGGTGGATTGGTGGGCTTTTGCCCACCCCCACCAGGCAGTTAGCAAGCCTACTCACAGAGGAATGCTAAGTGCAGAGGAGAATAGGGGTGATTTAAAAATGCACTTGGAAAGAGGACTGAGAGAGAACAAAACCAATACTCTCATGGCAGCTGCTCCTGAAACAATGTTTTAATCTGCACGGCCAACCAGATCTCCAGTGGCCAGTCATTGGTCCTGCTTTGCAAGAGCCCCACATGGCCCCACCCACTTTCTAAAAACACTTGGTGTGCATTGGTTCTTGTAGGTTATCCGGGCTGTGTGACCATGGTCTTGGTATTTTCTTTCCTGACGTTTCGCCAGCAGCTGTGGCAGGCATCTTCAGAGGAGTAACACTGAAGGAGAGTGTCTCTCAGTGTCAAGTGTGTAGGAAGAGTAATATATAGTCAGAAAGGGGTTGGGTTTGAGCTGAATCATTGCCCTGCAAAAAGTATCAAAGGTAATGTGCTAATCATTGTCCTGTAAGTATCAAGATAATGTGCTAATGAGGGTGTGGTATGTTAATATGGAACTATTGTATCCTGAAGTGATCTGTTAATGTGTGAAATCCAAGGCTAATCTGCATGGCTATTGTGGACTGTAGTCTTTGTTAGTCTGGAGGTTTTCAGGACAGGAAGCCAAGCCTTATTCATTCTTAAACTCTCTTGTTTTCTGTTAAAGTTGTGCTGATGTTTATGAATTTCAACGGCTTCTCTGTGTAATCTGACAAAATAGTTGGTAGAATTGTCCAGTCTTTCAGTGTCTTGGAAAAAGACCCTGTGTCCTGTTTGTGTCAGTCCATGTTCAGCCACTGCTGATTTCTCAGGTTGGCCAAGTCTGCAGTATCTTTCATGTTCTTTTATCCTGTTTGCATGCTGCGTTTTGTGGTCCCGAGGTAGACAAGGTCTACCGGAAACCAACTCACACAGATCGCTACAAAAACTCCAACCACCACCCCCAACAGAAAAGAGGAATAATCAAAACATTAATAGACCGTGCAAGACGGATCTGTGAACCACAGTTTCTCAAGGAAATTAATCATCTAAATCACGCACTGCTAGCAAACGGCTATTCCAGAAATGAAATCAGAAGGGCCATTAAACCAAACAAAAATTAAAAAAAAACTCAGGGAAAAGTCTCCCATAGGAAAGGTATTCTTGCCATTTATTAAAGGAGTCACTGATAGGATGGATAAACTTTTGAAAAAAACATAACCTACAAACAGTGTTTAAACCCACCAAGAAAATACAACAGATGCTACGATCAGAAAAAGACAAAAGAGATCCCCTCACCTCTGCAGGAGTATACCGTATACCTTGCAGTTGTGGACAAGTTTACATCGGGACCACAAAACGCAGCATGCAAACAAGGATAAAAGAACATGAAAGATACTTTCACCACCACCCAAATCTCCAGGAATTTCCCAAACTGGAGCTGGCAACCCTAGGTCCAAGTGATGTTGTTTGGGGGAAAAAATACTGATGTGTTAAAAAAAAGAGAGACTACTGTGCTGTCTGGGCAATTGTACGTTAATATATTAAGGTCAGGCTCATTAAAAAGCAATGTCCTTTGCAAGAACTCTATCCAACACTCCAGAAAGGTAGAGGGAAAGCATGCAAAGACCGAACACATCATTTTGAGAGAATTTATTCTCAGACAGCCCTGGGAATAAGCTCATAGAATTTAGCATTTTATTACTCAGGTAAAAAGGTTATGTAGCACTCACTAACACCATTTTTATGCATTTCCACAAATGTTATATATTAAAGGTGTTAAAATAATAGCAATCTCCCACCAGCCTCCATGGCCTCCTCCTTGACTTTCCTGAGATTGTTTGAAGAAGAGATCCACTCTTTGGGGGGAGGGGAAAAAGAAATTATTAAAAAAATGCCAGTTTAATATTAAAATGGCAGCTGGGAGCTGAGCTGCTTCAAGACTGTCAAAATCCGCAAGGCCTCAACTTAGCAATAACTTCACAGATGGTAATAGAAGTGCAAATTTCTCATTCTGGAAATTACTTCAGGTTGAGTCAGGCAGATTTAACGGTGATGATTTTGTATATACGTAGAAGCCCTCCAGAGACCAGTTCACCTCCTATTAAAATGGAATTGTGAGAAGTCACAAAGACAGGCAGCATGTTTGTGGTTATCAAAATGAACAGTTGAATATTCCAAGAGTCACAACTAGCTTTTGTGCTAATGGATATAGATATGTTTCCATGGATTGTCTTTTCTGTATGACAGTCACAAGGGACAGCATTAACTTCCTTCACAGGGCTTTGCTCTGCAAAATTATAATAGCAAGCTTTCTTTCTTTCTTTCTTTCTTTCTTTCTTTCTTTCTTTCTTTCTTTCTTTCTTTCTTTCTTTCTTTCTTTCTTTCTTTCTTTCTTTCTTTCTTATGAGTTTGAGCTCTGCACAAGTATAATAGCAAGTCTTTCTCTCTTTCTCTCTTTCTCTCTTTCTCTCTTCCTTCCTTCCTTCCTTCCTTCCTTCCTTCCTTCCTTCCTTCCTTCCTTCCTTCCGTTATGATTTTGAGCCTTCATTTTAGAAAGATTCAGTAGCAGAAGCACTTGTCGTTAGAACTTGAATCATCTGTTCACTGTTGATTTGCAGTCAGGGAAGGACCACAGAGCACAATGATCACAGATTGAAAGAAACCATTTTTCTTTCAGAAAGTCTCTTTTTAATTAAGGTGAGGATGCAAGGGGGAAAATGTACCTAAGACATATTTCCAATTATGCTTGATGTAATTGTTTCTCCTGCATGATCTCCCTAGAAATCAGCTGCAGGAGGGCAAAGAAGAACAGTGGTGTTTGCCTGCTGCTGCCTCGGTCTTAATCTAAATTAGACGTGGCATTTGGAAAAGGAAAGAACCCCTGTCTGTGCTTCAAACTTTCTAAAACAAACAGCAATGAGAACTTTGTCACCACTGCTGCTGCCCATAGTGCTCCACTAATTGTTCCTCATCTGTTTTTTTCTCCTCATTCCTCAAAGGCCACAGATGCCTTGATAAGTGCTTATTCCCTTTTTGGTTTTTGACTTGATAGCTTCAGTTAAAAAGAAAAAAAAAGTGTTCTTCATAAGTTTGTCCCTGGATGTTAGAGTCAGGAACAGTGCCATCACAACCGCTATTAGCTATGCTAACCTCATAGTGGGAGTTCTCCCAGAATTACAACTGATCTTCAGACTATAGTCCCCTTGGTCAACATGGCAGCTTCAGAGGGTGGCATTATACCCTGCTGACATCCCTCCCCTCCCAAAGCCCCACACCCAGGCTCCACCCCCCAAATCTCCAGGAATTTCCCAGCCCAGAGTTGGTAACCCTATGCAAATGAGGCACAACGCCAGATTGGCAGGGCTGCATTACCAAGCCTACAGGGAGGGGCAAAGAACATTGTCTGGGGTTGGTGCCTCTGCCCCCACACATACTTCAAAGTCTGTGGAATCCCATAGAGGAGCAGCACTGCCAGCAAGACTCAATGCCACCCTGGGAACAGCTGGGCCAATCATGGCAAGCTTCACCTGCACATTCACACATTTATTAGATTTATCGATGACATTTTTATTATAGTACGCAATCAAGAAACATACACACAGTTCATACAAAGCATAAATAATAGCCACAATAACATTAAATTTACAGGTAAGATTTCACCCATTATGATTCCATTTTTGGACACAGAAGTTTTCATCAATGCAGAAGGCAAAATAGCTGTACGTGCGTATAAGAAAAATACTGATAAAAATTCACTTCTTAATTATGGCTCCTTCCATCCTTCTCATTTAAAAAATAGCCTCCCATACAGCCAATTTGTCCGCCTTAAAAGAAATTCCACAAGAGAACAAGATTTTTTGACAGCAGCTAGTGAACTAAGGGGATCTTTAGTAACTAGGGGTTATCCTGAACGCATAGTGGAAAGAGCATTTCATAGAGCTAGGAACATGAATCGAGAACAGTTATTAAAAGATAAAAAAATCAATGAGAGTAAATCATTATCCTTTTCTTTAACTTATACACATTTAGCTCCAGCAATAAAAGCAATAATTTACAATAATTGGCACATAATTGGGGATATCCCTGGGTGCAATTCTTTACCTAAAATAGGTTTAAAAAAAACTCAAGCGATTAGGGACCACCTTATACGATCGGACTTTAGTGCAAAAAAGCAGGTCCAGCCTATTATTAGAGGCCATTTTTCATGTGGAAGATGTGTTCAATGTCATCTATCACTACCAGTGAAAGAATTTGTTTGTCCACAAACAGGATTTCGTTTTGTACTTAAATCTTTTACTAATTGTGATTCAAAGGGAATAATTTACATCATTAAATGTGGTTGTAATTTAATTTACATTGGCAAAACCCTTAGATCATTAAAGTATAGGATAGGGGAACATCGGTCTAGAATTCGCAACAAGGTATTAGAGGCTCCCATGGTCCCCCACTTCATAGAAAAAGGACATAGAGATATTGATTTACAATTTTTTGCCATTTGGCAAATACAAAAAGGCCCCTATGTTAATGCTGAAAGAATCCTATGCCAGCAAGAGGCAAGGTTCATTCATTTGTTTCACTCTATCCATCCGTATGGGTTAAATTCAGCTTTGGATTTGTCTAGTTATGTATAAAAATCAATCACAATTAAATTATTAATCATATTTATTGCATTTTAATTCATCATATTTACCCATTAAATTGATCTTGACGTCCTTTTATGTATTTATAGGAATCATGTTCTGTAATAATTTTTCTTAAAAGTCTGTTTAAAATATGTACATTTTTAAAAATCAAAAAAAATATTTATACAATTAATTACATTAGTCATAGAAGTTTACACAGGATACTTATCCCAGCAGACTTGAGTATCAACACCTGGTAGATGTTATTTAAAGAAAAGCCATAGTGCATGTTACTAAGAAATAGAGACTATGGGTCATGCCTGTGAACTGCAAGGCTGCAGTCAGGTAGGATAAGCTCACTATTATTCACAATTGTATTTGCACAAGGGTGGGGGTGTTAGGCAATAGTATATACTCATATGTTGTTAATGTTTTAGAAATGAATAAGGGCACAGTCTGATGAAGCGAAGTTTACTCTGCGAAACAAGGATATGACAACCGGGAACTTGTAACCATATTTTGTGCCATATTTACCATAATAACAACAACGCGAAGTTACTGAAGCTAGCGTTTGAAACCGGCTTACCAGCAGGAACGGAATTGGAGCCACCGGATTGGTTTACGCGGGATCAGCTGACCGCGATTGGAAACAATCTTGATTTATACTGCCTGAGTTGTGGCGAACGGAAACACATCCAATAAGACTTTGCGACCCGACTGCTGGTTGTAAGATTGATTCCCCCGGGGGTTTGTATGTTCTGAGATGAATGTATTATTTGAAGAAAATGGTTTATGTACATAGAGTTTTAAGCCTATAAATTTCAACACGTTTAGGCTATTTGCAGCTCAGAACTTTAGCGAGAAGAGTGCTACGCATATACATGTGCATATGGGGAAAAAATATATAAGTAAATTTGCATAAGTTTAAACGATCAGTGGCTGTGTACTGAAATTATTTCCTTAGGGATTTACTAGCTTTGTATCAGTAAACCTCCAGATAGCAGCTGGAGATCTCCTGCTATTACAACTGATCTCCAGCCGATAGAGATCACATCACCTTGAGAAAATGGCTGCTTTGGCAATTGGACTCTATGGCATTGAAGTCCCTACCCTCTCCAAACCCTGCCCTCTTCAGGCTCCACCCCAAAACCCTCCCACCAGTGGCAAAGAGGGACCTGACAACCGTAGTATATGTTGATGTGACTTCTGGCAAAAATCCTGAAGTGATGTTACTGACACTCTGGAAGTGATGTCAACATGAACACAATGTCTTTGTACCTTTGCCCCACCCCAAAAGTCTCCTGGGGGTTGCAAGGTGGCAACCTTAGGAATAGAGCAGGTGTACCTACCAACATAGGTAGGGTGAATTGGGTGTACTCTGAGGCATCCGAGAATGAAAGGCTGTTCCTTTTGTTTTCTCTTGTTGTCTGGCAGGCTAGGTTGGGAATTTGAATGTAATTGGTGTTGAGTAGTGTCAGCCAAGCCCTTTGGTGTCTGTAGGTGGGGGAAGAGGATGAGGCTTGGCATCTTTTGGCACAGCTCCTCACCTACATTGGTGGCACCGAATCATGAAGAAACCACAATTTGTTCTTGACAAGAAAGCGCCAGAAATTCTCAGGCACACATACTTCTTCCCTCTTCCTTCCCTTGTTTGCACTGAGACTTAAGAGTTCCTGATTTTGGAAATCTTCAGCTGTACTTCAATTTGTTGTGACATCCAAACAGAGTGCTTTGACAAACTGGGCTTTGCTTCTTGCCTGGAAATCAGGCTTTGAACTAGAGAGCTGTTTTAAAATCCCAGTTTGTGGGTAGAGAAATAAAAGTCCATTAAAACTCAGGCATCACAATGAATTGTGGTTAGGCTAAAGATTTCCAGAACCAGGATGTTTACTACTGACACAATGTTTGGGGGCAGACCGAAGAAGCATATGAGCCAACTGATGGCTGTTTTATTCTTGCTGATCCAGGGCTAAAAGGGGTGGAAGAAACTCCGTTAACACAAACAATTTTAATGCAAGATTAACTACACAACACAGTAATATGAAGTGAACACAACATTTTTATGGAGTGAAACGGCCACAACTTATTTTAATTTTGCAACTGCTGTAAAACATTGGTGTGGCCTGTGGGCTGGATCCGTGAACATCAGCTGACCCCAATGTGGCCCGATGTGTGAAACCTACTCCCAGTGGTCCCGCTAGCAGATCAGTGCTAGGGATGGCAGTTCTGGGATTTTTACCAGGACGTAAGCTACTTGGTGATTCCCCTGTCACCAAAGAAGCGGCATCTGGGACCGCCCCCATGCTGGGCATGTGTAAGCTCTATGCTCGTTGACAAATCCATAAACAGACTCCATAGACAGGAAATCCTAAGAAAGCTGGTTTATTTGGAAATATACAACAAGTTGCAGAAGCCAGAAAACTAGAAGGACTCTAATGGGGGTGCAGTCTACAGAGGATCGTATATATAGAAGAAAGGCTACAAAGTCAGGCCACCTCTAGATGCTAGGGCAACTCTTCAGTTCCCACAGAAGTTAGACTACACATACAACTCTCAAAACATTAGCATGACAGCATAGCAGTTGCGACATTGGGTAAGCACCTGGCTAAACCACAGTACTCCGTTCTCAGGCCAGGCGGGTCCTGACAGCATGTCCCGCACCAAGCCACTCCCCAAACCCCTTATTGGGATTCCCCAACACAGAGAAAAGGGGTTCTCAGACCACTTTTCTCACAAATCAATCGAGCCCAATGCTCACCCTGCATACGTGGTGACAATAATTCAACTTGATCATAAACCGAAAGGAGGGTGGGTGGGAATGAAATCCAGCGACGGCCTGAAGTTGCCTGCAGAGTTGCTGCCTCTTTATGCGGCAGAGACAGACCAGAAGGAAAACTTCCTTCCGATCCACTCCCTCCCGCTCGCCCCACCCCCGGCTCCAGCTACCTCCAATTGGGCCCTTTAAACCTGAGGGCCAGAACCTCATTGGAGGAGCAGGGTCAATGCTGGAGACTGGCAGGATGCCTTGTGCCATGGCGAAACTGCTGCAGGCTTCGCTGCCTCGCTCTCGACCTGGTGACAGCCTTCTTCGCCTTCCACCAGCCCGGCTCTGCAAATCGGGCTCCAGGTAAGTCCTGGAACCCTTTACTTATCATGAACCCAAGGTGGGTTTGTTTGTATTGCCTGAATGCAACAGCTCTGACACGCAGATCAGTGCTATTGTCTCTGAATTACAGAAAGGGAGAGGGGTAAGGCTAAGATTAGAAAGACCGAAGAATGTTGGTGATATGGAATTAGTTAGTTTTGGTGACTGTAGCATGAATGTGTATTATTGTTCTATGCAAATCAAGTCCACCCTCACTAATGGTCTGGTATAGGAAGATCTGGAATGTGACACTTATAGGGAGCAAGCCTACAGATGTCTACTCAGGAGTAAAGTTCATTTTATTTAACAGGGCTTACTCCCAGGAAAGTGTTCTTAGGACTGCAGCCCTAACCGAGTTATCCTTTTTTTTCCTTTCTAAAAGGGAACTAAGAAAACCTCAAACAGATTTGTAAACAACAACAGTGTAGTTGAATACTGGAATACAAGCATTACTGATTCTGTGTAACCATATATATTCTTTTTCTTGATATAGAAAAGTTTAAAAATAAAATAAAAGCATGAAGAATTTCTGGATGCAGATTCTTTTCAGCTCTGGATGGAAGCTGAATTAATTCCGTCTCCTAACTATTTGGCTTGGTATTCCACGTTGGATTCAAATATGATCATCAAAACTTTCCTGGGGATCTCTCAAGGGATTAAATCAGCACTTGACATTCTCTCTTGACAACTGCTACCTAGTTTATCCTACACCTTTTATGAATTGCTGCATGGTTGTCTCCAAATATACTTCTCTGGATTCCTATCAATTACTAGGTCTTCCATTGAGATAATTCACAGTGGGTAGCCGTGTTAGTCTGTTTGCAGTAGTCAAAAAGGGCAAGAGTCCAGTAGCACCTTAAAGACTAACAAAAATATTTTCTGGTAGGGTATGAGCTTTCGTGAGCCACAGCTCACTTCTTCAGATAGGTCTTCCATTGCTTTTTTCTCACCTATATTTAATAAGATGTGACTTACAATGTTTGTTGTTTTGTTAGCAAATTTCAGTCTATATCAGAATCACATGCAAGTTCCTATGAGAACAGTGGTATGTGCTATTGAAAAGGATACTAGCAACACTGCATCTTTGCAAAGAGCACTTTACAAATAAATGGATTGCCCTTACCTAGTAAGGACTAAAAACAGAAAGAATCTAGCAAAATCTTTATGGTTGCAAAGGAATGTGGACTATGAATATGTAAGGAAGTAAGATTTTCTTTCATTCTGCTTGCTACCATTTGCATTCAAGTGGGGAACAGTGCTTTCAGGTATGTTCTACTAGAAAGCAGTGATTGCTTGGAATTTTTGCTTCTGTTGAACATCAACTATTGCAGATAAATTGCCTGCCCAGGCAGCAGGTTTGAGAATACAATCATCAGATCCACAGAGAAGGAATTCCCAGGTTATTGTAAAATTAAGACAGTTGCATCCATGATACACAACCATTATTCAGATCATCTAGTCTGTGCTTCTGAGTGAGAGAAATCATGTATTGTTGTCAGCTGATCATATCTATATGCATGGGACACACAACATTAATTTATGGATCCTCTTGAGGCAGGGATGCTGGTACACATGTCCCCCTTAGATGTAGCTTGAGGCAGTATTAGATGACCTGAGCTATTGTACCACCAATGAGAAGGCAAGTTAAAGAGGCTTAAAAGTATGTTGCTGGCCTACCTATCCTCCCATGTGGGAACAATGTAGTATTAGCCAGTCTCCTTTGGTGACTGAGCAGGGTTTTCTTTCTTTCTTTCTTGCTTGCTTGCTTTTGCTTGCTTGCTTCATGGTACTCAGGGGGCTCATAGAGAGGATTGATCTATGTGACTTGTGACTTGTTAGGCCACAACTAGGAATGGCAGGAATAGTGCAGGTGGCTAGAACATCAGCAGGGCCAATTGTCTATCAGCCTCAAGTGTCTAGGCATGGAGGACTGCTGCTAGGGTTGCCGGCTCCGGGTTGGGAAATACCTGGAGATTATGAGGTGGAGCCTGAGGAGGGTGGGGTTTCAAGAGAGAAGGGACTTCAATGCCATAGAGTCCAATTGCCAAAGCAGCCATTTTCTCCAGGTGAACTGATCTCCTGCTATTAAAACTGATCTCCATCTGAAAGAGATCTCCAGCTACTACCTGGAGGTTGGCAATCCTAGCTACTGCTAAGCCAATTGTCATTAGCTTGAATGGCTGGACCAATCAGTCCTTAGCCCCAGGTAGAGATGTATTGGGAGGAAAAAATGGCTCTGGGAAAGCCCCCCTCCCAGAGGAGGACGGAAGGAACCAAGACCTTGCCTGCCCAGCAAGTCCCACACCAGGCTCGCCTTGACCAGGCACCTTCTTCCCCATGCTGAGTGAAGCTCAGCTGGGTCCAGGTACTGCCTTCCCTGCACTGTGCAGGGATTTGACTCTTTCCATATTCCGTACACAGCTCAGTTGAGCCAGGTACTGCCCTTCTCCCCACGGAACTAGCTTGGCTCATGTTGGGAGGGATGGGCCATTGGCACACTGGGAAAAGGCCCAGTGGCCATAATGGCCAATCACCCCTGGTTGCTTGAGTGGTTCATTAGGGAAGGGGAAAATGAGGCACCTGTTGGTATAATTTATGAGCTGTCTAGAATTAACAAAACTAGTGACCATGCTGGCCGCATCTGGAGCCCCCATGGAATTGCTCAGAAATGACTGTAACCAGTAGACTGCCTTTAGTTGTGACCCACACATAAAAGCTAAAAGGATGTTGGACATGCAACTATTCACAAAGCCTAGCTTAATCCATTTGCTGTTGTCTCGTAGCTTAATTTGGCTACAATATGCAGTACGTCATCTATATATTTGTTATTTTGGATAAATATTCTAATATGTAATATATATGGGAAGGCTTGATTATCTACAAAAATAAATGGCATTACACATCCCTTCCTATCCTAGTTATTTAGGGTTGGGGGTATTATCCACCAGAAATCTTTCCTGAACACGTTCCATTGCTTCTAACTTGGTCTAAAAAAAATATCTGCATTCATAAAACATTCTGTTTATGCTACATATTAGACTTCCCATTGGCCACATAAACAAAAGATATTGTGGGAAATTAAATTACTACAATGTGAGCATTCTCAAACCCCTTTGTAAACATTAATCCATTATGATCCTTCTGTGCAGTATCATAACTTGCCTTTCTGAACTTGAGTAGTTTAGTAGTCTAAGAGTACAGACTTGACAGCCATAAAACAGGTTGATATATGGATGAGATATTGCAAGAAGAGTGGCTGAGATGTTATGTTTCATCTCTAAATTCTGTAAACTTCATGTTCGCTGTCTGTAATAGAGCTACAAGCTAAATTAGGGGCATAAGTCAGCGACAATTAAACTGTGAACATGATGCCACTTATAAAAGCATCTTCAACTGGCTTTTATGCCAGTTGATGGCACTGACATCAAGGGTACAGACTCCAGTATCTCTAGGTGTTCATGGTAGCAATATAAAACAGGAATCCAGTGGAACTTGAAAGACTAAAAAAAATTACTCCAGCATAGATTTATATGAGTCAAAGCTCACTTCATCAGATGCATGAAGTGTACATCTGCTGGGCAAAGGCATTTATACTAAAGGCTGTAGACAACAGAAGGAGGGAGAAGGAGGAGAAGAAGAGTTGTTTTTATACCCCGCTTTTCTCTACCTTTAAGGAGTCTCAAAGTGGCTCACAATTGCCTTCCATTCCTCTCTCCACAACAGTCACCTTGTGAAATAGGTGGGGCCGAGACAGTTCAGAGAGAACTGTGACTAGCCCAAGGTCACCCAGCAGGCTTCATGTGTAGGAGTGGTGAAACAAACCCAGTTTCACCAGATTAGAGTCCCCTGCTCCTAACCACTATACCACTCTGGTGGGAAGGGGCAATGTTACAAAGATACAGTATGTTCTTGTCAATCATTCACAACTTAAGTCTGTTTGACTGCCTACATTCCTACCAGTATCTCCCTTCCCTTCCCTCTGTTGTGTTATCCAGTGAAAGTTCCATTGGGATCTGTTTATTTTGTTTGTTTGTTTGTTTTTTGCACATGGCACTCTATGGCACACCATCTACACTGATGCTATTATGTAAATATGTGAGAGGAATCCATAGAAGGATAAGCTGCGATCCAGATTACTACGATTTAAATCCCACCTGTGTCATCACCACCACCACCACCACCACCACCACTACCACCATCATTAAAAGTCCATCAATGGGCTACTAGCTATAGTGACTAAAGGGAACCGCCACATCCAGAGGCAGTAAACATCTGGATACCAGTGCAAGGAGGCAACATTGGAGGAAGGACTTGGCCTCCATATCGCATTTGTTGGCCCTCCATTGAGAACTGGAGGCAGGATGCTGGACTAGAAAGACCAGTGATCTGATCCAGCAAAACTCTTTTTATGGCAAGTCCACTCATTTATTTCTGGTAGATGTCATCTTATTATAATAGTTAGGGTTGCTGCTAAATTCTCCTCCACCCTAAAAAAAAAAAAAAAAAAAAAAAAAAAAAAACCCAGAATGAAATTTGAGGATTTGCAAACTCAAGAGAAAATCCCTTAACTGCACCCACTTCTGTTACAGAAATCTGTTAATGGAACTGCTGCTATATTTAAATCAGAAAAGAGCAATATCGTTTGAGTTATTTAAAGTGTGAGTTTGTGCAACAGAGTGGCTAAGAGAATGAGCTGCAATCTAGGAGGTCTCATGTGAATCATTCACCCCTCCTGCCATCTGAAATGCGGGGATAATAATGCCATTATACCTTGCAGGGCTTTTGTGAGAATTATATCAGTGTAAGTGAAATGCTTCATAAATGCTAAGCATTATTAGCATCAGCAAAATGCACATGGAGGAGAACTATTAGTATATCACGTTGCAGTGTAATAGCAAAAAAATAAATAAAAAATAAGTTCACAAAATCAACCAGCATTACAAAGACCCAGGGTGTGTATCAACTTTTATGAATATAGCATTACTCCAAGAAATAACATCACATGAATATTTCAATATATAACAGAACAAATAAAATATACATAAAAATATCCCCACATATCCCTAGCTATAAAACACTTGCTCAAACAGAAAATAAGTTAACTCTAAAGATGCTGGAGCTCAGATTTTGCACAAAAAAATGAAGACAAAGTTCTGGGAAGTGGACACACATATGATATACACATTTATTATTTATCATTATTTTTTATTTACTTTATTGTACCCCATTTTTCTCCCCTGTGGGAACCCAAACCATTTTATCCTTATAACACTCCTGTGACGTAGGTTTGGCTGAGACTATGTAACCAGCCCAAGGTCACCCAGCAAGCTTCCATGCCAGAGCGGGGATTTCAACTAGGGTTGCCAACCTCCAGGTACTAATTGGAGATCTCCTGCTATTACAACTGATCTCCAGCCGATAGAGATCAGTTCACCTGGAGACAGTGGCCGCTTTGGCAATTGGACTCTATGGTATTGAAGTCCCTCCCCAACCCCGGCCTCCTCAGGCTCCACCCCCAAAACCTCCCGCCGTTGGTGAAGAACGACCTGGTAACCCTAATTTCAACCCCGGGTCTCCCAGATTCCAATCCGATATTCTAACCACAACACCATGACAAACTGACTTTTCCGGTTGCCCTAGGGGTATCTCTATACTATCATGGCCCACTTCTGATCTCAGATGGTGACTGAATTGGAATTGCCAATGCATACAGGCCACAATTCAATACAACATTAAGCCTGTTTATTGACACTGGTGGGCGTTACACCAGTAACTCTGTGTCAGACTATGGTCCTAGTAGTCACTGTTTTCACACACCAGATCTTCAATCTGGCAGTCTATCAGGTTCTGTCAGGTACACTTGAACGGCTCCAACATACAAAATCTTTCCCATCCACTTCAATAAATGAGGAGACAATTTTATACCCACACAAAGAAGGTGATTTCAAATGTCCCATACCTGCGGTTTTCACCTGACAATCTGTTTCAGTTTTGCTTCTCCCTTCTACAGATCAAACCTGTAAGCCTTTATTTCCACGGTATTTTCTGTTTCCTGGCAACGATGAATCATTCCCATAAAATGTGTGCATTTCTAATATCATTCCTGTATGGATAAATCAGCATTTACATTATTGACATATCACGGGTTGGATCAAAAGATCTTGTTCTGTCAGTGTAAGGCTCTTCTGCCAGTGGAAAAGAAATTTTCTGTCTACCCACTGAATTCCCTGAAATGCTACTCCTGGGGAAGTGGGGACACTCAAAATAGTGGGGTGGGGCAACCCACAAATATCACCGTCTGCTTCCATTCCACAGGCAGAAAATGACCTTTGAATCTAACCTTGTGTGTATGAATGGTAAACATTGTAGGTTTAAGTATTATATAAAATGTGCATTAAAACCATATGGTGGGTTGGATCCAGTGCAAAATTCCCACTTGCTCTAAACCTCTTACGCAAACAGAAATACATGAAAAAGACCACAGTAACCACTTGCGCTAAATCAGAATAGAATAGAATAGAATAATTTATTACGTTCAAAGACCAGCATGCTAAATCAGACTTCTTGTACCCTCACTTGTGTTTCTGCTTGCACAAGATCTTCTGCAACCAATTTTAGGGCACTATTATATCCAGGGAGGAAAACACCAGATGCTGCACAAGATGTTGTACAAGGGAAACTGTGCTGTCTGTTTCCATTTGCACTTGTGCATTGCTGAATCCAAGAATCCATGTGCACATTACAGACAAATCTATAAAATCAACAGCAAAAACTGGAGGAAAATACTCACTGAAAAAAAATATATATATATATATATATATATATATATATATATATATATATATATATATATATATATATATATATATATGTATATATATATATATATGTATATATATAGAAACGTAGAGCTGGAAGTTACCTCAAGGGTCATCTAGTCCAACCCCCTACACAATGAAAGAAATTCAAAACTACTTGCCCCCTACTTCCCTAGATACCCCTGCTCTATGCCCAGAGGAAGGCAAAAAACCTCCAGAATTCCTGGCAACCCTGGCATGGAGAAAAATTCCTATCTGACCAAAAAGTGGTGGTTGGCATTACCCTGGGCATGTAAGAAAGGGCCACAAAAGCCAAGCACTTACTCATTCCTTCCTGCCCTCCCTCTCATGATCTGCTTAAGTTTACAGAATCAGCATTACTGTCAGATGGCCATCTAGACGCTGCTCAAAAGCCTCCAAAGAAGGAATGCCTACCCCCTCCCAAGAAAGCCTGTTCCACTGAGGAAGGGCTCTGTCAGGAGGTTCTTCCTAAGGTTTAGCCAAAAATTTAATTTCAACCCATTGGTTCTGGTCTGACCTTCTGGGGCAACAGAAAAAGCTCTTCTCCATCCTCTGTATGACAACCCTTCAAATACTTGAAGACAACTATCATATCACATCTCAGTTGTCTCCTCTCCAGGCTAAACTACCCAGCTCCTTCAACCTTTCCTCATAGGACTTGGTCTCCAGACCCCTCACCATCCTCTGGACATGTTCCAGCTTGTCAGCATCCTTCTTAAACTGGGGTGCCCCAAAATAAATGAAACAGGAAACACTCACTCAACTCTCAAGGAGTGTTAATGCTGGATTACTGTCTCCATTGACTTGAACATGGCAGCTTTCACAAGGAAAGTGAGCATGGCCATTGCTCTGAATTTGGTAGTAGCCTTGAATTATTTTTGTGACCTTTTTTAAAAAGCTGCCAGTGCCAGCTGAGAGATCCTTAATGCTCTTTGCTGATAGTCTTTTTAATGCTGCTCACTTTACAGCTATCTGCAAGGCCACTGCGAGTTATCACCACTGTTATTTATTTGATATTGCTCTGTTTTCAATTTTTATGGTCTTATTTTAAGCTGCCTCCCATTCCAAATTTGGTAGCATTTGGGGGATATAAATGTTCTTAATCAGAGATGAGTGTTGTATACACTGGTATGTACACGATGATGTCTGGATTGGGGGCACGGATATATTTTTCCCTGAATATTTTATCTCACAATTAATCCTGATAAGATATTCCTCTTGACAATAATGCAGCTTTTCCCAAAATGGATTCAACCTACCATTCAACAGGGAGATATTAAAGGGCTATTGCTCACCCCAATATCTATTACAGTACTCCCTTGAGACCTTTCTATGTTTAATCTGAAATAAAGGTTAATTCTGAAGAGCTAGCTCCAAAATATTTATACAGTGAAGTCAAACTCTGAATGAAACACACTTGTAAAAACAACAGTGGCCGTTTCCTTCTTCAATATAGGATGTGGTCAATCACTTGGCAATTCAGTTTTGGCACATCATGAACTATTTATTTGTTAAGTCCAGTTCTCGAGGCTGCTGAAATCCTGGGAGATTTTGCTTTCTTTCTTGCTTTCTTTCTGTTCTTCCATTCCCCCCTTCTTTCCTGGAAACTATTACATTTATGGACCCTAATGTTGACTTGATGCTCAAACCACTACCATTGTATTGATAAATATTTAATGACACTGGTGATCTGTCGATACAATGCCCGATATTTTCTTTAAAAGGTGTTTTATTACCCAGCAAGTGGACTGCGGTCAATGAAAGGAGAAGAAGGAAAACCACTTTGCACTCCAAGATGACACATAATTCAGTTTCAGTTTGGAGAAAAGGAGGGAGGGAGAAGAAGAATGACAAAGGAAAAAACAAACTCATCAATTTACAATGTAAACAAATCTATATGGGCTTGTTTGAACATGGGGCCAGGTTTGGTGCCAGGAAATAAATAGACAAAAGGAAATGAAAGACCATTTTTAAAACACTAGCCCCAATCCAGCTATGGGCACACTTTGTGGGATTCATATTAACCATCAAGTCTGGTTGAGCCAGAGGCAAGAGTGTGATGGGATGATATAAACTCACCGTCTGCCTTATCCTATTATTCCTTCTAGATCACTATTGTCTACTACTGATTTTCCAGGGTCTCTGGTAGAGGAAGGTGTGTTCCAGCCCCTACTCTCAACCAGCATGGTGTGAGAGCCAGTGTGGCATAGTGGTTAAGAGTGGTGGTTTGGAGTGGAGGATTCTAATCTAGAGAAACAGGTTTGATTCCTCACTCCTCCGCATCAGTGGTGGACTCTAATCTGGTGAACCAGGGTTGGTTTCCCCACTCCTACACATAAAGCCTGCTGGGTGACCTTGTACTAGTCACAGTTCTATTAGAACTCTCTCAGCCCCACCTACCTCACAGGGTTCTGTTGTGGGGAGGGGAAGGGAAGGTGACTGTAAGCCGGTTTGATTCTTCCTTAAGTGGTAGAGAAAGTAGGCATATAAAAACCAACTTTCTTCTTCGTCTTCTTCTCCTACCTGACATCCTTCTGACATTAGATGCCAACATACGAAGTATCTGTCCTACCACTGAGCCATTGCCACCTCACTCCCTGCTCCAAGATCTGGCTTATAAAAAGTCAGAAAACTAGAAGCACAAACAAATCTTCTCAGAGCCAATGCACTTGTTATAAAGGTAGGGTTGCCAACCTCCAGGTTCTAGCTGGAGATCTCCTGCTATTACAACTGATCTCCAGCCAATAGAGATCACTTCACTTGTAGAAAATAGCCTCTTTGGCAATTCAAATTGGGCTTTTATAATGGTATTTCTGGGGGAAAATTGATTGCACTCCCTGTTTAAAAAGTTCTAGTCAGAGCACAGAAAATAATACCTTATGTGATCAGTCACATAACACAAGTACTGTATATTAAAAAAACAAAGTCAAAGAGTCAGGAGTTCATGTGCAATATATTTTATACAGGGCACAAGGGATTTCCATAACAGCAGCTGTGGTCAGGAATGGTATGTTTTGAGTTTACTGTATGAATTGTAAGGGGAACCTTGCAAAAATGGGGCAAATTAATCAATCCATCACTTCTTTAGACTTTTTTTCCCAGACACATAACCTAATGTGACTTATTCTGAATTGCATAGAACTGCATAAATAATATAGAAAAACCAACCCTTTGCATTGGATTACAACAGGTCATTATGGATATGGATCAAAAAGGTGACCTCAAAAGGTAATCCATGGTTTTAAGAATGTTTACTGGGTTTCCTTGGAAACCTTTCTCCTCTGTAAGAAGACCAGAAATTGTGAGTAATCTTCTCTGGAAGTCAATTTATAACCGTCCTTAATCTACTGTGATGCACAACAGTATCATGTGCTTATCAGGTGCATTGTCAGATCAAACAAGGCTTGAATGAGAAGATGCAGTAGGCCTGACCAGCAGTGCACATGATCTGATGTGTAGATCCTAGAATTTGTCCCATATACTACTCGGGAGTTCCATGAGATGTTTGCCAGCAGACATTGATGTGGAAAGTGTTCTGTAAGGTAGAAAGTTTGAAAAGTGTTGTGACATTATACACTGTGGGAAGATGAGCAATGATAATTTATGAGCTTCCAGAGAGAAGAATTAAATTGTGGAATGCACTGCCTGTGAATCTAGTGGTGACCATGAGCATATGTGGCTTTAAAAGGGGAATCAGTCGATTCGTGGAAGATAGGTCCATCGATTACCACTAGCCATGGCGATGAAAGGAAGACTCCATATTCAAAGTCATGCCAGTGTTAGGAAGTAACCTCAGGGAGAGGCTTTGGCCAGTATGCTGTGTTTGTTGGCCCTCCAGGGCAACTGGTTGTGCAAAAGGATGCTGGAATAGAAGGACCATTGACATGATTGCTAACATCCAGGTGGGACCTGGAGAACTCCTGGAATTATAACTGATCTCCAGACTACAAAGATCAGCTTCCCTGGAGAAAATGGCTGCTTTAGAGGGTGGTCTATGGTGTTACATCCTGCTGAGGTCTCTCTCTTCCACAAATCCTGACCTACCCAGGTTCCTCCCCCAAACCTCCAGGTATTTCCCAACCTAGAGTGGGCAACTCTAACCATCAGTAAAGTTCAGCAGTGGAACTCTTATGTTCTTATGAAATAATTAGAAAATTAGCTTTTCATTTTCTGAGAACTCCCTTCTGGCTCATTATGTTTGGGTATTTGCAGTGAACTTTCACATTGTCCTCTAAGAACTGTATTGGACAAAGTTTCCTCTAGGTAATATTGGAGCTCAGTTGTGCCGTTGCAGAAGGGTGAAAAGAATGCAAAGAAAAGACGGTCTTTTAAAGCGTTTTCTTTAAATTATATTTTACTTTTTTCCCCCACTACGTGCAATAGCTATCCAGTATATTAAGTTCTTACCCAAAATATTGCTACATAAAGCACAGTTATATCCCTGAATAGCATCTCATTGCCTTTTCAGTAATATATCAGATGAGTTACCTCTCTCTTAGTAGTGTGCTTTTTCTTCCATTGTGCTAGCAGCTGCCAATGATTCAGGGTGGGAGTTGGGGAAACACACCATTCTATAATGTCAGGATATGGCTGAGCTTTTTTGAGACAGTGTGGAGGAGGAGACAGTAGATGCCTTGGTATTGGGTCACTGGAATTAGATAAGGGATATTCAGGTATAAATCCTTTGTCATCCACCAGACTTTGTGAACAGCTTAGGGCGATGTGCTATCTCTCAGCATAACTTACTTTCATGAAGAAGTTGAGGATTCATTGGATCAAAGTTGTAAATCATTTTGCAGCACGCAGAAGAAGCAATGCTAAAAAATATTTCCATCCAGATTCAAGAAACAGACTCCATCCGTTAACATAGTTCTAACTTTCCATATTTCCTCAAACTAAATGAAGATGGGAATATGGGAAAGTATTTAGCAGCAAATCCCAAGGATCCAAACATTCAAGCAGAACATTCAGGTGTGGCAATTGGGTTCCATGTAACTGCTATCACAGATCGTGTCACACATCTGCCATATGCAACACTGTCCAAAAATCCATATGTGCCATGATAGGACACACATAACTCATTCCCATTAGATGGAGTTATCCCACTAGATCAGTTATTCATTCAGAGCTCAATCCACAGTCTCACTACAAGCCCCTGCAAAATGAATAGGGCTTGTGCCAAAGTGCTACCATGCTCCTACACACCTTTTAGTTCCTTCAGTAGGGCTTGTACAAGACAACTGGGTTACTCCCTTGGTCTCCCACAAGTTGGAGCTCCTTGACTTTGTGGTTTTTAAAGAAAGATTTGTCCAGCTTTGGTTTCAAGCTCAGTAGGAAACAGAAGTACTGAAATGCCATGAAAAAATGTCACTAAATATAAAGCAAGGAGAACTGGAAACCTTTCAGGGTAGTTTTAATTCACTGTCAGATGCTATAGATTACTAAACCAAAGAGGGTTGGATAGTTCCCAATAACATCCAAGCTAAATCTTCTGAGAGTCACCTGGTTGCAATGAATTGTGTGTGTGTGTATTTGTGAATAATTACAAAATTGGCAAGCACTATCATGGAAACAGAGGCGGCAGTCTATATCTCACTGAAGTTAACATCAAAGCAACCTTTTATATTATTTGGGATTGTACACATTCACCCTAATCCAAGTGATTTCTTACGGTTGTGAGAACATTAATATGCATACAGTTATACATAATTGTCAATAATGTGTATGCAATCATAAGGAAAGAACCACTTGAACCATTTCAAAAATTCAGCATTCGATTAAATGTGTTAGATTTGATTTTGAATCCATTTAGGTGAAACAAATAATTAATTGTTATGAAGGGATTATGGGTGTAATTTGCTCTCACCTTGTCCTTTATTAATTACATAAAGTAATCACATTCAAAAATTTAAAATTGAAAACCATTGGGCCGCTAGTAGTAGGGGAGGAGTAGATTAAACATTTTTCAGTATTATCTCTGATAAATACACAGAACATAAGCACATGTGGCCTGCATGCTGAGAATCTGGGGAGGAACAGGACTCTGTATTTCTTAGTAGTCATGGCTAGATCTCCCTTGGGAGAAACTGGCTGGGCCCATTATATGTGTGCTATGCATGTCCACCTGAAGGCTGGTGGGGGAAAGGAGAGAAAAGGCTCAATAGTGCAGCCCCCTCCCCCCCAAAACCCTCCCACATATGTAGAGAAAAGGGTTGCCAGCTCCAGGTTGGGAAATACCTGGAAATTTTGGGGGTGGAGCCTGAGGATGGCAGGGATTGGGAAGGGGAGGGACTTCAATGCGGTATAATGCCATAGAGTCCACCTTCCAAAGCATTCATTTTCTCCAGGTGAACTGATCACTGTCGCCTGGAAATCAGTTGTAATAGCAAAAGATCTCCAGCTACCACCTGGAGGCTGGCAACCCTAATAGAGAACTATGCATGCAAAATGGGGAATGGACTTTGCATATTTATCTGCAACTTTATCTCCAGGAGACAGTTCTTTAGCTGTTTCCAGTGTATCATTTTTAGTATACAGATCCATACATGCACACATTGAGTTTATTTGAATCCTAACACTTACATAAGAACATAAGAAAGGCCCTGCTGGATCAGACCAAGGCCCATCAAGTCCAGCAGTCTGTTCACACAGTGGCCAACCAGGTGCCTTTAGGAAGCCACAAACAAGATGACTGCAGCAGCACCATCCTGCCTGTTTTCCACCACACCCAAAATAATAGTCATACTCCTATTCACCTGAAAGGGGACAAGAAGAAGGCAAGACTGCTGAAAGCCACCATAGGCCTCCAGAGGAAAGATTCCTTCTACTCCCTCCTATACTACTCAGACCCAACCACAATGTCACACAACTTGCCCAGCTCCATGGAGTCCATGAGCATAACCACAAGACTACTCCCCCAAGCTGGCCTATTCTCAGCAGCTCTGAAGAAAAGTGATTTAACTGAGAAGAAGAACAGGAGAGTGCATATGAGATATTTTCAGATAAATAATGGTATATGGAGGGCTTGCTAAATCAGAACAAGATATATTTAAGTATCATAAATAATCATGGATAGGCTTTCTTTCTTTCTTTCTTTCTTTCTTTCTTTCTTTCTTTCTTTCTTTCTTTCTTTCTTTCTTTCTTTCTTTCTTTCTTTCTTTTCTTTCTTCAAATAAACCCTATTTGAAACTTAAGCAAAATAAATCCAACTTTCAGACAAGTAATAAAATCTAAATGTACCTCATTATCTTAGCAGCAGGAGAAATAAAACAAACTCAAGTTCAGTCCCATCACTGGGGAACATTGAATGGGAATCAGTTCCATAAACGTGGGCCTTTACAAATAAATGCCAAAGGATGTCTCACCAGCAGCAAAAGATTCATTTCTGGACATTACAGATCAGGGACATACATGTGGGACTATCAGATTCAGTAGGTATCACAGTTTAAGCCATATAGGGCTTGAATAATGAAATTTACATACAAACACATTTATAGCCTGCCAGAAGAGCTCTTGTATCATTGGTGTTAGCTTCTTCCAGTGGTTAATGCCCATCAGCAGGTTGGCTAATATATGCAGACCCAGTGACTCCTTTTTTCCTCTAGCAGAAGGTGCCTAACTCTGGCCCAGAAAGATTCCTCACTCAGTGGAAGGGGGTCATGAAGTCTTCATTTCTAGGACATGTAACATTTCCTCAGTTTTCTAAAGATTTGCAGCACATTTTCCTTCTACCTTTACAATTCAATAAGAAGATGATAGGCAAGGAACAAGGTGAGAATACATGGCCAGATACTGTGGCCAGGGAATCAAAACAACAACAGAGACCGTTGAAGGGAGGATCATTTAAGTTGAAGGAATGCTCTGTAGAAGATGGTTGGATCCATCCCAATGTTAACACACCAAAGCTGCATTTTACTAAGACTAGGGGCTGTGCATTTTTCCCCCTCTGGTAAAATTTGGGTTCGGGTTTATTGGTTCCTATTTTTTCCCAGAAAAACTGAAATAAGCCAAAAACCCATATCAGTAAATGGGTATTCAGTTTTTTCGACGATCGGTTTTATTTCCTGTTTTAATATTCGGCCAAAATAAACCCGAATAATGCCAAAATGGCTATTTTCGGGTTTATTTTTGGTTCGATAAACCTGATATGCACAGCCCTGAGAGAAAACATTGGCCCAGATAGCCCTATAGTGTCTAGTGTGATTGCCAATGGCTGTGATTGTCTGCTGGGGCCTGAATCTGTGACCTTCTGCATGTAGAGCATATGCTCTGCCACTGAAGTATGGCCCCTCCCTCATATTCCAGAACAATGTTTCAACAGGTGGCAGCATTAGAGGATTTGCTGGAAAGCAGAGGAAGGCTACAAGGGGATCATGAAACTATAAATGGATCAGAGAAGATAGGAAGCTCTAAGGCAAGATGAAAGGGGACTGGCGAGAAGACAGAAAGGTCTATAGTAAAAATACCAAGCTATAACGGGTGTCTTCTAGAATGTGTCACAATGGGGAGGAGGCCTCAAAATTAATATATGGCTAGTATTAACCAAGTCTGCTTTGGATTTCACTCACATTTCTCTAAAATTGCAAAAGGGACTACGGTATTTGCAAGAAACTTTATTTTTCCTTCTGGTGATCCAGCCGTAATAACTCCATGCTTCTTTGTCTTCTGACAACTGAAACCAGCCTTCCCCCACAGATATTTTCTCCCCCTGGACTGAATTTCAGCTCGCTTTTCAGTCAGCCAACCTCCCACCTTCCACTCCATCACCATTGCCGTAAGTCCAACATACAGCTGGTAGATTTACTAGGCTCCCTCTTGGCCTGGAGGATAAATCACCTTTACTTCTTGACACACGCTCCATCTATTGAGTGCCACATTTGTTTTATAAAACTGCAGTTTTCACTTACTAGGCCTTTCTGTGCTCAGCAATCAGTAGCAGAAAGTCAATTCAATCTTCTTAGCTGGCTTGCTGGACTCTCCTCAATTCTCTCTCTCTCTCTCATTGGTGGGAGAAATACAGCTTGAGTTACTTTGAAGAAATATAAATTTCTCAGGAATTTAACTAATTTTTTAAGGACTAATCTCCTCCTTCTTGCCAAAACAAGAGGTCCTTCCCATTAAATTCATATGACATTTTCAATTTCATAGAAATATCTAAAGTTCATCAAAATATGCTGTGGCACTCAACAAAAACTGGTTGGCTCTCATTGTTCCATGAATCTGGATGCTTGGAATGCCAGATGGAAAACCACTTCAAGTATGTGCTCTCAATGAAAGACAAACAGAATACGTGATAATATTGTGTATTTACTTCAGTGAGAGTAATACTCAAAACAATATAATTAATGAGTTGTGTCCACTGCAAAGAGAAAACTAATACAGAGACTCTGGAATCACTCAACTTTGAAAGCCCTCCCAAAACCAAGGAGATGAAAAATTGATAGTCCATTCCTGAGCTGTCGGTGACCGGGGACGGCGGGGAGGAGGCGCCACTGTGGCACCTCCTAACCCATTTCCTGGCCACCAAAAGCTCGAAAAAAAGCCTTTTAAAGGCTTTTTGTTTTTAATGGGGCTTTTCGCCCCACTGAAAACAGCAAAGCTGTGGCTGCTAAAAAACAGGCGCAGCAACGCTGTTGGTCCCGGTGATATACCAGGGCGAAAGGAGACAGGAGGCTGCCTATAGGCAGCCCCTCCCCCGGAACACCCTAGGAATTCCCCCCAGGATGCTGGGACGCCCTCCAAAACACCAGTGCAGGCCTTTACACCAGTTGGACGCCGGCAGAAGGCCCACTGGCGTCCTGGGCTGGCACTGCCGCGGCAGCGCAGGGAGACTGGCATCTGGGCCTCCCTACTGGCATTGGGGCCACTCATGACAGCATAAGTAGCCCAGGCATCGGCGTGGAGGGCCCCAATGCCGGCGCAGCTCCTTCCTGGCCTCCTGAGGACTTTCATCCTTACAAGTCAGGAATGGGCTGTTAGTGTCATAAAGTGGAAATTGGGTCAGATCCTGATTAGGAATTGTATGCTTGCACACACTACTCAGTATGAGTCCTTACATTCTAACCATTCTTACTCTAACCTTAGATATCTACATCTGAAGAACTGCCATTTAGGGAGCATCATATATTGTTCTTTTAAAAATGGTTCTTCTAAAAAAAGGTCTGGATTATTTAACCAGATTATGGCTGATTTACTCTAGTTTACAGTGAATTGCAGTGTTTGTCCAAGGCCCCGTGTCTTTGTTAAAATCTGACAAAAAGAAAAAGAAAAAAAGTACAGATGTCCTACTCTCTCCTCTTGTACTTCATGGATGGGAGGAGATCCACAAGAATCTCTGTACTGAAGATGTGACCGTATGTTGTAAAGTGCCATTAGGACTCAGCTTTTTGAGCCCTTCAGATGCAACATGCAAAGGCTATTTTATATTAAAATTTGAAATAGTTTTGATGATTATACAAATCCAAGCTTTTATTTTTTTAAAAACTGCTTCCTCTCCATGGGACATATGTTCCTCTTCATTAGGATTTTCAGTTTGATGGTAGTTATTCACCATCCAATGATGGTTGGCTTTGTTAGAATAAACAACAACAACAACATAATATAACGGTGAGGTTTTTCCCCCTCTTGTAACACTTTCATTAAATCCCACAGCATATGGCAAGACAGGTGTGTAGCTGTGTCAAAGCTGCTACTGAATCCCAGTTAGCAGTTCAAAACAAGTAGCAATGCTTTCTGCTGGAAAATGTGTATATGGATATTCCAAAGAAACATCTGGATGAAAAGGTTATTTGAGAGATGTGTGTTCCAACTTAAACTCTGGAGTGCAATCTGAAATGTCCAAAGATGTTACATACTCTGTTTTGGCTAAGAAACTTCTTGTTTTTTAAAAAGCTGTTGTTGTCTTCAGTTATATTTGAATGGATCTCAAGAAAGCAAATGCAATCTTCTGTTCAAGGCAGCTGGCTTTAATGGTGATAACACATTCAGCGGAACACTTTTCAGTTAGTACAATTGTGCATTCTGAGAGTCTAGCAACTATGCATATTTGACGTGTAGTGCACACTATCCACACTCCTGCCAATAAATGTGGTTGCCATGTTGTGTGAAGAGGGACAACACACATATGTACCATGTGGATACAGTTTCAGTACATGTAAAAATGGACACTGAAAAATCTAGTGGTCCATTGGAGCATTCCAGAGCTCAAAGCACTCAGTCAACATTGTTACCCAAATTGGCATACACATGAATAGGGTTGCCAACCTCCAGGTACTAGCTGGAGATCTCCAGCCAATAGAGATCAGTTCACCTGGAGAAAATGGCCGCTTTGGCAATTGGACTCTATGGCATTGAAGTCCCTCCCCAAACCCCACCTTCCTCAGGCTCCACCCCAAAAACCTCCTACCGGTGGCAAAGAAGGACCTGGCAACCCTACACATGGAAGTCCTGTAACAGGCAAAGGCAAGCATGGAGCAAACATGTGAAGTATGGGTACTTCAACGTATATTTGGGATCTTAACCCAATGAATCTGAACCTGTCCATATTCAGGCCCACACTTTTAGGATGAGGGGAAATAAGCTTTAGCAGAAAGGTTTTTTATTTAATTAACAGAAAAGAAACCAAATTAAGCGGTTTGCAGAGCAAAATGGAGGTCTACAGAAAGGAAACAATGCAATCATAACCCCAAACCTTTCCCTAATAAACTACCTGCCTACAGAGAAATAAAACTGAAAGGGGGAAAGAAGACATATGAGCCTTATCTTGGAGAGAAGGGAGAGGGAGGCTGCCCTCAGTGGCAATGAAGCAGCGTCAGGAGCTTGAAACGGACATGATGGGGGAAGAAAGTACAGCAAAGTGGGTTCCTGGAGCAAAAAGGCAAGAGGCCAACTGTTTGATAACTGGATGAGTCCAAGCTGGCAACAAAATGGGTTTGGGGGTAATTCTTTATACCCTTCTGCCTGGATAATGCTGCTGCAGTTGCCTCGTTTGTGGGCTTCCTAGAGGTACCTGGTTGGCCACTGTGTGAACAGACTGCTGGTGGACTTGATGGACCTTGGTCTGAACCAGCATGGCTTTTCTTATGTTCTTATGTTCTTAAGACTGAGGAGGGGAAGGGGTGTTGGCATCAGCATGCGAGAGTAATAAAAATTCAATCTTTCTGGAGATGAGCAAGATCAAAAAGAAATTCTTTGTGTGCATTGTGGAGGGGAGTTTTTCCCTTTTGCATACAGAGTATAGATTTGGAAGTTAGAACTATGGCTGGGTACTTGCCATGATTGAGAACTGCATAACTGAACAACTATCCTGCTTACCTATCGTAACATAAGTCATTTAGAAAACTAAAATATTATTTTAGAAGATTCTTTGACAAGTTAACAGTAGGAATCGAGCAGCAAAAACCCATGAATTATTAAATAAGTTGTTCAGGTACACATTTTTTATTTAATAATTAATGAATTTTGCTGCTAGTTTCCTAGGGTTAACTTGTCAAAGAATCTTCTAAAATAATATTTTAGTTTTCTAAAAGACTTTTTTCAAGTTGTAGGCTCCTAAGATTTTTTAACAATTTTTTTTAAAAAAATATTCTAAACGAATCATATTTGCTTATATGTTTTATGATTTGTTTTTATTCCGTGAGTGTATTTTTCCTGTTTACAATAGACCCCCTGATGAAGCCCACAGACGAAATCCATTGAGATCAGGAAGAAACAATAAAGGAATTAATCAACACTTATTCCATTTAAAGAGAAGTTCCATTTAAAGATGAGATGATCTCTGTACCTTGAATGATATAACTTTCTGGGGGTCTAACAGCAGTGATAGGCTGCTGCTAAAAGAACAGGTGTTCCCAAGCGCAATGGAGCTGGGCCGCAGCTTCTTATTTTGACACTCACCTCATTCCCCTCACCCCTGAACATCCTTCACACTTGATGGAACGTGCCTGCATTTTGCCCCCATGTGGTGGTGAAAAGTGCTGTCAAGTCACAAAGTGCTGTCATGTCTTTTCAAAGCAAGAGAAAAACAGAGGTGGTTTACCATTGCCTGCCTCTGGATAGCAACCATGGACTTCCTTGGTGGCCTCCTGTCCATGTACTAACCGGGGCCAACTCTGCATTGTTTCCAAGATCTGATGAAATTGGGCTATCCTGGGCTATCCAGGTCAAGGCACCCCCGTATACCCAAGTGCAAAGGTAAAATAAGAAATGTCGCTGTGCCCATTCTCTGATTTTGATTGTACACTTCTTAAAGGTGAGGACCTGTTTTTTCTATGCAAGTTTTCATGACCATTAATGCTGCCCAAATACATTTTGCCACTTTGAAATGGACATGTATTAAGCAAAAAAACAACAACAACCACTTTTAAAAAAGATTATGCTTTTGATTGAGTTATATCTCTGATCTTTCAAGATTAGTTTTTGACTCATAACTGTTTCACTAGGGCACTATCAGCCATGATGGATGAGGGATTTTACTGGACTACATTGATCAAGACTGTTTTCCACAGGCAGAGTAAATCCCTTCCCTCTATTTCTGGTGTGTGTGTGTGTGTGGGGGCATTAAATGTCTAAGAAACACCTAAAACAGAAGTATAAAAAATGTCACTGATGCATTAAGGCTGACAATATTTTGATAAGTCAAATAATCAACAACTTAACATATGAGAAACTGTAATAACGGTTTCAAAACTATAAAATGTGGGAGGACAGATAAAACTTTTATGTAGATTTGTCCCTCCCCATTTTCATACAGAACAACTAAGATCAGTAAGGTTCCTTTACAAAGATATATATTTTACAAGAAACAAAAACTATATTTGAAACCTACAATATTAGATAACTAATAGATAACTAAAGTAAATAGATAACTAAAGTAAACTCTCTCCATGATGAGGTAAATATTCTTCATGGGCCTCCTCTCAACAATCCCTAAGGCAGGTTAGTCTGGGGGGGGGGGGGGGAATGGCCAACCAAAGGTCACACAATTACTTTCATGATAAGTAGGTATTTGAATTTGAGTGTCCAGCATCCTTATTGAATATGAAACCATAGAGTGAACTATTTTGTATCTCCCAGAATAGATCAGAGTTTCCAAAGCCATGTGCATCCAACAGGAACAGAATGTAGGACTACTGTGATCAAAACTATTTTTCAATAAGTTACCTACAGGCTAATCCTATGCAAATTTACTCAGAAGGAAGGCCTACTTGTTTCGCTGAGTCTTATTCCCGCACAAACAAGATTACAGTTTTAAAGAGCAATTCTGAAGAGGCGGTAGTTAGGGAGTGCCCAGGGATGACGTAGCCATGTCACCTCCTGAGCAGCTTGCAGTGGCACAGAGGGAATTAAAAATTAATTTTCCCCAAGCCCTATGAAATTTCTCTACTGGGTCTCATGGGGCTATGCAGTGAGTTTTGCAGGCGCAAGTGTAAAAGGGGCATTCCTAGGGCAAAGGGGCTTAGGGGACACACTGGAGCCTCATAGAATCAGAGTTGAAAGGGACCACCAGGGTCATCTAGTCCAACCCCCTGCACAATGCAGAAAATTCTCAACTACCTCGCCCACACACATCCAGTTACC
Organism: Euleptes europaea; assembly: GCF_029931775.1. Classification (NCBI taxonomy): domain Eukaryota; kingdom Metazoa; phylum Chordata; class Lepidosauria; order Squamata; family Sphaerodactylidae; genus Euleptes; species Euleptes europaea. Next base: position 28,757,348 of record NC_079317.1, read on the forward strand.
CCTACTCCATGCCCAGAAGATGGCCAAGATGCCCTCCCTCTCATGAACTGCCTAAAGTAATAGAATCAGCACTGCTGACAGATGGCCATCTAGCCTCTGCTTAAAAACCTCCAGGGAGGGAGAGCTTACCACCTCCCGAGGAAGCCTGTTCCACTGAGGAACCGCTCTAACTGTTAGAAAATTCTTCCTAATGTCTAGACGGAAACTCTTTTGATTTAATTTCAACCCGTGGTTCTGATCCGACCTTCTGGGGCAACAGAAAACAACAGAAAACAGCTCAGCACCATCCTCCATATGACAGCCCTTCAAGTACTTGAAGATGGTTATCATATCCCTTCTCAGTCTTCTCTTCTAAACATACCCAGCTCTTCAACCTTTCCTCATAGGCCTTGGTCTCCAGACCCCTCACCATCCTTGTTGCCCTCCTCTGGACACGTTCCAGCTTGCCTACATCCTTCTTAAATTGTTTTAAATTACAATGGCCATCCCTCTCCCACCTTGAGGATTGCTCAGCCCATGTTTTAAATGACAGAAATAAAATTTCATTGCACAGAGTTCCTCCCACCCTCCGACCCTATTTTCTATATTTTATTTACCTCATTCTTGTTTTCTGGTACTTGGTTAATTTCAACTTTAATCAGAAAGCTGCACTATTACTTAGTGTTATTGCTTTTTCATCTATTGCGATTTGTTTCCTACAACACCTGATATTGTGTGTTTTTCTGAGGTAACAACAGGAAGAATAAATCCTTTGAGTACCAAAGCACAGAATGTTTAGGTTTTCCAGGCATGAAAACATGCCCACCCTGTTAAAGGCCAGCAGAGTCATTTCTCCATGCTCTCCATTCCTGAAGGCTGTTTAAAAATCCTTCGTTCAGTGTGCTCATCTGTCATGGATCTGTCTTATCACCGTTGACATCTGAGCCGCGCAACCCTTTCTTCTTTTCCCTTGTGCTAAAAAACAGCTTAGAACTACACAGATTTTTCCACTTGTAAACAATTCATTATTTTTCAGTTTTGTGATAACAAAATAAGGCAGTGTGTTAGTTGCACTGTTGTTTTGTCAAGCCTGGAGCTTTTTATTTTTTACGGACCAGCTGCCAGATCTTTGTATTTCTACTGGGAGATGTATGGGGTGGTGTTGCATTGTGCTGATATAAACTGCAGGGCAAGCTAATGACCAATAATAAGAGCAGAGTTTCCACCAGGTTCATAGATTCCAACTCTTCCTATTGCCTAATGACAAGTGAACACATGAGCACATGAAGCTGCCTTCTACTGAATCAGACCCTCGGTCCATCAAAGTCAGTATTGTCTGCTCAGTATTGTCTACTCAGACTGGCAGCGGCTCTCCAGGGTCTCAGGCTGAGGTCTTTCACATCACCTACTTGCCTTGTCCCTTTAACTAGAGATGCCGGGGATTGACCCTGGGACCTTCTGCATGCCAAGCAGATGCTCTACCACTGAGCCACAGCCCCTAGACAGTCACTGTCTTTATTTTGTCTTTTCATAGGTTCATATGAATTACAAAAGTTGCCGTTTCACTCCAGTCCCTAAAGATTGACAGTGAAATCTGAAATCAAGTTACACCCGTCTAAGTCCATTGAAGTCAATGGGATTGTGCTGCCAGTCTCAGCAGTGTCTCTGTAGCTTACCGTATCCTGATTTTTACAAGCTGAAACCTGGAAGGAAGTGAGAAGATTTTTAAACAGGGATGCTGATAGGTAAGGTGCTACAGCCTCTGCAGAAGTGTCTTTACTGGAGAAAGGTCAGCTAAGACATTATGGGTTTTATTAAATTGTGTTGTGCCATGCAGGCCTGTTAACAGAGTTACCTGTTTAGATTTATTTTACTCCTTTGGTACTTTTTTGGGGGTGTGATAACACCTTACAAAAACCATCTAAAGTTCATCATTCCTGATATATCGAAGTTTAGCTTCACATTGACCTTCTATTCTTTCTTGTGGCCATTTTTAGTGAAAAGTTCAGTACTTTTGTGAACCAAAGAGCAGAATTGAACAAGGTAACGCTTCAGAACAGAGACTGATATTGTGGAAAACTCACACCTTTGATTTTGGATTTTTTGAATGCTGCGCTGTTACAGCCGGCTTTCAGACATTCCATGCTGGGCCATTCTCCTTTCATATGCTGTGAGCTAAGATGTTGCCAGGCTGTCTGGTCTGAGTCTTGATGGAAGATCTCCAAGAAAAACTCTTGGTTCTGTGCTGGAGGGAATAATGTCCATGCAGGAGTATGTGACTCCCTGCCTTCCCCCAATATCATTCAAGGGGGCAGAGTGATACTGATGGTGCAAAGTTGAGAAAAGCAATACGTAAATCTGGGTTGAGGAACTTTAAGGAAGCAGGTGTCCGTAAAGTACAGGCTAGTGGAAATTCTGCATGTATTCAAAGAGTGGCTCTAATGTTACCTTGCCTGTTTGTGTTGTAAACAATAGGTCTAGAGAAGTAACTGTTCAGGAGCTGAAAATCAAGGATGGGCTTAGTGATTCTGAAGCCCTGGGCAAAAGTCAAGGATGTGGGCCCTTAATCACTAGGTGACTCACAGACCATTCCTGAAGGGGGGGGGCGAAACCTCTTAGGAGGTGGCCTGACCCCCGCCACTAGCATAAGTGTGTCACCTGTGGATCACAGGTCAGCCCTCTCTAGTGGCTGCTCTTGCCCTTTTGTATTTTGGAAACCAAGATCTGACCCTGGAAGCAGTATCCTCCATGTCACACATTTGTTGGTATTTTTTATTCACTGCATATACATGTTTATCAAGTAAAAGATGTCCTGATGGTTACTGAAGTGAGTTTCTTAGAATCTTAGGGAGGATTAAAGGGAGTAATGGAGAAGGAGAGGGTGGTCAAAGGTTAGAATGTAACCACCATATGCAAAGGCCGTGTATGTTGGAATGTCACTTGCTTGGGGTTCATAGTGGGGGCAGCTGCATTCTTTGTGTGATAATTGTTGGTTTCTCAAAAACATCCAGTTAGCCACTGTAGATAATGGAATGCTGGACTAGATGGGTGCTGAGGTCATAGTTTTCAAGCGTGCCAAAAAACCTTGTGTGCGTTCTAAATGGGTCACCATACCAAAATGATTCAAAACTGCTGCCCTAATATACCCTCCCCCCAAAAAAACCCCTTTACAATCATGACAGTTAGACCCTTTGTTTTAAAATTAAATCTTGCATTCCCAAGGAATTGATGAAGTACAAAGACAGTGCATGCCAGATTATTCCTGCTCTGCTTTGGTTTCCTTTTCCTGTTAATAATGCATTGCCATCCCTTTTGCAGGCAGGAAACAGATAATCTTAATGATGATGCTTTCATTTTGTTGTAGTATTTATACTTGTTTAGAATTCCCCAGATGCTGGTTGATTTCTTTCCCACAAATAAAAAACCCACAAAAGTTTTTTGTTGAGATAACCTAATGCCACTAACCCAAAGTGAATTACTCTGTTTAAAGGTATTATTTCAGTTGAGATTCTAACCTCATCCCCCACCCCCAATACTTAATAGTGGAGTCTATGCAACATATGTTCCTTACAAGTGGATGACTGAATGCAAGGGTTCTGTCATCAGCTCTACCAGCTTTCACATGTGGACTCTGGAATGAAGACGTGACCTACATATATATGAGTTAAAATAGGTTTTATTCAAAACTGAACAGCAGCAAAATATCAACTATATTCTAACTTGAGCAGGTCTGCTAAAAGCAGCCCACTAAAGGCTGCTTAAGTAAGGGCATATGAACATGTGAAGCTGCCTTATACTGAAACAGACCATCCGTCTATTAAGGTCAGTATTGCCCACTCAGACTGGCAGCAGCTCTCCAGGATCCCAGGAGGAGGTCTTTCACTTCATCTACTGCCTGGTCCTTTTAACTTAAGCGGCCTTTAGTGGACTTCTTTTAGCAGATCCGCTCAAGTTTGGGCGTGGGGGAAAGTACCCCCGCTCCCTTTTAGGGCTGCGAAATGAAACTCTCCATGGCAGAAATGTGTTAAAACTAATTGTCTGGATCTTGTATACCACTGAGTGATTTGTCAGCAACCCCCCCAGCTTCTGGAGGATAGGACAGCACCCCGGAACAACATGACGGGGTGTGGGAAGAAGGAATCAACATAAATTGTCCCTCCTCACTTTTGGTTGAGCTGTTTTGCAAATAGAGCAAGTCCTTGCACAAGAGCAGCATGTGTATGTGAACTTGATATTGGACACCTGATATTATTCTGACAGCTTGAGTTTTGCTTGTTCCCCAGCCCAGGTACACACATCTCTATGCTACTGTATATGTCAGAATCTATGCTAATATATAGTAGAAATCTGGGTAGAATGGGCAGTCATTTCTGTTTTACTGGAAGCTTACATGAAGCTTCCTTCTACTGAATTTCCATTGGTATCTCATTGTCTATTCTGACTGTCAGCCACTCTCCAGGGTCTCTAGTTGAGGTCTTTCATGTCATTTGTTACCAGATTTGTTGATTGGCAATGCAAGGGACTGATGTGGGGACCTTCTACATGCAAAACAGAAACTCTACATTGATCCATACCCCTCCAATTATTTCTGTGCCACATCCCGCAACATTCCTGTAGCCCCTCAACTGCTACAAGCTTTACAATAGCTGTAGGGCGCTGCAGTGTGAATGGGCAACGATTCCTCCTGAGAACTCAATCTGCTGTGGTACATCGTTTCCAGCCCATTATTATAAAAGTCACTGCAATATTCTTATGTTCAGCTTGAACTTTTTAAAATTATTATTTTGCAGTTTTAGGAGTCATGCCATGTATTATATGGATTTACTACTGACTGAATACTTAGTACCAATTCAGGTTATCTAATGAGTATATGACATACATGTTTTTAAACATCTTCTTTTCATATTCATATTCATTTTATGTTAACATTTAACAATGTTGGGGCCACACCTAAAAATATAGGGTTGTATTTAGCCAACTGCCAGTGGAAAGTACTGGTGGACATGGATTTTCCCTGTGTTCCCCCTTCCCTCAACAGTCCTTTTAGACCTGCAGAATAATGATGCTTGGAGTCAGAGGACCAACATGGATAAATATGCCACATTCCCAAAACCATCTCTTCCTCACCATGATGCCTCCCCTCTTTTATATTATTGGAACTCTATAACTATCTTCTCCTCCCCTTCATCCAGTCTGGTCAAACACCTGACCACCCAACTTGCTCTCCTTTCCAAGCTTGGAAATAAAAGAAACTTTTGTTTCTAAACTCAGCTTTCTGTCCTATAACTGGGACCAGAATCTGTCCCCAAAGTTTAATTTTGACCAGCTCCAAACCACCCATACTTGTGTAGCTGTGGAGAACCTAACAATCCATATCAGGTATCTCTGCTTCTCTTTCCCTTTGGATTATTTTAGATTATTTGCTACATTTGTACCCCTTTCTCAGTGTTTCACCTTCACATTCAAAGCTATAACAAGACTCCTCCCTACTTTCTCTCTTGCTCTCGCTCTCTCTTCAGCCTCTTGTCTCCCCTACTGAGTGAAATAACTAGCACAGCGTTTAGGCAATTTGAGTGACTGGCTCTTTAAAAAGCTTTCCTAATATTGACCTCTTGATATTGGACACCTGATACTATTCTAACTGCTTGAGTTTTGCTTGTTCCCCAGTCCAGGTTCATGCATCCCTAACTATGATATATGCTACTGTATATGTCAAAATCTATGCTACTGTACAGGGGAAATCTGAGTAGAATGGGCAGTCATTTCTACTGGCAGTTGTACAAATTGGATCCAATTACGTTAAGGAGAATTAGCATTTATGAATGGATACAGTGCTACATTTGGAGTCTGTCTACTGTTATTCTGTCTAGGGGTTTTTATAAGTGATTATATGGTTGTTTCTTAAATGCTGTACTCTTAGCTGATGCAATACATTGATTGATTGTCCACTTCTGCAGTTCAAGTGTCCAGTTCCCATTGTTTGGTCCAATATCATCACTAAACTCCAGCAACCACTTTTCTTATTAATCCTACTTTCTGCCAACTCTCCCCATCAGGTTTTCATTCACATTTTTTCATCGCTGAGATTAATTTTACATCAGGCTTTGTGGGTCTGTTGCTTCAATCAATACTAATCATTTAAACGAATCCCACTTTATTTAAACATTGTGTATGGCTGTGGGAATTGACACAGCTGAAGCCATCTTGTCATACACCTTTGGTGTGCCTGAAGCATTTTCTTTTATCACTGAAGCATTATACATAAATGAATTAAATCATCAGTAGTGATAATTGGCTAGGACAAGCAGCGTGTAGACCAGTGATTCAAAAAGCCCTTGCATCTTTCTGCAAATATTTATTTTAATATTTATGAATATGGGCAACCCTTGATTCATCCAATCATAACCTCTCTATTAAGAAACAACAATTTTACTTATATCTTAGTATCTAGACAGGGCCTGCATACCTATGGTCCTGAAAGCCCAACAGAGCCCATCAGCCATATTTGACAGACTGCTAAGGGTTCAAAAAGCTATAGGTTTTGCTACCTGCTAAGAACAGCAAGAATCAAAGATTGACGAACACTTGGCTGGCCTTAACACATGGCAGTTGGACTGCATTCATCGTCATGGTTCACAGTTTGTGACCTAGTCTAACTTTGAAACAGTATCTTGACAACTGAAGACTTGAGGAAAATATTTAACTTACCCAGGGAACTGTATTGAGGATTGACAACTCTTGGCACAAAGATTTCTGGCAATTAGATAGTGCCTGATGGGACAGTCCAGAGTGGGTCTGTGAAGGAGCATGAGGAAAAAGTCTAGTAAGGTTTGTTTGAGTAGGTCCAGGCACATAATGTGATGTTTTGGGGATGGATCACATGGCAGAACCCATTTCTAGTGGGTCCAATGGAAAAAAATCCAGTGTTACAACCAGTATGGTATATAGTGCCTTGAGCATCACTGTCTCTCAAAAAGCATAGAGTTGCCAGCACTGCCTCCGCAAATGCTGGCAGCTTTTGAGGGCAGTGCCTGCGAAAAGTGGACTTTAGGGAGCACAAGACATCACTTCTGGGGGAATTTCACCTAATCTCTATGATAAAAACCATGGAGACATGGGCAAATTACCAGAGCATCGCTATGGAGACCATTTTCAAGCCATTTTTTTCTCCCATTTCTCAATGTCTCAAGTGTAGGGTATTGGAGACAAGGGTGGACATTTACCCAATGCAGTGGGAAAATGGCAAGCCTACCCAAACAAAAACACCCTGATGGAAGGGTGGGATAAAAACAAATAGTTTTTTGACTAAATTTAAGGTTGGAGGCCAGCACAAAAGCTGTCTTTTGACACTGCATGTCTCTCCTGGCTTAAGTTGTAAAAGTCCCCTTGTGATGCATTTACACCCGGAAGCACTGCATTGCAATGGTCCTTTTCCCACTCAAACTCCCAGTTTGAGTGGTAAAAGGCCCGTTGCGATGTGGTGCTTCCAGGTGTAAACCAGAAGTGATGTGGGGCAGTGGGCAAGTGTGCCCGCCAACCCTCAGCTGGTCAGTGGGCAGCCAGATGGATTGGCGGGGGGTTGCCCACCACCACCTGGCACTTGGCAACACTACTGGCTGGGTGCACAGGTCAAGTCAATACATAGTGGGTAAGCAGCCCTGGCAGGGAATGCAGGTGCCACAGCAATTGTTGATGGCTGAAGACACAGCCCAGGTAGCAAGCACATGGGGAAGTAGAACTTCCCTTGGGACTTTCCTCAAAGTGCAAGCAATTGAAGAAGAAATATATGTGGATTTGTTCTCATTTCTAAACAGGGAGAATGAAAGCAGAGGGAAGGGAGAGGGAAAGGGCCAGCTAGGGAGGTCATTGACCCATATTCCCTTCAATCACCATGGGCATGCCCCTGAAGAGAGGGTGTTTGGTGGAATCCACGGTCAGCCCATCCCCAGACAATCCTTTAATGTTCTTCTTTGGCCAGGAAAGGCCACGGAAGAACAGCCAGACCACGTTTGCCAGATGTGGGGAGAGGAAGCAGGCTGAGAGGGGGGCATGGTGAGCTAGAACCGCCCTCCTTCCTGTCTGAGGCTTTTAGAAAAAGGAAGCTGGAGGGTGCTGTGGCCACGGACTCTGACCTTCCATCGGGGCAGTCTGACATCCACATTTTCTTTACAGTTTGGGGAGAATACCTGTAAGAAATGGACCCAAAGTCGTAATAGTTGTCTATATTAGCAAAACAAATGTGCCCGTTTTTTACCTGTTTTATATATGCACAGGTAAATAAAAATAACCATTTTCTTCAGAATGCAGTTTTTGGCTTTCTGTTTACTTTTTGCAATGGGAGATAAATCAGAGAGGCAATGCTTATATCATGCAGAAATATGCAAAAAATATCCTTCTCTATACATTTGCAATACTTTGTTTAGTGTCAAGTTTTTCTCACAGAAAGGCAGTATTAATTGCACCATCCTTTGATTTCCTTACAATAGTTCTCAACCTCCCCTTTAAAAACAAGAGCAAGAAACACAGCACAGAAACATGAGTTAATTACTGTCAAAGAAATGGTGGAAAACATTAGGAAAGAGATAGATCTATTAAGTTATTTTAGACTATCTCTCTTGTAGCTGGGTTAATTTGTAGTGCGTGCACATGCGCCTCATCCAGATTAGCCGTGAACATCTATTTGGACACTCTTCCAAATTCTAATTGGTTTTAGTGGTCAGTCAAAAGGCAATAGTCTTAATTCAATGCTGACATAGTTCCATTGAAATCAATAGAGTTGCACATGTGGGATGATACTCCGAATGGACGTTGAGGAGATACAGGCTGCCAACATTTACAAGACCCATAAGATTTTTATTTATTTATTTGCAATATAGTGAGTCACACAGTAATGAATGATTTTGACCAAAGTCTTACACTGGCAAAGATCTTCTCCCCCCAAACTAGAAACACATAATTTAAGATAAACCTTTTTTATTATTATAATTTTTTATTTTTATAAATTGGGGTACAGAAATAAAAAAGGGGTAAAAAAGAGGGTCAAGGGGGGATCAAGTAGGAAAAAAAATTCTGTGACCAAGCTACAATGTAATAATACATGCATACATACATCCTCAACTTTAAGTTCACCCAGATTCTAGTATTAAGTATTTATTTATAGTTCTTCTGAATTACATACTGAGGGGCAAAGAGATTCGGAGCACTTAGTTAGTAATTAATAATCAAATGATGCTTTATCTCTATATCAGCACAAAAAAGCAGGAGAACTTGAAACACACAAATATTTATTGTAAAGTTGTTGCCATTTCAACTTAAAATCGTCTATTGCCTTCTTTTTCATTAAATGTGTTAATTTTTACATCAAAGCAAAGTCAAATAATTTATTGATCCATTCAGCCATGTCTGGAGACTTGAAGGTTTTCCAATAAGTTGCATATAAGATTCTGGCGGCAGTAGTCGCATATTGAAAAAGTTCTTTATGTGTTGAGCTCACTTGAGGTGGTGTTATGCCCAGTAGCATGTATTTGAAGATAAACCTTTTGTCAGTCTAATCATACTACAGTAACTGAGATAATGGGTCTACCGGAATGTTTTTATTTCATACTTTCCAAGGTAACTTGGAATGTATAATACAGAAAGGAATACAGCCTCTAGTTTCCTCTGCAGATCTACTGATACATAATGCAGGTGTTCAGACACATACATGCCATAATGTGGTTTGCAAAGGCCTCTAAAAAGAGGTCCCTTTCCCTAGTTGCAAGAAACAGAATGTAGCACCTGAGAGCATCAATCCTTGGCTATTAAGAAGATAGCTATCAAAACTGGAATACCAAGTACTTTCATTTGAAACCGGGGCAAACACCACCGGTTCACCACCAACTAACTTTCTCATCCCAAGATCATGACACTGGTGATGTTATCTGGATATGCCTCCTCATTCTCCCTTTCTGTTAGCTCAGGAAATAGGCAAACATCTAAATATTTTAACTATTTATATGTTTAGGGGGTTAGACAGATTTATGGAGGCTAGATCCATCAATAGCTACTAGCCATGTCTGTGTGTGGTAAGTGCCATCAAGTCGCTTCCGACTCATGGCGGCCCTATGAATCAATGTCCTTCAAAACGTCCTATCCTTAACAGTCTTGCTCAGATCTTGCAAATTGAGGGCTGTGGCTTCCTTTATAGAGTCAATCCATCTCTTGTTGGGTCTTCATCTTTTCCTGCTACCTTCAACTTTTCCTAGCATGATTGTCTTTTCCAGTGACTCTTGTCTTCTCATAATGTGACCAGCCAAGTCTGGTAAAAGGAAAATCCATAATTCAGAGGCAGTAAGACTCTGATACTCAGTACTAGAAGGCCAAATCAGGGGAGGCCTTGGCCTCTGTGTCCTGTTTGTTTGCATCCAGAGCAACTGGTTGGCTGCTGTGTGAAACAGGATGCTGGACTGCCTGGACCTCTGGTCTGATCCATCTTCACTTAAAAGGATGAGTAAGTGATACGTCAGACCCACTACCAATCACAGTAGACAGTACTGAACTTGATAGACCAATGATCTGGTTCAGTAGAAGGCAGCTTTATGTGATCTGGCTTCTGAGTTTAAGCTCAGAAACCTACTGGCAAGTGGGGTTATGGCAGCCCAAAGGAGAAACAACAGCCAAGCAGCATTAACAGGAAGACCTTAAGGAAGATGGAATATTTAAAATAAATAATAGAATTTTCTTGCCCATAACACCTGTCAATGTGGTAGTCAGTACTAAGCACACAGTTTGGATTGGAAGAAGAAGAAAAAGAAGAGTTGGTTTCTATACCCTGATTTTCTCTACCTTGAAGGAGACTCAAACTGGCTTACAATTGCCTTGCCTTCCTCTCCCTACAACAGACACCTTGTGAGGAAGGTGGGGCTGAGAGAGTTCGGAGAGAACTGTGACTAGTCCAAGGTTGACCAGCAGGCTTCATGTGTATGAGTGGGGAAACCAGCCAGGCTAATCAGATCAAAGTCCGCCGCTCATGTGGGAAGCAGGGAATCAAACCTGGTTCTCCAGATTAGAGTCTACCACTCTTAACTACTACAGCATGCTGGCTCTCTTGTTAGTGTTATTAAACCCTTCCAATTTTTATCAACCAGACTGTGGAGGTAGTATTTCCAAATATCAATGACAGACTTATCTTACATCTGCACATATCTTGTACAAAAATATATATCTTATTTTTAACACAAAAAGACCAACTCTATAACCTTCCCCCTACCTGCCTATCAATACTGTTTCAGTGGTGAGTGAAAGGGTGCTGTTGGAGGAGGGGGGTATCGAAGATGCTTCTATTGTTTCTTTTCTCACAGGCTAGGAAAAGATAATTTAAGGTCAAGGTGTTTTTTTTAACCCATGTTATCATTTTCTCCGGGAATATTAACATAATCTATTTCTGCAAAGCAAAACTATCAGGGTAAGATGGTAAATGGAAGATTTTCGTCATAGAGCCATACCATCATTTCCTGACTTGTGTTTGCTAGCCCTCAGGGTGTTGGTTGTACACAGAGCAAACTCTAGCCTGGAGAAGCAAAGCTATAGTGTACATATATGTAATACACTGGGAGTGATAGGGTAGAGTAGCATTTCTAATATATACCTCAGGGCAACATCCTGCAATGAGAGTGGAATTGCCTTGCATCTGGAATTCCAGGAAAATCAAATAAGTTAGCTTTCTGTGGCCACAAAAATCTCATCTGTTTTGTTGTTCTTGATTCGATATCTTGCACGTATTTTATTTAAAATGATTTCAGGTACCCCAGAGTAGCTGAAAACCATTAAAAGTTTCAATACGATATTGAAAACTGATTGCAATTCAGTGCTGTGATGTTTGAATGTAAAAAAAAAAGGCGAGAGATTATTACACTGCATTTTTTCATACACGCTTCTGTGGTTATACTTGTTTGTTCCCATCATTGTATGTGTAGGGATTTTATTTTAATTGTAATTAATAGGTCCTTTTATTTACCAGTCACTGTGGGGGTTGCTGGGCTGGGGGGCACTGAGTTAATTGCAAATAAAACAGACTGAGCTTTCATGCAAACCTAGTACCTTGAAAATGATCATTAGCATGGAAATCTAAGTCTCGGGCTTTGCTATTTAAAACCGTCTTCCCAAACGCAATGTGAAATGGCAGTGCCATTATTTCTAAACAGCTCAGCAAGTTGCAGAGCAGAGCGCTGTAATGTTTTCAGGAGAACGGTCTCGTTGGCAGTAAAAAAAATTACAATTATTATTTGCACAGTGTGCTAATAATGCTTGCTATGTACAGTGTGGTATTGCTTACAGGGAGCTCACAGGGCACTTTGAAATAATAAAGGGTTTTGAATGCAGCTGAATAACACAGCTACTCTCTGGAATATGTGCTTTGAGACTCCCTAGGACCACCCATGTTGGCTGGACCTCAACTTATCCTGACCAGTTCATTTTTCCTAAGGCCCAAATCTTCCCACAGTAGACAGGTTTTCTGTCCTTACCTGTGCATATTTATTTTTCTCACCTGCTTCTGCCTGTCTCAGACTGCAGGGGCTGGTCCACTTTTCCCACTCCCCCACAGATATTTTCAAAAAATGTTGGTTTTTGACAGTCTGTGGCTGCGATCCTGAAGGAGAGGGCTGAAGCTCTTTAGGATTTGGCATGACCCCCACACCGGCATAGGTGCCACCTTATAAGGGAATAAAGTGGCACTTATGCCGGCGCAGGGGCAAATATGCCGGTGCCTGGAAGCCAGGCTGCTGCGTGGGGCTCTGCCACGGGCACTGCTACACTGGCAGCAAAGTCCCAGAAGTGGGAGCCTGTGCTGGTGTGTGGGGGCATTCCCAAGATTTTCTTGGGAGCAGAGCTGCCTTTAGGCAGCTTCCAAAGCCCGAGAACGTCCCCTTACTGCGGCACTGCTATGTCACCTTTTTTGGTGATGTAGCTTCACTGTTTGCTATGGGGGCATTTCCCCTTTTTTACTTTTTAAACTGCTTTTCTTTTATTTTAGGCTGGGAAGCCTTTGTGGAGGCAGCATGGCTGCGCCTCTCCTGCCCGCCGTGGATCTACCTCCCCCCCAGGAATGGGCTGTCCATTCCTTTCTTAGAATCTCTCAACACAAATTTGAAATGCGAAACCTGCCACTGGGCAGAACTTCAATTCACCTAGACATGATCTGGTTTTACTTGGCTTGATCTGGTATTACTTGGCTTGAATTGGCTAAGTTGTGCCATGTAAGGTTGGGACTGGTTCTTGAGAGAGTAGATACCTTTTGTGACAGAACTTCCCCATGTGAGAAGATGCCATCGAAGATGCCCCATGTGAGAAGATGCCATCGAAAGATAGGACAAAACACTGCTGCCTGGACCTTGGTGGACTTCATTTTTCTGTTTATCCTTCTATCCCATTTTTATCCTACCCTTCCTCCAAAGAGCTTAGAGCAATATATGTATGATGAAGTTACAAAGTTTGCCTAAATGCATCTTCCTTCCATCTCACACTTGAGCTACAGAGATTTATTTTATAAATATAATGTTATATTTTATATAATTATATATATTAAAGAAGAGTTGGTTTTTATATGCCAACTTTCTCTTCCACTTAAGGGAGAATCAAATCGGCTTACAATCACCTTCCCTTCCCCTCCCCACAACAGACACCTTGTGAGGTAGGTGGGGCTGAGTTGTGACTAGCCCAAGGTCACCCAGCTGGCCTCATATGGTGAACCAACCCTGTTCACCAGATGAGCATCCACTGCTCATATGGAGGATTGGGGAATCAAACCCAGTTCTCCAGATCAGAGTCCATTGCTCCAAACCACTGCTCTCTTAACCACTACACCACACTGGCTGTGATGGAAGTGGTTTGTGCTCATCTTGGCTACCCTGTAAATAGGTATACTTTGTTCCACCCTAGAACAAACTCTAGAAAAAGCATTCTGCATATTTCTAGCATGTTGGAGGAAAGTTGGTTATGGTAAGTGCCTATTGGCTAGTATAGGTGATGCTGCCAACATATCCTTTTCCCCATTCGTATAACAATGTTGAGGCAATGTTTTTTTTTTTTAAGTGTTTGTGATTTTTTTTTTGGTAAGGTGAAGAATGAAATAAAAACGTATGCTTAAAAATAATAGATAGTGTATTATCCACCCAAATCATGAAGGACGATCCAAGCCTGGGAGCTAATCCAGTATTGACCTTGTAGGACCTATAAGTATGGAAGGCAAGTTACAAAACCAAAGTTCTCACTGTGGGAGAAGAATCTGCCATTACCATTGTAAAGAACATTGCATCTATCTTTGTCTAGAGGAACATTACTTGTAGGGTTGCCAGGTCCTCCCTGGACACTGGCAGGGGATGGAGGGATAGAGTGGCCAGATCCAAGTTGGGAAACTTGTGGTGATTTGGGGATGGTATACGGGAAGGACAGTGTGGTACAATGCCACGGAGCCCACTTGCCAAAGCATCCATTTTCTCCAGGGGAACAGATCTCTGTGGTCTGGAGATGAGCTTTAATTCCAGAGGATCCCTAGATCCCACCTAGAGACTGGCATCCCTAATTACTTGTTGACCTTGGTATCAAACCCTTTACTTCTTTTTCAAGCCAGGGCATCTTGTGGGAAGCTATTACATTCTTATTACAACCAGAATCATGGACAGCCACAATAACTACCTTTGCTACACCACTATGCCTTATTGGATTTGCTGGCTATATGATTACACTGTTTAACCTTGTTTATTGAGATCAATGAGTTCTGCAGAATGCCTCATAATTGCATGTTTGATTTTTATAAAGATCTAATTAATCACTATATAAATTATCCCAGGGGTAACTTTCTCCCAAGGCTTTTCTTCTAGATTCACTTTACTTTGAGATTTTGCACTGAGGTGCCCTTCCCCAATAACAGATTCTTATTATGATGTCCACTGTCGAAGAAGAAGAAGAAGAATTGTTTTTTTATATGCTGACTTTCTCTACCACTTAAGGAAGAATCATACCGGCTTACAATCACCTTCCCACAACAGACACCCTGTGAGGTAGATGGGGCTGAGAAAGTGTGACTAGCCCAAGGTCATTCAGCTGGCTTCATGTATAGGTTCACCAGATTAGCATCCACCACTCAAGTGGAGCAATGGGGAATCAAACCTGGTTCTCCAGATCAGAGTCCACCGCTCCAAACCACCTTTCTTAACCACTACACCATACTGGCTACATCATGCCGGGTATGATCCAGCCCAGTCCTGTTGTTTCAGTGGCTCTTAGCCTTAGGATTGCAGCCTTGCTAGGAGTTCCATGTTCTTTCCATTTTTGTAGCTGGCACTCATGCTGGCAAATTCCTTTGAAGTCCAGCGCTCATGTTAAGCTTGCCTCTGCTTGAAGCTGTGATGACAAACCTTCTTCCAACATGCTTAATAAGTGGCAGAATATTACTAGCCACACATGTTTGTTATGATAATATTAACTGCACAAATTCTTTTACTAATGATTGCTCAGCTTTTCCATAAATCAGTGGAGCTTTTGAAAGCCGACAAAAGCTCAACCCAATGACAAGTACTACCTCCCATCTGATATTTCAATGTGTACAGATTATCTCTGGACACATATGCATGTGCAAAAATATCAAATGGATTTAAATCTGTACACTTTTTTTAAAAAAGGGAAGATGGAATGAAACGCACTATGGCTTTCAATTGCTTTCAATAACAGTAAAAGCTTTTTTTTAAAAAAAACCCAATTTGCATAATGTTTCATAAACATGTAGAAAGATTAACCTTTGTGGTTAATTTATTCATTAGCAGTAAAAATTCAAAGCACCTCTTATGAGGAAATAATGTCTTGCTGTTAAATTACACGGAAACAAAGCAATTGGGACAGGCTTGCCTAAGTTTGCCCTGTGTCAGAGCACTAAAGAGGAAAGGAGAATAAAGCTTCCCCAGTTAGCACAGCCTTGATTAAATGACCTGTTTGTGAACAATTAGCAGAATTATAAGAAGATTAGGTGAAGTATTAATTAGTGACGGGTTAAAACAAGGGTTGCCAGGAGCAGATACCTTTGAAAACTGAGAGACAGTCTTGAGAGGACATGAGGAAAGAGATTATTTGTCTCTCTCTCTCTCTCTCTCTCTCTCTCTCTCTCTTTCTCTCTCTCTCTCTCTCTCTCTCTCTCTCTCTCTCTCTCTCTCTCTCTCTCTCTTTTTTTTTTAAAAAGATATAGGCTCATAGAATCATAGAGTTGGGAGAGGTCATACAGGTTATCTAGTCCAACCCCCTGCTCGATGCAGGATCAGCCTAGAGCACCCCTGACAAGTGTCCGTCCAACTGCTGCTTGAATCCTAAGCCTTGTTCTCGGTTGTGCGGTGCCCTTTTCCATTGCAGAGTGTGTCCCTCTGGCATTAGGCACTTCTTCTCCTGCAAAAGCAGTGTCTTTCAGTGAGCCCAAAGGCGCCTAATGCTGAGGAACCTGATCCACAGCTGAAGACAGTGGCCACCATGGACAAAGGAGAGAACAAGCAGAAAGCAAGCAAAGAATCCAAGCCAATGGGGCCAGGTGCTTAGCAATGCAGTCCTAACCATACTTGCACCTTTCTAAGTCTGTCAGAGTAACTCTGCTCAGTATCGTACTGCAACACTTCTAACTATAGGAAGAATCAGACATCAGTCTCACCAGCTTTTAGGAACACAACATACCAAACTTCAGAGAGGAGGAGGATTGCAGGATAGGTTCACAGACCATTTTCTCCTACTCTTTGATATATTAAAGATTAAATTGTAAGTATGTAAATTAAAATATGTACGTTGCACTTAAAAATAAAACATGTTCAAAATGGTTTATCGGATTATTATTTTTTAAATTTTAATTTCTTTTTAATGTATACCCTGCCCTTTCCCGGCAACGCCAGGCTCAGGACAGCTTCCAACAATAACTCACAATGTATTACAATATAAATGTAGGATTAAAACATACAGTTTTAAACCAATTGTCCAATTAAGATTAATTAACAAGATGGCATCCTAACTCCATAACCGCTTCTTAGAAATGACAAGAATATCCTCGATGGTGAGGATGGTCTATGGTGATACTTAGGAGACCAACATCGACCCAGAAAGTCCCAGGTCCTCCAAGGAATAGAGACAGGAAGAGGGAACAAGGAGAAGGGGAAAAGGACAAAGAAGGGAAGGGAAAAAAGGGAAGGAAAAGGAAGGAAAGAACAACGAGGGAAGAGAAAGGAAGGGAAGCGGTTTATTGGATTATTGAACCTGTAAGAATAAAGTCAATCTAATTAATAGGGTTCCAGGTGCCTGCTGGTGACGGGCAAACCCCCGGCAATGGAGCCCTCTGTTTAGAACCGGAAGTTCCGCCTCACTAGGGCCTTATACCTCTTAGTTTGAGTGGTAAAGGGCCGCTTTACCACTTAAACAAAGAGGTATAAAGCCCCTTGCGAGGTGGCACTTCCGGTTCTAAACCAGAAGTGACGTGTGTGCATTGGTGCCCGCACACGTGCTTACAAGCAAAAGCTTCCTGCTGGAGGAGAAGAGGGACCTGGCAACCCTACTAATTAAACGTATCAACTAAAAGTATGGTTAATATAATCACAACAACATTTTCACTCTGCTCTGTTCTCAGATGTGTTCTGTTTGGTAGTAGAGATAAATTTGTTCAAGTACTAGGCTTTGTATTCCCAAATGATGGCTTCCATCTTTTTTTTTTTACTTCTTCCCAGAAGGCCAATGGTACCATCTGATACAGGCACTGTTCTATGTCTGCATACATGCTCAATCATTCTACACAGGAGAAAGAGACCTTCAGATCTGGAGAATTTGAAAGCTTGTTTACTGATATGTGCTATTTCGGTTGGTCCCCATAAAAAATGTCACGTGGCTTTTGCTGTGGGCTTTGCTTTGGGCCAGTGTGGCTACTTACAGCCTCAAATGAACAGCAATGATCAATCTCCTCAGAATATTTCCACAGGGGGAAGGATACATTTAGGGTTGTCGATTCGGTTCGTCCCAAACCAAAAAACAGCCAAATTTCCCCCGATTCGGCGGTTTTGAGTTCGGGACGAACCGAACTCAAAAAAAGGCGGGAAACGGGGGAGCCGAATTTGCCGACTTCGGGGTGTTCGGTGAATAAATTTGGCAGATTCAGGGGTTCGCCCCCCTGCGCACCTTCAGGGGGCTTCCCTGAAGGCGCACGGGGGGGCCTTTAAACAGATCTGCACCTTCCAGCTGGAAGGCGCAGATCTGTTTAAAGAGCCCCCTGCGCGCCTTCATGGAAGCCCCGTGAAGGCCCGCGGGGGGGACAAATTTCCCCCCAAACTCCGGATCTCGCGCCGAAGTTCGCGGATCCAAAGTGGGGGAGTTCGGACTTCGGCATGTCCCGAATTTAAACGGGCCGAATTTTGCCAAAGCTGAACTTTTCTGAATTTTTTTTCAACAGCCCTAGATACATTTATTGAGTGCATATTTCTTACCTCTCCCCTCCTGTGGCAGTGCATACGTGCATGAGCCCAGGAGGCACAAGACTGCCATTGAATGTTTGCTTCAAATTCCTCATGCCTTTGTTCAATACTTACACAGACTTTAAGGCAGAAAGAGGCCCTGTGAGGTGTTTATTAATCAGGGATGCTACTGAACTACACAGGAGGGATCGGAAAGCATTTCTCATTTTGTCAGTTCCACGTGAACTTCAGTGGTTCAAATGGGTTCACTTAATGTGAGGGATGAAACCGTAGATGCCAAACCTCTTCAGTTTATGGATGGTGGGGGCGGGGGGACGGCTCTGTATTCAAGCCTATTTTTCAGGCTTTTCAAGTAGCCCTTTTTTCTAACTTCAGCCTGCTGGCTAGTGGCTAAGTATGCTGTGATGCTGTGAACCTGGCACTTGCCAGGTGACCTTTCCTCAATCAAATGTAAAGTGAGCTCCTGTACAGTGTCAATGGTCATAGTCAAAGTTCCTCTCAAGCCACTTATTCTACAGGACCAGGTTGTTGCAGTCTCAGTTGTCAAACCTCTGAACTGCTTGCTGTGGTCATAACTAAAGTTGCTAACCTCCAGGTAACAGAAAAAGATATCCCGCTAGTACAAGTGATCTTCAGCCGATAGAGATCAGTTCACCTGGAGAAAATGGCCGCTTTGGCAATTGGATTCTATGGCATTGAAGTCCCCCCTCCCCAAACTCTGTCCTCTGCAGTCTCTACCCAAAAAACCTCCTGCCGATGGCAAAGAGGGACCTGGCAACCCTAAGTCATAACTGTTTTTGTTTTGTTTTTGTTGTTGTTTTAGTTTGAAATTGGTGCTCTTACACCATTATGCATATTCTTGGTGTCATCATGGCATAATAACGTGAATTGGCTCAACCTGGGGGGGGGGGAGGTATGCCAAAAACTGACAGGCTCCTCAGACACAAAAAAATATCCTAAAAGAACCAAATTCATGAATTCCTAGTTCACATCATGACTAGTTAGACAAGAAAACTTCAATTTTGAATTAACTTTTTAATGTGTGAATTGAACCGGTACATTGTCATTTTTGTGCCATTTTCTCTTTCCTCATGGTGAATATTCCATTAAACGTATGCAATTTTCAATGTTACACTTGCACCAATTGTACACAAATGGTGCATAAGTAGTGTATGACATATATATAGTGTTAAAAACTCCATTAAAAGCACCATTTAATTGGAATCATCACTAATGAAAAGAGGTGAAATAATGACAACATGAAGAAAGAAAGAAAGAAAGAAAGAAAGAAAGAAAGAAAGAAAGAAAGAAAGAAAGAAAGAAAGAAAGAAAGAAAGAAAGAAAGAAAGAAAGAAAGAAAGAAAGAAAGAAAGAAAGAAAAAGATTTATTACCCCCTTATTGATCATACACAGAACTGTGTAACAAAGAATGATCAGGTGGTAGTTCTCAATCTTCTGGTAAAAGCAGGGCATTAGAAGGCAAAAGTCATTACTGTTAAGAAAGAATGGTAGTTAAAACTCTTAAAAATCATTAAAACTGTAAAGCTGAATGCTAACTGTGTATAATGCACAAATAAAAAATGCTAGGTGCCAGAATGGTGTGTTTGATTAATGGGTTCCTGTCATAAATTACATTAACCAAGGAGCTACAAGGACAGATGATACAAAAAAATTATTAACTTTGTGTTGAAGCATAAAATTATGACAGGCAATGCTGAATCTAAATAATTGTGTGTGTATGTGTGTTTATTCGTTTATATGTTCTTATATGTATCCATAACTGTACTGATAATTGTAAGTAAAACTGTAAGTAAAAATGATATTTTTATTTTTAAAAAGAGGGGAAAAGAATGTTTTATTGACTTGCTTTGGGACTGGAGAAAGCCTCAAAAAGCCCTGTAAAATGCAAATATCTCAATATTAAAAAAAAGAATCCACCAAAAAAAAAAAAAAAACCCTGCAAACCTGACACAAACGTGTTTTGATCGGGTCCCTGCAACCATGCAGCTGTGTATTTGCCCAAGATGGGAGAGTCAGAGAAAACAGGAACTTGGGTCTCAGTGGGAAAACCAGACCATTTGGCCTGCCGGCCAATGGGACCTGATAGATGTGCATCATTAACCTCCATTGGGGGAGAGAGGGACAAGGGCTACGTGCCAGAGTGCCTCATTGGCACAGAGCTGAGCATCTCCGATGAGGGGCAGCAGGATTCCTAACCCTGCATTGCAAGGGGGGAGGTTTTCACCTAAGCAGGCAGAAGTTTTAAAAGGTGAATTCTTCCTTTGTTCTGGGTTCAACTACTTTGCCCAGATGCGGGGACAGGTGGTCCTCATTCTTGTCTACAACAGCATAGCAGTGAGGATGAGGACGTGTTTGCTTCACCTAAGGTAAACCGTCTTGTAATTCAATGTAGTTAGATTATTATTTTCCTTTTATTTCCTTAGATAGGTATTCTCCTACTATGCTAGCTATATCCATGTATGTGCTCTAGTTTAATCTTTAGTAACAAAGCTTCTTCATTGTTTAATAGGGTTGCCAGCCTCCAAGTAGTAGTTGGAGATGCCCTGCTATTACAACTGATCTCCAGCCGATATAGATCAGTTCACCTGGAGAAAATGGCAGCTTTGGCAATTGGATTCTATGGCATTGAAGTTCCTTCCCTCCCTAAACCCTGCCCTCCTCAGGCTCCACCCCCAAAATCTCCCACCGGTGGCCAAGAGGGACCTGGCAACCCTATTATTTAAGAAAGCAGGCTGTGTCTGAAATCCCATCCACATGCTGGATGGGACACACACACGCACAGAGGGAGCTAAAGTAATTGGAAGCTCTGCCCTTTGTACTGGCTCAGGGGCAGCCTTACCAGGGTACCGCAAGGCACTGGTTACTTGAGAGGCTTTGTTTTATATCTTGGGGTGGTGGCAAGAAGAAGGAACACAGTTTTTCACGAAGGCAACATGCATGTGAGAACACAAAGACCCGGGGTGGGATTTTGACAAAACCAACCCCAGCAAAGAATGAACTTTTAAAAAGCAACAAAAACTCTTAAAACTGACAGAGTCTTACGTAAAGCAGCCTGGCCAACCAATACCAAGCCCCAGGAGACACAGAAACATGTGGCAGGGAGAGGAATTAAACAGTCCTTAGAGACAGCAAATAATGGCTCCCAATATTCCTGGTTAAGCTGAATATTTCTGGGATTTTTCAGGAGCCATTGGTCATTTATGCATGGGAGGTTTTGCCTTGGATTTGCCACTCTTTAGATGCACGTTTTCCCCATCCGAATTCTCAAAACTCAACAATAAGCCCCCATGCAGAGTTCTGAGAATTTGGATGGGGAAAATGTGCCTCTAGAGAGCAGCAAATCCAAGGCAAAACCTTCCATGCATAAATGGCCATTTTTTGGTATCCCATAAAATCCTGGATATATTTGGGAGACCCAAATTTGGGATATATTTGGGAGACCTGGATATATTTGGGAGACCCAAATATATCCGGAAAATCCTGGTAAGGTGTTTTCCAGATATATATTCACCTTTGTTATATCCCAGCACACATCCCTATTTAGTGGTGGGGTACACAAAATACAGAAGGAAACTCTGACTAGTGCTGACAAAATAAACTTTTCACAGGACCTTCTAACATAATGTTGCTGACATGCGTGAGTTCAGCAAAAGCCTGTCATATTATTGATGCTGCTTGTCATTGTAAGGGGCAGCTTCCCCCATTGAGTTTGACAATGACTCATAAAACACGTCTGCTCTTGGGATCCTCTCTGGGGTGTGAATACTTCATTGATGCAGCTCAGACTTTTCTCATCCAGGGCTCGAATTGCATTTTCATTCTGCAAGGGGAAGCTTTGGGCATTTCTGACATTTCTGTTGACGCTGGCCAGGCATACAGATTCTTTTTCTCCCCTCCGGCACTCACTGACAAAAATGAGAATGGAGCGACACTGTTCACACAGACTGTCAGTGGCTCACAGTGAGATGGGCAAGCAGATCCTGTCATCTTTACATGGGGAGGGTCACCCCAAAAAATGCTGGACAAAGTACCAGAACATGAAAGGAAAAGGGGGTCCAGCGCTGGGATCTATTTTCAAAGACATTTCAAGGGAGCTAGATTCTGCCTACATTTAGATTCTGCCTACATGCGGACAGTACTAGAAAGCTTTCCTAGTTAACTAAATGTTTTTCCTAATTAAAACAAATCCCCCATATACACATGGAAAATATCTTTATTTGAGTGGCAAATCCCACATGATAACAGCTGATAGATATTCAATTTTCCAGCTATGGCTATCCAGAATGTCTTCGCAAGGCTAAACAAGCCAGCCTCAGGTGCTGTGTTAGTCACAATAGGTACTAAAGACTTATGCAGCTCCCCCCCCCCACTTTTGAAAAGTCCTTTCATGGCCTCTCTTATTTCCATGTTTTGAGTCTTTCCTAGTGGGTCACGCATACTGGCTAGTTACGTAACAACCAACCGCTTATTACCTTGCAAGAGCTTCAGCATATGCTCATTGTGTTCATCCTCTGCCAGGATAATGGATGGTTAGGTTGCTGTTGTTGTTGTTGTTGTTGTTGTTAACTTCATTTTAGGGTTGCCAGCTCCAGGTTGGAAAATACCTGGAGATTTTTGAAGCAGAGCCTGAGGAGGTTGGGGTTTAGGGAGGGGAGGGACTTCAATGCCATAGAGTCCAGTTGCCAAAGCGGACATTTTCTCCTGGTGACCTGATCTCTATCGGCTGGAGATCCATTGTAATAGCAGGAGATCTCCAGCTAGTACCTTGAGGTTGGCAACCCTACTTCATTTGTGTCTTGCCTTTCTCCCCAATGGGAAAGCAAATCAGCCAGAAGTACTGTTCTCCTTTTGATCTTGCATGATGGTAATCCTCAATGACTTGCCAAGGCGTGTGTGTGTGAGGCAGACTGCTGCTGAGAATGTTCAAGGATCATTAGATCACCAAGTTCTTCAACCCACCTTCCTCAGAATAACCAAAATGGCTGAATGATGAGATGCTATGTAGTATGTCTTGGCAGGAAATAAAATGATACCAATGATTATTCCTACTCCTTGTCATTACCTAACAGAAGTATTCCTTCTTATGGCTCATGGGCAAGAGTAGATTTTATAGGTGGGATCCATTGCAATGTTTCCATGTTCAGAAGGATTTCTATGACTTTCTCCTTCCCGTCCTACTGCAGTTTTGTACCTGGGGGCACCCTGTCTCCCAGCAGCAACATTTCAGGAGGCATTTTGGGCTGTAACAGGAATGGAAAGGCAAGAAATTCATTCAGTTTCTACAAAACACTCCTGTAAATGGTGTCCATGGAATTAAAATAAGCTGTGCCTTCGCTGCACAGGTTAGAAAGATATTGCTCTGATTTCTCATTTTGAATGCAAGTCCAAGAGATATTAATAATCTTTCACATTGCTTTTATACTTCTTTTCTTATTAGAAAATTCAAATGCAAAATGAATTGCACTAGCCATAGCAATAATCTAATGAGAGTGTGTAAAAATAGAATGTTAAAAGATCTTTTTCTTTCTTTCTTTTCTTTGGGTATAAACATACACTATTCAGTAAGAGTGAAAGATCCAAGGACATGATTTAACTACTCGGTTTTCCTGATAGTAAGGAAATTTTGATTAATGAATGTACAGCTCCCATTTCTCAAAGTAAAAAGATCCAGAGAATGAATCAATCAATCAGTTTAAGGAGCAGAAAATTCAACTAACCATAGTGTCCTGTTCTAAGGTATTCATTTTTGGTTTCAGTTTTATTTTGCCTTTTATCTCAGCCATCAGAACTTTTTTTATTCAGAGCCTATAAGGACAAATATTGCCTCTTTGATCATGGAAGTGCCATCCTAACCAGAGTTACACCCTTCTAAGCCCATTGACCTCAATAGATTTAGAGGGACATAACTCTAGTTAGGATGGCACTGTGGAGTGTTCAAGGAATGTTTATTTATTTGTTGATTTTTCTGTATTTATAGTCCCCTTTCTCACTGGGACTCAACGAATAAATTGATAACATTCCATGTGAAGAAGGTTGACATAATAATTATCAGGAGACATCGAATGAGCAACGTACAATGACCAAAATCTGAATGTGTATATCATATTAGGCATGATACAGAATATTAATATATAATGAAGAAAATTGGTATATCAAAAGAACAATGTGGCAACAACAAGGTAATGTGTGCAACAAACTGATAATACGTCCTAGGTACAGAGATATAATCCATAAGATTATAAGATATAATTAAGATCATACACTGAGTGCAAGGAGTGCAAAATTTGTTACATCCTTAATCAAATTTTGCACTCCTTGCACTCAGTGTATGATCTTAATTTGCTTATAGGGTTGTGCAAAAAAAAAAAAAAAACCTCAGTAAATTTCTGATTTGAGTTTAATATTTGGCTTTAATTAAGCCCGAAAGAAGCCAAAAAGGCCTTTTTCGGGTTTATTTTCGGTTCAGGTTTATCAATATCCCTAACCCTATTTGCTTATAACACTCTCCTGCCAATAAAAGGTGACTGCAACTGCCACAGAAATCCTCTCTGGGCTGAGGGGTTCATCTGAACTAAAAAGGAATTCCTCCTGCCTTCTCCAACCGAACTAATGTTGCTGCTGCTGTATAGTGGTGGGTGGTGGCAGCAAGCCAGCCATCACCAGCCAACCGTCTGGGCAAGATGTTCCTTCTTCTTGTAAAATAGTACCTTTCCTGCTGTACTGGCTGAAGTACTTGGTGACTATGGGGAAGTGTATTCCTTATATGAGAATTCAGATTTCCTGAGAAGTACATTTTCCTCAGTCCACCCAGCACTTGCATTCAGACTTATTGCCTTGGAACATGAAGGTTCAAATTAATCATTATGCCTAATAGCCATTGAGTGATCTGTTCTGCATATTGAGTCAGCTTGAATTATCTGTTTTATTTTGTGTCATTTAATTCTGGTTTTGCTACTCTTAGTCCAAAGAAAAAAGCAATATCAAGAAAGAGCTTGCAACATTTTATCAGTGCAGAGACTCTGTCTTCACAACCATTGATGGATGGGGGATACACATCTGGGTAACACTGTGTGTGGACATGTTATAGGGGATGGGTGAGCTGTAAACTGAATATGAGCAGTCAGTGTGATGTGGTGGCAAAAAAGGCTAATGCAATCTTGGGGTGTATCAACAGGAGCATAACATCCAAATCACAAGATGTCATAGCTCGCTGTATACTGCATTTGTCAGGCCATACCTGGAGTACTGTGTGCAGTTCTGGAGGCCTCACTTCAAAAAGGTTGCAAACAAAATGGAGAGGGTGCAGAGGAGAGGGACGAGGATACCAAGCCCTATGAGGAAAGGCTGAAAGACTTGGGAATGTCTGTCTGGAAAAGAGGAAGTTGAGGGGAGACATGATTGCTATCTTTAAGTATTTGAAAGGCTGTCACCTAGAGAAGGGCAGGGAGCTGTTCCTGTCTGCAGCAGAGACTAGGACTCACAAAAAAAAAAACATGCTTTTTTTTTTTAAAGCATCAATAAGCATGTGGACAGGAATGAGCCTGTGGATATTGTGTATTTGGATTTCCAAAAAGCTTTTGACAAAGTCCCCCACCAAAGACTGCTAAGCAAACTTCATAGTCATGGGATAAGCGGACAAGTCCTCTTATGGATTGAGAGTTGGCTGAAAAATAGGAAGCAGAGAGTAGGAATCAATGGTCAGTTCTCCCAATGGCAGGATGTGAGCAGTGGGGTGCCTCAGGAATCTGTGTTGGGACCTTTTTCAACTTGTTCATCAATTACCTGGAGTTGGGGTTAAACAGTGAAGTAGCCAAGTTTGCAGATGACACCAAATTATTTAGGGTGGTTAAAACAAAATCGGACTGTGAAGAGCTCCAGAAGGATCTCTGCATACTGGAAGAATGGGCATTAAAATGGCAAATGAGATTTAATGTGAGTAAGTGTAAAGTGATGAATATTGGGCAAAAAATCCCAGCTTTACATATACACTGATGGGATCTGTGCTGGCAGCGACAGACCAAAAAAGGGATCTTGGGGTGGTAGTGGATAGCTCAATGAAGATGTCAACCCAGTGTCCAGCTGCTGTAAAAAAGGCAAATTCCATGCTGGCCATAATTAGACGAGGAATAGAGAATAAAACTGCTGATATCATACTGCCCTTGTACAAGACCACACTTGGAATACTGTGTACAGTTCTGGTCACCACACCTAAAAAAGGATATTACAGAGCTTGAGAAGGTGCAGAAAAGAGCAACCAAAATGATTAGGGGACTAGAGCAACTGTCCTATGGGGAGCGGTTAAGACACTTAGGGCTGTTTAGCTTGGAAAGAAGGCGGCTAATGGGAGACATGATAGAGGTCTATAAAATTATGCATGGTTTGGAGAGAGTGGCAGGGAGAAGTTTTTCTCCCTCTCCCATAATACTAGAACACGGGGTCATCTGCTAAAGCTGGAGGGTGAGAGATTCAAAACAGATAAAATGAAGTATTTTTTCACACAACACATAGTTAAATTGTGGAACTCCCTGCCCCAGGATGTGGTGATGGCTGCCAGCTTGGAGGGCTTTAAGAGGGGAGTGGACATATTCATGGAGGAGAGGGGTATTCATGGCTGTTAGTTAGAATGGATACTAGTCATGCTGCATACCTATTCTCTCTAGTATCAGAGGAGCATGCCTATTATTTTGGGTGCGGTGGAACACAGGCAGGATGGTGCTGCTGCATTCGTCTTGTTTGTGGCTTCCTGGAGGCACCTGGTTGGCCACTGTGTGAACAGACTGCTGGACTTGATGGGCCTTGGTCTGATCCAGCAGGGCCTTTCTTATGTTCTTATGTTCTTAATAATGGGTATAAATTACAGGTGGAAAGGTTCCAGCTGGACATTAGGGAATTTTTTTTAATAGTGAAAGTAGTTCAGCAGTGAAATCAGCTGTCTAGGTAGGGGGTGAGCTCCCATTCTCAGGCAGACTTCAAGCAGCGGCTAGATGAACACTTGTAAGGGATACTCTAGGCTGATCTGGATTGAGCAGGGGGTTGGACTAGATGGCCTGTATGACCCAACTCTCTGATTCTATGATTCAATATACTCCATGAATGAGGCAGAATAACTTTCTCCAACAAGAAACAGAACTAGGGATAATTCTGAAAATGTCCTAAACTAAGAGTATCCCTAGATTTTAGAGATCTAAATCATATCACCCCCCAAGAACTGATATTTTAGGAATCCCCCCATTGTTTCCTTTTCTATTTCCATATTTTATAGAGTCCACTGTGTATGTGAAATCACATTATCACATTAGTTTATTTGCATCATTCCTCTCTCACATACACACACACATGACTGGTGCGCACTTGATTAAACATTGCAAAATGGAAATGAGGATGTGATCTGAAATATGGTTATGTCAAGATTATTTATTGTGCTTTGTACTCATGCACACGGGCACATATATATGCCTTATTAAAACACTACGATGAGAGAATTTTGATGCAACCGTATATGCAACATTATTGGGTTGGATCAAGCAGTGGTATAGTGGTTAAGAGCGGTGGTTTGGAGCGGTGGAGTCTGATCTGGAGAACCGGGTTTGATTCCCCACTCCTCCACATAAGCGGTAGAGGCTAATCTGGTGAACCGGATTTGTTTCCCCACTCCTACACATGAAGCCAGCTGGGTGTCCTTGGGCTAGTCACAGCTCTCTTAGAGCTCTCTCAGCCCCACCTTCCTCACAGGGTATCTGTTGTGGGGAGGGAAAGGGAAAGTGATTGTAAGCCGGTTTGATTCAGCCTTAAGTGGTAGAGAAAGTCGGCATATAAAAACCAACTCTTCTTCTAAATTAGAAATTTTTCTACTTAAGAGGAAGTTAGGAGGAGTGGGAGAGAATTAAATCATGGCACAAAGTGACAGACTAGCGAAAATCTGCTCACCCCTGAAGCAAAGATAGGAAGAAGCTCAGAGAGGGTAAGACTGATGGGTTTGCACCACCATTCAGTTTACTGGTATGTTCATGTGACAGTCCAGTGGTTGAGAAATGTGGTTGAGGAACTCTCTGTGAACCTCCTCCCCCCTTTTCACGTGTCTCAAGCCATTCATTTGGCTTCTGCAATTTCTGCAAGCATTGCTTACATAGTTTCATATCTTCACAATCATAGAGACTAGAAACACAGCTGGTATCGAGGGTATTGAGGGTGCCAATTGATGCAATGGGGCTGTATTTAGAGAGTTTTTTTCTTCTCTGATGTGACATGAGAATTTTAATAAAATGCCAGCTGGAGACTGGGTGGAGTGGGGACATGGAGGGGCAGCTATTTGCAATGGCATGACATCACTTCAGTGAAAAGCCTGGAAGTGTCATCACTCATCTCTAGGAACCTCCAGAAATGCAGTTTTTTTGAGGATTCCTAGAAAGGACTGGTGTCAATTCTGGGGTTTCCCTGGAAGGAACGTCACACCGCAGGCTTAAGCAGCCATTGTTTTTAAATATTCCTCCCACCACTGCTCTGAGCATTGACAGGAAATGGAACCTGGGAATGGGGAATCTCCTACCCCCCCCCAATGGGGGACTGACAACCCTCCTTGTATCCTACCACTTTGTTTGGCAAGAGGGAGGCTCCTTAAGCTAGAAGAAGGCTTCATACTTTGGTGAGCAGAGTGAAAGGATGATGTATATATATTTATATATATGCAAGTCAAGATTCTGAAGCAGTGGATTTCTGTACCCAAATCCTACATTTTGTATTCTCCATTCTATTTCTCCACTGCTCTTGCCTTCCCACAACAGACACACAGTTCTTTCTGTAATCCAAATCCATCTGCAACTCTTGATTGTCTGCATGGCTGAGATAATAATTCTTTTCAATTATGTTGCAAAGGCAAATGTGCGCAGACAAGTGACTATCACCAAACTACCCCCAAACTGAGGGCTGAACTTTTCCTTGCCTGTCATTACATTTTCCTTGCTATAGATTAGAAAGCAATCAACATGTAGCCAATAGAAAACTATGTTTACCAAATAATTAAATGAATTTCCTGGTGATAAGAATTGAGCAGTATTTTAATAACCTGCTGGATATTGTAACTCTACCTCGGGATTATTATTGACATTATTTTGACTACAGCTACAATCCCCAGATTCACAAAAGTAGGTCACATTTAAACTTCTCAACAAGGATTGTATCACTAGACCATTAGGTGTGCCAACACTGTGTGTGTGTGGGAGGAGACTAGTGTACAATAAATTGCCCATGCATGACCCCTCCTTTAAATGTTTACATATATTTAAAAAGAGCACGTCAATTTTCATAACTGACTTTTCTCACACATCAAGTATAAATTATCTGTTTTATCATATTGTGTGACAGCAAATAATGAGAGAAGTGATTACTTGGTTGTGGACCTTAGATTCAGCTTCCTACTGGAGGAATCCCAGGGTAGTCTCTCGCACTGGCCCTTCCAACATGGGTGTTTCACAAGAGCTCCTGGTAACAACATCCTTCGAGCTGTTTGTTATTGGTACTATATACTTTCACCTTTACCTGGATGGCCCAGGCTAGCCTGATCTTGTTAGATCTCAGAAGCTAAGCAGGGTCAGCCCTGGTTAGTACTTAGATGGGAGACCACCAAGGAATATCAGAAGAGTGGTTATGCAAGGAAGTCAATGGCAAACCACCTCTAATAGTCTCTTGCATTGAAAACCCTACTGTTTGCATCCCCCAGCCTGGACTCTTCAGCTTATGCTCCTCCTTGAATTTTTGCCTCAGATACTATATACTGCCTAAGCCTGGAATGAGCTTCTAGGACCCAAGTACTTAGGTCCCTCTTCACAACCGGTGGGAGGTTTTTGGTGCAGAGCCTGAGGACGGTGGGGTTTGGGGAGGGGAAGGACTTCAATGTCATAGAGTCCAATTCCCAAAGCAGCCATTTTCTCCAGGTGAACTGATCTCTACTGGCTGGAGATCAGTTGTAATAGCAGGAGGTCTCCTGCTAGTACCTGGAGGTTGGCAACCCTACAAGTACTGCCATGCAGTCTTGAAAGACATCAGACTTTTATGCAGGGACATTTCCCTGCAGTCACCCCCGCCAACTGCTTCGGGGCTTCCTTTTGAAGGGTAGGGTTGCCAACCTCCAAACTAGCTGGAGATCTCCTGCTATTACAACTGATTTCCTTCTGAAAGAGATCAGTTCCTATGGAGAAAATGGCCACTTTGGCTATTGAACTTTATGGCATTGAAGCTTCTCCCCTCCCCAAACCCTGTCCTCCTCAGGCACCGCCCCAAACATCTCCAGGTATTTCCCAACCCAGAGCTAGCAACCCTACTTATCCACCCTTTAGAGGTTGCCTCGCTCTCTCCGAGCATTTTGCCCAGGTTTCCAGATGCTGTTTTAGCCAGAATCTGGAAAATGCAGGCAAAATGTGCGAGGAGAGCAAGGCAACCTCTGACAGGCGGGTAAGGCATGCATAATCAAAAGGAAGCCCCAAAGCAGTTGGCGGGGGTGACCACAGGGAAATATCCCTGCATAAAAGGCCATCTTTTCCAACCATTTCCTGATCTACACCTATATACATGAGTGTGAATTATCATCTTCTGAGAGATTTGCTCCTGAGGGCTTACTTCATCCTTGAAAAGCTATAGTTCTTGGTAACTGTGCTGATACATTTATCTCAGCCTGCACTGATTTATCTCATAAGCAAGTATGATACCACAGTTATCTAAAAATTGATTAGAGTAATTTTGATTTCAATTCTTCCCACCAGAAAATAATTAAATCGTTTTTTCTGGCAGTATTTTATAGATTCCCACTGCACACACACACATACTATTTTCCAGCATAACAAAATAAACAGTACTTCAAAACACTAATATTGAACATCCATTTCCAAGACTGGGCCTGTTAGGTTTAAGGGAAACATTATCAAAAACTAATGGACACCCCCTCACTTTGGATTTCCATGTGACTGTTAGAGATTTCTCTTCTCATTCCAGTTTGCGGTTTGCAAAATAGGACAGATTTTCCACTTCTCGAGCAACTCAGCAGTATATGAGCATTCCTGATTTTTAAGAGGCACTGTTTTGGCAAGGATGTCTATAATTCTGTGTATGCCTGTCTGTGCACATCCAAATACCATATTTTCACAATCATTACTGGGTCAGGTCAGAAATTGGATTCATCAAACATGTTCTCAAATTAAACTTTCCACAACTTAGCCAGCACCACTGCCTCCGTCAGCCAGTCAGCTAATGCCCCTTCACGTGATACAATCCCGCCGTTATTGTAATTAAGAGTTATGGTCAGGTTTTCCATATCTTCCTTGCTGTGAGGGGCTTGAATCAATATTTATGTTGAGTTTGGTTCCCTTTGCACTTCATTTGTCAAGGCCCAGCTCTTTTTGGCTTTGTGGATTTAACCAACAGTATCTCTGGTAAAAATGTTTGCAGCCTTCTAAGGGAGAAAAGTCATTAGCTGTACTTTGCGCTACTTGCTTCTGTCAGAAAACAGCCCCAAACTAATAATGTGATTTATGTAGTCAATCCCTGCACTCTCTCCCAGCCTTTTGCTCAATTCATTCCTTTCTAGCCCCACCCTCCACCACATGAACAACCACATTCCCAATGGCAGTCCGATGTTAACTGGTATTTTCTTACCATATAGATTTTGTTTGCATAGAGTGTTAGTTGAACAATCCTACTGTGCAAACACAGTGAACTGAATTCATTACAAAAAAATAACGCTCTTATTTAGGGCTAAATTAAATGTCTTCTCATGGCTGTACATTTTTATTTTCTGGCCTGGATTACAAAAGACTCAGCAAAAGTAAGCTGAATTGAAAGGGTGAACATTGTAGTTGTGTCAGTAGGCATTGAGCTTCCTCTTGGAGCTGGTTCTCAACATTGTCTGGTTTCTCATCTCTTGATGGCTCAGCATTTGATGAATAATCGTCAAATGGCAGGTAATATGTGAACTTGGAAAGTGTTGTGTTTGAGACTATTTGAGGTGATCTGAAAGTCTTTTCTGTGATACATAATGGTTCCTTCAGTAGACCACTTGGAACCACTTGAAAGAGTCCAGACCTGTTCCAGAAACAACTGAAGACCTCTGAAGTGTGCAGAGGTGATATATTTTCACAGGCCATTCATCATGTCCTTGCCTTGGAGTATGTGTGTGAAACATCCAGAAGAGCCTTGAGACATCTCCAGGGCATCTTCTTTCTCTCTGAAAGAGGCTTCTGGCCAAACAAGGACAGAAGAAGATCAGCAGAACTGTTTGGATGAGGTATTTATGTATTTACTTACTTCATTTATAGTGGGGACTCAAGGTGGCCCATGTTGTTCTCTTCTATTTTATCCTCAAAAACAACACTGTGAAGGATGTTAGGTTGAGAGTGTATAACTGGTTCAAGGTCACCCACCAAGCTTCCATGGAAGAGTGGGGATTTGAACCTGGTTCTCCCACTTCCTAGTGTGATGCTCTAACCATTACACCACACTAGTAATCTAGTCCAGTATCCTGTTTCTCTACAGTGGCCAACCAAATGCTTCTGATCATCCAGGAAGCAGTACACTCTAGTAGAGTAAAAGTCGGAATAACATGGCAACTTGCAAACTCAGGGAAGCTCCGGGATGGGCCGGGCTGAACATGCAGGCCATGCGTATTGACAGGGTTAATTTGCACCATGCATGGGAGATTTCAGGACTAAACGGCCATGTGTTAATGGTCTTTGACTTGCCTTCCTCAGTGTAGCCAGGTAAGGCACTCTCCTCATCCGTTCCCATAAGCCATTCCAAAGGACTAGGGCTTGAGAAAAAGGCACCATTCAAAAGCTAGAACAACATACCTTCATCGAAACAGGATCTATTGCATTTTTGTGCCTTGAGAATGAAATTTGACTTGTAAGACCTTTCCTCTCAAGGCCATAGTGGTCTCTTTGTTGTTTCTTGATTTGTCTTTTGAGGGTATCTTTTTCCTTATATTGATTATGGGAGGGGGGGATGAAAAACCACAGGTGTGTGCAAGAGCTTTAAAAATTATGCAGCAAAAAGACAGAACATTCTGGAATGCACGAAAGTGTGCTTAAAGAGAAAAGTGTTCAAGGCCACTCAGGTTTAATTAATTGCACAGACCAACACTTTCAGTCTGAGGTTCTGCTCTTGGTTATGCATGTATGGGTTCCAGCTGAAATTGACGGAAAGCATACATGAATAATTAATTTTAGCCCAGATAGTTATTTAGGACTAACTTTTTTTTCTTTCACTTTTCCCTTCCTACTGTAGATTATCATCACATTTTCAACTTGCAGCCAAACCAATTCTAATGAGCAATTTTTGACAATGAAATGTTTTTGAAAATTATTGAAAATTACCCATTTACCATTTCCTGTATTTGATTATTGGTAGTTTGGTGATAACAATAATCACTAGGGAACAATGAATCCCTCTGCCTCCATTTTTTTTTAAATAACCATCTGCATATAAGGATTCTGTACCTCTGGCTGTCTACGGTTGTCTTTAGAAGGAGGATATTTTCTCCCAAACCCTTATTTGAGCACAATCTATCTTAGATGGCATGCCTTTGGCTAAATGAATGCTGCAGTCACACACTGTTCCACCAAACTATGGTGGAAAGAGGGGGGGGGAAGTGAAGTCATATCTGTTTCAACGTGGTTAGCTGATAAGCAGCAAATTCTGAGTAGAAATGTGGTGGTTGAGAATTTTGCGAGCATCTCTGAAAATCCCCTTAAGCAAAAGCTGTCTCCCAAGTGACATCCAGTGAACAACTTTATGCAATGGCCAAGATCCAAAGACCCACATAGTGTCTTGCACTAACCTCCTAGCAAAGTTGACTTTGTGATACAGCATGAAGTGGTTGTGGTACAGCATGAAGGCAGCAGGAAAAGAGGAAGACCCAACAAGAGATGGATTGACTCAATAAAGGAAGCCACAGCCCTCAATTTGCAAGATCTGAGCAAGGCTGTTAAGGATAGGACACTTTGGAGGACCTTGATTCATAGGGTTGCCATGAGTCGGAAACGACTTGATGGTTCTTAACACACACACACACATGAAGGGGAAGATTCAGATTTTCTTTTTGAAACGCGTGGCTTTACAAATAGCAAAACGAACCAAAAACACCCTTCATGGTACTCATTTCATAGTTCTTTGCAGCCTGTTGAATACACGGCAATCCTTATGTTAAAAATAGCCACTCCATACATATGTTACTTGCTGAAGAAGAATGCATATGCATGATCACATGAATGTTGTCAAAGACAGAGATACGCAATGAGAATATAAAGCAGCTGTGCGACTGGGCCACCGTCACTGGAAGCAAGGGCTGACAGCACTATCTTAATTCTGGTCCGCTCCAGAAACTACACTGGCACTTTGGGGGAAAAAAAGCAAGTGGCTTAATAGGGTAGGTAAGGGAGGCTCGCAGCTACTGGGGAGTAGCATCGAGTCACTGAATCCAAAATATAGTAATTCGGCTCTTTGACAAAGCAACTGTGTTCATCACTACAGTGGCAAAATTGCATAGACACAGCGGCGTTCCATGCCCTTCGGTCTCTGGGCTTTCCTAGCACAGCCAGGTTGGGGAAAAATCCCAAAGCTGCCTGTGGTTTCAATCTGCTAATACTGAAGTCTTCCACTCCAGCTCTCAGAGTCCCCACTGGTGTTTCATCAGCTCTCGAATATGGGCTTCTCGGCTGCAGTCCTCTCTCACAGTCATCCATGTTTCCCTCCAGACTCCCTCCTCCTTTCAAGAAGGGCAGCTGAAAAGCATTGGTTTACCAGCTGAGAGGCAAGGGCTGTTGGCAAATGGAGACTTGTCAGCATTACTAATACTACATGAGGAAAATAAATCTGAAGTAGCGTTGGCATGGTATACAATAGACTAATATTTAGGGTTGCTCCGAGTTGGGAAATACCTGGAGATTTTTGGGGTGGAGCCTGAGAAGGGCAGGGCTTGGGAGGGGAGGCACTTCAGTGCCATAGAGTCCAATTGCCAAAGGGGCCATTTTCTCCAGGTGAACTGATCTCTATCGGCTGGAGATCAGTTGTAATAGCAGATCTTCAGATAGTACCTGGAGGTTGGCAACCCTACTAATATTCTTGTGGTTGAAGAAGAAGAAGAGGAGGAGGAGGAAGAGGAGGAGGAGGGATAGTTGGTTTTTATATGCTGACTTTTTCTACCACTTAAGGAAAAATCAAACCGGCTAACAATCACCTTCCCTTCCCCTCCCCACAACAAACACCCCGTGATGTAGGTGAGGCTGAGAGAGCTCTAAGAGCTGTGGCTAGCCCAAGGTCACCTAGCTAGCTTCATGTGGAGGAGTGTGGAAACAAATCCAGTTCACCAGATTAGCATCCACCACTCATGTGAAGGAGTGGGGAATCAAACCTGGTTCTCCAGATCAGAGTCCATTGCTCCAAACCATCGCTCTTAACCACTACACCATGCTGGCTCTCACACCATGCTGGAAAGGGACATCATCAGGATATAATGCAATGCAGCCCACCCTCCAAAGAGCCATTTTCTCCAGTGAAAGGGATCTCTGCTGTCTGGAGACAAATTGTAATTCCAGAAGCTCTCCAGGCTACATCAGAGGTTGAAAACCCTAGGACTCCATAGCTGTTAACATTTTCAAATCAGAAGAAATAAATATGCATATTTTTTCCTGTATTGGGAAGGTATATATGCTACACAGGGACTTCTCCTTGTCCCCTTTATTCCCAACACAAGTTAATAGTATCACCAATGTGGTGTAGTGGTTAGGAGCGGCAGACTCTAATCTGCTGAACCAGGTTGGTTTCTCCACTCCTTCACATGAAGCCAGCTGGGTGACCTTGGGCAAGTTACAGCTCTCTTAGAGCTCTCTCAGCCTCACCTACCTCACAAGATGTCTGTTGTGGGGAGAGGAAGGGAAGACGGTTGTAAGCTCGTTTGATTCTCCTTAAAATAGGTAGAGAAAATCGGATTATAAAAACCAACTCTTCTTCTTCATCACAGGGAAGGGCCATGGCTCAGTGGTAGAGCATGTGCTTTGCATACAGAAGGTCCAAGATTCAATCTCCATCACACAGAGAATCACACAGTAGGTGATATAACTGTACAGCCTTGTACTCACAAGATATCAGTGTACAGGGATAACATATGGGCAGAGGGTCAGCACCTTGGAGAAGGAGAGGAAATCTATACTAGGAGGCCTTCACATGTATCTGTGGAAGTTGAACTCCTTTAAATCCCGTACAGCATCGTGCCGATTAGTTTCTTGTCACATGACAACAGTTGTTTCTATTTCCAGTCACAGGGGCATTTTCAATAGTGGCAGCCTGCCCCGATGTTTGAGGAATGACTGTGCTCTTTTGTGGCATGACAGATGAATGCCTGCTTGTGTGTGCATCTTGTACAAGAACACAGAGAGAAAAGAGGTGCCAAATGGGTCAGAGAGCTCCGAGGCCTTATTATGTGGGGCTGCCTAGGGCATCCCGGTCCTTTGAATCCCATCCTGGAAAGCAAAACAGACTCTCAATAGCAAAATGTTTTAAAAGATGATGTCACAAGCCCAATGAATGCATCCATATACTGCCAGCAGATTGTTAAGTCTAGAGTGAAAAATAAGATCTCCCTGGGGATTTTACCCCACAATGAAATAATTGAGATATCAAATGTCCCATGAGGTAGAATCTTAAAGTCTCTCCATTGACAAATATGTATATATGGGGGGAGGGGCAATTGAGGGGAAATGGTGTAATATTCCTTCTATTTTCACATTTGGGAAAAAAGCCAACGAGTCAAACTGTGGACCATCTGGAGATGAAATGTGATGTCGAAAGCCAACAAAAACATAATTACAACAATTGGCCTAGAAATAACAAGAGAAATTTATTAAGAACATATAAGCAGGGCAAGCCAGGAAGAAATCTGACTTCCATTTCAAATTTTGCCTAAGTGTGGGAAATGGAGAGAAGATTTCCTAACATTAAGGCTCAATCTGACTGTGTGGAAAGACAGGGTAGAATTCATGCGAATCCCGAGGCAAGGAGCCACCACAGTGTGGAAAGTCCCCTTGTTTGCGAGCGTTTTTTTTTTTTAATACTCTAAGGCAGAAGTTCAAGCATCTTCTAAGTACCAGAGCTTGTTTTGCAAGATGCTTATGCTATGGTCATGAAACATGATACGCTTCAGCAGCCCCACAGCAGGGCAGGAACAAGGAATTATTTATCCTCTAGACAAGTCAATTATTGGGGAGGCCAAGATAGCAAAAGGAAGAGAGTCCTGTCATTACCTGCAGGGAAGGAAATATTGATTACACACTGAAGATTAAATAAGCTTCACTTGCATGGAAAGGCAGACCGTTTGAAAGCAGGCGTCTTAGCATGTACATTGCAGTTGCTGCCTGATAGTTCTGATTGAAGCAAACGCAATGCCCCCACCAAGAGTCTGGGTGTGATCCTGGAGGTCTCCTTCTGCTGGCCAATGTTCGTAACAATAAATGGATATTGAATGGAGGTCTCCTTATCAATGGAGGCCCTGGAAACAGCTGCAGCCAAGGCAGCTTTTAACCATCTCTGCCGGGCTAGGCAGCTGGGGCCATACCTCTCCCTCCCTGACCTGGCCATGATGATCCATGCAAAGGTCACCTCCAGGCAAGATTACTGTGACTCGATCTATGCAGGGCTGACCTCAAGACTGACCAAGAAGTTCCAGCTGAATTCAGGTGGAGCACTGGATAGGGTTGCCAGGTCTCTCTTCGCTATCAGCAGGAGGTTTTGGGGGCGGAGCCTAAGGAGGACAGGGTTTGGGGAGGGAAGGGACTTCAATGCCATAGAGTCCAATTGCCAGAGTGGCTATTTTCTCCAAGGGAAATGATCTCTTTCCCTGGCCAATGCCAGTTTCAGAGCAGTTTACAGCAAGCAAAGCAACATTTACAAATGTCTACAAATCCAAAAATAAAGCAAACAAATAAATAAATTTATCCTGAGCCTCAGTTTAACTTTTGGGATGTTTGTTACGAAACCACCTAATACCAAGTCAGATTTCGGGTCCAGCATAGGGTTGCCAACCTCCAGGTGGTGGCTGGAGATCTACCGCTATTACAACTGATCTTGAGGCAACAGAGATCAGTTCCCCTGGAGAAAATGGCTGCTTTGGCAACTGGGCTCTATGGCATTGAAGTCCCTCCCCTCCCCAAACCCCGCCCTCCTCAGGATCCACCCCCAAAATCTACAGGTATTTCCCAACTCGGAGCTGGCAACCCGAGTCCAGCACTGCCTGCAAGATGAAGGGTTTCCCCCCCATTTTTATTCATACTATAAGCCCCTTTGAGTTCCTCAAGGGGAACAGGTGGCTAACAAATATTTTAAATAAATAAATACACTGGAGATACCAAGGGCTGAGCTTGGAATCTTCTGCAGCCAAAGCAAGCCCTTTGGCGAAGCATTTGCTTCACCGCTGAGCCACCTGTGATACTCAAGTTGATATTGCAGATTGTATCATCAGGTTCTTGAAAAGATATCTTGGGTATAGACTCAGCTTAACTGAAATATAACCACATTCATTACTTGATAAACATATAATTCCTAACAAGCAATGGTGGTCACCTAAAATATTCAGCAGGAGGTGGTGTCTATAAGAGATATTTTCAAACCCAATCTTTAGAAGATCAGGAAACAAATCTAACAATGACGTAAAATACATATTAAATACTTTTAGTAACTTAGATTCCTTAGCAGGTACTTGGTATTTATTTGTACCTCTCATACCATCTTAGGCTAATGCTTTAAAAAAATAATACAAATAACACCTTACATTACGCCAGTTGTTTTTAGAGTGGTTGTTCATTTCCTTTGTACCGAGGTGAGAAAATAAAATGGGGAGAGGGGAGCATATGCAGTGAAGAAAAATAACAAGGAATCATTAAGTGGGAAATACCATATGTTAAAGAAACAGTGCGGCCAAATTTCCACTGTGTTTATCTCTCCGGAATGCATTGCTATTGCAGCAGGAATGAATTGGTGCCTCCGAGATGAGACAGGTGAGCAGAAGCTAAATCTGCATTATAAAGTATCAGTAAAAGCTAAGCAGGTGTGAAATCTGTGCTCGTGTATTTAAATGAATGATTTACAGCTCCCAAAGTAAAATAAATAGGATTTATAGCCATAAAGAAGGCCCAGTGATTTAAAGGTAGCTGCCGCAGTCAGAGGAAATATGGTAACTTTAACTTCATCAGGCACATAAGATAATAATTCATGGTTTGTATGTTGTGTTATGTGTTTGGCTTTGTGCACATGCACACCCTTACTGTCTGTCCTGCACCCAGTCAGGTCTAGGCAGCAAGACTTGGAGAGCATTGGCAAGAGCTGATAGCCAGGAGCTGAAGGCAAAGAACCGGAACTAGAGACAAGGAGCTGGAACACAGGCTTGTACCTAGGATTGCCAACCTCCTGGAACCAGCTGGAGATCTGCTATTACAACTGATCTCCAGCCAATATAAATCACCTGGAGAAAATGGCTGTTTTGGCAACTGGACTCTATGGCATTTGAGTCCCTCCCCTCCTCAAACCCCACCCTCCTCGGGCTTCACCCCCCAAAAAACTCTCGCCAGTAGTGAAGAGGGACCTGGCAATCCTACTTGCACCTTGCGGACTGGTGGAAAGCAGACTTTCCAAGCCTCAGCCTAAATAAGCTAGGAGGTAATCAAGTTCAGCTGCACTGCTGGCAGGTGTTGAGCTGCTGTGGCGGTGCTGGGACTTTGGCCAGGATCCTGTGAAGAAGTACTATCCTTAGCACCTATGGGAGATTATGAGCAACCAGTCAGTCACTTCGCGTCCTTTCTGCCAACTTGACCTGGGCCTTCTGCCACCTCTGTTCCTGCAGAGAGGGAGAGGATCCTGAGGGGCTGCAGGCCCACCTTCAAGGCCCGTCTGGTGGAGGCCTCAGGGGCTGGACTCAGGGGCAGGTGGTGAGGCTTCCCTTGCAGGGTTTGGCAGTTTGGCTTCTGATGCCACTAGTCCATCCTCGGCAGGTGGTGATACATTCATGGAAGGCACCTCTGCAGTGCTGGGCCCTCCTTTGTCCCTCAAGTCCTCCTCGGTTACTTACCTGGACTCCTCTGGCTCCTCCCTAGATGATTCTGAGTTGGATTCAATGGGCTGGTAGGAAGGGGGTCATGACACTGTCTAGGCTTGACTGCTGTAATGTGCTTTATGCGGGGTTGCCCTTGAAGAGGAAGGAAGAGGGCAGGGGAAGACGTCTGCAAGTACCTTTGGGCCAGCTGAATGGGATCTGGGTTGAACTTCTGTTCCTCCTCTGTTACAAGTATTTAGCCTGAGTATTGGCAGAGGGACAAACCTTTGGTATGAGCTGAAGGGCAAGAGTCAAAGGGCCTTTTGCTCTGATTGAGCCAAACCAGAGAATCTAGGACTAGCCCTGGAATTTCAGATGTGTCCTTCCTTCCTTCCTTCTATTTCTGGGTGTGTGTTTTTTAAGTGATCTTGATTCCCAGTGGGCAGAAAGGCAGGACATAAATATCTAAATAAATAAACAAGAAATAGAGATAACTGCAGCTTTGGCTAACAAAGTGTTTCAACTTCTATCTTGTTCAGTTCCAGTGGACAGTCCTCAGCTATCAGTTCAGGGCCAAATTCCAAGATGTTGATTTTGACCTCCACGTATCCTATGACCTATATAGCAACTCTTCCTATATCAAAATCCTGGCCATCTTTGCTAATCAAATCACACCTTGTTTCAGTAAAGTCGTGTACATTTTAACCCCCTTTTCTCTCAGAACATAGACGTGGTTGTCCCTTCTCCATTTTATAATTCAAATGGTTTTATGCTAGGTTGTGGGGAGTGACTGGCCCCAGGTTATCCAGTGAGCTTTATAGAAGAGTGGGGATGAACCTCAACCTCTCAGATTCTATTCTGACAGTGCATCTGCTATACCATAACCAGCTCTCAATACAAATGTCTGCCACTAAAAACAGGGCTAGGAAAAAATATCCTTCTGGAAATGTGAACTGTGTTTTTGGTTGTATTCCAGGAAGGCTGGAAACCTTCTTTGTCATTGAGCTTTTGGTACTTCTCCCTAGATCATCCCACTCTCTATTTTTAAAACTTGGTAGACACTAGGATCGCCAGACCAAACCTGGCAACCAGCAGGAGGTCTGGGGTGGGGAAATAGGTGTGTGTGAGAGGTCATTACCTCACTTCCATGTACAACCTGGAAATGACAAAGGGTAGTTCTAGGAATCATCAGAAACTTTATGTTTGTTTGTTTATTTGTTTTTATTTCTCCCACCGCCTAGCAAGCCTACTAGATTTAGTTACTTTTAGTTACTTTATTTATTTATTTATTAAGACAATTTCTATACTATCTCTCCATGGAACGTGCTTGAAGTGATTCACAAATGTGATAAAATCACCAAAAAATAACATCATTAAAATGAACAACAATTAAAAACTCAGCAAATAAAAAAAGACCCCATGGATTGGATTGCATGCCTACTTGCTGCTGATATAACAAGCCTTTTGTTGGAGACAGAGGGATGATTTCTAGTTTCCAGCTCCTCAGTAGTCCACACATGTTTTGTGTAGCTTTTTCATGGCTCCGCCAACCTGTAGCATCACATTTTGGGCAGCTGCTTGGAGAAGAGGAAGGCAAAGATATATACGCTACCTGCCCCCTTTTTCTGGCACTGCTTGAGATCCAGCCCAAAATTTCCCTACTGATTTGATATGACTTTTATATTATTGTCTTTGAGTTCAGCAGTCTCTTTAAAAACATGGTTCAAAAGTGCCTGATAAATATTTTAAATAACTAAATTCAAGGTGGAAGTCCCAGTGGAAATGGGTCAACTATGCTGTTGTGTGAGGCAAATCACCTTTTTGATCTATCCTCCTTAAGTAATTGCCACTGAAAAGTAAGTTTCCCTTCGCCTTCCTTTAAAGATTCAGTGTTCCCAGTTGACCTCTTTCACCAATATGGCTAGCCTGTTCAAGTTTGTTAAAAATACCAGAAGCTATGGGCATTTCAAACACAGCATGTTGCATTTTTACAAGTATTTTACTGAGTTCTTGTTTTCAGTCATGCATGGGGGAGACATTAAATCAATACACTCATCCATTAGTAAAAAGGTTGATCTGGCTAGTATTGCTGAGGTTGCAGAATATAGCAAAGAGGAAGTTAAATGTGTATCTATGCTGGAACAAAATGAGTTCCTCTGAGAACTTAAGTATGTGTGAACATCTCAGGAAACCTTATAAAACGGAGAGTCCGGACTCTCCTTAAAATGCGTGGTTTGTTATGGATCTGTGTCCCAACAACAGACAATTTGTTAGCCATAGACATTTTCCTCTCCATATTAATTTCCCAATATTATGGACTGCAGGAGCCAAGGAACACTGAAAATTGCATTTGATTTCAAAATGTTGCTTCATGAGCAAATTTAAGGGGGGGGGAGCGACAATTTCGTCTTGAAAATTGCTTTCACATTGGAATTTTACTTCTGTTAATTCCAGGATGCATGAAGTCATAGTAAATTTATAGGGGCACTGTAACATTGAGGCTGAATATTTCTGTCTCTCTTGCTGCAGGTATTTAAAGCTTGGCTGGGGCACTAACTTTGGGCATGAGCCAAAAGACAAGAGCCTGAGTGCTCTTTGCCCTTTGCCTTAGTCTTAATGAATTAATTAGGTAGACAGTGGCCTAGGATGTGTTGAGTATTTTGATGATTTTTATACTGTGTTTTACTGAATTTGTTTAATTGTACTAATTTGTTTAATTGTACTAATCTGCTTTGGATTCCCACTGGGGAGAAACCTGGGATAATAAATCACTAAATAAATAAATGGATCACCATACATGGCTGGAGATGTCATCAAGCAACCATGCCCAGTTGAGGAAAGGTGGTATGTGGAGCCCTCTGGAAATGGGAGGTTGGATTGTGCCTTTTGTTGCTAGCTAGTCTGGTTTCTAGTGTGTTATTGTTATTCTGGGCTTTGGTCCAGAGAATTGTGAGCCGATCTCCCATTACAAAGGCATCTGTTTCAGAGGGTAGTCATGTTGGTCTGCAGTAGAAGAGCTAGAATCAAGCCCAGTAGCTGACTCTCCTACACCAGCATGGTATAGGAGTGCCAGCATGGTGTAGTGGTTAAGAGCGGTGGGTTGGAGCAGTGGAGTCTGATCTGGAGAACCAGGTTTGATTCCCCACTCCTCCACATGAGCAGTGGAGGCTAATCTGGTGAACTGGATTTGTTTCCCCACTCCTATACATGAAGCCAGCTGGGTGACCATAGGCTAGTCACACACTCTCAGCCCCACCTACCTCACAGGGTGTCTGTTGTGGGGAGGGGAAATGAAGGCGCTTGTAAGCCGGTATGATTTTTCCTTAAGTGGTCGAGAAAGTCGGCATATAAAAGCCAACTGTTCTTTTTCTTCTAGAGACCAACAACATTTTTGGGGTTTGAGCTTTTGAGAGTCAAAACACCTTTTGTCTGATGGAGGGAGCTTTGACTCTTGCAAGGGTATACCCCCAAATCTTGTTGGTCTCTAAGGAGCCCTGGACTCGAAAGGGATCTGCGCAGAGCATTCCCAGGGTCCCCCTCTCTTCCTCTGCACATCACCAGTCCCAGATCATACCCTCATTCCCTCCCACCCATCCTTGTGCCTCCCACCTGCCTGTGTCTCCTTCCCCTGCCTGCTTGGAAAACCTCCTATCACCCATGCTCATAGGTATCTGCACCTCTTTCTCTGGTGGCACTGAGAAGTTCGTGCAGCTGGGGCATGGGTGACAGATAGAGTTGCTAGGTCCCACTTCACCAGTGGGAGGTTTTAGGGGTGGAGCCTGAGGAGGGTGGGGTTTGGGGAGGGACTTCAATGTCATAGAGTCCAATTGCTAAAGCGGCCGTTTTCTGCAGGTGAATGTATCTCCATCGGCTGGAGATCAGTTGTAATAGCAGATCTTCAGATAGTACCCTGGAGGTCAGGGCGGCTCTACCCTACATCCCTCTAAAAGTCACTGCTTACAGATGATACATGGTAGGGGGCACAGAATGGAGATTTGGAGCAGGATATTTTGCATGAGCAGAAGGACTCTGGGAAGTGTTCATTTCTAAATATTCTATGATGTTTATTTAATATTTGTTGCTTGCCCATTCCCTAAAAA
Organism: Euleptes europaea; assembly: GCF_029931775.1. Classification (NCBI taxonomy): domain Eukaryota; kingdom Metazoa; phylum Chordata; class Lepidosauria; order Squamata; family Sphaerodactylidae; genus Euleptes; species Euleptes europaea. The sequence goes on from NC_079317.1 coordinate 28,801,972, forward strand.
GCTCAGAGCAGTGCATGTGGTCCTCTCCCCCAATTTGGTATGGGAATAATATTATGTCTTTATATGCCAGCTCTCCAGATACCTGCCTGCTTGAGTCTAACTACATATTACAACAGGAGATTCTGTGCTGCATTTTACAGCTAATATTATAAACTCCTGCATGAGCGTATTGGGTATTAGTTGAAACTTAAACCTTTTAAAAAGCATTTTACATGTTTTTCACATCAGCAGTAGGTCAATTGACATTTTTACAAAATAGCAAGCAAGGCTAATTTCCCCATGCCACCTCTTTGAGGCATCTCTTGTGGGGGCCTGTATTGGGGCTAGAAAAGAACGATGTCTATCTCAAGTCTAGTCAGTCCTTGACCTTTCTTTCAAATTGCTAAGGAAGGCGACACTTAGCATCAATTATAATGATGTGTATTTTGACTTGGAGAGGCTTCCAATCCAATCCAGCTGGAATTGGATTACAATCAACAGCACATAGCCTAGAGACCACCGAGCAGATCCCATCAGATGGTAATGAAATTTTAGCCACAAAACATGACTTCAGCTGAGTTTCATCTAGTGACAGAGGGGTAAACAAATCCATGTCACCACTTGAACTAGTTACATTAGCAGCTCCCCAGAGCTTGTCACTAAGATAAGATTAATTCAGAGATCTGCATTTTTTGTGTGATTTCTTATATGCAATTTATAATTGTCATTCTCTTCTAGAAAATATATTAAAATGCAGCAAAAACATCCACTGTAAAATTTTCTTTCTTTCTTTCTATCTTTCTTTCTTTATTTCTTTATTTATTTATTTATTTATTTATTTATTTATTTATTTATTTATTTGTAGTTGGTGTTCCTCTATAATTTTGCCATAATACCTAAAATTTATATTGTAATTGAAAACTTTAGAATGGTATATAGAATCAAGGAGTATGCTTCCTTCCAAAGTAACCAGAAGGAACAGTAGAAAAGAGCAAGAGTCCAATAGCAAGCAAGCAAGCAAGCAAGCAAGCAAGCAGGCAGAAAGAAAGAAAGAAAGAAAGAAAGAAAGAAAGAAAGAAAGAAAGAAAGAAAGAAAGAAAGAAAGAAAGAAAGAAAGAACGAACTCTTGTGGAAAAACTGCTGCCACAAACCTTTGGTAATCCTGAACTTGATATTATAAATCTGATCAGGGATAAGTCTGTTCTTTCTTCTCCTGTTCCATATATTTCATATTTCATATATCCATATTCTGTGGATACAGGCCACATATGGTAGGGTAAGTCTCATAATTGTCCTCTGGGATCACTACCAATTCTATGAGCTGCAAACTACTTGAATGGTGGCTTTAGCAGGTTTTGAAAGAGCTGTGGGAGGTAAACCCCTGTGTGTATCTCCTCTCATCTTTCCCTGAGTAAAGGAATTTCTAGAGGATGTTTTAAAAAGCAACTGTATTCTCCAGTTTCTGAGAAGGGGATGGGGGAAGGACTAGACATACCAGTAAAGTTGAGGAAAGAGCATACAAGTAGCTGGAGATCTTTCTACCAGATATTGTGCTATCATATATCCATCATATGATAAGGGTCTTTCTTCTCAGGGGGAGGAAATGCATCAGTAAACAGATGCAGAGAGAAAGGGAGAAAGCGACTTCTTACATTTGGAAATTTGAATATGAATGCTGGTGCCTTGTGTTGTTTTGCAAGAAACCTGACTCATTGTCTGGGCCAATGAAATATAAAATCTTTACACTGAATGTGTGGCAGGCAATACATTAAGATCTTAAGAAAACAGCCCTTGGTGTATTCATTGCAATAAAAGCTGCAAAACCATAGCACACAGTTTCTGTATTACCAGACCACCCCTAATTCTCTCCCCCTCCAGTCTAGACAAAGTTGGAAAGCATTGTTGGAGAGGGGCAGGCAGAGTCAGATTGCTGAGGAATGGATTTGATGCAGTTCTCTGCCCAATTAACATGCAATGAAAAGGGAGCAGCACTTAGCCATACAAAGACTGCAGAGTGCTTGCTTATGGTTAGGGTTGCCAGCTCTGGGTTGGGAAATACCTGGAGATTTTTGAGGTGGAGCCTGAGGAGGGCAAGGTTTGGGGAGGGGAGGGACTTCAATGCCATAGAGTCCAATTGCCAAAGCGGCCATTTTCTCCAGGGGAACTGATCTCTATTGGTTGGAGATCAGTTGTAATAGCAGGAAACCTGGAGGTTGGCAACCCTACTTATTGTGAGCCATCTCTCAAAGATTGAGTCAGTGATTTATTTTTGCTACAGCTCAGTCATCACCATCCCAAGTATCTCCATTCACCTCATGCGCCTGACGAAAATGTTGTTCATGGGTGGTGCTGATGTCCTTATTCTTCAGCGTTGAGCTTGCTCCCCAGAAACCAGCATGGTGCAAGGGTTAGAGTGTTGGGCGAGGATCTGAGAGACCTGGCCACAAATCCCCGCACTTCTATGATGATTTTGGGGGGTTTCCTTAGGCCAGTTGCCAGCTCTCAGCTTGACTTACCTCAGAGGGTTGCTGTGAGAATAACATGGATGAGGGTAGAATCATGGAGATGTGGTAGACTAGAATAATGTGGTGAGCTAGAATTGAAATATCTGCATAGGGAATAGAACTATATTCTCTAGCACACATCCCTTTAAATCTACAGGCATGAACACTAAAGCACCATGCAGGACAAAACTTTCCATTTTGCACACTGCACTTGCTACATGGTATATTTTGAAGCACTGATAACACATTGTAGGGTAATTATGCACCTTCATTCCCATAAGATCCCATATATATAAATCACCAGAAGAGGCTGGACCAGTTCCAGAAACAGGTGGCACAACAATCTGCTAAGGAGGTTGTAATGGCCGGCTGAGGGAAGGAAGGCACACCTCTAAGTAGGGCTGTTGAATTTAAAAAAATTCGGTATAGTTCGGATTTGGCTGAATTCGGCCCGTTTAGATTCGGTACGTGCCGAAGTCCGAACTCCCCCACTTCGGATCCGTTCAATTCGGCTGGAATTCAAAGTTCGGAAAAACAATTCGGCCGAATAAAGCCATCAAAAACACAATTGCGCCTTTCCGCGGCTCTGGGGGGGCATTTTTTGGGTTAGAGGTCCCAAACTTTCAGCAGAGCTTCAAAGGACGTTTATTGAAAGACTCCCCAAGTTTTGTAAAGATTGGGTCGGGGGGGCTGAGATATGGGCCCTGAAAGGGGTCCCCCCCACCCTTAATGTGCATCTCTCAACAGAGCTTGCCGCCCACGCACAAAGCTCCCAGCCCCGACAACAGTTTGCAAAACAACTGCAAAGCAACACAACCTTGTAAAACAACACCTTTGCAACAGGGAAAACCAGAAGACACACAACTGAAACCACCCCCCTCAAACCAGGGAGCGAGAGACTTGAGGGGGAACACACACCCCAGGCAGAACCGACGAAAGCCCCCTTTGGCTTCCCCCCCACCCACAGAAACTGCTCCCTCCCCACACACACACAGACTCTGCTTTCCCCCCCACACACACACATACACAGGAGAAAAATTATAGATTAAAGCCCCCAAAGGGGTCTTACTGTGGCTGTCTTCTGTTCCATCAGGAGGGGCTGGGGAGGACTTGTAATCCAAGATGATTCCAATTAGGCACGGGACGTTTTGCTCTGGAGAAGATGCACACAGGATCGGCTGATCCATTCATCCCAATAGGGAAAAGGGAAAAGGGGAAAGGGGAAAGGGGAAAGCCCATATCTCGGGACCTCCTGACCCAATGTTCACAAAACTTGGGTGGTCTCTTAAGAACACTGGTCTGAAACTCCGCTCAAAGTTTGGGATCTGCACCCCCAAAAATGCACCCCCTGCAGCCACGGAAAGAGAAAAGGGGGGAGGCAATATTTCTGCCCCCACTGAACCCATCTTTACAAAACTTGGGTGATATCTTAAGAATAATTGTCTAAAGCTATGCTGAAAGTTTGGGGGCTATATCCCCAAAAAAGCGCCCCCTGCAGCCACATAAATGGAAAAAGGGGGAGGGAAAAGGGGGAGAGCCCATATCTCGAGACCCCCTGACCCAATGTTTACAAAATTTGGGGGTATCTTAAGAAGCTTCATCTGAAGCTCCACTGAAAGTTTGGGGTCTGTACCCCCAAAAATGCATCCCCTGCAGCCATGGAAAGAAAAAGGGGGGAGCCCATATCTCGGGACCCCCTGGGAGCAAATGTGCACAAGCACTCCCCACACACACACGAGGATTTCGCTCGCTCTCTCTCTCTCCCTGGCCGGGCTGCACATCAGCTGATTCCTCCAGTACTCAATCCTGACTGATTGGCCAGAAGAAGACCCAGCTTGGCCACCGATTGGCCGGGGGAGGAGAATGCTGCTTACTGACGGTTATGCTGCTTACTGACTGCCGAATTTATTCACGAACTCCCGAACTCGCTGAATTCGGGCCCCCTGGTTGCCCGCCAGTTTTGAGTTCGGTTCCTCCCAAACTAAAAACCACCGAATCAGGGGAAATTCGGCTGATTTTTAGTTCGGGCCGAACCGAATCAACAGCCCTACCTCTAAGACTCATTGGCTGTAGTTTTCTCATTGATTTCAAGTCAGCATCATGTCACAGTTACAACACAGAGCTCAGTAAAGTTGAGACTGATCTTTATCCTTCCTTGGGAAATCTGGGACACTCTAAATATGCTTATTTAAGAAAAACCTTTGGGAAATTTATTTGGGAGACTAATCAGATGCAGTTTTTTTCTGTGCATATTTGTCAACAACAACAGAATGAATCTGCATGACAAGGAAATGCAGTTCCTGGGTTTCTGCCGATTATGTAGTGCCTTTTTCCTGCCACACCAGGAGATGCTGGAGTCTATGTATTCTCTTCCTTCCTTCTGCTGAGCTGCAGTTCTCAAAGGCAACTCCTTTTTGCTAACTTTGTTGTATTCAGAAAGATGTTTTGCTGTGCGTGTGTTGTTAATTGAGCAGCCTTTCAAGTGCTTTAAAGGAGCCTCTGTCAAAATGCTTGTCTATAATTGGGATGTATTTATACCCAGCGTGGTTGATAATGGGCCCTTTACACACTTTCTTGCTTTCCCAACACCGTCCGTTCTCATTTCGCAAACAGCCCTATTTCCGTTTGCGTTCCTCCTTGAAGAACATGAGCCAACGTGGCTCTTTTAAAATTTAATGGACTTGCTTGATTATGCACCAGAGCCATTAACAAGCATGCACCGCTTGGCATTATGGCTGTTGCCGTTGTTTACTCGACATCAGATTGCATGCAAGGTTGTGTGTGTGTGAATGGGAGAATGGAGTGTGAAAAGCCTTCCCATCTCACACACAATTAGATAAGCAATAAGTGGGGGATCTGCTCACCCAAGCAACTTGCCCTTTCTTCCTCCACGCTCCAGATCTGAGGTGGGTCTTTCTTTCTTGCAGATCTTTGCCATACTTGGCAAATTCCCTCTTTGACAGAGCTGGGATGGGATACGTTATTTGTAAGCCCATTACCAAGTTTAGCTCTAGTAGCTATGGTTAAAATCAACAAACTACTTATACAGTGGCTCTTGGCTTATTCACACAGATCCCTGTGAACAGGGCTGCCAGGAAGAGAAGAACAGTACGATTAAATTCTGGGCATTCATATCACCTTGGGATCCCATGGACCTGCTGAATTGATGTGAGTTATTCTGGCCTTTGCCGAAAATTAATTCATTCATTCATTCATTCATTCATTCATGTGATTTGCTTTCATAGGATGTCTGGATTGGGTTTGGGTGGTGTGAGAGGAAACCAAAGGAAATCTGTTTGGGGGGGCATGGTAGTCGTGGCATGTGCCCTCAATTCACAGCTGACTTATGGCGACCCCATAGGTTTTTTTCAAGCCAAGAGACGTTCAGAGATGGTTTGCCATTGCCTGCCTCTGCATAGTAACTCTGGTATTCCTTGGTGGTCTCCCATCTGAATACTGACCAGGGCTGACCCTGCTTAGCTTCCAAGATAGGACGAGATCAGACTAGCCTGAGATATCCAAAACAGCATCTTTTGTTGTCGTTGCACTTTTTCCATATCTCCTGATGAGCACGGGAAATATATATCCATTGACATCTCATAATTGCATTTCTTAAATGTGTACTCTAAATGTTGCCATATGAGGGCACATTTATAAGAAAGAGTAAGCACAGAAGAATGACATCAGGAAGTCTTCTGGTAATAATGGTGGTCCACAAAAAGCGAGTCCTGCAAATTCACCCTAAGTTCTTGTGGTATCAGCAGTGTGTTAAGCATTATGATCATCATGGCACAGTTAACAATTTTCTTCAAGATTGGTAATAAAACCTACATTTACAACTCAGTCCTTGACATGGTCGTGTGGGTAAAAGGTTCTATCAAAACTCAAATGTTGCAAGATGTGTCTCTAATGACAGGGAAGAGGAGCATAAAGCAAAACTAGACATACAATTTGTTCCCCCTCCATTCCACTTTTCCTTTTTCGAAAGATCAATGTTAAGGGCATGCAAATATTAATGTTGTGTTTGCGTGCTCTTTCTCACAGCAGCAGGAGAAGTGGGGGAGGTGGGTGGGAGAGAAGGAAAATGCCAAGGCTGTGCCACCAAATCGCCAATGGCACTGCAGCCCTTTGTACACCCTTTAAACTAGCAGGCCTACCACCCATTGACAACAGTGGGTAGGGTTGCCAGCTGCGGGTTAGGAAATACCAGGAGATTTTAGGGGTGGAGTCTGAGGAGGGTGGAGTTTGGGGAGGGATGGGGCTTCAATGGGATATAATGCCATAGAGTCCACCTTCCAAAGCTGCCATTTTCTCCAGGTGAACTGAGCTCTGTTGCCCAGAGATAGGGTTACCAGGTCCCCCCACCCAATCGGTGAGAGGTTTTAGGAAGCGGGGCTGGGGCGGCCACGGGTGCACACGGGCACATGCATGCGATGATGGCACTTCTGGTTTTACTTCCACTAGTGCTGCATCGCCACAGCTGATTTAACACAAACTCCCAAATTTGAGCGCAAAAGCAGATGCAGCGATACGGCACTTCCGGAAGTAAAATCCGAAGTGCCATCATGTGTGCACACCTCTGTGCACCTGTAGCTGCAACTCTAGAATGGCTGGATGGATTGGCAGGCAATTGCCCACCAATACCACCTACCTGGCCAACCCTAGCTGGAGATCAGATGTAATAGTGGAGGTTGGCAGCCCTAACAGTGAGGTAGGCCTAGCCAGAGTCTGGGCACCAAGACTACCACTGATTGATAACAATGGAAGTTTAATGGGTGTTTACAAGACCTTGGCAGCACGGGTGATTTGGCAGCACAGCCTTGACACATTATCTCTCCCTTGCCACTCCTGCTACCTCTGCTGCATTCTTACAGCCAGGCTGTCTGCTTCCACAGGGCTCCAACTATGTCTCCTACCCTCCCACAAGCAGGTAAGATCCCTGTAACCAAAACACTCCCATATCTCCAGGAGATACATTTCTAGTAATCCTTTAAATTTTGGGGGTTATTTCTGATCTGAAACAAAAAGGCAAATTTGGGGGTATTGCTTTGGCTCAAGAATATCCCAATGTGCACCCCTAGACTACCTGAGTTCCTCTGCAAAGCAATTGCAGTGAAAGTGAAATTTAGGGACATTGAAAGTGCTGTATGGCAATCTTAGGCTATTATTTGTTTGGGAATCTGGCATGAGATTAATTGACTGAATCATTGCACTAATGACTAGAACAGGGACCTGAGCTTGAGTGAATCACGTTGTTATTGAAGTAAGGTACTTGTAATGTTGAACAAAGAAAAGTATAGCTTTCAAGTTTCACGCACAAGCTTGTGAGAAATCCACCATCCTTTATTCGCAAAGGCATTGATATCCCTTTGTTTTAAGGTCTCAGTTAATGGCCTGGGAACAAGAAATCAGCTGCCAGAAAGCAGAGGTTGTGCCCCAAATCATGTAAGTTTTGACTGCCATGTCAGTAGGATAATAAACAATCATTAATGCTTCCCTGTCTTATGAATGGCCCAATCGTTCCCCACTGTCTAGTTTTTGCCATTTCACATCCTTTTCTACTTAAAGTGCAAGTTAAACCTGACAGGGGGCTAATTAGATTCCCATATTAGCCATTGATCTTTCACAGGGCTATCAAGATGTCTGCCATTTTGTGAACCTAGAAGAAAAATTATATTCAAATGTTTTTTGAGGCTGAAGAAAAACCAACCAAGCCCTATTCCTTCAATAAGCTTTCTTAAGGGAGCTTACACAGCACCAAGTTTCACTGCGGAGTCCTAAATGCTCTAGGTTCAAGCATCAGGCATTTGATGAATTGAAGAGGTATATATCATGGTGGAGGCCATCTCCAGTATTAAAGTGGCTAAGCAATATTCATCTCTGAGGGGACTTTCTCCAAATTCATAGACAATTGATATCCATTAATAATAGTAATGGCACCAAATTCCAGAAATATATAACCTGGACAATGGATTTGGGTGGTCCAATCAGCTTGGTTTCACTTTCTTTAGCTGAAGATGAGAGATGGAATGGTGATGTTTAGCTACCATAAGTGCTAATGGGACGTTGAGGCCTTGGAATTTGTCACATTTCTCTTGACATGGCTAAGGCTTTCTTTGATTCTTCTCATGAATAACCCAGTGGGGATGTCAGAGGCAGAGAAGAGGAATTACATCTCCTATAGAAGAAGTGCAGCTTTGGAGGATGCTAAGTCCAGCAGAGCTCTTCATAGCATCATCAGGAATGTGACAGAGCCCAGAGCAACATTAACCCTAATGGACTGATTTTCAATGTCCAGTGAATGTCTAAAGGCACCTGGTTGGCCACTGTGTGAACAGACTGCTGGACTTGATGGGCCTTGGTCTGATCCAGCAGGGCCTTTCTTATGTTCTTATGTTCTTAATGTCCTTTTAATTGATCTGTTTCAATAGACCACGCTGCTGAAGAAGACGCAGATCAGGTATTATTTGTTTTCAGGTCTTGCAATTTTGTTCATCACACCGCCTCTTTCCAATGTGTCACTTATTTACCCCATCAACTTCAGAAGTATGGTGGCAAATGATGCTAGAGTCTCCTGCACCTAAGATTGTTCTGATGGATGACCTCCTGTCATCAGGCCAAGAGGACTATTAGTGTAGTAAAAGCTTATTGAAGAAGGAGAAAGAGAAAATGTGTGGGTTTTCCCCAAGCCCAATAGCACCCCCTGGGACAGTTTCAAGCTGAGAAAATGTCATGGAGATGGAGATTGAAGGCTCTTTCTCCACATGTGCCATGGGTCCTGATCCTAAGTGGGTACTGCAAACACAAAAATTAAAGAGAACCCACAACTCCCATGTGATTGTGTTGTATTGGACACAGGGTGGGGACCAAAGATCCAACCTGCATTCTCCATAAAGTTTGAAGAGGTAGGACCCAGCAGCACACTGGCCCTTGCTTCCTATGTATTTGGAGTACTGCAGCTTATTCTAATGTCTACTAGAGTAACCTGTGTCTACTCTTTTCAGTTTGGAACTTTATTCTGGATTTAATTGGGCATATTCAGCCTGCCTTCACTTTTTAAAATGACACAGTCTTATAATTAACCACCCTATCCTATGGATACTTACTCAAAAGAAAGTCCTTCTGAGTTCAATGTAGGGCATACTCCCAGGCAGGTGTGTGTAAGCTATCAGCTAATTAAATACATGGATGTGCTGGGATCTCAGCCAAGGCTGGGTAAATACTGCTGTGTTTAGATTGGAGAGATACAATATAGGCCACTGCGCACACATATTCTGGAGGGGGAGGACTCCAGAGTGGGTAAAACGCTTCTATCAAAACTCAAACATTACAAGATCTGTCTCTAATGACAGGGAAGATGAGCACAAAACAAAAACAGACATACAGTTTGCTCCCCCTCCATCTTACTTCTCCCTTTCCTAAAGATTAATGTTGCCTTTTGGAGGGGAAATGGGATCTATGAAGGCAAAAAAAAGCAAACTGCAATTTTGCTTTCTTTAAGGGCTATCTGTATAATCCATACCCTTTTCTTTAGTTCCACCAATTTATTGGATTGAACCATTTAATCAAAAGACGAGAGAGAAACCTGTGAAAACAATTTAGAATGAAAGGTTGGAGGAATAAATGAATTAATGAAATAAAGGTGTTCTTTGGCTACATCCTTTTATTCTCTCACTCATCAATTTATGTCTGCCATTAAAAGATTTTACAGGGGAAATTAAAGGGTGACACTGAGATCACACTTAAAAGCTAAGGTTGTAATGGTAGAAAAATCTGTCCCCTGTCTTTGATACTTGGGGGCTAAACCTTTGCTGAGAGGGACTAAGGAGGTTAATATCACTGTGTGTGGAACATGCAGAGACCCATTGTGTCTGCCCCAGGCTCCCTGCATTCTAGAAATCTTTTCCCCCCTGCTCTGTCTGTCATGATTGGCATTTTCCTGGTCTAGAATGATGCAATACATCACTTTCTCTACAAAATAAGGATGGAACTATGGGGCAGGCCGGCTTCCTATGATACCTTGCTTCAAGGATTGTTGAGTAATTTGCTGGCTGCAGCTAGCAGAAACACCAATTTTACAGAATACAAATGGGCATGAGTTGGACCACTCTAACAATCCTACACTCTTGAATCCAAGTACCTTTGTTGCACAGGCATATAATTAAGGAACCCTGGAATAGGGAATGAAACGGCCAGTTCAGGAACTGTACATTTGTTCAAAGTTAGCTGAACTGTATGGAAGAGGAAAAACGATCCCGTTTAAGCTATTCCATATTTGTCTTTTTAATAATGACCAAGAGTAAGAGCCAAAAAAGCACCTTTGAAGTTCTGATGATAAATTATCTCCAGATCCTGAAGAACTATCATAAAACAGCTGGGATGACTATATGTTTAAATTCAATTTAAGACAACATGAAAATTATAGCCATCTGCAGACTTCTGTATGTTGTATGTGCGTGTATGTATGCCTCTATGCCAGTGCCCATTAAACTGAAGTATCTGAAAGGGAAATGTACACTACTGGAAACTTGTATAAAATAGAAACCATTCAGAGCACCTTCCAATAGAAACTCAAAAGCTGATACTTGGCATGTTAGCTACAACTTGCCAAGCACATATTTGGCCCATGACTGGGGATTTTTCATTCAAAATAACATGCAGTCTGTATTTAGCACTAAATGATAAATAGGGGAGTAAGGCAAGAAAAAGGCTTGGAGGTTTTTCCCCCTGTAATGATTTATGTTCTTGTAGGACACTGAGGGTTTGGAGTTCAAATCCATGTGGTTTTGGGTGGGTCACAGTGCTTTGGGACCATTACTTTCAATGGGAGAATCTATTCAAGGGTCTGGGGCAGCTGTTTATAAAGATAATGGCACATAATTTGCACACAGCATCATCCTCCCTCTAAAGAGTCCCCCTTCCCTGTTTCAATTGAATTGAACCGAGATCCCTGAAGTAGGTCCCTCTTGGAGCAGGTCATTTCCACTGATTCTTATCAGGGGGAAAGAGTGCCAACCACTGTCTTTAAAACAAACAAACCCTTGCCTGGTTTCATTTCATTTTCCTGCTCTTACAGTGACTGACTGGTTTTTTTTAACCTTTCTGCCAAAAACTTTGCCTTTGCCATCCTTCCTCACTGTGGTCTGTTCTTTTTTTCCTTTTGCAAACTGAGGAAGGAGGGACTTGGGGGTGTGTGGAGTGGCTGTTTTTCAACCAAAGGACATCAAAATTGCATTGGAGCTACTTCTGCCTGTCCATTAAAGAACACTCAGGTTTCAAGTGAATTGGACCAAGGGTTCCAATTCTGCAGGCCCCTGAACATGGTGCCCCCAGTTATCTGACTTGCAGAGAAAAAAAATGTCTCCACCCCCAGAAAGAGTGAAAGAGAATGACTGCTCTCTGCAGCTTGTCTACAAAGGTGATTGGCTGGGACTATTTGCTCCTCCCTTGCAGCGATCCAGTTGGGTGCGAGAAATACCATTGGCTAGGAAACCAGTAAAATCAAAGAAAAACACTAGTTCATGCTGAATAGCTGGGTAAGTACCCAAACTGTTTGGTGGAGGAGGTTTGTAATTCTTAAGAATCCCAGATTTGCATTCCCATTCCAGGAAATCACTGTAACAATCCAAACCAGTGATGTATATCTTCAGCTTGGGAATTTCGTAATGCAAACCCTTATGATAAATGTAAATTACACTAAAATGATTGATCCAACTGAAGAGAGGGAATTCTGTAAAGTGTCTTTTGTCCTCTTACTCCATTCACATTGCTTTTACCACTACATAATAACATATTATAGTGTTATAGTATATAACAGTGTTATAGTATATAATAACATATATTATGTATATAATAACATATTATAGTGTGAAAGCTGGACAGTGAAGAAAGCTGATAGGAAGAAAATAGATTCCTTTTAAATGTGGTGTTGGAGGAGAGTGTTACGGATGCCGTGGACTGCCAAAAAAACAAAGCAGTGGGTTATAGATCAAATCAAGCCTGAACTGACCCTAGAAGCTAAAATGACTAAACTGAGGCTATCGTATTTTGGTCATGTCATGAGACGACAAGAGTCACTGGAAACGACAGTCATGCTAGGAAAAGTTGAGGGCAGCAGGAAAAGAGGAAGACCCAACAAGAGATGGATTGACTCAATAAAGGAAGCCACAGCCTTCAATTTGCAAGATCTGAGCATTGAGCAAGGCTGTCAAAGACAGGACATTTTGGAGGACTTTCATTCATAGGGTCACCATGAGTCAGAAGCGACTTGATGGCACTTAACACACACAATAACATATTGCCATCCTTTCAAGCTTATGTGATGTTCAAACACCTGCTGGTTTAGATCATGTCCTGTTAGCTGGTTGATAATAGGGTTTTTTTAAATGATTGATTCCATAGTTTGTTGATCAGTTTATGGGTTTCAATGTATTCCTTATTAACCCTGCAGTAGAGTGCAATTTGGGTTTTGTGCATGCAAGTTCTCACACAGCCTGATTGAGCTCTCCTAGCCCCCCCCCCATCCTTACTGTGTAACTGCTCTAGTCAGCAGGCCGTTGTTTAAATAAACAATTAGATCACACAGAAATCAGATGAAAATGACCTCCATCGCACCACTCAAGGAATTTCCCAATGCCTCTATGGTCTTTACCATAGAGAGTAGGGAATATTCCTAGTTGCTACAGTTGCAAGTTTTTATTCTGGGCAGTCCAGGCCTTTTCTGCAGCAATGAAGCAACAGGATAAGGACAGAATGAAGAATATTCTTCTTTAAATGTTAAATAAATATTAAGTACAGAGCAGGAAAACAGGTAACTCATATATCTGGCATGATTATCCCCAGATGCTACAACTGGAACCGGCAGCAGGGATTTGTGGTGAACAGAGGGCCCAGGGGCCCAGCTGTGGCACACAATCAGGCCTGAACTATTGCCAGATTCTTCTACACTGAAAACTCCTGGGTCAGTCAAGGCAAAACTACATCAAGTCACCAGGAGCCGCTTAAGGACTGTAGCACACACGAGTGCTGCCCTGTTTCATATTTGCCTCAGGAGAGTGATGCCAAAAAGGGTGCCCTCCACTGGCAATGATATCCCTTATTATCCTATGTAGCGATTTTAGTTTTCTGAGTAAGCACAACAAACAAAACATCAATGCTATGCATTCTATTTCTGCAAAAAATAATCTATTCTTATTCCTTTTAAAGCATGTCCGCTGTTGCTCTTTGCTCCTCGCACAAGCCTGTTCTTTTCGAAAACATATTTCCGAGGCTGAATGTTGATTGAACTGTGTCCAGACACATCATTCTGCCTTCACAAGGGAATCCTTCTTCCTGTTTTGTTGGAGCTGAGAACAACTCACAACACCCACAAAGTGGATAAACAGAAAGTTTAAGACATTTTTTTCTCTTCTCTATAGACAAAGAGCCAAAAATTTGAACCTTATGAAGTTACTTGATATAGAGGCAGTCTTTCCCATCACTTGTTATTTGATATTGGTTTATTTGTTTATTTAAAATACTTATTTCCTACCTTCTTGTGGAGTCCGTGGCAGTTCGCACCAACAAAAGTTAATAAAAGCTAAACATTCAGCCAATTATAAAACTCATATTTATTTTCTTCATTTATACCCCACTTTTCTCCCCTATGGGTATGCAAAATGGCTTACAAAATTCTCCCCTTCTCCATCTTATCCTCACAAGAACCCTGAGAGTGTGTGACTGGCCCAATATCACTTAGCTAGTTTTCATGGCAGAGTGAAGATTCAAACCTGGGTATTTCAGATCCCAGTTCAACACTCTAAGCCCTACACTAAACTCGCTTTCATTGGGGCCACCCATGTAGAGTAACCCATATCAAACCTTCAACAATCTAATAGCAGTACAGCTCAGAATTCATGAATAAAATAATCAACAACCTTCTAAATTCAGAAATAAATATGTCTGGTAACTGTTGAGCAGAAAACTGTCAGGGAAAAGAGGGCAGAGCCATGACTGTTTTGCACACAGAAGGTCCCAGGTTCAGTCCCTGGCAGAGAAAGCTCTTTCTGAAAAGAGCTAAGAGCTTTTAAAATAGGGTTGAATCTGAGGGGAGGGGAAGGACTTCAATGGAGTATAATGCCATAGAGCCCAACTTTCGAAATGTCCATTTTCTCCAGGTGAAGTGATCTCTGTCACCTCAAAATCAGTTGTAATAGCAGGGAATCTCCAGCCACCACCTGGAGAATGGCAACCCTATTACGCTGGCTCTTTGTGCCCAGGCAGATTTGGCTCACAATCAAGGTATTTTCCCCAATTTTTCCTGCCAAAGTTTAACATGTTAACTTTAAATCAGCCAGTGAGATTTGAACTTTTTATCTTGACCCAATCCAAAGTGGGAATGGTCAACCCCCCACCTACCCTGAGGTCCTTCTGCCCATAAAAGAAGGACCCCCAGACTCAGAAAAATTGTTCCTCACATCCCTGGTCCTGGCCTCTGCTGGACAGAATTCTGATTTCCTTCTGAGACCCCCTACTGTACTCGGCAGGCTTTTTTCTTTCTTTCTCCTCCTTGCTTTGCTGGCTCCTCGCTCTGCTCCTTGGATCTCCAGTGTATCTGCTCCAGCCCTCAAACCCAAGATTTAAGGTTTTATATCTCTTCCCTAAACCTTCCCAATTTCCTCCCTTCTCCTTTTTACAAAGTGCACCCTCTTGTTGGTGCGTGTGTGGAGGGGGAAGTGCTTAGATAATCAGTTCTCATGTGCTTACTGTAGGTTCTTCACAGTTTTAAGTATTTTTTATTTCATTTTGTATACAATGAAGTTATTTGTGTTTACAACTATAATCATCTTCTCTCTCTTTCTTCATAATTTTATTTTGGGTTACCCCTACTGAGATCCACCCTGGTATACACAGACTACAAGGTCATGCATTATTCCTTTCTGGAACTCTTCTTAAAGTTAATTTCCCCTTGTCTGGGTCCAGTTTGGGTAGCAATCTGTTAACTTGTTCCACTGTTGTACTTCTAGTTGAGTTCGTGGAGTGAAGGGAAGGAAAAGCAAAGCCAGTCTTTGCTGCACTTAATCCATTTGGGAGCTTCGGTTTGCAACTAACAAATCTCCAGTAGTGTCGTTTTTACAAGAATCAATATAACTTTTCAATTTGTTTTATGAAGGTGATCGCCGAGATAACATAGTGAAAACCAAATGACCAAAATTATTACAAAATAAATCTTTGACTAATCCTCTAGACATCAGGCATATAAATATATCAATTAAAAAAGAATCAGCTCTGTCTACCAATGACAAAAGGTCCCATTATGACTGACCCATTAAGACTATGCCTGTTAAATAAGTTGGCTTGGATGTATACACCAGGCATCCACATATGGTGAAACCTTAAATAAACACCAACTGGAATCATGACTCACTAAGGAGTAAAATGTCCTGACTATATGCTTCACTGGTACTTCCCCCCATCCCATTTTTTTCCAGAAGTCCATATTGTCAGGCTAATGGATTTAGCACCCTTATTTGCTCTCATTTCCTGATGTCTGCTCCAATTAGAGACTGAGCCATTTCAAAGAAGAGGGGGTAGTGTTTCTTTTTTGTCAAGTTACGCAGGATACCTCTACCCCCCAATTAAGATCATATTTAGGAACGAGAGAAAAATGGTAAGACAAAGAATAGGAAATCTGGTGTAGCATAAGACCTTTCCCTTAGGAAAACTGGAGACTATAACAACTGAGAGCAATGCTATTTCAATTTCTGACCATAAAACTCTGCATTGATGTCCCTTTTCTTCTCTGTTTCTTCTCTCTCGCAGTGGAATCTTAAATAGAATTCTACCCTTCCAAGTCCATCGAAGTAAGTTAGGACTGCACTGCCAAGGTGTTATTGACTTCATGTAGTTTTAATTTATTTTCTTTGCCTTTCTGGGACTTTGGATCTTTTTTTTCTTTTCTTTTCAAGAAAGGGTTTAGACAAATCTTAAATACCAAAAGGTTAAGAAAGATAAAATGTACATAATGTTAAGACAGTTAAAGTGTAAACCACAGGAGGTTCAAGCCCTCCTGGGATTTTCCAGTAGGGGCAATTCTCCCTCCAAGATGTCAAGCTTTCCAGGATTTCTCAGCTGGGGCAATGCCTCCCCGCCCCCGCCCAGAAATCCAGGTAGCACCATGAATGAAGCTGCTCAGGCTGTTAGGTTCTTAAGTTCAGTCAGTTCTGTTTGTCTTTTTAACAACCTAACAAATTGCTGGGAGACACAAGGCTGGATTTGTTTCTTTGATTTTGTAAACGTAAGAGGGAAAGGGGACCTTCAGTGGATAATACTCTCTGTGAAGAAACAAGCGAGAGAACAAAAGAGCATGAAAGGGGGAAGACAAAGATCAATCCATCTAGCAAGCAGAAGGCCTCAGTGGTTGGACTGAAGTATGTATTTCCTGTAGCCCTCAACACAAACTCAGCTAAATTCGAGTCCAGGAGCACCTTATAGACCAACAAGATTTTGGGGATATAAGCTTCCAAGATTCAAAGCGCCCTTCCATAGGGTTGCCAGGTCCCTCTTCGCCACCTGCGGGAGGTTTCTGGGGCGGAGCCTGAGGAGGGTGGGGTTTGGAGAGGGGAGGGCCATAGAGTCCAATTGCCATAGAGTCCAATTGCCAAAGCAGCCATTTTCTCCAGGTGAACTGATCTCTATCGGCTCAGACTCTGTGGGGAAAAGAGAGATGGGGAGGCTCCGGTGCAAGCGCTGCCTCCCCAGCAGCGTTTTTCCCGGTGCACGTCATTGCACCGGTTTCCAGGGGGCATTCTCGTGGCATTCCTGGGGGCAGAGCTGACATTACTCAGCTCCCTAAGCCCTTTTGGCCTGGGAACACCCCTTTTTACAGGTGTGGAGTTACGCCTGCAAAAATGGTGTCATGTCTCCATGAAACTCTGTGGGAGAGTTTCACAGAGCTTGGGGGAAAATCTCTCCCCCCCATGCCTCTATAAGCCGCTCAGGAGATGGCACGTCTGTGCCATCCCCAGGCATCTTGTAACCAACCACCCTTTCAGGATTGGGCTGCCTGTATGGGCCTGGACCAGGCTCAGTCTTGTCGCCCCACCCCACCCCGCAAAATTGAGATGCCTACGCACTTGTCTAGGCCCCACACTAGGGTTTCCAGGTCCTTCTTCGCCACTGCTGGGAGGTTTTTGGTGCGGAGCCTGAGGAGGGTAGGAGGGTAGGGTTTGGGGAGGGGAGGTACTTCAATGCCATAAAGTCCAATTGCCAAAGCGGCCATTTTCTCCACGTGAACGTGATCTCTATTGGCTGGAGATCAGTTGTAATAGCAAGAGATCTCCAGCTGCTACATGGAGGTTGGCAACCTTACCCTACACTGAGGTTGATATTCCACTAACATCCTATGCAATTACCAGTCCACCCACTTCATCATCATCTGAGTTTTCTTTGTCATCTGAGTCAGAAACAGCTATTTATAAATTGCTGATCTTTTTTCTCTAGCACTTTTCCTTGTACACATTTAGAGATGTGATGGCCTGGGTGAAATAAATGGAAAATTTCAGAAAAAAATTGGTTTTTCAGAGCACATTTCAAGTTTTTTGTTTTGTTTAAATCTAAATAGCTTTGGTAATGATATGCTCTAATGTGTTTAATGATAATATGTTATTAAAGATGTCAGTGTTTTCCACTTTATAAACTTTAGATCCAGATGTGCTGGTAGTTCTCCTATTGTTATTGTCTGTGAGTGCTTTGTCCAAATAATACACTTTCTTTTATTTACTATAGAATTTGTTTTCTACCTTTAGCTTTTATTGTTTCACTGCCTCTCAGATGGCAAACATTTAAAATACATGTGCCACGGTAGCATAGGGTGCATCAGTTATGACTTTTTTTTTCTCAAGTCCTGGGTATACAGTTTTTCATAAAGAACACAAAGACATTTACATGTTAAATTCCAGAAATATGTAGAATAGTACAATTTTATATGCTGCTATATATTATGTATTTATGTTGTTAAATTATTAAAAGAAGTTTAATAGGAAAGTAAGTATTGCATATATTTCAATTTTTTTCAAATTTCCACCTCCCTTAAAAACAAAAAACAGGAAAAAAAATTCCTACCAAGAAATTTTACGTTTTTTTTTAATAGTCCATCTTTTGTTAATCCTGATAGTAACTTTATGAGATAGACTAGGCTGAAAGATAAGATAGATAATTTGCCCATGGTTTAGAGATTTAATTGGGATTTGTTGTTCCACATCGGTGGCAATTTGCTGTACACACAAATGCACCTTTTTTGGTGCATGCAAAGAGTTCCAGGACAAACACAGAACTCTGCATTAGGATTTTTTTCCCATTCAGGGCAACTTGCATACCCATTATAAAGATATATATGTGGCGTAGGATTGCCAGCTCCGGGTTGGGAAATACCTGGAGATTTTTTGGGGTGGAGCCTGAGGAGGGTGGGGTTTGAGAGGGGAGGGACTTCAATGCCATAGAGTCCAGTTTGCATATATTTTAATTCAACACAGCTGGGCTGCGTGTATGCAGCTTTAAATGTAGGACGGAGTTTGTCCTGGGTTAGATGCCTTATCCAGTCATCCATTAGAAGCAGAAAGTCATACACTGTACGAATGGGTATGTTTATATATTTGTTTATAGACAATGTTTATATGATTTTCAGACCTTATGTGGAGTGTTTTCACTATGCAGTGTGGTAAATATTAAATTTTTGCAGAACAAAAGTTTCACCATAAAGCTTCCAGCTTCATATTTATACTGTAAACTTATGGCTGGTGGCCAGAATCTGGAGCCCTAAAGCTTGTGAAGAGCCCCTGTCCTGCTGGCTACACTGGCTGACTGGAATGAGCCATGGTCCATATAGGCTGTTAACCTACTTCCAACCACTCTCAGTCCAGGTTATAAAACATCTTCTGCTGCAGAAAATTATGTTGAAATGGTTTGTTCCAAGGAAGATTCTTCTTTACCCAGCTGGCAGTTGCCTTCTGCCAGGTGATTAATAGCCCATATCATCCTTTTGCGCAGTTCATGGAACTGCAGATGTTGTTATCATTGGTATGCATTTAGTCATATTTCAAATCCATTTGAACCCGTGATTTCTCGAGGCTGGGAGTTAATCAATTGCCTGGAAAAAAGAGTGTCTACCGATTTGATTTACATCAGACACCTTTTTAATTTTTATCAGATGCCCCCTTAATGTTTATCTTGGAAAATGTTGCATGGCAACTAAAAGGCATATATCACAACTACTAGAAATGGAAATGCAGCAGTCCTTGTTCTTTGCAAGGAAGCAAATCTTGGGAACATGTCTTATCCAGCTTTAGGAAGGCTGAGCTTCTGTCCCCCCACCTGTTTCAGGTATTAAAGTATGGGACTGGCCTAAGTCCCTCTTGGGCTCTTGGCTCTTAGCCTGTGGCTTGCAGCTTGTGACCTTGAGTGAGCCAGCCCGGGAGTTGTACTGAGTTTTCTTTTTGTTGCTGGTTGTCAGATTGTCTGTCTATTTCTATGTACATTTTGTTCATTTTTTATAAGACACTTTGGGTCCCCAGCGGGGAAAAATTTATATAAATACTTTTAAATGCAAACTAAATAGTGTTCTTGACCTCTCTTTTTTCCCCTTCTCCCCATGGCCCAAAGACCTGGAATGTTGATAAATCAGTGTCCTAGTTGCCAGGAGCCATGGAACATGAACGTTTCCCAGCCTGCCTAACTGTGCATTAGGGGTGCTTGTGCAGGCTGCTTGTATTCAGAAGGGAAGAATATGGGTCAGGCAACAACTGTTTTATGAAGCATTAGAAAGATAAAGGTAGTTCTCCGTGCAAGCACCAGGCCATTAATGACCCATGGGGTGGTGTGTCATATCATGACATTTACTAGGCAGACTATGTTTTCAGGGTGTTTGCCATTGCCTTCCCCAGTCATCTACATTTTACCCCCAGCAAGATGGGTAGTCATTTTACCGACCTCAGAAGGATGATATGCCGAGTCATACTTGAGCCGGCTACCTAAACTGACTTCCATCGAGATCGAACTCAGGTCGTGAGCAGAGCTTTGACTGCAGTACTGCAGCTTACCACTCTGCTCCGCGGGGCTCTCTATGAAACATTAGAAGATGGTTAATGAGCGCTGAAAGGCAATGAGTCTGTTACATCATCTTCAGCACGGACCCTAACACCCATTTATGGCTATGGCTTGAAATTTTTACTTAACTGAACATATGAAAACAGATAATTCACAGTGGGTAGCTGTGTTAGTCTGTTTGGAGTAGTCAAAAAGGGCAAGAGTCCAGTAGCACCTTAAAGACTAACAAAAATATATTTTCTGGTAGGGTATGAGCTTTCGTGAGCCACAGCTCACAGTATCTGAAGAAGTGAGCTGTGGCTCACGAAAGCTCATACCCTACCAGAAAATATATTTTTGTTAGTCTTTAAGGTGCTACTGGACTCTTGCCCTTTTTGACTATATGAAAACAGAAGTGCTTTAATTGCTCCAGCTGGCTCTGGGCATTGTGGAGTCAGCACGGCCATGCCCTGAAACACTTCTTCTAGAGGGATGCAAACTCTGCACAGATAACAAGCAGCCTGTAATGAAAGAGTTTTAAGAAGAAGAAGAAGAGATGGTTTTTATATGCCGACTTTCTCTACCACTTAAGGGAGACTCAAACCGGCTTACAATCACCTTCCCTTCCCCTCCCCACAACAGACACCTTGTGAGGTAGGTGGGGCTGAGAGAGCTCTAACAGAGCTGTAACTTGCCCAAGGTCACCCAGCTGGCTTCATGTGTAGGAGTGGGGAAACAAATCCAGTTCACCAGATTAGCCTCAGCCACTCATGCGGAGGAGTTGGGAATCAAACCCGGTTCTCCAGATCAGAGTCCACCACCCTCCAAACCACCTCTCTTAACCACTACACCATGCTGGAAGAATAGACTTGGACCACTTCAGGCTGCAGATGAGAACATATCTTTAATGTAAAAAAAAAAAATCAGATCAGATACAGCAAGCAGAAAACCACCATGCCAGTCAGATGGTTTATTTGTTTATTTGGATATTTACACTCCACTTTTCTTCCCAATGGGAACCCAAAGTAGCTTAAAACATCATTCTCCCCTCCTCTAATTTACCCTCATGACAACAAACCGACAGATAGGTTAAGCTACAAGAGGGTGACAAGCTTAAGGTCACCCATTGAGCTTCCTCTACAGAATGAGGCTTCACATTGGGGTCTCCCATAATACTAGAACACGGGGTCATCTGCTAAAGCTGGAGGGTGAGAGATTCAAAACAGATAAAAGGAAGTATTTTTTCACACAACACAAAGTTAAATTGTGGAACTCCCTGCCCCAGGATGTGGTGATGGCTGCCAGCTTGGAGGGCTTTAAGAGGGGAGTGGACATATTCATGGAGGAGAGGGGTATTCATGGCTATTAGTTAGAATGGATACTTGTCATGCTGCATACCTATTCTCTCTCGTATCAGAGGAGCATGCCTATTATTTTGGGCGCGGTGGAACACAGGCAGGATAATGCTGTTGCAGTTGTCTTGTTTGGGGGCTTCCTAGAGGCACCTGGTTGGCCACTGTGTGAACAGACTGCTGGTCTTGATGGGCCTTGGTCTGATCCAGCAGGGCCTTTCTTATGTTCTTATCCTAATCCGACATCTTAACCAATGTTCCATGCCAAGGTGAAATAAAACCTTTCTCTGGCAATTTTCTTCTACTTTCAGGGAGTTTTAGTAGGGGATTACTCATAAAAATGCCTTCCCTCCTTCTTCTGCGAGTGTAAACCCACCTGCAATGTACAAAGATATCTGAATTGAGGTAATGAGGATCAGGGCCATATTAACAAAGCTTGTGTCATTCACATTTGCTTAAGGCTTTGTGAAAGCATAATATATATGGAATTCAGTATTGCTCATGGGTATAAGCAGAGAAAAAGATTTATATAGATAAAAAGACTAATCAGAAACTATATTGACACACAGTTGTGAGTGGCTGTATATTTATTCCTGATGGATTTATTCAAAAGCATTATTGTTTTTGCCCATGTAAGGTCAGACAGTCTAAGCCAAGCAGAAAGAGCAAAGAAATATTACTGGCATTCTTATGTTTTAATTAACACCCCAGGCATTTGAAAGATCTTAAATGGCATTAGAAAAATATATCTCATATCCATTTCTAGTTTGTGGGTGGACGATAAAAGGATTGTGCTTTTTATTATTTTACTGCAAAGTAATTGATCTTTGTTTGAATAAGACAGTATCAACAAAGTAGAGGGGGAGTTTTTACAGACTCATTTCTATCAAATGAAGACAAAATGGCATATAATTAAAAACTCAGGATACTTTAAAAAAAAAGCTGCGCAATTGAATGTATTATTTGAAATGATTTCAAATTTCACACCCATGCTGTTTCAACTTGCAAATTCTCGTTTTGATCTTCATGAGAATCAAATCAGTGATTTGTTATTTAGCCCTTTTTTGTTTCCACACCCTGATTTTTCCCTGTAAAATGTATGCATTGTTTGTGTGTCACTAAACAACATGCTGCTGTACATTTCACAAATAAACCACCTATATTGCATACATAAATACTGTATAAATTGTGTGAAAAAAATCATGTGGTGAGAGATTCAAAACAGATAAAAGGAAGTATTTCTTCACATATTGCATAATTAAATTGTAGAACTCCCTGCCCCAGGATGTGGTGGTGGCTGCCAACTTGGAAGGCTTTAAGAGGGGAGTGGACATGTTCATGAATACTAGTAGTCACGATGCATACCCATTCTCTCTAGTATCAGAGGAGCATGTCTATTATATTAGGCAGAACTGCGGGGAACTTGGGAAAGGCTGTAAGGATTGTATATTACATGGTGAAGAAATGGACATGAAAAATTAGGAAGATTCATGAAGTGGAACTGACGAAGAAACCCGAAACGGCCGTATTCTTCACTTGCTGGTCTTCTGGAATTTGTACTTACCTGCAATTCATACCTGCATTTAAAACAGATGGGACTTTTTCTATGGATTGAGAGCCCATATCATTTTACAGAAATGGATGAGTATCTTTGATGTGTATATAGTTGTATTGTGTGTTGGCTTACATGCCTGTA
This sequence comes from Euleptes europaea, assembly GCF_029931775.1. Classification (NCBI taxonomy): domain Eukaryota; kingdom Metazoa; phylum Chordata; class Lepidosauria; order Squamata; family Sphaerodactylidae; genus Euleptes; species Euleptes europaea. The sequence continues at coordinate 28,825,563 of NC_079317.1, forward strand.
TGTGCGTTGGTGTTATTGCTTGTAATATATAGTTTTGTGCAACCATATCTTTTGTGTAGCCTTCTGTGTCAGATTTGGTTTAACTACTTATTGTACACAGAGGTGTCCTATTTTTGTTAATACCTGGAGGTTGGCAACCTTGTGTTTTAAGCTGCCTCATGTATTATTTATAAAAGAAGAGCAGGCTGTATATCCCCTAAATAAGGAAATGAATACTCATTTGTGAAATGTGATGAGTCCCATATTTGACTCACATTTTTGAAATGTGCATTCACAACACCTTCCTTTTCTAAGGACCTGTATGCCAAAACACATTTTGCCTGTGCAAAGGAGCATGGAAAGTGAATGAAAGAGATCACAAATCATGCTGAGCAAACTGTTTGCTCATAACATTGTTTGCTAATACCCTTGTCTGGGTCTCTGACTTTTTTGTTTTGTTTTTTTGTCAGGTACCTTTTTCCCCCCTGTTGGGATTGCCAACTATTCTCTTTTATTATACTCGAGACATGGTTTAATTTTTCTCCATTGATTTCCTCTTCTTTGTAATTGGATGAAGTGATTGGAATATCTTTTATATTCGTTTGCAGCCCTTTTTAATTAAATGCACAATCAGATTCTAAAGAGCCCCACAGAAATTTCAAAGAGTAATAAAAATTATGACTGGATGAGATATGGCGATACTGGTCCCCCATATGGACTTTAATAAAATACCTTTTCTTAACAGATGGCTATTTTTCTGTATGCCTATATAGACAAGCTATTGTATTTAAGGTGTTCATGCGACTGCCATATGCATATTCATGCTGTATAGATTAGCAGTGAACCTCTATCAAGAGGTCTTCCCTCCCCTGCTGTTGCGCCATCATCAGGGAGCAGATCATTTGCTTCAATTCTTTCTTCCTGTTTTTACAGTAAAATCAATTTTTGATTGATATGTGGTTGTCTGGAAAGAAAAAGATAGAAGCCGTAATGATATTTGAAGCGCTGGGAATGAAATAACAGACATTTGAAAGAGCCAGACAGCTAAAATGAACAAGCTGAGGCTATTGTACTCTGGGCCCTGGCCTGGATGGCCCAGGCTAAGTTGATCTCACCAGATCTCAGAAGCGAAGCAGGGTCGGCCCTGGTTAGTACTTGGATGGGAGACCACCAAGGAATACCAGAGTCTCTGTGCAGAGGAAGGCAATGGCAAACCACCTCTGTTAGTCCCTTGCTTTGAAAACCCTACAGGGTTGCCATAAGTTGGCTGCGGCTTGATGGAACTTTACACACACACTCACACACATTGTATTCTGGTAATATCACAAGAAGCCAAGTCTCACTGGAAAAGACAATAATGTTAGGAAAAGTTGAAGACAGCAGGAAAAGAGGAAGACCTAAGAGCAGCCATGGCCTTCAGTTTGCAGGACTGAGCAAAGCTGCTAATGATAGGACACTTTGAAGGTCCTTCAGTGGACAGAGACACTGTCCTTCAGTGTTACTCCTCTGAAGATGCCTGCCACAGCTGCTGGTGAAACGTCAGGAAAGAAAATATCAAGACCACGGTTACACAGCCCAGATAACCTACAAGAACCAACTTTGAAGGTCATTAATTCATAGGGTTGCCATAAGTCAAAAGGAACTTGATGGCACACCGACTATTTTAGCATTTTAGTGGTATTACACAGCTGAATCCTATCACTTTCTCATATAGAAACTTGGGGGTTGCATTTCTTCTGGGTGCATTTCTTCTTGGACTTTGGGGCAAAGCATATGAGAAAATGGGACATCCATAACAAGATTGTCCCCAAAATTATAAAATATTAATAGTAGTTCTAAAATATTAATAGAGGGCCCAATTCAAGTCAGGGAGGCATAGGGGTGTGATTCCCTGATGTGATTTTGCTATTTGAAACTGACACTCTCAATATACACACAATGTTATTAGCCCTCAAAGGAAAATACACGAGAATAGAACATGAGATAAAATTACCTAATTTGGCTTCAGTTGACTCCATACCTTGGGCAACACCTTAAATTTATTTCCTGAGTTAATACAATGCCTTCCAAGTGATTTCTGGTCTTTTTAAAAGGGGATTTTGAGTCTTACTAGTTTAGAGAGATATCAAAGACATTTGTTGGACTTGTTTTTGCTATGGAGTGTAATCAATTTAAGTTCTGTTGCTTGGAGTGACTTGAAAACAGCTCTGTTTGAATCTACTCTGCATCTAACACACAAAGTGAGCTTTAACAGGAGAACACCATGTCCTGAGGTGTTCTCTTGTCCCAAAACCCTTTTAAAAACATTTTTTGCGACTTCCAGCCTGAAGAAGAGTTCTGGAGAACTCAAAAGCCCAGACACTACTTTGTGTCATTGGGCTGGTCTTAATGAATGGTACTACATGGATTGTGTTCTTGGTTTTTTTGGATCCTATCTTTTGCCCATTTTTTTTCTCCTTTGAGAGGGTCGAGTTTGGTTGCATGCGTACATGCACATGTGTGTCTGACCACATGAAGTAATCTGTCCTCTGTAACAGGTGATCAGCATTATTAATGCGAATCACATGGAAAATTTGTGAAGTGGTGTTGGTCCAAAATGGATATTCACACATGCATTTGTTGGTGTTACATATGAGATATTTTCTCCCTGGTTATCACCTTTTAATGCACACAAGAGCTAATCCAGTTAGGAGACCTGTTCTTGCTCAAGCACAGTGTTTTCAGAACTCGTATCGGTGATTGTTTCCATGACTGCTTTTTTACATTTAGCCCAAAAGTTAGGTTGTATACTTCGTTAATCTGTACATGGAAATAAGTGGTTGTCTGTACAAAGCAACGTTCTTAGCATCCACCTCTTTTTTGTCGTTGTTCTCCAATCCAAAGCCAACACCAAATGAAAACCATTAATGACTCATCAATGCCAATTATCCCTGCTAGCTAGTAAACACTAGATGTAAGCTTGTCTTTGGATGCTCTGCTAAATATACAGTGCACTTCATCGTGTTATTCACTTGATTCCAGCCTGGCTGCATGGTTGGGAGTGATGAATTTCCTTCACATATTTGGTTAGCGTGGTTCAGCAAAAGAAGCTTCCTTGGCCTTTGTCTAGTATGGGACAGTGACATTCTGTGTGCAGTGACTTGGAGCCGAAATAAAATTCAACTTCCTCCATAAGGAGGAGTGTCTAATTTTTCAAGGTCTTAAGAAAGAAATTCATCCTGAAGTGTTTTTGTTTTGTCTGCCTTTGTTTGCTTCTAGAAGCAAAGGTCACCAGAAAAAGGACATTTTTCAGCTGGCAAGAAGTGGGATATATACTAAACCTCTTATTGATTTCATATAAACGGTGTCTCCAAATGCACCAGAGGGTTAAAAAATGGAGTTTAACATACAAATCAAGCTCAGCATAACACCAAAATGCATGGAGCTGGTAATACAGAGGTAATACACGATACACAAAGAATCTTGATGCTGCCACGAATATGGCTATGTTCAGATGCTTTTTGCAAGGCTCTATCAGGGTTCATCAGTAACATGAGTGGGTAGATCTGAATGAATAGAAGGGACTAAAATTTGAAGCAAACTGTGTGTATTGCAATTCCTGATTTAATTTTAAAAGTCTTCCTAGTTTAATCATAATTCAGGAGAAGTGGGACTTAGGCCAGAGAAACCACAAGAATAAAAGAACAAGAGAAATCTGTTCATTTTTATTCAGTGGGGGGGGGGGGACACAATGTACGTTGAGTTCTCAAGAACAGCTTGTAGCCAAATTAAATTTTCTCCAGACAAGTTGTGGTGACATAATCTTTAATATCAGATCCTTACTCTTCAAAGCCCTTTGACCTTTAGAGGTTCATAGTGGGCTAGTTAGTATTCCTAATAGTATCCCTATTCATTTGTTAGTATTCCTGAGTGGTTGGTTCATCAGTGACAGGAGAATTCAGGGGAACTGTAACAGAAGAGGAAGTAATTTGCCTCTGAGGCAGAGAAACAGAATGATAGTGGTGGTATCAAAATGTCGTTCCATCATGTGTGGCTGGCAATCGGCAGGAAATGAAGAAGGAACCCTATTCCTTTTCCTAATGAGTGGAAGACAAAATGCATTTCACCTGTTCAAACTGACTGACAAACAAGAAGAGGTAAGCAAATATGAAGCTTCCGAAGAAGACAAAGAAGAAGAAGAAGAGTTGGTTTTTATATGCTGACTTTCTCTACCACTTAAGGAAGAATCAAAGCGGCTTACAATCCCCTTTCCTTTCCCTCCCCACAACAGACACTCTGTAAGGTAGGTGAGGCTGAGAGAGTTATAAGAGCTGTGACTAGTCCAAGGTCACGCAGATGGCTTCATGTGTAGGAGAGGGGAAACAAATCCAGTTCACCAGATAGCACAGACAACAAAAGGAAAGATGGCATGCATCTGCCAGTGAAAAATTATGTGGCAAGACGATGGTCCAACTCTGTTTCTGCTACTCAGTTTCATCTAACATTATGAAACTTAGAAATATTGGGCAAAAGATCCATGGAAATCTGAAGGTGCACCTTCTCACATATCGATATTCCCTAACTAACATCTTCATGAACTATTGTTCCCTGGCTGAAAGCAATGGGGAAGTACTTTGAATCTTTTATTTATTGTCTAGCTATAGCAAAATGAAGCAAAGGGCAGAGAACTATGCTTGGATGATACTGGTTCTTTTCTACCATGGCATGATGGTCAACATTTAGTTTGTCCCATTGATTTCAATAGGATGGATTTAGATATGCGATTAACCTTTCTACTGAAGTAAATGAAACTTGGAAATGCTCAACATTGGTGAGGATGCGACATCAGAAAACAGTGAGAACCTTTCCAGTTAAAATCAAAATCTCTGGGAGCAGAACTGTGAAAGAGCCCTTTCTTGAGACGCTGGAGAACCATTACCACTAGGAGAAGACACTGCATAGTGAAACTGACAATCGATGCAATGCAGTGTAGAGAAACATCCTATGGCCATGTGTTTATTGATTGTATTTTTATCCTATTATTGATCAAAGTTGGCTTCCAAATAAGTCCACAAGACTTACAACCTATTAAAATAGCATTTGAAAATAAGGCAACTATGCCACTTTGGACAGGAGACTCGCAGCTGAGCTGACTCGGAGACTCACAGATATGAGGGAAAAGGTATCTTGGCTGTATCCTGATTGCCCTCTGATGTACTTCAGATGACAAAAGCTAAAAGAGTGGGAGCTCTTGCCTATGGATGGATCTAGGCGTGACAGAGGGGTTCCTGGGTGTTTCATGCCTTCCTCTGATGGTGGTTGAAAGTTGGAGACTGACATTTATATATAGGTTTATAGCTGTGGTGGGGGAGACCAAAGGTTTATGGCTAAGCACATTATTTGCGTGCTGAAGGTCTCAAGTCTAGTCTCCCATAAAGAGGTTGTCAGATAGGAAGCCTGGGGGAGGCCTCTTCTGGAGAGTTTAGAACAGGGGTCCCCAACTTTTTAAAGCCTGTGAGCACCTTTGGAATTTTGACAGGGTGATGGGTGCAACCACCAAATGGCCACCACAGGAGGCAGAGCCAATCACAAAATGGCTGCCATAGGAGGGGAAGCCACACAAAGAGAGGAAGCCCAAATGCAGGAGAGCAGAGGGGTAATTTTAAAAATACACCGGAAAAGAGGGGTGAGAGAAAATAAAACAAACACTATGGTAGCAACTGCCACTGAAGCAATGTTATTTTAATCTGCATTAGGCTATCGGATCATCAGTGGCCAGTCAAAAGCCCTGCTGGGTATGAACCCCAGCCACTTTCTAAAAGCACTTGGTGTGCGCCAAGAAAGATGTTGGCCAGTGCCATGGTACTCATGGGCACCATGCTGGGGATGACTGCTTTAGAGAAAGATGGCCAATCAGAATAGCCTGTGCTAGATGAGCATTGCTCTCTATCCAGTATATGGCAGCTTGATATACTCACTCAGCCCCCAAGACTGTGTGGGCCATATTATTTTCCCTTGCTTTATTATTTATTTTAAATGCTTTCTAGCCCTTGTGACTGAAAAGACATATTGCGGGGGGAAGGGGGAATGGATGGCAGAAATGCTATTGGAAAGAGAGCAATATACAAACCAGAATATAACTATTATGTTTTTCAGCTCTTGCATGCTCAATGTCTATATACCAAGCGTTTGTAAAGGCTGACTTCTGTTTCTTCCTTCTAGTTCACAAAACAACAACAACAACACAATTTTGAATTTTGCATGCAACAATTAAATTGAGCCCTCCTTCTCATAATATAGTTTGAAAGAAACCCTTCCATACCCAGATCACCACAAAGTGATGTTCATGTAACAACACCACAATGGATAGAAAAGTTCCTTTGCAACACATTCACCGATTCTAAGAGGGATTGTCCCATGATATTAACTGTCTGGCATGAGCTCTCATTACAGCAGTTTCTTATCACTGTAAGGGCATTCATTACACCCAGCAGCTCATTAAGTCCTGAAATAATTATTAGTGGTGTGAAATCCTGTTTGTTTTTAATTATTATTTTGCTGGCGCTATCTAATGATTGCAGTGGCTTCAAAATTTGCTGATTAAACTCCCCCCCCCCCAATGAAAATCTGCCTTCCTGGGGGGGAAATATTCTGCTTGGGTAACTGTTTCACCCCCAACTGAAATGTTCATGTCATGTGGAAATAGTATGAAGTAAGGGTACTTCCATCGAAGCAGATTTGAGATTAATGAATGGCAGACAGTCACCATTTTGGTTGGATCCCATTGAAAATATTCACTGTTGGAAGGATTTCTGTAAGTGGAGTACTGTTTTCTCCTGCCTCCCCTGGCAGCCCAAGACCCCACTTCCATTAGCAGCAGTCCTACACAGGATCCAACCCCTTTTTTCCACAGCTAACTTGTTTGAGGGGGGAAAACACACACACATTAACCTTGCTCACAGATACTGTTTGCTCATGAGATGAATATCCCATATGATGCAAGAATAATTTCTCTGCAGTTTCAAGCAAACATTTGTTTGATATTCAGTATGGCAGTTTGTCTAGTAGACACTGTTGGAGTGTGCTTGTAATTTACTGGCTTGACTGGATTACATATGTCCTAGGGCAGTGTTTCCCAACCTGTGGGTCAGGACCTAAAGTAGGTTGCAAAGCCTCTGAAAGTGGGTTGATGACCTGTCCTCCATAATGACCACCCCTGCCCGTTCCATTGCTCTCTTTTGAATTTTGGAAAGCAAGATCTGACCCTGGAAACAGTATCTTCCATGTCATTCATTAGTTGGTATTTTTTCTTTACTGCATATACATGTTGCTCAAGTAAAATGTGTCCCGATGGTTACTAGAGCGAGTTTCTAGATAGAATCTTAAAGGGGATTGGAGGGGGTAAAGGAGAAGGAGAAGGTGGTCAGAGGCTGGAATCTTAACCTCCATAGAAAAAGGTTGTGTATGTTTGAATGCCACTTGTTTGGAGTTCATACTGGAGACAGCTGTGCCCTTTAGGGCTGTTGAAAAAAAAATTGGTAAAATTTGGATCCAGCAAAATCCGGCCCGTTTTGATCCGAGAAATGCTGAAGTCCAAACTCCCCCGATTCGGTTCCAGGGAATCCGGCGTGAGATTTGAGTTCGGGGAAAAATTCGGCCGAATAAAGTAATAAAAAACACATTCGCGCCTTTCCGTGGCTCCCGGGGGGGCATGTTTGGAGGTAGATGTTCCAAACTTTCAGTGTAGCTTAAGGTGACCTTTCTTGCGAGAACCCCCACATTTTGTTAAGGTTGGATCAGGGGGGCGAGATATGGGGCCCGGAAGGGGTCCCCCCTCCTTAATGTGCATCTATTCCATTTTACAGAACATTCGCGCCTTTCCACGGCTCCGGCGGTGGTGGCATGTTTGGAGGTAGACGTTCCAAACTTTCAGCGTAGATTAAGGTGACATGCCCCCCTAGAGCCATGGAAAGGCGCAAATGTGCACATGCACCCCCCCCCCCACGGGGATCTCTCTGTCACACAAACTCTTTCTCTCCCCAGGCCGTGCAGCAGCTGGGCTCATGCACTCAACCGCGACTGATTGGCCAGAAAAAGACCCAGCTTGGCCACCGATTGGCCATGGGAGTATGCTGCTTACTAACTGATGGTTATGCTGCTGATTCTGAGCCCCCAAATTTGCCGGATTTATCCGGAGTCTGCCCGAACTCGCCGAATTCGGCTTGTCGTTTTCCCGCCTTTTTTGAATTCGGTTCCATCCGAACTGAAAACCCATGAATCGGGGAAAATTCGGCTGTTTTTCGGTTTGGGACGAACCAAATCAACAGCCCTAGTGCCCTTTGTATGAAATTTGTTGGTTTCTCAAAAATATCTGGTTAGCCACTGTAGAAAATGGAATGCTGATCTAGATGGGGTTCCAAATTCATAGCTGGGTCACATTATGAAGTAAATTTGGACTTGTGGCTAACTATACCGAAAAGGTTGAGAACCGCTGTCCTAGGGGAATTATATGTAGGTTATGCATATTTCATCTTGTTGGTGCATGTTCAGAACTTATCAGATCGAACCACAGTTCCCAGCTGGCACTGTAAGAATGTGCAAAGTATTTGAGATCCAATTTAGAACACTCACTGAACACATTCAGCTGTGGGCATTAGACAAGCAAAAAAGGGCAGGGCTCAAATTCTAGAGACAAGCCAAAGAGCTCCTCGAGGTTGAGTCAACCAGGGAAAGCTCCTCTTTTGTATGTTAATGGGATGTATCCAATGCTTGTTTTTCACCAGCAGATTTTTCACTAGTAGAGGTGGAGCACATTTACCTCTGCAGACCCCTCACATCACATCCAATGCAGTTCCCGGGGATGCCCTGCAATATTGCAGGGAGCACACTGGGCTGCAATGGGGTTCAGAGGTGAGCATATTCTGTTCTGTGGATGGACATCTGCTCATGGTTCATCAGATGAAGCCCAGGTTTTTTTGTGTCAGACTGGGTAGGGCATCAGTGGATGGTGAGGGGGAGAGGGGCAACCTCAGGAAAGTTTTGCGAGAGCACAAATGCACAAAAAAGAGATATAAAACTTAGAACCATTTCAAGAGTTTGAAAGATACAAGCATTTCTTTTTAGTGCTCAAGAGTGCTGCTCGACATCTGTGATCACGTTTCATTTTTAGCAGAGAAATGCTTGCTCATCACAGCTAACAAAACTTTATCCAGCATTTAAAAAGGGAGCTGCACTTTAAAAGTTTTAGAACCATTGATTTAAGTGCATAAAGGCAAGCAAAGGAATTTGCCTAAAGCACTCCAAGCATCTGACATACAGAGATCGTGTCTCACATTTCAATTACACTAAAGATTAAAAAAGAGAGATGTAGTTAAATTATATGTGGAATAGGAGGTCAATATTATGTAGTTTGCATCCTGCCACACTTAACGTATTCTGACTAAGCTGTTGTGAAACAATAAATGCCCCAGAGCTAAAGTGGTTCGGTAGCAATTCCCTTCTCTGACGTCTTTTATGCATGGCTGTTTCATTCGCCGTCTACCCTCGATGACTTCAAGACTTTGTGTTGATTATGCATGCCGTTTCCAACCATCAGAGGTTGACTTGCTCTCCCTCTGCATTTCCCCACATTTTCAGAGACCAGGGCCATGTCCACACTGCGCATTTGCAGCTCCAATTTTCACGGGCTTTCCTCGCATGTTCCCACTTCATCTCACCCGAAGGATCCTGAGGACGTCTCCAGAGCACAATTTCTCCGCGTTAAGCGCATTCGCTTATATGGTGGATTAATAAAATAAAACGTCTTCTACACCCGGTGCCTTAAAGTGGGAACATGCAATGTGTGTTCAATCCACTTCCTGCTGCCAGCCCACTTCCTGCTGCCAGCCAACCCCCGCACTCCCCCCGCCTTCCTTACTAACGCTGGACCAATCGCCGTCCTTGCTTGGAGTGCTGACTGGGCATGCGTGGGAGCGTGCCGGTCTTCAGGCTTATCAAATGCAGCGGAGAAAGGCGGCGTGGTGGGAACAGAAATTTACAGTCGTTTTGGATACTTGTGTACTGGACGCGTGTAAATTGCGAGGTAAGTTGCTAGTGCGTTCACGGGCCTGTTTTATCTTGAATTTGAAAATGTGGGCAAAATGCAGGGAAATGCAGGGGGATAGCGAGGCGACCTTTGATGTCAGAAATAGCATGCTTGATAACACAAAGACCCAAAGTCGTCAGAGGGGTGACGGCGAGTGTAACAGCCATGCATAAAAGACCTAAGGGAACTCTGGAAGTTTGTCTTTTGTATGGTGAGTGACTTCAGATATCTATTAGAGAATTCTCATCACCTTCACCAAACACCCTTAACCAAGATTCTTGGGGAGAAACCATGAGAGTTAAACTGATATGTTAGCCGAAATGCTCCTTTATATGGGGAAATTAGCTGAGAAATCGGTAACGATGTATTTTTATAGCGGGTTCGCACTCAACTATACCAGAATCCGTTTTAATGAGACGTTGAATAAAGACAGAGACAAGGAATTCCGAATTAAATAGTGTTTATGTATTCAAGCATTCAAATGGTGCAACACAAACATACAGAGAGGCTAGGATATAAAAGAGAGGAGTACAGAGACATTTGCCAATGTGGCAGGAGATCGTTGATTTATATATTTACCGTATCCAGATGAGGTGTTGTCCAAATTCACGTAGACTAAGACAGATTGAAAGTTAAAGCCGAGGTGGGGGCAGGGGTTCCCGTAGACTTGACCAGCAAGGCGGGAAGGAGCGTGGTTAGGCTGCGTAAAACCAAACCAACAGAGTAACGGCAAAGGTGCCAGGAAAGACCTAAGGTGTCTAGAATGGGTTTGGGGCACTTCAGTTATACTGTTTTTCTGGGGGCGTGTAGAGGGGTTTTTAACCCCTCCTAGGTTCCCAGGTGACAAAAGGTGACAAAAGGATTAATCTGTGTCTGCCGGGGTGGAGTAGGGAGAATTTGGAAATCTATTCTGATTCCAATGACTTTTGCAACCGGTGGTGAGCTGGAAGCTTCCTGCTGATGAGATTAACATACAGGAACAATGGGTGCGATCTGTGCAAAACGTCCTGGGATCGCTGCGGCTGGGTTGGAGGAATGACTCATCTTGATATCTGGATTGCTGCTGATGACCCATTAAGCGGTGGATGTCGTAAGGGGGGGTGCCTGACACTGATTGCATGACATTCTGCTTCTCATGACATGGCTGCAGCTGGAATAGAGCCTATACAGGAACATGGCTTCCCTCTGGTCCATCCAGAGGCTGCCCCTGCATCTGCTCCCAAGCTGCTAGCTGCTCCCAAGCTGCTAGCTGCTCCCAAGCTGCTAGCGACCATCCAGTAGCGTTTGGGGCGGGCGCACGGCCAGCGGAGCAGTCAAGTGTCCGCACAGCGGCTTGCCAGATCCAGTCCGGGAGGTCTGGGCAGGCCCGTATGCTATCAGATATGAATCCAATATGAATTTGTTGTGTCTACCCCCCAAGAGTCATATGGCTGTTGTTGTTTTTTTAATGTGAGCTTTCATATAATTGGGGTTACTCTGTCATGCATCTGATGAAGTGAACTTCAGCCCATGAAAGCTTAGGCTACAATCAATGTGTTACTGTTTAAGATGCTTCAGGAGGTTTTGGTGTTTTTGCTATCAGACTAAGGTTTGCATTGTCATGGAGAGAAAAGGCAGAGACATCCCCTTTGATCATCCAAAAGGGATCATGGGATCTGCGTGGGGAAAAAACCCCATGTGGAATAGGGGCATTCTTGAGGAAAAGAACTGGGCAAGATTGGTAGGATCCCACCATAATATTATTACAGAATCTCTAATGCAAAAAAAGTCCTGTGATGCTCTCTTTAAGCTTCTCACAGACATTCTAACAGTGAATTCCTGAGGTTGGGGGCTGAGACTCCTTTGGAGGTGGTGTGACCCCTACGCCAGTGTCCGTGCCACTTGCAACATGCAAACTAGCATGGACACTGGTGTAGGGGCACTTATGCGAGTCCCCCAGGACCAGGGGGCAGCGCAGCTCTCAGACCCTGAAGCGGCCTCCCACCAGCATTCTCTCGGCACAAGTCCCCACACTGGCATCCCAGGAGGCATTCCCAGGACATTTTGGGGGTGTGGCGCTGCTGTTAGGCAGCTTCCTAACCCCTTTCAGCCCAGGAATGCCCCCTATTGCAACGGTGTCACTGTACCACCTTTTTCGTTGGTGCAGCATTCCTGTTTTCTATGGGACCTTTCCCCCCATTTCCATTTTCTTTTCAATTTTCACCCCTTTTTTTGCCCCGCGGCGGCCACAAAACCTCTGTGGAGACACCATGGCAGTGCCGCAGCCACGCCACCCCTGGCTGCTCCGGCTTTAAGGAATGCGATGTATAACTTTGTATTTACCCACAACAAGAAGCCTGATGCTCAACAAAAACCATGTTCATTTTAAAATGATGTATTAGGAAAACTTCTAACCTTACAGCTATCAAGTACTGGCATCTATTAAAATACATACATTTTAGTCACGAGCACTAGCAATTCTATGCTCCCATATAGATCTAAAACAATGGCTTTATTGGGCTGTTCAGGCACTTTTTTGTTGTAAAATATTTAAACACCCTCTAGTGTTCATTAAATAAAAATGTTTCCCATAGACCCAGTGCTTGAGCAGGTCATCAAATATTTAAACAAACAAACAAATGATTTCCCCTGTCCAAAAACCAACTCACAAGAGGATTTTTAGAAAACATTTCAAATTCCTCTAACCTTTATTAGCCACACAGAATAAATAAAATGTTCATTCTTAATAGTTAACTAGTACCATTATTCTGCAGGAGGATTCTTCTATGATACATTGTTGGTATTGTGTGTACAAATACATTATTCACTTCATACACCTCCATTAGATTTGCCAACCTCCAGGTGGTGGCTGGAGATCTCCTGCTATTACAACTGATCGCCAGGTGATAGAGATCAGTTCCCCTGGAGAAAATGGCCGCTTTGGCAATTGGATGCTATGGCATTAAAGTCCCTCCCCTCTCCAAACCCTGCCCTCCTCAGGCTCCACCCCCAAAATCTCCAGATAATTCCCAACCTGGAGCTGGCAAACCTAACCTCCATGCATGTGACAACTACCAATCATACGCCACAGCTCTGATGGAGATGGGAATACAACCCAGCCTTATGCGGGGCCACAGCGAATCTCCCTGATTGTTCACATCTGAATACGAGTTGCTGGGGAACCAAAGTGAAGGAGGGCTGCTACCTTCCTGCCTGCCTGTCTACATGCCCACCCACCTGCCCATTCTATCCACTTGGCTCAAAGCATCATTTTCCCCAAATGCATTTCTGTCTCCTAGAAGCACCTAATCTTAATGAGAGACTATTTTGTGAGACAAGAATGAGATGCCATGGGTGAGGACCCAAGTTCAGTCTCAGCTGTGGTAGGAATGGTTTCTCTGGAGCTCTGCCCAGGAAGTAGATGGATCTTCATTCTCAGGTCCTGGAATGCCCCACCTCTTCAACATCAACACCATCCATCAATAAAACCCATGAAACAAATGTTGCAGACCAGGTTGGGATTGATGGGGCCATAGTTCATTCCTTCCCATAGTAGAGCTTGTGTTCCTGACAATCTTCCCAAAAGGCAGATAGTTTTCTGATCTGATCCAGCTGGGTCCTTCTCATGCCATTTGTTGTCTTATCGGTCTGTCTCTGACGTGGATCCTAGAGGGAGGGGCCATGGCTCTGTGGTAGAGCATCTACTTGGCATGCAGAAGGCCCTGGGTTCAATCCCGGAATCTCCAGTTAAAGGGACTAGGCAAGTAGGTGATGTGAAAGACTCCTGTCTAAGACCCTGGAGAGCCACTGCCGGTCTGAGTAGACAATACTGACTTTGATGGACCAAGGGTCTGATTCAGTATAAGGCAGCTTCATGTGTTCATGTGTTCAGACACTTTAAAATGTTGCAAGCTTATAAGCCTCAAATGATGGATTGGTTTGGTATCAATTCTCAATTCAAATACAGTATCAGTCTAAATTAGTATAATAAATAAATTGGAAATCTTTGTTGTGCAATAAAAAATACTATTTTATGTATTCTATGCATGACTGTTGCAAGAATCACTGAAGCAACAGAAAACAGCCTGGGAAGGGGGAAGGTAACTGACTCAAAGGAGAAATGAGGAAAGGGGCTGAAAATGTAATTTGTTAGGGAGAGTGCAAGTTGCAGAAGAGAAATATGGGACAGCCATGCCTCTCAGACAGTTGATAAAGATTAATCAGAGCAGTGTGTAGGAATGGAAACGTGGCGACAGACAAAGAAAAAGTGCCTTCAAATCATGAGAGTTTAAAGTAGCGAACGTGAGATTTCCTTTGACTTTCTGGTTTACCGTGAGCTGGCAAACAGTAATGGGAAACACCATACTGTTTTTCCCTAGACATGAAGTCAGCCGTCCAGACAAGGTAAAACCAAGGGTCACCTGATGGTAACAGATGGTCAGCCAACAGCAGCTCTGCAGGCAAAGTCCACCGACTATCACCCTATCCAATTAATGGCTGGTTTATCCACAAAGTTGCATAAACAATTGATCCTTGGAAACAGTCGTTCCTCTGATTATTTCTAGGCAACCAGGCCTGGGAGATATCCTAAAGCTGAGGGTAAGGTTTAGACAAACAGCGGTAAGTGGACCATTAGTCATTTATGCGAGCTTGCAATTTGTACTTGGATGCAAGTCTTAATTGATCTCTCGAAACCCATCACCGTTCATAACATAAGCTAAAGAAGAATCAAGGTGAACATAGTTCAGCAAGTCAGCTTTTGAATAGAAATGTAATGTCTTCTTCCTATGCTCATATGGCAACACAATGCTATGGAGGAGGCATTGTATCTGAACATGTGTAGCTGCTTTATACGGAATTAAACCATTGGTACATCAAAGCCAGTACTGTCTACTCAGACTGGCAGTGGCTTTCCAAAGTGACAGGCAGAGGTCTTTTACATCACCTGTGACCTGATTCTTAACTGGAGATGTTCTGGGATGTTCTGCATGCCAAGCAGATGCTCTGCCACTTAGCCACAGATCCTCCTTATGCTTGCTGTGATTCATATCAGCTACATTTTGAAACTTTTGCTTGATATGAGTTTCTCCGTATGGCTACAATCCAAGTCAGTGTCGAAAGGCGTTCCCCTAAGGAGAAGTATCTCCTTCGCTGCTGAGGCGTTTGGGATTTGCCGCAAGCTCTGTGACATGCCGGGCAATGAGGCATATGAATTTCCAGTGTAGTTCTATCCAGAGACCTTCAACAACATCCTTCAAGAGACCGACTGTGGCTGAAAGAAACAAGGCTTCCATAACGGGTGAACAGAATTTCACAACTGAGAAAACTTTAATGATGTATTGCCATTTTAATGAGCCCCTTTAGGAACTTCTGTTGGATTGAAGAAAACACTTGGAATTTCCTGAATGCCTCTTGCCATTGATCCAATCATTTTTGTGGTGTTTGTTTTGTTGTGCTGCTTTTTCTATCATCTGCACCAACAGAAAAGTAAGCTTCAAAAGAAACAGAATGCTTAAAAAAACATTAGCCGCAATCAGAGAGCCGAGCGAGGTGCTCTGTGATGTAGACCATTACCCCTAAATCCTGCCACACACCACAGTAGAATGTGAAGCTTTGTTTCCTGACATTTCATTTCCTATTTTTAATTTTATTTCCTATTTCAAAACGTATCAAAAGATATTTTCTTTTGCTTTCAATTAAATGGCATATTTTTTGACACAATGAAAGGTGGCTTCATATCATAACCAGATTTCACGCAGGATAGTATGTGTAGCATGCACAAATATCACTTTTAATACTATGCTTCTCTGTATTTGGGGGTGAAACTGTCAGTTAAAGGGTTATAGGGTTGCCATGTGACTCAGATAGCTAGACTTTGCTTGGGTTCTAGATAGGCCAACAGTATGCATTTGTAACATTAATTGGTCCAGATTCTCAACTTGCCTTTTTAAAAAGCAAGTCTCTGGCCCCTTACCATTGCTGAGATCCAAAGGGAAATTTGTCACCAGTATTCTGCCAAATTGTTCAGCAAGAATCCTGCTTCCCACTTGCCATCCAATAGATGGATGGCCCTGTGATGGATGACATCTAGGTGAAGCAGTGATATCCTGCTAAGAGAGGATTATATTTGGACCCAATCCTACAATATTGCTGCTCCCTCGTTTCTCTGAAACCTTAAATATCCAAGATATCCAGGGTATGGCACAGGCCAGGCCACTATGCCCACTTGTCATGCAGTGTTGTGTAGTGGTTAGAGCATCAGACTAGAATCTGTGAGAATACTAACTCTGCCATGGAAGCTTGCTGGGTGACCTTGTGCCAGTCACACATTCTCAGCCTAACCTACCTCACAGGGTCGTTGTGAGGATAAAGTAGAGGAGAGGAAGACAATGGAAGTGGTTTGGGGTTTCAATTGGGGAGAAACACAGGATATGAAGGAAGGGAGAAAGAAAGAAAGAAAGAAAGAAAGAAAGAAAGAAAGAAAGAAAGAAAGAAAGAAAGAAAGAAAGAAAGAAAGAAAGAAAGAAAGAAAGAAAGAAAGAAAGAAAGAAAGAAAGAAAGACTTTCAAAATGGAAACAATGATTCCAAAGCAGGTATGAATGAATTCTCCTTGCACCATCACATCATAATTTCTGTATTTATCTGTGCTTAGAGTTTCCACTCCTCTGTCCTTCTTCTCTTCTCTTTAAATGTTTTTTTTTTCATTTTCCACCAATATGTGATATGGCATTTCATGTGTTTGACTGAATGAAATGTGCACTCATACACAGTTCCCCAATGATGAGTACATGTTGACTTCTTCATGGTAAGGAAGATGAGGAGGTGTTAAAAATTACTTCTGAGATCAACTGCTGCCCTTAGGCAGCACAACTATGGACTTCTAGTTGTTGTGGCACCAATTGGGCAATACATAAATAAACACATGACCACATGCATATTAAAGAATCATCCCATAGGCAGTAAAATGAAGGAACTGGAAAAAGTACAGTTAGCTCCATTTGTAGAAAGCCCCCCCCCCCATTCCTACTGCCATTCTGAAGGATGGCAGGGGAGAAATGTAGAGGAAATCACCATTGTTCCCACAGCATGGTGTCATTTCCAGCTCTGTTTCAGTGGAATCCTAAAGCATCACCCCAACTTGATGGCCTCATTTCTGGGTTCATGACGGAAGTGACGTCACACAGTTCAACCTGCATTCAGCCGGCAACTCTAGTCCATTCTTATGTGTTGCACCTTTGAATGGACAGATCAAACACAATGGCTTTGGCCTCTATGCCCTGTTTGCTGACCTTCCAGGGCAACTGATTGGCCACTGTGTGGAACAGGTTGGTGCGGTGGACTAGATGGGCCACTGGTCTGATTCGGCAGGTCTCTTTTTGCGTTCACCTAAGAAATCTGACCCACTATGGAAATGCTTCTGTTCCAATCAGACCCCCAGAATTCCAGCCTGGATTCCCATCAATACAGAGCTCCATCCCATCCCTGGTATATTGTCTTTTTCACTCCTGAAACACCTAGGAAACACTTCATTAATTCTCTCTGAACTGTTGCTTGTTGAATCAGAAAATCTCATGTATGAAACTTCCCAGTATCCAATGAGAGACAATAATTCATCACAGGAGTAGAAGACAAGTGCAAATAAAACATTAAAAGCAAATATGCCTAGGATAAACTGCTCTACCTTCCTTCCTTCCCTCCACCCCAGAGGAACACAAAATATATTACAAATCCCATTGCAGCTTCAGAAAATACCATCCACACACAATCATTCATTCAGTGCATCTTACAGAACACAGAGACACTCACCTCTGGGAGAAAGTCAATAAGCTAACTGAGCTTGAACAAAAAATAGGGGTGAAATTTTCAGTCTCAAAAAGCGAACACAGCTAGATAGATTCCCAAAGCAGTGTGAGAGAACGAAGCTGGCCACGGACGATACAGCAGACGATACAGTCAAAAAGACGATACACGGACGATACAGTCAAAAAGACCCGAAGCAATAGCAAATAAAATAATCCTCCCAAATTACTTACTGATTGGGAGGCTAAAGGCCAAACAAGGGAAGACTGAATGGGGCGGGGAGGACTTTTGAATATATAACGAAATTCTGCTGTGATACAATTAACTTTCTTTTAGAGGAGTCCTTATTCAAAAAGCGACTTCTAGTACTTTCTGCTAGAGATCGTTTTTGAAAATGGCCTGAATTCTTCCTAGCCAAATGTAGGTAGCTGTGAAAATCAGGGAAAGGGTGCTATTTCTCAATATTTCTAGGAAAATACAAAATATGAATCAAGAAAAATATATTTTCAAATAGTATTTTAATTATTCTTCTACCAGAGGCCCTCCCCTGATCATTCCACTTGTCAACCTCCTAGCGCGCTGCACTTGCTATATCTCATGGTTGTCTCAGTAATGAACAAGCAGTTCTGCCTCCTGCTACAAGAGCTGCAATACTACCGAGTGAAGGAACAACGAAAGCAACCATCCCTTTTTTTTGCAAACTGTAGCCAAAATTACATTTATAACAAATGTCATACCCAGCCTTTTTTTCTCAATGGGGACCCAAAGGGGCTTACATCTTTCTCATCACCTCCTTTTAACCTCACAACAACCCTGTGAGGTTGGTCTGGCTGAGAGTGTTTGACTGGCCCAAAGTCACTGTTGTAGGGCAGGTTTGTGTGTCCTTTAGCTTAGGCCCTGCAGGTTTCTATATGTGAGGGAGCTGCTGAGGGAACACCCTGTGAGGCTGACTACAAAAAGGGCCAAGCCAGTGAGTTAAATAAAAAAAACCTTTTAAAGTGGCAACAGTCACCCAGCCCAGCAACCTTCCATGGCAGACTGGGGATTCAGACCTGGGTCTAGGGTTGCCAGGTCCCTCTTCACCATGGTTTTTGGGGTGGAGCCTGAGGAGGGCAGGGTTTGGGGAGGGGAGGACTTCAACGCCATTGAGTCCAATTGCCAAAGAGGCCATTTTCTCCAGGTGAACTGATCTCTACCGGCTGGAGATCAGTTGTAATAGCAGGAGATCGTCTGCTATTACCTGGAGGTTTAAACAAAGTGCAAAATTTATAAAGCTACACAAATACACACTGAACAAAACTAGTCATACAGACAAATAACATCATGCATATACACCATCAAGAGACATGGACAGTCAAGAGTAATCATCAACGGTCCAAAAAGTCAATTTTCATGTGAGACGGTGGTTCCACGAAGGTTCCCACGAAGTGAAGCCACAGATAGGTGGGGTACGGCCGTTTCGATTTCTTACGTTAATATCTTCTTCAGTCCCCCAATATCTAGTCACTTTCAAAAGCTCGTTCCTTCTTGAATTCGACTGCCATTATTGTTGCCATTCTTTAATTAACAATAGTCAGCATGTTCCACATGAGGATACAAAGGTGTACCAGTCACCTGGCAGAGTTTGGGGAGGGGAGGGAATTCCATAGAGTCCAATTGCCAAAGTGGCCATTTTGTCCATGTGAACTGAGAGATCGCCTGCTAGTACCTGGAGGCTGGCAACCCTACTTCAGTTGCAAATAGCAGAGGGATGTTTGTTTGCTAATCTATATCAAGATGTTCTGATTCCCTTCGTTTTTGACCCTGTAAATCCTATCATAATCCTAAAACTGGTGGCCAATATTGAGATTCTGAACTTAATTTTCATTCTGATTAGTTCTGCCTGGTGTGGGCAGACAGGCAGACGAAAAAACAGAAGGACAGACAGATTATTTTATTAGCATAGAAGATTTGTGCCTCATTGCAACAACTAATGGCATTCTTGATGTAGTCTTACTTTTCTTTCACCCAAAGCAGTTTCTGTTTCCTTAAATCTCCTCCAATGTAACTATTGACATTAGGGTTGCCAACTTAAGGTTGGGAAATTCCTGGAAATTTGGGGAGGGGAGCATGGGGAGATATTTGGGGAGTGGATAGTATAATGCCATAAAGTCCACCCTCAAAAGCAACAATTCTGTCCAGGAGAAGGGATCTCTGTCATCTGGAGATCAGTTGTAATTCCAGGAGACATCCATGTCCCACCTGGGAACTGGGAACCTTTTCAATTATTCCATAATTCTAATATACTGTGGCATTACTGGCTAATTGCTTTTCCTTTTAAAAAATTCCTCCTTTTGACAATACTGGGAAGGAGGACTGTGGAAAGGGTAAACATATTTGCCTGTTTGTAGTGAGGGTAACAAGAATTGCCCTTACTCTGAGAGCTTTGTTACGTACATTATTGTGTATCTTAATCTGACTGTCAATGTGGTGTTGCAGCAATCAGATGTCCCAAGTAAAGGGAGGAAGCATTGTTGTTACTCTAAACTGGTTTGTGACATCACTGTATAGCCAAATCTGACTGGCCATATGATGTCACCACGCCATTGCGATGTCATCACAGCAGCAATGTGGTCCACAATTAGCTGTGATCGTGCTTTAAGGAAGAAAACACCCACACACAATTCTCAATCCACTGCCAAGAGATACAGCGATCTGGTGCGGGGGGGAAAAAAAGGAAGGCATTGTAGATTTTTTCAGAGAATGTTTTTAGCCCCCATAAAATGACCCTTCCATGATGAAAACATTGGCCAGTGTATATCCATTGCAGCCCTAATTACAGTGCTTCATACAAATGGCTTGATCTCATTTGGCAAATAAATGGAACTCCTTTCTCCGGATTTCCCTCCAATAAAGGTTTATTAATTATACCATGAATGTTATTTTCATTTCTTCTAGTCCTTTTCTTGCATTTATTATGTTTTAGCAAATCTATGGGTCTACAAAAATAATGCTTATTTTAGGCTGCTTTGCTATCAGGCAAACCAACTCTTTTCCATGTTAAAGGTGAAGCCTAGACTTCTGCTATTCAGATAGGGTTGCCAACCTCTAGATACTAGCTGGAGAGTTCCTGCTATTACGACTGATCTCCAGCCGATAGAGTTCAATTCACCTGGAGAAAATGGCTGCTTTGGCAATTGGGCTCTATGGAATTGAAGTCCCTCCCCTCCCCAAACCCCACCCTCCTCAGGCTCTTCCCCAAAATCCTCCCACTGGTGGTGAAGCGAGACCTGGCAACCCTATATTCAGACTTACTCGGGTATTGCATGACTGGCAGCCTGAAGCTACCCATTCCAAAACTTTCCACTGGCAAAGTGTCAGGGCAATCCTGAACAGAGTTACTTAGGATGGCACTGTAAGTAACAGCTCTGATACCTGTCCTCTTGTGTCCTCCTTGCCACCCAGTGCCTTATAAACATGTGCTGATCCTAGCCTAGAATGTTTTGTTTTTCCCCAAAGGGGAAAATGAAAAGTGTCGCATCCTTGCTTGTTCGATCTCCGACCAAATTGCTAACATGGTGTCAGGGATGCAAGCTTTTATGGAAGGGCTTGCAGTACAAACATTTGTTACTGAGATGTCTAAATTGGACTGCTGAAAATACAACTTGCTTAAAAATGAAGCCGTTTCCCAAACAGCTCCATGCGTTTCATGCAGCCCAGCTGATGACAACAACTTCCAGCCACTCACAGCAAGCACATTGATAAAAATGCTACTACGTTTTAACACTCTCCCATTTGTGTCTTGTCATAAGAGGTATTTCACCTGCCTTTGAATCTTCCAGTATTCTTCCAGACCGAAGAATCTACCTACTTTCTTCTAGATGGCTTTTGGATGGCTGTTTTTGTCTCCTAAAAAAAATGGATGAAACTCAGCTGATCCTCTTTTTTTATTCAAAGCAGAATTCTTAAAAGTTAAAGGTCAGCTACATTGTACTCTTTCAATGACTTCCGGTGGGTAGCCATGTTAGTACGTAGCCACAGAATAAAATCAGAATCCAGTGGCATCTTAAAGACTAATAAATGTGTTCCAGCACCAGCTTTCATGACTCAGAGCTCACTGCAATAGTTGCCTGGTGATCCACACTATGAACTTCTATATATTTTATACATGATCATGACTTCCCGCTAGGAATCTTGGGGATTGTAGCACAATGATGGTACTAGCAGTTTAACTGTGCATGCCTGAGAAATCTCGTTAGGAGGCGGCGTGACCTCGCTGCCAGACCATGGGGGAGACTTGCGGCACCGGCGTGGGGGGGGGCGTTCCTGGGGCGGGGCGGGGGAGGAGCCGCAGGTAGGAAGCTTCCTGTGCCCTTTCACCCCATTATGCCGGTGCCGAGAACAGCATTGCTGTGCCTGCTTTTTAGCAGGCACAGCCTCGCTGTTCTCTGTGGGGCAAAATGTCCCGTTTAACAAAAAAAAAAAAAAATGTGAAAAGGCTTTTTTTTGGTTTATTGGTGTAGCCGGAACTGTTTTAGGAGGCAGCTCGCCTGCGCCTTCTTCCCGCCATTCCCCTACGCCAATTCTCAGGAATGCACTGTTAGAAAAGTCTAGCTCCCTCTCACAGCTTTACAGCTCCCAGACTGTGCGAGGGTATACTCTATAGGGCAGGGTCCTCAAACTCATGTACTTCATGCATCTGATGAAGTGAGCTCTGATGAAGTGAGCTCTTGATGGGGGTGCAATTAACACCTGCATCCTCCATTAAAAGCTTTGGCATGCCCTATTGTACCTCCCTTACAATGGAGGCACAGGTCATGGCTGTAGCCAGAGTGACGCTTTATCATCTTTGCCGGGCAAAGCAGGTGGTGCCCTCCCTCTCTTGACCACACAATGGTCACCTCCAGACTAGACTACTGTAACTCGCTCTATGCAGGGCAGCCCTTAAGACTGCTCCGGAAACTTCAACAGGTCCAGAATGCAGTGCCGTGGGTTCCTTATGGGGACCCCTTGGAGAGCACATATTCAACCAGAGTTCTGTGTTCCAGTGGCTGTTCCCAAGTGATGGAAGTTATCTGTATGCTGATTTGTTCAACACATGGGAAAATAAATTTCCAATGAATACAGCATCGTTATTGTTTTGAAAGTTTAGTTAACGATACTTAATGGGACCATGAGCTTTGGTAATGTATACCTATTAGGTCACCATGCCCAGCCCTCTTCTAAATAACTTAAATGAATTTTAAATTATCTCTTTTCTGTCTCTTGGGGAGCTATTCTGCAGCCTTTTAAATTTCACTTAGAGAAATTGTTTCCTGATAGCCAGCCTTCATTTTCCTTTATTCATTTTCTTCTCATAATGCTAGGTAATACCCGTGGAGCCACCATAAACAGTTTATCTCTTTTCGATGGCAAATATGCCCTTCATTGTCATTGTGATTCTGCTAACCTTTAAAGGACCCAAGCAGATGAGCTGGTGCTTTCGACTCTTATTGCATTTGTGATGAAGTGAAGCTGCTGTCTTCGGCACCAGAGTGGGATACAAAAGTATCTCCTGCAATTTGCCATCCCTGAAAAATGCACTTTTCTTGAATTAGAAGGGCACAGATCTGAGCCTTTAGTGGTACTGGGTTCATTCAAATTGGCAATTTCTACCAACTCCTCCTTCCCAATGCAGGAGCAAAATGGAGGGTGGAGAGTGGGACTGGCATTGGGGGATGCTCTATGATTCACCCAAAATTGAACACATGAACACATGAAGCTCCTTATACTGAATCCGACCCTTGGTCCATCAAAGTCAGTATTGTCTACTCAGACTGGCAGCGGCTCTCCAGGGTCTCAGGTAGAGGTCTTTGACATCTCCTACTTGCCTAGTCCTTTTAACTGGAGATGCCGGGGATTGGACCTGGGACCTTCTTCATGCTAAGCAGATGCTCTACCACTAAGCTATGGTTTTGCCATAGAGTTTCAGGCAAATCCTAGAGTGTTACACCAATGTGGTGACATTTCTTCCAGTTTTGCACAGGAAGTGACATTGCAGCATTAATGTTATGGTGTGGTGAAAGTGTTAGACATATGCCTTGTCTACACTTGCAATGGAATCAGGTGATCAAGGTCCTGACTGTACTTCTTCAGACTACTGTTGGGGTGGAGGGGGGTCTCATTTTTAATGCTTCCCCATGTAAAACCCCTTGCATATAAAAATATAGAACCTCAGAGAGAGATGTTCCACTGAAATCCTTTGCATGTATTGCTTATTTTATGATTAAGGCGATGACCAACTTAGGGAAACTCTAAAAAGTGTAATACCTTCCCTGCATTTTACCACCTCAGCACTCTGCCTCCATCCTATTCTGCTGCATGTATGGAGCAGGCCTTAGATGGAAGGAGTCTTGGGTTCAAATTCTGACCAAACTACAAAATTCTCAGCCTAACATGTTGAACCAAGGAGAAGACAAGGAGGCATTATTACGAAGGAATAATGGATTAAAATAATATAAATGTCACTTTTGTACATTTTATTTATATACTTCTTTTGCATAAATTGATTTTGTGCCTTTTCTAAGAGTTCAAAATATATCCCATAAATTCTCTCAATAATTGTTAGCAAATAATGAAAGCTGGAATAATTATCCCTATGTTCGAAATTGTGTGTGTGTGTTAAGTGCAGTCAAGTCGCTTTGGATTGGTGGCAACCCTATGAATATTAGAAATTGAGGGAGGGGAAATTAATCCTCTCTGCCTAGGGTTGCCAACCTTCAGGTACTAGCTGGAGATCTCCTGCTATTACAACTGATCTCCAGCTGATAGAGATCAGATCACCTGGAGAAAATGGCCGCTTTGGCAACTGGACTCTATGGCTAGGGTTACCAGGTCCCTCTTCGCCACCGGTGGGAGTAGGGTTGCCAGCTCCAGGTTGTGAAATACCTGGAGATTTTTCGGGTGGAGCCTGTGGAGGGTGGGGTTCGGGGAGGGGAGGTGCTTCAATGCCATAGAGTCTAATTGCCAAAGCAGCCATTTTCTCCAGGTGAAGTGATCTCTATCGGCTGGAGATAAGTTGTAATAGTGGGGAATCTCCAGGTACTACCTGGAGGTTGGCGACCCTAAGCAGGAGATTTTGGAGTGGAGCCTGAGGAGGGTGGGGTTTTGGGAGGGGAGGGACTTCAATGCCATAGAGTCCAATTGCCAAAGTGGCCATTTTTTCCAGGGGAACTGATCTTTATTGGCTGGACGTTATTTGTAATAGTGGGAGATCTCCAGCCACCACATGGAGGTTGGCAGCCCTATCTATGGCATTGAAGTCCCTCCCTAAACCTTGCCCTCCTCAGGCTCTGCCCCCAAAACCTCCCACCAGTGGCGAAGAGGAACTGGGCAACCCTAACCTGGAGGTTGGCAACTCTAGAGATGGAATGTATAGACAAACTCCCTCCCTGGGTTCCCGACCTTGAAACCTCTAGGCCCAGTGACTTAACCGACACCCTTCTTTCCTTACCTTACTCTCTGAAACTGCAGTCAACATGACCTAGAGTTCTCAGAGAGAGAAGATGATATGATTTTTGTATAGACCTTAAGCCTGAACCAATGCTTTGGAAAAGACTATAGACTGCTAGGCCAGCCAGTCTGCTGACAAGTATCTCTCAATAGTCTCAGGCACAGGTAGGAATGCCCACTCTGGGTTTGGAAATTCCTGGAGATTTTGGGTTGGGGCTTAGGGAGAGCAGGGTCTGGGGACGGAAGGGACCTCATCAGGATTGCCAACCTCCAGGCGGGGGCTGGAGATCTTCTGGAATTACAATTTATCCCCAGATTACATAGATTTCTTATTTCTTATTTATTTAAAACATTTATTCCCCTTCTTCTGGAGAAAATGGCTGATTGGGAAGCTGGACCGCATGGCATTATACCCTAGCAGGTCCCTCCCTAAACTCCACTCTCCCAGACTTTACCTTCAAAGCTCCAGTTATTTCTGAACCTGGAGTCTGCAACCCTAGACTTCAGCAGGGTATAATCCCATAGAGTCCACCCTCCAAAGCAGCCATTTTCTCCAGGGGAACTGATCTCTGTGGCCTGGTGATCAGCTGTAATTCCATGAGATCTCCTGGAAGTTGACTGGCAACCCTAGGCAAAGGCCTTTTCAGCTTTGCTACCTGAGATCTTTTAAGCCACCAACAGTGGAAGAACTCAGGACTTTCTATGCACAAGGCAATAGCCTCTACTACTGAGCTATGGCTTCTACCTATGGTTGTCCCTCAAAAAAACTCTATGGAAACCATGCTAGAACGTCCCCGACACTTCCAGGCTTACCCCGGAAGGGACGTTATTGTGCGGCATACACCATCCTAGCATAGCAGCACTCCCTGGTGCAGTTCCAAACCTTCCTGACAAAAAGCCCTGGCATGTAAGAATTTATGACTTGAACACATAATCCCTGGTTTTAGTGAGCAAAACCACCAAGAAGCCTTATTTTCTGACCTGTGTAGTTTGAAGCCAAGCTCAGCCAGGATATATCCAGATTCCTTCTCATGTCCAGAACAGTGCTTATCCAAACTAATTTAGCTGCCATTGTTTTCCAAAAATTGTTTTTAAAGCAAACCCTTTTCAGTGCCAACTGCAATTGTTGTTTCCAAAGACTGGAGTCTCTGCCCAGTGCCTGGCATGTCTACAGACTCCAAGAGTTACTGTTTCTGACGGAAGAGTTGAAAGCTATAAAAAAGACAAAATCCATCCAAGTCTGCACCTGCCTTCTAATGCTATTATTTTATATCAAATCAAAGAATTGGATCAGATTGGATGCAGACTCAGTCATCTCTTATTTTATTTACCATGCATGATGCAGAAGAATTAAAAAAAAGAGGCTTAAGAAAGAAGACAGAAATAGAGTTTTAATCTGGAAGAGACTGGTAGACGAGAAGCCAATACACTGAGATCTATGCCCAGTGAGGTATGCACTGAATGGTACCACCTATACTTCTCAAAAGAGTCAGAAATGTAACATTATGTAACATTAACCAGGCTTGTTCCATGTGGTATAGTGATTAGTTCATTTCTCCTTGGCCTGTGTTTTGACCCCAGCTAATTCATATTACAAGGCTCTCCTTCCTGAATGTAGAAACTTTGTACCTGGTTATGCTTTCTCAAGCCCACCTGGTGTTAGTTCACACATACCTGCCATGTTCTCAACAGTGATGTGTATGTGTGACACAGCAACCCCAGGGCTTATTCACCAATACAAGCATATCAGCTAATCACAAAGTCCTCTTCATACGGTAGTCACCTGCACCAGAAGCCTCCGAACCATACAAAATGGCACAGGTTCCTCCCAAAATGTACAGTCCCCATGTTGTGTGAACAGGGGATGGTACACAATTTTATTTACCTTGCATGCATAGTTTTGGTATGTGCAGTCTGGATACTGGATTTTGCCCATTCATGCATACCGAGGCTGTATGCATATGATAAATCGGTGCATTGCCCCTTTTCACATAACATGGCAACTGCATATATTAGGAGGATTGGGGTAGCATGTCCTCCTGTTACATGCAGAGATATGTGAATGCAACATCTGAAGAAAAAAACCCTACTTTCAGAGCTCCCTTGAATGAGCCAACAGTTTCCGTGATGTATTGGCTTGGATCCCGACTAGCATTTCTGTGGGTGAAAAGATTTTTGCCCATAAAGTGTGATTTTCTCCCACAGCCTGAAGTGTCCCCTGAAATATGTTCCTAGTGGACAGATGATTGCCTCCCTGGAGCAGGATTGTGTGTGTGTGTGTGGGGGGGGGCATTTCAGGCTATCACAGGAAGGCAGAAGCAGGAAAGTGATGCCCCGTGGGTCCAAATCCCTGTGCATGCAAAAACACTAGTCTGAATCTAAGCCAATGTGTGATGTGGAGTGCTAGGAAGGCAGGGCTAACGCTACTGTGACATGAATGGAGGGGGGGGACACAAATGTGTTATTTATGGGGAACCAATAGTCGGTGAATCAATATAGCCAGGGAACAATGTGAGGTTGCAAATCGGATTTGGTGTGATAAGGTCATGGAAAAGGAAAGTAATGCAAACAAATGAGTCGAACAGCGAGCCCAACGCAAGCAACCAGTTTGCCACTTGATAAGGCTGACTTCTAGGAGGTTGTTCGTATTATTACAAATATGGATTTGTTTTCTGCCATGCATTATGTAGACTAACGGCTGGGATCTTTAGCAAGCAGTAAGGGTTGAGCGGCCATCTGTATTTGTAATTTGAATCTGGTGACATTGAAGGGGGAAATATTCCCCTGAGCCCTGGCGTTTCATGGCTAGAATGGCCTTTTACAAAATGGGTTGTTTCTCAGCCAACTCTCTGCTCTTTTAAACACCTCCATATACTTTCCCCCCAGAATTTCTAATACCTACTGTTGCTTATGTGATAGCTGCCATTTTCAGGGGATATTCTTTAATTTCTTGGCATAGTTTCTTGGTAAACAAAAAAGAACTCATTTTTTGTGTTTTGCAATGAGGATGTGCAGTGGGATGTGTGCATATATGCTTAATTCTGATTTTACTGTGTAAAATGAATCTTTAAGGTATTTCCCCCTCAACTTTTCCTTTCTTTTTCAGGGAACTTCTTCGTACACATCATGCCCAATGATGACACTAACTTTTTTCTCCCTTAAGTGTAAAATGAAGACACAGAGGAAAGTAATGGAAAATTGACATTAAGAGTCCTGCTAATTAGGGTTGCCAACCTCCAGGTGGGGCCTGAAGATCTCCCAGAATTACAACTACTGTATCTCCAAGCTACAGAGACTAATTCCCCCACAGAAAATGGCTGCTTTGGAGGGTGGGACAAGTAGCAATCCAGCTTAAATGAGATGCGATGCAAGTGCCAAGTCCCTCATTGGAGTCCTTTTTTGCTCACCAATGTCACATGTAAATCAAGCCTGAGTCAGTTAGTAGGGGTGGATTGACAGCAAGCACAGAACGCTACAAAACCAGCTCTGGTCATCTGTATTGCAGCACTTCAGCACACACAAAGGAAGTATGCAAACTTCCCTGCATCTATCATCTGGTAAACAAGTCATTTGTATTCACCCAGCCTCTCTAGCCTTCCATGGCTTTTGAAAAGCTGAGTGGAAATATGATTGTAAAGCGCTTTCCCTATTAAGACAGATGAAGGGATCCTAGAAAGGCTCGTTTCAGTATCAGACACTGGCCATCCTGTTGCGCCCCAGCATACTGCACCTTCCTCTCCCATAGTGAGATGATGAAGAAGAAGAGATGATTTTATATGCCAATTTTCTCAACCTTTTAAGGAGAATCAGACTGGCTTACAATCTCTTTCCCCTTCTCCCCACAACAGATACCTTGTGAGGTAGGTGGGGCTGAGAGAGTTCAGAGGGAACTGTGACTAGGCCAAATTCACCCAGCTGGCTTCATGTGTTGGAGTGGAGAAACCAACCCGGTTCACCAGATTAGAATCTGCTGCTCATGTGGAGGAGTGGGGAATCAAACCTGGTTCTGCAGATTAGAGTCCACCCCCTCTTAACCACTATACCACACTGGCTCTCACACTGATTTGCAGGTCTAACATGAGAAGTATCCTGTGGCAGAGCACAGGAGCACATATGTGTAACATATGCAAAGACCTATGGCCTTGCCACCTAAAGACGAGCATCTAGGGGACCCTTTCACATCTCTCCTCCACATCCATGTTTGGTCTGCCCCAGTTGCCTCTGCTGAACCAGTCTTCCTCTTCAGTGGGGAGAAAGAAACTGCAGGAACTTCACTGGTTGTTATAAATAACAAGCACAACAAGCGATACATTTGATCGTAGCACTTCAGTGATGTGTAACCTTGCCCAGGGTTAATGGGAAAAAGGAGTCAATGCCATACCAATCCCTCTTTCGGATGTTAAATTGCTCAGGAGACAAGAATCGATAGGTATCAATATATTATAATGCACTCCATCTTGTGAAATCATTCGTTTTCCTTTCTGACTGGAGCAATCTCATCTTGGTAGGCCAGCCAAGAGTCTGAAGAAGAATATATGCAGTGAAAGGAGGTGATGACACTCTGTTACTAGCTCCCTCATCTTTGCTGCTGTTCTTTTTGCTTTCCAGACCTGGCCGTTTGGAGCAGGAGCTCGGGTCTGGTTCTTGCAAATAGTCTTTGGTGACTTTGAATCGAGAGACCCTCGTGTGGCTGTGCTTTCCTATATTGGATTTGAATCTCTTCTCCAAATGGAGAAGTGTTTACCTAAGGACTGAAAAAGGATTCTTTCTCTCTTTCTTCTACCTTTCCCTCCCTATCACACACTCACAAAGAGAAATAACCTTGGGTTTCCTGATCTCTGACAAGTTAATTGCTTCCTTCTTATCTCTTCAAGTAGAACTCTGGGAGGTTTTCAGAGCTCCGGGTCCCCATTATGGGTAGATGTGACAAAACATTCACTTTCTGAAAGGGGTGGGAAGTTGCCTTTTGGCCTACTTTCCATTAAGCATCCCCCCTCACAAACACACACATTTCCCTAAATGTCAAAACAAGAGTCAATGTATAATACATATGAAGTATTATAGAGACAACTGTATACTGGCCCGCAATGGGGATTAAGTTAAGAGACAGAGCTCCCTTCCCTGACCACCTTTGACAAGTTATTTAATTGTTCCATCTATATCCTTCGACAATACAAGTAATAATACTGCTTGCTACCATACAGCCTACAGTGAACCTTAATTCAGGGTTCTGCTTGTAATGTAAAAACATTAACTGCATCTGAGTTATGGATTGAAAACATGAGTCCTGTTTCCATAGTCAGTTAGAAACACCAGGCATCCTCCTGCTTTGCCCACCAGCACCTCTAATACTGCTAAGAGGGGGGGATTACACCAGTGCTGATATCACTGCTTGTAAAAACAGGAAGTTTTTCTCAGGGACACTCTAGAATTTACAAAAATTCTATGGCTTTACCACAGAATTTCTGTGAATTCTGACTAGAGCATCTAATGACGCCACTAACTTTATTACCGGCAATGACATCAGTGCACTGGCACAATGTTGGCATGCCAGACCCCGTCCTTCAATTTTTCCCGGAGGTTGCCGGCTATGGCCTAACTAGCAACTACAGTCAAAGTGTTGGCCTGACTCTAGGGTTGCCAACTGTGTCTTCAAAAATTCTTGGAGATGGGCAGGATGCCTGGGAAGGACCGAGTTTGGGGAGAAGGTTCAGCAGGTGGGGTGATGTCACTCTAGGGATTCTGTTTCTCCTAGTCTCTATAGTATATCAGGTATGGTTGCCATCCTCCAGGTGGGGCATGGAGATCTCCCAGAATTACAACAGTTCTCCAGACTATAGAGATCAGTTCCCCTGGAGAAAATGGCAGTGTCAGAGGGTGAACTGGACATGCTGTTGGGCAAATAGATCTCCAGACTACAACAGTTCTCCAGACTTTATATTAGATGCTCTAGTCAGAATTTACAGAAATTCTGTGGTAAAGCCATAGAGTTTTTGTAAGTTCTAGAGTGTCCATGAGGTCACTTCCTGTTTTTACAAGCAGTGATGTCAGCACTGGTGTAATTCCATTCCCCCCTCCAATTTTCTCTTAGCAGCGTTAGAGGTGCTGGTGGGCAAAGCAAGAGGATGCCTAGTGTTTCTAACTTTGATTGTATGGCCAGTATGGCCCCTTCCAACTCTATGATTCTATGCATCATGACTAGTATTCATTTTGACTAGTAGCCATGGATTACTCCATGAACATTTCTACTCCCCTCTTAAAGCCTTCCAAGTTGGCGGCCATCATCACTTCTTGGGCAGGGAGTTCCATAATTTAACTATGTGTTATGTGATGAAGGGTGTAGTTCAAGCAGGATTTAGAAAACGTGAAGTAGTAACAAATAGAGAAGGTCACTGACCAGTCTTCCTTCAACTGTGACTAATTACTGGTATTAAAGGGGTGGGCTTCTTGCATAAAGGCTGACAGTCTGGAGCTCTGGTATCTCTCTCTTAAGGAGGTATTCACAGGCATAATGAAGATGTAGTTATTGTAGGGGCTGCATTCGAGGTCCAGTCTTCATGGCCTGATTTAAATATGATGCCTGATTTAAATATGATGCTGGAGGACTCACATGTACTTTGCATTCATTTAAACTGGGCTGCCACTCACACAAAGCAGCTGTGCATTCAAGTCACTTGATAAAAAGGCTAACCATGCTTTGTAGTGTCTACCTGTTCTGTGTGGTATTGCACTCCCCCTTGAAAAGGTGGTCACAGTCGGAAGGTACTTTTTGAACATCTGTCTCTCTCCCTCTGGCCATTTATGCCTGGGCGGTTTTGCCTTGGATTTGCTGCTCTCTAGACCCACATTTTCCCCATTCGAATTCCCAGAACTCTGCATGGGGGCTAATTGTTGCGTTTTGATAATTTGGATGAGGAAAATGTGCATCTAAGTAGCGGCAATCCAAGGCAAAACCTTCCATGCATAAATGGCCTCTCTCTCTCTCTCTTAACCCAGTAAAAATGTGCCATGCCCTCTTCACATATTATTTGGGTTTGATTTCTGGGGGCCACAGTTTAAGAAAGAGGAAGACAAATTTTTTAAAGTACACCTAAAGACTGAGGGTCTAGAAAACAAGCCCTATAATGAAAGGTTGCAAGAAATGGACATGTTTATCCAGGCAAAGAGAAGACAGAGAGGAGGCATGATTGTGCTCCTTACATACCTGAAAGGTTATCCCATAGAAGGGGGGAGGAGAAGACTTGTTCCTGGTGAAAGGGTAGTTTTGGTTGAACACTAGGATGAACTTGCTAAAAGCAAGAATACCTCAACAATGGAACCCGTTACCAAAGAAATGGCTCTCCCTTTCTGGAGATTTTCAGGTAGCGATTCGACAGGCATCTGTCAACAATACTGTCACTCTGGTTTTCCTGCATTGAGCTAGGAGTTGGACAGATGGCCTGTAAGGTCCCATGCTGTTCTAAAACTCTGTGTCATGGGTCATGAAATTAGGGCTGTCAATTCGGTTCGGCCCGAACTGAAAATCAGCCGAATTTCCCTTGATTCGGCGGTTTTTAGTTCGGACGGATCCGAACTCAAAACTGGCGGGCAACCGGGGGGGGCCGAATTCAGCGAGTTCGGGAGTTCGGCGAATAAATTCGGCCAATTCGGCCGTCAGTAAGCAGCATAACCGTCAGTAAGCAGCATTCTCCTCCCCCGGCCAATCGGTGGCCAAGCTGGGTCTTCTTCTGGCCAATCAGTCAGGATTGAGTACTGGAGGAATCAGCTGATGTGCGGCCGGCCGGGGAAAGAGAGAGAGAGGGGGAAATCCTCATGTGTGTGTGAGGGGGTGCTTGTGCACATTCGCTCCTTTCCGTGGCTGCAGGGGGCGCATTTTTTGGGGTATCGACCCCAAACTTTCAGGGGATATTCAGACAGGTTTTTTTAAGAGACCACCCAAGTTTTGTAAACATTGGGTCAGGGGGTCCCGAGATATGGGCTCCCCCCCTTTTTTCTTTCCATGGCTGCAGAGGGCGCATTTTTGGGTGTGCCGACCCCAAACTTTCAGCGGAGCATCAGACTAGGCTTCTTAAGATACCCCCCAAGTTTTGTAAACATTGGGTCAGGGGCCCCCGAGATATGGGCTCCACCCCTTTTTCCTCTCCCCCCTTTTCCATTTTCGTGGCTGCAGGGGGCGCTTTTTTGGGGGTTCAGCCCCCAAACTTTTGTCATAGCTTCAGAGAATCCCTCTTAAGAGACCACCCAAGTTTTGTAAAGATGGGTTCAGTGGGGGCTGAAATATTGGCTCCCCCCCTTTTCTCTTTCCATGGCTGCAGGGGGCGCATTTTTGGGTGTGCCGATCCCAGACTTTCGGCGGAGCTTCAGTCAAGGCTTTTTAAGAGACCACCCAAGTTTTGTAAACATTGGGTCAGGGCCCCCCGAGATATGGGCTTTCCCCTTTCCCCTATTGGGATGAATGGATCACCCTCGAGAGATGCATACATATGGATCTTATATTGGATACAAATGGAATCATATTGGATTACCCAGCCTCCCAGCCCCTCCTGCTGGAACAGAAGACAGCCACAGTAAGACCCCTTTGGGGGCTTTAATCTATATTTTTTCTTTTCTGTGTGTGTGGGGGGGGGGAAAGCAGAGTCTGTGTGTGTGTGTGGGGAGGGAGCAGTTTCTGTGGGTGGGTGGGGGAAGCCAAAGGGGGCTTTTGCCGGTTCTGCCTGGGGTGTGTGTTCCCCCTCCAGTCTCTCTCTCCCTGGTTTGAGGGGGGGCTTCATTTTTATTCTTCAGGTTTTTCCTCATTCATAAGATCAGTTAGGTTATTGATGCTTGCTCAAAACTGGTTTTCAAATGGTGACTTAAAGAATGCATCTGCCTGGTCCCAAGTCCAATGCAAAAGGAGACATTCCACCCCCTCCTGCTCATTATGCATAGCTAGCTGCCTCTGTCCCTTTCCATGGTATGCAAACTCCCAGGTGTCAGGTGTTGCTATGCACTGTTGCAAAGGTTTTGC
Organism: Euleptes europaea; assembly: GCF_029931775.1. Classification (NCBI taxonomy): domain Eukaryota; kingdom Metazoa; phylum Chordata; class Lepidosauria; order Squamata; family Sphaerodactylidae; genus Euleptes; species Euleptes europaea. The sequence continues at coordinate 28,859,862 of NC_079317.1, forward strand.
ATTGCGTGCTTGTGTTGCTTTGCAGTTGTATTGTTTTGCAAAATTCTTCACACCTGCCCCGCCCTTTGCATATTTGCAAAGGGGTTGCTCTGCAGTTGTGTTGCTTTGCAAAGTTCTTAGCACCTGCCCCGCCCTTGCTCTCATCAGCTGTTTGTCGGCCGGGAGCTTTGTGCGTGGGCGGCAAGCTCTGCGGAGAGATCCACATTAAGGGTGGGGGAGACCCCTTTCAGGGCCCATATCTCAGCCCCCCCTGACCCAATCTTTACAAAACTTGGGGAGTCTTTCAATATACGTCCTTTGAAGCTCTGCTGAAAGTTTGGGACCTCTAAGCCCAAAAATGCCCCCCCCAGAGCCGCGGAAAGGCGCGGTTGTGTTTTTAATGGCTTTATTCGGCCGAATTTTTTTCCCGAACTTTGAATTCCCGCCGAATTGAACGGATCCGAAGTGGGGGAGTTCGGACTTCGGCACGTACCGAACCCACAAGGGCCAAATTCGGCCGAATCCGAACTGTACCGAATTTTTTTTTTTTTGACAGCCCTACATGAAATAACTCTTTTTTATTCTGAAATGGAACAAGTCTCATGGTAATGGACTTCCAACCCTCACCAGAGCATTCTGGATCCCCAGGCCCTGATAAAATGTATCCCCCTCCCCCTCCCATGCTTGGGTTCAGTTCATGGTAGAGGACCATTCCTTCGGATGCAACATCCTATGGATTCCATGCCAACCTGGGTGCCTCTTCTGATAGCTGCCTTGTTCAGCTCAAGGACCTCGGGCCCACTTTGCAAGGCCTGATGGACAACTCCAGCTGCCTCTTTGAATTCAGTCACTGCAACACAACAGACAAGACACCCAAATGTGACCTTAGTGATGAAGACCGCATCAAGTCCTTGTTAGTATGCCAGCCCCTGTTTGGTGCGACAGTTTCCTTTTCTATTTTTGAACTGACAAGCAATAGATTTTGTTGTCTATCGGCTTCCATCACAGTCTTGAGACAAAATGGTCCTTTGTGCAAAGTTAATACCTTCTCATGTTCCACTTTAAAACATGATTCATGTAGCAATGGCTTTCTTCAGGCTCTGATTGGGCAGCTGAGTGTTGCGGCTGCATAGGAAACATGCTAGCTTGTTTTACGATTGAGATGTTCCTGGAAAAAAGAAAACTTTATAAAAATGTAATTAATTGCCCACTTTAAAGGTCACCATTAATAAAAATGAACGTGCGGATTATTAAGCCCATAGAGGAAATCATTAGCGATGCTTGGGGGTGTTGTTAGAGCCAAGTCCTCTAAAAGGGACAGCTAATTTGTTATGTCTGGAAGGTACAGCTGATTCCTTGTCCCCTGTCACTGTAGAGACCTTCATAACATATTGCAAGCTACATCATTCTTTGAATTATGAGGTCTCTGAGAAAAATTTGCTCCATAAATTTCCAGCTTTGTAGGTGTTCATAATGTATCCTTCAAAGCTTCATTAGGACAATCCATTATTTCCAGGGATTGGGTAATGTTGCTTTGCTTCCCAGACAGAATTATGAAATTTGGGGAATCTTCTGTCTAACCATTTATCTTTCTTTCGCCTCATAACTGAGAAAGTGTCAATGGTGGTCACCCACACTGAAGTGGTGTAGGGAATGGCAGGGACCTTGGTCTCATGTGATTCTTTCAAATGATTTCAAAATCTGTAATTAGCTACAAGCAAAATAATCATTATGAAGAAGATTCCAGAAGATTCCAGATAAGTTTTGGTAGATGCTAATACTGAAGTTGTGCCAGGAATGGCAGAGACCTTGATCTAATGTGCCTATTTAAATCCCTAAGTTCTCGAAACCAACAAACATTACAAAAAAGAATTCAGATAAATGTCTTAACGCTCTACATGTCACATCACTCCAGATTTGGCTATTAACTCATACTGTTAATACAGCTGAGACAAAGCACTTAATGTAAGAAGTTTCTCATTCTTCGTAACTGTGTTCAAGAAATATGAGCGATAAAGATCGTGGATTTTCTTTTCACTTCTGGAGTCCTCTCTGTTCTCCTCTCAGATTGTGCTATTATGATAGTTTAAAAAATGTGCATTCCACATGCCAAATTCAAACTAGAAGGCCCAAGATATGTACTAACCAGTTCCAAAGAAACACAATTCACAAATAAATCTGTTTCACATTTTGCTGTATTAATTTATAATGTAAATAAACACACACAACGTTCATATTTTTTTTAAAAAATCCGATATTGGCCCTGAGATTCTTTTGTTCAGCAGGAGACCGTCTGTAGGATGTATAGGTTCAAATTGTAATTCAACACAAATTGCAAGTGGCACTGAAAGCGTATTTGTATTGTTGGATTGCAAACACTTTGCTTAAGGGCATTCTCATCCTGATACTTGGGGACTGTGGTTAGTGTGCAGGGAAAGCAATGTGTTGCCTAGGCAACCATGAGATGCTCTGTGGATGTCATGCATCATGACACCTTGCTCTATGATTGGCTGCTGGCCCTTGCAAAGATTTTTGTCATCATTGATTTTTGTCATCCGTATTCTGAAGGCATGTTCTCTTCCATGCCTTCCTTTTACCTTGTGGCGTATTGGCAATCCAGTAAGTCTGGAACACATGCTACTTGCAGCCACCATCCAGTTCCTGGTATGATGATGAATTTTCCAATGACTACACAGACTCCATTTATTGGCTAGGTCTTTTAATGCTCAGATTTTTTCTTTGTTCATAGAATCACAGAGTTGGAAGGGGCCATACAGGCCATCTAGTCCAACCCCCTGCTTAATGCAGGATCAGACTAGAGCGTCCTGACAAGTGCTTGTCCAGCCTCTGCTTAAAGACTGCCAGTGAGGGGGAACTCACCACCATCCTAGGTAGCTGATTCCACTGTCGAACAACTCTTACTGTAATCCCCCCCCCCAATATCCAGCTGGTACCTTTCCTCCGACAATTTAAACCTATTATTGCAACTCCTGTCCTCTGCTGCCAACAGGAACAGCTCCCTGCCCTCCCTGTTAAATTCTTTCCTCCAAATCTGGGTTTGGGCGTTTGCAAATTTTAGTCAACAGTTTTATGCTTTTCTTTTTCTCTGGTCATTTTCAGAATTTTGCATTTTTACAATGTAAATGCTGATTCATGTTCAAATCACATAAATTGTTGCAAGTTTCATGATTGCTTCTTTTGAAAAAAATATGCAGGTGAAAATCCCCAACTGACTGCAAAGTGTTTCCCTTTAAACCCAATATTTCCAAACTGTTTACTGAATTCCTTCCCATAGCCTCAATTCTTCTTGTCACCCAATTTATAATCCAGGAGACATTTGCTGATCATTCTGAATAATCAACATAACAAAAAAATGATCAGCCAAGAGAGGTGCATGCTAGAGGGGGGAAAGCTGCTTAATCACAAAGCCCTGAACAATGGGCACCAATAGTTATTGTCTGTGGGTTTTAATGTTGTAATTAATTTATACATGAAACTTCAGAAGCCATAATGTCATCTTTCATTTTAAATGGCAGTCTCAATTTCATTCCTTCATTTAAAGGAGACCACTTGAACTATCAACGTTTTGAGTCAAACCTGCAAACAAGTGAAACTCACATCTGTCATTTTCAATGATCCAGACCCTCCTGTTGTCCTTGGGGCATACGTGACTCTGCTGGCAATTCAGTCAGTTCTGAGCATGTGCCTCAAGTACCTTCTAGCCAGCTGCTGACTGTGCCGAGGAATGATGAATATGGTTGATTGTGTAGATGCAAGAGCAGCACATCCACTTGGACATTTAAATTGAGTACATATTAGTGATTTGAAAGAACAGTGGATTGACTGGAGAGAAATACTGGAAATACAGCAAGGGGGATTTGATTTTCCAGCATATTATTGGAGAGTTTCACAGCTCTGTTATATGTCAGCTCTTACATGAAAGAATTTGCCTGCCATATTATTGTATTATGTTTGTGTTCCACTCCCCCCCCCCAAGACACGTGAGGTGACAGGCCTGAGATTTTCCTACTTCTATTCTCACAACAATCCAGTGAGGTAACTCAAACTAACAGGTGATCATAGACCCAGTAATCCTCTATGAAGATTTATGGCTGTGCATTAAAAAAAAAAATCTGTATTTTTCAAACTTGGGTATATTGCTACTGAAAAATATTGATATTCCCAATGTCCCCAAATTCCAATACCGGTATGAACAGGTAGTTCTCTCCACCCCCCCTCAAGTCACATCTGACTTATGGCAACCCTGGTGGGGTTTTCAAGGAAAGAGATGTTCAGAGGTGGTTTGCCATTGCCTGCCTCTGCATCATGACCCTAGTATCCTTTGGAGGTCTCCCATCCAAATACTTGTCAGGGTCAACCCTGCTTAGCTTCTGAGATCTGATGAGATCCCTTAACATTCATTTTAATTTTTGTATGCGAGTGTTTTTTTACATATTTGGCATGATAGTAGGGGTACTAATGGAATTAACTCACTTCATCTGTATATATTTTATCTGTTTATAAAAATACTTATATCCTGCCTTTCCTAGTGGCTCACAAACAAACAAAATAATTCTCAAATAAACCCCACAAGAGAGTCCTGCAGTTTACTTCCCTTTAAATCCCTGGCAAATAACATGGCTTTGCAGTGCCTCCTAATAATTTCTAAAAAATGCCCCCCCAACTCCTCAGGGAGCTCATTCCACAGAGTGGGAGCTACCATGAAGAAGCCTTGGGCTCAGGTCAATAATAGGTAGGCTACCTTAAATGGGGCAACTGCCAGTAGGTGGCACCTTGAGATTCTTATTGACAACTGGAATATACGGGGGGAAATGGTCCTTTAGATATGTGAGAACTAGGCCATGAAGGGCTTCATAACCAGCACCATGGACTGGAATCAGAAATGAACTGGCAGTCAATGTAGCTGTTTTAAAGTAGGCAAAATGTATTCCCATTGGCTACCCCTTTCAGGGTTCAGATTCTTATCTGTTAGTATTTATTCTTTATTTACTTCATTTATATCCCACTTTCTCTTCAATGGAAACCCAGTGGCTTACAACTTCCCCTCCTTCTCCATTTTATCCTAACAACAACCCTGTAAGATAGGTTGGTCTGCAAGCCAATGACTGGTATTAGTATTTTAAAACTAAACTAGTCTGTTCTGTACTCAGTTAACATGAGTTGTTTCATAATCTAGACAAGGGTTTGATTCCGGGGTGTTTTTTTATTTAATGTAGCCTCTTTTATGATACTTTAACAGCATGTATTTATCTACACTTGCATTGGAGGAAGCACAGCTAACAGTTCAATCCTAAATAGCATTGTACCTTTTAAAGCCCTTGTAAACTTTTCAATGCTTTTCTATGGAGAAGAGGGGGCAACCTCTTCAGGGGCCCATAAAATTGGACCTCCATGACCCAAACTTAACCAAACTTTGGGGTTCATGCAAAAAGAGTCCCTTGCAGCTACACTGTGAATTTGGCGACTCTTCCTCAAAAAATGCCCCTCCAAGAGCTCATTAAAAAAAATTCTGATAGGGGAATGCCAAAGGCGAAAAAAGCCAAATACCTATTCGGTTTTTCGGCAATCAGTTATCCAGCTTAGGCTTGATTCCCAGTTATAATATTCAGCTGAAATAAAACCCGTAAGAAGCTGAAAAGGCCTTTCCCGGGTTTAGTTTCGGTTCAGTGAACCCGATATGCACACCCCTATTCAGATCTATTCAGTGGGGCTTACTCCCTGGAAAGCTACTGTACTGGAAGTGACCAGTTTTTTATTGAGCTCACAATGAAAATTCTGCATGAAATGATGAAGGTATCCCTCCCCATCAGTTACCTGTAAAGCGGAGCCTCCAGTGGCAGCTTCAAACTGCTGATCAATCTACAACTTTTGCCACTAGCCTGAGAAATAAAGTTCATCAAAGTTGTTGCCAACAAAACGGAAGACAGTACCAAAATCAGGTGCTTTGCTGCTAAAGTTGATATCTAAAAAGAAATGGGTTTATTTATGAGAGAGAGAGAATGTAATGAGATTGGAGGAAAACATTCATTCTGGTTGAGAACCCCATTTGAATGACAGAAACAATATCCACTAGCAGCTAGCATTTAATTTCCAAAGAAAACATTAACATTCCTTCTTCTTAACATAATGGAGAGCAATGTAAACAACAGAGAAATCTAAATAACCCATTCATACTACACTATTCACAAAATTATGCCCTAGAGAACAGAGAACAACCTAACATAACAAAATGCATTTTCAAATGCTAAAAGGCAGATAACACAGAGGCAGATGATTTAAAGAAATAGACATCAAAAATAAGGCGAGAGAACTGCCATATTAGCATACAAGTACCATTAAAAGCTGAAGTGGGGAGGGAGGAGAATGGAGCAAAGATATTTGCAAACTGGAGAATGCCAAAAGAACCAACATTTCCCAGCTCCCTTGACCCCTGACTTCACAGTGATCTTTTGCAAATTGTGCAAAACTCTTTCTCTGAGGTCTGAGATTGTTGTCTAATCTAATATGATGACTTTTGCTGTTTTGATGGGGTAACTGGTATGTTCTATTGATGGCAGGCAGTGTTTGCAAAGGGGTTTTTATTTAGTTGACTGTTGACAATACTGTATTTTAGATTTAGTAAGATGCTTTGAGCATTGAGAGAGGCAGGACAATAATAGTAATAATGTGTGTGTGTGTGTGTGTGTGTTAAGTGCCATCAAGTTGCTTCCGACTCATCATGAATCAATGTCCTCCAAAATGTCCTATCTTTGACAGCCTTGCTCAGATCTTGCAAATTGAGGAGAGAGTGGACAGGGAGAAGTTTTTCTCCCTCTCCCATAATACTAGAACACGGGGTCATCTGCTAAAGCTGGAGGGTGAGAGATTCAAAACAGATAAAAGAAAGTATTTTTTCACACAGCTCCCTGCCCCAGGATGTGGTAATGGCTGCCACCTTGGAGGGCTGTAAGAGGGGAGTGGACATATTCATGGAGGAGAGGGGTATTCATGGCTGTTAGCTAGAATGGATACTAGTCATGCTGCATTCTCTCTAGTATCAGAGGAGCATGCCTAATATTTTGGGTGCGGTGGAACACAGGAAGGATGGTGCTGCTGCACTCGTCTTGTTAGTGGCTTCCTAGAGGCACCTGGTTGGCCACTGTGTGAATAGACTGCTGGGCTTGATGGGCCTTGGTCTGATCCAGCAGGGCCTTTCTTATGTTTTTATGTTCTTATGAGGGCTGTGGCTTCCTTTATTGAGTCAATCCATCTATGGCATCGTAATTATGCCAGTAAACGTTTGTGTTTGTGAGTCAATCCATCTCTTGTTGGGTCTTCCTGTTTTCGCGCTGCCCTCAACTTTTCCTAGCATGATTGTCTTTTCCAGTGAGTCTTGTTTTCTCATAATGTGACCAAAATACAATAGCCTCAGTTTCGTCATTTTAGCTTCTAGGGTCAGTTCAGGCTTGATTTGATTTATAACCTACTAATTTGTTTTTTGGGCAGTCTATGGTAGTAATAGTAATACTAATAGCAATAGTAATAGTAATAATATATAATAACAACATATATAATAAATATAATAATAAACACCATGTGTAGTGGAGGCTTCATGTATATTTTTGTGAGTTCATGCATCTAGAATTGCCTTCAACTCTTTTTTTAAAAAAAATATTTTTTATTATTTTTCTAAATTCATTATACATATACATTTCTACAATTGCTAACAATCATAAAAAAACATTATATTGCTATTGAAAGTATATCCAGTATAAAGAAAAAAAAAAGAAGACGAAAAAAGACTTCCCCTATATCTTCCTCCATCCATTAATAAACCTATGTACTCTTTAGTATAGGTAATTCTAATCCTAATATTTTTAATTTTATTCATTAAACTAAATCACTAAACTAAACTAAATCACATGCAATTTTAAAGATAGAGCATTGAATATATTCATTAAAAAATTAATTAATACTAACACAATTTTTTAATAAATCTCATTAATAGTAGATAGATTAGAATAATAGGTAACATTTAATACCTCCTTTAAAAGTCAATTTCTCTATAAACCCTCCATGTCTCCCAATCACCCATAACTGCAAATCACCTTTCTAAAATATTAGTATAAGAAATTGTTCCATTTTCCCCAAAGCTAAACCTTTTGACCAGATCCTTTTTTGTTCCGGAAAAACTAAACTCTTTTAACCAGTCCCTTTGTCCGGAATTTCCAGTGTCGTCCACTTTTCCTCTTTAACACCAAACATCAAGGAGCATCCTTGGAGATTGTTGGTAAAGTTCACTCTGCAGACTTTGGGTTCTCATAGTAAATCTGCATCACAATTTCTTCCATCCCAAAGTCGCAGAGAGAAATCCCCGTAATTCCGGCCTTTCCACCCTTCAAGTCCTCCAAGCTGACATTAAAGAGTTCTTCAGGCAGATTGTAAAGACTAAAATCAAAGTCTCTCACATTTAGATCCCTTGTAGCCAGGTAATCCATTGCCATTTCTTCTTGAAGGTATACAGCTTCTGGTTGTTGATCGTGGCTTTCCAGTTCCTTTATAGGGTTTTTCTGTTCTTCAGCCGTCTTTTCAGTTGGAAAATCCACTGCTCCCACATCTAGCTTCATTGTAGTAGCTTGGTTATTTATGTCTTTAAGAAAGTCTAAGATGATGTCCAATTTTTGGTTGATAAGTTGACATTGAGAGTTCATCAGATCAATTAGATGATCAAGCTGATTCATCGCAAGTTCCATGGTTGCTGCTTTTTAAGAATTCTGTTAAGACTCAGTTGGTAAAGTCCAGACAAATACACCAAAAAAGGGGGGAAAGTTTGTAGATAATTTGGCAGGATTCTTGTATTGTGGGTAATACTTTAGAATTAAAATACCATCGAGTTGAAGACATTCTAGCACGGAGATGTTGCAGGAAACATAGCGTGCACAGGGAATTTCAGAGTCGTGGACCGTTACTTCCGCTTGATATCCAAGAACTTGGGAGAAATTTGCCAGTTGCACAAGGGAGACACACTTCCGGCCCTACAATCAATGATGCTACAATGGTATTCAACGCCTTAAGGAACAACAAGTTTACTGTCTTCCAGTTCTCCAAGACAAGTCGCTTCCAGGGAAAACGTGGCTGGAGGACCTACTTAAGTCGGAAAGACGTCACCTCTGGGGTGGGGGGTATCTCCTCCTCCCTCCCCTTTCTGCGTCGCGGTATCTGATTGGTAGCTGTAGCGTCTTTCAAAAGATCCTGTTTGTTGTGTCTACCCACCAATCAGATTGATAAGGTTCCTGCCGGTTTATCAGATATTTTCTTGTTTTCAAAGAGTCATTTATACATTAGGTGGAGAGACGTGGATTTAATAGATGTTTTTAACAATCCTTCAGAGCTTTCAAATCCAGGTAAAACGAAAGAGATCTTGTAACTTACTCAGATTTTAGAAGAGTAGGTATTCTTGCTTCCATGTAGTTGCTTAGATGGTAATAGATAGAGGAGATCTGAGCCTAATTCAAGAAAACGTTTGCGGCGATGTATTTCCCCTATGATGGCGGGACCACACCCAATGTTCCCAAGAGACTTCTTCTCTCAGAAAGCTCTTTGCGGCTGCAGGGGTGTTCCTGCTTCCCAGTCCACTATTTAGGAACCTGGGGGTGGGGAGTGCTGGGTTCATCCCAAATTCAAGCGTTTCTTGGGTCCTCCAGGAGCTCCCGAGGAAAGTGACGCTCAGATCAGCGTCTCTACCGGAAGTCCGGATTGCCTTCAACTCTTGAATAAAGACCCGTGAACCAGGCAACAGCACACGGACTCCAGCATTTCCTTGCCTCAACTACAGAGAAATAAGGAATGGGCTGAATATGGAATTCAAGATGTATGGATTGTTGCATTTCAGTTTCAGTGGTGACTCGTGCAGCCAGTAGAAAAAAAAAGGTAGAGAGATGGATAACAAGGGGGCTGAGAGAGCAACAACCAGATTGCTTCAGGAGATACATGATCCCCAAACAGCCAAACTCATTTCTCATCATCCCCTAGAATCAGCAGTGCCATCATTCATCGATTCAAAATTCAGCCTCAAGGAGAGAGTTTTCCCGTTTATCTCTATGGAAATCCACAGGGCTAGAGAATAGGAATGTCCATGTATGCAGAAATGAAAACACCAGTTACCAAGTCATGGGTTAACTAGGTACATTAATAGCTAACCTGTATACTACCTTTCCATACCTTTCCAGGTTGGGCTGCACTAAGAGGCAGCTTCATGGTTTTGGAGCATTTCACGGATTGGGAGCAACCCCACCCCAGCTTCAAACTCAGGCAGTATTACTCCCAGCTTTGTTTATACTAGCTTATGCATACATATATGTGTGTGTGTGTACATATATATACACACACATTCACACACAAGTGGGAACCTGCAAGAACTTGTGTGTTCTTCCCCCTCACTACTTCCCCTCATCTCATTCCTTCTCACTATTTTCTCTTTCCCTTTCCTACAAGCCCCCACAGCCTCTCCAGGCTGGGACCTATGAGTCTTCTATCTCAAAGGCCAAAAAAACAAAAAACAAAAAAGCCCTGGAAAGGGCCCCGCCATTCCCCCTGCTTTTTACTCATATAAACATTCCCAAGTCCTTCAGCCTTTCCTCATAGGGCTTGGTCTCCAGGCCCCTGATTATCCTCATCGCTTTCCTCTGTAACTGCTACATTCTGTCCACATCCTTTGTGAAGTAAGGCCTCCAGAACTGCACACAATATTCCAGGCGCGGCCTGACCAATGCTGTGCACATCTTGCGATTTGGATGTTATGCCTCTGTTGATGCACTGGCTTTTTTTGTTGCTGCGTCACACTGGCTGCTCATATTTAACTTACGCTCCACTCATACGCCAAGATCTTGTTCACACACACTGCTACCCAGATGACATTTTCTGTAAGGGAACTGATCTCAATAGTCTGGCGGTCGCTGGCAATTCTAGGAGACCTCCAGGCCCTTAGTGGGAGGAGCACCCTGTTCCCACCCCACCTCCACATTCCATTTCAGTTGGATGAGGACAACAGTACTCCCTAGCCTATACAGCAGGAAATGATTTTGTAATTGTGGGTTCTCCAAAAACAAGTGTTGTAAATTGTAAGAGGAGCTAATCCTCCTAGTAGTACTTGAGAACACCACACAAAACTAGGTTGGGGAAGGCTGAAATTGCATTATTTGTGCTGCAATGCTATGCATAATTATTCAGGAGTAAAATGCCTTTGAACTCAATGGGGCTTATTTCCAAATAAAAATGGCTAAGACAGAGATGCTGGCATAATGTCTAATTAGCAATATAGAAGTCCTTGCTTTCATTAATAATGTAACCAAACGTTCATTTGTGGTGATGACATATGGTGTTGCTCTCAGATATGGTTATTTGAAGTCTATGTAGGAGTGCTGAGTGTCAGAGCATTGAACTAGGTCTCGGGAGACCAGAGTAAATTCTTACTCTGCCATGACTCTCATTGTGTATTCTTGGGGCAGTCACTCAGGACTATTGCTGTGAGGATAAAATGGGGGGAGGGTATGTCATTCTCAGCTCCATGGCTGGCGTCAAAAGTATGGAAGCATGGATTGAATTAGTGATGTGTGAGCCCCTTCCAGCTCACTTTGAAATTGGCATTGGACAAACCAAGCTTACTTCTCAGCTAAGAGTTCAGATTATCCTGTGCCTTATAATGACTGATCAGATACGTTCAGAACTGTTGGGAACCCCTGATGATGCTCAGTTTAATCAGAACTTTTCAATAAGGATCAACCATCCTCTCCAGCTATATGTTGGAAACCCTTTGCCCCAGCATCTTTTCTTCCTACTCACTTATAGATGGTGGCTTAGCATGCTGCTCTTTCTGCTTGCATGGATCTGCTGGCATGGATCCATTTCTCCTCTTGGTTGTTCTTGATTTTTTTTTTACTGAGCTGCAGCATGGTGTATTGGTTAGCATACCAGACTAGGCTGGGGGAGAAACAAGATCGAATCCCCACTCTGCCATGGAAGCTCACTGGGTGTCCTGGGGCCGGTCGCTTTCTCTTTCTCTCAGCCAAACCTGCCTCACAGGGCTGCCATGATTTGGATTGCTGACAACTTGGAGGGGGGAAAAGGCCTTGTCTATTTAACAGAGGCTTAATGTGTGGAAATTGGCAGTTGAAGCTGTAACCAATTATGCCTGTGTTAGAGTGCTAGAACACTTTTTTTCTTTAGGTTGCTTGCAATGCTAGTTGTTCTGAAGATAAAATGGAGGAAGGCAGCACAATGCTGCAAGCTTCTTTGGGTCCCCATTGGGGAAAAAATCAAACTATTATTATTAATAAATAATCATTGATTTTGTGCTGAGCTATTTTCTCTTTGTGGATTTCCTACTAGATTTATTATTGTTAAATGTTATGCTTTTTGATATTTCATACTTTTTTAATTGGGCTGTGTGCTAACCAGAGGGTGTGACAGGTGGAAAGAAAAGTGAGATATAAATGTTTTCATGCATCCATTAGCTTCCCAATCAGCCTCTGCACCTGGGCCTTTAACAGTGACTTGATCTGCAGGAATTAGATGATGAAGCTTCTCCTGGCAAAGAGACAAATATGATTACCTGCTAATTGCTGAGGCACAGTTGCAGAAGCTGACTCAAAAGTTGGCAACCCTAACCTAGCCTTGGGAAAGTAATCCTATCTCAATGGAGGCACTAAACTAGAGGTTTCAGGTATTCAGTGTTTTGGAAGATGGAGGAGTCCATTCTATTTCTAACAGACTCTCCCTTTTCTATCTTCTTTCCTAGAGGATTGTTATGAAGAGAACCTGCATCTCCCAAAAAAGGGGGAGGGGTGTGCTCCTGATGAACCTCAACACCAACATTTCTATGCCTCTGTCTCTTTTCATAACCACCTCCAGGTTGAAGGTGTTAATTCGAGTCGAGAGAGCCAACATGGAGTAGTGGTTAAGAGTGGTGGTTTGGAGCAGTGGGCTGATCTGGAGAACTGGGTTTGATTCCCCATTCCGCCACATGGAGAATCTGCCTCATGTTTTGCTTTAACAACGGATATGTCTTTAAAGCCACCATGGTGTAGTGGTTAAGAGCGGTGGTTTGGAGTGGTGGACTGATCTGGAGAACCGGGTTTGATTCCCCACTCCTCCACATGAGCGGCGGATGCTAATCTAGTGAACCGGGTTGGTTTCCCCAATCCTATACACGAAGCTAGCTGGGTGACCTTGGACTAGTCACAGCTCTCTTACTCTCTCAGCCCTGCCTTCCTCACAGGGTGTCTATTGTGGGGAAGGGAAGGTGATTGTAAGCCGGTTTGATTCTTCCTTAAATGATAGAGGAAGTCGGCATATAACAACCAACTCTTCTTCATCTCTCCCGCCAGTGATTAAGCCCCATTGATAAAGTCTCAAGCAGCTGCAGCACTCATGAGACGTGCTTCATGAACACACCCCGTCATCACTGCTCTCCCGATCCAGTTTTCACCTGCACACATCAACAAGCACACACCCACCAGCCCCTGCTCTGCCACCACTCTGGATCACGCTCGCTTCCATTCTCCTTTAAACCACCTGCCAAAACAGCTTTTTAATTAGGTTAAGCTGTCTGGCATTGTGAAAAGATTTCACTCTACGCTTCTGGGCTTGCTGCAGAATTAATAGTTCGACCCACTTCTAAGGGAGATGGAGTCCTTTGTGCTTGGCAAAGTCAAGATAAAGCCACTTTTGCCAATGAGAGGAAGTATGTATGTATTCTCTTTGTCTGATGCTCTGTAAGCAGAACTGCATTCATTATGGGGGTTCTTTTCCTCCCTTAGTACCAGAGCATGAATCTACAAAAGATGAAAAATACAGCGGCATAGAAGGGAGAATGGTTGTGTGATAAGGTAACACTGAGCAAGTCTACACTCTCAGATAGGTATTCTAATTCACAACATGGAGCCTAACGTGATGTCCAGTACAAGCCAGGTTTAGGGATGTTTCTGACAGTATCATCATCTGAATTTACCTGTATTTTTTAGAGTAGCCTAGCTTGATTTCTCTGACCTGGATGGCCCAGACTATCCCGATTTCGTCAGATCGCAGAAGCTATGCAAGGTTGCCCCAGGTTAGTATTTGGATGGGAGAGCACCAAGGAATACTAGGGGTGCTATGCAGAGGAAGGCACTGTCAAACCACCTTGATCAGTCCCTTGCCTTGAAAACCCTATGGGGTCGGCTGTGATTTGATGGTATTTTACAGACACTGCCTTCTTTCTAAAGTGGGACCAACACATTAGCAATGTATCATTCCATTTCCTCTTTCTGAATGCTGTATTGAGCACACAAAGTTTCCCTTCATGTCTCCTCCCCCACACTAGCAATGGCCACATGTGCATTAAGAAAACAAAAGAGCCATCCTAATAGCTATGTATGCCTAGCTGAATCAAGATTCTTTTTGTGTAGTGTTTTGCCAACGCCTAGAGCATCTGCATTCATCAGTAAAAGACTGCACAAAATGATCCATGATGCAATCATGCATAGGATGTGGGGGGTGGGAGAGTTAATTCTCCCTTCTGCAGCACATAGTTTTGTGAGCCAGTGTGCTACAGTGGTGAGAATGTCTGAGGATTGTAATTGTATGGTCTGGATGGAAGGGGATTGTGTCTAGGAGTGAAACTGTAAAGGGAAGAGTCTGGGGTAGTATCTGGGAGTAATGGGAGTTGTATGTGGGAGTGAGAGTGTTGGGGGGAGTAGTAGAAAGTGTCGGAGAATCCATATAACCTGTCCCTTAATATCAGTTTGATCTCCATCAAATACCAGGTGATACTATTGAGCTCCATACCTCAAAAAGTTTCAGCTGCTCTTCCACCTGTTAACCCTCTATTGAAGTGACAGGATATTTTCTTCCTGGGCAGTTGGCAATCTCATTTGGGAGACTAGGGTTCAAATCCCTGCCATGGAGCTCACTGAGTGACTTTGGGCCAGAAGCTTATTCAGCTTCACCTGCCTCACAGGATTGCTGAGAGGGTAAAATTGGGGTAGGAGAACCCTGTACATGACACTGAACTCCTTGGAGGAATTTGAAAGGTACTAGATAGATAGGGGCTGAGGCTCAGTGGTAGAGCATCTGCTCGGCATACAGAAGGTCCCAGGTTCAATCCCCGGCATCTCCAACTAAAGGAACTAGGCAAGTAGGTGATATGAAAGACCTCAGCCTGAGACCCTGGAGAGCGGCTGCCGGTCTGAGTAGACAATACAGACTTTGATGGACCAAGGGTCTGATTCAGTATGAGGCAGCTTCATGTGTTCATAGTAAAAAGTAAAGGTGCAAGCACTGGGTCATTACTGCCCCATGAGTGATATCACATCATGATGTTTGCTAGGTAGACTATGTTTATGAGGTGGTTTACCATTGCCTTCCCCTTGTCTACACTTTACTTTGGGTACTCATTTTACCAACCTGGGAAGGATGGGAGGCTGAGTCAACCTTGAGCCGGCTACCTGAAACCGACTTCCGTTGGGATCGAACTCAGAGAGCGAGCAGAGTTTTTGACTGCAGTATTGCAGTTTACCACTCTGCGCCAATGGGCTCACTAGATAGATAATATTGCACTCTTAATCCATTTTACCTTTGCCAAAGCTGCTTTTTGCTGCTAATTACATTTAAGGGTTCCAGTCACCGATCCCTCATGGCCCATGTAGTTTTGCCCCAAGAAAGATGATGCTGGGTTATTAAAACATATTTCATAAGAATGTAAAGCATTATCATAGATTGTTTTGTGGTTTTTTGTTATTCCTTGAAACTTGTAATTGCTTTATGAGAGGACATTAATAAAAAGTATACAGTTGAGAAAGAAATATGAAAGGTCCTAGGCTAAATATTGAGCCTGATACATACAGCGGGCACCTTCCGACAACCGTCCGGTCACAAGGTCTCGACCAACCTTCTAACAGATGCAGGGTCCTGGGTCCTTATTAACTATCATCACTAACAGTATATTCTATTGCTTTTCCTTCAGTCTGCCTTTGAGATGTTCCATCCAGAAAACGGCTAGGCCTGTCTTGCTTAATTTATGAGAACTAACAAGACGCTCCGCTCATGATGGGGCTGCAGACTGCCAATTAATTTATCCTGCGGAGTATTTAGGAGGCCAGTTCCCATTGTCCCTGCAGATTGCCAGCATGGTCTCTACCTCTCACCTCACTTTTAATTAAACACAATTCTGCTCAGAAGTGATGCCTTGAAACCCTTCCCCCTTTTTTTGACATTTCAGCAGCTGCTTGCAGCTGCTCTGCTGAAGTTTTAATTTTCGACTGCTTCATGGTCTGATTTGTTAATGCTTGTTCCTCATCAAAAATTAAATGGATGTTCTCTGTAATCTCTCAGATTTAAATGGGGTGAACAGTACACTCACACGTCTTTGCCACTTGGCTGCAAATCCAGTCACAAGGCAGGGGAAAAAATTAATGGAGCTTTTTTTCAATCCCCAGTACAAAAACATTCAGTAGCACATGCAAACAATCCATATGTTGTTGTGACAGGGAACAGAATGCAACTAGGGATGCTCGAACAGGCACCATTTCATTTCTTGTTCTGTTTGCCAGTTGCAGATATGGAGCCAGTTTTTTGATGGACTGTTTGTAAGCCCGGCCATGGCTATTCAGCAAGTGGCTTCGCTGTGCACCTTCCTAACAGTGCAATACATCACAATTGTCCTTTCATACATGAGAAATCCTACGCAACCAAATTTAGTTCTACTCCCCTTAGCCTTGCTGGCTTGTCGCTCTTCTAAGCAAGCAATTGTTTAATTGGACAGTTCCATTAGTTACAGATCATATAATTCAATCCATCCATCATAAATGCTATGTGAAAAATAAATCACACATGACATGAACACACACCTGAAACTGCCGTACAGACAAACCCTTGTTCCATCAAAGGTCATTTATGCATGGATACTTTCACGTTTGCCCCCAGTCTGTCTTGGTTGTTCTTTGGAGTTATGCATGAGTTTTTCGTCCATTAGAGATGACCTTGCTGCCGGCCCTCACAAATCCCAGGATTTCCCATTCCTCTATTAACTTGATTCTTCCCTCTCCCATGAGCTCAGCCCAGGTGAAATCCCAGTGCATAAGGCAAAGCATAAAACACACAAGCTTGGTTTCTCTCGCAGCCAATTACAAAGCAGCATGTAAAGGGCGGGGAGTGAAATGCTTCCTGCTTCCTTGGAGCTCTTTCTAAGCAGAAGAAAGGCTTTTTAAAACTGAGTTTTGGATTCCCCCCTTTCAGATTGCTCCTTTTTTCTGTTTTTTGTTCTTAAAATGCTTTTTTATGCAGCAATTGGGTTTTGGGTTTTTTTTTCTCTCACAGTCAATATTATCTACTCAGACTGGCAGTGACTCCTGAGAGTCTCAGGCAGAGGTCTTTGGCATCACCTACTCCCTGGTCCTTTTAACCGAAGATGCCAGGGATTGAACCTGGGACCTTAGGCATGTTAAGCAGATACTCTACCACTGAGCCACAGTTCCTCACTTAAATCCTTCCCAAATCCTACAATTTGGTGTTCAACTAAGTAGTCTATGGGGTCTTTAATAGCAATTGGGAGCAAACCTGTGCAGCAAGCATTTCAGTCATTCAGTTCTGAATCAAACAGGCTGGGTGATTGGCTCATTTCTGATTGACACCGTCAAACAAAGTAAATTCAACTGTCAGATGAGTCTGGTGAAAAATCTGCAGCATCCCTGAATGTACTCAATGCATCCCATGGTTGGCTTTGGTGGAAGCCCATGTCAGTATGTTGTATGTCACTGACATGGCCAATAGAAATGTTTCATGCTGGATGAAGTGCACAGGCTGACATAAATAGCTCCAGGGTACAGGGCTGGATTTGGGGGGGGGTCTTGTGGGGGCACTTGTCCTGAGCGAAAGGAGAGGGAGGGAGCCAGTGCAGGCAGGGGGAGCATGGGCATAGAGAGAAGGAACAACACTATGGCTAGGGTGCAGCTGCCTGCCCGTGGCCCAACTGATGCACGCACCGCCTGCCCATCCGCTCGCCCGCCCTCAGCTGGTACCAGCCACTGCTCTCCCTTGCTTCCTTTTTGCACATGCAGCTGTCGCGTGGCCCAGCCAGTGCATTTCTCTCTGCCCCTGGAGCCACCAGCACCTGGCTTCAGTTCGTGCATGGCACACCTTCTCTCTTCTTCCCTCCCCCCTGCCCGGGCGCTCCTTCACTCAGCTCTGTGTCTTCCACGGCAAGCAAAATGCTTCAAGAATGTCATGACTGCCAATGGCAATGATGGAGGCTGTTGCTTCCATGGCTTCCCATCCAACTGCTTCCAAGCCAGCAAAAAAGTCTCTGAGGGCCAGGTCTAGGCTGGGATGACATAAATCCATGGCAAGAAATAGCAAAGTCTACTGGCTGTTCTGACTGGCCTTGGAAACGTTGAGGGAATCCAGCAGGCCTTACCAGGAACTTCTCTGGCTTGTTCCTGTTCAAGAGGCTTCTCTGCTGGTAGTTCCTGGCAGCAGGAGTATTAGCAACAGCGTGCAGCAGGTTGTCCCGCCCCACCCTAAACCACTGTCACTTCTTTTTTATAGAGAGGTTTACAGTAAATGCCCAGTGAGTAGGTTTCTAATTGACTATAAAAACCTGGCTCAGATGGATCTGTTTTCTTTTGAGAGCAATGGCAAGGAAAATTGGCAAGAAGGTTTTGTATTCTACTTGGCCTTTAAAAAAAAACAACCACTGTACTTGTCTGATGTACACCTACTTGAACACATGAAGCTGCCTTCCTACTGAATTGGACAATTGGTCCAATGAAGCCAGTATTGTCTGCTCAGACTGGTAGTGGCTTTTCAGGGTCTAAGGCTGGGGTCTTTCATGTCACCTACAACCTGGGCCTTCTGCATGACAAGCAGATGCTCTACTAGTGAGTCATGGACCCTCCCCTACTTTCGTGTTGGGCTTTGCTATGAGATGCCCCAAAGGCACCTGCCTACCCAAAGTTTCCTATGGCCATCTGGAAAAAAAAATGTATTGCCTCAACCCACTGCCTCTACCCATAAGCAGAGGTTGCTGTACTATGTACCTGGGAATACCCAGTATGAGCATCATCAGTCTCCTGAACTGTGGTGTGATCACATGCTGTGATCCATCAAGCAGCTGGCTGATCACTGAAGGTGCAAACCTGCACTTTCATCCTCTTCAGCTTTGGCCCTGCCTGGAAGGAGGAGGAAGAGAAGGAGGAGAAAAGTTGTTTTTTATATGTCGATTTTCTCTACCACTGAAGGAAGAATCAAACCGGCTTACAAGCGCCTTCCCTTCCCCTCCCCACAACAGACACCCTGTGAGGTAGGTGGGGCAGAGAGAGTGTGACTAGCCCAAGATCACTCAGCTGGCTTCATGTGTAGGAGTGGGGAAACAAATCCAGTTCACCAGATTAGCCTCTGCTGCTCATGTGGAAGAGTGGGGAATCAAACCTGGTTCTCCAGATCAGAGTCCACTGCTCCAAACCACCACTCTTAACCACTACCACCATGCTGGCTCTCCAAGAGCATTGGTTGAGGTGCCAATTTCAGAACAGACATTTCAGGTAAGATGATATCCAGTCTTATCCTCATGGTCTTTCTTCCTTTGGTTAGCCAGCCTTAATGTTGACAACTTAAAGTTGGGAAATTCCTGGATATTTGGGCTGAAGACTAGGGAAGGCAGTGTCTGGGGAGGGACTTCAGCAGGGCATAGTGCCATAGAGTCCACTCTCCAAAGCATCAGTTTCCTACAGGGGAATTGATCTCTGTGGTCTGGAGATCAGCTGTAATTCCAGGAGCCCTCAATGCCTCACCTGGAGGCTGGCAATTTTAGCTGACCACCATAGCTATTCAAAAGTGTTTTTTTCAGTCCCCGCATTTTCAAAACTGTATTGAGAAAGAAAAAGCCAAAGGCCCCTTGGGTTCTGCTTGGCATATTTCCAATTATCACACACTATTTGTAGTACATCTGTATAGTTTAATAAAATTATGTTTTGAATTAACTATAGCAATTTAAAAATATTGCCTCGCCTATGTTTCACTGAACTGTGATGCCCCCCCCTCAATTATCCTCCTGCCCATGTGTCTCGGACCTTCTAAAATCTGCTGGTTGCCCCTCCAAACCCTCTAACCATTTCTGGACTCTGTCCCTTGACTCCATTCCTAAGCCTACTCCAATCTGCTGGCAGGAGGTCTTCTGCTATAGCAGGCGATCTGGGAACCCTACTTGGTGTGCTGTTGCAGAGATATAGAGGAGAACAATGTATGCTGCTTTGAAACCCTTGGAAGAGGGGTGGGATGCAAATATGATCCTTAGATACATTCTGAGGCCTCATTAGGGTTGCCAGGTCCCTCTTCGCCAGTGGCAGGAGGTTTTGGGGCGGGGCCTGAGGAGGGTGGGGTTTGGGGAGGGACTTCAGTGCCATAGATTCCAATTGTCAAAGCAGCCATTTTCTCCGGGTGAACTGATTTCTATCAGCTGGAGATCAGTTGTAACAGTGGGAGATCTCCAGCCACCACCTGGAGGTTAGAAGGGAAACAGTACTCAACTCTATTTGCAAAAATATCAAAAGTGTATTACACTACGGTGAATATAACAGTGAAGTGAAAACTAAAGCTTATAAACATCCTAAACAAAAATAAACCAAAACATGAAGAAGCATTATATGCGAAAAACGTTTTTTAAAAATTCCGGAGGACGTTTCTCATCTTTACCTACCTCTTCCAAGGAATCAAGACTTCACTTGATCTTTAGAAAATCAAGCATCAAGATACATGCAAGTTCTAATGGACTATAAATAAGATCTTACAACTTCTAGAAGTCATTTTGTTGGATGTAAATACACTCTCAATTTGGACTCAATTGATGAACTGTATGTTTCATGTTTTGGTTTATTTTTGTTTAGGATGTTTATAAGCTTTTGTTTTCACTTCACTGTTATATTCACTGTATTGTAATACACTTTTGATATTTTTGCAAATAGAGTTGAGTACTGTTTCCCTTCCAACTTATTACCATACAGTACAGGTGATTTGTTGTATTAGACCACCTGGAGGTTGGCAACCCTACTAATTGTCCTGCAGTTGTTTTATGAAAGGTGTTGGCTTCCTTGCTCCTGAAAACAAAACCAAGACTAGGGAGGCTGCTCTCTTGGCTTCGCTGCTTATTCTGAAGCTAGAATAAGGCCATTAAATATCAAACTGTCACAGCTCTGTATTTTTCATAATAACACTCAATCATTAATGCTCTTTGGGTATGAATACCAAAAGGTTATTGTCCAAGTGACATTATCCGAACTGGTAGGCCTCTGCTAGTACAATGTCCCCCACCCCAAAAGGAAAAGAGTGCTGCATTGCTTCTTAATAACAAGGATCAAATCTTTTCTGTGCATTGCTGATTGCACAGCAGATACTACAAACCAATGGACCATGTTGGTGTGGAGGCAAATGCCTGAAGGAAAAGATAGGGGTCTCCCAGGAAGGAGGAACAGTCTACTATTCTTCTTTTTTTCTTCATTTGGCACATTTTTTTTAATCTTGCCCTTTCTCCAGCAACCTCAGGGCAGCAACCCTCGGAATCCCTGCCTCAAGTTTACCTTGGCAGCAATCCTGCGAGGTAGCTGAGGCTGAGAGACAGTGACTGGCCCCCAGTCATCTTGCAAGCTTCATGCCACAGTGTGGATTTGAACCTGGACCTCCAGAATCCTCCTCCAGCACTTTAACCACTGCACCAAGGTGGCTCATATGTAGGATTTTGTTTCACATATCAGGCAAAGCTTACAGAATTTTGCTTTAGATACCCCAATGTAGACCATTCCATGTATCACCCAAATTTATGTCTGCCCATAATATTAAAGTGCTAGAGCTTCTTTTTAAACACCAGTTAAACAGAGATGTGGGAGATAGGATCATGATTACAAAGCAAGACTGAACAGCTTAGAGGTGCTGAGTTCTTTAGATAACCTTTTCCCTGATGCTATCTGTGGGGAGGGGGGGGTAGCCCATATAGTGGACAGATTGTCTTACATGGATCTTTGGATCTATCTGTGTAGAGCTGTAGACTGGTATTGTTGACAATGTTCAGCACACAGTGAAACTTCTCTTAAGTGCCCACCCAAGGGACCAACAAGTTGTGTTGCTGAGTAGAGATGGTCTTTAGATAAAGGTCAGAGGAAACCTTAGGGAGCTTTACAAGCTGTTGCTTAAGACAGCAATCAGTTGACTTGGTCTGTGGTCCACAGTTCCACAATGTTCCACTCAAGCAAGAGTATAACTTAATTCTTTTTGCTAGAAAGAGGAACTCAGAGGTCATCTGTCTTGTTCTGCTTGGTATGCACAGGCAACATCATATTGTATATTTTGTTCAATGGGTGCATTCTAGGGATTCCAGCCAGTGGCTGGCAACCACCACGAGAGGGCAGGGGTAGGGGGAAGGATGTCACACAGCAACTATCCAGAAATGACATCACTGCATCAGCATGATGCTCTAGGCTGTATGATAGAGGGTGGGGTGAATCCGGGAGCGTCACACTGACAAGGAGATGTCACTTCTGGATATTTGCTCGAAGTGATGTTGTGCCATTGGTGCAACTCCAATTTTCCCACCCATTTTTCTCCCGTTGCCCTGTAGAGAGGTGGTGAGCACAGCAGGTTGCAGTTCTGAGGTCTCCCTGTAGCAGGAGACCTGGGACGTCTAGCACATTCAAAAGTGACTTTTCTTCATCTGGAGAGTAAATGGAAGTGCTTGCACGCCTCCCAGGGCTGGATCGTAGGGGCGTCTGGGAGGGCACTTGCCCCCAGCGCAAGGAGAGGAGGCACCAGCGCGGGCATGGGGAGCATAGGCATGGGCAGTAGGAGTGGTGCCATGCTGCGGCACGGGCACAGCTACCCGCCAGGCTGGAGCAGGCGTTGCCTGGCTGCTGCTCTCCCTCTCTTTTTGTTTCTGCAGGGGCGGCCACTGCGCGCCCCACTTGGTGCATTTGTCTCTGCCCCAGCATCTGTCTCCAGAACACTTGTGTGCATGCGCTGCACACCCCCTTCCTCCTCCCTGCCCCAGGTGCTCCTTCCCTCAGCTCCTTGGCTGACACCTCCATAGATGCTAGGCCTGAACCAGCCTCCCATCATCACCTATCTGTCTCCTTAGCCCACTTTCGACAAGGCTTTTCTTATAGCCTCACTTTCCTGTGCTATCTGCTATCAGTTCACTCCACCAGACCTTCTGGATCAAGCCCGGTCTTTGCCATCCACTTTTGTCATCCTCTTACCAGCACTCTATTGCTAGGACTCTTAACCCTGAGCTGAAGGATCCCAGCTGCAGTGTCCAGGCCCATCAGGTACATGAGCCATGCTTCACAATTTAACAAATGCATATAAAATATTAATCAATCCCAAGTTTATGTTAATGTATAGAAGCAATAGCACTGTGTCACACACACGCCTTCCCAAAATATTCAAGTGTGTTATCTGCTCTCTGAAGACTGATGGCCTATTAATGAAGTTTCACCTGGAATTAATACATGCCTGTCTATGTAACCATATTTCTAGCTGCCAGGACAGCTGCAAATCTCTACTCTTATGGGGGGGGTGGGGGGGGAGAGAGAGAGAGAGAGAGAGAGAGAGAGAGAGAGAGAGAGAGAGAGAGAGAGAGAGCGCAATGTGGTCCATTGTGAATCCCTTCATTCCCTGCACCATCTTAACCCTGCACACTGCACAGTCAATGCTAGCACCATCTGGGTCAACTGGCCAGCTGGCCATGTTGAATGACCACACTGAGAATGTCAACGTGAACCATGATAGCCTGGTGAACTTACCCTTCCTTGCTTGGATGTGAGGTGACCTCATGATTGGATTTCCACAATTTCTTATTTCTTCTTCGAAATGTGTCTTGAGCAGCATTGCACCTGTCACAGGGCGGGGTTCAGGGAGAGGAGGGACTTCAACACCATAGAGTCCAATTGCCAAAGTGGCCATTTTCTCCAGGGGAGCTGATCTCTATCGGCTGGAGATCAGTTGTAATAGCAGGAGATCTCCAGCTAGTAACTGGAAATTCCCAACCTTATGCAAAGCCCTTCAGAGCTGAGGAGAAGTCGTTTTTGGACACTACTGGGGACAATCCAAGAGCAAGCAAGCATTCTAAACCATTCTTGTCTTTCATTTTGAATATGGGTTCCATAAAATGGAAGACCAGAGAGACCATCTGAAGCCTTCTTCACACAAACATTTTCTACTTTCATGCCCTATTCCCAGTCATGATATTTCCTCTGCCTTCCATAGGGTCACCTGATGTTACTAGTTATTTGGGTAGGGTTGCCAACCTCCAGGTATTACCTGGAGATCTCCTGCTATTACAACTGATCTCCAGCTGATAGAGATCAGTTCACCTGGAGAAAATGGCCACTTTGGCAATTGGACTCTATGGCATTGAAGTCCCTTCCCTCCCCAAACCCCACCCTCCTCAGGCTCCGCCCCCAAAACCTCCCACCGTTGGCAAAGAGGGACCTAGCAACCCTTTATGTGGGGGTGATCATTTCCTTATAGCCCCCTCCCCACCCCACAACCAAGAAGTCATTTCTTCAGCTGAGGAGGGATTTCTAGTAATTTGTTCCTCTTGGTACAACGTTCTTTCCCAGTCTGAAAAGAATGACTTCTGAAGGCAGAGCAGCCGTCCATTTTTTAAGCCGGGCAGCCATTTTAAAGCCTAATTCTCTCGTTTGCCTTCTAGTGACCCTTCTGAAATGACGCAGCTCTTAACCAGCCACCTCGGCACAGCAGAGCAATTAGTTTAAGCAGCCTTCTTTTACAGAATGATTTCCTGCCTCTTCAGTCCAACACACTTCTCTCCTCCCCCTGCCCTGCCAAAATCCTGCTCTGAAAACTGATACGAGTCAAAATTTCCCAGACTTGGAATAAAGGAAGGTTTTGTAGTGAGGAATAGGGAGTGGGGGGTGGGGATAGATCAGGCCCCTGCTAACTTGGATCAGTGCACACATAGTATATTCTTGAACGTACAGGAAACAGTGGGCTCCAGCAGTCCCATCAAACTCCCATGTCAAGCGATTTATATCAAAGGTAGTGTTGCATTCAGCAAAGTTCAGACAGGGACTGCTTCTTTTTGGTAAAAGGGGGGGAAATCTGCAACTCACACCCATTCCCTCCTTTTAAAATAAAATGAATGAAAAACTGGCTGGTTTCTTGAGCTGATATATGAGGGTGAACACAACACTCTTATTTGCTCCACAGTGAAAGAGTATATTCAGTCCTGTCCCTCTGTGTCTGAAGTAGTACAGAGTAAAAGGAACAGATATTCCTTGATGCCTTTTCCAGGAAAAAACAAAACAAAAACAAACAAACCTCTCTACCTCCAGGGTTGCTGTGAGTCGTGACCCATCATAGCCCCCCTGAAAAAATCCTCCTGGCTCACCCTCATACCACCCAGATCCAATGTAAACATAAGCTGATAGCAAAACCACATGACTTTCCCAGCTCCATGCACCTCCAGGATAAAAGTGGCCACTAGAATATTGTCCCCTGCCCCTCTCTCCCTGGCAGCCTAGCCCAAGTACTTCAATTATTATTATTATTATTATTATTATTATTATTATTATTATTATTATTATTCACTTTATTGTTGTCACAGTTTCCTTCCTTGACAGCAAGAGTGGTTCAGGTATGTTTCGAGGAGTATGGAGATGAATGGATTCCCCATGTTCCATTCCTTTGTTGTTCTAGGACTTCCATTTGCATTAGGTTCCACTCGCCTACATTCACATCTCTCTCAAAGAATTTCTAAAATTGATACTAGAGTTGCAGTACAGTTACAAGGAAAAAGCAGGCAAAGGGCTTTTCTGATCAAGCAAATGACAGATGTGGACGCATAGACCTTCCATTTCCTGGTGTTACAGACTCAATCCAGACCCCCCCCCCCATTGCTTTTAGGACCAAAAATACACCTGTGGGGTCACAATCACAGAACTGCAGCATTTCATGTAGTTTGGCCCTACCAGAAACAGGTCAGATTCATGCATAGTTATGAAACTGACTTAAGTCTTGCAATTACAATGCATGCTTTTTTTTTGGGGGGGAGGGTCCATCAGACTAGGTTTCCTAGATGCCTGCACATCATATAATTCCTCTGACATTATTTAACAGCTGAAGAAACTCTTATTAAGGCATTCATGGCTGCATTTTGCTTCTGTTAAAGTAAGGGTTGCCAGGTCCCTCTTTTCCACTGACAGGAGGTTTTTGGGGCGGAACCTGAGGAGAGTGGGGTTTGGAGAGGGGAGGGACTTTAATGCCATAGAGTCCAATTGCCAAAGCGGCCATTTTCTCCAGGTGAACTGATCTCTATAGGCTGGAGATCAATCGTAATAGCAGAAGATCTCCAGCTAGTACCTGGAGGTTGGAAACTCTAGTTAAAGTTTGAACATATACTCCCTTAAACGTAGTCAGACTACTGGCTAAACTAGCATAATATTGCCTACTGAGAGTAGCAGAGGCATTCTGAGCTCACAGACAATGGTTTCTAACCCAGCGCCAATTGGGGAGTGGGTGGAAGGGGCTAGAAGGAAAGCCCACCCCTGGCATGCAAATGACCAAGCCACGACATTGAGATATAAAGAGCCAAAATTTTATTGGTTAACTGCAGAGCTGCGGTCCACCAGCCAAGCACCACCCACCCTGGCCTTATCAGGCTGTACCTGATTGGCCCCTCCCCATGATCAGCAACATCTGCAAAGCAGCACTACTGATCATGGAGAAAAGGCATAATCATGGGTGCTTCCGCTGAGCATTTTCACTGAGCATGGAGATAAGGGGCCGGGTCAGCATGCTTGTGCCCACTTCCATCCCTTCACCAGTATGCAGATGGGTTCTCTGTGTAGGGCTACTGTGGTTTGTTTGTGATTTTGCCATCAAGTCACAGCTGACTTATGGCAACCCCAGAGGGTTTTCAAGGCAAGAGACGTTCAGAAGTGGTTTGCCATTGCCTGCCTCTGCGTGGGCTGAGACAGTTCTGAGAGAACTGTGACTGGCCCAAGGTCACCCAGTAGCCTTCATGTGGAGGACTGGGGAATCGAACCCGGATCTCCAGATTAGAGTCTGCCTTTCTTAACCACTACACCATGATGTGGTATAAAGGTCAATATTGTCTACTCTCACTGGCAGCAGCTCTGCAGGATCTCAGTAGAGGATTTCCACATCAGCTATATCCTGATCCTTCAACTGGAGATGCCATGGATTGAATTTAGGACCTTCTGCAAAGAAAGCAGACGTTCTACCACCAAGCCACAGTCATACCCAAATGTCCCCCCTCAAGTCACCAGCCATTAAAAGACCAACAAGTGCCTCTTGTCTTTCCTCCTGCCCTGCACTCTTCCTCAAGATGGAACCAGCACTTAATGTGTCTCTTATCTCAGACCTCTGTTTTCATTCTTCTCTCCTTCAATTGCTCTCTTCCTCCTCCTCCATTTCTCTCCCCATCAAACAATCTAGCCAACTGGGAGGAAGACTGAAGAGATACAGTGAAAATCTGCACTCACCTCTCCATCTACTACCCTCTGTGGCAGAGAGCAGACTCTTGAGTTCATTTCATACTCATAATTTTCTTCCTTGGTGCCCATCCCCTTTCTGAATCTTCAACTTCAACTACTTCTAACTGTGCTGCGATGTTTGCAAATAATGTGTTCAACAGCTGAACTTGCCCCCCTGCTTATAATTCCCATTTTCTCTCAAGGAGAAGGTGAGCACCGCATATGGTTATATTAATGTTTTGTTCACAATTTCAAATGAGCAGTGTGTCTGCACAGTGGGCAATATTAATCATCACAGAAGCAGTCAACTAGTAACTGCTGTTGGCACATATTCAGAACTCACTGGATTGCTGGGCTTGATTGGATGTAGTTCAGTTGGGGAAGCAGCAAAAAAGTACAGTTCCAGTCATCCTGGGCAGAAAAACTACAGTTCCCACCACCCCGGAAAGGAAGTTCTGTTATGAGGAATTTACAGGATTGGTACCCCCGACCCCAAATTAGAACATACTCACTGTTTAAAGAGTCATTCCCTGTGATAGGTTACTCCTCTTTCTTTTGAGAAGTAAAAATTATGAATGGGGGAGGGATGGGGGTATTTTCATGATTGTGCACATGTCATCACATGGGCCCATTGAACATTGTTAAGTCTTGAAGAGGCGCTCACAAGCATTCTAGCAGTTTCAGATCAAGCGTGGGGGTGTTTATCCATCAGTCCCTCACCTTGGGTTACATCTTCTTAGATCTTTCCCTGTCCTCAGACTCCTCCTCCTCTCCACTAACCTCGAACAAAACATCATTGATTCTGCCTCTGTTCAGTTCCATTTTCCCCTTTGCATACAAATTCCTGGAAGAGCCATTCCCCAAGTCCCTCCTGAAGATCCACTGATTATATAAAAAGAAGTTTTTTCCTGATTGTTAGCTACACATTATGTGCTCATCCTAAACAATGCTACTTTTGGACTTCCCTGTCTCTCCCCATCTTGATTCTGTAAATCTTCGTCTCACTAGGGACCATATCAGTTCTGTGAATTTGGGATACAGCAACTAGCACACCCTAGATTAAATGAAATCTTAGCAGCAATAGTTGTAGAAATAGAAAATATTGAAGAACGCTTCTATAATATTGAGACACACTATTGTTAGAAAATATTGAAGAACGCTTCTGTAATATTGAGACACACTATTGTCAGAATAAACAGGAGTCTTATGGTACCTTAAAGACTAACGAAAATATATTCCAGCATAGTTTTTATGGACTAGAGCCTTCAAATGCAGTAAGTGATTAATCACTATGCACACATATTATGTTGGCGATAGGGTTGCCAGGCATTGCTTGGCAACTGGCAGGAAGGTTGGGGGGTGCAGTGTAGTGGGAGGTGTTTTTTTTAATGCAGCCTCCTGTACTTATTGGAAGTTCTTACTGGAAGTGACAAAGGGTAGCTCTAGGAATCACCAGAAACTCTATGGCTTCCACTGCTGCTTGGCAGTGGGTAACAGGACCTGGGGGAGAGGGATTCCCCCATCCTCACCATGGGCTTGGCAGCCTTAGTAGGAGGATGAGGAAAAACTAGGTGCCACAAGTCTACTGTTTATTTTTGCTGCAAAAAAACTACAAAAGACATAGAAACCACCAGGAACTAGGGTTACCAACTTCAAAGTAGAGCCTAGAATTCTCCCAGAATTACAGTCGATTTCCAGGCTACAGAGATCCGTTTTCCTGGAAGAAATGGCAGCCTTGCAGGGTGGACTGTATGACATCATATCCCTGCTGAGCTCCCTTCCCACCCCAAACTCTGCCCTCTTAGTAGGGCTGCCAACCTCCAGGTGGTGGCTGGAGATCTCCTGCTATTACAACTGATCTCCAGGCCACCAAGATCAGTTCACCTGGAGAAAACGGCTGCTTTGGAAGGTGGACTGTATGGTATTATGCCCCATTGAAGCCCTTCCCCTCCCCCAAACCCCACCCTCCTCATGCTCCACCCCCAAAATCTCCAGGTATTTCCCAACCTGGAGTTGGCAACCCTACCTCTCTGGCACTGCCTCCACATCTCCAGGAGTTTCTTAATCTGGAGTTGGCCACCTTACTTGAAACTCTTGACAGTTAATCCAGTGATTCCCAGTTCTCACCCAATGTTTTCTCCAGCATTAAATTGTGTTCCACCCAAGTAGCTGTGGGTCTGAAATTTTGAATTTATCATTATGGATATTCGTCTTCACTACTAGAGTAGGGTTGATGTAGCAGTTATGCAGTAATGTTGCAGAGATTGTGGTGTCTGAGGAAGAAAGGCTGGAAGGAGGATGGTTCAGTCTAACTTAGCTGATGGCAAACAGTATGTTGGAGAGCAAGCAGCTGAGGTTTCATGGCAGCTCTTTTTATGCTATGAATCACAATTAAGGTCTCCAGGTCCCTCTTTGCCACAGGTGGGAGGTTTTGGAGGTGGAGCCTGAGGCGGGCAGGGTTTGGGGAGAGGAGGGGCTTGAATGCCATAGAGTCCAATTGCCAAAGCTGCCATTTCCTCCAGGTGAACTGATCTCTATCGGCTGGAGATCTGTTGTAATAGCAGGAGATCTCCAGATAGTGCCTGGAGGTTGGCAACCCTAGTAAATTAATGCTTTAAAAATATGTAGCCAAAAAAAAGGCAATTCTTCACATAGTTGTGCCACTAGCTACAATAAAGCCATAATGTATTTTAGATGAGCATTTTTAAAGCTGTAAAGATCTTTTCTAGCAATGTTTGAGCCAGAACGTGCATAAACACAGGCTTGATTTATAAGTAGCATATAGGCCTCTGGATTCAGTCTGCTCCTTTCCTTTTTCTCATGTTTGCCCAGTGTTTCAGTTTTGTTTATTTGGGGTTTATTCCAGAAGTCGATCTTAAAGACATCTCTTTAGAACGCTTTCGTTGCTCTCACCATTAACAACATTTTGCCCAGACAGCTGTTAAAAAAGGCCCCATAATAAAGACTTAACGAGGACAAATCTAATATAGGCCTGACCAATTACTGTGTTAATTTTATGGTGTGGAATGTTAGCAGCTGCCATCAACAGAAATGGTGCTATTAATGAAAATATGTAGTTGAAAACTGGATTTTGAAATTCAGGAAGGAATCCAAGAGATAAATTTTTGTTTTAATTTTTGTTTTGATTTTTAAATCTAATCCAGTTTTGTCTATGGGGAGATACATCTTTGGCTTTATTTTAACCAATTAGATTATACAAAGCCACTAATATATATGTAGGGTTGCCAACCTCCAGGTGGTAGCTGGAGATCTCCCGCTATTTCAACTGATCTCCAGGCAACGGAGTTCAGTTCACCTGGAGAAAATGGTCACTTTGGAAGGTGGACTCTATGGCATTATACCCCACTGAAGTCCCTCCCCTCCTTAAACCCCACCTTCCTCAGGCTTCACCCCTAAAATCTCCAGGTATTTTCCAACCGAGAGCTGGCAACCCTGTATATGTGCAATTGCATTGAACAAGTTCTATAACATCTAACATTTTTTCACAGATCATGGTAGTTGCCAGGAACAGCCGGAAACTAGCAGGATTTGGGGGGGGGGGGCAGAAACATGGGGAATTCTATCAGCAATGTCATGACATCAGTTTCAGGTTTCCCTTTCTAGGCATCACTGGAATCTCTTTGGGAAAACAATAGAGTTTATTGTGATTCCTAGAGATGACTGATGTTACCTCCAAGTTTCCCCTAGAAGAGGCATCATACTATTGGCCTGATGGCAATTGTTTTCTCCCTCTGACATTCCAAGCAGCAGTGGGAGGAGAAGATAGCCAGCAGGAAGTCTACTGCATCAGCAAGTTTCCTGTCAACCACAGATGATAGAGATGCCTATGGAACACCACTGTTATCATAAAAGCTTCTACCTAATTTGTTTGCAAGTGATGGTGGACAAGGATGGTTGCTGGAAGGCCTAGCAACCCTAATGCTTATGGTTGCCAGCTCTGGGTTGGGAAATACCTGGAGATTTTGGGGGTGGAGTCTGTGGAAGGTGGGGTTTGGGGAGGGGAGGGACTTCAATGCCATAGAGTCCAAGTGGCCATTTTCTCCAGGTGAACTGATCTCTATTGGCTGGAGATCAGTTGTAATAGCAGGAGATCTCCAGCCACCACCTGGAGGCTGGCAACCCTACTAATGCTAGCACACCACCTTGCATGTGCTGAGTATCCCGGCTGCTGAAAAGGCTGTCCTTTCACCATTTTAGAAGCTTCTTTAGTGCCAGAACTATGGCCCCATGCATCACCACACAGTTTAGTTCTACTTCCATTCAGAAAATGGCATATTTGTATTTCAGGTAGAGTTGCCATGAATTTCACTGTGATTGTGTTTGGCAGCTAAACAGACTGTGTTCAGCTGCCGTGAACACAGATGAACTGATGCATGGAGCAGTTAACCTTGCGCAGAACAACTTGAACGGCTGCTGAACAGACGCTGCCTTCGAAAGTTCCCAGTGAGTCCATGCCTTACAATGACTTAAAGAGAAGTTTGGAGGGGGAGGTTAGAAACTGACTCTCCACTGAAATTCTGTTTCTTTTCTGCCCACTCCCATGTTCTCTCGCTATTTCCATAAGGCTGAGACCCAGGAAGAAAGTTAGAGTTGGGAGAACAGAAGCTCACTGCTTCTCTCTAAGTTTTTCTGGCTGGGTCCCAGTTAGGGTTGCCAGCTCCAGATTGGGAAAATACCTGGAGATTTGGAGGGTGGAGCCTAAGGAGGGCAGGGTTTGGAGAGGAGAGGGACTGCAGTGGGGAATAATGCTACAGAGTTCACCTTCTATTTGATATTCATTTCTATTGCCTGGAGATAAGTTGTAATAGTGGGAGATCTTTAGCCACCACCTGGAGACGAAGACGAAGAAGAAGAAGAATTGGTTTTTATATGGCAACTTTCTCTACCTATTAAGGCAGAGTCAAACCGGCTTACAATCACCTTCCCTTCCTCTCCCCACAACCGACACCCTGTGAGGTTGGTGGGGCTGAGAGATCTCTAGTAAGAGCTGTGACTAGCCCAAGGTCACCCAGCCGGCTTCATGTGGAGGAGTGGGGAAACCAACCTGGTTCACCAGATTAGTGTCTGCCGCTCATGTGGAAGAGTGGGGAATCAAACCGGTTCTCCATATCAGAGTCCACTGCTCCAAACTACCGCTCTTAATCACTACACCACACTGGCTACTAGTCCCAGCAGCTTGGGGACACTGAAAAAAAGGAGTGGTCCACTTCTGGTCTCCACAGTCCAAGCCAATACATGGAGAAACTCAGGGTGGGGAAAAAGGAGTGATCTGGAGTGTCCCAACTTTGCAGGGACCCAACAAGAAGTTTTAGGGGTCGAATGGAAGCCAGCTCCCAGCTAATCTCCCCACATGCACTCACCAAGCTTCTGCTATAGCCTTTGCAAGGCTGTGACACAACCAGAAGTTTTCTGTGTGTACCAAACAAGCACAGAGATACTATATTTGTTTCCTGGACCCTGATCACAACTGGTGATCAGAATATGAGCCGAACTGGCAATTGTTTAAGCAGTCCTAATTTGTGGGAGATGTGGAAATGGTGATATGGGAAAAAAATTGTAATGGTACAGGAGGCAAAGCCATGTGACAATATGGGAACAACAAAAAGCCACTGTGCCCTTTTCTAAATGCATTTGGCTGGATTGTTGCCCTTTGTGGAAGAAGAAAAAGAAATTTTATTATGAAAGTATAAAAAAATGAGCAGGCTCCCTTTCAAAGGGATATCACAGTCTTTGGGGCTGTCAGATTAAAGAGAGTGGAAACAGACCACACAGTAAGGTATATAGTTCAAAGACATTAAAGATTCTGTTTAATTCATTAAGTTAGGAAAAGCATCCTACTATTGTGCAACCTCCCTTTAATGTATAGCTGAGGATGTACTGGAGCGCAGTCTTTGACAATAACATAATATCCTATTATAAATAACTTTCTTATTATGTTTGGCAACGGAGTTAGCTTCTGTGCTTCTGTTCGACTGAACTGGTCATAGAAAATGCAACAGAAAGAAGGGGAAAAAACTATTATCAGGAAGTGGATCGCAGTGTCTGTCTGAGGGTGGAATGACATGGAACAATAAACAAGGAGCTGCCACATGTCAAGTTCTTCCCCTTTGTTCTATGTGCTAAAACTAACTCTCCTCCAACCTTTCTTGCTCAGGGAAGCTGGCCTTGGGAGAGTGGCACAATCTCAGCCTAACTTCCCTCACAGGGCCGTGAGGATAAAATGGAGGAGAAGAGAACAATGTAACTTGCATTGGGTCACCACTGTGTGGTATAAATAGGGTTGCCAACTAGATGTTGGGAAATTCCTGGAGATTTGGGGTGGAGCCTGGGGGGGTTCGGGGGCGGGAAGGGACCCCATTGGAGTATCTTGCCATGGAATCCACCCTCCAAATCATCCATTTTCTCCAAGGGAACTGATTTCTGTTGTCCGGAGATCCATTGTAATACCAGGAGATCTCCAGGCCCTACCTGAAGTTTGGCAAGCCTAGTCACAAATTAAGTAAATAAATAAATATAGCTTAAAACAGTGGACAGAGGGAAAGATAAGGATATGGAGAGTGCCAGTACTTATTAAGTGGAAGGGGATAGAGGAGGGAAAGAGGTGCCTCTCTCAAGTCCTTTTGGGTTTCCCACCACACAACCCAGCAGCTATCAGTGCACAATTGGGTCATAGTTTTCCCAGGTAGAGGCTGGCGGGGAGAGGGAAGGAGGGAAAGCAGAAGAGGGAAAGCTGTCTATATTTTTTTGTTGATTATTTTGCAGTTGGCTTGGCTTTTCAGATCCATTTGTATTTTTCTTTATGTTGTTCAGAGTTTATTGTATGAGATTCATAAGACACTATGTCATTTATACCAGTAAGGACTCACAGGGGAAGGAATAGCAAATTATTCCCTTCCTTGCTGGACCCTGAGATAAGTAGCAGGGTGCACTTTTCAAGCCTTTCCTCCTCTGCAACCACTAGCCGGGTGATCTGGAGGGCTTGAAGCAGAAAATATATCCAATGTGTCTTCTAATCCAGTCTTTCTTCCACCAGGGGAGTTGGGTTTGGAGCAGAATACACATTTGACACACAATCTGTTTCAAGTCCAGAACCCACTATCACCTAGCTGGCAGTAATGGTAGGAAGTGATGTGGGGTAGAAAATGTGTGGGACATTGCTTATTTGTTTTCTGTGGGTTTTAAAATCATTTCAAAATAGTTTCAGAATTTTGGGCAGAGTTGGGCATTCCTCTGGATTGGTAAAAACATCTCCTCTTACATACTGTACCTTGTTCCATTGCAGGGATTCTTTGGATCTGCACTCGGGTCTGGTTCAAATGGGATATGATATAATATCTGGTGATAGTTAATCAAATGATGTTGAAAAATATGTATAGAGTACAAGGAGAATTCAATATAAGTATAGAGAAAATAGTGCAAAAATGTTTGATTTGCACAAAGGAGAAACAAAAATAAAATGATGATTGTGCCTTCAAAAGAGTAGGGGTGAGAAATTGTACATCATGGTGTGATGATCATAGAAACATTCCTGGATCTTTTTCTTACTGCTTTGGGCATGTGTCTCTAAGAATAAGGGGAGGGAATTCTTCTGCACTCTCCTCTCATTACTTGAACTGTGGAAGACTAAAAACAGAGCTGAAACGTATTTTTTGGAATCTAGTTTTCCCAGGTAGAGGCAGCTGCCAGATTTTAGCTGACTGAATTTCAAACCAGATACACGACACTTGATTTTCTCGCATTCTTCTCTTGTGCCTCTTGAGTCTCCGATTCTTTCCCTCCTTACCCTGTTGCTCTATAGCTTTGCAACCTTTGGCCTATCAGTTTCCTTTCCCCACTCTATGGTTTTGCTACCCTTGCCTCTTCCTCTACTCACTCCATTGTCTCCATCCTGTGGGGTTTACTCCCATGAAAATGTTTTTTTTAGGATTACAGTATAAATCTCCTAGAGCTGCTGTCTCTGTTCTGAGCCTTTGCCTGAATGCAAGTGTAAATTTAAGGTAAGACAAATTGGACCAAAAATCCTAACTTTGTATCTATCTGTATCTGTATCTGTATCTGATTCTGATTATCTATCTGTCTATCTGTCTATCTATCTATCTATCTATCTATCTATCTATCTATCTATCTATCTATCTGTCTGTCTGTCTGTCTGTCTGTCTGTCTGTCTGTCTGTCTGTCTGTCTGTCTGCTTAAGGGGTCTGAACTGGTTGAAGCTCAGATTAAAAGGAATCTTGAGGTTGTAGTGGATAGCACAATGAAAATGTTGACTCAGTGAAAGGCACACACTGAAAATGAAATGGCTAATATTGTAATGCTCCTGTATAGATTTATGGTGAGGCTTCATTTGGAGTACTGTGTTCTAGTTGCCTTATCTCAAAAAAGGATTTTGTAGAGCTGAAAAAAAGTAGTGGTTAAGAGAGGTAGACTCTAATCTAGAGAACCAGATTTGATTCCCCACTCCTCCACATGAGTGGCAAACTCTAATCTGGTGAACCAGTTTGTTTCCCCACTCCTACACATGAAGCCTGCTGGGTGACCTTGGGCTAGTCACTGTTCTCTTCGAACTCTCTCAGCCCCACCTACTTCACAAAGTGTCTGTTGTGGGGAGAGAAGGGGAAGGCATTTGTAAGCCGGTTTGAGACTCCTTAAAGTTAGAGAAAATATGGGTATAAAAAACCAACTCTTCTTCTAATGGACTGAAGCATCTGTCCTATGAGGAAAAGCTCAAGAGTGCAATTTTTAGAAGAAAAGAAAAAAATATGACTGAGGGGGAAGATGCTAGAGTTTTTAAACTTATGCAAGGGATAGAGAAAGTGGCTAGAATGACCTTTCTCCTCCCTCTTTCATGATACTAAATGCAACTGCAATATGGGCAATAGAGTCAGTGACAACAAGCAACCCCCATAATCAGAGACAAGAAACCATACTAGAAAGCAACCCTTTGGAAGCCCTGGCCTCAAGACCATGTTCATTGGCCCTTCAGGGTAAATAGTTGACCACTGAGTGAAATGTGTTGCTGAACTAGATGGACAACTGGTCTGACCTAGCAGGGCTCTTTTTATATTATTATGTAATGTGGTGGTTGTTATCCACCTTGGGTCTTCTGGAGCCAGGCAGGGTTTCTAAATATTATAAATAAATGAAGTACATCTGATTTAACAATGCTTTCTTTACTTAGCGTATTTATATACCCTGCCTTTTTATGTTTAGATATCTATTAAGCCTCTTGCTTTGAATGGATGATAAAGCCGGCTCTCAGTGGGCCGCTGTGGTAATGTAGCTAGCTTGCAAATCTGCTATGTTTTCATATTTTCGAAATTACCAGACACAAAATATATGAAGAATGTCTGAAGAATATGTAAATAGCTTACAATAATGAAAAAACACTTGACTGCTCTTCAGATGTGTGGACTGAATGCTGGTTATTTAGGTTTGCAGCCAGGGAGAGGGCTTAACCGAAAGCAGAGCTTACACCTAGAAAGACAGGTAAGCCGTTGGACATGTTGGGTGAATTGATATTAGGGCTAATGACATTTCCATATCACAATCCTTGGGAGGATGGGGCTCTAAAAACATTTCAGTAATTTTATGCACTCCAAAGTCGATACTGCATAAAATGTCCCAAACCTCCAGAAGCAAAATGTTTACATTGTGTTGCCCTAAGAACATAAATCGGTCTCTCATGGATGTGTTCCTATCCTAAGTGTGTTCCTATCCACCATTCTTTTTCAAAGAGCAGCTTTCCAGACACCACAGGATTGGAAATTGCTCTTACCCATTCTTTGTCTTCAGTATTTTGTTTATTTAGGATTTTTTTTAAAGCTGGCTTTCTCCCTAATAAGACCTGCAGGAGGCTACCAAGTTAAAATATATAAAAATGCTTATAAAATATCCTGAAATCAGCTTAATATGAACAGTCTTGTGGATGTAAACAACATCATCAGCTGTGCCCTATTTAATTTCATATTGGGTAGTATTATCTAGTAGCAGGAGGGATAGATATTGTAATACTATGTGTCATATGGATCTGTGGCCAGGTGATCTGCCTTTTTCCAGGACACCTCTCTTCACCACAAAAGGTTGAACTTGGCACAAAATCTCTGCTGACAGAAGGAACTTCCCGCACCCGAGCATGACTTCCTTGCTTTTCTTCCCCTGCTCCAGTCCAAAATGCTTGTGAAAATGCAGTGGGGGTGGGCAGGGAACTCCTGTGAAAGCACAAGAAAGGCTCTGCGGCAGGAGGGGGGAATTGGCAAACATTGCACCCTTTGGGCGAAAACGCACGGTGGCTTGAGCCTCCTTTCTTCCCTGTTCCAGCCAGGATTCAGCCAGGATCGAACGCACGTCCGTGCGTTCGATCCTGGCTGAATCCTGGCTGGAACAGGGAAGAAAGGAAGCTCAAGCCACCATGCGTTTTCGCCCTTTGTTTCCATCAGAAGACATTTTCTCTAGATACAACCCATTGAGTTAGAGACGAGTGATTTGCTTGCCCTGTAACAATCCGAGTAAGAATTACTGTAAAATAGCGCCTCAGACCCTCCTTGAACAGGGTGTTTGGATTAGGACTGTAAATTTCAAACTTAGTTATGATGCATTTGTTTTCTTAAAATGTATGTGAGCAATTCCAGAATATTGACCCAAGTACACATGACATGGAAGTTCCATGACTAGATTTCCCATCATGCTTTTTGGCTCTAAAAATGAGCGGCGGGGGTGTGTGTGTCAATATGGACTTGGACACAGTGTTAGCGAAGGGGGATTTAACTGTTCCTCCACTGATTTGCTAACCAAAAATGCCTGAGGGTCTTCTCTTGGCCTAGTCAGGAGGGAAAACACAGGCACTATATGGATGTCTGTCTTTTTTCCTTTGGGGGCTCGCAGCAGCAAAGGGGGTGTTTTCAATCAGGGAAACAGTGTGAAAAGAAGAGTTAATACGTTGAGGTCCTCCCAGCTGATTTTGTGTGGCCAAAATCATGTCAGGAAATCTTCAATGCAGTCCTAAACTGAGTTGTACTCTTCTAAACCAATGTCACATTTGATAAAACATCTCAAACAAGGTGTACAGACATCAACTCTGTCTGTAGCAGTAGAAAAGAGCTAGAGTCCAGTAGCACCTTAAAGATGAATAAAATTTCTGGCAAGGTATGAGCTTTTGTGAGACACAGATCACTTCTTCAGATAGGTATCGTCTTCAAAGAGGTATCTGAAGAATTGAGCTGCGACTCAAGCTCATACCTTACCAGAAATGTTGTTACCGTAGTCTTTAAGGTGTATAGATGTACCTAAACCTTTTTGCCTGCATACATGAGAATGCTGCCTGATCAGAAGTTATTTTATGCCTATTCTGAGGACCTGAGAACTCTCCACAGAAGAACCATACTGAACCCCATAAAGGTGACCATTTTAATACATATTGATCCCTCGTCGGCAGTCGATGTGAAGTAAAATCCTCCTTGCCACTTGATAGGATGAAACAGATGACCAATAAATGCCCAAAGTGAAAGAGATGATTTTTGGGTGGTTTGGTCAACCTTATGGTTTTCAAAGTCTCTGTTATAAATTTCCTAAAAGGACTTTTTAAGGGAAACCGGTATATATTCTGTGACTACACAAATGGTGCTGAGAATCATTTACTCTGCTGCAAAATAGTATTGCTGAAAAGCAGCCCAGAAGATGGGTACTATATCAGCTTCTATTTCTTTAAAGCAGAGACAGGGAATAATCTCCTGAAGCATCACAGGTCACATAGTCCTATAGTAATGGGACTGGCATTTAATATCTTCTCTCTCTCTTTTTTTTTTCCAGAGAAGGAGAAAGACTTCAGAATGGCACTTCACAGTCTCTACTCACTGTTACTTTTACATATATTTCCACTGAAGGGTCATTGTAAAATAAATAGGATTGTTCCATAGACAGGGTTTAAAGTCATACCCCAAATTGGCATGTAGCATTTCCATGAATTCTGAACGGCATTTTCTGAACGGCATCATAGATACCATTGTGCTCTGTGCATTATGCTCTGGGTCATCAGCACATTTGCCAGATAAAATGGGATTCTACAATTTATATTTTTTTTAGAAAAAGAAAGGGTGGATATAGAAAGCTATTTATGAAGAGGATAGCAGGTCAAATATTAAGAATTTCCAGTGAGAAAATGATTTTCCCCCAGAATTTGACATGAACATGAAGAACTATCATATGTGCTCAGAGAGAGGGGGACGGAGGGAAATTTGAAATCCTTCATGCTTGTATAAAGGTGTGAAAAAATTTATTTGCTGTGGGCCTTTCAGATATCTCTGTGCATTTTTCTTACCTCTGCTCTTGACCCTCTTTTTCTCCTTCTCCTTTTCAATCTCCATGTCTTCAGCCAAAATTAGATGGGGCTTTCAAATATTACATAAATGCCCAGGTGGCTTTGGGCAGACAACTGACTGATAAGTGATATAAACAAATAAACAGCTCCTTAGAGTTTAGCTTTATCCAGAGTTCACTAAGACAGAACCTGTTTTAAATACTGTGACTCAGTCCTGAAACATGTCCCATGAACATTGAAAGAGCTGTATCACAGGGTGTATGAGTTTCAGATCAATATAATCTGGGTTGCCAACTTCAAGGTTCCACCTGGCGATCTCCTGCTATTACAGTTAGGGTTGCCAGGTCCCTCTTTGCCACCAGCTACAGGTTTTTTGGGCAGAGCCTGAAGAGGACGGGATTTGGGGAGGGGAGGGACTTCAACGACATAGAGTCCAATTGCCAAAGCGGCCATTTTCTCCAGGTGAACTGATCTGACAGAGATCAGTTGTAATACCTGGAGATCTCCAGTTAGTACCTGGAGGTTGGCAACCCTAATTCCAATTGATCTCCAGACAACCAAGATCAGTTCTCCCAGATAAAATGGCTGCTTATGGACTCTATGGCATTATACCCTGCTGAGGTTCCTCTCCTCCTCAAACCCCACCCTCTTCAGGTTCCACCCCCAAAATCTCCAGCTATTTCCCAACCCAGAGCTGGCAATCCTATGTATAAGACCTTATGTATAAGAGAGTTATGCTGGAGTCATAACCAAACAAGAGGTGGTCAGATCAGTGGTGCATCTAGTTCAGCATCATGTGTGTGAATCATAAAGAAAGCTAGATTTCCCAAATGAAAGGCAGGGGCACACTACATTTGCATGAAAGAAATACAGTCATGGAACAGAATGGCTAGCAAACTTGTAACGAAAGGAAATTATTGCCATTGTGCCTTGATTCTGTCTCATTCATGGTCTCCTTATTTGGAAAGCCTTCCAATTTGAGAATATCCTGTTCTCTGCCTCAAACCTTCCCCCTTTTCTTCCTCCTCAGCCAATCCCAAAGCTTGCTTCAGGTGCCTCACCTTCCCTTCAACCTTCCAAAAAGAAAACCTTTGTTTCTGTTATTTCTGATCCCCATAACATCAGCTGTCTCAGTGTGCTCAGCGTACCCTGTCTTTGTCCATCTGTTCTACTCTCTGGCCATTTTTGGATTTATTGTCTGAAATGGTGCCCAGATTCCCCCCTTGGCAACTGTGCCAAGATGTTGAAATTCCTGGAATTAACCTTCAGGTGTGAGATCCACTTAGATCTTCAGGCCTGGGAACTCTATAAACTACCCCACATGACATCCGATGCAGCAAGGACAAGCAATCGCTCTCTCTCTCTTCCCTGCTGTCCCTATGGATTGCACTAGGGCTGCCATCTCCAGGTTGGGAAATACCTAGAGAGTTTGGGGGTGGAGCCTGAGGAGGGCAGGGTTTGTGGAGGGGGGGGCTTCAATGCCATAGAGGCCAATTGCTAAAGCAGTAATTTTCTCCAGGGGAATTGATCTCTATCACCTGGAGATCAGTTCTGCCTGGACAGGAAGCAAGAAATGGCAGAGTAACGGTTTCCCTCCTACACTTGGCAGTGTAAAAGTTTCTCTCCTACACTTGGTTATTTAGCCTGATTCCAAGTCCAGTTTGGGAAGCCACAACTCATTCAGGCAAGACATGTGTCTAGCGTACATGTGCACACACCACAAGCAGAAGCAAAGGTTAATATTTAGTGGGAAATGTGACATCTACACAAACATACACTATGCATACTTCTTTTCCTTCGGACTTCACTTGTACAGGGTTTATGGAGAATAAAAGCAACTCACCCATGTAGTAGGCCTTCAAAAATGACCTTTTTCTTGACATAAAAAATGTCATAAATGCATAGTCTGACATCTCTAGACCTGTCAGTGCTTGGAGCTAGTGGGAAACTGAAAACCTTTCCATGTCAATGCTCCAATGCACTGTTTATTATACTAAATGTTTAGTATACAGAAAGTCCCCTTTGAGCAACTTTGCTTATCCTGGGTGCTTGAGGCAAATTATTAACATCTTTTTAAGAGGCCTTACTTAATTTTTAGTGGCTATGGGATGATTATTCCCTGACAAAATACATAAATTTCACCCCATATTTCTGAGGAAGAGTGCTTCTGTCTGTCTACCTACTTACCTAACCTACCTACCTACCTATACAAAGACGAAGAAGAGGTTTTTATTTGCTGATTTTCTCTACCACTTAAGGAAGAATCAAACCAGTTTACAATCACCTTCCCTTCCCCACAACAGACACCCTGTTGGGTAGGTGCAGCTGAGAGAGTTCGAAGAGAGCTCTCACTAGCCCAAGGTCATCCAACTAGCTTCATGTATAATCGCGGGGAAACCCAACCCAGCTCACCAGATTAGTGTCTACCACTCATGTGGAGGAGTGGGGAATCACA
The DNA here is from genome assembly GCF_029931775.1 of Euleptes europaea. Classification (NCBI taxonomy): domain Eukaryota; kingdom Metazoa; phylum Chordata; class Lepidosauria; order Squamata; family Sphaerodactylidae; genus Euleptes; species Euleptes europaea. Next base: position 28,902,166 of record NC_079317.1, read on the forward strand.
CCCGGTTCTCCAGATTAGAGTCCACCGCTCCTAATCACCACTCTTAACAACTACACCACGCTGATTCTCTCCTTGAGCTTCATGTTAGAGTAGGGATTTGATACCACATCTCCCCAATACAAGCCACATACTCTAACCATTGTATCCGATGAAGGGAGCTTTGACTCTTGAAAGCTTATATCCCAAAAATCTTGTTGGTCTTTAAGGTGCCAGAGAGGCAGAGAGCGTTTAAAGTGTCGGACTAGGGTCTGAGAAACCCACGTTTGAATCCCCACTCTGTCACGGAAGCTTGCTGGGTGACCTTTGGCAGTCCCATAGCCTCAGCCTCGGCCCTAGCTAGTATTTGGATGGGAGACCTCCAAGGAATACCGCAGTCATGACACAGAGGCAAGCAATGGCAAACCAGCTCCAAATGTCTCTTGTTTGCAAAACCTTACGGGTTGCCATAAGTCAGCTGTGAGTTGACAGCAAAAGAAAAAGTGCTACCGGACTCAATTCTAACACTCTAACCACTTCATCACACTAGTTCTCTCCTGATTAAACTCTTTTCTAGGAAAATCTATTTGACTTGCATAACTAAATTTGCTCATTTTGAAGTGTCAAATCAGACTGTTTGGTACAGGCTGACTCCAAAACTTTTTTCCTCCAGCAGACCTTCAGAGATGCAAAATAGAATTAACTGTTGTTGCTGTTAGCTTGACTGTTCTCTCCTCTCTAGAGTTTATATGGCCTCACTACCATTTTGAAGTTGTTTAAATTAATTTATTATTGTAATGTTTTTTTTTTAACCTTTGCATCTATATGGCTTATTACCAGGTGCACTGAATTGCAAAAAAGGGGATCTGTATATTATGGAAGCAAATATGTAAATATTCTGTTGATCTGAGGTTTAGCGCAATTCCTGTGCATCTCAATAGACCTCACCCTGGTGAATTTGTAGTGAGTTATTCCAGGGGTCTGAAAGGTGCTCCAATTCACAATTTTACAGTGAATTCTGTAAGTAAGAGATTGCAAGTCAAAGCACATACCTGCATGAAAAACAGATTAACTAAAACCATAAAGCCAAAACATTCATACTCAAGAGGCAAAATCAGTTATTCAATAGAAGGACACGTCTTGGATTCTTCAAAAACGGATTAAGATTGGCATAGTGGAAACAAAATAATCTCTCCTCCCTTATGTCTTTCCCATTTTCTCTTTAGATCAGGCTCTGATTTTCAAAGCCAAATGGCTAAGAATATTTAGTCCTTGCTTCAGCCAAAGTTATTTTAAATCCCATAGGATTTACAAGTGAGCAATCGTGGTCTGTATCCTCAGCGTGCAAGTGCGGCACAGTCATGAAGCGAAACTCCCCACCCTTCCCCCATCTCCCTCCCCCTACAGCTTGCTGCCCTCCATGAAATGCCATCCTCAGGGAGGGATAATGGATTCTTGGTAATGTCTTGAGATGCAACGTGGGTGAGGGAGTAGAAAGTTACCTTGTGTACAAGCAGAATCATGACTTGCACAAATGGAAAGAGAGGAAGGTAACGTGGGGAGGGGCTGTGGCTCAGTGGTAGAGCATCTGCTTGGCATGCAGAAGGTTCCAGGTTCAATCCCCGGCATCTCCAGTTAAAGGGACTAGGCAACTAGGTGATGTGAAAGACCTCAGCCTGAGACCCTGGAGAGCCGCTGCTGGTCTGAGTAGACAATACTGACTTTGATGGACCAAGGGTCTGATTCAGTATAAGGCAGCTTCATGTGATCATGTGAAGGTACTTTTTGAGTAGTGTCCATCAAAATTAATGATATTGGACAATTCATATAAGTCACTCTTTAACAAGTTTTTACTGTGAAAGCGAGATATAAACTTTCATTTTGGTTACAGCAAAATCCATATTCATTCCCAACCTAGGTTGTAAATCAATGCCCTGTTGTGTTTTGGAGCACTGGTAATGAGGACCTTCCTGGCCATAGAAAGAACCCCCCCCCCATTTACTTTAATGAAGGAAACTCAGGTGCTTGTATTTATTCCATTCCTCCTCCCACTGAAAGAACCGAGTAGCCCAAGTGTTCAAATATTTGTGCATGTTTTGAAGCCCATACATTTCAAGATCAAGGCAAATCTATGGCAAAGAGAAGAAATCAAGATTTTCCTGTGGCTTGTCATTATTTGATGCTATTGCAACTTGAAAAATCCAGTAGCTTGATGTGTCTGATGAAAATGGCTCTGGCCAATGAAAACTTATGTTTCAGTAACTGTGCAGTCCTAAGCAGAGTTACGAAGCCCATGGACTTCAAAGAACTGGGAAAGATGTGACTGTGTTTAGGATTGCACTGTAAATAACTTCATCTTTCAAGTACCCCAAGACAATTTTTGTTGTCTTTGTAATCTCTTGTTCAGTATCTAATTTGAGTGAAATAGGATTGCCAGCTCCAGTAGAGTTGCCAACTCCAGGTTGGGAAATACCTGGAGATTTTGGGGGTGGAGCCTGTGGAGGACGGGGTTTGGAGAGGGGAGGGACTTCAGTGCCATAGGGTCCAATTGCCAAACTGGCCATGTTCTCCAGGAGAACTGATCTCTGTCGCCTGGCGATCAGTTGTAATAGTAGGTAATCTCCAGCCACCACCTGGAGGTCTGCAACCCTAAACTCTGGGATGGGAAATACCTGGAGACTTTGGGGTGAGCCTGAGGAAGGTGGAGTTTGGGGAGGGGAGAGACTTCAGTAGGGTATAATCCCATAGAGTCCAATTGCCAATTTTCTCCAGGTGAATGGATGATCAGTTGTAATAGTGGGAGATCTCCAGCCACCACCTGTAAATTGGCAACCCTAATGATGAACCAGTTTGGTCTAGTAGTTAGGAGACTGGATTACAGCTGTGGAGACCCTGGTTCCTAACAGGAAATTTCCAGTGAGTACCTGGAGGTTAGCAACCCTAGGGCAGAGCCTGGGAAGGGTGGGGTTTGAGGAGGGGAAAGACTTCAATACTATACAGTCCAATTGCCAAAGTGGCCATTTTCTCCAGGAGAGCCAGTGTGGTGTAATTGTTAAGAATAGTGGTTTGGAGCAGAGGAGTTTGATTCCCCACTCCTCCACATGAGTGGCGGAGGCTAATCTGATCAGCCGGGTTGGTTTTCCTACTCCTACACATGAAGCCAGCTGGGGGAACTTAGACTAGTCACACTCTCTCAACCCTGCCTACCTCACAGGGTGTCTGTTGTGGCGAGGGGAAGGTAAGGTGATTGTAAGAAAGTTTGATTCTTCCTTAAGTGGTAGAGAAAGTCGGCATATAAAAACCAACTCTTCTTCTTCTGAAATCGACCTCTATTGGCTAGAGATCAATTGTAATAGAAGGAGATCTCCAGCTACTACTTGGAGGTTGACAAGCCTATCCATCAACAAGTTTTCTCGTAAACATAAGGACTAGCTGGGTTTTTAGGTTGGGTTTTATTCCCCTCTTTTTTCTTCCACAAACATAAGGACTAATCTTCTCCTGAAGAACATTTTATAGAATACTTCACTAAGTTAAAAAAAAATCATCATTGGATCCTGTCAAGGCTTTGAGTTAGCTATTTTCTTTTTGGCATCTATTGCTGTTTTGCATTTTTATACAGATGTTAAGACAAGCCATGTGTCAATCCTTTAATTTAACCTTCCTAAGTAAAGCCTTAATGTCTCTGTTAAAAGCGGATCCGAAATGTTGTAAACAAAGGCATCAGTAGCAATTAACCACTTCACTGTCAAAAGCTGAGGCTGAACCTACTATTTAATGTCATTTTTAAAAATGTGATTCATTCCCTCAAAGCTTATGCCTGTTTGCTTGCTCAGTAAATGTTTAGTTTCTTGACTTGTAATATTAGGAGTGATTCCTTCCCCATTGGGGGACTCTTTCTCATTCTTTGGAAAGCGTAAAATAATCAAGAGAAAAATGGAGTGATGTTAAAATCACAATTGGAACCATTCGCTTTTTTGCTGCCGATGTTTTTGAGCTTATGTTTATTTGTTAGATTCCCCACAGAGAAAAGACCAGATATAAAGTGATGAGAAAGGGTTTTTTTTTTTAAACAAATGAAAATAAAAATAGAGATAATGTTCTCAGTGTCTGTCAGCCCAGCACATTTGCATCTGCATAATTTCTCCCAGAGAGAGATCGTTATATAGGATTGCGCCTCAGCCGTGTAGATGTATAGAGACTGAATCAATGGAAACATAGAGATCCTACCACGTTTTGCCCACAGCAGTAGGTTGCCATGTCCCTCTTTGCCACTGGTGGGAGGTTTTTGGTGCGGAGCCTGAGGAGGGTGGGGTTTGGGGAGGGGAGGGAATTCAATGCCATTGAGTCTAATTGCCAATGGGGCCATTTTCTCCAGGTGAACTGACCTCTATCAGCTGGAGATCAGTTGTAATAGCAGGAAATCTCCAGCTATTATCTGAAGGTTGCAACCCTACAAAGCAGGTGGAAACTGAAGGTTTAATTCTGAGGTAAAAGTTGGTGGTTCCTGCTTAAACAAAACCCTTGAGGAAACTCAAAGAAAGCAAAAAGAATTTCAGTAGGTCAGACTCCTCTAGTGTTCATCACTCCCATATTTGGAAGATAAGAATTAGAAATGGTAATACAGCACTCCAAATCCTTCAGTGTTATAAGCATCTTAGAAAAGGAAAATCTGTGGTTCAGAGCTAGAGCATCTGGTTTGAATGAAGTTCAATTCCTGACATCTCCCATTAAAGGAATCAGGTAGTAAGTGGTATGACAGACCTCTAACTGAGATGCTGCCAGTCAGAGGAGACAATATGTACATTGGTAGAACAATTGTCTGACTCAAAGGAGTGCAAGGCCATAATCTTTCAGATTATTATTTTGCTGATAACTTATTTTGCTGAGACGGTTTCATGATTAATGGTGAGGACTATATTAAAATCATAAAGGAAATAAATGTATTATTGTCTGGCTGTATTTGTTCTGGTGTTGGTGGCTTTTGCCCTTATGGTACGTGTGTGTGTGTGTGTGTGTGTGTGTGTGTGTGTGTGTGTGTGTGTATATATATATATATATATATATATATATACACACATCATTTAGCCACCCCAAATTCCTGGAGAAAGGCTGTATATAAGCATATTAATCACTATTCTAACTGTTCATTTATCACTGTAGGCATATGATGCACCTGAAGATAATGGTTTCTAACACGTAATACTATGACTATTCCTTGAGTGGACAGAGCTTATATACTTTGGGACCAACCCCTAGTGAATCAAGTTCTTTCAGAATAATAACTACTACTCTAACACATAGATTTTGTTTTAAGTTTCAGGGAGTCTGGTAAACACTCCATTGTTTACCTGTGTATTGCACAAAGGGTACAACTGTTCAACTTTCTCAGCACATTATGTGCTAATTTAATGGAGTGGCATTAACTTGCTCACCAAATCAAAGCACTAGGGAAGCAAAAATGTACTTTAATCTTCAGCTACATTTATTTTTCTAAGAGTACAGAATTCCTTCTGTGGAATCTGAAGTTCAGGCTTTAAGCTGGCATCCTCCAGAGGTCAGTCATTGTTCTTAGACTGCATTGTGCATGGTACTTCCGTCTTCTTCCCCGTCTGTGCACTGTATCTCTCAAAGCACATTACAAAGTGTGTCAAAACTCCAGGAGAATGTGTGTTAAAAATAGACACAGAAGAACTACAAGCAAAGCTCGAGGAGTGGGGAAACTAGAGGTGAAAGTTACTTAACCGAAAAGAGAAACTGGCTAGCGAATTAGGTGAAAATGCTCCTTCTTTCACTCAGTGGCGTGTTCAATAGGGTTGCCAGGTCCCTCTTCGCCACCAGTGGGAGATTTTTGGGGCGGAGCCTGAGGAGGGTGGGGTTTGGGAGAGGAGGGGCTTCAGTGCCATAGAGTTCAATTGCCAAAGTGGCCATTTTTCTCCAGGTGAACTGATCTCTATCGGCTGGAGATCAGCTGAATTAGCAGGAGATCTCCTGCTACTACCTGGCAGTTGGCAACCCTAGTGTTCAAGGAAAACCATTTCCAAACCATGTTCTGGTGAACACACGGTTCCACAAAGTATATTGGGGTCTTCTGAATTTTATTTATTTGTTTACTTGTTCAATTTATAACCTGCTCCCTCAGACCTCTGTCTGAGACCCTGGATCCAAGTAGACGATACTGACTTTGATCCACCAGGGGTCTGATTCAATATAAGGCACCTTCATGTGTTCATATATACTTTGTGTGGTGATGTACGGGGTGGGGGGAATAAACCTGTTTGTTAGGAGGGTTCTCTCTCTCTCTCTTTACATGCAGTAAATTCCCCTAATCTTCTTTTATCTCCTCAAAATCTGTGTTTTATTATGAGAAGCTTAACTAGTTTTTAGTGAGTTTGTTAATGTTTGGGGCATATAAGCAATTTACAAATACTGCATACTATGAATTGAGAGTGGCTAAGAGTGTTGATCCAATGCATGTTTACTCTCAAGTCAATCTCACTTTATTTCATAGGGTTTCCTCCCTTGCAAGTGTGCAGGCATATAGCAGCGCTGCCATTCAACTCTTGCCTCTGCCACCAATTTCTTCTCTGACTTTAGGCAAGCCACTCTGAGCTGTCCCCACAATATGGAGATAACACTGACATACCTTGCAGGGCTGTTGTAAAGGTTAGTGGAGACAATGTACAAGCAGGAAGTGCTTGGACTGCCCAAAAGTGGCACTTATTGGTTGAGGTTGCTTATGTGGTTTGCTGAGCAAGTGGTGTTGAGGGCCCGGGTATGCATGTGTGTCGGGGGGGGGGGTAACTTTCTGCTCCTTCCTGCCTGAAAAATGATGCTGTATCTGTGGCTGGGGCCCACATACATCCCATGCTCCTTCCCTGGCGCCAAAGCTGCCTCCACACATGCTGCCTGAGCGCAGGGGGTTGTGCACCATTTTTATGCCCGGTGCCCATACTTGGTGGCTAGTTGTTCATGTGTGCCACTCTTCCTCGGAGGAGGAGGGGGTGACAGAGCATGAGCGACCCTGGTGGAGCGGAAGAGCGACTGGTGAAGGCAAGAAAGGCGACATTCTGCTCTCTCCTGCCTGAAAAAAAATGTCACTGTTTCTGTGGCCAGGGTGTACATATGTCCCTGCTCCTTCATTGGTGCCATTGTGCCAAAGCCACCAACACATGCGCTGCCCAAGTGCAGGGGGTTGCACACCATCTTTATGCCTGGTGCCTATGCATTGTGGCTTGTGGGTGCAAGAAGTCACTCTTCCTCAGAAAAAGTGTGTGGGGAGGGCAACAAGAGGGCAAGTGGCCCTGGTGGGGCGGGGTGGCAGCAACTGGTGAAGGCAAGTGAAGCAACAATGGAGGCAACGGCAAGAGAGCAGTAGGCACTGTTGCTGCCCCCATCTGCATTGCCACCCATGGCAGGTGCCCCCCATTTCCCCCCCATAGATCCAGCCCTGCAGGTCCTACCCAACATACTTCCAGACTCAGCAGGGTTTTTAAACCCAACTCTCTCCAATCTGAATCCATTTTTCCTAACCAGGATAGCTCATTGGGTTGGATTTCTGAAAGTAAGCAGCACAAGGATTTTGACTGTTCGAGCTATATGGAACAGATTATCTCCAAGACCAATCACTCAGTCATCCTGCTAGTTGCTTCCTGCCCAGTCTGCAATTCATTTTGATTTAAACTTTCAAAGGGTAAAGAACTTCAGTCTTATCTCATGTTCTCGGAATACTTTCTATAATTTTGTGCATGTCTCCATCTTTTTAACCACCCCATTTACATTCAATTGATGCTTTCTGCACTAATGCTTTATCAGTAATAATTTTAAGCATCATTCCCAAAAAATTCACTCCACTCCACTTTTCATAAAAGGAACATTATGTGCTAGCAAAGAAATTATCATCCATTTATCAAATTTATCCTTTGCAGAGATTTTGTTTACCTACAATCCAAACCGTACTTGCCTGTGAGTAAGAGGTTTGTCGGATTCCGAGTAAACTTGTTCTCTTACAGTGCTACCATAAACAGAGTAATGTACTTCTAAGTCCATTGACTTAGATGTACTTACAAGGGTCCTACTCTGTTTAGGGTTGCACTTGCAGGCTTTTCAACTAATGGCTTTATTCAAAATTTAGTAAGTAGTGCCAGTAATCTTCCTAACAATTTCTATATTGAAATGACATTTGTGTCTTCAACATGGGTAAACTGAGTAATCCTCTTCCAGAATGTAAATGTCACCCGGTTTGATTGTGCGGTATTGTCTAGCAGTTCTCTGAACTTTGCTGTCGTATGCATACTCACTGTGAAAAAGCAGCCATGAAACATAACAGACATACTCTTTCGTGCAATTATAGAGACCATCTTTCTGTTATTTTTGGTTTTTTACCTCCGGTGTTGGTTTAGAATTATATGATAATAAAATTATGGCTTGGATCCTGTGAAAGTCTCACAGTAGATTGTCTCTGACATACAGCATCCATTATCTTCCACTAACACTTCTGTTTGCACAAGATCAATGGTTTTCAGTGGGCCCGTGCACAAACAGAAGTTTTAGCAGAAAAGAGATGCATGCTCAAGGGCACATAGTGCTCATTCATAAGATCTAAGTCAGTGTCTTGTACTTCAATGACCCCACCTCAAATCCTAAACAGTTTTACTAGGGTTACATGAATTTCTAAGCTAATGTTTGGTGGCTGAACTTACCTTATTCATTTTGATTTAAACTGCATTCTGATCTGAGCAAACAAATTTACCACTGCCTGTTGGTCAGGAGCGAACTCACAGCTGATTGGGGGAATCAGCCAGGAGTTGGGTCCACCCCCGTCAACAAAACAGTGACATTACAAAAAGTGGAAGATCTTGTTTCTTTACCCTCTCCTCCAAGCTAGGCATGTACAGAAGCAATGCTTTAAATTTTTTTCATTGCAAAAGGGAGAGGCTAAGCAGAGGCTAGATGGCCATCTGTCAGCAATGGTGATTATATGACCTTAGGGAGATCATGAGAGGGAGGGCACCTTAGCCATCTTCTGGGCATGAAGTATGGGTCACTGGTGTGTGTGTGTGGGGGGGGGGGCAGGTAGTTTGGAATTTCCTGCATTGTGCAGAGGGTTGGTCTAGATGACCCTGGTGGTCCCTTCCAACTCTGTGATTCTATGAGAATGAGCTCCTTTCTCTCCACCTCTCAGCTGAGAAGGGACAGAAACAATGCCTCTGAGCTCCCCGTTGCCAAAGCGAAAGGCGAAAATGCACACATATACCTATAAACATACACAAGTCTTATTCTTGTCACTGTGGGGATTCTTACCACTAAAACATACTTTTTGAAACAAAAATACATAAATTTCCATTCATCAACTCAGTAATTTTCATTCGTCAACTCAGGCAAAGAGGCTGTATAGTAAAAAAAAAAACCAAACACTTTGCATGGAGTTTTCTAGCTAAAATTACACCATTTCAAACCATATGGCAGCCTTTTATTTAGCAAAGGTTCAGTGACTTCACTATTACAGTAGCCACACAGGTTGCCTAAAATACCTGTTATAGCTGGAGAAAATAGCAAATATACAGAATATAGAATGGAAATCCAAAATGTGGTTATAAAACGTGTCAGGTGGGGAAAGGACATAATTCCTCAGGAAATGATTGTACTCTGCCATGTTACACCAAAGTGCTGAGCCATCTCAGTGTAGAGAATGAATGTTCTCAAGCAATGGGAAAAGATGTGTGCCAGACTATGTTTTGTGAGGAGTACAGGCCTGAGAAACTGCAACGCATAAAGGAGAGCGAGCAACGGCTCTCCCTCAGATCAAACACCTTGAGTAACCCCGGTGTTACAAAGCGGTTTTCTTTCATCTTTAATTAAAACACCTCCGTTTTTTATTGAGACATCTTGCGTCGGCTCTTTTGATGTTAGGAAGGGCTGTGTTGTTGTTTTCCCCCCTCTGGTAAATCAAGGAAGCCAAGTCATACCAATTTTATGTGCATGGGTCGGCCAGCTGATGACTATGCGCTCTGCTCTCACATGTTTTGGGATATTGTCTACAAAACCTTTTGAAGTAAATAGGAGCCACATTAGAAAAGGAGAAGCAGAAAAGGGGCACAAGCAAGCGCAAGCATGAGATCAGGGACAGCTCACCCCGTCACGTAGGTGCTGTACTTGGTGGACCCAGAAGCCCTCCAACACGTGTGGTGCTTTGCAAGTAGTGACAGAGTCCCCGTTCGTGAGCTCGAGGCCTCTTTCTGCAAACAACCATATGCAGAACCCTGCTTTTCTACAGTAACAATACTAGGCAGGGGGGTGTTATCTAGTCTACAGCTGATGGAATCCTGTGAAATATTACGAGCTGCGTCAGAATGCTCCATCCAGTTACATTGTGCTATAAAGAGCGGGTAGAGTATAGCCACACCTTTCCTACACAACTCTCTCCGTGATTAAGGGGAGGTGGTTTTTTAAAAAGATAGGGCCTGCGCATCACAAATATCAGATGGATGGTGGAGGGAAACCAACCAAATCACGAGCATTCATGTAGCATCCAAACACCAGTTGTTTGACAAAAGTAGATTATCAAAGAATCTGAATGGGCTTACATATTGACATTTTATCCTCTAACATATCGACATTTATCCTACCATCAGCTAGAGGAAGTTCCTCCAGCCTAAGGATCCTTCCTCCAACTTAAGTGGCTCTTTGTCCAATGGAATGGTATGATACACGCCATTATTTTTGCGTCATTTTCCCCCCTCATGCACTATTATCTGCCCAATTTAAATTTAACTTGGAAGGGTGGGACCCTCTCTACATGGAAAAGTTGAGAACGTGTCATTTGGAAGAGTTCAGTTACTTTTATGCCCAACGGTGTTCACTTTTTTTTTCCCCTCATGGAGAAAAACCTAATTTCAGTAACTCAATTAGCCAGGGACAGATGTGAAAATCGAGAAACAGCAAAGGGAAAAATTTAATTGACTTTAATGCATTTTGGATTACACTTTCAGTTATTAGAATATCAATATTGCTTGCGACTCTGGCCAACATATCATCTCTACTTGGACTACTGGAACCAATTGCACTCATTAATTTGGCCAGACTGGGGCTACAGAAGTGTGCTTTTAAGAGAAAATAGAAGTGAAGGTTCTGGATGGGAACTGAGAATCCTCATTACAAAAAGCTAGTCAGAATTTTTTTTAAAAAAAACCCCAATTCTGATGAGAACGAGAAAGCCTTGAAAATTATCATACCAGCTTATGGGGAAAAGGGTAACAGCATGAGGGACAGTGTTGGCTCAGAGTGTTTGATGTCCCAAAGTCCCTCACTTCCCTTCAATTTGGTGCCACAATGTACAAAGTCAGATCAAAGTGACCAACACAGTTTTAACATGACTTACTCTAATTTTATGAACCACATAATAGTTTTAAGTTGTATACCTCCTTTCATTTTTGTCTAGTTTAGGCATTCCTAATGATTCACCTTTGAGCGTGAACTCATCTCGTAAGCTAGCAGAAGGTGTAAGAACTGGTATCCCTCGGGCAGCTCCCAAAGCAAAAGTGGTTAATGTTTGAAGAATGAGGCATTCTTTTCTTTTGCCATGGCATCGGGTTCTTATTGTACAACCCTGTACAGTACTTCAGCAATATATATTTTTTTAAAGATTTAAAAAGCAAAGAGTTACAAAACCATTTGCAATTAACTTGAAATAGAAAAGATAGCACTTTTTTTAAATCCCATTATATAGTACACCATATAAATTACAGAGTATTCAAATGCACAAATGCATCTGTGTAACCTTTATCAAATGTAATTTGTGTGTCTGTGTGAGTAGGTTTATTCTGTTTCCTCCAGGTTTTTGCTCCCAGTTGGTAGGGTCTTGCCATCCCTCATTATCACGTATGGCAGTGCTCCAGGTCTGAGACACCACTGTTGCAATACCGCAAGTTATTGGGGATGTGGCAGTCTGTGTAGTTAATGCCCCCATTTGGGGTATAAATGGGCTGCAGTCTGAAATCTCCTTTAAGGAGTTGATCATTATTTAAGGAGACAATCTGAAAGCTGGTTTCTGTCATCTCCAGGATGGAGTTATCCTTCTTGGTCCCCGCCTCACAGTAGTCATCTTTCCGTCGCCCCCGGTTGTATTTCCACTTCTGAGAGGTGTAGCGCCCCTTTTTGTGCATATGCCAGCAGAAGAGGCTGAGCAGAACCACCAGCACAAACACCACGGCCCCCCCAATTAAGCCTGCCAATAGAAATGGGGAGCCAATACTGTGGGATGTCGTCTGCTCATGGCTGGAAGCAGTGTTGCTTCCGTTGCTTAGTAGGGAAGCACTGGTGGTACCTTCAGAACAGACAGTGTCCTCACCAGTTCGGTAATTATTAAAATCATCCAAGGGAACCAAGCAAATCCGATAGGTGGATTTGGGCTGCAGGTTTGTCAAGCTTATGTTTTGCCCCTCATCGTGAACTATCCGTTCCTGAATAATGCCTCCTTCCAGACTGTGACCCATTTTAACCCAGGTAAGTTTGTACATTACATAATAAAGGGTCTGCCAGCTAACTTGGATGCAAGTGTCATTCACAACATGGATGGAGAGTTGAAACCGTTCAAACATGGGAGAGGTCACTTTTTCTCCAATGTTCCTCTCAGGCACAGTGGGAAGTGTGGATACAATAGGGGACAAAGGGGTATATTTGTTACTTGGGGTTAGGACTGATGAAGTAGGGGCAACTGTAGTTGGCAGGAATGTCGTGGGAACTTGGGTAACCAATGACAAATCAGGGGTAGTTGTGGGGCATGACAGTATATTCATGTTGAGTTCCCTGACGGCCATACCTCGGACATGTTCTGGTCCCTGACACATGAATCCACGAACGTTGATGGAGGAGGGAATTAACTTGAGCCATTCAGTGACCCATTTAATACTGCAATCACATAGCCAGGGATTATTCCTTGCTGTGAGTTGCTTCAGGTTGTGAAGGCTGTCAAAGACACCTTTGGACAGCATCCGGAGCTGATTGTTGGAAATATCAAGTCGCTCCAGCTGACGGAGGTTGGAAAAGGCTGAAAGTGGTATGTGTGATATCTGGTTGTCCTGTAGATAAAGCCTCAGTAGATTTGTACCTGGGAGTTCAGGGGGAGGGTATGTCAGTGAATTCCGTACTATAGAGAATTCCTTGAGTTTGGATAAGTGGCTGAAAGTGCCATCTGCAATTCCTTTGTTGGTAAGGAGGTTGCCATCCACTATAAGACGTTCCAAGCTTGTGAGATTCTGGAAGGCCATGTCCGATATGATGGCAATTCGGTTTTCATCAACTCGTAGTTCTTGCAAGTCTACTGGAAGGCCAACTGGTACACTGCTCAAGTGGTTCTTGGACAAGAAAAGAAGCTTGAGGCTGACAGCTTCTCGGAATGCCCCATCCTCAACTCCTACAGTAGAGATGGAGTTGTCATCCAGGTGCAACTCTTCCAGTTTCAACAGCTGTGCCAGAGCAGCCCGAGAAATAGTCTGGATGTTGTTTTCCTGCAGGTGGAGAACCCTAACATTCTTCGGTAGATTCATAGGGAACTCATCCAACTGGTTGCCATACAGGTAGACAGTGTGCACAGACTGGACATTGTGCAGCTCTGCAGGAAAACCAGCATTATTAATTTGGTTATTGTGGAGGTAGAGTACGGTTACACCCTCCGGTATTCCAAGAGGCACTGAGGTCAAGCTTCGTTCATTACAATAGACAAAGTTTCGGTCACAGCGGCACACACTTGGACAGGCCAGAGCTTTGGAAAACTGCATGTAGAGCCCCAGGGAAAACACAAGCCACGACTTCAAGAAAGCAACCCTCTCCATGGACCACATTCTAGTCCACTGGCCCATTTCTAACACACACAAAACCCACAAAAAATATCAAAAAAGGAAAATAAAATACTTGCAAAAACATAAAATAAAAAGGCAAATAGGTTTTGAGTTTGGGTCCTGGGTGCCAGTGAGAGGTGAAGTTCAAGAGGCTAACTATAAAATAATCCTTATATAATCTGAGCGCCTCCCACTCTGGCTAGAAAATGTGCTGTCTTGTTAGCCAGGCTTACACACTCTGCTGTCTCTCTCCATGTATGCCAAAATGATAAGAAAACGGTGTTTTCTGTCGTCGGCCAATAGTCCAGGTACGGTTATCAAACGTTGACCGAAGACTGAATGGCCAGATGAGGACTTCTTTTCACTCTGGCCTGGGTGGCAACAACACAATTCAGTTTTCTTCTGTCTGCAAGGCATTCATTTCAGCTTGAAGCTGGATTTGTGGAATCTGTGACGAGAAAGAAAAGAAATTATGTGGCATTGTTACCTGACAAACATCATGTGCACAGAAAACCATTACATCTATGAAATCATAATGCATAGGGTTGCCCACTCTGGGGTGGGATATACCTGGAGATTTGGGGTGGGTGGGTTCCTGGGGAGGGCAGGGTTTGAGGAGAGGAGGGACCTCAGCAGGGTATAATGCCACCCTCCAAAGCAGCCATTTTCTCTAGAACTGATCTTGGCTGTCTGGAAATCAACTGTAATAGAAGACCTCCAGGTGCCATCTGGAGGTTGGCAACCCTAATAATATACATCATTCAGATCTATTTCAGCTTTAAAAACAAAAATAAAAAAAATAAAATAAAAATAAAAATCAACACAGAGAACAGCTTCGATGATTCGTTCCCATGCTGCTGATATGACAATGACTACAACTGATAGAAAGGTGAAATTCCTCAGTGTCATGAAAGCTGGGAGCAATGGAATTCCTTATTTGTGCACCATCTCTTAGGATTGTGTGATTTTTCTTTGGTCTAAGCAGGTCTTTGCCTGAACCTTCTTGGCTGGTTTACCAGAGGTCAGAAGAGCACCTTCTCTGGTGGTCTTTAAAAACATATAGCAGTTCTGTTCTAGAGGACTTTTCATCGGCTTTTATTAGGCACTGGTGAATATTGTTTGACAATTAGATCTGTTTTATTTTAACGGCTGCTTTATTGTTAGCCTTGATGGCATATTGATGTTTAAGACTCTCTACCCCCCTTTTGTCACAAGCCTATAAATGAGTTCTGTGAGCCTAGATAGTGTTTGCCTCAGAACATCTTTCGTCTTCTGCTAAAAGTTCTGTTTGCACAAGATCAGTGGTTTTCAATGGGCCTTTGCACACATGGAAGTTTTGGTGGAACAGGAAGCATGCTGTCTGACAAAGAAATCTTGGATGCACAGAAGTTCTTCAGAAGATCCAAGTCTTTGGGTTGAAAAGTGGGATATAAATGGTTTAAATAAATAAATGTGGACAGTACCCACAGTGCATTAGGGAACCAAGAAGGTTTTTTTTTTTTTTTAATTTGACATAGTAATACATTCAGAACAACAGAAGAACTAGATTTGAGTCCCACAGCATCTTGAAGACCAACAAGACTTTGGGTGTATACGTTTCTAGCACTTCTCCTGTAGACCAACACGGCTACCCTTCTGAAACTTAGAGAAGCAGAGGTTCTTGAAACTAAGAAATAGGACCTACCATGCAAAGGCATGGATTTTTTGCATTATTGTAAAAATGGAACATATGCTCTTACAATTAAATATTTTTCAGGAGTGCATTGTATTGTCATACATCACAATATTTTTAATGAATATGCAATAAAACTGTCAATATATATTGGTGGTATATTCCCTATAATGGCATCCCACTTCCACACCTTTATGCATCTGTTCCTTTGCCCTGTCCCTAACACTAAACTGCTTTGAGAGAGAGGAGAGAAGGTTTAGACAATTTGCCCTTTCCCATCTGGAAGCGAGACCCTCCCCCCATCCTTAGGAACAGCAATGAGGAATAGCATTAGCTCCTGCTGCTGCAGGGAGGAAGCAGTGTCTTTATGATCTCAGCAGCCAACAGCTCCCAACAGCTTGCCTAGCAGTTAGCATACTACGAAAAAAGGGGGGAAATACATACTACTGAAAAGACGAGACAATTAAATGAAGGTATAAACTTCCCAAGGAAAGGGATATCACGTTAACAAAACATAATTCATTATGGAAATGACACAAATGTATTATATATCTTTCCATGTCCTATATCACAATAATTGTAATCCTGCACAGAGTTAAACCACATATATCCCACTAACATGAGCTGGGTTTGCGCTAACTGTGAGCAAGATTACAGCGGTTGGTACCAATCAAGCTAGGTTAGAGTACAGAACTAGGGGTGGACAGACCAGGATTCAAATCCCCATTAAACACTGAAACTCACTGTGACCTTGGGTCAATCTCTCTCTCCCTCTCTCTCAGCCTACCCTACCTCTCAGGATTGTTATGAGGATAGCATCGGGAGAACTATGTATACTGCTCTGAATTCTGTTGAGTAAAGGTGGAATAAAAATCTAGTTTAAAAAATGGCTAGATTCATGTGGTTTTTGTGCTTTTTCCTACACCAAAGGTTTATTTTCCATACATATGGAATTGATAACATTTGAAGTCCTTAATTTTGTTCTCTCCCTTCTGGCATCCTTTATTATTTGATGCCTTACAGCATGCTGAGTTACGGTGGTTATGAAAGATCTCACCCTTGATTATTAACTTGTACTTTTCCAGTAATGCTCCTATTACTTACATTTGGGTACATTTATTTTAAGTGATGGCATTAGTTTGTCCTACAATAGCTTATTTAACATAGGAAAATAGTGAGAGAAGACCTGATCAAATTAAAGGCCCGTTGTTTCTCTCTGAACTGCAGGTTAACCGCTGCCGGGGCTTTGTAGGGCGCCACTTTCATTCAGGAATATGCTGAGGATCTTTTTAAGTACACAAAGTATAACTTTATGCAAAGTAAACAAAGATAACACTAAAAAAGACTCTGGTCTTTCCTAGCTGCTTGCCCAGTAAGCTTACACGGAGCCAACATTAAAACCTGGTCTAGAACTACTCCCGTTTTGTATACCCTGGAACGATAATAAAACTATAATAAAATATGAAATGGCACCTCGCCCTAGCTCCTGTTTCCTATGATGGGTCCTGTGGCTGGCAGGGGGGGGGGGAACCCTATCAGTGGTGGCTTGACAGCATTTCAGGGGGAAATCTGCAAGTGACAATCTAGGAATTACTGGAAACTCTGGGCACTTTCACACAGCCCAAACAGTGCACTTTCAATCCACTTTCAGTGCACCTTAATGATCATTTGCAAGTGGATTTTGCCAGTTCACACAGTAAAATCCACCTTCAAAGTGCATTGAAAGTGCATTATTTGGGCTGTGTGAAAGTGCCCCCTGTTTCTACCACAGAGTTTCCTGCAAATCCTAGAGACATGTGACATCACTTCTGGGTTTCCCCCGGAAGTGACATCACACTGTTGCCTGACAGTGCTCCCCATTTCCACACACCCCTGGACTCCTGCTGTTTGCAAGCCCTTGCCTGGCAACCTTAATTGTTATGTTTTACCACACGAAGAACATGCTATATACGATCCTCTGGATACACGTGATCATCCTTTTGTCTGAAAAGGGCAATGCATGTATTTCAACTTCAGGACAAGCAAACCAGAAGCCTGAAAAACCAGGGTTCTAGTATGAATGCACAGAGGCTGAAAATACAAGCATTTTCCCATTCTAATGAAATGGTGATCAAGTGTATCAGGTAGATTGCATGCAGCATGTTCACCCCATACATGAGTTAAAATGTCACAACTGAAAATGTCACAACTGAAAAAGTTTACTATAAATAGGGTTGCCAACCTCCAGGTACTAGCTGGAGATCTCCTGCTATTACAACTGATCTCCAGCCAATAGAGATCAGTTCACCTGGAGAAAATGGCCACTTTGGCAATTGGACTCTATGGCATTGAAGTCCCTCCCCTCCCCAAACCCCACCCTCCTCAGGCTCCGCCCCAAAAACTTCCCACTGGTGGCAAAGAGGGACCTGGCAACCCTAGCTATAAAACATCCTGGCCCTTAGCAAAATAAATTACTGGTTTTTTTTAAATATATATATTTTCAGTAGTATAGCAGCATCTGTTTTTTTAGCACTGTGTAAAAGACTGTACGCCCTGACCTGGATAGCCCAGGCTAGCCTGATCTCGTCAGATCTCAGAAGCTAAGCAGGGTCAGCCCTGGTTAGTATTTGGATGGGAGACCACCAAGGAAGACCAGCGTTGCTGTACAGAGGAAGGCACTGGCAAACCACCTCTGTTAGTCCCTTGCCTTGAAAACCCCATAACGGGTCACCGTAAGTCAGCTGCAACTTGACAGCACTTTACACACAAAAGACTGTACGTGGTTACAGGGCCAAAGAGAAATCTAACAGCATGTACACTTCTCACATCCATTGCACAATATATATGTAACTGCTGTCCTTGAAGATTCCATGGGTGAAAACGCACAGTCGCTTTATCCTCCTTTAATCCCTGTTTTAGCCAGGATCGAACACACATTAGGCGAAACGCATGCGTTCGATCCAGGCTGAATCCTGGCTGAAACAGGGATTAAAGGAGGATAAAGCGACCATGCGTTTTCACCCCATATGATCGTGAAAAGTCATTCATTACAGCCAGGAGGGGAAAAAATGTTGGAACTTCACAAGAGAAAGTGTTATTTGCAAAGATTATTGAGTCTATTCAAAGACTTCATCAGGAACCAACCCCAAGTGCTGTAAGAGTTGGATCCAAACATGTTAGATCAAAAAATGTCTTGCGCTCGGTTATTAGGCCTCCAAATGGGAACATTTGATTCTTGCCTGAACTGTGTTTCCCAGAGCTTCTTGAGACACAGAAGGATTAGCTAATGCTCTGCTCTAGGCTTTGCTTCCTTACAAGCCTCTTTTGTAGAGGAAGGGCTCCTTTTCAATTATGTCAGGTATCATGATGCTGTAGAAAAGCCTGGTCAGGATTACATTCTTACATTCCTGTGTGACAGTTTATCCTTTTTTTCTATGACCAGACTTTCTTATAAATCATGTTACCTGGATCAATCATAACCATTGTTTAAAAAGCATATATATTTAAAAAGGAGCTTTCACAGTCTTCAGTTTAGGACTGTATAAAATGGGTTGCCAGCTCTGGGTTGGGAAATACCTGGAGATTTTTGGGGTGGAGCCTGGGAAAGGCAAGGTTGGGGGAGGGGGTACCTCAGCAGGGTACAATGCCATAGAGTCCACCTTCCAAAGAAGTCATTTTCTCCAGGGGAATTGTTCTTGATCACCTGGAGATCAGTTGTAATAGCAGGGGATTTCCATATGCCACCTGGAAGCTGGCAACCCTAGTATTAAATAAAACTGGCTATCTGCTCACAACACTGTATGTGAAGGATCTGGAAACATCAGAAAGAAACTTTTAACATTTTAAGAAGCTTTTAACATTTATTAATTCATGGGTTCTAAATCCTACTCAATTAAGAAGTTCAGGAATAGAACATGCTATATAAAGGTAAAGGTCCCCTGTGCAAGCACCGGGTCATTCCTGACCCATGGGGTGACATCACATCCCAACGTTTACAAGGCAGACTTTGTATACGGGGTGGTTTGCCAGTACCTTCCCCAGACATCTTCCCTTTACCCCCAGCAAGCTGGGTCCTCATTTTACCGACCTCGGGAGGCTGGAAGGTTGAGTCAACCTTGAGCCGGCTACCTGAAACCAACTTCCGTCAGGATTGAACTCAGGTAGTGAACAGAGCTTGGACTGCAGTACTGCAGCTTACCACTCTGCGCCACAGGGCTCCTGAGACATACTATAGAAAACCAATATCGCCAGAAATTTGTGACTGGAGTGCTAATGTCATTGAGAAGTTGTAAAAGAAAAGAAGGACAGAAGAAGTGGTATATAAAAAAGGTGTTGACAGGAATTGTACATAAATCTGTTTACCTCTGTATGTTCCTAATAGGCAGAAAGCCTTGGTCTATACACAGGATGTATAGTTTGTCCTACACAGTAAACACACCCTCAATTTGAAGGATGTATTCCATTGTAAAGGAAAGTGCCCTGCAATCCCTACTGGCACCCTGCTTGGTCGGAAGAAACTCAGAGAGCAAACAACAATCAAAAGTTCAATCAACAAAAGCTCTCTGACAGAGCTAAGATAAAGTCATCAAAAGCTGCCAGTACATTTTCCAGTTGAAGGAATTTGCTTGTTCAAAGTACCCATTGATTTTTATCCCACCCGTTGGCAAAGGAGTTCAGCAAACACAATGCCCCCTCTTCCATTTTATCCTCACAACAAGTCTGTGAATAGGGTTGCCAACATCCAGGTACTAGCTGGAGATCTCCTGCTATTACAACTGATCTCCTGCCAATGGAGATCACCTGGAGAAAACGGCTGCTTTGGCAATTGGACTCTATGGCATTGAAGTCCCTCCCCTCCCCAAAACCTGCCCTCCCGCTGGTGGCAAAGAGGGATCTGGCAGCCCTATGGTGCCTGGAGATCTTTTGGGATTACAGCTGATCTCCAAACGATCGAGCTCAGTTTAGCTGGAGAAAATGGCCTCTTTGGAGGGTGGATTCTATAGCATTATACCCCACTGAAGTCCCTTCCCTCCTCAAATCCCACCCTCCTCCTCAGGCTCCACCCCTAAATGCAGTGACAATGCAATTGTTGGAATAAGGAAGAGGAGATCCCTCCTCTCCCTAAACTCAAACCTCCCTAGCCTCCACCTCCAAAATCTCCAGATATTTCCCAACCCAGAGCTGGCCTGTGACTTCCTTGGCTCTCCCTTCCTACTAAAGCCCCAAATGTCCTCTGAAATGCTGCTCCTGGGAACAAGATGAAGGGGAAAACCAGAGATCTGCCATGGCAGAGGGGAATCAGCACAAGTTGCCCCCTGCCCCCATCAGCAAAAATTCTACATGGAATTCAATACTTTATCTCTTTTCTTTATCACATTTTTTAAATCCTGACCTTCCTCCAAGGAGCTCAGGGTGGCTTACATCATTTCCCCTTTTCTTGGTTTTACCTCCACAACAACCCTGTGAGGTAGGTTAGTCTGAGGGGGGAAAAGGGACTGGCTCAGCACTCCCTGGCCCTTTTAGAACCCCTCAAAAAGGGCCATATGAAAAGGCCATAACCTAAGGTGCTGCAGTTCATCAGGAGGTGAAGCAAGAGCCTGAATGTGATTAAACAGTTAACAAACAGACTTACAAACATGTTTCTTTGACTACCAGTAGCATTGCTCGTTCACACGGTGTGGCTGGAACTACAGTTTTTGCCATGCGGGGATGAAACAGCAGCTTGTTGGGAGTCACCAATACAGAACTTTGAACCAAGTAACTGTTGGGGCATTAAGTATTACTGCTCCAGACCTCGGCCACTGAGACTGCCTGGTTGTTGTTGTTTTTTTTTTGGGGGGGTGAACAAAAAAAAAACCCCAATAACTCTGCAGAGTTGGATTTGGTGTTTAACATCACTTATATTTCACCAAGACTATCATAATAACCTACATGTGGGGCCCGGCAATCTCCCAGAATTACCACTCGTCTCCAGACTACAGATATAAATTTCCCTGGAGAAAATGGCTGCTTTGGAGGGTGTACTATACCTGAAGATTTTGGGGTGGAGACTGAGGAGGGCAGAGTTTGGGGAAGGGGAGCAACTTCAGTGGGGTATAATGTCATAAGAGTCCACCATCCAAAGTGACCATTTCCTCCAGGTGAACTGATCTCTGTCACCTGGAGATCAGTTGTAATCCCACAATATCTCCAGCCACCACCTGGAGGTTGGC
Source organism: Euleptes europaea (assembly GCF_029931775.1). Lineage (NCBI taxonomy): Eukaryota > Metazoa > Chordata > Lepidosauria > Squamata > Sphaerodactylidae > Euleptes > Euleptes europaea. Next base: position 28,923,840 of record NC_079317.1, read on the forward strand.
AACCCTATAAATCACCTTCAGAGGCAAATCCCAGACTTGTGCCTGCCTACTGATTTATGCCTGTGCCCATTTGTTCAATGCACATTTGCAGAAGGTATCATGTGTCCTGGCATGGTATTTTACAGGAAACCCAGAACACTGAAGAGGTAGGATGACATACCTGGTTACAGAGCAGACAGGGAGAGAGCTCATGGTATTTTATCTACCAAAACTGTTCTTGCCCAAGCAGTTCTGAGTCCTAGGAAGGACGCTGAGCTTGCTTGGTTTGGGTGTAGCCGGCATGGATTGCTTCAGGGTGGGGAAGACTGCAAAGCTTCCTTTATCTTCCCACTGGCAGGCTTACAATTTAACTGTTTAATTGTATGCAGAGATTAGCTGGGAAGTGGTCAGCCCCCAAGGACTGTTTAAATGCACTTTGATTTTTCAAGGTGATTAGCACAATCTTTATCTAATCAAGAGCAGAGAAACGTATAATATAACAAGCTCTTATCTGCTGGCTGTTCTTAGCAGATGCAGTAAGAGAGAAAAAATACAAACATGAAGAGTCATTAAGGTCAAACCTTACCCTTTCATTCAGCAACCCTGTATGTCTAGCTCCATTTTGATTACCATCAATAAACAGAAGCAAGAAGTGCATCACTATGCATTAGGAATAAGGAGCAATCTTAGTCTGCAAGGACATAAGAACACTTTTACATCTAGGTAGGGACAACTGGAAAAATGAGTGCTTTTTTGCTGAAGTTTGGAATATTAGTGACATGGGTTCAGTACACTAAATTCTCTTATTTGAAAAAAAGATGCATTCTGGGCACTTAATCTCATGCATACTTAGTAGTACACTTCTGAAATGGGGCTTACTCTAGAGTATGATCACAGAACATTGCAAGGACAGTGAAAAATCCATCAACTGAACTGTCCTCCACATCTAAAAAGAGATGTTTTCTATCCTCTAGGGGTGTGCATTTGGCTAAAGTCGAACTGAAAAACCAAAAAACAAAAAACAAAAAAAAAACGTTTTGGTATTTTTTGAGGGGGGGGGGTTCCAGTAAAAGTAAATAAATTAAAAGGAGCCGCAAAAGCAGCTCCCAAATAATGCTGATTTTTTTGGCATTATTCGGGGCTGCTTTGGTTCCGCCAACATTTTCCCCCTTCCTCCCCCTCCTCCCCTCTCTCCTCCCTTATTTACCTGCTGTCTGAGTCCTCACTACCACGTGCCACTTCTGAACTCCACATGTTCAGAGGGGGAGGTGGTGCAGAACTGAATGCTGGGCTACAGCCAGCGGTTCAGCTCTGCACCACATATTTTTTGGCTTTGGGTTTAATAAACCTGAAAATTGATTATTCGAAAAAGTCGAATCCCTTATATTCGGCTTTTTGAAAATTTCCGGGTTTATTAAATCCGAATGCGAAAAATACCAGAGAAAAGCTCTGGTTTACAGCATAATACCGTCATAAGTAGCATAAAAACTTCATCCACAATAACCCAGAAGCAGCTCTGGAAAACAAATTCAATCCTTAGGCAAAAACATATGTACCTATGAAGACTTGCATGAAGGAGCTTTTTTTTCACATATGTTTGCAGGCCTCTAAGATTGAATTTGGCTAGGTGTACACTGATTGTCAACAGACCAAACAGCTCATATTTTATTATTAAAGCGACAGCATGAACATATGTGATAAGTATTGTATTAGATGAGTTAAAAAAAAAAACAGGTTCCTGACCCAAAACAAAACCTAGAATATTGCAGCCTGTTTGCTCTGCAGATTTAAAGTGCTAGTATTCAGTGATCTGACCGATGCACTTTGGGTGAGCATATGCTTAGGAGAGGGGTTTCCAACCTGGTTGGGCCTAAAGGTAGTTTTGGAATTATATAGTGGGCATCACCATAAACAGGCTATCAGAGGGGCAGGGCCAAGAACAAAATGCCTACCATGGGATAATGCCAAGCAAAAAATCTAAGGAGGTTCCATCCTATGTATCCCCTTACAATGGAAGCAGCTGCTTCCAATTGGAGGCTTTCTGCAGACGCAAAAGCAATACCTCCAGGGTTCTTCTGATGTACCTCTTAAACCAAAAAAGGCAGAGGAAAGTGAGGGATGCTTCTTTTATCTGGCAGCATAAGGTTGCCAACCTCCAGGTGGGGGCTGGAGATCTCCCAGATTTGCTAATCTCCAGACTACAGAGATCGCTTATTTATTTATTATTTATTTATGTAAAACATGTATTCCCACTTCTCCTGGAGGAAATGGCTGTTTTGGAAGGTGAATTGTATGGTATTATATCCTACTAAGTTCCTTCCCCTCACTAAACCCCACCCTCCTAGGCTCCACCCTCAAATCTCCAGGTATGTCCAAACGCAGAGTTGGCAACCCTATGGAAATGTGGCTACCAAAGAAAAGGGAAGGGTTGTTGCCTTCATGGAAACAGAGAGAAACAGACATAAGGAAGTCTGAGTCTATGTAAAATGTTCTCTGGACTTGCACCCAGAGCCAGAGTGGTGTAGTGGTTAAGAGGGGTGGAGACTGATCTGGAGAACTGGGTTTGATTCCCCACTCCTACACCTGAGCGGTGGACACTAATCTGGTGAACAGGATTTGTTTCCCCACTCCTACATATGAAGCCAGCTGGGTGACCTTGGGCTAGTCTCTCAGTCTCACCTACCTCACAGGGTGTCTGTTGGGGGGGGGGGGAAGGGAAGGTGATTATCAGCCTGTTTGAGTCTTCCTTAAATGGTAGAGAAAGTCGACATATATAAGAAAAACCCTCTTCTTCTTCTTCTCCTCACCCTACACCAAAAGGATACTTGTAACCAAATTTGAGACAAATAGGAGAAATGTTCCCTGTTTACAGATGATGAAAAATCTGGCTTGTAAGGCAGGCACTAGGTGGTATTTGGCAATCCCCTAAAGGCAGAGAAAGGTAAAGTGATAGAGCAGCCATAAAGCAGGCACATTTGGCAACCCATCAACTCTGTATTTGTGCACACTGCAACTATCACAGTAATGCACATATAAAATGAAGACCATGGGCAAAAAATACATTGGAAATGGTACTAAAAGGAAGGCAGTGAGGGAAATATTTCTGAACACTGTCTAAATAACCACACCTTTTCATACGTACACTACAGCAAATCACACTGACTCTCAGATAGCTCAGTACATCAGCAAGTATTTGCTAATAGAAGAACCACAGAATTTGCCACAGAAGAACCCCTAAATGCATTGTCTCTCAGAGAAAGTACTCACATGGGCTGGGGAATGGTGCTACCACTGTCAGCACATATAGAATCCAGATTCCTTCTGAAAGTCACCAAGACAGCGTGATGATAGGCGCAGCACTATCACAGTCCCCTTCAGCTGGAATATCCACTCACACTACCGGTTGGGAGATGTCCCAACCACTTAGATTACTTGCTGAACCAACCCACTGCCCTCCCCCCCACACACTATCTTGTGTGATGATGAAAAACACTCAGAAGTTACAATAGACATTTAATTTCTAGCAATCAGATAGGTAGGGTTGCCAACCTCCAGGTAGTAGCAGGAGATCTCCAGCTGATACAACTGATCTCCAGCCGATAGAAATCAGTTCACCTGAAGAAAAGGTTTGCTTTGGCCATTGGACTCTATGGCATTGAAGTCCCTCCCTCCCCAAACCCTGCCCACCTCAGGCTCTGCCCCAAAAATGCTCCCTCACATTTCTCAAGGTCCTCCCATTATACCAAGAGCATCCCTGTTTTCATCTTTTTTAAACACCCCACTTTTCTCTTCCTTAAGGAGTCTCAAAGCAGCTTACAATCACAATCTCTTCCTCTTCCTACAACAGACACGTTGTGAGGTAGGTGGGGCTGAGAGACGTCTGAGAGAATTGTGACTAGCTCAAGGTCACCCAGCTGGCTTCATGTAAAGGAGTGGGGAAACCAACCTGGTTCACCAGATCAGAGTCCACCACTCTGAGAATTGAAGGAGTATATGTTCAGATGCAGTTTCTGAAAAGAGATTATTCTGGGCCTCCTGGTTATAAAATGGTAAAATTACTACTTGAGAAGCTGGGACATTTCTTGGAAAACAACTGAACTTAGATATATTGCTATGGACAAGGTTAATTATGACTGTTACCATAAATGCTTCTCTCACCTTTAGAAGTGTAGCTTAATTCAAAGATTATTTGAATTGATGGTTTGCACAGAATGTGTATATTTCTTGCTCAAAGGGGTGCTAAATAATCGACAGTATTTGCTAATTGCCTGAAAATTGGTAACTTATTTCCTGGAAGCTACCATTTTTAGTATTCTGACCTAGGATATAAATAAAAACTCGTGCCAGAAACATGGAAAGCTATGTGTTGTCTTTCCCCTTAATGTATCTCTCTGGATAAAGATGATCAGGTTTTAACTGTTCCATCTGAAATCTCTTTTTGTGTATGCCTGTCCAATTTTCTATAAGGATGAAAACTGGTAGAGTAAAATCAGATAGTTTAAAACTGTAGACCAGGAAAGAACATCACCACTGCTTTCTGACAATCTCCCAGACTAACAAAACTGCTGTGAGGATAAAACCAGATTAACTGATGAATGATGCCTTGAGCATTCAGGGGTTGGGGGGATGGGATATATCTGTTACAAACAAACTCTCCATTGTGTCAGCTAGAGTTGTTTGATATCTTCCCTTAACTAGATAAATGAGCATTCAAGTGTGGTTGTGTTAGCCTTTTCTAGAAAATAATCTCAAAAGAATCCGCTTCAACCTTTTAGACTCACAGAATTTCCTTTTTTTATTTGCAGAGCATGAGCTTTCATAAATTATTACCTCTTTCAGATAAATGAAATATCGAACATGGATCTCAACAGCCAAAATATGTGAACTTCCACTGAGCTGCTTCCCATAATACTCTCATTGATTAGTTTGCACATTATCAGGTATAAAATGTGCTGTATTGTGGCAAATAAGAACATAATATAAGAACATAACAGGTGGCTGCTGGATCAGATCAGTGGTTCATCTCTAGGGTTGCCAGGTCCTTCTTCACCACCGGTAGGTTTTGGGGGGCAGAGCCTGAGGAAGGCGGGGTTTGGGGAGGGACTTCAATACCATAGAGTCCAATTGCCAAAGCAGCCATTTTCTGCAGGTGATCTGATCTCATCAGCTGGAGATCAGTTGTATTAGCAGGAGATCTCCAGCAATTACATGGAGATCAGCAACCCTATTCATCTTGCCCAGTATTGAACTTTATACAGTGATCAGAGTGTAGTCCCAGAGGGTCAACAAACAGACCACAAGGGCCACAGCCTTCTCCGATGTGACATCCAACCATGGACAGATGTTTACTGCTTCTGGACATGGAGGTTCCCTTTAGTCACCACAGCTACAGCCATTGATGGGCCCAACATCCATGAATCTGTCCAAGCCCCTATGCTGGTGACTATCACTACAACCACTGGCAGTGAATTCCACAATTCAACTTATTGCTGAGTGAAAAGTATTTTGTTTTGTTAACATTGTGCATCTGAAATAAGCCCCCCCAATACCACTCTAAATTCTTATCTGATGAAAATCATTCTCAATATATTCTCAGGTACAAGCACCTGATTCAATTAAAAAGAACACAAGAACATAATGGTGCTTTCTGTGCTGCAGTAGAGCATGGCTAATGGCAGAGGGAGGGATTTCATCCCCTTCTCCGTCTCCACTGCAGGCTCCAGACCCACAGGATTGTTAGTCTATAGGGGTTCTGAAAACCCTGGAATCTACTTGGGGGGAGGGGGGAGATGGGACCACTGCGGGAAGGGAATGCAGCAAACAGCGGGGTTTCTTCTGCCGACTGTACTCTGAATCTAATGCAATGTTAATCTATTGAAACACAAGCAGCATTGGAAAATGTGCATATTTTGTAGGGAAAATGTGATCTGAGGAAGGAGAACATGGCAAGAAATAAGGAATAATGGAATACAGTTGCACAAGGGGGAAGCTAAATCACTTGTTTTTCAGGCCAAAACTACAGGGGTGGGGGGACGACCCTATCCTATAACAGCTTCTAACTAGATCACAACTGATTTCTTCCTTTTGGGTCCATGCATCTCCACAAACAAACTGGCAGAAACCTAAATCAATCCAGACTTCCAACCCCCAGATAAGTTATCTCCCTTTCACAGTGACATTTGACCCTTTGCAAGTGATAATATGGAAGCCGTTTCCCCTACTGCATGTGCTTCAGCACTAGATTTATTTCTTGTGCTCAGCTTGGTCAAACCGTTCTCCCAAACTAACTCTTTATATATGAGATGTGTTACTGTCAGAGTATGTTTTTCAAGGCACTATGGGAAGTGGCACCACTCAAAAATATCAAGCCCAATATTCCCCCTCCAAACACAGGATGCTCTTTGGTTCTTGTAGGTTATCCGGGCTGTGTGACCATGGTCTTGGTATTTTCTTTCCTGACGTTTCGCCAGCAGCTGTGGCAGGCATCTTCAGAGGAGTAACACTGAAGGACAGTGTCTCTCAGTGTCAAGTGTGTAGGAAGAGTAATATATAGTCAGAAAGGGGTTGGGTTTGAGCTGAGTATTGTCCTGCAAAAGTAATGTGCTAATCATTGTCCTGTAAGTATCAAGATAATGTGCTAATGAGGGTGTGGTATGTTAATATGGAGCCATTGTATCCTGAAGTGATCTGTTAATGTGTGAATCCAAAGCTAATCTGCATGGCTATTGGGGACTGTAGTCTTTGTTAGTCTGGAGGTTTTCAGGACAGGAAGCCAAGCCTTATTCATTCTTAAACTCTCTTCTTTTCTGTTAAAGTTGTGCTGATGTTTATGAATTTCAATGGCTTCTCTGTGCAATCTGACAAAATAGTTGGTAGAATTGTCCAGTCTTTCAGTCTTGGAATAAGACCCTGTGTCCTGTTTGTGTCAGTCCAAGGATGCTCTCTTTACCTTTGTTCTTTTCCTGCTTTTGTTCGACTGCACCCACAGCGTCTCATTGGGAGGTGCAGATGTCAGGACACTCTTCCATATAACATAAAATGGACTCTGAAAAGATCCAACAATGCGGTGTTCCTCACAGCAGCTTTGCCTTTTGAAAGTGGAGCCATCTTGATGCCTTGAATTTTCCATCCAAGAGCAACCCAGAAGAGTTTTACTTCTAACTGGCACTAGGGGGAGCTCAGACAGCAGCTAATGTTTCATTATTTCTCCCTCTTTTATCAAAAATAAAGGATGCTGTGGATGTAATTACAGTATTCAGTAAGATAGTCCCAAAAAAGCATATATTGATTTTGTTTTCCTAGGTCTTGAATGGTTGCCCAAATTAAGGAGGAAGGGAGGGGAAGAAGAAGAAAGAGGGTTTTTGTTTTGTTTTTTAAGAGGAGTATCTTGGCCACATGATTGGTGATCTCTCTAACCAGTGCTGGAATTAACTTCTTGCCAGAAAGGTTAGACATTTTTACATTCTAGATTAGAACCTTTGGGGGTGCTTCATTTTGCTGGCAGAAGCAAGCAACGAGAGTGAAAGCAGGAACTTTTGAATATCGCTCAAAGAATACACAAGACAGAATGAATTTTCACAAGGGCTGTCATGACTACATAGAATGTCTGTCAAACCAAAGCAGTTCATAAGTTTAGGATTTTCAAGAGTAATGTGTATGATAGGGTTGCCAGAGACACAATATAAAAACCTGCCTTGCACTTTTGCAGCCCACGTGGAGGCAGGCAATGGCAACCCACCTCCCATCATCTCATGCCATGAAAACCCTACAGGGTAGCCATACGTCAGCTGTGCCTTGACAGCACTTTCCACCACCCCTGAGGAAATGATGCAGGAGCAGATTCTCCCACCTACTTTGACCAAATAAATATGATCAGGCTGGGGATCAGATTTACACAGGAGTGGCAAGAGCTGTTAAGAGACTAGGGTTGCCAGGTCCCTCTTCGCCACCGGCGGGATATTTTTGGGGTGGAGCCTGATAAGGGTGGGGTTTGGGGAGGGGAGGGGAGGAACTTCAATGCCATAGAGTCCACTTGCCAAAGCGGCCATTTTCTCCAAGGGAACTGATCGCTATTGGCTGGAGATCAGTTGTATTAGCAGGAGATCTCCTGCTACTACCTGGCGGTTGGCAACCCTATTAGGGACCCTCAGTTTTAAAATATTATTATTGGACTGGGTCATGGTAATCTCAATAGTAAGTAGCAACTCTGAGAGGAGCCCTAGTGCTGAGTGATCTAGCAGAGACTGTTTGGGGGGCATTTAGGAAACTAAAAGGCCAAAACAATTGAGAAACATCAATGATTCACAAAGTCACAAGAACTGGAGTAGGGAGCAGGAAGCAGTTTATGGTGTCCACATATCATTGGATACTGCTGATAGCGCTGTGCTTCAACTATTGTTTTGCAACTAGGGATTCACACGGGAAAATGCATCCACAAATGATTGCTATATCACATGGGTACACAACATACAACCTGTGGGTCACGTAGGGCCTGACAGAGCCATGTTGTAAGGCATGAGAAGGTTTTGTAGTTTGGGGAGCCAAAGGTGTTTGAGGAGTCACCAAAGAGCTGACAGGTAGCATTTACCCTCCTTCCCCCCAAAAAAACCAGTTACGTGGACCCTAATGGAGCCAGGTGATGTCACAAGGTGTGCCAGGTGACATCATGGGGCACTCCATAGCTCCAGTCAGGATCAATTAAGGCCCGTACCCTCATACCCTGCCAGAAATGTTCTTAGTCTTCAAGATGCGACTGGACTCTTGCTCTTTTCTACAATTAAGGCCCATGCAATAGTTTGAACTGTACGACCCTGTATTAGCACAATGGTAGCACAATAATGGGTGAATGCAGTCTAGGTCACTCAAACAGGAAGAAAGAATGTATGCCTGTATACCTATCCACTGTCATAAGCATACCATAGCCATAACTTTTCCAAAATTTCTGCTACCAATTCAGCCTACACAGTCATACACTTACTATTTCTTCATCTAGCCTTGTAATTTCCCCTCACTTTAAGGCAGGGGTGGGGAACCTTTTTTTCCGCCAAGGGCCATTTGGATATTTATATCATCATTCGCGGGCCATACAAAATTACCAACTTAAAAATTAGCTGTCCAAGCTCCAAGCAGGCAGCTGCGCCAGATGACACCCCCCCCCCACGTGTGTGGGCAAGCAAGCAGGCAGGCATCCAACCGGTGGCGCACTCGTCCACCTGGTGGGAGAGGATGGTCTGTTGCACCAGCCGGGCACAGCCGTCCAGCCGCACGCCAGAGTTGCTCCTGCTCCGTATGGTCAGGGCTGGATTCTACAGCCTGCTCCTGCTACCTCTGCCTGCGGAGATGAAATGAGCATACACTGACTAAGAACCTCCCCACACACGCATTCTGGCCCTGCCCCCTTTAACCCCTCCATTGTCGCCACTTCTGTCCCAGCCCTCTTGTAGTACAGAGAGAATACGTTTCTCAATGGCCTGGGTAGGAAAGGGTTAACACAGTTTTTTGGCGGTCCTAGCAGCTCCATAGCTAACGACTCTTCTGCAAGGTGGTGGGGTGGAATGTTCCTTTTCTAGGCAAAACAAACTCACATTTGCCTTGAATAGAGGCTATTCCTGTCCGTGGGAGGGGGCGGATCACCAATCTTAGATCCTTCTGAGCTAGAGATCTGCCAGGAGCCATGAAGGGCCAGACCAAATGACTTCGTGGGCCTTAAACGGCCCCCGGGCCTGACATTCCACACCCCTGCTTTAAGGCTAGGTTTGCCAGCTCTCACCTGGTAACCAGCAGGAAAATCAGAGGGGCAGAGAGATGTGGGGACATTGTTGTGTGAAGGAACATTATTGTGTGAAGGCCAAAAACCAGAAGTGATGTCAGAACACCACTATGGTTTTCACCATAGAGTTCAGGAGAATTCTGATAATGTTGTACAGCACACTGACATCACTTCTGGTTTTTCAGCCAGAAATGATGTTGCATTGTCACACAACACAGTTCTGGAAGGCTTTAAGAGGGGAGTGGACATATTCATGGAGGAAAGGGGTATTCGTGGCTAATAATTAAAATGGATACTAGTCATGCTGCATACCTATTCTCTCTAGTATCAGAGGAGCATGCCTATTATTTTGGGTGCAGTGGAACACAGGCAGGATGGTGCTGCTGCAGTCGTCTTGTTTGTGGCTTCCTAGAGGCACCTGGTTGGCCACTGTGTGAACCGACTGCTGGACTTGATGGGCCTTGGTCTGACCCAGCAGGGCCTTTCTTATGTTATGTCCCCCTTTCCCCTCACTGCCCCATTAAGCAGTGGCGGGGGGACAGTGGGTTTCCCTGCCTGAAGTGGGCAATTGACAATCCTTCCTTAGACCTTTCAGTGCTTTGGCTGGGGAGCTGAAACTTCCTCTTGGTGCAGAATATTTAATACATCATTTGTGTTAAATAAATATTAAACAGCAGCATTCACAGGCACTGCTCTTTTAAAAACTGAAAGACTTGAAAAATGAGAAAACAGAAACATTTATTTTCCAATTTTAGACCACCAAGAGTTGTATTACTCTTGCTCCTGCACTCTCTCACACATCAGCATGGAGAATTTTATTTTGTTTTTATGTGAACTATCATCTTAGCTGCCCATGTGCCATTAAACCCTTAAGCTAATACTATTAGCACTGTGAAATTTGGCTTCAAGGTCAGAGCTGACAAGAGGATCCGAAAGAAAACACCACGTCGGATTGGTGAGTCACCTTCGTAAATAAAACAAGTAGGGAAACCACCAGGTTCTGCAGGCTCAGACCACTTCACGTTGGCCTTACAATCTCCCAGAGTGATTGTGTCTGTTGACTGAGTTAACTCAGGTGATCTCATCTTTCAAAATGTACGAGCGATGTGGCATCAGGGAGAGACCACAAAGGGCTCTTTTTCAAAATAAAGCAAACACTTGACAACCGTCGGAAGCAGATGGCAGCCCAGCGCAGAACGTGTAACACAGGTGCAATTTGCTCAGCGCCGCTAAGCAAACGTGTTCCGCCATCCTGCTCTAGCCTGACTCTTTCAAGTGTTCTTTGGTGTCAGCCCTGAGTCCGCGATGATGAAGCGCTCACCTGTGAATGAGCGGATCGCTGTTTTCACTCTATTAAAAAAAAGAAAAAAGATGAGCACTGCAATTCCAGATAATCTTCCTCCAGATGGTCACCACTATGCCATTTTCACTCCACTGGGCCGAGAGGAACAGATGATCACCTCCAAGACTGATATTAAACTGAGTTCTTTCGCTAAGAGGAGACAGCTAGGGAACACAGCAGTTGGCGTCTTGATTCACCTTCCCTCAAGGCCACATTCGTCACCATATTAAAAGCTTAAACCTTGTACAAATAGAAACTTTAAATAAAATGGGACATACTAAGGAGGTAATTGTATTTCCCATGGAAGTATGTTGCATATGTCTGGCTAATGAGGCTCCTATTTCCTCTGAATTCAAGATAATTCAAGATTCGTCAAGTGTGTCTCACTTCAACCAGCGTCAAACAGATACAACTTGAGAGCCTCCATTCATGAGAAGCCCTGACCTCTACCATACACACACATATACATGAGGCTGCCTTATAGGGAATCAGACCACTGGTCCATCAAAGTCACCACTACTGTCCACTCAGTGGACAGCTCACCATGGTCTCAGGATAAGGTCTTTCACATCACCTCCCTCCTGATTTCCTAGAGATGTTTAACCTGGGAACTTCTGCATGCCAAGCAGATGCTCTACACTGAGCCATGACTTCTCTCCACACATACAAAACAAACAAACAAACATGTACCACATACACAAACATATGCCTTTATAGAATTACCACTTCTGATAAGTCTTACTCACAATTAGTTGAACTACAGTACAACCATAAACAGAGTTACACCCTTCTAAGACTTTTGAGGTCAATGGGCGTAGAAGGGTATAACTCTATTTAGGATGGCACTGTTAGAATACCACTTTCACCCATAAGCAAACACTGAAATGGTGAGAAAGTTCAGTTTCTGTCATCTCAGGTGAATGTATAATAGGGGTGTCAGGTCTGCGTCTACCAATCCCAGGTGATTGGGGGGGATCTGAAAGGAGGTGGCATCACAGTTGCTATGATGTCACTTCCAGGTGATCATCCATTAGTGCCCCTCCTCCCAGTGACTGTCTAGGAACCCAGCCTCAATCTCTAGGGTAAAGACCATAGAGATGAGAGGAAAGAGAGTGATGTGTGTGTGTGTGTGTGTGTGTGTACTGGGACTTCCAGGTGATCACCGGAAGTGACATCACAGCATTTGCAACCTCATTTCTGAAAGTAAAAATGGATTAAAGTCTTATGGATAAAATCTTACAGATTAAACATTGGTTAAATGACAGGAAGCAAAGAGTAGGAACAAATGGACAGTTCTCATGATGGGGGAAGTAAGCAGTGGGGTTCCACAAGGATCAGTATTGGAACTGGTACTATTTAATTTGGAACTAGGGGTGAGTAGTACCGTGCCCATGTTTGTAGATGACAAAAAAGTATTCAGGAAAACCAAGAATGACTGGAGGATCTCCACAAACTGGGTGAATGGGCGACAATGTGGCAAATGAAGTTCAATGTTGGTAAGAGTAAGGTGATGCACATTGGGACAAAAAAAACCATCTTCAAGCATAGGCTGATGGGACCTGAACTTGCTGAGCCTGAGAGGGAAAAAGAAAATTGGGGTCGCAGTAGATAGCTCAATGAAAGTGTCAACCCAGTGTGCTTTAGTGGTAAAAAGGGCAAGCATGATTTTAGGGATTATTAGGAAAGGGGTTGAAAATAAAACACCCGATATTATACTGCCCCTATATAGCTCTGTTGTTGGCCCTCCAGAGGAACTGGTTGCTGGACTAGATGGATCACTGGTCTGATCCAGCAGGGCTCTTCTTCTGTTTGTAAAATAAGATACTTTTTAAAGTCCTTTTAAAAAAGGTTTTGTTCTTCTCTGTGACAAAACCCCCGGCCTGCCTGCTTGGTGAAACTAATAAGGCCAAATTAATTAAAAGGAATGCCCTCCTGGACCACAAATGCTCTGTTTCACATGTAGCCCAATGCATTTTGTATTTCCAACAGGGAATAAAGAGGGAGCCACCTGCTGTGCCTTTGCAAACAAATTGGCCTCTACCTATAAATTATTCTAGACTGTTTTCTTTAATCTAGAGAAAGGCAGGCAGCCTGGCAAAATGTCTGCAGATAATTTGGAAGGGGGCGGGGGTGGGAAGCTGCTTCCACCAGCCTAAGCGACTACATTTTGCAAGCGCCGAGACATAATCTCGACACATTTGTATCGCGTTGTGTGGCGCCGCATCTCTAACGGGTGTCATGACAAGACAGAGCAGCAACACGGCCGGCCGACTGATCACTTCGCTGCCTCTTTCTTGTCATATGGATGGATATGCCAACACGACTGGAGAAAGGGGCTCCTGTAAAGTCCCTCGTGGCTATGGTGTTTAGGTTGCCAACTCCAGGTTCAGAAATACCTGGAGATTTCAGGGTGGAGCCTGAGAGAGTGAGGTGTAGGGAAGGAAAGGTCCTTGGTCGGGTATAATGCCGTGCAGTCCGCCTTCCAAAGTAATCATTTTCTCCCGGGGTAGTGGAATAAATGTTTTAAATAAATAATGAGAGATACATTGTAATTCCAGGAGATCTCTAGATCCTAGGGTTGCCAGGTCCCTCTTCGCCACCAGCAGGAGGTTTTTGGGATGGAGCCTAAGGAGGGTGGGGTTTGGGGAGGGGAGGGACTTCAATGCTATAGAGTCCAATTGGCAAAGCGGCCATTTTCTCCAGGTGAACTGATCTCTATCGGCTGGAGATCAGTTGTAATAGCAGGAGATCTCCAGCTAGTACCTGGAGGTTGACAACTCTACTAGTGGAGAATGGTGCTCATGCCACATTGGAGAATGGTGCTCAGAAGAGCCACAAGTGAAACCCTGAGCCACTGAGTATCGCTGCAGCCATAGGCTAGTTCACACAATTGCCATGCACACTTCCCTCTGCATATCACATGGTGGAGCAGCACAGGCACACATCTGTGCCCCCATCATGCCATGCCACGTGAACTGGGCATCACACATGCAAACCTGAACACACTGAAGCCTGCTTTGCCAAATCCCCCCTCCCCTCATTGCTCAAAGAATCACACAACCAGGGGCTAGCACACAAACAACCTCCCTTACATGCTAGGGAGGCTGTAGTCTATTGCACACTATGAAATGCAACCATGACCTTTTATCTGGTTGCCCTCCATCTTGGGATGAGAATACAACATGATGAAGTTTTTGGACTATTTCCCCCCCCACACACACTCAGTTTTAGATGCTTTGTGGTAGGTGTTCCATCCATTCTGCCCACCACCCTTCGGGTTTAGGGAAGCACACTTTGACAATTTGACAGTTCCCATTCTGTGATGCTTGGCAAGTGTCAAATGATAAGTGACATGCACTGCACACTGAAAGCTTTTTCCATCTCAGCCGCAAAAAAAAAAAACCTTACTCCCTCTTTTGTTAGTTCTCCTTCACATGCAGGCAACCTCACAGTTTTGGAACATTCAATGCAGCTCTTGTATGAGCGTTCATTTGTCAAAGTATTCTTAGGAAGTTCTTCTTGAAAGATTATTCCTGACTTCGCTCTCATTGCTGCAGAACCGTTAAAGACACCCATTACGTATTCTTTCGGCATTATTGCCCTGGCACAGAGAAGTTGTCCCCAGAAAAACTCTAGATTCTGGCTACCGTGAAATAAATCTATTACACAAGGGACTGAAGTAAACCAAGCAAATTTGACATTGATTGGGAGGGGGGCTTAAACTGAGGTTCTTTTTTTTTTTTTTAATGATAGTTAGCAAGGATATGGTCAAATAACTACAGACTGCTGAAACAGGGGAGGGAAATAAAACCATCATCCTTTGCAAATTTTAACCTGCTTCTTAGTAAGTGAATTATTTAACACATACACTTACAGGAGATCTTGATGGTTGGGGGGGGGGGAGTTAACTTCTGCCCAGTGAAGCTGAAATCATTTTGAATGAAAGTGCAATTGTCTCTCAGAGTGACCTTAATTTCCTAGTCCATTTACAGCCTCCTGGACAAATCAAGAATCTACAACATCTCCACGCAGTCGACATTTTTAGTTTGGACGTTCCTTCCTCTTTGCTAGGGGCTGTCTTGTGAAATGCAAATAATTAAATATGAAGAAAAAGAATGTGGGGACACATCCCCCCACCAGGGTCAAACTACGGTTGCTCTCCCCTCCCAAACTGTATCCACCCGCCCAAAATTATATCTCTTTGCATTCGTTAAAGGATGATTTCAAAATTTCAGATGCTGGACCAGGACTGCTAGCGTAGAGTTCCTGGCTCAACTGCAGGAGCAAATGTTTGCTCAAAGGTTTGACTGCTTGTTTTGAAACTGGATAGGAAACAAGTTTTATTGCCAATTAAAGAACACAGCCAAGGTAGTATGGACTGGGGGCTGACCCTGAGCCCAAAAATATTCTGGTTTATATCCTACTACTCTGCTCACCAGTGCCTGAAGCCTTCTTTCACCTTAAGGATCCTTTCTCAGATGGAAATAGCTCTTACGGGGCAGCCACCTTTTACCAATTAATAACTAACCACAGGGTGCATATGGGTGTAGTGGCTGAATAGTCCTGCATGTAGAAGAAATACCTGATCTCTCTTCTGTACCTGATCAGAAATCCAGGGAAGCAAATGGTATGGGAGTGGTAAGATTCATGACTTGGCTGCACAGTGTCACCAACAAGATTACCAAATGGTTAATGCACAAGGCAGTTAATTAATACATAGGAAATGGTTGTCCATATGCATCCTATGGTGCTGTCAAGTCACAGCTGACTTAGGGTTTTCAACCCATAGGGTTTTCAAGGGAAGAGATGTTCAGAGGTGGTTTGTCATTGCCTGCCTCTGCATCCCGCCCCTGGTATTCCTTGGATAGGGTTGCCAACCTCCAGGTACTGAGACAAGGTTGCACAGGTACTACAGTAGTCAGGCTGAGGAAATAATAGTACAAGGCCCTCAAAATAATTGCAAAAACATGTTTTAACAAGTGAAAAGGTGAAGGTGCTAACTCGTGTCAAAGGAAACTTAACAAATTCTATAAACGGACACAATACAAAAAGTAGTAGCCAAAGCTACTCAAATATCAACAAACTAATATATACACACAAGCCAACTGTAATAAATATAAAGAGATAAAGCACGATTCATATATCTTAATATCTGGTCTAGGAGACTCAAACTCAGAGACCAATGAACTGAGTTTGAGTCTCCTAGACCAGATATTAAGATATATGAATCGTGCTTTATCTCTTTATATTTATTACAGTTGGCTTGTGTGTATATATTAGTTTGTTGATATTTGAGTAGCTTTGGCTACTACTTTTTGTATTGTGTCCGTTTATAGAATTTGTTAAGTTTCCTTTGACACGAGTTAGCACCTTCACCGTTTCACTTTTTAATACATGTTTTTGCAATTATTTTGAGAGCCTTGTACTATTATTTCCTCAACCTCCAAGTACTAGCTGAAGATCTCCTGCTATTACAACTGATCTCCAGCTGATAGAGATCAGCTCCCCTGGAGAAAATGGCTGCTTTGGCAATTGGACTCTATGGCATTGAAGTCCCTCCCCTTCCCAAACCCTGCCCTCCTCAGGCTCCGCCCCAAAAACCTCCCTCTGGTGGCAAAGAGGGACCAGGCAACCCTATCCTTGGAGGTCTCCCATCCAAATACTTGTCAGGGTCGAGGCTGAGAGTGTGTGACTGGCCCAAAACCACTCCATGGCGTGAGTAGAGATTTGAACCTGGGTTTCCCAGGACCTAGTCCAAAATTTTAACCACTACACTACGCTGGCTCTTATATGCAACCTATCAGACAGAAAATGCCATTCAACATTTTGCTCCTTTATACTCAGCCTGGGGAAAAAAATATGTGAGTGGGGCAGTTAAGGAAGAAAAACAACTGGTTGGTGGGAATTGCTTAGTGGATGAGAGATGAGGATTGTAACATGAAGCCGGTACTGATGGTTACTCATATGAATCAGCTGTACATAAATATTGGAGTTGTTAGTATTTGTTCCTGTATCTGGTTTAAACAGACAAGAAGAGAAGGCACAATGAGGATATGGAGAGGTCAGCTGATCTGTTTCAGTTATGTCAGGAGAATTCTCTCCTTGTCTCTTGCTTCTTAGATGACTGTTCTATCTGTTGCAAATGATAAGGGGGAGGGAGGACACAGCTAGCACAAATGAACATCAAGTGACCTTACTCCACTATCTGTTCTATTTTCCCAGGTTTAGCTTTTGCAGCCTGACATAGATGCGGTACTTATCTCTTGTTTCTGAAATTCAGCCGCACCATTCCAGCTCGGGAAGGAGCCTGGGCTTTAAACCATTCCAGCTAAACCAACGTTCTGATGTGACGCTCCTTGTGGACAACCAAAGAAATTCTAGAACCGGGCCCTCACCGCAGCTATCCTACCATTAGTCTCTCTCTGTACTAACCAGATGTTGAGAAAGATAAATCTATGGCTGAGTCTGAGGCTGGCTGGAGGGAAAGATGAAACTTTTAAGGCAATAATCGAGATCAAACAGCTGCAAAGGATATGCAAGGAAATAAAGGAGACAGCTGGATATTACCGACTAGGTTCTGTATTCCCAGTGGTTTCTGGGGTCAGACTATTTCAGTCATCATCTTTGATCAGGTGTTAGAGATGATTCCAACTGGCTTGTCTTGTCTGATATTTGTGCATACGTTTTAGTCTTGATATTTGTCATGAATAAAGTCTGCAGGGGGTTTTTTTTAATGCAATGAGTAGACTTTTTTTAACAATGAAGTTTTTTAACAATCTACGATATGCTGGGAGCCATAGCGTAACTGCAAGCCCTTAATCCCATCCATAAATACTATTCTGCAATACCCGAGCAACACTTGAGATGAATTTTCATGCCCTTATGGGATGTCCCCAATCTTGGGACATTATAAATCACCTCTTACGCTTCTTGACATCAGCAAGACTTAGAGAAATTACATCAGGAGGGGAACATATTATTATGTGAAGTTTTTTTTAACCAGGTAAGAGGAAATTTATACAAGATAAATATGTGCTTACCATAACCTCTCTTGAAATAATATCTCAATTAGGATTTTTTAAAATGGCACTTCTTTTTTACTAAACAAAAGATTTCCAGTATTAGAGCATACATTTTGTTGCCATCAATCAATCTCTACTGCCTGTGCTTAAACTTACCACTTCATTCTCTTTTCAAAACATGTATATGGCCCATTACAGACTGAATGACAAATGGCCATATCAAAAGGCTACTGTTTTTTTTTTTCTTCTTCTTCTTCTTGGTCTTGCAATGCTGTTAAAATTTTGAGTTCTGTGTACTCTGACAAATATTTTATTCTTCTTAGAGCCCATTCCTGGAGATCAGTTGAAATAGTAGGAGATCTCCAGCTACTACCTGGAGGTTGGCAACCCTAATGTGAATGTTGTAAGACAGCCCAGCTGTCCAGGTACCACAGACCTTTAAACTATTACAACTACTTCTTCTAAAGCACTAAAGTTACCTTAAATGACTCTCTGGCCAGGATGATTTATGCATATAGTTATCAAAACACAGGACCTAGAACTAGAGTTGTCACTCCTGGCTGGAAAATCCCTGGAAATTTGGGAGCAATACTGAGGGCGGGAAGAGTTTGGGGAGGTGAGGGAGCTCCGCAGGAATGTGATGCCTAGGGTTGCCAGGTCCTTCTCCACTGGCGGGGTATTTTTGGGGCGGAGCCTGAGGAGGGCAAAGTTTGGGGAGGGGAGGGACTTCAGTGCCATAGAGTCCAATTGCCACAGCAGCCATTTTCTCCAGGTGAACTGATTTCTATCAGCTGGGGATCAGTTGTAATAGCAGGAGATCTCCAACCACCACCTGGAGGTTGGCAGCCTACACTGAGAGTTTTTGCAAGTGATGAATGAAGAGGAAGAAATGTCTAAAGTCAAGGTCTATGGAGGAAGGGAATCAGCTTTCTTCACACCTACACAATAAGCTTGTTTTGTTGAATGTCAGTATAGCAGTCTGGCTTTTCCAAAACAATGTAATTTTGCTTATGAACTTGAATCAGGCTGACATTTTTTGGGTCTGTTTTGTACAACCTAAACAAAACTTGGTCAGGAATAGTCCAGAGGTTAAGAATGCAAATACCTAATTTCTCCCATAAGGATTCTGTTCTACAATCACTGGCAAAAAAAATCGTCTTAGGGCTTAGGGTTGTTTAGCTTAGGGCTGTTTAGCTTGGAAAGAAGGCGATAAAGGGGAGATATGATAGAGGTCTATAACATTATGCATGATACGGCGAGAGTGGACATGAAGAAGCTTTTCTCCCTCTCTCATAATACTAAAATGCGGGGTCATCTGCTGAAGCTGTTGGGTGACAGATTCAAAACAGATAAAAGGAAGCATTTGTTCACACAATTGTGGAATTCTCTGCCCCAGGATGTGGTGATGGCTGCCAACTTAGAAGGCTTTCAGAGGGGACTGGACATGTTCATGGAGAGTAGGGCTATCCATGGCTTCTAGTCAAAATGAATACTAGTCATGCTGCATACCTATTCTCTCTAGTATCAGAGGAGCCTGCCTATTATATTAGGTGCTGTGGAACACAGGCAGGATGCTGCTGTTGTTGTCTTGTTTGTGGACTTCCTAGAGGCACCTGGTTGGCTGCTGTGTGAACAGACTGCTGGACTTAATGGGCCTTGGTCTGATCTAGCATGGCTTTTCTTATGTGCAGGTTTCCACATAACCTCCAGCCATCCATGCCAACTTCTAGATTTAAGCTATTAAATTATCATTTGTAGCTCGAGAGCTGTCAATTCTCTTGCTCTCAGATTCAAGGCCTTTGCATTGGACAAATCAGAGAAAACACTTTGCTTTGTCGTCCGCACTTTCCCTTCTCTTTCTGTGTCTGTGAGGATGTATAAAAGGGATTTTTCAACCACGGCCAGTATTTTGTTGGAAAGGCCAGTATTATATAATACAGCCATGAAGAAAAGGAGAACAGTTAGTATGATGTACATGTGGTGTTGCTTTCCTCAATCCTAACAGGTCATTCATTAGGCATACCATTAGCCACTTCAGATGGGTACTCTCCTGCTGTTGGGCCCTCCCTCACACTCACCCCCAACTGTCTTTGCTTGTGGGGCCAGAGGGAGAACAGTGGGAGGTAGACATGACATTGCATACCATGATGTTAGAATGTCAGCCAATACTCTGGCAACTCCATGGTACCATAGAGTTCCAGAGTGTCATTTGGCATTAGAGCTGCCAGGTCCCCTCTCTCCTCTGGCAGGAGTCTATGGCTGTGGTCAGGATTGCACATGCGCGCGCACACCGACACGTATGCGCATCACTTCCGCCGCCTCCTGAGGGGCCTTTTCCTCTTAGTTTGAGTGGTAAAGCGGCCCTTTACCACTGGTGCACATGGTGTGTACGTGCACGTTTGCCCACTGACCCTCAGTTGGTCGGCGGCAGAGGGGCAAATTGCCGGAGGTTTGCCCACCACCACTGGGCACCTGGCAAACGTAGTTGGCATGCTGATGTCATGTCTGTTTTTTTCACCTGAACGTGATGTTGATGTGTCATGCAATGCCATGTCTGCCCCTTACCGTCTTTCCAACTCTCCTTCCCGGCCGGAAGGCGCAGGTCAGTTTAAAGGGCAGCCCGCGCCTCTCCAGCGGAGCCCGCTGAAGGGGGGCGGGCTGCCCTTTAAACTGATCTGCGCCTTCCAGCCGGGAGGCGCAGGTCAGTTTAAAGGGCAGCCCGCGCCTCTCCAGCGGAGCCCGCTGAAGGGGGGCGGGCTGTCCTTTAAACTGATCTGCGCCTCCCAGCTGGGAGGCACAGGTCAGTTTAAAGGGCAGCCCGCGCCTCTCCAGTGGAGCCCGCTGAAAGGTGCGGGCTGCCCTTTAAACTGATCTGCGCCTTCCGGCCGGGAGGCGCAGATCAATTTAAATGACAGCCCAAGCCTCTCCAGCGAAGCCCGCTGAAAGGTGCGGGCTGCCCTTTAAACTGACCTGCGCTGGGAGGCTCAGATCAGTTTAAAGGGCAGCCCGCGCCTTTCAGCGGGCTCCCCTGAAGGGGGGGGCGAATTTGCCGGATTTATTCGCGAACTCCCGAACTCGCTGAATTCGCCCCCCCCGGTTGCCCGCCAGTTTTGAGTTCGGATCTGTCCGAACAGAAAATCACCGAATCAGGGGAAATTCGGTTGATTTTCAGTTCGGACTGAACCGAATTGACAGCCCTACCAGGCACCCCTCTTTCTGAGCAAGCATTCAATCCCATTAACAGCCACTAGAAAATAGGTGTCAAACACTATAATCCAAATGTATGGCTCAGGAGACAAAATTGGCAATTCTAGGGCCTTTGAAGAATGAAGAATATGGGAGAAATAAATTCATTTTTCGTAGGGTTGCCATAGGCCTGCTGGGGACAGGAGATCCCAGCTCTCTTTGACCACAGGCACTCCAGAGATCAATGGGGGGATTAAAAATTGCCATTGGGTGACACCTATACATGACTTCTGGGGAAAGCCTGAAAATGATGACAAACCGCTTTAGGAATCACCAATTTCCAGCAATTCCTAGAGAGGCCTGATGTCACTTCCAGGTTTTTCCCAGAAGTGATATAACACCATCTAATAACAACATCCCACCATGTCCCTGCCCTCCTCTGGACTCCTATCTATTGCCAGATGCTGGCTGGCAACCCCACTTTATTGTCTCCTGGGCTCAACTGATTGTGAGTTTTAAAGCTCTTTACAGTCCAGGCCTTTGATACCTCAGAGTGCACCTTTTCCTGTAGGCATTTCTTCATGCCTCAAGGTTAGCAAGTCAGGCTGTGCTTCATAGTCCACCCATTGCAATGGATATAAGGGCACAGAGCTGGGCTTGTTTTGTTGTCTTGCTCACCCATGGAATTCCTTGCCAAGGGAGCTCCAGTTTTCCTCCCTTTCCAGTTTTAGTATTTCCTAATGCATCTGCTGGCTACTATTGAATTGCCCTGTGTTCAAGTCTAAAGTCGGTTGCCACTGTGCTGTTTTAGTATTCTACAGGGTTTGTTGGATATAAATTAGGTGTTTTATTTTAATTGTGCATTGCTTTGAGCACTCATCTTTCGTCTATGGATGATTCTTTGTAGGTGTATAAGTGGTTGTGGATTCAACGATTCTGGGCAGACAAGGGGATTTCTGTGAAACTGTTATTTTTGAGACAAAATTCTATGCAGGGTGACTTGATCGTAACATTAAGATCTTCTATAATTCTCCTAACATAGCCAAAAAAGAGAGGGGAAATCAGTTTTGGTTAGACACTCCTGAAGTGAGGCAGCCATGGGATAGCATTTTTTTAGCAAGATCAGTCCTGGGAACTTGGGAAGAAAGTTAGAGGTTACAGCCAGGCAGCAGAATCAGTAATTCATGACCAAAACATCAAGGACAGATGGAACAACATCTGGTAGTTGCTTTTCCAGGGGAGAGGCACTGCTGGTGAGGGCCAGCAAACATGTTTTCGGACAGTGGTGTCAGTCAGGAGTGTGATTCCCTAGTTAAACAGACTCCAAGGCTCTACTGTAGAATTTCCACTGAGCTGGTTTCTAAACATCTGAACCAGCAGATTGTTCAGATAAATGCTTGGAAATCAGAAAGGGGAGCAGCAGCGACAGTGCCAAATCCCCCATCCACATCATGTCCACTTTTCATCTGCAAATGACTAGTGAGAGCCCACTTGGTGTAGTGGTTAATATGGAAGAAGAAGAAGAAAAAGAAGAACAACAACAGAAGGAGAAGGAGAAGATCAAAAAGGGTTGGTTTTTATATGCCAACTTTCTCTACCACTTAAGGAAGAATCAAACCAGCTTACTATCACCTTCCCTTCCTCTCCCCATAACAGGCACCCTGTGAGGTAGGTGGGACTGGGAGAGCTCTAAGAGAGCAGCGACTAGCCCAAGGTCACCCAGCTGGCTTCATGTGTAGGAGTGGGGAATCCAACCCGGTTCTCCAGATTAGAGTCCACCACTTCAAACCACTGCTTTTAACCACTACACCACGCTGATTAGACTATGATTCATTCAGCTGCATGAAGCTCATGGATTTATGTTGGGCCAGTCAATTTCTCACAACCCAACCTACGTCAGAGGTGGTTGTGAAGATAAACAAGAGCAGTGGAGATCCATGTATGCCACTCTGAGCTTCTTAAGAGGAAGGGTGGCTGAAATCTGTTACCTACATAGAGAATGTAAGGAGTGGGAAGCACTTTCCCCCTCCATAACAGTAGGTAAACCTCTCCCTTGCTCCAGTTTCTTTAATTTTTGCCTCACACCTCAGTCCACTTGTAGCAATGAAGATTCCACTGACCAGGCACCAGGGAACTCTGAAACGAGGTCTGTTGGAAAACCTTTTGATGCAGTTTCCCAAGCCCTTTCCAGTCAATCCACCACCAGGAAAATTGCTGCGTTATTTGTTCAATGTTAGAGTTGCACACTGCTAACACGGTATAATGCTCAGACTTCTTGCCTTAAGCAGTTTTCACTCAGACCTACCTGGTGCAGGCAGTGCTATTTAATTGGTGTGTGTGTGTATGTGTGTGCACATTCAAATTTGTTGAACACTGAATCAATGAACTGCATTCCCTGGAACTGCACTTCCCAAGAGACAAGCATACCACACTCTTTATTCTAAGCATCCGCTAATGCTAGCCCATGCCTCTCCAATAATTATCTTCAGTGTTTTCAAGCACCTGGGGAAATTCTGTCTTCTAAGTACCAATGAAGCAGCAAACCATCCTGTGTACAAAAGCTTTTCCCATTCAAGGCAAAGATTGTAGACATTTTATAAAACTCATCTTGCATGACTCCTCTGCTGAAGGAATTCCATGAGTGAGTGGAACATCAATGTAACAGCCTGGGTTTGTGATTATTGATAACCAAATTGTTGTTGTTGTTTTGTTGGAGAAAGATGAATGCTGGAAAATAATTTTACTAATAATAAAACCTTCCATTTCCCCCCTTGAAATTAATTCTGGCAGTGTACTCTTTGGTATTCACTTCCCATTTCTGTCATTCCTCATGTCGTCCCTACATCAACTTCAGCTGTTCCATTTTCCCGATGACATTAATCTTTTGAGAAGGTGAATGTCAAAGATGCACATTCACATGATCATGGAAAGCAAATATCATACTTGCAGTCAAAATATCAGCATGCAAGGTACTTGCTCGGTATGAAAGGCAAACGAGCAGATCAAAATGGGCTTTACCAAACAAATCACAATTAACGGATATACTTTACAACCAGAGAATTGTTCAAAGTCAGTCTGGAGTTCAACAATTGATTTTTATGGGGCCAATTAATGCTGAATAATCAATACATTTAGGCCTGGATAATTCACCTGCCATTCTTGTTCATTCTCATCATTATATTCTAACAAGTCCATTTGGAGAAAACATAATAAGTTTGCCCTTTACTTCCCTTTCTTCTCGCACCATTTCCATTATAATCTTTTCCCTTCTACTATTTTTGGGGGTCTGGCACATACTACATTACATTTGCCCATTGTGGCTGGGTGAAAACTCAATAAGAGCCTACTGAATGTTGTGCAAAAAGCCATAGGGCCGAGATGTCACAATAATACACACGGGAAGAAGAGGAGATAAATACAAACTAACAGCCAAGCTTGTCGAGCTGAAGGTAAGCATTAAGTAAATATGACCGATCATCACTCCGACTGCCCCACTCGGCTCTCCAGTGAAATATTTACCGTAACACGATCCCACCTACTCCCTGCACAACAGCAGGTAAAATGAAGCGAAGTGCCTTCAGCAGCATCTTCCATTAAACTACGTGGCCAGCCTGTCCTAGATATCTTGCTGCAAGAGTAATGAAAGCAAACATGATAGAGTATCCTTCCCTGGCTTGTGTTCAACAAGGCAGGGCCTAAGATTAAAAGGAATGTGCTTAGCACATTCTCACAATTTATGATTTGGCCATCAGAGTCTAAACAGAGCAATTGCATGGCTTCGTTTTCCCGATTCAGTTTTTGGATTCTTTTCTTCTTCTTCTTTTCTTAAATCTACATAGAAAGCCCTCTTATTAGCATGTGAACCCTACCTTGTATTGTTTTTCAAGTGACCAAGCTTGGGCATATGGGTATCAGATTTGCCTAAGTAAATACAGTATCCATTTGCATGGGCCAGCCTGGGATTTGGGCATTACAAATGCATGCTAACATTGCTCCCAGCATGCACAATAACTAGGCAGTTGTCACCGGAGAAACTGGTTAATTTTCTGGTTGATTTGAGATTGTGCCATTAGCCAGGTGTCAGATGGGTAAGGGGATTTCATTTTGCAATGAACTGAAACTGGCACCTCTTGTCTCCTGGTGGGGACAGACAAAGCCCTGAACCTCAGCCAAAGTGTCCAACTAATCCTCCTGACAGTTATGTTTAATTAGAGCTGTGTTGCAGAAAAGAGAAAATGACACAGTGACAATGTGCCTTTGCCATATGCTTCCTGGCCACAGTGAATTTTTATAATTTGGTCACTGCGTGTCCATGGGTCCACCATCCAGCCAAGCTTCTGCTCGCCCCGTCAGAACTTTATTGACTGGCTGCTGGACTTGAAAAATAAAAACCTGGTCAGAGGGCCTTACTGCGCAATATCTGGAGGTCCTAGCATTTTCTTTTTTTAAAAACTTACTTTGCCAGGCATGCAGGGGCCAGTTGTGACTGAGACCACAGCATGAAGGGAGGGAGTTTTTAAACCTTCCCCTGGCACTGCTTGCAAATCACAGATGTTTGTGGGGGAGAACAATTCACCTAGAGTTGCCAACCTCCAGATACTAGCTGGAGATTTCCTGCTACAGTATTACAACTGATCTCCAGCTGATAGAGATCAGTTCACCTGGAGAAAATGGCCGCTTTGGCAATTGGACTCTATGGCATTGAAGTCCTCCCCAAACCCTGTCCTCCTCAGGCTCCGCCCCAAAAACCTCCGGCTGGTGGCAAAGAGGGACCTGGCAGCCCTGTATTCACCCCACTGCAGTATTGCAAAAATGTACATGTACTGATACTGGCATTCCCCCTAGGGAAGATGGTACAGGGGTAGGGTTGCCAACTCCAGCATGGAAAATTGCTAGGGATTTGGGGGCAGTACCTGTGGAGGGGGGATTTAGGGAGGGATTGCACCTAGAATCAATAATATCACATAGAGTCTGCCCTATGAAGCTGCCATGTTCTTCAGAGGAACTGATCTCTGTAGTCTAGAGTAGGGATGTGCATTCAGATATTCCTGAGCCAAAAAAATATATCTGGAAAGTACCTTATCAGTATTATCCGGATATATCTGGGTATACCAAATATATCCAGAATTTCTCAAGATACCAAAAATGTGTCCCCAAAAAACTCAGATTTAACTGGGAATATCGAGATCGGGCATTTGCTCGCTTCCAGGACTGTTTTTCCCTTCCTTTTTCTCTCCCCCAACCCCCCTTTCTGTGTCTCCCAGGGCTTGGTATTGACTTGCTAGGCTGCTTTAGGTAAGATTCTGTCTGTTTCCCTGGCAATTTTGGTGCCAGTACCTTTAGGAACATCCTCCCCACCCCAGGAAAGATTCCCCATAGGGAATAATGGAGCAAAAAAATCAGACCTTCACACACACACACACACACACCTTTCCATCAAGCTGAACAGGAAAAGTTACAAGCAGGAAAAGCTTTGGAGTGCATATATTGTTCTACTTCGAGCTGTGCTTGAACATCAGTGGCACACCAATGCTCAACCAAGCTGCGGAATGTGCATGGCTGCATATTATTAGTGACATGCTAAAGAGTCTCTCAGGAGCCCAGTGGCGCAGAGTGGTAGGCTGCAGTACTGCAGTCAAAAGCTCTGCTCACAACCTTTCAATCCCTACAGAAGTTGATTTCAGGTAGCCGGCTCAAGGTTGACTCAGCCTTCTATCCTTCCGAGGTCGGTAAAATGAGTACCCGGCTGGGGAAGGCAATGGCAAACCACCCTGTAAACGTCGAAATGTGATGCCACCCCTTTAAAAAGTCTATCAGCTAGGTGATCTGACTGGAAGATGCAGATTTTCACCAGATTCAGAGAGGGCCACTCACATGGTTTCTCTTACTGGAGATACTTTGCAGTCTCTTCTCCAAGCAACACTTATCCCATAACAAAGAATGTACGGAGAAGCAGAGAAACTATTTCCAGGATCTCTCAGCCCAAAACTCATTCTGGTTAGACTACCTGTAAGCACAGGCATTCTGATACATTTTCACTCAGCTCAACAAGATTTCTTTTGCTTTCTTCTGGCTGATATTGCTTTCAGCTTAGGTTCATTTGCCAAAATGGCAAAAAAGCCATTTTAAATCTGCATATATTTAAATGATTTACTACATGCCATGGAGTGGGAAAAAATAGCTGTTTCTATTTCTGTAAGGGAAGTGGCAAGCCTTCCCTGGTTTCTTTCGGGCTTCATTTCAAAAACGCAACAGGAAGCGTTAGCCACCGAGCCAACACCCTCTGGGACAGATATATACATCAAGTAACAGAACCTCAAGTCATGAGTTCACGTCTCTTTGCCCCCCATGCTTAAACCACTAAGCCACACTTCTTTTCATGCTTCGAAATCTATGCTTTGAAAAACTTGCCCCTTAATGGCTGCAGTCCTGCTGCGTCCCTTGCTTTCCTTTCTTCTGCCGGTTGTACCAACCTCAGAGTAATTCAATGCAAGTGGAAGGCAGGGAATTGGAGTCACAGTGGGGAATTCAGGGTAATGAAAGCTCTTGCTGAAGTTCCTCTGTTTACTGGAAGAGTGCAAATGGGCAGTGTGATTTACAAGGTTAAAATTAAAGGAGCGCATGGCTGCTCCAATGCTGTGCTTTCGACTGCCGGGGAATGGCGATGTTGTGTATGCGGGGAACAATGCGTGCACATCAGCCAAGGAAGGCGCAAGATCTTTTTTGGCTCCCGCTGCCAGTTCAATTATTATGATCCTTTGTTTTGCTTGGCTTTTTGAAAGGGTAGATAACAGAGAGACACAAAGAGTCGGTATGCTGTTAACACCGTTCCCTAACCTAACATGAAGAACGGATCGGGTTTTGTGATATTTCAGAGTGGATTGGGAAAAGCAGAGCCAAATGGGGCACTTTCCTGTGGTCGGTCTCCACAGATAATAAATCCCATGTGGCTGAAGCATTGTATTAGAGTGGGGGGGGGGGAAATAGCCAGCATTTGGAGCTGCCATAAACAATAGCAACAGAGAGACTGAGGAGAGCATTGTATTCTAGCAAGCCTCAGGTGGATTGCAAATTTACAAGTACTACTAAGCTAGTCCCCGCAGGCAAGAATTTAGGTTCACTTCAGATAATTATTCAGGTTAGCTTGCTCCATTTTCTTAATTCTACAGTTTGGCTGGAGGTCTCGTAACAAGAGAATCCTGTTTCTTATGGGATTTCTGGTACCTCCCAAAGCCATTTGAGTTTACTTTTCTTTCTGACAGTGTTCCTATCATAGTTTCTGGAATAGAGTCATGGATGGCAAACTTGTAAAGCATTATAAGCATTAGTAGTCAGGTCCTTAGGAGCTAGTTCATTCATGCACTCTGGAATCGAGCGTGACTGTAGCACTCTGTGGAGAAGTGCTAGGTTTGCCAACCTCTAAGAGGGTCCTGCAGATCTTCTGGAATTACAACTGATCTCCAGATGACAGAGATCAGTTCCCTTGGAGAAAATGGCTGCTTTGGAGGGTGGACTCTAAAAAAGAATCTCCAGAACTTTCCCGACCCAGAGCTGGCAACCCTAAGAAGTGCCCTCTACCCAAGAATTCACCCATGAAGCCAGTTGGAATCTAGTGGCTAGCAGAAAGGAAGGGCTTGAAGGAAGGAGTCATCAAGCTCCAGGGGCAGACCACTCACATCCTTGGTTATGTTAATGACTCTGGCAGAAGTAGGCCAATGGTTTACTACCCCACACAGTTGCTAGCATGTCACACTCAAAGGGGACAGAGAGGGAAACAGTCAAATTGCTACAATGTATTCTCTGCCCCTTAAGGCAGGAAGATCAAAATGACCCCAAGGTGGGATGGACTCACCAAGATAGATTATAACACCAAGGATGCAGTGAACATGCTCTTACTCTGCTTCTACAGCTTCTGTACTAGTTACGCTTTTACCTAGGGACTCCATTTTGTCCTCATGGCAAGGGACAATGGGGATAAGCCCTTACCATGTGAACTAAGGTAATGATGAACTTTAAACTGCTTCAGCTTCCACTAAAGGTAAAGGTAATCCCCTGTTGAAGCACCATGTCATTATTGACCCATGGGATGATGTCACATTAGCCTGTCTTAATTCAATATTATTTAGGCTCACTTCCAAGTATAGGGAAAGTGGACTATGTGTTTTCACTTTTTATTTTGCTCCCTTGCGAAGCCTGTATGCCTGAATAGACCATGTGTATTCTTTTTATTCATTTAAATAAATTCTCTCATATTTTAAAAGCTCTAAGCCTGATCTCCAGAAGCATACTACACCTATTTAGTCTTGCAATCTGAAGTTTGGTAACAGGGAAGGGCAGCAGGTGAGCTCACCATCCCTGGAGCACAACAGCTCAAAATTGTAAAGTTGCAATCAGCCACCCAGCACCAGCTTGTAGAGTGTACTGGCAGGTGTGGCAACTGGGTGGAGCCTCTAAATGGCAATGCACTACATGCAACTCAGATTGCAATCCTAAGAACACTTACTCTAGTCCAAGCCCATTCATTTCAATGGGCTTAGACTGCAGTAACTCTGGATAGGATTGTGTTGTCAGTTTAGCAGGAGATACACAAAGCTGCTGGTAGCAGTAGGGGTTACCTACGATGGGAAGGGGCAGTGTCACAGAGCGGAGACTTGGGATGGCCACAGGGGGACACTGACATCACTTCCTGACATCCCTTCATGGCTCACAGAAAGTGACATCGGCTAGTTGGGAATGCTGCTGATGTCCTTCCCCCCTCTGCTGATCAGCTGAGCAGTGGCATGGAAGTGGGATCCCTCTCTCCCAGCAGGGCCTGGTAAGCCTAACTTTATCACACTGACTCTCCAGAGAGCAGGAAAAGAGAAGAAACACAGGATAATAACCAATGGACAGCAAAAAAAGAATAGGGTTTTTGGAGCCATAATCACAGTCAGTGGATGGCCATACCACTGAACTGGCCATGCAATTCATGCAGACATCTCTCCTTTTCTCTTCACAGTAATGGGATTTAAGTACCGACAATTACATTTGGGCACACACATTTGTTCCTCACTACTCTGGTTCCTTCCTCCCATTCCCCTGCTGTTCTCCTTGCTGCCAGCTTTAAATAGTAAGCTCTTTGGGGACAGAAATATGTCTGTTTATTCGCTCATGAAACTCTGTAAGGCACCACTGATGGTGCTGTATACGTGTAAGAGTAATGAACAGAATTCCTAGCCTCTGGTATGTGGCGTAAAAGTGCATGAAACTAACATTTAAAACTAACCGTACCAGAGAGCTTGGAATGCGCATCTCCCAACCTCCTTCAAAACCCAGTCATGCAAATGCACCTGGGCAGCAAAGATAAAAGGATATGAATACATCTGAAGGGATTTGGTGTACAGGATCCAATGAATATTTGTCGCAGTTCCTTCACGGGCGCCTTGCAATTCAGCTCTGAGGGCCAAATTCCTTGCCGGAATGCTGTGTGCAATTGACTCAAAGAGTCTGAATTACAAAAACATTGGCATTGCCAATTAAGATTGATGGCTGGGCTCCAGAATTTAAAAAGCAGAGAGAAAATGAAATATACTGGGGTGGGAAGGGGGAGAGTCACTGCACGCTTTTCATAGCCTTTCTTTTCCTGAAATAAGAGTTAATTTCAGATCTGATTCAAGGAGAAGGATTGTTTATTGTTTCCAAAGCAGTTATAACCTCTCCACTTCTAAGGAATAAGGTTGAAATGTAAGGAACAGATTCAGATCTCAGTCGGAGAGGTGTACAGTAACATTGGAATAATTGAGATCAAAATCTGGTCCTGAGTGCTTCCTGAATTGAAGAAGTGTTGTTAGAGAATTAAGTGCCTGCCTGGGGCTTCAGTTGGTATACACTGTAGGCTCATACATATGAGCTGAAATACTACCATAGGACCCTGTTTACAATATCAGCTATCATAGGATAACAACTACCGAATTCACTATAAAACCTCTGATTTGTTTACTCATTCCAGAGGTGAATCAGAGGTTGAAGTCCATTGAAAGAAAAGCAGTAACACCTGGCAAAATGAGGAGATCTCTTTTGTCCTGGGAGAAGAGACCATGGGGTTGCTCTTTCAAGGTGACTATCACTTAGCACTTGTAGGGCACTTCCTTACAGAAGTTGGGCATAGTGGAGCAAGTTTATTATGTTTGTATTGCAGATGGTGGTGGTTGAGAAATCGTTGCCTACTTAACAAAGGGAAAGGTGTGATGGGTGGCAGGGTGACTACTTAACTTGATAAGGCACATGGGGATCCCCAGAATCACAGCTTATCTCCAGACTACAGAGATTAGCTACCCTGGAGAAAATGCATGCTTTGGAGGGTGGACTTTATGGCATTGAACTCCCTGACCTCCCCAGGCTCCATTCTCTGATCTCCAAGAGTTTCACAACCTGGATCTGGCAACGCTATCGCTCCATCCCCCATTGGTGGCCAGAGAGGACCTGGCAACCCTAGCTAGTATCCATGACTACTGACTTGAAAGCCATAAAAGATGGCTTTGAGGTTCAGAGCAAGATTTGGAGGAAGAGTGTCAGAATGAGCATAGAATAACACATAGCCCTTGGTTTCCAGTCTGATCTGGAAAATCCCCGCAGCAGCATAAAAAAGAGGCACAATATGGTAGGTGGTAGATGGGGTCGCATGTGATTGGAGTTGCACACTGGTAACTTAATAGCACAATGTCACTGCTGCGCACTGTTGATGCTACATCTGTGATTTGAAATGGAGGATCTTCCTGGTTCCTAGTTCACCTTAGACCTGGTGCACACAGGCAGAAAAGTGGGAATAGGTTTGCCAACATCCAGCTAGGCATCTCACAGAAGTACAACTGACCTCCAGACTACAGCGGTCAATTTCCCTGAAGAAATCAGTAGCTTTGGAGGATGGACTGTATGGCGTTATATCCCACTGAGGTCCCTCCCCAGGCTCCACCCCCAAATCTACAGGAATTTTGTCACCTGGTGCAGGCAATCATACTTACACTATCAAATCCACCTTGAGTCTCAGTGAGAAAGGCAGACTGCACATCATTTATAACTAAACTGGATGATCCTAATCATTTCAGCCATTTTTTTCTTGTGCTTGAAGCTTCCACAGATCTTCATCACTCTGTTACTCTTCTCTGTTCCCCAGTCACACCTTTTTAGGTACAGAAGTTATATATGGTAGGGCAGGAAGTTCAACACTAAACCTGCAAACCAGCTTCAGTAGTGTCTCACCAATGGTACAGTAGTCCTAAGCAGAGTTATACTCTTCTAAATCCACTGAAGTCAAATAGGATTAGAAGGGTATACCTCTGCTAAGGTCTACACTGCAGGTTTCTTACCTAACATTCACAGCCTCATCTCAGTTCACCTGATCATCTGATTTACTTTAAATAAAATTAATTTTAAAGAAAATAAATCACAACTCCTTTCAGCCATCCCACAACAGACTCCAACAATTTCATCACGTCATCTCCTCAATCCATTTTATAATTCTTATCATATAACTCAACAATTCATATGATAATCACAATGTTTCAAAATGATTGGGTTCTTAAATTGTGTCAACCTGCAGAACAACAAAGAAATGAAAGCACAACAACACCCATTTGATACATTAGAAAACAAAGGACCACATCAATTTTTTCTCTCTTTCTTGGGACCATCTTGACGATTATGTATAATGCGTTTGAGAACAATATTTTGAAGAAAACATCTAAAACTGTCCCTCCATTTTTTAAAAAATCAGTTGATTTTGGCAGGCAATTAGGGTTGCATCAAGGGATACTTTAAAGACCTGAATAACAAAACAAGATAATGGATTCAGTCACTTCTGAGGGATATTTAAGCATTTAATTTGCTGTTCAAAATGAACATTTAGCCCTGAAGATTCAACTACTGATGCAATGTACCATCAAACACTCTATAAAATCTAACAACCCTCTTTTGATTTCATGAGATGAAAGGATAAAATATGACAATTTACAGAGAACTTTTCTCTCAAGGCTGGTTGGCTGGATTCTTAACCCTGATCATTCTTCTGTCCTTCCATTGTTCTGCAAATGCAGTGATTTTGTTTTAGAGAATCTATACCATTTGTTAGAAGAGTCTTATGACTCTCCAAAGAAGCAAATATTTATTAGCACTGAAGGAGCAAGGATGTCCTTGTTGACAAGGTTGAAGGGGTTGTCTTCCAAAATTTTCTATCTAATTTGGATAAACTAAAGAATTGCTCCATTTCTCACCTACAAGACATAGACAATTATCACTTACAAGACACACAGGAATTGCAAAATGAGTTAGAGATTAGTAGGTGTTGAATGACTGTTGATGGTCCATAAAACCTTGAAGAGATAGCAAATCATCCAGGATGATCCCAGCAGTAATGGAAGTAGGGTGGTAAACTGAATAATCTCCAAAACAAATAATCTATTTAACAAGCTCCCATCAATTGCTTAACACTTGTTTAATTCCCTGCTCCTCCACCCCTCTTTTGGTTTCACATATGGAGATGGTGACAATCTCCATGCATCTGATCACCTACTAGTCCAACTAGTAGACCTAGTAGAATAAGTGGTGAGGGCACAGTTCAGAACAGAGATGGGTGAGGAATGTCCCCATTTTAGATAGAGCCTCTTTCTTGAGGCAGTTCACAGACTGTGAAATGGTAGAGGCCTGGGGCCACTAGACATAAGGAGGATTTTCAACATCTGGGTGGAATCAGCAGTGGTTGGACAAGTGGGTGGGATGTGACAATAGTGGCTCTTACTTTTATAGAATTAGAGAGGCAGGCATTTGGAAAGTGGCAGAAATGAAGGGAGCAGATGACAGTACCATTTGGAAAGGGGGCATGGCCCAGGGAAAGGCTATAGCTCAGTGGTAGAGTATCTGTTTGGCATGCAGAAGGTCCCAGGTTCCATCCCTGGCATCTCTTCCAGCAGGTGATGTGAAATACTTCTGTCTGAGATTCTGGAGAGCCACTGCCAGTCTGAATAGACAATACTGAGTTTGATGGACCAAGGGTCTGATTCAGTATCAGGCAAGTTCATCATGTGTGGTCACCAATGCTGCAAGCAAACTTCCATGTAGGAAGTTGCCATTTTGAGCAAGGCAATACCTAGCCCTGGGGAAAGCTGTCCCAGAGTCTTGAATATGAGATTAATTATGTCTAAAATTGGGTGCAATAATGCGAATATCTCAATACAGTGAGTCACACCTTTTTGTTTCTTAGTGCATATAAAAGTTATGTTTACACTATAGTGTCATCTATTAAGTGTGCAATAGTATTACGTCTTAAAAATGTACTATAATAATAATAATGAAAAAGTTTGAAATATTGCAAGAATTACCAAAATGTGACATAGAGACACAAAGTGAGCACATGCTTTGGAAAAATGGCGCCGAAAGACTTGTTCAAAAACACAATATCTGCGAAGCGCAATAAATCCAAGTGCAATAAAACAAGGTATGACAGTATTTTGGAAGCTTGTGTTAATGTTTTTGATTGTTCACCACCTTGGGGGTCCCAAGCAGAGTGGAAAGGCAGCATTAAAATGTATTAAATAAAATAAAGCCACTGTGCATTCCTCACCTAGCACAATCGAAGCTGTATCCCGTGTCTCCCTGAGAAGCACATTCTTGATATGCCATTTGAAAATGGATTATCCCTTTGATTCATAATGGTTCAGAACACCACTTCTAAGTATTTTTTTCCCTTTCCCTTGAACATGAAAACAAGGAACTTTAGTAGGGTCCCCTTGGGTTTCAGAACCGAGCCTACATTTTGTTTTCTTTAATATGTGGCTATTTTGTCAAGATCGTATCAAAGGATCAACATTGAGAAAACCCACGCTCCCCCCTTCCTCGCATTCCATCATGTCCCTCAAACAAATCCTCTGAACTAAATAGATTTAAGGGCTGCCAGCCTCTCTGCCTTGGATAATAACAGTATTTATCACCCTTGGTGCACTGGACATCTTTGTAAACGTTAGCCTCAGAGTTTATAGCCCAGTGGAAAAATAAGGGAAGGTTAATTAAGACAGGAACAAAATCAGAAAACAGATACAAACATCTCTAGGCTTTGATTCACAATGGATGCTCCAGCAGTACCATATCTGGCACTGTTGCAGTGTTTTACGCTCGTAGTGTTTTCAATTTTCAAGGAAAGAGATGTTGGGAGAAGAAGAAGAAGAAGAAGAGTTGGTTTTTATATGCCGATTTTCTCTACCACTTAAGGCAGAATCAAACTGGCTTACAATCGCCTTGCCTTCCCCTCCTCACAACAGACACCCTGTGAGGTGGGTGAGGCTGAGAGAGCTGTGACTATCCCAAGGTCACCCAGCTGGCTTCATGTGCAGGAGTGGGGAAACTAACCCAGTTCACCAGATTAGCCTCCGCCACTCATGTGGAGGAGTGGGGAATCAAACCCGGTTCTCCAGATCAGACTCCACCGCTCCAAACCACCGCTCTTAACCACCACATCATGTTGGCTCTCTCACCACACTGGCTCCCCACACTGGGAGGTGGTTTGCCTGTCTGAGAGAATTCTGAGAGAACTGTGACTAGCCCAAGTTCACCCAGCAGGCTTCATGTGGAAAAATGGGGAATCAAACCCTGTTCCCCAGATTAGAGTGCCATTTTCTCTCTCCATCTTTCTAACTCTGAGATTTCTTCCTGCTTCCACATTGATGCCAAGACAACTCTGGCTGCCGTTGTCATATAACTGAAAAGTTTTCTATTTTTTTTTCCAATTTTGTCGGTACTATTCCTAATAGCATTGACTCTGGGTAAAAAGTAAGTCTTTAGTCTCTTCCCTCATGGAGATATGCCTTTGTCCTTATATCTCCACAAAGGAAGGGGACACTGACTTACTTAAAAAAAGAAAAAAAAAGAAAGCAAGCTGGAAATTCAGAGAACCTGCTTAAACTATCATTACAATTCTATAGCAATGTATCGATACTTCAGGACCCTTTTAAAAGAAAAAACTGAAATCACTGGTCACCGGGGTGGGGGGGGAGGGAGTGTTTTAAACAGTCTAGTCATTGAAAAATGGGCTGGAGATGGGTGGGACAAAGAAAACCAATAGAAACATTATGCACTAGGAAAGAGCTGACACAAAATTGGTTTCCAGAAAAACATCAGGGTAAAAGTGTTCTCAAAGGGGCTGGAAAAAATGGGGGAAAGGGAAATGAAGTGAAAGCTAAAGGCAGAAAAATGCACACGGAAATCAGGGGATAAACCAGAGCAGTATGGGGCCAGAACAAATGAGAAAATCCTTGCAGAAAAGGGATGCGTCTCTGGAGGGATCCTTGTAACCACTCGGTGAGACCAGAAGATGGCAGTTTTCATGAAAGCCATCAGCAAGCCCTTTGCTTCAGAGCAACTTGAATAAAGTTGATACAAAGGAAGCCAGCTTCTGAGTGGCTCACCCATCATTGTCTTGTGATGTAAGTAATGCATGTGGAAATAGAGAGAGAGCATTCTATGAGTTGCCATAAAGCCCAAAGTCAAATAATGTCATGAAGATAACTTCTAAGACCAAGGCTCTCCTTTGACACATAAAATAATTTAGTTAAGCTTTCTAAAAAGTCTGGTTGTTACTCCTGTCACTTGGCAAATGAAATGCTTTAGATAATTTGAGTACATTCTCAATGATACCTTTGCCATCTCCTGAACAGCAACAAACTTGAAGTCACAGTTCTCCCTTCTACAAATACAAAGCATTTGGAGTGCTATACCCGCCTCTCTCCAGGTAGTTCACCTATGAAATAAACTTGTACGGTGATGCAGTATCTCTGAACCACAGTAGAGGGGAACATTCCAAAAACTATCAGATACTGCCATTTTTCAAGCAGAAAAATAAGCCCTGTGATTCATCCAAAAATGACATAGTAAATCAATAGGACAGTTTCTGTTGTGTCTAGTTTTCAATAATGCCAGTCATGTAATTCAGCACTAAAATGGAAATACAGAAAACAGGAATAATTATCAAAACAAACAAACTGCAGGGGACCAGTTGCCCAACAATCCTTTAACAGCCCCTCATATCAACTGTGCAATCTATGCAGATCCAGTTAATCCTTCCATTTTAGATGAACACCTAAACAAATTGACAGGAAGAAGTCCTCCAGTCCAGGTTACTGGAATCTGCTCCCTAATAGTGACTGGAACAGTCCAGTGTAGGGTTGCCAGGTCCCTCTTCTCCACCAGTGGGAGGTTTTGGGGACAGAGCCTGAGGATGGTGGGGTTTGGGGGAGGAGAGGGACTTCAATGCCATGGAGTCCAATTGCAAAAGTGGCCATTTTCTCCAGGTGAACTGATCTCTATCGGCTGGAGATCAGTTGTAAAAGCAGGAGATCTCCAGCTAGTACCTGGAAGTTGGCAACCCTAGTCCAGTGGTCATGACTTAATTGTAAAATGCGTGCATCTCCAAACTAATTCTGGGTTGGATTGTTTTTTTATGCCTTTCTAATGCAGAAGGGCTGTTTTGCTTAGCAAAGACGCACTGCACCAAAAAAGTTCATTGTATCCAAACTGATCCTTCTGCTACCACATGCCACCATGTCAGATGTTGCACAATGCTCTCCCTGCTCTTCGTTAAGACTTCCACAGGTGGAGCTTGGAGAACAGTGCTATGACTGCATTCCAGTTCCAGTTTTCCGCTGGTAAAAAGGGGAAGAGAGATCCCCTTCGTCCACAGAAAAACTGTGCTGGGGATAATGGGACTTGCAAAGAAAAAAATACTTAGAAGATGAGATCTGTAATAAGTACAGTAGTATCCTCTGAGGTGTGGTGGACAGGGGCAAGTTTACCTGTCAGATCGCCTGCTTAATAGTCCTGCTTAATAACCAGCACACAGGAGACTTTGGTTGGTTCAATAACAGTTCTTTATTATTTCCAACTGTGAGACAACATAGATGGAGAATACTAAGACACAGACAGGAAGACTGCAACACACAAGAAGACTGCAACAAAAGAACAAGATCTAAGTGACATGGATTCCATACAGGCCTTGAAGGGGGAAACAGAGACTAGCTGTTGAGGATTCATTCCTTACCAAGATTCCTACAGTCCCCCAGTAGTATTGCCAGCTTTGGGTTGGGAAATGGCTGGTGATTTGGAGGAGGAGCCAGGGGAGGGCAGAGTTTGGGAAAAGGAGGGTCTCATGTCATAGAATCCACTCTCCAGCACAGCCATTTTCTCCAGGAGAACTGATCTCTGTAGTTTGGAGGTCACTTGTAGTTTGGAGATCACTAGGAGATTTCCAGACATTGCCTGGAAGTTGGCAACCCAATCCCCTGACTACCTCCATGACTCCATGTGGTTTACAGGTCCCAGTTTTGCTTGGCACTGAAAATAATTTCCATCTGAGCATGTCTTTTATCCACATTTTATCTCCTTTGCCTCAACCAATTACTATTCAGTGGATAACACTGAAGGAAGTCTGGCAGTTGATTCTCACGTGGCTACATCTTTCACATATCTGAAAAACTCAACTCCGGGATGAAATTACTCTTATAGACACATTATTTGCATTCAGAATTGCCAGCTGTTATCTTGCGGAATAAATTCTTTTATCATTGCAAAAAAAAAAAAAGTCTGAGCGAAGGATGAAGAACATATAACTTCTCAATTGGATATATTACAGTGATCTAACAGTACTGGCATTCATTTCTGTCTAATGGGCCAGTTCCATGCTTTCTTATTTCATTTCATTTCACACCGTCAAAAACATCTGACCCCATAAGAACATTGTATTCTTCCATAGTGTCAGAATAATAAAACTGTGAGGGATTAAATGGCTCAAGTGATTGGTGATAGGCTTATGAGACTTTTAAACTTTAGTGAGCTGATTATAATCTAGCTCAAGTTAATAATAACCATCCCAATGTTATTCTGCTTTGATGGTAGCTCAGTGTCTTCTGTGAGATGAGAGTAGCTGAAATTCATTACATTTACAAGAAGTGTAATAGAAAAGGAAGAACCACCGATTGTAAGTTGTAACCAAGTATTAGCAAACTGAAGGGAATCTGAAGTAAGAGAGAATCTGAAGTAAGCAACCAAAAGATAACTCTGGGAATGATACAACTACAGATAAGCATTAAAATCACAAGCCTTTTCTTCCTGCAATACCAGAGTTTGCTTGAACAATTGATATTACGTGGGCTACTTCCACATTGCCCTGACCTGGATGCTCCAGGCTAACCCAATCGCATCAGATCTCATAAACTAATTAGGGTCGGCCCCGGATTGTACTTGGCTGGGAGATCACCAAGGAAATCCAGGGGTTGGTATGCAGAGGCAGACAATGATCAACCACATTCAAACATCTCTTGCCTTGAAAATGCTATGGGGTTGCCATAAGTCAGCTGTGACCTGATGCCACTTTTCAACACCACTTCCACACCATGGTGATTTTCTGTGTTAGTCTGTTTGGTGATGCGATTTCGATGTGAAATTGTCCTTGTGACAGAGATTCTAGACAGCCCAGGGTAATCTTTTCTCTCCACTTTTAGTGGTGGTTTCACATTTACACCTGATGAACATTGAAGCTCCTCCCTCATGCTGTGTTCTCATGTGACACTCTAGATTTTCTGCCCACCCTGTTTTTGTTTGCTTTTTGATGAGCTTTGATGAGCATGGCTAACACGGTGCTGCAAAGTAATAACACAATACCTTTAAAAAACGTTTTAATAACTCCACATATTTGCAGAGAAACTTCCGACGACCCCACACACACACACACACCAGGCTGGTCTGTGGGCGA
Organism: Euleptes europaea; assembly: GCF_029931775.1. NCBI lineage: Eukaryota > Metazoa > Chordata > Lepidosauria > Squamata > Sphaerodactylidae > Euleptes > Euleptes europaea. The sequence goes on from NC_079317.1 coordinate 28,963,907, forward strand.
TTATCTTATTTTTCTTTTAAAAATAAGCATATGTAATGCTGGATAGGAATAATACAATGCCTTTAAAAGGTAAAGTGTGCTATCCAGTTGCAATTGACTCATTACTTTCAAGGCAAAAGATGGGCAGAGGTTGTTTGCCATTGCTGTCCTCTGCATTGTAGCCCCAGTCTTCCTTGGTGGTCCTCCCATCCAAATATTAGCCTTGCTTAGCTTCCGAGCTCTGATGAAAGCAGGCTAGCCTGGGCTGCTGTGTAATAACTTTAACAACTTTTTAAAAACAATCTCCTTGTATTTGCAGAGCCTCTGATGATCCCCTACACTGACAAAAAGACAGTGATTCTCTTATGTTATGCTAATTGTTTCCAGGGACTGGCCCATTGCAGTCATCAACAAATGAAAACAGTAACTGATTAAGCACTTCACAGAAGTCCTGCAATTATGCTGTTTCCCCTTCAGGCACAAGAAACTGCTTGTGCAATAGTATCCTGCCCAGGAAATACCATTTTTAACAGGTTTAAAATGAAGCTGCTTTTTGTGTGTTGGAAGAATGGGCTGTTAATGGTCTGTGCACAAATAGAGGCCAGCATCATATGGAAACATTAAAAAAAAAACACACACACACCAGTCAGTTGGCTAAAATGTGGGAAATCCTTCATGTGAAAGCCGCTATGGTCATGGCATTCTGAAATGGTACCAGGAAATTTTCTGCCTTGGTACAAAGAGGAGACATAAAACTGGTATCCCACTCAATATAGAAATATGCATTCCAGCAGACACAGGGCTGCCACCAAAAAAAAGAAGGCTTGTGTCTCTATCCAGTGTGCCTCCCCCCAATGGCATCTAGGGATATTCAGAACATGTTATGGCTTCATTACACTGAGAGTGTTCCCAGCCCTAAAGTCCACTTTACTGACTGATGCTTGTAGGGATGGAGAAAACCACAGCATTTTGACATTACACCATATGCCGAGTATCCACTGATGTTATGGGAACTAGTAGGTAGGATGTGACGCAGGAGTGCCATTTTCAGAGGTAGCCCCATGTCCCTCATAATATTTAGTTCTGCCCTTACTGACCCCAAGCAACTGTACTTTATAACAAGTTCAATCCAGAACAGAGATTTTTGTGCTCGTATAAGGCCTCAGGTACGTTAAAACGTCTTCTGTTTTTATGTGAAATTTTTTTTCCTGTTGCTGATTCAGCTGCTAGGACTACTTTTATGAAAGATCAAATGGAGAGACAAGAAAATGTTAACTCTTTCTTCCTCTTCCATTTTATCAGTGAAAAAAATCACTCCTAAGCTGCTTTTAAATCACAGGGGGAAAGTGTACACATAGGCCTTTTATGCATGGCTGTTTCCCTCGCGGTCACCCCTCTGATGACTTTGGGTCTTTGTATTAATTATGCATGCCATTTCCAACTGTCAGAGGTCACCTCCCCCTCCCTCTGTGTTTCCCGTGTTTTACCCGCATTTTTAGGGGTCTGTTTTATTTTTAATTTGAAAACACTGGGAAAATGCGGGGAAACGCAGGGGGACAGTGAGGCGACCTATGATGGTTGGAAATGGGATGCATACCCAAAACAAAGAGCCAAAGTTGTCGGAGGGGTGACTGCGAGGGAAACAGCCATGCATAAAAGACCATATTTTCCCCCTTTCCAGTAGGGGTTTAACGCAGCTCCTGAGCATCTTCTTCCTGGCAAGAAGACAGCAGAGGAGGAAAAAATTAACGTTTTCCCCATTCTCCTCTTGGTGAAGCAATCCTGGCAGCTGCATTTGTGGAAGAAAAGGCCATCATTTAAAATAAACACAGAAGAGCATACGTACGTGTAGCTGAACCCTAACTGTATGGAAAAACATCATCATCACAAGCCGTTGTGTGATTGAATAGCCCAACATGTCATGCGCTAAACTGACTTTGCCCTTAATTGTCTTGTTCTGAACAAAAAGGAACACATTAACTATAACAAATACATACATTAGTAGGGCTGTCTCAAAAATCAAGAATTCCAGAATGTCTGTTTTCATTTCTGACAAACAAGTTCAGAAATAAATAGCACAACCTGTGCCAGAGAGACAAGCCGGGAGCACGGCTAACTGTATGTGAAGTGGGATTCAGCCAAGTAATGATTGCTCAGTACTGTTATGTTCTCTGTACTTAGGGTGGTCGACCCCCAGGTGGTGGCTGGAGATCTCCCGCTATTACAACTGATCTCCAGCCGACAGATCAGTTCACCTGGAGAAAATGGCCGCTTTGGCAATTGGACGCTATGGCACTGAAGTCCCTCCCCTCCCCAAACCTTGCCCTCCTCAGGCTCTGCCCCCCAAATCTCCAGGTATTTCCCAACCCAGAGCGGGCAACCCTATTTGTACTTCACCTGTTGAATGGCTTTCCCTGCTGTAAGTGGGGTTGTTCAAAGAGAAAGAGACAGAGTGAAAGAGAGAGTTTTGAAGCAGCTCTTTGGCAGCCTAAGCTTTTAAGAACCCCCTTCTGCAACCCACTCTGCTGTATTTCCACCACTTCCGGCTCCCTGTATCAGACTCGGAATGCCCTGGCTGGTGGCTGCTAACAGTCACCCTGCAAGTTAAACCAGGGTTTTGTCCATACATTGTTGAATACTGTGCAATCGTCATGCTATAGCAATCAGGTGACTCTGGGATTGACTTGCCTGCACAAGAAAATTCAGTTGCAAATGACTGCTATAACGCAATATCTAATGAAGCGCTGATAAGTCCAAATAACAGATTCTTTTCAAGGAGGCACAGTATATCATTTTTGCCTTCTTTCACATATCAAAATTATTTTGCTGATTACATCTAGATTTACCAGCCAAGCACCCACAACCAGCGGAGAGTATTTGGGGGGCAGGGAGTGATGCTACATGACATTGCAATTTCACTTCCAGGTACAACTTGGAAGGGACATCGTGATGCTCTAGGAATTGGCCCGCCTCTATGGTTTTTACCACAAAGTGAATTCCTAAATCATAATAATGTTGCCCGTAGGTACAAATCAGAAGTGACACTGCAATGTCACTCTCTGCTCCTGCTTCTTGATCCCACTGGAGTGCAGAGTCCTGGTGGGGCCTGGAGCCCAGGGGCAGGAGCTTGCCTGACACCCCTGGCCTAGGGCTGCCAAATTTCCAGGTGGGTGCAGGAGATCTCCCAGACTTACAACTGATCTACAGACTACAGAGACCACTTCCCCTGGAACAAATGGCAGCTTTTGGGAGTGGACTGTATGGCATTATATCCTCCCCTCCCCAAACCCAACCCTCCCCAGGCTCCGCCCTCAAATAGCCAGGAGTTTCCCAGCCTGGAGTTGGCATTACTAATAAAGAAAAATAAATAAACACTTTTCTCTGTCCAGTTTGGACTGGGACTCTAGCCCACACCTAATTTCCTGCAGTTCATCATAGCAACTGGACGATTCTGAGAACCACCTGTCTCTGTACTGTCTTTGTGTTGCTAACTGCTGCAAAGCTGTCATAAAGCAGCTGAAATAAATAAGACATATCACTATGTGCCACCTATAGGAGGCTAGGCATGCTTAAGCTTTTGTGGCACATTGTTCAGCAAGACTTCAGCATGTTTAATTTTCCCTGAGTTACATCCTCAGTCTGGTTACAAGGAGAATTGAAGAGCATAAAGGCAACCTATTGATTGGAAGGTGCATGGGTTGCATTAGAGCCTGGCATGAATACAGTAATTTGATTGTATTCTGCTTGTTCAGACTGTAACTGGATGTTGTGTTTTAGTAGCTGCAATCTATTTCATTGTTGGTGTTTTGAAATTTGTCCCTTTAGGGAATCCACACTCTGTTTCTGGACAGACTAGACTTCTCCGTACTTAGGGTTGCCAACCTCCATCCTGAGACTCTGGTAAAATGCAAATATATATCAATTTGTAAAATGCAAATATATATCAATTTGATTAATTAAAATTAAAGTATATGATTAATCAACTAAAAGATCTTAAACAATTGACAACTGTAATTGCTATCTACTTTTTATTCTGGTGATGACATTTCATGGCAAAAGAATTTGCAGAGCTAAATTCTAGTTCACGTCGCTGAAATGTTCTAAAATGTGGTTCAATTGTCAAGGATTTCTACAGGGATATAGAAGCGACTGTTATTAAGGAGGGTTTCCCCCCCCCCTCTATCTGTGCTAAGAAGCATCTTTGTGCTCCATTTTTATATTAATTCCCTGGCATTCAGATACCATGAATGAAGTGTTCCTATTCAGTAATGAAGCACTGGAGCATGTGGAAGACAGGTGGGTCTTGACTACTTTATGAATGAAACAGAAGAAATTTTGTGAATGGGGACCCAGGAGAGCTGTCTGGCCAAATGGGCAAGGAGGTCAAGCTACACACACACTTCTGTGTGTGTGTGTGTGAATTGCTATCAACTTGCAGCTGACTTATGGTAACCCCAGCAAGGGGCTTTCAAGGCAAGTGAGAAGCAGAGGTGGTTTGCCATTGCCTTCCTCTGCAAAGCCTTTCTTGGTGTTTTCCCTTACAAGGACTGACCCTGCTTAGCTTCCAAGTAAAGGTGCGCACTAAGCTTTTTTCGGTATTTTTTGGGTTCAGGTTTATTAAATCTGATAATTTTTGATAAATCCGGAAAATCCAGATTTATCAAAAAATTTCGGGTTAATAAATCCGAACCTGGAAAATGCTGAAAAAAATCAGCTTACATAGAAAGGCAGTTGTGTTCTTCCTCTCTAAGCTCCTTGCAAGCAGCTGGGATAGGAAGGCAGGCTTGTTCCTTTCACCACCACCTACATGCTCTAGTTGGAGTGTCCAGGTGGCAGGAAAAGAAACATGCCTGCCTTCCTGCTCTCCAAGCCACAGGTAAGTAAGGGGGAAGGAAGGGGGAGGAAATGGTGGTGGAGTCCAAAGCGACCAAATAATGGCAATAAATTCAGCATTATTCGGGTCATTTTTTGGGGGCCACGTTTTTTTGCCACTTTTTTTTTAAAGGTTCTTTTAAAATTCAGCATTATAGATATGCACAGCCCTACTGCTGAGATTTGGTGAGATCAGGCTATACCATGCCCCCTCCTCAAGCTACTTTCTTTAAAAAAAAATATTGTTATTTCGTAAAAAGAAAAAAAGGTCCAGAAGGAAAAAGGGAGAAGGGAAAAAGTAAGGGTGTCCAGCATGCAATTAAAAGAACAAAAATCCAAAAGTAGATCAAGCAGACTGCATTACCCTACTTTTCAACACCATTTTACAGTCTAATAATTGTCCAGGTTATAGAGTGAAAAATATATTTGGGTGTGTTAAAATATAGTATAATCAGAAGATGATTGCCTTATGTATCTATCAGACAAGTTTAGAATCTCTACAAAGTAGTTATCTAGATATTAAATTAAATTAAATATCATTGTGATTAATTAGTATCTACTTTCTTCTCTTGTTTTTTTGTTAGCATTAAACCTGAACAGACTTATAAAATAATTTCCATTTTTCATGAAACTGCTCATAGTTCATATCATTGCTTGTGTTTATCATATTAGTCATTTTTGCCATAATGGCATATTCCATTAGTTTTTCTTTCCATTCTTCTGTGGCCGGGAAAAATGGTTGCTTCCACTTCCTCGCTAGAACTAATCTGGCAGCAATTGTAGCATATTTAAACACATCTTTAAATTGCAAGGGTAATTCTGATGGTGTAATCTCAAGCGATTTGTCAGCTCAATATTGCATAGAGAAAGAGAGATCTTAAGAATGGTAAATAGAGCAAACCCACTTTATAAGCCTCTCCCTCAACATTCCTGAGACTTGGAAGACCCTTGAGAAGGACAAGGGACCATGGTAGCAGGATAATCTCCCATTCACTGTAGCTCAAGCAACAGAGCGACAATTTCTGCCAATTTTGCATCCAGCAATGGCCTCCTCACCACTTGTCACACCCTTCCTGAGGCACCCCCAACCCACAGGAACTAATCTCAAGGGCGAGGGAAGAGACCTCGCAGTGCTCCAGTAAAGAGAGAAGTAAAAAAAAAATCTTCTATAAACTTTGCTCTGTTGATGGTTCTTAGGATCCAAGCCGCTGACAGCGAGAATGTGCAAAGACTGAGGGCTTCCCAGCATGTTCACATTTTACAAAAAGGACCGTTACCCTCCCCTCCATCCTGTATCTATAATTTGAATGTAAAGCTGGCATTGGTTAGGATGCTTACAATATTTGTTTAAAAATAGCTCTTACGCAACACTTTAAGGGTCAGGGATTTAAACACCCCCACAAGGCCAAGGATTGCAGGAGCACAAGAGCAACAACAAAGGAAAACCTTGTTTTTAAAACAGTGTTTTCAGTTCAACTGCCTTTCATTATTCACACACATAACCTTCAGTGCAAATGCTGGCAACTTTGCAGTGGGCCATTTGTTGTGGTCAGTCCTGGAGTCTATTGCACCGCAGCAGCAAACCCAGATTTGCCACTGGTGGTATAGCTGACATCAGCTGTGTCTGTGAAATACACCAATATGTATTTGTTGGAGTCATACATTGTAGGTGCTCATGTATACTGTTATCCAGACCTATTTATACATTTGCAAGGAGCTTTTCTACCACCAAGGATTGAAAGAAACGAACATTTTCATTCATAGGCTCAGCTCACAAATAATGCAAAACCATGACTTTTAAAATATAAGGTTCGATTGTGAAACCAGATTCAGCTCACAGATGATCACTTGAATCTTGGTTTGCCTGGACGAATACTAGTTTAATCTCTGTAGAGATTACTACAGAGATAACTAGTTTATCTCTGTAGAGCAGGAGGGTGTTGCCACATAAGCCAAGATTAAAGTCAGGATGTCTGCTTTCAGCCATCACTGAAAAACACAGTTAAGACTAACTGTGGTTAAAAAAAAACAGCTGGACCCACACAGAAGCAGTGAATCTAGGGTTGTCTTGGTAAATCTTGGCTTCAGCACTGTTGCTTCCCCCCCACACACACACCCCAATGCTACCCCAGACTGCCTCGAGTTGGGAAATACCTGGAGATTCTGGAGGTGGAGCCTGAGGGCAGGGTTTGGGAAGGGGAGGGACTTCAATGCCATAGAGTCCAATGGCCAAAGCAGCCATTTTTCCAGGTGAACTGATCTCTATCGACTGGAGAACAATTGTAATAGCAGGAGATCTCCAGCTATTACCTGGAGGCTGGAAACCCTACTCGTGGTGCCCGAATGGTGGCAAAGCCGCACCTTAGATTGTCAACTCCAGTCTGGGAAATTCCTGCAAATTTGGGGTGGAGCCTGGGGAGGGCAGAGTTTGGGGAGGCAGCTCAGTAGGGCATAATGCCATAGAGTCCATCCTACAAAGCAGCCACTTTCTCCAGGGGGACTGCTCTCTGTCACTGGGAGACCACTAGTAACTTGGGGAGGTCTCCAGGCCCCATCTGGAGGTTGGCAGCACTACGCGAGTTGCCATAGAACAAAATCACTTACCAGTGGCTGCCAGCAAAGTGAGGACAAGGAAGAAAGGCAACTGGCTTTGGAGCCATGTCTCCATCCCTTGCTCAGAGGATATCCAAGGAAGCTAGTTGGCTTTCACATTAACCCTTTCCTCACAAAAAAGTAAAGAAGACAGCCTCCTGCTGCTAATTTCACTGCACCACCATCCGCACAGAAACATCTCCAAGTACACTCGCTCCATCTCTGCTCGATGCCCTACACGCTTCTCGCGGTAGATACTGTTTCCTTCCCACCCAACTTTTCACTCATATATAGGGTTGCCAGGTCATTTGCACACCAATCCATTGCCCAGCTTGGAAGCAGGGATTGCTTGTACGCATGACCGCACTGACATGACCACGTCACTTCCGGTTTACACCTGGAAGCGCCGCATCGCAGCGGGCCTTTTACCACTCAAACTCCCAGGCCCGTTGTGATGTGGCACTTCCGGGTGTAAATGCCCACAGGCCTTTTACCACACAAGCTCCCACTCTGAGTGGTAAAAGGCCCGTTGCGATTGCGCCACCTACGGGTGTAAACCGGAAGTGATGAAAGCGCGTTGGCGCGGCCGCATGCGCACAATCCCTGCCCCAGCTCTGCCCCAAAAACCTTCCGCCAGAAGAGAGGGTGGACCTGGCAACCCTACTCATATAACCCAACAGGCTTTTGTCACCCTGCAAACCACATGCCCAGAGTGCTCTCACACAAAGCCCCAAACCCAGCATAGGCTCTGGAACAGCCTCCTTGCCCCACCACAGTTTCCACACACATAAGAAACACATTGGTGAATTGCATTAAACATATTTTGTTGAAGAAAGAAAGCAACTACTAAGCAACAGCTGTGAACGTGAACCTAGATGGGGGCATGTTAAAAGGGGACAAGGCTTTGCTATGGCAAACACTGAGGTAGGGAGTTTGCCTTTCCTCCCTGCAGCTCCCCAGTCTGTCTCAGTGTTGAGGACAGGAAGACACAAGAGTGCTAGCGAGAGCCTGCTGAGGACAAGAGCGGCTTTACCTTCAAGCTGTTCTTGCCAGGCAACTCTGTAGGAGGCACCGAGGGGCGGTGGGTAAACAAGCCAGGATGCCACATTTGTTTGCACCACAAAACCATAGTAAAAGTCTTACTGTGGCTAAAATAAACCAGCCTCAGATCCTGGCATCAGATTTTGGTTTGAAGAACCTAAACCAACCATAGTTAGCGTGGTGGTCTGGGATTTTTGGGTGATCAATTAACTGTGGTTAGTTTTGGTGTTGCCCTGACCTGGATGGCCCAGGCTAGCCTGATCTCGTCAGATCTCAGAAGCCAAGCAGGGTCAGCCCTGGTTAGTATTTGGATGGGGGACCACCAAGGAAGTCCAGGGTTTCTGTGCAGAGGAAGGCACTGGCAAACCACCTCTGTTAGTCTCTTGCCATGAAAACCCCAAAAGGGGTCGCCATAAGTCGGCTGCGACTTGACGGCACTTTACACACACACAGTTTTGGTGTTGAAGGACATTTTATAGATACCGTGGACTGACAAAAAGACAAAGAAGTGGGTTCTAGAACAAATCAAGCCTGAACTCTTCCTAGAAGCTAAGATGACTGAACTGAGGTTGCATGTTTTTAAAGGTGTGTACCGTCCTCCAGAAGGGGATTTAGAGATCTGGCATTTGTGTTGCTAACTATGCACAGAACCAGGACTGCAGTGGCCCCATGCTTGAGATGCCACACAGCCTTGCCAGACTAACTGATATCCTTTGCTGTAATCACCAGACCAGATGGTGGGCAGTTCCCTCGAAGACTGCCAGAGAGATGACTTGAGTGTTCAAGTTCTTGCCATCAGCACTTAATGGACACTTGGGTTTTCTTGTCACCAAACAAGACTTTGTTTTCTTAGAAGCATCTGATAGCCTGATCTTATGAAGTGCTGTGCTCTTGAAGCAGTGGCTCAAGAGATAGACAGATAAGATACTTGGGAAGGCTCCCCGGGACAGCTGGTGCTCTGGCCCTGGCCCTGGGACCCGACTCCTCCCCAGTGTTATGGACAGAATAGTTATCATGTTATTGCACAGCAGTTTCTTTCACTGTTGCATGGCTGCATAAAACAGAAACACCTGTCTTGTACGGTTGCTCACTCTAGCTTGGGAAATTCCTGGAGATGTGGGGCCACCACCTGGGGAGGGCAGAATTTGGGTAGGGCAGGGAGCTGACTGAAGATGGGATGCTATAGAGTTAAGGTTGCCAGCTCCGGGTTGGGAAATACTGGATATTTTTGGGGTGGAGCTTGAGGAGGGTGGAGTTTGGGGAGAGGAGGGGCTTCAATGTCATAGAGTCCAATTGCCAAAGCAGCCATTTTCTCCAGGTGAACAGATCTCTGTGGCCTGGAGATCAGTTTTAACAGCAGGAGATCTCCAGCTACTACCTGAAGGTTGGCAACCCTATATACAGTCCACTTTCCAAAGCCACCATTTCCTCCAATGGAAGTGATCTCTGTAGTCTGGAGATCAGTTATAATTCCAGGGGAACCCTAGGCTCCACCCTGAGTTTGGCAACACTATATTTTAGTCTTTTGAGGGTAGGAAGTCTTCTGAGGGGAGCTCCCATCAACTATTTCATGAAGCATGAAGGCCACGGGCATTGGCATGAATGTGCACCACTCATTTTTATATATATATATACTTTGGCTTTAGGGACAGGGAGCTTATGTCCCTGGACAGCAAGGCAGGCCGATTCCTGTGCACCGAATTGGACTTTTATTTCCAGCACTGAAAGCCACGCTGCACCTGGGGCCAGCCTTTACACTCGTGCTCCAAGGAACCTTGATGTAGAATCTTTGTCTGAGAATTTGACACGGAGGAATCATTTCGAAGGGGTTAAGGAAGTAATATTAACATCACAGCCTGTTTATGACAGCAATTTTCAAAGCCATGGTGGCTTCCAGTGCCAGAAGCTATGGCACAGGGGAGAGTGTTATTATAACAGCATGATTCGCTGTGAAAGCCTGTCACCTTCTGTTCTTGAGTCTTGCTAATGCACAAAGGCGATATGCCCAGTTTAGAAAAGGGATGTTTTTCAATTGTTACATGGTGGCCGCTAATATAGATACTAATGTACGATAATTTCCCTGTCAAACCTCCCGGCAACAGGTACAAGACGTACTCGGTCTCTGAAGCGAAGTAAGGTAAGTTGTCATTTAGATGAAATTCTAAAAGGAACTCACTTAAATGGCATTGCTTTGCTTAAAAGTAGCACTTTCTTCCCTAACAATATCCTGTAATACACTAGGCTGATTTCCTCTGTTTAAAAAAAAGCAAAATTAACACCCTATGGACAATTAACATCATTTATACAAAACAGACTAATTCCAGAATTTCAGAGAAAATGGAATGTCTTTTTTAAAAAAATTATATAGTTGAAAATTAAGAAGAAAATTAAGTTAAAATAGAAGAAGCAAGATTTAGGCAATATATGTTTTATAATGCATACATTATTAGATATATAAATACACTGAGAATATAGAGTAATGTAATTTAAAGAAGTGAACTACTAAAATGTAATTTTAAAAAGTAAGTTCCATTTAAATTGTAATCATGATTGTTTATGTTTAAATATTTGTGTTTGTGTACAAATAAAACTTTTAAAACTTTTTTTTAAAAGCATCCCTTTTTCTGGGAATGTTAAAGTCCATATTATTTAAAATCGGGTTTGTCATTTCCAATCAATCCAGCTCGCTTCAATTCCATGGAAAACTTACCTTGACTTTTCCAAGATCCACCCCACCACCAAAACCCCCAAACTTTTATTTTTAAGGTCTTATATTTTTTTAAACACTGATCAGCAAATCCTGCCTTTCAGCTTAGCAAAATAACATGGCTTTATGGAGGAGGTGGTGTGTAAAAAAAGATAGCCTGTATTTATATTGTTCCCCTTTAAAAAGGATAAAAGGTGATTCAACAATGACGCTGAACAGTTTGCAAAGGCCCAGCTATGGTGATAATTGTGGATAAATCCAGATAATAAATGTTGTTAGTTTTGCAGGTGCCAATGAACTCCTGTTAAATTTAGCTACGATGACATCATCCTATTCCTGGAAATATGAACAAAGAGTCACTGGACTTAGTTGTACTTCCTAGGCAATTCCCACTACTTTAGGGCTTCTGTCTTCAACTGGAAAAAGGCTTGCCCCAGGAATGTCCAGCTACCCACTTCTCCCCTCATTGATGCTACATGAATGCCACTGAGCAAAAGCAAAGTCTTTTTCTGTTTATATGGCTCTGCTAGCTGTGAGTACAACAGTGCCACTTTCTATTGGATGCTGAACGGCTTTCCCTGTCTTGCGGCACACAAACTTGCAAAGCTGGTTTATAGGGTTGCCAACCTCCAGGTACTAGCTGGAGATCTCCTGCTATTACAACTGATCTACAACTGATCTCCAGACGATAGAGGTCACTTCACCTGGAGAAAATGGCCACTTTGTCGACTGGATTGTATGGCACTGAAGTCCCTCCCCTTCCAAACCCCACCCTCCTCAGGCTCCGCCCCAAAAACCTCCCACCAATGGCAAAGAGGGACCTGGCAACCCTACTGGTTTAGCTAGTACAAAATGTATACCTCTTAGGGTTGCCATCTCCGGATTGGGAAATACCTGGAGATTTGGGGGGTTGGATCCTGTGGAGGGTGGAGTTTGGTGAAGGGCGGGACTATACCAAACAAGCTCCCAATCTACCATGCTGTGATGACAGGCTTGCCAGTTTCTCACCAGGGGCAAAGGATTCCTGTAGCTGTCCTGTGGACGGCAGCAGAAAAACAATGTAAAAATAAATTGCTGCTGGGAGATGGTGTGAAGTAATTCCAGGAAAAAATGGCAGTCAGCTCTAGGAATCACCAGAAACTCTATGGTTTTACCATAGAGTTCCTGGAGAGGTAAGATGTCACTTTTGGTTTCCACAAGAAGTGATGTCACACCATCACCCAGCCCCATGTGATAAACAAGTGACTCCGTATATGAATAAAGAGATATGAATAAACAGATAGTATTTAAAGAGATACTATCGACAAGGAGGACAGCTGATATTCCCTGGAATACACCTTCAACAATCTATTTTCCATTCAATTATTTCTGAACCTATACGTTTTTGTCAGATCTGTAACCTGCATAGATCTGAAGGACTCAAGGAATCTATCAACAGACATTTTAAAAAATCAAACAAAAATTACTCAACTAAGGAGGGGAAGAAAAAAAAAACACAAACCAAACTAAAAACCAAATATCCATAAAACATTTCCCCCCTAAAAAAAAACGGATTAAAAAAAAATACAGCCAATATCACTGAACAATAATTAACAAAAATCTATTTGAAAAAACATTGTTTTACAAGGCTTTCCAAAATAACAAAACAACAGCCGGAATGTCTTTAAAATATGCTGTATTAGTTTGTCAAGTGTTCTGATTCGAATGCAGCTATTAATATGTATGTATAAATTGGTCTTTCCTCTCATAGTACTGCCACCTCCATTACTTCAGGTTTCTGATAAAGTAGGCCTTTATATGTTGCTTCTGCCATAATAAACAGCCTGGCTTTGAAGAAAATACACGTTGCAAGACTTTTTGTTTGCTCCATATGTCAATCAAAACACCCAAAATCAGAAGTGGCATAAAGTCAGTAGAACAGATCATTTTTTTTCCATCCTCTCATTCCCTAACAAAATACTTCTGAAACAAAAATATTCTATTCAGTTCAAGTGGGGCCCTTGAGGAGGACGGCTGTTCCTCAGTTGGGGTATCAAAACCAAGAAGACTCTGTTCAAGATCCTCAAAAAACTCACTCCCTAGGTTCATGGAGCATGGAGGAGGGCCTCGCATTGAAATTGGTGGTTGTTATACAACAGTGCTTAAAATTAAGGTTGCTCTATTCCAGTTCCTCAGTTCAGGAGTCCCATTTATTTATCCCACTTCTGACCTACATTTTTACTACAAAGGTTCTCAAAGACAGTTCACAACTGATTCAAACACAATTTCTTTATAAATAGGGTTGTCAGGTCCCCTCTCTCGATCGGCGGAAAGTTTTAGGGGGCGGGGCTGAATGTTACCAAGGCATGTGTGACAGTGGCATCTAGATCACCGTTCTCCAGAAATGGGTACAACTGGTGAATAGGGTTGCCAACCAACAGGTAGGGCCTGGAGATCTCCCAGAATTAATGCTGGTCTCCAGACTACAGACATAAGTTCCCCTGGAGAAAATGGCTGCTTTGGAGGGTGTATTCAATGACATTATACCCTTCTGAGTTCCCTCCCTCCGCCAACCCTGTCCTCCCCAGGCTTGACCTTAGGGTTGCCAGCTCTGGGTTAGGAAATACCTGGAGATTTTGGGGGTGGAGCCTGAAGAGGGTGGGGTATGGGGAGAAGAGGAACTTCAATGGGGTATAATACCCTAGAGTCCACCTTCCAAAGCAGCCATTTCCTCCAGGTGAACTGATCTCTGTCGCCTGGAGATCAGTTGTAATAGTGGGAGATCTCCAGCCACCACCTGGAGGCTGGCAAACCTACTTCAACCCCAATTTTCCTAGGTCCATTCCAGACAGGTAATCCAAAAGCATATATCATGGTCAATGGTTCTGAAGTCCGCCAAAGGACCTCAGGAGTATTAGCAACAACAAACTCACACTGGCAAGCATAAGATCATCTAACAAGGTAAATCCAAGTCGGAGAGAATCTAGATACTTGTCTGTGATTTTTCCCTCCACAGAAGGCAAAAAAAGAGTTCATATTGAAAGTCCTGGGTATAGTCCTGATTCAAACAGCAGGGAGTTAATTTGAATCACATTCTATAAACATCTTTAGCCAAGGCAACTGTGTGTAATACAAAGCAGCGGCTCAAATAAAAGAGCTTTAATCAATGCTAAACCTGGTTAAGCGGACACTGAAAAAGGCTTCATGGTATTAGACCAAAGGAAAGGATTAGCACTAAAAATAACCGAGGAAGTTAATATACAGTTTAAAACCATGCAGCTGCAAAGCACCAAGTTTGAAGTCTACGGTGCTTATCAAAGATCCAACGTTTTACCAGGGGACAACTATTTAGGAGAGAATTCTTATAAAAGGCATGAGGATGAAGTTTTAATTGTCTGTGGAAAAAAACTTAAGCTTGTCCCCCCTCCTTCCCTCTGCCCCCCTCCCCACATACTGCATTGGATGTAATGCAATATTGGATGTAATGCAATATTTATTGCATTGTTCTTTAATTGTGTAATCTGGTGTACTGGATGTAATATATCATTTATTCCATTGTTCTCTGCTTGTGTGATTCCACTTCATTTCATTGTTTATTGCATGTATCTGTTACATTGTTCTATAAGTCTGTAATTTGCCCTGAGTTTCCACGCGAACTAATCATGCTTAGAATTAGGGTTACAACAAGTACTCGCTACTGAGTTAATACTGAAAGTATTGATTCCTCTGTGGGTCAAGTCAAAGCCCTTTCTGTTCACTGGCATGGATGGAATGTGACTAAAGTCCACAAGGGTGTGATCTTGTCAACACCACACCTGACTGCTGCATGGTTTCCTCTCCCCAAAGGATAAGGTAGCTTTGTGCAGCTCAATAACTGTAAAACTGTAAAACGGGCAGTCTGGGATAGACCAAAACAGGTTTCAGCTCAGACTTTGGTAATCTTATCGGTTTCCACAGTGACTCAATTACGGCTAAGATCAGGGGTGTCGAACTCAATTGCTAAAAGGGCCAGATATGACATAAATGTCACTTGGCCGGGCCATGCCTTGGCAGCCCAGATCGAGAGTGAGGGGGTGGCTGCCTCGCAGGCCGGATAAGAGCCCTTCAGGGGCTGGATCCGGCCCCTGGGCCTTATGTTTCACCCCTGGTTTAGATCCTATGACACTGTTTCCCTTATGATTTTCTTCAGCTGCTGTAGAGGCTTTCATCCTCCACTGCTGCGCTCACTTCCTCTACCACTACAACTTCTACGTGCACAAGATTAATGCTTTCCAAGGAGCGCTTATTCACATGGAAATGCTAGCAGCAGACAAAGCAACATGAGCATCCCCACAGAGGAAAGCTTCTGCAGTGGGCAGAGACAAGCACAAGGGAAGGGGAATGTCATAGGACTCCAGAGATCCTGATGAAGGGAGCTTTGACTCTTGAAAGCTGATACTCCGAAAATCTTATAGCTCTCTAAGGTGCCACTGGACTCTTATCTAGGATCCAAGCCCATGCTTTTTTTTTTGGGGGGGGGTGTTTTGGCAGCTCTCACAGCTACATCCGTGTAAGGACATCAAGGGTCCATTCAATCATACAACACACAAATTGGAATGGGCAAGTGCTACTGAGAAAGCTAGCCCATTACTAAAGACCGCAATGGATTATCGTCCACAAAAGAATAAAGCTATTAAGTGACTAGAAGTGTAAATATGCATGTTTATTCAAAAGCTAAGTCCAAATATATCCAGTATCACTCCCCCATCTCCAGGAGAGCTGCTTATCATGGGGCTATATCCTCTGCCTCTGTCCTTCCCAGTCTCTACTGCCTGACTGCCATAGTGCTTAAGTAAAACTTCTGGCCCTACACAGCAGGCATAGCCCCTCAAAGTGAAGTACTTCAAAGTTGGATACAGCTCCTGTTCTGTTTGGAGAGACCTCCAAAAGCCAGTGAGATGGTGCATTGATTGATGGGAAGTAGCACACTGTAAGGAATGCTGATTGGAATTATCTTGCTTGGCAAAAAGACCAGCTAACTGTCCTGGTTGGACAATGTCCCTATCAGGTATACTAGTCATTCTCTCCCCTTGCTGACTGTTTTGAGTCTTGCTTAAACAGAGTGCAAGAGTCAACAGGATAAAGATCCTACAAGAGATTATAATGTATCTCAGCTACTCCTCCTATGTCATATTGATGGGTACATTCTCAATAGATACTCTTCAGGCATAGATGAGAAATCATAAGGATTATCCACAGCCCTCAAACATGAGAAGATACACTTAGAATATTAATACTGCCTGTACGCTTTCATGAAGTCACACTCTTTTAAACAATAACTGCAATAATCTAACATTTAAAGATTCTTTACAAAAACATTGCAGATTTTAAAAAAATGTACATATGCACCCCACATTACTGCAACATTTACTTGAGTCAGCAGTACAGTTTAACAGTGCCAGGGCTATAATCATTTAGATGGTTTTTAATTGTATGTTGACATAATAAAAGAAGCGCAACAAATAACAGTAGAAACGAGAGAGAGAGAGAGAGAGAGAGAGAGAGAGAGAGAGAGAGAGAGAGAGAGAGAGAGAGAGAGAGAGAGAGAGAGAGAGAGAGAGAGAGAATGAATGTGGATGGAAAGGCAAACTGCATTTCAGGCTCCCCCCCCCCTTTTTGCACCAAAGAGCATGAAGATAATGTGCACCACTGGCATACATGACCTAGAACTAGCTTTGACAACTTCTATTTGCTTTGTAAGGGATTCAGTCTAATATACAATGCTAACATATTCTGTCCTACATTCCAGCAGATTGTAAAACAAACAAGATATGCTGTGAAGTCAGTGCGGTTCTTTGCAATCACTAGAAACTGAAATTACCAGGAAATCTAAATCTTTGAGACAACCGCAAAAAAAACCTTCTTTACGCTGGCCTTTTAGTCTTTCATTTCTCCTTCTCTTGGCTTTACTGATCTGAACCAAATATTTCAGACAGAGCAGTTTTACTGGGGAAGGGCTGTGGCTAGTAGGAAAGACCCTTCTCTGCACCAGACCTTGGAGATATGCTGCTAGTCAAATATTGAGCAACATGGACAAATGGTTTCACTTAGTACTAGCTATCTTAATATAATTATGTTCTCAGGTAATGTTTCTAGCTCTGGGTTGGGAAATACCTGGAGATTTGGGGGGTGGACCCTGAGGGGGGCAGGGTTTGGGGAAGGGAGGGACTTCAATGGGGTATAATGCTATAGAATCCACCTTCCAAAGTGGCTATTTTCTCCAGCCGAATTGATCTCTGTTGCTTGGAAATCAGTTGTGATCCCAGGAGATCTCCAGCCACCACCACCTGGAGGTTGGCAACCAGGCCTATCGGTGCAATCCTAAGGAGAGTTACTCCAATCTAAGCCCATTGAAATGAATGGGTTTAGACTGCAGTAATTCTCTTTAGGATTGCCCTATAAATGTAATCAGAAGCCTCCATTCTGATGATGGAAAATTAGAACTTCTGACGGGCCTTCTGGTTTTCTTACCATTTCCTGCTGTCAGTTACCCTCCTGCTAGAAGAGACTTTGTGTTGTATAGCTGTGTGACATCAGCCCATCTGTCCTCACTCCCCACAAATCCTTTTGGGGGGTGTTGGATGCAGCTGGCAACTAGGGTTGCCAACCTCCAGATACCAGCTGGAGATCTCCTGCTATTACAACTCACCTCCAGCAGATAGAGATCAGTTCACCTGGAGAAAATGGCCGCTTTGGCAACTGGACTCCATGGCATTGACGTTCCTCCCCCCCCCCCAAACCCCGCCTTCCTCAGGCTCTGCCCCAAAAACCTCCTGTTGGTGGCAAAGAGGGACCTAGCAACCCTACTGGCAACCCATCCTATCCATATCTCAAGGTATTTGGGGGAAGTTGTAGGTGGAGAGAAATCAATGGCAGGGAAGACTAGGGGTGATAGAAGGCTAGCAGAGTGTTCCTGACCTGTCCCAGTCTTTCCAAGCTTTCCGAAAAATTCCAGAAAAAGCTTTTTTTTCCAAAATGAGAAGAGGAAACTTTAACAAAATTGTTTCTCTATTCCAATCTCCTGGGATGATATGTTTCCCAGTATCTCCGACAGGGAATCAGAAACCAAGCAGCATATTTATGCCCTTCCCCTCTCAACTGTGAAAACCGTACAACTCCAATTATTCTATTACTTTAATTATTCACCTGATTTTAACCATAATCCTGTCACTCTTGGCATAATTCAAGACATGCCCTGAAAAAGTGCAAGATCCAAAGGCAGCAACTTTGAACACTTTATTTTATTGGCAATTTATTCCAAAGGTGAAGGCGCACATTAATGAATCTTTTAAGCTTTTTTGTCATCTGCAAAATAGCACTCTCCTGACAAAAGTGTGGGCTTTAACCCATAGGCTTACTTTGCAGGAGAGCTTGATTACAGTTCTGAATGGAATTAGTCACGTGAGAGGGGGTAGCATTCATACCTCATGCATTTTTTATTATGTGAAATTGCTACCATGGATCTCTCAAAGGGTACATTATGTTGAACGCAGAGATGGTGTGAGACATTGTGATGCCTGAGGTGGATAATCAAAATGGAACCCACAGCAGTTAAAAATAAACCGAAGTCTTAGCATTTTACTGCCTAACTCAGTTCTGATATCTGAGGGAGGTGCCCCACACTGCCTAAAGATCAGTCCAACCTTACAAGATATGGACCAACTGAAGCTTCATTGCATGTTTTTAGTCTTTATTTCCTTCCCCCCCTCCAAATGCTCACTTTCCAAGTTACAGTTTCAGTCATAGGAACGAGCCTCACAAACAATAGACATAAATGACATAATATGGTAAAATGGAATAAGAGTGCAGTGTACCGTTGCCAGACTCCAGGTACTAGCTGGGGATCTCCTGCTATTACAACTGATCTCCAGCCAACAGAGATGAGTTCACCTGGAGAAAATGGCCGCTTTGGCAATTGGACTCTATGGCATTGAATCCCTCCCCTCCCCAAACCCCGCCCTCCTCAGGCGCCACCCCAAAAACCTCCCACTGGTGGCGAAGAGGGACCTGGCAGCACCTTTGGCCTCTTGTCTCCACTTCTTAAATGATACACATTGCACTGTATGTGTGGGCATTTGTAATATTTGTATTTTAATGTGGGTGTTCTGGTATATAATGACTATATGCCTGATATTATCATGACTGCTTGTGTGTGTGTGTGTGTGTGTGCGCGCGCGCGCTAATTATCTCCCTTAATAAAGTAATCTATCCAAAGCTCTCAAAACGTCTTCCAAACTTACCGAAGGAGCTTTGACGCTG
This sequence comes from Euleptes europaea, assembly GCF_029931775.1. Classification (NCBI taxonomy): domain Eukaryota; kingdom Metazoa; phylum Chordata; class Lepidosauria; order Squamata; family Sphaerodactylidae; genus Euleptes; species Euleptes europaea. Next base: position 28,983,375 of record NC_079317.1, read on the forward strand.
TGGGTGGTGATAATTTTGTAAGCTGTTTGTGTGTGTCATCACCTTCATTGGACACATTGTCTTAAACCAGGTGTAAAACTTAAACCAGAATCTTTTCTATATTAGGAGTGAGAGTCGGGTTGCCAGCCAATGGCTGGCACCTGGTGGGAGATGGGGGATGGGAACATGGGGGTACCATCATCATGCACAATGGGACATCTCTTCTGGGGCAAACTGGAAGTGACATCACCTCTCTCTAGGAATCACTGGACACTCTATGGTAAAACCATAAAGTTTCCAGCAATTCCTAAAGTGATGTGACATTACTTCCAGGTTTCTCCCAGAACTGACATCCCATTGCATGACAACAGCAATTAAAAAATCACGCATTCTCTCACCGTCCAAAGGAGCTGCAGCAGGAAAGCTAGGTTGCTTTTGAGAGATCTGCCACAGCAAGAGTACGAGGCAGCAGAAGGATTTTTCTTTCTTATGCTTAGGTTACTCCATTGTGAATTTGGGCTGTATACACATATTTTACCCCTGACCACACATGGTAACAGAATGCCACTCTCTCTCCCCCCCCTCCAACCATGCTGCATACAACAAGAAGATAATCATGGTGAATGTCCAAATGGGACTCTTACTGAAGGCGAAGGAATCCTACTGCTACATTTAGGAATATGGGAATAATAGGTCAAATTAACAGTCGGCTCAAGGTTGACTCAGCCTTCCACCCTTCCGAGGTCGGTAAAATGAGTACCCAGCTTGCTGTGGGTAAAGGGAAGATGACTGGGGAAGGCACTGGCAAACCACCCCATAAAACAAAGTCTGCCTAGGAAACGTTGGGATGTGACATCACCCCATGGGTCAAGAATGACCCGGTGCTTGCACAGGGGACCTTGACCTTTTTACAGACAGTAAGGTTGCCATCTCCCTGCTGGGGGCCGGGATTCCCTGCTCCAAGCTTCCTCCCCCCTGCGCAGTTCAGCTGGCCAGTGGGGGGAACTTACTAGCTGTAAAAGGAGGCCAGCATTGACGCATCAATGTCACTTCCGGATGTGACATCATCATGTTGCCAATGACTGTGGAAACACTCTGGTATTTGGGCAAAATTCTATGGTAAAAACGGCTTCTGCCATAGAGTTTTTGCCCAAATACCAGAGCATCCCCTCAGTCGTCGGCGATGTGATGATGTCATTTCCAGAAGTAATGCCAACGTGTTGATGCTGGCCTCCGTTTACAGCTAGTAAGTTCGTATTGTCACACTTACTGTAAATATGGAGGCTCTGTCAGCCCTTGGCCCACAGAACCAGAAATCACCACAAAGTCGTATAGAGTCCAAACAGGTGGATTTTACTGATCAAATAGGCATACAGTGCAAACGAATAAAATGACAGCTATGAAAGGCTCACTAGCTGGGAGATATTATAAGGCAGGAAAGGCGGGAGATTACACGCAGGAATACAGTTTCCCAGGAGCTGAGTTCCCAGGCTTAGGCTTAGGCATGCGACCTTGGGGGGCAGACAATACAGCACAGAGACAGAGGCAATAACGAAACCGAGATAGCAGCCTGACATTCTGCTCCCCTCAAGGCCCCCTCCCAGATCGCAAGGGGGCTGGCCTGTTCGGGTAAGCAATGTGAAAGGCGTCAATGAGGTCGGGGGCGGAGACATCTCGTGCGCGCACCCATTCGTCATAGGCAGGGGGGAAATGTTTCCAACGAACTAGATACTGGAGAGTACCATGGTGAATACGGGAGTCAAGGATCTTGGAGACTTCGAAGTGTTCTTCCCCCCCCACCATGATGGGTTGCGCAGGCGGTGGGTCCGGATGCCACCGTGGAGAAGCAACATGGGGTTTGAGGAGGCTTATGTGGAAAACAGGATGCACACGCCTCAAAGATTTGGGGAGAGCCAGTTCCACTGTGACAGGGTTTATGACCCGAGTAATGGGGAAAGGGCCAATGAATTTGGCGCTGAGTTTATGGCACGGTTGGGTGGACCGGAGGTTTTTGGTGGAAAGGTAAACCAAAGTACCCACTTGCAGATCACCCCCGGGGGAGCGATGTTTGTCAGCTTGCGCTTTGTATTTACGTTTGGCCCGGTCGAGGTTGCTAACGAGCCAGGGCCAAGTGGTACGGAGGGCGTGTGCCCAGGAGGCAATGTCGGGGTTCCCCTCCCCCTCTACATCATCTGTAGGAACGATGGGACTGAAATCTTGTCCATACACAGCAAAAAACGGGCTAAAACCTGTGGATTGATGCATGGCATTATTGTAGGCATATTCTGCTAAAGGTAGCAGTTCCACCCAGTTATCCTGGTGGTAGTTAACATAACAACGCAAATAACATTCGAGTACAGCATTGACACGTTCAGTTTGACCATCAGTTTGAGGATGGTATGCACTAGACAATCCCTGTTCCACCCCCACCAACTTGAGGAAAGCTTTCCAAAACTTAGAAACGAAACCACTTCCGCGGTCACAAATTATTTTACGCGGAAACGAATGTAAACGAAATATATGCGTTACGAAGAGGCGGGCTAGTTTCTGAGCAGAGGGGATCCCTGCACATGGAATCAAATGTATTTGCTTAGAAAACAAATCAGTAACAACCCACAACACAGTTTTACCCCCACTGAGAGGGAGATCAGTCATGAAGTCCATAGCGATCACTTCCCAAGGTTTGCTGGGCGTTTCAAGAGGTTGTAGCAGACCCGGGGGTTTGCCCTGCGATCGTTTCGCAGCGGCACAAACGGGACAGCTGCGGATGAAGGAGTCAATGTCGGAACGCATTCCCCCCCACCAGAACTGTCTGCGCAATAAGTGAAGGGTCTTCAGAAACCCAAAGTGCCCAGCTGTTTTGGCTCCATGAGCTAAATGTAAAACGTCCTTCCGGAGAGCTTTGGGCACATACAATTTTGAGTCTTTGTACCAGGACCCCCCTTGTTCCAAAACACCAGGAGGTAGGGTATGAGCGGAACGTTCTAAAAGGCACTGGTCCCGAAGGACAGTTAAAAAGGATTCGGAGATGGGGAGTTTGGAGGGAGCCCCCCCGTCGGTTTTGGAGATCTGAGAAATAGTTATAGGGCTAGTGCTTACGTGTGGCGGCGCGCAGACTGCAGGCGGCTGAGCGGTCGGAGGGGTAGGAGGGGCGGGACCTCCGGTCTGTTGCGGTGGCGGCTGGGCAGCCGGTTGGGCTGGCGGAGCTTGCGAGGTGTGTTGATGCTGGGATCGGGTTTGCACAGCCAGCATAGGTAGGGCCCCACGTTGCATAGGGGTGAATAGAGAGTTGGTGGGTCTTTCGAGTTTTACCGGATATTGTGGTAAACGGGAGAGGGCATCCGCGAGAACGTTCTGCTTCCCAGGGACGTGCTTCAGGGTGAAACGGAACTGAGCAAAGAACTCCGCCCACCGTTGTTGTTTCGCCGATAGCTTATGGGACCCCGTGAGGGCAGCTAGATTTTTGTGATCGGTCCAAACTTCAAAGGGTATTTTAGACCCTTCCAAGAATTGCCGCCATAAAGTCAGTGCATGATGAACTGCAGAGGCCTCTTTCTCCCAGATGGGCCAGTTTAATTGAGCGTGCGCAAATTTTTTTGAAAAGTAAGCGCAAGGGTGAAGAAGACCGTCCGGTCCTTGCTGGAGGAGAGCCCCTCCCATGGCTACATCGGAAGCATCGACTTGCACAATGAACATTTGATTTGGGTCTGGGTGCCGTAGCACCGGCTCCGAAGTGAAGAGGCGTTTGAGGGCCAGAAAGGCGGCTTGGCATTGCTCAGTCCATAGGATCTTTGCGGAGGGCAAGGCAGCCGAGCTTACTTTTCCTTTAGTTTTCAGCAGGTCCGTAATGGGTAGAGCCACTTGGGCGAAGTTAGGGATGAATCCCCGATAGAAGTTTGCAAATCCCAGAAATTGCTGTACTTGCTTACGGTTGGTGGGGGGAGTCCAATCGAGGACGGCTTGGACTTTGGCGGGGTCCATGCGAAGACCTTGGTGGGAGATGATGTATCCCAAAAACGTGAGTTTGCTTTGGTGAAATTCACACTTAGCTAGTTTAGCGAACAGTTGATGGTTACGCAGGCGTTGTAGAACTTCTCTGACCAGAGTCACATGCTCGTCCATAGTTTTCGAATAAATGAGAATGTCATCTAAGTAGACCACCACCCCACGATATAGAAGGTCATGTAGGATTTCATTGATGAGTTGCATGAAGACCCCCGGGGCCCCTTTTAATCCGAACGGCATTACAAGGAATTCATACATTCCGAAACAGCTAGAGAAGGCAGTGAGGTGTTCATCTCCTTCGCGGATACGGACTCGGTAGTAGGCTTCCACCAAGTCTAATTTAGAGAACACACGGCCTTCCTGTAATTGTCCCAAAATATCCGATATTAATGGGATAGGATAGGCGTTGGTCTGGGTAACCGCATTGAGCTTTCTGAAGTCAATGCACAGGCGAAGGTCGCCCTCTTTTTTCCGGACGAAAAACGCGGGGGCCGAGTTTGGGGCATTCGAAGGGCGAATGAACCCTCTGGCGAGGTTTTTGTCCAAAAAGTCCCGGAGGACAGTGCGCTCGGAAGCGCTCATAGGGTAAATCTTACTTTTGGTTAATGTGCAGTCCTTTACTACTTCAATCGCACAGTCTGAGGCCCGGTGGGGGGGTAAGGCATCACATTCCTTAAGGTCGAAGACATCTTCAAAGTCCCGGTATACAGCGGGTAAAGCCGGTGGTACTGGGGCAGTAGAGGTTAACGCTGGAACGGGCGGAAATGGCAGAGCAAAGTTTTGCCGATGCTGGTCGCAGGTGGGACTAGCGAAAGAAATAGTGTCTGTTTCCCAATCAATACTGGGACTATGTCCTTTAATCCAGTTAATTCCCAAGACCACTTCAAATCGGATAGGGGCTATAGTGAAGTCTATTTGTTCCCAGTGGGAACCAATTCCCATTGCCACCCCTATGGTGCGATGATCAACTGGACCCCCCTGGAATTGGCTCCCGTCCATTTGAGCAAATTGGACGGGGGCGGGTAAAGCCTCTGAGTCGGCTCTGAGGGCAGCAAACGTGGCTTCGCTTATGAGAGTGCGACAGCAACCGGAGTCAATTAGTGCTTTGACGGGGATTTGTGGACCTCCGTTAAGTTGTTGTAAAACTGCATCTACGTAGACGGTGGAGTCCACTTCTTTGATTTTGGTAGGAGCATTCGGTTTGATAGGAAGATCCTGAGAGGTCTGTGGAGATGCTCCATTCACCACAGACCGGAGCCGTTTTTTGACAAGTCGAGGGGAGATTCCAGGTTTAAGGCTGGAGAAATCCAAGGGTTTTCCTCATCCGAAGAGGGAAAGCTGTCCCCCAATGGGGCACTTGTAATCCGAGACCCGGCGGGGTCGTTGGAAGCAGGCAGGGAGGCTGGGTCCCCGGCATGGAGTGCAGAGGGTGTGGGCCTTCCCGGAGCTGCGCTGCGGGTGGCCGCGGTGCCTCTGCGTGGTGGACGACCTCGGGCGCGGGTTGTCGTGCTGGGACGAAATAATTCCTGGCGGCGTGGGCAAACGGCTGCAAAGTGGCCCATTTCTCCGCATGTAAGACAGGCACCCCTCTGAAATCGGACTTCACGTTCCTGGAGCGGACGTGAGGGATTTCGTGGGACGAGCAGTGGTGCCTTGGGTTGAGGCTTTTGGGTGCCCTTCTCCTTGTGCTTTTGACGGACGAGAGAAATAAAGCGGCGGCGGCTTTCCACTTCCTCGGCTAATAGGATCCAGCCTTCGAGGGTATCGGGATCGCCCCGCATGTAAGACCAGTTCAGAATGTCAGGATGCAAGGCTTCCCTGAAATGATGGATTAGGGTGGTCTCGGGCCAACCTACAATTTTACTTGCCAGTCGCTGAAATTCATCGGCAAATTCCCGAACTGTAGCAGAGCCTTGTTTTAATTGTAAAAGTTCCGTTTTGGCTCTTTCTCCCAGGAAGGGGTCTTCAAACCTCCTTCTCAGGGCAGTCATGAAGTTGTTGAGGGAACGAATCGCACGAGAGCGGGTGTCAAACTGGAGGACCATCCAGTCAGCCGCTTTGCCTGTCAGGAGGGAAGCTACGTACCGCACCCGGCTATCTTCCGTGGGGAAAAGTTGACCTTGTTCTCGCATATAACTGTCCACTTGATGCAAGAAACAAGGCAAAGTCTCAAGAGATCCGTCATACGTAGTCCTCAATTTGAGTTGCTTCCAAGGGCCGGGCGCGGGCTGACCCGGTTGCACGGGTGGTCCGGGCGGAGGAGCAACAGGAGCTCCAGGAGGCAAGGGTGGAGCAGGCACATTAGCAGGTGGTTGCACGGGTGGTCGGAGCGGAGGAGCAACAGGAGCTCCAGGAGGTAAGGGTGGAGCAGGCACATTAGCGGGTGGTTGTACGGGTACCGCCTGACCCGGTATCGGAACGGGCTGTCTCTGAGCTATCAGGGTTTGTTGTAATTGCCTGTTCTCGTGAAGCATAAGTTCCATTACTTCTTGGAGTTGATCCACACGGTCGGAGAGCTCCCGATTCTGGGCTCGTAAAAGATGAACCTCCTCACTTGGGCCCCCAGTAAGATGAGGCTTACTGGTTCGGAAGCTCGTGGCCCATTGAGAGCTATCCCCATATAAATCCTCGTCTTCAGACTCATCTGAGTCTCGACGTCGGTCAGCCAAACGGCGTGCGCGTTGGGTCGTACGCGACGGGACAAACGCCGGGGAAAAGGTGAGACCTGATAGTCCCAGTACATAGTCCTTGGGGCGCGTGTCCACGTTCGCCTGATTCCTTGCTGCAGCCGCCCTGGCTGCTTCCGCCGCCTCTCTCTCTCTTGCGACCCTAGCCGCTTCGGCGGCTTGCTGATCCGCAAGAACTTTGGCGTTCTCAAGTCTTAGGGCAGCCTCTGCCGTAATGCGTGGCAAAAGTTCTGTCTCGAGGAGCAAGAGTATGGGGTCAGGTTCCCCGCCCAGCAGAGGTTGTACTCGAACCGCCAGTGCGGATGCCTCGGCTCCAAACGTCGGGGTCAAAACTTGAGCCAAGGTGGCTACCGGGGTGTCTTTTGTACATTCCACAAGGAGAAGAGCGGTGCTAATAGCGACTCGCTTGGCCTCAGCCTGGCAGCTGGCCGCATCCGGGATCAGGGAAAAACCCTCCGGTGGGGCTCCCGCCATGGTAGAAAGAGTTTGTCGAGAAATAAGATTATCCAGAAGTCCAGTTAATATTTGTAAATCCTCAGTCGCCAATCGGGCATCGTCCAGTAATTGATCCAAGTCCTGAAGATCTAAACGAGCATCAGTATCCTCCGATGTTAACATCCAGAGACGTCCTGTAAGAGATTGCCACTGCGCGTGTACCAGTCCCCTCAAGCGGCAAACCTCTCGGTTCGTCCGGAAAAGTTCAGCAATTAAGTCCTGTAACAGAGTAGGGTCCTCTGAGAAGGGCTCCAGGGTAGTAGATCACCTGGAGAGCTGCACAGCTCCCATCCAAGTGGCAGGCGAACCCCCCTGGGCTCCAGCCTGGCTAGGAGAATGGTGAAGATGTGAGATAGCTGTCATAATGTCAGCCCTTGGCCCACAGAACCAGAAATCACCACAAAGTCGTATAGAGTCCAAACAGGTGGATTTTACTGATCAAATAGGCATACAGTGCAAACGAATAAAATGACAGCTATGAAAGGCTCACTAGCTGGGAGATATTATAAGGCAGGAAAGGCGGGAGATTACACGCAGGAATACAGTTTCCCAGGAGCTGAGTTCCCAGGCTTAGGCTTAGGCATGCGACCTTGGGGGGCAGACAATACAGCACAGAGACAGAGGCAATAACGAAACCGAGATAGCAGCCTGACAGGCTCCTGATATGATTGTCAGTTGCCATTGATAATCAGTCCTTGATATATTTACCTGATCTGTTTAGAGCCAATTCTTTTCAAAAGGCATTTATGCTAGTGTGAACCAAAACATCCTGGGGTAATGGGCTTCATGCAAAAATGTTAATTACATCTTGTGAGATAATGCATTGCCATTATTACTATTATTTAATTATGCACCTGGAAGTAATAGGCACTATACAAGAGAAATAAAACCAGGAAATGTTTGACCCACAAGCTTACAATGTAAATTAACACAAAACATGGAGGGTACCAATTAAATAAAGCCAAGGAGAACAGCTGGATCACTTACTTTTGGTTTATCATAAACTGATGGCTTACTCACAAAAGCAGATGACATCAAGTTGTTGTATATTCAGAGTAATTTAATAATTTTCCCCCGTTCTTTCTCCCTGTACCACCCATGAGTATCCTCCCCAGGCACTTAAAATATAATTCAAACAAATTCAGTGCTCAGACCCACCAAGAAAAACCTTGTGCTTGCATAGGCAAATATGCAATCATGGCTAAAATGACTAACTTAGCTAACAACAAACAACAGTATGAGTTGTTTTATGAACATTGGAAACTTTATTATCAATATGTAAAAGATTAGTCACACATGATGTTATAAAGATAGAATAGATGTTATAACTTGATATAATTTCATTGACTATCTCTTTATGCTGGGAAAGCTGCTCAGATATGTGTAAGCTATGTACCATGATACACAATCATATGCACTGTAACAATTTTTCTTTTTTTACCTGTTTTTCTTTTCCCCATTTTCCCTTTTCTATATTATGTCAGAAGATATGCCTGTAAGAAGATGTACATGTTTCCTTAGGTGCCTGGAATGAGCAGGGTGGGATAGAACTTTTAAAATTGTATGTTTCTCATCTAAGGTTTCCAGCTCCAGGTAGGGAAATACCTGGAAATTTTGGGGGTGGAGCCTGAGGAGAGCGGGGTTTGGAGAGGCTGGCAATCCTATTCTCAGCAAAAGTTTCTCTTCTCTCCTCTCTCTCTCTGACACACTCACACACATGTCTGTTTTAAGTTATTGTTCTCACCCTAAAGCCTTTATAGGGAAGTAGGCTACAACCTAATTCATTATCTATTTTCATACTTATATCCCGCTTTTCCTTTTACAAGCTACGCACGTATATAACAGCAGCACACAGTTTCGAGTCCATGAGACTATGCCAATTGATTGCTATGCTTTCATGCCACCCGTAAAAAAAAGTATTGACTCAGAATGCAATGACTGATCTTGCACTTTGAAGGTGTTTTTTTTTTTTTTTTTTTAAAGGAGGCCCAGCACATCTGATATTGCCTGGATCACTAAAGAAGATGAAACATGTCTCTGATTTAAAGGGAGATCAGGTGGCTGAAATCCTGGCAGTGAACACTTCAGGAAATTGTCTTAAGTCCTTCTCTAATCCTATGATCCGCCTCCACACTGAAAGCTCTGGGTTAGGGAGGAAAGAGGGGTAGTGCTGTAATTAATGTTTCAAACAAAAGGGAAAAAAAAGAAATGAAGAATTAACTGAAGAAGCAAAGAGAAGCACCTGCTTTGAAAATACATTTCAATTCCTCCCTTGTCTTCAGAAGAAAAATGCATTTGACAGCCAATAGTTTCACCACTGTTTCATTTAATAATGCATAGCGACATTTATCTAGAGAGATCAGCCTGTGCCTTGCTTCTCATTGTACATCCGCCAGCCTGCTGTCCTGTCTTATGGCTTTTTATTGTGTGCCACTGTCCTTTTGCGGGCAGCAATGGCAATGCCACTCCAAATTAAAGAGAAGATTGACAATTCTCATAATAAACGTTGGGGTCAAAGAAGGATTCCTCCTAGAGATGTTGGAATGTGGAGGCTGACATCTACAGCGTGATCCTGCGACCTTTATGATCCCACTCGTTGTTAAAATCAAAGTTTACTTCCAGCACACCAACAGCTTCATTTTTCACTTCAGCAACGCTGGCATTGTTCTTTCTGATCATCATACTTAGGGGTCTCAGCAATGCTATGAAGGCAGTACTGACATAACAAAAGTAAGGATGTCGTGGATTTTACACCGAACTTACCTCGTTCGGCTGTGATGATCGGATGTTTGCTGAGCTCCAGGTCTGTTTGGTTCAGCGCTGAATGACTCACGTGGGTTCTTTTTTTCAAAACTATGCACGCACAAAAACGCAGCAAATCCAAACAGACTGATAGCCCTGAATGTCACTAAGGTCTACTTAGATTAGGAGTGGGGAACATCAGGCCCGGGGCCGTTTAAGGCCCGCGGAATTATTTGGTCTGGCCATGGGTCCTGGCAGATCTCTAGCTCAGAAGGATCTAAGACTGGTGATCCCCCCTTTCCAGCAGACAGGAATAGCCTCTACTCAAGGCAGATGTGAGTTTGTTTTGCTGAGAAAAGGAACCTTTCCCCCCCTTGCAGAAGAATCATTAGCTATGGAGCTGCTAGGACCACCCAAGAAACTGTGTTAACCCTTTCCACCTGGGCTATGGAGAAATGTATTCCCTCTGTACTACAAGAGGGCTGGGGTGGAAATGGCGAAAATGGAGGGGTTAAAGGAGGCAGGGCCAGAATGCACTGGGGGGGGGGCAGTGTGTCCTCTTAGCTAGTGTGTCCTCATTTCATCCGTGCAGGCAGAGGTGGCAGGAGCCAGCTGTAGAATCTGGCCCTGGCCATGCAGAGCAGGAGCAACTCTGGCGTGTGGCTGGACGGCTACGCCCGGCTGGTGCAACAGACCATCCTGTGCCACCAGGTGGGCGAGTGTGCCACTAGTTGGATGCCTGCCTGCTTCCCCGCATTGGGGGGGTGTCATCTGGGGCAGCTGCCTGCTTGGGGCTTGGTTGGCTAATTTTTAAGTTGATAATTTTGTATGGCCTGCGAATGATGTTATAAATATCCAAATGGCCGTTGGTGGAAAAAAGGTTCCCCACCCCTGACTTCGATGAACACTAGGATTCTTTTTTAAAGCACGTTTATCTATGACTGATTCATTTGATTGGTGACTGATTTAACTGGCTATTTAAACGGCTGCCTGCAACAGCACATCGAGGAAGAGGGAATTAGAACTCAATCAGACTGTAGGAGAACGTTCATGCTCAGAGAGCTGATTGTGATGCCCTGCACTGTTAAATGGGAATTCAGTCATGGACTGGTCGATGGACAGTCCATCCCAAAAACTGGTACCCTGTTCACTAATGGACTACAGCACATGAGCCAAACTGGTGGGTCTTCGAGCAAAAGCACAGGATCTCAGCTCATGCTTGCCCACATACCTGCCAGTGAATGTGACAGAGACAGCAGCAATGAGGAGACAAGAGCCAGCAATAGTGCCACGTTTGTCTTTCTAAGAGTTCCTTTGGGGGCCTAGTAGCTTCTCCATTCCTGTTTGAATGCTTTGTGGCAAAGACCCTTTCCTTCATGGCACTGAGCAAAGAGGAGCCATAGCTCAAGACGGGAGCAAATTTATTTGAATCCCTCACTCCATTTCTGACGTTGCCACTTTAAAAGACCGCACATGGCTGGCCTGGGACTTGGGAGCACGGTTAGCATTCACAGTCGACAGTCCTCAGTTAGGTGGACCAATATTTGGATTCGGTGGAAAGCAGCTTCATATGTATATAGGAGAAGATGGATGGTTTTGCCCTGTTTCCCCAATGGTAGGATTCAGCTTTAGCTTCCATACCACATTGTAGCCCCTTAACTGGCTTTGTAAAATTGGGCTTTCACACCTTGGTTCCCCTGTTCCTGCTGTTTTCGAGAGCTGCTGCCTAAAAGGAGTTTGTTCTGGGTGTAAAGCCCAAGGGAGCCACAAAAATCTATTTTCATCCCTCACCTTAACAGCTGTCCTCACTGACCCCTTTGCCTGTTCGGGGACCTGAAGTCTCTCAGGATTTTAATTATACCGCAAGAATGATTCCCATCTGTGTCAGGCAGGCATTATTAGATAATGAGCAAGGTACTTAATCCACATCACTGAATAATGTGTATTGCAGAGCATACATAAAAGGGGAAATAAGGGCCTTCGTTGGTTATTCCAGCAAGCCAATGTACACACCCACACAACATCCATGCACAAAACACACCCATGCATACTCACAAACTACAATTTCATTCCCACAGTGAAATTTATGGTCACCCAAATGAATACACTGCAAATACTTTATGTCCAGCTAAACAGGGGCCATATAAAGAGAACAAGCTTAACTATAACTTACATTCAGTATACTCCCCTATATTGTTCACAATCAAATTCTGGAATAGTGAAATTAAGATGGCCTTCGGCACTGAACTAACAGAACTGAATAACTGGGATATGTATTTAAATATAGACAGAGGCAGACAGACAAACAGAGACAAGCAGGGAGGCAGAGCAATGAAATTCAGGATTCAGTATTAGCAACAAGAAAAGGCAAATTCACTGAGTTGCGAAGTATGCTACCTGGTGCTATTACCGATCTGCAAAATGCATCCGGACTGTTAAATGCAGCATCTCAACATCTCAAGGATCCAAAGTATGTTCGATAGGACCTCTCTCCCATCACACAGCAAACTCAATGTGCCTTGTAGCAAAAGGCACAGTATTCTAAACCCTCCACCCAACTACCTGCTGTAACCACAGCAGTGGAAGGCAATGATGTCACTTCTGGTACACGCTGCATCTTTGGAGATAGTGGCCTAGGCTTGCCTTCCCTACTGGTATGTCCCCCTGCACTGGCCAGCTGATCAGCAGCAGGGGGGAGGGAGGATTTGGGCAGGGGATAACTCGCCCCATGTAGGGGGCTGGCAACTCTGCTATGATAAAATTTGGCTAGTCCAGGCTATTCAGGCTGCAGCAGAAGATAACAGTACAAGGAAATCACAGGGTGGATCTAGCTATAATTTCACCTTCTCAGAGCTGTGTGCCTTTTGCAAGAAAAAGTATTTAACTCACTAAACCCAATCAGTTAAAATGTAATGCAGAATGTCTAATGTCTACAGCTGCATCGATAAAAGCCATTACACCTACAATCTTCTGACACAGAGAGATGAAGGTGAGCCCGGTACATTTCTCAGAGCCTTATTATACATCCATGATGAGCAAATGCATATGCGGAACAACAAGGGGGGAAACAGTTCCAAAATATATCATGGTGCCAAGGTCCTAGGGTCGATGCGGGGGAATAAGGAAAAAAATGAGTTAAAGTATAAAAAGACCCCTGACCTGTGAACAGCTTAGCCAGACACTGAACACGCAGTAGAATCGTGTGATCAGCACAGAAGAGATAAATCAATATGGGACAGACTCAGAACCAGCTTTGCTATTAGGCAAGAGAAGGTGGCAGATTATTAAAGGGCAGGGAAATGACTGCTATTTATACCACCATGTGGGGGAACCATTTGGACTTTCTGTCTTGTTCACTAAAATGTCTCAAATGGCATGCAAAGGCTGACAATGTGAGTTACTGGGTGATAGCTGTGCAAACAAGATAGTTGGTTGCTGTCATGGTCATAAGTAGAGCTGGAGCCTCTTGCCTGATTTGTTCCACTTTGACTCGCAATGAAATATGTGCCACTTAAAGCAAAGAACAGAGTCCCTAGGGTTGCCAGGTCCCCCCTGGCAACCTGCAGAGGATGGGGGGGTGGGGTAGGGTAGCTTGGTCCAGGTTGGGAAACTCCTGAAGATTTGGGGATGGAGCCTGGGGAGGACAGGAACCTCATGGGACCTGAGTGGAGCCCAATGCCATAGAGTCCACCATCCAAAGCGATACTTTTCTCAAGGGAACTGACCTCTGTAGACTGGAAGTGAGGTGTAATTCTGGGGGATCCCCAGTTTCCATCTGGAGGCTGTTATCCCTAAGAGTCCCCCCCCCCAAAAAAAAAAGATTCATATAAAATTTGGAAGGTTTTGATCAACATCTGTAGGATGTCAGGAGAAGCACACCCAAAAGGTTGGTATTATTTCTATGATGGGTGGGCTCTGCAAATCTGTACCAGGCTGCAATTAATCTTTCTTTTATTGTAACCACACAAACATGCACAGAGATTAAGAAGTGTGGGTGTTTTTGCTGTACACTATAGCAAATAGGAATGCAGGGAGAAAGAGCTGGTACCAGCAGTGCCAGCAGATGCTTCCTGGATAGCACAGGGTGCATGGTGATGTGCTTCAAGCTGCTCTACTCCATGCTTTAATGATTGCTCAGTGCTAGGATTGCCAACCTCCAGGTGGTGGCTGAAGATCTCCAGCTAGTTCAACTGATCTCCAGGCGACAGAAAATGTCCTCTTTGGAAATTGGACTCTATGGAATTGAAGTCCCTCCCCTCTCCAAACCCTGCCTCCTCAGGCTCCACCCCCAAAATCTCCAGGTATTTCCCAATCCGGAGCTGGCAACCCTACTCAGTGCCTCCCCACAACCTGAACCTACCTGGGCAATGAAACATTCTGGTAGGGCTCACTTTATAGTTACAGTGTGTATTGGCCATACTTCAATAACACCTACCTGTTTGCAACAACTATGACCCAGTCCTTCATCTTCCTGGATCCACTGAGAAACTAAGCCTTGATGTTTGTAGAGATCAGTGGAAAGTTTAATGTTCCAGGGTCCGTATCTTCTACAGGCAAGTTACTTCTTTCCCCCCACAAAGTGCTCTCTACTCTTCTTATTCCGTCAGAAGATCTGAGATAACCTAACTTGTGTTCACTCGGGCTACTCTGAAATACTACCTAGTATTGAAGAATGGCATGAACATTTGAAAACAAAAATCCTACAGATAGCGTTGCCAACCTTCAGGTGGGGGCTGCAGTTCTCCAGGAATTACAACTGATCTCCTCTGGAGAAAATGGCCATTTTAGAGAGTGGACATTTCAAGGGTCAAACAAACATGCAGAGATGGAATGTACGATGACAATCTACTTTCATGTGACAATATGGAAACTTTGCTTGAACTGGTTAGCCAGTTCAGGTAAAAGGGCTTGTTATTGATTAAAATGTTTTCCTGACCTCTGAACTATGCTTGGACATAGGGGAAAGGGTTGCAGAAAGGATGTTGGAATTAGTTAAAAGTTGATAACCTCTGAAATCAAAACCTGACGGCTAAAAACCATACTCTGACATCAAGACAAATAATCATATTCTGTTTCAAGTTACGGTTTACTCTCAGCTGGTTCTGACCAAAGCTAGATCTAGTTTTAAAAATGCACTTTTACACGAATGCTGAACACATTTAGAATGTTTAGCATGTATCAACTCAATATGTAAATTACAAAGGGAAATAAATAAACCAGCACAACCAGAACAAACACACACACACACACACACACACACACACACACAACTTTCTCCAAAGTAGCTCTGAACAAAATAACATACTAGAGGCAGTTTTCTTCATATTTGAAAGAGGGAGTTGAGAAAAACTTGTTCAGTGTTAAGTGATTATGGTCAAGCATATGTGCCAGCGGGGAGTAAGCTATTTTAATGAGTCTGGTAGCATGCTCTATTAAAAGTTATAGGGCATATACTACAAGCCTCCAAAATATACACTTCCATATTAGTTAAAAGCATGCAAGGAAATGTAAGAAAACATAAATCTATATATCTTAATTATGATTTACCATTTCATTCTCAAAGCACGATAGATTTTTAGCCACTTGTTAGTTTAGCTACTTGGGTACGTGTGACATTGAATTGCGGTTTGGAAGAATTTTCTACATGTCAAATTAGCAGATATGTTTCAGCTTCCATGCTGTGTGTGCGATTTGTTGTGGAATCACAACATTTAGTGGGGTTTGCTCTAATTGTGAACTCAAGAGGAGACATAATTTTGATTTTGTGATTCAGTGCCAGTTCAAACAATACGATACAAACTAATCTTTCTTACTTCTCCCTCTTTTCTTTGCAAGATAAAATAAAATACAGTATAGAATTTACTTTTCTCGTTTTTTAACCTGTCTGTCCTCTAATGAGCTCAGGGCAATATACATAGTTCTCCTTTATACCTTACATGCTCAAGGTCAATAGAGACTCTGAACCTAGTTCACAAACCTAACCTATGTACTGCACTTGCTCTCAATGTATGCTCTAAGCATAAAAAAGTAATTCAAATATTTTGGGTAACTCAACAGTGTATTTTAGGGGTTCCAATAGGGTTGCCAGGTCCCTCTTCACTACCAGCAGGAGGTTTTTGGGGTGGAGCCTGAGGAGGGTGGGTTTGGGGAGGGATTTCAATACCATAGAGTCCATTTGCCAAAGGGGCAATTTTTTCCAGGTGAACTGATCTCTATCTGCTGCCAATCAATTGTAATAGCAGGAGATCTCCAGCTAGTACCTGGAGGTTGGCAACCCTGTGTTCCAAATGCATTCCATTTTCAATTAGGGTTGTAACTCCAGGTTTATTTGGGGGTGGATTCTGGGGAGGATGTGGTTTGTGGAGGGGAGGGACCTCAGTGGGGAATAATGCCATAGAGTCCACCCTCCAAAGCAGCCATTTGTTTATGTCTGTTGTCTGGAGATCAGTTGTAATTCCAGGAGAACTAGGGTTGCCAGCTCTGGGTTGGGAAAAACCTGGAGATTTTGGGGGTGGAGACTGAGAAGGACAGGGTTTGGGGAGGGACTTCAATGCCATATAGTCCAATTGCCAAAGTGGCCATTTTCTCCAGGTGAACTGATCTCTATCGGCTGGAGATCAGTTGTAATAGCAGGAAATCTCCAGCTAGTTCCTGGAGGCTGGCAACCCTAAGGAGAACTCCAGGCCCCACCTGGAGGTGAGCAACCTACTTTCAACCTTAGATGCTCATTTTCCCTTGTGGAGGCAAAGAAAGTTTAAATTATAAGCACTAAACATCCCAAGAAGGGAAGGAGGGCATCCATACAGAATCAGAACATCACAAGGCCTGCTGCTTTGACACAATGAATGGAGTGGTGAAAGAGGGGGAAGACAATAACACTTTCAGTTTAATTATATCATGGCAATGGAAATTTCTTTAAGAAATTCACCTACAAAGCAGAAGCAATCATTATACTTTATAAGGTAATTTTCCTTATCTGACTCCCCATTATGAAATCGAATATTTCCCTGGTGGAATTCTATACCTTGTCAAATACAAGGCATGATGCCACCAAAAAATCATCTGGTTGCACACAACCAACCTGAATCCTCAGAAGCTTGGAACTGATGTTAAAAAGTTATGCTCAGTGTTGCAAGAGCATCACTAGTTATTGTGCTATTTGGTACCACAAATCATTTATCACCCAGATTTCCTTATATATACAAGAAGACCAATAGGGTTGCCAACCTCCAGGTACTAGCTGGAGATCTCCTGCTAATACAACTGATCTCCAACTGATCTCCACCTAGAGAAAATGGCCTCTTTGGGGACTGGACTCTATGGCATTGAAGTCCTTCCCCTCCTCAAACACCGCCTTCCTCAGGCTCCACCCAAAAAACCTCCAGCCAGTGGCGAAGAGGGACCTGGCAAACCTAAAGACCCAGCTTATGAATTATTATAATAGCATACTAGCCAGAGTCAAGCAGACCCCCCTGTGAGTCAATGAAAGTTAGGGTTGCCAACTTCCAGGTAGTTTGGAAATTAGCATGGGTAAAAGGTACACAAATGCACAGAGCCAGTTAGCAAAATGCAAATATTAATAGGTGCTAGAAAAGAGAGACAAACAGTGTGAAGCAAATATTCCTAACAACTGTGACTAAACAATTTACAATATATACATGGAATTAGTAATTTTACAGGCAAAAAAGTCCTCTTCTTAAATATTTCAAAGATGATCCGTTCCAATGGCATAAGTTATTCTCTAACGTTAGTATCCCATTTGGGAACTTGTGGACATTGCTGTGGCTTAATATTGAACCTTTATGGACTTTGCTAGGCTTTGGAATTACCATTGTATGGATGAGATAATGTGGGGCTAAAGAAACCAAGGTGAAACGGCCGTCCCCCATCTTTTGATCTATATAATTTTGGATCTATACCTGTTGGATTTATACCTGAGAATAACTTATGCCATTGGAACGGATCATCTTTGAAATATTTAAGAAGAGGACTTTTTTGCCTGTAAAATTACTAATTCCATGTATATATTGTAAATTGTTTAGTCACAGTTGTTAGGAATATTTGCTTCACACTGTTTGTCTCTCTTTTCTAGCACCTATTAATATTTGCATTTTGCTAACTGGCTCTGTGCATTTGTGTACCTTTTACCCCTGCTAATTTCCAAACCGCCAAGGTATAGGCACGGAGGTGTCTTTGTTTTGTTTTTGCTAATAAACTTCCAGGTAGTAGCTGGAGTTCTCCTGCTATTACAACTGATCTCCAGCCGATAATCAGTTCACCTGGAGAAAATGGCCTCTTTGGCAATCGGACTACCGGTATATGGCATTGAAGTCCCTCCCCTCCCCAAACCCTGCCCTCCTCAGGCTCCACCCCCAAAACCACCCGCTGGTAGCGAAGAGGGACCTGGCAACCCTAATGAAAGTGAAGTGTCTCTAATAACCGCAGTGTATATTTTCTCACTGTGCACCTGTACTTATGGGTTATACTCAATTTATACATATTAATGGAGTTTAACTGGAGATTGTTCAGTTGGTAAAATGGTAGGCTTCACTTAGAAATGGGATTAACAATTTCAGTATAATGCCATAGAGTTCACCCTCTGAAGCAGCCATTTTCTCCAGGGAAACTGATCTGGGTTATCTGGAGATCAATTGTAATAGTGAGGGATCCTAAGTAGCTGGCTCATTTCACTTCCTCATAGTCATGAACCCCTTGTGCACTAAAAAAAATGAATGTACCTTTTTGAGCCCATCAAACATTTGAGGCTATCTGGATTTAAAAATCAATTGTATTTTTTTAAAAAAAGATTAACAAATATTCCTTTGCATTTCCCTCAACAGACTAACCCAATCTCATCAGATCTTGGCAGCTAAGCAGGGTTGGCCCTGGTTAGCATTTGGACCACCAAGAAAGACCAGGATCTCTACGCAGAGGCAGCCAATGACAAACCACGTCTGAATGTATCTTGCCTTGAAAAATTGGCTGCAACTTGACAGCACTTTACACACACAAAAGCAACAACCACTAAACAGCACATCAGGGTGGAGTTCCATGACTGGAACTCCAGGTGTTTTATTTACAAGTGCCTGCCTTTTTCCCTACCAGAATTTATTGGGGGTGTGTGGTATTTTACCAAGGAAAGGTATTTACCAAGGACAGGAAAAGTGCAAGAAACTGATATTTGTGGCTCTACAATTTCTAATCCATATCGGTATATCAGGTTGCCATCCTCCAGGCAGGGCCTGGAGTTCTTCTGGAATTACAACTGACCTCCAGATGACAGAGCTCAGTTCCCCTGGAGGAAATGGTAGCTTCAGAGGGTGGACTCTATGGGATTACTTCCTCTCTGAGCTCCCTCCCCTCCTCAAACTCCACACTTCCTAGGCACCATCCCCAAATATCCAAATGTTTCCCAAGCAGAGTTGGCAACCCTGCCTGTATAACAGATATTGGGTTGGATACCATGGAAGATTTCTGCATGCTTAACAGTTCTTGACAAAGTTGAAACACTAAACACAAGATCCTCATGATGGCATCTTAATTTTAACTAAGATCGTAGTGGGGTTGCCAACCTCCAGTTGGAGTTAGACAATCTCCCAGAATAACAATTGATCTCCAGACTACAGAGATCGCTTCCCCTGGAGAAAACAGCTGCTATGGAGGGTGGATTTTTTTGGCATTATATTCCACTGAGGTCCCTCCCCTCCCCAGTCTTTACTCCCAAATATCCAGAAATTCCCTAACTCAAATTTGCCAAGCCTACATCATACAGAACCATAACAAGACCACTATCAGAAAATAATAGTACTTTTCACATGTTCAGTGTGTGTACATTCAATTTGTGTCTGACGTACACCACAGACTACATGAGTATGTGCACAGTGTCAGTCTCACAACCGCAGTAGTCATTCAGCACGCTTGCATCTGGATTTTTCAAGGTACCGGTCCCTGGGTACAAAACCAGAACAAGCTTGCATTCAGGCATTCATAGAAATGACTTGTACTTGCATATCACATGAATTGCTGTGTGTATAGTATAACATACGAAAAGATCTTCGAGAAATGATGCAAGTAAAAAGTCATTGTATAATAACTAAAAATTGTCAGATATACAAAAGTTGTTATGTATTCAAGTTTCTGTGCAGTATTCAAATTTTTTGACAATAACCTTTTTGGCACTTCCAAGCAGTTCTGTTTGGCTATTCGTCCCTCCGTCATTTCCCAAGAAGATTCAAAGTTCCCTTTGATTCTACTCCAGTCAATGAGTACATGCAGTTATTTGGTGGGGATGTGGGATGGGACATCTTGCCCTAGTCAGCACACATCTCCCTAAACCATCTTCCAGAAGCTTGTAAAATATGATTGTTTATGAGATATTGATGGCTAGAGGGAAACACTAAAGAGCCGAGAGTCGTAATTAGAATTTCAATGCTTTTGATCCAATAAAGATTCCATCAATGTCACAGGGAGATGAGTGGCTGTGAATCTTGGAGTCATCATGGCCCATACAAACTGATTTATATGCTTACAATGCTGGACAAATGAAGGGCAAAGAATCTATGCCAAACCATTCCAGCAAGGCAACTCCTTACTTATCCTTCGGCTGGCTGCCGAAAATGCGCAGACGCTCTGGACTCAGCTGTTTCACATTGCAGAGCCCGGCCAAATAGCTGAGGCTTCGGTCCAATCCATCTACATTTAGACAAACTGCTTCCTTATCGGCAAATCCAAAATCCTATCATGTAGGGGTCGTGTGTGTGTGTGCATCTGCTGATAAGATATATATTTTTTGCAAGAAAACAGAATCTGGGCAAATCAACAAGACTTTCTCCCTCCCCCGTCTCCCATCCCCCTTGCCAGGGCTGCTGGCAGCAATTCTAAACACCTCATTTATTCCAAATTTATAAAGGTCCTCTGTGCAGAGTGTAGAGCTTAGCTTTTGACATTTATATGTTCCTTCTCGAGAGATACCCTTGTGTACATAGAATATTTTCGTTAAAGGGTTGCAGGGATGTGACAGTTTGAAATCAGCCATGTGGTCTACCCCTCTGCTGTAAACGCTAACTAAGAAAAGTATATCCGTTCATGGCACAAGAAGACCCACTAAATCTGCTCCAAGGCATGTCGGTTTTTAAGAAAAGAGATGTCTACTGTGTCCTTTTATTGCTTAGCCATTTCCCACACTGTAATGGGAGATACTTTTCTCCCTGAGTAAAGACTGTTATTGTGTTACATACCACTTTCACAGGGGCAAGGCACTGAAATTAATTTCATCAAATGGCGAAAGTAATTTCTCAAATAAAACAACAGACTACTACAGGCAAAAATGTGTTTTACTATTTACTGGTGAACTGAACATCAACTTTTTAAAAAAAAGAAAGGGGGGAGTGAGAAGGGGTGGGAAAAGAGAGAGAGGTTGCCATTGAGCATTCTGGCCAGAAGCCAGAGGAAGACATTACAAGCATCACAGTCGGGTCCAGACCAACCCGATGCAAAGAATGTAGCTATTCTGTTCCCTTTAGCCTTACTATTTCCTTATCTGCATTATCTGCATTTGTGCTTTTAAGATAGCCCATGCCGCTTTCATTGGAATGACACTGGTGAAATGCAGCGTTGCTGAACAAGCACACAGTTGAACATAAAGGAAAGAACCTTTTACCAGGCACTAAAGAAAGAAATATAATTCCTAGATCTTTACATAAAATGGGGAGGAAAAATTTAAATTTAAAAAAATCTGTAACTGGACTCTCTGAGCAACATTCTGGAGGAATCTACTAGCCTGGACATGCCTAAATAAGCAGAGTGTGGACTTATTGTGCATATTCTGATCTGGTAAATAATACAATGGGAAAATGTTCCTAAATAGGTAAACAGCCATGTAGTATGAATATAGGACATTAATATATTTGATTGATGCTGTGTAAGCAAGTGACACCAATTTGTTTGAGACTTGGGTATATACTTCCTTCTTTCATTTTCATCAGGGTTATTATTAGTAGCATGCAGAAATTAAGCATTAATATAGAAACAGTCTACATTTAGGGAAGGGGACACAGGCTGATAAGTGCTTGTAAAGAGACACACATTAAAAAAGGGTAAAAACTAGGGTTGCCAGCTCTGGCTAGGAAAATTCCTGGAGATTTGAGAATAGGGCATGCGGAGGACAGTGCATAGGGAGGGAGGTCAGCAAAGATGTGACTGATACCTAGGGTTGCCAGGTCCCTCTTCACCATAGGCGGGAGGTGTGGGGGCAGAGCCTGAGAAGGGCGGGGTTTGGGGAGGGACTTCGATGCCATGGAGTCCAATTGCCAAAGCGACCATTTTCTCCAGGTAAACTGATCTCTGTCGGCTGGAGATCAGTTGTAATAGCAGGAGATCTCCAGCTGCTACCTGGAACTTGGCAACCCTATTGATACCATACAGTCTGCTCCCATTCAAAGCTGCCATTTTCTCCCAGGGAACTGATCTCTGTAGTCTGGAGAACAGTTGAAAACTCCAGGAGAACCCGATTAAAAAAGGCTTAAAAATATGGTTTCCAACCTCCAGAATTCTCCCAGAATGACCATTCATCTCCAGATGACAGAGATCAGTTCCCCTGGAGGCAACATCAGAGCATAGCATTACAGCCCTAGTGAGCTCACTCCCCACCCCAAACTCTGCCTTTCCCAGGCTCCACCCCCTAGTTTTAACAAAATTCCGAACCAAGAGCTTTCCCCCACCTTTGCCATGAAGTCACATCTGACTTTTGGTGACCCCTAGTAGGGTTCTCAAGGCAAAAGTCATTCAGAGGGGATTTGCCATTGACTACCTCCGCAGCATGACCCTGGTATTCCTTGGAGGTAGGGTTGCCAAGTCCCTCTTCACCACCGGTGGGAGGTTTTTGGGGCAGAGCCTGAGGTGGGCAGGGTTTAGGGAGTGGAGGGCCTTCAATGCCATAGAGTCCAATTGCCAATGCAGCTTTTTTCTCCAGGTGAACTAATCTCTATCGGCTGGAGATCAGATGTAATAGCAGGAGATCTCCAGCTAGTACCTGGAGGTTGGCAACCCTACTTGGAGGTCTTCGAAATACTCGCCAGGGTCTATCCTGCTTAACCTCTGAGATCTGACAAGATCAGGCTAGCCAGGGTCTAGCTAGGTCAGGGCAACTCAGAGCTGGCAACCCTAAAACTTGGGAAGATCCAAATGCAGTTCTCCCAGTCAATTAGTAACCTTCTGGGTCCTTGATTGGATTGGGACAGTGTGGAGGAAGAAGGTATTTAACACTTTCACATGCTTTTGCCAGTGAAAATTGTCCCTGCCCCCCAACACACTTTTTTTGCCCTGGAAAGGAATGGTGGGGGGAGCAAAGACAGATTACCTGTATTTGTCCCCTTTCAGGGCTACTAAGGGGGGTGAATCTGTATGGGGACAGGGGTTCAACTGATCCAAATTAAGGTCCCATGTGGCTGCTATTTCACCTTAAAAGCCTTTGACGAAATCCCATCATGGATCTCTCAAGGTCTGTCTATTTTGACTTAAATATGGAGTATATAAGGATGCTCCCATATAGGATGTGCATATGACCATTGAATCCTGTTAGTGCATCTAGATTGCCCTTTTAATTATAACATATACACCAGAATAGTGGCAAGAGGATGCCTACCCTCTCCTCTCTGGGGGCCCTTCCTTGAAATGCCCCAAACTGCCCAGATTTCATCCATTTTAATTTTAGCAGAAGGCCATGCTTCCAGTTCTAAATTTGCCACTGCATTCCCAATGGCCCAAAACAGTACATTTGGTTTCCCACACACACACACACAATTTTGAGGTAGGAAAGACTACTCAACCGAGGTTTTATCAACCTGGGAAGTTGTAGAAACAAATGAAAGCTTATTTTAAAATCAAGTTTTCTTTCTTTTCTGGTTTGTTTTTCAGGCACCAGAATATGTCAGGGCTTTCAAATGTGCACATGCACATGACCAAACACACATACACACATCACCTTCACAATCTTTGATTAAAGTTTTGGACTATCAGCCAATGCTCTCAGCTCTCAGTTGCTCTTGGGTTGTTCTCTTAATTCTCATCAGCCTTAGGGGAATTCAGTCCTAATTAACATGCGTTTGTTTTAAATACATCATATGCACCAATTGAAAATATCTGCATTTTAAGTATTAGAACAGAAGCCTGAAGGGAAAACAAAAATCACATAAATATGCAAGTGTATTTACTACTGGTTTGAGAGTTGCTGTAGCGCAGCAGCTTAGAGACTGGGCTATGAAGTCCCCAGTTTGAATCTTGCCTCTGCCATGAACCAACTAGGAAGCCTTAGGCAAGTTTCTCTCTCAGCTCAGTGCCCATCTAAAATATACAGGTGGTTATACTCACCTACCTTACAAGGTTGCTGTAAGGACTACAACAAAAGAATGCATGTGATACATTTTTAAAAAAAAGAGCTATACAGATATGTATGGTGTCACTGTCATCCAAAGCAAAGTTACAGCCTTATAAGTCCATGGACATCTGCTTGAGGGTGACACTTTAAGCATTATTTATGATCAGTGGCTTGGAGGTGGGGCAGAGTTGTGTGCAGCCTGGCTAGATTGCTTGAGCCATCTGGAGATATTTGCTCTGCAAATGCCTTCTGTAGGCTTGTTGGACACCAAATCACCAAGAAATTCTAAACCGCATAGATGGCTCTCTGGAAGACAGGTGGTCCCATTTTTTAAGCAGGAGGTGTTAGACCTGGTAGTTGTTCTGTACCTTCTACAGCTAAGATTTTATGATTAAATTACCATTGAAATAGATATTTCAGTCGCTCTGTTTTTCTCTCTCTCTTCAAAGACAGCCAACAGCCTACCCGTCTTTGATGTCATTAAATAAAACAGAGGGACGTCTGGGTGGGAAGCCCTGTTGTCAGTCTCCTTAGTTAATCATTGTCTGCCTTGAATCACATCCTCTATTAATTCAGTCCAGAGGACAGCACAGAGTTTCATCCACTGAAGGCCGATTTATACAGCCAGGGACCCTGTTTTCCCAGTGGACGGATGGGCATCCTTCTCATGGCATGTAGGACATACATAAGACATTCAGTTCATATGATCCCTCTTCTCCCAAAGCAGACAGATACATGCCAGATCACATGTGTATATCCTTCCTCTTGCATCAGACAGGCAAGAGGAAGGATATACACATAGCCATTCCCCACCAAGTATGCTAGATGAGTGGGCGAGCATATCAGGTCACGTTTATTTAGCACATTTTTATTTTGCCTTTCCTCCAATGAACTTTTTTTCCTCCTTCATTTCATCCTAACAATAACCCTGTGAGGTAGGTTAGGTTGAGAGGCAACAACTGGCCCCAAGTCACCCACCGAGCTTCCATGGCAGAGTAGGGATTTGAACCTGAGTCTCCCAGATACCAACCTGACACTCCATCACTCTGGCTCCCTTTTTCCACGCACAATCAGTCTCACCCTTTTAAGTAAAGGATAGTAACAGCCACGCACTGATAGGACCCTCTACCTTAAACACACACCAGCGGCACTTGCCTCTGGGTTGTTTGTAGTGTTTAATATCTAATGTGTCTCAGGACAGTGGCATTGTATTTTGGCTGAAGTCCAGAAGTGCAAGTGTGTCTTCTCACATAAGTCAAAATACACACCGCGTGAATGCCCCCCTTTGATCCAGAGGTTAAGACGGGATTATTTCCTTCACTGTGACCCACGGCTGTCCCTTTGTTTTTGCTTATGTGAATGACATACACCACCAGCTGCAGTGGGGAGTGTCACTCTTGGCACCATTAACCCATTTCTATCCTGATAAGGTCCTGAATTGAGTTTCCATTCTGGGCTCTGACCTTTTCCATCAATATATCATGTGCAAGCAGTTTACCACAGCTACTTTCAGAGACGTGCCAAGGAGATCTGAACGTACAGAAGGGCAGAAATCCCTGGATGGACAGGCCATGACATGTTTCTAGGTGTGTGTGGGGGGCAGGGGGAGGCCTGTTTTGCTCTGCCCCTAAATTGCTTGTCCCCTTTATTAAGTGGGACATTTTCCAAAAAGCTTCTGTACATAACGAGAACCGGCGTTGTGCAGCGGCTTTGAGGATCAGACTAGAAGTCGGTTCAAACCCACACTTGGCCATGAAACTCACTGAGTAGCCCTGGCCTGTCTCAGCCTAACCCACCTAACAGGGTGGTTGTGAGGATAAAATTGAAGGGAGAACACTGTGCATGCTACCCTGAGCTTCTTGGAGGAAGGGTGGCATAAAAATGTAATCGACAGACATTCTGCTTTATTCCTTAGTTGCGTCACTAAATGGGAACTGCTCCACTGATTTCTGCAAGCCAAAAAAGGGACCAGAAATAATTCTCTGTAAAGATCATCATGAATTTGCCAGGAAGTGAATATCATTTGCCAGTGGGGTATCATGGGGAAGGAGGACAACTGCTTTTAAAGTATACACAAACTCTGAAATGAGGAGTACAGAATAAATCTTTGGATATGTTTTAAAAAAACGAGCCTGAAAATATTTCATGAACTGGTTTGATGAAATGAGCCTTTGGTGTTAGTAGGAATGTAGTATATGATCTAAGGCAATGCAAATTCCTTTTGCAAATGCCCCAATGAAACATATTCCCAGCAGATCTTTGACAAGGTAACTTTGCCATCAACCTTCAAGGAGCCAGGATAACTCCAGATTTAGGTTCTAATGAAGTATAGCAATAATTGTTCAGACAATTTAATTTCTCCTGGATCGTGCAGCCATAGGATAAGGAAAGCTAGCCTTAAATTACAGGGCCGGAAATGACAGAGAATCACAAATAAAATATCCTGACACTACAAATTCCTTCGACAGGCTCAGGTCCCTGGTGAATGAGAGCTTATCAGAATCTGACTCTTTAATTATCATGACTATTTAAAGGTTATCACCCTCAATACGTTTGCAAATCATTTCCCTTTATGTTAATTTCTGTGACTGTGGTCCTTAGCCCATAAACTGTCACAGGGAATTACTCTATTAATTTATCAGTTGACTAGCTGCCCAGCGATTAATAATTATGAAGGATTCAAAAAGCCATGTCGGAATATTTGTTGTGACCTTTCGAGGATTGATGGGAGGTGGGAGGACAATCCCATAAGGTACCTAGCACCTTTCATCTCCTTCAAAGAGATTGCAAAATATGTGTGGATGGATACCCAAGCATAATGGGAGTAGGAACTCCAGGACTGGGTCCATGGTGTAATCCTTACAAGATGCAAGAAAGGAACCTGTAAAATCAGCCCAGTTGTACAATGTATTTGGATTTTAAAAGAAAGGTTCAGTAGCCCACACTGAACCAAACAGAAGTTTTCAAAATTCTGCAGTCCTCCCTGTAGAACAACCCCATTTACACCAGGCTACCTGGGAGTAAGCAATTTGATAACTGAATCCTAAATCTCAACAGGCAATTCATCTGAGTGCAGGATAACTTCATGTAACTCTACCTTCACTAGTGGGGTTTGAAATTTTCAATTGATATGCAGAAGTCAAGAATCAGCAAGGTCTGGCTTTAGAATAAAGAAGCAATGCAGATTGAACCCAATATAAAATAGACAGGGGGCCTTTAAATGGCAGATTTGGAAGCAAAGAATGTTGTCTTTCTTTTAAAATAAATAAATAAAGATTTTTACAGATTTCAGTATGGATCATTGCATTTTCTGTAATCCTTAACTTCACATGATGAATTTGTTCTAAGAGCTCACCAGAACTGTGTTTCAATTCAATTCAAAGGGCCATGTCAGGAGGAAGAATCAAAGAGAAATAAAGACTATTTGCTGTGTAAATCACCAGCAGAAGACCAAAGAACAGGAAGATCCCAACAATTTGGGCCACTGACTGAAAATAAGTTGTCCATTGTACTAGCTGAGCGGTTCATTGGACGATTGAACTGGAAGAGATTCAGAAAAAAGCTGGCATAACATTTGCCTCTAGCTTTGTAAGCAATTAGTTTTGTGATTTGGAATAAATAAAGACAAGATATAATATTGGATCTTGGATTTCCTTAAAAGAAAGCTGAAGAATGAATCTGTAGGTCACATATTGCTTGGGGGATGGAGTTGGATGCCATCAGCCTCTGCTGGCGTCGCATTCCTCAGAACAGCCACTTTGTGCCGTTTTTGTTCATTTCTTTATGTGAAGATCACAAGTTGTTTCCAAAAAAAATGTGTCTTGGACACCTTTCAGCTTTTTTTAAAAAACCCTCTGAAGAGTTATTTCTGGGCAAAGGTTGACCAAAAGGAACCATCAGCTTCTTAATGCCACCATATTACCCAGGACTAATGTGTCAAATATCATCTGCAAAATGCCAGACAAGGAATTCTCTTAATCAAAACAGCGTAGTCATGTAAGCCCTCGACTGATATTCGCAATAATTAACTAAAACATGAAATATGTATCTGGATACAAGTAAGAGACAAATTAGTATTGGAAGGCTGGGTTTAATAATCCCCTAAAAGGGACCATCTGTTAATAACAACCCTTTCCCTTGATCTCTGACGTGTATTCACAGTATAGACACAGATGGATTATTTGTTGTTGTTATTAATAGGAGCCGTCTGCTACTATAGTAAGTAACCGTACATCTTTTCTGAGTATGTATCTCAAGTAACAATTTTTCCGTATCTAATATGGGCCAGTAAAGTAAATCAACGCCCTTTGGATCAAGTGAGGGCCACTGAATAGACTGAGCTTCATTCTACCTCTTTGCCAATGCTTTAGTGAACTATAAAGTCCATTGTCTAAAATAAATTCAGTGTTCCTTTGCATTAACAACAGGATCGAGTTAACTCATGTTTGTTTGCATTTGGTGCTAAAATAGCAGATCCCAGTGGAAAACACAGCTTCTGAACGCATAAAGCAACTAGATTACAGTATCAAAAAGCCAAGCAATTCAGAATTTGGATTATTTGCTTTCTTATTTTCAATATACTCTGCAGAAGAAAAGGAGGGGGTTGAGAGAGAGACTTTCATTGATTGTATACTTCTCACAGATAGAGGTCACTAATGGACTGAATTTGAATCACTATGACTGAAACCACAAAGTTATGTGAAAGTAATCTAGTGAAAAATGAACTCACTTTGAGATTAAAAGCACAGGGTGTAGAGATGACTAAGACACTCTCCTTCACAGAAACAAACAATGTTATCTTAAGAGGAACTCTTTCCTTCATCTATAAAGCGCAGCTGAATCTAGCCTGCAGTTCTTAACCTGCTTGAACGCTCCTGGCTTGTTTTCAAACAAGTAAAAGTACGTTTTTGTTACCAGGAAAAGGGACAAAAATCAGATCAGCAAGGGCACATGGGAGATTTGCTGATCTTACTATTACCATTTACTTTCCTGATTAGGGTCTGAAACCATCCAAATGCCTTTTTTTTTTCTTCCAAAAATGGGTGGAGATGGGATTGTTGTTGGCAGATAAGACTTGTTTTATAGCAGACTCCTCAGCACACCAGGATAGTCTTGATTTATAGCAATGGCACAAATTAAATCCGAGACTGTAAATCAAATGCAGATAAAAATCACACCCTAACCTCACCCTCCCACCCTGTATATATGTACGTTCAAGAATGAGAAAATCCACAACCTAGTCTGTGTGCAATCCAGCATTTTTCTCTAAGCCCTGCACTTCTGAAAAAGTGGGGTCCAGCACCGTGACAACAGGCCTGTTTGCCAGTAAGCCAGGGTCACAATGGCTAGATCTACTTGTCGGCAGTCCTCGGCCTGTACTTTCCTAATTTTTGTAACAGTTTCCCTACCGCCTGAAAAGAACCAGATCAGCTTTGAAATAAGATCAAGTTTGAGAGGTATGTATGTGCGCATAATTCCGTGTCCCCACAGAGGGCCTGAAGGAATTGCCCGTGCCCTGGGGAGGAGATTGTGAGAACTTGTTGAGAGATCTGCTTCAGTTCATAGAGGGGGACAGCAAGGGACCTGGGAAATTGACAAGGAGGCAGGACAAGTGACATTATCCTGGATAGAAATGATTGGGGGGGGGAGAGATCTCACTCCCCAGCACTGGAAACCAAGCAGATGGGTGAAGGGTGATGGTCATCATAAGGCAAACATAGCTTATGTCCCCTAATCCTATCAGGTCAAAGCAGAAAGGGCTAGTTGCACAAGAAACCCTTCCCTCTGTGCGGACTTCATTTGGATCAGTTACAGCAATTTTAGGAAGGAAATGAAATCACAGTCATCTCAGAAGGCCTATTTTCCAGTTTTGTCCCTAGATGTATGGCCACCACTGACGACCACAGCATAAACCCCACACTGGGCCTTTTCTTTAAAGACACATCAAGCCTTTAAGAGACACATCAAGCCTTTGGGAGGTTTCGTGAAAATGATCCCTCAAGCGGGCGCCTGCTTCATACACCTTCCCTTCAGGGCCTGGGCTTTCGGACTTTCCCCCCTTCAATTCAGGATGGATTTGCAAGTGTCTTCAAAGAAGACATTTCCACCAGCCACACACACCAGAGTGACTGAACCTGTGAAGGAACTCCATGAGAGTCCTGTCTAAGTGAAGGCTGTGAGGATTGATTTGATTACTTTGTAAGCACTGAGTAGTTAAGAGGCAGTAAAACAACCTGACTGTTCTGGTGTGTGTGTATTTACACACTTCTTTATTTGACCCCCCTCCCCCTTCTCCCTCTGCCTCTCTTCTTCCTTTCTTGTCCTTCTAAATTGAGTCTTTCATACATTGGGGTGGGGGTGGATCCAGCGACTGGAGAAATCTAATCGGCACTTTCTACGGGCAAGCACAGGCTTTTGCATGGATTTGTGCCTTCAACTTTATTAGCTTATTGTAAGCTTTAAAACAGATTTCCTCCATTAAAATTAATTAAAAGCGCCTGTTGACTGACTCCCGTTCCAAAGAAGAAGGTTGATAGCCTATCTCAGAGTCTGCAGCTTTTCTTTTCTTTTTTACAAAGGTATGTTTCATCACACACTCTAGAGAGCTATTTTAGCTGTTTTGGTCCATCCACCCACCCCACACACACTTCCTTCCTCTTGCTTCGCCTGGAGTCATCATTTGTCCGACCAGCCTATATGAAAGGAGGCTGCTGTCCATTGGATAGACTGGAAATACAATTTCTTCCTCCATCTGAGCCCCCCCCCCTCCCAACCATCAAATCTGCTTTTATGGAGCCATCGATGGGAATCTGATGAATGCCGAGGCAATTTGCAGTTGCCACCCTGCATCCCCTCCATTTGAATTTCATAACGCTTGTCAGCACTGACTAAGCGGCTGTCTGTTCCTAGCCTGCCTTATCTTTTTAAGTTCTCCTTTCCAAAGAAGATCTTTTCCTATTTCACTCCCCCCCCCTCCCACAGTCCTCTTCCAGATGTATAACAGCGGCTCCTGACGCTAGGAAGGGGAGCGCCTGTATCTGCTTGCCTCAATTGGAGCTGGGAAACTGTGGGAGGATGCATTCAGAAGCACTAAGGAGCAACTGGCGAACGACGTCGAAACTAAAAAGCTAGATTTTTACCTGGAATGTTTCCCCCCCCTCCTCCTCATATTCACACACACAAACTGAAATCTACTGAAATCTACACATGTGTGTAGATCTACACATCGGTGTAGAAGGGCCACCCCCCCACTTGTCACACGCAGCCATGGACAAATTTCCCTGCGGTCATGCCTGCATGGATGTCACGGTCACGCGCGCGCCCGTTCACACGCGCACGCCCACACACGGATGAGGCCGAGAGCCATCTCTCGGGTCTCGTTCATCCATCCGATCTCAATTGGCCGGCTAACTTTCTTGCTCTCCGGAGAGAGGCGGGGGGGGGGGAGGATGGAAGAGAGGACCGGTTCTGAACTGGGGAAGGGGGGGGGAGATCCAGAGGGGAGACCCGACGGCCCGGTGGTACCTGCAGGCTCCGCCAGTCGCCCTCCTCCGGCACGGCTCGTAATCCTCCCGGCGCCTTCGCCCCCCCCCCCCCAGCGGACCAAACTTTGGCCGCCGCAGCGTCGCCTCCTGCCCGGCGGGCGATCTCCAGCGGGGGCCCAAGCGCCGCCGGGCTGCCAGCCGCCTCCCCGCCGCGGGCTCCTCGTCCGCTTCCCCTCCGGCGGGTGGTGGCGGCGCTCGCTCGCTCGCTCCTGCCGCCTCCTCTGCGGAGCGCCCCCGTCCCTTTCTTTCGCCTTCCTCTCTTACGAGGCAGCGGCATCGTCCTCCCCCGGGCTCCTCCGACGCGCGGCCCGGAGCTCCGGCATCCCCGACGAGCCCCTGCCCCGTCCCTCCGGTTCCACCTCCCGGGGAGAAGCTTGGAGGCGCGCGGGGGGGGGGGGGGAAGGAGATCTCGGTCCCGGGAGATCCGGAGAGCAATCAGACGGGGAGGGGGAAAGGCGGCCCGGCGGCTCCCCGGCGAACCCCGAGCGGCCTCAGCCCGTGCAGACGTGCAGGCGTGCGCGCGTGTACACCCCGACGAGCGCCCGGGAGAGTGAGCGAGCGAGCGCGCGTGGGGGCGGGCATGCCTCCTCCTCCTCCTCCTCCTCCTCCTCCTCCTCTTCCCTCCCCCGCTCCGAGCCCAGCGCCTGCCTCCAGCCGGGGCTCCGGAGGTTGCTCTCCGCAGTAACGAGGGCTCCAATCGGACTGTGCCCCGCTAATGGAAGCCGTGCCTTTTTTTCTCTCTCTCCCCCCCCCTTTTTCCTTGCCTGACACCCCAGGGAGATGTTTACTGTAATGAATTCACTTGATAGCCATCTCCCCCCCCCCTTTCTCGGCTGCGGAGTCCCT
Source organism: Euleptes europaea (assembly GCF_029931775.1). NCBI lineage: Eukaryota > Metazoa > Chordata > Lepidosauria > Squamata > Sphaerodactylidae > Euleptes > Euleptes europaea. The sequence goes on from NC_079317.1 coordinate 29,016,047, forward strand.
CCCACATTTCGAGTTTCAAGAATGCTTGGAAGGCAGGGCTGCAACCTGAACGCTTTCCAAGAGGCAAAAGTAGGGCTGGAGGGTTTCCCCCCCCCTTCCCCTTTAAAAAAAAAACAACCCTTTAGCCCACCCTTCACCGAAAAGATCTCCGCCAAAGCGGCGCGTCTGCCTGGAGGATCAGCTCCCCACCCACCCCTTATTTTTTTTGGGGGGGGGAACGCATCTATCAGACGGAATACGGGAAAGAGCGGACCGACTGGAAAGCGGGGATCTCCGGAACGCGCCTCCGCTAAACTCTGCCTTGGGCGGGCGCGTGTTGCCATTAGCGGCTTGAATTGTCCCAATTCAAAGCTTACCCGACGGCCAGGAAAGCCGGACGCCCCCCCCCCCACGGGTCCCAAGGCGGCAGCTGGGCCGGTGGGGTCTTTTGGGGCCGGAGCCTGGCTGGACGGCTCCTTCCACAGGCGGAGGATACGAAAGGAAGAAACTTCCTTGACTGTGATAAAGTAAATGAATGGTCGTTATTAAGAAAGGGGGGGGGAGAGAAAGAAAGAGAGAGGCTCTTCACCCAGGCGGCGTGTGAATGCAACCTATGCTGCGCGTTGTGTGTTTTTTTTTTTTTAATGAACTTTTTAATCTGGGAAAATCAAATCAATAAATATATCCGCAGATTTCCCCCCGGAGAAGGGCGAGAGCTGTTTTCTCTTATCCTGACTTTTCTACGCTGCTGCAGAAACCCAAGAGTCTTTATCGCCACATGTCTTCCTGCCACAGATATAAATAAATACCCCCCTCCCGTGCATTTGGCATAAACCAGAAAGCCATTTTTTTTTTAAAAAAAGGAAAGAAAAAGAAAGTCAAGGGCTCGGGAATGGGATGGGACTCTCCGCATGTTTTGATAGGTCTACAATAAATGGGCAGCATTATATTCCATGAATGCTGCTACAGTACAAAGGAAAGAGGAGAGGTTGTATCTGCTAGATGTTGCTGGTTAAAATATACATTAACCAGACAGCATGTTTTACATTATTTTTAGCGCCAGGGGTGGAAGAAAATTGGTAAAACTGATCAATGCCATGTGTCCAATAGAAGGATTGGGGGAGATTTTTTTTTTAAGCATTTGAAATCCCGTGAGTGTTTTCTTTTTTCCTCTTTCACGCGGACTTGTATTTTATTACCGCCTAGAGTTCAAAAGCGGAGTCAACTTGACACGGATGTCTCGATTCTATTCTAAATTTGTTGAAAGGTCAGCTCCCAGGGCTTTCACACGTGCGTTTTCACCAGCTCGGTGAAAGTGGTCGGTTAGCACAGTTTCAGACGTTCAGATGTCAACCACAAACGCAGCGCACCCAAGTGAAGCACACGCGCCTGAGCGAGCCAGGCCTAAACCATTCGACTTTCTATATAGGGAAAGTGCCTTGCCGGCGCTATGCCGGCGGGCAGAATCCCTCCTTCCTCTCCGTCCACACGTATCATTAAATCCTTGTCTTTTCCTCTTGGCCAACTGGATTTCCGCGTTCACTGCAATGCATTGAGGGGGACAAAGCGGTAGGTTTCTAATAAGGCCTAAAAGACCCCCAAAGCCAACCCAGCATCACCAAAGAAAAGCAATACGGCAAGAGGCAGTGGATACCAAGGGAAGGCCTGACCATCCTTGCCAAGGGCTCCAAACAGTGGATAGGCAGAGCCTAGATTTGGAAATGGAAACAGCTCAAAGCACACGAGTAACTGCATTCAGGATAGATGGACTCACATTCTAGCTGTAGTAGAAAAGAGCAAGAGTCCAGTAGCACCTTAAAGACTAACACAAATATTTTCTGGCAGGGTATGAGCTTTCGTGAGCCACAGCTCACTTCTTCAGATCTGTAGTAGAAAAGAGCAAGGGTCCAGTAGCACCTTAAAGACTAACACAAATATTTTCTGGCAGGGTATGAGCTTTCGTGAGCCACAGCTCACTTCTTCAGATCTGCAGTAGAAAAGAGCAAGAGTCCAGTAGCACCTTAAAGACTAACACAAATATTTTCTGGCAGGGTATGAGCTTTCGTGAGCCTCATCTCACTTCTTCAGATCTGAAGAAGTGAGCTGTGGCTCACGAAAGCTCATACCCTGCCAGAAAATATTTGCGTTAGTCTTTAAGGTGCTACTGGCCTCTTGCTCTTTTCTGCTACTGCAGACAGACTAACACGGCTACCCACTGTGAATTAGTCACATTCTAGCTGTATCTGAAGAAGTGAGCTGTGACTCAAGAAAGCTCATACCCTGCCAGAAATCTTTAAGGCGCTGCTAGACTCTTGCTCTTTTCTACTGCATTTCCACGGGCACGCTTTTCACCCAACCACCCCATTGCCCATATCTGAACTCGGGTTGGTAGGGAGGTGCCTGGCCCTCGCCTCCGCACTCGCGGGGCAGCGGCGGCTGCAAGCGCCTAATCCTGGCCTGCTTCGCTCCCGGACCACCCCACGCCACCGATTCCACCCCCCACGAGGGCCCTCGACGTCACCCCTGTTCTGACCCCGAAGGGAAAAGCTAGGGGAAGGTCCGGCGAAGCGAGCCCAGCCAGGCCTGGAACGGAAGCGCCGTCAAGTCGGAGGGAGCTGGCGCGCACGGCTGGCACCGAGATCAAAAAAAGAGCAACAGCAACATGGCAAGGATCGCCAAAGCACCGGAGGGAAGGGGAGCGGAGCCGTTATCCGGGTGGTTTCCTAGGTACCTCGGAAGAATTAAGGAAACGGCCCGGCGCGAATGGGTTAAAACAGCCCTTTTTAATCAGAAAGCGCGCTAGCACCCCTTTGCTATGGAGGGGTGGGGGGGAGGAGAGGCATTCACAGGGCAATGAATGACTGATGGGGGGATAAAGAGGGGGCTTTGTTTTCTTTAATAATATATTTGGATTAAAGGGGGGGGGGTAAAGGAGTTGATTCCATAAAAGATACTGGATTTCTCCAGTTAATTGATTCTGGGTGCTTTTTGTGGAGGGGGGGGGGGTTTAGAGAGGCAGCTTCGCCTGCAATACTTCCCTGGGAGTAAGCCCCACTGAATACATCTGAGCAGACCTGTTTAGGCTCGCTCCCTTCTTTTCCAGTATATAGCGACCTTCTCCCTGCATCTCGAGCCCCTCCGGGCCAGGGAGTGAGCCTCGTGGCACTCGAGAGAGCTTTACTCCCGAGTAGCCGTGCCCAAATTAAAGCCGGGCGACAAACAGGTGGAACGGGTGAGCGACTCCGATCTCGGGCTGCCCGGCAGCGGTGCGCGCAAGGGGGACCCTTCTCTTCGGCGCGGATCCCGTTCCACGTGGATAAGTGGGGGGGGGGGGGGGCGGGGAGCGACTGACAACAGGCGCGCCTAAACCTGCTCGATGGGAAACCCCGCAGTAGACACCTGAGCTGACGCCGCCAAGCCGAATCTGCCCGCCAGGACTCTGGCCAAAGCGGCTTCGGGATCGCAGGCTACTTTCTCCCAGACAGCCTGGAGAGTTTCCCCAGGGTCCCCTTCGCCCGTTTTACAGTCACACAGAACCGAACCTGCACGCATCTGGTCCCCCCCCCCTTTGCAACTTAATACTGAGAGACAGAAATGCCCCCGTTCTCCCCCCCCCCACCCTGCACACAATTCTCCCCCCCTTTTAAACAGATGGTGAAGGGAAGCATCTGCAGACGAAGCCGTTTTTACCTGATGAGGCAGCCCTCGCTCTTCTTCCTTTGGATCTCACCCAAACCCCACTGGGTCAGGAAGGTGGAGAGGGAAGCTGCCCGATTCCTGCATTGTACTGATTTAAGGATCGCCGCCGAGACCTGGCTTTGTTCCATCGCTGGCGAGCGCCCCGGTCCTCCTCATAATCCCCACCTTCCGCCAACGATAGGATTCTCTCCCGGAGGGCGAGCGGGCGGGCGAGCCAGGGGGGTCTTCCGGAGCCTCTGTCCAGCCGGTCATTCAACCCAGACGCGCCAAGAGCGGAGGTGGTTTCCAAAGCCTCTTTTGTTTGGGGGGGTGCGCAGGGAATCAAACCTCTCTCTCCCCCCCCCCCCCCAAAGATCCCGAACGGCGAAGGGGCCGAGTCAGTGCAAGGCACGGCCCGCAGACCCCGAGGTTCCCATCTCCCCAAAGCTGTTGGATTTCAACTGGGGGGGCTGCGGCGGCAGCGCGCAGCGTCGCCCGCCTTGAACAGCGCCTTCCTCGAAACTCTACCGTCTAGCAAAAAAAAAAGGGGGGGAGAGAAGAAGAAAAAAAAGCGGGAGGCAGCTTAACCCTTTGTGGGCGGGCCTCCGGGAAGAGGCGAGCGGCGCCGTCCCTTCCTGCTGCCCGGGGAGAGGTTTATGTTCTGGCTGGGGTTCGCTTTGCAACGCTCTTTGCCTTGGGTTTGGTTGGGAATGAATGAATGAACCAGCCGCCGGCCTGCAAAGGGAGGGAGGGAGGGAGGGAGGGACGAGAGTAATTCTGATTATACCAAGTAGATTATATAATTGATATTCTTTTGTTTGTTCTTTTGTATTTTTTATTATTACTGTATTTGTTGTTTTGTTTTATGTGTTTATGTTAGATAATATATATATATATATATATATATATATATATATATATATATATATATATATATATATATATATATATATATATATATATATATATATATTTAAAAGAGAGAGTGCTGAGTTTGGGATTCTCCCAGACTGAAAACTGTTTGGAAAGAAGGGCGAATTGACCTCCTTGGAGCTGGAGGGGCGTGTGGAAGTCTTTCGCATGCTTCTGCAGTCTTTTCTCAGCCAGCCCCCCCCCCCCCTTCCCCAATGCACTCCGCTTGCGACTCTCGACTTTCGGCTTCAGGTCCGCCAGTGGAGAACCATGACGGGGATCGGGGGCGTGTGCGCGACACCTTTGGGGAGGTTATTTCAGGGTAGCGCAGGCAAGGGCGTCGCCCCTGTCGCTCCCTCTTTTCCACGCGGAGCTTCACTCTAGCCCTGCTTCGCTCTTCCTTGCTTCGCTCTCTCTCCAAGAGGCCCGGTCCTCTTAGGATCTGAAAGACTTTAGGGTCCTCCTTCTCTCACTTTCGGAGACCAGGGTTAGCGCGGGAGACCGTCGGGCCGAAGGGGTGGCAAGCTCTCGGGGGCACACGGAGAAGGGGGTCAACCCCCCAAGGAGCTCTGCAAACCCCATGCCAATGTCTGCCACCGAGTCCTAACCATAAGGAGTTAAAAGGGTCTGGGTGGGGAGGACCCGGGACGTCATCCCCTCTAGGCGGCTGGCTGCGGCTGGGGTCTTCCACCAGTCTTCCCAGATCAAAGCCCAGCGCGATTTCCTATAGGGAAGAAAACCTACTGGGGCGGAGCCAATCGGCGTTTCTTTTTGTGCGTGTGGGTGGTTTCGCGTGAAACCTTCCCTCGTTGCTGCTTTCTCGATTTCCAAACCGACCTCGAGAATAAAACACTGTCAATTGGCCATTTGCGCACGGGAGGCTTCTCCTTGGGTTTGCCGCTTTCTAGATGCACATTTTCCCCATCTGAATTCTCAGAACTCTGCAGGGGGGCTTCTTTATGAGTTTGAAGCATTTGATGGGGGGGGGGGATGCGCATCTACCGAGCAGCAAATCCAAGGTGAAACCTCCCATGCATAAGTGGTCAATATCTGTAGGGCGCCAGAGACATCGCCGGGAGAGAAAGCAAGCAAGCCCCCACAGCGGTGCATAAAAAGCACAGGAGCCGGACTGCCTGCAGGGTTTGCATTCTCTCGCCTTGCAAATCCTCGGGTTTAGTGAAGGTGGCAGTAGAGCATCGGAGTAGGCCCTTCGGAGACGCGTGAAGCAGGGAGCGAAGCGAAGGAGGGGGAAAAAAACCCTGACAAGTAGGAACACAGCGGCATTTAACCGCCTACCCCAAACTCCCACCCCCCTCTTCCCCCTTCGTTTAGGTTGATTTATTTTTTCCTCCTCTGAATTATTAATCTCGGCTATAGTGTGATTACTTAGCTCTTAAACACTGCCTTTTTGAACAGAAGAAGCTGCAGCGCAGTGTGTGTGTTTTTTTTTTTAAAAAAAATTGTTATAAAAATGGGTTTTCCCTCCTTGCAAAGGAAGCCTGCTTGAAAAGGGTACATGGAAGCGCATAACACTGAGCAGATAAACCTACCCTGTTTTCAGAAGTGGGTGGTTTACAAAGCCTGCTCTTAATGATAGAGAAGAAGAACTTGCCATGGAGACTCAACCAGAGACTCATGATGGTTCCAGCTATGAGATGAGCAGAAGTGGTCTGCCATTGCCTTCTGGGATGTAATCCTTTCCCTTTGCTCATTTTTGGGTGGAAAGGATAGATAAATAGCTCTGTAGCTTCTGCCTTTGAGGATAATGATGTTTCAGGACAGTGGTCCACTCTTAGAGCACCTGCCCTGTCTGTAGGAAATTTCAGGTTCAATTCCAAGAGTGCTTTCGCACATGCGGAATAATGCACTTTCAATCCACTTTCAATGCACTTTGCAGCTGGATTTAACTGTGACCTTTCACCCCTGCCGACTGCTTTGGGGCTTCCTTTTGATGCATGCCTTTTCCGCCTGTCAGAGGTTGCCTCACTCTCCCTGCGTGTTTTGCCTGCATTTTCCAGAATCTGGCTAAAACAGCATGTGGAAAACATGGGTAAAATGTGCAGGGAGAGCGAAGCGACCTCTGACAGGTGGGAAAAGCATGCATAATCAAAAGGAAGCCCCAAAGCAGTCGGCAGGGGTGACCTCGGGGACACGTCCCTGCATAAAAGGCCTGGGTGAAAAGCAAAATCCACGTGCAAACTGTCATTAAAGGACTCGTGCCCATCAGATGAGACAAATGCTGACTCTGATAAAGGCTCTGATTTAGTATATAAGGTAGCTTCGTGGTTATGTGTCTGCACATAAATAAATAAATTCCCCAAAGTACTCCCGTGGTTTTCTTTCTGTAATGGTTAAAAAAAACCTAAAGCACCTGGGGAATAAAATAACTCCTCCCCAATCTGACTTTGACAGGGGATGATTTTTGTATTATTTTTTTACTCAGACAATGTAATGTGTTGAAGATACTGGAAAATAAAACATAAAAAAAAATCCTGAAGCTTTTGTTTAGAAAACACTGATCCAGGGAAGCATTGTTCAGTATTCAGGGGAGACACGGGGAGACACAACCTTTCCCTTGTTCTACAGAAAAAATGACATGGTACTATCCCATAGAACTGGATTATTCAATATGCGGGCAAGAATCTACTTAGAAAACATGCTATCCCATATGAACGTATTTATGCAGACTTTGGGTGTTTGAAACAGGCTCTAGGTGTTGTAAAACATAGGGACCTCTGCCACCATAAACAGATTTGTGTGTGTGTTGTGGGGGGGGGGGACATTTTACTACCCCAAAATACATGAGAATCAGGCTTGGGGTAGTGAATACCCCTGTTCTGATACAATGTGTGTACATTTTTTTTGTAGAACTGACAAGTATTAAAGCTGTAGTTCTTTGTGTACTGACTTGGAAGTAAGTCTAATTGGGTTCCAAAGGGAGTAACCAAATAACCCTGCCAAGAATTGGTCTGCCAAGGGTTTATCTACAGTACAATCCTAAGGAGAGTTACTCCAGTCTAAACCCATTAATTTCAACGGGTTTAGACTAGAGTAACTCTGTATAGGATTGCACTGCTATACACACACACACACACTCCTTAACTGTATCTTTGCCCTTTCCTCTCAATGCTATATACATTTTATGTGGAATTTAGGATCACTGCATTCCATGCAGCTGACTCCTAGCAGCCTACATGAGATATCCTGCAAGTCTCTGTTCCAAGATAATAGTTTCAGACCAAAAGCACAAAAAAAAAAAAAAAAAAAAAGCATTGTGAAACGCTATAAAGTTGAAATATGACTGTAAATCACTCGGATGAAATTATTATGGAACAGTATTAATACTTTTTTTTAAAAATTACTTGAGCAAAATGAGTAATATTTATCTTTCCATAATGTATGCACACTATAGGATTTGGTTTTGGGGCACAGAATTCAGATGTCCTTGCAACTGAAAACAGAGCTCTGGAAATATCAGCTGGCGCCCATAAGATAAAGTGTGGTGGCTGTAATGCCACTGGGGAAGATACGGATAGTGTGCGCGCGCACACACAAACATATACATGAAACTGCCTTATAGTGAGTCAGATCATTGTGCTCTCAGCACTATTTCATATCAGGAAAACAGTGCAGAAGGAGAGGCTGAAGCCCCTTCTTCCCCTGTACTACAGTGAGAATCTGAATCAGGGCCCCACACACATAGGAAATTAGTCCCCTCACACTTGACCATCTGTCTGTGACTCAAAGGTAAAGGTAAAAGTCCCCTGTGCAAGCACCGGGTCATTCCTGACCCATGGGGTGACGTCACATCCCGACGTTTACTAGGCAGACTTCGTTTAACAGGGTGGTTTGCCAGTGCCTTCCCCAGTCATCTTCCCTTTACCCCCAGCAAGCTGGGTACTCATTTTACCGACCTCAGAAGGATGGAAGGCTGAGTCAACCTTGAGCCGGCTACCTGAAACCGACTTCCGTCAGGATCAAACTTAGGCCGTGAGCAGAGCTTTTGACTGCAGTACTGCAGCTTATCACTCTGCGCCACAATGGTAAAAAATCAGAACATGTAGTTTAGGCCTTCAAGTGATCTCTGTGCCTTAACAGGGGAACAAAAGTAAAAGAGAAATGATGGGATTTCTCTTGAGGCAGGAAATAATGCCCTCTTGAAGTCAATTAGTCTTTCCTTTTCACTGAAATGATTTCAGATCCACAACAATAACCAAGTTATTCATATAGACTCCTTGAAACATAGAAAGTATTGTACAGTCAGATTCTTCTCTTCCTTGAAACATCCCTGTAATTTATGAGCATGTATTTACAATTTCTATTCAGAGGGATTTCTTAGTAAGCACACATAGGACGATTGATCTTCAGATCAGATATTTAGCACCAGATGCTACAGCAGAGAAGGGTAACTCCTCATTCCAGTCTGGAAAATCAATTTATTAAGTTGCTTTCCTGTCCCATTTTGACAAATAAAATTTGTGAACTTTGTAGATTTTTGTTTTGTTTTGTTACTGGGGCCGAAATTCCTTTTTTTAAAAGTCAAGATAGAATAATGAAAATGTATGTGTTATTTTATACCATATATCTAATTTATAACCTGGACCCTGAACGTGGATCAAAACACATGTACAGTGGGGACTAGGGCTGTTGAAAAAAAAATCAGGAAAGTTCGGCTTTGGCAAAATTCGGCCCTTTTAAATTCAAGCCGTGCCAAAGTCCGAACTCCCCCGCTTTGGATCCCCGTAATTCGGGCGAGATCCGGAGTTTGGGGGGAAATTGCCCCCCCCGCGAGCCTTCATGGGGCTTCCATGAAGGCGCACGGGGGGCTCTTTAAACAGCTGTTAGGCGCAGATCTGTTTAAAGGGCCCCCCGCACGCCTTCAGCGAAGCCCCGTGAAGGCGCGCGGGGGGGGGGGGAGAGTCGAACCCTGAATTTGCTGAATTTATTTCCCGAACACCCCGAAGTCGGGGAATTCGGCTCCCCCCGTTTCCCACCTTTTTGGAATTCGGTTCGTCCCGAACCGGAAACCGCCGAATCGGGGCAAATTCGGTGATTTTTCGGTACGGAACGAACCGAATCGACGGCCCTAGTGGGGACAGATATGGAAAGGGGAGATGCTGATCTGAAAAGTGGCAAATACAACCTAAACCTTGTATAGATGACATATTTGTGGACAGAGACGGAACAGGAATGTGTGAAATGGTTCTGTCTGTTCACAACTGCATGTGATGCCCCCTCACATATATTTGTATACTTGAGTGCTAGCAACAAGATGAACAGGCTCCCATATTTCACAGTTCAAAAATGGATGATTGATTGTAATCAGCACAAACGTTTATTATCTCCCCCCCACCTTTTTTTGCCGTCAAGTCACATCTGACACATGGCCATCTCAAGTGGGGTTTTCAAGGCAAGAGATGTTCAGAGGTGGTTTGCCATTGCCTGCCTCCACGTCATGACCCTGGTATTCCTTGGAGGTGTCCCATCCAAATACTTGCTGGGGTCGACTCTACTTAGCTTCTGAGATCTAACGAGATCAGGCTAGCCTGGGCTATCCAGGTCAGGGCACGTTCAAATGCCAATGGACATTTTAGTATCTCTGAATTATTAGCAGCAGAAATGTATACACTTAATAAAAGGGTTTTCGCTTTTTTTTACAACTGCTTTTACCTACCTACAATTACAGTCTTTCTTTCCATATCCCTTCCTCCTTTGACAGAGTTCCTCCAATATAGAGTTAATACAGTCTAAACCCATTGAAATCAAGGGGATTAGACTGAAGTAACTTCATACAGGCTTGCACTGTCAATCACCCAGCCATGCTCTGAGTCATAGCATTTATCTATCACGATAGGTGTGCCTACTCATTCTGCTTGCCAGCTCCGTAGCTCACTGCACTGGGGATAATTAATGATAGCTTAAATAATAAACAAGCAGTTCTGCCTCCTGCCAAAAGACTTGAAGCAATACCGGAGGAAACAACAGCCAGAGCAATCATCCTTCTTTTTTTCTTTTTTTCTTTTTGCAAACTGTAGCCAACATTAGATGTATAACAAACATCATGCCCCCCCTTTCTCCCCATTGGGGACCCAAACCAGCTTACATTGTCCGCCTCGCCTCTGTTTTATCCTCACAACAATCCTGTGAGGTAGGTCTGTCTGCAAGTGTGTGACTGGCCCAAGGTCAGCCAGCCAACTTCAGCTGCAGCATAGGGATTCCTTCCAACCTGGATCATCATGATCCTCGTCCAGGATTCTAAGCACTACACTGGATTTGTTAGCTCAGTAAGGTTCTTAAATCCCCTTTGTTTTACAACTGAGGGGATGTTTTCTACCTTCCCTGTCTGTGCTGCCTGCTGTTCCTGGCTTCCTATGAGTAAACCTTTTTTTCCATTGCAAATACCAGAGGGATGTTTGGGAGCAAATACCAGAGGGAATTTTTTGGCACTGCAAGTTCCTCGTGATCTACACTGGTGGCCAATCTTGGGACTCCTAGCTTCATTTTCTGACATTATGTTATCCACAAAGAACCTTAGCTTTCATTGCAAATAGCATGAGGGTTTCTTGAGATAACATGGGCCAGTGTGTTCTGATTCCGTTCAATTTTAGGACTGCAACTGCTACCATCATGAACACACGAACACAGGAAGCTGCTTGAATCAGACGGTTGGTCCATCAAGGTCAATATTGTCTATTATGACTGTCAGCAGCTCTCCAGGGTCACAAGTAAAGTCTTTCACATCCCCTGCTACCTGATCCTTTTAACTGGAGATGCCAGGGATTGAACCTGGGACCTTCTGCCACTAAGCCATGGCCGCTCCTGAAGCTACTGGCCAATTCTCAAATGCCTACCTTTATTTTCTGACTAATTATGCTTGCCACAAACAAAAAATCTACTCTTCCATTGCAAATAGCACGGGGCTGCAGGGTTTCTAAAGATAACATGGATTTGATTGCCAACACGTAATGCCTGGAGAGCTCCAGAAATTATATCTGATCTCCAGGCTGCAGAGATCAATTCCCCTGAGGAAAATGGTTGGTTTGGCAGGTGAAATCTATGGTATTATGGAAGGACCACTGATGTCCCCAGACTCTGCCCTCCCCAGGCACCACAGCCAAATTTCCAGAAATTTCCCAACCCTAGCTGGAATGTTCCAATTCCCTTCATTTTTAACAGTGCAAGTCCCAACATCATCCTGTAGCTGGTGGCCAAGGTTGTGACTCGTAGCTTTATTTTCTGACGAATTATGTCTGCTGAGCTTCCTTTGCAAATAACATTGGGGGCTTCCAGAGATAACCTAGGCCAAAAGGTCCTGATTCCCTTCATTTTTGACACTGCAATTCCCAAGGCTGCTTTAGAGGGTGGACACTAAGGTAGCAGTTTGCTGCGGTTCCACCCCTCCCCAAACCACACATGCCTCTCTGCTGATAACAACCCCCCCCCCAGAATAAGCCATCTATAGGGAAGGTTGGGGTCTCTACATACTGGGGTGGGAGGTTCACAGGGAGGGTTGCCAGGTCCCTCTTTGCCACTGGTGAGAGGTTTTTGGGGTGGAGCTTGAGGAGGGAGGAACTTCAATGTCATAGAGTCCAATTGCCAAAGCAGCCAACTGATCTATTGGCTGCAGATCAGGTGTAATAGCAGGAGATCTCCAGCAAGTGGCTTGAGGCAACCCTATTCACAGGTAGGAAGGACAAATTAACCAAAATAAAGAGGAGGAAGATGAAAATGGCCTGATGAGGACTGAATGCACTTCAGTTTACATGGAGAGTCAAAGGGGGAAAAGAAATTGGGAAGGGAAAATCATTCTTTTCAAGCCCATGAGAATTTACAGTATTTTGTAGGGTAGGGTTCCCAGGTCTCTCTTCGCCACCCGCGGGAGATTTGGGGGGCGAAGCCTGAGGAGGGCAGGGTTTGGGGAGGGACCTCAGTGCCATAGAGTCCAATTGTCAAAGTGGCCATTTTCTCCAGGTAAACTGATCTCTATCAGCTGGAAATCAGTTGTAATAGCAGGAGATCATCTGCTAGAACCTGGAGGTTTGGAAATTAGCACGGGTAAAAGGTACACAAATGCACAGAGCCAGTTAGCAAAATGCAAATATTAATGGGTGCTAGAAAAGAGAGACAAACAGAGTGAAGCAAATATTCCTAACAACTGTGACTAAACAATATACAATATATACATGGAATTAGTCATTTTACAGGCAAAAAAGTCCTCTTCTTAAATATTTCAAAGATGATCCGTTCCAATGGCATAAGTTATTCTCAGGTATAAATCCAACAGGTATAGATCCAAAGTTTTATAGATCAAAACATGGGGGACGGCCGTTTCACCTTGGTTTCTTCAGCCCCACATTATCTCCTACATATAAATATTAACATTAAAATAGTTTCATATCCATATTTCCATTGGTACTCATTATATAAAAATATATACTTACATCCATACAATGGTAATTTCAAAGCCTAGCAAAGTCCATAAAGGTTCAATATTAAGCCACAGTAATGTCCACAAGTTCCCCAAAGGGATACTAACGTAGTGAAATGCTTCACTCTTTGCTCACAGTTAAATACAAAACAGGTGTTAATCTACGGCTCCTACATGCGTCTTCTCCCTGAGTTACCGTATATACTCTATTGCAGACGCCCTCACTGTTTGGCAGCTACCGTATAACATGTAAATTATATAAAACACGAAAAGTCATTTTCAAGGTTCAAACCTCTTGGTTTAACAGAATCAAAAAGATGGCTAAAAAAAGCCTCTTTCTGTCTTAAAATTCTTTCTGTGTTTCTTCTATCATGATGCTTTCCCTTGAGGTGCCAGATAATAAAAAATCGGAGATCGTTTTCAGAATGGCGGGCGGAAACAAAATGGTCTACAACCGGGGCTGTAAGAACCTTCGTGCATATACGCGCACGATGCTCTAATATTCTATTTTTAATAGGTCTAATACTAGAACCAATATATAAAAGACCACATGGACAAATAAGGCAACAAACAGAGTTTTTGGTGTTGCAATTGGTAAAATTAAACAGCTTAAAGGTAAATTGTTTGTCAGTGCGCTGAAATTCTTTCACTTCCAAGCATAGACTGCATGCCAAACAATTGTGGCATTTAAAGTGACCCCTACCGATATTCCTAGATTCAGTTGTTCGTGTCATGTCTGTATGTACTAACCTATCTTTTATAGAGGTAGTCTTTCTGTACCCAAATCGGGGCATATTTTCGCAACCTGGAATGCCCGAGAGCATATGCCAATGCCTTTTAATAATGTTACTAATTCATCCCGATAGATGTGTATGTTGAAGTGCAAAAGTAAGCCTTTGGTCATCAGCAGCAGCAGGTTTTTGATCCTGGTAAAGTAATGTCTGGCGATTCAGTTTTTGGGCACGATTGCGTGCCATTCTGATTGTAGATTCTGGGTAGCCTCTTTTGGTGAGTGCATCAGATAATCCATTTGCTGCCTGTTGATAATCCTGATCATCTGTACAATTTCTTTTGAGTCTGATATATTGTCCATAGGGAAGGTTTTCCCGTAGATGTCTGGGGTGATGTGATTCAAAATGCAGTAATGCATTCCGATCAGTTGGCTTGGTGTAAATGCGAACTGCTAGTTGATTCTGTGAGCTCCGATACACTAGTGTATCTAAAAAAGGTATGGTATTACTGTCGCATTTCCCTGTAAATTTAATGGTGGAACATGAGTTCAGCCACTGCATGAATGCTTCAAAATCTATGTCAGCTGCCAGTGCAAAAATCAAATCATCTATAAAACGTCGAAAACCTATAATGTAATCTGAAAATGGATTATTATTATAAATATATTGCTGCTCAAAATGTGCCATAAAAATGTTAGCTATGGTGGGGGCGCTAGCTGCGCCCATAGCAATGCCATATGTTTGTAAGTATAGTTGATTGTCAAATCTAAAATAGTTGTATTTTAATACTATCTCCAAAAGTTTTATCAAAAATCGACTATCTGGATTATTATCTATACGGGATTCCAATAGAGACTGTATAATCGTGATTGTATTGTCTATGGGAACATTTGTATATAATGCCATTACATCTACTGTAGCCAATTTAAAGTCACATGGGATATTTAAATTCTCAATATATCTTACAAAGTCACTGGTATCCTTAATATATGATTCTGTATTTACTGCGAATTGTCTAAGATGGTAATCAAGGTATTTGGCAAGAGGTTCGGTAACTGATTGTGATGCTGACACTATAGGTCTACCCGGGGGAATTTTGCCCGGCTTGTGGATTTTGGGTAATATATAAAATATAGGAATACGAGGGTATTTGTTAATCAAAAAGGCTGCAGTAGATTGATCAATATAAGCTGCATCTAGAGCATTAGTTATGGTAGTTGAAACAAGTGACATGACGGTCTCTGTTTAGCTTCTTATAATATGTTGTTTGGCTTAATTGGTTATTCACCTCCTCTAAGTAGTGTTCTTTGTCCTGCAGGACAATAGCTCCGCCTTTGTCCGCGGGTTTGATGACGAGATTGGAATCAGCAGCTAGTCCATCAAGAGCTACTCTCTCAGCATGGGTTAAATTGTGATGTCTAGGTATATTATCTTGTTCCAATTTGGCAATATCTCTCATAACTACTGATTGAAATGCACTAATCAATGGATTTACATTGGCGGGATTAAATTTAGACCTCGGACGGAAAGGAGTACTGGACATTGAAGATGTTGTTTTAAAGTGGTCCTTTAATTTAACAATACGAATCAACTTAAATAAATCTACTTGCGTTTGAAATGAGGAATACGAAGGTGTTGGTACATACCCCAACCCTAAGTTCAATACCTTTTTCTCTATGGGGGTTAATACCTTAGATGATAAATTGACAATCAGGTGTTCTTCCTGCGGTATGGGCGTGTTTCGAAAAAACGCTTATTGGTGTCTCTCGGGCGTAGTCCATATCCCCAGCTGGAGTTAGAACTTGCCATAGAGTCACTGTTAGACTCTCCTTCAGTGGAGTATTCTTCATACCGTCTTTCCCTGTTTCTATTATTGAACCGTCTAGGTTTAAATTTCGTTCTCTCTTCCTTATCACGAGAGTAGTACCATGTGTACACCTTTTTGTTAGCGTAGTCTTCCCTATCCCGTTTGAACTTTTTAGCTTTAAAGTCTTTAAGTTCATCGGTATATAATTTCAAATCTTTTTCCAATTTCTCTATTTGTAGCTTGAATGAATCAGCTGATAACTGTCCCTCAAGGGTGGTTCTGACATTCTCAGTCTCATGTCTGACATTCACCACTTCCTTTTTAGCCTGATCAATAATTAACAGCATGAGATCAATGGAGCATCTGTTTAAGATTGCTACCCAACGTTCTTTAAATTCAACATTTTCTCTAAATAAAGTTGGTATCTTATTCATTCTCAATCCCCTCGGTATAATATTTGCCCGAACATAATCCGATAGAACAGCTGCATGTAATTCATATCTGGTAGAGTTCTTACACAAGTTATATAAAGCTGATACATCAGTCTCATCAACGGTAGCATCACATTCAGTGGGTAAATATTGTAATAATAATCCATTTTCAGATTACATTATAGGTTTTCGACGTTTTATAGATGATTTGATTTTTGTACTGGCAGCTGACATAGATTTTGAAGCATTCATGCAGTGGCTGAACTCATGTTCCACCATTAAATTTACAGGGAAATGCGACAGTAATACCATACCTTTTTTAGATACACTAGTGTATCGGAGCTCACAGAATCAACTAGCAGTTCGCATTTACACCAAGCCAACTGATCGGAATGCATTACTGCATTTTGAATCACATCACCCCAGACATCTACGGGAAAACCTTCCCTATGGACAATATATCAGACTCAAAAGAAATTGTACAGATGATCAGGATTATCAACAGGCAGCAAATGGATTATCTGATGCACTCACCAAAAGAGGCTACCCAGAATCTACAATCAGAATGGCACGCAATCGTGCCCAAAAACTGAATCGCCAGACATTACTTTACCAGGATCAAAAACCTGCTGCTGCTGATGACCAAAGGCTTACTTTTGCACTTCAACATACACATCTATCGGGATGAATTAGTAACATTATTAAAAGGCATTGGCATATGCTCTCGGGCATTCCAGGTTGCGAAAATATGCCCCGATTTGGGTACAGAAAGACTACCTCTATAAAAGATAGGTTAGTACATACAGACATGACACGAACAACTGAATCTAGGAATATCGGTAGGGGTCACTTTAAATGCCACAATTGTTTGGCATGCAGTCTATGCTTGGAAGTGAAAGAATTTCAGCGCACTGACAAACAATTTACCTTTAAGCTGTTTAATTTTACCAATTGCAACACCAAAAACTCTGTTTGTTGCCTTATTTGTCCATGTGGTCTTTTATATATTGGTTCTAGTATTAGACCTATTAAAAATAGAATATTAGAGCATCGTGCGCGTATACGCACGAAGGTTCTTACAGCCCCGGTTGTAGACCATTTTGTTTCCGCCCGCCATTTTGAAAACGATCTCCGATTTTTTATTATCTGGCACCTCAAGGGAAAGCAACATGATAGAAGAAACACAGAAAGAATTTTAAGACAGAAAGAGGCTTTTTTTAGCCATCTTTTTGATTCTGTTAAACCAAGAGGTTTGAACCTTGAAAATGACTTTTCGTGTTTTATATAATTTACATGTTATACGGTAGCTGCCAAACAGTGAGGGCGTCTGCAATAGAGTATATAAGGTAACTCAGGGAGAAGACGCATGTAGGAGCCGTAGATTAACACCTGTTTTGTATTTAACTGTGAGCAAAGAGTGAAGCATTTCACTACGTTAGTATCCCTTTGGGGAACTTGTGGACATTATTGTGGCTTAATATTGAACCTTTATGGACTTTGCTAGGCTTTGAAATTACCATTGTATGGATGTAAGTATATATTTTTATATAATGAGTACCAATGGAAATATGGATATGAAACTATTTTAATGTTAATATTTATATGTAGGAGATAATGTGGGGCTGAAGAAACCAAGGTGAAACGGCCGTCCCCCATGTTTTGATCTATAAAACTTTGGATCTATACCTGTTGGATTTATACCTGAGAATAACTTATGCCATTGGAACGGATCATCTTTGAAATATTTAAGAAGAGGACTTTTGCCTGTAAAATGACTAATTCCATGTATATATTGTATATTGTTTAGTCACAGTTGTTAGGAATATTTGCTTCACTCTGTTTGTCTCTCTTTTCTAGCACCCATTAATATTTGCATTTTGCTAACTGGCTCTGTGCATTTGTGTACCTTTTACCCGTGCTAATTTCCAAACCGCCAAGGTATAGGCACGGAGGTGCCTTTGTTTTGTTTTTGCTAAGAACCTGGAGGTTGGCAACCCTATTGTAGGGGCAGAGCCTCTCAGAGGTCAAGAGAGGCCCAGTCTGCTTCCTTTTTTAAGGCCCCCAGTGGTGGTAGGGCTGCCAACCTCCAGGTACTCGAGAACAAAATTAAGTACCAAACAACAACTGGAATGCAAACACAAATTTAGTGCAAGTGAAAAATCAGTGCAGAAAGTGAAACAATGACAAACATCACAATACAATTCTAGAATACATTGCTCACAACGGAGTCTTCAATGAGAACGTCTAAGTCTCTTTGCAAAGGTCCCAAGGACTTCATACAATATAAGAAGCAAAAAGCAGAACAGGTCAGGTCGTAGACGAAACGCAGTCCGGATTCACTTGACGTTTTCACCACTACAACGGCGGCTTCATCAGCAACTCTGTTCGGTATCAGGAGACAAAGCTCCTAAATAAAACTCCTTAATATAAAAAGTGTATCAAAACTCTGCAGGGAGTAGGACAATTCCACAGCGCTCACAGAGCTGCTCCGTTCAAAGTAGGATCAACCTCCAGGTACTAGCTGGAGATCTCCTGCTGTTACAACTGATCTCCAGCTGATAGAGATCAGTTCACATGGAGAAAATGGCCACTTTGGCAATTGGACTCTATGGCATTGAAGTCCCTCTCCTCCCCAAACCCCTTCCTCCTCAGGCTCTGCCCCAAAAACCTCCAGCTGGTGGTGAAGAGGAACCTGGCAACCCTAAGTGGTGGTGATGAGAGGGGGGAGGACAGGGAGCCATGCTGGGCTCCTGTTCCTGCCTCCTCTACTACTGCTGGGCCTGGCTTGGATATTACGTCACAGTGTGCACTTCATGTGGTGTAGCCCAGTAATAGCTCACAAGTTTAAAGTTGTATAAATGAATGTACTTCTTTCACTCCTTTCCGTGTATTTCTGTGACTGTATGTATAACCTCATTTGGAGATAACGTCAAAAGTCTAAATTTGAGGCCTTTCCCCCAGTAGGGGAGATTTGGAGGGGCAGGTTAAAGTTGAACTCCCCTCCTGTGATTCCTCATGGGTCCTCAGATTGTCTGTACTTCTTTTGCATATTTCTCTGCTGCTTTTGGATCAAAAGACTGCCTCCCCCAAATGACTTACAAAGCTAAAAGTCGATTTTCATAATGACAACATAATAAAAACCAACAATTCAATCAACAATAAAAACAATGTAATGGTAGCAGTTAAACACTAGTAACAGAAGACAACCAGGATCTCATAAGCATGGCCAGGGTAATGGTATGCCTCCTGAATCAAGGGGAGGCTTGGGTGGGCAAAGCTATATGGATTAGGTGGTTGAAGCACCACTGCAATTGGGAAGGATGGGGGAATTGACCATAGCTTAAGGAAAAAATCCAGAAAATGTTCCTGTTCTCAAAACAAGCTCCCATTCTTTAAATGGAAGGTATTATCTCATACATTTAAAAACCTGTGATTTAAAAATAAAGAAATCTAGGTGTGGAAATTGCCCAAAAATGGAACCAAGGATGAGTCTATGCAGATGAAAAGGTAGGGCTATGCAAATAGGAGCAAGTGTAACTGAATGGCTCCCATGAGAAAAAGTCAACCAATTGCAAAGCATGGGCAACATGAATAGATTGGGACTAGAGATACACTTGAGAAGGGGGCAATACATCCCAGCTGCCAGATCAAGCGTCCTTGCAATGCACAAGACTTCTGCTGTCTATATTTTTATTGAAAGAGTTTTCTTCCTTCTTTTTTATTGCCTGGTGTGTTTTTAACCAGAGAGAGTTTCCTAGATATCTCCCAATAACAGTCCACTCCATGCCTTCTGGGCTGCAATTTATTTCACATGACAGACTCTTCCTTCTCTCCTCCATTTTCTTTTAAATTAGCTTTTGATGGACTCATGACCAATCATAAGGGAGAATCGCTTTTGGCAATTTCTCACTGTCTGCTCCCAAGGGACGCTGACATCAAGGGAACCTCAACAATTTCTCTCAGATCTAAAGCCCCCACAAGGATATGTCAATGGTATTTCTGCTTGCAGCTTTTATTTATTTATTTTTTGCTAGTGTGTGTGTGGTCTACTTCCAATAAAACCATAGTATACAACTGGGGATGCAATTTTAAGGTCAACATAACCTCCAAATGTGTAGGTGTATTTTCTGTTACGGGCCAGCTTGGGGGCTTTTTGGCAAAGTGTTTTGAGACTAGACTAGACACATGTCAATAATAGATATGATTAGAGGTGTGTTGGAAAGGGAATTAAGTCTTTTGTCAGGTGTAGAATGTTGGCTTGTGCTTATATGTATGTACACAGGCAAAATGGAAGTGCAAATGGTCTCCTATTATCTAGGGATGCTTCCCAAATTCTCCTTATCCAAATCTTGCCTCGTTTTTGGCATTTCAGCCTACTTGCTTTTGCTTGCAAAGTGGAACTGATACATTAAGAATTTGCCACTGTTCCGTTTTTTGTTTCAGAATATTAGTACAGAACACTGTGCAGCTTTCTGTTCAGTGATATTTTCCCATCCACTTTACATTATTGTTCTGCCGGTGTGCATCAAATTATCTTGTGCTGTAAAGTTGCAGTCGACTTATGGCAGCCTGGTAGGGTTTTCAAGGCAAGAGGTGGATTGCCATTGCCTGCCTCTCTATCGTAACCCTGGTATTTCTTGGTGGTCTTCCATCAGAATACTGACCAGGACAACCCTGCTTAGCTTCCAAGATCTGATGAGATCAGGCTAGCCTGGGCTATGCAGGTCAGGGGTGTCCATCAATGGCATGCTGCAAAGACCCATTCTTAATGTGACTGCATGGCCTGTTTCCTTCGTGGTCACACCACTGATGACTTCGGGGTTTTGTGTTGATTATGCATGCTATTTCTGATCATCAGAGGTGGCCTCATTCTCCCCCTGCATTTCCCCACCTTTTGCTCATGTTTTCAAATTCAAGATGAAACAGGTCTCTGAAAACGTGGGCAAAATGCGGGGAAATGCAGCGGGAGAGCAAGGTGGTCTCAGAAATGGCATGCATAATCAAAACAAAGACCCAAAGTCATTGGAGGGGTGATGGCAAGGGAAACAGCCCTTAATAAAAGGCCTATGTATGATTGCATCAAAACATTCTTTGGTGTTTACTAATGCACGTATGGACTCTTGCACACTGGTAGGATTATTCCACACAAAAAGAATCTTAACGCAGCTATACATGCAATCACACCCAGATTGTTTGTTTGTTTTCTGCAGTGTTTCATCAATGTTTGCCAGTGCATTGTTAACCCAGAGGTGGAAAGATGCAAATACACTGAAGGTACTGAAAGCTGCAGCAAACTGCATGCGATTTAGGAATCAGTTTTAGAGATTCTCTTACTTAAAATGGAGAAGAAAAAGAGTTGGTTTTGATACCGTACTTTTCTCTACCTTAAGGAGTCTCGAAGCGGATTATAATTGCCTTCTCTTCCTCTCCCCATAATAGGCACCTTGTCAGGTAGGTGAGGCTGAGAGAGTTCTGAGAGAACTGCGACTAGCCCAAGCTCACCCAGCAGGCCTCATGTGGAGGAGTGGGGGAGTGGGGAAACAAACCCGGTTCACCAGATTATCTTCCGCTGAAACACAAGGAAACAGACTGGGAGAAACCCATTATAATGAGCAGCACCTAATGATAGGAACATCTTTGGATTTTCTGACCACGAGAAATATTTCAACCATAATAAATTCATAAAGTTCCATTCAGCTAAATTAAGTAATTTTAAATTCTGCTGATATCTGTTCAAAATGGTAAGGTTGTGCTTACATATCTCCCAAGGAAAATCAAAGGGTGTAACTCTGCTTATGACTGTGTTAACTTTGGCTGGATCATGCCCATTCTGCTTACCACTCTGTAGATGTGGTTGCATTTATGTTTGGCCACTTCTCACTATAATGACCATACAGGGACAGTCTAGGAGGATTGCAACAGTATAAATAATGACAGTGTTGTCAACAAGAAGGTTATGTTAAAAGACATCTTCCTGAATGTAGCATTCCCATTCTGATCCAGAAGAAAAACTGCCTGCTTAAGAGACCGCACAGATGCTATTTGCCAAAGATTAAGGAAACAGCAACATTTAAAGTCATTTTCACACATGACTCTGAAAGTGCTTTGTTTTTTTAATCCCAGTCTGTAATTAGGTACAGCCTACAGTGGCTATAACAATTAAAAAATGTGTCTCTTCCACTTTCTGCCCTGAAATAATGATATTCACACATTCAGACAACACAAGAGACGTGCAGGCATTTTTCATCTTGTGTGTGAAAATACCCTTATTATTGTATCATTTAAATAGAGCTAGCTATGCCGAGGGTCATGGGTGTAGAAGAAGAAGAAGAAGAAGAAGAAGAAGAAGAAGAAGAAGAAGAAGAAGAAGAAGAAGAAGAAGAAGAAAATCAAGCAAAACAGCAGGTTCCTTGAAGCCAAGGTCTAAAGGCAAAAGAAGAGTTTTGCTCTTTTCAACTTTAACTGTGTTATTACATGCAAAACAATTATACTCTTGAAAACAAACTCTTTTTTGTTGCAGACTTATCACCTGCACTGAAATATAAAAATGAAAACAAGAGGTTAAATTTAAAGTTCCTCTCTCTCTCTCTCTCTCTCTCTCTCTCTCTCTCTCTCTCTCTCTCTCTCTCTCTCTCCCACCCCCATCCCACAAGCTGCTTTTTTGTGGTGTGTTATGCAGCAGAAGGGGGGAGGTGGGAAAGATCCATACCGTGAGCTCTATGCCGCTGCAGTCCTTTGGCTGTAGCATAAGCAAAACAACTAAGCAGATGGTATCTATTTTTGCATCTTGATAAATTTCTGCACAATGTTCTGGTATCAGGAACATTCTGAGGCCATTTCAGGTCTATACCTCTTGAATATGAATTCTCAGAAATGATTTTTTAATTGTTTCTAAATCTAGGCTGTGTATTTGATATCCCAGTTTGGGGGATGATAATGTTTGCCTTTACAGGTTGGAAGACTCAAAATCAAAAATTCAGAATGGGGGGAATGAAATCCAGGTTGGTTGGTTTTGAAATTTAAAAAAAGGGTTTAAACGTGTCTTATATTTAGGAATAGATTTGTATCATAATTTTGCAAATTGTCAAAAAAAGAAGACGAAGAAGAAGCAGTTTCGGATCTTTGTATAGTTTTAAATTAGCTCTAGATACATGCGAATTATGTGTAAGGTTCTAGCTTCTTTTTACCAGCCCCTGATTATGTACTTTTTCAAGAATCATAGAATCATAGAGTTGGAAGGGAACACCAGGGTCATCTAGTCCAACCCCCTGCCAGATCTTCAAATATGGGAGATAAGAATACATAAAAAGGAGGGGCAGATTGCACTTTTGATGAGCATGCATTCATTTATTGGCCAGAACAGAACAATACATGAATGACAATGTATGCATGTAGGGAACATCACCACACAACTGGGAACCTCATTCCCTTCCCTCTACCTATTTGGAGTGAAACTAACTCTGAGACAATATCTTCATTGCTTTTTAATGTCACATGTTGCCACGGCCATTGGTTTCAGTTTGTTTCAGGTCTATTGCTATAATTGATGGTTCTTGTGTTTCTTGTGGAATAACCTCTCAGGGACTGCCGCTGTGACCAGGCTCAAAGGTAGAGAAAAAGGAGGGAAGATTTCTGAGGCAGGGGGAAGAGAAAGAAGGAGGGAATTGTCTGAGGGAGGGGAGAGAAAGAGAAAGAAGGGGAGATTGTCAGAGGAGAGAGAAACAGAGGGGAGAGAAAGAGGGGCAGATTAAGAAGGAGTGGGGGAAAGAGAGGGGGCATTATCTGAGAAGGGCTGGGAGTACGAGGTGGAGACTGACATAAAAGGGGTGAGGGGAGAAAAGGTGGGTAAGAGAGGATTGCTAGAGAAGGGGGTGTGGGAGAAAGAAGGTGGGAAGACTGACAAAAAAGGAGTATGGGGAGAAAAGGGGTGATGGAAGGTTGATAGATAAGGGATGGGGGCTGAAAGAGAGAGCGGGGAACTTTGGCAGAGAAAGGGGGACAGGGAAAGAAGCACAGGCATGCAATTCCCCCTCCACGCAAGTTTCTTGCAGGTCCCCACTTGTTTGTATAGAAATTTATACTCCATGTCATGGCTTTCATTTATTATGGTTATCCACTGTGGCATTGTTACTTATAGTGTCAGCCTAGGAACAGGGATACTCAGGTTCAAATCATCACAAAGCTCTCTGGGGAACCTTTGAGCCAACCACTCTCTCAACCTAGCTTACTCCACAAGGTGTTGGGAGGATAAAATGGGGGAGGGGAGAGAACGATGTATGCCAACCAGAGCACCTTGGAGAAAAGGCAGTATTGATCTATACACTGTATTTTATATGTGCCTTCTCAGTTGTGGCCCCCATCTTATGGAATGGCCTGCCTGAGGAGGTCAGGAAGGCTCACACTCTTCTGGCTGTCTGCAAACTATGCAAAAATGAATTATTCAAGAGGGCTTTTCTATATAGGCAATAGTGTTGCGCTGCACTAAATGATTCACAAAGTTACTTGGATAAATCATTATGCACTGTAATCTATAGTAGTTTGTTGCAGGGGACATTAAAACCATCGAACATGCACTGATATGTTGCCCATTCTACCACAAAGTTAGATCAAAGCTTATTTCCCCCCTGCTTGGTAAATTCCCTGAAGAGTCAGTTGAGCTTTTGGCAAAGAAGCTCCTATTAGGAGAAGATTTTCAGCTTACGCTCCAAACTGCCAAGATCTGTGCTGTTGCTATTAAAATATGCAGAACTTTATTAGAGAATGATCTTTAGAATGTTTTACAATTTTATCAATTTTAAGGTGATAATTTTAACCAGGGGTTGTTTTTATTGATCTTACACCTTTATTTGTACGGGCAGTCTGCAATTATGCATTGCAAAACTATTGTGTCTGGATATTTGATGTGTTGGCACGTGATTCGTCAGTTGACAGTATTAATAAATTTGATTTGATATACTGGTATGCTAGCATAGTTTTCTGTAAGTTGGATCCTGCTGTGTAATTTGTAAGTTGGATCCTGTGTAAATTGGATCCTACTATGTAATTTGTGGATCATTTAATATGTCAAGTTCATACTTATGCTTTGCTTCATTTCTGATTGGTTCTACAACCCTAATTCTATTGTGTTGTTTATTGACTGTCTGTGAGGGTCTCTGTCTTTGTGTCTCTGCTTTCCATCACCTGCGGTGTTATCAGTGAACTCGTAAAAGCAGTTCACACCTTCTGGTCTCAGGCGCCAGGCCTGATGGCCCATGTATCTTCCCCCCCCGCTGTTCTTCCTGCCAGTACTCCCTCAGGCCGGTGCGGCCTTGGAAGTGTGATAGCCGCACCAGACTTCCTGGGATCCGTCTGATGTTTTGTATTATGCCAAGCTTGTAACTTCCCATAACAATAAGTGTGAACCCCAGTGCCCCAGTGCCCTGGAGTCAATATATTCTGTAAACCCGTATAGCCCCTCACTTGCAACTTTCTACCTGTGCCTGTCTCATCTCCTGAAGGCTTCAATAAATCTATTGTTTCTGTATCAACGTCTGAGCAACTGATTTGGAGAAGCAAACTCAGAGAGGGGGATCTCTCACATTAAGTTGCAAGTCTTTGCCTCTCGGACTGCAGCTGTACCGCTTTGGACAGAATGTCAGCCGACGAGGACACCACCCCTAACCCCGATGCCCCCAAGGAACCGGACGAGCCGGAGAAGCCGGACCCGAAGGAGGAGGGAGCCAAGCCAAAGAAACCGAAGGGTCGCGCCCCCGACCAAGATCGGGACGGACGTCCCCGGGGGCTTACTTATTGGCTGGACTCTCCCAAGGGCTGGTCGCTCTCGCGGACTGCGGCGAAGGATCGCCGGTTGGCCTTCCCCAGCACGGGACTCGAAGGGGACCCGGCCCGCAAAGAGGCCCTCATGGAGGAAGAACGAAAGCAGTGGCAGGAAGACCGCCGGGCTATGCAGGAGCAGATGGAGATCATGCAACGCGTAATGGGTGAGATGGCCACGACCCTAGATGCGCTGAAGTTGCAACCTCCAGCCGGTGCTCCCCCAGACGGGGCGCCGGTAGTTCCGCCCGCAACCCCTGCCCCCCCGGCCCGTCGGGACCTGAAAGTCACGTATGACGGGTCGGGAGACCAGTTGACCTTTTTTATGGTCCAAGTAGACATTTTTATGCGGGAACAAGGCCGAACCTTCGTTTCTGAGGAGTCCCGGGTGCAGTACGTGGCTTCCTTACTGCAAGGGGAGGCGGCTGCCTGGATGGTGTTGCAGTATGAACTCCGCTCGCCGGTGCTGCGAACCCTGGACGAGTTCATGGTAGCACTCCGAAACCGTTTTGAGGACCCGACTCTGGGTGAGCGGGCTAAAGCCTCCCTGATGCAACTGCGCCAAGGGACTAAGTCGGTGGCGCAGTATGCAAGTGAGTTCCAGTCACTGGCTAGCCGAATTCTGGACTGGAGTGAAGCTACCTTGGTACAATGTTTCAGGGAGGGTCTCAACCCAGACCTCCAACATTGGGCCTTCATGCAAGGGAACCCCCCGGATGTGGAAGGTTGGGTTCGCCATGCTGCTGACATCGAGAATCGCAAACAACTCCTGAACTTGTCCAAGCAACGGCTTGGGCGAGACCCCAGGCCCCGAGGTGACCGTGGCCGGGAACTCCGGCAAGGGGGTGGCGGGGGTCTCTCGGCCGCGGAACGCCGCAAGCGGTTCGAGGCCGGCGTCTGCCTGATCTGCGGGGGAAAGGGTCACTTTGCATCGCAATGCCCCTCTCGCTCAGGCCGTCCGACCCCCCCCCGCCAAACCCAGGCCGAGCCGACGAAACCGGCCGCCGACAGCCAGCCTCGCCGCAGAAGTGGACCACTGAGCCGGCGCTCCGGCGCACCCTCCGCTCTCCACGCGCGCCCCCAGGATGGGGCATCCGACTCTACGGTCCCATCGGGGTCCCGGATTACAAATACCGTCTTTGATTCGGACGGCTCCCCGGAAGCCACCACCCCGTCCCCCTCTTCCAGCGAGGAGGAAGAGTGGGAACAGCCGGCAAAAAACGCCGTCGGTCTGCTGTAGAGGGGGCTCCGCAGCAGACCGTCCCTATCGTTGTGCAAGGAGCTCCACCGATGGTAAGCGCCCAAGAGGACAATGTATTTGTGCGTGTTCATCTGTCCCTACCCAAAGGGGGTCCCCCGTTAGAGGTCCCCGCGTTGGTCGACTCGGGGTGTGCCCGCACCATGATAAATGAGGAAACTGCCAAGAAGTTGGGTGTCCGGCGCAAGCGGCTTCCGGGACCCCTCCGTTTTTCCCAAATGGACGGGAGTGACTTTAAACGGGGCCCTGTGACCCACAGAACTGCAGCCGTGATTATGTCCGTGGGGGAACATTGGGAACGGTTGTATTTCACCATCGCCCCTATTGTAACCCCTGTGGTGTTAGGGATGAACTGGTTAAGGGGACACAATCCCTCCATTGATTGGGTTAAACGGGTGCTTTCCTTCCCCGAAAACCCCTGTGGGTTGCATGACAAGGAACGGGTACTCAGAACTCCAGCCGCCGCACTGGTAGGGTCCCCCGCCCCAGTCTCTCCTCAATTACCCTCTGAGTACTCGCAGTTTACTGATGTTTTCGATGTTAGAGAGTGCGACGAACTGCCTCCCCACAGAGAAACGGACTGTGCCATCGAGATTGTAGGGGAAGGCAAACTGTCTAAGGGAAAGGTTTACCCCATGAGCCCTAGTGAAAAGACTGTATTGCGAGACTATCTGGATGTCAATCTGGCGAGGGGTTTCATACGCCCCTCCAAGGCTCCTTATTCAGCCCCAGCTTTCTTTGTAAAGAAAAAGACGGGAGATTTAAGACTGTGTATTGACTTTCGCAGACTGAACGCAGTCACCCAGTCTAATGCTTACCCCCTCCCTCTTATTCCTGACCTTCTCGCACAATTAAAGGAGGGCCGAATCTTCACCAAACTGGACTTGGTAGAAGCCTACCACCGCATTCGCATCAAAGAAGGAGACGAACCCAAAACGGCCTTTTCCAGTTGTTTTGGGATGTTTGAGTACCTGGTCATGCCGTTCGGACTTTCGGGGGCTCCGAGTGTCTTTATGCAATTAATTAATGAAGTTTTGCATGATTTACTGTTTCGGGGGGTGGTGGTATTTCTCGATGACATTCTTATTTACTCTGAGACCATGGAAGAACATGTGCGCCTAGTGCGAGAAGTGCTCCAGCGGCTGCGGGAGCACAAACTGTATGCTAAGGTGTCCAAGTGTGAATTCCACCAACCTTCTATTACATTTCTGGGGTATGTGATTTCCCACCAAGGGTTGGAAATGGACCCCGCCAAGGTCCAGGCGGTGCGGGACTGGGAAACCCCCACTACCCGCCGCCAACTTCAACAGTTTTTGGGGTTTGCCAACTTTTACCGGAATTTCATTCCCAACTTTGCCCAAGTTGCGCTTCCCCTCACTGCCCTGTTGCGTACCAAGGACAGGGGGGCTAGCGCCGCACTCCCCTCAGCCCGTCTGCAATGGTCTCCCCAGTGCCAGCAAGCTTTTGAACGTTTAAAGCTACTTTTTTCATCCGAACCCGTTTTGGCTCACCCGGATTGCACCAAGCCCTTCGTGGTGCAGGTGGATGCCTCGGATGTAGCCATGGGCGGGGCCCTATTGCAGAGGGATGAGGGGGGACGGTTGAGGCCATGCGCCTACTTCTCCAAGAAGTTTTCCCAGTCCGAAATCAACTGGGCCATTTGGGAGAAGGAGGCAGCAGCGGTCAAACATGCCCTTACCATATGGAGACACTTCTTAGAGGGGGCCGAGCTGCCGTTCGAAGTGTGCACAGATCACAAGAATCTTGAGGCTCTCAAGGGAGCTAGAAAACTCAATGCCAAACAAATTCGGTGGGCCCAATTTTTTGCAAAATTCCGGTTCACCCTCAAACATGTCCCTGGCAAAGAAAATGCCCTAGCTGATGCTTTGTCACGACTTCCCCAGTATCGCAACGATTTCGATCGCCCCGTCGACTCCCTGTTCACTCCCGAACAGCGAGGGGAAGTCCCTGGCTTGGCCGTCACCACCCGATCCCAAGCCCGCCAACCGGAGACCCCCCCTACGCTCAAAGGTATCCCGGAAGCATTCCAACAGCGACTCCGGGACGCCTCCTTACAGGAGGAGGAGCACCATCTCCTCCCCACTGGCTTGGAACGAACCAACACTTGGTGGGTGCAGGGGGGGAAACTATATGTCCCATCTTCCCTTCGCAAAGAAGTATTGGGACTTGTACATGGGGCCAGGCTAGCGGGTCATTTTGGTTTCATAAAAACGCTTCACCTGGTTCGAAGGCAATTCTGGTGGCCCGGTATGAGATCTGATGTAGAGTTGTATGTGCGCAGCTGCCCCACCTGCGCCACAGCCAAGAAACGGATGGGAAAACCCCCGGGGCTTCTCAAACCGCTTGAGAACCCCTCCCGTCCCTGGGAAGTCATCGCCATGGATTTTATCACCGACCTACCTCCAAGTCGGGGGAAAACGGTTCTCTGGGTTATCACAGACCTCTTTTCCAAACAGGTTCATTTCGTTCCATGTGCAGGTCTTCCTTCAGCCCAGGGCTTAGCTAAACTGTTCATCACGCACGTCCTCAGGCTACACTCGATCCCGAGGAAGGTCCTCTCCGACCGGGGGGTCCAGTTTGTTGCCAAATTCTGGCGGGCTTTCCTAAAGTTAATGGGAGTGGAGGAACAGGGCCTTTCTTCCGCCTATCACCCCCAAACGGATGGTCAAACGGAACGAGTAAATGCGGTAGTAGAATGTTATTTGCGTTGCTATGTAAATTTCCACCAGGACGACTGGGTCGACCTGCTGCCATTTGCCGAATATGCGTACAACAATGCGCCTCATTCCTCTACCGGCTTTAGTCCCTTCCAAGTTATATACGGGACGGATTTTGGCCCTTTCGGTTCTGCCCCCGTCTCGCCAGAGCTCCAGTCTACCCCTGATCTTCAGGAGTGGATTCAGGTGGTTAAATCCACCTGGCCATGGTTGCTCAAAAATCTGGAAAGGGCAAAAAGCAAGTACAAGGAACAAGCAGACAAACACCGGTCTCCGGGATGGGAACTCAAGGTGGGGGAGCAAGTCTATCTGTCCACCAAAAACCTCCGCTCTCTTCGCCCCTGCAAAAAACTGAGCGACCGTTATGTAGGACCTTTCCCCATTACCAGAGTAATCAACGAGGTTACCGTGGAACTGAGTCTCCCTAAGACTCTCAAGGGAGTTCATCCAGTCTTCCATATAAGCCTCCTCAAACCTTATGTAGCAGCTCCCCAGTTCCACCCCCCTCCCGCTCATGAGATTCCTACCGTAGTAGGAGGGGATACCCATTTGGAAATATCCAAGGTTTTAGATTCCAAATGGAAGAAAGGGAAACTGTTTTACTTTGTTCGCTGGAAAAACCTTGGCTCCGCTCATGACGAATGGGTGGCCGCACCCCACATGGCAGCTCCTCGCTTGGTCCGAGAATTCCACCTCGCTTATCCCGATAAGCCTCGTCCTCTCGGAGGGGGGCCTTAAGGGGGGCAGAATGTGAGGGTCTCTGTCTTTGTGTCTCTGCTTTCCATCACCTGCGGTGTTATCAGTGAACTCGTAAAAGCAGTTCACACCTTCTGGTCTCAGGCGCCAGGCCTGATGGCCCATGTATCTTCCCCCCCCGCTGTTCTTCCTGCCAGTACTCCCTCAGGCCGGTGCGGCCTTGGAAGTGTGATAGCCGCACCAGACTTCCTGGGATCCGTCTGATGTTTTGTATTATGCCAAGCTTGTAACTTCCCATAACAATAAGTGTGAACCCCAGTGCCCCAGTGCCCTGGAGTCAATATATTCTGTAAACCCGTATAGCCCCTCACTTGCAACTTTCTACCTGTGCCTGTCTCATCTCCTGAAGGCTTCAATAAATCTATTGTTTCTGTATCAACGTCTGAGCAACTGATTTGGAGAAGCAAACTCAGAGAGGGGGATCTCTCACACTGTCCCATCCTGTTGCTTATATTGACTCACTTTGTGTAATCCACTTTGAGTCCAAGTGAGAAAGGTGGACATACTGTAATGAATAACATATAAAATAAAAATAAATGCCATTTGTATAGAGTTGTAAAAATAAGGACGATTTTTAAAATTTTAATGAGGAAAAATCAGTGAGAAGAAAGAGAAAATGGTGCAAAGATAAAGATTCACAGGTTTATTTA
The DNA here is from genome assembly GCF_029931775.1 of Euleptes europaea. Classification (NCBI taxonomy): domain Eukaryota; kingdom Metazoa; phylum Chordata; class Lepidosauria; order Squamata; family Sphaerodactylidae; genus Euleptes; species Euleptes europaea. The sequence continues at coordinate 29,047,228 of NC_079317.1, forward strand.
TCACAAGGAGAAACAGAATTAAAATGGTGGTGCTCAGATCCAAGCAGAGAGCTTTTGAAATTCTGTGTTACCCCTGTCCAAAGTGTGTCAATACTTATGCCCATGCGATGAAAAACTTCACCAGTTGTTGTTCACCAACTAGCACAGGAGCAGTGAAGACAGTTTTTTACTGAACAGTTGGTAATGTTATATTTGTAAGAACTGTACACTATGGAAGTCAAAATAAATGTGTTAAAATAGTTAATGCCTTTTCAAGTTGGTGGGGGGAGCCTTGGTTAAAAGCTTGTTTTCATTTTCCTGTAGGTCTAATGTGATTTTTTTTTCCCTAACAGATTGGAGGGTGAATGGAATTAGAGATGTATGAGCAGATCTACTGAGCCACTGAAACATTCATCACCCATTTAGGAAACTTATCTCTGATGGCAGAAAGATGGGAAAGAGTTAGTTTAATGAGGTGTGAGCTCTGTATGGAAGTGGAAAAAAAGCATAGCTGTATAGCACAAGGCTGGTTTTCATGCTGATACTATACCGAGAATCCTTTGACATTGATATGAGTCACATTTTTTTCATAACATCATCCCTATCCTTTACTAGGATTGTGAAAGATTCTGGATTTTATTAGTCCTTCGGGGTAGTGAGAAGACCCATCTGGTGTGTAAACACACTTACAAAATCCTCCCAAAGGGCTTCAAGTTTAGGGTGAGCCGTGGCAAGGTCAGGACAGACTAGAACAAACAATGTTTCCATTTCTTTTTCCTTAAAAAAAAAAAAAAAACCCTGGCTGCTCTCAGTCCAACAACACTTTTCAGGGTGGGGGAGCTCATTCCAGTGTAATGTGTGATACTTTACAGCAGTTCTAAGTAGCTGTTTTTCATGTCGTCAAAACAGTGCTGAGCATCAGATTCTGCTTAGAACACCATATCCCTTATCAAATCACGAACAAATGAAATCCAGCATCTATTTCAGCTCAATATTTCCATGGTTTACTTCAAATCACTTGGATGCAAATTTGATTTCAGTTCATATGTCCTACCATTTAGTTGGAGCTTGTAAAAGCCTCAGCCAAGGATTTGTTTAGGAAACAACAATATGTACATATATGCATACATGTGCATGCGCGCACACACACTCAGTAATCATGGGTAGGCTCGCCAACAAGAAGTATCATAGTTCTAAAATAAGCTGAAGTCTTTTACATATATTCTGAACTGTGCCTTGGTCCAAAAAACAACTTAGAAATTATGTGTGAAATTATGTGGGGTATGAAAAAAGCTAAGAGAGCCAGTGTGGTGTAGTGGTTAAAGTGTCAGACTAGGACCTGGGAAACCCAGGTTCAAATCCCCACTCGCACCCTGGAAGCTTGCTGGATGACCTTGGGCCAGTCACGTATGCTAAGCCCTGACCCTGGCTAGTATTTGGATGGGAGACCTCCAAGGAATACCAGGGTCATGAAGTGGAGGCAGGCAATGGCAAACCACCTTCAAGTCTCTTGCCTTGAAAATCCCTATGGGGTCGTCATAAGTCAGCTGTAACTTGATGGCAAAAAAGAAAGAAAGAAAGAAAGAAAGAAAGAAGGAAAGAAAGAAAGAAAGAAAGAAAGAAAGAAAGAAGCTGTCAAATCCTCCCTAAAGAGACACAATGCATTGTAGAATTTTAAAAGTGGCTCTAAAATCATCATAGAGGCCCTCATTCTTCCTTTTCTTTCTTTAGGATTGACTCATTGAATCATGTGTATGGTTGTATAAAGTCAATGTATTCAGAAGGGTGCAGTTTCAGATACATGAAGCTGCTTTACACTGAATCAGACCATTGGACCATAAAGGTCACTCTTGGGTTTGTGACCTCGACATTTGCATCTTGGCACTAGATGCATTTCTTCCCAATGAAGTATTCTTTTGATGATCTCTTTATGGCAAGCAACTTGGGGTTTTGAAATGTCAAATACCTGAGTATCTTCACTGAAATACAAGTTCTTCAGGCTTTGCAACTTGTAACCAATGCATGGTCAAATTTGAATAAAATTTACTCTGGTTTGGATGGGAGCTAAATATCATTGTTTTCTTTTGAGACACACAAAAATGCAAAGAATGAAAAGTAGGCAGTCCATCTTTTGTGTGAGTGCTTGGGCTACAGAAATGGAGTCTTGACAAACCCTCACGAGTAACATTTCAGTTTGATCTCTCAGCAGTTTCTGGATGTGGTGAGCGATTGACTTCATGGAAGTGCCAATAAAAAAGGACCCAAAAGTATCTAGTTGAAGAACTCCCTTTTGTTCCATATGATTGTCTCAGCAGTCACATTTTGCAAAGCACACAAGATCATACAAACAGCAAGACTATTGTTAAATGTACTGATCTTTCTTTAAAAAAACTTTCTGTTCACTTCATTCACTAATGGTACGGAATGGCTTGCCTCCTGACTTTATTTTTTTTTTAAACCCAAACCCTATTTCTTTACTGATCATATTTTGTCACGAACAAAGGGTAGTCTTATACCATAAAAGCTTGTCAAAGTCATAATTACAATTCATTTGTCTGTATTCAGCTGTCTGTCATCTGTTAGCGTTTCAAAGCCGGGTACGTCTTTTTGTATTTGCAGGAGTTCTTCCTAATTATTTACTGTTCCTCGATCATCCATTACTGATTGCTAATGGCTTTCAGCTCTCTCTCTGCTGCTGGATTTCCTGGCCTTGTATCAACATTGCTTGTAACCTTCAAGCCATTCCAAGCAAGAAACGTTGATGATGCTTTATTAACATTTTTATTCTGCAAATGTATGAAAATATTCTTGTTTACACAAGTCACAGGAATGTTTATCTGCGCCACCAATCTGCTTGCACAATCTGCCAAAACACAGGAGGAAGTTTGGTTTAAGCCACATGAATGGGATTTGGGTCATTTCTTTCCTTGTTCAATAGTTTTCTGTGCAATACCGAGTCAGTGCTTCTTTGAATACCAGGGATTCAAGCCTGACTCGAAATCATGTCTACTTTCTTGGAAATTTCCCCCTTGAAGCTCAACTCTGTGGGTGCTGATTGTGTTTCCTCATTAGTGATGGACAGTCACATAGTATTGATTCAAATGTTCGGTCCCTGACATGGTACAGTTCAGTTGTGTTACCTCAGATTGCACGTGAAGGGAGAGCTGAGCGCTTAAAAGGACCCCACATCAGAGTTTCACTCCATAGAAAATAATTTACACATACTTTGGAGATATATATTTAGCCACCTCAAGTAGGTCTTTAAAGAGGTGGCAAAAAAATTTCCCAAATACATTAATTCAAACATACATACGTACATACATACATAATAAAAACTAAGCTTCTCATCTGAAATCTGGAAATTTAAATCTGTCTACAGAAGCACAGGCTTTGAGGGTACCAAAGAATGATCTGATCCAATACCCGATTCACAGAGCAATTCTATTTGAGTTGAACAACAGAGTTGAACAACTTCACTAAACCATCAGGTTGTCTGTTAGACTACAAAGTACCTGACTGGGAACAACTCTCTCCTGGGCACTTGAAGTGTACTGGCTGTGACCACATGTCTTTCTCTTCAGTGAGAAGCTACCTACTACTGTCAAGATTTTGCACAGAACTATCATGGAATATAATAATGTACCATGTGATTACTCCCCTCCCCCCACAATCAAATTATCAAAAATTATTTTGTCTCCTGGTAAACTGTCAGTTGTTATTTCAACCACCCACATTCCCAGCTGCCACCTAGTACTTGTAGGGTTTATTATTATTTTCAAAAAAGAATACCTAAGGGGATTCCATTTGCTGCCTTTTAACTTCTTCTGCAAACTGACAAAATGAAAGTACTTACTGAAAGTGGTGATCTGTCTGTCGCACATCCAAAAATATTCATATATAAATATCTTATGATTCTGTGATGTATAAACATAAGCCAAATGCCTATGGATACATGAGAATAGCCAGTGCTTTAACCAGAATATAGCAATTGACACAGTAGCAAGAAGAATTAGCCCACAAATAACAATAGTCAGCTATCTCTTGTTAGGACTGAATTAAACTTCACAAAATAGTGAGCAAACTTTTGAGTATCCCATTTTCAAACAAAACTAAAAACATGGGGGGCGGGGAGGGGAGAGATGTTGCTGAGAGGACAGAAAACTCCCAGTCTCCAGTTTGAGATAGTTTTAAAATGAAGTTGAGATTATTTTATGCAGACTTAATTAAGTTAGACAATGCTAGATATCAAAACATTTAATGTTGCACCAAAAGCAACCAGGATAAAGAAGGAATGACAGCTGTCCCTTTGAAACAAATCTGATGGGATTGTTAAGAATCTCAGCATTCTTTTAAAAATGAAAACGCCCTTGTTTCTAGTTTGGGGAAAGTAGAGAAAGTTCTTGCTGAAGATCCCATTTTTCAGTAATGAGCATGCATAGACTCGTAGCCTGAAGAATTATCAGTTAGATTTTCATCTCCAGTTCTTCCAAGGTACCAACTGGCCCCTGGTGTAGCACTTAGGGGAGTGATCAATTAATAGTCCTAACCAACACTACAAGTAAACTTCTAGACCAGTGTGAGCAATTTTTTCCTCTGGAGAGGCACATTGGAGCCATGTGTTTCAGACCAACTCTTCCAGGTTATGCCACTGTCAGTCCCATAGCACTTATGGCTCACACTTGCCTACATTCAGGGGAGCCAATGGACTAGGAAGCTGCCTGCTGTGGGCAGAGATGAAAATGTAGTCTTCTCTCCCACTCTTAATGGCTTTTAATGACACTTGGCTCTTGAACTGCCAAACAATGTTGGGGGAATATTGGCTGGCTGGACGATGCTGTGTCTGATGCTGCAGTACAGTGTAGGGCTACTTCCAACAAATTAAGCAGTTCAAGAGCTGAATACAAAATTTCCCATGGGCCAGAAGTGACCAAAGGGCCATAATTTATCCAATTATGTCTGAGACACAGGTGGAAAAGAATGAGTCGGTAGTAGCCAAGTCTGTTTTTTAGAATGCAATAACTGATGAAGGACTCTGGAATGACACTCATCATTTATATCCTTCTGTGCCATACTGCAGGATTATTCTTTTAGAAATATGTGTCCAAAACCCTAAACTGGATAAAATCTGTCCCTGATTTGGGTCACCTTGGTTTACACTTTGAGCATTTGGTATGCATTTTAAACTAGTACAAAGGATTTAGGCAGTCATGATGGAGAAAGAAGAAGACAGTTGCCCCAAAGATGCTGATATTTACTATGATTAGACTATGATTACTATGATTGGGAATGTCTGCCTAAATTGAATGGGCACAGACTTAAGAAGCAGCCTGGTGTAGTGGCTTGAGCATTGAACTTGCATTGAGAAGTCCTGAGTTTGAATCCCACTCAAAGCATAACCTATCTCACATGTTGGCTGTGAGATAAAACAGGACAGTCTTGTGCTTCCTTAGGGTTGCCATCTCTGGGTTGGAAAATACCTGGAGATTTTTTGGGTGGAGCCTGAGGAGGGTGGGGTTTGGGGAGGGATTTCAATGCCATAGAGTCCACTTGTCAAAGCGGCCATTTTCTCCAGGTGAACTGATCTCTACCGGCTGGAGATCAGTTGTAATAGCAGGAGATCTCCAGCTAGTACCTGGAGGTTGGCAACCCTATGCAACCTGGATATGCCAGGGTAGATCTTACTCCTAACCTACCACTCCACCAAGCAATGTCTAAAGCAGTGGTGGCGAACCTGTGGCACGCGTGCCAGAGGTGGCACTCAGAGCCCTCTCTGTGGGCACGCGAGCCATCGCCCCAGCACAGAGTTTGCCTGAGTTCGTTCCCCCGGCTGAGGAGGCTGGGGACCAGCGGTGCCTTCCCGGCTCCTCCGGGAAGCTCCGGGCTCCTTCCCAGTGCCTTCTCTGCAGTCGCTGGCTGCATGCTCCAGAAGTGAAGACAACGACAAGCCTTCTGTCGAGAACTGGAAGAGGCGGAGCCGGGACGGGGATGGACCAGGAGTGGGACGCCTGGGCAGCCATCTGCGGCGGGCTGGTTGGTGACTGCAGCGCAGGGGGTTGGCGGTGAGGGCCGAACGGGGGCCCTCCTGGCGTTTGTGCTGGAGCCGTGTGCGGGACCCAAGCCCTTCGCTTAGCTCGGGTTTCCACTCTGCTCGTTCATGCAACCAAAGGTGCCTCTGAGCGTGTGCAGAGGGCTGTCCCCACCACCAGCGCCCCCCGCATAACAGTCTTTTTTAATTCGTATGAACAGTTGGAAAAAGAACCAAACTGAAGGGGTGGGGGCTATGCTCCAGCTGCTTTCCTTCCCCCGCTTGGCCGCCCATGCAGGGTTGCCAACCTCCAGGTAATAGGAGATCTGCTATTTCAGTTCACCTGGAGAAAATGGCTGCTTTGGCAATTGGATTCTATGGCATTGAAGTCCCTCCCCAAACCCCACCATCCTCAGGCTCCGCCCCAAAAACCTCCCACAGGTGGCAAAGAGGGACCTGGCAACTCCATGTGGACTTCTAGCTGTGTTGGCACTTTGCAATAAATAAGTGGGTTTTGGGTTGCAGTTTGGGCACTCGGTCTCTAAAAGGTTCGCCATCACTGGTCTAAAGCCTTCCTCCAGCCTAAGGAGATTTCCTTCAACTCAGGTAGCTTTTCCACCAGTGGAAGAGTCACTTAAATTAGAGGAAGGCTCCTTAGGCTGGAGGAAGATTATTTGGAGGAAGGATAGATCCATACCACTATCTGGAGTACTTTGGAGGAAAGTTGAGATATAAATGTGAAGAATTAATGTATATAATATGGATGTGCACTGGCCAGCAAGGCAATGCGTACAATTAAAAACAATTTTTAAGACAAGATTCCTGGGAACTAAAAGTATAACTTATTAGCAGGCCCATTGTTTATTTAAATAAAAATGGCTGAACTTTGGTCAAGTGAAATACCGTCACCTAAAGAATAAGACACAAGATGCTGAAAGATGTATTCACAATGTCCTATAAAAATGGGAATATAACAGTACAATCCTAAGCAGAGTTACTCCCTTGGAAACTGACTGGCTTCAATGAACTCAGAAGAGTGCAGCTCTACTTAGGATTGCAACCTTGAATCAATCGAGTTGGAAGTTGTTCAGCAATGGCCTAGAAAACAGAATGTCTGAAGGTGGTTTAAAGGGAACACAGGCAAAGTGAGGATGTTGTAAACAATTTCATATTCATTTTGATCTGGTTCATTGTTCTGTCCTTTGGCAGCCTGTCACAGCAGTTTCTTTGTGAGATACTTTGCAAACTACGAAACAACAGGACCAGGCCTTCATTTTTCAGACAAAAAAAAAATCTAGTCAAGGCTGTTTGTTTTATCACCTGCTTTTGTAAAGCCGTTCTTACTCACAGAAGCATGTGTTCCTCCCTCTCCTGCACAGGCTGAAGACATTCACACACAGGCGCGCACATGTTTCAAACAATGCCACAGATGCTCCACCAGGCCCACACAGAGTCCCTAGGTCGTGTTCCAAACTACCCACATGCTCACATATGAACAATATAGTGTCTGTCATTAGCAAACCAAGCTGGCGTTTGGAACAAGCATAATACTTGAGCACAGAAATCTTTTTTTTTTTTTAAACAACCATTAAAGATAGTTTGACCTGATTCTGATACTTGGCTATTGGAACACATAAGATAGGCCAAGTTGCGTCTAAGAGCTCATTTATTTATTAATTAAAATTATATGCTGTTTATCTAGAGACCTGCTGAGGTGGCTTAGAATTTTTTTTTTTTAAAGAATAAAATATATTGGAATAAAAAAAAGATTGAACTAATTTGTACAAGTCAAATCTATCAATAGTTAAATTAGGTAGTGTGGTTAGAGCAGCTAACTTGGTACCCATGGGCCCCATGGTTAGGGTTGCCAACTGCCAGGTAGTAGCAGGAGATCTCCTGCTAATTCAACTGATCTCCAGCCGATAGAGATCAGATCACCTGGAGAAAAATGGCTGCTTTGACAATTGAACTCTATGGCATTGAAGTCCCTCCCCTCCCCAAACCCCGCCCTCTTCAGGCTCCACCCCCAAAATATCCCGCCGGTTGAGAAGACCCTACCCATGGCACCTGCCAGTAATTTCCTAGGTGCCCAGGGAGCTTTTCTGAAAACAGCCAGGGCCATTGTAAAGCAGGATTTGTTAGTAGCTGCCCTCATTCAACTGAAAAGATTTTCCATGGCTGCAATAGCAGCAACAGATCCTGGAGGGTCAGGAGAACTGATCTGCACCTAGACTTTCACTCGGGATTGCATGGTTTTCTTTCCTCTTCAGGCTTTCCTTCTTTCTCTCCCCACTTTTGCTTCTCCCTTCCTTGCCCTTGGCTTTCCTAATGTCCTTTTTATTTGCTTTTTGCAATTCTTTTGCAAAGCAAAGAGGGAGGTAGAGCATTTGGATCCCTCCCTCCTGTAGCATCCATTTGGGGTTTGGCTCTGCCTCCTGTGAGAGCTATTTTGGGGTGGTGCTTAGTAGGATTGCCAACTCCAACCTGGGAAATTTCTGGAGTTCGGGAGTGGAGCCTGGAGAAGGCAAAGTTTGGGGAAGGGAGGGAGCTCAGCGGAGATGAGATTCTATAGAGTCTACCCTTTAAAGCTGGCATCTCCTCCATGGGAACTGATCTCTGTGGTCTGGAGATCAGTTGTAATTTCAAAAGAACTGCAGGCCCCACCTGGAGGATGGTAACACCCTCCACTTAAAATGCCAAAGGTTCCCACAGGCTCAAAAATATAGGGAACACCAGGGTTAGAGTTTCAGACTAGAATCTGGGAGACCCAAATTTGAATTCCCATTACATCCTCTCAGCCTAACTTACCTAACTTAGGGGAGGACCCATGGCTCAGTGGTAGAGCCTCTGCTTGGCATGCAGAAGGTTCCAGATTCAGTCCCCAGCATCTCCAGCTAAAGGGGCTAGGCAAGTAAGTGATGTAAAAGACCTCTACTTGAGACCCTGGAGAGCCGCTGCTGGTCTGAGTAGACAATACTGACTTTGATGGACCAAGGGTCTGATTCAGTATAAAGCAGTTTCATGTGTTCATGTGTACCTGAATAGGTTGTTGTGAGGATACAATGGAGGAGAATGATGCCTCTTTGCTAGGGTTGTCAGCCTCCAGATGGTCACATAACTAGTTAGCATGCCAGAGTCTCGTTCGTTATTGGAATTAACCAAATGCCACATGTTCCTCTAAGAGGTTGGACGCCGATTGCTTGGGGGTTGAATAACTAGTTAGCATGCAAGAGTCTTCTTAGAGGGACAAGTGGCATTTGGTTAATTCTGATAATGAACGAGACTCTATGCAAAGTTACCTGCACAAGACTGATGATAAAAGAGGAAATAAAAAACCATGGCCACTGGCAACCTCACAGCACAACAACAAAACAGCCTTCCCCTCCCCCCAACCACATTGTTTGAATCACATTGTTTGAATTGGTTGATACTTGCACACAGCTTATGTGGGAGACATATACAGCCCAGCATAAAAACCTAAGACAATCTTACCAGATGTTGGTGTAATTGGTAATATATACAACCTATTGCATGCCTGGTCTATTTTATATTGCCTGTTTATGTAAATATATTTGTAATGTGTGTGCATGTTTTACATGTGATTCAAATTGACCACTGAGGAAGGCCATATAGGCTGAAACGTATTTGGCAGGTGGTGACAGACATCAACTTTAGGAAATGCCATTGTGCTGTTTTAATGGTTTTTAAACAATTTTAATCTTGATATAGCGCTTCTAATAAATTATATATTTTCATTATTTATATTTTTTTCATCCCACCCAACCTTGGGTACCCAAGACTGATGATAAAACAGGAAATAAAAAACCATGGCCACTGGCAACCTCACAGAACAACAACAAAACAACCTCACAGGAGCTACAGTTGGTGGGTATTGCTCCATCAGCAAGAAGGGATCAGCACAGGACTCAACAGAGCTTTGATCCTACAGATTGGCCCATAGTGGCCATTATTCTGAATGGAAGTTGTCACCAGTCTCTCATACAGCCACCCCCTGCCCCCAATCTTTAGGAACAGAAGAACATAAGAAAAGTCATGGTGGATCAGACCAAGGTCCATCAATCCAGCAGTTTGATCACACAGTGGCCAACCAGGTGCCTCTAGGAGGCCCACAAGCAAGACAACTGCAACAGCATCCTGCCACAGCACCCAGTATAATAGGCATGCTCCTCTGATACTGGAGAGAATAGGCATGCATCAGGACTAGTATTCATTTTGACTAGTAGCCATGGATAGCCCTCTCCTCCATGAACATGTCCACTCCCCTCTTAAAGCCTTCCAAGTTGGCAGCCATCACCACATCCTGGGGCAGGGTGTTCCACAAATCCTCCTGTTCTGTATTCTGATAGCAAGTTACTGGTGCCTGATGTACAAATAAGTTTGCAGCTTGAGGCTCCAAGGAAGAGATGGTCACATGGATGACTATATGGGAACCCACCCACATTCAGTGGTCAGTGTGCTGTTATCCCTGGGCAACCAAAGCAAGAGGGGGAGAAAGAATGAGGGCTCCATCGAGCCCTACATAGACCCCCATCACATCAACAGAGATGCACTCATGATGGTGTGGATTGTGCTTTGCTCATTTTTCTAAACAATAGATTAAAAAGCCAGGGAAAAGCACTGAGACACCCCCTTCAAGCCCTAATTATTGCCCCCTCAAGTGCTATGATAGCTGTCATTATTGCATTCAGAGGATCTATTGGTTCCATCATCAGAAAAAAGTCATATTTCACAAGAAGGAGGGGGGAGAGCAACCTTCATTATTCCCCACAATGGAATGACTGTTTGGAAACTCTACTAGTAAAATTGTATGACCTCCTTAGCTTCCTCTGTTGGAATACCTCACCAAGATAAACTATCTCAAGAACCACCAATAAATGCTTCAGATTGTTGAAACTTTGCAAACCACTCAAGCTTTCCTGGAAAATACAGAGACACCAGATCGTAAAATGACATCACCATGATAACCAGTCTGTTTCTTTTCCTTATATTTGGTTCCCCACCACAACTAGCCTAGACAGCATGGTAATGATCAGTTATGTCAATCCATTAGAAGTTGGAAATTAGAGTTTACAGATCTTAAAATAGAGACCATTTCCCTTTTCATTTTGAAAATTTATCATGGTCCATCAGTATTTTTCACGTTCACTCCGTCATCATGTCCAGTTACGCAAACGTATGCAGAACACTCCACAAACAGTTGCCTGACAATGATCAAGAAGATTCTGAACATAACCAGCAGGTGGATATAATCCAACGAAAGCTAAGCACTTTAAAAATCGATTTAAGAGAGATTTAAGTCCTTTGACATCAATAGGACCAAATAGTGCTATATCTGGCTGGATCACGCCTATATGTTTGTAAACATGTTATGATATACGTCCACTCATCAGGAGTCATCACCCAATGCAACTCCCTGTAGAGTTCACTCTACAGCAAACAATCCTGCATATAACATATGAAATGATTTTTAGAGCATGCAACATAAATTCTCATTAATAGAACCACTCCAGTGAATGTACTGTGTAATCTAATATGTACCGCATGTCTTTGTTTCCTAAGGGAAAGGTGTCATGGTTGCCAATGACACTGTGTCACATACTCACTAGGTTGGATCCAATCATCCTCCAAGGAGCCTTTCTCCAGCTTAAGGAGACTTTGTCCAACTTAAGTAGCTCTTCCACAGAATAAAGAGCCATTTAAGTTGAAGGAAGGCTCCTTAGGCTGGAAGAAGGCCTCTAATTTTGTTCAGTGGAGAGGGAGGATAGGGTAGGACCCCACCCACCCACTGTTATGAAAAAAAGCCTGTGTAGGGGGAAAGTGCAGGAGTTGAATTTTACAGAAAAAAATAACTGACATACACATTTTGTATCCTCAGCTCATTTTCTTAATTGCATTAGCCATGGAAATTTTGCACATACTTCAACATCAGCACCATCATAGTGAACAAGTCTGAATCAGCTAGGTTCAAGTCCAGTAGGACCTTAGAGACCAACAAGACTTTAAGGGTATCAGCTTTCGAGAGTCAAAGCTCCCTTTGTCAGATACAAGTCAGCATAGAAACCTCTGAGTCCTTAGATCCCAGTCAGAAGGAGGGAGGGGTGTTGCAAAGGATGCAGTCTGGGGTCTTTTATGCATGGCTGTTTCCCTTGGCGTCACCCCCAGGCAACTTCAGGTCTTTGTTTGGATTATGCATGCCATTTCCGACCGTCACAGGTCGACTTGCTCTCCCCCTGTGTTTCCCCGCATTTTCCCTGTGTTTTCAGGGACCTGTTTTATTTCAAAATTGAAAATGCAAGCAAAACACAGGGAAATGCAGGGGGAGAGCGAGGCGACCTCTGATGGTTGGAAATAGCATGCATAATCCAAACAATGACCCAAAGTCATCAGAGGGGTGATGGCAAATGAAACAGCCATCCATAAAAGACATGAATCAGGTTATGAAAGACATGAATCAGGTTATGAAATACACTGCATTTAAAGAAATGACATAATAAATAGTATCAAATAAGATAACAAGAGAGAAAACCTAAGGATGAAATAACAGATTTTTTAGTTATATTTATAGTCCAGTCCTAAGCATGTTTACACAAAAGTCCCATTGAACTCAATTGGGCTCACCTCTTAGTAAGAGTGTTTAGGATTGCAGCTCATATGATTTATTTATTTCTTCAGTTTGTTTATACCCTACCTCTCTCCCCAACTGTGACCCAAAGAGGCTTATGTTATTCTGTTCTCCTCCATGTTATCCTCACAACAGCCCTGTGGGGAAGGTTAGGCTGAGAGAAAGTGTGACTGGGCCAAAGTCACCCAGTGAGCTTCCATGGCACAAGTGGGAATTCAGACCTGGGTCTTCCAAATACTAGTCTGATACTCTTAACCACTACACCACACTTGTCATTTACATTGCATAACTAAAATGATGCTTCTAAATTTAAATAATTTCTTTCTAAGTTAAAGAGTAAACGGGCATTTATGATGAAGATTGCCTAAAGACATTTCCTGTGCGTGTTTGGCTGAATGAATCACACAGTTCCTCAGGAGTTACAGTCTGACCTCATAGAACAGTGTCATCTTCAAATACTATAAAGAAGTCACAGAAAGTCTAGAAAGCTGTAAACAAAATTTGCCTTCTGTTAGTTTGCTTATTTAATTAGCGATAAACATAACTTGTAATACAGTTCTCACTCACCAGACTGTGTTCTGAGAAACTCAAGAGGAAAAGCAGTCCAAAAACTCCTTCAGACTATAGGAAATCATGTGGTGAGAGGTTCCAGGGCAACGGTGTCAAATTATCTCAGCTTGGTTCTGCTTGAAGTGGTCGTCTTCTTCTGGGGAAGCTGCTTTTTATGGTGGTGGGTGGAAGTAGTCTGAGCAGCCTGTGAAATGTTATCACTTAGTTTGGCTTACCTCATCATGGCTTGGGTGGAGCAGCTGCCAGTTTCAGGTGACAATATCTCATGAGTCTGAGTGCCACCTTTTTTGCAGTATCCAGCAGCCTGGTCAGGGAGATCAAAAGCCAGGTCAGGGAGATCAAAAGCCAGGTTTCACTCCACTTCTGATAAATTCTTCAAAAATGTTGTCAAGGGGAAAAAAAGATGCCAAAAGGAAATTATCAGCTCCATTTGTCTATGTATCATTACACCTCTTTTCAGTCAATATGCTTTACCACATATATGAGGAGAACACGCAACATGTGATCCTCCTTAATATGCTTTATTGCTAGTTTGTCTGAAAGTGACAAGGCATTTTCAGCTTTATTGCACACATACCAGAACCCTGGAGTTCTGGTAGTATCTACTGAGGTTAAAAATATGTGTGTTGCCCCTTTCAGATAAAATGGCAATCACATGTTGTGATTAGGACTGTGCATATCAATAAACCCGAACCAAAAATAAACTTGAAAGTAGCCATTTCGGTAATATTTGGGTTTTGTTTTGCCCAAATACCAAAATCTGGGAATCCGCCTGAAGCCGAATAGGTGATTCCTGGAAAGCCAAATAGATATTCGGCTTTTAGCTTTTTGGCTATTCGCCTTTGCTCAGATGCACGGCTCTGTGCTTTCTTCCATTTTTCTATCTTTGACTGGTGTTGTTCGGGCCCCATAGTTGGGGCTCTTTTGAGGTAGGGGTTGTGTAATCAGAGCCAACTTGGTCAGACCATACTATCCTCCGCTCTTCAGTGGATTAATTTGGATGTCAGAAGGGTCATTTTAAAAAACGCGGTTTCACCCAGTCCCTTCTGGAGGGATATACCCTCCAACTAAAAGCATCAGCTTCAACAGCTGCTGACCGCCAGTCTTCTAGGAGACTCCCTCACCCATGCAGATGAGCAATCTCCTTCAGAAGAGCTACCTTGGTCATGACTTCAGTGGCTCTGATATCCCCCCCAGATATGTAGGGAGCCCCCAGACTTTGAGGCGCCAGCCTGCCAATTGGCTCTTTCTGCCAGTCCTAGGCAACACTGACGTTCTGAACCTGAAAACCAATTGACAGCTCAGCTCACAAATGCCTGAAGGATGGGGGTGACCCATTTGCGGGCCCATAATATTGGACCCCCTGTCCCAAACTTCCTCAAACTTCGGTGTCCATCTAGGAAGAATTCCTTGCAGCTACACTGCAAATTTGGTGACTCTACCTTCAAAAATGCCCCCACAGGAGTTTTGAAAAAATCCCCATAGCCTATAATGGACCTGATTTTTTTTTTAAAAAAAACAAACCCCGGAAATAAAGCCGAATACCCATATTTACCGGTATTGGTATTTGGCTTATTTCAGGTTTACCAAAAACATTTGGGTCCAATAAACCTGAATCTGAAATTTACCAATTTTTTTTTCACACCCCTAGTTGTGATGTACCACCTTTACTGCCAGATCATGAGCACTGAGTAGTATCTGGTGAGTAGAGTGGTAGTCTGCAAGAACAAAATGGGTTCAGGGCTGTTGTTTTGCCTTCTCTGACCTTGAATGAACAATTTATTCTTTCTGTGCCTCACTTCCCCATCTGTTTAATGTTGGTAATAGCACCTCCCTATCTCACAGGACACAGAGCAAAGTAAATAAATAAGCTCAAGGCCACAAGACACTCCTATACCATAGTAACAGGCTGTATGTAAGGATTAGAGATAGCTAAGATCCTGGTCGTTGCCTTCCAAGTCTTAACAGAGCTATCCAATTTGACCTTGCAGAGAAGCTTTTAACATTTTAATACTGCTTGACTGATTAGAACTAAGGGCCATAATTTTTATTGCATTGAAAATGGCTGATTTGATTTCTTGGGTTTTTATCTTACACATCTGGCCTCGAACTTCAATCAGTCCCCTTTTGCAAGCTTTGGACGAACGGCTGTCCAGCAAGTTTTAGCGTACCAGCAGTGCTATTCCAAGCAGAGTTACGTCTGTCTAAACCCATTGATTTCAGAGGACTCAGAAGGCTGTAACTCTGCTTAGGATGGCACCGTAAATCCTGTTATAATATGGAAAACTGTTCCTGATGGGCCAGGAATATTGTCCCTGTTAGGACTTGCAGATATCCATGATTGCCCAGGACATTAATGAAATTGACTGCCTTGTCCAAGTATTCAAGACAACTTCCATCCTGAATACAAAGGCTGAGATCCTGAACTCCACAAGTTTCCAAAGTGAACACAGAGCTCTTTGTGAACAAGGGCTTCTACCACTCACCACAGTGCTGGACAATATTGCACTTATAATAGGACTGTATGCGGGAAGCACACCCTAACAGTGAAAGTAATAACGGCAGCCCCTATTTATATGGAACTTTGTGCGTGCATTGGAGCCTCCAAAGGGCATTTGGGATGGCACATGAACACATGAAGCTGCCTTATACTGAATCAGATCCTTGGTCCATCAAAGTCAGTATTGTCTACTCAGACCATCAGCGGCTCTCCAGGGTCTCAGGCAGAGGTCTTTCACATCACCTACTTGCCTAGTCCTTTTAACTGGAGATGCCGGGGACTGAACCAGGGACCTTCTGCATGCCAAGCAGAGGCTCTACCACTGAGCCATGGCCCCTCTCATGGCATCTAGCAGGGTGATAGACTGGAATCTTGAGGACTGTAGCCATGCATGCAACTGAACCTTTCATTGGCTATTTAAAAGCAAAGTACCACCTGTGCATTTATATGTGCCTGTCTGCTGTCATAGACACAGACTTTGGTGTTCTTCCAGGCTGTGATAATTGTTTTTTTAAAAAAATCTAAAAATAAAATAAGATACAGCTTTGTGGTGGATGACTCTGAAAGCATTCTCCATTTCTGTCCATAGGCCTTTTAAACTTGCAAACATCTGTTTTTTTAACATTTTTACTTCTCATATGACAGGGGCAGCCAGCCTGCATATCAGCAAGTCGATGCACTAGCAGGCCTTCGCCTGGCCAGACACATTTTAGATGGGCCAGAATTTCCCAGTCAAATCTCATTTCATGTAATGGAATTGCATCGGCCATAGGAAGCAGGTGAAAGACTGAAAGCTGCCACAAATCTCCTCTGCATCAATTGAACTGTGTCGTGGAATTTTGAGCCAGAAGACACATATGACTGGCTGGAGACATCAAAGGCAAATAAAAGAATGATAACCACACGTAGAATAGTTGTATACACTGGACCCCATGTCAGAATTTAAGTTTGCCAAGAATTACTGGAAAAGCAGGGGGGGGGGATAAGAACAAAGTTGTGATCCACATACCTGCTGTACTGTGTCGACCGACTTCCAGCTGCCACTAAGCACACTTGGGATCTAGTAGCTCTTTTCAGATGTTCTAACTGGGTAGGACAAACATGTGTGGGGAACAGGATCATGAAATCAAGCTCTGTTTTCAGCTGCACAGGTTCTGTCTATTTTTTTTTAATGTTTTATTTACATTGTAAGCCACCTTGAGTTCCACAAGGTAGAAAGGTGGCTAATAATTTTTTAAAAAAATTAAAAATAAATTGGGACGTGTGCATAGTGACTGTATGTGCCCAATGAATGTAATATAATGTCCACAGACAGCTGCGACTGGTGGGTGCTACTGCAACAGGGCTAAAGCAGAATCCATGAAACCACTGGATTTAGATCCTCAGGCCATGAAGTATCCTGGCTTCCATGCATCCCTGGGGTTTGCTGGGGCTTGGTGATCTGCACTAATGCAGAAGTTCGTGCCACAGCAGATACAGGTTGGGCATTTTAGCCAAAATTCCATGGGAGCTAGAATCTATGTAAAATGTGTGGCAAGGATCTAGGCTTGCCAGCTACAGGTTGGGAAATACCTGGAGATTTTGGGATTTGGGGAGGGGAAGCACTTCAATAGGATATAATACCATAGAGTCCACCTTCCAAAGCGGCCATTTTCTTCAGACGAACTGATCGTTGTTGCCTGGAGAGCAGCTGTAATCCCAGGAGATCTCCAGCCATCACCTGGAGGTTGGCAATCCTACTTAGATCCGTGCACGCTAAATAGTCTTTGTCGTGGAGTGTGTTTCCTCTTCCACTAAAACTTCCATTTGTACAAGAGCACATTGAAAAGCATTGATCTTGTGCCAAAGTAAGTTTTAGAGAAAGCACACTCTACAGAAGAGAGTGACGAACATGAAAATTGTTCATAGGATCCAAGCCTTAAGTTCTAAAATGTTGGGTTCACATTTGGTGGGTTATAATTATTTTTTAGCTTCTACTGTATTGTTCAGGGCTGAATGGGCCATATGAACAATATCATTAAAGTAAAGTAAGCTTCTACTGTAGAACACTCAGGTGGCAATTTGTTTTTCTCTGTTATGATGTTCCCTCTCTATCTTTTACAGGAAGTTGCTTTATGGGATTGCTGTTCTGTAAAGCAGGATGGATTTTTTTTTTTAAATGGACAATAGGAATACATTTTCTAGTATGTGTTTTGTTCTCAAAGCTTTGGAGTCTGTTCTTCTTTTGTGTATTTTTTAAAAGCACTTCGCACTTGAATTAGATTTAGGGGCTAGTACTATAACGTGGTGCCTTGTTTCTGGTGCCCCATTTGCCAAGCTTTATAGGATGATGCTATACATTGTTAGGCATTTGGTTACCTTAAACAACCTCTTTGAATGTTCAAAATGGCTGTCATTCATTGCACTTAACATTCTTTGAGAGAAACAACAAATATAGCATACCATCAAAATATATCAGTAGGTAAAGTTTTATAAAGTTTCTTCATTTTTGTCATTGTATCCTGGTTTGATAATTATAATCTCGTCTGGGACGGCGAGAGCCAGCATTCCCCGCTCTGACGGCCAGCTGGGAGGCGGGCGAGCCGCACAGAGCCCGCTGGGCGCGTCGGGACGGCACGAGCCACCGTTCCCCGATCCGACGGCCAGCTGGGGGGGCATCTTATGGTCAGGTGCGTCTTATGGAGCGAAAAATACGGTAGTTTTTATATGCCAACTTTCTCTACCACTTAAGGGAGAATCAAACCGGCTTACAATCACTTTCCCTTCCCCTCCCCACAACAGATACCCTGTGAGGTAGGTGGGGCTGAGAGAACTCTAAGAGCTGTGATTAGCCCAAGGTCACTCAGCTGGCTTCATGTGTAGGATTGACGAAACCAACCCGGTTCACCAGATTAGCATCCACCGATCATATGGAGGAGTGGGGAATCAAACCAGTTTCTCCAGATTAGAGTCCATCATTCCAAACCACCACTCATAACCTCTACACCACACTGGCTCTCAAAAGGCAAGATGGCCTCTCCTCTCTCTTCTGTCATTGGAAAGTCCATAGGTTTCAATCCATCATCGTGGTTTTGAAGCTCTTTGGTTTGACCAGCAGATGAACAATGAAGTTGGACAGTGTGTGTGTGTGTGTGTGTGTGTGTGTGTGTGTGTGTGTGTGTGTGTGTGAGAGAGAGAGAGAGAGAGAGAGAGAGAGAGAGAGAGAGAGAGAGAGAGAGAGAGAGAGAGAGAGAGAGAGAAATATGGGCATGTGAGCTATATTTTTGTTCTGGTGTTTTTGCCCACACTGTGTAGAATTTATAGAATTTCAAATATCTGAACATATCACATTTATTTATTCATTGATACTAGGGCTGTTGAAAATAAAAATTCGGTATGGTTCAGCTTTGGCAAAATTCGGCCCGTTTTTATTTGGGCCGTGCTGAAGTCCGAACTCCCCTGCTTCGGATCCCCAGAAATTCAGGGGGATCCAGAGTTCGGGGAAAAATTTGGCCTCCCGCGAGCCTTCAGGGGGATTCCCTGAAGGCGCGCGGGGGACCCTTTAAACAGATCTGTGCCTCCCGGCTGGGAGGCACAGATCGGTTTAAAGCCCCCCCCCCCAGCCCTGCCTGGAGTCCCGGCAGGGCTGGGTGGGGGGCTTTAAAGGGCCCGCCGCACGCCTCCAGGGAAGCTCCCTGGAGGCGCATGGGGGGACTTCAAACAGATGTGTGCCTCCCGGCCGGGAGGCACAGATCTATTTAAAGCCCCCCCCAGCCCTGCCGGGACTCCCGGCAGGGCTGGCGGGGGGCTGGCAAGACCCTCTGCGCGGGTTTCCAGACCCCCCCCAGCCCTGCCGGGACTCCCTAAGGAAATAATCTCAGTACACAGCCACTAATCATTTCAACATATGCAACTTTACTTATATACTATTACAATATGCATGTTATGTATGCGTAACACTCTATTCAATAAAGTTCCGAACTGCAAATAGCCTGAACGTAATGTCAATAATAGGCTTTAACCTTCTACACATTTACACAATTCTCTTCCTTATTTTACAAACATTCCAGAACATGAAACCCCCCGGGGGGATATTTCTTACGACCAGCAGTAAGGTCCACAAAGTCCTTGCAGGTGTATTGAACTCCGCCACGAATCAGGCAGTACAAATCAAAATCGTTCTCAATCGCGGTCAGCTGATCACACGTACACCAATCCAATGATTCAAATCCCATTACTGCTGGTTGAGCCGATTGCAAACGCTAGCATCTATAGCTATGCGTTGTTTGTTGTTATGATGTATATGGCACATGGAATAGTAACAAGTTCCCGGTTGTTTATCCTTGTTTCGCAGAAAAGTGCAATTTGCTTCTTCAGACTGTGCAATATATCTAAAATATTAGCAACATTATAAATACATATCAATGAAGTACAATTTACTCTCAAACCCACCCTTGTGCAAACAAAATAATAAATAAAAGTGATCTTATCCTACCTGACTGCAAACTTGCAGTTCATAAGAATGACCCATAGTCTCTGTTTTTTGGGTACCATTCACCTATCTTTAAATAACATCTACCAGGTGTAAATACTAAAGTCTACTATGGTAAGTATCCTGTATAGACTTAAAATGTTATAGATATTAATAGCTAATTATTTCAATTGAATGGATTTAGTTTTAAGTTTTAAGAAATATTAAATACATTTAGTTTTTAATCTTTAAATTTTAAATTTTAAACTTAAATTTTTAAGATTTTTAAGATTTTTAAGAAAATACTGAGAACATGATTCCTGTGGATAATTAAATAGAATAAATATAATTTTCTAAAAGTATAATTAATTATTTATTAATTATATTTATAAATAACTGGACAGATCCAAAGCTGAATTTAATCCATGGGGATGGATAGACTGAAACAAGTGAATGAACCTTGCCTCTTGCTGACATAGGATTCTTTCAGCATTTACATAGGGGCCTTTTTGTATTTACCAAATGGCAAAAAATTGTAAGTCTACATCTCTAGGTCCTTTTTCTAAGAAATGGGGGACCATAGGCGCCTCTAATACTTTATTACGAATTCTAGAACTATGTTCCCCTATCCTATACTTTAATGATCTAAGGGTTTTACCAATATAAATTAAATTACAAACACATTTGATGATATAAATTATTCCCTTTGAGTCACAATTTGTGAAAGATTTAAGCACAAAACGAAAACCTGTTTGTTGGCAAACAAATTCTTTTACAGGTAATGATAAATGGCATTGGACACATCGTCCACATAAAAAAAATGAACTTTGATAATAGGTTGAACATGCTTTTTTATACTAAAGTCAGATCATATGAGATGATCCCTGATTGCTTGAGGTTTTTTTTAAACCTGTTTTAGGTAAAGAATTGCATCCAGGGATATCACCAATTATGTGCCAATTGTTATATATTATAGCTTTTATTGATGGAGCTAAATGTGTATAAGTTAAGGAAAAGGACAGTGACTTACTTTCATTAATTTTCTTGTCTTCCAAAAGCTGTTTTCGATCTGTATTCTAACCCTATTAAATGCTCTTTCCACTAATTGCCCTGGATTCAGAACTCTTCTACCCCTGAGAGGGTTGATTGGCTATGTTACTGCCTGCTTTAGGAATTCTTAGGCTGAATGGGACTTGAGTGGCCAAATTATCCTTAATTGTTCTTAACTTAATGGGTTGATGACCGAATGCTGATGACAGAAACATCACAGGAAGGGTAGAGTAGTGGCAGCAAAATATTTGAGAGAAAATTTAGGGGGAGGGCTGGCATGATGCTATTCATTGCTTCCATCATACCGCAAAACTGCAAGGAAACCCCCTGCCCCCCCAATATGAGCCTTAACTCCAGCTGTTTGAACCTTCTTCTCCTTTCTGAGTGACTCGTCACGTATACTCATAATACAAAGTTATATGTAGTAATGTGGCACCAAAGAATCTGCAGAAACTGCAGCTGCAGATCCAGACAGTGATCTTCATAACAGCCTGTGCACCAGATGTTACCAGAGGAAGGCTGTCAGAATGCTAGGGAAATTGTACATGGTTGAGTAATAGTAGTATAAGATAGCACTTTGCTTAAATCCATAATACAGAATGTTTCTGCCATAAAAGGAAGCCCATTAGGTTATGTGAGCTTATTTAGAGACCACATGCATGCATCTGAAAATCCATTTTCATAAAGCCCATATTGCCTATTTAAAGAAAAAGAAAAGCTTGTTCCTCGGCCAGCTGAGGTAAATGGTCCCAGTGAAGTTAAGAGAATCTGGATTTTACGATGGCTATGTTAATAAGATGCCTCTCACATAACATTTGATGTGTAAGTGACTCCCCATCATGGTTTTTTGCTGGTAGACTTGAATTCCAAGACCAATCCCATGTTAAGTTTGTCTTCCTTTCCCTTTAAAGCATGTCCAGAGGCAGCTGGTGCCTTGGATGGATCACCTGTTGGATCTTGGCCAACCCAAGACATAGTGCTGTTTTGTCTGCCTGTTTGTCTTATTTATATTTTTTTTGTGCATTTATTGTAAGTTGCTTTGGGTCCCTTTGGGGAGAAAAGCAGAAAATAAACATACACAATAAATAAATAAAATACACCTGAAAGAAGATGTAAAATCATAAGGCTGTTCTTATGATTTTACATCGTACCTGTTCTCCCTCTGCAAAGAGCAGAAGATGGGAAGGAATGGAGGCATGTGGCAGCATTGGCATCTCACTCAGTATGACTTCATTTCTGGAGCACACCTGGAAGTAATGTCACATCACTCTGGGAATGGCTAGAAACTCTATGGTCAGCTATGGCTCATGAAAACTCATATCCTGCCAGAAATTTTGTTAGTCTTTAAGGTGCTACTGGACTCTAGCTCTTTTCTACTATGGTTTCCAGTGTGTATGATACTGACAATGTTTTTCTTGCTGCCCCAAGGAGCACCATCAGGAGCATAGGGTTGCTGGCAGGAGGTCTCCTGGCAACTTTGGCAAAGAGCAGGAAGGAGAGGCCTACTCCACACCAGGCATAAGGCAACAGTCTGGACCATGGCATGATGTAGTGTTGCCAATAGGGCTTCCAACCTTCAGGTGGGTCCTGAAGATCTCCTGGAATTACATCACATCTCCAGACTACAGATATCCGTTCTGCTGGATGAAATGGTTGCTTTGGAAGGTGGACTTTACGGTATTATACTCTGCTGAGGTCCCCCCCCCAAACCCCACCCTCCCAGTGTTCTATACTCAAATCTGCAGGAATTTCTCAACCCATACTTTGAAGCCCTAGTTGCCAATGCCATCTTGAGGAATTCATGGAGATTTGTGGGCAGGGCCTGGGGAGGGATTTAGCCAGGGATGTTATACATTAGGGTTTCCAGGTCCCTCTTTGCCACTGGCAGGGTTTTTTTTTTTTTTTGGGTCGAGCCTGAGGAGGGTGGGGTTTGGGGAGGGGAGGGACTTCAATGCCATAGAGGACAATTGCCAAAGTGGCCATTTTCTCCAGGTGAACTGATTTCTATCGGCTGGAGATCAGTTGTAATAGCAGGAGATCTCCAGCTATTTCCTGGAGGATGGCAACCCTATATACCATAGAGTCCATTCTTTGAAGATGCTGTTTCCTCCAGGGGAACTAATGTGTGTAATCTGGAGATCTGTTATTATTCCAAGAGAACTCCAGGGCCAGGCCCCTCCTTGAGGTTGGTAATTTTAGCATGATGAGACAAGGCCTTCCATTGGGGCATGCTCATGAATACAAGCTCCTTCTCAGGAGCTTTGCATTCCATGGGACCTTGAGTGCTCAGTGCTTCATGGAAAGGAGTAGAGGTTAAGAAATGGTGCTTCTAGTTAAGAGACTGGAGAAAGGGGCCAGACATACTGGGCCTACCTTTCCTTCCCTCAAGTGACAACAATCTGCATGTCAGAGGTTCTCACAGTTAGAGTTTTGAGGCTGAATGCCAAGCAAGAGAGTGATTAGAAAGAGCCTAGACCTCCTTGCTGATCCCTCACCCTCTTGTTTGTGCTTCAGTCAGTACCTGATCCTGTGCACAAAAACCAGGATCAAAAAACCCAGGAACCTACAGTTTCAAACAGTAGGGTTGTCAGCTCCGGGTTGGAAAACGCCTGGAGATTTTGGGGGTGGGGCCTGAGGAGGGGAGGGTTTGGTGAGGGGAGGGACTTCAGTGGGGTCTAATGCCATAGGAGTCCACCTTCCAAGGCAGTCATTTTCTTCAGGTGTTACTGATCTCTGTCGCCTGGAGATCAGTTGTAATAGCAGGAGATCTCCAGCTACCACCTGGAGGTTGGCAAGCCAAAGGCACACATAATAGGGTAAATGGACCTGGACTTGAGATGTAAGACATGGCCTTTCAGTCTCGATGAGTGCAATGCACAAGGCTGTTTCCCCCCACCCCCACCCCAATAATCTTTCTTCAGATTGGTTGTTATGTGAAGAATGCAAGCTCTCTCTCTCTCTCTCTCTCATCTCGGCTTTCCATCCTAACACCACATATTTGCCTCAGACCTCCATATGCTTGCATTTATGTTATATAAATCTCCACATGCAAATATAAGTTCCGTGCTTATATTTGGCTTTGGAAGCCTGACATTTGGGAGAGCAGCTCTGACAGGCAACAAGAATTAAAAATAGAAGGCAGAGGTATTTAATGTAGAGTAAAATCAGATACAAACGGTGCCTGAACACATCAGCGAGCTACTCTGAGTCATGAATAGTTCATCTGCTTTTCATCTTTGCTTTAAGTATCGTTATTGCTTGATTTTTTTTATGACGCTACTTAGGCTGAGTGGGCACTGTCAATACTGTCAAAAAGTTATTGACAGGACTTTGATGGGTCAGATTTATTTTCTCTCGTTTGCTTACTCATGTTTTAAATTTCCAAAGAAAGGTTATTGTCTCAGTGGTGAACGACTTGAGCATCCTAAGCGAGCCACACTCTCTCATCCTAAACTTATTTAGGGATAATAATAATGACATCACTTGCAGGGATGTTAAAAGGATTATTAAAATAAGGTGTGTCAAACTTCCCTGCCCCTATCATGTTCTAGTTTTTCCCCCCAGCTCCAACTAATCTCATTTGCTATATTTTGGGGGCTTCCTTTTCCTTCCTGGAGGCCTGTTGATAACAGCTTTTGCCTTCTTTCCTTCCACCAGCTGAACTACGTATTTTTGACAAGTCCAGATGAAAACAGGGGCATCTGTATCCCACCTTTCAGAAGGCAGCATTGTATAGCCCAGTCTTGTCAGATCTCGGAAGTTGAGCTGGGCTGGTACTTGGAAAGGAGACCACCAAGGAAGGCAATGAATGACAAATCACCTCTATTTCTCACTTCCATCAGAGGAACACCTGGAGCAAGCCCCTATATGTGAACATGGAGGCACTTTTTGTGTGATTAGGTCCTTGCTTTTTGCAGAGTTTCTGCTGCATGGAGGAGCTTATGTGCATTCACCAAGGGCTGGTGAGGCAACCTTGTGGAATTTTGCTTGAGGTTTTAACTCAGCATGGTATTGCTATGCACAATTGATTAACACTCCAATGCACAACTTCCAAGGATACCAGTCTTTGGTAAACTAAATATGCAGATGTAGCTGCTTGGGAAGTGTAGCAGCACAGTTTACATGAGACACTACTACCTTTTATGCAAGGACATTTCCTTGCAGTCACCCCCACCAACTGCATACTCAAAAAGAAGCCCTGAAGCAGTCAACAGGGGCTAACCAAGGAGAAACGACCCTGCATAAAAGGCCTATGTGAGTGCCAAGTAGGATCAGCAGGGCCAGCCGAGCAACCAGTAGGAGACCAGGGGGTGGGAATATAGGGGAGGGGGCAGCCATTGACAATGGCATGATGACATTTTGGGAAACCCAGAAGTGACATCTCACCTGTCTAGGAATCACTGGAAACTCTATAGTAAAACCAGATTTTTCAGCTATTCCTAGAGAGGCATGACATCCTTTCCGAGTTTTCCCCTGAAGTGACATCGCTGTTGCCAATAGTATTTTTTTTTATTTCACCCGCTTCCCTTTGGCCACCCGAATGCTGGTAAGCAATGCCTACTGAAATTGGGAGATCTGCTGTGGGCATATAGCAGTGGGCATATAGCAAACTACCAGCATCATTTTTCATTCAGACTGTATACACATATACAGACTTGCTGCAGACTTTGACTGAATGCACAGATATCTGGTAGTGGGGCCAGCAAATAAAATCCTTATCCCTTCAGTGAAATAGAGCATATGGAGTTTTGAGTGCCTGAGAAGGACTTATAAAATGTGATGAGAAGGGGAAGGAAACAGGAATGTCTGGCAATGACTGAAGGGATAAATGTGTCTGTCTCTTATGGACAGCCTGCTTTCCCGGCATGGTCTCCTTGGACCACTTGAAGGTCAGCCCCCATGATGTATGGCCCATTTTGCCCTATTGTCCAGTTATCCATCAATGACAGGAACACACTGTACGAGCCTGCCAGTCACCTGCTCCTCCAAAAGCATTCTGTAGACTTTCTTTCATTGTAGTCATTGAAATCTCTGAAGCATTACAAAAATCCATCCTTCTTGCAGTGAGGTGCGTGAAGGAACGATGGCCAGTCAAACACATGTCGTCCTGCAACACACACAAAAAGCCAGAGTCAACATGCAAGCATAAAATGCATAATTAGAACACCATGATAGCTGCTGTTTTGTCTGCAGTGAAAGTTGTTACAGTTCTTTGTGGTGAGTGCTTTTTACAGATTTTTATTCCCCTCAACATAAGAATGAAAAAGAAGACATTGCCACTTAAAATTCTACCTGTATTTCAAAGAGCTTTCCAAATTGAGTGGCCAGACAAGAGTGTCAAAGGAGGGTCAGTATAATTGAGTGTAAAGTGATGCTTTCTGAGCAAAACAACAACATCTAACTGCACATATATACTGATGGAATCTCAAGTGGGAAGAGATCCTGGACTCATAATGGAGGTCTCAAACATAAAGGCGAATTTCAGGAAAGGCATTGATGATGGCACTTGGTTTGCCTTTGTGGAAAACAGAACGTAGCTGGCTTTCAGTCTTATCCAGCTGTCCTCTTCTGATGATCTGATTGTAGAGGTCCACATTTATAAGACATGGGTCACAATTTGGAGAAAGCGCTTCTGAAGACATTACAGAGGGCCAGTTGACCTGATGAATTTGGTCTTGAGGAATTGCTCCAAGTGGCAAGTATGCTCAAACAACTCCTGAAAAAATATTCCCTCTAGGGCCTCTGTCATACCATCTAGACGCAAAGCAGACATCCTAGAAAAACAAATCACATGGCTTGCCTGGCTCCTATGGGTTCCCCAAATGACCAGGGTTCCCAAAGTTCTGTCCCCCTAGTTCCCTTCCCCAACTCTGTGCCTCCTATTGGTTCTCGTAGGTTATCCGGGCTGTGTAACCGTGGTCTTAGTATTTTCTTTCCTGACGTTTCGCCAGCAGCTGTGGCCAGCATCTTCAGAGGAATAACACTGAAGGACAGTGTCTCTCAGTGACAAGTGTGTAGGAAGAGTAATATATAGTCAGAAAGGGGTTGGGTTTGAGCTGAATCATTGTCCTGCAAAAAGTAACAAAGGTAATGTGCTAACCATTGTCCTGTAAGTATCAAGATAATGTGCTAATGAGGGTGTGGTATGTTAATATGGAACCATTGTATCCTGAAGTGATCTGTTAATGTGTGAATCCAAAGCTAATTTGCATGGCTATTGTTGACTGTAGTCTTTGTTAGTCTGTTTCCTAAGGAAACTACATCAACTGTCTCCCAGAAAACAGTATTCTAGTCACCATGGATGTAGAGTCTCTATACATCAACATCCCCCATGACGACGGGCTACAAGCCATTAGAAATACCATCCCTGACAACAATACAGCAGATCTGGCTACACAACTCTGCAGGTTTGTTCTCACTCACAACTACTTCCGGTTTGGTAAGGACTTATACCTTCAAATCAATGGCACTGCCATGGGCACTCGCGTGGCTCCACAATATGCCAACATTTTCATGGCAGATCTAGAACAACGTTTTCTGAACTCATACCCACTGGCACCTCTCCTTTACTTGAGATTCATTGATGACATTTTCTTTGTCTGGACTCATGACAAAGAAGCCCTTGAGAGATTTCACCAGGCTTTCAACGATTTCCACCCCACCATCAATCTAACTATGAATTACTCCGAACAAGAAATCAACTTCCTAGACACCACAGTATGGATCCACGGGGGACACACAAGCACCACATTGTACCGGAAACCGACGGATCGGCAAACGTATCTACATGCATCCAGCCACCACCCCAACCATATCAGACAATCCATTGTCTATAGCCAAGCCCTACTCACATCTGCTCCAATCCTTCAGACAGAGATACACACTTGAGAGACCTACAGCAAACATTTTTGCAACTACAATATCCTGCTGATATGGTGAGAAAGATGATTGAGAAGGCCAGAATGATACCCAGGCACAACTTACTACAAGATAAGCCCAGAGAGAATGACAACAGAACACCTCTGGTTGTCACTTATAGCTCCCAACTAAAACCAGTCCAACGTATTATTAAGGACCTACAACCAATGCTGGATTGTGACACTTCCCTCGCTGAAGCACTGGGGGGGGGGGTCCCTTTCTTGCTTACAGACAGCTGGCTAACCTAAAACAACTTCTCACCCATGATGATAAACTACTTAACAGGAACATGGACTCTGGCACCAAGGCCTGCAACAAACCAAGGTGCCAACTTTGCCCTCATATAGATTCTAGGAACATCATCTAGGGCTGTTGAATTTAAAAAAATTCGGTATAGTTCCGATTCGGCCGAATTCGGCCCATTTAGATTCGGGATATGCCGAAGTCCGAACTCCCCCACTTCGGATCCGTTCAATTCGGCGGGAATTCAAAGTTCGGGAAAAAAATTCGGCCGAATAAAGCCATTAAAAACACAATTGTGCCTTTCCGCGGCTCGGGGGGGCATTTTTGGGGTTAGAGGTCCCGAACTCTCAGCAGAGCTTCAAAGGACATTTATTGAAAGACTCCCCAAGTTTTGTAAAGATTGGGTCAGGGGGGGCTGAGATATGGGCCCTGAAAGGGGTCCCCCCACCCTTAATGTGCATCTCTCAGCAGAGCTTGCCGCCCACGCACAAAGCTCCCAGCCCCGACAACAGTTTGCAAAACAACTGCAAAGCAACACAACCTTGTAAAACAACACCTTCGCAACAGGGAAAACCAGAAGACACACAACTGAAACCTCCCCCCTCAAACCAGGGAGCGAGAGACTTGAGGGGGAGCACACACCCCAGGCAGAACCGACGAAAGCCCCCTTTGGCTTCCCCCCCACCCACAGAAACTTCTCCCTCCCCACACACACACAGACTCTGCTTTCCCCCACACACACACACATACACAGGAGAAAAAATTATAGATTAAAGCCCCCAAAGGGGTCTTACTGTGGCTGTCTTCTGTTCCATCAGGAGGGGATGGGGAGGACTTGTAATCCAAGATGATTCCAATTAGGCACGGGATGTTTTGCTCTGGAGAAGATGCACACAGGATCGGCTGATCAATTCATCCCAATAGGGAAAAGGGGAAAGGGGAAAGGCCATATCTCGGGACCCCTTGACCCAATGTTCACAAAACGTGGGTGGTCTCTTAAGAACACTGGTCTGAAACTCCGCTCAAAGTTTGGGATCTGCACCCCCAAAAATGCACCCCCTGCAGCCACGGAAAGAGAAAAGGGGGGAAGGCGATATTTCTGCCCCCACTGAACCCATCTTTACAAAACTTGGGTGGTATCTTAAGAATAATTGTCTAAAGCTATGCTGAAAGTTTGGGGGCTATATCCCCCCAAAAGCGCTTCCTGCAGCCACATAAATGGAAAAGGGGGGGAGGGAAAAGGGGGAGAGCCCATATCTCGAGACCCCCTGACCCAATGTTTACAAAACCTGGGGGGTATCTTAAGAAGCTTCATCTGAAGCTCCACTGAAAGTTTGGGGTCTGTACCCCCCAAAATGCGCCCCCTGCAGCCATGGAAAGAAAAAGGGGGGAGCCCATATCTCGGGACCCCCTGACCCAATGTTTACAAAACTTGGGGGGTATCTTAAGAAGCTTCATCTGAAGCTCCACTGAAAGTTTTGTGTCTGTACCCCCCAAAATACGCCCCCTGCAGCCACAGAAAGGAGCAAATCTGCACAAGCACTCCCCACACACACATGAGGATTTCTCTCTCTCTCTCTCTCTCTCTCTCTCTCCCTGGCCGGGCTGCACATCAGCTGATTCCTCCAGTACTCAATCCTGACTGATTGGCCAGAAGAAGACCCAGCTTGGCCACCGATTGGCCGGGGGAGGAGAATGCTGCTTACTGACGGTTATGCTGCTTACTGACGGCCGAATTTGCTGAATTTATTCGCGAACTCCCGAACTCGCTGAATTCGGCCCCCCCGGTTGCCCGCCAGTTTTGAGTTCGGTTCCTCCCAAACTAAAAACCACCGAATCAGGGGAAATTCGGCTGATTTTCAGTTCGGGCCGAACCGAATCAACAGCCCTAACATCATCTCTGGACCCACCAATGTCAGCCATACTATCTCAGGTTCATACTCCTGCTCATCTTCTAATGTGATTTATGCCATCACATGCCAGCAATGCCCTTCCACAATCTACATTGGACAAACAGGTCAGTCTCTTAGACAAAGATTAAATGGACATAAGTCTGACATCAGAAACCACAATATTCAAAAACCAGTGGGAGAACATTTCAACCTTCCAGGACATTCTGTAGCAGATTTAAGAGTAGCAGTTCTCTTACAAAGGAATTTCAAAGGGAGATTGGAAAGAGAAACTGCTGAATTACAGTTGATATTCAAACTAAAGACAATGCATTTACCTTGCATTCATGGCTCATTACCAATGGTGATTTCTCCACACCCATCTCTCCCCTGGACATCACAGACTCTTCTGCTTACCACACCTAATCCCATCATGCCTGCTATTCACATTTACATACTGTTAACATTTACATACTAATGCTTGTCTGAATTCACTCTCCTCTACTTAAAGACAGATGGATTCACATTCTAGCCGTATTTGAAGAAGTGAGCTGTGGCTCACGAAAGTTCATACCCTGCCAGAAAATATTTTTGTTAGTCTTTAAGATGCTACTGGACTCTTGCTGTTTTCATTAAGGCTATGGCATACTCTCCCCTTGAGGAGTGGGCAAGTTATACATTTAAGTGAATAAATGAAGAATGTAAAAGGAGAAAAATAGGCAGGTTAAAATAGGCTAAATGGATAGCGCTAGATGACAATTGAGTCATAAGTCTAGCTCATATATTTTATCTCCCATTTCTCTCTCCCTCCCTCCCTCCCTCCCTCGGGGCGTTTCCTCTTTTCTTCTTTAATTTTACTGCCTTGAATTTTACTGCAGCCCTGGAAAAAGTTATTCTCGGCTGTGTCAGCACTCAGCAAAAAGAGGGAAGGGAAGATAATTTCTGTGAAGTGCTTAATGTTCCTGCCTTGGTTACAGAAGTTTACCAGTTTGGGTGTGCTGGGCCCATGAAATTGAAACAAGTAGTCCCATTGACTATTAACAAGAATACATGGCCTAATGTAGTTCAAATATCAAAAGTGTGCCTTGCTCTTCCAACCCTTGTGACACCATAAAGTAAGGAACCCTGGCTATCCCTTTACAGTTTTCTGCAGAGTTCTTCGAATAAATTTATGACCATGTAACCAGCTGGGTGCCATATATTCTCCGATAAGTAATGTAAAATATGTTTAGTTAAACAAAAAGTGTGAAGCATTCCATTGTGGCGTTCCAGTTAGCCTCACTTCCTGTTTCCATTTTTTAGATTTACAATTATTTTCCTGACAGAGTTATCAAGGTCTTTCCTGGGAAGGAAATCAAATTATGTGGATCAGGGGATTTTCCTTTAAAAATAAAAGGAAGTGGATTAAAGGCAGTAAAACACAATTTTAATATTATTGCCAAGCGTAGAATCAAAGAATCATAGAGTTGGAAGGGGTCATTCAGGCCATCTAGTCCAACCCCCTGTTCAAGGCAGGATCAGCCTAAAGCATCCCTGACAAGTGTTCATCCAGTTGCTGCTTTAAGACTGACAGGGAAGGGAAGCTCACCACCTCCCTGGGCAACCTGAAGCTCATCTCATGATATATTATTATGCCTCAGATGGTAGCAAAATGGCTAGAGTCTCTATCATTTCTGATTGGTCAAATGGAAAAAAAGAGGATCTTTTGAAACCTCTCTGAAACATTCCACTAGTCTCATTCGAACTCTCTTACCTCCCTTGGAAATTCCCCAGATTTGCTAGGGCAGGATTTTCCAAATTCCCTTGCCTTTAACTCTGCACAATTAAGCCCCTCCTACAGAGTTAAAGGGCAATGAAAAATTTCAACAGTCCATTTCCACATATTTAAACCTCTTTTAAAGGGATAGGACATATTTTTCTCCTGGCCAGTTAGCAATACGCTCGCCAGGTGCCTGCTTACGGCAGACAACCTCCCAATATGCCTGGCAATCCTATCTGGCAACCCTGGAAGGCAGCCATTTTCTGCATAAAATGCTTGTTCTATGTTTTCTCTGTTGATGCTGCTGTTCCAGCTGAAGTGCTCTCACAAGTTTGCTTCCTGACTGTTTGGTTTTCTCTGCTTTTTCAAAGTTGGCCAGTTTGGGTTTCCCTTGCACACCGTCTGGTGAAGGATCACATTTTTGTTCTACCGGTGGTTCTGTTACTGCCGAGATTGCAACACGATCCTTCTTTTTGCTCATTTTTTTTTCCTTTGGCACATGCGCTATATTGACACAATGAGATAACACAAGGTGGTGTTCCCAGGGAAACAGAGAGTGCTGCTCTTTCTAGAGCTGCGGCTATAGTTTGAACAGCCCAGCCCTCCTGCCCCCTCCAAAAGCAAACAAACCTATGCAGGCTTACTAAGAGCCCATTCCGGAGCCCCAGGGCCAAAAGTCCATAGGAGGTGCACAAGTGAACTCGCCAGCGTCCGTGCCATTTGTGCCAGTGCCTGAGCCACTTCGCTACCAAGAAGACCCAGTTGTCTCCTCTCCCATCTGCCTCTTTCACTCACACACAAACACCACATCACACAACCTCCCTTCCATCTCCCCTTCCCATACTAGAATCTCCAGCTATGGGAAACCCCTCTCCACAGCCCCTTAGGCTGAAATTCAATGTTCCAGTGGCCACCACCAGGAATCCTATCTAATGCCACAACCCATTTCCAGCCACTCTGGGGTTCCTGTTATATATGCGGGAAAAGGCATACCCCCCCAATAATTGACACATCCCTCTTTGTTGCATCAGTTCAGAGCTGTCTGTTAACCGTCAGCACATTAAAGAGAGAAAAAAGGAATGGTAATACCTAAGCACACCATTCTACTGTAAGACAAGAAAATCTTCCACCCCAAGAAACTCTGTTAATGTTCATTTGCTGCAGTGGTATATCAACATCGGAGCAAGCCTTTTAAAAATGGAGGGCACTGCCAGGAAAAACAGCAGCAGCAGCTCGGGGGGCGGGGAGGAGGTGGTTTAAGAAATGGAATGTGGAAGTGGTTGGATGTGGGCAGGACCTTTAAAAGTTCAGCAAATTGTACAGATTCCACAAAAACGCTTCAAGTATGTGCTCTCCAGAAACACTGGCCCAAAGGGAGTCTGAAAAAGAAATGGAGAAAAGTTGGGAGGAAATCAGCAGAGCAATGACTGGTAAACGATATTGTGTGTAAAGTTGTCGTTAACAATGTCATTCAGAAACCAAGTGGAGCAAAAACTGGATGTGGAAATAACCTCTGTTAGTGACATGGTACCAGAGTAAAGCCACCAAGAGAGGATTCATGCAGATATATGTCTCACAACGAAATTTCGCTGTCATAGCAACTTCTCTTTCAGAGGAAGATATTGTCCTTCAACATTTCTCCCAACCATGAGAAGCTGAAGAAGAAAGATGATGGTTGGAAACTCCTTCAGCAATCAGATGTTGAACAGAAAGTTGGAGGTTTCCCCTCTATTCCTTATAACTTCCTTGCCCAAAGAAAGCCAAAGCTTGTTCAATGTGCAATCCTATGCTCTCATTGTTGAGACTCAATCCTATTAAATTTAGTAAGACTTACATGTGATAGAACAGGCATAGGATTGTACCATTAGTGGTAAATTAAAGGCTCTCTGCATATGCTCTCAGTTTGTCACTGGAACAAGAACAAATCAAAATGACTGACATGAAGGGAGCTTTGATTCTCCAAAGCTTATACCCCGAAAATCTTGTTAGTCCCAAAGGTGCTACTTAGGGTTGCCAACCTCCAGGTAGTAGCTGGAGATCTCCCACTATTACAACTGACCTCCAGCTGATAGAGGTCAGTTCACTTGGAGAAAATGGCCACTTTGTCAATTGAACTCAATGCCATTGAAGTCCCTCCCCTCCCCAAACCCCGCTCTCTGCCCCAAAAATCTCCAGGTATTTCCCAAGCCTGAGCTGGCAATCCTAGGACTACTGGACTCCAATCTGGCTGTTCTACTGAAGACCAACATGGCTACCCATTGAAACCATGTTTCTAAAAGGTGATATATCACTTTTCAAACCATTTGCTATTGTGGTTTGTGTGAACCAACTCTCTTTAATTACCAGGTTCAAAAGACAACATCTTATGATCTCAATCCAGACCTAGAATACAATATTTCAGATACTGTGGGAATAGTGTAATATGCCATGTATTGGATCAAAAATCATTTTTAGGGCTTTTTCTTTTTTTTTCTTTTGCCTCAGCAGTTTTTGAACAGCAACATCACCGAATTGTAATCTAAATGAGCAATGCTTGCAGTACGTCTGCAGGATGCTGAGGTTCAGATTTCGGCAAGTCATCAAATGGATTGAATTTCATAATTGTGGAAAGGTCACCAAGAAATCTTCTTGATGCGCTGAAGTCTCAGAACATTTGTTAATAGTACCAGCATAAGGTTTAATCAGTAGTAGAATTAGAAAAGTGTTTTCACCCTCTCAATCTTGCTTTAAACCATTAAAACAGTATAAAAGCTACCATTTCCCTAGGGGAGCTCTGTCTCACTATGGGGAAGGTCATGATGATATTCACCTTGAATGCTCTATTTTTTTTTAAATGTCCAGCATCTATTCTTCATTACCGCACACACCTTTTAGATCGCTTTTGGAGTGACAGGAGGCTTGATAACCTAGAGGTGGTGACAGTTCCCTAGGAATGACACTCCCTCCCTGGCATGTTTATGGCATCGAAAGGGGGATTAAGTGGGATAACAGTGTCTATAGTCTTGTCAACCCCCAGGGGCAAAGTGTAAAGTGAGTCTAGGCAAACCTTTCAGACACAGGCCAAACAGAGAGAAAATGGGTTGATGTGACCTTCATCTGTAACCTAAGAGGCCATTAATACTTTGTATTTATTCAGTGAGGCTCCATAAGCACTTTATGGACATTACTTAATAAAAGGCTGGGAACAGGGATGCAGTCTTTGGCCCCCGTCTTATGAATGGAAAAGACATCCATGAGAAGAACTTGTGAGTGTGTTCCATGATTGGATGTGTAAGCATCCGTAGTGGGGAAGGAAGGATATGGATTGAAGCCATGTCTTTCCCCCCTCCCCACATGTTTCCCCGCCCAAAAAGTTTCCTCCAGGATTCTTTAAGTTGTAGACGAGGGGGGGGGGGAGATAGGTACCCATCTTACACCTATTTCCTTTTTCAGGGCTTAAATCAGCCTGGGAAGATGAGTAGGATTTTTCCCCCCATGGGGAAACAGTTTAGGAGGGAACAGGTTCTTCTCCCTCTTCCCAATGTAGCTGCTTCACTACATCATGATTAGTATGGCCATTAATCTGATCTTTTGTGTGACAAAGTTTGTGTAAGGAACATCACTTCCTGGTGATGTTTCTAGGGTTGACAGTCCAAGCCTGGCAACCCATGGGAGGGCTGTTGTGGGGACATGGGATGGCATGACATCAGCAAAAAAGGGTAGCTCTAGGAATTGCTGTAAAAACTATGGTTTTACCATAGAGTTTCTGGTAGTCCCTAGAGCTCTTACTTTGTCATTTATGGGTTGCACCAGGAAGTGATGTAGGAGGTCAGTGACGTTAAAAAAAAAATCTTCCATTGCCACTCAGAGTGGCGGTGGGCAGAGGAGCTTACCAGTAAGAGGGCTCTCTATAGTGGGAGGTCTGGAAAGCCTAGTTGTTTCCCAAAACAATCCTTGTGTGGTGAAATGGCCTTATGAATTCTACTCCACCAGGTAAGTTCATTATTTACTATAATTGGGGAGGGGCTGTGGCTCAGTGGTAGAGCATCTGCTTGGCATGCAGAAGGTCCCAGGTTCAATTCCCGGCATCTCCAGTTAAAGGGTCTAGGCAAGTAGGTGATGTGAAAGACCTCAGCCTGAGACCCTGGAGAGCCACTGCCGGTCTGAGTAAACAATACTGACTTCAATGGACCAAGGGTCTGATTCAATATAAGGCAGCTTCATGTGTATATAATGGAAATCATTTGCTGTGGAAGCAAAGGAGGTCAGACCAAGGGTACACCCAGGATCTCCTCCATGTCTCAACAGCTTGGTCAGTAATCACATTGTAGGGTTGCCACCTCCAGCAATTCCTGGATATTTAAGGGTGGTTCCTGGGGAGGGCAGAGTTTGAGGATGTGAAGTCACTCAGTGGGGATATCACAGATTTCACCTTCTGAAACTGCAATTTCCTTCAGGGGAACTGACCTCTGCAGTGTGGAGATTACAGAGTTGTAATTCCAGGAGAACTCCAGACTCCCATATGGAGGTTGGTAACCCCATCCCATTACCTTGGGCTGAGACCAGAGCTTATGGGACCCCAGGGCTACTGTTTTATCCCCTTTCTTTTTTCCCACAGGACAGCTGCACATGGAGACCCGTCTACCTCCTCTGGAGTCCAGTTCCTTGTGGCAGCTGGTTGGCCACTGAAAAAGGAGAGGCATCAGCTACAACTTCCATCTGTTCCTTCTGTACACTTATATCAGTAGCAAGAGAGGAGAGAGCCTCAGAAAGGCCAGCCAGTCCAGCTCTGCATCAATTGCATTCTGTATGTATGAGGAAAAGAGGGGGTCCCACTAGGAGAGGAAGGCAACTGGGCCTCTTTTTTAAACGGTTCACAGAGAACTGGAGCTGGCCCTAATTCAGTGACTTATAAAGTTGTTCAGTAGATCAGAAAAATGCACTTCATGCAGCACTTAAAGAAAAAAAAACACAGGTTGTACAATTTGTATGAATGGTGAGCAGCCTTTCGCCACTCATTCAACAGCCATTACAATCGCCTGCAGCCTCTGCCCTCAGCCTATTGCTTCAGTCCTCTTCCCTAGCAATGGAGGATAATAGTGATGAGTGTTCTCTGGGATTTGCTTTTTTGCCTCCCCAAAACAAATATTGAAGTTTCTGCAGAGCACTGAGGACCCAGTAGAACACCAAAGTGTCCTCTGAACAGGATTTCAGTTTCTTTTTAATCAAAGGATATTTTTCCATCACCCAAATCTATCACTCAAATGAAATCTGAAAGGCCATCTATAATTATCTTCAAATATGATTCACATGAACAAGGTCACCGAGGTCTCCACAATATCCCAACTAAAGATAATTAAAAGTGGTAAGATAGGATTGTAGTGGTGGGGGGGAGGGGTCTAAAACCATGAGTTGTTAGCTTTGGAGACCATTCTGTGTGGATGATCCAGATCTTTAGCCTGGATTTTGAGGGAGGGAGTGACAAAGCAATGCACTGACCAATCTCTCTTTACTCATATAGCCTCCAAACACCTATATACCTAAAAGGGAAGCTCATTTTTGTGCATAACCTTTTGTGTATAAACGTTTAAAAGGGGGAATCATCTTATACTCAGAATCTTCCTTTTGGGTAAAAATGGTAGCTATTTCCATGACTTACGTGGGTGTGGCATCATAAGCAGAGTTACAGTCTTCTACACCCATTGACTTCAAAATATTCCTCCATGCAATCACTCCCAACTATTGGAATACAATATGCGATCTCGGCCCTTCATGGATACAAGTCTTGTCACGAGTTTAAAATGACCCGAAATAGTAGTGGAATCTGTGAGAATGAACTTGCAATTGTATTCCTGAAAGGTCCACATTCTCACCTTGACTGTGTTCCACTGAACTGCGCCTTTAGGTGTGCCAGGTCCCCCCTGGTCAATGGCAGGGGATGGAGGGTAGGATTGCCAGATCCAGGACTGGAAACTCCAGGAGATTTGGGGATGGAGCCTGGGGAGGACAGGGACTTCAGGGGGATATGATGCCATAGAATCTACCCCCCCCCCAAAGCATCCATTTTCTCCAGGGGAACTGATCTCTGTAGTCTAGACATTAGGTATAATTCCCGGGGATCTCCACCTAGAGGTTGGCATTCCTATACATGACACCTCTGCATGTTGACTGAGCACATACAGAAGGAGCACAGTGGCCCCGCTGCCAGGCCTGCCAAGCACCCAGTCAGGGTGGGAGGTCCCCTGCCCTATGCTCCTGTTACCCACTGCTGCTCCAAGTGGTGACAGGGGAAGAATGTCCCTGCCCCCAACACTCCTGCTGGTTGCTAGGCTCATCCTGGGAAGCCCTGCCCCCCCCGCCTCCACTGGCTTGTAAGCACACTGCTTATATATAGAGGCAGTGTCCATGTGTATACTCCCTCTCCATAAGGTTGTCAACCTCCAGGTGGGACCTGCAGGTCTCCTGGAATTACAACTGATGTCCAGGCTACAGAGATCAGTTCCTGTTGAGAAAATGGCTGCTTTGGAGGGTGTACTTTATGGCTTTGTACCCTGCTGAGATCCCTCCCATCCTCAAACCTCACCCTGCTCAGACTCTATCCCCTAAAATCTCCAGGAATTTTCTACCTCTGAGTAAGAAACCCTTCCTCCCCATGATCAGAAACATTTGGAAAGTAGTGTCTCCAATTATGGGAAGAGCGCATATTCACAGGCATGTACACTCTTCAGAAGACCTGGTGATAGCATGGAGCTGGGGTGTGTGGGGTCAGTGCACTTTTCTCTGGACTTCCTCTCCACACATTCAGTCAACGCATGACGGGGTTGTGTAAGGAATCCTGATATGGATATAAACCTCTCAATGTGTGAACTAAGACTGTCGATTCAGTTCCATCCGAACTGAAAAACAGCCGAATTTGCCCCGATTCGGCGGTTTCTAGTTCAGATAGAACCGAAGTCAAAAAAGGCAGGAAAATGACCAGCCGAACTCAGCGAGTTCGGGTGGACGCCGGAGAAATTAGAACAAATTAGGTGCCCCTGAATCAGCATTCTCCCATGGCCAATTGGTGGCCAAGCTGGATCTTCTTCTGGCCAATCAGTTGCGGATGAGTGCGTGAGCCCAGCCGCTGCACAGCCCGGGGGGTGGGGAAGTATGTCTGAGTGTGTGTGACAGAGATCCCCGTGTGGGGGGGTGCGTGTGCGTGGTCCTGGGTTGCTGTGTGGGCTGGGGGGGTGGGGGAGAGAGGCCATTTATGCATGGGAGGTCTTGCCTTGGATTTGCTGCTCTCTAGATTAGGGCTGTCAATTCAGTTCAGCCCGAACTGAAAATCAGCCGAATTTCCCTTGATTCGGCAGTTTTTAGTTCGGGAGGAACCGAACTCAAAACTGGCGGGCAACCGGGGGGGCCGAATTCAGCGAGTTCGGGAGTTCGCGAATAAATTCGGCCAATTCGGGGCCGTCAGTAAGCAGCATAACCTTCAGTAAGCAGCATTCTCCTCCCCCGGCCAATCGGTGGCCAAGCTGGGTCTTCTTCTGGCCAATCAGTCAGGATTGAGTACTGGAGGAATCAGCTGATGTGCGGCCGGCCGGGGAAAGAGATAGAGAGAGGGAAATCCTCATGTGTGTGTGAGGGGGTGCTTGTGCACATTCGCTCCTTTCCGTGGCTGCAGGGGGCGCATTTTTTGGGGTACAGACCCCAAACTTTCAGGGGATATTTAGACAAGTTTTCTTAAGAGACCACCCAAGTTTTGTAAACATTGGGTCAGGGGGTCCCAAGATATGGGCTCCCCCCCTTTTCTTTCCATGGCTGCAGAGGGCGCATTTTTGGGTGTGCCGACCCCAAACTTTCAGCGGAGCATCAGACAAGGCTTCTTAAGATACCCCCCAAGTTTTGTAAACATTGGGTCAGGGGACCCGACATATGGGCTCCACCCCTTTTTCCTCTCCCCCTTTTCCATTTTCGTGGCTGCAGGGGGTGCTTTTTTGGGGGTGAAGCCCCCAAACTTTTACCATAGCTTCAGACAATCCCTCTTAAGAGACCACCCAAGTTTTGTAAAGATGGGTTCAGTGGGGGCTGAAATATCGGCTCCCCCCCTTTTCTCTTTCCGTGGCGACAGGGGGCGCATTTTTGGGTGTGCCGACCCCAAACTTTCAGCAGAGCTTCAGACAAGGCTTTTTAAGAGACCACCCAAGTTTTGTAAACATTGGGTCAGGGCCCCCCGAGATATGGGCTTTCCCCTTTTCCCTTATGGGATGAATGGATCACCCTCGAGAGATGCATACATATGGATCTTATATTGGATACAAATGGAATCATATTGGATTACCCAGCCTCCCAGCCCCTCCTGCTGGAACAGAAGACAGCCACAGTAAGACCCCTTTGGGGGCTTTAATCTATAATTTTTCTTTTCTGTGTGTGTGTGGGGGGGAAAGCAGAGTCTGTGTGTGTGTGTGGGGAGGGAGCAGTTTCTGTGGGTGGGGGGGAAGCCAAAGGGGGCTTTTGCCGGTTCTGCCTGGGGTGTGTGTTCCCCCTCCAGTCTCTCTCTCCCTGGTTTGAGGGGGGCTTCATTTTTATTCTTCAGGTTTTTCCTCATTCATAAGATCAGTTAGGTTATTTTGATGCTTGCTCAAAACTGGTTTTCAAATGGTGACTTAAAGAATGCATCTGCCTGGTCCCAAGTCCAATGCAAAAGGAGAAATTCCACCCCTCCTGCTCATTATGCATAGCTAGCTGCCTCTGTCCCTTTCCATGGTATGCAAACTCCCAGGTGTTAGGTGTTGCTTTGCACTGTTGCAAAGGTGTTGCATTGCGTGCTTGTGTTGCTTTGCAGTTGTATTGTTTTGCAAAATTCTTCACACCTGCCCCGCCCTTTGCATGTTTGCAAAGGTGTTGCTTTTCAGTTGTGTTGCTTTGCAAAGTTCTTAGCACCTGCCCCGCCCTTGCTCTCATCAGCTGTTTGTCGTGGCTGGGAGCTTTGTGCCTGGGCGGCAAGCTCTGCTGAGAGATGCACATTAAGGGTGGGGGGGACCCCTTTCAGGGCCCATATCTCAGCCCCCCCTGACCCAATCTTTACAAAACTTGGGGAGTCTTTCAATATACGTCCTTTGAAGCTCTGCTGAAAGTTTGGGACCTCTAAGCCCAAAAATGCCCCCCCAGAGCCGCGGAAAGGCGCGATTGTGTTTTTAATGGCTTTATTCGGCCGAATTTTTTTTCCGAACTTTGAATTCCCGCCCAATTGAACGGATCCGAAGTGGGGGAGTTCGGACTTCGGCACGTACCGAACCCACAAGGGCCAAATTTGGCCGAATCCGAACTGTACTGAATTTTTTTTTTTTGACAGCCCTACTCTAGATACACATTTTTCCCATCCAAATACTCAAAACTCAACAATAAGCTCCCATGCAGAGTTTTGAGAATCTGGATGGGAAAAATTTAGAGAGCGGCAAATCCAAGGCAAAACCTCCCGTGCATAAATGGCCAGAGAGTCTGTGTGTGTGAGTCTGTATTCCTTCTTTGCTGCTGCTCCTGTGCTGATCGTGAGAGATCCTGAGCTGAGCTGACCTGCTGCTGCTTGCTGGAATCAGAATGGATTACTCCTCCTGACCCCTGCTTCTGCTGGAAGAGAAGACATCCACAGTTTGACCCATTTTGGATCAGACCAAGGCCCATCGTCCAGCAGTCTGTTCACACAGTGGCCAACCAGGTGCCTCTAGGAAGCCACAAACAAGACGACTGCAGCAGCACCATCCTGCCTGTGTTCCACCGCAACCAAAATAATAGGCATGCTCCTCTGATACTAGAGAGAATTGGTATGCAGCATGACTAGCATCCATTCTAACTAACAGCCATGAATACCCCTCTCCTCCATGAATATGTCCATTCCCCTCTTAAAGCCCTCCAAGCTGGCAGCCATCACCACATCCTGGAGCAGGGAGTTCCACAAAACAGTATATTGACAACATTCAATAACATCTGAGTTCCAATGGAGCATCGTCAGCCTTTCAACTGGCTAGCTTTGCTCTCTCAGTGCCACCCTTCCACAGGAGACAGTGTATGAGTATGCTAGATTTCTTCCACAAATCACATTAGGGCTTAAGTTAGCAGAGTGGTGAGTGGTGTTTACTATGGTTCCTTAATGTGTGGATTTCCAGGTCTCCCTGCCTTACATTCCAGGGGAACAGAAATGACCAGGTGGTATATTATCATCCCTGTGACTGTACACCACAACCCATACTGATGAAATCCCTGCCAGATCCGCAAATGTCACAAAGAAGCCAGGTTCTGTTGTTTACTGGCCCCATTTGTGCTAGTAGAGGATGCACCTGTCGCAGTATGCTAATAGCCCCAGTTTGTTCCCTGCTTGGACCAAAGGAGCCCCAAAAACTGGCCTGCGTGCAAATGTATAAAGAGATCCCGGGAAACACAGACTCCTGTTACCCGAGATAAGCACAGAGCGATGGAAGCAGGCATGAGTTTATCTGATGAGGTGTCTGCTAGCATTCACTTGGCTCACATCACCTTCCCCACCTTTAATTCAGGGAACCCTGACAAGCTGTAAAAATAGAGATGGGAGCATCCTGAGACCGCAGGGTGACTCAGGCAGGGGTCAGACCTTATGCTATTTGCTTAGAAAGATATACCCTTCTGTAACAGCTATGGAGAGGAAGTGATGATAATCGGGTCAGAATAGGTCCCGCTTGCACCGGACAGCTGGGAGATCAGAGGTTAGACACGTGCTATCTTTTGCTATGCAGCATGCAAGAATAACAGACTTTTTATGGGAATGGTCTACAGCAGCGATTAGTCAAATGGGGCCTTTTGCAATACAGATGATGTCTGGGACTGTCTGAGTTTACTCAGGGCTTTCGATAAGGAAAGGCCATGAATCTCTCTTTAGCAATCCCTTGAGATGCCAGACACCTGGACTGCAGAATAAAAAGGCTGCAAAACAGTCTTTCTAGACCCATTGGAAATACCTTTAAATGCTTGACCAGTTCCCAGGCAAGTCAGGGAGCATTTGAACGTTGCTTTTTATTTTATTTTATTTTTTAAATGGATTTTTAAAAAATCTGTGCATTCTTTGCTAGCCAGTCCTGAAATGCGCACACAGACAAAGAAATGGCTGTTTG
This sequence comes from Euleptes europaea, assembly GCF_029931775.1. Taxonomy (NCBI): domain Eukaryota; kingdom Metazoa; phylum Chordata; class Lepidosauria; order Squamata; family Sphaerodactylidae; genus Euleptes; species Euleptes europaea. The sequence goes on from NC_079317.1 coordinate 29,090,359, forward strand.
GGCTGATCACTGGAAATGTTTATTAGGGGATCCTAATGGGGTTGTTAGCAAGTTTTTCAGACCCATGCATAAAATGCACAATGTGTATTCCTTGACCCAAATCTATAAGCACCTGTAGTCAAGCTTAATGAGACAGGTGTGTTTGCATGACAGCCCTGGATATAGAAAGTGTTTATATGAAGGAGGGTCCTGTAAGGGCTGGATAAACCACCAGCAGGACATTAAGGAGGAGCTGTGGCTCAGTGGTAGAGCAACTGCTTTGCAAGGTCTCCAATTAAAAGCATCAGGTAGTAGGTAGAGCAAATGACCTTAGCCTGAAACTCTGGAGAGCTGCTGCCAGTCAGAGTACCCAATACTGACCTTGACAGAACTATGGTCTGACTGACAATAAGGTAGTTTTGTGTGTTCAACTGGGATGGGTGGAGAGACGCCCCTAAGACCTGACGGTTACAGTGTAATGATGAGTTTTTGCCATTTTAATATCTTCTTCAGGACACCCAATTATTCAAGGTCAGCCTAGGCCTGGGGGGGATCCACTAGAGCATTACAGATTTCCTAGATGACACAGTATTCCGTTTGGAAGTACGTTTGAATTACAAACAGATGTATGATTTGTTTCAGATTTGGTTTTCATTTTTATTTAATACTGTTGACAAAGTATGAAATGAAAAAAAAATCAGATTACACAACAAATGAAAAATTTAATTAGGGGGAAAATGCCTTGCTGGTCGATAAATGTTGCTTGTCATTTCTCTGAAGGATAAAAGATTATTGAAAATGCTTTAAGTCACCAGCAACCCAATCACCCATTTGTTTTGTTTCATTGGTACTACCGAGCTGAAGCAGGTCTTTTGCCCCAGTTGTGTTACTCACCATAAATAAATGTTCACATCTTTGCAAACCACCAGAGCTGTTAAGACCAAACTGAAATGCTTAATGAATAAGCCATTGATTTCTAATTCTCCTTTTCATCTCGTCTTCAGTCTTAATTGCTCTGACATAAACAAGTGTGTGAGGCAGAATTCTGCAGATGCCCCATGGAATTCTTGGGGAAGCCAACAACCCCGTTCTGCTAAGTCATAAGAGCAGAGAGCAATTAAAATACAGCATTCAACAGTTAGGCACCACATACTATGCACTCTATGTGAATCTGGGGCATTCTGATATCCATTTGTCTTTGGAATCACAAGCCCTGTACATATGTTACAGGGAATGCCCGTAGCCCTGTTCACAAATTACAATGACTGCATGTAAAATCCATGTACACTTGATTTTTTTCTTTATGCATGCATTGAGTAATTCTCATGACCCATGCAATTGCTGGGTCGTCTGCATGGAGGAAATGTGTGGAGGAAGTGTCCATGAGTATTCTTCCTTCCTGTGATCAGGGACACTGCTTTCTGAATGCTGCTGATTGCAGGGAGGGAATGTATGTTCCCTTCCTTGCATGCAGGCTCCATGCTCCCGAGCCAGTGATCATGTGGAGGCTGAAGGCTTTTTTATCCCTCACTCACATTCAGACAATGCATGGTGGGGTCATGTGTACACAGCTACACTGCATGCACTGTAACCAATGCACACAGAAGGGGGAGGAGGTACAAGCACACTAGCCCTGCTTCTGCAAGCAGGACCACAGGCTTGTAAGCATGAGTCCACACAAAGGGTTGCCAGCTCCATATGGGAAATACCTGGAAATTTTTGGGGCACAGCCTGAGCAGGGTGGGGAGGGGGAGGGGAGGAACTTCAATGCTATAGAGTCCAATTGCCAAAGCGGCCATTTTGTCCAGGGGAACTGATCTCTGTCGGCTGGAGATCAGTTGTAATAGTGGGAGATCTCCAGCTAGTACCTGGAGGTTGGCAACCCTATCCATGCATGTATGCTGTGTAGGCTGCGTCCCTCGGCTGGGGAAGATAAACAAGTGGGGATGGACACAGTGTGTGTAGACTCCATGGTCACAAGCTAGCAATCGTGTGGTCAGAAGCAGGCCCAGAGGGCTTGTGCCTACTGTAGGGTTGCTAGCTCTGGGTTGGAAAATACCTGGTGAATTTGGGGGCGGAGCCTGAGGAGGGCAGGGTTTGGGGAGGGGATGGATTTCAATGCCATAGAGTCCAACTGCCAGAGCTGCCATTTTCTCCAGGTGAACTGATTTCTATAGGCTGGTGATCAGTTGTAATAACGGGAGATCTCCAGCTGGTACCTGGAGGTTAGCAACCCTAGCCTACTGCCACTCTATGCACATTGCTTTTAATGTAATGTAATGTTAGGAGTTCAGTGGTGGAGCCTTACCTTTGGATGCCCTCCCCTTTAAGGCTCATCCGGTGCCCACTTTCCTTAGGTACTGGACTGAACAGTTTTTCTCTACCTAGGCTTTTAACCAAAAGCCATCTTATTTAGGTGTTTTATGGCATGCTCAGAGCCTAGGACTGTTTTCTCAATATAATTTTAGATGGCTCTGTTTATTTTATGCTGCTTTTATGGGCTGGGGTTTTTATGACCTGATTTATTGGCTTGACTTGTTTTTATTTACTTCTTGCTATTGTTGGATTTCTAGATCAAATCAAGCTTGAGCTCTCCCTAGAAGCTGAAATGACTAAACTGAGGCTATCGTTCTTTGGTCACATTATGGGAAGACAAGAGTCTCTGGAAAAGGCAATCATGCTAGGAAAAGTTGAAGGCAGCAGGAAAAGAGGAAAACCCAACATGAGATGGATTGACTCTATAAAGGAAGATACAGCCCTCAATTTGCAAGACCTGTGCAAGGTTGTTAACAATAGGACGCTTTGGAAGACATTGATTCATAGGGTCGGTACAAGTCGGAAGCTACTTGATGGAACCTAACACACACACATTGTTGGATTTTTGTAGCTGTGAGCCAATCTGAGCAGTTTCTGGAGAGGCAGCATACACATTTTCTAAATAGTAACTAAATATGCAAATAAATGAATGAATGATTTGTCCAGCGCTGCAGAAAGTTTTCCTAAAAATTACACCCTTTTCAGCTAAGCCCTACAAGTGTCTAGCCTTTTAGACCTGAACCCAAAAGACATGGGTTCAAATCCCCAACCAGCCACAAACTACTCTCTTTAGCCCTGTTCACAAGGTACAGTGAATGCATGTACAATCTGGGTACACTTGGTTTTTCTGTGTGCATGCATTAATTCTTATGTTACATTCAATGTATGCACACAGATTAAAACCCCACATTTATCCACGTGCTGGTCCCAAGTTTCATTTGTAAAATGAGCATTTGTTGGCTCTTTCTGACAAACAGATATATGCATGGACATGCAGAATGTAAATGTGTCCAATGTAATATATAAACAGGATTGCTGTGACCTTGGGCAAGTGACTGTCTCTTTAGCATAACTTACTTCATAGGGTTCTTTTGAAAATCAAGTGGGATAATCCAAGGTTGCTGCCCTGAACTTTTTAGCAGTATGTATTTATTCATTTCTCATATTTTGTATCCCATACACACAAATGTGATAGATGAACAAATTCATGCATGCCTGCATGTGCTCCACAAAGCATACCTTTATCTAAAGCCCCCAAATGATGAATGATGCTGTATATAATGCACAACACACAGAGGCCTGGCATTTCAGAGCGCTGGGATTTAGGGGCAGTTGATAGCCAGCTGATTTGTGAACTGTAAAACTCTCAGGATTACTTGCTTGAAATGCATGCTCTTTTTCTAAGCCGGCAGAATACAGAAAACACTCTTAATTATTTCCAGCTTTTACACAGGGTGTACAGTGTAATTAGCTATGATGTTTATTTCACAGCTAATTAGAGAAGAGTGCAGCACCAAAGTAACACCTCAGAGGGGCAATAAAACAAGTTTACTGCCTCTTGAGATTGTCGTAAGTGTATTGTGTGTAGAAAATGAATGAGAAAGTTGCGGAAACCTTTTTGTGGTGGTTATACGCTCTGAAACTCACTTCATGACCAACAGTGTCTGTTTTGTTGCATGCACTTGATACATTCTCCGCAGTCTCTCTTTATGCACCTCACGTCTGTTGCTGTGTAATTTGGCATATTTTCTTGGTGTTTTAGACTTGGTTTCCTCCTGCGCAGCCTTTATAATATTCAGAAATCTTAGTAACTATATACCCTGTTAAGCAGCCCCATGGTTCAGAGTGGTAAGCTGCAGTACTGCAGTCGAAGCTTTGCCCACAACTTGAGTTCGATCCCGGCAGAAGTTGGTTTCAGGTAGCCGGCTCAAGGTTGACTCAGCCTTCCATCCTTCCAAGGTCGGTAAAGTGAGTACCCAGCTTGCTGGGGGTAAAGTGTAGATGACTGCGGAAGGCAATGGTAAACCACCCCATAAACATAGTCTGCCTAGTAAACGTCAGGATGTGACATCACCCCATGGGTCACTAATGACCGGGTGCTCGCACAGGGGACTACCTTTACCTTTATATACACCATTCCCAACCCAGCAATGGATCCATCCATTCATTCATTCCCTGCTGGATCTTGCTCAGTTGGTCAGTTCTCATCTGGACATCACCCCCCTAAATGTCTTGCAAAGAAGTAAATGCTTTAGATAACTTAGGTTTGAAGCAGGTGAGATTTAGCAAAGCCCATGTTAATTACAAAGCCTGGGTTAATCACAATCACAATCCCAAACAAGTTTATTCAGAAGAAATTTCTGGAACACCCCAGGATTAGGATCACCATGAGTTGACTGTGATTCAACAGCACTTTCTTCTTCTTCTTTATGTGTTATTGTGTGGGACTTCCCTCAGGAGAATGTCCTTACAACTACAGCCTTAGGATGAAGAATGATGCTATTGCAAGGTGCTTTGCTTTTAACTAGTAGCTTTACAAAGATGGCTTTAATAGACACAATAATTTCTTATGAAAGGTAAACAAAGATGAAGCAGCTCCCATCCTATGCAGAAAATCCATCTAGAGTTCAGTAGGGCGATTTTAAATGAAGTGAAAGAAAGCCCAAAACACTTGTTGCTTGAAAAACTATCTTAAGTTTTTTAACATAACCAGAGGTCACATGATGTCGCTAATGCCAAATATTCTTTATAGCCTTAGAGCACTTCAAGAGTCATTCCTTGCTTTCTGGGAATTGTCATAGCGAGAGCTCTTTATCAAAGAATCCTTAATACCCCGTGCCTCACCAAACTACAGTTCCCATGATTCTTCAGAGGAAATGATGATGGGATAATCAGAGGAAGGACACAGCCAGACATCCCTCCATTTCACATCAACAAACTCCGGTTGAAGACCCCATTTTCTGCACCTACCAATTATTATCAGTGAGGTCATCCAAATGCTGGCCAATGGAAGCCATCAGTTATACCTACAGACAGATTTAGCTGAGAATCTCACCTTCTTCTTGCTTCCATATGCTACTAATGGCCTCACCAGAGGGAGGGCAGGATCTAGCCATGCACTCCTCCACCGTGCTTGGATCCTGTCCAGCTGGGAGCCCATCTTCCCTCCAGCTTTCATTGGTGGAGCCATAAGAGGGGGTATGAAAGAGTCCAGTCAACACTCTGTCATGCCTGGATCCAACTCAGCTGTGAATTACCTCCCCAAAGAATATTAATACTGAATTTTTATGCCCATGCATATTCTTCTTTATTTCTGTGAGCTTATTTGGAAACTAGTGTTGGCTGGAAAATGATATAAAATATAATAGTGCCCAGCTGGTCTTGACCAGGACCAGGGCCTTCTCTGCCCTGGCCCCTCCCTGGTGGAATAGCCTTTCTAATGAGACCAGGGCCTTGGGGGACCTTAGGGCATTCCACAGGGCCTGCAAGACTGAGTTATTTCCCCAGGCCTATGGTTAAGGTCAGCTACAGTCTTTCATCAATGCTGGCCTCCCAACCCTCCACCCTCCTTTTTATGTATATCACTGTTGTTGTGTGGGGTGCTGATTGGTTATCTCTGTTGTAGTTGTATATCACAGTAAGTGTGCAAAAATAGATTTTATGAAGCAACCTTTTTTATTTAAGAATGTTTTAATGATGGAATGATGTTTTTAAATAAGTTTAAAAACTCTGAGCCTAGCTCTGCTGAGGAGGATGGGATATAAATTTAATAAAATAAAATAAACAATAGAACCAATATGGGTTTGTGGAATGGAGAGGATCTGATGTGGCATATGCTTTCCGACCGCTCTGTCTCTCTCTGGAGCAGGTCCATCTCTGATAAAATTAAATCCATAGGGATTTCCTTTGAGGCGTTACTCCCCTTAAACAAGGCGCAAGCCTATAGAATCTTAAAACGAAGGATTACAGACATTGGGGAACAAACCCTTCTTGCTAGAGCCACAAGTTCCTGCTCACCACTACCTTATGGTATTCATATGACCCCGAGCTCCCTACCTGGTTACTTCTACACTCTGACCTCCCCTTCCCTCAGACGCCTTTTTATGCAAGCCCGCCTAAATATCCCTCCCACGGCCTGGACCAGGGGCAGATATGCCAAGGTCCCCTATATTAAAAGGCTATGCTCTTGTGCCACCGGCCAAGCCAAAACAGTGGCCCATATTTTGCTACATTGTGAGCATGGCTCACTCTTTCGAGAACAGATTATTGAACCCCTCCTGAAAGATTGCCTTGGCGACACCGATAAGGAGCTAGTCAGATTTCTCCTAAGTGATAGTCACTCTCAGGTTACTGCAGGAGTTGCCAACTTCCTGGGACTTATTTTTAAACTTTTTAAAACTACTTTAAACCACGTGCATAATTTTAAGGAAGAGTCTTACTCAAGTTTCAAAACCTCCTTTTATCCTAATATGTATTTATTTATTTTATGCCAATAAAGGTTTTGATATTGATATTGAATGGAGAGGACCTAGCTATGGAAATTTCCAGAAAAATAAATAAAAGAGACAGACTTAGCCAACTTTCATTTTCTGCTGAAGACTTTCCCTGTACCTCCCATCCTGACAAACCACCACCTTATACCACTATACCCTATACCACATCCCATACCAAAATATAGGAAGCCGTACAATGATGCTGCTCTACTAATATCACAGAAGGATCAGTTTCCACGTGGATGTTATTCTCTATAAAGTGAATGCAGTTTTCACAAGACACAAAATTTCCACCCTCTTACATGAACTTGTGGAGACTGGATGTGAATTGCTATGATGTTTTAAACTGTGTCCTGTGTAAAATGGCTCATTTCTAACCAGACAAGATCCTGGCAATGCTTTTCTAGCTTTGGTGTGCAACTGTTTAAACAAATTGGCCTTTAGGGGGATGACCTGTGGGAACATTTGTACTTCTGTTTTCTCTGTCTTGAGCGGGAAGCCAGTAACGGTTTACTTTCTAAATGGCTCAAAGAGGCCCAATCTGCATTTACAGAACAAAGGAAAATATGGATACAGTGTCCATGGAACACAAATGTAAGAGAAGTATTGTGTTCAGTTTTGGGCACCACAATTTAAGAAAGATGTAGACAAGCTGAAACGTGTCCAGAGGAGGGCAACGAAGATGGTGAGGGGTCTGGAGACCATGTCCTATGAGGAAAGGTTGAAGGAGCTGGGTATGTTTAGCCTGAAAAGGAGAAGACTGAGATGGGATATGATAACCATCTTCAAGTACCTGAAGGGCTGTCATATAGAGGATGGTGCCGAACTGTTTCCTGTTGCCCCAGGTCAGACCAGAACAAACGAGTTAAAATTAAATCAGAAGAGTTTCCATACAGACATTAGGTAGAATTTTCTAACAGTTAGAGCAGTTCCTCAGTGGAACAGGCTTCTTCGGCAGGTGGTAAGCTCTCCTTCCCTGGAGGTTTTTAAGCAGAGGCTAGATGGCCATCTGGCCCTGACCTGGATGGCCCAGGCAAGCCTGATCTCGTCAGATCTCAGAAGCTAAGCAGGGTCAGCCCTGGTTGGTATTTGGATGGGAGACTACCAAGGAATACCAGGGTTGCTGTGCAAAGGAAGGCACTGGCAAACCACCTCTGTTAGTTTCTTGCCATGAAAACCCCATAAGGGGTTGCCATAAGTTGGCTGCGACTTGATGGCATTTTACACACATACACACAACCAGAACTGTACACAGTATTCCAAATGTGGTTTCACCATAGATTTGTACAAGGGCAGTATGATATCAACAGTTTTATTCTCTATTCTCTATTCCTCGTCTAATTATGGCCAGCATGGAATTTGCCTTTTTTACAGCAGCCGCACACTGCGTTGACATCTTCATTGAGCTATCCACTACCACCCCAAGATCCCTTTCTTGGTCTGTTGCTGCCAGCACAGATCCCATCAGTGAATATGTGAAGTTGGGATTTTTTGCCCCAACATGCATCACTTTACACTTGCTCACATTGAATCTCATTTGCCATTTTAATGCCCATTCTTCCAGTATGTAGAGATCCTTCTGGAGCTCTTCACAGTCTGATTTTGTTTTAACCACCCTAAATAATTTGGTGTCATCTGCAAACTTGGCTACTTCACTGTTTAACCCCAACTCCAGGTCATTGATGAACAGGTTGAAAAGCACCGGTCCCAACACAGATCCCTGAGGCACCCCACTGCTCACATCCCACCATTGGGAGAACTGACCATTGATTCCTACTCTCTGCTTCCTATTTTTCAGCTAGCTCTCAACCCATAAGAGGACTAGGGCTGTTGAAAAAAAAATTGGGTAAAATTCGGATTTGGCAAAATTTGGCCCGTTTTTATTCGGGAAATGCCGAAGTCCGAACTCCCCTGCTTCGGGTCCGTGCAATTCGGCATGAGGTCCGGAGTTCGGGGAAAAATTCGGCCGAATAAAGTCATTAAAATCACAACCGCAACTTTCCACGGCTCCGGGGGAGCATTTTGGGGGGTAGAGGTCCCAAACTTTCAGCATAGCTTCAAAGGACCCTTCTTGCAATAACCCCCAAGTTTTGTAAAGATTGGATCAGCGGGGGGCTGAGATATGGGCCCCGAAAGGGGTCCCCCTCCTTAATGTGCATTTGCAATTAGCAGAGCTTGCCACCCACTCAAAGCTCCCAGCCCCGACAAACAGCTGAGCTGCGGGGGGCAAGGGCGGGGCAGGTGCGAAGAAGTTTGCAAACCATGAAAAGCAACACAACCATGCAAACCATCACGTTTGCAACCATGCAAAGCAACACCTGACGCCTGGGAGTTTGCAAACCATGGAAAGGGACAGAAGAAGTTTGCAAACCATGCAAAGCAACACAACCTTGCAAAGCAACACCTTTGCAACCATGCAAAGCAACACCTGACGCCTGGGAGTTTGCAAACCATGGAAAGGGACAGAGGCATGCTAGCTAAGCATCAGGAGCAGGAGGGGGTGTAATTTCCCCTATTGCATCGGACTCGGGACCAGGGAAATGCATTCTTTAAGTCACAATTTGAAAACAATTTTTGAGCAAGCATCAAAATAGACCTAACCGATCTTATGAATGAGGGAAAACCTGAGGACACACAACTGAAGCCCCCCCTCAAACCATGGAGAGAGAGACTCGAGGGGGCACCCCCCCAGACAGAACAGGCGAAAGCCCCCTTTGGCTTCCCCCCACCCACAGAAACTGCTCTCTTCCCACACACACACAGACTCTGCTTTCCCCCCCACACACACACAGGAGAAAAATTATAGATTAAAGCCCCAAAAGGGGTCTTACTGTGGATGTCTTCTGTTACATCAGGAGGGACTGGGAGGACTGGATAATCCAATATGATTCCATTTAAGCCCGGGAGGTTTTGCCTTGGATTTGCCGTTCTCGAGATGCACACAGGATTGGCTGATCCCATTCATCCCAATAGGGAAAAGGGGGGACCCCATATCTCGGGACCCCCTGACCCAATGTTTATAAAACTTGGGGGGGTCTCGCAAGAAGGGTCCTTTGAAGCTCCGCTGAAAGTTTGGGGTCTCTACCCCCAAAAATGCGCCCCCTGCAGCCACGGAAAGGAGCGAATGTGCACAAGCACCCTCCCATGGGGATTTCTCTCTCTCACACAAACAGATACTCTCTCTTTCTTTTCCCGGGCCTCACAGCAACTGGGCTCATGCACTCAATCGCTCAAACTGATTGGCCAGAAGAAGACCCAGCTTGGCCACCGATTGGCTGCAGGAGAATGCTGCTTACTAACTGACAGTTATGCTGCTGCGCCAAACCCCGAATTTGCTGAATTTATTTGCCGAACACCCCGAATTTGCTGAATCCAGCACCCCGTTTTCCCACCTTTTTTGAGTTCGGTTCCATCCAAACTAAAAATTGCCGAATCAGGGGAAATTCGGCTGTTTTTCGGTTCGGGATGAATCGAATCGACAGCCCTAAAGAGGACTTGTCCTCTTATCCCATGACTATGAAGTTTGCTTAGCAGTCTTTGGTGGTTCCCAAAGTGGCCAGTACCATCCCCTGGGAGGGGTGGGATTACCTAGAGGGGCACTAAGAGGCAAGGGGGCAGCAGGAGGCACTAGAGGTGGGTCCCTTCAACTGTTGGATAGGGTAGGGGGCACTGGGGTTGAGTTTGTGGAACCAACAGGGTGGTAGCCCAAAAAGTTTGGGAACCACTGCACAAGAGCAATGAAACACTGAACAAAAAGAATCATGATGCAATCATATGCACAATCAGTTCAGAAATGCTTTTTTAAACTGTGTTTCACCCAAGTGTGCATGAGTTATTTTCAGAATCACACAAGACCCACTTATAGAATCATAGAATTATAGAGTTGGAAGGGACCACCACGGTCATCTAGTCCAACCCCCCGCACATTGCAGGAAATTCACAACCACCTCCCCCCCACACCCCTAGTGACCAGAGGATGGCCAAGATGCCCTCCCTCTCATGAACTGCCTAAGTTCATAGAATCAGCATTGCTGTCAGATGGCCATCTCTGTGTGTAAAGTGTTGTCAAGTCGCAGCAGACTTACGGCTACCCCTTTTGGAGTTTTGCCAGGGCCTTCCTCCGTATAGCAACCCTGGACTTCCTTGGTGGTCTTCCATCCAAATACTAACTAGGGCTGACCCTGCTTAGCTTCTGAGATCTGACGAGATCAGGCTAGCCTAAAAAAGGATATTATAGAGCTTGAGGCGGTGAAGAAAAGAGCAACCAAAATGATTAGGGGACTAGAGCAACTGTCCTATGGGGAGCGGTTAAGACGCTTAGGGCTGTTTAGCTTGGAAAGAAGGCGGCTAAGGGGAGACATAATAGAGGTCTATAAAATTATGCATGGTTTGGAAGTGGTTTGGAGAGAGTGGACAGGGAGATGTTTTTTCTCCCTCTCCCATAATACTAGAACACGAGGTCATCTGTTGAAGTTGGAGGGTGACAGATTCAAAACAGATCAAAGGAAGTATTTTTTCACACAACGCATAGTTAAATTGTGGAACTCCCTGCCCCAGGATGTGGTGATGGCTGCCAACTTGGAAGGCTTTAAGAGGGGAGTGGACATATTCATGAAGGAATGGGGTATTCATGGCTATTAGTTAAAATGTATAATAGTCATGCTGTATCAGATATAATACAAAATGTATAATAGTCTCTCTAGTATCAGAGGAGCATGCCTATTATATTAGGTGCTGTGGAACACAGGCAGGATGGTGCTGCTGCAGTCGTCTTGTTTGTGGCTTCCTAGAGGCACCTGGTTGGCCACTGTGTGAGCAGACCACTGTTAAATAATCATTCATATATGTGTGTGTGTGTGTGTGCCAATGTATTGCAAGTTGAGACAAATTCCTCTGCCGGGCTGCCAGTTAATATTATCTAGATTCCCTCACGTTTCCCACATCTAAGCCCAACCCCACCAATTCTGGCAACATTAAATCCTTGTATCCCAATATCATTTTATCCTTGCAATGATACTGGAATTTGCCCAGTGACAGGCGGCTACTTGTTCAAGATCATCTGTTGATCTGGGTGGCTGAGTTGGGGATTTAGGGTGGTCTCTCGCATTGTCTGAACCAGCTCCAGCTACAAAATATTGGGACAGAAACAAAACAAAAAATGTATTCCAGAGACAAAAAGATAAAGGAAGCCTTCAGCCAAAGATGCAGTTTTGGTGTTAGGTATCCCTCGGCACTTATCAGAGGACAAAATGTAGGCCTCCTTCTGATCTGTACAGTCTCCACAGCACTCAGGCAACCTTTCTTTACCTGGTAACAGCCTGCTTTGCAGTTTCTACCTGTATTAAAAGAGAGCTGAAGCAATCCACACGCCAGTGCACGTCTGGCTAGAGAATGGAATTAATCATCTTTTGTGCTTGCTAGAATAGAATGAAGAGGATGACAGGAGGAAAAAAAAGAGATTAACCAAAATATTTACCTGATAGCCGTGTTTGAAGTACAACATCCTATAAAGTCTGAGTTAGGTTCCTGAGACAAACAATTATTAATCCTTTAGGCACAAATTAAAAGATCACAGGCATATGTTTGCTTAGTAATCACCAAGTGGAATAAGGAATGTAAGTCATTTTCCATCTCTTCCCCTTTCCATCTCTCTCTCTCTCTCTCCTAAAACAAATCTTTCAGAGCTGCACACATCCTGGAAGGCGCAGCAAAGGCACAAGGTCTAGTTACTCAGAGTAAAGAAGGCCAAAATCTCAAGGACCCTAGTTTATTACATATTGTGGTCCATATATAAGTGAGGTCCATATAAAAAGTTGGAAAAAGGTGTTTGGTAAACATGCATATTTGCATGGTGCGACACTAGAGGTGTGGGGAGCCAAGTAACAATGGGAAAGTGAGACCTTGGTCATGATTTTTTCCTCATGCTGGATGTTGGAAGTGCCCTGGGGGATACATAGTCATGCGTTCTTAATGCCTGTTCACACATGGTTAACATTAGTAATGCCTAAGAATGAGCTCTGATGTGCCAAAGCCCCCAGAGAAGCCCGTAAGTCTTATTAAGCCTCCCTCAAAATTCCTCAGATATTTTGTCTGGGAAGAAGGAATCATCAAATTTGCTTCCCACTTTCTGTCAGATGAAGTCTGATGGTAATCAAGGAATGTTCCAAGGCTCTGTGGATTCTGTGAGTGTTGAGCACAGAGTTCAGATTACGTGATCCGCTCTGATTTAATCTGTGATATTATCGCCACAAATAGAAACACGTTGGTCCCAATTTGTGTTGGGAGAAATCCCATGGAAATTCTCCTAATTGGAATTTGCTAAATTTTATTTTAATCTGAATTTTCTGCATATTCTCAGTATGGACACAATCAATTTAGCTTTTTTTTTAAAAAAACGTAGAAGTGCAGAAGTTGACAATTTGAAATTTAATATTTTCTTAAATTTCAACAAGAAGTGTTTTAAAAATTGAAGACAGATAGGCAACATTATCATGCTCTTCAAATACCTAAAAGGTTGTCAAATGACAAGGCAAAACTTGTTCTGTGCTGTTTCAGGTGGTGAGAATAGATCTAGTAGGCATAAGTGGCAGGATGATAGACTTTGGTTGAACATTAGGAAAAAGTTTCAAAAAATGAACATATGAAGTTCTTTTACTGAATCAGAACATTGGTCTGTCAAAGCCGGTATTGTCTGCATTGACTGGCAATAACTCTTCAGGGTCTCAGGCAGAGGTTTTTCATATTACCTACTACCTGATCCTTATAAGTGGAGATGCCAGGTGTTGAACCTCCAAAAGGTGGTCTTTCACTGATTCATGGCCCCTCCCCAAATGGGTGATAGAAATTAAATAATGGAATCAGTTGAGAGCCAGCGTGGTGTAGTGGTTAAGAGTGGTGGACTCTAATCTGGAGAACCAGGTTTGATTCCCCACTCCTCCACATGAAGCCAGCTGGGTGACCTTGGGCTAGTCACAGTTCTCTTCGAGCTCTCTCAGCCTCACCTACCTCACAAGGTGTCTGTTGTGGGAAGAGGAAGGGAAGGTGATTGTAAGCCGCTTTGACACTCCTTAAAGGTAGAGAAAAGCAGGGTATAAAAACCAACTCTTCATTTTCTTCATCTAGGGGGTGGGATCTACTTTGTTGGAAGTGTTCAAGTAAAGACTGGATAGTCCAACCTGGACTGAGTAGGGGGTTTGAATACATGGCCTATAACATCCCTTCCAGCTCTAGAACTCAATAACTCTATGACTAGGGTTGTGCAAAAAAAAAAAAAAAGTTTCAGGTTTGGATTTATTGGGCCTGATTTTTTCCCAGTAAACCTGGAATAAGCCGAATACCCATACCAGTAAATATTGGCATTCTGCTTATTACCGGGTTTACCAAACAATATAGGGATTTAGGGTGCATAGCATGATGTCCATGCAAATCAGCTTCCAAACAGAGGAAAAAGGCTTAAATACAAGAAAAATAAGGCATAGAAAACATTTATTTTGGTGGCAAATGACCTCCTGTGAACAGTCCTTTATTGTGGTCATCAAAAATCTGATGTCAAAAGATGATCATGGTGCAGGGAAATGAAGCCTCTACTTGGGCGACCTTCAGTTTGAGAGCAGGTTTTCATGGGTGGTGGTGAGATCGGAGCCAGCCAAAGTCTTGACCACAGGGGCTGTCTGAAGGAGATTGCTGATCCACGTGGATAAAGAAATCTCCTTCGGAGGCTTGTTGGTCAGCAGCTGTTGAAGCTGGCTCTTTTTGTTGGAGGGTATATCCTTCCGGATGGGACTTGCTGAGCCCCTTCTTTCAAAAAACCATTATGCTTGATCCAGATTAATCCCCTGAATGGTTGGTCAGACCAAGTTGGCTCCAATTACACGATCCCCATCTCAAAAGGGCCCCAACTTTGAGGCCCTAACAAAACCAGTTTCTTTAAAAAAAAACAGAGCCATGCCTCTGAGCAAAGGCAAATAGCTGAACCCCAAAAACTAATAATTCAGCTTTTTCGAGAAGCGCTTATTTGGCTTTGGAGAGATCCCCAGGTTTTGGCATTCGGTAAAACCGAAGCCCGAATAATGCAAAAACGGCTAATTTCAGGTTTATTTTCGGTTCGGGTTTATCGATATGCACAACCCTATCTATGTTATATGTATGATATGCCAAGAACAGCTGCTCATTACATATGTAAGTATCATAAAGTTGTAACCAATTGATGGTGATCCCTGCAAGGGGCTTTCAAGGCAAGTAATTAAGCAGAGGTGGTTTGTCATTGCCTTTCTCTGCAGAGTCTTCCTTGGAGGTCTCCCTTTCAAGTATTGACCTTGCTTAGCTTCCAAGATCTGATTAAATCAGGCTATACCATGTCTCCTTTCCTCCTAGCTGCTCATTAGCTCATATCATATGTAGAAAACAAAATGGGTGACATTACTAGGACGACAGAACAAGAGGGTCTGTTGTTGTCCACAAAAACTTGGCTCTGTGCAAAAGAACGAAAGATCTGTTACTATGACATTGTCTGCAATTTATTGCCAAATGCTGCAGTTAGCTTTCATGTATCTATAAATTAACTGACGAATTTATGAGGGAATTAAACTGTTGTCTCAGGCTTTGTTTTCTCACACAGTCTTTATTGGCCAAGGTGTTTATCTGGATTAGAAGCCAACATGTGTACTAGCAAACAGAAGGATTAACAGCTGAGCTTTATTCGAAGACCAAAAGATTTTTGGCACCAGAGGCTGAAATCCTAAAGGCACCCTCCACCCATACAATCACCCAACACTGGAAAAAAAAAAGTTGTGGTCATAATTTTAAATTTTCTGCCACTTAATGCCCCAAATTTGCATCCATCTTATTCTGCCTAATAGTAGCATAGCTGGTTCTGGATTTGTTGCTTTCAATAAGCCTGTCCATGATTTTGTTTTTACCAAAGGTGAAGATCTAGGGTGGTGTTTGATGCTGGGTGTGTGTGTGGAGAGAGACTAGCTTTCACTGCTATATACTTTGAATTGTTTCACTTCTCTCTTCTCTTAAATATCAGTAGCTAATGGAATCTTTCCACTGATTGGTTCCACATTTCTCATAATTCTTATAAATTCTTTCCTTTCCTGACCAAAGAATATATGATGGCTTGCGTATGGATGACAAAAAGAGTTTGTCTAGCGCCCACCACTCTGAATCTATGGCTGGACAGATTACCCCAAGGACACACTAGGGGTGTGGAGTGGGGAGGTGGTTGTGAATTTCCTGCATTGTGCAGGGGGTTGGACTTGATGGCCCTGGTGGTCCCTTCCAACTTATGATTCTATGATTCTATGACTTAGAAGCACAATGAGTGACAGTCATCCTCAGTTGTTTGCCTCCATTATCTGGCTTCAGATTTAGCCTACATCTGAAATGAAACAAGCTTATTTCCATATTTTGTAGCCAATACATTGGCAGACCAATATCTCTGTAAAAGTATCTATGACCATAATCGCCACAATATCCTGCGGCAATGAATTCCATAGGTTAATTATGCATGGTGCTGGTTAAATGAAGCATGTTGTAATCCAGTATTTTGAAAGAGAATAATTTCTCTCTACTGCAGTTGCAACCTCTGGCTTATCAGTAATCTTTCTCCTCTAACCTTCCCAAACATGCAACTTCTTAAATCTTCATAAAGAAGATAATATAGAGCGTGACAAATAATGCACATGTGCTCCTTTTTCCATTTCCTGAGCTGTCTTAAATAATGCTATAATTGTACAATCACCTCAATACCCAGATTCTACAACAGGGGTGTCAAACTCATGTGTTACAAGGGTCAGATATGACATAAATGTCACTTGGTTGGGTTGGCCCATGTGTACCATACCATTTAATGCCCAGATCAGGAGTGGGGGTGGTGGCTGCCTTGGCTGGTGAGCCTGCAGCAAGCTTGCCAGCCCAGATTGGGAGTGGGGGAGGGGGGTGGCTGCCTCAGCTGGCTCACAGGCTGGATAAGAGCTTTCAAGGGGCCAAATCCGGCCCGCAGTCCTTACGTTTGACAACCATTTTACAATGACCTAAATAAGCCCACATGTAGGGAGCTGTCCTAGCATATCTACTCAGAAATAAATAAATCCCATGTTATTTAATGGAGTTTACTCCCAGGAAATTGTCTATAGAGTTGCATCTATAAAGTTCTAAATGCTGATATAGCATTTGCTTCTCTTATTGTTGACTGTTGGTTCCCCTTTTTCTTCTCAATACTCTCCAGGCAATTAAACATACTTACCAGGGTGTAAGTTCCACTGAACTTTGTGGTTTATTATAGGTATAATAGAGATACTGCAAGCCCATTTGTTCCCAGTGCCTCTCAGAATGAAGACACAGACAGCCATACTGATCTACATCATAAACTTATTTTAGGGCTAACATACACTGGGCAGACCAGCAGCTACTGATATTTGTGTAGCTCCATCCTGGTTCCAAACACACCCAGCAATTTGCCCTCCCTACCCAAAATAAAAGATGCCACAAAAGAGTCAACCAGGGTTCAACCAGGATTTAATTCATTAACAACTGATGTGAGCCTTATTAAATACCCACCCTTGATTGGGGGGGGGGGCTTACCTAATGGTTGGCAGAGGCATAGCATATCGCAATCCCACCCTGGCGCCAAGTGTCCCTCCACTTCTAGGGTTGCCAATTTCCAGGTTCTAGCTGGAGATCTCCTGCTATTACAACTGCTCTCCGGCTGATAGAGATCAGCTCCACTGGAGAAAATATCTGCTTTGGCAATTGGACTCTATAGCATTGAAGTCTCTCCCACCCCAAATCCTGCCCTCCTCAGGCTCTGCCCCCAAAATATCCAGGTATTTCCTAACCTAGAACTGGCAACCCTATCCACTTGCCAAACCCTGCCCTGCCCTTCCCATGCTCGGCCTCTGAATCTCCAGGAATTCCTCAGCCTGGGTTTGGCAACCCTAAAAGGGATGAGTGTTTGGGCATCTCTGAAAGGCAAGTGCTGTTCCAGGGCAATAGCAGGATCCTGGCCTGTCTCCCTTTTTTGGAAGCTGAGGGTGGGCAAATGGAGTGAGACCAGGACTTATTTCTGACTTTGTTTATCCTCACCTTGGCATATAGTGTGCCAAGAGCCACCAAGCCTCCTCCTTCTCCCACAATGTTCCACACAAAGAGTTTGGCTAATGCTGCTCAGCAGCAAGGTGTACCCTTCCAGCTCACCCTGCTGTAGGAGAATGAATGATGGTCTGTTCAAGAACAGACCTTCATCACTGCATTGTGCCATCATGAAGCGGGGGCGGGGAGATCACTGAAATGTAGGAGTGGGGTGTGTGGCTGCCATGGCTGGCTCATGGGCTGGATAAGAACTCTTGAAGGGCCAGATCTGTCTCCTGGGCCTTATGTTCGATAACCCAGCTCTATAGTATTGTACCCCACTGAGGTCCCCATCCTCCCCAGCTCCACTCCCAAATCTCCAGGAGTTTCCCAACCTGGATCTGGAACTTTACCCCCCCATACCTGCCGGTGGCCAAGGTGGTCCTGGCAACTCTATAGAAGATCCCCAAATTCCTGCTTGGCCCTAAAATGTCTGACTAATCCCATGATTCCCCATGGCAGGAGGCAGCGTGGATGGGTGTGAACAGCATACAGAAAAGGAAGACAATGAGGAAGGAAGCCTCCTCAATGGCTGGCCAGTGAATATCCGCACCAGTAGCATCCCATGCCTCTTTCAGTTTCCAAAGGGGCCAGGCAACACCATCCCAGAACCTTACAGCCATGAATGCATTTTTTCTGAGTTTTGCCCAACATAAATCCTAGCATAAAGAATGGAACTGAACTGATATAATTTTCCTTCCCCCGCTCCTTTCCTTTTCGTCGAGTTACCACCCAGTCTTTTCTTTTCATGCTTTCTTTTCCCAAGCATTCCCGGTCCGTCCCTGTAACCTCTACACACTTTCCCCAGATGTGTGACAAACACTGCCATTTCAGAACTGATTTTCTGAAAACAAAAACATTCCAGAGCCTGAGACATCTCAGATCCTTGGGGTTTTTTTGTGTACCAATGCCAGATGAGCTCAGGAATCTGTGAGGTCTCTTTTTAAAGCCATCTACAAAGGCTGGAAACATGAGTCTAGCTTGTGTACACAGCACGGATGGGAAACGTGCTTTCTTAACCAGAAAGGAAAGTAATAGCGGTTGCAATAACATGGCTCTTGGGTTTGTGGGTTTCTTTTAAGAGTTGTAGGAGCAAGCTATAAAGTTTTTTTTGGTGCTGTTTGTCCTGTTAAGTGGGAGCAATTGGTCCAAGGCTGTGTCTGTCAACAGCTCATGATTTGAACACTAATCTGGGCTGTATTCGGTGGCCTTTCCCCCGGTTACCTGACTGAAGGCATTTTCAATATCAACTAGTGCTCTGAATCAGAATGCATGAGATTGACAAGCTACACACTTGCAGGGGAGGAGGGGGTGTATATAGAGGGTGCTGTGCAGAACAACTAGTGGGAAAGCTACTCCTTACAGACCCAGATTGGCTGCAGACAGAGCTCCCTTGTGCTCTTTGAATCAGAGCATTGGAGATTTTTCTGTTGCTTGGGCTTAAAGGGGAAAGCCCCAGGAGCCACACAATGTAATGCTCAGAATGAGCATGGCATCGTGTGGAAGCTCCCCCCAGAGGTAGAGACACCCAGCTGGCCACACAGGGCAAAATCTTCATGTAGATGCAGCCACAAATACATGTTTTCAAGGTTAAAAAATTTGGAAGTTTGCCCAGGAAAAATGGCTAGTGATGGCAGAAAAACAGGAGCAGAAACAACCCCTCCTTTCTACTGTTTCTGCTCCAGATTTCCTCTCCCTAAAGATGGAGCGATTAGGGCTCCGTTATGCATCACATGAGCATTTGTTGGGGAATTCCACCCTGCAGGAGTTGCACAAAGGCAGAGCTACTATAGTACCAAAAGAACTGGGCAAGAACTGGGTTGTTACTGACTCATGGGGTGACATCACATCCTGATGCTTACTAGACAGACTATGTTTGCCATTGCTTTCCCCAGTCATCTACACTTTACCCTCAGCAAGCTGGGTACTCATTTTACTGACCTGAGAAGGATGGAAGGCTGAGTCAACCTTGAGCCAGCTACCTGAAACCGACTCCCGTCAGGATCAAACTCAGGTCATGAGCAGAGCTTCGACTGCAGTACTACAGCTTACTACTTTGCGCCATGGGGCTCCTACCAAAAGGTTAATAGCAGTTGTGAGTCCAGCAATAGAAAGTACTTCTTCAGTGAGCTCTGCTCTGTTCACTCAGTTCTGTTCTCTCGCTATTGATCAGTGATATGTGGAAATAGTCCTCACATCTTTGCAGTGAACTTAGTGGGGCTCAGTGATATCCATAACTGTGAAGTTATAACACTAGATGCAAAGTAATTCTGCTGACATTATTGAAGTCATCGATCCTGTGCTGTGCCATAAAATTTTTGACATTGCATTTGCACATTGATGCTTGAAAGTAGAAATACATGTAAAACTGGGCCGTTCTTGAAAATTATATCAAGAAGAAAAATATTTCGGTTTAAAACTGTTGTAGGCTACGCTCTGTTTACCTTGTTAGTACAGGTTTAATGCATTAATTCAATCTGAAATTGCCCACCCCCACTGATTGAAAAGCCATGGTTGTGTTAGCTCTTTAGTTTAAGACATGTTAGGGGAAAAAGCATAATGACCTGACAATTTCATACCACTGTTCAAAGTCTACTTCTGAGGCAGTGTTATTGGTCATCTACAGGGAGCCAGCATGATGTATTGGTTAAGGTGCCACCCCAGGACCTGGGAAACCCAGGTTCAAATCCCCCCTCTCATCATAGAAGCTTGCTGAGTGACCTTGGGCCATTCACACACTCTCGGCCTTGACCCTGAGCTGCTTTTTGAGATCCAGTGTGATGTAGTGGTTAACAGTGGCAGGACTCTAATCCGGAGAACCGGGTTCGATTCCCCACTCCTCCACATGAAGCCTGCTTGGTGAAACTTGGGCCAGTCACAGTTCTCTCAGAACTCTCTAAGCCTACATGGAGACAGGCAATGGCAAACCACCTCCAAATGTTCTCTTGCCTTGAAAAACCTACAGGATTACCATAAATCAGCTGTGACTTGATGGCAATTTACATACACACACAGGGATTTACCTGTGTACATGATAGAGCCAAGATGTATCCAAGTGCACTCAGAGATTTAACTCAGAGAAATCCTAGAGAGGTAGCTGAACCTTGAAGAATGACATAACAATTCACAGAAACCAACTATTAACCCCAAATTCAACAACAGCAAGAAAAGGGAGACAGTGATTTATGAAGGACATATAACAAACATTAAGACTCGATTCCTAGTTAAGTGGGAACAATGGAACCACATGACTGAAGGTATATTGTGCCCCCCAGGTGAAAATTCTAAACCCACCCCGTTTGTTTCAATGTAGATTTCATAGTGATGTGGAGCCAGGGCAACTTAACAGATTGCTACATTTCCTTCTGGAAAAAGATGAGTCAACACCTGAAAAGAATGTCTGGAGATCAGTTAGAAGGAGAGGTCTGCGTCCGGCTCATCTACAGCCTGCTGTGAAGTTGGTCCATAGGTATTCTCAGTGTTAATGCTACCAGATTCACTTTCTATCTACAAGTATGCAGAGTGAGGGGGGGGGTAGAATTAGTTTCCTTTTTCAGGTACAAATAACAAAGGAAGCATAATCAGGAATTAGTGCTGGCAGTTACTTCTGAAACAGGGGAACAGGGGCTGTTCCCACAAACAGTGGATGAAATGGTAAGGATGATCCTGGATAGTGCCACTTCAAGGGAGAAGACTAAGCTACAGTTCTTCCTCCAGACAGCTAGATCAGAATATATTTTTAAAAATATAGTGGCACATTCAGTCATACGTTTCTCCCATCTGCAATCAGTGGTATGAGGCCCTATTTAAGACTGAAAAAATCAAGTCCTGAATGGGGATTAATTTTCTTTTCCTTCTCACTGCACCTGTGCCAATGTCATTTTTTCCCAACAGAGTAAATGCCTATAATCCCTCCAAAAAAATGACCTATATTTGACAGCAATATTGAACACATGAAGCTGCCTTATACTGAATCAGACCCTCAGTCCATCAAAGTCAATATTGTATACTCAGACTGACAGCGGCTCTCTAGGGTCTCAGGCTGAGGTCTTTCACATCACCTACTTGCCTAGTCCCTTTAATTGGAGATGCCAGGGATTGAACCAGGGACCTTCTGCATGCCAAGCAGATGCTCTACCACTGAGCTACAACCCTTCCCCATTTGATTACCGCAGGATGTTATGACCTCTTGTCTTGAAAACCGAACGACAAAAAAGTAGTATTCAACCCTCTAGCAAAGTAGATCACTCTTTCTGCAAAGGGGATCCTTCCATTTTAGCCAAATTCTGAGACAAAGTTTGGCAATGCTGCCTGTCAAGAACTTAAGCTGGGCCAGGAAAGTATTTCTTACTGCTATATGGACTTGAGTGATGCTGTATGGACTTGAGTGATGCTATATGGACTTTCAGGTTACTAGCCAATCTGTTGATCTGCTTCAACCTGAGGGAGAAAAGAGGAGGAAACTGGTTCACAGTGAACATATAGACCCCTTTACCAAACCCTAATTATTCCTTGTCCTCGGCTTACATATTCACTGACCAGTGTTATTTTCTTTAAAGAAAGAGAGCTGATTATTTCAAACCCTGAAATAAAGTACTATTTGACAGTGTTTGATGTGGCAGTTCTCCATATGTGAGGATCATTTATGCATGAAGCTGTCTTACACTGAATAAGACCATCAAGGTCAGTATTGTCTACCCAGACTGGCAGCGGCTTTCTAGAGTCTCAGATAAAGGTCTTCGTCTTTCACATTGCCTACTACCTGAACATTTTAACTGGAGAAGCAAGATCTGAACCTGGGACTTTCTGCACGCTAAGCAGATGCTCTGCCCACGGAGGCCAGGCAATAGCCTGTTTTCAGGATGGGTGTTGAAATAACTGAGCCAATAAGTGATAAGATATGGAGTTCTAAAGTGAACGGGCAAATTGAAAACTAACAAATCACAGGACCCAGTTGAAGGCTTTTAAGCAACTCTAGTGTGAACATGTTGATCTCCTAAGAAAAATAATGCAACCTCACAAATTGTCCTCCTTCCCAGAGGATTGGAAGGTATAGCATATGTAACACTGATTTTTTTAAAAGGGATACATTCTGGAAATCATAGGCCAGTGAGCTTAGTGTGTGTTCTGAGTAAATTGGTGGTAATTATTATAAAGCTAAAAGTATTAAGCACAGAGGAACAAGCCTTATTGAGGAAGCATCAGCATAGATTTTGTAAATGTAGGTCCTGACTTACAAACCTTCTGGAGTACTCTTAGTTAACAAATATATGGAGAAAGGTTCCAGTAGACATTACATGCTTGAACTTCCAAAAAGCTTTTGACAAATTGCCTTACTGAAAGCTCCTAAGTAAACTTTGCAATCAGAAGATAACAGGAAGGAATCTCTTGTGGGTTAGAAATTGGTTAAATGATGGGAAGTAGAACATGACTATATGGACTGCTCTCACAGTAGATGGAAGTAAGCTGTGACGTTCTACAGGGAGCAGTGACATTATTTGTTCATAAATGACCTGGAATTGGTTGTGGGCAACATGGTGTCCAAGTATGCAGATGACCCCAAATTATTCAGCATGATGAAGGGTAGAGTGAAAATGTGGAAAACATGTTTCAAAGTGAATAAATGAAAAATGATTATCACTGGGGCAATTTTTTTTTTACTTTAAATATATGCTGATGAAGTCTAAACTGGTTTTGGCTGACAGGGAACCAGATCTTGTGGTCATGGTGGGTAGACCATGCCAGCGTGGTGTAGTGGTTAAGAGCGGCAGACTCTAACCTGGAGAACCGGGTTTGATTCCCTGCTTCTCCACATGAAGCCTTCTGGGTGACCTTGGGCTAGTCACAACAATTCTCTCAGAACTCTCTCAGCCCTACCTACCTCACAAGGCGCCTGTTGTGTGTGTGTGTGTGGGGGGGGGGGAAGGTAAGGCAATTGTAAGCTGCTTTGAGACTCCTTAAAGGTAAAGAAAAGTGGGGTATAAAAACAACTCTTCTTCCAACTCTTCCTAACTTGGTGACCCAACAAAATGTTCACATTCAGAGGCAGTAACATTCTGAATACCAGGGCTGGGGAGGGCAACAAGAAGAACCTTCAGGCATATAATATCCAGAACCAGTGTCTTGTTAGTTTTTATTTGACCTGTGGGCATAGGCCTTCTAGGGACATCTGGTTACCTACTGTTTGAAATAAGATGCCTTACGAGATGGTATGATCCAGAATCTTACATTCTCATAGTTTCCATTCTCCATCCTTAAAACAAAACAAAACAAAATGACATGAATGGTACCATGTAAGATGAGTTTTACCACCTTGACAGCAGTTTATGTGAATTAGGGAAAATAGAAGGGTTAAGATTCCTCTGAAATGATTAGGCATAATAGGCAGATATTCAAAACCAAAAGAATGAAATGTGCAATCCGTATTTCTTTATAAAGAAACCTACTCAGGCATAAGTAGCACCCATAATAGCCCATACTAGCCTGATCTTGTCAGAGCTTGGAAGCTAAGCAGGGTCAGTACTTAGATGGGAGACCACCAAGGAAGACTGCGGCTGCTGTGCTGTGAAGAGAAAGGCAATGACAAACCACCTCTGCTGATTGCTTGCCTTGAAGACCCATGAGGTGGAATTTGATGGGGTCACTCTAAGTTGGTTGTGACTCAACAGCACACTTTACCTTTAAACAGGCATAACATCACCCCAGCAGAGCCTCATTATCACCCTACCATGTATTTGCTCTGAATTGTTGACTCCTTGATTACTGCTTTGATTTCACATCTTTTCAAGCTAAACATCAGGGACCTTTAGCTTTGTTAGTCTATATTACACATGAGTTTCATGAAATATTTAGTGGCACAAACTGAACATGACACATTGGCCTCAGCAACAGATAAGACATTCAGATCCTTCAACAAGCACATATATATGTATATATAGATATAGGCAGAGATATAGAGAGATATAGAGAGATATAGATATAGATATGACATTAATGGGTTGTGAGTCAATTGAAGAAACCAGGTCTCTTCCAATCTCTGTCCCATTCAGAATGTCAGTGACTCTAAGCTTGTTGAATAATGTCAGAAATTGTTTGTGAATAATTCATATGACAATTCACACAAAACTCACTAGATAAGCTGCTTGGGTTGTAATTTCAATCATTAAAAGAAGAAGGAGAGGGAACAACAAGATTAATATAAAACACTCACCGCACCAAGGTACTTTATACAGGAATAACACAACAGCATGGATGACCAATAGAGTTGCCAGGTCCCTCTTTGCCATCAGCGGGAGGTTTTTGGGGCGGAGACTGAGGAGGGCAGGGTTTTGGGGAGGGGAGGGACTTCAATACCATAGAGTCCAATTTCAAAAGTGGCCATTTTCTCCAGGTGAACAGATCTCATTGGCAGGAAATCAGTTGTAATAGCAGGAGATCTCCAGCTAGTACCTGGAGGTTGGCAACCCTAATGACCAATGATTAATATTTCCTTAAGTAAAGCATAATTATTCTGTAGAATTCCTTATAGAAAGGTGGAGTGACAGTCACTAGGTTAGATGGCTTTAAAAAGTGTTAGACTGTTTGTTTGTTTGTTTTATTAAACTTTTATCCTGCCCTCATCTCTGGCCTAAGCTGGGCTCAGATTCATGGATAATGCACCTATCACAGTTTCTAGTCGGTGATGCTATTGACTCTCTCATACCTGCATCTGTTGATGTGAGCTGTAACTCACAAAAGCATATGCTAGAATAAATTCAATTAATTTTAAAGGTGCTATTTGTTTCTGTTGGCTGAACTAAAAAAAAACTCCGTTTTGATTGTGCTTCTGCCTTATGCCAATCAAACTCATGAATCTTGATTGTCTGGCATTGTCTAATTCCCTGTGTCAATCTTTTTAATGCAAAATTATTCAGTTTCCAGTGTTATTTGTGCATCAGTTGTAAATGATGGCACATGAGTAGTATATATAAACACCTTACAAATGGCATTAAAAAAATCGGGAGCATCAGTATACACCCCTGTATGGATTTTTCCTTGTAATGTAGAATGTGATCTAATGCCAATGCTTCACTCGGAATATGTGCTAGCCTCCTCAACCATGTGCAGAGGTTTTGCGGCAGACAAATAAATGGGGAAAAGGACCCCGAGGGCTGGAAGTTCACAAACCACTGCTGCATTGTCTATAACTGTAAGCCTATAGGCAGATCATCTTTTAATTTTTAATTTTTGTTTAGGTGAAGTTTGGGTGCTTTATAAAATAGCTCGAGACATAATTTCAAAACAGCCAATTGCAAATTTAATAAAAAATTAAATTAATATGTAATATGCTTAACTTTTATATTATATGAAAAACCTTAAATCTGTAAACGTCAAGATTCCCAGATAGGGCAAAACCCGTTTAGAACTGGGCGTTCATCAACAGAAACAAATTTGCACCGTTGTTGTTGTTGTTGTTATTATTATTATTATTATTTTGCTCAAGAGTTTACTTTCTTTGACAACCACCTATTAGACCTGAAAGTCTTCCAGGCATTCTATAACGGGGAGGAATTAAATTGTAGAGGTGAAAGGTTCTCTGTTATTATCAGCCCACCCTCCTTGCCGTATTTTTAACTACCATGAAAATGAGCCAGGATTTTTTTTTAGTCATTTAATACATTTCTATATATTTCCATGCTTTTTTTCCTATTCAATTTGTGTGATATATTTTATCAGACACAGAACACATATGCAGACAGCCATATCTGTTTCCCCAATTACAAGACTTTCTGGGGAAGGGTAAGGGAACTATTATGCTTTATTATGGGTGCCAAAGAAAAAGAGCAAGTGACCTCGTTCTTACAGCTGTTTATATATGGTTTACCATAAAACTGCATGAAATTCTTGGTTATTTGTACTGCTGCTGTATTAAATATCAGTTCCACTGATACATATCAGTTCGTGGCAGGCTTGTGCCTTGTTATCAGTGTGGTAAATGGAAGAGTAATTGCACATGCAAAGTTTGAGTTTGCTTTGGCCTTTGTGCAAAACCGATTGAATCCTGGAGTTCATTCAGACTAAATGTCCCTCCCTAAGCAAAGGGGGGGGGGAACGTAATTTATATGTCAAATGTTAAAGAGCTGGTGGCTGAACACTAATTCTTGGCATGACTCTCATAGAAGTGCCTGAGAGATTCTGTAACACTAGATAAATAACTAATAGTGCTGTAATTATTCTCGGAATGATGCGCAATGGTGTGTGTTGATGTGTTTAACTAAGTATTCTGTAATGTACAAAAGTCATATTCCATGGAAGTCAATGACTGAACAAAACCCAGATTGTTTTTAATAGAGCTGGACATTATCCAAGGTCTCTATTAGCAATCGCTTTTGAAATATATCCCCACTGGATCAATTGAGCCAATCATTTTTGTGAAGGTTTTAAAAATGTACCCCATATTTTCCAAAATGGAAACATGGTGTGCATTTCTAGGGCTTATACAGATGAAAGGTTTAACCAGAGTTTAGAGTTCAGAATGCAGAATTTCTTGTTAGGTATGAATCTATAAAGTCTGAGAAATATCTAAACCCCGATTCAGAAGATCCTGAAATGGAGTTTAGCGGTATGAAATGGAGTTTAGTGGATTCATTTTAACCACAGTTAACAAAGATCACTCATAGTGCTAGCTCAGGTTTGAGGATGATGAGGTCAACTAATACATGACAGCTGAGTTTCAGGGGGAAGGAACACTCAGCCTCACAGTTAGGGTTGCCAGCCTCCAGGTAGTAGCTGGAGATCTCCTGCTATTACAACTGATCTCCAGCCAATGGAGAACAGTTCACCTGGAGAAAATGGCCGCTTTGGCAATTGGACTCTATGGCATTGAAGTCCCTCCCCTCCCAAACCCCACCCTCCTCAGGCTCTGTCACCAAAAACCCCGCTGGTGGCGAAAAGGGACCTGGCAACCCTACTCACAGTCTATATCTGACTAATAATCCTTGTTAAATGTTAAAAGTCTGTAATAAGCCACTATTCTTCCTTAAAATAGGTGGCGTGTATCACTGGTAACAGAATTGTTTGGGAATGCAACCGTCTTACCACTACTTAACTTCCAGTTGTTTGTAAGGACCAAAAACACATGAGTTCAATACAATATCAAAGATTAAGAAATGTCATTCAGGTGCACAGAATAAGAAGAGTGGCAAACTTGCCTGTGCAGTCATCCCTTTTACATGGTATTCCATATGAAGAACCAGGAATTGTTCATTCATAGGTCCCTGTGACCCATTCTTCATTTGGCTCCAAAGGTCCCTTTCTAAGGTTAAGCACTGTACATAAATTCAGTGCTTTGTGTACATCCAAGCTATTGTACTTTGGTCACATTATGCAAAGACAAGACAATAACGCAAGGAAGAGCTGAAGGCAGCAGGAAAAGAGGAAGACTGAACATGAGATGGATTGACTCTATAAAGAAAGTAACAGCCCTCAGTTTGCGAGACCTGAGCAAGGCTGTTAACAATATGTTTTGGAGAACATTGTTTCAGAGGGTCACCATTAGGGGTGTGTATATCGATATGCCAATTTTTTTTAAAAAAATATCTGTTTGGGTAGGATCGCCCCGCCTCCCTGTCCAAGCTGCTTGCAGAATCGGGCCCATGTGAAGAAGGAGGTGGGACATTCCTATTACTAGCCCCACTGCCTGCGTGCTCTGACAGTGTGAAGTCGGAGCACTCAGACATCGGAGCTAGGAATGCTCTCACCTCCCTCTCCAAGCTGCATGCTGGATTGAACCTGAAAAATACTGGAAAAATCAGTGCATACCCCTAGTTGCCATGAGTCGGAAGCGACTTGATGGCACTTACACACACACACACACACACACACACACACACACCTGATGCTGCAATAGTTGGAGGAAAGGGAGGGAGTTAAGGGACAATAGACTAAACAGACTAGGTTTGCTTGGGGTTTTTTTTGGCCATTTTTCATTGCTATTTCATTTTCTCTTTGGTTAGAAGGGACAGATTTATACAGTATGCAAAGTTGGCACAATGTGTGTTAAAAGCAATCCATTTGGGGAGGCTGCAAGGAAGACCACACATCACACTCCCCTGGTAAAGGATTACAAATAAAGTTATGGCAGTTTCTGGTTACGTGAGAATAAATTATTCATTGGCTGGCTGATTATTAAACAAACCTGAAGACATCATCTGATGGCACTGGACAAATTGTTGGCTTGGTTTTCTCTTTTGTTTCTGAAAGGGTGGATTACTTTATTGTTTGTCTGGCATTCTTTGAGTTTGAGACATTCTTCAATAATTGCATATCTCTGTTAAAGGTACTGGTCTCATTTTATTGATGTAAAGTGACACCTGCAGATTTTTTTGTGTTTATTTTGCAAATTTCTTAACTATCATTCTGCACATCAGCCCGTCTTAATTTGCCACCACAATGTAGCAACTTGAATACTTGGCTTGATTTATACCTGTCTAGTTAAGTTATTTACATTGTCCCAGTGCTGAAATGCCTAGCAGCATTACAATATTTATGGCATTGATCTTCAAGACATGTTTATGAGACAAACAAGTCTTTAATTACTTTATAGCACACAGTGAAAAGAGGAACACAGATACAACACAGCACCATTTCAAAGGTCCCACCGAAAGGCATAGGCAGTAGGTCCTCCTAGGATTGTGTGTCAAGCCATAGGACTCAAGAAACAGAGATAAATGCTTCTTCTCACATTTGCTGAAGATTCTCGCAAACTCCGTAACATCTTAATGATGTCACACTTGCACACTTGGCAAAGTGGCTGTGTTCAGATGCTTTAGTGTGATCTTCGCAATGTATCTCAATGGAGAAGCCGGGCTTTAAATGATGGGAAAGTTCACCCCAAGCCTCCATAGAGATACAATGTATCTGGAACACAGCCACTTTGCCAATGCTTTTCAGTGGAGGAGGATGGGGTAACCCCTTCCAGACCCCATAGCTCTGGACCCCCTGACCCAATCTTTACCAAACTTGGGGGTTCTTGCAAGGAGAGTCCCTTCTAGCTACCCTGGACATCTGGGACCTCTACATGCAAAAATGCTTCCCAGGAGCCACGGAAAGCCGTGAAAAGCCCCCATAGGGTTTAAATGGCCGCATTTTTTGGAAAACCCGAATTTAAAGCCGAATTCCTACCTTTACCAGTATAGGAAATTCGGCATTCAGGTTTTCCCGGAAAAAAATGGCCAATAAACCCGAACCCAAATTTTACTGATTTTTTTTCTACAGCCCGAATCCACCGCTCATGTGGAGGAATGGGGAATCAAACCCAGTTCTCCAGATTAGAGTCCACCGCTCTTAACCACTACATCTCACTGATTCTAGTCTGCCACTCCATCCATGGCACCGTGCTAGCTTTACTGGAGCGTGCACCACTAAAGGCTCTCTAAAGTTCCTCACTTAGGAAAGATCTTAACCATGAATCTCTGTGCTCAATATGTCTTAATATTAATTCACCCAAGTGAATATTATTAATTTCTTAATATTAATTCACCCAAGACTAACCTTGTCCTCCAAAAAAAGACTGTAAGGAGTTGTTCTGGAAGGCATGTAAGCACATCTAAATTTATGTTATCACCTTGGAGACACCATTTCTCTGTTGATACCCAAGAGATTCCCCCACGTAGGCCTCCATAGTCCTTTCCTTTTACCCTTTATCCCTTAGAAGCTCCTTGATCAATTGATCTTGAGCAGCATATATCTAGTGTTGGAGGGATATAAGGACTGAAACAAATCTTGCCACTGACAATGTAGCCTTGGGGTCCCTATCACTTAGTAAAAAAGGCATTATGTCAGTCACAGAGGCATTGGATTTGTATATTAAAAGGGGGGGAATATAGTGCGATCGAAGATCCTCGTAAAAGCGGCATTCCAAAAGGGCATGGGCTAATGAGTCAATAGAGCCAGAAGAGCAAGGGCAGATCCTGTCAGAGTATGGTATATTCAGAATTCTGCCCTGCATTACCATAGAAGGGTTAGCATTCAATCTAGCCAAGCAAAAAGCTCTACAGAGACGAGGAGTTGTTAGATAATATGTATAGGCAGGCAGACCACGTGGAGGGGGTATTCCGAAGAACTGGGATGAACAGACACGACGAGCACAAAAAGTAGTGCTGTTATAATCAAGCTCTTTAATGCGCTTTTTAATTTTGGCAAAAGCGTCAGTTTTCCCAAGATCTGATAACATATCCTGCGAGAAGCCCAACAACGCCAGTTTCTCATAGGCCTCCATAGTTGTTAACCCCCAAAACATCCTCTGGCAGTTTTAACATCAAAATATCCATATTGATGTTAAATTTGGGGCCCCTGAAACTGGAAGGAATTCTCCTGAGCACTCTAAACAGGGAGTTCCCCACCTGCTGGAATGCTCTATGGTATATACTGATTAAAATCTTTGTCTGATGCCTCTTGATCTCCCTCACACATTGGTTATGAATAATTGACTGAAGTTGGTTCTTGTAGGTTATCGGGGCTGTGTGACCGTGGTCTTGGTATTTTCTTTCCTGATGTTTCGCCAGCATCTGTGGCAGGCATCTTCAGAGGAGTAACACTGAAGGACAGTGTCTCTCAGTGTCAAGTGTGTAGGAAGAGTAATATATAATCAGAAAGGGGAGGGTTGAGCTGAATCATTGTCCTGCAGTTTATGTTGAATTATCATACAAAGCATTTTGCTTCTGCTAAGCGGATGCTCACTAACAATGCCATCCTATCTAGAGTTACACTCCTCTTAGTCCAAATCTGCTTGAAAGAAACCTGTTTGTAAGAAAGACCCAATGCACGTATGAAGGAATGGAAATACTGAGAGAGAAAGAGTTCATATAGGAGTGAGAGGGTGAAGGACATCATCAGGACATCATCAGGCAGTGGCTGGGAGAGAGCATAGAGACTTTGAACTCCCCATGGACAGAAAGACGGCCTTGAGAGGACCATTTCCCCACAGCAGGTTCACCTCACAAAAGGAACTAGGAACTAGAAACCAGTGCCTGGACAAATATGGGGTTTTAATCACATGTTCAGCTGTACCCATACTCAGTGTAATATGTGAACAGGGCTAGGTTGCATGTGAAGTCATTGTAGTCATTGTAACTTGTGAACAGGGCTCAAGTCAATGGGCAACTCTGCTTAGGATGGCACCTTAACAGCTCATTCCTGAGCCTTTCAGCGGTTGGGAACAGTGTGGCCAAGATGCTGCCATGGCACCCCCAAAGAGGTTTCCCAGCCACTGCAAGGCTAAAATAAAGGCCTCTTAAAAGACAAAAAATCAAAAGGGGGGAAGCCCCATTGAAAACAGCAATGCTGTGCCAAGAAAAACCTGGCTGTTGCTGGAGGGGGCATTCCCGGGCTGGAGGGGCTTAGGAAGCTGACTACAGTCAGCTCCACTCTTTTGAATGCCCCGGGAATGCCCCCCCACATGCACACACCGGCACTGCATTTCTCTTCTGGGATTTAGGTCCCGGAGAGGCTGTGACATTGGAGGAGCACCTTGCAAGTCCTTGAACCCCAGGCGCTGATGGAACTGCCCCCACTGCCAGCGTAAGTGCCTCTTATTCCATGATAAGAGGGCACTTATGCTGGCGGCCGGGTTGTGCCACCTCCATTTCAATTTCAGCTACCAACCTCAGGAATGGGCTCTTAGTCTGCTTTTTTGCCTTTGGAGCAATCCAAGACTCCAAAGGTAATGGTTTTAGGTTAAGGCATACCTTCTGCCTTAACTAACATTCCTCAAAATCTAGACGCCATAAACAAATCAAATGTGAATGCGTCCCGCTGAAGAATGAACTGATTGATCAATCTATCCATAGAAAGAGAAAACCATCTAGCTCAACAGGAAATTTGGTAAACACCGTTTTATTCACTCTGAACAAAGAATGCTAGCACAATATTCAGCATTAATGAAAAGTTTGAAATAGAAAAGAGATTAAACTGGCACAAGCCCACAACAGTAGTAAAATCTGTTGAGGTTAAATTGTGCAGTTGAGACAGCTGAGTCCATAAGAGGATACTTAGATGTGCTTCTTTGGTCATCAAAGAGATTTGACGATATTCTCCATGAATAGTATTTGGAAAGCAAGCTGTAAACAATTACAAAACAAGATTGTAAATGAGGATTGGTCCATGGTATTTAAGGACACAAATCGTAAATGTTCGCCTTGCTTCTTCCAGTTGCTCTTTAACAGAACACTTTCCTTGTCAGACTATTTCCTTTGGTTAAAAATCCATAAATTTAGCTGAGCTTTCTTTTGGCGAGGTGTGATGCCTTAGACTCAGCTGAGATGCAAGGGAGATACAAATACATAATTGCAGAAGAATGCAAATGCCCATTTTGTCGGGATCAAGTAAATTCCCTAGCTCACATTGTTTTCACATGTTCACAAAATAATTCTGCACGAAATAAATAAAAAACAAAACAAAACAGCTAATGACACTTTCTGAGAAGCCGATACTGTGTTATCTGCTGTCAAGTAGATCAGTGAATTGTGTGAGAGATGTGGCAACCTTTCTCTCTGTAGTGTCAAGAAAAATAATAATTTTCATCTCCTGTTTTTAAAAGAGTAAAATGGTGATGAATAACCAATGGCTGTTAAATCTAGGGAAAGGAATATTCTCCATACCATTATAAGTGTGTGTGTGTGGTGGAAATTGGCACTAATGGGGGGGAATTCCCTATTCACACGCATGTGCTGATGCACCCAAACAGTTCACTGCACAGTGACAGCCAGCATGTGGAGTGATTTAAAGTAACCCTCACTCTGTATAGATTTGCAGCCTTCAAAAGGTTGTTTGAAATAAAACTTGGCTGTAGAAAGACACCATATGAACAACAGGAGCACAAATGGAGACAAAACAGATGTGTGTTTTAGATAAGCTAGCCGCCTGTGCTATAGTGGCCACTTTTTTTTCTTTCAAAAATGGATTTGAATTTCAGTTGTTAAGAACCAGATTCGGATCAGAATTACAGACAGTCTGTGAGTCTCACTCTAAGCATTTCATTCAGTTCCATCACTGCTCCCATCAAATAATATATAAAACTCTAAGGAGCTACCTTATAAAGAATCTATCTAACCTATTAGTGTTATTACAGTCAAATCAGGCCAGCATGAGGCTACGCACATTTTGTATTAATTCACTCTGGTTTTTGTCTTAGTTTCCTGCCCTGAAAAAAATCTTTGCCACACCAGTTTGTGTGCTAAGGCATCTCTATGCTTAGGCTGTGGAACTTCTGCAGACAGCTGATTATTCAAGAGGGCATACTTTTTTATATGCAGGGGGCATAAGTTTAGATCTCTGGATTCTATCACCCGGCATAAACCGACAATATACTCTAGGATCTACCCAGAAAATCTATGCAGCTGTTTCTTTATATGGGTACATCAGTAATACTAGGCATGTCTGTCATTATTATGGATTGGGGTGAGAGAGCGTGCCATTTCCCTACATGTGGCTCTACACAATGTTCAAACAGGGCCAACTCCGGAACACATAGGCTCAAATGTTGTGGTTGATTTTCACTGGCAAAATCTGTGAATCTGTCTTAGCTTACATGAATTTGTTGTGGTGTATTCAGTCATATACTCATGAATAAACAGCTGGGAGCGTCACCAAGTAGGATGGGAGATGAGGCATGCTTTCACTCATTTACCTTTAAATATACCAGAGGTCTCAAGTGTTACTTTAAATGCACCCAATGACTTGAGCTGGCCTTATTGAGTATTTTGTTTCTTCAAACAGTACCCACTATTGGTTATATCCCAAATCACTTTTGAGACTTCCCTTAGGGCTGATACTAACTTTTGGTAACATGCTGTCAAGTATATGGTAATTTGCCCATGCACTGGCTTCCCTATACCATACTGGCTCAATTTGTCCTATCCTCATGTAGTATCTGGCAGGAAAAAAGATTTTATTTTCTACAAAAATTCTAGATGTGTAGCACAATTCAAAATTGATGCATGGGAATATATAAAGACAACTAGGCGTGCCATGTGAGTACTGATTATGCCACCTCAAAAGAGTGTTGTGGATACCAGTCCTTGGTTCCCAAAGCTAGCTATCATGCCTGAAAGAGTGTCTGAAAATCAAATTATACAAATCCAAAGCTTCCTGGGGCATGCAGAACTAGTTCTCCAGCGTTTCGGATCCTGGCTGTTTCCATTTCAGCTAGTATCTCACTGAAGCAGCAATGTTGTAAATGTCTATTATTAGAACAAATAGCAATGACAAGTTGAACTTTTTAAAATGGTTTAATTTTAAAGGCTCTATGATGGAAACCATCTACAAAGCCCAACTCACAGTCTCCAGATGCTTACATGTGCAAAACATTTTCTGTTTTCATCATCTTTACTGTTTCGTAGGGCTGTAGATTCACTATCTTAGTATCAGTTCCAATGCATTTGCCTTTCTTGTTGCTCTGAACAGGACATCCTTCTGAAACATATGTGGGGAGCCTGCAGCCCATAGGAATATCAAGCTGTGTTGTGTCTGGACAGAAATAAGGGAGCCCATGGGTTGGATTCTGTGCCATAACTTCTGCTTATCTCTCTCACATTGTGCTTCTGTTTACACCCAATGACATTAGGCCAGAGGAAAACCAACCAACCAAAGTCCTGAGTTGTATGTGTGTTTGCACAGACATTTGTACTCTAGTGTACATTAATATAACTAACTGCCTCAAACATTGGACTTCACTTGTAGCCCACTACCAAAAAGAAAAAAAAGAAATTCACCACTATCCTAAAAGATAGGTCTAACAAAGAAACCTCCCGATGTCATTAGGTTGGCTACATTACCACCATGAAAAAATTCAGCTCATCAGTCTGATACTCAAAGTTAAACTAGATAATCTCAAGAGATCCTTATTCTCAATGCTCTGGGACAAATGTACATCAGTGGGGCTTTGCTCCCTTTACAAACTGCAACAGTCTCAATTTGAAATCGAGCATAGAATTGTGACGCTTCAAATGTACATTTTTGCCAGACCAAAAGATTGACGAAACAGCTTCGAGACAGCATATAAAGAAAGGCTTCTGCAACAAAGGAAGAGGAATGAAAGTTTAGATACTGTTAGAGGCCAAGTTAGTACTTAGCAAATGTATCCCATTTATCAACTAAAATCTGTCACACATGTTTGGAATTATAACATCTCTTCTTTTTATGATGGCAATGAAATTACGGTTTGGTTACGATTCCAGCTTAATATTTCATATAATATTAATAACTTCTCTTTGTGTAAAATTAGCACTAAACCAGCAAGTCAGTGAAAGGGTCTATAATGCTGAATTATTATTATTAACACTCCATAACCACTCATTTTATATCGGATTCTCTTCCAGAGCACATTAGCTGCAATCATGTGCAATCTTGTTGCCAGTATTGCCAAAATGAGCATCATAAATTTTGTTGTTAGGAATACAAGAACTTCCTTAATGGAGCTCTCACCACTGACCTCCTAATTTAGACGGCTTTCGTTAATTAATTTGTTTAAAATATTTATATCTTTTCCCCTCTGGAAAAAAAAAAAGATGCCCAGGGCATATAAAACTTATAAAACAACAGAATTTAAAACAAAACATAATCCATCAACCAGCCAACTGAAAGCCTGCCCATAATTTGTCGTTGCCTGAAACAACCTTTAGCTAAAACCGTTTTTGAAATAATGCTGTTCTGCAACATTTTTTGATGATTGGAAGTATGTAGATGAATTCATGGAGGTTCGCTCCATTAGAGGCTATTAGCCATGATGACTAAATTGAAACGCCATGTTCCGAGGCAGAATATTGCCGAATACCAGGGGACAGAAATAGGGGAGGGCTTGGCCTCTGTGTGTGCCATGGGAGTTTCAAAGCTGCCGGTTGCTCACTTTCAGTGCCATCCTAAACAGAGTTTGCACATTTCGAAGTCCATGGACTTCCAAGGACTTACAAGGTTGCACTCTGCTTAGGATTGCACAGTCTGTGAAACAGAATGCTGGACTAGATGGACCAATGGTTTGTTCCAGCAGGAATGTTACTTCTGCTTTTCTGAAGCTTTTCTGGAGATGGCTGAATTTTCTTGAAGAAATTCAATGTCCTACTATACCTATTTCTATTATGTACATTTCCATAAATTCTATAATGGGGGAGATATCTACTTATGGCTACATGTTGTATCCCATGGCTGACAGCATCCATCTCATTGTGGGACTCTTATGAGTCTCAACAACAGAGAGAGCTTTTATTGGGGGAAATTAGCTGAAGACTGGTAGAGAGGTTGGTGCGGGGATCTTTGAAACCAGATTTCAAAGTGGGGTCAGACTGCCTCGGACAGGTATTCCTTGGGAAAGAATGACCCTCTGATTCCACTTTGTGCAATAGTCGTACGAATGCATTTGCAACCTTTTGTGGCTACTAGCTGTGATTTCAGCGAGGGGAAAAAAAGAGAACCATGATTCTAGCACATTAGAGGGAACGCAGACAGGCATGCTGAGTCGCTGTATTGAAATCAGTTTAGCCTTTGTGCTGCACCTGAATTGATTTCCTAAGGAACATTAGTGGGAACTATGTAAGGTGTCCATGGCCTAAACTTACTGTAATAAAGCAAGTGAGGCAGTTCAGTTTCTCTGCAAGCAACAGGAAGAACTGGAGCCAAGATGCAGCGTTTGCAAGGTTCCCTAAGCACATCTGCCAACTAAATACATATAGGCCTGGATGATTTATTCATTGTTTGGGAATTATTTATTATATGCTAATCACCTTTCTAGTAAAAAAGAAAACAAATCAAGATGATGTACACTTAATAATAATTATGATGATGATAATTCACAAAAACAGTAAGGTTTTTTTAAAAAGTCAAGGATGTGGGCCTAATATACTTTCAGGATTCCCCCTCCTGGAATTATGATTAGTACCAGAAGGGTTCAGTATTTTGGATTTTTCAGATTTTGGAATTTTTGTACTTATTGGGCTACTGCTGTTGCCATCCTCCAGGTTATAGCTGACGATCTCCTGCTATTACAACGGATCTCCAGCCGATAGAGATCTGTTCACCTGGAGAAAATGGCCACTTTGGCAATTGGACTCTATGGCATTGAAGCCCCTTCCCTCCCCCAAACCCTGCCTTTCTCAGGCTCCACCCCAAAAATCTCCCACCGGTGCAGAGTTGCCAACCTCCAAGCACTAGCTGGGAATCTCCTGCTATTACAACTGATCTCCAGCGGATAGAGATCAGTTCACCTGGAGAAAATGGCCGCTTTGCCAACTGGACTCTATGGCATTGACATCCCTCCCCAAAACCCACCCTCCTCAGGCTCCACCCCAAAAACCTCTCACCGGTGGCAAAGAGGCACCTGGCAACCCTAGCGGAGCCTGAGAGAGAAGCACCGCGAGAGGTTCCAGCCTGCACCTTTTAGGAGCGGGAAGACACAGCTACCACCAAACTTATGGGGCTGCTGCTGAGCCTGAGGAAGAGAGCAAATCACTGTGAGAGTCTCCAGCTTCTGGCATGTGCCTTTTAGGAGTAGGAAGACACAGCTACCACCAAACTTATGGGGCTGCTGCTGAGGCAGGCAGGGCATTGCAGATGCAGAAGGCTGGGTGTGCTGCTGAGGGCCACGGCCAGGGGCCTGTGAATAATGCAATTAATGCCTGCATTTTGAGGTGTGGCACCATGTCAGCTCAAAAACGTTTGGATTTTGGAGCATTTTGGTTTTTGGGTTTTCAGATAAGGGATACTCAACCTGTATTATCATTGTAACCTGCCTTGAGTCCAGTTTTGGAGAAAAGCTGGTTAAAATGCTACGAATAAATAATCAATGGAAAAAAATAGAAGCTGTAAAGAAAACAGAAGAAAAAATTAAATACTTTGCTCTGTACTTAGACTCTGAATGTGAGGCTGCCTGGGAAGTTGATTCCATAGTTATAATGCTACCACAGAAAACAACCTGCCTTAGCCCTATGAGAAAGGTGGTTCATATAGAGAAGAAACTCCTAGAAAGGTCTTTCTGGAAGACCTTAAAGAATGGGGAATTTCAAATCTATCTATCTATCTATCTATCTATCTATCTATCTATCTATCTATCTATCTATCTATCTATCTATCTATCTATCTATCTATCTATCTATCTATCTATCCTGTCTGTCTGTCTGTCTGTCTGTCTGTCTGTCAGCATATTAAAACAAACATGCAAAAGATGTGAAAGAGAGACAACATCTCTGGAGAAACATCTCTGGAGAAAGAAAAAAAGTCAACCAAAGCAGACAACTGACTCAACAAACATTAACTGTGCTCTCACTCAATCAACATCAAACCACAGTTATTGGCCAGGTGGATGCTCAACACTCAGCTGTGGTGCATAGCACCTTCAGCCAACTTGGGTTGTTTACCAGTCTGCTGAGAATAGTTACATCTGGTTGCAGTTACCCACATTCTGATAATATCTGGATTGTGTACCACCTTGGTAACCTTTTAGGGTTGCCAGGTCCCTCTTTGCTACCAGCAGGAAGTTTTTGGGGAAGAGCCTGAGGAGGGCAGGGTTTGGGGATGGGAGGGACTTTAATGCCATAGAGTCCAATTGCCAAAGCAGCCATTTTCTCCAGGTGAACTGATCTATATAGGCTGGAGATCAGTTGTAATAGCAGGAGATCTCCAGCTAGTACCTGGAGGTTGGCAACCCTATAACCTTTTGAATATGAGGTGGTGCATTAATAGCTTTCAATAAATAAATACAAGAACTGCATGGACAGTGGTAGTATATTTGTGAGTACAAGACACAGGGAATAAAATCAGTGGATGATCATCACTTTCCTGTCCAGAGTCTGAAAATATAGAATCAGGAGCTATATGGATCTTGGCCTGGTCCAGCAAGGGAGTTCTTACGTTGGCAGGATACAGAAGTTGTTGAAACTCTGCCCCAGTAGTCACAGTATGTTCCTGAAGGAGAGTAGTTCCGTAGAACCGTTTGCCCCAAAGACACCTGTATACTTAGTCAGCATTCAGGTACAAATAATGACTTAATCGGTGGTAGAGCTGGGTCTGGAATTGTCACAAGAAAGGTACGTTTATAAACAAATACTTTTGTTTGTTGGCTTGCTTCCCTCCCCCACCCAAAAAAGTTACCACAATTTGCTTTGATGTCCAAATCTCTAGACTAATCTTGTATATTCAAATAATTTCCCATGTCACTTTATTATTTTTAAAATATTATTTTTAAAATGTTGCCTTCTCAAAAAAGGCATACTTAAGAAAGTTGCCAGAAGCTACAAGTGCTTCACCAACCACTTCAGTAAAATGCAGCCGTCACTGATTCAGGTGTCTGTCTACAGCCTTCAGAAAGCCTGATGAGCCAGTAGGCGTTGCTTAGTCACGCTATACCCCACACACAGGAGTCAAAAACTTCATACTATTGTTCTCTTGTCTTCTCTGTAGCGCTTAGTACATAAAGGCCCTGCAGCGTGTTTGGTTGGGATGAAAACCAGATCTCCTCCTACAGGTTCTGCTGAAGACTTTTTTTTAAAGGAAAAAGATAATTTGAAATTATTATTCTGCACCACTAAAAAAAGAGAAAGTTTTGGAAATGAGAGGAGTAAATTAAGCATTTCAGTCCGCACATAGCATATGACCATGTAGCAGAATGCAGTAGTGGTAAGCTGACAGAGTGCTGTTAGGGTGGCCAGGCCCTCCCTGGCCACCGGCTGGGGTTGGGAGGGTAGGGCTGACAGATCCAGGTTGGGAAATGTCTGGAGGTTTAAGGATGGAGCCAGAGGAGGACAGGGGCCCTACAATGCCATCGATTCCACCCTCCAAGGTATCCATTTTCTCTTTAGTCTGGAGTTTAGCTGCAATTCTGGGGGATTCTTAGACCCCATCTGGAGGCTGGCTTCCCTAGCTGATGTAGTAGAATGAATTGTACCACTCCAAACTAATGGTGATGCATTACGTATTTCAAATGGTCATAGATTAAGGATTCCCCAAGTGGAAAAGTAGCACAGCATGCAAAAAAAAAGAAAAAAAAAAGCGAGAACTTTTTCCTCTTGACATGCGAATTTTCTATTTGTAAGGTCATTTATACATGGGTGCTTTCATTCACATTCACCCCTGATCTGTCTTGATTGTTCCTTGGAGTTATGCATGAGTTTTTCTCCACTGAGATGACCTCACTGCCAGCCCTCACAAATCCCAGGACTTCCCATTCCTCTGTTAACCCGATTCTTCCCTCTCCTCTGAGCATAGCCCGGGTGAAATCCCTGTGCATAAGGCAAAGCACGGGACATGCAAGCTTGGTTTCTCTCACAGCCAATTACAAAGCAGCTTGTAAAGAGGTAGGGATTGAAATGCTTCCTGCTTCCTTGGAGCTCTTTCTGAGAAGAAGAAAGGCTTTTTCTGTCCCTCCTTTCAGATTGCTCCATTTTTTGTTCTTAAAATGCTTTTTTATGCAGCAATCGGTTTTTTTGGGGGGGGGGATTTTCCCCCTTAGTAAGCTATACAAAATAAGCCAATTACAAAGCAGCATTTAAAGGGGCGGGGACTTGATTTGAGCTTGGAGACTGCTGGTGCATAGATTCCCAACAGGAAAGTGTGGGTCCGGCAAGCAACGCACCTCAGGTAAAACTGTCATGCATAAACAACGTCAATAATTCCCACATGGGAAAGCATTGAAAACATAACTCTTGCCCTGAAGTGTGAAGTGATACAACCTGTTATTCTGCTTCAGAATTCTGTCATCACATCTGCTTCACATGTAGAACGAGCAAACTGAGGACCAATAAGATGAGACACAGGAAGTGTGTGGAGTTCCCAGCATTCTTCTTCTTTAAAATAGACAGGAAATGGAGGTGGTATTGGATTATGAATGTGTTGCTGTGGGGGCTGGGTGGTAAGCCTTTTCCCCAACC
The DNA here is from genome assembly GCF_029931775.1 of Euleptes europaea. NCBI lineage: Eukaryota > Metazoa > Chordata > Lepidosauria > Squamata > Sphaerodactylidae > Euleptes > Euleptes europaea. The sequence goes on from NC_079317.1 coordinate 29,132,171, forward strand.
TAAAATGATCTCTCTCGTGGGCTGCAATTTCCCCCACTGGACAACAGTCTGACATTCAAATCAGGATAGTTACAGAGCATACCATCTAAAGACAATCCCTCACTCTTCTCAAAATTATCCAATAGAAATTTCAGTGCTAATATTTCCTGAATATTCGTTGGTGAGGAAAATATTCAGAAAAGATTTGATCTTTCACAATAATTTTCCAATAGCTATCAGAATGTTGTGACAGACTCTGGCATGCAGTAATCATTATTTGACAGCTGACTTCCAATAGCATTTAGTACATTTGATATAATTACAATTGGGCATATTTTTAAATTAACTGTCAAAATGGAATTTTGGAATTAAAAACGGTAAATGACATAATTACATTTTGACACTGGAAAAATGTAAATTTCAAAATGTAAAAGTAGAAAAGAGCAAGAATTCAGTAGCACCTTAAAGATTAAAAGTTAGTCTTTAAGGTGCTACTGGACTCTTGCTCTTTTCTACTACTGCAGACAGACTAACACGGCTACCCACTGTGAATTATCTTCAAAATGTAAAAATCCAGCAGATTTTGAAAATTTACAGTATTCCATTGCACTCCATTTGATAGTTTTTTTCCATAAGGGTTTTTTTGCATTCCACATGGTATACCGTATTGATAATCCTCAGGACAACCATAGTACAAGAGGGAGCTCTGAGATATTTGCTGCCTCAGTCTGCTCACATGGTTTGTTGCTGAGCTGGGCGGGGGGGAAAGAAAAAAAAGTTTATGCTCTCAATAACCACGGGAAAATTCAGGGAATACAGGGAAATGACAGGATACACAGCCTGCATTCCCATAGGTCAAGGGTCCCAATGTGGTGTCCATGGGCATCATGGCACTTGCTGACACCTTTTCTTGTTCCCACCAAGTGTTTTTAGGAAGTGGGTGGGGCCAGGTAGGATATTTTCCCAGCAAGACTTCTGATTGACTATTGGAGATTTGATTGACGGTGCAGATTTGTTTAAATATTGCTTTTGGCGGCAGCTGCCAACACAACACAAGTATTTACACTGTGTTACTGAAGTTAAGCTGTGGCAATCATTTTTGTAGCTGGCTCCATCTCCTGTGGCAGCCATTTTGTGGGAGACATTTTGTTGCTGCGCCCACCGTGCTGTGTCAGAATTCCAAATGCCCCCACAGGCTCAAAAAGGTTGAGGAGCCCTGCCAAAATGTTTGAGATTGCAAGCCAATGATTTTCTCATGATGGAGGGAGCTATTTCTACAGGGTAGCTCCCTGCAGATACAACAGTGATGCCTCCTAGGTTCTTCTGAAACATCCAGTGCTCCTGTAAGGTGGAGGAAATCCCAGACTGACTGTTCAGTTTGGGGGAAAGGATGCTTTGACCAGAGGCAAATTGACACCAAGCAACCCATTGGTGGGCACTGCAGTGCACATGGATGCTACATTGAGGATCGCTGGATTAAACCACTGCAAAAATGTGGCATGAAAAAGTGGCACAAAATTTTCCATTCTTGCATGCAATGATTTGATACATTGGAGGAGCATCTCTGTACCAGTCAGGACCTGAGCCCACAACAAGTTTTTAACTAGTGACCTAGAAAATGTCTGACCTGTGTAACACTGCTGCACATGGGACCAAAAAAAGGGGGTCTATGGGGAGACCAGTTTCACCAGCCATAGAAGCCCCTTCAATAAATAGACAAAAGAAGGTCAAATATCCAACTTAACATTACTTATAATGGACATAATGATTAATAATCCATAAAGGTTTGGCAGCCTAAACACTGATTGGTGTGAGTCCTTCATTTTAATTAGTTTTTTTAAAAAAATTGCCGTCAAGTCACAGCTAGGGTTGTGCAAAAAAATAATTTGGTAAATTTTGGGTTTCAAGTTTATTGGGCCTGATTTTTTGGGGTGGGGTGGGTAAACCCAGAATAAGCTGAATACCCACACTGGTAAGGGTAATTTCCAGGGTTACTGAAAAAAATCTGGTCCATTATAGTCTATGGAGATTTTTTCCCTAGGCTCCTGTGGGGCCATTTTTGGAGGTAGAGTCACCAAATTTCCAGCGTAGCTGCAAGGGATTCTACTTAGATGGACATCAAAGTTTGGTGAACACTGGGACATGGGGTCCAATTTTATGGGCCCACAAAGGGGTCACTTCATCCTGCAGGCATTTGCGAACTGAGCTGTCCATTGGTTTTCAGGTTCCGAAGTTCAGCATTGCTGAGGACTGGCAGAAAGAGCCAACTGGCAGGCTGGCACTTCAAAGTCTGGGGCTCCCTTCATATCTGGGATGCATTGCATGATGTCCATGTAAACTAGCTTCCAAACTGAGGAAAAGGCTTACATGCAAGCAAAATAAGGTACAGAAAACATTTATTTTGGTGGCAAATGATATCTTGTGAACAGTTCTTTATTATAGTCATCAAAAATCTGATTTCAAGAGATGGTCATGGTGCGGTAGAAATGAAACCTCTATTCGGGGCGGCCTTCTAGTTTGAGAGCAGGTTTTCGGTGGGGGGGGGATATTGGAGCCAGTTGAAGTCATGACCAAGCCAGCTCTTGTGAAGGAGATTGCTCATCCATGCAGGTGAGCAGTCTTCTTCAGACTGAGCAATCAGTTGCAGGAGCTTTGTCTAGGAAAAATTATCTGTTGGCTAGGATCTAACCTTTTGGCTTGCTATACCCCACCCAGTCTCAGCTTCAACTTCAACTTTGTCGTAGCTGAGTTTAACATTACCATAATGTACAAGCATAAAACACTGTGGATTGAAACAATAGGCCAAACTGTACCCAAAACAAATAACAAATTTTGAGCAAGTCATGCTAATACATGAGATTTATAATCTGGAACAAGGCAAAGGAGGTTGCTTTTTTCCATCCTGTGATTCACACTTGTTATTTAAATAGATACCCAAATCCCTTTGCAGACCAGAAATTATAGATAAGGAGACGTACAGACAAAAATGGGGGCTGGGACATGACTCTCAAAGGAGCTACACACTCTGCTCAGTGATTCTTGGAAGTGTTGGTTAAGTGACATTAAGAACTTGATGGAGAAAGTCCTTGCCACGGCAATCAAAAAGCCTTGTAATGGCAATCCAACAGACATTATGAAGTAATTGGCCTGAACACAATCAGACAAGCCTTGCTCTTCAATAAAATTCAAATAAAATCTAATGCCATAAGAGTTTTAAGACCATCACTTCCCTAGCACCATCACATTTGGCACATTCCTGATCGGATTAAAGTGTAGAGTGAGTCAGAAAGTGCACATAAATTCTCCATAGCCATGCTAATGGTAAGACAGAAAACTGCTATATATGTGCCATGGGTCAAGAGAAATTAGGGAGATTTTCAGTAAATGAAGGTACCACTAAGCACAGCACAAAAATTGCTAACATCCTGGAGAGATTTAAATCCTGAAACAGGAATCCCTTTCAAGTGAATCAAATGGAATGCAGTGAAGAATATGCATTGCTGTCTAGTGGATACAAGGCATTCATAACAGTCTGCAGAACAGCCTAGGAGATTGGTGATGGTCTATTAGAGTCCCTTAATAGATGGCAATTTGACAGAGGAAATCCACCCTGTGTCAGCAACAGCAAGTCATCACTCATATTTAGTGTATGACAGGCTCCCCACAGTGTTAAAATTAAATGGGTGGTTTCACTTTTGTGGCTCATTAGGATATAGGAGCTACCACCATGACTAGCCAGTGGAGTATTGAAGAAGCGTTGGCATTTTCCTTCTTAGTTCCAGTGCAGAAAGCCTGAAAATTGTCTTAGTGCAGAGGAATATTTTGCTTTGGGCATTTTGCTTTGGCTTGTGAACTTTCCAGAGGTATATGGTTGGTCACAATTGGAGAGAGACTTTTGGATTCAATGGACTCATGCTGTGATTCAGTGAGATTTTCCCCCCATCCATAACTCAAGATGTTGTCTTAAGAAATGGATGTCCAAATTCCTTTGAACTCTGCAAGCAGATGAAGCTGAAGAACGCTGCCGGATCCCAACCAGACTGAATTCTGGTGGCCTGATTGTCAAGCTTAATCTCTTTTTGATCTTCCGTTTTAAAATATTCATCATGGTCAGGACCTTCAACACGAGCGATGAAATCTGTTGGCATCAGAGCTTACAAGGCAATGTACAGTGAACAGTACTGGGACATGAAGACTGGAGAAAGAAAACCTTAAATCTAAGAAACTGAGTAACCTCTGCTGGGCCAATCCTACAGCCCTACCACATATAGAGGGCTGAGTAGAAATATTGTAAAAGAAGGCATGGACTAGTTACCATAATTATTCACACTTTTGGAAGGAAGGGTAAGAGAAAATCTGTTAACTGAATAAGAAATAATGGAGGGCAATGGAAATATTTATTAATGCAGTCAGCATTCACACAAGAGGGACCATCAGTAATAAATATTGTGAAATATTCATTACCAGTCAAGATTTAGGTCTAAACCTAACTCAGGAGTGAAGGATCAAAGCTTACAGAATGATAGTCCCGCAATCCTGTCCTTAAATGAAATTCTGATTATTCCACTGGTGCACTAAAACATTATTAGGCGCCTCAAAAATCATATCCCCTTGTTGCTCAGAGCATCATCCATTTCTACAGTTTCTTTGAGGCATAATGGTCCATACTAGGGGACCATCTGTATGAGAGCTATCACATCTGTATGAGAGCTATACAGTACACCTACTAATGACCCGAAGAAACCGGAGAGCAGATCATCAAACGTATCTGATGTGCTGGGTCAAGGTCTCTGGTGTCTGAATAGGCCTGTATGGTGCTGAGCAAGAAAGGCCACTTGGCTGTGGCTGGAAAATGCACCCCTACACAAGTTAGAAAGAAGATGCTGGCATTCAAGTTCAGCAGGGTTTTGTATTTAGATTGATTAGTATGGAAACGATTAGGGTTGCCAGGTCCCTCTTTGCCACTGTTGGGAGGTTTTTGGGGTGGAGCCTGAGGAGGGTGGGGTTTGGGGAGGGGAGGGACTTTGATGCCATAGAGTCCAATTACAGAGGCAGCCATTTTCTCCAGGTGAACTGATCTCTATCGGCTGGAGATCAGTTGTAATAGCAGGAGATCTCCAGCTAGTGCCTGGAGGTTGGCAACTATAGAAATTATGGCTTCTATAATGCATCTACTACCCTACCAAAGTCTCTTTCCATCATGTATCTGAAGAAGTGAGCTGTGGCTCCCTTAAGCTCATACCCTGCCAGAAATTTTGTTAGTCTTTGCTACTGGACTGTTGCTCTTTTCTTTCCATCATATCAGCCTTCTCTTGTCTGATAAGGAAGACTGATGCACTTGCTATATTAATTTGACACTAGTGGGAGGAATCTGTTGTTGTTTATTAATGTTGTCATGTGATACCATCACTGCACATATCACATTACAGGTTAGCAAGGATGCCCCAAGGACCCTACAACTGTGAAACTACCCCTCCAGCCGACAAGGCCTCGCTCAGGCAATAGGCACTTTTGCAAGTTCTTCCGTCATCGTCTGAGGCTCTATTTGCTTTATAAAAGTCTAACAGTCCCATGATCCCTTCTACCTACACAGAAATGCAAGCAGATGTGATTATTTAAAGGCATATATACCTGTATATATGATGCTATCTTTCATTATCTACATTTCCAACTACCAGCTCTCTCTTCTTAACCCATCTGGAATATCTCATTTTTATGTCTATAAAGCTCCAATCTTCGGTAATATAATACTTTGCATTTATATGATGCCATTTATCCTACTGCACCAATGTACTTTCCTTGGTGGATGACAGTGATGTTTTAGCACAGGCATTGCTGAAAAAGTGGAGCACAACGGCTGCCTAGAAGAACAACAGAAAAAGTCATCTGTTCACAGCACCCAACTATGACCTAGGGGGAATGATTTCAAGGTTGCATATGGTTCCAGAATTGTTGTTTTTTGCTTACAATTGCACATGACCTGAAACATCAAATGAGAAAACATTTGGCTTTGATCATGTAAAATTGCCATTGATGTGGGCAACCAAATTGACTTCTAAGCATCCAGACAAAGTAAATGGTTCTCAAAAATTCTTAGCAATTCAAAGATCTGCTTCATGTTTTGCTCTAAAAAAGGATATATCTTTCAAGCCAGCGTGGTGTAGTGGTTAAGAGTGGTGGTTTGGAGTGGTGGACTGATCTGGAGAACTGGGTTTGATTCCCCACTCCTCTACATGAACAGTGGACCCTAAACTGGTAAACTGGATTTGTTTCCCCATTCCTCACATGAAGCCTTAGGCTAGTGACCTTGGACTAGTCATGCTCTTTCAGCCCCACCTACTTCACAGGGTGTCTGTTGTGGGGAGGGGAAGGGAAGGTGATTGTAAGCCGGTTTGATTCTTTCTTAAGAGGGGAAAGAAAGTCGGCATATAAAAACCAACTCTTCTTCTTCTTCTTCTTCTTCCTTTTAAATTCAAAAGTTGAATGAGTAAATTTATTTAAGTGTAAAACACTGAAGCTCCTGAAATCATAAATACAACCTCATTGGAAAATTTCTTAGGAACATTTTAAAGCCTGTGGTGGTCCCAGTCAGGGCCATAACTGGGGTCAAGGAGGTCGAGGAGGGCAGCTTCTGCCCCTGTGGCATGCAGAGAGGGCAGTAGAACTGCCTACAAATGTCATTGGAACAAGAGATGTTAGAAAAGTAGATGAGTATTTAAATCATGTATTCATTTATTTAAATAAGCAGAATCTGCAAAAGCAGCTAAAATGAAGCTCATACATCGCATGCCATATTGGTGTTGTGTTTCTTCTTTACAGGGATAGGAGAAAACAGGAGTGTGAGTGATGAAGAGAAGCTGCAACTGCTGAGTCTCCTCTTGCAAGCCAGTGACAGTACTGGCACCCTTTCCCTCTCACTTTCTAGGGCCTTGCATTGGGCTTGCCACATTGGCCCGTGGTTCTGGAGCGATTCCCTGGTTTGATGTTGGTTCTGTGAGGCTTGCTGGTTTTGTTTGCATTTGGCCAGTGGGTTGCTTGCTACTGTGTGTTTGGCTATCAGCTTCTTTGCCTTGGAGAAAGTATACCCCCCATAAGAAACAATGAAAACAAGTAAGATTGCTTGTGGCACCTTGTTAAGGGGATTCCAGAATTGGATCCTGTGATCCGATTTGCTTGAAAAATTAGGAGTCTGTAGTGGAGAGGTGGGATTAGGCTGACTACAATTTTGGTGACATTTGCTTGACAAACAGCCACTCCAACCTCTCTGGAATTTGTCCTCCATAGAAATAATGGACCCACAAAATCCCCCCCCCAAAAAACCCCAATTCTGAATTCTGAAAATGTTAGAGTTGCAAATAATCTGGAACAGCCAATTAGAAACAGTTCCCCAAGAAGCAGAAGAGTTCGTTTTTTAAACCCCCTTTTCCTCTACCTTTAAGGAGTCTCAAAGTGGTTTACAATCTCCTTCCCTTCCTCTCCCCACAATAGACACCTTGTGAGGTAGATGGGGCTGAGAGAGTTCGGAGAGAACTGTGACAAGCCCAAGGTTACCCAACTGGCTTCATGTGTAGGAGCAGGGAAACCAACCTGGTTCACCAGATTAGAGTCTGCTGCTCATGTGAAGGAGTGGGGAATCAAACCCTGTTCTCTAGATTAGAGTCCTCCACTCCTAACCACTAAACCATGCTTGCTCAATGCAAATCTGGGGGGGGGGGATTCTTTTTCAAATGCACACCCCTATGCTGAATATCATCTCTTTCCTTTCATCACAACCCTCTGTTACCTAAAGTGCTTTTTTTGTTCTCTTTCTCTTGTCAACTGTATGCATGAACCTTGCCTTTTGTGAATTAGCTATGAAAATTCAGTTCTTATCCACTGTGTGTATGTTAAGTGCCGTCAAGTCGCTTCCGACTCATGGCGACCCTATGAATGAAAGTCCTCCAAAATGTCCTATCTTTGAAGAGCTGCTATTCAGTATATTCTCTGTGTGCAAGTAACTATACTGGAGTGCTAATCAACATATATACATCCATTGTGAACTATGTACACCTCTAACATTAGGTGTTCAAAATGTTTTCAAAAATCAGAAAATATGGGCGAGAAAGACTGAACCATCACCTCCAAGTATGTCCCTGTGTGAGTGTGTATTTAAGAGAGGAATGTTAGTGTTTCATACTTGATAGGTCAGATATATATTATGTGCACTTGCTATATTTAGGTATACAATCACACACCTTATATATGTCAAACACAGCATTTGGGTGACTCACTGCTAGAAGTTTTGCAGTCAGTTTCTTGAAGAGTTTTGGCATATTTCTAAAAGCCCAGAAGTCCTAAACAGAGTTACACCCTTCCAAACCCATTGGCTCCAGTGGAACTTAAAAAGTGTAACTCTGTTTAAGATTTCTCTGTAAACAGGCCATGCTTTATGTGCCGCCTGATTCCTGAGCGGTGAGATGGTACAGGGAAGGGGGTGGCTGGTGAAGGAAGCTTGCTTATCTTAGCACAGATGTTGGCAGCCACGTGGCTTATGCGCCTGACTGGATGGTTTCCCTGTATAAGGCTCATCATGGTGTTAATCCAGTACAGGTGCAGATCTCCATTACCGCTATGTTAAAAAAAATACTGCAGCAATGTTGCACTTTTGTTTATTGTTTCCTTCCTCCTTGAAAGGATACCAACATTTCCAGTTTCTCCGACAAGCAAAAGGATGACCATCTCCGGCCCTGATATGGATTGCCCGGGCTAGCCTGAACTTGTCAGATCTCAGATGCTAAACAGGGTCAGCCCTGGTTAGTTCTTGGATGGGAGACCGCCAAGGAAGTCCAAGTCACTATGCAGAGGCAGGCAATGGCAAACCACCTCTATATGTCTTCGGGTGGGGCTGTGGTACAGCATCTGCACGGCATGCAGAAGTCCCAGGTTCAATCCCTGCCCTCTCCAGTTAAAGGGACTTGGCAAGTCCTCTACGTGAGACCCTGGAGAGCCACTGCCGGTAGAGTAGACAATACTGTCTTTGATGGACCAAGGGTCTGATTCTGTATAAGGCAGCTTCATGTGTTCATGTGATAAGATCGACCAAAGTCCATCATGATCATTTGTGACTCAGGTCTGGATGTGCAACAGAATGAGATGATAAATGAGGCAGCAGGGTGCTGGGATATTCAAATGGACTAGACCTCTACAGACTGCGGGGATTACAGCATCACAGTTTGCCTATCTCTGTAACTACGGTATCTCTGTAACCATCTGTGATGACCATCACAGCATCCAAAGGGCTGAGTTTGAACCATTTTTCCTAGTGTGCTAATTTTTAGTTGGCAGAAAGTTTTTAAAAAACACACACAAAAACACGAGGGCATTACAAATGTCCTCTTCCAGTGTGGTGTAGTGGTTAAGAGTGGTGGTTTGGAGTGGTGGAGTCTGATCTGGAGAACCAGGTTTGATTCCCCACTCCTCCACATGAGTGGCAGAGGCTAATCTGGTGAATTGGATTTGTTTCCCCACTCCTACACACGAAGCCATCTGGGTGACCTTGAGCAAGTCACACTCGCTCAGCCTCACCTACCTCACAGAGTGTCTGTTGTGGGGAGGGGGAGGAAAGGTGATTGAAGCCGGATTGAGTCTTCCTTAAGTGGTAGAGAAAGTCGGCATATAAAAACCAACTCTTCTTCTTCCTACCTAGGTTCTACAGTGGTACAATTATCCACAGCTCTGTACTGTACTTCCCATACTAGTGAATCCCATCTTGTTTGGCAAAACTGGATTTGAGTGGCTCTTCTCCCCCCATATCATTAATGCTAAACACATGACAAGGAACTGTTTGAAGCCTTGCCTGTAAGTTGCCTTCTTCCTCTTCTTTACTGTTCCACAAAAGGGTGCTCCATAATGGTGCTTGAGAAATTGCCTCCAGACAATCCCTCAAAGACCAGGTACGTTCAATTACAGAGAGCAAATATGTTCCAACATTTCTCAAGTGGACTATCTGGAGCATCAAAAGGTAACCAAATTGCTTCTCATTCTGCCTTCCTTTCTCCACTTCTTCTTGGCCAGATGATACTCCTTTGTTCTGCTCCCTATCTCGTGGAGATTAAAGTGCTGATCCTGTCTTTGAAAATGATGTCACTTTTGGGGGGGGGGGCTTTGGCACGGAGAAAGTTCATTACGAATCTGCACTGTGACTGATGGCTTTGAACTGATCTGGATGGAGAGGGAGAAAATACATTTGGGCGATGGTATAAAACTCAAAAGAGACAGGCTGACAGTTCAGCTGGCAATGAGAAAGGGAGAAGGAATAGGGAGGAATGGATGTTGATTGTGCATATCCTCGTTCATATCTCATTTATAGCTGTAGATTATATTTTCTTGATGGTTCCCATCTTGAATTGATACCATGGATTAACCCACTGAAAGGTGATGGTTGGTCAGACCAAGTTGGCTCTGATTATGCCACCCCTACCTCAAAAGGACCCCAACTATGGGGCCCTAGCAAAACCAGTCAAAAGATAGAAAAATGGGAGAAAGCACAGAGCTGAACAAAAGTGAATAGCTGAACCTGAAAAAGCTGAATAATTATTCGGCTTTTCCAGGAATAGCTTATTCGGCTTCTGGCAGATTCCCAGGTTTTGGTATTTGGTCTACCTGAAACCCGAATATTGCTGAAACGGCTAAATTTCAGGTTTATTTTCAGTTTGGGTATGTCAATATGCACAACCCTAATAAGGATGCATAGGAAAGTAATTCAGTGTCAGGTTTCAGAGGCAAATACGTGTCACATAGTGGTCCATCTCTCACTATGGGGAAGATTGGAAATATAAAACAAATAGCAATAAAACAATTATTTGCTTTAAACATTTATTTTCATGTGTTAAGTCTGTCCAGCTTGGTGTCCCTCTGACAAGTACCAAAGGGGGAAAAAACCGATTGGGATTTGTGTTCAGAATCTAAGTGCAAGCTTGGAGAAGTGTCACATCTCTTAGAAAGTGCAATGGTAAAACTCCATTTTCTATGCATGCTCACTGCTTCTGTGTCACCAGCAATCTCTAAAGTCTTCTATACCTATTACTAGTTCTAAGTCGGTACTGTGTCTAATGTAAAAAGAGTAACCCCTCAGTCCTGCGAACAAGGCCAAGGGGAGAAAAATACACAAATGGTTAAATTCTTTTGAAAAAATAAAAGTCAAAATACATTATACTCCTTTCCCAGACAGAATTAATTTTCCTTCTCTTAAACACTTGCTGCATTTTTTCCAGTCTAGTTGTTTTTGCAATGGAATGTGGTTGTTAACTGACATCATAACTGATTTCCCCCCTTGTCTCCTATTTTATTTTTGTCAGCAATCCTTAAACACAACGTGGCACCAAACAAACCCTAAGCATGGGGTACATCAACAGCTACGGCAAACAGTATTGCAAAACATGACATCACGTGGGGGTTGTAGCTGTAAGGTGCCCCCGCCAAAAGGCAAAATAACAAAAGTACTTGTTCTGAATCTGGTCTGAGGATGACTTGAGATTCATAAATAACACATTTGAAAATCAAACTTACCTTGTTCGCAAATCGCAATGCTTGTTTTCTGGTGAGCTGAGCAACTCATATAATCACATTAGGGTTGCCTGCTCTGGGTTGGGAAATACTTAAACATATTGGGGGCAGAGCTTGAGAAGGGTGGGGTTTGGAGAAGAGATGGATTTCAATGCCAAAGAGTCCAATTGTCAAAGTGGCCATTTTCTCCAGGGCAACTGATCTTTATCAGCTGGAAATCAGTTGTAATGGCAGGATATCTCCAGTCCCCACCTGGAGGTTGGCAACCCTAAATCACATCAATAGGGTTGGCAACCTCCAGGTGCTGCCTGGTGATCTCCTGCTATTACAGCTGATCCCAAGATGACAGACATCCGTTCCCGTGGAGAAAATGGCTGCTTGGGAGGGTGGACTCTGGCATTATATACCAATGAGGTCCCTCCCCTCCTTAAACCCCTCTTTCCCCAGGCTACACCTCCAAAATCTCCAGGTATTTCCCAACCCAGAGTTGGCAACCCTACACATCTACCCCCCCCCCCGAACACACACATACACACACACATCTTTCAGTGAGCATTATGTTGTGTGATTTTCTTCTGCATAGTTAGCAGCATTCACAGTGGTGGCTGGTTGGTAGCCTTCATCAACCTGGCATATGCCCAGAATTTATTGGATTGAATTACAGTTCCCAGGAGGGACTGGGAACATGCAATTGAAAGTATTCAAACATGCAATTCATCTGAACACACTTGGCTTTGGGAGTAGAATTACCACCCTCCAAGCTGGGCCTGGGGTTCTCTGGGAATTGCAAGTCATCTGCAGACTAAATATATCAGTTTCCCTGGAGAAAAGGGTTGCTTTGGAGGGTAGATTCTATGACATCCTGCTGAGCTCCCTCCCTTCCCCAAACTCCATCTTCCCAGGCTTTACTCCCAAACATCCAGGAATTTCCCAATGGTGAGTTGACAACCTTATTTGGGAGCTAGGCAGGCAAAACAGGCCATGCTAGAATACTTGAGAGACTAACTAAGCAGTTCCCTACTATCACTACCCCTCCACCAGGTTTTAACACAAAGAAAAAACTTTTTCTATAAGCTTTTACCTTTGTATGGGATAGATGGATGGCAGATGAGAAAGGGGAAAGGGGTTCTCCATTGGAAAGTAATGCAAGAATGTGCATTTGCAAAACATTTGCAATGCAATTTAAAATTAATTCCAAGCATTCCGAAAAAAGTGATTATTTTCTATCCTTTGAAGGCACTTCTTTCAATTTGCAATCTAATTGCGGTTGGAACAGAGAAGTGTTCACTGTCCCTGGTTGAGCCCAGTATAGAGTATGCATTGATTTTGGTCAAGATGATTGTTCAGGGTTTTATTGTGCTTCAAAAACCTGCAAAGCATATTTGTTTAGAGATGGACAATAAGACAGGTGTTGAGATGGAAGCAAAAGTGGAAGTTGGGAGTGGAACAAAACAAAGGTATACTCTATGGACTGTAACAGCTTTCTCATATCACCTTTGACTTTGGAGTCCTAGGATAATTTCTTGGTACTTCTTAAAATTACCCATGGCTTGAATTGTTAGTAAAAATTCACTAGCACCCAAATCTTCCTCCCTGCTTTAAGGTTTGCTCAACCCCCAGGCAGATGGTGTTTAGCTAAACTCCTGTGTTTTTGACAGGTTGATTCTGCCCTCACAAAAGTTGTTTAAAGGTGCTTGGAAGGGGGATTTTTTTTTTTAACTACCTATTCTGCTTGGAATGTGATCTCACCCACACCTGGCCATTTGCACATATGCTGAGAAAAATTTTACAGCCATCAAAACTGTCAGGCCTAATATAGACTCCATAGGAAAATGACAAACAAATTTGTCAACCCTGCTGACCTGCAAAAATTTGGTACCACATTTTTATTTAGAGAGATCCTTCGCTCAAGAGTTTGCACTGAGTTGTTAAGCAGAGGCGGCGGCGGCGGGGGGAGAGGCTTAAATAACCACTGTCTCTTTTTCAAATTGCCTTCTGTGTAACATGCCTTTTGAGATCCTTTAAGAACCACCTTCCTATTGGTCATGTTTGTGGAGGGATACACTTTACACAGTAAGTGACTGTCAAGGGCTGTATAAACATTGGTGAAATGTATTCACAAAGCACCTTTTAAATTTGTTTTCCTTTTCACAAGACAGTCAAATACTTGTGTCTCATAAAAAAACAGCCTTGCCTGCTTTGTAAAGCAAAATGTTGTGCAACTTTGACTTTTTAATGCAATTTCTGTGGCCCTCTGTTCCACTCTGCCGTGCTGAAACACTTTCCATGAAATGGCCCATTTCATATAAGCTGTGCAGGTGTGACCTCTTTAAGTTCCTTCTGAAAGAATTAAATTCTTTCCTTTATCCTTCCCAAGGCCCAAATTTTGTCCTTTTACTGAAACTTACACAATTAATTCCTCTCCCCCCCCACAAGAAAGATTAAAATGAGCTTCTCTGAAAAGTGTTTTTTTCCCCAGACAGAAGGAAAGGCTTGCTGTTTTCAAAATGAAATTGGCTCTTATTCAGGCCACCGATTCAACTGAGCGCCGTTCTGACTGTGTTGCAACGCTGTAATGCCATGGCAATGCTACCCTAGCTTACAGACCCAAACAGGAGAGTGAGTTTTTGTTTTTTGTTTTTTGTGCGCATTCCCTTTACTGCCAGGCATCTTAACAACATTGCAGCTGTTGTGAAGAATTAAAATTATTTAAAAACCATTAAAATAGCACAATGGCATTTCTTAAGGTTGATGTCTGTCACCACAAGCCAAATGCGTTTCAGCCTATATGGCCCATCCTCAGTGGTCTATTTAAATCATATAAAAACATGCACACACATTACAAATATATTTACATGTACAGGCAATATACAGCAGGCCAGACATGTAATAGGTTGTATATATTACCAATTACACCAATATCTGGTGGTATTGTCTTAGGTTTTTATGCTGGGCTGTACATGTCTCCCACATAAGTTGTGTGCAAGTATCAACCTATTCAAACAGTGTTTGGGGAGGGCAGGGACCTCAGTGGTGCACAATGCCCTAGAGTCCACCCTCCAAAACATCCATTTTCTCCAAGGGAACTGATTTCTGTAGTCTGGAGATGAGCTGTAATTCAAGAGGGTCCCCAGGCTCCCCCTGGAGTCTGGCAATCCTATGCTGGCAGTGGACTGAATGTAAGAATATATGAAGAACCCTGCTGGATCAGACCACTGGTCCATCAAGACCACTATCTTGTCTCACACAGTGGCCAACCAGTTGTCCTAGAGGGAAAACAACCAGCAGAGAAGCCTAGGCCCTCCCAGCACTGGTATTCTGGAGTTTACTGTCTCTGAATGTGGAGGGTCCCTTTAGTCACCATGGCCAGTAGACACTGATGGATCTTTCCATTGATCACTATGTCTGCTGGCAGTGAATTCGACAATTTAATCACTCATTGGGAAAAGGAAGACTTTTGTTTGTCTGTTCTGAAGCTCTTGGTCATCAAGTTCTTCAGGTACCCCCGAGTTCTATTCTTATGGGAAAAGAGGAAATAGTTTCATTGGCACGGGCCCAAGCCACTCCCCCTTTCAGTTTAGGTAGGGGTGAGGAATGTTTTCTCCTTACTGCCTGAGAATACATATTTGTATGAGACAGAGAATGTGGTGGGATTTTTTCCTCTCCTATTTGTTTAGCACATACTAAGGTTTAAGCATGAAGCTGCCGAGGCAAAGAACTTCCCCATGTAATTTGGCATGGCTTCATGGCTTCATTTAAACTGCCCTGCAACCTCTGCAAAGCAGCTCCACTTACATAGTTTGTGCAACAGAGTTCTATAGCTCTCATGGGTATTGTTATAGTGTACTTACTAAAGTTGCTAACCACCAGGTGATGCCTGGAGTTCTCCCAGAATTACAACTGGTCCCCAGACTACAGAGATCTGTTATCCTGGAGAAAGTGGCAGCTTTAGAAGGCAAATTCTAAGGTATAAAATAGATTCTAGGTGAAATCTTTCCCCCCTCCACAGGTACTGCCCCTAAATCTCCAGGAATTTCTTAGGCTAGAGTTGGCAGCCTTAGTATGTACTGGTAGGAGACCAGGAGTGCAGGGACATGGGGGAGGGACAGCTGTCAGTGACAGTGTGATGTCATTTCCAGAATAACCCAGAAGGGTTATTATGCCTCTCTAGGAATCACCAGAAAATCTATGGTAAAACCAAAGAGTTTGGGTCAATTCCTAGGGATGAGTAATGTCATTTCCTAGATGAGTAATGTCACTTCCAGGGATGTTAGTCCTCTCTAGAAAGGCATGCCATCACTTCTGGGTTTTACTGAAAGTTACATTACATCATTGGTGATTAAAACAAACATCTTTCTCCTCCCAGCTACTGGAACGCCAGCAGGCAAGGAGATCTCCTTCTCACAGTGGCACATGACAACTTTTACTTACTTAGCACACATAGCTACTTTGTATGGGTTGCAGCATGGTTTAAACAAGATCTCAGAGTATATGGAAAGTCATATGGGAAGCTCTTTATGTTTCCCTCCTCACACAGGAGGCAAATAGAGACATATGATAGAGCCACAGCCACTGAACATGGAGCATTCTGGGCTGTATGGACTGGAGGAATTGACAATCAGAGCAACCTTGGGCCAAGCAATGCCCGATGGGAGAGTGGCTTCCATTTGTTCAATTGGTGAATATCTTATTTCTAAATGTTACAGCCCCTTTCACAACTTCAGTGCATAGTTTGCATGCATGATTGATCTCTTCCATGACAGATAATAAATGAAAACTATGATATTGATACTATTATTTACTCATAATTTCAATATTAATTTGATATGGAGTCACAGAATCATAGAATCATAGAGTTGGAAGGGATACCAGGGTCATCTAGTCCAACCCCCCGCACAATGTAGGTAATTCACAACTACCTCACCCCCACACCCCCAGTGACCCCCTACTCCTTGTCCAGAAGATCCCCCCCCTGAAAAAAATCCTCCAGGATCTAATGATGTTTGATAGTTTCTGTGGTATCAATGATATCACAATCTCACTCTCTCAAAAACCTGTCCTGTTTATTGATTGGCCATTGCTGTTGTACTTTTCCCCATGAACATTTTTTAAAAAATGCATTCACACAAAATGCCTGCCACACCTGCCAGTGCTACCAGCTTTATAAATGAAGGTGTAACTTTTGTACTGTTTGATCCAGCTGTTGAGGGGGTAGCCTCTAGCAGGTGCCTCACAAGTCTGGCACACCCAGGCATTGTCCGGACAAAGTATCCAGCTTTGCTGTCAGTCCTCCGTATTTGACTTCTGAGGTCCATCTCCCATTTGAGCTCTACAACAGAACACCACTGGCAAAACAGTTGCAAATCAGCTGGTTGACATGGCTGGGATCCACCCTAGTGTTTCTGAAGGCATTTATTCTTGCACCCTCCAAGCACAGTTCTCTCACCTTCCCTCTGTGGGGCAGTTTGAAATGCCCCACCACAATATTCTTCTTGGCGGAGGGGGGGGAGCGAACCCCAGGAATAAGATTTCTGGGGCAGATCGAGCTGCCATGGGAGGGGGGATGCAGAAAAATTATGCTGGCCAGATGCAAGGACTCATATCTATGGAAACACTACTGTTGATCCAAACCCATATGAGAAGAATCAATTAAAAATATTTCAAAATAGCAAATGCAATAATCAATTAATCTGGTCACTGTGGGTGATCAAATGTTTGTTCTTCTTACCATAGTCCTGAACATGATGGTGCTGGATGGTATCATTCACTTGTGGAAAGTGGAAATCCCACCCCATCAAATTTCAGTGATAGGAAAAAAAAATTCTAAACCTGTCTGACCATTTTACAAAAATGCCCATTCTACAAATATAAAAACATAGTGGGACCATTCCCTTCTGATGTGGATGATGAAAAATGATCTGGAATGTGTTCATTTCAACCACTTTACTTTCTTGTCTCTTGCACAACATTGCTATACACCTCTACCTTTAGATGTGTCTGATCCCATAGTGTTTCCTTTAAAACATGACATTGTAATACCTGCATATTTAAAACACTGCTCATTTAATAATGCATGAGAAAGGGAATGGAATGCTGTATTTGTGAAAGACAGTAAAGGAGGAAAAAACCCAGTTTTAAAAAAGATATTAAATATTAATTGAATTAAAATTGAGGCTTTCACAGGCCATTTTCCCATTTAACTTCTGAAAAGTGCTGTCAATTAACCAAAAATGCCCTGCTGTGATTCATAATGCAATTTTATTTTCAAAAGGACAGAGAAGAATGGTGAGAAACCCCTACAGTTATCCTGCCTCTCAAAAAAACCAAGGAGGTAAATACATGGTCTTGATTGATTTTGATAATTTATCCAGTCTCGTTACTTGGATGTACCTTGTGGAATTAACAAAAAGGTTAATGCAGAAAGTTATAGGTGAAACATTTCAAGTTTTCCTGTGTTACTCAGATTGATTGAAGAGACTCAGAGATTGCTGTCCTTTGAAGGACAGGATTCTATTTGTTTTAATGCAGGGTGCACAACAACATATCCATTCACAGCCCTTAGCGAAAGCACAGCTGCTCATATTTGCAAAGTGATCAACCTCTCCTAATGCTGGATCCATATATTGTTGGACATTCTGCTATTGTAATCATTCCATTCCTGGATCCAGAACTCCACACAAGAAAATCCAGGAGAAGAGTGATTATGACAGTAGAATATCCAATGGTTTGGTAATTGTCCCCTTTTGGTAATCATATACTTTTGGTTATCCACCCTGAGCATTGCTTGTTCATTAATCTGATTGACATTTCAGTCAATACTTGGATCCCAGGTAGCCACTTCTGGAAGTTTACGAGGGAATGAAAATGTGGGGGAGGGGGTTTGACTCAGCAGACACATTCCTGATGGATATTTCTTAGCTTGGAGAGAGTTCTCATTTTCTGTCGCTAGGAGCACCATTTGCCTGAACCATTCCTATCATCAGGCATATAACTGATGGCAGGAATAGGTAAATAACTGTCTTGAAGCCAATGGACATCTGATGGAAGGTGCATAGGGTGGTCATGGGATCAAGCCAAACTTGCCACATGCCTGGTGCCTTTGGGGAAAGAGGCTTTGTTTTTAATCTATTTAAGAGGAGAGGCGGCATAGCCCAATCATTCAGATCTCGGATTCTAAGCAGGGCCAGTACTTGGGTGGGAGACCACAAAGGAAGACTCTGCAGAGTAAGGGAATGGCAAACCACCTCTGCTTCTCACTTGTCTTGAAAAACCCCTTGCTGGGCTTGCCATACTTTGGGTGTGACTCCATGGCTCTTGTATATACATAAGATGGTATGGTTTCTGTCCTCTTTCAGGGATGTCAAAAGAACCAGAAGCTTTTCTTGCTATAAGCAATTGTAGTTTTTACACCCCTCTGGTGATCAGTGACTCTGCTTTCAGAACACTCCTGATTATGGGGATGGGATGTGTGCATGGCAACTTCCTCCATGCAATCACATCTATGTAATCAGGGGACCTTGTTGTGTGAGACAGAAGGATGCTGGACTAGATGGACCACCAGTCTGATCCAGCAGAACTCTTCTTATGTTCTTGTTCTTATGCAAATGATCAGGCAATCGAGCAAAGACAGGGGGTGCAATCAGCACACTCATGGCAGTTTCCTTTCTCACACCGAGTCAACATGGTGATGGGTGGGTCATCTTTCCCGGGCTCCTGGTGTTAATATAAATTAGGGACAATTGAAGGGTAAAACATGGCTCTCCCAGCTAAGTCAAAACCTTAGTTTCAATGAGAAAAATGTCCCCCCTGATTAATTTAGACCCAAGTAGCCTTCAGTATTATTTTCTGCCTCTCGTTTGGTGAATTTTTTTGTAAGTCCCATGATTTTTTTCCAAAATTGTGAGGCTAGTGCATGAATAGTGATGATCAAAAGGTGAGAAATTTTAAGCAGCAGTTTCTTCTCTTGATGTCGGCTGACCATTTTATGAAGCTTGTGCTTTACTTGTTTTCTAATTACAAAACATTTATTGTTCATCATTCCAGATGCCACTTAAGAAGGAAGATTCAGTCTTGTTAAAGATTCTGTGCAATTCATGTTCCACTGCAAGCAAATGTTACCCTGTACAAGACACGCACCATAAGAAAGCATAAAACCATTTTCCAATCCTCAGTGATGGAAAGGATTTCATGCTATTTGAACAATCATATGCTAATCCTATATTTAATCCTCTAATGCTTCTATAGACAGAGACTAACCTATTTTAGACATGGTTAACCAAATAGGATAATCTTCCCTCCTCTCCACAAACGCTTGTGAATAATGTTAATCATTATCATGAATATAATCAAAGACTGCCTCCTATCATCATTTGCATCATATCCTCCCTTCAATTGGGCGACGTGTCAGGGAAGAACAATTTTGTTCACGCATACTTACATTGCCAGGCGAGAGAGGTGAAATGTGGATATTAAAAACTGGCAAACTGTCTGTCATGTCTATCATTGGGAGGAATGTGTAGAGGGAAGCTTTATATATAGCTGCAAGGATCTGGGGGGAGGGGCGTAGTGCATTTATGGGGATGCTCAACCACCCTGCAGGTTGGCTCATGCCCTGTCCTCCAGTTATGAACCAGAAACCAATGTCTGATTGGACGGACTGTTCTGTTTGCAATGCCATTTGTTGCCGTGTGGCAGGTCGCCACAGTGTATTCTTTGCTAACAGTTCAGTATGGTGCCACTGGCTTGGTGTGCATGCACATTCTCACACCGATTAGTTGTGTTCTGTTCCCCCTATCCTTGTTGAACCTCTGCTCTGCCCGGCAGGCAACTGTTTATATGGACAGTAAAATCAGTCACATAAATATAAATCCTGTTTTTTTTTTTTTAACTATAATTCTGTGGTCATTTGGGACTTTAATGACTGCTGATCTATTTGGATTTGCCTTGTTTTTCTGCAGGCAGGGTTTTTTGTGGGTGTGTAGTGTTGCAAAGCTGTTTGGCAGACATTCAAATTGTTTGGTGCCAAACTGACTAGTGATCGGCTCATATCTGATTGTCATAATCAAACATGGTAAGTTTGTCTGTTAAACATATTTGATATGAAGTTCGGGACATTCCTATGCATTTCTGTGAACTTCATGTACAGAGATTCATTACATCTCACAGAGAGAACTATGTCAGTGCAGGGCAATGAGGCTCCTCAGTGAGGGTTACAGTTTCCCCGCCACTACCACTCCCCTGCTGGCATTCAGTGGAGCAATACAGAAAAATGGTGGTGAAAAAGGCCCATTACATACCATAGAGATCTAGAGGGCTCCTAGAGCGCCACATGACACAGTGACATGCCTCCAATTTTGGGGGTCTGAAATGATGTCACAACATTGCAAGACACCATTCCCCCCTGTCTTCACTGGCACCACTATCCTCTGTGTTGAGTTTTGTCCTCACTGAAAGTGTCCCTTTATTTATTTCCAAAAGAATTAATGGCATATTTTCACCTATGTGGGGAAAAGTGAAGGGGTGCACTCCAGACCATAATGAGGATGCAGCAGGTAGCCTTAATGTAACTGAGAATCAAGCTTGCCCTTAGCTCCATAGTCCCTCTTGGGTTTTGTTTCTTGGTAACACTACTGAGTGAAGAAATTATCATTTTATACAGATGGATAGAAAGACATCTCCTAAGTAGAAAATCTGCAATAATGTCTCTTGCCAGAACATAAAACAGGCCCAAGTTAACCCTGTGAGTGGGGAGGGGCTGTGGCTCAGTGGTAGAGCATCTGCTTGGAATGCAAAAGGTCCCAGGTTCAATTCCCAATATCTCCAGTTAAAGGGACTAGGGAGGTAGGTGATGTGAAAGACCCCTGCCTGAGACCCTGGAGAGCTGCTGCTGGTCTGAGTAGTCAATAATGACTTTGATGGACCAAGGGTCTGATTCAGTATAAGGCAGCTTCATGTGATTTCTATGACCAGGTAGGGACTTGAACTTGTTTCTTCCCACTCATAAGGCAACAACCTCACCACTACATCCAACTGGCTCCCTTGCTTTTATTGCTGGAGTCTTGAAGGACATTATTCCATTTCTCCCCACTGTTGTTGGAGTTCAGCTGACCCTTGCTGACTCAGTGCAAAGCCTCAGGATCCAACTTTATTCCTGGATGCAGCTGCAAAAAAAATGCTTTCTACGAACTCAGCCTAGCCTGTAAGATGGCTTTTTACCTTCGTGCAGCTCATCTGGTCACCTGTCATGTTAATACTTATGCTACGCTTCAGTTCTTTCAGGTTGGTTTCAGACTTCTACAATCCTACTGTATTGTTTATTGAATGTCCCATTTTGTTGATTGTGGCCTGTATTGACTAACCATGTGCAATCCACCTTGAGTCCCTGTGGGAATTGCAGACTACAAATACGCAAATAATTAAATGAATATAATTTTTGGGATATGTCATCATATTGTGATTCTGCACTGTTTTTAAGTGCTTAGTCACCTTGAGCATTTGCTGGTAGAAAGCCTGGCAAGAAAATTTCTAAATATATAACTTAAAAAAAAATAAACCAGATTTTTTCGGAGGGGGTCCCCATGTATACAGAATCCCCCAAATAAGCACCATGTAGAAATGACCAGATACTGTGTTTTAGAGAGATGGGAAAGGCAGGTGGCCAATTTCACAATCTGTGTTCCATGAAGGCATGATTTCCACCCCAACAAATGAAGCGAAGGAACTATAATTAGGTACACCTCACCAACTTGGAGGCTGAACAAAGATGCAGTTTACACTGTCTTTGACAGCACTAGACTCAAACATGATTGCTGGCTTTGGCACATGGTCTGATTAAGCAGATAAAGCATGCGGGTTGCCAAAAAGTGCAGACGAACACATGTGCTCTCATGCACTGTCTCTGGGAAAGCCTTTACATTTATGATTCGACTGTAAAGTGCCTCAAGGGTTTTTCTCCCCTCTTGTGGATCGTCCCATGCAAGCTTTAACACGTTATCACAGTATGGGACACATGAAAGGGACAAATGAAAGGACACAGTATGGGACAAATGAAAGGACATTGCGACAGCATCTGGTCACATCTAGCAAGGGGACAGGTCACTTTTGATAAGTCGCCTGACTGCTTGGGAAGTACAGATTCAGCTCCAAGGAGATCATAAAGTATATGGCATCCCAGTAAGTCCAAAATTATGCACCATAAGGGTTATA
This sequence comes from Euleptes europaea, assembly GCF_029931775.1. Lineage (NCBI taxonomy): Eukaryota > Metazoa > Chordata > Lepidosauria > Squamata > Sphaerodactylidae > Euleptes > Euleptes europaea. The sequence continues at coordinate 29,154,899 of NC_079317.1, forward strand.
AATGATGTGGCAATAAAGAAAGGCAGAAGAGGGGAAATGGCAAGATGTCAGTTTAACGGCAGTCATATATAGTGCGGTTTAAAGAGAAGAAAGAGGCATTACCCTTTCCACATGTGTGAACGTCTGGTAGGTCTTTTTGCTAAATATTCTACTGATCAGAGGGACGGTTTGTATAGAGCTTGAAATGGTATCTTTATAAGGTTGAAAGCACGTCAGCGATAACAGATCTCTTTTGGAAAAGATCAAATGCCTTCCCCATGCCAGAGAGGAGATGGGGGAAAATGTTTCCCTGCCTTGAACTGGGTGTTGTTTTCATTTTAGCTGTGCTGATTCCATCATCATCCATTTGTGCTGAAGGTTTATAGGAAATATTTATCAGAGAAAGCAATTTTCTGAAGCAAGCTTCTGAAGTTTTATGGATACACTTGGCAGGGAAGGGTAAAGTAATCTGAGGGACCAAAAAAAGGGGGAGGGAGAGAAAGTCTTCACATGGATACCTGCAAGGGCTACCAACCTCCAGGTGGTGGCTGGAGATCTCCCACAATTACAACTAATCTCCAGATGACATAGATCAGTTCACCTGGAGAAAATAGCTGCTTTGGTATGTGGACTCTATGGCATTATAACCCACTGAAATCTCCTCCCCAAACCTTGCCTGGCAAGGCAGCATGGTGTACTCTATAGAACCAGGTTTGATTCCCACTCCTCCAAATGAGCAGCAGACTCTAATCTGGTGAACTGGATTGGTTTCCCTGCTCCTACACATGAAGCCAGATGGGTGACCTTGGGCTAGTCACAGCTCTCTTTAAACTCTCTCAGCCTCACCTACCTCACAAGGTGTCTGTTCTGAGGAGAGGAAGGGAAGGAGATTGTAAGCCAGATTGATTCTCCTTAAAAGGTAGAGAAAATCAGCATATAAAAAAACAACTCTTCCTCTTCTTCCCCTGGTTCCACCCCCAAAATCTCCAGGTATTTCCCAACCCAGAGCTGGCAACCCTAATACCTGCTTCGCAGTTTCTCGTCATCCCATGTTATTAACCTTTCTCTACCGAAAGAAGTCTCAAAGCAGCTTACAATTGCCTTCCCTTCCCCTCCCCACAACAGACACCTTGAGGTGAGGCTGAGAGAGTTTTGAAATAATTGTGACTAGTCCAAGGTCACCCAGCAGGCTTCATGTGGAGGAGTGGGGAATCAAACCCAGTTCTCCAGATTAGAGTCTGCTGCTCTTAACCACTACACCACACTTCATACCATTGTTCATCAGGCATCCCTGAACCCTAAGGGAGAGAGAGCGGGAGAGCTCACTAGACCATTAGATAACCTGTACTGAGAGATCCTTCTCATCATTAAATTAGTCACCATGAGACTGGAGGCTCCAAGAGTGGTATTTCCCCAGGCACTTGGATTGGTGCAATGTTATTTGGTGTAATGTTATTTTATCCCCTCAGTGGGGACCCAGTGTGGCTTACAAAAAAAAAAAAAAAATGCATTTCAATGAAATACAGTGTCTGGTTTGGTTATGTCTCCCTAGCCTAAACAACCTCAGGGTGCTTGTTAATGTAATTAAGAATCACCTCATTGCTATTTAGAGGCAAACTCCCAGTCTTCATGCATAGCCCCAAAGCAACCAACTAATTCCATATTGTACTTAGAGGGAGGAGGTATGGCAGCTTGCCAGCAATGTCTGGTGTCAAAGGGCACAGGACTTTAAACAGCCCAGTGAAAAGCCCAAACAGAGGGCTAGGAAGCATCTGGGTGCTCAGCATCCTCAGTGGTCCGGTACTCATCTCTTGAAAAGTGGTAGATTTATAAGGTTGGCAGATTTATAAGGTTATTTAGAAACCCATGATAAAGATTGTTTTGTTGACTTGTTCTCTAATGTTGCCCATTCCAGAGTCTGAGGGAATTGCTTTTGCTATCTGGCTGGGAGACCTGATATATGGTGTCATAGAATCATAGAGCTGGAAGGGGCCATACAGTCCATCTAGTCCAACCCCCAGCTTAATGCAGGATCAGCCCAGAGTGTCCCTGACAAGTGCTTGTCCAGCCTTTGCTTAAAGACTGCCAGTGAAGGGGAGCTCATCATCTCCCTAGGAGCTGATTCCACTGTTGAACAACTCTTACTGTAAAAAAAAAAAATCCCCTAATATCCAGCCGGTAACTTTCCACCCACAATTTAAACCCATTATTGTGAGTCCTATCCTCTGCTGCCAACAGGAAGAGCCCCCTGGCCTCCTCTAAGTGACAGCCCTTCAAATACTTAAAGAGAGCAATCATGTCCCCCTCATCCTCTTCTCCAGACTGAACATTCTCGAGTCCCTCAGCCTTTCTTCATAGGGCTTGGTCTCCAGGCCCCTGGTCATCCTCATTGCTCTCCTCTGCACTCACTCAATTCTGTCCACATCCTTTTTGAAGTGTCATTTCTTTCAGAGGTTAGCATCTCAAAGGAAAGCATCTCAATGCTTTCACCATAATGGCGAAAGTCCCTCCTTCATCTCTCGAAATTTGGAAGAGAAATGTAAACATTTTCCTTTCTGGGAAAGCATTTGAAATCACATTATTGATGGATTTGATTGGTATCCCTCCTTTTGGCCAATAGATCTGCAAGGAGACTTCCAGTTGAAACAAAGGCAACAACAAATTGATACAAATTACAATCAATAACTTCTGTATATTGTCGAAGGCTTTCACGGTCAGAGTTCATTGGTTCTTGTAGGTTATCCGGGCTGTGTAACCGTGGTCTTGGAATTTTCTTTCCTGACGTTTCGCCAGCAACTGTGGCAGGCATCTTCAGAGTAGTAACACTGAAGGACAGTGTCTCTCAGTGAGAGACACTGTCCTTCAGTGTTACTACTCTGAAGATGCCTGCCACAGTTGCTGGCGAAACGTCAGGAAAGAAAATTCCAAGACCACGGTTACACAGCCCGGATAACCTACAAGAACCAATAACTTCTGTATTTGTAAATAAAGCAAAACAGAAGAGGACGGTAGGGCTCTATTTCAGTTGGTAGTGGAGGATAGGACTCAGAATAATGGGTTTAAATTACTGGTGGGGGGATAATAGCGGGATATTACAAAATAAAAAACCTCAGCTCAGTCATGGAATCAGTTGCCTAGGGATTTTGTGGGTTCTCTTTACTTGGAGGCGCTTAAGCGACTGTTGGATGATTGTTTGTCAGGGATGTTTTAGGTCATCCTGCATGGATGATTATTTGCCAGGGATGCTTTAGGCCATCTTGCATGGTGCAGCAGGTTGGACTGAATGGTCTTTTGGCCCCTTCCAGTTCCAACTTTTTAATTCTGTTCTATGGGGGGTGGGGGGGGGGAAGCAACTACACAAGATTCCAGAACTCTCTCTTCTTATGATAACCAAACCCAGGAGGTATTGCATATGGATCTCTCCCCCGCACCCCAACCCCCCCCCCCAGCCTTGGACTCTCCAAGATGAAATATACTTTTAAAGTAGAAACTGATCTTTTTGGAGCAATGCAATATTTGTGAGGCATATGAAAAATAAGAGTAATTGGATAAACATAATAGCCGACAAAGGGAAGAACAGCACATCTTTTGTCATTGAAAAGGGAATCAAACAAATCTTGCTGTTATTATGTTCTACATGAAAAGCAGGTGGCCTTCTCCTGTTGTAAAAATAGATGTAAAAGATGTCAAACAGATGTCACAACAGCCCTACGATAAACCTCTGCAATTAGGGAAAATTTAAAAGAAAATAAGTGGGAAGAATATGGACTTCCCCAACATTATAGAAAGGTAAAAGAATTTTAAAAAGTACCTATTCATGAATCCCCAGCTGATAAGACTGAAACTAATGCATGCTGCTGTCTGATTTTATTTTGATTCTTGATGGTACTGTTCTATGTTGCAAGAGCTTTGTTTTCATTTGTATTGAATATTTTCCTTATTTGGATAAAAGCACATTTGAAGTTGAATGACTGACTGAATGATGGTCTCAGGAAGCAAAGCTGAATTATGATTTGGAAGTGGTACCTATAAATGCATCCTGGATAGATTTGGCCTTAAAAATCCACAAATATTTATGCAGATCATTTTCACATTTGTGAATTGTGGAACTCCCTGCCCCAGGATGTGATGACGGTTTCCTATTTGGAAGGCTTTAAGAGGGGAGTGGACATGTTCATGGAGGATAGGGCTATCCATAGCTACTAGACAAAATGAATTCTAGTCATGATGTGTACCTATTCTGTCTAATATTATGTTAGGTGCTGTGGAAAATAGGCAGGATAATGCTGCTGCAGTCATTTTGTTTGGGGGCTTCCTAGAGGCACCTGTTTGGCCACTTTGTGAACAGACTGCTGGACTTGATGGGCCTTGGTCTGATCCAGCAGGGCCTTTGTTATGTTCTTATGTTCACAGCAATGTGGGGGTTAGGCCAGGACAGTACAGGAACATTCTGCACTCATAAAAGGTACCTGCTTTCTCAAGAGTGTTGTGTTGTCCCACATTTTCAGTTCCACCCACAAGTGCAAGTGCTGAATGTAAAGCCTATCCTTTCCTCTTAGTTCCTATTTTGTCTTCTAGGACTAGGGTTGCCAATCTTCAGGTAATAGCTGGAGGTCTCCTGCTATTACAACTGACCTCCAGCTGTTAGAGATCAGTTCACCTGGAGAAAATGGCTGCTTTGGCAATTTACTCTATGGCATTGAAGTCCCTCCCCTCCCCAAATCCTGCCCTCCTCAGGCTCCACCCCAAAACCTCCCGCCGGTTGTGAAGGAGGAACTTGCAACCCTATCTGGGACTGCCAACAGAGAGACCAGTTGGTTGCCTTGCTGAAATTAGGAAGAAAGAATAAGCCACTGCCTGTAATTTCTTGGATAACAACATCTGGAATGCTGGGGCCTTTCCAGATGATGCCTTTGTGAAAAATAGCTAAAACATTTGGAGATTTTAGTTAAGAAAAAGGATGACTGAGGAAGAGAGCTGATGGAGATTCCCCCCCCCCTTCAAATTGTGAGCAACATGAGGAGGGTGGATAGATGGAAATTGTCTCTGTCATAGTAACTGAATAACAAGTTGATTTGCAGTGGGTCTGAGCAGACAAAGGGTTCACTCTAACAGTAGATGTCTGCTAATGGAAGGGAAGGCTATTTTGCAGATTACCCCTTTCTCTAAATTCACCCCTCCTGCAGTTCTTTAAGGCTCCCTGTCCCCCAGGAGCAGAATTTTGGAGATTGATTTCAACTTTCAGTGGGATGGGGGAGGCAGGAAAGTCTCATTCCAGTGATGTGCATCCTTTCCATCAGCAGAGATTACCTCTGGATCCAAGCCAAAAGGATGTAGTACGCACAGCCTGAAATGTTCTTGCTGAATTCACTACTACAAGGTGCATCAATGGCCACTTGCTCAGATGGCTATTAAAAAGATAAACACGCAAGATATATGGCTGGGATAGGGCCATCGACTTCTAATAGCAATGAGAGCTAAATGAAACATCCATGTTGAGAGGCAGCACACCTCCCAATGTTGGATGCTTGGGACAAACCACAGGGACTCCCACTTTAGTACCTATTTATAAGCTTCCAGAAGCTTCTGGATGCCTGTTTCTAGAAACAGTAAGAATGCTGGACTAGACGGACTTTGGTCCAGTGCAACAATGCAATTCTTAGTGTTCATTTGATCTTACAGATATATCGAGGGGATAGTTTCCGTATGAGGGACACCCCCCTGTGTGCACCGATACTCAAATTGTAATCCTCCCCAAAGCAGGGTAGTGGCTCTGGGGGGCCCTGGGCAAAAGCAAGAATGGGGCCTAGGGTTGCCAGGTCCCCCTGTCCACAAGCAAGTCTTGGGGTAGGGTTGCCAGATCCAGGTTGGAAAACTGCTGGAGATTTGGGGTGGGAGCCTGGAAAGGACGGGGACCTCACTGAGGTACAATGCCATGGAGTCCACCCCCCAGTGCTTCCATTTTCTCCAGGGGAACTGATCTTTGTAGTCTGGAGATAAGCTGTAATTCAGGGGTTCTCCAGGTTCCACCTGGAGGCTGGCACCCTTAACTGGGCCCTAGGCACCCCTCATTATTTCCATCTCTGCTGTCACAATAGAGGGCAACAGCAGCTGGCAACCAAGGGAGGAGCCTGAGGAGGGCAGGGGTAGGAGAAGGGAGGGTCTTCAATGCCATAGAGACCAATTGCCAAAGAGGCCATTTTCTCCAGGTGAACTGATCTCTATTGGTTGGAGATCAGTTGTAATAGCAGGAGATCTCCAGTTAGTACCTGGAGGTTGGCAACCCTATACTCAAGCTTTCCCATAGCTAAAACCATGTACACCCAGAAGCCTCCAAAAAGCCCATTGTCAGAAAAAGAAAGCTGGACTTGATCTAACTTTGATCTGATCCAGCAGGCACAACTTTTTTGTAGGGGAAGGGGATTGCTTTGTAAGATTTTAGCTTTGAGTGGGAGGTTGATACCCCCTGTTTTGAAATAACCAGGGATAATTTGGCACATGTCTGCTCTCTTCCTTGAGTCTTCCCCACATTTCCTCTTCTTGATTCTGTCATTGCCAGAAGCACAGCAGACAGGAATGATAAAATAATGCAATTTTGTGGGCAACAGTCACCCTTATTGAAGGGAGAATGCTATAAATATTATATCAGGTGGACCAGGCTGCGGGACCAGAAGGACAATAGAAAAAGAAGAATTGGATGCAAAGAGTGGAGTGTTCAGTGCCGCAAACCCAGGAAACCAAAGAGAAAGTAATTTCTCCCCTTGATGCTGTCACAATGCCTTTGTAAAAGGAAAGGAGTGGGAGGGTGGATTCACCTTGAGAGTGAATCCTCCCATTACTGAGCAGAGTCTTCGGTATTGCTGGGCTGGCATCAAACCAATGTAAATTAAACAGTATAGCATCAGACCAGTTTTACAGGCAAGGTCACCCATAGTTGATCCTCCTTACCAAAGAGTTTAGGCTGGAGGGCAAAGGGGTGAAGATACAGTGCTGTCTTGCTCGGCTGCTTGCCCTTGCTAAATGTTTGCGATGATCCTGTTGTCTCAGTGTGGTAAAAGGGGAAAAAACATTGGCAGTCCAAATGTCCATGTCAAATAGTCTACCATACAAAGGATGAAAAGTTGGGGCCACAAAAATGCCTTCCAGGGAAAAACCTCAAGTCTCACATCCAGTGCAGGTCTCCTGATATTCACTTCTGTTGTTCATCAGATCTTTTGGCCTCGTTTGACTCATCCTAGGAAAGTGGATGCCATATTTGCTGTGTTTAATATCCATGCTCAGAACCAATGGGCATGTGCTGCGTATGGTGATAACCCTCTCAATATGGTCACCTATTAGAGGAAAATAAAATCTCTCATAGATGTTCCTGCTAGAAAAGGAGGAGGAGGAGGAGGAGGAGGAGAGTTGGTTTTTATATGCCGACTTTCTCTACCACTTAAGGAAGAATCATACCAGCTTACAATCACCTTCCCTTCCCCTCCCCACAACAGACACCCTGTGAGGGAGGGAGGCTGAAAGAGCTCTAAGAGAGCTGTGACTATCTCAAGGTCACCCAGCTGGCTTCATGTATAGGAGTGGGGAAACAAATCCAGTTAGCCAGATTAGCCTCTGCCGCTCATATGGAGGAATAGGGAATCAAACTGGGTTCTCCAGAGTCCACCACTCCAAACCACCGCTCTTAACCACTATAACACGCTGGCTATAAAGTATTATTTCCCATAGTCACTTTAAAGGTGGGAATTTGGCTTTAAAACCAGGCCAGCTACGTTTACCTTGACTGATCATCTGTCTCCCATTAGTTCCAGCCTTGATTTGATTCCAAGTTTCTCCTAAAAATGAAAGGCCATGTTTTCAAGGGTGTGCTTAGGCTGTATCTAGCTAGGTTTTTTCAAGTTCTCAGTCTGGGTCCGTATTCTTTGGTTATTCTACCCAGCTGCCTCCTTCTTCTGGAAGCAATGGCCACTTTCCCCAGCAGGGTTGCCAACTCCAGCCTGGAAAATTCCTGGAGATTTTAGGGATGGAGCAGGGGGAGGACAGGGTTTGGGGAAGGGAGAGACCTCAGTAGGGTGAAATGTCATAGAGTCCACCTTCCCAAGCAGTCATTTTCTCCAGGGGAACTGATCTCTGTCATCTGGAGATCAGCTGAAATTCTGGGAGATTTCCAGGCCCCACCTGGAGGTTGGCAACCCTATTGCCTAGTCCTGTTTCAGTGTCGGTCTCCTCCATTGAGTATGCAAAAAATTTAGGTTTCTTGGCATATACGAGCTCAGAAATAGTGGCAGCCTGACACATAACCACAGGCTACCTTAAATAAGCCCCATGCTTAATGTTGCTGAAATTCAATCCTCATATAATCTGTATTCCATGTATGCATTGTGTACCCTAAGTCACTCTTTAGAAAGGGAGAACATCAGCTGTTTAATACTCAACACGAACTCATAAAACCTTACTCAACTCAAACAAGCAGTTTCTTTGGGGGAGAAAAATAGGATTTTTTGTAGCATTTTGTAGCACAATGCTCTATTCTAATTTCCTGAATCCCATTAGGAAAAGATCATTATATTGCATAGTGTTGTGGGTTCTGGCAGCAATTAATAGCAATGAGAAAACAGTAGGGTTGTTTTGTTCCAGAAGAATATTTCTCACTCGACATCAGAAAGCCCATTTCAAAGTTCTGCCTAAGAAGCAAAACGATTCTTCTCGTCAAATTTAGCATTAGCATTTCATAAATATCATGTTATCAATAGAAAATGGACTCTTTGGTCTTTCTCATAATTGTATGGTGAATTTCACTTCTTTCTCTCCCTCTCTGACTCTTTAAGTTTCTCTTTTGTTTTTTACTCCACTCATACTTTGCTTCAGTGGGCGAATAGTCGCATGAGTGTTGCCAAGGCCTATTGAATGCGCACGCACCACGATCATCTGAGGATTAGTCATTATTCCAGCCTCAAATTTGAGACTGATTGACAAATTGGTGGTGGGTGTAACATTCTCACTCCCAGCGATGTTTTACCTCCAAACTGACAGGTGCAATACAGAGACGTTTCAGAGGAGCAGTTGTGTTAGTCTGCCAACCATAAGGGTAGTTGTAAATTTACCCCACTTGGGCAAGCAGTAGCTCCCCAAGGCCCCTTTAGGTAAGGAAAACAGTGCAGGGGGAAAGGTGAACTCTCTCCCTGTGCCACATTCTTAATCCAAATTAGGCCTCCATGTTAAAAAAAACAATGACAACAATAAGTCTGGCTTGATCCACAACGGAAGGTGGATCCAGGCATGATGGAGGCGTCTCTGAGGGTTCAAACAGACAAGAGGAAAATCACGCCACTAGCTCCATCTTAAAAGTGCACATTGTAGGCTTATGCCACCTCATAGAATCATAGAGTTGGAAGGGACCACCACGGCCATCAAGTCCAACCCCCTGCACAATGCAGGAAATTCACAACTACCTCCCCCCTCCACACCCCTAGTGACCAGAAGTTGCCCAAGATGCCTTCCCTCTCATCATCTGCCTAAGGTGACAGAATCAGCATTGCTGACAGATGGCCATCTAACCTCTTCTTAAAAGCCTCCAGGGAAGGAGAGCTTACCACTTCCCGAGGAAGCCTTTTCCACTGAGGAACCGCTCTATTGGAAAATTCTTCCTAATGTCTATACGGAAACTCTTTTGATTTAATTTCAAACCGTTGGTTCTGGTCCGACCTTCTTGAGCAACAGAAAACAACTTGGCACCCTCCTCTATATGACAGCCCTTCAAGTACTTAAACATGGTTATCATATCCCCTCTCAGTCTTCTCCTCTTCAGGCTAAACATACCCAGCTCCTTCAACCTTTCCTCATAGGACATGGTCTCCAGACCCCTCACCATCTTCGTTGCCCTTCTCTGGACACATACCAGCTTGTCTACATCTTTCTTAAATTGTGGTGTCCAAAACTGAACACAGTACTCTAGCTGAGGTCTAACCAAAGCAGAGTAAAGCGATACCATCACTTCGCATGATCTGGACACTATACTTCTGTTGATGCAGCCCAAGACTGCGTTTGCCTTTTTAGTTACAGCATCACACTGCTGATTCATGTTCAGTGTTTGGTCTACTAAGACGCCAAGATCCTTTTCACACAAACTACTGCTCAAACAAGTCTCCCCCATCCTATAAATATACATTTGATTTTTCCTACCTAAATGCAGAACTTTACATTTGTCTTTGTTGAAGTGCATTTTATTAGTTCTAGCCCACTTCTCCAGCCTGTCAAGATCATCCTGCATCTTGGCTCTGTCTTCTACCGTATTTGCTACCCCTCCCAATTTAGTATCATTTGCAAATTCAATAAGCATCCCCTCTATTCCTTCATCCACATCATTTATAAAGATGTTGAACAACACAGGGCCCAGCACAGATCCCTGAGGAACTCCACTAGTGTGAGCACTTGTCCCGAGGAATTTCCCAAAAGCAACAGCCCAGGCAGGTAATCCAAGGAAAGTTGACTTTAATGGAAAATCAGGCAGGAAAACAGAGCTTGCAAACAAAACTAAGCCAGGAATGGCAAACAGAATCTACACAGTTGTATAAATGGTCATATCAGATAACACAGGTTGGCATGGTAACCCCTCGGCCAGGCTCCCAAGGGAGAGGAGCCAAGAGGAATGTCCCTTAAGAAAACAGTTTTTGGCTGAGTCGAGCAAAGCAGAGCAGCTGCAAGAAACCCAAAACAATCCAGAAGTGTAGAGCACAGGCCTGCTCCTGACAACTAGTCACTTCTCTCCAAGTGGACGAGGAACCATTAACTAGCACTCTTTGGGTACGATCTGTCAACCAGTTGCAGATCCATCTAACAATAATAGGATCTAACCCACATTTTCCCAATTTGTCAACTAGAATACTATGTGGAACTTTATCAAAAGCCTTACTGAAATCTAGATAAACTATGTCTACAGCATTCCCCTGATCCAGCAACTTAGTAACTTTCTCAAAAAAGGAGATAAGATTAGTCTGACATGACTTATTCTTGAGAAACCAATGCTAGCTCTTAGTGATCAGATCCATCCTTTTTAAATGCTCTAGGACGGACTTTGATGATTTGTTCAAACACATTTCCTGGTGTAGAAGTCAAGCTGATGGGTTGGTAGTTACCAGGATCCTCCTTTTTTCCCTTCTTGAAGATGGGGACAACATTTGCCCGCCTCCAATCACCTGGCACCTCACCTGTTTGCCAAGACTTTTCAAAAATAATGGACAGAGGTTCCGAAATTACATCTGCAGGTTCTTTGAGTACCCTTGGGTGCAATTCATCTGGCCCAGAGGATTTTGTTTCATTTAAAGAAACAAGGTGTTTGTGCACGACCCCAATGCCAATTCTAGGCTGCAAATCCCTTCCCTCATCACATGTTCTGCTTATGCCATGTTGAGCACCACTTCCCTCATGAGAAAAAACTGAGGAAAAGTAGGAATTGAGGAGTTCTGCCCTCTCTTCATCTTCTGTTACAATTTCACTTTCCGGTCCACAATGGGCTTATCTTGTCCTTGTTCTTACTCTTACTCTGTACAAGAAAAAGAACCCTTTTTTGTTGCGTTTAGCATCTATCGCTAGCCTAAGTTCATACTGAGCTTTAGCTTTCCTAACACTCTCCCTACAAGCACTAGTTATTTGCTTATATTCCTCTTTGGTTATAAGGCCCTCCTTCCACTTCCTAAATGAGTCTTTTTTATTTCTCAACTCTTTAAAAAGCTGTTTATGGAGCCACCCTGGCTCTTTAGGCTCCTCCCATTTTTCCTTCTCATAGGAATGGTTTGGGATTGCGCCTTCAGTATTTTATTTTTAAGAAATGCACACCCTTCTTGAACTCCCTTCTCCTTAAGTATTTCTAACCGTGGGATTCTACCTAGCATAAGTTTAAGTTTGTTAAAATTTGCTCTTTTGAAGTCCAACCTACATGTCTGACTATGTACAGGTTTTCCTTTCCCCAAGATTGTAAATTCCAAGAGTACGTGGTCGCTACTACCCAGGGTGCCTACTACTTTAACCTCATTGACCAGTTCTTCCCTTTTTGTGAGAATCAAGTCTAAGATAGCAGACCCCCTTGTTTCCCTGTCCACCTTCTGGAATAGGAAGTTGTCAGCAAAACAAGTCAGGAATTTATTGGATCTTGCATTTTTAGCAGTGTTGGACTTCCAACATATATCCGGGTAATTAAAATCTCCCATGACCACCATGTCCCTTCTCTTTGAGAACTTTGTGATCTGGTCTAGGAATGTCCCATCCAAGTCCTCTTCCTGGTTTGGCGGTCGATAGCAGACCCCCACGAGAATATCAAAATTATTTCTTATTCCTTTTATGTTTACCCATAGAGTCTCGACTGCACTACCATGCTCAGATTCATGTACTTCTTCACAAGTGTACACATCTTTGACATACAGTGCTACTCCTCCGCCTTCCTTATCAATCTATTCCTTTTAAACAAGTTGTACCCCTCAATCTTAATATTCCAATCATGAGTGACATCCCACCAAGTTTCAGAAATGCCTATTAGGTCAAAATCCCCTTCCTGTATTAGGGCTTCGAGTTCTTCCTTCTTGTTTCCCATACTCTGCACATTAGTGTACAGATATCGGAATCCGTGGTTTATGTGCCCCACGGTTTTCGTTTCTGTACTTACCTGTGAGTTTATGTTTCCTTGCATACATGCCACTCCCTGCAAATCTTTATTGTTCTCATCTCCAGGTATTATCAGCATACAAGGCTTTAAATTGTTGTCTCGCTCCCACATAGGATTAGTTTAAAGCCCTCCTGATCAGGTTTGCAAGGCTCTCACCAAACACATTTTTTCCTACCCTCTTGAGGTTTAAACCATCCCCTGACAGAAGAGCTTCTTCTCGAAAGCATAAGCCATGGTCCAGAAATCCAAACCTTTCTTGACGACACCACCTACGCTGCCAGTCATTAATTTGGAGTATTCGTCTTTCCCTTCCTAAGCCATGCCCTTCAACAGGCAGAACTGACGAAAACACAACCTGCGCCCCCAAGTCCTTCACCTTCTCACCCAGAGCCATGTAGTCTCTTTTAATATGTTCTGGGCTGTGCCAGGCAATATCATTTGTTCCCACATGAACAAGTAAGAAAGGGTAATAATCTGTGGGCTTGATGAGTCTTCCTACCCTTTCCGTCACATCCTGGATGCGTGCACCCAGTAAACAGCAGACCTCTTGGGACAACAAGTCAGGTTGACATACTTTAGACTCTACCCCTCTCAGGAGGGAATCCCCAATTACGAGAACACGCCTCTTCCTAAATTGTGGGACAGAAGATCGAGTCCTGCGCAGGAGCCTGAGGAATTTCTTTCACGCTTTGGGGGGATAGCCCTTGTTCCAGTAGGGATAGCCCTTGTTCCAGTAGGCCCTGTAGGAAGGGAGAAGGAGGTTAGCATTTTAACCTTCTGTCAGCTTCATTATTCAAAACAAGAATCCCTACTTTGTTATTAGCTTTAAACATTTGTGTGTGTGTGTGTGTGTGTGTGTGTGTGTGTGTGTGAGGGAGGGAGGGAGGGAGGGAGGGTGAGTTGTTATGAGTTTCATTCTCCTTCAAAACATCAATAGCTAAGTGGGGAAGCTATGCCTGAATAGCAAAACCAAGGGGAGGCTGAAGGGTTAAGTCCCTCTCCTTTCCCTGCACAGCCCTGAGGCAAATCAAGGCTTCATGAACCTTCACTATGTATTTGATGAATGGAACAAGACACATGATCTTCACCTCATCTTCCAGAGTGCCCAGTCGATATAACCATGGAATGGCTTAAAGAATTCCCATTGATGTAAACATCTGATTGGTATAGGTCAGGGCCATAACTAGTGAGGGGGGCGAGGAGGGCAACCGCCACCCCTGTGGCATGCAAAGAGGGTGGCAGATCTACCCAGCACAGAGGTGCCCGCTCCTCCTGTAAGAGTGGCAGTTCTGCCACCCTCTTTGCATGCCACAGGGGTGGCGGCTGCCCTCTTCGCCCCTCTCCCCAGTTACAGGCCTGGTATAGGTTTTCCTGGGAGATTGGGCTGTATTTGTGAATAAAAGAGCAGCATACATTTTGAACATTACTTCTGTGGTGTAGTTCTGACATAAAGCAGTAACAAAGATCATATATTAAGAAGGATCTGTGCCCAGGACATTGTGACTTTCAAGCACTGTTCATCAGGATGGCATCCTTGATAGAGTGTATATCTGTCAGAGGAAGAGAAAGAAAGGAATGAAAAAGGTTTAATCAGTCAAGCAGAACATAACTGAACTAAAACAATAGCCAGCACATGGGGGCGGGGGGTGTCTAAAGGCCAGCCTCCATCAAGGGCAGTCCGTTCTTCATCTCCCTTTGAAGAGATAAGTAACATTCGAGGAGACCCAGTTTGGACATCCAGTAACAATGTTTACTTCTGGGAATTGTTCCTGGGTTTGCATGAGCGGAGGCTCCTGTTTAAACAGCAGGACATGCTATTGTCCTATTTACTTGCATCATTTGTTATTTTAGTGAGGCGGAGGGAGAAAAAAAAAACGTGCAAAGCCTGCAGCCACAGGAATGCATGATAGTCTGTTTCAGACAACTTGCCACTGAGAAAAAAAGAGTAACACTGCACCCAATTGCCCACCAAAATCCTGCAAACCTACCAAAAGAATAGAAAAGGCTTATTATAACTTGGAACTATAATAGCTAGCAGCATCCTTTAGTACTGTTGCAAGGGACAATGAGTTGGATCCTCCAGACATTTTCCTGGATGGAAGAATTTCTGTCTGAGGAGTGTAACTTCTTGCCTCCTCCTCCTGGTGCAGTGAGCCTTTGAAGCAGTGGAGAGGCAAGACATTTATGCTCCATTCATGAACATCCTTCCATCCACACTCTGCTCGATCCAAGCTGCCTCCTCATCCCTGGGGCTGGGAATGCCCCACCTCCTTGTCCCCAGCAACTCCCGTGCCATATAGAGGAGACAATGACATTTCGGCCAAAGCAAAATTCAAAGTTAATTTGGAGATTCCTCAGTTGGTGAGACGTGTCAAATGCAGCCAGATGTGTTTCGAATCAGATGTGCAAAATTTCGAAGCAGGGATCTATTTAGTTGTTAATGCCAGATAGAATCATAGAGTTGGAAGGGACCACCAGGGTCATCTAGTCCAACCCCCTGCCCAATGCAGGAAACTCACAACTACCTCCCCCTCACACCCCAAGTGACCAGAAGATGGCCAAGATGGAGGCATTGCTTATCTATGGGTACCTTAGGACCAAAGTATACACATGGAAGAGTCAACCGGTGAACTTCCCAGATTAACGGAATTTCTGCATGGAAATGATATGGAAGAATTTAAACAAACATGGTCTAAGGCCACCTCATATTGGGATAAGATGGCAAAAATGGATTTTATGACATTATTTAGTGAGTTATAGAAAATAATTTTTTAATAAAATTAAATTTTAGATAATGGGTAAATAAAACTACCAGACACTTCTTCGTTAGTCTGGTGATGGGTCACTTTTTTTTCGGTGGGTTGGGGGGAAAGGGTATTAGTGAATACTTAGATTGATGATGTTTGTATTGAATATTGAACTGTATTGAATATGATGTATAAATACCCTTTTATAATTTTCTTTTTTCTTTTAATATTATTGTATTTTTTCTTTTTTTTTCTTTTTAAATTGCATGTTTTGTTAAAAATTCAATAAAAATTATATATATATATATAAAACTTCCCAGCATCTGCTGTTATTCTCTGCAAGAAAGGTGGGTGATAAAACAAATGAACAAGGGAATTAATGAATTAATTAATATTACTGAGGGGAGGGCATTTGCTTTGCTTTGCATGTCTGAATGCTCCAACATCAAAAATATCAAAAACCTCCTTGGCGCTTATAGCAAATTAAATGTTGGGGAGAAGGGTTCTCAGCAACATGCTATTTTTATACGTAAAAGTGTTTATTAATGGGGCAGCATTCATGTTGAAGCCCTCACACACACTATGGCTACTTTCAGGTGGGCAGCCCTGTTGGCCTGCAGCAGAAGAGTAAGATTTGAGTCCAGTAAAAACCACCATGATTCTCAGGCTATAAGCTTTCAAGGGTCAAAGCTCTCTTTGTCAGGTATGCCTGCTGAAGGGAGCTTTGACTTTTGAAAGTTTATCCCCTGGAAATCTTGTTGGTCTTTAAGATGCTACCTCACCCTATCATATGATTGACACCATGCAGGTCGACACTTACTACAATTCGGCAACATATATAAACTGGATGTAAATTGTACAACACAAAATCTATGATGGTCCAGCACACAAGGAGCTCATTATATAGAGAAGTCTTGTGTTCAGTCATCAGGAGCAGCAATCCCAGAATTCATGTATGTGAAGTATTTCAACCTGAACTAGTCTTTATTAGTCTACTGGAATATGCTTGCCACTGGGTTTGAAGTCTGAAGTTTCTTATGCTTACATCCTCTTCCTCTCCTCCAATATATCCTCACAACAACCCTCTGAGGTAGGCTAAGCTGAGAGAGTGTGACTGGCACCAGGTCACCCAGTGAGCTTCCATGGCACGAGTGGGGATTTTAATCCAGATCTCCCAGATACTAGTCTGACACTCTTAACTAGGGTTGCCAAGTGCCAGGTGGTGGGAAAAAACCCGCCAATCCACCTCGCTGCTCACTGACCAGCTGAGGGTCGATGGGCAATGTGTGCACGCGCATCTGCCCACTGCGCCATGTCACTTCTGGTTTACACCCGGAAGCGCCGCATCGCAATGGGCCTTTTACCACTCAAACTCCCAGTTTGAGTGGTAAAAGGCCCCTTGTAATTTGGCACTTCCAGGTGTAAACGCATCCCAAGGGGCCTTTTACCACTCAAACTGGGAATTTGAGTGGTAAACGGCCCCTTGCAATGCATTTACACCCAGAAGTGACACATCGCAAAAGGCCCCTTGCGATGCTGCACTTCTGGGTGTAAACTGGAAGTGACGCAATTGCATCGGCATGACTGTGCATGCGCGCGATCTTTGCCTCACCTCCACCCCAAAAACCTCCCGCCGGAGGAGAGGGGGGACCTGGCAACCCTACTCTTAACTACTACACCACACTGGTTCTCATTTTAGGTAGGTAGGCTAAGAGGAGCAGATTGGCATAAGGTTACTGAGATGTTTTTGCTCTGCCTTACTACAATGCCATCTTTGGGAACATCCACATACTGTTCGTCCTGTTTCCATGTTTCCCCCCACTTCGCTGTTATCTTTCTTAAACTTATTTTGGTTGGCTCTGTTTGGGCAAAATTGCTCTCAATGTATCTTTGAACACCCTGTGGATGGGGAGCCAGTGAACTTTATGTGGCAGAATGATGATTGGAATATACTGTAGAACTCCCTTCTTTTGTCTCACACTCTAACAATGGTGCCAGACTGATCTCAGAATGAGCCAATGGACAAAGTGACAACCCTAGCAATGCCAGGCCTTCCTACCACCTTTAGTCATCGCGCTTTACTGACCTGTGAATACACTGAGCTATATTGAAACATACAGTCCCATAAATGCCTTCCTTGTAACACATACATAAATATTGTATATAAATGCTGAGCTTCTGAATAACACATGCTCTTAAGAAGGTTCAAAGGCTTAACTGCACTTTAAATGCTAGTAACACTGATGTTACCCAGCATACAGACATCTGTTCCGAACATTTCTTTAGTCAGCACTACCCGTTTTACAAGAAAATTTCTGAAGAAAATGTCAAGCTGTTACCATTACATCATGTTACAGATTTTTCACACCTCCGTAAGGTACGTTTTATACAGGCTTAACGAATTCAATAAACTTGAAATGAAAGCTGCCTCCATTTTGTGCCCAGCAGTGTGCTGAGCATTCTAGCAGTGGCAAGCAGCAGATTTCTTGGCTGGGGACAGATCGCACATCATAACTGTAAATTTTAGGAAAGTCAATCAGATTTGCATTAGGAAAGCTTGGGCCGCTCAGCATCCATGCTGCTGACAAGACAACAATTTATGCAAGATGCTTAAACCCAGCAAACCAGCTGTCTAAAGCCTGGTTTATTAGTCCCAATTTATGGGAAGAAAACGAGTGGTTGTCAGCTGTTGGGTGGGACTAAGACCACAATCAGGCATCAGAAGAAGAAAAAAACCCTGTTTGTCCATGACAATGAGTTGGACCCTAACTGTAACCCCCCAAATACAACATGCACGGAAATGTACAACCCAACCCCTTCCACCCAGTAAAATCTTAAAGCAAATAACCACAAGAATGTCCCAGCAGGTGCTTGTTCTGCCATTACGGCTCACATACAGCAACAGATTGCTAGCCAAAGTCCAAGATCCCTTTGACTTTTGCCCTTTGGCTTGCACCTCTGCCAAGCCCTAAGATACGGATGCCAGCCTCCAGGTGAGACCTGAAGATCCCCTGGAATTACACTTCATCTTCAGATGACAGAGATCAATTCCCCTGGAGAAAATGGCTGCTTTGAAGGGTGGACACTATGGCATTGTACTTCACTGAGGCCCCAGGCTCCACCCCCAGATCTCCAGGAGTTTTTTAACCTAAAGCTGGCAACTCTACCCTCCCATCCCACCCCCACCAGTGGCAAAGGGGGACGTTACAACTCTACCCAAAGACCTTAAAAAAGGGAAAGGGCAGATACTTCGCTCAGATCTTATTCAGTGGGCTCAAATGCTCCTAGTTCCCCAACCCTTGCCAGAATCGATTTATTTACTTATGTATACCCCACCTTTCTTCCTAGTGGGGCTTATATTATTCTCCTCTCCTCCGTTTTATCTTCATAACAACCTTGTGAGGGAAGTTAGGCTGAGACTGTGTGACTGGCCCATGGTCAGCCAGCAAGCTTCCATGACAGAGCAGAAATTTGAATCTGAGTCTGCCAGATCATAGTCTGACACTCTAACCACTAAACAACACTGTCTCTCATAGAATGGTTAATGAAATATTTGTTCAAAAGGAGACTCATAAACATATCCATTTATCCTCTGGAATTACGTTGTTCCATACTCGAATGCTAATACTACATTCCAGTGTAAAATAGGGGTGGTTTCAATTGCTTGTTTGACCTGAAAATCTACCTTTCTGTTTTATTTCTGCCTCATGTAAATCAAATTTGTGCTTCTTTTGTTTCATGTCACCTTTTGTTTCCTTTTAGCAAGTATTCTGCATCAGAACATTATTCATACATAAACAAGTCAGTATATATATATATATATATATATATATATATATATATATATATATATACACACACACACACACACACACATACGCATTGTACAATGCAAACAAATCTACAAAACCGACAATGAAAATCAGAGAATTGAAATAGTTGACAAAAAATAACCTAAATCAAAAAGAAACAAAATAGATAAAATTGATTCATTCCAAAAACATTTCCATTAAGTACAATTTGAACTCAGTTGAGTCTTCCTTTACTTATTTATATCTTATAAAAACTTGCACTGACTCCCCCTCCCCCCATCCCAGTAACAATGCAGAGTTTTGAAATTTATAAATTTTGGTGATTTGAGAGAAAACACCTTGGGATTTCATTTCCTTTCATAAATATACTGGGGGCATTCTGGGTGGCCCCCACCTCATCCCCCCCCCAAATTAGTAAAGGCTTAATCTGTGACAAACTGCAAAGTATAAACATGTTGGTCCTCGTAGGTTATCCGGGCTGTGTAACCGTGGTCTTGGTATTAGGATAACCTACGAGAACCAATGAACTCTGACCATGAAAGCCTTCGACAATATTATAAACATGTTTTCAGTGAGAACTTGTTTTAGGTATGAATGTTTTTCACATATGAACCTCTTTTTTAATCCACCATCATGTTATGGTTCTCAAAAATGAGGTTTTGGGGAAAAGGAAGATCAGGACTTGCAAGGTTTGAAAGAGCTATCGGGAAACATTTAGAATGAGTCAGGACTTTCCAATTTTCCTAGGTTTTCCCAAGAATTCTTTGATAAAGCTCTGAAAGAACAAACCCTTTCCAAACTGAGATGGGTAGGGATGCCAGGTTCCTCTTCGCCACCGGCGGGATATTTTTTTGGGAGGAGGGGGAGCCTGAGGAGGGAGGGGTTTGGGGAGGGGAGGGACTTCAATACCATAGAGTCCAATTGCCAAAGCGGCCATTTTCTCCAGGTGAACTGATCTCTATTGGCTGGCGATCAGTTGTAATAGCAGGAGATCTCAAGCTAGTACCTGGAAGTTGGCAACCCTAGAGATGGGTTTTCAGGAGCATATTTTCTGTTTCATTTGTGAATGAAATTTTCTTGAATTGTTACTTTTCATATTTACTTTGCAGAACCAACAAACTGCTTTTCAGTCTTTTCCAAACATAGTCTTTGACAATGGAGTAAAGAAAGGGAGGCAGGAAAACAATAACTAATTAATCATATGAATAGATCTCACAATCCACAGAACTTGTTTTGCATATGGATGTATTTACATCCTTGTAATAGAGAGTGAAATTGAAACCGAGACACTAGATCCAGTGCAAGGAAGAACTATTTACATGCTCTTTTGCCAACTCCATAGTTAAAGGTTAGGTAAACACAGTCCTGGTTTTGCATTATTTCAATTATTCTTACATCTGGAGGCACCTGGAGCTACTTGCTCAGTGGGTCCTTCCTATAGTAAGGCACCTACTTCTTGCTTGTAGCTAGGGGTTGCCAACTGCCAGGTAGTAGCAGGAGATCTCCTGCTAATTCAACTGATCTCCAGCCAATAGAGATCAGATCGCCTGGAGAAAAATGGCCGCTTTGGCAATTGAACTCTATGGCATTGAAGTCCCTCCCCTCCCCAAACCCTGCCCTCAGGCTCCGCCCCAAAAATCTCCCACCGGTAGCAAAGAGGGACCTTGCCACCCTTGCTTGTAGCATAGTAAGGAACACAGTCTATTTCTCAATCAAGCCCCTGGATAGAAGAAGGAGATAGTGGGTGGACTTTTTTGTACCCTTCGGTCCCTTCCAAGTTCATTACAGTGATCTCCACAAAGGGTGCCTTCAGAGATAATGGCCACAACTTAGAAGTCCCCTATTCAATCTAGTGCATTTCTTGTAAGTAGGGTTGCCAGCTCCAGGTTGGGAAATATCTGGAGATTTTTGGGTCAGGGCCTGAGGAGGTTGGGGTTTGGGGAGTGGGGACTTCAATGCCATGGAATCCAATGGTGAAAGCAGCCATTTTCTCCAGGAGAACTGATCTCTATCGGCTGGAGATCAGTTGTAATAGAGGGAGATCTCCAGGTAGAACCTGGAGGCTGGTGACCCTACTTGTAAGCTCTGACATCTGTAGTGCAATATATATATATATATATATATATATATATATATATATATATATATATATATATATATATATATATATATATATATATATATATATATATATATTAAAAAGCTCTTTGGTGATGCAGCAAGCCAAAGACTGAGAGGAAACGATGTCTGACAGAGAAACGTGCACCCAGAACTCCTGTGTGGACACACCATTACCAGTGCAAATGCCTCTGGTGATGACAGAGAAATGGAGAAGCCTTGCCCTATGAATAAAGCCTCAGAAAGATTTTTAAAACTTTCATTCATTGATTAGGGGACTATAGCAACTGTCCTACGGGGAGCGGTTAAGACGCTTAGGGCTGTTTAGCTTGGAAAGGAGGAGGCTAAGGGGTGACATGATAGAGGTCTATAAAATTATGCATGGTTTGGAGAGAGTGGACAGGGAGAACTTTTTCTCCCTCTCCCATAATACTAAAACGCGAGGTCATCTGTTGAAGCTGGAGGGTGACAGAGTCAAAACAGATAAAAGGAAGTATTTTTTCACACAACGCATAGTTAAATTGTGGAACTCCCTGCCCCAGGATGTGGTGATGGCTGCCAACTTGGAAGACTTTAAGAGGGGAGTAGACATATTTATGGAGGAAAGGGGTATTCATGGCTATTAGTTAAAATGTATACTAGTCATGCTGCATACCTATTCTCTCTAGTATCAGAGGAGCATGCCTATTATATTGGGTGCTGTGGAACACAGGCAGGATGGTGCTGCTGCAGTCGTCTTGTTTGTGGCTTCCTAAAGGCACCTGGTTGGCCACTGTGTGAACAGACTGCTGGACTTGATGGGCCTTGGTCTGATCCAGTAGGGCCTTTCTTATGTTCTTATTCGTGGGTGGATTGAAAGAGATGGCCTCTGCATTTTAACCCTGGTAAGAACAGCCATCACCTCTTATTTACACACAGAAAAAAGGTGGCCCTTTCCGTGTTAAGGATCCACTCCGGAGTTGTTGATTTCTTCCCCTCCAAGCCACCCAGCTGTTCCTTCCATTTGTGGTCTTTGGGCTAATTACATAATGTCCCTAATTTATACCCACTGGTAAATCTGATCACAGCATTACCTGGAGGGCATGCTCTAATTAGAGGAATTTCAGAACAAATTGTTTAAAGAGCTTGTTTGGTGTGATTAAATGCAAGTGATGGGCCTCTCTGTCTCTCTTACTTAAAACCAGACACATTTATTCCATGCTAAAACTGTGCAAATAATAATTAAAAAAAACCTAATAGCTGCATTTCCCACTGAGAAGCTGCCGTGGAAAATACAGCATTATCTGAGGGGGACTTTGGATGACAGTGCTGATGGGTGAATGTAAATATGTATATGTATGGAAAAGGGTGTATTTGCTTGTTAGGAGACACTTGTCTGTACATATGAACAATGTACATATTTTACACAGTTATGTAAATGAACCACAACAAAAAAGTTTTTGCCCAAGGGGTAAAATCTGGAAAAGAAAACATAAATACTGCTGGATCAGACCAGTGGTCCATCTAGTCCACCATCCTATTTCACACAATAGCCAATCAGCTGGCCTTGAGGGACACCAAACAGGGTTAGATGGAGTTAGGAGGGAAGCCTCTTCCCTCCCTCAAAGAGGCGATATATCAATAAAGACAGTAACAAAAACCAATAATGAAAGCCAGTGTGGTATAGAGGTTAGAGTGTTTGAGACTAATGTTTGAAATAAGTAAACCAATTACTTGTTGTTATTTCTTTTTATGTTTTCTGTCAACTGAGGGGACCTACAGATAGAGTTGCCAGGTCCCTCTTCACCACCTGCGGGAGGTTTTTGGGGCGGAGCCTGAGGAAGGTAGGGTTAGGGGAGGAGAGGGACTTCAATGCCTTAGAGTCCAATGGCCAAAGCGGCCATTTTCTCCAGGGGGACTGATCTCTATGGTCTGGACATCAGTTGTAATAGCAGGAAATCTCCAGCTAGTACCTGAAGGTTGGTAATCCTACCTACAGAGCCTCTTATGATTCTGAGGAACCAGGTTTGTTTTAAACTGTAAACCTTCCCCTCAGTTACCATGGATTCTTTTATTCAGGATGAAATCCCCTTTGTCTCTGGCACTCTTTGGCATTATTAGGTTAACTTTACATGATCCATTAAGCCCTAATTATGGGCAGATGTATGACTACTGTCCAACCCCAGAAAATCATTTAATAAAAATATGCATCCAAGAGTATCTACCAGAGTACAGCATTAACGCAAATGACTTGCATTTGATATTCTAGGGAAAGAACCCAAATAGTTAGGTTTTGCACCCAATAGGTATCATTAGAGCTGCATGTTCAGCTTTCTGAATCAACAAAACTTTATCTGGATTCAACACAGCAATCTGGGCTTGGCTTTAGCTGCAGCAGCTAATCATATGTATTTTCCCAAGGCTGCTAAAGCTCCATTCAGACTCTGTACAACAAATTTAAGCCAATGAGAGCCAGTGTGGTGTAGTGATTAAGAGCAGTGGACTCTGTTCTGGAGAACCGGGTTTGATTCCCTGCTCCTCCACACAAGTGGTGGACTCTAATCTGGAGAACCGGGTTTATTTCTCCACTCCTCCATGTGTAGCCTGCTGGGTGACCTTGGGCCAGTCACAGTTCTCTCTGAACTCTCTCAGCCTCACTTCCCTCACAAGGTGTCTGTTGTGGAGAGGGGGAAAGGGAAGGTGATTGTAAGCTACTTTGAGACTCCTTTCGGTAGAGAAAAGTGGGGTATAAAAACCAACTCTTCTTCTTCTTCCAATCAAGCGGGTCTCTTCAGTTAAGTACCAAAGCACTTGAACATCTGCCAATGCAGTTTGCATGTCTTTTTGAGAAAAAAAACAAAAAACCCTATGCATACATGAAGATGCTACTGATCCAAACAGATTGACATCCTATAAGGACTTCTTCAAATTTGTCTGTTTACAGATTTTATGCCCCACCTTCCTGCCCTCATCCAGACCACCAAGGTGGCTAACAGATTAAAAACATACATTTTAAAAATACATCTTAAAACTATGAAAAACTAACAAAAAACTTGTCATTAAAACAACTCATACCAAGTTAAAATACAAACAAAATACAATAAAATATACATAAAAGCAACAATTAAAAACAGGGCAGGAAGGCAGGATCGCTGAGGGGACACCAGACGAAACAAAGAAATAAAAATCTTCAGCTGGTGGAAGACAGCAAGAGATGGAGATAGGTGAGTCTCTCTCATCAAACTGTAGGATTACTTTTTATTTGTTTTTTAAATCAAAACCCACAACATTTATGTGATTTGCGACTGTTTTAACTGTCTGTTTCAACTATTGCCAGCTGAGAGGAGCAGCAACCGATCAAAAATGGGGGGAATGGAACTTATGCAGGCTGTGTGAGAATGTGAATATAGACACAGACAACCTCTAATTGTGCTGTGTTGCACTTTCAGGAAGGAACAAGGTGAAACAACCTGTGGAACATTGTCTAACAGGTTGCTAAACAAATAGCTCATTTAAAAATGGCTCTGTTAGCTACTGTCAAACACAACATGAGCCAAGGGAGGTGTTTGAGCATCCCAAGAGGCTGGAGCATTAGACACTGTCCAATTTCTAAAAAAATCCTTATTATTAAACAGTGGTCCTCAATTATTAGGGTCGCGAACCTCCAGGTACTAGCTGGAGATCTCCTGCTAATACAACTGATCTCCAGCAGAGATAGATCAGTTCACCTGGAGAAAATGGCCACTTTGGCAATTGGACTCTGTGGCATTGAAGTCCCTCCCCTCCCTAAACCCCACCCTCCCAAGGCTCCACCCCAAAAACCTCCCACCAGTGGCAAAGAGGGACCTGGCAACCCTAACAATTATACCTGGTTTACTGACTCAGATCTGATCAAAGTCACATAAGTTGTATCATTGCCAGCTCCAGCACCCGTTTTCTCATTTCTTGTTAAGTCATTCGCATACTACAACTATGCTGTGCATGAGAAAGGAAAAGTCGCATTGTGAGTTCAAGCTTAGGTTATCATCTTCTTTTCCTAGTGCTTTTAAAATATTTGTAGGAGATTTGCAAGGTAAGAGAAAAATATGAACACAGAAAACAAATAGTTAAGACCAAGTGCCTGTCACATAACATTAATGCTTGTGCATCGGAAACTAAATTTACAACAAGGAAAATAATTAATCAACAATTCCAATTAGCTAGTGACACTATCTGTCCTAAAAAAAATCCCCTTTCAATTTTGGTGGAACCATGTCAAGCCTTTCATTAATATGGAACAAGAATGTTGACCAGATGCTTTTAACGGCTGCCTGATATACAGAAATGGAACAAGGGTAACTTTTCTGACATGAAAGTGTGGCCACCCTGATTCTGTTTGTCTGTGCAATAGAGATAAACCAATATATCCTGTACATGTCTGCTTCTCAGGCAAAAGGCAGAAAAGCAATTGGTCAAGTTCCATTTTAAAAAATCCCATATTTTGCAGTATTGGGAAAACAGCTTATAACATCACGTATACTAACACCAGCACAAGAGGATAATAGATTGCATGCAACCGCTCCACTCTGCAAAATATGAAGCCTCCCTCCAGCCTTAGGAGGCTTCCTCTGATAAAACAGCCACTTGTCAGGTTCTGGTAGGGTTGCCAACCTCCAGGTACTAGCTGGAGATCTCCTGCTATTAGAACTGATCTCCAGCCAATAGAGATCAGTTCACCTGGAGAAAATGGCCGCTTTGGCAATTGGACTCTATGGCATTTAAGTCCCCACCCTACCCAAACCCCACCCTCCTCGGACTCCACCCCAAAATCTCCAGGTATTTCCCAGCTCAGAGCTGGCAACCCAAGGGTCTGGGGAGTGCTAACTGGCTAGCAGCAGCTGAGAAAAAACTGGCTGAGTTTTTTTATCCTTTGCCCACAGGTACTTGAGGCCTAGGTGTAGCTAGGGTTGCCAGGTCCCTCTTCGCCATCAGCAGCAGATTTTTAGGGCAAAGCCTGAGGAGGGCAGGGTTTGGGGAGGGGCTTCAATGCCATAGAGTCCAATTGCCAAAGCAGCCATTTTCTCCAGGTGAACTGATTTTTGTCGGCTAGAGATCAGTTGTAATAGTGGGAGATTCCCAGCTACTATCAGGAGGTTTGCATTGCAACCCTAGGTGTAGCTATGAGCATGATCCTGAGGGTTGGAGCCTAAAGCTGGCAGGAAGATCTTCTTGCAGATGCCGGGGTTGGGGTGGGTGGGGTAGGAGGACATGCTCTGTATTTAGAAGCTTTCTCCCACCTTAGGGTTGCCAACCTCCAGGTACTAGCTGGAGATCTCCTGCTATTACAACTGATCTCCAGCCGATAGAGATACGGGCACCTGGAGAAAATGGCAGCCTTGGCAGTTGGACTCTATAGCATTGAAGTCTCTCCCCTCCCCAAACCATGCCCTCCTCAGGATCAGCCCCAAAAATCTCCAGGTATTTTCCAACCTGGAGCTGCCAACCCTATCCCACCTTCTCCTGTTTTTTCTGTTTCTATTCTATTGTATTTTTTTATTGTAAGTCACTTTGGATCTTCATTGGATAGAAAAGTGGGGTATGAACAAGTTTGCCTGGCCAAGCCTAGAAATCAGTGGGAGACTGGAGGGTAGGGCATGGGAGGTGGTGACCATTGGTTGAAGGTATGGCAACCCTTCTCCTGCCTCTTCAACAACCACCTGGTAAATAGAAATTCAACACCACAACTTTCAGGATCACAACCTTGTTAACTTCATACTCATTTCAGGATTACAACCATACCTGGCACAGTTCTACATGCTTGCATCAATCTTATTGACTTGCATGGAAATGAGATTCTTCCCATTGCCATTAAACATAGTCCAAATAATTGTTACAGCACAATGAGCAGAAAGAAATCCCAACAAACAGTTAACCATTACATAGCTGTAAATGATTATTCTCTATGGTATGAGATCAGACCATGCCCAGTTGGTGCTTTTTTAAGCCCAGTAGATGGTTGTGTTGTCTATTTAGGGTTGCCAGGTCCCTCTTTGCCATTGGCAGGAGATTTTGGGGCAGAGCCTGAGGAGGGTGGGGTTTGGGGAGGGGCTTCCATCCCATAGAGTCCAATTGCCAAAGTGGCCATTTTCTCCAGGTGAACTGATCTCTATCGGCTGGAGATCAGTTGTAATAGCAGGAGATCTTCTGCTATTACCTGGAGGTTGGTAACCCTATGTCTATTTGTAAAGTCCATTTCACTTTCTTCTCCAGTCAGTCTGTATTAGTGAGGGAGGACAAGAAGAAATGCTGAATTTTATAAAATTGGCCTACATCCTTCCTCTTAACTGCCCTGTCTGGACAAGTGAACTTTATATCACTTTATTGGAAATTTATTTTATTTGCACGGTTATAAGTTTTATTCTTTCATTACTCTTTGTGCCTATTGAATAGTCATGGTTTGGACTTGGTATTTAATAAAATGAAACCAACTTAGTGATGATAGCATGACACCTGCCCCACACCATGATGAGGCCATTGCTTTAACAGCTTCAGGTTAAGACAGAAAAAAATGCATCCTACCTTACATCTTCCTTAAACATTTTTCCTACCCTTTCTCCAAACGCTTAGGGCAGCAAATATGGTTCTTTCCCTATATTGCCCTCGCAAGAGTCCTACAAGGTTGGTTAGACTGAAGGTGAATTATTGTCCTTTATCTTTCCTTGTCAATGAAATAAAGGTAAAGCAACATATGGCATTTTTAGGGTAAACAGATTCCAACTAGGAACCAGTACCCCCAAATAGCACATGGCTTCATGTGAAGTCTGTTCATATATGCAATAGGGCTAAGTGAATGGTCTCTATTTTGTTTCTTTTCATATTCAGCGGTTTGTGGTTTGTGTTGCCTGCTTTTCACTAACCGTTTGATAGATTGGTTTGCACTGGGTATGCATGTGGTATCCTTTTCATGCACAATTTATATGGTTATTTACACATATGATGTACATCAGCGGCTCTAAAGCTTTTTGAGGTGGGACGTAACTCCATGCTATTTTTCGACTCCAGCATAAAAAAGGAACCTTACCTCAGTTAACACTAAACAAGTTTAAATATATAACATTATAGACATTATGTAGAATCAAGCCAAAATTTGTCATAATGTCTGCCAAAATCTCTCCCACCTAATCCCATTCCTCTTAAGAGCATCAGAACATGGGAGGGCAACACAACCCACTTTTGGGTCCCAACTAGGGTTGCCAACTTCCAGGTACTAGCTGGAGATCTCCTGCTATTTCAACGGATCTCCAGCCGATAGAGAGCAGTTCGCCTGGAGAAAATTGCCGCTTTGGCAATTGGACTCTATGGCATCAAAGTCCCTCCCCTCCCCAAACCCCACCCTCCTCAGGCTCCACCTCAAAAACCTCCTGCCGGTGACGAAGAGGGACCTGGCAACCCTAGTCCCAACCCACAGTCTGAGAACTACTGGTGGACTTTAGAAGAAGAAGAGTTGGGTTTTTTAGGCTGACTTTCTCTACCACTTAAGAAAGAATCAAACTGGTTTACAATCACCTTCCCCTCTCCTCCCTATAACACATACCCTGTGAGGTAGGTGGGGCTGAGAGAGCTCTAAGAGAGCTGTGACTAGCCCAAGGTCACCCAGCTGGCTTCATGTGTAGGAGTTGGGAAACCAACCTGGTTCACCAGATTAGCATCTGCCACGCATGTGTAGGAGTGGAGAATCAAACCCGGTTCTCCAAATTAGAGTCCACCACTCCAAACCACCACTCTTAACTGCTCCACCACACTGGCTCTTTATTTGTACATATAATGTTGATTTATTGTTGCACAAATAGCTAAAACACACTTATTTATTTACTTCATTTACGTCCCACCTTTCTCCCCAACAGGAACCCAAAGCAGCTTCCATCCTTCTCAATTTTATCCTTACAACAACCCTGGAAGGTTGGTTAGGCTGAGAGTGTGTGACTGGCCCAAGGTCACCCATCAAGCTTTCATGGTAGAGTGGGGATTTGAACCTAGATCTCCCAGATCCTAGTCCAGCACTCTAACCTCTACACTCTGCTGGCTTTAAATAAGCATGGCTTAGGGAGGAAACATGTAAAGCAACAGGAAAATGGCACAAAATAAAGAATAATTTGTTCAATTTGCACAGGGTGGAGGAAGGTGAAATCAAAATGAGGGTTTTCCATTTGAAATAGCAGGAATGAGAAAGGCAAATCATCCCTATCATGTTAGCAATGTTACCAAATTTGGGGAACATTCCAGTTCAAAAGTGCCAGTTTCCAGTACAGGGTCTCCACATATGGCATACACTTTAAGTCTTCTTCTTTTTCCTGCCTGCCAAAACAAAATTTGGTTGACTTAGTATAATAAAAATTGACTCCTGAACAACATATAAATGCTTTCAAGAAAGAAGCAAACAGATTGGAAACTCCCGCAATGAAAATGGGTGAAAGAACAAGGCTCAGAATAATAACATATGAAAACAAATGAAACATAAAGGGGGTTATTTATACACCCCTAATGCTTTTCAAGTAGAACTTGTCCACACAAGATCCAGTTACCAAGTGTACAGAAATTAAGCAGACAGCAGGTGAACCAGCCTGTACTTGTCCCATGGCTAACAAGATAGTTCTGAGTATGGAAATGTCAT
This sequence comes from Euleptes europaea, assembly GCF_029931775.1. Taxonomy (NCBI): domain Eukaryota; kingdom Metazoa; phylum Chordata; class Lepidosauria; order Squamata; family Sphaerodactylidae; genus Euleptes; species Euleptes europaea. The sequence continues at coordinate 29,184,836 of NC_079317.1, forward strand.
GAAGGAGTGAATGATGGGCATCTCAGGCTGGAGAGCAAGAGGACTCCAACATGCCAGGATCAGACCTCTGGTAGGATTAAAAGCAACTGAAGGGAGGTGAGAATTTCAAGAGTCAAGCAAGTGGCAGTTGAGGAAGGATTGTGTGTTGCTTTTTCTCCCACCCTGTCTGTGGTTTTATCACCCTCCCCGCAAGACCTTTTTGCAAGGGAGAACTTCTGTTGCAAACTTCACACGGCACTCATGTGTAGGAGGTCATGACACATGGGTGCAACATGAAGTTTAGTATTTTTTTTTTCATCATTTGAATATATATATTTGAATACAGGTCTTATGTCACTAATTCGTAGGATGGTTTCCTGTGCATTAGCTGAACAAAGACCACAGTCATATATAGGTTCCTTAATGCTGCTTCATTGTGTGAGTTTATGGAGGGGCTTGTTTGGGGAAAGGGGAGATGGCTTCTGAGATCTTCTGCTGCTCCCCTGGCAGCTTACCATAGGCTTGGTGTAGTGGTTGAAAGTGGTGGACTCTAATCTGGAGAACCAGATTTGATTCCCCACTTTTCCACATGAGTGGCGGACTCTAATCTGGTGATCAGGGTTGGTTTCCCCACTCCTACACATGAAGCCAGCTGGGTGATCTTGGGCTAGTCACAGTTCTCTCTGAACTCTCTCAGCCCCACCTACCTCACAAAGTGTCTGTTGTGGGGAGGGAAAGAGGAGATTGTAAACCAGTTCGATTCTCCTTAAAAGGTAGAGAAAATTGGCATATAAAAACCAACTCTTCTTCTTTTTCTCTCTTTGCATCAAGACTGTCAAAGTCTGTTACATAAATATACCTATATCCATTAAATAAGCATCTTGTAGGCAGTGAAAGGAGAGGAAGGATGGGGAGAAAACAGTCAGAAACCTTGTTTGGATTTGTTGTGCCTGTGAGGGAACAGATCAGTTTTGGCAGTGCAGCTCAAGAGCAGAGAATTTTGTGAGCATCCCTAGAATATGTGACAAGGACCAGAGGAGGCAGAGCACAGCAGATGCTGCAGCTGCATCCTCTTTCCCAGCTGTAGGCCTGTAAAAAAATTAAAAAGACAGGACAATTCTCAAGGTTTTGACCTGGCAGGCCTATTTCTATTGCTGCACTGGCAGGCTTCCCCCTTTCTCCAGCTACTGTGCATGTTCATGGCTGCTCTGTCCTGGCTTCTCTTCCACCCTTGTCAGAGAGATCTCTGTTCTGTCAAGGAGTAGGCAGTTTGCCACAGCAGTAGTTTACAGTCGACAGGGTGATTTCACGCAATACTCAAGACAATCACCATTCACAAATTGTGTCCCTGGCTACAGAAGAAAGCAGAAATGCTGGAAAGTGTCAGTTTGCACAATGACAACGTGCTAATTTTTTTTAAAAAAAGAAAACCATGTGAAGGGAACATATTGTTATCACTGTGTTTTTAACATTTTTCTTTGGAATGTATGTCTGCTTGGAAGCCGTGGTGTAATGCCAAATGTTGTGCAGATTTCAAAGATATGGAAGTAAATAAAGTGCAATAGTGTCATCATTGGCCTATGTTTTCATCAAGTAGGTACACACAGGGCAAAAACACATGGTTGATTTAGCCTCCTTTATTCCCTGTTTCAGCCAGGATTCAGCCAAGATCGAACGCACTTTGAGTGAAAACGCATGCATTCGGTCCTGGCTGAATCCTGGCTGAAACAAGAATAAAGGAGGCTAACATGACCATGCGTTTTTGCTCACAGAGTGTAGGATAAGGGAAACTCTGCATGTTTTGGACACTGTGATATGCTTGCCTTAGGAACTGAGTAAAGGTGTTCTTGCTCTTTTTTTGTCATGCTAGAGAGCTAGGGCTTCCAGGTCTCCCAGACTGGCAGGAAACTTCTCACCTGAAGCTGTCTTCCCTCTCTGCCACTTTGTGAGCCAGTGGGAGGGAAATGGGAGAAATTGGAGGCATGATGGTGACATCACTTCCTGCCAAACCTGGAAGTGATGTCACTATGTTACACCATAGAGTTTTGAATGCTAGAGAGTTGCCCATACACAATGACATCACCTCCAGGTTGCAACAGAAGTTACCTCACAGGCTCACTGAAGAGGGCCCCCCCCCCCCACACACACACACTGGAAAGTCTCCCGTTAGCTGCCAGTCTTGGGCTCACTGGTAAGAATACACCAATACTATAAAGTTGATTAAGCAAGGCAATAGTACTTGACTCTGATATAATAACACAAATTCAAAATAGCTAAAATACACAATTTACTTAACATGACAACAACCAACATAAACAGTGAAAAGTGCAAAAACATCAATAATATAATACATAAACAAACAGGAAAGACTCAACACAAGATCCAAAATGAGATGCTGAATAACTGTAAGTGTTTTTTGAAAGTATTTCTTTCTACTATGTCATAGAGTCCTTTTGGACTGATATTGATGTTATGATACAATATTGTGATTACCTGGAGATACCTGTAACAAGAAGAAATAAGGAACATGTTAAGTAAATTGTGCATTTAAGCTATTTTGAATTTGTGTTATTTATATCAGAGCCAAGTACCACTGCCTTGCCAGTCTTGGGCTGGCACCCTCTCATTGTTTGTAAGTAATTTCAGAGTTTCCTTCAGTTTTGCTCACTTCCTTCCAATAGCTTTCTCCCAGCATTGCTTCCAAAGGAGCAGCACATCTGTCTATCCACCATGAGGGAAGGCAGGCAAATCCAGACATGCTTGGCTGACATCCACAATGGCCAGCCTTCAGGGACACTTGTAGCAACCAGTATTGAGATAGGATTATTAGATGGAAATGGAAATTACCTCACAACTTTTATTCATATATGATATGTGTTGCAATCTATTCTACCATGTCTACCTCTCACTCAAAATCTAGGACATACCAATGGAAAATGAGCAAAATGGATATGCATACATTTCATATTGATAGGCACAAGAGATGGAAATACACCAAATGGATAACTAAGATCAGAAATGCATTATCTAAATAGAATTTCTATTGGAGAAGAATTTGGAAGCATCTGTAATGTTATATTCTCCTATATCTGCAGGAATGTACAAATGCTCTTTAGAGAGCCAGCATGGTGTATTGGCTAAGAGCGGTGGACTCTAATCTGGAAAACCGGGTTTGATTCCCCACTCCTCCAAATGAGTGCCACACTCTAATCTGGTGAACAGGGTTGGTTTCCCCACTCCTACTCATGAAGCCAATTGAGTTCCTTTGGACTAGTCACAGTTCTCTTCTAACTCTCTCAGTCTCACCTACCTCACAAGGTGTCTGTTGTGGGTAGAGGAAGGGAAGGAGATTGTAAGAAGGTTTATTCTTGAAAGGTAGAGAAAATTGGTGTATAAAAACCAACTCTTCTTCTTCTTCACAGTTGCCAACCTAATTTTGCCTAAAAATAAAATTTAAGGAGGATTTGAAGCTTCCATCTTGACTGATATATCTCAGGAACTTCAGGAGAAAATAAACAAACCATTAATAAAGTGAGCGAAATTTCAGTCTTTCTCTCCCCCCCCCCCCAATTATAACTATATTTTATGCAACATATAATTTGAAGCCAATGTTGAGTATCCTCTTCAGGCAAAATATCTGAAAAATTCTGAGGGAGAACAAAAAGAGTTTCAATAAGATGAGTGGTGTTTTTTAAAGGTTTTTTTTTGTACATTCCTTGCACTGTTAAACCAGTCAATCAATAAATCAATAACCAATCTCTTTAGAGATTCTTTGCCCAGCAACATAAGTTTTACTCACCCAATCAGCCCAAGATAATTTCATTCCTTAGGGCAAATACCTACACATTTCCTGTTCAGACCAAAGAAGAAAGTATATGATATACTTAATAACAGAAATTCTAACTTGAAGGGAAAGGCACTGAATGAAGAAGGGAGTTCAACATGTGATGTTTTAATAGAAGTTCCCAACTCCAGCATGGTATAGTGGTTAAGAGCAGTGGACTCTAATTTGGAGAATTGGGTTCAATTCCCCACTCCTCCACTTGCAGTCTGTTGAGTGACCATGGGCTAGTCACAGTTCTCTCAGAACTCTCTCAGCCCCACCTACCTCCCAAGGTGACTGCTGTAGGGAGGGGATGAGTAGGCTGCTTTGAGACTTAAAGGTAGAGAAAAGCAGGGTATAAAAACCAACTCTTCTTCTTCTTCTTCTTCTATCATGTATCACGCTGGATGCATTTTTAACCGAATCTGCTTTCCAAATAGTCTATCCAGATCCACTTCTGCTACAGGCTGTTTTGCCATCTGCCCTATTAAAGCATCCCTATTAAATGTGCCTAGGGTCTAATCTTCTGTAATTGATTACAAATTGTGCACAGCACATGGTCTGAAATAGAATTAGAGGAAATAATTCCAAACAGTAAGCTTGCAAATTTATTATGCGGAACATAGCCAGGCCTCGTAACCTTCATGTGTGTTGGACACATAGCCAGATAGAGCAGGCACTGAGAATAAAGCTCAAAGGTTAAATGTTAACATTTGCCTCACTACAGGCTACGGAGGTTTTAATATTAAGGCAGTTCAACTGAGCCATTTCACTCGACGGACCATAATTCTCCTACCTGAGGGAATTAGATGCCCTCAGAGATCCTACCCAAGCACCTTATCTGATAAAAGATTCCTGATTTGCTTCATTCCCTCAGTCTGGGCAACTTGTTGCTGAGGGAGGCCACGGTTCTGCCAGTTTATGGACTACGTTTCTGTCTGCCTGTCTACACTGAGTACTTGATCCTGAGTACTTGACAATCAGTGCAAAAAATCTGACCACCCCCGCTTTGCCCCTATTTGCCTCAGCAACCTGGTATGCCATGAGGGCATATGGGACCAAAGCTGCTGGGAAAAGCAGGGCAATGCTATGCCAAGGTGAACCAAAGATTCCAGGGCTCTGGACTCCATGTTGGTGACCTGTGCAATCTTTGGGAGCTGTCAGGCAGAGATGGGCAGTTTGCATTCCTCTGAACTTGAGGTGGAAAAGCTGGAAACAATAGATGGTAAATGAGCCTCCCTCACATTCTTAATGAAGCTCTCCCAGCGGACACCTGGAACTGATAGCCAGAATCTTAATTCCATCAGTAATCAGGGTCCATTAATAGAGCTCTGACCCTCTTAGCATATCTGAATCAACCTCTAGCCTCGTCTAGCATGCAGAATAGATTAAGCCAAGACACCTCCTGTCCACTTTCTCCCTTCCTGGGAAAACCTCCTAAACATCACACATCTGAAAATCTACACGAAATAATATACCGGTACTTAATCAGGCAAACTAAGGTATTCTTCTGTGCTGCCATTGCCTCATGCCCTTTCATGCTTTACTATCTCAGCCACCGGAGAAGTAATTAAACTTTTGTCCCTGTCAAAGTACATTGTTTTTGCCAGTTACATCATGCAGTCTCAGGGCTCATTTTTACTATAAATAGTGGTCTTTTTGCCACTCAAACATGTGCGTTTTTTCTTGGATCTGAGACACCTATTCCTTACTTGCATATAAGGTCCTTTCATTTCTGAGAGACACTGGTCTGTTTCTCTGTTGCTCAGCGCTGCTATCATTTGGACATCATATTTCTTCAGGATTAATAAATATTTCCCTGAACCCCTCATATCCTTGTGTCCGCCCCCTCTTCCCTTTTATTTCTTAGGCTCTTGGGTGTATAGGGTGTGTGATTTTGTTGCTGTGTGAAAACTATTTTCAATAAAAGCCATAATACTTATAAACAATGCTTGTTTACTTAAGAGTTTTCCAAGAAGGCTTATCTCCGTAAAAGCCGGTAAAAAGATCCTGTACCCCTCCCTTTAGCTAAACTTAGTCTCCGGAATGCTAATTCCCCCATATGAAAATGGAGACGGCCTACTGGGGCAACACCACCACCCCAAAATTTGTACATGAATAGATCATACATAGATAGGGTTGTGTATTTCAATAAACCAGAACTGAAAATAAACTCTAAATTAGCCATTTCGGTATATTTCAGGTTTAGTGTTAACCTGAGGATAAAGCCAAAGCCAAATAGGCAATTCCCCAAAAAGCCAAATAGATATTCGGCTTTGTGAGTTTGACTATTTGCCTTTGCTCAGAGGCATGGCTCTGTGCTTTCTTCCCTTTTTCTTTCTTTCTTTTTTTTTTTTTTTACTGGTTTTCTTAGGGCCCCATAGCTGGGGCACTTTTGAGGTTAAAAGACAGGGCTCACCCAGTCCCGTCCAGAGGAATATACCCTCCAACTAAAGAGTCAGCTTCAACAGCCACCCCCCAGGTTTCTGAAAGAGTTTTCTTCATCCACGTGGATGAGTGATCTCCTTCAAACAGCCCCCGTGGTCATGACTTCAGTTGGCTCCGATATCACCACCCCTCCCCATGAAAACCTGATTTCCAAAAGAAGGTTGCCCTCAGTAGAGGCTTTGTTCCCCTGCACGGTGACCATATCTTGGAATCAGATTTTTCATGACCACAATAAAGGACTGCTCACAGGATGTCATTTGCCACCAAAAGGAATGTTTTCCATGCCTTATTTCTCTTGCATTTAAGCCTTTTTCCTCCGTTTGGAAGCTCATTTGCATGGACATCATGCAAAGCGACCCAGACTTGAAGGCAGAGCCCAGACTTTGAGGTGCCAGCCTGGAATCGCCTCTTTCCACCAGTCCTAGGCAACGCTGAACTTTTGAACCTGATGGACAGCCCAGCTCGCAATTTAAATGCCTGTAGGATGGGGGTGACCCCTTTGAGGGCCCATACAATTAGACTTTAGTGACCATCTAAGGAGGGTCCCTTGCAGCCACGCTGCAAATTTGGGGACTCTACCTTCCAAAATCCCCCCCAAGGAGCTTTGAAAAAAATACCCATTGACTTTAATGGGCCTAATTTTTCAGGAAACCCGAAAATAAGCCGAATACCCATATTAACTGGTATGGGTATTCCGCTTATTTCAGGTTTACTGGAAAAAAATGGACTAAAAAAACCCAAACCCAAAATTTACTGATTTTTTTTTTTTCCCACCCCTATACATAGATAATAACAAGAAATATTTATCAGCAGTTGAATATATTCAATATAAGAGCAAATGTATGGCTTTTGTGCAGAATGCCAAACAGGGGAAGTTTTCTGCAGCTTTCAGATTAGATCCTTTGGTTGATATGCATATCTCCTTTTCTATGTTGGTCATGTAGAAATATGGCAAATAAGCAATCACATAGTAAAATGCATTGCAATTTGTTTTGGTGTGTTTTACCAATGTGCAGGAACTTGTATGTTCCACCTGCAGTTGGCTGGTACAGGCAGAAAAGCACTAGGATTACAGCTAGGCAGCCAAGAATGAGCTAAGCTGGAAATGTCTATTGAAGCAGGAGCAGAGCCTAAAGATCACAGTAAGAAGCTCTTGCTCCTCAGAGATGTCCAGGATGAAACATAAGCTGGTTTTTAGGGCACTGGATAGCCCAGGCTAGCCCAGCCTCATCAGATCTTGGAAGCTAAGCAGGGTCAAACCTGATTAGTACTTGAATGGTAGATAGTCTCTAGACCTCCAAGGAAGTCTAGAGATGCTATGCGAGGCATGCAATGGCAAACCACCCCTGCTTTGAAAACCCAATGGGGTTTCCATAAGTGGGCTGCAACTTGATAGCAAAAGGAGGGGGGAATTCAACCAGCAATTGATAGAGCTCAGCTGAGGAATTATAAAGACACATGAGAGCTCCATCCCATAGCCTAATCCTGCCAAGGTATAGAATGTTGTGCTTTCCTCCTGACTGACATGAAGCACAGAAGGCCTCCAGCTGTCAGGCATGTGCTCTCTCATCTTTTCTGGGCTTTGGCTCGGGCCTTTTGCCTTTCTTATTCATGGGGGCCCAGGGGATACTGTGGGGATGCTGGAGCTTAGGGGACTTCTGATCTGCTTGTCCCATGGAATCAAGAAAGGAAGCCTACTGTTGTGGAGAAGGCTATGGTTTTCCCCGGAACATCCAGGGTGCATGGGGCTTTGGACATATTCCAGACTTACAACAAATCTCCAGACTATAAAGATCAGTTCCCCTGGAGAAAACAGCTGCTTTGGAGGATGGACTCTAAGGCATTATACCCTGCTGAGGTCCCTTATATGTGCCACTGCATCAAGGCTCTCTTTTGTGCATCTTAAAGTGAATGTGTGAATCAATAAGAGAGGAACGAAGAGTGTAAATGAATGGAAAATGGAAGCAAATTCTGTTTATTCAACTCAGAAAATAATTTTAGACATTCTGCCACTTAAACTAGGATTTCGGAGGACAGAAATACAACTTGTAGAGAAATTCCAGAACCATAAAGGAATGGGATGGGAAAAAATCCAAGGACCCCTAGTGGCTGTCCCAAGGCAATAAGGAAATGAATCACTTACTGTATAGGGATTTTTTGAATATAAAATAAAAAAGAACAATTAAAATGCAAAAGAAGTGAACAAAAAATAAACCAGAACAGCAATCCACTTCGATTTTCACCTCATAATAACCCAGTGAAGCAGGGTGAACAGAGATGGACCCAAGATTGCCCAATCATTCCACATAATGAGCAAAACAATAAAAAAAGATTAGAACTGTAGTAGAATGGAACAATTGATGAGGACACCTTTATAATGGAATAGGATTATAGGCTCAGACAATGGTTCTTGTTATTATCACCTTCCATTTATTGCATTGTCTTCTATTTTATGATACATTCTCTGTATTGCTTATCGTTTACCTTTTCAATGATCTCCAATTCTGTAATGCCTAGTCTTTGAATCATAGAATCATAGAGCTGGAAGGGGCTATATAGGCTAACTAGTTCAACCCCCTTCTCAATGCAGGATCAGCCTAGAACATCCAGCCGCTGCCTGAAGACCACCAAAGAGGAGGAGTTCGCCTCCTCCCTAGGCAGCTGATTCCACTGCTGAACTATTCTTACTGTAAAAAAAAAAAAATCCCTAATGTCCAACTGATACCATTCCACCCAAAATCTATACCCATTATTGCAAGTCCAACCTCTGCTACCAGCAGGAACAGCTCCCTGCCCTTCTCTAAGTGACAGCCTTTCAAATACTTAAAGAGAGCAATCATGTCTCTCCTTAACCTCCTCTTCTTCAGATTGAACATTCTCAAGTCCCTCAGCCTTTCCTCGTAGGGCTTGGTCTCCAGGAGCTTGAACATGCTCGTCAATCTTTTCTACACCCTCTCCATTCTGTCTACATCTATTTTGAAGTGAAGCCTCCAGAACTGTAAACAGTACTCCAGGTGTGTTATGACCAATGCAGCATACAGTGGGACTATGACATATTGTGATTTGGATGTTATGTCCCTGTTGATACACCCTAAGACAGCATTAGCATTTTTGTTGCTGCATCACACTGACTACTCATCTTACAGTTCACCCGTACCCCTAGATCTTGTCCACACATACTGCTACCCAGAAGTGTATCCCCATCCGGTATGTGTGCTTCCCATTTTTGTTACCAAATCCTACTGCATTGTTCCTTGGTTGTCTGATTGAGCTGCTTTATCCTGTAATTTGCCTTGAGTCTCAGCAAGAAAGGCAGATTATAAATAAAAATGAGAAAGAGAGAGAAGTGGAAACTTTAATCCTCCTCCCCTTACCATTTTCTTATTGGAAAAAGGCCCTTACTCCTGCCTCAAGCTGTTACTCCTACTAGAGAAAATATATAAGTACCCATATTTTTTTCCTGCAGAGAATGTAAAAGCAGCTCAAGGCTGCTTTTTTCCCAGCAAGAAATTGACAGAAGAGGAAGGAATTTCAGTTTTTCTTCCTCTCTTTTCCCACTTTGTTCGCTTCCTTGAAAAAAGCATTTGCAGAGGCTTCATTTGCAAAAGGGAAAAATATAATTCAGAAACTCAGGAGAAATCATTATATGTAGTTGAGCCCTAAGAATGAATGGGTTGCATTCGAAGCCTAAAATATGTTCATTGTGAATGTTTAGACAAACTCCTGTCCATCCTGTTAAGAAATTAGAAAATTAGAAAGCCTCTGCTGTCTACACAGTACTTCTGTTCTGGAGTCAAACAAAGCATTTTCATGTTGGGCATTTCGAAGTGATGAATTCAGACAGCAATAGCATTGGGCTGAAAATACTACAGCACAATAATAATGCCCTGGACTGCTTCCTCAGGGAGAGTACCTTCCACTGGTCTATGTCACCTATATCTGACTACCTTTCCCCAGTCAAAGATATGTATGTGGATGTGACTGCAATCTATCTCAGTCCCTTCTCTGTTGTATCATCTGATTCTCCAAGGGCCTGCCATGCAAATAACCTGTATTTCCAAGATTAGGTTTTCAGTACCTCCTAATTTAATGTGGATTACTCGTAATTGTGTGCTAAATGAATCATATAAAGGTTGATGTTTATGTATTAGCACCCTTGAGAAACATGGTGGAGTACAGAATAGTATAAGCCAAAAAGACAGATATTTGCCCTGTGACATTTAATATCTACATTTCAACCAGGCATGCCAAGAGGGGTGAATCAAGGGAAAACAGCAGGAAGAGAGAAGGCTGTTACAAAATGACAAAGACAGGCATGAGAGCACTTAGAAGCTTTTGAAATAAGAGTCCAGTGATTCTGATACAATAACTTTAGATATTTTTATCTAAGCAATTTTTTTATATCTGTCTGATGCCAGGGAGGGGTGTGTGTGTGGCTACCTTGTAACCTGAATGTGAATTCCTCACGGGCATCTGGATGGGCCGTGTTTATATCTTTATGACAACATTCTTGATTTATAATTATAAAATGAAGTATTGCTATTGGAAACAGAGCGCTTTTGGTCTACTTCAAGGCAATTCTGATCGTCTCAGTTGACTCCTCAATATTTAGTTGACTCCCCACACTTGCATATGGGCCCTCTCTTTGCTTCCAGAAATGCTGGCCATTTTCTTCCTCAGTGCTGCTTTTGTGGACATCCCCCTCAGGACTGTTAATTGTCACCCTTTCCTAAATGCTATCCAACCTCCTCCCTTTTCTCTAGTTAGCTCTTGTGTACTTTATCTATGTATGTTCATTGTCTGAAATCTATTTAGTTTATTTTAATAAAACCCATTTCAGTTCCAACAACTGCCTGCTCATTTGAGAATTCTTACCCGGGACAATCCTTGTATATGCAGGTTATCGATCCTCTCTGTCTCCAGCTAATTCCCCCCAACTTAAGTGGAGACTGTCTACTCCAAGTAACAATACCTTTCCCAAATGTAGCACATGCTCATATCTTGGGAAAGTCTCCTTTTTCTTCCTGATGTATTCTATCTCTATCAACCACAGAACTAATTTACACTCAATGTTCAACAGTTCAATGAAGATTGGATAAATGGTGCAGACTGCAGCAAGCTGGCTAGTAATAACATGTCTCAGCCTAGCACACAGTTAACTGTGATATGCAATGTGCAAGACTGTAATTGTGCAGTAGAAGCTTAACGTTAGTGTGGCACAAATGATTTGTACCAACTTGACAAACAACATACTACAACTGGGACATCAAATCCTATCATGTGTGCTAATCTGGGAATTCCATTTAGCTCATGACAGAAATAGAAGTGTATATATATATATATATATATATATATATATATATATATATATATATATATATATATATATATATATATATATATATATATTCTTTTGCTGTAATTGGTATCAGTGGAAATTGAGCTTTCTAAAAAAAAAAGAGAGAGATTCATGCCTGGACCCATCTCAACTCACAATGAACAGTAGAATGTAGAGACAAAAAGGGAGGGAGGAGACAGAGGGAGGGAAGATGATGAAAGATGATCAGATAAAAGAATGGAGTGTCTAGCTGAGATGCCCTCATAGATGATATAACAATCTGAGCTCAGCCGTCAAACATTTTGCTTACTGGGACTTTCTGAGGGACACAGTTTTGGTAACAAGCACTTGCGGCCCAGGTGAGTTAGCAAAACATTCACAATAGGAAATCTCACATGATATTATGTCATTTCAAGAAGTATGTCTTCATGGGCTGGGATGAGACTTCCAAGCTGTACTGAAAGTGGCTGTTACTTACTAAGCATTTTATGGGCACATGGCCTGAGGACATGGAGTACATGGACTTCCAGACTTGCAGTTCTACTGCCATCTGGATCCTTTGAATATTGCATTGTACAACTGAAGATTTAGTCCAGTTTTTTAAGTTTGGCAAGGATGCACTGGTACCAGTGTTCCTATATAGGCTTGCCAGCAGGTCTGGAGAAAAAATGTCTTGTTCCTTCAATACAGGCTTAATTAGTGAAAATGGACAGGTGAAGGTCTTCCTGGAAAGGAAGTACATAACATCACCTGGTAATAGGGTTGCCATATACCCACAGGGGATGGGAGATATCCCTCTCACACCACATGCTGGCAGCCAGCACTCCAGTGGCTGGTGGGAGAGGAAAAAAATAAATCACATTATTGGTGACAGCATGATGTCACTTGCAGGAAAAACCCATAAGTGATGCTGCACCTCTCTAGGAATCACAAGAAACTCTGTGTTTAAACCATAAAGTTTGGGTGATTCCTAGAGAGAACTGATGTCACTTCTGGGGACATCTTCCAGCTGTTGCTGACAGCAGCCCCCCATGTCCCTACCCCCAGTCTCGCTACCTGGTAGTAACTTCCTCTGAAACCTCTATTAAAAGAAATGGGCACATTTTTTTTTCTCCAGGCAGCTTGCAACCTTAGTTCCTAATATTGCACCATAAACCTCTACCTTCTACTTACAGTTCATTATTTGATGGTAACCCCTGCCCCTGCCGCTGCCGATAGTGTATGTGTAGGAAAATTCCACACAAACTGAACTCTAGATTATGTTGATTTTGTGCAGGCTGCATAGTTCACACTAGCCCTGAATCTGTGCATAGTATGGCTTGGTACCAATGACATGTGAGCAGACAGGAAAATGTTCTTCTCCAAGGAATCATGCAAGAGGTATAGCAGCACACGAAGCTTCAATATAATTAGTGATGGAATAATGTATGAATGGAGCAATGGAATGTAGGTGGTTTGCATTACTTCTTTTCTTTTGTTTTTGAAATTTCATCAGAAGAAATATTTTGAAATAAATGTTGTGCATGTGGACCAAACCTTCCTCCAAGGAGCCTTTCTCCAGCCTAAGGAGCCTTCCTCCAACTTCCATGGCCCTTTCACTACAGGATGGGCCACTTTAGTTGGAGGAAGCCCCTTAGGTTGGAAGAAGCTTCAGACATAGTTCAGTGGAGTGGTAGGTTAGGGGTAGGATCCACCCTAGTACGGGATGCAATTTTAGCATTTCTGCTTGTGCAAGGAAGTACAGCAGCACATGCAGAAATCTTCCAACCCAATGAGAAGGAACATGAGATTTTGGACTTTAAGGGTTTCTTGTCTCAGATCTCTAAAGCAAGTCCCATGAAGATGCATTCTGGGTTTCTGAAGAAGAGACATCCCTCTCTCACCTGTCTTCTTGTTAGGAGAGCAGTAGGACAGCAATGGCAATAGGCTCAGTTAATATACAGAAGCACTCCCAGACAGCTAAGTTCACAAGTCACCATAATGAAAACCCTGGTCACATCTTGGAGAGTTGCATGATATAATATGCAAGCTGTAGTGTATGCTCATATACTGATCCTTGCGTTCCTTCCCCCTCAAAAGAGCCACATCAATTAAATACATATGCATGAATGTATATTCCTTACCACACATAGGGGATTTCCTCAGATTGTTGGTTACATGAACCAGCCCTAAGAGAACCAATTAGCATGCTAACTTCTCAATCTCGGTGCCTGGTAATACCACAGAGCACTGTTGTTAATGCTTCATCTTTGGCTGCTTGTCATACAAAATGCTGTTCTGTTTGCTGAAGCTGAAATCCAGGCAGCCAGAAGACACAAGGTCTACAGAGCAGAATGCTCCCTCAGCAAAAAATAGGAAGTGACTCAGTGGGGGAAATTAAACAAAGACATGTCTGATGCTACGGAAGCAGATGGGTTGCTTCAGAACCATTAGGTGTGGCAGCTTGTGGTGCTCTCCGTCTGATTTTACAGCCAAGCAGCTACGGGGTATGGATTGTTACCAAATAAGGAAGCACATGCAAATAAACAACCATGGCATGCCACCTCCCTTCTCTCAATGGGGCCTAAATTCCAGGATGGGAGAGAGTTTGTTCAACAGCAAACACTCTCACTGTCTGCCAACAGTGTTTATTTAGCAGAAAGGGAAGGCAATTGGTTTCCTCATAGTATTCCAGACTGAACTACATGATGATGACATGTGCGTGTGTGTGTGTGAGAGAGAGAGCATTTTGTACTTTGGTCTGGAATACTATGAGGTAACCAATAATGTATATTATATTATATTGTTCTGCTGAAGGAGTTTCAACAACAGGAAATTGCCTTGAGTTCTGAAGAAGCAAAGCCAAAACAAGCTATTTTGAGGCTCTGAAGTAAACCTGGCTCTAAATGTCGTTCTCACCAACCACCAGACTCATAAGTAAGGATTGTGGGGCCCACCTCCTCTCTTGCGTTGGTCACCTTCTTCATTTTCTATGATAGCAAAGAGAAAAAGGGGGAAAGCACATGCTACAACCCTTGCTCTAGCTCACTGGCCACGAAATAGTGTGGGGGTCTCTGGCTTCTGCAGTCAGAACAAGAAAATCCAAAAGGTGAATGATTATAACTGTGCAGTATCAAACAAAGTATGGCTCATTCAACCATCTTATCAGTCTCGCTGGCTCTTTTCACATATTATGAGAAGTCCAATGGGGAGTTACGGTCAGTAAAGAGAGAGTTACAGTCAGTCCCAGATCCCCGATAAGTGTCCTTGTGTGATCCTTGTATGTGTTTGTAGATAAGTGGCTGTCATATTTCCATGCAACCTAACGTTTTGGCGATGCAAATCAAAATTGTGCCATTATCTGTTTTCTCACATTGCATTTTTTTCCTGTCCAATAGACACTTTTTTCTACATTATTTTGGTGCATAAATGCCATAATGTAAAAAGAAGGAAAAAAAGAGTTGCCAACATCAGTAATGACAATGGGCAGAATAGAAAGGCTCAGGATGACAACCTATGAAAACAAATTAAATAAAAAGCCACACTTCATAAAATCCTAGGGTGCCCCATGACATCATTTCCCGTTTTCACCAGAAGTGATGTTGGCACTCTGGCATGACGATAGCATGCCAGCCCCCACCCCTTAAATTTTCCTGGGGTTGCTGGGTGCGGCCTGGCAATGCTACCCCCTCCTCTATTTTATCATCACAGCAACAACCCAGCAAAGTAGGTTAGAGAGTCACTGGCCCAAATTCACACAGCAAGCTTCTGTGGCAGAGTGGAGATTTGTAAATGGGTCTCCCACACTCTAGAACAGGGGTGGGGAACGTCAGGCCCGGGGGCCATTTAAGGCCCGCAGACTCATTTGGTCTGGCACTTCGTGAGTCCTGGCAGATCTCTAGCTCATAAAGATCTAAGACTGGTGATCCCCCTCCCTGCGGACAGGAATAGCCTCTATTCAAGGCAGATGTGAGTTTGTTTCGCCAAGAAAAAGAACCTTTCCCCCCCCCTTGCAGAAGAGGCATTAGCTATGGAGCTGCTAGGACTGCCTAAGAAACTGTGTTAACCCTTTCACACCCGGGCCGTGGAGAAAAGTATTCCCTTTGTACAACAAGAGGGCTGGGGGAGGAAGTGGCAACAGTGGAGGGGTTAAAGGAGACAGGGCCAGAATGCGTGGGAGGGGGGGCCAAGTTCTTAGCTAGTGTGTCCTCATTTCATCCCTGCAGGCGGAGGTAGCAGGAGCCGGCTGTAGAATCCAGCCCCAACCATGCGGACCAACTCCAGCGTGTGGCTGGATGGCTATGCCCGGCTGGTGCAACAGACAATCCTGTGCCACCAGGTGGGTGAGTGCACCACTGGATGGATGCCTGCCTGCTTGCCCGTGCAGGAAGGGGGGTCATCTGGGGCAGCTGCCTGCTTGGGGCTTGGTTGGCTAATTTTTAAACTGATAATTTTGTATGGCCCGCGAATGATGTTATAAATATCCAAATGGCCCTTGGAGGAAAAAAGGTTCCCCACCCCTGCTCTAGAACAAAATTAGAAGAATTTCTAATGCACATACACATATAAAGCACAAAAGAGCAAACATGCGATTACATGCACTTACGCTGGCGGCGAGGTCATGCTGCCTCCTGAAGACATTTGGCCCAATTTTCAGGAATGGGCTGTTAGTTTCACTGGTCTAGGGTAACCCAGCCTCAGCTCCTATACTGGTGCAATCTAACCACTGGTTGTCACAAACCCAGCCCATGTACAGCACATTTTTTGTAGTATGAGAGGTTTTCGAGCTGGATAATAATGAGTGGGAAGAGAGGCACAAGCACCCTTTGCTGTTTGTGCTGCATTTTAAAGGTTTGTCTCCATGGCACTGCTTCCACATTTCACCACCAGGTTACCGGGAATCTCGGTCACACTTGCCTTCCATAAGATATTATCTTACAGCTGGTTAATTTATCATGTACATGGCTTGATTTCTCATCATTGAATTCCTTACTCTTTGGCAACTCGCATGTGTGAAGAGCATTGTGCTTGAGATCATGTATGGTGATGTAGAAACATGAAATGTTTTATCTGTGATAGATCATTCACACATAAAAGTCACTAATGCAAAGCTGAACATCAAGCAAACAGGCACGTGTGAACCAAATATGGTGACCAGGAGAAACATGTAGTTAACACATAGTTAAATTGTGGAACTCCCTGCCCCAAGATGTGGTGATGGATGCCAACAGGAGGAGAGGGCTATCCATTGCTACTAGTCAATATGAATACTAGTCATGATGCTTACCTATTCTCTCTCGTTTCAGAGGGGCATGCCTATTCTATTAGGTGCTGTAGAACACAAGCAGGATAATGCTGCTGCTGCCGTCTTGTTTATGGGCTTTCCAGAGGCACCTGTTTGGCCACTGTGTGAACAGACTGCTGGAATTGATGGTCCTTGGTCTGATCCAGCATGGCTTTTCTTATATTCTTATGTTCTTAAGGGGACAGATTTCTCATACCAGAATCCGGGCGGATGCAATAAAGTTTGCCATGATGGAATGAGAAATGCATCAATCTGCTGAAATTACCTCATCAATCCAACAATACATGATTCAAGAAACTTTTCCTCCTTTGCACTAGGGATGCCACACCACCAGGAATGGCGGTGCTGCGCCTGCTTTTTAGCAGGTGCAGCCTCGCTGTTCCCTATGGGGCAAAAGGCCCAGGTAAAAAAAAAAAAAAAAAAAGCCGCAAAATGGCTTTTTTGTTTTGTTTTGCGGCATGCACGATTCAGCTTAGGAAGAGGTACCGCTGCGCCTCTTCCCCGCTGACTCCGTACGTCGCATTTTCAGGAATGGGCTGTAAGTGTCCCCATACACTGGTTCTGGGGCATTTGTGTGTCATATATTTTCAATGTGTGGCTCCAACATTTTTGCCATCGCTAACAGGCCTTGTCTATTTCTGTACAACAGTAGTTTAGAAGTTTCACATTTTGGTTCTTAAATGAACCACAACATGAAAATTCAGACAAGCCAAAACAGTTGCATCTGTGACTCATTCACTGAATCACCTCCAGTTGTCCAATTAGACATCACCCCTGGAAATGCTAACACTTTACACTGGTTTAATTTGTGCCAGAATTTCGATGTCAGAATTTTGAATGCTGGAACCCATTGTATGATGTCACCCTAAACAGGGTACCTCTGTCTTTTGGGCACAAAATGGTTGTGAAAGCCAAACGTGATTAGATAGTGTGCTCCCCCCTAACAGAAGCTGCCATGTGAGGGAAAAAAGAGAGGACATGGGGGCTGCTAGGAGAAGAGAAAGAGGAAATAGTGTAGTGAAGGGGATATGGGGGGAATAAAGCGACCACTGAAAGTAGGCTTACCAGATCTCCTAATTTAGTGTCTGCCTGCTGTCCCTGCTGCTGTAGAGAGGTGAGGGAAAATTGGGGGGGGGGAGTCACTGCGACCCTCTGTGATCCCCCAAGGCACCAACACATCATGACATCACCTCAAGGTTTGCAGTGACAACACACTATTCCCATGTCCTCTCCCTTCCCTCTCCTGTCAATGGATGTCAACCCTACCTGTTAATCCTTGTGGGGTTTCCTGCTTATTATATGTAATTCTGAACCAGGCCATTAAGTGCGGATTTTTAAAAAAGTGAGCACAATGTGGCCATGGTCAGAAGAAGAAGAATTGGTTTTTATATGCCGACTTGCTCTACCTTTCAAACTGGCTTATACTCTCCTTCCCTTCCTCTCCCAGAGAGCCAGCGTGGTGTAGACGTTAAGAGCAGTGGTTTGGAGCAGTGGAGTCTGATCTGGAGAACTGCGTTTGATTCCCCACTCCTCCACATGAGCGGCGGAGGCTAATCTGGTGAACTGGATTTGTTTCCCCACTCCTACACATGAAGTCAGCTGGGTGACCTTGGGCAAGTCATGCTCTCTCAGCCTCACCCACCTCACAGGGTGTCTGTCGTGGGGAAGGGAAGGGGAGGCGATTGTAAGCCGGTTTGATTCTGCCTTAAGTGGTAGAGAAAGTCGGCATATAAAAACCAACTCTTCTTCTTTTTCTTCTTCTTCCCCACAACAGACACTTTGTGAGATAAGTGGGACTGAGAGAGTTCTGAGAGAACTGCGACTGGTCCAAGGTCACCCAGCAGGCTTCTTGTGGAGGAGGGGGGAAACCAACCTGATTCACCATATTAGAGTCCGTCGCGCACGTAGAGGAGTGGGGAATCAAACCCAGTTCTCCAGATTAGAGTCCATCACTCCAAACCACCGCTCTTAACCACTACACCACACTGGCTCCTGCTCAGGCAGGAGTATTGTTCTGAAAGCCGGAGGGAAGCCACAGGTTTGCAGAAAAAAAAGGGTGAACTGCAGTGCTAAAAAATGCATTGCAGGATAGAAGCAATGTTTGCATTTTTAAGAACCACGTGACTCTGAGTTTCATGCAACTACACTGTGAGATCTAGAGAGTAAACTTGCAACGAATATTGCTGAGGGTTCCAAACCTCAGTTAGTACCAGTGCAGGCAATGGGGGTGGGGAGAGACAAACTAAAATGGGAAGGGGAAGAACAGAAAAGGTAAAAGAGAAAGTTGAAGGCAAGGGAGGGGAAGAGAAACCGATGGGTGGGTGAGTAAGTGAATGAGTGAGTGGAGACAGAGGCTGCCAGGGGAGAAACAGAAAAGGTAGGTAGGTAGGAGAGAAAAGTCGAGGCTGCTAGAACTCGAGGGGGCGGGCAAAGAAGGGGGGGGAGAGAGAGAGAGAGAGAGAGAGAGAGAGAGAGAGGGAGGGAGGGAGGGAGGGAGGGAGGGAGGGAGGGAGCGTATTCCCTCCTGAGTCCTTGCAGGTCTCCTGTAACTTAATAAATGTGATGCATTTACATGCAGATGTAAACCCTAAGTACTACTATTATTATTATTAGATTCTTATCATATAAAGACTTAAGCACACTATGTCAATAACTGTCACTGAAGTGTCACTGAACTGAAAATTGAAAAAATGCATCTATTTATTACTGTGTTTGGCAAGCTGAATAATTCACCATCGTGGGGGAAAGTAGCTTTAAAAGGAAGACAGGAAATAAATGCAGAGAAGCAATTGTGTTTTACTTAAGCAAGGTGTCTGTTCCCAATGAGCAAAGCAATTTGTTCTGCCTAGAGGAATGCAGGTTTAAAATAAGACAAAATGCAATCCAAGACTGAGTTATACCCTTCTGGGCCCTTTGATTTCAGTGGATTTAGAAGGGTGTAACTCTGCTTGGGAGTGCATTGTTAAACTCGATAGCGTAGGAGAAGAAGTCAATACATTGTTGTTGGCTGATGAATAAGAGGTGTGCCTCGAGGGAGCTGTGAACATCCAGACATCTAGTTATCAATCCCACTTGTTCTGAATTACGTAAACATCTCTCCCTCAGAAGAAAGAATACATTTCCTGTTAACAATGGGGAAAACATATTACACCAAGAAAAATGCAGTTTGTGATGATTTTAATGAAAACAAATACTTTCAAAGCCAGTCCACCATTTGAAGTATTCACACATGTTGTCTTACCAGCTTCTGAGAAATAGCAACAGCTCATGAGAAAGTTGAAGAAATCAAATTTCTTCAGAAGCTGGGGTGGGGGGATGGACTGTGGAAGCAAATGAAGCCATCTGTATGAGCAAAAACCTTAGAGTTGGACTCATAACTCACCTCTTCATTATGTAGAATGATGAAGTAGATTGAGAGGGTAGAATTCTGAGGTATACCCCTTCAAAGTGCAGGGTATGTGTGGCATTTTTGACATTATCTATCCAGAAGAAGAAGAGTTGGGTTTTATATCCTGTTTTTCCCGACCTTTAAGGAGACTCAAAGCGGCCTTCCCTCCCCCCCCAACAGGTGCCTTGTGAGGTAGGTGGGACTGAGAGAGTTCTGAGAGAACTGTGACAAGTCCAAGGTCACCCAGCAGCCTTTATGTGGAGGAGTGGGGAAACAAACCTGGTTCACCAGATTAGAGTCCGCCGCTCATGTGGAGGAGCCGGGAATCAAATCCGGTTCTCCATAATATAGTCCACTACTCTTAACCACTACACCACACTGGCTCCACTGGATCTTGCACTATTGTTGTTGCCCTGTAGGGTTGCCAGGTGCATGCATGGAACCCAAAAAGAGACTTTGAGGGGGCACAGGGAAAAAAGATGTTGTCGTTGCATCAATGTCACTTCTGGTTAAAACCCTGAAGTTTCATCACCAATGCCCTAGGATTTTGCCAATCTTATTGCCAATGCTCTAGGATTTTGTGAATTTTCTGGAAGTGATTTTGATGTGTCAGTGATGCCCCCCATTCTCCCACACCACTTATTCAAGCAGTGGTAGGGGCCAGGAGGCAGAGGCAGGAGATCAGCTACCATAGCAGGTAAGTTGGCAACCTACTTGTTGCCTTATAGCAGTCATTCATAAGTGGTCTGTCTTAATGACACCGGAAAATTCCAGTTATGAGTTACTACTAGAGCACAACAATAGCACAATGTGCAATGCTGCAGGGATGCAGCCTAAATCTTATGCTACTTTATTACATGCCAATAACATTGTGTTGTTGTTGTTTTTAAGGTAGAGAAGCATTCAAAAATGAATATCTTCATCTGCAGATAAAATTGGTCAGCCCAGAATCTTAGGGAAGCTTTTTTGGTGACATGCAATGTAGCCTGTATGTATTGGGGGAGGGCAGCAGGCTCCACCCCTGGCCTGTATGCATTCATTTAAAGCCTAGACATGCATCAAATCTATGCATAATGCATGTGTGTAAGACTTTCTCTGGGCAAGCCTGTTTTTTTCCAGGTTCCTGACAGTGTGGTAAAAAGGGGAGATTCATCCATGACACGTCCCTTGATACCTTAGCTGTATGTCAGCCACTACATCTTATCATGCCATAAGAATGCTTGGGTTAGACTCTTCAGATTTGGGGATGGACACTGCAGTGATTGGAAACTTGGACTCCCCAATCCAATGCTTTATTCTCACTGGCTCTTCACCAAGAAGCTCTCCAGAAAAGGTTTCATTTGGAAATATGCGCACAACTCTCAGCTATTTTAATGGGATTATGTTGGAGCATGTCTAGGTACGCTATGTTCTATGTCAACAGGGCAAAGGGATGTCCATGAATATCAGACAACTCCTAAACTATCATGTTTAAAAGATAAATTTGTGCATTAATCTTTGGCATCATGGAAACCAGTATGGAAGGAATTAGTGGGAAGTTCAAAAAACCCAACAATGTTGGGTAGCTGATGTTAAATATTATATGCATTGAAAGAAACACATGATGAGTGGCATACAATTTTTATGATAAGCTCTACATAGTCAAAAAACTATTATTTTGATTATTCAACAAGCAGTTAATTTATTTTACTGCTTGATAAGTCAAACCAGATAATGATGTCTTAGTTTGTAACACATAAAACTATGTATAGATGCATTCATATGTCATGCGAGAACAATAAAAGGGCACTTTGGGAAGTTTGATGTCTCATTGTTCTCTGGTGATCTCAATGAAATTTGAACCTGAAAGTGGAGAAAGCTATTCTTCATGTTTTCTATTTGATTGTCTCTGTGCATCTTTGTGAGATTTATGAAACAACTTAATCTTGTGTTATTGGATGTATCTATATAATTTTATTTTTGTACAGAGGGTCTGCCCCTGCTCTCTTCCCCAACTAGCTCCACTCCCTTTTCTCTGTAATTCAACAACCTATAATATTATCTTATAGGAGCTTTAACCCTCTACTCCACACCTGTTTTATTAAGAAACCACTGTGTTTCTTACCTGCATACTTTCCCTCAAGCAATGTATTTAGACACTACTCAAATGGGGCAGAAATTGGTGTCACAATAGTAGGATGGGTGTAGAAGGAAAGAATCCAGTATGTCATCATGATAAATTATTTTTAAAAGGAAAAAAATTACCAGGAGAAAATGTCTAAAGTGATTGTGTAAGTTAAAAATACACAAAGCAGTCCTCCCAAATGAGCATTTAAAGTAATGGGCAGTGTTGTTCTGTGATGTCTGTTTTACATAATGTATCATATCCTGCTGCTAGGATATTCGGAAACAATAAACACCCATTGTGTTTTCTGGGATGGTCTCTCTGATAAGGCATCTTCTTTTGTAGTGAAATCCTTTAAAATGGATAAAATTAATACTTCTAAAGGAACATCTCTATAAAAACTCTATGAAAGTTTTTTAAAAAACGTGTTTCAATACTATCAGAAAGCATATTCTCAATATATTCCAGCATTGATAGTCCATAATTCTATGAAGGGTTCTTGCACTCTGAAGAAAATGTTGGACCTACACCTATGCCCAAATTAAATCAGTAACTGTGTATATTACTGATTAATGCTTGGGCACTCTGTTGGACTAAAAAAAAAACATTTGTGCCATAATGAATTTAAACAGATTTATCTAACAAAAGGGTCCTTCTTTGTTAAAAAAAAAAAAAAAAAAAAGTCCAACTCTGGGTCTCCTTGTTTCAACAACCAAAAGCAATATAAAGGCCATGCTATATCTTTCTGTCCAAAGGAAAGAATTGGATTTCTAATCTCAGGAATTGCTCCTTCCTATAATCAAATAAGCATCAGTCAGCATCTGGGGTAAATATTACTCTAAAACCAACAGTTCCTTTAAAAAAATGTAAATTGTTCAATTGTTTAGAATATTTATACTTCATCTCTCTATATAAATATCTGTGAGGTGGTTTACCACTATAAGAATTCTAAAATCTATAAAAGAAAAAGATAGAAGAATAAGAACAGCATCGACAACAGAAAAATGCAACAAATGTTTTTAAACAGCACCAGATAAATTCTGGGAAAGCCTATTAAAAGCAGGAAAATCTGATAAAGCAACTAATAAAAAATGGGATAGTGTTCTAAATGTCCTGGGAGAATAAGAACAAATGTGCAGGACTAGGACTGTGCATATTGTAAACCCAAACCGAAAAATAAACTCGAAATTAGCCGTTTTCAGCAATATTATTTTGGGGTTTTATTTTTAGCTGAATACCAAAATCTGGTAATCTGAAGCCGAATAGGTGATTCCTGAAAAGCTGAATACATATTCGGCTTTTTTGTGTTTTAGCTATTTGCCTTTGCTCAGATGCATGGCTCTTCTCCAATTTTTCTATCTATGACTGGTTTTGTTAGGACCCCATAGTTGGGGCACTTTTGAGGTAGGAGTGGTATAATCGGAGCCAACCTGGTCTGACAAACTTTCCAGGTACATCACCCAACAGAAGACTAATCTGCATAGCAGAAGGGTCGTTTAAAAGATGGGGCTCACCCAGTCCCATCCAGAGGGATAAACCCTCCAATTAAAAGCACCAGCTTCAACAGATGCTGATCGGGTTTCTGAAGAAGACTCAATCATCCGCACACATGAGCAATCTCCAAGAAGAGCCACCTTGGTCAAGACTTCAGCTGACTCCAATATCACCCCCCCCCCATGAAAATCTGATCTCAAACTGCAGGTTGCCCTGAGTAGTGGCTTCATTTCCCGTGACCATCTCTTAAAATCAGATTTTTGATGCCTATATTAAAGGACTGTTCACAAGATGTAATTTGCCACCAAAATAAATGATTTCTGTACCTTATTTTTCATGCACTTAAGTTTTTTTCCCTCAGTTTTGAAGCTAATTTGCATGGACATCATGCAAAGCTACCCAGATATGAATGGAGCCCCCACACTCTGAGGCACTAGCCTGCCAATCCTTGGCAACACTGACCTTCTGAACCTGAAAACTGATTGACAGCTTGGCTCTTACAAATGCCTGGAGGATGGGGGTGACCCCTTTGCAGGCCCATAAAATTGGACCCCCTGCCCCAAATTTCACCAAACCTAAGTGTCCATCTAAGGAGATTCCCTTGCAGCTAAGCTGCAAATTTGGTGACTCTACTTCGAAACCCCCCTCTGAGCCTTGATAACAAATTCCATAGACTATAATGGACCCCCGGAAATAAAGCCAAATAACCATTTACTGGTATAGGTATTCGGCTTATTTTGGTTTACCCCACAAAAGGAGCCAATAAACCCGAACCTGAAATTTACCAGATTCCCCCCCCCCCCATGCAGAGCTCCTAAATTTTGTGCCAGGTGAATTTCTGTAGGGAACACTACAGAAAAGACTCTTTATCTGGTGCTCACCCACTCAGCCAATGAAATCAAAGGCATACATGGCAGAATCTCTAATGATCTTGATTGGTGGCCAGGCCTATCATGGATGATGCATCCCTTATCCTGGTCCCACACTGTGAAGAGATTTGTGGGTGATAACTAACACTTTGTGCCCAGGAACACAATGACAAACAGGGCTGAGCATTCTAAATTGGTGAGATATAGTCCTTGAACTTAGATCTGCTAGCATCCTGGCTGCTGCATTTTGACCAACAGAAGCCTCCAAATTCTCATAAAAGGCAACTCCACATATCTGTAGAAGTCCATCCTGGATATAATTAGAGAGTGGATAGCAGTGGTCAAATCACACCTTTCAAGTATAGATCACTTCTGGTTAACAAGTTGCAACTGGTTAAAGGTTCTGGTTACATGCTGCAGAAGAGATCTGCATCTCCATCTGTAACAGCAGATTGAAAAACAGCCCTAAACTTTGTACCTTAAGAGGCAGTGCAATGTTGTCCATAACTGGTATTAGTGTAGATTAAGTAATCTGCACATTTTCTTCCCATGCTTCTCCAAGGAACTCAGGGTGAAATACACAGGTCTTCCACCCTCCATTTGACCCTTACGAGAGAGATGGGCCCAAGCTCACACAGTGAGCTTCATGGCTGAATGGTTAATTGAATCTCCCAAATGCAACACTAACCTCTATACTGCATTAACCTGCTAACCACTACAGCTAACCTCTTGATTAAATAAGCCTGCATGTTCTGACCAGGGGGTGGATTCCACCGTGTTTATTTAATCCACATTCATGCCTTTAGATTGGATCCAAACCTCATGTTCCACTGGCAGATGGACACCTTCCATCGGTAGCCCTGGATACTTCTGCCAGTGGAGGAGGGGGGTGATCGTGGTTGATTCTCCCCTCTGTTATGCCCATCAGTGTTCCTGTGGATCTCTTGAGAACTAGGGGCAGTAGTTTGAGGGTACAGTGGGTTACAGTGGAAGGGGAAGGCAGCATTTTGCTTGGCATACATTGCCTCATACTTGGTGACTTGCCCACTTGTAATCCTTGATTGCTGGTTGGGACAACCCCTCCCTATTTGCAAGGATGCATGTGCTTCTGGCTCAAGTAGACCACAGGCTTACCCCATCCCAGGCTTAGTACTCCACAATCTTGAGCCGGATCCTTGCTGTGGCCAGACAACCATGTGTTACCTGAGATACCAGGGTAAAGATGCAGTAAATAATCTCCCAAGAGACCCGGGTATATCAAAACAGACATGCAAAACAAAACAAAAAAGTCATGTTATGCTTTAGTTGCGTCTTAATGCTTCTGTTTGTATTGTTAATGAGGCATTATATTGTTTTATACTTTTTCATGTATGCATAATAGCTGGCTGGGGCAGGTGGGATAATTTTTCAGTAAATATAAACCAAATACAATGTAAAAAATAAATAATTTAAAAAATAAATAAACAAATGGAACCTCCAAAGACATTTTATTCATTTAATAAGCATTATTTTAGCTTTCCTTGAAGTGCTTTGGAGGTTTTGCCTGAGGAGAAAACTTCTAATCTGCTTTGAACTTTTGCATTAGAAAATAAATCCTCAGATATTTTAGGAGTATGCAGAACTCCTCTCACCAACCCACAAATGGCACTAGCAGCACTGAAACTATTTTGTCTTCCAAATTCCTCTGCTGTTTCAAGTGAAATTGCCTTCAAATTTCACTTAAGGTGAAATTCTGAGCTTGACCTTAAGAATGACATATCATGATTTGCCTCATAAAATCTTTCAGACTAAAGAAATATATTCCTCCAGAGTAGATTTAAAGAAACGGGTGGAACTACCAGTACATGTGGACATTGGCAGCTGTAGATGAAAAAAAGGGAACTACTTGGTATTAAATTGAATCTATTTGTCATTCTCCCATCTTCACTTAGTCCCTTTATGAATCTGTGATCTTCCAGAGTTTATTGTTCTATTAACAAAACCTTTGCCATTTTCCTTCCAATCTTTAAACAAGTAGCAACTGCTTACATACATTAAAAATCAGTACACTTATCTACCCTCAAAGAAAAATGACCACTTGAGTACATTAAAATAAACAAGGAGGTACTTGTTTGACATAACCACCCTAGAGCCTCTCTGGAAACCGATGCATGATATCATGAGCCGTTTATTTTTTCATACCTCTCTCTTCTCACTATTGTATATTCCAGTTATGGCACTTGATATTAAATTGCACAAAGTATTAAAAACAGTGCTGTGAAAAACCATATGCCTCTTCCACTAGCCGGCCTTACGGGCTGGCATAAACACCATACATGTGGAACTCATTTCAAGTATATTTCAGTTGCTGATCCGTGGTTACTGTCATCCGTTCAAGATAACAAACACAAAATTATGGAAAGGAATGTGGCACACAAAGTAGCTTGGGAGTTCTGTGCTGAGCACGTCTCTTCTATCTGGAACTGTAATTCAGCTCACAAAAATGCCTTTCATGTACAAGGGGGAAATGGTTATTATCCTATCAGTATAAAATCTGCTAATAGCAAACATCAGGGCCGAGCAATTCATTTGCCTGGACAGCTTTGTTCAGTGGGCTTAGAAACTTTTTGGAGGGGTGAAATACGCTGTGGAACAAAAGAGAGATGATGTTTATTACAGGAAGAGCAAGAGGATGTTCCTTTGCAGAAACAGAGTAAATCTGAAGATAAAACTGGCCGCAGTTGTCAAAAACAGTCAGAGACAGAACAATGGATGAGCTGCATGTGTGTCTGGGCACTTTCATACATGATGAATAATGCACTTTCAATCCACTTTCATTCTACTGTAATGATCATTTGCAAGTGGATTTTGCCATTTCACACAGTAAAATCCAGCTGCAAAGTGCATTGAAAGTGGTTTGAAAGTGCATTATTCGGCATGTGTGAAAGTGCCATTTGTGTCTAAACTTTTATTTGTATCATACCTGATTCCCATGATGCTTAAAGGGGGTCTCAGTGGCAATGGGATTTTATAGTGCAAGTTAATACATGACCTCATTAAGGAACACTAACCCACTAACTCCCAAGTCTTCATGCCCATCAGCAACAGGCAAAGGCTGCAATCCTACGCAGTTATAGGAGAAATTGGTAGGGTATACAGCTGAGTAAACATGCCTTGAGTAAACATGCCCTGAATAAACATGACCCAGATAGCCCAGACTAGCCTGAACTTGTCAGATCTCAGAAGCTAAGCAGGGTTGACCCTGGCAAGTATTTGGATGGGAGACTGCCAAGGAATACCAGGGTCATGACGTGGAGGCAGGCAATGGCAAACCACCTCCGAACATCTCTTGCCTTGAAAACCGTATGGGTCACCATACATTAAATGTGACTTGACCACAAAAAACCCAAACAACAACAACAAAACAAACAAAAACTTAAGGTCCTGCTATATAATTGCATTTGGTGGCAGGCCCCCTTGAGAAATGTTGCTACCGTTATTGGCATTTAGCATCCCTTGAAATTCCCCAGCTGGTCTCACCCAAGTGATAACATCCAAATTTGCTTCATGTTTCCTTTAGGTGATATTCTCTAGCAATCTCTATTAAATTTTATTCTTTATTACCCTTGTTTCTACAACTTTGTTCCTCTTCTGTTATGTGGATGTTTGCTTTTATTCTTTTATATTAAATTAATAAATGTCAGAAATTGGATCCTCATCACTATTCTCCTAAATTCAGAACCTTCCTCGTCACACATTTGGCCTAGATTTTCATTGTGGAAGTGGAAGTAGTTGCCTCAGCCACCATCCCCATCTGTAGTTTACTTGTCCTGCCTGCCAGAAGTTGAGATGAAGGAATGACAGGGAAAAAAGTGGAAACATAATCAAAAAATGCCAATAAGGAATAAGGAATAACCTTATTTTATGGAAACATTGGTAAATTATTTTGGTTGGATGATATCCCTGTCATGTTCTGATCTGCCAGGTTTCTTTCTCCCTTTTGTGTTCCACTACCCAAGAAAGGAAATCAGACAGTGAAGCACTCAAACAACATTCAGATCCCAAAGTTTCCAACATATCATGAATGTCAGAAATACTTCTTATTGGATTCTGAGCATTAATGATATTAAATAATGGGTGTGGTTTGTGTCAGATTTATTTCCATAATTCAATGCCTATTTTTAGTTAAGCGAACATTAGGTTCATCATTCATGCTTATCCCAGAATCTCTGCTGAAATACTTTGAGAGAGAGTATTGACATTTTATTCTCGATATATCATGTAAATGCTAAACATTTTCTACTTTGACCACTTTTGGACCAAAGTGGTAGCCACTATAACTTTCTCTTCTGTGTATCACCACCACATGTTCTATCTGTAGCTGCATCAGAAATATTTCACTATATAACCTGCTGCTCTAGACAGCTGCCAGCATTTCCTACTATGAAGTCCAGCCCCTGTTAATAGGGCAGTGCACACTCACCCAGTTCAAGAAGCCCATGAACCTCTGTTGTATTCACAAACTGAGAGGGGATATTATATAACTTACTTTTGATTGGAAGGCAAGGAGCTAGGGATGTCCCTGCTGTTGCACAAGAGAGGTATCTATTCCTGAGTAGGAAAGCAAATAATTAAAAAAAAATTCCCAGTTCTGCAGCTTAATAGCTTCTCTTATCTGCAGATATTGCTGTGATCTAGACTGTTGGATCAGGACTTCCCTTCCACCATTCCTCATCTGGTATTTCTGTCACCAGGCCAGCAATGGGGGAATGAAAACGACTCCCATATCTGAGCCGTCTGTAAGATCAGATGGTCTATTGCTGGCACATCTTCTCTCTCCCTTCCCCTTATGCTTCCAATACCCTCAGACAGAAAGTGGGAAGCCAGACAGAGGGATCCATCAGCAAATTCTGTTGTGACTAAGCAGTGGGCAGCCCGAGCGGTTGAAACATTTCTCAGAGTTCAAGGAGTGGTTTCCTGGAATCTCTAATAAATATTTTATTTCAAAGTTGCATAAGCACATTTTGTAAACCCTCAAACAGTCTGACTAGAAAAAAAACTGGCCACTTTCTTTAGCTTGATTTATCCAGCTGTACATATCTCTCTCATTCTTAAGCGATGAAGAAAAATCCCCTACCCTTTTATTCAATAGCTGAATGGAATGATCATCACTGTTAGACTTGCATACCATCCAAATGAGTCTACTTAATAGGAACAACATCTATTTTCTCAGAATGTGCAAGAGTTGCAGATCTAGATATCAGATCAAAATCCTGTAATCAAAGAATATTCCCCAACACACCAACTTGTCTGGAAGAAGGAGTGGGGCTGTGCTTGAGTGACAGAGCATCTGCTTTGCATGTAGAAGTTCCTGACTCAATCTTTGGAACCTTCAACATGTATATAAAAAAAAGATCAGCTGTAGGAGATGAGAAAGAGTTACCAGACAGTCACTGCCAATCACAATGGACTCTACTGACCTTGACTGGCCATTGGTTGGAATTGATATAAAGCACTTTCGGGTGTATAGCTTTCATGGTCTAGATGTCTTATAATTAACAGCTTTCCTCAGGTCTTGCAAACCAAGGGCCATGGCTTTCTTCACTGAATCAATTTCTCTCATGTTGGGTCTTTTCCTCTTTTCCTGCTGCCTTCAACTTTTCCCATCATTATTGTCTTTTCCAGTGACTCTTGTCCTCTCATAATGTGACTAAAGTATGATGGCCTCAGTTTAGTCATTTTAGCATCTAGGGATAGTTCAGACTTGATTTGATCTAGAACCCACTTATTTGCTTTTTGGTGGTCTATGATATCTGTAAAACTTTCCTCCAAACCACATTTGAAATTAATCAACTACCTTCCTGTCAGCTTTCTTCATTGTCCAACTTTCACACCCATGAATAATAATGGGGAATGCTATGGTATGCGTTATCTTGATCTTGGTCTCCATGGACACATTCTTAAACATCTTTTCTAGTTCCTTCATGGCTGCCCTTCTCCGTCTCAATATCCTTTTGATTTCTTGGTTGCAGTCTCTCTTTTGGTTGATGATGGAACCAAGGAATCGAAAATCTTTAAACATTTCAATTACTTTATCATAATTAAAGTTGTGTAATTCTCTAGTAGTCATTACTTTTTTTTCTTCTTGACATGCAGCTATAATCCTGCTTTGGCACTTTCTGTTTTAACCTTCATCCCTAATCTTCACCATTTTCTGCCAATAATGTGGTGTTATCTGCATATCTCAAATTGTTAATGTTCTTTTCCTCCAATTTTCACTCTGCCTTCATCTAAAGCTAATCTATCTTTCCTTATGATACGTTCTACATATAGACTGAAGAGATAGGGAGATAAAATGCATCCTTATCTGACACCTTTGCCAGTTGAAAACCATTCTGTTTCTCCATATTCTTAACTGTAGCTTCTTGACCTGAGAACAGGTTGCTCATAAAAACAATCAGATGCTATGGCACACCCATTTCCTTTAAAACAAACCTAGCTTTTCATGATAAACAGTCAAAAGTTTTGCTGTAATCTATGGATCACAAGCTAACTTGTTTCTGAAATTCTCTTGTATGCTCCAGTAACCACATAATTTGCAATACAATCTCTAGTGCCTCTTCCTTTTCTGAATCCTAGTGTGAACATCTGGCATTTCTCATTTCTGATAGTTGCTGCAGTCTTTGACATCTCCTTTTTTAATTGAAATGTAAATTGACCATTTCCAGTCTGTGGGACATTGTTTTGTTTTTCATATTTGTAGGCATATTCTTGTTAAGATTTTGATGGACTCCATTACAGAGGCTTGAAACAACTCTATTGCTTTCCCCATCTCCTGCAGGTGATTTGTTTCTCCCAATGGCTCTCAGTGGAACTTTTGCTTCACTTTCTAAAACTGTAGGTTCTTCTTCAAAAGATGCTTCTTGGAAGGAATCTTTCATCCTTTCATCTCTTTCATATAGTTTTTCACAGTATAGTTCCCATCTTTATTTTGTTGTGTTCAGTTAATGTATGTCCATCTTGATCTTTCAGAGAAGACTTTACCAGCCTCTTAAAGATATATTGGTTGATTGGTCAGCAAAAGAGCAAAAGGATGATAAGACAGATGAAGGATATGTTTACACTGCAGAAGTAGAGCTAATTATGACCACCTGTGCTTGTAAACTAGTTAGGTTATATATGCAATTAATGACTGAAGTGGTTTACTATTGTTTGGGTATTCCCATAATTTGCCAGTTCTCTAAATTCAGTAATGAAGATGAATTTACCACCAGTATTCTTAGGCAACTCAAGCATTCTCCATTATCATTGGAGTGTTTTAATCCTAAAACAGAAACAAAAGGACCTGTTTTTTCTAGATGCTGCAATGATTAATGTCCTGTGGTGTGTACTACCAAGAGCAGAAATAATGCTGCATAGTTTGGTATTTCATTCACTGTAATGTTGACCAAACTGAATGTGTGTTCCTTTATGATCAAACTTGGCTCTCTACCCTTAGCAGCATATCATCACTTTGGAAGATTTTGCTGATAACTGACATCTTTTATATCAGTCTACTGAACTTAAACATTCTGAATACTATTTGGAATATTCTGAACTCTAAATATTATCAGGCAACTACATTTGTATGGCACGTAGATAAATTACATGTGGTACAACTTAGCCACTAAGAACTTTTATGTCTTATTCATTGCAATGAGAGTAACCTCCTCACACTGAGAATGTGGGGTTTGAAAGTATTTAAGATTGGTGGGATACTGTCCTTTGTTTCTGGTGGATAAGTGAATGAATACCAGTTATCAGACCCAATGGGATTGTCCCCCCCCCAAAAAAAAATGTTTTCTACTACTCAAGGATTCGTTACAAGTTTTCACTCCTCCAAACAGTTCTGAACATGTGCATCTAATTTCATGTGACAATTTTTGAAAGTCATGACTTTGATGGATTGCACGTGTTTATTGATTCATTGTGCATCATAAAATGATTTCATAAGTCTCCACCCTTGTTCTTTTCTACTAGACATCTATTTTTAAAGCCTTAAGGAATACAACAGAACAAAAAGCAATAGAGGAAACAATTCTAGTCTTCCTTTATGACAAACACTCAAGAGTCCTGAAGCAACCGAAGAATTGAGAACACAATTAAAACAGTATTGATCTTTTGCAGTCATTATGCTTTAATCAGACAGACTGGGGTTTATTTTCATTAGTATCATTACTGGCTTCTTGCCGGTCTTTTTTTGTTTGTTATATTAGTGCACTGGTAGCCAGTAGTTGTATGTCAACTTAAAGAATGATTGGGAAAATGAAAAATGTGTTTATATTGCTATTGGTACAATTAGGAGTCATCAGGGTTTAAGTACCAATAGAGAGGTAGACTGAGGAAATGTGTGGAGAAAACAAGTACTTCCATTTGTATACACGATACGACTCAACATTGTGCTCACCTTATTAGGATGGACACATCCTGAACTGAAGCATGCTATTTCAAAAGCACAATAAAGTTGTCATCAGCCAT
Source organism: Euleptes europaea (assembly GCF_029931775.1). Classification (NCBI taxonomy): domain Eukaryota; kingdom Metazoa; phylum Chordata; class Lepidosauria; order Squamata; family Sphaerodactylidae; genus Euleptes; species Euleptes europaea. The sequence continues at coordinate 29,218,059 of NC_079317.1, forward strand.
ATTGGCCCAGGCAAAATAAATAATAATAAAAAACACCATTGAATGGCTTTCATTGTGTGTATGTGTGTAAAGTGCCGTCAAGTTGCAGCCAACTTATGGCGACCCCTTTTTTGGGGTTTTCATGGCAAGAGACTAACAGAGGTGATTTGCCAGTGCCTTCCTCTGCACAGCAGCCCTGGTATTCCTTGATGGTCTCCCATCCAAATATTAACCAGGACTGACCCTGCTTAGCTTCTGAGATCTGACAAGATCAGGCTAGCCTGAACCAACCAATTGACAATATGTTGCATCATTTTGGTTGGTCTTAATAACCAGTATTACATGGTCTGCAAAAGGAAAATAGTAAAGTAAAACTTCTGATGTTATGTTTTCTCTAGCAATACTCCATCTATACATGAACATATACTGGAGCTATATTTTAAGGAGTCAGACTATGGAGCAGAGAGGGAATGTTTGGGAAGGACATCTTTGCCAGCTATAACAGATGTTCTGAGCATCTGCTTCTCCCTTTCAGTTGCAGGTATAAAACTTGACTGTGGCCAGAAATGAGCAGATACTGAATCTAAGTCTGGCCCAAGACTAGTCTGTTGTTTCATTGGGTGGCTGGCTTATTTATATCATGCTTTTTATTGTTGTAAGCCACTTTGTATCCCTTTGAGGAGAAAAGTGGGCCACAAATATTTAAATAAATAAATAGATTGCTCTCACCCAGTTCAGTTTCCACTGCTTTTCTCAGCTGTGCCTGGTTCCTTTAAACTATGGATGCTTTGAGCCTGGGGCCTTTCCCCTGCTTCTAAACTACAGCCCCTCCTCATTCACACTGGGGTATTCTTCATGGAGATTTGGTGCTGTTTCGACGCTGTTTTGCGTCGGAGGCAAATTTTGGTTATTCACTGCAGAGCCGTGTTTTCCCCCACTGAGCAAAATAAGCCGGTTTAAAAGAGAGGCAATCCAAACCACTTCTGAGCCGTACTTTCCAGTAAAAGAGCATTTTGTTGCTCGGATGCCCATGAAGAAATGTTTGCTTCGCTCCCCGGGACGTCTCCTTTCTCCTCCCACAAGAACGGTGATTGGCTGGGGGAGTTGCCACTCTAACAGCATCGCACCGGCAGGAGGGAGACCCAAAGCAGACTGGCTGCCCCTCTTCAGAAGGGTGATGGGGGTTTTGGCTTGGATTTGCCACTCTCAGGATGCCCCTCCCCAACACACACACACATAGGATCGCACCGGCTGGAGGGAGACCCGGAGCAGACTGGCTGCCCCTCTTGAGAAGGGTGATGGGAGTTTTGGCTTCGATTTGCCGCTCTCAGGATGCCCCTCCCCAACACACACACACATAGGATCACACCGGCAGGAGGGAGACCCAGAGCAGACTGGCTGCCCCTCTTCAGAAGGGTGATAGGAGTTTTGGCTTGGACTTGCTGCTCTCGGGATGCCCCCCCCCCAAACACACACACACAGGATCATGGGAAGAGTGGGCGGGATTAGGCGGATTTGGAGCGGTGAGTCATGAGCGGCAGCAGACGTAAGCAGTGCAGAGAAGTGCGCTGTTTCTCCCGTGAAAAATTGGGATGGGGGGAGAATCTGCACTGCCATGAAAAAGCTATTTAAATCAGTTTATTATTTGCTCCGATTCGAAACCGAAGCAAAATCCACCGTGAAGAATACCCCACTGGGAACAGAGGTATTTTCAGGCTTAATTAGGAGACAGTAAATTTGTGCTGAAAGGAGTCCCCGGTGAGGTCCCATTGACTTCAGTAGGAGTAACTCTTTCCCACTGAAGTCAGCGCTTTCCCCCAGTTGTATGCCCTCAGGGCAACTTTCCATTCTGTTGATTTAGTACCAATGAACTGAACCAACTAGCATGGATGATCATGATTCATTTCTTTGAACTCACCTTCTTTTCCCATAATGTTGAAAGTAAGCATCACCAGGTTACCAAGGGCAAGTAAATTACCTGGAGATATGATTCCCATGGCTCTTCTTCTCTCATGCTTCATTCCCCCCTCCATGCTTCTTTATTTTACATTTGTAATATGATACTTCTTTTTTTTTCCAATGGGAGAGATCCAGTGCTGTGCTATGATGGTTATTGGTCTACAGCCCTTGGGCAGCCCATTACTGAGCCTTTGGTGGCCAGGGTTGGTGGGGCTGAGGCGCAGCCCCATTGAAAACAGCGAGGCTGCACCAGCAACGCTGTTCTCACCATCAGTGTACTGGGGCAAAAGGGGACAGGAAGCTGCCTACTGGCAGTTCCCCCCCCCCCCGGCACACTGGTGTGGGGCTTTGTGCTGGTGGAACACCTGCAGAAGGCACAGCTGGCATCCCCGGGCGGTGCTGCTATCGCAGCGCTGGGAGAATGGCGTCTGGGTCCCCCCTCTGGCACAGGCACTGCAGGCCATCCCACTTACGCTGACTCAGCCTCTTCCTGGCCTCCTAAGGACTTTTGTCCTTTCAGGTCAGGAATGGGCTGTAAATTTCAGAGAGGGAGGGAGCTTCAAAATTGACAGCTGCCTTGACGCTGCTCTGAAATCCCACTGAATTTTCATGAATTCCTGTATTTGTGCATGGCTTTATTCCAGCTGTAGTATCAGTCTTTCGAAACCCAGTTTGTAAAATAGCCATTTTAAAGGTAAAATATAACCTCTGTGGTTCATTGCCCTGATAACATCTGTGGCTGAAGAGGAAATGGCATGTATTAGACGAACTGAGAAACCCAACCCTAACAGCATAGCTAAGAGGAATGTTATACCTTTAAAATGAACAGAGAATGACACTCTATATTATCAACACTGTGAAAAAAAATTCTCAGATGCCTCTTGTGTTGAAGAGCATCTCATGCTGCTATTTGGGCTAAGGTTGCAATCCTAAGCCTCTGGAAAGGCCCTATTAAACTCAATCAGAAAAAGTGTTGCATACAAACCTCACAATTCCCCCCCTTCCTCCTGACCCTCTCTTAAAAGCTGTTGCTGGGAGGCTGCAATGCTGCATGAGTCAGACCATTGGTCTTTCAAGGCCAATATTGTCTACTCTGACTGATGCCAGCTATTCAGGGACTCAGGAAGAGGTTTTTCACATCACCTACTGCCTCATCTTTTTAAAGCAGGCATGGTGTGTAGGGATGTGCACTTGGAAATAGCTGATCCAAAAATATACCAGGGGAAAAAACTATCAGTATTTTTAGGGTATATTCAGATCTGAATACACATCAGAGAATCTCTGCCAAAGCAGGGAAATCCAGTCCCAAATATATCCAGATATATCTGGTTTTCTCCCAAGCTGGCATTTTAACTTTAAAGCTCTCCAAGCCAGCTTGCCCCCCCCTTTTTTCAGGTTTCCCAGGCAACAGGAGGGAGGGGGAAAGGATGTTTTCATAGGCAAATAAGATCACACATGGGGAACTGATATTAGTGTGTCTGTTTATGTGTGCCCACGTCAGTGTCTTACAGGGTCTTCTTGGCTATCTCTGGTTCTGCTAGGCTTCTGTGGATTGCCATTGGTTCTGTTTGGCTTGCAAAAGTGCCCCCTTGCTTAAGTTTGATTTGTTGGGATTCTGTGGTTTGACATTGGTTCTTTTGGGCTTGTGCTGCCACAATGGCTGTGGGTTTTGCTGGGCTTCTGTGGATTTCCATTGGTTCTGTTGGGCTTGCAACCCCCCCTCCCCCGATTAAGTTCTGCTAGGATTCTCTGGTTTGACATTGCTTATGTTGATTTACCATATCGACTTTTGGTTCCGATGAGATTCCCTGGTTCGTCATTGGTTCTGTTGGTTCGTTGTTGGTTCTTTTTGCAAGGGAGGCCTTTGACCAGTGTTTGTTGCAGCATGCATGGAGAAAGCATGATTTCCCCTCTGAAAACAATAAAGGATGGCTGGAGGCACCTTGTTCAGGGACCCATAGAATTGGACCCCTTTAGCCAATGTTCTTGAAACTTAGTGGTTCTTCAGAGGCCAGGCATTGCCAGTTCCCCAGAAATTTTGGTTCCATTAGTTTTAAAAACAGCCCCTCCAGCCTGTGCCCCGTAGAGAATAATAGAGTTGGGGGTACAGATCCAAATGCTAAGCTGGTGTTTGGAACCCAAAAAAACAGAAATGCTGGTATCTGAACCACAGCCATTCCCCTTTTGTCAAAATCAGTCAAATCCTTCAAATACACATACAAAGTGCTATCATAAATGGAACACGGTCCATGAATCATGACAGCAATCGGGGGTAACATCAGTTGATTTCCTTCTCCCTGCAGCCCGTTTCCATGATGTACAGTGAGAATAGATCAGCAGTGTAATCAGCTACCTAGGGTGGTGGTGAGCTCCCCCTCTCTGGCAGTTTAAAAGACTTGTCAGGGATGTTCTAGGCTGTTCCTACATTGAGCAGGGGGTTGGACTAGATGACCTGTATGCCCCCTTCCAACTCTATGATTCTATGGCATATTTCAGAGGGCTTCTGGCTATGGGGAAGGGCAAGTTGTAAACATTTCCTGGCAAACTAATTTTGTTTAAGGAAATCGTGGATCCTACCCAACACTTTTAGGACTGGACTATAACAATTTATATAATTAACCAGTTTTCAAGTACTTGGATGGAAGACCAACAAGGAAAGTCTGGGGTTGCTATGCAGACGAAGGCAATAGCAAACCAACTCTACTCATCTCTTGCCTGGAACACCATGTGGGTGGGGTCAGCATGAATTGGCTGTGACTCAACAACACATTCTTCTTCTTTAAAAGTCGTTTTCCAGTTATCTTCCTACAAAATGGGGAATTTGGATTGATAGTTGTTGTTTATGTTACTTGATTATTGTATTTTTTAAATAATAAAAATGATATACTCTGCAACATGCTATGATTGTTTTAATGGAATATAAAAATATATAGAGCAATGTGCATTTCATTGTAGGACTAAGACTGAAGAAATCCCTACAGGCACGATGCTCACTAGGGGACCTTGGATCCTTCAGCCTAATCAACCTCACAGGGCTGTTGTGAGTATAATACTGGGGAGGCAGTACAGCTTGCATGGTGGTGGAAAGTGCCGTCAAGTCACAGCTGACTTATGGCAACCACTTTGGGTTTTCAAGGCAAGAGACATTCGGAGGTGGTTTGCCATTGCCAGCCTCCACATGGGATGAGAGAATTCTGAGAGAGCTGTGAAAGGCCCAAGGCTTCATGGGGAGGAGTGGGGAATTGAACCTAGTTCTCCACATTAGAATCCACCGCTCTTAACCACTACACCACGCTGGCTCTCACAGCTTGCATACTATCCTGGTAATTAGATTAAAATGTAATTAATCAAGTAGAATATAGGTGAAGCTATGTTTCAGGATCTCAACCCTCTCCCCTAGATAGAAATACCGACCTACTGAGCAGAGTTTTTATAAAGATTACTAAATGATGAAAACACAGGAAACACTCTGGGCATAATCCAGCCAAATGTAAGCACTGTATAGGCACTTAATACTTCCATTGAAAGCAATGGGATTTCAAAGTACTTAATCTTGGCTCAATTGTGCCCAATATAAATAGTCATTATTATAATGTGGATTTCATTACAGATGATCAAAGACCCATGTCCAATACGCCTAAAGGAGACAAATCCCTGTATGTCTTTGATGGTGAACTCATCCTGTGCTAAAAATACAACGCCTCCGTATATTCTTGTTTACAGCATGTTAAGCAATCTCTTGGACAGTACAATTCTCTAGTCTAGTGTGACTCTGGGGCTTTACCAGACTGATTGACTTGAAATCAACAAACAAAAAACCAGAATGAAAGAATCTTCTTACAAGTTCACACAGAGGCAGCTGGGTGTGGTTCAGTTGCGAGCCCACATTAGTGCAAAATCAGAGGCATACTCCCCGTCCTATTCAGCCCACAGTGATTATACTCTAGGTTTTCTGTTGGATTTGATCCCAGGCCTCACTTGCTGAGACATCTGTAATTGGCATTTCTCCTGCTCCCTGACATGTTAGCACTATGGAGAACTGCCACATCATACACCCACAACCCCCTTGAAATCCAGCTTTCCCTTTTAAACACCAGACGTTGACAGAGCGTTGAGAAATCTGCAGAGGTGGGAACAGATAATTTAGAAAGTCATTCAAGGGTATCAAAAAGACTGTTATTAGTGACACTGTAATCGAAGGGCACGAAGAATCCAGAAGAACCAGGTATTTTTATCCACCCTGGAACTTTTTGCATTTTAACTAGTGAGGGGCGATCACAGTGCTGCTCCAAGTGCAACATGATTACAAACTGTGAGCAGCAGCCTTAAACAAGAAAAAAAAAAATCATTGATTTGAAATGATGCATAACCTGCTAGTAATAGCCCTGAGCATACACAGGTTCACTGTTTGCTTGCCCTAGGCCCCAATCCCCTGCCCTTGTAAAACTGAGGAGCGGGGTAGGGAAATGCCTGGAAAATAGCCTGCCTCGTTACACCACAGGAATTTCCCCAGGTCTGTATGGTCTTTACCTATGACGTTATGGGAAATTCTTATAGAGTGTCAACCAGAAGTAACATCACCCCAAACTCCACTCTCCCCTGGCACTATCCTCAAAACCTCCCACTGAGACAGTGCTGGTAACCCTAGCAAGGTCCCCAAAATCCGGTAATTTACAAACACATGCCAACAGCTGCTTCCTGGAGTACTACATTATCAGTAGAAGGGTGGAATAGAAAGTCTGTAAGACCAACAAATCATTCCCCTTCCTTCTCTAAATGATATAAAATAGTTATATGTTTCCATTAGTAACAGGTATGCTTTACCAACTTTGTAGGGCAGCCTCACCTGATAAAACATCAGATTTCCATTCAGGGCTCACTTACCACATGAAACAGTGGGAGATCCATAAATTATGTTCCCAGTCTTGGTCTCACTTTTGTCTAAGAGTTAGGCAAGCCAGCTTCGCCGGGCCATTTTAATTTGGGAAAATGATGCTGGGGGGAGGCTTAAGTCCCCCTCCCCTTGTGCCACAGTCACAGTCAGAATCAGGGCCTGGCATACCTAACTTTTAAAGAAAGAAAAAAGCCCCTCGAAGTGCTATTCATGTCACTCCCAGCATCTCTTCTGTTTGAACCCCTAGATTCTTTTCCAGCTCTGGAGGTACCTATCCCATTTGTAAAAAAATGAATCCCATAAACTGGGCTTATTTAAAACTGCCTTACAATCCAAATTGCAAATAACTCATTTTTTTTAATATATTGGGAAAATTCAAAAATGTGACCCCCCCCCCCCCGCTTTGCAGCCCGGAGGGGTACAGTATTACCTATGGATTCTACTCTTCATTCTGTGCATTCATTCAGCCTAAATTGAAATAACCAGATAGAGGAACATTGGAACTCCTGGTGGGCAACATTTTGCTGGCGTCCGTATGGATGAAGAGTTGCCTTGCTAGATCAGACCACTGGTCCATCTAGTCTAGCATCCCGTTGCACACAATAGTTAATCAGTTGCTTTGGAGGACCAACAAGCAGGACACAGAGGCCAAGGCCTACCCTTGGCGTTGCCTTTGAACACTGGTATTCAGAGTAGGGTTGCCAGCTCCAGGTTGGGAAATACCTGGAGATCTTGGGGGCGAGGCCTCATGAGGACAGGGTTTGGCGAGGGGAGGGACTTTGATGCCATAGTGTACAACTTTGTCAAAGCAGCCATTTTCTCCAGGTGAACTGATCACTGTCACCTGGATATCAATTGTAATAGTGGGAGATCTCCAGCTACCACCTGGAGGTTGGCAACCCTAAATCAGAGATTTACTGCCTTTGGACATGGAAGTTCAGTAACCACAGCTAATATCTATGGATCAAGAGGCAGAGTAATGGGAGAATGAGGCAAAGTTTGTGCTGTCTTTCCATCAATTTCCCATTTCTAAATGGAAGTGAAAAAAAGATGCAGATGAATGAGAAATTAAGAATTTTTTTAAAAAAATCTTAGTATAGTAAATAGTCATTTAAAAAAGATTACCATAAATAAATGTATGCCATATTATTGTAATGAAATGGTGATTTACTACTAGCCTACGTGCTGAATATTTTTTTTTGTTCTTACCATAAAATAAATAAATAAATAAATAAATAAATAAAATATACCTTCAATCTAGTAATAACCTTGACTTTTCCCTTTGTTCTGGCTGAAAAAGTCCCAGAATGTTTTACATAGTGAGGTGTAAATAATAAAAAATAACATTATACTAATGAGGCTGCTGCCTGTGATTAGAGCAGAGTACAGTTCTTTGAACAATGGCAATTGTGATAATTGGTAATTAGCCAAGAGCACTTAAAAAAAAAAAAAACATGGTGCAACCATTTGATTGCTCCAGCAGGTTTTCCTGTTCTTTGAGGTCCTCAGTCACACAATACTGTGCTAAACAGCTCTTAATTCAACAGGGTTTTTTTGTTTGTTTTTTTGAAGAAGTCCCTCTAAACCGCAAGAATTTTTGTACTGCAACTCGGAAAGTTTAAGGTCAAACTAGCCAAAATCCTTGAACGAAGTTCTCAGTTAAAGAAAATAAAAGTGTGGCAGAAGGGCTTGAGCAGAGAGAGCATAATCCTTCTCCCTGTACGGGTTGTCTTAGGCCTTTTATGCAGGGATGTTTCCCCGCCGTCAACTGCTTTGGGGCTTCCTTTTGATTATACATGCCTTTTCTGCCCGTCAGAGGTCGCCTCGCTCTCCCTGTGCATTTTGCCCATATTTTCCAGTTCTTGTTAATAGCAGGAGTGTGATTCAAGCCCTTGATTCAGATCAGGTCTGTCTCTGAAGAGTGTAACCCCTTTTTACTCAGGCTATTTTCCACCCAGAAACATCCCCGAGGAGTTGTGATTTGTCCTGTTGAGGTACACATACTGGTAACATGCAGTGCATATCTAGATTTCTGACAACAGGACACATAGTAGTCCCCTGGTGTCACTTCAGATCAAGAAAAATATTGCATTGGCAAAAAGGTTAACTTTAGAGTTGCCAACTTCCAGGTGGTGGCTGGAGACTGCCCGCTGTTACAACTGATCTCCAGGCAACAGAGATCAGTTCACCTGGAAAAATGGTCACTTTGGAAGGTGGACTTTATGGCATTATACCCCACTGAAGTCCCTTCCCTCCCCACACCCCGCCTCCTCAGGCTCCACCCCCAAAATCTCCATGTATTTCCCAACTTGGAGCTGGCAACCCTAATTAACTCCCTCCCCTTTGTACTTGATCTTGATCTTAATTAAACCCTTGCATAACTGCTGTTTACTAAAACAACAACAACACTGCTTTGGAACTCTGATCATAGAATTCCCAACATTTCATCTAGGTTGACCTTGAGAGTGGAAAGTTTCGCGTTGGAATCAGGTTGCAAAAACAGTTGCTATTCCTTTAAAAAAAAATCCTTGAATATGTATCTACTAGGAATGGGATATATCGAGTCACCCTGGCATAATGGAGGGGGTGAACTCTACAGATCACAGCAGAAGCCTTTCCATTCACTGCAGTTGGTGGTAGGCCAAACTGTTCTTCAAATGATTAAATGTCCAACTCAAACAGGGCACCTATCTGCTCAGTCCTGAAAAGCTCTCTGACTCGCTCAGTTCAATGGAGCTCTCTATAGTGGACCCTGTGGAGCCGCCAGGTGCCAAGGAAGTGAATGATTGACAGCTTCCCATCTGCCTTGTCGTCATCAAACATTCACAGGGGGGATGTGATGTTTTCATGTGTACGCCACCAGCAGGGGACTGCAGTTTGATGTGCTGCAGCCTTTGCACCACCTTGTTCACTCCCAATGCCCTTTTAATTCAGCCATCTCGTTCCTTTTGATATCTTGGCTGAAGGTCCTCTTTTATGTTTCAGAGGCACCTTGCTGTTGCATATTATGTTGTACTGCTTCTTGCAACAAAGTCAGGTGTTTTGAAAATGTCCCCTGTACCTACTGACATGATGTTTTCCATGGGAACTCTTGCAATGAACAACTGCATTCCTATGGTGAAGGCAAGAGGACTTTTGAGTATATTTCCATTCTCAGTCACTCAGAAGAAAGTCTTGAACATCTTTTCCCTCCTGCATTGCAGATATTTATCCTGAGCATGATCACAGGCATGGAAGTTTTGATGTGAGCCGAAGACTCTTGAGTTGGCTCATAGTCTGTCCATGGTCCACAGCCATTAATTTAGTAGTATTAATTAATACAGTAATTAATGTCATCTTAATACAATATTAATAACATTTGTGTTGGTACAGTGTTTATTTGTAAGCTGCTTGGAGTTCCCAGTGGGGAGAAAAGCAGGACATGTGTGTGTGTGAAAAATGCAGTCAAGACAAAGTTGACTTACTGCAACCTCAACAAAGGGCTTTCAAGGCAAGTCTTCCTTGGAAGTCTCCCTTCTAAGTGCTCACCCTGCTTAGCTTCTGAGATCTGACAAGATCGGACTATGCTGCCTTCCCTCCTGAAAAGCGGGAAAGGAATGCTTAAATAAAAGTTTGATTTCTGAAAGCATTTCAGCCACCAGTGAGCCAGCACATTGGCACATGCTTTATTTTCCTAATATTTGGTAGTGGTATCCTTCCAAAATGGACTGCAGCTGTCTGTCAGCATTATGAGAGGAAAAACAAACCCTCCCCAGTTGCTAAATGTGGGCGTCCAATGTAGCTGGATGGCACAAGGTACCTTGGCTGGGATCTCAGCTACAAGTTTGGCTATGCTAGTATAAGGAGGATTTTGCATTTCTCATTCTTGCTGTTGCAATCTGAAAATCCTTGTTTTGATTCTGCTTCTCCCTTGTGCAAATTTTGTGTTTACCTACACTATCTTTCCCCAAAAAACAATTTTAATGCATTTTTAAACTTTATTTTTTGCATCAAGAAATCAGCACTATATACCATCTACATTTTAAATATGTTGTCTACAGTATGCATACATACATTTAATAAAGCTAGTATTGAAAAATAGAGAACCAAACCATTGACAAAATATAAGGGGAAAAAAGATAGGGATGTTTTGTCATGCCTACCTAAGTGGGATTTTAAACCTTTTCTCTTTGAACCCCAAACAACACTCCAACATCCAATGCTTTTAATTTCAAAAGGATCTTCACATTCCATTTTGGGGAAGGGCTGTTGTTTGAATAAATACAAGTCAAAATTAGTCACAATTCTCTTTGGATTCTCTACTCAGACAGTTTCATAGGTGATGGTAAGAAGGACTTTAATACTTATGGGGTTTTAAAACTGGCAATAGATCATGATGGGTAGCCATGTTAGTCTATCACTAGCAGTAGAAAAGAGTAGTCCAGTAGTACCCTAAAGACTAACAAAATTTCTGGCACGGTATGAGCTCTCGTGAGCCACAGCTCTTTTCTTCAGAAAGCTCATACCCTGCCAGAAATTTTGTCTTTAAGGTGCTACTAAAATTAGTCTTTAAGGTGCTACTAGACTCCTACTCTTTTCTAAAACTGGCAAATAACATTATTACAACTTTTAATACAGAAAAGAAACCATGCATTCTGAAATTATCATAGAATCATAGAGTTGGAAGGGGCCATACAGGTCATCTAGTTCAACCCCCTGCTTAATGCAGGATCAGCCTAGAGCATCCCTGACAAGTGCTTGACCAGCCTCTGATGCTCCCTAGAAATGAGATTGTTAAATTATGATTTTCTGATGGAGATGTGTTATCCCATTTCACCAAAAAATATGCATTAGCAGTAGTCTTCCATCATATTTACCTCATGGAAATGAAAGCTTTGATCACACCATTTTCTCCTCTAGAGATTACCCTTTATTGCTTTCTGAGCATTTAGAAACCCTGATTTAAGCACTGCAAATTGGAATGAACCTGGCTAGTTAGCTCAATAGGAATGTGGTGCTAATAACATCAAGATTGCCTCTTTGTTTCTCATATAGGCTATACACATTTCAGAGAGCAGATGTAGGGTAATTTTGAAGAGTCATCTGAAAGCCCGGTTGTTCCTAATTCAAGTCTTATTTCAGCAGTGATTACACTGGAGAGAGGCTTAAACAAGCCTCTATGGGGACCATATGGGGACAACCTTGCAGGGTTATTGTAAGAAATACTGAGGTTAAATTCTTTGAAGTATAAAAAAGTATCTAAAGGCAAATTATTAGCAGTATTTTCATTGTGGATGCTGGAAATTAAATCGACCTATCAAGCATCTTGAGAGTTTTTAAAGGCACAATTTCAGGGAAAATGTAGATTTCGAAAATATTAAAAGCCTCTTGGTATCCTATTGGGGGGGGGAGCATTTGCTTGATATACCTGTGTGTTTCTACAACTCTACTTTGTATAGGACAATAAGACTGTCTTCCATTATGTTCCAATATATCCAGTATCTTCCAATATATCCAACTATTGTATCGAAATATGATGCATCAGGTTTGTGTATGTGTGCGTGTTTGTATTGCTTTAAAACAAGCCTTGCTCTTAAGAAATATCTTTTAGCTTAATGGAAATGACATCTCCTGTAAACAGATTTCTGCAAAAATGTATCTTTTTTCCAGTAACAAAGTTTACATGCAGCTTGTGCTGATTCAGTATCCGTAACTGTTGGCAAAATATGAAACGTTGCAATATTTTACATCGAATCACCACCAGGAAGCTTGTAAATGTGTTTTTCTACGCTAACCTCATGATTCTTGAACAATTCTCTGTAAAAATCTGTTCATATCTTGAAGTACACTCTTCCTTTAGAACAGCTGTTGTTAAGGTATAGATCATTGTCCATTTGTTTTTTGAAGACACAATTTTGCACTTGTATCAGGGGGCATTCCCAGGCTAAAAGGGCTTAGGCAACCAGCTAACTCCAGATCTGGGCTGAGAAATACCTGGAGATTTTGGGAGTGGAGCCTTAGGAGGGCAGGGTTAGGGAGGGACTTCAGTGGGGTATAATGCCATAGAGTCCAGCTTCCAAAGTGGCCATTTTCTCCAGGTGACTTGATCTCTGTCACCTGGAGATCAGTTGTAATAGTGAGCGATTTCCAGCCACCACCTGGAGGCTGGCAACCCTGCTCACAAATTACCCACAACCACACCGGCGTAGGGGCCAGTGCCTCAGTTGTGCTGGCATGCAACCACTGCAGGCCTGTGCTGGCGCCAGAGAGCAGGGCAGCGGTGCTGGGGTCCTGTGCTGGTGTAATTGTCCCTTATGCCAGCATATCTCAGAGATACATTGGCGTAAGGGTAAATCAGCTCCCTGCGCCCATCTTCCACTTAGGATTGATCTGTTAGTCTGCCTCCTGTTCTATCTGCACAGATGGATAGTTATGGAAGAATGCATATCGTTCAGCCCTTGATTATATATTTTCCTCTTCTTAAAATGCAACATTCACCCTGGTGAAGAGATCTGTGCCATTCGAAAAAACTTGCACACCAAATGAACATAGGCACAGTATTCAGAGATAGGACTCATTATGGATATATAATTCCTGGCTCTTCTCGCCTAAATAAATAAATAAGCAAAATAAATAAGGTAACAAGCTCCCTACTGTTCAAGAGGATGCTCAAATTTGTTCCATGCAATGTAGGCCACCAAGCTGCCATTATGTAATTACTGACATAGATTTAAAAAAAAATCCTCTCTTTCCTATCATACTAGAACTTAGGGTTGCCAGCTCTGAGTTGGGAAATACTTGGAGATTTTGGGGTTGGAGCCTGAGCAGGGTGGGGTTTGGGAGGAGAAGAACTTCAGTGTGTATAATACCATAAAGTCCGCCTTTCAAAGTGACCATTTTCTCCAGGTGAACTGCTCTCTGTCACCCAGAGATCAATTGTAATAGCAGAAGATCTCCAGCCACCACCTGGAGGTTAGGGAATTAGTGAACTTGGACCACAATTAATTAGTTATTCAACCCTATGCGGTCACTATGGCAATAAAATAATATAATATAGAAAAATAACACCATAAACTCAAATAACATATAATTACTTAGTGTATTGTGTTGTAGCTTCACAACACAATACACTAAGTAATTATACGTTATTTGAGTTTATGGTGTTATTTTTCTATATTATATTATTTTATTGCCATAGTGACTGCATAGGGTTGAATAACCACCTGGAGGTTGGCAACACTACTAGAACTTGGGGCCAGCCCTTGAAACTTATTGGCAGTAGATTTAGGGTTGCCAGGTCCCTCTTCGCAACTGGTAGAAGGTTTTTGGGATGGAGCCTGAGAAGGGCAGGGTTTGGGAGGGGAGGGACTTCAATGTCATAGAGTCCAATTGCCAAAACGACCATTTTCTCCAGGTTAACTGATTTCTATCGGCTGGAGGTCAGTTGTAATAGCAGGAGATCTCCAGCTAGTACCTGGAAGTTGGCAACCCTAAGTAGATTCAAGAAAGACAAAGGGAAATACTACTTCACAAAAGTGGTTGACTTACAGAACTCACCCCCATGAAATGTGTGTCAATAGCCACTAGGCTGAGGTGGATTTAAAAGGGGTGGGAACCATTTATGGAAGATAAGACTTTTATTAGCTACTAACCATGATATTCATTTACTATTAACCAAATCATTAGCTGTTAACCAAATGAGACTTATCTGGTTTGGAGGCAGAATGTCACATTGTCAGATGCTGGGGAGAAATCAGCAGATGGGGTCTATTTTCTGTGGACCCAGCCTCTGGGCTTCCCAGTGGCATTACACTGGCCACTGTTGGAAACAGGATGCTGGACTAGATGGACACCTATTCCAGTTGGTCTACTCTTATGCTCTTAACTTGTCATATTGGTAAAAATCTTCTCATCTCATTATGAACCTTTATGCATTCATGAATGCATTTCAGAATCACTTGTTATTATAAATTAGGCCATCTCCCATTGGGGATACTTTGATTCTCTTTATGATTCTGCAACACTTTAAACAAGCAGGATAATTCGATAACCGTTCAATAAAATGACGATTTAATATTCCATCATCTGTAATTTTTTACCAATGTAGTTGAATTTGCAGCAGTGGGGGAACCCCTCCCCCCAACACACTTTAGTTAGCAGTGAAGAACACATCACTTCTCATTATTGGAGTCAAGGGTTTTGCCCCACTTAATGAGCTTCCAATCAATTTTTCCCCTTGTAAGTCGTTGTAGCAAGTATATGTTTATTACAGTCTGACAAGAGCGATAAATAGAAAGTTATGAAAGAAAGAGTTGCCCCCCCCCCAAGTATGTGGGATCTGAACTTCTAAGCTTACAGCTTCGTTTTACTGACCGACCTGAATAGCTGAAAAGGGGAGGGAGACATTTCCCTGTCTGGACCCCCTATGAGAGGAGGCTGCTGTTTCTATCAGAAGAGAGTCCGCTTGCTGTCTGGAGGGCATATGAGTAAACAAAGCAGCAGTCACACAACTCGTGGGAAAGAAAACAGAAAATGTTTGAAAACCTGGCACTTGGCAGTGTGAGAGCCATCTCCTCAACTGGAGGTCCAGGATGCAGGGGTTGGGAAATTAGAAGCTCTGGTCTCCCATGTGTAAAGAGGGATCACAACATCAGAATAAAGGCAAATATTCAAAGTAATGATGCAGGAGACTCACTTCCTCTGTCTGTCTGTCTGTCTGTCTGTCTGTCTTTCTTTCTTTCTTTCTTTCTTTCTTTCTTTCTTTCTTTCTTTCTTCAGCTCACAAAAAAGTCTCTCTGAAATATCATGCAACACTCTCAGAATTGTAATACAGCTTCATGCCTTTAAAATTTATGCCACAATTATTTTTGTGAGGCTTTTGAAAACATGCTGCCATAATCTTCTGTTATAAAAGGCTCGTTCCATAGTAATAATGAATTAATGTCAGTATTTAATATTCTGGTTTAAATCCTCTGCCTTCCAAAATTTCTTTTAAAAAAAGAGAGACTTCAATGGAATATCATTTACTTTTCGAAGCAAGGTGGAATTTCTGAAGTAGGGATACCTGAGTCAGTTGACATTATCCTTACCAGCAACAGGGATGTAAGGACAGTCTGGTTTACAGGGTCAAAGGTCACATGACTTCAGGGTCAAAGGGGAGGATAAACAGGTGGAATCATGTCAAACACAGCAAATGTTGATAGTAGATTTCTTGAGCTCAATGTTTGAGAACCACTTAACTATATCAATAACTTGACCTTCATGCACAACGTTAAATTGAATGGACAAAATTTCATACTCGGGCTAAAGTCAAAATGATGACAGAATGAGATGTTGATAGTCTTCCATGAGAGCAAAAAGGCTACAAATCTCCTCAAAAACTAACACAGTGTCCTTCTGGAAGGATTCTCATTATTTATCCCACCTTGATAAGAGCCAGATAAATTTTCATTTTGTAGGACTTCATGAAATCCTTGAAATTACCATGAGGAAAGGCCTTTCCTTCAATGAACTTTTTACTCTCTTTCTCAATAGACAAGAAACTCTGTCAAATTAAAATAAAACTGTGTATTCCAATACCTGCGGCAAAAAGTAAATGAAGGCCAGCGTAGTCATAATTTAGCAATATAAAAGGGTCTCTGGTGCAAGTTACTGGCTGCTGTCCGGTTTGGTGTTTCTACTTTGTAATCACATAAAAGACAAATGTTTTGCCATGTTTTGGATGCTGAAAGTAACTTTTCATTAGTCTGCAGTTAAGTATAGATATTTCCAAGTTTAGGAATACTACTGAACAGGGTGGCTATGGTAACTGAGTCATGATATTTGAGTAAATCATGAGTTAGGATGAGTTTATATGATTGATTTCTATGGAGAAAGTCACCACAAGGTGAACATTACTGTGATTCTTAAATGGTTTCTGAAGTCCTTTTTGGATGGACTAAGGGTGAAATTTACATACTGTTAGGGGAGCAGCAGAAAACTCTGCTTCAAAGTTACACATGTTCATTTATACATACCGGTATGAATATATGGCTTTCTTTTGTGATGGGAGCCTTGTTTTTCTGGGTATCCCAATCACATTTAGAGAACCATATGTGCATTCAAGTGTATGCACATGAACACATATGCATTAGGAGTATAGCTTGTCTACCCAATCCTACTCCTTCCCCCCATGAACATTCATGGAATTATTTATTGAGAAAATATGTACCATGCATCTCCAGAGACCTGCTTGAGGAAGCTGAGTATAGAAAAATAAAAAGTTCAAAACAAAAGAATACAAACATTAACCCCACAATGAATAAAATCTGCCAGGCAGATATAAAATCACCATTCATTAAAACATTATGTAGAACAGCATTAAAACAGTATGCATCTCGCATAAAAGCAGCATCAAACAATTTCAAGCATGAAACTATCTCTTTTTAATGTCTGGGACAATTGAGACAAAATCACAACACCATATTAGTGTTGAATGTTTGACTTACCATAGCTGTGCCTCAGTTTCCACTATGTGGTGTCATATTTATGAAACCAAGTAACCACTGAGCAATTGATGGAGAAATCTCGCTATCAAAAAATGATCACATAAATTCACCTTTAGAGGTGAACTAATTAAATAGCCAGTTAATTATATGTAACATATTGCAAAGATTCTTAATGAATTATTTACAGATTCCTTCCCATTTTATTATATCTCATTAAATTCCACCTCTGCTAGAAAGGGACACCAGTAATGCTGATGGTATACAAAGTAGTCCATGGGCCTCATCTTGTTCTTTGCTATTTAGGTATAGAGCATATTTGTTTCTATTTGCATCTCACTGTATTGCTTCGAATACTCCACAAGCCATTCCAAAGAAAGCAGAAAATAGTGTAAAAATAACAAATACCCAAAAGCCAATGTAACTTTAACACATGAAGCTGCCTTATGCTGAATCAAAGGACTCTGATCTGGTGAACCAGGTTTGTTTTCCCCACTCCTCCACATGAAGCCTGCTGGGTGAACTTGGGCTAGTCACAGTTCTCTCAGAACTCTCTCAGACCCAACTATCTCACAAGGTGTCTGTTGTGGGGAGAGGAAGATAAGGTGATTGTAAGCTGCTTTCAGACTCCTTAAAGGTAGAGAAAAATCAGGGTATACAAACAAACTCTTCTTCATCATCTTCACTGTAAAGCTTTCAGCTTACCTGAAGTCAGCCAAGATAGAAAATGTACAAACAATTCTAGAAGATTACTGTGTGACAGGGCTAGCAATAACATTTTATGTGCATTGTCGTTGTGGAGAAATGTCCCATAATCTTAATCAGATGAGTTGTGCCCCAAAGGCTGATAGCAACCTGATGTAAGAATCCTGATCCTGATCTTTTGTTCTTTAATTAAGGAAAAGAGAAAAAGAGAAGAGAGCAAGAGAAAGTATGTATTTTGCAATGGGCCCCCTACGGCAGAATGGATTTGGTGCTGGCCTGACTCTGAAAAGGTTAATAATGACATAATCAAGAGAATACCTCTGCTTAATGTTCCCAAGTGGAATTTGTATTTGCCACTGCAGAAGAAATGTGGCATACTGCTATCATTGTTATCGCCCGAAAGATCTCTAGGTAATATGTATTGCTAGATTCTAGAAGGAGATTAGGGTTTGAACGTTTTCAGTGTTATCGCCAGGCAGTACCACTTTGTTTCCCATTATCACAGAATGTATTGCAGTGCCTTAATAGCCCAGCATGGTCACTGGAACACCATCTCCATTTGGGATCCTGCCCCAAAGATCCGTTCTGACATTATCAGGGAAATAGGTCTCCCATCCGCCGTCCCCCACTATCTTCATCTCTCTTTTTCTTGTCAGAAGACACCTCCCCTCACACATAACGATTCAACGGCAGCAGATGACAATTCAAAAGGCAGCGCCTGTTGTCGTTGGGGAAGAAAAATTAATTGATCAAAACCAATTAACGATCGTATTATGCTAAAGCAGTTTGGAGCTTGATGAGCAACCCACAGCAGGGATGAAGCCGCGAATAGAGATGCATGAATGCTGGTTACGAGTCTGTGCATGTTTCCTCTCCCCCTTCCCAAAAAGCAATTGTTAATGACCAAATCTTCAAGGAGAAACTGTTTGCTGGTGCTTTTGTCGAAGCGGATAATTGTTTCCTTATGACCCTAATCTTTCTGATGCCTGCACAGTATGGTGTGATTCACTGTTGGCACTCGAGAGAAAAGGGAAGCCCAGAGAGGAAAAGTGCAGTCTCCCAGCGGTAATAATGGCCACTTGCCTTCTCCCCCCACCCTTCCTTCTAAGTAAGAGCTGAAATGTTCTTTTAAGTCCTTTTCCTCTCTTGCTAAGCTGCAGTTAAAAGGTCAGAAAATCAAAGATTTGCGGATGTTAGCATCTGAGGGGGGCAGGGAAGGAAACAGCCTCAAGAAACGTTTGACTCCCAGGGGAAAGGTTTGGTCCCTTCCATATGGGTGTGGACAACAAGAGGTAACTGCCAGATCCATAGACACGGTTTGTTTCTCACAGAAATTTATACTATTCCTGAAAGGCATCAGTGTTATTTTTCTCTTGTTGGAAAAGTAGTTGTCACTTGTTTGAATGAGCTTTTAGTATGTTGTGATCACACACACAAAAAAAGTCTGTTGAGGTTTTTTTTTTTTAAAGTTTCTTACTCAGCTTTTGGAAGGACAGTCCATCCATACATCCTACAAAACTTTGTAACCTTGCCTAAAGCCCTCAAGGTGGCTACCAATCAGCACAAACCATATAAAAGAGACAGTAAGAGGATAAACAGAACAAAAGTAAAATACCAAGAAGGAACTTGCCTCTGAGATCCAGGGCCTTCTTGCAGGGCAGCAAGGATGGGAGGATCCGCCCCCACATTGCTGCTACCGCTATTCATGTCCAGGGGAATTTCCAGAGGGACTACCTTGCAGGGATTTTGCAAGGATTATAAAAATGCAATACATGTGAAGTTATTTGAAAGCACCATATAAATGCTAAATATTTACCAACAGCTGGGGAAAAAGGAGACAACAAGGCACTCATTCCTGAATCTTTCAAGACCCAATGAGATTGCGAGATTCTCCACTGCTACATTACACCTTTTTATTTTTTGTGAGACTTTTTTGTTTGCTTTTCTTGTTCAGTATTAACAAAGGGGCTTGAAAAAAGCCACTCAGCTGGTCATCTTTGGTAATTGAGAATTGCTTCCAGGTTAGGAAGAGGGAAGAGTTCGACAACGGAAGACTTCTACAAAACTGGTCCGTTATTTCTTTAGCCACAGATGACTACCACAGGGATGTCTTAGGGATGCCAAACGACTGCCAAAACATTTCACTAGTACTATATTGAATCTTTGGCTTCCCTCAAAACACTTCATCCCACCCACCCCAAGATGTTCCTTAAATTTGCTTTGAATTTTACTGCTGGGGAATTTTTGTGGCTTTTCTGGCAATATATCCACAGTGGGCTAAAATTCAAAAGGGCTAGCAGGGTGGAAAATGTTTGCAAGTTCACACTAAAGACCCAAAACCAAATACTAAAAAGAAGAGTTGGTTTTTATATGCCGACTTTCTCTACCACTTAAGGAAGACTCAAACCGACTTACAATCACCTTCCCTTCCCCACAACAGACACCTGTGAGGTAGGTGAGGCTGAGAGAGCTCAAACAGAGCTGTAACTTGCCCAAGGTCACCCAGCTGGCTTCATGAGTAGGAATGGGGAAGCAAATCCAGCTCACTAGATTAGCCTCAGCCTCTCGTGTGTAGGAGTGGGGAATCAAACCCGGTCCTCCAGATTAGAGTCCACCGCTCCAAACCACTGCTCTTAACCACTACACCGCTTTCCCTCCACATGGCATCCCAAGAGTGCCATAAGAACTATTACTAATACACATTTGGGAGGGACTGTGGCTCAGTGGTAGAGCATCTGCTCAGCATGCAGAAGGCCCCAGGTTAAACCCCTGGCATCTCCAGTTAAAAAGACCTCTGCCTGAGACCCTGGAGAGCCACTGCCTGTCTGAGTAGACAGTACTGACTTTGATGGGCCGAGGGTCTGATTCAGTATAAGGAAGATTCATGTGTTCCTTTCCTCTGGTTCTCTGAGGAGAGCCTTACAGATTAGCAATGCAAGGCCCTAACTCCCTCTCTCCCTTTAGGGCTGTAATGGAGCTTGTGCAGAACTGTTATTCAGTAGATTTTGCTGCAGGCTATTTAAGTAGTTCTGCTATTTCTTTTTATTATTATTATTTTCATCCCTACCGCTTATAGTGAACTACGTGGAGTGTTCACAAGTGGTTATGACCCTTCAGCTGTCCTCACGATTCTTACTCTTGATCTGCATTAACATGAACGAGACCATAATTACACACCTTGTAAAGATAGGAATCCTGTCAAAATTTCTGGACAACTGTAATTAATCTAACTGAGTTTGAATCAAGAAATAATCAAATTCATTTAAATGAATTCTTTTTGTCTCCCCTTTTTGGGGTATAGCGATTATTTGGACAAGAATATAATATTTTAAAATATGAAAACTGGGTAAATATGTGAAGTCTCTTAAAAGCAGCCCTATGGATCGATTATAGCAAAGTTAAGAGGGTGGGTCATTACCTTAAAATAGGAAAATAATGTCTCCTTTTAAACTTCTTTTGGGGGTCCATAGTGGGGAAATGATTGAACAAACAAACATTCTTAGAGTTGCCAACCTCCAGGTACTAGCTAGAGATATCCTGTTATTACAACTGATCTCCAGCCGATATCGATCAGTTCACCTGGAGAAAATGGCCACTTTGGCAATTGAACACTATGCCATGGAAGTCCCTCCCCAAACCCCTCCCTTCTCAGGCTCCACCTCAAAAACCTCCCGCCGGTGGCAAAGAGGGATCTGGCAACCCTACCCATTGTGGGTCAGATGATTGGTCCATCTAACCAAGTATTTTCTGTTCTGGCTGGCAGTGGTTCTTCTTGGACTCAGGAAGAAGTCTTTCACATCACTGATTATCTGATCGCTTTAAACTGGACGTGCTGGGTATTGAAATTTGGATCTTCTGCATGCAAAGTACTCCTGAGTGAAAACACCTTCCTGATATGTTCCCTACTGAATTTATTTTTGTAGTTATTTATGTAGACTTCGGTTCTATGCTTCACATTATTCAGATTTTGGAAGTATGTCCTGTTCTCAAGAGAGCCAGCATAAGGTAGTGGGTAGAGTTTCAACCGGGATTTGGGAGACCCAGGTTCAAATCCCTGCTCTTCCATGGAAGCTTGCTGGTTGACCTTGGGACAAGCATACACTTTCAGCCTAACATTCCTCACAGGGATGGTGTGAGGTCCCCATTGGGGAGAAAGATGGTCTATGAATGAAGAAAATAAACAAATAAATAAAATACATGTATGTTGCTTGATTTTATGCACATATTATATGATACTAGGTTATCCAAAGCAGCAACCATATGAGGTTGGTCTGGTTGAGAGTGTGTGACTGCCCCAAAATTAGTCAGGGACCTGCTGTGGCAAAGGGGCATTAGAACCTGGATCTCCTTGATCCTAGACTGACATTCTAACCACTACATTACCCAGGCCCTCATAGGGTCAAGATGTTGTAAAACACATGTTTTTCTGTCACAAAATGAATGTTTTCCACCCTCCCTGTCACAGCTGTCTGCTCTTTCCTGCCTTCTCATAACCTGTGCAAGGATGGTTCATTTTGGCCACTGCAATAGGGTTGCCATCATCCAGGTAGTAGCTGGAGATCTCTTGCTATTACTACCAATAGAGATCAGTTCACCTGGAGAAAATGGCTGCTTTGGCAGTTGGACTCTATGGCATTGAAGTCCCTCCCCTCCCCAAACCCCCCCTCCCCAGTTTCCACCCCAAAAACCTCCTGCCGATTGCGAAGAGGGACCTGGCAACCCTACACTGCAACTGCCATCGTTATCCTGATACTTCTGAGTAGTTCTGCCTACCATAGCTTCCATTGTAAATTGCATGTGTGGCCCCTGCAACTCCCAACATCATTCTGAAGCTACTGACCAGTTTTGAGGCTCGTGGCTTTATTTTCAGACGAGTTATGCTTGCCATTGCTTCCAACAGAAAACGCTGGGGTGGTAGTGAAAGTTCCTGGCGATGGTGTGGGCAATTTTCTTATTCCCTTTGTGTTTGGCACTGAAACCCCCATGGTCATCCTGAAGTAGGTGGCAAGTTTTCAATTTTGAGACTCCTAGCTTCATTTTCTGGTGAGTTAAGTGTGTTTTATTAATATAGATAGAATAATAGAGGTGGAAGGAACCTCCAGGGTCATCTAACCCAACCCCCTGCACAATGCAGGAAATTCACAACTGCCTCCCTCTCCACCCACCCCCAGTGACCCCTACTCCATGCCCAAAAGATGGCAAAAATATCCCTTCAGGATCCCTGGCCAATCTGGCCTGGAGGAAAATTGCTTCCTGACCCCAAAGTGGCGATTGGCATTACCCTGGGCATATAAGAAAGGGCCACGAGAGCCAAACACTGATGCAGCCCTTCCTGCCCTCCCTCTCATGATCTGCCTAAGTTCATAGAATCTGCATTGCTGACAGCTGGCTATTTAGCTTCTGCTTAAAAACCTCCAAAGAAGGAGAGCCCACCACCTCCCGAGGAAGACTGTTCCACTGAGGAACCGCTCTGTCAGAAAGTTCTTCCTAATGTTTAGCCGAAAACTCTTTTGATTTAATGTCAACCTGTTGGTTCTGGTCCGACCTTCTTGGGCAACAGAAAACTATTCCACACCATCCTCTATATGACAGCTATTCAAGGCTATCTATGCATACAATGTGCACTGCTTATATATTAAATTCTTATGTTCATTTGTTAATGGAAAAACAAAAAATTGACAAGAAAATAAACAGGTTTGGTTTGCACGCGGAGAAATGAGGGGATGGTGTCCTAGCTGGAGGGGGATATAGGAAGCTTCCAAGGACCAGTTGGCCCAGGCAGTGGGGGGTGGAGCATGAAAAGGCTATGAGGGCCTATTTACACCCTTGCAGCCCCAGGCCAGGGAGGAAGTGGTTGGGGCTTAGGGTTGCCAGGTCCCTCTTCACCACTGGGAGGGTTTTGGAGTGGAGCCTGAGGAGGGCGGGGTTTGGGGAGGGGAGGGACTTCAATGCCATAGAGTCCAATTGCCAAAGCAGCCATTTTCTCCAGGTGAACTAACCTCTATTAGCTGGAGATCAGTTGTAATAGCTGGAGATCACCAGTTAGTACCTGGAGGCTGGCGACCCTATTGGGGCTGCTCCTGTCCCACAACTGGCACAGAAAGAGGGCCAGAAGGGACAATCAAGGAGCAATCCAACAGGAGAAGGAGAACCCTGGTGAGCACAACCTCCTTCCCTCCACATATGAGGCCTGAGGGCCCTGGAGGCCAAGACATCACCTGCAGCTGGGAACCAAGAAGAGACTACAGCTGCTAGACTCAGCTCTTACCTTCCCTGCTCCAGCACCCCCTTTAGCCACACCAAGCCATATTTATATGGTCACCCTTCCCTGTGGCAATCCAGTCCAGCCCAAGCCTCTCAGAATACTCTATGTATCAATTGGCGTGATTTGAACCCATTGTTCAACAACTATGTGTTTTGTGCCTACATCGTGAAAGGCTACTTCTACAGTGAAGCAGCCAAAGAAACAGCTTTGAACAGTGCACTTGACTCATATTTCTTTTAGAAAAGGATTGCTAAATTGTTTTTACCACCCTCTCGGATTGTATATGTAGCATTAACTTCACTACAGATCACATGGAGCTGAAACATAATGCATAATATTGATCTTGAATTTTGGCCAGGCTGCTTCTTAGCTCCTACCCTTGATCTTATAAGTTAAGATTGATGTTGGGCATTATTATCTAGCAAAAAGGGTAGAAAATCAATTTTATCTCCCGGTGCTTCATCCCTTCATCTTTCCCAAGCTCAGGCAGTGCTGGCTATAACAACTGTTAGCATAAAATCATTTATAAACTGGTGTGATGACAAAATCTGGCAGAGGCATACATTACTAAATGTGCCTTGATGCTTACAACCTCGGCTCTCTGATGAAAGGCACGAACAGAGTAAGGTGACCAGTCACCTCTCTTATAGCAGGGTAATGAGTTCATAAACCATCACTCTGTGGAGGGGGTTCACAGCATTGAAGTAAATGAACTTATCTGTGAATTACATATATTCTCCACAAGACCTGTGGAGGTAAGAGATACCGAGAATTGATACAGTGCATTCTTGGTCTTTCATTTATGTACTGCAAGTGACCTGCTTGAGTAATTCTGGCAAATCTGCAAAAAAAACTTGCTTTGACTTCATAGTGCTAGTCTAGCAGATTGACCAACTAGCTTTGGGAATTCTCTTTCCACCGGTCATCATCATCATCTGAATAGCACAGTCCTGTGAAACTTATCACCCACCTAGAACTGTCATATTCCAGTCCTCCAAATCCAAAAGGCCAAACTAGGATATCACAAAAAAATTGCTAATTATTTAAATTATGCAAGAATTATTGCACTTAATGACTACCACAAAAACTTGAATGAAGAAGAGTTGGTTTTTATATGATGACTTTCTCTACCACTTAAGGAAGTATCAAACCAGCTTACAATCACTTTCCCTCCCCCTCCCCACAACAGACACCCTGTAAGGTAGGTGAGGCTGAGAGAACTCCAAGAGAGATGTGACTAGGCCAAGGTCACCCAGCTGGCTTCATGTATAAGAGTGGGGAAACCAACCCAATTCACTAGATTAGAGTCCGCCACTCATGTGGAGGAGTGGGGAATCAAACCCGGTTCTCCAGATTCTAGTTTGGCCCTAACTAGGGTTGCCATCCTCAAGGTACTATCTGGAGATCTCCTACTGTTACAATGGATCTCCAGCCAATAGAGATCAGTTCACCTGGAGAAAATGGCTGCTTTGGCAATTTGACTCCTCCCCGAACCCCAGTCCACCACTGGTTCTAAAGCATTCAAAGGGCTTCTTACATTGTGATTGAGACCTGGATTCAAATCCCTATGCAGCAATGAAGCTTATCTGGTTACGGTAGGTAGCTTATTAATTCAGGCTGTATCTACACATCACTGGATATTGCATTGTTGTGCTACAGCGATCATTCATGACTGGATTTTCCAATGTAGACAGCCCAAATCAGCCCAAATTATTGCTATAGTGCTGTAGTGCAATAGTGAATGAAGGGTGGGTGCAGTCATAGCCTAGCCTACTCAGTACTAGTTTGCCTGTTCTGCTAGATAAATAACTTCAAAATATTTAAGGCTTTATGTGAGCTTCTTGCTTGCACATGCTCTAGCTGTCTTGTATTGAAGCCTAAGAGTATGAGTGAGGAATTTCCTTGACACTCTCTAGTGCTTTTTTTGCTTACAATCGTGGGGAAGGGGGTGCACACCTGAGACAGGAACTATCTTTTTTTTAATCACTGGGGAAGGGTTTTGGTTTAATGGTCACCGAGCAGAACCTTTACATGTGGGTACAATTCTTGGCACCTCCCATTTTTTGAAAGAAAAAAAAAGCTCTCAGCTAATTAGCTCAGAGAGATCTCAGCCTGATACTCTCAAGAGCTGTTGCCAGTCAGAGTAGACCAGTGGTTCCCAATAAGGTGCCTATGGGCATCAGGGCACCTACCCGTGTATGTCCAGATACTCACTTGCTTCTTCCCCAAAGCATCTCATCCCCAAAGCAAAGAGCCTGTCCTGATTTTCATCTGTTGGTCTAGGAAGGCTTCAGAAGGAGGCATCAACTCTTAATCTGCAGGGAACACCCATTTGAAAATGGCTGCTTCTATCATATTAATCTGATATATCATGTATATCATATACATCTGATAGAGGGCTGTGGCTCAGTGGTAGAGCAGCTGCTTGGCATGCAGAAGGTCCCAGGTTCAATTCCCAGCATCTCCAGTTAAAGGGACTAGGCAGGTAGGTGATGTGAAAGACCTCTGCCTGAGACCCTGGAGAGCCGCTGCCGGTCTGAGTAGTCAATACTGACTTTGATGGACCAAGGGTCTGATTCAATATAAGACAGCTTCATGTGTTCACATCAACATTTTGTAAAATGTCTTTCCATGTAGCAGCCTTTTGGGTGTGGTGCCCACTCTTTATTCTCAGCATTCCAAACATATTCACAGGCTCCACAAGGCTGGGAACCCCTGCAATAGACAGCATTGTGCTAGATGAATAGCGTGACCTGTGTTTGTTTGATTGATTGTTTAGGATATTTCTATGCTACCTCTTCAGAGTCCTGCTTGAGGCAGCTTATAATTAAAGCAATGTAATTAAAGCAATAATTAAAGCAAATTAGCCATTAACAAACAAGCCATCAAACATAAACAGCATAAAAACTATCCATAAAAGAGAAGCAGACCATTAAAAAGCTGATAAGATAAACCCCAAAATTAAAAGCCTGGGTAAAAGATTTTTTTTTGGCCTAACACCTAAAAGAAAGTAAAGAAGGTTCCAGGTGAGCCTGAGGGGGGAGAGTATTCCATAAACTCTGTGCCTCTAATCACCACCTACCCTACCGCCGAAGTTGCGGGCACAAAGACGTGAGAGGGAGATCTTAACTGGAGAGCCAGGTGGTATGAGGGTAGGGTTCCCATTTGCCTGGTTATGGTGGGCAATTGCCTGCCAATTAACTGGGCTGCCCACCATCCCTCAGCTGGTCAGTTGGCGGAAGTAGCCCAGCTGAAGGGAGGGAATTAATCTGCACATGCGGTGTGATGATGTAACTTCTGTATTTACTCAGGAAGCATCAGCATCATGATGGGGAAGCTCTAGCATACTCCCCCAAACTCTATGGTTTCCACAGAGTTTTTGGAGGGCAGTGCTAGAGTGTCCTGTGTGATGCTTCTGGGGCAAATAAGGAAGTGACATCATCATGCCCTGCACGCTGATTGCCACCCCCAGCCCTGCCTCCATGAAACTCCCACCGGTGGCCCAGGGGGACCTGGCAACCCTACATGGGAGGGGATTAGGGTTGCCAACTGCCAGGTAGTAGCAGGAGATATCCTGCTAATTCAACTGATCTCCAGCCGATAGAGATCAGATCACCTGGAGAAAAATGGCCGCTTTGGCAATTGAACTCTATGGCATTGAAGTCCCTCCTCTCCCCAGACCCCACCCTCTTCAGGCTCCGCCCCCAAAATCTCCCACTGGTTGAGAAGAGGGACCTGGCAACCCTAGAGGAGATGGTTTTTCAGATACCCTGGCTCCAAGCCATTTAGGGTCTTAAAGTTAAGAACCAGCATGTTAAATTATGCCTGGAAACAGTTCCTGATCAGTCATCCTAGAGGCAAACTGCAGTAGTGTTTAGAGTGTTGGACTAGGAACTTCAAAACATAAACCCAAATCCCCTCTCTGCCATGAAAACCACTGGGTGACATTGTGTCAGTCCCTGTCTCAGTCTGACCTACTTCACAGGGTTGTTGTGGGGATAAAATAGGAAAAGCCAAGTCTGAAGCCCTGCGCTCCTTGAAAAAACAAACGAGATAAAGATAGCTGCACAAAAACCTAAATAAGGGTTGTTCATGCAGTTGGTATTGCACAAGCAAAATTGCTCAATAACTTTAATCTTTGAAGATAATATTTGTGTGTCTGGTTTTGTTGTTTTTTGTCCACAAACTTATGCATTTTAAAATGTTGCATTGCTGCATAACTGCTGGACTGCATGAGGAATGATCTGCAGCATGGGTCACATTACTGTAATGGTGTTGGTGCTGGGCCTTGTGTAAGCAGAAGACAATGTTAGACTATAATGGCAATAACTAGCAGAAGTATCTTTTAAAGCAATCAAAAACAATTAAACAAGCTTTAAAACACTACGCACATAAAACAATTACAAACAATCAAACAAAACACATAAAACCATGGATGTATGAACAGTAGGGTTGCCAACCTCCAGGTACTAGCTGGAGATCTCCTACTATTACAACTGATCATCAGCCGATAGAGATCAGTTCACCTGGAGAAAATGGCCGTTTGGCAATCGGACTCTATGGCACTGAAATCCCTCCCCTCCCCAAACCCCGCCCTCCTAAGGCTCCACCCCAAAACCTCCAACTGGTGGCAAAGAGGGACCTGGCAGCCCTAATGAACAGGAAGGAGGGTCAGTGACAGTCAGTCAGGGAATGCCAAACAAAAACAGAAAACATCTCACCCTTTGGCAGAAGACAATGATAGAGGGTTACAGACAAATCTCCCTAGGGAGAAAATTCCATAGTTTTGATGACATGACTGATGCCATGACTGAAAAGTCTCTTGCATTTTCACTCATGTAGCCTGATATGTTGAGGACACCTGAAGCAGGCTCTCCAAAAATGATCCTAGCGGTCACCTAGGTTTTTATGGGAATTGGGGGTTCTTGAGGTATGTTGACCCCCAAGTGTACCTATAGAACAGCACTGATACTTTGGAAGGAAACTCGGCTGAATTGGGAGCCAGTGTAGATGGAACAAGACTGGAGTGATATGGTCAACATTCTGGATACAGCATGCTGTAACAACTGTAGCATCCATACAGTCTTCAAGGGCAGCGTCCCCCCCACCCCCCGTACAACACATTGTGTGGTGATGGAAAACGCCGTCCAGTCACAGCTGACTTATGGTGACCCCAAGGCAAGGGTCGTTTGTTCGGAGGTGGTTTGCCATTACCTGTCTCTCTGTGGGCTGAGAGGGTTCTGAGGGAACTTTGATGGGCCCAAGATCACCCAGCAGGCTTCATGTGCAAACATGGGGAATCTAACATGGTTTTCCATGTTAGAGTCTGCTGCTGTTAACCACTACACCACACTGGCTTAAAACACATTACAGTAATCAAATCTTGATGTTAACAGGGCATGCACTACAATGGAAAGATCGTTTCTGCCCAGGAAAGGCTGCAGCTGGCTCACTGACTGAAGCTGGTGAAAGCACTTCTGGCCACTGCCACCACCTTCTTTTTCAACATGAGTCCTTGGTCCAGCATTACCCCCAAGCTGTGAACCTGTTCCATTAGGGGGAGTGCAAACCCATCCAGAACAGGAGATAGTGGCATCCTCTCTTCTGATCTGTGTTTTTTGGAATTTATTTAGTTTTTTTTTTCTAGGTACATATTGTAGTAGTTGAATTGAAAATGATTTGTGAGAACCCCCAAAGGGCAGTCTTTCTTAACAAAGAAGTGTGAAGTGTGTGTTACATGTAGGAAAATGAAGGAAATTTCAATGCATACCTGCTCAATAATTCCAAATTGTCTTTCATTTGTGCAGGTTAGCTTTCAATGTGAATTCCCTGCAAAATCAGAAAAGATTGTGTGGGATGGAAAAGGTTATCATAATAGAGTGTAAATAAACATAATAAGCCCCATTTATTTGAATGATGTTTACCCATATGACAAGTTATTTATGAAAATCATTTAAATGGATGTTATGTATGCTTGACCAATTTAAGGCAATTGAAGAAAAAATCTAATGCAATCACACATGGGAAAATAGTAACTTAGTTGTGAAGATGAAGTGCAACACTTTACAGTGTTTATTGTAAAAAAAATGACATTACCTTGACATTCAGCAGAGAATGAAAATCTCTTTTTGTGACTAAAAGCCACCTAACAGGAGAAATAAAGTGATAATTCTTAGCAGTTTATAGTTCTGTTTGTGTCTTGCTTTCTGAGAGTTCCTGTAGTCTGGTGTTATCTAGCCCAACCCCCTGGACAATGCAGGAAATTTGCAACTATCTCCCCCTCCACACCCTGGTGACCCCTGCTCTATTCTCAGAGGAAGGCAAAAAACCTTTAGGAACCATGGCCACTCGGGGCTAGAAGAAAATTGCTTCCTGACCCCAAAGTGGCAATCGGCATTATCCTGGGCATGTAAGAAAGGGCTATGAGAGATGAGCACTGACTCAGTCCTTCCTGTCCTCCCTCTCATGATCTGCCAAGTTTATAGAATCTATCTAGCCTCTGCTGAAAAACCTCCAAAGAAGGAGAGCCCACCACCTCCTGAGGAAGCCAGTTCCACTGAGGAACCTCTCCTCCTAAAGTTTAGCTGAAAACTCTTTTTAATTAATTTCAACCTGTTAGCTCTGGTCCAACCTTCTTGGGCAACAGAATACAACTCCACTCCATCCTCTATATGACAGCCCTTCAAATACTTGAAGATGGCTATCGTATCATCACTCGGTCATCTCTTCTACAGGATAAACATACCCAGCCCCTTCAACCTTTCCTCATTGGACTTGATCTCCAGACCACTCACCATCTTTGTTGCCTTCCTTTGGACATGTTCCAGCTTGTCAACATTCTTCTTAAATTGTGGTGCCCAAAACTGAGCACAGTACTCCAACTGAGATCTAACCAGAGCAGAGTAAAGCGATCACTATGTGTGATCTGGACATTATACTTCTGGTGATACAGCCCAACATCGTATTTGCCCTTTTAGCCACTGCATCACACTGATGACTCAGTGTATGGCCTACTAAGGCTCCCTGGTGCTTTTCACACATATTACTGTCAAGACAACTCTTCCCCATCCTATAAGTATGCATTTGATTTTTCCTGCCTAAATGCTCTCTACTGAAATTCATTGTATTAGTTCAGCCCTTGCTTCTTTCCCTTCACCCATGTTATGAGTCTTGGGGTGCCGCAAAGAGGTGGGACGTTATTAGGTTTGCCAACCTCCAGGTGGGGCCTGGAGATCTCTTGCTATTACAGCTGATGTCCAGACATTAGGAATTAATTCCCCTGGAGAGAATGGCTGCTTTGGAGGGTGGGCACTATGGCATTGTACTCTGCTGAGGTCCCTCCCCAGGCTTGACCCCCAAATTCTCCAGGTATTTCCCAATCCAGATCTGCCAACCCTAGATGTGATGGCAGGACCCGCCCACTCCCTTTTTCTGTTTGTATGATCAACCAAATGAGCTTCCACATCAAGTTGTACACTCAAGACAGTGTCTCAGGTACTAATGCCTACATTGCCCTTCTGCCATTCCCCCTACATTCAAACTTAGCAAGACAGACTGTTGACAGTCCTGGCTCATCCTCAGCCAGAGAGTAGGGATGCTCAAACACCTGCCCATTTGGTTCATGTTATTCACACTGATTTTTTTTCAAGCAGTATGACTGTTAATGAGCAGCTTTTAGTTGCAACCCACACTTTAAAGTTACCGTGAACATTGTTAATGACGCAGATCAGCCATTTAAGAAAGCATCATTTCCCTTGTGTCTTGCTGTCTTCTGTCCCTTTGGGGTAGGTGCTGATACAACTACATTTTCTAAGGTGCTTCCATTTCAGTGTTCAAGGTTCCAGGGAAGGAAGAGGGAAAGAAAACCTCCCTGGCTTCACCACTGCCACTAAGTATGTTTTGAGGTAAAGGGCAGTAGGACGGAGCTGAGAGGTGAAATTCAAATGCTGTCAAGTTCCCAAGGAGGTCATCACGAGTGTGATAAACTCCAGAATTTGGATTCAGGCTTGCAATAAAACAAGTTTCCTTATTCTGAATTATGGCTTTCATTTCCCCCACTGGGTGTGTGGGATCCCCCACTGCCAGATGGCCCTTCCTCACCATCACTCAGCTGGCTGGTGGGGGGGGGGAATGGAAGGACAGGGGTGGGTGGATATCACCAGCATCCTGATGTTCTAATGTCACTCCCTGTGCACCTGGTAGTGACATCAGAGCATCACCAGAGATGCTCTGGGATTTGGGTAAAACTCTATGGTCATTACATCACCGGCGAGAATCCCCACTGCTGATAAGGCCTCCTGCCTGAATCGAGATGCACCGGTGATGATGGTGGCTCTTTTTCATCTCTTTATCATCATCACTTTGGTTGATCATTTCTAACAATCGCCACACCCTGCAGGTGTTGTTCAATCTTTGGAATAAACCATCATTTTCAAAGAAACATAATGTTAGTACATGGCCTTGGTTAAACTGAAAATTACAAAGTAGCCATTGGACAATAACCATCAAATGAAACATCTGTGAATCCAGAGGAATAAATGGCAAATCCCATAAAATTAACTTTGGATCTCTTTGCCTTTTGCATACTGCAAGAGTGCAAGCTAGATGGATAGGTTACAGGCAGCACAATAGAAATCAAGGTGATTAATATGACAGTATCTAGGTCACAAAGCAGAGAAGAAATGCAATATCAGAAAAGCTACTTATGATGATAAATAAATCATGGGACTTATGTATGTATTATATATAATAAAAATCAGATTAGGCTGCATTCATTCATTTCTTTGCACATTTTGTGATGTTCCATTTTCTCAAGCAGTATTTTCTTTGTACATGTGTTCAGGTCGTGGATCCCCATAGGGGTGTTCTGATGTTGTTGAATGCATAGTTGTTGTTTTTTATATTTTCTCCTGTGATATTAAAAGCCCATGATATAGACCAATATCTATCAGACCATATGCATAATAAATTATTGCTTTTCAATTTGGGGAGGAAAAATCCAGCATTGTCTTGCAGTTTAGCTATATAGGCCTTAACATTTGTATTCATGATAGAATCTTGTGAAGTGGAATTTCAGCTTCTGGAAAGCTGGACTTTATGGATGAGTTGGTGTTACGAAATAATTTTTGCTTTCACTGAGGATATACTTTTTTGTTACAATGAAGTTATGTACCTTCTGTGTGGTGATGACACTTAACAATTCCAGTAACACCTTTTAGTAAAAGTTTAAATATCAGAACTCATTACAAACTCCATTCAAATTGAAGTGTATGTCAAATAGTGTCTCCTAGTTCTTCCTTGTTTGCTTGTCCAACTCTAAATACCAGGTGCTTAAAGAATAAGATTCCTGTTTTCTAGCATGTTAGCACAGATTTTCTCCTTCACAATGTACTCCTTCACTGTTCAGGTTGACCAGGAAAACAAGATATTTTCCAGAAATTGGACCCTGGAGGACAATTAGTGGGGCTCCTTAAACTCAGCACAGGTGGGTTCCTTACCACATTAAATAACAAAATGGCTCACAGAAGTTCCTCTGTATCACAGGTCACTGCAGATGGGTTCCACTTTAGACCAATTCAGATGTTGGTTAGCAGATGTTGTGGGACAATTAGGGGATTTTTAAAGCTTCCTTGATTTTGACAGAATGGTCATTGCTGTACCTTCAAAGTCTTTCTGTTTTAGTTTTATAAATAAAGAGCACATTGAAAGAATTAAGAGCAACAATTGCCTTCAAATCCCATGCATCCATTTGTTAGGTAATTTTGTTAGGTAATTTTGATAACTGATTATGATAAAGAAGCAATTTGCCTATCAACATAGGTCTCTGAATCACCAAGCTGAATTCTAAGTATGGGGTGGGGGAGTGAATAACAACTGAGACTGATAAGGCAAGTGTACCTATAGCAAAGCACTGATACTTTGGAAGGATACTCGGCTAAAATCAGTTACATGCCTCACAAAATATACTTTATCTGCCTGTAGTGGGTTCATCAATTTTTGTCCACATACATCAAATGTCCGCATTTGCCCACACAAATCAGGTTAATTCCAGTTTACCTTGTGCTATCTGGGTCTCCCATTCCAATGATCCTACCTGCTTATTGTAAAATTATAACTGTCCCTAAATATAGAATACTTTTTTTCAGGCCAGATTAAATGCACTACCATTGGGGGAGTTGGGAGGCAGATTTTCAGGGACCCCTTTTTCTGAAAGATTTTGTGACTGTAAATCAGGGAACTTAGAGACTGTTTGGCATTTTTTAATTGATTGTAAAATGTATGATCTTTCCAGTGATAAATGAATCACAGTGTTCATCCAGAAGTGGGGACTTGCCCTAAAGCAAGAGATAGTTGCAAAGCTATTGGCTGATTCTGATCCAAATGTAACCCTCGCCATGGCAATTTTTAAAAAATCTATGGCTTTTAATGATTTTTTCTTTTTTTTTTTACTAACTGCATACCTTAGATTCTGGTTTTTTTTTTCTATTTCTGTATGCTTGGTTACTTCTGTATTACTAAATTTATTGATTTGTTTTGCTCATATGGAACAGCATAAAGGAATAAAAGTTTACCTGGAAATATTGTGGCTGACTGGAGTTGTGGTTCAGTTGTAGATCATCTACTTTGCACAGAGAAGTTTCCCGGTTCAGTCTCTGGCATCTCCTATTAACAGAATCAGGCAGTATGTGATGTTAAAGATCTACATGAGGCTCTAGAGAGCTGCTGCCAGTCAGAGTAGACAGTACTGACCTTGATAGACCAAAATGGTCTGATTTGGTGTAAGGCAGCTTCGTGTGTTCTGTGATACACTGCAGTTGAGGGAAACTAGGATCTAATACTATGCGATAAGTGTAATGATGTACATGCTATATATGTCTAAAACAGCAGTAGAAAGTCATTGAGCTACTGGCATGGAATTCTTCCTAGGAAGCATCAAATTCAAAGTTGGGCAACAGTTGTCTGGAAAAATGATTAATACATTTATGTCTGGTGACTTAAGGGCATAGAGTTCTGCCCTGAAAAAAGTAGGGTTACTTCAACAGCTGCTGATTCATTGTTGAAATAGAACAATGAAGAATTAAAAGTTGAGTGATGAAATAACATGGGGTTAGGGCTGTTGAAAAAAAAATTGGTATAGTTTGGATTTGGCCGAATTCGTCCTGTCTGGATTCGGAATATGCCGAAGTCCGAACTCCCCCACTTCGGGTCCGTGCAATTCAGCGCAAATTCAAAGTTCAGGGAAAAAATTCGGCTGAATAAAGCCATTAAAAACACAACCGTGCCTTTCCACGGCTCTGGGGGGGCATTTTTTGGGGTAGAGGTCACAAACTTTCAGCAGAGCTTCAAAGGACCCTTCTTGCCAGACCCCCCAAGTTTTGTAAAGATTGGGTCAGGGGGGGCTGAGATATGGGCCCCGAAAGGGGTCCCCCACCCTTAATGTGCATCTCTGAGCAGAGCTTGCCGCCCACGCACAAAGCTCCCAGCCCCGACAAACAGCTGAGCTGCGGGGAGCAAGGGCAGGGCAGGTGCGAAGAAGTTTGCAAAGCAACACAACTGCAAAGCAACACAACTGCAAAGCAACACAACCATGAAAAGCAACACGTTTGCAACCATGCAAAGCAACACCTGACACCTGGGAGTTTGCAAACCATGGAAAGGGACAGAGGCAGCTAGCTATGCATAATGAGCAGGAGGGGTGGAATTTCCCCTTTTGCATCGGACTCGAGTCGGGACCAGGCAAATGCATTCTTTAAGTCACCATTTGAAAACCTGTTTTGAGCAAGCATCAAAATAGAGACTCGAGGGAGCACACATACACAAGGCAGAATGGGCGAAAGCCCCCTTTGGCTTCCCCCACCCACCCACAGAAACTGTTCCTCCCCACACACACAGAGACTCTGCTTCCCCCCCACACACACACACACAGGAGAAAAATTATAGATTAAAGCCCCCAAAGGGGTCTTACTGTGGCTGTCTTCTGTTCCATCAGGAGGGGCTGGGGAGGACTGGGTAATCCAATATGATTCTATTTAAGCACGGGAGGTTTTGCCTTGGATTTGCCGCTCTGGAGATGCATACAGGATCAGGTGATCCATTCATCCCACTAGGGAAAAGGGGAAAGCCCATATCTCGGGACCCCCTGACCCAATGTTTACAAAACTTGGGGGGTCTCTTAAGAAGGCTTGTCTGAAGCTATGCTGAATGTTTGGGGGTTGCACCCCCCCCCAAAATGTGCCCCCTGCAGCCACAGAAAGAGAAAAGGGGGAGCCCATATTTCTGCCCCCACTGAACCCATCTTTACAAAACTTGGGGGTCTCTGAAGAAGCCTTGTCTGAAGCTATGCTGAAGGTTTGGGGGCTGCACCCCCAAAAAAGCACCCCCTGCAGCCACAGAAATGGAAAAGGGGGAGGGAAAAGGGGTGGAGCTCATATCTCAGGACCCCCTGACCCAATGTTTACAAAACTTGGGGGGTCTCTTAAGAAGGCTCGTCTGAAGCTCTGCTGAAAGCTTGGGCTCTCTACCCCCAAAGATGCGCCCCCTGCAGCCACGGAAAGGAGCGAATGTGCACACCCCCAACCCCCCCATGAGGATTTCTCTCTCTTTCTCTCCCCGGATGGGCCGTGCAGCAGCTGATTCCTCCAGTACTCAATCCTGACTGATTGGCCAGAAGAAGACCCAGCTTGGCCACCGATTGGCCGGGGGAGAATGCTGCTTACTGACGGTTATGCTGCTGCGCCCCGAATTTGCCAAATTTATTCGTGAACTCCCGAACTCGCTGAATTCGGCTCCCCTGTTTTCCTGCCATTTTTGAGTTTAGTTCGTCCTGAACTAAAAACCGCCGAATCAGGGGAAATTCAGCTGTTTTTCGGTTCAGGCCGAACAGAATTGACAGCCCTACATGGGGTCATTTATTATTTTACATATACCAAATCACTAGCCCAGTTTAATGCATGCCATAGCCATGAAGGGGGATAGGGACACGTTGTGGTGACTGGCCAGTAAGGCATCCAAGCAGTTTTAGGGCCCTGTGCTCACAGATGGGATCGCCAAGCCCCATTGGCCACCGGAGCACTCTGATCTACCACTCAGTGCCACTCAGGAAAAGAAAGCCCCCATCAAGCATTTCCTTGCTCATTCTTCACCCAAACGGTTGTTTACATTGTGTCAGCAGATGATTAGCTTCCACTGATGTTTTAGAGCTACCTGCTGGAAACGGGTGAAAAGGTTATGTTTGGATATCTCCCAAAGAGGTTGAGTGGGGAGGGGGCAGAAGCCAGCTTCTCAGCACCACAAATAAACAAGGGGGGGGCGTATCAAAAGTATCATCCTCTCAGAAATGAAAAAAATGAGATTTCTTGATTAAGAGCAAAGAAGGGAAAATAGACATAAAATACGAGATGTTGATTTCAAGTGCATTTGCATAGATCATTAAAAAAACTAAGAGGTTTCAGTTCCCTTTAATGTCAAAGGGAATTAAAGATGCATAGCCCTGATTGTGAAGTTTCTTCAGACTTCATAGGAGAACCCTTATTTTTCCTATTTAATCTGAGTGTTCAAAGTGAATAACAGATATTATTTATTATTTATGAGAACATTTATACTCTGCCTTTCCTTGTGGTTCACAGCATACACTCCTGCTTGTAGAAATGTATCAGAACTGCCGCAGTGAGTTACATTTTGTGGCCTTTTAGGCTCTCTGTTTACATTCTTTCTCTATCTCTGTTTGTGTTTGCGAGTGTTTGAAAGTAGGGGTGGCTAAGTGATAGATAGGGTTACCAACCTCCAGGTGGTGGCTAAAGATCTTCCACTATTAAAACAGATCTCCAGGTGACAGAGATCAATTCCCCCTCCCCTGGAAGAAAATGGCCACTTTGGCAATTGGACTCTATGGCATTGAAGTCCCTCCCCTCTCCAAACCTCACCCTCTTAAGGCTCCACCCCCAAAATCTCCAACTATTTCCCAGCCCGAAGCGGGCAACTCTAGTGATAGAGCTGTACAGAAGGTTCCACCTTCAGTTCCTGGCATCTCCCATTAAAGGACCTCAGGTATTAGGAAAGACTTTCTCTGCTTGAGAGCTTCTACTAGAAAATAGTAAACAGTACTGGGCTGGATAAACTGATGGTCAGACTATGTAAAAGACAATTTTATATGAGTATATATTACACTAGAATATATTACCTGCTTTTTCATTTCAAAAATACTCTCGAAACTTACCGGCTGAGGATGAGCCCTCATGCATATGGTAAAGTGAGTAGCCCCAGGAAGTGTATCCCACAAGAACTGAGGCGGACTTAAAGGTGCCACAAGAGTCTTTATTATTTCTACTGCAACACACCACCAGCAGGACTACCCCTCTCCCAACATAAACAAATGTTTTGGGTCTTTCAAAACTGAACCATCAGAAATCAACATGAAACAAAGGTGGTGCCGACAGAAATCACATCTCTTGTCAACTGTTGTGAGATAGAAATACATCTTATTTACTGTGAGAGAAACATTGCATTTCTCTTTCTTTAGCTGGCACTCTGCTGCTCTCAATAATCCTGTCTCTTATGGAACATTGTCTGTCCTCATTAGGATGGTGTTTTTGATTTCCCACCCCTTTTGGTTAGTTTACAAAAACACATTTTTCTACATATCTGAGGATTCTTACCTTTTCCATGGGTGGCTGTTATGCAGCTTTTTGCATCCACATGGGGGCAAGCCATTTTACTATAAGACTTTCGTATATATATAATATGAATAATATAGATTATATGTTGAAATAACATCTGCACTGCATATAAATTTATTTTACTTAATTATTAAGTTCTCCCCACTGTTTCTCAATAAAGGAAGCCACAGCCCTCAATTTGCAAGATCTGAGCAAGGCTGTCAAAGATAGGACATTATGGAGGACTTTGATTCATAGGGTCGCCATGAGTTTTGGGGAAAACACACCACTGTTTTCCCCAAAACAGAACCAAAGCGGCTTACAACAGTCTCCCCTTTGACATTTTATCCTCACAACAACCCTGTGAGATAGGTTAGGCTGAGAGTGCGTGAATTGCCTAGTTATGTTATGGGGAGAGCAATTTCTTTATTCTGAAATTCCCTTTTTTACATATAATAATTGATTCCTTTTATCCTCCACCCCCCCTTTTTTAAAGGAGGAATTTCTCTTTCATTTCTGTTTGTTTTCTTTTTGTAGAGAAATCAATGTACCCTTTTGTAACTGCAGCCTTTTCAGTTGTTTTATGTTGCAGGCCCAGGATGGTGCTCTAGCAGGATGATAAGAAGGTTTTGGAAGACATTGCCTGCCTCTGAGCCTCTATGGAGTACAATTGTGAAATTTTGCAGAACTTCCCTTCCTACCCCTCTGCCCTTCAAATTTCTCTTTGTTCAAAAAGGGATTGATTAAAAACAGATTCCAAATCCCTTTAAAAAAAAGAGGGAAAGAAAAGGATTATTGGATTTCAGGGAGAAATTGGGTAAAGTGGAATTAAGAGATTTTTTTCTTAACAACTTCAGACTGGCCCAAGGTCACCCAGCAAGTTTCGATAGCAGAGAATCGGAACCTGGGTCTTCAAGATCCTAGTCCAGCATTGTCACCACTGTATTGCACTGTAAAAATGAGTAAACAAAACAAATTAAACATTAATAACAACAGCAAAAAACAGCCTGGCCATTCACAATGACAACATACAGAAACATAAAGAAATGAAAAGTACATATCGGTCCATCCCTACCTTCCCCTCCCAATGTTTGGTCTTTATTTTTCATATATCATATTTCACTTTCTCAGTATTTGGTATTTTCCTTGCTCTCCTGTGAAATCCATGCTTTACTGCTTGGCCACAAAATTCTTAAAGCATGCAGGGCAAAACTGGCCAGACCACTTCAGTTTATAGTATGGAAAGTATTAAGCTTATTGAAATAATTTTTTATTTCAGCCATCATCAATTTTCATCAGTATGAGACCAGAAATGATGACCTTGTTTCTGGGTGATTTATATGAATACATTTGAATAGATAGAATGCAATTGCCCCGTTGGAGAATCAGCCAGAAGATTTCGACTGGAACACATACCTTTCAAGATGTTGCTCTGGGATTGTTTAATCATGACAGGTAGTAAGCACACGGCTATTGAGAATCATTGGAAAGGATATGCTTGGATGGCATGTTACAAAATTGTTTATAGTATTGTTGAGTTGCCTGCCTCTGAGATGTCTTTTCATCTTGTGTCTGATTTCATTGCATCGAGCATGCATTTCATTATTTGATGTTAGGGGATTTTACCAAACATCATGCTAGGAATGCCGACCTCAGAAATACCCACAGAGTTTTGATCAGCTATGACTGCAGACACCATAATATTGAGCTAAACAGATACGCTGAACAAGAAACGGGTTGCATTTACAGCATAATTGTAACTCTTGTTAGCCACAAAGTGTTCCAATGGCTGAAAATTGCATACAGATAGGGGGGGCTTTCCATTAATAAAGCCCCATGTTATTTCTCTTATTTTTTGGTGCCCCATGTTTATAAGATGTTCGGTTTGGAAAGTTGTCTTAAACATTGTTCTGTTTCTCATTCGAAATCTCAGGTGCGTGTTAACTTACAAGTAATGTTGGAACATTTGCTGCATAGGAACTGGCAGGGTTTTATTACGAAGGCTTAGGTAATTCACACCACAGACAGCCGACACTCCGTATGGGCAGTGTAAAATGAACACATGATTAACTTTAACGAAGTTGCAGACATTGACAATAAAACGAAAATGGCAATTTGCACTGTATAAGTTCAGATAGTTAAAGCAGTCCCTATTTAAAACAGGGCTGTCTCGATTCCTTGGATATTTATTAAAAGACTTGTGGAAAGTACTTAAGAAATCCAATGCACATGTACATTGTGTTTGTGGATACATGTGTGAGTGTGCGGCAATTGTGGCTGAGTGACACAATTGTTCAATTCGGCTACATCAGTGGGGAAATTTCTAGATGCCAAATGACCTCTTAATGAGTGTACAAAACACTTCCACATCTGGAACTGGTATATCATCTGAATTAAGCACAAGGTTTGGTAGTTTTGGATTTCTGACAACTTTTCTCTTGATATACAAGGAGACATTTCACCCCCTCAGAGCTGCTGGAGTACATGACACTCAATTTTTTTCAGAGCTTTGCCTGAGGAAAAAAAGGAACCAATCCCCAGCACAGCACTGGTGAATGTGAGTCAGCTCAATTGCATAATTAGAATAGTATTTTCCTTAAACAAAAATTGTCCTCAGATTCATAGAAGCAAGTTTGGAGTCACTTATGGCTCTAACCCCGAACAATAATGGGTTTGGGTAAGACATTTGTGGCTTCCCTTGAGGAAACTTAGCATTACAAGAAATAAATAATCTTTGCAACCAAAAATAATTAATTAATAATAGCACTGGATCGAGGAAACTGCCTTTTAAGGTAGATCATGAGGGGTAGCTGTGTTACTCTGCCTATAGCAGTAAAATAAGAGTCCAGTAGAACCTTTTAAGAACCATTAGCCAAATGTATCCAGTTCATTCTAAATGGGGATGGTCTTCAGAAACTTAAGCAGGAGTCTTCAAAAGTACTGATTTCAGGTATCATTTAAACACTGTAGCTGATGGAAATCTTAGATCTTGGTCAAAGGACATGCTATAGTTCTTCGCTTATTATAATATAGGCATGTTGGAAATTCACCTGTATTAGTAGACTTCCATACAGTTTCAGAAATACAAATGTCAGGCAGACTGTACAGACAAGAAGAAGAAGAAGAAGAAGAAGAAGAAGAAGAAGAAGAAGAAGAAGAAGAAGAAGAAGAAGAAGAAGAAGAAGAAGAGCTGGTTTTTATACGCCAACTTTCTCTACCAAAACCGGCTTACAATCACCTTCCCCTCCCCTCCCCACAACAGACACCCTGTGAGGTAGGTGGGGCTGAGAGAGCTCTTAATAGAACTGTGACTAGCCCTAGGTCACCCAACTAGCTTCATGTGGAGGAGTGGGGAAACAAATCCAGTTCACCAGATTAGCCTCTGCCGCTCATGTGGAAAAGTGGGGAATCGAACCCGGTTCTCCAGATAAGAGTCCACAGCTCCAAACCACTGCTCATAACCACTACACCTCGCTGGCTCACCACATGTCATTCTCATGACACCAATGATATTGTGACAACTTCTAGAAATGAAACTTCTTTTGTAAATGCAGTAGTTGCAAAGCAAGTTGGATTCTGCTCCTAGGGAAATAGTTTATGTTGCAGGTAGGCCTGCCAATTTCAGGTTGGGAGCTTACTGGAGATTTGGGGATTGAACCTGGGGAAAGGCAGGGTTTCAAGAGGAGAGGGACCTCTGCAGAGTATAATGCCATAGAGTCCACCCTCAAAAGCAGCTGTTTCCTCCAGAGGGACTGATTTCTGTAATCTGAAGATCAGTTGTGATTTTGGGAGATCTCCAGGCCCCTTCTGGATGTTGGCAACCCTACTTGCTGCTTATTGCATTTTTCAACAGTGTGTTTTATGGCAGCTGTACAGAAGTTTTATTTCACTATGATTCAGCAAGATTCTCATTGAACTGAAGCATTACCTAGTGATGTTTCTATTATCTGAAGGACATGTGAAGAGCTAGGCCCTGAAGACACATTGGGAAAGATTTTTGTTTTTGATCATATTAATACACGTTTTGTCCTGGATTTTCCACATAGTTTCTGGTTAAACAGAGAGGTGTCTCAGATCTCTCCCTCTCTTTCCCTCTCTCATGCTCTTGGGGGGTATTTGTTAAAGGATCTCAACAGACATGTTACACAGAAGTCAGTTTGAAAATGAGATACTGATTATTTAAATCTCTCTCTCTCTCTCTGTCTGTCCATCTCTCACTTTATCCTTTCCTTTCCCTGTGTAGCTGCAGATCAAATATAGGTTTACCACCAGAAGCCTTTATGGGACAGGCAGCAATAACATGAGAAGACACATAATGTCATGTTATCTCTTATGGTTTGTATAGAAAGTGATGTCATTTTTTACCATAGAGATGAGTGAATTCCTTGAGAGTTGTGATGTCATGTCATGGTTAACACTACCAACCTCCAGGTGCTAGCTGGAGATTTCCTGCTATTATAACTGATCTCCAGCTGATAGAGATCAGTTCACCTGGAAAAAACGGCCGCTTTGGCAATTAGACTCGATGGCATTGAAGTCCTTCCCCTCCCTCAAATCCTGCCCTCCTCAGGCTCCATCCCAAAAACCTCCTGCTGGTGGCAAAGAGGGACCTGGCAATCCTAGAGATTACATCACTTCCGGAAGTGACGGCATCACATCGACAATACTGGCTTATGTTATATACATGGGAAACTAAGGGTAAGCAAATGGAGAAAGCAACTTGCTCAAATGCATGGCTGATTTGGAAGGCTTAAGTTTAGCTAGCTGAAGCCCAGCAATATATCAACTGGACCATGACAGCTTCCATAAGCCTTTCTCAAAAGACAAGAACATACTGGGAAGTAGGTGGGATCACAGCCACTGTTCCTGTTCCCAGTGTTTCCAGTGAAGTCTACAAATATCCTGCATTCATATAACTCTTTTTTTTGTCCTTGGTTTATTTTTATGGCTTGTTTTATTATTGATAATTATTATGCTGCGGCTTTTATTTTATTTTATCGTTGTTGGGTCTTTTAAGCCCTGACCTGGATGGTCCAGACTAGCCTGATCTTGTCAGCTTGCAGAAGCTAAGCAAGGTCTGCCCTCGTGAGTACTTGGATGGGAGACCACCAAGGAATACCAGTGTCACTATGCACAGGAAGGCAATGGCAAACCACCTCTGTTAGTCTCTTGCCTTGAAAATACTATTGGATCGCCATAAGTCAGCTGTGACTTGATGGTACTTTACACACACACACACACACACACACACACACACACACACACACTTTTTAAAAAAATGTGAGCAACATTGAGCAGTTCTCCGGAGAAATGGCATATTTTTTCTCTCTCCAAACCATCAAATAAATGTTATTCAGATAACTTTTCAGTAAGATTACCACATTATTTTTGAAGAAATTCTATGCCTGTAAAAGCTGTGGGACTGGAAGAAATCATATCACAGGTAAGCCCCACTCTCCACAATTAATTTCCAATCATCTGTATTTACAAGGTACAATGCCTTGTTACTATTATTTTTGTGTAAGTTGCTAGAGTTGTCCTTTGTCAATATTCACCTCCTCCCCAAGATCTATAGAAGTTAAATCATCAGTTGGGAATGGATGCATTGTGCCTCTAACACAGAGATTTGTGAACCAACACACATGAACATGAAGTTGCCAGTAAGGTGGCAATTCGCAGGCTCATTTTAAACACTTGACAACAGATTGTAGGGAGATTATGTTTTTCAAACATATATTGACCATAAAGAACAAAAACTTTCTTGACTTAAAAATGGGTGGGAGATAGATATATTATATCAG
Organism: Euleptes europaea; assembly: GCF_029931775.1. Taxonomy (NCBI): domain Eukaryota; kingdom Metazoa; phylum Chordata; class Lepidosauria; order Squamata; family Sphaerodactylidae; genus Euleptes; species Euleptes europaea. The sequence continues at coordinate 29,262,779 of NC_079317.1, forward strand.
TGTGTGTGTGTGTCTATATATGTATGTATGTATGTATGTATGTATGTATGTATGTATGTATGTATGTATGTATTCAGCTCTCCTGGAAGGCAGGTATCTTTGTACTCCCTTTCACCAATGACTATGCCCGTGCAAAACAGAGAAAGTGGAAACAATAGAACATGTTATGCTGCAATGTCCCTTCTACAATGACATAAGATCGCAGCATATTCTCCCCTTATTGTCATCCTTTACTGGGAGATGGGAAGAAGTTAAAGTTTCCCTTCTCTTAGCAGACTGCTCTCGGGAGATAACCATTCAAGTAGCCAAATTCTGCCTCCGGTCTAGTGGGATTAGTAAATGGCTAATTGAAAACCTTTCCCCATAGAAGCTCTTTCCTCCTCTTCTTCAAATCATCCTTCTCAGAATCATCAACTTTTTATTATTTTATTTTATTATTTTAACCTAACTTTGATTTTTATTCAGAGCTGATATTGTATCGAAATAAAACTTGATGTATGTATGTATGTATTATGTATTATTATTACGGCTGCAAGAATAGAGTTCACAAAGGCTTGGGAGAGTAAAAAAATCCAACACAAAGGGATTTTGCTGAGAAAGTCAAGCTTTGTTATTTGCACTTTAGATTATCTTAGATTGATGTTACAAGGGGAAACATTATTTGTCAGATGGAACAGCTGTTATAAGTTTTGTATACAAGTCTGTTAAAATATAATATGATTTTTTTTAAAAAAAAAATGGGTAGTATAGTCTTTTGCAGGGCAAATGAATACAGCATATAGTAGAAAAAGCCTTTAACCATGTTACTTGGGGATTGTGCAGTAACGCTTGGTAAGAGGATTGTGCCTCTAATTTCATCTGTGTACTGCTAGAAGGCATTATACAGTTGGATTTCTGCTTATACCCATTAAAAGCACAATGGGCGAAAACACATGGTCTCTTTAGCCTCCTTTATTTCCTGTTTCAACCAGGATTCAGCCAGGATTGAACGAACGTTTGGTGAAAATGTATGTGTTCGATCCTGGCTGAATCCTGGCTGAAACAGGGAATAAAGCAGACGAAACGATCATGCGTTTTCGCCCAAAGTCTCTGTTAAGAAATATATATATATATACTTTTTACTCTGGTAAGGTTGTTGCAACAGATGTAGGACAGACAGTTCCTTTATTAGCTGGTTTACAGACCCAGTGCTTAAAGTGGTTTGATTTCTGTGTATTTGTTTCTAAATCATTGGCAACAGGGAAGACTCAATCAAACAGACACTGGAATATATAGGTACATGTTTCATAGTGGTATTACATGTACAATATACCACCAGTGTTGTTGAATCTTACTAAGACCCATGACACAAAGCAGTAGTTAGCAGTAGTTACAAATATTGTGATACCTACGAATATGACTCTCTTAACAATCTTCTTTCATAATAGGGCTTGGAGGAAACAGGTCAATGGCTAATGTTAACCATATGGCACACTCCACTGATCTGGGAAATCCATTTTTCCCTCTTCCTGACATCACAAAGGAGACATAATAGAGATTCGTCTGTTGTGGCGCTTAAACTGTCTCATCTCCCATTTGTCATACAGCAAAAGCCTTTAGTAGTCTTTATGGATTAATTTTCCTGAATAGAAAAAAAATGTCATGACAACTCATTATTTAAGAAGTGGTTCTGTTCTCTTATTGTGTAATCTCACCGAAGACAATTCAATTAATCTCCCGTCAATGGAGACATTAAGACACACACCCATTACAAAGCAAGTTATTAAAAGTCCTTTGGTGAGCATGCCATGTGAAAGGAGCAGCAGTGGCAGAGGTTCAGCATGGGCTGGAAATTGGGGAATAAGTCCAGGGCTCTGCATTGGTGGTTCAACGAGGGGGGTGTCAAATTCAGCTGCGCCTTGGACTGTGTACACACATACACTCACCCACACAGAATCAAACACACAGAAATAAATAAATGGTGGCCCTTGGTGTTATTTTGTGTAAACATGAAGCATAGAAGCAGCAGAAAGCAAGAGTGGAGAAGAACAGTGGGGGGGGGGGAACAGAAGCAAAGAATGGCATGTGACAGCAGCAGCAGGAGTACATCCTATGCACACTTACATGGAAGTAAACTCCACTGAACAAAATGGAGCTACCTCTGTGCATAGGATGGCACTGTAACGGGGACTGAGAGAAGCCCCGCTCACATGTTATGGTGAATGATACACCTGTTTGCGAAAAAGAGTACATAATGCAACCAGGGACCAATACCTGGATAAATGAGGGATTTAAATAATATGTAAAGTTGTACATAAAATAAGAATAACTCAACATGTTTATAAAGAAAAATAATGGATTGTATGTGCACTCACTATAACTTGTGAACAGAATTAAAGAGAAGGAGGGAAGGGAGAAAAATCGAGCAAAGCAAGCTACATCCAGGGGCTACAAGCTACATCCACACTCACAGCCTTGTGTACAACAGTATCACTATACCTGCCACAACAGTGGCAAAGGAAATGTGGGGGGAAAGAGCCAGTGACTGCATGCATTATAAATAAACACTTTGCCAAGTATCTAAAGAACACTTGTTGTTCACATTTACAAACATAAAATATCCACTCTTATCATTGTGTCATTAAAATTTTCCCTTGTGTTCATTATTTGCAGACACAATCAGCACCATTTGATACATGCTTACTTGCAGATCTCTATACCTTCAATGGGACTTACTCCCAAGTAAGTGTTCATCAGCTTGCAGAGTATAATGCTTTAACCAGTTAATGACTGGATCCTGTACAGGGGTGGGGGCAAGACCAGTGAATCCACCACTGAGTATTTACCCAGTTCAGCAGATTAGAGTCCTCCTCTCATGTGGAGGAGTGGGGAATCAAACCTGGTTCTTCAGATTAGTGTCCGCCACCCTTAACCACTACACTCTTAACCATCCTCCTTTTTTCCAGTCCTAGTTTCCAACTCCCAAAGTTTTAAACTGCCTCTCCAGTTTAAAAAAGGCTTGACAGGATACTATTGCACACCATCTCTATATAGAATCATTGTAAATATTTGCAATTTAAAAGGAATTTGAACATCAATTGTGTATAAATTGTGCATTGCTTATAACCGTCCTAAAGTGGAATAAAAAGAGTGAAAAGAAGCGATAGGATCAGGAACCAGCAATGAAAATGGGTGAAATTAAATGGGGACATGAAACAAGACAACATGTGGGGGGGGGGGAAGGGGAGAGAAACAAATTAGGCATAAGAAAGTATTTCTTGAGCCACAGGCCATTTATGCAGGGCTGTTTCCTGGCGACTGTTTCGGGGCTTCCTTTTGATTATGCATGCCTTTCCTGACCATCAGAGGTCTCCCCCTCTCCCCATGCATTTCTGCACGTTTCGACTGCGTTTTCCAGATTCTGGCTAAAACAGCATCTGGAAAAGATAGGCAAAATGCACGGAAACAAGCAGGGAGAGCGAGGCAACCTCTGACGGTCAGGAAAAGCATGCATAATCAAAAGGAAGCCCCAAAGCAGTCAGGCGGGGGGGTCAAGGGAAACAGCCCTGCATAAATGGCCATAGATAGCAGATGAAAATTTCCACAGCAGTGTATTATTTTTGTGTGTTTGGTGTATTTGGTGGGGCTGTGTGAAAGAACAAATTCTTCTGTCTGGCTCAATGTGTGGCTGACAAAAGAAATTTACATTTTTACAGCTGTGGCCCACCACTGTAGCACTGTAAGTGGTTTGACAGTAGGGTTGCCAACCTCCAGGTACTAGGTGGAGATTTCGTGCTATTACAACTGATCTCCAGCCAATAGAGATCAGTTCACTTGGAGAAAATGGCCGCCTTGGCAATTGGACTCTATGACATTGAAGTCCTTCCCCACCCCAAAAACTGCCTTTTCAGGCTCCACCCCAAAAACCTCCTGCCCGTGGCAAAGAGGGACCTGGCAACCCTATTTGACAGCCCAGTGTCCTTCTTTTGTTCTGTACAGAAGCAAGGGGTGTGTAGTACATGCTTTCTCTTGTCCAGGAGAAGTCCTGCAGAAATGACCCGGAACACCACTCTTTTTAGACATAAACTGCTGGTGGGAATTTCCGTTATTGTTCCGTGGAGATCAGAGAAGCAAGCAAATACCAAATTATTTGTCCAGATCTAGTTGCCCTTTACATGCTGGTGCTGATTCCCCCCCAGCTGCATACATTTTTTTCCAGATGTTCAAATGTACAAAAGATGCTCCTTGATGAAGCTCTCATTGTGTGTGTGAAATGACAAGTGGGTATTTTGTCTCCTCAAGCCTGGTAAAGGTAAAGGTAGTCCCCTGCGCAAGCACTGGGTCATTACTGGTCCATGGGGTGACGTCATACCACAACCTCTACTAGGCAGACTATGTAACAATTTTGCAACACAGCACTGATTCAATCTTCATGGAGAGAAATACCATATATAGAGCACCTTTAACTTACAGTATTCAGTGTTTGTGTGAACAAGAACCTTATTATAATAAGCAGATCCAAAGGGTCAGTTTAAAAAGGCCATAGTAGAATATTTCTATCGGATCAATTTTTCTTTCCATTCAGTCCTGTAAGTACCTGAGTGGGTACCAGAGATCAGGGGCTTATGCAACTTTGTATATATACAAAAAAGATGTTTGCAAAAACAGGCTAATATTTCACACATAATATAGATTTTTGTGCGAGTTCTCCAGGAGGTCTCTTTCTAAGATCATATACTGCTGACATAATTCACTTGGAAATGTTATGAGTCAGGGTTTTATTTCACCACTTAGGTTCAGGATTTACCTGCCATTTTCATCCTGCTAGTTCTGTGCATTTTTTAGAAGTGGCATGATGTGGATGGAGAATCATATCCAGTTGACCCTTTGTGGAATAATAGTGATGGATTTAGTGATAAGGATTTATTATTTGAAAGGAAGAGTAAGCATTTTGTTACACTGAGTAGATCATGTTTATTAAGGTAAGTGTTTGAGGGCCAAAGCAGAAGTGCTGGAATATCTGTAAATGCGGCATCGACAAAAGCAAAAAATTAAATTAATTCGTTCTTGTAAGTTGGAAAGTTTTCACTTTTGGAAAGTTTGAAATATAGTTTTAAAACAATGAATATAATTAATCTAAGCTCAGGGAGCAACAGGTGCTATTTCGATAACGCTGTGTCTAGAGACAGGCAATACTTTAAAAAAAATAATTTAAGGTAGTATGGCAGACATATTGTTATCCTTGCAATACACAAACACTTCACTTCACCCAATGTCATCAGGTTTTGCATTCTGATGTAACAGGTTTTTGAAGCAAAACTTATCAAACTTGTTTACCAAACAACGGTATCTCTAACACAGACATAGAGAGCAAGCCAAGTAATAACCAATCTCTTACAAGTTCCATACTTTTTTCAACAAATAGGGAAATAATTTTTGAACTCCCTTTTCCCTGCCTTCCTCAACTCTATTTTTGAACACATGAACACATGAAGCTGCCTTATACTGAATCAGATCCTTGGTCCATCAAAGTCAGTATTGTCTACTCAAATCTGTGAGTGTGAGTTTGTTTTGTCCTGCTATGTACCACTTGTATAATACTGTTTAAGAAGAGTTCAATATAAGTCCATAAATGTCTTTGGCTAAGCAATTAGTTTCATAATATGCTATTTGTGTAAGGCTATGAGGATTGAAAGGAAACATTATTTATTATTTATTTCTATTTTTCCTTCATCTATTTCTTGTAAAGAAAACCTTTTTTCTTCTTTTTGCCATCAAGTCACAGCTGATTTATGGCAACCTCATAGGGTTTTCAAGGCATGAGACGTTCAGAGGCGGTTTGCCATTGCCTGCCTCTGCGTGGGCTGAGGGAGTTCTGAGAGAACTGTGACTGGGGCTCAAGGTCACCTAGCAGGCTTCGTGTGGAGAAGTGGGGAATCAAACCCGGTTCTCCAGATTAGAGTCTGCTGCTCTTAACCACTACACCACACTGGCTCTCTGAAAGAACCTAGCTTCTTATTAAGTCCCATGTGCCTAACTGCACAATTTTTTTTTTTACATTGGTCTAGCTGTGTGCTAGAGTAAACTGTGGCTCCTGTCCTTTGAAAGAGGGGAAGCTAATTCTGTCCTCTTTTTAAGATAGAGGATCCCAGTCCCATTCCTAAACTCCTGAGTGGATTCCATTGTTTTGCATTATGTGGATAGGTGTGGGAGAGGCATGGCTCTGTCCTTATAAAGGACTCATCAATTTCCATGAGTATCCTTATGGACCACCAAAGGTCCCAGAGGCTAAGTTGGAGAATGCTAGAATAATGCATACTGTTTTTTAAAAGTAAATAAATATACTTTGTGTTAACCAAGTATATTTGTGACTTGCTGCTGCACTATGAAAGCAAAGAAACAAGTTTCTGTAAGGCAAGGAGGGGTAAAGAAGAACGTTGGACACAAAGTTTAACTCAGCAGAAAAAATATTGACACACCATAGAACTGAGACAGAACCTTGTGGATATTTCTTCCTGCCTTTATGAAAGAATGGCATTGTTTTTAACAAGCAAAAGTATCCATCACATTCAACAGGTAGACATCTCCAACCATGCAGGTGTCCCTTTATAATTTAGTAGAGAATTTAGTGGCGTAATGCTACTTTACATGGCCTAATAGGAACTTGGCAGCATTCCTCTATAAATTTGAGAGGTGTACTCAGCACATTGGGTAATCTTGCCTTCTGCTTGTGCAGCAGTGACACACATGAGAGCCATTCCTAGCTCATTTGTTAGGCTTTTCCAGAGAACAGTAGAAATTGCCCCAGAAAGCTTGCAAATTACATGTGTTTTCATCCCCAGAGACCTTGAAAAAAATTCATTTACAAGCATATAAAACCAATTGTAACTTGAACTAAGATCATTCGGGGGGGGGGCAGTACCCTGGATTTTTTTTTACCATGCTAGCCAGCCTTCTTGACATTGCATTGATTCTGGCTCTCTTTGTTGATGTTCTGCTTTGTGATAGAGGTTTTGACCATATCACGTTGGGAGTTGCCAAATGCAAGGTAATGGAAGTAGTGCAGGAATCTTAGGCTATAGTTACTACAACACAAATGAGTGAGACATCAAAGTGTAATCAATGCATACAATAGTGGAAAGGGACAAACATACAACTATATACAATGGTATTTCAATAATCCACAAAGGTATGTATAAATGTGTTTTTTTCAATAGTCCATAAGGGTACATAGATCCAAGAAGATTCCAATAGTTGGTCACAAGACCTCAGCAGATGTGTAAAAGACTATTATGAAAGGAAGACGATCGTTTCATTCTTCATCAGTTCCATTCCTATGTCAAAAATCATTCTATTAAAATATTGCTACTAGGCATAATGGATCAATAAATATCAATAAATATCAATAAATATCAAAATGTCCATGTACTTACAATTCATGCAATTCAAAAGGTATACAAGGTTCAAAAATTCATTTCTTCCCCTTAGGGATAAATCTTATAACTATATCCATTGGCAAATGTAATAGTCCATATGGCTTAAAATCTATAGAGGATATAGTTGGAATAAACAGAAGTCATTGCAAATGTAACAGTTCCACAAGGGATACACAAGGTAAATGCTCAGCCGCTGGTTACAAAAGCTTAAATGAAGTACAGGTGGCACATGTACTATGCTGTTTCTTAAAGGGGCAATCAAATAAAGCAAGATAGGTCATTTTCAGCATTTAGTCCTTGGGGTTCTAGAGATTGAAATAAATTAATGAAATATGCCTCTTTCTGCCTTAAAAGTCGTTCATTATTCCTTTTGTCAAAGAGTTTACCCTTGAGTCGCCAAACTACAAAAAAACGAAGTTCATTTTCATTGTGGCGAGCTTTAAGGAAGTGCTCTACAATGGGTGCAGAGCCAATTCCTGCCCTAATTCTGGATTTATGTTCCAAAATCCTGGTTTTTATGGGCCGAATACTGGAACCAACATAAATCAATTGGCAAGGGCAAAGTAAACAATAAACACAGAATTTCGTGTTGCAATTAGAAAAGCTGTTAAGTTTAAAAGTAAAATTGCTGTCAGCAGGTAAAATTCTTTGACTTCTAAAGCCAGGTTACATGCAAGACATTTATTACAGCGAAAGTGGCCCTTAATATTAGTACTCTCATTATGATCACAAATTAAGTCGGCATGGACCAATTTGTCTCTAATAGACATGGTTCTGCTATAGCCGATTTTGGGGATTTGTTGACAGCCAGGGACATTGGAGAGGAGGTGCCAGTGTTTGTGGATAATTGCTGTAATATGACTGGAAAGGTGGTTGAAACGGAAGGCAAAGGTGAGTGGTTTATTAGTGGCATGTTCTTTCTGTTCATTACAATACAAACCTCCCCCTCCCCCAGGCTCCAACCCTAAAAAATCCAGGTATTTCCCAACCCAGACCTGGCAATCCCACACATTGGAGCCACAATAGCAATGCTAGTCTGCCAGTGTTTGGGTCCTGACAATTTCAGCAGACTCCAAGGCTTACATTATCCTGGAAATTAAAGCAGGCAGGGGAAAAGACTGTGTTTTAGAAAGAAATCTGCTATGCTAATACATTTTTTTAAGACTAGCCTGCTGTCTGATCAAACCACTTTCATCTCACTTGATAGAAGATGTCACAACTTTGGGGCAATGGATTTGGGATGTGTTGACACCTTCAGATTGATAGAAGATGTCACAACTTTGGGGCAATGGATTTGGGATGTGTTGACACCTTCAGATTGCTAGCATCAATCACAATGTACCCATACAGCTCACTTACTCTTTGCAGCATCTTCTCTGCTCCTCTGTATCCTGCCTGAAATGGTAAATGATCTATGGTGGTTGAACGATGATGCTATGCGATGATCAATACAGACCAATTTTCCAATGAAGTTTGGTACTTTTAATTGGTTTGTGAATGTCCAAACATAATCCAGACCATGACTTGCCATCTTCTGATGGCATTTACTATAATATTTTTCAGTGGACATTATGCAAAATGGCCGCAATATTCAAGGAGTCTACGGGAGGTGGGGGTTGGGCTCACTTCATAACAGGCAAACTGCTTTATGCTAGCAATCCTGTGGTCTATGGATCCTGGGGGTCCTGGAGCGATAGCTTCTTTCATCCAGTTCCAACTACTCAAAAGAAATTATATCAGTATCATATACAACAGAGGGAGGGGGCAGAAATTAATTAGGCAATTAAAAATGAGCCTCTTCCCTTTCTCCTTTTCCCCCCCCACTATTTTATCCTTTACTTTAAAGGTACCTCAGCAGCTTATTTCCACTTTGGGGTGAAGGAGAAGGGGACACATGCCATGCATACACCTTTGCTCTGAATGTGAAAATGGCAGTGCCGGTGGTTTTTCCCAATCACTTCTCCTCCTTCATGTGTGCATAAATTGTTTCTTGCTATTGACTCTTTCCCCCTGCATTGAAGCTGCTATTTGTATTTACAGAGAAACACAGAGATAACCGCATATCTCCTCCCTGCAGGGCAAGTTATAGTTTTGGGGGGAGGGTAGTTAGCTTGGGGAAAACAGTAGAGAAAGCTTTCTCCACCCAAGAACATTTGAACTGCTCTGAATCACTATAATTTTTGTGCAAGCCACCATTTTGTGACTGGCTTCACCCACCATGCCACCATTTGTGTGACTGGTAGCCCCCCAAACTCTTGCAAAAGTAGTCTTCAGAAACAGTCTGTTTTGCCCTGATATAAGACAGCAAATCTTTCTATTTTATGACACTTGTTGTGACTATTATTCACATCATTAATAGTGGCAGCTCGCTGGACACCTTCTAAATTGAAACTAACAAGCAACTGCTCAGCTAAGAACACAAAAAAGTGGATGGAAGATGGCAACAGAAAAGCTGTATGTATACTTGCACAATACGAAAAGCATTTCCAGCTAGCAGTGCAGTTAGGTAATTTTAGACTCTCTTAATGGTTTTAGATCTTGCTCATGGATGTTAGGTGTTTTACAGTGCAATCCTAAGGAGAGTTGCTCCAGTCAAAGCCCATTCATTTCAATGGGTTTAGACTGGAGTAAGTCTGCATAGAATTGCAATGTTAGGAACTACAATTCCCACAATGCACAGGGGGAAGGAAGGGGAAGAATAAAGATAGAAGTAAGGCACAAAGCTTACCCATCTTAAGTTACAACCTACATTGGGCGACACTATTGTGGAGCCATGATGGTTGGAGCCACAGACTGTAGTCCCTGATGGAAACACAGCTGCCAATGTCATCACACTGTAAAGCAAAAATCACAATTGGGAAGGGGAATCCATAGTTGTTTCATTGTTTGGTACATTTCATCTTCCAGAGTTCATAGCCATATTTATTTAGACTTAAAAAAAAACCTAATATGCATTATATATATTGCACTGACACAACTGTCTGAAATCAGGCTAGAACTCTGGACTAGTATCATTGTGGGAGGAAGCCATTTTGCTGCTGAAGCACCCTTTTGTTGGACAGGGCCTTCTTTATGGCTAGGGAAAACAAGGATGGAAGGTTGACAGTACCACCCCAGCAGTGGGGCACAATTTTAAGGCAATTGACTTAGAATGGTGAAACTCTGAAAAGGATTGGACTGCGATGACCTAATTTTACAGCAAAGAGTCAGGACTGGTACAAGTGGATAAAGTACATGCCTGTAACAAAGATCGGAGAACTTGGTTTTATTCAGAAGCGCAGGTTGAAGGGAAGACACAATGTGGAGCAGCCAATGCAGGTCTAGAAACAATTGTGTAATGGAAAACCCATCAGCCTTAAGAAACTACAGATTTGGACAGAATGGGTGGGGCAAAGATGCCAAAGACTTGATATGTTATAAAGACTAGGTAGTAGTGTTGGTGTCCCTTTAATATTTACCCAACATATTTAAGGCTGACCTTCCTAGTAACACAAGTGTATCATGCTTCTGCATTTTTCCATCCTCATGATTTTCACTTTGCACAGTGAAACTTGCACAGTGGCTGCGATCAGCACACTTCCTCCTTAGGACTTCTCTCACACTATAGCAAGTTTCAGAGTCTAACCACTGGAATGCTAATAAGGTGACACTCATGGGCCCGGCACACACAGAACAAAATGGAGCTTGTGTCCAGAGTCGCCCACTCTGGATGTAAATCATGCAAGCTATTCATCTCTTCTCTGAAAGGTTACATTCTGTATAGTTTCAAGTAGGCCCCTGTGGAAACTACAAAAGATATTGCAGGCTGCAGCCCTGTGGTTCATGTAAAATGAATGAGAATGGAGTTTGGGGCTCTGTTCATTTTCTCACGCAGGTGGCTGAACTCATGCAATTGTCAATTGTCAGACAACAATCCCCCCAGACTTTTACTTATTGCAACAATTCATTAAACTGGTAAGGTGAAAAATATGAGGACTATGATGGCTCAGGGAATTGGTAACGGCATATGGACTCTTTCAGCCTCTACAACGCTGGTGTAAATCCAGAGTGGGTTAACAGTCAGCAACTCTTAGCCGTTCTCTGTGTAACGACTCTCCTGTGGCCCATGTTGATAGGACTTCACGGTTTTGGTCCAAACCCCAGGCATCTGCATCACAAAATCACCGGCAACGTACAACACCTGTCTTGGCAATCTAAGGAAATTGGCTGAGTGGTGAAAGAACATGTTGACTAAACCACCATACACTCAGTGGTCTCCTCAGCTGTTCCCACTGGGGGAAGAAATGTAGCCAAAACCTGTATGGTTTTTCAAGACATTTTGTGTGTGGGTTATTTAATTGGGGAAGTTATAATGTACTGATTCAGCATATTCAGTGCACATAACCCACAAGGCAATAGTATATAGTCTGCACACAATAGTCATAACAAGGATCTACATTGGTAGTACAATTTATTTGTTTATTACATATATACCCTGCATTGTGGCTAGCACTGGATCCAAGGAAGATTACATTATAGAGATAGACTATCATCCTTGGACAAACAGGTATCAGAAACTACCTGGTGCACCCTTTAACAACTGAAACTTGTTCACTAGTTGCACCCATTCTTGGAAAAAGCCAACCTTACCACTATCACACACATGTTAGTAACATCCAGACTTGACTGTTGTAGAGAGCCAATATGGTATAGTTGATAAGAGTATTAGACCAGGATCTTGGAGACCCAGGTTTGACTCCACACTGTGCCACTGAAGGTTGATGGGTGGATACTCTCTGCAGGGCTGGGGTAAGGATAAAATGGAAGAGTGCAAAATGATGCATGTTGCTTTAGATCCTCATTGGGAAGCAAGGTGGAGGTATAAATGAATAAATAAATAAATAGCGTGCTATCCATGGTATTGCCCTCAAAGATGGTACAGAAGCTGCAGTTGGTTCAAACTGTAGCAGTTAGGGTCCTTGCTGGATCTGTTATCAGTTAAGCTGGATCTGTGTTATGTCATCTACAACTGCTTCCAGTCCTAATACAACATGCTAGTTTTGATGGGCCCCAAGTACCTAACAGACCATCTCTAACTTGAAAACTACACAGAGGACTTTCCTTAGGGAATTAACCTCCTCTGAAGTTCCAGAGGCTTGGGACCCAAGGGGAGATCCTTTCCTGCTATTGCCCCTCATCTGTGGAATACCCTCCAAGGGGATAAGATTGGCTATATTCCTAAGAGCCTTCCAAACAGATTTGAATATTTGCCTGTTTCAGGGGGTCTGTGATTTAGATATTTTAGAACTGCTTGTATTATTTTATACAAACCACCTTGGATACCTCTTTTGTGGGCCTACAGGTGGTCTAAATAAATGCTCCGAATAAACAAAATGAAATATTATTTATAGGCAGGTGTGTATAGCAGTCTCTATTGGCCCATGGCAGTTTGTGACAGAATCCAGATGCTTCCATTATATGCTTCCTATATTTCTGAGCTTTACCCAAACCAAAAGCTGGTGTGTTGTAGTGCCTAGAGAGTGCTGGACTTTGATCAGGAGAACCAGAGAAATCCCATGAAATACATGCTCAGTGTTCACCTTTGTCCATTGACATCTTTATGGCCATTCAGAAAATTGCTTTGGAAAAGCAGGTAAAGTATGGCATGGAACAGCCCCTGTAATAAGCTTTGCTTGACCAAAATCTGAATAAAGTTGTGCCTGCCTGGTAGACCTGATGAAGATAATTGTGGGAAGTTGGGTCTTATGAAAAGACAGAGACATACTGGTACAGAGATGCAGGTGCAATGAGATTATGCATGTACCAAGGCAGTGTTGGGGAAGGAAAACATCCCTCAGTCATGTTATCAAAACCTCATTAGAAATAGCCTTGGATATGAGGCAATTTGGTTCAGCTGCAGATAATCAAATCATTTACATGGCAGGGTCTCGAGTGTTTCCTGAAGTCTGCCCTTGTTGCTGGACAATGGGCCCCAAATTATTCATTTATTTAAATATTTATACCCCATCTTTCCTCTTGAGAGCCAGCATAGTGTAGTGGTTAAAAGTGTCAGACTGGGTTTGATTCCCCGCTCCTCCACATGAGCAGCAGACTCTGATTTGGTGAACCAGGTTGTTCCCTACTCCTACACATGAAGCCTGCTGGGTGACCTTTGGCTAGTCACAGTTCTCTCCAAACTCTCTCAGCCCCACCGACCTCACAAGTTGTCTGTTGTGGGGAGAGGAAGGAAAGGTGATTGTAAACCAGTTTGAGACTCTTTAAAGGTAGAGAAAATCGGGGTCTAAAAATCAACTCTTCTTCTTCTTCTTGATTAAAGTGGCTTGGCTAGGGAAATAAAAGCCCAGAGGTTGCAGCTGAGGGGGGGGGGGATCCAGTTGTAAAAAGGTATCTGTGTTGAAAAGGTAATTTTGCATATAAAACCTGACAGAGCCAGTTAATGAAAAACCCACCAGCAAGTAGCAGAAGGCTAGAGAAAGAGATGGTAAGAATTTGTGATTAAACTGGCCAGAGTTCAGAAGTTGATTATTAGGGACATAAGAACATGAGAAAAGCCATGCTGGATCAGACCAAGGCCAGCAGTCTGTTCACACAGTGGCCCACCAGGTGCCTCTATGAAGCCCACAAGCAAGACAACTGCAGCAGCATTATCTTATTTGTGTTCCACAGCAACTTCTAGAGCTTCCTAAAGCTTCTGGGCTTCCTAGAGGCACCTGGTTGGCCCCTGTGTGAACAGACTGCTGGACTTGATGGACCTTGGTTTGATCCAGTAGGGCCTTTCTTATGTTCCTTTTTCATCATTGCTGCTCATGGTGTTGGCATTTTCATTGAGGTATCCACTACAACTCCAAGATCTCTTTCCCTCTCAGTCTCAGCCAGTTCAGACCCCTTAAGCATTTATTTACAGTTAGGATGGGGGATTTTTTGTTCCACTATGCCTCCCCTTCTACTTACATCCTCCTGTCCTTACCTACAGAGGGGGAACTGTCTGCAGACCACCTAGTCCTAAATCCTATTATTTATCCCCACTGAGAGAGCTGCAAAAGAACATTTGTTACTATAAAAAATAAAAAAGGCCACAAATATAAAAACCTATGACTGGAAATAAGGGAATTTCAAATCTAAATAAATGATATCCAAATAACTTCTAAATATTTGCAAGTCCCCTGCAGGAACCTGAAGTCTGTTTGGAAATGTTTGTTTTCATTATATGTTTTGTGCTTTTCTAAGTTTGTTGGCAAGTTCTAGCTTCTGAAGTCCTGCTGCCATCCAATTGGGATTGGGCCTTCCAGGCCTTTTAGATGTAAAATAGCTTCTCTGTGGCAGGTGGTCTTTCCTGCTGTTTACAACGTAGTCTTGGGATGCCAGTCAGATGGAGCGGTTCTTCATTATCGACATGGAATCTGGGTAAATCACAAGCAAACAGATGGGAAGACAGTCAACATATCAGAGTCCACTAGATGAGCAGCAGTTCATAAAATTCTGCAAACATGTAACACTTTTCAAAAAGAAAGGAAAGAGATGGGGGGTGTTGGGGGGGGATGATTGATTCACCCAACTGTTACAAGAAACAATCACGTTCTCTAAAAAGTAATTTTAAATATGAGAATTGGGGAAAGAACACAAATCAAACAAAGGGCTTAAATAGTCCCAGCTGCTCAGTACCTAATTCTGCAAATGAACTTTCAGATCAAAGAGGGTTGGAGGAACTGCTACCTAACACAATATTGCATTGACAGTATTGACAGTAGAGAGGGCTAGCATTTGATCCCTCAGTCCTGGGGTCCCCTTATCTTTTTGAGGCTGTGCGTAGCTTTGGAGTTCTGGCACAGGGTGGCGGGTACAATCACAAAATGTCAGGAAATCAGATTGGGCACAATTTAAAGAGGAACTCTTCAAAATTTCAAGAAGTTACTGTGGTCAACAGGATGAATTTTAAAACAGCCATATTCTTTAAAAGCATTTTCTTGCTTACACACAGCATACCTTCATTTATACAATGAAGTCCCTTGTGCTGTGGCAGCAGCTGCTACCAAAGCAATGTTTATTCAAGTCTGCACAGCCAACCAGGTCTCCAATGGCCAATCAGAAGCCCTGTTGGGCAAACGCCCCACCTAACTCCACCCACTTTGTGAAAACCTTTGGTCAGCGCCAAGAAAGGTGTCAGCTAGGGCTGTCAATTCGGTTCGGTCCGAACTGAAAATCAACCGAATTTCCTCTGATTCGGTGATTTTCAGTTCGGACGGATCCAAACTCAAATCTGGCGGGCAACCGGGGGGGGCCGAATTCAGCGAGTTCGGGAGTTTGCGAATAAATTCGGCCAATTCGGCCCCCCCTTCAGGGGAGCCCGCTGAAAGGCGCGGGCTGCCCTTTAAATTGATCTGCGCCTCCCAGCTGGGAGGCTCAGATCAGTTTAAAGGGCAGCCCGCCTCCCTTCAGCGGGCTCCGCTGAAGGGGGGCGGGCTGCCCTTTAAACTGATCTGCGCCTCCCAGCTGGGAGGCTCAGATCAGTTTAAAGGGCCCCCGCGCGCCTTCAGGGAATCCCTGAAGGCGCGCTTCGGCCGAATTTTCCCCCGAACTCCGGATTCCCCCCGAATTACCGGGGATCCGAAGCGGGGGAGTTCGGACTTCGACACGTACCGACCCCACAAGGGTCAAATTCAGCCGAATCCGAACTGTACCGAATTTTTTTTTTGACAGCCCTAGTGTCAGCGGGCAGTGGTGTTCCTGTGGTATTCATCCCCCAAAGTCCAGCCTCTTCTCCAGGGCTCTTTACCAATCCTTGGGATTTTGGTCTCATGCAAATCCAAGTGACTGTCAGCCAATCAGAGCCCATGGAACTCCACTGGTTAGGAGGGGTGAACCAGCCTCAGCTTAAGAAGTGAGGGGAGGACCTGATAGTCCTAACATGGACAGGTTAGTGAACAGCAGCTCTCTGTGTTAAAAGAGCAACCTTGAATCCAGGGCCGGATTTAGGGAGGAAGAACAGGAACCCAGCTCTGGGTAGGCTTCACACCTGTCTAGCTCTCTGCCTGATAGTTCTCTGCTGGCCTGGTTGTGACAGTGGGGATTAACGCATGGGCAGAATGTTCCTGGTTCGCTCCTCTGTTATCTCACAGTATTTTAATCCCACAATATTTAAGTCTGGATAATCAAACGCATGACGCCAGCCTATCCCACATTAAGTCTGAAACAAGTAGCTGCTGGAGGCTCCCCGTGCGTTTGAACCAACCATATAATGTGGGATAGTTCGCAGTGCGGGATAGCAGGGGAGTGACATCGCCCAAGGATTGGCTGAGGGGTTATCCAATCAAAGGGCGATTCTCCCCCTTTTTTTTTTTTTTTGGAACACCAGCGTTCCGGTGTACCATCGTCTCAACCTGTTAAGCATTGATCTTCTCAGGCATAAAATGGCTTTTTGGAGTGGGGCAATGGAATGCATACTAGAGTGAGGGAGGTGCGTTGGTGCTACTGAAAAAAAGATTTGGGTATTTTTTTGCTGAGATGTTAGAAAACCGGCAATCTGGTGAAGCTAGCATACCTCAGATGTTTACAGGCATTGCAAACGAACTCACTAGTAGAAGCTGGTGTGGATGACAGGATGGATTGTGCTAGTCCCATGGGCTGTCATTCCAGTCCCAGAGCTCTGGGTTTAGAGATCTTACTGGAAAATCCATTCCACATTTTCTTTGCAACTCTGTTTGTGCTGTAATGTATTTCAATGGAGCTCATGCAAGGCAATTGGCAATCCAGGCTCCTTCAATAGGCTATGCATCCTCTCCCATTGTTTCTAATCGGCTAGCCTGTCATTCATTTTAGTGCATCCCGACTTCACCTCTTTGCTTCCACCCACACCCGGAAACTAGCTGTGATGATCCCGAGGTGGCCAGCCCAGAGGAGAGGGGAAGGAAAGCCTTGTACATTTTTCAGCGTGCCACTTCAGAGGCTCGCAACAGCACAGCGGATGGGAACGCGTTGATCAGATTGACGGACCGCGTTTTGCTTCCACCCAAAGCTGGAAAGTTGTGCCTTTTCCTTCCGAGTGTAAATAAAGCTGTGTTGTGAGGGCGAGGCAACAAAACTGGCTGGGCTTATTCAAAACAGGACAAAATTGGCATTTTAATTAAAAAGACGGGACGGCCAGGAAACGTGACAAAAAACAAGTCAGCCTATACAAAAGGAAGGTAGGACAGGACTGTGCTTCAGCTGCCATTTCCCTTGGGGTGGGGGCTCAGTCCCCCCTCACAAGTTCGGGGGGGGGGCTCGAGGGCTTGAGCCCCCCCAACGTTTATGCCTATGTGAGGGAGACCAGTAAGGGGCGTGTCCTTGAACGAAAGGAGGTTAGTAGCAGGCTAGTCATGTGATTACACGCACGCCGGCGTTCCAGTAATGTAGCAAAATTAAAAAAAAAAGTAGCGGTTTAGCACTGAAAAGATCGCTAGAAAACAGGAATTGCTTAACCCGGTTTTTTTTGCCTTAATTCGTGACTAAGGTGGGTCCGATGCGCAGCACTTGGACGGTCATGCGTGTGGACCACGGAGATTCGCTACTATTAAGGCACAAAAGCGAGACAAATTGGCCATGCGTTAAACCCCAGTGTGAGCCTGGCTGGCAGTGTTGGAGAGTGTGTCTAGTGGGTGGTGGGAACACCTAGCCGGTAGTAGCAGGGGAGGGGACATCCAGGTAATGGATCACCTAGGGCACCAAACTCCTTTGGGCCAGCCCTGGCATCTTCTGAGTGATCTCTTCCCTACTGCTCCCCTTCCCCACCCCAAAGTGGAGCTTCCAGATTGTCAGATGTCAGGTTGCCAAAGAGCCAGCTGTTATTGACTGTCTGACTGTTAAAGGGCCAGTCACCATTGATCAACTGGCTGATGTGTGGACATTGACAGGGTGTGTATGTGGCACCAATAGATCTGGTGGGACCAGGTTTGGCAATGTGGTGTGCAAGGAGGGGAGTCTGGTGGTGTCCCTGCCACCTCCAACATGTACATTTGTTTGCACTGTGTACATTTGTATGCATAATTTATACGTATAATGCAGATCACGTATATGTATAGGTGTAATGGTGAACAGGGGAGGGAAGGCAGCATGGCACAGCCCGATCTTGTCAGATCTCAGTAACTAAGCTGTGTTCTTGGAAAGGAACTCCAAGGAAGACTCTGCAGAGGAAGGCAATGGCAAACTATCTCGGCTTCTCACTCGCCTTGAAAGCCCCTCACTGGGGTCGCTATCAGTCTGCTGACACTTGGTGGCACTTTATACACACAGTGGTGAATACATTAAAATCTGTACATTTAACAGGCAATTTCAGAGCCAGGGTACAGGAAATGGTCTGCAAATAAACAAACATGGTTCTGATTTGCATAGGTTAACACAGGGAGAACCATGTATACTGCCCTGAGCTCCTTGGAGTAGAGACAGGATAAAAAATGTACTAGATGGACAGGCAGACAGCCCAGAAAAAGGGGCTGTGGCTTAATAACAGAGCACCTACTTTAGCATGTAGAAGTTCCTGGATCTGGTCCCTGGAATCTTGAGTTAAATAATTAGGTAATAGCTGATGTGAAATATTTCTGCCTGAAACCCAAGATAACTGCTCTCAGTCTAAACAATATTGAGTTTGATGGACCAGTGATCTGATTCAGTATAAGGTACCTTCATGTTTTCATGCAAAGAAGCAAAATGGGTATTTGCACTTTGAAACAATGGAGACAAAAATTTCAAAATTATTCTTATACTTATCCCAGTTAGTCTCCCTCCCTTGATCATTTTGCACTATATACATCTATATTTTTCTCAATTTTTTTTAGACCAATTTCCTTTGCATGCCTACTGGGCCTGTCATTTTCCTGGCTATGCATGACAGGTATACCTAGTATGTTTCACACAAGAAGCTGCCTTCTACGGAGTCAGACCTTAATCTATTGAATTATCTGCAGGATTATCTACACTGAGTGGCAGCATCTCTCCAGGGTTTCAGATGAAGGTTTTTCACTTTACCTTCTGTCATATAGGGCATATAGAGGATGGTGCGGAGTTGTTTTCTGTTGCCCTAGAAGGTGGACCAGAACTAATGGGTTGAAATTAAATCAAAAGAGGTTTCGGATAAACATTAGAAAGAACTTCCTGACAGTACAAGCAGTTCCTCAGGGGAACAAACGTCTGCAGGAGGTGGTGGATTCTTCTTCTTTGGAGATTTTAAAGTAGAGGCTAGATGGCCATGTGACAGCAATGCTGATTCTGTGAACTTGGACAGATCATCAGAGGGAGGGCTGGAAAGGTTGCTTCAGTGCTTGGCTCTCGTAGCCCATTCTTACATGCCCGTGCCAATCACCACTTTGGGATCAGGAAGCAATTTTCCTCCAGGCCACATTGGCCAGGGATCCTGGATGGTTTTTATTATTATTATTATTATTATTTGCCTTCTTCTGAACATAAAGCAGGGGACAGTGGGGGTGAGGGGGAGGTGGTAATTGTTATTTCCTGCATTGTGTGGGAGGTTGGACTAGATGACCTTGGAGATACCTTCCAACTCTATTTTTTCCTATGTATCTATGTTTCCTACCTGATTCTTTTAAACTGGAGATATCGGGCACTGAACCTGGGCCCTTTTGAAGGCAGAGATGCTCTGCCACTAAGCCACAACCCGATAATAATGCTCCTATTTGTTATTGGAGCCTCAATCATAATAGAAGCATAAATGATTGACAGGGACAGCAGGAAGGATAATGGTGAACAGACACAAAGTGCTGTTTCATAGAAACTGAAGGGTTGTATGTTGTACAACTCCAGCTCCTTTTCATCTCCTTGTAGCATAAGAACATGCAATCAGTACCACAGACTTAAGGCAGACTTCATTTGCCTTGATCATGGGGAAGGAATTTCTTTGTCAGCTATTTGCACTGCAAAGCCCTAGCTTGCAACTAAATTTTTCCCTTTAGGCATCCTTTCCCTCTGTGAACTGTTGCTGTTAATTAAAGGTAGCACAGCAAAGAGCCTTCTCTTCTTGAGAAAAGAGCAAACATTGAAAAACAAAACAAAAGAAAGGAAGCTAGGGCTTGTCTTTGGAGGGCTACTTACCACTAGCATTATATCCTTCTGCCATGAGAATACAAAAAAAAAAGGCTTGGAGAAGTGTTTGTGGATATAATTCTATGTCTTGAAGAATACAGGAGAGGGAAAATGAGATTCAAAGGCCAAAGAATTCATTGATAATGTTGGTCTAAGTCTCAGAGTTCTTGCAGCCCAACTTTTGAAAACACAGAAAAGTTGCAGCCTCTTTGTGTAATATGTGATGTTTAATTAAACAGCCAATGAATTATTCAAGATTACTATGCTGCACTCTGGAGGGTAAATAACACCTTCCGCGAGCAGTTAATATTATAATTTAGGGACACCAATCTGGACTGTCATTTCCTAGACTGGTTATTTGCCCTCCTCCCCATATAAGTCAGTTTAGAGAGGGAAAGAGCCATGTATAACACTTAGAACAGAGAATCTAAATAATTGGACTCTCTCTCTCGGCTGCACACATGCAGTCTTTCTCAACAGAAGGGGATTGTGAGGAAAGAAACTCTGGAAGAAAGCTTTGTATGCAGATCCTGCTAAGGTGTGAAGAGGCTCAAAATGGTCCAATTTCAATTCAGACTTCCAAATCTGCTCACATATATGAATAAGGCAGAAATTATGTCTGTGCTGATTCCTACTGGGAATGGCTACTAAAAGCTAGGATAAGTTATGTGTGTGGACATTAATAAGGATATGCATTTTTTATTATTTACGTTACAGTCCATCTTTCTCACTGAAGCTCTAGGCAGATTACATAGTGTTAGTCAAATACAATCAGTGGGAGGGGACATCCAATAAACAGTGCAATAGGGGGTGGATTGCAGAAATTTGAAACAGCTGAAACAAACCTGAAACAAAGCATACACATTTAACATGATATGTTAAATGAAATTATATGGGTGGAGCATACTTACAGCAACAGACAATAATACATAATAGTCTAGTCCACAGTCTTGTTATTTCTATCAAAACATCTTCCTTAATCATTGTTATATTGAACACATGAACACATGAGCACATGAAGCTGCCTTATACTGAATCAGACCTTTGGGCCATCAAAGTCAGTATTGTCTTCTCAGACCGGCAGCAGCTCTCCAGGGTCTCAGGCAGAGCTCTTTCACATCACCTATTTGCCTAGTCCCTTTAACTGGAGATGCTGGGGATTGAACCCAGGACCTTCTGCATGCCAAGCACTTGCTCTACCACTGAGCCACAGCCCCTCCCCTAGACAGCCCTATTCCTTTATAAAACTGCTTTCCAGAACAGTTCTGTTTTGCACAGCTTGCAGAAAGGCAAAAGTATGGGGCCCTTCTTGACCTCAGACAGGCCATTTCATGGGGTGGGGATCACTACAGAGAAGGCATGTGACTATTTGCAGAGTGGCATTTGTAGGACCTGAAACTGTTGTGGTGGAGCATAGAGGGAGAGGCAATCTTGCAGAATGATGGACCAAGGTCATGAAGTGCTTTGTATGTGATAGCCAATAACTTGAGTTTAGCCTGGTAAGGGATGGGCCTAGCTGAAGCTTTCTGTATCAACTGGAGTCTCTGAACTTACTTCGAGGGAAGATTTATGTAGAGTACATTACAGTAGTCTAGTCTCGATGTTACTGTGGCATGGATCCAAGTGGCCAGATCGGCTGTGTCAAGGTGGGCTAGATTGAGTTTGAAGAAAGAAAGAGGGGTGTGTTTTTTTGCAGCTACATTAATTTGCATCTCTAAAAGTGATGCTGGATCCAGTATTTGTGGACACATGCAATATGTTGATGTCTTGATGGGGATACACATTATTGGAAGAAAACAAGATGATGTCATTACAGGCATATCATGTTGGTACGTGAACTGTACATTTCTGTCCTAATAGTATGAACAAGACTCATGCTTAAATCATGAACTCACCAGGAAGTCTTAGACAACCCGTTTACAAATGGAAGTAACAAAGCTGATGCATCTTATGGTTTGTTGTAAGGACAACTGCATTAATGAATGTGGAACATTTTGAAGCACCATATAAATATTAAAGTTTGCATTTTTATTATTATGCATCCAACTGACCTGTTCAGTTAAAGACGGCATGTTCCATTGTTGCAAGGTGTACACCCCTGCCCCCAGAAAGGGGCCTCTGGAATGGGGGGGGGGGGCAAGCAGGAGCCAGGAGGCCGGGAAATTTTGCTCCACTAACGGAAATCTCTTTCACTAGTGGATTTTTACCACAAGAGCCAAGTCAAGTATAAAAAAGAAATGAAACAGGGGATTTTCACTCATTCCTAGTTACAGATGAAGTAGTTTGTGGTGATATCCCTCCCATATCAGTTACTGCCATGACTATTCAGTCATAGTTATATCAGAAAAGACTGTGTATCACATTTCGTTTACTTTGCAGTGAACCAAGCCTTAACATGGCTTGTCATGATTCAGGCAAGCATGTAGCGCTGTGCTTGCTCAGCAATGAGACTTGCAGTGTTCTTAAAATTATGGCATTGGAATGAGAAAACTTTGTGATTCCAGTTATCTGTTTTACAAATCCCAAGCCTTTGAAGCGTCTATTCACAAAGGAATGGTGGGACCTGCCTTTATGAAGTGCTTTGAAATATTGGCAAGAAAGATTCAACCTGAGGGCAAAACAAATGGCTACACACTTAAATAATTACACATCAAGATGAAAAGTTTACAAATTATTTAAGATCATATTTCAAAGAGATGAATGATCATCTCCACAGTCACTGGTAATAGTAGGCATGAACTAGTTTCCAAAGTTGGGGCATGTATTCAAGATGACTTAACATAAACTTCATGTTGCCTGAGGATGCACATCCTTGAAAATGCAGATGTACAGGTATATGGAAAGGCCTGGAGAAGAAGCAGCTGCCAAATGCTCCCTGAGAGGTATGGAAGGCCTCCTCTTGGAAAGCCCTTCATGACCTAGGGCCCACATATTTGAAAGGCTGCCTCTCCTTGCAAGCTCATCATGAAGCATTTTTGTTCTTGCCAGCAAGGCCTACTGTCAGCACACTCTTTACCTTAGGCATGTTCTGCAACAGTCTGGACTTGGGGGATTTTTCAGGGCCTTCTCCATACTTGGGAAACAGCCTTCTGGAAGAGGCTGGGAAGCTTCTCCCCCTTGGCATTCTGATTGTTCTGCAAAGCTAGAGCTGCCAACCTCCAGGTACTAGCTGGAGATCTCCTGCTATTACAACTGATCTCCAGCCAATAGAGATCAGCTCACCTGGAGAAAATGGCTGCTTTGACAATTGGACTCTATGGCATTGAAGTCTCTCCCCTTTCCAAACCCAGCCCCCTTCAGGCTCCACCCCAAAAACTTCACGCTGGTGGAAAAGAGGGACCTGGTAACCCTAAGCAAAGCAGAGGTATTTTTGAGCTTTTATCCACATGTTTATATTGTTATGGGCATTGAGTCCTGAAATGTTCAAGAGAAAGGTAGGTTGTAACCATTTATTTCTTTTCTGTGAGTCTCCTTATATGTAACCTCTGTAAAGGCACCTCTCTGTAGTGTTGTGAGGTGATGTGTGTTATGTTGTCTCCTTGCCTTCCTTATTTTTTTTCACTGTCACCAAAGGCTCTTGCCTTCAAATTCTTAGCTGGAGCTAAAGAATTGGAAGGCCTAGTTATAATTAGTAGAATTATAACTAGCATGTCAGGGTGGCCCTGAGGTAAAAAAGGGATCCTTACTCAAAATAAAACAGATGTTTTCTCTTAAACATAAACAGGGTTTATTTAGAAGTATAACAGCATAACCGTTTCAGTATAGTGTCATAAGCGTAATGGTTTCAGACAGGTGTACAGTTGTTGTTTCTCTAACATTCCTTGAATAGACCTAGCCACAAAGTCTTATTTTTCTCACCTGCCACTTAGGTTAATAATATGCATAAAGCTTAATTTCCTAACTTGTTACTTAGGCTAATAACTTCCATACACGCTTGTTTTCCTCAGTTGCCACCTAGGCGCATAATTTTCACACTGAGCATAGATTTCTCTCACAGCACTCTACAGCACCTCACTACATCTCTTCTCTCCACACACACTACATCTCTTGTCTCTCACACAAATAATGAACCAGTCAACTCCACCCCCTAGGGTACAGCTATCACTCAACCATACCCAGCCCTCCTCTTTCTTGCTCTACAAGACTGCATTTTAAATAACAGCAACATACATATAAAACTCCACATTAAAACACAGACATAAAACACACACATAATATTTACCTAGTGAAAACATCACACAGGCAAATGAATAATTTTTTATCTTCCTGCGCGCAGGCAGGCCCCGCAGATGCCCCCACCACCGGCCCGCGCGCCTTCCCTGCCGCCGCCTCCAGCAGATCAGCGGGCCTCGTCCTCCCGGTGAGTAAGGGGTTCAGGGGCTCTTCTCCCCCCCCCTAGGGTGGCGCTGGGGTCAGGGTGGGTGTGGAGGGCCCGGGAGGGGGTGGCGCTGTGGTCGGGGTGGGTCTGGAGGGCCCGGGAGGCCAGGCGGGAGGGCGACCTGGGGCAGGGGCATTGTGTAAGCCGACCCTCGGCTTATACGTGGGTGCCTAATTTTTCCCCATTTTTGGGGTGAAATTAGGCACCTCGGCTTATACGTGGGTTGGCTTATACATGAGTATATACTGTAACTCAATATGTGCAGGAGCCAGAGTCTCCATTGTGTTCTCCACAACACTGATTTTATGCCCCTTTCTGTTGCCCATGAATGTTCATGTCCATTATGTCCATATCAACCATCCCAAGTCTGGAGGCCTGCCACACCCAATGTGACGCATATCAAGACTTCCATGCCCTTTCAGATGACTTGTACAAGAAGCAGCAGGGAAAATCAGACAGGGAAGTCCCAGTAAGTGGCCTATTTGAAACTCTACCAGCCCTTTCCCCAGTTCTGCAAAATGATCTATCCCAAAACATCACCAGGAACTTATTTCACAGAATACTTTTGCATGAGTTTGACAGTCTCTAAAGTTAAGACACCTAAAGTACAATCCTAAATAGACTCAAGCCCTGTTAAGCTAATTGATTTTGCTCTACTTGGAAGGATGTAATTCTTATTACGATTGCACTGTCAATCCGTGTCCTTGCAGGTAGAATATATTCATGGTGCAGTTCATACTTACAATATAAACACACATTTTCCTATATAAAGATTCATATCTCTGCAGGAAATGTTAATGATTGAAGTAGTCTTCGGTTGATTTACCTGGTCTTCCCAATGTAATGGCTCCTCTTTTGATTAAGTCATCCATCTATTCCTTCAAGAAGTCAGATAATCAAAAAGGATGAAGCTCTCCAAGGCGCGGACAGAACAAAAGAGCCAATGACGCCAGTCTCCCAGTGAACAGAAGAAAGGCTATAATGCCCCAGCGTAGCTTCTGTCACCTGGTATTTGCATTCATTGCCTAAACAAGAGAGAAATGAAAACTTTTAATGATAAAGCAGAGACTTCATCTTTCTTAGATTTCACAGACTTTTGTCTTATTAGGCAGTTGGCCTGTCAGGCAAAGCAAAGTCCATGTGAAGACATTTTTATTGGCTCTGTGTTATGTTATGGTACTTTTATTAGATGGTGACATTCCTGAGACAGCACCTGCTGTGTGCATTTGGGCATTGAGCCAGCAATGAAATATACAAGAAATGTGTGATTTAAATTGAAATGGGTTTGTGTTACTGTAACGAATGCCTCCATGTCTGAAGGGACGGGGAAGACAGAGATTTATAACTTTGGAGGAACAGGGATAAGTAAATGTATATGCAGCATTCTGGTGGTTTAACGGGCACCCCAGTGCTATCCAAGAGCACAATTCTCTCAAGTGCAAGCTCCATTGCAACACAACTCCCATTCATTTTACAATGGGGCATGTGCCACTGGGTTAAACAACACAGCCCAATTTGTATCCGTGCAATCCTATGGGGACTTAAACTCTTCTAAGCCCATTAACTTCAATGGATTTAGAAGAGTATACTTCTCCTTAGGACTAGAAAAGAGCAAGAGTCCAGTAGCGCCTTAAAGCCTAACAAAATTTCTGGCAGGGTATGAGCTTTGTTAGTCTTTAAGGTGCTACTGGACTCTTGCTCTTTTCTACTGCTATTGACTGACTAATACAGTGGCCCATCATGATCGATCTCCTTAGGACTGTGTGTGTGTGTGTGTAAAGTGCTGTCAAGTCACAGCTGATTTATGGTGACCCCGTAGGGTTTTCAAAGCAAGTGATTAAGCAGAGGTGGTCTGTCATTGCCTTCTTCTGCAAAGTGTCCCTTCGTGGTCTCCCATCTAAGCACCAACAATGCTTAGCTTCTGAGATATGACTAGATCAACCTATGGTATACTTTTCCAAATCCCTTAGAATTGTACTGTACTATAAATATAGAGAAAGTGCAATGGAAGTATTTTTATTGCCATTTTTTTTTAAAAAAAATACATTCTTTATTCATTGGTTTTATTTCCCATTGGTCCCAGCATTCCCCCCAGGCCATCTCTGATGCTTAAAGAGAGGCTGATTAGGGAATATATAAATAGTGGGATGTGCACAAACTTATGTGTGATGATGACTGTATGAACCAGCCCTGTACTATTCCTACAGGAAGACTTAATTTCTACAATTCAACATTACCTATTAGTTACAATGATGGCAGTACACAAATAGGTGCATGCTTTCCAACACTACTACATGGGCATTACGTTCTCATAGTGAAAGGGATCCTAGGGTTCTGAACCGAATTAATTTGTTTTCTTGCCTGCAGAAAAGGTATTCTGCAAATATGATGAAATTTGCAAACATCAACAATACAATATCCTATGTTGAAAATGCAGACATAATGATGACCCAAATATAAAACATAATGGATTCATCAGATTAGACCCCTTGTTTGAAATAAATTGAGTTGAGTCCCATTGCCCTGGATCTTACTCCCTTTGCAGTTTAAAATATCAGCTTCCAGCTGATGAGCCACTTAGTGTCTGCACAGTCAGCATTCATCAAGCAGGACAGCCAAGCCGAGTGGCTATTGTTGGTGCATATCAGCATTTGATTCCTTTAACCCTATACTTGGTCTTAATGGAACAGCCCTGATTGCTGAAGTTGATTTGAAATCCTGTAGCTGCCTCCATCTCTACCATGTGGGGTGGTCAGATTCGTGCTGATTGCTATGGAGTCCAGGGCAAAGTGTCTTGGTGGTGGAATGAAAGGAAGCATCATGTGGTTATTTAGGAACACGCTGTCTTTCTCTGCACTTACCTTGGAATTTCGAAGAAGCAGTGCAAGAATACATGTGTGCAATAAATAGTGATCTAATTAGAAGTCTTGATTTAAAAAGGAGACATTTTGTACCCAGTATGCAGATGCACCACTCATAATTGATAACTCAATTATGATTCTAGCCACAAAATTACATTTCAGGCAAATAAACACATTCCTGTTTAAGCCTCTCTCAATTATGGTCCTTCCAAAAGTCTGAAGGGCCTTTTCCTAGAAGTATTTTTTTTTAAAGCAACAGCACTCTGATTCCCTTATGCCTTCTTTAAGCCAAGGACCACTTTACCTCCCATCAGTTTTCCAGCTTTCATCAGCTTTTTCACAGTGGTGACATTGTAGCCTTCAAACCATATGGCTCTTTTGAGTTCAGGGGTGTTGACTTTATAGGATTCGACCACATGACCCTCGACTGCTGGGAGGCAAGTATATGCCTCTATGGGAGAACCAGCAGCTGGAAAGCAACACGGAATGCAAGCCGTTAATACAAAAGACTTTAAGCAAGTTGGAACTAGTAAAGCATTATCGATCATAATTTGTGAAGAGTTGTGCCTAGGATGTATTTTAGCATGAATCCTATCAATAGTCCAATATATGAAAAGGACAACTACACACACAGAGATTGTGTGTGGTGACACAAAAATGTGGCAGGTTCAATTATCTAAGCTTAATAGCTTGAAGTGATTTTGGGACTCTAGGGGGTCAGCTTTGTCGGCTGTACATAGTGCCTTTTTGAATAATTTAGCATGTTGACACCCACAATTTGCATAGGACTTTATCCAAAGAATTTTCTGCTCGTTCAAATGATCTGGAACATACATGAACACATGAAGATGCCTCATACCAAGTCAGACTGTAGTATTGTGTCATCTGACTGGCAGCAGCTCTCCAGGTAGAGGTCTATCACCCTTACCTACTCCTGGATTCTTTTTTAACTGGAGATACCAGGGATTGAACCTGTTACTTTCTGCATTTAAAAGATATACTCTACCACTAAGTCCCTCCCTTAGCAGGATCTCAGTACTGGCAACATGACATCCAACCTATAAGATCAGGGACATCACCAGATCTTCATGATGGCTGGTAACTCGAGGGAACAAACCTGCTCCCCGAAAGCCAAAAGCTCCATGCTTCAAGCACATGGCCATGATGTGGCACTCCTTACAAAACACTGGATATCCCCCCCCCTCTCCTGCAGGCTTTCTACCTTCTTAACTGATCTGGGACCATCGTATCTTTGGGACTGTCTCTCCTGGTATGTCTCCAAGAGGGCATACACTCTGCTAATAACAACTTGCTGTTGGTCCCTGGCCCAAAGACCGTCTGGCTGTCCTCAGCTAGGGCCAGGGTTTTTTCGGCCCTGGCCTGGTGGAAGTCTCTGTCTAGTGAGACCAGGGCCCTGTGAGACCAGGGCCTTGTGGGACCTAGTGCAGTTTGCAGGGCCTTTAAGACCGAGATGTTCCACCAGGCCTATAGTTGAGGGCAGCAGTGGTGTATATATCATGGCTGTCCTTCCTACTCCACCCCCTGCCTTTTTATTTGTTCAATCCTGCTGGATTGCGGAGGGTCCTGATTGCCTTCCCCTGACCCACAGTAGTGTAATGTGTTATTATTGTATGCCATAGGGTTGCCATGTCCCTCTTCGCCACTGGCGGGAGGTTTTTGGGGTGGAGCCTGAGGAGGGCAGGGTTTGGGGAGGGAAGGGACTTTGACGCCATAGAGTCCAATTGCCAAAGTGGCCATTTTCTCCAGGGGAACTGATCTCTATCAACTGGAGATCAGTTGTAATAGCAGGATATCTCTGGCTAGTACCTGGAGGTTGGCAACCCTAGTGTGCCAATTGATTAAATCAGATTTCAATGCTTTATGTTATATTGTGTATTGTGCTGAATTGTATTTTATGGCTTGTTTTTAACAATGATCGTTGGCTGCTCTGAGCCTGCCTGGCCGGGAAGAAGGTGGAATATAAATTGAATAAACAAACAAACAAACAGTTGTTTAAATGTGTTTTTAGAGTGATATTGGGTGCTTACCTGAATTTGTGTGGATTTCCATAGCAGGAAGGATACAGCAGCACACCACCCTCCTGGCTTGGTTTCATTGCAAGTTCTTAATGCTATTTCCAATTAAAGCTGGAAACAAAATTGCTGACAATATCAGGATGGTTACATGTTCTTTTTTATATACAGTTTCAGTTTAGCAAAGATCAACGTTACGTAATATTAAAATCAGTTGTTATTTAGGCTTACAGGTAACCCTTGTGCATGACATGTGCATGGGTCTTAAAGATGCATATTTTCAGAGCGATGTTGGGGGCAGTCACACACTCTCAGCCAGCCATACCTCAAGGGATTGTCATGAGGATAATATGAAGGAGAGGAGAACTTGCCAGTTTAGATCCCCATTAGGGAGAAAGTTGAGGCATAAGTAAGTAAATGGGTAAGTAGTAAGTAAATGAATAAATAAAATTTCTGCTTGTGCAAGATATAACATAATGTATGTTTCAGCAACCACCCCCTTCTGATCATGACCTTTAGTCAAATCTTATCTCACCTCCAAAGTGGATTGTAACCACTACATCAAATCAACTTTTGATTTTTGTACCCAGCAACATCTATCCAACATGAAAATCAGCTTTTGAACTTACAGGAGTTCTTGCACAAATGGGACTGCATTAAGTAACTCTTCTCTTTCACTATCACATGGTGGGATCCAGCCCCTGAATGTGAAGCAAAAAACATGGGGGGGGGGAACCTGTTAGCTCTCTAGTATATCACAGACCCACTCAGTAATCCATCTTTAGAACAATTTGTGATATAGGAAAGGGACAAATCCCCAAGATCTGATGATGAAAGAAACCCCTTTCTCACCCCAATTATGCTCAGGTAAATCACTGAATAAAATAATAAAATACACTTCAGCTACATTCAGAAGCTATTAATGAGGCTCCTTGCCCCCATGAACAATATAAAAGTAGCATTCCAGAATGTTATAGTTCTAGCAGCCTTGGTTACTTGCTATGTAATTCATAATTTTTGCATGTAGGCCCACAGGATGAACCTCTATGGGCTTTTCTGGCTGTCTTCCAAAATCCAACAGGAAAGGACAGGAGCACAAATGGAAATGAGATGATTGATTGATGAGGCATAATTCAATCCAATGGGGTTGTTTCTGGAACTGGATCAGATGATACCGAGAATATTAGAAGGCCACAACTACATTTTAGGCATCGCAGAGTGCACACAACTGAGCCTTGGAATCAACTCAATTGATTCATTAATTGAACTCAACTGTACTCTAATAGCATTTAATGTTCATTAGCCCCTCATTAGCATAATATAGTGGGGATTTATATGGCCTTGTGACTCTCTGTGGAAGTCTTCATGGCATAGTTGCAAAAATATATGGTTCCACATTCCGGTTTCTATAAGGATAGCCATTATAGGAATTAAAAGATAAACCTCCCAGCCAGCTTCTCTCTCTTTGAGTGTTCTGGGCCAGTGGCTTCAAAATTTGTGTCCAGGCTTCATTCATTTGCTTCAAATGATAGAACAAAGAGAAATAAAGCTCTGTTTCTGTTCAGACTTTCGGAACATTGTAAGGAAAAATGGCCTGAGTTGGGCAGCCAAAAAGGTCAAGGCATTAACAATTTAAAGAGAAGTGATGGGGCCAAGACTAAGGAGCCATAGAAGATTGTATGCTCTATGCCACAGTTAACTCTGACTTGTCTGTAATAATAAAAGGATCTATCCATCCGTCTGTCTGCCAATCCACCCATCTGTCTGTGGCAGGCATAACTCATCATAAATGAAGCTAGGAGGCTCAAAACTGGTGAGTTTCAAGATGATCAAGATGATTCTCTAACAAAGAATTCTCAGCAGGCTCAGTGATCTACATTTCCCAGGATTCTGCAGGCTATGCCAAGATAAAAGGTAAAGGTCCCCTGTGCAAGCACCAGGTCATTCCTGACCCATGGGGTGACATCACATCCTGACGTTTAGTAGGCAGACTTTGTTTACAAGGTGGTTTGACAGTGCCTTCCCTAGTCATCTTCCCTTTACCCCCAGCAAGCTGGCTACTCATTTTACCAACCTTGGAAGGATGGAAGGCTGAGTCAACCTTGAGCCGGCTACCTGAAACCATCTTCCGTCAGGATCGAACTCAGGTCGTGAACAGAGCTTGGACTGCAGTAATGCAGTTTACCACTCTGCGCCACGGGACTCTTATTATGCCAAGATAAACTAGTATAAATCAGAATCAGATTTCTAGTGTATATAGGACCTCCTTGGTAACTAAGCATGAGCAAGGACTATTTTTTGGTAGATCGTTTTTTCTTTGACATTTAGATGTGAGTTGTTCTTACAGCCCATTCCTGACTTCTGAGGATGAAAGTCCTCAGGGGGCCAGGAAGGGGCTGCACTGGCATTGGAGCCCCCTGCACCAGCATCCGGGCTACTTACGCCGCCGTAAGGGGAGGCCCGGATGCTGGTCTCCTGGCACTGCCATGGCGATGCGTCCCACTGGTATAAAGGCCCGTGTTGGCATTCCGGTGGGCTTCCTGGCAACCTGGGGGGCATTCCCAGGGCATGCCAGGGAGAAGAACTGACTGTAGGCAACTCCCTGTCCCCTTTCAGCCCCAGATGCTGGCACCGAGAATGGCGGGGCTGCAACTGCTATTTTGCAGCCACAGCCTCACTTTTCTCTATGGGGCATTTTGCCCCATTTAAACTTCAAAAAGCCAGCAAAAGGCTTTTTTTAAGGCTTTCGGTGGCCGGAAAATGGTTTAGGAAGCATTGTGGCAGCACCTCATCTATGCCGTTCCCGGCCACCGACAGCTCAGGAATGGGCTGTTAGTCTTTCTTTCTTAGATTCTTTTTATTCATTTATTTCTTTATTTAGAATATACGTATGCCACCTTTCCAGATCTGCTCGGGGTGACTTACCATTAAAACAGTAAAAACGTTTTTTTTAAATCATATCAATAAGAACAAATAAAAAACAAAATCAATAAAAGAAAACCATTGCCAATAAAAAACAACCAATAAAAGCAAGCCAGAATATCAAAGTCTTGAAATAGAGAAGTCTAAAATGAAGCTAACAAAAGAGTCCACAGGCTGGCAGCTGAACATAACACAGCTAAAAAAGAATGAACTGTTCAGTTAACAGCCTGGGTATAGAGAAATGTTTTGACCTGGCACCTAAATGAATGCAAGACAGGCACCAGGAAAGCCTTCAAGAGCATTCTAATGGCACGGCACCACAACCAAATAAAGCCCTGTCTTTGGTTCACCTGGCTTACCCACCCAGGCAGGGGCACAGAAAGCTGGGCTTGTGAAGAGAATCCCAGCTGGCAGTCTGGACAATATGGAGTGAGGCAATCCTTCATATACTGTGCCATGGTGCCACATAGGTAAGAACCAGTACTGTCAATTGTGCCTGGAAACAGACGTGCAGCCAATATACATGTTTATTAAAATTCTAGCAAAATGGGTTTCAAAGGGCTTCTGGAATCCTAAACATTGTCAGTTAATGGTCTTGTGATGATGGTGCAATTTTGCTGCAAGACCCAAGTCTGTGGTCATCTCCTGAATCAAAATGCCTCTGAAATGACTGTATTTTGAAGATGCATCTTGCCAAAGAAAGTAAAAGAGAAAAGTAGATCGATGCTTAATAGCTATGCATGTTGCCTTTTTTTATTTGAGGTTTCCTGGTTTCCCTCTTTATGAAAAGACCATTGGTTGAGGGGATGGAAAGCACATGTTCCCATTATCTTTTCCTGTTCATCAATGCTGATCTGTCACATGTCACATTTTCTCTCCTTGGAAGCATCTGGTGAGTGTTAGTGATAATCGCTGCCGCATGTCGATCTGAGCCTGACAAGACGTATCTGACACACAAGATGACTAGGTGATGTTTACCTTGACAGATGGAAGGGGGCTAGGATTTTTTGACACTCTCATTCTCCTCATCCAGGATGTTCTGACTAAATGTGAAGAATCGTCCTTGGGATAAATGTAAAGGCAATGAGTTCAAAAGAACTGCTTAAATGTAGAAGCTTTTGGCTTGGTAAAGAGAGGTACATTGTTTTTTACACACTTGGGCATTGTTCTCACCCATTTTCATTTGATTCTCTGATCTTTGTGTTTTTTGGAAGGAAGGAAGGAAGGAAGGAAGGAAAGAGAGAAAGAAAGAAAGAAAGAAAGAAAGAAAGAAAGAAAGAAAGAAAGAAAGAAAGAAAGAAAGAAAGAAAGAAAGAAAGAGTGAAAGAGTGAAAGAGTGAAAGAGTGAAAGAGTGAAAGAGTGAAAGAGTGAAAGAGTGAAAGAGTGAAAGAGAAAGAGTGAAAGAGAGAAAGAAAGAAAGAAAGAAAGAAAGAGAAAGAGAAAGAGAAAGAGAGAGAGAAAGAGAGAAAGAAAGAGAGAAAGAAAGAAAGAGAGAGAGAAAGAAAAAGAAAGAAAAAGAAAGAAAAAGAAAGAAAGAAAGAAAGAAAGAAAGAAAGAAAGAAAGAAAGAAAGAAAGAAAGAAAGAAAGAAAGAAAGAAAGAAAGAAAGAAAGAATTGTAACTTGCCCTTAATGACTCAGGATTGCCCCCATCCAGCAGGGAGAAATGTGTACCCAAACAAATGCTGCACACACAAGTATGTGCTATGCCCACTTTTCTTGTGGCTATAAAATCCAGTACTGGAGCCAGTCAGGTTACTTGGTTTAGTGCTGAAGGATAGGGTTGCCAACCTCCAGGTGTTAGCTGGAGATCTCCTGCTATTACAACTGATCTCCAGCCGACAGAAATCAGTTCACCTGGAGAAAATGGCTGCTTTGGCAATTGGACTCTATGGCATTGAAGTCCCTCCCCTCTCCAACCCCCACCCTCCTCAGGCTCCACTCCAAAAACATCCTGCCGGTGGTGAAGAGGGACCTGGCAACCTTAGTCTGGGAGCAGCAAGTACCGGTATTGTGGCGAGAGTCAGGAGCACTGCAGTGGCACCCATGGAATAAGCAACATCCCTGAAATCATCGTGTGACTTTTCAGAAATATTTATTTCATTTAGTTAAAAGAAAAGAAACAACAAAATTTGTGTGACTTTTTAAACCGTTTTTTGCAGCAAGCGACAAACCCAGCAAGATTGTTTCAAATACATACACAACCACATGCATGCATACCTACTTGTGTTGCCCCCATCACAGACATCCTAATGCTTTCCTTTCGTCTTCCTCAATTTTTCTTTTCTTTTTTTAAACTTCCTTCGGAGGCTACACACTTTGCCTCTTCAGGGATGTCAACTATATCTCTTGGGAATGTCTTTTAAAGAGTTGCAAAGCCTCTTTTGTGTCTGTCTCATTTTTATCTCATCCTTCCTCTACGGAGCTCAGGGTGGCATACGTCATAGCTCTCCATTTTATTTTTGAAATGTCATATTGTGGAGATAGGATTTATCACAACTGGTGATGTATCAAAGCTGGGCCACTGGTTGATCCAGTGTGGCTTAGAACCCTGGACAAGGACTTGAGAGACCTTCATTTAAAATCCTGGCACATCCATACTTATCGAAATGGAACCTTGGCCCAGACACTGTCTCTCAGCCCCATTTCACAGGCTTTCTTTGAGGACAAAATGGAGGAGAGGGTAACCATGTTGGCCATCTGAGCTCCTTGGAAGAGGTGTGGGATTAAAACCATGATTGACAGATACATAGGATTCCCACATTTTGGTCACGATTATTCAGGTTTAAGGAAGATTTGTAAGAAGAGGACAAATTATGGAGTAAGAGGTATAAAGTAGCAGGTCTGAAAATACTGAACACTGGACCCCCACACCCATTAATTTCACACCAGTCTTATATTTCTTCTGGAAGGTCTGAATAACTATCACAGTGATTTTCTTAAGCTGACAGCTTTGAGTAAACTCCCCGTTTTGATATCTGTTGTCCATTGTAAGTAACGAAATCAAGAGTTTTTGTCACTGTTTCTTCACACTGAATTTTCCCTGTAAAACATATACATTTTGAATGTTAATTGTTTGCTATTTGCATACAAATGGTGTAAAAATTGTGCAAATTGTGATTAAACTTTAAAATACCATTAAAAGCAAACCAAAAGCATTAGCAATTATGGCAATGAAAAGGTGGTGGTCTCTGAAAAGAAGAAGAGTTGGTTTTTATACCCCGGTTTTCTCTACCTTTAAGGAGTCTCAACCCGACTTACAATTGCCTTCTCTTCCCCTCCCTGCAATAGGCACCTTGTGAGGTAGGTGGGGCTGAGAGACTTCTGAGAGAACTGTTACTAGCCCAAGGTCACCCAGCAGGCTTCATGCGTAGGAGTGGGGAAACCAACCCGGTTCACCAGATTAGTCTGCCAGTCATGTGGAGGAGTGGGGAATCAAACCTGGTTCTCCAGAGTCCACCGCTCTTAACTTGATCAATTTGCTTGTTCTCCAGATTAGAGTCCACCGCTCTTAACTTGCTGAACTTGCTGGATCTTAAAAATGGAAATATAAAATAGGTGCATCAGTTCATCTCTAGTTTGGACTCCAATGCATCAGCAATGCCCCCTGAAGAAGAAGTAGCACACTAAGGACATACCAGTTTTCTATCTGCAAGGATTTTGTTTCCTGTTTGGCAGCATCCAAACAAATGGTCCTCGTATGCAACTACACACCCTGTAATATTTCTGGGCCTATAGATGAGAATGCGAAATGGCTTAAAGGAACTGTAACCATCTTGTACAGGATTCTCTAAACCTTGCGCTGGAACAAACTGAAGTCACATGATCTGAGGGCAAGTCCCTAAATTACCAGCACCTCCTGCAAAACATCAGGGAATGTCCCTAATTTATCCCTTCTATCACTACAACTCCTGCAACTGCAGCCTGAAACAGTATAATCCGGCAAAAGCTTTAACACTTGATTCTTCTGATTGAATATAAACTGTCCCTTAGCAGGGCCACCAGCAATGAAAATCTCCACAGAATTGCTGTTTAGAATTGCCACAGCTGTGTTTAAAGGGGGAATTTTCAAGCACCCAGTAAACCATTTCCAGAGATGGATTTAGAGAGATTAACCTTAACCTAAATTAAGCCCAGAGCTCAAGTGTTATGGTCAGCTTCTCTTCTATGTAGCCTCCCATCCTGCTATATTTTTAAAGGAAAGTGATACATTCTCTTGCCTTCTTTGCCAGTGAAAGCTTCTTTCTATCCAGTGCAGTCTTTTGCATTTCTCAGGGAGTGATCTTAAGCCTCAGTATAAATCCATTTAATTCTCAGAATGGCCCCCCATATGTGGATACTTATATCTGGAGACTGAGGCTAAACAGATCTTTCTACAAACCTGAGAGAAGCCCCAAGTTTGCAGGAAAAAATATAATAACCCCCCCCCCCAAAGTGATAAAATGAGCACCTGTGGTTTTAAGAAACAAAAACCCTCAGTGGCCATTACTAGACAGCCACAACAGTGTTGCCAGCCTTCAAGCCTTGGCTTATGTGAGTAAAAGGTGGGAGATATGGCCCTCAGGGCTATTTTGGCATTTGAGGGAGGACTAATCAGGACCAGCCTTGACAGCAACCACTGTGGTGACTTGATGTACTGTACAACTTGAATGACTGACATAGGACAGGCTGCTTGTTACTGTTCAACAGCTTCCACCCCCCTCAAGCCAGTGTGGTATAGTGGTTAGAGTTTCAGACTAGGATCTGGGAGAACCAGCTTTAAATTCCCACACTGATCAGGAAAGTTCACTCGGTGACCTTGAGCCAGTCACACTTTCTCAGCATAACCAACCTCACTGAGTTGTGAAGATAAAATGGAGCAGAATGATAAAAGTTGCTTTGAGTCCCTGTTGTGGAAAAAGATGGGTATAAATGAAATAAATAAATACTAAACAAAGCTGATAAAAGGTAGGGACAGATAAAAATTAGATTGGTGAGTAGGAAAGAGAAATGTAAAAAAATGAGGGCAGATGCAGGCTGCTGGGAGAAAGAAAAGAGGAAATAGTGTGGGGAGGGGGGTACAGGGAAAAGGGAAGAGCCCACGCAAGTCCTTGTAGGTTCCTCACTGTACAACTTGGTCAAATTGGCACTGTGAAACTTGGCCAGAGTTTTTCCAGGGGGAGGCTGCTGGGGGAGGGAAGGAGGGAAAGCTGAAGACAGAGGGGCAGATAAACATAGGGTGGTTGGTGGGTGGGAAGGAGAGAAGGATGCTTTCAGGGGCTTTAAGAGAAGGGAAAGAGGAAATAGTAAGCAAGGAGAAAATAAGATGCCCCCACAAGTCTTTGCAGGTCCCTCACTTGTAGAATTCACAAGTTGTATAAATACTCCTACTCCAACATAAAGACAAAAGACACAAAAAACGGATTAACTAAAACTTCTGAATTGCATTTCATAGTCATACAAACCACCTTTAGTGTGGGATTCAAAGAGGACATCCACTCAGGTATGCCAGCATTTGGGCTACCCAGACATACCCACACCTTGTTTCTCATTGACTGCACCAAATCTGTGCAGAGTTAACCCCATCAGTCCACACCATGTAGTATAAGGGATCAAGAGATAATGCTCAGTATGTTCCCCTCACACACACACACACCCACACACTTCCACCAAAATGCCTGGCACCATTCAGCCAAGAGTGGCTGCCTTGGATGCCTCACCTCATCCTTAGATGCCTCAAGGAGTTTGCCAATCTAACAGATAGCAGCATCCTGCACTGATCCTGTCACCCCACTAGGGCCTAACCAATGCAAAGTCCTTATGTTCTTTCTCAAGGAACATAGGAGTTTGTAATGTGTAGATAGACCCTAAAGCAGCCAGGAAGGGATGGGTAGAGAGAGCTCTGAGTCAAAGATGAGGCCAACTAGGCAGGAAGGCTCTATATAGGCTTAGTATGCCACACCTCTGAATGGCTGAGTGCCAGATGGCCGTTTTTCCCCACCTCTGCCTTTTAAAATCCTTAAGGGGGTGCTGGGCATGCTTTCCCCACCCCCACCCTTTAAATCTCTAAGGGGGGATGCTGGGTAAGACATCCTGTACTTCTAATTAGGGCAGGAAACATGCATCTCTCAAAACAATAGCCCATTTCTAATGACTTAATTATGTACATACTTAGTCTTTGTCATGATTTTTGGGAATCATAGTGAATGCTCACAATGTTTTCATTCCAGAACATTCATTTTGCCTCTTGGGTGAGGAGTAAGTATCACAAGCTTAGCTGAAAATATTCAGTGTAAGTAGGGTTGCCAGCTCTGGGTTCAGAAATACCTGGAGATTTTTGGGGCAGAGCCTGAGAAGGGCGGGGTTTGGAGAGGGGAGGAACTTCAATGCCACAGAGTCCAGTTGCCAAAGCAGCCATTTTCTCCAGGTGAACTGATCTTTGTTGGCTGGAGATCAGTTGTAATAGCAGGAGATCTCCAGCCACCACCTGGAAGACAACAAATGTAAAATAGTACTCATCTATTGGTGTGAACTTATAGTCAAGACTGACAATGTATTTGTATATAAATATTAATTCAATGGTAGCCAAGATACATATTACGTTTGTAAGGCAGTCTTACAAAATGACACCTTATAATACAGACTGAATATAAAATAATTATTATATTTTGTTGGTCTTGTACATTTAGTACCTGACTCCCCTCTTTTCATCATTAACCACCTGGAGGTTGGCAACCCTAAGTGTAAGGATATTATATGAAGAGCTAGTTGCCTGTGTGTTCAAGGGCTTGTACACTATTTAATATAGGATAAACGTTTCCATTTTCACATCTGGGCCAATTCCTGCTCTTGCTATTAATACATAGCATTTATGTAGAAAGAGCAGGATTCAAAGTAATTCGTATATATAACCACAATAAACCTCACAACTGTGCTATAAAGCAGGCTAATGCTATGCTGCTAGGTTGTTAGAATTGGTTCAGAGTGTGATCTATATAATGGGAATTAATAAGATCTTCCTTCTGGGTTGTTGCAAGAATGATCTAGAATAAATTATTTATTTGAGTGTGTGTACGTGTGTGCTACTTTCCAAGAGCTTCACTTACATTGTTTTGTCATTAACCTTAAAACATCCTTGTATTGTAGGCCATTACAATCATCCCGAAATGGAAAACAGCCTGAGGTCAGAGGCAGAGGCTTGTTTAAGGTAGGGTTGCCAGCTCTGGGTTGAGAAATACCTGGAGATTTGGGGGGTAGATGTTGAGGAAAATGGGGTTTGGGGAATGGAGGGACCTCAGCAAGGTATAGTGCTATATAGTCCATTTTCTCCAGGGAAACTGATCTTGGTTGTCCAGAGATGAACTGTAATAACAGGAGATCTGCAGGTGCTATCTGGAGGTTGGCAACCATCGTTTAAGGCTGTCTAGTGAATTGAGATTTGAATTGGGGACCTCTTGGATCACATTTGTATCTAAGCAGCTAAATAAATATACCTCTATGCTGCCTTGTAAGTCTGGGCTTTCGCCCTTGTTATGGTGACACATCCCAGCACTAATCTCAAGACACTGAAGGCTTTTAGAGAAAGCTGCACTCTGTCATATTGCCTGCAGAACAAATATGTGAAACTAAACAAACCTCACCCAAGTTCCAACACATTAAGAAAGCCAACGATCAGTCTCAGCTGAAGAGGAAATGAGCTCGCTATGCAGGGGACTAATACCTGTTTGTCTGATAAGACACATTATGGTTACCTGGCTAATTCTAGGGAAAGAAAGGGCCTTTTCTGAAATGTAGAGGCACCTACAGTAGAGCTTAATTGTCTTTTCATATTAGTCACAGTCTGCCTTAACTACTGGCATTTTTCCCTTTGTGAGATTTCCTTTATTTTTCAGCATCAGACTTCACATTTAAGACACCCCCTCCCATTTTATAAATGGAGAAGGTTTAATGTTGATCCCCAAATTGCAGCGCTTATTTCTGCTGGTTTCCAAATATGAGGATAATTCCCGTTTATTACCTTTCATCTGTCTGTAAATTGCATTTCAAAAAAATTGACACATGTCAGTTTCTTTTAATTTCACTTTCATAGTAAGGTCGTATTACCAGATTTGACCAACAGTTTTTCTCTTCAAGGAAGGCTTTCTGAGGCTGGGAAGAAAGGGGGAGGGTTCCCAAATCTTCAAGACAAACTTTACAAGTTAACATGAGATGAAATTCATTTTCTCAGGTTCCATCATCTCTTGGCTACATAGGGTATGAAATAAAGTGATCAGGCGGAAGGATGCTTTCTAATCCAGCCACATCCCTACTGAGGGATGATTGCATTGAAGGGCAAAAGCTGATAGCAAGGCTTAGCTGTCCCCCCAGTAAACGCCAGCAAGAAGGGAGAGGGTGTATGATTGGATCCAAAGCTTTCCCAACCAAATACCCACTTCTGAAATGACATTCACCCTTGAGATCCTATACTTCCCAAGACAGATTTAATATTTTTCACAAAGCATGGCCTTCTGAGCTTTTTGAAGGGATTTCACAGTGTCAGAGAGGTAACTAAAACAGACAAAAAGAGCTGTTGTTTTAACTGTTGCATCTCCAGCTATGTGAACGGAGGAAATTTGCTTTTAAGAGATAATAAAGGGCTTACTGATCAGTCCTATAAGCCATTGTTCTAATAGCTCAGTTCATGGGATCAAGGGTTACCCCAGTGTGAATACATTTACCCCAGAGTAGCTGCTACCCATTATGCTAGAAAGAGGCAGCACTTTCAACTTGCATACTCTGAATTTGATGAGTAACCTTGAAACTGCACCCATTGGTGTCTAAGGATTTAAGTTGTGTGCAGATATCCTGTGTGGTCTGAAGGACATCTGTTCATGGGAATCAGCTCTATCTCCAGTGTGGTCCAAACTTCACTCTGAGGTAGCCTGAGGAAGAAAACCTTTCCACTCCTCACTCTGAGGAGCCTCTGGCATAAATGAATGTGCCATCCTGATCCTGGCAATGCCCAATACAAGCAGCAACTGAGGGCTCAATGACAAAATGATAAGACTTGTTACATAAGTTTGGGGAAAGTACCAAGACTTTGAATAAAGTAAAATCAGAGATAGTTTATTGGGAGTGATTAATTAGCACATTCAAGTTGTTGTGAATGATAGTCTCAGGTATGCAGCAGTGATACCCTTGCCCACACAGAGCTACAATATTTCAAATACTTACAATGATTCTGCACAATGCGTTTCACTCAAGGAGAGATGCTAAGAGTAGAGTGATAGGGAAAAGCAGACCTAGTTACAGATTGCTACCTATTCTTGAAAGTTCCAGACAAAGGTCCAAATCCAAAGCCAGGGTCCCAAGCAAAATGGATCCTTCATCACAACACATGCTCTATGTTCTTCCACCATCAGAGGTACAATGTGGTTACATGTGGCAGGGTCTTTTGGGTGGTGGCTCCAAGAAAGTGGAACACCTTCCCTAGGAAGGTCTGTCTCATTCCCTCTCTCTCAGCTTTTATGCACCAGGTAACTAAAGATGATGCAGTTGTAAACTGAGGTTAAATGTGCTGACACATTTGCAGACTAGTGTTATTTGGTAATCTCAGTTATGTAACTGCTGCATAGTTGGTGTTGTTGTTTTTTTAAAAAATATATTCCTTATAATAGTGTGTGTATATGTATGTATCTGAGTACGGGTCAAACTGGACAAGATGGCATGAGATTTGTGATGGGATATTTT
Organism: Euleptes europaea; assembly: GCF_029931775.1. Taxonomy (NCBI): domain Eukaryota; kingdom Metazoa; phylum Chordata; class Lepidosauria; order Squamata; family Sphaerodactylidae; genus Euleptes; species Euleptes europaea. The sequence continues at coordinate 29,305,166 of NC_079317.1, forward strand.
AAAATGCCAATAAAAATTGCATGTGGCCCCTGTAAACATCAGACCCTGCTAGGGTAAGAGCCAGCATGGTGTAGTGGTTAAGAGCAGTGGTCTGGAGTGGTGGAGTCTGATCTGGAGAACCAGGTTTGATTCCCCACTCCTCCACATGAGCGCTGGAGTCTAATCTGGTGAACTGGATTTGTTTCCCCACTCCTACACACGAAGCCAGCTGGGTGACCTTGGGCAAGTGACAGTCACGCTCTCAGCCTCACCTACTTCACAGGGTGTCTGTTGTGGGGAGGGGAAGGGAAAGGTGATTGTAAGCCGGTTTGATTCTGCCTTAAGTGGTAGAGAAAGTCGGCATATAAAAACCAACTCCTCCTCCTCCTCCTCCTCCTCCTCCTCCTCCTTCTTCTTCAGATTCACTGGCCAAAACTGACTTCAGCAAAAGGCAGTCTTTTTTCCTTGGAGGGGCTAATAATAGTATGGAGGTTGGCTTCAATCTATGAAAACATACAGGAGGAAGCCCCCTCTTCCTCCCCATCCAAACCAGTCCCCTGTGTGGCTTCTACTAGCATTGGGAAGAGCCAGTCAAAAATCTCCCACCATCTCATCTAGCTGCATCATGAAGGCTGTGTAAATATCATCATTGGGTTGAACACATGAAGCTGCCTTATACTGAATCAGACCCTCAGTCCATCAAAGTCAGTATTGTCTACTCAGACTGGCGGCAGCTCTCCAGGGACTCAGTCTTTCACATCACTACTTGCCTAGTACCTTTAACTGGAGATGCCGGGGTTGAACCTGGGACCTTTTGCCAAGCAGATGCTCTACCACTGAGCCATGGCCCCTACCCAAGGGTCCTCTCCCAATTCCTCGATAGATAATATGGCTAGTAGTACTTTTGTGACTTCAGTAGACATTGGTCTATTCCTAGCTGTTGCTGTTTAAAATTATTTGCTGCTCTACTAAATCTATGTCCCTATCTATGAATGAGCAATAAGGATGCGATTACCTTCAATGAGCTTCATTTTCAGTTGTTGCATGACAGAGAAATGGGCAGATGGGCAAAATCATCCCCTCTGTTTCTCATCCCAGATCTTATTACTCTGAAAAAAACAGGGTAGTGCAAACAGCAAAGGTTAGGAAAAACAGATGGCATGAATTCCTATAGCTTATACTGATAGGGTCTCCTCAGGCACTGAACAGTTGTTTAAACCCTTTTGCTCCAAGCAAGAAACTGAGACTTTGTGTTTTGTTTCAATATCCTTTGTTAAACAATGCTAAAGGGTTTCCCCCCCCCTTGAGGGTAGTGTGAAAAAGTTGTCAAAGACAAACTAGGTTGAATTGTTTGCCAAGAAAAGTGCAATTTTTGGCTTAATGAGTGGCCCAGTCAGCATTCAATTTGTAAATCCAGGCAAAGACCGAAACCACCTACTTGAGAAATATCTCTCTATGGGCAGCACACATTAATTCATGAATTAATTCATTTAGAAAATGTATGTGCAGCATCTCCGGAGAATCTGCTTGTGAAGGTTTAAAAATAAATCATGATAAAATCATAAAGCAGCATAAAAATTGTTAAAATTAATCAACGATTAAAATTCAGTCACTGGAAACTCAGAGCATAGTCTGATGGCTGTCAACAGGATCTTGGGATCCCTGAAGACTTGTGCCCGGGACTGGAGATGGATGGACTCAATAAAGGAAGCCACAGCCCTCAATTTGCAAGATCTGAGCAAGGCTGTCAGATAGGACATTTTGGAGGACTGGTCATAGGGTCACCATGAGTCGGAAGTGACTTGACAGCACTTAACACACACACACACTTTCTAGCCATATACCCTATTACTAATATATTTTTGATGCACAAAATGTCCAAAGGCACAAGTTTATCTTCCCAAAAACCTTCAGTAAAAGGTCATTATTTATTCCCAATGTACAGACTAATGTATATGAAGGCAGAAAATAGTGGCTCAGTCAATGCTGTCCAATAACCTCATGAATGAACACAGATTTGAGCTCATGTCCAACAAGATAATAGTCGTCCTATATGCAGCATTCTGTATGTTGGCTGAGACTGCAGGGTGGAAGTTCACAAAAATAAATTGAATTACTTTGCAGAATTGCCTTTTACTGCTTTCCTGAACTTGAAATCATATAACTCTTCAACACATCCCCATCCCCGGCAGTTACAATGAATTGCTCTTACGGCTGTATGTGGTTGTTGTTTTTAAGTCACTGTGGATTAAAAAAAAAAAGAGGGAGAGAAAAATGTGCTGCATAGCAAACGGAGGAAGGGAAATGTGTGAGGGAGACACACATATATTTATTTACTTATGATGATCCCCAGCCATGAGCCATCAGCCTACAGCTTCTTTTTACAATCGCCTTCATTGGCTATTCACGAGCAAGCCATGAATAGAGGGATTATATCCAGATTCATTCTGTTTTTGCTTCCCAAATAGGATCTATTAAATAGTTACTTCTCAGGTTGGTGGGTGTTATTAACTGTTTGCTGGTGCTCTATTTTACAAGTGACACTTTCCCTATATATATATATATACATATACATGCACACAGCACAGAGAACTGGGAGCGCTTTGATAACTCAAATGGAGATCAGTTACACAGACGAAAAGGAGAAACAGAGAAGCCATGTTAGCATGTGTAACTAGCCCCAAATGGCTTCAAACCATCCTTCTCTAGGGACCACAATGCTAATTAGAAAAACCTGGATCTCCGGCATTTCTCGATTCCTTCAGCCCTAATCACAGGCAGCCTCCCTGAGTGTGCTCTTTTATAGAAACCTTCTCGAAGTAAGTGAGGATGCAAAAATATGAACCCTAGATATGTACGGCTAACAGTTCATTGACAGAATGCTGCAGAGCTCTGCATTTTGACATCTTGTCTAATGCCAGTTGGGGTGGGGGAGTGGGAATCAATGGCCCTGTTGGATGGTGGTCTTTGCTTGTACAAAACAAGAAAATCCATTGTTTTCCGTTTTTCTGCTAAAGAACTTGAGATTCTTAGTGGCCTGACAACTTCAAATGGAGTTTTCTTCAAAGCAGAGCAAAACACGACGATGATAGTCCATTCATAATCTAGTTCAGAGGTTGCTACTTCTCAGTAATTAAAAATATCCTGAGCTACATCCCCCATCCTGATACTAAGTTTTGTTCTGTCCTAGAAACATACCGTGGATTAAGAAGAGCACCAGAATTTAAGCTATCAGCTAAGCAGCACAGAGAAAAATCCTATGAAATATTTATTATTATTTTTTAAAAAACAGCTCTGTTTGTGGTCCATTTCTAGGTCTTCTAGGGGTTGCATGAGCTACTTTGCAGCAGCCAGAGCACTACCAGGTGCTCACAAGATACCTGATGGAGACCTCTGATCTAGGTGTACCAACCCCATCCATATCAATATGTCCTCAGATAGACAGACATAACTATGTCCTCAGAGTTAAACCTGTCAAATAAAGCAAAAGTTTACCAGTGCCTTAAAGGCTAACAATATTGACTCCAGCATAAATGTATGCTGGAATAAATTTCTCTAAATCATCAATATCAGACTCCTGCTTTGTTTTTTTGCTGGTACAGACTAACATGGCTACCCATCTGGAGTTAAATTTGTGTGATTCCTAAATTGATGCTCTTCAGTCTGTTCTTCAGACCACAGTAAATGTTTTCTTTTTATCACCTTTGCTCAATACCTAGCACTAAAATTAGGGGGCCTGTTGCCTTATCACAGAGGGCTTTCATTCAGATGAGGAAGGGTGGCTTGCTCAAGAACAACAGTTAGAGTAAGTGAAATATAAAACTCTTACTTATCCACCAAAAGAGCATTAACATACTCTCTGTAGTGATGCAAAGCCTTGCCAATTAATTGTGGCATCTTGTCTCATAGGCTAAACTCTACTTCATCACATAGGTGAAATAGTTTGGAAGCTGATATAGATTCAGCAGAAAACGTATTCCTTTTTATTATGGAGTAAGGAAAATACAAGCAAATGCAATGCATCATATGATCATAGTCCTAAGTGCCCCATTCCCTTTGGAATCAGGGAGACAAACACTGATGCATCCATGAGCCAATCTGACCTACTTCCATCATGCCTGCAGGCACAGAGCATATCTACCTCTCACCAGCTAAGCATCATACCTATAATACATCCAAGGTTGAGAAGCAAGCTGGGGCATAGGCTGACCTTGAATAAAACTGCCCCCCCAGCTGCTGCCATCAGATAACTTTCAGATTAATTTTGATAAAGTAGGGCTTCAGCTATAATAAATATCGTTTGCCTCTCAGAACCAACAGTTCAGTGTTACACAGAACGTAGAGAGATCAGTCTTCTAGTTCAGTTGTATGGATTTTTAGAAAGATTAGTCTAAGTTAGGGTTGCCAACTTCCAGGTTCTAGCTTAGGGTTGCCAGATCCCTCTTTGCCACCGACAGGAGGTTTTGTGGGCAGAGCCTGAGGAGGGCGGGGTTTGGGGAGGGACTTCAATGCCATAGAGTCCAATTTTCCAAGTGGCCATTTTTTCCGGGTGAACAGATCTCTATTGGCTGGAGATCAGTTGTAATAGCAGGAGATCTCTAGCTAGAACCTGGAGGTTGGCAACCCTATACTAGCTGGAGATGTCCTGCTATTACAACTGATCTCCAGCCGATAGAGATCAGTTCACCTGGAGAAAATGACCACTTTGGCAATTGGACTCTATGGCATTGAAGTCCCTCCCCTCCCCAAACACCACACTCCACCCCAAAAATCTCCCAACCTGGATCTGGCAACCATAGTCTAAGTGCATACTGAGTTGGCAGCTTCCCATGCCCCATCTGGCACTTTAGTGTGAAATGGTGAGTACAGGATGTATCTCATGGAAAAAACAGGTACATTTTTCCCTGGGCCTCCCTAATACCAACCACTGGAAGCCAGTGGCATGAAAAAAGTAGCCTGAAGTGAACCAGCGCATCTGGACCATGAGGATTCCAAAGCTATCATTTGATATTTTGTGGAAACACAATGCTTACTCACCAATTTCAGGCCATCTGGATCTGCCTTAAGAAGGTTTATTTCTCTTTATATGGGTGGATAAAGAGAGCTCAGCCAAAGTGTCTTGTTTGAGCTGTGTTTGTTCAGTTGCACAGAGGATGAAGATGTGGCAATGGGATCATTTTTATGCTCACCCTGTGAGATAAAACAGGTTGCTCTGTAGAGAAACACATAAGAACATAAGAAAGGCCCTGTTGGATCAGACCAGGGCCCATCAAGTCCAGCAGTCTGTTCACACAGTGGCCAACCAGGCACCTCTAGGAAGCCCACAAGCAAGATGACTGCAGCAGCATTATCCTATTTGTGTTCCACAGCACAACACCTGCCTTTCACTTGCCCTACTTACTCTTGCAGCAGTTACCTGGATGTTGAATCCCTGGAAATAGGATAAGAGTTTAGAGAATTGTTGACATTGATGCATACACACTTATTTATGGTATAAACATTCCATGGGAGAAAACAGGACCCACAGAATAGTAGGGATAAATTACAATTACACTATTTCACCTACAAAGTAAGTGTGAATGTAATGTTAATGGTGTTGGATATATGCATACAATATATTTTTAATTCAAATATAATTCACTATGTATAATGCCTGGTCCCCCCATATTTAGAGAATGATTGGCTAATAGTGCCATCCCATTGACTTCAATGCACTTAGAAGGGTGTAGCTCTGCTTAGGTTGGTATTGTAAGCAATAGAGAACCTACTTTTTCATGCAGAATATTCCAGGTTCAGTTTCTAGAATCTCCAGTTAAAGGATCTCTGATAGTATTGAGAAAGTCATAGTCTCCTTGAGGTCCTAAAGAGCTGCTACCAGTTTTAGTAGCCGATACTGAACTAGAAAGACCAACTGTCTGCTCTTGGTATATGACAGATCTATGACTCATAGGAATCACATGGGATCAACAGCCCTCAACACATATACCCTGCAAGAAATGAGCATTCCTCTAAACATCCTGCCTTTACACAATAGAATCAATAGTGTGCCACATGGATTGATCAGATGCTACAGAAAGTAGAAAAATACTACTACAGAACTCCCAGCTTGGCACATTAAGTTGTGCTTCCATATGAGCACTTTGGGAACATATGAGTCACTCAGTTCACAGCATAGCAATGGAGGTGTCAAAATGTCAAGTGTCAAAATGAGTACATTTTGGAAAGCCTAATTTGAAGCCATGATTTTTTTATTAGTGCATTGGCTGCATGAGCAGCTTATGTTCAGGAGATGGTTCTAACAAATGGTATTTTTGCTTGAGTACCGTATATACCCGTGTATAAGCCGACCCGCGTATAAGCCGAGGTGCCTAATTTCTCCCCAAAAATGGGGAAAAATTAGGCACCCGCGTATAAGCCGAGGGTCGGCTTATAACCCCTCCCCCCCCCCGCAGACTTACCTGACCGGGCTCCCGGGAGCAAGCGGCGTGGCCCTGGTGGCGGCGGCGGCGCGGCCGGGCAGTTGCAGGAGGCCGCCCCAGGCCGCTCCCGGCCCCAGGAAGCGGCAGCGCAGCCGGGTGGGGGCCGGGGCAGCCTCTGCGCAGCCGCGGGAGGCCGCCCCAGGCCCCAGGAAGCGGCGGCGTGGCCAGGCGGGGGCCGGGGCAGCCTCTGCGCAGCCGCGGGAGGCCACCCCAGGCCCCAGGAAGCGGCAGCGCGGCCGGGAGGGGGCCGGGGCAGCCTCCGTGCAGCCGCAGGAGGCCGCTCCTGGCGGCAGCAAATGACGCGGACCTGGCGGCGGCGGCGGTAAGTTCCCCCCTCCTCCCCCCTCCCTCCCCCTCCCTCCCCCCTCCCTCCCCCCTCTACCGTATTGACCCGCGTATAAGCTGAGGCCGGCTTTTTCAGCCCTTTTTTTGGGCTGAAAAACTCGGCTTATACGCGAGTATATACGGTAATGCTGGCCCACTAGTCCAGTTGCAGTACCAGATATTCCTAAGGCACTTTTGGAGGGCACCGTGTCTGAGGTGAGATCAAAGTATCATTCGCTAGAATACTGCTCGTAGGCATAATGAAATAATAATACTGCTTGTAGGCATAATGAAATAATGTTGAATGTAATCAACAACTGTATCTCTATATCAAGTGAACTTCCTAAGGAGGCATAAGCTCTAACAGCCCATTCCTGAGCTATCGGCAACCGGGGTCGGTGGAGAGGAGGCACTGCTGCAGTGCCTCCTAGGCCGTTTCCGGGCCATCGAAAGCCTTTAAAAAGCCATTTGTCAGCTTTTTAAATTTTAAACGGGGCAAAATGCCCCATAGAAAATAATGAGGCTGCACCTGCAAAATAGCAGTTGCATCCCGGCCATTCTCCATGCTGGTGTCCGGTGCCAAAAGGGGACAGGGAGCTGCATACAGGCAGCTCCACCCCCAGGCATGCCCTGGGAACATCCCCAGGACACCAGCACACATCCCAGAATGCTGGCATGGGTCTTTACAACCACCTCTATCACTCCTGAGACTTTTGGATTGTCTCTTTTTGTTTTTTTTCTGTCTCACACTTAAGATGGTTGAGGGATCCGGCAAAAACACTCTTTCTTTATATAAGTTAGAATATGTCATAAGAGAGGCTCAATGAAATAACAACTCAAACCTGGCAAAGTCAGGTTTTCAGGGGGGTTTCAGGAGATAAACTTGGCAGCTTAAACAACAACAGGAATGAGGAAACTTAGGATATTTATAAACAATAGATATGGTGTAGTCAGGATGTATCTTAAGCGTTGATACTTTTGATGTATACTGAGATAGAGAACCCTTGGAAGTAACTGATTAGTTGAAATGCTGCTCCCTGGGGACTTCCAGAAACTATATGAGGGAGGATTTGGAATTCTGCAGTAGGAGGGAGGAAAGAGCAAAAATTCCATCAGCAGAAATAATCAGCAGTTTACAGTGTAATAAAGTATGCAAGGTTTTTTTAAAATATATAATTATATTGCTACTCAGGGCTACTGAAACCATTCCTAAGCCGGGCCATTATTTATGATCATTTCCCCTTCGTTGGGATTACTTGCCCTTAAAGTACAATGTCAGGTCCCAAAGCCCCGCCTACCCCTAGGTGAGAAAGAATACTAGCTGATCCACAGGGAGGATTTCAATCGACCCCCAACCCCCAGTTTCAATTATGCTTTTCCCTGTGCAAATCAAACTCATGATTCTCTAGTTTCATGTCATTTGCTATTTCCTTGTACCAATTTTTTTCCTATAAAAGAAACACATTTCCCAACATTATTTGTCCCTCAATAAATCAGTCTTACACATTATACGTATGAAAGGCATACATTGTACCTATAAAGGCTGAATAAATGGTTTACAAACAAACCCTATGACACTCATATAAAATACAAATGAAGCTACAGAACCTACAATGAAATGCAGAGAAGAGAAAACATTGGCAAACTTACAAATGAATATTAAAGAAGAAATGTAGTAGGGGACATTATTTCACTCGTACTGATCCATTGACATTTGTTCAGTGTCAATTACACAAGGACTACACAAGGACTCTTCTTGTGAGAGAAGGAGTATTCCTCACCATGAAATCTGAGACCCTCTGCTCTATAGGATAGACAGGAACCGAGAAACTGAATGACCAGCCCCTAAGAGACCTTTGCTTTGTGTGAAATGTCCCCATCTGCCTTCACTGGTAGCCTTTATCCCCTAGTATATATTGCCATAGGAGCTCCATGCTTCCCCTTTCTGAAACATTGTTTGACATGCTCTGGCAACAGGGCGTATTATGTGCAAGGCACACAGCTGCACCAGTTAGACTTGCTCATAAAATTTGAAGAGCTGTAGTCAACTCAGTATGCTGTGCACAGCATAACAGAAGGGGGTCTTTGGGGAGGGAATTAGCAGGTTTATAGATGAATTCAGGAAGTTCAGCAGACCATGCCTAGGAGAGAAGGCACTTTGATAACTGTGCCAGAAGTCAATGATTCCAAAACCCCAGCTGGCCTCAGAAACAAAATTTGATGTCCGCAAGTAATGTACAAGGAGGAGATAAGCGTTTTGAAGTTGCATAATAATAATAAAATCCCCAAAGGGCCCAAATTCTATAGAACTCCAGAAGTGACAAATCATTTCATTGAAAGCAGTTATTTCAAATAACAAATCCTTTTCAGAGGCATTCACAGGCTTTGCATCAGCCATTCCGTAGAGATGAACAAATACTCATTTTTTTTATATTTATTTTTTGTCAAGTGATTTGGTGTTCTGTTTTTTTCCTACTGGCTTTGTAGATCCGTTTCTCTTGTGCATGCATGCTGTAAAGTTTTAATATGCAATCTGTGGGAACAACTTATGTGTAAGATATTTATAATTTCATTTATTTGATTTTTACTCTGCCCTTTCCCTACTGAAGTCAGGGATAATGGATAATGCTGATTTATTGTCATACAATTAACATGTGAGAATTGGCAGTTTACTGGAGAGGACACTACCTCTTTCTTCTCCCTAGCATAATGTTTGTTTGTTTTCTGAGTGGAGGGAACGCTGTTGTATGGAGGAGTGTTCCATCACATGAGCAGTCTTAAGTAGTGTTGCCAACCTCCAGGTGGTGGCTGGAGATCTCCCACTATTACAACTGATCTCCAGCCAATAGAGATGAGTTCACCTGGAGAAAATGGCCGCTTTGGAAGGTGAACTCTATGGCATTATACCCCATTGAAGTACCTCTCCTCAACAAACACCACCCTCCTCAGGCTCCACCCCCCAAAATCTCCAGGTATTTCCCAACTCGGAGCTGGCAACCATAGTTTGAAGTGAAACAGTCCAGATTACCTCAATGATAACAAAACCAGATGTATCTTTTTTTGGCAAGTTGGGTCTGGGTTCCCTGACCCAACTGGCTTTCCCTGCAGCTACACATCAGCTGCAGTATATATAATTTTAATGATCAGAGGGAGCCCTTTTCAGCTTAGAAATGTGGTAGGGGGAGGGAGGGTCCTACCTCTTCCCCATTCCATTTTCAGAAGCTGAAATGGCCCCCACATGAATTATTTACATAACTCTAGAGCAGCATGTGGAACGTTCTGAGCACATACCACTCCAAACTCATGTAAATAACTTCCTACCTGGAAGCCATGAAGGTCTGAGTCAAGTGAAATGGCGCTGATGTGGACAGGAACTGCAAAAACGAATCCCTTCCTGTCTACAGATATCAAGGCAGGCTTGGGAAACCTTAGAACAATACAAGGGGAAACCTGGATAGTGGACAGAAATTATCTAATAATTGCACATTATGCACGAAGGTCCAGGTTCAATAGTCTTTATTCTTAATTGCACATAGGATTGGAGCCCTTTAATACAGATTCAATTGTGAATCACAGTCTAACAGATTAATATTAAACACGTTGAGTGGGGATACATTCTTTGCTTCCAAGCCAAAAGCCCATGAAGTAAAAAAAAACAATGATCATATTGGAATTCCCCAGCATTGGAGACCATAAGAGAGCCCCTTCTCTCACGGAGCTCCTTCTGAATGACTGAGCCCCAGAACCGCTATGAGCGTATTTCAAGCAGGATAGAGCTGAAACATGATTCATTACCATGAATGCTTTAACCCCCATGTGAAAACTATCCCCTTCAGTGATTTTGGATGGTAATTCACAAGTGGCCACAAACTGTTCACCCATTGTATGGGGGTGTGGGTAGCCATATGGTTGAAGGCACATGAAATGGAAGACAGTGCCACATATAGAGGAGGTAGAGATGCCGCATCACTACATTTGCTGTGGTGGCAATATCTGTCGCCGCCACCACCCTACCTGTGCAACCACTGCTATACACTCTCACCCATTCAGTGAAGGCAATTTCAGTGCCTTCACTCTGAAATGGCTTTATTTCTCCTCAGGGACAATGCCAGGATCGTAAATCTGGCTCTGTGAGGTTGTAACATTCTCTCGCTCACGGCCTGATTCCTGAAGGGTTGGGATTTTGTACTACATGAGAAGAGATCTCTTACTGAAGTTGAGGTGGGTGGGAGGACTTCAGAGAAGCAGCAAACTGAACTACAAGCAGGCATAAAATATATGTATGGAGTGGTAATGTTTTGAGGGAAGGGGAATTGCCTCCCAGAAACACATTTATTTCATCTCATTTTTAAAAAGTAAGAGTTTAAGCAACTTAAGAAGCAAACCCTTGAAAGTTGTAGCCACGGTTCTTTATCCACACACAGCTTTATTAACTGGCATTCTGTTCTTTTCTCACATCCAAGAGGTGTTTTTTCCCTTCTTCTTCCCTTTTGAAGTACAGGTTGTTGTTTTTTTAAAGAGAGAAGCATAGGTTGTCAGGTCCTACTCCCTAACCGTAGCACAGTAAGCTAGCAAAAACAGCTTGACAGTGTATTGCGCTGGTGTCTGATCAGATGATCTATTAGGGGAGCAAAACAGCACTCTGCAGGAGTGAGACAGAAACATCCCCTCAGGAATGAAGTGGGGCATTCATGCTCCGCAAGCAGCCTGCCTAGGGAAAAAAAAAAAGTTTAGATAACAAAGCTGCTTCCCTCCACGCAAGTCAGGAGGTTGAGCAAGGCTGCAGACAGGATGATTTGCACAGCGTGATTGATAAAGGGATGATATACAAGGCCAGGCATTTCTGAAATGACATAGTTCAAAAGGCAGCAGTTTCTCTTCAAAGTGGTGATGAGAAGGATAAAGATTTGTGAGGGTTCCCCCCTCCTTCTTCATCCCCAAAGGTTTTCTGACTGGTAGTTGGCATTATAAAATCACACGCCACACACACACACTATCAGAGGAATCTTTAGCTTACTGTGAAGAAGGCATTCTTTTCTCTCTGCTTTCATATCTGGAGGCTCCAGAACTTTTTTGCTAGTGTTTCCCCTCTGGGGAGGGACCCTTCAACATTTTCATATATTAATTAGTTTTCCAAATAATGGAATTTATCTCTGGAAACAGAACTAGGCACTATTCTTCCTGAAGGCAGGCAGAGTACAGGGATGGCATCGGGAAGCATTTCTAGAGCAGGAAAGAGCTTCCTGCTTTGTGTCACATTCTGGGCCTCTGGTAGAGGGGGGAGGCTTCAAATGCCTCTCTCACCCTGCCTCAGAGGTAGGGTTACCAGGTCCCTCTTTGCCACCAGCAAGAGATTTTTGGGGTGGAACCTGAGGAGGGCGGGGTTTGGGGAGGGGAGGGACTTCAATGCCATAGAGTTCAATTACCAAAGCGGCCATTTTTCTCCAGGTGATCTGATCTCCATCAGCTGGAGATCAGTTGAATTAGCAGGAGAACTCCTGCTACTACCTGGCAGTTGGAAACCCTACCCAGAGGACTTAGAAGATATAAAGTGCTACTTCCGGATTGGACCCCCTCCATGCATGTCTGTGGGTTCTGGAATGGAGAAAAATAGTAAAAATACCATTCCCTTTTTTGAAACTGACCCCACAGGCCTTCTAAGTGGTGTCCTGACTCATCTTACACTATTAGTCACCTCGCAACACTACACAGTTTTTGCTGAACAAAGTTCACTTTGCTCTCTGCCAAACCCCCCCCCCCACACACACACACATAACAGAATTGGGTGGTTCCACCTTCTCTTCCTCAAAGAGATAATGAAGTTGTGGGTGTTATGGTTCAAGGTTACAAGTCCCACATAGTTTCCCTCTGGGTGTGCACCAGGCTAGGGCTTTACATTGAATTTCCAGCCAAATACCTCTTTCTTCAGTAATAATTTTCCACTGCTTAGTGAAGTTCAGGCTGTTCTAAACCAAACAAACATTTCTAAATGCTTATGCGGAGTTCCTACCTTTCCCTTCTCAGGATGTCAAGAGCTCCCAGAGGCCAGAATGTGAGGAAAGTAATTCAAGTAAGTCTTTCAAAACTAAAAGAACAAACTGCAAACAGGTTTTATTCTATGCACATGTGAATAAGCTAATAGGGAAATGTTAATAGGTGAAGCTACAGAACACAGAAAACAAAAGGAAAATGCAGGGGAGGGGTTGCCAGCTAAAACTTGAAAGACATCTCCTTCCTGGATATGGATCATCCCTCCTTAGGAATGCCAGCCTGCAGGTGGGACCCCTTCCCCCCTCCCCAGAATTACAGCTCATCTCCAGACTACAGATATCAGTTCCTCTGGAGAAAACGGATGCTTTGGAGGATGGACTCTATAGCATTGTACCCAACTGAGGTCCCTGTTCTCCCCAGGCTCCACCCTCAAATCTCCAAGGGATTCCCAACTTGGAGCTGGCAACTCTTCCCCCCACCCTCCGCTGGTGGCCAAGGAGAGCCCGGCAACCCTATCCCTCCCACCTCTCCTCCTCTCCCCCAGCAAGTGTATGGGAATGGCAAAAGTATGACAAAGACTTGCATCTTTCTAGTCCATATTTCAAAAAGTTCTTCTGAAGTGGGGATTTCCATTTTGGCCCAATCAGAAAATGGGATGTCTATTCAAACCTCCTGCTGAAGGAAGAGTTAATAAGTTGTTTTCCTTATGATCCTAGGCTGTCTTTGCACACAAACCTTTTTGGTGCAACATACAGATGAGGGCCAAACTAGACATGATGACATCCTCATGGCTGCCATGAGGACACCGCCTCCATTTTAAAGTGATTTTAAAAGCCACATAGACCCAGTCTTGACTGAGCCTGTAGGGTGGCACTCTTGTTCCCCCAGTACCTTTTCAAGTGCCCAAACAGCCAAGGTGGAAGGGAGGTTCAGCCCCTTTCAGCACTTGATCACAGGGGAAAACAAGATTAGGGTTCAGCCCTTGTGGAGTTTTATAATGACCTTAAAATGGCAGCATCCTCATGATGGTCATGAGGTTGTCATTACTTCTAGTTTGGGTCTTAGTCAATAGAGTCCACAGGATACATGCTGGGGCATCAATCTGGAAGAATTCTCCATTGATCCTCCCCTGTGGCTGTATAATTGACAGAACATTGTAACAGCTGGCCAGGTGTGTGAGGTTATTTGTACACAGATTCTCTCCCTACAAAAAAACTGTACCCTTTACTTGCTTTGTCCACCTCCAAGAAGAGGTAAACAGTAAAGTAGAGCTGAATTTTCATGAATTTCAAATTTTGTAATTAAAATTGCCCTTTAAGCAATGTGAATGAAATGATATTGATTGATCAACAGTGTTGGCATAGCCCTGATTGTACATATGAACACATGAATAGAAGTACATATGAACACATGAATAGGGTTGCCAGCGCTGGGTTGGGAAATACCTAGAGATTTTGGGGGTGAAGCCTGAGGAGGGTGGGGTTTGTTGAGGGGAGGGAATTCAATGGGGTATAATGCCATAGAGTCCACCTTCCAAAGTGGCCATTTTCTCCAAGTGAACTGATCTCTATTGCCTGGAGATCAGTTGCAATAGCAGGAGATCTCCAGCCACCACCTGGAGGATGATAACCCTACACATGAAGATGATTTCTACTGAACCAGACTATTGGCTCATCCAGCAAATATTATCTTACTCTGACCAACAACAGACCTTCATAGTTTTAGGCAAATATTCCCTCTATTTAAGGCCCTATGATTAAACTATAATAGAGGTGGTGTGGTACAGTCATTGAATGTTGAAGTATGATTTGGGAGACCTGGATTCATATCCCCACTCAGGTAGGTAAACTTGGGACAGTCATTTCATCTCAGCTTAACTCATGGAGTTTTTGAGATGATAAAATGAAGGAGAGAAGAACCATATGTCCATCTTGGAGAAAGCATGGAATAAAAATGTGCTACATAGAATTCAGGAAGTGCAGAACCCAACACCAGAGATAATATTCAAAGTGCAGGTGATGGAGAGAGATGGAAATAATAGAATAGATATGTGCTAAAACTTTTCAGAGTGAAAGCATTTATGCCTGGGATATTTGCATTTAACTATGGTGCTCATACTAGAGAAGAGGAACAGGCTATTATTTTAATGGTCATCTTTTCCTTTGCTGGAAAGGAAGTGATTACCAACAGAAACTGCAAATCAGAAAGAGCTGAAAAAGAAAAGAGCTGAAAAAGAAAAGGGAGTCAATAACAAATGCTGCAACAAAATCTCTATCTCAGGACAGAATAAAAGGAAGCAATTTCATTTGGAATAAAATGGAAGAAAATTATTGTATTAGGATAGATGCAAACATGTACTGAATCAGTCCTGTGGCCTATCAGACTGGGGTTGAAGAGCAACCCAGCTGTTCATGGTTCTTGGAAGAGATTTTTTAATAACTGACATATCTTCACTAGGGACGCTAGTGAATTAGGTTATAGTGGGAAAGGTTCACAGACAAAAGGTGCAGCGACTTTGCTGAAACTAAACAGATAAGCCTAGATTATTTGCCTAGAGGAAAGATCTTGGGTTTCTAAGAAGAAGAAGAAGAAGAAGAAGAAGAAGAAGAAGAAGAAGAAGAAGAAGAAGAAGAAGAAGAAGAAGAAGAAGAAGAAGAAGAAGAAGAAGAAGAAGAAGAGTTGGTTTTTATATGCCAACTTTCTCTACCACTTAAGGAAGAATCAAACTGGTTTACAATCACTTTCCCTTCCCCTCCCCACAACAGACACCCTGTGAAGTACATGGGGCTGAGAGAGCTCTAACAGAGCTGTGACTAGCCCAAGGTCACCCAGCTGGTTTTATGTGTAGGAGCGGGGAAACCAACCCTGTTCACCAGATTAGCATAGACTGCTCATATGGAGGAGTGGGGAATCAAACCCTTCATTCTTCATTTTTTCCTGGCATACACCAGTTCAACGAACAGCAGGGTATTATTATTTAGAACCTTGCAGTGCAATCTTAAGCAAAGTTATACCCTTCTAAGACATGGCTCCTACACCTTTGTCCTTTGTGCACTTCTCTCCAGGTTCTACAGAGGTTGTCCTCCACCATGGAGCCCACTTCTTCTGGTGCTAGGCATCTTTGCTTGTGCTAGACCATTGTTTTTCAAGGAGCCCCAAAGTGCCAAGTATGAAAGAAACTGCCCTGCAGTAGAGGACAATCTCTGCAGTGTCCAGAGAGAAATGCACAAGGAGGAAAAGTATAGGATTCAAGCCTGGCACCATTGTAGTGAATTGGCTTAGAAGCATATGACTCTGCTTCATAATGGATCATCAGTCTCTCACAGACTCTTTAATACAAAAGGACATGATTCAATTTTGCCTGCATTAAGAATTACACCTCTGAGCAAGTATAGTTGTTTCATACTTGGTCTGCAAACAAGGATAGTTATTTGAGTTACTGAGCAGCAAGTTTAGTGTTACGTGCTGCGTACAATTGACTTTATGAATTTTCCCTGTTGGCTAAAGAAGAGCCTCCAACTATACAGATGCCCTAACGATTAATTTCTGCATAATCTTTATTGAATGATCTCTCTGCTTAGTATCCACAGTGCTAGTTTACAATTCGATCATTGTGAAATAATTATATATTCTCCCTTCCTCTCATCTCATGAGTAAACTTATTATTGAACGTTTCATAGTTAAACTATTAAACTATTACATCTTGGCTGTCTAAAGAGATTCAGAAACACATTGGCCAAGTCTGAAGGGAAGCTTCTTTCGATGTGGTGTTGCAGCACAAACAACTTCTCTGTGTATTTGTTCCATGGCCAGATCCATTCAATCAAAACCTTCCCAATCATATTCCCAGTGGCTTAGCTTCTACAGCCTGGGTGCTGTCCCAAAAAGGGGTATTTACAAGAGATCATAAAGTGGGTTGAGCATAGGTTTCAAATAACGGGGAGGATTATTTGAAAGAACCTCTGGAGCAGAGGGGAATTCTTCCCTCTAAAAGGCTAATGGCTTGTTAGAAAATTGAATCTGAGAATGGAGGACACCTGGATCAATAACATCCAGTACCTATATCTCTGGAGCATGGAGGGAAAAAAATGACTTGGTAAGAAGAAACCCGACCTGAATCAACAGGTCGGGCATTGTGGACTTACCTGGGTGGCTCTGGGGAGAAGAGGGGGTGCCAGAAGGGCGGGGGGGTGCACCGCTCGTCCCGTGAGACCCTGCTCATCCAGCGAGACCCCGCCGGCCCCATGGTCTTCCTGGGATCTGGGAGGCGTGGGGGAGTGACGTCAGGCGGCTGCCTGACCCCCGGCCTCGCCCTGCGCCTTTAAAATCGGTGCGCAGCCAGCCACCATCCTCTTTTCATTGGGACAATGGCGAGTGAGTCCCACCCACCCTCCTTATTTTCTGATGTTGTATTCTTTTCCGTCACAGCTTTTGGGCAGTTTTGCATGGGGTCTGATCCAAGATGGGAAGATGTGCCTTTCCTTCCCGTTTGTGGGGACCCCTATAAGGGGTCTTGGGATGGAGTACAACACTGTTGCCCAGCTGCAGGGCTTGTGTTCGGTGCTCCAATCCCAGGTGGCACTGGCTCCACACAGAGATTCCCGTCCTGGTGGGGCCATCTAAGTGCTACTCCGGTGGTTTGCCCAATAGGCGTTTGGGCCGTTTATCGATGCTTTCGATATATCGGATGACAGGTGTGGTGATCCAATACTTGGATCCGACCTCATGGTTTTCCACCAATGCTCCATTCTGTTGTGATCAATAAAAAGCTGTGGCCATTTTATTACCCAAAAAGTACCGTGTATGTGTGTTTCTTTTGCTGTTTTACGTAACTATGGTTGGGGGTTAATTTGCTGTTCCCCATTTCTCCAGGGAGCCATTTGCCTGTGGGGCCACAAGAGTTAACTTTTTTTATGAAAGCAGCAAGAGCTTGGCATTTGTCTGGCATGCAAATCGTTCCTCCCTTTTCATTATTTTTCAGGTTTTCCAGTGAAGGTGCTTACTTTGAAAAGTCTAAAATAAAACCAATAAGTATTTTAAGTGTGAGAATTTATTTCTATCTCAAGCTCACACTTTTTTCCTCCCTCTTCTTCTAACGTGCTAGTATTGATTGCCTTGTCCCAACTGAAAGCTGGACCAAGCTAAAATGATTCCCATTTATGTCAATAAGATAGAATTGGCTTGAATTTGGCCTGCACAACTTGTAATCTACCAAACTGAGAACAGCTCACCTGGGAGACAATAAACTTCCCATTAAAAAAAAAAAGAACCTCCCATTATTTGCTGCCTGGTGTTGACTGTGGTGTTTTATGCATGGCTGTTTCACTCGCCATCATCCCTCCAACGACTTTGGGTCTTTGTGTTGATTATGCATGCTGTTTCTGACCATCAGATGTCGCCTCGATCTCCCCCTGCATTTCCCCATATTTTGCCTGCATTTTCAGAGACTGGTTTTACCTTGAATTAGAAAACGCAGGCAAAATGTGGGGAAAAACTGGGGGAGAGTGGGGCAACCTCTGACAGTCAGAAACAGCATGCATAATCAACACAAAGACCCAAAGAGAGCCAGCGTGGTGTAGTGGTTAAGAGCTGTGGTTTGGAGTGGTGGAGTCTGATCTGGAGAACCGGGTTTGATTCCCCACTCCTCCACATGAGTGGCGGAGGCTAATCTGGTGAACTGGATTTGTTTCCCCACTCCTACACACGAAGCCAGCTGGGTGACCTTGGCCAAGTTACAGCTCTGTTAGAGCTCTCTCAGTCTCATCTACCTCACAGGGTGTCTGTTGTGGGGAGGGGAAGGGGAGGTGATTGTAAGCCTGTTTGAGTTTCCCTTAAGTGGTAGAGAAAGCCAGCATATAAAAACCAACTCTTCTTCTTCAAAGTCATTGGGGGGGTGACAGCGAGTGAAACTGCCATGCATAAAAGACCTGTGAAAACAAGGAGTTCTTAACCACATGGTAGGCCATAGCATATGTCTCATGGAAAGGAGTTGGTTTGGTGAGATCAAGCTTAAATTAACCTGAAACAGGATCAGTCCAGTAGTCAGCTAAAGTATAGCAGTGAGTGAATACATAAGACTCTCAACAGATTTTATAGGCAGTTGTTCTGAATTTTGTGGTCTTCAAAGCCAAAGGGAGGGGGAAGACACCCTACTATTTATTCTTTTACTTTTATATTTTTCTAGCATTTTAAAACACATAATAAAATCATAACAGACCAGGTCAAATGGAGCGGAAGGTGCAAGTCTTCAGGTGCCTATGTACCAATGCCCAGACTTTGGGCAATAAGAAGGAAGAGCTTGATCTTCTAGTGCAGACAGAGGGATATGATTTAGTAGGTATTACAGAGACTTGGTGAGATGATTCCCATGACTGGAATGTAGCAGTGGATGGATATGAGTTGTTTAATAAAAACTGAAAGGGTTGAAGAGGAGGCGGGGTGACACTATGTGAAGAGAGGGTTTGCTTGTCAAGAGGAAAAGGGTGACAGCTCAATGGAAAGTATCAGGTGAGGATAAGGGAAGGACCAACAAACAGTATTGTGGCTGGAGTCTGCTACAGAGCACCTGACCAGGGTGAGGCAGTGGATGATGCCCTCACCTCCTCAAACTCCACCTTCATTAAGGACTGCCCCCATGTCGCCAGGAGTTTCCCCAGCTGGCGCTGCCATACCTACATGTAGAAGAAGGGAGCAGGGTTATGGTTTGCCTCTGATGTCTTGCTTGTGGGCTTCCTAGAGGCACCTGTTTGGCCGCTGTGTGAACAGACTGCTGGACTTGATGGACCTTGGTCTGATCCAGCATGGCCTTTCTTATGTTCTTATGTATGCTTTCCCTCAGAATGTATGTATAGATTTTGTAGATGGACAAGTGCAAACATGTAGGAAATTCCATTAAAATAGAAATTTTGAAAGAGCAGGGATCACAATTGCATAGGGAAAGCTTAGATTTCAATTAATGCATGGAAGTTGTAAATGAAGCTTGGCATCATGATCCTGCTGTCACACCCATGCATCCCACGTAAATTCATTTTATACACTGAGCATATCTGAAAATGGCTTGTGTGCTTTAATGCATTAACTTAGTAATGGTGGTCATCCACATTGATGTAGTTATTTGCAGGTGGCAATCATCTTCATATGCCCACTGAATTTGCCAGTGGGGATCAGAACTGAAGGACAGATAAAGTGGGGGGGGGGGAGGAGCAGCATAAAGGCAACATCTGATGAGGAATAAAACATGAGGGATAGAATCAGGTCTGGTTCCAGGTTGTTGTTGCTTTGTTTGTTTTTTGGAGGGTGAGCTGGGCAGAAAATGCCTGACCACTCTATGTCCACTACTAGGCTCCCCTTCTTGCCTGCCCACCTGCATGCCCACATCTGCCTGTGAATTCTTCCTCTGACCACTCACAAGCTCCTCCACCACCTGCAGTCACAGCTGTCCACGCTGCCTGCACACCCTTTCCCCAATGGTGCTGGGGGGGTCAGTGCAGGTAGAAGTGCCACTGCCACGGCCAGTGGGAATGCTGAGGATTTGCTCATCCACCACATCCCTTCTCTGGCTGTGCTAGGCAGCATATGCAGTTGGGAACATAGCACTCAGAGAATATGCACGAGTGGGGAGTCTGTTGCAGTGGACCCTGACAGTAGCCCTGAGCCCTGGCATTTGCCCCAACTCGGGGTATCCCGATGCTGGCCCTGGATAGAAGATATGCTTGTTGCTGCCTTGCTACTTTCACATTTCAAACCAATTGTTGGCAAGTAAGCTTTTCCCATTACAATGTGTTATTGCTGATAGCAATACCGTTGTTTTTGTTTGCTCAATCCCAGCTACATTTTAATATCTCTGGGTTTGTTTGTTGTAAAGGAGTTCATCTCATCTCAATGGTTGCACCAATGAAAATCAAAAATAAATGCAATGCAAATGTAAATGGGCTGAAGGTATGCTGAGCAAATGGGAAAGAGACTTCGAGGAATTGTAAGCATTGCTTCAGTGGACATAATGGGCAATCAGTCATACTTGGTGAGCAGAACAACAGGATGCTCAATAAGGGGGGAGGAGGCTGATCACCAGGAAAAAAAGATGTTTGTGTCTTTATCACAATGTGTTGTTTGGCTTTTAACAAATGAACATATAGAATACTTTCACATATCTGTTTCTGAGTCTTTCTAACCTAGAATCACGTGGGTATAGGGCTACATTTCCACACCTGTGAAGAAATCATTAATGGATTCATTTAACCCAGGATACAATCTGCCTGGGCTCCCAGTTGCCCAACCAAGTGGTTCTTTTGCTGCCTGTTCCGGCTTCACTCTCTCATCCTTCTCTGCTGCTAAGTAATTGACCAATTAATTGGCCAGAGCCGCGCATGAACTGACTGAAAATCTCTGCCCAGCACAATCCGTTATGATAAGGTCCCAGCTTGGTTCTTCAGGGAAACACGGCGAGGTTATGATGATCATCGCTCTCTTTTTTCGGTGTACAAAGTGGAAAAGCTTCAGCCAAATTTCTTTTGTCGGCCAGCGCTGGGAAATTTGATTTGGTGGGTTGCCCAGTTGCATGTAAAATGTTAATTTGTCACTCTGCCCGCTCGCACATTGCTGGGTTGACTCTGTTAAAGCTGACATTCCCTGATTCTCACAAATTTGGTAGCACCAGATCGAGAGTAATTATGTTAACCACTGAGCAAGCCATGTATTGTCCAATGAACTCTGCTTCTTGTAGTAACTAATCTATGTAAACATTTACAGCAAAATACAATTATACCACATAATTAAAATTAAGATTTACATCTCCCATCTCCACTGCCTTGCTATAGTAGTGCCCCTATTTGCCATCCACATTTAAGAAATCTAGATCCATATGGACAAACTTGTTTTTACGTTGGCTTGATTGATACCTCTTCTGATAGCTAATGTTGAATAATATGATGGCCAGTATTTTAAAATTAGTTCTGATGAATACATCTGTCTACAGCTGTTAATCCTTTTTAAGAGATTAATGTGGCCCTTGCCGAAAAGCACTAGGCAGCTACCAAGTTGATTCTTAAATACATTATAATGAAATCCAAATGGAATTAAGGAAATACTCCAAGATTAACAGTATAGAAAATGGCTGCCCTGATGACCCCCAAGGAGATACCTTGTGAATTTGATTGGCAGAAGTTATTATCAAGTAAAGCCTGAAAACAAGCTAAGTAGCTTTTTCACATACCACACAGCAACAAACCTGGGTTTGCCATTGAGGGTGCACTTCAGAATGTACAGTCAACTCCAGCTTCCTGATGAAATGTACCTTTTTGATAGATGTGTTTTCAAACACCTGTTTGTCACAGTAATGCTTCACATTTTACAGTCTGCAATCCTAACTTAGTTATACCCTTATAAATCCATTGAATATATATATTACACAGTATAACACTTTGAGATAATAGTAATTCTTTTCTTTAAATGGAGATAGAAAAACATCCAGAGCTGCAAGCTGTAACTAGCATGAGCACAGGTTGCTCAAATGTCAGGTAGCGAGTTTTTGAAATCCCACTTGCTATTGCTCCACCCCACCCCCCTTTTTTTGCTCTGATATGTATCTGCAAAAGGCTTTGCAAATGGAATGGCAGCCTTTGAACCTAGAGAATTGTAGTTCTGTCGCACAAAAAGTGACCCAGTTTCAGCAGGGAGCTCTATGTCACAGAACTATGACTAAGAGCAACCAAAATGGATCTCCAGGCATTAACCAGTGTCAGAGTTGCAGCTTATTGGGGTAGCATGTCCAAAGATCTAATAAAATACAGCAGGTCCTCCCAACCTTTCTTTTAGAAAACACACACACACACACACACAAAATCTGCAATCCACATCTATATCTTTATGTCTTCTTACTGAAGCCAAACAGGGCCTACAAGACAGGCAAAGTGGTGAAATGTTAAAATTCAACATTGGCTTGGGTCAACTCCAGTGGCCAGCAGCAAACAAAGAAGAAGTGAAAGGGATGCTTTGTTCCCTGAGCAAAATCAGCACCACATTCTTAATTAGGGTTGTGCAAAAAAAAAAAAAAAAAAAAAAGGGTTTATTGGGCTTATTTTGTTTTGTAAACCCTGAATAAGCAGAATACTCATACCAGTAAATATGGGTATTTGGCTTGTTTCCAGGTTTACCAAAAAAATTCAGGCCCATTATACTCTATTGGGATTTTTTCAGAAGCTCCTGTGGGGGTATTTTTGGAGGTATAGTTACCAAATTTTCAGCATGACTGCAAGGGACTCTCCTTAGATGGTCACTGAAGTTTGATGAACTTTGGGACCGGGGGTCCAATTTTATTGGCCAGCAAAGGGGTCACCCCCATCCTCCAGGCATTTTCAAGCTGAGCTGTTCAGGTTCAGAAGTTCAGCATTGCTGAGGACTGGCAGAAAAAGCCAATTGGCAGGTTGGTGCCTCAAAGTCTGGGGCTTCGTTCATATATTGGGTAGCATAATGTCCATGCAAATTAGCTTCCAAACTGAGGAAACTAGCTTAAATGCAAGAAAAATAAGGCATGGAAAACACTTCTTTTGGTGGCAAATGATATCTTATGAACAGCCCTTTATTATGGCAATCAAAAATCTGATTTCAAGAGATGGTCATGGTGCGGGGAAACAAAGTCTCTACTTGGGGTAACCTTCAGTTTGACAGCAGGTTTTTTTTGGGGGGAGGGGTGATATCAGATCCAGCCAAAGTCTCAACCACAGGGGCTGTTCTGAAGGAGACTGCTCATCTGCGTGGGTGAGGGAATCTCCTTTAGAGGTCTGGTGGTATGAGCAGCTGTTGAAGCCGGTTCTTTTTAGTTGGAGGGTATATCCCTCTGGATGGGACTGGGTGAGCCTTGTCTTTTAAATAACACTTATGCTTGATCCAGATTAATCCACTGAAAGGGAATGGTTGGTCAAATCAAATTGGCTTTGATTACATGACCCCTACCTCAAAAGGGCCCCATCTATTCAAAAGATAGAAAAATGGCAGAAAGCACAGAGCCGTGCATCTGACCAAAGGCAAATCGCCGAACCTGAAAAAGCTTTTTTCGGAATCACCTATTCAGCTTTGGGCATATTCTCAGGTTTTGGTATTTGGTCTACCAAAAACCTGTATATTGCCGAAACAGCTAATTTTGGGTTTATTTTCGGTTTGGTATATTGATATGCACAACCCTAGTCCCCACCAAAGCAAACTAGCTCTAGAAGTAAGAAGACACTGGTATCTGAATTGGTCAGCAACGAATGAAAGCAACCTAGATGTCTATCTCACAAGGCTAAATGAATGACAAGATATATCACAACAGGCTGTTATGCAATTTCCATTCCGATAAATAGCAATTATTCAAAGGAAATTGTGTGTGTGTTTTTTTCCAGCTGACATCTTTCCCCAAAAAATACACAGTGTAAATGTAATTATTATTGGTTATTTTTTATCTTTCAAAGCCAGTATATTAGAGTAACATAACTGGACTTCTAGAAGACTCACAGCTTGGTCACCCAAAAATATAGATTGCAGTCACTTGAATGGTGCAAAAGTTGACAGTCTCAGTGGAATAGCACTGCATGTGGCACAAGGGACAGCAGCCAGGAGAGAAAATCCATTCCTTCCCATTGTGCATAGCTCTTTGGTTCTTAGCCATAGTCTTTACTTGGGCACACAACCTGATGAGCCAGAAATTTCAGTACAAACAATTTAGCTTTTATTTACACTTTGAATGAGGTGATGACATCTCTCTTAATAGTGGGAAATTGACCAGAACCCAGTTCTGCTACCTTTTACAAAGGGATATTATTTTATAAGAAAGCAACTATAACTAATCTCCGCATTAACTAACCACATTATGAGTACGTTTGGTGCCTTTTAATCTATGCCAAACCAATAACGTATGACTTTTTGAACATCTCACATTTATATAACCAGCCAGTGTTTATTGATGAGCTAACTATGCATAAGAACTACTGGCAAAGATTGTTATGACCGCAAAGACCAATAAGCTTATCCAGGCTGAATTTACCAGGGCTGGGTCCACACTTTGCACAATCCAATTACAAATGATTGCTATATTGAAATAACTGTGCAATATCCAATGATGAACGACTGATGCCTAGGAATGAAGATCCAAGACACCTTACTAATATTGTCCTAAGGCATGGTGATTTTATACTTCATTGTCAATGAGTTTAGTAGCCTACAAGCACAGCCCATCAGATATAGTAGGAGTTATTAATTTTGCTTCATGGCCTTATTGTCTAGGATGGTGGCCTGGCATCGACTTTAATAAAGGAAGACATTCAACGGCTGTGGTTCACTCTTAACAGGATTACTGTAGCTGCCTGTAGTTAAAGCTTAAATGGGACTGAAGGAAATGCTGGGTCCAGAGCTAACTGATGATACATTTTCATCAGTTCATAACAAAACTGAATCATTTCGACAGCTTGTATAAATATATTTAATGCTCTTTTGGAAAGGAATATACTTGGTTTTGGCAGCTGAATGTTAGGCATGCACAGAATTGAAGTTAATATGGCAGCGATTTGATGTGTCATGAGATTCCAAAATGCGTGGTCCTTCTCTTCATTTTTTCTTTGCTCCCCCTCCCCCTCCTTTCCTTTGCCCTCCTATATATTTTTGCTTCTTAATCCAGTGGGGTGTGAGTTTCTCTTTTTTAGCATGTGTAGGAGAAATAAGAATTCTCTAGAAATTCAGGAATATTCCTACATTCTGTTTATACTCCAGCAAGTCATGTAAATGGTAAGAGGGGTATGATTGGATGTTGTTAGGAGTTGAACAGAAGTGCATACTGCAAGGTGTGTTGAAATGGTCTTAGGCACCCTTCACATGTGTGTTGATCAACTTACCAGGCCCTGAAAAGAAGAGTGACTCAGAATATAGCAAATCATGATACTGACATATAAGAATTAGTCCATAAGGGTCTTGTGTATGGAGCGATCATTTCAGAATATCCAGCCCTACCATTCTGTTGCTCTATGGGTCTTTAAAAAACCAAGGAGGGCTAGTCCACCTATTAATTGTATTACCCTTGAAGCAGCTACCTCATGCTTCCCTACTCAATACTGTAACGTATTGTATGGATTGAGAATTTCTGTGCCAATTATGGCTGCCACCAGGAATGAATAACACTAGCATGAAAATATCCATTCCATGCAGAAGAGTCATGTCTTGTGAGGACCAGCCCTGGAGTTATGCATATGAAAATGTGTTTTGAGAGGACCTGTACACGGTTGCTGCATTGTATTATTTATTCATTTAGTACATTCTTATCCCACTCATCCTTCAAATATTTCAGGTTAGCATACCTCAATAAAAAAAAAGCCTCTGGCTATGGTATTTGTGCTGTATATAGCTTGATGGCAAAGTGACATTTTGCTCAAACCACCAGTAAACACCCAAGCTATACAGCACAGTTAGTGAATTAATTGTTTAGATCTTAATGCCTTCAACTCAAAGACTAAGTGAGGTGTAGTGTTTGAATCAGAACAGGGAAGATGCAGGTTTGAATCTCTATACTGCCATGAAGCTTGCTGGGTGACCTTGAGCCAGTCTCAGTTTTTTCCTATGTTCTCTTCATCTTAGATTTGGGTATCTTCTCTGCATGTTTCCCCTCTGCTGAGCAAGTATAGGTTATTAACAAGTGAAGCATACCAGCATCAGACCCCTCAGGCTTCGGATTAGGGGTGTACAAAATAAAATAGGCAAATTTTGGGTTCAGGTTTCTTGGTAAACCCAGAGTAAGCCAAATATCCATACTGGTAAGTGGGTGTTTGGCTTTATTTCCAGGTTCCACCCACCCCCCCAAATCGGGTCCATTATAGTCTATGAAATTTATTTTCAAGGTTCGGGGGGGGGGCATTTTTCAAGGTGTGTGTGTGTGTGTTAAGTGCCGTCAAGTCGCTTCCGACTCATGGCGACCCTATGAATGAATGTCCTCCAAAATGTCCTATCTTTGACAGCCTTGTTCAGATCTTGCAAATTGAAGGCTGTGGCTTCCTTTATTGAGTCAGTCCATCTCTCGTTGGGTCTTCCTCTTTTCCTGCTGCCCTCAACTTTTCCTAGCATGACTGTCTTTTCCAGTGACTCTTGTCGTCTCATGACGTGACCAAAATACGACAGCCTCAGTTTAGTCATTTTAGCTTCTAGGGTCAGTTCAGGCTTGATTTGATCTATAACCCACTGATTTGTTTTTTTGGCAGTCCACGGAATCCGTAACACTCTCCTCCAACACCACATTTCAAAGGAATCTACTTTCTTCCTATCAGCTTTCTTCACTGTCCAGCTTTCACACTCATACATAGTAATAGGGAATATGACGGCATGAATTAATCTAGTCTTGGTGGCCAGAGTCACATCCTTACACTTCAAAATCTTTTCTAGCTCCTTCATGGCTACCCTTCCCAGTCTCAATCTCCTTCTGATTTCTTGGCTGCAGTCTCCCTTTTGGTTGATGGTGGAGCCAAGGAAGAGAAAGTCTTGAACAATTTCAGTTTCCTCATTGTCAATCTTAAAGTTGTGTAATTCTCCTGTAGTCATTACTTTTGTTTTCTTGATGTTCAGCAGTAGTCCTGCTTTGGCACTTTCTCTTTTAACTTTCAGAAGTAGTCGTTTCAAATCTTCACTGTTTTCTGCCAATAATGTAGTGTCGTCAGCATATCTCAAATTATTAATGTTCTTCCCTCCAATTTTCACTCCACCTTCATCTAAATCTAATCCAGCTTTCCTAATTATATGTTCTGCATATAGATTGAAGAGATAGGGAGATAAAATACATCCTTGTCTGACACCTTTGCCTATTTGAAACCATTCTGTTTCTCCATATTCTGTTCTAACTGTGGCCTCTTGTCCAGAGTACAGGTTGCGCATCAAAACGATCAGATGTAGTGGCACACCCATTTCCTTTAAAACCAGCCATAGCTTTTCATGATCCACACAGTCAAAAGCTTTGCTGGTAGAGTTAAGGTAGAGTCACCAAATTTGCAGCATAGCCTCATAAGACTCTCCTTACATGGACACCAAAGAAGGGGGTCCAATGTTATGTTTCCGCAAAGGGGTTGCCCCCATCCTCCAGGCATTTGTGAGAGGCTAGAGCTGAGCTGTCATCAGTTTTCAGGTTCAGAAGATCAGCATTGCCGAGGACTGGTGGAAAGAGCCAATTGGCAGGCTGGCTCTTCAAAATCTGGAGGCTCTGTCCATATCTGGGTTGCACAGCATGATGTCCATACAATTTAGCTTCCAAACTGAGGAAAACGGCTTAAGTGCAAGAAAAATCAGGCACAGAAAACATTACTTTTGGTGGCAAATTACATCCTGTCAAAGCAACCTTCGTTTTGAGAGCAGGTTTTCATGCGGGGGGGATATTGGATCCAGCTGACGTCACGGTCAAGGCAGCTCTTCTGAAGGAGATTACGGGTGAGGAGTCTTCTTCAGAAGCCAGATCAGCAGCTGTTAAAGCTGGTGCTTTTAGTTGGAGGGTATATCCCTCCCGATGGGACTGGGTGGTCCCATCTTTTTAATGACCCTTCTGCTATCCAGATTAATCCACTGAAGGGTGATGGATAGTTTGGTCTGACCAAGTTGGCTCCAATTGCACAACTCCTACCTAAAAAGGGCCCCAACTATGGGGTCATAACAAACCAGTCAAAGATTTAAAAAAATTGGAGAAGGCACAGAGCCATGCATCTGAGCAAAGGCTAATAGATGAAACCCGAAAAAGCTTCAGCTTTACGGGAATCGCCTCTTCAGCTTCGGGCAGATTCCCATGTTTTGGTTTTCAGGTGATACTAAACCTGAATATTGTCGAAATGGCTAATTTCAGGTTTATTTTTGGTTTGGGTTTACCGATATGCACAGCACTACTTCAGATAATTCTGCAAACTATTATGTGGAGTAAGTGCATTCAACCCAGTGTAACCTCAATGCGAGTTCATTCCCACATATTTATGAAGCTGCTTTCTAGAGATTATGTCCATTGGTCCATCTTGCTTAATGTTGTCTGCTCCAACTGGCAGCAGCTCCCCAGGGTAACTAGTTGGCTGTTGTGGGAACAGGATGCTACATTAGCTGAACCATTAGTTTGATCCCACAGGTTTTATGTGTGTGGATGAAATATGCCTTGGACCCTATAAATTCAGGTCATCTAAGAAGCAACATTTCCTTCTGCCTAGATGAGCTGTTAGCATTTTTAGAATGTTTCCTACATATAAAATATTTGCAGAGAGGCCAAAATGTAATGTACTTTGTAACTGGCAACAGAATTGCACTAACAGGGAGAAATCACATTCGGCAACTTTGTTTATAAAGCTGAGTAGTGGAAAATTATTACATGGGGAAAATGGTACACCATCCCTCCTTCTCTGCAAATCTTGCTATTTCCTAAAACTCTTCAGAGACAAAAATGCAATATCCATCTGAAGCATTTTTACTTAATCAAATCTGCCTTACCAGAGCCTTACATTCGCTTCTTTCCATGAACTCAAGCCAGTAGCTAGTAACTTCCTAACTTTCCCATCATAAATACAATTGTATGCCTGCATTTTCCCATTAGACATCCAGTTCAAGGCAGTCTGTGCCGCATCTCCCATTAGCCAAACAAAGAAGGGTGAGTGTAAATGCTCTTTTGACTACTGCCAAATGCTTTATATACATCCAGATAGAAAGTACCTGCCATTTTGCCAAATGAGTCAAGTTCAGCCAAAAGAGAACAGCTGTCATTGCTATGAAAGGACTCATTGCACTAGAAATGATCATGTTTCCAAACTTACTACTTTACCACACATGCTTATGGCCAAGTTAAGAGCATGGAAGAAGAAAGCATGCCAGGTAATACCCAGAGGGCCATCTGCCAAATCAAATGAATGCCTACAGCATCTATTGTACACAAGTCTAATCAAGTTAGAAGCTGGTTGCTGTGGCAGGACACAAGTAATACTATCTTGTGGGTTTTTTATTATTATTATTACCTCCTTGACATTTCATTACATTTTGGGCAACAAGCTGATTTATGCTCGCCCATGGAGACTCATGGATCTGATTGGATTCCAGAGGGCTCTGTGGGATTCTATTACCCCTGGTTATTCCCTCAATGTGCTAGTGGGGGTCTGGCATGACCAGCTCACCACTGCCATTGATGAAATTGTACCCCAACACCCTCTTCCCAAAATTGAGCCCTGCCAAAATACTGAGGGGCTTTGAGTTATGAAGTGGGAGCTTAGACGGCTAGAGCGAGGATGGCAGCAAACTTGGGACGAGGCTGCAAGAGCACCTTATAGGACATTTATGAAAGCCTATGAGATGGCAATGAAAGCTGTTAAGAAGGAGTATTATGCAGCCAAAATTGCATCTGCTAGCTCTCACCTGGCACAATTGTTTAGAGTAGTACAATAATCCAGGACAATTCTGGAAAAAGTACAGCTGCCACATTATTTACTGCTTTCCACTTCTTAGTTCAGGCAGCAATGACCCAAAGCCTGTAGGGTTGCCAGCTCCAGGTTGGGAAATATGTGGAGATTTTGGGGGTGGTGCCTGAGGAGGGTGGGGTTTGGGGAGGGGAAAGACTTTAATGGGATATAATGCCATAGAGTCCACCTTCCAAAGCGGCAATTTTCTCCAAGTGAACTGATCTCTGTCACCAGGAGATCAGTACTAATAGCGGGAGATATCCAGCCACCACGTGGAGGCTAGCAACCTTACCTGGCAGCTATGTCTCTTACTTAACCTTAGGGTTGCCAACCGCCAGGTAATAGCTGGAGATCTCCTGCTATTACAACTGATATCCATAAAGATCAGTTCACCTGGAGAAAATTGCCGCTTTGGCTATTGGACTCTATGCCATTGAAGTCCCTCTCCTCTCCAAACCCCACCCTCCTCAGGCTCCGTCCCAAAAATCTCCTGCCAGTGGCAAAGAGGTACCTGGCAAACCTACTTAACCTAGCTTTAAAGAATTCAGTCTGGGCAAACTCTATCTGAGTTTAGAGGGAAGCCCCTTCCTCCATGATGCTATAGGTGCTACTACTGTAGGTGAGGAGAGCTAGTTGTTACTGCACCAAATACCCTGAATGCTCATGTACTTGCCTATGGAAGTGCAAAATGCCTTATACTTTATCTCAAGGCCAATTTACAAGAACTTCCACACATCTTCTAAGGCTTGCACTCAGACTCCTGAAGAGTCCTTATTCTGTGGTGGTAGAAAGTATAATCAAGTTACAGCTGATTTATGGCAAACCCATAGGATTTTTAAGGCAAGAGATGAACAGACATGGTTTGCAACCCTGGACTTCCCTAACCCCAGCCTGTGCCATCCAGGTCTCAGCCCTTATTCTGTACACAAACATATAAATACCCAGTGAGATCTATGCCAGGTAAAGAGGTCTGAGGTACAGCCAAATCAGTTTCTCTAACCATGGTCCAGCCTTCTTTGCCCACTCCAACTGGCATTATTAATGGTTTTGCCTTCTTTTGAGAAATGAAAAGTGAAACTTGCATAAAACAGCTATGGTGCCCCTTCCATTTTGAGCTAAAGAATGTTCGCTAAGGCATTGTGTGTTGTAAAATAAAGAGCTATTTATAATGAGTTTTATAGCAGAGCGTAAAGACTTTACAACTGCTTTATTGCAACGCTACACTTCTTAATGTTTACACTGTTAATTACATAATGCTTTTAAAAGGGATATGATATTAGAATGGGACCCTGGTTGATAGATTTCCCCACCATGTACCATTAGCTATCATGCTTTTATTTGCTTTCATTGCAGCTACGTGTATATCAGAGCAACACAGTGGAGTGGCACCAAGTAATGTCTGTCTAATCAATTTCTCTATGGCATTATAAAATGACTAATCTCATACTGGAAGCTATTAAGCACACTCATGCCATCACAGCCCACATACCCCACTCTCCATTTTACAGATACTGTCTAGTTGTTATTGAAGAAAGTCTGGTTTTGCACGGCTTCGTGTCTCATCAAACAATGCCTTATAACCTC
Organism: Euleptes europaea; assembly: GCF_029931775.1. Taxonomy (NCBI): domain Eukaryota; kingdom Metazoa; phylum Chordata; class Lepidosauria; order Squamata; family Sphaerodactylidae; genus Euleptes; species Euleptes europaea. Next base: position 29,336,940 of record NC_079317.1, read on the forward strand.
TTCAAGGGTGCTTCATTTCATTTAGATTGGTAATCTTGGCAGAGAAGAGAAGAATTAATGATCCTCCTGAGATGTGGACATATGTCTCCTACTGCACATGACGTTCTTAGAATGGAAGGAGAAGGTGTTTTCAAAACCTCCGTATGTGTATTTTTCCTGGAGTACTGAAATCATCTGAACCAGAATTACGGATAACTTTTCCTTTGGGGCAAAAAAGCAGGCTATTTTGTGGGTGATATTTTTCAATGTGGCTTTTAAAAATGTTTCTTTATTTTCTCCATTTATTTGATGAAAAGTCCTGTCTTGTCAAAAGGGTTCTGGTGGGGGGAAAGTCAGGAGGACAGGATGTGACATTATGCACTCGCTGCATAAATGACTAGTACGAGACATACTAGAAAATTACGGGCGGGGAGGGGGAAATCAGACGATTAGATGCAGACAGTCTGCTGAAATTGGTCATGTCACTGGTTTACAGCTTTTTTCCAGCGAAATTATTGAGCAGAATATTATAACAGCACATCATTTAACATATAAGCCTTGTTGATCCAGTGTTTCTTTTGCCACTTTCCCTACTGCCACTCCACATGCATCTGACCACATAAAAAACAAAAACAAAATGCAGATTATCTTCTATATGTTCTCATATTTATATATAGATATAAGGTTGTATCCTGCCACTCATAAGAAAGGCCCTACTGGATCAGACCAAGGCCCATCAAGTCCAGCAGTCTGTTCACACAGTGTCCAACCAGGAAGCCACAACAAGATGACTGCAGCAGCACCATTCTGCCTGTGTTCCACAGCACCTAATATAATAGGCATGCTCCTCTGATACTAGAGAGATGCTCACATAGCAAGAGAGATGCCTTCCTCCAATGCAAAAGGCTCTTCTGCTGTGAACACATGAAACTTTTTTAGGCTAAGTCAGACCATCATTCTGTCAAGGCCAGTTTTGTTCACTATGACTGATGACAATTCTCAGGTACAAGTCTCCTACCTCACTTGATCCCAAAGATGCTGGGGTTGGACCTAAGACCTTCTTCATGACTAGCAGATGCTCTACCACTGAGCAGCAATCCTGCTCCTGTGAGAATGGTAGAATCCAAACCATCAACATAGAATGATTAAAGAAGAATATGATTTAACTGATTGATTTAAAGTTAGGAAGGGGAAAGACCTTTCCACAAAGGGCTTTTTAATGGGGATATATATAAATAATAAGGAAATGTTGCACTATTTAAAAGATTATATGAACAGTGGATATACTAAGAACTTTATACACGGCCCTTGCAAGACAAAGCAAATGAATGTTGGAGCAAAATAATGAAAATCCTCTTTATCAAACCTCCAAAGTTGCATATAACTGACTGATCACACTTGCGCCCTTCCATGGGTATCCACAAAGATGCATCCGGGCCTAGTTGGTAATATGTAATTATGTTTATTATCATAGCTCTAGCTCTTGAGAATAAAGACTGTTTAATTAGTGCCAGTGGAAGAATTTTTATGATGTGCATGCAAGGGGAATGAAAACAGCTTAAATACGAGACAAGCTGTGGAGAGGGAGCCATATAATAGTAAACTTGCTAACATGGAAAATGTCTCCAAGCATTCTGCCTTCAGAGACCACTTTTTACAATGACTTCTCTGCTAAAGATCTCCTGCAGGTCTGCTATAGAACCTATGTGCCTCACAAAGGATTCTCACAAGGCAGTGTTCAAGTGTGAGTGTTGATCAACTTGCATGAAGCCGTAGATCCCTGAGAGAGTTTTAACGCCAACTGATTGATTAGTAATTATTTTATTGAATTTGATGTGTTTTAATTTATATATACATGTATTATGTTTTTTATGATTGTTAGCCTCTCTGAGCCCAGCTCTGGCCAGGACACAGAGTGGAAAACAACAACAACAACAACAACAACAACAACAACAACAAAGCAGTCTTCTGTTATCCAAAATGGTCCTTGTGTTGGACTATGCATGTGAATGTATCCTGACCAGGCTTTTTGATTAGGTTTTCAAAGAGGTTTGCATTGTAAAGGAGATCTGTAAGTGCCCTTGGGAGGTAGATTATTGTCCAGCAAACATGGATCATTACTCAATGTCTGGATGTGGATTGCCTTGAAGGGTCACAGAAAAGACATTTGAATAAGTTGTTCCAGCATTCTCGTGACAACCAGACTACTCCCTCTTACAAGTGCTGGCGATACATTCCATAATAGTGAATCTCTGGTTTAACATCAAAAATTGATTTCCTCAAGCCTCTTATGGTGCTAGGGCCATCTTAGTTTACCAACAACGTGGCTCTCAGTGATGGGGGTGGGGTCTTAAGGTAACAATTGCTGAAGAAGACTGGCAATGGTAAGCAAGCTGTCTTTCCAGGTTACTTGTCTATCCTTACTGCTGGTGGCACCAGGAACCCTTGAAGATGAACTTCAGGAACCCTTGATAAACTTCCTATAAAGCTGGAAAACCTCTGTCCAAGAAGGAAGTCTGTAAAATGTTCAATTTATGAGGTAGGTGACAACCTGGTAGACATATTTCATTGTAGACTTTCAGAACTAGATTGGGTCAGATGATAGGATGGGAGTGGTTATCTTTGCCCATGAGTATTGGAAAGCAGTTCAGAAAGGCTAGGGGGAAAATGACCCAACTGTGAGATTTAGAAGGGAGCCTCCACATAACATTGAGCAGAAGGTGCCCTGATGTTGGACAAAGACATAATCATTGAGCTCACCCCTTGGTAAGGCATAGGATAAACTGTGATTTGGGAACCAAAACTTCAGTGACAGTTTCTAAGAAGCAGGAAGCTGCTGGAGCTCTTAAGGAAGTCTACTTTTCAAAATATCTTTCTGTACCCAGAGAAGAAACTAACTAAAAAGAAACAGTGATAAAGACAAATGTCTGCACATGCCAAATGAAAGTCTATAACTATCATATTCCCAGATAAACAAGGTTTCAGTTCATTTCAGCTCATTAGCTGCCGGGTTTTTCCTCCCTGTGACAACAGGAAGAACTAGACCTCTGGCACTTTCTCCTTTCTGTTCCTTTTGGAAATAGGTGAACATATGGAGCTGCCTTACATACCACTGAGCCATCTGGCAGTTGCCCTCCAGGGTCATAAGAATATAAGAATATAAGTGGTGCCTGATTGGATCGGACATGTCATCCATCTAGTCCAGCATCCTGTCTCACACAGTGGTCAACTAGCTACCCTGGAAGGCAACAAACTGGGCACAGATGCCAAAGAATCTCCACCCCATGATGTTGCCTCCCACCACTTAACGCCAAGGTTTGCCATCTCAAGCACAGGAATTTTCTAGCCTTGCAACTTGAGATCATTTAACTGGAGATTAAAATTCATGGCATCGAGAAACACAACATATACTGAGCTATGGACTGTATGAATATCACTATGTACTTTTTGTAAAGATGGTGTATTATGTTCTGAAAATGTTTATCATCTATGTTTCACATATCATTGTCTTACTTTAGAGTTAGGGGCTGCCAGACTCTGCTTTTAGATTTGTAGGATACCCAAAAAGAGGACAAATCACTTGTAACATGAAGATGGTGTTTATTAAGATTTAACAAGATGTTACAGGCAGGACAGTGTTTATACAGCAAAGCAAACACAAAGCAAAGAACAGACTTACAACCTTCTCTGAAGACTGGGAATCCGTGACAGTTTTCTTGAGATGTCACTTTGTGGGGCTAGTCGCTGGCCACATGTCTGCGTAGTTCCCCATCAACCAATGATATTTAAAGACTTTGAGGCTTGCCTTGTGTTTGAAAAGTTTCTGCAACCTAATTGCAAGTAAGCGCCAGGGCCTCTCCGTGCTTTGGTTTTCCACAGGCAGGCTGTTTACTGCCTGCAGTGCTCTCTCTAACTATACCCTACTACAGCAGAGACTTATTTGGCTAGGAATTGGCCAGTGCAGGCCTGAATCCTGGGCTAGAGTGAGAGAGGGCAAATAGAGGGAATTCATGAGGTTCTGTAAAGTTTCACTATCTCCTTGTCAGATAGGGTTGCCAACCTCCAGGTACTAGCTGGAGATCTCCTGCTATTATAACTGATCTCCCACCAATAGAGATCAGTTTATCAGGCCGCTTTGACAATTGAACTCTATGGCATTGGAGTCCCTCCCCTCCCCAAACCGCACCCTCCTCAGGCTCCACCCAAAAAACCTCCTGCTGATGGCGAAGAGGGACCTGGCAACCCTATTGATAGACTGTTAGCCAAAATGCCCGGTTACGAATAACTATATGGGGGAATTAGCATTCCATAACCGGCACTGGACATAACTTAAGCAGGATGCAACCTTTGTCTACCAGAGTCCATACCATGACCAGAAAATGAGACAAAAGCAATGGGATTAGGTTTAAAAGAATTTTTACTCAAATTATATGTTCACACACACATACAAAAATAACATACACGCACACAGCATACAGAGTCTAGGAATTAAAGGTGTTAGAGTAGAGACATTTGCCAATGTGGCAGGCCCTCGGAAGACGAGTAATACTGCACCTGGTCCAGAAGCAGATTTCCAAGGTTCCATGTGGCTAGCAAGGGAAAGGGGAGCGGGGGAAGACTTCTCGTGGCTTAACCAGCGAGGCTGGGGAGCTGTGTGGTCTGGCATTGCTACCCAGACCGACAGAATAACAGCGAGTGTGTGAGGGAGAGAGAGAGAGACGGCATATGGATGAGAGTGAGCCCAAATATACTCTCTCTCTGGGGTGGGGGAAGTTGGGTTTTCCCCCTCGTGGTTCCCAGTGTGAACAAAAGGTGATAATGACTCTAATGGTCAGCTACTGGGGTGGGGCAGGGGGGTGATTGAGACAAGCTAACTAGAACCTATGGACTTTGCGCAATTGCGGGAGGTCCGGGAGACACTTGTTGATGGGTTTATTGAATTAATACAAAGGCGCGGATGGCTGTGTCCAGGGTGAATCACTTCCTGGTTGCCGGAGGTGCGATCTCTCTGGTGCTGATGCCTCGGGGCTTCCGATAGATCGTTAGCGATGCAGATGAAGGGGGGGCTGGCTACGTGTCTAGTAGTTCCTTGAAAAACGGCATCTGCTGGATACTGGGACAGGATTGCAGGAAAATGGATTCCCTCCGGTTCACTTGGAGGGGTCGTCCTGCCCATGGATCCTTGGTGCCTGTCTCGCGGGGTGCTGCATGAGTCTTTCCCTTTGAGTTTAGGGCTTGCTGCATGTCTGGAACGGTGGTGACATGTGTTGCTGTGGTAGCCAGGTAACTTAGCTCAGGAGAGGGCCACTGCCAGGCTTCAAGCCAGTAGTCTCCTGTGTGTGAAACTACTATGATAATCTGTATTTTTGGACCAACCAACTTGTGGTCAAGGGTGATACATTCTTCCATAAAGATGCTCAAACATTCACCAGTTAGGCTTATGTACTGTTTGCTGGTCACAGAATAGGGTTGTCAGCTCTGGGGTGGGAAATTCCTGGAGATTTTGGGGTGGAGCCTGAGGAGGGTGGGGTTGGGAATGGAAAGGGACCAAACATGAACAGGAGAAATCCTCATAGTGTCATGCTGCGATCCTAAACAGACTTACACAATGTCTACTTTCAGTTGGGATATGCCTTCCAACAGCTACTAGAGCGCTGCCCTCAAGAGGAAAAATGCCAATAAAATAAAAGCCCTTTAAATGTCTTGTATTAGACTGGTGAGCAAACATAATTCTGCTTCAAGCCTCAGAGGGCATACATTTAAAGTTGGAGTTTAATGTCTCTTGCTTTATAAAATAAAACACCTTTTCTTAGATCCCACAGTTTTGGGTCTCTAACTGCCTTTCTTATCTACTTCAACTTTGCCTTTATCTGATCTTGGAGCCCTGGAGTGGGATATGGTGCAATATCTGCATTCGGAGTTCTAGTATTTCATTATAGGAAGATGTGAAAGTTCCTATTTGAGAGGTTACATGGAAAGAGATGGTAGTAGTTTTTACACATTCACCACTTCAATTTAGAATCTCGACAGCTACAACTGTGTTATGAAATACTTCTCCATCTCCACAAGTACATTCCCAATTACAAATTTGGACTGTGTTTATGGAAGAAGAGTTAACTGTTGGAACCCCCATTTGTTATGCTAGAACAGATTAGGATTGTGGAAAAATTCCCTCTAAGAAATGTTGTGTGTGTGTGTGTGTCAATTGCCATCAAGTCACAGCAGATTTATGGTGACCCCAACAGGGGACTTACAAGGCAAGCAAGAAGCAAAGGTAGTTTGTCATTGCCTTCTTTGGTGGTCTCCCTTCCAAGTGGTCTCCCCTCCATGTTTGGGTCTGAGATCTGATGAGATTGGGATACACCATGCTTCCTCCCTTCCCCTAAGAAATGTTAGCCTTATTAAAATGTTATTTTCCCTTCAAAATTCTTTTCTCTTTTCACCTGAGGAAAACTTCCAAAATTCACTTGAAATTTGAGTTAATGGCAACTCAAGCGCAGGAAAAAATGCCCCCCAGGTGCTGTTTTTTTTTGGGGGGGGGGGTTACAGAAAGGAATAAAAATAAAACAAAACACAGGTTTCATGGGGAGTTGCATCCCAGGCCTTGCATCCAGTGTTGTCAGAGGCTTCTAACAGGTGAATTGAGCCGGAAATTGGTGTAAGTGCATGTCTGTTTGCTTGAGGTTGTTCCTCAAGCTATTTGGGGTGTGTGTGCTCTCAAGTACATAGTCCTGCTGGGAGGGGCTTCTGAAGGGTGAGGTGAGTCATCTGAATACTATTGCCTGATTCCTGAGGGGGGAACCAGAGCTCATAGCTGTAACTCACAGTTCATTAGAGGACAGACTCTGTAAGAAGCCACATAGATCTCCTGGAGATTTGCATCCAGTGTTTTTGAACATGGGCTTCAAATAGGGGAGCTGAGTTTAGTAACTCAAGTGAGAGCAGGAGAGTGCCTCCAGTCAGAGTTTAAGAAGAAGGAGAAGAAGAAGAGGTTTGTATATGCTGACTTCCTCTACCTCTTAAGGAAGAATCGAACCGGCTTACAATCACCTTCCCTTCACCTCCCCACAACAGACACCCTGTGAGGTAGGTGGGGCTGAGACAGTTAAGAGAACTGTGACTAGCCCAAGGTGACCCAGCAGGCTTCATGTGTAGAAGGAAGGAAACCAACCCGGTTCACCAGATTAGAGTCTGCAGCTCATGTGGAGGAGTGGGGAATCAAACCCAGTTCTCCAGATTAGACTCCACTGGTCTTAACCACTACACCACAAGGACATATTGTTCCACATCAGCAAAGACAGCAGTGTACCACATTATCCTCCCTGCTAGGGAAATCACAGATTTAGGTGAGAGTGCTTTTCCAACCCTAAAACAGCCTTAAACAACCAAACCAATGATAAAATTAGTAAGCCAGTAAGGGGAGTGGGGGCTATCCAGTGCTTTTCAGGGAGTGCCACATGTATGATTAGCTGCCCACTGGTCACATATAGTGTGGGTGTGCTCAGTCTATGGAGCTCAGCCTTCAGGAACAGGTTTGTTCCCTTGAGGCTAGGGTTGCAACCAGGAGAAGCTATGGGAGAGAGAGAGCGGTAACAGCATTTGTCCTCATTTATTTAAACAATTCATCATTAAGTAAAGGTTTCTGTTGGAATTAGCAAGCATTCAGCTTGATGAAAAACCAGAGTGCTTAGGCCTCTTTTCATTGCTACAAAAATGAGCCTGGGATCCACAACATATTTATTTTATTGCACTCACAGCTAGGACCAGGATTCTAAGTGCCAGTCGAACAGACAAGGGTAGCCTGGTAATGAATCAAAAAGCTAGAAGACTGGTAAGCTGAGATATGAAACTGCTCTTTGAATCCTGGTTATCTGGCTCGATAGCTAAGCCAGATATTGGCACTTGTAGACCTGAAGGTTGCTGTCCAAATTGGCTCAGTGGACATTTCAGTGACACGTTTCATTGCTGTCTGAAAACCTGGCAAGAACTTAAAGGGAAGGGAAATGAAAGGCGGAAATTCCAAGTGGAGACTTGCATTACTTATTTTATTTTCTCATCCGCGTTTCTGCTTCCCCAACCTGAACACAGACAGAGAGGCAATGGATGCATAATCGTATTAATGTTTTTAGATAGAGGTAACACATGTGAAGAGCAGGTTGACTGCATCTGGAAATAGCATCATCTGGAGACAGACGCAGTGGAGTGGCTCTAAGCAGTTGTGTACTCTCAACATCAGCTCTACAGAGTCTGATGGATCTGCAGGAAACCGAAGCACCACAGAAAGTAAGGGAACAATGTCTCAGCATCATACATTACTACTTCCTATAGGGAATTGGACAAGCCACTGTGGAGTTGCAGATAAAATGTTGGACTTGAACTGCAGGGGACGTGGTTCAGTTCCTTGCCTAGCTATTAACCTCACTGTGCTGTTCTAGGCGAAGTCCTAGTTTCCCAGATTAAAGTGCTTTACACCATTCTTGTAAGAAACAGAACAGGATAACCACCACTTACATTGCGTTACTTCCTGCATGGAACACACATTTGATAAAACTAGATCCAAATGAATGGATCTAGTCTATTCTTATTGCATTTTAATGTTGTTCCTTACTCTTAGCCTCACAACGCTCTTATGATGTCAGTTAAGCTGAGAGAGAATTGCCGGCCCAAAGTTGTTGAGTGAACTTCAATGGCTGAGTCCTCGCAGTGGAAACTGAATACTTCAACACTTATAATGCACTTGCTGTTGTTGGTGGGGTAGGAAGACCACACTGTGTTTTGGCTGGAGCTTGGGAAACCATGAGCTTTGCTGCAGGGAGGTTTGGCAGGCAAATCTCTCATCTCTCTCCCTTGCTACCTTGAGCAGCTACTGGAATGTGATGTTGCATGTTGCTGACCCAATAAAATGCTTGACATTTTGGGTATTGGATTGGATCAACAATATCTGATACAGATCCATAATTTCCAGTTTCAATATTACCATGCCCAGTAATCAGAACCAATCATGTTGTGGAGGCTGGAGCAACTGAAGAACAGGGAGTGCTCCCTAAGTGGTCTCCGGTATATCTGCCTTTTAAAATTAAAGGTTGATTATTTTCAATGGGGAGGTCAAGGCTAGCCCCATTGAAGGTAACAGCCCTTTATGGGGCAGGAACTGAGGGCAGTGGTCTCAAAAGATCAAGTCTGTTGTCCATAGGAAATAGGGGTGGTAGACCTGGCTTCTGGAATCTAGAGGCAAGGTCTACTACCCATTATTAACAGCACCACGCAGCTGGTTGGTGGGACATGGGTTTTTTAAATTTAAAAAAAAATTCTGAAGAAGTAGACCTGGAGTTCCAAGGCCTACTCTGGAGTTCCAAGGCCTACTCTGGATGACAAAAAAATGGTCCTTTAAAATTTACAGGGCCCATGGCACCAGTCATCATCTAAGCCCTTGGGGACCCTATTTGGTTGAGAAAGTGGCATGTACATGTTGTAAATAAATAGGTTAATAAGGGCCTTTCCTTACTCTCCCTCCCTCCTCCATTTTAATTCCACATGGGAGAGTCAGGAAGGACATGTTCATCCTTAGAAAAGAGCAAGACTCCAGCAGCACCTTAAAGAGTCCAATTGTCATAGCAGCCATTTTCTCCAGGTGAACTGATCTCTATCGGTTGTAATACCAGGAGATATCCAGCCACTACCTGGAGGTTGACAACCCTGTAGAGGGGGGAATATAAGGAGGGTTGTGGGGATATTAGTCAGACAAGTGTACACTTGTTGTTGGTGTCCGGATCTGTTTTAGAAGGCATGCCTAAATTTCTCTCTCTCTTTCTGGATGGAACACCCTTCTGAGAAGGTGCGTGCTATGCCACATATATGCTTTACTTCTTAGAATTAGTATTTTATTCATATGCAGATTTAGCAGACCTGATCACTTAATTGATTAATCAATTACATTCATATGGTAAATCAACTATGATTTCTTTAATTAGGAGGCAGCCTTAGCTATGGCAATAGGAGCTCTTGGCTGAGTAATTTTTTTTGAAAAAATTAAAACCCACTATGCCTATTTTTTTTTCATTTCCCAATAATATTAGATTAACCAAATCACAGAAGAACAGATCTCAAGTTTTCACCCAAGATCATATTACTCCATTAAATTTCTAATTGAAGTCAAAAGGGAGAACAACCCTTTATATATATATATATATATATATATATAAACAGGCTCATCACAAATGCATTTCACTGCTTTCTAGGGAATCTTTCTTGAAATGCCAAAGCAGCTGTCTTAAAATGTGTCATACCTTTTTGCAATAACCCTTGGCCATAAAACCTCTGCTATGCATGTTAAAATGTAATAGCTGGAGTATATCATATTAACACACCAAAAACTATGTTAAAGGAACATTATGGGCATGACCTACACCCCACTGCAAGCCAGGGAATTCATAGTTAGTGCTTCCTCTCCAACCATAACTTTTCCTGCAGTATACATCTGGGTATTGCAGAGGTGAGAATTCAGTGAGTGAGTGAGTTTGATGCCATAAAACAAAGGACAAGCCCTGAGGGCCAATCTTTTACAATCTATTAAGCAATTAATGGATACACAGATATAAAGTATAAGGAGACAGGGACAGTCACACATGGCCATTTTTATTCTCCCATTATGTTTCTGCATCTATGTGTGGTGGGATCAGATTGGTATTCTCATTATTTGGGGTACAGGGTAGCAGATGCACACATATGAACCCATGAACATGTGGCCTCCATCTTCCCAACCAGCATTACTTTGGTCTTTCCAGGATTTAATTTGTGTTTTTTTTTTCACTCTTAGCCACTTGACCACAGCTGCCAGGCAACAATTTAGGACCTCTACCATATCACTTGGAGATGTGGATAAGGATATATATAGCTGTTATCACCTGCATATTGGTAACAGCCAACCCCGAAACTAAAAATGATTTGGTCTAAGTGTGTTAAGTGCCATCAAGTCGCTTCCAACTCATGGCGACCCTATGAATGAAAGTCCTCCAAAATGTCCTATCTTTGACAGCCTTGCTCAGATCTTCCAGATTGAGGGCTGTCAAAGATAGGACATTTTGGAGGACTTTCATTCATAGGGTCGCCACGAGTCGGAAGTGACTTGACGGCGCTTCACACACACACAAAGCCCTTAGACCAAATCATTTTTAGTTTGTTCAATACTGTGCTTACTGGGAGCCTTCCACTAAAAGCATGCATTTATAGTTGGGGGTGGGGATTCACCTCTTGAGTAGTGGACCTCGACTGAACTGAAACTCAGCCTTGTGATCTGCAGGGCACACTGCCCTAGCTGTTACAAACAGACCTGCATAATTAGAAACTGCCCTTTTTAAAATTGGAGCAAAAAACAAGGCGCTAATTTGGAGGCTCCCTAAAAGGAAAAAAGGTCTTAGAAGAGGAAAGAGGTACTTAGCAAATCTGACTAATAGCCTGAAGATTTACAGCAGGCAAAGGTTATGTTTTGCAAGGACTGATATTTTTTATGGAACAGCTTGCCCGTTCTCAATTTAAAAATGGAGCTCGGTTAAAATCATTAAGCACATCTACCTGGAGCTTGCAGCTGGGAGTGATCCACTTTTCAGCACTCTGTGAACTTTTACGGCCAAGTTATAACCCCCCCTGGAAATCCTGTAGGGGTTTATAATGGAAAGAATGACAGACAGACCCTTAACTATTGTAATGCTAGTGGTGGGGCTGTTCCAATACTGTGCAATTATGACAGAGCTCTGGGGCATTGTGAATACTTTTCAAGGTACATAATATTCCTCCAGGGGGAAAAACCCACTTTCATTCCCACCTCAATTTAAAAAAAAAAAAACTTATTGTGGCTTGTCAATTTGCCTTCTCCACTCCCTTTACTGATAGGCATTTAGCTGTCTTTCAGACATTAAAAGGACAAAAAAATCACACACTTCTAGAACAATATTTTGAGTAATAATAGGATAGCAGAACAGCCAGGCACAGCAAAGAATTCCAAAGTCCTGTTGATTTCAACATTGTTAATTTCTTTGAAGACATTGTAATCTGCCTCTCTAAAGCCTGGGGCAGCTCATAATATAAACACACATATTAAAAATAGCATGAAAAATAAAATAAAAAATAAGCTACCCAAGTACCATAGCCACCCAACCTGCTGATCTTTTCCATCATCAGCCATCAGATGCCTTCTGTGAAATGTCTTCCTGAGAACAAAACAGAAAAGGAAGACCCTTCAATATGAGCTACGAAAATATCTTTCGGGTAAACCCAGTTCATTTTAAGAATGAAATCCTTCTTCAGTGGCCTCTTTCCTCTCATAATTCTTATGAATTAGAGATGTCAAAACCTGCTGATATGGATTATATCCTGCTGCTTACCGCTCAAAAGCAGGGGGGCTTTTTTGTTTGTTTGCTTGTAAAGCGGTTTGGATTTTTCTGAGTAGCTTGAGCATGTTCAGCAGGTACAGTACAGCACAGCAAACCGGCAGCATTTCATACATACAAGTTCTCACACAGCCCAATGGGAATCCTAGTATCCCACACACAGAGACCTGTCCTCACAGGACGCCACTCAGCAGCCAGTTGTTTAAACAGTGAGCAAACCTGTCAGTCAGCTTAGAAACACAGTTTTAAAAAGATCACATTAATTGGTTTTCACCTAATTCAGTTATATTGATGTTATTTTTGCATGTCCATATGGAAGTAGTCAGTTGCCCCCATCTAATTTACAGTTCTATCATATGCATGTCTACTTAGAAATAATTTCCACAGTGTTAAATGGGTATGTGTTCATAAGACATGGTGTCAAATAGGTGCATGTTTCTAGGATGCTGGCCTAGCCATTCATCATCCTGGGGGTGAATTAGTCAACCTACTGCATGAAAACAACAGCAACCATGAGGCAGAAGGAAACAATTCTCCAGAAGAGGTGATCCAATGCTCAGTTCATAACTGATCATGCCTGCTGAAAAAGATATGTTGGTTTGTCAAACATGTTTACCATGAAGTCTGTAGTTTGTTGCTCCTGAAGAAGGATTTTATGCCCCAAACACACATGGCTCACCATAATTAATGTTTCCCTGTACCTAGTGAAGGTGTCTCTTCACACCTTCCCTTCCCTGTTTGGTGCTGTTTTCAAGTCCATATTTTCTTCTGCCATATTGAATGGAACATGTAGAAGGAAAGTAGACTGAGTGACTTCAAATGCCCTGCAGACTTCTTGGAATTGTTTTGTAACACCCTGTCTCACAAAGAATGCCACAGAGCTGAGGTATCAACAGGAAAAGAGCAATTAAATTGATAAAAAGGTTGGAGGACCTTCCCTGCAAGGAAAAGCTAAAGCATTGAGAGTATTTTGCTTTAGAAGAAGATCAACGACTAAAGGAAGCTGAGGAAGATCAATGACTGGATCTACCAACATTTTTGTTTCTTTTTAATACAGTCATAGAGTATTTTGAATTTGATCTGATCAGTGGAGCTTGTAGGAAGTGGTGTTTAATTCTGTTTCTTCTGTGTCCCCATCAAACTCTTCTGAATTCTCATCAGATGTAAACATTCAGGGGAAAATATTCCCACACACACATACACAAAGCTAACAGCAGCTTCTGTGCATGCATGGCCATCTTTGGAGATGAAGGAAGATATAGTAGGGGACATACAAAGAGATTTTAGAGATAGTTTAGATATTAAATGCCATGAGGATCAGCATCCTGATGATGAACTGACCAACATGCGGTTCCATCTTGTCTGCCATGCTTGTTAAAATCTACATGAAGCCATTGACAGGGATCATCTGGAACTTTAGGCTGGATTGCCATCAAAAAGTGGATGATGGATGAGAGCTAACAAATTGATACTTAATCTCAGCCAAACAGAGGTGTTGCTGGGAGGAAGGATTGACCCAGGAATTGAAGTTTTTCCTGTTCTTGATGGGTTTGCACTCAGAGCAAGCCCATAGCTTAGGGTGCTGCTAGTCCTGGGGCTCCTGTTGGATAAGCAGGTGGTGGCGGCCAGCTTTGGCTGGTGAGCCAGTGTTGACATTTCCTGGCCAAAAAAGTTTTGGCACTGTGGTGGCTACCCTAGTAATGTCTAGATTAGACTCTTGCAACATGCTGTATGTGGGGCTGCTCTTGAAAAGTGTTTAGAAGCTACAATTGGTGCGGAATGCTGCAGCCAGAATGCTGACTAGAGTGGATCATAGAGACCATATCACTCCAGTCTTGTTCCACCTACACAGACTCCCAAGTTGCCTCCAGGTACAGCTCAAGGTGTTAGCATTGACCTTTAAAGCCCTATACAGCTTGGGGCAAGCATACCTTAAAAACCACCTACTCCCATATGAACATACCCAAACACTCCTGCCATCTTCAGATGCCCTGCTTCGGGTGCCTCCACCATCTGAGGCTAGATGAGTGGCAACCCAAGAACAGGCTTTCTCATTCATGGCACTGAAATGATGGAATTATCTCTCCCTGGAAATTAGTACAGCCCCCCCCCTCCATTAGCAGCTGTGTTCACACTTCACAGTGAATGCATGTACATCCTGCGTATATGTGCATATAGCTGTTTGTAAGAAAGAACCAAAGATGGGATACACATTGTGGATCATGAGGCTTCAATTATGAAAATAATGTATGTGGAAATTGAGATTCATTCTGCTCAAATTTCAGGTTTGATAAATCCGAACCCGAGAAATACCAAACCTGAAACCCAGATTTGAAAGAAACCTGCACTGCCCCTCCCCCCGGCAAGTAATTGAAAGGCTGGCCTCACAATGAGTTCCTCAGTTTCACATTGCTGCCCCAGTCAGATTCAGTGGAAAAAATAGTGGCGGGTTGATAGTGGCCCTGAATAATGTCAAATAAATTTGACATTATTTGGGGTCCGCTTTTCGGCTCCCATTTTTGCCACCATTTTTTTTGCCAGTAACGCCCCCCCCAACACACACACACACACACACACACACACACACATATATATATATATATACCAAAAATGTATTTTTCAGTTTCTTTTAAAAAAAATCAGCATATTGATATGTGTGGGTTAAGTGCCGTCAAGTCGCTTCCGACTCATGGCGACCTTATGAATGAAAGTCCTCCAAAATGTCCTGTCTTTGACAGCCTGTATGCATGTACATCCTGCATACATGTGCATATGTGCATACATGTGCATATGTGCATATAGCATATATATTGATATGTACACCCCTATTTAAAAGCCATCACTGGCAGAAGGATAGTCCCTCCCTTCCCGCTGGTAAGGTAAGGTAAAGGGAGGGAGGGAGGCTGGTTTAAAGTGTGGGTGGGGGGGCACATGTGAGCACATGCACCTCGGAACATTGTGCAAACATCTGATTAAAACATTTCGGGGGGATGCCTATTGAGTATTTTCAGTTGTTTAATGCTATCAAAAATAAGCATTTCCAGATTGAGCATAATAGAGTTTTCCCAACTCTTGCTGTGGGTTCAGCAAAATTATTTAATAGGGAGGGAGGGGCATCAATCCTTATTACAGGTGTCACATGGAGACCAACTATACAAGCTCTTCATTTCTGTTGTGAGAATTTCAGTTTCAGGGCTGATTTTTTGATGCAGCTCTCTGGACTTCTTTGTAAGATACCAGGTTGATGCTGCAGCTCCCAAATGGCTAAACAACATCCCTCCCTCACCAACTCATGCAGATGTTTTTGAGTCCTGTGATTTACTTTTATTTTTTTAATTCTTTCCCAATTATATTATGACAAACGGTCATTTGAATCACAGCTGGAGTCAAATATTTTTCCCCCAACAATATAAAGGATCTGTGCTTTAATTGCAGGTCAAAGAGATTCTAATGACACTTGAAGGTTTGAGTTCAAAAGTCAAATAACTTTAGATGGCCATCTGGACTCCAGAAAAGCAAGAATAAAGATTAAGACATCCATCACTTAAACGGGTTCTTATGCTTCCTCTCAATTACAGTATGCTGCTTTTTTTTAACAAAAGAACTGCTATCACAGTGTCTATATATTACTTTTTTTTTCATTTCCACCCACTTATATTACCTATAATCAGTGCATATTAGGGCTACATTCAAGGACAATTCTAACATTTTAGGATTATTTCAAAAGCTTGAGGAAAACCTTACGTCAAATTTCTCCACAGAAAGAAATTATGTGAGTTTAATTTTGATTGACTTGCATATATTAAGTTGATTGATTCAGACAAATTTGACAAGAATTTTAAATGAAACAACTTTTTACAGGAAGAAATCATTTTCATCAAAATCCTTTTATTCTTTGTGTAGAGAAAAAAAATTAAAATAGCTCCTTCAAAATTTGTCTGCACCAGGTTTGATTCAGCAATTCTTTATTCATCCTATGGCAGTTGGCTTGACAATATTTGAAAATATAAAATGTAGAACCATTTACATGTGAGAACCCTTGATACTGACTCTCCTGATATGACCCCCCTCGCCCCCTTCTGTCCGCCACAGGGCATACTGCAGGTGCCTGGTCCACGAAAAACCTGTTTGTCATCTACTAGGGCAAAGCTCTTCTCAGTAGCTGCCCCTGCCCTCTGGAACCAGCTCTCCAAGGAGATTCATGCCCTGCGGGATCTATTAACTTTCCATAGGGCATGCAAAGCTTCCTTGTTTTGTGAAGCATTTAATTAACTCACAGAGCAATCCTAAAGTGGGGTACTTATGGCGGGCTCAGAGATGGCACAGCTGCACTGCCTCCTGAGTGACTTGGTGGCCCACCGCAGAAGGGGAAAATATATTTTTCCCTGAAACCCCATGTAACTGCCCCATTGAGCTACAAGGGGCTTCACCATGGTTAGGTGAAGTTTGCACCTGCAAAAGGTGGCGTTTCTGGGGCAATGGGCGTAGGGAGCTGACTAAAGTCAGTCCCACCCCCAGGAATGCCTACTTTGGCACTGGCATGAGCCCCTGTGCCGGATAAATGCTGCTGCTTGGGCACCTGAGCATGGCGCTCCTGCACCAGTCCCCGGCGCTGAGATAAGTGGTCCACTGCGGGTGTAGATGCCCATTTTCATGCCATAAGTAGCTGAGGTTATGTCCCCTCCAGAAGCCTTTTGCCTCCCCCTTCTGGATTGATCTGCAAGAGAATGGGAGAGCTGGCTAGCTGTCCAGATTTGTTCCAGAGCTGATGACTGGTTGAATTTTAATTAGAATCTGTTTTATTATACTTATTTGTATTTATCAGTTTAATATCTATTTTAAGTTTTGATGCTGTGTTGTGTGTGTGTTGAGAACCACCCCAAGTCCTCCATTAAGAAGAAGGTGTGGGTTATAAATTGAATGAACAAATGAATGATTAGAATGAAAGATCAATTGCAGCATTTCTGTCTTAAACACCAAGGATAATGCAAGTGCTGTCACAAACCTACTGAAATATTATTTATTTACTTATTTATTTATGGCATTTGTATGACACTTTTATCCAAGCAGGACCCCAACGTGGCTCCCGGGGGGGGGGGGACCCAAATACAATTCACTTCAACAAATAATACAATAAAAAAGGAAAGAAAACACACATATTCTGGTCTGGTCCTAATGGATGCTGCTGCCTAACACAAGTCCTACACTGAGAATCCCAGGGCCAAGAGCCCCTTGGCTCTTGCCTTTTGGCTAGGGCCTCTGGCCCCACACAATCTTTCAATATTTGCAGTTACTTGGAACAGTACTTTATTTAAGAACAGACAAGAAGCCAGAGATGGTTCAAGATATGTATAGGGCCTTTAGTGTCACTCTAACCTATTTTTGGTGCAAAACCAGAAGTGACATAATTGCATTGGGGCAACACTCTAGAATTCATCCCAAAACCACAGATTTGGGGTTGAATCCTAGAGTGTCATCCCAATGCAATGATGTCACTTCCAGTTTTGTGCTGAAAATAGGGGTGTGCAGAACAGAGCTCCCAAGCTGAAAATATATATGAAAATCGCTGCTTAGGTTCATTTCTTTGGGTTCTAGGAATGGTATTAGGAATTTGGGTTTCTTAGTGAAACAGAACTACCCTTCCCAAAAATCTGTGTTGTTTTTTTGAAGTGTGGGTGCTTACCAAGCCAGCAGGACCATGTACATGTGCTCAATGTGTTGTTCTTTGATCCTGCTTATTTTCCTGGGCAACAGCATCCTTCCTTCCAGTTGGAACCTGCCCAGGGTCTAGCACTCCCAGTCAATCACTTTTGCAGACAAATTGCAGAGAAGGAAAGCAGTGCACCTGTGCAGAAATGAGCTACTTTTGGGGACTCAGTAAAATGGAGCCACTTTGCTGTATGTGGCTGAGATTCAGGGGGTCTGGAGAGGAGAGGGAGGACTGCATCTCAAGTCATTTTGGTGGCATTATGTTCCATGATTGCTGCACGGGAGACCTTTGAATTGGCTTTTAATTGAAAAGAATGCTGTCTGCAGTGTTCATGTGCAGATAATGTTCCCCAAAACCCAGAACACGAAAACATGGCATTGATTTTTAACTCAAACAAGTAACACCCCACCTAAAATGAGGTAACCCTAGGAAAGATTCCTCTCCTCTCTCCCCAAAGCCCAGATCCAAAATTGTAACAATTTTTTTGTGCTTATTGGTGCAACACCAAATAAATTGTCCCCATGCTCCAAATGCTCCTGCCGGGTTGTCAGCCTAGTACAGCTATTATCTAGCAAAATCATCTATATCATAGCAGTTTTGGCAGCGTTTTATCAATCTGCATGCACACATCAAGGGGGAGAAGACACAAATTAATCAATATTTTTTTCATTCATTTCTTTCAAACAATTATATCCAGACTTTCCATGCCATGGGGATCCATAGCAGCTAAGAGCAGCATAAAGCAAGCAATTAATAAGAATAAAGCAATAATCAATCAATATAGTCACACATAACTTAACAGCAAAGCACCAGGGAAGAAGAAGAGTTGGTTTTTATATGCCAGCTTTCTCTACCACCTAAAGAAGTATCAAACCGGCTTACAATCACTTACCCCTCCCCACAACAAACACCCTGTGAAGTAGATGGGGCTGAGAGAGTGTGACTCACCCAAGTTCACTCAGCTGGCTTCGTGTGTAGGAGTGGGAAACCAACCCAATTCACCAGATTAGAGTCCACTGTTCATGTGGAGGAGTGGGAAATCAAACCCAGTTCTCCTGATCAGACTCCAACGCTCTAAACCACCTCTCTTAACCACTACACCAAGCTGGCTCTCAGTAGAGTATGCAACAGAAGCATCTCAGGTAGCAGTTAATCATTTCTAAAGATCTCTGAAAGCATTCTGCCTTGCAGCTGAATTACAAAGGTTACAGGTAAATTTCCCTCAGAGGAAATTTCACAGTTTTGATGCCACCTCCTAGCAGGCCCTGTCTCTCATATAGACATACCACACATCAGATTCTTAGCAGAGCCTCCTAAAGTGATCTGGGGGAAGATATCTGGGGGAAGTTCATCCTTCAGAACTCCTTGAGCAACAATACTGAGAGCTTGAAAGATCAAAATGAGATTTCAGGCATCTGGAAAACTAGCAAATCTGGGGAATGGGGATTGGAGCACCTTTCAACACTCAGGCATATCCAAGAGGGCTGCCGCAAGCATATGTAAGGGAACTATTTAGGGGGACAATTTTCCACAGTGACATGTTCCACAATTTAGTACCTGAACATGTTAACTGGAGATTTTAACTGTTAACTGGACATGCTAATAGTGACAGGGGAGATTTTCTTGTAGTAAAAAGCACACTGATGTAACCACCAGAACCCCTTGATTGTGGGGTTATTACCTCTGAGCATTGACCAAGGCTTTTGTCTCAGCCTTTAACAGGAAGTGTTGGGAGGTTACTTTTTCTCATCCAGCTAATGTGATTAATTTAGGTGAAGTTTCTAGCATCACATTGACTCGGAGTTAGTGCACATCTGGAAGAATGGAGTCCTGAGCAACCAAACTAGGTTTGAAGATAACGCTCCATGGAAATGCTTCCCTTCAGTATCCATTAAGACTAAAGGAAAAGTAAATGATGGCTTTTCCAGATTTGGTCTAGCTCCTACAGAGCTTCTGAGAGAATCCCCTGCCATCTTCAAAACTCAAACTGCTCCATTTTGGCACCTTTCGGAGCAAGCCATGGTCTCAGATATCAATGTGAAAAGTTCATGTGTCCCTTGTTTCCACATTCCAGAAGATACAGGTAAACATGTCCTTTTTTCCCCTCCATGAATCTGAGGAGCACTTAACACATTATTAACATATGAGTTTTGAATTTGAATAGAATGAAACCTATTGAAATTTACATAATACAAAGGAGAGTGGGATGAATATATAACAAAATTAGTGGAGGCTTCTGTTTTCCTTGGTAATTATTTCATATAACAGCACTATCCATGTTAAAAGATTTGTTAAATCTATTTGGCTCTTATTTAATGTAGTTTATTCCTTTAATAACCAGTCCCCATAATTGCGGGATTCAGCAAGATCGCGTTTGGACAGCTCCCATGAGTCATCAGGCCCCTTCATTTTAATGCAAAGTAGAGTTTATATACAATATATTTGAGAAGCAAAATGTCAATCTGGTTGCTGGTTGCTGGCTGGCTGTAAAGGATTTTATATGGACTTAATGATATAATGCAAAGATTTTTTTTTTTTTTTTGGAAGCTGAGCCCTAAAATCAGAGTAATTGAAATTAGTTTGCATTTTTGTTTTTATTATTTCAAATACCAATGTGACTGAGTTATAAAGAAATTGCCTGACATTATGATACAGTACAGCTATGGTCTTTGTTAGGAGAACATATGCATAAATGTGTAGTATAAATGGGGGGTATTTTATTGTCACAATGGGAGTAACTGATGCTAACAAGCCAAACATAAAGCTGTTTACTCCTAAAACCCACTGAGCTTAATGAAAGTTAGTTTTCACGCTTATGTTTATGGAACATTTTTTTTTAAAAAAAAAATACCGTTTACAAAGAGAACATAATGAGTTGGATCCTGACTAGAATTTCCACGGACACAAGAGCTTCCAGGATTTGCAGAGGGGACTAGGGGCTCACACAGGAAGGGTAATTCAGAAAAATTAGGCTCTGTGAGCCAAAGTATGGTACCCACTGAAATGTTAGTCAAGATCTAATCCACTGTCTTCACCTCTTTCTTCCCCTCCCAACTTCTTTTTGACAAAGTGGGGGAGTGGGGAACTGGAGAGGAACCCAAGGAAACCAAGCTTTCTTAGGACAGTGATAAGGTACAGCTCACACTTCACCCAATGAATCTAACTCATTGCACTTGAGATCTCCAAAAAACAGGACCAAATATTTTGAAACCCTCTTATATCTCCTTTGTAATCTCTTTGTTTTTCACTTTGCTCTTTCAGATACAGCCAAGAAGTTTTAGTGTGACTACTTCACTGTTAAAAAGACTACTAAACTACCACCATTCTTTGCTTCTGAATGGATTTGATATCTCTCAGTACTGGAGATTGCAGATCTTCTGCCCAAATATGTGGAGCACAATCCCAGAAAGTAAGGTATGTGCACTCTAAACCAGAGATGAAAAGGTTTTTTAAAATCTTTTCCCTTACTAGAGTGGAGGGACATTGGGAGGAGGGGTGATGCTAGTGCAGCCACCGTATCTGAAAGTGGCTGATGTGCACCCAGCCTGTGTCTGGTATCATAGTCATGATTGAGATGCAGTTTTCTCCTCAATTCCCACATGGATGGTACAAAATTTTCCTGATCTGGAATAGTATAGTTGGGGGGATTTTGGACTGATGTGGAAATCATGAATGTCCACATTGATTTCCTCAGTGGCCCAGATAGTGCAGCCCTGAGACCATAGTGCTCCCTGAGAAAGTGGCATGAATGGAAGGCTGAAGCCCTTTCTCCATGCATGCCACAGTCACAATCTGATTTCTGTTATGTTATATTGTTATGCTTCTGTACCAGTCTAGCGTTTTCTCAGAGTATTATGACCTAATTCTGCTCTCTGCCAAAGCACCATAGAGTGGAACTAGATGTGACCAATTAACCCTACATAAGAGTGGACTGTTTTCAGGACTAGAAATTATAGCAGGCATGGGGATGTCTGCTTTGCCTTATTATGTCTAGTGAAACTCTGTCAGCATAGTGAATTTACTGCCTCTGCCTGCAGTGGGTAATGAAGTGGAGCTGGATATAGGCTTACCATTTGCTTGCCCATGGTGGGCAAACTCCCACCTCCACCCTCTATCACCTTTGCTTGATTAATAGAGTAGTGGGAGAAAATGGGAGGACAACATTGCGGATGCTGTGATGTCACTTCCTAGAAATTATGTCACAGTATCTGAGACACTCTAGGAATTTCCCTGATCTCTATGAACCTATATTGTTGCAGCATCTGTGACATCACTTCTGGGTGATCAGAGAGATATAGAGCTAGGTGTCACCGCCATATTGATGGCATCCAATTCCAAGACTATGAATTATTTTTCTCAAAGGATTTACATAGAGGTTGAATAGCATGAGGGATAAGACTGCACCCTGTGGAACACCTGTGTACAAACTGGCATCCAGTCTGAAATTGGCTTGAGAGGGCTGAGAGGGCCAGGCCCAAATAGAAATCTTGGACAGGAGGATACACTGCCACTGCAACCACTGAGGACAAGTTTGGGCCAGAGAGAGCTAGTAGAAACCATAGGTAGGTGCTGGCCCAGGGATTCCCAACAAGACCAGTGATGTCATCAGCCAATGACAACTTGATAGCCACTCTGCCAACCAGAAGCAGGCCACAACACTCCCCACAGCCCCTGGAGAGCCAAGCAATGGTTAAGCAGCCCAGATGTTAATCTAGTCAACTTGGTAGCAGCAGCTGGGACAAGGAACTTGCGTCAGGTATGGGTCAGGGTGGGCTGAGGGCAGGGCTGGAGGTAGGCTATCAGTCCTAGCCTCAGTGCCTTGGGTAGCCAAGGGTGTTAGTGGGGGTTGAGTGACTGTGCAGGGAAGCTGGCCAGTGGAGGAGAGTGAGGGGCCTCCACACCTCTGGCCCAGGATAGGCCAGGACTGAGACTAGAGGGGCAGGCCAAAAGCCCTTTCAAAAGGGAGGCCAGGGAGGGAAGGCAAGGACAGTGCTTCTTGCACAGAGGACAGCAACAGTCCTTGAAAGGAAGAGAATAGGGTGATGTAACCCCTTCTCTCTCTTCTTCTGAAGGCACCTGCCCATACACGAGCCAGATCAGCTGACAGTGGGTAGGGGGGAAGCAAGGGAGGAGCTTCGAACTCACGAGACAAGTCCTACACCAATGACAATTGGCCTCCAATGGCAACCCTTTGAATCCAGTCCCTAAGGAATTATTTAAACCAACCCAAAGAACATCCCCTTATACCCATTTCTGCCTCCAAATGTTTCAAACAACATAGCATGGTCTACTGTATCAAAGGCAGCAGATGAATCCAGCAGGATCGACAAAGAGGCATGTCCTTGGTCTACGTTCAGAAAGAGATCTAAAGCGTCAGTGGAACCACACCCATTAGCACCCCCCCCCCAAAAGGCTTGCATTGGCAAAAACTGATGCACAGGATCCAGTTGGGGGGGATCTCTATCACAAATGAAATAACACAAAAATGATGATATAAAGCTAATGTGGCTCAGGATACTTTTTTTAACCCACTTTGCTACATACTGGCCTCAGCACTATTCTCCATCAACAACTTTTGCATTTAATTGACACGTTGTGTGAAAAGGGGCTCTCTGTTATCTGTTTTGAAGTTGACACCTTTCAAATTCTGTGAACGTCCCTTTCTCTCTGCATCATGATTAAACTTGGCAACATTAGCTTGCTGTCAGTAAATGTTACTTAATATCAGTTATACCATCCATGCTACACAACAGGGAGGAAAAATCCCTACAAGAATCACTGATTTCCCCCACACACACACACACACACAAAAGAAATG
Organism: Euleptes europaea; assembly: GCF_029931775.1. Lineage (NCBI taxonomy): Eukaryota > Metazoa > Chordata > Lepidosauria > Squamata > Sphaerodactylidae > Euleptes > Euleptes europaea. The sequence continues at coordinate 29,360,833 of NC_079317.1, forward strand.
CAAGAACGACCTAAAAATGTATTTACTGTTCTAATTAAACAGAATGAATAAGGGGGGGGGAAGCTTCATTTGGACTGAATGATAAGCAAGACATGAACATATATACAAACACACACCTTTGCCACTGGCAATTTGTGGCATAATAATAATTTGTGATGATGATAATACTGTTTAACTTTTTCAGAATTCCAACATCAATTCCTATTTACCAGTAATCAGATCCTCTAACCTTCAGCAGCTGCAAAAATTAAAATCAATAAAAAGGAAACACTCTTTTTAAGATCCATAATTACTCACAGATGTGAGAATTTAAATAGACATATATGTATGTGGGGTGGGGGGAGGACTAGCATTAGGTGCAATTCAGAATAATGCATACTGTGTTTCATGAGCACCAGGGGGTCTGTCTGCGAGAAATGCTCCTATAATTAACAGAGGATTTCTTATGCTTCTGCATGTTAGTGGAAGAACAGATCAGATCTTCCTTGTTGCCGAATTTGTGCAATCAACCTATGTACACAAACGCTCAATTTATGGCAAATTGGTGCACTAAAATGTTATTTGGGTAATTCTCAGCTCATTTTGTTCTTTAATACCTTTGTATTCATCATATTTATTATAGTCATTTCCTCTGTTTGGATTCTTTTCTTTTTCTTTTTATTATTACTTCCCACTGATTTCAATGGGAAACACATTTCTGCCAGTAACTCCCTCCCCCTCCTGACTAATTGGGATGGCATTCTCAAGGCAATATTCCCCTCTCCTCAGGAATCCTCCCAGCCAAATTTCAGGTAGACTGGAAATAACATCTCCGTTCTAGGGGAATTAAAATTCTTGCTTGCAGAACAGGCCATCATCAATCATGACAAACTTAATCCTGAAAAAACAGAGATGCAACTGGTGTGTGGGGGAGAGAGTTTTGACCCAAGATGTGGGAAGTTTCCTGTTCTGGATGGAGCTTGCATTTCCCCCTAAAGCAGCAGATTTGTCACTTGGGGGTGCTGCTGGAGCCGGGTCTCCTGTTAGATAAATAGTTGGTGGCCAGGGGCCCTTTTCAGCAGCTTTGACTGGTGAACTAGCTGCAACCCTTTTTGGGCAGAAACAGATCTTGCATGAAGGTAAAGTATCAGAACAAGCAGCAGAACAGTAAATAAACAGAAGAAGCCACTTGTACATGCATGTAATAGAATCAAGAAACCCCCACCCCCATGCCATGATTGGTGGAAAGTGAAAATGTTGGGCACAGAAACACATGTACAGATTAATCTCTTAGGTGGAAAAATCTTCTAACTTTTCTGGATGGAAAGCATGCCCATTAATTCTATTGTCTTCTGAGTGACTCTCTTCCTTTGCTGATACTTCTCTTGCTCTCACTGCATACAACTATAAAGAATAGAGAAAGGCAGCAGAAGAGTTGCCATTTTCAAAGATTTCTGTCTCTTTTTAGCCCTCAGATTAGTTATATTCCTTTCTTTAGATTGGCTATCCATCAACCACTTCACACTTTAAAAAGGGGAAATGAAATTTAATTTTCCCTTGACACTATAAAGAGAAAAGTTGCCACATCTCTCACACAATTGACCGATCTATTTGACAGCAGATAATGCAGTATCCGCTTCTCAGAAAGTATCTTTAACTGTTTTATCCAGGGAGTGATATATTCATTTCATGCAACATTATTTTGTGGACATGGTAACACAATGTGGGCTAGGAAGTCTAGTTGATCCAGACAAAATGGGAGATTAGTTATGTTAAAGACACTGATGGATACAATTGATTCAGTTTGTATTGTGATTAGTTATTTTTCTAATGTTTTGGTGGTAATACTTTTCAAAGCAGCAGCAGCAAATCTTTGCTGGAAAGACTGAACAGGCGATATCTGCCCATGCAAGTTAAGGAATAAAGCATTCGGCATCAAATATAGAATTTGTTTTTTTTCTTCTTAAAGTCTGTCCTACCATCTGACATAGGGTACAACAAAGCCATTTCTTTCATGAGTCAATTGTCATCCGAGGCTGATTGGGCTAAGAGACCTCACTATGTATTCTTATATGTAGATCCATAGATCGAGACAGCTTGCCAGAGATCCAGGCCTCTTCAAGACCACATAAGGTATATTTTATGAAATTATGTAAATGTTACTTTAAAAATATTTACATTACAATGAGTGAATCTTTTGAAAATGCAAATGCTGGTGTTTTATATGGCTTTTATGATGTGCTTTCTTGTAGCTTTGAATTGATATTACAATGTTCTTTGGATGATGCAGTTAATTATTTACTACTGCTTAACACAGTAGTACCCAGAGGACTGTGAAATAAACTTGAATAATGGATCCAAAAGCTTCAGGAACATTTCACTAACAGATTATTCTAATAGCTCTTACTCTACCTTTCTTAGCTCAGTTACCTAGCTGTAAATCTAGTCTACCAGCATTGATTCAGTAGCATTTCTGGTTTGCGTGGAATTATCCAAAACACAGATAAAACATTGTTAACTATGATGTGCTTTAGAAGAGATTGATATCACTTGTGTTTTATAAATCTATAGTGCTTCCTTTTTTGCTCATTCTTTTTCAAATGTTAAATTTTATTCCAGTAGCATGGTGTCAATTCAACCTAAGAACAGTCTGTACTGAACAGGGCCAAATCTGTACTTAACAGGGCCAAACCTGGCTCAAAACCAATGAAGGGAATGTTTTAACTCTTTTTGAAGGAGCTTAATATATAGGGTTGTAAGGGAAGGCATCGTAGTAGTAGAAGAAGAAGAGTTGGCTTTTATACCCTGCTTTTCTCTACCTTTAAGGGGTCTCAAAACTGCTTACAATCGCCTTCCCTTCCTCTCCCCACAACAGATACCTTGTGCGGTAGGTGGGCTTAGAGAGTCCTGACAGAATTGTGACTGGCTCAAGGTCACCCAGCAGTCTTCATGTGTGGGAGTGTGAAAACCAACCCGGTTCACCAGATTAGTGTCTGCCACTTATGTGGAGGAGTGGGGAATCAAACCCAGTTCTCCAGACTAGAGTCCGCTACTCTTAACCACTACACCATGCTGGCTGATATAGATTGATCTCATTAGATCTTGGAAGCTAAGAAGGGTCAGTACTTGGAAGGGAGACTGCTAAAGCAGACTCTGCAGGGGAGGGCAGTGGCAACCCATAGCTGCAACTTGATGGCTCTTTTCATACACAAAACATATAGGGTTACCAACATCAAGGTGCAGCCTTGATTTCTCCCAGAATTGCAGCTGATCTCCAGATTATGGAAATCAGTTCCCCTGGAAGAAATGACTGCTTCAGAAGGTGGACTCCATGGCATTACATCCTTTCTGAGCTCCCTCCTTAAACTCTGCCCTTCCCAGGCACTGCCTCCAGGAATTTCCCAAGACAGATGTGGCAGCCCTGTAATAGGCCATACTCAATCAGCAAATTTGTAGTATACTTTTGTACAAATCACATTACAGTACAGCATTCTAATATTTTTTTGCTGTTGCTACTATTGAGAACGCTGTCTGGCTCAATATTCCACCATAATGGTCGCTGCAACTGAAAAGAATGCCAAAAAATTCTTTTCAGCATGGTGTAGTGGTTAAGAGCGGTGGTTTGGAGCAGTGGACTCTGATCTGGAGAAGCAGGTTTGATTTTCCACTCCTCTGCATATGCGGCTGATGCTAATCTGCTGAACTGGATTTGTTTCCCCACTCCTACACATGAAGCCAGCTGGGTGACCTTGGGCTAGTCACACTCTCTCAGCCCCACCTACCTCACAGGGTGTCTGTTGTGGGCAGGGGAAAGGAAGGCAATTGTAAGCCGGTTTGATACTTCCTTAAGTGTTGGCATATAAAACCAACTTTTCTTGTTCTTCTTCAAATTAAGGATAACAACAATAATCAGACTCACATCAACCATATTGGCTATGCTTTAGCCATGTCATTTGGTCACTTCTAGTTGTTCTCTCCTCCCAAACCATTGCCACTAAACTGGAACAGCAGTCCTGGGCCCTGTGAGTTCTTGAGCCCTCATGTTACAGCAGAGTAGGCAGTGCCGGATCTTGGGGGAGGGGTCTGGTGGCGGCACTTGCCACGGGCACAATGAGAGGGAGGGCACCAGTGTGGGCATGGGGAGCAAGGGTATAGGGAGAAGAAGTGCCGCCAAGCTGCAGCACAGGTGCAGCTGCCCGCCCGCAGCCCAGCGGGTGTCCATGCCGCCAGCCCTCAGCTCATACCAGCTGCTGCTCTTCCTCTCTTTCTTTCTACAAGAACAGCAATCACATGTCCTGCCCGGTGCGTTTCTCTCCACCCCTGGGGCCACCAGCTCCAGGCTGCAGTGTGCACGTGCATGCACATGTGCATGGCTCAAAGCCTCCCTTCCTCCCCCCGCCTCGGGCACTCCTTTCCCCAGTTCTGTGCCTGTAAGTAGGTAAGTGTGCTGGGGGAAAAAATGCAAGTTCAGATTTTGCTACTGTTGGATGGTAATTACATTCTCTTCTCTACTTCAACACATCTCTGGTCATTAATATCTTATGTAGACAGTTTTAAAAATAACTGCTACGAAATGGAAATGTCAGGGCTGCAAGGGTAAGAGGGCATAGCAAAAAGGTTAAATTACTAAGGCCATAGGCAGCAACAACTGACCTCAAGCAGATAAGTAGGGATGTTATGCTTGAATATTCAGTCATTGTAGATCTTGTGCAGTTGATCCTTTTTCTTTCTGTGTTGCATGAACCCAGGTATGAACCTATACATCTTCAGTTCTTTGGGGTGCTTTGATGTTTGAAAATCCCGCTTCATCCTTTTCGTAGGTCAAATAAAAAATCTAAATTTGGATGGTTGTTAGTACAGCTAGATTCAAGTCCGGTAGGACCTTAAAGACCAACAGGTTTTTGGAGTATGAGCTTTTGAGAGTCAAAGCTCCCTTCGTCAGATGTTAGTTTTCATTTCACATTTGTTTTTTGTTTTTACATTTCAGTTGTTCACCTTCTGTTTTATAATTTCAGTTGTTTTAGTATCCTGGCTTAAGACAGTTGTTTTTCTTAATTAATTAAAATATGTGTAGTGTTGAAAAAATCATTTCTACTCCCCAGATTGTAAATGGGCTGTTATTTTGGATCCTTGAGGGGGAAAACAGCATGGTATAGCCTAATCTCATCAGATCTCAAAAGGTAAGCAGGTTTGATGTTTGAAAGGGAGACCACCAAGGAAGACTGCAGAGGAAGGCAATCACAAAGTACCTCTGCTTCTCACTTGCCTTGAAAGCCCCTTTCTGAGGTCGCCATAAGTCAGCTGTGACTTGAAAGCACTTTACACACAGAGAAAAGAATCCTTCCTCTCCTTTATATTATCTGAACTTATTAATTTTATTCCTCTCCTTCCTCTCCTCTATATCCTCTCAAACTATTTTATTTTAAAAATGTAGATACTGCCCTTTCAATATCTCAGGGTTGCATGCATGGTAATTAAGAACAGATAAATACCAAACTTTTTTACAATATATAAGGATAAAGCATTCCTCTTGGGAAAAAAAACCCAGAATAATACCAGCCTACAATTGTAAAGACCATAATGTCCTATAAAGATCCAGGCATTCCCTCAGAACATGAGTCCACCAAATTCCCTTTCACAAAGCATGGGTTTGCAGGACTTTCACAAGGCTTGGATGGATGGTACCTTTCTTATATTTCAGGAAGGCTAGTCCATAATATGGGGTGCCAACAGAAAACACTATTGAACAGGGAGCTAACCATCATGGCTGAACAAGGGCAGGGGAGACCTGGGTTTAACTCTTGGTGATGAATCTCACTGGAAGATCTTTGGCCAGTTGTTCTTGCTCAGCTCAATCACCGCAGAGCAAGATGATATGGAAGAGGGAGAACTATGTATTTTGTTCTGAGCTCCTGGGGAAAAGTAGCTATGCCGTTTGATCTTGAAAACAGACCACTATGCTGAGAAACGGACTTTGCCAAACAGCATCCAGAGTTAGTGGTGAACCAAGGCTTTTCTAATCAGATTCTCTATTCCTGGTCTGTTCTATTTGTACTTGGGTAGCTAATTATAGTGAGCATCCTAAATCATATTTAAAAATTGCCTTTTTCTCAAACATTTGTAATTAAGCCATAAACTTTCTGTGCACCCACACACAGATACTGTTTTGCCCCATCTTACTCCTCATCTCTTATCACTTTTTAAAAAAGCACATTTCTACACTGTTTTTTCTCGTAGTAGCCCCTCTTCTCATCTCTCCCAAAATGTTGATCCTACTGGGATGGGGTAACATTACTGTCTCTGTTCCCACTGCACATTTTGCTTCCGTGCCTGACTCTCAGAGTGTAACAAGTTGCTGTATGATAACTGTATCACATTTAGGTGTTATGGCACACTTTCCTGGGAACTATGGTTCAATCCTGTACATATTGAGCATGAGCCAGCAGTTCTGTTTTATATCTTTGACTGTTCAGAACGTCTGTGGCTCTATCAATCCAGAGAGCGCTATCTGTCCATCTTTGAGAAGAGAATGAACATAAGAGAACCATAGTCCTTACAGCAGGGCTGCACAAATTGTGACCTTGTGAGCCAAATGCCTCCTTCCAAAATAGTATTGTGGCTTACCGGCTGTTTGACAACACACTTGTTCTATCAGTTCCAGAGAGGCAACAAAGCCAGAAAGTTCATGGAGTCCTTGATACTCTGCCATACACGATGACATTTGACTTGTTGGATCACAGATTGTGCAGGTGTGTCCTAATATATATGTAAATTACAAGCTGGGGGAGGTTGGCATTTAGGTTCTAAAAAAGTTTAAAGGCATCTGTTTCCCTTGCATTTCTTTATGCTCCTTTAGTTAAAGAGAATTTAAAACATTGGGGGGAATTTGTGGTTTGCTTTGAGAAGGTAATGGAATACTGCACTTTTGTACTTTGAAATCAATCAATTACTTGTAAAAATAATTAACTGTAAAGAATGCAATTAACTGTAAAGAGTAATTAGCTGTAAAGAAAACCTCTCCTTCCATGGAGGTTTTTAAGAAGAGGTTAGATGGCCATCTGTCAGCAATGCTGATTCTGTGACCTTAGGCAAATGATGAGAGGGAGGTGTGGGGGGGAGGTAGTTGTGAATTTCCTGCATTGTGCAGGGGGTTGGACTTGATGACCCTGGTGGTCCCTTCCAACTCTATGATCCTATGCTGTGGTGAACCTTTGCTGAATTTGTTGTTGTTCTATGTAGGAATGTTTACATTCCCCTTATTTGAAATCAGCCTCCTCATGAACATGTTTTGGTCCACAAAGTAAGTTTTAGCTGAGTCTCTGTCAGCCCTCAGCATTTTGTTCAGAGCTCACCTCAGAAGACACTGTATATATATTTAAAACCAAACCACTCAGCTTTTGAAGACCTGAAAAAAGGGAAATAAAAAGCAAGGCAGTATCTGACATTGTATGAACAGAGAACCAATGATCTCACTAATGAGCTTTTAAACCTTCTTTGGAGATAACAAAATGTCATAACAACAATGGATGAACAGTTTAAGGATATGAAACATGGTCAAAAAGCTTTAGCCTTGGAAGATAAAAAGGGCAGTTACACAAGTTGCCGGAGATAATTTCTCTGCATGCGATAATGGCATCTCTCCTTTTAATGCCTCAGCCTTGAGACACACACACTGATAAGGTTCAGAACAGAATATTTCCCAGGTTTAAGGCCTTCTCTCCCTTTCACTCACTCCCCCCCCCAGTCACTTCAAAGGAGATCATCTTATCTACTCTTCAAGAGGGAGACAAACACTGGTCCTCTCAACTGTCATCATCATTTTTTGTTTCTGTCAGAGAAAAAGAATATAGGCTCACATGCACCTCTCTGGAATGCAAGGCCTATAATCTACTGGTCAGTTTGGACTATTTTCATCTGAAATCAGGTTACTGTGTGTTCTTCTGATGTCTGGATAATGTGTGGCAAGAAAGGATCAAAACTCTGGCTGAAGCCATTTTTTACTGAGGTGTAACTAACCCAAAAGTAACCTGGGCCCTGGCTGATTAGAACCCATCAACCTTCTCCTTCATCTTTTAACAGTGTTAAGCCGGGACCAAAGACATGTGATGTTACAGTTCACAAAGGCTTGAACTCTCTTACACTTTACAAGGCACATCTGGAAGCCTCCACAATTTATTTCGATTAGCATCTCAAGCATAAATTGGAATTGTCTTCTAGGGGAGGAAGTGGTCAAAGTTTTCTCTCTCTGAGGTGGGATTAGATTCAAATGATAATAAAAGCTGCCAAAATAATCTGGATGCTTTGGCCACAAGGGGTAATGCCCTTCCTGGGTGACTGATTTTCTACTGGGTGCCTGTCATAAATTATGAAGCATAATCCACAGAGCAATCAGAACAAAGAGACACCTGCCACGCTGGTGCTGATAAAGGAAGTCGGGGAGAACCCTTGCTATGTTACAATAATGTCACAGGTCATTTAGCACTGGTGTCTTTGGGGTCTTCTTCACATCCATGACCCAATCATTTTCCTTTGTCTAGGAACAGAAGGGAGAGACTATGTGCAAGCATGTGTACATATTTTTAAAAGAAGGCTTCCCCCCCCATATACTCATGCAACAGCTAATATTCTACATAGCAAAAATAAAAGGTTCTGTTTTACATAACCCTTCTTCATCTGTATGTATGTATGTACACCCACATATCTTCTTTAACAGCAGAAAGGGCTTAAAATAACTATGCTGGCAAAGTCCTTCTTACAGGAAAACTTGACCATATTAAAGATTCATGTTTGTGTTTAAATGGGTAGATAAGATACTGTACACACAACCCTAAAATAAATTCTCTTTAATACCACCACGAGCTCTGATTTGACAAACTTAGCTTTTGCAGACTCAGCTGTAATGGCTGAAGATCCACATTTTTGCCTTGCCCATTAGAAGAATGGTTGTTCTGTCCCAAAGATGTTTTAGTTCGAGTCTTAGGGAAATAGGAATATCACAGACTCTGATTAAATTACTAAACTCTCTGATATGTTTGGGTACTAATGGCTGGGTTAGAAATATACCCCACATGCAATATATGTAGAGGGTTTTTTTTAAAAGTTGGTTTGAGGGTTAAACTACATTTTCTGAATGATTATGCATTTGATGTTAATGTAAATAAGGGGTTCATGTGTCAGTTTTGCTGGCTGTTTGCCCTGGATGAAATATATTTCTGTATCTGGCCAAAAGTCCTTCTAGTGCAGCTCATAAAGAAGAGCAGTTGATACCTTTACCCTGTTGCTCTTCCATAGGATTAGAAATAAAATCAGGCAACATAGAAATGGGAAGAAAGGCAGATCTTGCCAGGTCTCAGAAGCTAAGCAGGGTTGGTACTTGGAAGGGAGACCACCCAAGAAGACTCTGCAGTGGGAGGCAATGGCAAACCACCGCTGCTTCTCACTTGCCTTGAAAGCCCCTTGCTGGGGTTGCCATAAGTCGGCTGTGACTTGACGGCACTTTACACACACACAACATAGAAATATTGTTCATAGGGATACGTCGGTAAGTGCTGTCAAGTCGCAACCAATTTATAGTAGATCTGATGATGAGTGTCATAAAAATGCATTTGATGACTTATATGCATGAGGCCTTCAGGATTTGTCTTATGTGATGCACACTGCATGCTGATTCAGGTCCACATGAAATGAATCTCCATACAACTGAATGAACACCCACATGATGACTTTTTTGCAGCGCTATCCATATGGACATTAGTAACAAAGAGAGAAAAAAGAAGTGTATACACTGAAGGAAGTGAGACCTTTCAAACTATATATGCAAAACACTCTGTCCAAGGTTTGGAAAAAAGTCAAAAAGGGAACAATAGCGAATTCCTAGTGAATTGGTTCCTCTTGAGAAACAAGATCGAGTACCAAATTATTTGGAACTTAAACATGTGTGGAAATTTTTACATGAGGATAGTTTGGAAAGCATCCCTAGTTGCAATATATTACACTCACAGGACAATCTTAGGCTGGTTGAATATGTAAATAATACCTGCAGCAGGGGAGACTAACCTATAAGAACTGAGAAAGGTGAACAAGCATCCAGTCAACACTATTAGAACGTTCTCTAGGTCTCTTCCTACCTTAATCCAGTGTTCAGCTCCAAAGCAGTTTACACATCAAGGAGCCAATTTTTATTTGTATGGAGCATCCAGATACAAGTGTTTGCTCAGCAATAATAACTCACCTAGGCTGTCTGCTCTTATCATACAATTTGCCCACTGACAGTGGGCACATCCCAATACTTAATCCCCCACCCTCAATGATTTGAAGAACAGGATAACATTTTTAATGCTCAAGGAATTTCCCCAAACTCTACGGTAAAGGCCATGAAGATTAGAGGGATTCCTACAGCGTCATTTGGAAGTGATGTCACACCCCCTAAACCTCTGCCCAAAAGTGATGTCACATCATCCATGACACTCTATGGATTTCCTCTATGTCTATGGACTTTACCATAGAGTTTGAGAAAATTCCTAGAGTATCATGGAGTATGTGAAATTATAACTGCTAAAACTCAACCCTCCCCACAACTGGCCCCAAATCTTCACAGGATTTTCTGGCACAGGCTGGTAGTCCTATCTTATTATTTGATGAGCCTGGGAATGAGGGCGGGCTATAAATATGAATGAATGAATAACTAAATAAACAAATAAATAAAATAGCTTTGACAAGTGGGAGAAGAAGGGAATACAATTTAGCTACTTTAAAATAGGACCATCTGGATAAACAAAATGGAGATCTAAAAGATAGCAGAGATTTGAAGTTCTCTCTGAGGGGAGTTCCAGAAATGAGTTTTAACCATAGAAGACTGGGAATTAAAGGTAATTAAAGGTCAAAATTATCGCTTTGAATTGTGCCCAGAAACCAGGTGGAAGTTGGTTCATAGTTACTTTGGGGACGTACAGGTACAATTTCCCCTTAGAAATATGTCTACTTGAACTTTAGGGGGAGCTATCTGACAAAAGGAGCTTTGACTCTCGAAAGCTTTTACCCTGAAAATCCTGTTGGTCTCTAAGGTGCTACTGGACTCGAACCTTGTTTGTCTGAAGCTCTCATTCAAGAATCTCCCTGAGATTTGCTTTATTTGCTAAACTTCCTCCTCCCCTGTGTATAAGTCATGGGGGGGGGGTCCCTTTCAGAATAAGAGAGAAGAAGAATTTGAATGGTGATATTGTCTTTCTTACTAACCTTTGATTAAGTATGCTGAATACCTTCTGTTTATCTTTCATCCCAGACATTGGCTTGTGCCACTTGTTTGCAACAAAATACCCAATTAGGAGGCAGTTTGCACCTCAGGACAGTTCAGATTTAAGTGCCAAAGCTCAAGCTGCTGAGACAGAACAAATATCATGTGCTCAGAAGGTACAAGTGCCTCAAATGCATCACAAGGGGGTTAGAATTAGATCTGTTAATTACATACAAAACAAACAGGATTCTCCTGCTTAAGGAATGTTGACTTTTTAATCTCTCCTGATAGTAGAGTCTGCTGAGCTGATTGAGGAAAACCCAGGTGTGATTAATTCCCAACCTCCTTAGGGAATAGCGGTGTGTGTGTGCGCGCGCAGGGGAAGATGTTAGAAACACACTTACAGTGTTTATTAAGCCACATGGGAAAACGTCATTTTCAATAAAACATTTTCAAAGTACAGAGATGTTTGCTTTGCCCAAAATAAAAGGGATTTGGCACCAACTGCTTGAATGGATTTGATTTATAGGTGATGCTGTTGCTCACAAAAGCATATTGACATCCGGTTGCACAGCATCAAGAGGATCAGAGAGGAGTCCTTGACATAAGTTACCTCATTTGAAGGGCTGTCTTGATTCAGACTACCAAATTGCAAAGAAAGATTGGACCCCTGTGCCTAGGCATGGATTAGGAAAGGGAAGGGGTTGTGGCTCAGTAGTAAGCATCTGTTCTGCAATCAGAAGTTCCCAGATTCAGTCCCTGATTCAAACAACCATAACCAGGTCCAAGTAAGGTAAAATGTTCCAACAAGTCACAACCAACTCATAACAACCCCATGAAGTTGTCCCTCATGGGGTTTTCAGAGCAAGGGATGGGTAGAGGTGTTTGCCACTGCCTTCTTCTGCATAGCAGCCCCAGTCTTCCTTGGTGGTCTCCCATCTAAGTACTGACCCTGCTTAGCTTCCCAGCTCTGACAATTTTAGGCTAGTCTGGACTATTAGAGCTGCTACAAGTAGGCCTGAAGTCAGATTAAAATGGCAGAAGAAGAGAAGGAAAGGAAAGGCTAAATTTGAAACAGGACACTTATTTGCCATATTTGTCACGGTGGGGTAGTGTTGTTGTGATTAGCTATTTTTTTTCCATGAAATTGAAGCAGCAAAGGTAATAGAAAAACATTTTTAACATTTCTGTTGCCATTCACTAAAATAAATTCATTTTTGACATTTGAAGTGACTCTGTTTTTAATTCCATGCACCCACTGCCCACAATGAATAATGATCAGCACACTGCACTTTCAATGTATGCATGATGTCCATTCATGTGCCTGAGGAGACAGGAACAGAAGAGGGTTTGTAGAGTCGAATAGCCTTGTGCATGCAGAAATTGCCACATAAATGTCTAAGTTGTATGTTGTGCTTTTAATTATTTTAAACATGTTTGTAGGTATTTCTTTTTTTAAAAAAATCTCAATTTAAAGGCTACTAATTTCAATAACAAGCACTCAGGTTGCTCTCATTTCTTTGGAAGGGAAATCAGATGAGAACCGTCGCTATAGAACCAAACAACATCCTTGGGCAGCAACTCAACATTTGTTTGAAGGGGACAACTGGCAACTGGAACTAAGGAGCCGCTTGGGTTTTAGTTTTCCTTTCCCAAAAAATCTGACAAAAAAGCTGACCAATGGGCTGTCCCAAACTTGCAACAGCTGTTACACCAGCAAAAATCCCTTTTTGGTACAATAATCACCTGCAGCAAAGATCCCCCACAGGAACAACCTCTTTATCATTCCTTAACAAACCATTCCTTTCTCATAGCAAGCAGATGGAGCTTTACCCCTGGAGGAAGTGGATGGCAGAAACAACCACTCCAACAATCTGGGATCCTTTTATTTATTTATTTTTACCTGTCTGCCTCTTAACAACATGATTTAAAGGCACAGAGTTTTATCTTCAAAATGCTTTAAGAAGTCATTGTTTGTGATAACTGTTTAATTACCTCCTATCGTAGTCTTCCCCCCCCCCAAAAAAAGAGATTGTGATCTTGGTATAAAGGGTAGTTACAGGGGTAGAGTAATAGAATGATGGTATAGCCACACAAAATAGGTCCTTTTGCATTAGTAGGATTTTAGAGCTGAAAATAAAGATTTCAGATGTACTGAAATTTTGAAGCTATGGTGAAAAAACAGATTTCCCTGTTGATTTGGATGTGTGTGTGTGTGTGTGTGTGTGTGTGCGCATGCACACATGGAATAAATTTTAGGAAACATTGAAATATCTCCTTGCTTACTTCTTCCTTATAAATTCTAAATATAAAATGAGTTACATATACACAAAATAGTGCTGTGCGATTTACTTCTGAACTATCAAGTATGTATTCTTTAACCTGTACTTAGGCAATCATTATGTATTTAAGAAATGGAACTGCAGGGCCCTACACCCTAAGGTAGCAAGATTAGTCTTTTGCCAGTAAAGCTGAAAATAGAACCTAACAAACTGGTGGAGAATAAAAGGCTAAGTTATATTTCTTGGCTTAAAAAGATACAAATCTGTTTTTGTACCAAGTAACAGCACTGGCTCATCTATTAACATCTTTTTTTTTTACTAGCAGTGGAATTCAGGTAGAGAATGGCTGTTCCCATCACCTGAGAACCTTTAACTGGAGATGCTTATGACTGGATATGGGATCGTCTGCATGCTAACCGTGTGTTCTACCATATTAAACCTTATCCCCTCCCCACATATGTGCTTCTCAATATTCTCATGCAGAAACAGTAGGAACTTATGTCTTGGTAAAAAAAGGAGCATGCCTATCATGTAATAATTACGTGTCTAGAAATAAATAGGACTATTTTGCCACTTCACCATCATACTTATAAATGTCTCTCATCCTGATCTAGCTGAAGACTATATTTGTGCAGAAACAGGCATTATTATTGTTCTCAATATTGTTATTTAGTGTATTGTGTGTTGAATCAAACCCTTTTTAACAGTTTTTTTTTTAAAAATAGTAGTTGTATCACTATAGTGATATTTGTCCACCACTTCGTATCTGACAAAGGGAGCATTGACTTTCCAAAGCTTATATCCTGGAAATCTTGTGGGTCTTTAAGGTGCTACTGGACTCAACTTTTGTTTAGCAATTAGAATGAAAGCTCCCACATTGTCTTCTTTACCCAAAATGAGGACTCCAGCATTCTGCTGGATCCGAGCAACAGTAACTATTCAGAAAACAATTTAGTCAGACTCATTATGCTACGAATTAAATAGTAAACCATTCACGAATATACTGGCAGAGTTGTCATTTTTTTTCTAATCAGACCCAGTGTCTGAAAAATCTACAACTTGATGTTTCTAAACTCATAAGAGGGTTCCCCCCATCCCTGCTCATTTCCATCCCCTCCATTTCTTATCTCTGTATATCAGGCCTCAGGGGAAAGAAACAAAATAATTTTCTAAATTAATTTTCCAGATTTTTAATGTCTCAGACATTCCTACCTTTCCTTCAGAGGGATTCAAATGATTATCCCTTGCCCTAAGACAAGATTTCCTAGGCCTAAATCACCCCTGACAGAAGCCTGTCCAACACATTATCTTTCAATGGTATCTCTCCATCTTGCCCAAACAAGAAGGAGTTGAAAGAGTTATTTCTACCAACACAACATGAAGAGAGAGGGTGCCAAATTCTGTTCCATCAACACAGCTATCAAGAGTGTCCCAACTGCTGAGTATTTATAGCTAGGAGTGACCAGATAGCCTACTTTATTATAGCTACTGTTTTCGTAACCCGACTGTCACAGTATCCCAGCTGATTACATTGAACATTATCACTGCTCCCCTTCCCATGCCAATAAAAATTCTAGGATTTCATCAGGCTGGGTGTTGTCTGTTCTTGCCTAGGTCTATCAGTTGCTACTCTTTCCTCTTCATGAACCAAAGCACTGCACAGTTGTCGTGCTTCATTCTGTCATCATTGGCACAATTTCCTTAACAGTTACATGTTATTCTAGCAGCTGGCTGGAAATAGCTTAGCTGATAGGATTTTGAAATGAAATGGGAAGGGGGGGAATCACACTGCAGAGCTATTTTCCAACCCATGAGTTAAGGTTTCAACAAAGCCTTCTCTTTAGCCTTCTCTTGAAAGTGGACATGTGGTGATAGGCAACTGACCGATAGCTGTGTTTCAATGTGATGTGCTGAGAACAAGTCATCAGGCTCTTGGTCTCCCCTATGTCTTTCCTTCATGTGCAGGTCACAGGCTGAAGACTTCCCAGTTTCATAGAAACCTCAATTGGTCAAGACATTTGAAATGGGCAAAATGGCAAACTGGGCTTTGCTCCTTTCCTACAAACCTCTTTTCTAAACCACAGTTTGGAATACTGAATAGGATCCACAGGTCATTGAATTCAGTAGTATTGATCATTCACCTCCTGGAGTTTCCAGCTCAAACAAGAAAATGTTGAGGTGAATGATTGCAACAGCACAGTTATATGGATCCAGCCTTTATAGGCTCATCTTTGTCATGAACAAATGGAATTGTGTTTGTCACATTTTGTCAGATAGGGCTTCTGACAGCTCCGGTCCCAAACAAGATGGTTTCCCCGCAAACAAAATGGGGTTCTCCGTGCACTCCTTCCCCCCTGTTTTGCACACGAACTCCGGCCAGGGATTTACATTTGTATTGGGACCCGCCCGTGTAAATCTCCCATCTGATATCGGGTCCCGTGCACAAAGCCGGGAGCTCGGCCATCTCCTCCACTGATTGCTCTTAATGGTTTCTTTTTCAGTTTTACTTAAGTCGTTACCGGCAGGAAACGACTACATTGTCTCTTTGTTCCTATAACTCTATTGTATCAGTCCTATATATGTATCCTCTCCACCCCAGTCATGCATTCCAGCCTTGTTTGCCTCCTTACTGAAATCATTGACTTTCGGAATAAATCTTTGAATCGCTTCTCTGCCTGGATTCGAGTTCTATTGCCTGAAACACCGTGTATTTGCTGAAGCCTGACACATGTGAATGTAGTCACAGAGTACCAGAAACAACAACAACATTGTTTGGAAAAAAGCATTTCATTTCATCAAAGCATTGGGAAAAAGTGGTTTAGATCTTATTACTGTTAGGTGGAGCTGTAATTGGTTGACAGATCACACTCAAAGAGTGCTTGTTAATGGTTCCTCATCCACTTGGAGGGGAGTGACTAGAGGAGTGCCTAAGGGATCTGTCCAGGGCCCTGTGCTGTTCAACATCTTTATAAATGATTTGGATGAAGGAATAAAGGAGATGCTTGTTAAAGTGGCAAACGATACTAAATTGGGAGGGGTAGCAAATACGGTAGAAGACAGAGCCAGGATACAGGATGATCTTGACAGGCTGGAGAATTGGGCTAAAGGTATTAAAATGTGTTTCAACAGAGATAAATGTAAAGTTCTGCATTTAGGTAGGAAAAATCAAAGGCCTAATTATAGGATGGGGGAGACTTGTCTTAGCCGTAGTGTGTGCGAAAAGGATCTTGGGGTCTTAGTAGACCAAACACTGAACATGAATGTGATGTGGTAGCTAAACAATAGGATTGTGCATATTGATAAACCTGAACTGAAAATAAACCCCAAATTAGCAGTTTTGGCTTCGTTTGGGTTTCAGTTTTACTGAATACCAAAACCTGGAAATAAAGCCAGAGCCAAATATGTGATCGCTGAATCAGCCAAATAGGTATTCAACTTTTTTCGACTTCAGCTTTCCCCAGGCTTTTCCTTATGGGAATTTTTTAAATGAGCTCCGAGGGAGGCATTTTTGGAGGTAGAGTTCCCAAATTTTCAGGGTAGCTTGAAGGGACTGTCTTTGCACAAACCCCAAAGGTTGGTGAATATTGGGTCAGGGGGTCCAATTTTATGGGGTTTGGAAGGGGTCACCCCCTCCTCCATAGAGAAACATTGCAAACTTCGCAATACATGTGTAACTGAGTGTAGTGTTCTAAAATATTGTTGTGGGAGTTCTGGAGAAACATGTAGTTTATTTTCATTAGGGCTGCTGAATTAAATTTTTTTTGGGTATAGTTCGGATTCGGCTGAATTTGGCCCGTTTAGAATCAGGATATGCCAAAGTCCGAACTCCCCCGCTTCGGGTCCGTGCAATTCGGTGGGAATTTAAAGTTCGGGAAAAAAATTCGGCCGAATAAAGCCATTAAAAACACAACCGCGCCTTTCCATGGCTCTGGGGGGGGCATTTTTGGGGGTAAAGGTTCCAAAGTTTCAGAGGAGCTTCAAAGGACGCTTCTTGAAAGACCCCCCAAGTTTTGTAAAGATTGGGTCAGGGGGGGCTGAGATATGGGCCCCGAAAGGGGTCCCCCTCCCTTAATGTGTATCTCCGAGCAGAGCTTGCCGCCCATGCACAAAGCTCCCAGCCCCGACAAACAGCTGAGAGCAAGGGCTGGGCAGGTGTGAAAAAATTTGCAAAGCAATACAACTGCAAAGCAACACAAGCACGCAATGCAACACCTTTGCAACAGTGCAAAGCAACACCTGACACCTGGGAGTTTGCAAACCATGGAAAGGGACAGAGGCAGCTAGCTATGCATAATGAGCAGGAAGGGGTGGAATTTCTCCTTTTGCATTGGACTTGGGACCAGGCAGATGCATTCTTTAAGTCACCATTTGAAAACCAGTTTTGAGCAAGCATCAAAATAACCTAACTGATCTTATGAATGAGGGAAAACCTGAAGACACAAAACTGAAGCCCCCCCCTCGAACCAGGGAGAGAGAGACTGGAGGGGGAACACACACCCCAGGCAGAACCGGCAAAAGCCCCCTTTGGCTCCCCCCCACCCAAAGAAACTGCTCCCTCCCCACACACACACAGACTCTGCTTCCCCCCCACACCCACACAGAAAGGAAAAATTATAGATTAAAGCCCCCAAAGGGGTCTTACTGTGGCTGTCTTCTGTTCCATCAGGAGGGGCTGGGAGGCTGGGTAATCCAATATTATTCCATTTGTATCCAATATGAGATCCATATGTATGCATCTCTTGAGGGTGATCCATTCATCCCAATAGGGAAAAGGGGAAAGCCCATATCTCGGGGGGCCCTGACCCAATGTTTACAAAACTTGGGTGGTCTCTTAAGAAGCCTTGTCTGAAGCTCCACTGAAAGTTTGGGGTCGGCACACCCAAAAATGCGTCCCCTGCAGCCACGGAAAGAGAAAAGGGGGGAAGCCGATATTTCTGCCCCCACTGAACCCATCTTTACAAAACTTGGGTGGTCTCTTAAGAAGAATTGTCTGAAGCTATGCTGAAAGTTTGGGGGGTGCACCCCCAAAAAAGCGCCCCCTGCAGCCACGGAAATGGAAAAGGGGGAGAGGAAAAAGGGGTGGAGCCCATATCTTGGGGCCCCCTGACCCAATGTTTACAAAACTTGGGGGGTCTCTTAAGAAGGCTCATCTGAAGCTCCGTTGAAGGTTTGGGGTCTGTACCACCAAAAATGCGCCCCCTGCAGCCATGGAAAGAAGCGAATGTGCACAAGCACCCCCCCACACATAGGAGGATTTCCCTCTCTCTCTCTCTCTCCCTGGCAGGGCCGCACATCAGCTGATTCCTCCAGTATTCAATCCTGACTGATTGGCCAGAAGGAGACCCAGCTTGGCCACCGATTGGCCGGGGGAGGAGAAGGCTGCTTACTGACGCCCCGAATTTGCCGGATTTATTCGTGAACTCCCGAACTCGCTGAATTCGGCTCCCCGGTTGCCCGCCAGTTTTGAGTTCGGTTCGTCCCGAACTAAAAACCGCCGAATCAAGGGAAATTCGGCTGATTTTCAGTTCGGGCCGAACCGAATCAACAGCCCTAATTTTCATAATTATAGTCCTGTGGAAACCTGCGGGCCAAACAGGCTACATGCATAATGTATCCTACCAGCTTCTGTTTTTACCTTATTCCTCCTCTGAGGGGCTCTGTATTTGATTGATTCAGAATGAATAAGAGATTGCTTTTTTCCTAGTCAAAACTGCCCTCAGCTGATTTTCTTCTTGCAAGGATAAAGATACTGAAACACTGTGTATTTTCTTCTTTGCAGAACAAAGCAGTTGGGTATGATTTTAATCAGTGAAATGACTCATGGGTAAGAGTTTAGCATCACCATACACATGCATGTGGTTCCAATATAATCAAATAGAGAGCCACCCATGGCAGTAGAAAGGAGGGGACTTCAGGGGGGATAATGATGATAATAGTGATGATGATGGTGTAGTCATTACCATATCACACTACAACCTAGGAGACCAAACTTCAAATCCCCACTCACCAGGAAGCTTCTGAGGTGTACAGCTGGGCCAATCACATCTCTTTTAGCCTAAACATTTTCAGAGGGTTGTTGGGAGGCTAAAACTGATGTCCTTAGAGGAAGGGCAAGATACAAATGTGGTAGATGGACTGGTAAGTGTCTCCCATATCATGACTTCTTTTGGTATTAGATGGGGGGTTTATTGTATGCTGCCAGGAAAAATTAAATTAAAAAAAATTAAAGAAAATATATGAATAGTGTGAAACCCCTGTAAGAAACTAATTGGGACAGATGCTCTGGTGTGTTCTACGGGTACTCTAGAAATGTTGGTATATTGTCCAGATAATGAACTATCTTTGACAATAAACACCAGTTTACCCGCAGCAGTTGTAAGAACCCACAAATTTCCAGGATGATGGTATTGAACAAAGCTGTGCCAAGAATATAGTCTTTTCTTTTCTTTTGTAACTTAAAATTTTGGCAACAATGCCACATGCTGAAATCAAGAAAAGGCCATGAAGGAGAATGCCCACCTCCAATGCTAAACTCAGCTAATAGGATAGAAGTCTCGCTGTCTGAGTAACAATGCTGAGTGAGTTTCTAAAAGCACTGAACACTCTCAGGCAGAAGTAAATGTGAAAAGATGATGACCCATTTCTGGGACTTCACTTGAAGTTAATGCGGGGCTGTGGTGCTTTCGCAAGGAGAAGTCTTTATTTTGCTGATGAAGGATAAGCTTTTTCACCTCAACTCTTGAAAAGAATAACACCAGGAAGTCAAAGGAGGACAGAACTATTTCCCAGCTGACTAAATACTTGAGCCATTAAGACAGCCTAGGTTCATAATACATTTATAAGAGAGGAAAACTTGCTTTTTTGAGTCTGTAGTTCCACCTCAGAGTTCCAGTTCAGAGCCATTTTTAGTTCACCAACCAAGCACCTGCTGACATTGAGGTGATATGAACAAACTCAGTGAGAGCTGGAAAAAAAACCATCTCTTAAAATGACAGAAAGATCTGTTTAAGGTACTACAGGCTGTTTGTTATGCATGTTGTCAGATTCTGATGTTGAGATATCTCTTCTTTACACTCTAGTGTTGCTTCTTAAGCTACCTTGAGACTACCCAGAAAGGTGAGGTATAAACATTTTAATAAATAAATAATAAATAAAAATATTTGGAATTCCAGTGTGTGAGAATAGGCACATAATAATTCAGACCTTCTGTTTGTAAATGGAGTATTGTATGGTTTTTTTTTTTTGGTTTTTTTAAAGTACCCTTTGCTTTACTGAAGCATTAATGTAAGGCTTATAGCAAGTCCATGATGATGGATCTTTATTCTAAATTCCAAGGGTAAATGCCCTGATACTATGTGTTCTATAACATTGATTTGATTTGCTTACAATACCTCCAATCACTAGATGGTACTACAATGTTTTCTTACTGCATAGTTGACCTGATTATACTGCTATCATATTGTGCTGTTCAGCCATATTTGTGTGTGTTGCTGATGTGACTTGCAATTAATTAATAAAGCATATTACAGAACAACTTACGGAGCTGTACCATATGTGCTTAAAGAAATATGCTTTCTTTAACCACATACAGACAATTCTGTAAATACGGTTAATCTGGTCATGCAAAATTCTGAGTTTGGCTTGCTCTCAGCCCAGTTACATTGAACCAAGACAGATTCTACTCAATGAGAAACTCTGAGTACCAGCACTCCCCCACCCTGGCTCTCCCAAGTAGGCATGCCAACCTCTAGGTGGGGCTGGAGTTCCCCTGGAATTACAACTGGCAGCTTCAGTAGAGTTGCCAAGTCCAGGCTGGGAATTACCTGGAGATTTTTGAGATGGAGCCTGAGGAGGGCGGGGTTTGGAGAGGGGAGGGACATCAATGTCATAGAGTCCAATTGCCAAAGCGGCCATTTTCTCAAAAGGAACTGATCTCTATCACCTAGAGATCAGTTGTAATAGCGGGAGCTCTCCAGTCACCACTTGGAGGCTGGTAACACTAAGCTTCAGGGGGTAGACTGTATGGCATCATATCCCTGCTCAGCTCCCCCTTCTCCAAAACCTGTCTTCCCAGACATCACCCCCCAAATCTCCAGTAATTGCCCAACCCAGAGCTTGCAGCACTACTTCCAAGTCCTGATCTTCATGTGCCAGGCTACCCTACACAGCCTAAAGTTGCCAGGTCCCTCTTTGCCACTGGTGGGAGGTTTTTGGGGTGAAGCCTGAAGAGGGCAGGGTTTGGGGAGGGGAGGGGCTTCAATGCCATAGAGTCTAATTGCCAGAGCAGCCATTTTCTCCAGATGAACTGATCTCTATTGACTGCAGATCAGTTGTAATAGCAGGAGATCTCCTGCTAGTACCTGGAGGTTGGCGACCCTTATTCAGCCAGAGAAAAAGAGTCTGGATCTTCAAGAACAGCCCAGTGGGGATCTGCAGAGGAAGGGTAGAATTGGTGGAAATCAGCGCAACCTTTTATGTGAGTACTGGCACACACACCCCAAAAGAAAAGAGCACTGGATGCAGGTGTTGCTGAGCTAAAACTGTGGCAACTGGCAAGAATCTTCCAGGAATCCATGAAGCCCATGAAGACGTATACGAACTGGGCTCCTACAGAAGAGGGACCCTCCAGAAGAAAATGACTACCCTTCCAAAGACTCCGTCAAGTAAATGGGTATCTGAAGATCCCAGAATCCACTGGTGTGTGCTGGCATGTGTAAAAAGTCCTCCTGTCAACAGACACAGAAGAAAAAAGAAGTGAAATATTGGTGCAAATATACCTAGGAATCAAGTTAATTACATCAGTGGAGACAGCAGACTTGTCTGAACACCAACTTCTTGTTCTTGGAAATAAGCCTGGGCATTAAATTAAGCAAAAATGGGGCAAATTATGTGTAAGCCTCTGTACCACCAAAATATCACCCCGAGCAAGGAAACGGCAGAAAAGATCAGGGACAATTAGAATGGAGAAGAGTGCTTAGGACGATTAAAGCTGAAATATTGTTGGTTCAGTGCAATTGTATTACCATATCGCCATTTGCTTGTATTCCTTTGTTGGGTATATTTCATTGTATTACTGGCTTTTCAGTCAAGGCAGGCCACCCAGCTCTCTTCCCAAGTCAGAGTTTCCTCAGAGCTTCAGTCGTAAGGGAGAATGGGGGCAAGCGGCTGGTTTCCTTCTTCCCTTACTGGAACTCTGTCCTCTGGCAACAGAAGACTGTTCTTACAATGTCTCAGGCAGATGGGAGGGTGGAGATGAGCAACTGGTAATCATTTACCTTCAGGATGTTCCTGTTGAGCTATGTGGATCCTACCTAAGAACATGCCCTTTCTTATTGCCTTTTTCTTTCATATGTTGGCACTGTGAACTTAAAAAAAAATCAAACACACTCACTTCTTAACTTCCAGCCAGCTGCATGCATCTTATATTCTCATGCTGCGTAATACCCACTTGCCTACTTGCAGGTCAGGGCTCCTTGTGAAGGCTTTTCAGCTAAAGGAAGCCAGGTACAGTTCATTTGGTATTCCAGTTCCAGCTGCACCATTAATACCCAAATAAGTGTGGCATAGTAGACAGATGTAGAAGACCTACACATAGAGTTGCCAACTTCCAAGTACTAGCTGGAGATTTCCTGCTATTATGACTGATCTCTAGCTGATAGAGGCCAGTTCACCTGCAAAAAAATGGCCGCTTTGGCAACTGGACCAGATGCAGCACATTCATTCTTTAGATGTGGCAAGGAAGCACTCCCAGCTGCCTAGGCGGTATCTTCTGCAGTTGCCTGGAGCTGCTTGTTTGTAATGCTCCTTAGGGAACTCATGAGGCAAAGTTTCAGGAGCTACATGTGTAACTATAGCCTTCTTAATACTCCCATACAAGGTCCTTTGTGGGAACTACAAATAAGTCCAAAAGTGGAAGTGATTGTGCAGATGGTGCTTCTCTGTAACCCACCTTAAACCTCTCCTAGCAAATTAGTCCAGAGGAATGCATGGTTTGGGCCTGTGTGCTTCCACCTTGCCTCAGGTCAGCCAAGAGTTCATTCCCCTTGTGTGTTTATATTAGTACTTCACAAGGAGAAGAATTATGATCTTTCTAGAAAAAAATGATTATATGGGACATCATTAAGGACATAGAAATATCAGACAAATAGATCTGAAAGAAAATGAATGTTGTTCATTGAATACGGAAATCCAAAGTTTCTAGAGCCTGTACAACTGTATATATAATTTTTTTTGGATATAAATAAAAGAGAACGAGGGGGGGAAATGATATTTTAATGTTGTTACCCACCCTGAGCCCAGCTTCGGCTGGGGACGGCAGCATAGAAATTTGAAATAATAAAGAAATAAAATGTTGAAATGGCAGTTTGTATGCCATGCGTTACTATATCCAAGACAATCAAAATACACTAATTTTACTCAGCAGATAGTGCTGTATTATTTATTTGTTTAAGGTATGCATATCCCAGGGAAGGAAGGCAGCATGGTATAGCCTGATCTCATCAGATCTCAGAAGCTATGCAGGGTCAGCCTTGGTTAGTCTTTGGATGGGAGACCACCAAGGAATACCAGGGTTGCTATGCAGAGGAAGGCACTGGCAAACCACCTCTGTTAGTCTCTTGCTTTGAAAATCCCATAAGGGTTGTCATGAGTCGGCTGCAACTTGACGGCACTTTACACACACACACGCACACACATGTATACCCCACTTTGCTCCCCAGTGAGGAGGCAAAACAACTCTGTTGTCCCTTCCTCCATTTTTTTCTCACAACCACCACCACCCTGTGAGTTAGACTAAGCTGAGAGAAAGTGGCTGGCCCAAATTCACCCAGTGAGCTCCCATGGCAGCATCGGGATTGAAACTTTGGTTACACGAGTCCTATTCTAACAGTCTAACCACCAGACCAGGGTGGCTTTCTGTGACTTTGCAAATAAACCAGTTAGTTTTCTAAACTGAACACATACAACTGAATTCTTTTACACAGTAGACCGGTTACTTCTCTTCACCTTTGCAAATGTTTCCACGTTCAGTGGTTCTGCCATGTTTAATGGTTATATCTATATTGCTCTCCGGCACTAGGATTTATCAGATGTACCGTACTGAGAAAGTAAGACTATGTTTCACCCACATCTTCTACAGATCAGGTCACGCTGACCCAGACATTGTTGAGATTTGACAAACAATGTTTCTTATTTTCCCTATTAAAATAGATTTCCTCAACCTGTGCCAGATTGCAACATTATGCGAAGTTATTTCTACCGAAGTGTCTTCTTGGTGGTTATGTTATTGTACAAAAAGCATACCCGGAGTCAGCTTGACACATTCTGAAGCAGTCTTGACATGCTCTACAGAAAGCCTGTGTCAAAGCACCCCTCGTTGCTGACATGATTTACTCTTCAGATTGGCTGCAATCCATTTTGCAATTATTTCTCTGATTTTTTTACTTGTAAAGTCAAGGACTTCATGGTGTATTAAACAAATACACACACTCAAATAAAAGTTTATCGTGGCCTTATATAACACTAAAACAAGACTTGCCGAAAATCACTAAAGGCCTGCAAGTATATAAATACTTTGCAGTATTT
The DNA here is from genome assembly GCF_029931775.1 of Euleptes europaea. Taxonomy (NCBI): domain Eukaryota; kingdom Metazoa; phylum Chordata; class Lepidosauria; order Squamata; family Sphaerodactylidae; genus Euleptes; species Euleptes europaea. The sequence goes on from NC_079317.1 coordinate 29,385,910, forward strand.
CCTAAAAACAGAAACATGGCCTTGGGGTATTTCTCTAGGATGGAATCCCACAATAATGGGATTCTTCCTAGGGAGAGTTCCCCCAGTCTAAGCCCATTCATTTTAATGGGCTTAGACTAGAGTAACTCTGCATAGGATTGCACTGTAAGCTTCAATAAAACTCTGAATACCAGTGCCAGGAGGCAACATCATAGGAAAGAATTGATACGTTGCCTCTATGGCCTGCTGGTGGGCTCCCCAGGGAAACTGATGGGCCACTGTGTAAAACAGGATATTGGGCTAGATGGACCACTGGTCTGATTCAGTAGGGTTCTTTTTTTTTTGCTCTTGGATTTGCTCCTGGGGAAAAATAACTTTACTGTGAATCTTTCTTAGCTGATTACACGTGCTTGATGAATGGTGCCTGGAGCAGGGTTTCCACTTTAAGACTTAAAACGCAGAAGAAATCACATGGCATCATTCCTACAGTAATCAGTGGGAGTTATGGATTTGCAAGAGGGATGATTTTGAATGTATCATTCTTGCTCTTTGCACCCCAGAATCCTAGCTTGAATTTTACTTCTCTCTTGTGCCAGTTAAGCCAGTTGTTCTTTCTTTTCATGCCACTGTACTATTCCCCTCCCCTTTCGACATTATTTGTGCACCAATAATCAGCATTACACCTTATATGCACATTATACATATAAATGGCATACATTGTATATAAATACTGTATAAATTCCATATAAAAACCCATACAATGTACACACACACAATAGAAGCAAATCTCCATATCTGGGAGTAAAAAAAGCAAAGAACTGAAACCAGTGAGAGACAGAATATAATATTTAACATGCTAAATTAGGGACATTTCTTCATTCCTAATGCATACCTGTGTGCTGGATATAATCTTCAAAGAATTCTGAATACAAATGGGACATTTGCCAAGATCATTTGTCAATGCCATATAAACAGATTAATTATTGAATTATTTGAACTTGTGATTTTTTAAAATGTTGATTGTATCTGGAAGCTTCCCTGGAAGCCATTTGGAGAAGGGGTAGAATAGAAATCTGACAAATAAATAAGTAAAAAGACATGCCTGAACAAGAACTGAAAGGGTGGTCCTTACCAGATCAACTTCCCCTTCGCATTACCATCTAAAGATTAAAAAGGGCATGTAGAAGGAGCAACAACTATGCCAGTAATACTGACCATTCTGCTTCTTTTAGAGGTTAGCTAGTACTGTGCCCTCTTTGACTTATGGGCCTGTGTGCAGGGCTGCCTTAATACATGGGCATGCTGGGCAGTTGCCCAGGGGCCCCACGAGCCTTGGGGCCCCATGCTAATCTATGTATGCCGTGACTTACATATTTAGCATGTGTTTTATTAAAGATAATGAACAATATTAATGTTAATTTGGGTTTGGATTAAGAATACTGAAGTATAATGTAAGAAAGGACTTGTTCATTATGGAAGCACCAATACATATATATTTAGTTTTATTGACCATTTACATTTTTATTCCTGTGAGTTATGTAGGTAGGGGTCCCAGTGCACTGCTTTGCCCTGAAGGCCTATAATGCTGTTAAGATGGCCCTGCCTGTGTCATCGAGTCACAGCCGAGCAACCCCTGGTTGGGTTTCCAAGGCAAGTGATTAAGCAGAAGGGGTTTGCCATTGCCTTCCTCTGCAGAGTATTCCTTGGAGGTCTCCCTTTCAAATACTGACACAGCTTAGCTTCTGAAATCTAATGAGATTGGGCTATACTATACCATTCTTTATCCCTGTGGGGCTGTAGAAACCAAGCATTCGGTTTCTGGCCTGTGCACAATGACCAGATAAGAAGGACGGTTGTGCTCTTGGGCTTTTAATAATTCCCCAAAAGAAGGAAATTCAGATGCCAGTTGAGTCACTTCTAAATCATAAAATGAACCTGCTAAATTCCTGGTTTTACCAAACTATTAAAGGCACAGGATTTCACCTTGTTTGCATCAAATCACCCTGCAACAGTTTTATGACGTTTGTTAATTCAGTTTTATTTATTTTTTGTCAGCATCTTGCTAGTCATCTGAGAATTTCAAATGAAGAAAACTAAACAAAGAGGAAAATCCCTTATTGACCTCTCTGTCTGTAGTTACTTTCTTAGACTAACACATAAAGAATTAATTAAAAGCTCTGGGAAGAGCCAATATTGACAAGACAAGACAACATGAAGTATAATTGACTAATTGATATTTTATTTCAATTCTAGCAGATGACACTGCATTGGTTAAAATTCAGAACTGTCCAATCTATTTCCAGAAGGATATTGTGAAAAGCAAATGCCATCCATAGTTGACCATCATGAAGTAAACTAAGAACTTTGTTTAGGTAGCTATGGGAAGGCCAAAAAGACAGAGACATATTTAAAAATAGGTTTGGATCCAAAGTCTGAAATTTAATTGGGAATAATTGAGTAACTAGATCTAATTCATGGTATTCTATTTTCTAGAATTATTTCATTTCAAAACGCAAGGGGGGTGTTTGTATATTCAAATGTTAACCCTTCAAAAGCTGTATGGCTTATATCCTAAGGCACCATTACATTGGTGCAGCAGTTCCTCTGATCGGAATGACTTTTCCATCTGCAGAGGAGGGAAGAGAGATTTTTTTTGCCAATTCTCCTCTCCAGCTGCAGATTCCCAATTTGCTCCCCATACTGTTTATTTCAGGTCGACTGACCCACAGAAGTTTGATTCCTGGAGGCAAAGAGGCTTCCATGAAAGGGCAGAAGTAGAGATGTTTCCTTCCTCTCGCACAGCTCTGCTCATGTTGCTTAGGATCCAAGCCAAAGCATATATAATCCAAAAGAAATGGGTATTAGAACCATGAAATGCTAATTGTCCAGGTGTGGGGAGTTTTGCTATACAGTAATTTCAGTCACTGAATTTGTTTGTGTCACACAGTTGTTGAAGGGTTAGGATTTTATCAGGGAAAAGCAAATGACTACCATATATTTCCCCAGTGAAAAGCTTGGTTTACATACAGTTCTTCAGTTTATCATAGATAACCGGGAACATTCCATGGTTTTGATCATCCTCATTTATTCTAACTTGCACTAATCCGTCAAGGACACTGCTTCTTCCATCTCTTCAATGGTTTCACTTGGCTTCTGGGATGGATTTGAAGGTCAAGATAATGAATTACGGTCTTCTGCTGTTTATATCTTTGTTGTATTCAATTTGTCTGCACACCATTCTTCTGGGGTTTATGGGCACAACCGGCAGTCCTCAAATCAGTTTCCCACTGAACTAGTCTCACTGAAGCCAATTCTCCATATTTGTAAGCATTTCTCTCAAGCAAACACCATAAGGAATGCAGCCTTTATCTAATGAATAGCTGCATTTTGGAGGTTCCAAAGTGTTGTTCCTGACCTTTTTGAGGGAAAAAAGGGCTTTCTTTGCCAAGCCTGTGGAGGAAATGCCAGAGAGAAGGATAGCATGGCAAGTAGCCCATTTTGGTTCCATAAATGTAAATTCTTTGCTATCTCTTTGGCTTGCTAATGCTCTGTGTAGAATCAGTATTGTACCTCTGGGAGACCTACTGTCAAAGCACCTGTATGCAAATTGAACATGATATTCAGAGTGTAGCTGCAGGCCGATGCCAAGTATTTTTGCAGCCAGACTTCCAGGGAAGAGCCAGCCTCAATTCATGTTTTCCACTTGCTAAGTAGAAATTACACACACACACACACATTTATATTTAAAAGTGTTCTAATGTGTACATGTCATAGCAAATCTCATTTGGTCTTGAGAGTCTCTGGGTTCCCTGTAACGTGACTTTAGGAGGGGTTTCAATTTTCTGAAAGTCTGATTTCTAAATGCATTTAAATAATGTTCCAAGGAACCTGGTACAGCAGATGGTTAGTTCTGTTCCCCTTTTGTGGCACACATAGCTAGAGTCCCCACCTCTTTAGGCATGTGCTGTTTGCTTAGATACAAGTCCCACTGGGTTCGATTGATCCTCAAGCAGCAGGTACATGCTGTCAATGTTCTTTTTTGCTTGATTCCTTCTCCCAGTAGTCTGCAACCCCCCTCCCCCCCAAAAAAAAAAAAAACATCAACTCATGTTGGGGATCATGGACAAAATTCTGGGCAGCTGCCATGAAGAGGGGTAATCAGATGATACTGCTCCTAATTCCTGTCTTGCATTGACAAAGCCTCTTGCATCTGTAGAAACTCTGGTGGCAGAAGAGCAAGATTATCACCTGACTTTCTCTCTTCGCTGCAGTCCCCCCTCCATGTTTGGTGCACAGGAATTTAGAAAGCATCTGGTAAGAAAAACTTCACATGCTTAATTTCTGTGGGCCAGATGGGATGTCATACATAATAAATCCCAATGAAAGCAATGGAAACTCATAGCCAAGGTATATATGACTGGGGAAGAGCCTCTTGCTTCAGCCTCTTGCTCCTTCTACTAGAGAAATGTGCCACTGGTAGGTGAATAATAGGGTTACATCCACTTGATAGCACAGGATAAAAAATCCTTGCTCAAGAAGGATTTTTCTGTTCAGCAATGACTAGGACATGTAGTAGTTTTTATTTTACAGTCATTTGATGGAAAAAAGAACACATCCAATCAGAAGGACTAGGACATGGTGCTTGCAATGCTAGCTAGGAATACCTCCCCGTTATAACCACATCTTTTGTGGCAGGAAAGCCCAATGGCATGCATCTAAACAATTTGCTAGCCGACTCATGCCATTCTGTAGACAGTATCAATGCCCCAAATTAATGGATCTAAGCAGATGTGCCCCAAAATGACAGATCTGACAAATGATCTTATTGCTATATGTTGAGGGCTTAATTTCCACTGAGGAATTGGGGGGGGGGGATTCCACTTGAATTTCCACATCTGATATAAAATTGTCCCCTGCAATCAAGATTGATGCTACAAGGCATGCAAGAACCTGTCTCCATTTTGCAGAAGAAAAATTATGAGCTAAATGTGCTTTGAGTGCTGGGAGATTCCGAGCAACCATTGTCAAGTTTTGATCAGACTAGGTAAACTGTGTACTTAGCCAAACTGTAGAGTATTTAAAATATTTCTAAGCCTGCTTTTCTCCCAGGCAAATGGGACCCAAGGCCAGTAACTATATAATGGCCACCATGGAGAAACTGTTTCAAATGTGGCCCTTAGCAATTCAACAATATGCTGCAAGTCTCTTGTGCAGTAGCTTGCCTCATGGAATAGGTGATTTTCTTTTTGCCAATGAATAACACAGAGAACCTGAAAAATAAGGAACAGTATACCATTCTGGAAAAGAAGAGGCCAACTTTTAAATTATATAGTTAAATGGGGACATCTTTAAATAAAAAGTGCATCTTTGGTGATTAAGCTGCCCAGTTAAACAGATTTGGAAGACTTACCACCTCCAAGGACTTCACCTTTCAGAAGGTTAGAGTTCCTTATTTTAAACAGAGATGCTCAAAAATCCACTGGTTCAGCTGACCATGTGTTCATTGGAAGTGAATAGGGAAATAATTTTTCATTGAACACTTCAGTAGTTTGAAAACAGTTCAAGCCTCTTCATTGGGTTACTTTCCGCTTATTCAAACTGTATTGTAAAGTGGTAGGCAGAATTTCACACCAGTGCATTTGCTCACAGCCCTCCCCACAGACCTGTTGTCACTATATGCTGCTTAGCAGCCAAACATTTAAATAAATAGTGAGTAAATCAATAAGTCAGCTGGAGATTATAAATATTGGTTATTTATTCTTACTATTTAGTATTTAAGTCCATGTTGTTGACATTATTTCCCACCTGAGAATTTTCAGAAAGCCTTATGGGAGGTGTAATTCTGAAAGCTTTGACTCTCAAAAGTTCATAACCTGAAGATCTTGTTGGTCTCTAAGGTGTGACTGGACTCGACTCCAACTCATCAAAAGAATGCATTAGAACATTGTCATTTTCTTAAGGGAAGTATGTTCCTTAGCATATGGAAATGCATTTGTTACATCTGCTCCAGGCTTTGGAAACATGTTCTTGGCTGGCACACATGCCAGACGTTAATCTAGACAAACCAGATGTGTGTGTTAAAGAACAGGATGCTACATGTAGCTCTAGAGATGGAAAAAGACAACATATAAATCCAGAGAGCTTCCAGTACTGAGTTTATTTAATGCACATTAGGTCTAGGAATGAGACTAAATTTTGCAAGCTTGCTGGTTTGATTTGAATATTCCCATTTAAGTTACAGTTCTCCTTTCATGAGTTAATGCCACAAGGCTGAACTTGGTTCCCAGTTCCTTATTTGCATTTCTTAGTTCCTTATTTGCAACCAACGACAAATATTGCACTCCAGAACAATTAGCACAAGAACTGGGCTTTGTCCCTTTGGAGGACAGAGTCCACTGAATGTGGGGGATATATGATATGTGGTCCAAACCTTATTTTGGGGTGCAGAGGGCATACAGCTGTTCCAGTTCTTTAATCAAATCTTCTTCTTAATAAAGGCTTCTTGGAGGCAACCCAAATAGAAGCTCTTTCTGCCCGAACTCTTGTTTGGACCGGGCACCAGTGCATGTCTTCTTACAGAGGACAGTCTCCTGAGTGTGAGGAAGTGTGATTCGGGGTGGTCCAAATATTGTTTGGGGGGGGGCAGCTTCCCCCTAGTGTCTGCATGTGCATTTGTCCTAAGGGCACCCCACTTTGGAGCAATTAGCCCAAGAACTGGGCTTTAGACCAGGAAACACCATAGGTTCACTTGGAAGGCAGAGTCCCTGAATATGGGGGTGTATGATATGTGGTGCTCCAGACCTTATTTTGGGCTGCAGAGCTTTTAAATTGTCCTCAATATTTGTCATTGGATTTGTGAATAAGGAACTAGGAAATATGAGTAATGGACCAGGAAATGAGAACCAAGTTCTCCTGCTAAAACCAGAAGTTATTTTGTACAGTGTTCTTTTTGCCTCATTTTGAGATGGGCCCTAAAAACATTACACATTTTCAAGGTTGAGTTTCTGTTTATATGCCATTATACACACACACACACACACACATATATATATACACATACATACACATACATACACACACACACACACAAGCTGCATATAAATTGTGTATAAATAGTACAAAATGACATATAAACAGTGTGTATGTATAAATACTCTAAAATGGCATAAAATGGCATTTAAGAAAAAAGGAAAAAGAGAATTATCAGGAACAGCCATAAAATTGCATCAGAGCAAAACTGAAGACAATGGTAACATGCAAATCACAAAAAATGAAAATGGCCAACCTCTTCAACCCTAATTGAGGTTATCTACAAATCCTGTTTTACTTATATATATTTGTGGTAAGAGAAAGAATGGTTCTCATCAACCTTAATCAGAGATCACTATAATGTATTCTAAGGGATGACATGGATTTATTTTAAAAAGTTGCTACGAAATCTTCATTTGTCAATCCATTCCATTCAGAGAAGGTCTCTGATTTACTTTGTTAACAGACTCGAAAATCCCAAATCTCCTTTTCATTTATGTAATGACACCAAATCCTTTTCCATCACACAAGCTTTATTTATTTTTATGTATTTATTTTTGCATGGAAACAAGCCTATCTCCCTCAAATGTCTGTTCTTTTTTGGAAGCTACAAGTGGTCTGGGAGAATCTGTGTCTATTAAAGGGGGAAAGCAAACAGAGAGGTCCCTCCTGAGGGAGATGGACTAATTACCATAATTCACCACGCTCTTTGTTTGGCTAGTCAGTTCAGAAGGAGTCTTTGAAAAGAGGCCAACTCACAGCCCTGGCCTGGTTTCATTTCAGAAGAACAGACTGAAAATTGATGTCACCTGCAAAATAGTTCAGGGAATTAGGAAGGCAAGGTGCAGGAAAACTTACTCAGGTAGTCCCATAACTGACATTTCTTCCATTGCATAATGGAAGCTGAACAGTCATATCAAATTGAGTCTGGAAGTTTTAATGGAAAGAGCTGCTGGTTTGGCTACAGGAGAACAGAGTTCAGTTTTTGATCAGCCGCTGACAAGTTCTTAACCATCAAATTCAGTTTTACATTTGCATCATGAACTACTTTTTGTTCAGAGAGAAACAAGACAAAGACTGGGAAACAGTTTGCTCAGAATAATTGATTATTTAATCATGCAGCTACCTCTGCATCTCCCCCCCCCCAAAAAAAAAAGAAAAAAGAAAATGCCAAATGTCACTATCCTGGTAAATCAGAAGCATGCTCCAGAAGTTCTGGCAACCATGCCCAAATCCGTTATGCTTTTGGCCAATCTGTTGCACATTCTTCTTTGACCAGAAAATTGGTCCAAACAATCTGGGTGATCGGGAGCTTCCGGTGGTGCGCTGGGACGAGTAAGACGTTCCCTCAGGCTGTCCTGGGGGAAATCCAAGTTTGCGCTAATTTAGGGGTGATATATGCACCCCAATCCAACCCTTGCAAGTGGGTCGGACAGCAGGAACTCCCTGCAGCCCATAAACGCAGTGTGACCTCCCAAAGACTCTGAGGGAGCTTTATAAGCCCCCCCCCCAGAGCTCTGGACGCCGGTCCTGCGAGGGCACATAGGGAAAGGAATCACCAAAACGCAACTTTGGCATAAGGCTCTACCCCCCACCACCTTAATACCAACATAAAGGACTATTTTAAGAGAAGAACCTCACCTCTCGATGCCTAAGTGAGTACAAAGAACCCTTCGTCTTTTACTGGCATTTTCGAATAACCGGGGGGTAGATGAAGATATTCCCAGTACCTCTGCTCCTCCCTTATTTTAATCGGGAAAGTTTGATTTGTAAATTCCATCAGGATTAGTGGCAGGAGCCTTATCAAACAGATCAGCTTAAATCAAAACAAAGAGTTGGAAGGACTCTTAGATGACGGACTAAAATCTCTACCAATGAGAAGCAACTCTAAGGGAAGGGGAGGGCGAATTTCTTCCTGATTCTCTGGTGAAAAAGAATTTCCTGCCACGTTAGCAGCAAGGGATTCATCAGACCGGAAGCCCCTCTATACCACCCTCTCTATCATCTGAGTCACAACAACAGGAAGCAAGCTGGAGGACCGGATACGCGTCGCACTTGAGTAACACAGAAATAATTCCTGAAGGAAACAATCATCGAGATGAGGCGGTAGAAGGTCCACGGCAAATACAACTTCCGGAATACTTCCTGGTAGATCCAACCTAGAGCGTCCAGTAAAACTCGTTGGTATTTCAAAACTTTATTAAGCTGTTTTAAAGCCAAATTCAGCTCTTTTCAACCCGAAAAAATTATTAAGCTGATCATTGAATTACCCTCTATTAACCACCATCTGGAGGGCCCTGTCTGAGGACATGACTTTTACCAGCCTTATTCCAATGTAAATGTCTGGAACCCGACCCCGTTCTGGCTCACTGCATAGCCCTGCCTATACTAAACTGAAGGACTCAGCACAAGTTTTAGCTATGGATAAGAAATTACAGGATATGTTAGCCAAACAAACAGAGGCAACAAATAAGCAGCTTGAACAGATGTCTACACAGATGTCTACACAGATGGCACAGTTAACTTCTATGATGACAAATCTAGGCCAAGAATCTCAAGCTATTGACCATAAATTGGATGTGGTAACAGGAGATCTTAAAGAAGTAAAAACTCAAATGAGTACTATGCAGTCAGATATGCAAGCAATGGATTTATCAATAAAGAAAGTGATGGAAGAGCATAAGGATACAAAGAAAAAATTAGCAAGCCAAGAAAAACAGATTGAAACAATACAATTAAATCAGACAACAGTAAAAGATCAAATAGCCATGATGGAGATGAGAGTGAGAGAGGCCAACCTTCGTCTGTGCAACCTTCCAGATATGATGGGAGATAACAAAGAAACTGTAGTCCCAAATCTGGCTTACCTGTTTCAGATGGACGAACAAGAATTAAACCAAGCTATTAACAGAGTATACAGAATACCATTACCTGGTAGAATGAAAAGATCTAAGCCAAGAGACCTGATGATAGTGTTCTATGACACTAGGATTAAGGATAAGATCATGAAGATGCATTATGACAACCCGGTGTCAGCAGGAGACATTCCTCTAATTTTATTAAAGGACATACCAAGACATTTACTCTCACAGAGGAATAATTACAAAGAATTTGTGTCTGTTTTGAAAGCTAATGGTATCAAATATCGCTGGATTATGCCACAAGGCTTGGCTTTTACCTACAAAGAAATGAAAATGACAATTACATCTACAGCAGATGTGGGAAAATTTCTGAGAAAATATAAATCAGATCTTAAAGGATTAACTGGGGATCAAAAGGAAGAGGAAGAAGAACAACAAGAAGAAGAAGAACCACAGGGAGCAGCAGGAGGAACTAAATTATAGACTGCATATTTTGCTTCAATAATCATTGTACCATGGCAAAAGTAATTTCTTGGAATGTGAATGGTTTGAATGAAAAAACTAAAAGGGCTAGAATTTTTAAATATCTACAGAAGTATAAATACTCCCTAATTTGTTTACAAGAGACTCATATAGCAAAAAAGCACAAAAAATATTTGGATAGACAAATGCTTGGACAAGCATTTGTGGCATCGGCCGAAACAAAACTAAGGGAGTAGTAATATATGCTCATTCTAGCCTTAGTCCTGAACTACTATATAAAGACAACGAAGGGAGAATTGTAATTATAAAAACCAAAATATTGGGGCAAAAGACGATTGTGGTAGGAATATATGCTCCCAATGAAGGAAAAACAAAATTTTATGGACAATTGCATGAACTGATCTCTCAGTATGCCAATGACCAGATTTTATTGATGGGTGACTTAAATGGTGTTATTCTCCCAATTTTGGATAAAAAATCAAAAGCAAAAGACGAAAATGAAGGATGTTTACCTAAAACTTTCTTCACCATGGCTACAGAATTGGAATTACAAGACATCTGGAGAACAATGAATACTACAGCCAAAGAATATACCTTTTATTCAGCGAGACATGACTCACACTCCAGAATAGACATGATTTGGTCTAGTAAATCAATTTTTACGCAACTACGTAAAATACATATTTTACCAAGAACTTTTTCTGATCACAATCCGGTTACATTTGAGTGGAACAATAAACAAGCATTCAGATGGCGATTGAATGATAAACTTTTAAAGGAAAATAAGATTCAAAAAGAATTATATGATCTGATTAAAGATTTTTTTGAAGTCAATCTTAATGGAGAAACTACGTTGAATATAGTGTGGGATGCGTTTAAAGCAGTTCTAAGAGGATTTATGATACAGAAACATGCAGCGTGGAGGAAAACTCAACTACAATTTACCAATAATATACTTTGGGATTTACAAAATTTGGAACAAAAACTTGTTATGGCGTTACAAGAAGAAGAGAAAAATGAAATACAAATGAAGATTTCTGTATCTAAACATCAATTAAATTTGGTCATAATGGAGGAAATGAACAAAAACTTAAAATTTGCCAAACAAAAATATTTTGAACATGCTAATAAACCTGGGAAATTTTTAGCAACACAACTGAAAGACTCATTTCAGAAGAAGATTATAACAAAAATTCAAACTGCTAAAGGACCAGTTCATTCAACTACAGATATACAAAAAGAATTTGTTTCATTTTACACTAAGCTATATCAGAAAGAAAATATTTCAAAACAGAAAATAGATAAGTTTTTAAGTTCAATACAGATGAATATTCTTTCAACAGACCAACGAGAATGGATAGATGCTCCAATCACAAGGGAAGAAATACAAGAAGCAATAATGAAACAAAAGCCGGATAAGACACCTGGACCAGATGGAATAACTGCTCTATTTTATAGAACATTTAGTGACAACTTAACAGACTTTTTTGTATCACTTTGCAATACAATTTTGGATAAGGGAGTAGCCCCAGAAACTTGGTCGCATGCATATATATCGTTGATACCTAAGGAAGGAAGAGACCCAGAAAGAACATCAAATTATAGACCTATTTCGTTGTTAAATGTGGATTATAAGATTTATGCCTCGGTCTTATCGAATAGGATAAGAAAATTTATTAAAGACCTTATACACGAAGATCAGGCGGGCTTTGTTCCAGGAAGGCAAATTAAAGACAATATAAGAATCTTATTGGACTCATTAGAATATTATGATCAGAATATACAACGATCAGCCGCCTTTGTATTTTTGGATGCGGAAAAAGCCTTTGATATGGTCTCATGGGACTTTATGGAAAAAACATTGGTAAAATTAAATTTTGGAGACCGTTTTTTGAAAGGTATATCAGCTATTTACACATCCCAACATGCGAAAATTTTGGTGAATGAATCAATGTCGGAAAATTGTCAAATTAAGAAAGGAACTAGACAAGGCTGTCCTTTGTCTCCGTTATTATTTTTGTTGGTGTTGGAAACATTATGTTGTAAACTAAGGAGTATGGAGGACATTCGCGGTCTAAAAATTAAAAAAACATGAATTTAAATTGAGAGCATTCGCGGATGACCTCCTGTTAATTCTGGAAAACCCAACACAATCAATGAAGTTACTACAAGAGACTCTGGACGATTTTGGGGAAATATCGGGATTTAAAGTTAATCAAGAAAAAACAAAGACAATATTCAAGAATTTATCAGAAATAGAACAACAGGAATTCATCTCGTTTACAGGTTGGGAGAAGGCCAATAAAGTTAAATATCTGGGAATCTGGATCTCAGCGAAGAACAAAAAATTGTTAACCAACAACTACTTTAAATTATGGGGTAAAATAAAAACTGATATGACTATTTGGTCAAATAAAAAGTTGTCACTATTGGGACGTATTTCAACAATTCAAATGAATGTGTTACCAAGGATGCTCTTCTTATTCCAAAATTTGCCTATAATATCACATGTTAAATACTTTGATACTTGGAGGAAGGACATTTTAAACTTCATCTGGCAAGGGAAAAAACCGAGGATTGCTTATAAATACTTGGTGGACCTTAAAGTTAGAGGAGGTTTAGCACTACCAAACTTTCAACTTTACGCTGAAGCGGTAGCCTTAACATGGCTAAAAGACTGGATAACCTTATCAAATACACGTTTACTGGAGCTTGAAGGCTTTAATAATATTAGTGGATGGCATGGCTATTTATGGTATGACAAAATTAAGATACAAGCATCATTTAGGAATCATATAATCAGGTCCTCTCTACTGCATATCTGGATGAAATATAAACATATTTTGGAACCAACAACTCCGATGTGGATTTCACCGCAAGAAATGCTAACACTACGTCCACTTAGACCGGACAAATTTATAATTTACCAGGAATTAATTAATTGGGAGGGGAAAAATGTTCATTAAAGGAATTTCAATTTCTCAAAGAGGATTTACAATGGTTGCAATATTGTCAGATTAAATCAGTTTTTGTACAAGATATGAAAAATGGATTTTCTAAAGAAAAGTCCCCTTTCCACAAGATGTTACTAGAAAACAATCTGAAACTGATCTCTAAAATGTACAATCTACTTTTAACATTATATTGTGAGCAGGAGATAATTAAACCAACTATGATTGATTGGGCTCAAAATATCGGACATGATATTGCTTTAAATAAATGGGAAAGACTTTGGTCAAAAGATTTGAAAGGAATAAACGCGCAATCAATTCGAGAAAACATTTATAAAATGATGTATAGATGGCATTTAACACCTAAGAAGATGGCAAAGATATATAAAGTGATATCCCCTAAATGTTGGAAATGTAATACGGAAATTGGTTCCTTTTACCATATGTGGTGGACTTGTGATAAAGCTAAAGATTTTTGGGATATGATATACAATGAACTGAGACTAATAGTACAAAAAATATACCCAAAACACCAGAAATGATGCTATTAAGTATGATACCTGACGACTTGCTAATACAAAGAACTTTTTTGATCTATGCTACAACAGCTGTGAGACTGCTTTATGCAGCAAAATGGAAGGGGGCAGAAATTCCCGAGAAAAAAGACTGGATTGGGAAAATGTTCGAATTGGTGGAAATGGCAAAACTTACAGCCATTTTAAATGAAAAAGACAATGTTCGATTTTTAGGGGAATGGGAGGATTGGATGAAATATTGTGAATATGAATTAAAACTGGGGAAAATGGAAGAATATTTATTAATCTGATCTAGAAGACACAATTAATATTAAGAGTTATAATTTATATTAATAGAAGATGTTTTATGAAAGTTAAATGAATTTATGATAGTTAAGATCAGACCAATTACGATGGGATGAATATTTTATTAAGAGGCGGAGAGAGGTGATGGGGAAGCCATAAATTTTCCTCTAATTTGTTTTTTTTTGTTATGAATTCAAGAAATTATAACAACATAGAGTTAGAATTTTGAATTTCATATTGCTTTTATTGTTATTTACTATCATGGAAAATTTGTATTATAAAAACCAATAAAATTATTATAAAAAAAAACAAACAATCTGGGTGATCAATAACATTCAACATAATATTTCCACAGCTATACTTGCACTGTTCAAACACGCAGTTCATCAGGAACATGAAGCACTCCATGATTCAAGGTGTCTCAACAATAAAAGGTGTTTGGATCTACACAATTCTGATGTAAATCCAAGCATTCCAGAGCAAACCAACCCAGTAATTCCAGATTAGAGGCAATTGATTTGCATTACTTGTAGTCTGCCTTTCTCACTGAGACTCAAGGTAGATCACACAGTGCAAGTCACTGCAATCAAGAGGATGAGAGACCTAATAATATAATGAAAGGACTAGGATTGTAGAAATCTGAAATCTAAGTATTAGACATGATATTTTAAACAATGCATAATTTTTTTGGGGGGAGGTTGAAGCAACACTAGGTTATTCTCATAATTTTATGCCTTTATTTATATAGCAACATAAATGCAAATTACATTTTATGGAATACATGTCTTTGATCTGAAGATCTTACTGTCTAATAGAGTTGAGTGGATGTCCTCGGTTCAATTCTTTTATTGTTTCAAAAATTATACATTGCATTCCAGTGCTCCTGATTTTAGATGTAGCTAGTGTTACCTGGACCCCTGGAATGTAGGAGCCCAAGAATCTCTACTCCAGAACAAAGTTGGAACTCGGCTAAGCAATTAAAAGGACAAAGATTACAGATTTCCCAAGCTGAGAAGAATATTTGTAGTTATGCTAAACTGATTTGGAGTATTATTGTGGAGTAAATTCTCGGTTAAACGGGTCAGAGTTTAAAAGATCATTTTTTGGAGGGGTCTTGGAGGGGAATTGTCTATTAATCAATTGATCAGTTCAGTAAGTAGCTGCTGGCTAAGGAACATACACAAGACAGAAAGATGATATGTACTAATGAGTTACACTAGACCTAGATAAAAATCACTAAATGAATACATTTAAAAAAAAAAATAGAATGCAAAATTAAACAAATGATGATATTCTTTGTATGGAAAACAAAGTGGGGAAAAAAAAACACCAATCCATTTTATTATGGAAGGCCCACAATGACTATATTAGGTTGCACTGCCTTGGTGCCATTCAACCAATTAGAGTTCCTACGGCAGGGGTCTCCAATATTTAGAGCTCATGGGCACCTTTGGAATTCTGATACAGGGTGATGAGTGCAACCACTAGGGTTGTCATGTCCCTCTTCACTACTGGCGGGATAATTTTGGGGTGGAGCCTGAGGAGGGCGGGGCTTGGGGAGAAGAAAGACTTCAATGCCATAGGGTCCAATTGCCAAAGCGGCCATTTTCTCCAGGTGAACTGATCTCTATCAGCTGTAGATCAGTTGTAACAGCAGGAGATCTCCAGCTAGTACCTGGAGGTTAGTAGAAACAGCAGCACGAAGGCTCCTAATTAAGAATACCATGAACTGTGATAAAATACCAAATAAATTTGCTGTCCAAGAAAGGTATATTACATGCATACACCAAATAAAGAATCATGAACGGTGATGTATTCAATATAAAAAAAAATACAGGTTGCTTCACCTTACAGAAATAATACAGGTTACTTTACTTCAAGTGCAATAATACAATTACAATCTCAAAAGAAACAACAACGTGTTTTACAAAAAATGTGCAGGTTGAATCACCTTAAGTACATTATACAGGTTGCTTCACCTCAAAAACAACAGTACACCTTGATTCACAAAGAAAGAAAGAAAAAAGAACAACGTCTTTTTCACATAGAATATCAAAGTTATTCCAAGATTTTCTTTCACAGCAGCAACAAAAAATATTTTTTCACAGCATTTTTTTGATATTCTATGTGAAAAAGACGTTCTTTTTTCTTTCTTTCTTTGTGAATCAAGGTGTACTGTTGTTTTTGTGGTGAAGCAACCTGTATAATGTACTTAAGGTGATTCAACCTGCACATTTTTTGTAAAACACGTTGTTGTTTCTTTTGAGATTGTAGTTGTATTATTGCACTTGAAGTAAAGTAACCTGTATTATTTCTGTAAGGTGAAGCAACCTGTATTTTTTTTGATATTGAATACATTACCGTTCATGATTCTTGATTCTTTATTTGGTGTATGCATGTAATATACCTTTCTTAGACAGCAAATTTATTTGGTATTTTATCACAGTTCATGGTATTCTTAATTAGGAGCCTTCGTGCTGCTGTTTCTACTAGCAATTAACTATTTCAGCATAGGTTTTTGTTTGAGTAGTACCTGGAGGTTGGCAACCCTAGCAACCACAGAATAGCCACCATGGTAGAGAGAGAGAGAGAGAGAGAGAGAGAGAGAGAGAGAGAGAGAGAGAGAGAGAGAGAGAGAGAGAGAGAGAGAGAGAGAGAGAAGAAGAAGAAGAAGAAGAAGAAGAAGAAGAAGAAGAAGAAGAAGAAGAAGAAGAAGAAGAAGAAGCCCAAGTACAGGGAACAAGAGCAGTAATTTTTTTCTAAGCACAGCATAGCAATATTGTGGTTGATCCTATGATTCTATTCCGTCAATACAAGACTCCTAGTGCTGGAAGAAGAGACTCTGCTGGGGCAGTGGGGGAAGTGATTTTTCCTATGTCCTCTCTTCACTGCTGTGTGGCTTTACCTCTGCATTAGTTTCTCAACCCCCAGTATTGCCTGTTTGTCACTCACTGGCGGCGGCTGGGAAAAGGAAGGATCCACATTAGCACCAAGCGCTTTCCACTCATACACCTATAGGATCCAAGCCAGTATCTTCTGTCCCAAGGATCTGTAACAAATTTGTTTGTAAATGTCCCAAATTATCTTGCTACAACTAAGCGTGATGGAAGAAGGAACAAATATAGGGTGTGTAGAGCCAGAAGGAAAGGCCAACACATATTGATTGAAAATACTTTTTATTTGCCGCTTATGTTCTGATACAGATAACTTATCACTGGCTTCCCTGTCAATGGCTGACTTTGAAGTGATAGGTGCTAATTAATATATTTTTAATTCCCCCCCTACACTTTGTTATTCAGTGCTCATTTGAGTTCAGAAGACTTAAACACGTTCATTAAAAATAAGAACACCTCTGGAAACTGCTATTGGGCCCTCAATTCTTTTGTTAAATCAAACAACATTCGAAGCTCATTAGAGACTCCTCTCTTGATACCGTGTACATCTTTGACATCCTTTTCAGCTATGCCAGGTAATTGTCTTATTTGGACTATCTTCAGTGTTTTTAAACAAGCTGTTCTCATTACTCAATCTTATTTATTTGCACCAAATGACTTCTTTTCAGTTTGTTGTTGTTGTTGTTGTGTGTCTTACTTTGTAATTTTATATAATTTGTTGTCCTTCCTTTTTCTAAAATTAAAAGCTGAGGCAACAAATGCATTTTTTTAACTCTGAAAATGACAGTAGAAGCTCATAGGTGATTATTCATATTATCCTGCTTGCCCCACAAATTTTATTTGGTTATATTATCCTGTGCTGAGTTTCTTTATTTAGTCAATTCTCATTAGTTTTTGGGCACAATTCAAAGTGCTGAATCTTACCAATAAAGCCCTGAGCTTGTGACCAGGGCATATGGGTTAGGGTAATGGATTAGGCTTCCTGCTGGTTTACCATCTGCTTCATTTACCAGGAGGTGCTCTTGGCTGAGTTGGCAGAAGTGATCACAGACTTGGCGATGAAGCTTCCATGGAGGTTTTTATTGTCTTTGCAAAGGCTTCATTATTAGGTAAAGGTTAGAACATCATGGCAACCATGGGGGCAGTTGAAAGATGTTTTTAGCCTGATTGATGAAAAAAGGACATAGGCTTTTCCCACATTCTCTTTTTCTTCATCTTGAAGTTCCTGTTTCTTTGGGGGAAAGGTTTTAAAGTTCTGCACATGTTTTACTTCCTCTAGTGGTCTATTCGATATAGCAGAAGATTAAATCTAGCTTATTTCCCTGCTGATTTAAACAGCAGCTTTTTACTCTTGATAAAATCAGGTGAGATATCAAATTTACCACTAGAGGGAGCAAAACACACATGGAACTTAAAAAAAACAAACTGATGAAACAGGAAGTTGGAGACAAGCAAAAAGAACATGTGGAAAAGCCCATACTTTGGATCTTCTGTTTTTTGCTGAGCCGGCAAGTGCTGAATTCCCAAGGAGGCTACAGATCTGGCTGGCCCTTGTGCCTGAATCATTATTTGCTGAGGGCACATCTGGGTTTGAAAGCTCCACTCTGCAGAAGCAGGGGCCGTGTTAGGGTGGCCACCAGCTTCAGGGTGATTGTGGTAGTTGCAGTGCCAAATATGAAGGGAACTGGAGCATCCTGGCACAGATTTGCTTCTCAGCAACCCTGTGCTATTTGCAATTTGAAGGTGGTTTAACAACTTACCTGACCTGCCAGTGTGGTGTAGTGGTTAGTGTCTGACAAAGATCTAGGTTCAAATCAGAAGAAGAAGAAGAAGAAGAAGAAGATTCCTACCCTACCTATTCCTACCCACAACAGGCACCTTGTGAGGTAGGTGGGTTGAGAGAGTTCTGAGAGAACTGTGACTAGCTCAAAGTCACTCAGCAGGCTTCATGTGCAGGAGTGAGGAAACAAACCCAGTTCACTAGATTAGAGTCCACTGCTCATGTGGAGGAGTGGGGAATCAAACCAGGTTCTCCAAATTAGAGTTCACCACTCCTAACCACATTGGCTCTCACACAGCTCACTACACACAGCTTGTTGTATAACCTGGGGCCAGTCACACCCTCTTGGCCCAATGCACCTCACAGTGAGGATAAACAGAGGACAGGAGAATTACAAGAAGGTCTGTCGATTCGGTTCATCCAGAACCAAAAAACAGCTGAATTTTCCCCGATTCAGTGGTTTTCAGTTCGGAGGGAACCAAATAAAAAAAAAAGGCGGGAATATGACGAGCCAAATTCAGTGAGTTCGGGGCGATCGCTGAATAAATTTGGCAAATTCGGGGGCTCCGAATCAGCAGCATAACCTTCCGTTAGTAAGCATTCTTAGTAAGTTAGTAAGAATTCTCCCGCGGCCAATCGGTGGCCAAGCTGGGTCTTCTTCTGGCCAATCGGTAGCAGTTGAGTGTGTGAGCCCAGCTGTTGCGTGACCCGGGGAGAGAAAGAGAAAGTGTCTGTTTGTGTGTGAGAGAGATCCCCATGTGGGGGAGGTGCGTGTGCACATTCATAGCTTTCCATGGCTGGGGGGGGGGCATTTTTGAAGGTAGGGGTCCCAAAATTTCAGTGTACCTTCAGGAGACCCTTCTTGCAAGAACCCCCAAGTTTGGTGACAATTGGGGCAGTGGGTCCCGAGTTATGCCCCCCCATCCACCCACTGTGATCCTGTGCATCTAGAGAGCTGCAAATCCAAGGCAAAACCTCCCATGCATAAATGGAATCGTATTGGATTACTCCTGAGTCCTGAGTCCTCCTGACTCCCAGTCCCTGTTCCTGATGGAACGGAAGAGTCAGAAGACATCCACAGTAAGACTCATTTTGGGGCTTTTCTCTATAATTTTTTTTCCTGTGTGTGTGTGTGGGGGGGGAAGCAGAGTCTGAGTGCTTGGGGGGAGCAGTTTCTGTGGGTGGGGGGAAGTTAAAGGGGGCTTTCGCCCATTCTGCCAAGGGGTGTGTGCCTAAAGATTTACTTCTTCTCCATGCTGGAAGACATTCACACAGTTTGATTTTGGGTTTTTTTCTCTATACCTTTTCTCCTGTATGTGAGTGTGTGTGTGGGGGAAGCAGAGTCTGTGTGTGGGGGGAAGCAGTTTCTGTGGGTGGGGGGGAAGCCAAAGGGGACTTTCGCCTGTTCTGCCGAGGGGTGTGTGCCCGCTCGCCTCTGCGTGAGTGTGTGTTCTGCTTTTAAAGTTTTAAAGTGTAACGTTGGGTCTGTGCGATGGCTAGTGAGTCTCTCTCCGCTTGGCACCCGGGCCGCACCTCCTCCTCCTTGGTTTTTTCCCTTTTTGGGGCTGAGCCGTACTGGTTTGAGGGGGGGGGGTTGCCCATTCTGCCTGAGGGGGGGTTGCCCGCTCACGTCTCTCTCTCCCTGGTTTGGGGGGGGGGCTTCAGTTGTGTGTCCTCAGGTTTCTCCTCATACATAAGATCAGTTAGGTCTATTTTGATGCTCGCTTAAAACTGGTTTTCAAATTGTGACTTAAACAATGCATTTGCCCAGTCCTGAGACTCCCGATTCCCGAGTCCGATGCAAAAGGAGAAATTCCACCCCACCTGCTCCTTATGCATAGCTAGTGCGCCTCTGTCCCTTTCTATGGTTTGCAAACTCCCAAGGTCGCGTCACGTGTTGCTTTGCATGGTTTTGCAAACTCCGAGTCCAAACGGTCTATTTATTTCTATTCATTCCAATGGGTTGATCATGGGGGGGGGCTTCTGGGCCCCATATATCAGGACCCTCTGACCCAATCTTCACAAAATTTGGGGGTTCTTGCAATAAGGGTCCCCTGAAGCGGCACTGAAATTTTGGGACCTCTACCTTTAAAAATACCCACCCCCGGATATGCGGAAAGGCGTGAATGTGTTTTTAATGGCTTTATTCGGCCGAATTTATTCCCGAACTCTGAACTTAGTGCCGAATTGCACGGATCCAAATCGGGGGAGTTCGGACTTTGGCATTTCCCAAATCAAAATGGGCCAAATTTTGCCAAATCTGAATTTTACCGAATTTTTTTCCCAACAGCCCTAATTACAAGTGCTGCTTTCAGTCCCCATTGTGAAGAAAGGCAGCACAGTTAGGGAAGGTAGTGTAGTGAATAGAGTGTAGGACTAAGACCAGGGAGATCCCAGTCTGAATACCCAGTCTGCTACTGAAGGTTGCTGGCTGACCTTTTGACAGTCATATACTGTCAGTCAGACATACCTCACAGGTTTGTTGTAAGGATAAAATGGGGGGAAAGGAGAACAATGTAAACTGCTTTGGGCTATATGGAGTTAAACTCTTTTTAGTTTGATCACATTAAGAGCTTCTAGATCCATTCTTGTCTATGGTTGAGACGGTCAGAGCTGCTGCTAGGAACTCCCCCCCCCCTCAGTTATATCTAGCTCATAATCTGGCCGCTTATTTAGTCTCTGTTCATGTAGCCTTGCTGATCCATGCTACCATGAGCTCCAGATTGGTCTACTGTAATGCAGTCTGTAATGCAGAGTCAGCATGGTGTAGTGGTTAAGTGGCAGACTCTAATCTGGAGAACCAGGCTTGATTCCCCGTTCCTCCACATGAGCGATGGACACTAAACTGGAAAACTGGTTTGTTTCCCCACTCCTACACATGAAGCCTTCTGGGTGACTTTGGGCTAGTCACAGTTCTTTCAGACCTCTCTGAGCCCCACTTACCTCTTAAGGTGCCTGGGGGGGAGGGAATGTAATTATATGCTGCTTAGAGACAGCTTCCAGTGGAGAAAAGCAGGGTATAAAAACCAAGGTAACCAGAAAAAATCCCACATGAAAAAAGCCCACAAGAAAATTGCTCACAAAAAAAACCCACGGTCATAAATGCACACAAGAAAAAAGCCCACACAGAAAAAACCCCACATGGAAAAAAGCCCACATGGAAAAAAGCCCACACGGAAAAAAACTCATATTTGAATACTTAATATTATTTATTTATTTTCTTTTTAAAAAAATACAGCCATAACATATTTTTTTACAACCCATAGCATAACTTTCACAACTATTAACATTAACAATTACTTAATAAAAAATAACTAGATCAGAAAGAACCATATTTTATTATTTCCAAACCATGAAAAACACTATTTGTACTGGTATGATAATACCTGATAATTATTCATTTTTATACTTACATTTCACATTAATTTTATTCACACTTCTGTAAAAGTCTCTTATTTGTTATTTAACTATATACTTTATTCCTTTACAGTGATTATTTGACATGAAATTAAAGCCATTTCACTGTTTTAATATCTCTGCCAATTATTTCATTTGACATGAAAATGAAGCTATTTCACTGTTTTTATATCTCTGCCAGCTGTTGAAAACAAACCCGGAATGAATGGGGACCCCCTGGATTAAATGAGGGACCAACATTCAATAATAAATCGAGTAAATAATAATTCAGATATAAATCTTTACTGCAAATTAGCCAATCTCCTTAAGTAAGTAAGTTTATCTTCTACCTGCTCATACTTCTGCACAGAAGTGGCAACCATGTCATGTAGTGCCTCGTATCTTCTCTTTTTCACCTCTGGGCGACCTGCTTGTGCATTAGCCAATGTTAATTTGTGGCAAGCCAGGTCCCTCTGCAGTCCATCAAATAGAAACCACACACTGGGATGACTGCAGTGGAACAGGGAATTAAGAGCGTTGTGAAATCCTCACAACAGTTGGTAGTTTTTGGTGACCATTCAAGGGCTGCATCATGATGATTCCATATTCTTATAGGAAACTGAGGATCTCTACCTGCTGCACCCTCGATATATGTAGAAGAGAAGTACATGAGCACCTCATTGTAGCTGTCTTCATCTGGAAATGTGGCGGCAAGCTTTTCAAAAACACTTCTTACATCATCTATTGGGACAAAGGCTAATGCATCAAGAGACTTCAGTGTAATTTTTATGTTCATATTAGTTTCATATTCAGTCTTCAAGCCAACATTGTTGATTTTCCTAATGAGACTCTGACACAGATGAAAATAACACCCTTTGACCTCAGCGTGTGGAAAGGCAATCTTCACTGCATTCATACAAGCCTTCTCAAAATCGACTAAAACCTTTTGAGGTGCAAGATTTGGAATCAATAGCTTCATTATTTGAAACATTTTATTATAGGTGTCTGTGTTGTTTTTTTGGAGTAAAATGTAAATACATGGCGGATATGAATTACCCACCTTGTGCAAGTCAGTAGTGTGCCTGTGCAACTCAGACTTGAGGCAAATGCGGAAGTAGGCCTCTGGCACACCTCCCTGCCATCCCTCTGCCCCCCATCTGGAGTCCTCATCTGGAGGCCTGGTCTACCACCATAAAAGCCTCTTGGTAGACCTGGCCTCCAGCTGAGACCCATCGGGAGGCCAGGTCTATCTATTGGCTTTCTTGGTGTTAGACTCCCTGGACTCTAGGGGCCCATAGAAGCCAATGGGTAGACCTGGCTTCCGAGGGTCTTCACAAATGAGTGTTCTTGTTTAGGGCTGTTGAAAAAAAAATTCGGTACAGTTTGGCTTCAGCAAAATTCAGCCCTTTTAAATTCGGGCCGTGCCAAAGTCCGAACTGCCCCGCTTCGGATCCCCGAAATTCGGGCGAGATCCGGAGTTTGGGGGAAAATTCGCCCCCCCCCCCGCGCACCTTCAGGGAAGCCCCCTGAAGGAGCGTGGGTGTGTGTGGAATAGATCTGAGCCTCCTGGCCGGGAGGCCCAGATCTGTTTAAAGGGCCCCCTGCACGCCTTCAGGGAAGCCCCGTGAAGGCACGTGGGGGGGAGCCGAACCCTGAATTTGCTGAATTTATTTGCCGAACTCCTGAAGTCGGCGAATTCGGCTCCCCCTTTTCCCACCTTTTTTTTAATTTGGTTCATCCCGAACCGGAAACTGCTGAATCAGGGGAAATTCAGCGGTTTTTCGGTTCAGTTTTTCGGTGGCCGTGTTAGGGTGGCCACCAGCTTCAGGGTGATTGTGGTAGTTGCAGTGCCAAATATGAAGGGAACTGGAGCATCCTGGCACAGATTTGCTTCTCAGCAACCCTGTGCTATTTGCAATTTGAAGGTGGTTTAACAACTTACCTGACCTGCCAGTGTGGTGTAGTGGTTAGTGTCTGACAAAGATCTAGGTTCAAATCAGAAGAAGAAGAAGAAGAAGATTCCTACCCTACCTATTCCTACCCACAACAGGCACCTTGTGAGGTAGGTGGGTTGAGAGAGTTCTGAGAGAACTGTGACTAGCTCAAAGTCACTCAGCAGGCTTCATGTGCAGGAGTGAGGAAACAAACCCAGTTCACTAGATTAGAGTCCACTGCTCATGTGGAGGAGTGGGGAATCAAACCAGGTTCTCCAAATTAGAGTTCACCACTCCTAACCACACTGGCTCTCACACAGCTCACTACACACAGCTTGTTGTATAACCTGGGGCCAGTCACACCCTCTTGGCCCAATGCACCTCACAGTGAGGATAAACAGAGGACAGGAGAATTACAAGAAGGTCTGTCGATTCGGTTCATCCAGAACCAAAAAACAGCTGAATTTTCCCCGATTCAGTGGTTTTCAGTTCGGAGGGAACCAAATAAAAAAAAAAGGCGGGAATATGACGAGCCAAATTCAGTGAGTTCGGGGCGATCGCTGAATAAATTTGGCAAATTCGGGGGCTCCGAATCAGCAGCATAACCTTCCGTTAGTAAGCATTCTTAGTAAGTTAGTAAGAATTCTCCCGCGGCCAATCGGTGGCCAAGCTGGGTCTTCTTCTGGCCAATCGGTAGCAGTTGAGTGTGTGAGCCCAGCTGTTGCGTGACCCGGGGAGAGAAAGAGAAAGTGTCTGTTTGTGTGTGAGAGAGATCCCCATGTGGGGGAGGTGCGTGTGCACATTCATAGCTTTCCATGGCTGGGGGGGGGGGCATTTTTGAAGGTAGGGGTCCCAAAATTTCAGTGTACCTTCAGGAGACCCTTCTTGCAAGAACCCCCAAGTTTGGTGACAATTGGGGCAGTGGGTCCCGAGTTATGCCCCCCCATCCACCCACTGTGATCCTGTGCATCTAGAGAGCTGCAAATCCAAGGCAAAACCTCCCATGCATAAATGGAATCGTATTGGATTACTCCTGAGTCCTGAGTCCTCCTGACTCCCAGTCCCTGTTCCTGATGGAACGGAAGAGTCAGAAGACATCCACAGTAAGACTCATTTTGGGGCTTTTCTCTATAATTTTTTTTCCTGTGTGTGTGTGTGGGGGGGAAGCAGAGTCTGAGTGCTTGGGGGGAGCAGTTTCTGTGGGTGGGGGGAAGTTAAAGGGGGCTTTCGCCC
Organism: Euleptes europaea; assembly: GCF_029931775.1. Taxonomy (NCBI): domain Eukaryota; kingdom Metazoa; phylum Chordata; class Lepidosauria; order Squamata; family Sphaerodactylidae; genus Euleptes; species Euleptes europaea. The sequence continues at coordinate 29,411,271 of NC_079317.1, forward strand.
ATTCTGCCAAGGGGTGTGTGCCTAAACATTTACTTCTTCTCCATGCTGGAAGACATTCACACAGTTTGATTTTGGGTTTTTTTCTCTATACCTTTTCTCCTGTATGTGAGTGTGTGTGTGGGGGAAGCAGAGTCTGTGTGTGGGGGGAAGCAGTTTCTGTGGGTGGGGGGGAAGCCAAAGGGGACTTTCGCCTGTTCTGCCGAGGGGTGTGTGCCCGCTCGCCTCTGCGTGAGTGTGTGTTCTGCTTTTAAAGTTGTAAAGTGTAACGTTGGGTCTGTGCGATGGCTAGTGAGTCTCTCTCCGCTTGGCACCCGGGCCGCACCTCCTCCTCCTTGGTTTTTTCCCTTTTTGGGGCTGAGCCGTACTGGTTTGAGGGGGGGGGGTTTGCCCATTCTGCCTGAGGGGGGGTTGCCCGCTCACGTCTCTCTCTCCCTGGTTTGAGGGGGGGGGCTTCAGTTGTGTGTCCTCAGGTTTCTCCTCATACATAAGATCAGTTAGGTCTATTTTGATGCTCGCTTAAAACTGGTTTTCAAATTGTGACTTAAACAATGCATTTGCCCAGTCCTGAGACTCCCGATTCCCGAGTCCGATGCAAAAGGAGAAATTCCACCCCACCTGCTCCTTATGCATAGCTAGTGCGCCTCTGTCCCTTTCTATGGTTTGCAAACTCCCAAGGTCGCGTCACGTGTTGCTTTGCATGGTTTTGCAAACTCCGAGTCCAAACGGTCTATTTATTTCTATTCATTCCAATGGGTTGATCATGGGGGGGGGCTTCTGGGCCCCATATATCAGGACCCTCTGACCCAATCTTCACAAAATTTGGGGGTTCTTGCAATAAGGGTCCCCTGAAGCGGCACTGAAATTTTGGGACCTCTACCTTTAAAAATACCCACCCCCGGATATGCGGAAAGGCGTGAATGTGTTTTTAATGGCTTTATTCGGCCGAATTTATTCCCGAACTCTGAACTTAGTGCCGAATTGCACGGATCCAAATCGGGGGAGTTCGGACTTTGGCATTTCCCAAATCAAAATGGGCCAAATTTTGCCAAATCTGAATTTTACCGAATTTTTTTCCCAACAGCCCTAATTACAAGTGCTGCTTTCAGTCCCCATTGTGAAGAAAGGCAGCACAGTTAGGGAAGGTAGTGTAGTGAATAGAGTGTAGGACTAAGACCAGGGAGATCCCAGTCTGAATACCCAGTCTGCTACTGAAGGTTGCTGGCTGACCTTTTGACAGTCATATACTGTCAGTCAGACATACCTCACAGGTTTGTTGTAAGGATAAAATGGGGGGAAAGGAGAACAATGTAAACTGCTTTGGGCTATATGGAGTTAAACTCTTTTTAGTTTGATCACATTAAGAGCTTCTAGATCCATTCTTGTCTATGGTTGAGACGGTCAGAGCTGCTGCTAGGAACTCCCCCCCCCTCAGTTATATCTAGCTCATAATCTGGCCGCTTATTTAGTCTCTGTTCATGTAGCCTTGCTGATCCATGCTACCATGAGCTCCAGATTGGTCTACTGTAATGCAGTCTGTAATGCAGAGTCAGCATGGTGTAGTGGTTAAGTGGCAGACTCTAATCTGGAGAACCAGGCTTGATTCCCCGTTCCTCCACATGAGCGATGGACACTAAACTGGAAAACTGGTTTGTTTCCCCACTCCTACACATGAAGCCTTCTGGGTGACTTTGGGCTAGTCACAGTTCTTTCAGACCTCTCTGAGCCCCACTTACCTCTTAAGGTGCCTGGGGGGGAGGGAATGTAATTATATGCTGCTTAGAGACAGCTTCCAGTGGAGAAAAGCAGGGTATAAAAACCAAGGTAACCAGAAAAAAATCCCACATGAAAAAAGCCCACAAGAAAATTGCTCACAAAAAAAACCCACGGTCATAAATGCACACAAGAAAAAAGCCCACACAGAAAAAACCCCACATGGAAAAAAGCCCACATGGAAAAAAGCCCACACGGAAAAAAACTCATATTTGAATACTTAATATTATTTATTTATTTTCTTTTTAAAAAAATACAGCCATAACATATTTTTTTACAACCCATAGCATAACTTTCACAACTATTAACATTAACAATTACTTAATAAAAAATAACTAGATCAGAAAGAACCATATTTTATTATTTCCAAACCATGAAAAACACTATTTGTACTGGTATGATAATACCTGATAATTATTCATTTTTATACTTACATTTCACATTAATTTTATTCACACTTCTGTAAAAGTCTCTTATTTGTTATTTAACTATATACTTTATTCCTTTACAGTGATTATTTGACATGAAATTAAAGCCATTTCACTGTTTTAATATCCCTGCCAATTATTTCATTTGACATGAAAATGAAGCTATTTCACTGTTTTTATATCTCTGCCAGCTGTTGAAAACAAACCCGGAATGAATGGGGACCCCCTGGATTAAATGAGGGACCAACATTCAATAATAAATCGAGTAAATAATAATTCAGATATAAATCTTTACTGCAAATTAGCCAATCTCCTTAAGTAAGTAAGTTTATCTTCTACCTGCTCATACTTCTGCACAGAAGTGGCAACCATGTCATGTAGTGCCTCGTATCTTCTCTTTTTCACCTCTGGGCGACCTGCTTGTGCATTAGCCAATGTTAATTTGTGGCAAGCCAGGTCCCTCTGCAGTCCATCAAATAGAAACCACACACTGGGATGACTGCAGTGGAACAGGGAATTAAGAGCGTTGTGAAATCCTCACAACAGTTGGTAGTTTTTGGTGACCATTCAAAGGCTGCATCATGATGATTCCATATTCTTATAGGAAACTGAGGATCTCTACCTGCTGCACCCTCGATATATGTAGAAGAGAAGTACATGAGCACCTCATTGTAGCTGTCTTCATCTGGAAATGTGGCGGCAAGCTTTTCAAAAACACTTCTTACATCATCTATTGGGACAAAGGCTAATGCATCAAGAGACTTCAGTGTAATTTTTATGTTCATATTAGTTTCATATTCAGTCTTCAAGCCAACATTGTTGATTTTCCTAATGAGACTCTGACACAGATGAAAATAACACCCTTTGACCTCAGCGTGTGGAAAGGCAATCTTCACTGCATTCATACAAGCCTTCTCAAAATCGACTAAAACCTTTTGAGGTGCAAGATTTGGAATCAATAGCTTCATTATTTGAAACATTTTATTATAGGTGTCTGTGTTGTTTTTTTGGAGTAAAATGTAAATACATGGCGGATATGAATTACCCACCTTGTGCAAGTCAGTAGTGTGCCTGTGCAACTCAGACTTGAGGCAAATGCGGAAGTAGGCCTCTGGCACACCTCCCTGCCATCCCTCTGCCCACCATCTGGAGTCCTCATCTGGAGGCCTGGTCTACCACCATAAAAGCCTCTTGGTAGACCTGGCCTCCAGCTGAGACCCATCGGGAGGCCAGGTCTATCTATTGGCTTTCTTGGTGTTAGACTCCCTGGACTCTAGGGGCCCATAGAAGCCAATGGGTAGACCTGGCTTCCGAGGGTCTTCACAAATGAGTGTTCTTGTTTAGGGCTGTTGAAAAAAAAATTCGGTACAGTTTGGCTTCAGCAAAATTCAGCCCTTTTAAATTCGGGCCGTGCCAAAGTCCGAACTGCCCCGCTTCGGATCCCCGAAATTCGGGCGAGATCCGGAGTTTGGGGGAAAATTCGCCCCCCCCCGCGCACCTTCAGGGAAGCCCCCTGAAGGAGCGTGGGTGTGTGTGGAATAGATCTGAGCCTCCTGGCCGGGAGGCCCAGATCTGTTTAAAGGGCCCCCTGCACGCCTTCAGGGAAGCCCCGTGAAGGCACGTGGGGGGGAGCCGAACCCTGAATTTGCTGAATTTATTTGCCGAACTCCTGAAGTCGGCGAATTCGGCTCCCCCTTTTCCCACCTTTTTTTTAATTTGGTTCATCCCGAACCGGAAACTGCTGAATCAGGGGAAATTCAGCGGTTTTTCGGTTCAGAATGAACCGAATCGACAGCCCTATTCTTGTTGTCTCAGAACACAAGCACAGGAAACTACACACACTTCAGCAATTCTCCAAAAACTACAGGGGCCGAAAAGGTCCGAACAGGCAGCTCCAACTAAAAAGCACAAAAACTTCCTGATCCATAACACCTTTTACAAAGACACTTCAGAATTGTGTCAGCTCTGAGGGGAGAAACTTGGAGGTGTTGCCTGTCAGAGCCTCCAAATTCAGAACAGCTCTTTTCTAAGGCTTTGGTGGCAACCTGACTGAAACTCCCTTCTTAGGGGGAGAAATTGAAATTGAAAGAAGAGTTTAGGAGTACCTGAAGAAGCGCCCATCACTACCATGCAAAAGAATGTTCTCAATCAAGGATACACCCCATGCCTAGCAAAAAATGACGATACCAGCAATAGGCTTTTCAAATGGACTATGAAGGTACTCATCATTTTAAACAAATAAGATGTTTGCTTCCAAACATATTGTGAATATGGAAATTTTTCTACTTTGAGTATTTTTCCGTGTGGGCTTTTTTCTGTGTGGGCTTTCTTCCATGTGGGCTTTCTTCCGTGTGGGCTTTTTTCTGTGTGGGCTTTTTTTCCGTGTGGGCTTTTTTCCATGTGGGCTTTTTTCTTGTGTGCATTTATGACCGTGGGTTTTTTCTGTGGGCAATTTTCTTGTGGGCTTTTTTCATAGAACCAAAACCAATCCTCCTCCTCCTCCTCCTCCATCCTACCTTTAAAGACATCTCAGAAGCCTCAGTTGGTACAAATTACAGCAGCTTCCAGGTCCAGTTCAAAGTTCGGTGTCCAGGCATTTTGCCCAAAAAAGCGCAACCAGGGTGACTTTTGCCCCATACATTGTCCTCAAACTATTCTTGGAATCATGTGACATATATGGATGAACTCCCCTGAATGTCAGGGGGCAGCAGTGAGGAGGAGGAAGGAGGTAAAATTGCCCTATTCTCTTTCTTCCATCAATGGTAAATTAGCATTCAACTGACTGTGCTCAGGATATGTCATTATATAATATATAACATGATTTTTTAAAAATTACAGGTATCTAAGTATCTATTGTTTTCCCACAATAAACCATCAAATTGATCAGAAGGCCATGGATGCAAACTGTTCCAGGGAATTTTTTTACCTACACTCAGGTAAATTAACTGAATGAGATTTTACAAACCCTGCCGAGTTCATAACTTTGCTTGTGCCAGATAAAAATAGGATTCCATTAAAGAAGGTTTCATCTTCAGCAAGATTAAAGCTGAGTATATCTCAAGCCATTGTTGTTTTAGAATGAATTTGACCAAACTGGTTTAACAACTCAACAGATGCACTGAAAAATATAACAGATGGACCTACAATTTCATAGACAGGGTTCTCCATATTTCTTTCCTCACTTGAGAGGAATGTGAGCAAGGGGAAAGGTGAAAAGAGCAAGAAGTACATTCCTGCACCAAATGGTGATAGCAACCTGCTATGAAAGGCAGAGATGCAATTAAGTATTCAAATAGAAATCTGCTTGACAGCCCATGTTTTGGCACATTATAAGTACCTCCTTAGGGTGTCTTGGGTTAAGTCAGAATTAGAGGGGGTTTTAGTGAAAAGGAAAAAGAAAAAAGGATCCTGCTTTACTTTAAGTTCTGGATACACCCAAGTGATATATGCCAGGGCAAGTTAAAAGAATGTAGGAGTAGGTGCTGAACATATTAATCTTTTCATGTTCACGTCATCTTTTGAAAAGGGCAGGCTAGCTTTCTCGGATCGCCCTCCAAATTCCAGTTTGCAGTACCTGAGAAAAACGAAGTGATGTAGCCCAGGTGGCAAGCTGCTCTTTCCATTTGCCGAGTACAGGATGCTACCTCAGCCAGAAACCATCTATGCTGTCATTCGTTGGAATGAACTAAGCCATATGAAAATAAGCGAAAAGTTATAGCTATTATTTAAGGACATATAAGAACGCTGCTAAGGATGAGGAATGCACACACAGATCCAGTCAGCTTTTTCACTCAGTCTCACTCAGTTCCCTTCATTATTATGGTCCACATCCTTATTATGATCCCCAACTAAGTCTTTTTGGGTGGTCAAAGGGGACCCCTCTTTCCTTTTTCACAAGCAATGGAAGTCACACTTCCCCCACCCCATGTTTCTTTCCTCCTTGGCAATCTATTTCAGACCCATCAAGATTATTCCTGGGGTCCCAGGACCTGTGCAGAGGAACAGCTTCCCAGTTTAGGGTTGGGGGTTAAGTGAATAAGAGAAAGGTTATGAAATTGCCCCTTTTCTGTCAGAAGAAAATTAGTGTTTCTTTGGTGCCTCCTAGTATACAAGCCATGATATGATAAAATTTATACATTTTTTAAACTTTTGGTATTTAACTATCCTCTCTGGGCCTTTGTGGTATAATGGTTAAGAGCCTGTGTGGTATAGTAAAGAGCAGTGGACTCTAAACTGGCGAACCGGGTTGGTTTCCCCACTCTTGCTGTTGAAGACTACTGAGTGCCTTGGGCTAGTCACAGTACTCTCCAAACTCTCTCACCCCCACCTACCTCACAAGGTGTCTGTTGTGGGGAGAGGAAGGGAACGAGATTGTAAGGCTGTTTGATTCTCTTTAAAAGGTAGAGAAAGTCAGCATATAAAAAACCAACTCTTCTTCTTTCCTTCAATGCTATGAGAAAATGTATAATCCTGTGTAGAGGGCTGACTTCTGTCTCCCATTACAAAGGTTAAAATGCCGCTATCACCTGTCTCATTGTTATCCCACCCTTCTTCCAAGCATTTCAGGGCTCTCTGCCATTGTTCTGTCTTTCCCTTGTAGCATTCCTGTGATTAGGTGAGACTCACAATTAAGCTTTCTCAGGAAGTTCCATGATTCTGTGGAGATTTGAACTCAAGTTTCCTACACCCAAATCCATCAGACTACTGGATATCTCACACTAGCTCTCTAGTGTCATTAACACATGTCATGGATAGAGAACATAGCTAGGTAGGAGGTGACACACAAAAAGGTGAGTTGGAATGAGTACATTGAACCCACTCCCACTCATGATGGAACATGTTGTCTCCCATCCCCTACCCACACACAGCTGCTGGGAAAAGGGCACAGCACATATGCGCATATACATGAAGGCGCGCAGGGGGCCCGAGTTCGGGGTATCCCGAATAAATTCAGCGAATTCGGCCCCTTTAAACAGATCTGCACCTTCCAGCTGGAAGGCACAGATCTGTTCCCCCCCCCCCGCGGGCCTCCAGGGAGCTTCCCTGGAGGCTCGCGGCGGGCCCTTCTACCATGAAAGCTTGCTGTGTGACCTTAGTCCAGTCATTTTTTAAAAAAATGTTTTTATTATAACTCAACCCCCAAACAAAAAGAAATAAAGATGTAACAAAATACAATTACAGTAGTGGCAAGTCTACAGGTAAACCTCTATAAAAAGTTTTCAAACATCTAAAGATATGTCCACGTGCAATTGTCGTCTATATGTGATACTTTGAAAAATTGAGAAGATGGTAAAGTCCTCGATCCATTGGATTATAGGAGGTGAGCATTTATCTTTCCAGTGTTGTAATATAAGTCTTTTAGAAACAGCAAGGACACAGAGGGTCTATTTTCATTGACCATCACTTAGACCTTTTCAGCAGGCATTATTCCCATTGGTTGTGGCACCATGCTGCTTCAGGTTTTGTGCTCTTTTCTGCACTTGTTTGGGTCTCCGGACCGGACTGGGTCAGCCCCGTCTTTTAAAGTGCAAATCAGCCCATTGCCTGGTTGGTCAGACAAAGTTGACTCCGATTACACGACCCTGACATCAAAACCAGTCAAAAAAAGAGAGAGAAATGGGAGAAAGCCAAAGCCATGCCTCTGAGCAAAGGCAAATAGCCAAACCTGAAAAAGCTGGATATTTATTCAGCTTTTTCAGGTATTGCCTATCCGGCTTTAGGAAGACCCCCAGGTTTTGGCGTTTGGTAAACCGGAAGCCCCAAAATTACCAAAACAGCTAATTTTGGGTTTATTTTCGGTTTGGGTTTATCAATATGCACAAACCTAGTTTCAACAGTTTGTTACAATAAACAGTTAAATTCTAACATCTCTCAATCAAATTTTAAAACAATAAAAATAATTTAATCTAAGTACAAAGATGGTGCTCAGTCCACAGAACAGCTGCTGGAGAATGCAACAACATCAGAACCCACACACTGCCCTCCATCATAGGCCTGGTGGAATAACTCAGTTTTACAGGCCCTGAGGAACTCTTTAATGTCCTGCAGGACCCTGATATCATTAGGAAGGGAATTCCACCAGGCCGGAGCCAGGGCTGAAAAAGCTCTGGCCTTTGTTGAGGACAGCCACACACTCCTAGGGCCAGGGACCACCAACAAGTTGGTATTAGTAGAATGCAATGTTCTTTGGGGGGTTGTATACCAGGAGAGGCAGTCACAAAGGTATGAAGGTCCTAGACCGTGTAAGGCTTGTGTATGTGTTAAGTGCCATCAAGTTGCTTCCAATTTATGGCGAGCGTATGCATTAATGACCCTATGAATTCATCTCTTCATGGGCCATCTAGTATTCTCCACTGGTCTGTGTGACAAAAGTGAACATATACACCAGGACTGAAGAAAACAAAGAGAAACTTGTGGAAAACCACATGTTTAGCATGCAGATGGTCCTGGGTCCTAGGTTTGCTGGTTGTTAAAGAATCTCAGATAACAGGTACTGGGAAAGAACTTCTGCAGTTTATTTCACTAAACAATACAGAGCTAGATGGACCAGGAGTGTAACTTGATAAAAAATAGCACATGTGATAATATGGAACGGGTAGATGATTTAAGGTTTTCCTAGGAAAAGTGTTGGAAACAGCACTTTTTTGATAGCATAAAGTAATGCTATTGCCAGGGGCAGGACCAAGAGTTGAAAGAGTTAGGCACAGTTATTCCAGTCTAAGCTCATTGATTTCATTGGGTCTAGGCTGGAGTGATTCTGAATAGGGTTACACTGTCCATCCTGCTTGTCCCACAACACACCCCCAGGTGCTGCTACGTTTTGGGCCCAACGATGGCAGAACTGTGCAGTTGTTGCCAGTGTGTCATTCTTTCAGTCCTACAAGGGTGTTACGGAAGCTTAGGGTCCCTGATGCCAGTGTATATTCAAACTATGCTAGGAGAAAGTTTCAAGCCTGCTGCAGCCCTACAAAAACATAAAGGGACCATAGGATTCCTCAGTTAGTTTGGTAGTTGCTCCCTTAAGCAAATAACAACTGTTTGACAAAAGGCATGTGAACTGCTTGATCAGATGTTTTGGATTATTTTCTTGGGTAATATGCATGCTCTATTTAGTTGCAAAACAATTATGTTTTAATTGTTATAGTTATCTGTTAGCAGGCATGCTTATTCGGTAAATGCATTCATTAGAAAGTTGAAAATTCAATTTAAATGCAATGTAAATACCATCAATCATGGCAATGAACATGGACAGTCTTCTCCATTATTATTTTTGTTGGTGTTGGAATCACTATGCTGTAAGCTAAGGAGTATGGAGGACATTTGCGGATTAAAAATTAAAAAAACATGAATTCAAATTGAGCGCATTCGCGGATGATCTCCTGTTAATCTTGGAGAATCCAACACAATCAATGAAGATACTGTTGGAAACTTTGGACGATTTTGGAAATGTATCGGGATTTAAAGTTAACCAAGAAAAAACAAAGACAATATTTAAGAATTTATCAGAAACAGAACAACAGGAATTTATATCATACACAGGTTGGGAGAAGGCTAATAAGATCAAATATTTGGGAATCTGGATCTCTGCAAAGAATAAAGACTTGATAACTAATAACTATCTTAAACTATGGGACAAAATAAAAACTGATATGATCATTTGGTCAAATAAAAAATTGTCACTTTTGGGACGTATATCAACAATCCAAATGAACATTTTACCAAGGATGCTTTTCTTATTCCAAAATTTGCCTATAATATCACATGTTAAATACTTTGATACCTGGAAGAAAGACGTATTAAATTTCATCTGGCAAGGGAAAAAACCGAGGATTGCTTATAAACATCTGGTGGACTCCAAAGTTAGAGGAGGTTTAGCACTACCTAACTTTCAACTTTATGCTGAAGCGGCCGCTTTAGTATGGCTAAAGGACTGGATGAACTTATCCAATTCGCGTTTGTTAGATCTTGAAGGCTTTAACAATATAAGAGGATGGCATGGCTATTTATGGTATGGTAAAATTAAGATACAAGCATCATTTCGTAACCATATAATCAGGTCCTCCTTATTTCATATATGGATGAGATATAAACATATTCTTGAACCAGTAACACCGATGTGGATATCACCTCAAGAAATGTTGACATTACGCCCACTTAGATTGGACAAATTTATCACCTACCAAGAGTTAATTAACTGGGAAGGAAAGAAAAGCTCACTAAAAGACTTTCAGTTACTTAAAGACGATTTACAATGGCTTCAATATCATCAAATTAAATCAGTATTTACACAAGATATGAAGAATGGATTCTCTAAAGAAAAATCATCTTTTCACAGGATGCTATTAGATAATAATACTCAACTGATTTCTAAAATGTATAATCTTCTTTTAACAACTTATTGTGAGCAGGAAATAATCAAACCAACAATGATTAATTGGGCTCAAACTGTGGGACATGATATTGCCCTAAACAAATGGGAAAGACTATGGGCGAAAGACCTGAAAGGAATAAATGCGCAGTCAATTCGAGAAATATCTATAAAATGATGTATAGATGGCATTTAACGCCTAAGAAGATTGCAAAGATCTACAAAGTGACATCCCCTAAATGTTGGAAATGTAATAAAGAAGTTGGTTCTTTTTATCATATGTGGTGGACTTGTGACAAAGCTAAGGATTTTTGGGATATGATTTATAACGAATTAAGACTAATAGTACAAAAAAACATACCCAAAACACCAGAAATGATGCTATTAAGTATGATACCTGATGATTTGTTAAAACACAGGACTTTTTTGATTTATGCGACTACAGCTGCAAGACTGCTTTATGCAGCAAAATGGAAAGGGGCAGACACTCCTGGGAAAAAAGACTGGACTATGAAAATGTTTGAACTGGTGGAAATGGCAAAACTTACAGCTATTTTAAATCAAAAAGACAATGTTCAATTTATGGGGGAATGGGAGGCGTGGATGAAATATTGTGAATATGAACTAGGACTGGGGAAAATGGAAGAATACCTTTTAATCTGATCTAGATGACATTGTTAACATAAAGAAACGTAATTATTTATATTGATAGTATAATGTGATTGAAACCTAATTGAGATATAAGATTAATTAAGATCAGACCATATCACGATGGGATAGAATACTTTATTAAGAGGCGGACGGAGGTGATGGGGAAGTCAATAAATTTTCCTTTATTTTTTATTTTTATTTAGCACTTAAACAATTATAACAACATTACCTATGATTTAGTTTTTAATACTACGTATATTGTTGTTTGTTAACATGGAAAATTTATATTATAAAATCCAATAAAAAAATTTCAAAAAAAAAAAAAGAACATGGACAGTCTTCATGGCTAGTAGGCGATAGACCTATTAAGAACAGGAGAACAGGAAAAGAACCCTCCAGGATCAGACCAGTGGCCCATCTGAGGAGGCAGGAAGTGATTACCTTAGAAGGGACCCCCTATTGTGGTGGATTGATTTGATCCATCCTCCATGAAGTGGTGCCATCCCTTTTTGTAACCTTCTGAAATAGCAGTATCATCATACTTGATGCTAGTGAATGCCAAACATACATTATGGATTGTCTGAAGAACTAGTGTCTTTTGTCAGAGCTTATATGCAGATAGAGTGCCCAACTGCACAGAAAATATAGTACTTGAATTATCCTCAAATCAACCACTGTTCATACCATTACAGCTAAATGCCCTTTATTATTCCCTTATATACGACTGGGCCAGGAACGTTATGTATGTTATTCAAGCTGCTAGCTACACATCTTTTATCCTCTTGATTTCTTGGTTTTGCACCCCATAATGCACCACACACAATCTAATCTAGGGCTGCTGTCCCTTTTCACTGTTTACACCTTTGAAATATTTGTAGATTGTTAGTGCTTCCTCCATTAGTCAATTAGTGTTTAGCCAGTCTACATATATTTAATCTTCCAGTTCAGTTCCTCCAGAACCATAATAATTCTGGTTGCCATTAACTGAATGCCCTCCAGTTTGTCAATATGATCCTTGGGACTCTAATGTGGGCTTTTTTATCTATTGCTGCAAATATCACCCATTTACATAACCTACCGGGGAATCTGAATGGGTATTACGGACCCTAAGAACTTCACGCTTCTTTATTTTCAGGACTTGAAAATAATTACATGAATGAATGCTTTCATAATCTTTGGCTGCATTAGAAAGCACAGCTTGTTTACATAATATAAAATGAAATAAATCCCCGTCGAAGCTCTATTAAGGATAATAAATACGATGCATTCTGAGAAGCCTTTCAAGTTCTTTCTTATGACTTATCTAATCACCAAAATACATTTCAAAATGTTGGAGTATCCAGATGTGCAAGGAGCACATAAGCCAACTGATCACACACACAAAAAAAGATATCCTGTTTAAATATTCCATATTTGCATTGAAGCTTATTAAAACCAACTCCATTTTCTTGATCCATCACCTTTGATCAGTTTTCCCCCCTTGCACCTCTTTGGCTTTTCCTTGGTCTCCTTCCCTCCTGCCTCTACAGCATAATTCTTACTTCATCATGAGCCATCTCTCTATCCCTACTGTCTTTTTTTCCCTTTTCTGTATCCTAAACCTTGACTTTCTTAAATCACAGTTTGGTTGGTGCTGGCATAATATAGGGTTTCACTCTCATGGCCTCCTCCCATAGCTCTTCCTCTAAGCTGATGAACAACCAAGAGAGCTTAGTTCCCAGCCTGTGCATGTATGAGGTGTCCCAAAACCCTTTCCTCCCCAACTCATATGAGAGGTTTTGGGGTCCCTTTTCTCCAGCAGCCCCACAACCCTGTAATTCACATTTACTCATTCACATTTACTCATTTTTGGTTTGTAATTTCAGTTCTTTACTCTGCACCCAAACTTTTGGGGATACATTTTTAGTGAAGAGTGGCGAGTTCACAGAGGTGAATGAGCCTAAATGGGTCTACTCAAAAGTAAGTCCACTTTTATTAAGTGGGGCTTACTCCCAGGAAAGTGTTTTTAGGATTAAACCCAAAATCACAAAACCACAGGGAAGGATAACAGAGAAGAGAAAAAATGATGCCAGAACAATAGCAAAGGAAAGGGAACAGTTGGTATAAATCAGGGGTGGGGAACCTTTTTTCCACCAAGGGCCATTTGGATATTTATAACATCATTCACTGGCCATACAAAATTATCATCTTAAAAATTAGTCAACCAAGCCCCAAGCAGGCAGCTGCCCCAGATGACCCACCCACACAGGGCAAGCAGGCAGGCATCCAACCAGTGGTGTACTCGCCCACCTAGTGGCACAGGATGGTCTGTTGCACCAGCCAGGCATAGCCGTCCTGCTGCACGCTGGAGTTGCTCCTGCTCCGCATGGTCAGGGCTGAATTCTACAGCCGGCTCCTGCTACCTCCGCCTGCAGAGATGAAATGAGGACACAGTGGCTAAGAACTCCTCCCACTAAGCATTCTGGCCCTGCCCCCTTTAACCCCTCCATTGTTGCCACTTCCATCCCCAGCCCTCTTGTAGTACAGAGGGAATACATTTCTCCATGGCCTGGGTAGGAAAGTGTTAACACAGTTTCTTGGGCAGTCCTAGCAGTTCCATAGCTCACGACTCTTCTCCAAGGGGAAAAAAAGGTTCCTTTTCTCAGCAAAACAAACTCACATCTGCCTTGAATAGAGGCTATTCCTGTCCACGGGAGGGGGTGGATCACCAGTCTTAGATCCTTCTGAGCTAGAGATCTGCCAGGACCCAGGAAAGACCAGACCAAATGATTTTGTGGGCCTTAAACAGCCCCCGGGCCAGACGCTCCCTACCACTGGTATAACAGTGAAACCAAGTGTGGAAAAAATCTAGCAAAAGGGTTTCAGGAAAACCCTTCTGGAACCCGCCTTTCAAGCCCAATTTATTCCGGTAAATAATCAGCACATCCGTAATCTTTTCCCTCTTCCACATTGAATCTTGTTGTTTGCAGAGCGAATGAGAACCTTATCATATTTGGCTGATCAGGAGCCATTCTGTTGCAAGTATAATCCTGCTTTGTGTGTGTTTATTTTTTAAAAATCCACTCACCATCTGCATTCAGGCACAAATGGGTGAGATGAAGGTATTACCTCAGGATCCCTTCCTGTCTTTAAGACATTCATAATGTTCAAAAGCTGTTGGTGATGTTGTATATTCCTGTGGGTATACACAGAAGAAGGAAGGGAGGGGCAAACTCAATTCAGTGGATTAAATTTGAGATTGAAAGCCCTTTCAAAAGCCTTGAAGTTGCTTCCTCTTTTACCAGTCTATCAAAGGCAGCACAAAAGAAGGACTCAAAGGAGCCTAGTCAGTTGCAATACTGAATCACATTCCACCAAAGGGATAGCAGGATTTCTCCCCCCTCTTTTCAGATTAATCATGCTGTTGCAATGACAGAGTGCTTGTATGTGAATTGTTATATCCCCCTGGCCTTTGAACTAATCCACTGACTGGAATTCCACTCCCTCAGAAGACCAGTTTCAGCTCACTTCTGTTAAGAGACATTCCCCCCCTCCTTACGGGCAGAGCCACCAGGTGCTCTACCGCCTCAGAGCACAATTCCTTCACTCTGTGCTGGATGCCAGAGCAGAGCAGCCTGGCCTAATCCTGTGATCCACTGTGCTGGAATAGAGGTGCAGAATAAATGGCCAGAAAACACCACTATCATTAGGAATAAGAGAAGCACCTTTTTATTATCCTCTGGGCCTTTTGATTATATATTTGTTTACTTACTTCATTTGTCCTCTGGCTTTCTCACCGAGACTGCCAGTGGATTACAGAGTTATAAAAGACAATGCAATAAAGACAGTCTACCATATTCCATGAACAATGCAATAAAACTGGATTGCACAAATTAAAGGGCAGTGAAATATAAGCAGCAGAAAACATGGCATAAACTGGATTTCATAGTTAGAGAGCTATAATATCATAAACATTGCAGAACGGGGAAGTGCAAACAGTACAATTCAACCAGTAAACTATGTAGTATAAAGAGGGAGGAAACTAATAATTAGAACCATTGCTTACAGAGAAAATGTCCTGTACACATTCTCTGGATGTCAAAGTACAAAGAGTTTAATACGGTCCAAGACCAGCATAAAAACATACCAGATATACATACATAACATAACACATATAAAAGTGCATCAAGTGTGAACCCCTATACCATCTTACAATCTCTCACTCATAAAAGCCGTTAAGCGCTTAATTAAAAATATTACATGTTTAAAATTAGTATAAATATAAATATAAAATCGCTCAACCATTAAGTTCAACCCATGCACGCCTGGTCCTCATTGCTTGCCACCCAAATTTGGCCACTTTAAAAGTTATCTCCATATCTTTGTCTGAGAGCATGTTAAAAAGACTAAAGGCTCTGGATCGCCCTGGGAGGTCCAATAATACAGAAAGAATGGCTTCTCGTATCTTGTTTTAGATTTTGCATTCAAACACAACGTGCTCGAGGGTCTCAGTACTCCCATCAGAGCAGGGGCATAATCGTCCTGCATATGGTATCTTTTTGTATCTCCCTTCCAAGACGGCTGAAGGGAGTGCGTTACAACGCATCAGGGTGAAAGCCCTCCTGTATTCTGGCCTATCTAAGTGGGAAAGGTAAGACATCGGGACCACGTTGGTAAGAGTGCTGCAATTGTAGCACATGTTTTTGATTCTGCTTAGGTCATGCTGCCTTTCCACGTCCAGAACTCTTTGCCTGATCAGGGCTCTGGCCTGTGGATAGTCCATTGATAGGAGCAGATATTGTGAGAGACCATAGTAGCCTAGTTTTTTCATCAGATTTTTCAACCAGGGGGAAACAAAAGTGTCATATAAAATTAAGTTACCAAGTCCTTTGGGACGTGAAGCTATTTTGAGCCAATAGGAGATCGAGACAATCCACATCCTTGCTTCAATCGTTACTTCCCCTGTCTCCATTCGAATTGCAGCATTAGATACACTGGGAGGGACTTGTAGCACAGCCCTCAGGAATTTGGATTGGATTTTCTCCAACCTGGAGTAATTTGCTGTGTTAATAAGCGGCCCCCCATATAACATTTGGGAAAGGGTTTTGGCTTTGTTTAACTTAACAGCAGCTGTTACCGAGCGTCCTCCCTTTGTCCAGAAAAAAATTAATATAGCTGCGGCACTTTTTTGGGCATTGGCGGAGACATGGGCTATGTGAGAATTCCTTAATCCTGTTGCCTGAAAGACCACACCCAGGTATTTATAGCAGTGTACCTGCTCTATCTTTATCCCATTCAGACTCCAGGAGTGCAGTTTTGGTTTATTGGCAAAGACCATTACTTTAGTTTTTGAGTAATTAACCTCTAGTTGATTGTCAGTGCAATAGATCGCAAGCAGGCGCAATGCCCTCCTGATGCCAATAGATGTTCTAGAAAGAAGAACGGCATCGTCTGCATATAGTAACAGAGGAATGTGCCTATCCACCAGTTTTGGGGGGTGCAGCTCTTGCTTGTTTAAATATGCTGCCATATCGTTGATGTAAAAATTGAACAATAATGGCGCTAGTATGCAGCCCTGTTTGACCCCCTTCCTTGTTACAATGGGATCAGTTAGCTGCCCTTGATGGTTACATCTTACCCGTATTGTGGTTCTTTCATATAGGGCTCAAATCAGAAACAGAAGCCGTCTGTCTATCGTAGAAGCGCTTAGCTTTTCCCAGAGAATGGATCTTGGGATTGAGTCAAACGCCGATTTCAAATCAATAAAAGCTGCATACAGTGAGACAGCAGATTTGGCCGCATACTTTGCAATAAGATGGTCTAGCAACACACAATGATCTATCGTAGAGCGGCCTTCTCTGAAACCCGCCTGCTCTTGTGCTAGGTAATTCCCTTGTTCCAGCCAATCTCTAAGTTTCCACTGAAGATGCTTGGCATAGAGCTTGCTTATGGTACTAAGTAAGCTGATTGGTCTGTAGTTGGAAGGGTCTTCCCTGTTACCCTTTTTATAAATAGGGACAATAATTGCCACCCCCCAATCATTTGGAATTCTGCCAGTTTTGTCAATTGCAGTGAAGAGGGATGCCAACACCGGGGCCCACCATTCCAGATTCCTTTTCAGTAAATCTGCGGGGATCTGATCAATACCTGGGGCTTTCCCTAGTTTCAGGGATTCAATGAGCTTCCTTATCTCTGAGGTCTCCACCGCTGGCCATTCTGGAAAATTTCTAATGCTCTCAGCATGATTGTCATTGTGGTCATTATTCTTATATAGAGCCTTAAAATAATTTCCCCACGTAACTGGTAAAATAGTGCAATCAGGTGGTGAGGTGGGGTTTGTACCTGCTGAGATCAGGCGCCAGAATAGGGTGGATTTTTTAAGTTTAGCCGCCTGTCTAATCTGTTCCCAGGCTAAGACGGTGGCTGCCCTCTTTTTGTGTTTAATGAGCTGCTTGTATTGTGATTTTAAGTTTTTCAAGTCTGTCAGCAAAACTGCCTCAGAATTACATCTATATCTAGCATATGTCTCTCTAAGGGCTCTTTTAATACTCCGGCACTCCTTGTCAAACCAGTGTTCGGAATGATGAGTTAAGGCTCTCTTAGGATTAGTGTTAGTGGTACTCATGACTGCCTGTATGGCCCTAATCATTTGTTCATATTGCCCTAAACAACTATCTATTCCTTCTGCTGTTAGAAAACCCTGTAAAATTTCATCCAAGGCACCAGAGGCAAGGAAATCAGACATGATCTTATCTAGTCGAGGGCTCCACCTAACCCGCGTTGCATTTGCCTCTGTTTCCAATACCACTCTATGGTGCGTTTCAAGCGTGGATTAAAAGTTGGAATATTAAAGAACACATTAAGAGGCAAATGATCACTGTCATTATAAGAGGAAACCTCGAATGATTCCACAAATTGGGCAAAATTTTCAGAAACTATAATATAGTCAATAACACTCATTCTCTGGGCTGACCAGTAGGTGAATTCAGCCGGATGATCATTTGGATAAGACCCATTTAATATAGCTAGATTGGTACGACGGGCTATCTGGGCCAAAAGAAACCCAGCATGATTGGCTTTTCTGGATGTCCCTTTGATGAAGGTTTCCAGAACCAGAACAATGTAGTTCTGTTATTCAGGGCCTGGAGTGTTCAAGTCCTCTACAGTCCTTTCTTGCCTTCAAGAAAACAGTCACACCATGTTTCATTTTAAGGTCTCCCTCCCTTATCTTGGAGACTATTCTTCACCAGCCTCTTCTGCAAAGATGTTGGTCTGCTGCTCTGACGAACTGTTTTTTCCAGCTCTTCCCAGAGACTAGGAGGAAGAGTTTCATTTTTTGAGATATGCTTCACATCTCCAGGCTTCTACAGTGGCTTCACTCCTGTTTATCTGTGGTGTGGGTTCTGCCAGTGGTGAGTCTGCAAACAAATAATTTTTACTCTTCATAGTGAAGTGCCTGGTTGTCTTATAAAGTCCAATAAAGACAACTAGGAGGAGGTTAAAAGCAAAACAGTTCTTTATTTAGCTAAACACAGACCTGGGGTGAAATAACCCACAAATAAGATGCAGAGTTACTCACCAGAGAAACAAAGGAAGCTTAGTATCATTTATGCATTCCCATGGGGCAGGCCCATGGCTGCTGACAAGCAGATTGATACACAAAAGCACCAATGCACATTAGGTGTCTACTCCACTCTAATTAGCATAGCCTATAGATATTGCCCGAAGGTGTCTCTAAGCAAGTGCTAGGTCTTGTGATCTTAGTAACTAGAAACCACATTCCTAAAGATGAAGGTAATTCAAAGACACTGTTTTCTCTACTGGTGAAAGGCCATACCAGGCAAGCAATGTAATCTGTTGGCCTCTTATACCGTATATACTCGGGTATAAGCCGACCCGAGTATAAGCCGACCCCCAAATTTGAGGCCAGAAAAGGGAATTTCTTATTGACCCGCGTATAAGTCGAGGGTCAATAAGAAATTCCCTTTACCGGCAATGCTGCGCTCTAAAATGGCGGCCGCCATTTTAGAGCGCAGGGCCCCTGCCCCAGGTCGCCCTCCCACCGGCCTCCCGGGCCCTCCCGACCCACCCCAACCCCAGTGCCATCCAAGGAGGGGGAGGGGGAAGAGCCCCTGAACCCCCTACTTACCGGGAGAGGCGGCGAATCGGCAGCGGCGGCAGCGCGGCTTTCCTGGGCCGGCAGGAGGCCCCTCCAGGCCACTGCTGGCCAGAGGAAGGCGCCCAGGTGCGTGGCCGGCGGTGGCGCGGCCGGCAAGGACCTCCTGCCGGCGCAGGAAGGCCTCTGCCGGCCAGAGGAAGGCGCGTGGCCGGCGGCGGCGTGGCCGGCAAGGACCTCCTGCCAGCGCAGGAAGGCTCCTGCCGGCCAGAGGAAGGCGCGTGGGTGCGTGGGCGGCGGTGGCGCAGCCGGCAAGGACCTCCTGCCAGTGCAGGAAGGCCGCTGCCAGCCAGAGGAAGGCGCGTGGGTGGCGGCGGCGCGGCCGGCAGGGGCCTCCTGCTGGCCCAGGAAGGCCCCTGCCGGCCGAAGGAAGGCGCTTGGGCCCGGCGGCGGCGGTGATGGCGGTAAGTTCTCCCTTTCCTCCCCCCTCCCCCCTCTACCGTATTGACCCGCGTATAAGCCGAGTTCGGCTTTTTCAGCCCTTTTTTTGGGCTGAAAAACTCGGCTTATACGCGAGTATATACGGTAGTTGTGGATGCCAACTTTCCCAAAGCTTCCATGTGTGTGCATATGAATACATAGTGTTCTAAACCAGCCCTTATATCTGGGCATTACAATAGCTTCCATAGCCTATAATACACCCTACACTCACAAGACATATTATTATAAGTCCAATTCTAACTTCCATATTCTGCCAATATTCCTCAGACGTTTTGTCTGAGAGGAACCTCCAAATTAACTTTAAATTTCACATCATGTGTCACCAGGCAATAAATTTCCCTTGAAACATTTCTCTAATTTTACTCAAATTGTTTTGGCTTTTCTCAAAAATACCCTGATGAGGAAACTCAAATTTACTTTAATTTTGTTTTCCAATATAATCAGTGTTTGTTGCAGATCTGTTCGAAACGCATGAGAAATTTCATCTGAAAGGAGAAGAAAATCCCAAAGATTGGCAAGATTAGTTCTCATTATTAAGAAAGCCTTGTAAGATAAATGTTGCTATTATTTGATATTCTACTATTTGATAAATGTAGCTGTTATTTGATAAACCTTTTAAAATACCCCTTAGGATGTGTTAATAATTCTAGTAGTGTCCTATTTTTTTTTAAAGCAACTTTAAATCATGACATTTCTGTTAATGAAAAGGGGAGGCAACTTTTGATTATTCCTCACTCCCAATTTGGTCATTTAGGCATGGTCACTTTACCCTCCTTTATTCCCCGTTTCAGCCAGGATCAAAGTAACCCGGGTTGGGGGAAACTGTATGCATTGGCTGGAATGATGAGGGACGAAACTGTGTGCACAAATACAGAAAAGCAGTCTCCCAAGTTCAAATCAAGTCCCACCCCTTTAAAGGCTGCTCTGTAATTGGCTGACTTCACAGTACTCACCTTGAGAGAAGATTTCCTTCCCCCCAGACCCAACTGCTGCATAAAAAAGCATTTTAAGAATAAAAAAAAAAAAAAAAAAAGGAGCAATCTAAAAGAAGGGGGGGAATCCAAGCCTCGTTTTTAAAAAAACCTTTCTTTTGCTCAGAAACAGCTCCAAGGTAGCAGGAAGCACTTGAACCCCTGCCTTTTTACACACAGCTTCATGATTGGCTGTGAGAGAAGCCAATCTTCTGTGCTTCCCCTGTTTGGCTATCTGCATGCTGCCTTGAAGAGGGGTTTGGAAAAGGGTGGGGCGAAGCTCTACCCGAGAACAGAGTATGCATGATCTGTGACTCCGAAATGAGCCAGGATGAACATATTAATTTGGGCCAGAAGTCGAATGGGAAAAGCTGGGTTCATTTTGCGTTGAGCTTCCAAGGAATGAGGTAACGTGCATACTGAAAAATTTGATCCTGGCTGAAACAGGGAATAAAGGAGGGTAAAGTGACCGTGCATAAATGACCTTTGTCTGCCTTGCAGTTGCTGGGGAAGGGGGGGTCTTCTGTACCTCAGAAGAAGCTTGCAGAGATTTGGGATGCAGTGGGTGGAAGAAGACGAGGAAATCAAGTTCCACTGATAGAAATTCCTTCTGTCAGCAAATTCAAGCCTCTGCCTCCATAAGTCTATTAGTCATTAAGGTGCCGTTTGTAGTGTAGTGATTCAAAGAATAAAACTGAATTGGGAAGCCCCTGTTTCAAATTCCACCTCTGCCATGACCTTACCGTCTGGCCTCTTTTTCCACCTGCCCTGTCTGTCTGCAATGTGGGAATAACAACAAAGACGCACCTTACAGGGCTATAAAGATTACAACAAAACCATGTATGTGAAGGGCCACAAATCTCTAAAACTCCTGTATACCAAGGTATCCAAATGACCATCTTCTCCCATATGTAGGGCTGTCAAAAAAAAAAAAAAAAAAATTCGGTACAGTTTGGATTCGGCCGAATTTGGCCCTTGTGGGTTCGGTACGTGCCGAAGTCTGAACTCCCCCACTTTGGATCCGTTCAATTCGGCGGGAATTCAAAGTTCGGAAACAAATTCGGCCGAATAAAGCCATTAAAAACACAACCGCGTCTTTCCGCAGCTCGGGGGGGGGCATTTTTGGGCTTAGAGGTCCCAAACTTTTGGCAGAGCTTCAAAGGACGTTTATTGAAAGACTCCCCAAGTTTTGTAAAGATTGGGTCAGGGGGGGCTGAGATATGGGCCCTGAAAGGGGTCCCCCCACCCTTAATGTTGTGCATCTCTCAGCAGAGCTTGCCGCTCACGCACAAAGCTCCCAGCCCGACAACAGCGGAGAAATTAGCAAAACAACTGCAAACACAACCTTGTTAAACAACACCTTTGCAACACACAACTGAAACTTCCCCCCTCAAACCAGGGAGCGAGAGACTCGAGGGGGAACACACACCCCAGGCAGAACCGACAAAAGCCCCCTTTGGCTTCCCCCCCACCCACAGAAACTGCTCCCTCCCCACACACACACAGACTCTGCTTTCCCCCCCACACACACACATACACAGGAGAAAAATTATAGATTAAAGCCCCCAAAGGGGTCTTACTGTGGCTGTCTTCTGTTCCATCAGGACGGGCTGTAATCCAAGATGATTCCAATTAGGCACGGAACGTTTTGCTCTGGAGAGATGAACACAGGATCGGCTCGGCTGCCCCATTCATCCCAATAGGGGAAAGGGGAAAGGGGAAAGCCCATATCTCGGGACCCCCTGACCCAATGTTCACAAAACTTGGGGGGGTTCCTTAAGAAGCTTAATCTAAAGTTCCAGTGAAAGTTTTGTGTCTGCACCCCCAAAAATGCGCCCCCTGCAGCCATGGAAAGAGAAAAGGGGGGAGGCGATATTTCTGCCCCCACTGAACCCATCTTTACAAAACTTGGGTAGTATCTTAAGAATAATTCACTGAAGCTATGCTAAACGTTTGGGGGCTATATCCCCAAAAAAGCGCCCCCTGCAGCCACATAAATGGAAAAGGGGGGGAGGGAAAAGGGGGAGAGCCCATATCTCGAGACCCCCTGACCCAATGTTTACAAAACTTGGGGGGTATCTTAAGAACACTGGTCTGAAACTCCGCTCAAAGTTTGGGATTTGTACCCCCAAAAATGCGCCCCCTGCAGCCATGGAAAGAAAAAGGGGGGAGCCCATATCTCGGGACCCCCTGACCCAATGTTTACAAAACTTGGGGGGTACCTTAAGAAGCTTCATCTGAAGTTCCAGTGAAAGTTTTGTGTGTGCACCCCAAAAAATGCGCCCCCTGCAGCCACAGAAAGGAGCGAATGTGCACAAGCACCCCACACACACACACGAGGATTTCGCTCTCTCTCTCTCTCTCCCTGGCCGGGCCGCACATCAGCTGATTCCTCCAGTACTCAATCCTGACTGATTGGCCAGAAGAAGACCCAGCTTGCCCACCGATTGGCCGGGGGAGGAGAATGCTGCTTACTGACGGTTATGCTGCTTACTGACGGCCGAATTGGCCGAATTTATTCGCGAACTCCCGAACTAGCTGAATTCGCCCCCCCAGGTTGCTTGCCAGTTTTGAGTTCGGATCCGTCCGAACAGAAAAGCAACGAATCAGGGGAAATTCGGTTGATTTTCAGTTCGGACCGAACCGAATTGACAGCCCTACCCATATGTTCTTGCCAAGGAAGTAAGATCATAGGGATGAGCACTAAGTCTCATCACTCAAAGAAGCTCATTTGAACATAAGAAAAGCCCTGCTGGATCAGACCAAGGCCCATCAACTCCAGCAGTCTGTTCACACAGTGGCCAACCAGGTGCCTCTAGGAAGCCCCCAAACAAGACAACTCCAGCAGCACCATCCTGCCTGTGTTCCACAGCACCCAAGATAATAGGCATGCTCCTGTGAACCTGGAGGGAATAGGTATCCATCATGACTAGTATCCATTTTTACTAGTAGCCATGAATAGCCCTCTCCTCCATGAACATGTCCACTCCCCTCTTAAAGCCTTCCAAATTGGCAGCCATCACCACATCCTGGGGCACCACAATTTAACTATGCGTTGTGTGAAAAAATACTTCCTTTTATCTGTTTTGAATCTCTCAGCTTCAGCAGATGACCCTGGTTCTAGTATTATGGGTGGGTACATGAGAGAGGGCCTTTCAGTGGCAGCCCCACAATTATGGAATAACTTCCCCAGGGAGATACAACTGCCCCCCTCACTTTAAATATTCATGAGGCAGTAGAAGGTGATTTTATTTAGGGCTGCCTTTTATTAATTTACAAGCAGTCCCAAATTGTGATTTTAAATTTTGTTTTTTAATGTGTTTCATGTATTTTATTTTATGCATTTTATCTGTATTGTAAGCCACCTTGAGCTCCATAAAGAAAAAAGGCAGCCATCAAATGTTTGAATGAAAGAAATAAAATGTACGTGTTAAGCATTACTATTATAGCATTCAGCCATCCAAGATACCCAACACTTTCAAGTGTTTCATCTCACAAAAAACTTCCAAAGAGATCTCCAGATGAGTCATGTAGATTTTTATCCAGGTTACGGAGAAGGAGCATTTGACTTTTGACATTTAAGGCTGAGTGAAAGCAAGTCATTTTAAATGCATGGCTGCTCCATAAGTATTCTCGTGTTTGGAGAAGCAAAGTTCATTTTGATCACATGGGTGAAGAAAACGGTGGCAAATGTGGTCACTCCATTTTTAATGTCAACCGTATCTTGCAACCTGGGATTAACATTCTTCTCCTCCCTCCCCTGTTCCCAAGAACAGGCCCACATGTAATCTCCAAGACCTTTGTAGGTGTTCTGTGATAATCATAAACTCAAAGCAAGATGAATGGAACTGCCATTTTGAGGAGCAAGGCTCACATTTTCTTGGCAGAAGTTGCAGAAAACAGTTGGAAACCTTCAGCTGTTAGAGATATGGGAGGTTAAACCTTTAATGGAAGAAACAAAACTGACAAATGCTGCTAACTCAATTGACTAAGTCTGTATCAACGTGTGTTACTGACAGTGAAAGATGTGTGTAATTATTTTTCAATTTTAATGGCCTTTTTATTTGTGGCTTTAGTACTAAAGTTTGTTGGTAGTAATTGCCTTTCTCTGTACTGTTTATTTTTAATGGGTCTCTGAAAATGCAGCATAAATACTGTAAAATCACAACCGTTACTGCACTGGATCTGCTTCCAAAGGAATAAACAAGTATAAAATTGACATCCTAGTAACTGTAAAGGCAAATATCTCTTGCATCTAATGTTTGGCCTTAAAGCATAGTGTCAGACTCAAATTAACCCTCAATGGATGGCTATATAGTTAGCCTTTAGGACCAGATTAACATTTTCATTGCAAAAAAAAATGGAGTTAAAATATTACATTCATTTCAGGGCACAATACAAAGGTCTGGCTCCTACCTTGAAGCCCTAAATGGCCCAGATGTGTTTGTGTGACAGATCACCTGCCACAATAAGAGCACCATTGACAGTCCTATTCCTGCTATGGAGGTGAAAACCAGAGATTGTGCCTTCTTACTAAGCCCACATCTTATATGGCATTTGTACACACTAGTTCTATTATCCACAGTATCAAAGGACCTTAAAGCCCAAGGACCTATTTAAGAGAGACATGATGGGCAAACAAAACCAAAGCACTGAATTGTGAGTCCACACTCTCCAGGGTAGTACAGTCTCCAGCCCCCTTAACTACCTCAGCAGCTAGAGATCAAGGGACCAAGCCCCCAGCCCTCCCAAGTCTAAGAACAAAGACAGTTAACCCTGCAAGGTTGTGCAAGTTTTCACTTGCATCCCCAAATCCTTTAGCCTTCAGCCTTGGGTGCAGGAAAAAGAAGCTAGTTTGATAGCAAAACAGGATCTTTTGATTAAAGGCAAGAAGTCCCCTAGGCGCTTTCAAGGGAGAGTAGCCAACTGCCTCAATATGTAATAAGAGCACCAGTCATGGATCCTCCATTTGAATCCCCAGAGCACCTCATGTCCTTTTGGCTACTTTCAAGACACTAATCAAAACTCTTGAATGTAATATTATTACACATTAAGATTGGCACTTACTGCCTTTTACATTCTAATTCAAACTCACTGCTTTATTTTCTTCCTCTTGGATAGGACAATAAAGTTACTTGCTGATAGGTGTGCTAACTCACCTGCTAGTAGGGTTGCCAACCTCCAGCTGGTGGCTGGAGATCTCCCGCTATTACAACTGATCTCCAGACAGAGTTCAGTTTACCTGGAAAAAATGGATGCTTTGGAAGGTGGACTCTATGGGCCTATACTCCACTGAAGTCTCTCCCCTCCCAAACCCTGCCCCTCTCAGGCTCCACCCCCAAAATCTCCAGATATATCCCAACCTGGAGTTGGCAACCCTACCTGCTAGCAACCTTCTGCCACTGCCTCTTGGCTCCACAAATGAGTGTTGGATGAGAAACGGGAGAGAGGGGAGCGTGATTGTGTCAACATCACTTTTGGCTAAAATGCAGAAGCTCCATCACCAATGTTCTAGGATTATGTCGATCTCCGTGGTAAAGTCCATGCCCCACCCCCAAATCCCCACCCCCAGGCACTTGCCTGGTGACCCTCCTTGCTAATTAAGTACTTGTCTCCCTTACATCTTTCTGTTATCAGAGACTGATTGTTCCAAACCGAGAGTTGTGATAGAGTAAAAGATCCATTTTTTGCTTCTATACCTCATGCTCTGGTTTCTCACATATAGGGGACATTCTCATGTGATAGGGCTGACACTAGGACTCATTTGAGTGCATCATTGAGTGACGTAGTTATTCCTCCTCTCTTCCATTTTATTCTCACAACAACCCTATGAGGATGGATGCATAGAGAAATCATGACTGGCCTACGGTCAAAAAGTGGGGTGGATAGCTGGATGGGGAACACTGGACATGCTGGTCCTGCTCCAACATTCAGAGTACTCTATCATGCTGTTCCGAATTTCATTCTCCAATGTCAGAGTTCAGCTGGGTTATCATAATAACAACAAATGGAACGCTGAATGATAAATTAAACCAATAGACTTTCCCCAGCAAACAAACCAGTGCGTCCTGAGATAATTCTCTATGAGTGGAAGAATGAATCATTGCAATGGTTCAGCGTCTATATTAGATAAGGTTGTGGAGCAAATAGCAAAAGAAAGATACAGTGGACGGTATAAGCTGCAAGGATTACCCAAAATGGGATCTCACAGAGAACAGAATTTACTTGCATTGTTTAACATTCAGACTAATAACTGCACAGAAGAGATGACTAAAAGAGGATGAATGAGCTGCCATTAAGGAAGCATGATATGGTTACTTTCTACAAACAATGCTAACAAGGCCAAAAAGGGAGGTATTTCAGTACAACAGTCCCAGGGCCTAGCCTCAGTCTTTTCTATGTAATCTAATCTTGGTGGCTTTAAAGAGTTGCAAGCTGGTAAAAAGTTCTGGTATTTTCCAGTAGCTCATTTTATCTATAGCTTACAAATGTGACAGAAATGACAATACTTTAAATTCAGTGATAGATGAGGGGGGATGTGGTATATGTGTATGCCTTGGTTACAGCTTCTTTTGTTTAGAGCAAGAGTGAAGGCAAAATCCCTAGTATTATGATAAGGAGGAGATTTAAATAAAATGTGGCATTTGCAATTAGGACTTGGCAGAAAAAAAGGGGGGCTTTTCTCTGTATGTTAGGCAAAACAATGTTGTTTTTTCCAGTAATATATATACATGTGTGTGTATGTGTGTGTGTGTGTAGTTTCCCCCCCAACAGTTCTCCACATTTCATTTTTTTTTATTTTATAGATACATTTGCATTGTGTATGAACGTATGGTTTTCATATGCAGTGTGTGTGTATGTGTGGCTGATTAACATATTTTACAGGAAAAAATGGATAGTGTCAAAACAAAGAGTTTGAGTTCAGCCGGCACAAAGGACAACTAAACATTGAAAACATTGAAAAGGGTGATTTCAGCTAAGAAAAATAAGTAATTTGAAATCATTCCTAGTGGCTGCCTAACTGACGTGTTTCAAATTGTCAAAGAAAATTGATTGGGCCCTATGGTTGCAGGTTAGGGTTGACAGGTCCCCGCTGGCCACTGATGGGGGATGGGGGAGGACACGGTTGCCAGATCCAGGTTGGGGATGTAGCCTGGCGAAGACACGGACCTCAGAGGGGTACAATGCCATACAGTCCACCCACCAAAGCATCCATTTGCTCCAGGGGAAATGATCGTTGTAGTCCAGAGATGAACTGTAATTCAAGGGGATCCCAGGTCTCACCTGGCAGTTGGCATCCCAAAGTGCAGAAGCTCCTAATGGTGGGCCTTTCTTTACTTTTCCTTGCCCACCTCAGCTTTCTGCAACCCTCCACCAGGTACAAGGGGATTTAGTGAAGAGGGCGGTTGCTGCAGAATTGTCTACCTCACTCTTGAACCAACAGACGCTTGGAAGAGGAAATACAATGAAGTATGAGTTCCACTTGACACAAGAACAGACTAAGTTTTCCATTAACACAAGACACTTCTGTCAATGGAAAAGAACTTTCCTTCTTCTCCCCCTCATGCTGCAGCCACTGATCTTACTGATAAACTGCTCCTGGAGGACAAGGGACCCTCAGGAATCGCCTGAGGAGCAAATCAGGAGTCTGCAGCAAAAAACAAGAATTCACATGAATTATACTTCCCCTTCTGTTGGCGGAAAACTTAGTCTGGATGCAACCTTCAGTTTCTATATGAGGAGAGATTATTTATAATTTATGGTGACATTTATAATAATCTCCTTTTTGTTACAAATTACATAGGCTGAACAGATGTGATATGATCACACATCTACATCAAGGGAGATGATCCTGTAGGAATTTCTATAATTTTGAGAACTAGTAGTGAGTGCCACAGCAATCTTAACATATCATTAGGTTCCACAAATTGTTAGGAGGTTCCAGGCCAAACATCAAGGATGCCAGCCTCCAAGTGGGACCTTGCGATCCCCCAGAATTGCAGCTCATGTCCAGATGACAGAGATCAGTTTCCATGGAGAAAATGGAGGGTGGACTCTGTGGCACTGACTGTACCCCACTGAGGTCCCTGCCCTACTCAGGCTCCATCCCAAAATCTTTAGGAGCTTCCCAACCTTGATTTGGCAACCCTATCTCGCCCTCCCCCACCAGTGGCGGGGGATGGTGGTGGTGGGGCTGGCAGCCATACCAACTATTCACCTACAATGGAAACAGCTGCTTCAGGGTGAAGACATAAAGGTGCTTGTTTGAACAACCCCCTACTACTCCAGTGAAGTAGATAACGGCCAGGAATGGCTCTTTGATTTTGGAAAAAGCAAGCAGATACCGAGAAACTTGTTAATGGGTGCCATGGTGCTCACAGGCACAGTACTGGAAACAACTACTTGAGGTAGTGCTGGCTCCCAACCAACTTCACTCCAGCTCCCCGCCCACACACATATATATATTGCAGACTCCAAAGTCAATGGTCTTTCTGTGTCTTAATTCAAAACTGCCTTTTTCATCTCTCCCAAGCAGGAGATTGGTCTCATTATCTGACTTGGTGGGGAGGCAGAGCCTGCATTCCTAGCTGCCATTGATTTCTCATTAACATTCATTGGTTAGTGGCCAAGGCAATGATAAATGAATATTCCCCTTTTCATTAATTTTCCTATGCATTTACACTTTTTTTGTCAAAAGAGCCAGTGTGGTGTAGTGGTTAAGATTGGTGGTTTGGAGCGGTAGACTTTAATCTGGAGAACCAGGTTTGATTCCCCACTCCTCCACATGAAGCCAGCTGGGTGACCTTGTCAAAGGCCTCTTTGAGCTCTCTCAGCCCCATCTACCTCACAGGGTGTCTGTTGTGGGGAAGGGAAGGTGATTGTAAACTGGTTTGATTCTTTCTTAATGGTAGAGAAAGGCAGCATTTAAAAACCTAACTCTTCTTCTTTTCTACTTTATGCTCTTTGTTTATAGATACCTTTATACCATGCATGTTGTTTTTAAATGCAATTTATATGGTATTGTTATCTACAATCTACATAATTTATGCATATACTATGTGTACAATTCTGGTGCATTGACACATAAATAGTGTTGAAAAACAGAACATTTTATAGAAAGCCTTCAGTGCAAGGCAACAGAAAATGGGTTTTATTTTCACGAACGAAAACGAATATTGAAACGTGGGATTTGAGGTCAAAATAGCAGGGATTATATATTCAAAATCATCTCTAGACCAAGCTGGAGCTAAATAGAGTCTTTGAATAATATTTTGGTAATAACTGCAACAAAAAGATGGTAGAATATAAATAGGATCGAAAGAAAAGAAAGTAAGAAATGGATAATAAAATACTCAGAAATAAGATAGAGGAGAATCATGCCTTGAAAAAGAGCCACATGTGCTCTTTCCAAGTTTGAAAAATCAGAGGTGATCTGTATGTTGCCATGAACATTTGGAGCTTAAGGGCAAAACATAATTTCTAATGATCATCTAATTAGGTCGCCCAAATATAATAAAATAAATTGCAATAAAAAGGCAGGACAGAAATGAACATCAGGATTTTCAAATTAACTGAAAACTATAGCACAAGAAGACCTACTCTTCCTCAACACATCAAAATAAGAAGAAGAAGAAGAAAGAGAGTTTTTATACCCCAATTTTCTCTACCTTTAAGGCGTCTCAGTCTAGTTTACAATCACCTTCCCTTCTTCTCCCCACAATAGATACCTTGTGAGGTAGGTGGGGCTGAGAGAGTTCAGAGAGAACTGTGATTAGCCAAAAATCTCCCAGCTGGCTTCATGTGTAGGAGTGGGGAAACCAACCTGGTTTTCCAGAGTAGAGTCTGCTGCTCTTAACCACTACACCACGCTGGCTCTCCAGCGTGTTTACCTGCAAGCCAGCCTGTCTACCCGCAAAAAAGATGTCATTATCAGGCTTGTGACCAAAGGCAGAAAAGAGAACTACAGACCCCCAGGAAATGAGATGATTTCTCTCCCCTGCAAAAAGGGTTTCCTATGGTGTCAGCACTGGGGTCATAACAGCAGGGCCCTTGGTGTGCACCAAGATTATGGCTCTGGCAACAATAGCTATGGCTGTAGGATATACCTTTGTTGCAGCCTGGTTCCAAGCTGCATGGCCTTTATGCAACTACCACCCCAAAGGGGCTGCTTGGTTCTGTTGGCATTATGAAAGAACTAAGTTTTCACATAATTTCTAAAAAGAGATAAACAAGGTGCCAAGCAAATTCAGAGCTGGAGAGAATTCCACAGATATGCCCCCTCATGGGAAAAAAAACAACTTATATTGACTGTGATACTTAGCATGATAATGTAGGTAAAGCATTTTGAATCTGGGAAAGTGTTGTACAGTTATTCATTCTTATGCTTCTTCTTCTGCATCTTATTTTTCTTCTTCTTCTCCCCAGACACAATCCCTTCAGAAAGTGTGGGAATTAGAAGGTCTCTCTAAAAGGTCTTACCAGATGGGCAAGTATATACAGGAGCAGATAATCCTTCAGATACCATGGGTCCATAGCTTTAAAGGTCAAAACCAACATTTTGAATTGCATTAGGAAACAACCTGACAACCAGTGTAGCTCTCTTAATTTAGTTATAATAAGATCACCAAACCACATCCCTTACTATACTCATGCTACAGTTGATGTTTTCAAGAGATCGTTGGAACCAAACCAGATATAGACCCCATTATAGTTATAAAACCTTAATGTAACCAGAGAATGGATAATCATGGTTAGGTCATGTTGTTCCAGGAATGGGTGCACCTAGCACACTAACCAAGGTTGGCAAAAAGATGTTGTACTATAGATATTACAATATAAAGTGTGTAATTAGATTTCAGCAAGAGCTGTTCACTATCTTAATCAGGAGTGTAATACATTCTGACCACGATTAGATGAAAAGTTTTGGTTTAAATTACAGGGTTTTTTTTAATATTTATTTTGTGCAGCGATAGTTTGTGCAGAACCCTTTGCTCAAGAAATATTCCCACCAGCTGTGTTACAACATTGTATGTAATATTTCTCATTGATGTCAGCTAAAGGCTATGCTATAGAAGTGCATGATATACCGCAAACTAATCTGAGATGAAATGATTTGATGGTAAAAATCATTCATGTTATATTGGTGCCTATATCTTATTAATGTGTGCTTTGCAATTCTTTCTATACAATATCAGAAAAGGAGGTCAGACTCAAGACCCATTGATAAAAATCAACATCTATCATGTTGATCATTGTATCATGTGAGGGTAATAACTCATATGAGTGGACAATTTGTTGGATGACAGCAGCCAGAGGAAAAAACAGAATGTTGTTGTTGTTGCTGCTGCTGCTTCTTCTTCTTCTTCTCTAGAATCCGTGGTGGATATGGGAGTTTTCAAGGGAGCCTGGTACAAACTCTGCACAGAGACATCACCTTTCTTCATGGGCTTCTGCCTTTGTAGGGTGGGTCACTCTGCCACAGAATTCATGAGCAGATTTCACATTGCTACAAAGTTATAACAGATTTCTATTTAGAAATACCCATTTTCTCCTCTATTTGTTTTACAAAGGAGGGGAATTGAATGCATAATAGTTGCTTCAAAATGTTGGACACTTGGTGGTTGAAAAGGGGGATAAAGGATTGCAAATAAAGAAATAAGGTTAAATGTTTACTTTTAATCTTAAAAGTCTGTTATGTACAGAAATGTCTCCCTTGTCCCAAGGAGTTTCAAACTAAATGTCACTTGATTACCAAGGGACTGAACTTAGATCTCAGTTCATTTCATTCAGAGCACTGAACCATCATTTTACAACACTGACCTGAAAGTGAAAGGGATCCATAACTCATTGCTAAGCTCCTTGTGCCATTTAGTTTTCTGATTAAAAAAGCAGTCACTAACATGATTTCCAAAGAGCATGCCATTATAGACATCACGAGTCAGAAGCTTAATAACCATGACATAACAAAGAAATATTGTCTTTGAACAAGTGTACCTTTTATCCCACAGTGTGAAGTTATTTTCAACCAACTATCATGAAAAGATTGAGATAAGTCTTTAAGCACAGAGCACTGATGGGGAACTTTTGAATAGAGCTGAGGGAGCAGCGTCTATGTGAGAGAGAGGGAGGGAGGGAGAGAGGTTTCATTTGATTTTCCAAGAGGAGCAAAAAGAATTCTGAGTATAATGATATGAATATGAGTCAGCAGTGTGATGCGGTAGCTAAAAAAGCAAATGCAATTTTGGGCTGCATCAAAAGAAGCATAGTGTCCAGATCACGTGAAGGGATGGTAGCGCTTTGCTCTGCTCTGATTAGACCTCACCTAGAGTATTGTGTTCAGTTTTGGGCACCACAATTTAAGAAGGATGTAGTCAAGCTGGAATGGGTTCACAGGAGGGCAACAAAGATGGTGAGGGGTCTGGAGACCAAGTCTTACGAGGAATGGTTGAAGGAGCTTGGCATGTTTAGCCAGGAGAGGAGATGTCTGAGAGGTGATATGATAACCATCTTCAAGCATTTGAAGGGCTGTCTTATAGAGGATGGTGCAGGGTTGTTTTCTGTTGCCCCAGGAGGTCAGAACTGAACCAACAGGCTGAAATTAAATCAAAAGCGTTTTCGGCTAAATTTTAGGAAGAACTTCCTGACAGTTAGAGCAGTTCCTCAGTGGAACAGCCTTCCTCGGGAGGTGGTGGGCTCTCCTTTGGAGGCTTTTAAGCAGAAGCTAGATGGCCATCTGACAGCAACACTGATTCTGTGAACATAGACAGATCATGAGAGGGGGGGGCAAGAAGGGATGAGTCAGTGCTTGGCTCTTGTGGCCCTTTCTTATATATCCACGGAAATGCTGATTGCCACTTTGGGGTCAGGAAACAATTTTCCTCCAGGCTACATTGGCCAGGAATCCTGGAGGGTTTTTTGCCATCTTCTGGGCATGGAGTAGGGGTCACTGTGGGTGTGGGGGGAGGTAGTTGTGAATTTCCTGCATTGTTCAGGGGGTTGGATTAGGGGGTTGGACCCTGGAGGTACCTTCCAATTCCATGTTTCGATGATTCAATGTTATACATTCAAGTGCTTACAGCATCTGCAGAGAGATAGTATTGCAAAATTTGGTGACAAGTTTTTTTTTTTTTGGTCTGGTTATGGGTCGGATCCAACACGGATCTTGTACAAGTGATCCACACACTCAAAAGGAGTGTCTACTTTAGGTATCTGAAGCTGTACCTATTTTCATTCAAAAATCTTCCAACTATCTAAACATTGGTACTGCAGCCTTGGCTTTTTTTGTATGTTCAGCATTTAAAATCCTCTACTTAATCAAGATGCCCTCCCCCACGCACACCCCCATGAACACACTCATCTATAAATGGCCCCAGATACTCTGTTTATTGTGAAGTCTATAAAGATCAAGGCAAATATACTCTCTGGAGACACAAATGTTGGCAATTGGATCTAGTTGCTTAAAAATGCCTCTTGTGCAATTTGCAATTACTGTATAAACCAAGGAATTATCTCGGGACTTCCCTTTGTAGAGTTCACTAATTCTACTTTTGAAATGCAATATTTCTGTTGCTAGTTTTCGCAAAGAAAGTCTATCTTTTCATCTCAGCTCTTATATTTTTTTTCATCCATTATATACTGCCTTTTTGCACTATTTAATTTTTTTAATTGGATGTTGTTAAGCAGTGGCTTAAGAGCACTATCCATGCATATCCTACAGTTTTTAAGGTTTCTGTACTGCTGTCCAAGGTGATGAGTGGATCACAAGTTGCCAGTATATACAAAAAAGTATATTTCTGAGATTTGCCTCTGAGGGATTTGCTTTAAAGTTAATGTCTTAGAAATCATATACCACATTCATCCTCCTCATGAGGCACAGGGAGGCAGCCAATGTCACATAGCAAAGTTTGGATACAACGAAAAACAGAAATTGGTTCCAACAGAGATGGTGTTGATGTCAAGAGGATCCCCTATCCTTTCCTTTGTACTAAGTACACTTAAATAGAAATAAAGAGTTCTTAGTTCCCAGAATGGGCAGTTGGACAGCAGAAATGGATCACATTTCTTCAGTTTACACGGTTTATGGCATAGGGGGTCATAGTATATGTTGCAGCTGCCAAAGTAACACTTCTGAAAGTGGCCTCCCCGTTGTGACCCATAAGCATAGTCACAGTACTATTCTTGTGTTCTGAAATGGGATGTGTTTATGGTGTCTAGCTTGTGTGCGCTTAAAGGGCTGTCAACTCAAGATCAGGCTATCCTGGGCCATCCAGGTCAGAGTACTACTAGCTTAGATGGCTTTAAGGGATTAATGGAGGATTGGTGCACAAATGGCTATTAGCTCTGCTGCTGAATGGGGAAACCATGTTTGAATACCGTGTACTTTTGAATGCCAGTTTTGGGGGAGAGCAGAAGCAGGAGGTCACTTGGGTCTAACTGCCCTAAATGTGGGCCTTTCAAGCCATCAGGCAGGCAAATCTGTGAAACACTGTAATGTTTTCAACAAGATAAAACCAACTTGACAGGTTGCTGGCAAGATGTGTCTTCTTTAGGGTTGTGCATATCGACAAACCCAAGCCGAAAATAAACCTGAAATTAGCTGTTTTGGCAATATTTGGGTTTCAGTTTTACTGATTACTAAAACCTAGGAATAAAGACGAAGCCAGATAGCAGATCGCTGAATCAGCTGAATAGGTATTTGGCTTTTTTTTTGCTTCGGCTTTCCCCAGGCTTTTCCCTATGGAAAAAAAACAATGAGCTCTGGGGGAGGCATTTTTGGAGGTAGAGTTCAGAAATTTTCAGGGTACCCTAAAGGGGTCAGGGGGTCCAATTTTATGGGGTCTGGAAGGGATCACCCCCTCCTCCATAAACAAGTATGGTAAAGTTTACAATGCTTCTCTATGGAGGGGGGCACTCTTTCCAGACCCCATAAAATTGGACCCCCTGACCAAATCTTCACCAAACTCAGGGGTTCATGCAAGGAGAGTCCCTTGAAGATACCCTGAAAACATGGGAACTCTACCTCCAAAAATGCCACCACAGGAGCTTTGAAAAAAATCCCCATAGATTATAATGGACACATTTTTTTCCCCAGTAAACCAGGAAATAAAGCTGAAATACCCCTTTACTAGTATTTGGCTTATTCTGGGTTTACCCAAAAAATCAGGCTCAATAAACCCGAAATTAGTATTATTATTTTATTGCACATCCCTAGTCTTATTGTGATTCTCCATTCAGCCTTTTGCAACTGCCAGGAATGTGGAAAGACAGTATGGAGTCTCACAACATATATGTTTCTAAACATTTCAAACCAGGAAGAGGACACTCACCACATCAGTTTTGGGGGGTTATCCCCATACCAATTCTAATATGTGTTAGTTTGCAGGAACTGGGAATCAGAAGCTGTGGGGTTATCTACATGAAATTGTACAGTATCTTTACCAACAGTCTTCAAGAGCAGACAATTTTTGCTTTTCTTCTGCCATTTTCTTGTTCTGTGAAGATGTCTTTCTCTCTCCTGCCCAGTGCTTCCTAGCTATCTAGCCAAGCCACCCTCCTTAACACAGAAGCCAATATGTGCAATATTTCTGAACCTAGCCGGAAAAATATGTGCATGAAGCAGAATGCTATACTTGGACTTGGGAAATGGAGAGTCAGGCTTCAAAGGCTGAATGATAAAACAAGGATGCTGTTCCATACTCTCTTCTACCACACAGTGTTGTTCTTAACAAAATTGCCATTCTCCATCTCCTTTTGCTTTTGCTCTTCTTGCTGAGTAACCAAAAGCATTTTCAGGTAAACACGAAGTGAATGTATTTTCCCCCTACACACCAATTGTAATTAATAAGAATAATACAGAGGCAATCAGTGGCCCAAATTTTAAACTGGCAGCCGTTTCATAGGTCATCAGTTTCATACTATGCTTAAATAACTCTGAAGCTGTTTAGACAAACTATTTTTCAACCTCATTGTTAGGGTTGCCAACCTCCAGATACTAGCTGGAGCTCTCCTGCTATTATAACTGATCTCCAGCCAATAAACATCAGTTTACCTGGAGAAAATGGCTGCTTTGGCAATTGGACTGTATGGCATTGAAGTCCCTCCACTCCCCAAGCCCTGCCCTCCTTAGGCTCTGCCCCAAAAATCTCCTGCCAATGGTGAAGAGGGACCAGGCAACCCTACTCACTGTGGGCTGGCTTCTCATGCTATTCTGCTGGTAGAGACACAGTAGGGCTGGTAGGAGGTTGGATGGCTCCCTTTATTCTGATGCCTTGCTGGAAAAAAAAACCCAAACTAATTGTCTTCTGAAATAAGATATAACCCTATGGCAACCCAATACTATCCCAAAAAAACTCCAGAGGTGGCCCTGATGACCCTTCAACCCCAACCACACCCTATTTCATTAATTCTGCTGAAAGAAAACAGCCAGCAGCTCTTTCAGTACTTTAGGGACTCCTGCAAATTTCTCACAACTCTGTACTCATCCAAGTGGATATGAATAAGATACACAACACTTTTAAGTGGCTGAGAACAGAGAAACAAGTATAAAATGATGTGCTACTGAATAATAAAGCAAAGAAAAACCAAAGTACTGCAAAGTACTAAGTATGAACTAATGAATTATTGAAGTGCTCTGAAAATTGTAAAGTAACTATTCAATAAAGGAACCGAATCAACAGAGTTTACAAAACAGAGACATTTGTAACATTAAGTACACTTAATGTTTCTTTAAAAAACGATTTTTTGCATAGATTAAGGTAAGAAAGAACAGGATTAAGAATGTTGCTATAAGAAGTGGGGGGAAAGAGGTTTTTTTTTTCAGTCTCAGGTCAGTGTGAGAATAGTCTAGTAACATTGGAAAAACTGGCTGACTTCTTCTGGGGGTAATGGGTAAGAGGAGACCAGGAGAAAGACAGTGAAAATATTCCCTAGAAAGATGAGATGGTATTAAATTAAGGGTAGCAGAAGCTATCCTGTATGGGATTGTGCACGTAGAGGAACTGTCATATTCTGGTGCAGGCCTCTTTTACTTAACACCTCACTGAGACCAACATCATTGAGAACTATGGTTGGCTTCCAGGACATAAGAGCCCTACTAGATCAAACCAAAGGCCCATCAAATTCAGCATTCTGTTCATACAGTGGCCAACCAGCAGCTTTTAGGAAGGCCGGAAGCAGGATGACTGCAACAGCATCCTCCCTGTGGATGAAAGGAATTCTTGCACACACCAGATGAACATAAACTTTAGTGGGGCAACCACTAGCACCCAGAAAGAGAGAGAATGCTGAGAAATAAGTCAGTCTGTCCCAAAGGAGCATTTCTCCCTCACAATTTGGGTGAAAACGCATGGGAGGTTTGGCCTTGGAATTGCTGCTCTGTAAATACACATTTTCTCCATCCAAATTCTCAAAACTCAAAAATAAGCCCCCATGCAGAGTTTTGAGAATTCAGATGGGGAAAATGTGCATCTAGAGAGTGGCAAATCCAAAGCAAAATCTCCCATGCATTTTCGCCCATAGACTTTGGGCAGGGTCTTGGACAACCAGAGTAACTTTTATCATCATTTTGTTTTCCCCAATATAAATCAGTTACAATTCCAGGTTATTGTAAAACACGGCCCTCCTTGGTACCAGGGGTGAGACAAGAGACTTAAATTGACTTCTGTAGTGTGCCTCTGACACATGGTACCTCTGACACATTAAAGCAGCATGTTTGAAATCATCAGGAGGAGTTTTGGAGCTTTATTTTTTTTTAAACAGCCAGAGTGTATCATATTTAATTGTACGTACATGATTATGTTACAAGCAGCCTCACCCAAGGTGCAGCTGCATGTTTGAAGACCAAAACAGACAGAATGCCATGTGAATTTATGGTGTTGTTGATGGCTACCACAAGAAGGTGGAACTCTAACCTCCTTCCAATGTTCACATGCATCCAACTCCCCCCCCCACACACACACACACAGGGTGCATGACAGGCAGGAATGGGACTGGAAGACTGAGTGGGCTAAAGGAAACTAAGGAAGATGGGTAATGTAGACAATAAGGTGGAGCCAGAAGAAGGAAAGAAAGTGGAACTGAAGAGAGGAAAGCAGGGGAATGAGGGAGAAGAGGAAGCATGATCCAAACTGGAAATTGATCAGGGGAAGAAAGTGAAGGGGGTAAGCAAAGACAGCATGGTGAGGGAAGGAACAATAGCAGGACCAAGCTGGGAGAATCAGGAACTAGCAGTGGAATGGGATTTCCTATTCCATATGAGTCCTCCATCGTACATTCTAATCATGAAATGGCTGGCATCTTTGTGGGTAATGAAAGCATCCACAATCATAAATGAGATTTCCTCAGGGAAAACTCTAGTCATGCACAAAAAATGCCCAGGGGTGAAATCTCAAAAAAGGTCCATCCACTGCTGTAGAAGCCTTGAAGTTTGAGAGCAGAATGTAGGTACGAGACGAGACTTTGTCTGCTTAAAGAAAAAGACTGAGGAAGCATTGAGTGATGGAAATGCTGGCAGAGCAAGAAATGAGGTTCCCTGCCCAGAGGTCTCCTGTGAGATGGCGTGGAGTTTCTTCAGCACTTCTCCTGCCCAAGAAGAATCATTTAACTAGTGGAATGGAAGGAAGAAAAGGGGAATTCCTCATGGGTTATCCAGCTTTTGTGATACAGTTATTAATCTGGCTAGCTTAATTCAAAAAAGAAAGGCAAATAAAAATAAATAAATACCAGACTTATATAGAAGTGGAAAAGGTCCCCCATGAGTCCATAGTCAGCTGTTCTACTCAGCAGTGAACAAACCTTCACAGATGCTAACCAATTATGGCTGTTGAAAACTGTACCAGGTCCTGTTAAAGAGCAGGATTTGCTATCAGCTTCCATGAACTTCAAAGTAAACACAAGTGACCGAATCCTTGGTGTGAGAAGGCGTTTGATGCCCATGAAGCCCCAGCAACAATGCTGGCAAATGAAGACTGACAGCAACATTTCCTGTGGATCCCCTAAGTCATAACCAGCAGATTGATGCAATTTTGGTCACTTCTGTTCTTATTGTACTTCTACCACCACCACCCTGGTTTCCTGCTAAACTCTACCCACTGTAGTCTACCCTACCCTTTCCAAATTCCTCAGTGAAACTGTATCTTATTCCCAGCACTTGTCCAGAATGCTTAAAATGATGGAGGAAAGAGTTCTCATTGATCAAACCTGAAGAGTTTATGACTGCAAATGTTTACAATGAGCTTCATTTAAAACTTGGATTAACCAGCTGCCACACTTGGCTCCAAGCATCTATCCAAGCAGGGCGAGAGCTAGGAGTGTGTATATGTAAACATCGGAGGCTACAAAGGCCTGGGAACTCTAAATCAAATTTATTTAAAAGGAAAAAAAGAGGGGATTTAATTCAGGGCATATGGAACATGGTTCGCTGCAAAGAAACAGCTTTTAGTTTCTCAAAGGGAAATAAAAATAGGGCCAAAATGCTGTATGGACACTGTTCACTTATAAACCTAAGAAAAAGTTCTCCCTCTGTGTCTGTGTTTTTGATTTACGTGGGAGCCAAGAGAATTTCTCCATACAATTTGTTTTACTGTAGAGGATCAAATCATTGTAGGCCGATAAATAAACTACACTACAAACAGGAGACCTGCCACACTTTAAAACAAAAATGAATTCCTGGTGTCAAAAAGTTTAAATGAACTCCCGTCACCTCAAACTTACAGAGAACACATACCGGTTATTATCTGTCAGTTTGTGAGCACTTTGTAATTGTTGGCTGAATGACAGCGATGCTACAGATCTTGGAGGTAAAACCGTGTCCCCTGAATTTTGGCTTTAGATGTGAGCTTTGGGCCTGCCCACTTGAAACAAAACTTGAAAGTTCAAAGGTGAGGAAGAGGACAAATGTGAGGTAAAATCATAATGACTAGGAGTTAAACTGGACATTGATGGAGACTTTCATTCAGAGTCTATTAGGAAGAACAATCTGTGAGGGGGAAAAAAAAACCCTCTGTACTCCACCTGAAGATGGAAGGGTTGCAGGTGGCTCTCATGAAAAAACACTCTTCATGGTCTGATGAGAACCAGTGACCCAACTCTGAGACACACACACTAATTGATCCCTACATTATGGCAACTTCTATCTGAAGAAAGGCCCCAGATAAATAGAGGGAGATACAGATACAGCCATCCTTGTGGGTTCATATCTGCAGGATCCTTTCACCTTCACTGCTGAGCTGCCAATGTCAGCTGGTTAATCTGTCTTCGGAGTCTTGAATTCTGTCTTCGTGCCTTTTTGCATAGAACCAGAAGGGCTGCACTCCTAGCACAACCCAGCAAGACTGCTGCTACCAGAACAGCTCACCAGAACGTTAGTTAACATAATCCAACACAAGCTTGTATTTCACCTTAATGGCAGCACTGGGAAACACAAATGGAGATGTAGGGATAGAAATATACGAGGTGCAACTGAACAGAGGGGGTTTTGGTTCTCAAAATAGATTATTGCAAAAAAAAAAAAAAAAAAAACTTACCTAAAACTGATTCCGTATGTTCTCTGTTGTTCATCTTTCAATGTATGAGGCACAGTGGAATGACGATTAATCCCCTCGTAAGTAAATGATGAATGGGATATTCCATCCTCTTTGCCCTCCTGCCACCTGAGATCAAGTCTAACATATTTCATTGGGATTAGAATGTGTAATGTGGCCCTTGTATTCTTTTTGGCCAGCTGCTGAACTCAATATTGCACCTAGCTTTGATACTCTGAGCTTCCCCTAAGCCCTTAGAAACAATTCACAATGGTAGCTGCAGATTCCCATAGACTGTCATTCTCTGTATTACATAGTTCTCCCAAAGAATGAAGATAATTCCAGAGGCAAGGAGAGAGAATTTGAGACAGTTCTAATACCCAAAACAGATGAGTTCTCACATATGAGCATGGGCCAATAATGATGCAAAAAAAGAGTGCTTTTCAAAACAGGGAACACTTTA
Organism: Euleptes europaea; assembly: GCF_029931775.1. Classification (NCBI taxonomy): domain Eukaryota; kingdom Metazoa; phylum Chordata; class Lepidosauria; order Squamata; family Sphaerodactylidae; genus Euleptes; species Euleptes europaea. The sequence goes on from NC_079317.1 coordinate 29,453,037, forward strand.
AGATGTCAACAAATATATAATAAATGCCATTTTTAACTGTGTCATATTGGGAAAAATCTCTTGAAGATTTGTTCTTGAACTCTAGTGATTTAAAGACTACTCTAGATAGAAGTTATTTTTAATTAATCCTATTTGGTTACAAAAATCAAATTATTCACCTGCTAAATCTAAACAGGGTTTCTTTTCCATACAGATTTCAGCTTCCACTTCTTCTTTTGAAGCTATTACTGGCAGCAAAACATTTTTGATAAGTAGTATTAATAAAATCTGCTTTCTATTTTACCTTTTATTTTGCTTTTGTGTGTATGTGGTCTCAGATATTTGTAGCAAGAACTTCCAAATTTTGAGGAATAGAGAACTATTTATAAGCACTTTGGAAATAAATCATGGCTGCAGCTCTGTGATGTCTCAGCTAGTTCCTACTCTTTTACTCTCCATGACCAACAATGGGTCACGTGCCCAGATGTTTGATTTTCACCTGAATTTGTTCTATCAAATAGGTATTCAGATTATCAATGTTTGAATGATAGATGTGAACACTGTTTTCAGATTTTTGATGTTGCATACGGTATATTTAATCTTTACTGTGGGTTTTTATGCATTGGTTGTTTCCCCCTTGTGATCTGTGTCGGTTTATTTATTGTTTTGAATGGGGCTTTATTTCCATTTTTTCATGTAAAAGTTAGTTCTTTGTACAAGTACTCATTTGTACAACAAGTATTAACTTTGCCAGGATGTTCTTTATTGAAACTAACAGTGCAATCCTATTCAGATTTGCCCTAGTCCAAGCCAATTGATTTAAGTGGCTTCAACAACTAGGGTATTTCTACATAGTATTGCCTTGCATGTGCTGTTTTTAATCTACCTTTTGTATCTCATCTGTACTTTTGTCATTGTTGCTGTTACAGTCTTACCTCTCCTCCATTATTGTTAAATCTCTCTATTGGTCTTTCTCAGTTTGCATGTTCATCTACTCCCAAACCTCCAGTTGCTTCTCCATATTTTTTGTCTCCAGCCTCTTAACATCTTTCCTCCTCCTTTTCCTTATTCATTTCTACTCTAATTAACTTGGACAGCCAGCATTTCAGAATGGAACAACTACATAAAGGAACACTAAGAAGTGCTAAGGAACATCTTTGGGAAGACAAAGGGCTTATGCATACTCAACCTGGGAAGAAAGAGAAACTGCTGTGAGACAGCGGCTTCTGTATCCAGCTGAGATTCAGCTGAGAACCATTGTGGTATACTGGTCAGAATGCAGGGCTGGAAGAAGCAGGTTCAAATTCCTGCTTTGACATGAAACTCACTGGACAACCTTGGGATAGTCACTATCTCTCAGCATAACCTAAATGTGGAGGGAAACCATGCAATTCATTCTGAGCTCCCTTGGAGAAGGGATGGGTAAAACTGTACTAGACCAGTGGTACTTGATCCATGGCTCGCAGATAGCCACATTCAGAGTTACCATCAACCAAAAGAACCACATGACTGCAGTATGTCTCATGTGCCACCTCACCAAACATACACATACATTAATATAAGATAATATAACACACAAAACCCGATAAAGTCAAGAGCTATTCTAGAAATAAAGAATAGCCAACTGACAACACTGTAAACATCTTGCTTGGTTAAAAACAAACTTTAGTTCAGACTTATTTATCAGGTTTTATCAACCTGTGTTTACGAAAGGGGATCTGAATGTCAAAGAGAAGCAAGCTAGAGAAGGTTGCTTTCTCAGATACTTTCAGGCTTCATCTAGCACGGCTAAAATTTCACGATGGCATGGACTCCCTCTGTTGACCTGTGTAAAGTTGTTTGTGCTTGGAGACTGCTTTGCCAGTCACCCTTGAAAGACAGAGGTGAGCCATGTGGCAATGCTGCTACAGATCACAGATCAGCCAGCTGAGAGGAATAATTCAGTTTGTGCTGGTACAAAAGGATGATTTCACAAATATTTTAGAAGCACAATTGGTGAAGGGAAAGCCTAGCTAGGATATGATCCTACCATAAATATAAGCAGAAAGATATGACCTATGGCAGACTTCTTTGGCAAAACTGACAGCTTTGGACAATGTGGATTTTCTTGCTAGAAAGCACTTTGACCAGAAAAAGGAATGGTGTCTCTGTCTCAGCTCCTCCTACCTCCACCTTCCCTAATTTCCCCTGTAATTATTTCCAAAACATTTTTTTTCACATATCTGAAGTAGTGAGCTTATCTCATGAAACCTCATATTGAAATAAATATTGTTAGTCTTTAAGGTGCAACTGGACTTTTGTGTATCCTTCAGTCCATGTCTGCGAGTATAAGTGATCTTACATTAGCAGATTAATTTTTAAAAAACAAATTAATACATTCAACTGTTGCCAACCTCCAGGTGGGCTACAATAAGTGAAAACACCTGTGTCAGAGTTAACAAAGTTGAAGAAAATGGCGGCACGGGGGCTCAAAAATACAACACCACACTGGAGAATCACAAATTAATAATATATAATAATAATATTATAATATATAATAATAATAATAATCCCGGGCATTAATTCATGCCACACCAAAGGAGGACGTGTGGCCATAACGTTATGGCGATGGCGGGTCCATGCCTGATTTCATCACAACTCCTTGTGATTTTGCCCTTATAGGGGGAATTCTTGTCTGATTGACTCTGGAAACTTGCATGCTGAAAACCAAGACACATGAACCTTTGAAGAGATTGATGGCTTTCTTTCCTTCTGCCTTTCTGAAATGAACAGCCTGTCCTGGAATCTTTTCAGACGGTCCCAGAGAGAACAAGCTGACGGTCCACGGACAACGTGTTTATTTTCCAAATGGAGCATAAAGTTTTCAGTTGTCTCGAACTTTGTTGGAGCTGAAGAAAGCCTTTGAAACGTGCACCAACGACTAGCCGCACGTCCTCCTTTGTTCTCCTTCATTTTCCTTTGTTGTACCTTTGGACCTTATTACTTCAGGACTATATCATTCTCGGGGATGGGCTCTTCCCGCCCTATTCAGGATTATTTGTTCGGTTTATTTGAGATGTGTGAATATTATTATGTTGCATGATGTTTGCATTTTTTGGTGTGGCATGAATTAATGCCCGGTATTATTATTATTATTATTATTATTATTATTATTATTATTATTATTATTATTATTATTATTATATATTATTTGTGATGTGGTGTTGTATTTTTGAGCCCCCGAACCTCCAGGTGGGGCCAGGAGTTATCCTGTAATTGCAACTGATTCCCAGATGATCCCAGTCAGTTCCCCAGGAAGAAATGGCAGCCTCAGAGGGTGGCCTGTATGGCATCACATCCCTTCTGAATCCCCTTCCCTCCCCAAACTCTTCCTTTCCCATACACCACTCCAAGACTCCAGGAATCTCCCAAGGTGGAGTTGGCAACCCTAGCTAGACTGTTACACAAAACTTCACAGTGCCCAGACAGGACTACAAATGTGGTGTAAGTTAGTGATTTCACACCTACAAGCTGTTATTTACTTACATATGAATTTATAACTAGTTATTTGATTATGGTCCTGACATGGATGGCCCAGGCTAGCCTGATCTCGTCAGATCTCAGAAACTAAGCAGGGTCAGCCCTGGTTAGTATTTGGATGGGAGACCACTAAGGAATACCAGGGTTGTTATGCAGAGGAAGGCACTGGCAAACCACCTCTTAGTCTCTTGCCATGAAAACCCCCAAAAGGGGTTGCCATAAGTCGGCTGCGACTTGACGGCACTTTATACACACACACAATGGTGCTGCTGCAGACATCTTGTTTGTGGCTTCCTAGAGGCACCTGGTGGGCCACTGTGTGAACAGACTGCTGGACTTGATGGGCCCTGGTCTGATCCAGCAGGGCCTTTCTTGTGTTCTTATGTTCTTAAAAGATTCTGAAGTGTAGCAGGAAGAGAGGAAGACCCAACAAGAGATGGATTGACTCTACACACTTGATCTTAGGCAAAAGGCTGAGAAGCGAAGATGGTTTGACTCTATAAAGGAAGCCACGGCCCTCAATTTGCATGACCTGAGCCAGGCTGTTAAAGATAGGACATTTTGGAGGGCACTGATTCATAGGGTCACCATGAGTTGGAAGCAACTTGATGGCACTTAACACACACAAACATCCGACCTCTTTGGTTATATCTCATTTCTGCTAACTTGCTAAACTTCCCCTGCCTGTAGCTATCACTTGCTGGGCCACAACAGATTACTTGCTCTTGAGTGATCAGTCGGTCTACCATCACAATACTCAATTACAGTTTTAAACATTTGGGACTAAAGGTAAGTGCCTAATACTTATGTTGCAAAAATTATAATAAACATGTTTTGACTGCAATTGGTAAGTGTATAAGCACAGTTGTGAAGGCTTGTACCTACAGTCATTCACAAACATTTGTACTAAGAAAGGGAAACCCTCTTGAGTTCTATGAAATATTTGATCCATTCAAGGGGATATTTGTCCCTCTCCTCCAGTCATACAGTATTAGCCAGTATATGCTAACAGTTGACAAAAGACTGAGGTGTTATAAGACAAATGGAGTATTAAAGCAATATTTGCAAAAATGCAAAGGATGAATATGCCTTTTGTATCCCAGTGAGCTAGAGTTGAGTTTGATTTTATGAAAGCTACTCAATAGAAGCTATTAATTCCATAGTCAAGAATCATGTTTAAATTTGTCCAATACCGTTCAGTGTGTTACAGACACAGTTCTCCCTTTCTAGCTAACAGTTACTTCCTGTAATCCATCATCAGTGTCTTTGGGCACTTGAATTCTGAATTTGGAGTTGCCACACTTTAAAAAAGTACGTTTTGCAAACTTGCTCAGTAGCTGTTCAATTTACTTGATGCAATCCAAACATACCCCATTCACAGTCTGATGCTGAGTGTTGGACAAGATAATTCACAGTGGGTAGTTGGACAAGGTGAGACTATCCAAGAAACAGGTTTGCAGAGAAATTTGAAGCATCCCTACTACGGATTAATATGGACATTCTCATGTGAACTGATTTTTCCACAGTAAATCTGTTGGCCCCATAGACAAGGTTCACTTGTAAGTTTGCATTATGAGTTTCTGAGTGTTACTGTTACCTTCTTCCACCTCTCATATGCAGTCATTCCCTGTTCTCCTATGGTACCTCTTATGTTCCTGAAGCACCAGTATGTTGTGTCAGAGTAGGACACTGGTGCGATCCAGATTCAAAACCCTGTTCTACCATAAATGTCACTGAGTGACCTTAGGTCAGTCTCTCCCAGCACATCCTACGTCACAGTAAGGATACAATGAAAGACAGTAGAAGCATGTATGCTGCCTGACCTCCTTAAAGCAAGAAGAAGGAGAGTAAGAAGAAGAAGAAGAGTTTTTTATACTCCACTTTTTTCTACCTTTAAGGAGTCTCAACATGGCTTACAATCGCCTTTCCCCTCCACACATCAGACACCTTGTGAGGTAGGTGGGGCTGAGAGAGTACAGAGAGAACTGTGACTCGCCCAAGGTCACCCAACAGGCTTCATGTGTAAGAGTGGGGAAACAAACCCAGTTCACCAGATTAGAGTCCACAACTCTTAACCACTACACACTGCTGGATAACAGTGTGGTAGACAGATGGATAATTATCTGTTTGTCAGGTAGCCCTAATTAGAAGTCTACTGCTTGCAGTTGACTCTGAAGTCAAGAACCCTTCACACATTTAGCCTTGGAAAATAATAAATACTCTCAAAAGTACATGCTGTGTGTTTCAGATGAGGCAGATGACCATCATGGTAGGAGAGAATAACGGAACACATCACATATGTGTATCTAGAAAGGCATCTATCAGCTCACATTAAGAGTTCTAGGAATCAGCAAGTACTTTTCTAGTTTTCAGCATTGCAAAAATTATTGTACAGCCTGAAAATGCATCATGTACAGAATTCAGAGTTGGATTTTTATGAGCGAAATCAATAATTACTATATCCAGTTTCTGAGTGAACGTATCTAAACTAATACTAATGGAAAAGTCTGTCACAGGGTGTCATTGCCAATTAATTACCAGTTAATTAAGAAGACCATAACATTTTATAATGTGTTTTTACTGGGGCTGAACCAAACATTTGTCAGTTTTGCTATTTGCCCCCGATATTTTTTTTTCCCCTTTGAAATGATGCCTAATGTTTCAGTAATCTGAGAAAAGTTCACATTTTGTGACAGGGGCCTGTTTTGGCAGTCTGGCTGTTCAATGTGTAACTGGAGGAAAGAAACCTTATGGCTTTGGAAAATTCTGAAGGACCAGGCACAGCATTTTAATCCATCTACTCCCTGAGAGACCCATTGAAATGGGCAAAAAGGATTTTTAAAAATTCTACCAGGAACAGTAGTATTTTCAGGTACTCAAAGGGTAAATCTTTCACAAATGTAATGTTCTTCTCACCACATTCTTTGCCAGCATCAGTCATTATGGCCTCTTGACCATGCTGCCACGCCTGACTGAAGCCAAGTGATTAAAATCTTCTGAGTTCCTCTTCAAAAGCTTGACAGAGTAGCCAAGGGGTGATAGGAGAAGACCTCTGAGGATGTTAATCCCTCGAGTCCCTGACAGCTATACCATAGATTTACTCATTTTAACCTTTATTTAAGTTGGCAGGGAAGCAGCTTATCCAAAACATAGATCTCTCTCCACCAGCACCCCTGAGCTTCAACATGCCTCATTATAGCATAGGTTGGCTGGACATGAAGTGTGCAAATATTTAAAAGCCTGTCACATTTCCCTACCAGTCTATGCCCAATAGTCTGAACTGAGAGGGGAAAATACCCCCCCTTTTTTTTTTTACTCTTGTGAGTTCCAATAGCCTAGGGGATTAGTGCTTAGGGGGTTAATCCTCTGGAAGCACACAATTCTCTCTCCTTTTAATAGCAGACTTGGAGGATCAATCACTTACACTAAGGTCCTTGAGGGAGAAGGAAGACTGTGTCTTTTCTCTTTAGTGAAACTGTGGTACAAGGTTTTCCCCATGCTTTCATTCGTAACAAGACTATTTTTAAAGGTTGTGAGAGACACAGATATTCTACAGTGTTACTGAAATGAGTTTATTGAACATCCCAGCTCTCTTCAAGAGTATGAGCTCCTTAACCAGAAAACCCTTGTTACTTATAAGTCTTATATAAGAAAATAGGCTTCTGGTCCTTGAATAAGACCCATGATAATAAATCATCTACCCCTAAGATTGAATATTCCACTGCACAGCGGCTGAACAAGTTACTCCCAACTACAATATGCACAACACAGATATTTTTTTGTTCCAATTTGCTTCTGAAAAATTGGCCATAATTGAAAGTTCCATTGAAGAATTTTCCACAAACCAGAATATAAATTTAGAACAAGGCAAATCTGTGGACCATGTAGCCCAGTAGCATGTTGTGCTTTGTCACTGAACTTTAACTGTGGTTAAGAGGAAAGGGAGGAGGTGAGAAGACTATGAGAGTCTTTCTCTCCACACACATGGTATTTTCTGCCTTCACATTTTGTTTGGGTATCCAGACTCGTCCTGCCTGCTTTTGTTGCAAGTTCGGGGAAAGTGGAGGGACTCCCGGCTTTTTATGGATGTGCTTTTTGCAAAATGTTTTTTTTTTGGGGGGTGGGGGGGGGTTGATTTCTATTTGCTTGACTTTTAGTGTGGATTTCCTTAATCCACAGTTACTTTGCTCTGCCCATTTCTGAGCATCAACACAACGTCAGGTTGATGCGGCACCCCCTCCCTTCCCACAAATGCCAGTCATTGTAGATTGACAAGACCTGTCTCCTTGTCCCTTGCATCCATACTCCCCCCTCCCCTTCCTTCCTCCAAATTGCCCATTGATGATACACTAAAAATTCCTGGCTTATTTTTTTAAAACACACACACACACACACACACATTACAATAATGTTATTTTGCTGATCTGTTGACATCAAACCTTCATAGTTAAAGAGTATGTCTATGCTTTCCATCTGAAAAAAAAAAGGTTTTGGATGGTCCTGTTTGGAAAGGTGGTGGATGAATTGCAGTGGCTACAATTTGGAGCCAAGGGTGTAAGTTTTGCAGGAAAACCCTCCAGTGGGGAGAGATGACAACCAATTCAGAGCTGCGGCTAATGATCTTGCCTCAGGAGAAACTAGCCAAAAGATGTAAGTGTGGAAAAGCGCTCTCTCTCTCTCTCTTTCTTTCTTTCTTTCTTTCTCTCTCTCTCTCTCTCTCTCTCTCTCTGTGTGTGTGTGTGTGTGTGTGTGTGTGTGTGTGTGTGTGTGTGTGAGGGATAAGAGGAGAAACAGGGAGAAAGAAAAGGGCTAACAAAAATGGAGAAATAATGACGAGGCCCTACACATTTGAGGTAACGTTTTCTTTTGCTCCCTCAGATAAACACATGAATAATAAATCCATTAGGGGGATTTCCTGTTAGCTGGAATGCATTGTCACCCACGGCATATTTATCTGGATAATACATGCACTCCGTTATACTGTACTTCCTGAGTCTCACTAAGCTGTCAGGTTTTAATTAAGTGGAAGCTTCTATTGAAATTTGCCCCTTTTCTTTCAAGTGAGAGGAAAGCTGGATTTTTAGTGGCACTGCAAGGGTCTATTTGCAGAAATTCCGGGACCCTCCTCACATTTTGCCTCCTGAATTTTCACTTGGTTGAACAACAGTGGTTCTTCTGGCACAGCTATCCCTTCCAGAGACCGTGATAACGTTTGGCAAAATGCACTGCCATTCTGAGTGGACAAAATTCTATGGGTGAGATAGGTTCATTTTGGGCCATTCCTTTGCCAGGTTCTCATCTGTCCACACTGCCCTGGTGCCATGCTCCTGTGATCAGAGAATTTGATACATCCAAGCAGAACATGCCATCTGTGCTTTGAAATATGCCAGGTACATTATCCACTTGTAGAATATAGATGATAAATTTTCAGGTGTTACAAGCTCAGTTTGGATGCATCTCCTGGAAAGCTGTGTTTCTCCAGCCAGCTAAATCCCAGCAGACCATAATTAAGAAGCACAGTTAATGTAGCACCGCACACATGGCTTAAAGGCCTTAGGATTTTGTTCTCTGTTCCAGAAGCTTTGAAACCAGGCATTTATCAGTAAGAGAGGCTGCTACAGAGAGGATCACTGTTGGGAACTGGGTTTGGTTGCAGTGCAATTGTAAAACAATGGGCTTAGAAGGACAAAATCCAAGTCTGATAGCACCTTAAAGACAAAAAAAAAATGTCCAGGTCATAAGCTTTGGTGAGTCGAAGCTCACTTTGTCAGATACAAATAGAATGAAGTTCCATCAGCCCTCCATCAGGGATGTTGCAAAGAAAGGCCAGTTGGAGTCAGGATGTAGAGGTACAATGCAAAGTGTAATCAACTAGATTAGAGCTAAAAGAGATGCATAGAGACTGTGGGACTCAAGGCCCAACTCCACACCTGATTTTAAAGTACACAGGGGACAGGCAGAGGCACATACAGCCAAAACTATCCCAGAAGCCACCTCTCTCTGGCGATGGCACAGGAGCTAAATGGTGGGTACCCGATTGTCAAAGGAGTCTAAGCCCTGACGCATAACATGCATGAACTCTTCTTTATGTGAATACTTACAGAAGTCCTCTTTGTGTGATCATGCAAGACCATAAAGGGCACATAAATTTTCCTGAAAAGATTGGCTGTAACAGTGATGTGTATGGAAACTTTCCTATTTCCCCCAATACAGCCCTTCCCCCAAACCAGACAGCTTTGCTGGTTCAGGGGAATACAAGCCCCCTGCTTCTCCGTAAATTCTTGTCCTCCCCCAAGGCAGAGAGCTGCAGCTTCTCCACACCCCCTAAGTACACTAGACTTATATAACTGTGGGGGGCGGGGGGCTTCAGCTGTGCCTGGCAGCTCCTTATGAGCCACACAGGAGGCCAGGGAGCACACCATGGCTGCCTTGTTCTGCTCCTTCTTCTCCTCTTCTTTGGAGCTCTTCTCCTTCAGTTTCTCTTTGTTCAGGGTGAACTGGATGGGGTTGGCAGCCGACTTTGTCCTCGGGTAATACATGCCAGTCTTCAGACCATGTTTCCACCCATAGAAGAGTATGCTGGTCAGTTTTTTGTACTTGGGCTCTGTGATGTGGATGTTCAGGGACTGGCTTTGGTCGATGAAAGCCCCTCAGTCTGCTACCATCTTGAGATCTCCCAGACGGTCTTATAAAGCTGCTTCAAGTCCTCTGGAATCTCAGGGATGTTCTGGATACAGCTATTGTAGGCAATGATCTAGTTCTTCATCTCCTCACTCCACAGGCCTCTCTCCATTACGTCTTTCAGCAAGTGAGGATTAATGATCTGGAACTCTTCAGAGAGAACACTGTGTGTGTAGATGTTGCTGGTGTAGGGCTCAATAGACTCATTGTTGCCCAAGAGCTGAGCAGTAGATGCCATTGGCATTGGGGCAAGGAAGAGGCTGTTTCTGATGCCATACTTTGCAATCTTTTCTTTTAAAGCTTTCCAGTCTCAGAGGTCAGTTGGAGTGTCATTCCACATGTCATACTGAAGGATGCCTTTGCTGATGGGGGAGCCCTCATAGGTCTCGTAAGGCCCATGTTCTTTGGCCAGTTGGCTTCCATGGCACCATAGTAGATGGTCTCAAAGATCTTACCAGCTGAGATTTTCCCCCACACTTTATATTTATTTGCCCTGACCTGGATAGCCCTAGGCTAGCCTGATCTCAGATCTCAGAAGCTAAGCAGAGTCAGCCCTGGTTAGTATTTCGATGGGTGACTTCTAAGGAATTCAGGGTCATGACATGGAGGTAGGCAATGGCAAACCACCTCTGAATGTCTCTTGCCTTGAAAACCCTCAGGGGTCACCATAAGACCGCTGTGACTTGACAGCACAAAGAAAATATTTATCTACTTAGCAAATTTGTATGCCTCTTCCCCAGAATCTGCTCAATGTGGCTCACAACTACAAACAAAACAATATCAACCTGTAAATAAAAACAAGTCAAGCCAATGTCACAAATAAGTTAAACCAAGAAGTCATGCACAGGTCAATATGCCAGAGGCATAAAAAACAGTATAAAACAAACAGAGCAGCCTAAAATGATATTGATAGAACAGCCCTCTGGCAAGGCACAGACCATAAAACAGCTAGAAACAAATGCCCCCCCCCCAGTTAAAAAGCCAGTGTAAAGTGAAATGTTTTGCCCTGCTGCCTAAAGTAAAGGAAAGTAGGTCATTCTCTCCTAGCCCCTCTGATAGCCCCTCACTTTCTTTCTTGCACTAACTATTCTCTTCTGCTATGTTAGAGGGGAAATTTAAGAAGATACCCAGGGCAGAGAGACTATGCCCCTGTAAATCCAAGGATTTAGAAACCACTGAATTGTAACTTTTACATAATACCCCATTCTATTGAGCCCCTCATACTGAGAATGGGACCCGACAAGGAAAGAGAAAAGATAGAAAAGCTCCTACAAGGAGATAATCCCTCAATCACCTCTCAAAATTTTGTACGATAGCAATGAAAATTCATTGCCACAGAGTAGTCTCTTAGTCCAAATGGCAGATGTAACTTGGATGTTATTTTAATTTTTTTAAGTGATTTAAGACTTGGACTGTAAACCTTTGTCGGTAAGACCATTTTAGTCCATGTATCTTGTTTTATCTGGCCAAGTGCCGCAAACTATCTATCTATCTATCTATCTATCTATCTATCTATCTATCTATCTATCTATCTATCTATCTATCTATCTATCTATCTATCTATCTATCATCTATCTATTCTCTTTCTTCACCTACTTTTAAACTCCTTTTCCAGGACAATTTTATAAGCAACTCTACTCCAAATAGCTCCTTAATGCCACTTTCCACAACCCGCTCATAGGAAAGTCAGTCACAGCCTTCCTCTGACTTAAATTTCCAATCTAGGCCTCCTAAACTGAAAGGCCTTGAAAGCCCTCTCATCTGTCCAAACATAATGTTGGCTTCTTGAAACTAAAGTTTTGGAAAACAGGCAGTACCATTCAAACAGTGTTTTTACAATGAGGCATAACAAGATTGACCTTAAAATTGGCATCTTTCACTGTAGTAAAAATGAGCTTCAGATTTCCAGTTCTAGACCATCTCTGGTCTGGATTACATTCGAAACAAATATTTATATGTTTAAGGATTTATTTATTTATTTATTTTTAAAAACCCTGCCTGTTTCCTAAAACAAACAAACATGAATGTCCTAAAATATATTGGAAGCACAATAATTATCCGAAAATTATCACTCTGTGAAGTCAACTATTAAGTGTGTGTGAATGCTCATTAATAAGGAAAAGGCTTGAATGTCATGACATCCTGTGCTCTGAATCAAGGCAGCATTCATGGTAACTTACATATGCATAACTCGTTGAGAAGCAGGGTATCAATTTTTTAAAACAAATAAATGTGAATAAAATAATGCAGAACAGAAGAGTTCATATGACTCATATTTGAATGGGGCATAAAACAGAATGGCAGCATGCAAGGTTTCTCATGGCAGAGGGTGGAATGAGATATTATACCTACAAACATGGGGCCTCAATGCAAATACAAGATGGGTGGCATATGTAAGGCATAGCAAAAAGTGGAGGGATTCTCCCTCTTTCCACAACTTAACCCTTTCCCCACATTTCAATTTTCTCCTGGACATTATTTCTAACTGGACATTATTGTTCTTCCATCCAGGCTCATGTCTCCTTTTAGAGTGCAGATAGGTGGAAATGAATTAAACTGCCTACGAGGTATTTGCTCGGAAGAATCAGAGGGAGGAAGAAAGACCTCATCCTAGTTCTCACTTGCATGTACTCTGTATTTCTCTCATCATACATAGTTCTGAACTAGCCTTACCAGAATGCCCTCTATGACTAGCAATCTCCCAGCCTTAGTTTCTGGCCACTATCAATATACTTTGCCCCAACAGGTGCAAAAATAGGGGGTGGGAAGCAACATCACATGATGTCATGATGTCACATCCGGTTGTACCCAGAAGTGATGTCATGGTACTCTAGGGATTCCACAGATCTCTACGGCTTTTATCATAGAGATCAGGGAATTACTAAAGTGTTGTGACATCATTTCTGGGTAAAATTGGAAGTGACTTAGTTATGTCGCCCAACTTCACTCTCAATTTTTGCTCCCACTGGAGCAAAAGGTTTCCTGGCCACCCTACTGTGGATAGAATTCCTTGCAAGATAAACTAAATCAAGAAACAACAGATATGTACAACACTTGCACTCAGCATTAAGTAACAAGAGAGGATCAACAATCCCACTCCTCGAGCTCTCAGCCAGTCTGCTGAGTTAAACAGACTATGGACCGCCCTTACCTTCCTTAAATTTATTCCTGTCTTCTAGTTCCTTGCAATCTTAATCATCCATATATCAAAAGCAAGTAGAGCATGTCAGAGTGCTAGTAATATAAACACACATGATTGGTTGGTATTGGAACTGACTAGTGGACCATACAGTCTGGAATCCATTTCCCCAATCCTAGCAAATAACTCTGAAGTTCCATACACCTAAGTGGAACATAGGTTCTAATGTCAAGCATTGGAAATTTATAAAAGTGAGATTATTTTCTTCTTTTATGTTAAAAAAGAATCTGAATCATGGTGGTGAAGGTGAAGCAGTGCATCCCTACTGAGGAATGCTGCCAATTTCCACAAAGGAAAGAAAGACGAGAGTCTGAGAATATCTTCTCCATGCCAAGCAAGATTTCTTCTCAAAAGAACTACCAAGGCCAGCTGCATATTTTGCTGGATCTTCCTGAATCCTTATGAATCCTTTAAAATAATATACTTAAAAAAAATGCTTTTTCTTGAATGCCTTCACTAATTTGGGGGAAATGAACCTCTTTGAAGTGATGAAAGTTCCTAGTAGTTGAAGTCTCATTTTATATTTCCATTTCTGTTCCTGTTGTCGCGGTTCGGGCCGTTAAGTGCCTACACTCTTAGAATGTACCATTTACTGAGAAATGGTGTTATCTATTCAGCGAGACACCACTAGACCGGAATCAACGGTTCCTAGAAACTTGTTATTGTTCCTAGGACATCTCTTGAACACGCCAATAAATTTATAATAATGGACAAGAGTAGAAGTATATAAAAAACACATTTATTTACATTATACAATATATGCTTTTTCGTTGCAAAGCCTTAAAATATCATATAAGGATAGACATCATTAGTCTTAAACATGTTTATGTAGCAAGTAATCATTCACATTCTCTATGCCTCCATAAAGGAGTATTTTAGTCAGAATATACTCATAAAGTATCCTTAGTGCAATGCACCTTCATTCAGAATATAAGGTTACAGAAATCCTGTCAAAATATGGTTAATTCTTTGGAGAAAGATTTGGATAGAAGCATCCTAACTTAAACCATTCAAAACATCATAACATTTCTGTACAGAAGACACACTATACCTTGCTGTGTCATCTGTGTCATCTGGAGTCCTTTAAGAGTCTAAGCTCTATGAGAACATATGAAGTTATCCCAGAGTATCTGTATTTGCTAAGTCTTGAATCCTTTAAAGACTTCTATTAATATTCTTAACTGATCATCATTAAGATCAGGCATTTTCTATGTACATGCTATGCATGCTCTTTCTAGTTTTAGACAGCAATGTTGAATGTATAAATACTATGTGTTAGCTTAAAGCTGTTTACAGTCTCTTTGACTGTGCCAATCTGTGTATGTGCATTGTGCATATCTCACAGAGTACAGAAAGTCTCCTTTCCCTTCTCTGGTCTCTTGCTCTGAGGAGGTTCAGAAGTCCCTCTGTTAAGTAGAGGACGTTCTGACACAATCTCAGAGGTCTAGCTATTAGCCCTGTATTCAGGATGCTTCTTAGCATTGGTAAGCCAAATAGGCTTAGTTTGTAAGAATCCATAAATCTGATGGACTCTCAGTGTTCCAATACATGGAAAGATCACTGCACTTAGATTCCTATTCAAAGAATAGGAATTCTAAGGGTCTCTATCCTCTTCTAGGAATAGAGCAGTCTCACAAGAAGACTGTAAGTAAGATATGTTGAAATATCCAGATCTTGATACTTCAAGATATCTTAGAGAACTGCTGTCCACGCAAGGACAGAGTTTCAATGTTTTACATCTCAAGCCTTTTGAGATGGAGGTGCTACATCAGACAGCTGCAGTCTGCCAGTCATAGCACTCTAAAGTGCTAGCTGTACTGTGGCTGTTATTTATACTATTTCTAGACCCATTAAGAGTGTTCCTTTATCCCCTCTTCCTTATCCTTCAAAAGGGTACCTTTATTCTCTCTTATCAGATACCAGGAGCTTAGTGGCATCTGCTCCTGTCCTCTGATATCTTATTGTCCAAATATGGACATCCTTCCCTTTCACTCCTCTGTGCTTAAAGTATAAACCCTCATTTCTGAGGTACATGATCACGTTACATATTTAATTTCTATATCATCCTCTTCGTTAGGACAATACGCATTAAATGAGACTACTTAGAAATCTGTAGCACAACGTTTAACTATATAACTCATGAAACACAATTATTGCTGACATTGTCACTTGCAAAGTGTCATTGTTTACATTAGTTAGCAGGATTGCCTCTAGCAAGATTACAGTAGAGCAAGGAAGCATATTACTCTTATCTTGAGAGAACTATAATGCCGTTAGGCTATATTAAGCACAATTTCAGCTATTAATGCACTCTTAGTACATTAAGATAACTTAAGACCTTGAAAAGGCCAAGTATTCTGCCTTTGGTATTCTTTGAGATGCTGACATCTGGCAGCTGAGTCAGAAAGGTGACTTTTGCACACTTAGATAGATAAGAGAAAAGTGCTCTGCACTGCCCCTTCAAGGGAAGGTGCTCAGCTCTGCCCCTTCAAGGACAAAGCCAGAGTAACTTTAGTAGTTAGCTTTGATAGAGCTAACCTTGAGAGTAGTCTGTCAGCCTGACACAGAACTAGCCTGTCAGCATGACACAGACTTTCATTTATACATTACACAATCCTCTGTATGTGTATGATGTGTTTAAGCTCTATATGGAATTAATTCTGCACATGTTCACAGAAATACCATGATTATGTCAGAGACTGCTACACTGTCTTGTTAATTTTCATATAGGAAATAGGTGTGTGCAACAACAAAAAATCAGGCAAATTTTGGGTTCAGGTTTATTGGCCCCCTTTCTTTTCCGGGTAAACTGAAATAAGCTGAATACCCATATCAATAAATGAGCTTTATTTCTGGGTTTTCAAAAAAAAAAATCAGGTCCATTATAGTATATGGAATTTATTTTCAAGGCTCAAGGGGCATTTTTTGAGGTCACCAAAGTTGCAGCATAGCTGCAATAGCCTCTCCTCAGATGGACACCAAGGTTTGGTGAAGCTTGGGAGAGGGGGTCCAAATTTTTTTTTTATAATTTTTTTTATTGTTTTTTCATACATTTGATACAATCAATTAACATTGCTTTTCAATCTTTTCTAATTCTCAATTAAGAGTAACATATATATAACAATTATCTTCCCCTGCTTTGACTTCCCCTCTTCTTTCTTCTATCTCTAACTTATCTTCATAATCCTCTTAGCAATTATTTTCACTTCTTAATAAAAAAATTTTTTGGTAAAACCTTCTACAGTTATTAAAAAAGAAAGAAAAATAGAAACAAGAAAATTAACCTAGTCTAAGTTGTAACCTTTAACATTTTGCACATTAAGTTCATTTTTGCAATAAACAATCCACGCCTCCCACTCCTTAACAAATTCATCATTATCTTTTTGATTTATTAACTCAGTCAATTTTGCCATTTCTGCTAGTTCAAACATTTTATGAATCCAATCAGTTCTGTCCGGTATTTCAGACATTTTCCATTTAGCTGCGTATACCATTCTCGCAGCTGTGGTGGCATAGAGTAAAAAAGTCCGTTGTGTTATAATGTGGTCCGGTATAATGCTTAACAACATCATCTCTGGAGTTTTAGGGATGTTTTGTTGTAGAATTAACCTTAGCTCATTGTATATCATATCCCAAAAGTTTTTAGCTTTATCACAAAGCCACCAAACATGATAAAATGAGCCAACTTTATCCTGACATTTCCAACAGTTTGGTGACATTGTACTGTACATTGCAGACAATTTTTTTGGTGTCAAGTACCATCTGTAAATCATTTTGTAGATATTTTCCCTTATTGATTGAGAAATAATCTTTTTCATGTCTCTTGACCAAAGTCTTTCCCAACTTTTCAAGGAAATAGAGTGACCAATTGTTTGTGCCCAGGTAATCATTGTTGGCTTGATTCTTTCTTGTTCTGTATACAGCAACAATAAAAACGCATACATCCTAGAAATTAGATGATCAGTATTATCCAAAAGTGTCAGTTGTAGAATTGATTTTTCTTTAAGAAATCCCTTTTTCATATCTTGGATGTATACAGATTGTACTTGATAATGTTGAAGCCATGATAGGTGGTCTTTAACCTCATCAAAATCCTTCAGGGCACATTTATTCTCTTCCCATTTTAAAAGATCTTGGTATATTATAAATTGTGATGGTCTTAACGGTTGCAAAGTTAACATTTCTTGAGAAGATATCCATAGTGGTGTCTTTGTCTCCAACAGATGTTTATATCTCAACCAGGTTTTTATCAATGATGAGAGGGGGTCCAATTTTAAGGGCCCACAAAGGGGTCTCCCCATTCTCCAGCATTTGTGAGAGCCAAGCTGTCAATTAGTTTTCAGGTTCAAAAGGTCAGCATTACCAAGGACTGGTGGAAAGAGCGATTAGCAGGCTGGCGCCTCAGAGTCTGGTGGCTCTGTTCGTATCTGGGTCACTTAAATGCAAGGAAAATATGGCACAGAAAACATTTATTTTAGTGGCAAATGACATCTAATGAACAGTCCTTTAATATAATCATCAAAAATCTGATTTCAAGAGATGGTCACTGTGTGGGTAAATGACTCAGGGTGACTTTCTGTTTGAGAGCAGGTTTTCATGAGGGGTGGTGGTGATGTTGGAGCCAGCCGAAGTCTCGACCAATAAGTAATTGCAAAAAGAACACCTCTGTACTGGTACCAATGGTTAGGAAATTAGTACAGGAAAATGCTGACACTGACATAGCATAACAAAGTTGTAATGATGTGCTGCATACAACAAGTGAAAATATATACAAAAAGGGACTGTGAAACTAAATATGTACAATATAGTTTCTAATGTTCATATAAGGTATCAAGGTATCATAACATCCAAAGTTGGCTTCTTGAAACTGAAGAGTAAGATGGGATACTATCATTTTGGAGTCTTCCTCAGTCCCACATATCATCAATAGTGTACACACTCGACCAAGGCAGCTCTTCTGAAGGAGATTGCTCATTCATGTGGGTGACGGAGTCTTCTTCAGAGGTCCTATCAGCAACTATTAAAGCTGGTGCTTTTAGTTGGAGGGTATAGCCCTGTCTTTTAAATGACTCTTCTTCTATGCAGATTAGTCTTCTGTTGGGTGATGTACCTGGAAAGTTGGTCAGACCAAGTTGGCTCTGATTATACAACCCCTATCTCAAAAAGGGCCCAACTATGGGGACCTAACAAAACCAGTCAAAGGTAGAAAAATGGGAGAAGGCACAAAGCCATGCATCTGAGCAAAGGCGAATAGCTGATACCTGAAAATAGGCTTTTATATGAATCGCCTGTTTGGCTTCAGGAAATCCCCAGGTGTTGTCATTCAGCTGAAAATAAACCCGAGTATTGCCAAAATGGCTAATTTTTTTGTTTATTTTTGGTTCGGGTTTACTTATATTAGGGCACAGCCCTAATAGGAAATGTTAATGTTAAGATGGTTGTAGATAGAACTACTGTGATGCCCACGATGAGAACAGTTAGGTTGTTTTTCCATCTTCAAGAATTGTTTCTTGTGGATACTGGTTATCATTTACCCACCTAATTGTAGCCTCATGGCTTGCTTGCATGTGTATTAGTCTTGCAGTACAGTCTGGAGCAGAACTTATACCCTTCTCAATGTATTAAAGTCTCAGAAAGGTGTAACTGTTTAGGATGGCACTGTTGATTTTTCTTCAGTGTACCTTATCCCATGTGTACACAATGTTACAGCAAATGCCTGATATTTGGTGAATTGTCAGCATTTAGCTGAGAATGTTGACAGCATCAGATGAATGTTGTGAATATTAAAATTCACTGGCATCTGCTTCTCAGATACTAGTGTATGTTGATATCATTGACTGTCAATTTTAATATGAATTCATTTCTCAGAGTTTTTAGACACCCACAAAAGCCACTTAGGGTTGTTAATGTTCATAGGAATGCTGATATTTTCAGCATTCCCTGCAACAATACATTTCATCAGTCAGATTCATGTATCTGATACAACTAGCTTTATGTATGACCGCTCACAGCAAATAAAATAATTCATCTTTAAGGTGCTGCAACTTTATAGGTATTGCGGTACCCAGCATGGCCTGAGATAAATAAGCATATGACATGCTGGAGTTCTCTGCCCATGTGTTGTGTGAAAACTAAAACCATTCAGGGCTTTGTTGTAAAGCCTGAAATGGTTATGAAACCCACCAGATTCTGAAATTGAAAGTGCAGCAGTGTGGTGTAGTGGTTAAGAGTGGTGGCTTGGGGCAGTGGCTTGGAAAAATTGGTTTGATTCCCCACTCCTCCACATGAACGGCAGACACTAATCTGGTGAACTGTATTTGTTTCCCCACTCCTACACATGAAGCCAGCTGGGTGATCTTGGGCTAATCACAGTTCTATTCAAACTCTCTCAGCCCCACCTACCTCACAGGGTGTCTGTTGTGGGGAAGGAAAGGTGATTGTAAGCTGGTTTGATTCTTCCTTAAGTGGTAGAGAAAGTCGGCATATAAAAACCAACTCTTCTTCTTCTTCTCCTCCTCCTCCTCCTCCTCTTCATTTATACCCTGCCTTTCTCTCCAATGAGGACCCAAACCAGCTTACATTGTTCTCTTGTCCTCCATTTTATCTGCAGATCAACCCTGTGAAATAGGCTAGGCTGAGATTGTGTCACTGGCCCAAGGTCACCCAGCAAGCTTCCATGGCAGAGTGGGGATTCAAACTTGTAGTCTCCCAGATCCCAGTGTGACACTCAGAGCTCTCACTAGTTCCAACCATCTCCCATCTTCCTTTTTGGCATGCCTTCAGCCTACTCATGAAAAGCCTGACAACAAAGTATCCAAATAAACAATGTATCCAAATTAGGGTTGCCAAGTCCCCCCTGGCCACCAACAGAGGATGGGAGGGAGGAACATTGCCAGACCCAGGTTGAGAAACTCCTGGAGATTTGGGGATGGAGTCTGGGGAGAACAGGGACATAAGCAGGGTACGATGCCACAGACTCCACCCTCCAAAGCAGCCATTTTCTCCAAGGGAACTGACCTCTGTAGTCTGGAGATGAGCTGTAATTCCAGGGGATCCCCAGGTCCCAGCTGGAAGCTGGCATCCCTAATCCAAATAAATAAATTTGAAGGCAACATGATGGAGAGATATGTGGGGAGTCTGAGAGAACTGAGGTTGCAATATTTATCCCTTTATTGTATGAACTTCATACATAGTCCTATGCTATCAAGGCAGTCATTGAGAAGAACATAATGCATTTGGCAAGCAAATGTTTGTCTGTTTCATTTCTATACATTATAAGAGAAAAATTAAACTATTTTACAGTTTCATTAAAGAGGGTTTTTAAAGTTACTGTGGCAACCCACAGCTGCAAAATCAAGCAATAGCAAAGACCTCTGAGGGAGTAGAAAATATAATTTCATGACCTAAAAAAAAAAAACTTTGAATGAGCTAAAAGAACATTTCCATACATAATAAACTTGTGGTTTTTAAATGTGAAGCTAGAGGGACCTTCTGGAGCTAATCATTCAGCAGTCTTATCTGGGTGGCAAAATTATATGTGTGTGATTTCTAATGGTATTTGTTTTATGTTTATTTATCAGTTGCAGTACCATGCTGCTGTGGTTTGTAACTTAGTTTGAGCGATTTCATCTTGCTTATCTGTGCTGTTTGGGATGTTTCTGAAATTTCACCTAGGTTATTATCTGCCTTGAATTTGGTGATTCTTCGTCCAATGAAACATATGAAAAATGTCAAGCGGAGCCATGAGTTTAAAAGAGCATAATCTAGAGAAAAGCATAAACCAGAAAGCTTAACCCAGCTTCTGAAGGAAGTCAAAAGAGATTCTATAAGATTGATAACTTTTCTCAGGAAGGTTTCATATACTGCCTAAATTGGTACATGAGTTCATTAGGGCATGGTCCACAAAGAAGCTGGGCAAGATATCCAAGACCAAATGATGTTCATCGTACTGATCGTACGCATTGCCCATGAATGTTATTTATACCACATTGGCCATGAATGTTATTATACTTGCAAAAGAGAATTGTTTGATGGATTATGCTGGTTTGTTGTGTCCTCTTGTACCTTTGAATACCAGACGTTGGGGTAGAGTGGATTCCTCCCTTTTCTGTTGCTATATTGTTCCAATTGTTGATCTTCACTGCATTCCATTCATCCTCAATTTCAGTCTATTAGAATTTCCAAAGTAATTCCTGAATCAGAGCATGAACAGTTCCTTGCAGCTCTCAGTTCCTTCCGTTCATTTGCATCTTCCCCCTCTCTTTTAATACTGATATGTGTGTTAATGAAGCACTGCATAAACAACCTTAATTTGATTATATGTGTGGTGCAGTCAAGATTCCTTTTGAACAATATTTAATTCATGTGCACTTGCACTCCTGTGTATTGGTACAACACCTCTCCAAAAAGAATTTAGGGCATAAAGATTGTTTTTATGCAGTATCTTCTCAATGTGCTCATGCACATTTGTAACATAGAAGGTCAAAGATGCAATTCATTGATGGGGCTGAAAAAAGTAGCATTGTATGCCTGCAAGGTACTCTTTGGACATAAAATGAACAATTTAATATTTGTAAATATACCAGTTCCATTTTGAAAACAAAAGCAGGAAACCTGGGATCCACTGAGGTATTTTCATTAGAGTTTAAGGGGTAGAGACCCAGGTTCAAATCCTCACTCAGCCATGAAGGTTCCCACTCAGCCTAGCCTACTCATAGGACCCTTCTAAGAACACAATACAGAAGGAGAACCATGTACACTGCCTGGGTACTGTTGGAGGAAGGACAGGATAAAATTGGATTGATAGCATTGCAAAATCCAGGGGGAATTTTGGGACAATTTTGCAAACATCCCTAGTCTGGAGTAAGGCTGTGCATATCGATAAACCCGAACTGAAAATAAATCCAAAATTAGCTGTTTAGCAATATTTGGGTTTTGTTTCAGCCAAATACTGAAACCTTGGGATCTACCTGAAACTGAATAAGCGATTTCCCAAAAGTCGAATAGATATTCAGCTTTTTCAGGTTTCGGCTATTTGCCTTTGCTCAGACACTCAGCTGTATGCTTTCTCACATTTTTCTATCTTTGACTGGTTTTGTTAGGGCCCCATAATTGGGGCCCTTTTGAGGTAGGGGTCATGTAATCAGAGCCAACTTTGTCTGACCAAACTATCCATCTGGATAATCTGGAGGCAGAAGGGTCATTTAAAAGATGGGGCTCACCCAGCCCCATCTGGAGGGATATACCCTCCAACTAAAACATGCCAGCTTCTATAGCTGCTGAACAGGCTTCGGAAGAAGACTGCTTACCTATGTGGATGAGCAATCTCCTTCACGTGAGCTGCCTTGGTCATGACTTCAACTGGCTCCAATATGACCCCCCCCCAAACGAAAACCTGCTCTCAAACTGAAAGTCACCCCAAGTAGAAGCTTTGATTCCCTGCACCGTGCCCATCTCTTGAAATCACCCCCCTCTGCTCATCTCTTGCCTTGGAAAACCCATGAGGGGTTACCATAATTTGATTGCAATATGACATCACACAATTATTAGTAGTAATGATCTCTGGGTAGCATCCTTTATTTTCACTCTAATGCAGTCAATATAAACTGAGTACATAGTGAAGGACACATTTTCTAAATGCTAATATGTTATAGAGAAGCTTGTAGATATCATTCAGCATACTTGATACCAGGTATACATTTATGGAGGGAGGGGGGAGTCCTTACATTGATGAACCAAGAGCCACAACCCCACAAAAAGATTAGACGTGCTAGAATAAATTATTTTAGTTAAATCCATTCTGAAAATATGTATCAGGTTTTTAGGTTATAAAACTGGGTTATCTTGCTGCTGATTTCATACTTTTAGCAATAGTAGAGCAAAAAAGTAAGGGAAAGTTGAGAGAGGTGGGTGCTTTAGCATTGGAAGATGTGGAGAGCAATCATCTCCTGGAATGTGTCTTACTGAGAAAAAGGGCACGTATAAAGAGCCATGATGTATATCAGATTTGATTAATGGCTACTGGAATATTTCTTTTGGAATCAACCTTTCTTATAGCTTTTAAGCCTTCCAAGAGAGAAAGGAAACACCTTGCCTGGTTCTGGGGGTGGGGAATGTAGATCTAAAGGAGACAATATGCTAACTGTACATTTTGAAGATTGTTCCATTGCTCAGTGGTGAGGTGAAGTGTTTTTTTTAATTGGCATATTGATATGCACACCCCTAAATTATCGAGTATGGGAGAAATGGAAGTATTAGAGTGGCTACAGAGTGTGGATGCTCTAGTATACCATAAAGAGTAGAGGAAAGGGATTGTCACATGTTAAGAGGTTAAAAGCCAGAGGCTGGTTAGGGATTGAGACAGGGATGGGATTGCTGTCAGGAAGTGTCCTCCTGCTTTGAACTGGGTAGCCTATGCTAGCCGAATCTCATCAGATTTCAGAAGCTAAACAGAGCTGGCTATGGTTAGTATTGGGGTGGGTGACCACCAAGGAATTTCAAGGTCACAACACAGAGTCAGGCAGTGGCAGCCACCTCTGAACGTCTCTTGCTTTGGAAACTCCATGGGGTTGCCATGGGTCAGCTGTTACTTGATGGCAAAAAGGGTCCTCCTATGGGCCTTCAGAGTGGATTTTTCTCTTTAACACTGAGAAAAAACCTGAAGAGGGTTTTGAGAGGGTTTTTTAGGTTGCATGGGACATAGCTGGATAGCAGCCAGTTTTACCAGCACTAATATTTTGGAGCAAAGCATTAGCATGACATGCGGAACACATTGAGAGCCAGTGTGGCATAATGGTTAAGAGCGTTGGGCTAGTATCTGGGTTTGAATCCTCACTCATGACATGAAAGCTCATTGGGTGATTTTGGGCCAGTCACACTCTCTCAGCTTAACCTACCTCACAGGGTAAAATGAGGAGAGGATAAAATGAAGATAAAATGGAGGAGAGGAGAACAATGTTAGTTGCTTTGGGTCCCTATTGGGAGGATGGGGAGTACAAATGAATGCAATAAGTATGTAAATCATTCCAGGCTGATGATATGATTGATCCATTCTGGGCACTGCTCTATTCAGCAACCACATAAATGTATAAAGCACCAGTGAGCCCAAATCAGTCAGCACAGAGCTGCAGGCTGGAGGGGATGCTTCTTAATTCCCTAACTGGTGTCTGTATCGACATTCATATATTCCAACTAAGTTTATAAATCAAAGTATCACAGTCTGATATATGCAGTGGACATGCAAGATCTTTATTCTTAAAAGATAGTGCACTCCAGTTCCATGTAAACACATTTATTTTATTTTACTTCATATATGCCTCACCTTTCTTCCTAGAGTGTCTAATATCATTCTCCTTTCCTCCATTTTATCCGCACAACAAACCTGTGAGGTAGGCTAGGCTGAGAGTCTGTGACTGGCCCAAGGTTACCCAGCTAGCTTTTGTGGCAGAGTAGGAATTCAAACCTGGGTCTCCCAGATCCTAGTCTGACACTTCAACCTCTACACCACACTGGCACTCAAGAGTATATATTTTTTTCTGTTTACAGGCTTTCATTCACTCTGGCCACCACAGTTATGTCCCTGTCACACACACACAAACTCACATGGACACACATGTACGCATACACACATGCTCCTGGGCAATTAAGCATGACCCTCCAAGCTAAATTGTATAAGAAAGTTAGAGTCTCAGATTTTGCACATGCAATGGTTTCTCCATTCTTCTCTGTCTAAAGGACAGTGGGCGGTCACATGCACACATGTGTCTTCCATAGAAATTAGTATGGAACTTCTACATAGTCAGGACTTTGAATCATACTCTGAGGCATTCTCTGGAGAGCAGTGAATGCAGCAGAGATCTGATAGATCTGGATTTCTACCTAAAATAAGACTAGGCTTGAATGTATGATGCCAAATCAAATAATGAGCTTAAAGCTCACACTAGAAAAATCTATTTTTCTTTGCAATAAAATGCCTGAACTTCAGGAGTGGAAAAAAATGAGTTCTGCAATAGATTTAATATATTCTACGTTTCTTCCAGCCACGGAAGGAGGTAGAAAAGGAGTGGA
The DNA here is from genome assembly GCF_029931775.1 of Euleptes europaea. Lineage (NCBI taxonomy): Eukaryota > Metazoa > Chordata > Lepidosauria > Squamata > Sphaerodactylidae > Euleptes > Euleptes europaea. Next base: position 29,478,481 of record NC_079317.1, read on the forward strand.
GGAGGAAGATACCAGCATGCATGGTATAGAGAAGTGATTATAATGCATGATGTAGGAGGAAGAAAATTATAGAGGAAATTATCTATAGCAGTTTGCTGATAATTACATTGCATAGATTATGGGAGAATAATGGAGAGGATAGATGTAAATTTCTGTGATTCCCCCACCCCCACCCCCGCAGTTCTGAAGATGTTTGACATTGCTTGAAATTTGTGAATCAAAAAGGCAGACTAAAGACAAATCAATTGGGTTTATTTGATGGGCCTTGTGATGCATAACAGATGCGGGGATGATTGGTTTGCATATGTACGATCCATGCAAAATATACATGCAGATGACTTAATGAACTGATGAAAGGAAACACGTCAGAGGAACAGCCTCCAGTTTGGAAAGATGAAGATAAAGCCTAATAATTGCATCTGGATTTTCCCTTTTATTTTCCAAAGAGCTTCTCCTATCAAAACTTTAGAATGATTTTTTTCCATGTAAGTGGAAAGATAATTAGGGTATTTATCTACATACTCTCTGCAGATGGGAAAATGTGTGATTTACCATATTTTGTATACACAGATATTCAACCCCACTGTGTCTGCTTATATATTGTGACCTCGAAAGGTTCTCTTTATTTAAGCTACTGCTTGAGACAAGCAGACATAAAACCCTTATTTGAAGGGTTCGATGAATGGATAGCCTTTTAGCTCTTTGAGTTGATTCTGTGGTTAGAATATGCCTGTTAAGCACAGGCAAGTTACTGAATACACTTGGATGAACAGCAAGGTAGAACCATTGTGTCATGTTCAAGTACAAGGTGGGTTGTAAAGCTGGTAAGTGGTTGAGGGGCAGTGGCTAGACTGGTGCATTTAGCTACAGAAAATTCAGGTTCCAATTTCAACACAGTTGTGATACTCTCTGGGTGGTCTTGGGAAAGTATGTCATCCTATACTCCTGCATTCTAGGATCCCTGTGGAGCCGAAATACCAATCTGGGATAGCTGAAGGAATTGCAGAATACCAAAAAGGTAATTAAATAGTATCTGCATTCCTAAAGCTGTGCTTTACATGGTGATTTATACATTTTAAGACATTTCCCAAAAGGCCTTGGGATCCAGCCCTAAGGCTAAGATCTAATATGTAGTAAGCCAACAGTAACCCATACAAACTCTGGAAAATCAAAATTCAGAGAGGGGCAAAGATTCAGTGGTAGAGCTCAATTTTTGCATGCAGTAGGCCCCTGGTTACATAGTTGGCATCTCCAGTTGGCAGATGGTAGATGTTTGGGTACACTGGTCACTGTCCAAGACATTGGAGAGCTGCCATCAGTCAATGGAGACAAAACTGAGTTTGACTAACCCAATGGCTTGATTTGATACAAGGCAGCTTCATATGTTCATAAGGGATAAGGCACTCCCAAAATATGTCAAGCCTTAGCCATTAAAAGGTCAAATCTGGGCCCTATAATTTGGCTTGGAAACAAATTGGAAGCTAGAGTAGGCAGGTCAGCATCATGCATATATTTCTGCCTGATAAACCTTCCAGTTAATATGGCTGTATTGTGAAGTAGCTTGAATTTATGAATCCCTTCACTTAAAATATGTTGCAGTACACTAAACAAAAGGTTACTGCCATGTTGCTTGCTACACTAAGCACATTGTTGCCAGAATCCAAAGAGTTCTTCACCCTTGAGACAGTGTACTGAGTAACAGTTGTTCACACACAGCAGCTGTGGAGGCTACTATGTTCATGGTCTTCTTACAGGGTTTGCAGGGGCACCTGTTCAGCCACTGTTTATGCTGAGCTCGGCAGATGTAAGAAGAGCCCTGCTGGATCAGACCAGTGGTTCCTGTACTCCTGAATCCTGTTTTCCACAAGTGGCCAACCAGTTGCCCTGGTAGACCAATGAACAGGATATAGGGTTGGATCCAGACTTAATTTTCCCTAACGAAAGGCCCTTCCATCAGCAGAAGAGAACTTTCCTGCCTTATCCCTTCCCACTGAAACCCACTGATTTCAATTAATGCTGTTCCTAGGGAAGAGGGGACCCCCAGGAATGGTGTGAGGGGTAAATTGGGGGTCTGCAGCATGAAGAAGGAATTGGCAGAAATTATACCACCTCTTCCTTATGTGGAAAATTTAATCGGGCTCCAACCCACAGAGGCCAAATCCTGATGTCACTTCCTAGTAGGGCTGTTGAAATTTTTTTGGGGGGTAAAATTTGGATTCAGCAAAAATTTTATTCCCGTTTTTATTCGGGAAATGCCGAAGTCCGAACTCCCCCGCTTCGGGTCCGTGCAATTCGGCATGAGATCTGGAGTTCAGGGAAAAATTCAGCCGAATAAAGCCATTAAAAACACAATCGCGCCTTTCCGTGCCTCCGAGGGGCATTTTTGGGGGTAGAGGTCCCAAACTTTTAGTGTAGCTTGAGGGGACCCTTCTTGCAAGAACCCCCAAGTTTTGTAAAGATTGGGTCAGGGGGGGCTGAGATATGGGACCTGAAAGGGGTCCCCCCTCCTTAATATGCATCTCTGACAATGGGGGTTTGCAATTAGCAGAGCTTGCTGCCCATGCCCAAAGCTCCCAGCCCCGACAAACAGCTGAGCTGCGGGGAGCAAGGGCAGGGCAGGTGCGAAGAAGTTTGCAAACCATGCAAAGCAACACATTTGCAGCCATGCAAACCATGCAAAGCAACACATTTGCAACCATACAAAGCATGCAAAGCAACATGTTTGCAACCATGCAAAGCATGCAAAGCAACACGTTTGCAACCATGCAAAGCAACACCTGACACCTGGGAGTTTGCAAACCGTGTAAAGGGACAGAGGCAGCTAGCTATGCATAAGGAGCAGGAGGGGTGGGATTTCCCCTTTTGCATCGGACTCAGGACCAGGCAAATGCATTCTTTTAGTCACAATTTGAAAACCAGTTTTGAGCAAGCATCAAAATAGACCTAACCGATCTCATGAATGAGGGGAAACCTGAGGATACACAACTGAAGCCCCCCCCCCCTCAAACCAGGGAGAGAGAGACTCAGGGAGCAAACACACACACACACGCAGAACAGGCAAAAGCCCCCTTTGGCTTCCCCCCCACCCACAGAAACTGCTCCCTCCCCCCCACACACAGTCTCTGCTTTCCCCCCCCCCCAACACACACACACAGGACAAAAATTATAGAGAAAAGCCCCAAAATGGGTCTTACTGTGGATGTCTTCTGTTCCATCTTCTTCGCACCTGCCCCGCCCTTGCTCCCCGCAGCTCAGCTGTTTGTTGGGGCTGGGAGCTTTGGGTGTGGGAAGCAAGCTCTGCTAATTGCAAACCCCCATTGTCAGAGATGCACATTAAGGGTGGGGAAGAAGACCCAGCTTGGCCACTGATTGGCTGCGGGAGAATGCTGCTTACTAACTGACGGTTATGCTGCTGCACCGAACCCCAAATTTGCCAAATTTATTCGTCGAATACCCCGAAGTCGCTGAATTTGGCTCCCTGTTTTCCTGCCTTTTTTGAGTTCGGTTCCATCCGAACTAAAAACCGCCGAATTAGCGGAAATTCGGCTGTTTTTCGGTTCGGGACGAACCGAATCGACAGCCCTACTTCCTAGCACTGGTATTCAGAAGTTTGCTGCCTTTGGATGTGGATCTCCTCTTTAGTCATCATGTCTAGAAGCCATTTATTGATCTATCCTCCTATGGTCCTTTGATCCAGCACTGATCTTCTAACGTAAAAAAAAAAAAATCCCATGTACATAGAGTAAGAAGTAGGATGGAAAGAACATGAAGAAAGAAGCAAATTATTCAAATGTTATTAACAAGAGCCTAGACAACCACTTGATGATCAGTGCTTGATGCTTTGTTTATTATGATGTTATATCCCTCGGGAGAAGTAGTAGGGATAAATGTGAAAATGAGATGACTTTTTTCCTGCTAGTTATCAGGAACAAACACATGAAGAAGTTTATAATTGGTTTATATATGGTTCTAAGAAGCAACTCCAAGGTTATCTCATTATTATGGTGGTGCTCTAATCAACTTTGTGTGATTATGATCCTCCACAGTTACTTTAGGGCATGCAAAACAATGGATCAGATAAAAACAGAAAAGCTGACTAACTGAATGAACTCCTTCTATTAGAGAATAATCTCTTTGTCAAATGTTTTGAAATATGCATCAGTAGTGAGATCTTCAGATTCTCAGGCTTTGCACATTTACTTGAGGCTATCAGAGCAATTCTAAGAAGACTTACACCTTTTGATGTCTATTGACTTCAATGGACTTGGGAGGGTGTAGCCCTTCATAGCTTCATACTGTAAGTCTCATTCAACACAGCAGGACTTACTTGGAAGTAAAAATGCATAGGTTTGGCCTACATGTAACATAAATAAATCTATCTAGCATTGGGCTGGGCGGAGAGTGACTGAGTGAACTCCAGTGATTGGTGTGGACTTAAACTCTCTGTGGTCTTAGTCCAACAATCTAATCAGCATGCCACAATGACCCTCTATATAAGCATCTGGTCATTATCATATACTAACAAGTGGGAACCCACCAGAAACTTGCGAGGGGGGGCATTCCCTCACCCTTGCTTCCTTCCCTCAGTCCTCCTTCTCTGTCAAAATTCCCCCTCTGTCTATCTGCCCCACCCCTTATCTATCAATCTATCAATCATCCGCCTTCTCCCCCATGTCAATCTGTCAGTCTTCCCCCATTCCCTTCTCTTACAACCCTTTCTCCCCTCACCTCTTGTATGTAAATCTCCCTTCTTATACCCCCAGCTCTTCTTAGACAATGGCCCCTTGCCCTTTCCCCCACCCTTTCTCAGCCTGCCCCTCTCTTCTCTCTCTTCCTCCCCTCTATTTCTCCCTCTTCCCTCAGACAATTCCCCGTTTTTTCTCTCTTCCCTTCCTCAGACAATCCCTCTTTTCCCCTCCTTCTCTCCCCCTTCCCTCAAACAATCACCCTTTTTTCTCCTTCTCTCCCCCTTCCCTCAGACAATTCCCATTCTTTCCCTTTCTCTCCACCCTCCCTCAGACGGTCTCTGATTCTTTCTTTTTCTCTCCCCTCCCTCAGTCAATCCTCTCCTTCCCTCTCTTTCTCTGTCCACAGTGAATCTCCCCCCTCTTCTTTCTCCCTACTCTGAGAATAGTGGCCTCTGTGGCAGCCCCCCTGGGAGCTATGCTGGTGGTAGGGGCCCTGGGAGCCACCACAGCAGTGGCCTGCTCATCAGAATCTGACTGTGGCGGCTGCATCAGGAGACAGCATTCTGACCACAGGGTCCCCGGAAGCTGCTGCTTGTCAAGAGTCATGGCAGCAGCAACAGGATATCCTGTGCCAACTCCAGGGCCCTCTGGGAGCTACCATGACTGTGTCAGGAAATGCAGCACTGGCTGAAGGGGCCCTGGGTTGTTGTGCGCATGTGCAGGGCTAAACAGGAGTAAGGACGTTGTCGAAGCATCAGCTCGATGCAGCTTTCATGTTTTTGTATGGACTATTTGGTACTAGTTTGTGAAGGATGAAATACAGATTAAAGGAGATCTGATATTTGTAGAATGAGGTATAGAAAGACAAGACCTGTGAGAATCTGACATCGGATAAAATGTTGAGGTGAAACTGAAGGCGGCTGGGAATACTATATCTGGAGAACTAATTATAGGAGAACTTTGGAAGGAAGAAAATCATAAGTAACAGGATAAATAAGCTCCTTTGCTGATTCAAAGGGCTGGGATAGGTAACCCCACTGTTCCCTCATCCCCACTCTAGACACCTGAGAGGCCCATTTCCTTCACCACCCATTGGCAGTCAGCATGCTCCCATTTCTTATATTGAGCCACAAATTACTGAAACAAATCCTGATGAGGTCCTATGAAAACAGCTGGCTTTGTGGTATTGGGAGTCGAGTGCAAGCTAAAAGCCATAAAACCATAGCTCGGGAAAGTTCAATCGGCAAATGGAAAGCTTGGAACGCATGCACCAATCAACACCTCGTGCCACAATGTAATGCAATGATCTTATTTATACCAGATAATAAATGTAACAAAGAAATGCTTTCAAAAACCACTGGTTGACTGTACATTGACCTAATCAGCTTGGTACTGTTAAGGTTCCTCTGGAATAAGAGGTCATCTACCCAAGAAGTAAAAAGGCTTTTAATGCAAACCACAGACCACCTACTTTACTTGCCTCTGAAGGGAAAAAAAAAGAATGGTAAAGGTTTAGGAAATGAGCGTGGCTGAACTCCTGCAGTCTGGGGATGGCTAGTCCCATTTATTGTGATTCCTTGCAAAATCATTCATATACAACAGCTTCTCTTCCTCTTGTGCGTATACAGAACTCTGTGTTGCTCTTGCAGGTTGAAAAGATATCATTTGATAGCTTTACTTGTCCAATATTACAAATTCCTTCCACTATCAAATCAATACCTAAAATCTCGTCACAAAAAGATTTTTTTGTAAATTTGAACAGTACAATTTACATTAAAAAAGATCTTCCATCTGATTATCATTCAGTGTACCTGATACTAGGCAAAAATGCTAATCGGCGATATGATTTAACCTGTCGCAGTAGTAAATAGTTTCAGTTAACAATGCTATCATCACTGAGAGAAACCATGTTTTACGGAGCTACTCTAACAGGGGCAGTTTCTTCTTTCACTTTTTTCCTACCTTTTTTGGCTGATTGGTTTTAGATGGGATTTAGCCCTTTTTTCTTGTTATTTTGGGGGAAATGGACTCTGGCATGGAGAGAAGAATTGTGGTAGCAAGCTTTATTCCTGATATATGCATAAAATTTTTACATGACTACTAAGCTCTACAAGTGTACAAATGTATGCACATAAACACCTCTCTGTATGACTGGGTTAGAATTTACAAGGATAGGTTCTAATTTACATGCACATATGTCAGTAAGAGTGGAGTTTACCACAGCAACCTCATATATAAAGTTACCACCCTTGAAGTGGGGTTTGGAGTTTTATACCCCACTTTTTTCTACTTTTAAGGAGTCTCAAAGCAGCTTAAAGTCACCTTCTCTTCCCCTCTCCACAGAGTCCACCGCTCCAAACCACTGCTCTTAACCACTACACCACACTGGCTCTCAAGAAATGAGTTTCCCTGGAGCAATTGGCAGTTCAGGAGGGCAGATTCTATAGTAACACATCCTCTCAGAGCTCCTGCCCCTCCTCAAAATTCACCATCCCCAGTCACTGCCCCTAAATCTCCAGGAATTTTCCTAACCAGTATTGGCAACCCTACTCATATCTCACGCTCCTGAAACACATCCTCTTACAAATATGTTCCTTTTTTCAGTATTATCTAAGTTTTCTATTTCACCAACCAATGTTACCACCAGATTCATTGCACTGTTTTGTTTTTTTTACAAAAAAATGAGTTGCAAATGTGGTCACGTATCTCATTCAGCACAAGGAGAAAAGGCAATCAGCTATCAAACAGCCGATGTCATGTTTAGTTAGTCCTGTTCCAGTTATGTAGCTTTGCCTACCTCTTTCCAGTGATCTAAGGGCTGGAAAGAAATATATCCACCCACTGAAGGCATTGAATGGGGCTGAACGTGGCTCTACACAAGTAGTCACAGAAGCAGCTGCAATGATACTTACCTCCAAATGTTATGATACTTACCTCCCAAAAGTTTGATTCAAACAAGGTTTTAAGGGTGTGTGAGCGACAAGTCATGCATGAGCAAATTAGGATGTGAACATGGCCTAGGATCAAGCCAGGCTGAGTGGCCCCTACATGCAATGAGCCAGCAATACAGCAGCTGCTTGGCTCAGGCCTGGTCCAAAATAGATGTCAGCTCCCTGTGGCTGCCAGCTCTGGGTTGGGAAATACCTGGAGATTTTTGGGGCAGAGCCTGAGGTGGGTGGGGTTTCGGGAGGGGAGGGACTTCAATGCCATAGAGTCCAATTGCCAAAGCATCCAGTTTCTCCAGGTGCACTGATCTCTATCGGCTGGAGATCAATTGTCATAGCAGGAGATCTCGAGCTAGTACCTGGAGGTTGGCAACTTTACAGCTCACCCATCACCTCCTTCTGCACTGCTGCCAATTGGTGGGGCTGGATGGCCCCTGCTGTCCTAGCAAAGCTGCTGCAGCTTGGCACTGATTTCTTCTGGCTGCTAGTGGCTCTCCAAGAAGGTGGCCCACCAGAAACTTTCCCTGTAATTTATATGGCCAGTTTGGCCCTGGAGTCACCTAAGAGACATGCTGGGAATCACTGATAAGGACCCAGAGGTCACTGGGGCCATTGCAGCTACCTTTATGCATATATTTTGATAGTTATACCCCACTTTGCTCCCCAGCAGCAACCCAATGTGGCTGTTGGCATAATTTAACCCCACAATATCAACATTTCCCATCTTAACAAACCGGACATGGTTTCAAGACTGACTGCGGCCCCAGATATCATGCTCTACCTGTTTCTGGATAAGTATACTCTATTGTTTCTGAGTTGTGGTGAGAGCCAGTGAGGTGCAGAATATTTTCTACATAGCTTCTGCTTCCTTTTTGAAATGTAGAAAAGAGCAAGAGTCTAGTAGCACCTTTAGGACTAACAAAAATTTCTGGCAGGGTATGAGCTTTAATGCAGATGTTCATGATCCCCTGATGATTTGGCTACTCTTTTCAAACATTTTCTGAGATTTAGGTTCGGCATATAAAATGTCAAGAATGGGTGGGTGGGGTAAATACAAAGGGAATTTTGTGATGTTTCACAGCAATATAACAAAACAGACTTAATAGATATAAAGAACCCGGAAACAGGCGTAGTAGAATTCAGTTGAGCAAGAAATTCAAAGCAAATCCACTAAAATCTTTCTGCTGGTCACCAAATCCTTAGCAATGCTTGTTTTCTGAAGATTTGCACCTTTATTCTCTTGTTAGCATTTTATGCTAGGTGGCATTTTATGTTATGTTAGCTGACACATCTCTGTCCTTGCCCCATTGTTTAGAATCATCAATTAGAGATTTATTTTCTGAAATTAGAATATGTGTGCCTATCTATATATTTATTGTCTTTTAGGTGGAGGAATTTAAATCTGAGTTGTTTTTTTGACAACTGAGACCAATCCACAGTAGAGACCACCCACAGCCAGGGAAAACATTGGATCTGATTGCCAAACAGAATGGAACGAATTAATGATAGCTTACTGGATATTTTTTACGCCTACCGTCTTTTATCACAGTGAGTGGGGTTTGAGTTAGTGTTTATACCAAGTAAATAAATACAGGATAGGGGAAAGGCAACCCAGAAGAATGTCGGTCATTCTGAGCATTAACATCGTATTTGAAAATCTGTTTCAGATGACAAAGCACTGTGCCTTCATTGATAGTGTGTGCGTTCCTTTCATGCATGGCTCAGGAAAACCAAAATGACTCTCAATTTTAAGTGCAGTGTGTTAAGTACTGAATGAGTGCTGCATTGAATTATATACTGGGACTCACATTTCTCTGACCCATAGCAATAATCATCTTCCTTGGTTGCATTAAATAGAATATCCCATCCAATTTAATTTTGTTATCACTTTGAGCATGCCATTCTGATAGGGCGCATTGCACTAGACAAATATAAACTATACAGGCGGGTATAAACTATACTGAAATGTATCATTCAAAAAAGTGAAATCCCCCAAAACTTATTTCCACTTAACTTTTGTATTCTAAACTGATTCCCAATTAAACACTGAATATAATATTATTCTATCCTACCATTTGAATAATATCTATTGTTGGTATTCACTTTGGGTCCTGGCTGTATCAGAAGAAAGGAAATAATAATGTTCTAAACAGATTTAAACATTGTTCTCCCCTCTTTCATTTTATTCTTGCAACAACTCTGAGAAGTACCTTAGGCTGAGAAAGAGTGACGGGCCCAAGGTCACACAGCAAGCTTCCATGGCACTAGTGAGGATTCAAACTTGGGTCTCCCAGACCTTAGACCAACACTCTTACTATTATACCATGTTGGCTCTTGTACTATGTATGCATCCTTGATGTTCTTGGAGAAAGTGCAGATAAAATATATATAGCACTGCCGGTAAATACAGAGCTAGCATCTTGTCATGGTTAAGAGCAGAGGACTGTAATCTGGAGAACTGGGTTTGATTCCCCACTCCTCCACATGAAGCTTGCTGGGTGACCTAGGGCCAGTCACAGTTCTCTCAGAACTCTCTCAGCCAATGCAGAGGCAGGCAATGGCAAACCACCTCTGAACATCTCTTGCCTTGAAAACCCTAAGGAGTCATTGGGATGTGCATATCAATAAACCCAAACTGAAAATAAACCTGAAATTAGCCGTTTTGGAAAATTTTGGGATTTGGGTTTACTAAATTCAAAAACCTGGAAATAAAGCCGAAGTTGAATAGGTGATTCCCGAAAAAGCCAAACAGATATTCAGCTTTTTTGGGTTCAGCTATTTGTCTTTGCTCAGAGGCACAGCTCTGTGCTTTCTCTCCCTTTTCTTTCTTTATTTTTTGACTGGTTTTGAGGTAGGGGTCATGTAATTGGAGCCAACTTGGTCTGACCAACTGACCTGCACTTTAAAAGATGGGGCACATCCAGTCTGGAGTACGTTAGTTTCTGTGAGCTACTCATGACCCTTCTGAAGAAGACTCCCTCACCCACATGCATGAGCAATCTCCTTAACATGAGCTGTCTTGGTCATGACTCTGGCTCACTCCGATATCATTTCCCCTCACCATGACCATCTCTTGGAATCTGATTTTTCATGGCCACAATAAAGGACTGCTCAAAAGATGTCATTTGCCACCAAAGGACATTTTTTTTGGTGCCTTATTTCTCTTGCATTTAAGCCTTTTCCCTCTGTTTGGACGCTCATTTGCATGGACATCATGCAAGCAACCCAAAAACGAAGGCAGAGCCCAGACTTTGAGGTGCTAGTCTGGAATCACCTCTTTCCCCCAATCCTCAGCAATGCTGAACTTTTGAACTTGATGGACAGCTTGGCTCGCAAATGCCTGGGGGATGGGGCAACTCCTTTGTGGACCCATACAATTGGACCTCCTGCCCCAAAGTTCACCAAACTTTGGTGACCATCGAAGGAGAGTCCCTTGCAGTCACACTGCAAATTTGGGGACTCTGTCTCCAAAAATGCCCCCCCCCCCAGGAGCTTTGAAAAAATCCCCATTGACTATAATGGGCCTGAATTTTTCTGGAAACCTGAAAATAAGCCAAATACCCATATTTACCAGTATGGGCATTTGGCTCAACCCTAGGAGTCACCCTAAGTCAGATATGACATGATGGCACTATCCAGCAATACACAGGTAAGTTGGGTTGGACCTCCAGGTGGTGACTGGAAATCTGCTATTACAACTGATCTCCAGGTGACAGAGATCAGACTTCCTGGAGAAAATGGCCACTTTGGCAATTGGACTCTATGGTATTGAAGTCCCTTCCCTCTCCAAACCCCACCCTCATCAGGCTCCACCCCAAAATCTCCAGGTATTTCCCAGCCTAGAGCTGGCAACCCTAGACATTGATGAGTTGCCAGAGAGTTCCATGACTGGGGTGCAACTATTATGATTGGTTCATTATATGACCTAGCCACTATCATGTAATTCATAGATGGTATTGTCAGGTATTGTTGCTCTGTTTCTGAGGCACAAAAGGTACAAAGCAACAGGCAGAAGTATCCCTGTAGTTAAAGAGAACCATCAATTATTTCTTGACAAAAATACCAGCGCTGTTCCACACTAAGCATCAGTTCTACTTCAAAAGATAGATAGCCAGTAAATCTCTCATATGTTGCAGATGGTCTACGTATTTAGAATGTTTTATTTATTTAGAACATATCTATCTTCTCTCTCCAGGAAACCTGTTCAGGGTGGTTAGTGATGTTTCTACACAATTATTGGTGTTTATACTCACCAACAGAAGACAGAAGTGCACACATAGAAGTGTAGACTGGAATTACTCCTCCAGTGTTCGGAAATCTGCAAATCAAACAAATTGTGATAGAGGTTATGCCATAAAACACTTTGAAGACTGCTCCTTCACAATGTTCCCTCATCACTAAGAACTATTGGCCTGATAAACTAGAAATAGAGATTAGATATTTGTTAGGGAAATACATCCTCTTTCCTAACCCTCTTCATAGTCTTCTCTCTGTGTGTGTTAAGTGCCATCAAAAAAGATGTTAGTTGATGGGACTTATCTGTGAGTAAGTCCTGCATGCATATGATCAAAATCAACATCACTAAAGCTGCATTCGATTAAGGCATGTGTTTTAGGAAAAATCAGTAGCAAATCTGATTTCAATTTTTTTAAACTATTATCACTCTATTCTTATTTGCCAGATAGCACAAAAGCAAAGTTAAAAAGGGGTGCTCCTTAATTATTTTACTTAGAAAAAAATTATATCACATCTCCAAGAACCTGCCTGTGGCGGCTTCTTTTAGTACTGCTTTGTTCTCTTGATCTCTCCCCACCACTATCCCTCTCTTTTTGGCTAAGAAGATCTCAGAGGGGAAAAGGAAGCAGAGAAAGCAGCTAAAAACAGAAGCAGTACAGAAGTTCTTTCTGGAGGCATGGAAAAGCCTCAGCTGAAAGCAAAAGTCAAAATAAGTGGCAAGGAAATCGCTTAACAAACAATGCAAGCAGTACAGAAACCAGAATAATATTTTTTTTGGGGGGGAAGGCATATCCATTATAACTATAGAATGGCAATCTTGTACCTATGCCAAAGAATGTGGTCCATAGACACCACTGAAATGGAGTAACTTTGCACCCAGTCGAAGTAATATATCAGGGGGAACTGTGTTCTTAGCTGTTGTAGAAAGAAACCCACAACTGGAAACAAAGGTGGCAAATGCATGGCCGTTTTGTCCTGTGCTTCTCCCTCGAATGACACTAATCTTCCTTGTCAACATGCATGGCCATCTCCCCCCAGCATGTTCAACCCACCAACTACTGGAATTTTCCTTGGTTTCCCCATTCCGGGTATGTCCCGATTTTAACTGCTGCCACACAGCAACCACGAGAGCTTGCCGGTGTGTGCAAGCTTCTTGGTCAACTCTCTGCCAGGAGAAGCCATTTCCCAGCCCCAACAGCAGCGGTGGCGGTGGCACTTTTCCATCCCCTGAACCCCATGCTCTCTCTTTCCCCCACTCCCAAGCCTCGACCATCAGAAGCGGAGCCTCCACCCGGCTCCTTCAACCAGTCGCCGCCATCTCGACCCACTGCTGGCTTCCCCTCGCCTCCACCCTGAGGACAGCAGAAGTAAGGGGAAGCCAGTGGTGGGTCAAGATAGCAGCGATTGGTTGAAGGATCCATCACTGTCCCGCTGTCCCCTGGGTGGAGGCTCCTCTGTCGATCAAGGCATGGGAGCAGCTGGGTGGAGGCTCCTCTGTCAATCGAGGGATGGGAGCAGGGGAGAGAGAGAGCATGAGGTCTGTGGGGCAGAAAGGCGCGCCGCTGCTGCTGCTGCTGTTGGGGCTGGCTTCCCCTCGTGCCATGTGTTTTATTTATTTTTTTAAGCAGGATCAAGAAGAATGAGATTAAGCAGAGGCAAACAAGCCATGCATTAACGGCCAAAAACATCTATTTATTGGCAGCTAGAGAGCCAAAAAGAAACTTTCTATGGGAAGAGAGGATCAGACTTTCATTTTAGCCTCCCCATAAAGAGTACACGGCAATTTTTTTTGGGGGGGGGGCATATGGACCAAATCCTCACCTTAGTTCTTTCACTTGACTGATCTTACTGCTAGTATATTAAGGCTATCATTTCACAATGCTACCTAGAGACAAATCTGGAAGTTATCGCTCATGACCGCAAGTTTTTTTTTTTTTTAAATGTCATATTTTCACAAATGTTCTTATGCTGAAGCTTGAACTCAATTCTAAACAGATTAAATGTTTTATAATGGAATTCCACATGTTAAAATAGTGGATGACATTCATGACCTTCATTTAAATGGAATTAGAAAAAAAATGAGGATCTCACAGTGTATTATTTTACTTAGCAGGCTCTCCCTCTGAATTTGCCTTTTGTAAAAAGCTCTGACATAGTCTTATTATCGGGGTCTATAAATGGAAAAGCACATACGACCATTCACATGTATCTGATGTACAAAAGCCAGTTGATGCAACATGTTATCTGACTATGGTGGCAGCATTATAGTGCACATGCATATGACTACTGGAGTGTGTGAAAGCTGGACAGTGAAGAAAACTGATGGGAAGAAAATAGATTCCTTTGAAATGTGGTATTGGAGGAGAGTGTTATGGATACCATGGACTGCTAAAAAAACAAGTCAGTGGGTTATAGATCAAATCAAGCCTGAACTGACCTTAGACGTTAAAATGACTAAACTGAGGCTATCGTATTTTAGTCACATCACGAGACGACAAGAGTCACTGGAAAAGACAGTCATGCTAGGAAAGGTTGAGGGCAGCAGGAAAAGAGGAAGACCCAACAAGAGATGGGCTGACTCAATAAAGGAAGCCATAGCCCTCATTTTGTAAGATCTGAGCAAGGCTGTCAAAGATAGGACATTTCGGAGGACTTTCATTCATAGGGTCGCCATGAGTTGGAAGCGACTTGACGGCACTTAACACACACACACACACACACACACACACACACACACACACACACACACTGGAGTTCTCCCATACAGGCTTGTATGCCAGTGCCCATTCAATGTATGAGCTTTGAGCCATTGTGTTTTCTGAAATAAGAACTTTCAGAGTGCAGGAACAAAAACAGGTCTAGAAAAAATGTTGAAACCCATCAGAAACATGAAGAAGAATAAGAATTGGTTTTTATACCTCGCTTTTCTCTATCTTGAGTCTCAAAGCAGCTTACAATCATCATCCCTTCCTTTCCCCACAACAGGCACCTTGTGGGGTAGGTGAGGCTGAGAGAGTTCTAAGAGAACTGTGACTGGCACAAGGTCACCCAGCAGGCTTCATGTGTAGGAGTATAGAATCAAACCTGGTTCTCCAGATTAGAGTCCACTGCTCTTAACCACGACTCCACGCTGGCTGAACAAATGGAAAACTTCATATATGTATAATATGTTATCTAAACAGCAAAACCAGCATGCATTCTGAAAGTAGTAAATTCAGCATATAGCTGTGAGTCCTTTCCAAGCTTTTTTTCAGTCAGGTTTCCACCCTGGTCATGGGATGGAGAAGGCTCTGGTCACCCTCATGGATGATCTTCTTCAACAGCTGGATCATGGCAGGTTGGGACTGCAGAGAGTTTCCAGACCACCCCCCCCCAGCCCTGGGGGGCTGGCAGGACCCTCTGCGCAGAGGGTTTCCAGACCCCTCCCCAGCCCTGCCGGGAGTCCCGGCAGGGCTGGGGGGGGGGGCTTTAAATAGATTTGTGCCTCCCGGCCGGGAGGCACATATCTATTTAAAGGGCCCGCCGCGAGCCTCCAGGGAAGCTCCCTGGAGGTGCCCGGTGGGTCTTCAAACAGATCCGGGAGGCGCAGATCTATTTGAACCCCCCCCAGCCCTGCCTGGAAACCCCCCCAGCCCAGCTGGGACTCCCGGCAGGGCTGGCGGGGGGCTGGCAGGACCCTCTGCGCAGAGGGTTTCCAGCGTTGACTGGGCAGAGGGGATTGGCAACCCCCCACCCCCTTCCCCAGAGTCCCTGCGGATGGGGCGGGGGGTCTGGAAACCCCTGTGCCCAGCCAATGCTGGCTGGGCAGAGGGGATTGGCAACCCCCCACCCCCTTCCCCAGAGTCCCGGCGGATGGGGCAAGGGGGTCTGGAAACCCCTGTGCCCAGCCAATGCTGGCTGGGCAGAGGGGATTGGCAACCCCCACCCCCTTCCCCAGAGTCCCGGCGGATGGGGCGGGGGGTCTGGAAACCCCTGTGCCCAGCCAACACTGGCTGGGCAGAGGGGATTGGCAAACCCCCCACCCCCTTCCCCAGAGTCCCGGCGGACGGGGCGGGGGGTCTGGAAAACCCTTCCAGCTGGAAGGCGCAGATCTGTTTAAAGGGGCTGAATTTGCCGAATTTATTCGGGAACACCCCGAACTCGGCGAATTTGGCTCCCCGGTTTCCCCCCCTTTTTGAGTTCGGTTCGTCCGAAACGAAAAACCGCCAAATTGCGGGAAATTCGGCTGTTTTTCAATTTGGACCGAACCAAATCAACAGCCCTACCAAACACCATGTTGGGGATTCAACACAAAGAGTCACTCAGCAAGAGTCAACCTCTATCCCTTTTGTACAGGAAGAGCCAGAGTTCACATATTCTTCCCGTATGTAAATTACTTTGGCTATATCTGTGTAATTTCCTGTTGTATCTGCTGTTCTTACTTTATCCTGCATGAGGTTTTACATTTTTACTAGAGTTTTACAGGTACCGTGGACTGCCAAAAAGATAAATAAGTGGGTTCTAGATCAAATCAAGCCTAAACTTTCCCTAGAAGCTAAAATGACTAAACCGAGGCTATCATACTTAGGTCACATTATGAGAAGACAAGAGTCACTGGGAAAAGACAGTAATGCTAGGAGAAGTTGAAGACAGAAGGAAAAGAGGAAGACCTAAATGAGATGTTGTCGAAGGCTTTCACGGTCAGAGTTCATTGGTTCTTGTAGGTTATCCGGGCTGTGTAACCGTGGTCTTGGAATTTTCTTTCCTGACGTCAGGAAAGAAAATTCCAAGACCACGGTTACACAGCCTGGATAACCTACAAGAACTAAATGAGATGGATTAACTCTATAAAGGAAGGCCATGGCCCTCAGATTGCAAGACCTGAGCAAGGCTGTTATTGATAGGACATTTTGGAGGTAATTGATTCATAGGGTCGCCATGAGTCAGAAGCGATTTGATGGCACTTAACAACAACAGTTTTGAGTGTCCCATACCCATGCTGATTGCTTATTGGACTGGATTTTGTTTTGAACCACTTATCGGGCTTTTGTTTCTTTGTCACACATACCCCTTCTGATGCGTCTATGACTCATCCTGAGGAATTTATACTCCTATGAACCTGACTCATAAAAATTTATGCTGGAATAATTGTTGTTAGCCTTTAAGGTGTCATTCATTCTACTTTGCTACAAGAGACTAACATGGCTATCCACCTGATATGTTCTTGACCATGTATGAACCTCAGCCACTGTGTTTTGTGGGAGACAGGGACTGCTGGGAAAGGCAATAAAGGTCTCTTGGATGGATTCATGGTTGCATTAAATCCCGTCCACAGACAGGTATGATGTCCTGACCTATACTTATTGGATACTTAATTGGATAACCAGTTTCAGGTATATCAGTGAATCTCCATTATAAAGGGTCAGTTTGCCTTAGCTCAGCTCTGTTGCCACCTGTCTCCCAAGGTGTGTGCTTTTTGTTTGGTGCCACTCTGTGGCACAGTTCCCATCCCTTACAGAGATTATAAACCATCTGGGGACAGCTATATTACTTCTGCATCCTGTACGGAATCCAACACACCATTGAAGTTAAACAAATATTAAATAGTAACAGAACAGCAGTAATAAGGAGGAATGCTTGATTTTGTAGCCATTATTAAGGAGAGGTATTTGCACAGATTTATGTTTCTGCGTTATAAAGAATGAAGTGCACTGACGGTGGAGACTTGCTGACAGGTAGCAGGTCCAAAAAATCTTGGAATCCTTTCAGAATGCCCAGTTTGAATTGAAATGTCCTATGAAATAATATGAAACTGAAATGAACACATGAAATGAGCCTGAATTGCTCATCACATTTGTTATTGCATTTTTCAGATCTGAAGGAAAATTCATTACCTGGATTTGAAAAGTTACAGCCATTGCTGACATTATGTTCCCTTCCACCCAAGGGAGTACTTTGGATTGATTCCTGAGTTATGTGGAAAATATTAGGTCTAAATGGAAAATCTACAAGGGAAGTTCCTACCGGGAGCTGTGATGAGCAGCATACTAGATTCTTGCTGGCTCCAGATCATTGATCTTTTCTGCAGGAAATAGATTTCATTATATTCCTATAGCTATGCATCTTTGTACACTTATTCATCGTCTGTTCAATCTGTACATGTGTGAACTTAAATGTATACATGTTGTATCTGCTACCTACTTATCAGCTTGTGCACTGGGATTGAACTAACCAGATGCTATGTGACTTTCTACTAGGATTGCCAGATGAAGGTTGGGAAATTCCTGCAAATTTTGGGATGGAGCCTAGGGAGGACAGGGACCTCAGTGGGGTACAATGTTATAAAGTCCACCCTCCAAAGCATTCATTTTTTCCAGGGGAACCGATCTCTGTAGTCTGGAGATTACATGATTTGGCCTTCATCAATTTTATCTTCACAACAACTCTGTGAAGTAGGTTAGGCTGAGAGAGAAGAGAAGAGACTGGCTCTAAATCACATGATAAGATTCATAGCACAACCCAGCCCTCCCCTGTCCTAGTCCAATACACTAACCCCCTATATAAAGAAAACATCTAAATACAGGAAAGGATTTGGATATAGTCTAAAGAACAGAACAATTATTATTATCCACCCCTGCTTTTTTGTCAAGAGCCAATGGTTAATATTGGACTAGGATCTGGGAGTTCCAGGTTCACATCAGCACTCAGCCAATGAAGCTCCTTGGGTAACCTTGGGCCGTTCACTTTCCCTCAGCCTAAGCTACTTCACAGGATTCTTTTGAGGAAGAAAAAGGAAAATTATGTACCCTACTCAGAATTCCTTGGGACAAGAGTGGGTTAAAAGCACATTTTATAGCTGAATCAAATATGATCCAAGAGGTCCTTAATTCAAAACTTCTCTCTCCCACAACCTCAATAGGTTGGGTTGCTAGCCTCTAAGTGCTAGCTGGAGATCGCCTGCTATTACAACTGGTCTCCCGCTGATAGAGATCAGTTCACCTGGAGAAAATGGCTGCTTTGGCAATTGGACTCTATGGCCTTGAACTCCCTTCCCTCCCCAACCCTGCCCTCCTCAGGCTCCACCCCAAAACCTCCTACCGGTTGCGAAGAGGGACCTGGCAACCCTATTAATAGGGGGCTCTATGCAAATGTCTTCCTCCACCAACGCACTTTAATGTTTGGATATTTTTATTGGCCTAGCTAACAGGGGGGCTGTACAGATACCAATGAAATATTGTGTGAAGTGTTTTAAACACTGAATGCCTAAATGCTAACCAGATCTGAAAGGTAATGGGTATGGGCTGGTACAGAATACTGGGAAGAAAGTGGCTGAGGTGGTACTTCCCATTTTTGGAGCTGAATTCTCTTCCCCCCACAGAAATGCAGCATCAGTAAGAAATTTGAGATACCTTCATCCCGATACTAATAATCCTTATTTTCACAGTTGCATCAGACTCAGCTGCTCTAGTTGCCAGGAGAGGTTTCTTTATGGCCTAGCATCAACATTATTTTCATTCCGACACCTTGATTCCAATTAGGGATAGGAATGGAGGTAGGGAAAACAAAGGCAGAAAGAACAAGTTTCCAGCTGCTGCCCAGGAAGCTTAATAACAATCAATTCCTAAATTCAGACAGGTGACCTTTGCATACATTTCAGTGTCTTTAGAATCAATTTATTACAAGGTACAGCACCCCAGGGCATTTTATAAATAAGTATATTATTAACTAACATCTTTTTTGATGCGAAATGAATCTCGTATTAATACACACCTTGCTTCACTTTCTTTCTGCCCCCTGCCCAGTTCTGTTGTAGAAGTTCCAGATGATGCTGAGATTTGACATCGCTACGGAGCAAAGCATCATCTGCTATCTGAGGAACAGGTGCGGCAGTTCTGCAAGGCTATTACTTACACATGCTGGCATGGACCACCAAGACAAAGTGAGCAACTTTCTTCAAAATATTCATCTTGTGAATGCTAAGTTCATCTTTGCAGAATTATCGATCACTTGCAGCCTGCGCAGTTCATTCTGTACCAGTGAAGGATGTTTTCTCTTGCTTTAATGTATTGTCTCAGGAACACCACTGCCAATTCGGTGCAGTGGGGCATCCAATTTCATGCACCTCTATCTCCTCTTGACCTGTTGAGTGCTTCTGGTAGAGATCTTTTTATATTACTCTGGACTGAGTCATTAGGAATTTACGAGTCACATTGTGTATATTAATTTGGAGTGACCAAGGAAAAGTTTAGTTTTACTATATATGCAACAAATCTTTCCAACAAGATGTTCAGAACAGCTTAGCCTCACATAAATCCTATGATTAAAATTTAAGCTAAAAAACAGCAACAATGTAATCCTATGCACAGTTACTACAGTCTAAGCCCACTGAGATCAATAGAATAGTAGAGTAGTAACTCTATTTAGGATTGCACTGTAAATTGCTCATGGCTAGCCAGTAAATTTTTGATTGATTGATTTGTTATATTTATCGCCCACTTTTCACCTAGGATTTATCTCCTATAGCACCTCACAATAATTATAACCTAGTTCAAAACACACCAAATGCAATGAAAATTAACAATCTTAGAACACTTTTCTAATGCAGAACCATAGGAATGCATTTATTTCTATCTTACCATTCCCACCGTCCATGGCAGATCAAGGTCACTTTGAAATCCCTGGCTCTATAATAATTTAAAGACACACCTCACCATCCAGAGAAACAACTGCTACCATTCCTACTTCAAATTACAACAATATGTATTATTGTTATGGTTAAGCTCAAGACCTTTGGTCAAAGGAGCTAGTAAATAAATGGAAAAATGGAAATTACAACAATAGCATCAACTTCTTTCAAAAGTCCTTTAAAATAGGGCAGTTTTACACAATATCTGGAAATAAGCCAAAGTGGATGTCTGTCAGTTCTCTTAAGGGAGGCCATTCAAAAGGGCTGAAGACACCAAGATCAGGCTGTGACGGATGTACCAGACCTGAGGGGAGGACAGGCAGGAAGGAGCATGTAGGCCATTGGTTTCCAACTTTTTTGTATGGTGACTCACAAGTTCAACTTTACTTGGTATAGCAACCCACTGATTTATTGTCATGTGAATTTTGGACTGTAGATTTTGACTGCCATTGTTTTCATGTTAACTGCAAGTTTGCCTAGTTTATAACCATTGCACATTATCCAAGCACCTATTAATGTTGATTTTAAAAAAAATATTTATTGCACTCACATAAGTTAATCTCAGTTTTTTATGATAAGGTGAGAACACAACTGGGAAGGAAGGCAGCATGGTATAGGCTGATTTCGTCAGATCTCCAAGGCTAAGCAGGGTCATCCCTGGTTAGAATTTGGATGAGAGACCACCAAGGAATACCAGGGCTGCTATGCACTGGCACTGGCAAACCCCCTCTGTTACTCTCTTACCTTGAAGCTCCATAAGGGGTTGCCATAAGTCAGCTGCGACTTGACGGCACTTTACACACACACAAGAACGCAACTATCTGATTACAGGATATAGCTTCATGAGCTATAAAAATTATAGACACAGCAAATGGATCTTGTTGAACCTTGAAGGCTAACAGATATATTTATTCTTTGGCTATTTAAATTTTACTTAAAGAATAACACCGAGAATTAATGCGTCTCTTCCACACCGTTGTCAGAATGAAAATCTTATGCATGTCTACTCGGAAATGCCCATATTGAACTGGGCTTACTCCCAGGTAAGTGTGCATAGGATTGATTTATAAGAAAGTCCAATTGAATTAAATGGGAAATAAGAAAATGCATAGAAGAGGGGTGGGGGATTTGGCCTCACCTGGGTATAAGGAACCAACACTGGTTACCAAGTATGTACCAGCGTGGTGTAGTGGTTAAGAGCCAGTGTGGTGTAGTGGTTAAGAGTGGTGGTTTGGAGTGGTGGACTCTGATCCGGAGAACCAGGTTTGATTCCCCTCTCCTCCTCATGAGTGGCGGATACGAATCTGATGAACTGGATTTGTTTCCCCACTCCTACACATGAAGCCAGATGGATGAACTTGGGCTAGTCACACTCTCTCAGCCTCACAGGGTGTCTGTTGTGGGGAAGGGAAGGTAACTGTAAGCCAGTTTGACTCTTCCTTAAGTAGTAGAGAAAGTCGGCAAATAAAAAGCAACTCTTCTTCTTCCTCTTCCTCCTCCACCACAACAATGGCCAGATGATCATCTCCAAGGAATGAATGCTCCTAGTACATTGGATGGTGGTGGGGAAAGATATCAAGAACACCCAGAAGTGCCCCAAGCTGAGAATCTATTCCTTTAGGGAATAATCACTCCATCCAGAACAGGGCTGACACCTATTCTTAGTGCAACTGACTCACTCATCATCCACATCTCAGTCTACTCTGGCTTGAACTACAGTCTGTTGATTCTAGTCTAATTACCGACTACAGACATTAGCTCAGAAGTTAATAAAATAAGGCAATACAGTTGGATTGTTATCTATTTTACAGAAATCAGACACAAGGAAATGCTTCATCATTCATGTGGACTACCCAAGCATTAACTGCTACAACTTATTGTGAGCACTGAAATCTAGACTCACTGCAGAAGACATAAAAAAGTCTATCTAAACTGACCCCAAAAATGTAACAAACAAAACACAAGATCATTAAAAATTGGAAGGAGAAGAAGAAGAGTAGAAGGCTGAAATAAAAACAACAATTTATATAGGCTGTCAGAGATTAATCTTATGGTAAATTTTAAAGAAACGAAAAGAAACAATTAGTTAAATATAATTTCACAGTTATTTCCTCAAGGGAGAACAATTAGCAGAATATGAGAAAATAAGAAAGAAGGTCTGAAACATAAGAGGGGAAAAAAGAGGTTTATTAAAGAACCAGCAGTAAATAAATCCTGAGAATGTTCATATGCAGAAATCAAAGGTGTAAGATAACAGCCAGAAAATAGATACTTTAAAAGTACATTACAACTCTTAATTTGAATATAAAAATGTTTAAAAAAGCAACCAGTGGAAAGAAATCAAACATGGATAATTGTTGCTGTATCTTATTTGTGTGCAGAAACATTAAGACCGGTAAGAGAATTCGAGACAGAGACTAACAGTGCAATACTAAACAGAGTTGTTCTGCATGGGATTGCCCTATAAAACACATTACAGTAATCCAAATGAGCCATAAGGAACCAGTCTGCATAGCATCAATAGAAATGGAAGAAATTTTAATGTTAACAACTGTACCTGACAAGATTTGAAACCAAATTACACATTATATTGGGATCTGTGATTTGAATTCCCCCTCCCCCGGGGTATGTAGATTAGCTTTTTAAAAAGCAGCGGGGGGGATTGGGGGTCTGGATCAAAGACATGATGCTGGGGAAGAGATATTAACACTTTCCCAATGCTGTTTCCGTGATCACAATCAGCCCCCTACATTGCTCAGGTAGAAGAAGAAGGCAGGGAAAGTATGTTGGCTCATGTTTTATTTCCTCACAAATGGAAATAATATGAGGCAGAGTTAACTCCCCTCACCTGAGGTCCTCAGGCAAACCAGCATCAGTGGTTTCCCAGAACAGATCGATTGCCATCAAATTATTGCCACTGACTTCCATTAATCCTACATACAGCTACAATGGTACTGCCAGGTGATGCAGTTCTCCATTTCTTTCCATGTCAAGCTTCTGATTTTTCCAGCAACCAATTTGCTGTGTTTTGTTCTCTTCTGTTGTGGTGTGTGTGTGTGTGTGTGTGTAAAGTGCCGTCAAGTCGCAGCAAACTTATGGTGACCCCTTTTGGGGGTTTTCATGGCAAGAGACTAACAGAGGTGGTTTGCCAGTGCCTTCCTCTGCATAGCAACCCTGGCCTTCCTTGGTGGTCTCCCATCCAAATTCTAACCAGGGCTGACCCTGCTTAGCTTCTAAGATCTGACGAGATCAGGCTAGCATGGGCCACCCAGATCAGGGACTCTTGTGGTTTAAAGGTGTCATTTTGGTGGTGAAGAAAGCCTTTTTGCTGTTGTTCTGATTGGCCTATCTGTTCATAGCAACTCTCTGCCTTGCTACTCCTGAGCAGTGCAGCGGCAGCTGCCAGCATTGGTTTTAAAAAGAATCATTGGTAGTATAACACCATTAACAATTAGTAGTGTTGCCATCTCCGGGTTTGGAAATACCTGGTGATTTAGGGGGTAGAGCCTGAGAAGGGTGGGGTGGGGGGAGGGGAGGTACTTCAATGCCATAGATTCCACCTTCCACAGCAGCCATTTTCTCCAGGTGAACTGATCTCTGTCATCCGGAGATCACTTGTAATAGCGGGAGATCTCCAGCCACCACCTGGATGTTGGAATTCAAAATATGGCACCAAATAAATGTTTTCACTATAGGAAAGAGACAAAGCAATACTTGCAAATAGAAGAATATAATGAGAATATTGAAAACAGGTACACTTCTAAAGCAACAAATATGCAACAATGGGTGAAGTCCCAAAACAAACACAGTTGTAAAAATATGTTGGCGTAAACTCTCAGTTCATATCAGTTCGTTGTCTATAATGTTCATAAATATATCACATAGCAACGGAAACAAGACGTAGAGCAATGGAGATCCGGTAAGCTTCCATTTCGTGTAGACTTTCTCAAGCCTTCAATCTTTCCGTGCAAAATTCATTCAAAATTTGAAGGAATGTACCTTTCCTATATCTTGGGACGGCAAAAGTAAGACCTGGACGTTGGCAACCTAACAATTAGCATCATTAGTCAGGATGTCATTTCTGTTGAGAAAACTTGAATCTGAGAGGAGTTTCTAGCAATAATTTGGTTGAACCTTGAAAGAAGCCTCATGGGGAGGATGAAAATGTTGTTCCATGTGAATTGGATGAATGGTTAGTGGATTGTTTGCTTAATAGTAGTGTGCAGTAGATGAGGAAGTGGGGTTATGATCCCATGAAGTTATAGCACATATAGGCTCACTTGAAAAATAATCGATCATGGAGACCTACCTCCACCACGATTGCCAACCTCCATGTACAAGCTAGAGATCTCCTGCTGTTACCTGGAGATCTCCAGCTGATAAAGATTAGTTCACCTGGAGAAAATGGCTGCTTTGGCCATTGGACTCTTAAGTCCCTCCCCTCCCCAAACCCCGTCCTCCTCAGGCTCCGCCTCAAAAACCTCCCACCAGTGGTGAAGAGGGACCTGGCAACCCTAACCATGGATAACAAACAGTAGGAGGAAGTGCAACCATTATTGAGGATGGGGAAGTCTATGGATAGGAAAACCTGGGAGGTGAATGATTTCAATGGCATGCTGTGCATTTATGTGCAAATCCTCCATTAAAATTCCACATGTAGCCAATACTAGAACAGCACTTCCAGGTTTGCCGATAATGGCTCAGCGTGGAATTTAATCAAACAGCCATTCTGATGATAAATGGGCTGAGAGGAAAAGTGATTTGTACTATCAAAGGAACTCTTGCATGGTTAAAAATAATCTATGCATTTGTTCCATTGCATATAGGAAAGTTTCTGTTGCTTCCTTTGCTGACAGGGGAAAAAAAATCAAAACTGATCTGTGTCTTCTCTGTACCAGACATGTAGTGCTGCCCCCCTTTCACCAGCTATTCTGGGTGTTTTTTGTGTTAGAGATTTCAGATCAGAAAAGCACTGACCACAAAGAATGACTTCTGGAAATTTAGATGATGGGATTTTAGCGTAGAGAACTGTTCATTAATGTTTCTCTTTTTGCATTCACTATTTCAGGTAGGCATCATGCTGTTTTGGAAAGAGAAGGCAGGTGCAGTGCATATTTCTTGCTCCATCTCTGTGAGAGCCACCACTTTGGGTTCGTTTTTCCCCCCCCTTGTACTATCTTTAGTACAAAAAGGAATAGTACACACCCTGGCATAAAACACAATTCTCTGGATACTTGGGATTTCATTGAAACCGCAACATTCTGCAGTAGATCTTGACCTACTGCAGTTTTGTTTCAGTCTCACACAGATAAAATATATTTTTAAAAATAACACTCAGCCTACTTGCTAAAGAAATTATTAAGTCGCAGCCAAAAAGATGGTACATTTTTTTCTCTTAGTGAAGACACAATATCATGGCCTGTTGACAGATTTAAAAGAAATCCAGTTTCTGATACCCTCATTTATTTTACAACATTGTTATCCTAAATCAATTACTCTTGTTTACATAATTCACAGTGGGTAGCAGTGTTAGTCTGTCTGCAGTAGTAGAAAAGAGCAAGAGTCTATTAGCACCTTAAAGACTAACAAAAATATTTTCTGGCAGGGTATGAGCTTTTGTGAGCCACAGCTCACTTCTTCAGATACCTTATCTGAAGAAGTGAGCTGTTATCTGAAGAAGTGAGCTGTGGCTCACGAAAGCTCATACCCTGCCAGAAAATATTTTTGTTAGTCTTTAAGGTGCTACTAGACTCTTGCTCTTTTCTACTCTTGTTTACATAGAAAGTGAATTACAGCCCTTAAAAAAAGTAATGCTCTTCCTTACTTGCTTAACTTAGGCCCGTGTTGGTGAACCTATGGCATGCGTGCCAAGTCCGGCACGCCGAGCCCTCTCTGTGGGCACGCCCAGGGGTGGCGGGGCTTTGAAGGGAGCACGGAGCCGTTCAAAGCCGCCCCCCCTTCCCTGGACTCCCCACCGCCCAGCTGGACTCCCCTGCCTGGACTCCCCTTCCCTGGACTCCCCTGCCTGCAGGCAGCGCGGAGCCCTTCAAAGCCCCCTTCCTGGTCTTCCCGCGGCCCCCCCTTGCCGAGCTGGGAGGAAATCTCAGTATTCAGGTTAAATTGCCGTGTTGGCACTTTGCGATAAATAAGTGGGTTTTGGGTTGCAGTTTGGGCACTCGTTCTCTAAAAGGTTCGCCATCACTGACTTAGGCCATGTGTACTCACAGCTGAGATGTTTTTATTTTGTGACATTTTCTTTTTCTTTTCTTCAAAAATCTCCCCAAAAGCAATACATTGGGAACTCAGAACAAATTGGGAACACAAAATGGGTGTTTGTGTGGGGGCGGGGGAATGGTGACATCAAGATTACAAATTTTAAAAAATGAAAAAGCATATTGGTAATATTTATAATTTATTTGCACTCCCTCAAGGCTGACTTTTCCACCCCTTTCTCTAAGGTGCACAGGGCAGCATACATGGTTCTCCCATCTTCCATTGTATCCTCAAATACCACTGAGAGCTTCATGGCAGAGTGGCAATTGAAAGTTAGGGATTGTGGTTACCTTTCCATGTAACAACAGGCTCGCCAGCATGAAAGTGTGTGTATGTGGGGGGGGGGGGGTCTCCTCATTGTAATATTCAGCTACAGTCACTCCCAATCTACTTTGTATCCAGAATAGGTTCTTTCTCTGGGATATGGTCTGAGATCCCTCATCAATCCAGCCGATCCCAAACACGCCTATCAATTTTCCTTTGAAAGAAACAATTCCTGTATTTTCTCTACCTAACCCCCAAATCTCTCCTGAGTCCCTTGCTTTTATCACGCTTTCTTTTTCTGTAGTTCCATACAGTCAAAGCATGTTTACTCAGAAGGAGGTCCAATTCATTTTGATGGATTTTCCTTCTAGTAAGTATGCTTTGGAGGGCAGACTGAAGAGCAAAGCCAGAGAAACAGCAAGGAAGTATGCTGCTGTGCATTTTTTGTCACGGATATTGATCGAAGTTCACATTTAATTGACCCTTCACCCAGTTCCTCTCCTCTGCCAATGTACTCTGGTATCTCTGTCAACTCTAAAACATTTGTGACTGATGCAGATTAAATTATCGAAGCCCACAGATATTGTCTTTATCAAAAGAAATCGTTTATTTATTTGTTTGTTTGCTGTACAAAATGCATACCTTGCCTTCCTGCCCTCATCAGGGCACCAAGACAGCAAACAGATTAAAAACATAATTAAAACACGTCTTAAAAGCCATTAAAACTAAACAAAAACACACCAGTAAAACTATTAAAACCAACACAAAAATAAACATACAATAATTCAAAAGCAACAAAACATAGGGCAGGAAGGAAGGATCACTGAGGAAACACCAGATGAAACAAAAAACTTGTCACCCCTTGTGGATGATGGCAGCTGAAGGAAACAGATGTGTTTCCACGGGGAGTGCATTCCAGAGTCTCCATGTGGACATCCTGGATGCTTCTGCGCATAGGAAACAGAAGGTTTCTGGGGAGACAGTATGCAGTAAATAGGAAACTGGCCCAGGTAAACATTTGGTCTTCTTAAAACGTTTGGTGAACTGGATTTGTTTCCCCACTCCTACACACAAAGCCAACTGGGTGACCTTGGGCTAGTCACAGCTCTTAGAGCTCTCTCAGCCCCACCTACCTCACAGGGGCCGTGAACGCACTAGCCACTTACCTCGCAAGTTACACGCATCCAGTACGCAAGTATCC
Source organism: Euleptes europaea (assembly GCF_029931775.1). Taxonomy (NCBI): domain Eukaryota; kingdom Metazoa; phylum Chordata; class Lepidosauria; order Squamata; family Sphaerodactylidae; genus Euleptes; species Euleptes europaea. The sequence continues at coordinate 29,506,753 of NC_079317.1, forward strand.
AAAACGCCTTTAAATTCCTGTTCCCACCGCGCCTTCTTTCCCCGCTGCCTTTGATAATCCCCAGACCGGCACGCTCCCACGCATGCCCAGTCGGCGCTCCAAGCAAGGACGGCGATTGGTCAGCGTTACTAAGGGAGGCAGGGGAAGTGTGGGGATTGACTGGCAGCAGGAAGTGGATTTAATACTCATTGCATGTTCTTACTTTAAGGCTCCGGAGGTGGAAGACGTTTTATTTTTTTTTAATTCGACGAATAAGCAGATGCGCTTAACACGGAGGAATTGTGTTCTGGAGACATCCTCGGAATCCTTCGGGTGAGATGAAGTAGGAACATGCAAGGAAAGCCCGCAGAAATCGGAGCTGCAAATTGTAAGTGCGGACATGGCCAGGGTGTCTGTTGTGGGGAGAGGAAAGGAAGGTGATTGTAGCTGATTTGATTCTTCCTTGTGGTAGAGAAAGTCAGCATATAAAAACCAACTCATCTTCTTCTTCTTCAAGGTCTTCTTTTGTTGTACCATGCTCTATGGTTTGATAAAAACTTTCTTCTTGTACTTCTCTGAATGTTCTTCTACTCATTATGTAGTGGTCATGCTGGAATTGAACAAAACCTTTGTTAACCTTAACCATTGCTTTATTGATCTCAAAGGGAACAAACAACGTACAGCACCTTCAGGTAAGCCTCCATCACTGGCCCGCAACTGCACTTCTGACTCTGTAATATTGCATTTCTCTTATCAGCAGCTGCCAACCGAGGAAGCTGTAACCTAGCCATATCAACAGTGCTTCTCTTGCACCAGTTGCTGTGACCAGTGTGCTCTGGGTATCATCAGACGACGACAAGAACAGAAGCACTTAATTCCCTTGTTAGATGATCTGTAATGTTCTTTATTTGTCTTGACTGTGTCTTGTGTAGCAGAAGCATGACTATAAACATGCCTGCTACTTATCTGCAGATTTAAAGGGGATAGCCCATTACAACATCGGGGAGAAATCTCTCTGGGTGAATTAAGCATTCTTAAAGAGACTTCAAAAGCTGCTGAGGAAACAAAACTTTGAACTGAGAAACGGGTTGCTCGCCAGAAGCTCAATTCTCTCCCCAGAAGAGGACACAAAATCAATTTTCACAGGATTATCAGAAAACAGCTGTAATTTTCCCTATAAAATCGCAGCCATGTTCTAAAACAATAAAAGGAAAGCAGTGCCAATATTGCTTATTTTCTCACTCTCGTTACTTTTCTAACTCATAAAATGTATATGTCACCATGCACTTATAAAAAAACCCCCATTGTAATATGTGTGAGGCACAACTGGAGGTTCATAGCAATGTGAAATTCATGTTTACTGTGGCATGCTTTGGAAAGCTGATTGAATATATGCTGGTCACACACGTGCAGAAGCTATTGAGGAATTTATAGCAATTTCCTTAATTTCCTTCAAAGTTTCCATGAATGTTTTACATCAGTAAGAACTAGGAAAGAAAGAATATGCCATCTTTCATTTCCTAATGATTTGGTATGTTTTTGTCGAGACCATTTCCATTTTTACATTGTTCACCATTTTTACTTTATTTGGATGGCATTTTGACCCAGCTCATGCAACTGTAACACTTAAGTTGCATAAATTTAGTAGGAAAAAAATAGGCTGGGGAAACATAATGACATGTACATAAAGAATCTGGTTCCATTCACACAAGTAAGAAACGAAAACAAAAATTAGGATTATCAAGTCAAAACAGTAGGGTTATGAAATCAGGTAGCATCCCCAGTGGCAAATTCACTTTGCATTTAGCATAGGACAGCATTTATCATCAATTTAAGTTTTTTAGGAGTGGATTGGACAGGATGCAGTTCTAGGTTGGATACAGGCTTGCAAATATGTGCCTGCATTCTTAGTCCCAACCCTTCTGCATTCATATTTTCTTCTTTTTTCTGCCTTCTCTCCTCTTACCATAATTTTAAAGGAACATTTGACATGGTGTTGTACTGATTTCCAGTAAGTATTTTAATTGTGGGTTCTAGATCTAATCAAGCCTGAACTGTCCCTAGAAACTAAAATGTCCTAACTGAGGCTATCATACTTTGTTCACATTATGAGAAAACAAGAGTAACTGGAAAAGACAATAAGGCTAGGAAAAGTTGAAAGCAGCAGGAAAAAAGGAAGACCCAACAGGAGATGGATTGACTTAATCAAGGAAGCAAGGCCCTCAGCTTGCAAGACCAGAGCAACGGTGTCATTAATTCATGGGGTCACCATCAGTCCGAAGTGACTTGATGACACTTAACACACACGCATCTTCCAGGCATTCTCCAAATATAATAGGTCACTACATTTGTCCTGTTTAAATGGCTGTTTGAAATGTACTGGCAGTGGCAGTAACAGGATTAGGCCCAAAAGGCCCCTAAGAAGTGAGATAGGTCACTGGGTGGGGGGGGGGGAGAGTACCTTTATTGGTACTATCTGTATCATATCCAGAGTTATCTGGACCACCTTAGCAGGCCATTATGTTTTCTACTTTAGTAGTCCTTCACTACTACATTTGAATCCAGTAGCATCTTAGAGACCAACAAGATTTTTTGGGTATGACCTTTTGAGAAGCAAAGCCACTTTCATCAGGTACAAGTTGAATGAGATCACTGAGTCCTTATATCCCTGTCAGAAGGTGAGAGGCGTGTTGTGGAGAAGGAACTCAGGATGCAGAAGTACAATGTACACTGTAATCAGCTTGACTGGAGCAGGGTGAAATTCTTGGGGGCAGAAAATTAGCATCTGTAGTGAGATAAGAATCACATGTCCCTATTCTGCCCTATGAGGGGGGGTCCCTTGCTCTGAACTCAAGTTCAGCAATCTCACATTGTAGTCTCCTCTTGAAGCTTCTCTGTTCCTCTGTACAATGTGCACTGCACCTCTGCATCCTGAATTCTGTCTCTGCCACAACTCTCCCATCTTCCGAGTGGGATATAAGGACTCAGAGATCTCCATTTCAACTCGTATCTAATGAAAGAAGCTTTGATCCTGAAAAGCTCATACCCCAAAAATTTTGTTGCAGTGCCCTACCGAAACCTCTTCCTGACGTTAAAAATCTGTGCAACCCTCATAGGTGGTATATCTCAGCAGAAATAAAAAGGGGTGTTCCTGGCCCTAAAGGGCTTTGGAGGCTGCCTAAAGGCAGCTCCTCCCTCAGCGTGGCGCTGTAACGCCCCCTGAACTCCTCCCGGGACACCACTGCGGCCTTTGATGCCGTTCGGACACCACCGGAAGTCCCCATCAGAGTCCTGGGGTGGCGCAGCCATGGCAGAGCCCTGCGACCAGCATCTGGGCCTTCTCACTGGCGTTCGGGCCACTAACACCAGGGTTAGTTGCCCAGACGCCATTGGGAGGAGCCCAGATGCCATCGCGGCGCCTTCCTGGCCTCCTAAGGGCTTTTGCCCTTAAGTCTCAGGAATGTGCTGTTGGTCTCTAAGGTGCCACTGGACTGAATCTAGGTGTTCTACTACGGGCCAACATGACTACCACATGAAATAGTTCTTCACTATATTTCATATATTAATGATTGGCATGGATTGTTTGATTTGGATGACAGGAATGTATGGATTTTTCAGCAAGGAAGAATCATAAGTGAATAACAGCAATTTATCCTGAGAGGGGGAAATTGTTTCTCTCCCCACTCCCAAGAAATGGAATTCTATCAATCCATAAAAGAAGAGGTTAAGAAATTATTGAGGTGAACTTTGGACAACAGAGAGTACCTACACTATTCTGTGACAATTTTTTGTAACTGTGTCAGAAAATGTAATTATATAATAATGACTTTCCCTAGCCTTTCTGAACAGTAATTTATCCTCAAGCACCAAATGAGGTAATGAGTACAGCTTTAGACCAAAAAGAGAGAGGGGAGGGGAGGGGGAAAAAACCAAAGGGAAGGTATGCAAACTGCTTGCACTCTCTGAGACAGTGAAGAAATTAAGCACCAAATGCCAGTTGTGTGTCATTAAAGCATGAATGATATAAAACTTCAGCACCGTATGGATGGTGCTGTATAGTTTAACAAGAGGGGTGGTACTCATTGCTCATAGGTTGGAATTTAAGCAGTTATGCATCTGTAAAACTCCATCTGGAAGTCAGACAGTTGTCTGGATCGGTTACTGCAACTTCACCGGGTTTATGATGCTTAACTAGGTAACCAAATATGACAGAACCAAAGTCCTTTGTAGTTAATTGTATATTTAAAATTGATATTAATCCTGAAGCCATTTTACCACAAAAATTATAACAAGACATACAAAGTACTTCCTAAGGAAATACACATCCATTATAGTCAGCAAAACATCACATAAGTGTCTGTTTGGTTGTGTTTTAACAGGAATGCAGGGTGTGTGGATATTACAGAAATACAAAGGATTTCCTTTAACCTTCTCTCTTACTCGTATAAAACTTTTCTTTCTTTCTTTCTTTCTTTCTTTCTTTCTTTCTTTCTTTCTTTCTTTCTTTCTTTCTTTCTTTCTTTCTTTCTTTCTTTCTTTCTTTCTTTCTTTCTTTCTTTCTTTCTCCTAGGTAATGTGTGGGTCAAAGGTCATCTTATATTGTAAATGAGCCTATTAATGTATCCCTACTAAATCTAATCCATTCCTGTTAAATGTAAAATTAACGTCATCTGATTTGTGTGTATAACTACAGTTACCATTTTGTTTAAATTTCAAACCCTGATCTTTGAGGTTGGACTTTTGTGTGTGTGTAAAACAGAAATCACCCTTCATTAACCAGCACCTGTTTATAAAATTGGTGAAAAGAAACAGATTTATGTGTTTTGGCGAACAGAAGTAGAAAATGTTTGAGTGTCAACTTCATAAAGGAAACCGTGTGACAAATGGGCCAAAAAATTAATACAATTTTCAGCCATGTTTTGAAAAGTGGAGGAAAGTTCTTTAGCAGGTAAAAACTGTTATGTCCCCACACTGCATTACTCTTGACATTTTGCAAAATGGAGAATGTTTTTTTAAAAAAATGTTTACTTTGCTATTGAAGGTTTTTGCATGAGTCTGGCTGCCCTGCAAATACTAGGCTGGATCCCAGGTTTCCATGAATGGAGCGAATTTTTGACTTCCCCAAATTTTCCCTAACAAGGCCCTGTATTCCTAAACAAAACTCACGCACAGACAGACTGTAAAGAGAGGTCTGGATTCCCCAGAATAAATGGCATGACATGTGGACAACCGCAGCAAAAAGAAAAGGCTAAAAACCTCTCCCCCACTCACACACATACACGCGCTCACTTGCCCGAGTTTCTGCTCTATTCCTTGAGCTTTCTCCACTCATGCAAGACTGAGGGGAACAGCCTGTTTGGATTCTTTATTATTGTTGAAGCCCTCCTTGGTGAATTGTTCTAGCAGCTCCCTAACCTTCAGCAATACCTTTTTAAAGAAGAGGCTGCTCGCAAGAGAATGTGATTATTATTTTTAAGAACCATTTCCATTAATTTGCTTGCATTCCAGGTCATCAGCTCTGAAGCTTTATATCAGCTTTCCCTCCACAGGATATACTTTACTAGAAATTTCACATGCTTGCTAACTTCCTGGAGATTTGAGGGTGGAACTAGCAGAGGTCAGTGTTTGGGGAGGAGAGGGGCCTGAGCAAGGTATAACGTTATAGAGTCTACCATCCAAAGCATCCATTTTCTCCAGGGCAAATGATCTCTGTAGTTGGGAGGTCAGTTGTAATTCTGGGAGATATCCAGGCACCACCATACAGACCAGTGACTTCAAATGTAAGCTCTTTGGTTAGTATTTGTACATTTGCACCAGGCAATTCATATGGTTGGAAAATCATGAGTAATGCTTACAGCCCACAGTGGCTAGAGATACAATAGCCATGTAGCTGCAGTGTGCTCTATGTTGGGCTGCCTTTGAAGACAATCTGTAAACTTTAGCTGGTTCAGATTGCAGCAGCCCAATTAGTCTCAGGGACTAGCTGACAGAGACATATGTCTCTCAGCTATCTTAAAATGGCTACAGTGGCTGACAGTTTCTTTCAGAGACCAATTTAGTGACCTGGTTATGCCCTTAAAAGCTCTCCATGGCACAGGGCCCACATATCTGAAGAAATATTCCCTCCCATAGATTTCTGACATACATAGGGTTGCCAGTTCAAGGCTGGGAAATACCTAGAGATTTCAATGGGGTATAATGCCATAGGCCCTGACCTGGATGGTCCAGGCTAGCCTGATCTCGTCAGATCTCAGAAGCTGAGCAGGGTCAGCCCTGGTTAGTATTTGGATGGGAAACCACCAAGGAAGTCCAGGGTTGCTCTGCAGAGGAAGGCACTGGCAAACCATTTCTGTTAGTCTCTTGCCTTGAAAACCCCCAAAAGGGGTCGCCATAAGTCGGCTGCGACTTGACGGCACTTTACACACACACATAATGCCATAGAGTCCACCTTCAATGGGGTATAATGCCATAGAGTCCATCTTCCAAAGTGGCCATTTTTTCCAGGGGAACTGATCTCTGTCACTTCAATATCACTTGCAATAGTGTGATCTCTAGCTACCACCTGGAGGTTGGCAACCCTAGACATGCACCGACTATGGTCCTGAGGCTGACAGCAAGGGTTGCCAATCTCCATTAGGACCTAGCATTCTCCTGGAATTGCAACTGATCTCCACACTACAGAGATTAGTTTTCCTGGAGAAAATGGCTGCTTTGGAGAGTGGACTCTGGCATTATACCCTGCTGAGGTCCCTCCCCTCGCAAACTCTACCCTCCACAGGCTCCTACCCAAAATCTCCAGATACTTCCCAACCCAGAGTTGGCAACCCTCCTGATAGCTACTGGCTGTTGCCTCATTTAGGGTAGGCCATCTGGCACCAACTAGATCCTATGTCTACATCCTATGGCAAGGGACATAATTACCTAAAGATCCCCCACCATAAGCAGGCAAATGGGAAGCCTAGTATGTGTATGTTCCCTTTTTCCTGAGGGAGCTTGTAGCTTTGGCTGTATTAAGCCCCTAATAAGAGAGTGCATATGAATCCCCTAATTGTGTGTGTATGAAACCCATACTGTGTGTGTGTGTGTGTGTTTGTTTGAGAGGAGAGAGAAAGGGAGAGAGAGAGAGAGAGAGAGAGACCCCACCCCAAAAAAACCCAGTGCCATTTTCTTAGACAAAAAAACACTGCATATCATCAATTCTGAATCAACTATTGACTCTCTGGCCATTTATGCTTGGTAATTAGCAGCGCATTCCAGGCTGAATTGCCCCGCATATTATGTTGAGTTTTTCACACTGAACCATCATTCAGGAAGTGACTGTGAAGCCAGCGCGTATCTACTTTGCATTTCTTAAGAGCCCTTTTAACGTGACCTTTTGTGTTTGCTCTGCCCCCACACCGAAGAATCCCCTCAAGAAACCATGCAAAATGACAGAGGTGCAGTAGCTATGCAAACAGCAGTTGGCTAATGGAAGGAGCAAAGGAGCAGGCAAGTGGGGGTGGTGGAATTTCTTCTTTTGCATTGGGACCGTGAATAAGCATTTTAAAGGTTGCATATTTAAAAAGAGCTTTGAGCTAGCATCAAAATTGACCCTGCATAAATAACCTCTTTCTGCACTCAATTCAAGGTGCTAATTCATAGCCCTTCATAATGTTTGTCATATCTACCTGAAGGCCGACCTCTTTCCATATGAGCCCATGTGCCTCCCTAGGCTAGCCCAGCAGATTTGCTGGCTGTGCCCCCTACCCAAGCCAGTTCAAACATCTGTCTGTACAGTGGTCATTTCACCTCCTCTGGAATAGCCTTCTGGAGAAGGCGTCTCATCTTCTTTGCCCACCTTTGCAAAGAAATGCAAAACTTTTTGCTTCACAATATATTTTCAGGGTTGTTTCTTAATGGTTGATTCTGTCTTCTTTGTTTGTGGTTATTTATATTAATTTTGATGTCATATTATTTGCTGTTGGTTTTTATTGTGATTAAATATTTTGCATGAGTTTTGTGAACCAGCCTGGAGTTGTCAAAGTTAGCATTTAATTATTTTAATGGTAAGCAAATAAATGTTTACTCTGAACACCCGCAGGGAAAAGACAGGCCTAATGGCCATGATTCTATTCTACCCTCACCTTAACTGTACAATAAGGATGGTTTAGTAGACTCTTTTCATTTGTTTGTGTATGTTGTCATTTTGAGCTTTTTCCTTTTGCCCATTTTTTATTGTTATTGTTGTTGCTGGTATTCTTTATTTGCTGGTTCATTTGGTGCCATTTGATGTAACTGACACAAAAACAAGCACAAAATTTAATGGCAATCTTTCTTTTTTCAAATTCTTGGAGTAGGTGTTGGGAAAATATTTTCTCTGCCAGGGATTCTGAAAAACCTCTGCCAGTCAGAAGAGACACATGAAAACATGAAGCTGCCCTATACAGAGTACTATAATGGCTTCCTAAACAGAGTTTAATCTTGAAAAGCCCATTGACTTCCATTGAATTAGAAATCTAACTCTGCTTATTATGGCACTGTTGGTCTGTCTGAGACAAGGTGTCCATATATAAACTAGAAAAGTTTAGTGGTGTAAACTTCGAATCTGTCACTTTTGAGTACGGCTGAATTCATTCCATTTGGCTTTTGAAGACTACGCAATGATTTTGAGATTACAGAAGGCAAATGTTATTTACTTTCATGCAGAGAAGGCAAACATCTGAGTAAAGCAATATGCATAGCAGTCGATGGTATCATAAACCTGCCACGTTTTGATCCCTCTACAATAGATATACTGGCTGCTTTGAAAATCAGATATTGTTCCCCCTGATGTTTTGACAAGCAATTTGAACAACAATGCACAGTTGGCCAGCTCATATGTGTCGTATGCCACATCATCTGAATTGTGCATGCTTTGCACTATGCTAAGAAAGACAACAATTACAGAACTCAAACGCATCTGCCGAGAGAGCAGATGGCCTTGTACATCGAGAACAATGGGAAAGGAAGACCGAGGAAGAAAACCAAAATAAAATCTCAACTAACAAAGGCAACAAAACCTGAAGGAATGATATTATGTTCAGATGTGGTTCTTAGAGTGGTATGACAGGCATTAGAAGTGTGCCATCAGTAGAAGCACAAAAGCGTTAGGGTTAAAAATGCTCCCATCTATTATTTCTACACATGCAAACAGAATGAAGTCAGAGAATCCTGAAACAGTAGGGAAAAATAGATATTGGGGGGGGGGAGTATGGAGGGAAAAGCTCCTTGCAATTAAAACCTATCCAGTTCTCTGATTTGCTAGTTTCCTAATTTAGGGAAATTTGCTTGAAACATAGAAAAATATTTACAAATGCTATTTCCTCTTCTAGCAGCCTCAAGTAGTAAATTCCATTCTGCCATCTCAGTACTTTAAAAAAAAATCATTAAAAAAAGTGTATACCATGTCTCCAGACCTGATCAAGGCATCGTACAACAATAAAACGTAACTAGCAGCTCATTCCTGAGCCTTGTGGTGTCTGGGGACAATGTGGCTGAGGCACTACCACGGCGTCTCCAAAGAGGTTCCCCACTCACCACAAGGCGCTTTTTTTTTCACAGCCCTAGACTGAAGTTCAGTTTACTGACCTTTGTCCACTACATTTCTTTCTTCATGTAGTTGTTCAGGCTTTCACACACTAAGGTGGTGCACCATTTTCTTCGGTATTTTTCGGGTTCGGGTTTATTAAACCTGGATTTTTTTAAACCAAAATTGCTGAATATAAAGGATTTGGCTTTTATAAATAATAAAAAAATTCAGGTTTGATAAACCTGAATCAGAAAAAAAAAACTGAGGCAAAGAGCTGAACGCTGGGCTCAGCTGAGCCCAGGGTTCAGTTCTGAACCATCTGTTGCCTCTGAAGTCCATGCCTCTGAAGTCCAGTGTTTAGACCACCAACCCCTGCCACCCCCAAAGTCAAAGGCAGTAGGGGATGGCAATTCAAATGCTGGGCCCCAGCCTAACATTTTGATTGCTGTCCCCTGCCGCCCCCAAAGTCAGAGGCAGCAGGGGACGGTGATTTGTATGCTGGGCTCCAGGTGAGAATTCAGCCAGCAGGTAAATAAGGGGGATGGAAGGGGGGAAATGGCAGCGGGGCCAAATTGTCCTGAATAATGCCAGAAAATGTCATTTTTCGAGATCTGCTTTTTTGACTCCCTTTAATTGCCACCATTTTTTTACCATTAAAAAATCCCCCCTGAAAAATACCGATTTTCAGGGGGGGGGGTTCGGTTCAACTTTAGCCAAATGACTTTCTTACCACACAAAGCACTGTTGGGGGACTTTGGGAGAAAATAAGATGAGATGAAAGATGCTTAGGGAGAATCTAACTTTTTTCCCGTTTTTGTGGCAGATGAACAACTGCTATTCAAAAGGGGGAAAGGTTAAATCCCACTTGGCAGAACCAAAGTAGCTCTTTGGATACTGGCCACTGATTTTCCGGGAATTATTGGAAGGATAACTCTTCAATTACTGGGTCTCCCAATGACCATGTATAAACTGTCAACAAAAAATGGAAAGTGAACCTCTTGGCCTCAACAAAAAGTTAAGTATTGCCAGCTCAGGAGCATGAATTACTGTGCTGATGTACCAGACAGGTGTGGCTTGAGCCACAGAGCAGAAAGCTTCCCCATACTACGTCACTAATGATTGCAAGGCTGAACATGAAACTGAGCAATGACATAAACATAAAAGGCATGAACACATTTAGATGTTCTGGTCCACCCATTCCCTTCGGGCAAGGTTTTTTTAAAATATCCAGCTGGCCTTTGATGAGACAAAATTTCCAAGCCCTGAATGAGTAAGTTTAGAAGCACATTATTAATATGGAGCCTTAAACATTGTCAAAAGAGGAACAAGTTTTTTTAAAAAAAAATAACAGGCTGATAATGAAAAATAGGATTTTTCAACGCGAATCAAAGCATACTACTTGTGCAATTGAAAATGTCACTTCTTTGGTCTCTGCAAGGACTCTGTCTCAAGTTACATTGGGGATAATCTCGATTAGAATGATCAATCAGTCCAAATTCAATTATGGTCTGAATGGAGAATAACATTGCTTGGAAATTGCACTTACATCAGCATTTGTTGTTGTGGTATGCCTGAATATGTCTCATTGGATTTCGTTTGGAAGACTTCACTGCCAGGTGCTGTTTGTCAGCTGCTGTTTCTATATTATTGGACTTGTTCATCATCTACATCCTGGTTCACATAAGGATGAGAGATCTATTGACTCCATCCAGGGTCTACACAGTTTACAGTGTAACCCAGTGTTCCTACTATACCATCAGCAACAGAACCACAGTAATTCTGGTACTGCATCAGTGAAGTGCCATCCTATGCACACTTTCAGCATCAAAGTATAAGAATAAAAACATAAGAAAAGCCATGCTGGATCAGACCAAGGCCCATCAAGTCCAGCAGTCTGTTCTCACAGTGGCCAACCAGGTGCCTCTAGGAAGCCCACAAACAAGCCCACAAAAACAACGACTGTGGCAGCATCCTGCCTTTGTTCCACAGCAGCTTATATAATAGGCATGCTCCAAAACAATGTCAGTAGAAACAAGAGACCATACCCACCACCAAATAACATTTCCTCAGAATCCATGCTGCTTTTGCATTACTTTTAGTCCCCAGCATTCTGAACATTTGCATTATGCTCATGGGAGGACAGGAACATGAGTAGGGTTGCCAAGCTGGCAACTGGCAGAAGAGGGAGGCAGGGACTTTTTTTATGAAGGGGGGGAGTGATCAGCCTCCTCGCTGCAATGATGTCACTTTTGGTATGACTGGGAAGTAATGTTTGGTATTATCTGGCCTGATGACATCACTTCCACGTCATACAGGAAGCAACATCATTACGCTGGGGACACCAATCATGCCCCCTTTCATCTGGGCATTTCCTCCTACCCAACTAAACAGCAGTGGGCAAAAGAAGGGGGGCAGGAGATCCCCTGCCTGCAGCTGGAAACTGGAAACTCTAGAGTGAGATATTTGCTGTCTTCCAGCATAGAGTTTCTTTCCTTGATTCCAAACTCTCTCAGACAAAGGGGACTATCTAGCCATCTGTGTTCTATGTTTCTCCTTGGAAAGTTTTCTACATCTTCCTATAGGAAGCCTGCACTTATTTATAGGCTATGGAACCTCCAGGGGAAGTTTTTAAAGAAATTATTTACATCACACAATGGAGATTAACATTTGCAGAAATCAACTGTCACAACAGGAACTCACTCCAGATATTACATCACCACTTGGAGTGGTGAAAACTGTATCATCTAGACAGCCTGATGAGACCCCATATCACCTACCAGGAAATCACTGATTGACCTGGGTGATGCCCAAATGACTTCATGGTTACACCCTATCTGACATCCTCCACACACAGGAAATAAGGGAAAGACTACATTACCTCCTTAATCAAACCACATGATGTTCTAGTGGGCAAAGCAGGGCTCTGTCATTGCCAGTTCCAGACTTTCCTTCAGACAAGGGTTAGAATCTCCTGGTTGTTCACCCAACAGCAGTTAACTTAACAGCTGCCCTTCTGCCGGGCAAACAACTAGGGCCAACTGACAGTTCCATTAGAACATGCTGCCAAACTCATAGTCCTGTGGTTAGGGGGGGAATGTGAAACCCAGTACAAGGACCTGAGGCTTCCCTGCTAATGGGGAAGAATGCTTTTGCACAGATCATTGCCAGGGTATATTCCACACAATGCCACCTATGTTCCATCTGCGTTTGAGGAACAATCATTTTAGGCCATGGGTGCATGCATATGTACATGGAGACTACAATAGCAAGCTCATAGCAGGCAGCCCTTGGAAACAGCTGTCCCTCGATGGGATCTGAGATGGTGAAATGAGCAAAGCAATGCTATAGAACACAAACTTCAACTCAAAAGAGTTGTGATGGAGCTTTGTGTGGGCCCAGCCCATGATGTGCCCCTTTCCTTCCATGACCCTATATAACCCAAGCCAAACAGAAAAAGACTGAGAAAGTTGGACATTGAGCCAGGGCACCATGGAAAAGCAATGGTTTAGCAAATGTGAGGAAGTTCCATACCTAGGGTTGCCAGGTCCCTCTTCGCCACCAGCAGGAGGTTTTTGGGGTGCAGCCTGAGAAGGGAGGGGTTTGGAGAGGGGAGGGACTTCAATGCCAGAGAGTCCAATTGCCAAAGCAGCCATTTTCTCCAGGTGAACTGATCTCTATCAGCTGGAGATCAGTTGTAATAGCAGGAGATCTCCAGCTACCTGGAGGTTGGCAACCCTATTTCTATACTTGCCTTGTTCTTGCATCCCCAGTGGCAGCCGAGGAGTTGAAATTCCTTTGGGGTGTTTATATCTGAAGGCTGGAGGTAGAATACCTGGAAGAGTTCTAAAACAACTTTCTTGCTTTGCTGTAAGGTACTGTATATACCCGTGTATAAGCCGACCCGCATATAAGCCAAGGTGCCTAATTTCTCCCCAAAAATGGGGAAAAATTAGGCACCCGCGTATAAGCCGAGGGTCGGCTTATAACCCCTCCCGCCACAGGCTTACCTGACAGGGCTCCCGGCAGCAAGCGGCACGGGCCTGGCGGCGGCACAGCACAGCGGGGGCCGGGGCAGCCTCCCTGCAGCTGCAGGAGGCCACCCCAGGCGGCAAGAAGTGGCTACGTGGCCCGGCGGGGGCTGGGGCAGCCTTCCTGCAGCTGCAGGAGGCCACCCCAGGCCGCTCCTGGCAGCACGAAGCGGCGCGGGCCCGGCGGTGGCGGCGGTAAGTTCCCCCCTCCCTCCTCCCTCCCTCCTCCCTCCCCCCTCTACCGTATTGACCCGTGTATAAGCCAAGTTCGGCTTTTTCAGCCCCTTTTTTGGGCTGAAAAACACGGCTTATACTCGAGTATATACGGTACTTCACCTAGTGTAAGGTACTTCACCTAGGCAGAAACAACATAAGGCACAGGTACAGGATGGGAGATAGTTGGCTTCACAACAGTACATGTGAAAAAGATCTGGGAGCCTTAGTGGACCACAAACTAAACATGAGTCAACAGCGTGATATGGTGGCTAAGAAGGCCAATGCAATTCTGGGCTGCATCAATAGGAGTATTGTGTCTAGATCAAGGGAAGTAATACTACCACTGTATTCTGCATTGGTCAGACCTCACTTGGGCTCCACAATTTAACAAGGTTGTTGACAAGTTGGAGCGTGTCCAGAGGAGGGCGACCAGAATGGTCGAAGGTCTGGAATCCATGCCTTATGAGGAGAGACTTAAGGAGCTGGGTTTGTTTAGTCTGGAGAAAAGAAGGTTAAGGGGTGACATGATAGCCTGTTTAAATACTTGAAGGGATGCCATGTTGACGAGGGAACTAGCTTGTTCTCAGTTGCTCCAGAGACTAGGACATGGAGTAATGTATTTAAACGAAGAGAAAAGCGATTCCACCTAAACATTAGGAAGAACTTTCTGACGGTGAGGGCTGTTTGCTGGTGGAATGCGCTGCCTCGGAGGGTGGTGGAGTCCCCATCTTTGGAGGTCTTTAAGCAGAGGCTGGAAGGCCATCTGTCAGGAGTGCTTTGATTGTGGGATCCTGCATGGCAGGGGGTTGGACTGGATGGCCCTTGTGGTCTCTTCCAATCTTGTGATCTTGTGATCTTGTGATCTTGTTAGCCCAACCTGTTTGTTGTATGGGCAAAGTGCTCACTATCCCCAGTCTTTTTGGTGCCTGCTTGTCTATTTTTCTGCGGTGACATACTTTGGAAGCCATTACTGCTTCAAAATATATCATTGTCCAGAATAAAAACCCCACAGTTTAAAGGACCAGTAAACCTCAAGTGGACTGATATGTTTTCCTTTGGACCTTATCAGAACCTATGAATGCAGTCCTAATAATAAAAAAGCCAGTGATGCCAACTGCTAAGTAATTGCCAGTTGAAAAACCACCCATGTGGAGGCATATTTATTAATAAAGGACATTGAGGCCCTTTTATTTTCTCCAAGGAAAACCTATCTAGCTTTAAAGGTCAAGTGTTAAATGATGGATGGTGTTGATTTATTGATAATAGTCACTTCATTTCTGCCCTGGGAAGTCTGAGGATAAGTTTGGTCTCCAGTCTGCGATAAAATACTTTGGAAGAGTACCATTTATTACAGGGGCCCTAGTGATTAATTGATCATTTGAAATACTGATTATTTAATCATCCAAAATATTAATCAGCAGCCAGTTAAACAATAGTACAATACCGGCGCCCAGGTGAATACTTAAAGGCGAAAAATGGCCTAGTTTTAAGGCCGATTTAGATTTCAGTACAAAACTTACTAATAAGATAACATGCATTCTTAATAGTTTCACTAATTTGGAAAGCATGCACTTTAGACAGGATTCCCGTCTTGGCCAAATGATAGCTTTGCTTATTTGAGCAAAGCCTTCTGAAGGTGCCACCCTGAAAATTGGTAAGTGACCATTCGCATGCATTCTCTGTGGTGGATCCCACTAGGGCTGTCGATTTGGTTCATCCCAAACCGAAAAACAGCTGAATTTCCCCTGATTCGGCGGTTTTTAGTTTGGATGGAACCGAACTCAAAAAAGGCGGGAAAACGGGGAGACAAATTCAGCAAGTTCGGGGTGTTCGGTGAATAAATTCAGCAAATTTGGGGTTCGGCGCAGCAGCATAACCGTCACTTAGTAAGCAGCATTCTCCTGCGGCCAATCGGTGGCCAAGCTGGGTCTTCTTCCCCACCCTTAATGTGCATCTCTGACAATGAGGGTTTGCAATTTGCAGAGCTTGCCGCCCACGCCCAAAGCTCCCATCCCCGACAAACAGCTGAGCTGCGGGGAGCAAGGGCGAGGCAGCTCTGCTAATTGCAAACCCCCATTGTCAGAGATGCACATTAAGGAGGGGGAACCCCTTTCAGGGCCCATATCTCAGCCCCCCCTGACCCAATCTTTACAAAACTTGGGGGTTCTTGCAAGAAGGGTCTTCTCAAGCTACACTGAAAGTTTGGGACCTCTACCCCCCAAAATGCCCCCCCCAGAGCCACGGAAAGGCGTGATTGGGTTTTTAATGGCTTTATTCAGCCACATTTCCCCCCGAACTCCGGATCTCATGCCTTGTCATCATTCAAACAAATCTTTGCAATTTATTTAATGTTTTCATCTTTTCTAGAACAAAAAATTAAGTCTAGTAGCACCTTAAAGACCAACAAATTAAAGGTATAACCTTTTGTTAGTCAAAGTTCACTTTGTCCGATACACATAGAATAAAGTTCTATCAGCCCTTATATCCAGATCTGACGGTAAGAAGTGTGTAGTAGACTTGAATGTTCATCTGCTTCCACAGACTGACATGGCTACCCACCTGGAACTACCTGTTTTTCTTCTTGTTAAGAAATACCATACAACAAAGTGTTGAATGTAGTAAAATTTGAAATTCCCCAACCCTCCCCCCACCATTCAGGATCCCACAATCAAAGCACTCCCGACAGATGGCCATCCAGCTTCTGCTTAAAGGCCTCCAAAGACGGGGACTCCACCACCCTCCGAGGCAGTGCATTCCACCATCGAACAGCCCTCACCGTCAGGAAGTTCTTCCTAATGTTTAGGTGCCAATTGCTTTTCTCTTAGTTTAAATCCATTACTTTGTGTCCTAGTCTCTGAAGCAACAGAGAACAAGCTAGTTCCCTCATCAACATGATATCCCTTCAAATATTTAAACATGGCTATCATGTCTCCCCTCAACCTTCTCTTCTCCAAACTAAATAAACCCAACTCCCTAAGTCTCTCCTCATAGGGCATGGATTCCAGACCATTCTGGTCACTTTCCAACTTGTCAACATCCTTCTTCAATTGTGGAGCCCAAAACTGGACACAGTATTTCAAGTGAGGTCTGACCAATGTAGAATACAGTGGTAGTATTACTTCCCTTGATCTAGACACAATACTCCTATTGATGCAGCCCAGAATTGCATTGGCCTTCTTAGCCGCCATATCACACTGTTGACTCATGTTTAGTTTGTGGTCCACTAAGACTCCCAGATCTTTTTCACATGTACTGTTGTGAAGCCAACTATCTCCCATCCTGTACCTGTGCCTTATGTTGTTTCTGCCTACGTGAAGTACCTTACACTTCTCCCTATTGAAATCCATTTTATTACTTATGGCCCAGCTCTCCAGTCTATCAAGGTCATTCTGAACTCTGACCCTATCCTCCGGGGTATTAACTACCCCTCCTAACTTAGTGTCATCTGCAAATTTGATTAGCATGCTCTCTATCCCATCATCCAAGTCATTTATAAAAATATTAAATCATACTGGTCCCAGGACAGATCCCTAAAGCACCCCACTGGTCACTCTTCCCCAGGATGACTTGCCATCTCTGTATTTTCAATGGACCAAGTGATTCCCTTAAGATTTCCTTCAGGGAGTCATGGGAACAAGTTCAGTGAAAATGCAGAGTTAGTGGAGGTTATGATCTTCCAATCTGCCATTGCTGTTTAATGGGTACAGCAAAGACCTGCAAATGGCCAGTACAGAAGGATTTGTTTCTCCATTCTTATTTCCATGGGGGCTTAAATATGAGGCAACAGTGTTTGCTGGTTGTAAAGTTTTGTGAAGCTTAAGACACTTGTGTATTTCTATCATTATAACAAGCCAAGCACTTTTGCCACTTCTCTGGATCTTTATTTCTAGACAGAAACATTTGTAGACCAGTGCAGTGTTTAGATTTTAAATAGCGCACCCTATGTATAAATTATTTCTATTGTGAATGGTAGAACATCTACCTCCTTTCCCACACTAATGCCATACAATGAGAGAGAAGTGGGGGGTTACTGGCTGAAACCCGAGGTTGTTGTCCTTTGTACTTTCAATGGTGCACTTTCCTAATGTATTTATAACAATTCCCAGATTAAGAACAAAATCCACAGACAATGTCCTTAAGCCACCATATAATTTGACATATTTGGCAAAGCGTATTCAGAGGAGACTCAGCAGTGTAAAAGCTAGATAATTCCATAGCTAGGGTAAGAGTCCATTGCTAGGGCAACATGGGGGCCTTGCATGGAAACTGCAGGGCTTACAAATTAAACAATAGAGCTGCACTGATACAGACGTGTGGGAGAAACATGCGGAACATTGGCCTGCACTATTTCTGGCTCAAGCGAGCAGTATTATATGAGTCACCTACCAGTAAAAGCCAGTAAAGCTCCATGAAGTCTACATTAGCCTGTATATTACTTGAGTAGAGTCTATAGTATATCACTGTTAGCCCCTCCTCCTTACATGTAGAAGGGCAGGGTTTGTTGCCACGTTGCTAAGCAGAAATTGAGCATGGACATATTCCAAGAAGGAATTCAGCATTCTGGATGAGTTCTGCTGAACCAGGATGATGGTGTGGAGTTTTCCATTGTCTTGATGGCAAAGTCAATGGGCCTGGGATCTCCAGTATATAAGGACACCACTACAGAAACTTAGGGGAATGCAACACAAGTTGTAATGAGGATAACTTTATTTACTGGGTGTTTTATATCATTTGCTTTCTCACACTGCGAGGTCTAGTATTTGTTAACAGTTGTCCACTGGATGTGTCCAGTACGTCAAGACTCTTCACTTGCTAAGTTATTATTTGGATGTCCTCTAGAAGCTCCTGTCAATCCATGCAATCCCAAAGAGTGGCAATGACTTTCCAAAGTTCGGAGACAGGCCCATCCCTCACCATCCCACCTTCAGACCCCGGGGCCCTGCCTGGCAAAAGAACAGTTGGCAGAGGCCATGGAAGTTCCAGCCCCATACTCGCCACAGTTGGTCACGGTATGGCAGGGACCCCAGAAGTATGGCCAAGCAAAGGGAAGGGCAGCAATGGGTACTATGGTACCACACTACCAGGAGGAATGGGTGGGCAGCAAGAAAAAGGGAGTAAAGGCATCAGCAATCTTGGGGAACTGGCAGGCTCATGGAAGGGAGACTCAGGCCAACTGGTTGGGAGGCCCAATCCAGTAAGAAGATCAAAGGGAGAGCCTTTGGAAAAGAAGGCCGCTCTTCCCTTTTCTGATAGTTGAAACCATTCGGAGGGCAGAAAGTTGGGGGAGGCTGGGAAAACGTCAGAGCCAAACCCAACCCATAAATGGCAGATTCTGCAACAGGATGGGGAGGAAACATTGAACCCTTCTCCAAGGCTGTGACAGTAGGAGTTTGGGAGAGAGAGATGAACCAGGTGGCACAACTCCCTCCTCTCCTCATTCTGAAGCATAGGGAACTTATGGCAGATGGGTGGTGGACCTAGCCAGAGGGACACATTACAAACAAGAATATAACTGGATAATATTCCCATTCCCATCTGTTGACACATTTAGTATGAAATGGACCCCCCTATCCTTTTAATATTTAAAGAAAAAAGAGGAATTTTGGAAATGTAGTTACTGTATAATGGAAAAATTGGATTAGGTGAAAGTTACATTTTGTTGCAAATATTACTAAAAGAAGTCTGTCCTATATTGAATCTGATGATCATATATCCAGACCCCAAAGGTATAATCTACTAAATGTTTATAAACATGGCACAGAGGTTTTTATCAAAACCTTTCTTTCCACAGTCATTTTCTTCACAGATTACCTCTTGGTGTCCAGCAGTTTCTTCTGAGGCATTGTGGATATCCTAATGGAGATGAGAGAGGGAGGCTTACCTGAGAAATCACCTTTTCAGAAGCAACTAAAGGCTATAACATTAAGTGCATCCTTAGAACAAAAGCTGTTTAGGTAAATAGCTATATTTGTCATCCAAAGTGACCCGAACTCATAAGGTTCAAAAGTTCAATCTGGATTGAAACTTTAACTTCTGTACTGTAGCCTACAAATTAGACCAAAATGTTATAAGAAAAGGCATTCCAATTACATGCCCAGCCTTTCAGAATACGGTTTCCCTGGAAATAGCTCAAGAACATCCCTTTTTGTGGTATTTTCATTTCCTGACCCAGCCACATCCAGAAAGAAGAGAGTTGTTGCTTCAGCCAATTTTAATGTATTTTTTAAACTAAAAGACAAACCCCACCGGGAGTTAAATCCCTCAAGTTTGGCATTCTCTAAGTGAGGTTGAGTCAAAATTAGAATTCTCTGTTGTCCGAGCAAGGTGAATCTGGGCAACGCTGGAATACCAAGTCAACATCTCATAAATAAAAGATTGTTGAAGTTTCTAAAATCAGGAATATCCATTATGTTCTATAGACATCTGATGTTATTTGAGGAGGTACACCCTTTATATGGGACATCTGGTAACCTCCTTTCCAAATGAAAGAGGTATTGCTTTGCAATAAGCATAATTTAGTACCATTTGTAGTAATAGAACATTTTGCATATGCAGATGCATATTTTGCAGACTAGGAAACCGTGTTCACTTCTGCAATCTGCCCACTAATTAAAGAGATACTTCACAGTGACCCAGCCGTGGAATAGCTACAATCTCATTTTCATGCATTGTGAGATGTCACATCTCCTGTTACGTTTGCGTCAATGCTAATCAACAGCTGTGCCTATGAGAACTTGAAGCCATGGGCATAGTTGTTACTACATATGCATGAATGAGCACCCCTACACCTCTTTGTACCAGAAATATGCATAGGTAAGAATTGACTGGGAAGATGACTGGGGAAGGCACTGGCAAACCACCCTGCAAACAAAGTCTGCCTTGGAAATGTCAGTATGTGACGTCACCCCATGGGTCAGGAATGACCCGGTGCTTGCACAGGGGACCTTTACCTTATAAGACTTGGGTAGGGAATCAGTAAAGACTTAACTTGGTTTATTCAAATTTCTGTTGTGATCTCAAACTTTTCTTTTCTTTCTTTCTTTTTTATTTGGCAAATGAATAAAGACCAAAAAGAAATCAGTAGTTTTCATAGCAAATGCATCCATGGCTGTTGGGGCTTGCAATGCTGTTGCCCCAAATTCTTCTCAACTCATATGTCACACCGGGCTTGATTTGCCAGGGCAGCTATCTGGCCAGCTTGTAGGGCTTTCCCCCCCTTCCCCTGTGCAGGCATTTGTCATGTGTTGTTGAAGAGGGGACATCAGACAATCTGATCACTTTGGGGCCAAGCAGGAATGTTTGGGTCATCAGGATCAGGGGAGGTTGCTCATTATAGGTTGGGTGAATTGGCAAGCACCCTGAGGCATAGGGTTGCCAGCTCAAGATTGGGAAACACCTGGAGACTTTAAAGGTGGAGCCTGAGAGGGTGAGGTTTGGAGAGGGGAGGGACTTCAATGCCATAGAGTCTAATTGCCAAAGCGGCCATTTTCTCTAGGGGAACTGATCTCTGTCACCTGGAGATCAGTTCTAATATTGGGGATCTCCAGCCACCACCTGGAGGTTGGAAACCCTATGGAGGTATCATGTTATGATGAAAAGCTATTCCTGCAGCAACCCATGATTTGTTGTTTGTTGGGATGGATTGGGAGGGCACATGCTGGGGCTCAGGAGTATCAACCAAACCCTTAGCTATCTGTGTGGCACATTAGGGAAGGGAGGTGAGGCTTGGCACTTCTTGTCACATCTCATGTGCTGGTAAGGATATATAAAGCCACCCAAAATCGTCTAAGTCTGAAGCCAGGCTGGAGTTACTCAGATGTTGGTAGTCATGGCCTGTAGATAGGGTTGCCAGGTCCCTCTTCACGACCGGTGGGAGGTTTTTGGGGTGGAGCCTAAGGAGGGCAGGGTTTGGGGCGGGGAGGGGCTTCAATGCCATAGCGTCCAATTGCCAAAGCGGCCATTTTCTCCTGGTGAACTGATTTCTATTGGCTGGGGATTTGTTGTAATAGCAGGAGATTGGCAGCTTGTGCCTGGAGGTTGGCAACCCTACCTGCAGAACACATTCCACCCTTGGAGAGGAGAAAAGGGCTCTGGAAAAGACCAATTCTGCCACTGCTACACAATTCTTTGGCCAAAAGTGGCCAAAAGTAGGTCACATGGCCTCCCCCATGGCTGTCAGATTTTGGCAATGATTCTGACTCCTGATTCCAGTCCTGTACAAGTGTTACACAAGGAAGATCAGGTATGAATGAAAGCAGGCAACAGCTGCATGTGGAAAGGAAACAGAATCATGGAAGGGGCCATACAAGCCATCTTGTCCAACCCCCTGCTCAATGCAGGATCAGCCTAGAGCATCCCTGACAAGTGCTTGTCCAGCCTCTGCTTAAAGCCTGCCAGGGAGCAGAAGCTCACCACCTCCCTAGGTAGCTGATTCCACTGTAGAACAACTCTTACTGTAAAACATTTTTTCCTAATATCCAGCCGGTACCTTTCCACCCGCAATTTAAACTTATTGTGAGTCCCATCCTCTGCTGCCAACAGGAACCGCTCCCTGCCCTCCTCTAAGCGACAGACCTTCAAATACTTAAAGAGAGCAATCATGTCCCCCCTCAACCTCCTCTTCTCCAGACTGAACATTCCCAACTCCCTCAGCCTTTCCTCATAGGCCCCAATCATACTTCTTCCTTTCCGCACTCATCTATTGAGCCTAAAAATTGTGCTTCATTTTGACTGGATTATAACCTAATTTGAAAAGAAATTAATGGAGAAAATGAAATTGGTTAGCTGCCTTTGAATGATAGCACAGTGTTGACATGGATGCTTTCTATGAGATCTTGAAAAAAGAACATACGATAACATAACATTTAATAGGCACAAGCAAACCATTCCTGAGTAGAAGAAAAGGGCATCCTATTGCTTTCTTTTCCATTCTGTATTACAGTGTTTTCATAAAATAAACAGTATGCCCTTATCTTGTTGCCATGCTCGTTATCCTCAAATTAGTGTGAATTATTCGTACCTTCAGTGTTGGAAATGTCATTGAGTGGAATATGCATGGAGATGATATTGGCTCCAGTGAGGGTTATAAAAGGGTTTAATGAAATCTGAACTAAAGCAAGACTTTTCTCATCATAAAACCCTTTCAAATTTAGCAGAGCAAATAAGTAAGTGCTATAATGGTCTGGAATTATAAACTGCAAGTTTTACTGGTGTGCAGATGGTCTTCTGCACTGGTGTATTTTTTTTTTTTACAGGCTATAACTTGCCCCTGTGGACATCACCAAATAGGTCTCCATCTAGAGGCTCATATGTCCCCTATGAAGCATTAACTCTTCGGGAATCCATGTCATTTTCCAGTCTCTCTTGATTTCCTTAGACAAATGACAGCCAGATGCCACCAACATAAAACACATGTAAAATGATCTATGAAATGTGGGGAGGGGGGGATCAAGAACTGATTTATTCCTTCACTGATGTGTGCTCCAAATCCAAGTAAAGCGTTGGGAGGGGTATATCAAATAAATATCCAATGGCAAAATTCATTCCTAGTAATTGGTATAACAGCAAACGAATGGGAGAAATGAAATAGAATCTTGAGCAATTCTGTAGACTCTGCATTGAGTAAAACCTACAGGATGTATACATCGGCCATGTATTAAAGCATCATAATATTCCATTAGTCAGTTCTGAACAGCTAAGAGGGCTTTTGGCTTGTGCTTCTAAAGAATGACCTCTCAAACAACATGGAAAACTGCTTTTGAAACTGGTGTGTAAGTGTGAGAAAGAGGAACTGCTATTCAAAGGAGGAGGGAGTAAACAAAATCACTTTCTTTCAGCCCAATTGACGTCATGAGGTTTTTATGTGGACATATGACAGAGGGGAGAATATGTATGACACCCTGTGGACTTCAGTGGAAGAGTGGGATAAAAAATACAATTGACAGAAATTGCAGGGTGTGTTTTTTTTTTTTAATTAAGACAAAGTTCGAATGTTAATTCCAGAATTGAAACATGCGTGGTTCATTGCAGCTTACTTCAGTTTACTTGCTTCTTTCTTCTCCTCTTCATTACTGATGCACATGTACACATTGATGCACAAGTATACTGCAACAATGCAATAGAGATGTGCATGGAATTTATCTGTATGTCAAAGGGGGGATAGAGTAAAATAAGATAGAAAACAAGAAGAAATGAACAACAGTACAGAATCACTATGAGTGGATATAATAAACCCCAAAGGGTACATAGTACTAGAAATATACTATCATCCAGCTGTCTGGAACCACAAGATTGATCCTGAGATGGGGGGAAAACAGATGTTCCCGGGAGCAGATCTGGCTTTAGTCAGCTCCCAAAGCCATTTTGGACCAGGAACGCTTGCTTTAGCCAGTGCCGAGTTACACCTGCAAAAAGGCAGGCATAGCCCCGTGAAACCCTGTGGAGGAATTTCATGAGGTTTTGTAAAAATCACCTTTTTGCCTTCCTTTTTCGGGCGGGGAAGCCACTCAGGAGGCAGATCCCCAGGCACTTCTTAACCACCCCTTCTTCTTAGGATTGTGCAATTACACTGCAGTCATAAGCAGTTACTCCAGTGTAAGGCACTGCATTGTTAGTCATAGAACTGACTACAAAGCAAGTGAAGTGGCTCATGAGTGATGCAGGGACCTTCTGAGAGATGTAAATGTTGAACTGATTGGGAACAGTGGCTACAGTGCACTTTAGTTCAACATTTATGTAAAATAGAAAGTTATCCCAGAGGTTTATCATGGCCATATTTGATTTCTGAAGAGGAAACTCTTAAAATATTGAGAAGGACAGGTCAAATGGATGTTGAAAAGGACAACAGAAGATAGAGAAAAAGTACTGCAGAACTACAAGGATGGCAGAATGGTTAGTCAGCAAAGTCAAGTAAATTATAAAAGGCAAGATAGCTTCATTTAAACAGTGGAAACTGCCCAAATAGGAATACAAGGAGGATCATGGGCCATGGGAAAACAAATAAAAGCTGATGGGAAGGCAAGCAACATTAGAATTTGAGCAGCGCAGTACTATAAACACTTCATCCCAGACTGCTATTTTTAGGAAGAGTTTTAGAAAAGCTGAGTTAAACAGAGGTGATGAGATTAAGCCATTTGACAGGTTAAAATCTAACAAGTTACCAAGTGAGGATACACCTAAGGGTTCACCTAAGAGTTCTCCAGGAACACAAATGTGAAATAGTTGAGCTCCTAAAAAAAAAAAAAAATACGCAACTTGCCGCTAAAAACAATCTTCCTATCAGAATATTGGAAACTAGCAAGTGTAAAAAGGCATATAATTAGGCCAACTGTTCTATTGTCTTTTCCAGGTAAAGTTGTGGAAATTGCTATTAATCCCTATGAAGAAACAAGCTCTACAGAGTAGGGACCCCCAACCCCGTTGAACCTGTGACCACTTTTGGAATTTTGATGAGATAGAGGGTTCCACCACAAAATGGCCACTATGAGGGCTAGGACCAATCGCAAGATGTTGGCAGGTTCCAAGTCAAGCAGTTCTGGAGTTTTCCTTCTGCATTGCCACCACATTTGCATTTGTGCAGCAGGTGAAATCCATTCTCCCACGGGTCATGGACGGCCAGGCGAAGAAATGAAATGGGAAAGACTGCATCTCTCATAAGGCGGTACATGCACAAAATAATGTCGACAATGCAGAATTTAATGAACTTTAATGAACACGGGACAATGAGTTATTTGTGTGTGTGTGTGTGTGTTTTTGATACAGTTTTATTTATAAGTAACTGACTGACAGGCTTGCTCACTCTTCATTGATAAACAGTTGGCTGCAGAGCTGCAGGTCACAATAAAGTCCTAACTTCACAAGGGCTGAATTGGAAGTAACTGACTATGAAAGTAGGGTTTCCAGGTCCTTCCTCTCCTCTGGCGGGAGGTTCTTGGGGCAGAGGTGAGGGAGAGATCATATGCGCTCACAGCTGCGCCAACGCAACCGCGTCACTTCCGCTTTATACCCGGAAGTGCCGCATTGCAAGGGGCCTTTACCACTCAAACTGGGAGTTTGAGTAGTAAAAGGCCCATTGTGATGCGCCACTTCTGGGTGTAAACACATTGCAAGGGGCCTTTTACCATTCAAACTCCCATTTTGAGTGGTAAAAGGCCCCTTGTGATGCATTTACACCCAGAAGTGCCACATTGCAAGGGGCCTTTTACCACTCAAAATGGGAGTTTGAATGGTAAAAGGCCCCGTTGTAATGCAGGGCTTCTGGGTGTAAACCCGAAGTGATGTGGCGCAGCGGGCAGGCGCGCCTGCATGCGTTGCTCGCTGACCTCAGCTGGTCAGCGGGCAGCCAGGTGGATTAGCAGGGGTTCGCCCGCCACCACCTGGCACTTGGTAACCCTATTCAAAAGAGATCTTGGAAGTTATTACAACCCATAGCTCAATGCAGATGACAATTCTAAATGCTTCTTGCCCAGCTAGAACTTCAACCCGTGTCTCCCATTTGCACCAAAGCATTAAAGAAATTGGGAAAACATCAGCATTTTTATCACAAATATTTCCTTAATGCCTAAAACATTAATATTTACTGATTTGCTTTTTTAAACTTAAACCACCAACAGCGCTTTCCCCTACCAGCTAAACTTGGCTCTGGGTCTTGGTAGTAATTTATGAAAGCTTCTGAAATAAAATGCATTCATATTTTTTCTAACTCTGCTTCTTTGAACTCAATTGCAGCCTTTGTCTTGTTAACCTCTGTATAAATGCTGTGGTCATCAAAAGTGTGCATGGAACTGGAAAAGGCGGGGGGGGGGGAGAAGGACAGCGACACAACAGAATGACTGTACCAAACTTCCTAAGGACCTTGAGCAATGAGAGCAACTGTGGCCGCAGGGGGAACTTCAGTATTAATTAACATACACGTCTACCAGAGAAATAAATTGCACAGAAGCAAAAACGGCATCTCGGAAAGTGAATGCAACCACAGAAGAGTGCCCAACACAATCGAGGGATTTCGTTTTCTGTTCATCACCGTAAATCAAATATTTGCCAAGCAACACCGCTTTGTGTAAAGTTCACACCATGGTGTTTCTGCTGAGTTCTGGCTGGTAGAGTTTTTGAAGCAAGACATTTGTGGGGGCTCAACTGGAGAGTTGCTGCTACAGAGCCTGAAACAGATGGGACATGGGAGATCCAGCACATTTCCCAACAGTTAAACAATTACGTAGGCCTCCACTTTTCATTGGGTCAGCAGTGAGGGTCTCATTTAAATGTTTCCTTCCATGCCATTTTTGGATTTAATTTAATTGAGGAAGCAGTGCTGAGGAGGGAGCAGGGTTGCCAGGTCCCTCTTCGTCAGGAGGTTTTTGGGGCAGAGACTGAGGAGGGCGGGGTTTGGAATGGGAGGGACTTCAGTGCCATAGAGTCCAATTGCGAAAGCGGCCATTTTCTCCAGGTGAACTGGTCTCTATCAGCTGGAGATCAGTTGTAATAGCATGAGATCTCCAGCTTGTACCTGGAGGCTGGCAACCCTAGGAGGGAGTTAAATCTTTCCTCCCTCACTACAGCCAGATTTCTGACCTGGTTTAAATATGAGACTTTGGACGGGCTTTGTGTCTTGTCTATGCTGTCCTGCAAGCCAAGCAAAGTAGCGAGAGGTGCTTAGCTAGCATGCCAGCGTAATATCTGCAAGGTACTTGACTCTCCAGCATGGAAAGAAAGCGTGTAGCGGCTTTGCATGGGAAGAAAGCATCTCATTTAAATCAAGGCTTACATGTACTTGTATATTTTTTCTTCTACCAGCACCTCCTGGGGCAGAGGCTAGATCGGGGGGGGGGGGATGTGCAGGGGGAACCCACTGCTCATTTTGCGCTGATCTTCCACATGAACACATGAAGCTACCTTATACTGAATCAGACCCTTGGTCCATCAAAGTCAGTATTGTCTACTCAGACCGGCAGCGGCTCTCCAGGGTCTCCAGGGTCCCTATTGCATTAACATTTTGTTCTGCAATGATCATCCATGAGCTATTTCAGACCTTTAAAAAACAAAACACCTTTGCCAGGCAGTTAAGCACCTCTCACTCCTCCTACCACTAGTTTGTCTTTCTTTGAATTGACATGGTTATTTATATTTAATGTTCAGTCCAGGAACACGTTATTTTCCAATATTACAGCTGAATGTTTGGTGGACCAGACAGCACAGGCTATCTAGCTTGCTGATATTTACCCCAATCCAGCAATGTCAGTTAGTATATGGGAACAAATCTGACTGTGCAGCTTTCTCCTGCACGCTGTGATCATATCCCCAAAAGCTACTGTACTTGTCTGGTTGAAATTGAGCAATTTTTTTCCTGATTCGTTTTTTTAAGTGCAGTCATTTGTGGGGCGGGCGCGGGGGATCATTCAGAATAAACCAGACACAGAGGTAAGAAATGCCTATGGGAACACAAAACTTCTGGATTTTTTAAAGTGTACTTGTGATGAAAAGCTTCACATGTTTCATCTGCTTTGAGGAAAAGGGAATATCTGTCCAGTATTCCAGCGGATGGTTTTTCACTACAGTTCTTCCTGTTCTCCCTGAATGAATATAAAATTAATACAATTAACACACCGCCGGCCCTAGTTATGACTCAATGACATGTGAGTCAGAGCCCCACAGGCATGATTTGTACAATCCAGCTTCCCTCAGGGTGCTTTTGGGTATTTTTGTTGAGAAACAACTTGCAGCTTATGTGAGACATGACATCCACGCAAAGCCTTTCTCAGTATCAAGTATCAATTATGAAGAGCTTTCCTCTAACTGGGCATCAGCATTTCAGCTTCCCAGCACTTTCATTTCTTACCTAAAAGTTGCCTGGGGATTAAAAAAAAAAAGAATCTTCTGCTTTATAACATTAACCCTATCAGTTCCCTGTGGCAGCTTGATGCTTCTAGAGTGAAAGAGGTCCCTCTTGTGCCCTGTTGGAAGAACCATTCCTCTGAGGCCAAAGCCAGATAGGTTTGTTTTACTCTTGATTTGGAAGGGCTGACATGCCTCAATTATAATCTAGCCCAAGAGGCTAGACTTACAAGACAGCTAGTTCTTCAAGATGTACTCATGCTACAGACCTCTCCCTCCCGCACACAAATTTATGCACTCCATTGCCACTTTGGAATCCCATGATCTATCCAAATAAGGGATAACACTTGTCCGGATAATCTGGTGTGGCTTCAATGTAGTATTAGACTTTCAAGAAGAGAGAGTCCCCAGATGTCAAAGTGTGTTGATTTTTCTGCAAACCTGGGGGTTCCCCCAAAGGTTTTATAAGGGCAGGAAGCTGAGTGCTTTTAGAAAGTGGGAGGGGCTAGGTGGGGCTTCTGATTGGCTAGCGCAGATTAAAAGGCAAACAGAGCTTCTGTTTCAAATGTCAAAGAGTTCCTATTAGAGTTATATATAACCTTGCTCCATAAAATTTTGTGGTTGGCTCCACCTCCTGTGGCAACCATTTTTTAACTGTGCCCATCGCCCTGTGTCAGAATTCCAAAGGTGTCTGCAGGCTCAAAAAAGGTTGAGGACCCCTGATCTAGAGAATTAGATACATACTGATGTTTCTGAGCAGCGGACACTAATCTGGTGAACAGGATTAGTTTCCCCTCTCCTACACATGAAGTCAGCTGGGTGACCTTGGGCTATTCACAGTTCTATTAAGAGCTTTCTCAGCCCCACCTTTCTCATAGGGTGTCTGTTGTGGGGAGGGAAAGGGAAGGTGATTGTAAGCAGGTTTAATTCTTCCTTAAGTGGTAGAGAAAGTCGGCATATAAAGACCAACTATTCTTTCTTCTTCTTTGTCTTCTTTCTGAATATGCTGACAGTTTCCCTACGTAAGCTGTAATGATGTAAATAAATGGTTAGCCTGCAGTAAAGATGGGATCCAAGAAAGGGTTTCCCATGAATAGTTAACAAAGTCTACTTTCAGCAACAATTAGACCAAGCTTTTTAACTTTGCCAATAAATTAGTTTGCCAAACTGTCAATGTAAGGAAGCTAATTCTGGATTTCAGTTTTGCATAATCGTTCCTTTTCTTTTCCCTGTGGCCCAATTTTATTCTCATTATTGCATGTAGCACAAAGTTACTAAAAAAGGTCAACAGTGGTTCTTTCACTGTTTTTGAAATATCTATTTAACAAAATGAAATATCTATTAACAAAAATGGGAAAAGGTAAAGGTTAAAATGGATGCTGTGAATTGCACCATAAATGTGTTTGACAGTCAGACTTACTGTATTCAAAGGTAGTAGAAAAGGGCAAGAGTCCAGTAGCACCTTAAAGACTAACAAAAATATTTTCTGGTAGGGTATGAGCTTTCATGAGCCACAGCTGTTTTACTCTTTACAGAAAGCTCATACCCTACCAGAAAATATTTTTGTTAGTCTTTAAGGTGCTACTGGACTCTTGCCCTTTTCTACTACTGCAGACAGACTAACACGGCTACTCACTGTGAATTGTATTCAAAGGTATTGATCAGACATGAGCTGATAACCCAGCCTGTTCAGTTCATGCTAAAAAGCCCCAGACATCTGCTGAACCGGTGCAGGCCCAAAAATGCTGCCTAGTTAATCTGATCTGCAACCATTAGCGTTACTAGAGACTACTTATACACAGCGAGGGTTTTTATTAAAACCCAATATTTGTTTATGATTGATTTACACAATTTGTGACTGGTTTAAACAGTATGAGGAGATGGACACAAGGATTAAAGGTTCCTGGGGGAAATTATGCTTACTTGATCTGGGGAGTGAGGTGCAGAGAGGCAGATCCAAGAAGGGAAAGAGAAGAGGAACTGCACATGCAAGTGTAGGGCTCACATTTTGGATCCAAGGGAAAATGCTAGGAGTTTGCTAGGGCAAATGGAGATATATTTATACCCAGGAGAGGAGTTGGAGCCTTGGTAGTACATCTGGCAATGTCCAGAAATGGCTTGTCATTGCCAGTGGAGAAAAGGTTTGATTGCTCTAGATTGGATTAGATTGGAAGGAGAATAGAACAGGAGATGAAGTAGATCAGAAACAATACCTAAGGTACTCTTGGCTAAGTACCCCAGAGCATTAGCTATAGAATTGGAGATGAAGGCGAGGTATGGGAAACGTTCTGCCAGGGTGAGTCAGAAGGCTTGGCTAGCAACTGGATGAGACTATTTGTGTCCATCCTGATTCTCTGAATGGAGTTCTGTTCCCAAGGAGATTTAGAAAGGTTTGTCTTCTCTGCTGCAGGAGAGCTAAAGAAATGAGACAGTCTGTCTCTGTCCTTTTATTTCCAAGGAATACAAGATATTCTCCCAAGGGGAAACATGGCAAACAAGCCTGAACTTTGCCCAGTCGGCTTCTGTAGAAGGCACAAATAAGATGGATGCCAGGAGACCCCTGTCTCTGTCTCTGGCCATACAGCAGTGTTCCATCCCTGCAAACTAACTCCAGTCCTGAACACCTTGCCTGGTGTACCAGGGTAGCCTAGGGCTGGCAGCATACCACAACATCCTAATAATGAAGAAAAGAGGACCCGGGAAAGATTCAATTATTGCCTTGACTGGTATCTTTGTGAACTGTTCTTAACAAATACAGCTATTTTGCGCGTAAAGTGCCGTTGAGTCACAGCCAACTTATGGCAACCCCAGTAAGGGGCTTTCAAGGTAAGTGAGAAATAAATTGGTTTGTTTTCCTTGGTGGTCTCTCTTCCAAGTTCTGACCCTGCTTAGCTTCTGAGATCTGACAAGATTGGGCTATTCCATGCTACCTTCCACCCCAATATAGCTCTTAGTTTGGTAATATGGAGGCAATACACATTTTAATATGCATCCAACATGAGTTTATTTATTCTCATCCCTCTTCAGTCACTCCTGTCAGTGGTTGTTGTAACTCAGTGATGTAGCACCTACTCTGCATTCAGCAGGTCTAGGGTTGCCAGGTCCCACTTTGCCACCAGCGGGAGGTTTTTGGGGTGCAGCCTGAGGAGGATGGGGTTTGTGGAGGGGAGGGACTTCAGTGTCATAGAGTCCAATTGCCAAAGCGGCCATTTTCTCCAGGTTAACTGATCTCTATTGGATGGAGATCAGTTGTAATAGCAGGAGATCTTCAGCTAGTACCTGGAGGTTGGCAACCCTAAGCAGGTCCCAGATCCTATCCATGGCATCTCCTGTCAAAAGTATTAGGAAAGAAACCCTTCTTGAGTCTACAGAAAGCCAGTGTTAGTCAGTCAGAATAAAAATTTTATTCAAGATTGCAGTTGAAAATAAAAATAGGGATTCAGTTCTGGCGGGGGGTGTGTGTTCAGGAATTTAAACAGCTTACACTTTCATAGCATGTCTATGTAATTAATTAACTGAAATATTTGTATTACGTATCTTCCCCCCTAATGAGGGCTTGAAGTTGCTTTCAAAATTAAGTCTGACAACAAACAAGCAAAACCCAAGGTAAAACTGTATCAGAATAAAAACATCACAGATATAATAGGCCTGTCATTTCACTGAATATATGCATTGTATTTATCAGAAGTCTACCTAAAGAGCGCTGACTTACAAGACCTTCTAAAGGCCCACAGAGAAAGCAGTCTTCTGACCACTTCTGGAAGGTTATTCCAAAGAACACAGCTGGTAAGAAAAAGCTGTAGAAGAACAGCAACCTACAGGATGGTACAATTAACAGGTACTACTGGGAGACATGAATGTGTGACAATTTTATATTTTTGTATGTAAAGGAGAATATGACCATGACACTAAAGTGCTGAAAATTATAACATAGCCATAGAAACTTTAGGGCAGGAATGCTGAAGAAATAAACTACTACGTTTTTCTGCTTCTGTTCGTGTTTCAAGTACTCAATTTTCTACAATCATTCCTGGAAATACAATATATACATCACATGTTAAAACACTTATTTATTTAAAACATTTGAAAATTGTTTCAAAAACCTCCAGCCGACATTGTCTTTGGAAAGTACTTTAAATGCCAAATTCACATGATACGAGCCTTTCTTAAAACCTTGTAGAGAGCTGTCTTAACAAATGCATTGACTTTGCCCAAATCCTTTCATTCCCAAGTTTTTCTGACTATCAGTCATGCAAATGTAGAAAATATTTAATGCACTTTAGGCATTATGGAATTGGTCTATTTTGTATTTTAAGGCTGTTACTTTTTGTTTCCTTGATAGGCATGGCATCTCCGTTCCCATTAAGGAAGGGGCATGCAATTATCAAGATTAGAATTTGATCAAAAGCACTTTCATCGCGCCAGAAACACTTCAGAATAGTTCACAATCATTTCTTTTTTGGTCAGTGATGATGGCTTTAGTTATTAAACCGTGCACACAGAGCATTTTGACGGGACTCTGCAGTGTTTGTTGTATTTCAGGGTTTGACAAAAGGACTTCATCTTCTCAATTAGCATCCTACTCACCACTGGTCACCTCTGCTTTCCCCAGATGTTTCCTAATCATATTATATAGTGCAAGCTCAAAGTTGAAAATACTTTGCAAATAAAAGATGCTCACCTGTTTGAAATGCACAGTTGAAAATGCAGCAGTTTTACTCAGCAAGTAGCCACACCCATTACATTGGTGGTAGAAAGTGCCATCAAGTCACAGCCGACTTATGGCAACCCAGTAGGGTTTTCAAGGCAAGAGATTAACAGAGGCTGTTTACCATTGCTTTCCTCTGCATAGCGACACTGGTATTCCTTGGTGGTCTCCCATCCAAGTACTAGCCCGGACCAGCCCTGCTTAGCTTCTGAGATCTGACAAGATCAGGCTAGCCTGGGCCATCCAGGTAAGGGCATGGGTTGATTTAGGAGGGGGATTTTTAAATGTACAAACTGGGACTCAACTACAGAGATCCCAGGAAACACACAAGGAATACATCTTTATTCCCAGTTTATCAGCTAAACATGCCTTCATAGCGTCATTTATAACTAAGGTAAACTAAATTTACCCTAACAGTCTCACAATTTCTCTTTCTTTCTTTCTTTCTTTCTTTCTTTCTTTCTTTCTTTCTTTCTTTCTTTCTTTCTTTCTTTCTTTCTTTCTTTCTTTCTTTCTTTCTTTCTTTTATTTTTTTAGGGCAGCCAGTCTGGGGATGATATCTTTAAAAAAAGTCAAAGGAAGCAGATCCCTGCACAGGGAAACAAGTTGGGTATGGTCCATAAAACCATAGTTCTTTTTCTTCAGTAGAATATGAAAAGAAAAGTGATTGTTGTAGGTCTTGAGCTCAGATTACCATATGGATATATGTGTTTAAGAGGGGGAAGAAAGTGAAAGCAAAATAACCATATAATTGAAAAACCAATTAATCATCCCAAATAAATAAAATTAATCAGATCCCAGCAGCTGAGACAAAAGCAAGACTTTAAACCTGAGCTAGTAATGATTAAAGGATAGCCAGCTGTTCCTGTGATGGATAAACTCCACATTGTACAGCCTAATGTATTCTCTCCTTTGTCATATTCACAGCTACACAAAAAACTGTTTTCCACCTTACCATTTGCAGTCAGAAAAGGAAGTCTGTCATTTTGATCTCCAAAATCCAGCAGGGTTGGATACGTCACCAGCATCACTTCTTCTGACATCTCCATCTGTGCCAGGTCTGATTCCTAAGCAATTATGAAACCGTACTCTCACAGGTAAGTTTCACTACAACTATGAGGGCTTGAAGATTGAACTTTATTTAAAGCAATGCTCCAGAGTAGGAGCACACAAATGTGGGTTTGTGGATCGCTCATCTATGGCTGTCGTCACATATTCAGAGCAATTCAGTTGGCCCTAGTATGACAACTCATGAGTTAAGTCTTTTAAGAACCATATATCAAACCATTTTTAAATCAGATCAGGGTCCATGTTCAACAAATCTACAGTATAGAGTCTAATAATCAATCAATCAATCAATCACTTTTATTAGGCATTTGTCACACCACGTTTATAAACACTTTTTTAAGAAGAGAAAAAGAACCAGTAGATAAAACCCACTAAAACATGATTACACAGAAAGCCAAGCAATAGTTAAGAGTCCAATAATCACCTTTAAAGCACACACACATCTCCTCTAGCTAATATTCTATAAATGAACCAACTCTTATAATTTTTTTTTTAAAAAGTTATATAATTTTAATTTAGGGTGAGGAAAGAAGATTTGGCCAGACGGGGAAAGGCTCAAATTATTGGCCAGTCATTTTTTCTGGCTGATATTAAATGAGATTGTTGGCACATAAACCATAACTAGAGATATTCAAGCAGCCACCAGCTTAGTTCACATCCCATATGCCCATAGTGGGCAGAGAGCTGATTGTTCGGCTGGCAGTTCAAGTTTCTTGCAGGCAGATGAAGCCTGTTCTCTGGGTTGCTTTCCACACATGCAGCAATGTCACACAGTACACTTTAATCCTTATCCTCCTGTTGCCACTGCCTTGCCACACTTTACCACCCATTGTTTAAATGGAAAATGTTTTTTAAGTCAGTCATATATAAACAAAGCATACTTTAAAAGGTTTACCATTTCCTGTTCACCTCTGCTTGTCATCAACATCTGTGCCAGGTTATACCTGCATATTTTCACACAATCCTCTGGAAGTTGTAGTATTCTATTACCACATCTCTTAATTACCTGGTTGAACCATGAGCTGGGGGACAATCTATTTTACCTACTGCACAGGTGCTCATAGATTATTGTGGCCATCAAAATGATACATCCACTTGCTAAAAATGTTTACTTAGGGTTGCTAATCCCCACACACAGGGCAGGCTGCGGACTGGGAAGAAGTCCCAAGAAGTGCAGAAACTAAGGACTCAGAAGTTCAATTGGTGAAAAAAGAGTGCAGAATCAGCAAATAAGTGGGAAAAAAGAACCCAACAGCTTAATAGTTAAAGAATTAACTTGGGTGGGGGGACACAAAGAAGATAGGATTTGGACAATGTTACATACTTAAGACCAGAGTGGGTCTATCCCCCAGGCAAGCGAGCGACATGGCATAGAGATACTGATCCAGAGAATGTATGGTTTTAAAATGAGTAGAAGATTTAGTGGCCTGAAGAACATGAACTTGAGGAAACAATAGATGGTGGAGACAAGAACTAGGCATTAGGGGTATGCACAAATTTTTCCGATATTTTTCGGGTTTGGGATTATTGAATCTGCAAATTTCCCCAAAATCCAGAAACCCCGGATTTTTTTTTTTTAAATCAGGTTAATAAACCTGAACCCAAAAAATACTGAAAAAAATGGCACAGATAGGAAGGTGGGGGGGCGTTCTTTTCGCTGCTGTCAGTGGCAAAAAGAATGCTCCCCTGCCTTCCTGTTGGAGAAACTCGCTGCCTCGGACCTCCATGGAGGCCGGAGGCTGCAAACTTCTTAAATAGGAACATGGGGGGGGGGCATTGCTTTTGCCGCTGGCAGCAGTGAAAGGAACACTTCCCCGCCTTCCTGTGGAACTCCTGGGAAGGCGGTCGGGTGGGGGCTTCATTAAGATCCACGCTGCCAAGCCTGGGAGTCCAGGAGAGCAGATGGGGGGGCTTCGTTAAGACCCACGCTGCCAAGCCTGGCAGCATGGATCTAAGTTAAGCTCCCCCTGCCTGCATGAATCTAAGTGGAGCTCCCCGTGCCTGCCTTCCCAGGACTCCCGAATAACCCGAATACCCATTCAGGTTATTTGAGAAGGGCTATCTGGCTTTGGGGAGATTCCCCTTTCCCCCTATTTGGCTGCAATTAAACCCAGAAAAATCCAAAAGGGCTTATTTCGGGTTCATTTGCAGCTTGGTAAAACCAATATGCACAGCTCTACTAGGAATCAGGACTGGGAACACATAATATTTTCAGAAACAGAATGGGAAGGAAAGAGGGGCTGCAGGCTCAGGCCAATGCCCCACATTGGAGGGACATATGAGACAGAAATTATTTTGAGGAGAATTTCAGAAGAATGTGTGTGTGTGTGTGTGCGCGCGCGCACATGCCTGTGTATGTATGCAAAGAACATTACTCTGTATAGGAATCACAGATTGCCAATGAATCATTCAATCACTCCCGGGATACCATTTATAATAGTGTATGTTTTCAATAGTGATGTAAGTTAAACCAAATTCTTTGACAGTAACATGATTGCAAATATTTCTCAACAGAAAGCATCCATTAGATTAAATTATGTGAAACTGTGAAATGTTAAAAGCACTTCATCACAATAATGTACATTCCCTGAGTTCCCTAAATACGACCTCTTTGGTTCACCTGGAGCCCTCTGTTAATAAGAGCTCAGTAGAAATGTGTTACGGGGTTGGAGAAACTGACTACTCTTCATTCGTTAAAGGTATGTTCTTTAATAAGTATTCCAACAAAGTTAGATGCTCCCTGGGTACCCAAAAGTCCAAATGCATGCTATAAAGAAGGCCGAGCAAGGTACTACAAAGTTCTTGCTGAGCTCAAATGGTTTTGTTGTTCCCACGGCAATGCTAAAGTTATTTCATCCAGGAGCCAAGTGGGTGGGAATATTTTGAAGAATTTTTATACTGTGAATCCTTGCAAAGTGCACTTTGAGGATTTCTGCATTTAGTACAATATAACCTGGCATTGCTGTATCCAAAATTAACTGCTGCCGAAATTAATTCAAGAGTGCACTTACACATCTATGATCTCTTTCTTTAGGTTTAATAGCTGTGCTTCATGCCAGAACAGGCAATTACTGATCTCTGTGCAAGAGAGTGTTAAACCATGTTCACTACCCCACCCCCAAGAATTAGCTTGGTCATTGCAGCCGAAGTCCTTCCTGGGATGGAGCCATGATTCAGTGGGAAAGTACCTGGTTTCATGCAGAATGTCCCAGATTGCATCCTTGGCATTTCTAGAAAAAGGATCAGATGGTATATGATGTGGAAGATTTCCATCAGAGTTCAGGGAGGACAAATGGACTTCATTCTCAGACAGCAGACAGCACAGTTCAAAGTGTTTAACTGAGAGCATGGAAATCTGCATTCAATGTCATATGTTGTGGAGAAGATAATTGTTGCAGAAGACTAGTACTAATCCCAAGGCAGGAAGAAGAATAATCAAACCGGCTTACAATCACCTCTCCTTCCCCTCCCCATAACAGATACCCTGTGAGGTAGGTGGGGCTGAGAGAGTGTGACTAGCTCAAGGTCACCCAGCTGGTTTCATGTGAAGGAGTGGGGAAACAAATCCAGTTCACCAGATTAGCCTCTGCTGCTCATGTGGAGGAGTGGGGAATCAAACCCGGTTCTCCAGATCAGAGTCCACTGCTCCAAACCACTGCTCTTAACCACTACTGCACGCTGGCAGTTCATTTCTCTCAGATTGTGGCCTAGTATAACTCTGACCTGGATAGCCCCAAGGCAGCCTAATCTCATCAGATCTCAGAAGCTAAGCATGGTAGGCCCTGATTAGAATTTGGATGGGCAACCTCCAAGGACTACCTGGATTGTGACACCGAGGCAGGCAATGGCAAACCACCTCCAAATGTCTCTTGCCTTGAAAACCCTACAGGGCCATCATAAGTCAGTTGTGAATTGATGGCACACACACACACACACATAATTCTGCATCATAACACTCTGTCCTTACCATTCTTTTCTGGGAAGCTAGCTTAGGTTTAAGAACATAAAAAACCCTGCTAGACTGGGCAAAAGGTCAGTCTAGTCCAACCCACTGTCCCAGAACCAGTGATGCACAAGTAGGAACATAAAGAGACTTAGTACTGTTTGCACAACACCTTGTATACCAGCTAGTGCTTTCCTCCCTATATATTACAGTGCCCAGAAATTGTCTGCACAAGATCTCATGTGAGTGGAAACAGAAGTGGCGTTGCAATAAGTTTGACTGCACAAGAGGCCACCACAGTATTTTACACTCATTTCCACTTGCACAAGAGCTCTAGAGCAAGCAGAAATTTTGCATGGGATCCAACCCTGTTTCCAATAGTAGCCAACCAGGTATCTTGGGGGACTTTAAAAGCAGAACACAAAGAAAACTACCTTCCCCTGCAGTCTGTCTTCAGCATTTAATATAAACTGCCCCTGAACACTGAGGTATCAGGTAGCATGGCTAATAGCCATAGTATACATTATGTGGAATTATCCATTTTCCAAAGATCCCAGAATATTGATATTTTAGATACAGGGCTCTGAATTCTTTCAGTACAATCCTAAACTGAGTTATTCTCTTCTAAGTCCACTGGGCTAAGAAGGGTGTAACTCTTTTTCATATTGCACTTTTAATTATCGAATTCAGAAAATGAAGTCTGAAAATCAGACTTGCCTTTCTTAAAAGAGCATATGTCGTGGGCTAAGGTGTGCAGGTTGTTGCCTTCAATAAGTACACACACGCCCCAGAGACATTCATTTAAATCATTGCACATCAAAACACAATACATTGATTTTGGAGAATGCATTCCGTTTTCACAAAAAGTGCATTTTAACTCATGCATTATATTTTTTTCCTGTCAGATATTATGTTGTTTTCTCATGTGCTTTGTAAAGATGAGTGAAATTATGCTTGAAATTGCATGAGAAAAGACAAGTGCAAGAGCATTTTATAAATATTATGAATATGAATGTGGAAAAATCCTCCCTCCCTCCTTCCCTTTATACACGCACACACACAAACACACACACACATTGCAGTTTAAGAATGTTACCCAGTCTAATATGTGCACTAGAACCAAGATCAGAAAGATCAGAAATTAGTAGACTTACTGATCAGTTTCAAGTGATTGGGTTATCATATATTTTGGTTAGAAACAATGAACCACTGTTTTATACTGAAATGCACAAGATGTCTTTATGGTTCAGAACAGCAACATTCTAGAATGAAACAATTAAATGAAACAACTAAACTGCTGTGCTGTCATTGTGGTGGTGGTTGGTTTCAAATGGATGTTACGGCTTCTGTGCAGAAACACTATGGCTGCCAGTTCTGAAGTTCATGTCTGATATAATGAATAACAAAGAGGTCTCCTTTTATTGGAAATTGTGATGTTGGTTTGACTTGCCAGCTTTTCCGTATTGTATTCCTGTACTTATTTCATTTGAGAGTCACGCTTTGCCCACAGAGTCATGTGCAGAACTGATTCCAGATTATTGTTAGTCTTCTCTTCCATCCACCACCCCACCCCATAAATATGGATAGATATACCAAGCTTTGTCATTAAGATGTCCTTTGTAAGGGCTATTGTTCCTCATTTATTTGCCCTTCAATTCTGATGCTTTAAAAAAATCAGCATTTTTCAGATCCAGATATGAGGGAGCCAAAAAAATATTGGTATTCTCAGTTCCCTG
Source organism: Euleptes europaea (assembly GCF_029931775.1). Classification (NCBI taxonomy): domain Eukaryota; kingdom Metazoa; phylum Chordata; class Lepidosauria; order Squamata; family Sphaerodactylidae; genus Euleptes; species Euleptes europaea. The sequence continues at coordinate 29,546,807 of NC_079317.1, forward strand.
GGCTCCAAATACCAAATCGGTATTTGAATCTGTTTTTTTTTTCTTTTTCGGGGGGATTCTGAGATTTTTTTGCCTCCATTATTCCCTATGGGGAATCTTTCTGTGGGGCTGGAAGGGATGTTTTTAAAGCTGGCACCAAAATTGCAGCAGAGCTGCTAGTGCCTGACCTTTAAATAACCTCCAAATTTCAAGTGGGGCTTTGAACAAGGTGACCCCAACCATCCTTCATTAATTCCTATATGGAAAACATGTAAAAAAAAAAAAAGTAAAACCTGACAATCTATACCAATATACAACATGAGAATCCTCCAAGCCAAACCCAAAAGGAATGCAGCTACAAGCCTTGGTCTAAAACGCACGGTCACTTACTCCGGTTTCTGCCCAGTTTCCTCCCCGTTCCAGCCAGGATTAAATGAACCCGGGCTGGGGGAGAATCTGTACGCATTACCTTTGTTGATCCATGGTGAGACTGTGTGCTGATCCCTCTGTGAAAACAGAAAATGCGAGAGACACATATTTCCTGGTCGTTCAGCAACGCCCCCTCCCCCTGGTGATTGGTCGATTCAGACTCTATTCTATCACTGGATAGGTCTATCTGCCCTGCCTTTTCAAGATCTGGGCAGCTCAGTCAATGAGAGCCATTCTATCTCCAGATCCTCTACCTTCAGGAAATTAAGCAATTAAGACAAGCCAGGGATAACAGTTTGGCTCCTTGATTGCAAAACCAGGTTCTTTTTGGGTCGACACATCGCTCAGCCAGCAGCAAATCAGGTGCCGTTCATTTGCGAGGATTTGAACCTGGGTGAAACTGGGAATAAACAGGGAGGAAACTGGGCAGAAACCACAGTAAGTGACCGTGTGTTTTTGCCCCTTTTTAATGTGTAATCTAGCCTATGCACAACCTGGGAATCTGCAGCAAGGTCAAACCCAAGAATCCACTTCAAAAAAAGCAAACCTGAAACAAAGCTACTCGAGCAAAGAACACAAATTTCAAAGTCAATAAAAACAATTTAAGAAGGCATAATCTAAGCCAAATCAACCCACCAAGCCCAGGAAAACACAGGGCGAAAATGCATGGTCGCTTTATCCTCCTTTAATCCCAGTTTTAGCCAGGATCAAATGCACATTAGGCGAAACACATGCGTTCGATCCTGGCTGAAACAGGGATTAAACGAGGATAAAGAGACCATGCATTTTTGCCCATAGACACTCGGGGTGGTGGTGGAGAAAAAGTGTCCTACTCAAGGTCCAGAGGCCATGAGAGTATATACAAAATGACCATCAATAATGTGAAAATTGCTTAACATTGGTCCTCCTTCCAGTCACCTACCTGTAGCCAGTTTTTGTGTGCAAAGTAGATTACCAAATCAGTTATTGATTTTTATTGTATCTTCCTTACTGCAATTGTAGCAGTTCCTTTATGCCTGCTTTGCAGCAATTTGCAACACTGCAAGTCAGCAGATTGTGATCAATGTCCAGTGGTTTATCACAATCGTCTGCAATACTCAGGAAAAAAAAAAAACTTTGGGTACTAAATCAAGCTGGGCATGATCTCCCCCTCCCCCATTTCTAGCTTTTGCTTGGACCATATAAATTGATTCTTTGGGTAAACGAATCACACCCCAATTTCCCCAAATCACAGCCCCTGTTGAGCAGCAACAGGGAACAGAGTTCAAGGCCTTATTTAAGCATAGAAGTGTCCGTTGTTGAATTGTTCTCACAAGGAGAACATTTTATTCTGTGTTATTAGAACCCTAAAAATAAGTTATTTGGCATGCAGTGAAGAAATAAACCCAGTCTGTATGGTAGACTACAGCATAAATCATGATGGGTAGCCGTGTTAGTCTGTCTGTAGAAGTAGAAAAGAGCAAGAGTCCAGTAGCATCTTAAAGACTAACAATTTTTTTGGCAGGATATAAGCTTTCACGAGTCACAGCTCACTTCTTCAAAATAGCTTGTGACACATCAGTTATAAAAGCAAATAAACAAAACACAAGCCATATACATATACATGGCAGCTGTTTCATATGCACTGGCTTTCATGTTGTCTATTTTCCTTCTTGACATAAAAACTCAAAAGAAAAAAAACCTTCATATTCATTTTCCATATCATTTCCTGCTGCACAGTCTTCAAATTTATTTCCTTTCATGTACTTCAGTTCTCACATTTCTGACCCACTGAGAAATGGTTAATTGTAGTATCCCCCCAAAAAAGTCCCAAGATCGGCATTAGATTTTCTGTTAGCAGCAGTTGTATCTTGTTGGGTCAGGCCAGGGTTTCCTGACTAGTTCCTTGTTGGTTTCCTCTTTCCCTCAGAAAATTGGGCACTAGAAAACCAAAATAAATATGTTTTTGTGACCTTGGAAATCATGCACCATATTGTGATGTTGAAAAGAAGATTAATGTCCAAAGGTCTCTGTTTCCCATGGTCTTGTTTGTCTGATAATAAAATATGGGTACTACTAGAGTCAGTGCTCTCAACTGTTCCTTCACATACAAGTTATGAGACATACCCCCAAAGAGGGTTGGTTCACATCTTTCCAGAATATATCAAGACATTCTTTGATTTCCCTAGGGATCACGGGATGTGGGAGCATCCATGTCACATATTCCAGTGGCCCATGTCTCATACATTAAGCATTTGGGCAGACTGTGTTTATGCTAATTAGGTAATTAATTACTTTTAAAATATATATTGTTTAAATGTTTTCAGAATCAGGTTATGATTTCATGTACTGGTTTTGAATGGTTAATCTTTTGGAAGAGTTTATTAAATTGGCATACTGTGGGAAACAGGGAATATTCAGTCAACATATAGATTTGAGTTCAGTAGCACCTTCAAGATCAACAAGATTTTCAGGGTATAAGAATTTTAGAGTCAAAGCTCCCTTCATCAGATACTATCAGACCTTTGGCTTTCAAAAGCTTATATCCCAAAAATCTTTTTCATCTCTAAAGCAGTATTAGACTCTAGCTGTTCTACTGCAGACCAAAATGGCTACCATCTAAAACTATCTATCAACATGGAATACAGAATATTTTTCTAAATATGGAAAGTGGACCAAAGAAATTATGCACAGTACTGATTTTTGAATTAAACACAGTTCCTTCCTGGAGTTCAGAAAGCAACAAAACCTTTAGCTTGCGTGCTTTCCATACTTATCCATATGGCTGACAAGGAGAATTGGGGTGCCTCCATAGGATGTGCATTCTGCACAGCTGATTTCCCACTATTTATCCAGAGATATCCTGGTGATACTTACTCTCTTACAGCATCAATGATCCAGGAATGGAAGCAACAGCTACGTAGACATTCTTAACACATATTGATACTAGGAAAGACAAGTCCCTCAAGGTTAGTGTTGCCAAATCTGGCTTAGGAAATTGCTACAGATTTAGGGGTGGAGCCTGGGGGAGGAGGGGAGGACCTCAGTGGGGCTTAATGTCATAGATTCCACCATCAAAAGCAGCCCTTTTCTCAAGGGAAAATTATCTCTTTAGTCTGGAGATCAGTTGTAATTCTGGGAGATCGCCAGGCTGCACCTGGAGGTTGGCAATCCTATTGAAGGTCACAAAATGGTTATTGCACAAAAAATAAATAGATGCACACTTTGAAAAACAAACAAACATGCACAGTGCACTTTCTACAAGCCTGAAATCATGCAATTTATCACCAATCACACAGGAAAATATATATTTAAATATATATTTTAAAAATGAAATTCTGACTAGTACTAGATTTTAAATTCCCCGCCCCCATCTGTGATCCACATAATTCATTCTGATGTTTTAGATCACAACTGATTGGAAAGCAGGACTCCAGCCGGCAACAAGCCAGCTGAGTCAAATCCAGTAGCAAGTGCTAAGCTCTAACACATTATCCTTGAAACAGCATGGAGAAGGGAATAAAACCCAAATTAGTCTGCTGCTCCTGCTGAATGCTTTGGGGGAGCTAATTATGACAAGTGTCTCAGAAGTGCAGGATTATCTCTGTTCCAACCCACTGCTTTTAAACTGTAGCTCCTGTAATTTGCTACAACTGCCTTTGAGGTGCCCAGTGGAAGAGGGGGAAGGATGCCAGAAAACAGAGGAAAAACGATGCATGATTCACACGAAAACTATACATACATTCGCAGTGTTGTATCCTCTTCTTTCTTTCTTTCTTTCTTTCTTTCTTTCTTTCTTTCTTTCTTTCTTTCTTTCTTTCTTTCTTTCTTTCTTTCTTTCTTTCTTTCTTTCTTTCATCCATAATCTATCTGTTTTAGTACTGCTCATATAACTGTAGCCTTGAGCAGAGGAATAAAAAAGTCTTACTTAGTGTTATTTTGTATCCTCTTCATGAAACTTCCCCAGCCTTATTTACATCTCTGCTGCTTGCACACATTGGCCAATACAAATTGTTCAAGCAGAATTTAAAAACTTTAAAAAAATGACATGAAAGAAACTAATTCATGGCATCCAGCTCACAGCAGCAAAAACAGTAATGGTCGTCACTGATTCTTTTTGAAAAAAATGTATTTATTTATAAAACTCAGGTACACATTTTTTAAAAAAAAAATGCTTGCTGTTAAAACTGAAAATAGTACCCAGGAGAGGGAGTAGGATTTGGATCAGAGTTGCAAAACAGGGAAAAAATAATAATAATAATTGGTTTTTATACCCCACTTTTCTCTACCTTTTTAAGGAGTCTCAAAGTGGCTTACAATCACCTTTCCTTCCCCTTCCGAAAACAGACACCTTGTGTGGTAGTGTAAGCCCCACAGGTGCCAATCTCCCAGACTGGTTATGGCAACCCCTAACAGCGTATGTGTGCGCTCTGTTCCAGCCGTGCGCTGCCCTAAACACAACAGGGTAGGCTCTTGCACGCGCGAGTGAGCCAGAGGGACTCCATCTTCCTGGCAGCTCTGTTCAAGCAGAAGCCGTGTCAGAGAAAGCACAAAGACACATAGGCTGCATCTATGCCCCCCTTGCATCATTGGACGCTGATTACGCAAAGCCATTCAGAGACATTGAGATAACGATCCCTGGACGTTCGCAAGATCATGCCTATTGTTTCAGGCAATTAAGCTCATCAGCAAGACTCCCTGGTTTCTCCTGGGGTTGCACAAGTCACTGAAATCAGAATAGATTTCTAAATTGTCACCACACCACCCCTCAGCTGGTCGTTAATCCTTTTGTTTTAGCTTGGGAACCAGGAGGGTAATTCAATCACCCTCCCCCCCCCCCCGAAAAAGAGTATAACTGAGTCCTGAAAATCCATAAGATCACCTTAGGACTTCCCCTTTCATACAGACTGCCACTCTGCCGGAGTGAGCAGCCATGCTAGAACACGCGGGGGGCTACCTCTGGCCCCCTTTTATCTTTTTTTTAGTCTATTAGAACTCAGGACGGACAACACCTCTACAAGAAAGGTGCAGTATTGCCTTAATCTGCCTGACATATGGCAAATGTCTCTGTACTCCTCTCTTTTGATTCTTAGATTCTCTGTATGTTTGTGTTTGCACCATTGAATGCCTGAACGACATAAACTCTCTTAATTTGGAATCCTTTTGCCTCTGTCACTATTCTAAGGTCACTGAAATGGGCTCTGGTATACATAGGCTGTATCTTGCTATATAAATAAATATTGTAATTTTCCACTTGTTCAGCTAATTTTCCCATTTAAAGAGCATTTCGGCTAACAGTAGGTTGGGCTGAGAGAGTTCAGAGATAACTGTGACTAGCCCAAGGTCACCCAGCGGGCTTCACATGGAGGAGCGGGGAAACAAACCTGGTTCACCAGATTAGACACTGCCACTCATGTGGAGGAGTGGGGAATCAGCATAAAAAGGGTCAGCCTATTTATAAAAGGATCAGTTTATTTATTGATTGATTTATTAAAACATTTATGGTCTCTTGGTTCAAGGTGGCTTACAATAACAGTTCAAACATCCCCAGCTAAAACCAAAGGTTAAATAGCAAAACCTACATACTTCCACCCTTCCTCCCCCTTTCCCCCATAAAAGAAATGGCAGGGAAAGGAGGCAGAGATCACAAAAATGGCACTGAGAGAGTAGGGGAAGGTGCCTTTTACTGAATCAGTCCATCAGTCTATCAAGTTCTGACAAGCAGCAGCTCTCCAGGGTCTCAGATGGAGGCATTTCATATCACCTATAACCTGATCCTTTTCACTGGAGATGGCAGGGATAGAACCTGGAACTTTCTGCATGCAAATCAGATGCTCTTCCTCTGAGACTCTCCCCCATATGTTAAATCCACGCTATAGTCCAAGTCAGAATCAGGGGGCTTAGAGCCCCCTATCTGTGTGTCTGGGTGAGTGAGTGTGGGGAGAAGGTTTACAAGTGGTCCTTCTAAGCCCTTTCAAATGCCCACTTTTAAAAAGAAGTCAACAGTGACGCAAAAAGGAGAGCTTTTCGGGTTGAGGTGGGTGGGTACTCCTATCACTTACTCAAACGATATGACATGACAGCAGGGAAGGAAGAGGTCCCTTCAAATCCTGAGGATTCTCAAGTTTAAGAAAGCACATGGGAAGGATTTACATTGTACAGTGTTGCTCCCTCTGTTTTGCATCCATCCTTTTGGGGACAGAGGTCTGCCTGCTGCCAGCAAAGGCATATGCTCTTTCCCCCCATCTGTTTGATATACATATTTCAAAGTTAAGGCCACAGAGCAGATCAAGGATAGGTGTGTAATAAATTCAAATAGGTGCACTTTCAAATGATTTGAGCTCTATTCCCTTCAAAGGAAATCACTCACACTTTGATAACCAAAAAAACAACAACTTTTAATATTTGGATAATTTTGCCCCTAAAGGGAAAGCTCTTAAAAAAAGAAAGATGTTTCATGTGCAGCCAGACAATACCTGATATACTTTCCCAACTGATAATTCTCCCTTGAGTCACTTAATCAGGCTTCACTCTCTGAAAAGAAATAACAAACTCTTGCTTTATCAACAAATGTACCTGAGCTTGCTCTAGCTGATGTGTTCTGATGCATCCCCGAGAAATTCCCAGAGCTTTCATAGTGACAGCTGCTATGTTAATGGTTGAGAGATGCCCTCTTTTTTTTCCACATCAGAGACTGCTTCATGTAAACACGCTAACTGTATTAAGTAGTGGGCAAACGGTGTCTCTCCGTGGCCACCTTTCATTAGTGGGCGTTTCTGCAGAGACACCTTCCTATTTCCAAAGCGGCCTCCAAGAGAGACATCTTTATCTCCCTGACTCCCTACAAAATGGATGGTCTGTCTCCAGTGCAGATAATCAGATGATCACATGTTGAGAAAGATCAAAGACACTGTTTTAATAGTAACTTAAAAAAAAACAACCTGACTCATCAAAGCTTTGTTTCATCCTAGTGGTTACCAAACAGCAGCTCATTTTGTCGAAGACTTTCATGGTCAGAGTTCATTGGTTCTTGTAGGTTATCCGGGCTGTGTAACCGTGGTCTTGGAATTTTCTTTCCTGCTTCTCATTTTGTGACTAGTATTGATATGTAAGGAAAACAACTCCTTGTCTGTGGCAGCAAGTTCTCTGCGGGTAGTGTGAATTCTCTCTCGTAAGAGAGCCCGTTCTAGATGGTCATAAATGCGGTTAGCTCGTGAAGTTTTAAAGATTCTTTTACTTATGAGAAAAGATGGAATGGTTCCTGTGTCTCTGCATCGCAGTAGAAAAGTTAAAGAACAAAGTAGATGTGCTTTCTTGTTCCGAAGTGTTTCCAATCTCCGGGTCTGTTGAAATATTTCCTCCCCGTAGAGGCGTTCAAAATATTGTCGAAGGCTTTCACGGTCAGAGTTCATTGGTTCTTGTAGGTTATCCGGGCTGTGTAACCGTGGTCTTGGAATTTTCTTTCCTGCTTCTCATTTTGTGACTAGTATTGATATGTAAGGAAAAGAACTCCTTGTCTGTGGCAGCAAGTTCTCTGCGGGTAGTGTGAATTCTCTCTCGTAAGAGAACCCGTTCTAGATGGTCATAAATGCGGTTAGCTCGTGAAGTTTTAAAGATTCTTTTACTTATGAGAAAAGATGGAATGGTTCCTGTGTCTCTGCATCACAGTAGAAAACGCCTCTACGGGGAGGAAATATTTCAACAGACCCGGAGATTGGAAACACTTCGGAACAAGAAAGCACATCTACTTTGTTCTTTAACTTTTCTACTGCGATGCAGAGACACAGGAACCATTCCATCTTTTCTCATAAGTAAAAGAATCTTTAAAACTTCACGAGCTAACCGCATTTATGATCATCTAGAACGGGCTCTCTTACGAGAGAGAATTCACACTACCCGCAGAGAACTTGCTGCCACAGACAAGGAGTTGTTTTCCTTACATATCAATATTAGTCACAAAATGAGAAGCAGGAAAGAAAATTCCAAGACCACGGCTACACAGCCTGGATAACCTACAAGAACCAATGAACTCTGACCGTGAATGCCTTCGACAATATTTTGAACGCCTCTACGGGGAGGAAATATTTCAACAGACCCGGAGATTGGAAACACTTCGGAACAAGAAAGCACATCTACTTTGTTCTTTAACTTTTCTACTGCGATGCAGAGACACAGGAACCATTCCATCTTTTCTCATAAGTAAAAGAATCTTTAAAACTTCATGAGCTAACCACATTTATGACCATCTAGAACGGGCTCTCTTACGAGAGAGAATTCACACTACCCGCAGAGAACTTGCTGCCACAGACAAGGAGTTGTTTTCTTTACATATCAATACTAGTCACAAAATGAGAAGCAGGAAAGAAAATTCCAAGACCACGGTTACACAGCCCGGATAACCTACAAGAACCAAGCAGCTCATTTATTTTTCACCATTCAAAGACATCTCAATTTTTTTTTTCATCCTAGGTGCACAGGACAACATGAGGATTATTTTTATTTCATTCCAGGAGACCTGCCAATGTCCAACGCTTTTGGCTTATAACATATTATTAACTACTTATGGAAAAGACCTTCATGCCATCATCATTTCTGTTTTGTGGTACAGATTCATGAGATGAGCCTTAGACATCTCCTTGAACATTTTGCCTTGAAACGGTTCTGTTAACAAGAAAGGACAAACATTGAAACGGCTGCTTCTGCATAGGGGCATTTCCTTTTTTTTCTTTTTTGTTACCCTCTTCCCCATCTCTACTTTTTGCTGAGGAGGGTGGGGTTTGGGGAGGGGAGGGGAGGGACTTCAATGCCATAGAGTCCACTTGCCAAAGCAGCCATTTTCTCCAGGTGAACTGATCTCTATTGGCTGGAGATCAGTTGTAATAGCAGGAGATCTCCAGCTAGTACCTGGAAGCTGGCAACCCTACTCAGTCCTAACATACATATTTGGCACATACAAGTCTGTCCGACCTAGTTTTACAATTTCTAGAAAGACTGTAGTAAGGCTGTGAGAAGCAATGCAGATTAAAGCAAACTCAGACCCATATCTTGCACCTTCTTATAGTCGTGCCTTCCATAAATGCAACATTTATTAGCAGGGTGGCATTTTCCACTTGGCTTCTGCTACCTTCTTTCCTTTGCTGTGTCATTATCAGCGATCACACCTACTCTAAGCTCTCTTATCCGTTCATTCCTTTCAAGGGCTTTATCATACTTCCATTGTAAAGCAATTCATCTCTGTGCTACTTTCATGGCAGCATTAATATACATAATAATGTGACACTTAACTGGATTATAATGTGCTCATATCAGGACTGGTGTGAAGCTGAAATAAAAGGGCCTGGCAGACATATCTTTGAGGTAATCAGGTTCTACACTGTTATGTGCAATGACATGTGAAATCTCCCCCATTTTTAATACAATAGAGGAAATTAGATGACAGCCCCACTGGTTTATAAGGCAGTTACTTAGGGATTGTACAATATGAATACATGAAGTTTTCTAATACTGAGTTAGACAGTCCATCTATTCAAGTTAATATTGTGTACTCTAACCAGCAGTGGTTCTTCAAGGTAGGCAGATATCTTTCATATCACCTCTTGCCTGATGCTTTTAACTGGAGATGCTTGGGAATGAACCTGGGACCTTCTGTGCGCCAAGAAGATCCTCTACCACTGAGCCACAGCTCCTCCCCAAATATAGTGGGTATTGTATTATATATGGGAAACAATGATATGAAAACCTGATGGTAAGCAATTGTCTACAACCCATATTTGGTTATCAAACTTCCTTCAACATCCAGAATCCATACTGAAAGGATACATTTAATAAATACTCATTCTTTCAGTAACATATATTTAACCCCAGCAAGAAAAAAACAAACAAACTAGATTTTATGTAGATCAAGTGTGTCTCCTGAATTTTACCAATTTCTTGCTGGGTAGCAGCTATAGATTGTATCCAGACTAATGTTCCCATGGGTACAAATTGCTTCATGGGCAAAAGGAGAGGGGGGGCCAAGAAAAAGGATTTAAGGGAGGGGGATTTGAGGCTGCTGTGGGGGGGAGAGGAAGAAATTAAACTCTTTGGGCAGAAAATCTTGCACCAACAGAAACATTAATCTGGATCCAGCCATATAACAGAATGTTGGTAGACATTATCTCTATATCTACTTACTTAATTTCTAGTCTGCCTTTCTCACTGAGGCTGAAGGCGAATAACACAATTAAAAACAATGCAGTAGAAACAGTATAATAAATACAAACGATGGATTAAAAACTGGATTACACAATTAGAGAATGCAAAAATTGAAGCATAATATATACAACAAACAGCACAATAAAGCAAGATTACAAATTTGGAGAACAATGCAAATAAAGACAATATAGCACATACAATTAACAATGTAATAATGCTGGATTACAAAATTGGAATGCAATAAAAGCAATACATACAATACATAATGCAATGCAAATTGCCTAACATTTCCACAGACAGATCAATGAACATGAGTACCCTTTTTATAATCCCATTATACAACTACAACACATATCATTTAGGAGCCTTTTTCAAAATACTGTTGCATATGAATTCAACCGCAGGAAGGAGCCATTCAATGTCTGGCATTCATGTAATGTGGTTCAGCCTCCAGATCCTCCCCTATTATCACAATTCTTTGCTGTTACACAAGTATTTATAATTCCCGCTTAATGGCTTCCGATCGTGCAGTTGTCCTTACTGACTACTCATCTCTTGTTGAGTAAATTATTATGTTAATCTCCATCTTTGACTTTCCATGGGAGCACCCGGCCCAGTTTGTGCAGCGCGTAAATATCACAGACTTGATTTTCTTTCAAATGCAAGGGAAGGTTTGCCCCACAGAATCATGAAAACCACAAAGGCATAATCAATGTCATAAAAAAGGTACACATTAACATCCAGCTATGTAATTACCTTACAATTTAGAGGCCCTCATATACATGAAGATAATAAGCTCTGTAATGTGGCTGAAATGATATTTCTGAAAACAGATGCTTTCTACAACCATCTGCGATAAGTCTGTTTGATGGAGCCTTGCTCCTTGCCTGCAAGCCAAAATAAATACCGAAAAAAATGTCTCTTGAATGACACTGGTAAAATAACCCACATCCATTAATCTTCCTATCACGTCATTTCCCTATCTTTAGGCATACAGCACTGCTGTCTGTATTAATCGAGATCTCTCATAAAGCTACCCCATTCGGTATTTAACCCCAATGAAATTATTGAAGGTCAGACTGAATTTGACCCTATACCTGGTATTTTGGTTGGTTTTCCCTTCCTGCTAATGGATAGGATGCATGGGATTAGAGTTCCAGATGTTATTAGATCTGAAATGAACAACATTTTAATGTCTGCAAAATGAATAGAGTGAAATCTCATTCATCCAGGTGCCTGGGGAACAGCCAAAACGTTTAAATGATAATCTGTTTGGTTAAATACACCAATATTTTCATAGGCTTACCGACCTGGATAGGTTCTTATATGGTGGATGCATAATTTGGCTGACCACCTCCTTATTTGTTTCAGAGTTAGGTAATAAGAGTTATCTTGTGTTTACATGAATGCTTAAATTTAAGCTTAACTGATTCCCAGAATTTAATGGATCAAATTAATTCCCATTAGTGATTATTCTGTTTTTGAAGATGAATGTCTTTCCAAACTTAAGTCCAGCAATGTCACTGGGTCAAGGGAGCACACACGCCTTCCTTACACGAACACAATTTTTTCTCCATTGAGCTTCCTTAGAAAGCACCATGCAGAATATTCCTCTGTGTTTTAAAAATATTTTGACAATTGTGTATGATAGACCAGGATGGGTAGCCGTGTTACAGCCCATTCCTGAGCCTCACGGACGAAAGTCCTTTGGAAGCCAGGAAGGGGCTGTGCTGGCGTTTATGCCCCTTGAACCAGCTCCCGTGCCACTTACACCATCTAGGGTGGCATGGACACTGGTGGGGGGACCCGGACACCATTCTCCTGGCGTAACCCAGGGATGTTGGCTGGGCCTTCTGCCAGCATCACACCAGCACAAAGCTGGCATCCTGGGAGGCGTTCCTGGTGTGTGCCAGGGGGGGAGCTGTGAGTAGGCATCTTCTTGTCCCCTTTCAGCCCAGTACGCCATTGTTAAGAACAGCTTTGTTGCTCCAGCTTTTTGCTGGCACAGCCTCGCTGTTTTCAATGGGGCAAAATGCCCCATTTTAAAAATAAAAATCCATCAAAAGTTTTTTTAAGCCTTTCAGCAGCTGGGGAATGGCTTTGGAGGCACCACAGCGGTACCTTGACCACGCTGATCCCAGCTGTCGAAGGCTAAGGAATGGGCTGTACGTCTGTCTGTAGCAGTAGAAAAGAGCAAAAGTGCAGTAGTACCTTAAAGACTAACAAAATTTCTGGCAGGGTTTGAGCTTTTGTGACTCACAGCTCACTTCTTCAGAATTGTGTGTGAGAATTTTGCAATGGACAGTGGGGGTGGGAAGAGCAAAGGGGAATGGTGCATATGCACAAATGACTCCCCTCCCCTCGGAAAAGCTCCCAAGCCCAAATAGATTTACATTCAGGGAAGTTCAGAATGTTGTTTGAGAGTTCAAGATGAGGGGAAGTCCTTTTTAAAAAGCAGCTTCATATGGAATGCTCATTCATTCATTTATATACAAGCTTATTCTATGAGGTCATAGTCATCCTTGTTAACTTGAACTACGTTGAATTAATTTGCATTTTTGTTTTGATGTCAATGCAAACTCTTTTTTTTAGGTTTTCAGGATTAAATGTTCCTTAAACGTGCTATTTGGGATCTTCTAACAAGAGATAGTAGAGATGGCCCACTAAGCTACAGTGTTGAGTTCAAAGGGAGACCAGAACAGTACCTTCCTAGTAGTGCAATCCTAAACAGAGTTACTGCAGTTGAAGTCCACTGATTTCAGTGGCCTTAGGCTTGTGTAACTCTGCATAGGGTATCACTATAAATGACTTTCCTCAAAAGTAAGTCCCACTGATGTGAATGGAACTGGATTACAGCTATACAAATGATGCATAAATATTATACTATTTTTTCTACAGTGTTTCCAAGAATGCGAGCACATTATTCCCTCTGATATCCAAGTGGCTGGGTAGAGCATTTAACTATAATAAATATGGGATAACATATTTTAATGTGACATTTTCATCATTTATGGGGGGGGGGAACCAAAGAAACAACACTGGAATGTAGATTTCAGCTTTGACAGACAGACAGATAATGTTAGGAGAGAGTCCATAGCTAAGAACACATGGTTTGTGTGCATGAAGGCTCATACCCAGTCCCCATGATCTCCAACTAGGGCAAGTAAGGCAGTAGGGCTACCTATGCTGTTAAAGACCTTGGCTAAACCAAAGGTTTTCCTAGCACTGACATTAATTTTTAGCTTTCCTTGGTTCTGCAGGGGGGGGGGGCGTTCCTCGCCAGCCCTCTTGTCTTGCTACTTAGAGCAGAACAGACGACAAAGGCTCTATGAATTAAAGACTTCAATCTGTAGCCTACCACAAGGCTCACATTTCATTACAACAAAATGGATTTTGGTGTAACCTTAGTTGTGCAAATCCACAGCTTTGTGGTGAGCTCGATATCTCCCTAAAGGGCCTGGAATGTGGTGGCAGCTGTTTGGCTGCTCTACTCTATGCCTTTAATAAATCCCACTGCATTCTCTATTATACCTCCCATGTGTTTGAGAGCTGCCATCTGCTCAGTGCCTTATCCATCGTTGACTGATACTAGCCCTGTACAGAAGTTACAGTGAACACATCCCCAGTCTGAATACAGTGTACACTTGATTCTTCTGTGTACGCACATTGAGTAATCCTTACATGACATTCCACACATGTACAACTGAACCTGCAATTGAAGTCCTACAATTATCCCTGAACAGGTTTTATTTATAAAGTGTACTGTACACTAGGGCTGTCAAGAAAAAAAAAATTCGGTACAGTTCGGATTCGGCCGAATTTGGCCCTTGTGGGTTCGGTACGTGCCGAAGTCCGAACTCCCCCACTTCGGATCCGTTCAATTCGGCGGGAATTCAAAGTTCGGGGAAAAAATTCGGCCGAATAAAGCCATTAAAAACACAACCGCGCCTTTCCGCGGCTCTGGGGGGGGGGCATTTTTGGGCTTAGAGGTCCCAAACTTTCAGCAGAGCTTCAAAGGACGTATATTGAAAGACTCCCCAAGTTTTGTAAAGATTGGGTCAGGGGGGGCTGAGATATGGGCCCTGAAAGGGGTCCCCCCCACCCTTAATGTGGATCTCTCCGCAGAGCTTGCCGCCCACGCACAAAGCTCCCGGCCCGACAAACAGCTGATGAGAGCAAGGGCGGGGCAGGTGCTAAGAACTTTGCAAAGCAACACAACTGCAGAGCAACCCCTTTGCAAATATGCAAAGGGCGGGGCAGGTGTGAAGAATTTTGCAAAACAATACAACTGCAAAGCAACACAAGCACGCAATGCAAAACCTTTGCAACTGTGCATAGCAACACCTGACACCTGGGAGTTTGCATACCATGGAAAGGGACAGAGGCAGCTAGCTATGCATAATGAGCAGGAGGGGGTGGAATGTCTCCTTTTGCATTGGACTTGGGACCAGGCAGATGCATTCTTTAAGTCACCATTTGAAAACCAGTTTTGAGCAAGCATCAATAACCTAACTGATCTTATGAATGAGGAAAAACCTGAAGAATAAAAATGAAGCCCCCCCTCAAACCAGGGAGAGAGAGACTGGAGGGGGAACACACACCCCAGGCAGAACCGGCAAAAGCCCCCTTTGGCTTCCCCCCCCACCCACAGAAACTGCTCCCTCCCCACACACACACACAGACTCTGCTTTCCCCCCCACACACACACAGAAAAGAAAAAATATAGATTAAAGCCCCCAAAGGGGTCTTACTGTGGCTGTCTTCTGTTCCAGCAGGAGGGGCTAGGAGGCTGGGTAATCCAATATGATTCCATTTGTATCCAATATAAGATCCATATGTATGCATCTCTCGAGGGTGATCCATTCATCCCAATAGGGGAAAGGGGAAAGCCCATATCTCGGGGGGCCCTGACCCAATGTTTACAAAACTTGGGTGGTCTCTTAAAAAGCCTTGACTGAAGCTCCGCCGAAAGTCTGGGATCGGCACACCCAAAAATGTGCCCCCTGCAGCCATGGAAAGAGAAAAGGGGGGGAGCCAATATTTCAGCCCCCACTGAACCCATCTTTACAAAACTTGGGTGGTCTCTTAAGAGGGATTCTCTGAAGCTATGACAAAAGTTTGGGGGCTGAACCCCCAAAAAAGCGCCCCCTGCAGCCACGAAAATGGAAAAGGGGGGAGAGGAAAAAGGGGTGGAGCCCATATCTCGGGGGCCCCTGACCCAATGTTTACAAAACTTGGGGGGTATCTTAAGAAGCCTAGTCTGATGCTCCGCTGAAAGTTTGGGGTCGGCACACCCAAAAATGCGCCCTCTGCAGCCATGGAAAGAAAAAAGGGGGGGAGCCCATATCTCGGGACCCCCTGACCCAATGTTTACAAAACTTGGGTGGTCTCTTAAAAAAACCTGTCTGAATATCCCCTGAAAGTTTGGGGTCGGTACCCCAAAAAATGCGCCCCCTGCAGCCACGGAAAGGAGCGAATGTGCACAAGCACCCCCTCACACACACATGAGGATTTCCCTCTCTCTCTCTCTTTCCCCGGCCGGCCGCACATCAGCTGATTCCTCCAGCACTCAATCCTGACTGATTGGCCAGAAGAAGACCCAGCTTGGCCACCGATTGGCCGGGGGAGGAGAATGCTGCTTACTGACGGTTATGCTGCTTACTGACGGCCGAATTGGCCGAATTTATTCGCCGAACTCCCGAACTCGCTGAATTCGGCCCCCCCGGTTGCCCGCCAGTTTTGAGTTCGGATCCGTCCGAACTAAAAACCGCCGAATCAAGGGAAATTCGGCTGATTTTCAGTTCGGGCCGAACCGAATTGACAGCCCTACTGTACACACATCGGCTCTTTCTTACAAACAGATGTAGGCATGCACATAAAAGATGTAAGTACAGTAAGACTGTACTGTTCAGTTGCAATGACACCACAACTGCTTTGGCAATTGGATTATATGGCACTGAAGTCCCTCCCCTCCCCAAACCCCGCCCTCCTCAGGTTTCGCCCCAAAAACCTCCCACCAGTGGTGAATACCTGGCAACCTGGAGAAATATGAATGGCTACAGTCTATGCTTGCAGAAAATCCATTTCACAATTGAGATTTTTTCCATCCATCCCCCTACACTGGTATTTTCTGTTACAAGAATGGAACTCAGGACTAACCGTCATTCATCCCTCTGTATCAAGCAAATTTGCAGTGCAATCCTAAACAGAGCTGTATCATTCTAAGCTCATTGACTTCAATGGATTTAGAAGAGAGGGAGTGACTCTGTTTAGGAGTGCACTGTGTATCACATAGTATGATGTCAACTGTATTGGCTGCAGATAGGTTTCTGATCCCAGTTCAAAATGCTGGATTTGTCCTTTTAAGCTCTAAACAAATCAGGACTGGGATACTTGACTACCTCCTCCTACACAAACCTGCCTACATTAAGAAGAGGGAGATTAGCATGCACATAAGACAGGGCTACTGCAGCTGTGACCTCCAGAATGTAAAATCTTGCCCTTTTGGCCTTTCAGACATTCGTGAAAAATGTGTTAACCTGGGGGTATTTGGTATTCCCCGAAGCTGCTGTATTCTGTCATCTGCTGATTGTCACTGTTTATTTTTGCTGCTATTAAAATTTGTAAAATTAATTTGTCTGTGAGGTATCTTAAACTGGGAGAAACTGGCCTGAGATAGTGTTGCTAGCATCACGGCAAAAGCAGGATATGAAGTCAGATCTCCCTGGTCATAAACCGACACACTAATAACTATACCAACGTGGTTCTCTTTAAATAAATATAGAGAAATACGATTTGGCTTCTGGAAATATGTTACAAATGAGTATTTGGAAAATAGTAGTAGTTTTCCTTTGAACCATGGACCTAGTTGCACTAGGCATGTACAAACAGGCAATTTTGCACTGTGATTTCTCCATATAATCTGCTTACTTCACATCAATTGATCATGTTTCTGTGGCAACCCTCTAGGCAATATCATGAATGGCACTGTTTTGG
Source organism: Euleptes europaea (assembly GCF_029931775.1). Lineage (NCBI taxonomy): Eukaryota > Metazoa > Chordata > Lepidosauria > Squamata > Sphaerodactylidae > Euleptes > Euleptes europaea. Next base: position 29,564,384 of record NC_079317.1, read on the forward strand.
TTAAGAGCTGGTTTTGTTAAGCTTGCCAGTCTGCATTATAATAAAGGTCAAAAAGTGTGACAGCTGAATGGTAATTTGGACACATATTTCTTTTATAGTCCCTCTACCATGAAATAGCCCTTTTGCTTTTTCATCCCTCTCCCTTGAATTAACATCTGTTATTCCAAAAGAAGACAAAGAAAGAAAGAAAACGAATAACACTGAAAAGCAAGAGAGTCATTGTGGTAGGCAAGGAAATATGCTGTAGCCACCTAAATTGTACTCTATGGCACTCTCTATAAAATCCTTATTTTTGAGGGGTGGGTCCTTTATACGACCTTGAGGGAGGGGTTTTTATTCCAGATGTCCTTTTATTCAGAACGCAGCTGGATACCCACTGGGTCTCTGAGTTTCTTCCTTTAATTATCCAGTGAAGTGATTGTTCTCAAATAACCTGATAGCAGAATAATAATAATAAAAAAAAACAGTCATAAAAAATCTAGAGGCAAAACACTTCATTTTCTCTTGCGGCAGCAAATGCAAACACTGGTCCATCTACCAAATCTGGAATTGATTAAATCACCTGCCAGTCCCTTTTTTGGGGAAAACAATGCACATTCCATTGAACTGGAACCTTCCTTCCATTGGATTTCACTTGAACTAGAGGGCAGAGCTTCATGTTAATCAAACCAAATGCAGTAGGAAATGTCTTCCGCCAGTCTCTTTCCATGACTTCAGGGAGGCCTGTACCTTTCTAATTGCAGGTCTGAAGAGACTGCCTGGGAAATGATCAAATTCTTCACACCAAATATTAGCATTAAAGTAGATTGATGGAGTATGACGGTCCTCCAGACTGGTCAACAGTGAAGGTGGTATTGATTTAGAAGTACATTCACAGCATTCGAAGTTTGCACTGAAGTGAATTAGTTAGGGTTGGCTTTCCCAATAAAGCATTAGCTGGTTCATAGAATTTCAAGTCCTTCCTTCCTGCCCCAAATCGGGGTCTCTCACTTGAATGTTAACTGATATCTGCTTCCTTTTTTTGCTATGCAGATAGGCAATGGGTATTATTTGTGAATCAAAAGAACAGCTGAGCATAAATCGTATCTGTACAGAAGTGGCATGATGAAGAGATTCTGATTCAGCATTAGAGCTTTGTAGTCTAATTTTATCCCTATAAATGGTGATATGTTTAAAAGGCATCCTGGTGATTTTAATGTGTCAGTGCTAGTTTCCTAGTCATGACAATAGACTGTCTTGACTGAATATTTCAAGCTTTCAAAACCCTCCTAAAATCTGCTTTCCAAACAAAATATGTTATCATACCATTGGCAAGGAATCATAAAACAGACCTCAGGGGAAAAATAGAAACAAATTCTGTACATCATTAGATAGCTTTGCTTCCTAGTTATTTTAATGCAATAATTTTCTTCTCTGGTGATAATGTTTTTCACAAATTCACAAGATAAGAAAGTTTAAAGCTTGCAAAAAGCGCTCGAGTGTTTTAACCATATATTTTGTATGTCACCTGACATATTTTGCAAGAATAAAAAGTCAGTTAAATAATTGGAAGATGAAAGCTGTCTTTATATGGAAATCTGGTTAATTATTTACCGTATTTTTCGCTCTATAAGACGCACCTGACCATAAGACGCACCTAGTTTTTAAAGGAGGAAAAAGAAGAAAAAAATATATATATTCTAAAAACCTGCTGCGTCTTTAAGAAAATATATTTATCTTCTTTTTCCTCCTTTTTCCTTCTCTTTCCCCACCGCCCCCCTTCCCGGGACTCCTGGGAAGGGGGGCGGTGGTGGTTTAAACTGCTCTGCGCTGCCTGCCCAGGCAGCGCAGAGCAGTTTAACGTCCGCACACACACACACCGCGCTTCCCGACCAACCGCTGGGAGGTTATTATGGCCAGGGCTGGGTGGAGGGATTACTGCACTCCACTTCCAGTTTCCTAGTCCTGCTCTGTGGAGCGTGCGCACAGCAGGGCTAGGAGGAAGGCTCCAGCCTCCCTTTCCAGGCTGTAAGCCCGATTGGGACCAGTCAGGCTTGCAGCCTGGAAAGGGAGGCTGAAGCCTTCAAAGCCCCACTGTATGCACGCGCTGAGAGATCAGAGCGTGCGCACAGCGGGGCTTGGGGGAACTCTCCAGTCTCCCTTTCCAGATTGCAAGCTGGATTGGGACCAGTCAGGCTTGCAGCGTGGAAAGGGAGGCTGAAGCCTTCAAAGCCCCACTGTGTGCACGCGCTGAGAGATCAGAGCGTGCGCACAGCGGGGCTTGGGGGAACTCTCCAGTCTCCCTTTCCAGACTGCAAGCCGGATTGGGACCAGTCAGGCTTGCAGCCTGGAAAGGGAGGCTGAAGCCTTCAAAGCCCCACTGTGTGCACGTGCTGAGAGATCAGAGCGTGCGCACAGCGGGGCTTGGGGGAACTCTCCAGCCTCCCTTTCCAGATTGCAAGCCGGATTGGGACCAGTCAGGCTTGCAGCGTGGAAAGGGAGGCTGAAGCCTTCAAAGCCCCACTGTGTGCACGCGCTGAGAGATCAGAGCGGGCGCACAGCGGGGCTTGGGGGAACTCTCCAGTCTCCCTTTCCAGACTGCAAGCCGGATTGGGACCAGTCAGGCTTGCAGCCTGGAAAGGGAGGCTGAAGCCTTCAAAGCCCCACTGTGTGCACGTGCTGAGAGATCAGAGCGTGCGCACAGCGGGGCTTGGGGGAACTCTCCAGCCTCCCTTTCCAGATTGCAAGCCGGATTGGGACCAGTCAGGCTTGCAGCGTGGAAAGGGAGGCTGAAGCCTTCAAAGCCCCACTGTGTGCACGCGCTGAGAGATCAGAGCGGGCGCACAGCGGGGCTTGGGGGAACTCTCCAGTCTCCCTTTCCAGACTGCAAGCCGGATTGGGACCAGTCAGGCTTGCAGCCTGGAAAGGGAGGCTGAAGCCTTCAAAGCCCCACTGTGTGCACGCGCTGAGAGATCAGAGCGTGCGCACAGCGGGGCTTGGGGGAACTCTCCAGTCTCCCTTTCCAGACTGCAAGCCGGATTGGGACCAGTTAGGCTTGCAGCCTGGAAAGGGAGGCTGAAGCCTTCAAAGCCCCACTGTGTGCACGCGCTGAGAGATCAGAGCGTGCGCACAGCGGGGCTTGGGGAAACTCTCCAGTCTCCCTTTCCAGACTGCAAGCCGGATTGGGACCAGTCAGGCTTGCAGCCTGGAAAGGGAGGCTGAAGCCTTCAAAGCCCCACTGTGTGCACGCGCTGAGAGATCAGAGCGTGCGCACAGCGGGGCTTGGGGAAACTCTCCAGTCTCCCTTTCCAGACTGCAAGCCGGATTGGGACCAGTCAGGCTTGCAGCCTGGAAAGGGAGGCTGAAGCCTTCAAAGCCCCACTGTGTGCACGCGCTGAGAGATCAGAGCGTGCGCACAGCGGGGCTTGGGGGAACTCTCCAGTCTCCCTTTCCAGACTGCAAGCCGGATTGGGACCAGTCAGGCTTGCAGCCTGGAAAGGGAGGCTGAAGCCTTCAAAGCCCCACTGTGTGCACGCGCTGAGAGATCAGAGCGTGCGCACAGCGGGGCTTGGGGAAACTCTCCAGTCTCCCTTTCCAGACTGCAAGCCGGATTGGGACCAGTCAGGCTTGCAGCCTGGAAAGGGAGGCTGAAGCCTTCAAAGCCCCACTGTGTGCACGCGCTGAGAGATCAGAGCGTGCGCACAGCGGGGCTTGGGGAACTCTCCAGTCTCCCTTTCCAGACTGCAAGCCGGATTGGGACCAGTCAGGCTTGCAGCCTGGAAAGGGAGGCTGAAGCCTTCAAAGCCCCACTGTGTGCACGCGCTGAGAGATCAGAGTGTGCGCACAGCGGGGCTTGGGGAAACTCTCCAGTCTCCCTTTCCAGACTGCAAGCCCGATCGGGACCAGTCAGGCAAGCCCGATCAGGAGGGGCGGTGGTTCTTTAAACTGCTCCTCCGCACCCCCCCTCGCTTCCCGGTCCCGAGGCTCAGCTGAGCCTCGGACCAGGAAGCAGGGGAGGTTAAACTGCTCTGCGCTGCTTGGGCAGGCAGCACAGAGCAGTTTAAAGACCCCCCCCCCCGCGCTTCCCGTTCCGAGGATCCGCCCAGCAGCTGAGCCTCGGGACCGGGAAGCGGGAGGGGGGGGTTAAACTTCTCTGCCCTGTGCTGGGTGGCTGGGAGGGGCCTTCCAGCTGCAGCTGGCGTTGTCCCAGCCGGCTCCCGGGGCAGCCGGCGCTGCATTCGCACCATAAGACGCACTGACATTTCCCCTCCCTTTTGAGGAGGAAAAAAGTGCGTCTTATAGTGCGAAAAATACGGTAATTTCAAAAATTTTAATGTGGGGATTTGGCTAGCTTCTAATTATTTCAAGTTTTCATTGTTGCATTCGTAACAACCAGAAGTTGCTACCAGAGATTGAGAAGTTTACATTTTATAAGTTGGAACCCACAAGGATTTGCCATGGGGGCATCTCATTTCCTCCTCCATTATTTCCTCCTATTTCCCTTCCCCAAAAGCCCTCACAGCCACTCCCCTTTTCCTGCTTCCTTCTCTCTTTTCCACCAAATGGCCAACCTACCTTTATCTGTCCCTCTGTCTTCAACTTTCCCTTTCCCTCCAGGAAAACCATGGTGTAGTACTGTGGTGCCAGCCATTGTTCAAGCCCATCGGCATGGCTGGGAACCCTGAAGAACTTGTGGGTGGCTACATCACTTTCCCCTGTATTCCTCTCCCCACATTATTGCCCCTTTCCCTTCTCTTGGCAACCCTCATATCCTTTATCTTTTCCCTGCCTCATTCTGTCCTTCTAGCCATTCACCAACTTGTCTTTTATCTGCCTCCCTTCTTCACCTACATTTATTGTTTATTTACTTAATTTATGCCCCATCTTTCTTCACTGTGGTGACCAAAGCAGCTTACATCATTATCCTCTTCTCCTTTTTATCCTCACAACAGCCTGTGAAGTAGGTTAGGATGAAAGTATGTCACTGGTACAACATCACCTAGTGACCTTCCATGACAGACTGATGATTTAAACCCAGGACTCTCAGACTGTACTCTAAAGCTGTAACCACTACACCACACTAGTTTCCATAGAGTGGCTGCTATTGAACAATAGCAAGCAGTCAGTCCTAGGTGATTCATGCTGTTGGGGGGGGTATCAAGTCACTCAGTGGTTGCTTCTAGGTGTAGCCCTGATAAGAACTCCTTCAAAAACCCAAACAGCCCTGGAAAGGACCCTGCCACTTCCCCTTGTTACCCCACCAGGACTCCCTAAGCAACCTGATACACCGTGGAGAGGGAATGAACACATAAGAAGCAGGGCACTGCTGTGTAGCCAGAAACAAAAATGGAAGTTTTTTGGCAGCCATACTTGTGACAAACTCTAATGCTGACAGGGCAAGTACAGGCTTGTCTGCCTACCTCCCCCAGGCCTATGCCAGGTAGGGCTGTCGATTTGGTTCATTTGAACCGAACAAACAGCCGAATTTCCACCGATTCGGGGGTTTTCAGTTCGGATGAAACTGAACTCAAGAAAAGGTAGGAAAAGGGCGCACCGAATTTGGCGAGTTCCAGCGATAGCTGGATAAATTCGGCAGGTTTGGCGTTCCCCGAACCTGCCTTTTCCCGCCTTTAAAGACCGCCCCGCCCGTTTTCCTGGGACTCCCAGGGAACCGGGCAGGGGTCTTTAAACTGCTCCGCGCTGCCTGGGCAGGCAGCGCGGAGCAGTTTAACCCCCCCGCCCCCCTTCCCAGGACTCCCAGCCCCGGCCCCAACGGCGACCGCGGGAGTGGGGGAAGGAGCCCCCCAACCGCCACTTACCGGGGCAGGCAGCACGGAGCAGTTTAAAGACCCCCTTCCCAGGACTCCCTGCTTGTCAGCTGGGTAGTCCCACCACCCAGCTGACAAGTGGGGAGTCCAGGGGGGATCTTTAAACTGCTCCGCGCTGCCTGGGCTGGCAGCGCAGAGGAGTTTAAAGACCCCCCTTCCCGGGACTCCCCGCTTGTCAGCTGGGTAGTCCCCCCGCCCAGCTGACAAGCGGGAAGTCCAAGGAAGGGGGGTCTTTAAACTGCCCCCCACCCCCCTTCCAGGGAGTCCCTGGAAGGGGGTGGGGGTGTTTAAACTGCTCCGCACTGCCTGTCCAGGGACCCAACCTTTAAAAAAAAAAAATCAGTCCCCTTCACTTCTGAAACTGTTATTAGGAGGTGGAGTTTAGGTCAGGGCTGTTTCCTCTAAGCCCCAGTGACAGATTTGGGGGGTGAAGGGATGCTAAACTAAATTTAATTCATGGTATGTTATGTTTTTTACATATTTTTAGGTTTTATGTTTTATTTATATTGTAAGCTGCTTCCATGAAGTAGAAAGGCAGTTAATAAATGTTTTAAATAAATAAATAAATAAATAAATAAATGAAATATTTAGTCCATACCCCCAAATGATTGTTGGTTTGATAGAAAGTAGGATTCAGAGTGAATGTATTCTTTGTAATGTTTAAAAAGTTTAAGTTTTATGGGAAACATGATGCAAGAACTTTTTTAATGGGGCAGAGATAAAGCATCAATGGTTTAAATCAAAGAAGTGTGATGCCAAAACGAATTGGGGATTTCAGGTTTTAAACAGCAGGAATGAGAAATTCAAAAGGATTCCTACTTCAGACAGCCTTTTCAGCTGAAATACATCTGAAGAAGTGAATGCTAGTCCACAAAAGTTGATGATGGAATAAACTTTGTTAGCTTTTTAAGTGCCACAAGGCTCCTGTTTATTTTTCTAGCAACAGATTACCACATCTATACATTTGGAATGAAGGTCTTTGGTGTGTTTTCTCTAAATCCAAACATAACGCTTATTAGGATAATTTGGGGATATTGAAGAAGCTGAGTGGGCTCAGTCCCTCCCCTCCCCAAACCTCACCCTCCTCAGTCTCTGCTTGAAAAACCTCCCGCCAGTGGCAAAGAGGGACCTGGCAACCCTATCTAGGTGGGATCTGGAGATCTCTCAGAATTGGAGCTCATCTCCAGACTACAAAGATTAGTTCCCCTGGAGAAAATGGATGCTTTGGAGGGTGGACCCTATGACATTGTACCCCACTGAGGTCCCTGTCCTCCCCAGGCTCCATCCCCGGATCACCAGGAGTTTCCCACCCTGGCGCTGGCAGCCCTAGTTGTTGGTGATATCAGCATGTATATTCTAGGCTTCTGATGCAGTGGATTAGAAGATTCAAGATAAGAAAGCAATAATTCTAGTCTTCACTCCTTTCATGCATGTGTAGAAGATTGCTATCCATCCTTACAAGGATCCTCTTTGGGGTCTTCACTCTAACACTGACATTTAGAATATAGATTTGGAATTCTTCCTGCCAGATGCATATTTCTTCCACTGTAAAAAAGATAAAAGCTATATGTAAATATGAGCAGAGGAAAAGGTTTTAAAAACACAAAACTGTTTCTTTAACAGTGCAGTTAAACTAACCAAATTCACTGAAAACGAGGCTACAAATCTGTCTGACGGAAACAAATAAAAAAGCAAGTGAGCACAATTTAATCCAGAAATTTTCCTACATGCTGCAAGAACCAAATTAGGCCATCTCTCTTAGCACTTATCTACAAATTCATTCCTTTCTTAAAGCCTGAATTAATTGGCAGGTCATTCCTTTTAACAACAGCTATAATTTTCAACATTAGGGTCCAGCCTGCCTGTGTTTTTCTAGGGTTGAGATCATCCTACTGTATATACATTGCAGTATATGTCTTGGCAAAGCTAAGTATGGACAGCATAAAACCGCTTATCCTTTATTTTCATTTCACCCCAATTTGGTTAAAAAAGAAAATGTGAGCTTTTGCAGAATTTATATTCCAGATGCAACTGGAAAGCCCATCTGGATTAGCTTGGCAGCCATAACAAGGCAAATTGGCCTAAATCTACCCAAAGTAAAGTGCAAGAATATTGTTTTCCCAGTACGATCATTCAGAAAGAACCATAGAAAAGTCATCATTAATACCTCTGCAGTAATTAACCATTTCCCTCATTTTCTTCCATTCATGCGACCTTTGTTAATGAAGAATTAAGATGAATATTATTTTTCAAAGCAAATAATGTTATAAAACCAGACAATGGAAAGTTAAGTTAATATTAAAATTAAATACCATTTATATAATGCTATTTCATAATAACTAAACATTGATCCACCTCATACGTAGGAGCAGACTGAAAAGTTACTATAGCTCAGGAGGAAGCCAGGATGAATTGCCCCTGTGGAGCAATCAGCTAGCACTGGAGGGGCTGCTCAGTGCAGACCTGGCCAGCCAGAGGGGGTGCAGTAGGAGGCAGTGAGTGAGCTGAGACCCATTGTAGGTACCTATCCAGCACTAGAGGCAACTACCAGGGCTTTGCTCTGCCTGTTCCTGGCTGCCAGCACCCTTCCAGGTAGGGTCGCCAGGTCCCTCTTCACCACTGGCAGGAGGTTTTTGGGGTGGAGCCTGAGGAGGGCGGGGTTTGAAGAGGGGAGGGACTTCAATGCCATAGAGTCCAATTGCCAAAGCGGCCATTTTCTCTAGGTGAACTGACCTCTATTGGCTGGACATCAGTTGTAATAGCTGGAGATCTTCTGCCACCTGGAGGTTGGCAACCCTACTTCTAGGGTTCACAACCTGCCTTCTCTCTCTGGCACACCCTTTCCCCCCTCTGTTGGCACCTCCACCACCATTACCACATATGAAGGTGATTGAAGGTAGGGTTGTGCAAAAAAAAAAAAATTGGTAATTTTTGGGTTTGGGTTTATTGGGCCCGATTTTTTCCCAGTAAACCCAAAACAAGTCGGATACCCATACCAATAAATATAGGTATTCGGCTTATTTCTGGGTTTACCAAAAAAATTCGGGCCCATTATAGTCTATGGAAAATTCTTTCCGAAGCTCCTCTGGGGGTGTTTTTGGAGGTAGAGTTCCCAAATTTTCAGGGTAGCTTGAAGTGACTCTCCTTGCATGAACTGTCTAGTTTGGTAAAGATTAGGCCAGGGGGATCCAATTTTAGGGGGTCCCAAAGGGGTTCCCCTAGGGTTGCCAACTGTCAGGTAGTAGCAGGAGATCTCCTGCTAATTCAACTGATCTCCAGAGATCAGATCATCTGGAGAAAAATGGCCGCTTTGGCAATTGAACTCCATGGCATTGAAGTCCCTCCCCTCCCCAAACCCCGCCCTCTTCAGGCTCTGCCCCCAAAATCTCCCACCAGTTGAGTAAAGGGACCTGGCAACCCTAGGTTGTCCCCATTTCCCATAGGAAAACATTGTTAATACAAATTGAGCCAGTGGAGTAACCCAACTTGTTCTGAGTTTCAAATGTGTTGAAGGCTTCTTTGTTATTATTTAGCAACCAACTGAAAAAAAAACCAGGCAGTTCTGACCACTCTTTATTCTATCAGTTGCCAGATATATAATACAATGATGTTATTTTCAGTTCCAGTGCAAAATGGATGCCTGTATGCAAATGAACATTTAGGAGTAACTTTATTATAACTTTTGGCGTATCTTCAAAGCGGCCATTAAATAATAAACTAAGGCTAAAGTAACAGCATTATACAATGGTATCTATAAGAAAGGGGGGTTATATGGTCCACATCCATATAACATTAGTATTGATCCTGCACTGTTTGGAGATATAAAGGTCTGCCTGCAAGCAGTCTACCCTTTGCTTCTACAATGTATAATTTTAATATTTATAGATTATTTTGAAATGGTGCTATACGCTACAGCAGTTCATCTTCCTAACAAGTTAATAAGACAACAAGTTACAGTGTTGGTTTCATGCTGCTGGAAAAGTGGTTTGGAAACTCATGGATGCTATAGCATTCCGTTAATTTTATTTCAACCTGCTTACTCCCTTGTGGCCACTTCTTCACACCTCTTACAATTGTTAATAAATTAGCATCATCAGGCCAAGCATTTTTTTCAAATGGATATGTGAACAGAATCTTTTTAAAGGATAAAGAATACATATGCACTTTTGAACACAGATCTCCATGGGTCAGAGTTTACCTTATATTTGCATTCAGCCATCTTCCAGGAAACAAAGGGAGATGTTGCCATTAGCATTATTGTGTGTGGGGGTGCGTGCTGTCAGGTCACAGATGATTCATGGCAACCTCACAGGGTTTTCAAGGTAAGAGACGTTCAGAGGTGGGTTGCCATTGCCTGCCTCTGCGTGGGCTGACAGAGTTCTGATAGATCTGTGACTGGCCCAAGGTCACCCAGCAGGCTTCATGAGAAGGAGTGGGGAATCAAACCTGGTTCTCCAGATTAGAGTCCACCACACTTAACCACTACAACCCACTGGCTCCTAACATTTATTAGATACCTATATATGAAGAACACAAACATGTAGCTACCTTATATTAAGTCAGACCACTGGACTTATCAAGGTCAGTATTGTCTACTCTTACCGGCAGGAGCTTTCCAAGGTCTCAAATCTAGGTTTTTCTCATCACCTACTACTTGATACTTCTAACTGGAGATTCTGGAAATTAAACCCAGGACCTTCTGCATACAGAGCAGATGTCCTACCACTGAGCCACAGCCCCTCCCTTAGGGATATAAGGATTGCCTTTGCTTTATACTGCAGAAGAAGCTGCTAAAATGACTTTTATGTTAAACAGACTATTTTACCAAATATCAGACATTCTGTTTTAATTATTATGATATCTCTTTTTGTATAAACTGGTCTTTGACCCTAATAAACAAATGATGATGATGATTTATGAACTGATATTTTGAACTGGTAAAATGGTGCCACCTGTGCTATCTAAGAATATCAGTTCTTTTGTGAGAAATTGTGTTGTGCAGAAATGTGAAGATTTGAATTTCTTGTCTCAGCCATGTCAACACAGATGTAGCTGAGTGGTTTATTTTTACAACCTGTCAACTTCTAAAAAACTCAAAAGTGAGAAAATCTCAAGACCCTACTACTTGACCCATTAGGTATATATAGAGACAAGAAAACCAGAAATGTTATGCTAATATTGAAATCTGGATCATATGCCTAAATGCATGGTAATGTGAAATGAAGTAAAATATTTCAAAGTGCACTGTTTAGGTCAGTGGTGGAAAGTGCCATCAAGTTGTATCCAATTTATGGCTACCCCAGAGGGTTTTCAAGGCAAGAGACGAACATAAATAGTTTGCCATTGCCTGCCTCTGAATATCAACCTTGGGCTTTCTTAATGGTCTCCCATCCAAGTAGTAATCAGGGTTGGCAATGCTTAGCTTTCAAGATCTAATTAGATTGGCCTAGCTTGGGCCATCCAGTCAGGACACTGTTAAAGTTAGGTTGCAAATCTCCAGGTGATGGCTGGAGATCTCCCGCTATTACAACTGATTTATCTCGATTGTGATCTCTATTTCTCGATAAGACGGGTTTTGGAAAACACGCAAGTAAACCGCGCTCGTAGTAGATTTGATCCGCAGAGCGGGGCCAGTGTGCGTGTGACCACTAGAAAACCGCTACATTAGGGAGGGGGGTGAAGCAGACCAAATCGGACATGCATTAATGGCCCAACTCTTCTTCTTCATCATCCTTTTCCCTTGTACCCAAATTTTCACATAAAATATACATATTTTAGTGTTATTTGTGCATCAGTATATCAGCATTATATCTTATACATATAGTATGCGTAAACAAAGAATTTTATGTGTGTATAAATTTATAAATTATGTATACAGTATATGCAATGTGTGCACACAATGCAATACAAATGAATCTATAAAACCCATCATGAAAAGTGGAGAACCAAAAATTTTTCAAATAGGGGACATACACCCCTCCTCTATTTGGATGTTCAAAATCTTTGGACAGTAACATTGATTTTTCTGCATACAGTGAAAAGTAAAGTAAGGATAATACAAATTTCAGTGGTGATGTCACCATTGTCCCAGCATTCCCAGGATAATTTAATATACAGCTCACACTAAAACCTTTCCACACTATGTTTGTTAAGAAAACAACTGTGATGTTTCCCCTATACGATTGCCAATTGATACTTATTTGTTAGAGCTACCCTTAAGTGAATGCCTTGTATGCAAAACCAACACAGCAAAAGCTTGTCATGTTTGGTATGAATCGAGGATTTGGTGCTGGCAACCTTGTTCCATTTTACACTTGACACAGACTTGCTACGTATCCTATGTGGAGTTTCGAAATCAGTGTGAATTACACTTACAAGATTGTATTTCTCAAATTGCCTAGTGTTCCCTGAGGAGAGGAACTGAAGATGTGTGAAGTGAGATGGCAAGGCCTTTTTTTTTGCAGCTCAGAGCAAGGTGGCCAAAGGCTGTAAGTGAGAAGATGCTTCCCCCGCCCCCCAAGGAGACTCAGACTCAGTATCAAGTTAGGGGGGAAACTTCCTCCAAGAATGTGAATCTTTCAAGTGTCACCATATGTCACTGTATTTGTTTTCGTTATGATGGTGTCATTGTTTGGCCACTTTATTAATTTCATTGCAGATAGCTCACATAAATCAGTCATGGTCTGAAGGAATCTCAGGTTTCCATCTCCTCAGTGCATCTCATATAACTGCTTCAAAGATTCCATTTTTCATGTCTTGAAATGGCTTTGTGAGTAACTTTATTTCAGTGAATAGCCCAAATATGCACAGGTTTTGTGCTGGAGTCATCTACCTAAGAAGCTGATGGGAACAATATAGCATAAGCACACATCTTATCTCTATTTTCCACTGCTTTGACATTTATTAGGCTAAACCTGAAGCAATGCAATGTCTTTGAACTCTTTGCACAGCACTGAAGTATGTTATGAGAAGCTGGAGATGATTCACTGATGCACCAATCTAAAGGCCTTCTTGGTATCAAAATAATATTGGGGCAGCCGCACAAATCTAATCTATGTAACTTTGATAAGGTAAAAGGTAAAGGTAAAGGTCCCCTGTGCAAGCACCGGGTCATTCCTGACCCATGGGGAGACGTCACATCCCGACGTTTTCTAGGCAGACTTTGTTTGCGGGGTGGTTTGCCAGTGCCTTCCCCAGTCATCTTCCCTTTACCCCCAGCAAGCTGGGTACTCATTTGACTGACCTCGGAAGGATGGAAGGCTGAGTCGACCTTGAGCCGGCTACCTGAAACCGACTTCCGTCGGGATCGAACTCAGGTCATGAGCAGAGCTTTTGACTGCAGTACTGCAGCTTAACACTCTGCGCCACGGGGCTTGCAAATGACATAATCGAACAAACTGAAGCTATTTGATGTGCATGCATTAAGAAGTGTTTGTCTTTGTGGTTGTGCAGAAAGAAGAAAAGTTGGTTTTTAGACCCCACTTTTTCTCTATCGTAAGAAGTCCCAAAGTGGCTTACAATCTCCCTCCCCCCCAAAAAAAACAGGCACCTTGTGAGGTAGGTTGGGTTGAGAGTGTTCTGAGATAACTATGACTAGCCCAAGGTCACCCAGCAGGCTGCACATGGAGGAGTGGGGAATCTAATCTGGCTCTCCATATTAGAGTCCACCACTCATGTGGAGGAGTGGGGAATCAAATCAGTTTCTCCACGCTAGCCTCCGCCACTCTTAACCACTGCTCTACCCTGGATCACATATCAATGATCAATAGGCGATGAACACTCTTTTATAGTGCAACACTCCAGCATGTGGGATATGGCTCTGTAATATTTCTGGGTCCACAGGTAAAGACTATCAGAATGAGGAACAGGTCACTCTCTCAGCCCTGAGCCAGTGTCTGGATGGCATGGTTGAGTGGTTGAGGTAGAGCTGGGTGAAGTAAAAACCAGCTAGGCTGAAATCCTGTGGTTGGGAAAGGCTAGGTAATTGAGGGGTTTGCAGCTCCCTGCTCCGGTTGGGTTCCAGCTTATATTGGTGAAGTCTGTAAGGAGCTTGGGATTTGGCTGGATGCTTCACTTACCTTGGACAAACAAGTGTCATCGTGGTAAAACTGATATTTTTCTATTTCTGCCAGATTCATCCACTGTCTCCCTTTTTGTCCCAGTCAGACCTAGCCACATTGATTCATGCGATGGTCACCTCCAGATCGGACTATTATGATTTGCTCTGTGCAGGGCTGCCCCTGAAGATGCTTCAGGTTGTCCAGAATGTGGCTGCCAGGCTGTTAACCAATACATCGTGGTCTGCTAATATTCAGCCTGTTTTGAAGCACTGGCTTCCAATTGGGTTCCGGGTCAAATTCAAGATGCTGGTTTTAACCTTTAAAGCCCTATGTCTGGGACCAAAGTACCTTAAGAACTAGGGCTGTTGAAAAAAAAATCGGTAAAATTCGGATTCGGCAAAATTCGGCCTATTTTGATTCAGGAAATGCCGAAGTCCGAACTCCCCCGATTCGGATCCGTGGAATTTGGCACTAAGTTCGGAGTTTGGGGGGGAAATCGGCTGAATAAAGCCATTAAAAACACATTTGTGCCTTTCTACGGCTCTGGGGGGACATGTTTGGAGGTAGAGGTCCCAAACTTTCAGTGTAGCTTGAGGGGACCCTTCTTGCAAGAACCTCCAAGTTTTGTAAAGATTGGGTCAGGGACCCCCGAGTTATGGGGCCTGGAAGGGGGTCCCCCATCTGCCCATTGGAATGAAGCCATTAAAAACACATTCGCGGCTTTCCACGGCTCCGGGGGGGCATCTTGGAGGTAGAGGTCTCAAACTTTCAGTGTAGCTTTAGGGGACCCTTTTTGCAAGAACCCCCAATTTTTGTGAAGATTGAGTCAGGCCCCCCCCGAGATATGGGGCCCGGAAGGGGTCCCCCCAATCTGCCCATTGCAATAAAGCCATTAAAAGGGATGTACTGAAACGAATGACAAGTCAGCCCATTGGAAGCAAAGGGAGAGGCTGCCCAGCCCATTGAAGATAATGGGAGAGGGGAATGTCGGTTGACTTGCATTGACTCCACTGAAATACATTACAGGGGATGTACTAAAACAAATGACAGGCTAGCCCATTTGAAACAACAGGAGCGGCTGCCCAGCCCATTGGAAACAATAGGAACCAGCCAGAGAGAGACACACTGACCCACAGTCAACTCCACACGAAGTTGGCAACCGGTGAAAACAGTAGAAAGCACAGTACCACATAGAGGCAATCAAGCCCACCCCCCAGCAGAACAGGTAAACCCACCCCTTTGTTTCCCCCCGCCCCCCCCCCCACACACACAGAATCTTCCCCCCACATACACACACAGGAAAAAAAATTATAGAGAATTATAGAGAAAAGCCCCCAAATGGGACTTACTGTGGATGTCTTCTTCTCTTCCATCAGGAGCAGGGACTGGGAGTCAGGACTCATGAGTAATCCAATACGATTCTAGCAGACTCACTCACACATACTCTCTGGCCATTTATGCACGGGAGGTTTTGCCTTGGATTTGCCGCTCTCTAGATGCACATTAAGGATTGCCAATGGGTGGATGGGGGGGAGACCTCATAACTCGGGATTAATTGCCTTTTAGTCAGACCCCCGGGCCAGGGTAATGGTATGGCCTAACTGCCGAGGCAACCAGACCCCTGGGCCAGGGTAATGGTAAGGCCCAACTGCCGAGGCAACCAGACCCCCGGGCCGGGGTAATGGTACGGCCCAACGCGAATGTGTTTTTAAAGGCTGTATTCCAATGGGCAGATGGCTGGGGGACCCCTTCCGGGCCCCATAATTCGGGACCCCCTGACCCAATCTTCACAAAACATGGGGGTTCTTGAAAGAAGGGTCCCCTCAAGCTACACTGAAAGTTTGGGACCTCTACCTCCAAACATGCAGCCCCAGAGCAGCGGAAAGGCGCGAATGTGCACACCCCACCCCACGGGGATTTCTCTCACACACAAACAGACACTCTCTCTTTCTCTCCCCAGGCCATGCAGCAGCTGGGCTCATGCACTCAACCGCGACTGATTGGCCAGAAGAAGACCCGGCTTGGCCACCATTGGCTGCGGGAGAATGCTGCTAGTTGCTTACTAACTGATGGTTATGCTGCTGTTTCAGAGCCCCCAAATTTGCTGAATTTATTCGGCGATTGCCTTGAACTCGTCGAATGCGGCTCATCGTTTTCCCGCCTTTTTTTGAATTCGGTTCCATCCGAACTGAAAACTGCCAAATCGGGGGAAATTCGGCTGTTTTTCGGTTTGGGATGAACCGAATCAACGGCCCTATTAAGGACCACCTCTCCTATTACAACATCCCAGGGTGTTTGCATTTCGCTACTTGTGTACTTCTGGTGGTAGCTGGCCGTCGGGTAGCTCATTTAACCTTGACAAGAACTTGGGCTTTTTCAATCATTGTCCCGACTTGGTTGGAATGCTCTGTCTGAAGAGGCTCTTGCCCTGCAGGACCTATTTAAGTTCCACAAGGCCTGTAAGATGGAGTTATCCTTCCATGGAATCCATCGGGGCAATCTTATTTGGCCTACTATCAGCTTCTCTGATCGTCATGCCAGAGGGCAAATGCATTAAATTGATTTATAGAATATTTGTATATGTATTTGTTTTTTATTTATGTTGTTAACCATCCTGAAATCTGATTGCTAGTAAGGGATGGGATAAAAATCAAATGAAATAAATAAAAACATATTAATATGAAAAACAACTAAAAAATCTTGTACCACAGTCTCTAAGCCTTTCTCTAGAACTAGCTCAATTCATGTGACCTTTAGGAGAAACCCACAAATTACCAATTCCTCAAAATATTTGATAATTCTCTAAATTGTAAATTATATCACTATAGGTTCAAATGCCAGACTTGGGTATAACCTCCAATTTCTCATTGGCCTCAAAATCCACATTTGGATGTCATTTCTTTCTTGTGCAAATAGAATAGACAAATCTTCATTTTGCACAATTTTCTGTATTTCTTGCACTACATTTTCCATAAAATGTATATATTTTCCAAAGTTATATTTGTCTATCAATACATCATAATTATGTATCATCTGTACATTTTAAATATAAATGGAATATAATCTGCATGCAAATGTATCTGTACGAAGTACAAATAAATCTACAAAACTACAATTAATATCATTTAATATTGGTACCCTTTTCTAAAATGTAATGGTGAACTACATACTGGGTAAAGATCATGTCATATGTAAATTCTATATAAATGACTATTGGGAAACTGAACTTTCTCAGTGGTACTGTGACTTTAAATAAGAACAAGGTCATCTCTGTTCATTTGTTCACTTTTTTACCAGCACTACTACATTTTGGAGATCTACAGAGGCTCCTTGAAGGCCTGAGGCCCATTTTGAATTCTTCCCTGTAGTGGGATCCCATGGAGGAAATATCACTGGAACACAGGGTTGCCAATCTCCAGGTGCTAGCTGGAGATCTCCTGCTATTATAACTAATCTCCGGGCGATGTAGATCAGTTCACCTGGAGAAAATGACTGCTTTGGAAGGTGGACTCTAAGGCATTATACTCCATTTAAGTCCCTCCCCTCCACAAACCCCACCTTCCTCAGGCTCCACCCCCAAAATCTCTAGTTATTTCCCAACCCAGAGTTGGCAACCCTATTGGAACAGCCTAAGCACCACAACATATTCTGTTCACTGTTTCAAATCCAATGTCTGGCTTACAATGTTGATAAAGTCATCTTCCTTTAATGACCCACATACTCAAGTAAATACTATTTCTACAATATCATCCATTCCTCCACATTATGGAATAGTATAACTATTATTTCATACAACACCGCCACTTGGGCCTAGGAAAGGGAGAGAAAAAGATCTATGACAAAAATTCTGCCAATTTATCACTAGATATTCAAATGGTTAAGGTCACTGCAGAAAGCAATATGTGAAAGGAAATATTAGTAGAAGGTGTCATGTACCATATGTCCTCAAAGCTTAGACACAATGGGAAACCACCTGAATGGGCTTCTCACCGCATCCTACTGGGCCTAGGTAGTGAAGGACATATGGTGTGTTTACCCTGAAGTATAATGTTCTTTTAATGTTTGCAGATAATTAGGTCAATGCAGAATTCTTAATGCATTTTCCTCTCAGAGGAACCAAGAGCACTTACACAGAGGAAATCTATGCTTTGACTAACTAATTCTTATTAATTCCCAGATTTTTTTCCCTGTTTTTTGTTGTTTTGATACATATTATTTGTTTCAAATCTACCCAGGTACACTAATTTATCGAATACCGCAATGGTGAATGCCATTTGTGGGTTGAATATATGAGTAACGTTATATTACCCATAACTGATAGGCAACCTAATTGTCTTGAAGAAACATCAGTCTGAGAGATTACTGCCATACTTATATCTGAGACCTAGGTAGTTTATGCATGAGAGTTTTACCTGAGGATCGTTGTTCACTGGAACCACACTTGCCGGTTGGCAATCTATGCACCAGCAGTCTCCAAGCTCAAATCAAGAAGCATTGGAGTCCCCGCCCCTTGAAACACTGCTTTGTAACTGGCGGTAGTGCTTACTGAGAGAGAAAAGTCCCGTCCCCCCTGTTGAAACCCAACTGCCATGAAAAAAGCATTTTTTAAAAATGGAGTTCTCTAAAAGAAAGGAAAGCTGTGAAACTTAGGATGTTGAATTGGATACCAGCTATCATATACTCTCCTTGAAAAGCAAACTGACAGACTACAAACAGGCAGAATGGTAATGCGTACCGTGGCTACAGTTATCTCCAAAACATCAGATGAGGAGCAATTGTTCATGTTTAGACAAAATAATGGGTAGGAAATGGTATCAAAAAAACCCTTCATTTTTTCTTCTAGTAGGTAAGTCCCTTTCTTTATGGACAGCTTTTGTCCCTGCAGGAACCAGCTTACATCAAGTACCAGAACTATATTTAAGAAATACATTTAACAGGAAAGCACTTATACAATCTACAAGAAGTAAAATAATGGGTTAGGAATTTATGATTTGGAGCCTTTGCTACAAATTAAGTTTATTTTTGGTGAATTAAAAGAAATGGCCAATTGCAAGCTTAAGAGGTTCTCCAACACACACACTTTTCTTGATCTGAAAGCTCTCTCTCTCTCTCTCTCTCTCTCTCTCTCTCTCTCTCTCTCTCTCTCTCTCTCTCTTTCTGTTGTTCAATTATTGTTGTTGTCTTAGAGACCTTTAGAAGAAATGCAAATAGATTGAAAACCACCTAGAGAAGAAACTTTTGTCGTCTGTTGCTCCTGTAGGCTGCTGCTGCATTTGAGTTCTCCTGTTTTGCGTTACTTCTTTCTTTATAGGAGGATGTGCTCTTCCTTTCCTTAGTCTTTTTCAACATGAAACGCAAGTCTGTAAGGAAACTGCAATCATGTCGAATGATTATTAATGCCATGTTGGACAAGCCTCACTTGGTGAAGCTAAAGCTTCATGAATGGACTCAGATCATTCAACAAGGGTTGGCATCACAGGCCTTAAGTCAGGTTCAGCATATGGTGTCAATCTTACAATTTTATATGTCTTGTGGATTTCTGACAATATAATCTTATAAATCTGGATTACTTCTGCAACAAAACAGAGGAAGCTTGCCCATTCCCAGTCTCAAATAAGTAACATATAATCAAGTAGCTGTTTATATATTTCTATAACACATGTGTAGAAAGAAAGCTGGAGCCAGATTTACGGAAAGCCCACAAGCCATTTCCTTTTGATGTCATTTAGAGAGCTCGCTAGCCTAAATGCTTACATCTATGTTCCTTACGAGGTCTGGAAGAGTTGGTTGAAAACCATTGCTTTTCATGCCCTCCAACTTTCTCAGGTTAAAATATGGGCAATCATACTGCTTGTAATTACAGCTGAGCCCAATTTTCATGAAGTTTGATTTTCATATTGAAATACACAGGAAGTACCTTTTCCCCAAACAGCTAAGCAAATTGCATGAATATCAAAAGTATTTCTTTATGTTTTATCCAAGACCTAAACTGCATTCAGACCTCATGCCAGACAGACATTAAGCTGGAATGTATACGGACTTGGTTTGCACGCACACCACACACCTCCATCTTTCCTTTCTCACAGAGAGTTCCATGAAGGAATTCTAGTTGTAAAGTCTGCATATCCACACTACAGAGATGCAGATGTGTGGGTTTAACTAGAGTTAGCCCCCTCCTCATACGGATTTGAACGGTTCAAAACAGATGAGTTTGTTCAAACTACAGGCATCTCATTCCATTCATCAATTGCAAATGTTTTTCTTTCTCCATGACCCCTTTCCATGACCCCTTTATAACCTCTGTAAAGGCACCTCTCAGGAGTGTTTTGAGGTGATGTGTGTTATGCTGCCTCCTTGCCGTCTTTATTTTTGCTGCCACCATTCTTTGTTGGACCCAAATTCTTAGTTGGACCCAAAGATGGCTTAAGTTGCATATGGTAGATTGACAGAACGGTCTTCACATGGTGGTGGCTCTAAGGTAAAAGGGGATCTTTTACTCTAAGACAAACAGTTGTTTTTTTCTTAAACATGAATAGAGTTTAGTTATAAATAAAATAGCATAACAGTTTCTCTATGTTTACTGAGCTTAATGGTTTCAGAAAGGTACATAGGCGTAATAGTTTCGGATAGGCTCACTAACAGTGCATTCCTGACTTCTGAGGATGAAAGTCCTCAGGAGGCCAGGAAGGGGCTGAGCCAGCATTGGGGCCCTCCACGTCGGCGTCTGGGCACCTTACCCCGCTGTAAGTGGCCCCAACGCCGGTGGGGAGAGCCGGATGCTGGTCTCTGGGCACTGCCATGGCAGCACCACCCCGGGACATCGCCAGGGCCTTCCACTGGTGTAAAGGCTTGCGCCGGCATTCTGGGAGGTGTTCTGGTGTCTCTGGGGGGGGGGTCCCCAGGGCATTCCAGGGGGCGGGACTGTCTGTAGGCAGTCTCCTGTCCCCTTTCACCCCATAATGCTGGCATCGAGAACGGCGTTGCTGTGCCTGCATTTTAGCAGGTGCAGCCTCGCTGTTCTATATGGGGCGAAAAGCCCTAATTAAACTTTAAAAAACCTGCAGAAGGCTTTTAAAAAGGTTTTTGGTGGCCGGGAACCTGGTTTGGAGATGGCATGGCAGCGCTTCCTCCATTCCGTTCCTGGTTGCCAGAGGCTCAGGAATGCACTGTAAGTGGTCCTTAAATAGATCTAGACATACACACTGATTTTTCCATGTGTTACTTAGGCCAATAACTTCTGCACAGCTTAACTATGGTAAGCTTTGGACACAGTTCCATGGGAAGGAAGATCTGGTGCCACCAGAAGGCATCAATAGGTGGTAATAGAGACTTTAGTACTGTTTCATCAACAGAGTATAGCAGCAGTGTATAGGTACAAAGCAGCTCTGTGTGTCTACAGGGCAGGCAGATGCTAAGGCCCTGGGCAAAAGTCTAGGATGGGGCCCTTGAATCACTGATATTCCCTACAGGACCTCCCCAGGGCCAAGGAAGGGGTGGCTCTCTACTCCTGTGTGATGGGTAGGAGTTACTGGAGGTGACAGAAGCTAGACAAAGTGGTCATGAGAAGCAGCAGCCTGATCTTCTTTTAACCCTCTGTTGGGGGGACAGTGCCATGAGCAGCCACACCCTCAGGAGGGGGCCCAGAGAAGCTGCCTCTATTGCCTATTGGCTAAGACCACCCCATCTGCCTAGCACAGATCAATGATATCATCAGCTACAGACACTGAACAGCCGACATTTCAGCTGTCTCAAAATCAGCCACACAAAATATTTCTAGAGAAAATGTAGATTGCTCCTACAGTAGTACTACTGACACAGCTGTATAATTCACTTTATCATCCCTTCATCTGGCTAAATGTAGTACCCTATCCTTGTCTCATCCCATCTGCAAGAATCTATCATTTGATAGGGCTTAGGTTTCTTTCTCCAGATGTTTCCTTCACACAGGAATTGGGGCCACACCCACTTTCTGAATCACATAAAACAGTGACTTAGCAGCTAGCCTGCCTCTTAGGAGGCTTTTCTCTCAAGTAGGGCTAGCTCTGCTATGACACACTGCATCCACCCTATGCTCTGGTATCATCCTAGAAATCAGGTGCCAGTGTTGCACTGAGCATTTGCACTAGCATCTCCATCTCATCACCTAAACCTCTGTGGTAAAGGTACTAGATTTCCTCTCTCTTCCGTGGAACTCTGAAGCAGAACCTGACAGTCCTCCAGTGAATTGCTTTATATCTCAAGATAAAATCCATAAAGTTTACTGCATTCTGGATAGGGTTACCAGGCTACACAGCATGATGGCACTATGGTTTTACTATAGAGTTTCTGGTGATTCCTAGAGAGGTGTGACATCACTTCTGGGTTTTTTTCCCGTTGAAGTGACATCATGGTGCATGCAACACTGGCAACAGCTCATGTCCCTGCCCCTCAATGTCCCACTGGTTGCCAGGCATGGCCTGGCAGCCCTAATTGTGGGGTTGGGCCAAGACGCAATACATCAGTTACAAGGGCTTTGTTTCCTAAAATGAAAATAAATCAACTTACTTTTTCACCTCTTCATCCAAGCAGCAAATTTTCAGTAAAGTCTATACTAATTTTCACCACATGACCACCTGTCATTTATGTTAGCACTGAGGGGAGTGAAAATGTGAGAATTTCAACAGCAAAACAAATGCTAAAGTGAAAGATTTATGAACACAAGATACTGAAAGGAAGCTCTTAAAACTCAAGGTAACTACATCCAAATTTCCTGCTAAAACCCAAATGGCAAAGCGGAAAACTCCACAGTTGCCTGTAGCCCTGAGACAGAAATAAAAGACAGTCATTAAATGAATGTAAGTTTCATCTTGTTTTCCTTACAAGGTGCATATTCCTACATTTTAAAAATGAATAATCCTGTGTAAATAATCAAAATGTAGTGGTGACTATTGTAATTAAACATACACACACATAAGCACGTCCTATTTGAGAGAAAAGCCTCCTAAGATGTCCAGCCACACCTGGAGTACTGTGTGCAGTTCTGGAGGCTTCACTTCAAAAGGATATGGACAGAATTGAGCAGGTGCAGAGGAGAGCAACGAGAATGAACAGGGGCCTGGAGACCAAACCCTATGAGGAAAGGCTGAGGGAGTAAGGAATGTTTAGTCTGGAGAAGAGAAGGTTGAGGGGGGACATGATTGATCTCTTGGAGGTAAAGTTCCCCAATTTTCAGGGTAGCTTCAAGGGACTATCCTTCCATGAACTCCAAAGTTTGGTGAAGATTGTGTCAGGGGGTCCAATTTTATGGGGTCCTGAAGGGGTCGCCCCCTCCTCCATAGAGAAGCATTGTAAAGTTTACAATGCTTCTCTATGCTTCGGGACCCCATAAAATTGGACCCCCTGACCAAAACTTTACCAAACTTTGGGGTTCCTGCAAGGAGAGTCCCTTGCAGCTACAATGTGAATTTGGTGACTCTGCCACAAAAAATGCCTCCCCCCAGGTTAATTTTAAAAATGCCTCCCCAAAGCTCATAAAAATTCCCATAGGCCAAATATCTATTCAGCTGGATCGGCTATCGGCTCTCCGCCTTCAGCTTTATTCCCATTTTTAATATTTTGCTATAATTAAACCTGAAAGAAGCTGAAAAGGCCTTTTTGGGGTTTATTTTTGGTTCAGGTTTATCAATATGCACAACCCTAGGCTAAGTCCTTTTCCTTCTTCCTGGGCATGGCAGGGAGTGGGGCCATTTCCAGGGCCATATTTACTTCCCAGTCTATCAAGTAAGTGACATTAAGTAAGCCGTTATCAATTAACACAGAACTAGCTGTCAGTAACACTAGATAATAATGTAGTAAACGTATGTGAGCGATGGTAGTACAAGATACTGATTATGTTCTTTGGATGTTATAAAGCTTTATGAATGCTGGTAATAAGAGCAGTACAGCCTGCAGGGTTGTTATAAAGAATATTGAAATACAAAGCATTGTCTTTTGCTGTGTACCTTTTATAAATGGTTTTATTATTGTGTTGCTGATCTTATCAGTTTTGTTATACTTCAGGGTGTTTTTTTTATTTTTATAAGAACTCACCTATTAAAGAGTTTTCTCTTTCAAATATATAGTGATGGTTTTGTGTCTAAAAATTGTACAGTGTCAAATATCCTCCGTCTGGGTCAGCAATTCTTCCTCTCCATTTAAACTTTATGTTCCAACAGTAACAGAGATGGTACCCAAAAAAATAATAATAAGGTGGGATGACAAACTTGGGTGATGATTAAAAATGGCTTTGGCGGATTGGATCCTAGATCTTGTCATCCTTTTCATGTCACACAAAGGACACTGTCGAAGCAATCTTCCCCTGTGCCTTGGATCAGACCCCAAATGCTCACTGCACAAAGCAATCCATGTAAACTGGCACGTGTTCAAGAGGATTAGCATTCCATCCCCCCCCCCCAAATGCCCAGGAGGACTGAAATAACAAAGAGTGTCATGGGTCAGGAACAAAGCACATTGGCAGGCGCCGCACAGGTTCAGCTTGCCATGTAATTTGGCAGGTATCCTGAAGAACAAATTTGATCAGCTCCTACATAATGCACTGAATTCACAACACAGATAAGCACTCAAATCACCCGAGACTAGTAATTATGTCTCTTACTCCAGCATTATTCAATGCTTTTTCTTCTTTTAAACGAAGAAGAAGAAGAAGAAGAAGAAGAAGAAGAAGAAGAAGAAGAGTTGGTTTTTATATGCCAACTTTCTCTACCACTTAAGGAAGAATCAAACCAGCTTACAATCACCTTCCCTTCCCCTCCCAACAACAAACACCCTGTGAGGTAGGTGAGGCTGAGAGAGCTCAAAGAGAGCTGTGGCTTTCCCAAGGTCACCCAGCTGGCTTCATGTGGAGGAATGGGGAAACAAATCCAGTTCACCAGATTAGCCTCTGCCACTCACGTTGAGGAGTGGGGAATCAAACCCGGTTCTCCAGATCAGACTCCACTGCTCCAAATCACCACTCTTAACCACTACACCATGCTGCCTTGCATTGTAAAGCCTAGAAACTGACCAAGAGCTGGTGAGTTCTTTAAGTACCCCGCACAACAGAAAGTTTGCCACAGTGGCTTCCCTAACCAAACATAATATTTTGCTCTTCTGTTTCTGTTTCATAGGTTGAGACTGAGAGAGAAGCACGGGCATTAAAAATAAAAATCACAGAGTTTTGCCATGGCCAAAAGAAGCAAACCGGTAGGTGTTGTCTCACCTTCTCCAATCACTGTATTTTATTTCTGTTTGAAGCCGTGCATGCCTCTGTCATAAAACACCTCTCATGCACTTTACTTTAGAAACAAATACCAGACATGAGAGAGAGAGTGAGGATGTGAGGAAAGGCCGTTGGTTATAATTGTAAATGAATGCATGTCACTATAAAGCCCTGTGCCCCCTTTGTTGTGTGACCAGGCCCTGTTGTACAACACTGCCTGACCACATCTGCTTTTATATAACCATCAGAATGAAGATAGAGAGGTGTGGGCTGCACAATGATCATCTGGGGGTTTTCCACCCTGTGCAATAATCCCACACTTCCATCATTCTGGAAACTATCTCAAACAGAATGGTTCAGGAGGGCATTTTTACAGAGGCAATAGGGCTACAGCCTGATGGAATGTTTTCTATAGCTTGCGAAAGGGAACAGAACTGTAGTCTATGCCACTGTGTAGGGTATCATTTACCTGTTTATTTTTATGTTTTGTCGTGCTTGTCTTGCATCGTTTTCTATTTCTATGATGCCGTTTTCTGCACTGTTTGACTTATCTAGGGTTGCCAGCTCCCCCCATCCATCGGCGGGAGGTTTTAGGAAGCGAGACTGGGGCAATTGCGTGTGCGCAGCCGCACACAACTGTCACTTTCCAAACCCTCATACAGTCACTTTCCATACCCTCAGCCATTGCTCAGGTTAGACTATTGGACTAGGGCCTGGGAAATAGGTTCAAATCCCCACTGAGCCCTGAAGCTCTCTGGGTAATCTTAGATGAGTAACTTTCAGTCCAACCAATCTCACAGGGTGATTATGAGGACAAAATTAGATGAGGGAGATAATGTATGCCTGTTGTGAGCTCCTTGGAGGAATGGTGCATATTTAGGGTATTCAAAGGACTTGCTAGAGCCCTCTCAGATATAATGACTGGGCTGATAAACTGAACTAAATTATGACATTTCCTTGGTGTTGTGACTTTGTTGGGGAACGTTCTACGCAAATCTACTAATGTGCTTCAACCATGGCCAACTAGATTTGGGGGAATGCTTCATTACTGAGTATCAAACAAAATTTCTTGCTTTCAACAGTAAAAAAAAAAAAAAAGTCCTGTATAGCTGGCAGCAGGTATCTGATTTAAGCCTCCCCCCTCCCTATAATATTATAGAAGTCCCCAACAGGATGGCTGCTGATGTCTATGAGCAAAGATGAAAAGCTAAGTTTGCACATCAGTACAAGCCTTCCAAGTGCATTCAGGACAGGAAAATGCCTCTGAGAAGCAATTTCAGAATTTTCTATTAGACTT
Source organism: Euleptes europaea (assembly GCF_029931775.1). Taxonomy (NCBI): domain Eukaryota; kingdom Metazoa; phylum Chordata; class Lepidosauria; order Squamata; family Sphaerodactylidae; genus Euleptes; species Euleptes europaea. Next base: position 29,590,784 of record NC_079317.1, read on the forward strand.
GGGACTCGGGCAGTTTGTAAATAATGCTACAATTATGCTTTAAACACAGGAAACCTTAATACGCTTAGACAGGGTGCTTTGATATCTTCTCTTGTCTTTTTTAAATATGTTGATGCATTTCTTTTTTCGCCCACTCTGCAGAGGAGGGAGGAAAAGCTGTTTTGGCTGGGAAATTCTGAGAACTTTACCAGGGCAAGTTTGAGCCTCCGAGCGAATCCTGATGAATGATTCAAATAAAGTGCCGATTTGATACCTGGATTTGAATTGCTAATAATATCCAAGTTGCTTCTCATGCTGCTGCAGCCACTCTGCACTCCTGCTAAGCCAGATGTCTATTATCAATCCTCTGCACACCAATTAAATTGCTATCTTCCAGAGAGCCTTTTTTTCCCCTGTTGTACTACACTGATTTCTAACATGGAGGGCCAAATTCATGCTGGACTTCAGTGGTTACGAATCATGAGGTTTGGAACCAGGAATGGATTGACCCAAAATATTAAGGCAGATCTTATCAGGAAGTACTTGGGTTAAGTCAGGAAAAAATGACCTGCCTGGGTGCTGGATCTATCCACATGAGGGTATTTAAACCTAATCTCCCAGTGATTTCAGGCTTCAGTTTTCACTTTTCAATTCTGAGCCAGGTTTCAGATCTGTATTCTATTCTGTTCTATTGATATACTCTGGTTGTACTGAAGTTTCATTTACTTGGATGCTACATCTGCCCATTTGTTGTCTCTACATTTCTTTTTTTATAATTATTAATCATTCTTTTTTATGAGAGAATGGATATTTTTTTCAGTTAAGTTTCCCTAAAAAGCAACAAAAAAGCTATGACACTTCATTGGTATAGATCAATCATTCCCTACACGGCTCCTGCAGCAGTCACGGTGCCTGCCAGTGTGTTTCAAGGTGCCCGTTGTTTCTTTTGTCTTGGGGATAAAATCCAAAGGTCTTGAGTTTAACCAAAGAAACAGATGGGGGGGAGCAGCAGGTTACGCCTTATAGCTGGATGACCAGTAAAGCACAGAACTCATCCCAAACTAGGGCAGCCATGTCTTCAACCCTGGATCCCCTATTCCCCACCAGTACTTGAAAGGGCAGTGGGGAAAATGGGGTGAGCAATTCAGTGTTTCACCAACACTGCAACACCACTTGTGTCATGGCATTGGCATGACTCTCTAGGATTCACCCAAAACTCTATAGTTAAATGATATAATTTTTGGTGAATTCTAGAGCATCACACCAACACAATGACACTACTTCTGGTCTGCAACAGAAGTGACATCATGGAATCACCATGACGTCGATCAGATAAGTCCCTGCCCATTCCCACTCTCCTGCTGGGTGTCAGTGGTGCAACCTGCAACCTTATTCAAAAGAGACATGTCATAAGCATATCAGCAGTATACATTATCTGTACATATACATATTAACAAAATACAATATGGTGACAGTCAAGCACCAAACTGGTTCAAACAGTGAGCTGAACTGGTAGGAAATTTTGCTTGCTCAGAGCAGCTCAAATCTGCTGGTTAACTTTTTTACATATAGACAGTGTACACATTAACCCACTAAGGCCAAGAGTCTGTTGCAGCTCCCGGGGACTGACGAAGGAAGCAGAGCAGCCCTTCATGGCCTTTTGGCTTTCGTCTGGAGACAAGGGCAGCAACAATGATTGAGGGGTTTTCCTGGCAGGGCCAGGCGAGAGCATGAGGCAGCAGAGTGGCTGGCATGTGGACACCTTACCTTGTGAAAGCTGCACTGCAAATGGAGCACGCTTCTCGGCCAGTAGCAGCAGCAGCAGCAGCGACAACAGCGGCAAGGGCAGGCTTTAGATCCCACACGTGCACTTGCTGCAGTCATGAAACGCCCCAGCTGGCCTTTAGTGGGCTCGTGCCGGTGCCCTTGCACCTCCATTTGCAGCCAGCCAACGAGGGCACCCAGCGACCTCCTCCTTAGAGTCCAAGGAGTGGTGCCAGCAGCAAGCTCTTCCACTCTGTGCCTGGCTGGGTAACAGGTGAAAGAAGCCAACCACAAGGTGCGCCTGGGCTCTCCCTTCGCCACTCCACCACTAGGGCTGTTGAATTTTAAAAAAATCGGTATAGTTCGGATTCGGCCGAATTCAGCCCGTTTAGATTCGGGATATGTTGAAGTCCAAACTCCCCCACTTCGGATCCGTTCAATTCGGCGGGAATTCAAAGTTCGGAAAAAAAATTCGGCCGAATAAAGCCATTAAAAACACAATCGCTCCTTTCCGCGGCTCTGGGGGGGGGGCATTTTTGGGCTTAGAGGTCCCAAACTTTCAGCAGAGCTTCAAAGGACGTATATTGAAAGACTCCCCAAGTTTTGTAAAGATTGGGTCAGGGGGGGCTGAGATATGGGCCCTGAAAGGGGTCCCCCCACCCTTAATGTGCATCTCTCAGCAGAGCTTGCCGCCCACACACAAAGCTCCCAGCCCCGACAACAGTTTGCAAAACAACTGCAAAGCAACACAACCTTGTAAAACAACACCTTTGCAACAGGAAAAACCAGAAGACACACAACTGAAACCTCCCCCCTCAAACCAGGGAGCGAGAGACTCGAGGGGGAACACACACCCCAGGCAGTACCGACGAAAGCCCCCTTTGGCTTCCCCCCCACCCACAGAAACTGCTCCCTCCCCACACACACAGAGACTCTGCTTTCCCCCACACACACACACATACACAGGAGAAAAATTATAGATTAAAGCCCCCAAAGGGGTCTTACTGTGGCTGTCTTCTGTTCCATCAGGAGGGGCTGGGGAGGACTTGTAATCCAACATGATTCCAATTAGGCACGGGACGTTTTGCTCTGGAGAAGATGCACACAGGGTCGGCTGATCCATTCATCCCAATAGGGAAAAGGGGAAAGGGGAAAGGGGAAAGCCCATATCTCGGGACCCCCTGACCCAATGTTCACAAAACTTGGGTGGTCTCTTAAGAACACTGGTCTGAGGACTTCCTGTTGAGCGTTTGGTCCGAGCGCCATTGTTTCCTAGGGGCTCCCAGGAGACACCAAGAGTCGTTTAGATTTGGAGTGCAAAAAGCACTCCAACTCGGTCCTAAATAGTGGATCGGGAAGCAGGAAATTCCCCTGCAGCCTTCAAGAGCGGTTTGGACTCCCATATTCTCTGAGAGAGCTTTTATTAAGCCTCTCGTAGAGTTGGAAGTTGTCCCCGCCGGCACATAGGGGCTACCATTGCCACGGACGACTCTTTGGATTATAGGCTTTGACCTCCTCTATACATTAACATCAAATAATCTATGAAAAGAACAAGAAGCCTCACCTTTGGAAGTCAGAGTGAGTAAAAAGACACTTTTTGCCTTTATCTTGATTGAGAAGACCTGAATGACGATAAAAACACCTACGAAAACCGGCGACTCCCTGCCCAGCGTAACGAGACTTTTAAAATAAACAAATGCCATTAAATGAACTGACTAAGACCTTATCAACTTGATCAGTGAGTAGACGCAATAAAAGGGACTTTTGAATGACTTTACAACTACCAATTAAATGTTTTGAGGGGAGGGAGGGAGACGAAAACCTCCCCCCCCCACTTCCGGCTCTCTTTGATTCAATGTCCAGCCACGTCGCCTCTTAAGACCGGAAGATAATAAGAAGGGCTTTGTTACCATCGAAAAGACAGGGCAGATTGGAAGACTTGAAGTTAATCTCCCCGGTGTAACCATCAAATCGTTCCTACCACTTAACCACCGAGAGGAGACGACGCAGGGTCTATGATACTGCAGTTTCTTGTCTACTTTCTTTTCTTTATCTGTGCTGCTTTGAAGCGTAATTGAGGATATCTTGAAAATTACAAAGCCTACTTCTATATAAGAATACAAGCAAATATGTCAAACAAGAGGATGGAAGAGATGTTACTCAAACAAATGGACATGTTTGCAGTGCAACAAGATTTAGTCTTTGAAAAACAACAAGCGCTCTCACATCAAGTATTTCAACTAGCTGAGGTGATGAATATCCTATTTAAATCAATTAATGGAAAACTCGACACAATTATTGAGGAGATCCACGATATGAAGACCCAAGATATGACAACAATTATGTCAATGGAAAAAAAAGATTCTACTAAGGAGATGACGATTGAATGCTATGTGGAAATGGTGATAAAATCTGGAAAAAATGACAATGAATTAGAACAATTTATTTTTAAAGAGGTAGCTGCAAGTGATCAGCTGGCAATGAGAGAGAGCAACATGAGAGAACTCAATACCTCTACAATCTACTTGTCTGAGTTACTGCTGACAGGAGGAACATTATTATCCCAAGAAAACACTTCCTGGCAGCCAGCGATGGAGGGAGACATGACGAAGGATTTTACCAAGAAGCTGCTGGAAATTTTAACAAGAAGCCAATGGATACAATCACTGGGATCTTCTTTTATATTTTCAGAGGCCAGAATTGCAGCTACTATATTGAAAAATGGGGGGTGGGGATTGGGAAATAAAGAAGGACTGGCAGATCCCCTCCCAAAACAAGATAATGGCTAAAATGATGCTTATTTTTGGGGTGTAAGGGAGCCACGGTGGATTTACTTTGATGAATTTCTAATGGGAAAATTTGTTTATGTATTGATCTAATCCCTTTATTATAGAATAATAGAATGTTATATAGAGACAATGATGATAATATTATAACTAGGTAGGACTTGAAATTGCTTATAGAAGTAGTATAGATAGCTTAAAGCAAGTCTGTATGAGAGAAAATAAGGATTAGAAATTAATTTGAAATGCAAAAGTATTAACCAGTAGAATCAGTGACTGAAGAAGATGCGGGGAAGTCACATATAGCAGATAGCATTGAATATTATAGATAACATATTCTCAGTAATAGCAATGAACTTTTTTTGTTACAAGCAGTTACAACTGAATATATTGTTGAGATATGTTTATTTTTGTTGAATTGTAGAAAATAATAAAAATAATTTAAAAAAAAGAACACTGGTCTGAAACTCCGCTCAAAGTTTGGGATCTGCACCCCCAAAAATGCGCCCCCTGCAGCCACAGAAAGAGAAAAGGGGGGAGGCAATATTTCTGCCCCCACTGAACCCATCTTTACAAAACTTGGGTGGTATCTTAAGAATACTTGTGTAAAGCTATGCTGAAAGTTTGGGGGCTATATCCCCAAAAAAGCACCCCCTGCAGCCACATAAATGGAAAAAGGGGGGAGGGAAAAGGGGGAGAGCCCATATTTCGAGACCCCCTGACCCAATGTTTACAAAACTTGGGGGGTATCTTAAGAAGCTTCATCTGAAGCTCCACTAAAAGTTTGGGGTCTGTACCCCCCAAAATGCGCCCCCTGCAGCCATGGAAAGAAAAAGGGGGGAGCCCATATCTCGGGACCCCCTGACCCAATGTTTACAAAACTTGAGGGGTATCTTAAGAAGCTTCATCTGAAGCTCCACTGAAAGTTTTGTGTCTGTACCCCAAAAAATACGCCCCCTGCAGCCACAGAAAGGAGCAAATGTGCACAAGCACTCCCCACACACACACGAGGATTTCGCTCTCTCTCTCTCTCTCTCTCTCTCCCTGGCCGGGCCGCACATCAGCTGATTCCTCCAGTACTCAATCCTGACTGATTGGCCAGAAGAAGACCCAGCTTGGCCACCGATTGGCCGGGGGAGGAGAATGCTGCTTACTGACGGTTATGCTGCTAACTGACGGCCGAATTTGCCGAATTTATTTGCGAACTCCCGAACTCGCTGAATTCGGCCCCCCCGGTTGCCCGCCAGTTTTGAGTTCGGTTCCTCCCGAACTAAAAACCACCGAATCAGGGGCAATTCGGCTGATTTTCAGTTCGGGCCGAACCGAATCAACAGCCCTATCCACCACCACTGCTGCATGCCATCCCAGAGCACAGCGAGACCTGCTGCGGTCACCACCTCCATTCCAATCTTCTAGGGCATGTATGCTTTTTTCAGCCATTATTCGATTTTTTTCTGCGTACCCCTAAACATCCTGGTGCATATCCTTGGGGGTACACGTACCCCAGGCTGGGAATTATTGTGTTAGAGAAAGGCTCCACACCTAGCTGAGCACAGTGGTAGGATCTCTCTCTCTCTCTCTCTCTCTCTCTCTCTCTCTCTCTCTCTCTCTCTCTCGTGTAAATTACATATAAAAAGTATAACATAAATGCACAGTATAAATGATCCTACAAAACCGAAAGAGATAAGAAGTCAACCCAAACAACTGACAATATATAAATGAATATAAAAATAATATGTAATAAATAAATAATAAATATAAATATACATAAATAATACAACAATAATAAATATAAATAATAACACAAATATAAATAATAAATTGTACATATACATCAAATTATGTATATAAAATAAAATATACATGAATAGAAAAAGAAACACAATAGAGCATGTTCGTTCATCTCTGATATAAAGGCCCAGATTCAGAATATGCAATTTGAAGTTAATAAGGATCATGGGCAGAGGGCTGGAAGTCAGCTTAGCCTGGGATCTTGGTGAGCTGCTGCCGATCAGAGTAGACAATAGTGTGCTAAATGGACCATTGGTCTGACTCAGTATGAGATCGTACATTCTTTTATTGTGAGCGAGCAACAGCTGTAAGGAAAGAGAGCAGACAGTGGCAACAAAGGCAGTATGAAATTATCCAAGGCTGTTCTTGTGAGAGACACATACCTCTGTTGAAATGCATGCAGAGTTAGATACCTTTAGACCACCAACATTCATTTAAGGGAGGGACATGCCTCTTTGTGGTTTGGAACCTTCATTCTTCCATAAACCCAAACAAATTATTTTACAGTCTAAAAAGCCTCTAGTGCCATGGCTCCTTCACCACTTTAACTATAGAGTACCAAGCATGACAAGTTCAATTTTTGATATCCAAGAATATAATCTTTCTAGAAGTCTATAGATCTAGCTAGGCTGGACGTGCCTAAAGGGATCACAAAGGGTGCACAGGATTTTTTTTATATATCCAATTGAAGTGAGTTAAAGGTTAACTCCACACACATACCTCTGCCATTATAAACATGTTTGGATGTGGCAAGGGTTATGGCTTGGTTACTTTCCATCTGTGCCAGTTGACACTTGGCATTAAAGTTGACAGCCCAGATGTAATATTCTTCTTTTAAAGCAACTGACTTAACAGTTCTTATTTTGTTCCCCAAAGCGAAACGTCAAGACAACATCTGGCTTGCGGTGGGGACTTGCTGTCTCTTTAGACCAATTTCCTAGCTCAGTTGATTGAGAACACTCAGAGGGTGGTGAGCATGGCAGTCTCCTTATATGCTTCTATTCTGTGTGAAAGAGCCCTATTACACATGGAGTTGTTCAGAAGTGCTTTTCTATAAAGGTAATAGGGCTAGACTATAACAGAATGTTTCAGGAAGGCACTTTATAAAGGGAAAGGGACTGTGGACTACACCACTGTGTTTTAGGATATATGATCTGGTTGCTGCACAGATTGCATTGTGGTTGCTGCATTGTTTTCTACTGATATAGGAAGGTTTTTCTTCATTTTATCTATACTCTGTATTACGTCTAATATGCTAAGCAGTCCTAGTCCTAGTATATTGCCTATCAGATGTACTAAGGCGGCTAACACATTAAAACATACAGAATAAAACTCTCATTTTAAAACCATTGAAACCAACCAAAAAAAACACCACAGCAACTAAAAGCAGTGCTAAAATACATACAAGGAAATAAAAACAACAATTAAAACATTAAGCAGGAAGGACGGATCATTAACATCAAACAAAATTTAAAAAGTCTTCACCCACTGGTGGAAGATGGCAACAGAAGCAGACAAACAATAAACAAAAATATTAAAAATGACCATATGTATTTTTATATTTTTCACTATAGCTGGATGAACTACTCTTTTTGTGATGCACAGGTTATGTTCTGCCTCTCCCTAAGAGTGACAAATGAGAGCTGAAGGAATGTTAGTGAAAGACAATTGGAAAACTGCAGATGAGTTCTGGGCAGCTAGGGAGTTAGATCTCACCTGACATTTCTGCATAGGCAGGGTGAGGAACAATTTTTGCTGATTCTCTGCTCCTATGGCAAATCTATGACTCCTCCCCAAGCTCTTTCTGTGTTTCGCATGTCCCCCAGCAGCAGCATTTGAGGAGGATTTTGGACTGTATCGGGAGGGGGAATCCAGAGAAGATGCACCTCCATGGAGAGAAGGAAATCTTAGGTGGCATCCAACCTAGCATAAGGGTTCCCAACCTCCAGGTACTAGCTGGAGCTCTCCTGCTATAACAACTTATCTCCAGCTGATAGAGATCAGTTCACCTGGAGAAAATGGCCGCTTTGGCAATTGAACTCTATGCATTGAAGCCCCTCCCCACCCCAAACCCCACCCTCCTCAGACTCCCCACCCCATCCCTACCTAGCATTTTCATTTGTGGAAGAGGGGGCTCTGCCCGTGCTGCTGTTGCAGAAGTTCTGCTGACCCCCAGGAATAAAATTTTGGGAGGTACAGAAAGCTTCAGCAAGATGGTCAATCTTCCACTGTGAAATCCTTGGATACATGGATAAATAGCCCATGTGTTTATTCTTGCTTTCCCTCTTCCTCCTTATTGCATTCCCCTTTGCAAATTCAAAGTTTGTTGAGACAAACATGCTAAAAAATGTGTAATATGAAAGAGAGATGTACACTATTAAACTTGAGGTTTGCTGAACTACAGTAATGAGCTAAAGTGAAATTTGGAGTCACATGCGCCAAATCTAAATCTGAAAGTCATGCTTCAGTGTATTTTTAATCACACCTTTAATGTGGCACCCATTTTGCTTTATTAAATGCTGTGCTGATTGGACAAAGAATTCAATAGCACACACATGACCCTTTCTGACCTAAGTTACTTTATTTATTAGATAGTTTAATTACCTCATGTATGAAGCATTCTAAACCCCATTTTGCTAGCAACAGAGCAATACAATAGGCCCCATTTTAAAAAGCAATTGCCCACAGCTATCCTTCTTGGCTCTTTCAGGGCCATTGTGGCTTTCAACATTTCCCCCCGGTAATAATCTTTTCCTTTATTCTTTGTGTGTGTTGGCAAATTAATTTTCTGCTGAAACCTATTCAGAGTCCATGGGTCACATTGAAATTAATAGGGGTCTAGGAACATGTAACTGCCCACAGAATTGCAGTAATTTGGTTTTATTGTTTACATGCTCCTACTTGTCTTCATGTACTGGCCATTTGAGGAGTATAATCATTATTATTCATCTAAAAACATGCCTGCCCACTTCATAATTAAGCCTACGTCAACTTTGTTTCACTTGGGTGACATCCAGGATTCAAAAAGCCAATCTATGGCCTTCATCGTATTTGGGTCAGAGACATCATTGTTCAAGTCCTGGGCTAGGTTCTTGTTTTAACCCACTAGTATGGATAGGGTTGCCAGGTCCCTCTTCACCACTGACAGGAGGTTTTTGGGACAGAGCCTGAGGAGGGCGGGGTTTGGGGAGGGACTTCAATGCCATAGATTCCAATTGCCAACATGGCCGTTTTCTCCAGGTGAACTGATCTCTATTGGCTGGAGATCAGTTGTAATAGCAGGAGATATCCAGCTAATACCTGGAGGTTGCCACCCCTAAGTATGAAAGAAGCAGCTGATGCCAGGTAATGTAAGAAGCCCTGGGCCATGTAGGAGGAGCCCAGTGCTTAGGCTGAACAGCTCTCTGTAGAGCAAAGGTAAGTTTCTTGAGGTTGATACTGAACTTGGAAGAAGCTGTAAGACAGACTCGTCCCGCTTGATCATGTTGTCCGCAACCATGAGAAGGGCTGGTGCTATAGTGACTTCTGCCAGAGTGATGTAAGAGTTGGATCTGTGAGCCAGCAAGTTGAGGTGCCAGGCTAGGCCAGGAGACCCAGGTTCAAATTCCCACCCAGCCATGAAACTTATATTTATTAATTTATTCAGAAAAAAATGCTGCCTCACCAGTTGGGGCCTGGCGTTCTTCTGGAACTACGACTGATTCCCAGAGTACAAGAGATTCCTTCTCCTGAAGAAATTGCAGCTTTAGAGGTTGGACTCTATGGCACCCCTGCTGAGCTCCCTCCCCTCCCCAAACTTCACCCTTCCCAGGCTCTGCCCCCAAATCTCCAGGAATTTCCCAACCCACAGTTGGCAACTAGAGCCCTGCTTGAGGCTGCTAACAAAATAAAACAAGATGAAATCATAACACAGTATAAATAGGGTTGCCAGATCCCTTTGCTCCACCAGTGGGAGCTTTGCAGGGGCGAGGCTGGGGGTGCGTGATGTGCACGCTTCCCCTGCACAATGCGCATGCCCTGCACAATAAGCAGACGTCACTTCTGGGTTTACCTGGAAGCGACATGGACGCTCTAGCAATCTCCACCAAAACTCTGGTTTTCATAGAGTTTCACCAGAGTTTCGCCAGTGTTTTGCAGCACGCACGCCTCCCCCTCTTTTGCCCGCTGACCCTCAGCTGGAGGGCAGGCAGCCCAGGGGATTGATGGGCTTTTGTCCGCCTCCACTGGGCAATTGGTAAGCCTAAGTATGAAAATTGTTAAAATTAACAAAATGTAAAAACTTAGCTCAACTATATATTGTTGGACCAATCGCTCTTTTTCTTTTACCCATACAGGGATACAATGGAAGAGGGCAGACCCATGCAAGACACGATCTCCTCAAAGGAAGAACAGGCAGAATGTAATAAAGTGTTGAGTTTCATGAGGCATAGGATGTAAAGATAATTTGAATTTCTCTTGGGGTGGAGGGATGTCATCTGGCAGCTTTGAGTATAGCTGGCAACGGAGACAGAGGCATATGCATATGGCAGGGAAATAGGAGGTACTACAAGGTGTCACTGGGTGTGATCCAAGGGCACGTCTTGCCAGCTCCTTCAGCCTCAGCTTATAAATGCACTTCCATCTATAAGCAAACAGATATTACAAAGATTCTCAGCATATCTGGCACTTTCTACTCGCAGAGAGACTGACATTGTCAAAAGGTGGCCCTGGACCTGTTGCTCAGGAACAATAATATTATTCAGGCAGAAAGGGTCTCAGCACTGAACATTAAACTCTGTGCCTGAGTACTATGAGGCGCAATATCTCCATGGTTTCCTTAATTGTTTTATCTCGTGATGTATAAATGAGTGCTACGCTGAATACAGGACCTACCTTTAACTTCTATGTGTCTTGGCTCATGACTCAGATGCAGAAGCTCAGATGCAGAAGTTCATTCTCTATCTTGCCTTGGTTTTATTGTATTATTTCTGTTGCATGTGGTTTAACACTGCACGCTTTAAAAGTTTTGATTAGGCAATACTGAGTCAATTGTCTCTAATTAGGAAGGATCACTATTATTCTCTCTTGTAAATTAATGGCTTTCTGTTTCCACTACCACATACTTACGCAATATTAATTATCCATCTGTGTTCTTATTCTGAGAGAGAGAGGTCAGGTGGCACCTCACATTGTTAATCGAGTTCATCCTTCTTTTTTTAAATGTTAATTAACAGCCAGGAAATTTTTGAAGGCTTGTTCCTGAAATGCTCTTGAATACTGTGCATCTGATGAAGTGATCTCTGATTCATGAAGGCTTATAGGTGATACGTTCTGTTCATATTTAAAGCACCACAGGACTCTTGCTTTATTCTGCTCTAGTCAAAAATTGAGGTTGTAATTGATCGTTTTCCCCTTTCAAAGTGGGATGAATTAGATGCACAGTTAATTCTCAGTAGAGGCTTAGGGGTTGTGATTCTCATACAGCAGCTTTCCATGCCACACAGCAAATTGTGTGTGAATTACCAAAGGAAGGGCCCTGCCAGATCAGACCAGAGACCTATCAGGTAGGGGCGGGGGCAGGTCTGAGACTCAAAACTAGAAGTGATGTCACTGAAACAGAATGATGCTCTAGGATTCAATGAAAATTCTATGGTTAACCATAACATTTGGAGTGTTGCCACACCATCGAATTATTTATGTGTGCCCCCCCCCCGCCAAATTCTCCCACCACACTGCCAGCCATGGCTGGAAACCCTACCATAAACTCTAGCCTCCTCTTTCACACAGTGGCCAATTGGCAGGCCAATAAATGGAACACAAAGGCCAAGGATTTCCCCTGATATCGCCTCTTGGCACTGGTATATAAAGGTTTACTGCCTCTGAATATGGAGGTTTCTTTTAGCTACCATTTCTAGTAGCCAATTGATGGTCCTTCCCTCTATGAATCTGTTTCATCCTCTTTTAAAGCTATGTATGCCAGTGGTCACCACTATGTCCACTGGCATACAATGGACAATTGAATTACTTCTACAATTGAATTACTTGGAAAGTAAAGTAGTACTTTGTGTTTGTTTGTTTGCTTGCTTGAAATAATTCTATACCTATTCCAAACCAAATCTCTTGAGGAGTTCACAAGAACATTACACAAATATGTAGTACAATACAAATGCACAATAAAATAATCACAAAAAATAGCAAAGACATATATTGGTAAATAGATAGCCATGAAACAAAGAGAGCCAGCTTGGAGTAGTGGTTAAGAGCGGTGGTTTGGAATGGTGGACTCTGATCTGGAGAACCGGGTTTGATTCCCCACTCCTCCACAGGAGCGGCAGAGGCTAATCTGGTGAACTGGGTTTGTTTCCCCACTCCTCCACCTGAAGCCAGCTGGGTGACCTTGGGCAAGTCACAGCTCTCTCAGCCTCACCTACCTCACAGGGTGTCTGTTGTGGGGAGGGGAAGGGAAGGTGATTGTAAGCTGGTTTGATTCTTGCTTAAGTGGTAGAGAAAGTCCGGCATATAAAAACCAACTCTTCTTCTATTAAATATTAATAGCAGCATTTTAGAAGCAAAATTTCAAAGGCAGATAGATAGCCCTCCTCCCAACCCTCCTATCGAATAACGGTTAAAATACTGAATAGACGTTCATTATTCCCAAATGCCTGAGACAACAGAAATGGGAATTGCTGCAGGATGTGAGTTCTATAATTAAGGTACCACAACAGAAAAAAGCCTTGAGAATGCAGCCAAACTTCAGATGATAACCTTAATACATGTGGGTTAAGTGCTGTCAAATCGCTTCTGAGTTATGGCAACCCTATGAATCAGTGTCCTCCAAAACATCCTATCGTTAACAGCCTTGCTCAGGTCTTACAAAGTGAGGGATGTGGCTTCCTTTATAGAGTCAATCCATCTCCTGTTGGGTCTTCCTCTTGTCATGCTGCCTTCAACTTTTCCTAGCATGATTGTCTTTTCGAGTGACTCTTGTTTTCTCATAATGTGACCAAAGTACGACAGCCTCAGTTTGGTCATTTTAGCCTCTAGGGTGAGTTTACACTTGATTTGATCTACAACCCACTGGTTTGTCTTTTTGGCAGCCCACAGTATTCATAAAAATGTCATCCAACACCATGTTTCAAATGAATCAAATTTCTTCCTGTCAGCTTTCTTCATTGTCCAGCTTTTACACCTATACATAGTAGTGGGAAATACTGAATTAACTTGATCTTGACCGCCAGCCGCGCAGCAGTCTAGATAGCTTATGGTATTGCTCTCAGCTTTGCTGACACACACAATCCCCCCCCCCTTGTCATGTTAAGGACTTAATACTTAGGCAGGCTCATATATTCAATGAAATAAGGTCAAAAATGAGACCAGCAATTGTCTGTGGGAAAAGCTGTGTGGTAGAAGTATCTCTGACCCTCTGCCCTGAGCACTGCCATTTGCTCTCCTCTTGGTCTCTGCCCTGCTGCCATTACTAAGCAACACAAAAAGCATATTGGCCCTCTATTATGGACATCTTGGTTTGTTCTTGAATGGGAAATTTAAAAGCAGAAGACCCCCCCACACACACACACACATACATTGAGACTCAGCACAGCTTTATTCAAACACAGCATGGTGCAGTGGTTAAAAGCTATGGTTGGGAGCAGTGACTCTAATCTGGAGAACCGGGTTTGATTCCCCACTCCTACACATGAAGCCAGCTGAGTGACCTTGGACTAGTTACAATTCTATCTGAACTCTCTCAACCCCACCTATCTCACAGGGTTTCTGTTGTGGGGAGGGGAAGGGAAAGTGATTGTAAGCCGGTTTGATTCTTCCTTAAGTGGTAGAGAAAGTCAGCATATAAAAACCAATTCTCCTCCTCCTGCTCCATATGTTTGACCAGAACACCCTCTTCAGCAGAAATATCATGCAACTACTTTAGTAACTGAATGAAAGTCGTTCTCCAACTAAAACATAGCTGAGATATATTACACCCTTCTTGTGAGCTTCCCAGAGGCCACTGGTTAAGTGTGGCTGAAGACAGAACACTGGATGAAATTCTGATCTAGCCCAGCATGTCAATGTGTACATTGCCCCTTTCCCTTTTTACCTAGTGTTAGCCTCAGTAGATAATATGAAATATTCTGATTTCTTTTTTAAAAAAACCTGATCACGTCAAATACTTTAGATAGGCATGGGGAATGATTTGTTATGGCAAATCTGCAGTCTTAACCTACACAAGAGAACATGGCTTGCAACATTTAGGCTCAGACAGGAGGATCTATATGAAGAATTGCTATACAGGACTGACTTCCTATGAGAGTTATTCTCTGAGTGGTTAGAATTAAACAGGTCAAGGAATTGCTTGACAGCTGAATACACCCATAGAATAAGCACAGAGAAAGCAACAAAAGAAAGATATCCAGGCTAAATTAAGTTATAAATTAAGACAAGCAAGCAGAGTTTCTCTTGTGGCTACTTTTATTCTCTAGTTTTATGTCAAAAGTGATTTAAAAAGTGTCAGAAAAAAGACATCTGCATTTTGTGTGTGTTTGCAGCTGTTATTGTATGGGCTGTGCTACCAGCACTCATCCATCTAGTCTCCCAGCCTGCCATTGAGACCAAGAAGTATGCAGACCCTCCATGTGGCTTATGGTAAGCTAAAGTGAAAATCAGATTTTACAAAGATTCTCATGATTTTTATGAGCATAAATCTTGAACCTAATTCACAGTGGGTAGCCATGTTTGTCTGCAGGAGTAGAAAAGGGCAAGAGTCCAGAAGCACCTTAAAGACTAACAAAAATATTTTCTGGTAGGGTATGAGCTTTCGTGAGCCACAGCTTACTTCTTCAGAAGAAGTGAGCTGTGGCTCACGAAAGCTCATACCCTACCAGAAAATATTTTTGTTTAGTCTTTAAGGTGCTACTGGACTCTTGCCCTTTTCTACTAAATCTTGAACCTAGAATTTGAGAGCAGTTCTCTCTGTGTGTACATGGAGATAGATCACAATGGGTAGCCGTGTTAGTCTGTCAATAGCAGTAGAAAAGAGCAAGAGTCCAGTAGCACCTTAGACCAGGGGTGGGGAACCTTTTTTCTGCCAAGGGCCATTTGGATATTTATAACATCATTCGGGGGCCATACAAAATTATCAGCTTAAAAATTAGCCTGCTATATTTGGTCAAACATTTAGCCAAGAGGCACGACTGGAGACGGCTCTGAGTGTCTGCCACATAGAGCGACTCGCTTTTGAGCTCTGCTGTCCCCAGCTGGGCCCAAGAGATTCAGGCAGGGCAGCATCCTTCTGAGCTAGAGATCTACCAGGACCCATGAAGGGCCAGACCAAATGATTTTGAGGGCCTTATATGGCCCCCGGGCCTGACGTTCCCCACCCCTGCCTTAGACACTAAAATTTCTGACAGATATGAGCTTTCATTCGCTACAGCTCACTTCTTCAGATACATGGGTCTTTGTGGCATTGCCATGGGACAGAAACATAGAATACTGATGAGCCTTCTGGATATTTGGAAGTGGATGCTTCAACTCCACCATCTAATCATGCCTCCATGCATGTCTACAGGAGTATGGGCAGAGCTCCCAAAATATGAATAGTCCATAAAAATAGTAAAGAACAATAATATTTTGTAAAAAACAACAACAACAACAAAAACTCAGATTCAGCCCTGAATTACAAAATGAATACCTTTTCATTGGTCATATGAGTTGCCTTTTAGGTGTCTCTTTAAACACACTTCTTGTCTGAAAAGTGTTTTGGGCAGTTTGCCTTTTGATCTGCTCAGTTGTCTGCTTTTGGCACATGATAATCTGGTGGATATGAGCTGATCTGTTAGGAATGTGGGGATTTAGGGAATCCTGTGTCAGCACTGGGAACTGGACAAGATCACCTTCACCTCCCTTCTGCCCTATGATTCCATTTCCAGCCTTTTTGGCAACATATATCATTTTTTTGGAAATGAATTATGCCCCCTTTTCTAAGGCTCATGTGGACCACAGTTTGCCAATTAGGAAGTAGAACATTAATTTTCTAATGTGGACCTATCATTAGGATGAGGAAAATCAAAATTGTTTTGCATTATGATGCAGACAGGCTTTGAACTTAAAATTTTTTTTAAGCATGAAAGGGCTGTTGCGTTAAGCCTTTGCTCTACCAACCTCCCTATGGTCCTACCTAATAGGGTCCTAAACTAAGCCCTTCCTGATAAATGTCTATGCCAGTCAGCTTGGCAGCTGTAGACACAATTTGGGTAACTGTGTTGGAATTTGACTGTGCATGTATATATTCTGTGCCACCTTTGACACCATTATGTCATGGGCTGAGCCCACAAGTGAGCCAAAGATGATAGTGATTTATTCTGATAAAAGAAACAGAATGACCTGAAGGTAATACTTTACACACTAAGGACATGGTATATAATTAAGAACATTTATGGGTTTAGGAGCTTTCCTGCAGTTCTTTCTGTATTTTCTCAAGCTTATACCCTTAATGACCTCTTCTGTAATTGAAAAAAACAGAAAGTCACTGCAGATGTCTGTTAAAGTAAGAGAATATTTCAGGGGCTGTTCAGTCTCTTAACACATTAAGAGTTATGCAGTGATATAGTCTTCTCTCTATAGGTCTTACCACCACATAATTTCTTCTTTTAAAAAGACAGCTCTGACCAATGACCCCGACTGAATCATGGGCAACTAGATGCATAGTATGTTGCTGGATATTCATGAACCTGTGAAGCTGCTTTGGCTCAGCTGAGATCACTGGTCCATCTAGTTCAGTATTGTTCACATTGCTCACTCTCATCTCCTCTGACTGGTAGCAGTTCTTCAAATTTTTATGCACAGAATTCACTATCCCAGTACCTGTTACCTGAGATCCTTTGCCTGAACCATCAACAAACAAAACGTGCAATACCACTGAGTTGCAGCCTCTCTCATAAAGGGTGGCACATAGGGCTGTCAAAAAAAAAAATTCGGTACAGTTCGGATTCGGCCGAATTTGACCCTTGTGGGGTCGGTACGTGCCGAAGTCCGAACTCCCCCGCTTCGGATCCCCGGTAATTCGGGGGGATCCGGAGTTCGGGGGAAAATTCGGCCGAAGCGCGCCTTCAGGGATTCCCTGAAGGAGCGCGGGGGCCCTTTAAACTGATCTGAGCCTCCCGGCCGGGAGGCGCAGATGATTTTAAATGACAGCCCGCCCCCCTTCAGCGGGCTCCCCTGAAGGGGGGTGGGCTGTCATTTAAACTCATCTGCGCCTCCCGGCCGGGAGGCACAGATCAGTTTAAATGACAGCCCGCCTCCCTTCAGGGGAGCCCGCTGAATCATTGTCCTGCAATAAGTATTAAAGGTAATGTGCTAATCATTGTCCTGTAAGTATCAAGATAATGTGCTAATGAGGGTGTGGTATGTTAATATGGAACCATTGTATCCTGAAGTGATCTGTTATATTATTATTAACATATTAATAATATTATATTAACATACCACACCCTCATTAGCACATTATCTTGATACTTACAGGACAATGATTAGCACATTACTTTGATACTTTTTGCAGGACAATGATTCAACTCAAACCCAACCCCTTTCTGACTATATATTACTCTTCCTACACACTTGACACTGAGAGACACTGTCCTTCAGTGTTACTCCTCTGAAGATGCCTGCCACAGCTGCTGGCGAAACATCAGCAAAGAAAATACCAAGACCATGGTCACACAGCCCGGATAACCTACAAGAACTAATGAACACTGACCATGAAAGCCTTCGACAATATTGTTAAACCATTACTCTTCTGCTAGAAAACTCTTCAGCAAGTACAGTGTCTGGAACACAGCTTTCCTGAAAGTGGTTTGAGGAAATTTGTTTTCCACAATAGCGACATCAGACCATTCACAACATTTCCCAAGACTTTCGATTTGTCTAAACATATGCCTACATGGAAGGATTTTTCCAGGGTATTTTGTTACCTACTCAACCCTATGAGGTGTATTCATTTTTACTCTTCATTTCAATTATTCTCTACTATGTTTGATTATGATCTTATCATACCCCATGTTGTTTTTATGTCTTAATGGTAGTTGCCTCAAGAGACTTTTTTTAGGCCGAGAGTAAGAGCAGCCAGATGTAAATGTTTGAGGGTATATTACTATCTGCATATGTTTTATTATACAATAATTAATTTGGTTCCCTAGCCTACAGGAGTGAGGAATGTTTTTGTTCCCACCCATATGAATAATGGAGCCTAAGGATTTGTTGGGGACAAATCTGGGCCAGATGATTGAGCAGCCCAGTTAGGGTTGCCATCTCCAAGTTTCTAAATTCCTGGAGATTTGGAGAAGGAGGGTATTGTTTGTTTATTAAAACTTTTTATATCCCATCTTTCCTCTTGGTTCAAGGCAGCTTACAATAATAGCTAAAACATCCCCAAATAATACCAAAGATAAACATAGCAAGCTCCAAATCCCTACCCCCTTAAAAGATATCTGCCATTTAAACCCGCTCAAAAGCCCTTATCTCTGTAGTCTGGAGATGAATTGTAATTCTGGAAGATCTCCAGACTCCACCTGGAGGCTGACAACTGTACAGCCAATTGAAGGGAGATACCTATTTAAGCCCCCTCTTGCTTCCCAGCTGCAGGCTCTAACCTAGCCCTAGAACAGACAATCTAAGTTTCAATTGGTGCTATAAAGACCAAACAGGAATTTGGGGGGCTTCCTTGAAATCAACTTAGAAGGGGACCTTTTCATTTGCTTCACATTGTTTCACAGGGTGAATGTTATTGTAATGAGGCCTGGCCCTTTGAGATTGGTTAGGCTCTGACTAGGGATGTAGTGAAGTGCAGTGCAGTAGAACCAATGTTCTACAGTGGTTAGAGCAGGGGTGTCAACTGTAAGGCCCGTGGGCCAAATCCGGCCCCTCGAGAGCTCTTATCTGGCCTGCAAGCCAGCTGAAGCAGCCATTCCCCAACTCTCGATCTGGGCTGGCAAGGCATGGCCTGGCTCAACCAAGTGCCATTTATGTCATATCCAGCCCTTGTTACAATTGAATTTGAAACCCCAGGGTTAGAGAGTTAGAGTCACAGATTGCATAGACCTAGATTCGACTTTTCCACCCAGCTCAAGAGTTTTGTTTGGTGCTCTTGGGACAGTTGCTGTCTCTCAGCCTGACCTACTTTGTAGAGTTGTGCAGAGGCCAAAAAGGGGAGGGAGAGAGAACCATATAACCACCCACAGCTCCTTGGAGAAAGGGTGACATATGAAAATGTAATCAATGTTGTTGCTGTTTTTGACTGCAACCACTCATTCAACATGATGCCAGCATAACTAACAACCTATTACCTCCGTTTTGTGTCCATCTTCAGAAACCTTGTGATAGGACTACCAAATATTGCATCACTTGTACGATGAGTGTATGACTTTTGCAGAGTCGGAAGCCACAAGTCTGTGTATGGATGGGGTGGGGGAGGAGAGAAAAAAAACTCTCTTTTGTTTTACCGTTTTAAATTGTTTTCTGTACTATTCATCTTCAAATTGTCTCACCTTTTGGAGCTGCTTTAAGGGGCTTGTCTAGTGACGGGACATGTTGATTAGTTAAAAGAACCCAGACCATCTTTCCCATCAAGGGGCTACATATAAGTCAAGAATGAAATATCGTTGGTCCCATCTCCCCAGTTATGATTTCAAGATAAACAGTCCATCTATAGCAGCTGGCTCTCCTTTTGTTCCAGAAGGTCTGTATCCCGCCCGTGTAAAATGGATTTTGCTTTTGCCAGATCAAACTGGCTGCATTGTCAAAACAATGGCTTGAACCTGCATCCCCCTTGACAGGAAACTTGTGCAGGCACACTCGCTAGACGCATACTGTTTTGACGTCCGCCACACCACTTGTGGCTGTCCTTCAGTGTTGCCTGACAATTAGATTAAAGTTGGTTTGAAAAGCTGCTGTGGGGAAAAAAAAGGAACCCAAAGTGTAAATCACTCTGGGCAATGTAACCTCTGAAAGGAAGGTTTTGAATTCTCTGAAGGGAAGCACATTCCTTTCCCTTTTCACACAAACATTTGCATGGAGTCCCAGGCAAGCTATTGTCAATAACACAGGATTAAAGGTGATTGGGGCCACAGTTGAGATCGCTTGAGATTTCAAAGGAAGTTTAATGCTCTGAATCTTATTTCTACCCTGACCCAGACGGGTTACGTTTGGCCTGCTTCAGGCCTCTCACATGAAACATACGTAAACTGTCCCACACTATTTCACAGGCAAAATACAGACATTCTCAATCCAGCTGGACTTCTTTTCAAGCTTGAATTCTTATTGCTGTGCTGAGTTCTAGAATGCTTGAAGTCTGTTCTTCCGCTTTCCAACTAAGAGGATCCCATGCTTACAAATTAACATTGGAACTGTACCTGCAGATAGACACAGATGATGGTATACAATTGAATTCAAATGAGATGCTCTAACTTCTTGCCTTTCTCTCTCTTTTTTTCTAAAGTACAAAGCTGGTGTGCTGGTTTTAATCTAAGAGGTGGAACAGTTAGAGAAGCAGATATAATGCAGGCTTTTCTACCTTGCCCTATTACAACATATCCGTGAACTCAAGTGACCTATTTTGGGGCAAAAGGACAAATCAAGCCAGGGCCTCATTTGATGAAAGGCAGAAGATTGTGATCAAGTACATATGGGATCAGGAGTAGGGGAGAGGTTGACGTTTTTATGGAATAATGATGATTAGTAAAAGCGGACCTTTTTTTGGTTGAAATATTCCTCTGAACAGCCATTCGGCTGAGTCTTGGTGGTATCCACAGATTTATCATCTATGGACAGATATACAGCAGAGACTTTCAGCACAAGGTATCTCATTTTAGCAAAGTCCTGTCAGAGACCTGAACAATATCCATGCATCAGAAAAGGACAGAAGTAGGAAAACAGCGTTCACATAGCAGTTGCCAGGTATAAAATGATGCAAAAGTCTCTTAACATAGAACTGTCAGTGAAGGGGGAAGAATGCAGACAGGTTTTACCCCCAGACTTTGTAAAAATGAAAGAATATAATGACTGATTGTATAAAGAATTGAACCATTGGAACTATTTGCACCCGATACTATTTTCTCTTTCTTCTGCTGCTCAGAAGCAGAAGGTACTGTGAAAGCCAAAGGATGAATGAGGAAAGAGAACCCCAATACAAAGAGCATTCTTGAAAACATCAAAATGGCAATTTTCACTGTATTTGGCCCAACATTTCTGAGGGCCCATAGTTCTGGGTTCTGCATACCTGGTGGAATTCCAGGTTGGACACATGTCAGTCATTCCATTCTATTCCTGCGACACTATTTCAACGCATGGTTCTGGTCTGCATCCCTCTAATGATCTACAGAGAATTTATGTAAATATTTTGTTTGTGAGGATGCCCACATAATGTACATTTGAAACATAATATATATGTGTTTTACACATTTTCACCTGTGAACACATGAAGCTACATCAGAACATTGGTCTATCAAAGTAAGTATCATGTCCTCTGACCAGCAGCAGCTCTCCAGGGTCTCAGGTGGAGGTCATAGAATCGTAGAGTTGAAAGGGACCACCAGGGTCATCTAGTCCAACCCCCTGCCCAATGCAGGAATTTCACAACTACCTACTCCCCCACACACAGTGACCCCTACTCCATGCCTAGAAGATGGCCAAGATGCCCTCCCTCTCATGAACTGCCTAAGTTCATAGAATCAGCATTGCTGACAGATGGCCAGCTAGTCTCTGTTTAAAAACCTCCAGGGAAGGAGCACTTACCACCTCCCGAGGTAGCCTGTCCTTTCACTTCATCAACAACCTGATCCTTTTAACTAGAGATACCTGGGATTGAACATGGGAACTTTCTGCATGCAAAGCAGATGCTGTGCCCATGAGCCACAGCCCCTGCCTGGGGCATATTCTTGCAGGCCAACAATAATCTGTATCCAAATCCAGATTAGGATAATCTGCGTGTATACAGGGGGAAAAAAGAAATGTGGGATACACCAAGGGAAAGTGGCTTTGAAAAAATGCATACAGTTCTACTGTGACATGTCCATTGAAAGGCATATTTCAGGGAGTATTGTTATCTGGCAAGAATTTAGAAGCTTCTGTAGTTGAGAGAGATTATAAAAGCTCTGGAGAAGACAATCTGCATCGTAACCCTCTCTGCTATCTAAGGAGTTGGAAAAGATGGACAGCTAAAGAAAGTCTTAATGGAGCATAAAATAAATATATCCAATAACAAAATGAAAGAGGAGCTGATTCTAAATCTGTATGATCTGGCTTCTACTTCTTTGTCCAAGGCATTTTTTTAATCAGCAGAAATCCAGACCAAGAGATTTACAGGATTATTTTTAGTGGGTTTGGAAGACAGTTGCTCATAAAACATGCCAAGAATAAAGCTTTCAGTGGCAACATTTAACACCATTGTACTTTATTCCCAGAAAGGCATGTGGGTGTTAGGTTTAAATACACTGAGCTTCTGTTTTGGAAGCAGTGACAGAATAAGACACACCATCCCGTGTTATTTCTGCTGCCTTTTTTCCCCAGACTGACCCAAAGAGGATTAATTGAAAGGACTTTCACATGGGCTGCAACTAGACAAGCTGAATTGTACTGGAGTGTATGATCGCACGTAAATCACTAGTGAGCTGCCAGAGCTCTCTCTCTCTCTCTCTCTCTCTCTCTCTCTCTCTCATTCATCTCAACATCTGAAATGGCCATGATTGTGGTCTGTAAAGACACAGTGTGTAATGTGGTTGGAGGCAAACGAAGTCCTATGCACTTTTAAGAAAGTAGAAGATAGAATTTTGTCTCATGCACCTTAATAATGAGTTAGACCATTCACTCACAGTTGTGTATCCTGACAGACAATGGTTTTCTCATCCAGAAAAGTCTATCCCCAAACCTGCCATTTGGCACCCTTTAAGTGGAGATGCAGGAGGGAAGGCAGCATGGCATAGCCCAGGGATCGGCAAACTCATTAGTCAAAAGAGCCAAATATCAACAGTACAATGATTGAGATTTCTTTTGAGAGCCAAATTTCCTAAACTTAAACTATATAGGTAGGTACACTGTTTATTAACTTAATAAACTTTAATTAAAGTTTTAAGTCTTAATTAAACTATAGGTACACTG
Source organism: Euleptes europaea (assembly GCF_029931775.1). Classification (NCBI taxonomy): domain Eukaryota; kingdom Metazoa; phylum Chordata; class Lepidosauria; order Squamata; family Sphaerodactylidae; genus Euleptes; species Euleptes europaea. Next base: position 29,614,225 of record NC_079317.1, read on the forward strand.
AATAAAACTTGATATCATACTTAATAGTGATCTTATTTATTGAAAAAAATTAAATTGTAAGTCCCTGCCATTTCCCCCTCCCCGTCCGGAGTCCTCGTCTGGAGGCCTGGTCTACCGCCATAAAAGCCTATTGGTAGACCTGGCCTCCGGCTGAGTCCAATTGGGAGGCCAGGTCTACCCATTGGTTTTCTTGGCAGTAGACCTGGCCTCCGGAGGCCCATAGAAGCCAATTGGTAGACCTGAAGGGGAACTTTTTCTACCCATTGGTTTTCTTGGCAGTAGACCTGGCCTCCGGAGGCCCATAGAAGCCAATTGGTAGACCTAAAGGGGGACTTTTTCCCCTCCTTGGAGTCCAGGTCTACCGACAAGAAAGCCAGTGGATAGACATGGCCTCTGAGGAGGGAAAAAAGTAAGTAAGGTATCCATAAAATTAAATCATGACGATGACTGACAAACACTGTACATTTTCCCCATCTGCATTCTCAAAACTCTGCAGGGGGGCCTATTGTTGAGTTGTGCATCTGAGTGGCAAATCCAAGGCAAAACCTTCCATTCATAAATGGTGTCAGGCCTCAGTAATCCAATGCATTCCTGGCAATAACTTTTCTCCAGATGGTACAGCGAGTTAAAAGTTTATTACAGAAAGTCAGTGGTTTCAGCAGGTAAAAGACTTAAGGCTAGAATACAGGCATGGGGGAATAGTGATACATATATAGGGCAGATACAATAGGGAAGATTAGATTTGAGAAACAAAGAAACAATACAGAATTTAACTACCGGCCAGTACTTAAGCAAACACATACAGAAAATAAACGTGCGAGTTAACTGGCTGATCTTCCCGGGCTCCGTCATTGTTTTGCGGGACCCGGTATCAGATCGGCAATTTCCCGAGCGGGTCTCCATTGAGGTGTAGATCTTGGGAGGGAGACCGGGTGTAAACGGGGGAAGGGAAAAAACTCCATTTTGTCCGTGGGGGAAACCATCTTGTTTCATTCCGGGGTTGACAGAGAGCCTATCTGACAAATGGCCAATAACCCCCCATGCAGAGTTTTGAGAAACTGGATGGGGAAAATGTGCATCTGAGTGGCAAATCCAAGGCAAAACCTCCCATTCATAAATGGCCAATAACCCCCCATGCAGAGTTTTGAGAATCTGGATGGGGAAAATGTGCATGAATCAAACATGGCCAGTTCTGCTGGGGGTCCCCACTGGGGAGAAAGGGGGGTATGAATGAAGTTGATCAATGCAAGAGTATCATTGGGCGAAAACGCACGGTCGCTTTAGCCTCGTTTCTTCCCTGTTCCAGCCAGGATTCAGCCAGGATCGAACGCACGATCCTGGCTGGAACAGGGAAGAAACGAGGCTAAAGCGACCGTGCGTTTTCGCCCAATGTCTACTACACTCTTCTTCCTTCATTCTGTTCTCCTTCTTCCATGAGATGCCTTCATTTCTCTCTCCCTGCTTCTAACCCCCCACTTATTTGTCAGTCTTGGCCACGGCTGCTTCTCATCCCTGGTTAGCAACTTAGATCGCAACCTCGGGGTTGGGGGGGAGGTGGCATCTTTGCCTTTTTGGCGGGAGCGGTGGCAGCGGCGGCCCGGTGCCCACCTGAGAAGCTCCCGTTGACGGTGAAGCCGAAGGTGGGCTGCTGGTGGGCGCCATCCAGGTGCTGGGCGCTGTAGAGGGGCGACTGGTGGATGGGCGCCTGGGAGGCAGCCATGGGGGTGGTGTAGATGCCATGGAAGGCGCCGGCGTCGTCGGGCAACTGGATGACCATCCGGGAGCCCAGGTTGTTCTGCCACGTGCCCAACAGGTCGGCCTGCCTGGGCGAGGAAGGGTGCGCTCAGCCCGGGCGGGAGGGCGGCAGGTCGTCCCGGGACGGAGGCCCCGGGAGATGCTCACCACAACCGCTCAGAAAGGGCACTCGATGGGGCCGGGGGGGCTGGAATGCCCCTGGGTGAGGGGCCCCCGCCCCAGGGGAGCCCTTCGAGGCCGCCAGCTGGGAGAAGCGCCCGTAAGCCCCATCCAGTCCTGCCCCGTGGTGGCTAGCAGGCTGCTGCGGCGGCCGCCCCTCTAACCCCCCCATGCCCCCGGCCAGGGAAACCAGGCTGGTGCCGAAGAAGTGGCAACCAGGGCGGCGCAGGCCCCAGCCACCGCCGTGAAGGCGTGGGCAGAAGACATCCGCCCCACCCAACAGCTGACGGGCGGGCGGGCCTGGGGCTGGAATTACAGCGCTGCACGCCCGCCGCCACGGGGCGAGGAGGAGACAGAGGCTTCCACCTCCCAGCCATTTGGGGAATTTCCGGGAGGGAGATTGTGGGCGGGGGTGGAGGAGGGACCTCTCGGGCTGAGAGGATAAGAGGCCAGAGAGAAAAACCGCCACAGCCTCCCCCATCCGAGGTGGAGGGGCGGGGCAGAGCTCAGCCGACGGACGGGGGGACGGGGAGCCGCACTCAAGGGCCAAAGAGCCGCATGCGGCTCGGGAGCCGTGGTTTGCCAACCCCTGGCATAGCCCAATCTTGTCAAATCTTGGAAGCTAAGCAGGGTCAGCCCCGGTTAGTATTTAGATGGGAGACCACCAAGGAATACCCGGGTTGCTATGCAGAGGAAAGCACTGGCAAACCATCTCTGTTAGTCTCTTGCCTTAAAAACCCCATTAGGGGTCACCATGAGTCACCTGTGACTTGATGGCACTATATACACACAAGGGGAGATGCCACAAAACAGAAGGTCTTTCCCCTTAACCTAGGGATGCTAGCCTCCTGGAATTACAGCTCATCTCCAGTGTACAGATATCAGTTCCCCTGGAGAAAATGGATGCTTTGATTAGTGCACTCTATTGCATTGGACCCTGCTGAGGTCCTTGTCCTGGCCAGGCTCCATTGTACCCCTACCTCTGTACTAACACCATCCCCAAATCTCCAGGTGTTTCCCAACCTGGAGCTGGCAACCCTACCTCCCCTGCTGCTTTCCAGTGGTCAGGAAGGACCTGGCAACCCTACCTTAACCACTTCCTGACTCTGGGGATATAAAAGATTAAAGAGGGGGCCTTTTGCATGAAAACCACGGACTCTGTTGTCAAGCCATATCACACATCTAAGATTTATACTGAAATAGGGCTATTTTACCCAATGCTATCTGGGGTTGCCAGCCCCCAACCCTAGTGCACACCCATGTACCTGTAATCTATTCACATTTCTTAGTCTGAGGGAAATGCACAGTACAAATTTGAATGTATTTACTCATTAGTTAATTCTATTGCATGCCATGGGATTGAGTCTAGTAAGCATAGAGGGCCAGTGTGGTGTAGTGGTTAAGGTGTCGGACTAGGATCTGGGATATCCAGGTTTGAATCCCCGCTCTGCCATGGAAAGTTGCTGGGTGACCTTGGGCCAGTCACACACTCTTAGTCTCCATATTTGGATGGGAGACCTCCAAGTAATACCAGGGTTGTGATGCAGAGGTAGGCAATTACAAACCACCTCTGAACATCTCTTGCCTTGAAAACCCTATGGGTTCACTATAAGTCAGCTGTGACTTGACATCAAAACAACAACAAGCATAGTTAATGTTATAACTTTAGTTTTTGAGCCATCTCCTAGCTTTCTAGCATTCATGTCTGTCCAGTTCCCTGTCATGGGTTTCTTATTTAAATTGTTGTCTTGATCAACTGGGACAGATAGTGAGGCTGCAGTCTGTCTCTTTTCTGGGCTTCAAGGCAACTGTAGATGAAATTAGCATTAAAATATTGACTGGGTAATTGTATCTAAAAGAACGGGCTACCAGCCCTACAGAACCAATTTATTTTCCATATTCATCATAGAATCATAGAGTTGGAAGGGACCATCAGGGTCATCTAATCCAACCACCTGCACAATACAGGAAATTCACAACTACCTCCCCGCAACAATCCCAATGACTCCTACCCCACGCCCAGAAGATAGCAAAAGAAAAAAAAGAAAGAAAAAAAAACCTCCAGGATTCCTGGCCAAGTTGGCTTGGAGGAAAAATTGTTTCCAGACCTCAAAGTGGTGATTGGAACTACCCTGGGCAAGCAAGAAAAGGCCACAAGAGCCAAACACTGATGCAAAACTTCCCCTCCCTTCCATGATCTGCCTAAGGTCATAGAATCTGCATTGCTGACAGATGGTTATTTAGCCTCTGCTTTAAAATCTCCAGGGAAGGAGAGCCCACTACTTCCCAAGGAAGCCTGTTCCACTGAGGAACTGCTCTGTTAGAAAGTTCTTCCTAATGTTTAGCCGGAAACTCTTTTGATTTAATTTCAACCCATTGGTTCTGGTACGACTTTCTGGGGCAACAGAAAACAACTCAGCACCATCCTCTATATGACAGCCCTTCAAATACTTGAAGATGGTTATCATATCACCTCTCAGTCATCTCCTGTCCACGCTAAACATACCCAGTTCCTTCAACCTTTCCTCATAGGACTTGGTCTCCAGACCCTTCACCATCTTTGTTGCCCTCCTCTGGACGCGTTCCAGCTTGTCTACATCCTTCTTAAATTGTGGTGCCCAAAACTGAACACAATACTCTAGGTGAGGTCTAACCAGAGCAGAGTAAAGCAATACTATCACTTCTTGTGATCTAGACACTATACGTCTGTTGATACAGCCTAAGATTGCATTTGCCTTTTTAGCTACCACATCACACTGCTGACTCATGTTCAGTGTTTGGTCTACTAAGACCCCTAGATCCTTTTCGCACACACTACTGCCAAGACAAGTCTCCCCTATCCTATAATTATGCATTTGATTTTTCTTACCTAAATGCAGAACTTTACATTTATCACTGTTTAAATGCATTTTATTAGTTTTAGCCCAATTCTCCAGCCTGTCAAGACCATCCTGTATCCTTCCACTGGTTTCTATTTGCTTTCCAGTCACCCTAGAAAATTAAGAAAGATCTCTGAGGCACTAGATGTCTTCTCTAACCCTTGACCTAATCCTGATAGATTGAACAGGCCAGGGGAGCAGGGCTAATGTAGAGTGCTTCCATCCTGTGTATTTAGTTGAAATTACCTCTAAAGAGGAGGGATTTAGCGTGGAAAATTATCAAAATTGAAACTGGGTAAGGCCAATGTGGTTATTACCCATGACCCTTCAGGAACATCACAAACACAGATCGAATGCCCTGTGTTTTTATCCAACCCTTAAAAATAGCTAGCTTCATTTTCTCCCTCTTAACCTTTCCATAGAAAATGCCGCAAACAATCCTGGGAAAACAATTTCCCCACAGCTAGCAGTAAGAAAATCAATTACACTAATATAACAGGTGCTTTAAAATTTAATGAAAGATGGATTAGTTAGCAAATGAAAAAAATAGCTTATCTTCACATCAAAACAGCAGTTCCAATCTTCTGTAAGTCATTTCAAGGAAATATATTTGGTGGATTACAGCCTGATTCCCACCGTTTTACAATAGCATTCATGCATACAAGATGTGACATTATCTCCAGTTTAAAATGCTGAAGCGCCATATCTAGCAATATAATATTCATTTCCCTGGCCACCTAAAATATCACTGCAGCTATCCCACCAGAATCAAAACATCTCATGAATGTGAGTCCTTTTCAAGAGAAGGGATGCTTCTGTATTTCTCTCTAATTGGCATTCTCTCTAGATTATTATTATCATTAATAATAATAGTGATGGTGATGATAATAATAATTATTATTATTTGATTTCTAGTGTGCCCTCAATCCCCAGCTGAAGTGGGTTACAGAAGAAGAAGAAGAGTTGATTTTTATATGCTGACTTTCTCTACCACTTAAGGAAGAATAAAAGTGGCTTGCATTCACCTTCCCTTCCCCTCCCCACAACAGGCACCCTGTGAGGTAGGCAGGGCTGAGAGAACTCTAAGAGAGCTGTGACTAGCCCAAGGTCACCCAGCTGGCTTCATGTGGAGAAACCAACCTGGTTCACCAGATTAGCATCTGCCGCTCTGGTGGAGGAGTGGGGAATCAAACCCCGTTCTCCAGATTAGAGTTCACTGCTCCAAACCGCCGCTCTTAACCACTATACCATGCAGGGCGAGTTACAACCATTCATTGCAATAAAACCGTTAAAATCCAATATCTCTCAACTGAATTATTAAAACCATAAAAATAATTTAGTCTAAACTAAATACAAAGTTCAAATACAATACAAAATGCAAATATGGCACTCAATCTGCAAATATGGCACTCAATCAGAGCAGTTGCTGGAGAATATAACAACTTAAAAACCAACACCATCAAACCAGCAAAGTGGGGGAGACAGGAAGAGGTAGGGAGGCCAACACTTATGACAACCTGCAGCTGCTCTCTATCAGTCAGGGCCCTGATGTTGTTAGGAAGGGAATTTCACCAGGCCGGGGCCAGAGCTGAAAGGCCCTGTCCCTTGTCAAGAACAGCCACACACTCCTAGGGCTGGGGACCACCAACAGGTTGGTATTGGTAGAACATAGTGTTCTGGTGTGTGTGTGTGTGTATACCAGAAGAGGCAGTCCCGAAGATATATGCCCAAAGAATATGCCATTCCAACCTGTGTTGTCCAGGCTATAAAACAGAAGGGCATGCATATTTTGGTGGAAAGTGCCATCAAGATGCAGGTTTTCAAGGCACGAGATGTTCAGAGCCATTGATGCCTTTGCATAGAGCATCTTGACTTCCTTGGCGGTCTCCCATCCAAATACTAACTATGGCTGACCCTGCTTAACTTCCGAGATCTAACAAGAGCAGGCTAGCTTGGGCCCTCCAGGTCACTGATGTGTTCCATGTTGCTTTTCTTGATTTTGTTGTTAATGGTAAGAATATTTTGTATGCATACTGAATATCCATTAGAATCCACATTATTACTATGTACATACTATGGAGGTACAGACTGACTGGATTAAAACATCTTTATGCTGCCATTCCATTCCATCAGTGTCTACAAAGCAGATATTGCAGTATATATTGAATACATACACAACACATAAAATACATATTAAAAATAAGTACCCCCACAAATGCAATTCACAGATATATTCAGGGATCAGCAGGAGAATGGGAAGCAGAGCAGCTGATGCCACAAAACTGTGGACCAAGTACAGACAGAACAGGTAAAATTCCTAATCCACATCTGTAAATACGATTGGATTAATCCATCTTTTTCTTTAGGGGGCCAAATACTTATTTCACTCATTATAATGCACATCAATCTCTGACTTTTGTCTTCTGGGTTTCTGGGGTTTTTCCTGTTGTTATTCTGTCTCTCACAGCTACAATAAACCTACCATTAAAATTATGGACTGGTCATTTTTTCGTCAGAGGGCAAACGGGAAAATTTAGCAGGGGATGAAACACTTTTTTCCCTCACTGTACAGCATTTTGGAATGCTGTGATCTTCCCGAACAGCATATTTGAAATTCACATTTATCCTGCGTACAACCCCAATTTTCTCTCAACATGCTGTGTCAAACACTCACATTGATAACTGATTCAGAGTTTAAAGTGAGGAGTGCTGCAGGTGACTGTGACTATATAGATGGCATCACTTACCACCACACAGACAACCAGGCTCTGTTGTTATACAGGCTTAGAAGTTTCTGGATTGCTGGGCTTAATGGAAATTGGAGGTTTTCTCAGCTGTCTGATTAAATTCAGGAAAACACAAAACCTACAATGCCCATCAACCTAGAAGTCATGCTGGGTGAGAGTGGGAAGAGTAATTTATAGTGAAGATCGACCCTAGCAGGAGCTGGTAATTGGTTTGAAGATCCATTCCCCCCTCACTAGTTACTTTTCCTTACAGGAAGACATGCAGGTGGACACTAGTGTGTATATAGACATGGACATCTTTCGCAAGTGTCCCATCAAACTCTCACAATTGCCTCTAAAATGTTGTGTGTACAGCAGGATGCTAAAAAAAAAAAAAAGTGAGCCATTTAGGGTTGAGTGTATTTGCCCACCATTAGACATTAGATGGTTGTGCCATTATTTATGTGAGAATTGGTGCTCTTGCATATGGCTTTACCCAGCTCTCAGGATGACTTAATGTCAAGCTTATAAAAACAAGGAAACAACAATAAAGCCACAATAAAGCACCAGGACGATCAAATATCAAACAAAAGCACATCCAAAAACTAAAACAACCACAGATCGTACTGCAATAGATACATTAATTCAACTCACCCCAAAACAAATGCAGGGTCATTACGAAGCTGAAAATCAGTTAACTTCCAAAGGCTGAGGGGGGGAAAGGGTTTTAGAACGGAGTCAACTTGCTAGAGTTCCCCGGAGAGTGAATGAATTGTAATCCTAATCTTATTGCATTGCTTATCAGATGTCTCATCCTAGTGATTGCATTGATTTACACTGTGTAATCTGTATTACTTTTCAGTGAGAAAGGTGCACCATTAGTTCCTGTGGGTAGACCTGACTTCTCTAGCGTGCATAGGAAAAAAAGGCTTACAACACAGAGACTCACAGGGATTATGTACTGAAACACAAACATAGTTGAACTGCTCCTGGCTGATTATTGACTCCCATCTCCAATAGCTTGGACATAGATGTTCTATAAGAAACCATCAAGCATATGGGCTAGCTGATGACCCAGTGCATTCTGATAATGACCTCCCCAAAAAAATCCTTCTCAGTGCAAAGGCCTGAGCACTGGCAACTCTACAGTTCAATGACATGATTCCAGCAACCTATCCCCTTGTGAAAACTAGTTACCCAGTTCTGTAACAACTGTCAAATATTAACTTCCCACACACACTTTCTTTGTGAAACTGGGGGGGAGGTACATGTGCAAAGAAATCAGTTCCATGTCCCATCATTATAGCTAAGACGTTGTCTTCCTCCCACAACTCAGAAATGATGGGCAAATGAAGGCAGTCATAAGAATAACATAAAATGAATTATGGTGCAAAAAGGTTGTAATAACAAGCTGTTGATCTTCTCTGCTTGTTATTTTACTCCACCCTGGACTTTTTCATTCAACTATAATTAATGCCTATAATCGGCCATCCCTTCTTCCTACATTAAGAGAAACCTTCCCACTCACTGCAAGTTTATTTTTAAGTTGACCTTATATCACTGCAGCACATCTGCACCCATTCTAGCTTAATTTATCATGCTTTGTATAGAAAAATCACACTCGTGGAGTGTTAAGTAGGACAACAGAGTCACAAAATGGAGCTTCTTGTGGGCCTGACAGCTGATTTCTCTTGACCGGGCTTCTCCCTTTGAGAAACAAAATAGGGTAATTAATCAAGGTGATAATAGATTCAGAGAAGTCTGTAATTTTGAGCCTCTGTGCTTTGTAAAGAGCCAGGGGGAAGTATCAATTTAGTATACTCAGACTGCATCTTTCTAATACATCTGACCACTGTATGTGTTCTAGTGCATTTATTGCTGACCCAGTGCTAAGAAGGGTTTTGTGGCAGTTAACCAAAGCTATTCCTTTCCCCAACTTAACAATAACGACACGGACAGAGCTTATTAACTTTTGGAGGAATGGCCACAACATTTATTGGCAAACAGCTGTTTGTGCCTTGGCGTGGCATGGGAACTGGATGGATATCAGCCGCCACCTTTCAGTCTGACGTAACCAACCCTCCCAGCGGTCCCGCTGGGAGGGGCGCAAGCGGGATGGCTTAGCTGGGAAGTCACCTGGGCTTCAGCCACTCGGTGGGTCCCCCACCACTTGGGTAGAGGCCCTACTCCGCTGCCCCCGAGCTGGGCAGAAGCAATACCGGGCCTTACCCCAAACCCCTTATTGGGGCCCCCAAAATGGCGGTGAGAGGCACGCAGGCCACTCACCCCTATTCACTCACCCCACTCACCCCATGCCTACACCGCCAAGTTGTGACGAAAATATCTTATTCATTTATGTAATTAAACTTTACAAACATTTAGAAAAAAGAGTGGGTGGGTGGGCGGGTGGGACAAAGCCAGAGACGGACTGAAGCTCCCCTCAGGCCCGCCCCTCCTCTTATACTGAGCTGGAGGACCAGAGCGAAAAACTCCCCTCCAGCTCAGCTTTTCACTCCCAGCCCCAGCCCCCCACCCATAGGCTCATTCAAACCTCCCTTCCGGCATGTGATTGGCTGAACCCAGGAACTGAACCGGGCCAGCAGCAGCGCAGCCGGGACCTTTAAGCCGCTTTGAACTGCGGCCCCACCCCAACTGCTGCCACCTGTTTCCCTCACGGGTCCCCAACCTAACGCCATTCCCTGTACGCCAATAAACAAAGCCATTTCGTGGCTTTTGTTTTGTTTTGTTTTTTTGTTTGTTTAACGGGGCCTTTTGCCCCACTGAAAACAGCAAGGCTGTGCCTGCTAAAAAGCGTAATGGGGGGAACAGGGATAGGAAGCAGCCAACCAGCGGCTCCTCCCCCTGGCCCGCCTCGGGAATGCCCCGGGAACGCCTCCACGCCGGCGCAGCAATTCTCCACCGTGGGCTGTGCCACGGAGAGACTGCACCAGCCGAGGGGCAAGGTGATCTCTTTGGTGATCGGGCGCTGGCAGAACTACCCTTGCCGCCAGCATAAGTGTGTCTTTTTGGGTGATTAGATGCACTTATGCTGGTGGTGAGGTTATGCCACCTCCTAACAGGACTCGCCACCCCCTCAGGAATGTGTGGTAAGAGTGGTGGATTCTAATCTGTAGGACCGGGTTCAGTTCCCCATTCCTCTGTATGAATCCTGTTGGGTGACCGTGGGCCAGTCACAGTTCTCTCAGAAATCTCTCAGCCCATGCAGAGGCAGGCAATGGCAAACCACCTCTGAACGTCTCTTGCCTTAAAAACCATACGGGGTTGACATAAATCAGCCATGACAGCACACACACACACACAGCTGTTGGTGAAGAGTGTAGAGGAGTTATGGCAGAACTGAGGAATAACAACACTAATGCAAGTCTGGGCATGCCAGTGGGACCATTACTCCTAAAGCAAACACGAACATCCGGTGACTTGGGCCTTCCCTTGTTAAGTCTAAGTGATGCCGAATAATGAAGTTAATGATGTCTCATTAAATCACTGATTGGTTTGTTTGATGCATTTTTATACTGTATTCTCTCTAAAAAAATGTTTTACTCAAGTTGATCTCCGGATTTTAAAATAACATACCATGAAATATCACAGTAAAATTTAGAACAATGAAAAGCAACATAAAACAATAAAAGTAAAGAAGCACAAAACAACTTTAAAATCTTGAATAGAAAGTCACATAAGTTAAAAAGAATTTAGCAACTCAGTTTGATAAAACTAGCAACAACCATCTACAAATTCCTTCGAACATAAAAAGGGGTTTGGCCTGGTGCTGAAAAGATAATAATTTTGGCAGGAGGTGAAGGGTTAAGGAGAGGTTGTTTCACACACAAGATGCAACAACCGAGAAGGTCTTGTCCATCATGACCATTGACCTCACAGAGACACACAGGAGACACACAGGACAGCAGCAGCGAGAGAAATAAGTTGCACTTTGATGGGCTGTACAGATTTGATGCGAAAAGCATTAATAAAAATGTAGGAAAATAAACCCCCCTACTTTGCATGGTATTGCATGCCATCTCTCAGATTATGGACCCACCGACTGTATAATCTATCACAGCCTGGTTCTCCCCTACAGCACAATGACATTAGCTTATTAACATGTTACTTCTCTGTGCCGTCAGATCCTCATTAAATATTAAAATGGGCATTTGTAAACCTTACAAAAGAGGTAACCAAACACAAACAATTAAGACAGCTTGACATTTCTGGCTAAATAAACAAGCAATATGGCCAATTGTTGCATAATTTATTACAGAGAACAAAAGAAGCGGAACAGGGACCAATATAAGCAACAATAGAGAAGCTAACTTGAAATCCTTTCCATACATTTCAAAGAGCCAGTCAAGTAAAATGTTCAAGCGGCTTGGACTTCTGTTATCCTGTTCTCATCTTTTTTTATAATCTGTGGAAACTGGAAGTGAGATCCAACTAACATCTGGATATTCATGGCAGGTGGTTGGTTTGGTTGGGTTTAGGGGGCAGAAGGAATTTTCTGAGGGGCCTGTGATGGCTCTTGGCAGCCCTGTGTGATCTTGGAAAAACTTCCTTCCATGGAGTATGCTCACTCCGACAACCATTTATTACATTGCTTTTGCTGTGGGCCAATTCATACACTACAGCAACTCGGTGTGGAGAATAGAAGGAGGGAGTGTCCCAACAATTCCACTCATCTGATAGGCTGTCCTCATGGCCAGAGCCAATGGGCAGCCATGCATTTCTGTGTTGTCCAATTGGACATGAGTCAGCTCTCCTCATAGCTGAAATACTAGACCATATGACATCTTGTGGATACCTGCTGCTCTTGGAAACAAGGCTGATTCACCATTTGGATAGAGAGGTAAAACTGTCCTTGTGATCTGTTGATCCAAACCAAGTTTCTCAGATCACATCACGATACTGATGGACATGGTTTAAGAACAATTCCCAACAGATATTTAGAATGATTTTCAGAAAACCGACGCTCACTGTGTTCTGTTCTCAGGTGATCCTTAAAAGAGGGCGACTGAGGGGGTTGCGGGAGGCTTTAGACCATATGGAGGGGGGTGTTATTGTATGCAAGAGTGTCCGATTTCTAGGCTTGGTTGATTATAACTGTTGCGGTTGAAAACAAAGGCAAATGGTGCCTCTTTGAAAGTTGGTTTAAAGGCTTTAAATCTCATGCTGTCCCAGCCAATCTTAAAGAAACCTTTCAGAATGTTTCACTAAAATAATAATTCTCGTTTGCTTTTCGACATACCATTTACCAGCTGCTCTCAGAAGCTGACAAACAACAATAGTCAGTGTGTCCCTGCTAGGCGCCACATGCTGGGACTCCCTCAGATTAACGCCAAATGTATTGGTTTGAAAATAATGAGAAAGGGAGGCCTCAGGACCAGTATCCTGCAGCATCTGTGTCAACAACTTTTTGGGAATGTATGTCTGTACATGTGCTGCTTTTGCCAGTGTTGCAAAGCTCCAGGGGCAGCTGGAACTCAGTTTAGAGGAGTTTCTCAATTTTCTGAAAATGTAGCAAGGGGGCACTTTCTTAAGATACTCAGAAATGCCACTTTGAATTGAAAAGCAAGACAAAAATGTTTAAACAAATCAGTTGTCTCTTAGGAAGAACTTCACACCAGGGCAATGGTGAGAACTGTGATATTGCCCTAGAGAATAATATTTTGCATCAAATCTTATCCCTGCTTTGTCTTCCCTAGCAAGCTATAGAACCATTTCAGTATTGATGGTGGCATATCGCATCACCATGGTGGTGTTTCATGGGGAAATATGGAACCAGGGAGACACAGATTCAAATCTCTTGCCTCCTAATCATGCAATACAGGAGAGAGCAATATCAACCACTCTTAGTAAGGTGGCATAAAAACATGCTAGATAGATACCACCCCCACAAGCTCAGCAAACAACCCAACCTCATAAAGAGTCAAGTAAGACTAAACTCATAGAACTCAATGAGTTTAAACAGGCTGAACCCTGTACAGGCTGCAGGAAGTCCATTGCACTTTATCCTGCTTTCAGTATCAAGAATAGTTTTAAATTAGGGTGGCCAGCTCCGGGTTGGGAAATACCTGGAAATTTTGGGGGTGGAGCCTGAGAAAGGTGGGGTTTGGAGAAGGGAGGGACTTCAATGCCATAGAGTCCAATTGCCAAAACAGCCATTTTCTCCAGGGGGACTGATCTCTGTTGCCTGGAGATCAGTTGTAATAGCAGGAGAGCTCCAGCCACCCCTGGAGGTTGGCAACCCTATCTTAAATCCTTCTACTCTGAAAATATGCTCAGACCACAAGTATTTGAAACAGTGGAACCCCAGTGAGAGAAGCAGTGAAATCAAGTTACCGATGTTCTCATATATGGTTCTTTGCTATTCTGTCTGTCTTGGAAAGGAAAGGATCATCAAGCTGCATATTTGTCTTCTGTGTACACAGACCTTACTAAATACACTTCCTTTTTCCTTCGTGGGTCTATTGACCAGGCCGAGACAGAAAACTAATTATCTGTGAACAAAACTAGATTCAACTACTGTAATATTAATTGAGCTGTAAGCATCTACCACTACACAGAAGTTCACCGTCTGTATTTGTCTTAGAATATGCAAGTATTTTTGATACTAGAATAAAGTTGGATTAAAAAACACACATTCTGATGCAAACTGAAAGGTGGAGAAGGCAGCAAAGGAAGTGTCCAGAAGGCAATGAGGAAGGAGAAGATGGAGGAGGGAAATCCAAAATGCTTGCCAAGTCCCAGCACCTCTGTGTTCATGTTGATTGCTTCTGACATATTGTTAGGCATTCAGCAAACCCTTGTATGTAGGCTCATTGGGCCTTCCTCTCTCAGAACTTTTAATTATTTTTTATATAACCTACCCAGCCTGAAATATTTTGTGTTTGAGTAGAAGGAGATTAGGAAAAGAAGATGACACAAAGATACAAAGATTCCCACTAGTTGCCAGGTCCCCACTGGCCATCGGTGGGGGTAGCATTGCCAGCTCCAGATTGGGAAACTTCTGGAGATTTGGAGATAGGGCCTGGGGAGGACAAAGATCTCAGTGGGGTACAGTACCATAGAGTCCTCCCTTCAAAGCAGCCATTTTCTCCAGGGGAACTGATCTCTGTAGACTGGAGATGAGCTGTAATTCTGAGGGATCCCTAAATCCCACCTGGAGGCTAGCATCCCTAATTCCCACACAGGATAACCTTGGGCCATTCACTGTCTGTCTTACAAGGTTATTTGTCAGGATAAAATGAAGAAGGAAAGGAATGTGTATGCCACCTTGAGGTCCTTGGAAAGAGGGCAGGATAAAAGTGTAATAGATGCCTGCTGATATTAAAAATAACTGTAATACCATGCAGTTAATAAATTATATTAATGGTTATCTAGTTAATGATAACTAGAGATGTTACCATTTACAAAGTATACCAGACAGTTTAAAATGATAAAAATTTCCACTGTGTTTCAAGCAAGATTTTTTTTTAAATCATCATGGATTTACTATCTTGAAATTGTGTTGATGTGTTCACAGCAGTAAATATTTACATTCAGTAATGGTGTGGTTTGGAGCGCTGGAATATTTATCCACAAAATGGTCCAACTTGTTAGCAACGAGACTAGATTGATGACCTTAGATATGTGCATAGATCATTGCTGATTCTCCCTACTCAATATTTATTGCTGCCAGATTTTTCATCCTGCAGAACAAAGCGCTCTTTGAGGGAGATAGCTCTGAAATAAACTCCCCCAGCCAGGTGCTCAGGATTGTGTCTAGGCAAATACAGCTGCACAAAATACATTTTGCAGTGGAGTCTGGTACTGCAGGAGTAAAGCAGGAGAAGCGGGGTAAACACCTGTGTTGTGGCTAGGGAAGAGAGACCATGTTTTATGATCTGATGAACAACCTGGGTGTGTGCAGAACAGAACTCATCTGTCCTAAGTGCTGGTAGCTTTTCAATATTTTCAAGGCAGCTTTTTATTTCACAGCAAGGCAGTTGCCTTCTTTATGATTACGTTTCAAGCTATGTCTTACTGTTGTGGTGGCTGCGGTTTTTATTTTAT
Source organism: Euleptes europaea (assembly GCF_029931775.1). Classification (NCBI taxonomy): domain Eukaryota; kingdom Metazoa; phylum Chordata; class Lepidosauria; order Squamata; family Sphaerodactylidae; genus Euleptes; species Euleptes europaea. Next base: position 29,629,808 of record NC_079317.1, read on the forward strand.
TTTTAAGTGTTCCATCTAAAGGAGGTGTCATATATCTGCCTTGTTACATTCTTATCCTGCCCTTCCTCCAAGGAGCTCAGGATAGCATGTGTCGTTCTCCTGTCTCCATTTTATTTCCACACACACACAAAAAAAGTCAGGAAAGAAAATACCAAGACCACGGTCACACAGCCTGGATAACCTACAAGAACCAATGAACTCTGACCATGAAAGCCTTCGCCAAAAAAAAAAAAAAAACAGTTTAGGGTTTAGGGTGAGATAACATGAGGCTAGGGTTGCTAACCTCAAGGTACTAGCTGGAGATCTCCTGCTATTACAACTGATCTCCAGCTGATAGAGATCAGTTCACCTGACGAAAGTGGCGGCTTAGGCCATTGGATTCTATGGCATCGAAGCCCCTCCCCTCCCCAAACCCCACCCTCCTCAGGTTTCGCCCCCAAAACCTCCAGCCACTGGTGAAGAGGGACCTGGCGACCCTACATGAGGCCCAAAATCATCCAGTGAGGTGAACTGCTGATTATGCTTTTGAACCTAGGATTCCCCAGCAATAGGCCAACATTCCAGCAAGTATGCCACACTGACTCCTCATATTGTTATTTATTTATTTATTAAAACATCCATAGCCCACCTTTCCTCATGGTTCAAGGTGACTGTACTCTGCACTTGCCTGATAGTTTCCAGAACAGTACTACCAATTTAAATGCCTTTAACACAGAAAAAGCTGAAGACTGATAATGCAATATTTACTTCAAGGGAGTACAGACAGAGGCTAATAGCTCCTCCTACTGCAGGCAGATAATGCCACAGACAGCAACTTGGTGGTTTCCTTTCCCCCACTGGCTCTTCTCCCTGCTTCAGCTTCCCTGCCAGGGTGGTGTAGTGGTTAAGAGCAGTGGTTAGGAGCGCTGGACTCTAATCTGGAGAACCGGGTTTGATTCCCCACTCCTCCACATGAGTGTCAGACAGACACTGGTGAACCAGGATGGTTTCCCCACTCCTACACATGAAGCCAGCTGGGAGACTTTGGGTTAGTCACAGTTCTCTTCCAGCTCTTTCAGCCTCACCTACCTCATAAGGTGCCTGTTGTGGGGAGAGGAAGGGAAGGAGATTATAAGCCATTCTGGTTCTCCTTAAAAGGTAGAGAAAATTGGCATATAAAAACAAACTCTTCTTCTTTCTTTTGAAAATGGACTGAAATCTTCTGATAGTCAAAAATGTAGCTGCCAGAAAATGAACAGCAGTTCATCAAAATAACCATTGTTATTGACTTAGAAATTTTTCATGCTGACTATCCAGAGCTTGATTAAAGGGATTCAACCATACAGACTTCCAGTTCGTCTCTGGGTTCAATTCAAGGTGCTGGTTTTAACCTAAAGGCTTTAGGGCTCTGGTCCAAAATGCCAGAAGGACTATTTCCACTTGTATGAACCTGCCTAGCTTCTGAGATCATCTGGAGTCAGATCGTATACTTCAGTTGGTAAGGGATCAAGGTTGTATTCATGGTTGCCTTCCCTAAATTTATGAAATACCTGCCCCTAGAAGGGGCATTTGGCATCATTGCTTCAGAAGTCTGAAGGCACATTTGTTCTGGAAGGCCTTTGGAAGAATCTGTTGCACTTGGGTTATTGATGTATTGTAAATATATTCTTTTATTTAATTATTATTGTATGTTGTGTTGCCACATGAGAACTGCTTTGGGTCATCAGAGAAAGGAAAGACAGCATACAAATGTACCAAAATGAAATAAAGCAATGCAATCACATCAAGATTGTCTTTTTGCAGTGTTTTATTCATGTGCACCTGTGCACTGATAACACAAAACAGGAGAAAAGATGCACAAGAACTGTTCACATGCTGTTTAAAACTACACACACACAACGCTCTGTATAAATTTCATAAATAAAACAGAATGACAGAGAATTATTCATCATTTCCACTTTGGACGGCCAGATAATTTGGAACTCTATAATCTAGGAAGAAAACTGAACAAGAATTTATAAGCATCCTTAGTGAGTTTCCCATTCAGGAAGCATCCAAAGTCATTAAGAAACAGGAACACTCTTTTGTCAAAAGCCCTGGGAACTTTCTCAAAGTGATCAGGGCCGTCCAAGACACATCAATGTAAAATATTCAGGGCTGACTTTATTTCTTTTCACTGTTAGCTGTCGCTTGTGTCTCCCATAAAGCAAGTGCAAAATAAACCCTTTCAGCCCATAAATGGGGGAGGGACAAGGATATCCTATTCCTGTGTAATCACTGAAGTAAACTGAGAAAATAAAAACAGAAACACAAAGAACAACTGTGCCCAACCAAGAAATCTATTCCAATGATATGAGATCATCGACACTGAGAGACAATTCCATGATCACCTAAACAGATTACTTTACAGAGCACCGTAAATGTGTGCCAAGTGAAAAGAAGCCTAATGGATTGATCTAATGAAAGAGAAATGAAGCCACCTGAACCAGGAAATGTACAAAGTTACAAGAAACACAGCGATGAAAGTATTTTAAGGCATCTGGTACTGAATTGCTTTTACCCACTGAGAAGATAGGGGGCAAAACAGCCCCTAAAGACTGTGGCAGGTTTAATTAGCTCATTTTCCCCCTTTCCTTTTTTTTCCCTACCTGTTCACTATTTTCTTTATGTTATAACCATACCTACTTAAATTAAGGGTCACCAAAATAAGGTTGCTGAAATATTCCTGGAAACCAAATGAGAAAAAGCATGCAAATCAAACAGAGGTGCTTAGGTGTGAAGGACCCAGTTCTCTGATATGGTGAGCTTGTATGGTAGTATTAGCATATATTAACTTACATACTATTGGGAGAGTATGCTCCTCTGATCCTGGGGAGAAAAGTTATACATCATGACTAATTCATTTTGACTAGTAGCCATGGATAACCCTATCCTCCATGAACATGTCCCCTCCCTTCTTAAAATCCTGGAGAAAGGCTTTAATTCCCCTTTCTTTTGGCTTGCTCTGCAAGATTTGTGTGTGCAGGGATTTTTTTTTTATCATAATACAGAATTCTGAAGTGCAGTCCTCCATGGGCCTCCATGTGGAATCCAAAATGGTGCAATATGTTGGGTCATCTACTGAGTCAGTGATCTCATTTTCCTTAATGTGTGACCTCTAAGTTGGGAAGTGTTTAGAGCAGTATTAAAATGTTCCACTTCCCAATTTCTGCAGGAACTCCATAATAATAGATGATGAATAAAGGATGTGGAGGTGGTAAGCACCATCAAGTCATAGCCGACTTATGGTGACCCTGTAAGGTTTTCAAGGAAAGAGATATTCACAGGTGCTTTGCCGTTGCCTGTCTCTGTATGGTGACCCTGGACTTCCTTGGCAGTCTCCCATCCAAATACTAACCAGGGCCAGCCCTGCTTCGCTTCTAAGATCTGATGAGATCAGGACATCTAGGTTGGGGTAAATGAAGAATACAGGAATTAATTAGTAGCGAGAGGCAGTAAACCTGCCGTCAGACCCAGTAAACCTCTGAAACCCAGCGCTAGGACTCCTCTATGCCCCTCCAGGGCAACTGCTTGGCCGCTATATGAAATAGGATGCTGGATTTGATGGACCAGTCATCTGACCCACCAATGTTCTTAAGATTCAGAAGGAAAAACATATCTGCCATGAGTGTCTCAGATCTAGGGATGCTATTGAATTTCTCAATTAATTTAACACCTGGTTCACTATCTCACCATTTCAATTCTCCTGCTCCTTTATGCCAATCGGACCCATGAATATTTTTCTATATCCTCATACCATTGTGTTTCCTTTAAAACATATGTATTATTTAAGCACCAGCCTTGTGTAAATTATGACTAAATGGCCTGTGCACAGCTTAGATAACTTTAAATGGGAGAAGAAAAATCTGTCCATTGTTTTCAGCCATGATAGCTGAATGGGACTTCAGGGTTCAGATGCAGTATACTTCTGAATTCCAGGGATAACAGCTGATGTGGGGGGAGGGGGTTAGCCTCTGTGCCTGTTAGGCTATCAGCTATGCTCAGTGCTTAAACCATCAGACCATTTGTCTGGCTCAACAGGGATATTTTTTAATGTAAAAGAGACCAATGAAACTGAAAAAGGGCCAAATGTGGGTGAGGCATATTCATACATGGCTACCCACATCATGACTCTGCAGATCTCCCAGAGATGTTTTCTCCATTGTTGTCGATGTTGTAGCTGTTGTTATATAATACTTGTTATATATTAATAATATTATATGACTATTATTATTAACAACAACACACATATTCTTCATAATAAAATCTCATTAAAATACAGCCACATAGGTTTCAGACAATTTTTAGAGCAGAAAAATCAGAATGAGTGGCTTAGAGCTCTGGTTATGCCTCTAACTTGCCTTTTCTTTCCTTTTTTACCCCTTTGGTGGTCAAGTCACAGCTGACTTATGGCAACCCCATAGGGATTTTCAAGGCAAGAGACTTGAAAGTGGTTTGCCACTGCCTGCCTCCACTTCACGAGCCTGGTATTCCGTGGAGGTTTCCCATCCAAATACTAGCCAGGGTCAGGGCTGAGAGTGAGTGACTGGCCCAAGGTCACCCAGCAAGCTTCCACGGCGCAAGTGGGGATTTGAACCTGTGTTTCCCAGATCCTAGTCCGACCCCTTAACCACTGCACCATGCTGGCTCTGTCTAACTTGCTTAGTGACTCTTTATAAGTCATTTAAAGGTAACTTTTTCTGGGTTACATTGCAAGTCTCTGAAATCCATTACATCTAAAGGCAAGCTATTTAAAACGCCCTGCTCCAAAATAAGAATGCAAGCAGAGGAGCAAACATTTTCATCTTATGACAGCCAAACTGTGGCCCTCAGTTTTAAATAGAAAGTTACGGTGGTGCTATGGAAGCAAAAAGAAAAAGTTTCCCATTATTTTCCCCACTTTGCTGTGGTAACACAATGCTGAGGATAATGTTTCAGAAGATTTGTCCAGGGAAGCTATTTATCATTATACTCAGCACAGGACAGGAGGCAATACATTTTCAGTAGAAAGTAGATAGATTTCAGTTTTATATTAGAAAATGTCAAGGATGTTTGGGTAATGGAAGGAAAAAAAATCTGGGGAAAAGGAAAAAAGGAACAGACCTCTGTGCATACTGTTGTTCTGCTGGAACCATTGACCAAAAAGACTAGATGGAACCACTTGTCAGCTCTCATTTAAATATATATATATATATATTAAACACACATTAATTTGAACAGCAGCAATCAGGCATGAGTTATGTACCATGGTAATGGAACTAAATGGCGAGACTCAGGTTCCAGAGGACAGAGATATTGGGGAAAGGATCAGGAAGTCTCAGACAGAACCACTTTCCCTTAGCCTGCTGAGGGCAAAATTGTACATATACACATACCACAATCTTAAGCACTTCTGTTCAGAAGTCCCGTTTTATTCAGTGGGGTTACTCTCAAAGAAGTGAGGACAAGATTGCAACTCCAAACATTAAGAGAACATAAGGACATGTCTTTTCTCCAGCAGAATGTCTGCAAGTGTCTTGCGCTAATGAAGAAGTTTAGGAAGGACATCTTTTAGAAGTGGGTTAGGGATCGTGTGAGTTTAATACAGGGTTGCCAGGTCTGGCAACCAGCAGGAGACTGAATGGAGTTGGGACATGGGGGGTGGCCATCAGTGTTGGTGTAATGTCAGTTCCTGTAAAACCCAGAAGTGATGACAGTGCTCTTTAGAGCTCACAGAGTTTCCAGTGATTCCTAGAGAGGACTGACATCACTTCTGGGGAGAACTTGGAAGTGATGTTGCACACGCACTGATTGCTTTAACAAAAAATATTTCTCCCATCTGCTGCTGTACTGCCGGCGAGGCTCACTGTGGGTGGGAGATATTCTGCCCCCAGTGGTTACATGGCAACCTGAGTTGACCGAAGGACGGTACACTCCTTCTATCTGGGATGGTCGTCCTCTTCCACCGAGCGCGCAGCTTCAGGAGGGACGCACATGGAGCAGTGAGGGAGGTAGGGGACACCAGCCTAGCCAGCCAGATCAGCTGAATCTACCCTGGCGATCAATGGGGTGACAGATGTCGCAGCCAGATTGCCCTCACATCCGGCAACCTGAGTTGAAAACAATATTAAGTGTACATTAGGGATGTAAAAGGAATTCTTGGGTTCATTACAGTGCCAGATGGATAAATATGTAATTTTAAAATGAGACTGTACAATCCCATATGGCACATTAGTTGCAATGACCAGTTGCATTTACTTTACATAAAGTCAGTGTTAGAATCATCCCTCGTGAAACATGAAGTATCTTTTTTTAAAGGCTTGTCATCACCTTCAAACTACAACTTCTGATAAAAATAAAATTAAGTAATGTTGTTAAAACCTTACACTTCCTGGGAAATAAAATTCATTCAGTACAAAAAGCAGTTCCTGACCTGGATAGCCCAGGCTATCTTCATCCCATCAGATCTTGGAAGCTAAACAGGATCAGCCCTGGCTAATATTGGGTAGGAGACCTCCAAGGAATACCATGGTTGTAACCCAGATGCAAGCAATGGCAAACCACCTTTGAATGTCTCTTGCCTTGAAAACCCAATGGGATAGTCATGTCAGCTGTTACTTGACAACACTTTCCACCACGAATTCAACCAGGTTGATTTATAAAAAAAAGAAAAGGATCAATTTCTTTACAGAATGGAACATGAGAAAAAATACATGGAAACATTCATTTTGAAGGTAAGAAAGACTCAGTTTGCATGAAATAAAATTGACTGTCGTTGAAAGTAAAGGAGAGGGAGGCTCCTCTTAAACCCAAATGCTTTCCAAAGGAAAGATTCAACTCCTTCTTCTGTATTGCCATATGGAAGGAAACCAAAACAATTCTGAATGATGCCAGCCCATTAGCACCCCTGCTAAGTAGAAAGGGTTTATTTTAACACTTCAGGGAAATGAACACATTTTAATTGATTAAACAGTTATTTTAAACCAGATGGCTGTTAAAATCCAAACATTAAAAATTGTTATGGCATTGTAACAGAATAATCTGAATTTCAATTTTTGAGGAAAGAATTTAAAGAGTGATGAAGCAAGTCTCCTTGGACATTAAAGAACCCTCAAAGAATTGGAAATCTACATAAGAACATAAGAAAGGCCCTGCTGGATCAGACCAAGGCCCATCAAGTCCAGCAGTCTGTTCACACAGTGGCCAACCAGGTGCCTTTAGGAAACCACAAACAAGACGACTGCAGCAGCACCATCCTGCCTGTGTTCCACCGCACCCAAAATAACAGGCATGCTCCTCTGATACTAGAGAGAATAGGTATGCAGTATGACCAGTATCCATTCTAACTAACAGCCATGAATACCCCTCTCCTCCATGAATATGTCCACTCCCCTCTTAAAGCCCTCCAAGCTGGCAGCCATCACCACATCCTGGGGCAGGGAGTTCCACAATTTAACTATGTGTTCTGTGAAAAAATACTTCCTTTTATCTGTTTTGAATCTCTCGCTCTCCAGCTTTAGCAGATGACCCCGTGTTCTAGTATTATGGGAGAGGGAGAAAAACCTGTCCCTGTCCACTCTCTCCATGCATAATTTTATAGACCTCTATCATGTCTCCTCTTAGCCACCTCCTTACCGCTCCCCATAGGACAGTTGCTCTAGTCCCTTAATCATTGTGGTAGCTCTTTTCTGCAACTTCTCAAGCTCTGTAATATCCTTTTTTAGGTGTGGTGACCAGAACTGTACACAGTATTCCAAGTGTGGTCTCACCATAGATTTGTACAAGGGCAGTATGATATCAGCAGTTTTATTCTCTATTCCTCGTCTAATTATAGCCAGCATGGAATTTGCCTTTTTTACAGCAGCCGCACACTGGGTTGACATCTTCATTGAGCTATCCACTACCACCCCAAGATCCCTTTCTTGGTCTGTCGCTGCCAGCACAGATTCCATCAGTGTATATGTGAAGTTGGGATTTTTTTGCCCTAATATGCATCACTTTACTTACACTTGCTCAAATTGAATCTCATTTGCCATTTTAATGCCCATTCTTCCAGTACACAGAGATCCTTCTGGAGCTCTTCACAGTCCGATTTTGTTTTAACCACCCTAAATAATTTGGTGTCATCTGCAAACTTGGCTACTTCACTGTTTAACCCCAACTCCAGGTCATTGGTGAACAGGTTGAAAAGCACCGGTCCCAACACAGATCCCTGAGGCACCCCACTGCTCACATCCCGCCATTGGGAGAACTGACCATTGATTCCTACTCTCTGCTTCCTATTTTTCAGCCAGCTCTCAATCCATAAGAGGATTTGTCCTCTTATCCCGTGACTATGAAGTTTGCTTAGCAGTCTTTGGTGGGGGACTTTGTCAAAAGCTTTTTGGAAATCCAAATACACAATATCCACAGGCTCATTCCTGTCCACATGCTTATTGACACTATCAAAAAACTCTAATAGGTTAGTGAGACAGGACCTACCCTTACAGAAGCCATGTTGGGTTTTTCCCAGCAGACCTTGCCCTTCTATATGCTTGACAATTCTATCTTTAATAATGCTTTCCACTAATTTACCCGGAACAGATGTTAAGTTAACTGGCCTGTAATTTCCTGGGTCCCCCCTGGAACCTTTTTTATAAATGGGTGTTACATTGGCCATTCTCCAGTCCTCTGGTACAGAGGCTGATTGAAGGGACATATTACATATCTTTGTTAGAAGTTCAGCAATTTCCCATTTGAGTTCTTGAAGAACTCTAGGATGAATACTGTCTGGTCCCTGTGACTTGTTAGTTTGCAGTTTGTCTAGACGTTCTAGGACTTCCTGCCTTGTTACCACTATTTGCCTCAGTTCCTCATTTTCCCCTCTCCAAAATCTCTGTTCAGGAGAAGGAATCTGCCCTGTATCTTCAACAGCGAAGACAGATGAGAAGAATTCGTTTAGTTTTTCAGCAATCACTTTATCCTCCCTTAGAGTTCCTTTACTCCCATTGTCATCCAATGGTCCAACCACTTTCCTAGCTGGTTTCCTACTCCTAATATACTTAAAGAATTTCTTATTGTTTGTTTTGATGTGTTTAGCAATAAGCCCCTCAAAATCTTTTTTTGCATCTCTAATTATCGGCTTGCATTTCCTTTGTGCAAGTTTGTGTTTGCTTCTGTTCGCCTCGTTTGGGCAAACCTTCCAGTCTCTGAAGGAAGACTTTTTTTCTCTAATTGCTTCCTTCACCTTACCCGTTAGCCATGGTGGTGACCTCTTGGACTTATTACTACCTTTCCTGACCTGCGGTATACAAGCTAGCTGAGCCTCTTGTAATGTGGACTTGAGTAACCCCCAAGCCTATTCAAGAGATTTAACCCTCTTAACTGTTCCTTTCAACTTCCTCTTTACCGGTTTTCTCATTTTAGAGAAGTTCCCTCTTTTATCCTTCTGATATGTTATTGAGCATTATAGAATGTAATGGTTAAAAACAATAGTTAGGAGCAGTGGACTCTAATCTGGTGAACAGGGTTTGATTCCCCTCTCCTCCACTCTAATCTACTCAGCCCCACCTACCTCACAGTGTGCATGTTGTGGGGAGGGGAAGGGGAGGTGATTGTAAATTTGATTCTTCCTTAAGTGTAAGGAAGTGTGATTCCTTAAGTGTAAGGAAGTTTGATTCCTCCTTAAGTGTAAGTTTGATACTTCCTTAAGTGGTGGAGAAAGTTGGCATATAAAAACCACCTCTTCTTCTTCTTCTTCTTCTTCTTCTTATTATTATTACTATTAACTAACCCCTCTCTCACACACACACTAACCTCTCTCTCTCTCTCTCTCTCTCACACACACACACACACACACAGAGAGAGAGAGAGAGAGAGAGAGAGAGAGAGAGAGAGTTTATAGCAGGCAGTGCTGAGACAGAGATACAGCTGTTGTTTACGTCATTCAAATGTGGGGTTCCCAGCTCTTAATACCCATTTCTTAATATCCAAGCATAAATACAACCAAACAAGTCTAAAAAAAAACAGGTTGGAAAAGAAGAATGGATCACTAGACTGGACTCAGTGGTGCTGCTCTGAAGCTACAGAATAGCTTAAAGAAGGAGTTGGCAGAGCATATCATTCCCTTTCCCTACCAGCCTGCTTTTTAAAAAAATGAAAATCTTATCTGAAGATCAAGAAAACCTTGCAAGCAACAAGCACCATAGTGCAGGCCACTGCAGTAACAAGGGGAAATCAGGTAAAATTTCCCCCTCTTCTGCTGATGCAAGATGCCAACAAAATAAGGAGGAAGAGTTGATGTTACCTGATCCTCCCACATCATTGTAGCACCCAATAGTGTGGTGCATTTTGTGTGTGAGGCTCCCTCGATCCTCAGAAAGGATTTTCTGGATAAAGAGCAGTCTGCTTTTGGAAGGGGAAGGCAAGAAAGATATGCTCTGCCAACTCCTTCTGTGAGTTTGTTTCACAGGATCCAACCCATTATTTATTCCCTTTTGATCTTCTCCCAGGGCAGACTTTAGCCCCTTTCTCTCAAGATTTCTGACATTGTCACGTGCCAGGAATTAAGCAGCTTGGTGCTGCTGTGTGTGAGGGTCTCTGTCTTTGTGTCTCTGCTTTCCATCACCTGCGGTGTTATCAGTGAACTCGTAAAAGCAGTTCACACCTTCTGGTCTCAGGCGCCAGGCCTGATGGCCCATGTATCTTCCCCCCCCGCTGTTCTTCCTGCCAGTACTCCCTCAGGCCGGTGCGGCCTTGGAAGTGTGATAGCCGCACCAGACTTCCTGGGATCCGTCTGATGTTTTGTATTATGCCAAGCTTGTAACTTCCCATAACAATAAGTGTGAACCCCAGTGCCCCAGTGCCCTGGAGTCAATATATTCTGTAAACCCGTATAGCCCCTCACTTGCAACTTTCTACCTGTGCCTGTCTCATCTCCTGAAGGCTTCAATAAATCTATTGTTTCTGTATCAACGTCTGAGCAACTGATTTGGAGAAGCAAACTCAGAGAGGGGGATCTCTCACATTAAGTTGCAAGTCTTTGCCTCTCGGACTGCAGCTGTACCGCTTTGGACAGAATGTCAGCCGACGAGGACACCACCCCTAACCCCGATGCCCCCAAGGAACCGGACGAGCCGGAGAAGCCGGACCCGAAGGAGGAGGGAGCCAAACCAAAGAAACCGGAGGGTCGCGTCCCCGACCAAGATCGGGACGGACGTCCCCGGGGGCTTACTTATTGGCTGGACTCTCCCAAGGGCTGGTCGCTCTCGCGGACTGCGGCGAAGGATCGCCGGTTGGCCTTCCCCAGCACGGGACTCGAAGGGGACCCGGCCCGCAAAGAGGCCCTCATGGAGGAAGAACGAAAGCAGTGGCAGGAAGACCGCCGGGCTATGCAGGAGCAGATGGAGATCATGCAACGCGTAATGGGTGAGATGGCCACGACCCTAGATGCGCTGAAGTTGCAACCTCCAGCCGGTGCTCCCCCAGACGGGGCGCCGGTAGTTCCGCCCGCAACCCCTGCCCCCCCGGCCCGTCGGGACCTGAAAGTCACGTATGACGGGTCGGGAGACCAGTTGACCTTTTTTATGGTCCAAGTAGACATTTTTATGCGGGAACAAGGCCGAACCTTCGTTTCTGAGGAGTCCCGGGTGCAGTACGTGGCTTCCTTACTGCAAGGGGAGGCGGCTGCCTGGATGGTGTTGCAGTATGAACTCCGCTCGCCGGTGCTGCGAACCCTGGACGAGTTCATGGTAGCACTCCGAAACCGTTTTGAGGACCCGACTCTGGGTGAGCGGGCTAAAGCCTCCCTGATGCAACTGCGCCAAGGGACTAAGTCGGTGGCGCAGTATGCAAGCGAGTTCCAGTCACTGGCTAGCCGAATTCTGGACTGGAGTGAAGCTACCTTGGTACAATGTTTCAGGGAGGGTCTCAACCCAGACCTCCAACATTGGGCCTTCATGCAAGGGAACCCCCCGGATGTGGAAGGTTGGGTTCGCCATGCTGCTGACATCGAGAATCGCAAACAACTCCTGAACTTGTCCAAGCAACGGCTTGGGCGAGACCCCAGGCCCCGAGGTGACCGTGGCCGGGAACTCCGGCAAGGGGGTGGCGGGGGTCTCTCGGCCGCGGAACGCCGCAAGCGGTTCGAGGCCGGCGTCTGCCTGAGCTGCGGGGGAAAGGGTCACTTTGCATCGCAATGCCCCTCTCGCTCAGGCCGTCCGACCCCCCCCCGCCAAACCCAGGCCGAGCCGACGAAACCGGCCGCCGACAGCCAGCCTCGCCGCAGAAGTGGACCACTGAGCCGGCGCTCCGGCGCACCCTCCGCTCTCCACGCGCGCCCCCAGGATGGGGCATCCGACTCTACGGTCCCATCGGGGTCCCGGATTACAAATACCGTCTTTGATTCGGACGGCTCCCCGGAAGCCACCACCCCGTCCCCCTCTTCCAGCGAGGAGGAAGAGTGGGAACAGCCGGCAAAAAACGCCGTCGGTCTGCTGTAGAGGGGGCTCCGCAGCAGACCGTCCCTATCGTTGTGCAAGGAGCTCCACCGATGGTAAGCGCCCAAGAGGACAATGTATTTGTGCGTGTTCATCTGTCCCTACCCAAAGGGGGTCCCCCGTTAGAGGTCCCCGCGTTGGTCGACTCGGGGTGTGCCCGCACCATGATAAATGAGGAAACTGCCAAGAAGTTGGGTGTCCGGCGCAAGCGGCTTCCGGGACCCCTCCGTTTTTCCCAAATGGACGGGAGTGACTTTAAACGGGGCCCTGTGACCCACAGAACTGCAGCCGTGATTATGTCCGTGGGGGAACATTGGGAACGGTTGTATTTCACCATCGCCCCTATTGTAACCCCTGTGGTGTTAGGGATGAACTGGTTAAGGGGACACAATCCCTCCATTGATTGGGTTAAACGGGTGCTTTCCTTCCCCGAAAACCCCTGTGGGTTGCATGACAAGGAACGGGTACTCAGAACTCCAGCCGCCGCACTGGTAGGGTCCCCCGCCCCAGTCTCTCCTCAATTACCCTCTGAGTACTCGCAGTTTACTGATGTTTTCGATGTTAGAGAGTGCGACGAACTGCCTCCCCACAGAGAAACGGACTGTGCCATCGAGATTGTAGGGGAAGGCAAACTGTCTAAGGGAAAGGTTTACCCCATGAGCCCTAGTGAAAAGACTGTATTGCGAGACTATCTGGATGTCAATCTGGCGAGGGGTTTCATACGCCCCTCCAAGGCTCCTTATTCAGCCCCAGCTTTCTTTGTAAAGAAAAAGACGGGAGATTTAAGACTGTGTATTGACTTTCGCAGACTGAACGCAGTCACCCAGTCTAATGCTTACCCCCTCCCTCTTATTCCTGACCTTCTAGCACAATTAAAGGAGGGCCGAATCTTCACCAAACTGGACTTGGTAGAAGCCTACCACCGCATTCGCATCAAAGAAGGAGACGAACCCAAAACGGCCTTTTCCAGTTGTTTTGGGATGTTTGAGTACCTGGTCATGCCGTTCGGACTTTCGGGGGCTCCGAGTGTCTTTATGCAATTAATTAATGAAGTTTTGCATGATTTACTGTTTCGGGGGGTGGTGGTATTTCTCGATGACATTCTTATTTACTCTGAGACCATGGAAGAACATGTGCGCCTAGTGCGAGAAGTGCTCCAGCGGCTGCGGGAGCACAAACTGTATGCTAAGGTGTCCAAGTGTGAATTCCACCAACCTTCTATTACATTTCTGGGGTATGTGATTTCCCACCAAGGGTTGGAAATGGACCCCGCCAAGGTCCAGGCGGTGCGGGACTGGGAAACCCCCACTACCCGCCGCCAACTTCAACAGTTTTTGGGGTTTGCCAACTTTTACCGGAATTTCATTCCCAACTTTGCCCAAGTTGCGCTTCCCCTCACTGCCCTGTTGCGTACTAAGGACAGGGGGGCTAGCGCCGCACTCCCCTCAACCCGTCTGCAATGGTCTCCCCAGTGCCAGCAAGCTTTTGAACGTTTAAAGCTACTTTTTTCATCCGAACCCGTTTTGGCTCACCCGGATTGCACCAAGCCCTTCGTGGTGCAGGTGGATGCCTCGGATGTAGCCATGGGCGGGGCCCTATTGCAGAGGGATGAGGGGGGACGGTTGAGGCCATGCGCCTACTTCTCCAAGAAGTTTTCCCAGTCCGAAATCAACTGGGCCATTTGGGAGAAGGAGGCAGCAGCGGTCAAACATGCCCTTACCATATGGAGACACTTCTTAGAGGGGGCCGAGCTGCCGTTCGAAGTGTGCACAGATCACAAGAATCTTGAGGCTCTCAAGGGAGCTAGAAAACTCAATGCCAAACAAATTCGGTGGGCCCAATTTTTTGCAAAATTCCGGTTCACCCTCAAACATGTCCCTGGCAAAGAAAATGCCCTAGCTGATGCTTTGTCACGACTTCCCCAGTATCGCAACGATTTCGATCGCCCCGTCGACTCCCTGTTCACTCCCGAACAGCGAGGGGAAGTCCCTGGCTTGGCCGTCACCACCCGATCCCAAGCCCGCCAACCGGAGACCCCCCCTACGCTCAAAGGTATCCCGGAAGCATTCCAACAGCGACTCCGGGACGCCTCCTTACAGGAGGAGGAGCACCATCTCCTCCCCACTGGCTTGGAACGAACCAACACTTGGTGGGTGCAAGGGGGGAAACTATATGTCCCATCTTCCCTTCGCAAAGAAGTATTGGGACTTGTACATGGGGCCAGGCTAGCGGGTCATTTTGGTTTCATAAAAACGCTTCACCTGGTTCGAAGGCAATTCTGGTGGCCCGGTATGAGATCTGATGTAGAGTTGTATGTGCGCAGCTGCCCCACCTGCGCCACAGCCAAGAAACGGATGGGAAAACCCCCGGGGCTTCTCAAACCGCTTGAGAACCCCTCCCGTCCCTGGGAAGTCATCGCCATGGATTTTATCACCGACCTACCTCCAAGTCGGGGGAAAACGGTTCTCTGGGTTATCACAGACCTCTTTTCCAAACAGGTTCATTTCGTTCCATGTGCAGGTCTTCCTTCAGCCCAGGGCTTAGCTAAACTGTTCATCACGCACGTCCTCAGGCTACACTCGATCCCGAGGAAGGTCCTCTCCGACCGGGGGGTCCAGTTTGTTGCCAAATTCTGGCGGGCTTTCCTAAAGTTAATGGGAGTGGAGGAACAGGGCCTTTCTTCCGCCTATCACCCCCAAACGGATGGTCAAACGGAACGAGTAAATGCGGTAGTAGAATGTTATTTGCGTTGCTATGTAAATTTCCACCAGGACGACTGGGTCGACCTGCTGCCATTTGCCGAATATGCGTACAACAATGCGCCTCATTCCTCTACCGGCTTTAGTCCCTTCCAAGTTATATACGGGACGGATTTTGGCCCTTTCGGTTCTGCCCCCGTCTCGCCAGAGCTCCAGTCTACCCCTGATCTTCAGGAGTGGATTCAGGTGGTTAAATCCACCTGGCCATGGTTGCTCAAAAATCTGGAAAGGGCAAAAAGCAAGTACAAGGAACAAGCAGACAAACACCGGTCTCCGGGATGGGAACTCAAGGTGGGGGAGCAAGTCTATCTGTCCACCAAAAACCTCCGCTCTCTTCGCCCCTGCAAAAAACTGAGCGACCGTTATGTAGGACCTTTCCCCATTACCAGAGTAATCAACGAGGTTACCGTGGAACTGAGTCTCCCTAAGACTCTCAAGGGAGTTCATCCAGTCTTCCATATAAGCCTCCTCAAACCTTATGTAGCAGCTCCCCAGTTCCACCCCCCTCCCGCTCATGAGATTCCTACCGTAGTAGGAGGGGATACCCATTTGGAAATATCCAAGGTTTTAGATTCCAAATGGAAGAAAGGGAAACTGTTTTACTTTGTTCGCTGGAAAAACCTTGGCTCCGCTCATGACGAATGGGTGGCCGCACCCCACATGGCAGCTCCTCGCTTGGTCCGAGAATTCCACCTCGCTTATCCCGATAAGCCTCGTCCTCTCGGAGGGGGGCCTTAAGGGGGGCAGAATGTGAGGGTCTCTGTCTTTGTGTCTCTGCTTTCCATCACCTGCGGTGTTATCAGTGAACTCGTAAAAGCAGTTCACACCTTCTGGTCTCAGGCGCCAGGCCTGATGGCCCATGTATCTTCCCCCCCCGCTGTTCTTCCTGCCAGTACTCCCTCAGGCCGGTGCGGCCTTGGAAGTGTGATAGCCGCACCAGACTTCCTGGGATCCGTCTGATGTTTTGTATTATGCCAAGCTTGTAACTTCCCATAACAATAAGTGTGAACCCCAGTGCCCCAGTGCCCTGGAGTCAATATATTCTGTAAACCCGTATAGCCCCTCACTTGCAACTTTCTACCTGTGCCTGTCTCATCTCCTGAAGGCTTCAATAAATCTATTGTTTCTGTATCAACGTCTGAGCAACTGATTTGGAGAAGCAAACTCAGAGAGGGGGATCTCTCACACTGTGCTTCTAGTATAATCCCACCAGCATCCTTTCTCCATTGACAGTCAAATTATGAAGGAAGCGGAAGACAAGGATGGATAAATAGCAGAGACTACAGTATGGTAAGGCTGGGTATTAGAATAGAATGGTTGATGCCTTTAAATCAAGCATTGCCAGTCATTCAAACAGAACAAATACTGGCAAACACATTAAAGAGAACTGCTGCTAAAGAATGAGAAAACCTCTCCTTTCATAGAGAACCAATTAGGGCAAGCAGTCGCATATGGACTTGCAGCAGATTGGATCTGGAATAGCTGGAGAGAAGAAGAGAAAGAGGAAGAGTTAGTTTTTATACGCCAACTTTCGGGGTTACCGCACTTTGTATTCCCAGCAATGTATTAAGAGTTTGAAAATGTTATAAAAAACATCGCTTTAAAAGGTTTTTTGGATACCACGGCTTATAAATGGTTGGAAGACATCTTCACAGCTAAAGGGGCCAAACAAAGTGCGAACAGTATTTTTTATAACGTTTTCAAACTCTTAATACATCGCTGGGAATACATAGAAAGTGCGAACAGTATTTTTTATAACATTTTCAAACTCTTAATACATCACTGGGAATACAAGTGTGGCAACCACCTTTCTCTACCACTTAAGGAAGAATCAAACTTGTTTACAGTCGCCTTCCCTTCCCCTCCCCACAACAGACACCTTGTGAGGTAGGTGGGGCTGAGAGAGTTCAGAGAGAACTGTGACTGGCCCAAGGTCACCCAGCTGGCTTCATGTGTAGGAGTGGGGAAACCAACCCGGTTCACCAGAGAGTCCGCCGCTCATGTGGAGGAGTGGGGATTCAAACCCGGTTCTCCAGATTAGAGTCTACCACTCCAAACCACCACTCTGAACCACTACACCACGCTGGCTCTACTTTATCAATAACCTTGTAACCAGTACCAGTTTACACATTCCATTTTCAGCCTGTGTTAGTTGAGGATTACATTACTACTTTTTTTGGTACTGAAATACAGAGAAGCGGAGCCTGGGACATTCACAGTTGCCACATCTGTCCATTTGTCAAGGGAAAAGAAGTAATGCTTCAAGTACACACACAAGGAATCCTTCAAGTACACAAGTACACACACAAGGGCACATGGTGAACGTAGCTTGTGCCTAGGTATCTAGGCTGGAATACAAATTTTAAATCAGAAGAAGCACTAAGAAAGGATTCAGAGCCAGTTGTGTGTTGCCCAGCTTAGTTCCGTGGCAGTCCTCTAGAAGACATAAGTACTCCCCAGAGTTAACATTTTTTCTCTCCTAAATGTCATTTGGTGTCTGATGCACATATGTAGAAGTGAAACTGATATCAGATCTTCCTAAGGAGAGGAACTCTGGTCTTTGTCACTGTTGTCATCTCTGTCCAACTCAAAGAGGTGATGAAAAGCAAGATTGTTTCTATGAAAAGTGGGGGGGGGGAGCATATATTCATACTGATAGTTGAACACATTAAATTCTCTTTGTGCCATAATAAATGACTAAACAAATATTCCACCTCAAAACAATGGCATCAACGAAAAGGGGGGGGGGAGGAAAAAGAAACTCAACCAGAACTAAACTCAGAACCTTAACATTGAGCTATAAATTATAACAAAATAATAATATTTATTGTACGGTGTACACAGAATTTTTTAAAAAAACCTTACAGACGATTCCTGAGAGAGAGGGCTGTGCTGGTGGCTGGAGGCAGCGCAGTTGCACTGCATCCAAAGGAGGTCCCCCACTGAAGCCGAAACCTTGTCCTTACCTGTAAAACCCGTGGAACTGTTCCATAGGGTTCCTTGGGAATACGCCACTTCAAAAGGTGGAGTATCTCCAGGTAAGGGCAAAGGGGACGTTCCCAGCCCAAAAGGGCTTAGGAGGCCGTATAAATGCGGTTCCTCCCCTGTCCTGGCAACACCACCAGAACACACACAGTAGGATGCTGGCATGAGGCTTTGCTGGCATCCCTGCTTGTCGCTGCTATGGCAGCACCGAGAGGATGTTGTTCGTGCTTCCCCGCCAACGTCTGGGCCACCCTGGGTGGCGTAAGTGACATAGGTGCCAGTGCAGGGGGCC
Source organism: Euleptes europaea (assembly GCF_029931775.1). Taxonomy (NCBI): domain Eukaryota; kingdom Metazoa; phylum Chordata; class Lepidosauria; order Squamata; family Sphaerodactylidae; genus Euleptes; species Euleptes europaea. Next base: position 29,648,317 of record NC_079317.1, read on the forward strand.
CGGACGCCCACGCAGCCCCTTCCTGGCCTCCTAAGGCCTTTTGTTCTTTCGGCTCAGGAATGAGCTGTTAGCCTTATATATATCCTAATCAATAAAAAAAACAGATGTGTATAATTACTAATTTTCCAACATTGTTGATGATAAAAAAATTGTTAATGACCAGTAATAAACCAGACACCTTTCAGCCTGTATGGCCTTCTTCAGTGGTCATGTATACAATCACAATTATTATATATATTATAAATATATGTAAAAGGTGTGCTATAAAGTAATAACCTTAATTAAGGGGGAGAGAAAATATAGAACTCATCTGTTATTACTTCAATTAAAAAGGTTTTAAATCTACCAATTAATACTTGACTTGATATATTGTGTAATCTGTTTTCACTTATTGTTGTATACCATGGATATTTCACTATTGGAATTGGCTCACACAAAAGTCTAAATATCAAAAAATAGCCATGAGTCAGGTTTTAATCACAATTCCAAAGACATAAGCCTATTCCCCACAAAAAAACCCACAATTTTTCTCAGGCCAATATTTTAAAAACCAATTAAAAATATACTTTGTAATATATTTCTACATCTATCTTTAATTTTTCGCAGGGACTGGGGGAAGAGTAAAGATTGTATGCTAAGGCTTGTCACATTTTTTAAAAAGTTAAGGGCTGTCGATCGATTTTAAACAGCACATATTGAGGTTTGGGTGGAGAATATTTCTGTTCTTAATATTTTGTAAAGTCTCCCCACTGCCACCACATGTCTATATGTAGCATCTCCAAAGCCCCCCTTTTTAATATTTTTTTTATTTTTTCATTAATAATTGGGTGCACAGAAGGAAAAAAAGGGAAAAAAACAATTAAAGTTTTTTAGATATCGTTTTGAAAACATATAAAAGTTATCTACCCCTCTTTTAAATATAATACAGTAATCCTATATTGTTGCTTCCTGAGCAGATTAATATTCTTATCTAGGTGGTAACTTAATCTAGTTTGTCCTTTTGTCTGATAAATGTAATATATTCATAAAAAGATTTCCATTTCTCCTGATTTTGTTCTTGCGTATTGTCATTCAAATAGTCTGTTAGTTGTGCCATTGTTATGTAGTCCAGTGATTTATCTATCCATGTTTGAATTTTTGGAATCTTATCCATTTTCCAAAGTGATGCCATAACAACTCTCGCTGCCGTTACTAGATATTTTGTTATGACCTGTTGGTCCTTGTCCATTATGTGTGGTGTTTTATTCAAAAGGAAAAGTTTGGGGTCATATTTTACGCTTTGTCCCAAGATGCCTTCCAAATTCATATGTATTTTTCCCAGAATTTCTGCACAACTTCACATGTCCACCAACAGTGATCAAAGGTGCCTCTGATTTTACGACATTTCCAGCATAAATCCCAAAGATTTACTGTTCATATTTTGAATGTCACTTGGAGTTATATACCATCTATGCAGCATCTTGAGCCAATTTTCCTGGATGTTTTGGCAGAGAGTGAATTTGAGATTCTTCCTGAATAACTGTTCCCACTCTTCAATTGTTATTGTTTTATTTATGTTCTCCATCCATTTAATTTGGCAGACTTTAACTTGTTCTTCTTCTGTGTCGAACATTATTAAAAGTCTGTAGATTTTTCCTAATAAGTGTTGTGATGGCTTGCTCATTAATTGTTCAAATTCCGTTTCTTTTCTGAGTTTGCCCTGGACTGTACAATCTTCCTTGAATCTCGACATAAGTTGATGATATGTCATCCAAGACATCTCTGGGTAGTCTACATGAATATCCACTAATGTTTTAAGTGTTCCATATTTTTTTATTATATCTCCATATCTCAATGATCCGTACATTTTTTTCCGTTGTAGTACCATAGACGCTAAATGGGGCCATCATAAGCGAGGGATTGGGACTTAATCGTGATTTTAATTTTTTCCACATTGTGATCATATTGTCCACAAATGGATGTTCTTTCTGTTCTCCCAACTGTTTTTTGAGGTTTTTCCCCCATAAGAGTTGGTGTGATCCACCTCGTAGATCTATTAATTCTAATTTTATATTCCTACTATTTGGATCAGTTATCCAATCTTTAATCCGAACCAGAGTTGCAGCTTGATGGTATAATTTTAGGTTTGGAAGAGCAAGTCCTCCTCTTCTTTTAATATCCATCATTATTTTGAATTTGATTCGTGGCCACTTTTTCTCCCATATAAATTTATTAATTTTTTGTTGCCATGTAGATAATACTTTGTCATTTATTTTTATTGGGATTGATTGAAAGAGGAAATTTAACCGTGGTAGAACATTCATTTTTACAATAGCAATTTTGCCCAACCAAGAAGCTTTTAGTTTGGACCACATAAGGATATTTTTTTTCTATTTTGTTCCAAGTTACTTCATAATTATATTTAAATAAATCTTGATTGTTTTTTGGTATGAAAACCCCAAGATATTTTATCGGTTTTTTGGATATGACACAGCTAGTTTGTGAAGCTATATTTGTTTCATCTTCTTGTGTTGCATTTTCTAGAAATATTTTTGTTTCTGATTTATATCTTGATTTAAACTTTGTTTCTGATTTATATCTGATTTAAACTTTGTTTAAGTTTATATCTTGTCATTTCACCGTATGTTTGTATATTGTCCATTAGTTCTGTTATGCCCAGTTGTGGTTGGGCAATTGTTAATAGAACGTCATCTGCATAACCCCTTATTTTAAATTCTTCTCCTTGTATTTGCAGTCCAGTAATATCTGGATTTGATCTGATTTTATTGGCCAATATTTCCAAAGTTAAATTGAAAGGTAATGAAGATAGAGGGCACCCTTGTCTAGTTCCTTTCTCGATGTTTATATTTTTGTCAGATTTCCATTTATAAGCAGTTTGGCTCCTTGTTCCGAGTAAATGCTGGTTATCCAGTTAGTAAAATTTCCTTTATCACTTATACTGTATATTACTTGTAGTATGAACTCCCATAAAACATTGCCGAACGCTTTCTCTGCATCTAAAAAGATGAATGCAAATTTTTCTTTCCTGCGTTTCACCAACTCTCTTGCGTTGATCAGGAATCTTATGTTCTCGTTCATATGACGTTTCGGAATGAATCCCGTTTGGTCTACATTAATTAATTTATCAATGTTGGCAAGAAGCCTCTGTGCAATTATTGCAGTAAAAAGTTTATAATCTATATTAAGGGATATCGGTCTGTAAGAGGAGGGTAATGATGGATCGGAATTTTCTTTAGGAATGAGAGCTATATGAGCTTCCTTCCAAGTATTGGGTACCTTGCAGGTCTTATGTATCTCATTCATTACCTTTAACAATTTTGGAGTTAGCTCCTCCTTAAAGCATTTGTAGTATTTGGCTGTCAGGCCATCTGGTCCTGGTGCTTTCCCTACCTTTAATTTATTAATTGCCTGTTGTATTTCTTCCATTGTAATTTCTTGGTTTAAGATATATTTTTCTTTTTTGGATAAACAGGTCAAATGATTTTGTGCAATGTATTTCTTTATCTCTTCTATTCGTACATTTTGTACATTTTTCTTATACAGTTCTTTATAATAGTTTGAAAAGCTTTGGGATATCTCTTCTTCTTTATATGTTATTTGTCCATCTTTCTTTGCGGATAGTAGCATTCTTTTCTGCTTTTCCTTGTTGATCAAGAATGCTAGATATTTGCCCGGTTTGTTTGCTTGCACAAAATGTTTTTGCTTCATGAACTTTTAGCTTTTTTGCCATTTCCTCTGTGTAGAGAACATCAATTTAATGTCTGGTTTCTGTAATTTCTTTTAATATATTTTTATTATTCATTAGTTGATGAGTTCTCTCTAACTGTCTGATCTTTATTTGCAGGTTTGCCAGTTGTTTTTCTCTCTCCTTTTTGTTTTTAGAGTTAGCGATAAATATTCCCCGCATATATGCCTTAGAGCAATCCCAAATTGTCGCCTGGGTTATTCCTGGAGTTTCATTCCTTTGAAAAAAATCTTTAAGTTCTGAGCAGCATTTGTCAAGATCTATTTTTTAAGCAGAATTGTATCGTTCAGTCTCCATCTAAATGTTCCTTTGTGTTTCTTATGCCATTTTACTACTATTGGATTGTGATCTGATAAAACCTTTGGTAGTATTTCCATGAATTCCAAATTTCTTAGTAGGGATGACGAGGCCCAACACATGTCAATCCTCGAATACATTTGGTGTCTGTCCAAATAGAATGTGTAGTCTTTCACTCCCGGATTCTTGTAAAACAACACCTGCAATTTCTCAATGGAGATATATCCTGTAAATTGAGAAATTGCAGGTGTTGTTTTAAATTTTTTGGTAATATACCGCTCTTTTGACTTTTAGAACGATCTAATCTACCATCAAGAACTCCGTTCATGTCTCCCATTATTATTAATTCATATTCTTGCAGGTCCGCTAACGTTTCAAAAAGCTCAGAGAAAAATTCTTTTTTCATGGTTAAGGGGGCATATATCCCAAAGCCCCTTTTTTAGTCAATAAGAAACCATCACCACTTTTCTGTACCTATAATTGATAAAGTAGAGACATCCATTCATTCTATTCATTCTCCTTTCAAAAGCCCCACTCAAAAGCAAAGATTTGCTTTTAAATCTATTCTGCATACTAAACAGTAACTGACAAGGAGAGTACTTGATAATAGATAATGTAAGGGGGAGGGGGAAGGAAAAGGATGAGCATTATTGATTTAGTGACAGCTGACAAGATGATTATTTCAAATAAAGCTGTGATCACAGAGAAAGCCATCAATCCTATGACAAAGCTAACATCTCCGTAGTCTATTTGCTTCATTGGTTCTGTTTCATTCTGATTTCCAAAAGCAATGTTCCTCTTTAAAATGCAGATCTGAATCTTTTAGATTATGTCCAAGAAAAAAAAATGAAGTGATGAAGAAAATACAAACATCAGAAAGCTCTTCAAAGACAAATGAAATCCATTGTTATGAGATACAATCAGGTTGGATCCAGCCAACATTTTTAAGAAGAGTATGTTTTTATACCCTGCTTGTCTCTATCTTAAGTAGTCTCAGAGTGTTTTGCAATCACAATCCCTTCCTCTCCCCCCAACAGACACCTTAGGAGGTAGGTGGGTTTGAGAGAATTCCAAGAGAACTGTGACTGGGCCAAGGTCACCCAGCAGGTTTCATGTGTAAGAGTGGAGAAACCAATCCGGTTCACCAGATTAGTATCCACCGTTCCTGTGGAGGAGTGGGGAATTGAACCCAGTTTTCCAGATTAGAGTCCTTCACTCTTAACCGCTACACCCCGTTGTCTCTCAAAAGAGGATTTCTTTCTTTCTTTCTTTCTTTCTTTCTTTCTTTCTTTCTTTCTTTCTTTCTTTCTTTCTTTCTTTCTTTCTTTCTTTCTTTCTTTCTTTCTTTCTTTCTTTCTTAATCTCATCAAATTTTCCACCTTAATACAGCTCTTGTTGCACATGACTGCTCAATGAATGAGAAGGCAGAGAAGAATCCTTCCATTTGCAGAACTATAGGTCCAACTCACTGTCCTTTCCTACACAGATTTTGGCATTGTTTTTCAGCTTAAACATGGCACATTTAAGCAAGCAAGTAAAAAAAAAAAGATCTTTGTTTAGCTCCACTTATAAAATACCACTCATACTGTTCATATATGATTTTAGCAGGAAGTATATCTGCAGTAATCCAGCAAAGAACAGGTGCTCACAGAAGCAAGTATCCACCCATGCAAGGAAAATATTAATGCACATTAATCACCGTAGACATTGTTCAAGTGGCTTGTTGTGACTTTTGATGTACATTCCCATCTAGGGCCATTAAGTTTCTGTATGCATCTAGGAACAACAACAAAAAATTGCTTTAAAAATGCCCTCCTTTTCCCCTGAAGCTGCCGCAACACCTCTTTGGAGGTGTCACGGCAGTGCCATGGCCACACCGTCCCCGGACTCTGCAGGGCTCAGGACTGAGCAGTCAGTGAAAAATAACATTAAAACAAACAAATAAACAAACAAATAATGTCAACTTATGCTGAAGTAGCTATATGGAGATTATGGTGGTACTCAGACCACTACAACTTAAAAATGAATATTTTGGGGGGCGAGGTGGAATGAGAACACTTGTTGGCCCCTTTCAAATATGAATGGCCTTACTATATGATTAGTTGGTTGTGAAGCATGCATCTACATGGGAAACATCTATAAGAAATTAGATTTTTCAAAAATGGCATCTGATACGGCAGCAACATGACCTGCTCCCTCTCTGGGCTTACATGACCTCCATTCTTTTTCTTGTGTGTGTGTAAGATGTTATCAAGTCACAGTCGACTCATGGTGGCCCCAGCAAGAAGCTTTCAAGGAAAGTAAGAAGCAGAGGCGGTTTGCCATTGTCTTCCTCTGCAGAGACTTCCTTGGAGGTCTCCCTTCCAAGTACCTACCCTGCTTAGCTTCTAGGATCTGATGAGATCGTGCTATACCATGCTGCCTTCTCTCCCAATTCTTTTTCTTACCAGTCAACAAAGATATCTTCAAAAGTATCTGGAAGAGTGGGTTTTGAATGACATTTCACATTCACAGCCAATTTCTGTGTAAATCCCATGAGACGACGCAAAGCAAGTTAGAAAACATTTTACATCTATGACGTGCGTGAATTGGAAAATTACATCTTGTTAACACTAGTAGAATTACATTTGTAAATTCCACTGTTGTAATGCAGAGAGGTGTCAGAATGACTCAGGCCAATTCAGTGTCAAGAACCCCACCCCCCTCCATATATTTCATGGAAACAGCTGCACACCATCTAAGGTGACACACATAGATCTCAATGTAATGTTATTTTCACTCTTTCCTCCCTGGCTTGCTTTTCTTGCAGGTAAGGATGAGCCAGATGAAACTGTTCCATTGGTCTCTGTGGTGTGCTTTTATCTTTATTTTGATCCCTTATTCCAAAAACAAAAAGACATAGCCTGGGACTAAATGAAGCTTTATTGATTCTTAAAAGATAAACTTCAGTGGGTAAACTTGTTACCATCCTCAGTTAGTGTGGATACCCTAACAGTGCCATCCTAAGAGGTTGACTCAGAATCCTACTAAGGTCTATTAAATGGGGCTTATTCCCAGGATAGGCTACCCAACAAGTTCCTCAGCATATCAGGTTGCCAAGTGAGTGGTGTCAGTGGGCAATTGCCTGCTGCTCCAGAGGGGTTTGAATGTTAAAGTGGCCAAGGCAATGTGGCACTTCCAGGGATAAACCCGGAAGTGACATAATCATGTCGTGGGCACAATCACCCCAGACCATCCCTAAAACCTCCCACCAGTGGAGAGGCAACCCTATCAGCACATGAGCAGCCCCACCCTGACTCCAAGCCCACACCACTCTCACTTATCCTTGCATGCCCACCAATGCATTACTGGGAAATGCTAACCATAGAAGCCATTCCTCTACACCAGTCAGTGTGAGGGTTCAGGTATTGATGACCAGCACCAAAAGAGTTCCCTGCCAATGCACCTGAATTGGGCAAGTCACTTCTCCCTGGCTTGCTTACTTCTCCCTATCGTCAGAAATCTCAGGGTGTTGGTCAAGTATTAGCTTACCAAGCAGCTTCAGGGTTTTCAGGCACGGACTGGCAACCGGTGGGAGGGTTGGGGGGGGCATGACATTGCAGGACAAAAATACTTACTGGAAGTTGAAACAAGAAGTTAGAAGGGTAGCTCTAGGAACCATCAGAAACTCGGTGGTAAAGCCACCAAGTTTCTAGCCATTCTTACTGCTACCTTTTGTCACTTCCAGTATCAACTTCTAGTAAGCATATGAGGCTGGTTTTTCATCTTAATTTTTCTCCCACCATCAGTTGGAGGGGAGTGGGGAATCCCCCACCCTTACCAGGGGCTTAGCAGGTTTCAGCCCACACTGAACTGTAATACTAGTTAGGACCTAACCAGGCTTATTTATATCTAAGCCTCCACTCCCTTATGACAGTATGGAGCAGGCGAAAGAGAACCTTTTTCATACTCTATTACAGATGGACCCCCAAAATTCCTGCTCAGTCCCAAAGCAACCAGCTATGCTTATATTGATAAACTGGAAGGAAGGGTGGGGCAGTTCTACCAGGATAGCAGGCTCAAAGGCATGCAGGCTTTATATATCGGCCCAACCACCACACCACAGCCTGGTCACACCCCATTTTTTATTTTTTAAAATTGGGGTGTGACCAAATAATGGCTCCCCTTTTTCAAAGTGGGAATTGGCCCATTATGGGATAGTAGTAGATATGCTGCAATTATCAGAAATGAAATGCTCAGGAAAAAATCATATGTACCCTGCTCTCACAATGCCTGTGTCAATTGAGTTGAGCAGATGCATGCCGATGATCTCTTCGTAATTTAATTTTTCAGTTGTATTTGTATCTGGACAGTTGGCAAATTTGTCATCACATGGACAGCTGATGGGTAGTCACTTTTGGTATATGTTCAGAACCTGCTGGACTTCTGTAGTTAATAGAAACTGTAGTTTTTTCCCACCTTCTCATTGGGGTATTCTTCACGGAGATTTGCTGCTGGTTCGATGCTGACTTGCGTCGGAGGCAAATTTTGGTTATTCACTGCAGATCCGTGTTTTCCCCCACTGAGCAAAATAAGCCGGGCTAAAAGAGAGGCAATCCAAGCCACTTCTGAGCCAAACTTTCCAGTAGAAGAGCGTTTTCTTGCCCATGAAAAAATGTTTGCTTCGCTCCCCGGGACGTCTCCTTTCTCCTCCCCCAAGAACGGTGATTGGCTGGGGGAGTTGCCACTCTAACAGCATCGCACTGGCAGGAGGGAGACCCAAAGCAGACTGGCTGCCCCTCTTCAGAAGGGTGATGGGGGTTTTGGCTTGGATCTGCCACTCTCAGGATGCCCCCCCCAACACACACACACAGGATCGCACCGGCTGAAGGGAGACCCAAAGCAGACTGGCTGCCCCTCTTCAGAAGGGTGATGGGAGTTTTGGCTTGGATTTGCTGCTCTCAGGATGCCCCCCCCCCAACACACACACACACAGGATCATGGGAAGAGTGGGCAGGATTAGGCGGATTTGGAGCAGTGAGTCATGAGCGGCAGCAGACGTAAGCAGCACAGAGAAGTGCGCTGTTTCTCCCGTGAAAAATTGAAAATGCCTCGGGATGGGGGGAGAATCTGCGCTGCCATGAAAAAGCTATTTAAATCAGTTTATTGTTTGCTCCAATTTGAAACCGAAGCAAAATCCACCGTGAAGAATACCCCATTCAGTTTGGAAAGCTAACAATCACTACAGTTTTTAGCAACCCTGACATGATTGGGAAGAAACATGCAGTTGGCCATGCATCCGGAAAAAGGCCCTGCTTCACGCTGCGGCCTGCCACTGCCTGCAGTAGCCTGCTGCTGTTCACCTGCCCGTTTTCGGCTCACAGCCGCGAGCCGCCTCCACCTCCAGCCTGTACTCGAGCACGAGCCCGCAATAGGGGCTCTAAGGTTATTTGGAGCCTCTTTAAAATGTAAGGTTAGTTGGATCTTGTGGATTGCATGTTGGTAATCCAACTCCTGTAGAACGTGTCTGAATACTCAAGAGTCATGTCTATACTTAATATCTGTTTTCTACTTAAATGTCTCTGCTGTCAGCTAATCTTTCACATGTGATTGGAAGATAAAATCCAAGGGTAGACAAAAATTGAGAAATCTGCATAGGTGAACATACAGTGGGGCCAGGACTGTATCCACTGGCCTGCCCCTAACCTCCATACATTCCTTCCTTTATGCATATATCCCAAAATGCTAGGCTTAGATCATGAAAAGTGCATGCTCAAACAAATGGATGTTATGCATCATGTGTGCAATCTTTTGTGATTTCTGTGTTATATAATTAACAGCAACCCCCCACCCCCAAGATTGCAACAATGAATATCAGTCTATCCATCCATCCATCCATCAATCCTTGAAATTAAGGCTGTGGCCCTAAGCAACTCACTAAGAAGTTCCACTGAAATTGTTAAAACATACTTCAAAGCAAATGTGTTTATAACTGATGTTCTTGTCAATCTATGATTCTTGTCCAAAGTACAAAAATGAATTAATGGTATCTTGTCTGCTAGGTGTACCTGTTTAAAAATAACTCTTTTACAACCCATTAAAGCAACTTCTTTATTTTCACAACTGGATGAAATACTTATTAAGCACATTCATACTGCAAACACTCATTTAGAAAGAATAAAACATGAATCAGAAGAAAGACTGGAGATCTGTTTGCTGAGAGTGATCATTACAGTATCGCTGAAGCTATGTATCTGCATAATGGAGGGAAGCTATCAGACCCAAATGTTGGCCAACATTCTATTTTATTTTATCAAACTGGGGAGCCACTGTTCTTTGAACCTTGACTTTTCTATATTGATGGTCAAGAAAACACAGCAATAACTGTCTGTGAAAGAGTTTGCAAGAGCTTAAGCCACACCAAAGAGAACTCTATTGAAGGCAACTTTTTTTTTAAAAGACATAACAGTTGTGGCAGGAATGCAAAATGTAAAACACATTTTAAAAGTTCAGGGTGGCACACATTGTTCCATCTTCTTCCATTTTATCCTCAGAGCAAACCTGTGAGATAGATTAGGCTGAGAAAATGACTGATCCAAGTTCATCCAGGAAGCTTCATGGCAGAATAGAGGACTGAACCACTGATTTATACATTATGGAGTACACAGGTTAGGTTTGGGGTTCCTACCAGTACAATATATAACAGTCACGTATGAGTCAGGAATCAATTCCCACACACATGGTACCCAACTAGGATTGTGCTTGAGGTGTGCCTGGAAAAGGAGCTTCAGTCACTGTGGCCAGGTAGTAGAGCATCTGCTTTGAATGCAAAATGTCCCAGGTTCTATCCCTGGCACCTCCAGTTAACTGAGTCAGGTCATAGGTGATGTGAAAAACCTCAGTCTGAGACCCTGAAGACCTGCTGCCAGTCTGAGTAGATGATACTGACCTTGATGGACTGATAGTCTGATCCATATAAGGGAGCTTCATGTGACTCATGTGACATCCCCCATTAATGTGTTGGTCTACTTTGCTCAGGGAACATAGATTGACTGAAACATCAGTTATTTCACTGGGGCAGGGACAAAGTACCTACATATCTGGGGAGGGGGAGAAGAATTTTGCTTGGTGAAAGGTAGAAAATTTGTCCTCAGAAAAGCTTCTTTAGGGAGGTGAACTTCTGTAATCTTGGCACCACAACAGAAAAGGCCATGTCTCTGGTACACTCCTAATTTCCTGCAAGTATTGAGGTCTCACTGAGTCTGAGAATTATCTTAACTGCTGAACAGGTTTCTATGGGAGAAAGAGATCTTCTATGGGAAAAGGAGATCCCAATCTTTATAGGAGTTGACCAGCACTTTGAATTGTGTCCAGAACTGGCAGCTACTGAAGGTGTTATAAAACTAATGAGATGTGGCCTATATAGTTCAAATCTGTTAGTAGTTTGCTGCCACATTTTGGACTTGTTAGTGCTTCCAAACAATTTCCAGAAGCAGTACATACATAGAACACACTGCAGTAGCAATCGGAGCATGGACAATTGTTGCTAAATCCCGCCACAGCTGGCCAACCAGCAGAGCTGGTGAGGGTTGCTTTGTACTACAGAGGAGATCTGTGACTTTCTCTGTAGGCCTGGATCTAATAACACCAAGATGGGGAACTGCTCCTTAAGGGGAGTGCATTCTTGCCTAGAACAGGCAGGGGCATTCTTCACGGTAGATTTTGCTTCTGTTTTGCCACGGACTAAAGAAAAACACAATTTAAATGTTTTTTTCACGGCCGCGATTTTCCCCCTCAATGATCTGTAGTTTTGGTTTTTCATGGGAACAAAGCACGCTGTATTTGACAACGGTTTGGTCTGTCCCTTTTGCAGGAGGCCTCCCCTTCCAACAGGCTCATTGTTTATGCCTGCCCCCAGCTCCGCCCCAACTCCGCCCAGCAGAATACTTCCTGCGGTTCACCAGCCCCAGCGCAAAAAACAAGCACCAGTCCCTCTGGTCTCCTCCATTTTTCTTCCACCCTCGCTCTGTTCTGCTTTTGGAACAGTCAGATTCCAAATTGGGGGGGGGGGGGAAGGCAGCACTTTCCTCAAAGCTTCCCTCTATTTTCTATAGGTGTGGAACCCATTGCCCTTTAATGATAGACAGGGTTGGGGTGGCAGGGAATCCATGTGCCCAGAGAAGTGTTTAGCTGAAAGTGGGAATGGGGGTGGGGGGAGAGGAAAGAAGGCCCCTGGATTGCGCGCTGGCCATGATCCAACCACATTGCATCATGAAAGACAGGAGGGCTCCTAGCTTGCATGCCAGCCCCGATCCAGCCAGTGTGCATGGTGAGGGGGGGAGAAGAAAGGCCCCTGGATTGCGCGCTGGCCATGATCCAGCCACATTGCATCGTGAAAGACAGGAGGGCTCCTAGCTTGCATGCCAGCCCCGATCCAGCCAGTGTGCATGGTGAGGGGGGGAGAGGAAAGGCCCCTGGATTGCGCGCTGGCCATGATCCAGCTACATTGCATCATGAAAGACAGGAGGGCTCCTAGCTTGCATGCCAGCCCCGATCCAGCCAGTGTGCATGGTGAGGGGGGGAGAGGAAAGGCCCCTGGATTGCACGCTGGCCATGATCCAGCCACATTGCATCATGAAAGACAGGAGGGCTCCTAGCTTGCATGCCAGCCCCGATCCAGCCAGTGTGCATGGTGAGGGGGGGAGAGGAAAGGCCCCTGGATTGCGCGCTGGCCATGATCCAGCCACATTGCATCGTGAAAGACAGGAGGGCTCCTAGCTTGCATGCCAGCCCCGATCCAGCCAGTGTGCATGGTGAGGGGGGGAGAAGAAAGGCCCCTGGATTGCGCGCTGGCCATGATCCAGCCACATTGCATCGTGAAAGACAGGAGGGCTCCTAGCTTGCATGCCAGCCCCGATCCAGCCAGTGTGCATGGTGAGGGGGGGAGAAGAAAGGCCCCTGGATTGCGCGCTGGCCATGATCCAGCTACATTGCATCATGAAAGACAGGAGGGCTCCTAGCTTGCATGCCAGCCTCGATCCAGCCAGTGTGCATGGTGAGGGGGGGAGAAGAAAGGCCCATGGATTGCGCGCTGGCCATGATCCAGCTACATTGCATCATGAAAGACAGGAGGGCTCCTAGCTTGCATGCCAGCCCCGATCCAGCCAGTGTGCATGGTGAGGGGGGGAGAGGAAAGGCCCCTGGATTGCGCGCTGGCCATGATCCAGCTACATTGCATCATGAAAGACAGGAGGGCTCCTAGCTTGCATGCCAGCCCCGATCCAGCCAGTGTGCATGGTGAGGGGGGGGGGAGAAGAAAGGCCCCTGGATTGCGCGCTGGCCATGATCCAGCCACATTGCGTCGTGAAAGACAGGAGGGCTCCTAGCTTGCATGCCAGCCCCGATCTAGCCAGTGTGCATGGTGAGGGGGGGGAGAGGAAAGGCCCCTGGATTGCGCGCTGGCCATGATCCGGCCACAGTGCATCGAGAGAGAGGAGGGAGATAAGAGGAGGCTTGGAGGTGTGGGCCCAGCTCCAAGCCCCATCCCGGGCGAGGGGTGTGGAAGGCGTGCGGGGACGGAGGGAGAGAAGTGCCAGGATTCTAGGCAGGCAGGCAGGCAGCCAAAGGGGCGGTATTCTTGTCCGAGCGCAGAACTCCCCTAGCCAATCACCGTTCTTGGGGGAGGAGAAAGGTGACGTCCCGGGGAGCGAAGCAAACATTTCTTCATGGGCATCCGCGCAAGAAAACACGTGTCCACAGGAAAGATCGTTTCAAAAGTGGTTTGGATTGCCTCTCTTTTAAACCGGCTTATTTTGCTAAGGGGAGGAAACCACGAATCTGCAGTGAATAACCAAAATTTGACTCCGATGCAAATCAGCATCGAAACAGCAGCAAATCTCCATGAAGAATACCCCGCAGATTCAGCTACCCCAGTTGGCTTTATTGTCACAATACCTCAGTCTTGACTGAAAGAACTTCAGTTTGTTGGCCCTCACTGAGCCCACTGATGCCACCAGACAAATGGGTCACTATTCCCACTGTCCCATCAGATTGAGTTGAAACAGGAAGATAAAAGATCCTTTACACGTTATCTACCTATTGTCCCAACTGTACTTCCATCTTGCAAGGCAGAAGAAGCCTAAGATACACTGTTGAACCAGTTGTGCTAGATCTGCCCCTGTATGAAAAAAGAGAGTTCTGACTCTGTTTTGTTCTTATGGATTACTGTGTTCATGCAATTGTTCATAGAGCTGGCAATAACCCGAATTTCTCTTCAGAACTTAAACAATGTATCACAAAGAAGGCCTATGTTTTCCAGGTATCAAGACAAACAAGTCTTCAAACAAGCTAATCGTGTTTCAGCTGTACTTTATTAGCTGGAAACATGAAGGTTTATATTCTTGCCATCAGTTTACAATAGATCTATTGACGGATTGATATTCATCTCTTTTTTCTTGTGGAAAAAAAAGGTGAATGTAATAAATCATTATGTTCCCTAGCTTGCTAGGAGATCATTGCACACACAAAAATAATGATTATTATCAAAGATTCATCTTCCTGATGGATAGGATTTTCATCTGAGAATAACACAGAAGAATCTTCGGAAGTGATATATATTGTTTGCAAAGATATATCTTTCCATGATAAATCTTCTAAACCATAAATATTTTTGATGGAATTATGAATTATGCCATACCACCTAAAAAGGGCCTGAAGAGAGTCTTGGGCTTGTCTGAAAACATTTTTTTTCCATTCAGAAATAGAAACTGTCTCAAGCTTTTCTACTTCTTTTTTCATATGTCTTTTACATTCACTCTACAGAGATGTGTTTTCCTGGAGGAAATGGCAGCTTCAGAGGGTTGAATCTGTAGCATCACATTCCCTCTGAGTTCCCTCCTTAACTCTGTCTTCTCCTGGCATGACCCCTAATCTCCAAGAATGTCTCAAGTCGGAGGCAACAGCCCAAATTTGTCAACCGCTTTGGGGGTTTTGTAAGGGGGAAAGGTCGTTCATATTCAGGAAAGTGCAGCAGAAATCTGCTAAGAATGTTTTTGGTTACTGAATATTCTGTTCTAGATGAAGACTTTAAACAAGATGACCCATCAGATAGGTGAATTTTAGGATTCTATTACTGTTATATCTGGAGGACAGTATTGGAGGAAGGGAGGACAAGACTGGTGACAGAAAATATCCAGGCTATAGTTTCCCAATGCTACTTTTAAATGGAATTGCCTTTGGAATACAATGTTTTGTCCAACAGAAGAATGTGGCTTTTTGGCTGGTTTGCAGCACCTTGCCAGGGGACAGAAAAAAGGTGGGTTCAAAATATGTCAGCTTTGTGACAGGAAATAAGAGTTCTGTGGGTCTGTCAGAAGTAACATATGGTGTAAGTAAAGATGACTAAAAATGTGTCATTCTTTCCATCCCATTCAAAGTAGAATCATCATCAAGTCTTTATTGCATTAGCCAAAAAACAAAACAAAACAAAAACCCCGAGCAACAATACAAAAGAAGGTAGAAATTCCACCAAACTAAAATTAAAAATAGTAACATAATTTAACATAATTTAAAGAATTAGATATTTCCCATAAAATGCAAATAAAAATTCATTATTAAAATATATATCTAATAATAGGAAAGAAAGAATGTACAATCCAGAGACAAATAAAAGATGACAAGTGACCCAGAGAGAAGCAGTCATGAGTCAGACATATTCCCCACCAGCATGCCCAACCATCTTTTTATGCTTTATGATGGCAGCAGCAAATCTTGCCATTTGGAAAGTAAATAATTTGTCTCTGTCTTTCAATAATAAGACTGTTTTCTCTTGACCTGACCTGCCTGGGAAGCGGGATAATATGTTCCACAAAAATCTATTACATTCAACCTCATATCATGGACACTGAAATGTGAAGTGGGGTAGATCTTCAATAGACTTTTGATCACAGGAGCAGTCTCTTTTCCTATATGGGATCCCGTTGAAATGGCCATCCAAGACTGTGAGCAGTAAAATATCTAAGTGTGCCCTGGTGAAGGCCTTTCTATACTTGCCGTTTCTTAAACTGTTACACTGGAAGAGCCAGGAGAGAGGAAGATAGCTGTCTATAAAGCATAGATGTTCTCAGATTGCCTACAAGACCATTTGAGCACTCAATTTGAGCACTCTGGACTAACAATCTTTGTTTTAAGAGTAGTTTGTCTGCAAAGACTCCTAGGGTCCTTAAGTATTCTACTGAGTAGCCAAGACTAGCTACCAATCTCAACAAAGAACTGTGCCATGAGTTACCCTTCATCTCTTCATACGCCAAGGTCAAAAGGCCTGAGTTGTTGTGGGTTTTTTTTTCTTCCTATTTGAGCATTCTCTTTCAAACCAGTTCTTAAATTGTCCTCCTCCGTTTGATATTCTACCGCTCTTGGTCAGGAAAGGTCTCAGTGATTCAATTAACTTTCCATATAGTGTCAGGGCAGTCTCTATATCTTTTGCTACAAGCAATTTTTTCCTGATCTCAAAAAGTGGCTCATTGTCCAGCACCTGTTATAATTAATTTTGAAGTGTATACGTCCATCTCAAATGAGTATTAACTATAATTTCAATATGAGCTATTGTTGTCCCACAATTCCACAGAGCTTCATGTACATAATATAAGTGGTTGATGATAGCTTTCTGGAAGCGACCCTACTTCAAAGTATAATAGATTATTACGAAGAGATAGTGATATTAATACATCGTCAATCATGCTTGGACCCTTATGGTTATAATATGTGAATTCTCCATGTTTATCTCCATGTTTACAAGCTGCCATTTAATTTTACAAAGCCAAGCTTGTCGATCCATTGGCTGAAAATTATCCCATGTTTATTAACTAAGGAGTCTTTTGTATTCTTCTTGCCGTTATAAAGATCATCATCATCGGTATTTCCCCTAACCTTTAAGTTACCATTTCCAATGTTTGCATTAAAGTTGCCTGACAATATTTATGTGTGCCTTGGGATATTTAACTTCAGGTTCATAGATGTAATTTTCCAAGCCAGGCCAGCAGTTCTTACAACAAAAGGATGAGGAATGGGGAGGAATATATACATTCACTATCAAAATAACCTGATCTTTAAAAGTCAAGAGACAAGCCCCTGCTAAAAATCTTAAGGGAGGAAGCAATGCTACATCACACTTCACTGACATAGAAATCAGACATGCCAGCCCCACACTAGGGTGTCCTTTAGTAGTTGGGGAGGTGGCATTGAGTGTGTGAGGAATTCATTTAATGTCAATTTTGATGTTAACCAGGTCTCTTGGATACAAATTATATTGCAATACCTTATAAACTGTAAGAATGTAGGCCCTTGGATTTTATTTGACCATCCAGTCACATTCCATGAGATACACTTTAAATAATTCTCACTCTGGGTCTCTGATTGTCAGTTTAGTTTCTCTATTTTATTCATCTCTTTAGAATCCACTAAGATTTATCAATTTTTATGTGTGAGTGCTGAAGTCAAATTAGAAATCTCCATGTGTCTCGAAATAAATATTCCAGCAAATCCTGATTTGATTTTATTAAATTATATACAAGATATACAAAATGATCTGTGAGACATATTCCATTTATATGATAACAACAACTAGATTTAACTTTGCAAGATATTGGAAATAAAATAAACTACCAGATCTAAATAATTGGATAGAGAAGGTTAAACAAACTTATGTATTAATTAAGCTGACCTATTATAAAAATGATAAAGACATGGAAGAGCTGGACACTGTTTGGATCCCAATAATCTTCACAATGGGAAAAAAACGTTTAAAAATGGAGAGGAAGATGAGTAATGTTTTTGCTGACTTCAATATGTGTAGCTGTTTTTTTTAATATTACTTTTATTTGTAATGGTATGTAATTTTGGTTGATTTTTTTGGTTTCCCAATTTTGTGGGTTTTATATTTATGAATATAATAAAATTTTAATTAAACAAAAAAAAATAAAGCTTTGTGTGTCCTACGGAATGAGGGCCTACTGTACCGATCTCATGATCCTCTAAATAACAATTAAAAAGCCCTTCTGTAGAGAGTCCTGAGTTTATTTGATGATAAGGAAAAGCACAATCTTTGATTGTTACTAATAGCCCATTCCTGTGGCTGGGGGCAGAATCGCCTTAGGAGGCAGTGTGACCCCTACACTGGCAGCCATGCCACTTGTACCATGCAAACTGGCATGGACTCCAGCGCAGGGCCACTTATGCCGGCCCTCCTGGACCCCGGCGGCAGTGTGGCCCTCAGATGCCAGCGTGCCCCCCCGCCACTGGTATTTTCCCACCGCAATTCCCTGCACCAGCATCCCAGGAGGCATTCCTAGGGTGTTCCAAGGCGTGGAGCTGCCTTTAGGCAGCTTCCAAATGCCTTTTGCCCGGGGAACGCCTTCCAGGATGCCAGCAGTCCTGCACCACCTTTTTATGTGGCACAGGCCCACTTTCCTTAATGGGGGGGAGCCTGTTTTCCAATTTTTATATCAGAAAAAAGGCTCCCCCCCACTCCATGGCAACCGGGAAGCCTCTGAGGAGGGTTCTCAACTGCACTGTCCTGGTCGCTGCAGTTTGCCCCCCCCCCCTTAAGAATGGGCTGTCAGGGGCACATCTACTAGTGTAACAGTTTCTGCTGATGTTTGTGCCAGAAAAGGAGCCTCTGGGTGAGCTATAATAACAGTGGGAAAGAGTGGTATAGGATCAGGGATGTGCTCATTTATTTCCAATAATCTAGTCCTCAATTGCTCAAGCCTGTCAGTAATAGATTTCCCACCCCACCCCCACTGGTGGGAGAGTTCTAAAGGAATTGATTAAATCTGTCTCAATAGCCCATGTAGTTGGGGAGTCCCCCACACTACACTCCAAATGGATGGGAGGTTCATCCCAACTAGGGTTGCCAACCTCCAGGTAGTAGCTGCTGAAGATCCCCTGCTATTACAACTGATCTCCAGCTGATATAGAGCAGTTCACCTGGAGAAAATGACCACTTTGGCAACTGGACTCTACGTCATCGAAGTCCCTCCCCTCTCCAAACCCCGTCCTCCTTAGGCTCCGCCCCCAAAACCTCCAGCCGGTGGTGAAGAAGGACCTGGCAACCCTAATCCCAACTAATGAAAACACACTGGGGCCATTCTTAAATATGGCTTCAGTTTTGGCCCCTAGAGGCCCTCATCGAAAACGAGGGGTGTGTAGAATGTTGTTAAAAAAAACGGGAAGGGAAGATACCCCAGGAGATCAGAGTGTTTTTCCATCGCATAATCAGTTGGAATAACTGGGCCAATCTTCTTACCTCAAAGGAGCTGTTTAAGGTTTCAACTGATCTCAGTATAAAGTTTCTTAATTCTTTCTTGCAGATTTGCTTACTGAATAGTAGCTGCTGAAGAAGTATGCTAATCAGAACTGTGTATGCAAGTAGGAATAAGGGAGTAGGGTTGCCAACCTCCAGGTACTAGGTGGAGATTTCCTGCTATTACAACTGATCTCCAGCCAATAGAGATCAGTTCACCTGGGGAAAATGGCTGCTTTGGCAATTGGACTCTATGGCATTGTAGTCCATCCCCTCCCCAAACCCTGCCCTCCTCAGGCTCCACCCTAAAAACCTCCTGCCGGTGGTGAAAAGGGACCTGGAAACCCTAAAAGAGTAACTGACTCAAGTCACCCAGCAAGCTTTTATATCAGGTTGGGAATCTGAACCTCAGTCACCCAGATACTAGTCTGACACTCTAACCACTTGGTATATAAACCTCAGAAGCATTAAACACATGAATACATAAATCTGCCTTATAATGGATCAGACCACTGGTCCCTCAAAATCAATACATCTACTCAAACTGCTAGTGGTTCTCCAGGATCTCAGGCAGAGATCTTTCTCATCATGTCCAGGTGGTGGTGGAAAGTGCTGTCAAGTTACAGACAACTTATGGCAACCCTATGAGGTTTTCAATGCAAGAGACATTTAGAGGTGGTTTGCCAATTCCTGCTTCTGCACTGTGACCCTGGTCTTCCTTGGTGGCAAGTTCGTAGCTGGGGGGGGGCAGGAGGGCAGCTGCTGCCCCTGTGACATGCAGAGAGGGCAGCAGAACTGCCCCTCCTACCTGGCCCATTCCTCCTGTAGGGCAGGCAGTTCTGCCACCCTCTCTGCATGGCACAGGGGCGGTGGCTGCCATCCTTGCCCTCCCCCCCCGCTATGGCCCTGCTTGGTGGTCTCCCATCCACGTACTAACCAGGGCTGATCCTGCTTAGCTTCCAAGATCTGACATGATCAGGCTTGCCTGGGCCACTTAGGTCAGTGTCATCATACCTGATTCTTTTCATTGGAGATGTGTGTGTGTTAAGTGCCGTCAAGTCGCTTCCGACTCATGGCGACCCTATGAATGAAAGTCCTCCAAAATGTCCTATCTTTGACAGCCTTGCTCAGATCTTGCAAATTGAAGGCTGTGGCTTCCTTTATTGAGTCAATCCATCTCTTGTTGGGTCTTCCTCTTTTCCTGCTGCCCTCAACTTTTCCTAGCATGACTGTCTTTTCCAGTGACTCTTGTTGTCTCATGATGTGACCAAAATACGATAGCTTCAGTTTAGTCATTTTAGCTTCTAGGGTCAGTTCAGGCTTGATTTGATCTATAACCCACTGATTTGTTTTTTGTTTTTTTGGCAGTCCACGGAATCCGTAACACTCTCCTCCAACACCACATTTCAAAGGAATCTATTTTCTTCCTACCAGCTTTCTTCACTGTCCAGCTTTCACACCCATACATAGTAATAGGGAATACAATGGCATGAATTAATCTAGTCTTGGTGGCCAGTGACACATCCTTTCATTGGAGATACCGGGGTAAAATTTGAGGCCTTCTGCATGTCAAGCAAGTACTCGACCATGGACTCACCTTATCAGTGAAGAGGAAAATTAGGCTGGACGATCTCTGAGCTTCCTTCCAGCAGCCATGCAATGTTGTGTCATATGTTGAATTTGTTAGAGATCTTTTTATCAATTTGGAATTCAGAAGATGGAACGTATTACATACTTATTCCTATTTAATCCAGCCTTCCAATTTTAAACCCTAATCCTGTAATGTAGCATGGAAATCAAAGTTAGCTTTCACGAAGACTCTCACTGAAACTTTGATATTAGGGAATTGTTACAGAGACGATTGCTCATCTCAGCAGACTTTCCCCCCACCGTTTACCATTTTGTAGCCAATGCTAGTTCCCAGTGCACCCGTATTGATCGGAGTCAGTATGGGGAAGACTAAAAACAAACTTTCAGAAGAGGCTTTTGTACTCCTTCCTATTGAGAGAAAAGAAAAGCCAGACATGTTTTTTGAAACGGTTGTGTGTTTGAATCGGAAAAGGACTCAACACCAACCATCTCCCCCATTTTCTGCAAGCCCTTTGGACTTGGATAAGTCAGACTGGTGAAAAAGATGGGAAAGGCAGTATTTGTCCGGGGGATTCCACAAACGCAAAGCGGTATGCCTGCTGTGACTATTTGTGGTTGCTGAAGGCCCCTCACAGTATAAGCAAACGTACTCAGACTTCGATTTCTATGACACCCTGTCAGCTCTCCTCTAATTGTCCCGAAAACAAGTGACTGTAAAAGAAAAGGGAAAATGGCAAGATTTCTTCTCATTACTCAGTGCCAGGCCTACCAACTGATTAATTGTTCGGATCAGGAGGGTGCAAAGAGTCACCAAAGCGGCTTCTGTCTGCTTAGGCGAAGAAGGGTTTGTTGATTTGTCCCTCCAGCGGCATGTTGCCACATGTTCGGATGGCCCCTCTCATTTTGAGAAGTCATCCCTTGTCCTGGGATGATTTCAGTGAAAATGGGAGCTCTAGAAAACCTCAGTGCATGCAAAGAACAACTTTTCTGGCTTTTTGGATCTTAGCTCTAGCTTGTAATAAGGGGTACATTTAAAAAAATGCATTCATTTTGTATCATGCTTTTCTCTTTTAAATGAACAAATCAAGGCAGCAGACAAAGATTTTAAAAAAATTGAGCAAAAGCAGGCCCATAAAAGAAGTCATGCTGACTTTGCTCTCTCTTCTGGAAATTGGCTAGCTGATGGGCTGGGAAATTCCTGGAGATTTGGGTGTGAAGCCTGGGGATGGTAGGGTTTGGGGAGGGGAGAGACCTAATGTGAGCCAGCATGGTGTAGTGGAGCGGTGTACTCTAACTTGCAGAACTGGGCTTGATTCCCCACTCCTCCACATGAGCGTCATACACTAATCCAGGAGATCTCCAAACCCCAGCTGAAGTGTGACCACCGTACTAGATGATGATGGAGGAACAAGTAATAGTTAGGGCAAAAAAGGGCTTCACTCTCTTCTACTAGGCTGCAAAATGGCTGGCTACAGATCCAGATGAAGAAGGATAGGCCAGTGGAAAGGTCAATGGAAAGGTCAATCCTTTTTTGATGTCATTAATTTGATGTCATTAATTCAAATGCTTCTGTGTAATTAACAGTTTTCACCAGGAATAACCCAGGCAGTCCCCTGTCCCCCCCTTTTTTGTGTCTATGATCCTTACTTTTATTCATCCTGCATTTCCTGTTCACTTTCTATGAGGCTGAGACACTATAAGCAGTTATCTGTTATACAATCCCATCAAATTCCTCTGATGGTTAAAAAGGATTCAGATAAGGGGGTTGGTCCAGCCACACTGCTCAGGAAGTCTGAAGCCTTCCCCTAGCCTTCCTCCAATTTAAGTGGCAGAGCCAACGTCTCAGCATACCATCCAAAGATCTACAGCAGTTCATGCAGTGGACTCACATGAAAAGTGGATGTGAGAAGCAGGCTTATATCCATGTTTGAACCATAGCCATAGCAATTCAGGACTGTCAGTTGATACTTAGCCCTAAGAATGACAGAGAGCAGAGGCGAGTGCCCCCTGGACAAAGGCAGTGCTTTAGAGGCCCTAAGCACTTAAAAGATTTTGGTGCCCCCATATACTGTATATGTAAAAAACAACAATGCATATTACATTATTTAATCATTTAAAAATGTATTGAGCCTAATGTGATTGGTGTGATTATTCTCAGTTCCCACTTTTTCTTCATCCTTACGTTTTTTAAAGGATAAGAGTAAAAATTGTGATGTTCAGTTGTTATTTTTTAAGTCACTGTATGTATGTAATTTTTTCATTTATTGGGGGGGGGCTCTTTGTGGACCCTGGTTCAGCTGCACCATTTGCAGTTTTGCACCATGTGGTCCATGGTCAATCCTGCAATGGAAAATTTCTGTGGTGCCCCCCTTCCCTTGAAGCCCTAAGTATGTGCTTACTTTGCTTAATGGTTAATCCAGCCCTGGACAAAGGGTTAGGTACAAAGGTTACCTGGCCTTCCTCTCCACCTGATGCAGTCGCCTTGCCTCCTATGGCCCAACTGTGCATCAGAGGTTCAGGCTGCAAGGTTGATCTCTTCGTTAAAATTCAAGAATCAAACATGCAATCGGAACCTCCAAGAGTAGGATTTCAACCCATTTGGAGATTACGCCCCATGTGGGTAGCCATGAGAGGAAGATGAAGCACACTGAGTAGATGGGGAGTATGATACCTGCATACCTGCATGATATTCTTCATTCAGCACAGAACCCAGTATTGTCTCCCATTTATTTAAGCTTATACCATCAGGCTTCTTCTAAAGGCAACAAACAGGTAAAAATAATTTCAGATGACTACATCAATTGATGGTCTGTGTTAAGCATTGTTTTCTTTCAACAGCAGCTTAAAGAAGCCAGCTTGTTTTGAATCAGCCACATCATTCCACACAGAGAGTGGTGTTTTCTTCATGTTTGATTTATTTTGTCAAGATTTATAGATACAGAAGGTGTCTGGAGGAAAGAGGAAGAAAGCAAAAACAAAGGTATAAGAATAAATAAAGTTCCATATTTTCAAATTTCCTTACTTCTCCATCCTGAGATGGAAATAAAATTTCCACATGGAAGATGCTGAATCCAGTTGTCTTAAGATTTATCTGCAGTCTAACTTAGGCTGCTTCCATACAACTTAAAATGTTCCATGTAGCTATTATTGCTGGTCCAAATGCAGAGCCATTCACAGTGGCAACTGAGCATCCATACATCAGTTTTCCCTGCACTTTCCTTGACTCAGTCCCTCTCCCCATGGCTGCTGTTCCCCCCCACACACACACACACAAACACACTCACTCCAGGAGAGGCCTTTTTAAAAAAATCCGCTACTGCTAGATCAATATATCACAACACCTTTGTCATGACCTACTAACTCCCCTGAGTTCCTAGCTTTCATTTCTTTCTTTCTTTTAAAAGTAAGTCTCTAGTCCTTTTCATTGCAGAGATAGGAAGCAGGATCAGGAGAAGGCCTTAGCCTCTCTGCCTGTTGCTGGCCTCCAGGGCAACTGCTTGAACACTGTGTAAAACAGGATGCTGGACTAGATGGACCACTGGATCCGGTAGATCTTTTCTTATATTCTTGCACTGGAGTAGGAAGAATTCTTCAAAAAACTACAACAAATCTTTGCATTGCACAGTGCAGACTTACATTTGCAACACTCATGGCAAGTACTCTTGTCAGACACCATGGGATCACCTGAAACATGACCAGGTCTAACTTTGATGTCAATATTAAAGAATCCAACTCATGTTGTTAAAAAAAGCCAAATTGTCTGAATCCAAATGTAGTTTGGCAAGCAGAGGGAGCTGAGCGGTCAATGGGGGGCACTGTCAGCATGATGGCATTATGTCAGTTCTATGGAAAACCCAAGTGACATCAACATGCTCTCAAAATCACCCCAAACCCCACGGTAAACCCATAGAGTTTCCAGCAATTTCTAGAGGGCCATGACATCACTTCAGGGTTTTTTCCCTGGAAGTGACAAAATGTCGTCACCGACAGCAATGTTTTAATTTATTTTTTTCCCCTTACAAGCCACTAGAGCAGTCAGCAGTGGGGGGTTGCCAGCAGGAAATCTCCTGCCATAGCAGGAGATCTGGCAGCCCTATCTCCTACATCCATTCTGATAAGTCATATTTAGACTTGCTGGACCCAAGGCCTGCTCAGAAAATTGCCCCAGGCCAGGCGATTCAGGGTCTGCCTTTTTCCTAGAGACATACTGAGTTTATGTTCACAGAGATGTTCTGGAGTTCTGTGCTTTCCATTTTCATTGCATGTCCCCTGGGGACATACTTAGTTTACGTTGACAGATGTGTTCTGGAGTTTTGTGCTTTCCATTTTCACTTAGGCCTGACCAGGGAACTTGGGGTGAGGTGGCTTGGACTTCCCCCCCTTGTGCCAATTTCCTAACCCGAATGAGGAAGCCACAAGTTGCCCTATTTGGGAAGCATAACATGGAGCCCATCAGTAGAAAAGGGCAAGAGTCCAGGAGCACCTTAAAGATTAACAAAAATATTTTCTGGTAGGATATGAGATGGAGCCCATCAGTATACGTTGAGCCCTCAATGGAGCAATAGAGCAACTCCCCAAGGCTGTCACATGGTGAGGAAAAGGGGCAGAGGGCAGTAAGGCTCCCTCTGCCCATGCACCATAATTAGGGTTGCCAGATCCCTCTTTGCCACCGGCGGAAGGTTTTTGGGACAGACCCTGAAGAAGGTGGGGTTTGGGGAGGGGAGGGACTTCATGTCATAGAGTCCAATTGCAAAGCAGCCATTTTCTCCAGGTGAACTGATGTCTATCAGATGGAGATCAGTTGTAATAGCAGGAGATCTCCAGCCACTACCTGGAGGATGACAACCCTAGCCATAATTCCAATATGAAATGGGCCTGTGTGTGCTTGAGAAGTGCAGAACTACAGAACATATTTCTCTGCCTGGTCTGAGGACACCCATGAGGGAAACACAATTGGTACTTTGGCTTTCATTATCTACAGTTTCCTTCTCTGTTACCATTTTGCCTGGCTTGTATCTACTGCCTCCATTAAATCCTGAAGGATACAATCCTATACTTCAGTATAAGCAGCAGAAGACAGTTATTTGGAAATACAGTGTCCTGTAGGCTGCCAAAGAATTATCAGGCATTAGCATACTATGACAGTCCTGGCAGCCGCTCAGATAATGCTTATTTTGAGGCCTGGCTGCACATGAGCCAAAGGTCACTGGAGCTTTCCTGCCTCTGTAAAGAATCCATTGTATTAATCTACCTGGCATGTCTGCTAACTTTCATCGCACATGCAGAAAGGCAGGAGAAAAGGTGAGTCAAAGGCACCATCCATCTTTCTGAACACAGAGAAAATTGCCAGCGTGCAGTTGGTTCTTTTCATTATTGAGAACATGCAGCAAACTCACTTTCTACCAAGTCTGATTGATTTTCACAGCTGGTTCATAAGAGGCTTGAGATGACGCAAACCTTAAAAAGAAGAACAAGGGCATCTATAGATAAGTGACATTTCATCTGGAACCGGAGATGCTAAAGTATCTCCAAAGTAATTCTTGCCACAAACATTCTAAAACTCACTTCCCCTTCATCACACTTTTTTCACTGTGCGTCATTTCATGATGGGGAAAACAACATAAAGCAATGGTTAATTACTTTCAAAATTCAGTCGCCATGGCTGAGTCCTGCTTGAAATCTTCATTTTCTTCACTGCAAACCTAAGAGGTGTAGAAGTGGACAGGAAAATATCTTTAGAGATACTGGTAACTGGGGTGGGTTAATCTATTGAAGACATCACCGTTTAAGTCATTTGAAAGCAATCCTTTCAGTTCTGCAAGGTCCACCATCCATCCATCCATCATTTTTAAGACACACTTTTTACTGGAGGGACCCAAAGTAGCTTACAAAAAAGGGGAAAAAATAAAAACTGCAAACACAAAACGACAAACAGAAAACAAGGAAATCTGGGCTTATCTGGGCCCACCAAGCTGACTGTTGCAAATCCCAGGCCAAATGCCAAGAATCCTTTGGTGCTTGCCCTTCAACTCACACCTCTGGCCCCACCCAGGCTAAATACTTGGGAAAAGGAAAGTAAAATTTTCCCCTCATTTCCCTCCTCTACATTCAAGTTACCAAGATGTGTTCACCAATGTCAAACTAGGATCCTTAAGGAACAACCCTCAGACAACTTGAACCACTGATGAAATCACAACATGCTATTTAGTGGGGAACAAATGGGCAGGAAACCCAAAATGTTTCACTTTCTCACTTACTAAAGAGGAATGTGCAGAGTTAAAACATTCTAGGTTTTTTAATGTGTTTTCTTAACTTCCCTTGGCAATAGAATGTCATTTATAAATTTCATCCTACTAATGAATTGGAATCAGAATTGAAAATATATTTATTCTATTTATTTACTTTATTTGTAAATTTTCCACATTTCCCACTGAGACTCAAGGCAGATTTTCGACCCATTCCTGAGCTGCACTTGTGGCCGCGTCAAAAGCCCTTAGAAGGCCGATGAAGGCCTCCACCGGTTCAGGAGCCCACACCACCTACAAGGGTTGCACGTTTTTTTTGCGCTGGGTAGAGCACCGCCGAAACCTCCTTAGGAGGCAACGCCGCTGGGTTGCCTCCTAATCCCGGTGCAGGCATTCCTCTCAGGAATGCGCTGTTAGTGTCAAGTCACTTCCATCTTATGACAACCCTATGAATTAATGACCTCCAAAGCTTTCTATTGCTAACAGCCTTGCTCAGGTCTTGCAAACTGAGGCTGTGGCTTTCTTTATAGAATCAATCCATCTCATGTTGGGTCTTCTTCTTTTCCTGCTGCCGTTAACTTTTCCTAGCATTATTGTCTTTTCCAGTGAGTCTTGAATTCTCATAATGTGATCAACACACGATAACTTCATTTTAGTCTTTTTGGCTTCTAAAGAGTCCAGGCTTGAGTACAACTCTAAAACAATGCAATCAAATAACACAAGACATCTAGTAAGAAATGCAATAGGAGTAGGATTTCAAAATTAACAATAATGCAAATTTTGATATATGTCAAACAATATAGATATAGAAGAGTTTGGGTCCTAGAGTACCGTAGTGTGGAAGGCACCCAGTGGTAGATCTTTCCACACTTTTACCTTCCTATAGCAGCCTTCTACAACCTATAAATACATAAATAAAGGGGGGAAAGTAATTGCTGACAGTCACAAAAGCACTGCGGACAAAACAAACAAACAAAAAAATACTGGGTACAGGGGACTGAAATAATGAGAGATGGATTGATGAAATCACTCTCTTGTGCCAACAATGCTTTTTAATCCAGGATGGCTCCTATGACCCTATACAGCACCTTTGTAGAGTTAAAGTTTTCTGTGGCAAGGGGAAAACAGGGGACATTCTGTCACCTTCCTCTCATGCAGCTTTGGGTTCCATCCCATGACCTTCTTTGTTCTCTATTTATATTTTTTCCAACTGCATAAGTGAAAAAACCCCTGAAGTTTTTAAAGTAGCATGAATGATTTTGTCTCTTCAGAAATACACTGATTTCATTCAGTATTCCCCATAGAGTAGTTTGATTCAAACTTGGCTCTTTCAAATCAAGGAAGTAACATTTTTAAAAGCTGCATTTTTTTACTTGACATATGATTTCATTTTTAAAAAATTACAATATTTTCTGCTGGGATCTCAATGGAAAGCATCAGTCTCCATCTGAAGAACATTTCACTCCAAAATGCTGAAATGTTTTGGTTTTGAAAATTCAAAGCTGGCTTTTTTGGCAATTCTCTCCTACCTGAGGTTTGTTCTTCTGTCAGATTCAAAATGACCTACCTCAAATTTTCACAAAAACATACCGGTAGAACATATCTGGTCTTCTCCTATGATTACTGGGCATAATTCTACCAGGACATTTTTTGCAAAGTTTCTGCTCATTTCAGTGCAGATCATGCAAGAAAGCACCCTGGTATAAGTTGTCTATTTAAAAACAGTTTTAATTGACCTTTTTCAAGGCAAACATGGGGCAAGAGTCAAACCCCCTTTCCTGTAAAAAGAGCACTTTTTTAATCTAAGGGAAGGGGTTGTTTGTTTCAGTTTTGGCCCATTCTCTCTTCTCCCTCAGTAAAGGACTGTTGCCAAGATGAGGCTGTAACACTCAATCTCCCTATTAAAATCAAAAGGCTAGATTTCCCTATTCCTCCACCCCAGCTAGTACTTCATAGGCTTACTGCTGGAGAATGTCCTGATTGGGCTGGCAGCTTCCTGTTGGTGATGGCATACAATTGCCTCAAGTTGCTTCACAGTCTTCTCTCTGGTCCTGCTGATGTATTCTTCCCATCTCATCAGGAAGACTCAAACTCAGATCTTCCACCCTCTTCCTAGGCTGTCTGTGCTCTTTCTCTTGCCTTCTCCTTGATGGTGAATCCTCCTTGCCTTCCGCCTCACACTCACCCAGCTCTTGGAAGGCCTCAGCCGGTAACTTTCTACACTTCTTCCTGAAGATCGTCTGCCTTCCAAACACCTTCCAGTGACGTCTCTGCTACCTCTCCCTCCTGGCTTTCTCAACTGCCATTTATATAGCCCTCTCAACTGAAAATATATTGTGGCAGTTTGAAAACCTCTTGTTATTCTCTTACAGAACCTCTATACATAACAATAACATATATTTAAAATTATTACAATCAGTATTTGCTTTTCTTAGCGAATAACTTTTCTCAACACTGCTATTGTGCTGATCTCACCTCAAAATGTCAAATGCTGCAATTTACAGTCATTTCCCCCCCAGTACAAAGATATAAATAATCCCCCATCAACTTTCAATAATTGCACACAGAATCATTGTAGATAACTACAGGTTGCAAAGATGTTATACCCCCCCCCCCCTTTAAAGGCTTGATTCAGTTTAATATGCAACACAGGGGGAGTCAACATATAGAAAAGTAAAAGGAAACCAAGTCCCTGGTTCTGGAATATCTTATGTTAAGAACAAACTTCTAATACTGTAGTTCCAAAAAGAGCCCAGGATCAAAGGGGAAATCCTTTTGGCCTGAAACTCAACAATGTCATCTGCTACAAGTATGCATCATTCATCCATCTGCACGTACTCAGTCATTTGTTGATCATGATCAGTATAAAGTGCTACAAGATGACAAGGTCAGGAATGTCTAGTCCCTCGGTGACATATTTTAAGTACATCACTGACACCCTCCATCTGCCAACTCTCTTTCTGTAAGGAAAGACAGAAGAACCAACTGCAAGCACTGGGTTGAATCCTGCCAGCCTTACTGCTGGTGAAAATGAAGGACTGCCCCCCTCCCAAAAGGCTACCCTAAGAATCATGGGGCCTGCCTGTACAAAAGGCATGTGTAATGGGAGCTTCAGTAGGGAGGGGAATATGGTGAGATTCGGGGGGCGGGGGAGCTGGCGGGCTGCAACCCTATGATTCTGATAAAATGATTTGCTTCCAGTGCCACTCATAGACTCATGTCCACTGATCCCTGATGAACTTGGGCTCTGGTGTTCATATGGAGCTTACCAACATTCACTGACTTCCCTGTTCAGCTCAAGAGAGAAAGAAGCTCTCTATGGGTCAAGAAACACAGAGTTGCACACTGCATAGAAATTAATGGGGAAGGCTCCCCACAACAAGGATTTCATGCGTACATTTCACGGGGAGCTCTGAACTGATGCATAAGTACTGTCCTAGTAGAACCCAAGAGCATGATCTGGACTGTCAGAAGGAAGGGCAAAGAATCATGGAACACCAGCTCTTCCCTAAGCCTGTGTACTGCTAAAGAGACATGCTTCTTGCTGATGTCTACTAACTGGCTCCTTGCCCAAATCCTCTTCAGCCAGAGGGGATGGGCATGACAGAGAAAAGCGACGAGCACGAGGCAATAAACTAAGATAGACCTCCTGCTGCTATTACATTTAACACTGTGATATATTATACTCATAATCATCCCTATAAACAGATATGTCAGGTCATTAAGGCGGCACCTGAAGTACATGCAACATGCCTCAGGAAAGCAGATGGAATCCCATCAGTTTGGCAGGAGTGTGAAGAAGTCAGCTGCTAGGTGGGGCTCCTTGGCTGCTTTGTTTCGCTGCTGGTTTGCATCCAACTAGGAAACTGAGTGAAGAACAGATGGCAATTAATTTTGGACAGCTCTGAAAAG
The DNA here is from genome assembly GCF_029931775.1 of Euleptes europaea. NCBI lineage: Eukaryota > Metazoa > Chordata > Lepidosauria > Squamata > Sphaerodactylidae > Euleptes > Euleptes europaea. The sequence continues at coordinate 29,679,386 of NC_079317.1, forward strand.
ATTGGCACTTAAAAAAAAAAAAAAGCTCTATGCTCACCTCCAAGACTCTTGGATTTGACTTCTCTGAGGCCTTCTCTCTTATTATTATTCTTGTGATCCAAAATTGTTCTGTAAAGCTCCTGGAGTCTTGTCCAAAGATTAGTGTCTCACCATTGATGTGTTACAAAGGCATGTGTGTTTGTCTTTGGAAACTTCCCAGTGAACATCTCAGAAACAGGGGGAGAGAATTCGAAAGAGAAAACTGAACGCAGAGGAACAGAAGCCAGGAGAAAGTGACAGAAAAGCCGGTATAACGATGCATGACATCCCCACCCCTTTGAGAAATAGTATAATGCTTAGGGTTGCCAACCTCCAGATATGGTCTGGAGATCTCCCTGAATCACAACTGATTGCCAGATGACAGAGATCAGTTCCCATGGAGGGGAAATGGCTGCTTTGGAGGGTGGGTTCTATGGCATGAGGTCCCTCCCCTCTGCAAACTCTTCTGTTCCTAGGCATCACTCCCAAAATCTTTAGAAATGTCCCAGCCAAAAGTTGGCAACCATATATAACAATAGCCATGCAGATTAGCTTTGGATTTCACACATTAACAGATCACTTCAGGATACAATGGTTCCATATTAACATACCACACCGTCATTAGCACATTATCTTGATACTTACAGGACAATGATTAGCACATGACCTTTGATACTTTTTGCAGGACAATGATTCAGCTCAACCCAACCCCTTTCTGACTATATATTACTCTTCCTACACACTTGACATTGAGAGACACTTTCCTTCAGTGTTACTCCTCTGAAGAAGCCTGCCACAGCTGCTGGCGAAACGTCAGGAAAGAAAATACCAAGACCACAGTTACACAGCCCGGATAACTTACAAGAACCAATGAACTCTGACCGTGAAAGCCTTCGACAATATATATAATACTGCTTGCCAAATATCATGGGGAGGGAGTGTTCATGTGGGCACTTCCTTCATGTGTTTGCACAATATTGATGATTGCATGTAGGTTGGGGTGATTGTATGTAGGTTGGGAGGGCTGACACACCCATATTTACTCTCCCATCCCATGTGGTGAGTCATCCCATGTGGTAGTGTAGTGTCTCAGGGGAAAATGTAAAGTGTAGTTAAGGGCCTTGAATCATTTGGACTTGGCCTATTTTCTGGGCATGCCTGGGGCTTAGAAATGTCTAGCAAGTCTAAATGTGACCTATCAGTATATATGCCGGGGTGGGGGGGGGATCATATTTGGATTTAGATACTCTGACATTTCAACAACATTGTATTATGTACTTAGAAGTCCAAGTTAAAACTGGTCTATACGATATTGATCAGGTTTCAGGTGATCACATGATGTCTAGCAAGAGCACTTGTCACAACTGTTGCAAACATTAAGCCTGGTGTAGTGGTTAAGAGCGGTGGTTTGTAGCAGTGAACTTTAATCTGGAGAACCAGGTTTGATTCCCCACTGCTCCACATAAGCGGCAGATACTAATCTGGTGAACTGTGTTGGTTCCCCCACTCCTATACATGAAGCCTGCTGGGTGATCTTGGGCTAGTCACAGCTTTCTTAGAGCTCTCTCAGCCCCACCTACCTCACAGCATGTCTGTTGTCGGAAGGGGAATGGAAGGTGATTGTAAGCAGGTTTGATACTCCCTTAAGTGGTAGAGGAAGTTGGCATACAAAAACCAAGTCTTATTCTTATTCTTAATCTGTATTACATGGTGTAATCACCCTGAAACTCTTTAATTTCTCTTCTTCAGATGTTTTGCCCCCCCCCCCCCAAGGGGAATTCTGAATGGAGTTTTAAATATACTTGGTGCAGCACACAGTCTCTCAAAATCCCTTCCTACCCTCAAGTAACTTTGAGTGAAATCATACAGATGCATGGGCTACCACCAGCAACCTTCCCTCAATAATTTCCCTACTTCCCATTAAAGTTATTTTGGCCCTCACATGAACACATGAAGCTGCGTTATACTGAACCTTGGCCCATCAAAGTCACTATTGTCTTCTCAGACCAGCAGCGACTCTCCAGCGTTTCAAGCAGAGAAAGGTCTTTCACATCACCTACTTGCCTAGTCCCTTTAACTGGAAATGCTGGGGATTGGACCTGGGACCTACTGCAGGCCAAGCAGATGCTCTACCACTGAGCCACAGCCCCTCTTCTCCTTGAACTACCTCAGATGTTTTGCCCAAGTGGGAATATCCAAACTCACCTTAACTTGCGCTTCAGTCAAAATTTGAGTAGGACCCATGATCAAATGAACTAACAATATGTCCACTGAGGGCAGTATAAGAAACAGAATGAAGAAGGCCCACAGCTAGGGTTACCAACCACCAGGTACTAGCTGGAGATCTCCTGCTATTACAACTGATCTCCAGCCAATAGAGATCAGTTTCCCTGCAGAAAATGGCTGCTTTGGCAATTGGACTCTATAGAATTTTTTAAAAAATAATTTTTATTATTTTTCAAATATATAAACAAACAATTCAACAATTAATAAAAGTAATCAAAAAGAAATAAAAAGCAATGAGTTATTGTTGAAAATACAAATATATTAAAATAAAATATGAAGACTTCATTTCCTTCTATCTCATTATAGATTTGTATACTCTTTTGTATTAAGAATTGGACTCTATAGAATTGAAGTCCCTCCCCTCCCCAAACCCTGCCCTTCTCAGGTTCTGCCCTCAAAACCTCCCACCAGTAGTGAAGAGGGACCTGGCAACCCTACCCACAGCGTGGGCACGAAAGCTTAAGATGGCTTGCCCACATCTCCAAACAAACCTTTGTTTTCTTCTTTCCTGATTCTATTGCTTCTTAGAATTCTTATAATTATATTGGGAACTTGCATTATGCCTACCTCAAAAAGCACTGCTGATGGTTATTGAAGTTCGCACAGTGAAATCCTATTCATGATCAATATTTCATATTCACTGTGGCATTGGCCCTAGCCCTAAATTATATTCCCTTTCCTCTTGCCAAATTCTTCAGACTAATTGCCCCTGGGTCCCTTTATTACAACATCTCTGTTGGACTATAACTGTCTTGCTGAATACTGGGAAAGTGATCAGATGTTCCCACTGAAAACTTCAAATGTTATTTCTTCAGAACAAAAAATTAGACAAAGAAGCTTTTTGTTTTCTTCCCTCCCTCCCTCCCTCCCTCCCTCCAACTTATTTGTTCCAGTATCAGGCGGAACAAGGCTCTAGCTGCTGTTAAAGCACAATGTGTGTGTGTGTATAAAGTGCCGTCAAGTCGCAACGGACTTATGGCGACCCCTTTTGGGGTTTTCATGGCAAGAGACTAACAGAGGTGGTTTGCCAGTGCCTTCCTCTGCACAGCAACCCTGGTATTCCTTTGTGGTCTCCCATCCAAATACTAACCAGGGCTGACCCTGCTTAGCTTCTGAGATCTGATGAGATCAGGCTAGCCTGGGCCATCCAGGTCAGGGATAAAGCACAATACAAGGTGTTATTACATAACTGTACATAAGCTACGCTACATACTCCAACCACATCATATCTCAAAAGCTTAAGACCCAACCAAACACGATGTGACTAGAGTAGATCTGTGTGCTTCAACCAGAATATTCCCAAAAGAAAAAGAAAGAGAAGGTGGGAATCTGATTTTAACAAAAGGAGCACATGGGATGGGGGGGGGGTTCAGTACCCCATTTCTCAGCAACTCTGGGGTGGGAAAGTGCTAGAGATTTGAGGGTAGAGCCTGGGGAGAGCAGGGTTTGTGCAGGGGGGAACTCACTGGGGTGTCATGCCATAGAGTCTATCTTCAGAAAATGCTGTTTTCCCCAGAGGAACTAATCTCTGTAGTCTGGAGATCAGCTGTAATTCCTGGCTTCACATGGAGATCACCTGGCTTGACCTGGAGGTTGGCAACCACACATTACCCTAACCCAACCCTACCCATTACCTAAACTTACCTCGGACAATGTACCTCTTCAGGTACTTTTTCTTTTTGGCCAGTTCCAATATTACCAATATTACTTATTTATTATTTAGGTAATTTGTCCAGAGCAGTTTATAAATGTGTGTGTGTGTGTGTGTGTGTGTTAAGTGCTGTCAATTTTCTTCAGACTCATGGTGACCCTATGAATCAATGTTATCCAAAATGTCCTATTGTTAACAGCCTTGCTCATGTCTTGGAAACTTAGGGCCATGGCTTCCTTTATAGAGTCAATCCATCCCATGTTGAGTCTTCCTCTTTTCCTGCCACCTTCAATTTTTTTTAGCGTTATTGTCTTTTCTCTTGTCTTCTCCTAATGTGACCAAAGGGACAGTTCGGGCTAGAACCCACTGTTTTGGTGGTTCACGAGAGAGAGAGAGAGAGAGAGAGAGAGAGAGAGAGAGAGAGAGAGAGAGAGAGAGAGAGTTTTGCAACTAGTGGCCATCATGCTCAATGGCTGCAGACAAGAAGGAAACAGATACACAGCTATGTTGTGCAGCTGCAAAGATGTATCCTTTACCTTCCAAAAGCAGAAGCTAGCTCAGGTGGGAGAAAAATGCTCATGGGGTAAGGGTTGAAGATGCAATGAATAGGTGTTGGCAAAGGCTGGGTTCTGCTACCTTCACCCATATGCCCCTTTTGCAATTAAAAATCAAAATACCACTTCAGTTCTATGTGTATGATTGTGGCTAACCTGGATTTGACAAAAGGTCTGCTGAGCAAAGGAGTTTTGCAGTTGCTCTGAATGGGAGTACAAACATTATCAAAATATTCCATTTGTAGTTTGTTCATTCAAAGGAAGAAAATGCCTAGCCATGTTTGCCAGTCTCTGTGCATGAAAGAAATCAGGGTCATTAAGGGAGGCTGTAACAGAGAGGATGGAGATCTGTGTTTCATGCTTCTCACCCACATCGGCCACTCCCCCTCCCATTCTTTTCTGGACTTGACATGATGGACACATCTGTCATCCCCAGACTGGGGGGAGTTGAGGGATGGTTTGAAGTGAGGGATTGTTTGGAGGTAAGTGAGCTGCAGGTGATGTGGCAGGCATAGGAATCCCAACATTTTAGCAACCCTCAGCATTTCTCCTCTGCAAATTTACCTTATCCACTACTTGAGAATGGAGAGGTAATAGCCATGATTCCCAACCCAGTATTTCCCATCAGCCATTCAAATCAGCCCCAATTCAATGTTTATGTGTACATTTGCTCTACCCTTAGAACACACATTTCCCTGTTGTTTTTCTACTGAGGATGGAATTGGACGCGAGCTGAATTGGTGAGTGTTCAAGAATCCCTATATGTTATTATACTGTGCAAACTGGGGTCATTGCCTTGGTGATTAATGGACAATCCCTAGATCCCATCTAGACTCACACATGCTATTTACCACACAATCTGACCTTCCTCCACTTGGATATTACTCATAGGGAAGTGTACCTCCTCCAGATTCCTTGGCTCCACGACACTGTAGTGGCTGAGAAATGCAGTGTGCATGCCCTCACAGGCTACAACTGGTGAACATACATCAAGGAAGGAAATATAGGGAGAAGGAAGCAGCAGTATGGGCTCTTAGTTAAAAAATATCATGGATATCATTTTGGATAAGCACTACCATAATGAGAGGTGTATTGTTTTCGGACTCGCTAATACATTGTACGATTTGAAAGGATTAATGACACCCAAGAATGGAAGAGCAAGCAAGATGCAATAGAAAGAAAGCAACCAGAGGTTGTAAAGGATGGAAGAGTGTCAGGGAAGAAAGATAGAGAAGAACATGAGCAGGGGAAGGTTGCCATGAGTAAGATTTATCTGGTTATAGATTTCCTCCCTTCCTAGGTTTGTGCCCAAATACCTGATTCAAAGCCAATTAAGTGAACATAACAGCTCCAGTGTTCTCCAATCAGCGGTTAAGAAAGCTCATGGAGATAAACTGAAAGACGTTCCCTTCATTTTTTCCTTGATCTCTGAAAACTGTTAGCTTCTACAGTAATAAGCTGGAGAGCTCATAAAAGAATGAGGCTTTAATGTAGCATTATGTTTTTTTTAGTATTTCTAATCCTAGCTAGACTTTGGAACATTACAAGAAAGAGCAAAACTGAAAGGCAGTTTCTAAATTTCAGGCATGAGCTGAAGTTGTAACGTTAACCTTTCCTGGCCATAAGTGTTTTGACTTTGTTCAGCTTTGATTATTTCAGCTTGCGTGGAGAAGAGGAACATTCATGGCTATTAGCCAAGATGACTAAAAAGAATCTCCTGATTCAGAGATTGAATACCAGTGCCCTGTCTTGTTCGTTGGCCCTCCAGGACAACTGGTTGGCCAGTGTGTGACGCAGGATGCTGGAGTAGATGGACCACTGGTCTGATCCAGCAGAGCTCTCAGTTTGGGAGTAGAGTATTTTTCAAATGGTCTTAGAAACTAGTGGTCTTTCAGGAGTTAACCTCACACTGCAAATTGTACAGAAGGATTACCATAATTAACATAAAGATCAGAAAACAATGACTGTGTGAAATACATAAATTATTATGCAAACAGGAGAACCTGATTACTGAAGCTTATGAGGTTAAAGCTCGATAGGACATTGGGAGAGGACGACTCATACGCAGAAGGTTCAAGAAATATGATTTTTGCAGCATTCCCATCCCCATCCTCCTTTTCAATGCTGGCCTATAATGAAAGTGGGAAGAATTAACAAATGTATATTGGCTGGTGACACACAAGACCATTTTTTTCATGGGATAATGAGGGTAAAAAGGGATTGATACAAACTTGCTTATGATATGACAATAAGTATATGAGAGAGGACTGTGGAATGTGATAGAAAAGTGCATGGCTTAATTCTGAATACACAATCTACCCTGAAATGGTAATTCATGAATGGGGACTATAAGTGGTACAGACATCTGCAGAGAGTATATAGCCCTTCATTTGACAAACAGAAGGCAAAGCAATCCATTGTAGTCTAACACTATTTTCCCACCTCCTCAACCAGCATTCCAGTGCAAGGGTGAGAGCTTACATTATTCCATAGGGACTTTGTTTCTGTAATGGGTATATGGTTTTTCAGCAACGACCCTGAAGAGATAGTGAGTAGAACCGGTCTTCTTCCCCTAAGAGGGGCATGATTTAACCTACATGAATTGTGACAATATTCATTGATTTGTGTTATATGTGTTGATAATAGATAAAAGAAAGAGACGAAGACGACTTTGTCAAGGAAACACAGGGTGGGATGAGACAACCAACAACCTTTAGTGTATAAATCATGGACCACTACCATCAACCCTCTTTTTATCTGAGTTCCTAAACCAGTAAATAAAGATGTAGAAAGAGGGAGGGACAATGGAGCATCATAGGCTACAGTACGATTGTAAAGTTTAATGAGGTTAGTTTGAAAAGGTTATGTGGTGGTGTAGATGAATAGGAACAGGGAACATGCAAGCAAGAGTTAGCATGCCTTCAAGTTGCATAGATCAGCAAACATCCTGTGTCCCCTGGGAGACCAGCCAAAAGACCTTGGGACTGCAAGGCAAAAGCCTGACAAGTTCATCTAAGATCATTGTGGACTGAAGACCATGTCTTGAAGTTTGACATGAGAAGAACTGAACTGTCTTCAACTCCTCTTCGATCTTCTCTGTAAATGTATAATTGATTAGGGGAAAATATTATTAATCTCACATTATGTGAGAAAGAATAAAATGTCTTCCTTACTTCCTCTCCAATGTCTGTTTCTCATAGCAGGAATAAGTGAATATTTCCTAGTTCATTATTTTTATATATCCATCAGTGGTTTTGGTTCTCTGTTTTTTTGTTTTTTTGTTTGTTTTTGGTTGTTTGCTTTGTTAGATTTGCTGATATTTAGGGTTGCCAATCTCCAGGTGGTGGCTGGAGATCTCCTGCTATTACAACTGATCTTTAGCCGATAGAGATCTTTAGCCGATAGAGAAAATGGCCACTTTGACAATTGGATTTTATGACAATGAAGTCCCTTTCCTCTCCAAACCCTGCCCTCCTCATGCTCCACCTCCAAAATCTCTAGATATTTCCAACCTAGAGCTGGCAACCCTATTGATATTGCATGTACATATTATATATTCACATTTGCTGCTTATATATGTGTATAATGCTGATTGTTGAAGCTCATATAATGTCGGGATAAACTGGGTACATTTTATAGGAAAAACAATGAGGAGAAAATGTGTGGCTATAAAGTATGGATCATTCACCCAATGGAGAAGCAAATTGAAGTGAGGATTTTGTATTGAAAGAGCAGGAATTCTGCATCTTCCCCCTCTCCCCTTGGTATGTCAAGAATATCAAGGACAGGTTCTCATGTTTGTACTATAGTCATTTCACCAAAAATGAGTTGCTGATGTTAGTGATTCTGTGTAGCTGCAAAGTCATGCCAAAGAATTAATGTAAACAATATGGAATGAGCAACCAAAGCATTGAAAGGAGGCGAGCATTGTGTCTCTCTGGTGCTGTGTGAACATAGTACATGAAACTGTCATACTGAGTTAGTCCATTGGTCTGTCAAGGACTGAGTTAGTCCATTGTTTATTCTGACTGGCAGAAGCTCTTTGGGGTCTCAAGCAGAAGTCCTTCACATCATCTTGCTACCTGATCCTTTTAACTGGAGATGCCAGAGATTGAACCTAGGACCTTCTGCATGCAATGCAGATGTGTTACCACTGAGCTACTGTCCCTCTTTGACAGATACTAACTAATTAGATGATCATGACTGTGGTCTTGTGGAAGCATCCTGGACAATTCTGCTTTTCTCAGTTTTTCCATTCTGCAAAAATCTGTCATCTGTCCTGCTTGAGGAAAAACCCTCCACTTCCCCCCAAATGTAGCATTAAGGCAAAGGGGAGTCTCATAATATTGCCATGGTGTCTATAACTCCTCACAAGAACTGCCACTAGTCTTATTTATTGAATGTTGGAAATTCCACTGAGGAAGATTGTCCATATTTTCTTCAAATTTCACTTATAGTAAAAGGTTAATAGCTCTTCTACATGTGATCCAAAGTGCTATATGTTCACAGTCTTCTAATTTTCTTCTTTACTGACAAATGTTTCATGAATGAAAGATATGTTCATCTGAGAAACCAGGTTGTGACCACTTTAATTTACAGTAGAACCTGGGTTATCTGAATTGTGCTTATTTGTATAACCTAGCTATGTGATTGAATTGTGACTCCCACCACATAGAATTGATGGAAATAGGTTGGTTGTAATATGACATGAATTTGATCAGAAAAATTATATGGAAAGCACCGGCTGGACTGTTACTGAATTATGTGACAACTCTGGTACAGCTCAAACATACAAGTTTTTTTTTTTTTTTTTTTTGGTATACCTGGGACAAATTTGCAGGCATTCTTTATCCTGACAATGTTAATGAAATACAAATAGAAAGGTTACTTTTAAAAATGATGCCAGTGCATCAATTGTGTACAGATTACCTATGAAAGCCAGCTTCCATCAACACGTCACTGCATACTGTGCTATTGTTGTGCTATAGCAATCATTGACAAAAGGATTGTTCTCTGTGAACAATGAAACTGCTATGATGCTATAGTGCACTCTTCAATAGTTGTGGATGCAGCCCTGGTGTAATGTAGCCTTTAGAGCTGGGGTCCCCAATGTGATGCCCATGAATTCCATGGCGCCTGCCAACACCTTTTCTGGCTCCCCCCAAGTGTTTTTAGGAAGTTGGTGGGGCTAGGTAGGGCTTTTGCCCAGCAAAGCTTCTGATTGACTATTGGAGATTTGATTGGCTGTGCAGACTTTTTAAACTATTGCTTTGGCACCAGTTTCCACCACAGTACAAAGATCTGCACTCTGTCAGTGAAGTTAAACCGTAGCAATCATTTTGTGCCTGGCTCCACCTCTTGCAGCAGCCATTTTGTGGCAGCCATTTTGTTGCTGCACCCACCATGCTGTGTCAGAATTCCAAAAGGCTCAAAAAGGCTGGGGACCCCTGATTTATTAGAGTGTGTCTGACTAGAGTGTGTCTGACTAAGATCTTGGGGTCTGGGCTCAAATCCTTACACTGCCTTGAATCTTTCTGGGTGACCTCTTGCCAGTCATTCTCTTAGCCTAATCTATTTCACAAGGTTGTTGTGATGACTAAACGGATCAAGGAGATCCTATTTGCTGCCCTGATCTGCTCAGTGGAAGGCAAGATCAAAATGTACTAAGAACATAAGAACATAAGAGAAGCCATGCTTGATCAAACCAAGGTCCATCAAGTTCAGCAGTCCATTCACACAGTGGCCAACCAAGTGCCTTTGGGAAGCCCACAAACAAGACGACAACAGCAGCATTATCCTGCCTGTGTTCCTCAGCACCTGATGCTTCTCTGATACTGGAGACAATAGGTATGCATCACAACAAGTATTCATTTTGACTAGTAGCCATGGATCCTCCATGAACATGTCCATTCCCCTCTTAAAGCCTTCCAAGTTGGTGGCCATTGCCACATCCTCAGGCAGGGATTTCCACAATTTATGTGTTGTGTGAAGAAATACTTCCTTTTGCCTGTTTTGAATCTCTCACCCTTCAGCTTCAGCAGATAACCCTGCATTCTATTATTATTAGAGAGGGAGAAAAGCTTCTCCCTGTCATCTCTCTTCATACTTTGCATAATTTTATAGAACTCTATCATGTCTACTCTTAACTGCCTTCTTTCTAGGCTAAGCCGCTCTACATGTTTTAACCGCTCCTCTTAGGGCAGTTGCTGTAGCCCCGTGATCATTTTGGCTGCTCTTTTCTGCACCTTCTCAAGCTCTGCAATATCCTTTTTCAGGTGTAGTGACCAGAATTATACTTAGTATTCCAAGTGTGGTCTCACCATAGATGTGTACAAGGGCAGTATGATAGCAGCAGTTTTATTCTCTATTCCTTGTATAATTATGGCCAGCATGGAATTTGCCTTTTTCACAGCAGGGTCAACATTTTCATCGAGATATCCACTACCACACCAAAATCCCTTTCTTGGTCTGACACTGTCAGTACAGATCCCATCAGTGTATATGTGAAGTTAGGATTTTTTGCCCCATTATGCATCACTTTACACTATCTCACATTGATAAATAGTACTAGATAGATAGTATATAACATATACATAGCATAAAATGGCATTTGATGATATAATTGGTTCTACAACCCTCATCCTATGGTATTGTTTATTAAATATTCCATCATGTAGATTGTATTGACTCACTCTGTTATCTGTCTTGAGTACAAGTGAGAAAGGCAGACTATAAATAATGTAAATAAAGAAATAAATTCTATTTAAAATGCTATAAAAGAAACAAGCAGATATGGGAACTTTGCCTAAGAAAATAGGTGGAATGCAAATAGTCTTTCCATGCATGGAAATTACAATAATTAAGTGCCGTCAAGTCACTTCCGACTCATGATGACCCTATGAATGAATGTCCTCCAAATGAATAATTAGCAACAACAAAAGCACATAGTTCCAAAGAGAGATTTGGCAAGTTTATCTTTCTCTTTTCTGAACAATTCCAAGGAAAAAGCAATGGATTGGTGGTAGGGTTGCCAGGTCCCTCTTTGCTACCGGCGGGAGGCTTTTGTGGTGGAGCCTGAGTAGGGCAGGGTTTGGGGGGGGGAGGGACGTCAATGCCATAGAATCCAATTGCCGAAGCAGCCATTTTCTCCAGGTGAACTGATCTCTATTGTCTGGAGATCAGTTATAATAGCAGGAGATCTCCAGCTAGTACCTGGAGATTGACAACCCTAATTGGTGGGAAACTGGTAGATTGGGGGGAGCAGGTCTCCCACTTTAAAGGAAGACTTCTCAGCCTGGGCCCCCTGTTCATCACTGATTCTCAACAGGCCAGAGAGGAAAGATAGGGTGCGCCAATGTAATGAAGACACTTTCAGTTACACACTGGAAGTAATTTCACACATATACACAATTCCAAAGAACTTGTCCCCGTTCTCAAAATTCTCCTTCTGGGTGCCAGCTATGGCAAGCAACCCAGGATGCAGTGCCACCTAAGCAGTTATATCCTTCTAAGACCACTGAAGTTAATGTGCTTAGAAGTATATTATTCTGTTTAAGAAGAGTAATGAAAGGAAAAAGTGAGCTGACTGTGTTGTCCTAGTTGTGACTTCTGCTGGGTCCTCTGGCTGGCCACTCTCAAAGATAAGCCCAAACTAGACGGACCCTATAGGCTGACTTCTCACAGTCATTTTCAAGGGTTAAGGCCATCTGCAGCTGTATGTATGATTTGTAAAGAAATATAGTTGTTTTATGTTATTTCTTCTGGCTCTTTTACATTTTTTTTTTGTAGCAAAGTGGTAAAAGCTATTTTGTCTAGGCAGCAAATTGGCTTAGACTGGCCCCGCAACAATCAGTTTCCACTTCTCTCCAGACTCCATGTGTTATGTCTGAGCACTGCAAAATACTTTCTTAGTAGTCCCTGGAAATTTGAAGTGACATCAATCCAGGCATCTTTGTACCCTTTCGTTTCACTCAGGTTTTAACTATACATTTTTCTCCATGTTTGCACAGAGGTTGCCAACATATTTATTGGCTGACATGATGGAGAATGTAATTTGTCTACTGTGGGCCCATGAGCTGAGTTTTTGTATCCTGTCACTTACCCAGCTCTGGACAAATTGGTCTATTATATGCTCATCTTTAAACTCCGAAGACCTTGGATTTAAGCTAATGTGCAGTCTGGTCCTTTGCATACTTACATGGAAATAAGTGCCACTGAGTTAAATGGGATTTCTGTCTCACGTTTGCAATCTCAGTTATATTTCTAAGATAACATGCATTGCTAATCTGCAGTCATTTTAAAAAAAAGATTAAATCTATAAGCTAATAGAATATGTCATTATGGAAAAAATGACCAATATGATAAATACAAGTAACGATACAAGCTACGAGCAGTTTCACAAGAAATGGAAATTATTTTATAAATATGTTGGGGATTAATATTAGCAAAATGAAATAAAAGGAAAAGAAGAAGAAAAGGCAAAACTTTAATTAATCACATTTAAATTCTAATTTCAAAATTTGATAATCACTCCAACTGTAGAGATATTTAATGTATTTGATAGATATAATAGGTGATTTTCTTTTTTATTATATTATTTGCTTTACCACAACAAGGTAATGGTCTGCCCGAATTGTTCTCAAATATTTGTGCTCTTTCTTGATTGTATCTTGTATTTTACCCCTTTCCCTTTTTTCCCCTTCTGTACCATTTTGATTATAAAATAAAAAGTATTTTTTTAAAAAAAGATTAAATCAAAATACTCTGGTTGTGGATTTTTCTTTCTTGAACACATTTGAAGGTCACCTAAAGATGTGGCAAGATTTTGTATGAATCTCAAATTTCTCTTCCCCTCATTTATATTACGTATTTGTTTATAGTGCTGTATTGTTTTTCAAAGCAATCAAAGGAAAGAAAACCTCATAAAAATACAATGAAAACTCAATGTCGGTGTTCATTGGGAAGAGTCCTCCAAACAACAGGAGCAACTTTTTGGGTTTTCAGGAGGAAAGTGAGATAAAAAGGATCCATTCCACTAGACTGGATCCTAATGTATTGCTAAATTATTGAATCCAGATTTAAGAACAAAAGAGCCTAAGAACATAAGAAAAGACCTGCTGAATCAGACAAGTGGTCCATCTAGTCCAGCATCCTGTCTCACACAGTAGCCAACCAGTTGCCTTGGAGTTCTGATGACAGGGCCCAGAGTAGGGTTGCCAGCTCCAGGTTGAGAAATACCTGGAGATTTTGGGAGTGGGGCCTGAGGAGGGCAGGTTTGGGTGGGGAAGAGGGACTTATGGTTGCTAGCTCTGGGTTGGGAAATACCTGGAGATTTTTAGGGTGGAGCCTGAGGAGGGTAGGGTTCGGGAAGAAGAGGAACTTCAATGCCATAAAGTCCAATTGCCAAATGGAGAAAAGTCAATTTTCTCCAGGTGAACAGAATTGCCTGGAGATCAGTTGTAATAGTGGGAGATCACTAGCCACCACCTAGAGGTTGGCTACCCTACACAGAGACCTTCCCCTGATGTTTCCTCAGAACACTGAGTTTTAGAAGTTTGCTGTTTCTGTATATGGAGGAGGTTCCCTTTCCTCTCCATGGCTAGAGCCATTTCCTCTCCATGGCTAGAGCCATTTCCTCTACTCCATGAATCTGTCTAATTCCCCTTTAAAGCAATCTATGCCTTTGGCCATCACTACATCCTCTGTAGTGTACATTTTAAACACTTATTGAATAAATACATATTTTCTTTCATCCTTCTTGAATATACTGTCCATCCACTAAGTTTTGGGAGATGGAGAAAAAAGTATCTCTGTCCACTCTCTCTACCCCATGCATAATTTTATAAACATCTATCACCCCATCCCTCTCCCCTTTCATCTCTTTTCTAAACTGAAAAGTCCCAAACACTTCAGCCTCTCTTCAGAGGAAAGGTGTTCCAACCACTTTCTGAAACTCAGGTTCAAAACTTAATTCATCTAAGAAGGTATTATTTTCCACAAATCACTTCCCCTCAAATTAATTGATTTCACAAAGTATTATTAGGATGAATGAGTGAACAAATTGCTAAGTACACCCAATAAAAATGTACAAAAAAACACAAAGTTGACCTACATTACCAATAAGTATAAGCCTTCTTCAGCTGTTTGATTTTGCTGCTTCATCCACATGTAACGAGAGTGTATGTTACCCTGAATCCTCTTAATACACACAGCCACCATATTGTATAAATTAGGTTCCTTAGATGAGGGCTGGGATAAAAAAATATTTTTGTGTGTATGATAATTGATTTTCTGGATTTGTATTCTGTTGGACAAACAAGATGTGAATTAAAGCATCCAATGGTACTTGTGCTTTCATGCATCCTTGTCAAATACTTACACAAAGGTCTATAGCAAATTTAAAAGCTCTTCATGGAGTAGCTTTCGGTCATCAGCTGAGGGCAACTTCACAAGAGGAGATGTAAATCAAATGAAAATGCTGTATTGACTACAGTGTACACTTGATTTTAAAATGGCTCTGCTCCAGTTCCATCTCATATTAATAACATTTGCAAGTCTAAACTGGCTGCACCTACTCGGGTCATGGTAGATAGTATGTGGAGAACAGCACCTTGGCAAGGTGTGACAGTGAATAATAATTCAGTATGAGGAATGATAAGAAAGGAGATTTAAAATAAAATAGCACATATTATAAGGTCATTATATAAATCTTCTGCATGGCTGGTTGTCATGACATATGTATTTCATCTCAAATTCGTTTCCCACAAATATTCCACCAAACTTCCTTTGGAAGATCTTCACAGTCTTTATGGGGGTGGGGGATTATAAACAAAATCAGACAAATTAAATATTTTTTATTCATTTGTTTAGGGGAAAATGCCACTTCTGCAACGTCTTGCCCAAGGTGGCTTAGAAGTAAAAACATCATAAAATCATCATGTTATCAATACAAAAATAAAACAAACCATTTAAAACAAGCGGGGGATAGGGGGAA
Organism: Euleptes europaea; assembly: GCF_029931775.1. Lineage (NCBI taxonomy): Eukaryota > Metazoa > Chordata > Lepidosauria > Squamata > Sphaerodactylidae > Euleptes > Euleptes europaea. The sequence continues at coordinate 29,694,888 of NC_079317.1, forward strand.
AAAAGCATAAAGATATCCACAAAACGGAAACAGACAAAAAAGCTAAAAAAAAAAAAAAAAAGTATTGGGGGGAAACCCTCAGTTAAAGGTCAAGTAGAATAAAATATTGTGTCAGGTGAGCCTCAAATGGGGAGAGGGGAATTTCAAAAACTAAATGCCACAACTGAAAACGCTTTCAAGAAAAAAAGCATTAAAACTAGAAAATCAGAAAATAACCTCAAATACCAGCAAAATCAACAGCTTCAGATAATACAGAATAAGTAAAAAAAAAAAATGCTTGAATACCCACAGGGCTACGTTTTCTTCCTGCTTACCAGTAAAGAGCAGGCCGGGAGCTGATTGTTCAGCAAGCTGTTTGACTTGTTAAAATGCTGTTGGATGTGTCCATATGCACAATTATACTGCTTATTTGCACTATTAGATGGCTTTCTTGCGGTCACTACCAACAGTCACTTGCAGTCTACCAGCCTACCACTCATCTACAACTGGCACCTCCAATTTCAAAAGGCATAAAGTAAAGAGGAAAAAAGGTTCAATATTTTGAGCTGAGCCATACCACTTTAGTGTCTCAGTGTGCCTTTGGTGTCTGCCTATGAAGCCAGTATTTATTATTTACAAATAAACAATTGTGCCAATCTGTTTTTGCAGTTGCTTCTCAAACAGAAACTGCTGACTACAGGCACAAAAAGGACACACGCAAAAAACAGGCAATGCTTTTTATCCCACATTACTTATTTAAAGTATGTGTCTAGTTGTGCAAGTGCAAAGAACAAAAAAAAAACACAAGAATTTCTGTGGTCTCTAGAATTTAGTTGATTTTATGATCACTTCAATGGAATTTGTGTGTCATATCTGTTAATGGGATGATTTAGTTCTTAAATTGTGCAAAGCAGCTACAAGTTGCAACAACCAAGCAGTTACCATCAAGGTGTAATTGGTGGAGGAACACCGAGGCCATCTGATCAGGAACTCACCTGCAATGGAGAGAGTTTGAACAAGGTCTATTTTCCCAGCAAGAATGTCCACTGCAAAGTTCTCAGCACACTTATTTATCAGCAAAACACTGGTGGTGGTGGAAAGCGCCATCAAGTCACAGCTGACTTATGGCGACCCAGTAGGGTTTTCAAGGCAAGAGACATTCGGAGGTGGTTTGCCATTGCCTGCCTCCACGTGGGCTGAGAGATTTCTGAGAGAACTGTGACTGTCCCAAGGACACCCAGCAGGCTTCATGTGGAGAAGTGGGGAATCGATCCCAGTTCTCCAGATTAGAATCCGCCGCTTTTAACCACTACACTAGCTGGCTCCTAAGCAAAACACTAACAAACTTTACAAAAAGAAAGGGTATTGTAATACTTAAAAAACAAAACAAGCAGATTAAACACACATGCATCTGATCAGAATGCCAGTGAAAAGGTAAATATTAACCTGATGCCAAAAAATAAAATGAATTGGCACCAGGCAACTGAATGAGACATTTAACACATAAGGTACCACAACAGAGCAGCCTTGTCCTTCATCAGAACCTTCCTTTAGATTGCAAGGGAACACAGAGCAAGGTTTCCAAAGATGTGCTCAAATGGCAGGCTAACTCTCAGTCCTGCCCAAATCTTTGAGGGACCCCATTACTTTACTTGAACCCTGTACATCTTGATTTTCCTCATAACTGCTAAGTTTTCTTAGCATCCGCAGGAACCTTGCCAAAAGCATTTGGGAAGTCAGAAACCATATGTTTATGATAAATGGCTCAAAAGTCACATTCGAAATTTTGAAAATATTAAAGATTTAGATTTATACATGCTTTTATTTTTGTTCTAGGGTTTATGTGGTTCTATAACATATTTTGACAGTGATCATAATTCATCTCCCAAAAGTGAGAATCCAACTTTAGGCTTGTACCACTCTATTGGGTGACTAAAAGGAACCTTCACATTCAGAGACATTAAACCTCTGAATACCAGTACTAGGAGGCAACATCAGGGAAAGGCCATAGCCTCTATGTCCTGTTATTAGGGCTGCCACCCTCCGGATGGAGCCTGGAGATCTCCTGGAATTACACCTGATCTCTAGACAATAGAGATCAGTTGCCCTGGAGAAAATGGACTCTTTGGACTTTATGGCGTTACATCCCTGATGAGCTTCCTTCCCTTCCTAAACTCTGCCCTTCCTAAGCTCCATCCCCAAATCTCCAGGAATTTCCCAATACAGAGTTGACAACCCTATTGACAATCCTACCTGCTGTAGACCCTCCAGAATAACAGGTTGGCCACTGTGTGTGACAGAATGCTGGACTAGACCGACCACTGGTCTAGTCCATCAGGGTTCTTCTTATGTTCTTACTTACCCATACAAAAATTTGGTGGCAGAGACTAGGCTTGAGCCCCAGTGTCCCATATCCAAGATCAATTGGTTTGCCAGTTGCCCAGTGGGGGCAGGCAAATGCCCGCCAATCCACCGGGTTGCCTGGTGACCAGCTGAGGGTCAGCGGGCAAAAGACAGCCAAGGGGAGGGGGAGGTATGCAATGTGTGTGTGCGCGACCCACACGATGCACCAGCGTCACTTCCAGGTTTACCTGGAAGCGCCGTGGACACTCTAGCAACCTCCACAGAAACTCTAGAAAAACCATAGTGTTTCGGCAGAGATTGCTAGAGCGCCTGCGTCACTTCTAGGTAAACCCAAAGTGACATCAGTGCGTGATGCAGGGTGCGTGAACACGTGTCACACGCCCCTAGCCACGCCCCCTCAAAGCTCCTGCCAGTGGAGCAAATGGACCTAGAAACCCTAAAGACTAATTCAGCAGAGCACAACTGTGTCTCTCAGAGCTGTTGATTGATTTGTGACACTTTTGAGGCTTCTTGTTTTCTTCAACAACCAATAAAAAAGGCACTATCACAATATCTGCCTGCTCAGAGTTTGCACCTGGCCCGAATTTTAGAATGACAAGTTATTATGCCCCCAGGGTACAGACAAAAACAGTGTGTAATATGCTACTCCAGTTTAGCAGCGAGCCAGCGGGTTCTCTTGTATGCTGACTGGCAGAATTATTTTCTGCACATTTCCTTGTTCAGATGTATTCATTGAAGAGGCTACTGTGGAGAAGATAAGAGTACAGCTTTGCCTGGTTCACTAAGCCTTTCCCACCCACTTTTGCTTTCTCTTTCTTCTCCCTTAGTGCGACAGCCTTATTCCCTTGCCAAACGGATTCTACCGGGCCTTTGAAGTGACCCTTTGATTCAGGTTTATTAAGACTGCTTGACTGCCAGAACTCCCTGTAAGGGATGCCTAAAAGAATCTTTCAAAGCCCAGCCATATGTAGAGCTGGCCCAGCAGCTCAGCAGGCAAGTGAGAAGACAGTGGGTGAGTCTTGGAGACAACACAAGGATACACAAGTGCGATACGAAGAAAGGAATCCTATGCACCAGCCTGATCTCCTTTGACAACTACCTGAGGGTGTGACCTGCAATTAATATTAAGAAGCAGACATTAGTGCTTAATTTTCTGAATAGAGAGCCAAAAGAGCTTAGGTCTGCTTCAACACATGGGCTGAACATCCTTCTCAAGAAGGGTGAAGATTCAGTATGCTGTTCAGGGAAACATCACACATTATTTTCAGCTGTACATCTAAGATTCATAGATTTTATATGTTAAACTCAATAACCCTTTATGGACAGGACAATCTAGGGTTGCCAGGTGCCCCTTGCCACCGGTGGAAGCTTCAGTGGAGAGGGGGCTAGTTTGAGCAAAAACATCCCTTCCAGGTTTACCCTGGAAGCAACAGGGATGCTCTAGCATGTACCTCCAAAAACTCTATGGAAACCATAGAGATTTTGGAGGAATGTGCTCGAGCTTTCCCGTAGCTTCCTGGTTTATCCTGGAAGTGATGCGGATGCTCTAGCACATTCCTCCAACAATCTCTATGGTAGACTTTTTTTAAGGGACATACTAGAGCATTCCTGTCACTTTTGGGGTAAACCTGGAGGCAACATTATTTTGCCGTGAGCTGCTGTGTGCGCGGACAGATTGCCCCCACCCCTTCAGCTGGCCTGATTCCTCTGCCAGCCAGATAAGGGGTGGTGAGCAGGCCTGCTAATTGGCAGGCAATTACCCACCATTAACAGTCACCTGGAAACCCTAGGATAGTCCATGCGTACAACAAGCAGGCAACATCATGTAGATCCTCCCAATATGCATGGTTGCTATGCTGTTTAAAAGAAGCAATGAAAGTATTTTCAGCTTTGGTCCATGTGAACTGGAACCCCAAGAAGGTGTGGTATCATGCAGTTTGTTCTGAGGCATGATGTGTGTGCAAAATCTGCATTTCTCCTTATAGATAACATGGCTGCTGTGTGTCTAGAGAATGAGAGGTTTGGGTGACCTTGTTCAAGAAGGAGAAGGCGAGTTGGTTTTTATATGCTGACTTTGTCTACCACTTAAGGAAGAATCAAACCAGCTTACAATCACCTTCCCTTCCCCTCCCCACAACAGACATCCTGTAAGCACCTTCAATTAAAGAATCTGTTTCCTAACCCCTGAAAAGCCTATGACAGAGTATACAATATTGAGCTCTGAGGACCAATAGTCTGACACTGTAAGAGGCAGTTTCACATGAGATTTGGGCTTTATCCTGTGGACTCTTGCAAGTTTCCACTACTGATATTTCATAATAATGGATGAACTGGGGCTAGGGCTGAACAGTGTGACAGAGAAGTTTAATTAAAGGCACTGAAATATTCGGGATGGTAAAATCTCAGATAGACAGTAGCTCTGTTCACACATTACAGTGTGTACATCCTGCATGCACATGTGTACATCTGCTTGTAAAAAAAAGAGACAACGTGTGTTCACATCACAAATGAAACTGGGGACCAGTACTTGGACCAATGTGGGGTTTAAGTCACGTGCATCAATTGTAACATGAGAATTACTCGACATATGTGTAAAGAGTAATAAGTGTTCGCTGTAACTTGTGAACAGGGCTTATGAAAAAGGGTGATCAGACAACAAAATGGGAAATGAGTTTCAAATAAACAAGTAATAAATGATGCATGCTTTGAGACAACAATCCAGACTTGAATGTACAGCAATAGGATCTAAATTTACAGGAATAGTTAAGGAAGTTCTTTAGTACAGTCCTAAGCAGTTACACCCTTCTAAGTCTATACTCAGTCCTGGAGGGTGGGGGCAAGGTAGGGTTGCCAGGTCCCTCTTTGCCAGTGCCTGAGGAAGGTGGAGTTTGGGAAAGGGAGGGACTTCAATGCCATAGAGTCCGATTGCCAAAGCGGCCATTTTCTCCTGGTGAACTGATCTCTATCAGCTGGAGATCAACTGTAATAGCAGGAGATCTCCAGCTAGCACCTGGAGGTTGGCAACCCTAGGGCAAGGCAGCTTCCTCTTCACATATAAAGGAAGAAGAGGTGTGGAGGATCTATTTTTAAACATAAAATGAATTGCATGTGCCAGGCATTATGATGATGGCTCCATCATCTACTAAAAGAGAGAATGCAACCATGAAATCAGAAGGAGATTGAAACAGGGAAGGGCAGCCATGAAGAAGCTAGAAAAGATTCTTAAGTGTAAGGATATGCCACTGATGACCAAGATAAAGGCTAATTCATGCCATATAATTCTCTGTTACTACATATGGGTGTGAAAGTTGGACAACAAAGAAAGCTGACAGGAAGAAAGTTGATCCATTTGGAATGTGATGTTGGAGGAGAGTATAACGGATACTGTGGACCATCACAAATCAGTGGGTTCTAGATCAAATCAAGCCTGAACTCTCCCTGGAAACTAAAATGACTAAACTAATGCTTCATACTGTGGTCATATTATGATAAGACAAGTCACTGGAAAAGACAATTCTGCTAGGAAAAGTTGAAGGCAGCAGGAACAGAGGAAGACCAAATGTAAGAAGGATTGACTTGGATGGCTTTAAGAGGGGAGTGGTCACGTTCATGGAAGATAGAGCTATCCATGGCTATTAGTCAAAATAAATACTAGTTATGGTGCATACCTATTATCTACATTATCAGATTGGATTGCCAGCTCCGGGTTGGGAAATACCTGGAGATTTTGGGGGTGGAGCTTGAGGACAGTGTGATGTGGAGAGGGGAGGGACTTCACTACCATAGAGTCCAATTGCCAAAGTGGCCATTTTCTCCAGGGGAACTGATCTCTGTCTCCTGGAGATCAGTTGTAATAGCAGAAGATTTCCAGCCACCCCCTGGAGGTTGGCAACCCTAGTATCAGAGGAGCATCCCTATTATATTAGGTGCTGTGAAACATAGGCAGGATGGTGCTGCAGTGGTCTTGTTTGTGGGCTTCCTAGAGTCACCTGGTTGGCGACTGTGTGAACACACTGCTGGACTTGATGGGCCTTGGTATGATCCAGCATGGCTTATTTTATGTTTTAAAGGAAGCCACAGGCATTACTCTGTTTCTTTCAGGCACTTTTCTCCCAGTCAGGCTGATTTCTAGCATCAGTGTTTGAATTTCAGAAAAATTCAGGCACCAGAGCACAGCAAGGCAAGGCAGGTTGCAGCTCTTGTTGACTCAAATGCTCTGGATTTGTTTAACCTCCCACATCCCATTTAATGATGCCAGAATCATAGAATCATAGAATTGGAAGGGACCACCAGGGTCATCTAGCCCAGCCCCCTGCACAATGCAGGAAATTCCAAACTACCTCCCCCACACACCCCAGTGACCCCTACTCCATGCCCAGAAGATGGCCAAGATGTCCTCCCTCTCATCATCTGCCTAAGGTAATAGAATCAGCATTTCTGACAGATGGCCCTCTAGCCTCTGCTTAAAAACCTCCAGGGAGGGAGAGCTTACCACCTCCCAAGGAAGCTTGTTCCACTGAGGAACTGCTCTAACTGTTAGAAAATTATTCCTAATGTCTAGACGGAAACTCTTTTGATTTAATTTCAACCTGATTGTTCTGGTCCGACCTTCTGGGCCAACAGAAAACAACTTGGTGCCATCCTCTATATGACAGCCCTTCAAGTACTTGAAGATGGTTATCATATCAGTCTTCTCCTCTTTAGGCTAAACATACCCAGCTCCTTCAACCTTTCGTCATAGGACATGGTCTCCAGACCCCTCGCCATCTTTGTTTCCCTCCTCTGGTCACGTTGCAACATGTCTACATCCTTCTTAAATTGCAGTGCCCAAAACCGAACACAATACTCTAGGTGAGGTCTAACCAGAGCAGAGTAAAGCGATACCATCACTTTGTATGATCTGGATACTATACTTCTGTTGATACAGTCCAAGATCATATTTGCCTTTTTAGTACTGCATCACACTGCTGACTCATGCTCAGTGCTTGGTGTACTAAGACCCCAAGATCCGTTTCGCACACACCTGTCAGTTCATGTTTCCCTGTAGCTGGCTCTGCATGTTGCTCTCTGTGGCATACCTAAAATTCAGTTGTTAGGATCCCTTGAATGCAGGAGACAAGGCTTGAGAATTTCATCCCAGCTCATGCTGGGGAGTTATCCCTGGAAATATATATCCCACATAAACCAAAGGAAAGTTCTAGTAGGTTCTTCTTAGAGAAAGAAGGGTTGCCAGTGAGCCCATTTATTATTTCTTCTTAAGTTTCTAGAATAAAAATGTAGCTTCAGATTCTACCCAATGTACATTTCCTCCCTTACCTCTGCTGTTGCCACCAATAAGCAGAAGTAAGCAAACCTAGGCACCGTGGACCCAACAGTGTAGGCATAGGAATCATTCTGGTTGCCTTAGGATTTGTCTGCATATCATCACCACCACATGGCTGCTTTAAACCATTCCCTTGCAGCAGTTGTTGTTACAAGATCAGCATCTTCATGAAAGGAGGAGTCACATCAGCATAAACATCCAAAAGGACAGACTAGAGAGCCAGCGTGGTGTAGGGGTTAAGAGCGGTGGACTCTGATCTGTAGAACTGGGTTTGATTCCCCACTCCTCACATGAGCAGCAGACTTTAATTTGGAGTGGGTTTCCCCACTCCTACACAGGAAGCCAGCTGGGTGACCTTGGGCTAGTCACAGTACTCTCTGAACTTTCTCAGTCCCGCCTACCTCAGAAGGTGTCTGTTATGGGGAGAGGAAGGGAAAGAGATTGTAAGCCATTTTGATTCTCCATAGAGAAAGTGGGCATATAAAAACCAACTCTTCTTTTTCTTCTTCTTATAGCTCTTAAGCAACTGAATTACAGCAGCCTCTGCAAGACAGTTGCAACATGCAGGAGGACTATTTGCGTGGGGTTTGGTAAAGTCATCAAGCAGGAGAGACCATCTATTAGTAATGGAGAAAATGGCACTTGGGTCCAGGTGAAAAACATAAGGTGGAACAGTAACTATGGTAACAGAAATAATTGAGAGGAAAAAGGTGAAATGTTTTGAAATTTTGAGTGGGATGGTTCCACATTGTTCTGTGTCTCCAGCATATAGTTCAAAGGTACTCAGACATTGGGGGGTTTTTTTTTTTTGGTTTTTTTTGGCAAAGCACAGATGATGGCTAATGATTTTGTGTCATTCTAAAACTCAAGAGGTAATGGATTGATTTAGCACTTTGCTTAGTTGGCATTGACTTTGACCTGTACAGCCTACAATAGATTGGGCTCAGCAGACTTAGGGACCACTTCCTCTTCTAGGGAAACTATTCCAAAATTTTAAACTAAACTCTTAGCATGTTAAACAATAAAGATACAGCAAGTTGCTGTCTTTCAGCTCTAGCACTGCAAATTTTACTTCTTCCCACCTGACTTGGCTTGGATGTACACTAAAATCTATATTTCTTGACTTTTTATTAACAAAGGTTCTCTTTCAGTAGTGCACTCCATCCCTTGGTGTTTTAAATACATATTTTTTAAAAGTTCAGAAATTTCTAAAGGGCTGCTTTATTTAAATATTCCTACCATACCTCGCCATTTAAAAATCAGTGAATCAGCTTGCAACAATAATGATTTTAAAATCAGTTAATCAAGATGAAAAGATAAACAATAGCAGCAGTAACAGGAAAAATTCAATAAAACAATTTAAATCAGCATTAGATAACATAAGAAAAAAAAGTCTAAAAAGTATGGGATAAATGCAAGACAATCTGATAAATAATGAATAAAATAAGACATTGGAACCAGCAAGGACTTGTAAGAGGCATCTAATTTCCCCCTCCTCCATGATTTCCTCTTTCACTTTCATGAAAGCTCCTGTAGCCTCTATCATTTTCCTGCTTCCTTCTTTGCTTCTAGGGTTGCCAACCTCCAGATTGGGCCTGGAGATCTCCTGGATTCACAATGGATCTCCCAATTACAGAGATTGGTTCCCCTTTAGGGTTTCCAGTTCCAGGTTGGGAGATTTCTGGAGATTTGAGAGTGGAGCCTTGGGAGGGCAAGTTTTGTGGAGGGAAGCAATCTCAGTAGGGTATAATGCTACAGAATTTTCCCTCCAAAGCAGCCATTTTCAGAGGGAGGGGATTTTCTGGAGATCTTTTACCATTTTTGGGGGGGTTTTTAAACCTCCCAGGCAATTTTGGGCCCCTTTCAGGTTTGTAGAAAGATCTGTCTTCCCATTCCATGCTCCAGTCACCAGATTTAACGATCCAAAGATATGGCTGACTTCACTATTAGTATATAGATAGGAAGATCTAGAAGACCTGAAAGACTCAAAGAATGTTCAGCTAGTACCTAAAATCTTGCTTATTTGGATCCAAGCAAGCTTCTGTAAGGAAAGAGTTCCAGAGCCTGAAACTTGAAATATACACATTTTAGTAACAATGGGAAGATTGGATCAGGAAGACAGGACCCCTAAACAAGGCCCTGGACAGATTGCAAGCTATGGTGGTCATATGTCTGAACTTATCTTGCTAGTACTATTTATCTCTTTGAGCATTTGTCAGTTCACTTTCAACACCAGTAGGGAAATGTAGGCTGCTCTGTCTCATTGATAATTACATCATATCGTAAATGCAAGAAGCAGTTGCACAGACCCCATGCAACTCCATTTAGCTGAGTGCATATACAGCTTCAATCTAGCAGGGTATCCAATTCTTCAATTTGTTTGGAGGGCCACCTGCCCATTTACAAAAATGAGAGTGCACCGCATGGTTAAACATGTGTTCTTCATAACCATCTGACCCTAGGAAAGCTGTGCACTGAAGCAAATACACCCCTTGAAAACAGACACAGGATGGCCCAAATCACAGCTGAATTCAAATCCGCTTTCCAAATGGAATGAATATTCATACATTCCCCCTGCTTTCAATTCACTCCATCCCATAGACATTCCTCAATGCTAACAGAAATTCTAGCTGTATGTGACTCATTTCCATGTAAAGAAAAATTAAATGTTTATAAAATGTCAATAGTTTGTCCTGTAAGATTATGGGCAAAGACAGCTGACGATTTGGTTACTGAGACTCATTATTAATTCTAATAATTATAATAATCTTGAACAACAAATCCCATCTCTGTCATTTCCCAAACTGTGAAGGTATTAACCTCTGGAGTTCGGTCCTGAGTTTTAAACCAAGCCCATTTTATTTATGTTTCTGGTTTCCCCCCCCCCCCCCAAAAAAAAAGGATTCTGTAAACTTTGCTCAAATTTTTCATTGAACGTCACCTCTGACTTTTAAGGGATTTGATCCTCTAAGGATCTGACTGTATGGTGTCTCCCATTCAGCTTCCATTTAACTATTCCCCTCAAAAGGAGGAACTTCACAAAAATGAGGGGAATGGTTAAAAGGAATAGATAGTTAATTGTCTGATGTATGTTTTTGTAAATATTTTTTGTGTTTTTTCTTTATAGTGTTTCATTTGTTTTATTAAACTTTGCTATGACTACATGCCTCCTTGGGCATGAATCTTCATGAGAGAGAAACAAATAAAAGGAAATCCAGAAGTCCCATCATTGTGCCAACTTCTAACATTAGTGAAAGGAACTGAGACAAAAGTTAGGGCTGCCGAGTGCCACCATGGGCCCCTGGACAAAGATTCCACCTCTTCACCCCCATAAGACCCTGATCCAAACCAAATATCATAACAAAACAAATCACTTTATTTGCTGTTCATTCATTCATTCATTACCTTTATTAGGCATTAACAAAAATGGACAAAATTACAGAATCAAGTAAAATGGATTACATTAAAATAGCATTACTTAAAAGTACGAACAAAGTGTTCGCGTATCCTTTATACAGACAGCAAAAATCTGGCAACTTGTTGGGTGACAGAAAAGACTATCGGATAAAAGCTAGCTGCTGATCTGAGAAACTCTGAACACTAAGCAGTAGGGGTTTAATATAAATATTTCTCGGCCTCATATTAAACTTACAATACAACAGCACATGGGTTAAGTGTTCAGGGACCCCAATCATACATGGACAATATCTGTCGTTGGGAGGGATTCCTTTGTATCTTCCTTGTAGGATAGCTGAAGGGAGTGTGTTAAGTCTAGCGAGCATAAATGCTCTACGGATGTCGGGTGACTCCAGATAAGACAAGTAGGAAGCTGCAGATCCATAGACTGGGATAACACCATGAAACATGGGAGAAAAGTATCTATTAGCTAGGGTGGTCAGGGTCTGTATTTCTATATCTAGTAGGCGCTGACGTATTGATCTAAATGCCATCTCTTTCCCAAGCATCAAACGAGAATCAAATGAAATGACGACAGACTTGATTTTTCTATTAATTAATTTCGACCACTGGCTTATGTGATAATCCGCTAACAATGCAGGGATATAACCAGGGTACTCAGTTAGGAAATGCAGGCATAACCAAAACTTAATGGTCTGGATCCAAGCCCTAGTCTCCAAAAAACCTTGTCCAGTTTCAAGGCATAGAGCAGCATACCCTACACAGTTGGGGACACCAAGAATACGGCGTAAAAAGGTGGACTGGACTCTCTCAGTGTCCTGGTTGAAAGCACTTACCCAAATGGGAACTCCATATAGGAGTTGGGAGATAGATTTAGCCTTAAACACTTGTAAAGCAGCGGGAACTAATTGGCCACCATAGACATAAGAAAAACAAATTATGGCCTCATTTGTACGTTTAGCTGAGGAAACAGCAAGGTTCCTATGAGATGTCCAATTATGATTGTACTGAAAGTTCAGGCCCAGGTACCTGAATTGTTTCACTTGTTCAATTTCATGCCCCTTAATTATCCAACTATGGCGTCTCCAGGTTTTAGAGAAAACTAAGATCTTTGATTTCTGGAAGTTAATAGATAGTAAATTGGCATTACAATAGCCCACAAACATAGATAGCAGCCATCTTAGCCCCTTCTGTGTCAATGATAACTCTACAGCATCATCGGTGTACAGTAATAAGGAAACAGAAAAGGGGCCCAGCTTGGGAAAATGGCCTTCTTAATGTTGGGTCGAGATCATTTAGAAAGAGGTTAAAGAGATAGGGGGCTGACTTCCGGGTCGGACGCCCCCCCCCGCTACAAGCGCGGAGCCGCGCTCTTGCTGCCTCGCTGCCGCAGGGCGATCATCTAGCCCTTGGAAGATCCGGCAAGCGGCTCCCCTCGGTGTAAGAGGGGAAGCTAAATCGGGTGCCGGTGGCGGACCCGTCAAAGGAGCGAGAGCCACCATGGAATCGGCGGCGGTCGCCCAGACGGGATTCAGCTTCATAGCCGGCGCCATCTTAAAGGCACAGCAAGAAGAAAGCGAGGTGGGATCCGATTTATTTTAAACTTGGAACAAGGAATTTTTTTTTAATTAAAATATCAACTTGGGGTGTGTGGCAGTATTGTTTATTAAAGACAGAACTTAGAACTATCTATAGTCTCGTTACGCTCTGTGTTGGAACTTTTGGCTTTTTGCCAGTTGAGTGACGCACTGCAAAAAGTTTTCTTTATTAAGCAAGAACTTGGAATTAAAAGAAAGGAGTTGGAGAACAATCAAGTGTCATGGAATAAAGTTATTTAAGATGTCATAGTGATTGCTTTCTCTGAACTGGATTCTTTCATCTGAAATAATTTTTGTATAATGTTTTAAAAGACAGATCTGCCCCCCCCCCCACTCTCCTCCCTTCCTTTGGATTACAACTACTAGCTGTTTTGTCTTCAGCTTGCACAGCTTGCAAATGGGAGAAAAAGAGAAACATACTAAGGACATTCTTAAGGATACAAAGCTGGTGGTACCACTTCCTCAGAGAAGGCCTTCTGTGACTCAGATTGCAACCAAACAGACAACCTCTCCAGGTGCACCAGTATCGGTTACCACCAAGATGACTCCAAAAGCAAAGCCTGAAGTAACATTGACCTCTGTTTTTGAACTTTTAACCAAGACTCATCAAGATGTTGTTGAAATGAAGCAGGAGCTATCTCAGAATACAGTTACTACATCCCAAAATTCTGCTGCAATAGCTACTCTGCAGGATACAATCTCATCTCTGACTATCAGGCAAGATAGGGTTGAAACCAAGCTAAAGAAAAATACACAGGAACTAAAAGAAACTAAGAAGAAGGTGGACACCCTTGAGATGGCAATTGCATCCTCATCTGACAGAAATGAGAAACAACAAGACCAGATGGCAATGATAGAGCTTAAGATAAAGGAAACTTCGTTACGCATACGTGGATTAAAAGAAAAAGTTGAAAATCGGGACTTAAGTGGATATTTGGCAGTTCTTTTGGCAGACTTTCTACAAGAATCTGAAGAAGTCACCACAGGGATGATTGTGACAGCTTATAGAGTGAATTCTGCATATGCAACCAGAAACAAAGTACCAAGGGATTGCCTGCTTCAATTATTTTCAAAGACTCATCGGGATTTGATACTTAATACTCATTACAAGACACCATTAAAAGTTGATGATGAGCCTCTGAGGTTGATGAAGGAAATACCAGCAAGACTGTTGAGGAAAAGGAAAGATTTTATGGAGATTGTTCAATGTTTAAGGCTTAATGGAATCCAATTCAGATGGGAATACCCCCAGGGTATCTCCTTCATTTTTAAAACAAAAAGGTTCAAGTATACAGAAGTGGATAAGGCTGAGCAGTTCTTAAGAAGATATGATGCAGAATTGGTGAAACCTACTAAATTTCTTAAACAAGTTCCAATCAGAGAATCTACAGAAGAAGAAAAGGCATCTGAGGCATCTGGTGGGGGAGATTTGCCAACAGTCTCTCCAGAAGACTCTCCAAATGAAGAAGCTGAAGACTAAAGACTAGAATGGGGGGGAGGGGGGCAATAAGAAACATGGTTGTTTATGTTGTGTATGGAAGAGTAAGGGATCTAATCGATTTTTGATATGTTACAGGTGTTATCTTGGAATGTTAACGGATTGAATTCTCCTAATAAAAGGAGGAAAATATTTCACCAGCTACAAAAAAGTAATGTTAATATTATTTGTTTACAGGAAACTCATATACTACCGAAGGACATATTTAGGTTGGAACATTTAAGGTTGGGTACACTTTTCACGGCATGTAACAATAGTAAAAAAATTAATGGAATAGCTATGTATATACCTACCTCATTGGAACCAAAAGTTGTTTTCCAAGATGTTGAGGGAAGAGTTTTGATAGTTGAAATAACATGTGGTTACCAGAAGTTAATGCTTGTGGGAATATATGCGCCTAATATAAACCAAAAAATTTTTATGACAAATTAGCAATATTATTATCTGAATACGCCACGGAAAAAATGATATGGATGGGGGATTTTAATGGTGTTAATGTACCTAAGATAGACAGATCCGGTAAGAAGAAGAAAGCAACTAATGAAGGAAAACTACCAGGGGTCTTTGAAGCCCTTACTGATCAATGGAATATGTTTGATGTCTGGAGGCTGGCACATGGTAATAAGAAAGGATACACTTTTTTCTCCCAAAGACATCTTACATATTCTAGGATAGACATGTTGTGGCTATCGAAGGGCCTAATAGAGAAATCAGAAGATTCAGAGATTTTACCTAGGGTTTTGTCTGATCATAATGCAATTTCAGTTAAAATTCATATGGGAGATAGAGGATATAAACCCTGGAGAATTAATGATTTTCTTTTAAAAAATATTAAAATAGTCACCAAATTGAAGACGGACATACAAAATTATTTTAAAGAAAATACAGATAAGGGTACCCGGGAAGATATAGTGTGGGATGCTAGCAAAGCAGTAATTAGGGGATTGTTAATTCAACAAAATACAAGGTGGTATAGGGAAAGGGAGAAAAAGAGAAAACATATATTAGATGAAATAAGAATAGCTGAAAGATATTTAAGCAGGTTGCAGGATAAAGCAGCTAAGCAGGAATTACAAGTGAAGATTAGAAATTGGCAACAACAATATGAATTTTTAATTACAGAAGAAATTGAAAGTAAACTTATGTATAATAAACAAAGGTTTTTTGAACATGCAAATAAACCGGGTAAAATGTTAGCTTGGCAACTTAAACAGAAAGAAAAAAAGATACCAATAACCCAAATTAAAAAGAATGGTAAGATTACAAGAAAAAAAGAGGAGATATTAGAAACATTTGTAGAATTTTATACAAATTTGTATAGGAAAAATGTAGTCTCAGAGGTAGAAATGGATAAGTATCTTAGTAAAGGGGACTGGGGAAAAATAACACAGGAAAATAAAGATATGCTGGATTCTTTAATAACTAAAGAGGAGTTGGAAGAAGTAATAAAAAAAAGTAAATTAAATAAATCTCCCGGACCAGACGGATTTAATGCATTTTATTATAAAACATTTAAAGATCAGTTAATCCCTTATTTACTGGAGGTAATGAATTTAACAATGAAAAAAGGAATTATCCCTCAAACTTGGAAACAAGCTAATATAACATTAATACCAAAAGTAAATTCTGATATATTGGAAGTTAAAAATTTTAGGCCAATCTCATTGCTAAATGCTGATTACAAATTATTTGTAGCAATATTAGCTGCTAGATTAAAAAGAGTATTAAATCAAGTAATACATGAAGATCAAGCTGGTTTTTTACCTGGAAGATTGATGAGCCAAAATGTGAGGGTGGTAATTGATCTCTTAGAATATGTAGAACAAGATACAATACCAATAGCTTTGATTTTTTTGGATGCTGAAAAAGCTTTTGACAATGTTAATTGGCAGTTTACGTTTAAGATATTAGATTTTATGGATTTTGGTGTGAATTTTAAAACGGGTATAAAAGGAATATATACACAACAAACTGCCAATTTGATTATAAATGGGTCATTATCGCCAAATATTGAAATACAAAGGGGAACGAGACAGGGATGTCCTCTTTCCCCTTTATTGTTTATTTTAGTACTAGAACTTTTATTGTATAATTTTAGAATAAATGATGAAGTAGTTGGTGTACGATTAGGTAAAAATCATTATAAGCTTAAAGCATATGCTGATGATTTAGTTTGTTTTTTGACTGATCCGATTGAACAAATTGACAGATGGAATAAAATTTTGGAGGTTTATGGAAAGCTTTCAGGTTTTAAAATTAACAAAACCAAAACTAAGATTTTAACTAAGAATATGACTCTTTCACAACAACAAATATTAATAAAAAAGACGGGGTTTAATATTGAAAACAAAGTTAAATATTTAGGTATATGGATATCAAATAACAATCTTAATCTATTTCAAGATAATTATGTGAATCAATGGCAACAGATAAAAAAAGATTTGATAAGTTGGGGAAAACTGCCATTATCACTGTGGGGAAGAATTTCAGTAGTTAAAATGATGATATTACCTAAAATGCTTTTTTTGTTCCAAAACCTCCCAATAGTTAAGGGTGTACAGATATTTGATGTTTGGAAAAAAGATATTATGAGATTTCTTTGGGGTAAAGAAAGACACAGGATTGCATATAATAATTTAATTGAATTGAAGGGCACGGGAGGACTTGGTCTACCAGATTTGAAGATGTATTATCAAGCAGCATGCTTCACCTGGATCAAATATTGGATTCTTTTAGAGAACCCAAAATTATTAGAATTAGAAGGATTTAAGTTGAGATTTGGGTGGCATGCTTACTTGTGGTATGGAAAGGAGAAAGTAAATAAAGAATTTAACTCTCATATTATCAGAAAAAATTTATTAAAAATATGGAATAAATATAAGGATGTTTTTGAAAGCAAAACTCCCGGTTGGATTAATCCTGTAGAAGCATTTTTGAGAAGGGGTAAACACTTAAATTTGGACGGTAATAATTATAGAGAAATGTTAGAATATAAAGAAGGCACATGGGTATTGAAATCAAAAGAAGAACTGCAGATTAAAGACTGGTTTATGTATTATAAATTAAGAGATGTTTTTAATAAAGATAATAAACTGGGTTTTAATCAAACTAAATCGGAATTTGAGATTATACTCTCTAAGGGGAATAAAGGATTGATAGGGAGGGTATATAAATTACTTATAGAAATAAATTTAGAACAAGAAAGGATTAAACCGACGATGTTGAAGTGGCTGAGAGAGTTAGGTTATAATATAGATTTGGATATTTGGGAAAATTTATGGAAAAAAGAATTTAAGTTTACCATCTCAAATGAAATAAGAGAGAACCTGTATAAAATGTTCTATAGATGGCATATAACTCCAGTATTGTTAAGTAAAATGAAGAAAGAAGATGAAGCATTATGTTGGAAATGTGGTACAGAAATAGGTACATATATGCATGTTTGGTGGTTTTGTAAAAAAATAAGGAGGTTTTGGAGATTAGTTTTGAATGAAACTAATAATTTGATTAAGTCAACAATTAAGAGAGACCCCGCCTTTTGCTTATTGGGAATTTCAAATAAAGATTTAGATAAAGGTGACAGAGTCATATGTCAATATAGTTTTGCTGCTGCAAGACTTATAATTGCAAAAAAATGGAAGCAAGCAAATAAACCTTCAATTAAAGAATGGAGAGAAAAACTATGGATGTATATGCGGTTGGCCAAAACTACAGCTTCTTTACATGGTAAAGACATGGAGGAATTTAAATTTACTTGGTCAAAGGCTACCGCATATTGGGATAAAGTGGCAAAAACGGATTTTAAAAGTATAGTTAACGAACTATAGTATAATATGATTTTAAATATAATAATCATAAATATTTTATTTGGTAAGGTCATAACACTCCATCGGAAGTCCATTGGTGAAGGGCACTGTGGTGGGTGGTTGGGATTTGGATTCAGGGCACGATGGAACTTAATGTATTAATTATTGTATTAGTGGATAAGTTGTGCGCTGAAAATGTATTTTTTTTCTTTTTCTTTTTTCTTTTATGAATGTATTGTTAAATTTTTTTTCTTTTTGTCTATGTTTTATTATAAAAACAATAAAAAAAAGAGATAGGGGGCCAACACATACCCCTGTTTCACTCCTTGATTGGTAGCTATCTCTCTGGTTAGCTCACCTCGTGAGCCATAGGGTACTTGGCAAGTGGTTGTTAAGTGCAATTTTTGGACAAGAAAAAGAAGTCTCTTGTCTATTGAGGTTTTACTCAGCTTGTCCCACAGAAGTTTCCTGGGAATAGAATCAAATGCACTTTTTAAATCGAGGAAGGCTGCGAAAAGTTTCTTCCCACCAGGGCCGCTGTATTTCCCAGCCAAATGAGTTAGAGTAACGCAGTGGTCTAATGTAGAGCGACCAGCACAGAACCCAATCTGTTCCCTACCCAAGATTTTAAAGCTAGACATCCATAGAGAGAGCTTATCTAAAAGGTGTCTTGCATAAAGTTTGCCAATGCAGGACAGAAGGCTAATTGGGCGATAATTGACTACCAGGTGTGGATCACCTTTTTTGTAGATAGGGGCTATTATAGCCCTAGTCCAGGAATACTCCTAGGAATGAAACGTCTTAGAGGTTTACAATTTCAAGCTCTTATTTGCTGTTACCATGAATGTATAGTAATAAATGAATCAGGCTGTCCATCTGTCCATTTATGGCAGGCAGAATAAAGCTAGGAGACTCAAAATTGGTCACCAGCTTCAGGATATTTGTGGGAGTTCCAGGGCCAAAAGTGAAAGGCATGGGAAAGACACACACCCCATGCAATTTGCAATGGAAGCTAAGGGTCTATGTGGCAGGCATAACTCCAGATAGGAGTTCTGGATTTCTTGAAGTCCTATCTCATTCTGCCCTGTGAAAGAAAAAAATATTGCCATAATCTGGATGAATTTAAGAAAAAGTACAATTAATTTCATTTGGAAATATAAGCACACGACAATCGTGAAAATCTATACAACTTCAGTGTCTTTATCCTTTTTCTGGGCCGTGCCAGTGTTTTACCCCTTTTACTGCAAGAAACTATAGTGAAGTTACAAGTAAAAACGTTACTGATTTCAGTCCTATTAACTTCATGCATTAGTTAACTTATCAGTACTTCCTGAAGAAATATTGCCAATGTAAGTGAACTTTGTCAAGCTCACCATGCTGCCAAGTAGTGGCAGATGAGGTCATCAAGTTTCCATTCATCCCATTATAATCTGCTAATAAAAATAGGCCGTATTATGCCATCAATCCCACGGCATTTTTTTTTAAATCAGTGAGAGTTCTATTTAAAAACAGATGACACAATATGGCCACAGGCTAGAGACCAATCAAATTACTAAATTATCCCAGTCTAGGGAAGTAAGCAAATGAAAAATGTGTGCTGAATTATAACAGGCGAATTTCCTAATGGTGAAGTCTATTTGATTTTGGAAGAGTCTCCCAAGAGAAATGAGGAGAGTCTAAGCATCTGAGATATTTTGAACAAGATTCGGCATAGTCAAAAGATGATACAGTTTATGGAGAAAGTCATCTCCTGGGTCAATAGGAGTCACCAGAGCTATGGTAAAACATTGCGTTTGTGTATGATTTATACTTTCTGTGATATAGAGGTGCCTGCCCTGTCTCAACACTATGCTTTTGGGAAGCTTTCCTCAGGAATGGAACAAACATAAGCAAGCTTAGATGTAAAAAAGGAAAAGGAAAAAGGATGTGTGTTGCTGTGTTTGTTTGGTCCGGTTCCTACAGACAGTAAAATGGAAATTTATTCTAGGTGAATTACATGTGCAGTGGGGGGGAAAAATGCTTGAGGTAAATTTGCTGTAATCCTCCCACTGAAAGAAAATATCCACTGTCATCGTCTCTCATCTTAGCTATATATAATGCCTCGAATAGTGGCCTGGTGAGCATATGTTCCTTGTTAGGAACTCATTGTTTGTGAAATGGCTGTCGGTT
Source organism: Euleptes europaea (assembly GCF_029931775.1). Lineage (NCBI taxonomy): Eukaryota > Metazoa > Chordata > Lepidosauria > Squamata > Sphaerodactylidae > Euleptes > Euleptes europaea. The sequence continues at coordinate 29,715,042 of NC_079317.1, forward strand.
TCAGATTTCTGTGTGGTGAGCAGAATACCCAGGCCCCTGGGTGGTAGCAGTTGGGGCCATTCTGAAGTGCATAAACATTGGCGTGAGGAATTTTTTGTGTCTACAGCTCAGCTGTCAGGAACTTTGGTCAAGGGAGTGTGTGTCCCCCCCCCCCCATTTTTGTTTAAATTCAAACGCAGTGCACAATACCTGGCTGCAGAGAAGGAACAACAATCTCTGGAAAGAATGGCTGTACAGAAGTCGTTGCGATATAAAATCAAAGAACATGTTTACAGAAGGTAAAAGATGTGTCTAGCTCCCAAGTGTAACACATTTGGGTCAAAATAATTATCTGGTTAAAAAAATAAATAATCAGAGGCAAGAAGGAAAACAATGAGGTAGGAATCATACTTAGCAATCCTAAGCAGTTCTACTTATTCCTTTGGGTTTACCTTGTATTTCTTTGGGTTTACTCCAGGAAAGTACACAAATGCAAAGGCCCAAAGGGGAGAACTCACTCAAGACTATCCCCTATAAATTAAAACCTCATGGATCATAAGTTTGTTTTCTGGAATTACTAAAAGAATAGGAATAAGAACAAAAAGCTATGCTCACAGCAAAACTTGCCTGTTCCAATACAAAGTCTAGCAAGGCAGAAAATGTCACAACTGTAAACCCATTTCATCAGTAAACAATATAGTGAATAAGCACAAGACTGGAGTTAGACTCTGCTCTGTTCGGAAGAGCATGTAGTGCCATCTGAGACAGGTCTAGTAAGTATCCTACCTAAGTCTATTCAACAGGGGTGCCTGATACTGAATCAGACCATCGGTCCATCGAGATCAATATTGTCTATTCAGACTTGGAGCAGCTCAACAGGGTTTCAATACAGGACTTCCACATCACTGGTGCCTTAACTGGAGATGCTGGGAACTGAGCCTGGGACCTTCTGCATGCCAAGCAGATGCTCTACTACTGAGCCATGGCCCCTCCACTGGAGCAACAACACTATAGTATCAAGAGATGATACTGGTACATATGACTTTTGTTAACTCTTCCGTTAGCTTCATTCTACAGAACAACATTCTACAGAACTACTACCAAAAGGGATATTTCAGAGGTCAAACAGGAACCAAGTAAAAAACTGGTATCACTGGATTGTTCCACCCCCCAATTTTTTTTATGATAAAGAATAAACGGTGAAATAGCCTCATGAGCTTCCTTGAAGAGGCCATTCCACAAAAGAGGTAACACCACAAGAAAAGGCTCTGACCTAAACAGTAGTATATCTTATTTTGCATTAACAGGAAATGGAGCAGGAAGGTAAGGAAGTTTATGCTGGTGATGGCACTTCTTAAGGAATAGGCAAGGCCAGCACATGATATGTGATACCAGCAACCTTCTTCATTTTACCTATATTGAGTTCATTATATCTATATTGGCATCTCAGTGTTATACGAAGTAACCTTGAAAATCTGTAACTTCGCTTGATGAAGGTTCTGGTGGAATTCTGTTTGAATTATATCGTTTCTCCAGAACCTTGACATTTATGCTACAACAAAAATAAACTATTATATCATATTGTTTTCATTCAGTTCTTGGTAAATTTATATGAATATAAAGAGAAAGGCTGTTGGCATGTTTCTGTTTTGTTTATAGCTTGTTCACTGCAATGTTATTTTATCTTTGAAATTTTTAAAAGGCCCCCAAAGACTAAGATTTCTTCCCCTGCCACACTACTCATTTTTTTTCTTGCTTAAAAACCCCTCAAATGAGTAGCATTTGTTTTCTTAAAAGTTGAGTATAGATGTTGTTCTTCTATTGGTCAGCCTGACCCATGCCATGTGATTTAGTCACTGGAATTAGAGATGTTATGAATTTCTTTTTTCCAAAATTCATTTTTTAGATATAGCCATTGATTCCTCTCTTATTCTTTTTTTTCTCTTTTAAAAGAGTGATTTCTCTTTCCTTTCTTTTTGATTTCTCTTTGAAGAAGAGTTGGTTTTTATACCCCACTTTTCTCTACCGTAAAGAGTTCTCAAAGCGGTTTACAATTGCCTTGCCCCCCCCCCCCCACAGGCACCTTGAGAGAGTACTGGGAGAACTGTGACTAGCCCAAGGTCACACAGCAGGCTTCATGTGGAGGAACAAGGATTCAAACCTGGTTCTCTGATTAGGGTCTGCCTTCCATTCTTAACCACTACACCATGCTTGCCGTCTGGAGTGTAGAGATTTCTCTTCTTTGCGTTCATTTGTAACTTCAGCTCTTTTAGTTGTTTTATGTTACATACCACAAGATAGTTTTCTAGCAAGAGGATAGGAAGGTTTGGGAACACATTGCCTTCCTCTGAGCATTTACAGAATGGATGCCAGATGACTGTGGGACAGCCACACAGTCTCAGCCTACCCTACCTTGCAAGGTTTATTGTGAGGATAAAATGGAGAAAATGAGATTCTTGTATGACGCTTTGGGTCCCCACTGGGGAGAAAGATGGGATGTTAATGACGTTTTTAAAAATCTCATCCAACCATCACTCTTTTCCAGGCTTTCCTTAGTAATTTCTGTTTGTAAGAAATGTATTTACATTTAATCAAAATCTATGTGAGTGTGTGTTCTCATATGTCTGTTGCTTCCAACTGCTCTGGATCGACGGATTGTAGATATTGGAGATGGGAAAATAACAAAGCCTTTGGGATCTGCTGTCCAAAATAAATGTTGCTCCATGGTATGTCTGGCCCTCTGACTGACAATCTAAATCTCTAAATCTAAGTAAATCTAAATATTATTGTCATGGTTAGCAAGCTGCCACCCATGGCAAAAATGGCTGCTGACTAGAACAAATATTTTTGTCTATAATGTTCACCTGACCTTGGTGTATACTAGACTGCCAGATCTATTTTTTTTTTCCTGAAGCATGAATAGATAAGAGAACCCACTGCTGCATAATATATATTTCCTTGGAGAAATGAACCTTCTATCTGCCTTTCTATATGGAGAGGCAATGAAACTTTCTGAATCTTTAAACAAGATTCAGAAAGTTCTCTGGTCCTTCTGCATAAGAAGACCTTGTGTGCCTCAAAGAAGTTCTTTACAGCTCTCTGGCGTATAATTACAGAAGGCTTATTACCTCCCTTTATGAATGGTAAAGAGGACAAAGTCCTATTAAACTCCTCTCTTCCCCAGAACTTTAGTCCTGCACTCCAGAAAAAAAGTAGTTCAACGAGAGCATTTTTATTCAGCATGTCATTGCTCCAAAACAATGTCTGGGATCCAACAGCCAAAACCACTAAGATTTTGTTCTGTTGGGTTTATGGTGGCCCTTGAAATACCAGCAGCTAGGAACATTATAACTGGAAGGACGTGTAAAGCACACCTTTCTGCAGTCACAACACAATCCTAATTGTACAGAAAGAGTGTTTCTGATGGCATCGTTTCAATGGTCCTTTTTATTGTGAGCTGTAGATTAATGCACCAGTGCTACTGACTCTGCAATCCTGTAGCAACCTAATGTCACTTCAAGTAGTTTGGAAAAGAGTCCTATAAAACTCCCGTCCCCATCCTAGGCCATACCCAGAAGGTAACTGTGTATTATAAACTGCCAAATTCTAGTTGCATCCTCTTTTTGTGGCTCACCTGGGATAGCCGAAGCAAGCTGCTGGGAAGTGACGTGTAGCTGTAATGTTATATTCATATTGCTGGGGGAGACTTGTTTTAAAAGACTGTTGCAGTCTACCTCTTCGTATAGCTGCCTTCTGGTAGCATTGCAAGACTGCAAACAGTAGAGCAAATTGACCTTTAAAGGCACTGATCAAGATGAAGGTCAATGTATTGGCTCCATGCCCTTTTCCCCTTTGGTCCTCAAGAGAGCCTTCCTCTTCTGTCCGCTTGCAGTAACGAATGTTTCCCCTGCTGCACGGCAGATGTGGCCTATGCATGTGGGCTCAATGCACAACCCAACCACCATCGCTGAGCTGAGAGTTTATTTCAAGCACAGCTATCATTTTCAACTGTTGTTATAGAGAGGGGGATATCTTCTTTCCCCAAGACCGCCCCCTCCCCACATTCAAAGAATTGAGGGGAGGGGCGCATTTTGTCTGCGGGCGCGAAAGGAGAGCCAGTCCTCTTGCATCTTTGCCTGACGTGGGGAAGAGGGCGGGCCTGGGGGAAAGGGCTTAAGAGCGCCGGGGTGGAAATTTCCTCCCTCTTTTGGAAGCGGACGGAGCAGACAGGCAGTCGGAGGAACAGAGGAACTCACACCCGGACACGTGGCTAAGTATCCGAGCGAGGGAGAAAGGCGGGGGGGGGGCATCCGCGTAGTACAGTCCTCCCAAGGGGGTGGCAAGCATCTGCTTGTGCACGGAGGGTATCAGCAGCTCCCGCTGTCCGCACGCTGCTTCGCTCCTTTTGTTTCCTCTGCTTTTAAGGGTCATATCCTTTGTCCTGTTTAGGAAGCCGGGTTGCGGACGGGCTGCCCGGCAACAGGGTCCTACTGCCCCCATTGTTAAGGGGCTGGTGGCTTAGCTTTTGTTTCTCACTCACGCACGTTTTAGAACAGAAACTTTTGTCGGCTGCAGCATCTGCCTCCTGCTTCGCGCACGTTTTTGAATCGGAAGCCCCTGCATTCCTTCTCTGACCCCTCAACCTCTGGCCTTACCAGCCATGGGATCAAGGAAAGGCACACAGCCCTCACAGGCCATAAGGTCTAAAAGGGCACGTAAGCCTACGCTGAAAGTGCTGGAGGGGCAGGCTGCTGGCCACGTGGCCCGGCACATCCAAGCCAGAAGCACGACCGCCCGGAAAGGGAAGCTGGGCGGTGCTTTTCAAGGAGTGAGTGGGGTGCAAGGAATCGTGGGGCAAGGGAGGCCGCCTGCTCGGGGTGGGGCCTCACCACAGGGGGCTCATGACTTAGAATCCATTTACCAGATTGTGTCCGTGATTGCAGGACGTATGGATGACATTGCAGGGCGTATGGATACGCTGGAGCAGGGGAATGCCAGTGAACACAGGGAGGGCAGTGAGTCTGCCCCTGCACCAACAGGGGAGAGCTGCTCTCCACCCAGGCTCCCGGAATCAGGTGAGTCCCCAGTGCACACACAGTCACGGGCCACAACATCTACTGGGGAGTCTTTAGTTAATGAGCAGGCAATGGACTTGCCACCCCCTTACCAGTCAAATGAAGCACTGCCTGCCTTGGGGCCCACACAGTTCTCTGGGCGGGGGCAGCAGCCTTCTCGCCAGCCTGCTGCCACTGCCCAGGATCCAATGTCTGTGGTCAATCAGGTTTGGCAAGGACAGCAGGCCACTTGCCCCCGGGGGACGCTGGACGGGGGAGCCACAGGGCCCGCTACAGTGGCTGGGCAGCCTACTGCTGCAGCTACGCTTGGCCAGGGCCCTCAACCTCAGTTGATGGCACATGGGGAGATGGGGCTTCCTTTGGGATCCCACCTTCCCCAGGCCCTCACAGACAAAATACTTAGAGGGGAATATGTGGATATGTTTTCACTCCTGAATGGGGATGAGGAGCCAAAAGGGAGAGACAAGGAAGGGCATAGAGATGACGATAAGTGGCGGAGGAGGAAAGTGGACCGCACTTGGCCCAACTGGCTGGTAGGTTACCTTATCTACCAGGGGGTGATTGTGCGTGAACAGCCATCCAGGGCCTTGGCCTTGGTCAAGTATCTGGACATCATTAATCGTGCTTATAGCGAGTTCACGGGCCAGGCTTGGCTCCAGTACAATGAGAATTTCAGACTGCGAGCGGCTCGTAATCCGGCACTTGCTTGGGATGTCCCGCAGGGTGAATTGTGGATGCAGTGCATGATGCCTGCAAGGGCTGTGCAGGGTGAGAGGTCCCACAGCGGACACCTCATCGATCGCGCTCCAAGCTCTAGGCCCCCTGGGGGCCAGGCGGTTCAACCCCGCTTGCTCTGCTGGGATTTCAGTTCCACCGGCCGCTGTGATCATCGCCCCTGCAGATACAGACATGAATGCCCCATCTGTAGGGAACCCCACCCCGTCACTTCCTGCCCCAAGGGCCGACCCAATAGGCGGGGTCGAGGGGACCGGGGCTGGGGTCAGAAAGGAGGTGGGGGAACTGCCACAGGTGCTGCTCCAAAAGGCGCCCAGTCCAATTAAAGTTCTCGAACTCCGGCGCCTTTTAGCTGCCTACCCGAGGGACTTAGACGCACGGTATTTGCTGGATGGTTTTACATATGGTTTTCGGATCCCAGCGGTGGGCCCTAGGGCTCATAGCATGGCCAGGAACCTGAAGTCATTAACTGGGATGGAGGGTATAGTTAAAACGAAAATTGATAAGGAAGTCAAGGAAGGCAGAGTAGCAGGCCCGTTCAGCGACTTGCCCCTAAAAAACCTGCGTATTTCACCACTGGGTATAGTCCCAAAGAAGGCTCCTGGGGAGTTTAGGCTGATACATCATCTATCATTCCCAAAGGGCGGATCGGTGAATGATGCCATTCCCCAGGAGCTTTGTTCGGTCAAATATTCATCCTTTGATAATGCAGTGCGTTTGATACGCAATTTTGGAGAGGGTGCACTGTTGGGGAAGTGCGACATTAAGTCTGCATTCCGCCTCCTCCCCGTCCATCCACTTGACTTCGATCTCCTAGGTTTCTCATTTCAAGGCAAATTCTATTTTGACAAGGCATTGCCTATGGGCTGTTCCATATCATGCGCAGCATTTGAGAAATTCAGCTCCATGCTGGAGTGGGCAGTTAGGGTGCTTTCTGGTCTATCAGGTGTAACACATTATCTAGATGACTTCCTTTTTGCCGCCCCCCCCGATTCGCAGAAGTGTTTGGAGCTCATGCAGCGATTTCATACATTGTGCCAGGGGCTGGGAGTGCCCCTGGCCCACGAAAAGACTGAGGGCCCATCCACCAAACTGACCTATCTAGGTATCGAACTGGATACCGTGGGCCAGCTTTCGAGGCTGCCAGTCCAAAAGCTTGCTGAGCTACGGGGCCTCGTGCTTAAGGCTAAGCGGGCAAGGAAAGTCACGCTGCATGAGCTCCAATCCTTGGTGGGACATTTGAATTTTGCATGCAGGGTAGTCACGCCGGGGCGTGCCTTTTTGCGTCGCCTCTGCCGGGCCATGGCCGGGTTGCGGGCCGCCCACCATAGGATACGGGTCACTTCTGCCATGCGGCAGGACCTTTGCATGTGGGCCCATTTTCTGGAAAGTTACAATGGGGTATCTTTCTGGAGGGAAGACCTTTTGCTCGAGGCAGAACTTCAGGTGCACTCTGATGCAGCGGGGGCCCATGGGTTTGGCGTTTACTTCCGGGGCAGGTGGTGTGCCGAGCGGTGGCCAGCAGAATGGAAGGCCAGTGACATAATACGGGACCTCACTTTCCTAGAATTTTTCCCAATGGTTGTGGCAGTTCACATCTGGCCGGAGGCTCTAGCCAATCATTCAGTGCATTTCTGGTGTGACAATCAGGCTGTGGTCCACATCGTTAACACACTGTCCTCCCGCTCCCCTAGAGTCATGTCTTTGGTGCGGGCTTTTGTACTACAGTGCCTCAAATATAACATCCTCTTTTCAGCTCGCCATGTTCCTGGAATAACAAATAATTGCGCTGATGCACTATCCCGTTTTCAGATAGAGCGCTTCAGGAGCCTGGCCCCTCTAGCCCAGGAATCACCAGAGGAGATGCCCGTGGCACTGTGGAGTCTTGGAGGGGTGAGGCCTGGCGTGCCATAAACAACTCTTTGGCTCCGCGTACTCGGAATGGCTATGCCAGGAGTTTCCGGGCTTTTGAGGAGTTTAGGGGGAAGGAGCAGCTACAGCTGGCTTGGCCTATACCGGTGGACCACCTCATGCAGTACTGCGTCCAGCTGCACGACACAGGGTACACGGTTTCCACTATATCTGGCCGCCTGTCAGCTTTGGCATTCTACGCAAAGGCAGCCGGGAAGGCAGACACGACAGGCGACTTTAGGGTGCGGAGGATGCTAGAGGGGTGGGCCAGGGAAAAGCCAAGGAAGCCAGATGCCAGGGCCCCTGTGTCCCCTGAGTTGCTAGCAGGCCTGTCGCTGGGCCTAGAAGCGCACTGCGCCTCAGCTTTCGAGGTCAAACTGTATCGTGCAACTGCCCTCCTGGCCTTCTTTGGGGCCCTGCGGATTAGTGAAATGTTAGTGCGGTCCAAGTGGGATCGATCAGGCAGGGCACTGCATATGCGGGATGTTTCCGTAACGGCCACGGGTTTGGCGGTCACGCTCCGAGCATCTAAGACTGATCAGAAGGGTAAGGGAGTGGTATTTCAATTGTACCCCTGTGCATCAGTGGCCATTTGCCCCGTGCAAGCCGTGCAGAGCTATGTTGCAACACGGGGACAGGGATCTGGGCCTTTTTTCCAGCATGCCGATGGCAAGCCACTTACTAGGTACCAGTTCTGGGCGGTGGTGAAGAGAGTTTTAGCCAGCCTGGGAGCCCCCCCTCACCTTTTTGGTACTCACTCATTTCGCATTGGGGCTGCCTCCACAGCGGCCACTCTGGGACATGGGGATGAAATGGTTAAGGCAGTTGGCAGGTGGCGATCAGCAGCCTTCAGGTCTTATGTCAGGCCTTTGGTCGCGGTGGCACAGCTACAAGGAGTGGGTCCGGGGCAGGGATCCTCTTTGCCGGCACACTGACATTTTGTCTTTACAGGCTGCCAGCGCAGGAGGAGGCGGGTGCTCATCTGTGGCCACAGCATTATCTTTTGGGCTAGCCGCAGGGCAGCCACAGGGGGTTTCGGCACGCAGCTGGGTTTAAGCGAAACGATGCTGATTGCATGGCTGGGCAGAAGGGGCATGCAGTGGGAACAGTTACTGCCAACCCTCCACGATCACCTGAAGGCGTCTCACCCACCTCAAGTAATCGTCATCCACTTGGGCGAGAATGACATGGGAAAGCGGCCTGGAAAGTCTATTGTTTTGCAAGCCCTGGCGGATTTTGAGCACCTGAGGGCCCTGGTGCCCGGCGTACGGTTGGTTTGGTCAGACATGCTCCAGAGACGGGTCTGGAAGGGCGCATTGGCCCCAGGGCACCTGGAAAGGGCTCGGGCAAAGGTGAATGGTGAAATACGGCGTGCAGTAGTCTCGGGGGATGGCTTGCATATTGCGCATCCGGAAATCAAGCATTGCTTTCCACACCTATACAGACCTGATGGGGTCCATCTTTCAGATGCAGGCTATGACATCTTCTTGAGGGATCTGCAGCGGGGCCTCCTGGCAGCCTAGAGGGCAAGTGGGGGCTGGGGGCGGACCAAGCATTGGGCTGATCCGCCCCCGTGGCGGGAGCAGTGCGGGAGAAAGGTGGCTTCATGGTTCATTTTACAACTCCGGTGAGCACCCTGAGGCATCACTTGGGAAGATGAAGGAGTAACCCTCAAACCAGGACTGGGGCCTCGGTGCCTGGCAGGGAACTGGGACAGGAACTCCTTGAGGGGTGCCGCTATCCTTTACCTATAGACCTCGCGGCTAGGGTGGATTGGACGCGGCACACCTCCCTCGAGCACTAAAAAGGCTTGGCAAGGAAGAGCGGGAGCCGTACCACATGTGACGGCTCGGAGCTCAGAGCCAGGGTGGGTCTCGCCCTTAGAGCGGGGATGCAAAAGCAAGAGGAGGCCTGACTCTTCAGCATCCCCACAATGGCCCGCACTGCAGTCAGTTATTGGGGATATTTTGGTTTTGTGCGCTGCAGATCCCTATTGAATGATTAAATAAAGTTGGCCCTTTTATTATCCCAGCTCTGGTGTCGGCTCACATTATTTACGCATCCGCGGACAAGACCGCCCCCTCCCCACATTCAAAGAATTGAGGGGAGGGGCGCATTTTGTCTGCGGGCGCGAAAGGAGAGCCAGTCCTCTTGCATCTTTGCCTGACGTGGGGAAGAGGGCGGGCCTGGGGGAAAGGGCTTAAGAGCGCCGGGGTGGAAATTTCCTCCCTCTTTTGGAAGCGGACGGAGCAGACATCCCACCCTCCCTCTCCGTGTTTCAGAGTAGGCGTAAGCTGGTCGCCCGTCTGGGGGCCGGGTAGGAATTTTTTACCCCCCAGGCACCATTGGCAACTAGCCGAAGGGGTTTTTTCGCCTACCCTGCTCTGAAAGTGGTAGGTAGCATGCGGGAGCAGTGCGGGAGAAAGGTGGCTTCATGGTTCATTTTACAACTCCGGTGAGCACCCTGAGGCATCACTTGGGAAGATGAAGGAGTAACCCTCAAACCAGGACTGGGGCCTCGGTGCCTGGCAGGGAACTGGGACAGGAACTCCTTGAGGGGTGCCGCTATCCTTTACCTATAGACCTCGCGGCTAGGGTGGATTGGACGCGGCACACCTCCCTCGAGCACTAAAAAGGCTTGGCAAGGAAGAGCGGGAGCCGTACCACATGTGACGGCTCGGAGCTCAGAGCCAGGGTGGGTCTCGCCCTTAGAGCGGGGATGCAAAAGCAAGAGGAGGCCTGACTCTTCAGCATCCCCACAATGGCCCGCACTGCAGTCAGTTATTGGGGATATTTTGGTTTTGTGCGCTGCAGATCCCTATTGAATGATTAAATAAAGTTGGCCCTTTTATTATCCCAGCTCTGGTGTCGGCTCACATTATTTACGCATCCGCGGACAAAACTCTCTTTTTAGATATCGTCATTGATTCCTCTTTTTCCTCTTATCAGAGAGTGATTTCTCTTTCACTTCTCTTTGATTTCTCTTTGTAGAGAAAACAGTGCACCCTTTCATAGGGCAAAAACACATGGTCGCTTTAGCCTCCTTTATTCCCTGTTTCAGCCAGGATCGACAGCACTTTCGGCGAAATGCATGCGTTCGATCCTGACTGAATCCTGGCTGAATCCTGGCTGAAACAGGGAATAAAGGAGGCTAAAACAACCGTGCATTTTCGTCCATAATTTCAGCCCTTGCAGTTGTTTTATGTTGAATACCACAGGGTGATGATGCTCTAGCAGAAGGATAGGAAAGTTTGGGTAGACGCTGCCTACCTCTGAGCATCTACAGTGTGAAATTCTGAAATTTTGTAGAACCTCCCTTCCCCGCCTCTCTTTGAATTTCTCTGTGATCTAAACATAATTCATTCAAAACTGACTCCAAATTCCTAAAGGGGGGGCAGGTTCTTGTGTGCCAGGAAGAAATTGGGAAAAAGGAATCTTAACAAAGCTACATGAAAACTTGGCTTTTCATTGTCAACCTTAAAGTTGAGTAATTCCCCAGTAGTCATTGCTTTTGTCTTCTGTCTTAATGAGTTTGATGTTGGGATAGGTGGATATTTTAAATGGCTTTGTTAATCTCTTATTCCAGCAGTGCCAAGTTGCTTGAAGGTAATGCATATCCTTCAGGTATTCATACCACTTTCTAGTCTGTTCAGGAAAACTAATAGGATAACCTTCAAAACTAACAAATCACAACAGTATAAAGACAAAGGAGGAAAAGGAGAAACAGCAGTTGATTTTAACTTGCCATTTAAAAGATATAAAAATTGGTCCTCCTGAAACAGGGCCTCTGAAACAGATCTTAAAGCTCAGGGAGGATCATAAGAAAAAAGATGACCCTTTTGCTATCCTGAGTCCAAGCCATTTCCCTTTTTTTAGATCATGACCAGCACTTTGAATTGTGTCTGAAAATACACAGGAAACTAGTGGGGATCTTTTAATCTTCAGATGTAGCAAATGACCTTTCATAAGGGCAGGCAATTCTCTCTGCGTTGGGTGCCGTTAGATTGAATCACTCGGATGCAGAGACACAGAAGAATTACTTGATCTCATAGGAAAACGATTGGATGAACTCATGACCTGTGCTTCACAGGAACATTTAGGTTCTTAATTAATGTAGTTCTTCTGGCACACTAGCAGTTCTTTCAAGTAGTGATGGACACTCCCCCCACACCCACCCACACACACAACTTGGAATTGAGTTCTGAAAACAAAGTTTTCAGTGCTGGGTAGGGCGTGGTATAAATCTAATAGATCAGACAGACAGACAGACAGACAGACAGACAGACAGACAGATAGATAGATAGATAGATAGATAAAAAGCTTTTGTTTTAGCACAGTTCTGAGGCTTAGGATGACACCTCAAATGATACCCCTGGGAGAGGTAAAACAACAACTTTCCTCTGCATGAACTCCCTTTTGTTCCTACTAGGATGTCAGCCAGCCTGGGCATTAGGGCAGAGAGACAGCCTTCCCTCCTTCCATCCATCTGCATCAGCTATGGCCAGGTAAGAGAGAAGGCTGAGGAGGCAAAAGAGGAGATGGGAGGTGGATCTGTCAGTGGGGATTAGCCATGAGAGCTAAATGAATGTTTGAACTTCAGGGTCCTCCTCTAAATACCAGAGGCTGGGAACAAACAGCACAGAAAAGCCATCACCTCCATTCACCATAACAATATTTATGTCGTGCAAGTGAGTTTTCTTATACATGTAACAGGGGCATTGATAACCATAAGCTGTACATTTGAACATCTCAAGATCTTGTTTTTTAAATGCAGGCACAACTGCTTTAAAACGTATATTTTATTCATTTATTAGATTTGTATCCCGCCCTCTATCCTGGCCAAGGCTGGGCTCAGGGCAGGTAACAACATAATGTATCACAACATAATAAAGCATTGATACATACAAATAATTAAAATCAACAATCCAAGATTAAAACAATTTAAAACAAGGACAGATGGCACTCAAAAAAAATTCTTACTTACAGGACCTCGGCCAACTCAGTGGCACAGCGAGGCTCTCAGTTGGTAACCAATCAGTGGCGGGGGGGAGAGGTAAGAGAGGCCAACACGAAAAACCATTGCTGGCCTCAACCATAGGCCTGACAGAACATCTTGGTCTTACAGGCCCTGTGAAACTGTGTGAGGACCTGCAGGGTCCTGGTCTCCTCAGAGAGGGAGTTCTACCAGGACAGGGACAGGGCCAAGAATGCCCTGGCCCTCGTTGAGAACAGCCGGACACTCTTTGGGCTGGAGACCACTAGTAGATTGGTATCTGCAGAGTATAATACTCTCTGGGGGGGTGTATCAGGAGAGGTGGTCCTGCAGATATCAAGATTCCCTGTCACCAAGGACTTCTCATTCATTCGAGTGGAGGAAGCAAATTCATATACACATTCTTTTCCATGGGAGGGTTTTGCTTCTTCCACTGAAAGGGCATATGTGTGAACAGGGAACTCTTGGTAGGGCTGTTGGAAAAAAAATCGGTAAAATTCAGATTTGGAAAATTTGGCCCGTTTTTATTCAGGAAATGCTGAAGTCTGAACTCCCCCTATTCGGATTCATGGAATTTGGCATGAAATCCGGCCGAATAAAGCCATTTAAAGCACATTCGCGGCTTTCCGCTGCTCCGAGGGGGCATTTTTGGAGGTAGAGGTACCAAACTTTCAGGGTAGCTTGGAGGGACCCTACTTGCAAGAACCCCCATCTTTGGGGAAATTTGGGTCAGGGGATCCCAAATTATGAGGTCTGGAAGGGGTCCCCCCATCTGCCCATTGGAATGAATGGGAGCAGGCCATCCTTAATGTGCATCTAGAGAGCTGCAAATCCAAGGCAAAACCTCCATTGTTGCGGACTGATAAAAGGCGTTGTTGTTTACAATTTGCTCCGCTTTACCTTGGGAGCAAATCCCCACCGCGGCTCTTACTTCCGAGTAAGCAGGCAGGAGGATCAGGACTGCCCGCCCTTTCCTCTACATTTTGTTTCCTCCTGTCACCTCTTCCTCAGCCCCGGGGGCACCCAAAAACAACAAAGACCAGGGGGGAGTTGATGGAGGACTCAACGTGGCTGAGCTGTCACTGTCAGGGGAAAGGAGAAATCCTGAGCAGGGACTCCCGCGGGGTCAGGGGGGGGGAATAAGCAGGATGCTGCATTGTACGGCACACAGCACCACTGGCACATACACACATTCATGCCCGCTACACGCCATTCCTTCTCCCCATCATGCAAAAGAAGGCAAAAGCTCGGATTCTATGGACACGGCCCACAGAGACAATCAACCCTCCCAAGCAGAACAGCCCCCGCCCATGCGACAAGAAGACGCAAATTCCAAACAAAAGAGAACAATGGGGCAGCCAGAGAGAGAGAGACTCACCGACCCACACTGACCTCCAGGCAAAGGTGGCAACCAGTGAAAACAGCAAAAAAAAACACTAGCGCAGAGGCAATCAACCCCCCCAGCAGAACAGCCCCCCTTTGGCTCCCCCCCCACATACAGAATCCCCCCCACATACACACACAGGAAAAAAGTTATAGAGAAAAGCCCCAAAATGGGTCAAACTGTGGGTGTCTTCTCTTCCAGCAGAAGCAGGGGTCAGGAGGAGTAATCCAATCTGATTCCAGCAAGCAGCAGCAGGCCAGCTCAGCTCAGGATCTCTCAAGATCAGCACAGGAGCAGCACAGGAGCAGCAGCAATGGAAGGAATACAGACTCACACACACAGACACTCTGGCCATTTATGCATGGGAGGTTTTGCCTTGGATTTGCCCCTCTCTGGATGCACATTTTCCCCATCCAGATTCTCAAAACTCTGCATGGGAGCTTATTGTTGAGTTTTGAGAATTTGGATGGGGAAAATGTGCATCTAGAGAGTGGCAAAGCCAAAGCAAAACCTCCCATGCATAAATGGCCTCTCTCTCTCCACCACCACCCCGGGCCGCACAGCAACCCGGGACCGCGCACACACACTCTCTCCCACGGGGATCTCTCTCTCACAAACACAGACACTCTCTCTTTCCTCGGGCCGCGCAGCAGCCGGGGTTATGAACTTATCCACGACTGATTGGCCAGAAGAAGACCCAGCTTGGCCACCTGTTGGCCGAGGGAGAATGCTGATTCGGGGGCGCCGAATTTGTACAAATTTATCTGGCATCTGCCCGAACTCACTGAGTTCGGCTTGTCGTTTTCCCGCCTTTTTTGACTTTGGTTCTATCTGAACTAGAAACCGCCGAATCGGGGGAAATGCTGCTGTTTTTCAGTTTGGATGGAACCGAATCGACAGCCCTAACTCTTGGAGCAGTAGATCAAAGAAACAGACTTTCTATCGATTTTCCAGGACAGATTTCATAGATCTCACCACTGGGAAAGTTTTTGCTTCCAATATGAACCCGATTTCACTGTTCATAGCTAACTGTTGTTAAGTTATACCATGAAAATAAAGAGCAGGAAAAAGGTAGCAGATGCAAACAAAAGCCCTCATTAAGAAATGATTAGGAGTTATGGAAGCATGAAGTGTGTTCTGCAGAGCAAACTTCCAAAGCACA
This sequence comes from Euleptes europaea, assembly GCF_029931775.1. Classification (NCBI taxonomy): domain Eukaryota; kingdom Metazoa; phylum Chordata; class Lepidosauria; order Squamata; family Sphaerodactylidae; genus Euleptes; species Euleptes europaea. The sequence continues at coordinate 29,730,281 of NC_079317.1, forward strand.
GGCAAAATCAAATAGGGTAGCTCCAGTCATATTGCAGTTGGAAAGAGAAGATTATGGGTAATAATTCTTTTGTTTTTGAGATCCCATGTTTCACCCTGCCTTTGAGTGATGCTTCTATGTTGTGTTTTATCCTTTAAAAATAATCCAATGTAAGATAACTTTTTTAAAAAGCCCATTACAATGCTGTATGCAGAGCATTCAAAAGAATTGCCCACCACATCTCAGAACTAAGCCTGGATTTCTCCTCTGTTTTTGGTATCAATATATCCAATTCTCAACACAGCACCATCTGTAGATACTTAAATTCAGAGATGGGGGCCATAGGCAGGCAAGGTACATCTTCTTACAATCCTGAGAAAAGGCCCAGAATTGCAGGAAAAATCTGAAATCTTTTTTTTAAACTACATTGAGAGGTTACAACACATTGAGAGGTTACAACAAATTGAGAAGTTACAACACCTAGAAATGAATGCCCTCAGTGTCCGTTGCTAGGTAAACATAACAGCACCCATTGCTAGGCAACCACAATGGTATTGCCCGGCAATAATAATCGTAGTAGTAGTAGTAGTAGTAGTAGTAGTAGTAGTAAAATTGTATTTTTACCCTGCCCTTCCCCATCAAAGCCAGGCTCAAGCATTGTTCAAGCTTACAATTTAGTGGGCAGCTTCTAGCTATGAGCTTTGCTGCATGGTGAGATAGATGCACATCTCTTGCTATTTGTTTAAATTTCTCCTGACGGATGAAGCCACGGCAAAATGGATTTTACCGTATTTCCATCTCGGGACCATAGGCTCACCCCTATGAACCCCTAAAATTGACCATCTGTCCATACCGGCCAGTGGCCGTTTTTTGGGATCTCCAGATATCTGCCCCTTGGAGTTCTTGGACAGCAGATGCTTACGCCGGAGTTTGGCTTTACCCGGCCTTTTGAGGCTATTGGCCGTTTTCCGGGTTTTCTACACCATCGCCCCTTGGTATTCTCAGGCAGCAGATGCTCACGCCGGAGCTCTGCTCTTCACGGCTTCTCTGCTTTTTTCTGCACTTTGTTACATTTCGGGACTCTTTGGCTATATTGTATTATATGTTTATGTTATTTCAATATATTTGAATTGATGCCATCAGTGCTTGTTTATTGTTTGTAACCTCCAGGTAGTAGCTGGAGATCTCCTGCTTTTACAACTGATCTCCAGCTGATAGAGATCAGTTAACCTGGAGAAAACAGCTGCTTTGACAATTGGACTCTATGGCATTGAAGTGCCTCCCCTCCCCAAATCCCACCCTTCTCAGGCTCTGCCCTAAAAACCTCTCCGCTCTAAACCTGACCATACAGCTGATAAGGTTGATGGACTCCCTTCATCCTTAGATACCTCAGGGCAGGGTTTCCCAACTGTTTTGAGCCTGCAGGCACATTGGAGCTCTTGAATGGCATGGTGGGTGCAGCAACAAAATGGCTGCTGCAGGAGGTGGAACCAGTCACATAAGGATTGCCACAGCTTAACTTCAATAACACAATGTAGATCCTTGTGCTGTGGTGGCAGCTGCTGCTGCCAAAGCAACATTTAAAATAATCCGCACAGCTAATCAAATATTCAATAGTCAATCAGAAATCTTGTTGGACAAAAGCCTTACCTGGCTCCCCCTACTTCCCAGGAACACTTGGTGGGTGCCAGAAAAGGTGTTGATGGGCCTCCGGGTGATCACAATTCTTGCCAAATGAACAGCAGCAAATGCCAGCCTATAGAACAAGACTCTGAGAAAGGGTGAGTCACAAGATGATCCCCAAAAGTAATTTGATTTACTGATCAGTAAACTCACACTCCTGCATGTTTGCCTCTTAACTTCAGTAGAGATGCATAGAATCCTAGCTTTGGAAGAGGCCATACAGGCCATCCAGACCAACCCCCCTGCTCAATGCAGGATCCACCTAGAGCATCCCTGACAAGTGCTTGTCCAGCTGCTGCTTGAAGACTGCCAGTGAGGGGGAGCTCACCACTTCCCTAGGCAGCCAATCCCACTGTTGAACTTCACTTGCTGCTGCTAGGGAATAGCATGAGCCTCTTCCCATCTGGTCTCATTAGTTAGTTAATTTTATACATTTTGGAAATGCAATAATGTGGTTCCATTGCAGCCTGGCAAATCTGGACCCATTTCAAAGCATTAAGCTGCAAAAATAAAGAAAGAATTAAATACAGAGTAGTAGAATGATAAAACTCTTTTTTTCCCTATCTGGGAATACACACACACACACATACTGCTAACATTTTTTTAAGTTCTACATTCAAATGGAAATGAATTAAGAAAAATCTTATCTGAAGTGATAGTGGTGGCAGAGGCAGTCCCGTGAAAGAGCACTTTGTCAAAGCAGAGCAGGGCTGCAGGGACCTTATCTGCACTGACATCTTTGTAAATTTGACAGCTGCTTTTATTATTAAATAAGGAGACATTCTAGCTCCTGTAAGTTATAGCTGTATCTTGGGGTGTGAGCTTAACAGAAAGTGATCTTATCATAATTACACTACAATAACAAGCCAGGGCTTTTGTAATCTATTGACATGCCCCATAATCTTATCTGATTCCATGGCTACAGGAAAGCTCTGCTTTTCAGAACTGTATCGTGATAAAATAAATGAATAGCAGGCCATATTCGCCTCTCCTTTTGTGGGCACCAAAGCTGGAATTGTTGGAGGCAAGATTCTGGCTTTGTGATACACACACACAAAAATGAACGGAGGGGAGACTTCATTGAGCTGACTGAACTGCAAGTTATCAAAAACCTTTGGATAGTCTTATATTAACAAGAAGAGATCCTAAAGCATGACAAATACATCTGCATAGGGTGAAATATATTCTACCATTTACTTCCTTTACACCCACCTGTCTCCCCAATGGGGACTCCAAGTGGCTTACATTGTTCTGCTCTCCTCACAACAACCTTGTGAGGTGGCTTAGGTTGACAATGAGTGACTTGCAAAGGTTGCCCAGCAAGCTTTCATGGCAGAGCAGCGATTTGAACCTGGGTCTCCCAGATCCCAATTTGACATTCTGTCCACTGCTCCACACTGTTGAAGTGGTTATACTTTGCAAGCTATGTGCTGGGAAGGGATTGCTGTAGGGATTGCTGGAGGTCAGCATAGTATGTTTTTGGATAACCAGAAAGAGTTCTTGACATTAAAGACCAGTACATCCAGCAGCACCCTGAGCTGGACGGCCCAGGCAAGCCCAATCTCATCAGATCTTGGAAGCTAAGCAGTGTTGGCCCTGATTAGTATTTGGATGGGAGACCACCAAGGAAGTCCAGGGTCACTACACAGAGGCAGGCAATGTCAAACCACCTTTGAATGTCTCTTGTCTTGAAAACCCTATGGGATTGCCATAACTGGGCTGTGAGTTGATGACACTTTACACACACACATACCCAGCATCAGGCATGCTGGAAAGGCTTTATCTTCACTGCGAATGCAAGACTTGATTCACTTTTGAAAAGGTAAAACTGATCCAATGTATTTGAATTGTTTGAGTGTTGGATTAGAATGGGGGTAGGGTTGCCAATGCCAGGTCAGGAAATTCCTGGAAATGTGGGGGTGGGGCTGAGTTTGGGGATGGGAGGGACCTCAGCAGGGTATAATGCCATACAGCTCACCGTCCAAAGCAGCCATTTTCTCCAGGGGAACTGATTTCTGTTGTCTGGAGATCAGTTGTAATTCTGGGAGATCTTCAGGCCCCAACTGGAGTTCTGCAACCCTAGGTGGGAATATGAGTTCAAATCCCCATTCTACTCTGAAGTTCACTGAATGTGTCTTTTCATTCCTCTCCCTCCTCCCCTCTTTCTCTCCTCTTAACCCCTATCTCTCAAGAGCCAAGAAGTAGAAGAAGAAGAATTGGTTTTATACCCCACTTTTATCTACTGTAAGGAGTCTTAAAGCAGCTTACAATCACCTTCCCTTCCCCTCCCCACAACAGACACCTTGTGAGGTAGGTGGGGCTGAACTGTGACTAGCCCAAGGTCACCCACCAGGCTTCAGGTATAGGAGTAGGGAAACAAACTAGGTTCCCCAGATTAGAGCTCATGTGCAGGAGTGGGGAATCAAACTCTGTTCTCCAGATTAGAGTCCACTACTCTTAACCATTACGCCATGCTGGTTCTGTCTGCTTCTACTTGCACAAGCCCATCTTAGGTCACACAACAGTGTGCCAGAATGTTGGACAGTAGCACAGAATGTTGGGAATTCGGTTTTTGATAGGTAGATAAATAATTTGTTCATCCAACCATTCAATTTAAATATGCTGCCTTACCTTCCAATAAAAAAAATATAAAATTGAAATGAAAATTAAATCAACTTGCCTAGCATATCATAATCGAAAAGGAGTGACTCCTCCCTCCTCACTCAATCAATAACAGACACAGAAGTCATATTCCACAATTTGTTTTGTCTGAGCACTTGATAACTGATAAAGGGCTGCCATTTAAAATTCTCTTTATTCTTTTAAACTATTCTTAGGTGTATTTTGCAATTGTTTGGATAACCTGCATTCAGTTTATTAGTCTAACCAGATGATCAGAGTACTTTAGGCATAAAAAAAAGAATCTTGAAATGTGCAGGAATAAACCATATGATTTGGAATTGTTTATATGAAGAAAAGTAGAGGGCGAAGCCCCTGAATAAAAGCTGTCTTTTGCAGCCTGAATTTACACTCCATTTAGCAGTGTCCTAAATTCCCAAATGACTGGATATGGAAAGTATTCCTATGTAAAGGGCAAATGCCTGTCCAAGTATTTAAGCTTATTCATGCCTTAAGATACATTGTTTTATAGGATGAGTTTATTAGAAATTATACATTCTTCCAAAGCTGGTTATTCGTTTTAATACTAAATAATAGGTTGAAAACAACAGATGAAAGACATAAAAAAGAGTCTTCGTTTATTCTTCGGTAAGATATAAAAAAAGCAGTCTTTCTAACATTGCATAAGTTGGGGAGGGAGGTGCATAGGGGAGGCAGCAATTTATTTTTAAACAGGGACTGGAACCATTTGATTGACACATAAAATACAACCTAAATTTTAAAGAAGTTAATAGGATAAAGCTTGGGAGCAGGAATTGAATTAGGCTCTTTGTTCAGTTGTATGTACAGGGGAGGGAAATCATGATGTTCATTTTAATGGTAGCAGGCAGTGTGAGAAAGCAGTTGTTAAAAGGTGTTCAGGATTGGCAGAGAATAAGCTGGTTGAATTTTGAGATGGATGGGTGGATAAATAATATGTGGATGGATGCTTGGGTCTCAGAGCCATTTAGCACATTATCAGGAGTATAGCGGTTGATTCAGATGGTAAAATCCTGGACTGTGCTAATAAGGAATGCGGGGGGGGGGGTCAATTATACTTCTGAATGGTTGTTCTGTCTCAATTAATAATGGTAATGATTATTATTTGTTTATTTATAGGCTGAGACTCAAGGCTAAAACTCAAGGCAGATTACATGGGAGAAATCAAGTACAATCAGCAGGATGGGGCATCTAATGAACAATACAATGGGGTTGGGACTACAGAAGTCTGAAAACAACAGCCATCTCAAACAGAGCTGAAACAAGGCAAGAGCTTTTAAACATGATATGTTAAGTGGTGTAGAAATTATCTAGCCTGGAGCATACTTACAGTGATAGGTAGCCATTGAGTAGTGTAGGCTGCAATCCTTCTGACCATTTCATTACAGTTCAGTCCTATTTACCTGTCCAAAAAGCCCTCTTGAATAATTATGTTTTGCTGAGCTTGAGGAAAGCCAGGAAAGTGGAAGCCAGTGTGGTGCAGTGATTAAGAGCAGCGGACTCTAATTTGGAGAACCGGGTTTGGTTCCTCACTCCTCCACATGAGGGACAGACTGTAATCTGGTGATCTGGGTTTGTTTCCCCACTCGTACAAATGAAGCCTGCTGGGTGACCTTGGGCCAGTTACAGTTCTCTCAGAACTCTCTCAGCCCCGCTTGCCTCACAAAGTGACTGTTTTGGGGAGGGGAAGGGAATGCATGTGTAAGCCGCTTTGAGATTCTTTAAAGGTAGAGAAATGTGGGTATAAAAACCAACTTCTTCTTCCTAAATTTAGCAGGGATGTGATTCAATAAGGTGGGGGCCACAACAGAAAAAGCATGAGTACAGGTGGTGATTGATTTTGCCCATTTGCACGATGGTATCTGTAAATGGGATGAGCAAAGTGATTGTTGCTGAGCATACATGGAGAGGTGCTCCTGCAGAGAAGAGGGACCAAGACCATGAAGGGCTTTGTCTGTGATAGTCAATACCTTGAATTGAGCTCAGTAACTGATGGGCAGCCAATGGAGTGACTGCAGAATGGGAGTGATATGCACATTCTGCCTAGCTCCTGATAATAACCCAGCTGTGGTGGTTTGAACAAACTGGAGTCTCCAAATTGACTTCGAGGGGAGTCCTATGAAGAGTGCATTACAGTAGTCTAGTTGTGATGTTATCATGGCATGGATCCAGGTTGAGTCAAGGTAGGGGGCCATGTTATGGGCTAGAATGAGTTGGAAGAAAGTGTTTTTGCAGCTGCATTACCTTGCTTCTTCAGCAGTAATACTGAGTCCGAAATAATTGCAAGATGCTTAACTGAGTCAGCAAGGGTTAGCTGAATCCCATCCAAAGTGGGAAGCACAAGATCCTTCAAGGCAGCCACCTTCCCAACCAGCATCACTTCTGCCTTTTCTAGGTTTAGTTTCAATTTATTTGCTTCCATGTACACCGGGGGTGGGGGTGGGGTAGCATAACCTATCCTTGACTTACTAGAATAGGGAGTTTTTAAAGGAGGCGGGAGATTTTTTTAATAAACACACACACACACAGTTACATTTATCTATTTAGTGATACAACAGGCGAGGCACTGAGGCTCAGGGGCAGAGCACCTGCTTTCCATGCTAAAGGCTCAAGGTTCAGTTCCTGGTATGTCCAGTTTGAGGCCCTCAAGGATGACCTTCAAGTAGCAGGTGCTGGGGAAGCCCTTTATCTGAGCAAGACCTTAGAGAGCTGCTATCGGATGGAGCAGATATATCATTGAGCAAGAGAATCACTCTTCTGATTCGTATAAGGTTGCGTCTTATGTCAAAATGTTGAAATTTGGTGTGTACACATATTTTTAGGACATCAGTTTGAAAGCATGATGTTACTTCTTTCACTTGGAAACCTGGACAGATAATATACCTCAAAACAGCTAGAATTCAAAAAGTGACAAGTGATAAGATGGAAGACTGTAATAGCGTCCCTTACCTACTTGAACCATTCTTGGATTGAGAAGAGGGAGGGGTTGTGGATAGGGTTGCCAGGTCCCTCTTTACCACCGGTGGGAGGTTTTGGGGGTGGAGCCTGAGGAAGGTGGGGTTTGGGGAGGGGAGAGATTTCAAAGCCATAGAGTCCAATTGCCAAAGCAGCCGTTTTCTCCAGGTGAACTGATCTCTATTGGCCAGAGATCAGTTGTAATAGCAGGAGATCTCCAGCTAGTATCTGGAGGTTGGGAATCCTACCTGTGGAAGAGCATCTGCTTGGCATGAGGATGTTACCAGGTTCAATCCCTGGCATCTACAGTTAAAGGGACCATACAGTAGGTGATGTAAAAGACCTCTTCCTAAGACCCTGGAGAGCTACTGCCAGTCTGAGTAGACGGTACTGACATTGATGGACCAATTATCTGATTCAGTATACAGCAGCATCATGTGTTCCTGTGGTGATGTGTTAATGTGAGATCGAGATCTTCAGTGGCAGCACACAAGGCAGAATGGAGACAAGTGTTTCCCCTTTCATATGTGAGGGAAGGAGAATTCCCATTGGCAGCCAGAAATATATCTATGCAGATTAAAAATTGTGTGTGGTTGCATGCATCTGCACATCACTCTCCTAAGGGAATCACAAGATGATATTGCATTGTAAGAACAGCAGACACAATCTGAGAGACATTTTTGTTTAATGAGCGGTTATTTATTTACAAAATATGGATAGAAAATCTCCGGCAATATTGATAGTGGAGCAAGTCAGGGGGTTGTGTAATCAGCCAGCCATGCATTAGGAGATCTTTTGCCAGAGCTTAGTAAGGCTCAAGTTATATGTCTTGCACTTTGAGTATCACTTGAAGTGAAAGTACATTTTTCCTGAACATTTCAGTTGACTTTCCAAGCAGCTCTTCTGTTGTGGCACCACTGAGCGGACCTTCAAATCCTGTTGTTGGAGCCAGCTCCTTAATGAAAGTCCCTGTAGCCAATCTGTTTCTAGGAAGAAATGCCAGGCCTAGTAGGCAGCAGATACAGCTGGCTAGCTGTCAGAGGTGTCCGCCCACTTTGTGTCCCACAGGTTGCAGCTGCTGATTTAATGGCTGCCATGTGGGGAGGCTGCTGTTTCTCAGCAGCTGGAAAACACAGGTTAAGTTAAGGGACAAAGATCATAGGACAAAGTTAAGATCATAGGACAAAACAAAGCCACAAGCCTTCTTGTTCAGTCTGCTTCCATACAGCTAGAGTCTATAGAGTTAGCCCCTCACAGGTATGCATAAAATATACATATGTAGGGCAGTTGCATGAATGCATGTATGCCTGCCATTAAAAGGGCAGAAATCGGGATAATGATCTCATTCCCCTTACCTGTTTCTGCTGTGGTGCAAGAGAGTCTGCCTTCAAAATACCATCCCTGGACAGCAGATTTCATTCACTAGCCCATATTGCAGAATTCCCAACACATATGTTCCCACCCCTACCTCAGATACTTAGCCTGCAGTTGCCTTGTGCACAAGGTTTCATCACCTTGCTGGGGTCCTAGGGAATGGTGCTTGCTCAGAGCAGATGAATAAGATGCCTTGTCCAGAGCTGGGTCAAAGAGGTGGGCAATAGTCCTTTATATGGCCTCTTCCTATGGAAGAGGAGGAGGAGAAGAAGACGAAGAAGAAGAATTGATTTTTATATGCCAACTTTCTCCACCACTTAAGGAAGAATCAAACCAGTTTACAATCACCTTCCCTTCCCCACAACAGACACCCTGTGAGGTAGGTGAGGCTGAAGAGAGCTGTGACTAGCCCAAGGTCACCCAGCTGGCTTCATGTGTAAGAGTGGGGAAACCAACCCAGTTCACCAGATTAGCATCCACCGCTCATGTGGAGGAGTGGGGAATCAAACCCAGTTCTCCAGATTAGAGTCCACCACTCTTAACCATTACACCACTCTGGCCTCTTGCGCCTTACCTAACCATAACCATCTAACTCTAACCATAACCAAAGGGTAAGCAGGTACTGGATCTACTCTTAATTTGGCCTCCAAGTTACAATGGATGAGAGAGATTTTATCAGCAAAGAACCTAAAAACCTCACAGCTAGAGGCCAAATTAACATCGTGGACATGGTTGGACTTAGGTGTTATCAAGTCACGAGCCACTTTAGTCAACTGAGCTGGAAGACATTCAGCTGACACAGAAGGTCCCAGGCTCAGTTCCCAGCATTTTGATTTAAACTATCAGTTTGGAAGTGACGCGAAAGACCCAGAGACCCTGGAGACCTGCTTCCAATCACAGAAGATGATACTGATCTGAATAGACCAAGGGTCTGAGTTAGTGCAAGGTAGTTTCGTGTCTTCCTGTGTGTTTTGTTTGATTTGGATGTTATGTTGTCTCTTTGGGAATAGGGAGACATTGCCTTCCTCAATCTAAGTGGCATAGTTTTACTTAGTGGGAGGTGTGAAACAAAATGTTGGATATTATAAGCAGTAGAGGGGTCCTTGTAATTAGGAGTTCTCCCCTTGGAGTGATTTGTTTGTTTGTTTTAAAATTGAGAATCTATGCAAAATACATCATGGTTTTGAGATGATTTGTTGATAGGTAGCTGGGTAAACCCCGGGAGGTTTGGCACAAGGCGCAGAAGTATCAAGTATGTTAGGTGGATAACACAGATAAAGTAGCCGTTTTGAACCTACCTTCTTTATTAAATCAAGGATCTGAGAATGGTTTCTGGTTTCCACCCAGATTGGCAGGGCAGAACTGATCTCCAAGGTAAAAAGAAAAAAAAATCAAATAAAAGTCAGCTGCTAGTGTGCTGAGAAGGCTTTCATTAAACTCATTCATTGGCTATCTGATCTGCTAAAGTCTCTCTTGCCTCACTTCAATTACTCAACTACCAATAGGCATAATTATCATTGCTTACACAGTTGTTATGAAAATGAATGATAAACATGAAGCAGTTTGCACAAACTAAGCTTGAGCAGTGAAATGGGGAAGGGGGCTGCTTAATTTCCTCTACCTGGTTTCCAGCTCAAATACCCCCAGGTTGCTTTCCCCCACAGGGGAAAATCTACCAGTATTCCTATATATGTGGGTGAAGCAGGAGCTTGAAAGCATGGTTACTAGATTTTAAACATTCAGATGGGGTGGCATTAAGAGGCCCTTCCCTCCTGCCATGATTCTTCTCTGACTCACAACTATCCAAAGTTACTTTTAAAAATTATTCAAAAAGTTAGGTGAAGTTTCCTGTGACTGCTTGTCATGTCAGTTGGCTCCAAGCCAAGACCCAGTGACAAGAAAATCCTAAATGAACTGATTAATTGGGGGAGCATACAATGCGTTAGATCCAGCAATCAATCAGCAGAAGTTACTACACATGAGTACATATGAAACTTCATTCTACGGAGGCAGATCATTGGTCTACCAAGGTCAGTATTGTTTGGCAGTGGCTCAGGTACAGGTTCTTCCATATCATCTACAGTGTGATCCTTTAAAGTGGAGATACTGTGGATTGAACCTGGGACTTTCTGCCTTCCAAGCCTGAACCATGCTCCCCCCTCTCCACTAGTGGCTGCAGGTGTAGATATCTGCCATGCTCCCCTCCCCCTTGCTGAAGAGGAGGGGGCAATTTCCCCCACTCTCTCCTCCTCACTGCAGCCTCTGATTTTCACAGCTGTTAGTTCTGATGGGCCCTTTGACCCCAGGAATCACTGCTCCCAGGGATGGAAGCAACTAAAGGAAGGAAATACAGCAAACAGTTGTGCTCCTTCCACTAATGACTCCATGGAATCCAACCCAGTTTTTTTTTTTTTAATGCTATATAGGTAAATGGGCAGATTGTTTTTCTTCCTCCCAGCAGCAAAATCATAGTAAACACAACGCTGGCACATTCAAACAGATGTTAAGCTATATTTATTCTCTTAAAGCAGGAAGCTTCCCTATATCTATAACTGATCTGTGTTGGCGTCATTAACATACAGTTATAGAATTAAGAGCCCAATTTACTAATGAGAGAAATTTGCAGAGCTCTGTCAACAAGAGCTGAAGGGCAAAATCTGTACGATATGGATTTTCACTAGTGGGGGTTAGAAGCAGCAAACAAACCTAATTTGTTGCTTCTGGCTACTAATTAATTTTTGTTTTCGCTCTGGAAAAATGTTTCCCCCCCCCCAATCCATGTATGGTTGCCGCACATGTGCAAGCATATTGTAAAAATAAAATGAATGCATTCACTCCAGGGAAAGCCTGTTTATTCGTAATATGGAAAAATGTTTAGTCCTACTCTAGGACTAATGTGGGTCTCTGGTTTTCTAGAAATCATAGGAAAATAACAACACTCCTAATGAGTAAGACAGTCTAGTGTAACACTGTCTAATGTGGCTGTGAGTGACCTCTCCTGAGTTTGTTTTTAAGTCCCAGGACCAAAGCTCCTGTTTAACTGGAGATACCTGTGACTGAATCTATTACCACCCTCTGCACTCAAAACTCCTCCCCACTATTCAGCAGTCAAGTCAGCTGTCCCTCATACTTTACGGCCAAATGGACATCAAGAAACACATCCCTAAGTTGCAAGCACTACTTGATAGTTGTGGATAGACTGACCAAAACTATTCGAAGAGGGAGCGAATTAGGAAGTATGTATCTGACTTTTTGCAACTTTCTGAAGGCTATGGATTATAAAAATAAGAAAGCTTATATAGGGCGAAAACACATGGTCGCTTTAGCCTCCTTTATTCCCTGTTTCAGCCAGGATTCAGCCAGGATCGAACGCACGTTCGGTGAAACGCATGTATCACAAATGTATCAAACCGTCACTTTCCTCATTTGTCCCTGAACCCCAATTGAAGACACAAGACACCAACATTCAGATTAAAGTAAGATTTTATTTATGGCTGATTTGCATCATAAAAATCTTGAATTGCTGCTAACAGGTAGTCTTCAATGGATTTCCCAGCAAGCATATCCTGGCTTAAAACTTGGCCAGTGTTACCCCTAGCTTTGTTTATCCTCCCGCTGCACATAAAACAGTTCTGAAAGGTGATAACCCTAATCTCCTTCCCCCACCCCTCATACTGCTAAACCAACTAAGGGTTGGTTCATTCTGATCAGCACCAAGTCATAGTGTAAAGTGTAAATAATTGTTTTAATAAAAAGATACAAAAGATTCTCTAGGAATATTTGCATGTGTGTAAATGAACACCAAATGAACTAAAAATGTTGAAGTGCTAGAAAATGAATGTTCTGATGAAGAAAAGCTAAGGGGACACCTAGGGCTTCTTAATGTGCATACCTATATTTAAACTGGGTCTGACCAGAGTCATCCAGACCAGTGTGCATAGGACCACAGTCTTTGAAAAGTGCCAGCTAAAGTATTAAACAACGTTGACCCTCATACGGAGACGTGAGAAAGGAAAAATGAAGAATGCACTTTAGAAGAGATATTGTTTGTAGGTCAAATGTGGTCTTTGTGCTCTATTTCTGACATTAACCTTTTACAGATTTTCAGACGCAGGAATGCCTCCCAAGAGTTCATACATGTGTTTCAGATGTAACATGAGAAGTGACCCTGAAACTATGAGGTGTGTGATTACTTAACTATTATGACCAGAACTAATATTCTTTCTATTAGGCAAATAATTTAATTTAATGTCATTATAAGTACTACAGACAAAGTAAGTGAGGAGTCCCTGTGCATGAGAGCTCCCACCCCCGGACTCATTATAAAGTATACCAGGTTTTCCCACTGATGCTTATTAGGAGGTTCTGAAAGCAAGAAAAAAAAGTGGAAAATGTATTAATAAATAAGACACACATAAGTTTATTTACCAAAAACTGTGAAATGCCAGTTGCATTTCATGGTTATTGGATGCTGGGCTTAAAACAGAAATGTCAGTGAGCGGCTCAAATGGAAAACAAGATTATACCATTCCCTCTGTATTCCACCAAAGACTGACACTATAAGAAAGCAGATAGCCTTAACCTTGGCATTATGCGAATGTGATTGTTAAGTGTGACAACCCCTTGGGTTTTCAGACTTGAGTCAAGCAATCAATTTGAGGTCTCTCGTTTTGCCCCAATTCCTTTCTTTTCTAATTGGCTTGAAGAATTTTTGAAGGAAAATTCTAGACCCTTGGTGCTCCAGATATGGATCTTATTTATGGAACTGCAGACAGTTTCTGTCCCATGATCACCTCTGCCAGGCTAGTGTTGGGTTGCATATCTCCATGGGGCCAGGAAGCAAAGTGCCTAATTGACCCCATCTTAAATACTCAGGACTGAGTCATCATGGAAAGGCACTACTAACGAGTGTCATAATTGTCATTTCGCTTTAGTGGTGTCCAGCTTGCAAGTGTATTATTCTTTTTGAGGGAAAATGACAAAAACAAATGCAGCAAGTCAAATAAAATATTGGTTACAAAATAATGTTTGCTGCATGATTTGCGTGCAGCAGAAGGATGGCATTCCATTTCACAATATCATGGGGTTCACTGAATCTAGTAAGTAGCCAGTGGAGATTGTTAGTTATCTTGGGGCTAATTCTCCCTTTACATTTTGTATCTGGGTACAGATACCAGAATGTATAATACACATACCTTCAGTTAGGGATATATGAACCTGTACAGTTTCTGGTTTTGTAAGACTACCGGTGTTCAAGGAGTGGAAATTCTTCCAACATAACTTTTAGAATGCTGAATTTGGCTGCTTTGCTGAATTTCAGTCAGTTGTTTTTACCAGTTTTGCATATGCCATTTTTTTAAGCATTGAGCACTTTTCTAATTGATTGTAATGCCTTAGGTGTATATTGCCTCAATTGTTGCATAACTAATTATTAAACTTTTTAAAAACTCAGAAAAAAACACAGAGACTGTCCCAGTTTTAATAAAGAAGGTGGGTTACCCAGTGTTTGCCGCCTAACAATTAACTCTTATTGGGGCAACAGTAGCAAACCATTCTAAGTCATCAGCATAACAAAAGAATGGATATCTAGCAAAGCTGCAGGGTTTTTTTGGGGGGGGGGGAGAAACAGTTTTTGACCCCTAACTCTTGAACAGCAGGCATCAATTATTGTTGAGTGGTCAAAATTATTCTAAAATGATATTGCTGCCAAAATTCCCATTATCAAATGCACCCAAGAAGTTTAAAAGCTCTATGTAAACATGTTGCCCATGGAAAAATCCCAAAACAAAAGATAGATAAACCATTTATTGAGACCAACAAAACAAAAACAAAAACTAAGTAACTGTGGGATAAAAGGACAAGACTTCAGGAAGCAGAAGGGAAGAATACATGGGAAATTTCTACAATGGAGTAAATAAGAAAGGCTCCAAGTACTTGTATTGGGCTAATTAATTTCTTTTCCAGAAATGCTCTGGTCAGGTAAAAAAGAAAGAGCAACATTTTCAGGTTGCAACAAATTATTTATGATTATGGATAGAAAATCTTAAACTGACTTCAAAGTGCTTTCCTTTAAACCAAACATTTCCAAACCGTTGCATCCCTTCCCTTCTTTAAGCCTCAAGTATTTTCCAAAATAACTGTAAAGCATTACCTGAATGATCAGGCATTATATCCTGTAATAGTTAACACTCAGTGATGCACATCTGTGATCTAAGTCACCAACGTAACAAAATAATGATCAGCCAGCCATGTTGTAGGTTAGGATAAAAAAGCCACTTTTATCCCAAAGCCATGAACTGGCATGATGTCTCTTTTTCTGTTGATCAGTGAGTAGAACAAGTTCAACAGATTCAATTCCATTAATGACCTAAAGGAACACACATGAACCACCACCACCACCACAAAGTTCAAGTTAAACTAGCAAACCTATGCATCCCTTGTCTGAAGGGTACCTACATTTGATATTTATCCCTTTGAAAAACTTGGTAGTATTTGCTGGAAAAGGATACAACAATAACTGCTTCTAAATATTTTATGTTATGAGTGTTTGATGCTCTGAGAAGCACGTGCATTTTGTATTTGGGTATTCACACAAAACACAAAACGAGAACCAGTTCTCCAGTTACATAAAAAATGAATGCTTCATCATAGCAGGTCACCCAGCTGTTCTAAAAAGGTAGACATGTTGCTTTGCCTTCTGAAAGAGAAATGGACTATATCAAGCCTCCATTCTTCAAAGAAAATAAAAAGGGTATGCGAATGTTACACTGTATTTTATGGCTGTCACAAATGAAATATCATCAACTTGCTCAGTAAACAGGATTATTGAAAGTACTGGAGGGCACTATAGAGATGATGGAATGCGAGAATAAGCAGTGCCTTTACTTTGGTATTCTGGCATGTGACCAGCAGTATTACTGCCTCAAAGGATTTTCCCCCCCTTAAAATAAGAAAGCCATTAATATTGTTTCTGGGTGCTCCAAAACACATATGAGATCTAGCTGGAAAACGAGAGCGGGGTGGGGGGTGGGAGAGGGGGGAGAGAGAGAAAGAGAGAGAGAGAGAGAGAGAGAGAGGGAGAGAGGGGAGAGGGGGGGAGAGAGAGGGGGAGAGAGAGGGGGGAGAGGGGGGGAGAGGGAGAGGGAGAGACTCTTAGAAACTGCCAGTGCTGATAGGATTTCATTGTCCACAGTTCAGGCCTATTAATATATATTGACTTCACTGACTATTCTGTGTACATTTTCCCACTTGATTTTCACATTTGATTTCCCTCCCACTCATGATTTTCACATTTGATTTCCCTCCCACTCATGTTTCTTCACCAAAATATTACAACAATCTTTTTGAAGCAAGTCTTTGTCATTTAAAAAAAACTCACCTGGTGTAGGAATATAAAGTTATTGCATGGAAATAGAAGACTTATATTAATGAAATCCTATATAACACTGTGAATTTTTTAAAAAAATCAAAATATTTTAGAATATTAATCATTTTAAACTAAATTCACGAAAGAGTAAAAAGTACTGCAACACTGGAGAGCCTCACAGGACAATCACAGTCACCCCCATCTTAACCCACTGACTTAAATTGACTTAGAAGAGTATAACTATGCTTAGGACTGCACTGTCAATATTTTGTGTAGTAATCGATTCACTAGGAAAGAATTTACTTCATCACACATGTAGAGAAATGCATTTTTCTTTGGAGGTCTGAACTGAGCAAAACCTTCACCTTGAGTTTTTTTTAAAAAAAATTCTTTGTTCTCTTTGTAGAGAACAGACATAAGGGAGGAAGACAATTCAATTGTTTTCCAGCCTCACCTCAGCTATTAGGGCTGTTAGGGAAAAAAACATTCGGGTTCAGGTTTAATTGGGCTTTTTTTCTGGGAACACCCGAATGCCGAATTTCCCTATACTGGTAAAGGTGAGAATTCGGCTTTAAATTCAGGATTCCTGAAAAATTCGGCCATTTAAACCCATTAAACCCATTGCACGGCTTTCCACGGCTCCTGGGGGGGGCATTTTTGCAGGTAGAGGTCCCAAATTTTTGAGGCAGCTTGAAGGGACTCTCCTTGCAAGAACCCCCAAATTCAGTGAAGATTGGGTCAGGGGGTCCAATGTTATGGGGTCTGGAAAGGGTCGCCCCTTCCTCCATTAAAACCAATGCAAACTGTTTTGAATGCATTCTATGGAGAAAGGGGGTGACCCCTTCCAGACCCCATAACTTCAGACCCCCTAACCCAATATTCACAAAACATGGGGGTTCTTGCAAGGAGAGTCCCTTCAAGCTACCCTGAAAATTTGGGATCTCTACCTGCAAAAATGTCACCCCCAGGAGCTTTGCAAAAAAATCCCATTGCTTATCATTGGTGAGAAAAAAAGTTGCCAGCTTAATTGCAGTGACCCAGAGCTCAGTATAGGTGTGAAGAAAAGGAAGAAATGCTAATGAGTTCTTTCTCACCAGTGATAAGCAATGGGAATGTTTTTTGCAAAGCTCCTGCAGGTAGAGGTCCCAAATTTTCAGGGTAGCAGGAAGGGACTCTCCTTGCAAGAACCCCCACGTTTTGGTGAAGATATGGTCAGGGGGTCCAGAGTTATGGGGTCTGGAAGGGGTCACCCCCATCCTTCTTCACTGAAATGCATTGGCAAAGTGGCTGTGTTCAGAATCTTTAGTGTGATCTTTGCAATCTATCTTTGCAAAGTTCGCCCCTTACCTCCATAGAGATACAATGTAGATACACCATATGCATAGGGTTGCCAGGTCCCTCTGTGCCACCAATGGGAGGTTTTTGGGGTGGAGCCTGAGGAGGGTGGGGTTTGGGGAGGGGAGGGACTTCAATGTCATAGAGTCCAATAGCCAAATTGGCCATTTTCTCTAGATGAACTGATCTCTATCAGCTGGAGATCAGTTGTAATAGCAGGAGATCTCCAGCTAGTACCTGGAGGTTGGCAACCCTACCGATACACCTCACGCCTTCCTAACCACTGCCCAGCAGAGATGGAGGAATTTAGCATGCTCACCACTGCATAGGCCATGGCTAGTTCTGAGATAAGTCATTCCCAAATCTGAAACATGGTAACTATTCTATGACTTGTCATCTCAGTAACCCCTCTGTCCGATAAGCTGTGATAAAATGGATTTACATGTGTACATAGAACAGTTTAACATTCCTCTATTGTGTTCCTATAATTGTGTTCCTGTAATTGTTCCTATCAGGGTTTTTTCTAAATGGAATGTAAGGCAGTTTCATTCATTGTATATATTGTACTGTGCTTTCATCCCATTGTATTGTTCTCCAGCCATGTAATCCTGTTTTATTGCTGATATTATAGTGTGTTTTTAGTCCAGTCTCTAATTTTGTAATCTGATTTTATTGCATTGCTGACTGTATGTATCAAACTGTTCTTATTGCATTTCTTTTTAATTGTGGTATCCACCTGAGGTAAGAAAGGTGACTGATAAATGAAGTAAATAAATAATTGTCAAAACTTGCCTTGAGCAATTATCTGTTGAAACCCAGTGTTAATTCATCTGCTGATTTCCTGAGCATTTGAAAGGGCCTTCTACTGCAGTAGAAACCTATTTAGCTTAAGGGCTGGTACTGATACAT
Organism: Euleptes europaea; assembly: GCF_029931775.1. Classification (NCBI taxonomy): domain Eukaryota; kingdom Metazoa; phylum Chordata; class Lepidosauria; order Squamata; family Sphaerodactylidae; genus Euleptes; species Euleptes europaea. The sequence goes on from NC_079317.1 coordinate 29,748,540, forward strand.
TTATTTTAAACTTAATCATTACAATGTAGTATACTATTCAACTTCCCTGACAGCCAGCATTGGATTTTTCTAGAGAAAATAAGTGAAAATTAACAAGCAAAACAATCTTATGCTAAAATGAACGGGTGCTGAAAATTTTGTCAGCAATCCCAAGTCTGACCCCTCCATCCAATATTCAATCAAAATTTATCTAAACCAGCAGGATTCTTCCTGATTAGTATGTGGATGGGAGATCACCAAGGAAGTCTAGGATCCTTATGCAGAGGCAGGCAATAGCAAACTACACCTCTGTTCCTTTCTTGCCTTGGAAACCATACAGGATCACCAGCTGCGATTTGCCAGCACTTTCCATCTCCAGTTTAACAGGCAAAAACTCAGGGAAGAATTCAGATGGGTACAGTTTCATAAGCACTCATTATGTATGTATGTATGAATGAATGAATGCAGGGCCGGTGGCGGTGCTACCGTTAGGCGAACTAGGCAGTTGCCTAGGGCGCAGACCTCAAAAGGGCACAGAACTGATCTGAGGGGCAATTTTTTTTAAAAAAATTAGCAGTTTCAAGTTTCAAGTTTTGTGTTTTTATTTTTTTCTAAAAGACATTTGTTTTTGAAAATTGATTTGCAATAGGGGACACAAGTAGTTAGCCTTGCCTAGGGTGCAAAAATGCCTGGCACGGGCCCTGTATGTATGTATGTATGTATAGTACATAGAGTCTCAAATAGGGTTTCCAGGTCCCTCTTCATCACTGGCAGGAGGTTTTTTTTGGGTGGAACCTGAGGAGGGTGGGGTTTGGGGAGGGGAGGGACTTCAATGCCATAGAGTCCAATTGCAAAAGTGGCCATTTTCTCCAGGTGAACTGATCTCTATCGGCTGGAGAGCATTTGTAATAGCAGGAGATCTCTTGTACCTGGAGATTGGCAGCCCTAGTCTCGGATAATATTCAGAATGATTCCATGCAGGCCCTATACCATGGGTAATTTTAACTCCTTAACCTCAGGCATATTTTACTGTATTGTGGAAACAATTTTCCTCTCCCTTCCTTTCCCTTGCAATTTCTTGTTCCTCTTTATGTTTACGCTATTAAGAGACAGCTATACAAGCTTCAGCCCTGAGTGGAACGGCTGAGACTAGATAGCCGAGGCTAGCCTGATCTCATCAGATCTTGGAAGCTAAGCCGGGTTAGTATTTGGATGGGAGACCACCAAAGAAAGCCAGGGTCACTATGCTGAAGCAGGCTATGGCAAACCATCTCTGGACATCTCTTGCCTTAAAAACCCTATGGAGTTGGTTATGACTTGTCGGCAAAAACAAACAAACAAACAAACAAACAAACACAAGCTTCCAGATTGCACAGAAACCCTTCTTCAGACACACAGAGCACCATGCCATTTGTTTGCCCCTGGATGTAAATATTTTATATCATTTTAATTTTATGCAGTATCTGTTGCTACTTTCAGTGACGTCTATCACTGTTACAAAGAAAACGTGGTATAAATTCCACAGATCCTACACTTCTCTTAAATGATGTTGTATATATTCCTTTAACTTCTTTGCCTCCTGTAAGAACACAGAGGTTTCAGCATCCGTCACTTACTGATGAAATACAAGAAATACTCTATCAGCAGCAGAAAGCATTATTGCAAATGCTGAAGTATAAGATGCACAGAAACCTCAAGCAATTTAAGTGGGCTTTTCCTATCTCGGCTTCATGCCTGATGAAATTGACGGTGCTTGTTCCTGTTAGAGCTGTCAAACTGACTAAAGAATGTTGGGGTGATTAATCATCTGCCTACAGGTGCCTTTTTGAGATATTGAAGGAAATGTGAGATAACTTCCAATTTAATAAACAAGGGCTATTATTCATCGTTAGGAGGGAGGAAAGTCATCTCTAATATTTTTCTTTTAATTGCCTGGTGTAATAGCATGCCAGGAGCAAAATAGCCTATGAAAACAAACAGATCTACCCTTCAGTCTCAACAATTTACAAAAATTTGCCCCGCTGTTCAAAATGGCACCCACTGATGAGTCGGTTAACATTCGAGTTCATTCATCTACCAACTAAAATTTGCAGTTGTAATTTCAATACCCAGTTTTAAGTTTCTGTCTTGACCCGTTCACACAATTTTAAAGGGATTGGGGTGGGTGGGATGGAAAGAGACATGCCAGAAATTTCTTTTCCTTTGCCATTCCCTCTTTCTTGCTCTGCAAAGCATCCACTAAGACCTCATTCATCACAGTGATAGCTGCGAATGAATAGCTGTGTAATCCCCCAAGGTCTTGTCTGCTCCGGTGGTGTAACGCCTAACCTCTTCTCTGTTAAAGGGAAGGCAACATGTACCTTTGTCAACCTGTCAGCAGACACTTCTCTCCTGGTACTATTTGTTCAGCCCCACCAGACAATGTCAGCCTTCTGCAAATGTTTCATTTTGCACAAAGCTATGCATAGAGGTTTTTTATGAGCATGCATTCCATGTCATTTCGCAATAGCTTAATTTTTATGTTCATGGGGAGGGGTTCCTTTTTTGTGTATTTGACTCTTGGGCTTTATCGGATTATCAGAAAGTGTCACTTCTATTTCCCCAAATATCTCTTTCTTTCTCTCTCTTCCTTTACCTAGAATATTTAAGACATTTTGCTGTACGTCCACTGCTGCAGTGGATAACATTCTTAATAAACAGCTCCTCCCTCATCTGACTGCACCTCTTCCTTCCGTTTCAGTTCAAGTTCTCTAGCCAGCATTTAACTGCAGAACAGCCATAGAAATTGAGCCTCACATAATCGAAATACATGGCTGGTGCCTTCAGGCAGCGTCTCAGACATCTTGCATCACGTTGACATTGAGACAAACTATGGGAACACAACGCCATTCTGTAGCTGAATTTCACCCAGATGCCTCTTAATTTCAACAGGCACCAGTGCATTCATATATCCAGAGAATAATTAAAGGGAAATGTCACTGCATACTAACTTTCCAAAGTCAAATTTCATTACAGGATATAATGCATATGATAGCTTCTTAGAGACGTGAACACAAGTGGAGGAGCTTCTATAGCCCATGGGCAAACATGTTCACTTTTTATATCCTAATATAGTCTCTGGTGCCCTGACCCATGGCCCAAGCTAGCCTGATCTCATCAGATCTCAGAAGCTAAGCAAGGTTGGCCCTGGTTAGAGTTTGGATGGGAAACCCCCAAGGAATTCAAGGGTTGCTATGCAGAGGTAGGCAATGGCAAACCACCTTTGAACATCTCTTGCCTTGAAAACCCTGTAGGGTCACCAGGAGTCAGCTGAGATTACACACATTTGGTCTCTGGTCAAACAAACTCTGCTCCTGAACTATGCATATTCACTGGAAGGTGTGCAGAAGACCCCCATTTGTACCAGTGATTGTGTATGAACATGCAGTCTGGAATCATTCAGTCAATATTTGGATACATCTATAACATAAAAGTAATTACATTATGAGATATCCTTTATCTAGGAATGTCATGGATTGGATCTTCTGCAGGGAAAACATACTACCATGGCACAGATCCTCCCACTTACATGTTATTCGGTATACACTGTGCATTCCATGTAGACATGCATTACCATGTGAATGTGCTTTGCATGTGTTAATTGAATTGCAATTCGTAATTTTATGTCTGCGTATTTAGCTTCTTTTTGCCCCTAATTCATAAAAAAGCTTTTGATTTTGGTGGTGGTGGTGGTGGTGGTGGTGTGTGTGTGTGTGTGTGTGTGTGTGTGTGTGTGTGTGTGTGTGTGTGTGTGAATTCTGGGTCCTGAGAAAGATTTTCTGAATAAAATATATCAAATGCAACTCACATTCATACCAAGATTGGTTACATTGCAGTGGATGATGAATTATGTCCATAGTTGGCAATCTGCCCCATTACAAATAGGAACAACTATGCTGATAAAGGCAGAGAGAACATCTCATTTGAATAACTGACACTATCATATTCACAGCATATGGAAGCAACCTTGCCTTCTAGGCAGGGAATGTCTCTCCCTGTGTTATAAATAACCTGCCTTTTGTGATGTGCCTGCCATAAGAGCTAAATTTCAAATGTACTCTGTTGCATTTCTCACGAGATGACATCCCTCTACTCTTAGAGGAACTTCTGGCAGTATCTATTAGTGCATAGTAGAATTCTACCATGAAGAAGAGGAATTACTGTCTGATAAAATGGCTGGAAACTTGGAAGAAATAAATAAGCATAAGCCAACCAGATTCACAGAATTGGTTCTATGTGCTCAGGAGAAGGTCCAAATGAAGATAGACTCTCCCCCTTCACTGGCTGCAGTTGAGCTACATATTATGTAGTAGATGCATGATTGAATGGCTTGATGTTCAGCATTGTCATCCTGAGCAGAGGGACACTCTTCTAAGTCCACTGACATCAGTGCTTTGGATTGCACACTATGCTTCAAAACCAGCTGTGGGGGTGGGGACTCATGGTCATAAAGCTGGCTTAGGCTGTGTGTTTCCCCCACAACATCTCCCTGATACAAAATACATACATACATTCCAGACGTTCATTTGCTCCTTTCCCCCATCTTCACTAATGGCAGCTCAGGAGAGAGGGGGGGATCTAACTGGAAAAGGGCATCAGAGAGATTGAGAGTCAAGTTCTAAGCAGAGTAACACCCTCCTAAGCGCATTGAAGTCAACTGGTTCCAGCACTGGACCCCAGTCCATAACGTTTCTGTAACATCATTCAGAATTTTCAAAAATCTTAATTTTGGCTGTGTTGTGCTCTTTTTGATTATGAGTACCAAATACACAGGGGGTGGGGGAGGGCAGCATGTTATAGCCTCATCTTGTCAGATATCAGAAGCTAAGTAGGGTTGGCACTTGGATGCGAGACCCCCAAGGAGGACTGTGCTGGAAAGGCAATGGCAAGCCCGCTCTTTTTCTCAGTTGCTTTTAAAGCCGCTTGCTGAGGTTGACATAAGTTGACTGTGACTTGTTAGCACTTACATGAGTACTAAGTATACAAGGGCTGGGTATGCAAGAGAACAGGGATTTCCTCCTGAAGCTCGATCAAAAGTGTTTCAGATGATATAATATTCTGTTCTGGGCCCAAGCCATTTGTGATTCAGAGTTTAAACCAAAGACACTGAATTGTGTTCAGAATAGGCTTGCCAGCCTCCAGTTGTAGACTGGAGATCTCCCACTATTACTACTGATCTCCATGCAACAGAGATCAGTTCACTTGGAGAAAATGGCCACCTTGAAAGGTGGACTCTATGGCATTATAACTCATTTTAAGTTATGGCATTATAACTTATTTGCCTTCCCTCCCCAAACCCAGCCCTCCTCAGGCTCCACCCTAGGGTTGCCTACCTCCAACTACTGGTAAGAAAGATCACCAGTACTGTAAAGTCGTTGCTACAAAAAACCAGTACACAGCCAATGATCAATATATCAAAAATGCTATTAAATAAGTTACAACATAAATGTGTCAAAGTGTCACCCTACATACATATGGTGAATATAAGTGAGCAAACAACATACAAACAAACAAACAAACAATGAACACTTATATATACATGAGCAAATCAGTCCAAAAGCTGAAACAAGATATTTCAGAATAGACTAACAAGTCTCCATGAAATTGACAAGAGTAAGCAACAAGGGCTAAATTCACTTCTATACAAAATGTTGGAACGTGTGTCTGAGCATGATGAGAAAAGCCCGGACAAAGCACAGGAACGCCTTCAGGATAAGTTGCATTTTCGCCAAAAAGAATTTGTCTTCTTCAGCCTAAAAAAGAAGTAATAATTCTCATATTTCATACTTCATATTGTTGCTCAAAACGTATAAATGCAAATCAAGTCCAATACAAGATCAATAGTGTAGAAAATATATGCACCAAACAGGATGTCAATTGTCATTCACAATTAATCAACCAAAATCTGTAGAAATAATACATTACCAGCACTTTTTGTTGAAGTGCCTAGTATGGAACCTAGAGACTCAATGAGCTGGAACAAGCTTCTCAGAACATGTCTCTTGCAGTCTATCCAAAAAGAAAGTGGTTTCTGTAAAAACCTCCAGTTACTACCTGGAGATTTCCTGCTATTATATCTGATCTTCAGCTAATAGAGATCAGTTCATCTGGAGAATATGACTGCTTTGGCAATTGGGCTCTATGGCACCTACACCCCCCCCTACACACACACACACACACACACACACACACACACACACACCACAAGCAGAAACAATGGGGAAAGTGTGTGGGCACCTTTGAGTGCCAAGTAGGTAGGGTTGCCAGGTTCCCCTTTGGCACCGGCAGGAGGCTTTTGTGGCAGAGCCTGAGGAGGGTGGGCTTTGCGGAGGGGAAGGACTTCAATGCCATAGAGTAGGGCTGTCGATTCGGTTCATCCTGAACTGAAAAACTGCCAATTTTCCCCTGATTCGGCAGTTTCCGGTTTGGATAGAACCGAACTAAAAAAAAAGGCAGGAAAAGGATGAGCCGAATTTGGCGAGTTCGGCATTCCCCGAACCTGCCTTTTCCCGCCTTTAAAGACTGCTCTGCCCGGTTTCCTGGGAGGCGCAGATCTGTTTAAAGAGCCCCCCGCGTGCCTTCATGGAAGCCCCATGAAGGCCCGCGGGGGGGGCGAATTCCCCCCCAAACTCCGGATCTCGCGCCGAATTTCGCGGATCCAAAGCGGGGGAGTTTGGACTTCGGCACGTCCTGAATTTAAAAGGGCCGAATTTCACCGAAGCCGAACTTTACCAAAAAAAATTTTTCAACAGCCCTACCATAGAGTACAATTGCCAAAGTGGCCATTTTCTCCAGGGGAACTGATCTCCATCAGCTGGAGATCAGTTGAAATAGCAGGAGATCTCCAGCTAGCACCTGGTGGTGGCCAGCCCTACAAGTAGGTCTTCTCTCTCTGCTAGCTGATCTTTTACTGGCTCAAGGCTGTGACCCTCAAGCTAACAGCTGAAGGACAAAAGACATTAAGCTTGCACAGCTTGCACCTGTGACAAGAGCAACACTGTATCTCACATTATCCCAGTTCAGCAACTGCCACACAGCCTGCATGCTAAAGGCAGTGCAGACTTATATGGCCACCTAATACAAGCCTCCTTTTGGCTGGGGGCCCCACATGGCTCTTAGCCAAACCATGACTCCAAGTGACCTCAGGCTTCATTCATTTGTGTGGACAGGCCCAAAGAGTGCCCACTGCTCCTAGGAAAAGTGAATATAAATTGGGCAATCAAATAAGTGATTTGCAGTTAACAGCACCTTGCTGGATAATATTGTATTGTGTATGGATGTGTGGGGTGGTTTTAATAATTGTTGTAACTGTTTTATTATGTTTTAGGATATTTATATCTCTGTGAGTCACCCTGAGCCCAGCCTTGGCTGGGGAGGGCAGATTGTAAATTTAATTAAATAAATAAATAAATAAACAATGTAGCACTGAATGAATGGTTGCACCAACTGTAACTAGAGCTGTCTACTCTAGGTTGGGAAATTCCTGGAGATTGGACAGTAGAACCTGGGGAGGGTGGGGTTTGTGGAGGGGAGGGACCTCAGCAAGGATGTGATGTCATACAGTCCATCATCTGAAGCTGCCATTTCCTCCAGAGGAATGGATCTCTGTTGTCTGGAGATCAGCTCTAATTCTGGGAGATCTCCAGGCCCCAGCTGGAGGTTGGCAACCCTAATTGTAGCCCCAAGCATCATTACATGACTGATTGCACCAAATATTGCTTTAAAGAACTTATCTGTTCTTCAAAGCCACTTGCAGTGATATCCTGTCTTTGAATCAGAACTGCAGAATCTGATCTTTGTTTTTTGGAAGGATCACCTGCATCTCTTTAGCATGTTTCCACTTCTGGTGGGTGCCATGCTTTTACACAAGGAAACAAATCTATTCTCCATATTTTTTCCCTAGGCAATAAAAAAACCCAAACAACCTAGAGCTATATGTTTAAGGGGGGAAAAGATACCGCCGATTTTATATCCTTTCCAATTGGAAGCAGAACTAGTACTATTCAAAATGACAGTACATATGTTTTGACTGTTTGCATTTTCCAAAGCCTCTGGTTAAATTTTTTATATAATTGGTTCCTGCATAAGATAGAAGCTTGCTGGGATCATTTCTAAGACACTGAAACAGATAAAGACCTAGTGTAAGAAACAGAAAACAGATATTGTAAGAGAAACTAGGTCCGCTATGGGGAAAATGTTAAGCAGGCCCCACAAGGATTAGAAATGAGATCTCTATTGCCTTTTATCCATATAACTGATTCAGACTGGGGGATCAAGTTAAATGATTACATTTGCTGATACTGATTGGAAAGTACTGAACATAAAGGTTGCTGCCAGAGAAAGAAGCATGTTTCAGAATGGGATTAAAAAACGACTAATATATTGCATTTTAAGTTTGCATAAAGAAGAGCAGCAAGAAACACACACACAAAATCACATGCGGATTCTCACCTTGATCTGCTTTGGACATTACAAATCACCACCAACATCAATATGTGCAGATACTTCTGGAGTAGGAGCGTTGCCAACCTCCAGGTGGTGGCAGGAGATCTCCTGCTATTACAGCTGATCTCCAGCCAACAGAGATCAGTTCACCTGAAGAAAATGGCCGCTTTGGCAACTGGACTCTATGGCATTGATATCCCTCCCTCCCCAAGCCCTGCTTTCCTCAGGCTCTGCCCCAAAAATCTCCCGCTGGTAGCAAAGAGGGACCTGGCAACCCTATGGAGTAGGGAGTAGGGTTGCCAACTGTGGCTTGGGAAATTCCTGGGGATTTGGAGGTGGTACAGGATTGCATGAATGTGTCAGGCTGTTATCTTGGTTTCTCTGTTGTCTCTGTTCCTTTGCTGAACCGTCCAGACTTCAAGGACGGCTCCACATACCAAAGCCTGGGAACGCTACCCCTGGGAAAGTGTGCTCTGTTTATGCTTTGTGTGCTCTGTAATCTCCCGCCGTTTTCAAGCTTTATATTGCCAACTAACGAGCAAGACCCTCATAGCTGTCATCTTATCCTCTATGCACTGTATTGCCTATTTGACCAGTAAAAGCCATCTGCTTGGATTCTAACTGTCTCTGTGGTGATTTCTGGTTCTTTGGGTCAAGAGCTTACAGAATGGGGAGGGCAGAAGGGATGTGATGTCATCAGGTCTGCAGTTGCCATTTTCTCCAGGTGAATTGACAACTGTCACCTAGAGACCAACTGTCATTCCAGAACTCCAAGCTCTACCTAGAGGTTGGCAACCCTGTTCTGGAGTTGGCTGTCCATACTTGTTTGTAAAAGCCAAACATAGTGGAATTGGTTGCACAGATTGAATTCCCCACATATAAAAAGCACAACTTGACTACACAAATTTGCTTTCCAAAGAAGTACTCCCAATCTATTTGGAGGGACCATGCATCAGTAGTAGAGTATATGCTTAGTTTTAAATCTGGCACCTCCAACTAAAGGGTCAGAGACATCAGGACTGAGAACACTCATTTCTAAGATTGCTTTCATGACAGGGCTACGAGCCCAAGGCTGGCAACTGGCAGGAGACTCACCCTAGGGGCGGGGAGACATGCTGTCAATGTTGTGGTGTTTCCAGTGACATGGTGATGCCATGCTTGGCATGACCCAAAAGTGACAACATCTTGTCACCAGCAACACTCTAGCATTTGCCCAGAACTCTACGGTTTAACCTGATGTGATGAAGTCACTTCAGGATCACACCAGAAATGATGTTATGGTGTCACTGGTGATACCAGTCACCCCCATTCCCCCCTGCAGTTTTCTCCATCACCCAACTGAGTGATGGTGGGCATAGTGGGCAGGGGGTGGGAGGTCTCCCATCAAACTGGGCATATTGGCTTCCCTGTGTTATTATGTATCTACATAGGAGGTCATTTCAGTTTATCACCTTGCCACTTCCTTGGAGTCTGATTCCTCCATGTACCATCCTTTATTTTAATTTTTTTCTTACTCATCCTCCACAAAATATAGCTTTCAGATTTTACGAATGTGTGTCTGTAATGTGATGTTAATTTGGGGCACCACTGGTGAGGCTGTCTCCCCAACCCCCATCTTCCAAACCAGCCAAGAACGTCCTCTTATTGATTGCATTTGTATGTTGAGTTTGGAAAGCAACAGTATGTTTAAAAAGCATTCTAGGTGGCCGCCTGGAGGCCTGCAAATTTCTTACCATGGAAACTTGCCAAAGCTTAAGCCTAACAACTTTTTAATATATGGTAAGGCCTTGATTTCTGTACTTATGTTTGATGATCACAGTTAAACTTTTAATGAGGATATTGTTTTAATTTGGGATTTACTGGTTTTATTGGATTGTGTTATTTTGAATTGCAATAGTCTGTTCCAAAAATAAGGGATACATTGGACCAGAAACTTGAATTAGTAATTCAATTAATGTGATTGCTCATGGTCTCTACATTCTCCATTCAACAGTTGATCCATACAACAGAGTTCAGAGCTTGTGTGTGCTCCAAAGGACATACAGACTGTCTCATGAATAGGCTTTAACTGGTGGGCAGTTCTGTTTGTGTATGCCAAAGAAGGCAACTAAGCAAAAATAATAATACCCTTCAACTTTTTTCACCAATCTCAACCAAGTTCCTTCCATAATACAGCCTCTGCCTCACATAGTTTTGCCCATATAGTTCTCATGATCCCCAGCATAGCCTTTTTGGTGGTTAAAGGGAACCCTTTCCTTCCTTTTTTTCACCAGTGAACAACCTGGTTGGATCCAACCTAGGGCTGCCAGTTCCAGGTTGGGAAATATCTGGAGATTTTTGGGGTGGAGCCTGAGGAGGGTGGGGTTTGGAGAAGGGAGGGACTTCATAGAGTCCAGTTTCCCAAGTGGCTATTTTCTCCAGGGGAACTGTTCTCTGATGCCTGGAGATCAGTTGTAATAGCGGGAGATCTCCAGCCACCACCTGGAGGCTGGAAATCCTAATCCAGCCACTTGTCATTTAGTATTTATTAAGGCACAGCTGTTTAGATCTACCTTACCCTAGACAAAGAACAATCCTTCTGCCCCCACATCACATTCAAAAGAATGCCCAAAATGTTTGGTTAGAACAGGTGTCCTGTGAGAATCTCTCACCCTTTATTTTGTATTTCTAGTCTTCCATGGCCCTGACCTGGATAGCCCCAGGCTATCCTGATCTTGTCAGATTTCAGAAGATAAGTAGGGTTGGCCCTGGTTAGTATTTGGATGGGTATTCCCAAGGAACACCAGAGTCATGATGCAGAAGCAGGCCATGACAAACCACCTCCAAATGTCTCTTGCCTTGAAAACCCTACTGGGTCCCCATAAGTCATCTGTGACTTGACAGCACACACACAAAAAAGTCTTCCCTGGTAAGTCAGACTCCAAAGAAGGCCTGCTGTTTTGTCCTAAAGAAAGCTGAATATGGTCTCTTACAGGTTCAACCATAACCATAATCCCAAAGCAGTCATTCTATTTAACCTTTACTGCTCAAACATGCTATGGAAGCTATGAAGAAGCTATGTACTTCAGGTATTCGGGTGGGGGGGAGCTGAAGATAAGTTGCCTCCTTTGTAAAGCTACTGGTCACAATAAAAGGAAGAGAATGGTGCATTTAACAGGATCAAGAAAAAATATGAAGTGACTTTTTGCACCTGGCTTTTCTTCATTAAAAAAATAATAATAGGGGGGGTAGGGTTGCCATGTCCCTCTTCACCACCAGCGGGAGGTTTTTGGGGCATAGCCTGAGGAGGGCGGGGCTTGGGGAGGGGAGGGACTTCAATGCCATAGAATCCAATTGCAAAAGTGGCCATTTTCTCTAGGGGAACTGATCTCTATCAGCTGGAGATCAGTTGTAATAGCAGGAGATCTCCTGCTCGTACCTGGAGGTTGGCAACCCTGGGGGGGTCATCAGATGTGTGGGTTAAACTGGATGAACATCTGAATGGAAGATTGTCATATCTCTAAAATACCCCCCACAGTCATAAGGAGGAGAAAATCAACAACATAAGCACTACATAGTGAGGCAACTTTCAGCCCACTACAATAACTTCCCATATCTTCCTGATGATCATTTATTTTCCCTTCTTTCTGGGCTTTTGACCCCTTTTCCTTTCTTTGCTCTCTCCACTTCGTAATCCCTATTCTTCTTTTCGTTTTCCCATTATCTCAGTTCCCTGTTTCTTTCTGTCTGGTTCTTTTGGCTCTGGTTTGGTTGACTCTTCTCTCAAAAGGGTCAAGGCTATCAGAACGAAACACTCAAACCACTGGACCAGTAGTTCTCTCCCTCTTGTAATCTAGAGAATAGATTGTTATCTAAGTGTGGTAGAGGTCAATTGGCGGTGGGGAGGGAGCTTGATTTCCAATGCAATGTAGCTGTTTGTTATTGTTATGCTACTTTCCCCCTAGCTACTTTGTCTGAAATAAAGTCCATCTCTCCACTGCTCTTATATTATGTTTTCATATATTCTCTTTATTTAAATTGAGTAGTTAATGTTGTTAGACATTTCATTCATTTTGTATCTCTATTGAGCCTCTCAATAAACTATTTAATTTGGTTGGTTGAATTACTGAGTCTTATATTTTCTCACTGGGCCAGCGTGGCTCACTGGGGCAAAATAAGACCCAGATTTACACTCCTGTTTTGCCAACACTGTCGATTTGAACTGTGGTATTAACCCAATTTAGCAAAGTACTGTGAGAAAGTATTCATAGCCAATTATTATTAATATCCACTTATGTTTTCTATTTCCCCGTTGCCTATTGGATACAACATGCAAATTTGAGATTTATTTATTTTTTAATGTGGCCTCTGTTGCTATCACATATTGGTTTTCTTTGAGGAATTTGTTCTGCTTCATGTGGAATTCACATTTGCATTTGTGAATTAAAAACTGACTTCATACATATCAAAGTCTAAGTGTGCTTAGGCATGCATCCTTAAAAATACATTTCCTGATCATTACTAAGCACCAAGGGAATGCATTACCACGGACAATTGCCTGTACTCTTTCCTCTAAATGTTCAAATCCCTCCTTGTTGTTGAATGAGCTTAGGAAAGCCATTGCCTTGTGTGGTTTAAATCTAAATGTTTTTAAATTGGTAAATTGTGTATGTTGATATGTTTTAATTATGTTAATTGGACTATTCTTTCAGTACAATCCGATTAGGGTTGTCAGGTCCCTCTTTGCCACCAGTGGGAGGTTTTTGGGGTGGAACCTGAGGAGGGTGGAGTTTGGGGAGGGGAGGGACTTCAATGCCATAGAGTCCAGTTGCCAAAGCTGCCATTTTCTCCTGGTGAACTGATCTCTATCAGCTGGAGATCCATTGTAATAGCAGGAGATCTCCAGCTACTACCTTGAGGTTGGCAACCCTAACTTCAATGCCATAGAGTCCAATTGCCAAAGCAGCCATTTTCTCTAGGTGAACTGATCTCTATTGGCTAGAGATCAGTTGTAATAGCAGGAGATCTCTAGCTAGTACCTGAAGGCTGGCAACCCTACATCCGATGCAGGTTTACTCCAGACTAGGCCTACTGAAAACAATGGGTTTAGACAGGAGTAACTCTGCAGAGGATACCACCATTTATGTCCTTGCAGCTTGGTCGCTGCATTGTTCTCTGCCTTAAGAACAAGGAGATAAGGTGGGATAGAAATGTTTGGAATGAATGTATAAACACATTTTCTTTTAATCTCTTCTGACCCCTTCTGCTAATCCCCTCCCCACTTGCACACTTGGGTGTTTGCAGTATTGTTAGAAAATCAAATAGCTGCAGTAGCAAAGTAAGAACAATAAATGTGTGAAGGGGAACAAACATGTGAATCGTACTACATGAATGTGAGAAGGGTGATCAAAAGCCAAATAACATTTTTTTTTTGCCACCAAGTCACAGCTGACTGATGGTGACTCTATAAGGTTTTCAAGGAAAAACATGTTCAGTAGTGGTTTGCCATTGCCTGCCTCCATGTGACAACCCTGGTACTTGTGAACTCAGAAGCTTGTCACCCTTTCCCTTGTTCCCCTTGCTATTATTTCTTAGCTGTTGGTTAGTCATTGTGTCCTGAACTCTGGAATTCCTTCCCCAGGTTCTTCCCTGTGTTTCCTCTTTGTCTTCACTGAAGTCTACACCCTTCCTTTTATCTTTGTGGTTCAACACCCACAGCTTCAGGTCTGTGGTCTGCTGGGTGGTCTCCCATCCAAAGTACTAGCCATGGTCAGGGCTGAGAGTATGTGACAGGCCCAAGGTCACCCAACAAGTTTCCATGGCAGGGTGGGGAGTCAAACCTGGGTTTCCCAAATCCCAGTCCGACACCTTAACCACTACATCACACAGGCTCTCTTAATGGCCTTCTACACCTTCCAGATTCTTGAAATTATGCTTAAGAATTTGTGAACAATTCAACTGTTCCCTACATAGATAGAATGGTTTTCTCTCCATGTTGTGGCAAATGTCTCAAATCAAACATTTGTGGCAGCATGTGTGTGGGCAGAGGAAACGTCCAAGCCATACAATAAGCCATCACACAAATTGCTACTATGTGGGGACAGTTGTCACAAGAAGCAATATAAAGTGGCCTTTTCTGCTCTTTTTAAAATGTGCCCTTTAAATATATATATATTTATATTTATATATATATATATATATATATTTAAATGCTCTTTATATATATAAAGAGAGAGGAGGGAACCATTATTAGTAAAACTTGCCCGGTAAAGTGGTGTAACTGGAATATTTTTAATAAAATAGTAGACCATGCACTGCTATTAAAAAAATAATAATAAAAGGAACTAAGTGGAAAGGGGGAAAATGCTGACAACACCATGTGCATGGAGTGCAAAGCCAGATAATTTTGGGAGGTCTGTGTGATGCTGACAGTAAAGGTTATATTGCTCGTCACGTTTCCATGTAATATGTTGCCCAGATTGCAAGCAGGAGGTGGTGGTAGGAAAAAAAAATCTGATTCTGAGTTGTGATTGATCAGTGCTCACGACAGTCGCTTAAATGAAAAAAAAAGTAAACAACCCCTCCAACCAAATGTGTTGAACAAGAAGAAACCGAAAAAGGCTCAGCTTGGAACTGTTTAATTTTCATGCGTGCAGCTGCAGTTTATGATAATATGTTGGTTGGCAATAAAGTAGAAATTAAAACAAGAAAAGGACTCTCCAAGTTTCTCAGTGTTTCTATATAATAGGCTTTAGTGATGGAAAGTTTACAAAAAACAGAACATTCGAATAGCACGCAACTGTTGATGGCTGAAGTCTGTATATGCTAGAACAAGCATCTGTTGAGCAGGTGCCTGGAAGAAACCTGCCCTATGAACCCATTCAGTGCCTTATGCCTGGCCTACACATGCAGAAAAATGAGTTGCTGGACAGAATGGTAGAATGGGGCATTTCAGACTGCAGGTGGAGAGGTCACATTCCTACTGTTCCCACAGGCAAAAACTACCTGCAAATAAAAACTGAACACTCCAGGGAGGAAGGTTCTAGCCTAGTCCTTCAGACGTTGTGCATTTTTTTTAAAATTTACAAGTCAGTATTCATGACAGGGAACTTTGAATAACTAATCCCTTCCGTGAAGTCTGAAGTGGTACGACCCATTCTATCACTTCAGTACACTACCACTTTGTTACCATCTCATTCTGCTGCATGTGCAGACCAAGTCTTATCTTAGCATGGTTCTCTGGATCAAACTAATTAGAAACACAACCCAAAAATATATATAATATGTGACTAAAATAGTTTCTGTGTCTATTGTATGAAACCTCTGTTAATGTTTGTAAGGTGAATTGTATTTTAAAAGACATGTTTCTTCATATTAAGGAGTTTCCTGTTTGTTTCCAGCATGGTTTCCTATCTACTGATGCCTTCAAATTTTACAATGGTGTTTCTTATTTAGTATCAATACAACTATATGTTTTGCTATTATACTGAATTACAAGTTTCTTTTTCTATTTACAACAAGTTGCAGTTTTATCTCCTTGTTGGCAAAGATAGATACGAAGGGGGTGGATTCTCCTATCTGGGCAGAATATGATGAGAAACGAAGGCTATTTTCAAATACGCTGGGTAATGAACTTTCAGTGCACTTATCAGTCATTTGCAAGTGAGCTTTCTTATTTCACACAGGAAAATCCACTTGCAAATGATTGCTAAAGTGTATTGAAAATGCATTATTCACCATGTGTGAAAGCAGACCAAACTGTGGTGCATTGTATGACATACTGACTCAGTTCAGATCCTGTGAAACCATGGTTTAATAAACCAAACTATGGTTACTGTGATCATCCAAATGCAGGCCACTCCAAGCAATCACTATGATTACAGGATGACAATTCAGGATTGAAAACCATGGTTTGAAGTTGGTTTACTAGCCACAGTTTGGTTTAAATATGATTTTGCATTAAACCCTGGCTTAATCCTGGCTTGTTTCCCAGTGTGAAAGAGAGAAGGTGGTAACATTTCCTTTGTTCAGGCAACCCAGGGTTTGAATGATAATCTGTGAACTGAATCCTGGTTTCAAAAACGTAACCTTATTCCAAATGTGGCACATTTGAACAGAGCCACTGAGAGAAGCACTGCGGTCTGGGTTTGGAGCATTGGGGCTCATGTCCTGCTTTTGCCGTACTCTCATTTATGCTTGTTTGTTTAAAATAATTATACTCTGTCTATCTTCTGAAACAGGACAGCTTGAAATGGTTAAACTAATATTTATAAAATGTTTTTTGTTTTTGTTTGGTTTTTTAAAAAAACATATAAATGCAATGCAGATTGCCAGTTTTATTTTTTGGAGAAAAGCCTGAAAATGTGACAGTGCTATGCAAATTAATTGTAAACAGAATCTGCATAAATATCAATATTTTATGCAAATTATATCTTTTTGCTTTTCTTTAAAAATGTACACACTGTGCCTGCCAACCCTAATCTTAATCAAAGAACATGGCTTACTGTTTCTATTTATTGTGCAAATTTTTATATCATGTGTCCACTGATTGACAATAATGCTTAAATTTCCATTGAATCTCTTACTGCACTGTGAAACTGCAATGTTTACCTCTTTACCTCATTCCATCTCTATATGATATGGGATTTTTGAGCTCGCACACTTTCTCCTCACCTTCTCCTTCCTCACCTTGTGAAGAAAGCAACACCTGAGCCCAGCAACCATGCATGTATTTGAGTGTAGGTTCTTCCTTAACATGAATATTGAATTTGAACACACTTTCAATGGGCAGGGTGTGAAACACCAGAGGTTTTGAATTACCTTCCCTACAACTTCCCTCTCATCATATGAAATGGAAAATAAGTAGGACTAGGAGGCAAAGTGAGATGGTAGCATCCATCAGGATGGTTGCTAGTCAAATGTAGTACAATTACTCTCATGCATATATGTAGTTAAAATGGTAGCGTCAAACACTGGCATTAGCCTTACCATTTGTCTGCTGGCAATGAGAAATCCGCTGCCCCCACTCTCAATCCCCTACTCTCAATAATTTGAAGAGTGGGAGAAAAATGGGGAGGAGGGTGTTTTTTTATCTCTTTTACATTTGGGGAGAGAAGAAAATTCAGCAGCAGCTCCAAAGCAGTCACCATTATAAAGTCAGACGGAAGGTACAGTGTCCAGATAGATCTCCAGAGACCAAAATCCATGAAGTAGGTATTCCAGCTGCACAAGGCCCAACCTACAGTCAAAAGGGTGGCAAGAAGAAAGCAAAGCACAACAGTCCAAACTAGAATGAATGACTTCGTATCAGACTGCCCGTACCTGACCTAATCCTGTTGTGTTGCTAATACACCTCACCACATACCACTACAGATGGCATGTAATCACAAACAGATGGCATGTAATATCTCCATTCCTTTTGTACCCTTTTTTGTATTATGCTTTTATTCCAATAAAGGAATTATGATGAAAAACAAGCAACCCACTCCCAGGGTTTTGTGCTCTAATGAAAAGGAATGTGATAGCAAAACTCCCTCTGGCTCTCTGGCCTTGAAGCTCTCAGGCCCATTACGTGACTTGAGTCCTGGGTCAGAGGACTAAAACCTGAATGAGTGTTCTAGGTTCGTTATTTAGTTTTATTCTTTTCTTCCCTGCTTGGCACTGCTTTTATATTGGTACACTTTTGCACATTTCTTTTAATAAACCTTATTAATTGAACTTCTATGGTGTTATTTGGGTTTGGGGGCTTCAATCTAAACTCTGTATCTTAGCCGGTTTTGGCTACGCTACCAAGTAATGGTCTGTGGAATTCAACTTGTACGTGTCCTATCTTGCAGTGCTCACTTCTTGATTAACATCCAGTAGGACTTGAGACTTGGTCCCTTGGTCTCTCAGCTGAGGGTTAGCTGGTGGCGAGGGCTGGTGGTGGCTTGTTACCCTGAGCACTGAGGATTCACTCCCCAGTGTTGTGTGTTACCTTCTTGACCTTCACCCAAGGCGTTCTTGTGGGACAAAGGGGCCTTTGATGGTTATTTCCCCCCTCCTAGGGAATTAATACTACATCTTGCCTATCTGGGCAGACAGTTGGAATTCTCACTGCTCCTTAAGAGACCTCTAAAGCCTTACGGTTCCATCAGGAAAAGCAAATTTCCAAGATATATATTGTACTCAATTTTGTCCATGAGTTAGCTGAAACCTCTTTATTTTTTTTAAACTTACACTTTAAATTAAATCAGCTCCTGTATAAACAGAGAATGAAATACAAGATCATTCTCTTTCAGACTTGCTGTAGCACAGCTGGAATTTTAGCAAGCATTTCTGACACTGTGTGGTAAGCTTCTGGGGTGTATATATTGATGCCATTTTTTAATGCATCAGGACAGATTACATGATGAGCCTGCCTGATATGAGGGTCATTGATCTCCTTGGGTTAAATCAGCCTTTGTTCAGAGGAGATACAAAATTATACTGTCAGGTTGTACTAATGAGATTTGAACCCCATTATCCAGTATTCTGATCTGATCACACATGGACAGCCCATTCCTGAAAGGGGGGACAGTTAGGCAGCGGCCAGGAGCAGCACAGCTACACCGCCTCCACAGGGGCTTCCTGGCTACAAAATACAAATGATAAAGTGAAGAAAATTAAAAACCTCCATGGAGCAAAATAGCTGGCATAACAACACCGCAGCGTCAAGTGGCTTTCCCGAGACGAAAGGGGTCTGGAAGCTGACTAACGTCAGCACTACCCTATGAACGCCCTGGGAATGACACCTCCCCAGACACGCTGGTCAGTTTCTTTCCTCAAATTGGGCATTCCCTCTGAATCTGACAAAAGAGTTTTTTAAAAAATATATATGCAGTTTTCATATGTCCTACCAATCAATGTTTTAGGAAAGGCAGTCTGGACGTTTCTAAAGAGGCAATAAAAAATTGACTTTTCCCTGGGAGGGAGGGCTATAAGACGAATAAAATAAATAAATAAAGTTAAAATGCAAGATGTTTTTTTTTTTTTTTTTGGTGGGAGTCAACAACATAACTTGTATAAACTCTTCTGAAAGACAAGCTTATTAATTCATGCTGTTTGGTGGCAAGATCTGAGGAGACTCTGCTGATTGGAAAATATCCCTTTATACTGAACCACTTTCCTCTTTCCTTATGATCTTCCTGGAAACCATAGAGTTTTGGGGGGATAATGCTATAGTGTCTCTGTTGTGATTGCTGGTGCTTCTGGGGTATATCTGGAAGTTACATCATCACGCTGCACATGCAGATCACGCCCCCTTCAGCTGACCTGCTTCTGCCCACTGACCAGCTGAGGGGCGGTGGGCAACCTGGTTAACTGACAAGCGATTGCTTGCCATAACCAGACAAATGGGAACCCAATGGGTTGGGTACAGCCGCAAAATGGCTGCCACAAAACTGCTGCTGCTAGAGGTGGAGCCAGCCAGACACAATGGCTGCCATATTGAAGATCCTTGTGCTGTGGTGGCAACTGCTGCCAAAGCAATGTTTTTAAAAAATCTGCACTACCAATACAATCTCCAATGGCCAATCAGAGCCCTTGCTGGGCCAAAATCCCGCCTGGTTCGGTCCAACTGGCCCTACCCCATGGGGCCCTGCACTATGTTACCAGCTCTTTGTAAGGATCTCTGTGATCGTGCATATAGACCATTTTAAAAAAAACACCTCGGTAGTAGTGCTGAGTTTAAAGGACCCTCAATTCTTCCCTCCAAAGTTTTCTGACTAGCTTTGAGGGGACATCCTAGCATTTATTTGTGCATGTGTTTGCATGGGGAGAAGAGATAGCAAAGTCTTTGCTTGCCAATAATGGCAATCATACTCTCCGGTGAGAATGGGTACTGTTTTCTCTCTTTAGGCACAAGGCCTAAAGTAATGTCCTCACTCTGAAGTGGCTTCATGGCAGTGCCATGTAGCCAGTCGGATTTGCTTTGGGGGAAAAAATGTGAGGTAAAATTGCCTGTGCTTCCTGCCCTCCTTCTGGCATCCATTGGGCAAAGGGAGAAGAAGGTGCCAGCAGCCAAGGAAAATACAATCAACCCCGTTGTCAGGAGCACACAAATCAGAAACATTGACAGCACGATGGTGTGTGAATTACACACCTATTTTGAAATAGCAACATTGCTTTAAAAAGAATTTGGCTCAGTGTTAGTACTACGCATAAATGCTAACTATGATTATTTATATGTATATTTTTGGTATATTTATAATCCTAGATTTTGAAAAACAATGTTTTTTAAAAAATCAGACAGCAAGATTTATGTCTGGATCTTCTTATTTTGAGTGGCTTGCTATTTTTAACATGGAATCCATTAGCTTATGGGGCATATGAAGATATTGCTCAAGCAGGTACAAGGAAATGAAGGTAAATGTCATTCACAAAGCTTGCTCATTTTTTAGAGAAGTGACAAGTGATTCCCTCTGGCTTTAAATTAGTCAGGAGCGATGGTGAACTGGCAGTTCTGATCAGCGCTTGTCAGTTGCCTCATAGAAAGGTTTCAAACACAGATGGATTGTGGCCTGAGCTTTACAAAATCCAATTTTCACCATCGTTGTACGAGCCAAGGGCTTGTGTATTCAGGATACCATGTTCAAGGTAGCAGCCCAAAATTTAAAATTACACTTTGCAAATGTAAGGGCTGATTTTTGGGGCGATGCTTTTCATTCCCTCTCTCCTTTTTTGTCAGGAATACAAGACATGTTTTCTTAATCAGCTTTTTTTTTTAAGTGAGCCATCTTTTACATCAACCTGATGTTGTTGAAGTTGGACTGGAAGTGGCACTGGAGAGGAGGAACTGTGGAAGAGCAGCTGTGAGAGGAAGAACTGTGAATAACATCTGGCTGAGTTTATTTCCCTTCTGCTCACAGGCAATGGTAGCATGGGCATGCCCAGAGGCACTTCTGGTAGGGAAGACATCAGAGAAGAACCTGCTAGATGGACTGCCCTTCATTTGGAAGATTCCCCCTCTTATTTTTGTATTGGAAGCCCATTTGCATTCACACATTTTTCCTTTGGTTTTGTTTGTTCTGCCCACTCCTGCCCACCTCCAATGAACGTTTTGATTATTGGACTTTTGTCATTTCCCCTCTCCCTCTCCACTAGGGTTGCCAACCTCCAGGTGGTAGCTGGAGATCTCCTGCTATTACAACTGATATCCAGGTGACAGAGATCAGTTCACCTGGAGAAAATGCCCTCTTTGGAAGGTGAACTCTATGGCATTATACTGCATTGAAATCCCTCCCCTCCCCAAACCCTGGCATCTTCAAGTGCCACCCCCAAAATTTCTCAACGTGGAGCTGGCAACACTACTGTCCATAATTTTGAAAAAAGCCAGAGAGGCAAATGTTTCCTTAAAAACACACAAATTTTCAGTATGCACGATATCTCATTCCTTCAAAGCTCAACGCTGTTTCAACGCAAAACGAACCTGGCTTTTCCCATTCCTCTTCTGGCCCAAATTAAACCATTCATCCTGGCTCATTCCGGAGTCACAGAGCGTGCATACTCTGTTCTCGGGTTGAGCTTCCCCACGCCATCACGCCCCACCCTTTTCCAACCCCCCTCTTCAAAGCAGCATGCAGGGGAAAACAGAAGATTGGCTTTTCTCACAGCCAATCACAAAGCAGTGTGTAAAGCGGTGGGGATTCAAGTGCTTCCTCGGAGCTCTTTCTGGGGAAAAGAAAGGCTTTTTTTAAAAAATAAGGCTTGGATTTCTCCCCCCTTTCTTCTTTCAGATAGCTCTTTTTTTTTTTTTTTTTTGGTTCTTAAAATGATTTTTTATGTGGCAATTGGGTTTGGGGGGAAGGAAATCTCTCACGGGGAGCACTGCGAAGTAAGCCAATTACAGAACAGCATTTAAAGGGGTGGGACTTTATTTGAGCTTGGGAGACTATTTTTCTGTATTCATGGTTCGATTAGCTCACGGTTTCGTCCCTGATCATTCAAGCCAATGCACAGTTTTCCCCAACCCAGGTTACTTTAATGTGCGATGAACCCAGGTCCAAGCAGGGAGATCCAACCCATGCATAAAAGACCAAATACACCACCCACTTTCCTTTTCTTTTTCCTGGAGGGTGGGGAATAGGGGTTGGGGCTCTGATACCACCAAAAAAACACCCTGTCAAAAATACTAGTTATTTAAGGCATGTCTGGAAAAAGATAAACCAACTCCACAACTGGAAAAATGCAGAGGGAACGCAGATGCTTGGAAGACCCATGCCCAAAATGCTCCTGATGCTTGCGGATTGACTGCTAAGAAAACCAGGAATCAGTGAAACATGCGGAAAAGGCCTAGATCAGCTCCATGTACAGTCCATTGCAGTTAATTGGGAAGCCAACTTTTATAGGTTCCCTGGGTGTGCATAAAAAGGCAAACTGTTATTTTAAGAAAACCCTTCAAAATATTTCAGAAAATAAATATTAAAATGTGTTAACCACAGTTACATATGGCAAAGGCAAAATCTGCATGAAAAAGAATAGTATTCTCAAAATTATGCAAAGTCTGGTGGATGCTGAAGAAAACATTGATGTCCTTGATAAAAGCAAGATCAACTGTTTCTGAAGATGTAAAACCATGGCTATTTTGTGATGCCATGCACTAATACTGCACATTGGCACATACCAAGGTGGAGGCCAGATGACAAAGACCAGGAGAAGGCTGCTACAATTACAACAGAGATCAGGCAACTAGAGCATCATCCTGAGCCTCGTGTACCAGCCCACCCCACTCAGCCAGAAAAAGAGAGAGGAGATGGTTGGCTGAAGCAGGCATGCATAGAGCAACTGGGGCAGGTGTGCAGAGACCTGTGGGGAATGTACCATGGAACTATAACATCTTGTGATTTGGATGTTATTCCTCTGCTGATACACCCCAAGATTGCATTAGCTTTTTTTGTTGCTGCATCACACTGGCTTCTCATATTTAACTTAGTCCATGTATGCCTCAATATCTTGTTCACACACACTGCTATCCAGAAGTGTATGCATGCTACCCGATATGCATGACCCTCATTTTTGTCACCCAGATGTAGAATTCGGCACTTATCCTTATGGAATTGCATCTTGTTCACATCCGCCCACTTTTCCAGTGTGTTCACATCTCGTTGAATCCTATCTCTATCTTCTGGTGTGTTCACTACTCCTCCCGATTTGGTGTCATCTGCAAATTTAATGAGTAGCCCCTCCTCCAGACCATTTATAAAAATATTGAAAACTACCGGGCCCAGAATCGAGCCCTGTGGCATTCCACTGGACACCTCTATTCATTCAGATGAAATGCCATTGACAACTACTCTTTGAGTGCAGTTCTCCAACTAGTTCCCTATCCACTTAACTATCCTAGAGTCCAGTCTAGAGTCCTCTAGTTTAAGCATCAGAACATCATGGGGAACCCTGTCAAAAGCTTTACTGAAATCCACACACATCGACTGCATTCCCTCAATCCAGTAAATTTATCACTCGATTGTTCTGGCAGGTCCTCTTGGGACAAATCCGTGCTTACTTCCCCGGATCACCAAGTTGTCCTTCAGATGCTCGCAGATTGATCTCTTCAATGTCTGCTCCAGTATCTTCCCTGGGACAGAGGTCAAACTGACTTGTCTGTAGTTTCATGTGTCATCCCTACTTCCTTTTTTGAAAACTGGGATAACATTTGCCCATCTCCCGTCCTTCAAGAGGTGTGGAAGATGATGGACAAAAGCTCTGCAAAAGACAGAGGAAGAGCTCTGAATGACTTCATAAAACAGACAGAGCTGAAATCTAGATACTGTACCTGCAGTAGAGAATTCTCTCAGGAGGTAGAAGGTGCCTGAGAACTGAGAGAACTGAAGACCAGAGAGGGGTCAATAGCTGTGGAGAGAGCTAGGCTCCAGCAGCCTGACTACAGCAAGTCTTAAGGAAAAGTTCACAAAGAGACTATATCAAAGTCCTAGGGAGAGGAGATTCCCCCCTCATCAGAACGCTGGCAAGAAAGGCCTCAGAAGACTTCAAGTGTGAATTAATACAGAATAAGAACACAGTTCTCCTGTGCCCAGTTCTGCATTTTTCTATTGTTCTTGTCAAGTTGGTGTTAAATATTAAAGAACATATTTTGTTTGGATCTGATGAGAAATGAGTTCTTTGGAAACAAGTGCCTAAGGCCTAACTATGCTAACCAACCCTGAGGAACCTGACAAGCATTCACACCAATACACAGACAGGCCAACTTCAATTATCTGTCCCAGAAATGGAGTTTCATTTGTAAAAGTTTCTTGGCACAACATTTTTGCTATACACTTCCTTGAAAAGACACAGTCTGGGCAGCATAAGTGATGTAAAAGAGCCACTGCATGCACACTGGTCGAGCAAACTATCATTATTCACTAATTCATTTCCTTTAAATCCAGGAATCTGGAATTGCACCCAAAGGTGTGCAAACGCCAGTGGGAATCTAGTTGCAATCACATAGTGGCAAGCAGTGAAATGCTAACCCACAATGTCTGCAATGAATTAAAAGAGTAAAAATAAATTGTGGGCTTTTCTCCACTGCTGTATCTTTCTGTAATTCAGGGACTTAAAACCAACGATTCCTTGGGGAGTCTGCAAGCTACTGTGCGACCCATGCGAGCTATGGCTGATCCCACATGGTGGTATGTTGTTGATTCATCTGCAAAAATGACTGTGTATAAAGTATAATTAAAGTATAATGGCTGATGTTTGCGGTTTAGCTGATGATGCTGTACAGATGTGCAACCCAAGTTATGGAGAGATGGCACCCTAGTGGAAGGAAAAATAATACGCACAAATCTGAAAATGTACTTATCGGCAAACAAACAAACAAAACTTTGTTAGGCCCAAGTTAAATCATAACGTACTTGAAATTCACAAAAGCAGGGAATGACTACACTGAACTGTGGCCCTCACTAGCTGGCATGGTAATCTACAAGAGAGGAGCAGAGGTTAAATAAAATCATGGTCTACTCTAAAGCAGCTATAGAAAACAAGATATCACAGAGGAGGGCCCTAGCCTAGCTTCTTACTGATATTCTAATTTTCTATGTGCAACATTAACTTTTATTTATTATTATTTATTTATTGCATGTCTACCCCAAGGCGGTTCATATTGTTCTCCTCTCCTCCATTTTACCTTCACAACAAACCTGTGAAGTAGGTTAGACTGAGAGTGTGTGACTGGCCCAAGATTACCCAGCAACCTTAAGAACAGAAGAAGAGCCTCGCTGGATCAGACAAGTGGTTGATCTGATCTAGCATCCTGCTCCACATAGTGGCCAACCAGTACATTGCCCTGGAGCAGATTTGGACAAATCTCATTCCATTCTATATTTGTGCCATAGGTTTGCTGGATCAAGTGCCCCATTCCACTTATTCTGGAATTAATTCTGATTTTATGTGGACTCTGTTCACAGAACACATCCGTAATTGGATACACAGCTTAATATATGCTTTATATCAGCTATGTGTTACAATTCATACTTTCACAATAATAAGACAGCTCCCCCTCCCATATGCCACAATGTGGACAACTTCAATAGAAAAGTATTTTTTAGGGAAGGAATCCTACTGGAGCATAATTGTGAAACAAATTATTCTTTATCTGCCTTATTAGGTTCCATCATGAAGCTATTGTTTCTCATGACTATTAAAATAGGATGTGGTGACCCTTACAAATAACATGTTTGAAAATGAGACCTCTTGCTCACAGTGTCTCTTCGGCAGAATATCCCATATTTTAGGAATTGCTAAATTTAAATTTAAATCACAATTTAAAATGGGCAACAGTTAGACTGTATTTGTATAGTTGGTAGCATCCCCCAGCACACAGAAGGCCAACCACTCTTGATACATACTCAGGTTTTATTGAATTGGTAGAGTTCAAGACCACTGTCACGACATAGCAATTGCTGAGGTCTGAAGGATGCCAGTTGTCAACTGCTGCTGCCACCAACATCATAATGAAACAGGGAATTGTGACCCATGCTATAGCCAAGCAATGTAGGCAGTATAGCTAAAGCAGGAGCTACCATAGCTTTCTGTAGCATTGCTGGCAAGGTGTGGTAGTGCTGGGTGAGTTCAACTTGTGATGTGGCAGCCATGCCTGGTCCTTGCCCTCCCCATCCCCCACCCCAACTGACACAGCAGAGGAGGGGCCAAAGTAGGGAAGAGGAGTGACTAGAGGTAGGAGAAGAAGAAGAAGAAGAGTTGGTTTTTGTATGCCGACTTTCTCTACCTTTATAGGAGAATCAAACCGGTTTACAATCTCCTTCCCTTACTCTCGCCACAACAGACACCTTGTGAGGTAGGTGGGGCTGAGAGAGCTCAAAGAGAACTGTGACTAGCCCATGGTCACCCAGCTAGCTTCATGTGGAGGACTGGGGAACCGCTCCTAACTACTACACTACACTGGCTCTTTGGAGGGGAGGGGCTGGTACCTAAGAGGAAGAGCAAAGGAGAGCAGATTATATTCTGTTGTTCTGGGCCCACTTGGAGTCAGCCCTGCTGCCATTGATAGGCATTCTACTTCTCAGCTTGCCTGTTTAATTAAGGAGGCTGTGAAACTGCAATTCCCATCTGTCTTGGCATGAAGTCATGCTAGACAATTTGGGAAGGAGCAATTTATGGGAAAAGTCAAGGCCTTTCTTCTGTTTAAAGGCAGATTCTCCCACATTCATTTCAGAAAAGAAAGGTTTGTGGCTTGGGGGAGAATGACAGAGAGGAAAGCAGGTATCTCTCTGTATATATGTGTGAGCTTGTGCTCATCAAACATTTTCAAGTATTTGATTGAGATGCTCACAAAAATGTGAACAGATTTTGGTTGAGGATGAGGGTATTTGCCCATCATTATTACGAAGGATACACCAAATTCCATTAGAAATTTCATTGGCTATACTGAAATTCTTGTGACTGCATACCTTTTCACACTGTATTTATTACATCTGACCCATCCAAGTGTTTTTATAATCTGTTTGTAATGCAAGGATTATTAAGGGACTCAAAAAGGAAAAAAGTCCAATACACTGGTTTTGACTACTTATGGAATTCCTACAGATGCCCCCCCCCCCAAAAAAAAAGTATCTCTACATTAGCTTTGAATTAATCTTGGACAGAGACATGTTTCACCCAAGAAGGAGCTTCTGAATCTTCTTCAATTTGGGGACAAGTTCAGTGGAAATAGTTTATTTAACGTCTTTCAGGATCATAACTTTGTTCCCCTCTTCTGAACTAATGGGGAAAAGGAACAAGAATGTAAAATGTCAATTTGTTCTTACACTGTGTGCACACACATACACACACCATGGCTTTTAAACTGAAACTATTTTTATATAAAGCAGCATCAGGTACTGTGCCAAAATGTAAATATATATCTCCTATCTGTCTGTGATGCATCTTTGATGCCTCTTCAGCAAGCGTTTGGGGGCTTGCTTCTGACATTTATTACAGTGTTTGTTCTCCTCACTGCTAAGAACACCTATCATTAACTTGCTGTAATTTTGTCAACTGGGTTAGGATTGGAGGGGAACCCAACTCTTTGAAAAGACTGCAATATTGATCCTATTTAATTATGTCTTTAAAAAAATCATTTATCTGCTCATCCAAGATGTCTCATTGACCATGGAAAGAACAAGGGGAATAATTAGTACAGAGGGGCAATGGTAGTGATAACAAAGCAATAATTACTAAATCATTAAGATCCTATCAGGGTGGAGACAAAATAATTCCCATACGATTGATCTTTTTTAAGGGCTAGCAAAATCCAGTAAATGGCGTGGCTCGAGACATTTTATTGTTTGAGATGAAGCACAAAATGGTGCACCCTCCCCCCATCTGCACTGCTTGCCACTCCTCATTCAAGTATTTGGGTGTCCCCTGTGGACACACATGACTCAACAGAGTGACTAACCCTCTTTGCCTTCTCTCCCTCAGCACCCTTTAAAAACATTGCAACTAGCCACGCATGTCCTCTAAGTCTTCCTGAGCTCTCACAGGACTATTTCGTCTAGAAAGAGTTTGGTCATCATTGTTGCTTTGGCAACCTTGCCAATTACTGTGGTTTCATAGGCAACAAAAATGATATATAAACTCTTGTGAGAGGAAGGAACCTTGTGACATCTCAGTGTCCAGGGTGGTATAGTGGTTAGTAGGGTGTGTGCTAACAACAGTTTCATTTTGATTTTGTATTTGGGGCTCAGGGAATTTTTTTTTTTTTACTGTAATCATTTAATTTAATATAGGACATTGCCAGTGGTTTGTTCAGGTTCCAGAGATTCAAGGCCACTACTTATAAGGGGAATCTATTGGCGGGCTGGGACCAGCTGTGTATAAAGATAATGGCACATTTCAGTGTTCTACCTTCAGCCCCTCTGGATGGCAGATTCCACTGCATTCCTCTTTGCCATGCAAAACAGGGAAGGTGGACGCTATAGAGTGTGTCTTATTGCACTGTCCTTTCTAAAATGATATTAGATCCCAGTACATTGTCCCCATCCTGCCAGTCTTTCCAGGAAGATCTGAGGAATATGCTCCCCTTCTTCTTGCACTCTTCCCACAAGATAACCATCCAGGTAGATAAATTTTGTCTCTGAGCGAGTGGGATATGCAAACAGCAAACTGAGATCATCCCTCCTACTCCATAGATGGCATCACCTCTCTTTTATAGCCTACTCTTTTGATTTAAATTTATCAACTGTAAATCCTATTTAAATTCCTTTTATGTATGAGCTGATTTCATATCAAAATAAAGACTGACTGAGATAATAGCACTAAATTTGCACAGAACATAGTTGTGCGTCTAATCTAAACACCATCAAGTTTCAAGTGCATTTGACCAAGGGGTTTGATTTTACAGTCCCTTGAAGTAGGGGCCTCTCAGCATAAGTGCACTTCTCTCTATTGATTCCTATTGGGGGGAAATGGCACCAGTCACAAGCATTTTTAAAAACTCCATGAAAGAGAGCATGGTCCTGCTGGTTGTGAGTGACAGAGGTGGTTGGGTTCCTGGCCCAGGCCTAACCTTCCTATAACTCTCTCTCTTTTGCTTCTTTAGAGGGATTCTCCTCTGACTAAGGTTGCCAACCTCCAGGTACTAGCTAGAGATCTCCTGCTAATATAATTTATCTCCAGCCAATAGAGATCAGTTCCCCTGGAGAAAATGGCTGCTTTCGCAATTGGACTCTATGGCATTGGACTCCCTCCCCTCCCCAAACCCCACCCTTGTCAGGCTCCACCCCCAAAACCTCCTGCTGGTGGCAAAGGGGGACCTGGGAACCCTACCTCTGACCTATGCCAGCCTGAGAGGGGTGGGGATGCTGCTGGTTTCATCCACGGGATCTCCTGTGGGTGCATCTCAGTGCCTCCTCTTTGTACTGCTCTCACCCTACCCCCAAATTATGTGCCAAGGACGATGGGCTAAATCTCTACCTTGATCTTGGGCAGGGCATCCAACAGGGCTTGCTGTAGTTGCTCCAGCCTTCAGCAGGGGCTGTGCCATCCACCCAGGACCTCTGCCAGACCAGGTAAGTACAAAGGCAGGGCTTTCACCCCTGGATACAAAAGTCTGAGAATTACCCACTCCCTTGAAAACACAGCTTTTGCCTGAAATGGGCAAACACTGGTGCAGCCCCATTCAAAGCTCTAATCCAGGCAAAATGCATTTATTTTAGGAGCATTATGAGATGTATTTTATGCAATGGGAAACTATAGAGTGAAGTGCTTGGATTAGCAGAGCAATTTCCTACCCTGAACTGAAACCTTGCTAATCAATTTTAAGTAGCCAGCTAATGTATTTATGTAATAAATGAATCAATCTCCAATGCATATTTCACCATGTGGATTTAATTTAATATCCCAGCATGCAATTAAATGCCATTATTGACAGTGGTTTAAACATGTAATTGGTGATTTGATATTACAATTGGTGCCTGGTGCCGGAGAACAATTTTTCAATAAGCTCAAGAGGAGCATGAATTTACCCCATGGAACATTGGGACTATTCTGCAGAGTGTCCAGGAGACTGTAATAGCCAGGTTCAAACAAGATACGTTCTTGAGGTTTGGCCACCAAATTACTGAATAAATTCCTCTTTCCGCAGTATTGGCAGACAGCATTGTCGGTACATAAGAAATGTTTCCACCTTTGTCCCAGTTCTTTAACTGCAACTGTCTGTAAAAGGGGTACAAATGAGAAAAATGTCCCCACATCCAGCCTTCTGTTTTCCCAGGGGGAGGGAGATTAAGGCTTGTAGAAATTCACTTCTCGCCTAGTGAACTTTTGATGTAACAGTAAAATGCTTGCTGAAACAGTTTTATGTGTGTGGGGCTTACTGACTGAGTTGCTTTGGGTAGGGGTAAACTTACCTATCCTGATTCAGATCACCCTTCAATCTGGAACACAAGAGACCCTGGTAGCTTCAACAAGAGGTCTCTGTATTGCTTCCAACTGGGATTGAACACTTGCAGATGGAGAACGCTTAGGGTTGCCATGTCCCCCTTTGCCACTGGCGGGAGGTTTTTGGGGCAGAGCCTGAGGAGGGCAGGGTTTGGGGAGGGGAGGGACTTCAATGCCATAGAGTCCAATTGCCAAAGCTGCCATTTTCTCCAGGTGAACTGATCTCTATTGGCTGGAGATCAGTTGTAATAGCAGGAGATCTCCAGCCACTAACGGGAGGTTGCAGAACACTGCAACCAACACACAAGAACAAGACCCAAATGAGGTCCCCCCACAGATACAGATCCCCTGTACCAGCAGAGTTCCCTGTTCATTTCAATGAAAGAGCCAGCTCTCATAACATGTTTATCTCTATCCCTTAATGCATTTCTTCCATGCAAATAGCTGACATTCACTCGTACCAATCAAAACAAATTGATATATTTGGGGATTTTGCTGCATTAGGGGCAAGACAGCAACCAGGATGAGCTGTTGCATTGCTATACAACCAGTAGCTTAGCAGAAGGATTTGGTCAGAGGACTCCCAGAAATCTTTTTTGGTGGTGGCATCTGAGGCTGCATCAGGGTAGAGAAGCTGCCGATGAAAACCATTCTGCCTATGGAAATGTTCTGTAGGATCCAACCCAGTACAGGCCCAATACCCAAACTTGTTCAAGTATAGAATACCCAGCATTGGTTCATTTCTGTAAGGTTTTTTTTTTTTTTAAGAATACAAAGACTAAATGAGCTCAGTGAGTTTGAAATGCCAAACAGAAATGAGCTGCTAAGTTTAGCTTGCATTTTCCACAATGGTATGACAGCCTAGAATTCTACCTTTTGCATTATGCATAATCAACTATCTGGTTATGGCTTAGTATGTATTTTCAGTGCTGCTGCAGACAGAATAATGGTTCTGTAAAATGGCATCATGGCATCTCATCTTGATATTGTAAGCTTTCCTGTCTACTAGTTTTCTAGCAATGGTCTTCAGTTTACTCCATGTTTATTTCTGCCATAGATACCACTATTCCAAAAATCAATGTATATTCAGTTATTTATCTGAACTCAAAAATGTTAAGATTTGAATCTGTCCCCAATTAGACAAGCATGAATTGGAAATAACTTCCCTGGAATAATTTAATCACCTGGTGTAAACAGTGCATATGCCACAGTTTAGGAAAAATCATAATTTCTTCTGAGTTATATAGTGAAGAGAAAAATGATTGTACATTGCTGGATAGATGAAAGGTCTCGTAAGACAAAGCTTTCTAAAGCATTTCATTTTCATCCTTAATGTAGAAAGAAGAAGAAGAAGAAGAAGAAGAGTTGGTTTTTATATGCCCACTTTCTCTACCACTTAAGGCAGAATCAAACTGGCTTACAATCACCTTCCCTTCCCCTCCCCACAACAGACACCCCATGAGGTGGGTGAGGCTGAGAGAGCATGACTTGCCCAAGGTCATCCAGCTGAGCTGGCTTTGTGTGTAGGAGTGGGGAAACAAACCCAGTTCACCAGATTAGCCTCCGCCACTCATGTGGAGGAGTGGGGAATCAAACCCGGTTCTCCAGATCAGACTCCACCACTCCAAACCACTGCTCTTTACCACTATACCATGCTGGCTCTCTCTATGGCTAACTAGTTCTGCTTTTAAGGGGGAAAAATTAAAGTTGGAAGACTTTCACAGATATGGACAAAATTAGCCATATAGCAATATAGCTTTTTGGATACCTGTATGCAGCAGTGTGCAAGGTAAGTATGGCAATTATTCAGAGTTTTCCGGGATCCATGTTGGTGTTTGAGTTATGAAATATATGTTTCTTCTTGTTCTGCTATTACATGCTATGTCAGCATCCCACAAAAGAGCACAAAATTTAGCTTCTAAGGTGGGAGAGCATCAAGTGGAAGGATACTTTTTTATACTGTTTATGTCCAATGTCTTGTTTTTCATTGTTTATTTTTATTGGCTTGTTTTATGTTGATATGTAGCTTTACTTATAAATCATCTTGAGCCGGACCCTGAAGCAGCAGCATGGAAATATCCTAAATAAAGCCAGCAAGCCTTGCCATGTGGTAAAGATCCCAACTTTTAATGCAGCCTAACCCTATCAATATTTACTCAGAGGTCAATCAATATATTCAGTGAGGCTTACTCCTATGAATAGGGTTGCTAGCCTCCAGGTACTAGCTTGAGATCTGCTGCTATCACAACTGATTAGGGCTGTTGGGGGAAAAAATTGGGAAAATTCAGGTTCGGGTTTATTGGCCTCCCCCACCTCCCCGAGAAAACTCGAATGCCGAATTTCCTATACCAGCAAAGGTAGGAATTCAGCTTTAAATTCAGGTTTCCTGAAAAATTCGGCCATTTAAACCCATTAAACCCATTTTGCATGTTTTTGCAGTTCCTGTGGGGACATTTTTGCAGGTAGAGGTCCCAAATTTTCAGGGTAGCTAGAAGGGTCAAATCTTGCAAGAACCCCCAGGTTTCGTAAAGATTGGGTCAGGGGGTCCAGAGTTATGGGGTCTGGAAGGGGATTGCCCCATCCTCCTCCATTGAAATGCATTGGCAAAGTGGCTGTGTTCAGATGCTTTAGTGTGATCTTTGTAATGTATCTCAATGGAGAAGCTGGGCTTTAAACAGTGGGAAAGTTCGCCCACACCTCCATAGAGATACTGGGAGTCTGAGTGGTAAAAGTCCCGTTGAGATG
The DNA here is from genome assembly GCF_029931775.1 of Euleptes europaea. Taxonomy (NCBI): domain Eukaryota; kingdom Metazoa; phylum Chordata; class Lepidosauria; order Squamata; family Sphaerodactylidae; genus Euleptes; species Euleptes europaea. The sequence continues at coordinate 29,782,125 of NC_079317.1, forward strand.
CAGCACTTCCGGGAGTAAAACGCATTGCAAGGGGCTGTTTACCACTCAAACTCCCAGTTTGAGTGGTAAAGGCCCCTTGCGATGTGGCACTTCTGGGTGTAAACCGGAAGTGACACGATCATGTCAGTGCAGCTGGGCGTGCATGATCTCACCTCACCTCCACCCCAAAAACCTCGCAGTGGAGGAGAGGGGGAACCTGATAAGCTTACCTGGCAACCCTGCTTATGAAAGTGTGTACAGTATTCTTGTCTTCTAGCTATTTGTAAAATGTCTGTAAAACTCTGATCTAGAAGGTGACTAAATTTTTTTTTTTTGGGGGGGATTGGTTTTTCAAAATTTGTGAAGAAAGTCAACATGGAAAAGTGAGCATATTAACTTGGGGGTGTTATTTTTTGCCAGCGGAAAGGCATTTCTGCTGGTAGAGGTGAGAGGGCAACTTTTGCCAATCACCCCTGCATTCTGTAGGCCTCCACATAGTGCCCAGTACTGTTGCTGACTGTCCACTGAACCCCAGGGACACATTCTGGAGGTCATTATGGGATGCAGCAGGAAAGCCAAGGTGTGAAAATTCTGTCTCACAAGCAACACTCCCCTGACTTTTAACTGACCTCTATCCCCTGTCGATTACATTCACAGAATTTATAATTAAATGTATATTCTGTACATTTACTCTGTTCATTTTTGTTCTCTCCTAGACAACTGGGGAAAAAAAGAAAATGAAGAAGACAGCCCTTTTTCTTCAGTTTATTGACAGCTTCCACAGTCGAACCACAGTTCTATAGGGCTGGAGGTAACAGATTGCTGTATCTTCATTTGACAAGTGGATCATTGCCCACCCAAGCCATTATCTAGATTATGGCATTATGATGCTCAGTTAAGCAGCTAAGAGCCCAACAGGTATCAATGTGGAATTAATAGCTTTGCCAATTAAATATTTGTCAGTTAAACAATTTGGGATCTCTTAGAAGCTTGTACATCTTTTAAATGACTTCTAAGTAACTTTGTATCACCCAACAAAAAATGGATTTTTAGGATCTGGAAATGAAGCTCTGTTTACAGATGTATTGTGCACTAAGTATCCTCTTAGTAGTGGGAATTGTTTGCCAAATATAGCATTTGGCTCAAACCATGCTCGCAGAAGAAATTGACCACTGCATTTATGCAAAGGCATGTAATCCCATTTTGAAGCAAGTGTACAGCCAACTCCTGTATAATAATTTTCCGGTATAGAATGCATAGAACAAAATACATATGGGAAGCATAATGTCACTGTGATATTTCTATGATAAGATATTATGTAGAGTTTGGGCATTTCCCCCCAGGGACCCAAGGAACCACTCCTGGCTGTTGGGCACCAGCATCACCAGGTCTCGTGTATGCTTGATGGCCTGAAGGTAGGGTTGCCAACCTCCAGGTGGTGGCTGGAGATCTCCTGCTATTACAGTAGATCTCCAACTGATAGAGATCAGTTTGCCTGTAGAAAATGGCTGCTTTGGCAATTGGACTCTATGGCATTGAAGTCCCTCCCCTCTCCAAACCTCGGCCTCCTCAGGCTCTGCCCCCAAAACCTCTCGCCGGTGGAGAAGAGGGACCTGGCAACCCTATCTGAGGGAAATGTTACAGCACCCCCTTCCTATTTCCCTAGCCCCAGACTACAATTGTCGATCTCTAATAGGCATCTCCCACCCCTGCATTCCAACCCCACCCTGGCTGCACCCCATCCTCGTTGCCTCTTCTCCCTTGCAATGGACTTTATCTGGGGGCAATCACCATTGCACCTCACTCCAACCTGCTGGTACATAGCCACACATGTGTCATTGTCTTCCCTGTGGGTTGGTTTCTATGAACTCGTTCTGCTAAACAAAACAACACTCGTGTGAGTCTCTGGGATAACCTCTCTCCTCCTGTCCAGGATGGTTGAGATCTGTCACATGGGATTATATTGCATGCTATAATCATTTTACAGGAAATAGCCATACGCAGGAATGGGAGGAAAGACTGTTTTGCAGAAGCAACCATGTGTTAGGGTTACCAGCTAAGGGCTGGAAGATTTCAAGATGGGGCCAGTTAGGGCTGTTGGAAAAAAAATTACCGAAGTCCGAACTCCCCTGCTTTGGATCCGTGAAATTCAGCGCGAGATCCGGAGTTCGGGGGAAAATTCGGCCAGGTCTTTGAAGTGCTGGGCACCGCCTGCCCAGGCGGCACCCACCACTTCAAACCAAGTCGGGAAGGGGGTGGGGGTCTTTAAAGAGCCCCCCAACGGGCCTTCACGGGGCTTCCATGAAGGCGCGTGGGGGGCTCTTTAAACAGATCTGTGCCTTCCAGCTGAAAGGTGCAGATCTGTTTAAAGTGCCTTGCTGGAAGGCAAGAGTCCCTGGAGCCTAAGTGGGGAGTTTAAAGACCCCCCGCCCGGTTTCCCGGCAGTCCCGGGAAAGTGGGCGGTGGGTCTTTAAAGGCGGGAAAAGGCAGGTTCGGGAACGCCGAACCTGCTGAATTTATTCGGTGATCGCCCCAAATTTGCTGAATTCGGGGCGTCGTTTTCCCACCTTTTTTCAGTTCGGTTCCATTATGCTAGTTGTGGTAGAGCAAATGCATCTTTAATTAAAAGCAACAACAACAACAACAACAACAACAACAACAACAACAGTGAAGTTGAATATGAATGTCTGTCTGAAACCTCTGAGACAGCTGTTGCTAATCCATGTGGATTAGGGCCTAACCATGTATTTTACCTGATTGTAACACTGGGATTGAATATGTGTTGCAGAAATCCATACCTCTCAGGCAAACATGGTCTCAGTTCAGACTGAAACTGTGGTACTTGGGGAGAGGGTGTTTAAACCTTGCCTCTTGACTCGTGCTATTTTCCCAAAACAGTAACAGATTTGGAGGCACTATTTGTCCCGCTGGGAGTTCCATGTGTATTGACGAGGTACTTGTAGGTGTCCCCAATGGGGCAAATAGTGCTGAGGACATTACAGGCTGGGAAAGGGTCTCCCCACACATTACAGTCCTGATCCAAATCAGGAACATGTGCACCTAAGATGCGTGGACCCTGAGAACATGTCTGCTGACCCAACACTGGGACATACTCAGGAAAATTATTGGGCTGTTAATATCATAGATAGTGTAAGATTCCTACGGGATGCCACCTCCAGGTTGGGGGATTCCTGAAGATTGGGGGTGGAGCCTAGAAAAGGTGGGGTTTGGGGAGGGACTTCAATGGGGTACAATGCCATAAAGTCACCTTTCCAAAGCTGCTATTTTCTCCAGGGTAACTGGTCTCTGTTGTGTAGAGATGAGTTGTAATTGCAGGAGCTCTCTGGGCTCCACCTGGAGGTCGGCAACCCTATTCCTCTAAATATATTTTTCAGTTTTATACCATTTTAACATTCAGGACTTTCTGACCCCAATCTTATAAACTGTACTTTGATGAATTGCTGAGAATTCTCAGAGCTCTCTATATCTCATCACAGAACTACAGTTCCAGGATTCCCTTAAAAAAAAAGAGATCATTCTTAAACCAGATTAAACATGGTCAAAATATGCAAACGCTACCTAAAATCCATCCACTGGGAATATATAGGAATTTAAGAAAATGATTCAGTGGCTTTGAAAATAGGGTTCTTGTATATGTAGGCGATCTTTCAAAAATAAATGACTGACTAGCCCTCAATTGCTTGTTGCGTATAGAAAATATTATGTAAGCACTATTGAAATACTACACTTTAGGTTTCGCCCAAAGCTTTCTTTTCTGAATATTAGCCGTAATAAATTAAGTTTTAAAGAGGCACTTGGATCCCCCATTACTATTTTTATCCTGAATATAATTGGGTAGTGGAGTAATACTTCTCAATCTTTTGTTTATGCTTCTGTTTTCTTCCCCTTTATATAAAACAAGCAATTCAGGAAGTAATTCTTTTACATCTCATTTCAGCTTCAAGTGAATGAGAAGCAAAGTAAGATCAGATATTAGCCTGCTGTGTGTACAATGGAAGATTTTTTTTTAATGAATATGTTTTGCATTCAAGGTGAAAGAAGGAAACAGGCTTGGTTACCTTTTCGGATCTTTTATTTATGATGTTGCTTTGAAAGGTGAAAGATTCACCACTCTGGTTATGTGATCTCTAAATATCATATATCTAAATATGTTTGACTTCCTAATTAGGTGTAAGAAAAAGCTAGAGGTGCCTAATGGATTTGGCAGTACACGGAAACCCTATACCTTATTCAGCTAAAGAATACCATTTTTGTATTTGAACAACATCTTTCCTTTTCGTCATCTCAGTTTTTGACACTCAGCCCCCCCAACCCGCACAGTACACGATCTGTATCCAGATTCCACAAAGGAATACTCGAAGCAAAGAGAAGCTGGCACAATATATACAAAAGTCACAGAGAGATTCAATGGGCCCTTTCTAATGTTACCTCTGCAGCGCCTCACCTTTCCACTCTGTTCTGGTATGCTGCAGGTCACATGGCAGAACTCTACAACATGACTTGGAGTTGTCCTGGCTCTGCGAGAGGCCAAGCCAGTGTGGGAAACAGATGAGTTGCTGGATCCTCTCATGCTATCTGGGGGCTTCAGATGTTTCACAGAAACACAACCTGAAAATGATCCAAATCAATAAGCAGCCTTTTGAGGAGCATTTCCCTCTTTTAAGATAAGCCCTGAAAATTATTGTTTTTTTAAAGGAGAGTGCTTGGTGCTGCCTGATGTGTTCTCAAAGGCATTTTTATCTTCTGTTCTAACTTGGACAATATGAACAAAGAGGCTGATAATAAGCTGAAGAATTTTTTTAAAATAGCATTTTCCACAGGGATGATTCAAATTTCCCTCCCAGTTGTTTTCATCTAAAAACTCCTGTATCTTTTATTTTGTGAATTGAACCCACTATTACTTTTATTCTGGTTTTTTTTGTTTCCATGCAACTTTCCCCTCAAAAAATGTACAGATTTTCAACTTTATTTTTATGTTGATACATCAGTATAGTACATATTGGCCATTTATGCTTGGGGACTTTGCCTTGTGTTCTCCGCTGGACTGCTTTGGGGATTCATTGGAGTTATTCGTGATTTTTCCAACCTTCACAAGTCATTTTGCGGCCACTGCGCACTTGTTCCGCATTTTCAGGAAACTGTTTTGCCACAAAATTAAAGTTTGCCTCAATCCCAAAGCGCCTCAATCCCAAAGCAAAGCTAATTGATGCAATTTCTGTGCATAGCCTTAATTTTGGGTTTCTCTCCCCATTTCTATTCTCACTTGTTCCCTAGAACCTGTTTTTCCCAAGTGCTCCCCAAAATTTCCACTTTTTATATCAAATATTAATTGCTATATATAATATGGTCATATTTTATTGTGGTAAATTTTTACTTTTTAAAAAAGTCCTTGGGGAAAGGTTATAAAAATTATTGCTATCGGGGGGAGGGAAGTGTCACATTTCTGGTTGTTGTGACTGCTATCATTTAGGCATAGGTATGCCAGATTGTGTGGATAAACGGGAGGTCAAGAAAAATTGTATACTAGCTGAAGTCTGATGAGTAGACAAGGTTTCTCTGATAAGGATCTTTAATAATTTGGCTAGTTTTCATTTTCCCTCTGCTCAGTCATAACTGTCTCTCTTTCATCCTCTGTACCGACTTTTCTCAGCTTGTGATTATCGAATTACTAATTGTCCTCATTAATCAGCAATGGCATTTAATACTATCACTACCATAGCCCTGCATTACTACTTGTCGCCAATCCCAGCTCCGAGGTACCTCAGAGCATTCATTGGGTAGTTCTTCACAATTAAAGATTCACTGAGAGATTTCAGCCCACAGGCTGGAAAGTAATCATGTGAATTACTTGAAATTCTATCAACCTGTATGAAAAACAAAGAATCCCAGTGCAAGGTAGCATGACTTTGATCAAAACACTGCACACACACACACACACACACACCAAACACATCACATTAGTCCAATTTAAATCAGGCACTTGTAATCAAGTAAGTTCTTGTGGGATAGAAGGCTTAGTGAATAATGTGCTGGTAAGCAAAGAGACATCATGATAAATGTAAAATGTAAAAATGTGCCCATGGCCATGTTCTGAGATCAGTCAAATCCATCAGCAGCCAGTACAGGAATGTCAGAGAAAGCAGGCAAGGGTCTGGTCTAAGGCAGCCAGCAGGATGCAGAGAGGGAATTGGAGCTAAACTGGGCTAGGCAACATAACATTACTTGTTCAAATTATGGAAGAGGTTCTTTGCCTGGAGCTTTCTAAGCCTGTTTGCTCCTGGAGATCAGCTGATTATGGTGGGTAGCTTAATGCAAGCAAGGAGTATGGTTGCCATGTTCCAGTTCCCCAAATCTGGGAGGCCCATTTTTCATATTATTCAAATATCATGCATATTTGCATGTTATATTGTGTGTGTGTGTTAAGTGCCGCCAAGTCGCTTCCGACTCATGGCGACCCTATGAATGAAAGTCCTCCAAAATGTCGCATATTATATTATTCTTTGTTTATTCAGTTTATATCCCTCCCCGACCAAGGGTGGGCTCAGGGCGGCTTGCATTCAATGCAAGCACAATCATATGTAAGTCATTTAGAAGAAGAAGAAGAGAAGAAGAGTTGCTTTTTATATGCCAACCTTCTTTACCACTTAAGGAAGAATCAAACTGGCTTACAATCACCTTCCCTTCTCCTCCCCACAACAGACACCCTGTGAGGTAGATGGGGCTGAGAGAGTGTGACTAGTCCAAGGTTACCCAGTTGGTTTAATGTGTAGGAGTGGGGAAACAAGTCCAGTTCACCAGATTAGCCTTTGCTGCTCATGTGGAGGAGTGGAGAATCAAAATGATCATCAAAACCATTATGCGAATCATTATGCAAATCATTACCATTACTATTATGCAAATCAGACATATTAACAGTTGCTTACTTAGGAAAACAAGTATCAAACTCTGAATATGTGAAAATAATAATGGAAATTGATTCTCTAATAATGGAAATTGATTTTTCTAGTAGGTCTTTAACCAATCGAATCAACCCCATCTCCACTTTTAAAAATCACCGAGGGCAGGCTGTTAAAGAATAACTGAATTCATCATCTGACAGCCAAAACTGGCTTCCATGTGTGTAAGATGGGGTGGGGCTCCAGTACAGATTACAAAAAGAGAGGTATCAAAGCATGTCCTGTTTTGTCATTTGTAAAATGCTAGAGAGGATCTGATCCCCAACAAAAAAACACTAGCCCCGGTACTTGGAATCACCCCCTAAATAATTGCAATGGAAGAAATCTGCATTCTATAAATGTCCTCTTGTAATATATTGCATCCCCTAGCCTGGATAGCCCAGGCTAGCCTGATCTTGTCAGATCTCAGAAGCTAAGCAGGGTCAGCTCTGGCTAGTATTTGGATGAGACTCCACCAAGGAAATCCAGGGTCACTATGCAGAGGCAGGCAATGGCAAACCACCTCCGAACATCTCTTGCCTGGAAAACCCTACTGAGTTGCCGCAAGTCAGCTGTGACTTGAGAACAAATATATGTATCCAGAATGCACAAAAGAGCATGTAAGATCAACAGGACCTGAAGCAGCCCTGTAAACAGTTTATCATGTAGTGATCGTCCAAGTGAATTTGTGTCTAGCGCTTGCTTCTCTCGCTGGCACATGCGGTGACACTGTGGAGGCATCATTTTGAGCAGAAAAATAAGCCTTTCCTCACTGATCTATTGCCCTCTCTTCTCTGCTGCTCCTCTTCTCACAAGGATTGAGAATTTTAAAGGCTGACATTTAGTGACATGCATTTTTGTGTAACGAACTGTTCTCCCCAAGATAGATTTTAAAAGCAAAGATGAAAAATCAGACATGCCTATAAATGCACATATTGCAGAAACCTTCCAGACTTTGGATCTCTTGTCCTTTTGACCGTAAGTTCAAAGCTCTGTACTTTGAGCTTCAAGAACAGCTCTTTACAAGGTACCCATTACCCTGTACATTTCCAGTTAGGTTTTAGAACACTAAATAAAGCAGGAGTCCAGCAGCACCTTAGAAATGAACAGAATTTATTCCAGCAAAAGCTTTCGTGAGTCAGAGCTTACCTCAGTGGAGGCATGAAGTAGGCTGATGCATTCATATTAACAGAAAGGAGGCAGCAGACATGTTATGATTACTGACTTCTCTTTGTAGTATCTTCCCCCATTGCCATCTTTCTCAGGGGCGGCTGGTCCACTAGGCAGCCTAGGCAATCACGTAGGGCACCATTGGTGGAGGGGTGCCTGCCAACCAGCCCTGCTGCTAGGGTTGCCAACCTCCAGGTTCTAGCTGGAGATCTCCTGCTATTACAACTGATCTCCGGCCGATAGAGAAAATGGAGAAAATGGCCGCTTAGGCAATTGGACTCTATGGCACTGAAGTCCCTCCCCTCCCCAAATCCCACCCTCCTCAGGCTCCACCCCAAAAATCTCCCACTGGGGGTGAAGAGGGGCCTGGCAACCCTTCCTGCTGCCCCCCCGGCCTGGGCACCCACAACATTGGGGTCTACCTCAGGAGGTGCCCCCATGGGTGGCAGGCAGGGAGCCTGCTCCCTCCTTCCCTCTGTCAGGGAGGCAGGGTGGGGTAGGCCCTCTTCCTCCTTACCTCAGCTGAGGGAGGGATAGGAGGGCCAGCACCAGCAGTGCTTCTTGCTGTGGGGGGGGGCAGGAGGGCAGATGGTGTCTTCCTACCTACCTCTGTCCAAGAGGGGGGGTCAAGGAAAGCAGGTGTGATTTTCTTGCCTCCCAGCAGGGGGAAGGAGGGTGGGCTCCATTTTCCTGCCTCCTGGTGGTGCAGAGGGAGGGGACACAGTTTGAGTGCCAAAGCCTAGGATGCCCCAAATCCTTAGACCAGCCCTTATCTTTCTTAATATAAATTTATCTCCCTAACATATGCACACTTCGGCCAAAAACGCATGGTCCCTTAACCCATTTTATCCCCCGTTTCCGCCAGGATCAAATTGACCTGGGCTGGGGGGAAACTGTACGCATTACCTTGAAAAGCAGGGACAAAACTCTGTGCAAATCCATCCATGTAAACAGAAAATGTGGGAGACGTGCACAGTTCCTGTTTAGCTTGCAACACCCCCACCCCGGTGATTGGTCATTTTCCAGGACAGGGAAGGCCCTCACTGGTCAATCTGAAACTACCAATCATTCAGCTGGCTGCTATTCATGCAATGGGCAGAGGGGGGACCCCTTCAGACCCCATAACTCCAGACCCCCTGACCCAATCCTCACCAAACTCAAAGGTTCTTGCCAAGAGGGTCCCCCCAAGCTACCCTGAACGTTTGGGACCTCTACCTCAAAAAATGCCCCCCCAGAGCCATGGGGAATAACCTCCCATTAAACAGATGCCTACAGTGTTAACCGCAAATAGGAAATAGCTTAATGAGAATTTTCCCAGCATAGAAAGCCATAGGAAGGTTTTTTCCCACAGCTCTGGGTGGGGGGCATTTTTTGTGGTAGAGGTCCCAGACTTTCAAGGAGGCTTGAGGGGACCCTCCTTGCAAGAACCCCTGAGTTTGGTGAGGATTGGGTCGGGGGGGGGGGGGCTAGAAGGGGGCAAGCCCCCTTCTCTATAAAAACCAATGTAAAACCTTTTGCATTGGTTTTAATGGAGAAGGGGGCTTGCCCTCTTCCAGACCCCATAACTCTGGACCCCCTCACCCAATTCTCACCAAACTCAGAAGTTCTTGCAAGGAGGGTCCCCCCTAGCTACCCTGAAAGTTTGGGACCCCCACCTCCAAAAATGCCCCCCAGAGGCTTGGGGGGAACACCATCGCCTAAAACTAACTTAGGCCATTTTCTTCTACCCTACCTAATAACTAGTGCACCCTTACACAAAGTAAGCCACCAACATCACAAACAAGGCAGCTACCTAGAAGCAGATCGACAACATGCACAACCACAAGGTCACTGACAACTCTAGAGTGTTAACAAAAACCCTTAACACAACCAACTACAAAAAAACCTACAAAAAACCCTTACCCTAACCCTAAGACAAGACAAGACAACCACAGCAGAAGCCCCCCCCCCCCGATCTGAAGCCTGATTTCACACCAGGGAATCATTTCCATGAGGCAGATGGGCTGGATCCCCCCGCAAGCAGGAATCACACAGGTGAGGCGACGCAACACTCTAGGAACCCAAGCTAACTTTAACCAAAGTACACTGGATCCCCCCCACAGGCGGGAATCATACTGGCGAGGCAAGCCAAGAGTTCAATAGGAAGCAAGCACAGTTCACCACAGTTCAGCAATCTGTCAACTCAGTCTCAGGGTCTCCCCCACAGCCAGCAAAGTAGTTCGCAGGAAGATGACTACCTCCCTCCCCCCCCCCAAACAGAGAAACCCAATAGTAGACCATGCTACAAACGTACACAAACCCACATTTTCCCCATGGAAGGAAAGCCTCAGACAGTGAGAGGGAGGGGGTTGGTCGCACCCAGATCCTCCTCTCTCTGCAGTCTCGCACACCATCACACAGTCCACCAGGTGGAAACTGTGATGCTGCTGCGGCCGCCTTTCATCATCACTGGCTCTCCTACTCCATTTCCCACCTCCCACCCATGAAAACAAGAAAGTTACGGTACACAGCACACTTCAAGAATCCACAGGCCACCCTAATACCACCTCCCACCCCCCCAAAGAAGACAGTTTAGGGGTACATAACATACTTGATGACCTTCGTGATGCTGTTGCCATTCTGTAGGTTTCTGAGGTTTGGGTGCGGCTGCATCAGGGTCAAATTTGGTGTGGGCACTGTGGTGATGAGTCGAAGGGGTTGAGTGAGTGAACTGAGAATGTGCCACACGGCCACGAAGGGTCAATGGAGGCCTCAGTGTACTTGTGGGTGGGGTCAGGGTGGCATTATGGGTTGGCAAGAGGAGACTGCCAAGGGCCAATCCAATTGGGAATGTGACCTTCCACTTCTTTCTGAGGCTGATGACTTTTTAATCAGGGAAGAGAGCTTCACCCAAACTTCCCAAGACAGGCCCCGAGGAGATGCAGGCACAAGCATGTGCTCACCTCATGCATCCTCAAAGTCCAGGTCTGGAAAGCCAAATAGAGGCAAGTTGATCTTGAGGAAGACCAACTGCTCTGCATGCCAGGGTGCCAGGTTTGTGCAATGTGGGCTGATCACGTCGCCCAAATGAGAAAAAAAGGCGCTCGTTCAGGACACTCGTCGGAGGGCAGGAGAGGAGCCTCTGGGCCACTACAGAGAGGTCCGGACAGACCGACTACTTCATGGCCCAGTAGCTCAGTGGACACCTGGACTGTGACTCGTAGGGCTCCACAAGGTAGTCCCTCACCATCGCCTCCGCCGTGTCCTGTCTCATGCGCCTTGCCGACCCCCGGAAGGGGCGAACTGCCCACCCGATCACGTCCATCTCCATTGGCGTTTGGGTGGTTGCCTGACGAGGGTGGCCAGTCCGGGGTGGCGGAGTTGAGGGAACAGCAGCAGAAGAGCTCTTGGGCCCCCCCACCTCCACCTCCCCAGGCGAGCTGCCCCTTTCAGCTTGCACTTGCTGCACACACTGGGAGAGCTTGTCTCTCCAGTGCAGCAGCTGGTTGGCCCGCTCGGCGATGCTGCCCCTGATGTGCGGGTCACACATGGTCGCCAACATGTAGACTGGCTCCTGAGAGAGAGGCACAAGACGGGTTGTCACACCGTCTTGCAGCCTTCGTACCAGGGTGCACATTGCTGGAACCAACTCTGCACGTTCTTCAGCCAGCTCCAGAAATGCGTCCAGACTCTCACGAAGCATGTTAATCATGGGAGTGAACAGAGCCAGCGTTGCCATGTCAGAGGAGAGCATGTCTGTGAACTCCTTGAAGGGCTCAAGGACTGTCACAGTCTGAGAGATAGCCAGCCATTCATCATGGCTGAGCTGCCTCTCAGGCCCCAGGACATTGGTCTCCTGGAACAATGCCCTGAGGGCCCTCTCCCTGCATGTGCAGCACTCTCCCTGCCTAGCGCTGCTCCCCACCCACCCCCCACCCACAAAGTCATCAGTTTGCCACCAGTGCGTGGTGAGGGAGGGAGGAACCCGCACTGCGCTTGCTGGCTTGTCTACAGGTCGGATGTAAAGTGCACAGTTCTCCCGGCAGCGCGGGACAGCTATGCCTTCACATACGCTCTGGATTACCAACCTCCAGGCAATCTCCTAGAATTACAGCTGATCTCCAGATGACAGAGCTCAGTTTCCCTGGAGAAAATGGCAACTTTGGAGAGTGGACTGTATGACATTATACCCTTCTGAGGTCCCTCTGGTCCCTAAACCTTGGCCTCACAGCTCTACTCTCAAATCTCTAGGAAATTTCCCAAGCCAAAATTAGCAACCCTTCCCTCACCACTGTGAAGGCTACAGCCTTTGCAAAGGCTTTGCACCAGTCTTGGTGATATGTGCTAACTCTTTCCCTGAGAGATATTCCTCAACCTGGTATGCCCCCCCTCACTGCACACAGAATCTGGCCATGAGTCCAATAATGTCAGAAATTGTTTAACCATCTTTCCTTATGATACTGCACATATGCATTGATGATCCCATCCCAAGAGCCCACTGTTTGATCTCTTGCAGCCATCCAGAGGAGCAGAAAGGGTCACCTATTAAGAAACATATCTACTCAGAATATCCAAAACTAAATGAAATCTAAAGAAACTCAGATTATTGTCCCCTGATATTTTAATGCCTTTGTTTATGCATAATCATTGCCAACTTCCCTTTCTAGGTTTATGTCAAAAGACTCCTCTGCAAACAGAATTGCAGTTTACCCAGTTTTTCTTTGGCTACTTGGCTGTCTCCTTTGCTATTCAGATCTATGAGGGTTTGCTGGCTTGACAATGGATAGTACTGCCAGCTGGGGCAAGCTTTACTACAGTTGGTTGAACAGAAATGATAACGCTAGTTATCATTTAATAGCAACATTTTCAAAGTTGCTGAGATTTTCTGGAGCCATTAAAAAGTTTTTTTTTATTTCAAAGTGCTGCCCATCCAGATAGCTTCATAAATGCCTATTTCCCAGTATTATTCGCTACCAGAAACGATTGGAAAGAAACATATGTGCTGTCAGCAGGGCAGAATATGTAATGATAGAACAGCCTTCGAAGCATCCTGAAGGAGTTCTGCAGGTGTTGCTACACACACTCAACATAACATGCTCAGATGTTATTTTAATAATGCAGCAGAACAATAAGCACACTGTAGGAAATAAACTCTTATTTTAGAGATTCACCCTAAACGACAAAACATCATAAAAAGGAAGCGAAGAGGATCCGGGGCTGTTGGGATGGACTAAATCAAAAGGAGCATGTCTTACAGCTTGACAGGTAAATATAGGGATTTAAAACTTTTATGCCTTCCATTACCACAACCATGCTTCTTTCATTTACAAGAAAAAATGGTAAAAAAAAATCTCTAACAAAACAAAACAAAATACCTAAACACTTCCCATGTATTCCAAGGAGAATATATTAAAATATAGGTCAGGCAGCCTGATCTAGACTTGCTTAAATGGAAGCAGTATCTACACTGGCTTGCAGCAACACACTTAAAACACATTCTATCATATTGATAGTAGGGCTGTCGATTTGGTTCGTCCCGAACCGAAAAACAGCCGAATTTCCCCCGATACGGCGGTTTTTAGTTCGGATGGAACTGAACTCAAAAAAGGCGGGAAAACAGGGAGCCGAATTCGGCAAGTTCGGGGTGTTCGGTGAATAAATTCAGCGAATTCGTGGTTCGGCGCAGCAGCATAACCATCAGTTAGTAAGCAGCATTCTCCCGCGGCCAATCGGTGGCCAAGCTGGGTCTTCTTCTGGCCAATCAGTCGCGATTGAGTGCATGAGCCCAGCTGCTGTGCGGCCCGGGGAGAGAAAGAGAGAGTGTCTGTTTGTGTGAGAGAGAAATCCATGTTGGGGGGGTGCGGGTGCCCATTCGCTCCTTTCCATGGCTCCTTTCCATGGCTCCTTTCCATGGCTGCAGATGGCGCAGATCTGTTCCATCCCCCCTCCGCGTGTCTTCAGGGGGCTCCCCTGAAGGCGCACAGGGGGCCCGAATTTTCCCCCGAACTCCGGATCACGCCTGAATTTCGGGGATCCAAACTGGGGGAGTTTGGACTTCAGCACGGCCCGAATCAAAACGGGCCGAATTTTGCCAAATCCGAATTTTACCAAAAAAAAATTCAACAACCCTATCCATGACTACAATTGGGGGAACCCAGGTTAAAATCCCCAGAGTTCTTTGAAGATCTCTGGGTGATGCCATGCCTAACATGCCTCAAAAGGTTGTTATGAAGATAAATGTCAGGGTAAGAACCATGAACATTTTCCTCAGCTCCTTGAAGGAAAAACTAGATTTAAAAAATGTAATACATACATAGATGACCCAACACTGATGGGGGAAGGGGAAACCCTGTTCAAGGCCAATCCTTGACAATAAAAGGGTGTATTAATCCAAAGCCAAACTCCAATTGGTTTACAGTAGGAAGAAATAGCTGGCTAGACTCAAAAGCACTGTAGAGCTTATCAATTTTACAGTACTAGTTTATGTAAATAAATGAGATAACTCTTTCTAAATTGTGGAAGACATGTAAATATTTTAAATAAACACATACATTTAATGCTGTTGATGAGAAGGAAAGGTTGTGTGCCAAAAAAATAAAGAACATGGACTACACACTGTACCAAAGCTATGTGGGATTTGATTCCTTTGGAATTCAGACACATGTTGCCTCATGGTAATTTTTACCAACTTTTCAAAGGTATATTTTCTTCTTACGGATTCTCCAAGTGAAACAGCTTTTAAGAAAATCTTTCTTTGTTCCTTTACCTCATTAGGGTGTGTTGTAAATGGCCAAATGAAATTCAAAACACTTTGTTTTAGCTTACAGCACAGAGGGTGCTGTACAATGAAGAAAGCTGATAGGAAGAAAGTAGATTCCTTTGAAATGTGGTGTTGGGGAGAGTGTTATGGATACCGTGGACTGACAAAAAAACAGGATGCTTTATCCTCCCCTCCTCCAGGATTGAGAAACATCAGCGAAGGGCATGGAGGCAAACCACCCTAAATAACATCTTCCTTAATTGTGGAGTTTATAGGTGCCATCGGGGTGGGATTGAATTTATTGATTTTTAAATTGGTCATGTTGCATTGTATTTATATTTTATAAATTTGTGATTGTATTGTATTTTATATGATGTTAGCAGCCCTGAGCTTAGTTCACCGGGGGAGAGTGGAATACAAATTATTATTATTGTTATTGTTGTTGTTGTTAATAATAATAATAATAATATCATCATCCTCAGGGTTACCCTGAATTACATGAGAGAAGATCCACAAAGCTGTAACATGCCTCCTTACTTTCCCACCCTTCTGTTTTTTTCCCATCTGGCTCTGTTTTTCCCCTTACTTCTGCTCCTGTTTCCTCTCTCACCAGCCAGCATCCTCCCATTTCCCCTTCCTCCCTTTTTATAGCCCCAGCTTCACCCCTGGTCCTTGAGCAAAGCTCTGCCCTCCTCTGTTCCCTGCTCCTTAGGTAGCCCCTGCTCTCCACAGCCGTGCCCTGCCTTGACCCACCTTGGCCCACAGATGTGCTTTGGGGGAAACAGTAAAAGCACTAAGAATTAAATTATTATCCTATATTTTTCTCCTTTTAAACTGTAACAATGGATACCACCACAATCTCTCTAGAAGGATTTATAATTTATGAAGTTAAAATAGAGAGTATGTAATTACTGAGGAGGATGGATGTTGAAGACTTTAGCGGCAATATTCCCACCATTGATTTATGATTTCTCTTTCACAGAAAATGGACCCAGATAAAAACTGAAGGAGCCAATAGCATTCTGGTGGGGGAAAGCTGTTTTTAAAAAGATCTTATATTATCAATTGCATCCAGATGAGTTCAGCTTCCTTGCCAGTGAGAGATTTTCAAAGGGTAAAGTAATGACAGCTGAATTTTGGTTTTATGTGGCTGTTAGCACATGGCATAATAACATGCCTCACCCTCCTTCTATTATGAAACTGAGCATGGTTTACCACAGTGGAGTGGGGTTTGCTAAATGAGACCAAGTAACCATCAGCCATGTTTTCAGCAAATACTGACATACCATTAGAACAAAGTAAATCTGGAATGTGTTTATACAAGAACACTTCTCTCAATGTAACCAGCATGTAAGCTGTTCTTGCAGTATGCTAGGCCATGCCAGCATGATTGCTTTTAAGAAAAGGACATCCACTGTTATTTAAAAACATGGGAGCAATTGAGACACATGATCTGGGTAGCTATAGAACACAGATGTATCTAGGTAAACATCAAGTAGCACTGTTACTCAGCCATGAAATTGTGGCCCAGTTCACAGAAGGCTTCACACCTGTGTAGCCAGGAAGCCTCTAGCTGGCAGTAGCAGTTACTGGCTCTGGCATATACTACTGTCAACCAGATCCTTCAAGATTTTTTTTCTACCATATTGTTTGTTTATTTATTTATGCCCCCTTCATTCCTCTTGGCTTAAGGTTGCTGTCATTAAAACTCCTTGGAGATTCTTCTTCCTACACTAGAGGGAAACATGGAAATCACTTGCATCATTAGAAAAATAACCACAATGCCAAAGGGTGAATGAGGAAGAGAATGGGTGGTGGTGCAGACATTGTTCTTTGGGTTGACTGTGATCCTAAGGGATGTAACACATGCCCCATAAGAGTGGATCTTTCTTTTTTTTCATAGACAGCCATGGGAAAATCCACACCTTCTTGGTCATGGGAACTGAAAGCCATGTGCACACCTGTGAAGGTGCAGCCTCTTTTATTCATAGTGTGTAGATGTAAGTATGATTGCAGTTTGGATTTTAAGAGATCTAAGTAGACCCTAAATCATTCAAAGACTGATTTACCATTAAATCAAAATTGCTAGTAGAATAGCTTAAACGGTTCATGCTGACAGTAAGGTTTTGTATACCAATATACCTGAATCGAAAATAAACCCAAAATTAGCTTTTTCGGCTTCAAAACAGAAGACATCAAAGGGTTTGAGATATCATTGTTTTCCTTTTAAATAAGTTGTTGTATTTGGGGCTTATTTTCTAATTTTTGCTAGAAGCCGGCAGGAGCTTGGCCTGTTGGTTGGTTGGGGGAGCTTGCTAGTTTGAGGGAGTGATTTGATTATTTTGGGTGGGAGGCTCTGCTTCATTTTCTCCACTGCTTGCTGCTTCAAAGTTGCATTGTTTGAATTCTGGGTTTTTTCTCTGTTTCAGATCTTGTTGGCTTTTACCTGAAAGGAGGTGGTAATTTGATTGTTTGGCGGGCACTGCTTTGTTGTTGTCATTATTGTTCTCATTGTTGGATTTAGAGAGAGGTGTTTTTTTTTGGGGGGGGGGCAGTTTGGTGTCTTCTTGTATGAACTTTGCAATGTTTTCCTATGGGAAGTGGGGGCAACCCATTTGGGACCCCATGAAATTGGACCTCCTGTCCCAATCTTCACCAAACTTCGAGGTTCATGCAAGGAGAGTTTTTTCAAGATACCCTGAAAATTTGGGAACTCTACTTCTAAAAATGCCCTCGCGGGAGCTGCAAATTTCCCCCCATAGATAGGCTTGCCAGGCCCCACAGCTCCACTGCGGGACGCTTTAGCGTTTCCATAGCGTTTCTAGCGGGACGCTCTATGGTTTCCATAGAGTTTCAGTCGAGGTTGCCAGAGCATCTGCATCACTTCCAGGTAGACCCGGAAGTGACGTAGGCGCGTCGTGCTGGGTGAGTTGCGCATGCCATGCCAGGTGTGCACCCGCACCACGCACAACTCTAGTTGACAGAGTTGTTCTTCATGCATAAATAAGCAAAGTCCAATAAGCAGAAATCATCTGAACTCCTTCAGATCCTAGGGTGAAAACAGATGTATAATTTGAAGGTCAATCAACCACCGCAGATTCCTCATTCACCCTTTGAGCTCAGCTATCTTTTCAACTATCATGCTTCACTTTACAAAAGAACAAAACAAAAACAAGCATTTTTTTAAATTGCAAAACTAAACTGAGAGTAGGAATGGTAAGGCATGCCAGTGATGTTTCAGGTGCTAGTTAATAAGCCTCCACCACAGTTCCCCAAGTCCAGCTTTCCTCTAGCTCAAACACAGCCTGCTGAAAACCTGCAGAACTTTCCATAGAACAATGTATGTTTGTTCTGGGGGCAACAACAGCACTCTCAAACCACCTCCCCCATAAAACCTGTTTCCGTTCCTAGCCATATTTCTGTGTGCCTTATGTTTAATCTTGAATTAGGATACCCATAAGAGATGCTGAAAGGAGGAAGTTTTATGTTTATCTTTAAAACTGTTGTGCATGTGGGAAGGAAAAAGGACTGCATCACTCTTTGCCGTATACAACATTGATCCAAACAGCAGATAAAGAACCTCATCTCACAAAGATGTAGACTTGTTTATATCCATATCATATAATATACACTTCAGCACCTTTCTAGCCTGTTTTGTTTTCTTACCAATATTCCAGTAACCACCTGCTAACTCCTAAACAGAATTGCAACTTTCTAAGTCCTCTGAAGTCAATGGGTTTAGAAGGGTGTAACTCTGTTTAGGATTGCACTGTATGTCTCATGGGTTCAAAAAGGAACTGCTTTAAGGATTGTAGAGCTACAACAAAATATGGTTGTGAAATATAATGAGCATGTGAAAGAGGAGTGAACTACCATTATATCCTGGAGGTTTGTTTTTTAAAAAAATACAAACTTTCATTGTAGATATATTTTGTCCTTGTTGCAAATGTATATGATTGAATCCAAAGGTCATTTTCCACATGGAAAAGGAGGCAATTTTGTGACAGACCCTTCCAGTTTACTACCTGTGCTCTTCCCGATTGGGGGGGGCGGCTCCCTGATTCCATGGGGTCACCATTTTGGGAATCTCAGCAGAATGCAAGAGGAGTGGGGGGGATTGCATTCTGCTGATGGAACATATCAACAGTAAAGGACTTTGGGATTTTTCTCATAGGCAAGACAAAGCAAACCCAGTGACATGGATTTTTAAGCTTTCTGTTCCACTGAGGTCCAATATTTATATCTGAATGTGATACTCAAAAGATACTTATGCTGTAGTTGATTAAAGAGAAATTTGCTTTGTTCAATTTATTGTTGGTTTCCCACTTCCTGTCTTTGTGGGTCCAATTAAGGAACCATTTTTGGTCCCTACAGATCCCCTCCCCTCCTTTCCCACTGTGGGATAAACCAGCATATTATAATCACAGAACTCTTGGTGGGTGCTGCATCAATGCTCTTCATAGTTAAATTGTAGAACTCCCTGCCACTGGAAGTGGTGATGGCTGCCAACTTGGAAGGCTTTAAGAGGGGAGTGGACATATTCATGGAGGAGAGGGCTATTCATGGTTACTAGTGAAAATGGATATTAGTCATGATGCATATCTATTCTCTCCAGGATCAGAGGAGCATGCCTATTGTTTTAGGTGCTGCCGAACACTGGCAGGATAATGCTGCTGCAGTCATCTTGTTTGTGGGCTTCCTAGAGGCACCTGGTTGGCTACTGTGTGAACAGACTGCTGGACTTGATGGATCTTGGTCTGATCCAGCATGACCTTTCTTATGTTCTTAATCAGTACGAGCCTGCAATCCAGTAAACCACCATGCATGTGCAAGATTTTAGTCCAATAGCACCTCAAAGGCCAACAAGAGTTCCAAAATATAAGCTTTTGAGAGTCACACCTCCCTTCATCAGATAATTCATGAGATCAGTAATTCATGAGATCAGCCTGTTGGTCCTACTGAATTCGGTGACAGGAAACTAGCATAATAGCAACTTAAAAACAGTCTGAGGACACCGATTTCCTTCCCAAGATCAGTGCATTATTATCATTAGACAGAATAGAGAAATAATCCAACCCCTTGAAGTACAACCTCTGAAACCCTTTTGGAAAGTCAGTTAATATGATCTTCTTTCTTTTCAGACTTGGTCAAGCTGGAGGAGATAAGTGAGGCACTGCATCAAATGCAAACTGCTCAGTGGCTTCCTAAAGCCTTTGAAGAACAGACTTAAAGGAGAAGGTGAGAAGGGAAAACGAAGACAGTCAGACAAACAAAATGCTTCCCAGATGATTCAAAAAAATGATTGCAGGCATCAGGTCAATGGTGTTGTGAGAAGGAGCATGAGGACCGTAAAGAAGACTGATAGCTACATGGGCCTAAATGAAAAACAGGTTGAGATAAAATAAAATATGCATGTGTAAGTGAAGGAGCTCTCTCTTTAATGTTAATAGCCAGGACAAAGTTCTCCATTAACATATTTTATGGGTTGAAGGTGAATGAGAGACAAAAACAGGCAGTGAGAGAGAGAACGCTCAGGGTCCAGTTACAGATCACATCTCTCTGAGAGAATACCATCCAGGTTTAAAAAACAACCCTCTCTCTGAAGTGGTGAGTGATAACTGAAGCTACTCTTTATATCCTTAGTACAATCAGTAGAGAGAAGCAAAGAATACTAGGAAATGTCTTGTCCATTTGTGTTAACCTAGAGATAAGGGACTTTGATTCAGTGCTGATTTTTTTTTTTTTTTTTGTATGGTCACATATGTGTCCGGTAACTCTGATACTATTGCCAATGAATTAGTTGATTTCATTCACCATAGCTGATCTGGGAGAGATATATGTCCTTTTAAATGTTTAAATCAGATCTCTGTTATACTTTTCCTACTGAAAACTTGCTACTCTCAGCCACCCCTCTAGATAAAAGATGCCGGTTTTCTTCTCCCTGTACAAACACAAAAGTTAATTCCCCATTGCAGTCTGAACACATGTTCACATGTTTGTTGGGATGTGTGGCAACAAGTAAAAGGCAGCTTCATGTGTTCATATGTTTATTTCTCTGCACAGGCATGAAGGTCACTGGGTAACTTTCAGTAAGTCATTCTTTCTCATCCTAGCCAACCTCAGAGGATTGCTGTGAAGATAAAATGGAGGGGATGAGAACTACATATCTTGGCCTGTACTCCCAGGAGGACCAATGCAATACAACAAATTGGTAGTGTATCTTCTAGTAGACCTAAGGGATCTTGGCTGAAGTCTGATGTCACCAAGAGACTTCAGGTAAGTCATGATCATTTAGCCTGTCCAATAAATCCAAAAGGGAAAAAAAGAAAAGTGCTTTCTACTGTAATGTAATTATTCAGCATTTTATAGCACTTTTAGTGTGGAAAGTGTTTCCCAAAAACCCAGAAAGCAAACAAAACCTACAAACACACACACACACACACTGACAATTATCCATGGAAATATGAATAATCAGAACCAGGTAAAAAACTACAACATTTCATCCCTTCTCCCTCCCCCTTCCCAATATAAATCTGGAAGCTGTTATGCAAAGGACAGTGGCAACTCTTATCAATCATTACCTGAACAATAGCAGTGAAATTACACTCACAGCAGTCAGCTGAACTTGTTGTTAACTGATTGTTGCAACTGATGATTTATGCTCTTTAATCTAGTGCACTATTTTAAACAAACCTGAGCTTCATTAAGGGGGGTTTGATTTGAAAAGAATGGGCTGCTGAGAATAAGAGTGGCACAGACTGAGCTTCTGAGCCAACAAGCCAAATTTTCTGAATCTTGTTATTTCCAGTTTCTAAAAGCCCCAGCTTGAAGATAAGTGTTGCACAGGCAGCCGCTGCACTACGGCATCTGCTCCACCCTTTCCTCTGCACATATTGCTGAGATGGTAGTTTGAGCAAAGAATTTTCTGACCTTGCTAAAAGAAATGTGATTTTGGAGTTGTATAAGGGCAGCCCAAGCTTTTAGGCATGATCCGAGGAGCTGAGGCACCTGCAAAAGAATGTCTGTGGTAGGGTCGTGTAATGGATGTGTCACCAACATCTTGACATAGCCTTTCCAAGCATTCTGGAGGGGCTGTGGCTCAGTGGTCAAGCCTCTGCTTGGCATGCAGAAGGTCCCAGATTCAATCCCTGGAATTTCCAGCTGGCTCTCAGAAGGGACAGCTGGCACAGGGGAAGCAGCAGACATTGGCTTCTGACACTGCCTTCCACTGATGGATCATTAGATCCAACCCTAAGAGAGCAGCAGCAGCTAATAACGGCCCTAACCTCATGACATGGGATATTCCAAGAGGGAGAGGGAGCAGTGCACTGTTGCCTAGGTTACACTCCGATTCTCAAACAGTATGGGAAAGTATTACATGTGCACAACCAACATAAAGAGCAATTGAGAATCAATTTAGAATGTCCAGTCAGAAACAGACTTTTAAAACAGAACTCTCCAGTGATGATTGTCACCCAAGAGCCTGTAAAGCAGTTTGGGGTGCCAGAGAACATCACGAAGGTAGAGTCGGCATAAAGAAGAAGAAAACCACCTCCCATAAATGTCACCACGTCAGATCTCCTGTACTCTTTATCTTATCTTACAGTATTTAATTGTGTCTCCACAGGTTCTTGTGTACCTCTGCACTATCAAACACCTCCCCCAATGCTGCGAACAATAGAGGAAATATATCTGCCACTAGAAGTATCAGAATGGATACACTTTCCAGCAGTGGGATCTGCTTTTCTCTGATACGTTATTTACTGTGACGATAATGTTATAGT
Organism: Euleptes europaea; assembly: GCF_029931775.1. Classification (NCBI taxonomy): domain Eukaryota; kingdom Metazoa; phylum Chordata; class Lepidosauria; order Squamata; family Sphaerodactylidae; genus Euleptes; species Euleptes europaea. The sequence continues at coordinate 29,804,753 of NC_079317.1, forward strand.
ACTACATTGCCATTTTTAAAGCCCTCAAAAAGCCCCTGGTGATGCAGCAGGGAAAATAGTGGCCACAGGGGGCTGATGATGGAAGGGGAAATGGTGTCCTCATCCAGATGGCGTGCTAATAGACTTGGACTATGTTCTTTCCAAAAAGATCATGGCAAACCAGTTTGGAGAAAGGCCATGTTAAAGATGGGGAAACCTCAGCAGAGGATGATTAGAGGATGACTTCATGCAGATGCATCCCAAATCCTGATGCGGTGCACCAACCTGGAAGCCAAGGAGGAGGAGGAGAAGAAGAACTGTTTTTTTTATATTCTGACTTTTTCTACCTCTTAAGGAAGAATCAAACCAGCTTACAATTGCCTTCCCTTCCTCTCCCCACAACAGACACCCTGTGAGGTAGGTGGGGCTGAGAGAGTTCGGAGAGAACTATGATTAGGCCAAGGTCACCCAGCTGGCTTCATGTGGAGGAGTGGGGAAACCAACCCAGTTCACCAGATTAGCCTCTGCCGCTCATGTGGAGGAGTGGGGAATCAAACCCGGTTCTCCAGATCAGAGTCGACCTCTCCAAACCACTACACCATGCTGGCTCTCCATCCACGTGGAAGAAGCAGACATCGTCACAGCAGACCAGCAGTAGGAAATTTGGAGAGGGAGAGATGAGCCCTGTTCACCAGCCCTGTTCACATTTTACAGTGAATGCACGTACATCTGTTTGTAAGAAAGAGCCAATGCCCATTCACTTTCCAAATGCATTCAGGGACCTGTACTTGGATAAATGTATAGTTTCAATCGCACATTCAGCTGTACATGAACTGAATTTAACATGAGAATTACTTAACACATGTATAAATTGGGGTAATTGGGCAGATGTGATATGCAGTTTTTGTTATTGTGTCTATTACCTGAATTAAATGGAAAACCTAAATATGGCTAAATGTTTACAGAAAGCAAGGCATTTTCTAGAACATGATCCCATTCATTTGTGAACCACAATCATTCAGTTTCCATTGAGAATAGGTTATTACCTTAATTTATACTTCTGATCAACTGTTCCTATGATTTCTTTGAGGGTTATAAGAACTACATTTGAAATGTGAAAGCTCTCTGATACTCTGTTGGGTTACTGCACATTTGTGAAAGAACAAAAATGACTAAGATTCATAGTGACTTTTTTACAGATTTAGATTTTTTTTTTCCTAAGTCACATTTTGGTGAAATGTCTCAAATACTTGGTGGAAATGTTCAGTATTCCATAATTATTATGATTATTACCATGTGTCAGTTATTTGTATGGAAACAGAAATCATATTTTATTTGAAACTGGAAAAGGCTGCAAAATGCAGCGGAGTTTTAGTCAGACAAATGATGCAGCCACAGATAGGAAAGAGAGGAAAATTATTTTTCCCAGGGATACTCACCTGTGTAGCCACTTCTACTAAAGAAACCATTTTAAAAAAGGTTCACTGGTTTCTACAGGGATGATATATTTTCTTCTGAAATATAATTTCATTGTTCAGCCTAATAAAATATCATCTTGCAATATTGTAAGGGCTCAAAAGTAAGAGTACATGTGCAAGAAATGCAGAACAATACAGCACCAGTTACAAGTAGCATAGTCTACGGATTTACAACTATATATGTTGTTTAATTATTTTGAAACCATCATTAGAGATTCTTACAGCACCAACATTCACAGAATTTTCAAGATATCAGCTCCTGGGTACCGAAAGCAGAGATGGCTGAACATCTACCGGTTCAGCTAGCCTGCTGTTCACCGGTCATATAATCATAGAGTCACAGAATTGCAAGGGACCACGAGGGTTATCTAGTCCAACCCCCTGCACAATGCAGGAAATTCACAACTACCTCTCCCCCCACACCCCCAGTGACCCCTACTCAATGCCCAGAAGACATTAAGAACATTTAAAAAAAAACACAATTTCTTTAAAAAAAACAGAAAAGAAACAAGGAGGGGGGAACTTAAAATCTAACAACGAAGGAAGGAAGAAAGGAAGAAAGAAGGAAAGAAGGAAAGAAGATATATATAAAGTCAAAAATATAACAGTGGTTGCAGATCTGCACAAGTTTCTATAAATGGTTTCCAAATTCATTTGTTCAAGTTGGGAACTGAGAAATTTCTATAGAAGATCCCTTGATGAAGCAAATTGTGAAATGTGTAGGGATTTAGAAGAGCTAATGAAATTATCAATCTTGCAACATGCTCCTTTTTGTCTTCTCCTGCCCTCTGGTGCGGCCTTATTTTTTTCCTGTTCCAAATATCCAAAAATTATATAGACGGCAATTGCTATCTATATGCCATGCATTCAAATATTGATAGAGTTCTAAGGTCCTCAATCCATTTATTTTCCAGAGGTGGGCTTTTATCTTTTCAGTGTTGTAATATGAGTATTTTAGCTGTAGTAAGGGCACAGAGGATCCATTTTTGTTGACCATTGGTTAGCTTCTAAGAGACTGGCAAATAGTTTAAAAGTACATAAGCATCCTCAAAAATCAATGAACATTCTAATACAAACATAATATGAGTAATAACTTCTTCCCAGAACAACCAAGTGACCAACCAACTTCTTCCCAGAACAAGTGACTGGACATGCCCATAGCAGATGTTTAAAGGACACATCATGTGAGCTACAATGCCAACAATTAGACACTTTACTCAATCCTTTGCTAAAGAGTTGCTGTGGTGTCCAGGGTATCCTAAACATCTACTTTGTTTGCTGACTAAGTCTCAAGATCCCTGGAGAGATCAGGTATAAACTTTAAGGCAGTATTCTATTGCTTCAGAAAAAAGGGCAATCGAGCTCCTTATTCCATTAATTCCTTAGACTATATGATAAGTATATCATATTTATTAATCGACATCAAGTATTTATAAACAAATATTGTAGGTTTCATTTTCTGCCTTGATTCAGTTAGAGCTTCTGGGTGTAAAAAAGACTCTGAGACACGGGCAGCCCATTCCTGAGGCGGGGGGGGGGGCAGCTAGGCAGGGGCTGGGAGTGGTGCAGTCACACCGCCTCCACAGAGGCTTCCCAGCCACTGAAAATTAAATAAAAAGAATTTAAAATATAAAAGAAGTAAACTGTCCCCAGTGAAAACAATGAGGCTACAGCACCCAAAAAGGTATTGTAGCTACGCTGCTGTGGGAAGGGGCATTTCAAGGGCAAACGGGGTTAAGAAACTGCCTAAAGGCAGCTCTGTTCCCAGGAATGCCCTGGGAATGCCTCTCAGGATGCCGGCACAGGGACTTGAACTTCTAGAAAGCTGCCAGGAGGCAGTGCCTGCACCTGAGCCCTGAGCCATGGGTGGATGCCACCTGTGATGGCGTAAGTGCCCCCTTATTACTGATTAAATGGGCACTTAGCTGGTGCGGGGTCACACCGGCTCCTAAGGAGCTTCGCCCCTCTCTTCAGGATTGCAGCCTTAATGCCACAGGGCCATATTTAGTTACCAACAAATGTTGCAATTACAAGTATTGCCATTCTACGTAACATCATGTCTAGACCACAGCTGAAAAAAAATAACAAAAACTCATCCTCATAATCTATCAACTGGTCCAATGGTCCAATCCCCCTATCAGTCCAGGCATTTCCCAACCCAGAGCTGGCAACCCTAATGCCTGATTATATAAACTAAGATCGGGGGGAGGTGGGGAGCAATGGCGAAAAGCAGAGAGCTGAAAGCACTGGGAAATAAATAAAGGTAAACACTGCCTCATCCACAATCACTCTGTAACCCACCCACCCCCAACAATTTCAACAGAAACTTCTTAAAAACCTGTGAGCATATAGAAACTTCTGTGTTAAACTGAAATGGACCCTCTTGACCTTTCAAAAGATGCCTTCAGGATGTGATAATAGACAGCAACTGTTATATGGCTCTGCTCCTGGCAAAGATGTACACAAAAGGAAAAACCGAGCAGTCATGAAGTATGCTACAAAAATGTTAAAGGAAAAAATATTTGGAGAACAGAATTTCAGACTTGCTATTTGAAAAATGGTAATCTCTCCATTATTTGGGGGGGGGTATTAGGTATGCATGCCAAAGGCACAGTCTCTTGGCTTTGGAAAAGGTGCTTCTTTACCTCAGATTGATGGCACAGCTGTATAGTTATTATGAGAAAATGATAGAAAATACCAATAAAAGTTATTTATTTAACCACCTTTCCTTCTTAATAGAGGCTTGAAGAGTTGTACCCAAAATGTACAAAAAATAATAAAGAACATAAAATAAATAAACTCACTTTAAAAAAACAAAACCTCTAATTGATTTTATGAAGAGAAACACTGTTGCTTTAACCCAGATAGGCCATCTTGTGAAAGACTAACATTTTTCCCCTTTTCAGAAGGTTTGGATGGACAGCACCAATTTTACTTCCATATTTTTAATGTTTATTTATTACAATAGACTGCATTTACAAATTGGAAGGCTTGGATGTATCCACCAGCCAAGGCCACCCCAGCATGTAACAGCCCAACCTAGGGCCATATGGGCAGTGATATATAAACAAGCCCTCAATGAGGAGAGCTGCTGCTAACTCAGGGGGAATAAAAAGGAGAATATAAAATATAATTTGCCTGCTCAATTAAAAGAGAAGAGGGTCATGTGGTCTCAAGTTCCTCACAGATTTTGGAAGATTGTAAGGTTACCACCCTCTAGGTGGCACCTGGAGATCTCCCAGAATGACAACCAATCTCCAGACTACAGGGATCAGTTCAACAATAGAAAATGGCTGCTTTGGGGTGTGGACGCTATGGCATTATACCCTTGTGAGGTTCCTTTCCTACCCAGGTTCCATCCCCAAATCTTCAGGAGTTCCCAACCTGCGTCTGGTGCCCCTACCCCCATCCCAGGGGGGACCAGGCAACCCTAGATACCTGCTTTCATTTGTGATCTCTAGGAGGGGAGTTCAGCATTCAAAGGAAGAGGTCTGGTGAAGTTAAAATAATTATTAGGTATCCAAGACAGGTCCTTGACAATGGTGCCTTGAGGATCCAAGGCTTGGTTGAGCTATTTCCCCACATCCTGCCTCAAGTACACTTCTTTTAATCCAAATGGGAGTAGGCCATTTTCCTTTATCTAGTACATCAGAGATACAGAAGTCCAAGAGTGGGGTCCTCCTGAGTTATGCATTCCTACGATGGGGTGCCACACAGTAGCCAACGAAGCTTTACTTTGCAGCAAAGTGGTTTTGAGAAACATCAGAGAAAAACTAGGGAAACTCTGGGAGGTGCACCATGATACTGTGGAGAAGCAGGGCGGGGGAGGGGGAGCTGCTTCCCAACAGCATTGAACCTGAGTCAAATAATGCATATGAAAATAACCTTAATCTAGCACTTCCTGCAAGACTGCCAGGTTTCCTGTTTCAGCAGGAAATTTCCAGCCACCCGCTGCCTGGTCCCACCACCACTTAGCAGGGCAGAAGGAGAAAAATGGATGAAGATGCAGCCATCAGTGTTATTGGGAACTTGATGATCACTTCCAGTCTCCAGCACCACCCCAACTGGGTGAGTGTCCCACTGATTGCCTGTCTCATGCAGGCAACCCTATCTGTAAAACTGCTGCAAAGCTCTCATAATATGCATTGGAAAATACTGAAAAGTACAGTAAAACACTACATGGGCATAATTTCTTCCTCTGGGTAGTTGAAGACAAGAAGTGCAGTAAATATAACAGGAATAAATGTACTTCCTCTTTGGAACTAATCTAGAAGGTGTTTTCTGTGTGGAAAAGTCCCATAAGCAAGATATATACAGATTTAGATTTATATAAGGGGAAAGGGAGAAAATCTATTATTGTGTCAAATGCAGACTTAGCCTTTAAGGAATTACTTCATAAACTTAATTAAACACATTAATCCTTTAAATGGCAAATTAATGTTCAAAGTGATTGGTACGGCCAGAAGATTTAAACCATAAATTTTACTAAGCAGGTGTATTCTATCTTATCTGTTTTGATTCCCTTTTGTGGGCACTCGAACAGCCATTACAGAAGCAGAAACCAAAACTATCAAGGAAGATCAAACATAGGCCATAAAATGATACAGGAGGCTAACATCATGTCTACAAAGACATTGAAAGAAGCAAGGAAAATTAACCCTCTTCCTTCTTAGGAAGATCAGGCCAGTGTGGATGCTGATATCAGAGAGGTCCTTTAAGAATACTAGTGTAGGACAATGTACAACCAATCTTCATTCTAATTTTGTCTTTAGCAGTTTTTTGTTGATATGGAAGGGATAAATAGAGAAAATGGGGAAAAGGTAAATGGTTATGTTTGTCTTGGAACCCCAAATGTGCAGGATAGGTATCACTGTATTACATGAGAGACCGAGGCTATAAGTAAATTTCGTCTATTTTTCAGGGGTTAGAAACCTAATAAACTTTACTTTTTTACATCAGGTAATAGTTAAAGGCAAAATGGCCACTTTATATTTCAGGTCCATATGTAATTCGTATAGGCGGAATGAGGTCTGTCCATCTACATATAGAGCTCTGTGTGTGAATCAGGACCTGTGTGTGTAAACATGTGTTATGGCTGCCACTCTATTACTAGAATAATTCCCTCTCACATACATCCTCCTCCTCCTCCTCCTCCTCCTCCTCCTCCTCCTTCTTCTTCTTCTTCTTCTTCTTTTAGAGTTGCTTCTGATGAAACCCATTGTAGTGCAGAGGTTAGAAAGTTGGGCTAAGGGTGTCAAGACCTGGGATGAAATTCTCACTCACTGAAGTGATCTTAGACTTGTCACTCTCTTTCAGCCTCATGTACTTGCACTGGTTGTTGCAAACAGAGACCAAAAATGGGAGGGATGAGGAAGAGCGCCACCCTGAGCTCCTTGGAGGAAAGCAGGATGTCAATATGAGGAGTAAATGATCTCTCTGTAGAAAAGTTGAAAACACCACTGAGACAGAAAAGCAGTGCAGCTAAATTAAATATTGTTACAAATGCAAATTATCTTCCCTTCAATAGCTCATTGTTTCTTTGCATTGGTGCTTGCCACAAAAGTAGAAATTTAACTCTCTTTAACTCTTATCTCTATAACTCCATCAGCAAACATACTAGTACATTTTCATTCTTACATCTTCATAACTGCCAGGTCAAACTAACAACCTGTTAATGTTTCAAATTATGAATTGGAGGCAAACTTGCAGGGTGAGGCCTTCAAGTAGATTGAGCTGTCTGCCATCATGTTATTCACTCGAATAAAGTGACTGTGTTTATTCATTCTCTCCCCTCCCCACTAGAAGGTTGCTTTGCAACCAGATAAAAGAGGCTCCATATTAAATGTGAGACCCTGGAGTTGTGTTTTGCTTTTTGGATTTAGTGCTAAATGTTACAAGGAACTGGAGATTGATTTTGTTCAGGGAGTGGAGCCAGATAAAACAACAGAGAAGCAAGTGGCCCTGTTTGTAGAACGGAACAGTGTTATCATAAGAAAGCAGAAAGGTACCTGAGCAACATGGGGGTGGGAGCTTATAGGCCTACTGAGAGGATTTTGTGTGTGTGTGTGTGTATTTCACTTCACAGCACTTTCCTCTTCTCTGTTTCTCTAAATAAAAGCCAGCTCCCAACATTGCATCAATTAGAGTTACCAACTCTGGATTGGGAAATTCCTGGAAATTTGAGGGTGGATCCTGGTAAGGATGGGGTTTGGGGAGGGACTTCAGTAGGGTATTATGCCGTAGAGCCCACTCTCCAAAGCTGACATTTCCTCCAGGGGAACTGATTTCTGTAGACTATAGGTTTGCCAGGTCCCTCTTCGCCACCGGCTGGAGGTTTTTTGGGCAGATCCTGAGGAGGGCAGGGTTTGAGAAGGGGAGGGACTTCGATGCCATCAGTCCAATTGCCAAAGCAGCCATTTTCTCCAGGTGAACAGTTCTCTATCGGTAGGATTGCCAGCCTCCAGGTACTAGCTGGAGACCTCCTGCTATTACAACTGATCTCCAGCTGATAGAGATCGGTTCACGTGGAGAAAATGGCCACTATGGTAATTGGACTCTATGGCATTGAAGTCCCTCCTGTCCCCAAACCCCACCCTCCTCAGTCTCTGCCCCCAAAACCTCCTGCCAGTAGTGAAGAGGGACCTGGCAATCCTATCTATTGGCTGGAGATCAGTTGTAACAGCAGGAGATCTCCAGCTAGTACCTGGAGGTTGGCAACCCTAGTAGTCTGGAGATCAACTGTAATTCTGGGAGATCTCCAGGCCCCACCTGGAGACTGGCAACCATAGTGTAACCAAGAAACAGAATGGTGGCTCAGGCTATGTAGTTAAAGGGTGTATGTTAGGCAGACAGAAACAGGCTCGCTTGTCACAAGTTCCCATTAAGCTGTGTGAACTGTCATTTGGGACGCAGCTGTGGGGCTTCATTTATTGTCCACCTCTATCACTGAGACTCAAGGCAAATTGTGTTTGCAAAGGCAAATATACTTCCCAACTCTCTTCCATAAAGATGGTGACTGGTATTTGGTCCCTAATGCAACATTCAGAGACAATGGGTGAAAACCTGCCTATTCCACTCTCTACACATATCCTAATGTTGGGAATTTATCTAGTGGTTAGATATTGGGAAGTCTATGACATGAGTATGTACAACCGCTTTCATTAAAAGGAAATGGATGACAGTCATTCTGAGCAAGGAAAACGGTAAACGAAAAGGAGAAGTAATTAATAAACGGATGTCTTTAGCTTCCTTCTTGGATGTCCTTTCCTTGTTTCATAACCTGATGAGGTGGAGAGATAGCACAATCCAATTTCTTTGGATTTATCGCCTCTTGGCTCCTGCTCCGGGCTGCTCCCCTGTTTCTTGCTCCGGCAGATCAAGTGGCTGGCATCAACTGTGGCAGACAAATTGGGTAATAATGTGGCTAATAAATGCAACAGTCACTTCCCTACTTAGGGGCAATTTACATGTCAACCTTAAAGAGACTTTCTGCCCATTTTCCTGGACTCAGAAGCACATCAAGTGGCATTTGCTAATAGCACCTAGGCTGAGACGACACCAATGGTGACAAATCGATAGGCAAAATCATTTTCTCTGTGCCCCCAGCTGGCTGTTTTTCAAAAAGTCAGAATTTGTAATATTGAGACCTGAACTCATGAATTGGTTTTTGGGAAGGGGGGAGAGCGAGAGCTTTTCTGTGGCACTCCCCTGTCACATAATAGACACAGCTAATGTAAGTTAGTCAGCCCCAGGCAGAGTTTGACACTGGAAAGAGACTGACCTTCTATGCTTTGTGCAAGTAAGGCCTCGAAGCTCGATAAGGGAAGGCTGTATATGGGGGAAAAGAAAAGAAAAAAAGATGGGTGTCTCTGTAAGAATCTTCTATGAGTGAATATATTTGAGTGAAATGACAGTACTCTTGACACTTGAGGGGGGGGAGTGAAAGGAGGCAGAAGAAGGTCAAACTCACTGCAGGAGTCTGAGGCTTTGTAAAACATCTCTGTGAATACCATAAAAGGTACCTGTCACCACAAACTGGGATGATCAGTGTCAGAGGAAGGGCACAGATTCTGTCCTTCCCTACTACAAAAGCTGGGACCCCCCAGCATCCTTACTTGGACAGCAGCTCCGCTTGAGCACTGAAACAGAGAGAAGAAGGAGGCTGGTAGAGGATTCCAAACTGAGCAGGAAGTAGGGTTGCCGCCAGCTCTGGGTGGGGAAATACCTGGAGATTTGGGGGGGGGAGCCTGAGGAGGGTGGGGTTTGTAGGGGAAGGTACTTCAATGCCATAGAGTCCAATTGCCAAAGTGGCCATTTTCTCCAGGGGAACTGATCTCTATCACCTGGAGATCAGTTGTAATAGTGGGAAATCTCCACTATTGGCAACCCTAGCAGGAAGCCTCAAGAAGCTGAGCCCAGTAACCAATTGCCATCTCTCCCAGGGGTTCTATTATACATGCACATCTGTATTGCCAAAGCCATCACTGATTAACATGGGTGTACAATTCTTCTGCCTTGAACCTGTTTGGAGAAAAAAAAAAACAGGTTAGAAATACTGTAAACAAATACAATGGGGATATGGGAGAAATGTTGTTGGGCTTTTCCATCAGGCAGTCATCTAGAAATTGCTGTGCACATAGCCAAAGGTATATTTGCTATTTAAAAAAAAAATGTAAAAAGGAGCCATTTTTCATGTCTGCTACAGAGCTGAACACAGGAAGTGCTTTCCAATCCCAGCTCTAGGTCTACAGAACAGCCAACTATCATGTTTGCAGTGCCCCGATATCTTTCAAGTACAGCAATTTGCTTATCTCTGATTACCCTTGAAGATCTCTCTCACAAAACAGGACATTTACATATTTTACTCTCTTACCCTTACTATTGATTCTCTCCTCTCTATTGAAAGCCCTCTGGAAATTTAATTGTATACATAGAAGAGGTGCTCTATTGGATCCTCTTAAGTCCCCCACCCCCATTTTAACCTGAAAATGTTCATTTTGAGTGTATATGTGCCGTTGAGTCACAGCTGATTTATAGCAAGTCTGTAGGGTTTTCAAGGCAAGAGATGGTTGTAGGTGGTTTGCCACTGTCTTCCTCCCTGTGAGCTGAGAGAGTTCTGAGAGACCTATGACTGGCCCAAGGTCACCCAGTAGGCTTCATGTGGAGGAGTAGAGAATTGAGCTCCAGATTAGAGTCCACCGCTCTGAGCCACTTCACCACACTGGCTCTCTAATTTGGACTCTTGATAATTATCAAGTTGAAAACTCTCACTCGTTTGAGCCAGTTTCCAATAGCTTTCACTCCTTTGGTCATGACTTCTTATGTAAAGCAAAAACAAGCCTATCTTCCAGAAACCTTTATTACACAAAAAATGATTATGATTTAAGTGACAAACAGCTATTTCACTGAAGCATTATGACAGACATTGTGAATGTCCCTGTATATAAATTTCATTGACACCTTGGATGTTAAACCAGCTTAGGGTCAAACGGAGCACTGGCTAAAGCACAATTTGAAGTTACTGTGACCCATCCATTTAAATGATTCAGTATATAAGTCTCTATAGGAACATTATGCTTAACTGTTTTTAGAGGTTGTATTTTACTGTTGTTGAAGGTTGTTTCCCGACTGTTGGAGCTGTACTTTTCGAAGTGTGCTACTTTCCGCAAGTGTGAACGGAGAATTTTACAGAGTACCCAGAAACAATGGTCCATATCAGACTTAATTGGACGGCAATTGCTTTATGCTGAGAATGGGACTAGATCCATCGCTACCATTTTTGCAGCCTTTCAAATGTTGTAAGGGGATGAAGGAATGAGCATAATGTCACAGGATCACAATAGCAAGATCATCTCTAACAGATTCCATTTTTGCAGCAGATAGCTTGTCAAATCTGTTCTAGCAGTTTTTCTCTAAATTATCTCTGGCCTTGGAGGTTTCTGACCTGTGGGGTTTCCTATGTATAGCTGCACATATTTCACAAAGTTCTGGCCTAATTTTTGCTTTGAGTCTGTTCTATTAGCTTTTTATAAGTATGTATAAGTATGTATTTATGCCTGAACTCCTCATGGAGATTTGCTGAGGCTATACTTCTCTGGATATTTACAGTAGAGTAATCTTATTTGAACCAATATAGTTGCTTAAAAATAAACAGTCTAAGGAATACAATTTTAGTCATTAAATCCAATTAGTTTTATAACAAGAAAAAAAATCAGCGTGGATAAGCTTGAAAGGCCCCGGGCAAATCCTAGACTTTCATTATATTTATTTATTTATTTTAAAAGTATAAACAGAACCTTTAATCTATGGTGATCACTGGCTGAAAATAGTTCCTAATATAATATTGATGTTATCTGTTTGTTTGCTTATTTCCTCCAGTCAGGTTGTTGAGATTGTGGGACCATTGTCCAGCATCATGGCTTATGGGATAAGCATTTGAGGGGCCCCCAGACATGGACTGTACCTTCACATTTGGAGGATATATTAACATTTAGGGAGGGGGACACCATAAGGCTGATAAATCCAGAGTCTACAATTATTGAACTTTGCCACTGTGTCTAGCCCAATAGTAGTTAGATATTATTTTATGTAACAGTCTCCTCCCAAGATATCTGCTTATGTGTCCTGAGCTAGCAAAGAGACATATGCACAAACATGAGCAGGTCTTCGCATGCCTATCACGTACACAAATAAAAGCTGTGCATGCATGTGGTTTCTCAGCCTGATCGAGCATCTTGGACTGTGTGTAAAAAATAAGCTGTAGTGATCACCAGTTCAAGTGACAGAGCATTAGAGAATCATAGAGTTGGAAGGCACCACCAGGGCCATCTAGTCCATCCCCCTGCATAATACAGGAAATTCACAACTACCTTCCACCCCACCCCCCAGTGACCCCTGCTCCATGCCCAGAAGATGGCTGAAGTGATTAACATTCTGGAACAATAGGCACGATCTGTGCAATTGTCTGGGGATCGCTGCTGCATAGCTGGAGGAACGACTCATCGCTGATATCAGGATCGCTGCTGATTGCCCATTAAGCTGCTGATGTTGCAATGGGAAAGGGGGGTGTTGGCACTGACTACGTGACTGTCTGCTTTCCACGACATGGCTGCGGCTGGAACAGAGTTTGCACAGGAACATGGAGTCTCTCAGGTTCACTGGAGGTTGCCCTTGCTTCTGTTTCCTAGCTGCTGGCTGTATGGAGCTTGCAGGAGCGGCCGTGTCAGTTTCAATGGAGCGCGCAGCGGCCGGCCCGTAGTGTTTGGGGCGCTTGCGCGGCTGGAACAGTAGTCGTGTGCCTGCATATCGGGGTTGCCAGGTCCAGTCCAGGAGTTTAGGTGGCCTGTATGCTTTCATATGATCCAACCATTCAGGACATATAGCAGTTGCTGTGTATCCTGCTTGCTACAGAGGAGGAAAGGTCTCTTGTCTTGGCTACTGCAAGGAAACAGCCAGAGAGGCTAGCAGAAGTGGCTGGGGATGAGAAAAAGGATGAGAATCCAGTGACTTTCTTTGAGCGGCTCCGTGCAGCATTTCGGCAATGGTCAGACAATACCCTGACGAGTGGGAAAACAGACAGTTATTTAATTCAGTTATTTTGCCTAGCAGCGCCCCCGATATAAAAAAAGAAATTGAATCAAATGGAGGCACCTATAGCAGAGAAACCCGAAAAGCTATTGGAAGTGGCTAATAAGGTTTTTAATGAAAGAGATAAGAGGGACCTGGCAACCCTATCCTTGGCCCTCCCCCACGCACCAAGCAACCTACCTTTTATCTTCCCCCCATCTTCAGCTACATTTATTATTTATTTGTTTAATTCATTTCTACTTCATAGTAAGTTTCCATGGATGGAGCCAATGTACACATACACTGTGACTGTGCCCGCTCACTCCCCTAATAGCATTTAATGGTAATTGAAATATTGAATGAGAAGCTCTGCCTTGGTTCACCATCCTCCAGGTGGAGTCTGAAGATATCCTGGAATCACAACTGATCCCCATACTACAGAAATCAGTTGCCTTGGAGATAATGGATCCTTTGGAGGGTGGACGTTATGGCATTATACACCACTGAAGTCCCTCCCTTCCCCAAACCCTGCCCTCTTCAGGCTCCACCCCCAAAATCTCCATGTATTTTCCAACCCAGACCTGTCAACCCTATTCATGTACAATTAAATGTGCTTACAACCTTTGTGTGTCTTTTCTAATGTGTCTGGTTATGTCACCCATTTCTTATTACTGATGAAATAGTGTTGCAGTCATCTGTCCAGGAAAAAGAAAATATCTTGTAGGGTTCCCCCCCCCTAAAAATATTCATAAGTAAATCAGCTCTCTATTTATGTTTACCAGGGTGGGAAGATGGCTTCAGGAATATTCCCAATAAGACTCCTCAAAACAAAGCTGGGAGCCAACAATTTACAGTCCTCTTTACTTAGAAGTAAGCCCCAGTGGTTTTAATTGAACGTACTCCAGGCAAGCGCGTATAGGATTGCAGCCTCAGCATAGTCTCCCCCATTCTGGCCTGATAAAACCCCCTGGTCCTTGAAATGAAAGTGCTTTGATGGATGATTAATACGAAAACAGGCTGAGATCTTGGGGGGGAAGTGGGGGGAAACCACAACTGCAAAAGGCTAAAAGTTCATGCTCTTTCAGAATTCCAAGTTCCTGTTTCTTATTACTTTTTTATTATTATAATTTTTGCGTGACTGTGGCTGGACCTCTTGTAACCTCTCCGCTCAGAGTGCCGAAGAATAGCTGCTCACTGCAGTCAGACAGGAAACCCTTTCAACCGTTGCCCCCTCCCCCTTGAAGCCCAACAATGCCTCATAAAATATCAGATCACAGATTAAAACCGACTGACTTGAAAGTTCAGAAAGCACAAGCTACGTCTGCTGTTCAAAATAACGTTTAACCTATTTAAGATGGAAAATCAGGGGGACATGCCGAAATAATATAATAACTGTTCTCAGGTGATGGCTCTCTTTCTGTTTGATCTAAAGTAGAAAATTGGCTTTTAAGTGTTTGCTAAAGACAACTGGACCAGGCTTAATAGACAGATGCAGCCACCCATACAATGGACAATGACTCCTGCTTATGTTATGTTAAACTGTAGTATAGTGGGTATGAGACTGACAGGGCAATCCTATGTAGAGGTTACTCTGCTCAAAGCCCATGAAATCAACTGTGGATAACTGTGCAACTGCACATAGCACATGGCGTTGCCCTAAACGGAGGTAGCTTGGTCTATCAAGGTCAATATTGTCTTCACTGACTGGAAGCAGCTCTCCAGGATCTCAGGAAGAGGTCTTTAACATCACCTACTATTTGATCCTTTCAGCTGGAGATGCTGGGAGCTGAACCTGGGACCATATGCATGCTCTACCACTCAACCAAGGTTTTCTGAGCCACACCCCCTGCACTGTGTGCTGCTTTCATGTAGTTCCTGGTTCAATTCTTTATCCTGCCACAAATCCATTAAATGGCTTCAATCAAACCATTTTGCCTCAGCTTCAGAACCTCCATCAACTACAGTATATGGGGTTAATAATGCAGGTTTGCTTTAAGAATTGCATTCAGATTACCTATGTGAAGAGCTTTGAGCACTCGAAAGTACTATGGCATAATATATAATATTATTAGTTACATTGAACTTTATGGAGGGACTGTTCTGTTTTATTTAGTGTGTACATTTCTAGGTAGGAACTGTCTTCTATGTTGTTTTTGTGCAGTCCCTAATAGTTTGCAGGTGGTTTAGAAATAATAAATCATGTGTGGAACACCAAGTGACAGGCTATCAGTCAGGGAGCCTATGGCCATCTTGCAGGAGATGCAAGCAGAAGAATGGAAAGCAAGGACACGGGGAACTGAAGTAATAACCTGCGTTCTTTGCTTGTATTGGTCCATGTAAAAGATTCCTATTCACCTTTCCACCAAGTCTGACCTTCAAGGCAGCTTACAAAATCAATAACAATAAAAATCAGTCAACACATTAATCAGCTGTTAAAACCATCACTTTGAGTTAAGCCAGAGGAGTCATAAAAGAATAAAAATCATAATGAACCTGGCCATCTGCTGAAGACTTCTCTGAAGGCACTGCTCCATAATTTTTCACTTTTTAAAGGTATGAGGGTTGCTACAAGGGGCAGGGTCTTCTCAGTTGTGGTGCCAGATTATGGAATGTCCTCCCTACAGCCATTCACCAGGTACCGAGTCGTTTGAATTTTGTGATGCAGGGTTAAGAATAACTTGTTTTCCCAAACATTTTATGTTCATCTATATTGGATTCGTTTCCTGTTTCTTGACAAGAGTCCCCAGCACAGCTCACAATATTCATAAAACGTGATGTTGCGTTTTTTTAAAAAGAATATATTTCCATTTCAAAAGGAATCCAAACACTAAACCGTGCTATATAAGAAAAGTAGGAGGGGAGAGAAAAGAACAGGTTAAAAAGCAGAAGTTTAAAATACTGAACTCAAAAATAAAACGAAACAAACCCAGAAACAAAATCAAACAAAAAAAGCCAGCTGTCTCCCAACTGAGAGAATATGGGGAAGAGGTGAAGCAGAAGAGACAAGTCTGAGCATATCTAGCAACTAGTAACTGACGGTATCTCCACCTTCCTCTTGACTTTCTATTACAGGATGTTTGGTCCCACACGGTCTTTGTAGTGGGGAAGAAGAGGTTAGTTTTTTTGTTTTGTTTTAAAGTCATTGTTGTATCTGAATATTCTTCTCTGAAGAAGAGGAGGCAAGGGAAGAAAGAAGCTCTTTTTTTCTGTATGTGTAGGGTTGCCAGGTCCCACTTCACCACCGGCGGGAGGTTTTGGGGGAGGGGCCTGAAGAAGGTGGGGTTTGGGGAGGGGAGGGACTTCAATGCCAAGAGTCCAACTGCCAAAGCGGCCATTTTCTCCAGGTGAACTGGTCTCTATCAGCTGGAGATCAGTTGTAATAGCAGGAAATCTCCAGCTAGTACCTGGACATTGGCAACCCTATGTATGTGTCTAGGAATCCATTGTCAACCAGGTGCATGAGTAAATCACGTGGAGCAATGGTCTTAGATTGGAGTCATTCCGCAGAGGAGTGCTATCGAAGCATGCTACATGGAGGAAGGAAAAAAGGAGGAGAGGGAGGGAGGCAGCTATTCTCTGTCTTGGCTATAACATACAAGCCAGAGATGAATTCGACACAGTAATGCTCTTCGTTGTATTGAAGACAAGGATTATGAGTGAGAATACTAATAGCCTGAGCTCAGGGAATAGATGATTTGACAGCATTGTTGTTGTTTTTTCCTAATAAAGACACAATACATTTTTGAAAGATCACTGTTTTTTAAAGATGTCATTAAAGGTGTTTTGATAAACAAGACATTCCATATGAGGATGAAGCCCCCCATAATATTGGTTGCTAATAAAAGATGGGCCCAGAGCAGCTCTTTGGGATGATTTCAATAGATGAGCATGAGCAATGTAAAAATAATTGGTCAGGTTGTGTTACTGAGTTCTGGGAAAACAGTGCTTATTGTATACAAATTTATTTCTGCAAAACTGTGTAAAGAACCCTTGTCCCCAATGACTTTGGCTCCTTTTCATCTTGCAAAGGAAAATAGCATCCTTTGTAAGTAGTTCTTAGTAGCAACCGAGTCAACATCCCTGGAGAAATCAATTAAAATCATCCAGATTATATGCATGAAGTCAACACGATTATCCCAGCATCCATTCCACAAATACTTTTGCTTAATATAATGGGTAGATGACTAATCCTGTACAGCAGGGTCTCCGAAATACAAAATAGTTGAAATTAATTCAGAGCCTCAATCAATCTGGAATCCTCAATGTTTCTTCCAGAGAAGGCCTCTAGACTCACTTCCTTCTCCAGCTCTTATCCCTGTATACTATTTTAACATCCTTTGTTCACACTATTTTTCTGATCCTATGAGCAAATGTCTTTCACCAGTTGCCAACCCCCCCCCCAAAAAAAACCAGACCAGCTCACTCTCCTGTAAATCAGGTGAAAAATTAGTTCATCTGTACGTATCATGCCAGTCAAAACGAAGAAAGTCAGCAGGGACAAAACAATATTTCGCTCAATCACGGTATGGGCAAATATGATGGCAGAACACATCATTTAGCTTATGATCTCATCGACAGATATATTGGTTTGAAGTTTTATGGGAATACCTGCTTGTCAATATAGTGCACCTTGAACTATGTGAAAGCAAGTCCTGGTGTGCTTGCAGGTATAGTTTTTACATGTCAGTGGCAAACAAAAAGAAATTCAATGTCCATAATCAGAATGCATGTACATTTTCAGTCAGGCAAATAGCCCCCCCCCCCCCCGAGCCATTCTATACCAAAAGGTAGGGCTGTGCAAAAAAAAAAAAAATCCAGTAAATTTCGGGTTTATTGAACCCAATTTTTTTTCAGGAAACCCAGAAATAAACCCGAAACACCCATTTACCAGTGTGGGTATTCAGCTTATTTCAGGTTTCCTAAAAATAATTGGGTTCAATAAACCCGAAATTTACTGGATTTTTGTTTTGTTTTTGCACAGCCCTACCTTAGTATGGATAAAACATAATCAGTGGTTTGCATTCTATGAGGTACAGTAGTCTGTTTCTTGCCCTATACCTACTGCCCATAAATGTAGAAGGACAGAAGAATACCCTAAAAAAAAATTGGCAAAGGAAGAGGTTTCAAAGTCATTGTTACTTTGACTACAGGTGAAACCCTGGATGTGCATAACCCCCCCACCAATAATTTTTTTTAAAGTTCCTACAGATATTTTGACTACAGACAAATTCAGTGCCAATTTTGAATTTTGCCTTATGTAAAAATATAATAGAAAACTGTAAATGGCACACTGCATAAAAGGGGCTCCTCATGGAGAAAAATTAAAAAATATGAGACGAAGCAGAGAAAAAGTAATCCTTACTATAAACCCAATCCTAGTAAAGGAAATTACATTTCCATTCTGAACTGAGGCTGTCAAAAGTAAGTAGAACAATTTGATGGAGAGTAGTCAAAAAGGGCAAGAGTCCAGTAGCACCTTAAAGACTAACAAAAATATTTTCTGGTAGGGTTTGAGCGGTATGAGTGGTATCTGAAGAAGTGAGCTGTGGCTCACGAAAGCTCATACCCTACCAGAAAATATTTTTGTTAGTCTTTAAGGTGCTACTGGACTCTTGCTCTTTTTGACTACTGCAAACAGACTAACACGGCTACCCACTGTGAATTATCTTGATGGAGAGTAGTAGCTGTTTTGATTTCCTGTAATGTTCTCCATCTTCTTTAGCATGATTCAGCAGAATGCATCTTTTGCTTCCATTTTATTCAGTTTCATCCATCTCCCTAGAATAACCAGAATCAAAGGTCATGATGCTGAACTCTCTCTTCTCCCCTCTCAAAGAGAATGCCAGATGTACTTACAACAAGAGGCGAAGGGACGTATACCCTTGATGTATTTGAGAACTTGCTTATTTATCTTGGTATGTGGAATAACCCCCTCCAAGGGTCTCAGGCCTCGACCCCAGGCAATCTTGCAAAAGAGGGGGTCAGTCGTGTGATCTTCATCTTGTTGCATGGGATGATAGTGGCAGAAGAATCGAGAAGCCTTCTGTCACTCATTCCTTGCTCTAACACCAGGTGTACCCTTGACTACGCTGCAGGTATGCAGGATACTCACAGGCTCCCCCTTGGAGTTGGCATGAATCCAACACTTGATTAATTTCTTTGGTGGGATTGCAAAGAAACAAACAAACAAAGTAAGTAAGGGAATACCTTTCCCTCCTCATCCTCTTTCTCCCTTCCCTCAGAAAATCAGGAAAAAAATCATAGGTGTTTTGGTGTAAATAATGTTTGCCTTGACCAAGCAAACTCCCAACTACTTCGAGCATTTAAAAAACAAAAACAAACTATCCTTTATATGAAACGATTTATCAAGGTGTACAAATCAGCAAGCGTGGGAGTGCTAGGGCAGTATTTTGTGTTGATGCTGCATAAGAATGGAATGAGGTCTTCTGGATGTTCAACTGGGGTCACTTTTTCAGATTTCAGTTCTTAAGAGGAAGTTTTTATTGGAGATTCTCAACAGGATTTAGAAGCCTGTTCCCAGAAACAAAACAACTCAAGGTGCAATTATGAAAAATCAGTGTGTTGTAAAGCAGTTGTTGCAGATATACCACAATAACTACGGCAGTGTTCTAAACCAGAGGTTCCCAAACTATGCTCTGTGGAGCACTTGGTGCTCCACAAAACATTTCCTAGTGTTCCATGAAGAGATTGGAAAGAAAAATACTACTGTCATTCAGTTTAATATATAGGTGCTAGGTGAAAATTAGTGCTCCAAGACGAATTTCTCTCCTGAAAAGTGCTCCATGACTCAAAAAGTTTGGGAACCTCTGTTCCAAACACAGACTAAAGCATAATTTGTGAATCAAATGGATTTTGTGCTATTTGCCTGCACCATGGCAGGCTATTCAACAGTTCCACAGCCTAATTGACTGGACCTAGGATTTCCAGACCCAGCTTGGCAACCAGGAGGAGACCTGTGGGGGGGTATGTGGGTGTGGCTGTTGGTGTTGTCATGATGCCACTTCTAGAAAACCCCAGAAGTGATGTCACACCTCTCTATGGATCACCAGAAACTCTATGGTAAAACACAATAGAGTTTTTGGTGATTACTAGAGAGGACTAGTGTAACTTTTGGGTTTTTCCCAGGAGTGATGTTGCATTGTCACTCACAGTGGGTTTTTTCCTCTTGCCAGCCACTGGAGTGCTGGCAGGCAATGCCTTCTGGAGGTGGCAGATTTCTTACCTCTAGTAGGCATATGGAAATCCTAATTGGACCAGAAGTCCCACATTACCAATGGACATGACCTACAGGGGTTCTAAAAAGCACTTGGGAAGGACAGAACCCAGATGCACTCTAGAAGCAGAAGGAAAGGTTCATCCATGGAAGAACTAAGCCTACCCTCAAAACCCATAATGACTATGCCTGGGAAATGGTGTACCTGCCCGAACTCCAGTATGAGATTGTCACTGAAATTTGCAAACACCTGGAGGATGAAGCACCTAAGATACAAGCAATCCTTAGCTATTATGAAATATCTTGGATTCATGAAGTAAAGTTCTTCTCAGATATTCCAAATGTGAAAGCCACATGGTATAGTGGTCAGAGTACTGGACTAGGGAAATCTGGGATGAACTCCCTACAAAATTTACTTGATGACTTTTTCACTTCCCCTTCTTCCTCCCACTTCCTATTATTTTCTCTCAACTCAACCCACCTCACAGGTAGGGTTCTCAATGCCCGATTGGGAAGTTCCTGGGGATTTGGGGTGGTGCCTGGAGGGGAGTCTGGGGAGGGAAAGGAGCTCAGCAGGAATGTGATGCAATAGCATTCATTCTCTACTAAAGCTGCTATTTTTCCTCCAGAGGAACTGCTCTCTGTAGTCTTAAGATCAGGTGTAATCATGAGAACTCCGGGCTCTACCTGGAGGTTGGTCAGCCAACTCACAGGGTTATTAGGGGGGTAAATAGGATGAGGACACAAAAGTCTGGGTGAAGTGACCTGATTAGCATACTTCAGTTAGATAGGATTGAACTGGATCTGCATGGACACAAAATTCTGGATAGTAGAAGAGTGGGTTTTTATACCCCACTTTTCTCTACCAAAAGGCGTCTCAAAGCAGCTTACAATCACCTTCCCTTTCCCTCACCCCACAACAGGCACCTTGTGAGATAGGTGGTACTGAAAGAGTTCTAAGAGAATTTTGACTAGCCCAAGGTCACCCAGCAAGCTGCATGTGGGGAATCTAATCAGGTTCTCCAGATTAGAGCCCACTGCCCATGTGGAGGAGCGGGGAATCTAACCCAATTCTCCAGATTAGAGTCTTCTGCTCTTAACCACTACACCATGCTGGGTGAGACGACATATCTTCTGAAATAGGATGGAGGGCAAATTAATGACTTGTGTGCCCCTCTTGATTGAGTGGGGGGAAAAGGAAGAAGAGGAAATGGAAGTTGGGTAATGAAATAGTAATGTCCTTGGGTTGGGCAGACACCTCTGGGGTATGTCGGGATATTGAGTGATATCTCTAGTGTTGAAAACTCTTTTGTCATTGAGAAAGATATGCCACTGAGCTGGGGGGGGGGGATTGCCCTTTTCCTGCTTTCCTTGCTGTAAAACCTTTCCTCTCAATTTCTTGGGAATTTCCAATGTCATGGCTCAACCCAGGTGCCTTATTAGAATCATAGAATCATAGAGTTGGAAGGGACCACTAGGGCCATCAAGTCCAACCCCCTGCACAATGCAGAAAATTCACAACTACCTCCCCACTCCACACCCCTAGTGACCAGAAGATGGCCAAGATGCCCTCCCTCTCATCATCTGACTAAGGTCACAGAATCAGCCTTGCTGACAGATGGCCATCTAACCTCTTCTTAAAAACCTCCAGGGAAGGAGAGCTTACCACCTCCCGAGGAAGCCTGTTCCACTGAGGAACTGCTCTAACTGTTAGAAAATTATTCCTAATGTCTAGACGGAAACTCTTTTGATTTAATTTCAACCCGTTGGTTCTGTTCCGGCCTTCTTGAGCAACAGAAAACAACTCGGCACACTCCTCTATATGACAGCCCTTCAAGTACTTGAACATGGTTATCATATCCCCTCTCAGTCTTCTCCTCTTCAGGCTAAACATACCCAGCTCCTTCAACCTTTCCTCATAGGACTTGGTCTCCTGACCCCTCACCATCTTTGTTGCCCTATTGAGACTCCCCAAGTTTCAGATTTCCTGGCACTTAGGCTGTAAAAGGGGGTGCCTATTAAAACAACTAAGTCCAAAATAAGGGGTCCTCACACGCTCTACTCAACATCCTGGTGGCAGCATTTTTGTACCAACTGAAGTTTCTGAACACTTCTCAAAGGCAGCTCCACATAGAGTGCATTATAGTAATCTAATCTAGATGTAACCAGGGCATGCACCACAGAGACCAGATCTTTCCTGCCCAGGAAAGGCTGCAGCTGGCTAGCCAGTCAGCCGTTGCTTCTGTTAGAGTTGATCAATTTATCTATCCATGGAGGGGCATTTGGGTCTGCTGCAGGAGGAAAGAGGTAAGGAGGTTCCACTTCAGTGATAGACTGATAGTTCCATCAGTGGAGATTATCAATGAGAGCCAAGTGTTGCCTGGTGGAACCATATAGGCAGAACTGTGATTTTCAGTGGTACAAATATTTTGCATGCAGAACCGGGGAGGGGCCATGAGGGAGTGGTATAGTACCTGCATTGCATGTAGAAGGTGTCAGGGTCGATCCCTTGAATTTCCAGTTAAAAGGATTAGTAAATTGATGACGTGAAAGATCTCTCTGTCTGAAACCCCAGACAGTTACTGCCAGTCAAAGTGGACAATAATATCCTTGATAGACCAATGGTCTGACTCGATATAAAGCAGCTTTATGTGCTCAAGGCTCAGTACCTGGAACAAGTAGCTCCCTCACTGACTGAGATCTTAGAGAGCCACCTTCAGTCCAAATATGAGGCAAGATGGACTAATGATTTGATGTGAACATTCAATGATGTGCCAGCAAGCCAAAAAAGAAAAAGAGATGCTAAGTGACAGCTTTATTATTATACAAAGCCTCTGTACAGAACTTAATTGCTGTAGGAAGGTTCAGAACAAAGTGAATCCTCTGATCCCCCTGACAAAGCTTTTATGGTGAAAAACATAGGGGCTTTGTAGAATAATAAAGCTGTCACCTACCATCTTTTTTCCTTTTTTGGCTTGTTGGCACGTTGCTTGGTGTAGCTCTGTTTTTCATTTTTCCTTTAGATACGTTCAGTGATGGTCTTTTTTCAAACAATTAGGTTACTCAGGCTGAGGAATCTTGCCCAAAGGGATGTTTAGGGTTGCCAGCTTTGGGTTGGGAAATATCTGGTGATTTGGGGGGTGGAGAAAGCTTCAACGGTTGAGCTACAAACTATACACTATAACAAATTAATTACATTTATTGCAAGGTGTACACTATAAAATTATTAAAAACACAGGGCCTGGAATACAGGCTACATATAAAAATATCAGTTCTTATACACAGTTGATATACAATCAGTGTAAATGACCAATGTTACCAGATGTGTTTTGGCCTGAATAAGTCTTCCTTAGTGGTCATAAATGCAGAAAGTTAAAAAACACATCTAGAAATAAACCTTATGAGATATTTTTTATCTAATATTTTGTGTGGCTTGCCATAAACGCTTAACCCAAATTGTGGGTCTTGCCTCATGGACAGTTGCTCACACAATCCAACGCAGAATTAACAACGCTTCTGGATGTGTGTACATCAACCTGTGATGAATCTGATGGTAATAGTGGAAGATCTCCAGATGCCACCTAGAGGCTGGCAACCCTAGATATATTGGAAGTGGTTTTTAAAGCATATATTATTCTTGCTTTTAAAACAAGCTAATTTAATATTGGTATAAAAAGCGTGTTTTTTAAAAAAAAATGGTTCAGAAGAGCAGGCGTTGGAACAGCAATTACATGCCAACTGGTGTGCCCATCTCTGCTCCAATATTGTCAAATTGTTACCACTTGCCCAGCAGCTGTACTATTTCATTAACTCATGAATTTTCACTAAGGATGTCAGCCTCATGAAACAACAACAAACAAACAATTTCAAGACAAAGGTTGATTAGCATGAAATAAAAGCAACATCTGCAACGTTTAGCAAAGACGGTCGCCAGCCATTGGGAGCCACATCCTTTTGTAAGCATCTGACACAATTGCCTACACCCAGTGATTGCCTACTGTTTAGTAACAATGGGGAAATGTGATGATTATCTGTATTTTCCATGAAAAAATCTTGCACTTAAGTTTGCTTTGAATAAGAGGATAGAAACCCATCAGGGTATACATTTGGATTCAAAGTCTATTATCATTGATTTTATCCAGGTGCACTAAAAACTGATTTCTCTCCCTTCCTTCCAGCTCAGAAAAAGTCTTCTTTCCTTCAATTCTGCGTGGTTCAATTGTGTTTCCTTCGCAAATTTAATATACGCCCTCCCCAAAGGTCTCAAAATGAGCACAAATGGAAGTTGACTTCAATTTAGAGCAAGCTTTTCTGTTTATAATTGAAGGAGAAAAATAGTTCCTACCTTCAACTAGGGCTGTTAATTCGGTTCGTCCCAAACCGAAAAAAAGCCGAATTTCCCCCGAATTTCTCCCGGGGAGGCAGGCAGGGGGTTGTCAAGCCCCTCTGTGCTCCCTGCGCAAAGAGCACAGAGGGGTTTAAAGACCCCCTGCCCCCCTTCCCGGGAGTCCCGGGAAGAGGGGCGGTGGGTTGGCAAGCTCCTCTGCGCTCTCTGCGCAGAGAGCGCAGAGGGGTTTAAAGACCCCCTGCCCCCCTTCCCGGGATTCCCAGGAAGGCGGGCGGGGGGTTGTCAAGCCTCTCTGCGCAGAGAGCGCAGAGGGGTTTAAAGACCCCCGCCCCCCTTCCTGGGAGTCCTGGGAAGGCAGGCGGGGGGTTGTCAAGCCCCTCTGCCCTCTCTGCGCAGAAAGCACAGGGGGGTTTAAAGACCCCCCGCCCCCTTCCCGGGACTCCCAGGAAGGCGGGCGGGGGGTTGTCAAGCCTCTCTGCGCAGAGAGCGCAGAGGGGTTTAAAGACCCCGCCCCTCTTCTCGGGACTCCCGGGAAGGCGCGCGGGGGGCCCTTTAAACAGGTCTGCGTCTCCCGGCCAGGAGGCGCAGATCTGTTCCACCCCACCCCCCTTTAAACAGGTGTGTGCCTCCCGGCCGGGTGTGTGCCTGCGCAGGCAGAGCAGAGGGGCTTGCCAACCCACCGCTCTCTTCCCGGGACTCCCGGGAAGAGGGGAGGCACAGATCTGTTTAAAGGGCCACCCACGCCCCTTCAGGGAAGCCCCCTGAAGGCCCGCGGGGGGGGGGCGAATTTCCCCCGAACTCCAGATCTTGCCCGAATTTCAGGGATCCGAAGCGGGGCAGTTCAGACTTCGGCACGGCCCGAATTTAAAAGGGCCGAATTTTGCCCAAGCCGAACTGTACCGAAGTTTTTTTTTTCAACAGCCCTACCTTCAACTTGATCTCCTCTTGCCACTGGACTCAATACATCAGTTACACATTACATTCAACATAGGGATGTAAGGCATGTCCGAGGCAAGTGAGTGTGAATCTACTGCAGTACCATAAATAGCCCATGTGTGAGTCAGGGCTAGATACATGGATAAATAAATGCTAGATTTGCCAGTCGTTGTCCCCCCATCAAGCAGGAAAAAAAAAGATACAACTCTGACTTGAAAGACTGTTTGTAATGGAAAGCGCACCTTCCTCCCCCATGCAGCATTCAACAATGTCTCCTTTAAAAAGATGGAAATTTATGAAGTGTTCCTCTATTTCCTGACAGTCATCAATTACTAATCTGCGGGATTAAGAGTGAAGCCTGGAAGTTCCGATGGCTCGAGACCATTAACCATAGAGGAAGTCTGATCAAAACCTTTTATATGCTCTGAAAATGCTGAGATGGAAAGAAACCTGTTTGTCTTAGAGAGGTGTGAGATGACATCTTTTAAAATAACCATGGTCCCAAAGTCTAAAGTCATTCTGATCTTGTGTTTATAGCTAGGGAACCATGCTTAAAATATACAAATATAACATGAATATGAAGGAAGATTGGGAAATTTAGTCACAGTGGTTGCTGGATTGATAAGTGAAAGAAAAATAGATATTGATAGTGGGGAAGAGATGAGTGAAATAAGGCATTTGAAAGGAAAAAGGGAGCCTGATTGAAAACCTAGTCCTAATGTCTTCTCTGCCCAGTTTGTATTTTTTCTATCACATTTTATGAAAGATTCCATGAAGGGAAAGAAAGACAACTGCTGGGCAGTAAAAATTGTAACTCACCAAGGGTATTTCTATCCACTGGCTACATCTATCATAAAGCCACTGTTTTTGTTGGCAGCTTAGAAGATCAGGAACAAGAGGGTGAGTTCATGTAAAGACATAATAACATACTGGCAAATTGGTACGGCTTTTTGTGTATGTGTGGCTTTGCAAAGGGCCTGTGGGAGTGGGAGTTTCCCATCAGGTAAGCTGTGTGAATAGGGTTGCCAGCCTCCAAGTACTGAGATAATGTGATAGTCTACAAACAACAGCACGTGGCTCAAAATATTGCAATTATATAATTTTATGGAAGGTCTTTGGAAACAAAACCTCAAAACAACAATAATAACTCAAATATGTACAACCGAAAACATATAGTCCCAGTGGGAATTATAATGCATTCCTCTTCAGTATAATTCAATATAGTTCATTCCTAAATGTAAACAAAATTTTCAGAGTCCAATCCAACTGTGGCCAAATGCACAAGAACTTAAGAAAGAGTTCCCCAAGGCAAAGATCCTCTTCGGGGGAGGGGCTCCGACGGAGTGAAATCCCAAAAGAAATCAAGACGGAGTACAATCCAAAAGAAATCAAACGGAATACAATCCCAAAAGAAATCAAGACGACACTTCCGGATGAAATCAAGACGACACTTCCAGATATTGGAATTAGTTTACACAACCCCTCTGAGGGAACTAGGAGCCCGTTTGGGTCTAGCACCGAGTCAGGTCCATTTTCTTTGGGAGGCAGTTGCCAAACTAAAAAGGAAATTAATTCCAATGAAATTTAACTGAAGAAGCCGGTTAGGCAAAATGACCACTTACCTGGAAGTGTCGTCTTGATTTCTTTTGGGATTGTATTCCCTTCGATTTCTTTTGGATTGTACTCCGTCTTGATTTCTTTTGGGATTTCACTCCGTCAGAGCCCCTCCCACGAAGAGGATCTTCGCCTTGGGGAACTCTTTCTTAAGTTCTTGTGCATTTGGCTACGGTTGGATTGGACTCTGAAAATTTTGTTTACATTTAGGAATGAACTCTATTGAATTATACTGAAGAGGAATGCATTATAATTCCCACTGGGATTATATGTTTTCTGTTGTACATATTTGAGTTATTATTGTTGTTTTGAGGTTTTGTTTTGAAAGACCTTCCATAAAATTATACAACTGCAATATTTTGAGCCACGTGCTGTTGTTTGTAGACTAAAACCTCCAGGTACTAGCTGGAGATCTCCTGCTATTACAACTATTCTCCAGCCAATAGTGATCAGTTCACCTGGAGAAAATGGCTGCTTTGGCAATTGGACTCTATGGCATTGAAGTCTCTCCCCTTCCTAAACCCCACCCTCCTTAGGCTCTGCCCCAAAAACCTCCCACCAATGGTGAAGAGGGACCTGGCAACCCTATGTATGAATGTTATCCCCCCCCAAAATATCATTTTTCAAAGATAACTTATTGTTCTGTTCCAATCCACACTGCTTATTTGGTGTTTGCCACACCAACAGCTGCAAAAATCATTTTAAAAGTTACCTTTAAAGTGACTGGCTACTTCACAGCCATAAACTGCCCTGAAAGTGGTTTGAGACATTCGCCAAGCAAATGAGCAAAGAATCAAATATGGGGATCAACTTGCTCTATTTTGCAACCATCGATCATGGTAAGTTCAACTGTCAAACATACTCATTGTGAAATTTGCAACATACCTCGTGTTCACGCCAGGCTAAATTAGGTTACCCATTATCAATGTTGTCGGTATTTCAGATGTTAACAAGTACAGTGATGTTTCCTGGCACATTAACTTCTCTCCTTGTTATAGACTTTCCTTTTCCCCCTACCGTATAGAGACCATTTATGGATATCTCTACTGTTCCAAAGGAAGATGAAAAGAAGTTTGGGGCGCCTTAGGGCTTCTTCACACTTCTAATATTCTGCTTGGATACTTGTATCAATGGCAAGAGGGGAGCAACCTAAAATTGCACTCATACTTCAGGATAGATCTGCCATGAGCCAAGGCAATTCAAGTGTTTCAGGCATCATCATCCTCTGGAGGGTACCATTTTTCTTCCTCCAAGTTATTTATTTATGGACATTTCTGAACCTGCCTTTCCTCCAGCCATGCTGAAAACTTTCATCTCTGTGTGGGGCTTCATTTTGACTTGGGTGTGATAATGCCTAAGGCTGATGCTGCCTTTCAAAGGTCTGGCTCCAGTCAATCATTTTTTTTTTTACTGTTATTCATCCACCCTTTCTCATAAATGTGCTGTTGGCTGTTATTTAGGGGATGGCTCCTCTACAGCAGCAAAGCCAGCTTCTATTGATCACAGTGATACATTGGGAAAACAAAATAAATGAAGCAGCTATATATAATTTATTGCTTGGTATGTTTATGATAACTGATACTTTAATTAAATTGCCATTTAGAAGACTTTTATTCACAGATTCCTATCCCCTGGCTGAATTTGATTACCTACAGTAAATAAGGCTTTAGAAATGGGGGAGGGGGGAATGAATACATGAGTGAACTAAGACCAGTGGCAGATATGAGTCTGTGAGGCCCTCATCTTTGCTGTTCTGGTTTATATGACTGTCATGTTTCAAATGCTTTGAGAACAGAAAAAGGTACCCTTCCTGTTCATGCAGTGGTATTGGCTGCAAAGATGGCTAATTTAATTACGTTATGGGAAGGAAAAGTGGGATGGTCATAAACCTTCAACTACTGACAAAATCTGGGATGGAAATGCTGCTCAAGGCCCTCAGGTTTGTCACGTTCTTTCTTAACAGCATCTCATCTTGTTAGGCTCTGACCAGCATTAATGATACCATCCTGGAATATCACATAATTGCCTCTGATGAATCTTTCGTCTCTTGATGTACTCAAATCATTTCTGTATTTTGTTTATGTATTAGATTTGTCTCTGACCCTTTCTCTGAGCAGCTTATTTTAAGCCACATAACAACCCTGTGATGTACATTAGGCTAAGAGGAAACGACTTGTCCAAAAGCCTTCAGATTTGAGCTATTTTCAGAGCATGCCTGAATACTAAGGCAAATGGTATTTAAAGATCTGACAATGAAAATATTTATTTCAAGGGCAGTAAGCAAGCCAATCAAGAGAGCATACAAGCAAAGTCTTGTACTTGCTGTTATGAGCCAAAGCAGGTGATACATTCAGCCATGTTACATTGACACATGGAATCGATGCTTGTGTGCATTCTGTCTGATAATTGGCAAGGGAGGGAGGAATGAAAGATCCTCGTACCTTTCCATCTGGATTGATGCTGTCATGGGGCTTGTCTGTTGCTTGGTGGTAAGAA
This sequence comes from Euleptes europaea, assembly GCF_029931775.1. NCBI lineage: Eukaryota > Metazoa > Chordata > Lepidosauria > Squamata > Sphaerodactylidae > Euleptes > Euleptes europaea. The sequence continues at coordinate 29,834,403 of NC_079317.1, forward strand.
ACCACAACCAAGAAAATAAAGAATTCCTGCCCTCTGTGCCAGAACTAATTGACCTACTGGTTCAGTCACTGGCTGAGAAATGGGGTCTTTGGGCTGAGCTGCCTCTTCCCATGGCTTCACTAACAAGACTGCTGGCTTGCTTACATTCTGCCTGACCATCTGTGAGGGAGAGAACACTGGAATATCTTGCCACCTCCTTTCTATCTGGTGGGTCAGGGGTAGAGCAGCTGCTAAGCAGGAAGAAGGTCCCAGGTTCAATCCTCGGAAACTCCATTTAAAAGTATCAGGCAGTGGGTGATGCGAAAGACCTTTACCTGGGACCCAGGAGAGCTGTTGCCAGTCTGAGTATGCAATACTGACCTTGACATATCAATGGTTGATCTCATGTGGCTTGCTTGCTGTCAAACAATTTAAAAAATGCAGCTTGGGAAGCAAGGAGTGGTTCCACCCTATACACTGGACCTGACCAACCTCCTGGCTGGCTGACAGCCAGGGAGTTGAGAGTAGAGTCATCTGTTCCCTTGCATGGTAGCAAAGGGCTATTTTCCCTATGACATGTCCTTTCCACAATCGGTAGTTTGATTAATTTTGTGGGCATTTGGTTTAGGGGTGATAGGTGGTAAGGATTGTGAGAAGCAGTTGGTATTCTGGTATCTAGTTCTTGTTCTTTTTTAAAGAGCAACTATGTGCTAGTCAACTGCTAATACAGGTCTGCAAAATACTGGTGTATGGATTCAGGAGATATGGTAGTGGAAGGCATGTTGGTTGTGGGAGAAAAATTAATGCTCTCTACCTGACCAACCTCTAGCGTCCCTCAGCCATTTCCACCACACACACACATTTTGCTGTTTACTGTTCTAATGACTGCTGGCTTATCTGTGGCAATAACCATTCAACAATTCCAAATTATATTGAAACAGCCACACACACCCATCTTTGAAGGACTGCGTCTTAGGAATGGGATAGAAAATAATTATTTTAGTGGGCTATTTTCCCTACTACACCTGGATTTGTGGCTTAGCAGCACAGGACAATCATCATGTTATTTGCTCACTGGGGTTGAATAGGAATCATTTACCTCACAGACCTCTTGGAGTCATGGAGATTCCCCCCCCCCCAAAAAAAAACACCCTCCATGTTGCTCATTGGAGGAAGAAGCCTACGCTGGTTTTGAATAGAAGAATAAGAAGAGTTGGTTTTTATATGCCCATTTTCTCTCCCTTTTAAGGAGAACCAAACTGGTTTAAAATCTCCTTCCCTTCATCTCCCCACAACAGGCACCTTGTGAGGTAGGTGAGGCTGAGAGAGCTCTAAGAGAAGGTCACCCAACTAGATTCACATGTAGGAGTGGGGAAACCAACCCGGTTCACCAGATTAGAGTCTACCACCCATGTGGAGGAGTAGGGAATCAAACCCAATTCTCCAGATTACAGTCCACTGCTCCTAACCACTACACCATGCAGGCTCTCTTTTTAGTGGTCACATTTGGCAACAGCAAAGCAGGTTGAGTAATAGGATTAATACTAAAAAAAAAAAAAATTGAAAACCCTAATGATGAAAGAGGCTTTTTTTAGACTAACATGTCAGACTGGGATACTGGGAGAGGAATTCCCTTGGGATGGACATGACTCCCTGGCTGATTAGATGCAATTGGTGAACTGATCTCTGACTCATGAAAATGTATGCTGGAATAAATGTTGTTAGTCTTTAAGGTGCCACTGGACTACTGTTATATTTTCTTCTCCAATGTTTTTGTATATATCAGGCAATTATAAGTTCCTTCTTACATGTAGCATGCACAGTATGAGGTGTCTCCCAGTTCCCCAGTGCCATTAAGGTGATTGTGGGCCTCATCATGTGAACTTGGAGTACACAAGTGATCTGTATTTCATTTGTCGGCATGGATTTCAAGTTTATTTCTTCACTGTTGGTTTTGTAGACTGTGCTGTGAGCACCTGTATGTTTTTTTTAATATAAGTTATGTGGTTTTCATACCTCTGATGTACGCCATTTATAAGTATAGTACAGATGATGGATGGCTTGTATCTTCCATTCTGCTCAGCAGAGTTTAAAACCTTTGACCAGCCAATGGAGGCTTCCTCTAAAAGAAGTGTCTGGATTAATTCCTACAGAGCTGATGTATTGATACACAGGACCATTGAAAATACATACATTTTCTGGGTGAAAAGATTAGTGCAAGGGAAAGAAAGCTGGCATGAAAATAAAGAATCAGGACTTGATTTGCACAAGAGAAAAGCAAAACCAAATGATGATCTGGGTGCAGAAATGGCAGGAAAGAGAAATTTGAAATACCCCTGTTCTCAACAGAGTGATAACATGAATGTTCTGGTTAGGAGATTTCTCCGGTTAGGATGATTTCATTGCCTCTTGGATTTGTTGGATAGTGCTTATGAAAAAGGAAGCAATGAACTGCAAAGTTTCTGTTCATTTTACAACTTCCTCATGGCTTGAGTTGTTTGTTTTTCCCCTTTATCATTCAGACACTTCTTTAATTGTTCACAACAGTCTGTGGAGCAGCATTCTGAGAGCTGAAATGAGAGCATCCAAACACTGGGGACGTGCTCAGCAAAGCTGATAGCTAATAGTGTATCTGATTAACTTCAAGCTCCCGTAGGTCTTGGACACAACTCAATCAAGCATCCATTATGCATTTATAGAATTGTATTAGCTGCTTCACGGACATTGATTTTCTTTTTTAAGTGAACATCTCTCTGTTAACTCTGGCCATTCAGAGAGAAGTGGAGGTCAATGTGGACATCTCAGTGGTGCATGATTACTGAGAGCAACAATATATACATGCATAAAGGTGCATTAAAATGTTATACACTGTCATGAAGATAAGAATATTTTAATGATAATCACTTCATCAAAGAAACAGATGTGTAGTAATTACAGTGTTGGATTAAGATCTGGGAACCCAAGTTCAAAATGTCACTCTACCATGGCAACTGGACCAAGAGTGACCTTGGAACAGCTGCATTTTCTCAGCCTAACCTGCCTCACAGGATTATTGTTGTGAGGATAAAATGGAGGAGGGGAAATGTTGTTATAAAGTGCTTTGTGAAGCCACAGGGGGGCGGGGAAGCAAGACAAACAAGCATGGTTACTTTTTTTTCTAGCTATTAAGTCACAGCCAATTAGGGCTGTTGAATTTAAAAAAATTCGGTATAGTTTGGATTCGGCCGAATTCGGCCCGTTTAGATTCGGGATATGCCGAAGTCCGAACTCCCCCACTTCGGATCCGTTCAATTCGGCGGGAATTCAAAGTTCGGAAAAAAAAATTTGGCCGAATAAAGCCATTAAAAACACAATCGCGCCTTTCCGCGGCTCTGGGGGGGGCATTTTTGGGGTTAGAGGTCCCAAACTTTCAGCAGAGCTTCAAAGGATGTTTATTGAAAGACTCCCCAAGTTTTGTAAAGATTGGGTCAGGGGGGGCTGAGATATGGGCCCTGAAAGGGGTCCCCCCATCCTTAATGTGCATCTCTCAGCAGAGCTTGCCGCCCATGCACAAAGCTCCCAGCCCCGACAACAGTTTGCAAAGCAACACAACCTTGTAAAACAACACCTTTGCAACAGGGAAAACCAGAAGACACACAACTGAAACCTCCCCCCCTCAAACCAGGGAGCGAGAGACTCGAGGGGGAACACACACCCCAGGCAGAACTGAGGAAAGCCCATTTGGCTTCCCCCCCACCCACAGAAACTGCTCCCTCCCCACACACACACAGACTCTGCTTTCCCACACACACACACATACACAGGAGAAAATTTATAGATTAAAGCCCCCAAAGGGGTCTTACTGTGGCTGTCTTCTGTTCCATCAGGAGGGGCTGGGGAGGAATTGCAATCCAAGATGATTCCAATTAGGCACGGAACGTTTTGCTCTGGAGAAGATGCACACAGGATCGGCTGATCCATTCATCCCAATAGGGAAAAGGGGAAAGGGGAAAGGGGAAAGCCCATATCTTGGGACCACCTGACCCAATGTTCACAAAACTTGGGTGGTCTCTTAAGAACACTGGTCTGAAACTCCGCTCAAAGTTTGGGATCTGCACCCCCAAAAATGTGCCCCCTGCAGCCACGGAAAGAGAAAAGGGGGGAGGCGATATTTCTGCCCCCACTGAACCCATCTTTACAAAACTTGGGTGGTATCTTAAGAATAATTGTCTGAAGCTATGTTGAAAGTTTGGGGGCTATATCCCTAAAAAAGCGCCCCCTGCAGCCACATAAATGGAAAAAGGGGGGGAGGGAAAAGGGGGAGAGCCCATATCTCGAGACCCCCTGACCCAATGTTTACAAAACTTGGGGGGTATCTTAAGAAGCTTCATCTGAAGCTCCACTGAAAGTTTGGGGTCTGTACCCCCCAAAATGCGCCCCCCTGCAGCCATGGAAAGAAAAAAGGGGGGAGCCCATATCTCGGGACCCCCTGACCCAATGTTTACAAAACGTGGGGGGTATCTTAAGAAGCTTCATCTGAAGCTCCACTGAAAGTTTTGTGTCTGTACCCCCAAAAATACACCCCCTGCAGCCACAGAAAGGAGCGAATGTGCACAAGCACCCCCCCCACACACACACACGAGGATTTCGCTCTCTCTCTCTCTCTCCCTGGCCAGGCCGCACATCAGCTGATTCCTCTAGTACTCAATCCTGACTGATTGGCCAGAAGAAGACCCAGCTTGCCCACCGATTGGCCGGGGGAGGAGAATGCTGCTTACTGATGGTTATGCTGCTTACTGACGGCCCCGAATTTGCCGGATTTATTCGCGAACTCCCGAACTTGCTGAATTTGGCCCCCCCGGTTGCCCGCCAGTTTTGAGTTCGGTTCCTCCCGAACTAAAAACCACCGAATCAGGGGAAATTCGGCTGATTTTCAGTTCGGGCCGAACCGAATCAACAGCCCTACAGCCAATATATGGTGACACCATAAGGATTTCAAGGTAGAAGAAGAAGAAGAAGAAGAGTTGGTTTTTATATGCCGACTTTCTCTACCATTTAAGGCAGAATCAACCCAGCTTACAATCACCTTCCCTTCCCCTCCCATAGCAGACACCCTGTGAGATAGGTGAGGCTGAGAGAGCTCTTAATAGAATTGTGACTCGGCCAAGGTCACCCAGCTGGCTTCATGTGTAGGAGAGGGGAAACCAATCCAGTTCACCAGATTAGCCTCCGCCGCTCATGTGGAGGAGTGGGGAATCAAACCCAGTTCTCCAGATCAAAGTCCACCACTCCAAGCCACCGCTCTTAACCACTACACCATGCTGGCTCTATATGATAAGAGATGTACAGAGCTGGTTTGCCATTGTCTGCCTCTGTGTAACAACCCTGGACTTCCTTGGTGGTCTCCCATCCAAGTACTAACCAGGGCTAGCCCTGCTTCACAGCCAAGATCTGACAAGATCAGGTTAGCCTGGGCTATTCAGGTCAGGGTATATAATTCCTTAATCCTTTAAAAACCCCTCTGGTAGGATTTGGAATTGTTCATCTTTTTTTTTTAAAGGGATAGAAGAAAGATTAATAGTGTAGAAATGCTATGGAGTTCATCTGTTAAATTTATACATTAAACAACAGATGATCTGTGTTAAGCCTTTTACAGTCAGAGTGTTAAGCAGGCTAGGTTCAAGGGTCAGTTGGGACATTTGCTGAGACCCATCATCTAGCAGAGGGTCCACCATTAGGGTTGCCAGCTCTGGGTTGGGAAATACCTGGTGATTTGGGGGCGGAGCCTGAGGAGGGCAGGGTTTGGAGTGGGGAGGGACTTCAATGTCATTGAGTCCAATTGACAAAGCAGCCATTTTCTCCAGGTGAACTGATCTCTATCAGCTGGAGATCAGTTGTAATAGCAGGAGATCTCCAGCCACCACCTGAAGGTTGAATTTATAAAGGTGCAGGTAAGTGCAAGGAGTGAACATATGTACAAAAATTAAGGGAAACACAATCAGGTTTTTTTTTAAACAATTAACATAAATAGTCCAGCAAGATATGCAATATGACAAAAGAAATTGTCCAATGGATCACATAAAAACAATATAGCTGTCCATGAAAGACTTTCCTGTACTTCTCGGTAGCTGGACACAAAATGTCAAAAATGAGGACCACAGCGAGGAGGTGCCAGAAGAGGTGCCCAGACATGTCGTCTAGATCATGCACACGTTTCGCACATGGCTTCATCAGCTACACATATCAGAAAAGTTTATAACAATCATATCAATTTCAAAGAGGGACCGAGAGGATTTCTATATAGGTCTCCAAAGCATATGCATGATCTAGACGACACGTCCGGGCACCTCTTCTGGCACCTCCTCGCTGTGGTCCTCATTTTTGACATTTTGTGTCCAGCTACCGAGAAGTACAGGAAAGTCTTTCATGGACAGCTATATTGTTTTTATGTGATCCATTGGGCAATTTCTTTTGTCATATTGCATATCTTGCTGGACTATTTATGTTAATTGTTTTAAAAAAACCTGATTGTGTTTCCCTTAATTTTTGTACATATGTTCACTCCTTGCACTTACCTGCACCTTTATAAATTTATCTTGTGTTGATATTACCTTGTAGTGCTGTTTGGATCTTTTCCATCATCTATACAGCACTGAGCCTTCATTCTCTCCAGGACCACCTGAAGGTTGGCAACCCTATCCACCATCAATCACAGAGGTTTGGTCTATCCACTGGGTGGGATTCTTCCCCCAGAACCCTGTCATGTTACATGAACCTCTGGGGTGATCTCCCATTTCATAAGCTGAAGAATCCACACTCTCCTTTAGAAGTAAGTGGGTGTTTGCGGGTGGGTGCACATCTGATGGCAGGGTGTGCTTAGTGTGTGTGGGCAGGAGGACAAGAAAGGTATTTTTCCCAGAGGCTGCCCAAAATCTTAAACCAAGCATATGCTGACATCTACCAGTGTTATAGGGAGGGGGCTTCCTTTCCCCCCCTAAATTCACTTTTATAGACATAGCCATTGATTCCACTTATTCTATTTTCTCTCTCTTTCAAATAAGGATTTCTCTTTCATTTCTTTTTGAAGAGAAATCAATGTGCCCTTTTGTAACTGCAGCCCTTGCAGTTGTTTTATGCTACATACCACAGGGTGGCACTCTAGCAGGAGGATAGGAAGGTTTGGAAAGAGCCTATCTTTGAGCATCTGCAGATTGAAATTCTGAAATTTTGCAGAACCTCCCTTCCTGCCTGTCCTCTCTTCAAATGCAAGATTTCTGAAACTCACAGACACATCCTTTCCTGCTGCTGGAAAAAAAGATTTATGGAGTACTAATCATAATGTTAGAAGGTGACTCCTGGTTCAACAAGACTTTGCTGCAATCTAAATTATCCTCTGATGACTAATGATTCAGGCTATCTTCACTCCTCCCCGGAAAAAAAAAAAATCCAGCCAGAGGACACTCAACAACTTTAAACCTTTTGCTTAACAGTCTTTCAGATGTACACAGGTGAATAACAAAAATCTATGTAACAACTTTACACTTCAAGTTATCATCCTTTTGTTTACATTGGGAACTTTGGGCTTTACAAGATTGCACAGCCCGCGTCTTATATAGTGATTGGGTGACAGTTTACTGGAGTACAAGTTCTCAGGAATAAAGGAGGCAATTGTGATTCATCCACACAATTTAACTTGCCCAGAGGCCCATGAAGAGAACCCTTTTCCAAGTCAACTGCTACTTATTGTCTGCTTTGATTTTTGACTCTTCTCACCTCTCTAAACAGTGGGCAAAACAAGTTGGGAGAGTTGAGCCAAAGGCTGTATTACAATATGCGTCACGGAGTGGTGAAAAAAATAAATAAAATAAATACAGCATTTTGACTGGAAGGATACTTCACACATGCCTGGCTATCAAGGACATGTTGCCAAGAGTGTTATGTGGTCCAAGTGAGCATTTTAAAATAAATATTTTAATAAATAAAAACAGAACAGTAAAGAAAAGAAAAATTGCAAGCCATATAATGATCAAAGTTATAATTAAATAAATTATACCAAAAAAAACACCATTACACAAAGAAGAAAATAAAAAAATACTGACAATGAGACAATGTGTAATAAAATTACAATGTGAAATAAAAGGCAATAGCAATTATGAGCAATATATAATAAAGCAGTAATGACCATTAATTATCCTAATATTTTTAGCATAAATCATAAGATACTTTCAGTCCATTCCTGAGTCTTCAGCGGCTGGGGATGACGTGGCTGCGGCGCTGCCGCGGCGCCTCCAAAGCCGTTACCTGACTGCCAAAAGGCTTTAAAAAGCCTTTAAAAATGTTTTTTGTTAGAAAATGGGGCATTTTACTCCATTTCTAACAAAAATTAAAAAGGGGACAGGAAACTGACTACTGGTCAGGAAGCTGCCTACTGGTAGCTCCCCTCCCCCTGGCATGCCCCCGGAATGCCCCCGGGGTGCTGGCACGGAGCTTTGTGCTGGTGGGATGCCGGTGGGAAGCCAAGCCAGCATCCCTGACTCTCGCGGCAGCTCAAGTGGCCCGCGTGCCGGTGCAAGCAGCCCAGATGCTGGCTTGGGCACTTGCGCTCCTCCTGGGCTCTTTTCTGCCAAGAGCTCAGGAATGGGCTGTTAATTTGGTACTTGATAAACACTATATTAATATTAAACAATATTTTTAAATGAGTTATAAAGTAAAACAGATAAGATAGATAAAAATACATGTAATTTTAATTATTTTTTATATTTTTAATAATACTTCCCAAATATCAAAAATTAAGATTTCCCCATTTTTAGCACACATTCAATCTAATATATCAAGAGGATTTTTCATAATTCGTAAATATCATTTCAACAGTCTCCTTTTTCATTCCCCCCTGAATCTGTGCTGATTTTGGAGAAATATGATTCTTTCTCTTCAGCTAAGCTGCCATAATGCATTTCAAGAGGATAATATGCTTTTAAAATCCTTCATAGGCACTTAGCAAACAGTGGGCACATCCTGCTGTACCTCTAATGATCTTTGTTTGGAATATTTGGGGCAATTCAAGATAAAACTGTTCCTTTTAACGATCACCTTTGTGTTGTTTGCATAGCAAGAACTATACCCTCAGATGTATGTTGGCTAATATACATGAACACCTGGACACATGAAGCTGCCTTATACTGAATCAGACCAATGGTCCATCAAGGACAGTACTGTGCATTCAGACCAGCAGTCATTCTCCAGGGTCTCAGGTAGAGGTCTTTCACATCACCTACTGCCTGGTCCTTTTAACTGGAAATGCTGAGGATTGAAGTTGGAACCTTCTGCATGACAGGCAGATGCTCTACCAATGAGTCATGGCCCCACCCAATTTAGCCATGCTTCTACCTAAAATGTTTTATTTATTTATTTATTTTATTTATAGGTGTTATTTACAGTCTGCAGGAATACAAGGCTGATTCTCACAGGGACTCAAGGCAGATTACATAGAGTGAATACAATTAACAAAATTGGACATTCAATAAACAGTGCATTAGGATTATAGAAGTCTAGAACCATCCAAAACTGAAGGTAGCATAAATATTAACATGACACATTAAGCATTGCAAAAATTATAATAGGATCCTACTTATAGTAAGCTTTACACAGCGGTATAGAACACAGCCGGTAATAATTTATCATTTATCCAAGTAAGTTTGTGAATCAATTTGTACAGTGCAACCCTATTACCTGTGCAGAAAAGCCCTCTTAAATTATTTAGTTTTGCATTATTAGTGGAAAGCCAGGAGAGTGGAAGCCTTCCTGACCTCCTCGAGCAAGCCATTTCATAAGGTTAAGCCACAGTGGAGAAAGCACACGTAAGGGCAGTTGCTGATTTTGCCCATATGCAGGTTGGCACCTGCAGAAGGTCCTGCTGACCTGAGCAAAGCTGTCATGGCAGAGCATGGGGGAGAGGCGGTCCTGCCATGAAGGATTTTGTATGTGATAACTAATACCTTAAATTCAGCCTGGTAACAAATGGACAACCGATGGAGTGCCTGCGGAACGGGAGTAATATGCATGCTCTTTCTAGCTCCCAATAATAGCTGAGCTGTAGCATTCTGCACCACTTGGAGTTTCTGAATTAATGTTGAGGGAAGCCCAACGTACAGTGCATTACAGTAGTCTAGTCTAAATGTTACTGTGGTGTAGATCTAGTTGGCCAGATCAGCTGCATCAAGGTAAAAGGCCAGTTTTTTATAATGACAAAACAACTGACTCAGAATCTGGATGATGATGATGATGATGATGATGATATTTGGCACATCTCTAGAAAATGTTCCCAGGGATTTTTTTTTCCTCTTTCACTTTCTTGTTTCTGTTTGTTGGGCTATTTTTCTCTCTTCCCTGAAATTTGAGTGGGGTGAGAAAAGAATTTGAGCTTGTACTGGATTTGTGAGAAATCTGATTATTTCTCGGAGCCAAGCTGCATTTTGTCTGTTTCTCATACATTTTATAACACAAATGTGTAAAGTACTTTCAGAATCCCTCATTAAGGACAAACAAATACCAAAAGAGAGCTTGCAATGCCTTCCGTGACCTACCACTTATCCGTAAACCATGACAAATTTGGTCTGAGCTGAGAACAATAAATGTGTTCGTAAAAGATCATATTACTTTGAGTTTAAGAATTACTCCACCACACACACACATTTTGCTGTTTACTGTTCTAATGACTGCTGGCTTATCTGTGGCAATAACCATTCAACAATTCCAAATTATATTGAAACAGCCACACACACGCACACCCATCTTTGAAGATACTTATATCTAAAACCAAGAAGAATCTTATTCTGAAAGTATATATTTCAGGACTGTGTCTTAGGAATGGGATAGAAAATAATTATTTTAGGGGGCTATTGTCCCTACTACACCTGGATTTGTGGCTTACAGAGTGAGGAGGGGAGGTAAATATATCAAACTCCCCAACTGAGGCAGTTCAAACTGAGTTTAAGTGATGGGCAAAAGTTAAATAGTTCATACCATGTGATTCCCTCTACTGTTCTTACCATTATGGAATACAGTTAAAGAGTATCTCAGCAGGTCCCAACAAACCAAAAGCCAAGCCAGCTTAATAACTCTAGCGAGCAACTGTTCTTCCCTCCCTAACCCCAAAGGAAATTTTTTGGCATATATAATGAGGAACCATAAAAGTATCCAGATGGCCTTTTAGTCTGTTCATCTAAAAGAAAACCTCAGGTAAAATAGGGACGAGGGGATTTCTCCTCTTTTGTTCCTCTCTGAGTATATTTCCCCTATTCTATTGTTACTTGCATTGGCTAACTTTGCCCTGCATTCGCACAAGCAAAGTGACCCATAAAACACCAAATAGGTAAAGGTGCAAGCACTAAGTCATTACTAACCCATGGGGAGATGTCACATCATGACATTTACTAGGCAGACTATGTTTTATGGGGTGGTTTGCCTCAGTCATCTACACTTTACCCCCAGCAAGCTGGGTTCTCATTTTACCTACCTCGGAAGGATGGCAGGCTGAGTCAACCTTGAGCTGGCTACCTGAAACCATTTTCTGTCAGGACTGAACTCAGGTCGTGAGCAAATCTTTGAGTGCAGTACTGCAGCTTACCACTCTGCACCACAGTGCTCTTCATAAGATATAAATAGTGTTTGGTGTGTATAACATGTTTTGGGGAGCACACACATGTTTAAACAAGTAATATATAAAGAAGGAGCATATGAATGTTCCTGAGCATTTAAGAGAGCAATTGCAAGGGGAAAGATGACTGTGTCAGACTGCCCCGTCAAGGGGTCAGAGCCTAGGACCGGCTCATCTTCCAGCCTCTTTTCTGGCATTGGCTTATAATGATCCTCAGAAGCATGAGAGGGAAGGTTCAGTTTCAGCCCGGGTCTCTTTTCTCTAGATGCCCTTCTACTTTCCCTGAAAGCTGCAGGAGAGGTCCGTCTCTTTCTCCCTGGCCCACCCTTAGACAGTTTTTTAAACAGTCGCCTGGAAGCAGGCTGGCCTCAGGCTCTTCCAGTCCCAACAGCCCTGGGGCTGGACATGCAGGAATGACAGGGCCCACTGCCAATGGCTCCTCCCCCAGGACCTTTATGACTCCCACCCCACCCTCCCTCCATTTTTGCATCTAAAGGCCATGTGCTTGGCCCACACAGGCTCTTGCCCCTCCCTCCTGTCATAACTGACTGTTCTTGCCATGCCACCCTTGTAGGGTTGCCAGCTCCGGGTTGGGAAATACCTGGAGATTTTTTAGGCAGAGCCTGATGAGGGCCAGAGTTGGGAAGGGGAGGGTCTTCAATGCCATAGAGTTCAATTGCCAAAGCGGCCATTTTTTCCAGGTGAACTGATATCTGTCTGCTGGAAATCAGCTGTAATAGTGGGAGATCTCCAGCTACTACCTGGATAGAGCTGCCAAGTCCCCCCTCTCCTCCAACGGGAGGCTATAGGGCTGAGGTTGGGATTGCACGTGTGTGCCAGTGCACGCGCTCATCACTTCTGGTTTATAACCAGAAGTGCCGCCTTGTGAGGGGCCTTATACCTCTTAGTTTGAGTGGTAAAGCGGCCCTTTACCACTCAAACTAAGAGTTTGAGTGATATAAGGCCCCTCGTGAAGTGGCACTTCTGGTTGTAAACCGGAAGTGACATGCGCGTGTCGTCTATGCGCACGTGCACGTTTGCCCGCCGACCCTCAGGTGGTCGGCGGGCAGAGGGGCAAATTGCTGGGGGGTTGCCTGCCACCGCCGGGCACCTGGCAACCCTATACCTGGAGGTTGGCAACCGTACTCCCTTGGGCATGACTGCTGCTGTAAATTCTGCTTCCTCCTGGTGCTGCTTGGAGTATTCTTCTTCGCACACAAGCAAACTTCACCTGTGTTCATCTGTCCCTTCCTGTTCTGTGCCCTCTGCTAAAATGAAGGGAGTGAAAAAGCACACACAATGCGATACCATTGTGCTCCAAGTAGTATCAAAAGCATCCACACAATTGTGAAAACCACTGTGAAATCATCGACATCTTATTTTTGCTTTTTTTGCTTTCAAGCCACAACTGACTTATGGTGACCCTGTAGGGTTTTCAAGGCAAGAGACATTCAGAGATGGTTTGCCACTGCCTGCCTCCATGTCACACCCCTGGTATTCATTGGAGGTCACCTATCCAAATACTTGTCAGAGTCGAGGCTGAGAGTGTGTGACTTGCCTAATTTCCAAATAGCAAGTTTCCATGGCAGAGTAGAGACTGAAATCTTGGTTTCCCAGATCCCAGTCCAGCACTTTAACCAATACACCATGCTGGATCTAGCCCCATCTACATGAAACTATTTTTTCTTGTAAAGTAAAAAACAAACCTGTTGCTATCTTTCTTTTACCTGCCTTTCTGAGACGAGGGTTGTGTGTCACATCTGTCAAATAAATCTTCTGTCACTTGTTTCCATCTTCAGCCTTTTATAGTAACAACTTTTTTGCATTTACCAAAATTTGAAAGACTGTTTTGTAAGGCTGGGAAAAAAACACCTTCTTGCAGGACAGCAACTGTATATATTTTGGCACAGCTTCAGTTTACTCTTTGAAAACCCTCAGAAATTCATTGAGTTGGATATGGCTGTGTAACCTTGAACCCACATTCTCTATGCTTAGCTCGTGGTTTTACAAGCATGGTGTTACAAGCCTATTCTGGGTTACATGTTCACTATTAACTGGATGCCTGCAGCCAACAAAATTGCCTGGTTAGTTCAAATCAGTATGTGAAATTCAGCCAGTTCCCCCATTTTTTTTGGCCCTCATTGCTGCCCCTTAATGTTTTTTCTTGTCTAACATTTTTTCCCCAGGGAAATAAACCCTAGCAAAGAATTCTGCACTGTATTCAGGAGTCAGGGTAAAATTGTAGAATGTACTGCCCCCTTAGAGTTTTCAACTCAGATTGCTGCAGCCCCCAAACCCCAGAGTAGGGTTGCCAGCTTTGGGTTGGGAAATATCTGGAGATTTGGGGGTGGAGCCTGAGGAGTCCAATTGCCATAGAGTCCAATTGCCAAAGTGGCGATAGAAATCAGTTCCCCTGGAGATCAGTAGTAATACTAGGAGATCTCCAGCCACCGTCTGGAGGTTGGCAACCCTACCCCAGTGTGATGCATAGGGTTGCCAGGTTCCTCTTCACCACCAGCAGCGGGAGGTTTTTGGGGTGGAGCTTGAGGAGAGCGGGGTTTGGAGAGGGGAGGGGCTTCAATGCCATAGAGTCCAATTGCCAAAGCAGTCATTTTCTCCAGTTGTAATAGTAGGAGATCTCCAGCTAGTACCTGGAGGTTGGCAACCCTAGTGATGCACCTACTGACAGCCACCCCCCATATATCCTGCCATATGCCTCTTGCCATCAGTTGTAATTCTGGAGGAATTGCAAGCCCCACATTGAGGTTGGTAACCCTGTTTGGTCTGAGCCTCCCTCCCTTCCCCACCCCATCAGGCCAGGACTTGCTAGAAGCTTCTAGATGCTGCTCTATATAGAGGCTGTGTGGCCTAGAAGCTTCTGTTGTGCCCTGCATGGCGCTGTGCATACCACTTATAAAGTTGTCACCTGAAGAGCTGCCAAATTAGGAACACATGGTAAGACTGAAAGAAAATATGATTATTTTGTGTGTTAGAAGATTACTGGTATTTTATCAGAATATATCACCCCTGCGATGTATTAAGTTGCTTTTTGCATTTCCCTTCTTTTCCATAGACTTTTCTGGAATAAATGAGGAACAGATGGCAAGCCTCTCTACCTGCCACCTATGAGGAACAATCTCATGGGAAGCAGGAAGACTCAGTCTGTGAAATGAAAGATGTAGCATTTGTAGGATCCTCCCAGCACATGGTAGTGTTTTCACTGCCCACATTGCTGCTAGCAGGCAGCAACTGTTGAGAGTCGGGGGGGGGGGGTAATGGGTAGGGTTTCCATAGGGTTGCCAACCTCCAGGTAGTAGCTGAAGATCTCCCGCTATTACAACTGATCTCCAGCAGATAGAGATAACTTCACCTGGAGAAAATAGCCACTGTGGCAATTGGACTCTATGGCATTGAAGTCCTTCCCCTCCCCAAACCCCACCCTCCTCAGGCTCCACCCCAAAAATCTCCCACCAGTGGTGAAGAGGGATCTGGCAATCCTAGGTTGCCAACCTCCTGCTGGAGATCTCCTGCTATTACAGCTGATCTCCAGCCGATAGAGTTCAGTTCACCTGGAGAAAATGGCTGCTTTGGAAGGTGGAGTCTATGACATTGAACCACATTGAAGTCCCTCACCTCCCCAAACCTGCCATCCTCAGGCTCTGCTCCAAAAACCTCCCGCGGGTGGCAAAGAGGGACCTGGCAACTCTACACATGGGGTGCTGTTCGGCAACGGTTTGACAGCACTTTTTCTCCCACTAGTTGCTGGATCAGTGGTAGGAAAATGGGAACCCTGGTTAGCAGCCCAGTCCATGGATTGCTGCAGACTTTTATAAGGGGAATTTTGGCACCATCTTTTAAAAGTAAGTACCACAATAAACATTTGAGTAAACTAAAAAAACGCCAACACTTGTTTTTGTCTGCTTTCATGTAATCAATACATCCTTTGTTTTTAATAGTGGTGAAAAGTGCCATCAAGTCGCAGCCAACTTATGGCAACCCCATAGGGTTTTCAAGGCAAGAGACATTCAGAGGTAGTTTGCTGTTGTCTGCCTTTGACCCTGACCTTCCTTGGTGGTCTCCCATGCAAATACTTACCAGGGCCTACCCTGCTTAGCTTCCATCGGGCTAGCCTGGGCCATCTAGGTCAGGGCTTTGTTTTTAATAGGTGTGTTTTAATGGTTTTGTATTATCTTAGCTGTAAGCTGCCTTGAGCAGGTCTCTGGAAAAGTGGCATATAAGTTTGATAGACAGATAGACGGATGGATGGATGGATGGATGGAGAGACAGATGATAGAGAGACAGACAAACAGATATGTTTTCCCTAGTTAAAACAACAACAACACAGAAATCTAACAACAGGGGCCATTGATATTACCAAACTAGCATCTAGATAAAATACAGAAATATGTTCTATTGAGTTCAGCTCCATAATAGGCAAGAGGTATAAAAAAGGATAGGGAGTAATCTCATCGCCCTTTGCATTCTGCTACTCCCTGGCCCTCATGATGCTTCTCTGCATGCAAAATTTTCCTCAAAGTGACTCTCTCTTCTTGATGGCAGCCCTCCTGTGGAAAGAGTCCTCCTGTGCAAATGCCCTGCTGGATCAGTCTTATTGTTTTCCAGTATGGAAAATGGCAAGGCATCCTTTTGAAATGTTAAGCAACAAAAGGGACAGAGGATCATGTTTATTTCTCATGAGAAAAGTGTATAGTCTCAGTAACAGTGCAAACTGAAGATAATGTGCTTAGAAAGGTATAACACTGTTTAGGATTGCACTGTAAATATCCCATCCAATACAGACAATTAAAACAGAGCACAATCAACATGTGAGGAATGTGTATGCAGGGGTCTCTATTATTGCATCGATTGGTTCTACCTCCAGGCTCCATGTGTTGTCTGTTTTTAATATTTTATTTAGATATTTATACCCTGTTTTTCTCCCCTATGGCAGGGGTCGGCAAACTCATTAGTCAAAAGAGCCAAATATCAACAGTACAACGATTGAGATTTCTTTTGAGAGCCAAATTTCTTAAACTTAAACTATATAGGTAGGTACACTGTTTATTAACTTAATAAACTTTAATTAAAGTTTTAAGTCTTAATTAAACTATAGGTACACTGAATAAAACTTGATATCATACTTAATAGTGATCTTATTTATTGATAAAAATTAAATTGTAAGTCCCTGCCATTTCCCCCTCCCCGTCTGGAGTCCTCGTCTGGAGGCCTGGCCTACCGCCATAAAAGCCTATGGGTAGACCTGGCCTCCGGCTGAGTCCCATTGGGAGGCCAGGTCTACCCATTGGCTTTCTTGGCAGTAGACCTGGCCTCTGGAGGCCTATAGAAGCCAATTGGTAGACCTGGCCTCTGAAGGGGGACTTTTTCCCCTCCTTGGAGTCCAGGTCTACTGCCAAGAAAGCCAGTGGGTAGACATGGCCTCCTAATGGGACTCAGCCGGAGGCCAGGTCTACCAAAGGAAGCCCACCCCGCCCAACAGCTGATAGGCGGGGGGGGCAGGACCCGCTGAGCTACCCGCCCAGCAATCGCGCGGCTAGAGGGGAGGCTTTAGCCTCCCAACCATTGAGGTGGGGGGGAAGAAAGCGCGCCCGCTCTCTCTCTCTCTCAGGCGCGCCGGCTCTGCAACCCGGCTGCCGGCGCGAGCGGCCGCAAGAGCAGGGGCTCCGAACCAAGTTCGGAGAGCCGCACTCAACGGGCCAAAGAGCCGCATGCGGCTCTGGAGCTGCAGTTTTGAGACCCCTGCCCTATGGGGATCCAAAATGACTTGCCACTTACTTCATTTCTAATTTATCCTCACAGCAACCAATATATGAAGTAGGTTAGGCGAAGAAAGTGTGACCAGCCCAAGGTCACCCAGTGAGCTTTCACGGCAGAGTGGGGACATGAACAGGGGTCTCCCAGATCCTTGATCGAGACTCCAACCACTACGTTACTATGACATTGTTTTTCTCTCTACAATTCTATGAATGAGTTCTGTGCCACTAGATGCATCCTCTTACACTTAAACTTCCATTTGCTCAAGAGCCTGTTGAAAACCATTGATCTTGTGCAAACAAATTTTAGCAGAAGAGGAAGCGTGCTCCATGGCAGAGAGTCTCTAGAGTGCCCAAAATTCATTAATAGGACCAAAGTATATGTATGTATGTACAAGCCAGGCCTAAGCAGAGTTGTCAACTTCAGCTTTGGAGACAATGTCTGGGGAAGGTGGAGTTTGGGGAGCGAGTTCAGTGGAGATGTGATGGCAGAGAGTCCACCCTCCAAAGCTGCCATTTTTTTCCTGGGCAAACTGATCCCTGTAGTCTGGAGTAATTCTGGGAGAACTCCAGGAGCCACCTGGAGGCTGGCAACCTTAGGTCCAACCTTTGAGGTAGAAAGGGTTACAATTTACCATCATTTTCATGATTCAAGAGGCTGTGTGTATGGGATTGGATCAGGAGTGTGTGGGAGAGGTCATGTTCCAAGCCTGTAAATTGTGCTTGGGCTGTGCATACTAACGGTCCATGTGGAAGCTATCTACACACCATCTGTTCCCAGTATTTTTTTCCCAAGATACAAACTGTGTCGATAGAGCCTTCACATCAACAGCTTGTATGCACAGACTGTGCATAAGGCAGGTCAATGAATGGAGGACATTTTAGTCATCGGTGGAGACTGAACGTCTCTTGCATTCCAGAAAAAGGCGTAACCTTGTTTTAAGGAGCGCTATTAGCCACACTATTTCTATTGACTTTTGTAACTAATCATGAATGGTTCTAAGATCTCAGCCTCTGAAAAGTTCTACAAACACACACACACACACACACACACACACACACACACACACACAAAGCTGTTTGAAGTATGGTTCCTAGAATTTTTAATAGATATTTTCCTGCTCCTGTTAACAACTGAATTTTCATTGGTGTGGCTGGTTTAACAAGCAAGAAAAAAATTACCAATAAAAAAAAAAATCAAAGGATGTCTGCACAGGCTTTCCCCCACAAATATGTGAAAAATGCTAAGTGTATGATGGCTTGTAACAAGTGTTTCATTTACATTCATTTCAGGCAGCTTGAATAACTGGTTGGTGCCTGCATTGCACTGAAGCAGTGTTATAAGAAATAGATTGTGCCTTTTTATCAAAGCGAAGGACTAAGGGGGGATATGATAGAGGTTTGTAAAATTATGAAAGGGTAGGGATAATATACAGAAATTACTTTCTCTCCCTCTCCCAAAATACTATGAAGTTGAAGGGTGGTAGATTCAGGATGGACAAAAGGAAATATTTATTTACTCAGTGAGTGATTAATATGTGGAATTCACTGCCCGAGGATTTATTGGTGGCCACATGCATAGATGGCATTAAAAGGGGATTACACAGATTCATTGAGAAATGGTCTAAAAGTTGTGACAAGTTATGGTGACTAAAGGGAACTGCTGCCATCAGAAGCAGTAAACCTCTGATTACCTTTGCCAGGAGGCAACATCAGGGGAAGGCCTCTATACCCTGCTGCTGCCCCTCCTGAGAAGCTGGTTGGCCACTGTGTGAGACAGGATGCTGGACTAGATGGACCACTGAGCTGAACCATCAGGGCTCTTTTTATATTCTTATGTTCTTATGGTGGAGGGTTTTCCCCCTGTTGTAGAGTTTCACATCCTTGCCCTGTGGTAATTACCGTTGGCCCAGTAATTAAGTAACATGAAGGAGGAGCTACAGGTCCCATAAGGCTGTGTGAAAATGTACAGGTATGAAACAATATCAGTAATACAAACTTAAATTTTTAAAATGTTTAGAATTTTTTAAAAGCACAGTGTTTCTAATCAATGGCTGACTGATTGATTTCTTCACTGCTAATGTATGTGATTGGACTGTAAGTGGTGTGCAGCAATAACAGGTGTGTGGGAGGAGAGGAGAGAGGAGAAAGTAGTACTCCCACCATTAGGCTGTGTCAGAATGTGCATACAGGAAACACTGCTGGTTGAACACTGTATATTGAATACGGTAGTATTTGCATAGAGGAAGGCACTGGCAAACCACCTCTGTTAGTCTCTTGCCATGAAAACCCCAAAAGGGGTCGCCATAAGTCATCTGCGACTTGACGGCACTTTACACACACAGTATTTGCATACAAGAAAAGTAACCCAACAATTAGGTTCTTACTTTTTGCAAACAGTCAGGTGCTTGACAAAAAATCGTATCCCTAGTCATAACTGGTGAACAAACCGTGAGCCAAATCGGCAAGTGTTTCAGCATCCAAACTCCCATGTTGCCTTTATATGAGCCTTTTATAATCCAGTTAAGTCTATACAGGGTTGCCAGGTGGGTGGTTTTGGCAGGCAATCGCTCGCCAATCCACCCAGCCACTCTGGAGCCATGGCCATGTGCGTGTGCAGCTGTGTGCATGCAATGATGCAACTTCTGGATTTACCCTTGGAAGCACCGCATCACCACAGCTTCTTTAGGGGTTTGAATGCTAAATCGGGCACAGTGATGCAGTGCTTCTGGAAGTAAACCCGGAAGTGATGTCATCATATGCACACGACCCAACCGTATGCGGCCGCTCCAGCCCAGGTCTCTGAAACCTCGTAAGAATATAAGAAAGGCCCTGCTGGATCAGACCAAGGCCCATCAAGTTCAGCAGTCTGTTCGCACTGTGGCCAACCAGGTGCCTCTAGGAAGCCACAAACAAGACGACTGCAGCAGCACCATCCTGCCTGTATTCCACCACACCCAAAATAATAGGCATGCTCCTCTGATACTAGAGAGAATAGGTTTGCAGCAAGACTAGTATCCATTCTAACTAATAGCCATGAATACCCCTTTCCTCCATGAATATGTCCACTCCCCTCTTAAAGCCCTCCAAGCTGGCAGCCATCACCACATCCTGGGGCAGGGAGTTCCACAATTTAACTCTGTGTGTGTGTGTGTGTGTGTTAAGTGCCGTCAAGTTGCTTCTGACTCATGGCGACCCTATGAATGAAAGTCCTCCAAATGTTCTATCTTTGAAAAATACTTCCTTTTCTCTGTTTTGAATCTGTCACCCTCTAGCTTTAGCAGATGACCCCGTGTTCTAGTATAATGGGAGAGGGAGAAAAACGTCTCCCTGTCCACTTTCTCCAAACCATGCATAATTTTATAGACCTCTATCATGTCCCCCCCTTAGCCACCTTCTTTCCAAGCTAAACAGCCCTAAGTGTCTTCTAACCTCCTACCGAGTGAGAGGGGGGACCTGGCAATTCTAGGTCTACATGAGCCTCTACATATGTGTGTTATAGCTTCTGGTATCCCAACAACACCAGTAATTTGAGGTGTTCTATTTAGCATCATTCTGGGCAACTGTCCATTTTACCAGTCAGTGCGCCAGCTCTACACAGGAGACCTATTAAAAAAAACAAAAACCTGGAACGCCGCCAAGGCAATGCATTTATATATTTCCCCACAGTCCCTATTGCCCTTGTCTGCTCCGTGATGTGACATTGTTCTTTCACAATTCAGGCCTTTCAGTTTCGGAGGGTCTCACATTGTGTCTCTTTGATGGAAAGCCCCAAAGGAAGCAATGTGAGTTGTGCACTTTGAACCTCATCTATTTCCTGCTTCTTCCAGCTGATGTGTAAATAATGTGAGTCAACCTTTACTGTTTCTTCTCAAAACTTGATGGAAATACCAGCTTTAGTTCCGCAGGCAATCAATCACTTCATGTTAAACTGACAATTACATAGATGAAGAAAAGGGCAAGATGGAGCTTCATTCTTATGGTGGCTCACAGGAGCAATATTACAATGCTTAGAATCTAAATTAGGTGATATTTTGAGATTACTGAAGTTATTAAAAAAAACTAAACAAGAGAGATAATTTCTTTAAATACATTATAAACAGGAGACCACCAGAAAGTCAGTGGAGTAAAGAGTTAGTGGAGCATTTAGGTAAGAAAGGAGTAAAAGCAGAACTCAAATAAGGTTTAGAAAAAGGAAAAAAAATGCAAATCCATTTTTTGCATGAATTTTCACGGTAAAATGTAATTACTGGTTCTTTTAAAAAAAGAAATACATCAGAAATGCCATAACGGACAATTTTAGAGATAGCCATCCAAGTACCCAATAAGAGATTGGGTATGTACAGGAAGCCACTGATCTGAAAGTTCTTAAAGAAATCAAAAGTGAGCATAAGAAGCTCAACTCTGGAATTTATCTTAAAAATGGCCCTGTAAACAATTCACAAAAGGGTATTAAATGCAACAGCAATTTAATAGCTGTTGAATTCTTGGAGGTGGGGCAGAGTTTAGGAGCCAGTTCCCCAATCCAATGAAGGTTATGCTTAAATCCCAGGGATAACTTGGAATGTCTGCTTTTTGCTTTGTCAACATGAAAATCTTTATTTCAGTTTGTATTATGCATTACGGACTATGTACATTGAATGTATAAATTGTGTATCAATAGTGCATATCATATTTGCACAACATAAGGCCTATGGCAGTGTTTGAAGCAGGTGCTCCATGCCATATTCTTTGTCCTGAAAAGGGGTGAGCAAAGAGCACCTGAATCAGTTCTATGCACAGACAGCCCTTCTTTTATAGAATCTGGCTTATGCATTACCTTAGAGATGTGCTGGAAAGGGGGAATGTATTATATTCTCCTCCACATGAATACTCATTTGCTAGCTAACAGAGCAATCCTAAACCGGTCTACTCAGAATCCTGTGTGTGTTAAGTGTCGTCAAGTTGCTTCTGACTCATGGCGACCCTATGAATGAAAGTCCTCCAAAATGTCCCCATTGTCCCCACAAGCAAACCCCATCTCCTCTTCCCAACCTTACAGGGAGTAATTTATTTATCCAATTCATCAGTTAAAACAATTATACCTCGCCTTTCCTCGTGGTTCAAAGCACCTTACAGTAATAGTTTTTTTTAAAAAATCAATTTTAAACAAGAATAAAATGACAAACCCCAAATCTCTTCCTCCCTTCCCACCTTAAAAGATGTTTGTCATACAAACCTCTCTAAAGCCTTGGCAAACAAGTAAGCCTTGCTGTGCCTCCTAAGATCTCTAAGGAGGGGGCTCCTCTCACCTCTTCAGGGAGCCCATTCCATGTGCAGGAGCCACAATAGAAAAGGCCTGGGCTCTGATCGATTCCAGATGGGCCACCCTAAATGGTGAAATAGCCAACCAATGGTTTCCTGAAGACTTTAGTTAGCGTACAGGGACATATGGAAGGAGATGGTGATGTTTAGTAAGCAGCACAGTGTGGAGAAGGAGAAGGAAAAGAAGAAGAGTTGGTTTTTATACCCTGCTTTTCTCTACCTTTAAGGAGTCTCAAAGCAGCTTACAATCACCTTCCCTTCCCCTCTCCACAGCAGACACCTTGTGAGGTAGGTGGGACTGAGACAGTTCTGAGAGAACTATGACTATCCCAAGGTCACCCAACAGGCTTCATGTGGAGGAGTGGGAAATCAAACCTGGTTCTCCAGATTAGAGTCTGTCGCTCTTAACCACTACGCCACACTGGTTCTCTGCCACTGAGCTTGAAGGACCAATGGTCTGACTCTGCATCAAAGCTTTTTAGGGACCATGAGATATAAGTAATATTCAAAATGGCCCTTGTTAATAAGATCCAAGCTGTTCTAACAGAGATTCTCTAGTGTCGATACAAATATCCTCAAAAGGTAGAGGCCATGGAAGACCAAATGTTCGGCCTATCTCTCTTGACAAATGTAAAACACTTGCCATTAGCAAAGATCAAACAGAGTTCTTGGCTCTCACCAAGGTAGCTGCTCTCTCAGAAGCTGAAGCAGCATATGCGAGCGTGAATTGACTCCTTGTCCCTAAGTTCCATCCGCCTCAGTTTTATGAAGACCATTCACATGAGCCAAATGAGGTGTTTGCAGTAGAGTTGATACTTACAGTGGACTGTAGTGGAACTGGATGCCAGAGTACACAAAAAGTGGGAACAGAGATGAGAGATCTTCCAAGCATAGGCAGCTTACATAGGAATCCTTTGATATTTCTTAATGCCAGTTTTGGTGAAGGAAGGCATGGGGAGAGCAGGGAGTTACCAAAAGACTCTTGAAGCAGGAAAAAAAAATACTAGGTAGGCATTTTAAGCACTATATTTAACTCAGGTAACTGCAGACTTGGAGACTAACATAAGATAGAGAACCAATGAAGAGAAAATAGCTTCTTTCTTACAACTCAGCTAGCTAAATCTCTAAAACTAAAACTGCTAAACAAAAGCAGATAGGTCCTCTATGGTCATTTATACACGGTCGCTTTACCCTCTTTTATTCCATGTTTCAACCAGGATCAAATTTTTCAGTATGCACATTACCTCATTCCTTGGAAGCTCAACACTGTTTCAATGCAAAACGAACCCGGTTTTTCCCATTCCTCTTCTGGCCCGAATTAAATTGTTCATCCTGACTCATTCCAGAGTCACAGAGCGTGCGTACTCTGTTCTTGGGTTGAGCTTCGCCCCAACCTTTTCCAAACTCCTCTTCAAGGCAGCATGCAAATAGCCAAATGGGAAGCACAGAAGATTGGCTTCTCTCACAGCCAATCACAAAGCAGTGTGTAAAGAGGCAGGGATTCAAGTGCTTCCTGCTACCTCAGAGCTCTTTCTGAGCAAAAGGAAGACTTTTCTAAACAAGGCTTGGATTACCCCTTCTTTCAGATTGCTCCGGTTTTTGTTTTTTGTTCTTAAAATGCTTTTTTATGCAGCAGTTGGGTCTGGGGGGGAAGGAGATCTTCTCTCAGGGTGTGAAGTCAGCCAATTACAGAGCAGGGGTGGGACTTGATTTGAGCTTGGGAGACTGCTTTTCTGTATTTATGCCTTCATTAGCACACAGTTTCGTCCCTGATCATTCCAGCCAATGCACACAGTTTCCCCCAACCCGGGTTACTTTGATCCTAGATGAAACAGGAAACAAAGGAGGTTAAAGCGACCATGCATAAATTACCTATATTTATTCATACCCCACTTTTTCTCCAATGGGGACCCAAAGTGGCTTACATCATCCTCTCCTCCTCTATTTTATCCCCACAACAACCCTGTGAGGTAGGTTAGGCTTAGAGTGTGTGACAGGCCCAAGTTTCTGTGTCAGAACGGGGATTTGAACGTGGGTCACCCAGATCCTAGTCCTACATTCTAATCACCACACCACACTGGGACTGGAATTCTTCTCACCTCTGTCTTTCTTCCATTATGGAACTGAAAGTAGCTTACTTAGATTCCAGGATGAAATAATCTCATCATCTGTAATTGAAGTGCAACTTCTAATTGAGGGTGTATAGCTTTAACTAGTTGTATGAGCTCCACTCCCTCGTTGTTTATTGAATTGCTTATGCGGTGCATGACTGGTGGAACGGTGGCACCACTAGTCTGTTCCCTGAAGGGTTTAGTTAGTGAGCAGCCAGCAGGAATAAGAGTTCGTAACTGGATTTTCGAGGCTGCAGCCACGTCAGCATCTGTAGCATCCCAACCAGGTGTTTTGTTGTGACAACTGGGCTGTGACGGACAGGGCAGGCAGAACCAATCAGGGGCCAGCAGTTCCAAGGGCCTGGCCCTGTGCTAGTCACAGCTCAGGGGCAGGGAAGGGCATGGCCAGGGATGGTGGTTTCATGTCTGCAGCACGCCCCACCCCTTTATAGGTCCTGTCACAAGTCCCTCAGCAGCTGACAGCATTGGCAAGAACCCCAGTAATTGCCCTCCTGCAAAGACCCCAAGCAGGCCCTCAGCCCACACAGTGCAAAGGGTGCCCTCACTTCAGAAGGGTAATGGGGAGATGTCAAGGAGAGTGTGTGCAGTTGCGGGTGTCCTCCTCTCACCAGTGGCTGTGCCTCCTAGCGGTCCGGCCATGCTGCCAAGTGTGCCCTGGGTCACTCTCTCTGGCCACCCCCACCAGTGGTGCGGCAGGAGTGGGCTCAGATGCGAGGGCACACAGCACCACTGAAAGATCCCCCAATAGCCTCCTTAATGGAGCAGAAGTGTTCTGGGACTGGAACAACCATCATTCCATGATTCTATGATTCTTCCACTCTGGGTGTTGCCATTCCAGTTCCAGAGCAATCTACCTCTGCCCATAGTGTATGCACACACACACACCCTTAGAACTGCCCCCAGCTCAATGACTAACCAAGACTGTTTCCAAGCATACCTCTCCTACTTGGTGACCTCCTCTTTCTAATATCTTTTTTAAAAAATATTTCCAGGATATCTATTCTCTCCAGGATCAGAGGAGCATGCCTAATATATTAGGTGCTGTGGAACAAGGGCAGGAGAATGCTGCTGCAGTCGTCTTGTTTGTGGGCTTCCTAGAGGCACCTGGTTGGCCACTGTGAGAACAGACGGCTGGACTTGATGGGCCTTGGTCTGATCCAGCATGGCTTTTCTTATGTTCTTAGGATCACCCTTGCTCACCCTTCTGGCCAATCCGGCTCCATGATTGAATGTTGACCCTGCTCCCCCTGCTCTTTGTAAACCTGGAAAGACAAATAACTTTCCCCCATAAGGATCTTACTGATAACTGGAGCCAGAATTGGACCCCAAATTGGGCTGTAGTCTGACCAGGATGACCTGTATCTAGTGAGATAGCTCCTTATTCTGTTTGTGGATGCTTGACAAGTTGTTTCACTGTATTCCTACCTAACCATGCAGTGCAGCACAATTCACATTTTTGCAAATGTGTGTTCTCATATAACCTGATTGTATTCTACCCCCTCCCCCCATCTTTGCAGTGTAACTGCTCCACTCAGCAGGCAATTGTTTCAATAGACAATTAGAGCACTCGGAAATCATTTAAATCTGTCATCGATAAATGCTGTGTTTTAATAGAATCCTACCCTTTGGTCGGTCTGTGTAGTCCTTAATGATGCTAATGGCCACCATTCAGTTTGAATTGGCAGCATCTTTGCACAGGCACATTTTTGGAAGAATTAGATGCAAACCGATTCAGCAGGTGTTCACAGCTGCTCAGCATGAACTGAACAGACTGACTGATTGGCTCACATCTGATCACCACTTTTGAACACCGTCAGTCTGATGGTTGAACGTCTACAGTGAAACACACAGCATCCGTAGGTTATATCACAATTCTGTTGGCTTCCTAGAAATTCCTCAGATGTTTTCCATGGGGATGGACACTAGTTTTTGGTTTGAAGCTGACATTAGGCAAAATGAAAAGTGCAAGAGTCCAGTAGCACCTTAAAGACAATCAAAATGTCTTGAGTCACAGCTCACTTCTTCAATGGTAGCTAGTGGTAACTCTAGTTGCACATGCAAATTATTCTGAAAATGCAAAGCCTTCCATGTACACCCATAGCCAGGATGGGGCCAGTGGATGCACCAGCCCACCTGAAGCACAAACAGTACAATCCTAAACGGAGTTACACTCTTCTGAGCCCACTGATAACAGTTCATTATAGAAGGATATAATTCTGTTTAGGATTGCAATTAGCTTTGTGATTATTGAGATTAGAGCTTGTATTTAAAGAGTAAGACCTTGTTTCCAGAACAGGATATTTTCTGTTTAGAAAAAGAGGAGTGGAGGATGGTGTTTCCCATCTTAGAGCACTTGAAACACCATCCACATGACTCATGGATCTGCCCAACCAGTATTCTTCTGTGGCACTGTGAGCATGACTTGATGTAGGTTATCTGCAGGTTAAGAATGTTATGTGTGTGTGTGTGGGAGGGGTTAAAGGTAGAATAATGTTTTGGAATATTTAGAAAGTTCTTATCCAGCTTGTACAATTCTGCTACTAACAATTCACAAGGTTGACAACCAGGTTATAGAACTTTCAGTTGGTTATGAAGAAACCTGTGATTTCCTTTTCACTTTTTCAAAACCCCTGCCTGGAAATGTGACAGCTCTCCAGGGCTGTGAAAACTGACTTCTGTATCACACAGAGATCTGCTCTCCCCTGACCCAGATGATTAAAGTAAAGGTACAGAAATATGTGCATTTTGTACAATGAAATGGCTCAACAGAAAAAGAAGGAATTATAGTAACATTACTACAAGCAGGAACATTTTTACTATGGTATATGACCACTGGTTTCTGTAGTACTGCTGCCAACTAATTATCTAAACAATTAATTCTTTTTAATCCATCCCATGACTGTATCCAGCCCATAGAACAACTCTGACAGCTAAAAGGTCCTGAGGGGAGTGAAGATAAAATCTGGCATATGTCCACCTCTGAGAAGGTCAAATAATTATCTAACCCACGCAAAGTTGCAATCATTAAGGAAGTAGAACTCCAGTTACAAGAGAAGACAAAAACATCTTTGGAATGAACAAAGCCAGTCAAAGAGGCAAACATTAAACTTCAGACTTACCCAGACTTGACCTCGGATTAACTAATTACCTTTCAGACTTTAGCCTTCCCGGTAATAAGTTAAGGCACAGTAACTGGGGAGTCTAAACAGTCAACCACAAAAACAGCATTTACAAAGTGGGTGAACTTGTTCAACTGAAATAGGGATGGACACAAACCAAAGGCCTTTTGTGTGGTCTGAAATGTTTTTGCTTCCTGCCTCTTCCCATTCATCTTAACAATGGCTCTCCGTTTATTTCTTTCACTTTTAACATCACTGTCTCCTAAGATCTTGTGAGACAGTCCTAAGATCTTGTGAGACAGTCAAGAGTTATAAAGTTCGACATTTTTTCTTCACTTCAAAGGATCTAATCACAAGACTGAGAATTCTGCTTTAAATACACAGATTCTGCTTTTAACAAGGGAGACATTGTCCCCTGATCCCATGTCAATTTCATCACCTGAATATTTTTACAAGGACAAAAGGACATTATTTGAGTAAAAGTATTAAATGCATGAAGCCTATGAGAGATGTCATTGGAAACCATCACATAGATCCACATCAAAGTAGACAGCAGGGTTGAAGATACTTTCAACATATTCCATGTACAGAAAATACTTCAAACTACATGTATAAAAAATATAGTGTAGATCTGCAATCCAGCCTTACATGTGTAGGAAGCTACTATGGGATCCCAGTGTTGTATAAAAAGTCTATGTCCACACAAGCACATGCACTGCTTCTTGACTGGCAGCAGCAACTTGTATATGTAAATAAGCCATCACAGACTAATAATCAGGCTTCTGTATCACTGGCTATCAAATTAATCTCAACTTTTCCCAATGGAAACAGTTCATATCATTGACTGGATTTTAAAAATTCAGACTAAGGTCCAGTTGCTATTTTTTTTTCCTGAAATACATGTTATCAGGTTTTGAAACTCAGAATGCCTTGGTGTTGATTGCAGGAGAGAACCTACAAAAAAGCCAAGAAGATTATTTTCCATGAGTGATACTGACTGATTTTGAATAGAGACAGTCTTCATGTGAAATCCCCAATTCTAATTTTATTTTGAAATGCTCCAGACTCCTTCAAATCTACATCTCATTTGCAATGGTGTTCTTCTTCACCATTAGTTAGGCCCAACAGATATCCCCTTATAAACAAGCCAAAGAAATACCCCAACCCTTATTTTTGTGTGGGGAGGGGTGGTGTTAACTAGGTACAAACTAAGCTCACTAGGTACAAATCTCATCCTGCCATGCTTCTGGCAATAAGACACTTTAGTAGGGTTGCTAGGTCCCTCTTCGCCACCGGCAGGAGGTTTTGGGGGCGGAGCCTGAGAAGGGTGGGGTTGAGGGAGGGGAAGGACTTCAATGCCATAGAGTTCAATTGCCAAAGTGGCCATTTTCTCCAGGTGAACTGATCTCTATCAGCTGGAGATCAGTTGTAATAGCAGGAGATCTCCAGCTACTATCTGGAGGTTGGCAACCCTACACTTGAGCATGCTTGAGAGTGTCAGTTCCTGCAGGGAATGATAGAACTTGTAGTTCTTAATGAGTCAGAGAAACCTAAAATCTCTTCCTCCTTTCATGCTAGAAATGATGAAAATTGCTCTGTGAATTGCTAACAACTAGTAGCATTTAGATGACTCAAGCATGTTGGTGGTCAGTGATCATGCAGGGCTTTCTCTTGAAATCAATACCCTAGAGGAGATTTGTATGTGTTCATCCCATGTGAAAGAGCCAAGCAATTAGTCCCCACCCAAGAGCACCTGTCAGATAGGGCTTCTGACAGCTCCGTCCTCAAACAAGATGGTTCCCCCGCAAACAAGATGGAGTTCTCCGTACACTCCTTCCCCCCCGGTTTTGCACACAAGCTCCAGCCAGAGATTTACAATTGTATTGGGACCCGCCCGTGTAAATCTTCGATCTGATATCGGGTCCCGCGCACAAAGCCGGGAGCTCGGCCATCTCCTCCACTGATTGTTCATGAATGTTTCTGTTTCAGTTTTACTTACGTCGTTACCGGCAGGAAACGACTACATTGTCTCTTTGTTTCTGTAACCCTATTGTATCAGCCCTATAAATGTATCCCCACTCCCCCTGTCATGTATTCCAACCTTCCACGTCTCTTACTGAAATCACTGCCTTACTGAAATAAATCTTTGAATCGCTGCTCTGCCTGGATTGAAGGTCTATTGCCAGAAAAGCTGTGTTTTGCTGAAGCCTGACAGCACCATAGTTGTGTCAGTCATAATTGAACAGACGGAGCCTGAGTTAGGCTAACAAGGGAAGACAACAAAATTTATGTAAGTACTGGTGGGTAAGAGTTTTGCCCTGGTTCCCTTCCGAGTGTAAAAAGATTGTTCCCAGTTTAGTGGCACCTTAAAGACTCACAACATTTCTGGCAAAGTATGATCTTTTGTAGTCACAGCTCACTTCTTCAGGTATCTCACAAAAGTTCATGCCCTGCCACAAATTTTGTTAGTCTTTAAGGCACGACTAGACTGTTTCTCTTTTCTACTGCTACAGTCAGACTAACATGGCTACCCACTGTGATCTGTTCCCAGTTTGTGATGGAAGTGATGGGATGTGATGGAAGGAGCAATCCTAAGCATGTCTACTCAGAAAGATATCCCATTTTATTCAATGGGGCTTACTCCCTGAAACACATTGTTTATACTACACCCTGAATTTTGTAAGCTTGCAGGTTAGATCTGAACATCCCTATTTCAATTTTGCTTCTTTCTTTCTTGTGTGAATCTAACCTGTTTATTTTCCTGCCACTTTGTTTCCTTGTGCCTAATTTCCAGTGCAAAGTATTCATTTGTCAACATTATTTGAGATTAGTCTGAATCAGGGGGCAAGGGCCTGTGAACTGAGTTCCCAGGTGAAACCTCTCAGCTCACTGAAAATCTCCACTGTTAAACTTGATATACAATTATGTAGAGGTTTGAAATCTGGCAAAGAAAACAACAAAATTTTAATTTAACCATTTTCAGATTTTCTTTTTGAAATTCAGTTTGGAGAGATGCTTTTTTAAAAGTGGAATTCATAGCATTTGCTACACTATAATCCTTACCCCATGTGGGAAGTGATGTCTCTTACCCTTCGTGGGAAATAATAATGATTTGGCATTTTTTGAAATCTTACCCGTTATGGGAGAATATTTGAATGAATAAATGTACAAGAGGACGTTGAAGGACTGATGAAGATCTGTTCATTGTGAACTCGAAATGATCGTCTCCTCATTGGGAATCTCGTTGAAAATCCTTTGGATACCATTTCTCCTACAATTGAGAGAGACTTTATGAACATTAGCTGTGCCATTTTGACACTTTTTTCCACCTTGTACAGTCACATTGTTTGTTTTAGCTTGCATGTTTCTACTTAGTAGTGTATATAGTGTGTATAGCTGTATTATTATGTTATTTTGGTAGCTTATAAAGTTTTTTGCACTTTGTATACACTTCGCTCCTGTACTGAGTTCCTCATCCTCCCAATATTAGTACAGTGGTGTCTATTTCACCCCCCACAACCTCCAGGTACTAGCTGGAGATCTTCTGCTATTATAACTGATCTCTAGCTGATAGCGATCAGTTCTCCTGGAGAAAATGGCTGCTTTGGCCATTGGACCCCATGGCATTGAAGTCCCGCCCCTCCCCAAAACATGCCCTCCTCAGGCTCCGCCCCCAAAATGTCCAGGTATTTCCGATCCTGGAGCTGGCAACCCTATGTGGAACTACTCTACAATGGCAGCCATTGCCAGGCTGCCTAGCACAGTCCACTCATTTAAATATGTTAGCATATTTATGAGATGATGCTGATCCACATGACTAAATAATTAATTAAATAAACTAGTTAAACCCAGTGCTGAAGTCTCCTGTCTTTGTTGGGAGGGGGTACCTGGGGCAAAAACGTATTTTTTGATAAATGTGAAGGCAATATTCTTGCTGAACTCAAAATTCAGATTCAAAAACCTTTAATGGCATAAGATAACAATTAATATAAATTTCACTCAGAAATCAAACAACCATAGAAACATAGTTAAATACATCAGATTTCCCCCAGTTCTCTTTTTGGCGAATCTTTAGGACGTTATTAAGAAATTTGGCCACCTCCACAGTGATGTCGGGAAACACATCTTTCTGCACATGTCGCTCTTTAGCTTGATCAGTCAAGCCCATTAGGTTAATAAAAATGGGGTCAATGTATTTAAGCCGAAGGTACGTATAAAAAGGGCAATAGAAAATAATATGCCCAATTGATTCTACGCTTCCTAATGCACATGTACAAAGTCTATCATCATAAGCCACTTTTTGAAATCTGCCATATAAGACCACAGAGGGCATTACATTGAACCTGGCCAGGGAAAAGGCTCTACGCCAATGTGGGTCTTTTAAAGAATTAAGATACGATGCAGTTCCACCTTTCATCAGTGAGGACCCTAGCCTTAGTGGAGAGCAAATTTTGTCAGCAGCGCTACTTAGGTCTTGTGGTTGTATGTCCAAAATTCTACCCTTGATTGTTTTGGAGTGCTTCCCTTTGTGAGAGCATAGGCAGCTCATCAAGGGACAAACCCAATGTACCTATTTTTCTCTCTACAATTGTCAGCCAATTGGAGGAGCTAGATTCCAAGATCATTTGGTGCAAGAGACTGTTACTGTTTGTATTGTAGTGGATACGTAACCAATACTTGAGAGTCAGCAGCCAAGCCCTGGTCTCCACTAGATCCTGACCCAGTTCTAAGCATTAAGCTGCATAAGTGACATAGTAAGGCATTCCGAGTAATTTCCTAAAAAATTCAACTTGGAGGCATTCTAGGGAGTGGTCAAAAGAGCCAATCCATATCAGTATGCCATATAGTAATTGTGCAACTGTTTTAGCCTTGAAGACTTTCAAAGCCGCAG
Organism: Euleptes europaea; assembly: GCF_029931775.1. Taxonomy (NCBI): domain Eukaryota; kingdom Metazoa; phylum Chordata; class Lepidosauria; order Squamata; family Sphaerodactylidae; genus Euleptes; species Euleptes europaea. The sequence goes on from NC_079317.1 coordinate 29,867,234, forward strand.
GCATGAACTGGTTGCCATTGGTATAAAAAAATTGAATAATGGCTTGCATACTCGCCTTGGCTAAATTGGCTGCTGATTTCCTCTGCATTGTCCAGTTCGCATTGTATTGGAAACGGACACCAAGATATTCAAAATGTTTGACCTGCTCTACTTTTGTTCCCTTGAACACCCACACATGGGGTTTCCATGTTCTTGAGAAAACCAGAATCTTGGTTTTTTTCATAATTTAATTGGAGTCTATTAGTAGTAAAGTAATCCAGGGAACAATTCATAAAATGCTTCAGGCCCACTCTTGAGCATGAAATTAGTACAGCATCATCCGCCTAGAGTAATAAGGGTACGTGTGTGATACCAAGTCGAGGTGAATGTCCATACACTTTGGCGAGCTCTGATGCATAATGATTCAGGAAGAGGTTAAACAGGGAAGGGGCCGGGATACAACCCTGTTTAACCCCCTTATTAATATGAATTTTGGAAGTTAATCTTCCCTCTGGCAAACACTTAATCTGACAAGATGTAGATGCGTGCAATTTCCTAATAAGAAAAAGGAGTCTTTTGTCTATATTCAGTTTATATAACTTGGTCCAAAGTAAATTCCTATCAATAGAGTCAAAAGCCCCTTTTAGGTACAGAAAGGCAGTATAGGGCTTGCCCTTCGTCCTCCTGGAATATTTATTCACTAGGTGGGCAAGAACAATACAATGGTCGATTGTGGATTTCCCCTGGCAAACCTGCTTGTTCCGGTCCTGGTAGCTGCTGATGTTTCATCCATTTTTCGAGCTTTAAAAATAGGTGCCTGGCATACAGTTTCCCAATTATAGACAGGAGATTTATCGGTCTAAAATTAGAGGGTGATAAACAGTCACCTTTTTTGAATATAGGAACAATTATAGAATTTGTCCAAGCCTCGGGCATTGTGCCAGTCTTGTCAACCTTTGTAAACAAGGCCGCAAGAAGAGGGGCCCACCAATCGGGGTCTGGCTTTAAAATCTCAGGGGATATCCCATCTGGCCCTGGGGCTTTTCCTGACTTTAATTGGACTATTAATTCCTTAATTTCATTGGTTGTAGCAGGTGTCCACTCTGGGAGCTCATCAAGGTACATATCTGAGGCTTCAATATCACTTGAACATTTCTCAAAGAATAAGGCTGAAAAATGTTGAAACCAACTATGAGGAGGAATGCATGACATGGAAGGAGTCTTGCTGAACTCAATGCAGTTACATTTTGATTTTGTACTCTTAAATCTAAATATATCCGTAACTGTATAAAGTCAATTAAGAAGTATAAAAGTTTTTTAGTGAATTAGTGAAATATAGGAATGTAACTGAGATATTTCCCATCAATATTCAATGTTTGCTCTGTGAAATGCTAATATGATCCAACTAGTTTCAGTTTTGGCCCTGCATATAATAAGCAAAAGGACACAGAGATTTCTCATTTGGCTACCAAGCCACAGTAGATAAATAAATAATCCACATGCAAAAGAATGTGTCTGCCTTATTAATGGTCATTTTTGATTTAAATGCATTTGCCTTGAATTTGGTAAGAGAGATATGAGATAAGAATGATGAGAAAACGGACTTTTCAAACACCAAGAATAAAGAATTACGTGTCCAGTTTCTTTTTCTTTTGTTCTAGACAATCTCATTAAATCCAGGGAGGGCTGGTTTCTCAAAAGATGGAGAGATTTCACAGAAAAGGTTAATAGCAATTGGATATGATAGGATTTGCACCTCTTTGGAAATGCTTTTTGAAAACCCATTAAATTTGGGTAGGATCATCTGTCCAGGCTGAACTTGGCGCTTCTTTGATCTTGCTGCTTAATCCTTTTCCATTGCTGACTGAGTAGCTACATTTTTAAAAAAGTAAAAATGTGGGGTGGGGAATGTTCTTTTGCCAGAAAAGCCACCACTCAGTATCTCTAGGGACCACACAATCCCACTGGGACTTGGTCCTCGGATCGAAGAGGATTTCTATCATTCTTAGAGATGGGAGTTAGAGCTTCACTGCACTTTACATGCCTTGAGGATGTAATTCTCCCCTCCCACAGCAGAACAAAATACCCCTTGAAATTCAGTAGAAGCCCGAGGAATAGCTTGGAGGAATTGGAGGCCAAAATCACTCTCCACCATCTTGTGCCCATGGAAATGTTAAGTGGGATCTAAGCCTAAGTCTCCCAATATTGTCATTGGCTTATCTTTTGGTTAAATCAACTTTCTAACGTGCTAAATGGATTTATTACCAATGGCAAGCTGCTCATCTCTGCTTTCTCTGGTCACACTGGTCACGTCTGTCGTGCCATTGATATTCCCTCTCCAGCTCACAGGGATGTTACACCGACTCCCGCTCATGTCAGTAAACTCCTGAGCACAGCATGCAAGATCATAGGGGGGAAATTAAAATAAAGGTTAATGTCATTTTTTTATGGTTGACTGGCGCTTTAAAAGACCAAGGAGGAAAAGGTAGGCTCCAAAGTCGGATATATTTATTAGGCGGCATGTCATCAGAGAGTTCCAATCACAGCTGTCAAGGTTGAGCTCATCATCAGAGGAGGATTACAAGAGGCTGAAAAGGCAGCCGCAGCTGAAGCTGAAGCTGCGGCTGCTCATTTCTCTGGCTCAAGCTGACACCATCGAAGCTGGAAGAAAGAGAACGTGTAACAATGCTGGAAAAATGTTTTGCATAGAACTCATGGAACTCATCTGTGTGAATCCACCCATTTCATAATAAATATCTGATATTAGCAAGGAGAACATGGCATTTTCAAAAATTCTTCTTCTCTGTAGTTTTATTTGTTATGAATGTACCATTTCAATACACAAAATGTAGGAGATTGTATACCCCCCAGTCCCTTTATTGTCTGTGCTTCGTTCCATTTTGATTTACTTATTGACATCTGACTGGTCTTACCTCTGCTAGGCTAGCTCTGTGCAAATTGTATGGGGTGAATTACTCTCCGGTTGCACTTTTGGGGGGCAGAATGCAGAGAGAAGTGGCTTAACAACCTTGGTGGGATATTTTTCTAATCCAAACTACGTTGGAATTTGTCTTGGGGTAAAAATATAATATAATACAAATTGTGTAAAAAAAAATTCCTACTGTTGACAAAAAGCTAGTTACAATTTGCAAAGGCTGAAGAATCCCATGCATTAGGCCAAAATGGCTTATTGCTTTTAAACTGCAAAAAAGTTAGTCAAGGATGTAAGCCCTGTTACACCTTAACAGAGGATGTGTAGCACTTGAGGCAGCCTGATTCATCATGGGCTTGTCTTGTTGACACCCTTTGTAGTCAGCTGTTGTCTCACCTTGTACACTGAGCTAGCTGTGAGTATAGAAAGCAGCCCAGGTGCTCTCTCCAGAACCCTCTGCAAGGGATTCTGGGACCTGCTCTTACTTCAACCTAGGAGGTATTGAACTAGACTAGCAGCCAAAAAAGTGGAAGACTTATGTTTCCAATGTTCTGCCAACAAAACCAATGTAAGAAAGCTCAAAATTAATTAGTACAAAGTGTGCCAGTATTAGATTTCTCTCTGTGTGTATACATACAGTCTTAGATAATCATGTAATTAACTAATCTGCATGTATGTATGTATCCATGCATAGGTATATATAAATATAGAGAGACAGAGAGCTGATGCATAAAATGTATTGATTTGTTTATGTTTTTGGATGCTTGCCTTTGTAATAAATTGGTGGTCCGTGATTTGAAATGATGAAACAACCAGTTCAAAGCATGCTGCTCTGCAAGGGAGTCAATACTTTTTGATTATAGCCATCTGGGTCTTGCTAGTCTTGAATTTTAATAATACAATAATTGCCTCACGTTGCAAAAGTGTTATTTGTGGGGGGAAATCCCACTCCACTTCAGTTATAAACATTTAACTACGGTTGAATGGCGTAGGTGAGTTTTCTGAGTATTCTGTTCTTCCATCAGCGTTCTTATTAGGATTCGTGCATTCTTTGAAATACCACCAGGAAGGAGGAAAGTCAATAATAATAATAATAATAAAGAAACAATCATCAGATGAATGAAATAAATGGGCACAATGCCAGGGGAATGATTAAAAAAATGATATTGTGCTGCTTTGCCGCAGAATCTCTTTCTCCCCACCCAGGTATACTTTGGAGTCATTCTAAAACACTGCAAAACTTTCCAAATGAACCTCAAAATGGAGCTAAGTAATTCTAAGGGTTGGTGCATACATTAATTAACTGATGCAGTATGTGGAAAGAGCTAGTGGGTTTTTTAATCAACAAAGCAGGATCTGTTGGGTGATTCCCCTCCTTAAATTAACACTATTATTAATTAAGTTTTATTAGCTTCTTGTGTGGGTTTTGTTTCCCAACATAAAGTCCCGCCCAATCTGGAATGCACATACTTGAAAGGTTGCTTCCCCTGCATATATCTGCCCCCTAACTTCAATTTTTGTTGGCACTCCCACCTGTGTGCCAAACATGGCTTATTCATTCCCTCCAAGGGATGGCTCTCATAATTTGCAATAGTCTCAGAGAAACGTTCCTTTCCTCCATGCTTCTCTCAGGGCTTGCCAATCAGTTCTTTTTCAGAAAGACCTGAGAAATTAAGTGGCTATGCTCTTTGTATTATGGCATTATTGCTAATTTTTGTGTCTCAGCTCATCAGCCATGCTTCTGTTTTTTCATATGTGTGTGCATGTGTGCTTTAATTTGGTAAATATAATTTAAAAAATTTTTTTTTGGTTAAACCAATTTTATTTTGGAAAGGCAGGGTGTATTTTCTAAAAAAGAGAAATAAACCATTAAAGATAGGTGTAAAGGTGTCCCCCAACACACACCCCTCCATACATACAAATTATGGTTTATAGGGCAAAACTAGAGAAGAGCCTAACCAGCGTCTTTTGGTAAATACCAGCCTTGGAGTTGCCTCAGTTTGGTTCAGACATGATAAAGTGGAGGGGAAGTTCAATCATTTACCTTGTAACTTTTCCCTCCCTTGGATGGCCTATTGGAAATTGGAATGGGTGTAGACAATACGTTTAAGAAAATGATTCAGGTTTTAAAATAATTAAATCCCTTTTCTGCCACTAATGGTTCAAATGACTCTAAACTGGGGAACGCTAGGAACTCTATCATGATTGAAAAACAGTGGGTTATTATTTACAAAGGATGTTGGCATGTTTTAACATTTCACTGGAAAAGCAATAGCCACACAGCTTTTCCACAAATTTGGTCAGATAGCTAGTCCCTCTTTGCCACCAGTGGGAGGTTTTTGGGGCAGAGCCTGAGGAGGGTGGGGTTTGGGTGGGGAGAGACTTCAATGCCATAGAATAAAGTATAAATATAATTAGCATAGCAATAAAACAAGCTGCACGGTGATGTAGAATAGGCTTAGAGGGACTATCTGACACACACCATTTTTAAAATATTTTGTTTGGCCCTAGTTATTGGCATAGTCACTGTGTTTAAACGATAGTTAGAGAGATAGATATAGATATATAGATATACATATTTACTCCCTGCACAACAAGTTCATTGGAGGGGAATTGGTCATCCACTCCGTTCAGCACAAAGACATAACCGGAAACCCGTTGTGACAGATTTCATGTTTTACACCCTGTGATGCCACCATGTGGGAGGTCAGCATCTTGTCTGCTTTCAAGACATCGCCCTATTTCATCGTAACAAATAGACTGCAAACCCTAATGAATGCATTGATTCATCTCCCTCTAACAGATTTACCCTTAGATAATAGATCTAGTTCTCTGTTCGCTTTAAAAAGCAGCATCCGGACTAGGATGCTTCTAACAGCTTAATCAATCATGGATGTTTTCAGCTTCCACTATTTGGCTAGCCCCATTCTTAACTTAAATCTTTCCAATGTATATATGTGACACTGTGCAACCAATTCATCAGCAAACTCGAGTCCATATTTCTCATTTAAAATAACATCCGAATCGGCTCTAAATAAGCTTAACTCAAAGCAAATCCTGTAAAGTGAACTGTGCATCTGCTCTGATATTTCAGAATTGGGACACCACACTTGAGAGATATGCAGAGCCATTCTCTGTATGCCTACTAGAAAGTAAGACCCTTTAAATCCAATATAAGCCTCTCTTGTATATGTGTCGCTTAACACTCAATGAGTGTGAACAGATTAAGATTAGTTCCTTAAAACATTATCTTTCATGCTAACCCCCCTTTTTGTATGTAAATTTCAATATATCTAAAAGGGGCTGTGGCTCAGTGTTAGAGCAGGTTCAATCCCTGGCCTCTCCAGTTAAAAGGATCAGGTAGTTGGTAATGTGAAAGACTTCAGCCTGAGAACATGGAGAGCTGTTGCCAGTAGGAGTAGACAATACTGACCTTGATGAACCAATTGTCTGATTCAGTATAAGGCACCTTCATGAGTCCATGTGTTCAACCAAGACATGATTCTTGAAATGTGTCATTCAAGCTGATTTGCAACCAATTCATGAGCTGAGTCATCAGTGGCAGCTTGCCATATGGTACTGGAAATTGCTGAGGTTGCACCTGACTTATGGCAACCCCGTAGAGTTTTCAAGAAAACAAGAGATAAAGAGAGGTGGTTTGCCATAGCCTGCCTCTGTGTAGTGACCATGGACTTCCTTGGTGGTCTCCTGTCCTCCATCCAAGTTCTAATGGGACTGACCCTGTTGTTTTGTTATAACAAATGGGAGCATCTCAGTTTCCCATTCTCCATTGTTTCCTCTTTCCCTTCCCTGGAAGCCCCCATAGCTGTTCCCCTTTTTCGGCTTCTTTCTCTACTTCCCACTCACATGCTAACCTACTTTTACCTACCCACCCTGTTTTCAGCTTTCCTTGTTTCCCCACCCATGGCAGCCTCAGCCCAGTAAAGCTATGGCCCAGTTGTGTGGCACAAGCCACAGGGCTGGGCCCACGGTGGGGAATCTGCAAGGACTTGCAGGGGGCACCTTATTTTTCCCAGTATGCTGTTCCCCATGCAATTTCCTCTCTCCCTTCTCCAGGCAACCTCCATATCCTCACCTTTCCTTGCTTCCTCCTCTCCTTCTTAGCTACCTACCAACCTACCTTTTATCTGCTCCCCACCTTCAGCTATATTTATAATTTATTTACTTCTTTTATACTTCACCTTTCTCCATGATGGGTACCCGAAACACCTTACATCATTCTTCTCTCCTCCATTTTATCCACACAACTATTCTATGAGGTAAGTTAGGCGAGGGGGCAGTGAGTGGCCATGCATAGTGATTGGAACCTGAGTCTCCCAGATCCTAGTCTAAAACTCTAACCACTAGGGCTGTTGAATTAAAAAAAATTCGGTATAGTTCGGATCCGTTCAATTCGGCGGGAATTCAAAGTTCAGAAAAAAAATTCGGCCAAATAAAGCCATTAAAAACACAATTGCTCCTTTCTGCGGCTCTGGGGGGGCATTTTTGGGGTTAGAGGTCCCAAACTTTCAGCAGAGCTTCAAAGGACGTTTATTGAAAGACTCCCCAAGTTTTGTAAAGATTGGGTCAGGGGGGGCTGAGATATGGGCCCTGAAAGGGGTCCCCCCACCCTTAATGTGCATCTCTCAGCAGAGCTTGCCGCCCACGCACAAAGCTCCCAGCCCCGACAACAGCTGAGACGTTTGCAAAGCAACTGCAAAACAACTGCAAAACAACACAACCTTGTAAAACAACACCTTTGCAACACACAACTGAAACCTCCCCCCTAAAACCAGGGAGCGAGAGACTCGAGGGGGAACACACACCCCAGGCAGAACCGACGAAAGCCCCCTTTGGCTTCCCCCCCACCCACAGAAACTGCTCCCTCCCCACACACACACAGACTCTGCTTTCCCCCACACACACACACATACACAGGAGAAAAATTATAGATTAAAGCCCCCAAAGGGGTCTTACTGTGGCTGTCTTCTGTTCCATCAGAAGGGGCTGGGGAGGACTTGTAATCCAAGATGATTCCAATTAGGCACGGGACGTTTTGCTCTGGAGTGGAGATGCACACAGGATCGGCTGATCCATTCATCCCAATAGGGAAAAGGGGAAAGGGGAAAGGGGAAAGCCCATATCTCGGGACCCCCTGACCCAATGTTCACAAAACTTGGGTGGTCTCTTAAGAACACTGGTCTGAAACTCCGCTCAAAGTTTGGGATCTGCACCCCCAAAAATGCGCCCCCTGCAGCCATGGAAAGAGAAAAGGGGGGAGGCAATATTTCTGCCCCCACTGAATCCATCTTTACAAAACTTGGGTAGTATCTTAAGAATAATCGTCTGAAGCTATGCTGAAAGTCTGGGGCTATATCCCAAAAAAAGCGCCCCCTGCAGCCACGTAAATGGAAAAAGGGGGGAGGGAAAAGGGGGAGAGCCCATATCTCGAGACCCCCTGACCCAATGTTTACAAAACTTGGGGGGTATCTTAAGAAGCTTCATCTGAAGCTCCACTGAAAGTTTTGTGTCCGTACCCCAAAAAATACGCCCCCTGCAGCCACAGAAAGGAGCGAATGTGCACAAGCACCCCCCCACACACACACGAGGATTTCGCTCTCTCTCTCTCTCTCTCCCTGGCCGGGCCGCACATCAGCTGATTCCTCCAGTACTCAATCCTGACTGATTGGCCAGAAGAAGACCCAGCTTGGCCACTGATTGGCCGGGGGAGGAGAATGCTGCTTACTGACGGTTATGCTGCTTACTGACGGCCCCGAATTTGCCAAATTTATTCGCAAACTCCCGAACTCGCTGAATTCGGCCCCCCCGGTTGCCCGCCAGTTTTGAGTTCGGTTCCTCCCGAACTAAAAACCACTGAATCAGGGGAAATTCGGCTGATTTTCAGTTCGGGCCGAACCAAATCAACAGCCCTACTAACCACTAAGAATGTGTACCTGAAAAAGAATGGTATATTTTGGATTTCAAGAAGGGCATAAATACTGTTATTCAATTATATTTGAGTCTCCTGGCACTGTTTTGGGATTCAGGTTCAGGTTTTTCTGGGATAACAGGATTATTTGGGTTCCATTATTCCCTATGGGTAGGGTTGCCAGGTCCCTCTTTGCCACCGGCGGGAGATTTTTGGGTGGAGCCTGGGGAGGGCGGGGTTTAAGGAGGGGAGGAACTTCAATGCCATAGAATCCAATTGCCAAAGCGGCCATTTTCTCCAGGTGGAATTCTGATCTCCAGCTTCACTGTGTAGCAACTCAAAGGGGTGTGGATCAGAAGCCTGTATCATATGCTGAACCATACTCAAAATGGACACTGAGGGCCAAAAGTGGTTCTTGTTGCATAAGGGAATCTAATAAAATGTTTTGCTAAAACATTATTTTCTTCCTTTATATTTTAGGTGAATAAGGGGGATGACATCCTCCCCAAACTGTGTTGTAAAATGGAAGCAAGAAGCTAACAAAAGCCAGGTTTTAATATAATGGGATAGAATGGTCTGGGATAGAACAGAATGGACTGTCATAATAGAAATGTATTTGCAGCTTCTTCAAGGATGCAGAGCCCTTTCCTCAAGGAAATGTTATTGTCCTTGAAGACAATCTCTTTCAGGTCCTTATGAGATTAAAACAAGCAGGTCTATGAGCTGCCATTCATGACACAAGGACACGAATTACTCTCACGTTTCAGGTTTGTACTGATGTTCAAAGAAATAATTGTGGTAGGTGTTTCATAGGCAACATGCTCATTAAAACCACGGGCCACAAACCTAGACAATGTCAGGTTGTTCTTGGTGTGTAATTCCACTGCATTAGCACATATGGTAGAATACTGAAGAGGAGATTTAACTCAGAGATGCCTTATTATATTACTGGCACTCCAGGTACAGAAGTTTGAGCAACTGTTTCACTGCATTAAAATGTCATGTCAGGCTGGATCACACCAAGGTATTTTTAGCAGGGATAAATTTACTAATAAGTTCTGTGATGCTAAATAAAGGAAACCAACAAATGATGATAAATGCTATCATTATTGTTACCATTATCATTGTTGTTATTAATCATCTGCCCCCCTGCCAACGCAGGGCTTAGGGCATTTTCCAACAGAATCAAACTCACCATCAATAACAGAATAATAGGACATAAAAACAAAAAAAAGATGATACAGAAAGATGACATTAAAAAATGGTGCCTGCTAATCAGTCAACCCCTAATATTGAGATATCAAATTATATTCCAAACATGAGGGAAAATAACAAAAATCCAGCCTGGTTAAAACAGAGAAAGGGAGGCTGGGCATTTTCATTTTTATTTGATTAATCAGTGTTATCTTTTGAGAAGGAGATTGGTGGTGGTGGAAGTTCACTATCTGGTGAGATAAGAAATATTCAATTCACATCATTCTTCCTCTCCTCTCTGCAACCTGCACACAAGGTGACTTCCATCTATCTTAATGAAAATATAATATATAATAAACAAGAGCAACACTTTAAGAGACCTGCATGAAAATGGGTAATGGCACAGCATTGAAATTAATGGGAATACACATTAGCTCTGACATGTTTCCCTGCGGGATAGGCCACATGGGACAGATCTCTCTCTGCCTTCCACTTGATGCCCTTGATGGTGACCACCATCTAATGCCTGAAGCGGCCACCTCTCTTCATGTTAGAATAGGGCCTCCTTTTCTGTGTGTTTACTATGAGGATCAAGGAAGAAAAGAGAACACAGAAATAAGTGGTGGCCTGCATTTTGAAGATGAAGAAGGACACAGTGATGCCTGGTAGGTGGAACATGCAATAGCATTCAACTGCTGCAGATAGGGTTGCCAACTGCCAGGTAGTAGCAGAAGATCTCCTGCTAATTCAACTGATCTCCAGCTGATAGAGATCAGATCACCTGGAGAAAAATGGCCGATTTGGCAATTGAACTCTATGGCATTGAAGCCCCTCCCCTCCCCAATTCCCACCCTCCTCAGGCTCCACCCCAAAAACCTCCTGCTGGTGGCGAAGAGGGACCTGGCAACCCTAGCTGCAGATTAAATGCTATCAAGGACACCAAGTTCAATGCAGTAGTAATTCAGTAGGAAGGATGGCACACACATGAAGACTCTAATTGCTTCAGTTTTACAGGAAAGGTGTTGTAAATCTTTTAACAGCGGGAAAGAAACCCTCGAGCACCTGTTCTTTTGTAAGGGGAAGTCATCTTATGGGAAGAAAGTGCAGCCTCTTATCTAAAAAGAGGCTTGTTTATGGTGCTTTAACAGCCCCTATAGCTGTTTCTTTTGCACCTATTTCCCATCTTGCCCTGTCTCCCATGGGAGAAGCAATAGTGTGAATTGTATGCTGTGCCCAAGCAACACCTGTGCTTAACTGGATAACAAACACCCATAAAAATTTAAATTTGTGCATGGCATTTTCATGGAACCCATATGCCAATTGACAACGAAATACTGCCCAAGCCATCTGGTCCAATTAAGCCAACCTGTTATCATGGCTTAGGATATTTTAGAGAGTGATAGGATACATCATATCCTCCAATACTAAGGGCTATCTTCATGTGAGACCCCGCAGTAATACTCTATGCTAAAATGCTGGGAACTACTTGTAAACCAGGGATTCTGTTTGGGGAGGCACATCAAAAGATGGATCCAGTTCCATAGTGCTGGATTAGCATTGTGATGTCATGCACAGTGGACACCTGCATCAGTTATGCACATAGAGGGTGCTTCTGCCCATGGATTTCTTTTGCTGGGTTGGGGGCACTTGAGGGAATTGATTTAGATCCAGTGCATGTTTTATAATTAATCTGTATACCCCCACCTTCTAGCCACTGAAGTGTTTTCTGGCTTATAATATAGCTAAAATACAATGTAAAATGAAAAACTATTAAAAAATAGCAGCTGGAATTAACCAAGGTGGAACCAAAACAGTAACAGGATTATTGGCTAAACAAACAAGAACTTAACCAGCCTCTTCCAAGAGGTGTGAATGAATGAACCTGCTATTCCTGCTAGTGAAGACGTCTGAGAGAATAGGAATCACCACCAAAAAGGCCATGCTCTTTGTAACAATTGCCATACTAACCTGTTAAAGCAGAATCTCACTAATGTATCCCTGAGAGATTTTACGTTCAAGTCCTTGCTTGACTGTGGACAACTCCTTTGCATTCTCAATCCACCATCTAGAAAATGTAAACAGCAATGAGCTGTGTAACCATCTTGCCAATTTCCTTCCCCCATATTTTAAAATAGTTCTGGGAGTACTAGTAAAGATCGGTTTGCCATGTGGGGGGTACAAAACGTATAAATGAAATAAAGTTTGTACCACCACATAAATATGCTTAGCTTGTCACCACCTAAATGTGTAAAAGACATGGAGCTGCCTGATAGTGAGTCAGACAGCTATCAAGAACAGTATTGTCTACTCAGCCTACTACCTGATCCTTTTAAATAAAGAGGCTCATGACTAAACCCAGGTCCTTCTGCATGCAAAACAGATATTCTACCATGGCCGTCCCCAAAATAAGCACAGTGTTATGTTCACACCAATATAAGCCTGACTGGAAGGGACGTATGTGGCTTATAAAGCCCCTCACTGCATCTCCCCACTGGCTATAAGCTTTCAGCCCCACCAATGCTTCTTTATGCCAAGATGGGGCCAAGGCAAACAGACCTATGGCTTTAATGCCCTAAATGCCCCTTCTGGAAGGATATTTGAGGCTGAAAAATATGCAGGAAGAACACACACCCCCATCCTCCTGACACTATAGCCTGAACTGGGGTTTTCTCAGCTATTTTCTAAGAAGGGGAATGCACTGGTGAACCATCCTATGTGTTTTCTCAAGTGCTTTAAGAAAATGAATCTGAACAAAGATGAGCAAGTGACAACATTTTACTCTCTGCTTTAAGCAGTTATGCTATGCTGGGCTCCTATCTGTGACAGAAATGTGTACCAGTTGCTGAATAACCATAAGTAAAGAAGAAGTCTGAAATCAGGATTGGAAATCATGCATTTGGGAACTGGGGGGGGGGGCGTATTTGGTGTGTCTCTTGCTCAGAGTAGTCCACACACTTCTTCTTCAGCAGCATCACAGGGAAAATAAGACCCATCTTGCTTTCATGCTGTGTGGAACAAAATGGCGCAAAAAATGGTAAGACCCTATCCTCATGCAGTTTCCCTTTTGTGCCTGAGGAAGAGAAGAAGAAGAAGAGTTGGTTTTTATTCCCACTTTTTCTCTGTCTTTAAGGAGTAGGGTTGCCAGGTCCCCCTTCTCGATTACATCACTTCTGGATTTACTTCCAGAAGCGCCACATCACCACAGCCACATTAGCACTCAAACCCCCACAGCTGTGGTGATGCGGCACTTCCAGGGGTAAACACGGAAGTGACATCATCATGTGCAAGCAGCCACACGTACACACAATCACTGTTCCAGAGCAACTGGGTGGATTGGTGGGCAATTGCCCACCAAAACCACCCACCTGGCAACCTTATTAAGGAGCCTCAAAGCAACTTACAATCAACTTCCCCTCCCCACAGCTGACACCTTGTGAGGTAGGTGGGGCTGAAAGAGTTCTGAGAGAGCTGTGACTGGCCCAAGGTCACCTGGCAGGCTTCAAGTAGTGGAGTGGGGAATCAAACCTGGTTCTCTAGATTAGTCTGCCACTCTTAACCACTACACCACGCTGGCTCTCAGTAGGCTGACTGGGTCACAGGCAGCAATATACTGAGCATTATGAAGTAGAATTATGCTTTGGTTTCACCTGAGCAAAATCGCAGCTGCCATTTGGAACCACCAACTGAGAATCTCTTAGCGGAGAAATTCATTAAAAAGTAGATTTTATTATTTATTAATGCAGAAAGTGTGTATGCCCCTTCTCCTGAAAACTGCTTTTTCTTTGCACAACTTCATCTTCTTGTATTCCAGAACAGGAATCCTGATACCGAGCCTATTGGGGTTATTTGAAAATGTGGTTGGGAGGACAGTAAGGTGTAAGGAAAATCAGTGCCAATTGTTGAAATCATGAACTGCTACATTATGTACCAATGCCTTGTACAGAATCTTGAAAATGTAACCTCTGTATAGACTGTTGTGAGAACCATTGTTTAGGAAGCTTTCTCATTGTTGCTGAATGATACTAGCAATGATTCCATTGGTGCAAAATGCATACTAGCTAATCTGTTTTTAACGTCCGAATAAATGGAGAGCTTTGCTTTGCTTTTTATTGTTTTTAATCATAAATGGGATCTGCCTAGAGGAAAGGCACTCCTGAAGACCAGCTTTCAATATTTTTACTCTTAAGTTCTCATTTTACTTGGCTACATTTTATCCAGAAGGCAATGATTAACATCAGCTTTTAAACGTTTATCTCACATCACGTCCCAATCCTTTATAATCCTTTTCTCTGGTTAGTTTTAAGTGAGTGCAAGACTGCATATTGGGATTTTTTTTTTTTTTTGCAAGTGCCAGTGGCATTAAATAAAATAAAATCTTCACTGGTGCACTAAAGTTACATGATCAGAATATTTAATTTGCAATTATGACCCTGCTCCAGTGCCCTCTTATGGGCACAGTGGTACCAGTGGAAGCCAAATAATGTGCAGCTTGACAAAAACTTTATTCTGATTTAGCACAGGGTATTAAGTACTCCCTCCAGCCTTATCAGTTTGCCCAAACTTTGAGACCCATGCATGGTTCCTGCCTACTGGAACAAACTGAAGCCCAAGTAGGGTCAGTAGGTTGTAGGGTTGCCAACCCCAGGTACTAGCTCAAGATCTCCTGCTATTACAACTGATCTTAAGCCGACAGAGATCAGTTCACCAGGAGAAAATGGCACTTTGGCAATTTGACTCTATGGCATTGAAGTCCCCCTCCTCCCCAAACCCCACCCTCCTCAGGCTCTGCCCCAAAAACCTCCCACCAGTGGCGAAGAGGGACCTGACAACCCTAGTATGTTGAACTGTTAGTGTTACACTAGGAGCTCAGAGGTCAGGCTCAAATCCCCACTCTGAAACTTTCTGTTGACCTTGGGACAGTCAGCAGAGGAAGGAAGATTTGGGAACACGGCTGTCTGCAGCTTAAGATCTGGGCCGAGGTTCTATTTTCCTCCCTGTTGTAAGTGTTTAAGCCTGGGTGTGGCCAGACCTTCCAATCCATATTGAAGACTTCTATTTTCTTGTAGATATTTGGACTGGAATAAATGTTGATGGTGGTGTACTCAACTGTTGTGGGTTTTGGATTTTTTAAAAATTGTATACTCAACATTTGCAATAGCAGCAGGTCATCCACACAATAGATTCCCTGACACTTTCCTTGCCTAAGTCACCGATGACTGCCTTTATTTACTTTTATTTACTTCATATTGAGACCAACTTTCTCACTGGCACTTAAGGCAAATCATGCAATTAAAAATAATGCCATCAGAGCAGTATGCATATAATACACAACAAAATAAAACAGGGTTACAACAATTAACTGATGTACTAAATGTACCACTGGATGACTTTCCCCCAGCTTTTTAGAGATAAATCAGTAAGTGCTATATTATTTTTTTTAATATTAAGCTCCCAACAGTCCTTTGGTGATGTGGGGATTGGAAAATAGTGGCTGCAATGGACTTAGGCAGAGAAAATGGTGCTAATATGAGCAACAGCTTCAAAAATGTGCAACTTCATGGTGTGCAAAGATGCTTCGACTGTGAACTTTCAAAAAAAGTGGGAAAAACACAGAAGCAGGATAAAAACAGGGCAACGTTGTGTGGATGCTCCCAGAACCAGCACTTTAGTAAGGAAACTGAGGTGGAGCAAGTCATCCTTGTGGAAACAACCTAAATTCCAGGAAGTCCGGTTTCTTTTCCAGCTATGCTCCAGTGGAACAAAACAGCAAGTCACCACTAAATTGTAACTGAGAAAAACATGGCACTAGTTTGATTTGGATTTTATGTTACCAGCGTGCACTTTAATCTAGAAGGTCACTTGGTAGACAGATATATTTATGCAAAACCCATAGAAGGAATGCTGAAATGAAATGGACCTATGTGGGCTAGAGATTTCTAGGGAATAGCTATACATGTCCACCACCTTCCACTTAGAGCTTGTTCTGTTAATGCTGCCATAAGATTTTTCAATTCAACTACAAGATACAGATGTTTACATTCATTTTACCAACAGCCTTTGGGTCTTGGGATCTTCAGAACCAATAAAAACAATGATGCCGCTGATATGTTGGCCCCATACTTTGTAAGTGAGCTTCATCAGTCTATCAAGGCAGAACTTAGGCAGATCATGAGAGGGAGGGCAGGAAGGGTTGTGTCAGTGTTTGGCTCCTGGGGCCCTCTCTTACATGCCCAAGGATATGCCAATCACCACTTTGGGGTCAGGAAGATTGGCCAGGGATCCTGGACAATTTTTGTGGGTCATCTTCTAAGCATGGAGTAGGGGTCACAGGGTATGTGTGTGTGGAGGGGGGGAGGATGTTGTGAATTTGCCAGTTTGGCTCATGGTAGCAACCAGCCAGATTGGCTGTTTGATGTTCACAAATTGTTCATGTCTATTCACAGGTTGGCTGTTTGATGTTCACAAATTGTTCATGTCTGTTCATAGCCCAGGCAAAAGTCATTTCTTGGAGACAAAGTACAGTTGTTTGTGGTGATTGTCTAGGGTTGGCAAGCTCCAGGTGGGGCCTGGAACTTCAGGCTGGAGCCTAGGGAAGGACCTCAGCAGGGTATAATATCATATTCACCCTCTAAAGCAGCCATATTCTCCAGGGGATCTAATCTCTGCCATCAGTTCAGTTGTAATTCCAGGATATACCCAGGCCCCACCTTAGGGTTGCCAGGTCCTTCTTCGCCACCGGCAGAAGATTTTTGGGGCGGAGCCTGAGGAGGGCGAGATTTGGGGAGGGGAGGGACTTCAATGCCATAGAGTTCAATTGCCAAAGTGGCAATTTTTCTCCAGGTGATCTGATCTCTATCGGCTGGCTATAAGTTGAATTAGCAGGAGATCTCCTGCCACTACCTGGCAGTTGGCAACCCTACCCCACCTGGAAAATGGCAGCCCTCAGATTTAAAGAATACTAGTAAAACTATATTATGAAGAATAAATGCCCTGTTCAAAAAAGGAAACCACATAAAATATCTTGTTCCAATGCTGTCTGAAAAAATTTGGCTGGCTTTTTCACCTCCTCATTATCCTTCAAGCCTGATGTCCATTTATTATATTTCCATGTTCTACAATGCTTTTACTAACCCAGGGTGAGGAAGAAAGATTAGATAAAAGGACACTTAGATCACAGCTGCTCTTATTACCCATTTTGAGTGCTAAAAATGCTTGTTTTTCTCCCCTCCTTTGGGAAAGGGAATTGAGTGGTTTTCACATGCTGCTTTCTAACCTCTCTCAGGCCATTTTCATTTCTCCTGATGGCTGTAGAAAGTTGAAAACAGACAAGGAACAATGCTCTCAGACTGTGGGCAAGGGGAATCAGACAGGCCTTTCTTATCTGCCCACATACTACCAAACTGCTACTACACAGGGCATGGGTGTGATGCATTGGCTAAGCATGAGCTAGTAAGTCCCAGATTCACATACCACAAATTTATCAGGGAAGCTATTATCCTTTCAGCTCCGGTTTGTGTCTGCTGTTTGGGGGTGGGGGGTGGGGATACCAGCCTACCTTAATGGGTAATTGTAAAGATTATGAAGGCAAGTGCTTTAATCACTTTAAACAAGTGGGATATGATGTTCCAAAACCTGCATGCATGGTTTTTAGCTGACAAAAGTGTGACCCTACACTAATAGGCATGATTGAATGGGCATAACTGTGAAAAGTGATGACATCATGACTCTTGTCTTTAGAACTGCCAACCTCCAGGGGGTGGCTGAAGATCTCCCGCTATTACAACTGATCTCCAGGTGACCGAAATCAGTTCACCTGGAGAAAATGGTCTCTTTGGCAATTGGACTCTATGGCATTGATGTCCCTCCCCTCCCCAAACATGCCCTTCTCAGGCTCCACCCCCAAAATCTCCAGGTATTTCCTAACCTGGAGCTGGCAACCCTACTTGTCTTCCATGAGTGTGAAGCTAGACACTGTTGATCTGGAAGCATTTAAGGTTTTGGGAAGTCATCAAACAAAAGTATCTGTTGACATTCCTAAACCTAAACAAAGCCAGCATACATTCTGACAGTTATATGAATTGTCATCAGATGTTCAGCCTCATCAAAAACATTTTCAAGAGAGAAGGCTGGGTTACTGTGCATTAGGGTCAAAGAATAAATGTGCACTTCCATTTGAGTTTCAATGAATTTAAATACATTTCGTTAACAAGAACGATTTCTAGAAAGTTAAAGTGATACTAAAAATAAACAATTGCAACCCTAGTTTCCATTTGAAGTCTGAAGCTCTCTCTGATTCTTCCCTATAGGTTTTGTGACTGAGTGTTGAGTAAGGATGATAGGATTTTTCCCCTCCCTTTTTTTTTTGGTTTCATGATTTCCCCTCTTCCTGAATTCTGCTTTAGGAGATTTCTTTAAAATTAATTCCGGTATTGGAACATGCACGGTTTGCCACGGCTTGTGTTTTTGCCACTTCGAGACCAGGGATCCCCAGCCTTTTTGAGCTTGTGGGCACCTTTGAAATATGATGCAGGGAGGTGGGTGCCACCACAAAATAGCCACCATGGGAGGTGGAGCCACACACACATACAGAGGAAGCCCAAGTGCAGGGGAGAATAATAGAATCACAGAGTTGGAAGGGGCCATACAGGCCATCTAGTCCAGCCCCCTGCTTAATGCAGGATCAGCCTAGAGCATCCCTTACAAGTGCTTGTCCAGCCTCTGCTTAAAGACTGCCAGTGAGGGGAACTCACCATGTCCCTAGGTAGCTGATTCCACTGTCGAACCTCTTACTGTAAAGAATTTTTCCTAATATCCCACCGGTACCTTTCCGCACACAATTTAAAGTCATTATTGTGAGTCCTATTCTCTGCTGCCAACAGGAACAGGTCCCTGCTCTCCTCTAAATGACAGTCCTTCAAATATTTAAAGAGAGCAATTATGTCCCCCCTCAACCTCCTCCTCTCCAGACTAAACATTCCCAACTTCCTCAGCCTTTCCTCATAGAGCTTGGTCTCCAGGCCCCTGATCTAGGGCTGTTGAGAAAAAAAAAATCAGTAAAATTCAGATTTGGCAAAATTCGGCCCATTTTGATTTGGGAAATGCCGAAGTCCGAACTCCCCCGATTAAGATCCATGGAATTCGGCGCCAAGTTCCGAGTTCGGGGGAAAATTCGGCCGAATAAAGCCATTAAAAACACATTAGCGCCATTCCGTGGCTTCGGGGGGGGCAGTTTTGGAGGTAGAGGTCCCAAACCTTCAGCGTAGCTTGAGGGGACCCTTCTTGCAAGAACCCCCAAGTTTTGTAAAGATTGGGTCAGGGGGTCCCGAGATATGGGGCCCGGTAGGCCCCCCTAAATCGCCCACAGGAATAAAGGCATTAAAAACACATTCACAACTTTCCATGGCTCTGGGGGAGCATGTTTTGAGGTAGAGGTCCCAAAATCTCAGCATACCTTGAGGGGACACTTCTTGCAAGAACCCCCAAGTTTTGTAAAGATTGGGTCAGGGGGTCCCGAGATATGGGGCCCGGAAGGGGTCCCCCATCTGCCCATTGGAATAAAGCCATTAAAAGGGATGTACTAAAACGAATGACAAGTCAGCCCGTTGGAAGCAATGGGAGAGGCTGCCCAGTCCATTGAAGATAATGGGAGAGGGGATTGTCAGTTGACTTGCATTGATTCCACTGAAATACATTACAGGGGATGTACTAAAACGAATGACAGGCTAGCCCATTCAAAACAACAGGAGTGGTTGCACAGCCCATTGGAAACAATAGGAACCAGCCAGAGAGAGACTCACTGACCCACAGTTATCTTCACACGAAGTTGGCAACTGGTGAAAACAGTCCCACACAGAGGCAATCAAGCCCACCCCTCTTTGGCTTCCCCCCTCACACACACACACACACACACAGAATCTCTCCCCCCACATACACACACACAGGAAAAAAAATTATAGAGAATTATAGAGAAAAGCCCCCAAATGGGTCTTACTGTGGATGTCTTCTTCTCTTCTATCAGGAGCAGGGACTGGGAAAACTCAGGAGTCATCCAATACGATTCTAGCAGACTCACACACACATACTCTCTGGCACGGGAGGTTTTGCCTTGGATTTGCCACTCTCTAGATGCACATTGAGTGCCTGCTCCCATTCATTCCAATGGGTGGATGGGGGGGACCCCATAACTCAGGATTAATTGCCTTTTAGTCAGACCCCCGGGCCGGGGTAATGGTATGGCCCAACTGCCGAGGCAACCAGACCCCTGGGCCTGTAATGGTAATGGTACGGCCCAACTCGAATGAGTTTTTAAAGGCTGTAATGAGCAGATGGGTGGGGGACCACTTCTGGGCCCCATAACTCGGAACTCCCTGCCCCAATTGTCACCAAACTTGGAGGTTCTTGCAAGAAAGGTCCCCTCAAGCTATGCTGAATGTTTGGGGCCTCTACCTCAAAAAATGCCCCCCTGGAGCTGCGGAAAGGTGCGAATGTGTTTTTAATGCCTTTATTCCTGTGGGTGATTTTTTGGGGGGACCCCTTCTGGGCCCCATATCTCAAGGGGCCCTGACACAATCTTCACAAATCTTGGGGGTTCTTTGAAGAAGTGTCCCCTGAAGCTATACTGAAATTTTGGGACCTCTACCTCCAAACATGCCCCCCAGAGCCGCGGAAAGGTACAAATGTGTTTTTAATGCCTTTGCCGAATTTATTCAGTGATCCTCCCAAACTCACCAAATTCGGCTCGTTATTTTCCCACCTTTTCTAAATTCGGTTCCATCCAAACTAGAAACCGCCGAATCAGGAAAAATTCGACTGTTTTTCAGTTCGGGGCAAACCAAATCGACAGCCCTACCCTAATCATCCTCATCACTCTCCTCTGTTTAAAAGTACACTGGGAAAGAGGAGTGAGAGAGTGAATAAAACCAACACTATAGTGGCAGCTGCCGCTGAAATATTATTTCAGTCTGCACAGCCAATCAGGTCTCCAGTGGCCAATCAGAAGCCACCCATCCTATCACATTGCTTATGAGATGTCTCATCATATTGATTGCATTAATTTATACTGTGTGATCTGCCTTGAGTCCCACTGAGAAAGGTATACCATAAATAGAATAATTAAAATATATAATAAACATACCATCACATCAAGATTGCAGTTTGCAGCGTTTTATCAATTCACAAATGCATATCAGCAATAAAAGTGATGCAAATCAACTGAATGAAATGAGAATGATGGCAAACTGTGCCTACTTCAATTGTAGATTAATTCTTCTAGATTAATTTAGTTCGAGCATTTTGAAAGTGAATTTTAAAATTATTGGGTTCAGCAATCATCCTAAGCCACAGTGGGGACTCACTTTCCTTTAAAAATAAACAAATACAAGGTTGACTACATAGGACCATTCACATATGATTCCCCTTACATCACATATAATCAGTCCTTCAGCAAAATTAGCATAAAATGAGAAGGGTATTATAAAAGGACATTTGCAGTTTCCATGGGACTGGCATGACCATAGCTATTACCCATGGAAGAAGGGTGGCCATCATACTGTGCTTGCAAGTTTCTCTAGTGGAAAAGAGAATCCTGTACTAGATGGACCTTGGTTTGACCCACTGAGAAGACCGTGCTTGTGCTCTCATCATTTTCCAGGGCTGTGTTCCCTGCATCCTTGTGGTCTGTCATTTACTCTCTACATGCCCATAAAGTGTGTTGATCTGCAGCCAGATTTCAGCGCTTCAGTGTTTAAAGAAGATTAGATAGGAGGCTTTGGTTTGTTCAGTAGGGAGCTGTCTAAATCTGGATCCAGATCTCTGTGATGTTGGTAAACAGATTTATTTCAAAGTATAAGCCAGTCTTTGTTCTTTGTGTCAAAATGTTCGCTGGCTGAAAATGAGAGGGTGTTGTTGGAAATATAGCCTGGCAAACAGATTTTTTTCACCCTCTCCCCCACCCATAACACACTAAACAAACAGGCTCTCCAGTCAATCCTTTTTTTGTTGGCCATTAGCCCTCTTCTGGCTGATTTCCAGTCAGCTAATAATATTGAGGCAGCAGTCAAAATGTTAAACTCTCATTAGTCTTCTGCTTCTAAAGGGAGCTTAGCTGAAACTGTTATTGTTTGTACACTCACATCCTACATGCATTTGCTCAGGAAGTGATAAAGCTGACACAATTACCTGATGGCCTTCTTGAGAACTAATGCCAAGAGGTTTCCTGCTTGCCTCCGAACAATAGCTGAGGAAACAAGCCACATGACCAGGAAAACCTCATTACTTGCATAGATTCCCCCCTCCTCTCAAGTCTGAATGGCACTAGAAACAATAGATACCATTTCCCCCCACATTTCTAGAAGGGAATTTGGAGTGATTTGGAAACGCCGTTTGTTTCCATTCAGTTTTGTCTCTGTGTACAAGTATAGAAGGATTTAACATCTAAGGTGACTTTGATTCAACTTTTAGGTCCGGGTATTTTCAAATTATCTGCTGTTTTGATTTGAAAATTTCCATGTCTGTTTCCTTCCTTCCTTGTGTAAATTGAACCCACAAGTCTTATTTCTGTGGCATTTTCCATTTCCTTGTACCATTTTTCCCAGTTACACTATTTTTAATAGTTTTTTTTTTAATTGGTTGTATACAAATCGTGTATACAAGTTATATAATGTATACATTCCTTTAAAAGCATTTAGCCATATAATACTGAGAATATTATATTAACTATATTAACAGTATATTAATAATATATTAACTATCTTTACAATGCCATCTTAAATGGTGTTACAGCTTTCTAAACCTATTGAGGTCAATGGTCTTAGATGTGTTGTACTTAGGATTGCCCAGCTAATCACTCATTACAATCTGTAATCAATAGGTAATACTTTATTCACCATATAGCCTGCATGTGATTTTCATGTTGTATGTGTGTACAATATAGGGCTCTGTTGTACAACAGCTATTCCGGTTGGTCACAAAGTTTGATATATAGAGTGGGCCTTCACTGAACGGATCATAAGCAGTAATCTGTCCATCATTTTCAAGAAGGATTTGGTTTTCCCGCTGACCAGTTCCTTAACACCACCAACTTATCAAAAGCACATTCTCTACTATGGAACATGCCCCATTCACCACACCATTCCGTTATTTCCTTTAGAGTGTATGATGGAATGCTGGCTATAATTGGGATCCATTACTTTATGCTTGGCTGGAGGACCTCGGGCACATGTAATGTTATCCTCATCCAAATGGACACAAATGTTATCAAAATAAACCTGTCAAGGAGCCCCTTCTTGTTCTCCCACCCCCACCCCATCCCACTGCCATTCCCCACCATCACTCTAATTGAAACATTAGACTTGTTCTGAGGGGATGGTGAGGATCGGACAGGAAGGGGAGGGGGAAAAGCCCTCAATTAGGCTGAGCAAGATTGAGATGGAATTTTATATCTGTACGGTATGTTAAGTTCGGTGTTGTTATTGAATCCTGCATTCAATTACACTTCAGCTGTGCTGTTAATGATCCCCTATATAAATATACTGTATCATGCCATGAACTAAGTGTAAGGTAGTTGTCAAGAGGTCATACTGTTTATAAAAACAGATAAGACACAGTATGGGCTCAAGCACTCTGGTCTGCTTGAAGTGAGAAATACAGTTTGATTTTTAACTCTTTCTGCTCAGTACACAGTCCACTGTCCTTTATGGTACAAGACTTTCCAGCATTTGATAGATGAAAATAAGACCATACTTGCAAGTCTCATGTCAAGGATCTCTGCCTGACATGCATACTTCACACAGAGAGACTATTTTATACTGCTGTCTGTTCATCTTTGTTGCTATATGCTGCATTTGTTTACTTCCCAATATCCTGCTCTCTGCTGAGCTAAAAGCCAAATGACTGTTTCTCCTAACTATAAAATATAATTCATTGCTCTAAAGCACATTCTCAGCGGTTCAAACTATACCTCTGCTGTAATATGTGAAATGTTAGGAAGTGCCTTAGGCCTTTTATCATGGTGCCTTAGGCCTTTTATGCATGCTGTTTCCCTCGCCATCACCCCTCCAACAATTAGGGTCTTTGTTTTGATTATGCATGCCATTTCCAACCGTCAGAGGTCATCTCACTCTCCCCCTGCATTTCCCCGCATTTTGCCCACGTTTTCAGGGACCTGTTTTATCTCGACTTTGAAAATGCAGGCACAATGTGGGGAAATGCAGGGGGAGAGCGAGGTGACTTCTGACAGTTGGAAATGGGTTGCATAATCAAAACAAAGACCTGACGTTATCAGAGGGGTGACCGCGAGGGAAACAGCCATGCATAAAAGGCCTTAGTTTTCATGGGCATGCCTTGACAGGCATGCAATGGTGAAATAGGCAAACTCTATGTAAGGGACTAGGCGCCCCATGGCGCAGAGTGGTAAACTGCAGTATTGCAGACCAAAGCTCTGCTCACGACCTGTGTTCGATCCCGACGGAAGTTGGTTTCAGGTAGCCGGCTCAAGGTTGACTCAGCCTTCCATCCTTCCGAGGTCGGTAAAATGAGTACCCAGCTTGCTGGGGGTAAAGGGAAAATGACTGGGGAAGGCACTGGCAAACCACCCCGTAAGCAAAGTCTGCCTAGAAAATGTCGGGATGTGACATCATCCCATGGGTCACAAATGACCTGGTGCTTGCACAGGGGACCTTTACCTTTATGTTAGGGACTATTAGGAAACGGGCTAAAAATAAAACAGCTGATATTATAATGTCCCTGTGTAGATCTATGATGCTGCCTCATGTGGAATACTGTGTACAGGTCTGGTCACAATATCTCAAAAAGGATATCACAAAACTGGAAAAAGTACAGAAGAGGGCAACCAAGATGATTAAAGGGTTGGAACACCTTCCCTATGAAGAAAGTCTGAAGAGTCTGGGACTTTTCATTTTAGAAAAGAGATGATGGAGGCCAGGAAGGCGCCGCGGTGGTATTTGGGCCCCCATGCTGGCATCTGAGCAACTCACGCCAGCCTAAGTAGCCCGAACAGTGTAAGTGGCCCACTGGGAAGGCCCAGATGCCAGTCACCGGGTGCTGCCATGGCAGCGCCACCCCGGGACACCAATGGGACCGTTCGCTGGAGTCTTGCCGGCATCAAAGCCCACACTGGCGTCCTGGGAGGCATTCCCGGGGCATCCTGGCATCCTGGGAGGCATTTCCGGGGTGTCCCAGCGCCGGGCTGGGAGAGGAGCCGCCTTTAGGCAGCCCCCAAAGCCCTTTTTGGTTGGGGATGCCCCTTTTTTATTTTTGAGAGAGACACCACCTTTTTAGGTGGCGTATCTCCCATGCAACCCTATGAAGGGTTGCACAGATTTTCTACACTGCAGGGAGGTTTCAGCGGGGACGAAGCCATGAAGGTATTGAGGACAGTACCTAGGTTTCTCCAGCTGGAGAAACAAATGACGAAGAAGAAGAAGAAGAAGAAGAAGAAGAAGAAGAAGAAGAAGAAGAAGAAGAAGAAGAAGAAGAAGTTTGCTTTTATATGCCAACTGTCTCTACCACTTAAGGAAGAATTGAACCAGCTTACAATCACCTTCCCTTCCCCTCCCCACAACAGACACCCTTTGAGGTAGGTGGGGCTGAGAGAGCTGTGACTAGCCCAAAGTCACCCAGCTGGCTTCATGTGTAGGAGTGGGGAATCCAACCCTGTTCACCAGATTAGAGTCCGCCGCTCATATGGAGGAGTGGGGAATCAAACCCAGTTCTTCAGATTAGAGTCCACCACTCCAAACCATAGCTCTTAACCACTACACCCCAGTGGCTCTTTCTGGGCCACAGCTACCACCTGGCAATCTAGAAGCAGTGCTTGGTCCAGAAGTACCTCCACTCTACAAACTTGCCCATTAAGGAAGAATGCAACCCCAGTTCCCTGAACCAGCCAATCCCTTCTTCATCATCAGTTCATTCTTGCCTGGATGAGTTTATGTTTACTCACCTTTATCTAGTCTAGTACTGATCTCAGAAACTCATCCAGACAAGCTCAGCTGGATCAGATGGAAAGGAAAAGTAGAAGTAGGAGTCACCAGGGTAGCAATGCCACCTCATTTCATACTCCTTCTCCCAATGGTTTCCTATAGATATTAAAGGAATAGGAGATGAAACAGAATCCTTTAGAATCTTGCAGGACACCCATACACATACCTAGGAGCAGGAAATGGACTTGTGAAGAATTAATATATTCAGTGTAAGTCAAACAGGGACTAACAACAGTCAAATAAATTGCAATCATCCAAGATTGTCTAGGGTCCTTTAGTATTGAGCTCAATCATGGCCTGGAGTCTCTCTTAGATTTTTGTATTCAGATTGGCTTTTGGGGACTGAATATCAGGAGAGTGAATAATTTGCTGGATTTTCATTACTGGCTTTGACTTTGAAGGAGTGGTTCTTAATCTTAAATGTACTGCTGCAGTTCAAGCACACCAACACTGTATTACATCAGTGATTCTTAACCTTTACACCGCCAGGAAGAGGCCCTGGGAAGAACCGAGGGAACATCCAGATCCATAACAGGTAAATAAGTAAAAGTTCATGACACAGACAACTTTATTTGCATTGTTATATTTATGATATATGCATACAATATCATACGACTCACACATTTGGGTGACCAGATCTCCTGCTGTAACAAGAGACCTCCCATGCCTGACCCGTCCCATTCCCTGCTGACACTTGACAGGGTAGCAAGGGGAAAATGGTGAGGGGAGATTATTATAGGAATCCCCCCCGATCCAGATTAACCTAGGTTGCCTTGCCCCCTCGCCCACAGTGATGGTTAACCAAGCCAGCGGGGGAATTTACTGGTGGAATAGTTGCAATGTCTAGCGTGGGCTAAAAGGGTGTACCTCCGTTGAGGGTGGCACTGACTGTAAGTGCATGGCAGAAGCAAGATTAGAGCAGGGGACCTTGTGAATTACAGCTCAGTCTCTTAGCCACCTCATTAAGCCAATTCAGCTACTGTATAAGTTTTACTTCCTAAACTGGGATTCTTTTTTTTTGGGGGGGGTATATGTGTGTTTGTAATTGCCTTTAATAATCTGGTTACTTGCTTTAAAATGAGGCCTGCTTCCTCTGCTGACAAATTCAAGAATTTCTTCCCCCTTTTCTTTTGTTGACAAGAAAGCTGTTTATTCTTTTGAGTAGCTTAAATATGTGAATGCCTGTTCATTTAATCCATTTTTATTGATGTCACTTTTCCTCACTAGAAAGATGCTGACCTTGCTGTTATTGAAATTAATGACACAACAAATGTCACACTGAGTGACAGAAATTTGGGGTGTATATTTTCCAACACTGAATGGTATGTTTGATATGAAGTCTGTAGGTTACCTCCTTTGAAAGACATATCCCTCCAAAGACAAGTGTAGGATAATTTAGCTCTAGGAATAATTTCAAAGTTCTAAACCCACCCACCCCATTTGAATTAAGATTTGCATAGCTGTGTACAAACATCACACATTGACATGCAGAAAGTGACTAGTTACTTGTCAGCTCTGCTCCCAGCTCTTTGGACACCTTTCAGACCTCCTTCACAAATGCCCACTGCCAATTAAAAGCCTCAGTGCAATTCCATGCCACTGGGGTTCTAATTGTGAACTAGGGTGTGAACTAGGGTTGCCAACCTCCAGGTACTAGCTGGAGATCTCCTGCTGTTATAACTGATCTCCAGCCAATAGAGATCAGTTCACCTGGAGAAAATGGCTGCTTTGGCAATTGGACTCTATGGCATTGAAGTCCTTCCCCTCCCCAAACCCCACCCTCCTCAGACTCCACCCCAAAAACCTCCTGCCGGTGGCGAAGAGGGACTTGGCAACCCTAGTGTGAACACAGGAATAGAGTAGATTTTCCATGTCCTTCCCTCTTAGCAAGATGTTGAACTTATGATTTATGAGATTGGCTTTCCAGCAGGGTGGCCTGGGGTATTCACACATGTCTCACAACACAGCCATGTGAGATTACATCATAGGGAAATGGCTGCCATGCAATTGTATCTGTGAGTAGAATAGGCCTCAATAAGTCTGTGACTGGTTACTGCCACCTAATGCTTCTCACCTAACCTTGACTCTCAACGTTGTCTCTCTGCCATGAAGAGTTCTCAATTATTGCCATCTACTTGCTTGCTCTAGCTATCTCAAGCCAGCCATCTTTCGCCCTATAAAGTTATCCACTAAATAGGTGCTTTGAATGGGGAGGTTTTGTGATTCCTGCCCACCCAAGAGTATATCAATTTTGTAGTGTAAATAATCAAATTATTGTATGAATTACAATGGAACTTTTTTCTTCCCCCTCTGATATGTGTGTATGTTTGTTCAGATATATATTGGATAGGCAATTGAGCAAGCGTTGTCATTATGGGAGTACTAGGGAAGTACACTCTGGAAGAACCAGCATAGTTTGGTGGATAGAATGTCGGACTAGAATCTGGGACTGCCAGGTTTGAATCCCCATGAGGTCATGAAAGCTCACTGGGTGACCTTAGGCCATTCACTGTCTCTCAGCTCAACCTACTTGATGGGACTGTTGTTACATAGATAAAATTGAAGGAGGGTAGAACAATGCAGTAAGCTGCTCCAGGTTCCCATTGAAGAGAAAAGTAGGGTATGAATAGGGTTGCCAACTTCCAGGTAGTGAATAAGTAGTATAATAATATATATTGAGTTAGCCATCAGTGCTGCATTGTTTTTTGCTTCAACTTCCAGGTAGTGGCTGGAGATCTCCTGCTATTACAACTGATCTCCAGCCGATAGAGATCAGTTCACCAGGAGAAAATGGCTGCTTTTGCAATTGGACTCAATGGCATTGAAGTCCCTCCACAAACCCCGCTCTCCTCAGTGTCTGACCCAAAAACCTTCCGCTGGTGGTGAAGAGGGACCTGGCAACCCTAGGTATGAATCTATAACTAAACTTATAAGTATAGAATATGATGTGTACCAAATATAGGGTTGCCAGCTACAGGTTGGGAAATACCTGGAGATTTTGGGGGTGGAGCCTGAGGAGGGTGGGGTTTGGTGAGGGGAGAGACTACAAATGGGGTATAATGCTATAGAGTCCACCTTCCAAAGCAGTCATTTTCTCCAGGTGAACTGATCTCTTTGCCTGGAGATCATTTGTAGTAGTGGGAGATCTCCAGCTACTCCCTGGAGGTTGGTAACCCTAACCAAATCTGTATGCCTAAACACACACACAAAAAGTTCACCATATCTTTCAATAGAACATTTATGAGATACAGAATGCCAAACAGACAGAACTATGGAAGGAGTACAGAAAGGAAGAAGTAACATTCATCCAACTATAGCTGTAAAGTGAAATCACTTCTATTTAAAATGCCACCTTTCAGACGAGCACCTTGGTGTATAGACCAACTTTGTGTAAGATATGCAGCTTTACAGAAGCATTCCTGTGTCATTAAAGCAGAGTTTGAGAATTGGCCCCAACTACAAGAAGTATAATGAATTCACTCTGGATTCATATAAACCGATTTTAAGCCAAGGCATTTCATCCTCTAAATTTCACATTTAACCGAATGGCAGAGACACACATTCGGTGCAGAGATTTGCCTTGAGTGCTTGTGCTGCAGCATCTCAGATTTAAACACTGGCTGTTTATCAAGCCAGAGAGTTTTTCCACCTCGCCTCACTGTGGCTGCCTGCCACCTAGCTAGTGATTGGCGCCTGAGACTCTGCAAGGGAGAGAGAGAAACCAACGGGAGCAGAAAGGAACAAGACCTGCATTGATTGAACCAGACAAAAACACAACTGTATGAAATCTCTCTCTCTCTCTCACACACACACACACACACACAAATCAATAGCCTGCCCTGCACAGCTGCCTAATGTGCAGACACCGACAACTCAGACGAGACAAACTCTGTTTATTTTTCTGATAGATTCCCCCATAATCTGTTTCAGATTATATTTGCTTGTACAAATATTGGGATGAAGACCATAGAAATCTACAGGAGCATGCAGATGCACATATCCAAAGCCTTTTTTTTTTCTTCTGGGTGGATGTTAACTTTACGAATAGAGTTTTCCTTTTCATTTGCCAGCCTCCAAAGTAAACCGTCCTTTAAATTGCTTTGGGCTGTGGAAATGTAATTTTAACAAATTAAGACATCATCCCGACGGCTTTATGAAACGATCCCAGTGTTTAGTGCTCTTTCTCCACTTGACTTTGCAATCCTAGACCTCTATAGACAATGCCCCTGACTCAGTGCAATTAAACTGAGCGGGAAACACCTGGAAGCATCTTTGGGAGGACTGAATAGGAAGGCCTTTACACATGCTGGTCACAATCCATCATAAAGTTTCTCATGCTTAATTAAATCAACGCAAAAAAATAAGAAGCACCCCTGCTAGGTCAGACCAGTGGCCCATTGACTTCATCAGTCACACCACTTCTCACAGTGGCTTGTCAGATGAACCAGAAGCAAGGGCACCAAAGACCCCTCTCGCTACTTCCCCTCCCAGCAAGGTATTGGAACATGGAAGTTCTATTCAGCTACTAATGGACCTTTCTTTTGTATATGGGCCAAATCTCTTTTAAAAGTCCTTCAAATGAGTGTGCATCACTGGCCTGTATCCTATTACCCCACTGGACATAGTTTGAAGTCTTTCTGTAGCCTAAAGGGACTTCCTCTGATGGAAAGAGCTGCTGAGGGCAATGGTGGGGAAGAAGCTATCGTGGCTTGGATCCACAGAAGGGTTTCCACAGATGGAAGGATTTCTGCCCTGAGAGCACAACTTTCTTGCCTCTCCTTGCAGCCCCAAATGGCTCCTGAAATGTTGCGCCTGGCTGCAGTGAGCACGAGGAGAAAGTCACATTCTGTAGTCAGAAATCCTTCTGTTCATGGAAATACTCTGGTGGATTGAACCCTATATCCTGTGACAGTGAGTGCCATAAATTAATTTTGTACTGTGTGAAGAAGAAATGGGTCTGTTTGGGATTAGCATTATTATTTAACAACTAGCTGTACCTGGCCACGCGTTGCTGTGGCCCTGGTTAAATGGAAAAGAAAGAAAAGAGAAAGCGCATGTTTCTAATATGTTTAATTTCACAATGCTTGTGGGTATACAATATTTTTTGTTGTTCCATTGTCTGTGCAGACATAGAGATTGTCTGGTTTGCCGACTCTAGAACACGCAACATATAATTGTCCATGTGAGAAGCAATCCGTGTCTAGATCTAAACCGCACAATTGTAAAGATTGGCCCTGAGCTTTGTTGATGGTGATTGCAAACGCCAATCGAATTGGGAATTGCAATCTCAAATTGAAATGGCATATCCGTTGGAATCATAGGAATGCGAGGAATGAGGACATCTTCACCTTTGAAAGGTCCTGTCAAGATTGTTGCTTCTATGACGTTGCTCATGAATTTTTTTTACTGCAAGCCGCGTGCCGTTGCAAAGCTTTGGCTGGTTGATATTTCGCAACATGATAATTGGCACACCGATTTTCAATTGCAGTACGTGCGGTGGCATCCCTGGCAGATCGAGTGAATTCAAAAATTCTGTTGGATAATTAACCGCTTCATCTGCTTCCACAACAGTGTCGATGAACTTGTATGTGACTGCCTCGCTTTGAATGTGAGACTGAATAATATTGTTAAGTTTGTAGATGTCTTTGTTCTTGGCTGCAAGAATAGCTCGTTCACTCAGTCAATCGTGATTATAATTGGTTTGAATATTGGGAAATACTTTTTCAACCAATTCTTCTTGTGACGTCACTAAATTGCAGAAGTTATGAGGCAATGAAATTTGTCCTGAGGTCAGATCAACCGGTACCTTTCCGTTCCCAATTTCCAGCAATTGATGTGAGAATATTTCAGCTGATCGATCGTTTTGCAGCTGGACATTCATATTTGTAGTTCATTTTAACGTCTTTACGTGTCGCCACAAAGTAGAGTATTTCAGGCAAGCATTTATTTAGTCCGCTGGTGTCGATCGAGGAATTACAGGTAATGTCGCAGCTATTCCGGACGACACAAGAGCTAAGGCTATGTCATTTTGGGATCAAATTGCTGCCAGAATCAGTCTAATTAGGAACGTTTTACCAGTTCCTCCTGGTGCATCTAAGAAGATAGTGTGTGTTGCTTTAATGTCCAACAGATGGCGCTGTTTTTCAAAAAAAGCATGTTTTACCTGTCACAGGTGTGACATCTATATAATATAGGTATATAAAAGTGTGTATTCGAATGCAACGTTGTGTCAAAATTTCAAAGCAATCGGTGAAGAACTTTCGGAGTTTTAAGATTTTGAACAAACGAACATTTACATTTTTATTTATATATATATAATATAGAGAGAGATAGAGATAGATGGAGCCTGCGTGCTGTAGTGGTTAAGAGGAGTGGACTCTAATCTGGAGGACCAGGTTTGATTCCCCGCTCCTCCACATGAGTGACAAACTCTAATCTGGTGAACCGGGTTTGTTTCCTCCCTCCTACACATGAAGCCTGCTGGGTGATCATTCTAGTAAATGATAATATATATTAGAAAGAACCAGCAGCCAATCATGGGGCAAGGCATTGCGGTGCAAGAAATGCACAGAGCAATGTACTGCAAAATTACTGAGGACATGGATATAAGATACAGTTGCACAAAGTATTTGCCCTCCAATTTAAAACACTTGATAAAAAATACGGTGAAAGAATTCCACTTGCAATGTGTAATCAAATTAAAGGCATATTGGCCACACAAAACTCTTCCACTAATTGGTTGATCTGTATTGATGACACTGGAAGAATCATTCAAGGATATGGAAAACTAGCCACCAAAAAATGCTCTGGTAAAGGTCTCCTGTGCAAGCACTGGGTCATTCCTGACCCATGGGGTGACGTCACATCCCAAGCAGACTTTGTTTTCGGGGTGGTTTGCCAGTGCCTTCCCCAGTCATCTTCCCTTTACCCCCAGCAAGTTGGGTACTCATTTTACAGACCTCGGAAGGATGGAAGGCTGAGTCAACCTTGAGCCGGCTACCTGAAACCAACTTCTGTCGGGATTGAACTCAGGTCGTGAGCAGATCTTTGAGTGCAGTACTGCAGCTTAACACTCTGCATGATGGGGCATACATAGCATTTAAATATGCCCAAGTATATATGCTGTAACTCTCACTTTGCCACATAGAGTTCTCTCTGTTGTCCAAATTTACATGTCAAATGGCGCCATGTTGGAGAGGTAAGAGCTGTAGATTGAGCTGGACCTATTTGTGGAGATGTTTACACCCAGCTTTTCTGGAACATCAGTAGAATTTTGCAATGGAAGTAGTTGACCTTCGTCCAATACAGGTCAGAGTACAAGACATTTGCTCTTGGCTTGGCATTTGCTACTAATGCCAGCAGGGGAACAGTCAATTCTCTGTTGGTTTCTGTGAAAGGGCCTCCACCCTACTCACTTCCACTACTTTGAGAATAAAAGCAGGAGGCCGAACAACCAAACTCTTTATTTTATGATTTCCTGTGGTGATATGTTCTGCCTCCACACTGTAAAGGATGCATTACTCTAGTTCTAAGTTAAAAAAAAAAGGAAAGAAAAGGAACAAGTTGAAAGATCTCAGAAATGCAGGAGATTATTATTGCTGCAAAGGTAGAATTTGCTTTGCTTTTATTTCATTTTCCTAGAATTTGCTCTGGCGTGCTCTGTTCAACAAGAAAGTCAGAAATTCATTTTATAAGCATTTCCTACAGAGCTATAATTACATCTTGTGATTAATCCTACCCACGCAGCAATGCTGAGGTTCTTTACTTGAGGGTATATTTTCCCCCTTCCATTTCCTATGTCATCTATGAATGCAAGAACATTACACATTTTGTAGCGGGAGGAGAAAAATGAAGAGAAGAGGTTTGGGAAAAGGAGAAGTAAAGACTAGATGAAGACTAGCTATAACTTCCCCAAAAATGAAGAAGAAGAAGAGTTGGTTTTTATACCCCATTCTTCTCTACCTTTAAGGAGTCTCAAAGCAGCTTACAATCACCTTCCCTTCCCCTGTCTACAACAGACACCTTGTGAGGTAGGTGGGACTGGGAGAGTTCAGAGAGAAATGTGACTAGTTCAAGAGGCTTCACTCAGGAGGCTTCATGTGCAGGAGTGGGTAATCAAACCAAGTTCTCCAGATTAGAGTCCACAGCTCTTAATCACTACACCACTCTGGCTCTCGAATCAAATATTATGTTTTTTCAAGACCAATGAAACTGGGGAAAAATCACCTGCAGAGAGGCTCTTGCTTTGAGAAAGTAAGCTCTTAAGTAGACCACATTTGCAACTGGAATTAGAAATAAGAACTTAATAACTTCCAAACTGATTTATTGCAATGAAGAGAAAGGCTGTGGCTCATTGACTTGCATGCAGGAAATCTGTTTCTCTTACTAAATAATCATAGGATCATGTATTGCAAAAGATCTTCCACTGCCTGGAAACTGGGGAGGGTGTGGTTTGTGGAGGGGATGGATCTCAGTGGGTATATAATTATAGGAGGTTGGCAACCCTGTTGGGAACACTGGGGAGGGCATTTACAACTGCTAGGTATTTTCATTCTTAAAATGCAGTTGCCATGCTGTGTAGTGCTTTCAATGGGAAAAAAAACACAAACAACCACCCATCTTTTAAGTGCTAATGATAGCACATGTGGGTGAAGGGTAGATGATTGAAAACACACCGGTAACCTCCTCGCTATCCTGGACAGCCCTAATCAATAATGGAGTTCTGATTCTGTGCCTTATGACACATCTGCTTTGGCCATAAAAGAAGCATGGCAAAATCTTGTTTCACCTTTGAATGGTGAAAAACACCATTATTCTATACAACAGCATCCTTGCCTTACAGCAGCACCTCCGTGTTATCCCAGAAATAGCATGGTAGGAGCTCTCACACAGTCCACACAACCACTAATTCATTTTGAAAAGAATTTGCCATCTCCAAAAGTATATAGCACTGATAATTACAGAAACAAGATGGTTAATTAGCCCAAATTATTGTGAGTTCCAGTTTATACCTTCAGGAAGTCATTACCAGTTTATCAGCTTGGATTGCTGCAAACGTTAATAGATATCACCTCTAACAGAGGGTTTTGAGGAGTGTGGGGAAAACCCATTTAAAGAGTCTGCACAATCCCAACATGTCTTGATCATTGCTACAGAAATGCAAGGGAATCCTTTTGTTGTTTATTATTTATGAAGAGGCACACTGAACAAACTCTTACACCAATTCCCTGTATTTTTTGGATCTTAGGTATTTCTGAATGGTCTTGTGATGAGGTGGGTAGGTGGAAGGTCCACAAACCATTTCATGCATTTATTTAGGCTTTGTGAAAGGTATATATTTCAATGTGTTGATTAGATATATATTTTGGGTAAGAAGAGGGCAATTCAGGAAACAATGTCTATGGGAAGGGAGAAGGGAGTGGTAGATGTTTTATTTATATTGTAAGCCCCCTTGAGTTCAGCAAGGGAGAAAGGAGGTTAATAAATGTTTTAAGTAAATAAATAAATAAACAATAGAGATACAATTAGAAATCAAGATAAAAAACATTTTCAGTTGACCCTGGGTTTTTTATCTGCTGGGTTTATAAGGGTCCAATCTTATGTTTTAATTTATTTTTTTCTTGTACTCCTTTGTGAGCTGCCTTGAGCAGATCTCTGAAGATGTAAATACCGTATATTCTCGCATATAAGCCGAGTTTTTCAGCCCAAAAAAAGAGCTGAAAAAGCTGAACTCGGCTTATACACGGGTCAATACGGTGGGGGTGGGGGAGGGGGAGGGGGGAGGGGGGAACTTACCACCATCACCGCCGCCATCGCCCGCGCACCTTTCCCCAGCTGGCAGCAGTCTTCCTGGGCCGGCAGGAAGCCCCTGCCGGCTGTGCCGCCGCCGCCCACGCGCCTTTCTTCAGCCGGCAGGGGGCTTCCAGGGCCGGCAGGAAGCCCCTGCCGGCCGCGCCACTGCCACCCATGCGCCCGGGCGCCTTCCTCCGGCCGGCAGGGGCCTTCCAGGGCCGGCAGGAAACTCCTGCCGGCCGCGCTGCTGCCGCCCATGCACCCGGGCGCCTTTCTTCAGCCGGCAGGGGCCTTCCTGGGCCGGCAGGAAGCCCCTGCCGGCCGCGCTGCCTCCGCCCACGCGCCCGGGTGCCTTCCTCCGGCCGGCAGGAAGCCCCTGCCGGCCGCGCCGCTGCCGCCCGTGCACCCAGGCACCTTCTTCGGGCCGGCAGCTGCCTGGAGGGGCCTCCTGCCAGCCCAGGAAGGCCGCGCCGCCGCCGCCGCTTCGCCGCCTCTCTGGGTGAGTAGGGGGTTCAGGGGCTCTTTCCCCTCCCCCCCTTGGATGGCACTGGGGTCGGGGTGGGTTGGGGTGGGTTGGGGTGGGTTGGGAGGGCCCGGGAGGCCGGCGGGAGGGCGACCTGGGGCAGGGGCCCTGCGCTCTAAAATGGCAGCCGCCATTTTAGAGCGCAGCATTGCCAGTAAAGGGAATTTCTTATTGACCCTCGGCTTATACGCGGGTCAATAAGAAATTCCCTTTTCTGGCCTCAAATTTGGGGGGTCGGCTTATACTCGGGTCGGCTTATACCCGAGTATATACGGTAAATAAAGACGTCATCAAGTCTGTTTGTTCTACTGATTGGCCTCCAGAATGAGCAACAGGACATCTTCTGGCCCTGTGTTTCACACCTCCCAGACACTGATCATGTTCACATTTCAGATAGTAGGAATCTGAGATGACGTCAAGAATCCCGGCTTTTATTTCTTTATTGGTTTGGATGTTATCGTTTTGAGCTTTTTGTTGTGCTCCTTAGTTTTACTGATGCATTTGTTCTTTTTTGTTGGAGTGAGCAACTCAGCATGCCTGGACATTGAGGGGCACTACATCACTCTAAGTATGTACAGTATAAGTGTTATCTCCTTGAATGGGATGCCCCTCTCTTTGTCTTAACCTGGGAACGGCCCTCTGATCCCTTCTCCCTCTCTGTGCTCCTTTGTTCTTCATACTCGCCCATGGCTTTCCATGGAGTCACCCATATCTACAGGTCTCTCCTGTAGAAACAATGGCTCATGCTTCCATAGACATGATGCTGGATCAGCTGGCCATTTGTGATAGGAAAAGTACCCTTTAGATTAGGCTTCTTTCTGTCCTTTTGACTGCCACCTGAATGTGAACAGAATTTACCTGAATAAATGCAAGTTTTACTTTTTGCAGTATACTTCTTGGGAGATGTGTTTACTGCACTCAATATTACACTTCTATGACTGGGCAAACTCTGCTATATTATCCAAATATCCCAAAATTTTAGGCCATTTTTATCCCTGTATGAGGCTGTGTGAACACTCTGTTCTTCGCAACAGTGTCTTCTTGCTGTCTTCTCTAGTAAAAGAGTCACACAGTTAAAGCCTCTTGTCAGGCTTTTCCTGTCACAGATCCCAGCTGGTGTAAGCCCTTTTGGTATTTGGGCTGGTCTGAAGCGGCAAAAATGTCTGTGGCAGCTGATATATGCTGTTCACTACTTATTCATTTAAAGCGTTTCTGATACTGACTTTCTCCCTGATGGGGACCTAAAGCAGCTTGCAAATAATCCTGACACGGTTTCAATAAATACCGTAAATTAACAAAATACAATGCAAATCAACAAGGGGGTGTGGAGGGACAGGAAATACAAAAAGTATACAAAAGATTCTGGTCTGGTATCTGCCAAGGTAGACTGTTAAGGCCACAATCATCGACTAAAAGCAAAGACTTGAATCTTGAAGAGCTGGAAGCTCTTCCACAGTCTACACTGGACAAACAGGCCAGTCCCTGCGACCAAGCTTAAATGGACATAAGTCTGTCATCAGAAACCACAACATTCAGAAACCAGCGGGGGAACGTTTTAACCTTCCAGGACATTCAGTTGCTGTTTAAGAGTAGCAATTCTCTTACAAGGGGATTTCAAAGGGCGATTAGAAAGAGAGACTGCTGAATTACAACTAATAATGAAGCTCAAGTCTTTGCATTCTCCTGGATTGAATTGAGATCTTGGATTCCTGTCTCATTACCAATGCTGATTTCTCCACACCTACTACCCCTCTGCATATCACACCTAATCCAATGCTAATGTCATTTACTTGCTTATGACATTTAGATTGCCATTGTGTGTCTAATTCACTCTTCTCTACTTAAATATAGATGGAATCATATTCTATCCATATCTGAAGAAGTGAGCTGTGGCTCATGAAAGCTCTTACCCTGCCAGAAATTTTGTTAGTCTTTAAGGTGCTACTGGACTCTTACTCTTTTCTCCTGATAACTGTTGAAGATTACCTTGAAAGCCACGAACCTGGATGGCCCAGGCTAGCCCCATCTTTCCAGATCTCAGAAGGTAATTAGGGTCAGCCCTGGTCAGTACGTGGATGAGAGACGAGTAAGGAAGCCAAGGGTTGCTATGCAGAGGCAGGCAATGGCAAACCACCTCTGTTTGTCTCTTGCCTTGAAAACTCCATGGGGGTTGCCATAAATCAGCTGCAACTTGACATTTTATACACACACATTACCTTGAAAACATGATGGGAAATAGGTTTATGTTTATTTCTAACATATTACTGCACACATCATTTCACGCAGCCAACACTCATTTTACAGTTGAGTCTACCGTAACATCTGCTGCTACTTTTTCAGTTTCGATAAGTTTGCACAGTTTGTGTTACATAGTTTTTGTTCAGTCTGCAAACCCACTGCTTCTGGAACAGTTGTTGGAAGGAAAGAAATGTTTTTGCATTTCCAGTACAAAAAAATATATATGAAACAAAACAAAAAACACATCACAGAAGACTGAAGTTTGCCTCTTTTGTTTCTTTTTATTTGCTTATTATGCTGTATCAACCTCTTCACTTCTAATACACAACCCATTAGACAGTATTCATACTATAACATTTACAATTATCATGTTGGTGCAGCAATGAAACTGAAAATGTAAACACTTGATGGGGAAAATGTGGTATGAGGAAACAGAAAATAGAATGAAACCAGGGCTCAAACACAGGAATCAAAATGAGGATTCTCAGATTGGAATAGCAGGAATTTTTAAAAAAAATCTAAAATAATTATTCAGTCACATAAGTTCTGCAGAAAATGATTCCAAACAGGAGGCAGGTTTGAGGATATAATTTAATTTTTTAAAAATATTTAAAATAACACATACCATTTGTATGTTTTCAGTGACCATCTGTGATCTAGACATGCCTTCCACAGCTTAGAAATGAAATTAAGCTGCAAATCATAAGGCACATGTAATGCATCACACGTTACTCAGTTATGCATAGCAAAATACCAGATTTTCTTTTGCGGATTCATCACCCGTCTATAAAATGCCAGCATAAAGAAAATTAGAAACATCTTTAGAAATAAGGGGGTAGTTATCTCACATCCCTAAATATCTGAAAGAATGTTTTGTTTTAAAGTGGAAAGGGAAGACATGATGAATGGAATTTGCCAGTGGACATAGGCCTTTTATACATGGTTGTTTCACTCACAGTCACCCTTCCCCTGACTACTTCAGGGCTTTGCTTTGATTTTGAATGCATGTAGCTGGGTGACCTTGGGTAAGTCATACTTTCTGAACCTAACCTACCTCAGAGAGTTGTTGTAATGATAAAATGGGGTTGAAAGACTCATGTGTTCCATCCTCAACTCCTTGGAAGAAAGACAAGATAAAAATCTACTACATAAACAGATAAAGGATGTTTATGCATGGGTACTTTCACTCACATTAACTCCCTGTTTGTCTCAGTTGTTCCTTGGAGTTATGCATGAGTTTTCCATCCATTAGAGATGACCTCGCGGTCAGCCCTCACAAATACCCGGACTTCCCACTCCTCTATTAACCTGATTCTTCCATCTCCCCTGAGCTCAGCCTGGGTGAAATCTCCATGCATAAGGCAAAGTGCAGGACACGGAAGCTTGGGGGAGTGATGTTTCTCTCACAGACAGCACTACAGCCAATTACAAAGCAGTGTGTCAAGGAGTGGGCATTAAAATGCTTCCTGCTTCCTCTGAGTTTTTTCTGAGTAGAAGAAAGGGTTTTAAAAATGAGGTTTGGGTTCTCCTCCTCCCATTCCTTTTAAAGAGCTTCGTTTTTTAAAATGCTTTTTTATGCGGTATTTGGGTTTGGGGGGGGGGCTTTACTCTCACACTAAGCACTACAGCCAATTGCAAAGAAGCGTTTCAAGGGGCAAGGACTCAAATGCTTCTTTATTTGAGCTTGGAGGCTGCTGGTGCATAGATTCCCAACAGAAAAGTGTGGGTCCAACATGCGACAAACCTCAGATAAAACTCCCATGCATAAATAATCAAAATGAGGTTTATTACAATGTCTAACTCACAAGCCATGGTTTGTGCCCCATGCCTCAAAGTAGGTGTAATACTGGTTTGTAGGGACAATGTAAACCATAATTTGTGGTTCAAACATAATGAAAAACTATTGTGAGCAGTGAAGCCATC
This sequence comes from Euleptes europaea, assembly GCF_029931775.1. NCBI lineage: Eukaryota > Metazoa > Chordata > Lepidosauria > Squamata > Sphaerodactylidae > Euleptes > Euleptes europaea. The sequence goes on from NC_079317.1 coordinate 29,907,745, forward strand.
CGCTTTGCGTGCAGACGGTCATGGGTTCAGTCCCCCGGCATCTCCAGTTAAACTGCTCAAATAGTAAGTGATGTCATAGATCTTGGCCTAAGACCCAAGAGATCTGCTGCCAGTCACAGTGTAGATGATAAGGACCTTGCTGACCTTACCAATGGTATAAGTCAGTACAAGGCAGCTTCATGTATTCGACGCAGAAGCTGCAGGTCTATGGAAAGGCAGTGTATTCATTTTCTAAATAAATACATGTCATTAGCAGGCCATGCCTGAGGGGAAAGAGGGAGAAAGGGAAGGCGAGAGCATGTCAGCCTGAGGATTCCCAGGCTCATTCGCATGGCAGTCACCCATGATTTGTCATTACATCTGAATCATGTCACTAAATAGCATCTGAACCATGCCATTAACCAGGAATTTAAGGGATTATTAAGCTCCCATAGAGATGATTCCTAGTTCAAAATGACTAAAAAAACATGTCTCTTAGTAGCCAGATGGATAAGCTACTTCAGGGGTCACAAATAAAAATAAGCCCTAGGACTCACTTGGAAAATTCCTCTTCTCTAAGCAATAGTTCAAATATTGGCTTAGAAGAGAGTAGCTAACTGTAGGGAATTTCAGCATATTGGGCCTTTAACATCTCCGCATTATTGTTTTTGGCCTTGACACATAAGAATGAGTTAGTTATTCTTTATCCTATGGCTGTGTAATCATAGGAGGGAAGAAGAATGGCACCAGTTTATATGGATTTCAGTGACCATGAAAACAGAAACAACAACTAAGGTCAGGTTCAGCCTGTTGACTGAGTTCAACAAGAACCTTTCGAGCTGATTAACTTTGGCTTTGTAAATGTGTCACTTCAGCCAATAAGCCCAGCCTGGATGTGATAGAAAACAAAGTTTGATAATAAGCAAAGTAATTACATTATGAATATTTTATACAGAATTTATTTTATTTATATCCCACACTTTCCCAATCTAGTCGGGCTCAGGGTGGCTTCCAGCAGTCAATACATATGATACAATATATTGCTACCCACATGGTATGGTGGCTGAGATGCTTTTATTTATGTGCTTTGTAAATGCAGTTATTGTTTCATAACTGGCGTTTTAGAAAAGAACAATTTTTGATATGGGTGGAGTTTTCTTTCTGGATAGGCTCAGGCAAACATGCGGCAAATTGGGGCAGGTAAAACTTTTTTTTTTTTTTTTTGCTAAGATTAGGGAGCTTTCTCAAAAGTGGATGCTCATGTCCCTGTTTTAAGTAATTCTGATCATAAAATATAAATAGCCTCTATCTCTTTTAGTCATGCTCGATCATTCACCAGTTGCCAGTTCAGCTCATTACCGGATTACCAGTTATGACCAGGGGCATCGAATTGTTTGGATGAATTCAAGCCAATTTACATACATCCCATTTGAACAATCACACTGTTTTCTCACATGATTAGTCTTTTTCACTGCCTCCGCCACATGCCTGCTAGAACTGCTTTTGATTTAAAAAAAAATGGAGGTTGTCAGATTGCAATTTTTTCAGTTAAGACTGACAGTCCATTCCTGAGGAGGTCAAAGCTCCATAGGAGCTGGTGTGACCCCATGCCGGCATAAGTGCCCATTTAACCCGGGAGAACCAGCAGTTACACCATCCCAGGTGGCACACATGCCTGCTCCGGAACGCCACACCACTGCACAGGGCTCAGCCACCAGCGCAATCTCCCGTTAGCGTTCTCCCAGCATATTTCCCCATGCTGGTGGCCTGTGAGGTGTTCCCGGGGTGGTTCTGGGGGCAGAGCTGCTGTTAGGCAGCTTCCTAACCCCTTTTGGCTGGGAATGCCTCCTTTGCCCTTACTGCAAGTTACACCACCATTTAGGTGGTGTAGCCCCATGGAAATCAATGGAGCGGTTCCACAGGGCTCACAAGTAAGTGCAGCATTCTGGCTTCGGCAGAGGGGATGAATCCTGCTGTGGAGGCAGCGCGGCTGTGCCATCTCAAGCTGCTGACTAACCACCCTCACCCTCAGGAATGGGCTGCTAGTGTCTTCAATGTCTGCTTAAGAACCCTGCTTAAGTAGATGCCACTATGTGAGCACAAAAGACAAGCAAGTTAAATTTATTCAGCATTGGTCATTTAAAGGATAAATCGACTGCAAGGGTACAAAGAGGGGACAAATTGCACACAATCCAATGCTTTACTCAAGCCAATCAAATTTAATGATCCAAACAACCGTCATTACAAACAGTACTGTTTTTTCTCCAGTTAATCAGATTATTCAATTCTTGGAGGCTGGACAAAAAACAGCCATAAGCTGTAATGATCAAGTGGCTACCACACAGGTGCAAAGCTGCTTGATGTGGTCCAGTGCTGGAGATAACTGTTAACAGGGCATATTTAAGTGATCCAATCAGGAGTTCACTCTAGTAAAAGTTACAGTGAGGGTAAAGAGTAAGGTTTAGGGGTAATATGCTTCTGTGTCTTCCTTCCTCAAAATCAGAATAGGATCTAGGATAGGTTCAGGAGCAGACGAGGAGGGAAGGGAAGGAAGGAATGCAGAATCTCGGTTGCTTTGTTCACATCCATCTCAAAAGTGACAGATGAATTTGGACATGAGGGAATATTTAAGGTTGCCAGTTTCCCACTGGGGGTGGATGGGGGATCACTGTAGCAGCCAGCAGGAGGGAGGATTTTAACAAATCACCTTCAGACAACAGCATGATGTCACTTCTGGGGAAAACCGGTAAGTGACAACACACCTCTCTAGGAATCACCATTAAGGTATAAGGTAAAGCCATCACATTTCTAGAGATTCCTGGTGAGGCATGACCTTACTTCCGGGTTTCCCCCTGCTGTGATGTCACACCATCTCCCAACAGCATGCCCCATGTTCCTGGCTCGTAGACTTCTGTCACCTAGGAATATTACACTTTACTGCCTAGAGCTCATATTTATGTTAGAAAATTGGGGACAAGACCAGGTAAGGCAGAACACAAGAAAATAGCCTCAAAGAATAGAAGAGTGGGAAAACAGGATTGAGCAAACATTTGATCTTTACATTACATTGTTTTTATCCTGCCCATCTTTCAAGTAGATTGGGTAAGTCCTCATGACAGCCTTTTTTTACATAAGAAACTACTGAAAGCATAGAAAAACACCCACTTTTGCTGTTTTCTAAGTATCCAGATGCTGATTCTAAAGGGTAGTTAACAAGCATTAAAGGGATAAACAATCAGCAGTAAAGATCTTGAGCATGCTTTCTTGACACCTTGTGTGTAAATGTGTGTAAACTTGTTTGTTCAGGCAGTGCTTCTTCTCTGCACCTTGTTATTTTTCTTATTCTCCCTACTATTGATGCCAAGTCCCTACAAGAATCTTCTTAGAATGCTATTTTAAAATATACAAATTAGATGCTGTGAGAGGAAAGGATAAGAACATGAAATTTGACAAAAGCGTTCCCACAGAAATTAGTTTAATGACAGCAGCAGGAAAATCCCTGGCTTCCTCCTGGCCTTCTTTCTAAATCCTTGCTCTCTAGTGATAGCATTAAAAAAAAAAAAAAGCTAAGACAACCAAATAAAAGAGAATTGCTGATGCAGAAAGTACAAACAAAAAGGCAAAGCATTAGCTGGTACAAGAGTTGAATGTGCTTTTCCTGTTCATTTTCTAAGCAGTTGCCTGAGGCCATTTCCAAGGAGTAGAAGGTATCATTACACAACATGTAATTACTTAGCTTGCCAATTAAGTGGAGGCAGGCCAGTAGGTCCCATTTGTCTGCACAAAATAGCTAATAAAATGAGATCTCTCACCTGTTGGCTTGCTGGAACAATTGTTTTTTTAATAGCATTCAGAGACCAAAAAGGTATTTGCTGGATATTTTTGGAAAATCCAGATCGTTCTCTACCAAGAACAGAATGGCTTGTTCATATGATCAGGAGGCATGACATCATAATCTCAAGGGTTGATTTGGAGTTCTCAACCCACCACTTCAATAACTGCAGACTTCTTTATACCTGTAAAGGTCATTACCACAAATTGTGGAGAAATAATTATGGGCATTGAGATGGTGAGGTAAAAAATCTAAATCCTGTTCTTGAGCTTCATTTTGTCTGTTCTGCCCTTCTAAATCAATAAGCCCTTACATTTTAACATTCAGAGCACACCACAGGTGAACATCATTAGAACATGAAAAGACAGTAAGTTGTCACCAGTTCTACTCTTACCTCTAACACAAACTCACCAGGGAAGGCAAACTTTTTCAACCTCAGTTCCCCCCCCCCCCCAAAAAAAATACTGGGTTAATGATACTCTTATTGAACAGAGTTGTTGTAAGAGTTACAACCATGCATATATGCTTTCAGCACTGGAAGTACTATATAAATGCAACAATACGAACAAAACTAGATAACGTGAAGTGATGGTATCGCTTTACTCTGCTCTGGTTAGACCTCACCTAGAATATTGTGTTCAGTTTTGAGCACTGCAATTTAAGAAGGATGTAGACAAGTTGAAACATGTCCAGAGGAGGGCAACAAAGATGGTGAGAGGTCTGGAGACCAAGTCCTATGAGGAAAGGTTGAAGGAGCTGGGTATGTTTAGCCTGGAGAAGAGAAGACTGAGAGGGGATATGATAACCATCTTCAAGTACTTGAAAGGCTGTCCTATAGAGGATGGTGCCGAGTTGTTTTCTGTTGCCCCAGAAGGTCGGACTAGAACCAACGAGTTAAAATTAAATCAAAAAAGTTTCCGTCTTTTCCCTTTTCCCTTTTTCCTTTTTGTACCCTTCAAAATATAAAATAAAATAATAATAAAAAAAGTTTCCGTCTAGACATTAGGAATAATTTTATAACAGTTAGAGTGGTTCCTCAGTGGAACAGGCTTCCAAGGGAGGTGGTAAGCTCTCCTTCCCTGGAGGTTTTTAAGCAGGGGCTAGATGGCCATCAGTCAGCAATGCTGATTCTATGACCTTAGGCAGATGATGAGGGGGAGGGCATCTTGGCCATCTTCTGGGCATGAAGTAGGGGTCACTGAGGGTGTGGGGGGGAGGTAGTTGTGAATTTCCTGCATTGTGCAGGGGGTTGGACTAGATTACCCTAGTAGTCCCTTCCAACTCTCTGTTTCCATGATTCTATGATTCTACTGAGTATCATCCATAGTTGTTGTAAAAATTATTAATGTAAACAGGCACATCTTCAGACTAGGAAGCTCTATGGAAAGAATGACTGAGATGAACATGGCCTTACATCACAGAGGAAACCAGTAGGAGAGAAATAGACTGAACCCATGCCAGCAAAATCTCAGCCTCTTAACCATCAAAATGTACTTCCTCCCTATTAGAGAGCCTTATGAAATCATCTTTCTCTTTGTTAGATGAATATCTTTAGGAAATGAAATATCACATCATATATAAAATCTAATGTACAAAGCTTTAACGGAATATATCTAAACTCACATGTGGGTTTCTTTTTTAAAAAACTGACTAATTTGGCATTGCTTTGGGGAAAGCTCATGTTCTAGAAATATTGATGCCAAGAAGGTTGGTATCAAAACATTCCTTGCACGTATTAGTTAGGAGAATCACATTTTTCCTAGCCTTCATCTCTCTGTAAAATAATTCTAAAGTTGTTATACATTTAGTGAAGAACATCTGGATCCCTGGATAAAAGCACATGACTGTCTCATATGATTTATGATACCATTTCTCTTCTTATACCTGGGGCCAAATTTGTTTCCCCCTTTATTCTATCTAACCTACACCCCACCCTCCACTCCTCATTCATATAATTTTGTCATTTTTAAGTATGTTAAGATGGCTTTCACTTTCCGCCTATCCTAATAAATCCACCTTAAATGCCTTATGCTTGTTACTATAGTATCTGCTCGACTAGTAGATTTATAGCTCCTTGGATGGAAGAATGCCAAATAGAGCTACTTTAAAAATAACAACAATAATGGGCCCCCAAGATAATAATGTGAGGTGTCAATTGTATGTTTTCTCCTTTTAAAAACTTTGCATTGGGGGTTTCGTTAGTGTTTTACATGCTTTCTGATACCAAAGTTAAGGAAAGCTAAATTTAATGTTTCCAACTATGGGCTGAGAAACAGAAAAAAGAAAATCCAATACTCGAAGTAACTTTATCAAGGTCAAGATATGCTGAGAAATATGAGAAAAAATGAGGAGAAGAAAAGCTGACCTTCTTGGTGCAGGTTTGGAGAATGTATTCATCCATTATGAAAAATAAACATTTCATTTTAAAATATCTAAAACATAAGTCTTAAGCATTACAGTTTATTATCACTGTGTACAATCAATGGGATGAGAAAGAGATGCATGTAACTTATATTTATGTGTCCTCAATTTGCTGGTTCCAATATGCCAGCTCTATTGCGCATGAAGAAGAAGAAGAAGAGTTGGTTTTTATATGCCAATTTTCTCTATCTTTTAAAGGAGAATCAAATCGGTTTACAATCTCCTTCCTTTCCTCTCCCAACAACAGACACCTTGTGAGGTAAGTGAGGCTGAGAGAGCTCTAAGTGAACTGTGACTAGCCCAAGGTCACCCAGCTGGCTTCACTTGGAGGAGTGGGGAAACCAATCTGGTTCACCAGATTAGAGTCCGCTGCTCATGTGGAGGAGCGGGGAATCAAACCCAGTTCTCCAGATTAGAGTGCGCCGCTCTTAACCACTATACCACCTGGCTCAATGTGTATGGTTTTGCCCATCCTCTTGAGTATCAGAGAAACATCATAATGTGACCTGTAGGGGTATAAGAATATGCCAGTATTTGATTATATGTTTATTGCATTTTCATCTCACCTTTTTTCTTGGCCATTTTCTTGTTTTGTTCATGTTTAGAGAATTGTACAGCATTTCATGCCATTTTTTAATGTTGTACACTATTTTAATATCACTCATACATTTTAAAGCTATTTATGACATCCATAAGTTAAAAGGCATACATTTTGACAAGAGTGGGGCTGTGGCTTGGTGGTACAGCATCTTTTTGCATGCCAGTGGTCCCAGGTTCAACTTCAGTTAAAAAGGATCAGGTAGCAAGTGATGTGAAAGACACTGGAGAGAATCTGCCTATCTGTGTAAAGAATACAGAGCTTGATAGACCAATGGTCCAGCTTAACATAACATAGCATCATGTTTTGTCAATTTTTGTTAACATGACCGGGGGCGAGGGTGTTTATAGTTTCACTCCAAGAGGGGAGAAGCCATGTCAGAAATCTGATTTTTCACATAGAAATGGGGTTAGTATAAAATTCCCTGCTTGGAAGGAAGATGAACTAAATTATCCATAGCTTTAAATGTAATGACACTTATCACTAACATAGTATAATAACTTTCAGATCAGTTGAGAGCCAGCATGGTATAGTGGTTAAAAGTGGTGGACTCTAATCTGGAGAACAGGGCTTCATTCCCCACTCTGTCACATGAGCGGCAAACTCTAATTTGGAGAACTGGTTGGTTTACCTACTCCTACACATGAAGTACATCTTCAAGTACTTGAAGGGCTGTCATATAGAGGAGGGTGCGAGTTTTTTTCTGCTGCCCCAGAAGTTCGGACCAGAACCAATGGGTTAAAATTAAATCAAAAGAGTTTCCATCTAGACATTAGGAGGAATTTTCTAACAGAGCGGTTCCTCAGTGGAGCAGGCTTCCTTGGGAGGTGGTAAGTGCTCCTTCCCTGGAGGTTTTTAAGCAGAGGCTAGATGACCATCTGTCAGTGATGCTGATTCTGTGACCTTGGGCAGTTCATGAGAGGGAGGGTATCTTGGCCATCTTCTGGGCATGGAATAGGGGTCACTGGGGGTATGTGGGCGAGGTGGTTGTGAGGTTCCTGCATTGTGCAGGGGGTTGGACTAGATGACCCTGGTGGTTCCTTCCAATTCTATGATTCAAAGCTGGGTGACCTTGGACTAGTTACAGTTCTCTCTGAACTCTATCAGCTTTATCTACCTCACAAGGTATCTGTTGTGGGGAGAGGAAGGAAAGGTGATTGTAAACCATCTGAGACTCCTTTCGGTAGAGAAAATCAGGGTAGAAACAAACCAAAGTCTTGTCGAAGGCTTTCACGGTCAGAGTTCATTGGTTCTTGTAGGTTATCTGGGCTGTGTAACCGTGGTCTTGGTAAGACCATGGCCCAGACTTGGCCCAGACCAAGACCACGGTTACACAGCCCGGATAACCCACAAGAACCAAAAAACCAAGTCTTTTTCTGTAGGGCTGTTGAAATAAAAAAAATTCGGTATAGTTAGGATTCGGCCGGATTCGGCCTGTCTGGATTCGGGATATGCTGAAGTCCGAACCCCCCGCTTCAGTCCGTGCAATTCGGCGCAAATTCAAACTTCGGGGAAAAAATTCGGCTGAATAAAGCCATTAAAAACACAACAGTGCCTTTCCGTGGCTCCGGGGGGGCATTTTTGGGGGGTAGAGGTCCCAAACTTTCAGCGGAGCTTCAAAGGACCCTTCTTGCAAGACCCCCCAAGTTTTGTAAAGATTGGGTCGGGGGGGCTGAGATATGGGCCCCGAAAGGGGTCCCCCCACCCTTAATGTGCATCTCTGAGCAGAGCTTGCCGCCCACACACAAAGCTCCCAGCCCCGACAAACAGCTGAGCTGCAGGGAGCAAGGGCGGGGCAGGTGCGAAGAAGTTTGCAAAGCAACACAACTGCAAAGCAACACAACTGCAAATCAACACAACCATGCAAAGCAACACATTTGCAACCATGCAAAGCAACATCTGACACCTGGGAGTTTGCAAACCATGGAAAGGGACAGAGGCAGCTAGCTATGCATAATGAGCAGGAGGGGGTGGAATTTCCCCTTTTGCATTGGACTCCGGACCAGGCAAATGCATTCTTTAAGTCACCATTTGAAAACCAGTTTTGAGCAAGCATCAAAATAGATCTAACCGATCTTATGAATGAGGGAAAACCTGAGGACACACAACTGAAGCCCCCCCTCAAAACAAGGAAGGGAGAGACTTGAGGGAGCACACACACCCCAGGCAGAACGGGCGAAAGCCCCCTTTGGCTTCCTCCCCACCCACAGAAACTGCTCCCTCCCCACACACTCACAGACTCTGCTTCCCCCACGCACACACACACACAGGAGAAAAATTATAGATTAAAGCCCCCAAAGAGGTCTTACTGTGGCTGTCTTCTGTTCCATCAGGAGGGGCTGGGAGGACTGGGTAATCCAATACGATACTATTTAAGCACGGGAGGTTTTGCCTTGGATTTGCCGCTCTGGAGATGCATACAGGATCGGGTGATCCATACATCCCAATAGGGAAAAGGGGAAAGCCCATACCTCGGGACCCCCTGACCCAATGTTTACAAAACTTGGGGGGTCTCTTAAGAAGGCTCGTCTGAAGCTATGCTGAATGTTTGGGGGCTGCACCCCAAAAAATGCGCCCCCTGCAGCCATGGAAAGAGAAAAGGGGGGAGCCCATATTTCTGCCCCCACTGAATCCATCTTTACAAAACATGGGGGGTCTCTTAAGAAGGCTTGTCTGAAGCTATGCTGAAAGTTTGGGGGCTGCACCCCAAAAAAGCGCCTCCTGCAGCCACGGAAATGGAAAAGGGGGAGGGAAAGGGGGTGGAGCCCATATCTCGGGACCCCCTGATCCAATGTTTACAAAACTTGGGGCGTCTCTTAAGAAGGCTTGTCTGAAGTTATGCTGAAAGTTTGGGGGCTGCACCCCCAAAAAAGCGCCCCCTGCAGCCACGGAAAGAGAAAAGGGGGGAGCCCATATTTCTGGCCCCACTGAACCCTTTACAAAACTTGGGGGGTCTCTTAAGAAGGCTCATCTGAAGCTATGCTGAAGGTTTGGGGGCTGCACCCCCAAAAAAGCGCCCTCTGCAGCCACATAAATGGAAATGGGGGAGGGAAAAGGGGTGGAGCCCATTTCTCGGGACCCCCTGACCCAATGTTTACAAAACTTGGGGGGTCTCTTAAGGCTCGTCTGAAGCTCCGCTGAAAGTTTGGGGTCTCTACCCCCAAAAATGCGCCCCCTGCAGCCACGGAAAGGAGCGAATGTGCACACACACCCCCCCCCCACGAGGATTTCTCTCTCTTTCTCTCCCCGGCCGGGCCACGCAGCAGCTGATTCCTCCAGTACTCAATCCTTACTGATTGGCCAGAAGAAGATCCAGCTTGGCCACCGATTGGCCGGGGGAGAATGCTGCTTACTGCCGATTATGCTGCGCCCCGAATTTGCCGAATTTATTCGTGAACTCCTGAACTCGCTGAATTCGGCTCCCCTGTTTTCCTGCCATTTTTGAGTTTGGTTCGTCCTGAACTAAAAACCGCCGAATCGGGGGAAATTCGGCTGTTTTTCAGTTCGGGCTGAACCGAATCAACAGCCCTATTTTTCTCCTCTTCCTCCTCCTCCTCCTCCTCCTCCTCCTCCTCCTCCTCCTTCAATCCAAAATAAGCCGCACAAATATGTTTCTGATTGAAGCCTTTATTATACCTGTCTTACATTTGTGATAAAATCCATATTTGAAGTTTGAGATAGCCACTTGGTATGCATGCTCATTCTCCTTGATGCATTTGACTAGTTTGGGTAGATCCCAACCAGAAGTAGCAGAGATCTAAAGAGCAGTTCAATGATATCTGCATAGAAAGTGGACAGACCCTGGAGCCTTTATAGCATCTTTAAATGATTTTGGCATATGGATAGTCTGACTTTGAAGACTGCTTTAAGACCCGCTCATTGGCAGGTGCTTGCATCACTACAAATACTGTTTTAAGTTCCAGGCTGGTTGAATGTACTGTGAGGCCCCATACTCATTGGGTGTAACTCCACATGGTTCATGTATAGTCAATGGAACGATGCCAATCTAAACCAGCTGAGGTCTGGCCCTCTGTTTTGCTTTGTGCTATCTAATCTCAGCCTCCCACTCTACAAAGTGCAATGTCAATGTCTAGAAACAACAATGTCACCATGTCTTTGAATGTTACGCTCTTGCATAAAAAGCTGATAAACAGATTTTCGAAGTAAGCCAAGGGGAAAGGAACGTGCACTGATGATGTTTGACATGATGCAACATGATATTTGCTTGTACCAGTCTTCCATCTAAATCACTAGGATAAGCACTTTCAGGCACTGATTGAAGCCCAGAATGTTCCCCACAGGAAATAGTACAAATGTTCTGTAAGTTGTCATTGGAAACACTAAAAAGGAAAAAAAAAGTGGCCCAGCTCAAAATGAAAGCACTTCCACTGCGGTGTTATGGAAAGGTATTTTAAAGGAAAACACATACTCGAGTTTGTCTGGGTACTTTACTTCTCGTTCTTAAAAGCAAAAGGAGACCACGTTTGAATAGCTGCTTTCAGAGCAGCGTGCACGAGACGTTGTAATCACGATGCTGGATGAGAGAAATGGAAATGCTTGAAGCAGGTTTTCATCAACTGCGGCACAGCTTGTATGCTCAGGGATCCTAAGGCGAATGAGGAAAGTTTGGAGAATACTACAACAGACTAGCCAGATCTGACTGAAACCAAATAAGGATGAGGCAACCCATAATAAGATGAAGATGTATAGTTTCCCAGAGAAGTTGGGCAATACATTCAGGGCAAATATAAGCAGACCACCAAGGAAGTCTAGAGTTGCTTCGCAGAGGCAGGAAGTGGCAAACTACCTCTGTATGTCTCTTGCCTTAAAACCCCTATGGGGTTGCTATATGTTCAGGGGTGGGGGAGAGGAAAAAAAGAAAAGGAGGGAGAAATCCTTCACACAATGAATAATTAAATTGTGAAATTCACTGCCAGTGGAAATAATGATGGCCACTAGCACAAATAACTTTAAAAGGGAATTAGACAGATTTATTGAGGATATTTCACATGAACATATGATGCTGTCTAATACTAAATCAGGCCATTGGGCCATCAAGGTCAATACTGTCTACACAGATGGCAGCAGCTTGCCAGGGTCTTAGTCAGAGGTCTTTCACATCACCTACTACCTGGTCCTTTCAACAGGAGATGCCAACGATTGAATGTGGGATCTTCTGCATGCAAAGCAGAAACTCTTAACACTGAGCCATGGGCCGTCCCCTAGTTCCATCAATGCCTATTAGGCATGTTGACTGAAAAGAACTTCCACAGACAAAGGTAGGAAGATTCCAAATATCAGTGCCAAAAGACAACATCACAGGGAATGCTTGACTTCTGTGCTCTGCTTGTTAGCCCTCCAGGGCAACTAGTTGGCCACTGAGTAAAATAGGATACTATAGAAGATGGACTAGAGAGCCAGCATGGTATAGTGGTTAAGAGTGCTGGATTCTAATCTGGAGAACCAAGTTCGATTCCCCACTCCTCCACATGAAGCCTGCTGGGTGACCTTGGACCAGACACAGTTCTCTAAGAACTCTCTCAGCCCACTCAGAGGCAGGCAATGGCAAACCACCTCCAAAAGTCTCTTGCCTTGAAAACCCTACATGGTCACCAAATGTCAGCTGCAACTTGACAGCACCTTCCACCACCACCACCACCACCTGTAGATGGACAAATGGATGGCCTTTCACTACAAACATTGGCTGAAATCCTAAAGACACTTTCCTGGGAATAAGCTACTTTCCTGGGAGTAAGCTACTTCTGAGTAGACCTACTTAGGGTTGGTCCCATTGTTAAGATTCAAATCCAGTTCACAAGATTAGTGTCTGCCGCTCATGTGGAGGAGTAGGGAATCAAACCTGGCTCTCCAGATCAGAGTCCGAACCACTGCTCTTAACCACTACACCACATGGATCCCAGCAAGCTGGCTGAGGGGCTGACAGACCTGGAGAAGAGGGAGCGCCATACCTTTGTCAAGGTTGATGAGAGATTATCCACTGCTGACATCAAGCCATCTCAGATGAAGGATAGCTAATGTCAAACACAGGAAGATGTGTGTGTGTGTGTGTGTGTGTGTGTGTGTGCATGTGCATTGTGTTCATTTGGTGTATAATGTAAATGCAATTGGGTAAAAATTAGACAACTGCAGAGCTGAGTGTCGTTATCCCCCGCCCCCCGGCGGAATTCTGAATCATCTTTCCCATTGTAGTAAATCAGTCTCTTTCTGAAAAGGGTGGTGAACTCTCCAGATGCAATCAGTCAAATCAGGTATCACATGCATGCAGCCTCATCTTTCACTGTAAAAGCCTCAGAAGTGCATATCAGTGACACTTTGGAACAAGTGGCTGATCATTACTAATTCCACTAGTACTCATTGTACAGTGATAACATTAATCACAACAACTGAACTCCGTTTTTCATGTGGGATTACTTAGTATACCAGGCTAAACCCAGCATCGCATGCCAGTACCTTTGGGACAATGCTGCTAGATTTGTAATGCAATGTTCCATAAAACTTTGTGGATCACTCAGCAGACAGTATTTGATAATGAACAGCATGTACAAAATGTCATCCGTTGGTTGCTCTTGTTATTTCTCAACCCATTCTTCCCCACTGATATTTTTAAAATGTTTTTTTTTTTATTAATTTATTAAAGCATCTATAGCTTTTCGGTCCCAGGGAACCTGTCAAAGTGGATTACAAGCATAAAATTAGCTAAAATACATCAGATCACGAGAAATTAACACATATTAAACATATCTAAATGGCTTCCCAGAGGAAAGCATGTAAGTGAGCGGACTTAATACAATGCATCAAAAGCAGATAAACAGTGGGAGAGGAACAAATTAAATTAAATTGAACTAAAAGCCCACATTCATAACACAGCAGACTCAATCTAGACTAAATTTACCATTAATGGAGGGAGAGGTGTAATATCTGCCAATTTCCCCTGGCTACTGCAGACTCCCCATGTTGTTCCTTAGCGTCTACTTCTCCCAGGAGCAACATTTTGGTGGAGAAGAGTGAGCTGCAGTGGGAGGGGGAGCGTTTCCAGTATCCGCCTGAATGCATCCAGAGACACACACAATAATTGGTTCCACTGTTGGACTGCATTCACCATAAAGAAGTGTTGCCTAATGTTCAACTGAAATTTACCCTTCTGTATGTTAAGCCCATTAGATCTAGTCCTTCCCTGTGGTAGAGGATAAGTCCTTTCCTTCTTCTCTGTCTTGATGGTCTTCTGGAAAACTAATTTGTACAGTTATATCATATGGGGAAGGGAGTTTCAGAGATGTTACTGCTCTGTATAACCATGCTCTGAACCTTAGGAGGTAGGGTAGAACTAAGCAGGATTTTTCCAGAGAACCTCAGTGATGAGGTACTGTAGGTTTGTGCTGGAGAATGTGCTCCTCGAGGTACCTCCATTCCAAAGTGTTTACTACCATAAATCAAAAACCAGCAATGGGAGCCAATGGAGCTGTAAGCACACAGGTGTGAGGCTGTTATCTCAGTTTCTATGTTGCCTCTGTTCCTTTGCTGAACCGTCCAGACCTTAAGGGGAGCAGGATGTCAGGCTGTTATCTCAGTTTCTATGTTGCCTCTGTTCCTTTGCTGAACCGTCCAGACCTCAAGGACAGCTCCACATACCAAAGCCTGGGAAAGTGTGCTCTGTTTAGGCTTTGGTGATGCTTTGTAATCTCCCGCTGTTTTCAAGCCTTATATTGCCAACTAGCTAGCAAGACACTCATAGCTGTCATTTTATCTTCTGTGCACTGTATTGCCTATTTGACCAGTAAAAGCCAGCTGCTTGGATTCTAAATGTCTCTGTGGTGATTTCTGGTTCTTTGGGTCAAGAGCTCACATTATGACAGCTATCTCCTTCATCACCCTTTTCATCAGTCAGGCTGGAGCCCAGGAGGGTTCGCCTGCCACTCGGATGGGAGCTAAGACAAAGCTCTCCGAGTGAGTTTACCGTGCCCGGAGCCCCGTGTGGCTCGCCTGCCGCTCGGATGGGAGCTACTACAGAGCTCTCCGAGTGAGCCCGTTCCCGGTGGATCTGTTCCCCGGAGCAGGAGCTCTGGAAGGGTCTCCTCCTTGATACCTTCCTTTGGGGAAGCCCTAGACTACGTTCATCGGGCAGAAGTGGAACGTAGCCGCCTGACTGGACTTGTAAGGGCGTAGCGTGGAGGCCAGCGCCCGCCACGACCTCCTAGTGTCAGATTGTCTAGTGGAGGATGCTCAACTGGCCCGGTTGTGCGGAGCCGGGTTAAAAGTACTGGCAAAACGGATGGTTGCGCTCCTCCACGGAATGACCTAGACCACCGCTTCAATGGCCGGGATTGCTAAGCTGTCAACCCCCGTCTTTGGCGTCAACGCAGCGACCTTAGCGGTTCAGGTCCTGCCGCAACTGGATCTTCCGGATCAAGCCGGCTCTATGTCGGCATGGGAGCAGGAAGCTCTGCCACTAGTGACCACGACCCTGACCACCAAACTTGAAACGGATCAAGTTTTAGCGGATCGTAAGGGAACCAAAGAGGACTTGCACTATGAGGAAACTCTCTGGACTGCAAACTTCCGAATCAGCCAGCCCCGTCGCTTAGGTGATGCGGGCAAGGATATGTTTTTGCTCCGACAGCACAATCGGGAACACATAGACCGGGTGGCCCACTTGCAGGGTCAAATGCACGTTTTGCTTCACGACAACGACTGCTTGCAGCAGATACAAGCCGACCCGGATGGCTCGGCCCCAGCTCCACAACCAGGGTCTCCGGATCAGGCTCAACCGCAGCAACCTGCGGCACCTCTGGGCGGAACGCCCATGTTGCCAGTAACTCTAGCAGTGCCTGTGGCGCCAGGGGACCCCAGAGCTCCCGTCCTGCCACCCCCAGGAAGTCCAGGGGTCCCGTTGCTTGGATCTACACCAGCACCCGTACTACCTCCAGTTCCATGGAGACCACCCAAACTGAAGATCTCTTTTGCCGACTCGGCAGAGATACTACCTTGTCAGCGACCCAAGGTGAGGGGAGACCAAAAGCCTCCCCCCGAAGTCTCCATTCCCTGCCCGCAGAGATCAGCACGGCCCCCTCGAGATCGCGAATCCCGATTCCAAAGGGGAGCTTGCCTCGTTTGCGGCGCGATGAACCACTTTGTTTCAGCATGTCCTCAACGCCTGGAACTCCCTCGACCGAATGCATTGCCCCGAGCTCGGGGACGACCTCAACGCAGAGGCACCGCGGCCACCCGCAGTACAGCACCGGGACGGCCCACACCCTCTGCACTTCCTACTTCTGCAGACCCCTCCGGGTCCTGGATTACAAGTGCCCCATTGGGGGACAATTCTCCATCTTCGGACAGGGATCTTTCCTGGGATACCCCAGCGTTAACCCTGGACTCGCTTCCTGACCTTTCACAAAACCGGGGAAGGTCTCAACGCGGAGGCGCTGCGACCGCCCGCAGTACAACGCCAGGTCGGTTCACACCCTCTGCACTTCTGTTCAGAGACTCTCCCGATCTTCCTGTTTCTACAGACCCCTCCGGGTCTCGGATTATAAGTGCCCCAGTGGGGGACAATTCTCCATCTTCGTACAGGGATCATCTCCAGGATACCCCAGTGCTAAACCTGGACTCGCCTCTTGACCTGTCTAATAACCGGTCACAGTCTGCGGTGAATGGAACGTCCCCGCAGACCCCCGCAGTTTCTCCTGTAAAACCTACGAAACCGACGAAGGTGAAAGAAGTAGAAAGTACGGTGTATGTGGACGCAGTGTTACAACACTATAAAGGGGGTCCCCAACTGCCTGTCAAGGCACTTATTGACTCCGGTTGCGCTCGCACTCTCATCAATGAAGCCACATTTGCAGCACTCAAAGTCAAGTCCGAGGCTTTACCAGCCCCCGTCCATTTTGCCCAAATGGATGGGAGCCATTTCAAAGGGGGCCCAGTTGATCATCGCACTATAGGGGTGGCGATGGGAATTGGCTCCCACTGGGAGCAAATAGACTTTACCATAGCCCCTATCCGATTTGAAGTGGTCCTGGGAATTAACTGGATTAAAGGTCATAGTCCCAGTATAGACTGGGACACGAACACGATCTCCTTTGCCAACCCCAAATGCGACCAGCACCGACAGCAAGTTGCGGTGCTGTCTCCACCCGCTTCGGCATTAATCTCCGAAGTCCCATCACCGCCATCCCTCCCTGATGTATACCAGGACTTTGCTGATGTCTTCAACATTAAAGAATGTGATGCCTTACCCCCCCACCGGGCCACTGACTGTGCAATTGAAGTGGTAAAGGACTGCACACTAACCAAGAGTAAAATTTACCCTATGAGCGCTTCCGAGCGCACTGTACTACGAGACTTTTTGGACAAAAACCTTGCCAGAGGGTTCATTCGCCCATCGAATGCCCCAAACTCAGCCCCTGCATTTTTCGTCCGAAAAAAGGAGGGCGACCTTCGCCTATGCATTGACTTCAGAAAACTCAATGCAGTTACTCAAGCCAACGCCTATCCTATACCACTAATATCAGATATTTTGGGGCAGTTGCAGGAGGGTCGTATATTCTCCAAGTTGGACTTAGTAGAAGCCTACTACCGGGTCCGCATCCGCGAAGGAGACGAGCCCCTCACTGCCTTCTCTAGCTGTTTTGGAATGTTTGAATTCCTCGTGATGCCTTTCGGGTTGAAAGGGGCCCCGGGGGTCTTCATGCAACTCATCAACGAAATCCTCCACGATTTGCTGTATCGCGGGGTGGTGGTTTATTTGGATGACATTCTTATTTATTCAAAAACCATGGATGAGCATGTAGTTCTGGTCCGAGAAGTTCTGCAGCGCCTGCGCAATCACCAACTCTTTGCAAAGTTGGCTAAATGCGAATTTCATCAGAGCAAAATAACGTTCTTAGGATACATAATCTCCCACCATGGCCTTAGCATGGACCCTACCAAGGTCCAATCCGTTCTCGATTGGACCCCTCCTACCAACCGCAAACAAGTGCAACAGTTTCTAGGTTTTGCTAATTTCTATCGCGGGTTCATCCCTAACTTCGCCCAAGTGGCGCTACCCATTACCGACCTGCTGAAAACCAAGGGTAAAGAAAACTCGGCTACTTTACCCTCCGCTAAAATACTGTGGACTGATAAATGCCAAACCGCTTTTGTAGCCCTCAAATGCCTCTTCACTTCGGAACCCGTGCTACGGCACCCAGACCCGAATCGAATGTTCATTGTGCAAGTCGATGCCTCCGACGTGGCTATGGGAGGGGCTCTTCTTCAAAAAGGACCGGATGGTCTCCTTCACCCTTGCGCTTACTTCTCGAAGAAGTTTGCGCACTCCCAATTGAACTGGCCCATTTGGGAGAAAGAGGCATCGGCCGTTCACCATGCACTTACTCTATGGCGACAATTCCTGGAGGGGTCTAAAGTCCCCTTTGAAGTTTGGACCGATCACAAAAATCTAGCTGCCCTCACGGGGTCCCATAAATTGTCCGCAAAACAGCAGCGTTGGGCAGAATTCTTTGCTCAGTTTCGTTTCGTCCTGAAGCATGTCCCTGGGAAACAAAACGTTCTCGCAGATGCTCTCTCCTGGTTACCTCAATACCCGGCGAAACTCGATCGGCCAACAAACTCTTTATTTACACCCGCACAAAGAGAAGCCCTGCCTGTACTAGCTGTACAAACTCGATCCCAGACGCTGCCGCAACGGAAGCACGCAATAACCGGAGCGCAAGCTCCTCCAGCCCTACCGGCTGCCCAGCCGCCTCCGCAACCGAAACTCATGATGGCCGGCGCTCCCGCTCCTCCAGCTCTACCGGCCGCCCTGCCGCCTGCAGTCTGCACACCACCGCAAGTAAGCGCTTCCCCCTCGTCAACCCCCATGACTGCTCCTGATGCCACTATGACCAAAGGGGGGGCCCCCATCTCCGAATCCTTCTTAAAGTCCCTTCGGGAACAATGCCTTATGGAACGCTCAGATCAAACCCTGCCTCCTGGTGTAATCGAACAAGGAGGCTCTTGGTACAAAGACTCAAAATTGTATGTGCCCAAAGCGCTCCGAAAAGACGTTTTACACTTGGCTCATGGAGTAAAGACAGCTGGACACTTTGGGTTCCTGAAAACCCTTCACCTGTTGCGCAGACAATTCTGGTGGGGGGGGAATGCGTTCTGACATTGACTCTTTTATTCGCAGCTGTCCTGTTTGCGCCACAGTGAAACGTTCTCAAGGCAAGCCCCCAGGCCTACTGCAACCACTTGAAATACCCAACAGACCCTGGGAAGTGATTGCTATGGATTTTATGACGGATCTCCCTCTCAGCGGGGGAAAAACTGTGTTATGGCTTATCACTGACTTATTTTCTAAGCAAATACATTTGGTTCCATGTGCGGGGATCCCCTCCGCTCAGAAGTTGGCCCGCCTCTTCGTGTCACATGTCTTTAGACTACATTCGTTTCCGCGCAAAATAATCTGCGACCGCGGAAGTAGTTTCGTTGCTAAGTTTTGGAAAGCTTTTCTCAAATTGGTGGGGGTGGAACAGGGGTTGTCTAGTGCATACCATCCCCAAACAGATGGTCAAACCGAACGTGTCAATGCTGTACTTGAATGTTATTTGCACTGTTATGTCAACTACCACCAAGATGACTGGTTAGAACTGTTGCCTTTTGCAGAATATGCTTACAATAATGCTGTACATCAGTCCACAGGCTTCAGCCCGTTTTATGCGGTGTATGGACAGGACTTCGGTCCTATCACCCCGATAGCAGGTTTGGAGGGGGAGGGGGATGCCGACATTGCCTCTTGGGCACACACCCTCCATACCACATGGCCCTGGCTGGTTAGCAACCTTGACCGAGCCAAGCGCAAATACAAGGCGCAGGCCGACAAGCATCGTTCCCCCGGGGGGGACCCGCAAGTGGGTAACCTGGTATACCTTTCCACCAAGAACCTGCGTTCCACCCGTCCGTGCCATAAGCTCAATGCTAAGTACATTGGCCCATTTCCCATCGTTCGCATCATAAATCCTGTCACGGTGGAACTGTCTCTCCCCAAAACCCTGAGGCGTGTGCACCCCGTTTTCCATATCAGCCTTCTAAAGCCCCATGTTGCTTCCCCGCAATGGCACCCGGAGCCGCCTCCTAAACAGCCCATAATGGTGGGGGGGGGGGGAAGAACATTTCGAAGTCTCTAAAATCCTGGATTCCCGCATACACCATGGAGTCTTGCAATACTTGGTCCGCTGGAAACACTTCCCCCCTGCCTATGACGAATGGGTTCGCGCACGGGATGTCTCCGCCCCCAAACTCGTCAACGCCTTTCACATTGCCTACCCAGACAGACCAGCCCCCTTGCAGAATGGGAGGGGGCCTTAAGGGGAGCAGGATGTCAGGCTGTTATCTCAGTTTCTATGTTGCCTCTGTTCCTTTGCTGAACCGTCCAGACCTTAAGGGGAGCAGGATGTCAGGCTGTTATCTCAGTTTCTATGTTGCCTCTGTTCCTTTGCTGAACCGTCCAGACCTCAAGGACAGCTCCACATACCAAAGCCTGGGAAAGTGTGCTCTGTTTAGGCTTTGGTGATGCTTTGTAATCTCCCGCTGTTTTCAAGCCTTATATTGCCAACTAGCTAGCAAGGCACTCATAGCTGTCATTTTATCTTCTGTGCACTGTATTGCCTATTTGACCAGTAAAAGCCAGCTGCTTGGATTGTAAATGTCTCTGTGGTGATTTCTGGTTCTTTGGGTCAAGAGCTCACAACAGGGCATGCTGAGGAGAGCTGGTATTTGTACACCCCATTTGGGTGCCCCAGTAGGGTTGCCAACCTCCAGGTAATAGCTGGAGATCTCCTGCTACTACAACCAATCTCCAGCTGATAGAGATCAGTTCACCTGGAGAAAATGGCTGCTTGGGCAATTGGACTCTATGGCATTGAAGTCCCTCCCCTCCCCAATTCCCACCCTCCTCAGGCTCCACCTCAAAAACCTCCTGCTGGTGGCGAAGAAGGACCTGGCAACCCTATAGTCCAGGCAGCAGTACCATGGAAACAAGTTTCCTTCCCTTCCTACCACAGCCCCTTCTACTTTCCCAGACTGAGGGCCTGTCATGGTCTGCTGGTTTCTTGCTTATTGTTCACAGTGCTGGTTCAAGGCTTTGGGGCACCATAGATGTGAGTGCCCAAGCCACCACCACCTCATCCTGTAGAGCAAGAAAATGGCACCTACCTTCCCTGCATTCTGCCACACCACGAGGAGGCAGACATATGGCACATTCTCCTCACAATGTTGTGAAGCAGAACCTGCTCTTCTCACCCCATATGTGGTGGTGAGGCATGGAGTTGATAATGCTAGCCACTGCCCCCCTCCTTGCCCCCCTGGGAGATACCATGAGAAGTCAGCATCCATTTCCTTGCCAACCCTGCCACAGTGAGGTGAGGGAAGGAAGACGGCCAGGACCTGGTGAGGGAGGAAGGAAGAGGGTCAGGCCCAACCTGCCTGACCTGCTCCTACCCTCCCAATGGAGGGAGTGAGAACGGGAAGGAAGGATCAGACATCCCACTGGCTTCCCACTGGGGCTGGGGGCACCTCCCAGGGCTTCTGCTTGCTATGGTAGACCCGGGTGGGCCGGCGAGCAGTCAGGGGCGACAGGGCTGCTTACTGGAGCCATTGGTTAGGGCCACCACATGGACAGGTCTACCTTGATTGTTCAATGACTGTGAGGGCTTGATTTTTTAAAAAATGGAATAAATGTGGTTAACTGTGTATAAAAGGCAATGGGTAGCAACCCCCCTGAAACATATTGTTAATGTGTGCACACTCAACCACTATGAGTAACTCACAAGAACAATTGTATACAGAGTAACACAAATAAACTTGCAGATATTCTACACACAGATTTATGCTAGAACTAGGGCAAGGCAATGATAGCATCACCCATGAGTGCTTCAAGTTATTCAACACTAGTACATCTTCATGATGCAGCTTCACCCACCATCTTTCTGCTACATCCACTCATGTGAGAGTTGGGCCTTTTCTTTTTTGGCCAATGCTCAGTAGCAGAAGTCTCTTACCACCCTTAGCCCCACTTCACCAGTTGCTACTGTTGCCAAACATATATGTCAGCTCTCTTCTAGGGACTCAGGGATCCTAGCTTGCCTGGAACTGCAGAATGCATTGAGTCAGATATTAATACTCCACTTTTCTCTCCAATGAGCAGCCTGAATAGCCCGGCTTAACCTGAGTTTGTCAGAGCTTGGCAGCAGGGTTGGCCCACGGTAGTACTTGGATGGGAGACCACCAAGGAAGAAAGGGGTTGCTACACCAATGAAGGCAATGGCAAACCACTTCTGCTTGTCTCTTGTCTAGAATATAGGGTTACAAGCAAAATAATATGTGTCAGGTTGTTATTTAGTTGTTTTGTCAGGTTATAGAATATATATGGCTCATTGTGTCTATGTTCATTTAATATAAATATCATTGCACTTATTTTGTATTTTGTCTACATTGCTGAAGCACAATTTCTATTTTGCTAAGTAGAATATAGGGTTGCCAACCTCCAGGTGTGACTGGCGATCTCCTGCTATTACAACTGATCTCCAGGCAACAGAGATCAGTTCCTCTAGAGAAAATGGCCACTTTGGCAATTGGTCTCTATGGCACTGAAGTCCCCCCCTCTCCAAACCCCGCCCTCCTCAGGCTCCATCCCCCAAATCTCCAGGTATTTCCCAGCCAGGAGCTGGTAACCCTACTAGAATATCCTGTAGATGGGGTTGCCATGAATCAGTTGTGACTAGACAGCACATTCTTTTTCCTTCTCTCCGATGAGGACCCAAAGTGGTTTACATCATTCTCAACCATTCTCAACAGGAGGGTTGTCACACCCCCTGTAAACCACAAGGCATGGCTCCTGCTACATTTGGCTTGGTAGGTTACAAGTTGCCCTAGGTTTTTGTCTTATTTCCAGAAAGTCAGCAATTAAGCATCCCATTCACGAGATTCCTATGAGCACAGCATATTTATGAGAACGAAAAGGGCATGCATCTGTTGTGGTACCGCTCGCTTGCCAAATTACTGTAAGAATTATAAAATGTGGATGCTTCAGGGCAAAGCCTTTTATCATTGTTGGGGTTATGGAAGACATGTACTCACAAGGATACTGTCGTTGGCACTTATTTTCATCACTGAGATCAGTACATTTGGATGAACTCTCTGGCGCTGACCACCCTGAAAGGCAAATCTTGGATTAACAGGGCCCTTTTTGGCTTACATGAGACATGGGGATTTCTATATTCCTTATGAATTCCTTTTATAGAAGGCTTGAGGGAGATCCAGACATTTGGATGGCAACCTTTCCTCGTTATTGATTATAACTGGCACCATAGGGGAAAAGGAAATCTATTTGATGCAACTGGCACAAGGACTGTTTGTTTTAGAGTGGAGCAAATGCTGTTATAAACCTTGATGTGCTTACATTTTTTTTTATTTCATATTTAAGCATATTGCCAGAAGTTGTTTAATTTTTTTTAACAAAGGCTCATTTACCTTGTAGACGACAAGGAATGGCTATTGAAACATTGCTCTGGAACATTATCCTTAGCTTGTTAATTCCCCCCCCCCCCTCAAATAAACTTACAAGTCACCAAAGGGTGAGGTGAAACAGGTAATTTTGAAATGTAGGTAAAACTTTAGGGGTTAGATACAGATGGATCAGTGTTAGCGCAGCTGCTATGAAGGTTTGATCCCTCCCTGGTTTATTTAGCTTAAGGGTTGCAAGGTCTGGGAAAGAACTTTCATTGCCTCACATCCCGGAGTCCCTACATGATACTCAAGTAGGTGCATCATGCCTGCTAATGTCATTTACTTGCTTTTGTCATTTACATTGCCATTGTGTGTCTAATTCACTCTTCTCTACTTAAGGAGAGATGGACTCACATTCTAGCTGTATCTGAAGAAGTGAGCTGTGGCTCACGAAAGCTCATACCCTGCCAGAAATGTTGTTAGTCTTTAAGGTGCTACTGGACTCTTGCTCTTTTCTACTGATCTAATCAGGAATATGGCAGCATCATATGTCAAGCACAAGTAGTGTTCCACTTATCGAAAAGACTTTTCTCACATCACCTGCAGCTTCTTGCATTCCCTGGACAGTTGCTGCTGAAGATCAGGAGAGCTTAGGGAATAGTGTAGCACACAGCATATAGATATAGAGTGGGAAAAGGAAATTGGTATGTATTGTTATACTAATGAAAGTCTCTTTCTGGTCATTTTATTCTGTTCACAGGGTGGCATACATGCTTCTCCCTTCCTCCATCTTATTGTCACAACAACCCTGTGAGATAGTTTATGCTGACAGAAGTAGTTGTCCAAGGTCACTCAATATGTTCTATTGGAAATGGAGATTTGAACCTAGGTCTCCCTGTACTATTCAACAATATCTAACCACTTTGGCTCTGTAAATGTATTAATATTACTGTGTATGCTATGTGGATGTGGAACTTGGATCTGACTCCATAAAGATAGGTAAAATGTATGGCACCTCTCCTTTTCAGAGTGTATTCCTTTCTTTTTTAAACCTTACCTTGTAAAAAAAGACTTTTCCTCCTCACTGAACTCATGCATGCATCAACACCTCTCAATGGACAAGTCATTTGTCTCATGAAAAGGGTTCTGTCTTGCCTACAACAGTCCATGCCACAGTAAATTTGTTAACGTGGAAGGTGTCTCCAAGTTTGTTGCTGAATAAATAAAATTAAATTAAGGGGAGCTCATATCTTTAAAGACACAATTTAAAAAATAACCCTTAATTTGGTGACACAATTTAAAAAATAACCCTTAATTTGGATGAGCATGCTTTCCTCCCGAACATTCTTGAGCATAGCTGTTCTCGTATGGAAATAACTTACAGCTCGAGTTGAGTGGCCAGTTACCAGATAGGGAAATTTCCTGCTCTAGCCAAGCCAAGCCCTAGTAACTCTCCCAGTGGCAATGGCCATCAGTATCAGCTTACCAATGGCTTCCTGCTGTGTTGCTGCCAATTATTAGGAGGAAGCACTGGGTAAGCCAATGTTCATTGCTCATGAGCATTGTCAGGTCAGATAGGACTGCCAACTCAAACCTGAAAACCCCCAGGCAGGACTTGGCATAGTGTGATGCTATGATGTGACGTCCGGTGCATAACTGGAAGTGACATCTATGGTAACTACAGAGATTTGGGGGATTGCTAGAGCATCAACTTGAGGTGTGACTTCACTTCTGGTTATGCGGCCAGCAGTGACATTGCAGTGTATCTTGGTGGGAAAAGACCTGGTCCCCTGAAGGTCAGCACTGTAGGTCATACTAAGCTCTTTATGGTCAGTGCAGCTTGTCTCACTCCAGGGCCATTTCATCTTCCCAGTCCACTCTTAGGATATACATCTTAAATCTAAACCAGATTCTAAACCCATGAATCAGAACTCCAAAGGGTTTTATTTAAATGTCTAATTTTCTCCTACTCTCTGACCTTTCTTCACACTCGGATTCCCAGTTCCTAGGTTTTCTGTTGCTGTTATCTGTGGTTCTGTTGTGTGAATGACACAAAGCTCCTCCCATCCCCAGACCCTGTGTAGTTGTTCTTCCATCTAACCATTCCTTTTGTTTCCCTTGCATGTGCAGAAGCTAGACTGTTGGCTGCCATTCTACTGCTAACAGGTCTACCTTGAGAAGTTAGAATGTTTAAGAACATCCAAAGACACCATAATGACTTAACCAAAGGCCATGAGGGTTTTCAAACGGGCAATGATAGGCAACAGCTGAAACTCATTTTTAGTCAATTAGAAAAAGACAGAATCATCATATTGCAGATAAAACAGATTTGGATGCCTGGACTTAGATAAATGCATCATCTTGATGGTAACTTTGCAGCTTAAAGAGCCACTCAGAGCCTGACTTTGTAAGGATGGGTGGCATACAAATCTAATAAATAAAATAAAGCACAGTTAACTTCCTTTTCTGAAGCCCTGCCTTATGTGCCCACATCTGTACAAGTAAAGCAGACAGCAATCAGACAGGGTTTTTTTGGTGGTGGCACCTTCCCTTTGGGATGCCTTCCCCCTTGAGGGTCACCTGACACCTACTTTTCTTTCTTTAGGCATCAGGCCAAAGCATATCTCTTTACCCAGCCTTTGAACAAAGGGGTTCTGTATTTTTTTCCAGCTGTTTTATCATCTGCTCCCAGTCTGACAACTGTTTTATCAATATGATTTTAGACAGCTCCATTTTATGTGTTTTTAATGCCCTCGCTTGTTTTTATTGGCTGTTTTATGACAGTTTAAATGATTTGGATTTTTTATTGAGATATTTTATTGGTATGATTTGTTTTTATTGTTTTTACTGTCTGCTTGGTTTGGTTTGGTTTGGTTTTTGTGAGATATCATGAGCAGGTCTGGAGGTAGGGTACACAAAGGTTCTAAATAAATAAATTGATAAAGAACATTAACAGGCCTTTCATTCATAAACGTTTAGACTCAGGGTTTCCCCCCTGTCGTTTCCCCCACTTTTCACGCTAGTTTTCCTCCTTGTTTTATTTAGAGGCAAGAGATTCAAGCTGACTTGTAGCCAGATGTATAATGTTTTCACTGTGCCAGTCACAGTCTTGGGATTGTGCCAGAAAAATGCCACCAAGTATCTCACATCTCTTCCGTGAAACATGTATTTCCTGGTAAATGCATTATGACTGCCAGGCGAGGGGGGGATTCTCTGCCGTACTCCTACAGGGAGAACAAAAATTACAGAACGCTAAACAACCTATCATCAAAAGTTCAAGCAAGATGCCAAATACAGCCATAAGATCACAGATGCAGCCATGTAGTACATTATTGCACAGTTGTCTGCTTGGAAATCAGGAGTCTATGACTCATTTTACTCTAAAAGTCCCCCTGACGCACTAAATTGCTTGGGCTGGATGATAATGAGGAGAGAATGCATAATATCAGGAAAGAGGAATGGAACAGGAGATGCTTAGCTCAGAGAAAATACTGAAGGGGACTTTATGGATCACTTCAGGCATCCCACTGCATGTGCTGAGTATGTGGCTCATTTGGATCTGGGGTAAGCATATTGGCACCAAGACCAAGGTCACAGTGGAGTCAGGGCTATATAGGGTTGCCAAGCTCCAGGTAGTAGCTGGAGATCTCCCACTATTACAACTGATCTTCTGCCAATAAAGATCCGTTCACCTTGAGAAAATGGCCGCTTTGGCAATTGGACTCTATGGTATTGAATCTCCTCCCCTCCTGAAACCCTGCCCTCCTCAGACTCCACTCCAAAAATATCCAGGTATTTCCCAACCTGGTGCTGCCAACACTATGGCTATACAATGAGGCAAGGAGATGTGGTAGTCTCAGGCATCAGGTTTGGGGTATACCGCTAGGGTTGCCAACCTCTTGGTGGGGCCTGGAGATCTCCCTGGGAGAAAATGGCTGCTTTGGATGCTGGACTCTATGGCATTATACCCAGTTGAGGTCCCTCCCCTCACCAAACCCTACCTCCCCAAGCTCCACCTACAACTCTCCAGGAATTTCTCAAACCAGATTTGGCAACCTTAGACACCCCCTCCACTTTGCCTTGTCTCCACCCATGACCCAACTCCTGTCTCACCTTGCTACCCCGCTCCCAGCCCAGGAGCTGGAACAGCTATCATTCCTTTTCTCCTAAGTCCCAATGAGTCTTTGAAAGCAATACAAAAAGGCATGTGTACCTAGTAGGGCTTCCTGAATTCTTGCAGGGTGCGAGTTTGGAAAGACATGTGCAGCAAGCATCAGGAGCCAGGAGGGAAGGACGGGGAGAAGTTTTTCTCTCTCTGCCATAATACTAGAACACGGGGTCATCTGCTGAAGCTGGAGGGTGAGAGATTCAAAACAGATAAAAGGAAGTATTTCTTCACACAACGCATAGTTAAATTGTGGAACTCCCTGCCCCAGGATGTGGTGATGGCTGCCAACTTGGAAGGCTTTAAGAGGGGAGTGGACATGTTCATGGAGGAGAGGACTATTCATGGCTACAAGTAAAAATGGATAGTAGTCACGATGCATACCTATTCTCTCCAGGATCAGAGGAGCAAGCCTATTATATTAGGTGCTGTGGAACACAGGCAGAATAATGCTGCTGCGGTTGTTTTGTTTGTGGGCTTCCTAGAGGCACCTGGTTGGCCACTGTGTGAACAGACTGCTGGACTTGATGGGCCTTGGTCTGATCCAGCATGACCTTTCTTATGTTCTTAAGGAATGATGTCTGCTCAAGTTCCTGGGTAGTTGTGGAGGGGTTTCTGTAAGTTTACAGGGTGGAACAGGGCAGGTGGTGAAGGGTTGGTGTCAGGGAGGTGAGAGGTGGCAACAGCAGCTGGGGGTGTGCGTGTGTGTGAAGGATGCAGATGACGCCACTTGTTAAATGACTACACCTGAAGTAGTTAACTTTGGGATGATGATGTTTCTCTTCCATCTTTAGTAACATTTTACTCCATCTCTGCTATGGCAGGGCTTTCTGTTCAGACTGGAGAGACACTAGAAAATGGGACACTCACTAGAAACCCAGGAGCCATTGCAGAGCTACATTGTCCGTGGAGAGCCAACATGGCATAGTGGTTAAGAGCAGCAGACTCTTATCTGGAGAACCGGGTTCCATTCCCCACTCCTCCACATGAAACCTGCTAGGTGACCTTGAGTCAGTTACAGTTCTCTCAGAAGCCTCTCAATCCACATGGAGGCAGGCAATGGCAAATCATCTACAAACATCTCTTGCCTTGAAAACCCTATGGGGTTGTCATAAGTTAGCTGTGACCACATTTTCCATAGTAAGTGGAAAATGAAGGGATGGGATAGATCTGCTATGGGTAGATGGTTCCTGGTGCTAGTATAAAAGGGATTGCTAGTATGGTATTGTGATTAAGTCCTGGACTAGGACTGGAGAGACCACTTTGCTAAGAAGCACTCTGAAAGATCCTGAGTCTTCCTGCCTAGCCTAACACATCGTGTTGTCAAGAAGATAAAATTGGGAGAGAGCTAAGTAAGTTGCATGGAGTTCCTTGGAGGAAGAAATGCATAAAACCTCCATTGGGCTTTGCATAGAGCTGGCATAGAATATACACATTTTGCATTTTGTTGCCATTTAACCCACCAGTTTAATTTTTTTCTGTATCACACTATGTTTTGCGGGGGTTGATAGGTCATAAATGGCAGGACCTTGGTTTTACCAGAGTTTCCGGCAATTCCTAGAGCTACCTGACATCACTTCAAGGTTCTAGTTAACAAAAGCTTATTACGCAGTTAATATGTTAAGGTACCACAAGATTCTCTTTCTGTCTCTCTCTGGCCATTTATGCTTGGCAATTAGCAGCAAGTTCCAGGCTGAAGTGTCCCACATATTTATTTATTATTATTATTATTTAGTTTTTCATGCTGAACTGTCATTCAGGAAGTGACTGCAAAGCTGGCACATACCTGCTTCACGTTTCTTAAGAGCCCGTTTAACGCAACCTTTTGTGTTTGCTCCACCCCCGCCTCGAAGAATCCCCTCAAGGAAGCATGCAAAATCACAGCCACGCATTAGCTATGCAAACAGTGGTTGCTAATGGCTATGCAAATGAAGGAACGAAGGAGCAGGCATGTGGGGGGTGGAATTTCTCCTTTTGCGTCATGACCAGGAATAGGCATTTTTAAGGTCGCATTTGAAAAAAGAGCTTTGAGCGAGCATCAAAATGACCCTGCATAAATGGCCACATTGTTTTCAATTTGACTAGCAAAATGCATCATGAGCAATCCTCAGATTCTTCTCTGGGACCCACAGAAGGCAGTATTGAAAATTGTTAGCAAAGCTGTGCTATGAGTGTGAGGGGCGGCTGGTGAAGAATCTTTCCATGCAGGGAAAAGAGGGTCATATCTCTTGAGTTGGCACCTAGTGGCTTGGATCTTCTGACTCCCATCCATCAAGTTTTCTTCCAACCAAGAAACACTTCCTTTGCCAAAGCATTTTCTTCATTAAAGGAAGCCTTTTTGCCCTCAAAAAAAGTCATTCCCCATTGCAAAAATCCTTTCTCTCTTGAAGGAAGACTTACTAGAAGAGAGTCAGAGTTTTAGGATCCAGCTCAATGTCTCCTAAACCAAAATTGTGAAGTTAATTTGGAACTTCCACTTTAAAAGAAAGAGTTGAAGCTGTTTGAAGGAAATAAAATGTGAGCAGTGGTTTTGCCAGTGGGGAGAGTCTACATGTCTAATGTGGGGCACCACAATTCATTCACTTAGCCCCACTATCTTCAAGGGGCTCAGGGTAGTGTATAAGGTTCCTCACCATTTTATGCTTGGAAAAACCAAAGAGAGAGCGAGAGGCCAAAGGAGTCTTTACCCTACTTACTGAGTAATGTGTGCCCTGCAGCTACTACATAGCAACATGCTGTACATAATACGCTGTTTATACAGGCCTGACTTGCAAGGAGCTGAGTTATACCAGCTCATCAGAGTTCTCTGGGCAGAGCAAGTTTAATATATTTTTCTCTCTCTAATATTCTCCTGCTGTCTTTTATCTCCATACATCTTTATTATCAGCATGCTGGCTCAAGCGACCGCTATAGGGGTTAAGCAGGAGTTATTTATAAAATCTAAATTCAAACAAATGTGAGATAAGATAGAGCTGCCCCTGAAGCTTAAATCTAAAAGGCCAATTGCTGGCTTAATTTAAATTAATCAGAAATAATGGATTGTCATCAGAAGGAATAATATACATAAACAATACTAATCGTGCAAAACTCCTGTTATATCATACACAGAGACTCTGAGTCATATTGATTTAATGCAGAATTGAGTAAAGAAATGGAAGAAATGGAAGCTTAGGAAGGCAGAGACCAACTTACAAAGAGATTATACCTTGATTTGCAGCAGCTAAAATTCACAAAGGAAGGAGATAGCTTTTGCATTTTGCAGTCCTCAAGCTTGATAGGTGATGATAAGTGGGGGGGGGGGAGAGAAAGGGGGGGAGATGTTGCTGATGAAGGGTATGGTAGAAGCCCCATCTGAAATTAGACCTCTTCCAAAGCTCAGTGAACAGAGGTGGCATGGGCATATGGTGACTTCTTATATGTTGGTGCATAAGAAAACGTGCTGCTGCATGCTGCATTGTGGCTAGCAGTGCAATTGTAGGCAGAGTTACTACAGTCCAGATCCATCAGAATCACTGGGCCTGAATGGCACGATCTCTGCAGAGGGTTCACTGTAAGCCCTTTAGGATAGGGTTGGGAAATCCCTCTTCGCCTCTGGCGGGAGGCTTTTGGGCAGAGCCTGAGGAGGGTGGGGTTTGGAGAGGGGAGGGACTTCAATGCCATAGAGTCCAATGGCCAAAGCAGCTATTTTCTCCAGGTGAACTGATCTCTATTGGCTGGAGATCAGTTGTAATAGCAGATCTCCAGCTAGTACCTGGAGGTTGGCAACCCTACTTTAGGAGGAGGTGTCTATGTCCATGCCTCCTGACTTTGCTGCTGTCGATGAGAGATGGCTTTGAAGTACAGGACAGGGTTTGGGTATACAGTATGCAAATGAGCATTGGGACAGAACCACTAGAGAAACACATGTTCTTTAATTTCCAGTTTGATTTGGGAAATCCATTGATCTCTGCCTGATATGTGTGCTGGCTCTCCTCCCAGCAGGGGGAAAAAGGTGAGGCATAAATATGGTGGGTGTGGGGCTGGCTGTGATTGGTGGCACATGCTCTAAACTTGGTGGTGCATGTACCATTGATGCTATGCTTATGCCGAAGTGTGAAATGTTCCAGGTTCAGCACTATTGGGATTAGCTATCTTTGACTAAGAACAGGCACGCTGCAGACTTCTGGCACATTTGTAAAGGGTGCTTTATTTACAAATCTATAAGCAGAGCACAAGTGGAGGAAATGCAGGACTCCTTCAAGGCAGCAATTCAGCTACCTCTCATGAAATCCACAGTGTCTCTGCATCTCAAATTGCTGCATAGATGGTTGACACACTGCTCTTTCTTCCCATCTCCTCTAGACTTCTAACTGCTGTTTCTTTTCCAGAAACTTCCCTTAATCTTGGGCATGATTGGTGCCACCCTCTCAAACTCTGATGTGAATATCATTCAAATACAAACATACACAGAGAGAAATTCTCTGCTTATTAGGAAACCATCTATATATTAGCTGTCATTGAGGGAACATTCTGTGCTATCTTTTATCTAAGTAAAGGAATAGTCAGCCTGTAACTGACCTGGATAGCCCAGGCTAACAGGATCTTGTCAGATCTAGGGGTGTGCGTTTGGCAAAGCTGAACCAGAAAAAAACCAGGGGGTTTCTCCACAAAAATGGCAGAATTTAAAGGGTGCTGAAAAGTGGGTCCCAAATCATGCCGAATTTTTCTGGCATGACCTGGGCCACTTCAGCCCCACTGTCATTTTAAAAAAATGACTGGGGCAATCCCCTCTCCCCTTCCCTCTTCCTCCCTTCCCCCCTTACTTGATACCCACCCCTGCATGCGGCTCCATGTGGGACTTAGAGGTGGCAGCCGGTACAGAGCTGCACCAGGGACTCAGCCCAGCTGAGCCTAGAGTGCAGCCCTGTAAGGGTTGCCACTGGCGGGAGATTTTTGGGGTGGAGCCTGAGGAGGGGGGGTTTGGGGAGGGGAGGGACTTCAATGCCATAGAGTCCAATTGCCACAGCAGCCATTTTCTCCAGGTGAACTGATCTCTATCGGCTGGAGATCAGTTGTAATAGCAGGAGATTTCCTGCTACTACCTGGAGGTTGGCAACCCTGTGCCAGCCTCCGCTGCTGCCTTCGGGCTCCATGTTGGACTCAAGGTGGCCACCACCACCACTGGACTGGAGGTAAGTGTGGGGAGGCAGTAAAATCCAGGTTTGGGCCTAATGGACCTGAATTTTTCCAGGAATCATGGATATTCCCAATATGGGGGTTCGGGAACATCCAGGATTCCCGAAAAGTTTCAGGTCCATTAAATACAAATCTGAATTTTGCCTTTTTTTTTTTTTTTTACACATCCCTAATCTGATCTTGCAAGCTAAGCAGAGTCAGCCATGGTCAGTATTTGGATAGGAGACCACCAAGAAATATCAGGGTTACTACACAAAGGCATTCAATGGAAAACCATCTCTGAACGTCTCTTGCCTTGAAAAAGCTGTACCAATACTTGAACATTTTGTACCTATTACATATATTCTTCCAGATACTTAATTTTAAAAATTAAAAGGTGCATGGTGCTGGTTCCTGGAGAGGGAGCACATACAAAGGAATCCTGCCCTGGCATTAAAATGCCTAGTTACTAGTTGATATCAAACCATTGTAGAGTGGAGCAGAAGCCATGGGAGAAATCTAGGATCCTTTATTTTCCTTTCAGGGGTGGGAAACTCTATAGTATGTTGCAGTTTAGACAAACCAAATTTCTCATTCAAATCTGAATTTTCCAAGACATCAGAGTTCGATTAGATCTCACACTATGACCCAAGTTGCATCATCTGTCAATAGAACCTATTAGCAGAAAATGTATTTAAGGCTAAAGTGTAAATTACCTATTTCTTTCCTTTCCACCACCCTGTAGATTTTTGGCACTCATATTGTATGTAAGTGCCTGGAAAAACCAATTTAGGCATTCATAAAAGAATAAGTATGAAAAAATCCCCATCAAAACCTTCAGAAATGTAAATATTGAACCTAGTTTTAAAAAGCCCTTTCCAAATAACAAAGGGTACTATATCTAAGTGAAAAGTTCATATTAAAACACAACCACCTGCAATTATTATTTTAAAGAAACATGGTAAAGATTGGGAGGGCTACAAATCTGACCTTTTGTATTTCCATCACATGTTTCTAAACTTCTTTTTTTTTTCAAGGCTTGTTTTTTTTCTTCTCTTCATTACAAGGAACAATGGAGCTTAGGAATCTTTGGAAAAGGATAAGGAATTTCTTCTCAGCTCATCATTATTCAGCCATGCTATGCCAGCATCTCCACAATGACACAATGACACAACTGACAAAGAAAAGGGCTTTTATTGCAGAAACAAAATTAGGCTGAAGAGCAATTCTCCCTCACTACACTATGGTCTTTTACGCATGGCTGTTTCACTCACTATCATCCCTCCGATGACTTCGGGACTTTGTTTGGATTGTGCATGCCACTTTCGACCGTCAGTGGTTGCCTCTCCCTCCCCCTGCGTTTCCCTGTGTTTTCAAATTTGAGATAAAACAGGTCCCTAAAAACACGGGCAAAATGCGGGGAAACACAGGGGGAGAGAGAGGTGACCTCTGACGGTCAGAAACAGCATGCATAATCCAAACAAAGACCCAGAGTCATCGGACAGGGAACTGCGAGGAAAACAGCCATGCATAAAAGACCCAAGTCACCAGCACATAACCTAGTGTGCACTGACAAAGGAAAAGGTTTTTATCGCAGAAATAAAATCATAACGGCCTGACACTGAAGAGCAATTCTCCCTCACCACATTATGGAGGCAGGACAGTCTAACTATGCCGGTGAAAATGGAAATATTTTTATGTAGTAAATAACACATTGCCTTCATTATCAGAGTGCATATAATGCTTGTGTGTGAAGAAGAATTCATTAAAATTCACATCAATCACTCAGGTTTTATAAAGTCAAGCTATTATGCTGAGTAAAGCTCCACCTACAAAAGAGAGGAAAGAAATATGTTGTTCTTTACACTGGATTCGTGGTGTCATCAAGCTGCTGCATTCATTGCAGAATGCCTTACTTACTTTTTACCCTAGTTAGAGCCATCTTTTATCTAGAGCCAGTTTATATATTCATAGTTAGCATTGCCTTTCAGAAAACCTCTCTACACAATCTACAGAACTTGCCAGACTCGTGAAACCAAGGGTGGAAGACAGGCAATACTGTTGTGGTTGCCTAACAACAGCCATTGAGGGCATGCATTTCTTAAAACTATAGGCACTGCTTCTATCATTTTTGAGGGTTCTAACCCACTAATGTTTGTGTGTGTATGTTTTTAGATTTCAGATTTTATGTGAAAACCTGAGGCTTTTTAAAGGTTTGTAGAAAGATCTGTCCATGCCCTAAATCTCTGGATTTAAGTATCCACAGACTTGGCTGCCTTGAAAACTGGATATATTGTTGATGATGAGAAGGTAGACTTAGGTGGCAGGATTGTGGATTTTGCCCCTTCCAACTAGAGTGGGAGTTTGGTCCTCCTATGCCCATGCTATTTCTGTGGTTGTTCCCACTGTAAGGAATGGGCTTGCCCCAAGTGGGAGGATACCTCCATGAAAACTTTCAGGATGCTCTGCAAAGCTGCTTTATTAACCAGAGCTTTTAATGGAGTGTAGGTTGCAGGAACTTCATTAGGTGTCATTAGGCTTAATTGAGTTGGGGGGTGGGGCTTTTACTGTTATGTGATGTCTTAATTATGTATTGTAAGCCACCTTGAGCCAGGCTTTTATCTAAGAGATTTTATCTTTTTAATGTTTTATGATCTCCTTCTGGCCTGAAGATCATTTTAGCTACATCATTTTAGATTGCTCAATGGTATTTTATGTTGTTGTTATGCCCTGGCTTGTTTTAGTGTCATCGGCTTGGTTTTTAGTGGCTTGTTTCAGCTTGTTGTAGCAGCTTAGTTTTTCATGGTTGTGTTTTAATGGCTTTATTTTATTATTTTAGTTGTAAGCTGCCTTGAGCAGGTCTCTGAAGAGACATCATATAGACTTCCTATACAAATAAATGGGGAAAGGCAAGACACAATAGTTATTATTTTTATTTTTTCATTTTTATAAATAAATATAAATTTATATGTGGTAGGAGTGTGGTAGCCTTCCTGATCTCCTCTGGGAGGCCATTCCAAAGGGTGGGGTCCACTACAGAGAAGGCATGTGTACAAGCAGTTATTGGTTTTGCTCATCTGTAGGGTACAACCTGAAGAAAGCCTTGCTCAGATAAAGCCGAAGTTGTCATGGTGGGACACAGGTGGAGAGGCAGTCTGGCAGATATGAGGGTCCACGGCCATGAAGAGCTTTGCTTAAGATAACTAGTACCTTGACTTGAGCTCAGTAACTGAGAAATGCTTTCATTAATGAATACATGACAAAGGCAGTAAACTGGGGTGAGGCCATGGCACAGCATCTGCTTTGCATGCAGAAGGTTCCAGGTTCAGAACTTTACATCTCTCGTTAAAAGGATCACATAGTCAGTGATGTGAAGAACCTGTTAGTAAACTGTGATTGATAGCAGTTCAGTTTGGTCTGCAGAGTAGTTCTCTGAATTACCCTGAGCCCATAGGTCTACTTGTATTGTTTTAATATTTTGTTGGTAACGCACCGCAAACCCTTTGGAATGATGGTATATACATATTAAATGCATACCGTTAAGAATAGGGTCTAGTTTACTACATGAAGGGGTTTTTTTAACATTGAGTGCTGTTACACACACTCACCCCCTTGCAGACTGAATGGTACATTACTCAATTCTTCAGTCTGCTGCTTCGTTCTGCTTAGCATGGGTAGTATACTGTGGTGAGAATGAGGTGGCAGTATAGGCTATATCATTTGCACTTATTGAATGTTGCTTTGCATAAAAATCTTCCAAATAAAAACTAACAGAATGGAGAGTGGGCTGAGTTCTCTGGAGAAGAGAAGTGAACTATGGTGGAATGCCCTGGGGAAAGGGTTTAGTTGTAAATTTTGTTCATTATTTCGGTATTTTTCCATACAGAACACAGCAATAACTTCCAGGTACTAGTGGGAGATCTCCTGCTATTACCACTGATCTCCAGCCGATAGAGATAAGTTCACCTGGAGAAAATGGCTGTTTTGTCAATTGGACTCTGACATTGAAGTCCCTCCCCTCCCCAAACCCCGCCCTCCTCAGGCTCCACCCCAAAAACCTCCCGCTGGTGGCAAAGAGGTACCTGGCAACCCTAAGTGGCAGCCCTAACTGGGCTGCACTCTAGGCTCATATCAACAGTGATAAAACTGAGGATTGGGGCCGGAGCCTTCCAAGACCCTAATCCTGAGTAGGGCTGTCAAAAAAAAAAAATCGGTACAGTTCGGATTCGGCCAAATTTGGCCCTTGTGGGTTCGGTACGTGCCGAAGTCCGAACTCCCCCACTTCGGATCCATTCAATTCGGCGGGAATTCAAAGTTCGGAAAAAAATTCGGCCGAATAAAGCCATTAAAAACACAATCGCGCCTTTCCGCGGCTCTGGGGGGGCATTTTTGGGGTTAGAGGTCCCAAACTTTTGGCAGAGCTTCAAAGGACGTTTATTGAAAGACTCCCCAAGTTTTGTAAAGATTGGGTCAGGGGGGGCTGAGATATGGGCCCTGAAAGGGGTCCCCTCCACCCTTAATGTGCATCTCTCAGCAGAGCTTGCCGCCCACGCACAAAGCTCCCAGCCCTGACAACACCTGAGAAATTAGCAAAACAACTGCAAACACAACCTTGTTAAACAACACCTTTGCAACACACAACTGAAACCTCCCCCCTCAAACCAGGGAGCGAGAGACTCGAGGGGGAACACACACCCCAGGCAGAACCGACGAAAGCCCCCTTTGGCTTCCCCCCCACCCACAGAAACTGCTCCCTCCCCACACACACACAGACTCTGCTTTCCCCCACACACACACACATACACAGGAGAAAAATTATAGATTAAAGCCCCCAAAGGGGTCTTACTGTGGCTGTCTTCTGTTCCATCAAGAGGGGCTGAAGAGAGGACTTGTAATCCAAATTGATTCCAATTAGGCACGGAACGTTTTGCTCTGGAGAAGATGCACAGGATCTGATCCATTCATCCCAATAGGGAAAAGGGGAAAGGGGAAAGGGGAAAGCCCATATCTCGGGACCCCCTGACCCAATGTTCACAAAACGTGGGGGGTATCTTAAGAACACTGGTCTGAAACTCCGCTCAAAGTTTGGGATCTGCACCCCCAAAAATGCGCCCCCTGCAGCCATGGAAAGAGAAAAGCGGGGGGAGGCGATATTTCTGCCCCCACTGAACCCATCTTTACAAAACTTGGGTAGTATCTTAAGAATAATTCACTGAAGCTATGCTAAAGGTTTGGGGGCTATATCCCCAAAAAAGCACCCCCTGCAGCCACATAAATGGAAAAGGGGGGAGGGAAAAGGGGGAGAGCCCATATCTTGAGACCCCCTGACCCAATCTTTACAAAACTTGGGGGGTATCTTAAGAACACTGGTCTGAAACTCCGCTCAAAGTTTGGGATCTGTACCCCCCAAAATGCGCCCCCTGCAGCCATGGAAAGAAAAAGGGGGGAGCCCATATCTCGGGACCCCCTGACCCAATGTTTACAAAACTTGGGGGGTACCTTAAGAAGCTTCATCTGAAGCTCCAGTGAAAGTTTTGTGTCTGTACCCCAAATAATACGCCCCCTGCAGCCACAGAAAGGAGCGAATGTGCACAAGCACCCCCCCCCCCCACACACGAGGATTTCGCTCTCTCTCTCTCTCTCCCTGGCCGGGCCGCACATCAGCTGATTCCTCCCGTACTCAATCCTGACTGATTGGCTAGAAGAAGACCCAGCTTGCCCACCGATTGGCCGGGGGAGAAGAATGCTGCTTACTGACGGTTATGCTGCTTACTGACGGCCGAATTTGCCGAATTTATTCACGAACTCCCGAACTCACTGAATTCGGCCCCCCCGGTTGCCCGTCAGTTTTGAGTTTGGTTCCTCCCGAACTAAAAACCACCGAATCAGGGGAAATTCGGCTGATTTTCAGTTCGGGCCGAACCGAATTGACAGCCCTAATCCTGAGCTTTCTAATGGCAAGGGTGCATTTTCTGCAGTGCTGTTGGTGGGGATGGGGGAAGATGAGAAGCTTGCTCACATCTCCTCCCACCACCAACAGTGCTGGGGCAAATTTTTGTATGGCATTACAAATGTCAGGATTAGAGCCTAGAATAAGGTTGCCACGTACCAGGTAATGGCGGGCAATTGCTCGCCAATTAAGGGGGCTGCCCACTGCTTCTCAGCTGGCCATCAGGCAGAAACAGGCCAGCTGAAGGGGGGGCAATTAATGTCACTTCTGAGTTTACCCTAGAAGTGATGGGGATGCTCTAGCACATTCCTCCAAAAACTCTATGGTTTAAAAAAAACATACAGTTTTTGGAGGAATATGCTAGATCGTCCCTGTCACTTCCGCGGAAAACCCAGAAGTAACGTTATTGCACTGATCACTCCCCTAGCCCCACCACAATGAAGCTCCCGCCAGTGGTGAAGGGGGGGGGGCTGGCAACCTTAGCCTAGTGCTGTTGGCAGGAGTAATGTTCATTCCCCATCAGAGGGAAAGTTGTATTTTTCTGCATACCCTAGGGATCCTCCAGGTATGCACAATCCTCCTAATCTTTTTTTTTGGGGGGGGGGGTAGGTCTGTCTTG
Source organism: Euleptes europaea (assembly GCF_029931775.1). NCBI lineage: Eukaryota > Metazoa > Chordata > Lepidosauria > Squamata > Sphaerodactylidae > Euleptes > Euleptes europaea. Next base: position 29,946,969 of record NC_079317.1, read on the forward strand.
TGATCTGTTTAGGGCCACCAACTGCAATGGCTTAAACTCTGAACACAAAAGACACACTGAATCCTGGAAATCTTATTATGCATTAACACGACTGTCCAGATGAACAGAAGTAGTTTCTTTTCCTCCAACAAGACTGTGCTGCATCTTAGAGGAAGCATGGTTTCTCTGCCTCGTGGGATCAAAACTGCTATAAAATGCCCCGCTCTCTCTCTTTATGAGACTCAGCTTCTCCTCAGAAGTGTTTTAAACTCATACTTACAGCAGGGATGCTACTTTTGTACCACAAATGTCCGATGTGGGACTGCTATTTATTAATAACATCTCCCATCCAGAAGAGGACATGAAGAATAGCATCACATTTACCGCTAGAATAATGATAAATGTATAACAACCTGGGGCCTACTGAGAAATCACAGGAGGAGGAGCCTATTTGAAAATCCCACTCCACTTGTCAAAACCTCCCCTTCAGGAGTCTATAAATTATATGGGGTTTGTACCAGCAGAGTTTCCCTGCCCCTCTCCTTTTCCTTCCACTGAGGGCGAAAATGCATGGTCTCTTTAGCCTCCTTTATTCCCTGTTTCAGCCAGGATTCAGCCAGGATCGAACGCACGTTTGGCGAAATGCATGCATTCAATCCTGGCTGAATCCTGGCTGAAACAGGGAATAAAGTAGGCTAAAGCGACCATGCGTTTTCGCCCATAGTCTCAACATTCTGCCCTCCCTTTCAGTCCTCTTCAGGCCATTTTTGGAAACCACTGTTTTCTTTTATGCATTATGCATGGAAGCATATGTCAGTTTCAGTTGAAACTGACATATGCTTCCATACACCTGGGGAGTCCCCTGAGTAGACCTTTACTGTGGGTGGCCCAGTGTTACTGTTTTGATCACCTGCAGCATACGACAGGTGTAATCTGTTCACTATTACACACCTGTCATTAGTGTAGTATGGGGAGGTCACTCAGATAGTGTTGCAGGTATGCAGGGATACCCCTATTTTCATTTGTGAAACATTCAAGAGATTGAAACTGTTATGGTATATCTATATATCTAATAGCGACGTGTGATCCCCATCGGTGGATATCTAAATCTGTACACCGACCAACACTAAACAGATTTTCCTGCAAATTTGTGGGATTCCCAAGGTTTGCTGGAAAATCTGAAATTTTTTAAAAAATGAAATATATAGGGATGTATAAATCCCCCCAAATCCTCCCGGTACAGTTACCAGAAGAGAAGGGAGCCACTGCAGCCTGGCCCAGGGGCAGCAGCAGAGACCGCTAGCTGCTCTGGGCCCAGCATCGACATTGAAGGACTCAAGCATCCGCTCAGGGCCTGACTGCGGAGGAGGAGGATACTGGCAGCCAGGCTCAATGGTAGGTGGTAGGCCCTGGAGCCATGCCAGGCTAGGCAATGGGGGGGGATATGAGTTTCCTCCCATGAGTCTCGCAGGCTACCCACTGAGACGGCAAGGAGGGAATAAGTGTGTGTGTGAGAGAGAGAGAAAGAGATAGTCTTCTCGCCCCCCCCCCGCCAACCTGCAATGAAGGATTTGGGTGGGAAAGCACGGGGGTCTTCACTGCCGCCAGCAAGCTCACCTGTTAACCCGCCTAACTGGCAATCAAGGGAATCAGGTGAGAGGGTGAGTCCTTACTGCCCCTGTCCTCCCCCAGCTGGCAACCAGGGAGTTGGGTGAGGAGGCACATCAGTCCTTGCCGCTGCCCCCCCTTCCAGCTGCCAGTGAGGGAGCCAGGTGGCAGCAGTGACAATGGCATGAGGAAGTGGCTGGGAGTTATGCCGGCCTGGCAGCAGCAGCGATGGGGGCGGTAATTCCCCCTCATGAGTATTGTGGGTCCCCACTTGTACAGCTCAATTGCTGGAAGGAAAGAAGAAACTTTGCCACAAAATGCAAAGGCAAATTCCTTTAAATAAACTACACTGAAACGGGAGCTGTGCAACTGGTAAAACTTCCTGGCAGAAACTTTTGCTCTTTATCAGTTTCCTGTCTTGGGCAGAAGGGGCTTTACACATTGGGGAACTGGAAAATAGCACTTCTCTCTAAGCAAACCATGTAGAAACTTCTTACGCGTGCTTGGATTACAGACCATTCCCTACAGTAAAAGCTAATGATGGGTAAATTGTACTCAGTAGACACCTTGGGAGTAAAAGCCTCAATTTATCCATGTACTAGGGTAGGCCAAGCAGAACCAAGAAGGTGAACCTGTCAGAAATCTCTGCAGTCTCACTTTCCCCATCAACATTCTTCCCATTTGATTTACAGTGTCTCCATCTTGTAGAGATGCTTTTTTTCAAATACTGATTTCTACACACATATACGTACCGCTCTTAAGGCTGAGCAACTCCACATACAAACTTGTAAAACTGACCATTGGTTCATCTACCTTGTCCTAGCTAATACCTTTTACCTGATTGTTATCGTAGGAAGGGGGAAATGGTGCTTTTCCTTACTAGGAAACTCCTTTAGTCCAAGGTAGGGTTGCCGGGTCCCTCTTTGCCACCAGCAGGAAGTTTTTTGGGCGGAGCCTGAGGAGAGCGGGGTTTGGGGAAGGGAGGGAGTCAATGCCATGGAGTCCAATGGCCAAAGCAGCCGTTTTCTCTAGGTGAACTGATCTCTATCGTCTGGAGATCAGATGTAATAGCAGGCGATCTCCAGCTAGTACCTGGAGGTTGGCAATCCTAGTCCAAGGCAGTGGCGGACTGGCCATGGTGTCAGCTTGCCTGATGGCAAACGGGCCCTGTGGGCCCCTGATGAAGTGGGCCCCTTAAACATTAGACAATATTATTAAAAATGTGGGACCCCTTTGTCTCCTGGCAACCAATATTTTTATACCCAGTCTGCCACTGGTCCAAGGGTTCCCTGGAAAGTATCCTGGTAACCAGCTGCTACTGTTCAGGACCTCCAGATAACCTCCTGATTGACCCGCTGAGAAGGTACCCTTCTAGTGCAATACTAGAGCAATGACAAAATAACTTATAACCAACCTTATTGCTCCCTTGCAGTCTAGCACATCGGGGAGAGATTAAGAGAAATATCCCAAAGAAATAGATTGTATTAAATGAAGCCAAACAAACATCTTTATAAAAATATTTATTGTGAAAGAGTGAGAGAAAAGGGAAAGGGCGGTTGGATTAAAAAGGGGGTGGGTAAAGCCAAAAGAGAAAAAAGAAAAGAACAGGGAAAAGCACAAAGCAACAACACCATAGATATATTCAAATGAAAAGCAATACAGTTGAATTAATTAAACTAAACGCATTACCTGTGCTGTAGTTGGTTCCTCAGAGCATGTGCAGAGTTTGTTGGGGTAACAAGAAGTTGAAGGAGTCCTTAACCCTTTCCTGTGGACCCAATTTCCTGTGGACCCAATTTCCTCTGGAAACTGAAAACTGGAGACAAGGGGAAATCCCAAATGTCCAGATATTTATGCTAAATGTAGATGGACCAAAGCCAGCCTCCTTTCTGAGCATGACAAGTGGATTTCTGCAGTCCTATGCAAATCCCTATCTCTGATGTCAGATGCCACTTTTACCAATCAGAACCATATACAATATAGTTCCACCTCCATCAAGCACCTGGTAATGGCTCTCAACTTCCATGACAAATAGATGGTCTGGTCCAATCCAGATTTTCCTTTGTCCAAAAGGGGTTAAGTCTGCCAGGATGGTCCAATGTGAAATGGAAGTGAATAGCTCATTCTAAGGGAATCTAGGGGTCCAAGATCTAAGACCCTCTAGATGGCACTCTTGACTCTTACCAAGTTTTTAATTTCCGTCACACTGATATCCTGAAGTGGGCATATCAGGGTCTGCACCTGGGATCTTCTGCATGGAAAGCAGATGCTGTCCAACTAAGCCTCTATCACAGTGCCTCAGGGTTGCTGTACTTCAAGATATGTTCATTTTGCCCCTTTGAAAGGCCAGAGAGATTACAGTGCATTTATGGGAAATGTGGCAGAACAGTCCTGCTCTGACCTGCAGGCCCTATTCCACTGGGCCCTGCAAGGTTTTCCCAACATCTGGAGAGGCTTTTTCCTCTCTTCAACTGCTGCCACCACCTAGCCTTTGTAGGAATTGCCCACTGAGAGGACCAGGAGCCCCAGCTTCCATTCTCATTTCTGAGGCCTCACGTTTGTGTTTCCTGCTATCCAGTGTCTGGTTGTCATGGGGGATGGCTTACTGCCCTGTCTGCCTCTGGAAGAGTAGCCACTTGCCATTTGACTAAGGTTGCCAGATCACCCCTCTTCTCTGGGGGGAGATTTTTGGGGCAGAGCTGGGGTAGTGATTGTGCGGGTGCGCAGCTGGGCCATTAAATTACTTTTGGTTTACACCGAGAAGCATACTCTCAGCAAAGTACCAAACTGAGCAAGGGATTCAAAAGAAAATGGTAAAATGTTACTCCTCTGTCCCCCCCTCCTGTACATGCCCTAGCAGACGTTAAATATAGAGAAGGGACCTTAGCTTAGAAAGTTACAGATGTTCTAAAGGGTTTCCAAACCCCTGCTCAGTGCAGGCCAGCAAGTGGGGTCAAGTCAAGTCTGGGGCTGCCTCCTCCAGACCTCATGTAAGATTTCTGACTGCCTCAGCAGAATCAGTGCAAAAGAGCCTCCTCCTCGCTTCCAGGAGTTTTATCAACTCTCTTGCTCTTCCCACTAGGGTTGCCAACCACTAGGTATTAGCTGGAGATCTCCTGCTATTACAACTGATCTCCAGCTGACAGAGATCAGTTCACCTGGAGAAAATGGCCGCTTTGGCAATTGGACTCAATGGCATTGAAGTCCTTCACTGCAGCTCTTCTGTTCAAATGAGAGAGTGCTTTCTAGCCGCAACATGTAAAGGACCAATTACAATGTTGACCAGATCCTGATGATCATTAGTAGAGCTATGGCACTAGATACGAACTCTAAAATTACCCCTTTTGTTTTTAAATTTTGGCAAGGTGACACTCTCAGTCCATCAGCCCATTCATAAAGCCAGCAGCTGCTACACAATGACCTCTGTTATAGTGTTGGGGCTGCCAGAGGGCTTGTATCAGCCTTGATAGAACTAGGTGGTCGCCTCCATTTGGAGGATGGACACAGAGATGGATGCTAGTATAGTTTATTTTATGAAACCATGATGGTCACATGTATCATTCTGATATATTCACCTGGGGCCTCCATGCAATCCTGGCCAAGCCGTGAGCCCAGTGACATCCAGGAAGCTGATGTAAGAGGGATGTTTTTCCCTGAGATGTGTCTGACCCAACTTCAGTCATGTAAGCATGCAATGAAGATTTGGAAGGCCAAGTTCTCCCTGACCATGTGTTCCAAGTTTATAGAGTCTCATTACAGAGAAAAAAGTAGTATTTAGGAGATCATTTCCAGATCTGATAGAAGTAGGATTGCCAGGTCCTCCTGGCCACCATTGGGGAAGGGGGGACAGGGTTGCCACATCCAGGTTGGGAAATTCCAGGAGATTTGGGGACAGAGCCTGGGGAGGACAGGGAACTCAGTGTGGTACAATGCTCTCCAAAGCATCAATTTCTCTCTAGGGAAACTGATCTCTGTAGTTTGGAAATGAGCTGTAATTCTGGGGGATCCCCACGTCCCACCTGGAGGCTGGCATTCCTAGACAGAGGACTTAAAATTGTTTAAATTATACTGCATGAACAAGTTCTAGATAGGATAGTGAAACACATTACTGATACATTTAGATCTCTGAATACGTTTTAGTTAATATGTAAGAGACGGGACACTCAAAAGAATGTCCTGTTTTTATTGGGGCCTGCATTGTATAGTTGTTTTGAAACTGAAAAAGCAGCCAGAAAATAGTGTAGACAAAATTTACATAGCTTAGTTTATTGATGCTAACTAATAAGAATTCCATTTTGCAAATCCAAGTTATATGCAATTATCTTTTTCCTGTTTTCTCTCTGTTTAACAAAATTAATGAACATCAACAATGTGGACAATTCATGCAGCAAATACAAGTAACTTTGTACTCAAAGTAAGAAATAGCTCAGAAGTATACGATACTGCTTTTTGTAGACTAGTTATTCTACAGCTTTAATGTAATGTAGGCTAAAGATTCAGAAACATTTTTTTCCCTGCTAAGATAAACTGAGAAGAGGAAAGGGAAAAGGGGGAGGGAGAGAGAGAGAGAGAGAGAAGTTGAAATGTGTAAAGATTTATTTCAGCATGTGAAGAAAATGACAATATGGACTCTGTTGACAGGTGAAATGCAACGAGATTGTTTGGAAGGTAAGGATAAAGACGAAGACCATTACAGAGTGAAGTATCTCTTGGCATGTAACAAAAATAAATGGGATACTAACCTAAGGGGAGAGTGTTTGCAAATGTGTGGAAACAGAATAATCAGCTCTCGACAGAAATGTGTTGTTTAGCTGCTTTCCTGAAGATTACTCACAAAGCATGGGGGTGTTGCAAAATAAACACTCCCTACGAGGGGAGATTCCTTCGGGATTTATAAAGTGTTAAATGAAGTGGCTCTCTACGGAGGCAAGGAGAGGGATATATCTGAAACTGTCACGCAAGATATAAGAAAGTCATAATCTTTCACTATTTCTTTTGAGACCAAATGTTGCTTCGATCACATGGCTGTAAGAATAAGCAAGAATGTTGGCACTGACTGCTGGGGCCAAGCATCGGCCTTCTCATTTTGATCCTGAACTGTTTGGGGCATAAGGGAAAAAAACATACATCGTCTTAAATTTGCCCTGCATTGGGGCGGGGCTGTGATTCAGGGAGAAAGGATGTGCTTTGCATGCAGGTGAGATCCCTGGCATCTCTCGCTGAAAGAATCAGGGAGTAAGTGATGTGAAAGACTTCCACTCAAGACTCTGGAGAAGTGCTGCCAGTCAAAGTAGACCATACTGAGCTTGTTAGACCAATGCTCTGACAGTCTAAGGCAGTTTTGTGTGTGTGTTCATGCCCTGGAATTGCATGAGGGCACAGTAATGCTCAAATTGCCATTTCCTTGATGTGGTGTTTTGACGCTCTGTTTTTAATGCTGGAATTTTAATTGTGTGTAAATTTTAATTTTTTATCTTGTTTCATATTTTCATTTTGCTTTGTAAGCTGCCTCAAGCAGGTACTTTGGAGAGGCAACATATACATTGTCTAAAAAAAAAATAGCTACTGCCAACAGTAGTTTCATATTCTGAATGCTTGCTTTCCCTTTATTAAAGAATGGATTTAAAATATCCACTTTATTCATGAATTTAGATCTAGGGATGCTCAAACAGCCACCGCTTCAACTCACAACCTGTACACCAGCTGCAATCATGCAGCCAATTTAATGTCCAACTGTTCAGCTGTTTTAAGTTTTAAGTTCAGCAAATTTTAAGTTTTATACTGCTTATTTTGACCAAGACTTTTTGACCCTGGCTATTCTTCATTTAAATGGTATACCCCTTTTTATATCATATGATGTAGATAGTCTAAAGGTTGTGCATCCCCAGCTCCTGCCCCTTATCACTATCACGGAATGAACTTCCATGTTATCTTAAAATGTTCTGATTCTCAATAGACAAAACAATTGCATTGACGAAAGTGTCAGTGATATTTATTTACTTCATTTATGCCCCATCTTTCTTCCCTAAGCAGCTGATAGCATTCTCCTCTCCTCCATTTTATCCTCACAGAAAACCCTGTGATGTAGGTTGGGCATGGGTGTGTGACTGGCTTGGGAGGTGCTGTTAAATGCTGAAAATCAATACAAAAGTTCACTGAGTCATTACATTGGCCATAGCCAATGTTTTGGTTCACATAATTAAATTCAAAGGACCTCAAGCATGGCAACTGGTTGGTTATTTCAATTACTATATATAAAGTAATTGAAATAACCAACCAGTTGCCATGCTTGAGGTCCTTTGAATTTAATTATGTGAACCAAAACATTGGCTATGGCCAATGTAACGACCCAGTGAACTATATATATATAGTGACATTGCGCAAGGCCTGGAGGCTAAGTGAGCAGTATCGTCGAAGTGACTAAAGACTTCTTCCTGCACCTGTTCACAGGTGACTTGGAGTGAGGGATCCTTGTATTGGGCCTTCTCAAAGCCCCCACTTGACCTTGTCCACTAACCCAATGCCAAAGGTTCTATTGGGCCTAGCCAAGGGCTGAGTCAGGTGTATGAGTCCGGGCCAGTCCCTTCCCAGGATTGCAACCTAATGAAGCCTCTGCACCTGTATCACTGCCCATTGAGCCTACTATAATTGTACATCTCCGTGGACACACCATACTCATATTTGCCTTGTGGGGTGCATGGTCTTGGCCTTGTGGACCAAATGTCTGTCCATTACTGGTGCTGACTAGGGCCTCCACAGGTCTGACAATGAATTTATTACACAAATCTGGCATTTTGAATGAGAATTTTTAAGCTGTTTACCCCACTGTTGCTTTACTATATCCTAGCTACAACAAATTCCACCATTCTTTGCCCTAACAGAGCATTCCTGACCTTTAAGGGCAAAAGCCCTTAAGAGGCCAAGAAGACGCTGCACCGGCATTGGGGCCCTCCACGCCAGCATTAGTGGCACCAGCGCCAGTGTGGAGGCCTGTATGTCAGTCTCTGGATGCCGCTGCAGCAGGATGCCGGGCCTTCCACCAGCATCCTGCTGGCATAAAGGCCCGTGCTAGCATTCCATGGGGCGTTTTGGCATCCCGGGAGGCATTCCCGCGCTGTTCCAGGGGAGGAGCTGCCGTTAGACAACCTCTTGTCCTCTTTTAGCCCTGGACGCCAGCACCAAGAATGGTGTTACCTCCCACCGATGGTAAAGAGGGACCTGGCAACTGTATGTATAGGCCATGAGGAATTTAGTTTTCCAGGACCAGTATTCATGGCAAAACTCTTTTCCCTTCCATGACAACTACAAGGCTGTCTTAAAACATCTTGACAAATAACCGGTCATATGCTGGAGCTAGTCTTCTATACTAGTAATGGTTTGGCAATTGAGAAAATTCCTATCATTTCCTTGACACGGACTTACAATTTCCTGGTGAGGTTTACTCTTTTGGTGACCGTTGCAAGAGTGGGAAACCAAACAGGATGGTCTGCCTCAGAGGTTGATATATCGGTATGATTTTCTGTTGCCAACCTTAGTTGTCCTGGAATCTGGAGATAACTCATACTGTAGAAACAATGGTGCATGTTCTCTCACAGAGGTCATTCTATTCCTTAGGCTCCTGAAAACCTAGGAATAATGAAAGAGGTGGGGAGATAGCACGAGCACAAATGAAACACCATTCAATGTAAATGTGACAGAACCAAACTAGAGCCCATCTTTATGCTTTCTCTCTGGCAGGGATCGCAATAAAGTGCTCCTATCTGCACCTACACAAGGTTGCAAATGATAAGGAGACTTTTACGTTCGGCCCATGATGGAAGCTCAGAAAATGTGAAGGCTTGCTGTGACTTGTTTGCTAACCATGTTACAGATTAACATTCTGTCTCTCAAAATAGCGCAACAACAACTTCTCTCAATTCCCCCACCCCAAATGACTCCAGAAAGCCCCCTTCTCTTTTTCATCCAACTCTCCCTGCTAACAACAATGACATTCAGGAGCATGAATTCAACTTCAACATAGGGGTTATCTATCATCATTCTAACGTGTAATTTAGGACAAGGGACATAGAGGATTGAAATAACTATCATTGGGCTGAGAATGAAATCACTTTCCTCATCTGGTAAGGAAGACAGTCTACCAAAGGTGTGCCTCTGAACAAGAATAATAGTTTCCTGGAACTTGTGAAAGAATAACAAGTGGAGATGGGGATTTTTTTGACAGGTAAGTAATACCTAGGATTGTTAAAAAGTGAGAGGGTTTTTTTTATGAATACAAAACCCGGGACAGGGAAGACAGCATGTTAGAGCCTGATTTAGTCAGACCTTGGAAGAGAGACCACCAAGGAAGAGTCTGCCCAGGAAGGCACTGTTAAACGGCTGTCAGATTCTAGGACTCCGTTGCCTCTCAGGAATCATCAACTTTACTCCAGACGTTAGCAGAGAGTTAAAGTAGAATTTATTTGAAAGGAAGGGTACAGTAATCTATGAAACACAACGTTACAATGGCGCAAAATCATTTGGAGGGCATTCTTATAGAGTACACAAGCTAGAATGTTTACAAGTAAAAGCTTTGAAATGCAAAACATCAGAGGTTCCCCAACACCAAGAGAGAGAATTCACACCTTAAGACCAGAGCAGGATTACAATCAGGAAGTCACTTTGAAATGGAGATCTCTCGAGCCTATGGCTGTTGCTTCTTCCTTCCTTTCTCTTTCCCACGGGAAGGAGAGGTGAAACAGAAGTCACCTCGCTATCCAGGGTCCGATTGCATGCCCTCGCTGACACTCCGCCTCCCCAAAGGCCCCCCCCCCCAGATTTCCTGGTTTGTCAGGGTAATGGCGATGGAAATCCGCTACAAGGGTTGGAGCCTGTACGTGAACAGCGGACACCCACTCATCGTGACTGGAATTTAAATGTTTCCAACGCACAAGTTATTCCAGTCGCCCCCTGCGCCTCCGAGAATCGAGCACCCTGGAGATTTCAAAGTGCTGTTCGCCCTGCACCATGATGGGAGTTGCCGCTTCGGGTTCGGGGTGCTTTTCTGGTGCTTGTAGAAAGGGTTTTAGCAGACTCACGTGAAACACTGGGTGTACCCCTTGTAAGGATTTGGGTAGCTCCAACTCCACCGTAACCTCATTGATAACTCGGGAGATAGGAAACGGGCCCACAAACCGTTGGCCCAATTTTTTACAGGGGCGTAAAGACTTGAGATTCTTAGTGGAAAGATACACCTTCTCTCCGACCCTCAATTCCCACTGAGGTGCTCTGTGTTTGTCTGCTTGTATTTTGTACCTGTCTTTAGCCTGTTCCAGGTTTTTTACAAGCCAGGGCCAAGTGTTCCTCACTGTGTGAGCCCATTTAGACACCTCGGGGGGATCGCCTTCTGGTGGGGTAGATACAGCCCCTAATGGTCCAAAATCCATCCCATAAACCGCTTTGAATGGGCTCATCCCGGTTGCAGAGTGTACCGAGTTATTGTAGGCATATTCTGCCAGTGGCAGCAGGTCAACCCAATTGTCTTGGTGATAATTAACAAAACAACGCAAATAACATTCTATCACCGCATTGACCCTTTCGGTCTGCCCATCCGTCTGGGGGTGATAGGCAGATGACACACCCAACTGCACATCTACAATTCCTAAGAACGCTTTCCAGAACTTAGACACAAACACCGAGGCTCTGTCCGAAATTATCTTCTTCGGAAATCCGTGTAGTTTAAATATGGTATGTATGAATAAACGAGCCAGTTTGTGTGCAGATGGCATCCCTTCGCACGGCACGAGATGAACTTGCTTAGAGAAAAGATCCGTGATTACCCACAGGACAGTCTTCCCCTGACTGGACGGGAGGTCTGTTATGAAGTCCATCCCAATCACTTGCCAGGGTGCCTCGGGAGTTTCTAGGGGCTTTAGTAATCCCGGGGGCTTTCCCATCAAACGTTTACTAGTTGCGCACACAGGGCAGGATTTGATAAATACCTCGATGTCTTGGCGCATCCCAGGCCACCAAAACTGTCTTCTTATTAGGTGCAAGGATTTAGCAAACCCAAAATGCCCCCCTATAGTTGAACTGTGGCTCCGTTCCAATATTTCCCTCCTCAGCTCCCTGGGCACGTAATGTTTGTTCTTACAGATACCGTTTTTGTCCGTCACCTGGGATGGGATAGATTCATCCTCCCGCTCCCGCTGAAGAGCCTCCCCCCACCTTGTCTTGACTACTTCCGGGAGGCTTTCTGGAACTGCCCAGAGGCGGGGAATGGCAGCATCCGACCCCGGCAAGGAGGTGGGTACCGACCCCTCAGCCTGGTCCCTTCGCTCTATTTGGGAGATTTCCCCCCCCTCCCCAGCGGTTGTGGTTGAAAGTTCTCCGGGGACTGCTGGGGATGAGGAGATGGGAGCGACCACTTCTCGAGGGGGACTCGAACTCGAGTCTTGTGCCGCTGCGCGGCTTTGTGCTCTGGTCAGAACTCCTGCACTATTCCCCTCTGGAGTCAAACCCAGGTGTTCCCGTGTGAAAAGAGAACCCACCGGCCGCTCAACCTGACACTCATATTGCGGCATGCGAGACAGTCCGTCTGCTAAGCAATTTTCTTTCCCAGGCATGTGTTTGATGGTAAAGTGAAACTTAGAGAAAAAAATTGACCAACGCACTTGTTTGGCGGACAGCTTCCGCTGACCCAAAATCGATTCGAGGTTACGGTGATCTGTACAAACCACAAAGGGCTCGGCCGCTCCCTCCAGGAACTGTCGCCAAACCGTGAGTGCATGTTTAATTGCCATGGCCTCCTTTTCCCCAATCGGCCAGTTGAGTTCAGGGCCAGAGAACTTCTTAGAAAAATATGCGCAGGGTCTAAGTCTCCCTTGATCATCCCTCTGAAGGAGTGCGCCTCCCATCGCCTTGTCAGAGGCATCTACCTGTAAGGTGAATGGCCTGGAGCAATCTGGGTGCGCCAGAATGGGTTCAGAGGTAAAGCGCTCCTTAAGAGTTTCAAAAGCCGCCTGACACCTGGCGGTCCAAGGTACCTGGTATTGTGCAAAGGTGGCCTCTTGCCCCTTCCCTTTGGTTTTAAGCAAATCAGTAATAGGCAAAGCTATTTGAGCGAAATCCTGAATAAAACTTCTATAAAAGTTCGCAAACCCCAAAAACTGCTGAACCTGTTTGCGAGTTCTGGGAGGTTCCCATTCTAACACTGCCTGCACCTTCTCCGGATCCATGCTTAACCCTTGGGGAGATATCACATAACCCAAAAACGACAATTGGTCCTGGTTGAATGCACATTTTGATAACTTAGCATACAAATGATTGTCCCTTAGACGACGCAATACCTCCCGCACCAACTCTCTGTGCTCTGCGGGATCCTTGGAATAAATAAGCAAATCGTCGAGAAAGACTATTACACCTTGAAATAGGAGATCGTGTAGAATCTCATTAATTAATTGCATGAAGCACGAGGGCCCCCCCGACAGACCGAATGGCATGACTAAAAATTCAAACAAACCATAACAACAAGAAAAGGCTGTCTTAGCTTCATCCCCCTCCTTGATCCGGACCCTGTAGTAGGCTTCCGCCAGGTCAATTTTCGAGAAAACACAACCCTCCTGTAACGCACTCAGGAGGTCCGGGATTAAGGGAAGGGGGTAGGCATTAGTTTCAGTAATCACGTTAAGCCCCCTATAGTCTACACACAGTCTGAGATCAGATGTACCTTTCTTCTTCACAAAGAAGCAGGGAGAAGAAAATGCAGCCTTGGACGGCCGTATGAAACCCCGCTTCAAGTTCTTGTCCAGAAATTCTCGCAGCACTGCTTTCTCTTGAGGACTCATGGAATAAACTCGGGCCTTGGACGGTTTAACGTCCTTAATCAGTTCGATGGCACAATCCGTAGTGCGATGAGGAGGCAATAAGTCACAGTCTGTCCCCTCAAATACATCTGCGAAATCACTATATTCTGGGGGCAACGTGGGTTCCTCCAACGCAGCGGCGCTTCCCCCTTCGCCTCCGGGTAAATCATCCCGGCTGTGTTTTTCGCACTGGGGAGCTCCAAACACCACCCGCCTTTGTTCCCAATCAATGCTCGGGTTATGCCCCGCCAACCAATTGATGCCGAGAACCACCGGGTAGGAAATCTTAGGAACTACCGTGAAGTGGATCTGTTCCCAGTGGTTTCCCACCCCCAGCCACATCTTGCGAGTGTGTAAATGAACCGGCCCTCCCCGCAGGTCACTCCCATCCATTTGATGGAAATGTAAGGGCTGATCCAGTTCTCGAGTCCCAATTTTCAGACGTTCTACCACTGCCTGATCAATTAGGGTCCGGGAGCACCCGGAGTCCAGGATAGCCACAACGGCCACCGGTTCCCCCCCTTGGGGGTTTCGTAACACAACAGGTATCAGCAATGTCTCTCCCTGGTCACTCACCCTACATGGATCCGGTTTGGTTTCTTCCGAGGGTGCCCTCCGTGCCGGTTCCCTCACAGAAGGCCGTCCTCGTTTTTTGCCGGTGAGGGGCTTCGGAAACTATCTCGGTTACAACGGTTGTGGAGCTCCGATGAGGTTTCAGCTTGCAGGGCCGCCGCCCCACGGCGACCGTTCATCCCCTCCGCTCTCCTGTGCTCCAGATTCCGAGGTGGTGTCGCCTCCCGCTCTTGTGTCGCCCTGTTGCTCGTCCCTTCTGACGGTGTGTTGGTACATTTTGCTGCAAAATGGCCCATCTTCCCACACTGAAGGCAAGCTCCCTCCCTGAACCGACGTGCCCTGTCGAGACTGTAGACTCCTCGATGTCTTCCCTCTCGCCGGGAGCCTGCTGCGTTGTCCCCTCTCGCGGGCGGGATAGGGATCGTCTTCGAAGGACGATCCTTGGAGAACTGGAGGGTAAGCTTGCGATTCTCCACTGCTGCCAAACTTATCCACTCCTCCACCGATTCTGGATCTCCCAAAGTCAAACAGCCATCCAGCACTTCCCACCGCAACCCTTCGCGGAAGTGCTGGACCTTTGTGGCCTCACTCCACTCCCGTATCTTGCACGACAAAGATAAAAAGTCCTGTGCATACTCACTTACTGAGCGGGTTCCCTGCTTCAAACGACGCATGGCAACCTTTGCCTTTTCCCCCCGGTGGGGGTCTTCGAACCGGCGTCGCAGAGCGGACAAGAACTCATCCAGGGATGCCAAAACCCTAGGCATAGTTTCTGCCGCCGTCACTGCCCACTCCACCGCTTCCTTCTCCAGCAGGCTGATCACATACCTGACCCGAGCTTCTTCCGAGGCAAAGGTCTCCCCCTGGTCCTTCATGAAGCCGGAGATTTGGAGTAAAAAGTGAGACAACTGTGAGCTGGATCCGTCGAAAGATACCTTCAGGTCTCTGGCCGTAGGGCGTCTGGGTGTGGGAGCCTCCCCAACAACGAGCGGCCCTGTAGTCGGCCGCGAATCCATTTGGGGTGGTTGCACGGGCTGTCCAAGCCCCCTCACTGCCCCTAGAACAGCTGCCAGATCCCGCTGCAAGGTGTCTAGCTGAGTCTGCAGGTCCCGATTCTGCAGAACGAGCATCTGATTCTGTCCGCGTATCAGAGTGGCCGCTTCTGCAGTGAGGGTAGGGGTGTGAGCGAGCGTGGGGTCCTTCCACCCTTCCCCTTCTCCATACCAAGCGGCCAGCGGTCCCCGGTAGAAGTCGCCTCCTGGTTCCGACGCTGCTCTCTGCCGCTGCCCGGCCCCCGAGAGTCGGGGGGTCCACGTTAGCCTCCCAGGGACATCGGTAGGCCCGGGTGGGGGCTGCTCCGGGGTCGCTCCTCCTTGGCCAACCTCAATATCAGCGGGAGTCTGCCGAAGCCCCTCTCCCGCGTTGAGCGGCACCGAGGGTGGTACAGACATCCTAATACTACTTCTAACCCGAAAACAAAAAAGGTTGGGATTGTAACGTACTGTCAGATTCTAGGACTCCGTTGCCTCTCAGGAATCATCAACTTTACTCCAGACGTTAGCAGAGAGTTAAAGTAGAATTTATTTGAAAGGAAGGGTACAGTAATCTATGAAACACAACGTTACAATGGCGCAAAATCATTTGGAGGGCATTCTTATAGAGTGCACAAGCTAGAATGTTTACAAGTAAAAGCTTTGAAATGCAAAACATCAGAGGTTCCCCAACACCAAGAGAGAGAATTCACACCTTAAGACCAGAGCAGGATTACAATCAGGAAGTCACTTTGAAATGGAGATCTCTCGAGCCTATGGCTGTTGCTTCTTCCTTCCTTTCTCTTTCCCACGGGAAGGAGAGGTGAAACAGAAGTCACCTCGCTATCCAGGGTCCGATTGCATGCCCTCGCTGACAACAGCCTGTGTTTCTCACTTCCCTTTAAATCCCTTTGCTTGGACCGCCATAAATTGGTTGCGACTTGATGGCACTTACATATAGGAAAGCTAGATATTGTCATTATAAGCAAAATTTGAGGCAAATTTGGAGTTTCTAGATTAGGAAAGGCCTTTCAGGAAGTTTAAGAGAGGCTTAGAGTTTTGATAAAACAAGCTTACTTCCCTCGGAGGGCCTTGCTCATTGGACTTGGAAATTCCATCAAAGAATTTTGTTACAGTCTGGAGAAAAGCACCCATACGGGAATTCTTTCACCATTAAGTAACGTAAACAGCCTTAGCAATGGCTTCTATTAAAATAATAGTATAATTCATTGAACATTTTCTTTTTATCTTGGTTAGAAATTGGTCACACATAAAACTATTTCAATTTTTTTTCACCTTAGGGCTAATAAATTCCCTTCCTCTGCTAAAGAACACCATGTACAAGTGTCACTTCTAAAACTGTTAAATCTACTTTAATGCTGCACACACTTCCTAGACTTAAAACAACCTCTCTTGATCAGAATGACATCGGCTCCTGATGCTGGGTTTTAGCCAAGGTTTCCAGTCTGCTGCTTCAAATAGAGAAAAGCTGGAAAGCTAATAATGCAGGGTAAAGACGGGCAAAAAGGATGAGCTAAGAAGAGGTGCATGGGGCAACACGTGTAAGGTTATTTTTCCATGTGAAAGGAATGTGTACTGTATGCCCAGATGTTTGGGCTGAAATGAAAAAAAGGATGGGTTGCCAGAAAGAAAACTGAGGGTATCATATTGAAATGATCAAAGATGGGGGATAATCAGGGTCACAAGCAAGCAGCCAAAGCAATATTTCCATACCTTTCAACTCAACAGTACCACTCCTCAGCCATAAACCACGATTTGTTTATGAATGTTTTAATGTAACCCGCCCTCCCCAGCAAGCCAGCGCAGGGTGGGTAACTTCATTTAAAACATGGACTAACATTCAATATTATATAAAATCATTAATAAAATCAAACAGGAAAACCCTCCAACATGATGGCACACTAATTCCCAAATATACTGTAAGAGTCAAGATCAAGATCTGCTGAGATTGGGCTAGCCTGGGGTATTCAGGTCAGGACAATGCAACCTATATCCGATATAAACTCCCCAAACTATCCTAGTTCCACACACTTCACCCCACAAAGTCCAGCATTCTTCCTCCTTGCCATTGCCACCACTAGGGCAAATACTTCATGGAGAGAGTATTCATCTGGTTACTTTGCCCTAAACCGAATTCTTCATGAGGTAAAAATCAAGGAGGAAAAATTCAGAACTCTATGCAAATAACAGTTGTGTCGATAAGGGGAATAAATTTTCTGAAAGCAATGTGTGAACATCCTCCTACAAGAGGGACATCAAATATTGGCAAAAAAGACTTTTATAAACCCAGGGGACGGTCCCAGCAATTGCAAATTTTACCGCATGGGTTACTTTGTCGACCTTTCTGAATCAAATATTTTCCATTTTGATATCAGAGTGATAGTACTTTTCTACAAGTCCCTTTGAGCAATTCATAGCAGCTTATATATTATATTTAGTATATTAAAAATGAACTGAACTAGCTATTGCGAGTAGGATGAAGCTGAAGCACTACAACCAGAGCGCAGAGAATGAATGGGTGCCATCAAATATGAAAGATGACTGTGTTAGCATTATTGGATTTTTTTTCTTATTTACTTTTCCAAATGTCGCAGGAATTTATAGATCAAGTAATTGCTTTACTAACAATTTATTCAGCTCAAAGTGTGGTATACGGCATAGCCTTTAAAAAGCATTTTAGTTGAGTAAGTTGGAATCAGGATAGACAAGTAAAATATATTTTTTTAACTTCTGAAAGAGAATCTGTCATGCTAAACACAAGCTTACCATTTATTGAGAGGAGGTCATAAATATCACGATGAAGCTGACTTGGCTTTCCTAAACAGCATTTGAAAATATGACAGTGAAGAGCATAACCTTATTGCTCTGTGAAATGCATGCTGGGTCCCTTGCTTTACATCATTTGCAGAAGCCGACAGAAAACCTAAATTTGTAGGTATCCAGATTGCTTGTTTTTATTAGGGTTTTTTTAATCTCTCTTTTAGAATATGGATAGTCAGGCCTAAAGCACAGAGCTTAAATCAAGATACAAAATTATTGCTTATAGGGTTTGTTATCCAATAAATTCACACATTTGGCCATGACATTTAAAAGAAAGATGCTTTCAGACCCACTAATAACTTGAATCCTGTGCTAAACCGCCACTCATGGAAGAGAGTTCCACAAGTTGAGTTTCTTGAATCCTTCTCTCTTTCCCACCCCCCAATAACAGCAGCCCAAGATGTTCCCTAAAATGCTTCTTCAGGGGACAGGGAAATTTACTTGATGACTTTAGTTTAAATTTTCTGCAGGACCCAAGCCCTGTTAGGCAAATATCTAGGTATCTATATAGTTATTTATGTATTTATTTATTTATTTTGCTTTCCTGTGGGCATAGAGCAGGGGTCACTGGGGTAGTGGGGGGATTTACCTGTAAATTTCCTGAATTTTGCAGAAGGTTCGACTAGATTACCCTTGGGGTCCCTTCCAGCTCTATGATTCTACCTGGGTGTTTTGGTCATATTATGAGAAGACAAGAGTCACTGGAAAAGTCAATAATGCTAGGAAAAGTTGAAGGCAGCAGGAAAAGAGGAAGACCCAACATGAGATGGATTGACTGTATATAGGAAGCCACGACCCTCAGTCTGCAAGACCTGAGCAAGGCTCCAGTAGCAAGGTGCTACTGGACTCTTGCTCAGGTCTTGCAGACTGAGGGTCTTGGTTTCCTGTATACAGTCAATCCATTTCATGTTTTTTCAACTTAAACTTGGGAAATGAGTTCCCAGCAGCCTAACATGTGGCTGATTCAGGCCAGAGAACCAGCCCTGGCCAATATATTGGGGACCAGTGTTGCATAGTGGTTAGAGTGTTTGAATCTTCAGTCTGCTATGGAAGCTCACTGGGTAACCTTAGGCTAGTCATCTGCTCACAGCCTAATCTACCGCACAGGGCTGTTGTGAGGATGATATGGACAAGGAGGAACCAAAGTTGTCAGCTGCTTTGGATCACCATTGGGGAGAAAAGTGGGATATAAATATCAAAATAAATAAAATGAATAAACCCATGGGGGGATCATCTTATCTAGTTTGTCTTGAAGAGCACTCTTGAGCACTGACAGTAGTCCTTCATAAATAGAAGAGAAATGACCCAGTCCTCATCTACCGGACTTCCTACATTATACAAACAAGAGCTCAACTGAAAGTTGTAAGGGGAATGGAAAAGCCAGGTGTGTTGGGTGACAGGAAACACTACCTCTGATTCTTGGTGCCCTGCTTCATAGGTCTTTTTTTATATGGTCCTTCTAATATGATGGTTGCCCTGAGCTGGATGGCCCAGGGTAGCCTGATCTCATCAGATCTAAGCTAAGCTAGGTCAGCCCTGGTTAGTACTTGGATGGGAGACCACCAAAGAATACCAGGGTCATTATGCAGAGGAAAGCCATGGCAAACAACCTCTGTGAGTCTCTTGCCTTGAAGACCCCATAAGGTATCATCATAAGTTGGCTGCAACTTGACGGCACTTTACATACACTTTACATCATTTCATGCTTTGCTTTGGGGTCTTCCCCCTCCTTCAAATTTTCCTTCCTCATTTTCCAGCATCTATACCCTATTTCTGTCTATAATCATCACCCTCATTTAATAAAAGTTGCAGCTTTCACATTTTGTGCAATCTTTGCAGACCCAGAGCATAGACGCAAATTGTGATTTTTTTCTTTTAAATTCAATAAATTCGTTCTGACAGTCAATTATGGGATCACAAGATGCAATTTTTGTCCTCTTACAAACTCACTTTGAGTGGTCAAATGGCATATTAGCTTGGCAGTGTTGTTTTCTCACTGAGATTCAAAGATGAGGTTCACTTTAAGGGTGCTCCAAAGCTATCACTTCAGTCCCAAGAGAATAATGTAGAGCTGGTAATCTGGATCTCATGGCCGCTGGGAATTTTGCCTCCCTTATAAAATTGGACCGAAAATGCACATCAATTAGCAGCAGCTACATGTGAGAATCTGATAGCTGCACTGTTCCTGATTTATTGTGCATTGTGTTACTGTTGAAGCAAAGGAACAGAAATTATTCAGAATGTGCTGAAATCATGGCTGTGTGTATCCTTAACTGACCTGTAGTTAAATGGATCAAAAGATAACAATAGTTTCGTATATGATTTGTATGTCATGTGATCATGGAGACCACTGAAGGTACAAGTAAATGTTTCCAGAACTCATGGCATGGAAGTCTACACATTTAATCAGAATAGGTGGTCCTACCTTTCATAAAATATTTACAGATTTCAATATGAACATTAAAAACATAAAAGCATAAGAAAAGCCATGCTGGATCTGACCAAGGTCCATCAAGTCCAGCAGTCTGTTCACACAGTGGCCAACCAGGTGCCTCTAGAAAGCCCACAAACAAGACGACTGCAGCAGCATTATCCTGCCTGTGTTCCACAGCACCTAATATATTCAGCATGCTCTTCTGATCCTGGAGAGAATAGGTATGCATCATGACTAATATCCATTTTTACTGGTAACTATGAATAGCCCTCTCCTCCATGAATATGGAATTGCAGCATGAAATGTGAACCTTTATTTGATCTCTGACTGTCCTAGGCTAGCCCAATCTTGCCAGATCTCAGAAGCTAAGCAGGGTTGGCCCTGGCTAGTATTTGGATGGGAGACCACCAAGGAAATCTAGGGTCACTACACAGAAGCAGGCAATGGCAAACCACCTCTGCTAGTCTCCTGCCTTTAAAACCTTATGAGGTAACCACAAGTCAGTTGTGACTTGACAGTACTTTCCACCACCAGTTAAAATAAATAGCAAGGAACTGTACTGACTTATTTTAGGAAGGCAATACATACAGAAATCACCAATCCATGCACAATTTTTTTTTCATTGTTGATCTTGAGCCTGATTAACATTTCCTACTGAAACCCATTGTAAAGGACAGGCCCTGAGCCTCATTACTTATAGTCTTCCAGTATTTGATAATACCTCAGATTTCAGAATTTCCAAACAAAACAATTTCTTCCTTGGACTGTGCCATACCATGTCTTCCTGCTGCTAGATCATAAGGAAAAGAGGAAAGGATGGGCTTCTATTCAGTATTCTACCACGCCAGACATTCAAATTATACTGTTGTTGGCTAGATATCAGCACCACTATTTCTTAAATGGACTTAATTACAGCTGTGGTGTACATTAAATTTGACTGTTTTATTGTAAGATCAATATGACTGACATACGAATAAATATTGTTCATTATTTTGCAGTGCTGTACAGTGTCTGGTATGTCCTATTAATAGGAGACAACTCTGGCTATAGTCTATTAACTAACTCTCAGCCCACCATACATTTGAATTCATTCATGAACTCCCTTTTTTCATTCAGATTAAAGGGGGTGGGCTTGCAGGCACCAAAATATCGTTGTTATAGGGAAGGGAAAGGAGGGAAGGTGGCATGGTATAGCCCGATCTCATCCAATCTCAGCGGCTAAGCAGGGTCAGTACCTGAAAAGGGACCACCAAGGAAGACTCTGCAGAGGAAGGCAATGGCAAACCACCTCTGCTTCTCGCTTGCCTTGAAAGCCCTTTGCTGGGGTTACCATAATTCAGCTGTGACTAGACCGCACTTTTCTCACTCACACACACACTCACACGAATTTCATTTTCTGAAATTGACTTCTTTAGATGTAACCATTGATTCCTCTTATTTGCTTTTTTTCTCTCTTCCAAAAGAGGGATTTCTCTTTGCTTTCCCTTGGAAAAGAAATAAATGCACCTTTTTATAACTTCAGGTAGGGATGCCAACCTCCAGGTACTAGCTGGAGATCTCCTGCTATTACAACTGATCTCCAGGCAATAGAGATCAGTTCCCCTGGAGAAAATGGCCGCTCTGGCAATGGGACTCTAAGTCCCTCCCCTCCCCAAACCCTGCCTTCCTCAGGCTCCGCCCCCAAAACCTCCCGCTGGTTATGAAGAGGGATTTGGCAACCCTAACTTCAGCCCTTGCAGTTGTTTTCTGTTACACCCCACATGGTGGTGTAACAGGAGGATCAGAAGGCTTGGGAAAACGCTGTCTGCCTCTGAGCATCTGCAGAGTGAAATTCTGAAATGTTGCAGCACCTCCCTTTGTGCACCTCCTCTCTTCGAATTTCTCTTTCATCAAAAAGGAGTTGATTTGAAACAGACTCCAAATTGCTAAAAAGAGGAAAACAAATTAAATGTTGCATTTCAGAGAGAAATAGGGTAAAGAGGAATTAAGAGATTTTCTCTTAACATTACGACACCAAAGTTTACACTAACTATTGATAGAGACCTTAATTGGCCATTGCATACTATGTGAAGTAAAGTTCAATTGACTTGTCTACATAGTTCTAGAAGGCAGAAGAGACTCTTGAATGGATTCTCACTCCTACCTCCCAGTCTGCAGAACAATTGCATAGGGTCAGCACACCAATTCCTTAGACATAGGGCACAAATTGTACCACTTTTACTAAAAATTATTCAGAGCTGCCAAAGCAGATGAAATACAGAAGGACTTTAAGGAGTATAGAACACCTGTTATAAAACCATTTAAGCGCTTTCTGCCCAGCAGCAGAAGTGCCAAGGGTCAACGGACCATTAACAATCACTTCCTCAGTTGGATGGCATGTAAATAATTGCATTCAATTATGTGTCCAGAGGATTTGCCATTTGAAAGACACTGCCGCACCACTAGGAAAAATGTCATCTCTAAAATATTTTGTTTTTCCTTCCCTGCTGCAAATGTTGCCTTTTTTCCAACTTCTTGTTATGAGGTCTGCCTCAGGTCCCTTCTAAATTGTTATACCCAAAGCGACCACAAGAGATATTTCGCACTACTGGCTCCTAGGGGACCTATTTTCCCTTTTTGATGTATGGACTTTATGGGCTTGCATGGGAAGGAAGGAAGGAAGGAAGGAAGGAAGGAAGGAAGGAAGGAAGGAAGGAAGGAAGGAAGGAAGGAAGGAAGGAAGGAAGGAAGGAAGGAAGGAAGGAAGGAAGGAAGGAAGGAAGGAAGGAAGGAAGGAAGGAAGGAATCCTGTTTACATAAGAAATGCCATGCTGAATCAGACCAAGGTCCATCAAGTCCAGTAGTCTGTTCACACAGTGGCCAACCAGGTGCCTCTAGGAAACCCACAAACAATACAACCGCAGCAGCATCTTCCTGCCTGTGTTCCACAGCACCTAATACAATAGGCATGCTCCTCTGATCCTGCAGAGAATTTACTTTCCAGTGGTGTGAAAAAACAAGTTCCATCCTATATTCTTTGGTTTCCCTCCATATAACAAACCAGAAGTAATGCTAATCTATCCTTTGGAAATCAATAACTGTTAAAAGGATCTATGCTAGATACTAGTGGAGGTTTTTGATTACTGAATCCTCATTCCCTCCCTTCTTCTGGGTTGAGTCACATCTTCCATGCTACTATGAGAGAAACATCAGAGAATATATTAATTTGTGTTCATTGAGAAAATATCGATCAATCGTTTTGAGCCATTAACCTAACAAAGATATGTTCACCAACATTCACAGCAAGACTAATATAGAGTCCCGAAACCCCTGTTTACTTAAGGATGTTTGGGGATAAAGGATTAGCTGCTCTGGGTGGTGTGAGGTAGTGGGAAGGCAGCTGCAGGAAACCAGACCTTAGGTGGCACCCCGGCAAACTGCTGACAGTAGCTTGGCAAAGAGAATTTAGTACATTTATCACTGAGCTAGGGTTGCCAGCTCCAGGTTGGGAAATATCTGGAGATTTTTTGGGTGGAGCCTGAGGAGGGCAGGGTTTGGGGAGGGGAGGGACTTCAATGCAATAGAGTCCAATTGCCAAAGCGGCCATTTCCTCCAGGTGAACTGATCTCTATCGGCTGGAGATCAGTTGCAATAGCAGATCTCCAGCTACTACCTGGAGGTTAGGAGGAGAAAATAGACACCACTGTACTAGTATCAAAGGATAAGAAATTCAGTACAGGAGCGAAGAATACTTATAAGTGCAAACAAATATTTATATGCTACCGTGTCTAATACAATACGCACTTCATAAATATACAAAAAGAACCATTCATACAGTTGTAACACACATACACAAAATCATCTCTAGGATGTTGGTGAATGGAAAAAGTTCAATAAAAGGTTCAGTTTCTCTCAAGATATGCTCAACAGTCTTCTGTATTCATCCCATGCAGGTAAGTAGAGGTAATAAATATTAATTCAGGAGGAATAACTTCATGGAGGATACGGCCGTTTCAAATTCTTGACAAGAATTTGAAACGGCCGTATTATTGAACTTTTTCCATTCACCACCATCCTAGAGATTATTTTGTGTATGTGTGTTACAACTGTATGAATGGTTCTTTTTGTATATTTATGAAGTGCGTATTGTATTAGACATGGTAGCATATAAATATTTGTTTGCACTTATAAGTATTCTTCGCTCCTGTACTACCTGGAGGTTGGCACAGGTTTGAAATGGAAACTTCTCCACTCATAGCCTGACTCTTACAGCCTAGCACAGTGCTTATTTACTCAGAAGCCCACTGATTTCAGTGATGTCCTCCAACATGTGTGTGGGAAGTTGCAGCTCTAGCGGCGAATGCTACTGAAGTTTTTAATGTCAAGCTGTCTTAAAGATGGCAGCGTTTGTTGCTCACACACAAGTTATATTGATTTGTATGAGGATTAGCCATGCCTAACTGAGCTCAGGATTGCAACCAAAGCTAGAGTACATATTTGTGGGTGGATGTTTTATATCATGGCAATGTTTGGGGTTGTTTTATATTATGTTTTCCTTTTTTTTTTACAACTCTGTGGCTAAGACTTTATGAATTTTCCATAAATATCAGGGAAAGAAAGCAATAACCTTGATACTTGACAGAACGAGTGAATAAAACAAAGAGCTGCTGGAGAACAGTACAATAGATTTCTCCCCCTCCCCCTTCTTAAACTGAACTGGGTGACATTTCAGATATTCTTGACACTGAGTCTAATCCCTTTTGCTGATAACAGGCATTACTCACCGTCTTCCACTTTGCCGCTTTAATAAAGGCAGTGTCACATCAGGAATCTTTCTCTCTCTCTCACTTTCCATTCCTCTTGTTCTCGTGTTGGGTGTGTAATTTATTGACAAAGGAAATCTCAGCTCGGTGGTTGCACTTTTAATCTCTCCCACCCACATCCTCATCCTCCTCTACATTCACACCTGTGTGAGTGCTCACACAAACAGCAGCAGCCGAAGAAGAGTTGGTCTTTATATCCCGCTTTTCTCTACTTTGAAGGAGTCTCGAAGTGGCTTACAATCACCTTCTCTTCCCCACAAAACACACCTTGTGAGGTAGGTGAGGCTAAGAGAGTTCTGAGAGAACTGTGACTAGCCCAAGGTCACCCAGCAGGCTTCATGTGTAAAAGTGGGGAAACAAACCCAGTTCACCAGATTAGAGTCCACCATTCTTAACCACTATACACACAGGCTTTTGCCCAGACAGGGAATCATTTGATTGGTCTATCTTCAAGAATTTTGTCCTGGAATCCAATAGGGGAGAAAAAAATCAGTGCCATGATGGAATATAGAAAAAGCTGCCCTGAGGACACACTCCTGCGATCCATGTATGGTAGGATACATATTTAAAAATGTTAGAAGGCTTTAACAGGGGAGTGGATATGTTCATTGCTATCCATGGCTACTAGTCAGAATGGATATGAGTTATAATGCATACCTATTCTCTCCAGTATCAGAGGAGCACGCCTATTATATTAGGTACTGTGGAACAAAGGCAGGATGCTGCTGCAGTGGTACTTCCTAGAAGTACCTGGTTGGCCCCAGTGTGAACAGACAGCTGGACTTGATGGGCCTTCATCTGATCCAGCACGGCTTTTCTTATGTTCTTATAAATAATGGATGGCATCCTACCTTAAGTTGGAGGAACCTTCTCCAGCCTGAAAAGCTCTTCCATTGGAGTGATGTGGCATGCTCTGGGCTTAAAGAATAAGCTTCAGGAATTTGTAATCCTCACCTGCACAGCCACTTCTGGAAACCTTCTCTAGTTCAGATTGTGCATCTGAGCTAGAGAGGCCTCCCCCCTCTCCATTTTCTCCTCCTCCTACCTTTCTCCAATTTTATTGCTGCTGTTGCTTCTCTCTTATGACAGCAATAGCAATGAGGGCCTTTGAGGGGTCACCTAACCCAAGGCAGATCCCCTCCTTTCTGCCTATATCTTGCCCCAGTGACACATCCAGTGCATACAGAATTATGTAACCCCCGATTGTTCCCAGGCATCCTGGGAACTACATTCCCCAATGTGCACCTAGTACCTCAGTTACTGATTAAATAGACAAAGAATCAGGGACAAAAGGGAGTGAATGAGAGGGAGGGAGACTCTTCTGCCTGGTAACCAATCACAACACTAAATGCCATGTTCAGAGAAGGAAAATGCCATATAGTTGCCATGGTGACTCATCATCTCTCACCACTAGACCATCATGGGAATGCACACTTACAAAGCACAAAACAAGCAATTTCGAGCAAATCATGAGAACACAGAAGCAATTTTTTGTATGTGTATACATGTTCACCAGTGATGTAAATAAGCAGAGACTCATTAGGGATGTAAATGTAAGCTAGCCCATCACTATATACATGGGAGGGGCTGTGGCTCAGTGGTAGAGGATCTGCTTTGCATGCAAAAGGCCCCAGGTTCAATCTCCGGCATCTCCAGTTAAAGGGACTAGGCAAGTAGGTGATGTGAAAGACCTCTGCCTGAGACCCTGAAGAGCCGCTACCAGTCTGAGTAGACAATACTGACTTTGATGGACCAAGGGTCTGATTCAGTATAAGGCAGCTTAATGTAAATATCTGTTAAGTTTTCTAACTCTATGAAAAACATCCACATTAATGGACAGTACCATCACTACATCTTTCAGTAGCGGACCCCTAACTTAATTACATATAGATAATTCACAGTGGGTAGCCGTGTTAGTCTATCTGCAGGACTAGAAAAGGGCAAGAGTCCAGTAGCACCTTAAAGACTAACAAAAATATTTTCTGGTAGGGTATGAGCTTTTTAATTACATATAGTTTGGCATTGTACTTCTTTCTGTGAATCTGCAGTGGATTAAAATGGGAGATTCTGGTTCTAGCTTTCTGATGAAGGATAAGTGTTTTATATTCCTTCTCTACTATTAACAATTTATGAAAACTGCTTTCAGGCTCTACCTTAATCACCTCTTTTGTGGAGCTCCAAATGCTTTAGCTGTACATTATACAAAGAAAGTGTTCCAACCTTTTGATCAGTTTAGTCGTGCTTTTCTCTACCTTTTCTAGTTTTACGATGGCCTTTGAAATGAGTTCACCATAAACTACCCAAACTACAAATCTGACTGTACTATAGAGCTGTATAATAGCATTATGGTACTCGCCACTGTGTTTTCAATCTCATTCCTCATCACTCCCAACACTGAGATTGCCTGTTTCACTTCCATCATATGCTGGGTAGACATTTTCAGCAAATTGTCTGCACATTCTTTTCTGGCCATCATAGTCTTTTTCATCCCTATCCGCATGTACATTTTGAACTGGTCTGTCCTGCTGTGCTGCATGGACCAAGGTGTGGAGTAGGTTTATTCTGCAGTGCTGCAGAAGAGCTTACCACATCTCATGGGCAAAGGTTTGCATTTGCACCATTTTAAAAATGTATTTATTTTATTGGCATTATTTACAGTCCACCTTTCTCACTGAGCCTCTAGGTGCATTATACAGTGCACGTCAATATAATCAATAGGATGGGACATCCAATAAAAAAAACTTAAACAACCCTGAAACAAATCATAAGTATTAACACGACATGTAAATTATGCCAGAATTACTTAGTATGATAATGCATAGTCCACACTCCCTTTATTAAAGCATCTTTCTAAGCCATTCCAAAGTAGTATAGCCTTAGTAAAGGTGAGGGTAGACCCCTGTGCAAGCACCCCATCATTACTGACCCATGAGGTGATGTTACATCACAACATTTACTAGAAAGACTGTTATTATGGGGTGGTTTGCCATTGTCTTCCCCAATCATCTACACTTTCCCTTCAGCAAGCTGGGTATTCATTTTACTGACCTCGGAAGGATGGAAGGCTGAGTGAACCTTGAGCCGGCTACCTGAAACCGACTTCTGTTGGGATTGAACTTAGATTGTAAGTAGAGCTTGGACTGCAGTAATGAAGCTTACCGCTCAGCATCAAGGGGCTCTTATAGCCTTGTCACTTTTGAAAGAAATGACCTCCTGAATAATTCAGAGAGCTACTGCTCTGCCTCAGCTTCTCCATGTTTGCAATCCTAGCCTCAAGGGAATGAACCTGCTCCCTGAGAGCCAAGAGCCCAGTGTATTGAGTACACAGCCATGATTTCCACCCAGTGGGTAGATGTGGCACTCACAGCAAAACATTGGATAGCCCCTCACTCTCTGCTGGTGTTCTACCTTCACAACTGGTTTAGTTGTTTAAAGGTGTTTTAGAGTAAAATAGGGTGCTTACCTGAATTTGTGTGGATTTACATAGTAGGAAGGATTAGGGCTGTCGATTCGGTTCGGCCCGAACCGAAAAACAGCCGAATTTCCCCTGATTTGGCGGTTTTTAGTTCAGGACGAACCGAACTCAAAAATGGCGGGAACACGGGGGAGCCGAATTCAGGGAGTTCACGAATAAATTCGGCAAATTCGGGGCACAGCAGCATAACCATCAGTAAGCAGCATTCTCCCCCGACCAATCGGTGACCAAGCTGGGTCTTCTTCTGGCCAATCAGTCAGGATTGAGTACTGGAGGAATCAGCTGCTGCGTGACCCGGCCGGGGAGAGAAAGAGAGAGAAATCCTCATGGGGGGGTGAGTGTGCACATTCGCTCCTTTCCATGGCTGCAGGGGGCACATTTTTTGGGGTAGAGACCCCAAACTTTCAGTGGAGCTTCAGACGAGCCTTCTTAAGAGACCCCCCAAGTTTTGTAAACATTGGGTCAGGGGGTCCCGAGATATGGGCTCCACCACTTTTCCCTCCCCCCTTTTCCATTTCCGTGGCTGCAGGGGGCGCTTTTTTGAGGTGCAGCCCCCAAACCTTCAGCATAGCTTCAGACAAGCCTTCTTAAGAGACCCCCCAAGTTTTGTAAAGATGGGTTCAGTGGGGGCAGAAATATGGGCTCCCCCTTTTCTCTTTCCGTGGCTGCAGGGGGCACATTTTTGGGGGCACAGCCCCCAAACATTCAGCATAGCTTCAGATGAGCCTTCTTAAGAGACCCCCCAAGTTTTGTAAACATTGGGTCAGTGGGTCCCAAGATATGGGCTTTCCCCTTTTCCCTATTGGGATGAATGGATCACCCGATCCTGTATGCATCTCCAGAGTGGCAAATCCAAGGTAAAACCTCCCGTGCTTAAATAGAATTGTATTGGATTACCCAGTCCTCCCAGCCCCTCCTGATGGAACAGAAGACAGCCACAGTAAGACCCCTTTGGGGGCTTTAATCTATAATTTTTCTCCTCTTTGTGTGTGTGGGGGGGGAAGCAGAGGGTGTGTGGGGGGGGAGGGAGCAGTTTCTGTGGATGGGGGGGAAGCCAAAGGGGGCTTTTGCCTGTTCTGCCTGGGATGTATGTGCCCCCTCGAGTCTCTCTCTCCCTGGTTTGAGGGGGGCTTCAGTTGTGTGTCCTCAGGTTTTCCCTCATTCATAAGATTGGTTAGGTCTATTTGATGCTTGCTCAAAACTGGTTTTCAAATGGTGACTTAAAGAATGCATTTGCCTGGTCCCGAGTCCGATGCAAAAGGGGAAATTCCACCCCCTCCTGCTCATTATGCATAGCTAGCTGCCTCTGTCCCTTTCCATGGTTTGCAAACTCCCAGGTGTCAGGTATTGCTTTGCATGGTTGCAAACGTGTTGCTTTGCATGGTTGTGTTGCTTTGCAGTTGTGTTGCTTTGCAGTTGTGTTGCTTTGCTAACTTCTTCGCACCTGCCCCGCCCTTGCTTCCCACAGCTCAGCTGTTTGTCGGGGCTGGGAGCTTTGTGCGTGGGCGGCAAGCTCTGCTCAGAGATGCACATTAAGGGTGGGGGGACCCCTTTCGGGGCCCATATCTCAGCCCCCCTGACCCAATCTTTACAAAACTTGGGGGGTTTTGCAAGAAGGGTCATTTGAAGCTCCGCTGAAAGTTTGGGACCTCTACCACCAAAAATGCCCCCCCCCCCGGAGCCGCAGAAAGGCACGGTTGTGTTTTTAATGGCTTTATTAGGCCAATTTTCCCCCCGAACTTTGAATTCACGCCGAATTGCATGGACCTGAAGCGGGGGAGTTCGGATTTCGGCATATCCTGAATCCAGACAGGCCGAATTCAGCCAAATCCGAACTATACCTATTTTATTTTTAACAGCCCTAGGAAGGATACATAAATATGCTACTTTCCTTGCTGATGTGGAGCTTCTGTGTCCTTTCTTGGGAAATTCAGACTAGAGGGCTTCTCTCCAGCTCCCCCGATCTCCCTCGCTGAACTCCCAAGTTCAACTCTGCTGTTAGAAACATTGGGCCGCAAACCTCACAGGATCCCCAGTGCCTCTAACAAAGTCTGACCTTTAATGAGCTCTGCTTAACAGCTGAGAACTGTGGTTCCACCCCCAGGAGCCAGACAATAGGAGACAGCTGACTCACCTCACTTAAGCAGAAGCTCCTCCCTGTAAGACCCTGTGCTTCTAGTGCACTCAACAAAAGCTAGAAGGAGATTTTCACACAGACATGCCCAAACCTCTCAGAAACCATACAACTTCAAGCAAACACCCACACACTTGCCCCTCTTTGCCTCTCACACCAGTCCCAAGCCCCCAAATGCCAAACTCAACCATAAGCTGTAGTGCTTTGATGTGCAATCAGTTTTCTCCGTTCCATAGATGCCATGAGTCCCAAAGGCTTAAGAGAGACTCAAAATGATCAGCATGCACTAACTACCATGTTTTATGCTGAAGGTCTTTTTTTTTGGGGGGGAGGGGGTTACTCTCCAGGTTATTGTACTATTAGAAGCAGAAAATGAGGATAACTTGGAGATCCTGGAGATGTACTGCCAGAAAAATTAGACGAAACTACTTTTTGGAGGTAGAGAGACCAATGGCCTCACCCAGCTTCATTTGTTCAATAATCTTATGTTCCTTAACTTTTAATCCATCCTTCTTTCCTATTAATCTATTGACCTTCTTTTGGCTGCCAATAATTGTGGCATATTTGAGAGAAATTATATTACTTTTGATATGCAGGAAATCCTTCCAGCAGTATCTAATAGACATGGAAACCTCATTGCTTTCCTTGGGGAATTCAGAAGGCTCAGCTATTAAATATAATTTACAGTGTGTTTTGGCTTCTGCACTCAAACCAGATCTTGGCACGAGGATGGCAAAACATTATTTTTCAAATTTTATTTTCACTAGTAAGTCAATACTCTCTGCCTGTTTTTGGAATTTCATATTCTGTGCCATTGATATAGTCGCCAAGGCTACAGACAAGAGGACTAAAGTTACCAAACCTTTTTTACCACAAATGATGGTGCTCAAGGCAACAAGAATCAGAGAAGACTGGGAAAATGTCCCTGTGATAGTCTCAACTGGATTTCGCCTTTACTCTTTGAAAAACTAGCTGGAGACTTTTAATTTTCTAAATATCCTGCAGGCTTAAGGACAAAAGGAAAACTCAGAAACATTTCTGATTGTTTAGGCTTCTTTCGTAACGGTAAAGCTCTTGAATGCCTGGAATGATTAGTCTACTGAACCATTTTGACTGCCCAGTGGTCTTGAGACAAAGAGAGACACCTAGTGGGAACATTCCATCAAAAACAGACCAGAGTATAGTCCTTTTTGGATCCCATGCCCTTTGACTTGGAAGTCCTTTCTCCTAGTTCCAGATGTGTACCGCTTTTCTGTGCTTACTATGAAATGAAACACACTTTGCAAATAACTCAGAGTTGTTGTCTTCTTTATTATTATTTACTCAGCATGTCCCAGGATGAGTTCTTGTACTTTAAAAAGCTCTTTAGTGCCAGAGTAGTAATTTCCCAAATTATGTTCTCAAAGAGAATACCTAGTAGACTGGAAGAATTTAAGTCATTAAAGGCACTCAAGGTGAGCCCAAAATAAACAAACGTTGATGCTATTGAGATACAGGATGCTGGACTAGAAGAACTGTTGGTTTCATCTTTTGGGGTGCATAAGAAAATTTGCAAGCTGAAGATATACATGGAAATTGCCCATTCAGGATTGGATAGTGATTTCCTGGGATGGTAATACAAATCTGGGGGTGTTGGTATAATGAAATCTCCTTCCCTGAAACAATCCATGATTCTTTTTTTAGTTTGACTGCTTACCAGCAATGCAGCATGCACTTGTCTTTTTCTTTGATTCCACAGATTTCCTGGACAATGGCATTTATCCCTTCCAATCAAATCATTGCAAGGGAGGACAAGAGACCACTACCAGACAATCACCTTTTGAGACAAGCTGCAGAGAGCTGCCACTCTACTTTGCTTCCTCACTTGTGGGGGCAGGGCCCTTTCCTCCTTTGCAAGTAGGATGTTTGGGTGCACCTTGTTTAAGGGCAGGTAGAATTGGAATGTTTGGTCCAGTTCACTTGAACTTGGGAGCAAGTTATATATTGTCGAAGGCTTTCACGGTCAGAGTTCATTGGTTCTTGTAGGTTATCCGGGCTGTGTAACTGTGGTCTTGGTATCTCCTCTGAAGATGCCTGCCACAGCTGCTGGCGAAACATCAGGAAAGAAAATACCAAGACCACGGTTACACAGCCCGGTTAACCTACAAGAACCATTGGGAGCAGGTGTTTAGTGGACAGGCAGTTCTCATCCCTTGGAATTTTGTTATGTTGTTATGCTGACTCTGAATGAATCAATCTTCTAGTCTTGCTTTTCCCCAACAGCTTCTGATGGGGTTGGGTAATGCTGGATTATTTAATCACACACCTCCACCAATGCAGAGATGCTGGAAGAACACCTGTCCTCAGATCATGGTACCCATTGTAGGAGACTAATGGATTCCTTCATTGTGGGGGATATTTCAAGTTGATAACCCTTGTATGTGGAAGTGTTATGGAAGTGTTTGACTACTTAATCCTTCTGAATATATAAACTGGTCAATTCCAACTCTATTAGAATAAAGGAACCATTATTCTGAACTTGTTTGACCCACCAATGAATGTAACTTAGAAAGATACATTTTCAGTAAAACAACTTCCTTGTTGTTTTCTTAGCTATGAAACATCTGACTGTTGGACAATGTATTCTCTCCTACATGCATATATAGGAATTCTCTCCTACATGCATATGCAGGAATACTCATATATGGCATTAAACATCCTTGTGATTCTGATAAATAACATGTTCAAGTAAAACTTTACATTTTAAACATTTCTACAGCCCCTTTGTTTGATTTTGCTTAGTTGAATTATGACTGTTCTTTGTTTCATTTTCCCCCAACTGCTTCCAGAGCATACACATGCCAGACCAAAATAAAGGTACCCTAGGCCAACCTGGCAATTTATCCCTACAGTAAGCAAAACTTTGCCTTCTAATTGAAAAAGAAATGTTAAGGTTGCTTTTGAAGGAAATGCAATGAAAGACTGGTGGAAACTCTCCCATCAACAGCCAGCAGCACATGTTTCAAATGTGTTATTGGGAACAGCATAACAGCAGCCAAGGGACAGTAACAACTACATGATTCCAGTAACATAAAGTGGTCCTCAATCTGGCCTGCAGTTAAGATTGGGAACTCCTTCATCAGAGCTTAGAAAGTGAGATACAATGATGCTTGATACTATTCACTATTATGTTTCTTCTTTCTGCCCTAGTGCAGAACAGGAAAGACAGAGGAGTGTATGAAACTGAAGTACTAAGAAAAAAACTTTACAGAAATGTCATGAACCATAGCAAAGTTCAGTGTCAGGTTATAAGGTGACCAGCAGCTGCTGGTTCAGTTTTCATTCATCTTGAACTGCTTACCCCTATTTCTGAATTGCTTTTGTAACGTTCAGTCCTTACAAAATAAAAAACTTAGGCCCCTTTAAAACAGTCATTTCAGACACAACCATTTTGGCTCCTGGCTGCTAATGAATTATTTTTACCTTTTCATACAAAGCCGCCTGTGTCCCGTTCACAAAGCTGTGCTGAGCCATGTTTTTTGAAAACTGCTTTGTTCCATTTCCAGGTCTTCTTTGTACTTCTGAATCACTGAAATGTAGTGTTTGAAATGTCTGATGCACTTCCCAAAGTGCTGCTTTCTCCTTCTGCCCTCTTTCATGGCAGGTTCTTTTCTGTCTTTTTCTTCTTCTTAAAGTTCTTACGCTGTAGTGCTAGACCAATAAAGTAATTCAGCGCATATTGCCAGCATCCAGATGCTTGCTGAATTCTGGCAATATGGCACTGAATTGCTATATTTGTCTAGCACTATAGCACAAAAGTTAGAATGTTTTTTTGAAAGAAAAAAAAGATGGAGGAGAATGTGCCGTGAAAAAGCCAGGGAAAAGAAGTGGTGCAGTTTGAAATGGCCAGAGCGCTTCAGACACAGCTCATTAACAAATTTAAATGTGCTATATGGAACCTCTGTCCCAATGTTGTTTTACTTGGAATCAGGCCAACAACAGATAACAACTGGTTTAGAATGGCAATGTGAAAGGGGCCATTAAGTATGACCTCATTTATCCAAATTGCTAGTTTGGGCAGCCAAAAGATTCTGCTCAATTCCAGAGGATTAGTTAAACAGAAGTGTGTCTGTTTACACCAAACAGCATTAACAGTAGTACAATCATAGAATCATAGAAACATAGAATCATAGAGTTGGAAGGGACCACCAGGGTCATCAAGTCCAACCCCCTGCACAATGCAGAAAATTCACAACTACCTCCCCCACCCACACCCCAAGTGACCAGAAGATGGCCAAGATGCTCTCCCTCTCATCATCTGCCTAAGGTCACAGAATCAGCATTGCTAACAGATGGCCATCTAACCTCTAGTAACAGCAGTCCATATTGGATTGAGGGTACAACCAAGAGAAGGAGTTCAAAAATTGGGAAATGACAATATGATTAACTGATATATAGTAAGCCACAAATAACAAGATCTTAAATTTAACCACACCGGACGTCTGGGTCAGATTGGAAAGGCGGCAGGACGTGCAAGAAATCACATGCCGGCTAAGGGCTGCAGAGAGGGGTAAAAAGAACTACCCCTCCCCACGCTAAGCAGCACCCCTCGGTGTAAGAGGGGATGCTGAGAAGGCGCAGGCGAGCGCGCCGTCCTGGAAGCAGTCTCTGTCAAGAAATCGGCGGAGAACGCTTGGGCGAGTCACAGCTGTGGAGCGAGCGCCATAACTTTCCCTGTTGGTAGCCGGGACGAGCCGCGGAGACTCTCTGATCTAAATACAACTGCAAGTATTTTCATATTGACTTTCATTGTAATGCACAACTGAGGTGTCTAGCAGGATTTTCTTTCAAACAAGTTACTCATTATCTGCTATAACTCCAGTAACTGGATCTGAATTAGACTTGGCTTTCTGCCAGCTGGATTGCGCAGTTCAAATTCCAGCTATGCCAGTTATTGAGACTCAACCAAACAAAACAGTAGCAGGCTAAAGAAATAAACAACAAGCAATAGAATGCACACAGTCAAAGACTGTAGGTATATTGTAACTTAGAAAAGACTGAAGTCACAAACCAGGCTAAGTAACGTGGGTTAGAAAGCAAAAAGGAAACAACGGAGCGTTGTACAAAGACAAGAAAAACAAACAGCCAACGATGCTAATTTTTAACCACAGAATAGTCCGTGTGATAAACTTGGCTTGTTTCTGGTCAATTTCATTTTCTTTTTCAGGCGGAGGAGATGGTAACGCGGCTCCGGAAGTTCTCCAGCATTTTCGCTACAGAAGTAGATTCATCAGCCACAAAGGCTTTATAATTCAATTCCTAGGACAAATATAGAGCTCCCTCGTACGGGCTGGTATGTTAAAGCTTCATGGGTATGCATATACAGTCTTTGACTGTATGCATTCTATTGCTTGTTGTTTATTTCTTTAGCCTGCTACTGCTTTGTTTGGTTGCAATATCTTTTACAGTAGAGTGAGTTGTTTGCTTAGTTATCGAGACTCAGCAATAAGAGTTAGAGGGGGAACGTTTGGCATGATATGAAAGTCTGAAAAATGCTACAATCCAGAAACTAACATTCTCTAAGGTCTGGATATTATAACAAAGGGAGATTCCATTTACTGAAGGACATCCATGCTGATCTACTAGAAGCTGGAAACCCACCCACCCCTCTTTCTTTTGGATTACAATTCTTAATCAGCTCAAGACTAATGGGAGACAAAGAGAAAAAAGAAAGGCACCCCAAAGAGCTCCTTAAAAACCAGCAGTTGCAGCAGACATCACAAACAAGGAGAGCTTCAATTTCTAAAATAATTTGGCAACAGTACCTTCAGCCCCTCCAATGGCTGTCCCCGGCTCAACTAAGATGGGACCTAAGCCAAAACTACCTGAAGATACTCTCAACTCACTTCATGAGATGATGGTTAAGACTTTACAAGAAGTTACGGCTATAAAGGGGGAAATAAATCAAAATACAGCTGCTGTCTCTGCTCTAAGGGACTCAATTACCTCTTTAACTGCAAGACAGGACAAAGTGGAAACCAAGTTGCAGAAATATACACAAGACAACAAAGTAAAAAGAAAGGGGACACTTTGGAACTTTCAGTGGAGTCTATTCAAGAAAGAGAAGAACAGAGAGAAAACCACATTGCCATGCTGGAATTGAAAGTTAAGGAGAATTATATTCGTATACATGGGCTCAAAGAGAAATATGAAGCAGTGGATTTAAAAGGCTTTTTAAAAGTATGCCTAGCATATCAGATATCCCGGAGGTATTACCTACAGTATTATCGGACCATAATGCCATTACAATAAAAATTAAGATAGGTGATTGGAAGTATAGACCTTGGTCTGTAAATGAATATTTGTTAAAAAATAAAAAGATAGTAGATAAATTAAAAGTGGATATCCAAAATTATTTTATTGAAAATGCAGATAAAGAAATTACAGATACGATGGTATGGGATGCCAGTAAAGCAGTAATTAGAGGGCTTTTGATCCAACAGAATACGAGATGGTTTAAAAACAAAGAGAAACAAAAGAAAGCAATATTAGAACAAATTAGGTTAGAAGAAATACAATTAAAAATACAAGATAAATTACTTAAACAAGAAAAGGTTAACAACTTGAAAAGGTTACAACAACAGTATGAGTCATTAATAACAACGGAAATTGAAAATAAAATAATGTTTAATAGACAAAGATTTTTTTAACATGCTAATAAACCTGGTAATTAGCCTGGCAGCTTAAACATAGAGATAAAAAGGCACCAATTTTAAGAATAAAAAAGGAAGGCAAAATAACAATAGACAAACAAAAAATTATGGAGGCATTTGTAGAATACTATATAAATTTATATAAAGGGAAACTGGTTTCAGATAAAGAGATGGAGGTCTACTTGAAACAATTTCACTGGGAACATATATCTCAGGAGAAGAGGGATCTTTTGGATTCATATATAACCCCTGAGGAATTAAAGGGTGCAATCAGTAAAAGTAAGTTAAATAAATCTCCAGGTGCGGATGGGTTTACGGCATTTTATTATAAAGTCTTCGAAGAACAGTTATCCCCACATTTATTGAAGGTTATGAACTCTTGTTTGCAGAATGGTTCTATCCCACAAACCTGGAAACAAGCAAATATAGCATTAATACCAAAGATGAACACAGATTTATCAGAAGTTAAAAATTACAGGCCTATTTCGTTAGTAAATAATGATTATAAATTATTTGTTGATATCTTAGCTACGAGATTAAAAAGTGTATTAAATGAATATATTCATGAAGATCAATCCGGTTTTTTACCTGGTAGAATGATTAGTCAAAATGTTAGAACGGTGATAGATTTATTAGAATATGCAGAGTATACCCCAACCCCAATTGCTATGATATTTTTAGATGCAGAGAAAGCTTTTGATAATATCAATTGGGAGTTTATGAAAAAAATATTGGAATTTATGGGATTGGGTATTGGTTTTAAGACAGCGATTGAGAGTATATATACTCAACAAACAGCTAGATTGCTGGTTAATGGTGTATTATCACCACAACTAGAAATTCAGAAGGGAACTAGACAAGGTTGCCCTCTTTCACCTTTATTGTTTATTTTAGTTTTAGAAGTTTCGTTGAATAAGATTAGACAAGATGATAACATAGTAGGTATAAGAATTGGGAGAAATCATTACAAGATTAAAGCATATGCAGATGATTTAGTATGTATTCTGTCTAACCCTAATTGTCAAATTGAAAAATGGAATAATATTGTGGAGGTCTATGGAAAGCTTGCAGGATTTAAAATAAATAGAAGCAAATTGCATGAGGATAATGTCTAACAAATGAAAAGTAAAAAGGTCAGAAAGTGGTGTGTGACATAAAAATTGTGTAAAACAAACACATGAAAAAGAATATAGATTTGTTGAAAATTATTTTATCTCCCATGCAAAAAAAGAAATGCTAACAAAAAATAATAATTATACTGGTTCTATTTTCCTTCTTCCTTTCTGGCTTGTCAGTTCTGCTTCCTCCAGCCTTCATTATGCCCTTCAGCAAACAGCTAAGTGGGCACAGTTGATGGGCTGATGAAAAGATCATTGGTTTATTGTTTCTCTGCCTCTGATAATCTATAGCCAGCGATATTATATCATCCTGCAAAAAAGAATTTTCCTCAATTGACAGGGAGAGTACTTGACTGATTTGATATTGACCTACTTGAAGTCTGATAGGCGCCTGGGCTAAAAGAGTTATTTATTTGAGGACAAAAAAATGATTGCTTGATCAGAGGAAGGGAGAAGCTCCCTTGTTCTGGCAACAAGATTTACACTGGGACTGTTGATAATTTTCTCATGCAAATTGAGAACACACCAGTTCTGAACAGGCTATAGATTTGGATGACAGAAGAGGAAGAAGAACAGTTGGTTTTTATATGCTGACTTTCTCTACCGCTTAAAGGAGACTCAAACCAGCTTACAATCACCTTCCCTTCCCCTCCCCACAACAGACACCCTGAGAGGTGGGTGAGGCCGAGAGAGTGTGACTTGCTCAAGGTCACCCAGCTGGCTTCAGGTGTAGGAGTGGGGAAACAAATCCAGTTCACCAGATTAGCCTCCACCACTCACGTGGAGGAGTGGGGAGTCAAACCCAGTTCTTCAGATCAGACTCCACTGCTCCAAACCACCGCTCTTAACCACTACACCATGCTGGCTCTCAGGGCTTCATGTGTAGGAGCGGGGAAACAAATCCAGTTCACCAGATTAGCCTCCACCGCTCATGTGGAGGAGTGGGGAATCAAACCCAGTTCTTCAGATCAGACGCCACCGCTCCAAACCACCGCTCTTAACCACTACACCATGCTGGCTCTCAAGGTGTAGTGGCTCTCTCTTAAATAAGCATATCTCTGTGTATGTGTGTGTGTGTGCTGTCAAATCACATCTGACTTATGGCAACCCCATAGGGTTTTCAAGGCAAGAGACGTTCAGAGGTAGTTTCCCATTGCCTGCCTCCACGCGGGCTGAGACAGTTCTGAGAGAACTATGACTGACCCAAGGTTATCCCACAGACTTCATGCATAGGAGTGAGGAAGCCAACCCGGTTCTTCAAATTAGAGTCGGCTGCCCTTAACCACTATGCCATGCTATCTCTGAAGCATATCTGTAACCCATGGGAAATATAAGCAGACTCTTGGACACTCTTATATACTCATATGCAGTTTAGAAATTAAATTGACTCTTCAAAACTTAATTTAAATCAAAGTAAGGATATATTCATATGTATATATACAACCAATTATCCACCAGTGTCATTTCAGCCTGTTTTCTGCACATGTACTTTAAGATACGGTATGACATTTGTTACATCCCATTGTATCTTCATAACTCATGAGGTAGATTAGGGAGAGAGACACTGACTGGCCCAAGGTCACCCACCGAGTTTTCATGGGTGAGTAGGGATTTGAATGCAAATCTTTCTGGAACAAATCCAACATTGTGACTAGGCATATTGTAAAATTTGTGTTTGGGGAGATATGATGTGACCTGATTACCAGGTCTGTTCAGTTCAGCACTGACACAAGCGCACTGCTGAACCATACAGATTAACAGTCACTCAACAGAGCAACAATCCATCAAACAAAATCAGCTCCCTGTTTGTATCCGGTGAATAGGACATGTGCCCAAACAGCAGAAGGTCAAGCATCCCTAACTGCAACAATTACATCATACCAGTTCTCATCTTATAGAAAGATATATTGTGGTAGAAGTACACATATTGCCAGCAATAACTCCATTGGACACAAGACACCACGAGAGAGATGGACTATGCAAAGAAACTGAGTGGACTTCTGTGTGGTCAACATATATGTAAATTCTCTCCACCATGGTGCACAATTTAAGTCCTTCATAATATGTAAAGAATGGCCTTACTGGAAAAGAACAGCAGCAAATATTATTTCCATAAAATATTTGTTTTTGCTTCCATTTTGACAGGAAAGGCAAGGGTTATACATGCAGGTGGTAGGCCTCAAACCCCCAAGATTCCTGTTCACCATCTCAGACTGAATAAACTGAAAAGTATCACAAGTTTATGCCCCAACTACAGATGCTGATGAGGAAGAAATTGAAAGTTTTTATGCCAGTGTTCAGGAAGAAATTGATCACACAACTAAACAAGATATGCTGATAATCATAGGTGATTGGAACGCAAAAGTAGGAAACAAAGCAGAATCAAATGTTGTTGGCAGATCTGGGCTAGGATAACGGAATGAAGCAGGAGAACGCCTCGTAGAATTCTGTGAAGACAACAATCTGTTCATTGCAAACACATGTTTCAGGCAACCAAATAGACAATTGTATACATGGACATCACCAGATGGCCAGTATAGAAATCAAATAGATTATATAATTGGAAGCAGAAGATGGAGAAGCTCTGTTCTCTCGGCCAAAACAAGACCAGGAGCCGACTGTGGTACAGATCATGAAGTGTTAATATTGAAAATCAAGATAAAGCTTAAGAAAAACACCAAAACATTAATAGCACCAAAATACAATCTAAGCAATATTCCGGAAGAGTTTAAAGACCATGTAAGGAACAGATTTGCATTACTGAGTTCAAGTGAATGTAAACCTGAAGAACTATGGGTGGAAACTAGAGATATTATCAAGGAAGAATGTGCAAAGACTATTCCTGTAGCCAAAAGAAAAGAAAAACCTTGATGGATGTCTGAGGAAACTCTTAAAATTGCCAGAGATAGACGAGAAGCAAAAGTAGAAGGTGACAGAAATAGAATCAAAAGTCTAAGTGCAACGTTCCAGTGACTCGCATGTAGAGACAAAGATTTCTTGCAATTTCTTGCTGCAGCCAAGAAATCAGAAGAAGATTGAGACTGGGAAGGGCAGCCATGAAGGAGCTAGAAAATATTTTGAAGTGAAGGATGTGTCACTGGCCACCAAGACTAGATTAATTCATGCCATCGTATTCCCTATTACTATGTATGGGTGTGAAAGCTGGACAGTGAAGAAAGCTGATAGGAAGAAAATAGATTCCTTTGAAATGTGGTGTTGGAGGAGAGTGTTACGGATTCCATGGACTGCCAAAAAAACAAATCAGTGGGTTATGGATCAAATCAAGCCTGAACTGACCCTAGAAGCTAAAATGACTAAACTGAGGCTATTGTATTTTGGTCACGTCATGAGACGACAAGAGTCACTGGAAAAGACAGTCATGCTAGGAAAAGTTGAGGGCAGCAGGAAAAGAGGAAGACCCAACAAGAGATGGATTGGCTCAATAAAGGACGCCACAGCCCTCAGTTTGCAAGATCTGAGCAAGGCTGTCAAAGATAGGACATTTTGGAGGACTTTCATTCATAGGGTCGCCATGAGTCGGAAGCGACTTAACGGCACTTAATACACACACACATCACAAACAATTGGAATCGGGCATCATGTGACCCTGGTACTGCCAACATACAGTCCAAGTCAGAATGGATGTGAGAGATTTTATCTGCAAAGTGCTGAGCAAAACAGAGCAGGCCACCAAGCAAACCCTCTTTGCCACCGGTGGGAGGTTTTTAGGGTGGAACCTGAGGAGGGCAGGGTTTGGGGAGGGAATGCCGTAGAGCCCAATTGCCAAAGTGGCTATTTTGTCCAGGTGAACTGATCTCTATCGGCTGGAGATCAGTTGTAATAGCAGGATCTCCAAGCCAGTTCCTGGAGGTTGGCAACACTACCCACACATGATGAAGCATGACACATGATGAAGCATGACACCATCCCTTGCCGCAGTCTGTCACCCCAAGCAAATCTCTCCCACCAGCAGTCACAGGAAAAATAATAATGACACACCCACAAATAATATACTGACCCGCCTCTCACCCAGGTCTTAGAAACATAAAATATAAAGCAAGCACAAATCCAGACTTACCTGGATCTGAGTAACACACACACACACACACACACACACACACACACACAAAACCTAGTTCTCACCTGGTTAGAAAACAAGCAAAAAGTGTTGATGTTTGCTGCCTTAGGGTCCCTGTTTGGGTGAAAATACAACATAGAAATGCTTTATATGTATAAATCTGGAACACATA
Source organism: Euleptes europaea (assembly GCF_029931775.1). Lineage (NCBI taxonomy): Eukaryota > Metazoa > Chordata > Lepidosauria > Squamata > Sphaerodactylidae > Euleptes > Euleptes europaea. The sequence goes on from NC_079317.1 coordinate 29,989,746, forward strand.
TTTCCTTTGCAGTTAAATGTGGGAACTAAGCCTCTTTCTAGAGGCTACCCAGCTGACTGGGGAATATCACGACTGCATTTCAGAAATTACTCTGGAAGTGCACAACTAGGAAGAGTGTCACACTTCCTCCACCTCCCCTTCTGTGTAAGCTGTCTCAAGCTAAGATCCCTTGCTGTGCTCAAACTCCTGCTACTAGCTGCAGAATGTGTAACTCGAGTCTTCAGTCTGAAGTAACCTTCTCAGATTTAAGAAATTCCTTATTTTTTTATCTCTTCCTTTCTCCTAATCTTTGGTTGCTTTTATCTGTGACTGAAGAAACTGTCTTGCACAGTAGTTGCTATGTTTCCAGGCACATTTGAGTTGTTCAGATGCAGGTGAATCAGCTGCTGAACTTGAATTTGCATTATTGTTGCATCTGTAGAATGTGAACTGAACCAACAGGTAATTGAGCATCTGAATGTTCACTCCATTTAAGCCAATGGTTTTCAAAGCAGCAAGTGATATGCATACAAAAGCCTTTTCATGTATTAGCATTTCTGTTTGCTCACTTTGGACAGGCAATCCCCTGCCTGTCTGACCCTCTTACCTACCCTCACATCTGGGCCAGAACAGGATAGCTTGCCAGAACAGGATAGGCAGACGTGATGTCACACAACATCAGCATCTCATCTGGGCAAGAAACGACATAACATACACTCTTTGACTACTCCTGCTCAATAACACATTTCCAGTTTTTAAACAGAACTGTTCATCTCCCTGCACAAAGAAATATGAATATATATCCATCAGGTATTTCAGAGGTCAATTACAGCCTACCAGCAGATCATTAGGTCTTTTAGGTCTCATTTCCTTGATTACATGGGAGGGAGACTCCTGGTCAGGTCACCTCAATGGTTTTTCTTGAAATATATCTCAAACACTTTGCCAAGTAGTTTTGGGCCTGCCCAATTTCTGCTCAGCTCACAAGGCCAAGTTGTGCCTTTATAATAAGTAATAAATAAGAAACCTAACAGGAAATCTTCACTGTTACTGAAGAAGAGGCACCAATCACCCCAGGTCATGTTTTGGTCATTAAAGTGGTCTACTTTTCAAGTATCAGATCTCTTGCAGATCATTCTCTGTTTGTTCCTATACTGTTGGCAGGGTTGCCAGGTCTCCCCTGACAACTACTGAATGCTTTCAGGGGCTGGGGCAATGCAACCTAGAAGTGCTGCAGACGCTCTAGCAATTTCCTCTGAAAATTCAATGGTTTCCATAGAATTTTTGGGGGGAGTGTGCTAGAATGTCTGCATCACCTCTGGACAAACCTAGAAGTGATAGGGACACTCTAGCAATCTCCTCTGAAAACTCTATGGAAAACATGGAAACCATTGAGTTTTGGGGGGAAGAGTGCTAGAGCATCTGCATCACTTCCAGGTTTACCCAGAAGTGACGATCGCTTCCCCGCCCCTTCAGCTGGCCATCTTCTGCCTTCTAACCAGCTGAGGGTCGGCAGGCAACCTAGTCAATTGGTGGGTATTTGGCAAGCCTAACTGTTGGATCCACCCCTTTTGTGACAGACACTAGGTACCTTGAATTGCCTGCTTGTTGTACATCTGTATAGTCAGCAGCATCTAATTATTAAATGATTGCAAGAACTGGTCTCAAGAGTAATGTTAATGGCTAGACAGCCACTGAAGGTGCTCAGATACATCTAAATAGTAAATATTAACTCAAAAATTCAAACACTTATTTCCATTTAACTATATGTCTTTTAATAATTGCGGGTTGGAGTCGCTGGACGACAGTGGGAAAAGAGATGGCAGCTATGAGAAAGCAGTCCAGTCATACAAGCAGGCACAGCTGCATTTCTTCGGATGCATTCAAACAGCTCAGCAAAAGGTTAGGTCTCTGGTCCTGGGCTGTGAGCAGGATGTGACCTGAACTGGTATACTTATACTTGATGAAAATGCCCCATCTGTGATTTTGGCATGTATTAAGGAAATTTCAAGATAGAGAAACAGTAGTAGAGACCTGATCACTGAAGGAAAAATCAAGTCTTGTCAATTTGTTGAAGATTCCTTCAGCTCAAAAAGGTGCATTTTCTTATAGCAATGAGGGCATTATGTAAAACTGTACTCTTTGTTATGTAATGGAAAGGATAATTATATGGTTCCTTCTGATTTTGGCCTCTTGGGTTTGTGATATTAGATATTCACTAGTGGCTAATATCAAATACTCACTAATGGCTTTAGCTGTGTGCAGGAAAAAAAATATGAAACTTTATTTTAAAATAATAGCCTGGCAGGAGGCATACACACTGCTTCAAAAACCCTTTCTCCATATGCACTTCAGACACAGTGTCAAGCGCTTTCCTCTTCCCTCAGGCAAATCTTGATTTTTTAAAAGGCTCCTACTCTGTTTGAGTGAATTGGTTTTTATTAGATTTAGGTCTTAAATATAATGAGTACAACTATGCACCAGTCAAGGAGCTTTACGGGACATACTCTGTGGCAAAACATAATACATGCGAAGCATTAGAACCGTGCTGGCTAGATTCACTTCAAATCAGAGTTATGCCAAGGCGATGCTTGAGTGGGTGGTTTGGTTGCCTTCAAAACGTGAAGCGTGGAGACTTTGAGCTTCCCATACACTTGGAAAGTGGATCATAAATGGTAAAGAGCTGTCTATTGTGTATTGTAAATCATTTAGCGCCTCCTAATTTTCACGAGGAGCAAGCAAATGAAGGGTAGACAATGGGCAGATTGTGTTTATTTTTATGGATTAGCTTTCTGACTCAAACTGTCTGCTGCCTGGAAGAAGAAGAAAAAAACGCCCTGCAATTTATTTGTTTCACACAAAATGAGAACAAAATGCAAGAACAGTGTCACCAAGTGGCCAGATGTAAATGTTATCCCTGTGCCTTTGACAGGGTGGCCATTTTAGGAAAAGGGACACAATCATTTGGTGGGTGAATTTATGAAACTGCCTTGCACGCTGAGGCGGATCACTGGTGCATCTAGCACTGTACTGTTGACAATGACTCAGCCTCAAGCTGAGGTCCTTTGCAGCTATACTAGAATTCCAAGCCAGGCAAGTGGAGGAAGGTGGAGGAAGGTTCATCCCTAGACACTGCCTGCTTATTATAACTATTAGAACTCTTGGCAGTTTTCTTGCACTCAATATAGCTTACTTTCTTACTGATTGTTACATTTCTATGTCACTTTCCTTCCTGGAGAGACCCCAAACAACTTCCCAAATAATTATGGTTGCCAGGTGGGTGGTATTGGCAGGAAATTGCTCCCCAATCCACCCAGCTGCTTCGGGGATGCGGCTGTTTGTGTGCGCAGGCATGCGATGACGGCACTTTTGGTTTTACTTCCAGAAGCATCGCATCGCCATGGCTGCTTTTGTACTCAAACCCCAAAATTTGGGGGGTTGAGTGTCAAATCAGCTGTGGCAATACAGCACTTCCGGAAGTAAAACAGGAAGTGCTGTCATCACATGCGCTCACATGTGGCCACTTTAGCCCTGCCCCCTAAAACCTCCCACCAATCGGGAGGCGGGACCTGGCAACCCTACAAATAATCCAAATTAATAAAGCAAATAAGACAAGGGAAAAACACAGGTATATCCGGGCTCATCTTTGTTCACTACACTGTACGCTGCAGGCCACAGGTTGTGAAAAAAGGGCAACGCGACAAGGACCCAGAGCCCTCTGCTTCTTGCCCTTCTGCTGATGCCCAATGGCTCATGCCTCTGGCCCTGCCAAAATGTTAAAAAGGCAAGGGGGCATGCAGGATACTGAAGACCTATTTCCCATCTGCTGGAAATCTTATTCAGCCCTCCCACCTCTTCAAGCTTATACATGAAGCCATTGGGAAATAAGCCTACCTTCAAAAAAGGACAGCTGAGATTTAAAGGATATGGGACTGCACCACATATTGTACTTTGCTGCTCAAATTGCAAATACCACTTGGAGTTGGCACATCTTAGATTTGGGGAGGGGGCAGGGAATCAGCAGAAAACCAAAGAACTACCATGGCACATACACATATCTCAGACCTTTTATAAGGCAATGGCCGTAGTGCTGATCATTGATGTTCCACAACACCAACAAAATCTTTCTCTGGACTATCCATTTACACAATCACAGATGATCTCCCACTACATAAAAATCCAGGATCAGGTAGTCTTCCCCACAGCCCTCCCATATCACCTATCAACCTTCATTTATCTAGCTGCCATTTTCCTACTTTATTAATAACCTAACATCAATGATCTACCTATCAAACATTCTGTAGATGTGCACCAAACATATACTCACTAGGCACAACAAAACTCTTATATACCTGCATGCACATCAGTGTCCTGTTGTTGGCTCTCCAGGGCAGCTGCTTGGCCACTGTGTGGAACAGGATACTGGATTAGATGGCCACTGGCCCGATCCAGTAGGGCTCTTGTTGTTGCTGAGCCTACCCAACACTACTTTCCAGCCTAAACATTACCACTTCTCCATGAAAGCCCTTGATTTTCCCCATATGCAACTGAAGGCAGTAAGGAAGTTGCCCACAACTGGTGTCACAACTGGTGCTATTGGAACTGTGCAAAGGATGAAGACTTGGCACTAGAGCTGTTAATACATGGTACTCTCATGTAATAGTGTCAAATATATGTCCAAGTGCACTCTTCCTAGCACTGCAGGGATGGGGCATATTTATTTAATTATTTAAAATTTTGCTGCCTGCCTATTGATTGATGCACAAGGTTACTAGCCATAAAGAAATTCCAATATGTATCATCTATTGGAAATAAATGTATGGCACAGGTTGAGTATCCCTTATCTGGACATCCAATATCTGGACTGATCAGAAAACCAGACCTTTTGAGCCAGCATACAGGCATTATTCACAGGTTCTCAGCAGTGCCATTGATGGTTCGGTGTACACAAAATTATGAAAAACATTGCATAAAATTACATTCAGGCTATGTGTATAAAGTATATACAAAACATAAATGGTTTTCGTGTTTAGATTTGGGTCCCGTCCCCAAGATATCACATTATGTATATGCAAAAATTCAAAAATATTCCAAAATACGGAAAGATTCAAAATACAGATCACTTCTGGTCCCAAGCAGTCTGGATAAGGGATACTCAGCCTGTATCATAAGATGATACTAATATGGAAACAATATGAAGGACTAAGCAAAAATTACCCAAATTACCCCATAGATAGCAACAAGAAAACCAGCACCAATCTCCAATGTGTCATTAAATCACAAAGGCTTAAAAAACAACAACAACAGTGTCTTCACTTGATGCCTCCATAACAAGAATGGAGCAAAATGGACTTCTGTAGATAGGCAGTTCCATAGCCTCGGTGCCACTGCTCAGACTGCTTTGTTAGGGTTGTCAGGTCCCTCTTCACTACTGGCGGGAGGTTTTAGGGGTGGAGCCTGAGGAGGGAGGGGTTTGGGGAGGGAAGGAACTTCAATGCCATAGAGCCTAATTGCCAAAGTGGCCATTTTCTCTAGGTGAATTGATCTATATCGGCTGGAGATCAGTCGTAATAGCAGGAGATCTCCAGCTAGTACCTGGAGGTTGGCAACCCTATGCTTTGTCCACTTACTCTCTTCCATGGTGTTAGGTCTCTCCACAAAGGAGAGCATACACTAAAAAGATGACCAAGCTGGCTGATTAATTTTGGAAAATATGCCCTTCTTAACGGTGTCACTTGCCTCCACATTCAGAGCAGGGAACTGACTAGAGAGTCAGATAGATAGACAGGACACAGAAAGTCGTCTCTAGTTACACCTCTCCCTCATTTCCTGTACCCTTTGATGTTTAGAGTTATATTGTCAGGAAAAACTTCCCTTCTCTCTCTCTCCCACTTGCCCTCATCAAGCAAGCCACTAGAGCGGAGCGCTGCTGCGCTCAGGGCTTCTTATCCCACAATGGAATGAAGGCAGGTTACCTTTTTTATATCTAGAAAGCTAGCAAGATAGATTAGGATAGGGGACCCTGTTTGTCCTTTCCTATACTTATTGTATTTTCACCAATAAATGAGTTTAGTTTAAATAGAACAGAAGCCTGATGCTTCTTTTGTTTCAGACTTGCACACACACACATGTTCAGAATCTAAGGAGTGATACCGTTGCGCTGAATGCCTTTTTGCGCACTCTGCTAAATATTGGAATATCAGACCATAGATATTCCAACAATTAATTCCATGAAGGCTGAGTGGCTCGACTACAGCAGGAAAAAAAACCTAGCTGGAGTCATCCCTAGGAGAGGATGCTCTGTTCTGCAGGACATTAACACATTAAGAGGTGGCCCAAAGGAAATCAGCTCTTAGCTGCTTCCTGGTTTGGCACACAAGGGCCAATTGGCCATGGAGCAGTGTTCTTTATCACAGAAAGTAAGAAATATAAGTGCAATTTCATATCATAATATATATTTCTCAACCTGCAAGTGTTGCATTTTCATATATATTGGAGAATGTCAGATTTATTTCCTTCGTTCTGGATGGGCTGTTCTAAAGAGAAGGCGAACAGAAGGAAACATATCTACAAATTGCTTTCCTCCTAAAGCTGATAGCCTTGTGGGAGCATCAACACTTACTGCTTACGCTGTTAAAAATGATAAGCACCATAATTTATCAACAATTATAAATGGCTGTGAGATGCCTGTGAGGATTAAATCCAGTGCTACCTCGAGACACAGGCTGTATTCTAGTATCTAGTATCTAGTATTCAAGATGAGCACATTGCAGGTGACACCATCCCAGATTTTTAATGCATCTCTCTCAAATTGTAAATGAATTGCTGGTTCAAACTCTTTCTCTCTCTTCTCTACTGTGTATTTGTGCATGTGTGAAAGAGCCTTTTTTATTTTATAATGCTTTCTTCAGAAAAACAAACAAGCAAACTGGTGAGAAGTCTGAATAGAAGACGAAGATGAAGAAGAAAAAGAAGAGGAGGAGGAGTTGGTTTGTATACCCCGATTTTCTCTACCTTTTTTTAAGGAGACTCAAACTGGCTTACAATTGCCTTCCCTTCCTCTCCCCACAACAAATACCTTGTGAGCTAGGTGGGACTGAGAGAGTTTGGAGAGAACTGTGACTAGCTCAAGGTCACCCAGCAGGCTTCATGTGGAGGAGTGGGGAATCAAACCCGCTTCTCCAGATTAGAATCCACCACTTGTAATTACTATGCCATGCTGGCTCACACCACCATGGATCAGACCAGTAGTCCATCTAGTTAATCGTTTCACACAGTGGCTAAACCAGTTGTCCTGGAGGGCCAACAAACTGGGCACAGAGGCTGAGGCCTTCTTGTGAGGCTGCCTCCTAGCTCTGGTATTCAAAAGGTTACTGAACCAATCCAACCAACAAGAGAGGAGAGGACCTCACCACCTCAGAAGTAGGAAGGAATTATGATTAGGTCTATATCCGTTTGTTTGTTTTTAAATGAGGTGGTACAAGCCCAAAATGAGAGGTGGAATGTACCATTTCAGATTGCAGGTGGATGATTCCATTTTGAATGTTCCCTCATATGCAAAGCTTCCTGCAAGATGCAAACTAGCATGTGAAGGAGAAAAGTAGTCGCCCTGGGTTGGATCCAGTTGTAATTTGTGTTGATGGAAGGGCCTGAAAATGCTCCCCAAAATAACACACCTGATAATTAGGGGACTCTCATGAAGAGCATGAAGGGGAGTCAAAAGTCTGCAGCAGGAGGAAACTGGCAAAACAACAACAACAACAACCCAACATCTCTCCTTTTGTTAGTGGAAATGTACCACTGGATCCCTGCTGTTCCAGTTTTCTGCTTTGGGGTGTTTTTTACATGGGTAACATCTGAAAATGTGATGGGCCCCCTGCTCTCTGAAGCAATGCTATCCATTATTCCACTTCAGGATTCTGTGACCTCATTGGAGAATTACATGTGTATCCTAGGCTAAGTAGCAATCCCTTTTGGCAATTAGGCATTCCAGCAGAACCATTTTTTTAAATGTTCCAAGGCGCATCTTAATTGCATGTGTATTATAGATGAAACATGGTCTTTCAAAAGCTTCTTGCCTACTTGCTTTTCACATTGGTAAGGGTTCTGAGAATGCAGATGCCTGATATATTTGCCTGGAATGTGCATTTATGGAGTCCCAGTTACTGGCCAAAAAGCATAGTTCTTGCCAAACAGTAAATTAAATGATTACAAGGTTTGTGAAACAATAATATACAAGGTAGGGTTGAAGTGGATAAATTGCACTAAACATGCATTGTGTTCTGAGAATAACAAGCTCAGGCAAAGTTCAGAGACGTCGTGTTTCAGTCAAGAAGTACATGGGCATGGCATTGTGCTGGCATTCATTGAAGTTGGCCATACAGAAGGAACATCCTAAATTCCAAACAACTGTATTAAGAGCATATATCCCCTATCACAAACAAAGGAGCTTTAAAACCAAAATGCATCCTAGTGCAGTGGTTTCTGACCATTTTGAGAAAGAGGACTAGGGCTGTTGATTCAGTAAAAACCGAAGTGGAAAAATACAGAATAAATGCAAATTCAGTAAATTGATGGATCGAGTTTACGGAGTCCACAAAATCTGGGAGGTTGGCAAAGCTGAATTTGCCATTCCAGAATACCTGGCTTTGTTTAGCAAGGTATTTCTGCGACTCCTGTGGGGACATTTTTGTAGGTAGAGGTCCCATATTTTCAGGGTAGCTAGAAGGGACTCTCCGTGCAAGAACCTCCAAGTTTGGTAAAGATTGGGTCAGGGGGTCCGGAGTTATGGAGTCTGGGAGGGGTCGCCTCCATCTTCCTCCATTTAAAAGCATTGAGTGGCTGTAGGCAGATACTTTAGAGCGATCTTTGCTATGCATCACAATGGAGCAGCCAGGCTTTAAATGCGGGGGCGGGGGGGGGGGCTCCTCCATAGAGTTACAATGTATCTGTTGTGGGAGGGGAAGGTGATTGTAAGCTAGTTTGATTCTGCCTTAAGTGGTAGAGAAAGTTGGCATATAAAAACCAACTCTTCTTCTACTACTACTTGTGACTAACGTACAGGGATGAGAAAGAAGAAGTTGCTGGAAATGAAGCAGAAGCAGCAGGTGCTAGAAGCAACATTGGCAATGAACACACACACACACACACAAATGAATATTTGCACAGTTTAAGCGATTTTCTAGTAGAGGTGGTTTGATACGCTGCAAAGGAGGGATTCACAAATTGAACATAGCTTTATTGTAATGCCTATTTCCTGCCTATCTTATCACATTGACAATTTGTTTACAATTCAAAACCAGTCAATGGGTGATCTCCATTGCCATTTTCCAGATGGTATGTGCCATTTATCTAACTTTAAACTTTTTGCTAGGGCACTGCTGCTGCGCTGACATCTAGAGGGGTTGCAATAGTGGTGCCCTGTATTTTTCCAGGGACAGAGACAAAAAAAGGGGAATTTGCTATTTCTTAGCAAGTCTGTAGTTTCCAGGATTTAATTTTAGACTAGTCTTCTCTCTACAACCATGGTAAGTGTTGTGTATGTATATAGTTGGGGAGTAATCAAGGGGGACTCAGGAGCTTGAGTTCTGCATGAAGGATCCTAAACCCTGCTCACCCTATTGGTCAAACAAACGGATCCTATTGGCCCTAAGCCAGCATATCCCATTGGTCACCGAGAGGGTATTCCCCCCCCATCATGGATTGGGGGGGAGTGGCTGCAGGCGGCCAGGGGGGCATATCAAATAAAGCTGAAATCAAATAAAGCTGTGTTGTTGAACTCCATCTCTGATCTCGTGAATCCTCCCCATGCGGATTTAACAGTAAGTGCCTCAAAGATGTATGGCAGAGGGAACAGGGTAAAGAGATCAGATAGATCAGAAATTAAAAAAAAAAAGCAGTTCTGAACCTGCTCCATTTTTATCCCAATTCAATGTAAAAACATAGCTGCAGGTTTTCAATGCACAACAGAAAACATTCTGGTATACAATCGGGTAACATTTTGGAACACACGGCATCCCTTATAGGCTTTGCTTCCTTTCATCACTACTGGTGACAGATGAGCCTGAAGCGTCTGCCGCGGCTTCAGGGAAAGGATCAGCACCCAATTGCTGTGGTGTAGAATCTCCCAGAGCGAAGGCAGGCAGCTTTTCCTCTCTGATGTAATTAATGAGGGGGGCTCTCATCCAGGACTCCCTAAGGGATTCTGTTTACAAATAAAAAGAGCAACAAAGGGCAGCCTCCCCACACTCCCTTCTAGCAACCCATTCTTCTTCTCCGACAAGCTCAGCAGTCTCGGCATCCTTTCCAATTCATTGTTCCATGAAGATAATTGAACGTGGCTTTATAAAAGGAACCCTTAAGATGAAGACGGTTCGCCTCCGGTTCCTAGGCTTCTGCCAGGAGGGCCAGTAACGGATCAACGGAAGGCATTAGCTTTCTCCCAGCAGCTTCGCTTGCTCCAAAACCTTCTGTCTCTTTCAAATGTAGGGTTGCTTCTTTTTTTCTTTCTCCCTGGTAACGGATGTGATGCTTTTAACAGCTGCCTGACAAGAACAATGTTAAAATGCAGCTTTTCCCCACGTGGAGAGACTGATGGGAAAAGCCATGAACTTCATCTGTGGGATTTCACATAGCCTTTATCGGGGGGGGGATGTGGCAAACCCAAAGCTGAGAGACAGCATGGGCTCACCAAAAGATACAACAAGTGTGGGGAAGAAATGGTCTGTCAACCTCTGCCCCCAAATGGGGGCTCCTACCTATTTAGCAGTGAGGCTACTCAGAAAGCAGTGTAAGATTACAGTTTCTTAGCACATACTTGCCAAATAGCCTCTGCTTTCACTCAAAATATGTCAGGCCCCTTTCTGATAACCCAGCTTTCATTTTTAAAAAAGCAAGTAACTATCCCATTTCATTGTGGAGATATAAAGGGAAAATATACAATTATATGAACACATGATACTCCCTTATACTAAGTGAGACCATTGGTTTGTCAAGGTCAATATTGTCTACTCAGACTGGCAGTGGGTGTTCCAGGTTTCAGGCAGAGATCTCTCACATTATCTATTATTTGTTCTTTTAAAATGGAGATGCCAGAAACTGAACCCAGGACCTTAGATGCTCTGTCACTTAGCCAGAGGACTCCCCCCCCCCAATTAAGCAGCTTTAGTCTGGGTTGGGAGACGGGAACTGCAAGATGACTTGAGTTGGTTAACCCCTATCTGACCAAACTGATTCTCTTCAGCTTTGTCCCATCACCTCTTTTTCCTGGGCCATTTGTTCCTTTTTAATATCCATAAAGGGATAAGTGAGAACACTGAGAGGATAATGGGAATGAGATATACACTATTTTGAAATTACATTTTATGTTTACAGTGGGGCATTCACCATAGGAGTAGGTAGGACTGTGAGAGAGAGAGAGAGCAGAAAGTGAAAAATAAATGCCCAGTTTCACTTAGTCTGGTATCTTTTTTTAATTATTCATTGCAATCCACCTTGCCTGTGTGAAAGAATGTGTTCCCCTGAGCACAAGCAGAATCCCAATGCAAGCATCTGTAAAGATCGTGCTCAGTTCTTCTACCTCTCCCCCTTCCACGCTGCTTTCACCTTTCTCTAACAAACTCTACAGAAGTTTATTCACCAGGACAGACTGGTATATCTTTCTTCCTCCTTCTCTACCCACTCCCCCCGCAATTCCTCTCTAGACTCTCTTTATATTAGTAAACATTGTTTAGGTTAGGACTTAGTAGAAATTTGGATTTGTTGAACATTCATTTAGAGTGCATGTGTACAGACGTGTCAAACTCTGTTCAATTTGCTAATTCTCATTGCTATTATTCTTTTTCTTGATAAATCCTTAACTTTAAACCAGTGTCTGTTTATTTCTATGAATCTGCTAAAAATTTTGGGGTATTAGATCAGATCTTGGACTGTCATAGACATAAGCAATAGATCTGAATAACAACATCAACAACAATCTCTTATCTTAATGCTGTGGGTCAGCACATGTGCAGAATGTTTTTCCCTCAGAACATTTTTCTAGATTGGAGGGAGTGATTTGTAGGCAAGTGTAACTTTGGAATCTCCTACTTTAGAAATTAAATCACTGATTAATTGCCCTTTCCCCCACCTCCTAGATTTACCCCCCAGTTTTTAATCCTACCCCACAGTCATAAACCCTGCAACATCTCTCAAGAAAAGAATATATGTACACTAATTAAATCAACAATGAGCACATTACTTTTCCCTAGCAAGGTGTGCCATATCACAAATACACATGGCTGGCTTCTTCTAAGGTTTCTAAGCATGCCTATTTGTAGTAAATACAGCATGTGTGGTACATGTCAATTGAACATAGGAGGCAATAATTGGTACTAACAGCTCAATTCAACTTTACATTTACATTTGCATTACACTTTATCCTGTCTCTTCAAAGCCACAGATACTATTTACACACCTAGAGGTTTGTGGAGGTTCTGCTATTAACATTAGACTGATGAAATCGAAATGGGCATATTTGAATTGAACCAATCCATTGTATTTGGTCTGTTCCCTAGTTTGTTCCAACACACTCTTCCCTCCACCACACTTGTTTTTTTTCTTTACAGCATAAATCAAATATTCCATTGAATATTTGCATGACCGACTGCATGAGTCTTTGGATTTTGTCTACTGAGTCAAGGAGAGATGCAGCTAATGCAACCTCTTCTACCACAATATTTCTTTGAGGGGAAGAGTAAGATCTGCAGACTCTTTCCCTATATCCCCCTTATTAAAGGCATACAAGCGGACAGTGCAACACTAACAAGGGTGGACAAGGTCATGAAGAAGTAGATGCACACGAACAAAATATCTGGTATTTCTGTAGTGAACGCCACTATATGCCAGCCACATTTCTGTTTTCTGCCTAATTGGCTAGCTTGTAGTGAAAAATGTTTACTGGACATGACATGTTGAAATACGTATCTATTAGACGCCATGTGATTAATTGAGGAATCTATAACTTATGTGCAAAATATCCTACTTCTTGTTCCTTAAAGGTTATAGCTGCAAATGCATTAAGAATAACCAGATAGTTAGTGTGAATGATGTATCTTGTGGTGGGTCTTTATTTCCAGCAACCAAGAAACCTATTAAAGCTCTGATACACACACACACAAAAAAAAGAATATATATCTGAATATATGGATCTGAATTCAAGGACATCCCCAGTTTAAAAAACTTAATATCTATATATCTATATCTATCTCTATCTAGACAATGGACACATTTGCAATGTTATTTTTGTGTATAAATGGTACATAAACAAATGACATATAAACATAATAAATAATTCAGCAGTGAGACCAAGGTGAATCAAGGTGAATCAAAACCAATGCCAGTGACCACAAATGTATGCTGCAATCCTGAGGAGAGGGGCAAAGCTCCTTAGGAGCTGGTGTGACCCCACGCCGGCGTAAGTGCTTATTTACACTGGGATAGGGGGCACTTATGTTGTCATGGGTAGTATCCATGCCAGCTCCAGGACAGCGTTCCATCAGCGGAGGTCCCCACACAGGCATCCTGGGAGGTGTTCCCAGAGCGTTCCTGGGGGCTAACTTTTCTGCAAAAGTTTTGGAAGTTATTCAAGTAAAGAATTGCTATTTAGGCACAAATTTGGTGTATTGCTTAAGTGGAACTGAGAATCTTATATTTTAATAGTGAATTCAGCCAAATCTCTGAATGCTTAAATCTGGTGAATGGAGTTGTGACAGATCTTTCTACAAAACAAATCTTTCTACAAACCAGGTTTGCAGAAAAATGTTTGCAGAAATATATATATATATATAAATCCAGAAATGATATAAAGGAGTGTGTGTAGCTTTAAACAACGGATGCCTTTAGTGGCTATTGCTAGGCAAACACAGTATCCAAGGCTTTGTTCTGTGAGAAAAAAAGAAGAGGAAGAGGGCAAAGACCTTTCCAGGCCTATTTTGGCCTTTGGGGGAGGACTCATTGGGGCCAGGCCTATAGGGTTGCCAGATCCAGGTTGGGATATTTCTGGAGATTTTGTGGTGGAGTCTGAGGAAGGCAGGGTTTGGGGAGGGGAGAGATCTCACCAATATATAATACCATAGACTCCACCCTCCAAAGCAGTCTTGTTCTGTAGGGGGACTGATATCTATCATCTGCAGTTCAGTTGTAATTCTGGGAGATCTCCAGGTTCCCCCTGGAGGCTGGCAAGCCTCCACCTGGAAGCAACCTCTGGGTGACTTGATACCACCTGACTTGCATGGCTCAACTAGGTATGGCTGCTTGCTACAGTTCAACAGCAGCCACTCTATGAAAGCCAATGTGGTGTAGCAGTTACAGCTTCCCATATTGGAGAAGAATTGGAAAGCAAAGGGGGGAAATGGTGGGAAATGGCATTAAGACACTGGCAGTGTCTTAATGCACTGATGTAACTTCCTGTTTATCCCGAAGTGATGTCAACACATTCTTGGGGGCGCCAGAGACAATGGCATTTGAGCAAAACTCGATGGTTAAACTCCATAGGAAGTGATGCATGGGGAGTGACATCAGCGCATCTCCGGCGATGTCTTTTCATCACCAATGAGGTGGCTCACTGCCACCAATAAGTCCTCTTGCCGGTTGCCAAACCCAGCCTGGCAACCCTATTGAAAAGTGAGATGCTTCATCTTTGACAACTCTTTGTGATTCTGTTTAAGTCCCATGATCGAAAGGCTTAGTGAGTTCAATGTTTTAATCAAAAGTTGAATTTCCTTGTACTTATGTATCTGTTGCTTTAATTTCTACTTCAAGAAGAGCATGGATTGAGAAAGTCAGCAAAATTGCAAAGTCAGCATAGACTTTGTGTCTCACCTCATAGGCCTGTTTTTGACTGGGTCGTTGTATTACGTCTCCAGAACTGTGCCCTACTGTTTCAGGATGGTTTGCTCTCTTTTTGTGATTGAAAACATCTGGCCATCCATCATCATGTCATCCCAAGGCTTTACTCAGCTGGTGACTATTTTCTTGCCTTGCTGAGAAGGCTGTGTTGACCGATTCTTGCCTGGTTTTAAGAAAATTCTCTGATGATGTTCTCAGGATTCGTGCATGGGATGGCCAATCAAGCAAGTGAGGAACAGCTAGAGTTCTTTCGGTTTGGATAGTAGCTGGATAAAACCCTGAATTATCTTGCTCATTTGAAGACATTATTCCAGCACCTTTGCACATGTATCTTATGGGAGACAGTGGGTATTTTTCACTGAAAGCTGCTTTAGACTTAATTCTGGTCCCACTGAAAAAAACTGGAGATGTGCCATAGACTGCAATTGGGAAAGGACAATACCTAAGTCTGCTATGTAATCTTTTTTTTTTTAACCTGCACTATATTGGAGTCAATATGATTTACTGCAGTGATGAATGCATTGCAATTACAGAATTGCCTTATTATTTAGAACCACTTTGTAGAAATATAACCAAAAGTGCTTTCCATAGATTCTTTAGTTAAGGTTATTATTTGAGTGAATTTTCATTAACCTTCCACTGGCAAAGTCTGTGAATCAAAGGCTTTAAACCTCAACGTAAGCCCCATTGAGCTTAGTGGTACTTACTTCAGAGTAAACATGCATAGAATCAGGCAGTTTGTCTACTATCTACTTCACTATCACACAGTTAACTTCCTGAGTAAGGCAAGAAATGGCATTACTCTTATTCTTCACTACTAAATATTATTAACCATGATAAGCCAAATTGACTTGACTTGGGCTGAAGGCACTTTGCTGAAGCTAGGAGGTCAAGATCAGGCTAGTGACTTCCTGGGAAACCAATGCATGCTGTCTAGAGTTCCTAAAAA
Source organism: Euleptes europaea (assembly GCF_029931775.1). NCBI lineage: Eukaryota > Metazoa > Chordata > Lepidosauria > Squamata > Sphaerodactylidae > Euleptes > Euleptes europaea. Next base: position 30,005,560 of record NC_079317.1, read on the forward strand.
TCAAGATGGGGTACAAAAGTAATAAATAAAGAAATGTAATGTCCACTGTTACTGGAATTATCTGTACTGGTGAATGCTAGGGGAAAGCAACATGGAATGATTTTTATACCAAGCCTGTGAGCTTTTCATGACACATAGCTGGATCCCAAAGGAAATAGAGTGCTGGGTCAGATAAACTCTTGGTCTGATCTGTCAAGGAAGCTCTTATGATCTTCTGTATATAGGTTTTTCATGAAAATGTGTCTTAGGCCATAAAACATCTGACTGGATCTCCTGTTTCCTTTTCCACTGGAAAAGACCAATCATGAGCAAGGCAGGCTAATTTGGATTAGAACTATGGTACTGGGGATCCTAATTCATCCCCCCTACACTGTATCCCCAAATAGACCCCCAAGGTGGTGTAGGTTGCTGTAGGGACAAAAAGTTAAGTACAATATGGATGCCTGTTCCCCCCCCCCCCCCATTGTGGCTAAAATGCATCAGAGTAGGTAGATTTCTTCTATGCAGGGAAAAGTTAACCTCCTTTCCTTATCTCTATATTAAAGGAAATGTCAGGAGATCCTATTACAAATCTAGCAATCTTTGTATATGGCTCAACATACTAGTAAACAGAATAGAATTATGATGTCTCATCTATGGTTTCACTATGGGTTTGTTCTGATCACTGAGAATAGGACTATCATAGTTTGGCATAAGATAGCAATCAGGGCCTGTGACAAGATAATTTTAATGCTAGTTAATGGCTGTAGATGTTTCCTCAGTGGGCGTTAATTGTCAAGTGATGCTATCTTGATAGCATATTTGTTCAGGGATCTATTATGACTTGGGAAAAGTGACACACACACCCAGCTGACATGGAGACGGGGCAGCACTTTGGAGTTTGAAATTCACACACACACACACACACACATACACACAACTCTCTATATTGACTAAAGATTTTTAAAACTTTGGGTGTAGTCTCTCTCTCTCTCTCTCTCTCTCTCTCTCTCTCTCTCTCTCAGGATGTGGAGAAGAAGAGCTCCCTCTGAGCTCCTTGGAGGAAGGGAAAAATAAAAATGCAAAACGTGAATACGAGCATTCAGCGAAGGGGTCCATGTCTTAGTAGTGGAGCATCAGCTTTGCATGCAGAAGCTCCCAGGTTCAATTCCTGATATCCCCAGTTGAAAGGACCAGGTAGGAAGTAATGTAGAAGACCTCTGTCTGAGACCCTGAGGAGCCACTTGCTGGTCAGAGGAGACAGTACTGACCTGGATAGACCAATGCTCTCATTCGGTATAAGACAGCTTCATGTGTTCATGCATTCAAAGATCCAGTCTGAAATCCTCAATACCCTGGCCAGAGTCTGGACTTCCGGTGGTGTGCTGGGATGAGTACGACGTTCCCTCAGGTTGTCCTGGGGGAAATCCAAGTTTGTGCCAATTTAGGGGTGATATATGCACCCCAATCCGACCCTTGCAAGTGGGTCGGACAGCAGGAATTCCCTGCAGCCCGCAAACGCAGTTTGACCTCCCAAAGACTCTGAGGGAGCTTTATAAGTCCCCCGGAGCTTTGGACGCCGGTCCTGCGAGGGCACTTAGGGAAAGGAATCGCCAAAACGCAACTTTGGCATAAGGCTCTACCCTCCACCACCTTAATACCAACATAAGGACTATTTTAAGAAAAGAACCTCACCTCTCGATGCCTAAGTGAGTACAAAGAACCCTTCGTCTCTTACTGGCATTACCGAATAACCGGGGGGGGGGGTAGATGAAGATATTCCCAGTACCTCTGCTCCTCCCTTATTTGAATCGGGAAAGTTTGATTTGTAAATTCCATCAGGATTAGCGGCAGGAGCCTTATCAAATAGATCAGCTTAAACCAAAACAAAGAGTTGGAAGGACGCTTAGATGACGGACTAAAATTTCCACCAATGAGAAGCAACTTGGAGGGAAGGGGAGGGTGAATTTCTTCCTGATTCTCTGGTGAAAAAGAATTTCCTGCCACGTTAGCAGCAAGGGATTCATCAGACCGGAAGCCCCTCTATACCACCCTCTCTATCATCTGAGTCATAACAACAGGAAACAAGTCGCAGGACCGGATACGCGTCGCACTTGACTAACACAGAAACAATTCCTGAAGGAAACAACCATCGAGATGAGGCGGTAGAAGGTCCGCGGCAAATTCAACTTCCGGAATACTTCCTGGTAGATCCGACCTAGAGCGTCCAGTAAAACTCGTTGGTATTTCAAAACTTTATCAATCTGTTTTAAAGCCAAATTTGGCTCTTTTCAACCCGAAACAATTATTAAGCTGATCATTGAACTACCCTCTATTAATCACCATCTGGAGGGCCCTGTCTGAGGACATGACTTTTACCAGCTTTATTCCAATGTAAATGTCTGGAACTCGGCCCCGATCTGGCTCACTGCATAGCCCTGCCTATACTAAACTGAAGGAGACAGCACAAGTTTCAATTATGGATAAAAAATTACAGGACATGTTAGCCAAACAAACAGAGGCAACAACCAAGCAGTTTGAACAGATGTCTACACAGATGGCACAACTAACTTCTATGATGACAAATCTTGGCCAAGCATCTCAAGCTATTAACCACAAATTGGATGTGGTAACAGGAGACCTTAAAGAAGTAAAAACTCAAATGAGCACTATGCAGTCAGATATGCAAGCAATGGACTCATCAATAAAGAAAGTGATGGAAGAGCATAAGGATACAAAGAAAAAAATAGCAAGCCAAGAAAAACAGATTGAAACAATACAATTAAATCAGACAGCTGTAAAAGATAAAATAGCCATGATGGAGATGAGAGTGAGAGAGACCAACCTTCGTCTGCGCAATTTTCCAGATATGATGGGAGATAACAAAGAAACTGCAGTTCCAAATCTGGCCTACCTGTTTCAAATGGACGAACAAGAATTGAACCAAGCTATTAACAGAGTATACAGAATACCATTACCTGCTAGAATGAAAAGGTCTAAGCCAAGTGTTCTATGACACTAGGATTAAGGATAAGATCATGAAGATGCATTATGACAACCCGGTGTCAGCAGGAGACACTCCTCTAATTTTATTAAAGGACATACCAAGACATCTACTCTCACAGAGGAATAATTACAAAGAATTTGTGTCTGTTTTGAAAGCTAATGGTATCAAATATCGCTGGATTATGCCACAAGGCTTGGCTTTTACCTACAAAGAAATGAAAATGACAATTACATCTACAGCAGATGTGGGAAATTTCTGAGGAAATATAAATCAGATCTTAAAGGATTAAACCAACTATGATCGACTGGGCTCAAAACATGGGACATGATATTGCTTTAAATAAATGGGAAAGACTATGGTCAAAAGATTTGAAAGGAATAAATGCGCAATCAATTCGAGAAAACATTTATAAAATGATGTATAGATGGCATTTAACACCTAAGAAGATTGCAAAGATATATAAAGTGACATCCCCTAAATGTTGGAAATGTAATAAGGAAATTGGTTCCTTTTATCATATGTGGTGGACTTGTGATAAAGCTAAAGATTTTTGGGATATGATCTACAATGAATTGAGATTAATAATACAAAAAAATATACCCAAAACACCAGAAATGATGCTATTAAGTATGATACCTGACGATTTGCTAATACAAAGAACTTTTTTGATCTATGCTACAACAGCTGCGAGACTGCTTTATGCAGCAAAATGGAAAGGGGCAGAAATTCCCGAGAAAAAAGACTGGATTGGGAAAATGTTTGAATTGGTGGAAATGGCAAAACTTACAGCCATTTTAAATGAAAAAGACAATGTTCGATTTTTAGGGGAATGGGAGGATTGGATGAAATATTGTGAATATGAATTAAAACTGGGGAAAATGGAAGAATACTTATTAATCTGATCTAGAGGACACAATTAATATTAAGAGTTATAATCATTTATATTAATAGAAGATGTTTTATGAAAGTTAAATGAATTTATGATAGTTAAGATCAGACCAATTACGATGGGATGAATACTTTATTAAGAGGCGGAGAGAGGCGATGGGGAAGTCATAAATTTTCCTTTAATTGTTTTTTTTGTTATGAATTTAAGAAATCATAACAACATAGAGTTAGAATTTTGAATTTCATATTGCCTTTATTGTTGTTTACTATCATGGAAAATTTGTGTTATAAAAACCAATAAAATTATTATAAAAAAAAATACCCTGGCCAGAGTTTAAGGGCCCTGCACAAGAACAGTAGCTTTTGAACTTATGCTGTAGCTTTGTGGCCATTGCAAAGCCCCTCTGAAAGTCAAGGGCTCCAGCAAAGTCTGTTCTGGGTGACACAGAGTTGACAGACAAGCCACTGGTTCTGTGTGCCCTGGGGAGCTGTCAAGGGATGGGGCCAAAGCATCAGGGTTACCTTCCTGTTTCGTGGCCAAGGGGTGGCTTTGTCCTCCTTGCCTTGTGCTAGGTGCTTTGAGGTGATCACTTTTCTCCATGATATCTAGCCTTCTTCAGGAAAGCCAATCAAATAAATAAAATAAAAAAGCAGCCTAAGCTCATTACTCCTAAATGCCTGCTAACGCAATTACAGCATTTGGTAAGACATGTCAAGGTGAAAGCTAGCAGTACATTGTGGTAGTGCCTTGAGTTCATTTACAATACTGTTTAAATGCAAGATCAATAGCTTCATTTTTAAATGGAGAAAAACACAAAGTTATCATTTATTTTGCGTTTCTCCCTAACAAATGGCCTCGAGCAAACATGCATTACAGTTCTACTTTTTCTTCTTCATCATCTTGTAATGTTTAGAAATACATGGTTGAAGCTTCTGCATTGTGGCAGGAAATGTAACCAAAAGCTTCAGTTCTGAAAGGCAAATAAACAATTCCTGGCTGATTACATTTTGGGGCCTTCATTTTCATTCACATGAACTCAGGCACTCAGAAACTACTGTAAACTCCTTTGTTACTTGATATCTCAAATCAAACGGAAACTCTGGAAATTAAAACGGTGCTTAGAACCACCCGGTTCTCACCATCTTGCAAAATTTCTAATGCCCCCTGTTTTCAGCCATTGACTCAAAGCAGACTTTCTGTTTCCATCCATAGTGGAGGTAACAGATACAAAACTACATTTTAGATTTGCTCTGGAGAGTTAAATCCTTGGGCTTGGTCACTCTTAGGGTTATCACACATGATCCAAAGGCTTGCCCTTGGATTATACCAAGGGTTAAATCATGCCGATAATACCAAGGTTTAACTATTTTTTTAAGTACATGAAAAATAGATGTGCCACCACTAAGCTATGGATTTCATGCATGTGCTCATGGACTTTCGACATTATAATGTTGCATGGGAAGTAGTTCTAATACATTAGCTTCCATACAATGATGCATTTGACATTCTTTTGACAATAATATAATTCCCCCACCCCAATGCTCAGTTCAGAAGTGACAAGCAAACATAGTTGACTTGTGAAGCCTGGATTTGGCTGGAAGACCATAATTCCAATTCTGGTTTGACTCGACAGATGCTGGCTTTGTCACTTTCACTTACCCCCTTGCTTCTCCTGCAGAAACCCAGCTGTAATCCCATTGTGGTGAAGGGGGTGCTATAGAACAAGCCAAATTAAGTCAACATTTGTATGCCCTGCAAACTATAGCTGTGATTAATCAATTTCAAAGCATAGTTTCAGATTCTGGTTTGATATACGCCGACTGTAGGTAGTGAAGTAACGAGCCTTTGGATGATCTGACAAAGCATAGTTAGTTAAACTACGCCACGATGTCAAGCGACCTTTGAATTGAGCCTTACAGTATAATCCTAGACAGAGCATAATCATAAACCCTTCTGATTCCATTGACATCTGTTGACTTAGAAGGGGCTCAGTCTGCTTAGGTAAAAATACCATATTTAGGTATACTCCTAATGAAAACTAGCACTAGAAATTCAGTACCTTATTGAGAAAATACATTGTATGAAGCTGCTTCTCTGACCAAATGAGACAGATCACGATGGGTAGCTGTATTAGTCTGACTGCCACAGTAGAAAAGAGCAAGAGTCCAGTAGCACCTTAAAGACTAACAAAATTTCTGACAGGGCATGAGCTTTTGTGAGTCACAGTTCATTTCTTCAGGTTATCTTGTTCGTTTGTACTGCAAATGAGACAGTAAAGTCTTAGCTTTGTTTGGAAATCCCAAATGTACCTCAGATATTATTTATGTGTTGTTACATAATAACCAATAGGGTTGCCAGGCCCCTCTTTGCCACCTGTGGGAGGTTTTTGGGGTGGAGCCTGAGAGGGGGGGTTTGGGGAGGGGAGGGACTTGAATGCCATAGAGTCCAATTGCCAAAGCGTCCATTTTCTCCAGGTGAACTCATCTCTATCAGCTGGAGATCAGTTGTAATAGCAGGAGATCTCCAGCTAGTACCTGGATATTGGCAACCCTAATAACCAAAATACAAGATCTTCTATCACAGGAATCATGATTCTCACAGAGTGGAAGGAAGTCCCTACTGACTAACCTTATCAGACTGCAGTGCTTGATGTAGAGGTAAAAGATTTATTTGGAAGGGATGTCAGGCTTCCTAAACCTTCTACCAACAAACAACTTTAAAAGAAAAGTAAACAAAAAACAAAAAAAACCCAACCCCAACAACAATTAAAATTCCTTTCACTTCCTGTAGGATCTTTGAAAAACAAATTGCTCAAAAGGGGAAGCTTTATTAGGGTTCACAATGAACAATGGTATACGAAATAGTTCCATTGCTACTTTATGCTCCCATTACCTTAATCCTGAATACCATTCATCAGCTTCATTAATTGAATCCATGGAAAGAAAGGGCAATAAAAACACAGGATGGATCCATAACTCAGTGATGAAGCCTGTTATATGCTGCAGTTTTTATCCTGAAATGCTAAAAAAAAAAAAAAAAAAAATGGCAGTGGCATGAAAGCTAGTTATATTAGCTTTGTGGATTAATGAAATAAATTGGGGGAGAGCTATAAATAACTCACATATCTGAACAGGAAAAGCAGACAAATAGAGTTAACCGCCACATCTCAGCAATGTATGCCTCGACAGGGGTGTTTTAAAAATGTAATTTATGTATTACTTGTTTATCTCAAATAGAATTCATTTATTACATTTTTAGCTCAATCTCCCACCAAGGAGTTCATATGGCACACCCACGCACACACTTATCTTCCTAACAGCTTTGTAAGGTAGGCTGTGAGACAGTGATTGGCTCAAGGTCAGCCAGTGAGTTTCTTGCATGTATTTGGTGCTGACAGCACCGCAGGTCTCCCTGGTCAGTCCAGTATCTGTCTATCTGTCTGTCTATCTGTCCCTCTGTCTGTTTGAGCCAGTGTGGTTAAGTGGTTAAGAGCAGCAGACTCTGGGGAACCAGGTTTGATTCCCCACTCCTCTCCACGAAGCATGCTGGGTGACCTTGGGCCAGTCACAGTTCTCTCAGAACTCTCTCAGTCCATGCTGAGACAGGCAATGGCAAACCACTTCTGAATGTCTCTTGCCTTGAAAACCCTACAGGGTCACCATAAGATGGCTGCGACTTGATGGCACTTTACACTATCTATCTATCTATCTATCTATCTATCTATCTATCTATCTATCTATCTATCTATCTAATTTTTATCCTCCTCTTTTTTTAAGGAGATCAGGGCAGTATACATTGTTCTCCCTTTCTTCATTTTTATTCTTGAAACAACCCTGTGAGCTAGGTTTGGCTGAGAGAATGACTGGCCCAAATTTGCTTAATAATCTCCGTAGCTGAATCAGTATTTGAAATTTGATCAGTCTGTTTCCAGTTCAACACATCAGCCACCATGCCACGGTCTAGTGAAGAAGCTATGTTTGCCATCTCTATTATTGGACCTTTTAAATGTATGGTTCTGGATGAACTCAATTGTTAAAGGGAACTTAAGATAAAAATATAAGGTACGATCCTTCCCCACATGGGAATAGCACCTGCATATAGAGGCTAAACATGGTTTTGTTTCTTGCAGTGCAGTAAGAGTAATTCAGCATTGGAATCGGCTACCTAGGGAGGTGGTAAGCTCCCCCTTTCTGGCAGTCTTCAAGCAGCAGCTGGACAAACACTTGTCAGGGGTGCTCTAAAATGATCCTGCAATGAGCAGGGGGTTGGACTAGATAGCTTGTATGTAGGGTTGCCAACCTCTAGGTACTAGAGGTTGCCTGAGGAGGGCAGGGTTTGGGGAGGGATTTCAATGCCACAGAGTCCAATTGCCACAGTGGCCATTTTCTTCAGGTGAACTGATCTCTGTCAGCTGGAGATCAGTTGTAATAGCAGGAGATCTCCAGCTGACAGATCAGTTCATCTGGAGAAAATGGCCACTGTGGCAATTGGAAACTATGGCATTGAAATCCCTCCCTTCCCCAAACCCTGCCCTCCTCAGGTTCTGCCCCAGAAATTGCTGACTTGGTATGCCAATGCCTTCACATGCTTGCAGCATAGAGCACCCTTCACCAGTAAGGTCAAAACTCTGACAATTCCTTTTCCTACCTTGTGACTTGCTATCATAGGAGGAATAAAATAAATGCTTCACTATTTGATTGCACAAGTCTACCTTGGATCTTCCAGACAGTATTTTATAAACATGCTTTGAGTACAGAGGTGTTTCAGACAGTCTGTGTTCACAATGAGATGCCTCAAATACAACAATCTGTATTTACACTTTAGTATTTAGTTAAGATCCTTACACCCCGATTCTCTATATCACTATCTTCTATACTAGAGACAGCTAACAACAATAATAAAAGAAAGAAATTAAACCAACACATGTGAAAGATAAAACAACAGGAGACAAAAAATTTAAAAGCAATTAAACGTAACTGATGATGACTAACTCCTTAAAAGCAGTATTAAAGAACTTTGAAAGCCTAGAAACAATAATAACTGGGCAGAGTTGGTGAAACCATGGGGCGGGGGGAGGAAGAGACTTTAGAGACTAACACAACTTCACTGGGTGCCTAAATAGGGTTGCCAGGTCCCCCCTCTTCTTCAGCGGGAGATTTTTGGGGCAGGGATTACATGCGCATGGCCACCAGCGACGCAATCCCATCACTTCCCGTTTATTTCTGGAAGCGCTGCAGCACAACTGGCCAGTTTACCACTCAAACCCATGGTAAATAGTCACATCACGGTGCAGCACTTCCAGAAGTATACCGGAAGTGACAGGATCGTGTTGCTTGTGGGCATGTGCGCATGATTCTTTGTTATGAGCCGGCCGATAGATTGCCCGCTATTCCAAGCCACTTGGCAACCCTATGCCTAAAGGAATAGATATGGCACCAGCACAGCCTCTGTGGGAGAGGGGTTTCAAAGATTCATGGCCACTGCTGAAAAGCCTGTATCACTGGAACATACCCACCTAATTTTAGACAATGGAAAAATGTAGCGTGGTGACTCTTGATATGTCCTTATCTAGCGCTCAAGTGCATACAGGAGAAGGTGAGAAGATACTTGGTCCCTAACATAGGTCAAAACTAGCACTTTGAATTGTGTGCATCTGTATACACAAAAGCACCAAGTTCTGTAAATCTTTCAGTATCTGAAGGGAAATTGCATTGTATATACTGGTTATACACCCAGAACCTCTTCACCTAATTAAGGTTTGGATTCTAGACCTTTGTTCTGTGTGCACTTCTCTTTGTCAGCTGGGGAGGCGATACTCCTCTGAGGAGCACGTTCTTCTCACACCAGACACTTTGAGGCTTCTTGAAAAATATTGGTCTTGTGTAAGCAGAAGTGCCTGGCAACATAGGAAGTGCGCTGTGCAGTGGAGGACCACCTCCACAACAGATGAAGTGCATCTGGAATGAAGGCATAGTTTGCGAGCCTAAGTCTGCAACATATTCTATATTTCACTTTAAGACTCTACATACTGTAGACTAGGGGCCTCAGTCATATCTGGAGGCATCTCCCCCTTCCTGCACTGAAGAGATCTGAGGAACTCAAAAAAGTACTTACTGTATTGTGACACCTATTTTTTTTTTTAAACGTAATACAGGGCTATTTTGAAGTGCAAGTATTTTTGGCTGAGCATTGCCTACATGTGATGAGCTTTTCACCTTGCAACATATCAAACTGACCTTGGGCCAGCCACATACTCTCAGCCCTGGCCCCTGCTAGTATTTGGATGGGTGACCTCCAAGGAATACTAGGGCCGTGACGTGGAGACAGGCAATGGCAAACCACCTCCGAATGTTTCTGCCTGGAAAACCCTACGGGGATGTCATAAGTCAGCTGTGACTTGACAGCAAAGAAGAAGAAGGAGGAGGAGGAGGAGGAGGAGGAGGAGGAGGAGGAGAAGAAGGAGAAGAAGAAGAAGAAGAAGAAGAAGAAGAAGAAGAAGAAGAAGAAGAAGAAGAAGAAGAAGAAGAAGAAGAAGAAGAAGAAGAAGAAGAATCCCTGTTACCCAGAGTAGAGGTCTGTGTGTGAAGAGAAATGCTGTTTTGGAGATTTTCTGTCTGCACTGCTTGCTTTCACATATTTTGTATTCCTTCCTTTTGCCATCAAACTTCTGGGTTTTGTGCACCCACCTGGGTCGCTTAACAAACTTTCATTTCCATCATTTTGGGCAGACTGCCTACCTTTTCACACACTTAATAAAAGCAGACAGAAGGAACTTCAGACTTAAAAGGCAACGAAAGGGGGGGAATTGCTTATGGAAAAAATAACACCAGATTGTTATTCTAAAGAGGGCTCACATTTGTTTTCAATATGGACCTTGAATATAGCGTGGAAAATTGAAATGGTAGTTTTCTTCGAAGGCAGCAGCTCTATGAGAATGAATGGAAAAGGTGATTCAAGCCTGCAAAGAATATCCGGCGTACAACAGCATTTTGATCTGAGTAATTTCCAAGCCATTACTCTGCTCTCCTTGGTTGCATTTTTTTTCTCGGGGGTAAAATAAACCTGGCAAATAATTGCTCCAGCCAGGCTATGGACCTTCCATTCCCTCCCATAAGTGCAGACATTTTATTTTGTATTTTCCCCCCACCTTTAAAACGAAAGCTATGTTAACATGAGCACTGCAGGTAATGCCACTGTTATTTTACCCAGTGCCTGACTTTAGTGGAAGCCAGAGGCTATGGTAATGCCTCTGCAGTAATGCCAGGAAATGAATGGAAAGCATAGCATCTTTAACCAGCAAGGAAATATAACTCTCTCCCTCTCTCTTTCTCTCTCTCTCTAAGTGCCCTTTGGACTCTTTCACCCTAGAGTCAAAAGCTCTTTTATTTGCTAATTTCTGTTTGGTTATTTTTCATATCAGATTTTCCTGAACCAGAATGGAGGTACTTTCCGTGTTACCATATGCAGGCTTTATACCAATAAAGCAAAATCTAAATACTGTTGGGTGGGAATCCACAAGGAATCTACACAAGGAATAAAAAAAAAAACATCCTGTGTTTCAGCAGCAGAGCACAATAAATAGGGTTGCCGTGTTCTGTGTAATGGCGGGCAATCTCCTGCCATTAGTCTTCTCTACCCGCCGATAAAAAATATCTCAGGCTATGATCTGAAGTCAGCATCCTTACAGAATGCATCGCTTACTTCAGTGGGCATGCTTGAAATACACACCTCGCTGACATACGCAAACGGAGGAGACAGGAATGACCAGAAGCTAATAGGATAGCAAAGACTGAAGGTTTAGAGGTTTTTATTTATTTTGACAGCTGTGATATCAGTGGCATCAAACAACTGCATAGTGGGGAGCTGAAGCGGAGGCTACCAAGGGAGATCATTTCTGAGTTAAGATTCTGTGATTCTGTGATTAGAAGCATAGTCTGATTCTTAGCTATTTTATTACATGAAAGTAACCAGAGCTGCTTGTTATGGTTCTCTGTGTGAAGGATTTGGTGGTGTATGCAAATATTTGATCACTTACTCCTCCCTTCTCCCAAACGCTTAAGGGAAAGCCCAATGTTTCTGTGAATTATGTCATATTTTCTAGCAAAGTTTTGTAAGGAGCTGCCCTGGAAGCAACGGGGACGATCTAGCACATTCCTCCAAAAACTCTAGGATTTCTATAGAGTTTGGGGAGGAATGTGCTTGAGCGTCTTGTCACTTCCAAGGTAAACCCGGAAGTGATGTTAATTGTCCCCCTTCATATGGTTTGCTTCCGCCTACTGGTCAGCTGAGGGGTAGCAGGCATCCCCTTTAAATGGCGGGCAATTGCCCACCATTACTGGGAATCTGGCAACCCTACTGTGCAGCTTCTGTGAGTGCTACAGACTTCCACAAAATATGGTACAACACAAGGAGATGTTGAGAGATCCTTCTCTCTGGAAGCTGGGTCCCATGTAGGGTTATGCATATTGATAAACCCGAACCGAAAATAAACCTGAAATTAGCTGTTTTGGCAATATTTGGGTTTTGGTTTACTGAATACCAAAACCTGGGAATAAAGCCAAAGCCAGATAGCCAATCGGCAAATCAGCTAAATAGGTATTTGGCTTTTTTCAGCTTTCCCCAGGCTTTTCCTTATGGGAATTTTAAAAATTAGCTCTAGGGGAGGCATTTGTTGGAGGCAGAGTTCCCAAATTTCCAGGGTAGCTTCAAGGGACTCTCCTTGCGTAAACCCCAACGTTTTGTGAAGATTGAGTGAGGGAGTCCGATTTTATGGGATCCCAAAAGGGTCGCCCCTCTCTCCTCCATAGAGAAGCATGGTGAAGTTTACAATGCTTCTTTATGGAAAGGGGTCGACCTCTTCAGGACCCCATAAAATCAGACCCCCTGTCCCAAACTTTACCAAACTTTGGGGTTCATGCAAGGACAGTCCCTTGAAGCTACCCTTAAAATTTGGGAACTCTACCTCCAAAAATGCCCTCACAGGAGCTTCAAAAAAAGATCCCCATAAACCGTAATGGACCTGAATTTTTTTGGTAAACCTGGAAATAAAGGCAAAATATCCCTTTATCGGAATGGGATTATTCCGGGTTTACCGAAAAATCCAGCCCAATAAACCCAAAATTTACTACTTCTTCTTTTGCACAACCCCTTCTTCTTTTTTTGCACAACCCCAGTTCCATAGGTTTGGTTCCACAGGAACTGATTTCCAGATAGCTTCCTTCCTTCCTTCCTTCCTTCCTTCCTTCCTTCCTTCCTTCCTTCCTTCCTTCCTTCCTTCCTTCCTTCCTTCCTTCCTTCCTTCCTTCCTTCCTTGTGTTTACAAAAAGTTGTAGTCTGTGTGTTCATGAATTGAGCGAAGGGCACTGCATTGAATGCTTGTGCAGTAAGGAAAAAAGCTCAAAATAAACCCTGATATATGAGATGGTGTTTCTGGTGTATATTTATATTTGAGTGTATGTTCTTATTGCATTCTTTGTAATATTATTGCATTTAGATTGTGGAATGTGTCCCTGAACCTATGGGAGGAGGGAAGGTTATCAAATTTAAATAAATAAGACACTGTAGCATACTTTGGGTAATGGTTTCCATCGCCCATTGCAAGGCTTTTCTGTAGCTGCCTGCTGTTTTGTATTGTGCTGTGCAGGGTAATTTTTTCTTCTTCATAAGTATAAAGGCGCTACACTGCTGAGACTAACGCTGGTTTAAATAGCTCTCAGCCTCCAAGCTTGTCCAAGATTCCACAGGGGCCAATTGCTGCCACGTTTAGAGTGCATTAAAAGGGTTGATTCATTATGCTTTCTGAATGTATGTGGATCCTTGCTCTCTGACAGGGAGAACTGGTCCTTTCAATTCAAAACCAGTTTATATATATTTGCCCCTTCTACTGTGAAGTTCTCAATCAATTCTTAATGTAGCATTTTAACTTTGCGGCCTCTATGACATTTTGATTTTCTGTCATATATTTTGTACAGGCATGCCACTTCAAGAAGGGGGGGGGGAAGGATTTCAGAAGGGTGCCAGCAGATTTCAAGCAGTATGCTTTATGGCAGTTGTACAGCACTTTTGCAGCAAGAGGTACACTGCTGCAAATAGCAGCCAGATGAGGCTACATTTTAAAAGACCCATGAGGAAGTAGGACTGCAAGATGAGCAGGAATAAGGAATCTGCTTTGCACCTATCAAAGTTTTGCCATGGGTTTTCTAGGTAGCTTTGAAGTTTCTTAGTTCACTCAAACTCTTACATCATGAAAGGGACACGATTCAGCGCACAGTACAAAGGCTGGATTTTGAGTCTACCAAAATTAGATCCCAAGAACAAACAAACCAAAAAAACAACAACCTCAGTATATTTTATATTTGTTGTATATATTTTTTAAATTTTTCACAACCACTGGAAACCACTCTTTTCCTGAGGTCTAATGTCATCTGAAAGAAAAGGGATTAGATCCAAAGGTTCCGCTCTGCTAAGAGTGGAGCCTTCCTCCCGCACAAAAAGTTTCCTATTGGCAGAACACACCTCTTTGGTGTAGAGGAAGTAGGGTTGCCAACTCCAGGTTGGGAAATACCTGGAGATTTTGGGGGTGGAGCCTGAGGAAGGTGGGGCTTGGGGAGGGGAGGGACTTCAGTGGGATATAATGCCATAGAGTCCACACTTCAAAGCAGCCATTTTCTCCAGGTGAACTGATTTCCATTGCCTGGAGATCCGTTGTAATAGCAGATCTCCAGACACCACCTGGAGGTTGGCAACCCTAAGAGGGAGGTTCTTTACATCTGAGGAAAGCTCCACTGTTAATGCAATGGATAGGGTTGCCAGGTCCCTCTTTGCCACAGGCGGGAGGTTTTGGGGGCGGAGCCTGAAAAGGGCAGGGTTTGGGGAGGGGAGGGACTTCAATGCCATAGAGTTCAATTGCCAAAACGGCCATTTTTCTCCAGGTGAACTGATCTCTATCGGATGGAGATCAGCTGAATTAGCAGGAGATCTTCTGCCATTACCTGGCAGTTGGCAACCCTAGCAATGGAAGCTATGAACCTAACTCAAGAAGAGGGGGGACTCTCCTCGCATAATTTTATCATTGAATGCATATAACTGAAACACTGCTTTCCCTTGAGTGGAAGATGTGTGATACATTCATAAATGAATATAGGCCCAGTTCCGTGTGTGTGTGTGTGTGTGTGAAAATTTCTAAAATATTTCCTGTCAAAATTTGGTTGTGTGGGGCAGTTCCCACTGTGAATTACTGGTATCGATTCCATGATATCCCATGTTTTAAATGAATCCTTTTATGAGCCCTACTTCCATTAATGAGCATTATGCATTATTGCAGTATTTGCAGTCTCATAATGCTTAACACCCTCACTCTGAAACCTTTTTTAAAAACTTGTGAATTAGCATGCAGCTGGAAGAGCCAAACCATCTGTGTTCTTCAATAAGAGTGATAAATGTATTTTAGTGGAAGCAAAAAAAAAAAAACCCCATCCAGAATCTGTAGTTGATAATTTTCTATGGAGACACACTACCTATTTGCTTTTTAGGTACAAGATTGCTACTAATGACAAGGAAGGACTGGCTCAAACACAAGACAAAAATGGGCTGTGGGTAAATGCATACAAGTGAGACAATCAAACACCTTCATTAGTATTCATTGTCACAATGCCCATAAATAAACGGTAACTCAGTGGAGTAAAAGGGTCTCTCTCTTGGAATCTTGATGAGGCAGGATCTGAAAACTGTTGAAAAATGTAGAGTCCAGCATTCCTAGCTCCTTCAAGCAATGTCCTGGCTTCCCAAAAAAGGACATGCCTAAACCTGCAAAAGTCCCTGCATGCCCAGTCAGGATTGCTTTGCAATGTCACTGATGCCAGTTATTTCTATTACACTTTGATTACGAAGAGCATAAGGAGAGCCCTACTCAGTCAAACCAGTGGTACATCTAGTCAAGCATCCCGTTCTACCCAGTGGCCAGCCAGTCATCCTGGATGGCACAGAGGCCAAGGCCTTCCCCTGGTGCTGCCTCCTAGCACTGGTGTTCAGAGGTTTGCTGCCTCCAACTTCATTGGCTGGTAGGGTTGCCAGCCTGGCAACCAGTGGGAGACCATGGGGGCATTGGCAAATGGGGGGAATTGGCAAATGCATTATGTCACTTCTGGAGAAAACCCAGAAGTGATGTCAGACCATCTAGGAATTGCCAGGCACTCTATTGTAAGTCCATAGTATTTGTGGCGATTCCTAGAGAGGACTGATGTCACTTATATGCTTTCCCCATAAGTAGGATTGCCAGCTCTGGGTTGGGAAATACTTGGAGATTTTGGGGGTGAGGTCTGAGGAGGGAGGAGTTGGAGAGGGAGGGACTTCAATGCTATAGAGTCCAATTGCCAAAATGGCCATATTCTCCAGGAGGACTCATTTATGTCACCTGGAGATCAGTTGTAATAGCGAGAGATCGCCAGCCACCACCTGGAGGTTGGCAACCCTACCCATTAGTGATTTATTGGCCTGATGGTCATTTATTTTTTCCCTTCTACTACCACTCCAGGTGGTGGCAGAAAACAAGAGGTCCTGCCCCTGCCTAGGGACTGGCTACCCTATGGGCTGTCTCTGAGTTCTAATATTATGTGAGTGGGATAAAAAGTTCTCTCTATGCACTTTCTTCACCTTATACACAATTGTATACATCTCTATCATGCCCTCCCCCTCTTAGCCACCTTTTCTTCTAAATTCAAGACTCTTTAGCCTTTCTGCATCAGAAAGCTTCTCCAACCGCTTTATAAATTTGGTTTTCCAACCAAAAATATGTACTTTTTTCCAGCTGTACAATATTATAGTTATTCCCACTATTATTGTAAGCAGAATGACCTACCTTACTTGAATGTTGACAGAATATCGGAAATATTTATGATGTTATTCATTGGAGTTGTCACATGAAGTCAGTAATTATTTTAAAATGTCTAGATCCTGATCCTATACATATTTATTTGAAAGTAAGCCCTACAAAGATCATTTGGACTTACTGCCAACTAACTGTCCACAAAATTGAAGAAGTAGATGGAGAAAGAGAATATACGTTGAATACACATGTTATTTTACTGTTCTACCTAAAGATGTCCAAAGGCTGCTCTTTCCATTAATCATCGTTTTAAAACCCCTCTCTTGAAGAAGTTCTAGGAGGTATATATACATAGTGTTCCCTCTTTCCATTTTATGATAACAGCCTGTGAAGTAGATTAGGCTGTGAGAAAGTGACGGGCCCAAAAGTGTCCCAGTGAGCTTCATGACTGAACTGGTATTGAACCTACATCTAGGGTTGCCAACCTCCAGGTACTTGGAAAAATAACAGCAATTCAGGCGATTATCCAATAGTGACAAGAAATGTATTCCCATTCAAGACTCACATATCATTGTATATATCAATGACAAAAACTGCATACATAAACATGCATACACAAACAGTTCAAACCAATTCCAAACTGCACACAATTCCAGCATGTCAAGTCCTTGAAATTGACTGTGTTCTTATCTGACTCTGATTGTCACTTGAATTCAATTTGTGGTTAATACCTCCTGTTATTACAACCGATCTCAAGCCGATAGAGATCAGTTCACCTGGACAAAATGGCTGCTTTTTGCAACTGGACTCTATGGCATTGAAGTCCCTCCCCTCCCCAAACCCTGTCTTCCTCAGGCTCCACCCTCAAAATCTCCAGGTATTTCCCAACCCAAAGCTAGCAACCCTACCCACATCTTTCCAGTCATGATCTAGCACCGGGAGTGGGGGGGAGGGTGAGCATCTTTTCTCTAGGCCCAAAACAAGGCAGTAACACAGTCCTGTTCTTTTGTGCACAAGCTAATCCTGTGGCACTCACTCAGTGGCTCAGGAGACACGTGTGGCTCTTTGACATGCCGCCATTGGCTCTTGTGAGCTAGAGTTGCCAATTCACCCACTATTAGGGTTGCCAGCTCCAGGTTGGGAAATACCTAGAGATTTTTGGGGCGGAGTCTGAGGAGGATGGGGTTTGGAGAGGGGAGGGACTTCAATGCCATAGAGTCCAATTGCCAAAGCAGGCATTTTCTCCAGGCGAACTGATCTCTATTGGCTGGAGATCGGTTGTAATAGCAGGTGATCTCCAGCTAGTACCTGGAGGCTGGCAACTCTACCCACTATGGTGGGCAATCTCCTGCCACTGCCTCTTGGCTCCATTTACTGCTTGAATGAGCAACGAAGGGGAAATGGCGGGAGATATAATCGATGTCACGGGTGCTCTGTAAAACCATAGAGTTAAGTGAAAAGTGTCAGAGTCACTGACATCACTTCTGGGTTTTAGCTGGAAAGAACATTGACAAAACAATGGTGTCTCTTCCCCTATGCCCTGTCCCAAAAGTCTCCCAGGGGTTCCAGGTGTGTATCTCACAACTCGGTTCTGAGTACTGTTCTCTAATGTGTTACCTTCCCATTTTTCACAAAAGTGGCCAAGGCCCTTCCTTGCCTGAGGGAATTTGTGGTTGGTAGGTGAGTTTCCACCTAGAATTAGCCACCTCCCATGGCACAGGTAATCTGTGATGCCCCCTGATATACAGTCCTCGTGCCAGGAATGGAAGTAAACAGGGCTCTTTTGGTTGACGGTAATTGTGAATGTGTCTTCAAAAGCCATGGAGTGACTATCACTGCAGTACTCCATCACATATATACAATCTCATGAATCATAAAAGAAAAGTCTGTATTTCTGAAGAGGCATATCTTGGGCATGGGTCTACAGCAAGGGTTTAGACTTTGCCAGATCCCCTGTCCCAGTAAATTCTACCCATCCCCCCATTCTTAGGCCCTTTCCAGAACTTAGGCCCTTTCCAGTCCCTACAATATATTGCCCGTGTACTTTTGCTCTTCCTCTTCAGCTAAGCATGAAGCCAATGACAATTATTTCATCTAGTGGATAACCCCTCAGAAATCTGACTGCAATTTGAACTTCCGGTGGTGCTGTTGGAGAGAGCACTCCATTTCCCCAGGTTGTCCTGGGAGAAATCCAAGTTTGCGTTATTTTTGGGGTACATAGATACCCCAATCCGACCCTTGCAAGTGGGTTGGAAAGCAGGAACTCCCTGCAGCCCGCAAACGCGGTTTGACCTCCTAGGTACTCTGAGGGGGCTTTTTTAAGCCCCTCGGAGTCCTAGACGCCGGTCCTGCGAGGGCACTAGGGAAGGACATCGCCAAAACGCAACTTTGGCAGCAAGCTCTACCCTCCACCGCCTTAATACCAACATAAGGACTACATAAAGAAAAGAACCTCACCTCTTGACACCCAAGTGAGTACAAAAGAACTCTTCGTCTACTTACTAGAAATTTGAACAGACGGGAGGCTGATAAGAATATTTCTGGGACCCCCACCCCTCCATAATCCGAACTGAAAAAGTTTGATCTGAGTTAGTCATCGGGATTAGCGACAGGAGCCTTATCGGATCGATCAGCCTAAACCATAACAAAGAGTCGGAAGGATACCTTTTAGACTGACAAGAATTATCACCAATGAGAAGGTCCGAAGGAAGGGGAGGGTGATTTCTCTTCCTGATTTTCCGGCGAATTCCTGCCACGTTTGCAGTAAGGGAGTGCCTGGAACGGAAGACTCTCTATAACACCCTCTCTATCATTGGAACTAAAACAACAGGAAGTAGCCGCGGGACTGAATATCCGTCGCACTCGAGTTACTTTCAAATCATTCCTGAAGGAATAACCATCGAGAAGAGGCGATAGAAGGTCTGCAGCACTAGTAACTTCCTGTTTACTTCCTGATTAATCCGATCTAGAGCGACCGAAAAAACTCACTGGTATTTTAAAACTTTAAAATGCAATTTTAAAGCCAATTTCGACTCTTTTCAACCCGAAAAATTATTAGGCTGATCTTTGAATTATCATCTTTTAACCAGCACCTTAAAGGCCCTGTCGGTGGACATGTATTTTACCAGCTTCTTTTGAATGTAAATGTCTCGACCCCGCTCTGGCTCACTACATAGCCCTGCCTATACTAAACTAAGGGACTCTTTACAAACCTCGACCATGGAAAAAAAGTTACAGGATATGCTAACTAAACAAACTGAGGCAACAAATAAACAGTTTGAACAGATGTCTGCACAGATGGCACAGTTGACTTCTATGATGACAAATCTTGGTCAAGCATCCCAAGATATTAATCAGAAGTTGGATGTGGTCACTGGAGACTTGAAAGAAGTAAAAACTCAAATGATTGTTATGAAGACAGATATGCAAGCGATGGATGTATCAATTAAGAAAGTGATGGATGAGCACAAGGACACAAAGAAAAAATTAACAAGCCAAGAAAAACAGATTGAAACAATACAAGCGGATCAGATGGCGGCAAAAAATCAAATGGCAATGATGGAGATGAGAGTGAAAGAGACCAACCTTCGTATACGCAATTTTCCAGATATGATGGGAGATAATAAAGAATCTGCAATACCAAATTTGGCCTACTTATTTCAGATAGATGAACAAGAATTAAAACAAGCCATTAATAGAATATACAGGATACCACTACCTGCTAGAATGAGAAGATCTAAGCCAAGAGATTTGATGATAGTGTTCTATGACACCAGAGTTAAAGACAAGATTATGAAGATTCATTATGAAAATCCAGTGTCAGCAGGAGACTCCTCTCTTATACTACTGAAGGATATTCCAAGGCATCTACTTTCACAGAGGAATAACTACAAAGACTTTGTGTCTATACTGAAAGCTAATGGCATCAAATATCGTTGGATTATGCCACAAGGTTTGGCTTTCACCTATAAGGAAGTGAAAACGACAATTCTATCCCAAGCAGATGTGGGGAAATTTTTGAGAAAATATAAAATGGACCTTAAAGAATTACCTGGAGAGAAGGAGGAAGAAGAAGAGGAAGAAGAAGAGGTACAGGGTGCAGAAGGTGGTACTAAATTATAGACTTTTTATTTTGCTAAAAAATACTACATTATGGCAAAAGCAATTTCTTGGAATGTAAATGGACTGAATGAGAAAACTAAAAGGGCCAGAATCTTCAAATATCTACAGAAATATAAATACTCCCTAATTTGCCTACAAGAAACCCATATAGCTTCAAAGCATAAAAAATACTTGGAGAAACAGGTGCTTGGACAAGCATTTATTGCTTCTGCTAAAACTAAAACAAAGGGAGTGGTAATCTATGCCCACCCCAGTCTCTGTCCAGAACTAGTATATAAAGACAATGAAGGAAGAATTGTAATTATCAGAACTAAAATATTGGGACAAAGGACAATAGTGGTTGGAATCTATGCACCCAATGAAGGGAAAAAATCCTTCTATGAAAAATTACATGACCTGATAACCCAGTACGCACAAGACCAAATTTTATTGATGGGCGACTTCAATGGAATTATTCTCCCATCTCTAGACAAAAAATCAAAAGCAAAAGATATCAATGATGGATGCTTGCCTAAAACTTTCTTTGCCATGGCTTCAGAATTAGAATTACAAGACATTTGGAGAACAATGAATACAACAGCTAAAGAATATACCTTTTATTCAGCAAGACACGATTCACACTCCAGAATCGATATGATATGGGCCAGTAAATCAATTTTCACGCAACTACGTAAAATTCATATTTTACCTAGAACTTTTTCTGATCACAATCCTGTTACCTTTGATTGGAACAATAAACAAGCATTTAGATGGCGAATGAACGATAAACTTTTAAAAGACAACAAGATACAAAAGGAATTACAGGTTTTAATGAAAGACTTTTTTGAAATTAACCTTAATGGGGAAACTTCTTTAAATACAGTTTGGGACGCATTCAAAGCTGTTCTGAGAGGTTTTATGATACAGAAACACTCGGCCTGGAAGAAGACTCAATTGCAATTTACAAACAACATACTTTGGAATTTACAAAATTTGGAGCAGAAATTGGTAATGGTAACACAGGAAGAAGAGAGAAGAGAAATTCAAATACAGATTTCTGCATCTAAACACCAATTAAATTTGGTAATAATGGAGGAAATGAATAAAAATCTGAAACTTGCTAAACAAAAGTATTTTGAATATGCAAATAAACCAGGAAAATTTTTAGCAACACAACTGAAGGACTCATTTCAAAAGAAGATTATAACAAAAATCCAAACTGCTAAAGGACCAGTTTATTCAACTTCAGAAATTCAGAAAGAATTTGTTTCATTTTACTCTAAGTTATATCAGAAAGAAAATACTCCAAAACAGAAAATAGATAAATTTCTAAACTCAATACAGATGAAAGCTTTGTCAATGACCCAGAGAGAATGTATTGAAGCTCCAGTAACAAGGGAAGAAATACAAGAAGCAATACTGAGACAAAAAACGGATAAAACACCTGGACCAGATGGAATTAGTGCACTATTTTATAGAACATTTAGTGACAATTTAGTTGGATTTTTTGGTTCACTCTACAATGCAATTTTGGACGAGGGAACATCCCCGGAGACTTGGTCACACGCATTTATATCACTGATACCCAAAGAAGGAAGAGATCCAGAAAAAACATCTAATTACAGACCTATATCGCTCTTAAATGTGGATTACAAAATTTTTGCTTCGGTCTTGGCATGTAGGATAAAGCAATTTATTAAGGATCTTATACATGAGGACCAAGCAGGTTTTATACCAGGAAGGCAAATAAAAGACAATGTAAGAATTTTACTAGATTCACTGGAATATTATGACCATAATATTCAACAAACTGCGGCTTTTGTATTTTTGGATGCAGAAAAAGCCTTTGATATGGTCTCTTGGAACTTTTTGAAACGGATTTTGGATAAATTGAATTTTGGAGATCGTTTTCAGAAAGGTATATCGGCTATTTATACCTCCCAACAAGCTAAAATTTTGGTTAATGAATCAATGTCAGGTAACTGCCAAATCACGAAAGGGACTAGACAGGGATGTCCCTTGTCTCCACTTTTATTTTTGTTGGTGTTGGAACCGCTATGTGTGAAACTAAGAAGTATGGAGGACATCCGCGGGCTAAGAATTAAAAAACATGAATTTAAGTTGAGAGCATTCGCGGATGACCTACTGCTAATTTTGGAAAACCCAACACAGTCAATGAATATACTTCAGGAGACTTTGGATGATTTTGGAAAAGTATCAGGCTTTACAGTGAATCAAGAAAAAACAAAGATAATATTTAAAAATTTATCGGAAATACAACAACAGGAATTTATATCATATACTGGCTGGGAGAAAGCTAACAAAGTTAAATACCTGGGAATTTGGATCACTGCAAAGAATAAAGATCTGTTAACCAACAATTACCTCAAGTTATGGGGTAAGATTAAAACTGATATGATTATATGGTCAAACAAAAAATTGTCATTAATGGGACGTATCTCAACGATCCAAATGAATGTCTTACCGAGGATGCTCTTCTTATTCCAAAATTTACCAATAATATCACAAACAAAATATTTTGAAACTTGGAGGAAAGACATCTCAAACTTCATCTGGCAAGGAAAAAAACCAAGGACTGCTTATAAATACTTGGTGGATCTAAAAACTAGAGGAGGTTTAGCACTGCCTAACTTTCAACTCTATGCTGAAGCGGTAGCTTTAGTATGGCTAAAAGACTGGATGAATTTGTCAAATGTACGTTTGCTAGACTTGGAAGGTTATAATAACTTAAGTGGATGGCATGGTTATTTGTGGTATGATAAAATTAAATTACAAGCAACATTCCGTAATCATATAATCAAGTCCTCTCTACTTCGTATTTGGATGAGATATAAACACATTTTGGAACCAGAAACACCGATGTGGATATCGCCCCAAGAAATGCTAACTTTGCGCCCACTTAGACCAGACAAATTTATTACTTATCAAGATCTAATTAACTGGGAAGGAAAGAAATGCTCACTAAAAGACTTTCAACTGCTTAAGGATGATTTACAATGGCTTCAATATTACCAAATCAAATCAGTTTTTGTACAAGATGCAAAAAAAGGTTTCTCTAAAGAAAAATCTCCTTTTCAAAGGATTCTACTAGACAATAATACAAAGCTGATTTCTAAAATGTATAATCTCCTTTTAACAATATACTGTGAGCAGGACACGATTAAACCAACTATGATCGATTGGGCTCAAAATGTGGGACATGATATTGTTTTAAATAAATGGGAAAGATTATGGTCTAAAGATTTAAAAGGAATAAAAGCACAGTCAGTGCGAGAAAACATCTATAAAATGATGTATAGATGGTATCTAACACCCAAGAAAATTGCAAAGATTTATAAAACGATGTCCCCTACTTGTTGGAAATGTAACAAAGAAATTGGTTCCTTTTATCACATGTGGTGGACCTGTGACAAAGCCAAAGACTTCTGGGACATGATTTATAACGAACTGAGATTAATACTACAAAAGAACATATCCAAAACACCAGAAATGATGTTATTGAGTATGATTCCTGACGACTTAGCAACACAAAGAACCTTTTTGATATATGCCACAACAGCTGCGAGACTGCTTTATGCAGCGAAATGGAAAGGGCTAGAAACTCCAGAGAAAAAAGACTGGATTGTTAAAATGTTTGAAGTGGCAGAAATGGCAAAACTCACAGCTATTCTAAATGAAGAAAATGACGTTCGGTTTTTGGGGGAATGGGGGGCGTGGATGCATTATTGTGAATATGAGTTAAAATTGGGAAGAATGGAAGAATATTTTCTAATCTGATCCAGAGGATTATTTTTGATTTTTTTTTTATATTGAATAAGCATAATTATATTTACTAACAGATTATGGTTTTTTATATATGGTATCGATATTTTATCAAGATTAGATTACCTATGACGGGAGGAACTTTTTATTAAGAGGCAGATAGAGGTGATGGGGAAGTCAAAAAATTTTCCATTTCTTTTTTTCTTTTTTCTTTTCTCTTTTTTATTATATGATATGGAATTATAACAACTTTAGGTTAGAATTGAAATTCGATATTGTTATAGATGTTGTTTAATGCAATGGAAAATTTCTATCATAAAACCCAATAAAATTTATATATAAAAAAAGAAATCTGACTGCAATTCACAGCATCTCAACTTCTCCAGCTTTCTGAAAAAGCCTGTCATATAAAATCTCCCAGTGCAATATCAGCAGGGATGATAATTATGTCCTCTTGCTATAAAATGACTTTCTTGAGGGAGGATTTTTGTAAAAAAAAAAACACCACTATCTTCTAAAAGCTAATCATTTCCAACTTGTAAGATGATAGGCTGCTAGGAGAACCACAATTGTTTCGAGAGAATTTGGCCAACATTCCACATAATAATATATCTTTTACCAGCCCTCAGATAAAGGGCTGAATTACCCACTAGAGGCCTCCAAGTCCTAATCTTTCCTTCTTCCTTCTGAGATGAGCAACTATTGAAGCACTTTAGAGTGCTTCTTGTCAGCGTAACTCACCAGCTTATCCTCTAGCAGTTGTCATCAACCCTGCAGCTATAACTAGTTCTGCTGCAAAGAGGAGGGGAGGTAGTCGGGAGAGCAGAAGAAAGGAACGGGGGAGAGAGAGAGAATCAGGTTTATGTTATGTATAAAACAGGTGAGAGCTCTTATTAAAAATTAACAGAATGTTTAAGAGGAAGGAGAAAGAGTGTCTTGCTTCATTCAGCATGCTAACGTTATTGAAACACAAAGATCGTGGAGCTCTTTGAAAGGACTGAAAAGGAGGCAGATGGTGTCATTGTGATGTTCCAGGGATTGGCTGAGTCTGATTATTCATTTGTTTCAGTCCTCATCATCCTAATGAACAGAGTAGTGGTGTAATGATCCATGACTGCTAACAGGCATGGGGGAAAGGCAGCCATCGGCTAAGGAGACCTGGCATTAGTACAAAACTAGTAACCTTTGGCTGTGCTGAAGTCACAACTGCAGGACCAGACGGGTGTGGCCTATTGATAGGGCCAATAAAAAGCCCCAAGAGTGTAATCAGTCAGTTTGATGTACTGGTTGGAGAATTGGAACTGGGATCTGGAACAACCAGGTTCGAGGCCCCACTTTACCACAGAAGCTGGCTGGGTGAACTTGAGTCACTGTTTCTTCGTTTAACTTCCCTCATGGGATTGTTCTTGTGAGGATGAAATGGAGGGGAAAATAATGTTACAAGCTGCTTTGGGTTCCCATAGGGGGAAAAATTGTGGTATAAATATCTAAATCAATCAGTCAGTAATAAATAGTTGACTGGGTGTTGACTTGGCCAGGGAAACTGGGTTCAAACTAATGTTGCCAACCTCCAGATAGGGCCTGGGGATCTCCCAGAAATACAATTTATCTCCAGATGAAAGAGACCAGTTCCCCTGTAGAAAATTGCTGTTTTGGAAGGTTGACTGTATCCTGTAGTGGTCCCTCTCCATACCATGTCCTCTGCAGGCTCCAACCCAGAGTTGTCAACCCTAGCAAACCCTTGTTTCTCTGTGAGATTCACTGAAAGGATCACAGGGTTATTGTGATGGTGATACTGGGCTCATCCAATATACATTATTCCAAATCCTTGGAGCAAGATCAAGCCACAGATAACATATTAAAGATGTCTTCATGCTTGTTATTTGTGACCTTGATTGTGTAGATATGGGATAAACCCTGCCCAGTGAGATATAAATTCTGTCCTATAGTGGGAGACCAGGTGGTAACCCTAGTCCCACGGCATGTCCTTGGTGCAGCCTCTTCTCCATTCTTCTCTGATGGACTGTTCTCCTACGTTTCTCCTTCTCTGGGCAAAAACCCACGGTCGCTTTAGCCTCCTTTATTCCCTTTTTCAGCCAGGATTCAGCCAGGATCGAACGCATGCATTTTCGCCGAACAAGTGTTCGATCCTGGCTGAATCCTGGCTGAAACAGAGAATAAAGGAGGCTAAAGCGACCATGCATTTTCGCCCTCTGACTACATGTGGTAGATACTCCCTTCCTATCCTCTCATGCTGATCTCCTATCAGAGCTTGTGCCATCATCTACTGCTTCTGTTGTTTTCCTTAGGTGTCTTCAGTTCCTTCTCAGTATTTGACACCTGTTCAGCTGCACCTGGTATGATCGTGGTTTTACTATCTGTATTGCAGTTGCTTTGTGCAAAATTCTTTTAGCAATTGAATTTTCACTGTGTTTCTAGGTTGTAGGTTGGGAAGATCTAGGGTTGCCAACCTCCAGGTGGTTAAACCAAAATTCACACAGAAAACAAATATTCCAAGCAATTTCAATATAATTCCATTATTACCATCACAATGCAAAAATCATATCCAAGCACAGGTCATAAATTACAAAGTCACATGTATTGTTCACAAGTAGGTGCATACAAACAGGTAAGTGTATAATCCTGGTTTTAAATATCTGTAAGTAAACACATCAACATGTATATATTAATTCTAACAATATTTTTCTTCTTTAGCAACAATATATCCATCAGAAGTCAGACAGGTGAGGAAGACGGTCGTTTCGTTCTTCATCAGTTCCTCAACCAATCATCAATAAAAATTCATACAATAATATGTTCTCCTCTTTTTGAGGAGTGAACCTGGAGTTGGCAACCCTAGGAAGATCTGTGGCTGATGGATTATAACAGAAGGCCTGTCTTCATTGCTGTTGCCTTATCAATTCATCAAGGGATATCCGGGTAAACGCTGACTATAATAATCTTCCATTTTGGGTAAAAGAGTCTTAGTTCTTATTCTTATTAATCGCCATGCTGGACATGAGTTTAGGCCTTGAGATGGGGTGTCCTGATCATATGGTAGCACTAGGTATGGATCTGCCCCTGCGTTTTTTGGTTTTTCTTAAAAGTTTCTTCACTGATTCTGTTTTGCCATTACTTTGAGAATATCCAGGTGATGATGTAATGTGATCAAAATCTCACTCCTTGATGAATTTCTGGAATACACTTCCAACAAACTGAGCTGCATTTTTAGAGTAGACTGAATATAGTATCCCATTGCATGAAAAGTGTGTTTTTGTTTTGTGTAAGACTGGCTGAAATCTTTGGTAAGTAGTCTATTTCTCCAAAATTGGAGAAGTAATATGTAATGATAAGCTATTTTTTGTCTGCTCAGCTGAACAAATCCATTCCTACTTTTGCCCAAGGTCTCTCTAGAATACCATACTGTACTAATGTTTCTTTTGGTTGGCAGTTTTCCCAGGACCCACACACATCACATTTCTTAATGAATGTCTTTAATTGCTCATTCATTCCTGACTAGGGAATGTGCATATCAATAAACCTGAACCAAAAATAAACCTGAAATTAGTAATTTTGGTAAGTTTCGGGTTTACTGAATGCCAAAACCTGGGGATAAAGCCAAAGCCAAATAGGCTATTTCCCAAAAAAGCCAAATAGATATCTGGCTTTTTGGGTTCTACTATTTGCCTTTGCTCAGAGGCATGGCTCTGTGCTTTCTCCCCTTTTTCTTTCTTTTCTTTTCTTTTTTTTGACTGGTTTTGTTAGGCCCCACAGTTGGGGCCCTTTTGAAATAGGGTTATTTAAAAGATGGGGCTCACCCAGTCCCATCCGGAGGGATATACCCTGCAACTAAAAGAGCCGGCTTCAACAGCTACCCACCAGGCTTCCAAAGGAGATTTCTTCAGCCATATGGATGAGCAATATCCTTCAGACAGCCCCCCCATGGTCATGACTTCAGCCAGCTCCAATATCACCACCACCACCACCCTATGAAAACCTGCTTTCCAAAAGAAGGTTGCCCTGAGTAGAGGCTTTGTTTACTTGCACTGTGACCATCTCTTGGAATCAGATTTTTCATGATTCACATCCTGTTCACTGGATGTCATTTGCCACCAAAAGGAATGTTTATTTCTCTTGCATTTAAGCTTTTCCCCTCAGTTTGGAAGCTAAGTTGCATGGACCTCATGCAGAATGACCCAAAAACAAAGGCAGCCCCCAGACTTTGAGGTGCCAGCCAGGCAATCGGCTCTTTCCATCTGTCCTCAGCCACACTGAACTTTTGAACCTGAAATAAGTCAAATAAGTCAAATACCGTCAAATAAGTCAAATACCGTCAAATAAGTCAAATAAATCAACTACCGAAAGAGCACAGATATTTAAAAGTTGGAAGAAAGATATTTTAAATTTTTTATGGGGTAAGGAAAGACATAGGATAGCATATAATAACTTAGTGGAATTAAAAGAAATAGGAGGCCTGGGATTACCAGATTTGAGAATGTATTATCAAGCAGCTTGCTTTACCTGGCTAAAAAATTGGATTCTATTTGAGAATCCTAAACTATTAGAATTAGAGGGATTCAATTTACGCTTCGGGTGGCACGCATATTTATGGTATGAAAAGGAGAGAGTAAACAAAGAATTTAATTCCCATATTATTAGAGTTGGTTTACTTCAAATTTGGAAGAAATATAAAGGATTTTTGGAATCTAAAACCCCTAGGTGGATTAATCCAGTAGAAGCTTTTATGAAGAGAGGTGTACAACTAAACCTGGATATTGATATTTATAGAGAAATTACGGATTGCAAAGAAGGGGTTTGGACGTTGAAGAGCAGAGAAGAGCTAAAAATTAAAGACTGGTTTATGTATTATAAACTAAGGGATATATTTAATAAAGATAATTTGAGGGGATTTAATCAAAATAAATGTAAACTAGAAATTTTTACTAACTAAGGGAAATAAAGGAGTGATAGGAAGAATTTATAAGTTATTAATTGAAGTGAATTTAGAACAAGAAAGGATTAAACCAGTGATGGTGAAATGGATGAAGGAGCTAGGTTATAATATTGAATTGGAAACATGGGAAAACTTGTGGAAGAGGGAATATAGATTTACAATTACTATTGAAATAAGAGAAAAATTATATAAAATGTTTTATAGATGGCATATAACCCCGGTATTGCTAAGTAAAATGAAGAAAGACGATATTGGTTTATGCTGGAAGTGTGGAATTGAAAAAGGCACGTTTATGCATGTATGGTGGTTTTGTAAAAAAAATTAAGAGATTTTGGAGATTAATATTAAAGGAAACTAATAACCTGATTAATATAAAAGTAAAAAAAGACCCTGCTTTTTGTTTATTGGGAATCCCTAAAGATAATATGGATAGAGGTGACAGAGTCATATGTCAATATAGTTTTGCGGCAACAAAAATTATAATAGCCAAAAACTGGAAGCAAGTAAATAAACCTTAAATTAAGGACTGGAGAGAGAAATTGTGGATGTACATGCGAATGGCCAAACTTACAGATTCTTCACAGGGTAAAGATATGGAAGAGTTTAAAAAAACATGGTTAAAGGCCGTCGCTTATTGGGAAAAACTGGTGAAAATGAACTTTACAAGTATAGTTAATGAATTATAGATAAAATGTAATGTTTTAAAAAATAATAATAGTATAATGTAATTTTAAATACTGTCAAAACACTTCTCCGGAGGTTGATGGGGGGTGGGACTCACTCTAAAGGTGGGTGGTGGGTATTTGAGCACCGTGTATTTTATAATTCATATTATATGGTGTAATATTGATTATTGTATAAGTGCTCTTTTTGTATTTTTATATTTTTATGTTTCTTTTTGTCTTTTTTATTTTGTTTTTTTATAATTTGTTTTGTTTTTTCTTATCAAAAATAATAAAAATTAAAAAAATAATAATAACATACTGAAATTTACCATTATGGGTATTCAACTTATTTCAGGTTTACCGGGGGGGGGGGGATCGGGCCCAATAAACCCAAACCTGAAATTTACTGAAGAATTATTATTTTTTGCACAGCCCTATTCCTGACCAATAAATGGCTTCCATAGCCTCTTGCGGACATCCTCAATTCCCATGATGTGATGAGTGCACTTTGTCCTAAGAGCTTCCAGTGTTACGGTCCTTTCTCCACAGAAGATGATGCCATTCTGTACACAAAGCTCATCTTGTATCCTGAAGAATGGTGTTATCTCTTTTGGAGCATGTTTTTTGTTTTTGTTTCTGGCCAGCCTTGTAGTATCATGAGTTTTAGTCTCTGGATAATGTTCATTGCTGAATTTCCCTCACCTTTCTGCTGAGATGGGTAGGTACTGTAAAATATTTATGGTTTCTACTTCCACTTCTATTGATCCCTTAGTGGCTGCTTCTGCTAAATATGCTTAGCTTATCTAATCTATTACCACTAGGTCTCTACCCTGGCAATAGTTAAAGAACATAAGAAAAGCCCTGCTGGATTAGATCAGTGGTCCATCCAGTCCAGCCTCCTGTCTCACACATTGGCCAACCAGTGAGTGCATTTATGTTCCAGTGCACAGTAATTTTATGATATCTAGGAATCTCATTTCTACAGTATGACTTGAGGACATGTTTACCCAGTGCATATGAGGTTAGTTGAAGTCTCCCAGTATCACAACAGGATCTACTTTAGTCACTTCCCTTATTTCCTTCTGCATCTCAAGATCAGCCTCAAGGGTTTGATCAGTTGAGTTATAATATACCCCCACTTTTAGGTAACCCTTAGGACCCAGTATTTCCACCCATATCTCTTCTGTTGGGAAGTTCATTCTGATTTTTTTCTGATTTATTTGATTCTGTACCCTCTTTGATGTACAACACAACACCTCCCCCAGCCTGTCTTGCCTGCAGAGCTTATATGCAGGGATAACTGTATTCCATAGATTTTCCCCATTCTCCATATTTCTGAGATAGCTGCTATATTAGCACCAGTCACTCCAGCTAGGGCTGTCGATTCAGTTCGTCCCGAACCAAAAAAAATAGCCGAATTTCCCCTGATTCGGCGGTTTTTAGTTCGGGACGAACCAAACTCAAAAAAGGCGGGAAAACAGGGAGCCAAATTCAGCGAGTTCGGGGTGTTCAGGAATAAATTCGGCAAATTCAGGGTTCGGGGCAGCAGCAGAAGGGCGGAGGGTCTTGAAACCCCTCTGTGCTGCCTGCGCAGACAGCGCAGAGGGGCTTGACAACCCATCCCCCCTCTTCCTGGGACTCCCGGGAAGAGGGGCGGGGGGTCTTTAAACCCCTCTGCCCTTCCTGCGCAGACAGCGCAGAGGGGCTTGACAACCCACCATCCCTCTTCCCGGGAGTCCCTGAAAACCTCTCCTGAAAACCTCCTGTCCTGAAAACCTCCAGACTAACAAAGACTACAGTCCACAATAGCCATGCAGATTAGCTTTGGATTTCACACATTAACAGATCACTTCAGGATACAATGGTTCCATATTAACATACCACACCATCATTAGCACATTATCTTGATACTTACAGGACAATGATTAGCACATTACCTTTGATACTTTTTGCATGACAATGATTCAGCTCAACCCCCCCTTTCTGACTATATATTACTGTTCCTACACACTTGACACTGAGAGACACTGTCCTTCAGTGTTACTCCTCTGAAGATGCCTGCCACAGCTGCTGGCGAAACGTCAGGAAAGAAAATACCAAGACCACGGTCACACAGACCGGATAACCTGCAAGAAACAAATAATAGTGTTTCTGGTGGTTCCTAGAACTACCCCAATGTCCTAGCTCCCCCCAACTCCACCACCAGTTACTCCCCCCTAACTCCAACCTTACTTATCAATAATTTTCAAAGAGGATGACAAACTTAAAAGTTTGAGAAACACTGAGTTATACTGAATGATGATGTAAAGTCAAATGGAAAGCTGTTAAAATATATCAGCAAAATCTGTGTATGAGCAAGGTGATACCCCTTTGGAATGCATCAACTGGGACCTTGGTCAATCAAAGGAAACTCTCGTGTCTCTATGCTGAGCTCACAGGCAAAGTATTTGTAGCAAAGGGACAGAGTACTGTAAGTTAGGGTTTTTTTCCCCCTGGAACTTTCCATCCCTATGAAATGATGCCACTGCTGAATATAGGCCAAACTGCTATTGAAAGAACTTTGGCATGGAGCAAAAGCAAGCGTATGTTCCACGAAAATGGATGTTATGTCAGCCAACCTGGCTCTTATCATACTGGCTTCTGTCCAGAGAGGATATCTGCTTTGATTGCTCATCTTAGAGTACACAATGGGCAGAGGAATGTGATGAAGAGACAAGGAAGCATTTGATTCCAAACGTTGCAGATGGCTGCTTTGCTTGCTATGGAGGCAGACCCCAGAAATTCAAGCAAAACATTCTTTGCTTATTCCATGATCTGCAATTGGTTTTATTTTGATGTATTTTGTTAATGAGTTACTTGGACATTAGTAGCTTATTCTGCTCCATTCTTGTAATTTTTGGCACTTGGATGGGTTGACGGCTTCTTTTAAATTTGCTTTGAATTGTTCTTAGTCGTCTTTTCCAGTGCTGTGTAAAAAAATTGTCCGCTGTGGTTTGGGTTTTGATATTGTATTGTAGTGTTTGTATTTTTGGTTTCTTGTAGATCAATGGATTATCGATAATGTACTCCGGCTCCAGCCAAACACAGCCATTGAGCCATGCTTTCCACTAGATACACTTATATGTGGTCCATGTGCAGAGGTTGGGGCACAATCCCTCTCCCCATCCCCACCCCCATGAGCATTCAGTGTATCTGCATATCTGGAGGGAAGTAAATATAGTTAGAAAAAGGACTGTTTGCTTGCCACTCCAGGGCTTAGTGTGGGGAGGAGGAGGAGGTCGACAACACATGGGTATAACAGTTGATGCATATTAAACAACATAACAATAAAACATTAGATGGAATAATTTGTTTGAATGAATGATTTTATTTGGAGAAAGCAGCCTGCCTCTTTAAAACTAGTCCGGCCGGACTGGAGGGAAAACCTTCCCTCCGACCCAACTGCCTTTCCCGCCCTCAGCCTCTCCCGGATAGGCTCATTTCAGCCTCCAGCAGAGGGCTGATTGGCCCCCGCACCCAGGGAAGCTGGGACCTGCCGAAACCTGGAGGCTGAACAGCAAAAACGGCACTCGCCTTTCCACCGCCACGAAAGCTTGCAAGCTCCAAGGCTTTTGCGGCTTCCTCCCCCCCCCCCCGCCCTGAACGGCAAATCCGGACTCCAGGCAAGGACCTGGAATCATGCTTACAGTAAGCAATGATATACTCAGATTTTCTATTCAGGCCACAAAAGTGTTATTCTGGGCTAATGCAGCAAAATCAGAAAATCCACCACACACACACACCACCAGCAGTATAGGTTCTCATGAGTCAGAGTTTACTTCATCTGAGGCATGGAGAAATGCAGTCCCATTTCCAACTTTTTAAAAATAATCATAAAATGGCTTCTTAATTTTCTGAGGGTTAGAATGGAGGAGGAGTTAGGTGATGGAGAAAAACATACTTTTTATGATTTTTGGACCACATGCGTTCAAAATAGAGATGTCATGCAATAGCTTAAGATTCTTTGCATTTTACACTCCAAGGTATGGGATTTTTTTTCACCCTTTACGGTAAATTAAAATTCATACTTATTACATGGGATTGATAACTTAGAATCATAGAATCATAGAGTTGGAAGGGACCACCAGGGTCATAAGAACATAAGAAAGGCCCTGCCGGATCAGACCAAGGCCCATCAAGTCCAGCAGTCTGTTCACACAGTGGCCAACCAGGTGCCTCCAGGAAGCCACAAACAAGACGACTGCAGCAGCACCATCCTGCCTGTGTTCCACCGCACCCAAAATAATAGGCATGCTCCTCTGATACTAGAGAGAATAGGTACGCAGCACGACTAGTATCCATTCTAACTAATAGCCATGAATACCCCTCTCCTCCATGAATATGTCCACTCCCCTCTTAAAGCCCTCCAAGTCATCTAGTCCAACCCCCTGCCCAATGCAGGAAATTCACAACTACCTCCCCCTGCACAGCCCCAGTGACCCCTACTCCATGCCCAGAAGATGGCAAAGCATATATCACGGTTTGAAATCCGAGGTGAGTATCTGTCTCAATGAGTGTACATTCTGCATCGATGTGCATTGGCAGAGGATAACTGAAATAACTTTCCTTCTTGCAAAAATAACCTTTTCGAAGAAAGTCTCACTATTGTTTTATTTCCTCCTGGGTAGCCTGTGGTCTGACTGTGGCAGTGAAATCATTGTCTTTTTTGCGGGCTGAACTTTGTCATCCTGTCAGCCAGGGAGTGTGACCATCTGAAGGGCAAGAAGAGGTCAGTGCACCTGGGACAGATTTGTATAAACAGGCTTTTCCTGCTGTCTGTCCTCCACCCTACATGTCCTTGATCCCACCCACAGTCTGTTTGAAATCACCAGGCTGCGGCCCTGCAGGAGAAAGGGGCCTGGATGAAGGGAAGATAGTGGCCCAATTGTGTCTTCATATGCATACAATTTCCACCACCACTACCAGGCAGCAGTGAATGTTTTATCCTTTTTGGGGTGTTTGACTGCCATCGTGCTGTTATGTATGGCACAATCATAGAAATATATGAGCTTTGCAACTTGTATCTTTTAGCCATACATTTCTGGACATCTTGTGGAACCCAGTGTATTTCTTTCCCCTCTCTAAATTTAAAAATAGTTCCCATGTTGGCTCCCAGTAAAGATAATAGTAAGATCTAATCGTAGGGTTGCCAACCACCAGGTGGTGGCAAGATATCACCCGCTATGACAGCTGATCTCCAGGCAATAGAGATCAATTCATCTGGAGAAAATGGTTGCTTTGGAACGGGACTCTATGGCATTATACCCTGTTGAAGTCCCTCCCCTCCCCAAGCCCCGTCCTCCTCAGGCTCTACCCCCAAAATCTCCACGTATTTCCCAACCAGGAGCTGGCAACCCTATCTAATAATGAAGGGCTGCCTCTCCCCCCATGTGAACAGTCAACTCCCTGCAACAGATTCAGCCTGGGCTATCTTTCATGGTTTTCAGAAAATCTGAGTTTGTTAACAAAATAATTTTGGCACAACCCCCTTCCTCCCAAAAAAAATGGACAGAGGTCATTATTGTTGGCAACCTTAAAACTGTTTTGCAGCACTGAGATTCAGCACCCATGTGTGTTGGGGTATATATAGATACCCCCCATGCCAAAGTTGTAAACAATGCCTTGGTTTGGGGCATGGTCCTTATGTACAATCCCAGTCCCCTTCCACACATGTAGGTTTTTGCAAGGCTTATTTTTTACATAGATTTTATTCTGTGTTGATTGCTATTTACAGCTGCCCTTGAGGAAGATATGCTATTAAAGCACACTTGGAAGTGTATATGAATCAATGCATTTTCCTTTAGGCATCAATTTGAGGTTTACCTCTCTCATTATACCCAGTAATAAAAAGTTACCTGTGCCAACTTGAAAGAAAAGTTTGTAAATGACAAAGATTTGGAACCTGGTGAATATTCAAATCGCTTTAGATGCTCTGGCCAGGGAGTCTTGCCAGAGTGTGAACCTGCAGACTTTAAATAACAGGTTTTAAAGACATCATATGAAAGGTTGTTTTTGACCTGATCATTTCTGTTTTACTTTTTATTGGTTTTTTGTTTGTTTGTTTTGCTAAAATGTCTGTTTTTGGAATACCAAGGGCTGTTGATAGCGGCAAATGAACCCAAGCTAGTGTCCAAATGCTGCAGGGGGAAAAATATATTCTCTTTTGCAAGGGCTCAATGTAGCAAACATAACCCCCATTTTGTCACCAATTCCACATTATGGTATTTGTGACAAGATTTATGTTCCTTAATTGCCAAGTTTAGGTGGTGGAGAACTGGCATCCTCTTGCTTTCATATACTATGGGGATGTATTAGAGCCTGCATGGGACTGTGAGAACCCCACACATACAAGTACTGAAAAAGTTGCTTTATTATTATTATTATTATTAGTAGTAGTAGTAGTAGTAGTAGTAGTAGCAGCAGCAGCAGCAGCAGTAGTAATAATAATAATAATAAATCTTATACCCCCATCCTCCCCAGCACTTCTGGGCTCAACCACTTAGAGGTATGCGATTCTGTTATAAGCTGAATCTGTCATGGGACTGTACTTTAGTTTTGAAATTTTCATAGAGGCTTGATCATAAACAGCTCAGATCCAATCTATTAAGCATATGGCCTGAACCATACTCAGAGATCAGTGTGGTGTATCTACAGGTGGTTATTCTCCCAGAATCACAAAACTGGATGCCACAAATCAATCTATATGGGTGAGGAAAGAACACTATTCTAAGTGCAAAAAGATCTGAAATCAATACTGAAATGGTGTGTGTGTGGGGGGGAAGAGGGCATTAAATAGAAGTATGCAGTCATTGTCTTTATTTATGAACCCACCAGACATATAAAATCTGCACCCTGCGGAGTAACCGTAGGTGCTTAATTGACTGCCTGCAAGCGCACCATTACATTGTGATTATTCCATCAACTGCAGGGAAGGCACAGTTGGTAAAACCAACTTGTAAGTAAAGTTTTCACACCCCTGCTTGATAGCCAACTCCCTGATGTCTTTTGTACAGTCCTCAACATACTTCTTCCCTTATCTGTTCCGCAATCACTTCTGCAGCATGCCAAGCTACAGCAAGTGGACCTGATGATTAGAAACAAATTCAGCCATGAAGTAAACAGTCACAGTTTCCAGAAGAGACGCTGATTCTTACAGGAGGGATTGCTGGACTAAGGTTTCCTGCAAGGGGTCGGTTAACATCCAGATTTTTTTCCCCCTGTTAAAATTCCATTTTGTGCACAGATGGAGGAACAAACTCTTCCTGTTTTTTTATTTCTTTAAATGGATGTCTCTCCATTGAGGTCATCTCTCTATGCCTGGTGACAGCAGTATGCAAAGAAAACAATGAACAACAGATTTTTTAAAACATGATACACACTAAGTATAAGGACAATAAGCTGCCTAGAGAGGCTGAAGGATTTGAAAAGCATTATTTTTTCTGTAGGTTGTTGGACAGGAGTTATGGCATGAGATGCAGAAAACTGCAAATGAAACTGGATTAAAAATCAGGAAAGAAGAGAAATGGGAGAAAGTTATGGAAGTATTTAAACCTTGACCTCCTTGAGAGCTGCTGCCAGGCAGGGTAGATAGTATTGGCCTTCACAGACCAGTCGTCTGACTCAGTAGAAGGCAGCTTAATCATTCAACTAGCATGGTCTGTGCTTGTACATTTGGCAGCATAACTGAACACATAGGTAGGGTTGCCAGGTCCCTTTTCACCACCGGTGGGAGGTTTTTGGGGCGGAGCCTGAGGAAGACAGGGTTTGGGGAGGGAAGGGACTTCAATGTCAGAGAATCCAATTGCCAAAGCAGCCATTTTCTCCAGGTGAACTGATCTCTATTGACTGGAGATGAGTTGTAATAGCAGGAGATCTCCAGCTACTACCTGGAGGTTGGCAACACTACACACAGAAATACTAGAAGAGCATACACCTCTTGGTTTCTAGTTTGATTTAGGAAATCCCTTGATCTCTACTTGATCTGGCTATTGGGTGGAGTTGACAGAAGTACACCCACACAGTAGCACAATTTGAGGGGTGAAGCCAGCCATGATTAGTGATGCAGGAACATTGTCCTGCTCTAGACTTCCCAGAGTTATTCAGCTGGAGTTGAACGTATTGAGCTTCTAATGCCAGCTTAAGACCTTATCGTTTGTCCTGTTTTTTTTGGGTTTTTTTGGTCATTGAATTTTACAGAATTCATCTTTGGCCAAACTTTTTGGCATTGCCTCTAAACGTTTTGGCTTTAAAATGTTTTATATTGCTGATGCTCACATCCTGGCTTCATACTTTATTGCTTTTATGTTGTCGCTGTTTAGATTTTGCTCAGTGTTTCATAGCTGTTTCTGGTTGTCTTCTGTAGCTTTTATGTTTTTTATTCCATTGTTAGTGATGCTGCTCTTTTTATTACAGATTATATTATTATGCAAATAAAAATATTCATTTAAAAAGAACTAGCACAGTCTGTTCACCTAATTTCCACTAGCCTGGCTAGCTTTAGCTGGAAACCAGACTTTCTCATTGACTACACTCCTTTTGGTCTGACTCAGTACAAGGGAGCTTGAGGTGTTGATAAGTACATTCAGCTGAGGGCAGCGCTAAAACTGTTAAGGAATAGCACTGACCTTTCTTCTTCCACCACACACACATGCTTCAATGTGATCCAGGCTCTCCATATAAATGCAGAAGGGCAGAGAAGCCTGGTTCATGTAATTTATTTTTTGAATGGATGGGAGAAATCTCATAAATTAGGCCTGTGTTTCATCAAGTATTCACATTAGATGGCCTCCATCATAAGGTTATCTATATGATCAATGGGAGAGGCTTATGCTGCTCCTTCAACATGCTATTTCATCACTGTGTCCAGATGAATGTATGAATCAAGGATCTGAGAGACAGAGGTGAGCAGAAAGGTGGGAAGTAGGGTTGTGCATATCGATATACCTGAATGAAAAATAAACCTGGAATTGGCTGTTTCGGCAATGTACAGGTTTTGGGTCAACCAAATACCAAAACCTGGGAATCTGCCCAAAGCCAAATAGGCAATTCCCAAAAAAGCCAAATAGATATTTAGCTTTTTGGGGTTTGGTTATTTGCCTTTGCTCAGATGCACAACTCTGTGCTTTCTCCCATTTTTCTATCTTTGACTAGTTTTGTTAGGACCCCATAGTTGGGGCCCTTTTGAGATAGGGAGCCAGCTTGCCCTTCTGTAATTGGAGCCAGCTTGGTCAAACCAAACTGGAACTGTCATTTTAAAAGACGGGGATCACCCAGTCCTGTCCGGAGGGATATATGCTCCAACTAAAAAGCACCAGCTTCAACAGCTGCTGAACAGGCTTCATTCTGAAGTTGACCGCTCACCCATGCAGATGAGCAATCTCCTTCACAAGAGCTGCCTTGGTCATAACTTCGGCTGGCTCCGATATAACTCCCCCCCCCCCGAAAACCTGCTCTCAAACTGAAGGTCGCCCAGAGTATAGGCTTCATTTCCCCGCACCATAACCGTCTCTTGAAATCAGATTTTTGATGACTATAATAAAGAACTGTCCACAGGATATCCTTTGCCACCAAAAGTAATGTTTTCCATGCCTTATTTTTCTTGCATTTAAGCCATTTCCCTCAGTTTGGAAGCTAATTTGCATGGACATCATGCTATGCACCCCAGATACGAAGGGAGCCCCCAGACTTTGAGTTGACAGCATGCCAATTGGCTCTTTCCACCAGTCCTCAGCAACGCTGAATTTCTGAATCTGAAAACCGATGGACAGCTTGGCTTGCAAATGCTTGGAGGACGGGGGAGACCTCTTCATTGGCCCATAAAATTGGACCCCCTGTCCCAATGTTCACCACACTTCAGTGTCCATCTAAGGAGCCACTTTACCAGTTTTCAGCTTATTCAGCTTATTCCAGGTTTCCCACCCCCACCCCCAAAAATCAGGCCCAATAACCCCGAACCTGAAATTTGCTGATTTTTTGTTTTTTGCACGAACCTAGTGGGAAGCTAAAATTATGACTAGAAAATTATGGCTCCATGCAATGAATATGTAGACTGGTTTTGATGAGAAGGTCTCTGTTGTCCACTTTTCTCTGTCGATCAGATTCTGTCA
Source organism: Euleptes europaea (assembly GCF_029931775.1). Taxonomy (NCBI): domain Eukaryota; kingdom Metazoa; phylum Chordata; class Lepidosauria; order Squamata; family Sphaerodactylidae; genus Euleptes; species Euleptes europaea. Next base: position 30,045,906 of record NC_079317.1, read on the forward strand.
GGAAAATTGGTCCCCTCTCCCTACAAAAAGTATCTGGGTTCGTCCATCAAAGGCCACTGCTGTTGCATGACTACAGTTAAAACCAGATGAGAGAAGCAAGCCATCCAAAGTCCAATGGTTGGAATGCCGTATTTTGAATTTTCTCTTCAAGGAAACAATTATTTCTAAGGAAATTTGGGGTAAAGGGGAGACGCAGAAGGAACTTGTCATTTTTCTTTACAGGGAACAGCTTGCAGGTGTGTGTATATTTTATTACTCATACATCCATCTTGATAGCCTTGATGGATTTACCTTTTATTCATACATTTCCCCCAATAAATTCATCATAAGAAACACACCATATCCCAGTAGGACAACTATATTGTTCACTATACCATTTTCTCTTTCCCTTCTGTCAATATGTTCCTGCACTAAATCGCAGAAAAATCCCAACACCACTATATATCTCCTTAAAAATTGAGTCCCTTTAAATTAATGATGTGGGGGTGGGGAGTTTGAAATAAAGAATATTGATAATTATGTCAAGTAACTTACCAACCTATAAGGTTCTGAGAAAAAATGTCATCTTGGTCATAGGTAGAGGACCTGCTGTGAGATTTCTTTTGCCTTAATTGGGAAAATATTTAGCATGAACAAGGTATAATGACATTGGCGTTTCCATAATGATGTCCTTTCTAGTGTCATTCCTGACCATGGCCCTGAGATGAAATCACCAGGTTTACTAATTTATACTCTGCTTTTCCTCTGGAAATGTGTTGGATCTGATGATACAAAGTACAGAGTGCAGTAGGGAGAGTGAGGGAGAGTGAGAATGTGTCTTATCTGTCTGCCAACTTGGTCGGCCTGCCTTCACTCTGATACTACTGGCCATACATCGTGTTGGAATGTTCAAATTGACTGAAATCCATTGCGTATGGGCTCAGGTCATATGGTCAATCCCCAGATTTGTCTGAGAAAATTCGACTCTTTTATGCCTCCACATGGCTGGGTAGGGTGGGATAGAAATTGATTGAATGAATGAATGAATGAATGAATGAATGAATGAATGAATGAATGAATGAATGTGGAAATGGTGTGTATGCACCAAGTTGGTGGGGAGGAACGTTGGTCTTGTGTCTTCCCATCATGCATTGGTCTCCATAACTATTATCTCATCTGACCCATGGCTCCTAGGCAATATCCCATCTAGACACAGATGAGAAGAACCCCAGGGTTCTCCTCTGAAAAGTTGGGGTGATCAACAGAATGAGTGGTTAAGTTGACTCTCCTGTAACCATATTACCTCTTCCCTTGCTATGCTTTACAATCAAATTCTGCAGCTTAGGTTGTTTAAGGGAAATAGTCATACCTTCTTAATTAATCTGCATATTTTAGTATCCATGAGGAGTTTGTGTTTCCCTGGCAACAGTTGAGATTCTGAAGTGCATTTTTCCCTTTTGAGCAAGTAAAATCCCAATTCTCTGCCTTCAGGTAGCTGCAGTAGTGCAAGCAAAGGTTTGTTCCACAATACCCCCCATGAAATCCTGTTCAAAGCAAACCTATCTGCTCTGCAGATCTCCTCCTGCAGAATTTTCTAGCTGGTATCAATGTTGCCTGGTGTTAGGAGCTAAAGGCAATGCCGCATAAGAGCTGCACTGACCAAGAGCAGTGATATCCTGAGGTTCTGGCCACTATGGCTGAGGGTTCTGGTCCTGATCCAGTGCAGCAGACTATAGTATGATCTCCTGAATAAGAGCCACTCTTCTATCTATGATTAGGGTATTTCAAACCAGGATCTGAACCTACAGTTTGAAGATGATTTATTAACCACAATTAGGTGTAACTACACTTTTGCATAGCATATGAATATGGACATGGTGCTTTGGGTCTGTCTTCTTACTGCAATACCAGCTGGGTCTGTACAGGGGCAACAGAACCAACATTTGTTGAGGCAAACCTCACATGATTGTGCTTTCACAAAGTAACCATGGTTAAAATAAACCATGGTTTAATATAATGTCTGAACAGAGCCATAGTCTAGAGACTGTGATCGGTGTTAGTCATTTTCCATTTTATTGTTTGGATTTACAAAGCAATGCCAGAGTCCCTAGACTGATACAACCTGAGAAAGTCAGTTGCTGGTACAGACACACGTGTCTTATTAATAATGTTAAGCAAGGCCAGGTATGCTTTCATAACCTTTAGTGCAGCAGGCATTTTTTGTTCTCTTCTTGTACACAGCCAGCCACTGTGTATCTTGGCAAAGTCAAGTCTGTTTCTGAGGGAAGAGAACTATTTCCATCTTTTAATAAGTCATTCCAAGTTTCCTGTGATGTTATAAATAAGTGGGGCGACTGGCCGGCTTTATCTGGCTTAATTTGATATGGCCGAGTTGGAGAGTGGGGGTGGGGGGGGGACTTCTCGACATAATATCTGGAGCTGGACTGTGACCAAGATCATTTGCTCCCTTTCTTAAAAAGATAAAGTGTATTGCAAGCCATGCCTATCAATGCAGCTGATATGGGCCCTGGCCTCCAAGTCTATTTATTCAAGCATCCTGCATGTAGTCAAACCTTACATGCTCAGCACATGAGGTCACTCTTCTGCTTTGGGAAACTGGCAGCCACATAGTCAGTGTTAGCAAATGCACTCATCCTCCTTCAGGACACTTGTGAAACACAGCTGAGAGAAGACTATGAACAACTAGAAGGTGAAATAAACCCTGGAAGGTATGTAATATGACAAAGTACTAATGCTATGTATAATATTCCTTTGAGCATCTTGCATAGCCAAGACAGAGCAGGGCAGAGCAGGGAAAGAGGGCAAGGTCTCTTACAGCAGTAATTCTGAAGTTTGAATCTGCCGAAAAGTGGTCAGTAGGTCTAAAGCAAATAGTGACACATACAGATCGTAGGGCGATGGAAAATTGGGTGTTGGCTTTAAAGTTGGGGTACTTAACAAGAATAGTCAACTTAGATTCAGCAACTCTGCCATCCTATACACTCATCCTAAGGGCAATTGCCTCACAGGCACAAACAGATGAAGCCCTGGAATAATAAACTGAAGCTTAATCTCAACAAAACGGAAGTGCTACTAGTGTGCAGACAGTCCGACTTGGGATTTAAGGGTCATTTATACATGGGAGTTTTACCTGAGGTTCGTTGCTTGCTAAACCCATACTTTCCTGTTGGGAATCTATGCACCAGCAGTCTCCAAGTTCAAATCAAGAAGCATTTGAGTCCCTACCCCTTGAAATTCTGCTTTGTAACTGGCTGTGGTGCTTATTGTGAGAGAAAAGTCCCCCCCCCACCCCGAAACCCAATTGCCATATAAAAAAGCATTTTTAAAAAAGGGGTCCTTCTAAAAGGAATGGGGGGTACCCAAGCCTCATTTCTAAAATCCTTTCTTCTGCTTAGAAAGAACTCCCAGGAAGCATTTGAATCCCCGCTCCTTGACACACTGCTTTGTAATTGGCTGTAGTGCTGTCTGTGAAAGAAATGTCACTTCCCCAAGCTGCCATGTCCCGTGCTTTGCCTTATTCATGGGGATTTCACCCAGGTTGAGCTCAGGGGAGATGGAAGGATCGAGTTAATAGAGGAATGGAAAGTCCCAGGTTTTGTGAGGGCTGGCAGCAAGGTCATCTCTAATGGATGGAAAACTCATGCATAACTCTGAGGAACAACCAAGATAGACTGGGGGCAAACATGAGTGAAAGTACCCATGCATAAATGACCAAAGTGTCACCCATTCTGGATGGGGTTGCACACTTCTGGAAGGAACAGGTCTGTGGTCTGGGGTGCTCTTGGAACCAGGCCTACCACTGGATAAGCAGGTGGCAGCTGTGGCCAAGAGTACCTTTTACCAGCTTTGACTGGTTAGCCAGTTGTGGGCAGAAAGGATCTGGCAACTGTGGTGCATGCCTTGGTTAGGTCTAGATTAGATTACTGCAATGTGAGGCTGCCCTTGAAATGTGTTTGGAAACTTCAACTGATACAGAATGCTGCAGCCAGCATGTTGACTTGAGTTAGGAAAGAGAGAGCGGGAATGAGAGTATATGGCTTTAAAAGGGGGCTAGACAGATCCATGGACAATAGGTCCGTCAATGCCCACTAGCCAGGGTGACTAAAGAATCTCCATATATAGAGGCAACAGAAGTCTGAATATGGGTGCTAGGAGGCAGCATCAGAGGAAGGACTTGGAAGAATGGGGGAAACAGGGGAATGACCTGTTTATTGGGCCTCCAGGTTAGCTTGTTGGCTGTTGTGTGCTGGACTAGGGGTGTGCATTCAGCAAAACTGAACAAACGAAACAGTGGAAAATACCTTATTGGTATTTTTGGGGGGAGGAGGTTAATCCCCCCCCCAAAAAATGGTGGTGATTTAAGGGAGCCAAAAAGTGGATCCCAAATAATGCCAATTTGGGGGGGGGATTTTTGGGCCACTTTGGCCCTGCCACAATTAAAAAAAACCCTGGGGGGAATCCCCTCCCTCTTCCACTCACTTACCTGCTGGCTGGCTGAGTCTTGAAGGTGGCAGACAGTGCAGAGCTGAACGCTGGGCTCAGCTCAGCCATGCCCAGCCTTCAGCTCTGTGCCACCTCCGAGACACATGTGGAGTTCAGAGGCAGTGAGAATTTTTCGGATTCAAGTTTAATAGATCTGAAAATTTTCAAATTTCTCAAAAAGCCAAAAAAAAAAAAAAAACATTTTGGTATTGGGTGGGGGTCAGCATTTTTGGAATTTTTGAAAATTTCTGGGTCGATTAAACCTAAACCCGAAAAATACCATTGGGGGGGGGGGGGTAATGGTGCACACCCCTATGCTGAACTAGATGGATCTCTGGTCTGATTCAGCAGGTCTGTTCGTATATCCTTAAGTCACTGTGCTGGATGCTAATAACAACCAGGCCATCTTCTTTCAGAAGAGCTGTACAGCTACTATTGCTGGGTACATCCTAGACTACAGCCATAATGCAGATCCATAGGATAAATAAAACAAGCTGTTTTGCTGTCTTATTTTATCTCTTATTTTTGATTTAATTGGTTGCTATAGGGAGTAGAGACTTTTTAAAAATGAAAATCCAGACTTCAGTATACCTGACCAACACATTGGTATAACATTATTCTGATGTTCAATTAAAAAGCCCCACGGTGAGAGAAAATGGCTACTTCAGGGAGAGATGCAGGGGAAATAGCTGCCGCGAGGGCAAGATTGGGAAAATCTGAACTTTCCTTCTCACATAGAAGCCATCCAGACTTTTCTGTGATCTTTCCCAAAACTTCACAGCAAAATAGGTTTTTGAAAATACAGACAAAAGCCAAGGAATCCCTGGGAGGGGCACAAATGTACAACAATGCCTTGGGGAAGCAGGGGGCGCGGCTTTTTTTTAAAAAAAAAAACATCTTGATACCTTAAGCAAATATCCCATGTGAAAATATCCAGGGCTTCAGGAAGATCTGTTTCCCAACTTTCTACTGGATTCTAACCTTGACAATGAAAAGCAATCCCAAGTAAAATGCCTTACAATGTTTTTTCTTTGAATCTGCAAAATCATAATGATAGTAATAATTTGAATATCTGTGGGTAAGTTGTTCTGCACAAGTCTGTTACAATGGTTGGGAACCATGGTAGAATGTGGTAGGATTTGCTTGGGAGAAGTCCCAAGTGGAGTGAGAACAAGGTTGTTTCTTTAACCAACTTCTAGGCTGATTTTTTTTTCCTAGCCTAAAAGATGACCTGAAGGCAGTTTCTTTGTGGACAGGGAGGGGGGAGTTTTGTTTTGTTTTTCCTCTTTGGAATGTGTCAGGTTATATTTTCAGATCAAAGTAAATTGCAAAACGCAATCCAGATGTATTGCTATTGATATTTCATAGTTACTGCATAAAGATAAATCAGAATAACAAAAATTAGCTTGCTTGATGAGTCATAATATTAAATAATTTCCTTTGAAAACAAAATTCAAACCTCATTTATTTAATTTCATTTTCTGATGGTGTTTCCAGGGTGATAATATAACCAAGATTGGTCAGAATGCTCCTCCTAACTGACTCAGAGGACTTAAGAACATATGTCTACGGGGAGGTTTTGCAACGGAGTTGCTTCTTGGTTTCAGCATGGTAATAACAAGACAAGTTTAGTTTAATAGTGGTGCACATGCCTAAGAGTGCCCTAGAAACAACATTCAAATATTCTTGAAACAGCAAAAAAAATATGTATCTACCACAAATCTTTACATATTCCTGGGATTTTTTAAAAATGGCCCATTTATTCATTTCAGCAGGATAAATGTCAAATGATATTGTTCTCTGGAAAAGTAACTAAGGATGTGATGATTGGTTGATTCTCTTCCACACACTATTCTGTAATGAATAAGGATGCATGAAGATACCCTGTCCTTGGTTATATAGAGTGTGGTGTAGTGAACATAAGAACAACACTGCTGGATCACACCAGTGGTCCATCTAGTCCAGCATCCCGTCTCACACAGTGGCTAGCCAGTTCCTCTGGAGGTCCAACAACAGGGCTTAGAGGCTTAGGCCTTGCCCTGAAGTTGGCTCCTGGCATTGGTGCTCAGAAGTTTATTGCCTCTGAATGTGGAGGTTCTCTTTACTCACCATGTCTATTAGTCACTGATAGAAAAATCATTGGGAGACCAGTCATTCTCTATCATCCTAACCAGCCTCAAAGGGTGAGAATTATGTCTGCTGACCTGAGCTCCTTCGAAGAAGGGTCAAATAATCACACAGTTTATCCTATGGAACAGCTGTTGATTTACAGAAGAGGGGACTGTGCTGCTATTCCTGAGTTTCCACTGACCCAGCAGGAATGAATATGGAGGGTCTCAAGGGACTGCAGCAGGGTGGGGAAGTAGAAAAGTCCCACTCTGAAAAGTCCAAGGATAGTTGTATATGCCCTGATTATTTTTCATCTTTCCCAAATTGGTATGACAATCTGTATATGATGAAGGCATAGGCAAAGTCAGATTTGGTCAATGAAACCAACATATCCTGAACATCTAAAAATACTATTTAAAATGTAATTCCATTAATCAGCTTTTAAAATATAACACAAAAAACAGACATTAAGTCAAGTTTATTAATACGGTCAACTGACCAATCACGTGCCAACACATCAAAATTTCCAGACACAATAGTTTTGCACTGCAGAATCACAGACATATAAAGGTGTAAGGTCAATAAAAGCAACAGAAAACAGACATTGTTAAGAAATGACATGATGCTAAGCAACATGTGTGTATATGTATATATATGTGCTTAGAATACACTGCTTTGGATCCAGCAGAAGGTTTTCTCATACACTAGTGTTCTTGTGCAAGAAGAAAAAATTAACATTAGCATCTTATGCAAAGTTACACATAGCGTATCCCAAACTGCTTTCCCACTTGCACAAGATGTTGTGGAAGCAACTTCTGGGCATTATAAGATATAGGGGCATTTTTCACAGAGCTTTGCAGCGGTTTCGAATCTGATTTGCATCGATGCAAATTTTGGGTTATTCATTGCAGCTCTGGATTTTTCCAGATTGAGCAATTAAAGCCGTGTTATAACCGTGGCAAGTCAAACCACTTTTGAGCCATTCTTTCCTGTTGGTACGTGGTTTGTGGCTCAGAGACCCATGAAGAATTGCTTGCTTCGGTTCCGCTGCCCCTGCCCGTGACGTCTACTTTCTCCTCCCCCAAGAACGGTGATTGGCTGGGGGAGTTTCGTGCTTTGTTGAGGACACCGCCCCTTTTGAGGCAATTTTTGCGGTGGCCAATAGGTGGCACTTCCTTACTCAGTCTTCTGACTGTGTTCCACTGCATCGGGCTTGATCAGCATTGGGCAATTATCATCATTTCTTTCCTTTGTTTCAAAAGACTTGCTTGATTGCTGGGGAAGTCTAGCCAATAGCATCAAGCAATCAGGTCACATGACCGCCTTCCCCCTTCCTCCCTGCCCTCTCGGGGCTTCTCCATGCCTGTGCATAACCTCTCCTATGGGCTGCCACCCTCAAGGTGGAGTGGTTGCCACCCTCCAGGTGGTTAGAAAAAACTGCAACAGTCTCCAAATACAAAAGTAGCAAAAAATTATTATTGTTGCTTACACAAAATTGACAATAACAGAACAGAGTGACACATATACATAAGGACTATTGAAGATGTACACAGTATGTTTTATACTGTATATATCTTCAGTAGTCCTTATGCATTTTAGTCACTCTGTTCTGTCATGTTACCAAATAATAATAATAAAAAAATAGTTTCCCTGATCCTGCCATTCCACGACTGTGTTCTAAGATTAATGCTGCCCAGGTATTGCAGCTGCACCTCTTTCTGCACGCATTTTTGTATTATTTTACTGTTTTACCTGCACATCTCAAACCCCAACCAACCCCCACCTTGTGTGTGTTGACATAAAGATGGACTTTCGAGTAATGCTTTTTCTACTTCTGCAGTGTACATTTTCCAGCTTAATAAAATGCATTCCCTTCTCCATCTCTGCAGTTTGGTTTATCACACAATGGCAGATGCCCACATTAAGGATGTGGCACAAAATCAACCAGAAAAATGTTGCCAGCAAGCCTTCTGAAGCCAGGTTTAGGGTGGGGAGGGAAATAAAGAACACTTTCTGCTGAGGCCACAGTGAGGCGTGGACTCATCTTCACATTGGTAAACCCCCCCCCCCAGACAGTTGCTCCCTTGAGAAGAGAAAATCAACCCACACTTCAAAAAATAAATTATCAGGAAAGCAATTGTGGAGAAAATTCAAATCTTTAATAACATTATCAATTACAATGGTGGGGCCTGGGCAACAAATGGAAGTAAGACTAAATGCAAGATCAAAGTGACCAGTGCCCCTGCTGTGAGTGGAATGCACTGTTGGGGGAGCTGCTTGGATTGCACCACCTCCACCCCCGCACAAAGCCCCACCCAGACTGCATCAGCAACACATAGTGGCTGCAAGAATGCCAAGGAAGGACCTAAGGTGGTGACTATTGTTTGGTGGGGCCCATATATACCTTCTAGTGGTGCTGGGTAATGAGCTACCCAGGGAGGTTCCCATTGTAAAACATAAAGGTGACAAGTGATTAATGACCGGCTGCCAGGACGGGAAGGTTGGGCAATTTGGCAATCTATTCTAATTCCAATGCTTCGTGTAATACGGGGAGGGGTCGCTCTTGTTCGGAGCTCGGATTACTTAACCAAGACAAAAGGGGACTGCAACTGTCTCTGGGCTCGGTGCTTTTATACTATGCTCAGAGAAAGAAGGGATTATGGCATAAACCGATAGGCAACATGCGTGTTAGACTATTTACAGCACAAAGATGGAAAAAAACTACATGTTCAGATATAGTTAAAAGCTGTGAAAAAGGAAAGACTTCCCACTATTCATTTGCAATCTAAAGTTTACAGAGAAACAGAAAACAGGAAATTCACCCCCTTGTGTCCTTTAAACAAAAATGCTCAAAATTTCTTTACAGTAGGGGAAGGGTTAACGTGAACCCATTCAGGGAGCCCATGTGGGTCACATGACTGCACGGGTGTAGCTCTGGTTTTGGCATGACCTTCCCTTCTGGTTGGTTATAGTCCATTACCCTGAGATCTCTTCCTAAGGGGACAATTCTAAAAGGGAGTGGAAGGGAGAGGAATCATTCCCTTGGGAAGGGACCTCCCCTAAATCGGTAAAAAATAGATTGAGCTTCTTAGCAAGCAACATAACATATAAGCGAGAGAGAACGTTGTCACACACATACATATTCATGACAGTTATGCATATTAGATGGGAATGCAAATTGGTCCTGGTCTTCCCTAGAAGGTTTGACATTTGCAAATTCCTAAATCTTAAAGCATGATGGGTACCATACTTTTTGCAGCGTTTATACAGTTTTCAGAGGAAGGAGTTTTCAATGGAAAAGGGAGCAACACATTATTTGCATGGCATAGGAGGTGGAGTTTCCAAGGGCATGTTGGTTTTTACGGGAGAGGGTACGCACTGCAAAGCCTTGCCTACCCAGGGGACATGCATTTGGATACCGGCTCCAAAGAACTCTGGAGGAGCAAGCAAAATTCGAGTCTAAAGTATAAAAAAACTTCATTAATGTCAGAGTAATTTTGCTGCCTTGGACAGTTGGGGTGGGGGTGCAGAATGCCAACAGCAGTCACACATGTCTACAGTGGCAATTCAGAAGTGGGTGTTTATCAGCAGGGGGTTGATCGCCAGTCATCAGGTCAAACACCCAGAGCGCCTCCTCGGCGATCGCAGAAATCAGACGTTGCCTCCAGATCATTCTGATGTAAATGCCTCATCTTGAATGACAGCTGGGGAGGGGGCTGCGGCTCAGTGGCACAGCCTCTGCTTGGCACGGTGAAGGTCCCACGCAGTATAAGGCAGCTTCATGTGTGCATAGGGCGACAGTAAGATGAGAGAATATGATGAATGCCCTATAGCAATCGTTCTTGGCATGGACTGCGTGCATGAACTGGAGGGGTCTCCTCTTCCAACATCTCTGGTGAACACCACTGTCGCTGTTTCCCCTCCCCCTTCCCATCCCCCTGTAATCTCCTTTTTTAGGTGTGGTGACCAGAACTGCACACTGTATTTCAAGTGTGGTCTCACCAAACATATGTACAATGGCAGTATGAAATCAGCAGTTTCAATGTGTAGTCCTTGTCTAATTATGGTTAAAACGCAGAACTCCATGCCCAGGATGAGTTGATGGTAGTAGCCAACTTTGCAGCCTGGAAGAGGGGAGTAACAGTATTCAATGGGAAGAGGGAAATCCATGGCCACAAGCAGAAAGAGCTGGCGTATACTACGTAACTGACCAACCGGACTCGGGGACCTCGGCTTAGCAAGTTCGAGGGAGGCGGAGAGTTCCTGTACATATGGCACAAGGCATTGTGGGATTGTATGAAGCATTTATACACACACAAAAATCAAGAAAATGGAATTTTAACTCTAGTTCTGCACTGCTGTTTTCCTTTTTGCTTACAATTTGTACAGCAAGAGGAGAGAGGTTGCCAAGGCTGCACTATTGGAATCACCCCTAATGGAGGGAGTGGACATTGTGGATGGCAGCAACATACAACCACCTGTAAATGTGCACCCATACTAACGGAATTACTATGCCAAAGTAGGCAATTGGGGGGGGGATGAGACAATTTCGAGTCAGTGCCCGGGCATGTCCGGGAGAGTGTTGTCAAATCACCAGCGAGGGAGCGACATCTAGAGGCCAGATGGAGTGAAGCAGCATCATGGCCAAAGTGGGCGGTGTTGGGCGTAGTTGGGGCGGTGAGTGACGAGCGGAATGGAAGGGGAAGGACGAGGGAGCAGAGGTAAGTGGTGCAGAATACTGCGCAGTTCTTCCCGAGAAAAATCAAAACTGCTTCGGGATGGGGGGGGGGGAAGGTATGCTTCCACGAAAAAGTAATTTAAAACGTTTTGGTTTTTTTGCTCCACGGCAAAAGAGAAGCAAAATCTACCATGAAAAATGCCCCATAGAGAGGACAGCAATAGATATTGCACAAAATCTTGCACAAGCAGAACTGTGTTAGGTCTGTTAATGTTTCTGCATGTTCATCCCTGGATCCAAGGCTGTCTAAATATCACTGGTGTTCAGCTGAGTAGTTGGGAGTGGGATTTACCAATTTGGAGAGAATTTATAAGGTAAAAACTTTTTGCTCTTCCTTGCATGAACTCAATATGGTAAATTTATATATGGAATACAATGGCTTGGATCCTGCAGAAGATTTCTGCATGCGCAAGGGTCCTTGTGCCAGCCAAAGTATAAAATTGCTTCAAATTTCTTGCAAGTGAAATGTTATCAGTAGTAAATCCTAAGGAGAAAACATTTTTTTTTAAATCTCTCGCAAGCAGTAGACTACAATTTAATCTCACCTCAAAAGATAAACTCCCCAGTTTGGGATATTGAAGTAAATGATTTGGGTAAGGAGTGCATTCAAAATCCATGGAGTTTTATTTCAAAGAAGTCTGATTAGGATTGGAAGGGGGGAATAGATTCAGGTTGGATCACTGTTCAGCTACAGAGCTGAGCGATACATTAAAAACATTAAGTCGATATCTGAAAAATCCACAATGTAGAACAGCCAAAGGTCTTTTCTGGGAATCCGAAAGTCAAAAGTACGAGATGATTAATGATGATAGCCCCTATTGATCCTATTACCAAACAAATTTACAAACAACTGATCTTTGTTCCAGGGAGGTAAAGTTCCTCTTGCCTTCAGAAATCTAACATTCACTAATTTATTATATGTGAAGCAAGGTCACTGAATGCTTTCCCCACAATCAATGATATTAGAAAATAATTAATCCTTGGACATGAATCCATGGCATAACCCTTGGGAGAACTCAAGAGATCCAAAATGACTTTCATGGTGTGTTGGAAGTTAGTTTTTTTTTCCCTTAGTGTCCTGAATACAATGTACAATTACTTCTTATCTATCATCTATCTCCCCCCCTCCTCCAGGAAACATAAAACATATTTCCTATATCAGCTACTAGTAAATGCATTGCAGAAAAGTGTAGCAATGGAAGCATAATAGTACATTTGATATCATGCCAGTTGATAGAACACAACAGAAATGAATATTTCATGGTTGGGTACTATCATGTGTTCATATGTAACAGACGTTCTGGGCCTTTATTGATGACCTATTCAGTTTATTAAGAAATCATTGAAAATACAGAAAGCGTTAAAACAAAAACATAAGCATAAAATTCAGTTGCATTTTAACTACTACTGTGCAAAATTTCCTTTAATTTCCTGTTCATTTCATAGATACCACCCCCAAAAAATGACTTGCTGTTGCTCTGATGTTGTTCAGGTTTTTTTTTAATTCTCACAGCTGCCCCCCCCCCCAAGCCATTTCCCTTCTTTGGCCTCATTGTCCTTGCCACTATTTGTCCATACTGCACTTTCATCCAATTGACTGGCTACCCAGCCACCCATTTGTTGAATAGTGAAATTGGTATTGTATCAATGAAATCACACGGGTCACCAAAAATGAGAGGATCACATGGCAAGTTAAGCAAATGAGACCAAAGAGAGTGAGAAGATGAAAACAACTTAGAGAAGAATAGTACTGAATCACTACTAATGTGTTTCCCCAGAGTGTAGAAAATAGCTCGGCATTGGAGACACTTCTGACAGTCAGAAAATGAAAATGAAGTACGGTCATTTGACCCTGTAAGTACTAGCTGAAGCCTTATTCATCTCCAAGCATTGTTTATTATGTCTCAGTCCTTCGTAAATAAAACTGTTGTAATCAGAGTTGAGTGCATGAAATGACATCCTAGTGGCATTTGGAAAAGGATGTGACTTTGCACTGGTGGATCACGTCAGATCATCAGAGAGCCTAAATCATCAGCTCAGGGGAAGCAGGGAGCAATTCCTGTTCTCTCTTACAAATAGATCACCGACATTCTCAGCTGTTTGGAACTCTGTGGCCAGGTCACAATTCCTGTTCCAGTGAGGGATACAAACACAGAAGCCTGCTTTGTGTGCCTGCTTTGAAGGATGTTATCAAATGGGTTGTTCCTGCCCAGAATAAAAATGTCATTGTCTCTCTCCCCCTCCCCAGCCATGTTAATGCAATTTGATAGAATACTTACTATTAAAATTTATGGCCATTTTCCCCATCAGTTGTGTATAGATGCTTTAAAAAGTGTATAATATATCAATCACCTCTTTCAGTCTGGTTTCTTCTTCTTCACATCAAAACATAGAGCTGGATGATAATTCCAGCATCATCCAGTCCAACCCCCTGCACATCCCCCACTCCCTCAATAACTCCTTCTCCTTCTATGCAAGCTTTTACCTTTTTAGTTGTTTTATGATCTAATTTAGAGCTATTCATATCAGTAAACCCAAACCGAAAATAAACCCAAAATTAGCCATTTCTGCAATATTCAGGTTTATTTTCGGCCAAATACCAAAACCCGGAATCTGCCCAAAGCGGAATAGGTAATTCCTGAAAAGCCTAATAGATATTCGGCTTTTTCAGGTTTCGGCTTTTCACCTTTGCTCAGATGGTCGATTCTGTGCCTTCTCCCATTTTTCTATCTTTGACTGGTTTTGTTAAGACCCCATAGTTGGGGCACTTTTGTGGTAGGGATTGTGAAATTGGAGTCAACTTGGTCCGACCAACTTTCCAGGTACATCACCCAACAGAAGACTAGTCTGCATCACAGAATAGTGATTTAAAAGATGGGGTTCACCCAGTTCTGTCTGAAGGGATATAACCTCCAACTAAAAGCAGCAGATTTAACAGCTGCTGATCAGGCTTCTAACAAAGGCTCCCTCACCCACGTGGATGAGCAATCTCCTTCAGAAGAGGTGCCTTGGTTGAGACTTTGGCTGGCTCCAACATCACCCCTCCCCCATGAAAACCTACTCTCAAACTTAAGGTTGTCCTGAGTAGTGGCTTCATTTACCCACACAGTGACCATCTCTTGAAAATAGATTGTTGATTATATTAAAGGATTGTTCACAGGATGCCATTTGTCACCAAAAGAAATGTTTTCTGTGCCTTTTTTTTCCATTTAAGCCGTTTTCCTCAGTTTGGAAGCTAATTTGCAAGGACATCAGAGAGACCCAGATACGACTGGAGCCTCCAGAATCTGAGGTGCCAGACTGCTAATTGGTTCTTTACACCAGTCTTCAGCAACACTGACCTTCTGGACCTGAAAACTGATGGACAGCTCAATTGTCACAAATGCCTGGAGGATGGGGGTGACCCCTTTGCAGGCCCATAAAATTGGGCCCCCTGTCCCAAACTTCCCCAAACTTCAGTGTCCATCTGAGAAGAGTCCCTTGCAGCTACGCTGTAAATTTGGTGACTCTACCTTGAAAAATGCCCCCCCAAGCCTTGAAAATAAATTCCACAGTCTGTAAGTGACTTTCATTCATAGGATCGCCATGAGTTGGAAGCGACTTGACGGCACTTAAAACACACACACACATAAGTGACCTGATTTTTTTCTGGAAAACTGGAAATAAACCCAAATACCTAATTACCGGTATGGGTATTAGGTTACCCAAAAAACAGGGCCAATAAACCTGAACCTGAATTTTTTTAAAAAAATTACACACCCTTAGTCTGCTTCTAGTGTGAACATCGTTTTTTGCTGTCTTTATGCATCTGGTTTGTTTTTATGTCTTGTTTTATGGTTCATAGTTTCTTATGTTGCTTTTTTATGATTTCATTGCATTGTTTGTGTTTTGTGAGCCACCTCTTTCAGCTCTCTAGAGGGGTAGCACATATATTTTATACAGATAGACCGAATTCAGATAATTTGCAATGTTGTGTGTTGAATCCCTTTATTTCTTACAACCAACAATTTTCTTTCTTTCTTTCTTTCTTTTTTCTTTATGAATGAAATTGTGGGCAAACTTTTTACAACAGCTGGAGTGTAAAACAAACAGAGCCATCAATTAAATGGTATGTTGTGCCTGCATTCAGCTTCAGTTGTTATCTCTGTTAGGGTCAAAATTAATAGGGTTCACAGCCTCAGGGGGGAGGAGCAGATTATAGAGATCCTGGAGGGGCAGATTATAGAGATCCTGAAGATATGGCAGTTTTGGAAGGTGGAACCTTACATCACTTCCCTGCTGAGCCCCCTCCCCTCTCTAAACTCTGTCCTCCTCAGGCATTTCTCCAGGCATTTCCCAAGCCAGAGTTGGCAACCCTAAAAATGAAGGTGGTATGAAATTACATACATTCCAGAACAGCACTTCCCCCCCATCTCCTTTTTGTTCTAGCTAATATACTTTGATCACCAGAAAGATAAGCAATAAAGCAATAAACACCAAGTAGCTACTGTGAAATGCCTGTTGTGGTTCTTATTCAAAACGATGGCTTTTCAAAATATAGATATATATATATATATATCAAGTATGCCTGCTTGCTAGCTGAACTGTTGAAATATATGGCTTTCTATGAAAACTCTAAGCATGCTTTTGTGGTGATACTCAGTACAAATTGTTGCATATTTTGGGGCAAGCTACATCAATTCATAGACTTCAGACCTCATAAAAAGAGTTCAGAAAGTCACTATCCATGGAATATGTTTGCCTACTAAGTGACTGTTTTGATACTACACTATCCAAATTTTGCATCAATAAATATTTGAAGCTTTGGCAGCTAAATGTAAAGGTTGCATTTTAAAACCAGGTACAATGTATGTAGTGCTATCTTAAACAGCGAGATAGTCTGATGTAGTGCAGCAAGAGACTGGGATCAGGGGATGTGGCTGTTGCCAATGGCATGACGTCAGTTCTGAGAAAATCCATAAGTGACATCACATCACTCTAGGAATCGCTGGAAACTCTATGGTAAAATAATAAAGTTTCCATCAATTCCTAAAAAGGACTGACATCGCTTCTGGTGTTTCCCCAGAGGTTATGGCATGCCATCAGCCCGATGGCCATTTTTTCCCCTCCTGCCATCTCTTTGAGCAGCAGTGGAAAATGAGAGACAGGGGTAGGGAATCCCCCACTGTGGAGAATGGCAACCTTGAGTGGTAAGAGTCTCAGAATAGGATGAGAAGCCCAGGTTCAAATCCTCATTCTGCCATGGAAGCTTGCTGGGTGAACTTGGGCCAATTTCTCTGTCTAAGCCACCTCACAGGGTTGTTGTTGAACAGATAAAATAGAAAAGGAGAGACAGTGTTGTAAGCTGCTTTGAGTCTCCATTGGGTAGGAAAACCAGCATGGTGTAGTGGTTAAGAGCCGTGGACTCTAACCTGGAAAACCGGGTTTGATTCCACACTCCTACACATGAAGCCTGTTGAGTGACCTTGGGCTGGACACAGTTCTCTCAGAACTATCTCAGTCCAACCTACTTCACAAGGTGTCTGTTGTGGGGAGAGGAAGGGATAGTGATTGTAAACTGGTTTGAGATCCTTTAAAAGATAGAGAATTCTTCTTCTTCTTCTTCTTCTTCTTCTTCTTCTTCTAAATTAAAATAAATAGTTACACCCATCTTAGTCTATGGAAGTCAATGGTTTTTGAAGAGATGAACTCTGTTTGGAATCGTATTGCCAGGCTTCAAGTATAGGTAGAAACATTCCAGTCTAAATATTGTCGAAGGCATTCCAGTCTAAAATTATGGAAATCAAAGGGTTTGTGTGTGTGTGTGTAAAGTGCCGTCAAGTCGCAGCCGACTTATGGCGACCCCTTTTGGGGTTTTCATGGCAAGAGACTAACAGAGGTGGTTTGCCAGTGCCTTCCTCTGCATAGCAGCCCTGGTATTCCTTGGTGGTCTCCCATCCAAATACTAACCAGGGCTGACCCTGCTTAGCTTCTGAGATCTGACAAGATCAGGCTAGCCTGGGCCATCCAGGTCAGGGCATCAGGTTGGAGTAAATCTGAATAGTAGTTCCTGCCTAGTTTTTATTGCTATTGTGAACCTGTGTCAGGGCTGTATCAATGAGGGAGACCACTAAGCGAGGTAGCAAGGGGAAAGAATACTTGAAAGCAATAGTTTTACCATTATTTTACCATAGAGTTTTGGTGACTCCTAGAGCATCATGTCAGCAACATGACATCACTTCCGGGTATTCACTGGAAGTGACTTATGCCATAGGCACAAATTCATTTTCCCTGTCCCCCCTCCACAACCTTCCCTCTCCCACAGATTACCTAGTATCACATCAGACTATAGATGGGGCTGATATGATTTATAGCTCAATCCTGAAAACAGCAGCAGCTGGGGATGGCATGGCTGTGGCACTGCAGCAGCACCTCCACAGAGGTTTCTCGGCTGCCGCGGGGGGAAAAAGAGGGTTTAAATTTTTTAAAAAACCTAAAATGGGGGGGAAAGCCCCATTGCAAACAGTGATGCTGCACCACCAAAAATGGTGGCGCAGCAATGCCATTGTGTGAGGGGGCAGTCCCAGCATGAACAGGATTAGAAAGATGCCAAATGGCAGCTCCACCCTCAGAACACCCCTGGAACGTCTCCCAGGGTGCTGGTGCAGTCCACGGGGCTGGCGTAAGTGGCCCTTCACCGGTGTTCATGCCAGTTTGCACGGCTCAAATGGCATGGATGCCAGTGTAGGGGTCATGCCAGCTTTTAAGAGCATTTCCCACCCCCCTTCATGATTGCACTCTAAATGTTTCTCCATATGGAAAAAGACAAAAACAAACCAGCCCTCTCCTCATAGAAAACTGGCATATCAGTGAGAAAGTCATTTAATCTAACCTTCCTTATGTACAACTTTCCTATTTCTGTGGATTTAATTTGTATGGAGAAGCTGTAAAACAATGTGAGCCCCTACCTGAAGTAATGCAGCCCCAGCTTACCACCTCAATGACAGAACTACACCTAAATTTTAGGGGATTTAATTTCATTGTTCTATATTTGGGTAATATTTTATCTTTATGGTTACGGAGTGGGTGGGATGATAGGGGGGACTTGTTTACAAGCTCCTGGGGTTTTCTATATTGGAAATTTGTTTTATTCTTTTATAGGATGCCAAGTGGCCTTCAGGCACAGTTGTCTATAAATGAAATGTATTATTACTATTATTATTATTACTGTTATGATTACCCAATATATTGTGTTAAGCCCCTTGGGTCATAAGTAAAATGTACAATTTTAATAGAAACAAAATCAGTCTTCAGCACTGGCGTTACTAGAAGGGAACAAAAATACACAACCCTGTTCATTTTAAATAACAATAATAATACTTTGAACTCGCATAGCAGTTTCCATCAGAGAAACTAATAGTATCATGCAAATGCTGATTAATTATTCTACACAGTGTTGAAGTTCCAGGGGGGGAAACAAAGTAAAAAGGAGAAATATCTTGCTCATGAAGACCACATTACTGAGGATCATTTCACATATTACATTTTTGCAATATACATAATAGGTTTTATTAGAGTTGCCAACAGCAACAAAAAATATTGTACCCCTTTAACAGAGGATTAATGGGATGTTATTTACCACGTGATCTTATTTAGCCCTGTTCCATGAAAAGCTTCCACTGCCCGTTTCCACCACTTGTAAAGGGCAAAATGATGTGTGTGTTTTTCATCCAGGTTGTTGGCAACCCTGTGTTTTACATGTACCCATGATACCTACTTGTATCGTCAGGTATGTTTGGTAGGGATCCATTAATGCCCGTGGTTCTCTATTGAGTATATATGTGTGGGGAGTTAGGTTTACTTGTAGGCAATGGAGAAAGTGTGTAACTGAAATCTGGTGTGGCCCAAGGGCATCTTTATTCAGACCTTGGTCATGCATTGATCAGTGCACTAGCACTAAATAAGGTTGCGCTCCTAAACCACATTCCTCGGTGTAAGCCCCACTGGATAATATGGTTTCCTAAGTCACAGCAGGGTTAATGTGATATTCTGTCCCCCAATTCATGCAAAGGTGACCCCACTATTTCTCACAGACACCCACAACTCTCCATAACTCTCCTGCCTTCTAATGTATCCCTCATTTCAGCCATAGGACACTATTCCCAAAAGCGACAGTGCTTCCCTAATATCAATGCATATAATACTAAGGCTTCTATAATTCATGCTTTTTACCTCCTCACCATGAGCATCAAGAAAGGTAAGAGAATAATATTGGTTCTTGTAGGTTATCCGGGCTGTGTGACCGTGGTCTTGGTATTTTCTTTCCTGACGTTTCGCCAGCAGCTGTGGCAGGCATCTTCAGAGGAGTAACACTGAAGGACAGTGTCTCTCAGTCCTTCAGTGTTACTCCTCTGAAGATGCCTGCCACAGCTGCTGGCGAAACGTCAGGAAAGAAAATAAGACAACCTATAAGAACCAATGAACTCTGACCGTGAAAGCCTTCGACAATAAGAGAATAATAGTTGGCCAGAAAATATTTGGGACTGCAGAGGTTCTTTTCCCCAAGGCTGAAGAGTAGTTCTAGGCTTGTCCACCAAAGATTAAGGCTTTGGGTGATCACTTTGTTAAAATATATATTTAAGCTGAATACGTATTCTGGGCATGTGCTGAAGCTGTCTGTACATTGTGAATCAATTATTTAGAACCCTTCAAAAAAATTGCCCAGTGTTCTGTGCTGATACTTGCAGTTACTATTACAATTCTGGGTCAAACTGAGGGGAGTTTGCCCATTACTAATTGCTGCCAATGGAACAAATGTAGGTGTGATCTCAGAAAATGGCTGCTGGGGAGAGTTGACAACAAGATGGGGAAAAATATCCTTTTAACAGAGGCTTAATGGGATGCTATTTATCAGCTGATGATGTTTACCTCCATGCCATTTCCACTGCCCATTTCCACATAATACGCCTTTGTTAAAGGTGCAAGACTTTCTTTCTCCAGGGTGTTAGCAAATCTTATCCAGACAATGTATTTGTACAGCCTGGCCTTTTCCCCAGCAGTCATATAGGGAGGAATTTAGTAGAGCAAGGGTCAGCTTGAAGAGAATCTCTTACATGAGATGGTGTAACATAGTAGTTATGATATGGAGCTTCCAATGTGAATTTTGCCTCTGCTATGAAGTCACTAAGTGGCCTATGGAAAGCTCCTCTCTTCATGTCTCTTCTTTAGAACAAAGCCATTTTTCAATAAGGTTTATTTTGTAACAGTAGTACGATGCTTAGTTAGGAAACCAGAGGGGAAACCTGAGATGTCTGAAGATCCTTCTGTCTTTAGCAGAGACCATAAAAGTGTCTAGGAGCAATTAGACACAGGCACAGAACCAAAGGAACAGCAACACTGAGTAAAAAATCAAGGACATTGCACGGGTAATAAATTGCCCTGAGGATAAGGGTCTATGAAAGGATGTCCCTGAGAATTAAGGGCACTTGAGAGGGAAGCTGCTACTTTAGCTGGGGGAAGAATGTTGGAAAATGCCCATTAAGTTACTCCCAGATTAGTTTCCAAGAAATCACTGGTAATAGGGGAAAGAATAGAAATAGAGGAAATAAAAGTGCCGGAAAGGGATTGCTGAGTCTAATTTGCCTGCTAGTTTCTCCAGTAGCGCCTTGAGTCTAGACCGACAGGCGGACAGAAGTCTGTAGGGGTTACACTTGGCCAGCCCTTTTCACATTAGAGAGGTTGAAAGCGAGACATCTGTAAAAAGGAAGTGAGAAGGAAGCACAGCACCTCCGCGAAACAAAAAGAATGCGCAGAAAGGCAAAGGGGACTCTATTAGACTGCTCAGGCTGGTGAACTTTGGCCTGAAGATTGTACATGTTAGAAGCCTGCCATGGTGATTTCCTGCCTTGCATTGTTTGATTAACCCCAAAGCAGCTGGTGGGGCACTGATGTTAGGAAAAGCCTCATTCGGCTTATTGTTTGGGATGGCTGGGGAGTAAATATTAATGATACAAAATTAGAAGGCTTCGTACCAGGGCCATCAGTCTGTCCCCATGGGCGTTAGTGAATTAGAAAGGCATGCTGATGTTTATCTTCCCATTGAGATGTTCAGTCCTGAAGATTCCATTGCAAATATATTCTGCTTGTGTCAATAAATGGGAATCATAGAGGAGATCTGTTTGTTTGTTTGTTTTTACAAAAATATAGGGTATGCTTTACAGGAATGGGAATTGATTGTGAAGTTTTACTGTTATGAAAAATAACTTTTTAAAATGATCCAGTCATCCAGTGTCTTCACAGAAAAACAAATAACACTGCTACATGGGGGAACCTTATAGAAACTTTTCAAAAAATTGATACGATTCATAGACATTTTCTGTAATTTTACATTTTGGGAATTAATATTAGTATTTTGTATTTGTCACATGGGGAAGTACTTTGTTGAATGCTGTTGACATATACAGGGGAAAAGGTACCATACTGTGAAAAATGATTCAAATGTACCCTTGGCTATATGTTTAAATAATGAGCTAGATTGCCCGTAACAAAATGGACACACATCCAAACACAAACTTTAATAGCAGAATATTGGAAAGGACAAGCTGATTGGAGTGGATTCAGCTCAAGGAACATGCAAAGATCTTATGCACTTTCATCTTCCTCCCAACAACAATTTCTGACCCTGGGAAAGTTTATTCCTGGGGTCATGGGATGGGACCCATGTGGACTGATAGCCATGCAGGTCAGGAGGATTAGTGAAGAGGGAGAAAGGGTGATTCTGCTCCCTTCCCTCTTCTCACTGCAGCCTGCTGACCCACATGGCTATTTGTTCATGTGGCCCATCCCATAAACTTCTCCAGAGTCAGAATTGACTGCTGGGGGTGGGGAAAGCAGGAAAGATCTGTGTCTCTCAGCACCTTCTACTGATGCATCACTGGATCTGACCCACAGTGTTAGTTCTATCAGATGCTTCTGTCAAAAAGTCAGCAATAGTTGTACATGACCGTCACACATGGATAAAGCCCCCAGATTCATTGCACCAACCAATTTCATTGGGCCAAAACAAACAAAAAAAAACCATAATTTTATTGGGCAACATCTATAATACCAACAGCAGACTCGCTACTATCAATCTATAAACTGAGAATGTTCCTTTGTCCTCTGAGATGCTGCATGTAACTTAATATTAAGAACTGATCAGAGAATGAACAAAACCACTGAACTGCTTGTGACAAAATGCAGGACCTTGTCACTATTATACTTTATAGATGCTGAGTTTGAAAAATACATTGACCATTTTGGGAGACATATCTAAATATTGCTCTCTGTTCCTATATAGAAGAACATTTTTGAAATGCTGGACATCCTATGAACAATGCTACAGGTTCCCCCGCCCCCCGCAAATCACTTCTTTGTCATGGTGGCATTTCTTGTTGTCCCAGATAAATTTATTTAAAAGAACTTCCCATGTGTGAATATGCTTTATCTGATAGTAGCAAAGGAAGTTTCTGAAATAAATTGCTTTATTTGGGCAGGAGAATCATTTTGGTGTCTTCTGTTCTAACAGTTGTGTGTATTCCAAGCATAAATTTCTCTGTAATCTGACAGGAGGAACTTGATTCTCCTTATCAAATAAGAATAGCTGTCCTAGATGAATGCCTAATTTATTTCAAGGCTTTAGCATGGGTTGGCCACCCTAAAGAGGGCTAAAATTGATAAGACTAATTCCTTAATTGTCTAATGTCCTGGCAACAGACAGAGCCAAAGGATATTTCTGTACATTCAGATCTTTCTTACAAAAACGTACCTTCCTTGTGGATCTGCTGCAGAAAATAAAAAGGCAAAGTCTGCTCTCTTAACCAGGTTGGGACAGAGTAGGGTTCACTGTCGAACAGGAGGTTAAATAATTTGTCCAGGGCTATCTTATGGTACCTTTTTGTAAGCAGATCACAACACCCTATATGTGTGTGGTTGGTCTTGCTGTCACTAGAATTCCGAAAAGAACCTGCAGTGCTATCTCCTAATAAGCATATGTGCAAACATGTGGCCATTAGCATCACTAAGGACTGCTCAGACAAACGTAGGGTTGCCAGGTGGCTTGGGATGGTGGGCAGTTGCCTGCCAATCCATCTACTGACTGACAACAAGGATTGCACCTGTGCATGTCCACGAGCAATGCAACCCCACCACTTTCCGTTTACTTCCAGAAAGCTGCAGCATGATGGAACGATTTACCACTCAAATGGGGGTTTGAGTGGTAAATCGTCCTGTTGCTTCTGCAAGTAAACCCAAAGTGACGGGATTGCGTTGCTTGCAGCCATGTGCGTGTGATCCCCACTCCCAAAATCTCCTGCTGGAGGAGAGGGGGGACCTGGCAACCCTAGACAAAGACCAAAGGGCAGGATTTTATTAAAACACAGTTACTTATTGATGACTGATTTATATGATTTGTGAGTGATCTAATTGTCTATTTAAACAAGCGCCTGCTGAGTTGAGCAGTTACACAGCAAGATTGGGAAAGTGGTGGAAGTCAATCAGGCTGTGTGAGAACGTGCATGTGCAAAAAGCCAATTGCCTTATACTACACAGTTAGTACAGAATACAGTGAAACAGCCTGTCAAGCATCCAGGCACAGATCAATGAGCTATCGAACGGATCATCAAAAAATCAGGTCTCTGCAACTGGCGAACAGGTCACAGGCTGAATTGGTGGGTGTCTGTGCACCCCAATTAGTACTGCTAAACAACAGGCCTTCACCAAATGAGCAGGAGAAAATCATTTTTCAGTTTGCCCTGAGTCTTCAGTTCTCCCTCAGTATCCCACCCACCTCCTGCCTACTAGGGGAAGTTTTTGAAGCAAGTTAAACGTTGAAGGCTATATTTTATTAACGGACCAACTAGATTCTGTTCATTTTTATTTATTTTTATCCACTATTAATAGTGTTGTCTCTGCCTTGACTCACTGCCAAGTTGATATATATAATGCAAACCTTGTGGTGACAGAAGATTTGAGATTTATAACTACAGGCAAGCAAATCCCTTGAATGATTTTCCTTCCAGATAAGAAATAGCATGTATATTTTTCTGCATCATGACAAGATTCCTGCTTTATCTGCCGTTTATGTAGTATAATCTGTTGATTATATAATCCACCCATTTTGATTATCTGTAATTTAATATGTTTTCAGCAGGTTAAGCAAAAATGATCCTTTAATTGTAATTGATGATTCCAAATGAACTTTCTCATGGTGGTGAAAAAGAGTTCAGTACTTCAAATGATAATGAAATCTTATATTGCAAGCTTGCTTTTCATCCCTCAGGATTCCAAAGTAAGTTACAACTTATTAAACAGACATATAGCATGAATTATTGGCTAACTCCTATGGTAATTACTTATAGTCCCCTGTTCCCCCGTCCCACATTACAGCATCGTGGGGACCATTCATTTTCGAGAACATTCTTTGTAATGATTTTGTTTACAGAATTGCCTTCTGGCTCCTTTTACAGCGGAACAAAAATTCTTCTACAAATAAAAAAAATGGAAAGAGAGAAATTATTTGATGTCAGAATTCCCATTCTCTTAGTAAACTTATACCCTAATATGGTCAGTTATGACTTCTAGCCAATTCTAAAGGAACACTTTCAATTCATTCAGTTGATGAGGTCACCCTCTAATTTTTATTACATTTTCATGGTTTTCCAAACCCAAGTCCTCTACATTGCTCATGGGATTCTTCATCAAAGATGTGTTTGAATATTAGAAAGAAAGATAACATTCATATTGGGAGATGGACGTCTTCCAGACTGGTTGCAGTATTTGGAAGTTTGCAATTAGCTGATCTTACAAAACCAGTCTATTGAATGTCTATTAAAAATTGCATGTGTGTGTATACCCATGATGCTGTCTTACACGAAGCCAGACCACTGGTCCGTCTAACAGTAATGTCTATTCAAACTGGCAACGGTCTCTCCAAAGCCTCATGCAGAGAGAGGTCCTCCCCAATAACCACTACCTGACACTGTTCAACTGGAGATGCCCAGGATTGAGACTGGTACCTTCTCAGGGTCATTTTAAGACATGCTGAGGACCTCAAGCTATGTCAAGTTTAAGACACCCTCCCAAAAAATACTTTAGTAATGTTTAGTTATGTTGTAGTTAGAGGCACCTCCTAATCTGAGTCCCTCGCTTTAAAAAGGATATGGACAAAATGGAGCATGTGCAGAGGACAGCAACAAGGATGATCAGGGGCCTGGAGAACAAGTCCAATGAAGAAAGGCTGAGGGTCTTGGGAATGTTCAGTCTGGAGAAGAGGAGGTGGGGGGGCATGATTGCTCTCTTAAAGCAGGGGTGGGGAACCTTTTTTGCGCCAAGGGCCATTTGGATATTTATAACATCATTCGCAGGCCATACAAAATTATCAACTTAAAAATTATCCTACCCAGCCCCAAGCAGACAGCTGCCCCAGATAACCCCCCCCCCCGGGGCACGAGCAAGCAGGCAGGCATCCAACCAGTGGCGCACTCGCACACCAAGGGGTACAGGATGGTCTGTTGCACCAGCCGGGCATAGCCGTCCAGCCACATGCCGGAGTTGCTCCTCCTCCGCATGGTCGGGCTGGATTCTACAGCCGGCTCCTGCTATTTCCACCTTCAGGGATGAGATGAGGACACACTGGCTAAGAAATCCCCCCCCCCCCCGCGCGCATATTCTGGCTCTGCCCTCTTTAACCCATCCATTGTCGCCACTTCCGCCCCCAGCCCTCTTGTAGTACAGAGGGAATACGTTTCTCCACAGCCCAGGTAGGAAAGGGTTAATACAGTTTCTTGGGCAGTCCTACCAGCTCCATAGCTAACGACTCTTCTGCAAGGGGAGAAAAGGTTCCTGTTCTCAGCAAAACAAACTCACATCCACCTTGAATAGAGGCTATTCCTGTCCCTGAGAGGGGGTGGATCGCTAATCTTAGATCCTTTTGAGCTAGAGATCTGGCAGGACCCATGAAGGGCCAGACCAAATGATTTTGTGGGCCTCAAATGGCCCCCAGGCCTGACATTCCCCACCCCTGTCTTAAAGTATTTGAAAGATACTCTTCCAACACACTTTGACACTGACAGACACTGTCCTTCAGTGTTACTCCTCTGAAGATGCCTGCCACAGCTGCTGGCAAAACATCAGGAAAAAAAATACCAAGAGCATGGCCACACAGCCCAGATAACCTACAAGAACTATTTGAAAGATTGTCACTTAGACAAGGACAGGAAGCTGTTCCTAATAGCAGCAGAAGATACGACTGGCTGGACATTAGGATTTTTTTTTTTTTTAACAGTAAGAGTAGTTCGACAGTGGAATTAGCTGCTTAGGGAGGTGGTGAGCTCCACTGAGTGTCTTCAAGCAGT
The DNA here is from genome assembly GCF_029931775.1 of Euleptes europaea. Taxonomy (NCBI): domain Eukaryota; kingdom Metazoa; phylum Chordata; class Lepidosauria; order Squamata; family Sphaerodactylidae; genus Euleptes; species Euleptes europaea. The sequence goes on from NC_079317.1 coordinate 30,072,606, forward strand.
AGCTTGACAAACACTTGTCAGGGACGCTCTAGGCTAATCCTGCATTAAGCAGGGGGTTGGACTAGATGGCCTGTATGACCCCTTCCAACTGTATGATTCTATACGTCTATGACTTAACAATGTATTGGCTAAAACCACAACAACCCTTGGGGGTTCAAATAAAAGATACAGCACACAAAGGTCCCAAAATGGAAAACAGACAGGGACAGGAGGTCACTGGGGCTGTGCATAGACTCCACACCTTTTTTTGACCTGGCCAGATGCAAACACAACTGAGCTGGAGTAGAGTGAGGCTGCTGCAGGTGTGAAGGCCTTCCCTACCCTAAGCCAGGTCCCAATGAAAGCTCTGGGGCTTAAGAGAAGGGGAAGGAATAGCTGCAGGGCAGTGCCAACTCTCTGCTACCACTGGCCAGATATGGCCATGAGGAGCCTCAAAAGCAATTAAACCAACACGGTCAAGATACTTACAGGACACTTCAGGATACATACCACACCCTCATTAGCACATTATCTTGATACTTACAGGACAATGATTTGCACATTACCTTTAATACTTTGCAGGACAATGACTCAGCTCAAACCCAACCCCCTTCTGACTATATATTACTCTTCCTACACAACTGACACAGAGACACTGTCCTTCAGTGTTACTCCTCTGAAGATGACTGCCACAGCTGAGGGCAAAATGTCAGGAAAGAAAATACCAAGACCACGGTTACACAGCCCGGATAACCTACAAGAACCAATATCTGTATACTAATAGCAAAATCAGCCATATCTGAGGATACTTAAATCTGGTGACTAGAGCTGTGAATGGGCAAAAGAAACAGAACTGGGCATGGGGGAGAAACCCAAGCTTTTTTTTAAACCCATTTTTATGTGACAAAGAACTTTGGTAGCGAGTCGAGAAACCAGGAAGCATTTGAGTCCCCGCCTCCTGAAATGCTGCTTTATAATTGGCAGTAGTGCTTACTGTAAAAAAAAGTATCTCTCTCACACACACACAGCTCCACTCTCCCATGCTTTGGATTATGCATGGAGAGGAGGACGATTTGACCTAGGCTGATCTCAGGAGAAATAAAAGAATCGGGATTTAACAGCAATTGGAAGACCCAGGTTATGCAAGGGCTGGCCATGAGGTCATCTCTAATGGATGGAAAACTCATGCATAACTCCAAGGAACAACCAAGTCAGTCTGAGGGCAAACATGAGTCCAAGTACCCATGCATAAATGACCAGTGATGTCTTGAATCAGGTAAAAATCCATTGCTCTTAGAAGACTGGCTTCATATCAAACAAATGGCTGTAAGACCAAGAATACCTATTTGTTCTTCCTGAGCTTTTTTGATTATGTGCGGCTATAGGGTATGTGCATTCAATGCATGTCCTTTTCCTGTTTGCTCCCAAAGGGAGGAGTAGCAAGTATTCCATTCAGATAGATCTCTGATTAATGTTCTCCACTCCGAATGAGGGTTGGCTTCAGGAGTTGTTTACTGAAATATGTAGTCGAGTCTCAAAGCCAACAGCATTCCCCCAGGGTGCCCATTAGGTAGAAGGGCAGCACAGTTGTAAGCAATCTGTTTTGTAAAGTTGAAGAATGTGATAGAACAGACATCTAAGTGGTATTTGGTAAATATTTCATATTCTCGAATGGAGAACTTGCAGACAGAAAGAGCACTGTGCAAGGCAATAATTTATAAGTATAATTCAGAGGAAAAAACTCCTGTTAAATATGGCTTTAACAATAACAATAAAAAAGCAAGCAGGTATAGTGCAAGTATAAGTAAAAGATAGGAAATATTACGTGAGGGAAAGTGTATGAAACAGAAACATGTTGTGTTGTCCTACATAAATCAAATAATGGGTAGCCTGAGGACCATATGGGCATAGTTAAACCTTAATTTATTGATAAGCAATCCAAGAGGATTCCAAAGACAATTATAGACTGAGCCGGTGATGCTGAATAGAAACCAGCTACAAATGAACATTAGGGGTATGTGTGTGTGTGGGGGGGGGAGTTGGATTCAGAGCATGGTCGTATGTCATTTCAAAAATTTGAGTTGGATTTTTTAACATTGGAATTAAAGCTTGTATTAGGAAAGCAAACCAACAGCAATTTGTTGTAATTTCCACTCACAAACCCATGGATTCTATCCTTCCTAAACTTAAACCAAATCAAAGAACACATTTCTATTATTTAGGCAATTAAAATGCACATATGAACAATAGCCACAGGAATGAGTGATTTGCCATGCAATCCTGAAGAAAGTTATACCCTTCTACATGTATTGAATAATTCAGGACACCAGGACGCGTATTCTCAGGTAACCAGAAAATAAGCCCTTCCTAAACCAATAGGGAAAGAGTTTAAGAAGTAGGTTAATATACCCCACTTTTCTCTACCTTAAGGAGTCTCAAAGCTGTTTACAATCAATTCTCTTTATCTCCCCTCAAAGGCACTTTGTTAAGTAGGGGGGGCTCAGACAGTTCTGAGAGAACTGTGACTGGCCCAAGGTCACCCAGCAGGCTTCATGTGGAGGAGTGGGGAATCAAACCCGGTCCTCCAGATTAGAGTCCACCACCACTCATGTGGAGGAATGGGGAGTCAAACCTGGTTCTTCACATTAGAGTCTGCCGCTCTTAACCACTACACCATGATTGGCAGAAAATGGATACAGAACACAAAAATGCCAGACAGAGCATTTCACAATCCATGCCACACACATACTGTTGATGGTCAGTAACCCCTCCCCCTACTGCCTCCTGCTGCCTGGGAAATTACGATCAGAATAAATAAGGAGATTTGGAAGGTTTCCAACCACTCCTGGGCATCATAAATAAGTTTGTTTAAATTTGTAGGTTTTGAACATTTTAAAGTGGCTGAGGTTGGATCTTAACTAGACAAGTTCTGATTGTTCATCCCTTATCAATACAGCAACATGTGTTCATTAAGGTGGTCAGCTAGGCAGACATACTGCTATACTGTGACTAGGCAAAATCTGAACGAACCTCACACACTCTTCTTCATCCACTTATCTCCTGCAATTGTGTTATTTCCCTTCTTGTTTTGTGGCAAACCATAGGTTGTCATTGTCACAGTGGTGGAAGGAACATGTGTGCATGTGAGAGGACGTGCCCCACGTACTCCCGTTCCCACTTACTATATGAGGAAGTTACCACCACTCAAACTCTGCCCTATTTATCTAGCTCCCAGCCTACTTTATTCTGATTGCTGTCCATCCTAGCCCATGCAGAACATTCTAGCTTATGTGTGGAAGAAGCAGCCAGGAGCTTGAGGCCTCCTGGATGTAACTCAAAACAACTTGTACCTCTCTGTCACAAGTGTTATTTTATTACATCTAAAAAAGCAAATTGTGGGTTGTGTTTGTCCTCCAAATCAGTTTTAGAACCCCAGTTTGATTATGGAAAAGCAAGCATGACTCTATACCCTTTTCTCCCCAGGTGATAATGTTAATTTGGAGCAGTGGAGAACTGGGTTTGATTCCCCGCTCCTCCACATGAGCAGTGGAGGCTAATCTGTTGAACTGGGTTGGTTTCCCCACACCTCCACATGAAGCCAGATGGGTGACCTTGGGCTAGTCATAATTCTATTAAGAGCTCTCTCAGCCCCACCTATCTCACTGGGTGTCTGTTGTGGGATGGGAAGGGAAGGTGATTGCAAGCCAGTTTGATTCTTCCTTAAGTGGTAGAGAAAGTTGGCATATAAAAACCAACTCTTCTTCTTCTTCTTCTTCTTCTTCTTCTTCTTCTTCTTCTTCTTCTTCTTCTTCTTCTTCTTCTTCTTCTTCTTCTGGATAGGGGGTGAATAGAATTGCCAGCCCCTGATTGGAAAATTCCTGGAGATTTGGGGGTAGAGCCTGAGGAGCATGGAATTTGGGGAGGGGAGGGAGCTCAACAGGCACATGATCCCATAGAGTCCACCACCCAAAGCAGCCATTTTCTCCAGGGGAACTGTTCTCTATAGTCTGAAGATCAGCTGTAATTGCAAGAGATCTCCAGGCTCCACCAAAGTAAAGGTTTCAGAAAGGTCTGGAATTCTCCATTTCTTCTCCAAACTCGACTCTATTCTAATAGTAAAGTTTCAACTCTACATTACAGGGTGTGCATGGAACCTGAATCCAACACAATGGAGGAAGGGGGCAGCAGAGCCAAATTTTGTCTCCCTCTGCCTGTATTGTCACAGTCACATTTGATAACACCTACCATATTTGATAACACCTACCATATATAATATTTGCTGCTGCAAACCTGACAACAAAATAACAGCTGTTCCAGTTCATTGTTTGGTGTTCCCTGGAATTGTTTCCCAATCTATATCCATGTGGCACACTTTGGTTCCTGCTGCAATTCTTTAACATTACACCTACCATCAGTTCAGCTTTGTAAATGCAATTCCTGGTTCATAGTTAAGGGTTATGTGCTCAGCTTTCCACACTGGATGCAGAGATCCATCTCCAGAAATTGCTCCCGTAGAACCATTTTTCACACAGAGTACCCAGTGTAACAGAATGCGTGCACTGAAATTTATTTCTATGTGTGCATTAACTTTGCTGGATCAAAGCAGCTGTGTTTTGATACTGAACAACAACTTTTTTATCAATCTGAAGCAGGCGGCACAATTTTAGAGTGGTTTTTGCAACATTTTGACACTTGGGACAATATGTAAACTTGAACTGCAAAAGCTGCTGACTTGAAAAGAACATGTACAGATAATTAGAATGCAGATTTTTTTAATCAGCATTGCATTCCAAGCTTCCTTCAAATACTTACTTCAGCTGTGCAAATAAATTTCAGCTTCCACATAAATATAGACAAGCAAATGTGTAAGTAGTTGTATCCAAAGTGAAAACTCTAATTCATGCTGGATTAAGATCCACTCTGGCACAAATATTAGAGAATTAGTTATAATATCCATGACATTAAGTTAAATTAACCAGAGATGGAATAACACTCATGGGAGCTATCAAAATCCTGTACGACAGGCTATTACAATTTGAGCCATACAGCCGGCTTACAGTTCAGAGGGGGGAAATTGCTTGTACCTTTTAATCTGTAAATAAATACTGGCTGATCTTTATTGACCTATGTAAGGGTTTACTATGGGCATGTGATCCAGCTTGCCTGTATATGAAAGGTTCCTCTAAAGGCTAATATAGCCCTGCCTCCCTTACTGAGTATCTTTGGAGTGAAGTTACTGCCCTTCTCTGGGTATGCTCTGCATGGAATGAATGTTAACTTTAAGGAGAGGCCCTCCCAATATTAATGCCAATTGTTTTTGGTATTACCAAGAGTTAAAGCCCAATGAGGAGATGCTTTGGATGTGTAATGTGATTTTGCAATAGGGCGTGCCAAACTGGACTCCATTCCTGTGTTCAGGGCTGCCTAGGGGAAAGAAACTAGGACAAGATTCTGGGAGAACTGGTCTCCCTGGGTGCATATGGTACCAAACAGGTCATGTACTTTGCTTTCATATATTGTGTAGATTGGCTCTTGTTGTCTGAGGGGGAATCTTTGTCTAGGACCTGTATTAGCTCTTGGCAGCCTTGTAGGTTTGCCTGCACTGCCTTGGCAAATGCTAGGAGATGTTGAAGATAATGCCTAGGGAGTGCAGAGTTTGGGAAGGATGTAACTTCACTTACAGGTGATGCTCTAGGAATTTCCACTAATCTCTAGGAATTTCCACTAACCCATGTCTCAGCAACCTCGCACTGGGACGGGACTCTGCTACACCGCGGTAGTGAAGGAAAGGGCAAACTCTTGCCACAGGAACTGTGGGCTGGGGTCAAGGAGACTCCAGGGTTAGGGGTAATGGAAGGACTCAAAGGCACTAGGGGCTAAGGGTCTTTAGTAGGGTTGCCAGGTCCCTCTTCGCCACCAGCAGGAAATTTTTTGGGGCTGAACTTGGGGAGGGGAGGGACTCCAATGCCATAGAGTCCAATAGCCAAAGCGGCCATTTTCTCCAGGTGAACTGATCTCTATAGGCTGGAGATCCATTGTAATAGCAGGAGATCTCCAGCTAGTACCTGGAGTTTGGTAACCCTAGTCTCTGGGGTCGTATTGGGAGACGTTATACAGAAGCCTGTGGCCAAGGAGGAGCTCAGGAGGGTAGTGCCTTCTGGCACATGCAGCAGGGAACCCCTGGTCTGAGGCTACTGGGCTGGTTACATGGTAGTATCATGTACCTTGGCCTTCAGTTCTGCAGCCGTTAGAAATGCACATCCCATTCCATACCGGATTCTCATCTCTAAGTGCACAATGAAAGCAACGCTGTTCAGCTTAATGACACTTATTCTCAGAAGCATATTTTAGTACGCATATGATTTATACCCGTTTCCTGGTCCAGTAAGTGAGGGATACACCAATGACTGTGTCTTAGCACAAATCTCCATAGTTAGATTGGCTGAGGAATTGGATGTGTGTGTGGGGGGGGGGGGCGCAGACAAGAGATCAAGGAAGGGAAACTTTCCTATTCTTTCCCTCATTCCTACTCTTTCCTGTCTGAAATTTCCCTAAAGTCCCCTCCACTTTTGGCCAATAGTCTTGCGCAGGTGGTGTCGAAAGGAGTGTTTGGCTTGGTTCCACTTTAATTTTACTTAATTTTATTTTACATAATAACTGAATACGATTGCAATGAGAACATTTTGCTCGAAGCAGTCTCAAAGCCATGATAACATTTTGCTCAAAGTCTCAAAGTTTTCTTTCTCTTTTTTGTTGCATATTTTTCTTCATGTTTGGGGAAGCAAAAGAAAGAAAATGGACCAGGCTCCTTTTCTCAGAATGGCTTCATTTATTACACAAAAAACCTTAAAGAAGACACAGGTTATTCTCACACCACTTCTCAGAGTGATAAAAAAAAGGGATTTGCATTTTTTTCCTTTGTCATGGCAGGACTTCTCACCAAAGATCCACTCGGATTAAGGGCGGGCAGCACAATCATAAAGGGTGGGTAGCTGTGCTGCGGCCAGGGATGGTGCAGCCGTGTGCCTCCTGAATGGCCTGCTGGGGCGGCCTGCAAGCCAAATAGGAAGACTCCCCCAAAGCTAGGGTTGCCAACCTCCAGGTGGTAACTAAGCACAGACTATGGCTATATATAACTCTATGATAAGTGTATTTGAATGATCCACAAAGGCTACAAGGCCAACGTTACATGAAAATTACACTGTTACTACAAAAAGTACAGTCACATTCATTCCAAAAATACAATCTTCTCTGAAGGATGGTGCACAGTGACGATGCCTAGGGAGACGATTGTTTCACAGTTCTTCATCAGTCTCGTTCCTGTACCAATGAACATATCTTACAATATTGTGCAATAAATAAACTTCTATATTTATTGCACAATAATGTAAGATATGTTTATTGGTACAGGAACGGGACTGATGAAGAACTGTGAAACGATCATCTCCCTAGGCATCGTCACTGTGCACCATCCTTCAGAGAAGATTGTATTTTTGGAATGAATGTGACTGTACTTTTTGTAGTAACAGTGTAATTTTCATGTAACATTGGCCTTGTAGCCTTTGTGGATCATTCAAATACACTTATCATAGAGTTATATATAGCCATAGTCTGTGCTTAGTTACTAACCTTAGGTATTGGTACAGAGGTGTCCTTTTGGATTGCTAACCTCCAGGTGGTGGCTGGAGATCTCCTGCTATTACAATTGATCTCCAGCCAATAAAGATCAGTTCACCTGGAGAAAATGGCTGCTTTGGCAATTGGACTCTATGGCATTGAAGTCCCTCCCCTCCCCAAACCCTCCTCAGGCTTCGCCCCGAAAAACTCCTGCCAATGGCAAAGAGGGACCTGGCAAACCCACCCTGTGCTAACAGCAACTATACCTGTTTCCAAGCTCTGTATGCCTATGACCCTGGACTGAGACCAAACTCTGCAGGTAACCTGGCTTTGACTTTGGATTGCTCTTGACCCTGCCTCCCTGCCTGGGCCTTGACACCTAGGCTCTTTGGTGCTGATACGAATCCCTGTGCCAGAAATGCGCTGCTGTCGCGGCTGCGTAAGTGGCCCAGTTGCCAGCATAAGTGCCCATTTCAACAGCACAAGTGGCATTTATTCCACCTTCTAAGTAATCCCTTTAGGATTGCTCTGTTAGCCAGATAACTGCTTATTGGAGTTTATTAATTTTATGGTGATGGGGGGGGGGTCAATTTGACACATGGTTAAATTTTAATCTGCCATACCACTCCATACCACTATACATTTTTGAAAGACTTAAAAGATTTGCATTGGCACACTAAATTCAGATCTCACCACATGTAGGACTGTCCAGAAGACTACTTCACTACCTTAGTATCTAGTCCTCAATCCAGTCTTCCAACAACAACAAAAACAGGGAAATCAGCCCAGAAAGTAGCTACAGTAACTGCCTCCCCCCCCCCCCGGGCAATTATCTAAATATGTTATTTGTGATGGTAGGCTTTCAGATACAAACAAAGCAATACATGGCCAAAATACTCCCCATTCTTTATTTCCATTATTGTAACTTATCCAAATTGGACATTAACAACACTGAATATACTGGGTGAACATTATTAATTCTTTGTATGCTGGCACCATTTGATGAGAAGAGTGATGAGAAGCGAGAGTGATTGAGCAGATAGAAGAAGGGTCTTGCAGACAAGCTGACCAACCAGGTGAGTGTATCACTGATCTCGCCACCCAAGAGGACTGTTTGAGTAGGTTTCTGTGCACAGTGCTTCTAAAAATTCTTCAATAAGCAGGAAATGCCATCATTTTCCTTCCTGTATTGAGTAGTTTCTCAATTAGAGGCAGTGATTTATGGGTTTCAATCACTTTTAGTTCTGCAATTGCTAGAAGTTTTTGTATTCCTGGCATGCCAAAAATATGTGTCAATGTCCATTGTGTAAGGCTGCCTTTTTTTCTTGGGGAGTCAAATGTCTCCCTATGCCAACTCTGCAAGTAAATAAAATATGGGAGATATAAACTGGAACTAATAGACTTTTCTGTCTGAAAAGCAAGAGACATTTGGAGGTGTGTTGCCATTGCCTGCCTCCATGTGGGCTGAGAGAACGGTGACTGGCCCAACGTCACCCATCAGGCTTCATGTAGAGGAGTGGGGGAATCAAACCCGGTTCTCCAGATCAGAGTCTGCCACTTTCGACCCCAACGCCATGCTGGCTGTAATCTGGAGAAATGCAGTGCATCATTGCCATGTTTCTACTGCACTGCAAATTAAGGGCAGCACAGCAGGAAACTGGTCCGAAGGTCAGGAAAGAACTGATATTGCCTTAACCTTTTTTTGTCGTGCAGGTAGACACTTTCATTTGCACAAGTAAAACATCTGCCAGTGATGTCAGGGATTCCACAAACTTGTCAATAACAATAAAACTCTGAGTATATGAGGTAACTGTGGAGCCCAGAAGAATGTGTTTTATAGGAATCAGTTAAATGAGTTACACTCAAGGAAGTGCCAATCAAGTGTCTCTTGAAAAGTCCATTTTTTCCTACAGGCGCTCCAACTCATTAAAGTTTATTACCAAGGCAGTTCTCACCACAAAGTGTCTGCTGCTCAGAGATATTTTAGAGCCTTTGGCAATCATCTGCCAGATCTGTCATTACTTATGCTGTCATTGCAAACCAACGGGGACAGTCAGACCAACGGGGACAGCAATAACTGGAGTTACTGTTGTACAATTTTAGGCTGCAGTAGTAGGGGTTGGATCCTGTGGCACATTCGTGGAAGGCAGTAGCAGTCACAGATGTGTCCCCCCTCCCCCGGCAGTTCTTCTCAACTCTGAGAAATTTTATTCCTGAGGATATGGGACCCACATGGCTTCATAGCAACGTGAGCCAGAAGGCTACAAAGGGGAGGCTGATGAAATCACTATTTCTGTCTCTTCTCTCAATGCAACTCTGCTGTCAGAAGAGAGGAGAGGGTGGTTTTGCCCCCTTTCTCCTTCCATTTAGTCTGCTTACCCCTCTGTTGGTTAGGCCATAGGGGCCCTGCAGTTGCAGGAGAGGAGAATGCAGGAAAGATATGCAATCTTTGCATGCACTGACCCCATTGTATAAAAAGCTCCTGGCCTGCACTAATTTAGTAGATTGGGAACTGGGCTACATGAAAGCTCTCTGCTGAGCTCATTTACTCAATGCAGGAAGGTTTTTTTTTTTTTACGAAGAGAGGATTCTACACCTGCAGTATGGAATATTTCAATCAAGAATTTTACCAGCCATCACATTCCACATATCATAGATTGAACGGGAATCTGAAATACTTCTGTATATTGGAGTAAAAATGCTAAGTCAAAATGATACCCACCCAGTCACAGAAATATTAATTAGGAACAATGGAAAGAATGTACTGATTTAATGAACACATCAAATGTTCCCACAAACATTTATTCCGAAAGAGAACTCACACAGGGCACGGAAAACAGTTATCCCAAGCCCTACTCATGCTTGCCCATTTTCATAGTTCCCTCCCAAAATCAAACTGATTGGAAGAGGAAGTAAAGGAAATACCAATTAGGAGCATTCATTCTGTTTCGGTGTTCCCCAGTGACAGCTAAGAGCTGTCGCTCATATCGGCCCTTGCCTGACCTCCCCGAACTATCTGGAAATTACTTTCCTTATATGGAAGAAACGACTCCAAAGCTACAAGGCATACAAAGAGGGAAAGGGTTGGGGGGGGGGGCAAATGAAGCAGCTAGCCATCCCAACAGGCTTCAGGTGTGTCAGGTGAACTTGTTTTGGGCTGAAGCACTTTGGGGGGGCCTCACTATGTAGGTGTCCCTCCACAATGGCTCTGAAGCAGGATTCACCAATAGGGTTGCCAACCTCCAGGTACTGAAGGAAAATAAAGACACCTCTGCACCCGTATCAGGAAGATGAGGAAATCAGTACAGGAGGATAGCTGTTAACAAAGCCAAATATATTGTAGCTGTATATTTCACAGTATGTGGCAAAACAACCACCCTTAACAGTTCTATATACTACAATAAGAGATGTACAATTTTACATAATGAAATATCCAAGCAGGTAAACCACAATAATTTCCTCTAACAGGTAAGTAATGAAGTACAGTTTGCAAGAAATGTTCTTATAGGATGCTCTATCCTTATAGTAGCCAGATGTGCATTGAAGGAGAGACACGAAGTATTCTCTTAAGATGCTCTTTCTTCATACAACAGCAAGTTATGCATAGAAGGAGAAAACGATCGTTTCAGGGCATAAAGCCCATTTCTTCATCAGTTCTTCTGAGATGCTGAAGATCCTCCAGGCTTAATGTCTCCCTTTCTTCCTCCTTCAAGCAGCGCTCGCCATCTTCAGCCCTGTGTGTGAGACAGGGCTGAAGATGGCGAGCGCTGCTTGAAGGAGGAAGAAAGGGAGACATTAAGCCTGGAGGATCTTCAGCATCTCAGAAGAACTGATGAAGAAATGGGCTTTATGCCCTGAAACGATCGTTTTCTCCTTCTATGCATAACTTGCTGTTGTATGAAGAAAGAGCATCTTAAGAGAATACTTCGTGTCTCTCCTTCAATGCACATCTTGCTACTATAAGGATAGAGCATCCTATAAGAACATTTCTTGCAAACTGTACTTCATTACTTACCTGTTAGAGGAAATTATTGTGGTTTACCTGCTTGGATATTTCATTATGTAAAATTGTACATCTCTTATTGTAGTATATAGAACTGTTAAGGGTGGTTGTTTTGCCACATACTGTGAAATATACAGCTACAATATATTTGGCTTTGTTAACAGCTATACTCCTGTACTAACCTCCAGGTACTAGCTGGAGATCTCCTGCTATTACAACTGATCTCCAACCGACAGAGATCAGTTCACCTGGAGAAAATGACCGCTTTGGCAATTGGATTCTATGGCATTGAAGTGCCTCCTCCCCCCAAACCTCGCCCTCCTCAGGCTCTGCCCCAAAAACCTCCAGCTGGTAGTGAAGAGGGACCTAACAACCATATTCACCAGAGAATGTTAGATACGTTTCTTAAAAGAATATTTAATATGTTTATGTAGGAGGGATACTAAACTCTGTTGGTTGTAATTATAATGCAAGAAGAACGGGTTCCTAACTTACCAGGGGGGAGGGGGGATTGCACCCTGCAGGATGGTTGGCGTTAGGGTTGCCAGCTCTGGGTTGGGTAATACCTGGAGATTTGGGGGGGTGGAGCCTGAGGAGGGAGGGGTTTGGGGAGGGGAGGGATTTCAATGCCATAGAGTCCAATTGCCAAAGCGGCCATTTTATCCAGGTGAAATGATCTCTGTTGGCTGGAGATCAGTTGTAATAGCAGGAAATCTCCAGCTAGTACCTGGGGGGTTAGCAACCCTAAGTGGCGTACTGGATCAGGTGCCATCTTCTTGGGGGTGCGCTGGCATCTCCAGGGACTCTGCCCCGCAGCTCTCCTCTCTGGCCAGCCAAACAGGAGCTGGCTGAGTTCCATCCCGAGCAGGGCTAGGCAAGTGGAACTTAGCTGGCCAGTTTTCAGTCTGATCCGCCTACCTGGTGTAAATACAGCTTCCAGAGTGCCCAGGGCTGCATTTGCCTTTGGTGGCCTTTTGGAGGAGAGGGAGAGTTCATGGAAGAGCAAGCAGTGTAAGCGACAAAGAAAGAAGCAGCAGCATGGCAGAGATGCAGGAGAAGCGGCAGCAGGAGGACCATTGGGGCTGGCAGGAGAAGCAGTGGCCACATGGAGTCGTTGTGGAACATGCCGCCTTGCAATGCTGCAAGTTTGGACGTTGGTCTTTGCGGCATCCCCCTCTACCTGATTAACAAATGGCTCTTTTAAGAGCCTCTTTGAGCTGAATGCTCAGTCTTCCCAGGCACCCACCCCCGGATTTTCCAAAGCAGCTCTTTTAAGAGCATTACGAACTGAAGTGGGGTGATTTCTGTGAGGCAGTCTCCCTCCTGCCATATTGGACATGTGGCTGCCAGTGAGCAGACAGCTTTAAGGTATCTGGTTTGGGGCTTTCATTCCCCCAGCATCTTTCTTGATGTTGTGGCAGAATCTGTTTGGAGGCCCCACCCCTGCTTGGGAACTAAGGTTGGTTCCCCCCTTTGGCACCCCTTCAACTGCCTTTTTAGCAGCTATTTGGGGGGCCTGTTTTTTCATGGGTTGAAAGGTGTTCAGAGGTGGCACAGGTACTGTGGGCACAGAGCTCTCTCTCTCTCTCGTTCTCTCTCTTTCTCTCCTCTTCACCCACTCATAATGCCACCCAAAGCATCTAAGCCACATGCCAGCCGGTACTCTGAGCCATCCCCTTCCCCGTACTTGGGGCAGAGCTAGCCAGGTCAAGGGCTCCAAACTAGCTCAGGCCCCCAGACCTGCTCGCAGCTAAGAAAGCAATGGGGCAAAGGGTTGCAAGTCCCCCCCCCCCAAGTTGCTGGAGGAGCAGGTAGCAGCTTTTTTAAATTAAATTTTAAATTTAAAATATACAACATACAACAAACACACCTTATGCATAAATATCTGCAACAAGACCTTCATCAATTACTCTTTGGAGTGGATCTGAATCATTCTATACTTTTTTGCATTATTCTAAAAACCTCTTTAAATCTTTAGAGAAAATAAATCTTTAACAAAGCGAGAAATATCTAGATGCACAAGCCAAATGAATTGCCATACTTGATCATAATACTAGTAGTATACTATGCCTCTCAATTGGTCTCTTTAAAATATTAGTAAAGGTAAAGGTAGTCCCCTGTGCAAGCACCAGGTCATTACTGACCCATGTGGTGACATTACATCCCGACGTTTACTAGGCAAACTGTGTTTACGGGGTGGTTTGCCAGTGCCTTCCCCAGTCATCTTCCCTTTACCCCCAGCAAGCTGGGTACTCATTTTCCGACTTCGAAGGATGGAAGGCTGAGTCAACCTTGAGCCGGCTGCCTGAAACTGACTTCCATCAGGATCGAACTCAGGTTTTGAGCAGAGCTTGCACTGCAGTACTGCAGCTTACCACTCTGCACCACGGGGCTCTAAAAATATTAGGAGAACTGCAAATTTATTATAGTTAAAACTAATAATATATGTTTTTACCTATTTGCAAATGCTTTTATATGGTATCATATAAAATGCTTTTTTTCAGAGCCTTTTTCCGACCCTTGAATGCCTGATGGACTGGACTGGGTCGAACAGCTTGGGTTGCCAGCTATGAAACAGCTGAGGAGCTGAAGCAGAGATGTAGGTATGTCAGCTGCTGAACCAACCTGCTTGCCTGTGCTTCTAAAACAGATTGTGATAGCAACCTGTGGTTTGCTATCTTTTTTTCATAATAAATTCCTTCTTTCATAATATATTGTTTTGTTTTCAAGAAACTTTAGTTTCGGGCATGGTGTCAACCTCTGTTACCAGGAGACTTGTGTGTGATGCACTGGTTCAGTTAAGGGGAAGAAAGTCTTTTATAAACAAGACTACCAAAATTCAGTTAAGCCCACTGTTATCTATCAGGTGACATTGCAGGCACCTCAGCCTCTGAAGTGGGAAACAGACCAAAATAAAAATGCCACATGATGAGATAAAAGAGAGCTGCTACACACAGAATGCTCATTTCAATGAAAAGGTTGCTGGCCGTATGTGATTTAAAGGCGGTTTCAGCTTTTAGTGATTCAAGGATCAGGTAGGTGGAGCAGTGCTTCAGATGTCGCACATGATATGAATGATCAGATGGATCCTCCTGTGATTTTTTTCCCCCTAAGCACAAAGAGAAATGGCCCTTTTCACTTTAGATTACTTTCTCAGTCATTCCGAACAAAGGAATTCCCTCTCCTCTCAAGTCACTCTGTCTTGGCAACAGTTGCTTCTCAGCAGTGGCATTCCCTTTGGAACCTATCATTACTTTCCTGGCCGCCTGCCTGTATGTCTATATTTTGGTTCTGTTTTCATTTAACATCGCTTTACAGATACTGATCTATTTGTCTGCCTCTCCTATCTGTGCAACCATCCACTGACATAAGGACCAACATTCTTGAATTCAGATATAGCATTTGTATGGTTTCCCAAAGAACTGTGCATTGTTGCATACCAGAACGCTTACCGGCTCTTTGAGTATCCTGTTTCCAAACCAGAGCAGCAGTCAGAGTTTTTCAATAAATACTGTACTCGAGTTTGTTAAAAAGAATTGCCTTTTTTGATCTTCCTCGACAAAAGACCAAGATACTCCAGTCAAGATGTGGCCTCCTACTGTGGAATTTTGCATCATTTAATGTGTCATGTTAATACTTATGCTTTGTTTCAGTTCTGTTTGTAGACTTCTGGTTAGTTCTACAACCCTAATCCTATTGCATTGTTTATTGAATGTTTCATCCGTACATTATATCGACTCATTCTATGAAATGCACCTCGAGTCCAAGTGTGCAAGGCAGACTATAAACAAGCAAATTAACAAATAAATAAAACTTCTCAGTCCTTCACTAGAAATTGCTTGACCAGAAATAGAGTCTAAATGGCTGTTTTTTTAAAAGAAAAAAAAATTCCTGAATTCCACTAAATGAACTCTGAGAAGAAGGAAGGACTAGATAAATGTTTTCTGCTCTGATGTTAGATCAATAAAACTACCATGGCATTTGATCAATTACACAATTTCAAAAAAAAAATCTGCAAAGGAAAAACATTTGAGAAATATTCAAGGAAATTAAGTGTTTTGAAAGGATTTGCCAGATTTCTCAATAGGCTCCTGCTCATCCCTCATTTAATTTTTTTTCATATTTATTGAGTACCTTTTATCCCACCTCTCTCCTACAAAGAGCTTAGGGTGGCATGTATAATTCTCCCTTTCCCTGTTTTCTCCTTACCACAGTCATGACTAGGGTCATGCAATAATAATATATTTTTAAAATCACTAAATTTGTGTTTTAGTTTATTGGGCCTGATTTTTTTCAGTAAACCTAGAATAAGCTGAATACCCATACCGGTAAAGGGGTATTTCGGTTTTATTTCCAGGTTTACCCCCCCCCCCCCAAATTGGGTTCATTATAGTCTATAGGGATTTTTTAAAGCTCCTGTGGGGGCATTTTTTGAGGTAGAGTCACCAAATTTGCAGCGTGGCTGCAAAGGACTCCTTAGACAGTCACTGAAGTTTGTTGAATGTTGGGACAGGGGGTCCAATTTTATGGGCCTGCAAAGATGTCGCTCCCATCCTCCAGGCATTTGCGAGCTGAGCTGTCCATCGGTTTTCAGGTTCAGAAGCTCAGATTTCCAAGGATTGGCAGAAAGAGCCGATTGGCAGGCTGGTGCTTCAAAGTCTGGGGCCTCCATGATGTCCATGCAAATTAGCTTCCAAACTGAGGAAAACGGCTTAAATGCAAGAAAAATAAGGCATGGGAAACATTTCTTTTGGTGGCAAATGACATCCTGTGAAAAGTCCTTTATTATAGCAATCAAAAATCTGATTTCAAGAGATGGTCACAGTGCGTGGAAATGAAGCTACTGCTGTGGGCGATTGTCTTTTTGAAAATAGGTTTTCTTGGGGGAAGGTTGTGATATCAGAGTCAACTGAAGTCTTGACCATGGGGGCTGTCTGAAGGAGATTGCTCATCCACGTGGATGAGGAAGTCTCCTTCGGAAGCCTTGTGGTGTGAGCAGCTGTTGAAGCTGGCTCTTTTTAGTTGGAGGGTATATCCTTCCGGATGGGACTGGGTGAGCCCTGTCTTTCAAAAAACTCTTATGCTTTATTCAGATTAACCCACTGAATGGTTGGTTAGACCAAGTTGGCTCTGATTACATGACCCCTACCTCAAAACCAATTTTAAAAAGATAGAAAAATGGGAGAAAGCACAGAGCCGTGCATCTGAGCATAGGCGAATAGCTGAACCCAAAAAAGCTGAATAACTATTTGGCTTTTTTGGGAATTGCCTATTCGACTTTGGGCAGATTCCCAGGTTTCGGTATTTGGTCAAACCAAAACCCGAATATTGCTGAAACAGCTAATTTCGGGTTGATTTTTGGTTCGGGTATATCCATATGAACAACCCTAGTCATGACAGATTAGGTCAGAGAAGTTTGCTGGGCTAAGGTCACCCAGTGAGTTTTACTACAGTCTCCACAGTCATGAGCATTAGATTACATCAGTGAAGACGGCTGGCCTAAGGTTACCCAAATTTGAACCTGCATCTCTCTGTGCCTAGTTCATCACTTTAACTATTAAACCACACTTTTTTCATGTTAAAGAGCTGAAAATGATGAAAGATGCCTGACAGAGTGTTGGAAGCTCATGGTCTATCTGTCTGCTGGCTGGGTACTCATATTCTGTGACTATCTCCAAGGGTACAAGTTGCTCTGATATGTTAATTGGGCCTAAAAAACCAACCACAGTAGGCAATATGGATTCACAACATGGTATACCCCTCCTCACACCCCTTTCCTAATCAGAAATGCCTCTTTGGGCTGCTTTAAGCTCCAGTAGGGGAGAAAAACAGATATTGTGTTAAGTGTACAGAGCTCATGAATTAGACCACTGGGCTACCTAGTCCAATGTTGTCATCTCTGGCTGGCACTAGCTCTCCAAGTCTTGTTACTTGAGATTGCATAACTGGAGGTATCAGGATCTGAACCGTGACCAGCATAGTGTAGTGGTTAGGAGTGGCAGATTCTAATCTGAGAACCGGGTTTGATTCTCCACTCTTCTATATGAGTGGCGGGCTCTAATCTGGTAAACCAGGTTTGTTTCCCCACTCCTCCACATGAAGCCTGTTGGGTGATCTTGGGCTAGTCACAGTTCTCTCCGAACTCGCTTAGCCCCACCTACCTCATAAGGTGCCTGTTGTGGGGAGAGGAAGGGAAGGTGATTGTAAGCCACTTTGAGTCTCCTTAAAGGTAGAAAAAACAGGGTATAAAACCCAACTCTTCTTCTTCTTATGCTTCTTCTTCTCGCAAAGCACATGCCCTTTCACTAAGCCATGTCTATCTTTCCATATGGTTGTTGGCATTGATAAACTAAGAGTGAGGAGGGAAGGGGCTAACCATCCACTTTTCACCTCCTTCTGAACAGATGATTGTCACTGCTAAACATCAGTTTTGGATGTAGTTACAGCCTACTGCTGAGCAAAACATTCTGTGGACTGGAGTCATTGGGACTAACCATCTGTCGGCTGTTTCATGAGCAAAGTTGCATTTGTCAGGAAGATTATTGGGTGTAAATGATTTGCTCAGTTCTGGTTATTAAAGCAATCCTCTTTACACAACGTGCCCTTTAATATGAAAAGCTTTCCACTTTTCCCCTCTGGTTGCTCAAAGGTCTCGCAATCAAAAACTCATTCTGTTCTGCTAATTAATTACAGATGCTTGTATAGCTTCATCTTTTAAAATCCATTTGAAAAGAAACATGTTTTGTAATCGATATCAATCGTCAAATTGTTGATTTCTCCCCCTCAAGGTAAAATAGAAACACTGGAGAAATTTAATCTTGTGTCCACACAATGTAATACTCATTGCCATATAAAATGAACTTTTAAAATGAGGAGAAATGAATCAGGAAACTCTACAGTGTATCTCAGATAAATTTATTTTACTTTTTTTTTTTTAAAGTGCCTCCACAAGTACGAGTTGCTTTGATGACATGATTCTTTAAACTGGTCTTTAAAACGAATTTGGCATTGAGGGTGATATACTCATATTGAATAGTCTAATTAAGTAACGCAGGAGAGAGCAAAGTGAGGATAAGGAACAGAGAAGAACTGATATGCATGCAAGGAAGAAGAGGAGATTAGTAGTTCTCGTGGTGGATGAAAAGAGGAAATATATAAGATGGTTGCTATGCAAAAGTTGCAACACCCTTAGGCCTGTTTGGCAGAAATCGTAGCGTACTTATGGGGAAAGGACTTTATTTTTCCAAAATTCACTTTTTTTAGACATAGCCATAGATTCCTCCTGTTCTCTTTTAAAAGAGCAATTTCTCTTTCATTTACCGGTATTTTTTATTTCTCTTTGAAGAGAAACCAATGTACCCAGTTTGTAATGTGCCCTTTCTAATGTACCAATATATTATTTCAGACTTTGCAGTTGTTATGGTTCTACAGCAGGTGGACAGGAAGGTTTGGGAAGACACTATCTGCCTCTGACCATCTGAAATTTTGCAGAACTCCCTTCCTGCCCCTCTTTTCTTTGAATTTCTATTTGGTCAAAATGGAATTGATTAGAAGCAGACTCCAAATTCCCAAAAAAAGAGGAAAAGAAAGGGATACCATATATACTCGGGTATAAGCCGACCCGAATATAAGCTGAGGTGCCTAATTTCACCCCCAAAATGGGGAAAAATCACCCCCAAAATGGGGAAAAATTAGGCACCCACGTATAGGCTGAGGGGAAAATGCAGCCCCTCCCCCCAGCAGGCTTACCTTAAGGCGGGTGGGCAGGTGGAGGTGGCGGCCCCTTCTCTGCAGGCCAGGAGCGGCCCATGGGGCCTCTTGCATGCAGGGAGGGGGCTGCCGCCAGGGAAGGCGCGCGGGCAGGCTGCGGCAGCCCCCTCCCTGCACGCAGGAGGTCCCGCGGGCCACTCCTGGCCTGCAGAGAAGGCGCTCGGGCAGGCAGCGATGGCCCCCTCCCTGCACCCAGGAGGCTGCGCGGGCTGCTCCTGGCCTGCAGAGAAGGCGTGCAGGCAGGCTGGCGGCGGCGGCAAGTTTTCCCCCTCTCTCCCCCTACTGTATTGACCCGCGTATAAGCTGCGTTGGGCTTTTTCAGCACTTTTTTTGGGCTGAAAAACTTGGCTTATACGCGAGTATATACGGTAGTTGGATATCAAGGTCAAACTGGGTAAAGAGGAATTTTAAAAAAATTCTCGTAAAGTTAAGAATCAAAGAATCAAAGCTTTTCCTACTTAGAGTGTATTCAGGGTAGAGGCATAACTTCTCTGGACCCAATATGAATTTATGACACAGAACCTCTCCCTGATCTTATTTCACACACACAATCCAAGAAGCCATAAAATTGATACATCTATTTTTATTTTAAAAAAACCATCAGTATTTATTTGGTACATTTTCTGCCACTCCTCCAACAAGCTCAGGGCAGCATACATTATTCTCCCCTCTTCCACTGTATCATTCCACCATACTCATGAGGATGGCTAGGCTGAAGAACAGTAACTGGCTCAAGATCACCCACTAACCTGGGCTACCAGATCTCAGTCCAAACATCTAAGTACTGTACCATGCTAGCTCTTAGACCATAGCGTTGTAATGGACTGGGCTTTCTTAACTGCCTGAGCCTTGGGTTGCCAGCTCCAGGTTGGGAAATACCTGGGGATTTTGGGGGTGGAGCCTGATGAGGGCAGGGTTTTGAGAGGGAAGGACTTCAATGTCATAGAGTCCAATTGCCAAAGTGGCCATTTTCTCCAATGGAACTGATCTCTGTTGCCTGGAGATCAGTTGTAATAGTGGGAGATCTCCAGCTACCACCCGGAGGCCTGCAACCCTACCTGAGCCCCATGGAAAATGTTCCTTTACCCTGCCCCAAAGTTTATGATTATACTATGTTAGGCTGAAGATGGAGGTATGCATGATTCAATGCACTCTGTCACACATACACATGCGACCAGCATATCAGTGATATTGACATGTGCCTCCCCTGAAGTGCTGCGTTTTGTCAGGATTTTCATCAGTCCAATAAAAAACAAAAAGAAAATTGGCCTGGTCTGTTGTTCATGATTAATGTAGTATGTTTAATCACCTCCTTTCTGGCACCCAAGGCAGTTCACACACACATACATGCATGGAAGAGGTCCTTTAAGTAGATTTTTTTTTTAAAAGAAATGAGTCACTGGAGCTTGCATGAGTACATTTCTCCCTTTTGGTCACTTATAAGCACATGCAACACCCTGCATTACACTCTTCATGAATTTCAGTCTAATAAGAATATCTTCTAAAATTCATTCTGGAATTGGAACATATGAAATTGAATACAATTTTATTTTCATCTCCCCCCCCCCCTCTTGTTTCTGACAAGCACACACAGACATCAGAGCATTCCACAGCATTGGCACTTTCATCAAGAAAGCAGGTTCTTGGGCCCTGAAAGACAGTGAGAGAGAGGACCACCAGCAAGAGCTAGCTCAAAGAATGTAGTGTTGCAACAAGGGTTGTGTATATTGATATACCCAAACGGAAAATAAACCTGAAATTAGCTGTTGTGGCAATATTTGGGTTTTGGGTTGACTAAATACCAAAACCTGGGAATCTGCCCAAAGTTGATTCGGCTTTTTTTGGGTTTTGGCTATTTGCCTTTGCTCAGATGCACAGCTCTGCTTTCTCCCATTTGACTGGTTTTGTTAGGCCCCATAGTTGGGGCTCTTTTGAGGTAGGGGTCATGTAATCGGAGCCAGCTTGGTCAGACCAAACTAATCTGAAAGGGTCATTTTAAAAGATGGGGCTCACCCAGTCTCGTCTGGAGGGATATACCCTCCAACTAAAAAGCACCAGCTTCAACAGCTGCTGAACAGGTTTTGTTCTGAACAAGACTGCTCACCCACGCAAATGAGCAATCTCCTTTACAAGAGCTGCCTTGGTCATGACTTTGGCTGGCTCCGATGTCGCCCACCCCCTGAAAACCTGCTCTCAAACTGAAGGTTGCCCCGAGTAGAGGCTTCATTTCCCCACACCGTGACCATCTCTGGAAATCAGATTTTTGATTACCATAATAAAAGACTGTTCATAGGATGTCATTTGCCACCAAAATAAATGTTTTCCATAGTTTATTTTTCTTGCATTTAAGCCATTTTCCTCAGTTTGGAAGCTAATTTGCATGGACATTATGCTATGAACCCCAGATTTGAAGGGAGCCCCCAGACTTTGAGGCGCCAGCCTGCCAATCAGCTCTTTCCGCCAGTCCTCGGCAATGCTGAACTTCTGAACCTGAAAACAGCTCAGCTCGTAAATGCCTGGAGGATGGGAGCGACCTCTTTGCAGGCCCATAAAATTGGACCCCCTGTCCCAACATTCAACAAGCTTTGGTATCCATCTAAGGAGAGTCCCTTGCAGCTGCAAATTTGGTGCCTCTACCTCCAAAAATGCCCCCACAGGAGCTTTGAAAAAAATCCCGATAGACTATAATAGACCCAATTTTTTTTGGTAAACCTGGAAATAACGCCAAAATACCCCTTTACCAGTATGGGTATTCGGCTTATTCCAGGTTAACTGAAAATAATCAGATCCAATAAACCCAAAATTTACCAAAACATTTTTGCACAACCCTAAACTAGTGGTGGTGGGATAAAATGCCATTAAGTCTCAGCCGACCTATGGTGACCTCATAGGGTTTTCAATGCAAGAGACGTTCAGAGGTGGTTTGCCATTGTCTGCCTCTGCACAGCAATCCCGGACTTCCTTGGTGGTGTCCCATTCAAATACTAACCAGGGCCAAACCTGCTTAACTTTGGAGATCTGATGAGATCAGGCCAACCTGGGCCATCCATGTCAGGACACAACTAGTTCACCAGATCATTTATTATTTTAAAAATTAAGTCAAAGTGAACAGTACATAGGTTCATACATAACCTGAGATTTTTGTGTATCTATGATCAGTAAAAAACTCAAATGTAACAAATGTTTATATGAAAGAAAGATTTGTCTAAATTACAACTAAGGTAGTGTCTAGTACCTTTAAGACTATGGTATATCTGTGGTATTATCATTATGGTCATGCAGAATGGTTTTGTTCATTGATTATACCTGAGATTAGATAAAACTACTGTGTAACTATGTGAATCACCAGTAGATCCTAAAGCAGTATTATGAAGTTTATTTTTTTAAAGAATAATTGTATTTGTTCTAATTATAGGGAACTAGTCACTATTCTAGTGACGGTAGCTATAATGTGTATTGGTACAGCATAGAAATCACAAAATTCACTGATGGTGATAACCGGTATAACCAGATCTATAATGCAGCATTTATTTTTTAACTAAATGATCTTATTCTAAGAGGAAGGCAACAAACATCAAATGAAATATATTTGTGAAGGGTACCACTTAGTACAGGAGATATTTCCCCCTTACAAAGGATGCTTTCTTATTTATCAAGTGCCTAAAAACAAACAATGCATAGGCTGCGGAGGGGAACAAGATAATCATTGTTCCCAAATGAGAATGCCCCAATGCAAACTAACCAAATTAGAAACGAATGGGGTATGCAGCGTCAAAGTGTGTGTGTGTGGGGGGGAGTTCTTATTCCTAACTCTTCCAATTTAAACTTCATCACTATGAAAAAGAAAGAGCTGTGTGTCTGAAAAGTAAAAACAATGAAAGATCTGCATATTGGTATGGTTAAGAGTCACAAGGAATGTTCTTCCCTTAAACCTTTGAACTTGAAATTCCGTATATCTTTGCCCCTTGGTTCAGTTTGGCGTAAGAGGCCTGTGATTCAGCCTTGGGGGGAAGCTTAGTGTTGGCTCTTTGTTTGGTTTTCTGTGAGAGAAAACAGGCATTGCTTCTAAAACAATCCTTCAGTCACTCTAGAAAAAGCTCTGAAGCTTATTTGAATTAGACACAATTTTGCTAATAGTTCAATATTTTTTCCTGTATGTGTGTGTGTGTGTAGACAGAGACATGCACACACAGAGAGACATTCATACACACACACACACAGTTTCCTTTACATGGATAGGAGAATTTCCAAACTAGCTGCATCAGAGCAGTTAAAAAGGTAAAGGTGCAAGTATTGCGTCATTCCTGACCCATGGGATGATATCACATCCCAACGTTTACTAGGCAGACTATGTTTTACGGGGTGGTTTGCCATTGCCTTCCCCACTCATCTACACTTTACCTCCAGCAAGCTGGGTACTCATTTTACTGACCTCGGAAGGATGGCAGGCTGAGTCAACCTTGAGCCGGCTATCTGAAACCGACTTCCATCAGGATTGAACTGAGGCTGTGAGCAGAGCTTGTTGCATGCTTCTTAATCTGTTACTCTGATTTGAATTTTTTCTCAATAGGTCAGTGCTGACATTGCAAATCTCTCACCAAAAATGCAAGGGGTTGTTGTGATGCAAATTCCATTTAAATGCATGCTAAGGTACAGTTGCATGAATGGAAAATACTTCCCATTGCACAAGGAGGGATCTGGGCTTTTCACATATTTCCCTGTCAGGCTGCAAGTTTTCATCCCTTGACCACCCGAAAACAGCATTTGGTAGGAGGGGTGTCTGTAGAAGACAGGACAACATTGACAAGGTCTGTTGTCCAAACAAAGCTCCATTCATGGTTCTGTGGATCCAAGCCAATGGTTTGTATCATACCAGCTATTCTATTGAATATCACTTGGCTCCATTGGAGAGCCAGCATGGTGTAGTGTAGTGTTTTAGAGAAGTGAACTCTAATCTGGAGAACCGGGTTTGATTCCCTACTCCTCCACATGAGTGGTGGACTCTAATCTGATGAACCATGTTTGTTTCCCTACTCTTCCACATGAAGCCTTTTAGTTGACCTTGGGCTAGTCACAGTTCTCTCAGAACTCTTTCAGCCTTACCTACCTCACAAGGTGTCTGTTGTGGGGAGGGGAAGTGAAGGTGATTGTAAGCCGCATTGAGACTCCTAAAAGGTTGAGAAAAGTGGAGTATAAAAACCAACTCTTCTTTATTTGAGCCTTTAGCCATAAGGGAAAGGCGGGATAAAAACATATTAAAAATAAATATGAATAAATGCATTAATGTGGTCCCTATGACATATGCTCTTCTCCACATAGGTTCCAGAATTTATGATGTGACCTTTGCAATGGCACACTAGCCCATCTTACCCAAGCTCATTAGAGCTGGGAAGCTAAATAGGGTTGGACATGGTTAGTACTTGGATAAGAGACCACCAAGGAAGATTGGGGTTGCTGTACAAAGAGAGGCAATGGCAAACCACCTCTGCTCATCTCTTGCCTGGACCATCCTGTGGATGGGGCTGCCATGAGTCACTTGTGATTTGATGGCACATTCTTCTTCTCCTACTTCTTCCTCTTCTCTTCCTCAGTGGTCAAAAGGGACCTCATTGTCCCCTCTTAGCCAGCAGAAAGCCGGTAGGATACAACTGACTGTTTTATTCTTGTAAGTGTTCTTTGCATACAAGCATAAGCTTTCTGGGTGGTACAGCTTTCATTATCAATATAATATGAAAAAGACAACAATTGTGAATAAAAATTATTACTTAAAAAAGTGATGAGGGCCTGTGTGATAGAGTGGTTAGGGTGTTGGACAAACATAAGTAAAATTCATTTTTGAATCTGCCATGGAAGCTTGCTGAGTGATTTTGGGCTGGCCACCCTCCCTCAAAGTAACCTACCTCACAAGGCTGCTAGAGGAGAGAAGAACAATGTGCACTGCCCTGAGCTCCTTGGAGGAAGGTCAGGACACACTTGGCCTAAATGAAGGATGAACTTGCCTCAGAATCAGACTTGGCTAAACAAAACTATTTACCAAATACATTCCTACATAGCTTGGTTGGATCACAACCTGCATCTGATACACTCTGGGAATGAGGGGGAGAGAAAGGCAGGAAGGAGAAAGAAGAAGACTTTTTTTCCTCCTCAAGATGCCTGGTTGTTTCCTCCTCAAGATGCCCACCTCTGCCTTGTCATCATCCAACAGTGTCAAACACTGAGGGGAGGAAGAGAGCAGGGGAAAAACCTCACTGATTCTGGTGCTTTATTTTGAAACAGATAGTTCAGGGGGTGAATTATCACCCTGCACCGCTGGAAATCAGCATGAACTGCTGAAGCTTGTGCTCCTGGTCAAGAGAGTATGAACTTCAGCTACTGGAAAGGTTTATGTACAGTGAATAATAACGGTTGTTTTCCTGGCTTGTAATAAATTTCTGACTGTGAGTTGATATACCCCTTACCCCTTAATCATTACTCTCTTTGCAGCTAACAACTATGATATATTTTAAGCGATGTGTGCTGTTTTTGCACCGGCGCAGTAAACATTTACCAGACATCAGACTGCGCAGCCGAGGTAAGCAGTCATTGTTGGTGGTGCGTGCTGAGAAGTTGATTGCTTTCAGTGAACCTCTCTGGACAGCTGAAATTGACATTGGGTTTTTTACCAGACCTGCTGCCAGCATCCTCCTCCTCCATGAGGGGATCCATGCTGGTAAATTTAGAGAATAGGGCAAGGTGTCCTGGTAATGAATAACATTCATAAGGATAAGGAGCATCACAGGATTACCTAAGAAGGGCTCTTTAGTTACCAAAGTGAGAATGAATGTGCCCAAAATAAATGCAAACCCATTTAGATTGCTCAATAAAAAGTGATCTTTTCCCCCCCTCTCCCTTAGTGCTAAAAAGATGCCTTTTGTAGTACTGCCATCACTAATGGAAAACTTCCTCAGTAATGGGCACACAAAGTTCTGGCTAAAGCTAGTAATTCACATGTGTTATGGAATACATTTGGCATTTGCAAAATGTCCCAGCAGGTTTCCAGGCCCTTTAAAGTTGGTGTGAAAATGGAAAGGTAAATCTCCTCGCTCTCGATCTCTCTTCTCCATCCCATTGTGCCCTCATGAGCAAGACATGAAAGTACACTCTCCACAAGGCTACTCTGTGCATTTCCAGTCCAGTACCAAGAACACCAGATACTCATGCTGTCTAGTTCCTTCTGTTCTTTCCTGAGATCCTTCTAAATATTTGAAAATCTCTACAAGTTAAATCCTCTTTTTCTCTAGGATAAACATGCATTGCACAATTCTGTCAAACGAATTGATTTATAGACCCTTTGTCATCTCTTCTGAATTCTGTTCACCATACCAACTCCCTCCAACATCTTTGTGGGCACTACTCCATATGAAAAATGCCACAGTACTTCAACAAGTCATATTCGCAATGGCAGATGTTTGTAGTAGACATATACTGATGATAGAGGCTTTCCTCAGCAAATGCTTTACCAGTCCTTGGAATGGGACATTTCCAAGAACAGATCTATACTTGCAGAAATGCAAAGTGTATGTAGAGTGCTGGTAATGGAAGACAGTTTTACAGATACCAAGCTGAAATGACTAAACTGAATCTATTGTACTTTGGTCACATCAAGAGAAGACAATACTCACTGGAAAAGAAAATAATGCTAGGAAAAGTTGAAGACAGTAGGAAAAGAAGAAGACCCAACAGGATATGGATTGGCTCAACAAAGGAAGTGCCATGGGCTGCCCCAGTTGAGAGTTCTTAGAGGAGAACAACCTGCCCCCAAGCCCACCTTGGCAGACCTTCCCAGTGAGGTGGATTCTCTAGTGCCTCCCCAAAGGGACTCAGAGCCAGTACCAGAACCACCCTCTGAGCCAGCTGGGCCATTATGCCTGGAGGCCCCATAAGGCTCCAGGCAGTAGCTGGAGATCTCCTGCTATTACAACTGATCTCCAGCCAACAGAGATCAGTTCACCTGGAGAAAATGGCCGCTTCGGCAATTGGAGTATATGGCATTGAAGTCCCTCCCCTCCCCAAACTCTGGCCTCCTCCTCAGGCTTCACCCCCAAAACCTTCCACCGGTGACGAAGAGGGACCTGGCAATCCTAAGGCCCCAGCATGGACCCATCTGTGACCAGACCTGCTATAGTCTTCTGAAACATGGGACCCAGTGAGCAGTGATACTTGTAGGGAAACTCCCTATATAAGGCTACAGCCGGTGTGTGATCACCTTGTGTGCGGTCCTGTTGGTGATAATCCTACCATTTGCCTGACTCGCTTAGCTATTGTAACTTTGCTATCTGGACTTGGACTGTTTTTGGACTGTGATTCTGGATTATGTGACCCAACCCTGGTGTTTGACTTCAGACTGTAACTCTAGAACCCATACTGTTAGACCTGTGGTGGCTTGGGACTTCCTTCCAACCTGGTGAACAAGACAGGAAGCCATGGCCATCAGTTTGCAAGACGTGAGCAAGGCTATTAATGATAGACATTTTGGAGGTTATTAATTCATAGGGCCACCATAGGTTGGAAGTGACTTGATAGCACATAACACACACATGCATAGTATATAGAAAACAGACTTTTCCCCTAGGAAACATTTATCATAATCCAGGCAAAGTGAACTACATTCAGGTCTAATTGATTTCTATGAGAGAGATTTAAGCAAACATGTTTAACCATCCTCAAAAGGGCTTCACTTTGTTTGGACTGTGGCTATTGTTTTGTGATTTTATTTATTCCCTATATTATTTAGTTTCCAAATCTGGCAAATAGCTCTGTTTTTGTGATTCATCAGTACAAAGCCTCCCAATCCAGACATTCACAATGGAGAAAATGAAAGAGTTTGAATAGAGAAAAGTTTTGAGATCCTCGGTAGAAATCAATATCTTATTATTTATACAATAAGATGAGGAGACAATGGAATCTAAGCAATGAACCTCAAACAAGGGGGAGGGGGGAAACCCATCAGATGACTCACACATTTCTAGTAACCTGGCCCTAGGAGCCTACACAAAATCAATTGGAATGGAAATCATTTGAAGTGATAAAATGATCACAAGTGCTAATTCTATACCCTTGCAAATGAGAGGTGTCCATCTCAGTGCTATTTAATATAACACAGAAGGGACTTTTGGGGGGGTCTGAATTGCCTGCATTATCAGTTGCTCAGGTGAATCATCTGTTAGACAGGAAAAGTTTTCATCTGATAGAGAGAATCTGGTAGAGTTTATAGACTTCTTTTATAGTTTCCCTTTTACATCTACTTCACTCTGATGTTCTTTCCATATTGGCTAACATCAGGAAAGGGATGTGGTCAAATGATAAGGATGAAATAAAGGCTTCCTTTGTATACAGAACGAAATGCTATGTGATGAAATAGACAGATTAATGAATGGAAGAGAACTTTCCCTATATTATGGAAATATAACAAACGGGGGTCAAAGACAAAGAAAAACATATTTTGATTTTTTTTTTTTAATGTAGGTGCTTTGGAACAAAGAAAAAACATTTAGGATATTCTGAGGTCTAAAAATGCTGGAAACAATGTCTTCACTACCCAAGTACTATAAGTGCATAATGAGCTCATGGTGGAAAAATAATCCTTTGAACATGTTGGTGTCTGTTAGAGCTAAAGTGGGCTTGACTGTGTAAAAGATGCAAAAAAATAATAATGCTTTATTTATATCACATATGAATTGGAACCATTTTTCCTTGGTTTAAGGTTTGACGTTAATCAAACCGATGTGGTCAGTGAAAGGAGGGTTGCTTGAACATGAGAAATTCACAGTCAAATCTCTGGTCAGCCATGAAATGTGTTGGTTAACCTGGCTAATCTAGCCTTTCAAAGTTGTATTTTTAAGAATACTTAATGCTATTAGGCTACTTGGTGCAAAGACACTCATGACTGTTTCAGTAAAGTCACAATAAATAGGCCAGACTTCCAGGATTAGTCTTGAATATGGAATATGTATGGGGGGGAGCTTTCCTAAAAATCAAGGGTGGCTCACCTGAAGAGTCACTTGCTTGTTGTTTTTCAAAAAGTCATTTAGTTTGTATTAGTGATGCTTCTGAACTCCTCATCCAATCCCTCCCCCCCCCACAGGTTTTGGAGTACCAAAATACCCAGTCATGTTTCCAAAGTGGACCAAATTAGAAATTGTCTATTGTTGCAGGGTAGATTTTAAGAAATGTTTTCCAGATTTTGATAAAACACTGCAAGAAAGCAACCTTGGTGTGATTGCATGGATACATGCATCAGAACAGTTTTCTATGTGTTACTCTTGCCCTTGGTTGGATTCATAAACAACTGCAAAAAAGCAGTCTTGATGTGACCATTTGATTATATCAGTATTCTGTCATGCAGAGTGTTTTAGCCCATTCCTGAGTCTGGGGCATGGACGCTGGCATGGGGCCACTTACACCAGCCCTTCTGGACCACAGCAGCAGCGCCACCCTTGGATGCCGGCGCGACCCCCTTCCAGTATTCTCTTGGTACTAATCCCCATGCCATCATTTCAGGAGGCAGCTTCCAAACTTTTTTCACACAGGGAACACCTCCCGGGACGCCAGTGGTCCTGCACCACCTTTTTGGGTGGTGCAGGCCTGCTTTCCCCTATGGATTTCTCCTATGGTTCCCCCCTCCCCGGAATGGGCTGTTAGGCATCAAGTGAAGCATTGGTAATCTATAGTGTTATTAGCTAGTTTTAGTGTTGTTGCTTTTAATTGTTCTATTGTAGATTTTAATCTGATTTAATTTTACGGTTTGTTTTAATTACAGATTTATTGTTAGTGTTAAAAACTTCTTTATGAGCCACCTTGAGAAAGTTGGCTGTGTGATATATTGTAAATGCTTCCCATGAATACATTGTAAATGCTTCCCATGAATAAATAAATCAAGTATGTTGCAGTGCACAAAAAACTATGGAAACACATCACCATAAGCATTTCCAAGAGACACAGAAGTTATTTGGGTAGTAGAAGTTGTCAGTTTTGAACACTATGCTCACTAACATGCTGCTGTGTTTCATTTTTTTTTAAAGACAGCTAATATTTTTCATTTAAGGATCCTCACCATGTGCCAAAATAAGCAAATGTTTTAAGAGATAACATACATTGGTACAGGAGAGAGAACCGAGATGTGAGTCACCTACTTCCAGTTGCACCATGTGCAAACAATAGATAGAGGATTTCAGTTTCAGCTTTCCTATCTACAACATAATGCCCCTTCCCTACTCTCTCTCTCTCTGTAGTGCTTTCAGTATTCAAAGCACATTAAATGCAATCTTTTTGTAATCCTTATAACAGCCCTGTAATGTAGTGCAGTTGTAACTCCAGTTGAAGTTAGAGGGCTGAAATAGAGAAAAAAATTGGCTTGTCAGTACAGATGAGATTTGAGCTGGGGACCTCCATGCTTATCCTATCTAGGCCAATTTGATCCAATGCTTCCTTCAGAAGCATTCTTCTTTCAAATCCAATGCTTCCTTCAAATCCAATGCTTCCTTCAGAAGCATTCTTCTTTCAAAGCAGCAAACATAGGATTCTTCCTTCCTCATTTTATCCTCCCAAAACACTGAGGCAGTTATGGAGAAATTCATTTTATTTTGAGGTTTGGGCTTTACAAAAGCCCCACAGTTGGTTTTAAAAGATTTTCTCAGTTAGCAGAAGAAAAGCATGAAGGGAGAAGTCAAATGCTTCCAAGAATCACTCATCCTGTCAATGCCTATGGCAAGTACCCAACCATCAAAGCTTTCACAGTGGGTAGCCGTGTTAGTCTGTCTGCAGTAGTAGAAAAGGGCAAGAGTCCAGTAGCACCTTAAAGACTAACAAGAATATTTTCTGGTATGGTATGAGCTTTTGTGAGCCACAGCTCACTTCTTCAGATACATCAAAGCTTTGTAAATGCAAATGGTCCTCCTAGATGACAACAATTAAATTGCCAGTTCATCTTTGTCTGTAATCTGATGCCCAGAAAGTGAAAAAGAGTTTAGAAAAAAGACACTATAACTTTGCCCTGACCAGGATAGCTCAAGCTAGCCCAATCTCATCAGATCTTGGAAGCTAAGTAGAATTGGCCCTGGTTATTATTTGGATGGAAGACCATCAAGGAAATCCAGGGTTGCAGCATGGAGGCAAGCAATGGCAAACCACCTCTGAATGACTAATTGGTTGCCATAAGTGAGCTGCTACTTGACAGCACTTCCCACCACCAATTTAAATGTACAGTTCCTACCTTAGACTAAGACTAGGTAGGGTATGTACAGAATTGATGGACATAGGATTGCACATTTACATCTTTTTCTTTTAATTCCTTGCTCAGTCTGTTGTGGTGCAGAGTATGTGTGCGGACTTTTTCCTTTTAATAAATTCTTTACTCTTTTAAATGCTGCTGGTTGTTCTTTATTATGTAGACCTCCACTGTTTGAACACACTATTGAAAAGGGGCACCAGGGGAAGGGAGATAGTTGGTTGCTAGATAGTAACCAGCAGTGCACAAGTGTAGTAAGCCATCCTGTGGTAACCAGTCTGAGTAGCAAGAGACATGGGCACTAGGTGGAGCCTTTAATTGGCAATCTGGAAGGGAAGCGAGAATGTTGGCCTCCTTGGTGTGTAATTTAAAAATGAACCAGCTGTTGGCAGTGTACCAAAGGGAAAGCACAAGGTAATCCCTCTGAAAGTGGGATGAGCCAGGAGAGCAGTGTGTCACCGGCAGCACACTCAATAGAACCACTGATGCCTAGATGCCTCAGAGGGCCAAAATGGGATGGCGTCTGCTGGTCAGTGGGGCTACATTAGGCTGAGAGGCAGGCCCAAGGTCATCCAGTGAGCCTTCAAGTTGAGTCAGGATTTGACTCACTAGCCACTATGCTATATCAGTTCACCTTCCATCAAGCCCTCTAAGGTGACCTGAAATTTAAAGAATAAATGGTGGTAAAATATGACTCTCTTCAATAGGTGGTGTTTTTATGAAGAGGGTCCACAAAATGCTACTTTCTCCATGGGAATCCCCTTGTGGAAACTGATCTATGGATATGCACTCTGCCTGAGGCTCCATCTACGTGTTACAACATGAGGACTTTGCTTCACATGTGTGCTTGGATTTGGGGATTTTTGTGCCTCTCAGTCACCCACCGTATTTTTTCTGTTTGCAACCACAGCTCAGGAAGAAGGAGCTGTAGCCCCACCCCCACTGTGTTCACATCTGCAAACCACCTCCTGAAGCCTCTGTTGGCTCCACTGTAAAAATCATGTAACCTACATGGATACACATAGGTTTCACAGCAGAGCCAACAGCTGCTCCACAAGTGGTTTGCAGACACAAAAACAACAGGGGGGAGGATAAAGCTGCTTCTCCCTGCCGGCTTCTGTTGCAAACGGAAAAGAGCTGGTGTGTGTCTGGGAGGCACAAAACACATATGCTGCAAAGTCCTCATGCTGTTCCCCAACAAACAGACTTCATAATGTGCAGATGGAGAGTGAGGATTTCAGATGGCACATAATTTATTACCCCAAAATATGTTGTTTAATGCTCTCTTTCTCTCGCTTTGTTCCCAATGCTTTTGTAATTATTGCTTTGCAAAGATGACTTTGACTCGCAAAAGATGATACCCTGGAAAAAAAGTTTGTAGGTCTTTAAGGTGCTACCACATTTTAATTTTGTTCCTCTGTGTTGTACAAATGGCAATGATTTGTAAAACCCAGTGTTGACAATAACAACAGCTATGCTTGCAGAGGATCTTCAGATCCTGAGGCAAACATCTGTTGTACCATATTCATCTCAAGAAAAGGAAGTTAATGCCACTTACTGAATGTCAATGGAAGAACCTCTTCTTCAGGGGAAAAAAGAGACAAAGGAAATTCTTCGCTGTTGATTCTGGGCTGGCAGCATGGTGTAGTGGTTAGGAATGGTGGATTCTAATCTAGAGAACCAGGTTTTATTTCCCACTCCTCCACATGAGTGGCGGACTCTAATCTGGTGAAACAGGTTGGCTTCCCCACTCCTACACATGAAGCCAGCTGGGTTTTTCCTTGGGCTAGTCACAGTTCTCTTTGAACTCTCTCAGCCTCACTTACCTCACAAGATGTCTGTTGTGGGGAGAGGAAGGGAAGAAGATTGTAAACTGGTTTGATTCTCCTTTAAAAGGTAGGGAAAGTAGGCATATAAATAACAACTCTTCTTCTTCCTCTTTTTCTTCTATAGGGGCTTACTTAACATCAGTGATGCTGTGATACTTGCAAATAATATACATGAACAGTAGGGTGCTCAAGGTGCCCCTTTTCTCTTGAGTCAAGTACTGGCCCAAAATTGCTCTTTTGTTTACAACTTGAAATGAAGACTATTTCAAGTGCTTGTGTGTGTGAGCTATTGGTGGTAATAATGGTCACATAAGCAACTAGCTCACAACTGCTGTTTGCTCAAGCTCAGATCTTACTAGATTGCTGAATTATGGAAACTGCATATTCCTTAGCCTTCTAATTCAGTCTGGAATTTTATTTATTTATTTATTCAAATTTATAACCCACCCTCATCCCCAGTGAGCCAGGCTCAGGGCGGATAACAATAATTAAAAACAGATTACATCTAAAACATCCTTAAAACCATAATCACTAAAACCATTAAAAGCCCTACTCAGATGGCTGTAACTACCCTAGGTGCCACAGCAACAAATATTAGCTGATCAGCCCCCAGATTTCAAAAAGGGGGCGGGATGGGTGGGATGGGGAGGCCAGTAAAGATGGATCTTCTTCTTGTGGCTGTCCTCAATTATAGGCCCAGCGGAATAGCTTCGTTTTACAGGTCCTGCGGAATTCCCTAAGGTCTCGCAGGGCCCTGATGTCAACAGGAAGACTATTCCACCAGGCCGGGGCCAGGGCCGAAAAAGCCCTGGCCCTTGTTGAGGACAGCTGCACATTCTTCGGGCCAGGGACCACCAGTAAATTACTATTCGCCGATCATAAGGCTCTCTGGGGGGGCATACCAGGAGAGGTGGTCCTGCAGGTACAATGGTCCCAAACCGTGTAAGGCTTTAAAGGTCAAAACCAGCACCTTGAACCTGATCCGATACTCCAGCTGGAGCCAGTGCAGCTGTTTTAACACTGGTGTTATATGATCTCGCGGCGAGGACCCCATAAGGAGCCTCACTGCGGCGTTTTGCACCAGCTGGAGCCTATTGGTCAGTCTCAAAGGCAGCCCTACGTAGAGGAAGTTACAGTAATCCAGTCTAGAGGTGACCGTCGCATGGATCACAGTGGCTAGGTCGGGGCGGGAGAGGTAAGGCACCAGCTGCTGGGCCTGGCAGAGATAGAAAAAGGCCACCTTGACCACGGCTGTGACCTGAGCCTCCATAGACAAGGAGGCATCAAGGATCACACCCAGACTCTTGTCGGCAGGTGCAGATGTTAACTGCATGCCTTCAAGAGTTGGGAGCTGGCATCCCACCCAAAGGCCACCCCGGCCGAGCCAAAGGACCTCCATCTTCGATGGATATAATTTCAGTCGGCTTTTCTTCAGCCATCCAGTCGCGGCATCCAAGCACCTGGCCAGTGTGTCCAGGGAGGAGTCCGGATGGCCATCCATCAGCAGAAAAAGCTGGGTGTCATCAGCGTACTGATGACACTCCAGCCTGAAACTCCTTACAAGCTGGGCAAGAGGGCGCATAAAGATGTTAAACAACATAGGGGAGAGGATTGCCCCCTGTGGCACCCCACACACCAAGGGGTGCTGCTGCAACACCTGCTCCCCTAGTGCCACTCTTTGTCCCTGACCTTGGAGGAAAGAGAGAAACCATTGAAGGGCTACGCCTTGGATTCCAATGTCAGGAGGTGGTGGTCTAAAAGATCGTAATCGACCATGTCAAAGGCTGCTGACAGATGTAAGAGTATCAGCAGCCCCGACCCACCTTGATCCAGCTGCCGACAGAGATCATCTGTGAGGGCAACCAGAGCCGTCTCCATCCCATGGCCAGGGTAGAAGCCTGACTGGAATGGGTCCAACACCGATGCATCATCCAGGAATCTCTGCAGCTGCTCAGCGACCGCTCTCTCAACTACCTTGTCCAGAAACAGAAGATTCGAAACTGGGCAGTAATTGGTAAGTTCCTTAGGATCTAATGAAGGCTTCTTCAAGAGCGGTCATACCATGGCCTCCTTTAACCCCCCTGGGAAGGTCCCAGTGTTTAGGGACAGATTAACAATCTCTCCCAGGGGATCCCGCATCAAATCCAGACTGGCTTTCACCAGCCAGGACGAACATGGGTCAAGGAGGCACATGGTAGGCCTCACAGCTAGCAGGATCCTGTCAACATCGGCTGGTTCAAGCCGACTGAAGTGGTCCAAAACTGGACCAGAAGATGGGCAAGGGGCCTCTAGCTCTCTTACTGTATCAAAATTGGTGGGGGAGGTCGCAGTGGAGCGACAAGACCTTATCCACAAAGAAGCTCGCAAATGCCTCACAGCTATGGGTCAAATTTGTAATTAAATTTGGCTGCCCCTCCAGGGACATTAGAGACCTAATTATTCTAAATAATTGTGCTGGGCGAGAGCTAGCAGACGCGATTTCCACTGCATAATATTTTTTTTTAGCAGTTTTCACCACCATCTCATAGGATTTCATAAACGTCCTATAAGATGTTCTTGCAGCCTCATTGTGAGTTCGACGCCAAACTCGATCTAGCCGTCTAAGCCTTCGCTTCATTACCCGGAGGCCCTCAGTGTACCAAGGGGCCCAGGAAGACTCAAAGAATACATTTCGCATCCACAAGGTCATGCAGGAGAAAATTGGGAGGAGTAATTTAAAAGGTAGGTCCTGATCGGGATCTATCTTCTTTTAAAATGGTTATTTCCCACAAAAGGTTACTCCTCCATTCAGAAAGATTTGTGACTTGGGCTGAAGGCAAGTGGTATAAGGGGG
Source organism: Euleptes europaea (assembly GCF_029931775.1). NCBI lineage: Eukaryota > Metazoa > Chordata > Lepidosauria > Squamata > Sphaerodactylidae > Euleptes > Euleptes europaea. The sequence continues at coordinate 30,108,902 of NC_079317.1, forward strand.
TGAGCATCTATCTCTGTGCCCATATATACGTTCCATCAAAAACTCACGAATATTCATTAAGCATTTCTCATAGTTCAGCAGGGATGCTTATGAAAATGTGTGAAGTTCTGGGTTCAGCATGGGAACATTGGCTCATCATTACTTAACATAAATTTCTCCAATCCAGATTGAGGTGTCCTGTTTTCAGTGTCCAGCTAAGCCAAAGATTTGGCTTCACCACTGATCTTGTGCCACAGGCAGTCGCCTTTCATATGCAGCTCAGAAGTCAAGATTGCTCAGTTATTTGCACTCAAATAGAGAATGTCCTCTCATTCATTTGGTGCCCCTACACATAGTGCTTAGCCACCCAAATAGCTTGGGTTTGAGCTCATCAGAACTTGGAAGCTAAGCAGGGTTTGAGACCACCAAGGAAGACAAGGTTTGATATGTAGAGGAAGGCAATGCCAAACCATCTCTGTTCATCTCTTGCCTTGCAAACCCCATGAAGGATTGCCATAAGTTGGTTGCAATGCAACAACACTTAATTATGATCATTACACATAGTTCTTAAGGTGTTCAAACATCCACTTGTCTTAGATGGCAGGAGAAAGCTACAGAGTGATTGCAGCAAAGGTTGGTGATGTCTTACTCTGCTGCTGGACTGTGTCCAAGTGTCTGTTTCATGGATTTAGCATGCCCTCTGAAATCAAACGGCACAGATGTTCAGATTTATAGCAGATCTTCTTTCTGACCGGCCAATCTGAAATGTGTATTGTCTTGTCAGTTCTTGGTTTATGCCAGCATATGTTTATCTAGGCAATTCTTTGAAAAGGATAGCTTATATGTGCTCAAGTACATCAAACTTTCAGTGTCTTTCAAGGACACTACAGTATGTTCCATACTTCCAGTGTTTCATGGATGTAACTTGAACAACAAAGAGAACTGACCATCCAGATGGAAATGTGGCAGAATTATTAGGCTTGTGTATCATAACAGAGAGGAACTAGCTGAATATTCTTTTACCAAAAAAAAGAAAAGATTGAACTCATAAAGGCAGAGTATTGGCTATTATTAGGTGGGAAATCATTTTGGTTACTGAGGAATATTTTATGTAGCGCCCAATAACCCAATAGGTCCAGCATAATATAGGATAAAGAACAGTACAAACATTATTGCAGTAATAGATAAACAATGATCAATCTGATGGAGGGAAGGCCCTGACAGAAAAGGACCAGATGACAGATGGCCAGGCAGGCCAATGAGAGAGGGCTGATGCTCCTCCCTTCTGTAGAATGGTTGACCACTGATGGAGAAGGATGTGTGCCAGGCTGTAGTTGGGCAAGTTTATGTCAATGTAGGGCCTCCTTCTCCCCCCCTCTCTTTCTTCCAGTTAGCTGGCCACTAATAGCTGCTGTTTCATCTAATGGCATTGTGCAAAAAGGCTTGTTCAAGTACACATTCATACTCTAACACAGTAGTTTTTGACAAACTTTACAGAACAGGGATATGTATGCTCAAGCAGAAAAGCTGGATGAACGAGGGAAGGGTCCATTCATTTGTTTCGCTTCTTTAGTTCAGGGGAACATGCTCTTCTAATACCCAGAGGATGACACTGATGCACTTACACAACCTTCTGTAAGTGCACTTGCAAGAAACTGTTAAACTTCCATCATCAAAATTAAGTGTATTGCTGTTCGACAGAGAGCACAATCTGTGTAATTTCAAGGAAGAGGAAAGGGTTTAATATTTCATGGCAGAGAACAGACTTAGCAGCAGTGGAATTTTTCAAGAAAGCAATTTAAAGCAATGGTTTTCAAACCACTGATCTCTTGATGCTTTCCTGACATTCTGTGGTAAGGCACATAAGTCAGCCTCATCCCAGCGAAGAGACATTTTCCCTCAGCCCTGTGCAGAGTGATGGACACTTTGAACAAGAAAGCCTCTTCCACACAGTATTGAAAACCTGGTTAACAGGCCATGCTCCAAAAGGACAAACCACATACTTTGCGGTTTACCTTGGTTTTCTCTTTCTGTAAATGGCTAGAAGTGGTTTTATCTCTCATGTGTGTACTACTGTTACCCGAATTGCTCCTTAAATGGGGAAATTAGCAAGCAATCGGAAACTATAATATTTATAAAGCAGGAGCAACCTTTGTATACCAGAGCCGGTATTCTGTGACCTTTAAAATGATGACAGAGACAAGGAATCAGAATTAAGAGAGTTTATGTCGTTTCAAGCATTCAGTGGTGCAACACAAACATACAGAGATTCTAAGAAATAAAAGGTAGTAGAGTAAGGACGGATGCCAGCATGGCAGGAGATCGTTGGTTGGGAAATACTGCACCTTTTCTAGTTGAGGAGTTGCCCAAGTTCCCGTAGACTAAGATAGCAGAAAATAAGAGCAAAGGCGAGGGCAAGGGGTTCCCATGGGCTCGGCCAGCGAGGCGGGAGGGAGCATGGTCAGGCTGCGCAAAACCTAAACCAGCAGAGTAACGGCAAAGATTCCAGAGAAAGACCTAAGGTACCAGAATGGCAGTGGGCTACCCCAGATATACTGTTTCTCTGGGGGCGTGGTGATATGATTACCCCTTCCAGGTTCCCAGGTGACAAAAAGATGACAAAGGACTTAATGTCCGGCTGACAGGCTGTGTACATTGGAATTTGGAAATCTATTCTTATTCCAGTGGCTTGTGCAACCCGGGAGGAACCGGGAGATCTTTGCTGATGGGCTTAACGATCCTAAAACAAAAGGGGTGATCATAATAATGTCCAGAGATCGAGAGATCACATTGCTGGAGGAGCGAGTCATCGTTATCTCAATGTCTCTGAATGGCTTAGCTTAAGCCGTTCGATGTTGCAATGGAGGGGAAATGCAGATGCAGGCTACATGCTTGTACGCTTTTGCTGACATGGCTTCTTGCTGGAATGGAGGTGACCAGGAACATCGCTTCTCTGGAGGTTACTCTGGCCTCGGACTCTCAGCTGCCGGCTGCTTGGAACACACAGGAGCGGTCGTGTCAGTTTCACTGGCGTGCGCGCTAGCCTTCCCTGTAGCATTTAGGGCAGGCTCGTGGCTGGAACAGTGTGCACACATAGACTGTTTGCGGGTGCCATGACCAGTCCGGGAGTAGGTGACCCGTTTGGTAACACTACGTACAGCCGAGAAACAGGGGCTGTTGAGCTGATTGTGTTCCACAACTCTAGAACATATACAAAGGGAAGGGATGCTGCACACATGTTCTGCCAACACTGCAACTAAACTGAAATTAAAAGTAGAGGACATGTGGCTTGAAGAATGTAATCTCTTTCATTGGTAAATCACCTCCATCTGGGAAAAGTTCTAAGTTCATGTAACTGCAGTTTCTCAGCAGAGTTTGCCTCTCTTATCCTACTCTCTGTTGTTTCCATCACTGATATAGTTGGAGTTGTTTTTTTTTACATTCTGCCTTTCTTTCATGTACTTCAATGCACATACAAAGGGCTCACAAGTAACCTCCAAGCACTGACCCAGGTGGCCCCAGCAAGGCTACTGTATGGTTCGCCTTTAGACCATGCATGAAAAAGGAAATTTTGATTTTAAGATCCTGTCTTTGCTTTTTGATTGCTTGCTTCTGTAAGAAAAAGAAGAGAAGAAGAGTTGATTTTTATACCCCAATTTTCTCTACCTTTAAGGGGTCTCAACTCAGCTGACAATCGCCTTCCCTTCCTTTCCCCACAACAGACACCTTGTGAGGTAGGTGGGGCTGAGAGAGTTTGGAAAGAACTGACTAGCCAAAGGTCACCCAGCAGGCTTCATGTGGAGGAGTGGGGAATCAAACCAGTTCTCCAGATGAGAGTCCACTGCTCCTAACCACTACATCATACTGTAAAGGAGCATGTAGACTGATGGAAGAAGATGAAGGCTTATTTCCCTTTCTTAAGGATTTGCAAGCTTCAGGTATTGCAGAAAACATAACAGTTACAAATCTTAATGAGGGTGGGGTTTTTTTGCTTTAATTCCCATGGGTTTTTTTTCCCATTAAAAGTATATTTATAAACATGGCAGATGAAAACGGTTGGAACATATCCTGTTTTATTCCACTAATGACGGCACTTCCTCTGGCCAAAGGTGCCTTCTTCTCATGCAAGAGTTTCAAAGGGCTTCTTGTGTCAGAAGGAGGGGTCCTTAGGCAAAAGAAAGGCACTAACATGAGTAAGGAGAAATACTGTCATACCACAGAGGTGTGGATATTAACTTCAAGCCCCAGATTAAGAATTCAGGACCCAAAATCTTGGAGCTCAGTTATCTGAGGTAGAATGTGGCAACTCAAAACATATCGATAAATCTGAGAAATTCCACATCCTCTGCATTCTTTACAATTATAACTAACAGCATTGGTGAACACCTACTTGCCAAATAAAAGTAGACATAAAAGTTGTGTTTTTCTGTGACTTCTGTGGCCGTCTGTACTATGACTATAAGAAGATGCCACTACCAGCAACTTTGAGAGGAGCTTCAAAGAATGTTCATGGGTGGGCGTTGTTACCCTAACTGGACTCCCAGGAGGGGAAATTAGCTTTTAAATGGGTTCCAGAAAGGAATAATGCAAGACCTTGTAGTCTGTATACCAGGGTGGTCCTCGGTGTGGATACCTCAAAAAAAAAAAAAGAGAGAGAGAGAGAGAGAGAGAGGGAGAAAGAATGATTGTAAAAATAAACAAATAACTTTATAGCATACAAAATAATATAAATAAAAATATAAAGAACCAACATCAACAGTACAATCCTAAGGGAGGGGAGTGGGCTAAAGGAACCGACTGACCCTTAGGACAGCATATTTTAGAGTTATGCTGGTGTAAGGTCCACTTACACTGGTGCAGGACCCCAGCACTGCTGTACTGCACTTGGGCACCCCCAAAGCTCCGCAGTGATTATGCACTCGTGCAACTCAAGCACAGGGCTCTGGAATGTGGGGCATGGTCAGTTTTAATCCGCCCCCTGACTGAGGTACAAAGCTGCACCAACAAAAAAAGTGGCACAGCACATAGGCCCTCCCACTGCCTCAGCCACACCTATAAGAACATAAGAAGATAAGAAAAGTCATGTTGGATCAGACCAAGGTCCATCAAGTCCAGCAGTCTGTTCACACACTGGCCAACCAGGTGGGATGATGGGTTTAAATGTTTTCTTGATGGCTCATCCAGGTGGATCAGATATTAGGCTGCCTTTATCAATGGCTGGATTGGATTAGCAATATTTAAGGGTTGTCCAACTGTCTGTAGCTGGAAATGGTTCACATTGTCTTGATGAAGTATCCCTTGGAGCAAGTGATAAGATTCTATTAGGCATGCCTTGCAGCTGGGCATACACCTCTGGGGTGTGTCAGGATATTGGATGATGTCCTTAACACTGAAAGGTTTTTTTTCTCTTGAGCATGACATGGCAGGGAGCTGGGGGTGGGGTGGGGGAATTGCACTTAATCAGTTTTTAATTCCGGCACACCCTTCCTCTTTTTTCCTGGGACTTTCTAACGTCATGGCTGAAACCAGGTGCCTTTACAAGATTCCTGAAGTTCCAGATCCCCTGGCACTTAGGCTCTAAAAGGGGGTACCTATTAAAACAATTAAGTCCAAAATAAAAGTGTGGACCCTACTATCCAAGGGGGTTTTGTCTGTGGGGAGGGGTGGGGTCTTCACAGTGTAGCAGCTGTCAAAACAATGATTTGCCAGAGGAACATGGAGGCTTCTTTCAAGGTTTCTGTGTGAACATGTCATCCTAGAAGAATGAACCAAAAGCCAACTGGTTATTCCAGCCACCAGATACAGGACTGTGCTCCATCTACAGCTGAGCAAAGTACAGCTTGGACTGTGGTGTTTTAAAGTTCTGTACAAGACTAAAGTCTTCGGTGCAAAAACTAAATTCTTTTTTAGAATGTTGGCAGTATTGGTATGGTCTCTCCTAAAGCAACATACATGGATCATATGGTCCCCCTATAGCCCCATATGTATTTCTTAAGGCAACAATTACAGACAAACAAAACATATTTGAAGGATGTGGTTTGCTAACAAATTAAAATACACGGGGCTTTGATTTTTAGGAATTCTGTGCTGCCCTTGAAGATTAAGTCAAACTGCTGCCCACACCGGATATCCTTTAACATTACACCATGGTAAGTATTAGGATGGAACAATGAATGCACCAGGGCAAAAGTTAGGATAACAGATAAGTAATAAAACATTGTGAGAGAGGGATTGTACAGGGAGGAAGATAATGGAGATTACTTTACAGTGGGAATTGAAACAACTTGTGGTAATGATTAAACACTGAAAGGCACAAGTGTCTTTGGAGAGATATAAGCACAAACACACCTTCCCAGACTCTCTATGCTACATATTGAGAATATGTTGACCATTAGTTACGTATCTGAAACCCAGTTTTAATATGATAAGCAGTTTTGTCTGCTGTTCCCAAAATGGCTAAAGAAGATGTATTTTCCCTACTGTGCTTTGCATCAGCACAAGATGAATATGCATTAATGAAAAAACTCCCCACAGCTGAAGCAAGGTTAGGCCGATACAGGCATTTTTTTTCTGTTTATTTATTAGCTTGTCATAGCCATTAGTTATGGTTCGCCTCATTTTGGTTACTATCACCAATGCTTCTTTTGTTTCTTCCATACCACTTTTAAGTACTCATCATGATTAGATTATTTTATTTATTTGCATTTGTATCCTACTTTTCTCCCTGTTGGGAATCCAAAGCAGCTAACAAAAATCTACATAAAACAAATCTACATAGAATGCAGTCTAAATACCAAGCCAAAAAGTAAAAGAGACATCCTGGGCTGATGTCCACCAGGTTAATCCATATGGCCACAAACTTAAATTCTTCAGACTCTTACCCTTTAGCTTATGCCTAAAGTTCACTCTCCCGACAAACTCAGGTCTTTCAACTAAAATGCAACAAATGCAATTTATTTAAAATTTGCAAAATATCAAAAAAGTGTAGTTAAAGATCAATACAAACCAATAAAATATCACAAAATCAATAAAACTCTTCATTTCAGTAGTGACCCCTGATACACCATATCTTAATGATCTACCTCAAAAGTTCCTCTGATAAAGGCAATTCTTCAAACCCATCTGGAAAGGCCGTTAGGGAGCATAAATTTTCACCATTTTTATAACATTTTAATGTCATAATGTCAAAGAATGCACACTATTCTTTGAGGGGGGGTGCATTCAGGTAAAGTTGAACCGAAAACCCCAAAAATGCATTATCAGTATTTGGGGGGGGGGCTTTTTTATATCAAAAAATAGTGGCAATTTAAGGGAGTCGAAAAGTGGATTCCAAATAATGCCAATTTTTATTCGGGGTCGCTTGGGCCCCACCGCCATTTTAAAAAAGGCTGAGGAGGAATCCCCTCTTCCCCTCCTTCCTTCTCCCCCTCATTTACATAAGAACATAGGAAAGGTCATGCTGGATGAGACCAAGGTCCATCAAGTCCAGCAGTCTGTTCACACAGTGGCCAACCAGGTGCCTCTAGGAAGCCCACAAACAAGACAACAGCAGCAGCATTATCCTGCCTGTGTTCCACAGCACCTAATATAATAGGCATGCTCCTCTGATACTGGAGAGAATAGGTATGCACCTTGACTAGTATTCATTTTGACCAGTAGCCATGAATAGCCTTCTCCTACATGAACATGTCTACTCCCCTCTTAAAGCCTTCCAAGTTGTAAGCTATCACCACATCCTGGGGCAGGAGTTCCACGATTTAACTTACCTTCTAGGTCTGCACCACCGCCTCCAAAGTCCATATGCGCTTGGAGGCAGCTCAGAGGTGAATGCTGGGCTTGGTTCGGCCAAGCCCAGAATTCAGTTCTGCACCACCAAATTTTTTTGGGGTGGGGGTGGGGAGAATGGGGTTTAATAAATTGGTAAAAAAATAATATCTGAAAAAAGGCGATATTGCAATTTGGCTTTTTTTGAATTTTTTGAAAATTCCGGGGTCTATTAAACCCGAACTTGAAAAAATGCCGATAAAAAAATGCTGAACTGCCCTAATTCCTATGTCATTTACGCACAATTAAAATTTGGTCTCACCTCTAAAATGAAATATGTTGTTTTGATTTTCCTTTCCTTAAAACACATAACCAGGATATATTTGTCTTGGTTTTATTTCTAAGTCTCCTTTTCATATTATTTTATGTGTTTATCTTGCCTTTCCTCTAAGGAAGGAGCACAGTGTGGCATGCATTGTTCTCTCCTCCTCCATTTTATCATAACAATCCTGTGAAGTTGATTATGTTGACGGAGAATAATTAACATACAGCCCATTCCAGGTTTTGATCAGAGAGTATTCACGGACATGCCTCCCCTCCTGTGCCCTCTACAAAAACCCCATTCACATCTCCCTTCCTGCCCACGCTCACAAGCACACCCTTTCATCAACAGCATTGGGTGGTGTGTGTGGCTGGGAGTGCTGCTGCTGTGATCTCACAAGCACCACTTACACCTGCACACTCTTCTGTGGTGATGCTGGGAATCCCAGGCATCCAGGAGCACAGGAGGTGGAGAACTTGCAAGTGAATAGATATCAGAGGAAGCATAGGGGTAAGCATCAGTGGCAGTGGGCCCTACCAGATGCCCTGGACCTTGGCAGATGCCCCACCTCAGGGTATGATGAGGCCAGCCCTGAATTTACTCAAGGTTACCCAGTCAGCATCAGGGCTGAGTAGGAATTTGAAACCAGGATTTCCCCTGCTATGCTGACATTCTAACCACTCTACCTCACCAGTTTTCAATGTCAGCTTGTCTTTCTTAATGGTGGTCAGCATTAAGAATGATCCCGACGGGAGATTTGTATTGAGAGCTGTAAAAGCTGTTATTTAAATCAAGTTGGCACATTATCGTGGAAATTAAACAGGACTGAGGAAGACTTGAAACTATCGTATCCCTTTCTACTCATTCTTCGTTTGAAGACGTCAACCTTGGATTGATTGTTACTGTATTACCTTTTAATCTTACCTTGTACATACTTATCTTTAAGATAGTTTGCTACACACTTTGTTGTATACCTTGTGTCTAATATAATTCACTGTTAAGCCATGCTATCTTTAGTCTTTCCTGTGCTAAGTTTCTAACCCTTGGGAATAGCGCGGAGGTGTTTATTTTTGGTTGCTCAACCTCCAGGTAATAGCTGGAGATCTCCTGCTATTACAACTGATCTCCAGCCAATAGAGATCAGTTCACCTGGAGAAAATGGCCACTTCGGCAACTGGACTCTATGGCATTGAAGTCCCTCTCCTCCCCAAACCCGGCCCTCCTCAGGCTCCCCCCAAAAACCTCCCACTGGTGGCAAAGAGGGACCTGGCAACCCTAGGGTTACAAGGGGAGAGGTAAGAGAGTTCTATTCCACTGTCAGAAATTACTTCCATCTGTGCAGATTTGCCATCGGATCCAAGGTGATGTTTTGTTGTCTTGACCCTGGTTAAGCTTGGAAACATGTAATGCATTCATGATTTAGCTAGCTGAGATAAGCCTTGCTTTCAAAGGGAATGTAGAGAATGCCAAAAACATCTTCTTGCAAGCACAGAGGCAGAATAGGGAATAAAAGTTTAACAAGGATTATTTTGGTGCATATAAACCATGGTTAATACAAACTATGGCATGCAAAGGAAACCATGGTTTTGGAACCTGATTTGTTGATTATCATGTTTAAGAAGAACATGTCTAAAGGTGCAATTGTATGGTGCAAGAGTGCTATTCTATGCAGAGTCATATCCTTCTAAGCACTTCAATGGATTTAGAAGGGGGTAACTGTATTTAGGATTACCCTGCAATACTGATGTATGTATATAACTTTTTATTGAACATACAGCCTTCTAATTTTTGTTTCATATGAGTACTCAACAATTCCTTATTTGTTACAAAGCAGTGAAAAGGTTACACTTTCCTTTGCAGTAAGACTTGTCTCACAGTTCTTCATCAGCACAATAAAATTATAGCTACTGTGATTTATTGGGAACATATGCTTTGTTTTGTTAGCAATGTGGAGAATGTAAGAAGACAGTTCTCTTCACAATGTCTCTTTTGTAGTGATCACATTTTCTAGGGTGCTAAGCGATTGTCCTGGCCTTTGAAAACAGTCCCTAGTCATGTCAGCATCTCCAGTGTGTTGTTTTACATATGCATGGTTGTGTGTTCTGTGATACTAGCAAGGAAATAAATCCACAGAGTTTGAATTTGACCAAAATTTGTACAGTGCCTTCCATTGTACAGTGCCTTCCATTGCGATGGCTTTAGAAGGGTGTAACTCTCTTTAGGATTACATAGTACATTTCTAAAATCCATATTCTGAAATAATTGCCATACCTTTGCTTTTCCTTCCCCTAGGGTTGTCAACCTCCAGGTACTACCTGGAGATCTCCTGCTATTACAACTGATCTCCAGCCGATAGAGATTAGTTCCCCTGGAGAAAATGGCTGCTTTGACAATTTGACTCTATGGCATTGAAGTCCCTCTCCTCCCCAAACCTCACCCTTCTCAGTCTCCATCCCTAAAACCTTCCGCTGGTTGTCAAGAGGTACCTGGCAACCCTACCTTCCCCCCTTCCTTCCTGTCCCCTGTCCATCTCTTCCCCTCCTTCTTTTCCCCCTTTCCCTTTCCCCACCCTCCCTTCCCCTCTTTCCCCTTTTCCCATCCATTAACATCTTGTGACTCGGCAAGCTGAGTATGAATCAGAAATGAAACCATCATCTGGGACCCATGAACATAGTGCCATTATTTATTAATAATTTAATGTTTTAATTTTAATTGCAATAATTTTATACAGTTGCCCAGAGCCCAGCTTTATTTGGGAAAGACAGGATAAAAATATAATAAATAATAATAATTGTACTTAGAGTCACTAATCTTGTTTTTATCTTTAAATACATTCTTAAAGAGAAGATAAATCACCATAAGCATTCTGATTTTATTTCAGAAAATAAGTGAGACATTAAACAATATCTGCAATAAAACTTAGCACTGAGAACTCAAACACTTGGAGGACAATGCTGTACTTCACTTTACTCTCTTTTTTGTGCTTTATAGTGAAATCTTCTGAAGAAATGAATGGAGGTATAGAAATTTCTGAGGTTAGGATCCTCACCTTTTATCATGATGACATGAAGCTGCCTTATACTGAATCAGACCATCAAGGTCCATCAAAGTCAGTATTGTCTACTCAGACAGGCAGCAGCTCTCCAGGGTCTCAGGCAGAGGTCTTTCACATAACCTATTTGCCTAGAACCCTTAACTGGAGATGCTGGGGATTGAACCTGGGACCTTCTACATGCCAAGCAGAGGCTCCACCACTGAGCCACAGCCCCCCCCATCAATTTATTGTGTTGTATGTAGAAAATGTATGTATAGATTAACATCTTTTGTCCTTAATCAAGAGCTGAACAACAACCAGAGAAAAGCTAATTTGCAGACACAAAATAAGAAACCACAAAATCAGACACTGCTGCTGAGATCCGTCTATCGTAAGACCGATGGAATCCAAAGAATGAAATGGCTTTACTTTGTACTGGAATATTTTCATTTCCTCATTTGACATCTTTATTTGAATGCCTACAAGCATTATAAAGCCACAACTGAAAACTAAACACACATTCACACACACACAAAATAAAACCCTTAAAAAAGCTAAGGAATTGAAAAATTGCTCAGGTCCCTTTACTGATAGCATCAATAGTGGTTATTAATGCTTATTTGTAGCCTTGGATGAATTAGGAAGCCAGAATCTTTGATTAAAGTCAGTTATGTATGAAGAAGTCAGTTATGTATGAAGAAAGTCCATTATTTACACCACTGTTATATTCTCATTTATATATTAGGCAGCCTTATCCCCAATGTCTGGAATTACCTATCATTATTAACCAACATGTCTGGGTAAATTAAAATATTATGATGGAGATATATTACAGACCACCCAGAGGTCTGGAAAAGAAATCTGGTCCTTCAGTCTCTTTCTCATTCTGCAATAAACATCAGAGGAGACAGTTGTTCAACAAAACAAAAAAGGAAGACAAATATGGTTGTTGTTTTTTAAAGGTAGAGATGGTGGAGGGCACGTAGGATCTGCGGCTTTCACTTTTCAAAAAAGGAAACACTAAATAAGGAAATCCCCTTGTCTCACTTTGTTCAGGTCAAAATCTACCTCTTCTGCGAATCCCTCTTTTCCTACTGAAACTAAGGCTGGATACCTGTATTTGGAATAAATGCTTATTCTTCTGTTTAACCCCATATTCCACTGTGGTTTCTTTTCTTTTTTTAAGACTGCAAGCTCCTTGGGGCAGAAACCCATTTTCCTGTCCTCAGTAAGGTGTCATGTACATTGATAATATGATAGAAACAATAAATACTAACATCAGTTGCCCACTGGGACAGGTAGAACAAGAAGTGGACAGCAGAGACACTAGAGTTAGAGCAGTCAGTGCCCTTGATCAGCCAACAGGAGTTTTACACTGGAGATGTAATATCTGATCTGGGGAGGCTGATGGTCAGAAATTAGGTTTTGAAGTTTGAGAACAAGAAGTGAGCTTCTGGGGAGTGAGAAAGAAGGGTTAGTATAAAAGGATTGTATGGGGAACTGAGGTGTTTCAGTAGGTTAACAGGATTTTGTATTTTTTTTTGTATTTCACATTTTTCTGAAAACTTAGGGATTCAAGTGGTTAAAGCGCCTTTCCTACAAGAAAGTGCTCTAGCATGTGGATCTTCTCTGTTTAGAGGTTTGTAGAAAGATCTGTCTTGCCCATTTACATCTCTAGTCACAGGATTTAAGTATCCAAATATTTGGCCGACTTTGCTATTAGAGTATAAGATAATATTCCTAAAGGAATTCAAAGAAGCACGGTATTGAAGATGGCTGTACACATGATCATTATCTACCACCAGAATTGTTTGGGCTAATGACAACAAGCTTTGATTCTACAAGTCACAGGGATGCCAACCCCAGCCCAAGAAAATCTTGGATATTTGGGGGCATGACTGAGGAGGGCAGAGTGTGGGAAGGGAGCTCAGCCATAATGGGATGCCAGACAGTAGGGTTGCCAAACTCCAGGACCTAGCTGAAGGTCTCCTGCTATTACAACTGATCTCCAGCCAACAGAGATCAGTTCCCCTGGCAATTGGACTCTACGGCATTGAAGTCCCTCCCCTCCCCAAACCCCACCCTCCTCAGGCTCTGCCCCCAAAACCTCCCTCTGGTGGTGAAGAGGGGCCTGGAAACAGTACACAGCCCACCCTCCAAAGCTGCCAATTTCTTCAGTGGAACTGATCTCAGTAGTCTGGAAATAAGTTTCACCTTAGAGACCAACAAGATTTGGAGGGTACAAGCTTTTGAGAGTCAAAGCTCCCTTCATCAGATGTAATTCTGGGAGCATTTCAGGCCTCACCTGGAGATTGATAACCACGATTAGTAACTATAGCTTAATTTTTATTGCTTGTATAATAAAAGCTAAGTTCAGAAGACCTGGAGTATACCTCAAGGGTATAAAATACCGTACGATACAAAATCGCCCAGCATTTGGAAGCCTTGTATAGAAATAAGCACAATGATCACCATTACATGGGATGGAAGCTAATATGCCATCTGTATGCAGAAATCTACACCTTCTGCATCATTGCTTTTTCATTCAAACAGAGATAATGAGATTGTTTAATGACAATCTCCACGCCACCAAAACATTAATCTGCAAGCCCCTAAATATAAAATAAAAACAAAAAACCCTCATCACTTATGGGAGGACAAAGAGCTGTTTCAAATGCAGCCAAATGGGCAGTTTGCACTATAAACATCCCCTTTAGCTACATTCTAGAGCCTATTGGCCATTAGCTTATAAAGAGTTTATGTCTGATTTTGTTTTTTTATTGAAAGATTGTCAAACTCCCTGTTTTATAAGATGCCAAATAATTCAATTCAAATGGGCCGTCTGTAAAACAGCTTGTGAAGATTTCCTTTTAATTAAAGAGCTGTTCAGAAGGACACCAGAGTCATAAGGGGGGGGGGGGTTGAAGAGAAACTGATTTATTTTAAGCTTTTTTGTAAGGATAAGCTATTGGTTTGGGTGAAGGCTTTGGAAACATAAAGGTATGAGATGCCTAGTAAATTTTAGATACAGCTGCTGGGTAAAGCAGAGAATGTTGCCGTCTGCCTTATGCTGTCTGACTGGAACAGTGTTTGATAGATGGAGCAGAAGATGGGGATAGGGTCGTGCAAAAAAATGAAAAAAAAATGATAAAGTTTAGGTTTATTGGGCCTATTTTTTTTTTCAGTGAACCTGAAATAAGTCGAATACCCATATCGGTAAATTTCAGTATTCGGCTTATTTTGGGTTTACTGAAAAATTTGGGCCCATTATAGTCTATGGGGATTTTTTCAAAGCTCTTGTAGGGACATTTGTGGAGGTAGAGTCACCAAATTTGCAGCGTGGCTGCAAGGGACTCTCCTTAGATGGTCACCAAAGTTTGGTGAACTTTGGGACAGGGGTCCAATTTTATGGGCCAGCATCCTCTAGGCGTTTGCGAGCTGAGCTGTCCATCAGTTTTCAGGCTCAGTAGTTCAGTGTTGCCGAGGACTGGCAGAAAGGCGATTGGCAAGCTGACACCTCAAAGTCTTTCTGTTGTATCTGGGGCATATAGCAAGATGTCCATGCAAATTATTTTCCAAACTGAGGGAAAAGGCTTAAATGCAAGAAATAAGGAATGGAAAAAGTAATCAAAAATCTGATTTCAAGAGATGGTCACAGTGCAGGGAAACGAAGCCTCTACTCAGGGTGACCTTCAGTTTCAGAGCAGGTTTTCAGGGGTGGGGTGATATCAGAGCCAGCCGAAGTCATGACCAAGGCAGCTCTCTGTGAAGGAGATTGCTCATTCGTGTGGGTGAGGAGTCTTCTTCAGAAGCCTGGTGGTCAGCAGCTGTAGAGGCTGGTGATGGAATTTTTTAGTTGCAGGGTGTATCCTTCCAGCCATGACTGGGTCAGCCCTGTCTTTAAAGTGCAGATTAGCCTAGTTGGTCAGATCAAGTTGGCTCCAATTACATGACCCCTACCTCAAAAGTGCCCCAACTATGGGGCCCTAACAAAACCAGCCAAAAGATGGAAAAATGGGAGAAAGCACAGAGCCATGCATCTGCACAGAGGCAAATAGCCAAACCCAAAAATGTTGAATAATTATTCAGCTTTTTCAGAAATTGCCTATTCGGCTTTGGGCAGATTCCCAGGTTTTGGTATTTGGTCAACCCAAAACCTGAATATTGCCAAAAGAGCTAATTTTGGGTTTATTTTCAGTTCAAGTATATCAATATGCACAATCCTAGATGAGGAGGCAGGCATACAGGCCATCAGAGGAAGAACCACTTCTAACCACTTAGCACTACCCCCATTTGTCCTTCATGCCAGCCTTTTCCATCCCCTTTCCTTTCAGCCACCACAGCCACCACCCGTGATACATTCCAAGATAAGGAACACACTGTGAGAATGTAAGATAAGCATGTCTTCTGACTTAGAACATTACCTGTTCTTTATTGGAATGCACTGTCCTTGTAATAGATTACAAAGTTGCTTTTTATGCAATAATGTTCCATCACTTTGTTTTTCATGAGTATTACATAAGGAAGAGGTGGAAAGCCTAGCTACGCTGGCTTTTTAGAATTCCAAGCTCAGAGCAACTGAGTGGAAGGTGAGGGGGAGAGAAGACAGCAAAGATAAGGCAGCTCTATTTTTTGCTCTGCTCATCACCTGACACTAGATTTGAAACATTCCAACCTCAGTGAGGGAGCAGAGCAGAAACCATTCCCAAAAGGCTAAATAAATCCTTGGACATGGGAACATACAACCCCATCATCCTGACCATTGTCCCAAATATAACACAAACTTGGTTAGACCAGGAGACAGATGGATAGTCATCTTGGATTCCATGATAATTTCCTGCTAACTTAAGAGGAGCAGTTTTTGCCGGTCCCCCTCTCTGACTGCAGACCTCCAATTTGCCCCTCATGCAGTTCCTGAGTGTACCTCGTCTTGTAGAGCTAGCATTCTGGGGACACTTCAGGCTTCAGCCAAAGGGGAAAGTGGAAGTTCTGTGCCACAGATGGAAATGCAGTGATTTATCACAGAAGAAGAAGAGTTGGTTTTTATACCCCGCTTTTCTTTATCTTTAAGGAGTCTCAAAGCAGCTTACAATCACCTTCCGTTCCCCTCCCCACCTTCTGAGATAGGTGGAGCTGAGACAGTTCAGAGAGAAATGTGACTAGCCCAAGGTCACCCAGTAGGCTTCATGTGGAGGAGTGGGGAAACAAACCTGGTTCATCAGATTAGAGTCCACCACTCTTAACCGCTATACCACTCTGGCTTGTAAAACCTAAACCATTTTATATTTATTTATTTATTTGGAACATTTATTAGCCACCTTTCTCCTGATCCAGTGCTTTCCTAGGAATTCCTATGAGATACAGAGCTACATTATCTGCAATGTCTTTTTGAGTTTATTTCACTGAGGGAGCCAATATGACATCAAGGTGTGTGGAGTGTACACGTGTGTACAGTTTCTCTCCCCGCTCCCTCAGTTAATGCAACTGGGGGATTTGCTCTTGTAGGAGCACCTTATGCCTACCAAAGTTTATACAACTCTGAGGAAATATTTGATATATTGCTACAAGTGTTGTTATTTAAAAGGGCTATTAGTTTTTTTCTTCTGCTTTATCAGTGACTAGGAGAGCTTGGATGGGGAGGCTGTGGCCGAGCACCTTGCCACGCCCCCTCCTCTCAGCCGAGCTGAGAGGAGCCCCGTGGCACAGAGTGTTAAGCTGCAGTACTGCAGTCAAAAGCTCTGCTCACGACCTGAGTTCGATCCCGACGGAAGTCGGTTTCAGGTAGCCGGCTCAAGGTTGACTCAGCCTTCCATCCTTCCGAGGTCGGTGAAATGAGGACCCAGCTTGCTGGGGGTAAAGGAAAGATGACTGGGGAAGGCACTGACAAACCACCCCGCAAACAAAGTCTGCCTTGGAAACGTCAGGATGTGACGTCACCCCATGGGTCAGGAATGACCCGGTGCTTGCACAGGGGACCTTTACCTTTACCTTTACGCGAGCTTTAGGCATAATAATTATACAATATTAGTTGCTAATTCAAAGACTGGATTTGCTGGTTGTGCTTATATTTGGTCTCCGCCAGATAACAGTGAACATCCCAAAACTGGGGCACAAGGCTTAAAAATGTAAACATAGTGTTTGCAAAGAAGCTGCAATAAAAGCTAACATTAAATCCAACACCAGTAATTTTGTTATCTTACACTCACAGTGGGAATCCCCAAGAAAATACAAAGTGAAAATGGGAGGTTGTTTTGCTAAAAAAAGACTATGGTCCTGAAATGCTTGTTTATTTTTTAAATCTCTGCTTTCTTTTACTTTCTTTCTTTTTCTTTTTTTAAATCTCTCTGCTTTCTCTGTTTAGGTGTTCTCTGCTATCTTTGTTCATATCTCAAAGCCAATCCACCATCAAGTTCTTTTTTACCTGTGAAATTCCTACTTAAAAAAATTGGACAGTATCATATCAGTATCAATTTATTCATGTTGTGGCCACAGACCTTAACAATTGAACTGCAACCTAAAATTTCAATCCACACTGTATGTTGATCCCAAAGTCACAATAACATCTACTGCTACACATTGAGATAAAACAACAGAGACTCCGTCCCCCCCATTAAAATCATTTACCAACATGTTGCAGATCATGTCAAGCCATAATTTACCTATTTCAGACCTTTTCCTTGGTTTAAATGCTGTGATGAAAAAAGAGGCTACTCTCAGTGTGATAGAAGAACATCCACCAACAAGAATCTTACTTGTGCATCTTCTGAAACCAGCACCTGTGGTATACACTGGATTAATCTAGGTCTGTGTTGGCGAACCTATGGCATGCGCAGAGCCCTCGCGTCTGCCTAGGGCTGTGCCGTGTTGCTGTGGTGCAGTGCTCCTTCTCCCCAAGCCCATGCTCCCCAAGCCTGCGCTGGCGCCCTCCCTCTCCTTGCACTGGGGCCCCGCCCATCTTCAGTTTGGACGGGGAGGCTGTGGCCGAGCACCTTGCCAAGCCCTCTCCTCTCAGCTGAGCTGTGGGGCTACTCAGCTGTTTGTCGGGGGCCCCACCCGTCTTCAGTTTCTTCCATTCTGCTTTCCTAAGTAGGTATTACCACATTGATTGCTCTGCCTTTTTTCTTTTTATCCCTGCTTACTCTGTCACCTTCTCATCATCCCTTACCATCCAACTGACTCTCTTCACCCCATTCCAACTGCCTTTTCAAACATCAACATTGTTTTTCCCCCCTTACAGAATGTTAAGCGCTGTGCTGACTCACCTATATATCTAATTCTGAACTTGGTCCCAGCGTGCAGCTGTTTTAAAAAGGCCCTTTACAGAGACAACAAGGTACTAACTTCTCAGCTGAACCCTCCCCTCCACACCAGGTACAATTATCTCCTAGCAAGGACAGAAGACAGAAAAAAGATTTGTCTAGCAGGAACAATAGCCACCCAGTTGGGGAGGACATTTTTAATTGGGAAAATGAAGAAAGTTAATATCCTCCCAGCCCAGTGTGGTCTGTCCCTATGGCTGCATTTTAGGGTGAAAAAACCATGTGGAGATCTAGTAATGGATCTTCAACCTAATGTGTGGTTTGGCCTTTAGTCCTCTTGGTTTCAGTCTGAGAGCTAAATAGAAGAAAATACTTTTCTCCCCTTGAAATCTATGGAATTCAGAAGTACTTGAGGAGCTGGGGGTGGGGGACATGGTTCAATGGTAGAACACCTGCTTTGCAGTGACGATAGACAAAGGTCCATGAAGGTTCAGGTGTCCCAAGTGGCTGGTACTACAGTGGCTTTGTTCTCAGACGTGGGCCATATCTTTGACCCTCCTGTCATGCCAGGATGTATCTCTGTCTACCTAGCTTCCCCCAAGTCTCATTTCTAGAAGAAATTTCCAACTCTATGATTCTATGATCATAGAGGAGTCTTCCTTGCCCTTAGCCAACCCAGCTTTAAGCCTCTTATTTATGCAAATTCTTTTTATCCCCGCTTACTCTGTCAGCTTCTCATCATCCTTTACCATCCAACTGACTCTCTTCACCCCATTCCAACTGCCTTTTTAAACATCAAGAAGGGAATATTAATCAAAATATGTGAATGTATGAGTTGTTTTTTCTAAACTAAAACCTCAGTATTCAGGTTAAACCACCGTATTGGCACTTGGCGATAAATAAGTGGGTTTTGGGTTGCAGTTTGGGCACTCGGTCTCTAAAAGGTTCACCATCACTGATCTAGGTCATGCCGTGGTTTCAAGGGCACAATGAAAAAGAACATGTGGCAAGTCTTCTATCTGATCAACAGAGCAGGAGCAAAACCATTGACCATATGGAATACTACCATATCTACCTTGAATGACTTCTGATGCAAATGTTTGTAACCGGGCCACTGTAAAGGCTCTCCTCTTGTCAGGTTCTACTAGCTCCTTAAGGTAGTTGGAAGGGGCTTTGTTCAGGAGTCAAGAGGCTGGCCTGAAACTGAATCCGGAGAAGGAGGAGGAGGACCCAATAGAAAATGAATTGGTGGCAAGGTTTCTACACTTTGCAATCCAAGAACGTGAGTGCTTGTGTATCAAATAAGGCTGGCTAGAGCTGCGAAACTAAGTAATCCACTTAAACCGATTTTATTGTAAAAATTATGGAGATCTGATGTACCTTGCATAGTATGGTCTTATGTATTTGCTTTTGTATGTTTTATTTTTTATGCCAATAAAGGTTTCGGATCAGAGAAGGAGGAGGTAACATTGGTTGGGAAAGTTGAGGTCTGGAAGGGCACTGTGCTTCCCACCTTTGATGGGGTGCAGCTGATGCTCGCTGACTCTGTTAAGAACTATGGGGATGATACTGAATCCAGCATTATTATTTGAGAAGCAAGTTAATGCAGCTTCAAATTAGCCTGGAAGATGGCCCACTACCTTGACGTGGCAAATCTGGCTATGTGGATCCATTGTAATACATTCTTCATGGGTCTTCTCTCAAAGTCAACTCAGAAATTCCAGCTGGTGCAGAATACCGCAGCCTGGTTACTATCTGGTGCCAGGTGGAACATGCAATGCCCATTCGGCAGTCACTCCACTGGTCACCAATCATTTGCTGGGTTCACTTCAAGTTGCTGGTCAAAGCTCTTAATGGCCTTGGACCCATACACCTGCAGGACCTCCTCTCAGGCTATACTCCGCTGTGACAGCTTCACTCATCTGAACAAAGCCTTCTGAAAGTGATATCCTACAAATGGGCAAGATCAACTTCCCATTGATGTGCATTGCCTATGGTAACTCCCACCTTGTGGAATGACCTGCCTGTGGACATTCTGCAGAATGTGCAAAACAGTAATATTCAGAAGGGCATTTTTATAAAAGGATTAGACTATAACAGATTAGAACAGTCCAGGAATATGCCCCTATAATAAAATTATCATGGTCTTCCTGCAATGTCTTTTGTAATTCTATTTACTACTTACTACATCTTGCCTTCGACACTTCAGTCAAACAGGTTGGGGGTGTAGTAAGGAAGGAAGAATTCAGTCACATAAACCATTAAAGAATCCCAAAATAACTGTGTGCTGACAGTTCATAAATGCCTGCATTGAATCAAAATAATGCTCAGAAGGTTTAAAAACTAAATATTTTCCCCTCCCATTGCTGTATCTGAAGTAGCTATCCAATTAACACAGCTATCCAATTAACACAGCCTTGGTGATTTCATTGACAGAAGTAACAATGCAATCCTAAAAACACTTTCCTGGGAGTAAGCCCACTTTAATAGAACTAAGAAAACCTGCTTAGGATTGCACTATTGGATGTCTTGTCTGGCTTTATTTTTGATCTACCAATCTTATATACCACTTTATAGCAAAAGGTTATTTAAAAGTAACAAAAACAGCAGCATTAAAAACATCATAAAATGTTCATAAATCCCCCCTGCCCAAATAATAAAACACCCAGAATTTTTGCCACAGATAATAAATAGGGCAATACCTGCTAGATCTTGCTATATAATATCAAATTATGTGCATGAAAGCATTGTCTCAATCTGTTTCTGGAGGGTGGCCAAAGAGGAGTGGCAGAGTGAATTCCCTGGTATTGGGCAACCACTGAACAGGCTCTGTTCCTGGTACATGCCTTACATCCACTGAGATGGAATCTTCAGCTAGTTTGATTGGAGGATCTGAGAAAGTAGGGAGTTTTTTAAAAAAAGGACTTGTCTCTTTTGTTTCTGTTAAAGTGCTAATTGCATGGCATCTAGCCATGTGTGCTTAACAGATGACTAGTAATCTGCTTCAGTCTTAAGACTCAAAGTGCTCAAGATGATCATTCTAAAACTGGAAAGAAATGTATTTGCAGAATCTCTATAAAAATCAGGTTTAAGCTAAGGTAGATCTCCCCTGTAACTCCTTTCAGGACTATCTAAAAGGTAGTCCAGTGAAGGGTTTCAAGAAAAATCCTCACACATGCTAAGCATGTGCTGTTCCATAGTACAATGACTTTCATGCCCTGGTATACTTGTATATGGCTGGTTTTGACACCAGGGCTAATGAAGGATTCCACATCCTCCCATGATATATTTTTTTTAACTGATATGCCAACTTGGGTGTGTGGTTAGAGGATTGGTGTGTACAGTGTGAATCTAGTCCTGTCTCCTGTTTTGCTGCTGGTCACTTTGCTGATGTAACCTTGATCTTATTCTGAGTGTCCTGCTTCTGACATGAGGAGGTTAAAGTTGCTCCAAGGAAGAATGAGTACTCCTTGGAGTTGGGTCTTAAAAAAAAAAAAAACCCTCTTCTGTCCTGAGAGAGCATAGGGTACTAGCTAACCACACCAGCAGTGTCAGTGGCATACAAACATCCAGTGTTTGGAACTGAACTGTCCTTCTCTATCTCTGGGATTATAAAAAACTGGTAGGTATGTAAACTCCCTGGAAATAATCTAGACTAACACAGGCACATCATAGGAAGACAGTACTCACTAGAAAGACAATAATGCTAGGAAAAGTTGAAGGCAGCAGGAGAAGAGGAAGACCTAATGTGAGATGGATTGGCTCAATGAAGGAAGCCTCAGTTTGAAAGACCTGAACAAGGCTTTTAATAATAGGATGTTTTGGAGGTAATTTATTCGTTGAGTCACTATAAATCAGAAAGGACTTGACAGCACATAACACACACAACACAAGCAAAATGTGTCATTCTGTGTCACGTTCATATTTCATATGAACAGGCCTATAAACTTTAAAAACTAGATGGAACTACTAGAATCACATATAGCTAGATGGAAGATGTTAGAGGTTATATTAAATACTATACATGGTGTAAAATCCTACCCCATACCAACAAGCTCCCTTTTGTTCTCAATCTCAGAATGAGACCGTTCAAATCAGAAGTCGATGTTCTATTTAAAAACAAAACCATACAGGAGAGCTAGGTGAAGCTGCAGCTTAGATTCACCAGAGTGCCAATTGTGAAAAATCAGAGCTGTCACTTTTTACCCAGAAAGAGTTAAGTTTAGAGGGCATCAAGAGTTATATTACAAACCCTGAAAGCTGCAGATTTCTTAAGATGAATTGTTCATGCGGAGAAATGGATTTTACAATGAAATGAGAGATTCAAAACCTTTCAGCAGTTTAATAAACCATATAAACAGAAGTGATGGGCTGGGGCAGAGCTGCACAGCCCACCTGTCTACCTCCAGATGTAGTCAAAACACCCAGGGGTAACTGGAGCAAAATAACCTCTCTCCCATTCATTCACCGGCCTGGCAGACGAGCAGAGGCTTTAGGAATTAAAATATTGATGTGTTTTTTCAGTGCAAAATGAAGAAATTTGACTGGCTGACAGGGCAACAAGGATTTTATTTGTAGCTCTGACAACCAATCATGGTATGACATCACTCCTGTCAGAACTTTCCTGTTCTTGTGGCACAGCGGCACTGGAAGGGTGAGCGCTGATGCATTCATAATGGCTGCTCTGTGGAGGCCACTCTAAATCACTCCATGAGGCAGCGATTACCACATGGCAAGCTGGCAATTTCCCCTTCCCCAGAGCAAATGTGGGGAGGAAGGAGGAGTATAGGCTTGCAGAAATACAGGGAAAGATGCCCATGGTGAAGTGCTGTACATGACGAATTCCTCCATGTGGTGGCTGTGATGTGCACTAGCCCTATGTACATAAGAACATAAGAAAAGCCCTGCTGGATCAGACCAAGGCCCATCAAGTCCAGCAGTCTGTTCACACAGTGGCCAACCAGGTGCCTCTAGGAAGCCCCCAAACAAGACGACTGCAGCAGCACCATCCTGCCTGTGTTCCACAGCATCGAAGTCTCCAGCTACTTGCGGAAGCTCCTTGTACCAAACACATGCTAGGGTTGCCAGCTGGCCCAGTAAAAAATGTCCCACCCCTTTTATAGAGGTTTAGTGTGTGGAAATGGGCATGTGATGTTTTTCACGTAAGAAATATTGAGATGGTTTGCCTTTCCAGTATTTATTCATGAACATTGTTTCAGGGTGGATCGGGATTAGTTAAGCTTCCAACTGCACATCCCTATGGTCCAATGAAATATTATGTGTTAGGTTGCAGTAATGAATGGAATATATTATGAGTTTGGCTGGGACACTGATTGTGAATGAGTGGTCAAGACCCTAACAAATGAATGTAAACATTTCTTAATGATAGTGGATTTCCCCCCTAAACTAGCAATTCACCTACAGGGCTGGAGTCTGTGGTAATTGCACTTTTGAATTGATAGAGATCAGAGACAGGCAGAGTAGAAGAGCTGGAAGTTTCCTGCTGGAGTTTGCTAGAGTTACAGCCCATTCCTGAGAATGGGGAAAGTCGATAGGAGGCAGTGTGACCTTGCCGCTGGCGTAAATGCGTGTAATCACGCAATTACACGCATTCACGCCACTGGCAAGGCCAGTCCCGCCGGCGGCTGAGCGCCGTGGGACTGCGCCTCCCCCCTCCGCCGGCTGAAGATGGTACAGCTTTGCAGTCATTTGCACTGAATAAAACCTCCTGACTGCTGTGTTAGCTGTTGCAATGTTTAGACCTTTTCACAAGTGTAGTAGATGTCTTTCATGTCTGCATAGTCACAAAAATGTGGTGTATGAAGCATTGAGGCAGAGTTTTTGGTCATGATCAGATTTGTAGCACATTTCAGGACACAGATTTGTCTTATGCCAAAAAAAAAAAAAAACCCTCATCACAATTGGCCCTGAATATCTATGGGACAAGGGCTGTCTTTGTCTAGAAAACACCAAATAGAATCTCAGTCTGTGATCTCTCGCTTCTAGGAACTATCACAATAACGCCATTTTCTTCTCTGAATTCAGTTTCTGCATATACAAGAGGGATGAATGATGCTACATAAAATGCTTGCCTGATCTGCCAGTAAATGGCACTGAGTAAATGTCAAACACTGCTGTTAATAAACACAAAATACAGATGCAACAGTATCACAATATTTCCTGAACTAGTGTCAAGCAGTGGATCCACATGTTGTTATATGTTGCATTGCTGTAATCATTCATCTGGATTTTCCTTTCTGAACAGAAAAATCCAGGAAGTAAAAGATTACAGTAACACATTAAAAAAGAGTCCTGTATGGGAGTCCACCTGTAAGACAAAATCACCATCGTTGCAGGAGAAAGTAGGGCTGTGCATATCGATAAACCCAAACCAAAAACAAACCCCAAATTAGCCATTACAGCAATATTCAGGTTTATTTTCAGCCAAATGAAAAACCTGGGAATCTGCCTGAACCCAAATAGGTGATTCCCGAAATAGCCTGGTTTCAGCTATTTGCCTTTGGTTAGAAGCATTGTTCTGTGCCTTCTCCCATTTTTTTCCTATCTTTGACTGGTTTTTAGGGTTGAGCAAAAAAAATTTCAGTAAATTTTGGGTTTGGGGTTATTGGGCCTGATTTTTTTTTTTTTTTTTGGTAACCCAGAATAAACCGAATACCCCTACTGGTAAATTTCAGTATTCGGGTTATTTCTGGGTTTGCTGAAAAATTCAGGCCCATTGTAGTCTATGGGGATTTTTTTCCAGAAGCTCCTATGGAGGGAGAGTTCCCTCCATTTTCAGGGTAGCTTCAAGGGACTCTCCTTGCACAAACCCCAAAGTTTGGTGACGATTGGGTCAGGGGGTACAATTTTATGGGGTCTGGAAGGGGTCACCCCTTCCTCCATGCATGGAAAATTTACGTTTTTCTATGGGGAATGGAGGCTACCCCTTTGGGACCCCATAAAATCAGACCCCCTTACTAAAACTTTACCAAACTTTGGGGTTCATGCAAGGAGGGTCCCTTGAAGCTACACTGTTAATTTGGTGACTCTACCTCAAAAAATGCCCCCAGGAGAATTTTAAAATTACTTACTTTTCATAGTCTGTAATGGCTGCCTGCTTGAAAACTCTTTGCAATGGTCCTGCCCAATTGAACATGCCCATTGCAAGGATTCATGGGAAACAGAGTTTTCAAGCAGAAGGCCATTGCAGACTGAAAAGTAAGTAATTTTAAAATTCTCCCAGGGGGGAATATGTAGAGGTACAGTCACCAAATTCACAGATGCAAAAGACTCTCCTTACATAAACCCCCAAATCTGGTGAAGATTAGGGCACAGGGTCCAATTGTATGGGGTCCAGAAGGGGTAGCCCCCATTCCCCATTGAGAAATATTGTAAACTTTACCATGCATAAAAGGGTGACAGCTTACGGACCTCATACAATTGGACCCTTGACCTAATCTTCACCAGGCTTTGGGGTTCATGCAAGGAGAGTCCCTTGAAACTACCCTGAAAATTTGGGAACTCTACCTCAAAAAATGCACACACACACTCAGAGCTCATTAAAATACTTCCATAAGGAAAAGCCTAGGGAGAGCCAAAGCCGAAAAAGCTGAATATCTATTTGGCTGATTCGGTAATTGGGTATTTGGCTTCAGCATTATTCCCAGGTTTTGGTATCCGGCAAAACTGAAACCTGAATACTGCTGAAATGGCTAATTTTGGGTTTATTTTCGGTTTGGGTTTATCAATATGCACAACCCTACTGGTTTTGTTAGGATCCCATAGTTGAGGCCCTTTTGAGGTATGGGTTGTGTTATCAGAGTCAACCTTCCAGGTACATCATCCAACAAAAGACTAGTCTGTATAGCAGAAGAGTCGTTTAAAAGATGGGGCTCACCTAGGCACAACCGAAGGGATATACCTTCCAACTAAAAGCACCAGCTTTAGCAGCTGCTCACCAAGCTTCTGAAGAAGACTCCCTCAGCCGTGCAGATGAGCAATCTCCTTCAGAAGTCCTGCCTTAGTTGAGACTTAAGCTGCTCCAATATCCCCCTACCCCCTGAAAACTTGCTTTCAAATTGAAGGTCGCCCTGAGTAGTGGTTTCATTTCCCCACACTGTGACCATCTCTCAAAATCAGATTTTTGATGACTATATTAAAGGACTGTTCACAGGAAGTCATTTGCCACCAAAAGAAATGTTTTCTGTGCCTTATTATTCTTGCATTTAAGGTCTTTTCCACAGCTTGGAAGCTAATTTGCATGGACATCATGCAAAGTGACCCAGGTATGAATGGAGCCCCCAGACTCGGAGGCACCAGCCTCCTAATTGGCTCTTTCCACCAGTCCTCAGCAACCTGATTTGAACCTGAAAACCAATCAACAGCTCAGCTCTTACAAATGCCTGGAGGATGGGGGCAGCCCATTTGTGGGGCCATAAAATTGGGTCCCCTGTCCCAATGTTCACTTCAGTGTCTAAGGAGAGTACCTTGTAGCTATGCTGTGAATTTGGTGACTCTATCTCGAAAAATGCCCCTCCCCGAGCCTTGAAAATAAATTCCACATACTATAATGGACCAATTTTTTTTGGTGGGAGGGACCTGGAAATAGAGCTGAATGCCCATTTACTGATATGGGTATTCGGCTTATTTGAGGTTTACCAGAAAATATGGGCCCAAAAAATCCAAACCTGAAATTTACCATGTTTTTTGTTTTTTTGTTTGTTTTGCACAGCTCTGGGAGAGAGTGAAGATCAACTTTTGCATTTCCTGGGTCTCTGCATTACCAATGCTGTAACTGAAAGTGTCCACCAATGAACTGTTCTGTAACCACAAATGGTGGTAATTTACTGACTTGGACAGGGGGTAGCCTAGAAAGAAAACGTCCCTGTTGGACTGGGGATAAAATCATTTAACACAATTAAGCAATGCAAACATATACACATGGCAACTGTAATTACATTTCTCAGGCCCTTAACTACATTATTTAAAAAAAGCAAAAACCAGGATGTGTTTCTCTTGATAGGGAAAACAGCTTAGGGGTTGCTTTGTGCTAAAGCTATAAATGATCTCTCCCCCACCCCTTCTTACATTTGGCTTCATTACATTTTAAACAGACCCAGACCAGAGATATTTTTGTTCAGTACAATTTCCTGAACTGATAACCTAATAAATCCTGGGCACTTGGTCAGTACTTCCTCCGTCCCACAGCTATCCATTCCTTTTGTCTGTTATGGGGTGCCAACAGCTTGCTTCTCAATTTGCCAGAGATGGTACACAATTCCTCATAAACGTGGTGGCAGTTCCTCCAGCTGGTTTCATGCTATCATTGCTGCCACCACTGTGTCAGATTGTAGATAAATACAGATGACCATTTATCAAATGGGACACTGGTAATACGTGTGATACCTAAAAAAAAAACCTGGTCATCTGCATTGTCCTGTGAAGTAGATGGAATAATTGTATCACGTTTCTGCACCTGGTCAGAATTCTGGGCAAGCATGAAGGGCACGATCTTCCCATTTGGCAGGACTAGACCAACATGATTACATGACCACTTACTGTAGTCATCCACTTGAATGTTCTGCCAAGGTGGAGAGGAATCATACCGTTCCCTCAGATTCCCTGGCTTTTTGATCAAGTGCACTAGGATGATAAAATGTGTAGTAAATAATGAGCATCTTTGCTTCCTTCCCAAAAGCTGGAGGAACAGAATGGTTGGGGCAACAGAACAGTTTGACTGTGAGTGTGGCTAGCCTTTTCTGGGCACCACACTGCCTCTGGCCTCAGATCATATTCCGGTAGCCTTGCTCCTTGGCATTCTCTACTCTCACCCACCTGTCTGCATGTGGAACTCAGTAAATGTGGCAATTCAAGATTTGCTGGCTGCCCACACAAACACAGAGGGCGTCACAATCCTGCTGAGTGCCCATGCTCTGTCATTGCTGATGGACTGGCATCTTTGCTTTACTGTATGTTTTGGGAAATTAGTGGAATGGATGCAAATTTCAAAGCTTCATTCCCAGTTTCTTGGGCTTTACTTTCATGATGGACAAGTATCTGCCCAGAAAGGAGTCTGTCTGCTGTGTCTCTGAATGTTTCTTTGTTTGCTTTTTGCAATGATAATCAGGCTCTGCAGGGGGCACATAATTCTACTGCATTTTGTATTGTTGGATGACTCTTGATAAAGAAAATCTGCAGACTTATCTGCCTGAGTCAAGGGACACTCAAAGCAGTGACTCACACAGAAGCAAAGGTGTTGTCTTTTTTTGAGAATGGGTAGTACCTATCTTTTCCCATTAAATAGACCTGAATAGGATTCTGAGTCACTCGATCTGGATGGCCCAGGCTAGCACAGTCTCATCAGATTTCAGAACCTAAACAGGGTCAGTTCTGGTTAGAATTTGGATGGGGAGCCTTCAAGGAAATTGAGGGTTGCTACACAGAGGCAGGCAATGGCAAACCTAGGGCTGTTAAAAAAATTTGGCCCTTTTAAATTCGGGCCGTGCCGAAGTCCGAACTCCCCCGCTTAAGATCCCCGAACCTCTGAATGTCTCTTGCCTTGAAAACCCTACGGGGTCACCTTGAATTGTCTGCAACTTGACAGCACTTTCTACCACCACCAGGATTCTCGGTAGACCTGCTTAGGATCCCTCTTCCAGCTGGCTAGTCCTGGCTGATTGCTGCTTTGAACCTGGATCTCCCTAATCCTGTCCTATCCTGTAACCACTACAGAATCCTGGCTCAGACATATGCTGACTAATATCCTCGTATTCCATGAATATCTCTATAGACTGAATGGCAGGATTACAGCAAGGCACAGCAGGGCGCAAAACACCGTCCAATTCAGCACATCGTTTCCATGCAGTCTTGAACAATGTGCAGCTGATTCCTCTCTGCACAATGACTCCAAATGATAAAAATGGCTCAGAGGCTTAAATGAAACTAAAAAAGAAAAGAAAAGAAATAGCATTCCCTCAAAATGCAATTTGGAATTGGTCATTGTTCTCTGTACGGGGTACATTGTTCAAGTTCCAGCTTATTCCAGCAATATGAAAGATGGGCGAATAGAAAGATTTCTAGAAAGATTCAGCAATATTCATAGAATCATAAATATTATAGATCAGATGAAAGCATTCTCACCTTATGTTGCAGAGGTCTACTTTGATTAGCTGCTTTGGGTAACAGGATTGTTTGCCTATTCAGATTTGTCATACAGACATTGCTGTATTTCCGAGATGAACCCTCTGATGTATAATGTCATAAATCCTCACAGGTATTCAGCCTGAAGTTATTATTGTCTGTGTCACAAACCATCCATTTTTTTTGGGGGGGGGGGCGTGTGTTACAGATGCAATGATTTATTAATGTTTTAGGGCATCTCTTCACTTATGGTTGCCAGCCTCCAGGTGGGGCCAGGAGATCTCCTGGAATTCCAACTGAGCTCTAGATTATGGAAATAAATTCCCCTGGAGAAAAGCTGCTTTTGAGGTGTGATGGAGGAGGCTGTCCTTTCCCTGAAAGGAAAAATAACCCTTCAGCTTTTCATCCCTGACCCTATGGGAGTGCTGCTCCAGCATCCAATCACCTTTCCGAGGGTGCATGGAATGTTGGAGGGATGCACAGAGGCAGTCTTAGTTCAGGACTGGTTCAAGGAGTGTGCAGTGATAGTTTGAGTCTGCCTTGGCAAAAAAAAAAAAAAAGCAGACAGTAAGGGTAGCTCTGCCTGGTAGTATGGAGGGGTAGTTTAACTCTACCTGTAGGAGAGCACCCAGTTGCGAGGCCTTTCTTTGGTGCGGAGCAAGCCTCATACAGTTTAGTCTGACTCTTAGGAAAGGGCATGCTGGTGTTGGTGTAGGGTTGCCAGGTCCCTCTTCGCTACTGGCGGGAGGTTTTGGGGTCAGAGCCTGAGGAGGATGGGGTTTGGGGAGGGGAGGGACTTCAGTGCCATAGAGTCCAGTTGCCAAAGCAGTCATTTCTCCAGGTGAACTGATCTCTATCGGCTGGATAGAGATCTCCCCAACCCTTGCCCTCCCAAGTCTCAATCATCACATTCTCAGGAAATTCCCAACCAATAGTTGACAACCCTACCTATACTACAGACTTAAATTGGTTTAATAGACATTCCCTCTTCTCAAGGAATGGTAGTTTGGGGGGGGGGGGGAGTAGAACCTGATCTTCTGATACTTAGAATCGCCACCAAAACTGAATTCACAAAGTTTTTCAAGGGAAGTCATGATGCAGCAGGATGAAAAAGATATGCTTAGAAAGCCCCCAAATATAACCCATTTCCTCCCAGGTAGGGTTGCCAGGTCCCTCTTCACCACTGGCAAAAGGTTTTTGGGGTGGAGCCTGAGAAGGGTGGGGTTTGGGGAGGGGAAGGGAAGGGAAGGGAAGGGAAGGGAGGGACTTCAACACCATAAAGTCCAATTGCCAAAGCAGCCATTTTCTCCAGGTGAACTGATCTCTATTGGTTGGAGATCAGTTTTAATAGCAGGAGATCTCCACCTAGTACCTGGAGGCTGGCAACCCTAATCCCAGGAATTCTTACTTTAACAGTCATGGAGGCAACAAGAGATAGCAAGGTGGCCACAGTGTTAGTGTTTCTGGTATATTATAGATAATTCACAGTGGACAGCCGTGTTAGTCTGTCTGCAGTAGTAGAAAAGGACAAGAGTCCAGTAGCACCTTAAAGACTAACAAAAAACAGAAAATATTTTGGTATGTTATAGTTTCAGATGGGTTACTGTGTTAAGTCTGTTGAATCAGAACAAAATTTGAGTCCTAATACCACCTTAAAGGTCAAGAAAAATTTTTTCCCAGGGAATAAGCTTCCATGAATCAATTTTCTGTACTTCCCACCTGTATGCTCATCTCCTAGCTCTAATCAAGGTGATTACATTTTGCATTATACTCTGCACTGTGGCTCCCACTGTCCCTTCTTTGCAATACCCCTCCCATATTCTGACCTGGATATAAAGAGGCTGATGGAACTTGTAATTTTCATCCAACAAAGTGAGCTTTGACTCACAAAAACTTTTTGCTTGGAAATTTTTGATGGTGTTTAAAGAGCATTTGGACTAGGGTTGCCAGGTCCATCTTTGCCACTGGTGGGAGGTTTTTGGGGTGGCACCTGAGGAGGGCGGGGCTTGGGGAGTGGAGGGACTTCAATGTCACAGAGTCCAGTTGCCAAAGTGGCCTTTTTCTCCGGTTGAACTGATCTCTATCGGCTGGAGATCAGTTGTAATAGCAGGAGATCTCCAGCTAGTACCTGGAGGTTGGCAACCCCATATTGGACTCAAATTTTGGTATATTATAAGTTTGGATGGTCACCTGCTTTCAGTAACCTGGTTTTCCCCAATCACAAGTTTCAACATGTGTCCTGTGCCTCTGTGTTTTGGCAAAAAGAAATGAAACAGCCACACCAATAACAGGAAATAAAAATAAGGCCAAGGCCAATGGTGCAAAATAGATAAAAATATTTTTTATTACTCAGAATAGAAACTCCCTATGCATTTTGCCCAAGGGGCTTCTTTAGGGGAATCTGTAGTTATTGCAGTAGTCCTTATAAGTATAAGCCCTTTGGGCAAAACGCGTAGGGAATTTTTATTCTGAGTAATAAAAAACATTTTTACTTATTTTGAACTATTGGCCTTATTTTTATTTCCTTTGTGTTTTGGGCCATAAATAGGAATTTCCTTTGACATTCCATTCATTGCTTATTAATTCCTTATCCCCTCTTTGGTGACTGATTGTGGGGATGATGTCACCACAAGTTCTCAAGCATCTTTCTAACTAATATAAAGTGAATCTTTCCCAAATGCCCCATACAGATTATCCAGGGATAATTAACATTCCCAAACAATTCTTTCTTCTGTCCTTTACAGTCTCTGAATCCTGGTAAGACACTTTGTTAAGATTTGTAACAATTGCTAGAACTAACTCTACTTTTAATGAGGTATAATATAAGAAACAGATGAAGTTTTAATGAACAAAAAATATGTTGAGTTGAGATACTAATATACTATGTTGTACTTTATAAAGTCACGTGTTTATAAAAGTTAATTAAAATACGCTCAATCTTAACCTGTTCACAATTTACCCTGCTCACGAATAACAAATTCAGTACTTGCTTTCTCAAAATGCTTGATTCCCCCCCCCATTTTTCTTCCTTTATTCTAGACTTGTAATAATGTGCATAATCATTTTGTACTAGTGCCTCTGGCTAAACAAGAACAAACTGTAATACATTATAAAACCATATTCACTTTTCTTCTTGCCATTACCATTACCACTGCATTTCCTGGAGGCTCTCTAACAAACAGTTCTATAGAAGAATATGCCATTCTGCATCAGATCTGTGCAGCTGTAATTAGGAACATGTATAGTTCTGAATTAGTAGTCAAAGAATGACAATAAATAGAAAATAAAATTCTTTATGACACCAACATGTTGTAAGACAAACTTGTTTTTGTGCTACTGTAACCCTTAAAACATCTCAGCTTCCACCTTGGGCTTGGGATTCTTGATGGTTTCTTTCACAAAGTATGGTTCTGATTATTTAATATTGAAGAGGAAAACAAACCATGCAGATATGTTCAGAAGGCTCTTTTTCTGAAAGAAAGGTTCCAAAAAATGTAAGCACAGCTACTGATTTGGCAAACTAGCAGTTGGGATATATTTATTTATTGACTGGGGAGAAAAAGTGAATCTATCCAAAAGTACATACATACAACAACAAAAATGCTCAGATCTGCTGTAGTATCATTTATGTACGTATGTGCCATCAAGTTACAACCAATTTATGACAACCCCAGCAAGGGGTTTTCAAGGCAAGTGAGAAGCAGAGGTGGTTTGCCATTGCCTTCAACCACAGAGCCTTTCTTGATGGTCTCCTGTCCAAGTACTGACCCTGCTTATCTTCTGAGAACTGGCTATACCTTGCTGCCTTCCTTCCCCAGTAGCATATAGTTCAGGCACAAAGAAGGAATGCATACTAAACATGCAGCCACTATATCTAATCTGGAGAACTGGGACTGATTCCTCACTCCTCCACACAAAGCCTGCAGGGTGACATTGGGCTAGTCACAGTTCTTTCAGAACTCTCTCAGCCCCAGCTACCTCACAAGGTGTTTATTGTGGGGAGGGGAAGGGAAGGTGATTACAAGTTGTTTTGAGACTCCTTAAAGGTATAGAAATGCGGGGTATAAAAACCAACTCTTCTTCTTCAACTCAAAATTCACCAGACACTAAATAATTTATTTTAAAGGAATCATCTGCACCCCCAAGTGTATAATCTACATAACATATCTTTCATTGTTGAAAAAGGAAGGACAAATCTGCACTTGGAATTAAAACCATAAGTTGGGGGATCTGTACACTTTATTGTATTCTTTAGACTGCAAGATTTTCATTTGGCATATGAGAGGTAATGCATAGGATATGAAGACCAAGAGCAGAAACTTGAACCAAATATTAAAATTATGGGCCACAATGATAATATTCAACCCTCTTTGGGGCATTTTATAGTGTTGCAATAAGCTGCAGTCCTGGCATGCCTTTAAGCATGGTCTCAAGAGTCACAATATCATCACCATGGCAAAATGATTGTGTAAATTATCTTGGAGTCTTAACACAGCAGCAAGGACCAACAATACAATACTCACTACTACAACTGTGTATATGCAAAAAAAAACTTTACCAACAATTGACAAACAAAAGACTAAAGCAAAGAGGGACCAAGCAATAAGGATGTAACATTTGGTGTCCAAAGGAAGAAGGAACACTAAAACATGACAAGACAGGATTCCGGTAACTTCCTGTTTTGCAGTGCCTTCATCAGTTGCATGGAATCACACTTTGAACTCTTTTCCTAGATATGTGATAACAACACCACAAAATTCTGTAACAAGCTTACAACATATACACACACAATAATTATAATATAAATGTCCATTACATCATACTTTTGAAAACACTCACCAATTGTTGGTAAAGTTTTTTGCATATACATGATTGTAGTAGTGAGTATTGAATTGTTGGTCATTGCTGCTGTGATTTTTTCATTGACTTCATTGTACAGCCCACTTATTGTTTTTTTAGTTCCTTGAAGTCTTAACAGGCACATGAATACATCTTCTGTTTGTTGTAGTAGTTCTGAGTAACCAAAGAGCTCCTTTCCTTTTACAAGTTTTGCATGTGTGTGCATGTTTGTGTGTGCGTGTGTTGAACCATCCTGTATCCCTTTTTATGTGTACTAAAAGGGGGAGGCACATGGAATGTATGCATTCATTTATTTAAATTATCTCTTATTGATTTCTCCATTACAATGGCCATAGTAGCTCACAATAATTGCTAAACATATGCCATTCCATAAAAATTATGGGGTTGGAGGAGGGTGTTACAGATACTGTGGACTGCCAAAAAAACCCAAATCAGTGAGTTATAGATCAAATCAAGCCTGAACTGACCCTAGAAGCTAAAATGACTAAACTGAGGCTATCGTATTTTGGTCACATCATGAGACAAGAGTCACTGGAAAAGACAGTCATGCTAGGAAAAGCTGAGGGCAGCAGGAAAAGAGGAAGACCCAACAAGAGATGGATTGACTCAATAAAGGAAGCCACAGCTCTCAATTTGCAAGATCTGAGCAAGGCTGTCAAAGATAGGACATTTTGGAGGACTTTTATTCATAGTGTTGCCATGAGTCGGAAGTGACTTGATGGCACTTAACACACACACACATAAAATTAACATAAATAACATAGCTACACGGTCAAAAATAAAAAATTATAGGACCCATGGGGGTCGGACTAATCACCATTGAAAATGTGCTTTTTAATAGCATACAATATTCAAAAACTTGGAATTTTCCAGTCCTCTCTACAGTCTCATTTTTAATGCTGAAAATGAATTTCACTAGCTAACAAAAGGTTGATACTTGATCTTCACAATGTTGAACTGATATACCACTCAAACGATACTCCATAAGTTTTATTTAGCACTCATGCTTTCCCCTTTAGCTGCCTCCTGTCCACAATCTGATTGGCAGGGGTAACCATTTGAAGAGAAACCAGAATATGATGGACTGTTTCTCTGAGCCAGATTTAAGAATTATATTGTCCCTAAAGACATATTTAGTTAATTCCTGATACTAAATGACTTTATATTTTTTGTGTCTTATCTAACTTGCTTAAAGCATATTAAAAGTATGGCTCTTAGCACTCTTTTGTTCTTCAACTATTAATATTTTGTTATGATTTTCATTAATTTAGAGTGATTGGGAAACACATTAACTGCACATTTCTGAGCCACGCCGGCGCCCAGGACAAAAGGCCTCTGGAGGCCAGCAAAAGCCGGTGCCGGTGCAAGGGCCCACAGTGCCGGTGTCTGGAAGGCGTACGCTAGTATTTGGGGCCCCAACACCATCATGAAGGCTCAGACTCTGCCACGGCAGTGTCAGGGCGGGATGCCAACAGAGCTTTCCACCGGGGTCTGGCTGCCGGCAAAGGCCGCAGCAGCATCCGGGGAGGCATTCCCAGGGCATCCTGGCATCCCAGGAGGCATTCCCAGGGCATCACGGCACTGGCCTGGGGGCAGGGCCACCATTAGGTGGCCTCCTAAGGCAATACGGCTCGGGAACACCCTTTTTTTGTTGAGATATGCCAAATTTTTGGCGCTGGGTGGAGGTTTCAGCAGGGCCAAAATCTCCTGAGGAGGCAGCACCACTATGTGGCCTCCTAAGCCTGGCGCAGGCATTCCCCTCAGGAATGCACTGTAAGAATCAATCAATATATCCAATTCTCAATATAGCAAACTCTTTGGATACTTAAATCCAGAGATCAGAGCCATGAACAGACAAGAGATCTTTCTGCAAATGTGAAAATGCCTGAGGTTTGGGGAAAAAAACTTAAATCTTAAATAAATAAATAAAAAAACCTTTGGAGTTTAAAAAAAGAAAACGACAGAAGCAGAACCTGTAGTTTTAAGAAACAAATGCCTTCAGTGGTCATTGCAAAGCAATCATACAGCCTTGAAGACTAGTTTCTGTCAGTAAAAGGCAGGGGGAGGACTCATTGCAACAAGGCCTAGCAGCAACCACCAGACTACTCGATACCACACAATGTGCATGACTCACCCAGGACTGACTGCTTTTACAGTTCAACAGCAGCCCCCCCCCCCAAAAAAAAAAATCACTATTGTGTAGTGGTTAGGATTTTCAGACTAGAATCTGGGAGTCCCAGGTTCAAATCACTATTCAGTCCTGGAAGCTCATTGGGTGGCCTTGGGACAGTTATACATTCTCAGCCTAACTTACCTAAGAAGGAAGCAAGAAATGTGGTGCGGCTATGGGGGGGCTTTCAGGAAAGAAAAAGATGAAATAGTGGAAAGGGAAAAAATAGATGGACCCCACAATTCTATGTGGAGCCCCCACTTCTAAAGATCTAGCAAGGTGTTATTGAATCAGAGCAGTGTAACAGTGTTAGGTTACATCTACACAACTTTAGAAATTGCACTGTAGTAATCATTTACAACTGGATTACCTTGTCCACAGTGGAAAATCCAGTAGCGAATTATTGCTATAGCCCTATGATAAAATCCAACAATGTGTGGATGCATGCAGTCACAAACTCAGAGCAGGGAAATCAAGTTCAAATCCCCCCTCAGCCTTGAAGCTCACCTGGAACCAGTCACTTTCAACTTCACCTACCATATAGGGTTTGTGTGGGGATAAACTTTGCATGTCATCCTGAGCTTCACACAGGAAGAGTGGGATACCAATATGATTGGTAGCTGTATACCTCCCACAATTTTAATTCAAGCTTCACATCTGCAACTGTCTCATGAGAAAGAACAGGTGTCCCTTTTTGTCATGAAAGGTAATCTCATAATGCAACAGTAAGTAAGTAAAAGTGTAGTACAATAAGAGAACAAAAAGAAGGGAGACATTTGAAAGTTATCTGTTTGTTTAAACATTTCTATCCTGCCTTATCACCTTGGTCTCCAGATGGTGAAAAATGTGGCAACTAAGTTACAAGGACATAAAGTATAAAAGCCCAAACAGCAAAATTAAAACACAGATTAAAATACACAAGTTACAAATTTGAAAGCCATCAAGATTTAAAATGGGCAAGAACTAAAGCACACAGGATCAATAGACACAGGAGTAAAACAAATACTGCCAGATGTGATGAAACAATTCACCAACCACCAAATGCTTCCTGGAATAGACCTCCTAAATGTAACAAGAGACCTCCTCACCCACTCTGGTGAGACATTCCAGAGGACTGAGCTCACCATGGGAAAAAAACCTAGTTTTTGTGGTAGCCATATGGACAGTCCTAAGGGAGACTACCTTAAGCAGGAGTGTTATGGATATGGCCAAGGATATAGGGGGACAGTTGCTAATCTGGACCAAAAAGAGCATAAAGGATGTTTCTGCAGGCCAGAAAACAGAGCTGGCCGTCTCAGCCAAACATGCCAAATAGGGAGTCCAGAGACTGAATAAAATAGCCTTGGAGTTGGGTAAGGAACAAAAGAGCAATAGAGTAACAAGGCCTTTTGTAGATTAGAAACAGTCTAACCCATTTCAGTGGATAATACATAGAGTTCACTTGCCAAAGCAGCCATTTTATCCAGGTGAACTGATCTCTGTCAGCTGAAGATCAGTTGTAATAGCAGGAGATCTCCTGCTACTGCCTGGAGGTTGGCAACCCTACTGATCAAAGTCATCCTGAACAGAAGGCTGTCTGCAGGCTGTAACTGGAGCAAAGAAGTATACTGGGAGATGCATGAGGGTCCTAGGTTGAGAAGGGCTTTAAACTGGGCCCAGAAACAGGTAGGTAGTCACTGCAGTTGACATGCAACTAGAGTTATGTATTCCAGGCAGTTGATCCCAGAGAGGAGGCTTGCTGCTGCATTGTGAACCAGCCAGAGCTTCCAAGATGACTTCAAGGGCAGCCCCATATTCAGTGTCTTACATTAGTGCAATCTGGAGGTAAAAGTGGCATGGATCTGTGTAGCCAGACTTCAGGATCTAAGTAAGGGGACAATTTATGACCAAGATGTGATTGGGTCCAAGAGCACCCCCAAGCTCTTAACTTACAATGCAATCCTAAAGTGAGTTAACTTTCCTTAGGATTGCACTACTATGAATCTACTATAGAACACTTAACCTCATCTAAGTAAATCAAGAAATTTCAATATTACACTTCTGTATGGCTTTCTCATGGTTTTTTGTTTTTTATATGTTTGGGTTTTTTGTATGAAATGACTCTAAATAAATCCTGGTATTTCCTAGCTGAGACAAGTGTTTGCTAGTTGGGGATCCTGATTGGGTGGAAAGGCAGCATAAAAATGTTTTAAATAAAATGAAACAAAACAGTGTTTAGAAGCCATTTATAGAATATTGGAAATTAGCAAATTGTCATTCAGAACGTTTTATTGTATTTTGTGAAATATATTTTGTTTGTGTCCATAAGTGTACATTGATGCACAGGGTACCATTATCAGAACAATTGCACATGCCACACTGAGTACCAGTACAACTACCCATATTTTTTCGGATCAAGGTGCCGATTTAGACGTGTGGCTATAGCAAGCCTTCCTTGTTTCATCTCCGATCCAAACTCAAGTTTTCTTTATCCTTTTTCCAAACAAGCTGGTGTCTCAGTTGGCTTTTATTATTATTGTTCCAAGAACTTTCTATAGAAAGTACATAAAGATTGCCTTAGTCAAAAGGGGGAGGGGGGACCAGAATAAACGAACCAATAAAATATTCCTGAGTCAAGCACTGAAACTGCAGTTTATTGCTAATGTTTGCTTGCCATAAATAGACATTAAAATATGGAGCTCCTTTTCTACAGATGGCGAAAATCAGATGCCAAACACCACAGCTGTGTGTTACTTTGCTTTCCAGTTGCGTGGAATATACCTTCTTGAGTAGATGCCAGTTTAATAATGCTACATTATTTTAAATACGAATCACAGTCCCTAAAGAACCAGGCCCCATATATAATCCCCCCTGTTAAAGACATTTCTTTACTGGATGCAGCTGGAGACTACAATATTGCTCAACAACTGGACGAATGGAACAGAAACCGCTTCCTAATCCCTTGTCCTCTTTTGCTTGTTATTGCAGTAGCCCAATGCAGCTGAAACACTACACATATTCATAGTTAAATAAAAGCATATGCATTTAAAGTCTTGACAAGAAAGCCAACACAGTGAAAAGATCAGACTAAGAACCAGGTTCAAGTCCCACCTCTACTGTCTAGATCACTGGATGGCTTTGGACCATTACCATCTTTAAATCGCACCTCTCTCGTTGGGTTGTTGTGAGGACACGGTTAGTGGAGCAGGAAGGAAGAACCCTGTTACAAACGCAACAGATAAGAAAGCCAAACCGCTACTACTGATGGAGGAGTTCAGCCAAGAACCTGTAGAGAACAGGCCAGCAAATTTAGTTTCAGACACCACACTGAACCCTCATTCACCAACACCAGTGGAAGTCAAGAGATAGACAAGCTGTGTCCATCTCAGTTAGGGCTGAGCTTTCTTCTCTGGACAGTTCTATGGGGGAAAGGAGCTTGGGATATCCCTAAGAGTTCTCTAATAGCCTGGAAAGATCCCGGCCATTAAAAACAAAGTTATTAAGATGCAAGATGGAGAAATCCTGACTTTTCCATTTTTCTGGTATCTTAAATCTTATGTTGAAGCAGCAGTGATTAGGAGTCGTCACTCATTGTAGATAATCTGTAAACAACAGACTCATTTTTTTCTTATATGGCTGCGGTCCTAAGCATACTTATCTGAGAGATGCCATATCTGACACAGGAGGACTTGCATCTATGCCAACATGTTTAAGTTCAAGATGTAACTAACTCTACCAGTGGTCACTACAGGCTGCTTTCTTGAATTTGAAAAGTTAATAAACATGATGTGAGCACTCTATTGTTTTACGGACAGGTGAGAAGTCACATTTACTAAAGAAAATGTTAATTTCACCAGTTGCTATTGTAATAAAATTAGCTATGAATATACCTGCCATTATGAGTTTACCAGGCACTCATTTTACTGAAACAAAGGGCTATCACTGTTCAGTTAGAGTTTTGTGAAATTGGAAATAAAGTTTCCCGTAATCCTTGTAGATTGGTCTCATTGCTCCTCTATATCGTTGTCCAAGTTAATAAGATGAGATCTCGCTAGGACAACTGGAATGTGGGCTGCAGCCAGATTTCAGAGTAATGTGCCAGGTCCTTTATATTTTAGTTCATCTTTGTAAGACATTGTTCAGACTGCCACTATGAATGGAAAACTGAATTTCAGGGAGGACAGAATTAAGCAAGGGTTCCCAGTGATACCAGGGTTGAGATGAAATCATGCTAAACTTTATGGTAGAGAATGGAGACCATCTGTAACAAACAGATATTCCTGCTGTCCTGCAGTGAGTGATATATTGCTGTTTTTATGTCACGGCATGTATTTTAACTCTGTTTTAAATAGTGTGTGTTAGGGGGGTGATTTCAATTGTTTTAAAACATGATTTTATCAGGTATGTTTTAAAACGTTAGTCGCCTTGGTGGCCACTGTGAGGGCAGAAAGGCAGGGTATACACTTGGTAAATAAATAAATAATATAGATAAGATGTACAACCTACTTATCTTTGTCATGGACCACTTTCTTCTGTACTAATCTGCTCGTCAGTTCAGATCTGTTGCAAAGGTTGAGTACCAATTTAAGTACCACTTGCATGGCTTTTCTGTGGACACTAGAATGTTGATTGTGGGCTGTTGCAGAGGTTTATTAGTCGCAGTTGGAAGAAATCTTTACTTGGAACAGGTTGTTTAATGAATGCACTATTTCACTGCAAATGGGAGCAGGTATGTATGGGGGCAGGATTTATGGGCAGTGTTTGGCAAGGATGCTTGCTGCCTGTTTAACCTCTGTAGCATCCTGAGAGTTGAGGAGACCAGGGCACCTCCCCCCACCCCATGTCTATACTAATATTGTACAACACCAGGTCAGTGAAGCACAAAACTGCTCACCTCTATGAGATGTCACTGAAAGAAGAAACTGACCTGGCTTGCTTAACAGAAACATGGCTGGATGAAAACAACATGGCTTGTCTGTTCCAATTAACACCCCCTGGTTATGCTGTCCTCCCAGAGGGGAGGTGTGGCTATTATCCTCCATGAGTCCTTCTGCAAACTTCTAGTGCAAATTATCGCTAGCATTGATTGAATGATCCTTACACTAAGGACTAAAAACAGATAAGGCATTCTTCTTGTCTACTGGCCACCTAGTTCCCCAGCAGGCACATTTTATGACTTAGCAGAGATATTGTTGGATGTAGTACTGGAAACTCCTAGACTGATCATTCTGAGGGACTTCAATATCCATGCCGAGGATATCTCGCTAGGACCGGCTCAGGATTATATAGGGCGAAAATGCATGGGAGGTTTTGCCTTGGATTTGCTACTATCTAAATGCACATTTTCCCTATCTGAATTCTCAAAACTCTGCATAGGGGCTTTTTTTTAAGCTTTGAGAATTTGGCTGGGGAAAATGTGCATTTGGAGAGAGGCAAATCCAAGGCAAAGCCTCCCATGTGTTTTCCCCCTAGGTCTGCCCCCTCCCGCCAAGAATGAAGAGGCAGCCCTCCTCCACGGCCCGCTGGAAGCCTCCCCCTTCCCCTCCAAGCTCTTTCTCTGCCCTGCTGCCTTGCTGCACTCCAAAAAAATCATGACGCCGGGTGGGTTTTTTTGGGTTTTTTTGCGTGGGCAGATAAAAACCGATTTGAGAGCAGGGGGGAGATGTGAAACAATGCTTGCAGGGGAAAAAAGGATGTTTTATGTTGGTGCAATGGTATACTGGCATTCCAGTATTTAAAAAAATATTTTTTAAAAAAATACACTCGGCGTAAGGTCAGCCCATTTCTGGCCTCAGCCAATCACAAAGTGCTGACGAGAATGACGACCACTCCCCAAGTAAACTCGCAGTGCTACATATGGGAACATCCCTCCCTGCTCATTTGCGGGATTGATGCAGAGTGGAGTTCACCATGCATTCATTTTTTTGAACTCCGAATAGGAAAGTGTGAGACATGAGAGGGACAAACCAAGGACATCATAGCCATGAGTAAACGACCATAGTACCAGCTCTGGCCTCACCAGACAAATCCCACAAACAGACTTCCAGGCAGGTCTTCCTACAAAAGCTGGTTTATTAGGAAATATACAGTGAGTTACAGAAATTGACTTGGAACTTAGCAAGGATACTAATGGAAGGGAAGCTACAGGTATGGGTGATATAAAGGCGAAATAAACTTTCAGGACAACTACTGGTTGCTAGGGCAACCCCCTAGATATCATCCTTTCCCAGGAGCAAACAAAGACTAAACAAAGCTAGGGCTGAACAACAGTTAGACCTTGAAATGCCATCTGGCCTAACCACTGGGCGCCTTTCCCAGGCTGGTGCCTTTCCCAGGCTGGTGCCTGACACATAGGCCATTAACGCATGGGTGCTTTCTCCCTCTTTTCTCCCGGGAATGCAGCAAATTGGCAAGGTCCCCACGCACATGCTTTCCACAAGCGCGTGTTGACCCCTCTGCCTTTTGCTACATTCCTGGGAGAACTAATTCCTCTGTTATTGCGACTTAAATGAAAGTCGCGCAACAGAGGAAGGAGCTCGCCCGTGCATGCCAGGCGCCCGGAACAACTCCCCACCGGGAGACTTCTGGGCCCCGGCAGCAGCAGCGGCGGCTCCTTTCCCTGCTGGGAGGAAGACGCTACCCGGCCCCGGCGGGGAGAGCAGCAGCGGCGGCACCTGTTCCTCCCCTAACCCCCAACTCCCGCCTCTCTCTCCCCCTCTCCCCGCGCCACCCCCCCACCGGCATT
Organism: Euleptes europaea; assembly: GCF_029931775.1. Lineage (NCBI taxonomy): Eukaryota > Metazoa > Chordata > Lepidosauria > Squamata > Sphaerodactylidae > Euleptes > Euleptes europaea. The sequence continues at coordinate 30,152,153 of NC_079317.1, forward strand.
TGAAGCTCACCTCCGAGCAGCCTGCCCGGTGAAACTTTGTGGTGGCAAGAAGTGCGCAGACCTGGCGCGCCGGAAGGGGCTGCCGCCACTTCCCCTCTGACAGCGGGGATCCAGGCAGCAGGCTGCTTGGAGGTGAGCTTCTAAAGCCGGCCGGGGGGGGAGAGGGGGGATGGGGTGGGGGAGGAAAAGGCGCCGCCGCTGCTTTCCTGGCCAGGGCCGGGCAGTGACTTCTACCTGGCAGGGAAAGCAGCCAAATTTATTTGTCCCTGTTTTATGTCCCCGTGCGTTCAATTTTTTGAATGCGGGAACATAAAACGTGAGATACACCAGGGACAAATAAATTTGATTATGGCCATGCGTTAATGGCCATAGTCTCTTTGACTGACTTTGGCCTCTATCACATTGTGATGGGCCCAAGACATGAAAGGAGTCACACTTTGGATTTTTTTTTTTTGCACTGAATAATTGAGGGAAGGCCTGGTTGCAGAGTTGGAGATTCAATATGCAGCATGGTCTGATACTACCCACTTAAGGTGAATGTGGCTCCAATACCCTACATGAGAGGGGAGGCAGTTAAAATGGTCTGCCCATTGAGGCTCATGAATCCTAATGGATTCCAGAATGCTCTGGGGTAATTTAGGGTCCCAAACACATCCTCAGCTAAGGCTGCAGTGGGAGTGTTAGATTTCTGACAACCCTAATCCTATTGTACTGTTTATTGAATGTTCCATCCTGATGATTATATTGACTCACTCTGTGTAATCCGCCTTGAGTCCAAGTGAGAAAGATGGACTGTAAATAATGTGCGTAAACAATAAATAAATAAATAAATAAATATTAGAGGGTGGCGCTTGTCTGTGGAGGTGCCCCAGTTATGGATTTTCCTCTGCACTCAAATTTGCCTAGCACCTATGTGCCACTTGTGGCACCTATTTTTGGATCAGGTGAAGCCCATCCTGTTTCTTTGTGCATATAGAGGAAAGCAACAGTTTCTTTTCATGGATGGTTTTATTACTGGATTTGTAATACTTGTTTTGATTATATTAGCTGCTCTTAATGTCTTTACAGCATAAAAAAAGTCTTCATGCCAGGTAAGTTTGGCAAATTCCAGCTGTGTGATTCACAGAAAGAGAATGATGAAAAGAGAGGCAAAAACATTCAGGCATGGATCGTGTCAGCATCAACCTTCCCTGTGTTATCTCTGTGACCTTCGCAGACATAAGATAGGGCAAGGGAAACATATTTTCTGCGTTCTTTTCCAAAACATTGCATTGGGTATCTATGTTAATAGGTAACAGATATTTTAAGGCAATGCCTGTATTATCTACTAATGGAAGGGGTGGAATGTTGCTCTGTTTATTTCATGCTCCCAGTAACAGAGTCTTATCTACAGAAGGTATTTTGTTTCAAACTTACCTGGTATTTTACGAAGCCCAATTTGGTATGTTCCCACACAAGATTTATTAGGTAAACCATAGATCAGTCTAGAAAACTATGCCTGCTTTCCTTGCTGATAGTTCCCCTATCATTTCAACTCTCTCATTAATTACTTAACTTTCTTTGAACTAACTTTGCCCATATTGTTAAAGTAGCTACAGCCAGGTTTCTGAGATGTGACTCCAAACAAATAATGCTGAACGCTGTGTGAAGGAAGCCGCCCAAGCATTTTGTACTATTATTCTATACATTTGTGATCACCCAGCTTTGGGAGCTTCCATGCACATCAGGTATGAAGGGAAACGTCCACTAAAAATCTGAGAGAAAATGGATTGTCCTGGGCTGTCTGGAATCTCTGTCTTTTAGACAGAGGGGAGGTGGTGGTCACAGGCTCTGCAAACATTAGGAGAAAGAATTGCCTCTCCAACCAGCCTACCACACAAAATCACACTAGTGTAGAAGCAGCCATGGAGTTCCTTTTCTGCAACTGAAGGGCACGTTTTATGGAGTTCTCTGGGTAAGTCTTATTAACATAATCTGGCCCTCTGCAACAACTTTTATTCATTTCAGTGGGCAATCCGGAGGAGAGTTTACTGGTGGGGTCGTGTCCCGTGCAAAAAGACGCAAACAAGGCAATCACAGCCAGTTATGTTGCTGAATCAAACTGAGCCCTACCTAATTAACAAAGAAATTATTTCAAAAGGAAGTAATTCTATCTTTCAAACCTTCAGTAGGTTTATGGAAATCAAGTCTGATTTGACTGAATGGGAGCATAAAAGGAACATTTTGACGTCTGCTCCTTTCCATAAAACAAAAATATGTCATTTTAAAGAACCTGCAAGTTAAATTTACTGCAACTGGAAATGAAGTAGAAAAAAAGAGTGTAATTTCTGTAGAGTGGGGGGAGGTTTATTACCTGACTACCTCACTCGTTGACATAAAATGTTGGGAGTGGCTTATCACGCCATATTTAATGCATTTTATTGCTCTATAAGTTTACTGTACAGATTGGAAATGTCTTTAAAACAGACTCAGTCTGCACTGGCTTGGTAAAAGGTAAAATTAGGCTGTGATCCGATGCACGTGTACTTGACAGAAAATGCTATTGCCATTGCCTGGTAAATATCCTGAGCTGCTGCTTCCCATTCTCAGCTCCAAAAGGTGAACTGTACTGTCAGATTTGACAACACCAGTAAACACATGAGGCCTTAAACTGAATCAGACCATTGACCATTGGTCTGTTGAGATGGTATCACCTACTCTGACTGGCAAAAGGTATATATTTATTTAGTTTTAAACCCTACCCTCACTCCCCAGCCACAGCCGGGCTCAGGGTGGCTCACAACCACAATCTGTACAATGAATCTATTAAAATACTATGCAGTCCTTATAAAACCATAAAACCATATACAGTGCTCCAAAAACAACAGGCAGATAAAAACAGATGGTGCTCATCAAGACAAACACTACTGCTGCTTTCCAGCAGCCTGGACCCCCATATAAATTACAGCCATAATCTAAATACAAGAGGGGAAAGGTAGGGAAGCCAGCTCTGATGATAGAACTGTCTAGGTTCTCAGGTCTTTCACATCAACTACTAGTTGATCCTCCAACTAGATATACCACCGATTGAATCTGGGACCTTTTGCACATAAGCCAGTTATTCTACACTGAACCATGACCTTATACCCAATAACTGGGTGATGTGGAAAATTCCCATATATAATACAGTTATGTGCAAGGATCTCTAAGTGGGACAAGTATGGTTAGGGATGTAAAAATGTAAACTGAGAGAGAGAGGGGGGGGGGAGGGAGAGGGAGAGAGAGGGAGAGAGATGTTGTCATTGTGGGCCTTTTAGTTTCACCCATGTTCGGTTACAGGTATTCCTAACCTGTTTATATCATTCATAGCATTTTTATCTCATTTTATGTTACATGCTATTTTACATCATTCATACACAACTGATGCAAAACCAATTTTCATGGTAATATTTATATCAAATTTCTTGGGGAAAATCAAAGATCACTGCAATTTCATTCTGAGTGTGAAGAAACTGTCATAGTTTCTCATGTTTCTCAAGTGCAAGTATGTCATAAATTACTTCGCTATCCATGTTACAGAACACATACACACCAGGGTCGTGCTGTAGTTTTGCTCTGTAGTGGACAGAACTGGTGACCAAGAAACAATGAAGCATGGGAGAAGCAGACTAGAGGGAACAGGCCTAATTCTATATAAGACACTGAATCTCCCCCTTCTCTCTATGAATTCCACAAACCCATAATGTGCCAAATTTTGCCTCTCTCCACCATCCCCCTACACACATTTTCAGCCATTGGGTAGAGATATTGCTCCTGGATGATAGCCCTTAATTTTTTTATAACAATAATGACTTCACAACATTTTTGGGATCAAAACGAATGCTGTACAATGCAGCCATCTGAGAATGAGCCCAAAGGTTTTCCTCATGGCTATTCTATATTGACAGAGTGAATATGAGATCTCTGATGTAAATAGCACTATGAAATTGCTAGTGACATTTTGCTTGGCAAGTCAAACCTGATTGTTGCAGGTGTATTATTATTACTAAACATCTCCTCAGTTTATTGATATTCTGGCTTTCTACTGAAGCTTAATAGCTCACCTAGAGGAATATATTGAATGGATGAAATTCTCCCTGAGCAAAGGTCTAGAACATATGCAGCACTTAAATTCCACTTGAGGACAAGTTAAGGTGAATTTCAACCTGAAAGAACTGGAAAGAACAAAACCCAGGGCTTTATGCTGCTGAGGCAGTTCAGTTTGTGACTTTGCCTGATATTTAGATTGTCTTCTGAAATATATAGCAGAGACTTCCCAGGAAGATGACTAGGTATGCATTGCTTGAAGTGCAACTTTTAAGTATTCTCCTCCAAGAAAATAAAGTTTACCTAAGTTGTATCAACATTTCTGAAGATTTTATAGAAGTACAACAGATACTTCTAACAATAGCTTCAGAACACTATGTGAAGCATGTACAGGAGAGCTGGATCAACTGTGCGGTGTAATGATTAGTTACACACAAATACACAAATGTATATACAGCAAATAAACATAAACAGGAAGGAAGGAAGGACAGTAAAGGAATGCCAAATGAAACCAAAAAAATTTCAGTTGCCGGTGGAAGAGAATGAATCTCCCTGGGAAGGGAATTCTACAGTTTTGAGGGAAACTTTGTGAAGGGATAACTTTTTCCACTGGTTTCAGAGATACATATTTATTTTTGAGTAGGCATATGTTGGATTAGTTGGAAAGTCCCATTTAAAACATTCCTCAATATGCACACAGGATTGCTGGCCTCCCTGGCACGTAGGGTTGCCAGGTTCCCCCCCCCCCCCCGCCGAGGTTTTAGGGAGTGGGGTGGGGGAAATCGTGCACACGTGTGCAGCCTTGCATGATGCAATCATGTCACTTCTGTGTTTAGCCCCAGAAGTGCCGAAGCACTGTGGCCACTTTAGTGGGGGTTTGAGTGCTAAAACTGTCATGGCGATGCAGTGCTTCTGGGGGTAAATCTTGCTGAGTGCCTGCCAAAACCACCCACCTGGCAACCCTACTGGCAAGGCTGCCATAGCTCCAACTGTGGATCCTAGTTGGCACAAAACAAAGCACCCTGAAAGGGATGCTGATTGCTGAATGTACAAAGTCAAACCCTGCTTCCAGAGCACTTTGCAAAATACAGGAATATATTTGCTTGTAAAGAAGGCTACATTCTGCAAAAATGACTGGAAATACATTTACAATTATATGAGGGGTCACGAGACGAAGAACAAATTCTGGTGTGACATTCTAAAATATCAGAATGTGGACAGCTTAACGAAATGCAGATCAAGATGTGTGTGTGTGTGAGGGAGAGTGTGTGATATTTAAGCGGTAGATAAATTGATTTTTCTGTGATCATCTAGGCAGTTGCAGCTTTATGTACTAAGTAAGGCAAAGCTTCCCTTGGCTCAGCAACAAAATGACCTTCATGGATTTCTTTTTCTATGACAATTTTGGCATATGGTAAAGGTTCCAGTAACAACATAAAGGAGAGAGAAGTGAAATGAGAACTTGGTTTAACTCAGAACCACAAAGTCATAATTCAGATTTCCATCAGACGGCAATAGTTTGGGAGTACATATTTGTACCATAGAATTTATACTTCCTATTCAGGAGCAGTGGTAACTGCCTCACCACACGGCTAAAGGAAGGTTCGCCTGGACACTTGCCATGTGACACATGAATGATGACTGCAATTTTAAGCAGGGGCAGAAACGGAGAAAAGGGCATTGTGGTAAGGCAGGGTTCCCGCCTTACCGGGAGCCATCTTTGCTGCCCCGGGGGGAGGAAGGAGCGATCGCGGCGGAGGGGTGGGAAATCGGGTCCGGCCGGCCGACATGTGCGTTTGCGCGCGCACGGGGGCTCGTGCCGGACCTGATTTGCCCAGTTACAGCCTTCTCATTGGCTGGGGCAAGGAAGGGCTCCAGCCAATGACGGCGGAAGGCGGGAGCTGGGTGGGGGGCGTGGCTAGCCTCGCCCCTCAGTATATAACAAGGGGCCGGGCCCGCCCACAGCTCACTCCGTTTTCTTTGTGAAAGCGGAACGCTGGTGGATCAAAGTTTGGTGGTGGCTTAAAGAGCGGGAAGCGAGAGAGAGAGAGAGAGAGAGGAGAGCGGACAAGCAGGACAGAGCGGACAAGCACAGAGAGAATGAGAATAGAGCGGACAAGCCCAGATAGATTTTAGTGAGGAAAAAGAAAGGGGGGGTGAGACAGGAGCGCTCGGGGGGGGGGCGAAGCCTTAACGACGGCTCGCAGCCTTCTCCATTTACAGCAACAGCCCACCGCAGCGGGTTGGACGTTAACGTTCTTCTGGGGCGAGCTTGCCTTAGCAGCCTCGCATTTTTCTTTTGTACCACTTCCCCTTCCTTCCCCCTGCAGCATTTGGCTGGTGGTTTGGGACTGGCTGCTCCTCCTGTTGGAGGCAACTGAATTTTTTTTTTTTTTTTTTTTTTGCCGCTCCCCCTATTGGAGGCGGGAAAAAAAAAATTATAGCCTCCTGGGCTAGGGTTCCCAACTTCCAGGTGGTGGCTGGAGATCTCCTACTATTACAACTAATCTCCAGGCAACACAGATCAGTTCACCCCTCCCTCTCTTTTTCTGAGCATGGTGATATGGCTGTCCTTTGAGAGCCACACCATACACGGATAGCAACATCACGACAATTCCTTCAGGTTATAGTGTTAAGCTCTTGCAGTTGTGATAAGCCCAATAGATCGCTCTGCCTGCTTACAGCAACGGGGCATTCGGGGTAGGCATTTAGGCTGTCTGCTCCTCCTGTTGGAGGCACCTGGGTTTATACTGCCCCTCCTACTGGAGGCAGGCATAACTTTCTGTTCGGGAAGGGGCTGTGGCTCAGTGGTAGAGCACCTGCTTGGCATGCAGAAGGTCCCGAGTTCAATCCCTGGCATCTCCAGTGGAAGGGATCGCAGCAGGTTGGTGATGTGAAATACCACTGCCTGAGACCCTGGAGAGCCGCTGCTGATCCGAGTAGACAGTACTGACTTCAGATCATATTCCCTGCACTATTCCCTCACCGTCGACGCATGTGGGCTGTCATTTCAACAAGGCTGTGCAATATCAAAGGCAGCAACTATGTTTTGGTTATCCGATTGACAGCACCTTACCCTCCCCCCCTTTCCCCTCTCATAGTTTGAGGTTGGCATTAGATGTTTAAACACAAGCAGGGGTTTTGTGGGTTATACTAAAACCTGTTTTACCTGCTGATTTGACAATCTGAGATATTTAACTGCATAACTGGAGCCTTTCAAATATTGACCTCCAGGACTATTGACTACACACTCAAAGATTACCTGAGTGATTAGCTGTACCTCCCCCCCTTTTTTCTGGGTGGGAATAGCTTTATGACTAGCATTGCTTCAAAATGCAAGGGAGTCTCTCAAGTATGCAGCTCTGCCCTCTGTACTAGGGTGCGAGCCGGAGCTTCCAGACGCTCTTGGGGCTGCCTGGCCCATGCCAGGCATCATAGCAGGCCTGCAACAGCAGGCGTCATTCCTTCACTTACAACACCGGGCGCACAGACCTTAGGTCCAGTGGTGCGGGCAATGCTGGGGCTGACATGACGGCATCAGTTCTTGGCCAGTCACTCGCCCTGGGATTAGAACACCTGGGCGGCAGTTACAAGCCAGTTGTGCATGGCAAAGCGTAAGTTCAGCCAAGGGCTGCTGAAAGACTTATCTAATACAATTCAGCAGCTTTATGATTCCTGGCCCCAGCAGACTGTCGATCTTCAGGGCCGCCCCAATAAATAACAACTGGCAGAGGCCGCACACAAAACGTTCAAGGGATACAAGAAATTCTCCTTCTCATAGCCATTCTTCCATTTCATCTCAGAGCAGGACTGAACGGAGGTGGCCCAAATGAAGTGGGAAGGCAGTTAAATAATGGGTAAACGGAGAGAAGCGAAGCGGAAGCCGGCGGCAGACTCATCTTCTTCGACCTCCGACGTCCTGACTGGAGACGACCCAAAACGAGGTGGCAAGGCAGCCAAAAAACAAGGAAAAAGGGAGCAGCGATGCAGAAGCCAGCTGTGAACTCGTCTTCATCTTCTTCAACCTTCAACGGTGAGAAATCTTCTTCCACTGACTCACATGGGAGGGAGATGATTGCCGGCTTTCCGCAGCGTACATGCCGGGCCTCTCTGCATGGGCACCTAAGAAGCCAAGGAGGCAACCAAAACAACCTGTGCACAGGGAGGCCAGGTATTCACCTCCCTGGGAGGTTTAAGGGGGGGATATCCGCAATGGCTGCTAAGTCGAGGTTGATGGGCCGTAAGTCCAGGTCACCCCACACACACACACACACACACAAAAGGGTTTTAGGGCTGGGGAACAGGTCTTTTGTCAAGTGACTAACGGGTTACAACATCTTTGCCAGCGTCATAGCCTCTTCTTACCCAGAGAGGGCTTGGCACCGTCTTCATCATCAGGATAACGTGCATAGAGCCAGGGCTGTGGCTGGCGATCCTGCGGCCATCGCCTACGATGAGGCTTTTGTAAGCGAGCGTCTCAGAACGAGAGGACTCGCTGGGACCTCCTTAACGGTAACTTATGGCTATTAAAAGTCGGCCCTTCACGTGTTGAGGCTCAAAATGAGGTTAACGTGCCTACTGGACTAATATGCTCCACACAGATACTAACAGGCGCATTGGCTGGGAGTATGGTATTGAGAAGTGCCAATGGAAAGTGTGTAAATTTGATCACTGCTGTGAAACTTGCTTTGGCCCCCAACTGCGTTCCACTTGCTCAGGAGGTGGCAATGCCTGGCAGCAACCCCCCCCCTTTTGGGGGCAAGTCATGCACTTCAGGAAACAAGCTAGAGAGCGGTCCAACTAACAACAACAGCTCTACTAACAAGAAATGCAGCCGTTTACAGGGTCAGGCTCGCACACAAATTAAAACAGTTAACTCATGGCCTTTATTGTTCAGATAGTTGGCAATCTAAAATCAAACAAAAGACACACCTGAGGCGGTAGCCCAAAAGATCATAACAGAATTAGAACTGGCCTGAATTCCAGGCCCATTCCCATCTCATCACGTGCTGGGTTTGGTTAGGGCTAGCAGCCATGCAGCTTCAATCGCAAACTGTAATATTCAGTCGGCCTTTGGGTTACTTCTACTATACCCTGTAGAATTTGTTTAGCGGGTTTTCAGTTTGGGAGTCGCTTCTACATGGACAAAGATATGCCGATGGGCTGTTCCGTGGCTTGGGCTGCGTTCGAGACCTTTGTCTCCTTTCTGGAAGGGCAATATGCCATAAAACGGGGACATTGACCATCACACACTATCGTGACGATTTCTTATTTATGGGGCCGATAAGAAAAATGTGCTCTGAGAGATGCAATCGCTCATTGGTCATTTTAATCTTGCCTGACAGTTAATTGCCCAGACAGGACATTTTGTGCACATTTCAGTCACACCACAAGGGGTGAAAACCCCACGCCATCACATCAGTGTGTCGGTGTCCACGAGCATAAAGAGGACATTAAAAAATAAATAAATAAATAAATAAATAATTTTGGGTACAACCTTTAACGTGAGTTAAGACTTGCAGATTGAATCTGATGCCTCCGGCAACATTGGTAGCGGCATATATTTTGATGGCCTGGTAGCTGGCATATGACAGAGCTGTGCACTTTATGGAACGTTTTATGTTTAACACCGGCAAGGCCGGCACGTGGCCAGTAACAGAAATAATGGCATTCCATTACTTAGCTCATTTAAAGACTATGGTTACGCTTCCAGGACTATCGAAGTTCACATGGCAGCCATTTCATCCTTTCAAAGCTTATGGTTTCAATGACCCATACGCATCCTTTCGCGCCAAGAAGGCTGTCAAGGGCTGGCAAAGTGAGGCATCATCCATCAGTGACCCCATGAGGCCAGTCACGTTGAATATGTTGGCGGGGATTGTTCACCTGCTGCCTTACGTTTGCAATTCTCACTACGAATCCATTTTATTTGAAGCGGCGCTGTCACTGCCTTCTTTGGGGCATTTAGGATCAGGGACCTCGTGGCTCAATCCCGTCACGATTTGACTGGCAGGGCTTTGCCATTGGGGGACTTACACCTTCACAAGTCGGCACTGGCAATGGTCTTTAGACGGTTAAGACTGACCAGTCTGGAAAAGGTTTATGGTTAAACGCTGTGACCACTGTAAGGCCATGCCTCTTCAGGGCAGTGAAGAGATTTCTAGCTGTTAGGCCGCACACAGAAGGGTACTTACCAGTTCATCTGTGTCTTTAAAGCTACAATCAGCTCTCTGGGTTTTGCCCTGTTGGAATTTAGCTGTCACTCCTTTCGTATAGGAGCAGCTACGCAAGCGGCCAGAGAGGACATGGTTCCTAGTCAGATACAAGCCATCGGCCGATGGCGTTCTGCGTCATATAAATCATTTGTCAGGCCTGACCAGGTTTTCTTTTAATTGTGCTTCGAGTTTCAGGACCGTGTCGGACAGTGTGGATCGTGGGCTCCGAGTTTCAGGACCATGGCGGACTGTGTGGATTGTGGGTCACAGCATCGTTTTTGAATGGACGTTATGCCACAGCATCTGGTTGGGGACAGCGTTTGAGCCTAGAGCAAGCTGTCCGTGTGCTGTCCGTGTTCACTGGTTCGGCCTGGAACAATGCTGTCCGCCTGGAGCAAGCTGCCTGGAGCAAGCGGTCCACCTGGAGCAAGCTGTTTGTATGGTGCCGTGTGCAATTGTTCGACAACGGGGCATGCACTGGTGTTCGCTGATGCCGGTCCTTCAACAATTGTTGGAAAGGTTTGGAGCTTCTCACACACAGGTTCTCCAGATGGGAGAAAACAATTTAGTACATTTTAGAGGCAAGGATCTCGTTATGGAGATTTGCCGTGAGCTGTCAGCGCTGGCATCCTTATGCCCGGCTATGGTGATCTGCTGGTCGGATGTTATGGAGGGGAGGTGCTGGAGAGGCGCCCGCAATGTGCAGCGGGTTGACGTTGCTAGGAGGAAGGTCACCAATGCTGTTGGGAGGGCAGTGACCAGACTAGGCTGAGTGATCATACGACATTGGGACATTTCTTTCCGCATAGCGTCACTTTATCGCCGGGATGGCGTGCACCTCACCAGCTGGGGCATGGACCTATGGCTGCACAATGTTCGGGGAGGCTTAAGGAATTGGCTTCAGCTGTGAAGTGTGGCGGAAGCTGCAAGGGTCCGAGAGTTGAGTTCGGGTCCGAGAGTTGAGTTCGGTTTCCCTGCGGCTGCAGGGGCCCGTGAGTGAATCGGCCTCCTTGCAGCTTGTTGCGGTTTAGCATGTGGATGTGTCATTTTGGGGAGGGAAGCTCCATAGGAATTGGTCGCTTCCCTGGTTTTGGGAACCCTATCCCAAGGGTTTTGGGAGAGGCTTCTGGGACATGCCCTGGCGGCAGGGCAGGTGTCCGCCTCTTCCCAAGTGGTGGGGGATAACACCCAGTGGTGTTCGTCCTGGTGTCATCCTGGTACTGCCATCCCAGTTGCCCACAGCGGGAGTCCTGTGGGCAGTGGTTACTTCATGGCCGTGGTGGACACGGCCTGGGCGCTTGACACATCTCGCATGCTGCGCCACGAGGGTCGCAACTGTTTGCCAATTCCAAGCTGTGGCCAATTTATTCCAAAATCAATCTAATTCCTACAATTAAATGTTTATAATGTTGTTGTTTAATAAAGTTGTGTGTTAATAAAATGTTAACTTTTAAAAAATGTTTGAATTTATTGAATAGCGGCGTTCCTTTTAATTAACCCTGGGTCAGCAAGGCAGGGTTCCCGCCTTACCGGGAGCCATCTTTGCTGCCCCGGGGGGAGGAAGGAGCGATCGCGGCGGAGGGGTGGGAAATCGGGTCCGGCCGGCCGACATGTGCGTTTGCGCGCGCACGGGGGCTCGTGCCGGACCTGATTTGCCCAGTTACAGCCTTCTCATTGGCTGGGGCAAGGAAGGGCTCCAGCCAATGACGGCGGAAGGCGGGAGCTGGGTGGGGGGCGTGGCTAGCCTCGCCCCTCAGTATATAACAAGGGGCCGGGCCCGCCCACAGCTCACTCCGTTTTCTTTGTGAACCCACCCACCCTCCCTAAAGTTTATTGCTTATAGTCACAGCTTGGGGCGGTTTAGCATGTGGATGTGTCATTTTGGGGAGGGAAGCTCCATAGGAATTGGTCGCTTCCCTGGTTTTGGGAACCCTATCCCAAGGGTTTTGGGAGAGGCTTCTGGGACATGCCCTGGCGGCAGGGCAGGTGTCCGCCTCTTCCCAAGTGGTGGGGGATAACACCCAGTGGTGTTCGTCCTGGTGTCATCCTGGTACTGCCATCCCAGTTGCCCACAGCGGGAGTCCTGTGGGCAGTGGTTACTTCATGGCCGTGGTGGACACGGCCTGGGCGCTTGACACATCTCGCATGCTGCGCCACGAGGGTCGCAGCTGTTTGCCAATTCCAAGCTGTGGCCAATTTATTCCAAAATCAATCTAATTCCTACAATTAAATGTTTATAATGTTGTTGTTTAATAAAGTTGTGTGTTAATAAAATGTTAACTTTTAAAAAATGTTTGAATTTATTGAATAGCGGCGTTCCTTTTAATTAACCCTGGGTCAGCAATTACATTTGCTGTTGGAAATATGGCTCCCCCCTCTCAACGGCCATTACAGAGAGAACATTGACCTTTTCTACTTTCCTAAAAACAAACAAGGCAGTATTGTGGAGTTGCTCCCCTCTTTCTGAGTTATATTAGACCAACCCTCTCATTAATAATATGGCAGGAGGAGGTCAGCTGACAAATACAACCCAACCTGACAATAAACTAATAAGGTACTTAGGTAATAATTATAGTGGTATAACCATAGCAAATGGGGGCGGGGAGCAAACAGAAAAACATTCCATGCAACCAAGCTCTTGCTACCATACTAGTTCACGTGTATGTAGTATGGAAGCAAGACTTGAAGCCAGAGGACACCATTTTAGCATTGTAAAATGTGAGGTCAGATTAGGGAATGCTATCAAATTTCTCAACCCGCTGGTTCAACTAAAAAAAACACACCTCGTTTTGATCTTGCTTCTCATGTTAATCATACCTGTCAATCTTTATTTTCTGTTTTCTCACACCAGATTCTTTCCATTATATGTGTCAATTGCATATAAGTGGTCTATGAGTTACAAATGCTACCTAAATAGCATGGAAGAAACAAATATTTAGACATAGGAGATCATTCCAAGATGTTAGTTTCGGGATCCTCCCGCAGTAGTGTGAAGGGATGTTGTAGTGATGAAGTGATGATGTAGTGCAATTTGCCACCTTTGGCTCTGCCTCCTCATTGCTAGGCTATAATACAATACATCTATAATACAATGGTGGACTCTTTACTGCATACATTCTAATTGGGGTATTTTTAGTTCCTTGTTATAACACGGGACTGAAAAGCTGATAAAAGGAGCAGGTTTAGTAATGTATTGAAGGCTGTTGTTTTACTTTTCCCAACAGAGGTTGCTGGATCCTTTCAGTATAGCTGAATGAAATATAAATGAAGTCATTTATGAACTGCTGTAACTCAAACTCTGTTCCAGGCCACTGCTGGATCAGTGCTTTCCTTTATTGCTGGGGGTGGGGGAGAAGTAATTACTCTGCAGTACCAGAACAAAGGGAACACTAAATCCTAAATGATAAAAGGAACCATGGACTAATTAAATATTTCTCTACTTATATTAAAAATGCAAACGTTATCTGCATGGATTCTGTCTGGTCATCTCAAACCAGGGGATGGCGGCAGGGCTCACGCACCTGACTCTGATTGCTACCAGGGTTCCTTGCACGCAATTAGTGGATTGATCTCTTCTGCTCTGCAGTGCCATTCTGCAGATGGCCAGAAGGTATTCTATATATAGGTGACCCTATATAATTGCTGGCTCTGATCTGTCTCCTCCGTCTGTCACTCAGCACAGACAAAGCTACCTGGTGCCCTACTGAACCACCAGCATGTCACCCAGCAGGTGATGCTCATACAACTCTGTTTATTTATTGCTAATTAAAATATCCACAGCCTGCCTTTCTCCCCCACCAATCAATACACCAATGAAACCTCGAAATATAAAATGCTAGCAAATATAAAACAGTATAACTGAGCCCACTGGTTGTTCTTTGCCACCAAACATGTCACCAGCATGGTGTAGTGGTTAAGAGCGGTGGTTTGGAATGGTGGACTGTAATCTGGAGGACCAGGTTTGATTCCCCACTCCTCCACATGAGCAGCGGACTCTAATCTGGTGAACTGGGTTGGTAGTCCCACTTCTACACATGAAGCCAGCTGGGTGACCTTGGGTGAGTCACACTCTTTCAGCCTCACCTACCTCACAGGGTGTCTGTTGGGAGGGGAAGGGAAGGTGATTGTAAGCCGGTTTGATTCTTCCTTAAGTGGTAGAGAAAGTCAGCATATAAAAAACAACTCTTCTTCTTCTTCTTCTTCTTCTTCTTCTTCTCCTCCTCCTCCTCCTCCTCTCCTCCGCCTCCTCCTCCTCCTCCTCCTCCTCCTCAAGGGGGTCCCAAAAGCTCAATTTTACAGACTGCTTAGAATGTGAGCAGATTGGGAACCTTTCTTATTTGCTCTAGATGACTGTAACAGTAGGTAGATGACTGAAAACAGTAGAAAGCACAGTCCCACACAGAGGCAAACAAGCCCACCCCCCAGCAGAACAGGTAAACCCACCCCCCTTTGGCTTCCCCCTCACACACACACACACACACACACACACACACACACACAAAGAGAGAGAGAATACCCCCCACATACATACACACAGGGGGAAAATTATAGAGAATTATAGAGAAAAGACCCCAAATGGGTCTTACTGTGGATGTCTTCTCCTCTTCCATCAGGAGCAGGGACTGGGAGTCAGGACTCAGGAGAAATCCAATACAATTCTAGCAGACTCACACACACATACTCTCTGGCCATTTATGCATGGGAGGTTTTGCCTTGGATTTGCTGCTCTCTAGATGCACATTAAGGATTGCCTGCTCCCATTCATTCCAATGGGTGGATGGGGGGACCCCATAACTCGGGATTAATTGCCTTTTAGTAAGACCCCCGGGCTGGGGTAATGGTACAGCCCAACTGCCAAAGCAACCAGACCCCCAGGCCGGGGTAATGGTATGGCCCAACGCGAATGTGTTTTTAAAGGCTGTATTCCAATGGGCAGATGGGTGGAGGGACACCTTCTGGGCCCCATAATTCAGGACCCCCTGACCCAATCTTCACAAAACTTGGAGGTTCTTGCAAAAAGGGTCCCCTCAAGCTACACTGAAAGTGTGGGACCTCTACCTCCAAAAATGCCCCCCTTGGAGCCACAGAGAGCCACGAATGTGTTTGTAATGGCTTTTTTGCAATGGGCAGATGGAGGACCCCTTCCGGGACCCATAACCCGGGACCCCCTGATCCAACCTTCACAAAACTTGGGAGTTCTTGCAAGAACGGTCCCCTCAAGCTACACTGAAAGTTTGGGACCTCTACCTCCAAACCAGCCAGCCCCCCCCCCCCCGAGCCGCGGAAAGGCTCGAATGTGCACATGCACCCCCCCACGGGGATCTCTCTCACACACAAACAGACACTCTCTTTTTCTCTCCCCGGGCTGCGCAGCAGGTGGGCTCATGCACTCAACCGCAACTGATTGGTCAAAAGAAGACCCGGCTTGGCCACCTTTGGCCGTGGGAGAATGCTGCTAGTTGCTTACTAACTGAAGGTTATGCTGCTAATTTGGAGCTCCTGAATTTGCTGAATTTATTTGGTGTTTGCCCGAACTCACCAAATTCGGCTCCTCGTTTTCTCGTCTTTTTTTTTTTAATTTGGCTCTATCCAAACCAGAAACCGCCGAATCAGGGGAAATTCAGCTGCTTTTCGGTTCAGGACGAACCGAATCGATAGCCCTACCCTAGATATCTAGTTAGCTTTCTTATATCAGATCATTTAACTCATAGCCAGAAATTTACCCCAATAAATAGGGGGTACAAAAAAAGGGTAAAATTCTGATTCAGGTATATTGGAGCCTAACATTTTCAGGATTCCTGAATTTTCCCAGATATCTCTACCAGTATCGATTGGGGGGGGGGGTCTGAAAAAAATTGGCTCCAGCATGGCTTGGTGGTTAAGAGCAGCGGACTCTAATCTGGAGAACCAGGTTTGATTCCCCACTCCTACACATGAAGCTAGCTGGGTGGATAGTCACAGTTCTCTCAGAACTCTCTTAGCCTTGCCTACCTCACAAAATGCCTGTTGAAGGGACAGAAAGGGAACTCCTTAACAGGTAGAGAAAAGCAGGGTATAAAAACCAACTCTTCTTCTAGCCTATGGAAAATATTTCAGCGGATCTGGGGGGAAGCTGCTTTTTAAGGAAGAGGCACCAAATTTTCAGTATAGCTGCTGGTGGCTCTTGTGAGGTAGGTGGAACTGAGAGAGTTCAGAGAACTGTGCCTAGCCCAAGGCCACCCAGCTGTCTTCATGTGTAGGAGTGGGGAAACCAACCCGATTCACCAGATTAGAATCCGCCACTCATGCAGTGGAGTGGGGAATCAAACCTGGTCCTCCAGTTTAGAGTCCACCACTCCTAACCACTACGCTAAGCAGGTTCTCAAGGTGGAGTCCATTGTAACAAGAGCCCGCACAGACCATTTCTCCTACGTATTGCAGGAACGTTTGATAAAACAGATCTTGCTATTGCATGATTCATGATTTGCTGCATAATGGAAATGATGGTGTTGGTCTATTACAGCTGAGGTTGGTGCTGTAAGAAGATGGCTGAGTGGAAATGCGGCAGTCTCCGGAAAAAGACTCCCAGACCCGACCCTCCCTCTGTTATTCTAGAACAAGAGTAGTACTTGCTAACTATCAAGGGTTAAAGCACAGCCAGGTATAGTATAACTTAGACAACATCTTTGCATTTGGTCTTTCCAAAACTGCCAGGCTACCTTCCCAACAATACAGATGAGACAGCAATTGTTGGTACATGGTATTATAAGGCCTTCTTTCTATTTTCCTTTCCATTTGGCTATCGGGGGGAAAATGCATAGGGGATATTTAAAGCAACCCAGCAACATGATTAATAAAGACAGCACATTGAGGGCCATAAAACTGCCCCGTCTCCTTCATCTGTTCCCCTGGTGCAGTGATTAACCTTTGCATTTATGAGTATTTTTGCACTTGCCTCAGATAAAGTATTTTATGAGTTCTTCCCTCCCAGGCAACTTGGATTAAACTTATCAGGTCCGGGAAGATAGTGACCCATAATGACTGTTCCTTCAGAAATCATATCTGCCTCCTCATTGCACTATAGGAACATTCTTTGCACAAAACAGATGGAAACATCAAGGCAAGAGACAAGACAACTTGTTAAGGTCACATTCCATGCTCCTATGCATCATTCATGCTTAATTGATTCCTAGCCCCACCTAATGACAGATTGCCAGACATTATGAGGGCCGAGAATATGAAAAGATCATTTTCATTTCCCCATTAATCCCCATTCGGCATGGCTCCTGCTTCAGTTAAACTTTCTTTGGCAGTGCTCTTGCCAAATGACGGATTGCCACCTTTCAACACACAAATAGAACAGAAGCCAGCAGATTTATCTTTTTACCAAATGTTCCCTTCTGTGACACAGCGTTTTAGGTGTCACCATGCTTTCATATCATCTTCAAAGCGGGGCAGGAGAGAAATGATGGGGCTACTTTCAGGAGGGGCTGTGATTTTAAAAGGGCATCTATTTTTTGTTCTCTTCCACTATTGCCTCTCTACTATCTGAATCAAGAGCTGCTTTAGTGTTCAGGCATCACCTTACATGCACCTGACAACCCATCACTTTCTAAACTGGCATAGAGAAGCTCAATCAATCAGATGCTTCTTCCAGCGTTTGCACCTCAAAGTTGGTGGGTGAATAATTGGACATCAAATCCAAAGCTTCTTCAAATCTCCTAGACTCATAGGAAGAGCAAAATATGGAAGAATGTGGTAAAAATTTCTTGAAAAATGCTAACAGCTCATCTGAACGGCAATCCCCCCTCCTTGATTACTATGCTTATAAATGAATGACTCCTGAAGCTGCAGACTGAGAAACAGTGGACAGCGTTGACTCTAAAACTTCACACAGTCAATTAAGTCTATTCCCATTCCTGCAAAGCCACTGCCCCTCCTGTTGTTACAATTAAAGGAGTATAAAAATCACCCTCCACCCTTGCAGATTTTCTCACAATAAACAACAGCTCATATGCAGGTAGGCTTATCTTAAGGTTTTGTATTTGTTTATTGGACTGCCTCCTTTTGCTATTTTTGCCATTCTAGTCGTTTTCCTATTCTGTATGTTGTTAGGGAAGTAAAGGTCTCTCTTATTTAAGAGCTATTTTGTCCCTCATTCATTTGGAGTGCTATCTCAAACCAGGCCCCTGGTATATATGGGCTGACCCCAAAATTAATTGCCCGTGTGATGCATGTTGGGCTTTACATATGTGAAGGATCCTTTGCATGTTATAGTCCTTGTGTGGGTACCTTATTTTTGGTAAGCTTGTTCACTATTTTATAATTTTGCTCCATCTTGCTCCAACTTGAGTTTTTTGAGTTCCATGTTCCTCAAAACATATCATTTATTGTCATTTTCCCTTTTATTTATCTCCAGATTACTAAGAGAAAGAAGGAACCTGACATTTTTCATGAGTCAAGAAACAGCAGCAGTCATAATCAGTGAAAAGGTCAACAACCACTGGAATAAAAAATGTAGTGGCCATCAGATATGGAGAGTTGACAGAAGCATGAAGAATTTATAGTATAAGCTCATTTCCATACCATACTTTATCTGTGTCCTTCTAGGTCAGAATGTCTAAAAAAAATGTTTTGCAGAGTGGAGGTGCCCAATCCTGGAAAACCAGTGCTTCAGCAACATGGAGGTAAGCAGAAGTTTTAGGTTCCAACTGTTCCAGTTTATGTTGGTCAGGTTTAGTGAGTTTCATTGACTCTCTCTCAGAGAGACAGAAGATAAATGATGGACAAAGGGGAAGGAAGGAAGAAATGGGTAAGAATTGTGGAAACCAAAAGAGAAAGAGAAATATAAAAAAATCTAATTTAAATATTGTGGTTAGGACTGAAGGCAAGTTTTTAGTAAGGGAAGGTTAAAAGCCACTCCCCACATCATTTTTTTTTACCTTTTTAGCCTATCCTTCCTCCAAGGAGCTCAGGGTGGCATGTGTGGTTCTCTTTTACACCTCTCAGCTATCCTGTGAGGTCAGTCCAGCTGAGAAAAGTGACTAGTTCAAAGTTGCCCCATTAGCTTCATGGCTGCATAAGGCTTTGAACCTAATCTTAGTCCAGTGCTCTGACTGCTATACCACACTGACCATCAATAGTATCCGCTTTCCAATTTGTGTCCCTTTCAATTGGCAGAGCTTGAATTTTCTTTTTAAAACAAACCCTACAGCTCTTGGGCCTTTCACTTGGCATCCATACAAGTTGCGCTTGTGTCAAAATCACCTCTCAAATGCAGCCACAAAGGAAAGTGCCAAAACAGTTTAGACTGCTAAGTGAGTGACACAAAGGCCGCCTGTTAGGTTACATCTCTATCCCTTTAAAAATTAAGAGCAAGCTGCTCAGTGGTGGTAGAGCTCAGAAATGAAAACCTGTGAGAGTCAGGCACTTTTTTTGTTTGCAACTGTTACTCACGCCTGCCTCATTACTCTCAGCCCTCCCAGGATCCTTTTCATGTGTCCTGAAACAAAAATCTAGAAAAAATAACAGATCTCTCTCTTAGACCAGTCTGCTTCTGAGAGCAGCTCCCCTGTGTAGCTTTCTAACAAGAGCAGAGATGGAGTTTTTTTTTTTGAACTGTTGTTTGCAGCAGGAAAGATAGTGTATTTATATGAAGTACAAAGCCATTTTTTTGGAGCTGAACCATTTAGATGTTACCTGTCACAGCTTTATCACAAGGTATTTTTGGTGCAAAGGAACCGTCAGGTCAGAGGAGAGTGGAAAAAAAAAAATAAAACATGATTTTTATTTGCTGTTTCCCACTGGGAGAAATATGCTGAAATGCCAGGACGGTTCTGCTGGTTGCTGCACCAACAGATGGCAGACAACATTCTGTGTGTTCCTTTCCCTTTCGGCAAATTGCAGGTCACATCTGGTCTAGACTGTGTATGCTTGGAACAGATGGAAGTTCATGGGCTCCAGCAGCAGCATAGAGATGGAGTAAGAAGGTAGTGAGAAAGGGATGCAAAATTAAATGGTGATGTGTTTAATAAACCATGCATTATGCCATTTTTAATTTCAGCATTGAAATTTTCAATAAGATTGTGAATTTTTGAATCTGCACAAAAAGGGAAATATATTAAAATAAAGATGCATCAGAAAATCAGAGTTTACATTTTCAGGCAGAAATTAACAACTATAGTAGAGGATATTTCCCCCCAAAAAACACTCAATTAGTGTTTGGATCGTGTGTGCATACTTACATGCGTTCATACATACATGCACATACATTGCACACATACATATGCATATATATTTTCTTTAAATCTTGTTCTCCACCATTGTTTCCCCTTGAGTCTAGCACTCTGTCCATCCTGAATTAGACCCAACAGTGCTCATCACAGAACAAACTGTGAATGGGATAACATGATGATAGGTACAGTAGCCATTGAGATTTGTCTTTCAGGCACTGAGGGAAAGTGACATGAAATAGAAGGCAAGGGTGGGCAATGTAAATGAATAATCAAAATTGTTTTTAAAGGAAATTGTCCCTGAGGCATTTTTCAACACTGCTGAAAATATCCACAAAAAGTGTTATATCTAAGTTGTTGTACTTTGACTGACTTTGAAGTATTCAGTGCGGAATGTGTTCTTGGTGACACAAATTTTTGTCTGTCAGTTCTGACATTTTTGAGATACGAATTGTTCCTCACCTCAAACCCCTTTCAAAATTCAAATATCTCTTTTCAATGAAATCAATAGAATCTATGTCCAGGGAAGAATGGAAGCTCAATTTGCCAACCCATTTTAAAAGACTTGGTTCCTTTCCCAAACCCTCAAGCCTGGAGATCGCTCCCATATCTAAGTTCCCTCAAAAGGAATAGTATGGCATGAGGAATCTAGATTGTGCTATCCATTGTTTCACATTGTAGGAATATTTTGTGAAGCAAAGATCATTTAGACAACTAGTAAATAATACTTTGCACTAAATTCTTTTTTTATGTCTCCCCCCTCCCCACCACAACACATATGCATATCCCCAAA
This sequence comes from Euleptes europaea, assembly GCF_029931775.1. NCBI lineage: Eukaryota > Metazoa > Chordata > Lepidosauria > Squamata > Sphaerodactylidae > Euleptes > Euleptes europaea. The sequence continues at coordinate 30,173,437 of NC_079317.1, forward strand.
AGAATTAGCTTGGTTCAGAAAAACTGGCACAATTTTAGTATTGCCTTTATACTGAGTGAATCTATTGTCCACTTCCCTCAGCATGTTCTGTTTTAACTAGCAAGGGTTCTCCAGAGTCTTATTTTTTTAAAAAAATCTCAAGTGCCAGCTGAGATTTTTTACTGTGGATGATAAGGATTCAGCCTTGGATAATATACATGTTCACTGCCAGTGAACCCCAGCTCCTCTTGAAGGCCCATTGAAGGAACCTCTTAGGAACATTATGAAGGTGATGGCCATCTCTTCTTGTTTGTTCCATCATCTGGGAATGCTCAAAGATAAGTATACAGATAAGTGTACAGATACACACACAGAGAAAAAAAATATATACCAAAAGGGCTATTATTTCAGGGTCAGGGATACAAATGTTTCTGCATAATTGGTGTGAAAGGATACAGCTCTGGTTTTTAACCTGCTATAATGTTGGCGGTTGATCACTTCTGTGTCTGAATAGCATGCCCATCTTGTACTATGATGATAAAAAGCAAAATGACATGAACATGCACATGAAATTAACAGAGAGCACTACACTCGACAAGCAACAACTTACTGGTGGTCCCCGGCCTGAAGGCTGTCCGGCTGTCCATGAACAGGGCCAGGGCCTTTTCATCCCTGGCCCTGGCCTGATGGAACTCTCTTTCTAGTGAGACCACGGCCCTGCAGGAATTATCACAGTTCTGCATGGCCTGTACGTCTGAGATGTTCCACCAGTAGGGTTGCCAACTGCCAGGTAGTAGCAGGAGATCTCCTGCTAATTCAACTGATCTCCAGCCGATAGAGATCAGATCACCTGGAGAAAAATGGCCGCTTTGGCAATTGAACTCTATGGCATTGAAGTCCCTCCCCTCCCCAAACCCCGCCCTCTTCAGGCTCCTGCCCCAAAATCTCCCGCCAGTTGAGAAGAGGGACCTGGCAACCCTATCTACCAGGCCTATGGCTGAGGACAGCAACAGTTCCAACATAGGTGGCCTCACTCTCCCCCCCTCATTTTTCTTCTGCTTGTCTCATTGAGACTTTAAGGGGGGGGGGGGCTCTGGCTGCTTTCCCTCAGGTTTGTCATGGTCCTGTGCACTGATAAGTAAGTGCTGTTTGATTGATCTGATTTTATTATTGGAATTTATTGATGGGTTTTTTACTTGAATTTTAACTGTATGTTGTTGTTTATGTATTTATATAATGTTAGAAGCCGCCCTGAGCCCAACTTGGGTTGGGAAAGGATGGGGTACAAATTTAAGAGGGGGGAATCATGTCATTGAGGAGCATTACATTTACCATTTGGTATTCTAATTTAATAGTTACTAGGGTCTGTGTTCAGGAAAAGTACCAACTCATATAACCATTAAGCATAGGAGTGAAGGAATGCATGCTGTACCTATTTTTTTAAAAACGTCTTCAAAGACAAGTAGGAAATAAGAGATTCCCTATCTTGTTTAGTTCAGTCCATAAAAAGAACTTCATTATTGTTGCATCAAATATAGCCAAAGCTTTTGATTATGTTGGCAGAAGTGATTCATTATTAGTAGTTGATAAAAATTAGTTCTGACAACTGAGTGCCCACAACATTTTTTAAAAACCCAACAACCTCCATTAATTCTTGGATGATAAGATTTACAACCGAATTCTAAATTACACTGGCACATTTTGTGACCCTCCAAGCCAATCAGAGCTTATTAACCATGTATAACCAATCTAGTTAGAGAGGAATAATGGTTCCCTGTTTAGCAGCTTTCCCCATTTGTTTATAGTTCTGTAAAAAATTTCAGGTTCCTACATTTCTGTTGTTGGTTTTGGAGATTTGACTGCATTATTTATGTACTTAGTACTTTTTTATGCACTTTTTGTAAATACAGAGTATTTTGGTTATATCTATCTATCTATCTATCTATCTATCTATCTATCTATCTATCTATCTATCTATCTATCTATCTATCTATCTATCTATCTATCTATCATCTATCTAAATGTCCATATCAGGCTGATTGGTTGATGTAGAAATATTGTTGGAAAATGAGTGTATATTATGGGGGGAAATCAGTTTGCTGAAATAGAAAATTATCCAAAATAAATTATCATTTCAATTCACACAAGAGGGAACCAAACTGAAATGGAGACTTTTAGAATGAAAGCAGGGATGATGAATTTGAAATCATACCAACCAGAGAGAGGATTAACTGGCTAGTTTTGCAGTTTGGAAGTGACTGCTGAAGGGATGTGGGTGTGTGTGGGTGCATTTTTGTGTGATAGACCTGGCAGGAACTGCTGATTCCAGAATTTTTGGAACTCTTTGACAATGCATTCTTAGTGACTGTCCCTTAACTTGAAAGAGCTTGTGAGGAAATCAAAAACCCCATCTATATATTTGTATATTTGTAGTTGCAAATAGCCATGTGGGTGTGTTAGAATGAATTTAAGATCTGTATGTATAGTGGGAAGCTTGTAAAGTTGACCTATCAAAGAAGGAGGGGAAAATAGAGCTGTGGTATTGGTCACCCCCATCCTCCAGGCATTTTTTAAAATAAGTTTTCATTAACAATTTTCAATAACATACATACAAACAAACACCTTCCATTCACATACATTCACTTACATGTAATGTAAGCCACCTTTCAGGGAGTTCATTTTAAGTTAATCACTCAGGTCTTACAGGTCATTTATTTGATCAAAATTCTACTTAAACCCTTTATCAATATTGCCATTACTTTCCAGGCCATCAAAATAGTAATAATACTTAATGCTTAATACCTTCCAAACTGTCTATCAAAGCAATAGTAATACTAAATACTTGATACAGTTCTTCTTACCCATCCTCCAGGCATTTGCGAGCTGAGCTGTCTGTCAATTTTCAGGTTCAAAAGTTCAGTGTTGCCGAGGACTGGCAGAAAGAGCCGATTTCATGCTGGCGCCTCAAAGTCTGGGGTCTGCCTTCATTTCTGGGTTACTTTGCATGATGTCCATGCGAGTGAGCTTCCAAACAGAGGAAAAAGGCTTAAATGCAGGAGAAATACAGCACAGAAAACATTTCTTTTGATGGCAAATGACATCCTGTGAGCAGTCCTTTATTGTGGTCATGAAAAATCTGATTCCAAGAGATGATCATGGTGCAGGGAAATGATATCAGAGCCAGCCAAAGTCATGATGAAGGCAGCTCATGTTAAGGAGATTGCTCATCCACGCAGGTGAGGGAGTCTTCTTCAGAAAGCCCATGAGCAGCTGATGGAAACTAATGGTCTCCGGACTGGGTGAGCACCGTCTTTTAAAGTGCAGATCAGCTCATTGCTGTCAGTTGGTCAGACCAAGTTGGCTCCGATTACACTAGGGCTGTTGATTCGGTTCGGGCCAAACCGAAAAATAGCCAAATTCCCCCCGATTCGGCTGTTTTTCGGTTCGGACGAACCAAACTCAAAAAAGGCGGGAAACGGGGGAGCCGAATTTGCCGAATTTGGGGGTTCGGTGAATAAATTTGGCAGATTCCCCCCCCCATGCGCCTTCACGGGGCTTCCATGAAGGCGCGGGGAGGGGGCCCTTTAAACAGGTCTGTGCCTCCCAGCTGGGAGGTGCAGATCTGTTTAAAGGGCCCCCTGCCAGCCCTGCCGGGAGTCCTGGCAGGGCTGGGGGGGGGGTCTGGAAACCCTCTGCCCTCTCTGCACAGAGAGCGCAGAAGGGCTTGACAGCCCCCCGCCTGCCTTCCTGGAAGTCCCGGGAGGGAGGGAGGGGGTCTTTAAACCCCTCTGCGCTGCCTGCTCGTTTAAAGGGCCCCCTGCGCACCTTCAGGGAATCCCCCTGAAGGCGCATGGGGGGGGCAAATTTTTCCCCGAACTCCGGATCCCCCCAAATTTCCGGGGATCCGAAGCGGGGGAGTTCGGACTTCGGCACGGCCCGAATAAAAACGGGCTGAATTTTGCCGAAGCCGAACTATACCGAATTTTTTTTTCAACAGCCCTAGATTACACGACCCTAACCTCAAAAGGCCCCAACTATGGTTTATTTTTTGGTTCGGGGTTATTGATATGCACAATCCTAGTCCATCCTTACTCCATGAACTTCCCATGGAAGATCTGGTTGGCTGCTGCTGGTAACCAAGTGCTAGATAGATGATCACTTCATCTGCTGTAGCTGAGGTTGCCTTTATGCTTCTATCTTCTCCTCATGATTTTGAGTAATGTCACTTCCCAGCCCACAGCCTTACAAGATCCACCCCCCTTGGTAGTTCCTCCAGGAAAGCTACACCTGGCAGGAAGCTGACATCAAGAACTGCAGGTCCATACTGGATTCTCCCACCCTCTCATGATAACACCCTCTCCAGTCTTCTTTATGCTTCTCTGCTCTAATGGTTGGCTGTCCGTAGGGAAACCAAATAAATAAGTCTGACTAAGCATTGGGAGGAGGGTAAGTTGGAGTGACAGTGTCATATTAAGCATCAAAATTAGTTCTACCCTATGCTAACAACAACTGTAAAACCTCAGATATATTTCTTCCTTGACTCCTGCTCTGTGTCTGCTGTATTTATATTATATTTCCCTCTATTGGACACAAATTTCCTACCTCCTGGCATGTTGGCATAGAATGAAATGGTAACAATGTTTCCTGTGAAGCACCATCACCACCTTTGTATACTAAAAGGAAGCAATGTACAAGGAAACCATTTCCGAATTGCATTATGCCTAAAAAAAAAAAAAAAAAAAGGAGAGAAAAGAAAAAAGAAAGCCTGTCAGAGTTTGACTATGGGAAATTATTTCCCTTTTGTGCATTCAAACTTTTTAGGTTTGCTGATCCTTTTGTTATGTTAAATGCTTCCTGCTGGAATCAGAATCAAATGAGAACTGTGCATTCTAATCAGTAAAGTCTAAGCCAGTGTCAGGATTTAGCAGCCCTTTGGGGGAAAAATATGGGATGGTTATTTTGGACTTTGATTCTGTTTTTAAATAGTTCATGTTGTGTTGTCCTTTTATGTCCTTTTTATATTATCTCAACATATCTTGGCATGGTTCTTACCATTGTGAAGCTGCCAGTAACACCTTTGTTACCCTTAGCTTGTGTCCTGATCAAATGGATAACATGCCAGCGTCCGAATGGGTAATTCAAATTCCAATCAAATGATACTGAAGAACACGCACATTCACATGCATGGTTTTCTTTTAGCTTACAGACTTTATCCTGCTGAGAAGGCATTTTGTTATTTTTGGAGCGGATTATCCTAGACGCATCCCGCTTCCACCACCATCTCGCCCCTGCCCTGTACATTAAAGCCTCTTCTTGTGTCCTCCTCATATTTCTCACAGTTCACCAGGAGGCCAGCAAAGAGGAAGGGGAAAAGAGTCCCAGAAAAAGCATAATTGTTTTTAGGGAGGCATGTACTTGACAGGGTAAAGCTAGTTTCAATGTTAAAGCCCCTGTCAAAACTACTAAAACTGCTTATTCCTTGAAGCAAGCTAACTCTGTCTAAAGGCCCCAAAGACATGCAACATCTCCATGCCAGTGATGTGCATGGATGGGCTATTCAGTCAAAAAGAGTCTAGATGCCATCATTCAGTAGCAAGTTCTGTTACAGGAACAATCTGAGATAGATCGTCCAGCTCCACATCCTCCACCCTAATGCAGCCAGCCAATGAGTTCTGTTGCCCCAGATGATACTTTTCCATTGCCTCAAGACTAGGAAGTTGGGGACAACAAGCATGCTTGGTGGTCCAGGGTACTCTGACTGGTAACCATTACAATATGTCTTGAGATCAATGCCCAAGTTAAGAGGGATTTAAATGGCACACCCATCACTTACTGCAATGACAATGGCCTATGCTTTTCATTGGCTCAGCATGGGACCACAACATTTTAACCATCTCTTCTGATGCCTTTTCATGTTACAAGGAAGTAGGTGGCAAGCCAAGTGAGTTGAGCTTCCTCACAGACTGCTTCGGGCATGACCCTCTGGAAAAGACCCTGAATAATTTTCAAATGTGAAAAAGACAGCACTTCCCATGCCCTAAAGCTCTTTTTTCGCAGATCACAGTAAAAACACAATTTATGTTGAGAGACCAGAGAATGGTGTGAAAGTAACTGATGCTGCTCATTATTAATGTTAAGAAGATCTCCACCTGATCAGCAACTAGGTGGGAGACATGTGCAAACAAACTGGAGACTCCCCAAGCAAATGTAGGCTACCAATGAGGTTTTTAAAAAAATCACATACATTTCCTTTCATGTTGTAAAATGAGGCTGCATCCATCTTATCATCTGTACCAAATTGATAGAACAATGATATGTGGAGAAGAATTCTGGGCAGTTCCTCCCCATTTATAGAACATTGATAGAACTCCTAGCTTAAGAACATAAGCTGGTCCAGCTCGTCCATCATCCTGTTTCCCACAGTGGCCAACCTTATATCTCTAGAAGGTCCTCAACCAGGATACAGGGACCAAAGTTTTTCCCTTATGACTGTGTTCAGTGATGTGGTGGTGGCAGTGGAAAACACTGTCAAGTCACACCTGACTTATGGTGACCCCATAAGGTTTTCAAGGCAAGGTTGGAACCTTCCTTGGAATGAGATGACACAGCAGTTATAGGGCAAGGTTTGGTCCAGAGAGACCGGGGTCCCCTCAACACGGGTGGCCCAGTTATGGTGGTCATGTGTTCCTGGCCCCATCAGCCTTCTCCCACCCGCCCTCCTAGGCGCCCCTTAGCCCCTTAGCCTTGATGCAAGGGGGAGGGCAAACACTCACCCCTCCAGCCACACCCATGCTCATGCTAAGTCTGTGTGTCTGGTTTTTATGAAGGGGGGCACTGATAGCCACTGCTCAGGGAGCTCAGCTGACTTCCACCACCACCCCATTGGCCAGCCACTTGGTTGGCTTCCAGAGCCAACTGTCGCCATGTAGGCGGAGCCACACCGATGGGGGAGGGGGTTCTCAGTCTTATAATGCAGCTCTGTGGGCTGCACCATGGCTATTGCTGGCATAACTTTGTGCCAGAAAAAGTTAGTGTTCCTCACCTGAAAGGGCTCAGGGTGCCCACCCCCACCACCAGGAATGCCCTGTTTTGTGCAGGCATGAGCCCCTATGCCAGAGGTGCACTGCCGCCACGGCTGTGCTGGCACCCATGCATCCTGCTGCTGTGCTACTCCCTGGCACTGGTGTAAGTGCCTTGGTGCCACAGTAAATGCCCCTTACACTAGCACAAGTGGCATTTATGCTGGCACTGGTTTCATAGTGCTTCCTGAGTGCTTTCAGCCCCTCCTTTGGATTGCACTGATTGTAATATTGCATGAATGTTTGAAATGATCCAAAGACCAACTGGTTTAGCACATACCGTTCTGTTTATCAATTAATCTATACTCCAACCTCAGTGCACAGAATATAAGGAGTCAACATCCAGGCCAGGGTACTGCGTTTTTTGCATATTGATCTTTCAAGGTTACAGTAGATTTGGGGTCAAAGACTGTAAGTTTTCCGTATGCACACATTTCAGGCATTTTGAGATATTAAGAAAAGAAAAAATAATTTGATTGGAAATGCGCCTGAATAGGAGTATTTAATCTGGTGTAGAAAGACCCACCCTATGAATTTTTAAAAGGCTCAGCATTATATTGTCTTATTCTCCTGTACAATTCATATAAATGGCTGATATTTTTCAAATAACTTTTTCCTTCCCTTCATAGGGAGAAATGGGATTTTTCATCATTCAGCTCAAACTCATTTTCTTTCACATATGTTTTTTTCAAAAGGGGAATTTAATAAATATTTATTTGGTCATACTTTTCTAAACTCCCATTGCTTAAGACCCAATCATGGTTAAATCAAGTCTCTCTCCCACCCCTTATGATGTTGGATGATGGAGGGAGCGGGGAGTCATTGAATGAGGAATGTGGAATAGCTGATGGGGAAAGAAATCTACACTTTTGTTAGAAGAAATGCCTGCAAAAGTCCAGGGCCTATTTTGCTTTCTTCATCAATAATATAGTCTGCATTTTATTTCTTCACTCTTATGGCATAAGAACATAAGACAAGCCACACTGATTCAGACCAAGGCCCATCAAGTCCAGCAGTCTGTTCACTCAGTTGCCAACAAGGTGCCTCAAGGAAGTTCACAAACAAGATGACTGCAATAACATCTTGCCTGTGTTCCACAGCACCTAATATAATAGGCAAGCTCCTCTGATACTACAGAGAATAGGTATGCATCATGGCTTGTATTTATTTTGACTAGTAACCATGGATAGCCCTATCCTCCATGAACACATCCACTCCCCTCTTAAAGCCTTCCAAGTTGCCAGCCATCACCACATCCTGGGGCAGGGTGTTCCACAAGCTTGTGTGCTACGTGCATAATATTTTGTTAATGGAAATAATCCAAACCTCTTTATGGCATCGGTGGGCTGCAGAAGAAGACCTAGGGTTGCCAACTGCCGGGTAGTAGCAGGAGATCTCCTGCTAATTCAATTGATCTCAAGCCGATAGAGATCAGATCACTTGGAGAAAAATGGCCGCTTTGGCAATTGAACTCTATGGCATTGAAGTCCCTCCCCTCCCCAAACCCCATCCTCTTCAGGCTCCGGCCCCAAAATATCCCGCTGGTTGAGAAGAGGGACCTGGCAACCCTACCTGCACCCCATGTCCCATGAATCTACTGCTGAGGCCACCCCCACAGCACAAGTCTCGCAAGTCTCCATGTGCCTCCAACCTCCACCACAGACCTACCACTGTTGCCCCTTCAGTTCGGTGGGCCCCCATGACTTCCCCTCTCGTGCAAACCTGCCACTCCTGTCTCCACAGCAGAGCAGCCTACCTCATGCTTCCTGCCTACCCCACATATTCAGTGCCACCACTTGGCAGAGGATTGTGGTTTGTATGGGGAAAAAACAGTTCCACACATTATAAACAACCTTCTGAAATGAGGGCTGCTTAGGATGCTGATTGCAAAACATGGATGGAAATGTGCTAAAGGTACAACTGAATGACATTCTTATGTTGAAGGCCTGTTCTATATGTTGCTTTAAACTCCTATAATGTATCAAAAAGGGAGAGGGGGGCTTTCAGTCAACCTAGAGAACTAGAAAACAAGAAAAGGTTCATGTATAAAGTACTGTAAATTCAAGAAATATTATTTAATAAATTTATAGTAATTATATAAAACTCATCTGTAAGATTGTAATTATAATATTCTACAAGCTGTCTTCATTAGGCCTCCCATTTACTACCTAGGGAGGCCAATTTACAGGACCTAGCCCCAATTTCCTGCCTCTGAAGAACTGAGAAACAGGAGAAAAAAATGCCCCCCACATAGTAATGCTCTAGGAATGTTTCCTAGTGTCCATTGTAAAAACCATAGAGACTAGGGGAGACAGCCTAGAGTATTGCCCAGAAGAGACATCTCGTCCTCTTCAAACTTCACTCTCCAAGGCACTTTCTCTCCTTGAATCTGTGTCAAGGCAGTGTTTGGAAATCTAGCCTTTATAAAAATGGTTAACAACTGATGAAGATAGCTTGTTGAAACATATTCGTTCTTTTAGTTACAATTGGCAATAGGAATAAGTTTTATATGTTATGGTCATTTTGTTACATTTACAAAAGGATATTTTTTTAGTTAGTTTGGAATTCATTGGATTTACAGATATATATATATTTTTAAAAAGCTTATATACCTCAACTATTTTTTCTGGCTTTTTTAATGCCTTGATTATTGCACACCACAACTGTAACAAGTGGCTGTTAGTCTTTTTCTTCCTCAAGAACATGCTTACTCAGGTGGGGATCTCAGATCCCAAGCCTATTTCTGTAAGGGCTGTCAATCGTAGTTTAGGAATTTCACAATTATATGACAAGTCTGGAGAATGGCAGTATTTTTGCATTGCACTTAACAATTATTTCATTCCCCGTGAATTAGTGTCCCTGTTAATAGAGTACCAAATATATGTACTTGTCTAAGTGCCAGAGAAAAGCCTTAAGCAGGGTTTTTTTTTTTTTTTTGCTTTGCAGTCATTTCAAATGCACAACATGAACACTGACCAACCTTATTTTTCCATTTGGGAGCAATATCTTTGATCTCTCCCCTTACCCCTACATTGCTTAGTATTCTATATTACATGAAGCGGAGTAGAGCGGACAGATTATGGACTTTGTTAAACTGCATCATTTTAGAAAGATCATAGGGTTCCCAATGAGCCCCTCCCCCATTCTCTTCTGGTTTGGGTATACTACAGACACTACACATGCAGAATGTAGAATATATTTATGCTGGAACTGAGCCAACACTTTGGCAGACTCCAGTCTCTCTACAGGTAGGCAACAACAGATCCCCTGTTTGAGGTTACCTGAAATTCGACCGAATTTGTCAGTCCAGATATTGTTTCAGGTGTTCTTTGAAGTTCCTCTTAAATAATTCACTTTCGGAAATTATAGGCAAAGGCAATGTGCATGGATGGTTTTTGTTATGTCCCAAAGAGCTCTTGGATATTTCTGTGTCATCAAAGTCTGTTGGAGCCTGCAAGTTGTCAACATGTGTGAGACAGTTAGCTGGGTCCCTCTGCAGTTATCAAAGTGTTAATTTACATTAAACTGTTAAACACCATGTTCCAAGTGTGTGAAGTATCTGGTTCCTGCCCTTGAGAACTGAAACACTCGCTTGACAGAAAAGCACTCCCCTTTTACCTCACACTTCATTGTGCTCTGGCAGTGCCATATGCACAGGCTTCAACAGCTATCAGCGAAGCGTCAATTAATTGTTTCCCCATTGCAATAGCATAAGATACAAAACAGTATATATAACTGTTATCTCTTGAAGGATGCAAAATTGTAAACTGTTCATGCATAGGAATTCTTAAGCATTGTTGCAATGAGTTGGGTGTATCCTGTCCCACCACTAACATCAGTTCCTTTCCTCTACCCAAGAATCCTTCCTCTAACCCAATAAACTCTTTAGAGGAAAGCTCCTTGAGCTGGAGAAAGGTGCTTCCATTAGTGAAGCAGCAGATTACAATATGTTGGCCTGTATCTTACCACAACATTCCTCAAAGTTTGAAGCCTCTACCCAGTCTAAAAAGCCTTCTGCGAACTTAACTGGCCCTTCCACGAGAGGAAGGGCCATTTAAGTTGAAAAAAGTCTCCTTTGGCTGGAAGGCTTCAAATTTTGACGAGTGGAGTGATAGGATACTGGCCTGTGTTGATCTAAAACCTGTGGCTGCCACAATACGCATGCCCAGTTTCCCACAGGCTGAATAGTTTCCTCTGAGACTACCAACTGTAATGAGAACAGTCTCCAATTCATATCTACTCTGAGATATGCCCTGGAGTGAAGCAGAAACTATTTCTGTTGTGTTCTGAAAGTGGTATGGTGTTAGTACCCTGGTTGTTAGTTGAAGTTGCCAACCTCCAGGTGGGGCCTGGAAATCTCACGGATTTATAACTGATCTCCAGACAACAGAGATCAGTTTCCCTGGAGAAAACAGCTGATTTGGAAGGTGGGCTCTATGGCATTATACCCCTTCCCTAAAGCCTTCACCCTAAAGAAAATAGATTCCTTTGAAATGTGGTGTTGGAGGAGAGTGTTACGGATTCCGTGGACTGCCAAAAAAAAAAAATCAGTGGGTTATAGATCAAATCAAGCCTGAACTGACCCTAGAAGTTAAAATGACTAAACTGAGGCTATCGTATTTTGGTCACATCATGATACGACAAGAGTCACTGGAAAAGACAGTCATGCTAGGAAAGGTTGAGGGCAGCAGGAAAAGAGGAAGACCCAACAAGAGATGGATTGACTCAACAAAGGAAGCCACAGCCTTCGGTTTGCAAGATCTAAGCAAGGTTGTCAAAGATAGGACATTTTGGAGGACTTTCATTCATAGGGTCGCCATGAGTCAGAAGCGACTTGACTGCACTTAACACACACTCACAAAGCCTTCACTTCCCAGCCTCCAGCCCCAAAATCTTCAAGAATATCCCAACCTGGAGCTGGCAACCCTACACTTTAGTACCCTTTCTCAAACATTTAGAATAGGCTGTTGTTAGACATTGGATATTTTATGTGATGGATTGTTTCTTTGACATAATAGTTCATATAACTCTGATCTTTTCTAACAACAATTTTTCTTTAGCTGCAAGGATATAATACCATTTTCCATCCACTCCTCTGACGAGTGTACTGAAAATATGTTTTTATCTCCCTGCCACTGAAATTGATCACCAGCTAATTAACTGGCCTAAAAGAATGTCTTTGAGGCCTGAATTCATTTGAGATCAGTTCAGTCTGTGTGTCCAATAGAGCCCTTTGTTTCAAGGAATGATAGGCCACAAAAATGTCTTTATTTGGTTTACTATGGTGGCACATATTTGTAGAGCATTCAGGCAAAAGAATCCTCATGGAAATGTTTCAGAGCTAGTTGCATAATCTCGCCAGCAAACTATATAACTCTTTCTCTTCATTTCCCTACTAATACTCCTTCAATCCCACCAGTTTTTCAGGTCCTATTGTGATGTCGTCCCAAGGCTTCCTTGATGACAGGGTGGGCAGGATTTCTTGATCATGGACTTATGTTTGGTTTGGGGTGTTTTGGTCTTTGGTAAAGGATTGCAATTGATGCAATTGTAAGAGCATTTTAATGGGAGTAAGCCCCATTGATAGACTTTTGTAGGTAGGATGCCAGGTCTTCCACTTTGGTAGGAGATCTCCCATCCCTCACCCGCTCCTCCCACCACTGCTCAGCTGGGCAGCAGGGGCAATTCAAAGGGAAATAGAGCATGAGGGGTAGCTGAGTTAGTCTGTCCGTAGCAGTAGAAAAGAGCAAGAATCCAGTAACACCTTAAAGACTAACAAACTTTCTGGCCAGTTTTCGTGAGCCACAGCTCACTTCTTCAGATAAAGTCTGGGGAAAATAGAGTTCAATGTCACACCAATGCCATGATGTCACTTCTGATGTGACTCAGAAGTAACATAATTGCATCAGGAGATGTTCTAGCATTCACCCAAAACCTCTGTAGTTAAACCATAAAGTTCTGGGGGAATGCTACAGTATTGTCCCTACACAATATCACTTCTGGGTTGTTTCAGGAAATGATATCACTGCATTGCTGGCAACTTCACAATGTTGGTAGCAAACCCCACCCCCCGCCATGGTAAGTTTCCTACAGGTTGCCAGCCTCATGCTGGAAGCTCCATTTGTAGGGTTTTAAGTAGACCAGCTTATGATTGCTCTCAGACATTTTTTTGTGCTGTCAAGTCACAGCTGATTTATGGTGACCTCATAGGGCTTTCAAGGCAAGAGATGTTCAGCGGTGGTTTGCCACTGCCTGCCTTCACATTGACTCTGGTATTTGTTGAGGTTGCCCATCCAAATACTAACTAGGGGTGACCTTACTTAGCTTCTGAGATCTGATGGGATCAGGCTAGCCTGGGACTATCCAGGTCAGGGGCGCTCAGAATTAGCTTGTGTATATTTAAATATTCCCTTTCTTCCTGGGAACTCAGCCTTTATCCTTTCTCAGTTTTCCAAAAGATAAGAAGATAATCCATGTAACTCTGTTCCTCTTAATTGAATTATCAAACAGATCATCTCTTAGAATTAGTTCAACTTTAACCCTTTATCAGCTTGTGATTTTCATATCTGAACCCTCTATTGGATTAACCGGGCATCATTTATTTTGCTTGCATTGGCTCAAGATACTTTGCTTCATTGTGTGTGTGTGTGTGTGTGTGTGTGTGTGTAAAAAGACCAAAAAAGACCAAATTGAGGCCCCTAAATCTGAAAGGAAAATGACGATTTAAAATTACTAAGAATTTGGGTTTAAATTGGACTGGAGGTTGATATTGTATGCATATTACAAACTGAGCCAGATAGACTTTTAAAATGTGAAGGAAGAAAATTACTTTCATGACAGGACACTGTATGCCAAGTGTCTAAAATAATGACATATATTAGAGTGGAAATTCTAACAGACTCTGCACCAGAGCAGTGCTAGGAGACACTGTTGTATAGTAATTATGAGACTACCATGACCAAATAATTGTTTCCTTCCAGGTGCAAATTTAGGTCTGCCTGCAGAGAATTTCATTTTAATTAAGATTTATTTTGGCAAAAAGCTGTCAATGAAATAATATTTGATTTTGGGGCTATTTGGGACCTCCAAATTCAGGATTAGTCAATGTATAGTGCCAGTATTCAAGTCCCATTAATATGTTTTCCAATTCTGTTACTGAATACCATCTTCCTGTGAACCAGACTATAATGTGCGATGCATACCGACTGACCTTTGGTTTTTAGTTCTTTCTTTATGAAGAACTATCTGCAGAATGCAGACATTGATATGTGTCCTCTATATGAGAGAGAAAAAAGTATGAGGCTTAGTCCCAAAGCTTATGCTGTTTACTTATGCTACACCTACCTTCAGTTTTAAAATACTATAGCAGTAGCTAGCTTTAAATTGTACAAAACATGTGGTGGAATAATAGATGTGGTTTTCTTAATGTGAAACCATCATTTATTTTAACATTTTTTAATTGTGAAACCAGGATTCAGCTGGTTTCCTTCAAAAAAATGCTTGTTTTATCATCTTTACTCTAGCTAGGCATCACTGTTGACAGGGACTATACAAAGACATCACCAGGAAACAATCCAACATTTAGCAAGGCCATAATTAAGAATAAGTGGTCAATAAACCAACTTCGGTTCATACCATGGTTCCAAATTGTAGTTTCCCTAGGTAACCATTGTTAGCTTCGGGTGATCACACTAACCACAGTTTGTTCAATTCAACCATTGTTTCACGTGACAGCTGAAGTAACCCAGTCTTAAATTTATGATGATGTGGTCTTCTACAGTTATAACATTTATTATGATCAAAAGATAAGTCAACATCAGTTTATCAGCACAATTTGCATTCATACAAATGTAACATTAATAGACAGAGATTAAAATCCATAATCTTATTGTGTTGTAATTAATTATACATAAAATTATTTAAACATTTGGAATATCTGTTTTCTTATGGACAAGGTCTCAGCACAGAATTTGGCCATGTTAGAGGGGGTCTCATTGGAGTGGCCTGCAAGGAGGAGATATGTGTAGAATTTTCCAGATCTTCCTAGGAACTTAGATGGAGTAGATGTATGGAATGGATGTCCTTATAAAATGGGCAATATACTAAGATATGATCCATTGTTTTGACTGCATTTGATTGGCAGGAACAAGAAGAAGTGTTGGTTTTTATATGCCAACTTTCTCTACCACTTAAGGAACAATCAAACAATCACCTTCCCTTCCCCTCCTCACAACAGACACCCTTTGAGGTAGATGAGGCTGAGAAAGTTATAAGAGAGCTGTGACTAGCCCAAGGACAACCAGCTGGCTTCATGTGTAGGAGTGGGAAACCAACCCGGTTCACCAGATTAGTGTCTGCCGCTCATGTGGAAGAGTGGGGAATCAAATCAGATTCTCCAGATTAGAGTCCACCGCTTCTAACCACTGCTCTTAACCACTACACCATGCTGGCTCTCTGGAACAAAATTTTGACTATGATTCCCTACCACTGGATAAAGGTGTGCCTGAGCTGTATCCCAGATCTGTTGTTTAAGTGTTTATTTAGCTCCTGAGAACCAAAGATGGCTAAGGGGGAGAAGTCGAGAAGATGTATTTTATTCTCAACCACATCAATGCAACCTGAGCGGTAGCTATCTAAAAGACTGAAGGGAATTAATCCAGATGTGTTAATGTTTAGCTTGAGCCAGAAACATATTGCTTGATACCAGCTATGAGCTTGAAGTGACAGATGATACCAGAGAAAGTCATAGCTTGTTACAACACTGTGATATCAATATGTGCTAGCTGTTGGTCCAGATAACTGTCCCTCTTTCCCACTCAAGCATACGGAGGTATACCTACAAAATCAAACTGTGAATCGGGAATAGAAAGACAGGGAGACACATAAAACAATTTTATTTATTTATTTAAACATATATGTGGTATTTGACAGCTGTCAATGTCAGCAGGAAAAGAGGATGACCAAGTGTGAGATAGGTTGACTCAACCAAGGAAGGTCACAGCCCTCAGTTTGCAAGACCTGAGCAAGGCTGTTTTGGAGGTCATTAATTTATACCATTGCTGTAAGTTGGAATCAAGTTGATGGCACGATTTACTGAAATTTTCTTTCGGCAATTTATACTCACTGGTTTCAGTCTAATAGCTCAGTCACATACCGAGCCATCTCACTCTTCCCAGTTTTTCAGGTCACATGTCTCAAGAATATCTGTGTCTTTGGCCTCCTTGCTGACTCTAAACTCTAAGGGGTATTCTTCACGGTGGATTTTGCTTCGGTTTCGAATCGGAGCAAACAATAAACCGATTTAAATAGCTTTTTCATGGCAGCGCAGATTCTCCCCCCATCCTGAGGCATTTTCAATTTTTCACGGGAGAAACAGCGCACTTCTCTGCGCTGCTTACGTCTGCTGCCGCTCATGACTCACCGCTCCAAATCCGCCTAATCCCGCCCACTCTTCCCATGATCCTGTGTGTGTGTGTTTTGGGGGGGCATCCTGAGAGCAGCACATCCAAGCCAAAACTCCCGTCACCCTTCTGAAGAGAGGCTGCCAGTCTGCTCTGGGTCTCCCTCCAGCTGGTGCGATCCTATGTGTGTGTGTGTTGGGGGGGGGCATCCTGAGAGCGGCAAATCCAAGCCAAAACTCCCGTCACCCTTCAGAAGAGAGGCAGCCAGTCTGCTCTGGGTCTCCCTCCAGCCGGTGCGATCCTATGTGTGTGTGTGTTGGGGGGGGGTGTCCTTAGAGCGGCAAATCCAAGCCAAAACCCCCATCACCCTTCAGAAGAGAGGCTGCCAGTCTGCTCTGGGTCTCCCTCCAGCCGGTGCGATCCTATGTGTGTGTGTGTTGGGGGGGGTGTCCTGAGAGCGGCAAATCCAAGCCAAAACCCCCATCACCCTTTTGAAGAGGGGCAGCAAGCCTGCTCTGGGTCTCCCTCCAGCAGGTGCGATCCTATGTGTGTGTGTGTGTGTTGGGGGGGCATCCTGAGAGCGGCAAATCCAAGCCAAAACTCCCATCACCCTTCTGAAGAGGGGCAGCCAGTCTGCTCTGAGTCTCCCTCCAGCCGGTGCGATCCTATGTGTGTGTGTGTTGGGGGAGCATCCTGAAAGCGGCAAACCCAAGCCAAAACCCCCATCACCCTTCTGAAGAGGGGCAGCCAGTCTGCTTTGGGTCTCCCTGCTGCCGGTACGATGCTGTTAGAGTGGCAACTCCCCCAGCCAATCACGGTTCTTGGGGGAGGAGAAAGGAGACGTCCCGGGGAGCGAAGCAAACATTTTTTCATGGGCATCCGAGCAACAAAACGCTCTTCTACTGGAAAGTACGGCTCAGAAGTGGTTTGGATTGCCTCTCTTTTAACCCGGCTTATTTTGCTCAGTGGGGGAAAACACGGATCTGGAGTGAATAACCAAAATTTGCCTCCGACGCAAATCAGCATCGAAACAGCAGCAAATCTCCATGAAGAATACCCCAAAGTAAGGGCTGTGCACTAAGTATGATTTCACAAAAGGTCCATTTTTATGGTAACCATACAAATGTTCTTAAAATATACTGTGGTGGTGGTTTCCAGGTGGCAGTTGTTGCAATTTAAATGTTAATATTTCCAGGACTTTTGAATCTTGCTGTGAATGTTTCCTCCCTCTTTCCCCTTCCTGCTGAAATGAATCTCTGCAGAACTCTGAAATGTTGCCCCTGAATGCAGGGGAAAACTTCACGCACAATGGAGTTTTCTTTTGCAAATTTCCTTTTAAAAAGGAAAACAGGAAACCTTTGCATGTGTGGGAAGTTAGTTCATGTTCACCAGTGTTGTGCAAATGTTCCTCTGCTTGAATCTCAGTTTGATCACAAATTGCAACCAGCACCCTTGAACTTTTTTTAAAGTGTGCTTTTCATTAAACCCTGTACATTGTATTGCAAATGTTATATGACTTTTCAAACTCCTTCCTGTAGTAAACCCTGTCCTCACCTGAGAAAGGAATTCCAGCTATACCAATTTTGTCATTCTGAGTCTAAAAGTTAAGTGTATTCATGTTCATCCAAACTGAAGTGACACACTTTGCATGTTTCTCACACTATTTCTGGCAACTGTAGCTTGATCCAGCTAGTTCTCAGTGTGTGCCAGCTTGGGCACACAACAAATGCAGTGACCCAGCCAGTTATCATGCTGAATATTGACAGCATTACCAAGGCAAATATACTTGAAATTTTGAACAGTTTAAATCGTGAAGAAACCATCAGTGTGCTCTTATGGAGTATTCATCCTGTGAGTAAATTATCAATTAGGTTCAATTTTGAGATGTCTTAGTTTTCATCATGAAAACTGTCAGCAATGCTGATTCTATTATCTTGGGCAGTTTATGGGAGGGAGGGCATCTTGGCTGTCTTCTAGGCATGGAGTAGGGGTCACTGGGGTGTGTGTGGGAGGTAGTTATGAGTTTCCTGCATTGTGCAGGGGGTTGGACTAGATGACCCTGGTGATCCCTTCCAACTCTGTGATTCAATGATCTATGATTCTAATGCTTACTGCTTCTTTTCCCAACCTTATTTGATATGATAAATAATTATATGATAAATAAGTGTTTTTCCCTTTATTTATATTAAGTTTTCTACCCAAAATTATACTTATGAGGGAGGGAGTAAAATTGAAATTAAGAAAAGGGGAATATTCTTGCTGACAGCAGATGCCAGAACAAAAACAACCACAACACCACACACAGAGATAAGTAAACATGTTTTCACACCAAAATGGATATGCCCCCCAGAGAACACTGAGTTCTTCAAATAGCAATCTGCTAGTGTTCCTTGACCCAAGGAGTATCTGGCTGTCCTTGACCAGGGCCAGGGCTTTTTCTGCCCCAGCCCCTTCCCGGTGAAATACTCTCTAAAATGAGACCAGTGCCCTGTGGGACCTTAAGGAATTCCGCAGGGCCTGCAAGATGGACCTATTCCACCAGGCTTATGGTTGAAGGCAGCTATTGTTTACCATCAATGCTGGCTTCCCCTCCCACCCATAGGGTTTCCAGCTCTGGGTTGGGAAATACCTGGAGAGTTCTGGGGCTGAGACTGAGGAGTACAGGGGTTTGGGGAAGGGAGGGATTTCAGTGCCATAGAGTCCAATTGCCAAAGTGGCCATTTTCTCCAGGTGAACTGATCTCTTGGCTGGAGATCAGTGCTAATAGCGGGAGATCTCCAGCTACTACCTGGAGGTTGGCAACCTTACCAGGCAAGTGTAATCGCATCTGATCTCAGAAGCTAAGTGGAATTGGACCTGGTTAGTACTTAGATGGGAGACCACAAAGGAACTGCAGAGTACAACTGCAGACCACAAAGGAACACAGAGGCAGGCAATGGCAAACCATCTCTGTTCATCTCTTACCCTGAAAACCCTACGGGGTTGCCATAAGGCAGCTGCAACTTGATGGCACTTTCCACCAGTATGAAGTGCCATGTGGTGGACAGCTATACATTTCTGTGTATTTATGTTGGCTAAGAAGAGGATCCCAGAAGTAGTTGTAAGACACATTTATTACAACTGCTTGGAGCTATGCAGGTCTGGGTCTGATGAGTGCCTGAATGAGTGAATCAGGATGTCAATCCTACACCACAAAAAGATATCTTCTGTGACATTCCCAGCCCAATTAATTCTGCATATGCGCTTAGGGGGAATTTACCCATATTTTGTTCATGCTTTTCACATCCTAGAGAAAATTTAGCAGGACAGCTAAATTAGCCTGGGGATTTTACGTGATCATTATAGAAGCTAAAACCCATTCACAAAGACTCCCGGAATGAAAATGACTTTTTCCCTATAAAACATCCATTCCATCTAGTAATTCATCTTGAGCTGTGGCCAGTTTTGATGCTTCCAGGGATGTGGAAGACCTGAAGACAATCCCCACCCCACCCCAAGATAACCATTTTTAAAGAAAAGCAATAGCCATTGATATTATACTTATTCCAATTAGCACATTACATTTTTCATGTGTAAAGAGGGGGAAAATGTAATTGCTCTCTGTTTTATGGGTTCCTTTGGAAATTAACTTGTCACTGACAATTGCAGAGAGTGCAATGTTTCAATTAAGCTTTCTTCTACTCTATAAAACATATGGAATTTGAAGAACTCCACTGAGCTAAGATATGGGACAGGAGGTGTATTAAGACTAGATGAGATGTGACAAGCCTTATAAAGCACAATTCAGTCATAATGAACCATGATAGGATCAAAAAGAAACACCCAGCCACACATAATTTCTCAGTCTTACGCTTCTTTCCTTCCAGACCTTCTCGAGATGAAATTGGCTATGGATGTCAATGCTTCACAATTGTCCATACACACTGAAATAATATAGTATAGCACAGGGACTGGATCCAACCAGTTTTTACACTGATGAAGAAGAGAGGAGGGTCCCTTTTGGCTACCTAAATAAACTTTGCAGGAACCTTGGAACCAGCATGGACAAAACCCAAGTGGGATGGGGGTTGTAGTTGGGAGGGACATAATGCACGATTAACTGAAAACTTGGCTGGATCCAGTCCATTTAGATTTTTTAAAAGAGGGACTCTGCCTCAAACCCACTGGGGTATCTTACCCCCTTATCAGGAATCTTTGTTCCACAATGTCATTTCTAATGTCCCAGTTCATACGTTATCTTAGGCCTTCATTAAATGTCAACATTGGATAGCTGTGAGAGATCCCCCTCTCTGAGTTTGCTTCTCCAAATCAGTTGCTCAGACGTGGATACAGAAACAATAGATTTATTGAAGCCTTCAGGAGATGAGACAGGCACAGGTAGAAAGTTGCAAGTGAGGGGCTATACGGGTTTACAGAATATATTGACTCCAGGGCACTGGGGCACTGGGGTTCACACTTATTGTTATGGGAAGTTACAAGCTTGGCATAATACAAAACATCAGACGGATCCCAGGAAGTCTGGTGCGGCTATCACACTTCCAAGGCCGCACCGGCCTGAGGGAGTACTGGCAGGAAGAACAGCGGGGGGGAAGATACATGGGCCATCAGGCCTGGCGCCTGAGACCAGAAGGTGTGAACTGCTTTTACGAGTTCACTGATAACACCGCAGGTGATGGAAAGCAGAGACACAAAGACAGAGACCCTCACATTCTGCCCCCCTTAAGGCCCCCCTCCGAGAGGACGAGGCTTATCGGGATAAGCGAGGTGGAATTCTCGGACCAAGCGAGGAGCTGCCATGTGGGGTGCGGCCACCCATTCGTCATGAGCGGAGCCAAGGTTTTTCCAGCGAACAAAGTAAAACAGTTTCCCTTTCTTCCATTTGGAATCTAAAACCTTGGATATTTCCAAATGGGTATCCCCTCCTACTACGGTAGGAATCTCATGAGCGGGAGGGGGGTGGAACTGGGGAGCTGCTACATAAGGTTTGAGGAGGCTTATATGGAAGACTGGATGAACTCCCTTGAGGGTCTTAGGGAGACTCAGTTCCACGGTAACCTCGTTGATTACTCTGGTAATGGGGAAAGGTCCTACATAACGGTCGCTCAGTTTTTTGCAGGGGCGAAGAGAGCGGAGGTTTTTGGTGGACAGATAGACTTGCTCCCCCACCTTGAGTTCCCATCCCGGAGACCGGTGTTTGTCTGCTTGTTCCTTGTACTTGCTTTTTGCCCTTTCCAGATTTTTGAGCAACCATGGCCAGGTGGATTTAACCACCTGAATCCACTCCTGAAGATCAGGGGTAGACTGGAGCTCTGGCGAGACGGGGGCAGAACCGAAAGGGCCAAAATCCGTCCCGTATATAACTTGGAAGGGACTAAAGCCGGTAGAGGAATGAGGCGCATTGTTGTACGCATACTCGGCAAATGGCAGCAGGTCGACCCAGTCGTCCTGGTGGAAATTTACATAGCAACGCAAATAACATTCTACTACCGCATTTACTCGTTCCGTTTGACCATCCGTTTGGGGGTGATAGGCGGAAGAAAGGCCCTGTTCCTCCACTCCCATTAACTTTAGGAAAGCCCGCCAGAATTTGGCAACAAACTGGACCCCCCGGTCGGAGAGGACCTTCCTCGGGATCGAGTGTAGCCTGAGGACGTGCGTGATGAACAATTTAGCTAAGCCCTGGGCTGAAGGAAGACCTGCACATGGAACGAAATGAACCTGTTTGGAAAAGAGGTCTGTGATAACCCAGAGAACCGTTTTCCCCCGACTTGGAGGTAGGTCGGTGATAAAATCCATGGCGATGACTTCCCAGGGACGGGAGGGGTTCTCAAGCGGTTTGAGAAGCCCCGGGGGTTTTCCCATCCGTTTCTTGGCTGTGGCGCAGGTGGGGCAGCTGCGCACATACAACTCTACATCAGATCTCATACCGGGCCACCAGAATTGCCTTCGAACCAGGTGAAGCGTTTTTATGAAACCAAAATGACCCGCTAGTCTGGCCCCATGTACAAGTCCCAATACTTCTTTGCGAAGGGAAGATGGGACATATAGTTTCCCCCCTTGCACCCACCAAGTGTTGGTTCGTTCCAAGCCAGTGGGGAGGAGATGGTGCTCCTCCTCCTGTAAGGAGGCGTCCCGGAGTCGCTGTTGGAATGCTTCCGGGATACCTTTGAGCGTAGGGGGGGTCTCCGGTTGGCGGGCTTGGGATCGGGTGGTGACGGCCAAGCCAGGGACTTCCCCTCGCTGTTCGGGAGTGAACAGGGAGTCGACGGGGCGATCGAAATCGTTGCGATACTGGGGAAGTCGTGACAAGGCATCAGCTAGGGCATTTTCTTTGCCAGGGACATGTTTGAGGGTGAACCGGAATTTTGCAAAAAATTGGGCCCACCGAATTTGTTTGGCATTGAGTTTTCTAGCTCCCTTGAGAGCCTCGAGATTCTTGTGATCTGTGCACACTTCGAACGGCAGTTCGGCCCCCTCCAAGAAGTGTCTCCATATGGTAAGGGCATGTTTGACCGCTGCTGCCTCCTTCTCCCAAATGGCCCAGTTGATTTCGGACTGGGAAAACTTCTTGGAGAAGTAGGCGCACGGCCTCAACCGTCCCCCCTCATCCCTCTGCAATAGGGCCCCGCCCATGGCTACATCCGAGGCATCCACCTGCACCACGAAGGGCTTGGTGCAATCCGGGTGAGCCAAAACGGGTTCGGATGAAAAAAGTAGCTTTAAACGTTCAAAAGCTTGCTGGCACTGGGGAGACCATTGCAGACGGGCTGAGGGGAGTGCGGCGCTAGCCCCCCTGTCCTTGGTACGCAACAGGGCAGTGAGGGGAAGCGCAACTTGGGCAAAGTTGGGAATGAAATTCCGGTAAAAGTTGGCAAACCCCAAAAACTGTTGAAGTTGGCGGCGGGTAGTGGGGGTTTCCCAGTCCCGCACCGCCTGGACCTTGGCGGGGTCCATTTCCAACCCTTGGTGGGAAATCACATACCCCAGAAATGTAATAGAGGGTTGGTGGAATTCACACTTGGACACCTTAGCATACAGTTTGTGCTCCCGCAGCCGCTGGAGCACTTCTCGCACTAGGCGCACATGTTCTTCCATGGTTTCAGAGTAAATAAGAATGTCATCGAGAAATACCACCACCCCCCGAAACAGTAAATCATGCAAAACTTCATTAATTAATTGCATAAAGACACTCGGAGCCCCCGAAAGTCCGAACGGCATGACCAGGTACTCAAACATCCCAAAACAACTGGAAAAGGCCGTTTTGGGTTCGTCTCCTTCTTTGATGCGAATGCGGTGGTAGGCTTCTACCAAGTCCAGTTTGGTGAAGATTCGGCCCTCCTTTAATTGTGCTAGAAGGTCAGGAATAAGAGGGAGGGGGTAAGCATTAGACTGGGTGACTGCGTTCAGTCTGCGAAAGTCAATACACAGTCTTAAATCGCCCGTCTTTTTCTTTACAAAGAAAGCCGGGGCTGAATAAGGAGCCTTGGAGGGGCGGATGAAACCCCTCGCCAGATTGACATCCAGATAGTCTCGCAATACAGTCTTTTCACTAGGGCTCATGGGGTAAACCTTTCCCTTAGACAGTTTGCCTTCCCCTACAATCTCGATGGCACAGTCCGTTTCTCTGTGGGGAGGCAGTTCGTCGCATTCTCTAACATCGAAAACATCAGTAAACTGCGAGTACTCAGAGGGTAATTGAGGAGAGACCGGGGCGGGGGACCCTACCAGTGCGGCGGCTGGAGTTCTGAGTACCCGTTCCTTGTCATGCAACCCACAGGGGTTTTCGGGGAAGGAAAGCACCCGTTTAACCCAATCAATGGAGGGATTGTGTCCCCTTAACCAGTTCATCCCTAACACCACAGGGGTTACAATAGGGGCGATGGTGAAATACAACCGTTCCCAATGTTCCCCCACGGACATAATCACGGCTGCAGTTCTATGGGTCACAGGGCCCCGTTTAAAGTCACTCCCGTCCATTTGGGAAAAACGGAGGGGTCCCGGAAGCCGCTTGCGCCGGACACCCAACTTCTTGGCAGTTTCCTCATTTATCATGGTGCGGGCACACCCCGAGTCGACCAACGCGGGGACCTCTAACGGGGGACCCCCTTTGGGTAGGGACAGCTGAACACGCACAAATACATTGTCCTCTTGGGCGCTTACCATCGGTGGAGCTCCTTGCACAACGATAGGGACGGTCTGCTGCGGAGCCCCCTCTACAGCAGACCGACGGCGTTTTTTGCCGGCTGTTCCCACTCTTCCTCCTCGCTGGAAGAGGGGGACGGGGTGGTGGCTTCCGGGGAGCCGTCCGAATCAAAGACGGTATTTGTAATCCGGGACCCCGATGGGACCGTAGAGTCGGATGCCCCATCCTGGGGGCGCGCGTGGAGAGCGGAGGGTGCGCCGGAGCGCCGGCTCAGTGGTCCACTTCTGCGGCGAGGCTGGCTGTCGGCGGCCGGTTTCGTCGGCTCGGCCTGGGTTTGGCGGGGGGGGGTCGGACGGCCTGAGCGAGAGGGGCATTGCGATGCAAAGTGACCCTTTCCCCCGCAGATCAGGCAGACGCCGGCCTCGAACCGCTTGCGGCGTTCCGCGGCCGAGAGACCCCCGCCACCCCCTTGCCGGAGTTCCCGGCCACGGTCACCACGGGGCCTGGGGTCTCGCCCAAGCCGTTGCTTGGACAAGTTCAGGAGTTGTTTGCGATTCTCGATGTCAGCAGCATGGCGAACCCAACCTTCCACATCCGGGGGGTTCCCTTGCATGAAGGCCCAATGTTGGAGGTCTGGGTTGAGACCCTCCCTGAAACATTGTACCAAGGTAGCTTCACTCCAGTCCAGAATTCGGCTAGCCAGTGATTGGAACTCACTTGCATACTGCGCCACCGACTTAGTCCCTTGGCGCAGTTGCATCAGGGAGGCTTTAGCCCGCTCACCCAGAGTCGGGTCCTCAAAACGGTTTCGGAGTGCTACCATGAACTCGTCCAGGGTTCGCAGCACCGGCGAGCGGAGTTCATACTGCAACACCATCCAGGCAGCCGCCTCCCCTTGCAGTAAGGAAGCCACGTATTGCACCCGGGACTCCTCAGAAGCGAAGGTTCGGCCTTGTTCCCGCATAAAAATGTCTACTTGGACCATAAAAAAGGTCAACTGGTCTCCCGACCCGTCATACGTGACTTTCAGGTCCCGACGGGCCGGGGGGGCAGGGGTTGCGGGCGGAACTACCGGCGCCCCGTCTGGGGGAGCACCGGCTGGAGGTTGCAACTTCAGCGCATCTAGGGCCGTAGCCATCTCACCCATTACGCGTTGCATGCTCTCCATCTGCTCCTGCATAGCCCGGCGGTCTTCCTGCCACTGCTTTCGTTCTTCCTCCATGAGGGCCTCTTTGCGGGCCGGGTCCCCTTCGAGTCCCGTGCTGGGGAAGGCCAACCGGCGATCCTTCGCCGCAGTCCGCGAGAGCGACCAGCCCTTGGGAGAGTCCAGCCAATAAGTAAGCCCCCGGGGACGTTCGTCCCGATCTTGGTCGGGGGCGCGACCCTTCGGTTTCTTTGGCTTGGCTCCCTCCTCCTTCGGGTCCGGCTTCTCCGGCTCGTCCGGTTCCTTGGGGGCATCGGGGGTAGGGGTGGTGTCCTCGTCGGCTGACATTCTGTCCAAAGCGGTACAGCTGCAGTCCGAGAGGCAAAGACTTGCAACTTAATGTGAGAGATCCCCCTCTCTGAGTTTGCTTCTCCAAATCAGTTGCTCAGACGTGGATACAGAAACAATAGATTTATTGAAGCCTTCAGGAGATGAGACAGGCACAGGTAGAAAGTTGCAAGTGAGGGGCTATACGGGTTTACAGAATATATTGACTCCAGGGCACTGGGGCACTGGGGTTCACACTTATTGTTATGGGAAGTTACAAGCTTGGCATAATACAAAACATCAGACGGATCCCAGGAAGTCTGGTGCGGCTATCACACTTCCAAGGCCGCACCGGCCTGAGGGAGTACTGGCAGGAAGAACAGCGGGGGGGAAGATACATGGGCCATCAGGCCTGGCGCCTGAGACCAGAAGGTGTGAACTGCTTTTACGAGTTCACTGATAACACCGCAGGTGATGGAAAGCAGAGACACAAAGACAGAGACCCTCACAATAGCCAGTATTCTCAACGGAGTTCCAGCGTTACTATTATTGCGAAACACTTGTATTTTCTCCATTTTTTACAGCCACCTCAAAAATTTTGTTATTTTGTCAAAGTCCAGAACAACAAAAAAACACCTCCCAGAGAAAACTGTTGGGCAATCCCAAAGAATCGTCCTTTCCACCCTGGGAATCTGGGGCCTTGGAGGCTTAGTTAGGTTCACTTTATATATAGTGTGTAGGGCCTCTTCCAGCCCCCGTGATAATGGGTGGGGCTGGGGGTAGGTGTCTTATTAATCACATGATACACTTGATTGAGGATTCCCCCGTTGTATATGCACATTTCATTGCAAAACCAAAACTTGCAAAAAATGGTCTCAACCCTAATTCTTTGTACACAATTTCTCCCTCAATGACCTGGAGATTCTGAACATTCTCTGTATATAGGCATATAATGGTTGCTTAATTTCTTTGAAGTAATACTGCCAAGTGTAGTTGCTTTCCCTTTACAGAAGAACAACAAAGCATACTGAAGACACTTTGGCATCAAAATTATGCTGTATAGCACAAGGGGAAATCCATTACCTTGTAAGCAAATCAATTCCATTTGTTTTCTCTCCTACAGATGCATTTTTAATGGAAATACCCTGTGAGGTAGCAAACATTATGTGATGGAGAGAATTAGATGCTACATTGAGTTTATGAAGGGAGTCAAATGTTGTCTAGGCATCCAATCAGAAAGGGAGCACTCTGCCAAGCGGGAGGTGCACAAACGGAACTCCGAAGAAAGCACAACACAAATACACATTTCTCATGCACTTCTGTAAGTTGTTTGCTTTGATTGCAATGCCCCCGCAGTGAGCTTGAAACAGATTGAGAAATGCTTACAAGTGGAGAGCCCCAAGCATCATGCTGAAGGGATGAAATAATAATATTATTACTGGTGGGTGAGAGCGAAAACACAAATACGAAGCTACAGACAACTCGGTCGAGGGGAATTGGAGAAGGAAGACAAAGCGCCTCGTGCCACAGATAAGGCAGAAGAGTAAAACTGAGCAGAGCAACGGAAGTACAGGGGAAAAAAAATAAAGCCAGGCTCCACAGGACACCAAAAGGAAATCAAAGAGGAGAATAAATGAATTGCACTGCGGGTCGTGGAAGCGAAACTTGGTGAGATGTTGATTTTTCCACATTTGTTTTTCTTTAATTTCCTTCCTTGTGGATAAAAGAAAGCAGACTAAAAAGCCATATTCAAAGAGCCAACGAAGACAATAATGGTTTCATTTGTGCAGCGTGCTTTTCAGCAAACTGATTCAGCTGCTGAGCCACTATGCTGGAAGTACAACTCATCCAAATTGCCTTAGAGCTAGCACAAGAATCAGCAGTGCCTCCTTAGCCTCCAGGTATCTTCCTGCATGCCAGAAAAAGCCATTCAACCCTCCAGACATCTCCCAAAGAAGCTTTTTTTTTTTACCCTGAGGGACAGATAGGTTGGAAGAAGTTACAGGAGTTGGGGCCTACATTGGAGAAGAGACCCTTGTGAGGTGATATGATTATCACCTTCCGATACCTAAAGAGATGCCATGCAGAGGATAGGACAGATATGTTTTCAGATGGATGACAGACTAATGGAGATATACTACAGCAAAGGAGGCTGCATCTATATTTGAGGAAGAATTTTCTGATGGTGAAGTCTGTTTGATACTACAACGGTCACCCTCATGAGGTGGTGGATTGCTTGCCGTTTGAGGTTTCGAAGTATCAACTAGCTATCTACTTGTTGGCGATATTATGGCTGTAGTTCCTGTGTTGGCAGGGAGTTGGACTAGATGACTCTGGTGGTCCCTTCCAACTCTGAGATCAAACAAACAAAGAAACGAGAGACAGCTGAGTGTCCCTTCCTCATTTGTCAATACAGAATTTCACAGTAAAATCCTGCGCAGAGTCACCCCCTTCTAAGACTTAGGAGAGGGGTAGTGGCTCAGTGGTAGAGCATTTCCTTTGCATGCAAAAGGTCCCCTTTTGAATCCCTGGTATCACCATTAAAAGGATCAGGTAGTACATTACAGCCCTCTACCCATAGTCACTCGATGCATTCACTGAATGTGCAGAGGGACAGAGTAGAGACAAGTGCACTGGCCCCCTTTCCCACCTCTAGGGTTGCCAACCTCCAGATACTAGCTTGAGATCTCCTGCTATTACAACTGATCTCCAGCCAAAAGAGATCCGTTCTCCTGGGGAAAATGGCCACTTTGGCAATTGGACTCTATGGCATTGAAGTTCCTCTCCTCCCCAAACCCTTTCCTCCTCATGCTCTGCCCCAAAAAACCTCCCGCTGGTGGCGATGAGGGACCTGGCAACCCTACCAACCTCTGAGTGATAGTCAGCTTGTGAGTAGGCACCTATGTGTTCGGAGTGTACATGTGTACACTCCGAACACATGATTGAAGGTGCTGCTTTCCATACAATGCCAGTCACAGGGAGGGAGTGTATGCATGGACATATCATTCGCATGTACTCCTGAACTGCCAATCACATGGAAGAGGGGAGTGGGGTCAACATGCTTGTGCCAGCTCTCCCTCTTCACATGTTCAGTCAATGTGTGGAGGGGTTATGTATAGAGGGCTTATATGAAAGACCTCTGGCTGAGACCTTGGACAGCCACTGCCATTCTAAGTAGACAATCCTGATGGACTGAAGGTCTGATTCACTATAAGACAGCTTTATAAGTGATGAGTGTACATCTGCTTAAGATGGCACTCTTATTGATATTCTTGCTTTTTAATCATCTGCTATAGTATAACTGATATGAAGATTTAATTCCAGTTTCTGAAAGAGAAAAAGTATTACTTTTTAAAGAAAAGCTTTAAATCAATTTAAATGTTTATATATTTTTATTAAGAGCTAGTGGCCCACGTTCCCCCCTCCCTTTTCCTGGTTTACATAGGAGTTTATGAAGGAGTTCTCTGTGTAGCCAAAAAGCAGGTTCTGCATGATTGTTAGCAGCTGTCTTAGCAGCTGTCTATTAGAACCAATACAGCCACTTCAGATAGGCCTGCTTGAGGTCCTCCCTTATCTCCGCATATTGCTTTATATATGTATGTATGTATGTATGTATGTATGTATGTATGTATGTATGTATGTATTTATTTATTTATTTATTTACAAAGTTAACCCTGGCTTTCTTCCCTCGTCAGGGCCACCAAGGGGACAAACAAATTAAAAACATACATAATCAAAACACATTTTAAAAAGGATTCAAAGAATTTGGCTGCTTATCTGCTTTGCTGTTGACATGAATGGAAAACCTTATTGATGGAGAAATTTCTGCATATTAGAGTTCCAAGCTCATACAAAAGCCCAGAACTGGGTCATAGGAATTTGTCCTCAATCCTGAAGTACTCAGGAATGATAGAAGAAACACAAGAGAGGACAATGGGCATGTCACAAATGTCACGTGATGACCATAAAGGTCTAAAATGAATAAAAATGTTGCTGTCCTTTTGCTATCGAATTTTTGCTTCGCACATCTGTTTAAGATGTTCCTGTAATCGGCTCAGTTCTGCTCAGTGGGTCTTCCTGTAAGAGCATGATTAAGATCTCTGCTCCTGAGAACATTAATATGAGGAAGAGAAAACATTGGCATCCTTCCTTGAAAAAGCTTATGAGGTAGCTATAAGCAGTACTTAAGAGAAAACTCTGACTTCAAATGTTTAAAAGTAAGGACCTTGAGACCTCAGCAAAATCAATGTATGCATCGGATTCAGCAAAATGAATGTATGCATCTGAATCACATGTATTCATTTTTCAAATAATTGTTCAGTTGTTATTTACTAAGGAATGTGTAATATTAGGATGAAGGCTTTGGACTACACAATGACTTGACTTTCCCAAATAGCTAGCCTGTTTTGTAGTATCTGGCTGTGATTCTTCGAGAGGGCTATAATTAGGGGGGGGATTCAGAAAAGAAAAATCTCATGGTACATGTTTGTCACTAGCTTTCTTGACCCTTGTTACCTAAAGTGGTGGGTTTGCTTAGGGGAGCTATCAGGCAAATTCTGTCATTGTGACCTCTGACCCTCTGACCTATCTGGAATGTCTTTGGCTTTATGCCACATTGTCCCTAGTACTTATGGTGAGCTGGTGACCCTGCAATGTCAGTTAACTCTGCTAATGACTTAAACATTTTTGTTAGGGATTAAAAAAAAACAAATTCTTCCCAACTATATTCTTTTTAAAAAATCTAGTGTGATGCCACTTCTCTACTGACAGAGTGCCTACCACTCTCCACACCTCTTCCACTCAAATTTAGGATTACAAGTAGGTCAAGCCATCACACCACTGCCCTTCTTGTCCTCTAAACCTCTAGAGAGTTATGGTCATTTCACTGGTCAGGTTTTCTATCTCTCTCTCACACAGAGACGTCAGCAGATAAGGGAGCCCAGCCCCTTTAATAACAGGCCCTCACTCAAACACTGGGAATTGTGGGAAAACTCAGTTTCCCATGAATGCTTGCAATGGACCTGCACAATAGCCTATTGCAATGGACCTGCACAATAGCCCATTGCAAGCATTCATGGGAAACAGAGTTTTCCCACAATTCTTTAGTGAGGGGAAGCGGCCATTACAGACTATGAAAAGTAAGTACTTTTAAAAATATCCTGGGGGTGTTTCGAGGTAGAGTCACCAAATTCACAGTGTAGCTTCATGAGACTCTCTTTGCATGATCCCCAAAGTTTGGTGAAGATTGGAACAGGGGATCCAATTTTATGGTGTCTGGAATGCTTCTCTATGAAGGAGGGGGACATCCTCTCTCTCTCTCTCTCTCTCTCTCTCTCTCTCTCTCTCTCTCTCTCTCTCTCTCTCTCTCTCTCTCTCTCTCTCTCTCTCTCTCTCTCTCTCTCTCTCTCTCTCATTATTGAACACATTGTTTCCCGCTGCCATCCCCAGGCTTCACCCCCAAATCTCCAGGATTTTTCCAATCCAGAGTTCACAATCCTGTCTGCCTATCTAGCAGCAAGTGAGAATGCCTATCATAGATACTGTAGGTATGCCGGGGGGGAGCATTTATCTCTCTTCTGCAGTGCTGCTTCTTGATGTATCAGGAGATCAAAAAGTGAGCCTAACACAGAAGTCTTCATTGGGTTCCTTTGAAGCACCACTTGACTCCTCTTTGTTGATTTTGTCGGCATGAACTTGCCCAGGAGATCTGTGTGAACTCCAAAACAATAAACACAGATTCAGAAATAACATTATGCTGTTTTCATGTAGCACCTTCATACCAGGTGGAGGATGAACTGGAATAAAGATACTGGGCTGGATGCAGTAGAAATTTTTGCTTATGAAAATGGGGAGTGATTGCAGATACCCCCACATAGCAGACCTTCAACTCCCCCTTCCTGTTGTTCTGCATTGGGGGGGGGAGTCTACTGACCAGAAGAAATGTTTCAGGGACATTTTGAGATCCAGTGGAAGGGGAGAGGCAGTAAAATCATGCTCCACTGATGGAAAAACGTTGTATTATAATGTACTTTAAAAATACATTACTTTTTATTTGATCAAACATCTGTATCCAGACTTTCTTTCCTAAAAAGGGGGGCATGATTAAGAATCTTGTAAACATTAAGCCAGATGCCTGACATATAGGTAAGACATTTTGGGAAGCAACTATGTGAATACTGCTAGATAGATGTGAGATGCAGCCCTTGTCCTAAAGCCATCCTCCAAGAATTCTGGAATGTGTATAGCTCAGTTGGCACACTGTGACCTATCTCTCCTAGCATCTGATTGACCTGTGTAAAAGAGTGAAGGAACTAAGAACTGTCCCTTATGGTCTGAACTTGAAAAGCTGAATGGATACACATTCAAGCATTCATGTTTTTGCACAGGATGCATTGCCTTGTTTGCAATGTAGTCCTATGCAGAGTTCCTTCAGCCTAAACCCTATCGAACCATCGCATTAATTTCTCATGCAAGTAAAGTGATGCTCAAAATCCTACAACAAAGACTGTTACCATATATGGAACGAGAAATGCCTGATGTTCAAGCTGGATTCAGAAGAGGAAGAGATCATATTGCAAACTTGTGTTGGTTAGTGGAGCATACAAGAGAATTTCAGAAGAAAATCAGCTTGTGTTTCATAGATTACAGCAAAGCTTTTAACTGTGTGGATCATGAAAAGCTGTGGCTGGTTTTAAAGGAAATGGGTGTGCCACAACATCTGATCGTTTTGATGCACAACCTGTATTCTGGACAAGAGGCCATGGTTAGGAGAGAATATGGAGAAACAAAATGGTTTCCAATTGGCAAAGGTGTTAGACAATGATGCATTTTATCTCCCTACCTCTTCAATCTGTATGCAGTACATATCATTAGGAAAACTGGATTAGAATTAGAGGAAGGTGGAGTGAAAATTGGGGGGAGGAACATTAACAATTTGAGATATGCCGATGATACTACATTACTGGTAGAAAATAGCGAGGACTACTACTGAAAGTTAAAAGAGAAAGTGCCAAAGCAGGACTGCAGCTGAACATCAAGAAGACAAAGGTAATGACTACAGGAGAACTACACAACTTTAAGGTTGACAATGAGGAAATTGAAATTGTTGAAGACTTTCTATTCCCTGGTTCCATCATCAACCAGATAGGGCTGTTGATTCGGTTCGGTCCAAACTGAAAAACAGCCGAATTTCCCACAATTCGGTGGTTTTTCGGTTCGGACGAACCGAACTCAAAAAGGGGGGAAACCGGGGAGCCAAATTCGCCAAGTTTGGGGTGTTCCTGAATAAATTTGGTGAATTCGGCCCCTTTAAACAGAGCGCAGATCTGTTCCCCCCCCCCCCCGCGCGCCTCCAGGGAGCTTCCCTGGAGGTGTGCAGCGGGCCCTTTAAATAGATCTGTGCCTCCCGGCAGGGCTGGAGGGGTCTGGAAACCCTCTGCGCTGCCTGCGCAGACAGCGCAGAGGGGCTTGTTTAAAGGGTCCCCCGCACGCCTTCAGGGGGCTTCCCTGAAGGCGCTCGGGGGGCTGAATTTTCCCCCGAACTCCGGATCCCCCCGAATTCCCGGGGATCTGAAGCGGGGGAGTTCGGACTTCGGCATGGCCCGAATAAAAATGGGCCGAATTTTGCCGAAGCCGGACTATACCGATTTTTTTTTCAACAGCCCTACAACCAGAAGGCAGACTACAGCCAAGAAATCAGAAGGAGATTGACACTGGGAAGGGCAGCCATGAAGGAGCTAGAAAAGATTCTTAAGTGTAAGGATGTGTCACTGGCAACCAAGATCAGGTTAATTCATGCCATAGTATCCCTATTACTATGTATGGGTGTGAGAGCTGGACAATGAAGAAAGCTGATAGGAAGAAAGTAGATTTCTTTGAAATGTGGTGTTGGAGGAGAGTGTTACGGATACCCTGAACCACCAAAAAAATAAATCAGTGGGTTTTAGATCAAATCAAGCCCGAACTGACCCTAGAAGCTAAAATGACTAAACTGAGGCTGTCGTACTTTGGACATATTATGAGAAGACAAGAGTCACTGGAAAAGACCATCATGCTAGGAAAAGTTGAAGGCAGCAGGAAAAGAGGAAGACCCAACAAAAGATGGATTGATAAAGGAAGCCACGGCCCTCAGTTTGCAGGATCTGAGCAAGGCTGTTAAGGATAGGACACTTTGGAGGACATTGATTCATAGGGTCGCCATGAGTCGGAAATGACTTGACGGCACTTAACACACACACACAAACCCTTTACAACTGATGGGGTTAGACTGGAGTAACTCTGCATAAGATTGCACTATACTAATAATTTCATACAAAGAAGATCCTTTTTTGTCAAAAGAATCTACTGCTACTATTTATATTGGGGAATTCCTGAATTAATACTGCTTTATGCTTTCTTGTAAGATGATTTTGGTTCCTGCAACAAATATTTCATTTCATATGAAGAGAAAGTATACTCAGAGGAGGTTATTAACTCTTTGAATGCCCAGGAACAGATGTTGTTTATGTATATTATCTCTCTCACACACACACATACATATCAACACCCTCATATGTGAGCATTGCATAATGGGATTAACCCACTGGGTACAATTCTATCACCAGAATACCCCAGCAAACAGAATATTTGTTAAATACAACGGCATGTTTTTCTTATGATGAACACACCTCTTGGTTTTACCATTTTAAACTCTTCTGCACATAAATTGATCTCAGTGGAAACTAATTATGAGCATTTCCAGAACTTCTGTTATATATTTGGTATGAGAAATGTTGCACCTGTAGTCACAAAAGCTCTTCATACCCATAGTCATTAAATGCATTTTCCCATCTAGCAAACAATTCTTTAATGACCTGGCTGCTAGACCAATTAGTAATTTGAGAATGGCTTCACTAATGTGCTATTTTATAATGAAATTGGTAGACTACTCATTCACTGTATCCCCTGTATCGACCAGTCTCTGGGGAATGTTAATCTATCTGAGGATAAAAACAAACTATGGACAATTGCATTTGACAATAGCTGTCATAAAATGTCATCTAAAATAAATGTAAAGTGAATTTGAGGAACCCCCTTCAGAAAAAGCATCAGAAGAATTTTGAGGAAAGTCACAACTGTGTCAAAATTTCAGCACTGGGTTCTGTACATTCCTAGGCTGTTGGAGAACACCCCTGTAAATTCTTCTGAGGCAGAATATCAGAACAGTTTCCAGGGAAGCCAGAAAACTTTTGATACAGCGTGTGAAACATCTCAAGAGGGTTTACATACAAACAAAGAACAATTAGATTGATTGCAGGACCGGGGAAGAGATTAAGAAGTTGAAAGAGGCTATGATTGCACCGTAGGAGTACATCAGAGTAGATAATATACCGAGGGCTATTATTTATGTTAAAAATGAACAAGGCCATAAGAACTAATAGTTACTGAGTGGCACTGCTAATTCACTTAGTTTGCATATCAGAAGGAAAGGAATGGCCAAACTATTAATTTACCCATGCTTACCATCATGTCAGTTCTTGATGAAAATGTGTTAACATCCTCTGCAGTGAAGAGTACTGTGTTGCAGCGATGAAAGGTGATAGGAGGCCTCTGTGTGAAGTCAAAGCATTTAGAATTGTATAACCCTGTTTCAGATGGCACTGTCAATCCCCTTGATGGTTGTTTCAGGCATGCATGTGTGCAGTGCCAGCTTGGGAGCATCATGTGATGGGGGCATGAACAGGGTGCGAACAGGTGGGGAGGGGGCGGGGAGGGGGTGCGACCAAGGGCTCTCACCCCTACCCTGCTGTGTCAGAATACTCCCCCTCCCCCATACCAGGATGGCCCATCCCCATGGAAGGCACAGCTGAGACCGCTCCAGAGCCAGTGGCTGGTATCTGTCAGTGACAAGTTATTGGGTTCCTCTGGAGAGGGGAAGGGGCTGCAGTGCTTTCAGAGCTAGGAACTCCCTCACCCTGCAAATATATTCTGGTCCATCATTCTTTGTGGATAAAGTGCTGGCCCACAGCACTAATCACCACCATTTCAGAGAACCCACCACTGGGGATAGCTATTTCTGTGACTATGCAAACCCTGGAACAAATTCCAGAGGGTGGATCCTCCTAGCTCAGATTGCACTGAGCCCCGTAATAGGAATGAGCTGGAAGGCTGGGGGAGGTCTTGTGCACGGATGGGCTCATCGCATAGGGTGGCTTAGTGGCCCGCCGCCCCTGAACCTGTTATAGCACATCTTTCTCATTGATTCCTGGCTGTGCAGCTGCCAGACCTGAAAAGTATCTTCCGTGGGAGAGCTGGCCCATGCAGGGTGTGGACCTTTCTCTCCTGGGCGGGGGGAGGTTGTGTCAGGGTCAGCCCCATGGTGTAAAGTGGCACCCCAGTGTGCTAGAAGCCATTCCAATGTGCAAAGTGACAGACCACTGGCACACCGTGCTCGCTCCAAGTGCTCGCCCTTCCACCATGGGCGCCTCTTTGCTCGTGCAAAGTCTGCACATCTAGTAGCTGCCTGACAGTTTCCCAGGCTGTGCATCTTACCTGCCAGGATGTTGTCTGTCTTATGAAGGGGAGGGGCTGCTGCTGGGAGGACTGGGCCAGCATTTGCTGCATTGGTCAGCTAGTAGGTTGGCTTCCAGAGGTGCCTGTGGCAAGGGGGCGGGGCTGCAATGAAGGAGGCTTTTCTGTGGTCCTTCCATGCAGCTCAATAGGCTGTGCCTAGGTTTTTTGATGGTGTAACTTTATGCCAGTAAAAGTTGGCATTCCTGGGCTGAAAGGTCTTAGGGAACTGACTACCATTCAGCATGCCCCCAGGAATGCCCTCTTTTGTGCTGGTGGTACACCAACCTGTGTGGCCTGTTGTAAATGTCCCTTGAGCCACTGCAAGGGGCATTTATACCAGCATTATGGTTGTGCCACCTCCTGTGCACTTTCACTCCCCCCACCCATGGATTGCTCAGTTACCAGTAGTTTTTATTTATTGTCCTCTTAATAACTTCATCTGTGTGGTGTAGTGGTTAAGAATGGTGGTTAGGAGCAATGGACTGAAATCTGGAGAACCGGATTTGATTGCCCACTCCTCCACATGAGTGGTGGACCCTAATCTAATGAACCCCACTCCTCCACATGAAGCCAGCTGGGTAACCTTGGGCTACTCACAGCTCTCTTAGAGCTCTCTCAGCCTCACCTACCTCACAATGTGTCTGTTGTGGGGAGGGGAAGGGAAGGCGATTGTAAGCCGGTTTGATTCTTCCTTAAGTGGTAGAGAAAGTCAGCATATAAAAACCAACTCTTCTTCTTCTTCTTCTTCTAATGTTGAATAAAGGGCCAAAATGGCAGCCTTGCATTTCATTTTTCTTCTTCTTCTGTTTAGGATAGAATTAATAGAGGTGCTTGCCGGTACTGGTGTTTACTATAGGACTCTGATTTCCTGTCCCCACAGCTGCTTCTTACGTTTCCCAAAGATTGCCCCAAAGAGATAGTGTTGGCCAATCCATCATGTGAAATTTAAGATAGAAGCACAAATTCTAGTCTGAATTAGGACTTTTTATATTCTTTTTGAGACTTGATCATCTGCTTCTATTTTTCAAGACCAGACAGGACATGCATTTAAATCAACCAATGAGTTAATGAATAAAGGGCATTCTCAGAAATGTGGCATTGGAATTACTGGAGTTGCTGTCCCTGTTGATGATTGACTCTGATTAGCACTGGAAGAAAGAGTATTCTCTTGCTTCATTAGTTGGTGGCAGATGTTCTATATCTCATTTTGATTAGGGATGACAGAATTATCCATTCAAATCACAACTTGTGGTGCATCTCAATCCTGAACATTCTGAAAATAGGAATATTCTTGCAACGAGATTTGTCAGAGATTACACAGAAATTATGTTTCAGAGAAAAGAGAATTAACTCTTTTGTGTCTTTACCCTGAGGCAGGAATCCCCTACATGACGCCTATGGGCACCATGGCACCCACTGATGGGTTTTTGGTGCTCATTTGCTGGTGCTTCAAAACATCTCAGAACATCTCTCTCCCCAAGCAAATAGCTAATCCTGGCTTTCCTCCACCTCCCTGGAGAGGATTTATTTCAGAAGAGTGCAAAAGGTATCACGTTTGTTTCTATAGGGAACATGGAACGTCATAACATTTTGTGAAACCACCCAATGTTCTGTGTTTAGTCCAACTCCCTCCACTCATGATAGCCATTTTGTTAAGATACTGATTACCTGTTCTCAAAATTCCAAAAGTACCCATAGGTTCCAACAAGTTTTTGGGATCCTTGCCCTAAATTTGTTTCCCAATCAAATTGAAATGGGTCCAAATAGTTCATGGGGTGATCTTAAAATGAAACACATTATAACTAAATAGAACTAGATCTAAGCTGCCTGTTAGTTATTGGTGCAGAGGTATGAGTGCTGTTTTTCTGTGGCTTTATCTCATAACAGGTTACTTTTTAAACTATAACAGTCCATTCCTAAGGTGGAGGGCTGAGAGTGTTTAGGAGGCAGCGTGACCCTGCTGCTGGGATAAGTGCCCCTTATTCCATGATAAGAGTCACTTATACTGGCAGTTGGGGGCAGTTCCATTGGTGCCTAGGTGCTGCGGATCTCCACGCTGCTCTCTGGGATGTAAATCCCAGAAAAGACATGCAGTGCCAGCTTGTGGGGCCATTCCTGGGGGGGGGGGAGAGAGAGGTGAAGTTAGCTCCAAAGACTCTAAAGGCCAGGAATACCCCCTCCAGCAACAGTGTCGCTGCACCAGGATTTTCCTGGCACAGCCTCGCTGTTCTCAATGAGGAAAAATGCCCTGTTTTCCAGGTTTTAAATTTTAAAATGCTTTTTGAAGCCTTTCGGAGGCCAGGGAATCTCTTTGGAGGCGCCCCAACAGTGCCTTGGCCACACCATCCCTGATTGCCAAAAGGCTCAGGAATGGGCTACCCTTGGTCATTGCATTAGCCTTCAACTTCTGAATTTATTTTGCCAATCTTATTAATATATCATATACCCTTCTTTATTCTAGCATAGATGGAGTGTGATAGCTAAAAATGCTTCTACGTAGACCCCATATAAATGAATGGAAGTTGCTCAGAAGCAGTGTTTGCTAGGTTGGCAGATCCTAGACTGGGAAAGTTAGGCCAAAGACTGGTATCATGAGCTTGAGTTGTGAGCTTTGTGTACCCAGGCCATTCCCCACCCCCCTCCATACTCCTGAGGTTGTAAACTAGAAAACATGTTTAGTAATGTTCTTTCATTGATGTGAGGTTACAGGTCATTGGCCAGAGTTGCACAAGTTTCAACAGAGGAACTTTAAAATTAATAATCAAGTTTAGGCATGATGCCTTTTCTTCCCCTGGCTTACTGAAGAGAAGCACAGCACAGCTTATAATGGGAAATTCCTATTGCATTAACATCTTTTACTAAGAGGCTAAAGGTGAAGGAAGGTAGGGTAAAGCTGTCAGCTCTAAATGCAGGCAATACCAATTAAAGTGTATTCCTAAGTCAGAAAAAGCATCTACTAAGTAGACATATTTTAAATAGGAAAAAAATGGGGTTGCACAATGCCTTAAAGAATTATTCTTTCTCTCACAACAGCCAGTAACAATAATACTAGAATGAATTTTCTAGGCATGATGTCGTATTCAATATTCTACATACCATACTGGGAAAGAAAGTTTTTTTTTTTTTTTTAAGATGATCAATTACTATCTTCCTGATTTTGAAAAGCGCAAACAAATGTATCTGTCTTTTGGAACAGACCAAGGGTAGTTACGTGAACTCATTTATTTGCTGAATATTTTAGGAGAAAATTGATTGGTTTCTTAGTTTGTTTTTGTTTAGCTTCAGCTGTCTGTGCCCCCACCTGCCGCCGCCCCTAAATTTTAAATGGCCTGATTCACTGGGCTACTGTGCGTAGGATCAGCCACAAGTGTTCCTTCTTGGCAGGCCTAGAAATCTGTTAAATTTGGGGGCAAGATAGTTCAAAAACACCAGGATGAGGAGAGAGGTGGCCAGTGTAAACAGAGACTTCTGTTACTGGAATTACTCTACTATAAAAGGAAATTTAAAGCCAGGACTCCTTCATGGCTGCCTGGCCATGTTCAACCTGTAGAGAACAATAACCACAATCAGAGCTGGAAACACTGTAGATTCTGGCACACCAAAGTTACTATGAAATATGTCATCAGGTTTGTTGCAGTGGATTTAATATCCTTCTGTATGACTTAAGGACAAGTACAACTTAAGATCCCATCTGGCTGAGATTGAAGCATGACTGCATTTGATGCTCTTTGTTCTAGCTGCTGACAATCAATATTTTTTTTTAATGAAACTATTCATTTAATGAAACTACTTTGCTATCTATTGGTCCTTTTGAAAGTGGGTGCTTTTCATGTCACTGACAACCCTCTGGCTAAAAGATATTGTGTACATGGAAGAACATGTTTTGTACATTACCTTGAATCAAAAATACCATTACTTTCTATAAATGTATTAGTTAATAGTGGATGATTCACTATGACAGAAAATGGAAAACATCTAATAAACCGATTGTATAATATCATAAATGCTGATATCTTAGTCTTTTTCGGAAATAACACTGGTTTTAAAAGAATATAAGGAAATAAAATAGGGTAAATTTTAGGGGACGCTCAAAGCCAATTCAATTATGCTAGAATAAGAAATAGCAAAATTAATTTGATAAATGTTACTTCATAATTGATCTCCATATTCTTATTTTTTTAAGTGTAATTGTAGGCAACTACAGGCTAGGTATATTTCCAAAAATCTCCTCAATAGGAACTCTCCTCAGAATATATTGTTTAAATTGTTTGTATCATGGAAGAGAACTTCAAACATCTTCTTTTCATCCATTTTCCATTGGTGTGTCTGGATTACTTTTGCATTTACACATAAGTTGGAAGGATTTAGAATGGAAGACTTGATCCACCATAACTAGGGAAAGACTATAAACCAGAACATTCCATGATGAATTCTGGATTAGATTTAAATGAAGGTGGAATAAAAAGTGGTTGAAGGAACATTAACAATTTGAGATATGCAGATAATATCACATTACCAGCAGAAAATAATGAAAACTTGAAATGACTCCCAATGAAGGTTAAAGCAGAATGTGCCAAAGCAAGGTTACAGCTAAACATCAAGAAGACAGAAGTAATGACTACTGGGAAATTACACAACTTTAAGGTTGATGATGAAGAAATGGAAATTGTTCAAGATTTTCTATTTCTTGGCTCCATCATCAACCAAAAGAGA
This sequence comes from Euleptes europaea, assembly GCF_029931775.1. NCBI lineage: Eukaryota > Metazoa > Chordata > Lepidosauria > Squamata > Sphaerodactylidae > Euleptes > Euleptes europaea. The sequence goes on from NC_079317.1 coordinate 30,214,774, forward strand.
GACTGCAACCAAGAAATCAGAAGGAGACTTAGTTTGTTTGTATCCCTGCCCCCCAGAAAAGCCATTGAGACTGGGAAGGGCAGCCATGAAGGAGTTAGGAAAGATTCTTAAGCATAAGGATATGTCACTGGTGACTAAGGTCAAGATAATTTGGCCATAATATTCCCCATTGCTGTCTATGGGTATAAAAGTTGAACAATGAAGAAAGCTGATAAGAAGTAGATTCTTTTGAAATATGGTGTTGGAGGAGAGTTTTACAGATACCGTGGACCACCAAAAAGTCAAATAAGTGGGGTTCTAGATTAAATCAAGTTTGAACTCTTCCTAGAAGCTAAAATGACTAAACTGAGGCTATCAAACTTTGATCACATTATGAGAAGATAAAAGTCAATGGAAAAGATAATAATGCTAGGAAAAGTTGAAGACAGCAGGAAAAGAGGAAGACCCAACATGAGATGGATTGATTGAATCAAGGAAGCCATGGCTTTCAGTTTGAAAAACCTTGATCAAGGTTGGTAACAATGGGACATTCTGAAGGACATTAATTCATAGGGTCAGCATAAGTCAGAAATATCTGACAGTGCTTAACATACACACACATAAACCAGAATGAATGGTATTTGACCACCCTTGGTTAACATAAAATCTCAGGGCAGCACCTATCAAATACATCCATGCCCTTTTCCTCACCTCTGACAATGGGAACCAGGGATATAGAATGGCAGTGGGAAAATACAGGTAACTTACCTTATCCACTCTGACTAAACTTTATGGAGAAAATGAAAAGCAAAGCTGCCATTTGGGCCCTTTATTCAGACGAAGAAGAAGAAGAAGAGTTGGTTTTTATTTGCCAACTTTCTCTACCACTTAAGGGAGACTCAAACCGGCTTACAATCACCTTTCCTTCCCCCTCTCCACAACAGACACCCTGTCAGGTAGGTGAGGCTGAGAGAATGTGACTTGCCTAAGGTCACCCAGCTGGCTTCATGTGTAGGAATGGGGAAACAAATCCAGTTCACCAAATTAGCCTCCACCACTCATGTGGAGGAGTGGGGAATCAAACCCCGTTCTCTAGATCAGACTCCACTGCTCCAAACCACCTCTCTTAACCACTGCGCCACCCTTCCTCAATCTTTGGAATTTGGAGAATGAAACCGAAGCTCTGCAACATTTGAAGACTTCAGCAGATCTGCAGAAATTATCAAACACTCTTTCCCCTCATGATGCAATTCCACCAATCATAAGCAAGATGACATAATCAGTAATTGAAACTGATGGATTGGTTAAGGTACCTTTCCTCAATCCAGTGTAAATATATGATAGGTGCTTTGCAGGATGCTTTATATTTGCTAGGCTGAGGTTTATTTTATTACCATGACAAAGGTGACCTTTAAAATAATGTATTTGCCATAAAAGAGGGAAGAAGGAAACTCTTTATAGCCTGAATTTATTGGCTCCAAACTTGCTTCCCAACAAGGTGCCTGATTGCAATCAAATAACCCACCAAAATGAAACAGTTTACCTGTGATCAATTTGATGCTGTAGTAAAATGCTAATTCTGGGCACAAACACATTTGGGGTGTGTGGTATATTCTGTAAAATCTGCATACAAACAGTGCCTAGATATCATCAATTATATGTAGGCACATAAGGATGAACAGATGGTGGAAGGATTATTTTTAAAATAACGACCTTTGCTGACAAAATTCAGTGGTGGTTAGGTATGATCAAAATATTGAATCAGTGGAAAGAACCACCTGTACAGTCACTGAGCGAGAAGTGATTTGAAAACTGAACTAATATTCAAAGTATACTTTGCATCAGTTTGGATATGTAAGAAGAGTGTGATAGCATGACTTCATTTGGGCACAGGCTTCAAACTGGCTGTGCCAACTGCAAGCATTGGCATGGCCACTAAGAACATTGGCCTCTCCACTCCACAATTACTACTTGGTGGTAGTAGCTGCATATTGAGTGCATAGGGTCACATGGCTAGCTGCTGCACTGAATGTATGAGTTTTTCTTCTTCTTCATGAACTAAGATCTGAATGGCCCATTAACCAAGATTATTGAAAATGATACATTAAATGATAGCTACGAAGAGTTGCACTATATCATTAAATCTGAAATGAAGATCAACAGAAGCTTTAGCTTGGAGACACAGACTAACACAACCAGTAATGAACAGTCCATAGACAACTTTATTCCATTCCTGATGAAATTGATTTAGGAAGGAGCATGTTTGTGGGCATATAGAACACCACAAAAAGATGCTTTTGCCAGTTTTTGGTTTCCACGGTCAGCAAGCTGAACAGGAACACTCCCCCGATGCCTGTGAAACTGCTGCATGCGGTTCCATGGGCTGCACTACCATTTTTGCTGATGCATTGGCAAAAGGGGGTGTTCTCGGGATGAAAGGGCTCAGGGAGCTGACTAATGTCAGCCTCGCCCCTGGAAATGCCCCCTTTGGCAGTGGCGCGAGCCCCTGCACTGAAGATGTACTGTTGTACACGCATTGTGCTGCCACACCACTTCCCGCGCCAGCGTAAGTTCCCATTTCAATGGTGCAAGTAGAATTTACACCGGCGCCGTGGTCATGCTGCCTTCTAACCCCTCCCCCCCTGTTTAGGATTGCACTGTTAGTGTATGCTCTGCAAGTTGTTGTCTGGAAATGTTCCCTCAAGCAGGGCAGGCAGTCTGTCTGGCCAAAAAAAAAGCAACAATCCCACCTTCTAGATATACCACAACAATTAAATTTTTATTTGACCCTTCCTCCATGGAGCTGAGGACAGTGTACATTATTTTCCCTTCCCTCTTCTTATATTCATAACAACCTGTTGAGATAGGTTTGGCTGGGAGGGTGTACCCAAAGTCACTGAGTGAGCTTCATGGCTGAGGGGGATTTGAACGCATGTCTTCCTCACTCCTTGTCATACAAGTCCTCTAAAGATGACATTGCATGTGTTGGTATCAATGCATGTGAAGGGGAAGCTGGCATGTGTATGCTGTCCCTGGCCCCCACCTCTGTGGGATCAGCAGCTTGTGAGTACAAAGTCTCCAGGTTCAGGAAATGGACATGCCTAGGTTCCATACCACAGACTGAGAATATTTTTTTAAAAACACATTAATAGGGATAGAGCTTTCATGTGTACACTTTCTACGCCTGTGAGACTCTGTGCTCACACAATGGCTATTGTGTACTTGTGTGGGGGGGGACCAGTATGCTCATACTGATTCCACTTATGTGTGTTGTTACACTCTACACTCTAACCACTATACTCCACTGAATCTCATTCTGTGATTAGAGCCTGAGCATTATGTCTCTGGGTCTAGTACAAACCTATAGGATGCTCACATAAACACTAGCCCACCCTAGACATACAGGGTTAGACCCAAATAGGGTTGTCAGACCCAGGTTGGGAAACTCCTGGAGATTTGGGGGTGAAGCCTGAGGAGGACAGGGACCTCAGTAGCATACAAAGCAGCCCTTTTCTCCAGGGGAACTGATCTCTGTAGTCTGGAGATGAGCTGTAATTCTCGGGGATCCCCAAGTCCAACATGGAGGGGCTTGCTAAACCCTGTCTCTCACTTCCATGATTTCTGGCTTTGGCACACTGCTGTTTGACATAGACATCGGTGTGCCTTCCAATGCACTGAGTTCTCCCCTCTGTGTCCCAGACAAATCAGATCTTCCCCCTTACTCTCCTCTCCCCAGGCTCAGAAACGACAAAGTCAGATCCAGGAAGACACCTTGGCTGGATTGGGCCCCCTAAAAATCCACCCTGACTTTGTAAAAAGGCTGTCACCTTTTGCTCACTGACATCCAATTAAACCCCATGGAAAATATGTACTGATCATTCGCATGCTTCCTCAGGATTACGCCACACTGAACTGAATGAGGATTACTCCTCAGAAAGTGCATGGATTTGCTGCCAGATCTTGAGGAAGTTTACTCCAAACCAAGACCCTTGAGTTCAGCGTGCCTAGAATTTGTGGCTTTACAAGCCTGATCCCAGGCACAGTTAGGCATGTTTATGGTCATTGGAAGTCAATATGGTTAAGTACACCTTAACACTTTCGAAGGACTTTACCTCCGAAATTAATGTATCCTTCTTCTGAGTAAGCACGAATACGATTGCACAAGCCTGCAAACTGTCTGAATTAAATACTATATGAAGTCTCTAAATTAGATGTGGGATATGGCCTGTATTTTAGATACAAGATATTGCCAATAAGTGAGGTTTGGCTGGGGAGGGAGGGAAGAGGGAGAGGCAATGCTTGCTTGGCTGAAGTGATAGCTGTTGCAATCCTGCAAGTATTTGTTATTCCATTTGTACATGTAAACCTCCTTTGGATTTCAGTACATGCATGTGTGTGTTAAGTCCCGTCAAGTTGCTTCTGACTCATGGTGACCCTATGAATCAATGTCCTCCAAAATGTCTGATAATTAACAACCTTGCTCAGATCTTGCAAACTGAGGACCATGGCTTTCCTTTATAGAGTCAATCCATCTCATACTTCTCATTTCCTGCTGCCTTTGACTTTTCCTAGCATTACTGTGTTTTCCAGTGAGGATGAAGCCAAGGAATAGAATGTCTTGAACAATTTCAATTTCCTCATTGTCCACCTTAAAGTCAAGTCATTACAGGTCTCTGAAAATGCGGGCACAATGCGGGGAAATGCAGGGGGAAAGCGAGGCGACCTCTGATGGTTGGAAATGGCATGCATAATCAACACAAAGACCCAAAGTCATTGGAGGGGTGAAGGTGAGTAAAACAGCCATGCATAAAAGACACAAATCATTTTTGTGCATGGGGATAGCAGGAGGAGTGTGTGGTATTCTTGTATTCTGCCAGAAGGGGGTGCAGACATTTAGTGGCTACTTGGACCAGTATCTGCACAAGGGGTGCATATTGCACAACTGTTGGGTCAGGCATTAGAAACCGGTGTGACTGCGGGGGCTCAGATGCCAGCACTTTGTAGATGATATCTGCAATCTATCCAGATCTCAAACAAGATTAGTGTGTGTGTGGGAGGGGAAGCATTTGTGACACTGATGTCTGATGCCTGTGGAATGATGGAGATAGACAGCCACTTTGCTATTTTAAAAAAGAACATTTTTCAAAATGCTGCCACTTCAAACATATTTTGTTGGCCATTAAGGGAAACTATCTGTTTGGATCAGGCTTCCTAAAAGCATCAGATAAGAGGGGACTGCTGTTTAACAAAAACGTTAAACTTCAAAGCTCCAGAAAATTGAGAGCTAAAGAACTATTGCAGATGATTCCATTTATCTTTTTGAAGCAAGTCCTCAATGAAAACTCTCTGGAGTTTTGAAAGCTGCAATGATTCTTTCTGGAGTAAGCTCTCTCCCTCCCCCCTCAATTTCAAACCCATGATTATTCCTGGTGGTTTTGTGTGTGTGTGTGTGTGTGTTTTTTAACTACGCTTATTCAAAATATTGTTATAGAAACTATCTAGACATTGCAAGAAGGATCACATATGCAGTAATAATCTACATAAGGTTTTCAATTTTCCTGAAAACTCATTACACAATTCCTCCCCTTTTGTAGCTATTATTAAAGTACATGATCTTTATTTATACCTATCAAAAGTCATCATTTAGATTTATTCAGCCTTATATAATTAGTAATACACATTTCTTTCTTCAGGTTCACTGAAACGTGAAGCTCTAATGTGTAATAAGTGGTGCAAAGTCTATTCCATTTCACTGAAACTAGAACTCAAAATTGATAGAAATACAAAATTATTTCAACAATCTCACTCCGCTGAAAAACAATCCATGACAATTTATGCAACCCCCCCCCCTCAAAGCTGTTGAAAAGCAAATGTGTCAGTCTGTCTTTTTTCTTTCTTTCAATATTGCTTCTTCCGAGGAGCTCAGGGCACCTTTCAGGGTTGTCCCCTCCTCCAATTTTCTCACATCAACTCTGAGAGGTAGGTTAATCTGGGAAAGAGTGACTAGCCTATGGTCACTCCATAGGGTTCATGGAGATAGACAGCCACTTTGCTGGTTAGGGTTGCCAACTAACCCGGAGAAATATTGGTTAGGGTTGCCAACATACCTGGATAAAAATATCTTGTCCCTTTAATAGAGACTGATGAGGATGTTATTTACCCATTGATGTTATGCCACAAAAGCGTTCCCATTTTCACACATTAAACCTGCATTAGTGGAACAGGACTTTTTCTCCAGGCCTGTTGGCAACCCTAACCTCAGTCTCCCCCATTCTTAAACAGGACAGGATTGCATTGTGACGTTTTCAAACTTGTAATTCTCAAACGTGACCAGTAATATAAAATAACTAGTGTCAATCAAGGAAGTGTAATTGGAAACAATGATGAGCATAGATTTAGCACAGCTGCTGTGTGCGTGTGTGTGTGTGTGTGTACATACACACATAGAAATACGGTAAGGGAAAGAATCACTGAAATTATCAGTACCTTAGAGATACTGGAATGAAAATGCAGTCAGGCTCAAATTTTAATCTACTTATTTAAAGACATCCACAACTGGGTGGACTCTCCATTCTAAATAAAATGGGTGGGGAGAATGTTAAATTTATTTGTGTGTATAAAGTGCTGTCAGGCTGCAGCCAACGTATGGCAACTCAGTAGGATTTTCAAGGCAAGGCACTAACAGAGGTGGTTTGTCATTGCCTTCCTCTGCATAGCAACCCTGGTATTCCTTGGTGGTCTCCCATCCAAGTACTAACCAAGGCCAACCCTGCTTAGCTTGGGATGAGATCAGGCTAGCCTTGGCCATCCAGTCAAGGGCTGTTAAATTTATAGTAAAGGGTTCTTGATCCTTTTATGTATACAAGGACTCTGGCTTGGTGACACTATTATGCAAACTTTTGTATTGGCCATTTCTTTGCACAGTGGGAATTGCCACCTGGTGATTTCTTTGTGCATATGCTATAATGATCATTTTTACCTATTCTCAAGCTGCACAACTGATGATTATCTTATTACTAAAACCTTCAGGTCTTTGTCATAATAATGGCAGTCTGAATGGTATGTAAAGAAAGAACGAGGCTATCAAGTTGCAAGTCCTTTCTCCTTAGCCTATTAGACATGCCACAAAATGTGTTAACACAAGTGTGAAGTAGACAGTATGAAATGGATACAAAGCCAAATGTGGACATTCGCAGACTTACAAGTACAAACTGGCCTTGTTGTTAAGGACACAGATATTCTCCCTTTGGGTGAATGTAACTGTATAAAATTAAATATGTAGTGGCTTTGATGTGTTTGTGGGAGAGGGATTAATAACGGAATGGTTCCCAGATTTTTGATGACCTGTATCAGTTGAAATGTTGATGAGTATGTGATGAGTAAGTCAGTTATCCACATTTATGAAAACCCTGTGTCCTGTTCAGTCTGAATAATAACTATTTAAGGAAGATGCTTCTAGGGAATCAGGTATGATTCTGAACTGGGACTAATACATTAAGAATCTCCCCCTGTATCATTTGCATAAAAAACTAAAATTCTGGATTTTAGGTACAGTGCTGGTCATGCATGGCTTTGTCATACTTTTCACTTCCTTCTGTCTTTCTCACTTCTTTGCATTACCGATGTACCTATGAGAATTGATAAAACACAGCAAAAAAGCAATCTTGTATCAGCAAGAAATAAAAATGTATCAAGATTTGATTAGTGCAGTATTTTAGCAATGCAAATGATCATGAATTCAGAAAGCACTAGAAAAATAATTGTTCTGTCAATCTAATAAAAAAGATGCAATCACATGTATATCAAAATTTCTTCTGTTTTTTTTTTTTTATATCACATGTGCACATGCGGGTTGGTAGCAGTGTTGCCAGTTACCCGCAACCCAGGAATGGGGATTTCCAGAATGACTCATCTCAGGTGAACTGTGATTGGTCATAAATGTGTATATAAGTCTGTGTAGTGAATGTAAGTTACCTCTTGCCTGAAATATATATGCTGGCGGAGCATGCTGATGCTCAGAGCTGTGAATGTTAACAGCAAAGGTGAATGTTCCACCTCAAAGGTATGGTGTAACTGCTAACCATGTGTTTGTAAAAGTTCCAACAGATTACAATGATGTGTTAAGTCTAGCCTCAGAAGAGAAAAATGCTTGGCTGCAAGCCATGGAGGTGGAATATAACTCATTGGTGTCAAATGAAGTATTTTCCTTATCTGAATTGCCGGCAGATAAGAAAACTCTGAGTTGCCGTTGGTTGTACAGACTCAAAACCTTGCCAAATGGGAATGTTAAATATAAGGCAAGATTAGTTGCGAGGGGATTTACGCAGGTGGTTGGACAGGATTATTATGAATCATTTGCCCCCACGATTCGCATGGAAACAATAAGAGTTGCATTAACCAAGGCTGGAGCAGAAGGAATGCTAGTTGATCATTTTGATTTTGATACTGCATATCTGAACGCACCTATTGAGGAAGAGTTATATCTTGATCAAATACCAGGGTTCAAATGTCAAAATGCCAACACAGTGTTAAAATTGCACAAGGCATTATATGGCTTAAAGCAATCAGGACATGCATGGAATATGTGTATAAAATTGCTTTAACCAAAAAAGGGTTTAAGCAGAGTGTGTCTGATCCATGTCTGTATCAAGTGGAAATATGTAAACAAACCTGTTATTTATTACTTTTTGTGGATGATGTATGTTTGATGTACCACAACAAGGAACAGTTGGAATGGTTTATGCAGACCATACAGGAAATGTTTAAAATGAAACATCTAGGCCCAATTAAGAATTACCTAGGAGTGCAAATGTCCAGAAATGAGAATGGTTGGTTTGAACTAAGCCAGGAGACTAAAATAAGTGAATTGCTGGAGAAGTATAACATGAGTGAAGCGCATGAGGTTACAACACCTATGACAACAAGTTACAATAGGGAACCGGATGATAAAGTGTTTGAACAGAAAGGATTGTATCAATCACTAGTGGGATCTCTACTGTACATAGGATGTTGGACCAGACCTGATATATGTGTTGCTGTTCACTGGTTATGCAGAAAACATGCCTGTCCATACCAGAAGGATTGGGTGGCGGCAAAGAGAGTTCTAAGATATTTAAATGGAACCATAGCCAACAAATTAGTGCTGAAAGCAGACCAAAAACCAGCATTAATGGCTTACAGTGATGCCAGTTGGGGTGAACATAATGATGGCAAGTCCACAACAGGATTTACATTATATGTTTTAGGATCCCTAGTACAGTGGAAAACAATAAAACAAACCCATGTTTCCACAAGTACATGTGAGGCAGAATACTCAGCTTTAAGTGATTGCCTAGTACAATCAGAATGGTGCATTCAATACTGTCTGACTTGAAGATAGAATGTACGGTACCAATAACTATAATGTGTGACAATACTGCAGCGCAACAATTAGCAAATGACCAGGGAGTGCGCACTAGGAGTAAGCACATTAATATACGGTATCAAAATGTACGGGATGCTGTGAATAGAGGGATAATAAGTCTGAAATATTGTACCTCTGAAAATAATGTAGCAGACATATTTACTAAGTGTTTGAATACTGAAAGGTTTCAATACTTAAAGAAATGGCTGTGTTTAACAAACGTTTGACTAGGGAGGCGTGTCAACATATGTCAAAGTTATGCCTAGTCTGCAGTTTGCTAAACAGATCATACTGATCAGAGTGACAGCTAAGTCATGTGATGATGCTGGTCTGATCCAGTTTGTACAGCCAGGAATGGGGATTTCCAGAATGACTCATCTCAGGTGAACTGTGATTGGTCATAAATGTGTATATAAGTCTGTGTAGTGAATGTAAGTTACCTCTGGCCTGAAATATATATGCTGGCGGAGCATGCTGATGCTCAGAGCTATGAATGTTAACAGCAAAGGACTCTGTGTAGCTATTGTAAATAAACTGTACATAGCAGAACTGTGTGGTGTGAAGTTGCTACCAGGTAAACTCCTGAAGTCCAGACAAGCTGTGCGCGACATGCCTACCACCAGTAAATTTTGCAGTGGGAGGAAAAAAGGGGGGAGCCTGTGCTGCAATCACTGCAATGTCATTTCCAGCTGAAAACTAGAAGTGACATCATCATTTTATGGTGACGCTCTAGGAATCTCACCTATCTGGGTTCCTAGAGCATCACCGAATCAATTTGGATCCCTAGAGCCCCTGCACCACCCCAGTAAGCCTCCTGCTAGTTGTCAATCAAGGGCTGGCAACCCTAGGTAACCTATTGGACCGAAAAAAGTAAAGGAGCTGAAAACTGCAGCAAACTGCACATCCTGCAATTTTGGAATGAATTTTAGAATGTGTGTAAGTTAAATTGAAATTGAAGAGTGGAATGCAGCACTAGGCAAACTTTTGAAACAATAAACATAACGGAGGAAATCTATTATTTAGAAGATCTGAGACTTCATAAATATTGAACACATCAATGGGAAGCATGCGGTTCCTGCCTTCCTCAAAAATTTTGTCGTTCACTGGGCTTCTGTTGAACCACCGTCTGTTGAACCACTGTTATTAGTGAAGAACACCTCAAAATGACTGAATTAAGGGAACCTCAATCAATATAACCTTTCAGTTAATTATATTCTGCTTGTATTTATAATTTATTTATTTGTATTTATACGGAATGTGTTACAGAGCCAGTACAGCATAGTAGCAGGGTTGCCAGGTCCCTCTTTGCCACTTGCAGGAGAATTTTGGGGCAGAGCCTGAGGAGGGTGGGATTTGGGGAGGGGAGGGACTTCAATACCATAGAGTTCAATTGCCAAAGCAGCCATTTTCTCCAGGAGAACTGATCTCTATCAGCTGGAGGTCAGTTGTAATAGTAGGAGCTCTCCAGCGAGTACCTGGAGGTTATCAAAAAATATGTAACCACATAGGCTCATTCAATAACATCAACAACTTCCTGTGTATTCAGTTTTATACTCTGAGTACTCTGCCGTGCAGGCATGTAATCCACAGCTGTAAATGATAAAAAATACATCAACCGGGCAGTCCTCCACACGCCGGGAGGATTCCACCCGCCAGAACAATTGACACAGCAAAGTGTGGTAAGTGAGCCTTACATAGTCAGTATGTAATTATGTAAAAATGATTTTATTTGTGTAAATATTAGAAAGGTGTTTAATTTTACAGCACACAGAGCAGCAGCCAGACCAGCAGCCCAATGAGTGATTGTACAGAGCAGCTAAGTTAAATTGACTCAGAGTGTGGAAGAGCTGTCTTATTCCTAAGGAAAAATAAATGCTAACTGGCAAGCTGAAGAAAGTTTGAAACATGTAAACTGGGATCGACCACATGTCCTTGCCATCTCCAGCCCAGGAGGTTCTCTTCCTATGTCTTGGATCATATGGGCAACTGCTGACTCGCACTGAGTAGTTTTCTCCAGCCCGGGAGATTGTTTACCGGTACTTTACAGGACGATGTCCTTGGTTTCATTTCTTAATGGACTTTCATTTTTGCTGCACTTGCATGCAGAATTCGTTTCTACTATCTTGTAACGTTTGTATCACTCTTTTGGAATGTTTGTATCAATCTTGAGCTGTATCAATTTTGATGTTACTATACATTTAGGTTAAGTTAGATAGTCAGGCAATAGAATAATTGTTGTGATTGATTCTGTTAAAGAAAATTTTATAAAACTGAATACACAGGAAGTTGTTGATGTTATTGAATGAGCCTACGTGCTTACATATTTTTGATAGTCAATACTGTTAGAGCACAGGTTTTTTGTTAATTATAGTACCTGGAGGTTGGCATCCCTACAAAGTAGCTATAGTGCCACTCTAGGATCAGGTTTGAATCCTCCCTTTCCTGTGGGTGACCTTGGGACAGTCATTCTCTCAGCCTAACCTATGTCACTGGCTGTTGGAATAAAATGGAGAATAAAATGGAGGCGAATGCTGAAAGCCATTTTGGATTCCCATTGGGGAGAAAACATAATAGAAACAAACAAATAAATAATGCCAATTATTTAATTACAATTATATCTCAGTAGGGTTCATGTTACTAAAGTAAAGGAATCATAAGTTGTCATATCAGGGCTTCAGTCTTAAAAACATTCATTTAGATTAAGATGTAAGTACCACACTCAGAGTGGTCACAATTGGAAAGTTAGGAATCAGGTGTATGGCTAAGACACATGGCCATGTATCTCTGCAACAGCACATACTCACAGTCAAGCAACCTACCCACGCCTTTGTGTTAATAAGGTGGAATGTGAACATGAATCTCTCTCTGGGTCTCTGGTCTTGAAGCTCCCAGGCCTATGATCTTACTTACACCTGTGTCTGACTCCATCACATCCCTTATCTCTCTGGAAACTGCAAGTCAGTGTGACATTAATTTCGCAGAGACCAGCCATCAGTAATTTGACTAGGCCTGAAGTCTGAACCAAAGTTTGAAAGGCCAAGAAAAGGCTAGACAAAGCCAGTTTCTTGACAATCACATTTCTAGTCAAGTTCAGACCAGCTGTAGACAAAAAATATGTCCTTTCTCATGCAAGTAGCTAAAAATTGAAGAAATAGCTTATGCACTTCCATGCCATGGTATCTTTTGTTCTTTGTTTGTAGGTAGGGTTGCCAACTGCCAGGTAGTAGCAGGAGACCTCCTGCTAATTCAACTGATCTCCAGCCAATGGAGAAAAATGGCAGCTTTGGAAATTGAACTCTATGGCATGAAGTCCCTCCCCTCACAAACCCCGCCCTCCTCAGGCTCCGCCCCAAAAATCTCCCGCCGGTGGCAAAGAGGGACCTGGCAACCCTATTTGTAGGAAAAGCTTTTTGTGAACCTAATATGAGTCACATGAACAGTATTTCCTGACTGTGAAAAATGATAAGACAATATCAGCAGGGAGAAGAATGTGGATAAGTTTTGTTGGTTGTGTATATCGATAATTCATGGGATAATAAAGAAGAGTTTTAATCACAAACATCAGTTGGTGTAAAATAATGCATTTTGTTCTCCACATTGTTCTCCATTTTAAGTACAAGCAGAAGTTAACAAAAGGTGAAGGACCCCATTTGAGAGACAGAAAAGATACTGTGTCTATGGGAAACAAACCAAAGGAGAGTGCAGGAGGAGAGAGGCAGGGGGGCAGAGAGAGAGGGAGAAAGAAGGGAGAATGAAGAAGGATGAGAGTGTTCTTTGTGCTTCAGCACAACTGGCAACTCTAACAATGGCTGCCAGGGGGCTAGGTTCAATCACAAAATGGATGGGAGGTTCCAGGACAAATGTCTTTATATGATGGAGGTAGTTGTTTTCTCAGCTGTTCTGAAGCACCTCATGCATCATAGAATTAAGAAGTTAGAAGGGGCCTAAAGACCATCCAGTCCAACCCACTGCACCATGCCAGATGACCTGCATCCCTGACAAATAATAATCCAACCTCCACTTAAACACCTCCAAGGAAGGAGAACTCATAACATCCTTGGGCAACTGATTCCACCACTGAACTGCCCTTATTATTAAAAAAAAAAAGCTTTTCCTAATATCCTACCAATATTTCCCCACCCATAGTTTAAACCCATTATTACAAGTCACATCCTCCACTATCAACTGAAATAGAGGCCTGCCCACCTCTAAATGACAGCTCTTCAAATTCCTAAAAAGAGTAATCATACCCCCCAACCTCTTCTTATCCAGACTGAACATTCCCAAGTTCCTCAGCCTTTCCTCGTAGGGCGTGGCTTCCAGGCCTCTGATCATTCTTGTCACTGTCTTCTGCACCCGCATCATTGTGTACAAATTATATAAAAGAAACTAAAAAACCACCACACACCCCAAAAAATATTAGGCCCATCATGGTGCCCATGGGCAGTATGACACCTGACAAAGTTCCTGAGAACTACTAGACGGGACAGGAATACATGCTGAAGCCCTAAAATATGCTGTCTGGGGTGGGTCATAATGGCCATATCATTCCAGCTTTGTTCCATCTACACTGGCTTCCAATCTGCTTCCACGCACAATTCAAGGTCCTTGTATCTACCATTAATACCCTATATGGTTTGTGACCTGTATACCTTAAGGACCACCGACTTCCACATGAACCTACCCAATCACTGTGGTCATCTTCATGGGCCTTGCTTCAGGTGCCTCGTCATCTGAGGCTAGACAGGTTACAACCCAAGAAAGGGCCTTCTTGGTCAAAGCACCAAAATCATGGAATTCCCTCCCCAGGGTGATTTATCTATTCCTCCTTGATCATTGTTTTCCAACCAGTGGATAAATACTTGTCTGTTTCATCTAATGTTCCTTACTGGCCCTAATTCTTGTTTGTGATCGATTAAAATAGATAGATAGATAGATAGATAGATAGATAGATAGATAGATAGATAGATAGATAGATAGATAGATAGATAGATAGATAGATGTACTGTTTTTAATGTTGATTTTTAATGTCTTTTTTAATTGTTGATGACTTAAGAGGCCTAATTGCACGGAAAAGTGGAATACAAAGGTTATAAGTAAATAAATAAGACCCCCATAGTATTACCAACAAATGGCAATTTAGTAATTTTAGTCATTTTTCTGTTTGTATTTAGAGGCACCTCATAATCTGAGGCCCTGAACTACAGCTTACTTAGCTTCTGCATAAATTCATCTCTGCATGTACCTATCTAAGAGTGCTCCTTTCACACTAAATTATACCTGTACCCTTGTTTACACCTACAGTTTTCTCGCTGTAGCATTCATCACAATGTTAAATACCTCTTTCTATCCTGAATAAGACTTGGACTTGCAAGTGGATACATCTTTTCCCATCATAATTGAATCTTTCCAAACTCTCACTTATCACAATCGTCAGAACATTTATAACTCTATCACATTCATTCCTTCTGACTGCTTTGAGAAAGCCTCCCTTTGTCCAATCCCCTCTACCTCTCCCAGCACAGCATTTTTAATGGCCTTTTCAAAATGGTGCTTTATAAATAACTCAATATGCACATCCTTCTTGCTTTGTACACGCACCAGCTGCTCTTCCTGTGAATAGAGCTATTAGGTAATTAGAAGTGTCAGAAAACAAAAAGGGGAGAAATGAGTCCAAAACTTTTTTGTATTAAAAAAAAAAAATAATCCAAATGATTCATACCAGAGGAGAAAACTTCAAATGCTAATGAGAACCCAACACTTATAATCACATTATTAATAGCACTGATTATTAAGTGATCCCAAACTCTCAAGCTGATTATTTGGAAAGATGAATTAATAAATCAGCTTCTATTTTTGATGAGTTTTTAAATAATACATCCGTGATATTGTCAAGGGTCAGTTCCCATATTCCTTTGTATCATTTCAGTCATAGGTAACTTCTTTCTGTTTTGAACTAGGGATGCCAACTCCAGATAGGGCAATATCTGAACATTTGGGGACAGAGCCTGGGGAGGGTGAAGTATAGGGAGGGGCAGGAGCTCAGCAGGGATGTGATGCCATAGAGTCCACCCGCCAAAGCTGCCATTTCCTCCAGGGGAACTGATCTCTGTAGTTGGGAGATCACTTGTAATTCCAGGAGAACTCCGGGACCCACTTTTTTAGTGACCAAATGTTTTAAGAATACTATGCTGAGTATCAATTAATTTCTAATCACAGTTCAAAGTGCTGATGCATAAATTTAAAAGCCTACATGGACTGGAACCTTAAAGATTGGCTTTTCCCATACAAAATTGCACAATGATTAGAGAGCCTGTTTAGGGTATACCCCATTTACTAAATTGGGAAGGGAAGGCGACATTATATGGCTCAATCTTGTCATATCTTAGAAGCTAAGCAGGGTGAGTACTTGGAAGGGAGACCTCCAAAGGAAAACTCTGCAGAGGAAGGCAATGGCAAACCACCTCTGCTTCTCACTTGTCTTGAAAGCCCTTTTCTGGGGTTGTCAGAAGTCAGATGTGACTTGATGGCACTTAAGGTTGCCAACCTCCAGGTACTAGCTGGAGATCTCCTGCTATTACAACTGATCTCCAGCCGATAGAGATCAGTTCACCTGGAGAAAATGGCTACTTTGGAGATTGGACTCTATGGCATTGAAGTCCATCCCCTCCCCCAACCCTGCCCTCCTCAGGCTCCGCCCCAAAAACTTCCCGCCAATGGCAAAAAGGGACCTGTCAACCCTAATGGCACTAGACACACACATTTACTGAGTTAGAGTGGGAAAAGGCCTCAAGGACCAGGATCCTTTTTACAATGACATATTGCTTGTGAAGTTCCTTCCCTCTCATTATTTTACTGTAACAGTAGTTCAGCAGTGGAGTTGGCTGCCTATGGTGGTGGTGAGCTCCCCATCTCTGGAAGTCTTTAAGCAGAATGGCAACACTACATCCAGAATGTTGACTAAACTGGGTCATAGGGTCCATATCTCCCAATCTGTTTCTGAGCACAATTCAATGGGCTGGTGTTGACCTTTAAAGCACTATATGGCTTGGGATCAGCATACTTGAAGGACTATCTACTCTCTTATAAACCTACCTGACCACTGTGGTCATATCTCGAGGCCCTGCTTTGGGTGCCCCCACCTTCTGAGATTAGGTAGGTGGCAAAGTAGGAGTGTGGGCCTTCTTGGTCCTGTCACCCAAACTCTGGAACTCTCTTCCCAGGGAGACTCATTTGTCCCCTTTTATTTACATCTGGTGAGTGAAGACTTTTGTTTCATTTGGTGCTCCTTCAGTGATCCGTCCTTCCTGCCCAATGTTTTAATTCTCATTTTTATGTTTTTGTATGTGTATATCAGATCCGGTTTAAATTGTTTTAATGTTGTGTTTTCTTTTTTAATGGTTTTAAGATTGATTTTCTTTTGTTAGTTTTCATTTGTTAGCTGCCTTGGAGGTAGGGTTGCCACATCCGTCTTCGCTATCGGTGGGAGATTTTTGGGGTGGAGCCTGAGGAGGGTGGGGTTTGGGAGGGGAGGGACTTAAATGCCATAGAGTTCAATGGCCAAAGCGGCCATTTTCTCCAGGTGAACTGATCTCTATCGGCTGGAGATCAGTTGTAAGTAATAGCAGGAGATCTTCTGCTATTACCTGGAGGTAGGCAACCCTACTTGGAGGCCCTGACGAGGGCAGAAAAGTGGGGTATATTTTTTTGGAAAATGAAATAAAATAAATAAAAATAAATACTGAATTCCTAGCTTGTATCAAATGGTTTGTTTCCAGTAATGGTACAACACCATCAACAGAGGAGGAGGGGTTCCAATTTCTTCCAATTCTCATCTTCCACTAGAGATCCTCACTTCAGTGTCTGTACTCTTCATGACAGTTGCCTGACCCACAGAAACATAATGAGGGGCTCAACAGGCTGTAATGAGAGAGGAAGTTCTCTTTGTGGATTGCACAAGATACAGTCCTATAACTTTAAATATGCAGTTATATGGTTGAATTGGCAGCTTTGGTTCAGGCAAAAGACCTTGGGGTTGTGATTAGAGTTGCCAGCCTCCAGGTGGTGGCTGGAGATCTCCTGCTATTACAACTGATCTCCAGGTGACAGAGATCAGTTCACCTGGAGAAAATGTCTGCTTTGGAAGGTGGACTCTATGGCATTATACCCCATTGAAGTCCCACCCTTCCCTAAACCCTACCCTCCTCAGGCTCCACCCCCAAAATATCCAGGTGTTTCACAATCCAAAGCTGGCAACCCTAGTTTTGATGGATGGCTTGATGCTGTCAACTTAGTGGGAAGCAATGGTGGGAAAGTAACCTTCTATGCTATGGATTAATAGAGACTAAAAATAAAAGGGCCAGTATCATAATATAAATCTAAGGTCTGGCCACCATTTGGAATAAAGTGAACAGATATGATAATCAACCAACCCTATCAAAAAGGGTACAAAAGAGTTACAGAAGGCACAGAAAAGGGCAACCAAAATGATTGATGGATTAAAGCACCTCCTCATGGAGACTGATGGGGGCTTTTCATTTTAGAAAAAAAAAAGTCAACTAAAGAGGCATTACAGAGGTTTCTATAATGACACATGGTATGGATAAAGTACAGATAACTTTTTGTCACAAGTACAAGTTGATGAGCAATAGATTCAGGGCAGAAAAAGTGTGTACATGTTCAGGGCATAATTAACTTATGGAACTCACTGTCACTGATATTAGTTTGGATAGCACTGAAAAAAGATTAGATACATTCATGAAGGATAGGTCCATCAATACCTATTAGCCATGGTGGCTAAACAGAACCTCCGTTTTAGAATTCAGTATAACTCTGACTGCCAGTTTCTGAAAGCCAACAATAGGGGAAGTTTGGCCCTATGTGCCCCTGCTTGTAGGTTTTCTGGGATATCTGTATAGCCACTATAAGAAAAAGGATGCTTGACTAGATGCACCATTGGTCTGATCCAGTAGTGTTGTTATTATTCTGTTGGTATCTTCCCTAGGGCCCTGACCTGGATTGCCCAGGCTGGCCTGATCTCGTCTGATCTCAGAAGCTAAGCAGGGTCAGCCCTGGTTAGTATTTGGATGGGACACCATCAAGGAATACCAGGGTTGCTGTGCAGAGGAAAGCACATGAAGACCCCAAAAAGGGGTCGCCATAAGTCAGCTGCGACTTGAGGGCACTTTACACACACATCTTCCTTAAGAATGATACATTGATGCTTGAAAATATTATACATCTACATCTATCTATATGTCTGTCTGTCTCTGTCTCTATATCTTACATGTGAGCAGGTTGACCACAACTGTAGCTTCCATAATGATAGCAATTGTCCAGGCAAGGAAGGCCTTTTCAATCTTAAGTTGGTGTGAACAATTCAGATAGAATCCAAAATGGAGCAAAACCTTCAGACACCCCAAATCCAGACCAGTAGCTTCTCTAGCCAAGATTTGGTTCATGTTTAGATGTAATCACTAGAAAAAATATTCATTTAATTTATTTAGATTGCAGCCTTAATTTTGTTTAGAAAAACATGACAACAAAAGGATAAAAAAAGAAACTTTAAAAAATTCTCAACACTCAATTCCTACAAGTTATTTTTGGTTTTGCCATGCATTACTTGCATTTCCAGAAAGGAAGCTATTACCAGACGATTTAGGATTAAAAGACATAGTTATTTCAAAGTTATTTGCCTTTTGAATCACAGCTTTTCCCCCTGCACAAAAAGCTTTTCAGGTTTGCTGAAAAATTAGGATTTCACAGGATTCATTGAAGTGCTTTTGAGAAGGACAATATCCTTCAGATATAAATCCAATTATTTTGTTTCCATGAAATTAGCATAGTTTAAGTTGTTTTTATGCCTTCTGGGAGCCCTTGTGTCTTCTATAAGAAGGGAAGTAGAAAATGATACAGTGAACCTTATAATAAATTAGAGAAAAGTACACAGCAAACTCTTAGAGAATGGAGGAGTCAGAAACCTTATCCAAATGTTGTAGTTGGCTCACGATTCTAATGAGCTCAAGCAAATCTTCATATCCAACCCTCTAACTATTAAAGTAATTCAGATCCCAGGCCAACTTTCTTGGCAGGATCCTGAACTTTACCTGTTAGTAAAACAAAGACTTGCCCCCAAACTTTATATTTTGATCCAAACAAAACTTTGGGCCTTGGACTGTCTCTGGTATTTATAAACTTTAACTGAACTATACAATCATTCACAGTGAAGTCTACTTTTACTACCTTTTTGCTGGTTTGAACGATCTCCATTCCCATATAAAGTTCTCAGTTACATTGTCCACTCTGTATGCAAATAATTGGTTGACCTGAATTAACTGGAAAACTCAATGAAAGGAAGGAGCCATAGACTGACTGTGGGGAGCCCCAGGGTTCAGTTCTGGGTCCGGTACTTTTCAATATTTTTATAAATGCTCTATTTTTATAAATGCTCTGAATGAGGGTGTGGAGGGACTACTAATTAAATTTGCAGATGACACACGAAAAGGTGGAGATTGAATTCAACAAGATCTGAACACACTGGAAAAGCGGTCGGATGTGAACAAGATGCAACTCAATGATAAGTGCAGAGTTCTACATCTGGGTAACAAAATGAGGGACATGCATACTGGATGGGGGATACACGTCTGGGTAGCAGTGTGTGTGAACAAGATCTTGGGGTACAGGTGGACCATAAGTTAAATATGAGCAGCCAGCGTGATGCAGCACCAAAAAAAAAAAAGCTAATGCAATCTTGGGGTGCATCAACTGAGGCATAACATCCAAATAGCAAGATGTCATCATTCTGGTGTATACAGCACTGGTCAGGTCACACCTGGAGTGTTGTGTGCAGTTCTGGAGGCCTCACTTCAAAAAGGATGTGGACAGAATCGAGTGGGTGCAGAGGAGAGTGACGAGGATGATCAGGGGCTTGGAGGCCATGCCCTATGAGGAAAGACTGAGGGAGTTGGGAATATTTAGAGGAGGCTGAGGGGGGCATGATTGATCTCTTTCAGTATTTGAAGGGCTGCCACTTAGAGGAGGGCAGGGAGCTGTTCCTGTTGGCAGCAGAGGATAAGACTAGCAATAATGGGTTTAAATTGCAGGTGGAGAGGTACTGGCTGGATATTAGGAAACATTTTTTTACAGTGAGATTTGTTTGACAGTGGAATCAGCTACCTAGGGAGGTGGTGCACTCCCCCTCACTGGCAGTCTTTAAGCAGAGTCTGGCCAATCACTTGTCAGGGATGCTCTGGGCTGATCCTGCATTGAACATGGGGTTGAACTAGATGGTTTGTATGGCCCCTTCCAACTCCATGAATCTATGATGGTTGGATGTTGTAACTGTGTTATTGTAACAGTGTAGTCTTCTGCTGGTTCACTGGTGTAAGGAGATTTACACTGGTGGAAGCGGAAGGAGGATACCCCAGTTTTCTCTACCTTTTTTAAGGAGAAACAAACCAGCTTACAATCTCCTTTCCTTTCTCTCCCCACTACAGATGCCTTGTAAAAGTAGGTGAGGCTGAGAGAAGGGCTGCTGAAAAAAAATTCGGTAAAATTTGGATTCGGCAAAATTCAGCCTCTTTTTATTCGGGAAATGCCGAAGTCCAAACTCTTCCACTTCAGGTCTGTGCAATTCGGCATGAGGTCCGGAGTTCGGGGAAAAATTCTGCCGAATAAAGCCATTAAAATCACAACTGCACCTTTCTGCGGCTCCGGGGGGGGCATTTTGGAGGGTAGAGGTCCCACACTTTCAGCAAAGCTTCAAAGGACCCTACTTGCAATAACCCCCAAGTTTTGTAAAGATTGGATCAGCGGGGGCTGAGATATGGGCCCCGAAAGGGGTCCCCCCTCCTTAATGTGCATTTGCAATTAGCAGAGCTTGCCACCCACTCGAAGCTCCCAGCCCCGACAAACAGCTGAGCTGCGGGGAGCAAGGGCTGGGCAGGTGCAAAGAAGTTTGCAAAAAATGCAAAGCAATACAACCATGCAAACCATCACATTTGAAACCATACAAAGCAACACTTGACACCTGGGAGTTTGCAAACCATGGAAAGGGACAGATGTATGCTAGCTAAGCATCAGGAGCATGAGGGGGTGGAATTTCCCCTTTTGCGTCAGACTCGGGACCAGGCAAATGCATTCTTTAAGTCACAATTTGAAAACAATTTTTGAGCAAGCATCAAAATAGACCTAACCGATCTTATGAATGAGGGAAAACCTGAGGACACACAACTGAAGCCCCCCCCCTCAAACCAGGGGGAGAGAGACTCGAGGGGACACACACACCCAGACAGAACGGGCAAAAGCCCCCTTTGGCTTCCCCCCACCCACAGACTCTGTTCCCTCCCCACACACACAGGAGAAAAAATATAGATTAAAGCCCCAAAAGGGTCTTACTGTGGATGTCTTCTGTTCCATCAGGAGGGACTTGGAGGACTGGGTAATCCAATACGGTTCCATTTAAGCACGGGAGGTTTTGCCTTGGATTTGCCACTGTCGAGATGCACATAGGATCGGCTGATCCCATTCATCCCAATAGGGAAAAGGGGGGGCATATCTCAGCCTCCGCTGATCCAATTTTTACAAAACTTGGGGATTCTTTCAAGAAGGCTCCTCTGAAGCTACGCTGAAAGTTTGGGGGCTGTAGCCCCAAAAATGCGCCCCCTGTAGCCACAGAAAGGAGCGAATGTGTGCTGTAAATGGAATAAAAATGCACATTAAGGGGGGACCCCTTTCGAGGCCCATATCTCAGCCCCCCCTGATCCAATCTTTACAAAACTTGGGGATTCTTGCAAGAAGGCTCCTCTGAAGCTAAGCTGAAAGTTTGGGGGCTGTACCCCCCAAAATGTGCCCCCTGCAGCCACAGAAAGGAGCGAATGTGCACAAGCACCCCCCACAGGGATTTTTCTCTCACACAAACCGATACTCTCTCTTTCTCTCCCCGGCCGGGCCGTGCATCAGCTGGGCTCATGCACTCAATCGCGACTGATTGGCCAGAAGAAGACCCAGCTTGGCCACCAATTGGCCGGGGGAGAATGCTGCTTACTAACTGACGGTTATGCTGCTGCGCCGAACCCCGAATTTGCCGAATTTATTCACCGAACACCCTGAACTCGCTGAATTCGGCTCCCCGTTTTCCCGTCTTTTTTGAGTTCGGTTCCATCCGAACTAAAAACCGCCGAATCAGGGGAATTCAGCTGTTTTTCAGTTTGGGACGAACCAAATCGACAGCCCTAGCTGAAAGAGCTCTAAGAGAACTGTGACTAGCCCAAGGTCACCCAGCAGGCTTCATGTGTAGGAGTGGGGAAACCAACCCGGTTCACCAGATTAGAGTCTGCTGCTCATGTGGAGGATTGAGGAATCAAACCGGGTTCTTCAGAGTAGAGTCCACTGCTCTTAATGTCATCCCGCTGACATTAGCATAACAGAATAGTAGAATTTATTCTCTTGATTCTAAAGCCAGAAATAGACATTGTAGAAGATATGTGGCTGATGCTGGTAACAGCAGGTCTGAATTTTCTCTTCCTTCTTCCTCTGGTAACTTTTATCAATGCAAAACATGTGACACTATGTCATAACACTGCAAGTTTCCCCAATACTGCAAGTGGTAACCAAAATAGTGGAGCAGGGAGAGGGAACCTTACCAAATACGACCTCATGCCATGTGTTCTATAATATTACTAGATGTTGCCAGGGAAGAGAGAAAAAAGGGAGGAAATGCTGTTTTTTTTTTCAGTGTTCATATAATATCTGGTTGTGGCCAAGCACAACTTTACATAATCTGTGATCTTTTCCTCTGATTTCCAGTGCAGTCCTTAGCAGAGTGAAGACCACTGTCTTCAGTAGATTTAGAAGGGTGTAACTCTGCTTTGCATTGCACTGTAAGGAGCCTAACAACTATGTGAGTGTGTGTAAAGTGCCATCAAGTCGCAGCCAACATTTGGAGACCCCAGCAAGGGGCTTTCAAGGCAAGTGAGAAGCAGAGGTGGTTTGCTCTGCAGAGTCTTCCTTGGTGGCCTCCCTTCCAAGTATCAACCCTGCTTAGCTTCTGAGATCCAACAAGATTGGGCTCTACTATAATGCTTTCCCTCTCCCTAACAATTATAGGTTCTTTTTAAAGCCTGCCTTTTTAAAGCCTGTTCTTTTTAAAGCCTGCATCCTCTCTGTATTTAAACAAATATGTTTGTCACCTAACTGCATTTCGGAAAAGTATGTTAGTTCATACAAGAAAAACAGTGGTACCTAGTAACAGATGAAAGCCTACACAGCACTATGCTAACCTCTTGTGAGAGAAACTTCACAGAAATATTAGATTTCCAAACTGTGATGGGCTACAATTTTATTTGTATGGCTTATTTATTTAGAACATTTTATCCTCACAACAACCCTGTGAGGTAGGCTAGGATGAGTGTGTGTGTCTGACAAAAGGTCACCCAGCAAGCTCCCATAGCCAAGTGGGGATTTGAACCTGGGACTCCCAGCTCCTAGTCCTACATTTTAATGTCCATACCACACTGGCTGTCTAGTGGAGACAGAAGAGACCTCTATAGGAATCTGCAGGAGTATTTCCAGCTAAAATGGGTGGGGGGAGGGGCGGGGAGAGAAAGTAGGAATAAACTAACTATTCAAGGGCAATTCACCAGTTGGACATGAAGTGCTACAAGTGATCCATCAATATATATTTGTCAATCAGGTTGAAGGTGAGAGGTCCAAAAATCCCAGAAATGTCCAACTTACTTCACAGCAATGTGAGTAGAATCACGCAGTATACCTTTCCTGAGCTGCTTAGAGGAAAAGCAGGATAACAGTTTAATAGACAGATAGATGGGATCTCGATCATGGAAGAAGAAGAATATTTTTAGGAGCCACATATGTCAGTAGCCTAGATCAACCTCACTTTTCAAAATAATAGGGGGAGGTTGTCATAAAGTTAAAATCCAATTAGAAAATATCTCAAATGTGTCTGGTATTTAAACACAATTTTAAAAACCTTGATTTAAAAACTGAGCCTTGTGAAATTTACGAACGTGTATAAAATATTATTGGAGACTGTACAACATTTTGCCTTACTGCTTTGGAATATATGCTATTAAGAAGCAAAATAAAATCAAAATAATAATAGCAGAGTCTCATGAATTCGTCAACAGTTTCCAAACCTTTCAACTTTAAGAATGCAAACATTCCATGGTTTATCTCAGTATTTAAAAAAAAAAAAAATTTTTTTCACTTGCAACCACTGCTGAAAAATAAGCCTGTTTTATACTGAACCGCAAAGGGATTTCATTTCATTCTCTGCTTATATTGTGCACCAGAAACTTACTTTCAAGTCTTTCTATTTCTGTCAAAGCTGGGCCCGGAATCATGACTGGATATTTTAGGTGCCTGAAGATTCAGAATAACATCAGTGACAAAAACAAAATAACTAAAGTGATGCTTATAGAAGTGAGCATAAAAGGATTCAGTTTAGCTGTAATCAAATGTACAATGTATGTGTCAATACCAAGCCCCCCTCCCCCGATACTATTTTGAAATGGTGGCAGAGCTAGAGAATATTCATGAACAAATTTTCAGTCTTCTGTAACAACACAGTGCAGAAGTTTCAAGAAGGCAACTTTATTCAGTTTTGACAACTGCTATCCTTTCAGCGCTCTTGCTCAGATTTGCCCATTCAGATTTAAAGTGGTAAAACCAAGGTGGGAGAGAGAGGCCAGAAATATCTAACCAAACAAACCTCCTGTGTTGTCCCACAGCTTTCTCAGCTATTTCTAAGGCACAAGTAGATATGTAATCCTCAGGTAGTTTTTTAAAAAATGGGCTTGCTTTAAATATTTTGTCCCTTGTTTTGCTCATACGGACAAATCAAGGGCAGCAATATCACAAAGGTGCCATGGATATAAAAAAATTCCTCTTTCCAAGAGAGTCTGCCCGTGCAATGGTGAAGAAATTGAGACCCGAGAACACGTCTTCTTATACTGCCCTCTCCATCATGAGTTTAGATCTAAGACTATTCAAGAAACTCTAAGAAATATTACAGGGCTACCTGATAAAATCTGTATCCAACGACTACTGGAAGATAGTAACACACAAACTTCGAGATGTGTGGCCGAATTCTGTGCTGCTATCTATAGGCCCGAAAGGATGTAATGTACAAATAGGTACAATTTGATAGATAAACGTTTTAGAAGCTAGTTTGCTTACCTTTTTAGATATGGGATTTTATTAATATATTTTATTTTGTGGACTTTTCAATTGTCTGATATTGTTTTATTACACATTTATGTTGCTCTTGATTAGATGTTCCACTTTTGGTCAAATGACCGTAAAATAAAGATTGATTGATTGACAAAGGTGCCATCTTAACTGTTGATAAAACAATCCTATCACCAGTGACAGACCTACATTTTTGGGACCCTGAAGCTTGAACTGTTATGGGGGCCCCTTCGCAACCGGCAACAATAGGGCAATATCCAACAAGGTCCAAAGGGCCTTGCTGCCCTTAAAAGGACCTCAAGGCCCAAATGGCGGAGAACAGGGTGGTGGGATGGAGTCCTTGAAAATGGGCCATACAGTGAACCCCTTCCAACCAGCAACGAGTTCTGGGTAACCTGTTATCTTCTTCAATGAGGTTGTTCTATGGCAGATTAGGACTGCGCATATCGGGTTTACCAAGCCACAAATAAACCCAAAATAAGCCCTTTTGGTTTTTTTCGGGTTTAATTGCAGCCAGATGGGGGGAAAGGGAATATCCCCAAAGCCAGATAGCCCCTTCCCGAATAACCCAAATAGGTATTCAGGTTATTCGGGAGTCCCGGGAAGGTGGGCGGGAGGAGCTTTACTTAGATCCATTCTGCTAGGCTTGGCAGCATGGATCTTCACAAAGTGCTCCCAGCCTACCTTCCCGGGAGTCCCAGGAAGGTGGGCAGGGGGACCTTCACTTAGATCCATGCCCCCCCCCGGCCTTCCTATTCAAGAAGCTTGCCACCTCAGGCCTCCATGGAGGTCCGAGCCAGCAAGTTTCTCCAACAGGAAGGCAGGGGAGCATGGTTAAAAGGGCCACCTGTATTCCACCCAATAGAATAGGTACATTAAGCTTTAAAGATAAAGGTTCTATTAATAAAGGAAGATGGGAAAGACAATAACTGGGAACTGGGACAGCGTGTTCTGGAGAAACGTTTATGAGGTTTGAGCTTTTGTGTTAATACAACACAGAAAGTAGAACATGTCAGGAATAGGTAGTGACTCAGGTTTCTGCACTTAGGGTCACGCAGCAGAGATGAATGTGCTCAAAACACATCAATTTATTAATAAGGAGATACGGGGATAGGATTAACTGGTTTCAGAACAAGGGAGCTCATGCAGTCTGCAATTCTAACTAACAAACAGAACCCAGCAGGGACTCCAGTCCACGCACACAAATACGGGGGGGGGGGGGGGGAAGCAGACTGCTCCATTGTAATGTATACAATACAAACACCTCAGAACACTGAATACAGGTAGTTCACAGGAAGTAGAGGTGACTGTACCACATGCTTGAATGAAAAGCACAGAAATGTAGATGTGGGGGGGGGAGAATCTGCCCTATCTGGATGTAGAACAGAAGGAAAAACACTGTACAATCATTCCAGTGTGGACTCAATGTTGAACTAGTTTCACACTTTTAGGCAGAGTTTGGCACCTGATTTGATTTCCGTTTTTTCTGAAAGGCGGATTAGTTTACCAGTAAAATAGATTGATCCTTATTTCCAATGAATGATGCAGCTTCAGAGATATTATTTTGACACATACTCCTTATTTTGCTTTAGGTTTTTTCCCCCCAAGAAAGAAGTCATTTTTATTATACTTCCCTCAATCTTCTCTAACAGGCATTTTATGAACCGTATATTACAAATCATTATTGGAGGCGCAAGGCTTAGCTGATTTTTGTCAAGCCAAATATGACTGTGTTTTAGCTGCCTTTGTAGTTCTTTCATGCTTCTTTGCTTTATCTCAAAGAACTCACTTTTGAAACCATGGTCCTCTAACTCCAAAGAGCCCTCACTCCTCATTAGCCCATTTTACAAATTAATAAATTGCTCGGTGCTGAGTTAATAATGGTCCTTCCATCAAAA
The DNA here is from genome assembly GCF_029931775.1 of Euleptes europaea. Lineage (NCBI taxonomy): Eukaryota > Metazoa > Chordata > Lepidosauria > Squamata > Sphaerodactylidae > Euleptes > Euleptes europaea. Next base: position 30,242,263 of record NC_079317.1, read on the forward strand.
CAGGCTGTTAAAGTCTTCTTTCAAATTATTGAGTATGATTTCTCGGAATTTATTACCATTCAAGTCCTTTCAAAGTTTTCCTCCTGAAACTTCAGAGTGAGAGAATTTGTGACAGATGAGATAAGGAAGAAGTGAAAAGATAGTCTCCCCAGACAAAATTAACTTGCCCCCAAAAAGCACTTGTCAAAAGTGATAATAATGTGTTATTTTCAGGATAACTAAGGAGAATAATGCCCAAAGGCTTAATTTTAATTAATTGTAATGTACCTCTCTCACCCACCTAGAATCACAGAATCATAAAGCTGGAAGGGACCATCAGGGTCATCTAGTCCAACCCCCTGCACAATGCAGGAAATTCACAACTACCCCCACACACACCTCCAGTGTCCCTTACTCCACACCCAGAAGATGGCAAAAATAAAACTTTCCAAGATCCCTGGCCAATTTGGCCTGGAGGGAAATTGCTTCCTGACCCCAAAGTGGCAATCGGCATTACCCTGGGCATGGAAGAAAGGGCCATGAGAGTCATACACTGACACTGACCTTGCTGCCCTCCCTCTCATGATCTGCTAAAGGTCATAGAATCAGCATTGCTGTCAAATGGCCATCTAGCCTCTGCTTAAAAACCTCCAGGGAAGGAGAGCCCACCACCTCCCGAGGAAGCCTGTTATACCAAGGAACCGCTCTAACTGTTAGAAAGTTCTTCCTAATGTTTAGGAACATGGCTGGAAGAAAATGATGTGGTGTGTCCATCCCAACTTAAACCCCCTGGTTAGGCTGTTCTCCACCAACTCCATACAATTGACTGAAGGGGAAGTGTTCCTATTATCCTCTGTGTTCTTCAATTTCCGCAGACTTCCAGAACAAACTATCACTGGCATCGAATGGCATTGACTGTATGCGCCTTACATTAGTGACTAAAGACAAGATCAGGCATTATTCTTGTTTACTGGCCACCTAGTTCACAGAGGCAGAGTTGCTGTTGGATGTGGAAGTAGAAACTCATAGACTGATTCTTCAGTTGGACTTCAATATACATGCTGAGGAGAACTCACCAGGACTGGCCCAGGATTTTATAGCTTCTTTGACCTCCTTGGGCCTCTATCAAATTGTAATGCGCCCAACATATGAAAGAGGTCACACATTGGATTTATTTTTTTTTTTTGCACTGAGCCATTGAGGGAAGGCTTGGTTTTGGGTTAGAGCTTTGCGAAGCATGGTCAGACCACCCCCTACTCAAGGCAAATGCAAAAATGGGCCCAATACCCCACTGGAAAAGGTGACTGATTAAAATGTTCTGGCCACAGAGGTGCAAGGATCTTATTGGATACCAGAAGGCTCTGGGGTTTTTTAGGATCCCAGGCACATACTCAACTGAGGCTGCAGTGGGAGTGTGGAACATGAAGTTCATTGAAGCTTTCCTCAAGGTTGCCTCTCAATGACCACTGTTGTTCATGGGACGAAAACCTGCCCCTGGATTACTCCAGAGCTGAGTGACCTGAAGAGGGCCAGGAGATGTCTGGAATGACCCTGGTGGCAAATTCGTACTGAATCGGATATATTATGCTATAGAACACATTGGAGGCAAAGAAATGTGATGGAGGCAAAGAAATGTTAATGGAAAGTTTATTTGGGATGGTGGAAGGCCACAACTACCACTGTTTCCATTTTGTGATAAAAAATGGAAAATATTTAGGGTATAAAGCAAGTTTGATAAAAATTAAAGATAACTCCTTTTGGATTCTAACTCTTGTTATACAAATTGCCTAGCCTGAGAAGTGAGATTTCCTTTCACCCTAGTAGAGACAGAAACAGGTGGAGAGGGGGGGACAGAAAAAAACCTGCTCTGAAATAACAGCATTTGGAACTCATGAGTTGGCGCTGCATACCCAACGGGCAAAACCGTGACACCTTCCAACTAGTCAACTTTACAGAGGCTGTAAACATATTAAACAGTAATGCCTGTGGACTGTCCCAAGAATTCTTAATTATCATAAGCTTTAGTTCCTTCAAATGAGAAATGGAATTAGAAATGGAAAAATATGCCATTTTCTTTTCTTTTCTTTTCTTTTCTTTTCTTTTCTTTTCTTACATAGCTTGGATGGGTTCAGCCCACCCATTTTCATGGTTGGTAAATATTGATGATTCTTTTTATTTCTTTTTTAAAAAATTAAACACAATTTATATAGTATTTTTATGTGTGACAGGTGCCGTTCACTCAAGCCTGGAGGCTTGTGAAATTTCATACTATTCCTATAAGCATATTATATTAATAAAAGTGACTAATGCAATTGTTACCTCTCTCATCTCTTGGTGATTAACCAAGAATGCTTTTGGAAGACTCTTTTGTTAAACAGGTGTCTAAATAAAATGTGGAATATTTTATTTATTTATTTACATTATATATAGTCTACCTTTCTCACAGAGATTCAAGGTAGATTACAAAATATAGATGACAATTCCATCAGATAGCATAAGGTACCCAATGAACAATGCAACAGTACTAGGGTTACAGAAATAGAAATCAAAGCAAACAAAAACAATCTAAGGTATAACGGTTTACATGCCATTCAGTTTAGGGACAGCTTGACATATGGCAGTTCAGCACTACATGGAGCTCTTGTTTTCAAACTACAATGGTGGTATTCTTTTTGCTTATAAAACCACTAATACTAAACTGTACATTGATGCAAGGTTTAGTAATCATGACTAGGATACTAGAAATGGATATTCTTTGAACTGAAGTATATCAGTTGGGAATGACTGTGGATCAGTGGTAGAGCATCATCTTCACATGCAGGAAGTCCCTGGTTCAATCCCCAGCATCAACTGTTCAAAGCTTTAAGTTGCAGGTGTTTCAATGACCTCTGCCTGAAACCCTGGAGAGCCTCTGCTACTCACAGTAGACAGTGCTGACCTGGACAGACCAATGGTCTGACTCAGTATAGGACAGCTTCACATGGGACATGTTTTCTCAAGGGCAAAATCTGATGAGACGCCTGAGATCTAGGTTGCCACAAGAACAGCAACATAATATCAAGTTTCTTCCCCTGTCCACATTTAGGCAGATTTCCCCATATTGTTTCACCATATTTTCCTGCCTTCAGTGAGAGCCAATAATATGAAGCAGTGGCAGGAAAATGCATGACATTGTGGCAGGCTATATTTGCTTAAATCTTTTAAGAATATGGGTAGGGGCAGAACTCATCAATGTGCTGTCATTTTCTAAGAGCATCACATCCTGTTCCAAAAGCAAAGAAGGGACTTCTACATCAGTTGCCAAAAAGTGGAAGATAAAAATATCACACAGATGGTCTCGCTTAAATCAAAAGTGAAGAACATACTAAAATATCATCCCTAGTGGGATGAAAGGAAAACTCTCCATTGGGGGCAAATCTAAAAAAAAAAAAAAAAAACCTGATCAGATAAAGACTCTCACTCTTTAGGTGTTTTTAATAGGTTCTGGGAATGCTAAAATTCCTTGATACCATACAAAGGGTGAAATAGTGGCAGGAAAGGATACCTTTATTGAGCTTCCATTTAAAATGGTGTCTCTTGTAGTTAAAATATGAAGTAGGAAAGATTCACTGGACATACTTTGTGAGCATAAAGTCTTGGCTTCATTCATTGGCATTTTTACTTAAAAAGGGCCTCAGTCAGTGGGTGACTGAAAACACCTTGCTGTGCTTTACACCCAGCAGTGCCATTGCTAGTCTGAATAAACAGCTTATTGAGGTAGACTGGCCAAAAGTCTCACATTAATTCCTGTGTCTTTTCAGTCTGTGTTCCTTTTGTCTTTGATAAATTTAGACTGTCAGTTCCTTGGTGTAGGGACCCTCTATAGCATCACATACACCGCTGGTGCTATCGCCACCATAGCAAAAATAAATAATATCAAGCTTCATAAAAATATGCCATTTTATTCTCATTATTTATGTCTGACATTTAGAGTTACAACATTTGCATATGTGATTGTCTGTTATACAAGAAACCCCCTGTGTGTTTGGTTTCATTGGCAAGATCATCAGTACCACCCCTGATGTTTCAATTGCTTCAAGGTTATGAAACCAGAAAAAAACAGTATTATTTTCTCCATGGTGTTCCATCTGGACTTCAACTAACATTCAGATGTTATCCCAAAGGCATGAATTTGTCAATACTTCATTGCAATCGGTAACATACAACATATTTTATTTAAATTGTATTTAGATATTTATACCCCAGATTCCCCCCGCCCAATGGGGACCCAAAACAACTGGCAACATCATTCTTCCCTCCTCTGTTTTATCCTCACAACAACAACAAAACCCTGTGAGATTGGTTAGGTTGAAAGAAAATGACTAGCCCAAGTTCAACCAGCAAAATGACAAATGACAAATAAATAAAAGAAGAAGGAGGAGTCTCAAAGCAGCTTACAATCACCTTCCCTTCCTCTCCCCATAACAGTTACCTTGTGAGGTAAGTGGGGCTGAGAGAATTTGGAGAAAACTGTGACTACCCCAAGCTCATCTAGTAGGCTTCATGTATAGGAGTGGGGAAACAAACCTGGTTCACCAGATTAGAGTCCATTGCTCATGTGGAGGAGTGGGGAATCAAACCCGCTCCTCCAGATTAGAGTCCACCGCTCCTAACCACTACACCACACTGGTCTCAGATTCGGATCCAAATTTGGTTCCATTAACAGAATGAACTTTTGCCCCTGTCCTTTCTATGCAGGCTATTGAGCCCCCACAAAACCACCCCTTATCCCTTAAGAACAACATTTTGGGGAGATCAGTTAGCTGCAATGGAAGGGAGATGCAAGTGTCTTTCATTAATGGAAAATTTAGTTTGAAACCAACCACCAGTGAGGTGAAGTGGTTGAGTATTTTAATAAGAGACCTTGGTTCAAGTCTACACTCCGCTGTGAAACTCACTGAGTGACTAGTCCCTCTCTTTCAGCCTAAATTGCCTCATGAGGTAGTAAGGACTAGATGAAAGAACCATCTAGCCTGCCCTTGGAAGCAGGGAAGAATAAAATGTGATAGATGAAATATTCTCAGAATATGGCCATATAGCTGAACAGCGAATGAATGTGCCCGCTGCCTGCTACAAACATGACCATCACTGAACTTCTCAAGGTCAATAAGAAAAATGATTTTCTAGCAGACTAAGTTAATAGAAAAAGCTGAAGATTTACACAGTCTTTGATTGACATAGGATTAGAAACATTGTGTTCCTATAGATTGAGGTCTGTCCAGATCAGCTGGTTTCCACTCAATCTGGCAATGACGGTAGTGTTAGGAAGAGGTCAGATGCCACACCCCAGCTCTCTGTGAAAATGCTGCCGGCGAGGCTGCGCCCGTGGCTCACACTGCCACACTACTCCCCAAAGATGGCGCAAGTGGCCCTACACCAGCGTTAGTGCCAGTTTAGTGCCACTGGGATCACGCTGGCTCCTAAACTGGTTTGCTCCCTCCCCTCATTAGGATTGCTTTCCCCATGTGGACACTAACTGTATGGCCCCATTTCACTGGGCATTTCCTTTCACTGCCATCCTGAGAAATGATGAGCAACAAGAGCTGGGGGTGGGAGAAGATGGCAAGCCTAGTGAGAGCTGCCTTAGCCTATGACAATATTTATGTTGTTATAACCATTCCTGTGATCAAGTTTTGGTAGCAGCTGCATCTTCCAAAGAGCCTGCTTTCTTCCGACATCTGCAGGCCTGGCATATATACACAGGTACACAGAGGTCCCAATAAAAACAAAGCCTGCTTTTGGCCTCTAGACAAAGGACTTGATGGAAAGTAGCAGTTTCCCTGTAAAATGTGAACTCTTTTCCTTCTGAATTCCAGAACTGAAGAAATGGCGGGTGGGTGGGGGGACGGGGACCTGCAGTGGCTTATTGTGATAAACTCCAAGCTCAAGGATGCAGAAAGAGCAAGCCCTGAAAAGGCAATTAGGTAAGGCTGGAAATCCTGTCTATCATCCTTATAGGTCTCTGAATCTTGACCTTGAAGCTGCCAAGCTGTCACTGAGTTCTATCTAATACACTCTATCCTGCTTTAGCTTTATCAGATACCATTTGAAATGATAACCTGTTATCTGTGAGATGCCAACATACATAAAGGGATGCTGGCCCTAGAATCTTTGCCAAGTTATTTTCCTCAGTGAGGGACTGAGAAGGAGAAGCAAGCAGGGTGGTTATATATGAGCCTTCCTTATTCTGTCCAGTCTGAAATGTCAAGGTGCTGCCCAAGGCAGGGAGAAGCATCATAATAAGAACCAGGCCTGACCTACTCTCACAGCAGAATAAAGTGGTGGAATCCATAGGTGGTAGAATGTATTGTTGAAGTGCAGAGTGCAGGCGAGAATGTGACTTTTGAAGACATCCTCTTCTAAAAAAAACAAAAAACCACCATTCAAGTTACAAGAAGCTTTGTTCCTCAATGTGCTTACTAATTCTCTCTTTAATAACAATTTCTACCAATTCATCTGGAACAGACGTTAGGCTTACTGGCCTGTCATTTCCTGGATCCCCTCTGCATCCCTTTTTAAAAATTGGGGTGACATTTGCTGTTTTCCAGTCATCCAGCACAGAGGCCGATTTCATTGACAAGTTATATATACTTGTTACTAGATCAACGATTTCACATTTGAGTTCTTTAAGAACCCTCCAATTAGGGTTGTCAGGTCCATCTTTCCCACCGGCGGGAGGTTTTTGGGGCGGAGCCTGAGGAGGGCGGGGTTTGGAGAGGGGAGGGACTTCAATGCCATAGAGTCCAACTGCCAAAGCGTCCATTTTATCCAGGTGATCTGATCTCTGTCAGCTGGAGATCAGTTGTAATAGCAGGAGATCTCCAGATAGTACCTGGAGGTTGGCAACCCTACCTCCAATGTATGCCATGTGGACCTGAAAATGTATTGGTTTTCAGTTTTCCTAGTAGTCCAAGAACTTCATCCCTTGTCACCTCGATTTGACTCAGTTCTTCAGACACCCTTTCCCAAAAACTGTGACTTCAGCATGGCTATTTGTCCCACATTTTCCACAGTGAAACAGGGTTGGGAAATATGTGGAGATTGTGGGGTGGAGCCTGAAGAAGGTGGACTTTGGGGAGGGGAGGGACTTTGATGGAAGAATTCAGAATATGCCTAACTCTCACATCTATGGGACTTGAAAGTGATTACTGCCCACCAGAGTGTATACATTCTTTGATTGCACTGAAGTATTTTTGACATTGGCACTGGTTTATTCTGGGAAAGTTTGTGATATTACAAATCTTAATATTTTATATCAATAAATATTAGGGTTGCCAGCTCTGGGTTGGGAAATACCTGGAGATTTTGGGGGTGGAGCCTGAGGAGGGCAGGGTTTAGGTAGGAGAGGGACTTCAGTGGGATATAATACCATAGAGTACACCTTCCAAATCAGCTATTTTCTCCAGGGGAACTGATCTCTGTCACCTGGAGATCAGATGTAATAGCGGGAGATTTCCAGCCACCACCTGGAGGCTGGCAACCCTAATAGACATAGATCCTTTAAAAAGGCAGAATCATTTTGCACACTAGCTAGAGCTCTCTAGGCAGAAGCCTGTTTCCTAGCACAGATTCCCCTTAACTGGACTGAGACAACTGACCATGACTTCAGATCTGAAGTTTGACTCATTTTATTTGGAACACATTTTATGTTTTCATCTAACTGATTTTCTGTTTAGCCCACTGCAAAAGCAAAATGTTGAGTATGAAATTAATGATAAATCTTTACTGCTGTATACATTTTCAATATCAATATATTTTTTAAAAGGCAGAAATGTTCTGGGAGAAATAAAATAAACTACATGTATCATAGAAATATATCATAGATAGAAACTTGTCATCATATAGCTTAACAGCCATCTTGTGAGCTGTTCATATGGTACACAGTTATGAGTATCAGGTCGATGAAGAATAAATTTAGGTCACCTGCATCATAATAAGCAGAGGAAAGCAATATTTAATTCTTTGCCTGTGTATGCCATTAAAAAAAATTCCTCAGCATAACTGCTGCTTGAGGATACCATGAAAAGGAAGAAAATCTCATTCAAAAGTTAATTTGAATGTTCTTCATACGTGGGTATCTTGACTCACATTCGCCCCCAGACTGACTCAGTTGTTCCTTGGAGTTATGCATGAGTTTTCCATTCCTCAGAGTTGACCTCGAGCCCACCCAGTACTTTTCTTGGGTTTTCCTAATGTTGTTTTGCCGTGGATTTAAAGTTTGTTCTGAGATCTACTTGGTTCAAACTGTAGCTATTTGTGTGCATAAGGCATTCTGGGTTCCTCCCCCCTCCTCCTCCAGCCGAGCTGCAGGGCGGGAAGGAGGCGAGTGTTTGCATAATCAGGAACCAACTTAGCTGCTACTTCCATGGGCTCCATTGAAATACATCACAGCACAAAAACAGTTGCAAAGAAAATGCGGAATGGATTTTCTATTAAGGTCACTTGGCCCAGATAGACTACTCTGGCACTGGATTGACAGCCCCCAGAGTGGAATAATGGTCCCAGGGAACAGAATCTGTGCTCTGGGACTGGAATGACAGCTTCAGAGTGAAGTGATGGTACACACTCGGGGCCGTCAATCCAGTGCCAGTGTAGTCTATCTGGGCCAAGTGACCTTAATGGAAAATCCATTCCGCATTTTCTTTGCAACTGTTTTTATGCTGTAATGTGGAGCACATGCAAGTCAATTGGCAATCCTGGCTCCCAGATCTTCAAGGGGCCTTCCAGCCTCTCCCATTGTTTCCAGTGGGCAATCCTGGCATTCCTTTTAGTACATCCCTTTGCAGACTACAGCCAATTACAAAGCAGTGTTTTCAAGGGGCAGGGACTCAGACTCTCCAGATTTGCACTGGTGATTCTTCCTTAACAAAAACTTACTCCTGATACTCCAGGACTTTCTTCAGGTCAAACAAACACCATGCATAGGATTTTGAGAATTCAGACCAGAAAAGTATGGATCTAGAGATTGTTGAACTCAAGGTAAAATTTCCATGCATAAAATACCAATGTCTCCTTGTGCCCAGGGTGCAAGAAAATATTTGCTTATGGAATAAGGATGCTTTCTCCTATTTGTCTGAATTTTGAGAGACAGTATCCCTGGTGTTAAGGGTGCAATCCTAGTTGGGTGATGATGCAAGGTGAAAGACGTACAGAGAAATGTACTTGCCACTGAAAACAACAGAAGCAATGATTGATTGATTTCCTAATTTCTTAATTTCCTTCCTGTGTTAAAGAAACGGTTTCAAGTTTTTCAAATGAGCTGTGACTCAGTTCTGTTGTTATTTTCAGTCTAAAACGATTGAAAGGCAGTTGGAACAATGGGTTGGGTACCATGGAGGATTTCCACATGCAGAAAGAGGCTTGGTCTTTGCTGATTCTTCTTTCCCATGGCAAACCTTCATGCTGTTCCTGGGCACCCCCTTCCCCCTAGGAGCATTTAGGTGGCATGTTGGACTGCAGTGTGTGTGTGTGAGGGGGGGGGGTGCACTCCACAGATGGAAATCACTTCCACCTGTAGAAATCTTCTGTGCAATCCAAACCCATAGATGTATCTTTATTTTTTTAAGTTCCTTCTTTGGACACAATTGCGGCCATAGCTGACCTGTGACACAGATAAAAGATTTAAAAGAAGATCAGTCAAAGGTATGATGACAGCTAGATCTGGAATTGTGGAACCTTCTTTCATTTATAGAGAGGGCTGTGCAAAAAAAAAAAATCAGTAAATTTAAGGTTCGGGTTTATTGGGCCCGAATTTTTTCAGTAAACCCAAAATAAGCTGAACACCCATACCAGTAAATGGGAATTTGGCTTTATTTCTGGGTTTTCTGGTGAAAAATGGGTCCATTATAATCTATGGAATTTTCAAGGCTCTGGAGGAAGCAGTTTTGGAGTAAGGTCACCACATTTGCTACATAGCTGCAAGGGACTCTCCTTAGACAGACACCAAAGTTTGGTGAAGTTTGGGACAGAGGTTCCAATTTTATGGGGCCCCAAAAAGGTCACTTTCATCCTCCAGGCATTTGTGAGAGACGAGCTATCAACCAATTTTCAGGTTCAGAAGGTCAGCAATGCTGAGGACTGGCAGAAAGAGCTGATTGGCAGGCTGGCACCTCAGTCTGGGGACTACGTTCATACCTGGGGTGCTTTGCATGACATCCATGCAAATTAGCTTCCAAACTGAGGAAAACAGCTTAAATGCAAGAAAAATAAGGCACTGAAAACATTTGTTTTCCTGCAAACAGTCCTTTAATATAGTAATCAAAAATCTGATTTCAAGAGATGGTTATGGTGCAAGGAAACAAAGCCACTACTCAGGGTGACCTTCAGTTTGAAAGCAGGTTTTCATGGGGGGGGGTGATATTGGAGCCTGGTGAAGTCTGGACCAAGGAGGCTCTTCTGAAGGAGATTGCTCATCCACACAGGTGAGGAAGTCTTCTTCAGAAGCCTGGTCAGCAGCTGTTAAAGCTGGTGCTTTTAGTTGGAGGGTATACCCCTCTGGATGGGCTTGGGTGAGCCCCGTTTTTTAAATGACTCTTTTTGCTTTGCAGACTAGTCTTCTGTTGGGTGATATACCTGGAAGGTTGGTCAGACCAAGTTGGCTCTGATAACACAACCCCTACCTCAAAAGGGCCCCAACTTTGGGGTCCTATCAAAACCAGTCAAAGATAGAAAAATGGAAGAAGGCACAGAGCCATGCATCTAAGCAAAGGCGAATAGCTGAAAGCCAAAAAAGTGGAGTATGTATTTGGCTTTTCGGGAATCGCCTATTTGGCTTTGGGCAGATTCCCATGTGTTGGTATTCGGCCGAAAATAAACCTGAATATTGCTGAAAGGGTTAATTTATTTTTGGTTCAGGTTTATCGATATGCACAGCCCTACTTATAGATGATTCAGGTGGAAAGGAGGGGGCAGATAGAAGCCAGTTTCAAATCATCTAATTGAATTCAGAATTGAACTGTTTTTTAAAAAATCTGCTGTATTTAAGCTTTCCCCCCTCCCTGCAACCTTGAGTGCTACATTTTAAAGGGGAAAGTCCTAAAAAATAACAGTGGGAAAGGTGTTCAACAGAATGCAAATCAAGCCTCCTTACCCTTCATTTGTTCTACGCTCTTGAGAAGTAAAATCCACCTTGAAATCTGCCAGCAATCAGACAGCTGATAGAACTTTTTAACAGTGGTTATGAAATTGGAATGAAATATCTAACAGGACACTGAATGTGTAATCCTCAGGCAAAAATAGGAAACACTTGCACTTCCTTCAAATGTTAGAAAAGACATTACTCAAGCCAGCCTTTTCCTACTAAAGGCTCTGTGCAAGAGGCTACTACTGCAGACACAATGGCTATCCAATCATCCATGGACTTTTCTCAGCAGAACTTTCCCACTTCTCCCCCCTATTTCAGTCAGTGCAGTGAACTTCCCAGAATTTTGTTCCTGGGGTTAACAGATTATCCAGAACAGCTTAGGGGACAAAGTGAGAGGCTGCAGTAGGAAGGGGGGAGTCTGTGAAAATTGCAGTTGCCTCTTCCATAAACACACATGCCATTTTGTAAGAGGAACTGTGGGATATGGTACATGTCAATATCTTCGTATATGCATATGAATTCAAGGGCTGTCAGTGAAGGTATCTGATAGCTACCATTTCAGCAAATCATGTTAACTGGCTCAATTTTATTGAGGTTCTTTTTTTAATACACCACAAATTCCAGAAAAATGCCACCCTGGATACTGTAATTTGTGTAATGTTTCAATTTATTTTAAACACAAGTTTGGCATCATATATGTTCCATTCTGCAAGAGGTGCTGGAAGGTAGACCAGTAAAAGTGCATAACATTCTGAACACATACAGCTGTCTCATACTGAACCAGACCTTTGGTCTTTTAAGGTCAGTATTGTCTACTCTGACTGGAAGCATAACTCCAGGGTCTCCAAAGATGCAGAGGATTGAACCTGGGACCTTCTGCATGTAAAGCAGATCTGAACCATGGTGATTCCCTATTTCTCTTTGTAGCATGAAGTCAAGATTTTAATTACAGTCACTACAGAGCCCCGTAGGCACACTGTTGAGCCTTGGAAAAGATAGGGCTATCCATGGCTACTAGTCAAAATGGATACTAGTCATGATGCATACCTAGTCTCTCCGGGATCAGAGGAGCATACCTATTATATTAGGTGCTGTGGAACACAGGCAGGATAATGCTGCTGCAGTTGTCTTGTTTGTGGGCTTCCTAGAGGCACCTGGTTGGCAACTGAGTGAACAGACTGCTGGACTTGATGGACCTTGGTCAGATCCAGCATGGATTTTATTATGTTCTTATGTTCAAACACTTGTACACAGCTCTCTATATATTCCCATTTACTTACAGTAATATTGGGGTGGGTTAGAAAGCCTATTTCCTGAGTCAGAATGCAGAAGATGTTAGATAAATTAATGCATTAAATAACATAAATAGAGGGAACTGAAATATTGGGATCTCCTGAGTAAAGTCTCACTCATCACTCCATTAATGTCAGGTCATGCACCCTTTGTGATTTTCATTAATTGGCATGATTTCTTTCTCTCAGCTTTTCCCTTCTTTATCCGTCCCTTTCTTGCTCAGTCCGATGTGGCTGAATTATTAAAGACTATCTTCCTCATCCATTCTCCTGCAATGCCGTCAAAGAGCACTAATGTCCAAGTGAATTAAATATGGTCAGCTTAATTTCAAAAGGTTCCAGAGGCCTTTCTGCGACTCTATTTTAAGAACAGAGTGAAAGCTGCCTGCCTCGCAAAATGGGATTGCTATGTGCAGAGGGCACAAAACAGCCATAGCAAGGGACTTCTTGCACAATGAGCACCAGCCAGCGGAAACTGAAAAGCACTGTCAGTGTTCATCAAGGCCTTCATTAAAAAAGATTTGGGGGTGGTAACCAGTGACCGAAAACCATATCATCATGGCTTCAAACTTTTCTGCACAGCAGCGGTAACTGTGTGCAATAAAATGCTTAGCAACAGGAAGTCCTTGCTATAGTACTAAAGCAAGCCCGACATTACTAGGGAGGATGACAAATGTGAAAGCAGGGTTTCAGTTTCTGACACAGATTCTCCTTGCTCGTGTTTGGATCCAGACTAAATTGGCAATTTGCATCAATTGCCCCTTTCCACTATAGAGCCCCACCACGTCATTCCTTGGTGGTCCCTTATGACCCCAGGAGCAACATCTCTCGGAGATCACTGGGCTGCAGTGCGAGGGGGACAGTTCCACTATTATTCATTATTTATTTTATACTTTTTGTGCTATCTTTCCACCAATCAGGGTCCACAAGGCAGCAACTATAAAAACATTCTAGCATTTAAACAGTTAAAAATGCCATTAAAATGATAAGATTCAATTAAAAAAACACATAAACAAACAACACTAGAAGGAGGTCCAATAACTGTTAATGGGGTGTGTGCCAGATGAAACAGAAAGGGTTACCACACTTTGTATTCCCAGCAATGTATTAAGAGTTTGAAAATGTTATAAAAAATACTGTTCGCACTTTGTTTGGCCCCTTTAGCTGTGAAGATGTCTTCCAACCATTTATAAGCCATGGTATCCAAAAACCCTTTTAAAGCAATGTTTTTTACAGCATTTTCAAACTCTTAATACATCACTGGGAATACAAAGTGTGGTAACCCCCAGAATGTCTTTACCTGCTGGTGAAAAACATCGATAGAGGAAGACAGTCGAATCTCCCTGGGGAGGGAGTTCTAAAGTTTTGATACCACAATAGAGAAGGCCACCCATCTAGCCTAAGAGGGTGGGGGCAACCGAAGCAGAGCCTCCAATGATGACCGGAGTGAGTGGGTTGGTTTGTAAGGGAGAAGGCAGTCCTTAAGGTATGTTGGTCCCAGCCAATAGAGGGCTTTAAAGTTCAATACCAGCACCCTGAATGGAGTCCAAAAGCAAATTTGAAGACAGTAGGTGAATAAAGACTGGAGTGATATGGATCCTACGACCCACTCCAGTCAACACTCTGGTCACAGCATTCTGTACCAACTGTAGCTTCCAGACAGTCTTATAGGGCAGCCATACATAGAGTTCATTGCAGAAATCTAATCTAGATGTTACCAAAGCTTGCACCATAGTGGCAAGATCTTTCCTTCCCAGGAAGGGCCACAACTGGCTCACCAGCCAAAGCTGCTGAAAGGCACCCCAGCCAGTGCTGCCACCTGTTCATCCATCAGGAAACCCAGCTCCAGGCACATCCCAAGGTACAAACTTGCTCCATTAGGGAGAGTGCAACCCCATTCAGAACAGGAGGTAACCCGTTTCCTGGGTCAGACCTTCCCCCTACCAGTAGCACCTCCGTTTTGTTGGGATTAAGTTAGCCCTCATCCATTCCAAAACTGTTCATGGTTTCCACAGCCTCCCTGGGATCTGCTGGTAGTGCAAGAAAGAGCTTAATGACATCTGCACATTGGGGGCAACTCAGCCCATATCTCTGGATGAGTTCTCCCAGCGGCTATACATAAATGTTGAAAAGCATTTGGACAAGGTGGAACTTTGGGAAACCCGGTAGGCCAAAGGCGAAGAGGCAGAGCAGCAACCCAGCACCACACTGTGAAACCTGCCCTCCAGGGAGGACCACAATCACTGCAGAACAGTGTGTCCTAGTCCTGAAAGGTGATCCAGAAGGATACTATGATCAATGGTACTGAAAGTCACTGAGAGATCCAGAAGAATTAACAGGGTTATACTACCCCTGTCCATCTCCAGGAGTATGTCATCCACCCGGGAAACCAAGGCTGTTTCAGTCCCATAATCAGGCCTGAAACCAGATTGGAATGGATCTAAACATTAACTCATTCAATTGCCTGGCTCCAGAATGGTACATTTGAGATGGGATGGAAATTATTCAAATCTCCTGGGTCCAGAGTAGGGTTCTTAAGGAGTGAAAACATCACTGCCCGCTTCAAGGCAGGAGCGACTATCCCATCTGTCAAGGAGGCATTTAGTGTCTCCTGGACCCAATCCAACCCCCCTTCAGCAAATCTAAGCAGCCAGGAGGGGCAAGGATCATATAAGAAGGGAGTAGGTCGACTCTAGTAGAAAATTTATCAAACTTTGGGCAACAGTCCAGGGCAAGCAGGGTCAGCTGTAAGATTGTGAATGACAACAAATGGGTGTCTTTATGGAAGGGAATGTGTGTCATGTTTCTCACTACCTTTGTCATGTCTTCTGCCACATTCACTATGACCCACCCGGGAACAAACCACAAGCTGTTTTATACAGGTTGAGTATCCCTTATACGGACTGCTTGGGACCAGAAGTGGTCTGTATTTTGGATCTTTCCGTATATTGGAATGTTTTGAAATTTTTGAATATACCTAATGAGATATTTTGGGGATGGGACCCCAATTCATTTATGTTTTATATACACTTTATACTCCCAGCCTGAATGTAATTTTAAACAATATTTTTAATAACGTTGCGTACTTTGAACCATCAGAAAGCAAAGGTGTAACTATCTCATCAGAATACCTGTATCAGCTGTTAGATAAGAGCAACAACAAACAAAATTAACAATGGCAGGCTTTCAGCCTCCACCTACGATGACGTGTACCCTGTATTTTGTATCCTGCATGCCGGCTCAAAGGGTCCAGTTTTTGGATCAGTCCGGATATGGGATGTCCAGATAAGGGATACTCTACTGGTACATATGCCCAAATGTATGACTGTTCAAAGCTTAACACTGCGTTGCAAGAGTCCAAAAATAAGGGACTGTCACATTTGAGAGCTGGTAGTGCTGTACAGCTGCAGCCCGGGGAAGGAAGAAATCCACTGTTCAAATCTTGCCTGTGGCATGAATTCACTACGTTGTCTTAGGCAAAACCTTCTTCTCCCATCCCAGCTGCAATGTACAGATAATGAGAGTGACACACTTCATAATTTTAATGATAAAGATTACTGAAATAATGTATAAGACACATACTAAAACTCTTCATAAATGCTAAATATGATCCCCCCACTTTCTGGGTTATTATATACTTAACTCTGCATTGAAATCCGTGCAATTTAAAACAATTTTGGTTGCATTATGTGCTAATCTTCTGAATAGCACCTGCCTTTTTAACATACCAGATCTTTAATCCCTAACGTTATGTCGGCATTTGGCAGATAAAATCATGATACGTTCATCGTTCTACATTATTAATATCAATTGTCATTCAAAGAAATTCTGATTCTATGGGAGTGATTGGAAATGTGTCTTTACTTTTTGCTAGATTTGTGATATTGGAAAACTAACAAACTTGCAGAGTTTAATGGCACAAGAAAGTGTTCCTTCATCTTTATCCTTTAATATGGTATTGGCATTTTTACTGGAGGAAATGAGCTGTTAACTCTGGCAGTTTTGATGTGATATCTTCAGCAAAGGGTGAAACATCCACAAATACCATCCAGTGTAAATGCTCTCATTTGTTTAGCAATTTATCTACTGCGGCTATTGCTGCTGCCGAATGCAGCTTCATTTGTGATCAAACATTTGGTTCTCATAAAATATTTATCTTCCCTATATGGCAAATTACCATCAGGTTGGTAAATATTGCAAGGCATGAAACTAATATCCTAGTTGGATACAAATTTCTATTTTATTGTCCTAGATCTGCATTATACAATGTAAGCTCGGTAAAGAGCTATATTTAATTCCCCTGTATGCATTTTTGAATGTGGATCAAATCATTGTGAATATTGTAGCCACTCCATCATTCTAATAGTGGAGCATCAGGGTTGCCATGCTTCCAAAGAAGAATAAAGATATGTAAAACAGTCCATAGTATATAGATTGCCAGTTGGCAGCTCATATTTATAACATCCTGTCCAAGGACAACAAGCAAGTAATCAGTATCATAACATACAGAAACAACTTAGACTGTTGCCAACTCACTTATAAATGGATCTTACCACAGAGAGACACTGGTTTGCGTCCCAACAAAAATTCCACCGTAACCCAAAATGTCCCTGAGATGCTATTAGTGGGGGATAAGGGACACCCAGAAATAGCTTGGAGGGAGTTGAGGTCTGCCACAGGAAACAGTAATTGGAGAAAATATCTCCCCCCTTCTTACATGAATGAATATGATTGGTGGGATTGAACCCGCTGCACCAAAAGGCTAAACATAAGAAGATACCTTATACCAAAGTCAGAACAGCAGCAGCTCTTCAGAATATCAGAGGGAGAATGGGCTTTCCCAACAGTTGCTACCTGAGATCTAAGTAGAAATACAAGGTATTAAACGGGCAAAGCTCCGCTATAAACCATACCTATGGGTCCAGGATTTTCTGATATTCTAGGGTAAATAGACTTAATCTGGAAGAGGTGGAATGTTATTTATTACATATTTATCCCACCCTTATATTTTTTTACCTTTTTTAGTCTGTCTCTCCCTTCCTCATGGTGACACTAACTAATCCTTAACAATGTGGGTTGGGAAGTTGCTTAGCAACCCCCAAAATGACTGCCAAGATGTTACAACATAGTTTTGCATTATATCAGTGGCACACATTTCTCAAAGAAGCAGACATTGCTTCTACGATTTTGGAGTTTTTTGTATTTGTCACAGCACTCCAAAGGAAGACATGAGTCTATTGTATGGGTTTAAGTAGTTTGTTAAAATAAGCTGATCTATGTCATCAATTATTAACTATCCTAATATTTAATGGGGTGGGCTGCACTAGGCAGTCTAGCTGTGGCTGCCTTTGCATTGTCAAATCCTCCCTGGCTATAAATGGCCGGCCTTGTTGATTCTTACCTGAATATATTGTGCGGAGAGGTGCCAAGCTCCAGCTTCCTTTGCTGATGGGCCATAAAGCCACTACCAGCTTCAGAAAGATGTTGCTCAGCACCAAGGGCTCTCCATCCCACTGTAAAGTCAGTGATGGTCTGTTAAGGACATGCCTTCGATCGCACCCAGTGGTTCAGGGTGCTTGTCACTCATCTCTACCTATCATGAGCAACTATCCCTGTCTAGGGTTGTCAACCTCCAGGTATTAGGTGGAGATCTCCTGTTTAGGGCTGTTGATTCGGTAAAAACCGAACTGGGAAAATACAGAATAAATGCAAATTCGGTAAATTTCTGGTTCGGGTATACCGAATCAACAAAATCCAGGAGGTTGGCAAAGCCGAATTTGCCATTTCCGAATATCCGACTTTCCGTGGCTCCTGCAGGGGCGTTTTTGCAGGTGGAGGTCCCAGATTTTCAGGGTAGCTAGAAGGGACTCTCCTTGCACGAACCCCCAAGTTTGGTAAATATTTTATAGATGAATTTAAGAATTACTTGCAGTACTATTGCTACTATAGGTCATTTACATGACTCTATCGTTGTGCATGACTTTTAAAAATAGACATAGATCAGCACCAAAGTACATTTAATTCCATCCCTCTAGGAGCCATCATGGTGTAGTGGTTAAGAATGGTGGACACTAATACGGAGAACCTAGTTTGATTCCCTGCTCCTCTACATGAAGCCTGCTGGATACTTGGGCCAGTCACAGTTCTCTCAGAACTCTCTCAGACCCACCTACCTCACAAGGTGCCTGTTGTAGGGAGAGGAAGGGAAAGCAATTGTAAGCCACTTTGAGACTCTTTAAAGGTAGAGAAAAGCGGGGTATAAAAACTTACTTTTCTTCTTTTTGTGTTAATCTCAGCCTTTACCCCTTCTTAGCTGTTTTCCTTCCTTTTAGCTGCTTATCTCATCTCTCCTTACCTGCATTTGGGGGGAAAATGTGATATTTATATCACTTAACACATGAGGTTCATATGTGCTTCTCACCAATCATTTAGCTCCAGGATCCAAAAGAAAATGTCTTTTGATTAGTTGAATAAAATTTTAGTAGAAGACCAGCCTCTTCATGTTATTTGCGCTGATTTTCATTTCTGCAGTATTGTGGTTCAAATATGGGAAGAGTCCTTGAATAAAGGATCTAGTCTAGTTCCTTTGTAGAAAGTAAACATGGATTCTATTATTCTAACATTCCCAAGGAAATTTACATATATGCACAGCTTTCCCCTCTCCAATAGTATTTGTGTCCAAGCTCATCAAATACGCTTGTTAATTTAATGGAACTCAGTCTTGCTTCAGTACAACGGACATGTTTTTTCCCCATTCTAAATGAACAATAGCCACTGGAAATAGCCTCCTTAGTCCCTTATCTTTCTTAAAATTCATTGTTATGTGTTCTGGATTTAGAATTTCTTTTAAAACTGCTGCAGGCTCTTAGACACTGTCAGGATTTAATTTGATAATGGCAAAATTGACAACTCTATTGTGGTTATTGCAATCCAGGACGGGAGTGAATGCTGAATCTCTTTTACTATTGATTCATGTGGTCCATGTGGGGGTAAAGGCACCCATTTGAACACTTTCAACCTGTGCTAAATGTTGAAAATGCAGAGACAGTGAAGTACGGTTACCCACTTCCAGGTGGAGCCTGGAGTTCTTTGAACTCCATTAAGTATATCAGTTTCCAAAGCAAGAGGTTGATTATACCCAAAAGGACAAATGGCAGAGTAGTATTACAAAGGGAAAATATCTGGATCTATTGAAATTATTACTGTAGAGTAAGTCTCTACAGGAGACTTATACAACTTTAAGATTGACAATGAGGAAATTGAAATTGTTGAAGACTTTCTATTACTTGGCTCCACTATCAACCAAAAGGGAGACTGCAGCCAAGAAATCAGGAGGAGATTGAGACTGGGAAGGGCAGCCATGAAGGAGCTAGAAAAGATTCTGAAGTGTAAGGGTGGGTCACTGGCCACCAAGACTAGATTAATTCATGCCATCGTATTCCCTATTACTATGTATGGGTATGAAAGCTGGACATTGAAGAAAGCTGATAGGAAGAAAGCAGATTCTTTTGAAATGTGGTATTGGGGGAGAGTGTTACAGATACCGTGGACAGCCAAAAAAATAAATCAGTGGGTTATAGATCAAATCAAGCCTGAACTGACTTTAGAAGCTAAAATGACTAAACTGAGGCTATCGTATTTTGGTCACATTATGAGAAGACAATAGTCACTGGAAAAGACAATCATGATAGGAAATGTTGAGGGCAGCAGGAAAAGAGGAAGACCCAACAAGTGATGGATTGACTCAATAAAGGAAGCCACAGCCCTCAGTTTGCAAGATCTGAGCAAGGTTGTCAAAGATAGGACATTTTGGAGGACTTTGATTCATAGGGTCACTATGAGTCGGAAGCTACTTGACGGCACTTAACACACACATTGAAATTATTCTGTTATGGCTTCAGGTGAGCTGGGCTTGCTTGTGATGGTGAACCAGATATTTTATCTTCATGCAGAAACCCACACACAAAACAACAATAACAACAACAACAACTAAAGTTCTTTACAGCTGGACATTTCTAAGCATTGTTTTGGCTTCTTATATTATTGACAATAATTACATTTTAGACCATCTTTCAAGAGGCTTATGAGCTGAGAGACAGTGTCCCAAGCCTACCCAATGAATTTCATGGCCACTCAAGGATCAGAGTCCAGTTCTTTCTGGCCCCAGTCCATCATTACGCTAGGCTGACTGCAATCCATGATGTCTATCTTGAAGGAAATCCCTGTGCCCTTGAGTATGGAGAATTAAATCACGGAAATTAAACTCGCAGCATAGGTATGAGTGACACATTAATTTCCAGATCAAATGCACGTCAACAATATTCTTTGAAAGAACACATTAGTGCTCTTATGCATTAGATGTCTAATATAGAGGATGCATTGGCTTCTGTGCCAAGAATATTGTGCAGTGAAGAGGCAGCGAAGGGCAATGGGAAATTCTGAGTGATTACATTGTAAAAAAAAAAACACTCAGGGAAAATGTTCTCTTATCTTTAAAAATCGCAAAAATAATTTTGTCATCTTCCTGCCGGTGCTTACTTAAATTGCTTACCAGATCCTTAAATGCCTTTACATTTACTACATCAGGTCTCTGTGACTTTCCTTGTCAGCCTCTTGGGTCCAAGCTAATGCCCTATAAATGCTTCAACTTTACTGCTTTATTTACTTACTAATAAAATGTAACCCATTTATCCTGCTAATGCAAATGCACCTGCCTTTCAAAGGGACTGGAATGACTCTGTTGTGGGTGTCAGACAGCTTGAATAGTGCCCTCATGTGTTTGGAAGGAAGCCAGAGACCTTCACACACAATGCTTTGGAACTTTTATCTCACCACAACTGTCTCAGCTTGCAGCACAAAAAACAAAGTGGCCAATCTGTGCCAGCAACTTTGTATACAATGGATGGTGGGAGGTAGAACAAAAAAAAGGGGGGATGTGATTAATTGTATCATCAGAACTCTGCTAAGCAATGTTTATGGAATTATGGTTGACAGGCTTAATTCAACCTTCATAATGTTTTACTTAGAGCTTATTGGTTGAATCAAACGTTCCTCCCTATTGCAAAGGAATTTGTAACCAGAGATGAAAGTAGTTGGACATACAGACATTTGGACCTTTCAAATAAAGCAGGAGGAACTGTGATGTTTTCTGCTCGTTAATACAATCAATTTTATACTGAGAAGAACAATCACTCTGTGATTAGTTAGCAATAGGAATTTAGCTGGAGCAATACTTAAAGAAAAACCCAAGTGATTATAGTTTGAAATATCTAGTTATTTGCTTTGGGCTTGTTATTTTTGAGTCTAAAGTTCAGAAGATGTATTGTCAAAAGAAAAGATAAGAAGCATCTTCCTTTGTCTAAATGATTTTGTAAATGAATGGGGGAAATTATGTACAAATTACACAGTGAGCCCAAAGGAGGTGAGTATTATCAAGACCAACACCAGGCAGTCTTAACAAAACTGGTGGACAGTTTCTAGAATAAGAGGACCTCCTCGTAAAATTAATGCTTGTATTCTTTGAATTACTGAGCTCCTAAGATTTTTGTTATGCTATCTTAAATGCCTTATGCTATGCAATGGTTACATTTGTTCTATGTCTGGAAGACAGTAGATATTTATTGAGGAATTTTGTCTGTTGAGTCAAGTTAATTAATTGTCAATGCAATACCAAATGAACACACTGTGTGATATATTCCTTTGATATGGGTTTAGACACGCTTCTAAGTTTCCTGGGCAATTTGATATAAATATTTATTTTATTTTAGAAGAAGAAGAGTTGGTTTTTATATGCCGACTTTCTCTAGCACTTAAGGAAGAATCAAACCGGCTTACAAGCACCTTCCCTTCCCCTCCCCACAACCAACACCCTGTGAGGTAGGTGAGGCTGAGAGAGCCTGACTTGCCCAAGGCCCAGCTGGCTTTGTGTGTAGGAGTGGGGAAACAAATCCAGTTCATCAGATTAGCCTCCACCGCTCATGTGGAGGAGTGGGGGAATCAAACCCGGTTCTCCAGATCAGACTCCACAGCTCCAAGCCACTGCTCTTAACCACTACACCATGCTGGCTCTCTTTTAGATTTTTATCCCACCCTTTCCTGAATGAGGTTATATTATCCAGCTAAAGGAGACAGCCATGACAGACTTGTAACTAGGGTTACCAGGTCCCTCTTTGCCACCAGCAGGTTTTTGGGGTGGAACCTTTGGAGGGTGGGGTTTAGAGAGGGGAGAGACCTCAATGCCATAGAATCCAATTGCCAATGTGGCCATTTTCTTCAGGTGCACTGATCTCTATCAGCTGGAGATCAGTTGTAATAGCAGGAGATCTCCAGCTAGTGCCTGGAGATTGGCAACCCTACTTGTAACTCATGTTGCACTGAAGCAACAAGAAATGTGTTTGTACATGAAAGAGATGTCCTGGTTACTCTCAGGACATCCCTAATGTGTGATCCTGACAGCTGCAGATATTGTTCCCTTAGAAAAGAGCAAGAGTCCAGTAGCACCTTAAAGACTAACAAAATGTATTGCAGGGTGTAAGCTTTTGTGAGCCACAGTTCACTTCTCCAGAAAGCTCATACCCTGCCAGAAATGTTGTTAGTCTTTAAGGTGCTACTGGACTCTTGCTCTTTTCTACTGCTATTGACAGACTAACATGGCTACCCATTGTAATTGTTCCTTTATCTTCAGCATGCAGCTGGATCTAAGTAGCCTAGACGTTATTATTATATAACCAGAGAACTTGTTTGACAGGCAAATGTTCTATGTTCAATGGCCACAATCCCCCACCCCCAACTTATGTCCCTCCCTCCCTCCCTGGCCAAAGCTAGGCTCAGGGCAGCTAACATTATCCACACATACATTTACAATCAAACCATACAATAACATTAAATTTTAAAATTTAAATTTAAAATAGTTCCCAGTTTTAGACAATTAGTGATTAAAAAAGTGGCACTCATCATCAGAGTATAGGGCCATAACAGGCCTGGAAGAGCAGTCAGGGCTCCCGATAGGAGCTGGTAGCAATATTGGGGGAGGCGGGTGGGGAGATCAGCTCTGTTGATAACTCAAAGCTGCCCTCAACAATCACCTGTGAGCTGAGCATCCGATCTTTTTACCTGTCCACATTAAGCCTTGAACAGCTTTGCAACTGTATAATAGCTTTATTGGTAGAGTTTCATCTCCTTGCCTTACATGGGCTTTTGCTTCTGCACAATAGGTGACTGGATTCTCTGTATGTTATGTGTTAATTGCCGTCAAGTCACTTCCGATTCATGGCAACCACATGAATCAATGTCCATTTGATTCTACCCAAGGCCAAAAATTCCACACTGGTTAACACTGGTTTGCTCAATGCTGATTGTACTGTTTGCATGTGTTAAAAGTAAAAGAAGAAGAAGAAGAAGAAGAAGAAGAAGAAGAAGAAGAAGAAGAAGAAGAAGAAGAAGAAGAAGAAGAAGAAGAGAGCTCTAAGAGAGCTGAGACTTGCCCAAGGTCATCCAGCTGGCTTTATGTGTAGGAGTGGGGAAACAAATCCAGTTCACCAGATTAGCCTCCACCACTCAGATTAGAGTTCTCCAGATTAGAGTCCACCGCTCCAAACCACTGCTCTTAACCACTACACCATGTTGGATTGAACTGTTTGTGAAAAGCTGAACTGTTTGATGAAAGATTAGCTCTGTGTTCATGACTAGCAAAAAGATTGTGAGGCAAACTAGCAGGTGTTCCAGCAGTCCTAGATATAACCCCTAAATTCAACTAAATTGCCCATTTTCTATATGGGTGATTTTATTGTACTTGTATGCATTTAATATCTCTGTTTTATTGTAACCTGATTTGAGGACATACAGGTGAAATTGATGGAATGCATTTATTATAACATTTCTGTCTTGGCATTCTCCATTTACGTGCTCAGATCTCCATTTCACCATATGCTGTAGTGTTGTGGTTGATCTATTTACATCTTACCAACCATGAATCTCCCTTTGTTATGAGGCAGATCAAGATATCCTGATATGAAGGATTGCTACATGTGACCAGAATTCTACTCATGATTAGTATGTTTAGAGGGAATTACTCCTAAAATGTATCTCATTTGTTTGTATTAATGAGGGTTTGCTGTTTAAAACGTCTTATTTGGCTATGAATTAATTGAAAAGCATTGCTCAACTGAAATGTATCATGTTATTTTGGCCTTTCCTATCCAACCACAAAGCCACAAAGCTACAAATAATTTTATGGCATTGCTGGGTAAGTGATCTATTTTGTACCTATCAGGGATGCCTGATTTAAACATTATGGCTGAGATCCAGTGCCTCCAGTACAAGCACAAGGCTTGGTGCTTATACTGTTGATGGAAAATAAAATACACAGTGTTTCAGCTAAGAATGTATGAAATCTGTTGGGAGGAATTTCATCTTTCCATTCTATTTCCTGATCATGAGCAGCAGATTTTCACACACACACACACACACACACACACACACACACACACACACACACACACACACAAACCCTGTTTGATATTTGGTAGGATTCCATAGCCATCAGTGGTGTCAACATTATCAGTTTCCCACTTCCTGGTAGGATGGATTCACTTCACAAACAACCCAAGCAGCCACTTGGGGTACCAACGCAACAAGGCACAGTGATATCAGAACAGGAAGGCTCCACCTACCACTGCTTCCTATGTAGGTGCCACCGAGGATTCAAGCTGCACTGCAGACACCCAATCTGAATAGGGTTGCCAGCTCTGGGTTGGGAAATAACTGGAGATTTTAGGGGTAGAGTCTGAGATGGATATGATTTGGGGAGGGGAGGGACTTCAATGTCATAGCGGCCATTTTGTCCAGGAGAACTGATCTCTGTCACCTGGAGATCAGTTGTAATAGTGGGTGGTCTCCAGCTACCACCTTGAGGTTGGCAACCCTAATTCTGAAACAATGATGTATTTGGAAAAGAGGTTGAGGAAAAGTGGCCAGACCATACTTCTGCACTCTCTGTTTAATGTATTACCAGCCAGTGCCTGATATAGAAGCACATGCAATCTATCACTTACAGCCCATTCCTGAATCCCGAGGATGAAAGTCTGGTGTTGCCGCCCCCTACGCCGGTGCCTGGGCTACTTATGCCACCGTGAGTGGCTCCAATCTTGGCAAGGAGGCCTGTATGCCGGTTTCCTGGTGCTGGCCCAGGGACACTGCCTGAGCCATCTGCCAACATCCCACCAGGATCCTGGGAGGCATTTCCAGGGTGTGCTGGGTGTCCCATTCCCATTCTCTGTCCCATTCCAGCCCTGGATGCCGGGGTCGAGAATGGCGGTGCTGTGACTACTATTTTGCAGGCGCAGCCTTGCCATTCTCTATGGGGCAATTTGCCTCATTTAAACTTTTAAAGCCCTGACCTGGATGGCCCAGGCTAGCCTGATCTTGTCAGATCTAAAAAGCTAAGCAGGGTCAGCCCTGGTTAGTATTTGGATGGGAAACCACCAAGGAATACCAGGGTTGCTGTGCAGAGGAAGGCACTGGCAAACCACCTCTGTTAGTCTCTTGCCTTGAAAACCCCAAAAAAGGGGTCGCCATAAGTCGGCTGCGACTTGACGGCACTTTACACACACACACAAACTTTTAAAAGCCTGTAAAAGACTTTTTAAAGGCTTTTGGCAGCCAGGAAATGGGATAGGATGCACAACAGCGGCGCCTCGTCCACACGGTCCCCTTCCGCCGAAAGTTTAGGAATGGGCTGTTAATACACTCGAATAATATTTTATTATATTTTAACTGCAAGACTCCCAAATCTGTTTACGAAAACATAAACATTTTTCTGAGGCTACCAATGGTGTTTCACAGCTTTGGTAGCTTCAACAGTAAAGTCCCTTTTTAACAGCATGGAAGGGGAAAATATAATTCCCTCTAAGTCTTTGCTATTGAAAAGGAGGAGGCTCTGTGCTAAGGTGATAACGCATCTGCTAATGTAACAAAAGGCGTCAACCTATGGTAAAATGCATTCTAATCTTCCTGTTAAGCTTTTAGGGCAGCATTTAACCAAGGGATAGCAGCTCAACAGGAAGTGAGAAAGTCGCTTCATGAGGTATAAGAACAGGACTCAGCTCCTCCCCACTGAAAACCCAAGAGATCAGTAACAGCGACATGTCTGCCCACAGCAAGAGGTGTGATTGGTTCATCAGTTGCCCTCCTGGTCCCACTTTCTCATCAGCAATGACAGACTTTCACACTAAGAGACTTTCTAATTACTATTTAAAAAGGGGAGGGGGACATGAAAGAGATCAAACAGACTGGCTCACGCAAAACAGATGAGCTCACTCCCTTTTCCACTTTTTACTGTTTGATTTGTGGATTCGGTAGCATTGTGTACACGTGATACTATTTTTATATGCTACTGATATAGAATGCACATCATTTAAATGTATAAGTATGCTGTGTAATACTGACCTGATACAAAAAAAAAAATAACATTGAAAAATGTGCTCATTTTATGGGGGGGAAATTGGTGCGCAGAAACAAAAAATGATGCAAAAACAATCATGCATTTAACCTGCAGGAGGGAAGAGTAAAACTGAAACAGGGAAATTGGGGCTGAAATAACAGGGATAAGAAATTCAAAATATCCCTTTTCGATTCTTTTCATGTTCGGGCACTGTGGTTGTGAATCATTCATTGTGCCCGCTTGTGGCTCGTGTTTACAAAGTCTTTAGTTCTTTCCTGTCATTTTTATATAACTTTAATGCCATTTTATGCCATTTATATGTTATATAGCATTATATGAAAATGATGCCAAGATAATATTAAAAACTCTATAAATTTCACAGGAAAAAAAAAATACTGCACGAGGAAATAAAAAAAAATGGTTCAGAACTAAAAAATTTACAGGTTTTGTATATGGGAGAAGTAAAATTGAAATAAGGTTTTCTAATCAAAGCAATCGGGCTCAGAAATTTGGTAGCTTCTAGTCCATATAATCATAGATATATACTCATGTGCAAACAGGCCACTTACATAGACCCAGCATAGCTATTTCCATGATTGTGGCAGGTTTAAAAAGGGGAGTCATGAATATGAATACAGTTATCACTCCATTTATGCAGCTGGTTCACTCAGAATACTCTCCATGCGATTGTGTGCCTGACTACATGATTGTGCAAAGAAGGAAAAAATGTGTGGTTTCTATGTGTGAACCAGCCTAAAGTTTAAAGATGTTCACTGATATCATAAAATGCAGTCTTTGAATGCTTATGGGCTCGTGGATGTTCTGACTGCATTAAGACACAAACAATGCAGTCCAAAGGAGAGTTACACCCTTCTTAGTCTGAATCAACTATACATGTAATTAAATTCTCATAAGGTTTAACAGCTTCCCTGGGATCCCTTGAGTGAATTATTGTATTTCTGTACTCAGATATTTTTTCAGTTTTAAGTAATTGAAATATCTTTTGAATTACATCTGGTGGCCAGTAAATTCTTGGAAAATTATCTGTTTCTTTCTCCAACCCCAAAGTTAAAACAGGAGGAAGCAAAGGGAGTTCTACATTAAAATTCATCATCAAAGGGAGATGGTCGCTAACAATACAGTTGCCTACACTAAAGGATTCCACACAGTCTCTGAATGCTGTTGAAGATAGGATATAGTCAATCACACTATGGCCTCTTTTTGAAATGAAGGTAAATTCACCTACGTCATCAGGGCCAACCGATCCATTAAGCAGGACTTTACTAAATTGAATACAAAATTTGGCCACCCTTCTTAGTCAATTGAAACCAAAGTTGGCTTAGGATGGCCCTATAAAACGTATTCCTAAGTAAGCATTTAAAGGAGGTTTTAATCTCTGTAGATGAGTCAGTAATACAGAATTACAAAGAAATTAAAAGGCTGGCCTACCTTTTGTGCAATCTGACTCTTATGAAAATAATCTTACATGCTCACAAAGATTCTTAATGGCTTGTTTTGAATGCTCCCTTGACTAAACTACACTTAAAGTGAATAGTTAATTGTGAGGACTTTGGATGTCTTGATTACAGTGAATGGGCTTATCAATTCAGTTTTGCCTAACTGGTGGAGTGATCAGAGGCTTAACAAAAGAGCTGTATGTTCCTTAATGGATCTGGCTTTCAGGATGTGACAACCATCATCCTTATAACAAGGACTGAGAGTCAGCTAAAAGCAGTCTGAAGTTTAAATTTGGGCGGAGATTGCAAGAAACAGTCTAAAGTAGAAAACTGAGCTATTCTTAGGGTGCAGTTCACTTCTGGAAATCCTATGCAGGATTGTTAGTTGTGCTACTTGCTAGGGAAGTGTGTTCACTTCTGCTATGCTCAACGCATACATCTGTAAATAACAGAGTACAAAGATACCATAATATTCCATTGGTCTCATTTTTTTAAAAAAAGCAACTAAACCTCTAATATTGTCCTTGGAACATCTCCCTTTTTGGGGAAGAGCATGGTGGAAAAAATTGCCACCAAGCTGCAGTCACCTTAGGTAGTGTTGGCAACCTCCAGGTAATGGCTGGCGATCTCCTGGGATTACAACTGATCTCCAGGAGACAGCGATCAGCTCCCCTGGAGAAAACGGCCACTTTGGAAGGGGGAGTCTATGGCATTACACCCAACTGAAGTCCCTTCCTTCCCCAAACCCCACCCTTCTCAGGCTCCACCACCAAAAACTCTAGGTACTTCCCAACCCGGAGCTGGTAACCCTACTTTATGGGGACCCCTGAGGTTTTTCATGGCAAAATTTGAACAGATATGGTTTGCCATTGTCTTGCCTCTGCATAGCAACCCTGGGAAGAGGGTAATATGGTGATGGCTGCTAACTTGGAAGGCTTTAAGAGGGGAGTGAACATCTCCTTTCCAGAGCAGGGCATGAGGAAGGACTTACACACCAATATAGAAAGTTTCATAGGAAATATCAGCTTTCAACATCCTTACAACTCCATCCTACCTCTACCTTGATTCCTTGAACTGGTTAACGACTTGAACTAGGCTGCTGTAATTCTAAGAGCTAGCTGCTTCTCAGTCCTATGTGTGCTCAACGTTTACCTTCCTGTGCTAGCTATTTTCTGTTGTGAGCAGTTACCATGCATTCTATTTTTGAAGTGTCAAATGTGATGTTTTTGTGATTGAAGATCTCAGTTTGGTGAATTTTCCCCCTCAGTGGAATAACAGGTCCTTCCAAAAATAAACATCTAGTTTCTGCTAACATCTAGTGTTTGAGATTTGTTCCAACAGATCCCAAGGGTGGGAGGGGGGAGGAAGCACAAAGGGAGCTGACTAAGCTTTATGCTGGCGAAAGGCAGTTATTTCGGCTCACCCCTTCACTGCTGCTTCACCAATGCTGGGCACTGTTGTAGCCCCACAGCGACCACCTGTTGGCAGGACAGAGGCATAGGTCCATGCACCAGTGTTAGGGTTGCCAACCTCCAGGTAGTGAATGAAGGCTCAGTGCTGTATAGATGATGGAAAAGATCCAAACAGCACTACAAGGTAATATAAACACAAGATAAATTTATAAAGGTGCAGGTAAGTGCAAGGAGTGAACATATGTACAAAAATTAAGAGAAACACAATCAGGTTTTTTTTTAAACAATTAGCATAAATAGTCCAGCAAGATATGCAATATGACAAAAGAAATTGTCCAATGGATCACATAAAAACAATATAGCTGTCCATGAAAGACTTTCCTGTACTTCTCGATAGCTGGACACAAAATGTCAAAAATGAGGACCACAGCGAGGAGGTGCCAGAAGAGGTGCCCGGACGTGTCGTCTAGATCATGCACACGTTTCGCACATAGCTTCATCAGCTACACATATCAGAAAAGTTTATAACAATCATATCAATTTCAAAGAGGGACCGAGAGGATTTCTATATAGGTCTCCACTGCTGCTTCACCACTGCTGGGCACTGTTGTAGCCCCACAGCGACCACCTGTTGGCAGGACAGAGGCATAGGTCCATGCACCAGTGTTAGGGTTGCCAACCTCCAGGTAGTAGCTGGAGATCTCCTGTTATTATAACTCATCTCCAGCTGATAGAGATCAGTTCACCTGGAGAAAATGGCTGCTTTGGCAATTGGACTCTATGGCATTGAAGTCTCTCCCCTCCCCAAACCCCGCCCTCCTCAGGCTCTGTCCCAAAAACCTCCTGCCGGTGGCAAACATGGATGTGGCAACCCTAGCCAGCATGGAAGTGGATGGGTCTGGGTGAAGTTAGTCAGAATCCAAAGTTGTTTCAGCCCAGGAAAGCCTCCTCAGTGGCAGAAAGTTACACCAGCAAAAAGCACAGCATAGCCCATAGGCCACCATGGAAGTGAAACCCCCACTGTTGCAGCCACACCCTTACGGCCTGGAGGAGCTCAGGATCCCTACAATGGGAGCAGACAATCATCTCCCTCCCCTGCAGTGGACAAGCCCCCTCCCCAGCACCCAATTGATGCCCCCCCAGCCCTAGAAAAACCCTTGCCAGGACACTCCACAACCTATTAGGTAGGGTGCATGGCATGAGATTCTGTCTCACAGCTCCCTGATATGAATACTTAATAGTGGGCAGCACTTTGGTGGCAGGAAAAGCACAGAGAGGGCACTTAGCACTTCTGGGCAAGCACTCTGTGCTGACATCCAAGGGAGAGACTATTCTCTGTGGCTAACATGTCTCATTGCTAGGGTTGCTAACCTCCAGGTACTAGCTGGAGATCTCCTGCTATTACAACTGATCTCCAGCTGATAGAGATCAGTTCACCTGGAGAAAATATCCACTTTGGCAATTGGACTCTATGACATTGAAGTCCCTCCCTTCCCCAAACCCCACCCTCCTCAGGCTCCAACCCAAAAACCTTCCGCTAGTGGCAAAGAGGGGTTGATGCCTGATGCTGCAAAGATCTGTGCATCATGCACACTGCCCAGAAACTTGGCCTTGGGGTCTGTGAAAATGTCCTGGTGGTTGCAGGTCACCTGAACATCGAGGCTGTAGAAGCGATGCCAGATGTGTTTCCAGGGAGTAAAAGGAGTCCTGCCACTGCCTCAACCCTGACCGGGGGAGAGGCAACTCCCCACTCTGCTCCCACCCTCCCCGACCCCCTTCATCACTTGCTGATATCTGCCCTTCCCCCTGCAGGTGACTCTCTCAATGGGAATGACGTGGCAGGGCCAAGGGGTTTGCCAGAACGGCCAGGGCCCAGGTTTCCCAGGAAACTGTCCCAGGTCCAGGGGAGGAGGAGGTCTGCGCCATCACGGCTACCTCATCTTCCCAGTGAGGTGCTTGACTGAGACCCTGGTGCCCAGCAACCCAGGTATCCCTCCCATTGTGCTGGGAAGTAATGGAGGTTAGTGATGGGGAGGCAGACCACTGTAAGGGGGAGAGAGAAGGGAGGTGGTTGTGGGTGCCAGTAATGGCCACAGAGCTGGAAGGTATGGCAGACCAACTGGACTGGGGAAGGGCCTTGGCTCAGTGGTAGAGCATCTGCTTGGTATGCAGAAGGTCCCAGGTTCATTCCCTGATCTTTCCAGTTAAAGGGGCTGGGCAAGTAGGTGTTGTGAAAGACCTCTGCCTGAGACCCTGGAGAGCTGCTGCTGGTCTGAGTAGACAGTACTGACTATGATGGACCAAATGTGAGCTCTAGCCCTGCAGCAAACCCATAAAAAGATTCCAGCAGACGGCAAGTCCATGAAAGCAGTTTTATTGGTTAGAATCGACAGGTTTCAGAAGCCATATTCTAAAGGACACTAGTAAGGGGCAAAGGCAAGGTACATGGCATATATGGAAAAGCAAAAGGAGATAACTGGTAACCAAGGCAACCCCCCTCCCAGAGGCAGGAAGGAGTACTTGGCGATTCTCACAGTATGGGAATCTATGAAGACTAAACACGGGGCATAGACTGGCCTTGGACAGAATAGCACAACAGCACCTGGAAGCAGCACAATCGCACTACCGCATACCATTCTCATGGCCTGCTCCTGACATTCTGCCCCCCAAAGACCCCCCCCCACCTTCCCACCTTGGGTTTGTGAGGGTAGGCTGCATGGAACTCTTGTACTAAGCGGGGGGCGGAGACATCACAGGCGCACACCCATTCATCCTGGGTGGGACTAAAATGTTTCCAGCGGACCAGGTACTGAAGGGTACCGTAGCGAATGCGAGAATCCAGTATTTTAGCTACTTCAAAATGCTCCCCCCACCACCATTTCAGGCACTTCTGGTTGTGGTTCAGGATGCCATTTTTGGGACGGAACATACAATTTTAAAAGACTGACATGGAACACAGGATGGATTCTCCGTAGGGACTTGGGCAAGGAGAGTTCCACAGCCACTGGATTAATAATCCGGGAAATGGGGAACGGACCCACATACTTGGCACTGAGTTTATCACATGGGTGGGTGGATCGTAGGTTCTTGGTGGACAGATAGACAAGATCCCCCACTTTGCATTCCATACTGGAGCGATGTTTGTCAGCCTGAGCCTTGTAACGTCGTTTGGCTCGCTCTAGATTTTTAACCAGCCATGGCCAGGTAGTTTGAATGGAATGTACCCATCCATCCACGTCAGCTCCCCCCTTTTCCTCAGAAACATCAACATGACCAAACTCTTACCATGCACAACCTGGAAAGGGCTGAACCCTATGGATTGGTGAACCGCATTATTATAAGCATATTCAGCAAAAGGCAATAGGTTTACCCAATCATCCTGATGGTAATTAACGTAACAACGTAAATAGCATTCCAACACCGCATTCACCTGTTCAGTTTGACCATCCGTTTGGGGATGGAAAGGCACTAGACAGTCCTTGTTCTACTCCGACCAACCTGAGAAAAGCCTTCCAAAATTTGGCCATGAAATTTGAACCCCTGTCCGTGACTAATTTGCGTGGAAAGGAATGGAGATGGAAGACATGTGACACAAAGAGGCGGGCCAATTTCAGGGCGGAAGGGATACCTGCACAGGGTACAAGATGCACCTGTTTTGAAAACAAATCAGTAATCACCCAAAGAACTATCTTTCCCCCACTAGGGGGTAGGTCCGTTATGAAGTCCATTGCAATTACTTCCCATGGTTTCGAGGGAGTCTCTAACGGTTGTAAAAGTCCGGGCAGCTTGCCCTGAGATCATTTGGCTGCTGCACATATGGGGCAGCTGCGGATGAAGGAGTCCACATCTGACCGCATGCCCGCCCACCAAAATTGTCTCCGTAGCAAATGCAATGTCTTGAGAAATCCAAAATGTCCGGCGGTCTTGGCGCCATGAACCAAACCCAACCCCTGCCCCCCGCAACACTTTCGGAACATACAATTTAGAATCTTTGTACCAACCCCCCCCCCCCCCGCATTTAAGAGTCTGCGATGACAGTTCCGCTTGACAACTGTGAAGGAGAGTCTCCTTAAAGGAAACAGACAGCCTTTCCATCCCCTCCGGAGAGGAGTCAACACAGGAGCAGGGAGCGACTGAATGGGGTGCTTGGGCCCCCGCACCTCAGGAACTGGCTGTCAGTCACTCAGGGGAAGGAGGAAGCGAGGAGGGCGGCACTGCCGGCACAGCCGGGTGTGGGGCTTCCCCCTCCATCGAAAGCGGCGGTGGGGGGGATTGGGTCCGAGAACGGGTTTGTACGGCCAAAGTGGGCAACAGACCTCGTTGGGCAGGGGTGAAAAGCGACTCTGTGGGCCGATCAACCTTGGCGGGATATTGGGGAAGTCTGGATAAAGCTTCAGCCAGAAGGTTTTGCTTCCCTGGTACATATTTTAGGACAAATCAAAATTGGAAAAAGAAGTCCACCCAGCTTGCAGGCCCCCGTTAGGGCCTCCAGGTTTTTGTGATCGGACCATACTTCAAAGGGCACTTTGGAACCTTTTAAAAATTGCCTCCGCACTGTCAGGGCATGCTTTACTGCAGCGGCTTCCTTTTCCCAAACGGCCCAATTGAGTTCGGATTGAGTGAACTTTTTAGAAAAATAAGCGCACGGATGCAGGTGCCCATCCTCCCGCCGCTGCAGGAGTACACCCCCCGTCACTACGTTGGAAGCGTCTACATGCACTATGAATGGTTGGTTGCAGTCCGGGTGCTGCAAAACAGGCTCGGATGTAAAAAGCTGTTTAAGACTATCGAAGGCGGCTTGACACTGAGGGGTCCACTCCACCCGGGCGTTGGGTAAGGTGGCTGTATTCCCCTTTCCCTTAGTCTTAAGGAGGTTCGTGATGGGTAGCGCAATCTGAGCGAAATGTGGGAGGAACGCCCTGTAAAAATTTGCGAACCCGAGAAATCTTTGGACCTGTTTACGAGTAGAGGGTGGTTCCCAACTGAGCACCGCTTGCACCTTTTCAGGATCCATAGTTAGTCATCGGTGTGAGATAATATATCCTAGGAAAGTCAATTGCTTTTTATGGAGTCGCATTTAGACACTTTAGCATACAGCTGATTGTCTCTGAGACGTTGCAACACCTCTCGAACCAAGGCAACATGCTCATCCATGGTTATAGAGTAAATGAGATTATCATCTAAATAAACCACAACTCCTTTGAATAGTAGATCATGGAGGATCTCATTAATGAATTGCATGAAGACTCCCGGGGCCCCTTTTAATCCAAAAGGCATCACCGTAAATTCGAACATCCCAAAGCAACTGGAAAAGGCTGTCAGAGATTCATCTCCCTCCCAGATTCTGACTCTGTAATAAGCCTCGACCAAATCCAGTTTGGTGAAAATGTGTCCCTCCTTCAATTGTCCCAAGAGATCAGAAATGAGGGGGATGGGATAAGCATTCGTTTGAGTAACAGCATTGAGTTTTCGAAAGTCAATACACAAACGCAAATCTCCTGTTTTCTTACGCACGAAGAAAGCCGGTGCCAAATAGGGCGCGGTGGAGGGTCGGATGAAACCGCGAGCCAAGTTCTTGTCTAAGAATTCGCGGAGCACCGTCTGTTCCGTAGGACTCATTGGATAAATTTTACTCTTTGGCAGTTTTCCATCCCCCACCACTTCAATAGTACACTGACTAGTACACTGATTCAGTAGAAGGCAGCTTCATGTGTTCACCACTGCCTCCCCCCTCCCCCAGGAGACTTCAGTTAGGACTTCAGTGGAATGTCTTTGCTTGAGAGAGCAGCAATGGGATATGCACAAAGATAAAGTTTAAAATATGTCGTATTAAAACATTCTATGCAGAGGATATAAAAGAAAAAGCCTTTCATGCAAGAAATCCCATTCATGTTCTTCATGCACTATCTGGTAGCATACATATTTTTTTATCCTATATGTATAGCACAGCATATATAGCTTCCCCTCCCTCTACTAATCCTTTCAACAACCTTGTGAGATAAGATGGATTGAGAGTTTGATTGTCCAGGGTCACAGAGTGACCTTCATGGCACAGCAGGAATGACGTTGGTGTTACCTTATTTACATTATGGCAAGAATTTAAATACAGGTCTCCTTGAGCTAAGCCCAGCATGTCATCCATTACACTACACTAGACATTGACAGAGAGTTAATAAAGCATGGCTCTGGCGCAGTGATAGAACCCATGATTTGCATGCAGAAGGACCCATGTTCAATCCCTGGCAACTCCGCTTAAGGAATCTCTGGTAGCAAGCGTGTGTGTGTGTGGGGGGGGGGGAGGACCCCTTTCTCTGCCCAAGAGCTGCTGCTCTCAAAACTGAAGTTTTGTTGTGGTATAAGTCAATTTCATATGCTCATAATCAAGGCAGCCAAGCTCATAATCAAGACAGCCAAGCCTTTAACAACCCTCATGAACCAACTGTTGGCTGAGAATGCAAGATACAAATGATGCTCTAACATTGTAAAGTTTATTTTCTCTCTCCTTGCATCATCTTGTACCTATCATGGTTGTCAGGGGATGGGACAAGGTTCCAGGGACCTGGCTTACTCTTGGGACCCAGGACCCAGGCAAGGTGCTACTGAGGATAGTAGTGGCTTGCCTATTTCAATCAAATGTGTATTCTTCAGACTGCTAGAGGACCCAAATGCGGTGTGAAGAGGACAGAGGGCATCTTTATCTGGGGGCTTAATAGAAAATTAGGCTAGATCAACTACTGACTTGTTCCATGATGGGTAGCCATGTTAGTCTGTCTGTTGCAGTAGAAAAGAGCAACTTAAAAACTAACAAAATTTCTGGCAGCGTACGAGCTTTCATGAGTCACAGCTTACTTCTTCAGATACCTGTCAGTTCAGAAGGTATCTAAAGAAGTGAGTTGTGACTCACAGAAGCTCCTACCCTGCCAGAAATTGTGTTAGTCTGTAAGGTGCTACTGGACTCTTGCACTTTTCTACTGGCTTGTTCCAGTATTCCAGTATTCTTCTGTGACTGAGAGATGCATCATGTCCCCCTCAGTATTATGAACTGGGAAGATACACATAAGAATGAGTCAGTGACTAGGTAATACCAGTGGTGAGCTTAAATTCTTAAAATGCCCGATTTGTTCTCCACTGTGCAAAAGATCATAACTTTATTGGCTCTCTTTGCCCTCCTCAGTTCTGACAGACAGTTCTATGTTCAACTACTTGGCAGCCGTTCCCATGACAACTGCATCATGTCTTCTCTGTGGGTGCCTGTTTTGGATTTTGATCTGAGGCAGTAACAGCTGGCGGTCATCCTGCAGGCTAAATTAAATAAAGGCTTCATTGATTTTACTGGCCTTATAAACTCCCTTTCTCCTTTGCTTTCGCTCTCAGTCAGAGCCTTCTGGCGCACTGGCGACAAGTAACCCAATCCATAACTATTCTAAGAAGCCCTGAAAGCAGGCTATATGCAAGGCAGGGACAACCATGTCCAAAACATGTCAGTAGTTTAGATGACAGGAAAATCCGTGTTTCTAAACTGTCATCAAAATCTAATGAGTGCATTTTAAGTCAAGAAACTGAGTGCATTTTAAGTCAAGAAACAACTGCCAAGATGCTGTTTTGATCCTACTTCTATTAAAATGGACTCCAAATGCAATTACAAAGTACAGTGCAGAGTGGAAACTTCATATGTGAAGCTTGGGAAAGTGGAGTCATGGTTGCTAAAGGTGAGATGAGAATTAGGGGGACAGTTATGAGGGCCCTTGTTATCTTGGTATGAATTTAGGCAGGTCTTGTAATTCAATTTACTATGATGTTTGGGTTGGATGTGAGTGGTGTGAGCAATTCTCAGGGGGAAATTGTATCCTGGGGAGTCATGGTGGCTCTTGGGAACCCTGACTGGAGGGGTCCAAATCTGGTAAAGAAAGGTTTACAGCCTAGGGTGGACGAGGGGCCAGCTAGCATCTGTGGAAGACACACACAAAAAAGGAGAGTATTCCATGCAGTAATGGAGAATGAACTGGAGCATGGAAAGGTCAGTACTGAATATAGGAAACTGGAGGCATGAAACTCAGAAGTTCAATGTGAAATTGTATATTGTGCTTCACAACTATTTGTTCATTTAAAACATTTTTATGCCTCCTTTCCACCAATCAGGGCCCACAAGGCAGCAAACATAGGGGAGGGGAGGGGCTGTGGCTCAGTGGTAGAGCATCTGCTTGGCATGCAGGAGGACTCAGATTCAATCCCTGCATCTCCAGTTAAAGGGACTAGGCAAGTAGGTGATATGAAAGACCTCTGCCTGAGACCCTGGAGAGCTGCTGCTGGTCTGAGCAGACAACACTGATTTTGATGGACCAAAGGTCTGATTCAGTATAAGGCAGCTTCATGTGTTCATGTGTGCTCAAACATAAAAACATTAAACCATTTCAACAATTAAAACACAGTTAAAATATAAAACTCAAACAACACTAGAAAGAAGGCCAAAAACCATCATTGGGGGTATGCCAGATTAAAAAAAAAAAAAAAAAAGGCTTCACTTGCTGGCAAAAGACACCAATAGAGGAAGACAGATTAATCTCTCTGGGAAGAGAGTAAGGTTGGCAGATTCCGGCTAGGAAATTCCTGGAGATTTTGTGGCAGAGTCTGAGGAGGGAAGAGTTTGGGGAAGGGAGAGGCAGCAGCCAAATGTAATTCCATAGAGTCCACCCTCCAAAGCAGCTATTTTCTCCAGGGGCACAGATCTCTATCGTCTAGAGTTCAGTTGTAATTCTGGGAGATCTCCACCCCACAAGTCTTTAAGCTCTCAACCATTAAAGTCGGCCTCGTTTAGAGGCCAGCACTACTCAACTTGGCCATAGTTTTCCTAGGTAGAGGTTGCCGCGGGTTGGTGGTGGTTGAGACAGGGGTCAGATAAAGGTAGGCTGACAGTTGGATGGGAAGTATATACGGTTGCCAACTTCAGGTTAGGAAATTCCAAGGGATTTGGTTAGTGGAGCCTGGAAAGTGTTGGGTTTGAAGAAGGGAGGGACCTCAGAGAGGTATAATGGCATAGTTTCCACCATCCAAAGCAGCCATTTATTTCCAGGGGAACTAGGGTTGCCAACCTCCAGTGGGGGCTGGAGATCACCTGGAATTACAGCTGCTCTTCAGATGATAGAGATCACTTCCCCTGGAGAAAACAGCTGCTTTGGAGGATGGACTCTATGGCATTATACCCTGCTGAGGTTGCTTCCCTCCCCAAACCTTGCCATCCTAAGGCTTCACACCCAAATCTCCAGGAATTTCCCAACCTGGAGCTGGCAGCCCTGGGGAACTGATATATGTAGTTGGGAGATCTGTTGTGATTCCAGGAGATGCCCAGGCCCAACCTTGAGGTTGGCAACTCTAGAAGGAGAAGAGGAAGCTGAGAAAGGGGAGAGG
The DNA here is from genome assembly GCF_029931775.1 of Euleptes europaea. Classification (NCBI taxonomy): domain Eukaryota; kingdom Metazoa; phylum Chordata; class Lepidosauria; order Squamata; family Sphaerodactylidae; genus Euleptes; species Euleptes europaea. Next base: position 30,281,370 of record NC_079317.1, read on the forward strand.
CTATGGGGGCTTTCTTGAAAGAAAAAAAGGAAATAGTGTGGGAGGGGGAAATGAGATGCCTCCTGCAAGTCCCTGTGGGTTCCCACTTGTATGTGTTTTTGCCTCTCTCTCTGTGTGTATCAAAGACAGCCTGTGGCACTGGAGGAAAAGGGCTCTTTAACCCTTACCTTACCCTTTTCTGCTGAAAAACTACATCTAATGGGGAAATTTATAGGCACCCATAGTTTTCCTCAGTACAGGTAAAAGCAAATCATGGGTGGCATTTTTTTGCAAGAAAATAGCAGGGAAGTAAAAGTCCCTGATGCCCTCTGTGGTACTTCTCATTGGAAAACCAGAGCTGGAGAGTTTCTTTCATTCCTAGCTGAGTCTCAAGAAAGGTAGCTGGCTGAAATTTTGGAGGACTTGAAGACTTATAAACCAAGGAATACTTGAATATCTGTAACCCCAATACACAGTTGATGAAATTACACTTACACAGCATATGTACCTTCTTTCATGGAACACACAGTTGATTGATATACCAGGTGTCTTTAATAATTTGTTGTAACATCTCCAAATAAGCATACTTTTACAACCTTCACATTTTTCAGCTTCTGCTTTTCCTTTGACCTCTTCCCTTAAATTCTCAAATGGACCAGAAAATCAGTCTCAAATTCACATTCAGAACAGCCCTCAGTTGCCTTGAGCCCTGCTTGGCAGGGAAAGGTGTGGGGTAAAAGCTGAATAAAATAAATAAAAATAAACCCTGTGAATTAATTTAAAGTGCAATCCTAAACAGAGTTACACCCTTTTAAGTCCATTGTCTTCAGTGGACTTAAAGGAGTGTTAGTCTGTTTAAGATCACACTGTTGGTTATTGAAACTTAGATATTTCATACTTTAGTCACCATGAGCAAGCGCAAGTGGAAACTATCTAGTTAAATAAAAAAGAAACACACAGAGAGATATAATGTATCACACTACTACAGTATTCGTGATAGACAGGTATTATGTAAAGTAGCTAGGAAACTTCTCTCAGAAAATTAAGTTATTCAAACAAGATTTATTTATTTGATGTTTTTGCCTCACAAACACTCAGCCTGCTGGCTTCTGAGGCCCTCACAACTGAAAATAGTCCGAACTGAAAAGTAAAACTAGTAAGCAGCATAAAGGTTTCATCAGAAATAGAACACCGCATTGATCCTTAACTGTTGGCATTTAAAAATAACGCCCGTACCTTTTTCAAATGCAGAAATCAAGATTAAAAGCAGGTGGAGTAGGATCTAAAGGACTATGGCAAGGACAAGTCTTCATATGGCATGTAAAATTATTCAGGCTAAGGGCCAGGTGAGCTATTGTGGGGAGGGAATTCCATACTCATGGAAGATGCAATAGGAAAACGGCCAGTCTCTGGTAACATCTCCAAGGGCAGGACAATCAGAACAGGGCCCTCCAGTGAGGATTTTAATGAAATATCCTGGTTCCTTAATATTTAGGGATGACTAGTACCTTAAATTGTGCTTGGGAGGAAAAAGCCAATGAAGCTCTTTCAAAACTGAAAAAGAAATTATGTTCTTGATAGAATAACCTTTTCTTCTTGATGGAATAACCTTTCTTTTTCTATACTTAAAAAAAACTAAAGCTTTTAAACATTTTAAGGTATCTCCATACAGAATGTATTTCTACATACGTATTCTAGCTGCTGGTTCTTACCTTTAAGACCCTAAATGGCTTGGGGTTGGGAAACTTGAAAGACCACCTCCTCTCATACCTCCATCCCACCAGTTAAGATACGCTTTCCAAGCTCTACTTTCTGTGCCATCACCTGTAAATGTAAGGTGGGTAACAACCAGAAACAAGGCTTTTTGGTGAGTGTGCCTCATGTTTGGAATTCCTTACCCAGGAATCTATTTATCCAGGCTTTTAACAGGTTACATCTGTTTTATCTGTTTTAATGGTCTTCTTGTTAGAGAGCTGCTTTATGGACATCATTTTAGTCTGCTGTATTCATTTGAATGCTCTTTTATTTTATTTTACCTTGTAAGCCACCATACAACATGGCTTGAGAGCCAGCGGGGTGTAGTGGTGAAGAGTGTCTAATCTGGAGAACTGGGTTCAGTTCTCCACTCCTCCACATGAAGGCTGCTGGGTAACCTTGGGCCAGTCACAGCTCTCTCAGCCAATGGCAACCCACCTCAGAACGTCTCAGCCTTGAAAACCTTACAGGGTTGCCATAAGCCAGCTGTGACTTGGCAACACTTTCCCCAACCAAGCCACTTCAACTACATCTCTACAAAGGCACCATATACATTTTGTAAATCGGGGTCCTCAGTATGGTCCTGAGGAGGCACGGTGCTCATCAATATCTTTCCTGGTACCCACCAAATGTTTATGGAAAGTTGGCAGAGCCAGGTGGCAGTTCTGCCCAGCAAGAATTCTGATTGACCTTTGGAGATTTGATTTGCTGTGCAGGTCTATAAAAATGTTGCTTTGGCAGCAGCTAACACCTAGAGTTGCCAACCTCCAGCTGGAGCTCCAGCTATTACAACTGATCTCCAGCCAATAGAGATCAGTTCACCAGTAAAAAATGGCCGCTTTGGCCATTGGACTCGATGGCATTGAAGTCCCTCCCCTCCCCAAACCCCACTCTCCTAGGGCTCCACCCCAAAAACCTCCCTCCGGTGGCAAAGAGGGACCTGGCAATCCTACTGCCACCACATCTCAGGAATCATCACTGTTTGAGTGAAGATAAGCTGTGGCAGCCATTTTGTGGCTGGCTCCACCTCCTGTGGCTGCCATTTTGTAGTTGTGCCCACCATACTATGTCAGAATTCCAAAAGTGCCTGCAGGCTCAAAAACGTTGGGTCCCCTATTATAAATAAATAGATATTCCAGTCTATGAATGCTCAGAGCATGGATAATCATGGCCAAATCCTATGTATCTAGGAACAGTGCAGCTTGAACAATGAAACTGGGGAAAGACTGTATGTACTACAGAGGAAACCTGAGGCACAGAGCTAATATTACCAACAATATGTGAGCTTCCTCTTTAAGAGGGAATGCAATCCTGTGCAGAATAGCCTGACTCCTTAAATTTGTGGTGAGCAGTTTGGTCAACCAACATAATCTTTTCTGGATTGACCTGACTTGGCTGAAAAGGAAAAACAAAGCTGGAGCTTACCCGTGAATAGATCGTCTGCAAAGACCCTGTGCACCGGGTGTGGGAAAGATCTAATCAACCCATGGAAGTTGCAAGTGGGAACAGGAGGCATGACCCTGATCTTTATTTCCCACACTGTATACATTCCAAACAATAATCAAATCCATCCCTTGCCTTGCCTCCATCTCCCAGCTATGCTTTATAAAACAGGGTAATTTCTCACAGCTCCCCCTTTCTTGTTCTAGACAAGCTCTCCTTGCCTATTTTCAGTGTTCAGTGTTAATTTAAGCCATGACTTCAACAGGGTTTAGCTTGACACTAGAACTGAGTTTGGAAATATGGAAAGGAAAGTTCCTCTGAGAATGGGTAAAGAATGTATTTCCTTTGCTTCTCAATAACTACAGTTTTCTGCCTCCCCATACACCGGAACTCAAAATGCAGAGGCTGCCTATCTACAAAACTTAACTGTAGCTTTTAAAGTAGAGGGGCTTACCTTACCACCTCTTCCCCCTACAAAAAAACCTTGTCTTAGTTTGCTCTTCCCTTCCTTTTCCCTTGTTCTAACACCAAAAATATTTTCAACTTCTCACCACCACTATGGAGGATCGCCTGCTTTCTCTTGGAGTAATCCCTATTTTTTACTCAAAACTGTAGTGAAAGTCTGTCATAAAACATATTGGCAAAGACTGATCTGACCCAAAGCCATAATTAAATATTACATTAAATCATAATCTAAAATTTAAGAAGCTTTATTTCATGCAAGGTTTAATTAGATTTGGTTTGTTATATAGAACTGCTTTTTCTACAATTCACTTTCATTGGCAGAATCTTTTTTAAAAAGCCATATCTGCACTAATCTGGTAGCAAAAATATGATTTAATTTTCCCATGATAATTTATAACTCTGTAAAATATACAAGTCACAAATATTCTCAGATGTTATAAACTGCTCCTGCCCTCATACTTGATTTTTAATAGTAAATATTAATGTTAATACTTAAAGAAGGTGAAGTGTTTTTTAAACAAGGTTCATGATCATATTAGACAAATATTTCTAATCATAAATAGCACATGATGCCAAAAAGCACTGTTAAGTGCAAGGCTATGACATACAAGCAGAAATTTTAAATACCGTCCCCCTTCAAAGGAAGGAAATACAAAGTCAAGCCAGTAGATCTAACTCCATGTTGAATCTTGAAGGAAACTTGAAGGAACTTGAAACTACAGCCAGGTTCATGAGCCTATCACATTTTTTGCCACCCTTCCTCTAAGGAATCATGTTAATCTCTTTAACTGTATCTTCCACCTACTGGACAGTTGCAAAATCAGGTAAAGCGGGAAGATGAATAGATGTACTCTTGGACTACTTTTACCCCTCACAATTGCCAGGAAATCAATCTATAGCAGGGGAAAAGAGGCATTGACTTTGCTTGTGCAGGAAAGAAGGCATGTGTGACAGATGAGCAAAAAGGTCCGACCTGTTTTAGTACATAACCAATTCCCTTTATGGCTTTTTTATGCATAGCCTGTTTCCACTGGATCTCCTGTTCTCTAACTCACAATATTTGCAGTCGGATTCTCAAAACTCTATGCCACACAGCTCCCCAGAACCAGTGTAAGTTACCCAGCACCAGCGTTAGTGCCAGTTTAGCTGGCATAAGTGGCACTAGAAGAAGAGTTGGTTTTATATACTGACTTTCTCTACCACTTAAGGGAGAATGAAACTGGCTTACAATCACCTTCCCTTCTCCTCCCACAACAGGCACCCTGTGCGGTAGGTGAGGCTGAGAGCGTGTGACTAGCCCAAGATCACCCAGCTGGCTTCATGTGTAGGAGTGGGAAAACAAATCCAGTTCACTAGATTAGCCTCTTCCGCTCATGTGGAGGAGTGGAGAATCAACCCCGGTTCCTCAGATCAGAGTCCACTGCTCCAAACCACCACTCTAAACCACTACACCATGCTGGCTCTCCACTCACACCAGTGCTGGGGTCACACTGGCTCCTAACCCCTTTCACCCCGCCCAGTTGGGATTGGGCTGTAAATGGCGTTCTGTAACACATTAGCTCTATAGACTGGAACTGTTGTTGTGATTTGTGTGTGTTTGGGGGGATGTTCTGCTTTTTAATTGTTTCCTTCCTATAGCACGTTGTAAAATAAGATGAGATATTTCTCTAAAGCGGTCCTGAGTTTCTATCTGTTGTCATGAGCTGTGTTCCTGTACGTCCTTCAGTATTTTAATCTTTCTGGAGTTTCTTCCCCTGTCATACACATTTTGTGTAACTTTCCTTCATCTCACAATTGAGGGAAAGGGTGTCAACCTCCATAAAGGCGGCACTGTAATTAGAAGCCTCCAAGGCCCACAGAAAGAGGCAAGATGCCTTCACTAAATGCATTGTGTCAACATTTATTGCTCTTGAGGATGGGGGGGAATTGTGACAAAACAATTCATCTCAGAGGGAATCTTCAGTTGGATTTGCTTCCTCCTTAAATCTCTTATTCCTTTAAATATCACTGTCACCTTGGTCCCTGTGTGTGTTCCTTTCACTATCCATAGGCCACAGCTGTGTAAACCAAATGTGAGAAGAACATGCTTTAAGAAGTCTATGGCATAACCTTTCATGAATACCAGCATTGTATTCAGAAATGTCATGGCCTGAGATTGATAGGTAACTGTGTATTTATCTGGAGATGGGGTGGGGGGGCTAAATATAGTAAATGCATTATTGTGCACATTAAACATGGAAGGCAGTTTGGGAAAGAGATGTAATATGTGTGCTAGGAAGCAGAGTTTTTAGTGGTTAACAAAGGCTTGCATTGTAAGGAAACACAACAGAGGTGGGGTGGCTCTATGACCAGCTTTCCTCAAGCCTCAGATAAGTAGGGTTGCCAGCTCTGGGTTGGGATATACCTGGAGTTTTGTGGGGTGGAGCCTGAGGAAGATGAGGTTTGGGGAGGGGAGGGACTTCAATGCCATAGAGTCCATTTGTCAAAGCGGCCATTTTCTCCAGGGGAACTGATCTCTTTCACCTGGAGATCAGTTGTAATAGTGGGAGATCTCCAGCCACCACGAGGTTGGCAACCCTACAGATAAGTATTCAATTCCACCACTCAAACAAGCAATTTAAAAGGATCATATCACTGACTGGGAAAGGACTAATGACTAGGTTTACAATATGCCTGGTTATGGTGGTCAATTGCCCACCAATTAACCGGGCTGCCTGCCACTCCTCCACTGGCCAGCGGCAGAAGCAGGCCAGTTGAGGGGGATGGTAATCCATGAGTGCAACCCAATGAACTCACTTCAGGGTTTACCCCAGAAGCACTGGTATTGCGACAGGGAAGCTCAAGCACTCCCCCCCCAAACTCGATGGTTTCCATAGAGTTTTTGGAGGAATGTGCTAGAGCGTCCCGTGTGATGCTGGTGCTTCCAGGGTAAGCCCAGAAGTGAAGTCATTGCATTGTGCGCCTCCAGGAAGCCCTGCCTTCAGGAAGCTCCTGCCAATGGCGTGAGGAAACTTGGCAACCCTACTGATGGAAGTAGCACCAGGAATAACACGAAACAGGTATTCCAGACTTGACAAACTAACTGCTCCTGAGCCATGAGAATCCTGGGCAGTGAGCCTGCCAGGTAATTAACATTTCTGTGTAAAGCAGCATGTGCTGCAACCAAAGAGTTATTGGATTTCAAGATCCAATCGTCTATATATCAGGCAGTGATAGTGTGGCTCCATCTGTGGATATCTAAATCTGTGGATTGGGGCCACTGTGACAGAAAGGAGATTTAGCCGAACATGCGGTCGATCCTGGCTGAATCCTGGCTGAAACAGGGAATAAAGGAGGCTAAAGCGACCATGCGTTTTCGCCTTAAGTGTTCAAGGAACGATTATTTCTTTAGTGTTAAAACACAGTATTCCTGACCTCTGATATGGTTTTCTATGATGCACTTTAATTGGAAAAAGTGACTTCAGTAGGATATCTAGTAGGGGGGGGGGGAGAGAGAGAGAGAGAGAGAGAAGGAGAAGGAGAAGGTGATGGCTATCTTGGGGGAGGGGTAGTAAAATACCCAGAGAATGGGAATCTGCTGGCTGAATTCCAGCATGATGTGAAGACATCATTACTCCTCAAAAAGGCTGAAATGCCTGTTTTCTCTTTTTAACGCTGGATGGCTACTTGATTGGTCCCAGGGATGAATCCTAGAAAGCCTGCATTGGTCGGTTGCCAAAAGCCTGGGGGTGGCGGACAAACCCCCGCCAATTCACCCCCCTGTCCGCTGACCAGCTGACCAGCTGAGCGCCACATCACGAGGGACCTTATACCATTCAAACTGTGAGTTTGAGTGGTAAAGGGCCCCTTGCAATGTGTTTACACCCGGAAGTGCCACATCGCAAAGGGCCTTTTACCACTGTTAAAAGGACCTTTGTGATGCAGCACTTCGGGGTGTAAACCAGAAGTGACACGACCACACGATCCCATCAGCTCTGCCCCAGAAGCCTCCCGCCAGAGGAGAGAGGTGACCTGGCAACCCTATGCATTAGATGGAATGGTAGATTTAAAAGGTATAGGTAAAGGTCCCCTGTGCAAGCACCGGGTCATTCCTGACCCATGGGGTGACGTCACATCCCGACGTTTTCTAGGCAGACTTTTTGTTTATGGGGTGGTTTGCCAGTGCCTTCCCCAGACATCTTCCCTTTACCCCCAGCAAGCTGGGTACTCATTTTACCGACCACAGAAGGATGGAAGGCTGAGTCAACCTTGAGCCGGCTACCTGAAACCAACTTTCGTTGGGATCAAACTCAGGTCTTGAGCAGAGCTTGGACTGCAGTACTGCAGTTAACCTCTCTGCACCACGGGGCTCCTTATGGTAGATTAGGGAGAATTTTGCAGTAAACCAGGATGGTAGATGTTGTGTATGTGAATAGTTAGGTCGGTAAGCAGGGGAAGATGTAGGAGCTTGAGTCCCAGGTGAAGGCTCCTAAACCCTGCTTGCGCTATTGGCCCAAGCCAGCGCACCCCATTGGCCCTAAGCCGGGTTGAGCCATTGGCAACCCGGGGATTGTTACCCCCAATCACGGATCAGGGGAGAGTGGCCGCAAGCGGCCAGGGGGGAATATAAGCGGGGCTGTTTTACACAGTTCTCAGTTCTGTTCTGTACTCCAATAAAGCGTTGTTGTTGGAACTCCGTCTCGACCTCGTGTGTCTTCCCCACGTGGACTTAACAGTAGATTAGGGAGATCTATTAATTAAATCATTGCTCACCCATGAAACTCACTAGCTGACATTAGACCAATCACTTTCTCAGACTAATTTACCTCAGAAGGTTATTGTGAAGGCAAAATTGGTGGGTATACCATATGCACAGGTCTGAGCTTCTTGGAGAAAGGGTAGGATAAACAAGTAATAAAATAATAATCCCGAAAAGCTCTTTAATGTTAATATCTCTGGGAGGGGAAATAAAGCCCAGATCTTAACAAAGACATAATTCAGGTTTAGAGTATAAAAGGCATGCATATATGACTTGGCCACAATACACTTTGCATAAAAAAGCAAAGTTTCTGAATTCCTGTAAAATGTGTCCAACATAACCATGCAAGATTTTGAAATGTATTGACATAGATGAATGCTTAGGGACTGATGTAGAAAGATAATTTTACATTGTTTTGTTTGCCTAATTTCCCTACTCATACTGATGTGCCATTTTACTTTCCAACCTTTCCAATCAGCAAGGTTATTTGAAACGCCATGTGAAAAAGAGATCAACAAATGACTTCCTTTCCTACACTAGGTTTTTGATTTTTGGCCCAATTCAGCCTTTTATTTGTCCAATCTGAAGCTCACTCTGAGCTGCCGTATTTTGTTTCCCAAGATTTAGTTATGTTCTATGGTTAATTAGCCCCTCATTTGCATAATTCCCCCAATTGCATAATCAAATTCTGTCAACTTGATATCCCTGTAATAGCCTTACTGGCACTACGCCTCCAAATAAATCTAGTTAGTAGATTTTTGCTGTGGTTTAGTACCATATAACTGTTCATTTGCAAGACTACTTAATTCAACTTCCTGTCATGTATTTACTGGCAAGAGTTCTTTGTTTTCATACTGCATTCAGAGCTAATCTGTAGCTACATTTCAGGTAGAAAACATTTTACGTAAATGTCTGTCTGGAAGAGTATGTTGCAATGAAACAGAGAGAAAGATACATTTGGTCCTGAACTTGGGCCTAGTCTTCTGGGGATGTGGGAACCTGGGGATGTGGGAAGCCTCTCTCTTATCATTTTGAGACCCAAGCCTAAAAGACCCAGGGCCAAAATAAGAATAAGAGTTGAAAGTTCAAGCATAGTTGCAATTGCTTAGCTGCAACAAGCTGTGTCTAACATTCACGGCTCTGGCAGGGAATGATAAGATAAGCAGAACACAAAAAGTGCTGAAAATCGCAACATGGTCCAGTTGACCTTCTGAAGAAGTGAACACGCCTCCTGTAAGAAAGTGGTCTGCCTCTAAGGATGGAGACGCAGCCACAGTGGGAGTTTGCTTATATAACCAAGTTTAGTTATATAACTAAGTAAGCTTTATGCATGCTCTAGGACATATGGTCAAGTGTGCCAATTAGAAGACTAGAAACAGTACAATTCCAGATATGTATAATGGAAGGAAGAAATGGGATGCCTTATATTATGAGCTTCTTAGAACAACAGTGTGCTTGGTTTTGGATGCTGGGGCACCTATTTGTGATCACAATAAAATCTTTTCCTTTCACCCCCTTGCTAAGACAGCACCAGCACCCAATTCTGTGTTTATGGTAACATTTCTTGGTGTCCAACGTGGGGGCGAGGCCTTGGTGTGGCCTAGGGTTGGCAACCTCCAGGTTCTAGCTGGAGATCTCCTGCTATTACAACTGATATCCAGATGATAGAGATCAGTTCACCTGGAGAAAACGGCCGTTTGACAATTGGACTCTATGGCATTGAAGTCCCTCCCCTCTCCAAACCCCACCCTCCTCAGGCTCCACTCTCAAAATCTCCAGGTATTTCCCAATCTGGAGATGGCAACCCTTTGCAGGCTCTCTTTCTCCAGGGCATCTCCCTGATTTCAGGGATGGGGTGCATTCATTGCTGGAACCTTGGGGCCATCCAACAGCCCGATGAGTCAATGTGGTTAAAGCATTTTTATGGGGGTGAATGCTTGGCCATTGGACTCTATGGCATTGAAGTCCCTCCCCTCCCCAAACCCCACCCTCCTCAGGCTCTGCCCCCAAAACCTCCCACTGGTTGTGAAGAGGGACCTATGAGCCCTACCTTCCCCCCTTCCCTGCCATTTCCCTCCTTCCCTCCTCTCCCCCCTTATTTACCTGCTTTCTGACTCAGATCCACGCTGCCAGCCTTCTCCGGACTCTGGAGTGTGGATAGGAATGCCCTACCTCCCTCTCTAAGCTGCTTGACAGGTCGGGCCTGATGCTGATTTTAATGATGCTTTTACTTATGCGAGTAACTGGTCTTTATTGTTAATGGGACTACTTCACTTGGCCCTAGTTTTATACAGTGCTATGTATTCATTGGTTTTAAACCTTTTGTAATTCACTATGAAGACCTGTTTTAGGATGGAAGGCTGAACTGTAAATGCTTTTAATAAATAGTATAACACAGTAAAGCTATCCAGCTGTCCCCCTCTCTGAGTACGCTACCCTTGTCTCTGTTAAAGCAGATGGAGTTTCTCACTATTGTTTCTGGATCAGGATGTGCAGGAATGTCATGCAGAAGTTAAAATGTGGGTATGCTTTGGCTGATGATGCAGAAAGGTCTGTGGAGCTGGCTGTGTGTGTTCTAAATCATCATGAAAAACGTTGCCCAGCACGGACATTATTTGCATCTGGCATTGTCAAAACACAGACTCGTAGGTTATTTCTCTTAGGCTGTGATTACAAATATATGTATCCGTATTGATTTAGGGAACAATTTTAATCCAAGAGAGTTATTAATATCTGCTGACTGTTGCTCTTAAATGTGTTTATTCCTGCATTATTTTTATGGGGTCATTTTTATTTATGCTTTTTACTGCATCGAGATTCTTACCAAGGGAAAGAGTGAAAATCTTGAGACACGCAATAACTAACATAGAGGACCGTTTCATATATTATGCAGGGCAAAGCTAGTGTGGTTACTGAAGAGCAAACAAAACGTGATGCGTAAGAACTAGTGTAGTTGTTGGACTAGGAGATCTGGGTTCAAATGTCAACCCAGCCACTGAATGATACTGGTCTCAGCACTTTCTCTCCAACAACATCTAAGAGAGTCATTGTGAAGACAGACTAGGGATTAGACAGATTCATAAATCTACTAGCTTTCGGTGGCTGTTGCCATGGTGACAAAAGGTAACTTCTACATCCAGAGGCAGTAAACCTTTGAATATCACTAGCTAAAATGCTGGATCAGGGCAAAACATTGCTCTCTATACCTTGCTCCTTGGCTTTCTAGGGTAACTGGCAACTGTGTGAAACATAGGGTTGCCAACCTCCAGGTCCTAGCTGGAGATCTCCTGCTTTTACAACTGATCTCCAGCCGATAGAGATCAGTTCACCTGGAGAAAATGGCTGCTTTGGCAATTGGACTCTATGGCATTGAAGTCCCTTGCCTCCCCAAACCCCACCCTCCTCAGGCTCCACCCCAAAAACATCCCGTCAGTGGTGAATAAGGACCTGGGAACCCTAGTGAAACAGGATACCAAACTAGATGGAGCAGTGTGTGTGTGTGTGGGGGGGGGAGAAACAAGTATACTTGGAGGAAGAATGAGAGACAAATGTAATTAATATTTGTTGCTGTTTTTTGAAAGCTCCTTAGCAGTCCGATCAGCTGTTTGAATATCATGAAAAGGTTGGTGGCAGAGAGGGATATTTAATCCTTTCTTGCTTGCCTCTTGTACAATTTACAGAGTTTCTGCTTTCATCCATCACCATTCCATCTAACTGCATCAGATGGACAGGTGTAAGCTCCTGACCCTTCGAACCAGAAATCACCACAGAGTCATATAGAATCCAATCAGATGGCTTTTACTGGTCAAAAAGGCAATACAGTGCATACAGGGAACTATGGCAGCTATGAGAGTCTCACTAGCCGAACGATAATATAAGGCAGTAAATGGCGGGAGATTATACAACATCAGCATACACAGACAGAGTCAACTTTCCCAGGAGCAGTGTTCCCAGGCCTTGGTATGTGTGGTCGGCCTTGAGGCTAGACAGTACAGTACCAACACAGAAACAATACTGAAACCGAGATAGCAGCCTGACATCCTGCTCCCCTTAAGGCCCCCTCCCAGTCGGTAAGGGGGATGGCCTGTCCGGGTAGGCAGTGTGAAAGGCATCGATTAGTTTGGGGGCGGAGACATCTTGTGCGCGAACCCATTCGTCGTAGGCAGGGGGGAAGTGCTTCCACCGGACCAAATACTGTAGGTTTCCATGGTGAACACGGGAGTCAAGGATTTGGAGACTTCGAAGTGCTCTTCCCCCCCCCACCATAATGGGCTGTTCGGGGGGCGGATCGGGATGCCATCGTGGAGAGGCCGTATGGGGCTTCAGGAGGCTAATGTGGAAAACGGGATGCACACGCCTCAGGGTTTTCGGGAGAGCTAATTCCACCGTGACAGGATTTATGACCCGTGTGATCGGGAATGGGCCAACGAATTTAGCATTGAGTTTAAGGCACGGACGGGTGGAACGTAGGTTTTTGGTGGAAAGATAGACCAATTTACCCACTCGCAGTTCGCCCCCGGGGGAACGATGTTTATCAGCTTGTGCTTTGTATTTGCGCTTGGCTCGGTCGAGATTGTTAATGAGCCAAGGCCAAGTGGTACGGAGGGTGTGTGCCCAGGAAGCAATGTCAGGATCTCCCTCCCCCTCCACAGTGCTTGTGGGAGTGACAGGACCAAAATCCTGCCCATACACTGCATAGAATGGGCTAAAACCTGTAGATTGATGTACAGCATTATTGTAGGCATATTCTGCAAAAGGTAACATTTCTACCCAGTTATCTTGGTGGTAGTTAACATAACAGCGTAAATAACATTCAAGGACAGCATTTACACGTTCAGTTTGACCATCGGTTTGGGGATGGTATGCAGTAGACAATCCTTGTTCTACCCCCACCAACTTGAGAAATGCTTTCCAAAACTTGGAAACAAAGCCACTGCCGCGGTCACAGATTATTTTGCGCGGAAACGAATGTAATTTGAAGATATGTGTCACGAAGAGGCGGGCCATTTTTTGAGCAGAGGGGATTCCTGCGCATGGAACCAAATGGATTTGCTTGGAAAACAAATCGGTAACAACCCATAATACAGTTTTTCCCCCGCTGAGAGGGAGATCAGTCATAAAGTCCATAGCAATCACTTCCCATGGTCTGTTGGGTGTTTCTAGAGGTTGCAGTAGCCCCGGGGGTTTGCCTTGTGAGCGTTTCATTGTGGCGCAAACAGGGCAGCTGCGAATAAAAGAGTCAACATCGGAACGCATTCCCCCCCACCAAAATTGTCGGCGCAATAAGTGGAGAGTTTTTAGGAATCCAAAGTGTCCAGCTGTTTTTACTCCATGAGCTAAGTGTAAAACGTCTTTTCGAAGTGCCTTGGGTACGTACAATTTAGAGTCTTTGTACCATGAGCCCCCCTGTTCCATTACCCCAGGGGGTAGGGTGTGAGTGGAGCGTTCAGAAAGGCAGTGGTCCCGAAGGGTATTAAAAAGGATTCAGAGATGGGAATCTTGGCGGGACCCCCCCCCCCGGCTATAGTAGTTTTAGGAGTAGTTATGGGGGTAGAGCTTACGTGCGGTGGTGCGCAGGTTGTAGGCTGTAGGGCAGCCGGTGGGGTTGGAGGATCGGGATCGTCGGTTCGTTGCTGTTGCGAGGGCGGTTGAGTAGCCGCTCGGGTTGGAGGTGCTGGAGAACTGGATCTGGGATGCTGTCGCTGAGATCGAGTTTGCACGGCCAGTACAGGAAGGGCTCCCCTTTGCGTAGGGGTGAACAGAGAGTCAGTCGGTCTCTCGAGTTTTACCGGGTATTGTGGCAACCGGGAGAGGGCATCTGCGAGAACGTTTTGCTTCCCAGGAACATGCTTTAGGACGAAACGAAACTGAGCGAAGAATTCAGCCCAACGTTGTTGTTTCGCTGATAGTTTATGGGACCCTGTGAGGGCAGCTAGATTCTTGTGATCGGTCCAAACCTCGAAGGGGATATTGGACCCCTCTAAGAATTGCCTCCAGAGAGTTAGGGCATGGTGAACGGCCGCTGCCTCTTTTTCCCAAATGGGCCAGTTCAATTGTGCGTGCGCAAATTTCCTTGAAAAGTAAGCGCAGGGGTGAAGAAGGCCATCCGGACCTTTCTGGAGAAGGGCCCCTCCCATAGCTACATCGGAGGCATCGACTTGCACAACAAACATTTGGTTTGGGTCCGGGTGCTGTAATACGGGTTCGGATGTGAAGAGGCGTTTGAGCGCCACAAACGCAGCTTGGCATTGATCAGTCCACAGGATTTTTGCGGAAGGTAAGGTAGCTGTGTTTGCTTTCCCTTTGGTTTTTAGTAGATCAGTAATGGGTAGGGCCACTTGGGCGAAGTTAGGAATGAACCCTCGATAAAAGTTTGCAAACCCCAAAAACTGTTGCACTTGCTTGCGGTTGGTGGGGGGAGTCCAATCGAGAACGGCTTGGACTTTGACAGGGTCCATGCGAAGACCTTGGTGGGAGATTATGTATCCTAAGAATGTGAGCTGGCTTTGATGAAACTCGCATTTAGCCAGTTTGGCAAAGAGTTGGTGGTTGCGCAGGCGTTGCAGAACTTCTCGGACTAGAGTTACATGCTCTTCCATGGTTTTTGAATAAATAAGAATGTCGTCTAAATAAACCACCACCCCGCGATACAGCAAGTCATGAAGGATTTCGTTGATGAGTTGCATGAAGACCCCCGGGGCCCCTTTTAATCCGAACGGCATCACGAGGAATTCATACATACCGAAACAGCTAGAGAAGGCAGTGAGGTGCTCATCTCCTTCGCGGATGCGGACTCGGTAGTAGGCTTCCACCAAGTCTAGTTTGGAGAATATCCGGCCCTCCTGTAACTGTCCCAAAATATCAGAAATTAATGGGATAGGATAGGCGTTGGTTTGGGTAACCGCATTGAGTTTTCGGAAATCAATGCATAAACGAAGGTCGCCCTCCTTTTTTCGGACAAAAAACGCGGGGGCCGAGTTCGGGGCATTCGATGGGCGAATGAACCCTCTGGCGAGGTTTTTGTCAAGGAAGTCCCGGAGAACAGTGCGCTCGGAAGCGCTCATAGGGTAAATTTTGCTTTTGGTTAATGTGCAGTCCTTGACCACCTCAATTGTACAGTCCGAGGCTCGGTGGGGGGGTAAGGTGTCACATTCTTTAAGGTCGAAGACATCCACGAAGTCTCGATAGACGTTAGGTAGGACGGGAAGCGCTGGGACATCGGAGGCCAATGCTGGGACGGGTGGATATAACAGCGCAAAGTTCTGCCGGTGCTGATCGCACATAGGACTGGCGAAGGAGATAGTGTTTGTTTCCCAGTTAATGCTGGGACTATGTCCTTTAATCCAGTTAATACCCAAGACCACTTCAAAACGGATAGGGGCTATAGTGAAGTCTATTTGCTCCCAGTGGGAGCCAATTCCCATTGCCACCCCTATGGTGCAGTGATCAACTGGACCCCCCTGGAAATGGCTTCCGTCCATTTGGGCAAATTGGACAGGGGCGGGTAAAGCCTCAGAGTCGGCTCTGAGTGCAGCAAAAGTGGCTTCGCTTATGAGAGTGCGACAGCAACCGGAGTCAATTAGTGCTTTGACGGGTAGTTGTGGGCCACCGTTAAGGTGTTGTAAAACTGCATCCACGTAGACGGTGGAGTCCACTTCTTTGATTTTGGTAGGAGCATTCGGTTTGATAGGAGGATCCTGAGAGGTCTGTGGAGACGCTCCATTCACCACAGACCGGAGCCGTTTTTTGACAAGTCGAGGGGAGATTCCAGGTTTAAGGCTGGAGAATTCCAAGGATTTTCCTCATCCGAAGAGGGAAAGTTGTCCCCCAATGGGGCACTTGTAATCCGAGACCCGGCGGGGTCGTTGGTAGTAGGCAGGGAGGCTGGGTCCCCGGCATGGAGTGCAGAGGGTGTGGGTCTTCCCGGAGCTGCGCTGCGGGTGGCCGCGGTGCCTCTGCGTGGTGGACGACCTCTGGCGCGGGTTGTCGTGCTGGGACGAAATAATTCATGGCGGTGCGGGCAAACAGCTGCAAAGTGGCCCATTTCTCCGCAAGTAAGACAGGCACCCCTCTGAAATCGGGCTTCACGTTCCTGGGGCGGACGTGGAGGATTTCGTGGGACGAGCGGTGGTGCCTTGGGTTGAGGCTTTTGGGTGCCTTTTTCCTTGTGCTTTTGACGGACGAGAGAAATAAAGCGTCGGCGGCTTTCCACTTCCTCGGCCAATAGGATCCAGTCTTCGAGGGTATCGGGATCGCCCCGCATGTAAGACCAGTTCAGAACGTCAGGATGCAAGGCTTCCCTGAAATGATGGATCAGGGTGGTCTCGGGCCAACCTACAATTTTACTTGCCAGTCGTTGAAATTCATCGGCAAATTCTCGAACTGTAGCAGAGCCTTGTTTTAATTGTAAGAGTTCCGTTTTGGCTCTTTCCCCCAGGAAGGGGTCCTCAAACCTCCTTCTCAGGGCAGTCATGAAGTTGTTGAGGGAACGAATAGCACGAGAGCAGGTGTCAAACTGGAGGACCATCCAGTCAGCCGCTTTACCTGTCAGAAGGGAAGCTACATAACGCACCCGGCTATCTTCCGTGGGGAAAAGTTGTCCTTGTTCTCGCATATAACTGTCCACTTGATGCAAGAAACAAGGCAAAGTCTCGAGAGATCCGTCGTACGTAGTCCTCAATTTGAGTTGCTTCCAAGGGCCGGGCGCAGGTTGGCCCGGTTGCACGGGTGGTCCGGGCGGAGGAACAACAGGAGCTCCAGGAGGCAAGGGTGGAGCAGGCACATTAGCGGGTGGTTGGGGTGGCTGTATGGGTACCCCCTGACCCGGTATCGGAACGGGCTGTGTCTGGGCTATCAGGGTTTGTTGTAATTGCCTGTTCTCCTGAAGCATACGTTCCATCAGTTCCTGGAGTTGATCAACACGGTCGGAGAGCTCCCGATTCTGGGCTCGTAAGAGGTGAACCTCCTCACTTGGGCCACCAGTAAGATGAGGTTTACTGGTCCGGAAGCTTGTGGCCCATTGAGAGCTATCCCCATATAGATCCTCGTCTTCAGACTCTCCTGAGTCTCGACGTCGGTCAGCCAAACGGCGTGCGCGTTGGGTCGCGCGCGACGGGACAAACGCCGGGGAAAAAGACAGACCTGATAGCCCTTGTACATTGTCCTTGGGGCGCGTGTCCATGTTCGCCCGATCCCTAACTCTTGCTGCAGCCGCCCTGGCTGCTTCAGCAGCTTCTCTCTCTCTTGCGACCTTAGCCGCTTCGGCGGCTTTCTGATCCGCAAGAACTTTGGCGTTCTCAAGTCTTAGGGCAGCCTCCGCCGTAATGCGCGGCAAAAGTTCTGTCTCCAGGAGTGAGAGTATGGGGTCGGGTTCCCCGCCCAGCAGAGGTTGTATTCGAACCGCCAGTGCGGGTGCCTCGGCTCCAAAAGTCGAGGTCAAAACTTGAGCCAAGGTGGCTACCGGGGTGTCCTTTGTACATTCCACAAGGAGAAGAGCGGTGCTAATAGCGACTCGCTTGGCCTCAGCCTGACAACTGGCCGCATCCGGGATCAGGGAAAAACCCTCCGGCGGGGCTCCCGCCATGGTAGAACTAGAGGAAAGAGTCTCTCGAGAAATAAGATTATCCAAAAGTCCAGTTAGTATTTGTAAATCCTCAGTTGCCAACCGGGCATCGTCCAGTAATTGATCCAAGTCTTGAAGATCTAAACGAGTATCAGTATCCTCCGACGTCAACATCCAGAGAGTCCCTTTAAGAGATTGCCACTGTTCCTGTACCAGTCCCCTCAAGCGGCAAACCTCTAGGGTAGTCCTGAAGAGTTCAGCGACTATGTCCTGTAACAGGGTGGGATCCTTCCGAGAGGAATCCAGGATAATAGGTCACTCGGAGAGCTTCTCAGCTCCCATCCAAGCGGCAGGCGAACCCTCCCGGGCTCCAGCCTGACTAGTAGTACAATGAAGAAGGAGATCGATAGCTGCCATAATGTAAGCTCCTGACCCTTCGAACCAGAAATCACCACAGAGTCATATAGAATCCAATCAGATGGCTTTTACTGGTCAAAAAGGCAATACAATGCATACAGGGAACTATGGCAGCTATGAGAGTCTCACTAGCCGAACGATAATATAAGGCAGTAAATGGCGGGAGATTATACAACATCAGCATACACAGACAGAGTCAACTTTCCCAGGAGCAGTGTTCCCAGGCCTTGGTATGTGTGGTCGGCCTTGAGGCTAGACAGTACAGTACCAACACAGAAACAATACTGAAACCGAGATAGCAGCCTGACAACAGGTGAGACAAGGAGACACCCTCAACTGGCCAGCTTGGGAACAATTACTATTTGCCCCAACCCTCCCATAACTATTTTTTTTTCTGATATAGTATCAATACAGGATGAGCATGTGGGAAAAGGTCAAGGATTTACTTTGTCAAAAGGAGAGTAACTGCAGCAAAGAAGCTGGGAGAGTTGCCATTATGCTTTGCATAAAATAAAACACATGAAGTAAAACATGTGGCCAAATTTGGAGCTTCCTGATCAGGCAAAATAAAACAAACTAAAGCAATGTGACATACCTAGTAAAATTCACCCAGGAAGGTTTTGTTCTTTCTTAGGCTGCCGCTGGATTCCAACAAAAAAAAACAAACTAGAGCGGGGGGGGTGAGGGGGGGTTGGATAACTTTGCTCAGGCAAAACCCATGAGAAATTTTGTGGGAAGCTCAAAGTATGACAAAGGAGGATTATGCTGGTTAGGAAACCAGGATCTTCAGAAGGGAGTACACAGAGGAAGACTAATGGAAAGTTAGATAGTCTGGGCATAAAAAAACAGCTGGAAGAAATGCATGGAGAATGATGGGAATGAGAAGAGAATGATCACAACATGATACCAACATACATTTACCATAGGGTTGCCAACCTCCAGGTGCTAGTTGGAGATCTCTTGCTGTTACAACTGATCTCCATCCGATAGAGATCAGTTCACCCAGAGAAAATGGCTGCTTTAGCAATTGGACTCTATGACATTGAAGTCCCTCCCCTCCCTAAGCCCTGCTCAGGCTCCACCTCAAAATCTCCAGATATTTGCCAACCCGGAGCTGGCAACACTAATTTACCACCATCTATTGTAACTTTCACAGGGCTAAGAAACCAGCAAAGATATCTTTTTTGCACTAGTTTTGTGCCCGACATTTGCCTCATTCTTGTAGTTTCTTTACAACTGCCTCCTTTCTATAGGTATTCAGGTATTAAATGGCTCTAAATAGTGCATTAAAAAGGATGCCAAACTTTGCCTGAATGAGACGAAGCTGGGGCTGCATACAGCATCCGTCATTTTCTCCATGGTGAATAGCTGTAATCAGTGGAGAATGGCTCTGTGTATGGCTTGCCGCCACCTAGAAACACCTCTGCAGGTAGAAAAATTGCTCTGTGTAATCTCCTGCCTTCACACGAAAGACTATTTGCGTAGACTTTTATAGTGTTTTAAAACCTCTCGTCATGATTTTGTCTTGGAGGCTGTCAGGATGAGGACTGCGGATACCAATGATGGAACTGGATCACACAATCAGGTAAGGATAAGCATAGACAAATGGGCAAGTTGTGTGGGCAAAGCCAGAAGAGACAAAGATATAATAGGAAGGTCCAAGTAAAATATGCCTACAAGCCAAATGTTGAGAGCAGAGGTTTAATCTAAGGAACACCAGGCAAGCATGTGGGTAAAGCAAAAAAGATCAGGGTAGTAGTGCTGTATTTATATTGGCATACATTTGTGGATTGGTTGCCATAGCTAATATGCATATGTGTATCACTCTTTAGGATCAGCACTATCATATTGGCTCTTCCTGCCTTTTGGTACAAATATACCCCAAGGTGGCTTACACGACATCTGATATCACTATGATAAAAACCACATTACAGTGATCTCAAAAACATGTCATCAAGCAGATAGCTGATAAAGGTTAAAACTCACTGGAAGTTATAAATTAGTTTGAGCCAGACAGAACAGCGAAACAAAACAGAGGTGTTAATTGGCTTTCTAAGAACTGCCAAGTAGGGTGCCAATCTCTACTCATTTCATCAGTGCTAGTATAAGTGGAAACAGATTTTAAAGAGAATTGAAGGTAGCTGGCAGTATCGTGGCACTCCGTGAACCCAGTGTTTTCCTGCGTTTTCCTCTCTGTTCCTGCAGCCTCTTCCAACCACCAGTACAAAATTCCCATGTGGAAAAAGGGCTGGGTTAGGAAAGGCAAGGTCATGAAACCCCCGCTACCTCTTCTGCAAGTGCAACTCTACTGAGGAAGCAGATTGATTTCATACTTTGTCCCTCCTCCCTCCAGCTCACTGACCTACAAGGCTGTTTTTCCTCATGGATTCCACAAGCTCAGGAATCATCTTTTCAGGTCCTGGAAGGGGCTGCAAAAGAACATGAGAAAACTTCCATGCATGGATTGCTGGATCTACGCCAGCAAGATTTAGACATTGTCCTCTTTTTTGGGGGGGGGGGTTCATTTCCTTTGTCCCACAGTGTCTCCTTTATCTAACCATGTTTTGCAAGGTTGGGGGCTATACTTACCATCAAGTGCAAAATGTGGTTGGCCAGAAAATATAGTTGGACTAATATCCACCCCATGGGGAAACATTGCTCTACATCACTGTGATGTGTGAATCTTTTGTGTGTGTTTTATTTCTAGGTTTTATGTAGAGTTTTATACGTTATGTTGCTGTGATTTAAAATGCAGGTCTGTAGAGTAAGAAAGACGGGGCTAGATGGGTAATTGAAATGTGTTATGACTGGATGGTAGCTGTACTGTTATGAGCTGGATGGTAGGGGTGGAGTTGACAGGTTAGTTCAGAGATGCTATGTGTTAGAGACAGTTAGTAGAGTGTGTGTGGAGGGAAGAAATGGAGTGAGGCACTGTAGAGTGCTGTGAAAGAAATCTGTGTTCTGTGTGGAAGTCATTAGCCTAAGTGGCAAGTGAGGAAATAAGCCTTTGTGGTTAGGTTTATGGAAGGAACTTTAGAGAAACAAGAAAAACAGTATACCTATCTGGGAACATTACGCTTATGTACCCATCTGAAACCATTAAACTTATTAAGCAAACAGAAACCGCTACACTGTTATAAATAATCTCATTAATGTTTTGTTTAGAGTAAAGGATCTCCTTTTACCTCGGAGCCACCCCCACAAGATGACCGTTCCGTCATTCTATCAGTTATAAAGAAGCCATCCTGTTCTTTAGGTCCAACTAACAGTTGTAAAGCAAGAGCGCTAGGGAACACTAAGGAAGGCAAAAAGGCAGCATAACACACGTCACCTCAGAACACTACAGAGAGGTGCCTTTACACAGGTTACATATAAAACGTTGCAATCATTTTCAGTCCTCTGGGGGGGGGGAAATCATCTACCTTCAGTCTAAGAAAGGAGAGCTCTGTACCACTAGCTTAGCCTACCTTTTCTTGAAACATTATCCCCATTTCTTTTTGCTTCTACTTCCATCTCCTCATCTGTGCTTCTATATATCCCCACTATGCCTCTTGCTGAGCATCCATCTTTATACTTTCTGAAGGGCTGTTCTTGGCGAAAGTAGAGGCTTTGGATCCCTCATATTTAGTAAGCAATAAATTATCTTGCATAATTTCACGACTGCAATAAAAAAAACATTGACAGAGGCAAATGAATTCTAAGTAAACAAGAATTTTGAATCATGTGTAATACCCTAGTGTAAATATTAAGAGTTCTGACCACCTGCAAAATTGTGTAATTGTGTAATATGGTGTCATATACAATGTAATATATAGTCACAATAATAAGAATTTGCTAAATGAATGTAATTACCCAGTGTGTGATGTCAAAATGAATGTTCGTAACATACTTTATGATAAGTCCATTATAGTTAGGTGCTAAATATTTCAAGCAGTGAAATCCATCAGACTCACAGAATAAATATTGGCACAGGGCCAAAGGCAGCCCTTATAGATAAATAAAAACAAATTACTTGGCAAATTTTGGGACCAAATGCTGAAGAGGCATGCATATTTTATATGACTCATCTTGGTATTGGCAGTAAAAACTGAAAAGGCTGTAAATTTACTAAGCACATACCTGATACGTTCGGTTCCTTAATCTGGAGACATTTTAAGATGTATGCTTTATTCCTCCCTAAGACATTTTATGTATTTATCTGATGGATTTCTTTTCAACTGCCTTTACATTTAAATATTTTAAGAGTACACAATATAAAGTAAAATCCACCAATCCAGAATTAAAACGTTAGAACGGTTACATTTTTAGCAGCAGCATAACAAAAGCTCAACCTTCATAAAGTTATCAAACCCACAGGTAATAATAAAAAGGTAAAGGTCCCCTGTGCAAGCACCAGGTCATTCCTGACCCATGGGGTGATGTCACATCCCGATGTTTCATAGGCAGACTTTGTTTACGGGGTGGTTTGCCAGTGCCTTCCCCAGTCATCTTCCCTTTACCCCCAGCAAGCTGGGTACTCATTTTACCAACCTCAGAAGGATGGAAGGCTGAGTCAACCTTGAGCCGGCTACCTGAAACCAACTTCTGTTGGGATCGAACTCAGGTTGTGAGCAGAGCTTTTGACTGCAGTGCTACAGCTTACCACTCTGTGCCACGGGGCTCCTACAGGTAATAATAGTGGTAATGATGATGTTGATGAAGACGATGATGATGATTAAGAAAGTCTATATTAAAAGCCAATGAAAATGAAAGGTCTTTACACTCTTATTTTAAAATATGAGAATATAACTGCCTGAGTCTATGGAGGAAGGGAACTCAAAAACACAGGGGCAACGCTGGTTAAAGCCAAGGTAAAGCCAATGTGTATTTCTAATAGTATTCAGTTTCTGAGTAGGCCTTTGCTGAGTGATCATATGAATGGGAAGGTGTACGTGAGAGAATTCTTGGGTACTCTAGAGTCAATGTTTTGGGGCTTTAGAAGTTATATTTATCATTTTGAATTAGTGTTGTCTATGCCAACTCCAGCTTAAGAAATTCCTGGAGATTTCAGTGCAATACCTGGTTGGAGTCTGTGGATGGGAGGGAACTCAGCAAAGATGTGATGCCATACAGTCCACCATCTGAAGCTGCTGTATTGTGCAGGGGAACTAATCTCTGTAGTCTGGAGATGAGTTATAATTCTGGGAGAATTCCAAGCCCCCCTGGAGGCTAGTAACCCTAACTGGGCCTAAAAACAGATTGGAGGGCTGTGAAGTACCTGGAGCTCTAGTGGTATTTGCACCCTCTTGTTTACACACATAATAAATAAGCAGCTTGGATGTGAACCAGTTGACATTGCTTCAAGAGCAGCCTTACATAGAACACATTGCCCTAGTCTGATGCGGAAGCAGCATGAATGAAAGTTGCCAGATCTTTCTGTTCCATTAGTGGACAGAGTTGATAAATCAGCTGAAGCTGATAAAAAGAAGTCATTGATTCTATCTGGGATGCCAAAAGCAGAGTCAGATCTAGTAGCAGGTCGGCACAGGTGCACTTCTCTCCACTGATTGCTATTGGTGCCAGTCACCAGCATTTAATAAAAAATCCTGTCCTCGTCCATTTTTTTCGTATAGTGTTACAGCAGGTTTGCCAACCTCCCGGTTATTAGCTGGAGATCTCCTACTATTACAACTGATCTCCAATAGAGATCAGTTCACCTGGAGAAAATGGCCGCTTTGGCAATTGGTCTCTATGGTCCCTCTTCTCACCAAACCCCACCCTCCTCAGGCTGTGCCCCAAAAACCTCCTGCCGGTGGCGAAGAGGGACCTGGCAACCCTATCTTACAGTGACAGACAATTTTTAAAAATATCTTTATGCAGTAAACTTTGTATTTGCCATCCTTCCTTCTTGTGGTCTGTTTTTTTCCCTTTTCACAAAGTAAAGAAAACCTCCTGACCATCCCATCCCTGCAAGCTTTGAAAATAGTTCATTTTTTTTTCAAAACAAGAGAATATGTGTGTGTGTGATTGAATGTGATGAATCAATTATTCAGTTGTTATGAGATATATATCTTCATGCTGGGCATTGTGCACTTTAGGGGCTACCTTAATAAGTAATTAGAGCTATTACAATTTAAGGAGTTCCTGAAGGAGAAGGAGATCGCATCAGGGGGCTGGGGTGTGAGGTGGACCAAGAGCTGAGCTACATTATATGTATGTTTACAAATTGTCTCTGGGTTCACCACTTTGATCAGAGTCAGATGTCAGCTTCAAGAACGTTGTTTAAAAATCATAGAAGCTGATTTTGCCAGTGAAGGGTGGCACAGGGAGGAGGACTCTTGCTTCCTCCCAGACTTCTCCCTGATCCTAAAGACCTTCAGTGGGAAATTATTTGCATCAATTTGGAGCAGTATGTGGAGTAGTATGAGCACTTATAGCTTTCCTCCATGGAAATTCCTTCTCTGGGGCTTTTCTCCAAAAGTGATTGGCTGGGAGCACTCACCTCTTGATCCTTTACAAGAATTGGAAGAGAGATATGCCACTGCCTGGGAAATTCAGAGACTCAAAGAAAAACAAGATGCTTGATAGTAAACAACCAAACACGAAAAACAACATGGGTTTTTCAATTTTTTTTTTTTTTTTTTGTAATGCCTACAAATCCCAGATTTGTTTTACCATTCTGGAAAATCATGGCAGCAGCCCCAAAGAGTGATTTTTGTGCACATTTTTAGTTTAGGAATTTCATAACACACACCCCTATTGCTTTGTACACAGTGTTTCTGACAGGAAGGTTGATACCTGTAATTTAAATCATCCTGGCTCAATCCATTCAGCCATGAAGAATTATAACTATAGGTCAATATTTCTGGTATGTATGGAGGTTCAGATTGTGCTTAGAAGGCTATATTCTATCAATGGGGAAATGGTGCGAACCACCATATTTTGTCTTCCTTTCTGCCAGTTTCCTTTCTCTCCCTCATCATGCAGTATAATATAGGGAAAGGGGAGAGGAAGAATGGGGGAGCATTGGTGGGGGGTTTCCATTGGTCTGATCTTTCTGAGATTTTTCAGTCCATTCTGAATTGAAATGTGATGTCACCCATCTCTACATCAAATGGATCACAGCTAAGGATGTTTGAACACTCACCACTTGGCTCATGCTCTGTTTGCTGGTTACAAATACAGAATCAATTTTTCATCAACCAGTTTGGCTGTTTGCACATTCTTTGGAGCTATTCATGGAGTTACATTTTATGCATTCAAACGGTACAGTACAGATCACAGATCAAACAGCACAGTACGGATCTTACACATACACTTTCAGCCTGTTGAAAGTACAATTTTCCTTCTTCCCTACAGACATGTTGTTGCCGCCCACTGCTCAGCAACCAATCACGTAAATAAAAATTGAGCAAATCAGTCAGACATTGATTATAAAATGAATACTGTATTTTACCGGGTGTTAATTTAAGGGCTTGGAAATGCTTATGGATGCAGCCTTGCTGTTTGAAAAGCAGGTTAGTGCAGTGGCCAGGAATTCTGTCAATAAACTGCATTTGATTTGCCAACTCTTTCCATTCTTAGACTCAGCTGACTAGGACAGACTAATCCATGCTTTTGTAACCTTACCTCATGGTTAGATTAGCATAACATGATCTACATTGGGCTGCACTTGGAACTGTAGCTGGTTCAGAATCTGGCAGGCCAATTATTGTCAGGAACTAGCTGATAGGAACATCTCTTGCCTGTTTCAAAACAGCTTAGTTGGCTGCCAGTTTATTTCTGAATTCAGTTCAAGATACTGGTCATGACCTTTGAAGCACTTCATGGCTTAATATCCTTATATCTGAATGACGGGCTTGGAAACCACCTCTATTTCTGTGGGGGCAAAGGGGAGATTTTGCCAATTCTTCCCTCTCACATCATTCCCAAACACACCCTGAAATGTTCCTGGGGCATAGCGGAACCCCAGGAATAGCTTGGGAGGCATGAGACGTTTCCCATGAGAGAGGAGAATTAATGATGCCCCAACCTTGATCCCATGGAAATCTAGGCAGGATCTAAATTGCCTGTCTCTTTCCATACATCGTGGTGCCCACACTGGGGTCCTCAGGCTGCCACCTGCTAACTGCTTCCCCACTTAGAGTAGTCTGGCATCAAAAAGAACCTATGTCTTTTCCATCATAGTTCCCACCGTATGGAACAGGATTCCTGATGAACTAACTGTTTACGAGGCAATGCAAACCCATTTTATTTGCTAGTACTTTTCAAGGGTTGTAGGCTGCAGACATTTTTTTGTGAGAGGGAGGTTATTTGGGGTTTAACTGGATTTTGTACATTTTAATTTTGAATTTTAAAGGGGCCATGGGAAAAGGTGGAGTATAAATATTTTAATTAATAAATAAACTTCACGGCAACTAGGAAATTAAACTCCAGAACCATAGCTGCTGCACAGCTGAAAAGCTATCTGAGCCATTCAAAGTGGACAGTAGACAAGCAAACAACTCAGATGTTCAGCTCATGAGTGGATGAGGCTGTCAAACATGGTATGTTCACCTACTGAATGTGGACAAATTGGGAAAATGTGGGTTAGATCCTATTATTGTTAGATGGATCTGCAACTGGTTGACAGATCGTACCCAAAGAGTGCTAGTTAATGGTTCCTTGCCAACTTGGAGAGAAGTGACTAGTGGAGTTCCTCAGGGATCTGTGCTGGGCCCTGTGTTGTTCAACATCTTTATAAATGATTTGGATGAAGGAATAGAGGAGATGCTTATTAAATTTGCAGATGACACTAAATTGGGAGGGGTAGCAAATACTGTAGAAGACAGAGCCAAGATGCAGGATGATCTTGACAGGCTGGAGAAATGGGCTAGAACTAATAAAATGAACTTCAACAAAGACAAATGTAAAGTTCTGCATTTAGGTAGGAAAATCAAATGCATAATTATAGGATGGGGGAGACTTGTTTGAGCAGTAGTGTGTGTGAAAAGGATCTTGGGGTCTTAGTAGACCAAACGCTGAACATGAGTCAGCAGTGTGATGTGGTAGCTAAAAAGGCAAATGCAGTCTTGGGCTGCATCAACAGAAGTATAGTGTCCAGATCACGTGAAGTGATGGTATTGCTTTACTTCGCTCTGGTTAGACCTCAATTAGAGTACTGTGTTCCGTTTTGGGCACCACAATTTAAGAAAGACATAGACAAGCTGGAACATGTCCAGAGAAGGGCAACAAAGATGGTGAGGGGCCTGGAGACCAAGGCCTATGAGGAAAGGTTGAAAGAACTGGGTATGTTTAGCCTGAAGAGGAGAAGACTGAGAGGGGATATGATAACCATGTTCAAGTACTTGAAGGGCTGCATATAGAGGAGGGTGCTGAGTTGTTTTCTGTTGCTCAAGAAGGTCGGACCAGAACCAACGGGTTGAAATTAAATCAAAAGAGTTTCCGTCTAGACATTAGGAAGAATTTTCTAACAGTTAGAGAGGTTCCTCAGTGGAACAGGCTTCCTCGGGAGGTGGTAAGCTCTCCTTCCCTGGAGGTTTTTAAGGTTAGATGGCCATCTGTCAGCAATGCTGATTCTGTGACCTTAGTCAGATGATGAGAGGGAGGGCATCTTGGCCATCTTCTGGTCACTAGGGGTGTGGAGGGGGGAGGTAGTTGTGAATTTCCTGCATTGTGCAGAGGGTTGGACTTGATGGCCCTGGTGGTCCCTTCCAACTCTATGATTCTATGATCCCTACTTGGAACCTGATGAGCTAATTGGTGCCAATGAAAAGTATTTGGTGTGAGTTATTGCTAGGTGATATAAAAGTTCTGCTTATGGCGTCTCATGCTTTCTAACAGATCACTTGTTTAATGAGTGATCAATATGCATTTGTCAACTGACCCATAATGAACAACTGAAATTAGGATTGTTAAAAGAAATTCTCTTAATTCTTCTTTACCCAATTTCTCCCTGAAATCCAACAATCAATTTATTTTCCTCTTTTTAGGAATTTGGAGTCAGTTTCTAATCAATTCCATTTTGATCAAAGAAAAAATCAAAGAGAGAAGGGGCAGGAAGGGAAGTTCTGCAAAATTTCAGAATTTCAGTCCGCAGATGCTCAGACACACAATGTCTTCTCAAACATTCCTCCCCATAACAACACTAATGGGTGTATGCAAAGTATGGGTAGGCGCCTAATCATTCTGCCATTCTGTTTGTGGCTGGCTTCTCCTGTCCATGATCTTCTCCCAAACTGATCACCATATTATGGTGAGTAGAAGAAAAAACCAACCAACCATGAGAAGGCTGGTGATACAAATTAATCCTGAGTTGCAGCCAACAAAGAAGAGAGAGGAAAAAACTGGCAGGAGTCATGGGACAATGTCAGATGGTATTAGTTGTTTTTCTTGTCTCGACTCTCCCCTGTGCCCAAGACACAATGAATTATACAAGTAGAATTAGTTGCAATTTCACCAGCATTCCTTGGCTGAGCAATTTACCTTTGAATTGTAATTTACCCTGTAAATTTAATTTGCATAGAGATTAGCTCAGAGGCCTTTTATGTTCCTACCAGAAATAAATATAGTTCCTGGTTTCTATTGTTTTTGAGGCGGGGGCAGGGGGTTCAGTGAAATTAGCATATTTATGCAAAACATCATGTAGGCTTTCAAAATGAACTAAGATGTGTGTTCTGCTAGTTTCATATAGGGGTTACCTGAAGAAGACTGTAAGCCACAGGATTTCCCTTCCATGAAGTCCCAGAAAGTCTGCCAGAGAACTACAGGTGTTCACCACATGAGCCAGTAGAAATATGCTGGTGTGCAGTCTGATGACAGTTCATACTCATAATTCATTCATCCCAAGATGCCCTGGAGAGTCTTTTAACTATAGTGTTTCACACTATGATGTTGTAATAGAAAAGATCTTACAACATTTCCATTATAAACAGGCTTCATACCCAATGGCAAAAGTTTACTCCAGATTGAAACTTGGCAAAGTACATAGCAGTCTTGATTAAACCACCAGGCTTTGACTTCCAGCTGGTAGCCAGACAAAAGACCTGACCAATTTGAAGAATTCCCCCATTTCATGAAGACTGTTACAGGCAACACGAATATCACACAAACCAAATGAGCTTGTTCCTTTGGCTGAACCAATCAAACTCCATTGGAGCTCCATTGCTTTATGCAGCTGGATGGGTGGGAGTAGTTCTCCATTTTGAAATCTCTTAATTCTTTCAGGAATGGCTTCAGTTATGAAAAATTGGCTACATCTAGTTGTTTCACATCTTTAGAAAAGCAAACACCGGCATGAAAACCAGCTGAGATCATTGCTATATTATGTTCTGTGTTATTTGCTATGCAAGAGCAATGCTGTTTGACAAATGCTGCTCCTAAAGATTTTTGCTACTTAAAAGAGTCCAGATTTGGTGTAATTGCATGTGTTATTATAGTTAAATTGATACTCCAATGATTACACTGCTCTATTGACAGAATGTCAAAGTACACATTTCATTTTTTGGCAACTCCCCTTCTAGTACGGTCTGTTTCATAAATATGTGAAACCAACTTAATTTGCCTCTTTAAGAGCAGCAACAGCACCAGAAAATTAATTTCTTGTTTATGTACTTCCCTATTTTGTTGCACAAATCATGAGTTGACAGGTTTTCGTGTAAAATGACACTGCCTCATTGAATATATTTATCAGAACTTTGAAAGCTCACATAATATTTCTCCCCATGATATGACAATACTAAATTATTAAAATAACCCCATTGAATCTCAGTTTGTTTTCTTTTCTCCATTGGAACAATTGGGATGACCTGAATCTTTCGGGCTACAAGTGCAGGAACTGATAGTTTAGCCATTGCATAATGCTGAAACCCTAGGCTAACAAGGTTATTCAGTTAACAGAACATATTATTTGTTGAGATTGTGAGAAAGGTGAAGGCCCAGTTTAGGGTTGCCAACCTCCAGGTCCTAGCTGGAGATCTCCTGCTATTACAACTGATCTCCACCCAATAGAGATCCGTTCACCTGGAGAAAATGGCTGCTTTGGCTATTGGACTCTATGGCATTGAAGTCCCTCCCCTCCCCAAACCCCACCCTCCTCAGGCTCCACCCCAAAAACCTCCCACCAGTAGCGAAGAGGGAACTGGCAACCCTAGCCCAGTTACACCAGGCTGTAGATTCATTCTGCAAGTGTGGTGTTGTATTTAGAGCTATGCAGCTGGGACAGATAGGTTAAAAAAACTTCCTTGTTATAAAGCTGATTGAGTTGGATCCAGACTAAATATTCTGCTACCAGAATGGGTGGGGTAATATCCAATGATTCTGTCTTCCTGCTGCAGACCTCCAGTTTGCCTCTCATTTTGATCCTAAGAGGCCCAGTAGCAGCAATTCAGGGAGATCAGTGGGCTGCAGCAGGAGCTGGGTGAAAGAAACATTTGGTTCCACTGATAAATGCCTGTCATGAGTGTGAAATTTACACTGAATCCAACCCGTTGAGTGACCTTAGGCCAGTCACTTCCTTTCAGCCTAATCTTCCTTGCAGGGTTGTGGTGAAGATATGAGGGAGAGAAGAACTATTTGTGGTGAAATGCCTAACACCTCCAAAGGGATATCAAGGTCAATTGTAATTGGGTCTGCTCTCTGTAAAGGCTCTGAGGTTACAAAGCACTTTTGGGTGGCTGAGTTTGGGGAAAGAAAAAGAGTGGAAAGACTCACCTTCTAAGCATTCAGCAAAACAGAAATACAAATGAGCCTAGCCAAGAGAAGGAAATGGGTAGCCATTTCACATCCAGGCTAAAGTCACATCTTGGCTATTGTCACACCTAAGCTCTAGACCTTGGGACGCCAGAAGGGAAATAAAAGATCCTTTCTGGATGGGAAATGGAAGGGGTGGACACAGGAGAGATTATATTACATCTGGGAAGCAGCAGCAGCAGCAGCAGCAGCAGTAGTAGTAGTTCTCATCACACTTAACTGTCTTGGCCATTTTGACTGCAGACCACTCTATTCTCCAACCAGGATTCCATTTTGAGCTCACATGGCTGAGATCACCAGGAAAAAATCCCAAACACTGAACTGAGGTAATGGATAATTTCTAGATACTTGAAACTTCATGAATTAATAGCTTATAGTAATTTTCCATAATTTAGAAGATATAAGCCCTGACTTGGATACCCAGGCTAGCCTGATCTCATCTGATCTCGGAAGCTAAGCAGCATTGGCACTTGTTAGTATTTGTATGGGAGACCTCCAAGGAATACTGGGGTTGTGGTGCAGTGGCAAACAATAGCAAACCACCTTTGAACATCTCTTGCTTTGAAAAGCCCATACCTGTGACTTGACAGCAAAAAGGGGGAATATGTAAACAGTTAGAGTCGAAGGATCACGATTTTATTGTCTTTTCTTTTGGTCCTTGCTCAGCCTGTTGTGTCTATAAATGTGTGTGTGCTTTTATTAAAAAGGTGTTGTGTGTGTGTGTGTGTATTTACATTTTGAATGCTGCGAGTCTGGTCTCTGTGATTTACATTAAGCCCTATTCAGTTATGCATATCAAGGAATTCTAGGGTGAGGAGCAATGGATGATCCCTTCATTCCCAGAGTGCACAAATGAGTGTGCTGGGCTCCACAGTAGCTAGTGTGAGTGAAGTGGGAGAAATAAGAATGATGTGTAGCCCTTAAGCAGCAACATGGCAAAGTGCATCTGGGTGCCAGCCTGCAGGTAGATTGGGCCCTATACATTAACTAGTACCTGGTGGCAGCAGTAAGGGAATAATGGAGGAGTAACCGGGTATGTGGAGAAGGGGAAGCTTTGCCAGGCAGGAGACCCAGGACAGCTACATGTCCTCCTTGCTTCTTATCAGGCAAAACCAGGCTTATAACACCCCATTTCCTGACATCGTGTTATACTGTTTTGGGCTCCCTGGAAAAGGGTAAGATCCAAATGTGTGATAGTGTGGTCCAATAATTTATACTATGGTATTCGCTATTACTGTGTATGGATGTAAAAGTTGCACAACGAAGACAGGAAGATTAATTTGAAATGTGGTTTGGGAGAAGAATTTTATGGATACTGTGAACCACCAAAAAAGCCAAAATAAAACAAGTTGGTTCTAGATCAAATCCAGGTTGAATTATTCCTAGATGTTAAAAATACTAAACTGAGAATATTGCACTTTAATCACATCATGGCAAGACAAGACTCACTGGAAAAGATA
Organism: Euleptes europaea; assembly: GCF_029931775.1. Lineage (NCBI taxonomy): Eukaryota > Metazoa > Chordata > Lepidosauria > Squamata > Sphaerodactylidae > Euleptes > Euleptes europaea. The sequence goes on from NC_079317.1 coordinate 30,313,918, forward strand.
ACAGTGCTAGGAAAAGTTGAAGGCAGCAAGAAAAGATGAAGCCATGGCTTCAAGTGGTCAAGAGAGGAAATGTTGCAGGAAGGACGAAATCCACATGTATCTTCAATGAACACAACAGAAGTTATTTGCATAGGATTGGGATTTGCATGTGGTACAGAGAGGGTGTCAAGGAAGAGAAGGTTATGTAGCTTGTGTGAGATCCAGCACTGGAGATGTAACTACTAGGTAAGGGCAAAAGAAAAGGGTAAAGAATTCTTATGTCTAGTGAGAAATTTTGAAGATTGACCAAATTTTAAAAGGAGGTACATTTTCAGGAAGCTTTGACAACACTGAGCTAATAATTCATGTGCATTTGAATCCATCTTATTATAGTTTTATATGAGATGTCTCAGCTTGGGCTACATGTGCAATCCATCACGTTACCTTTAGCAGGCTCTTGATTCAATCACAGTTCTTTGTTAAGCTGAGAGGGAGCTGGAGATGATTTTTCTCCATGTAATTTATGGCATTTGTAACTATTGTAAAAATACTATAGAATCAAGGAAGATCATAAAACACATATTTTTTAAAAAAAACCTGGAAACCTCCTAAAGGCAGCAGAAGAGTTACTTTCTAAGAAATGAATGATTCTAAAAAGCATGAGTTATACCTCAGTTGGGACTCTGTCAAATCTGCATCCTATCTGGTGGGAGTTTGTTAAATTCAAGAAATCAAACTGAAGGTTATTTGATGTCACTTTACTTCCTGAAGGGTGATGTCTTATTTAAGTACTAGCCAACCTCAGAGTCCACCTTCAGCTCCTTCTTCTCCCTTCCCTTGGAAGGGAAGAACTTGGATTCTGTCATCAGCTACCAAGGACCAGAAGAGAATTCCTTCCACACAACCATATATCCCTAATATATTGCACCTTTGTGATGATGATGAAGAAGAAGAGTTGGTTTTTATATGCAGACTTTCTCTACCACTTAAGGGAGACTCAAACCGGCTTACAATCACCTTCCCTTCCCCACAACAGACATCCTGTGAGGTAGATGGGGCTGAGAGAGCTCTGTGACTAGCCCAAGGTCACCTAGCTGGCTTCATGTGGAGGAGTGGGGAAACAAATCCAGTTCACCAGATTAGAGTCCACCGCTCATGTGGAGGAGTGGAGACTCAAACCCGGTTCTCCAGATTAGAGTCCACCGCTCCTAACCACCGCTCTTAACCACTACACCATGCTGGCTCTCCCAGGAGATGAGTTTTTAATTTTTTTGATATATTTAATTGTTGTAAGTCATTTTGGGAGGCAGTGATGGCTGAAGAGTAAGGTATGAATAAAATGAAGGAAAGAAGGAATAAATATATAAAATAGCATTGATTCTAATCCTCCTCAGCATACTGAGGAGGATTAGATATGTAACAAATACATATCTCAGCAGATACTAGATAGAGTATCTCAACTATTCAACAGCTGTAGGACAAACTACACATTACACTGCATCTGTAACACCGCCCCAAATCCACTCTCCTTGCAATTTTATTTATTTATTGGTTTGTTTATTAAAACATTTACATCCCATCTTTCTTTGAGGTTAAATCAATCTTCAATTAAACCAAAAATAAAGTAGCTAACCCCAAGACTCTCAAAAGGGGCTGATTTGCATCAGAAAGAGGATGGGAGGGAAGAAAGTGCTTAAATCTCTCCCCTCTAGTTGTTTTCCACCATAAGCATTGCCCGGGTGGACATGGGATTCTATTCCCAGGTTTCTGAGGTAAACAGACGGCTGGAATTGAATGCTCATTGAGAGAACACATGGTTTGCATAAATACGTTCTAGGATCAATCCACTGAAGGATCAATCCACAGGTGCCAGATGTTGAGAAGGACTTTTCTCTACTTAACAACTAGAAAAGCCATTATCAAGTCAGTAATGAGTAGGCAGCTCTGAGGTAGACAGACCAATGGTTTGACTTGGTATAAGTCAGCCTCATATATTCATATAATTTCAATAAGATCTTCAGTGAGTGAAGCTTATGCTTGCTTGCAAACCAATTGATCTAAAACCATGTTGAAATGTTCATTGGCTATGTGTTATAGCACTCCATGCAACTGATACACTTCAGAATGTATGCAGGGAATATTCACCCTATATAAAAGCAACCAAGAAAGCCAGCATAGTGTAGTGGCTAAAGTGTCGGACTCGGATATATGAAACCCAAGTTCCAATCCCCATTCTGCCATGGAAACTTGCTGGGTGACCTTGGGCCAACTACACACTCTCAGCCTTGATCCTGGCCAGTATTTGGATGGGAGAAGTCCAAGGAATACCAGGGGCGTGATGCTTAGGCAGGCAATGGCAAACCACCTCTGAACATCTCTTGCCTTGAAAACCCTATGAGGTCACCATAAGTCAGCTGTGACTTGATGGTAAAACAAACAAACAAATAAAATCAACCTGCAACATCTCCCTGGGTTAAAAGATCTGTGAAGTACAACTGATCTCATCAAGATAAGGTTGTCGATAGGGCTGTCAACTCTGGTTTGAGAAACTCCTGGAGATTTGAGGGCAGGGCCAGAAGATGGTAAAATTTGGGGAGAGGAGGGAGCTCAGTGAGTCTGTGATGTCATTCCAGAATGTCAGTTTCTCCTAGAATCTATGGTATACTGTATGGTCTGCCCTCTGAAGCTGCCCTTTCCTCCAGGGGAGCTGATCTCTATGGTCTTGAGATCAGTTGTAATTCTGAGATAACACCAGGTCCCACCTGGAGGCTGACAACCCTACACCAAGGCCTGATTCATATATCACCATGTTGCTCATAATAGCAGAATGCAGGGTCATCTGCTGAAGCTGGAGGGTAAGAGATTAAAAACAGATAAAAGGAAATATTTCTTCACACAACATATAGTTAAATTGTGGAACTCCCTGCTCTAGGACGTGGTGATGGCTGCCATACTGGAAGGCTTTAAGAGGGAAGAGGATATATCATGGAGGACAGGGCTATTCATGGCTAATATTCAAAGTGAATACTAGTCATGATGCATGCCTATTCTCTACAATATCAGAGGAGGATGCCCATTATATTAGGTGCTGTGGAACACAGGCAGGATAATGCTGCTGCAGTGATCTTGTTTGTGGGCTTCCTAGAGGCACCTGGTTGGCCACTGCATGAACGGACCTGCTGGACTTGATGGGCCTTGGTCTGATCCAGCATGCCTTTTTTGTGTTCGTATGTTCTTATGCTCTGGCAGCATCTATAATTTCTAATTCCAAGACAGTCAGCTGAATGGCATGGTTCTTTTCCATTCTAGAAGTTCTCTTTTACTATAGGTTGGAGAGCAAGATGAAGGAAGAACCCTCATGGTTCTTCGGCTGACCCACATGGTTCCTATCACAGAACTTGGAATAGGAGCATAACTTGAGGAAATGAGTCCCATGCTGCTCTAATACCATGAATTGGGCCTAGCTGTAAGCAACAGAGATTGGGCCTAGCTGTAAGCAACAGGAGATACTTGCTGAGGTCTTCTCAGTATTCCAAAGGATTCAGATTGGATTCAGATTGGATTCAGATTTGCTGGCAGGATTGCTTTCCACCTTGCAGTTCCTTTAATCAACGACATGATCATAGCAAAATCAGTGCTCTGGATTCCTGTATCCCTTCCAATGTCTATGGCAATAAAGACAAACTTTTATTTAAGACTGTTGAAAAATTGATTTCATATGTTTTGGCTTTAGTGGGCCCATCAGTGGTATGAATATCTAATGCTATGTGTTTTTTTGTTTTTTTTAAATAACCCAACTAGAATATGTATTGGAAAACAAACTGGTCTTGGCTCATTTCTTCCTTTGTAGTCATGGTTTCTTTGTGCAAAAGGCCAGAAATTCTCGATATTTCTGCTTCAGAATGTAAACCCATTTATGACACTTACATCATTACTAACATGCTGTTAATCACTTTCCATGCTGAGAAAGTCTCAAATTGACTATAAAATCTATTCTGTTCTCATAACTGATTTTTTGTTGTTGATCTATGTCTTCTTTTTAAAAAATGAACAAAAAATTCAAAATGCAGCTAAAAATTGGGAAGTTAAAAATGGATAAAAATATTCTGAGTACAGAGAGACACTGTCTATCAGTGTTACTCCTCTGAAGATGCCTGCCACAGCTGCTGGCGAAACATCAGGAAAGAAAATACCAAGACCACGGTCACACAGCCCAGATATCCTACAAGAACCGATGAACTCTGACCGTGAAAGCCTTCGACAATATTATGTGTACACATTGTATATTGATAAAACTTGAACATTTACCACTTCATCGACTATATGCTTGTGTTGGGATTATATCAAATCTCTAACTGTGTTTTTTGATATATACTAGTGTTAATAGTCATTTAGTGATGTATGAACTCACCTTGCAAAATGAAGTATCAGAATAATTCAGTTGACACTGTTTTAAAGCATTATAGAAGAAATGAATGCTTAGGTGTGGGAAGCTGCTGATTTTACCTCTTTGCAGGGTGGCACTTTCAGCAGAATTTGCTCAGGGCCAAACTAGACATCATGGCATCCATGGATCCAACCTGTGGATCACACTGCCATGTGCCATGAGGGCCTGATCTGGCCCACACCATGGCAATCTGAGGCACTCTTGTTTCCCCCCCCCCATGCCTTTTTAAGTGCTGAAATGGCTGCAACGCCCCCCCCCCCACACACACACACTGCCCTCCAGCTGTTTTGGCACTTGAAAAGGCATGGGGGGAGGAACAGGAGTGAGCTGGTTGTTCTTTCTTCACGTCAGGCAACTAGAGGCTGGATCCAGTGTCCACCATCGTGCACTATCATGCACAAAGTGAGCAGTAGCAAGTGCTGCCACTAGGTGGTCACAACCTGCCTCTGCCACACGGTGGACATGATGACTCGCTACTAGGGTTGCCAGCTCTGGGTTAGGAAATACCTAGGAAATACCCAGGGAATGGACCCTGGGGGGGAGTTTGAGGAAGGGAGGGATCTCAGTGGGGGTACTATGCTATAGAGTCCACCCTCCAAAGCAGCCATTTTCTCCAGGGGAACTGATCTTGGCCATCTGGAGATCAATTGTAGTAGTGAGAGATCTCCAGGTGCCATCTTCAGGTTGGCAACCCTACTCATGACCATGAACTGCCCCATCCTAGAAGGCTGGTAAGTGCAAGCCAGATGAGAGCCACAGTGAACTGCTTTCTTCCCTTCCCCCTTCTGTCACGGGGGGCAGGGCTGGGGCAGGCCCTCTTCCTTCTTTCATCTGTCAGGGGCCAGGGCCGGGGGTGGATTGGGAAGTGGGCCAACCAGGTACTAGTTGGAGATCTCCTGCTATTACAACTGATCTCCAGCCGATAGAAATCAATTCACATGAAGAAAATGGCCACATTGGCAATTGGACTCCATGGCATTGAAGTCCCTCCCCGCCCTCCTCAGGCTCCACCCCAAAAATCTCCTGCCAGTGGTGAAGAGGGATCTGGCAACCCTACTAACTGGCTAAGGAATGTGGTCCTTGAAGTGGGGAAACAGGTGTGTATTATGAAAATTAACAAGGCCAGCGTAGTGATTCCATCAACTAGTGGGACATTGAAAAATCAGTGCAGTTACGTTCAGTTGACCAGAAACAGGTGAAGAGGTTTAAAAACAAAAACATTTTGTCAATTATAATTCTTCCTAAATAGAATGGTATTGAACTACAAGTTGGAAGAATGGTGATGTAGCAAAATATGTCACCTTTATTTTAGAACTAGGAGTTTCCAGTGATGGAAACTGCATTTCCTGCACTGGGCAAGGGGTTGGACTAGATGACCCTGGTGGATCAACTCTATGATTCTATGGTTCTATCTATCCATTTTTTTCCTGCCCTTCCTTCAAGAAGTTCGGAGGTGTATACATGGTTTCCTTTCCACTTTATCGCCACAAGACTCTGTGAGGTGAGGCTGAGAGAAAGTGATTGTTCCAAGATTAAGTTCATGGCAGAGAGAGGATTTGAATCTGAGTTTCCTAGGTCCTAGCCTAATGCTCTAACTACTACACCTTTTCTTCTGCACAGATTCAAACAGCTCAAATAAACTATGTGAGTAAAATTTATTCCAACATTATGTGCAGCTGGTAATAATATATCTACCTATCTATCATTTATCTTCTTGATGAATGCTATCTCCATTCTTTTCTTCTGGTTTTAATCCTGCAACTACTTGTATTGAGAAAAAAAATCAAGATTATTTATGAGCAACATAAAAACAAGTAGAGAATAGGCTACTACTGATCTCTCAAAGCACTTCCAGATGGCCTGTGGAGTGATGTTGCATTAGCATCCCTCAGTGTTCAAGTAGAGATGCTTCCTGCCAGTAGGAACTCATTCACATTTAAGGAACTAATTTCCAGGGGCTCATCCCAAGACTGTTCCTGCCACCTGCCTTAGACAATCTCCTAATTATTTCTTTTTGGATACACAAACTGCCTTGCTCAATAAAAACGACATGATCAAAGAAAACAAGTGTCCTACTAAGAAAGCAAAGCATAACTAACACACTCAACGACACACCGTCTCGGCCACCAAAGAATAGAATAGATCAGGAAAGATATTAAGGAAGCAACCTTTGTTTTGTAAACGGGGGATATTCTCCACCCTCCCTGCCTCTGCCACCTCCACCTTCCTTGCTTCTTGCAAGTAAACCATCACTTTTATTGCAAATAGCAGAGGGATGTTCTGGAAATACTCTGGGCCAGGAAGTTTCAACTCCCTGCATTTTTGGCACAGCAACTCCTACAATTATCCCAAATCTGGTGGCCAATTTTGAGAATCCTAGCTTTATTTTCCGATGAGTTATGCATGCCAGACTAAGACAGATGGGCAGATGGACATGCATCTTTTTTATTATTATAGATTTATTATACTTCTCAATGATTGCCCCTGGCCCATATCCAGCTCTAATGATAGACAACTAGTTGCATGTAAAACCATGTGGTCCCCAAGGGAAACTTGATCATTATTTATCCTGATTCTGTTGCCTTACTGTTTCACTGAGTTCCATTCCTCCTTAATTTCAGTCCAACTAGGAGAATTTCTAGAATTAATTCTGGAATTTGAATATAGCATCTTGCCTTAACTTCCAGTTCCTTAACTTTATTTGAACCTGCATCTATTGCTGTAACATTTGTCTCCTAGGCCTCTTGCAAGGATCTAATTTTCCAGCTGGTTTCGAGAATTTCTTGGTCCAGGTCAACTTGTTGATGTTTCTGGGTCCTGCTCTCCTCACTGTTTGCTCAGTGGCACCTGGTTTGCTATGGGAAAAGGAAGAGAACACTGGACTAGAGCCAGCCAGCTTTTTCACTCAATCACACCTAATTCCCCACTTTACCACATCCCTGATCATACATGACTTTTGTCCATTCAGATCTCATTCTCCCCATCATAGCCTTTTTTGGTTAGGGATGCCAGCCTCCAGGTAGGACCTGGGGATCCCCAGAATTATGACTCATCTCCAGACTATAGAGGACAGTTCCCCTGGAGAAAAATGGATTCTTTGGAGGGTGGACTCTATGGTTTTGTATCCTATCCTTACTAGGCTCCATACATCTCTAGGAGTTTCCCAACCTGGACCTGGCAATGCTACCCCCCCAATTCCCTGCCAGTGGCCGGGGGGGGGGGGAGGGCTAGCAACCCTATTTTTGGTGGTCAGACAGGACCTCCTCCACCCTTTTTCATCAGCAGAAAAGAAATGGTTGGATCCAATCCATTGTGTTTTCATCTCTAAAGTTACATGTCATCTATGGCATTATCATGTGAGTAGTGCAGCTGCTTTCTGCACTGTTTGAATAACATAAACAATCTGAACTATATAAAAGAAGTCCATACTATGGTTTATTCCTATGTAAACATTGTCCAGTTTCTGGGGAAAGTGACATTGACATGGGCATGAGTTGTAATGTATGTCCCTGGTTTTGTAGTTTTAGGAAAAAGTCACACTTCAGTTGCTCAGCTCATATACTCCTAGTGTGATGTTAGAATGGTCCTAAAAACATATGAAGAGCATACATGAAGCTGTCTCCACCAGATTAGACAATGATCCTATCTAGATCAGTACTGTTCACTTTAACTGGTAATTTGGAGAGGGGTGGTAGAGCACCCGCTTTGCATGTGGAAAGTCTTAGTTCACTCACTGGGATATCCAGTTAAACAGGTCAGGCGGCTGGTAATATGACAAACCTCTGGAGAGCTGCAGCCAATCAGCGTAGACAGTACTGACTTCAATGGACCAATGGTCTGACTCAGTATAAGGCAGATTCATATGTTCAGTGGCTATCCAGGAACGCTCAGATAGCCACTACTTTTTTTTTAATATGAATGTGGAGGATTTTTTTATTAAATATTTTTATTAATTTTCAACAATAAATAGGGATACTGAAGGGAAAAAGGGATGGGGAGAAAAAAAACAGCAATAAATTATTAAAATAATATTTAGCGGCGTAGCACCTAGTACTACCCCCTTACATCTTTTATTAATACAGTTATTTTTCTAGCAGGGTGGATTTAAGCTCCACCTTGAATCTAGTATAACTCTTGGAGTCTAATTGTTATTTTTTAGTTGTAATGTAATCATAGAAAGGTGTCCATTTGTCTCTATTTTGTTTTTGATTGTTCATTTGTAAAGTTTCAGTCAGTTGTGCCATTGTAATATATTCATAGGATTTATCCATCCAGATCTCCATAGATAGCCGCTACTTAAGACCCATTTTTAATTGGACTGGGACGGACCTACAGCATGCACATCATATGTGCTGGCACAGAGCGAGTACAGAGCTGTTGTGTTTCCCAGAGGAATAAAGCTATTGTTTACTTTCATGTGTTAGTTGATGCAAATATTAGGCTTGGTATAACATTGAAGCTGAGGAAAAGAGTCACCCAAGTAACAATTCTCTCTGGGTATAATTTCATTACCCTGTAATATCCCTAGAAATAATTTGTGTGCTTTGTATTGCATCTTTGAGAAGTAGAGCAATTAAGGTTATTATTTATGTAAAGCACTGGAATTAGGCGTAACTCTTTAGTAGTTGAGAAAATATGAGACATAAGAAAATGGATCCCTCCCATATTACTAGACACTAATAGATAAATAATTTGCTGCAGGAATTTCTCTAGGGATGGAAATCCATTTTTACTTTTACATTTTTATAACATACCCCCCGCGCTACTTAAATATTATGACTACCTGAGGAATTAGCTTCAGAAATTACTATGGATTGAGTTCTACTAATTCATCACTAAAATGAATATAACAACCCATAATGTTGGGGCTTTCTGTTCAAATATATTGCTTAATTATCCACTTTTATTGAGACTTTTATTGGTTATTTTTAGTTCCAAGTGACTGAATCTGTTGTGTGAGGCTGATCTTACACAAGCACATGTGTGACTGCGGATGGCAAAACCACCCTATTTAGTAATATTATTTATGCAGTGATCATGAATCTGTTTCTTTAATTGACATAGTCAAATCACCTGATTTTATGATGTGTGTTAAAGAAACAGAGTCATAGATATTGCATAAATAATTGTGCTACCTTTTACTTTTATGCTACCTTGTATTGTTGTTTCTAGGGTTGCCAGGTCCCCCTTTGCCACCAGTGGGAACTTCATTGTGGTGCAGCTGTGGGGTGGGAGGTGATGAGCACAATACCGTCACTTCTGGAAGTGACGGGGATGCTCTAGCACATTCCTCCAAAAACTCTTTGGAAACCATATGTAAACCCGGAAAATCATTGCCCCCTTTAGTTGGCCTGCTTCCACCCACCAGCCAGGTGAGGGGTGGCAGGCAGCCCCTTTAATTGGCCAGCAATTGCCCGCCTTTACCTGGTATCTGGCAACCCTAGTTGCTTCCCTGTGGTCGTCTTCTTCCCTTCTCCCTGTTATTTAATACACAAATAGTGTCAATACTGGGAATGTGAGAAATTAACATTATTCTGTTAATCCCCTCGACCCTCCCCCCAAATCCTAAAAAATAATAATAATAAAAAAACACTTTTACTGTCTCAACTTCCTTGGGGTTTTGTAACGTAAGCCCAATTGTTCCTGAGGATGTCACCTGCATCTAGGGTTGCCAATCAGGCCCCCACACCACAATCAATAAGATGCAACCAGAGGAGAAAAAAAAGTGGGGGAAGGGAGGCCAGCCATGTTATAAACCGTTGCTGCCCTCAACCATAAACCTGGTGGAACATCTCGGTCTTACAGGCCCAGCAGAACTGCATCAGATCCCGCAGGGCCCTGGTCTCACTAGAGGGAGCATTCCATCATGCTGGAGCCAAGGCCACTTTTTCGGCCCTGGTAGAGGTCAGCCAGACATTCTTCGGGCCAGGGACAACCAGCAGGTTGTTGTTAGCAGAGTGCAGAACCCTTTTGGGGGTATACCAGGAGAGGCGGCCCCACAGATACAATGGTCCCAGACTGTTTAGGGCTTTAAATGTTAAAACCAGCACCTTGAACCTGATCCAGTACTCCACCTGGAGCCAGTGAAGACTTCTGTCTTTGATGGATTTAGCTTCAGTTGGCTCTGCTTTAGCCACTTCGTCACGGCTCCCAAACACCTGGTCAGTGTGTCTGGGGCGGTGTCAGGCTGGCTGTCCATCAGCAGTAAAGCTGGGTGTCATCAGCATTCTGATGACAACCCAGTCCAAAACTCTTGGCGGGCTGGGCAAGGGGGCGAATGTAGATGTTAAACAACATAGAGGAAAGGATCACTCCCTGCATCATCCCAGGTGCCAAGGGGTGCCACTATCACACCTGTTCCCCTAGTGCCACCCTGACCATGGAGGAAAGAGCACAGCCATTGGAGGGCTGTCCACACAGCCATTGGAGGGTGTTGTCCACACAGCAAAAGCCAGGCAGTGAATATACAACTATAGGTGGATACAGTCTTAGTCTGAGATAGCTGCTATCTCACTCCAATTTTCACAGTGTGAATGCCTTCTGGATAACTATCACAAAAATCCAATGATATTTAGAGACACGACTAAGTGATATCACCCCCCTCATCTCCAGGAGCTTTCTAACCTGTATCTGGCTACCCTACCCCCCCCATCCTCCCATCCCCCGCCGGTGGCCAGAGGGGACTTGGGGCCCATTGTTAGCTGGACACATAATTTTGGAGATGGTTTCTTACACAACATGAGATTATTATTTCCCTCTACTTCAGAAGTATTCTTCCCTTGATCAAAAAGGGTTTATGTGAAGTAATCTTTTGTCTGCTTGATTGGCCAAGATTTTATGAATACCTGCTGTCAATATCTTTGTTCAGTTAAAACTGAGGCAAAAATGTGCTTTCTAAAAACATCCAATGTTTTAACTCTTTTTTAACATTGGACAGTCTATATTCTTTTACAGTACAGGATTATACATCTATCTACTAATGAAGACATGTAATAAGTGGAGTGGGCACATCTGGAAATGTCACAAATAGATTTATTGATGCATAGTCTAGAGGCCTTCATCAGTTGAATATATCTGTTATTAAGGGGCCATAAGAGTCTTATTGTTGTCATGTTTCTGCAACAGGCTAACATGGCTACTACTCTGGAATCTGAATCCCTACCAAAAACCACCAGGAATGAACTGTGCACAGTTCTTTTTCTTCTTGGCAAAATTTCTGAAGGGGTAAATAAAAAGAAAAGGACAATATTTGATCGTGTAAATGCACTTGCCAGAAGTTAAATCAATACAGCTGCAAAGTGCAGGCCCAGGTTCCCTACTGTTGAATTCAAGCCATGGAGCTTTTCAGCATATGTTTCAACATCTCACAACTTGTTATTTACAGAACAATTCACCTCACTTTATTCCCATCATAAAGAAGGTTGTAAAATGGAAATATATAAATCATTCATCTTTCCAGATTCCTAGCTGTAAACCTTGAAACATCTGGGGCTTAGGGGTTTGACTTGCAGTTTTTAGAGTGGTCAGTTCATTAGGCTTTATGCTTGAAATATACTCATGTCTTCCTTTTATTTATGTAATGTACATATTTTTTGAATGACAATAATAACCAGTCCATTTTGATAAAGGCTGTTAAACTGGTCCCCCCCACCCGCAGTACAATGCATAAAAAAAAACTTCAAGTAAAGGTGGTAGATATTATTACTGATGGACTAATCCCTTTCTTCCAGAGCTAAGGTGTTGAATCACTCATTGAGAGAAACTTGAGGGGATCAGCAGTTGTATGAGGCTCACCTTCCTTGCTTGCAGATAATAGCTCAGTGGGGAGTTTTCATCAGCCTACTTGGGAGTTCAGTAACAGATGGTTACTCAATAAAGGAAGCCACAGCCTTCAATTTGCAAGATCTGAACAAGGCTGTCAAAGATAGGACATTTTGGAGGACTTTCATTCATAGGGTCGCCATGAGTCGGAAGCGACACTTAACACACACACACAACAGATGGTTAAAATGTTGCACATCGAAAAGAAAAAGTATGGGAGAGTTCACCTACTTCTTTCCCCCAACTTCTCTTCTATGGGGAGATGGTCTTACAATGATTCATCTGAGAGAGTTTGAAAGCAAGCACAAGGCGAAGGGTAACCGAAGCATGCTGATGGCATTTTGAGAATTTTCCATTTTCACACAGTGTAAAGGTTTAAAAATAGAGAGAGGTACAAATCTGCACCAGGACAGAAGTCCCTCTTGAAGAATGCAAGAATCCAGGAAGTTGTCCTGGCTTAGGAGCCAGTTGATTGACAGTTAAAGAATTCTGGGAGTGGCCAATGAAATAGTAACATTCAGAACTCAGGGAGAGAGGCTGAGATCAGCCCTGGAGTTTAGTACGGACAGATCTCTAAGCAGCTAGTGAGATCTGCGAGCTGTCTGAAGAGGATTTGTCCTCAGGAGTTAAAATCAAAGAAACACTATTTAAGTTGTTTGACCAAGACAGGGTCAGCAACTGGTTCATAAGGACGTTAACTCTAGAGTGTGTCTTGGTATTGAAACTGGGAGATAGCTCCTAGGGAGAGTTCTTAAAACCAGGGAGAGGGAAGTCAACTCAGGTGTATTGAGGGTTGAGGAGAATTATTCTCTAGAGTGAACCCAATCCAGTTTAAGGATTAAACTGGTGAAGTGATGCGTGTAGTTCCTTACTCCAGAAAACTGGAGCAACCTTGTGTTTTAAGTAAACTTGAGTGAAATCTGAACAAGTAACTGATAAACGAAAGCAAGCCTCTCAGTGAAAACAAGTATCCAGCATTTTAAAGTGAATTTAATGTTACCATCTGAAAACAACCAATCCTCTATTGTGCATATATTTAAGTGTGAAGTGCCCACTCCGTATTGGTTTACGTCCAACCTATTACCATTCTGAAACCAAGTTTGCCTGTTAAAATCCTCCTTCTATTTTGCTGTTATTAATAAAATCTGTTGTTTTGCACTTTTACCTCACCAAGCCTTTGTGTGCCATCAATTTCAGACAGACATAATTTTGTTGAAAGATCGTTCTCCGCCTTGATCTGTGACATCCCTCTTTGAGGTAAATATTTTCTGGACAAGGGTAGGACAATTAACAGTAGATGTTCTGATATTCAAAATACCCCCAAAGTGTTGGAGTGACAGCGACTCAGCATGCCTGGACATCGGGTGGTGCTAATTTAAGTTAGTAGTTGTTATCTCTTGAATGGGATGCTCCTCTTTGTCTGAACCTGGGGACTGCCCTCTAATCCCTCCTCCTTTCTCAGTAGCCATTTTCAGTGCATTCCTGCGCTTTCAGCGCTGGGGAACGGTGGGGAGGAGATGCCGCTGCGGTGCCTCCTAACCAGTTTCCCTGGTGCCGAAAACTTTAAAAAAAGTCTTTTAAAGGCTTTTTAAATTTTAAATGGGGCTTTTCACCCCATTGAGAAAAGTGAGGCTGCACCTGCTAAAAAGCAGGCACAGCCTCACTCTTCTCGCCGCCGGCATATGTGGGGTGAAAGGGGACAGGAGGCTGCCTAATGGCAGCTCCCCCCCCTGCCACCCCCGGGAACGCCTCCCGAGATGCCGGAACACCCCCCGGAATGCCGGCACGGGCCTTTATGCCGATGGGGTACCAGCAGAAGGCCCCATCGGCATCCCAGGGCGGCTTTGCCACGGTAGCACCCAGCCACCAGTGTCCAGGCCTCCCAGCTGGTGTTGTGGCCACTAACACTGGCATAAGTAGCCCGGACACCAGCGTGGGGGCCCCTAACACCGGCGCAGTGCCTTCCTGGCCTACTACGGGCTTTCACCCTTAAAGCTCAGGAATGCGCTGTTTGTCTCTCTTTTTTCCACCGTCTGCACGGAGGCGGGTGCTTCTAGAAGTCTCTCCTGTAAAAAACAATGCAATCATATTTGCACTCACATGATGTTGGATTAGCTAGCCTCTTGTACAGGGAAATGTATTCTTTAAGCGTTCTATCTTTTATCAACTGCAACAAGAATGTGAATAGACTAAACTTGAATAAATGTAAGTTCTACTTTTTTGCAATTTACTTCTTGGGAAGATGGATTTTATTGCACTCAATATCACACTTCCATGACTGGACAAATGCTGCCATATTAACCATATATGAAACCCAATAAGGTTATGCTGGCCCAGAGTGAATTTTAAAGTTGTTGTGTTTTTTTAAAAGATTTTTTCTACTTGTTTTTTTCTTCTTCTCTTGCTTATGTAACTACAAGGCTTTGCAGCCTGCCAGCAAGGAGATAAAAGAAGCTGGGAATTTGCCTAACAGCTACTCCCAAGCACTGAGTGCAGGAAGAAGTTTTTTTTCTCTCTTCCCCATTTTTTGGAGTGCAAATACGGCGCAGAGACAGGCCATCCTTGAGAAACTAAATAGCAACAATTTTAATCTGTGGCTTTTTAGAATTGAGCATCAGCTCAAAGCGGAAAGAGCTAATTTTTCATTAACTGCTCCACAACCTTCAGGTCCTGGTAAAAAATTTCTGGACAAGGGTAGGACAATTAACAGTAGATGTACTGATATTCCAAACACCCAAAATTCACAGAGTGTTAAATCAACCAAAAAAATAGTCTCTGAATGGATGGATGAGCTCAGTAATCTAAATGGCTTGGCAGGTTCTCTCAAATCCATGTGTTAGTAAGCCACAGAGAACACCAACAAGATTTTGGTCACTTCACAGAAAAGCAAGATGTGCTGCCCTCTTAGTGCTGATATTGGAAACCTCCAGCTGCCAGACTCCCATTGCTTGGAAGGTGTCTCATCATTGTCAACATGTAGGCCTGACCTCCATGTAACCAAGAACCTGTGGGAGAGAGCTTGCTGAGGATGGTAGGCACTCTGTGTGAGTGGAAAAGGGACATCACACTTATGTTATATATTTCCATAAGCACACCATAGAGAGCTAACCAAACACAAATGTGTACAGTCCCAGCAGCCTTTAACGGTTATTTTTCCTGTGTCTACGAAACCATTACTAGGGTTCTGAACTGGCTGGGATTCTCAAAAGACCTCATACCGTGCAAGCTGAATACCACAAAATGCCTAGGTTTCTTGATACTTTCAGTTATTTTAAAAAGTAGTGTACATGCAAATGTAATCTACATTTATACCCTCCCTTCCTTCAAAGCATTTAGGGCATCCTAATTTATCCTTGCAGTAATCATGTGTAGTAGGATTGCCAACCTCCAGATACTAACTGGAGATCTCCTGCTATTTCCACTGATCTCCAGTCAATAGAGATCACTTCTCCTGGAGAAAATGGCTGCTTTGGCAATTAGACTCTATGGCATTGAAGTCCTTCCCCTCCCCAAACCCCACCCTCCTCAGGCTCTGCCCCCAAAATCTCCAGATATTTCCCAACCCAGAGCTGGCAATCCTATGTGTAGTCATCTGAGCTGTGAACAACAGGACTAATGTCCAGGGTTGCCAACCTCCAGGTCCTAGCTGGAGATCTCCTGCTATTACAGTTGATCTCCAGCTGATAGAGATAACTTCTCCTGGAGAAAATAGCTGCTTTGGCAATTGGACTCTATGACATTGAAGTCCCTCTCCTCCCAAAACCATGCCCTCCTCAGGCTCCACCCCCAAAATCTCCCGTTGGTGGTTGAACCTGGGTTTCCCTACTCCAACACAGGTACAGCTACAGCACAGTGGTACATGTCTAGATCTACTTCACACATTTTGACCCAACGTTAAGAACAGTAGATGGCCATTTCCCCAAGCTGGGCCCTTCCTCCATCCCTCTACTATTGTATGCCGATGATGCTGTGGTATTATCACTAACACAGAAGGGGCTAAGGCGGCTGCTGTCCATGTTTGCAAGCTATTGCAATGCCAACTTATTATCTATCAATTACAAGGAATCTAAGATCCTAGTCTTCTCTAAATCTTGGAGACGTCACAGTTGGACAATTAAAGGGCACAAAATTGAACAAGTGAAACAATTTAGCTACTTGGGCCTGAATCTCCAAAACAACAGCAATTGGACAACTCACAGGAACTATGCTGTGTCCTCAGCTAAACGTAATAACGAGGCCACAATTTGTTTCTTTTATGTTTATGGTAGCCAATTAGTTCCTGCTGCCTTACGAGTGTTTAAGGCTAAATCCATCTCCCAACTCCTACATGGAGTTCCTATTTGGGTAAGTGCCTTTAATCAGGACATTGAGAGGATTCAGTCCACCTTCTTACGCTGCATTCTTGGTGTCCCCAATTGCATAGGGTATGCAGCTCTGCGCCTTGAGACGGTTTTTTGGAGACCAGAGCTTGGATCCAGACCATTAAGTTCTGGTTATGTCTGCACTTTCTAACTGAATATCCTGGCTATATTCCTGCATTGCTGGGAGATTCTTACATAAGCCAGTGGTCAAAATTAATTATCAGGAAAATCAAGTCTGTTGGTATCCCATTTGATTCTCTTTTGATGCTTGGGAAAGAGCAAGCATTTAGATTGATACGTCAGCGCCTACTAGATATAGAAATGCAGACCCTAACCTCCTTAGCTAATAGACACTGTTCCCCCATGTTTCATGGTATTACTCCGGCTTATGGAGCTGCAGCTTCCTACTTGTCTTATTTGGAGTCACCGGACATTCGCAGAGCTTTCATGCTTGCTAGACTTAACATTCTTCCCTCAGCTATTCTACAAGGAAGATACAAAGGAATCCCTTTTATTGATAGGTATTGTCCATGTAAGACTGGGGATCCTGAACACGTAACTCACATGCTGTTGTACTGCCAGCTTTACATGAGGCTGAGGAATACTTATATTAAACCCCTCCTGCCTAGTGAACAGAGTCTTTCAGATCAGCAGTCGGTGATGTACCTTTTATCTGATAGAAACCCTACCGTTACCCAACAAGTAGCTAGTTTTCTCCTGTCTGCACAAAGGATTCGCGAGCCGTTTGTACGTACTTCTAAGTAATGTCCTTTTAATGTAATCTGTTTTAACTGATTTTGTAATTCTGTTTATGGTATACTGATGTAAATGCCTAATAAAGGTAATGACGATGATGATACTTCACACATTACATCATGACTGTGATGGAGGCTAACCAATGTGTATGCTGGTCACTATCATGTAGACAGGATTTCTTGATGGACAAATAAATGAACTGTGTAAAGGTTTTCACCACCAAAGGTTTTTTTTAAGAACTTTTGTTACAGAGAGATTTCTGCTATCTGCTATTTCATAGCTTCAGAGTTGATACCATATCACGATACCATATAATCAATTTGGTGGTTGCTCCCGTTGGTTCCAGCAAGGCTCAGCAAAAACACTGCCTCCCCCTCAAATACCCCAGAACAAAAACCATCTACCCCTCACCTTGCCATCCACCACACAGCCATTAGCTACAACCAAGGCATTTGATTGGTGGCCCCTGTAAGGCAGAAAGACAGGATATACATTTTGTAAATAAATAAATAAATGTGTCAATTTCTATTGTGTGGCTTATGCCCAATAGCTGGAATAGCTTAAGCGAGCCGCGGCCTTGGCATAAGAATGAGAGCACTTTTCAAAGGGCAATTTGATTGTGGTAAATGTTGTATGTACACTGCAATCAAGGACAACAGTGTTTGGTGTGAGCGCTGGATAAATATTCAGGCTGGACAGTGCAGTTCCCAAGTCACTGCCCCTCTTCTACTCCTATGCTACCCCAGTAAAACTGAAATTTAAAGGACAGCACACGGAAACGGAAACGGAAAGCAAAGTGCAACTAAAGACATTGCCTTACTTCCAGAAAAAAAAAAAAAAAAGGCCTAATCAGTTCAGGTCCAAAAATCAGGGGAAATTTTATTCAGATTAGTTACTGCTGAGTTTAATGAACAGTGTGTAGTTGCCTCTTTTTTTAATTAGTTACTTTCCAACAGCTCAGGAGAGTGCCTCAACATTTATATGTATGCTTTTGATGGGAAGGGATGTGGAAAGGTTATGGGCTGAATTTAGAATAATTAAATTAGAGTAAAAGTTTCCATGAATGTTCACGGCTTCTTTTGGGCTAAGTTATTGCATATTTCAGCACCAATTACATACCTCAAACCAACTGCAGTGAATCCCTCACTTTTACAACATCTTGGCTGATCTTTCCTCTGTATTTTTTGCCAACAATACCATATAATTTTATTATCATTATTTTATACCTCAGCATTAAGAGAAACACACCTTTTTCTGTCTAGTGAGTGACCTTGTTTTATGGAGGTAAGTTTTTATGTTTAACCAGAGTTTGATTTCATTCTTGATAGAAAATCTTAGTATATAATGTACAATTTATCTCTGTACATCACTAACTTAATGTATATCCCATTCTCAATAGCTCCTGTTGATTGTAAATGTATAGCACAGCAACAGCTACCAGCACACAATTATGTCAAGCTTATCTCTGACAAATGGACTTTCCTTATATACTAACATTATACTAATAGTATACTAATAGTAACAGAGGAGCATGCCTATTTTATTAGGTGCCATGGAATGCAGGCAGGATAATGCTGCTGCAGTTGTCTTATTTGTGGGCTTCCTAGAGGCACCTGGTTGGCCACTGTGCGAATGGTCTGCTGGGCTTGATGGGCCTTGATCTGACCCAGCATGGCCTTTCTTATGTTCCTATGTTATGTTCTAACCTTAGATCAGAAAGCAGAAGATACCAAGAAGAAAGGTAAGTTCCAAACTACAACAATTTTTTTTCCATTTTAATATTCAGTTACCTTATAACACAGACTTTGTACTTTGTACACTAACGTGGAACTGCTTAGGGCTTAACATGGAACTGCTTGACACATAACATGCAGCCACATTGGGCTGCAGAAGAAGAGCTAGATTTGAGTCCAGTAGGACTTTAGACACCAACAGGATTTTCAGGATATAATCTTTCGAGTGTTGAAGCTCTCTTTGTCAGATACACATAAAGCTTTCTTATGCTGTGTTCAGAAATTTGGTCTGTCAAGGTCAGTATTGCCTACTCTGACGGGTAGCTGTTCTCCAGATTCTCAGGTTGAGATCTTTCATATCACCTACAACATAATCCTTTTTAAAAAAAGGAAATGTCAGGGATTGAACCAGGGATCTTCTGCAGGCAAAGCAGGCACTCTACTACTGAACTATGGTTACTTACCAATGGATTGCACCAGCATGTACAATAGCACAACACATCCTCTCCATGATATTTGAGGAGAACCATGACATCTGAGGATGTCACCTGCTGCTAGGGTTGCCAACCCCCAGGTGTTGGCTGTAGATCTCCTGGGATTACAACTGATCTCCAGGTCACAGAGATCACGTAGAGAAAATGGCCACTTTGGAAGGTGGACTTTATGGCATTATACCCCACTGAAGTTCCTCCATGCCTCAAAAACTGTCCTCCTCAGGCTCCACCCCCAAAATCTCCAGGTATTTCCAATGAGAGCTGGCAACCCTACCTGCTGCCTCTAGCACCTACTTAGGTCCTAGCCCACATGTACTTTTCAAGAATTAACACATATGTTAGCAGTTCCCATTCTCCCCTCAAAGGAATTGCAGAGCTGCAATTATTTTCTGTATTTAAAAACTATTAATTTAATGATGGATATACATGATTTTAAGATGTCAACTTTGAGTTAGTGACTTCTTTCCCCAAGCAGTTTTTCATTCTTTTAAGCCATTATGTAAAGTTGACCCTGAATTTCCCAAAGGATGAATTTCAGGGTTACATGAATACCTAACCACCATGTTCTCCTTATGACTTTACCAGAAGTTTTTCTTTAGTTAGTATAAAACTCACATATTCCACTCAGTTAATATAAACCTTAATATAATTGATGTCCTGATTGAAATACTGATTCAGAATTGAACATGCATGGCTTGTACTGGGAATAGGAAAAGTAAGGCACAGAAATGGACTACAACCTTATTAATGGACTACAACTCCTACATTACATGCTTTCTAGAGACCTACTAGAACTAGAAAGAATGACTGGGTGCTCTTTCAAATGCTTCTTTTTTACAAAGTTGGAGCGGTTGACTTGCCATTTAGGGCATCAGCAAATCCATTAAAACTATGATAATTGGAGAGAACTGGTTCATCACAGATTACCCCCCCAAAACTCTTTCCTGTTATTACAATTAAACGAGAGGGAGACTAAATGGGGGGGGGGGAGTTATTTCTCTAATTAATCACGTTAGCGAAGTTTACACAGCACTTGTTCCCATGACAATTTCAGTACATTTCAATAGCTACCTTGAGCCTCTAGGGACAAGGAAGGTATAAATGTTTCAAAATAATTTAAATTTTCAATTCTCATCCATGCTGTTTTGACTCCAAAAATCCTGTTTCAGTTTTACTTCTCCCTGGTGCAAATCAGATCCATGAAATAAAATGATTCAAAGGCAAGGTCCTTAGTATTTGCCTTCAACGTGCTTTCTAATAACTGTAATATCTCTATAAAACAATCAAAAGCATTATAAAATTATAATTCCTAGACATCGTATTTGGCTTCTGATTCCTCTATCTTTTGCCGCATGTGAAAGGGACTAAGTCTATGGCTTGAGATATCAACACCAAATCAAGAAACAAGCGAACATGTGAAAAAGCAGAGAAAATTGTTTCAATCTGTGCAAGGCTTCAGTTATCGGAACTCCATGGAGACAAAATATGGGAGTTCAGAAATGGAGGCTTTGATTCTGATTAGTGAAAGAAACTTGATGATTGCATTCAGCAGAAGATAAGATTTATGCTTTAGATGACATGAAATTTGTTTGTTATAGGGATGTTTGAAAACCCACCATTTTTACTTGCATTATGCTTGCAAGGTTGTGAGTAGGGAGCCGGGTGTGTGTGTGTTGAACAATTCAGCTCTTTGGGAACAACTCGAGTCAGTGTGGTGGGTTACTTTTTGCATATTCCAATGGTACGGTACAGTGCAATTAGCAGAATGTCATGCTTCACATTCTCACACAGTCTAAAACGAGTTCTAGTTTCCACCCCCTAACAGAGTCGCCTGTCATCACCACACACTGCTCAGCAGCCAAGAATTTAAAGAAAGAGTGAGAAAACCAGTGAGTCAGTGATTAGAAACATGGTGTGTCTTTAAAAAGTCTTGCCATTTGGTATTTGCCTGTCCCTTTTATCAAGGTTTATTTTATTTTGTCAAGTCACATTTTACTCATGGCAACCCAGTAGGGTTTTCAAGGCAAGAGACATTCAGAGGTGGTTTGCCATTGCCTGGTTCCACATCATGACCCTGGCATTCCTTGGAGGTTGCCTATCCGAATACTAACCAGGGCCAACCCTGTTAAACTTGTGCGATCTGATGAGATCAGGCCAGCCTGGGCAATCTAGGCCAGGGTGGTTTATTTTATACATGTGCATTTTGACACAGTCTTCTGTGTCATTCAATTACTTGACCTGACCATCTATGACCCATCTCACCTACTGCATAAATGCAAAATGATTGCAAGGCAGAATGAAATGAAACTCCACCCCCACCCCCCCCAGCTACTGGGCAGCTGCTTAAATTGGATGGGGGCGAGCTGAGAAGACTGTAGCCTTGGCTCACAAGTGATCATGGCTGTCAAAAATCGGTAAGACTGCCTGCTGAACTTGGTTGCTGCAAAGTTTCAGGTGGCTAATTTGTCACTGGAAAAGACAGTCATGCTAGAAAAAGTTGAGGGCAGCAGGAAAAGAGGAAGACCCAACAAGAGATGGATTGATTCAATAAAGGAAGCCATAGCCCTTAGTTTACAAGATCTGAGCAAGGCTGTCAAAGATAGGACATTCTGGAGGACATTGACTCATAGGGTCACCATGAGTCGGAAGTGACTTGACGGCACTTAACACACACACACAATTTGTCCCCATTTACTATGGTGTGTTACTATGGTGGGATGATGACACATCGCTGACCAAATCAAGGTTAATCTAAAGTTCCTCTCCAAATCCAGATTTACTTTTAAATGTTTCAGTTTTCCCCATTCTATTAAAGCCTTCACCCCAAACATTTTCCACCAGACTTCAAAGATTCCTAGAAACTTTTAATCTCAACTTCCGGGTACAAATACCTGTCACCATTACTAAAGAGGTGACCCCCTGACATTTTGAAATGAAATCCTCCCCCCCCCCGAACCAAAGCATCAAGAACTATAACGGTAAACATTTTATTAAAATACATTTAATTCAGACTTAAAATCCCCCCCTCCAAAAAAAAAAACCTCTCATGTTTGACTCAATGAACCATATTGCCTCATCTGCAGGTGTTTGTAGTTTTGGCACTTCTGAAATCACAGGAAATGTTTTAACAATTAGAGTGAGCAAATTGCTAAGGGAAATAAGGTAGTAAGTTACCAACTGAGTCCTTAAATAAAACATTCCATCTCTAATGGAGTCCTGATGCTGTTCATCAGCCTGGTGTGAGCAAGTGAGTGCTGCATAGCCATAGGCAAACTTGAGCTGCAATGGCAATGCAATTGGCAAAAACAATTGAGGAATGGAATGAAAAGCTCATAGGCCCATTTTATCTTTGGGTATCAAGTTATACCCAATATTTCATTGATCATATTACAAATATTCCTCTGCTTCTTTTTCCTGCCTTTCTTTTGGAGTCTAGAATCAAAGGTTGGCCTATTTGATGCGTGTAGTCGAAGTTTTGGTCATGGAGCTTAGTGCATTCTAAAGTATTAATGATGTTTGCTGCAAAAGGAGCACAGAACTAATGTTCGGGAAGAAAATAAATGTATTTGATTATGCCAGAAGGAAGCAAAGGGGAAATTTCCAGGGTAGCACAGACCCTAGTTGAGTATGATACAGCCAAACTATACATCATGCAATAAGGCAGAATTGAATTTTATTTGTATTGATTTATTAATACTTGGGCAGAAAAAGACATTCTAATTTTTTTTTGTTCTCTCCCACTCTGGGATTCCTAAATAAGCAAACCAAGCTAGTCAAACTTTAGATCCATTTTCCTTTTACCCTATTTTAACCTGATTGATATCTGTATGGACTGAGATCCAAACAACATTGGTTTTCCAATCTCTTAAATAAATAATCCCTCCTTTTGACTTCATTCCCTAGCATGATGCCAAGTCCCAGTCTGAATGATCCCTTGACCTTCAGGATTGACTTCATTTCAGAAGGCACAAGGAGTTGTAGTTAGAGGTTGCCCCCACAAATAGCCTTTGTAGACTTCCAGTATTGCTTGTATTGGTTCCTTGGATCACAGCCAAATGGCATGCTCAGTTTGCTGCAACATTCAGTTTCTTGCTTTTTCCTCCTCCATATTACTGGTGGTATACATGATAAAAATGTGGGGGGATGCTGCTTGGTGCGATTGAACAAATGATTGTATCACGCTAAAGAATGCTTTTGTTACCTGAGGCAATACTGAGCTAGATGGACCAATGGTCAGATTCAACATCATATTCACACTAGATGCCATGACTTCTCATGGGTCAGGTCCATCTTCCCCAAAGAAGCTGTGCATGGTGTAGCAGTTAAGAGCGGTGGTTTGGAGCAGTGGACTCCAATCTGGAGGACCAGGTTTGATTCCTCACTCTTCCACATGAGTGATGGACACTAATATGGTGAACCAGGTTGGTTTCCCCACTCCTACACATGAAGCCAGCTGGGTGACCTTGGGCTAGTCACAGAGCTCTCTCAGCTCCACCTACCTCACAGGGTGACTGTTGTGGGGAGGGGAAGGGACGGTGATTGTAAGCTGGTTTGATTCTTTCTTAAGTGGTAGAGAAAGTCGGCATATTAAAACCAACTCCTCCTCCTCCTCTTCTTCTTCTAAATGCTGGCACTTGGATACATTGAAAGAAAGCTTGCGAGAAGCAGCAGATTCTCCAAAGAAGGAGAGCCCACCACCTCCTGAGGATCCTGTTCTATTGAGGAACAACTCTAACTGTCAAGAACTTTAGCCAAAAACTCTTTGGGTTTAATTTCAATCCGTTGGTTCTGATCCGACCTTCTGGGGCAAGAGCAACTCAAGGCAAGAATAACTCTGAATGGGTTAAGCATAGATACAGCATATGTCCAATTTACTAGAATAGAAAGTGTGAATTGTTCTTCTGGTGCCTAGTCCAAGCCAGGAAATTAAAGAGAGGCCAAAAGCAAATAGGAAAGGGGAAAACACACACACACTCAAGCACACCCCTCGCAGTTTTTCAGGTTTTTGTTTTTTTAAAACCATTACTGGAATTTTCAGTGTGGCCTGCTTTGCGCTCTTTAATCCAATGACTAACCTGTGATGAACTCTTTGAGCTCCTCATAACTGAGGCAAGGCTGGCAATTTCAAAGCAATATAAGAGGAGGCGTTTTCAGTGTAGCTACTTTTCCAGTGGGACCCGTTATATAACAGAAGAAATGAGGTCCACAGTCAAGCAATTTCTGTTAACTGCAAATGGCTTGGCCTTCAGGACTGTTTCCAAAGACAGGGAGATCAGGCTGAGTTCACACCAGCATATTCATCACCCAATGACTGCAACTTCAACCAAGAGATGTGTAAAATAATTATTATAACATTCACGACTGGTGCTGCTTATGCATTGCCTGATAGGATCTCAAAGACCATACTATTTGAGATGTTTTATGGGAAGCAATACCCAGATTTTGTTTCTTTTAAATGAGAGCACACTGGAGACTTATGGTATCCCATTTGCCAGAATGGGCGTAAATAACGCATATTCTTCTCCCTCCTTTCTCAGACATAATGTCTGAGGGGAAAAACCCCTCAAATGTAAAATGAACTCCAATTACCTGTGTTGTCTAAATGTCGTGCTTGATTACCCCACCCCACCAGGCCAGAATACAAAGTCAGACTTTAATCCAGCAGTGTCAAACAAGCAGACCGGGGTCTGGATCCAGCTCCTTGAGAGCTCTTATCCGTCTCACGCAGCTGCCACCCCCCCCCCCATCCCAATCTAGGCTGATAAGCCCACTGTGGGCTCTCCAACCAAGGCAGCCCCTCCCCCAGTCCTGATCTGGGATGGTGAGCCAGTTGCAGATTCGACAGCTAAGGCAGCCACCCCCCATCTCAATCTGGGGTGGTGAGTAGGGTTGCCAACCTCCAGGTGGTGGCTGGAGATCTCCTTCTATTACAACTAGGGTTGCCAGGTTGCAATTGCCCGCCAATCCATTGCCTGGCTTGGAAGCGGGGATTGCATGTGCACACAGCCACACTGACGTGATTGCATCACTTCTGGTTTACACTCAGAAGTGCCACATTGCATTGGGCCTTTTACCACTCAAACTCCCAGTTCAAATGGCTCATTGCAATGTGCCATTTCCAGGTGTAAACCAGAAGTGACATGATTGCGGCGGTGCAGCCACGCACATGCAATCCCTGCCTAAGCTCTGCCCCAAAAACCTCCTGCCAGTGGAGGGGGGCCCTGGCAACCCTATATTACTCCAGATCTCCAGCCAATAGAGATCAGTCACCTAGAGAAAATAGCTGCTTTGGCAATTAGACTCTGTGGCATTGAATTCCCTCCCCTCCCCAAACCCTGCACTCCTCAGTCTCCACCCCCAAAATCTCCAGGTATTTCCCAACCCGGAGCTGGCAACCCTAGTGGCGAGGCATGGCCTGGCCCAACCAAGTGACATTTATGTCATATCTGGCCCTTGTAACAAATGAGTTCGACACCCCTGCTTTAATCCTTAGAATAAAGTATTTCAGGGACAACCAGGCACCAGTTCACCCAGGTACTGCACTGAGTCATGACAGGAAAGTGGGGTTTGTTTTTCCTTTCTACACAAGAAGGGATAGAAGAGGAGGAAGAGTGCGGGCAGACACAACAAGGAACCTGTGTTTGTGCCTGTTGTGGTAAACTGGAGCTTAATTGCAGTTCCCCATGATATCTGAATGTGACCTCAGTCATTCCCATACTGTTGCAGAACAACTGTGTTGCCCCGTAAGATATCCAAAGACAGACCCAGCAATTGAGTAGCTTCACTTTCAGACAACACATTTCCCTCCCGCCCTCTCTTTCACTTCACCATCTGAAAAAGCCTGGTGTTTCTTGACGTACTCTCAAACACCTGCACTCTCTCCCCTTCTAGAGAGCAGAATGCCTTCTACAAGCTTTTTGAATGAGAGAGCTGTCAGGAGACCATCTCACAACAATTAGATCCCATTCAACAAACATCAAAGACCAGTGCTTAGTGTGTGTGGGGTGGTGGTGGTGCTGTATCCCATCCTTGCAGAATCCCATCCCACTTTTAGGAGCCAGGGTGATGAAGTGGTTAAGAATGGTTGTTTGGAGTGGTGGACTCTGATCGGAAGAACCGGGTTTGATTCCCCACTCCTCCATATGAGCGGCAGATGCTAATCTGGTGAACTGGGTTGGTTTTCCCATTCCTACACATGAAGCCAGCTGGGTGATCTTGGGCTAGTCACAGCTCTCTCAGCCCCACCTACCTCACAAGGTGTCTGTTGTGGGGAGGGGAAGGGAAGGTGATTGTAAGCCAGTTTGATTCTTCCTTAAGTGGTAGAGAAAGGGGTTACAGCATTATGTATTCCCAGGGATGTATTAAGAGTTTGAAAATGTTATAAAAAACATCGCTTTAAAAAGGGTTTTGGATACCACGGCTAAAAAATGGTTGGAAGACGTCTTCACAGCTAAAGGGGCCAAACAAAGTGCAAACAGTATTTTTTATAACATTTTCAAACTCATAATACATCGCTGGGAATACATAGAAAGTACGAACAGTATTTTTTATAATGTTTTCAAACTCTTAATACATCCCTGGGAATACATAATGTGGTAACCCCCAAAGTCAGCATATAAAAACCAACTTCTCTTTCTCCTCCTCCTTCTTCTTCCAGATGGACCAAAAGCCATCCTACTTCTTTTTTCAATGGCTGTAAATTATCCTGGCATAGAGCTGGATCCCTCCAGTATTGCCATATATTTTGTTCATTTCAAATACATTTTGCTTTTTTTTTGGACAAGTACTTGAAGTCAGTTCAAGTTTGAAAGGCTATATAGGTTAAGATTTTTGGGTTTCTTTTACTTCTTTATATAAACTGTATCCTGGGTAATGTTTGATAATTGACTGTAGCAATTTCAAAATGTGGCTACTTAATCCACACTAATCGTTTAAACAGCAGTTATACACCTAAAGATGGTGAGTGGACCACAGGCTAAATGGAGCATGGCCTAATTTGAATGGAACCATCCCATTTCCTTTTGTCTCCCACTATCCTCAGCCATTAAAGAACATTATTATTCTTTGTCAAAGTCCCTGACTCCCATCAGGAGCCACTTTAGGTCAAATGTTAATGATACCCATTCACAGTATTGAGACAGCAAACTCACAACTACATGTTCCAGTAGAATAAAAGTAAGAATTCTTATTATAGTACTTTAGAATAGTAAAAGTACTTCACATTTGGTGACTTCTCGCAAATGAGTTTAAACCTTTAAAACATTTTCATGTCGTAAAATGTGTCTACCCTGCCTTTCTCCCAAAAGCACCACTCAAGACAGCTGTCAAATGTAAGTCTCATGCACGACAAGTCTGAGTCCTTTTAGAAAGCACAGGGGAGAGCAGAGCTGAGCAGAATCAGTGTCCACATTTTTTAAAAAAAATTCAAACATTAAACAACATGAACATAGACACCATACAGACACCTTACGAACACAATACAATTACATCTTAATTTTAATCTCACTTTATCTTCTATCAAATCTTACTCATACCTATTCTGTTCAAACTTATTTTCAACAACTTTGTATTATATAAAAAAGAGAAAGTGAGAGAAGAGAAAAAATGCTTTCCCTTTTTATTGTTACAATAATTATATAGTTATATCATCTTCATTATTAGTTTAACCTTGCTTTTATTTTTCCTGCCCACTGTCTATGTATATTTCTTATATTTCTAAACTCATTTATCTATTCTATAACATTTCTCATACTATATATTTGCACTAGTTAGTTATATTAAAATTCTTAGCACATGTATTCTTAACACATATCATCGTAATTAATAGTTTTAACCTATTCTATGGCATTTCATTGCATTTGTCTAAATGTATATCTAAGCATTAGTAAGTCAAGTTAACAGTGTCCAAATTTTTAAGCATCCAATCCTGCCCAAACAAATTCTGATTTGCTTGATCAGAGAAAGGTGACTTCATTTTCAGAAGAGGCTCATTTTCCAGTGAAACTCCAAAGGAAGAGAGTTCCAGCATCTGTCCTTCCAGGATTTTTCTCAGTCTCCACAACAGTGGCCTGTCTATATCCTACCATTCTGCTAAGCAAAGCTTGAAGCCGTCTTTCAGCCTAAGAAGTCTCCCCCAAAAGGGGAGCCACTGAAACTGGAGGAAGACTACTTAGGCTGGAGGAACACAGGTAGGACACCATATAGTATCAGCTTCAAGCATACTTCTGCTCAAATCACAATCTCCAGACTACAGGGATCTGTTCCTCTGGAGGAAATGGCTGCTTTGGAGGGTGGATTCTATGGCATTGTACCATGCTGAAGTCCCTCCCCAAACCCCAACCTCTCTAGGCTCCAGCCCCCAAATATCCAGTTATTTCTCAACCCAGAGCTTTCAACCCTAGGTAAAACAGTTCATCACTGGACTGTTGACACCCTTTGGCATCAGAGAAGTAGATTCAAAATAGAGCAATTCTCCATTGCTCTTAGGAATGAGACTGAATTAAATGTTGGTTGATACAATTCCAATTTTCACATTTTTATTTCATTTCTTTTGTGAAACCCCATCTGGTTTGCCACCACTTGGGCAACCCACCCTGGCTCCAAGCTTCTCTTTGCCAAGCTACCAATCAACCCTAGCACCCCATGCTGTACAGTGTGTGTGTAAAGTGCCGTCAAGTCGCAGCCGACTTATGGCGACATCTTTTTGGGGTTTTCATGGCAAGAGACTAACAGAGGTGGTTTGCCAGTGCCTTCCTCTGCACAGCAACTCTGGTATTCCTTGGTGGTCTCCCATCCAAATACTAACCAGGGCCGAGCCTGCTTACTTCTGAGATCTGATGAGATCAGGCTAGCCTGGGCCATCCAGGTCAGGGCATGCTGTACAGTTGTCAGGCCTGTGTCTCAGTTGCTTTCGTTTCCTGCTCTCTGTTCAGACTCAACAGCTCAAGGATTGTTATGCATACCAGTCTGACTTTGAAGCTGTGTGAACTGCAGTACTGTTTGTGTTCTGTAATCTCTTACGTGTTTTCATGCTTTTATATTTCCAAGCCCAGGTCAGCAAAAGCCATTGCTGTCACCTTTTCCTCATGCTCTGTAATCCTATTTAGACCAAGTAAAAAACAGCTTCTTTTGGACCTGGCAGTCTCTGATGTGGTTTTTTTGGTTCTGATTTAGGCCAAGGGCTCACAACAGTACATATGTACAAATGTTGACACACAACACTTAGGGATTGACACCCCCCCCCCCCAACATCCGGGACCCAGGGACCATTTAGCTGAGAATGGCTGATTTGCTAATCTAATTAAAAAAACAGGCACATAACCAGCACCAATCCTGCCACTCAAAATCAGCACTTCAGCAGTCCCTCAGGATCAGGCCTATTTACATAACCCAACCCCATCACAACAAATGTGAAGTAGGTAAAAAAGGTCCATTCTTTCAGTATTTAATTCTTTCAGTATTTAATTATTGCCCTTATAAATTTTGCCACAGACAGAGTAACAGAATAATTTATATCTGATAATAGCCACGTCACCTGCGCCCTTGTACTGCCAGATGCCTCGCTGGACATTTCCATATTTTTTAAATTGAGGAGTAATAAAACTAGTCCTCAGCTCATTATATATAGGACACTCCATGATGATAGGTTTGATAGTTTCAACTTTGTCACGTGAGCATCTACATGTTCTATTTGAGTATGGCACTTTTTAATATCTGCCCCTCCATGTGTTTCCACATGTTGAACTGAAATAAAAAAGTCGAGTAGAGTGCATCTGAAAGGAAATCTTTTTCTGAGTAATAAATGTACAGGAGTGTTCCCCATTATGCCTTGCTGCCATCCACTTAGTTATTTTATTGCCTTTTCTTTCCTCAAAGAGTGGGAAAAGAGCACCAAGGGAGTGACCTTGCATGATACAAAGGGGCAGTCGGGAACATTATTCTTTTATATTCTCTGTAAGCCATAACCTCTTCCGAAAGTAACCATTTCCTTTTAGCATGAGTGTTTGCTTATTTTCAGATATCTATCACCCCTTGATGAGGGAGACACTAATGGACCCCAGAGTGTTCTCCATTCACAGACACTGTTATTTTTGCATTATGACTTCTCTTATGATTGATGTCTTTGACACAGTTGCTGGCACAGAGACTTAAGTGAAGACAGAGGTAGTCGTGGGTATGGCTGATCAAATACAAACCATAATCGGAAGGGAAGACCTGTGGAGTGATTTCAGGACCTTGTTTATTAAGGGGAGGCCGGACAACACAAACTTGAGAATTTGGGGAACTGGATAAATATAACAACTCCTGTATAGACGAGCAAGGTTTATTATCCAGGATAATACCTTCCATTACCTACAGCTAGATCAGTTGTAAAGTGAAACACCATCCCTAGCATGGCTGGTTCTGGTTTGTTTGAATATATTTGAGAAAAAGGAAAGGAGATACTGCAGGAGGGACACTGGTCTAGCAACGTCCCAGGTTTCTCGGCCAGCAGCTGAACTAGCATAAGGAGTATTTGTATCACCCCTTTCCCCCTCCCCCCTTGCCAGAAATATTTGTTAGTTTCAAGGTGCTACTGGACCCTTGCTCTTTTCTACAGCTACGGACAGACTAATGCAGCTACCCATCAAGATCTATTCCATCTAAGGAGTTCAGGACACCATACAGGGGGTGATGCCCATTTTGGCCAAATGCAAAAATCCTGTGGGGTATGTTAGACTAAGTTAGGAGATGGTTATGGAATACGGTTCACTTATGGACTGGGATATGAAATCCCAGTCTCTTTGTCCTAAATTCAACTCTCTAGCCATGACACCATGTTCACTCTGATTGAAGAACTTCATCACTGGAATTGCCTCTGGTGTTCTTCACACACTTATCAGCATCCCAACAATGTGTTTGCAGAATTCACTCACATAAAGCAACTGTGGATGAAACCACAGGGTAGCAGCTTCCACAAAGTTCAGTTGGTGTGAGATCCCACCAGCAGCAGGTTTAGGTATCTGACCACATAGACTTGGATAGGAAGCAGAAGGGAGACCAAAAATAATCCTTGCTGTGTCTGGCACCATTAGGCTTGCACTGAAGTCTAACAAAATGACAAATATAAAATAATATTTTTATTTTTTTCTGCCAGAAACTGCCATTATGCTTTTTTTTTAATTAATGAAATTACACTAAATGGCACAGTAAAACATCCAAATGATAACTTTTTTTGGATGAAGAGAGAAGGAACATAAGAAAGGCCATGCTGGATCAGACCAAGGCCCATCAAGTCCAGCAGTCTGTTCACACAGTGGCCAACCAGGTGCCTTTAGGAAGCCCACAAACAAGACCACTGCCGCAGCATTATTCCTCCTGTGTTCCACAGCACCCAATATATTAGGCATGCTCCTCTGATCCTGGAGAGAATAGGTATGCATCATGACTAGTATCCATTTATACGAGTACCCATGAATACCCCTCTCCTCCATGAACATGTTCACTCCCCTCTTAAAGCCTTCCAAGCTGGCAGCCATCACCACATCCTAGAACAGGGAGTTCCACAAGTTAACTAAGTGTGTGAAGAAATACTTCTTTTTATCCGTTTTGAATCTCTCACCCTCCAGATTCAGCAGATGACCCCGTGTTATGAGAGAGGAAGAAAAGCTTCTCCCTGTCCACTCTCTCCATACCATGCATAATTTTATAGACCTCTATCATGTCTCCCCTTAACCACGTTCTTTCCAAGCTAAACAGCCCTAAGTGTTTTAACCGCTCCTCATAGGGCAGTTGCTCTAGTCCCCTGATCATTTTGGTTGCTCTTTTCTGCACCATCTCAAGCTTTGAAATATCCTTTTTTAGGTGTGGTGACCAGAACTGTACACAGTATTCCAAGTGTGGTCTCACCATAGATTTGTACAAGGGCAGTAAGATATCAGCAGTTGTATTCTCTATTTCTTGTCCAATTATGGCCAGGAATTAGTTGTGCCTGCTCATCATCTTCATTTTTTTCTCTAAAAAGAAAAGATTATCTCTGCTGTAAGGGGTATTTGTCATTTTAAATTATATTAGTTCAAATAGGCTGCATGGGGGGGGGGAAGGTGATTAAAAAGGCAACTCAGTTACTTTCCAAAGGCTTCAACTGATTATCCAACTTAAAAGTCAAGGAAACTAGGGCATTTCCAAATAATGTTTTCATACTCATTTAACCTTTACAATAGATTGTTTTAAAACAGAACACAATCCTGAGGGGCCGAATGAAGTTCCACAGGCTAACTTCCTGAAAAATGCCTGCCTTTTTATTGCTTTTAATTAAATCTGAAACTGGATTGGATAAAGCAGGTCCCAACTTCACCTTTGCTACAACAAAAGCTAATGATCAGAATGAGATTCAAGATCAAAAAAGGTATTTTTTTTAAAAAAAATTGTATGCAAAACCATCATTCCAAAGCAAGAACAAATATAGATAACCAGATACTAATGGGGGGAAGCAGGAATGACAACTGCATCATTACACTGTTGAAAACAAAATCATTGTGGAACTATGGCACAAGTAGGGTTGCCAGGTCCCTCTTCACTACTTGTGGGAGGTTTTTGGGATGGAACCAGAGGAGGGGAGGGTTTGGGGAGGGGAGGGGAGGGACTTCAATGCCATACAGTATAATCATTATTGTTGACGTACACAACTTATTTGAATTGTAAGCTTAATATAGTGATTTGAGATTATTTGATTCTCTTGAGCTCTGTGCTGTTTCTTTCTTTCCTACAAGTACCTGTAGGTTAGCAACCCTAGACACAAGGTTGGGGGAGAGGGATGATTTTGTTTAATATTTATTTATTTTATTATTTATTATCGCTACTCCAGAAACCAGCTCCAGGTGGCCTATAACTAAGATAGTAAAGCAGAACCATTAAAATAACAATAATTAAAAAAAAACATAGCCACTAAAAAAAGAAAAAAAGCCAATACTATTCAAACAAGCCCAGGCTTAACAATAGCATAAAATACATAGTGAGCTGCCTAAAAGGATGTAGGTAAAACTGCCAGAAGCAAACCATAGAAGGCTCAGAAGATAAAACCCCCTAGTTGAAGCCCTAGGTAAAAAGGAATGAGGGAGGTGCCATGGTTCAGTGGTGGAGCATCTGCTTGACATGCAGAAGGTCCCAGGCTCAATCCCTGGCATCTCCAGTTAAAACGATCTGCCAGTCGGTGATGTGAAAGACCTCTGCCTGAGACACTGGAGAGCTGCTGGCAGTCTGAGAAGACGATACTGACCTTGATTCAGTATAAGGCAGTTTAATGTGTTCATGTGTGAATGTAAGGTACCAGGCGAGGGGGAAGGGCATTCCAAAGAATCTCACTAAGTCCTTGCTTTGTTTTCACTTCTCCTTGTGAAAGTTGAACCAAATTCTTTATTGTCATGTTCTGTTTCCTCACAATGAATTTTCCCTTAAAAAGGGAACATCATTTGTGCATGAATAAATCAGCATAATACATATATGTTTTAATGGACTTGTTTAATGGCTTAGTTTTGTTTTCAGTGACTGTGGTTTAATAGTTTGGTTTTCTTCTTTTATTTATTTAGATTTTTACCCTGCCCTCAATCCCTGGCCAGAGCCAGGGTCAGGGCGGCTAACAACTATGCTACCTTGTAAGCTACCTTGTGCAGGTCTCTGGAGATGTGGCATACAAAATTTGCCTAATAAATACATAAATAAAACATTTATGCACATAAATATCATTAACGTCTGTGTTAAAAATGTCAACACATGTATATTCAGTGCAAACAAATCAACAAAACAGGGAACACATGTTGATACATATTTGGGTATTTTAAAATTAATAACTTGCTTCAGCTTTCCTGGGAGGACTATTTTGGATCCCAGACCGACAGGCTACATTTTTCATAGGAAATTTAAGAACACATTTTTATAAAGTTTTTGGGTGCTCTTTGGATACAGATAGCTCTTGGGGGGCGGGAATCTACTGGCTTAATGAAAAGTGCAGACACATCCCATGGATTACAGTAAGCCCTTGCTTGGTATCTTTGGGCACTCCATGGATATTTGAGCATAGGAAAGCTTCAGATTTTGGATGGTGCTCTCCATCTATTTCCTAAAATTTGTTTCAAGTAGGGATGCTACTGAATTTCATGACCATTTTGGTTGTTCTTCTATAGTGGTTCCACTCCAGGGATAAAACTGTGGTAATCTTTTCCCCTGACCATTGATAGAAATACTGTTGTTAAAACATGATCCTTTTTATGCATTGATAGTGTATAAATGACATCCACAAAACTGGTATAAAAGGAACAAACAAAAATGGGAATTATGCCAAATAAAATGCTGAGACAAACTTATTGTCCCAACCTCACACAAAAAGAAAAAGAAAACAAATGCATTTGTATATCTCTACTTCCAAGTTTCACAGTAACCTGTTATTGACAAGGCTAACCTTCCTATTCCCCTTCTCCCTAACATATTTTCAAAAAGGTCTTTAACTTTCTTCTGTACTTGATGTCGCTTACTAGCTTGTGATAATTAACTCTTCCTGACATTTGGGTACAGAGCATGGATAGTTTTGAATAAAATAAAATAAAAAGGTTCAAGAAAGCTTTATATCATAATCTAGTTGAGGAATCCATCTTCTTGGAAAGGTTAAGCACTTTGCAATATGATGTGTGAAATTCAATCTTCACTTACTCTTGGGTAACCCCATGAATTAGGTCCAGCAGGAATATTTTCAAAGGGCAGACCCTTCCAAAAGAGATTATTGCTCTGAAAAAAGTGGAAGACTTGCAAGGAAGGCAGGATATGAAGGGTTTTTTTAATGTCTTCTTGGATGTGGAAGAGCACAACAAAAAATTATCTCTGAAGATGAGCACCAACAGAAATACGCCTCACCATTGCCAAAAAAACTTAAACAGACTTGGCTATCCACAGGAAGAGTGGGGGAAATTGAAAACAACCTTTCCAGAGATTCGACTGCCGTACAAAACTAACAAGCAACCTTGTTGGAGGCGGAAGTCATTCACACTTCTAGCTGAGGCCTTTATAAATCCCTAGCCTGTGACTACATTAAGAAACTAATTTCCTGCTTCCACAGATGCGTGATTATATGGAGGCAAGTGTAAATGAGCAGTGACACCCAGTGGTCCTCCATGGAGCGCAGAAGGAAAAAAAAGTGTACACCAGGCAATCTGCACCAACTGGAATCAAAGCTAGCTCTGGCCTTAAGGAAGATAATCACCTTGTCCTGTTTGAAACAACCACCGTCGTAATATACATTTAGGAGTAATTTTGTGAGTTGCTTCCTATAGGAAAAGACATGTACAATGTCTCTACTCTTCATTGTGCTTGTTGTAGGGTAGCTAGGCAACCAGCTGGAGGGCTGGGGTGGTAACATTGGGAGGTGACATCAGCTATGTCACTGACTTTGCTACATCACTTTTTTACCATAGAGGTTCTGGCAATTCCTAGAGCTATCCTATGTCATTTCCGAGTTTTACCCAGAAGTGAGGGCTTTCACCATAGCAGGAAGCCTGGCAAACCTACCTTGATGATTGATTCAAATAATTGCACGCCAGATGTTATAGAAGTTCTTTCTATAATACTAGGTCTATGATGACTCATTAAGAGACACAAATATTCACTGGATATTGCAGAAATCCCATGACAGGTACGCACACAGGTGAATCATCCCAGTGGCTATTCAGATTGTGATTTTTTTCTACAAAAATGAAAATAGGTGCATGTTTTAGTTGAAGAAAGCTCCATGGCAAACACTGAGGAATTGTTGCTGAAACCTTCATTTTATATGAATGACTTCTAATTGAGTTCAAGTTGCGTATGAAGCTGGCCTTCCATATACCATCTACATCTTGAAAGCCCTTAATAATAAAATTGTATCTTGCTCTTTATACTGGATCAGTCAGTTTCAAAACACTGTAATGCTCATGCATGTGGCCATACTTACACGTATAATCTAAGGAGTATGGGTAACTGCCCTTAATTTTCCTTCAGGTAAGTATCATTCTCACTTTAAAATGGGCGCATGGGGGGGGGATATTAGCTTAAAGCCTGGACCAACTACCTTTGCCTGGTATTTAAGGTTTTCTGTTTACTTTACTGCACGCTGAATCCACCGGGCACAGTCCACTGGGAAATTCTCCTACACAAACCCCATTGAAATAAATGAGAGCTGCTCAATAGTATGGTACTCTAGAATAAATGACAATTGAATCTCACACATCATAATGTAAAGTGCTTAACCTTTTCAAAGGGATGAAATCCTCAACTAAAATATGATATAATGCTTTTTCTGGTCTTTGTTCAGTTCCCCAATTATTTCTGTGTGCATAGTGCATGATGATTGGAATTCCTGAAAAAGCAAAGTTTCTAATACTGTGGCTGGCCAACATTTGACATTCAGGGCTTGGAATATAAAATGTGGAAGCTAATAATATAATGTGTTGAATACAAAAGTATTACAGCCCTGAGCGCGTTTCCTGCTTAAACTGTATATTTGAGCTGAAGAATTCCTTCTCCTCCTCTTCCTCCTCATAACCATGACAACAGGGAGGGTCTAAAGTATCCCCTGTGTTACAAAACAATGGGGGTTTAGCAACTTCCCTGACCTATCAGAGCTGGTGTGGTATAAATTGCCATAAATTGGCTGTGACTTGAAGGCAGCACACACATAAGGTCCTATAGATTTGGGGAGGAGAGGGAAAATGTAAAGGTGACTGATATGAAAACATGTTTTTTTCATGTAGGTGCTAATTCTTCAGTAATACTTTTAATTGCTCTTTTTTTTCTTTTTTTTTTAAATGCACTATGGTTTAAAAGGGCAGGAAAGTATTAAATGTGTGAACAATTAGAGACAGTAAGAGGCTTCCTGGGGAGTTACTAAATGTCCCAATAATAGCCAATGTTTCAAAACAAAATGTATATGTTAGAAGAAAGATGCAATAGAATCTTCTGCTCCTAAAATGTTTCTAATATACTGAAGTTATAGAAGAATGGTTTTATTAGAAATGAGCCTTTCACACACATATTCAAAAATAATTCACTCCTCCGAGATGTTCACCTTTCCCCTTCTCCTGCTGCCTTCCATGGGTAGGTCAAGCTTGTGTTCTTTCCCCAGACATGTGCTATTGGGTAGTAAGATCTAGACCACTTCCGCTTTTGTACTGCTTCTGCTTTTATGACATTTCATTTGGGGAGATTTTATTGCTATTTAATCATGTTTTTATTGTTGCTGGTTCTTGGCATGAATTTGAAAGCCACTGCTATATAGTGATATAAAGGCTGGGTAAATAAAATAAAATAACTCCTAATAGCAAGCTTCTTTGGTGGAGTGTCTCTCACAAAAGCAGCAAAGTGGTCCATCTTCAGATATGGCTTCTGCATAATTGGGGGGCTTCCAAGATAAAGAAAAATATATGTTTGCACATTTTAAAAGAGGTATCTTCCTATTAAAATATCCATAATCTGATGAGGACCGAGCATGCTTATTGCCCCAGAATACTGAAAGGAGGTGAGACTCAGAGCTCAAACAATCACAACACAGGGAGTTAACATGGGCATCTCTGCCCATGGGACTCCTGGTGTCAACGGCTTCTATTAAAACATCTTGGCTGGGGAGATATAAATTGGAAGGGATTCTCAATCACTTATCCCTCCCCCCTTCTATGATTTCTTGCAGTCCCTGTTTGTAAGTAAATAAACAACGTCATTGAAACTTGTCATCATCTGATTTGGACTTGGAATTTCTGTGCTCTGAATACTTGGAGACATGACAAATGCAGTGCAATTTGCTTAAAAGGTCATTTTACACCTTGGAATGTAAAACTTGATTCTACACATGCATGCCGAGACAGACCACAACTAATTTTTTCAAGATTTTTGTAAAGCATTCTCCAGTGATATGTGGAAGTTCCAGGGTTGCCAACTCTGGGTTGGGAAATTCCTGAAGATCTGAGGGCAGAACAGCTTGGGGAGGGGAAAGTTTGAGGACCTCATCAGGTTATGATGTCATAGAGTCCACCCTCCAAAGCTGCCATTTTCTCCAGGGGAACTGATCTCCATTAACTGGAGATCAGTTGTAATTACAGGAGATCGCCAGGCCCCACCTAGAGGTTGGCAACCCTAAGAAGTACTGACTCAAATTCCAAAATGAATGGTAGGGCATTGCAAACATTGCAAACATTGCAATTGTTAAGCATTGCAAACATTGTTGCTCCTTAATATATAGCAGTCAAATAGTATATATAAATGTGCTGCAGGCAATGTTAATATATAAACGTGCTGCAGGTTATGCTAATATGTATGAACTATTGTATCAAAATTCCTACACTTGGGCCTTCATGCTAATATTTTTATTATTCTTAATTGAGTTTGTATTCCATCTTTCCTCAAGAGCTCACATCGGGATTATCACATATTCCATGCAGTTATCTCTTGGACTGGTCATGGCAACCCCAACAGATGCATGCCACCACCTTTCCAAACATGAAGACCAGCCTGAATCGCCACTGGAAGGGCTCCTATCCCCTCCCGCAAAACAGGCAACCAAGGAACCACGGCCAGGTCTACCCCTCCCGTGAGCCAGAGGGAATCCATTTTCCTGTGTGCCCTTTCCAGCAGAAGCCATCTCGCAGGGAATTGTCAAGTATGTAGTCATCGCCAACACCCCCCATCATCTGCATGATTGATGGCCCATTGAAAGCATCAAGATAGTAGTAATGAAGGATCGCTCCTCCGGCTATGCAAAGCGACGTGCCTCGGACTCAGCCATACACGTCTTTGTTCCAGAGCGTTAATCACATCTACGAACGACTCCTGGTCCTCCCGGAATTGCGCAAATCAATAGCAATAGAATAGTTTGTTTCAATTGCCCTTTTGCCCCACCCCGGCAGCCGACCATTAGTGTTTTTGTCACCTTTTGTCTCACATGGAAACCACAAAGGGGTGGTATAATTGGGGTCTCCTTTAGTTCATACCTTACCTTAGGTCTTTCCCTGGCATTCTCGCCGTCACTCTGTTGGTTTGGGTTTTGCGCAGCCTGACCACGCTCCCCTCCTGCCTCGCTGGTCGAGTCCCAGGAACCCCTCTTCCTCTCCCCACTTTCCTAGTATCTTAGCCCACGGACCCCGGACGTCTCTGCTTCAGGACAGGTGCAGTAGTATTACCCATCTTCAAAGGGCCGGCCACATTGGCAAGTGTCTCTATACTACTCTCTTTATTTCCTAGGCTCTGTGTGTTGGTGTGTACATGTTATTGAGTGTCTGTGTACATACTATTAATAACTAAACTAAAACCATTGACTCCACTTATTCTTTGAATCATGGTTTGTACTCCCATAGACACAGGTTATATCCTGCAGGTTATGCCCATTGCTGGTTATTGATTCGCTAATTCCCCATATAAATATTCATAACCGAGCATTTTGGCTAACAACGTGCACTCAGCATTGATAGTGTGTTAGAGAATAACCCAACTGAATGAGTCAGTTCCATAGGCTGGGTGGCAAGGCTTGCCAAACAATTCTTGAAATATTAATATCAAATATATATGTCTCCAACCCCCAGAAAGCAAATCTTTCTACATTCAGATGCCAGTTCTGCAGTCAAAAACGTTAGTAAGTGTTTAGCCGTAGGCCACTGCTCATTAAAATATTGAACACTGGAAAAGGGAGACATTCCATTCTATAATAGAACATGAAGTCAAGCATTGAAAG
Source organism: Euleptes europaea (assembly GCF_029931775.1). NCBI lineage: Eukaryota > Metazoa > Chordata > Lepidosauria > Squamata > Sphaerodactylidae > Euleptes > Euleptes europaea. The sequence goes on from NC_079317.1 coordinate 30,354,231, forward strand.
ATATGGAAAGGCTAGGATCTTAAATCAAAGGGTTTTTGTTTTTTTTTGCTTGCTGATGCTCAGGCCCTAAAAAACACTTTGGGTCAGGTAAAGGATCCATCCACCCTACCATTCTGTCTAGAATAGTTGACCAGATACCTCTGAGAAGTTTACGAGTCCAGCCTGTCAATATATATTCTTTTTACATCTGTCATATATTTATCTCACCCTTTCTCCAAGGAGCTCACAGTGGCTTACGTTGCCCTCCTGTCCTCCATTTTATCCTCATAATAAGCCCATGAATAAGGTTGCCAGTTTTTAGATACTCTAATAGTCACACTAAGGGTAAAAACACATGGTCGCTTTGTGTGTGTTAAGTGCCGTCAAGTCGCTTCCAACTCATGGCGAACCTATGAATGAAAGTCTTCCAAAATGTCCTATCTTTGACAGCTTTAGCCTCCTTTATTCCCTGTTTCAGCGAGGATTCAGCCAGGATCGAACACACTTTCGGCAAAATGCATGAGTTCTATTCTGACTGAATCCTGGCTGAAACAGGAAATAAAGGAGGCTAAAGCAACCATGCATTTTCACCCTAATACAACAGCCAAAAACTACTTTTTCATGAAGCCAATCAGTTGCAAAAGAAAGTCCAAAATCTAGATTACTTCACCAAAAGTCACGAGTTCCAAATGGTCCTTCTTGAAAGCATGATAGTAGCTCCTCAAGTGGGTTGTACGCCAAGCACTAAGTACATATGGTAATCTAGATAATCCAGTGTTTCGACAGTAGACCTTCTTCAGTGTGCCAGTTCTAGGGATTGCTATTTTTGATGTAATAATAATATAGATAATCATATTTAATATTTTTGTGTGTTTCCTATACTGGTTTTGTACAATTATCTTGGGTATAGAGGTGTTAATTTATATATCAACCTCCAGGTACTAGCTGGAGATCTCCTGCTATTACAACTGATCTCCAATGGTTGTCAATGGAGGAGGGGAGTGACCGCTTCCGAACCCCATAAAATTGGACCCCTTGACCCAATCTTCACCAAACTTTGGGGTTTGTGCAAGAACAGTCCCTTCAAGCTACGCTGTGAATTTGAGGGGCTCTACCTTGAAAAATACCCCCCAGCACCCCCCAAAAAAGCCAAATAATTATTCAGCTTTTTCCAGAATTGCCTATTCGGCTTCAGCTTTCTCCCCAGGTTTGTGCATTTGGTAAACCTGAACTTGAAATCTACCGAAATGGCTAATTTCGGGTTTATATTTGGTTCGGGTTTATCAATATGCACACACCTAGTTTGAGTCCTAGTCCAGAACTCTAACCACTATACCAAATTGGCTCTATTGTTGGGACCCAGCAACTAGTGGTCAGAAGGGTACTGTTTCTATATAGGAAGGTTCCATTTAGCCGTCACAACTGATAGCTGTTGACAGCTCTGTCTTCCATGAATGTCATGGCTAATGTAAAAAGCTATCCAAATTAGTGACCATCACCATATTTTTGCTTTAATGAGCTCCATAGGTTACTTTTGCCTTTTGTGCAGTACTTCCTTTTGTTTGGCCTGAACTACTGCAAATCAATATAACTGGCCCAATGGTATTGTATTGTATGTGAAAGTGAAAAATATTTACTTCCTCCATGCCATTCATTGTTTTATAAATTCAGAGACAGGACCCCATCATTATTTATCTATCCCTCCCACCTGTACAAACTTGTAACAAGTCTCCTCATATACACACAATCCCATTGTATACATGAAATTATAAGCCATAAAAGGGAAAAAAAACCTCTGAAATGATATTAATGGTGATGAGCTTCCATCTTGGGCAGACAACCCAGACAGGGCCTGTTTGGGGGTTTTTTGCCATGAAGTCACACAGCCAACTTAAGTTAGGGTTGCCAACCTCCAGGTGGTGGCTAGAGATCTCTACTACAACTGATCTCCAGGCAACAGCGATCAGCTCACCTGGAGAAAATGGCTGCATTGGAAGGTGGGCTCTATGACATTATACCTCCCCTCCCTAAACCCCACACTCTTCAGGCTCCCGCCCCCAAATTTCCAAGTATTTCCCGACCTGGAGCTAGCAACCCTAACGTAAAGCCACCCCATAAGGTTTACAAAGCAAGAGATGTTCAGAGGTAGTTTGCCATTGCCATCCAAGTACTAATCAGGGCTGTCCTGCTTAGTTTCTGAGATGTGATGAGATTGGATTAGCCTGGGCTATCCAGGTCAGGGCTGCTAAGATATACCCAACATATTCAAAGTGGCTCATGATGACACACTTATTTTTAAATGCTCCAGTTGTTTTATCGTTGGCTCCACTTTGCTCTACCTACTATTATTTCCTCAGGCCCTTGCCCATATTTCTTATTTGTCCCACTGCTATTAACCATCCTGTCTTTTAGCTTGCCACATTAACATTTCTGTCTCTCTCCCATTCTACATTTATCATGACATGAAATCCCACAACGTTCCCCCTCCCATCTCGGCCCCACCATTTCTCCCCTTTGCTCAGCTCTCTGTCTCTCTTCTCTGCCCTTTCCCTCCATCATCTCCAACTTTTTCTTCCTTTCAGGTTTCTCCTTCTCAGTTCGCTGCCTTTCTCCTTGCTCTCTGGGCTCCCCTGTCATGCAGCTTCCCAACAGCACAACCTGTTCCCTGTCCTCATCCTGTGAAGTTTTGAATGGCTAATTTGCATTATCATTTCTAAAGCAGAACAATCACAATGAGGTAACTTTTCTGATCTCTGTTTTCATGTCTATAAGAACACCATGTAGTAATAGTACAAGTTGCCCATATTCTGAAGATCACTTTTAAAAAAAAGAACCCACAGCTTTCTTCACCTAAAAAACTAGTTGTGTGAATGGTCCATAATAATGTATTATACATAATGTAAAGATATGCAAACTAGCTCTGCATATGTTCCCATTAGCAGGAATAAATGGGGCAGGTGAGACTATCATCTGCCCAGGACATCCTGTCCCACAGTACATGAACAACTTTGAATATGTATTTCAGAACTGTGCAGGAGGATCTGTTTGCCGTTGGATTCTAGTCACCTCAGATAAATGCCTTTCTTGACACTCCAGAACTGATCAAATGTTTAGAAAGAGAAATCAGTCAATCTTCTCTTCCTTTTTATCATTTGAATAAAACATAAGGAATGGTCTTCTCCAAAGGCCTGTACAATTCCAATTAACATTCATGGAAATTATGGATTCACATGACAGGCAATTGAGCCCCACAGTGTAGTAAGGGAAACATCCCATGTAGAGTTGCAAAGTGGCATTTCAATTAACATTTGCCTCTATACTGCCAGCTGCCTGCCTTTTGGCTTAATGGGAAACCTTGCAATGAAGCCACAATTATTTAAAATATGCTTCTGCGCAAGGAATGAGTGACGAAAACTGCAGTCTTGATGAATATGCTAAACACGGTGCTGCTATTTGCAGAATAACTATTGATGAACCTCTTTGCTCAGGTTTAGATAACACTCTACAAAATAATTTTCCTCCACAAGCTCATTACAATAGATTGAATTTATGAACCATTGAGTGATTCCCTCTGCACAATCAGAAAATATTGCTTTTCAGGCTCCAACATGTATTATCACACTGGGGGTTGGGCTCCCTGATTGATGAGGCTTTATTTTATTTCCTTTTTTTAGATCATTTCAAATGAAAGTATCTTCAAAAACTTTCCAATAGTTTGTATAGTATATTCTCAGATACCATTGCATAGAGGGAGTTCACTAGAGAAAGAATTGTGGGCAACTGTGCTCTAGAGTTCCTCAGAATAATCCACCATGGATCTAGTATAGTTCTATGAAAATTCAACATGGCAGGGGGGGGGGGTGTTATTCAGGCCAATTAGAACATCTACTTCCAGCATGTTATTAAGCCTTATACAGGCACTTTTCTGATGTGTCCTGAATTATGGAAAATATGTGTCTATGGACCTTTAAAAAAATCTTTGGTTTCTGTGATTTCTCTAGACATACCAAAGAGATAAAGAGAACTTTTCGCTGGTTGCTCCTTGGATTCTGTTGTCTCAATAAGTCCATGAAATTATTGGAATGGAACCTCAACAAGGCATCACATTTATGATGAAACAGTGGGATTCCGGCCAAATTTACCTTTAGGGCTAACCTAGACATGACATGAGAGACCTCTCATTAGGACCTCTTGTGCTTTTTTAAAAAGCGCTAAACCTTCCTCCTCCTTAGTGCTCTGGCCCTGATTCCAAACTGGCCTCCTCGCATTTAGCTTTGGCATTTATTTATTTTATTAAATTTATATTCTCCTCCCCCCCAGCAGAACCCGAGTTCAGGGTGGCTCACGCAAATATAAATTGTCCCATAAAACACAGTAAAATTATTAAAACTATGATAAAAACCAACCCTGTAAAATTGCTAAATAAGCAATACTTTTATGCTAAATAAGCAATACAATAAGTTGCCTCTACTTTAAAAAAACAGCCCCCTCCCAAGCTCTGGAAAATTTCTGCACAGACTATAATGGAACAGAAAGGAGGGAGGGGTCGGTGCCAACGGACCTGAATAGTTGCCTGGAAGGCAGTGGTAAAATGCTTGAGACTGAACCGGCTGAAACTTAACCCATCTAAGATGGAGGTCCTATGGCTGTGCTGGACTGGACTAGGATGGTGGCTACAGCTACCAGCTCTTGACAGGGCGCAGTTAGAGCCAACACCATCTGTCAGGAGTCTGGGTGTCGTCCTGGATGTGTTGCTGATCATGGAACAGCAGGTCTTGACTGTTACTAAGTTGGCTTTTTATCATCTTCACCATGTTCAGCAATTAGACCCCTACCTGTCTCGCTCTGACTTGGCCACATGGAATGGTCACCTCCTAGCTGGATTACTGTAACTCAGTCTACATAGGGCTGCCCCAAGACTACTCTGGGAGCTTCAATTGGTACAGAATGCAGCTGTGAGGGTCCAAACAAGGACCTCTTTTCTGTTCAACCTATTCTCTGCCAGCTGCATTGGTTGCTTCCGGATCAGGTTCAAGGTGCTGGTTTTAAGGGTTTTAAGCCCTTAAGGGTCTGGGACCCTCATACCTGTGGGACTGCCTCTCCTGCTATGTCCCCTCAAGGATGCTTCACTCTAGATCTGAAAATCTACTGGAAGTCCCTGGACCGAAAGCAGGGCCTTTTTGGCTGTGGCCCGTGCCTGGTGGAACTCTCTGCCCGAGGAGCCACGACCTGCAAGATGAAGATATTCTGTCAGTCTCATGGGTTCGGCTGCTGTATTACATCCACTGGTCATTGGGAAGAGCCCCCTCTTCTATATGCATCCCTCAGTCTCCCTCCTCTGCTGTGAACTTAGGGCACCATCTTATTTATGGATTTGATTTGTGGATTTTAATCTATTTTAATGATTTCTGGTTTTAAAGCATTTCATTTATTGTTACCTGCCCACAAGCCCTGCTGTATGAGAGAGGGGCAGGATATAAATCTAATGAATATATAAATTAATCTACACTTTAAAGCAACGTGGAGTTCGGTGTAAATGCACTGAAGTGTTTTTTTTTTCTCTTCCTTTCAAAGGATGTTTCTACAACTGTAGCTGGTGATCCCAAAATGATCCAAGAAAAAAAAAAAACCAATTTTGGTGGGGCGGCGGCGTTTGGGGTCAGGATTACCAGTTACCTTTTTAAAAGCTATTTTTCAGCCCCCCCAAAAGACAAAAAATACTGATAAGGTATTTTCTGGCTTTTTTTTGGTTCAGCTTTACTGAATGCACACCCCTACTCATAAATATCTCAGAAATGATTTCCTTCCAATAAGCATCTGAAGAAGTGAGCTCTGACTCATGAAAACTGATGCTAGAATAAATGTTGTTACTCTTTAAGATGCCACTGCACTTCTGTTTTATTTTGCTACAATAGACTAATATAGCTCCCCCCCCCCACATTTAGTTCTTCCTATAATTTGACGATGTTTTGAAAAGTCTTCCTCCTAGACCTTCTCTCTGCCTTACTCCTCTATCTGAAAAAGAGCTGGGGGCTTTATTTGCCATGTTAAGCTGCTGCATGTGGAAACGTTGTGGGGAAAAGGCAGAACCCCGCCTCCCCCCCCCCATCCTTTAGTTCCAAACTTCCAACCAGAATCAGGGCCCCACAACACTTTTCGAGGGGGTTCTCCACAGTAGGGCTGCTAAGCCCCCATTGGGGATGGGAATGTACTCCCCCCAGGTCCCATTGCCTGCCATTAGTTGGAGTGGCAGGCACAGGCAGCAGGAGATTTAAAAAAAAAAAAAAAAAAAAGATGCAGCCTTGTGTGTTTACCAGACGTTTTTGCTGAAAGTGATAAAGGATAGCTCTAGGAATCACCAGTAACTCCCTGGTTTTACCATAGAGTTTTCAGAGATTCCCAGAGCTCCCCTTGATCACTTCCAGTAAGAACTGCTGGCAAGTACATGAGGCTGCATTTGTAAATATATATATATATATATATATATATATATATATATATATAACAGTCAAGAAACTGGTGGTTGCTGGTACAAGGTCTCTGAAAAAATTATTACCCCCCACCCCCCATCTTGTAGGACTCTAAGGTGATACTGGACTCGAATCTAGCTCTTCTACTGCAGACCGACATGGCTACTCTCTGAAACTATCTTATTGGTGCAAGGGTTGCATTTAGGGTTGCCAACCTCCAGGTACTAGCTGGAGATCTCCTGCTATTACAACTGATCTCCAGCCGATAGAGATCAGTTCATCTAGAGAAAATGGCCACTTTGGCAATTGGACTCTATGACATTGAAGTCCTTTCCTTCCCCAAACCCCGCCCTCCTCAGGCTCCACCCCAAAACCTCCCGCTGGTGGTGAACAGGAACCTGGCAACTCTTGTTACACTTGTACATTGGATCTGACCATTAGCAGGGTCAAGAAGAATAAACATGGTGGCTTGAAAGAAATCTCAGTCTTCAGGAATGTTTGTGCTTAGTAGGGATTGTTGTTTCAATGTCTGTTAATCAGCTTTCTATCCTGAAAAGATACTGTAGAAATAAATGCAAGCCCCAGCAGGTTATGCTAGCACTCTGAGGTATGAGCTATTGAGCTGTCTCCTCCAGCTTCAGAGAGGCAAAGGACACAGCAGGGTACATTCCTGAAGCACAGGACCTGTTTAATTGGTTAAATGTAGACAGAACATTCAAACAAAAGCAAACACCAGATTTTTAGAAGTTCTGTGCTGAGGACATAAGTTACTTCTGTCTTCCTTTAGTGAGGCCAAATAATAAGCAGTAGTCTTCCCTTTGGCAATCTCAATTTTTTCTGGGGCAAAGAACTCTCATAAAAAAAACCCAGGCCAATTCTTATTCATCTCAACTCACCTAGATTCTTAAACCTGTGGACTGGAAGCACGGGGCAAGTGTATGCCTCCAAGCAGTGTGTCCATCTTAGAACCTGATAAATCTTGCTATTTGCAAGAAGCAGCAAAGGCCTGCAAATCAAGAAAGGCCCCAGGTAGGGTTGCCCCTCTCCAGGTACTAGCTGGAGATCTCCTGCTAATTCAACTGATCTCCAGCCAATAGAGATCAGATCACCTGGAGAAAAATGGTCGCTTTGGCAATTGAACTCTATGGCATTGAAGTCCCTCCCCTCCCCAAACCCCGCCCTCTTCTGGCTCCACCCCAAAAATCTCCCGCCGCTGGCAAGAGGGACCTGGCAACTCTAGGCCCAGGTCTTTTTTTTTTTTTTTTGACTGGCAGAGTTCATCAGTCTGTGGCATCTCTGCTGGAAACTGTGAAATATTCCTCATAAAAAGAGCCTCTGTTAAAAGACAGATGTTTTTGCAGTTTGTTACTTAAGTGTATTGATTTGCAAATGATTTGCTGTCATCTCCCGACTTGAGTTCCAAGTCACACTCGCGCTGCTGCCTTATTTGCCATGATCAATAAGAGCTGTTTTCCCAAGGCGCTGCTGGACAATTTGTTTATCTTGTTTTCTCAGCAGAGAATTCATTAGGGATGCAATGAATATCCAGAAAAGGACCCCCTCTCTATGCCACATTGGCATGGACCACAGCCAAATATGACTACCTGTAGTGAATGGATGCTATGTATCTCCGGTGTATTTTCTGTATAATCTCACTACCCTCTCTTTTAAACTGATGCTTTTATGTCATAAGAACAGTACAGTTTTCCCTCATTATAGCAAAAAGGTATGTATCCCTTTTGATTACAAAGCAAAAGTAGTATTCATGAACCTTCTGAAATATTAAAACTGTTGTCATAAAAGAACTCCAAGCAGAACTAAAATATGACAGTATGTTTATGTGTCCTGTTGAAAGGCAAATGGATATGGCAGAGCTGTATTAAACAGCTACTTTGGAATCAACCTGTGCTGGAAGAGATTGTGGGGGGTTGCTCTCCCCTCAAAGAGCAGGTTTGTAGCTTGGAGGTGATGCTGGATCTTGGCCTATGGTTGGAAGCTCAGGTTTCCTCTGAGCAAGAGAGGGCTGGGAAGTTAAAGTGGCCCTGGAACAAGACAAACTGAGTGGCCCTTGTGGCACTACCAGCCAGGGCTGCAGCCCAGCAGCTCCTGCAGTGGACATTAGCTTATCCATTGCTTCCTCTTTCAAACTGACAGCAATGCAGGAAGACAATAGATGAGTTGACACCAATTACTATTGCTGATGATCTGAGTCAAGTGGCCACTGAGGAGCTGGTAGAATTGCTGAGGCTTGGCAGTGGCCACCAGGAAATTTCCCTGTAAATTGAATAGCTAATCCACCCCTGCCTCTGTGGTATATACCTTTTATCTGCTTCATCTGATACATCAGCTATGGCTATTCCACCTAAAAAATGATATGGCCACAGTAATCCTTGCTTTGATCACATCCACATTAGATTATTGCAATGCACTCTTATATGGGTCTATCTTTGAAAAGTGTCAAGAAACTTCTATTAATCCAAAATGTGATAGCTAGGCTTTTCTTGTGGATGGATACTGGGAACTTAACACACCTGTGCTGAACAATTTGCAGTCCATGTCATATGTTTATGGGCAGAATTCCAAGTCCTGGAGGCTACCTTTAAGATCCCAAATGGCTTGGGGATGGGGTACTTGAAGGATTCCCTTCTTCATGTCCAGCCCACCAGTTACAATCTGCCTCAGTTCCTCAGCTGACTAAGCACAAATATATGCCCACTTAATGCAACACTGGAATTTGATCTTGGCCAGTTTGAAAATCTTGCCAAATCTGAATTTCTGGCAGTGGCTTCAACCGCCATTTCAAACATTAACCACGGATCTGCTCAGCTATTAGCATGTTACACCTGCTTACCAAGCAATATGCTTTACCTTGGCTTAAGGTATAGTCAGTCATTGTAATGAAGTGCATGCAAATAGCATGAAGCTTTGTAGCAAATGGCCTCTGTCTTATTAGTTACAATAATTTGATTGCATCTTCTGTTTGTAATTGCTATTATGTCTGATGCATTGTGCTTCCACAAGAGAAATGATCCTTATGCTAAAAGGTGAAGGGAGAAAATAAAGAATCCCTCTCTTATCCATTAATTATGGAGTAAAGATTAAAAAAAAAATCTGAAATGCTGCACAACAGAAGCATGTTCAAAAGGCTTTTCGATCAGCAATAACTGAATGAAATTGTAGGCAATGTTCCTAGATTCCAGTTAGCTGATTTCTTATGTGAATCAATGTCAGCCTTGCAATCATAGCAGCCCCTTTGTCCTTGGCAATCCCCTCTGTCAATGGCATGCCTGTGAAATGATCTTTGTGTGCTTATCGGGTGAAGACATATTCTAAATACATTAATTCCCCAACTTGTTCTACTAATTGATGCTAATGTCATCAAAGCCAAAAGGTTGAACAACCTGGGTACAGAGATGTGGAAAGGAATGTCAATGCTCTTTCCAAGGTTTGTTTTTCATGGACTTCTGGAGATGCATTACACCCTGTTTTGTGTTGAATAATTAGCTAAAGCTCTCTATATCTCAGCCTGATTATGTATCTCCACCTCATGTCTCCTCCTTGCATTCGTTTTCACTCCCTTCAGTTTCTACATGCTACTGTATTACGTTGGCCAGCTGCATCAATAGTTTCTTTCAAGGCTTTCAAAAAGCCTTAAGGTCTACAGAAATGGCAGCTGCAGTGGTAAATTTCTTCCTGGTTTGTTGACTTTGGGGACAGGTTCAGCATGCCCCAAATTAATTCCTCACGTATATCGATAACAAAGTCAAAGACAGGGATTCTACTTAGCTTTTTTTCTGGAAATACTAGATTTTTTTTTTCAAAGAGCAAGTTTAACATTCACTGCCAGGGCTAGCAATCACACTTGAGAATTAGTTTGAACTTTTCTGTGCTTAAATAATGGGTGTCTCATTTAGGGTTGTGCAAAAATAAATTGGTAAATTTCAGGTTCGGGGTTTTTTGGCCTGATTTTTTTGGTAAACCTGAAATAAGCCGAATACTCATACTGGTAAATATGGGTTTTCGGCTTATTTTTGGGTTTTCAGAAAAATTTGGGCCCATTATAATAAATGAGAAATTTTTGAAGCTCCCAGGGGGCATTTTTGGAGGCAGAGTCCCTTAAATTTGCAGTATGGCTGCAAGGGACTCTTTTTCAATGGTCACCAAAGTTTGGTGAACCTTGGGACAGGGGTTCCAATTTTATGGGCCCGCAAAGGTGTTGCCCCCATCCCCCAGGCATTTGCGAGCCAAGCTGTCTATCAGATTCAAAAGTTCAGCATTGCTGAGGACTGGTGGAAAGAGGCAATTCCAGACTGACACCTCAAAGTCTGGGGTCTGCCTTCGTTTCTGGGTCACTTTGCATGATGTCCATGCAAATGAGCTTCCAAACGGAGGAAAAGCTTAAATGCAGGAGAAATAAATCACAGAAAACATTTCTTTTGGTGGCAAATGACATCCTGTGAGCAGTCCTTTATTGTGGTCATGAAAAATCTGATTCCAAGAGATGGTTACGGTGTGGGGAAACGATATCCGAGCCAGCTGAAGTCATAACCAAGACAGCTCATGTTAAGGAGATTACTCATCCACGTGAGTGAGGGAGTCTTCTTCAGAAGGGCCATGAGTAGCTGATAGAAATTATTGTTCTCTGGACTGGGTGAGCCCCATCTATTAAAGTGCAGATCAGGTCAGCTCACTGCTGTTAGTTGGTAAGATCAAGTTGGCTCCGATTACACAATCCCTACCTCAAAAGGGCCCCAACTATGGGGCCCTAACAAAACCATTCAAAAAAAAAAAAAGAATTAAAAAGGGGAAAAAGCACAGAGCCGTAGGCTGTTGAAAAAAAATGTTAAAATTCGGGTTCAGGTTTATTGGCCTTTTTCCCCTGGGAAAACCTGAATGCCGAATTTCCTATACCGGTAAAGGTAGGAATTCGGCTATAAATTCGGGTTTCCTGAAAAATCCGGCCATTTAAACCCTATGGGAGCTTTTTGTGGCTTTCCGTGGCTCCTGGGGGAACATATTTGCAGGTAGAGGTTCCATATTTTCAGGGTAGCTAGAAGGGACTTTCCTTGCAAGAACCCCGAAGTTTGGTAAAGATTGGGTCAGGGGGTCCGGAGTGATGGGTTCTGGAAGGGGTCACCCCATCCTCCTCCATTGAAAAGCATTGGCAAAATGGCTGTTTTCAGAATCTTTAGTCTAATCTTTGCAATGTATCTCAATGGAGAAGCCGGGCTTTAAATGGTGGGAAAGTTTGCCCCGTTCCTCCATAGAGATACAATGTATCTGCATACATTGTATTTCTATGGAGGCACCGGGCAAACATTTCCATAGTTTAAAGCTTCTCCATTGAGATACATTGTAAATATCACACTAAAGCATCTGAACGCATCCACTTTTCCAATGCATTTCAAGGGAGGAGGATGGGGGCGACCCCTTCCAGACCCCATAACTCCGGATTCCCTGACCCAATCTTCACCTATTTTGTAAGGTCCTTGCAAGGGCAGTCCCTTCTAATTACCCTGAAAATTTGGGACCTCTATTTGTAAAAATGCCCCCCCCAGGAGCCACGGAAATATGTTCCTGAAAAAGCCAGATTTTTATCCAGCTTTGTCAGGAATGGCAAATTCAGCTTTGCCAACCTCCTGGATTTTGTGGATTCGGTAAACCTAAACCCAAATTTTACCAAATTTGCATTTTTTTCTGTATTTTTTTGATTTGGTTTTTATTTAATGAACAGGCCTACAGAGCCGTGCCTCTGAGCAAAGGAGAATAGCCAAACCCGAAAAGCCAAATATCTATTTGGCTTTTTCAGGAATCACCTATTCAGCTGTGGATTTATCCTCAGTTTTTTGTGTTGTGACATTCAGGGGCATTTTTCACAGTAGATTTTGCTTCTGTTTTGCCACGGACTAAAAAAAACACGATTTAAATGTTTTTTTCATGTTTTTCCCTGTCAATCTTGATGTAGTTTTGGTTTTTCATGGGAACAAAGCACGCTGTATTTGACAACGGTTTGGTCTGTCCCTGCCCGCCCGCCCGCCTCCGGGACAGAGGGAGAGAAGTGCCAGGACTCTAGGCAGGCAGGCAGGCAGGCAGGCAGGCAGCAAAAGGGGCGGTATTCTTGTCTGAGCGCGAAACTCCCCCAGCCAATCACCGTTCTTGGGGGAGGAGAAAGGAGAAGTCACAGGGAGGGACAGCGGAACCGAAGCAAATATTTTTTCATGGGCATCCGAGCAACAAAACGCGCTTCTACTGGAAAGTACGGCTCAGAAGTGATTTGGTTTGCCGCTGACATAACGTGGCTTTTATACCTCTATCAGGGAAAAGCCGGATCTGCAGTGAATAACCAAAATTTGAATAACCAAAATCAGCGTCGAAACAGCAGCAAATCTCTGTGAAAAATTCCCTTCAGAGTAGGCAGTACTGATGTTGATAGACCAATGCTCTGTCTGATTCAGTATAAGGCAGCTTCATGTACAATCTCCTAAACCTCCTTAATCACCCGCTTTTCAATATGACTTCATTCTCATTGACTATGTGTCAGTGAGCTATGCAGCATGTACCAAATAACACCCTTTTCATGCCACTGGGTTTGAGACTCAAGGCCCTTTTAATTCCATGTGTTTCAGTTGCTTTGCCTTTTCCTTCTTCTCTTTGAAACCATGCAATGATTCTTTGTGCCCCTGTTGCAGAACATAGGAAAAAGAGGACACTGTTGCAGCAGAATTATGACAACTGATTATTTGCTCAAAGTCTGGCAATAGCTCACAGTACTGATACAAAACCGTGAACTGTTGTGTAATGGGACCTGTTGTGTCCTACTTTGTTCACATTGCTTGAGTGAAGATTGACAGGATCCATATGTTAAAGGACTGAGTGGAGGGAATTACTAGCCTAATACTATCAAGGAACCCATGGATTTTCTCAACAATATTCTGCCAGTGCAACAGACCTGTCTAGAACCAATGCTTACCATAGGGTTGCCAACCTCCAGGTGGTGGCTGGCGATCTCCCACTATTACAACTGATTTCCAGGTGACAGAGATCAGTTCCCCTGGAGAAAACTACTGCTTTGGCAATTGGACTCTATGGCATTGAAGTCCCTTCCCTCACCAAACCCTGCCCTCCTAAGGCTCCACTCTCAAAATCTCCACGTATTTTCCAACCCCTAGCTGGCAATCCTAGCTTAGCAGCATGTTGCACATTGAACTGACTAAATGTACAATCTCCTACTGGACCACCTATTTTCTGTCTTGGTCTTCATTTCCAGCACTTGACATGTGACCCCATTTGAAGCCCATAGTGGGAGTCCTACAGAAATCTAGGCTGAGCCCTGCTTTCAGAACATTTATACCCATGTGGTAGAGAAACAACCTCATATGTAGATTGGATTTCCTTTACCTTCTTCTGCTTACCTTGACAGTTGATAGTCTGATGCTTCTGTTATATTGGCAAGGATTGCTGACCTGTAAACAGGAAAAGATATTCATAACTGAGAGTTGTAAAAGTGCCTGATCATAATTAAACTGTCTACTGGATATAAGCTCAGCACCTCCGATTTTGAACATGACTCAAGTAACAAATCAGATCTCAAGAACGAATGAACATAATGAAAGATTTTTTTTTTAAAAAAAAACTTCTACTTGGCAACTTTATGCTATGTAAACATCTACATAAATTTTAATCTCCCAGTCATAAACAGACATTGAACAACCACTTTCCCCTGGCTTAACTAGCTTTTTTGCATTTGTTTGTCACATTTTTTTCTTTACCCCTGCCGATGTGTTCAAAACCAACCTCTCAAAGTTCAATTGGCCACCAACCTGACATAATAGAGGAAAGTGGCAACGTAGCCAAGAAAGCTGTGCTCATTTACACTGCCTGAAGACTCAGCTAATGTTGTATAATAATTTAAGGCTTCAAGTTAATATACAATTAAACTTGGCTTTAAAATATTTTTCTCCTCCCCTGAAATAGCTAAGCCTATGTAATACCATCCACCAGCATTCCAATGAGATGCAATCAGGACAAGTCCATCCCAAATGCACACCAGAAATAGAAGAGTTTTGCCCTATTGTCCTGGAGGAGAGTTTTATTTTGGGGATGAAACTCATCATCAAATCACCAGCATATATTTGTCATCCGAGCCGCCCAGAGATAGGCTAGGTTAAGGTTATGTAACTGTCCAAGGTCATCTAATGAGTTTCATGGTTTGGCCATCTGGATAGGTCTATCGGGCATGGTGCCGCCATCAGCCTGGTTGGAACTAACAACCACCAGGCCAGAAGTGACATGCTGCCACCGCCAGGAAAACAAGGCCCAACCTGCCAGCCAGTGACCTCAAAATTTGGTAGCCAGAGAAAGACAGTGGCAGACTCTGGAATGGGGGCAGGAGAACAGACTGGAGATATGGGCAGCATCTGTAAACCCCAAGGAGCCAGGTAAGGTGCTGGTAAGATGACGGACTTCGGGCCAGATGACTAGGTGGAGCCAGTAGCTGGGCCAGGAGGAACAAGCGGCATTGGCAGAGTTGGCCCCAGGGCTGGGAAAGACTGGAGGGCAAGGGAGGATGGAGGAAGAGAGGAGGACCTGGGGTGGAGGGCAGGCCCTACCCTTAAAGGACCAGAAAAAACTACCCAGAAGAAAACCCAGAAGGAACAGAGACCCAAGGCTAGTCTGGATTCATGGGGGATGCCCAAAGAACTCTGGATCTGCCCTGTACTTGAGGGGGCATGGGGCTGGAGTGAGAGAATGGACTGTGCAGCTTGGGAAGTCACAGAGGTCTAGGGTGAGTGGTAGGGTTCCCAGCTCTGGGGTGGGAAATACCTGGAGAGTATGGGGGTGGAGTCTGATGAAGGTGGGGTTTGAGGAGAGGAGGGACTTCAGTGGGGTATAATGCCATACAGTCTACCTTTCAAAGCAGCCATTTTCTCCAGGTGAATGGATCACTGTCACCTGGAGATCAGTTGTAATAGTGGGAGATTTCCAGCCACCACCTGGAGGTTGGCGAGCCTAGCTAGCCTGGGTACTAGAGACCTGTTTCGATGCTTGATTGCTAAGTCAGGTGGCCACGGAGAAAGTTGGGAGGGAGTGACACATGGCTCAGTGGACATTTAGTCCCAGTCCAGCATTCTAATCACTTCAGTGCAATGGCTTTCTGATGAAGAAGGGAATCCATATATATATCATACATTATTGGAACTTCCTTCCCACATCTGAGCATCTTATTGCAAGTGTTTTATTTTGGAATTTGCAGTCACATCAGCTTTAAGCAGGTAGAATAATGCTCTTTGCAACACCTTTTATGTTTATATTGAATTTTTTAATTAGGCATTTTATATTTTGGGATCTTTGCCTTAAACTGGATAGTTATTAGGTGTCAACCCCATTGGTTTCACACAATACACACATTAAACTAAGAATGGTTAGTGTTACTGTCTGGATGTGTCAAATTTCGCTAATTATGGTTAGTTAGCATCTATTAAATCAGAATCTGAAGCAGGGATCTGATTTTGCATTATTAACCACACTTACAGCCCATAACTGAGCTCTGGGGCCAAAAGAGCTCAGGAGGCACGCAAGTGCCCTGCCCTACCCAGCATCTGGGCCACTTGCACTAGTGCCCAGGCCACTTACACCGCTGAGAGTGGCACGGACGCTGGAGTTGGGGCACTCATGCTGGCCTCTCTGTGCTGGTGTGGCAGCACAGCCCTGAGATGCCGGCTCGGCCTCCTGCCAGTTTTCCAATAGCACAAGTCCCCGTGCTGTCATCCCAGGGGCACTCTCGGGGTGTTCTGGGGGTGGAGCTTCCATTAGGCAGCTTCCTGACCCCTTTCAGGCCGGGAACACACCTCCAACAACAGCATTGCTGCGCCAGGTTTTTCTGGCATAGCCTCACTTACAATGGGGGGAAATGCCCCATTTTCAAAATTTAAACTTCAAAAAGGCATTTTTAAGCCTTTTGGAGGCCAGGGAACCTCTTTGGAGGTGGTGCGGTGGCACCTCGGCCACATCATCTCTGGCCGCCGAAAGGCTCAGGAATGAGCTGCAAGTCTTAACCATGATTCTGCATGATGTAGGAACACAAATATCCTGGTATAATCCTAGTTTAGTTCTTGGCACTGCCATTCTAGACAAGGCAATGAAACCAACATCTGTTGAGCCAAACCAGGATTTCAGTCCTGTGAACTGAAGTCTGGTTTTACAATGGTTGCTAAAATACACAGTGGTTTCATATAATGTCTGTACATTGAATTTATTACATAGATTTTGGTTGCACATTTTTAGACCAAGGTGCACATGGAAATTGCCAGATTGGAGAAAAATCCCTGGTCAAAGGGATCGCTCATGCAATGTTGTCTCTGCTGAGATAAGTTCAGGTCAAGATGATCACTAATGCAATTTTGTGTTTGGTGTAGAAGTTATTTTGCTTTAGCATCTTCTCTTGATGAAATCCAAGAAGAGAATTTTGTAGTGTGCCATTTCTGTAAGGGCTGCAGTAAATGAATTATCCAGTGTAGTTCAGCACACACTGACAATTTTATAATCATTTGAAAATGGCATGATGCCCAGAAACATATCTTTGGGTAATGGGTTGACTACTTTGGTCCTTGACCCATGTGTGGGTGCTGTGTTCAACTTGGTAGTAAATAGTCATTAATAAGTATATATTTCATGTAATCTCTTATTTTAGACCTTATTGAAATATTGTTTTTTCAGTAGGATTTATAAAAGAGAAAATAGAGGAAGCTGTTATTAATATAGCTGATGATACGTTACCTTAAACTATTTAACATGTTTTTAATTCCACCCTTCCTCCTGGGACATTCACTAATAAGGGTTGTGCATGAGAAAGTAAAAGGTTGAAAATAAAGTTACTCTTACATGTATTCATTACATTTATAAATCTGCCTTTCTCCCAGACAACTGGGATGAATGGGTAGGCAAGCCCAAACATGATTAAAAGAAATCAAGTGTAGGCATTAAAATAGCCAGCAATAACAATTTTTTAAAAGTCCAAGCAGCTGATTTGCAACGAACACTCAAAAGTCCTTCTAGAAACCTCTACCCAGTGCAAAAAGCTAGCGTATCTCAACAAAAAAAGGGGGGCATTCCTGAGCCAAAACAGCTCAGGAGGCCGACTAACATCAGCCCCCCCCCCCCGGTTGGTGCCATCATGCCCCAGGAATGCCTCCTGGGGCACCGTTATGCCCCGGGAATGCCTCCTGGTTCGCCGCCATGGCCTGTGCCGGCAGCGCCGTCCACACCCAGTGCTGCCGCATTGGAGGCCGGGGACCAGAGGCTGGGCCTGCACACTGGAGCTGGGGCCTCTCACGCTGGTGTGCGCCTTCCGGGCGCCGGCAGTGTGGACCCCTACACTGACGGAGGCCTTCATCGGCCTCCTAAGGGCTTTCGATGCGGTCACCGGTGCGGCTCAGGAATGGGCTGTTAGCTTCTAGGAGAGTTCAGGCAAGAGGGGAAGACAAAATGTCCATTTAGGAAAGCTGATTGGTCAAGCTGGTCCATTAGCATTCTTTCAGCCCTATTATGGTAGAATATTATTGATTTCAGAATGTCTGTTGTCTGTGCTCGGTCCCTTCTGCAAAGGCACCTAAACCAGGAGCCCCTGCAACCATATCATTCCACACCCCCATGTTTCTTATTAGGGGATGTTTATACTTTGCTTTTAAAAATGTATCTTAACTAATGCATCCTTGCTGAAAGAGTATCTGGAAAAACTCAACATTATATCAATTGGAAAAAGAAGCAAACTAATAAAATTTGCTTCAGAATCTGAATGCTTTGTCTGCATTGATCAGTATTCCACTGCCACAAATGCTAACAGGTGCAAATATGTGGGAAATGTAGACACATCAATACGATTCGAAGGCTCAAATATTGAAAGTTTGTATGAAAGCTATATTGAGTTTCTCGCAACTGTTCATCTTCTATTTTCATAGTAAATAAAGGAAAGCGAGTGGACTCTAGTTCAATTGATTACGCATTAACATTAGCAACAGATGACAGGGTGAAAGGTATGATTTATTAGACTTGCATAAAGCATATTATTCAGTAAACCATATTATTCAGTAGCATATTCAGTATCATATTATTCAGTATCAATTCCTGCTTAAAATTGTTGTTCTCGTTTTCTTTCCCCCTTGATAGCCATCTCACACTTGGCAAGCAGCATATCCCTGCAAAAATCTTTCACAAACAAATTGAGAGATATTTAACTAAATGTGGTTTGCATTGCAACATGTCAGAAAACCACTGTTCCAACCGACTTTGTCTGTACAGTTAAACACTTGTAGTGCGTAGTCAGAGCTCCCTTTTCAATGCATATGCTAGGTTCAGGCCTGAGTCACAATGTGTCTCCTCTAGGGATGTTTGAACACCCACCTGTTCAGCTCATGGTCTGTTTGCCAAAAACAAACAAGCAGGCTGATTTTTCAGCAAACATTTTCGATGTTTACAGACAGTTTGGACCTCTTAGATGGGTTGTTTTTCAAGCAGTACAGTACGGAGCAATCAGCACTGTTTTACATTCTCAGCACAATGGGAGTTCTCCTTCCCTGTCTCATATTGCCACTGTCTCATGTTGTCACTGCACACTTACTGCTCAGCAACTAATAGTAATCTTTCCACGAAGAAACTCAAAAGCAACATGCATAACTTCCCTCCTCTTTATATTACCCTCATGACAACCCTGATTTTGATTTTGCCTCTTTCTTAGGTCAGTTGAACCTGTGGTTCTTTATTTTTGCAACATTTTTGGATTCTGCACACTCACTTTCCCCCATACTTTCCCCTATTTGTCCATCAATAAATTACCATCATACATTATAATATGTTGTAAATATAAATGACACACACCTTATGTTTTACATACAGTCTAACTCATGTAAAGGCTCTAAAGAGAATGGGTTGGATCCTATGAAGTGCTAGCAGAAGGCCCTGGCAGAGGTCGGTTTTTCCTACCTCCCCCCTCCTCCAACTACCACTAAGGAAGTTCAGATACCCACTTAATGTCCTGTTCATGAGTCACAAACATGGAGCTGATTTTTAATGGAGTTCTTGTTAACCTATCTGTGACTGTTCAGCAAGTCACTTCACTGTATTTCTTCCTATCAGTACAGTACAGTGCAATCTGCTTTCTGCACATGCACATTCTCAGTCAGCCTCATGGAGTTCTCTTTCACCTCCTCCTTCTTCTGCTACTGTCCTACTTAGCAGACAATTCTTTGAATCATTAAAATCATGTAAATCAGTAACAGACTTGGTATTTAAATAAAAATCCTACCATTTAGTGCAGTGATTCCCAAAGTGGGCAATATCACCCCCTGGGGGTGGTGGGATTACCTAGGGGGGCACTAAGAGGCAAGGGGGCAGCAGGGGGTACTAGAGGTGGGCCCCTTCAACTGTGTTCACTAATTTGCAATAAATCAAGCTATGGAATTGATACTGATTTACCAAATCAAATTTAACAACTATGCTGGTAAATTTGGTGGAAACTATCAGAATTTTTTCCAGGCTTTGGAGAGCTGGTACCACTGGATCAAGTTAATCAGTTTTGTTGAATAAATTTCAACTAAAAAAGTTTTAATTTGATTTTGAATAGATGTGCAATTAATTGTTACTGTTTTGAAATTTTATTGTTCTTATCTTTTTTAGTGCATCATGCAAACCCCTATTTTGAATAATGCTTTTTATAGGGTAGGGCACTGGGATTGAGTTTGTGGAACCAAGGGGGTGGTGGCCCAAAACGTTTGGGAACCACTGGTTTAGTGTTTGTCTAAGTAGTCCTTAGCAATGTTAATAGATGCCAATCTGATTGGATTGGAGGACCTTCATGTACAAAGCCATGCAACACAGAGAGGTGAATGTTTCAGTCGTAGAACATCTGCTTGGCATGGAGAAGGTTCAATCCAGGGCACCTCGTGTTAAAAGGATCAGGTAGAAGTTGACATGAAAGACCTCTTGAGATCATGGAGAGCCTCTGCAAGTCAGAGTAGACAACACTAATCTTGATGGGCCAGTGGTCTGATTCAGTAGCAGCTTTATATACTCATAAGCAACTCACATTTCCTGCTTCTTGTATTAGCACAGCCAACCCCATCCTTACGCAAGCAAATCTTCAAAACCAACTGCATAAAGCAGAGAATTGATACCAGTTTCAAAAATATAAACAAGTATAAAAAGAAATGAAATAAGGAACAATAGCTAATCCCTTGTTGAATGGCTTTGCAAAGAATGTCTACATCTTTTTTCAAGGGTAACCAGATTTGAATGTCTCTTGCCTTGACCTACAGGGTCGCCAGAAGGCAGTTGTGACTTGATGGCAAAACACACACACAACCAGATCTGGATGTCATTTGTGTCTTCATAACTGTGAGGTTGGATGATTAGAATGAATCCTACATGGGGCTGCTAATGCAGAAAGCTATCCCAGTTCCTCAGAAAATGGCATTCTGGGACAGTGCAAGTTAGTGAACTGAGCAAAATGGGTAGCTGTTAGACCAGTGTGAAAGAAAAATGTTTACTCTTACAAGTACTTCCCCTGAAATCAATGGGACTTCGCAAACACTAATTTGTTTGCTAAGCTGCTAAATTCTGAGCTTCTAAATCAAGGCCTTATTGGCAAATTTTATGTCCTGAAACCAGCAACATCCTTGCTGAGAGAGTCTCAAATATTTCCTGTGATAAAGTGATACTAATGGTAAGTGGCAACATAAATAATCAAATGTATGATAATTTTACACAGCTCAGCCATAAAATCAATCTATTTTTATGCTTCTATCCATCACCTCTGCACTTCACAGTCCTTGTTCTAATTCCCCATATGGAAATGAGGAATTAATGATTGACTGGGTTTATTCATGTAAAATGCTGAGATGGAAAAAAAATCAAACCATATGTGGATGAAGCACTGAATTCAAATTAAAGGGTTGGATCCAGCACAGCATTTCTGCAGCTGCAAGGAATTCAGGCTGAGGAGTATGAATTTCTCAGCATTTTCCTCCTGTGGCAGCCTGAAATGCCCCCTGAAATCCTGCTCCTGAGGAGAGGAAACCACCCAGGAACAGGATTTTGGGGAGAATTTCAGGCTGTCATGGGAAGGAAAAGCTGGGAAAGGTCTTCTGTTCACAGAAGAACCCACATAAACCTGCTGAACCACTGCACTGGATTTAAACCAAAGAGTGGTACCTAGGAAGCAGCATATGGCCCATAAAGACCAAATTAGACATAATAAAGTTGCAAAAGATTCAGAAAAGGATTTTTATTTTAAAAAATAAGCCGCCACAGGCTTTGAAGATCAGCTTCGAAGATCAGGGAAGGGTCACTGGGGAAGAGCCTGTCTACCACTTCCCTATTGTTCCTTTTCCAAGATTTAAACAGCCCCTCCAAACCTGCAATTAGTTCTGCACAAGGTAAAAGATGGATACAAGCCTGTCTTTTCCAACCCATGGAGCAAACTACAGCTTTGGCGGGGCTATTTAATCAGACCAGGTGTGTATACCAAACCAGTGTGCAACTTTAACCATACTTAAAAAAAATACAAAATAGTCCCTGGAGGCTGAAATTTTAAGTGGAATAATGAAGAGACAAAGAACAAGATAACTGTTTCCCTTCTAGACACTTGCTTGTTCAAAATCACTTCGCCAAGTTCCCCATGGGAGAAAAAGCTGTAGGTACCTCCCAATATTTTCCCTGACCTGGTGGTACAGGCTAACCCAGTCTTGCCAGATCTTGGCTGCTAAGCAGGATCAACCCTGGTTAGTATTTGGATGAGAGACCACCAAGGAATACAAGAGTTGCTATTCAGAGGAAGACACTGACAAACCACCTCTGTTAGTCTCTTGTCTTGAAAACCCCATAAGGGGTTGCCATAAGTTGGCTGTGATTTGGCAGCACTTTATACCCCCCCATATTATGAATTTCCTGCCTTGTGCAGGGGGTTGGACTAGATGACCCTGGTGGTCCCTTCCAATTCTATGATTCTGTGTCCACTATCTTTTATCTTGTTTTGCACTATTGTTTCCCATTCTACTAATGCTTTGACATCCTCACCTCCCCATACCAGCTGCATCTTCCTCATTCCTGAACTATTCATAAGGGATGATCCTGCCCAATCAGGGATTTTATAGCATTGACATCACTGAGGACATGTGAAGGCAATTGAATAAGATGGGGGAAGGGGAGATGCAGGTGGATATGAAAGCATTTTTGTATGGACAAAAAATTGCCAAAAATGGGAAGCATTCTTCGGTACTGCTGAAAATGTTCATGAAAATCTGAAAGTACACATGACTCACATCTAGTAGAAAATATAGTTTACATAGGGATATATTGTCATGGAGATAGATTAGTTTCACAGAAGCTGGAGTTTGGGATAACCAATGTTCAGATATAAGGGTTCTACTGAACTTTACATTTATTACATTTACATCTATAGACTTGCACTGCTTTAGGGTAAAATCTATTCCCCTAATATTAAATTCTATCGTATGCATTTTGTCTGCTGTTTTTTAAAAAAGATCCTGTTCAGTGTGCTTTTAAGTTCACCTGACTTTTTAATAAAAGGATGAGTTCTGATTTGCTAAAACATCACATTTCTGGAGTAGATTGTTTCAATCCATGTACCCCTTCCCATGAACTTAAAAATGATCCATAATATGATTAGACACTGCATATTATTATGAACATTTAATGGAATTTTATGATTGACTGCAGACTGATTCTGCCAGCTCCTTCCCTTGAGCAAAGTCAGAAGAACATCATGAATCAAGGGCAAGATAAGAACTTGCTATGCAGATACCTTGTAGAACTTTAAAACTTGCTGGTAGATCAAATCACTTATTAACGGCAGGTGCACATTTCTTCAAACACCAGCACCCCCCCCCCCTTGGCTTTAACTCTCTTAGACTGGATAGTTCACAATACAGAAAGTATTTGCGTTAGCGGCATTGTGGTACCTGTGATCTAGTGCCTAACTGAGTTCTAGTGGGAGACATATCTATCAGAGGAAAAGGGGGTTAATATCTGAAGACCCTCATCCCCTCTAAAATAACACTCAACCAAACCTAGTGGCACCAGTCCAGGGAGGAGGGCATGATTTCAGGGGGCACATCAGGTTGCAGTTGGAATGAGAAAGTCAGTTCATTTCCACAAGAGACACACCGCTTGTCCTAAGTAGGATCTAAGCCATTATCCACTTAATAGTTATAATGCAAAGTTTATTTGGGCAAAATCAGCAGTTTGTTGAGCTAAACATTAGTTCCAAACATAGCAACAACAGGCTTTTGGAACCTAGCATGGGACTCTGTCTCAGATATGGTTGTCAACCCCACCCTCCTCAGGCTCCACCACAAAAACCTCCCACTGTGTGTGAAGAGGGACCTGGCAACCCTATTATCAAAGCTCCCTGCTGTGCAGATTTAGAGTGAGCAGCAAGGCACTTTGGTGGAGGGAAAAGCACAGAAAGGGCACTTAGCACTCCTGGGTGAGAACTTTGTGCTAACACCCAAAGGGGAGAGCAATTTTCAGCTTTGTATGTGTATTTTTCGAGTTCAGGTTTATTAAACCTGAAAATTTTCGATTATTTGGAAAAGCCTAATCCTCTATATTCAGCTTTTTCGGATTTTCAAAAATTTCAGGTTTAATAAACTTGAACCCCAAAAATACCAATACATAAATAAATAAAGTGGTGCACATCCCTATTGGGGACTCCGGGACTGCCTGCAAGCACCAGGGGTTTCTGACAATACAGTTTCTGGAGAGTCAGCACTTTGGAGGACAGACTGTATGGCATTATACTCTACTGAGGTTGCTTCCCGCCCCAAACTTTGCCCTCCCAAGGCTCTACCCCCAAATATCCAGGAATTTTCCAACCTGGAGCTGGCAGTCCTGATCTCCATAGTTGGGAGATTGGTTGTGATTCCAAGAGATATCCAGACCCCACCTGAACGTTAGCAATTCTAGGAGAGAAGGAAACAGGAAAAAAGGTATTGGGGGTTTCAGTAAAGGGGAAATGGTGTGTGTGTGTGGGGGGGGGAATGTGATGCCTCTCACAAATCTGTGTGGGTTTCCAGCTGTACTATATAAATAGTATACAAAATCATACTATATCCATAAAAAGACGTAAACAAAATAACAAATCAGGGGAAGGAGACTCTAAATTGTTAACAACAAACTATGAATGTTCGCTCATCTGTACTGTGAATAGAAAATGCAGAACTAGAAGGATCTTGGACTGACTCTTCAGGGCTCTTCTGGAGTCTAAAGATAATTATGGCGAACTTTTGAATTGTTTATTGCCTCCAAAACATATAGTCTTGAAGTAGATGCAAAGTAGTACAGCCCTTTAATCATGGAAAGGAACTTCCCCACCTAATAGAATGGAACTTCCCCTTCCACTGGTAGAAAACAAGATTTGGATCCAATTCTATAAAGATAACTGTTTCCGTATTTATCGTAGACCAATGGAAAAGTAACAAAAATCTGCTTCCTCCCAACAGCAACCTTTCCATGTTCTCATGTGTCTGAAAGACTATTGCATCTTGGCAAGCAGCAGAGAAGTCATCTCAATTCTGATACCTCTACTTTGTCCTGATTACTGAGATTTATTCAATGAGAAACTGCCCTGATTAGCTATAATCAGATACGTGCACTAGGTTGCTAATGAAGCTCATACCTCTCAAAGGAACCATTAACATTCAGATTTTGGGAAATGCAAACATACCTGCAAAGGTTATGAATCCGAAGAGCTGTCAGTCTTATGTAAATGTTACTTAGTTGCGAAACCCATTCCATCATCTGCTTAATTGCATGTATAGCATTTCTTTAACACCATCCTTTCTTTGCTTCTTCTTTGTATTCCTCCTCTTTCAGTGCTCCCAACATCACAACAGCTTTGGTCTCCCATAGGTTTTTGTTGTTGTTGTTACTAGACCTCATTCCAGCTCCTCTAGTAAATACTTATTTTTTCATAGCACAGCCATAACTTCATTTCTCACCTCATACTTCCAGAGACTTTTCTTATGTACATTATTCCAGAGAAAATATTCCAAGAGTAACTACTTGTTCCCATAATGATTCAAGGGGAGCAGAGCAAACCCCATAACAAGTTTCTTAAGAAGAAATTTTACTAATCCCTAATTTTAGGCAGATGGAACAACTCTTTCAATGAAGTACTCATTAATCCTGAGAGCTATCCATGAATCCTGTCCCTCTAACATCTGAAGACCAGGACTGAGCAAGGCAAAATTGAACATAGATTGGTAAAATACTTTTTCCCAAGTGACTTCTCCACATCCTTGGGCTGAAGAAGAAGAGTTGGTTTTATATGCCAGTTTTCTCTACATTTTAAGGAGAATCAAACTGGCTTACAATCGCCTTTCCTTCCTCTCCTTACAACAGACACTTTGTGAGGTAGGTGAGGCTGAGAGAGGTTTACGAGAACTGTCCAAGGTTTTCCAGCTGGCTTCAGGTGTAGGAGTGGGGAAACCAACCCAGTTAACCAGATTAGAGTTTGCTGCTCATGCGAAGGAGTGGGGAATCAAAGCCAGTTCTCCAGATTAGAGTCCACCGCTCTTAACCACAACACCACGCTGGCTGAAATGTTATGTGTATGTTGTGTTTTACATACTGGGTTGGATCCCCCAGCTTTTCCACTGATGGAAAAGGCAGGAGGGAGTCCCCTTTGTCTATCAAACGTTTATGCTGGAGATAATGGAACCTGTATGGACAAAAGCCATGAGTGGTGTGGGTTGTAATAAGGAGGGGAATTGGATGAGATTAAGTGAAAAAATTGTAGTATCTGACCCAGCGAGTTGAGGTAATTTGCCAAATACCTTGTCATGGGTCTCTAATATTACAGACAACAGGTGTGCCCACTTGCTCCACTTGCCAATCCTGTAGCTTGCTGAGCTCACAATAATTAACAATGGTTTGAATAGTGAAGAAGGAGTTCTGTCTCCTGTCAAAGAAGTTGCAGCATTAACAGATGAAGCAACAGCCAGAGCAAGAATCCTTTTCTGCAAATGGTAGCCAAAATTAGATTCATAACAAACATCATACCCCACCTTTCTCCCAATGGGGACTGAAAGTGACTTACATTGTTCTCCTCTCATTCATTTTATGCTCATAACAACCCTGTGAGGTAGCTTTGGTTGAGAATGACCTTTAAAGCCTTACCCGGTCTGGGACCTTTTTATCTGCAAGACCGCCTCTTCTGGTATGCCCCCCCAGAGAAGGTTATGTTCTTCAAATAACAATCTGCTGGTGGTCCCTGGCCCCAAAGTTTGAGACTCCTAGCTTTATTTTCTGATGAGTTATATCCACCACAGACAGAAAACCTTAGCTTCTTTTGCCAATAGAATTGGGGGGGGGGTTTTCTGGCAATAATACAGGTCTGCATGACATCATCCTGAAGCTGGTGGTCAATTTTGAGACTTGTAACCCTATTGTGTGGTGAGTTATGCCTTCCACAGACAACCTTAGCTTCCATTGCAAATAGGACCAGGGTAGGGTTGCCAGGTCCCTCTTTGTCACCGGCGGGAGGTTTTTGGGGTGGAGCCTGAGGAGGGTGGGGTTTGGGGAGGGGAGGGACTTCAATGCCATGGAGTCCACTTGCCAAAGCAGCCATTTTCTCCAGGTGAACTGATCTCTATCAGCTGGAGGTCAGTTGTAATAGCAGGAGATCTCCAGCTAGTACCTGGAGGTTGGCAACCCTAAGTGTAACCCTTGCACTAATAAGAGACGCAACTCACACATGGGGTGGCTGCCCACGGACCTTGAGTTGTGTTGTAATTAGAGTCTGTTACCAAACCATTTCAGGCTGTATTAAGTATTTTCTGTTTAATAGTAGTACTCAGGTTTTGGGTTTTGCTTCATGCTGTATTGTTTGTTTGTTGTTTATAAGTTTGAAACTATAAACTATAAACTATGGGGCATGAATGTTAATGCCCACATAAAATTTGAAATACAAAAAGAGTTGTAAGTTTATTCAAATTTGAATTGCTATATTATTGTTAAGCCCACGTGCTGTTCATTTTCTTTAGGTTTCCTATTATACGGCACAGGTTGTTAATTGGATTGCTTAGTAACAGGAGGTTGGCAACCCTAGACCAGCGTGTTTGTTTGTTTGTTTTGTTGTAGTGGTGGTGTGTGGTTTTGTGTGAGTGTGTAGATAACCTAGGTCAAAATATCCTCATCCCCTTCATTTTTGACACTGCAATTCCCATCATTATCCTCAACTTGCTGCCCAATTTTCAGACGCCTAGCTTTATTTTCTGATGAGTTAACACCTGCTACAGATAACCATAGCTTCCAATGCAAAGAGCATTGGAGAGGTTTATGAAATTACATGGGCCAGGATATTCTGATTCCTTTCATGTTTGGCATTGCAAGTCTCATGATCATCTCGACACTGGTGTCTGATCTTGAAACCCTTAGCTTGATTTTCGATGAGTTATGCCTACACAGATGCATAAACGAGTGGAAAGACACAGCAATCCTTTTATTATTATGGATTATTTTTAACAGCAACGACACAAACAAAACATATCTATATTCCCAAGTTTCTCTCATTACCAGGTTCTCCACTAAACTTCTAATCAGTAGTTACCTATAACCAGAACTGCGTATTTCTTCATCAGCCATTAGTTAATTATTTCACTCATCTCTCAATTGCTTTTAATAGAGACTAAAACTGATGCTTCTGACTGTCACTGGGGTGCCCATTCATTCTAAATTTCACTTACAGGGAGAATTACATCTAATCACAGTGATTCGTCTCTTGAAATTCTATTTGCATATGAGCTGGGCAAGTGGGCCTGATAAATAAATCTAGCTAATGTTATTGACTGGGAAGATCTAACCCCTTTACTGACTTTAATTAATTATCTCAGATTCTTCTATGAAAAACAGAAGGGGAAAAATAAGGTTTCTTCACTGTACTTACGCATCAAGCTCTTTCATAGTGCTTATACTATCATCACATGCTTGACAAAGCACTGATCAAGTTAATGCTTAATTTAGCATGCAGTTTGCCATAGCTTCATAGATGACAGAACCGTGATCTTAACG
This sequence comes from Euleptes europaea, assembly GCF_029931775.1. Taxonomy (NCBI): domain Eukaryota; kingdom Metazoa; phylum Chordata; class Lepidosauria; order Squamata; family Sphaerodactylidae; genus Euleptes; species Euleptes europaea. The sequence continues at coordinate 30,382,766 of NC_079317.1, forward strand.
AAACTCTAGTAATTACAGCTAAGAGAGAGTAAGAAACAATGTGGATCAGATGTTATTTTTAATTTCTGAATTTCTGGTGAGAATTGTAAAATTTCTGATAATCCACTCAAACCAAGTCAACTTGAGCTCTATTTACTCATATGCTCCTTATATAATCAATCAATTACATAGAATTATTTGAGGGTTTTCCCCCCCTTATCTGGAGATTATTTTTCACTTGAAAATGCACATGTAAATTGTCATGAGAGGTAACATGTCCTGGGTTAATAGGAGATAAGTATCAGACTCCATTACAGATCTCCCAGCACACTTTACAGAAAAAAAAATCAGTTATCTTCTACTACCCAGTTCTGTTCAAGGGCATGCTGTAAACAGTGACAAATTCCAGGATATTTGGAGGTGGAGCCTGGAGAGTTCATAGAGTTGTTACCAGGCCAGGTAACCACTGGAATATTGTGAGGGGACATGGGGGCAGCCATTGGCTAGTAATTCCTACTGAAAACTGATGTCACTTCTGGGTTTTCCTGGAAGTGACATCACATCATCAGCCCAACAGCCGTTTTTTTTAAACCTCTCCTTCTTCTGCTCTGAGTGGCTGCAGGAAAGAAAAGCTGGGCGCAGGGGATGTCCTGTCCCATCAGGGGACTGACAACCTAGGAGGGAAGGGTTAGAGAAGGGGAGAGACCTTGGGGTGGTATAATACCATGCAGTCCACCTTCCAAAGAGTCATTTTCTCCAGGAGAAATCTATATAGTCTGGAGACCAGTTGTAATTCCAACATATCTCCAGGCCCTCCCTGGAATTTGGCAGCTTTAGCAAGATAAATAGGCATTTGTCTACTGTGGAGGATGTTTATACGTAAAACCATATTGGGTTGGAATGATTGAACTTCCTCTCCTCTCCCTGCATGGCCTTGATCTAAATCAAGGTCCACGTGCCTGAAATATTACTGTAAAAGATGCTGGGATATCCATGATATCTATCTCATTTACAGTACCTTAAGTCATGTTTAGAAGGTATCAGTTATCAATTCTTAAGTATGAGAGAAAGAGCTCCTTTCCTCTATGGAGCAGCATATATCTGTCTATTAGGGATATTTTTACTCTGCTGAGGATGGCATACACAAATCTAGCTTCCATCAGTTCATCCTCACAACAGCCGTGTGAGATAGTTTAGGCTGAGAGATAGAAGAAGAAGAAGTTGGTTTTTATAGGCCAACTTTCTCTACCACTTAAGGGAGACTTAAACCAGCTTACAATCACCTTCCCTTCCCTCCCCACAACAGACATCCTGTGAGGTAGGTGAGACTGAGAGAGAGTGACTTGCCCAAGGCCACCCAGCTGGCTTTGTGTGTAGGAGTGGGGAAACAAATCCAGTTCACCAGAGAAAGAGACTGCTCCAAGCTTACCCAGTAAGTCTTCAAGGCAGAGTGGGGATTTGGGCTTGCATCTCCCAGATTTAATCTAGCACTAACCACTATAGCACACTGGCACTCAGGCCTGGAATGTTCATACAGGACAGATGATATCAACACACAGTCAATAGCATGTTTGCATCCTAAGCCTAGCCCTATGTGTAAACAGAAGGTTCTAGTTTGGAAGTTGTCTGGATGTTCATAAAAATGACCCAGTAGGCAATGAAAGAACCTGCCATTTCTTTGTCCGATGTAGTTTACAGTGACCGACACCGTATTTCTAAGATATTAGAAATTTCTAAACATAGATAACTGAAGATATTCAGGATGGAGCATAGATGTGTATATGTGCTTCACCTTTTAATCCTAACATATTGACCCTGATGCTGAGGAGGAGCCTCCTCTTATGCAGCTCATAACCTATACAAAAGGCAAAACCATCAGCCCCCTCATCATATATCAGCTTCTAGCAAAATCACGTTTTTCCACAGGCAGAGAGGAAGTGACCAGCCTTACCCAAAGAGCAACTAGTTCCAGTTTTCAAAGGAATGCAATGGAAATCAAGACAGTGCAAAAAGAAAAGAAAAAAGAAAAAAACCTTCATCCTGTCAGAACATTTAGGTCTGGTTGTGAAGAAGGCTGTTGATCAGCAACTGCTTGCGAAATGCCTCCCTCTGGCCAACATTGTTAATCGCTTACTCTCTCATGTTCCAAATCAACATAACTGGTTTAGGGAAGGAAAGAGGGAAGGGGGTAGAGAGTTGGAGACTCAGTTGTTGAGCATAGTGTATCATAAGGCCTGTTAACAAGGTAATGCCTCAGGAGAAGCTGCACTTTTATGAAAAGCCAAGAGAACATCTTTGTTTTCTCCATGTTCCCCGTGCCAAGAAATCAACAAAAGCTTCGCTCAAAAGACCCAGCCAGAATGTCATTCTCTGCTGTGACTCGGGGAGGTAGGAAGCTTTGCACTTTGAATAGCAATAAGCTACTGACGCCTCTCCTAATTGAGGACATTGGTTCTTTCAAATGCCAAGATTCTGCTCATTAAACAGGAGAGAACCTTACACCTTTGCTTTGGTGATTATGCATTTCAAAAGGCAGGAAGGTTGTAGACAAAGAGGATGTGGAATTCCCTCCCCTCTCCCCGCAGAGTTTTTAAACTCTTAACACTGTATAAATGTTTCCTGTTTAGTCTGCCTCCTGATGAGCCAAAGATCATTTTAATCCCCATATATTGGCACCGATGTTGATTAAAGCAACAAGCCCATTGATAACAACATTAAACATGTCAGTGAACCATCGGCAAGTGCCAAACCTCTGAGCAGCCTGGTTTCTTTCTAATTCTCAATCAATTGGCCAAACTGAAGACCTGAAGGCTTCAGACAGCCTCAGGGATTGAGTTGCCCCGGGATAATTGGTGGCTTAGGAAGAGTAGGGTTTAGATATGGCACAGATTTCTAAAACTTGCCCCAGGGAAGGGTGCCTGCAGTAAACCTTTCAGGTTAGTGGAGTTATGCCAAGGATGAATTTAGTTCACTGTGAGACACACCGTTAATGTTCCTGTTTTACATGTGAACGAATGCAGTGCATTGCATCCATTCCTCCAGCAGTCATTTTGCATTAGCATCACATACATGTTTTGCTAATGTTATTACATTCAAATACATTTTTGCATTAAAGAATCCATTGTAAGATAGTGTTCTTTCAGGGAAAATGTCAATTAAAAATGGGAAAATTTGAAACAGAACCTCAGGGTCACTTTTCAGGTTATCCTTGAAAATTCCATTTGCTTTTTTGGGGGAGGGAGAGTAGATAGTATGAATCATTTTTTTATTTAATTTCATTTCTGCCCCGCCCTTTCCCAGCCCAAGCCAGACTCAGGGCGGCTAACTGCATATATAATTTATATTATATCAATTTAAAAACATAAAACCATAAATAATTAAATATTAAAATGCTAAGTTACTTTCCATGGTGCCCTAATAATACTTCTCTACATTATATACCATGTTAACACTGAATATAATTTAAATGGATATCTTAGTGTGGGTAAGATTAGTCCCCAGGAAGAATAGTACGAAGACCTATGGGATAACAGAGCAAGGCAAAGAGAGAGAAAGGGAAATGGAGGGAAGGAAGGACAGAAGGAAGGAAGGGAAACAGAGGGAAAAAGAAGGGAGGGAGAAGGGAGGGAGGTAGCCAGCTGATGTAATCCATCGCTGCCCTCAACCATAGGCCTGGTGGAACATCTCTGTCTTACAGGCCCTGCAGAACCAAGCCAAGTCCCACAGGTCCCTGGTCTCACTTGAAGATAGTTCCACCAGGCTGTGGCCATGGTCGGAAAAGTCCTTGGCCTGGTTGAAGATGGCCAGATATTTCTTGGGCAGGGCATAGGGTTGCCAAGTCCCCCATCTCCACTAGTGGGAGGTTTTGGGGGGCGGGGCTGGGACAGCAATCACACGCACCGTTGTGTGCAAATGACATGATTATGTCATTTCTGGGGGTTAACCTAGAAGCGCCGCATTGCAAAGGGACACTTTAACACTCAAAACGCTAGCATTTGGGGGGTTTGAGCATTAAAGTGTTCCATCGCAATGTGGCACTTCTGGGTTTACCCCCGGAAGTGATGTAATTGTGTCGTGTGTGATTGTCACTCCAAGCAGCACAGCGGATTGGCAGGCAATTGCCTGCTGAACATGCCAACCTGGCAATCCTAGCCAGGCATCACCGGGAGGTTGTTACCAGCTGAGCGCAGTACTTTGGGGGGGGGGGGATAACGTGAGAGGTGGTCCTGTAGATATGATGATCTGAGACTGTTTTGGGCATATAACCACAGTAGTCTTTTGTACCTTAATAAACTGTCTACAAAACCACAAAAATTTTGAAAAAGTTATTTTTAAAGAACAAATGATGAAGAATGTGCTCCTTCAACACACCAGTACTGCTCTAGTGAACATGCGTAACAAAAGGAACCGTAGATCATTCATATGTCTATGCTCTCTGTAGGTTGGCCAGGTTTGTGCTTAATGCCACTGAAATGTTTCCTAGTTGTCAAACAACAATAGAGCATGTTTTTTAACTTCCAAGTCTGCCAGGAGAAGGGACTGAAGGAAGCAACATGACTAGGTCTACAAACATGTACCAAGTGATTATGTACTGTAGGGAGGTCCTGATATTGAAACATCATTTCTGCAATGCACTCTGGATCCGGGGGAGGGGGGGTTGTCTAAAATTGTCTTCTAAACGCAGGCCCATTTGCACTCATATTATTAATTGTAATTAACTTCACACAGAATAATGCAGCCCTGGTTTTTCAAGATCTGTCTGCTTTTTAAATGCTCCCCCCCCCCAAGAGTCCCTGGACACCCAATGGCAAAGCAATTCTGCATTTATTAGACTGGGTCACCAAGACAGCAGAAACTCCTAGGTTTAAGTTAATGAATGCCAAGATCACCATTTTATTTGATTGCTTCCATTTTTCTCATCAAGTACTACAAGAATGACCAGACCTGTAGTACAACTAAGACCCAGTGTGGTGTAGTGGTTTGAGTGTCAGACTAGGACCTGGGAGACCTATTCTACCATGGAAGCTTGCTCAGTGACCTTGCGCTAGCACTCTATCTGAGCTTAACCTATCCCACAGGGTTGGTATAAGGATAAAATGATAGAGAGGAGAATGATATAAGCTGCTTTAGGTTCCCATTGGTACACAAATAAATAAATCAATAATCAATACATCCTAAGCAGAGTTACATTCTTCTAAGCCCATTGACTTTAATGGTCTCAGAGAGGTGTAGCTAATCTTAAATTTACACTGTAACTGTAGGGTTGCCAGGTCCCCCCTCACCACCAATGGGAGCTTTGTGTAGGTGAGGCTGGGGCAGCAACATGTGCATGTGGCACACATGTGGCACAATGATGTCACTTCTGGGTTTACCCTGGAAGCACCAGCCTCACACGGGCTGCTCTAGTACTGTCCTCCAAAAATTCTATGGAAACCATACAGTTTTGGGGGAAGAATGCTAAAGCATTCCCATTGTGATGCTGGTGCTTCTGGGGTAAACCTGGAAGTGATGTCATCACACCCCATGTGTGGATCTCTTCCCCTCTTCAGTGGGCCTGCTTCTGTCTGCTGACCAGCTGAGAGTCACATTGGGAAGCCCAGTTAATTGGTGGGCTATTTTCAGGTAAATTTGAAGCCTATGTAACTATCTTCATTTTCAAAGCACTAGAACTGTATGAGAGTTCTCATGAGTCATTTGTTTCATTAGCACTCACTGGGGGGCGGGGACATTCTTCCCTATTCACCCATAGTTCTGATCATAGAATCGTAGAATCATAGAGTTGGAAAGGACCACCAGGGTCATCGAGTCCAACCCCCTGCTCTGCCCATCAAGGAGCCCTATGAATGAAACTTTGTGTAGAAAATAGCCTCCCCATGTGCAATACCATTGCCTAGAAATAATCTGGTATTTTGCCTTCCCCCTCCCCCACAAGGTTTTCTGAATTTATGGCACACTCCATTTCCTACCTACTCACAAGCACTTCCACTGATTGTTATGGAATCTGCAGTTGAGGGTAAAAATACCATAAACTAATAACAGAAGAATCCTACAGCAAGGGTGCTATGAATTTGGCCATCCGTTATCTGATTCTCTGCATTGAACTTTACAAATACTTATTCAAATGGATCCTATTACATTTTGGAGCAGCTAGTCCCAAGCTCTTCTTCCAAGACTAGCACAGCTTCTTGCAGTATTTCAAATTATTCATTCCTTCAAGCACTGCATCTGTAACGTCCAGCTCAGGACAAGTCCTGCTGAAGCTTCAGGGACAAAGTTGAAATGCATGCATTTCCAGTGGGTTCTGCTGCTGAGGTCTTTCTGGGTGTTTTCTTTCTTTTGAAGAAAATTGCTACAATGCTTGATGGATTCTACGTACCTCAGCATGGTGTAGTGGTTAAGAGTGATGGTTTGGAGCAGTGGACTCTAATCTGGAGAACCGGGTTAGATTCCCCGCTCCTCCACATGAGTGGTGGATGCTAATCTGGTGAACTGGGTTGGTTTCCCCACTCCTCCACATGAAGCCAGCTGGGTGATCTTGGGCTAGTCACAGTCTCTCTAAACTCTCTAAGCCCCACCTACCTCACAGGGTGTCTGTTTTGGGGAGGGGCTCACAGTGATTGTGAGCTGGTTTGATTTTTCCTTAAGTGGTAGAGAAAGTCGGCATATTAAAACCAATTCTTCTTCTTCTTCTACTACTACTACTACTGTCTACAATGGACAAATGGTACTTCATAGTATTCTTTCTCTCATTTTTCAAGCAAGTGGACATTTCTTCCCTTCTTGTACAGCCAAAGGAAAACCCAAGATGATCCAATGATGAAAATGTAATCCAAAGTCATGAATAATAACCTCAGAAATACTATTTAAAAGGTCAGCTGGAGAACCGGAATTATCGCTATACTTGCACTATGTTATCTATAAAAAGCCATATTCTTAGTAATTTTTAAGGCCTTCAAGTCGTATCCACCAGTTTGATCCAATGGATAGTCTAAAGCAGAAATTATACAAACAGAGATGGAAAACTTTTTTTTTAACTTCCAAGATAGATAAACTGTCTGCTGGAGTCACATTGAAAGTTTATGATGAGCTGGAGGGCTACCAGCAATGTGCATGTTTATAAGCATAATTAGAAAGCTGGATGATTAACAGATTGGAAATGCTGAAAAAACGGCTTGGCTAACCGTGCCTTCAGTGGAGGTTAGTGTTCACGAGAAGACAGGAAAGGCAGGGATGTCTGACCAGTGTGGCCTGAGGGTCTGCTTTTTTAGGCCCTTTCTTCTTAGCAAGTCACCAGAAATGGAAAGTAGAGAGATTCCAAGGGCTGTAACAAGAAGCATTCACATGCATTCGTCTGAAAATGCTGTGTTTGGGAAATGACGGGACAGAAAATGATCTGGCGGCTGTTGCAGGAGTACTGCATTGGCCCTGGAATATCCTGAAGCAGTAGGATAATGCTAAGGCTGTAATCTAAACAGGAGAAGATTGGCTATTGACTTCACTTGGTGGGCCTCTGCACTAAGCCCTGCCAAACCCCACAATAGGATCTTAAAGGCTCAGGCATGGTGTGGTTAGCAAGGAGGGCCTCCTTTCCTTGCAGCTGTCTCTGTGGCCCTCCACCAGTAGGCTTACCAGGCCCCTCCTCTGCTCCGGTGGGAGGCTATGGGGCTGTGGGTGCGATTGCCTCGTGAGGGGCCTTCCTCTTAGTTTGAGTGGTAAAGCAGCCCTTTACCACTCAAACTAAGAGGAAAAGGCCCCTTGCGAGGCGGCACTTCCAGTTGTAAACTGCACCTGATGGATAGGGTTGCCAGGTGCTGCTCTAATTGTACGTAGAGCGGTTTGTAAACTGGAAGTGCCACTCGCGCACATTGGCATGCATGTGCACATTTGCCCGCCAACCCTCAGGTGGTCAGCGGACAGAGGGGCAAATTGCTGGGGGTTTGCCCGCCACCACCGGGCACCTGGCAACCCTATCCATCAGGTGCAGGGTTGGAGTAATGGGAGAAGTTGTGGCTAGCTGTATTACATTAGGGATCCTTCTCAAAATCTTCTAATCAAAATTTCTCCCTGTATTTTGAAGTTTTGAATGGTTTCATTTCATGTTTTTATTTCTGAATTTTATATGGAACAGTGTGGTTGCCATGTCTTTCAGTGCTTTCATTACTGCCTTTTCCTTCCTGCACATGACCAATGTACCCATGTGCAATGATTGACAAACTGAAAACAAGCAATCTTGGTATTATCATAGCAAGATAATTTTTGTGCAATGTGTTACTGATGCTGATATTCAAATGTGTGGATTGATCTATTTCTGCATAAAAGCCATTTTGATGTGATTGTATTGTTATTACCAGTGTATAGAAGCATCCGTAGCACCCCCACCCCAAAAAAAGAATCTTTATGTAACTTTATGTACAATAATATCAAAATGGAGAGATTCAAGTGAACTGTTCCCTGTATTGCTGTATTTCTCAGCCATTAAACAACCAGCTATACAAGCATAATGTGACATGCCTTATTTTTTTATTGGGTCCACTAATAACAGAATAGCTTATGATTGACTGTGGTGGGGCAGCTGAGTAGATCTGGCATACTTCCTTTGTATATCACATGCCACCATAGCTATGTCAGCACAAACCGCTCTACGTACAATTAGAGCAGCACATCTTTAGGACTGTGGTGTTAATCATTTATGCACAAAATGATTATGTTCCACTCATGCATACAGACACTGGCCAAAGTCCTCCCAATCCCCCAATTTAATGTTAATATCCTACTAGAGCTATGTTAAGTTCTCTAGGGATCTCAGAAACTGAAATGAATGCAGCAGTAAGAAAATGTGTCCCTGGTGTGGTCATACAGAGTCAATGCACAATTTGCTCTCATTATGATAGTTGTCCCTGCTTTGCAATTTCAAGGGCTGTCTATCTGCCATGTTCTGGCCAACTCTAAATTAACAAAGCTGAGTCTGCTAAGAATATCATCAAGCTGCTTCTTATCATAAATAGCACATCAGTATGAAACTCCTGCTATGTTATATGGTGATTCATGTCCCCTGCCCAATGTAATGCTCATGACACATGCACCTTAGGGAAGTTTTAATACCTGCCAATCATCTCAAGGCATTTCCCAGCTACACATACCTACATACACACATCTTTCAGAAATATCTGGATTGGGGGCGGGGGGCGGGGAGAGAGAGCTGAAATTTAACCTAAATAAGATGAAGGTCCTGTTTGTTGAAAATAAAACTGACTGGGTTCTGTTTGCACTCTCCCTGAAAACTCAGGTTTGCAGCTTGGGCAATCTGTTGAATCAATCACTGCACCTGGGTGACCGGGTGATATCAGTGATTAGGTACATAGTCAGCTGTTCAATTGCTGGTTTGAACAGAAGTATATTACTATCGTTGATGTTTTCTACTAGCTGTTTATCTCTCTGAAGGACTTTTAAAAAATTTCCTTCACTTTTTTTGTATCTTTCTTTTATAACATGGTATCTCCTTTTGGTCCCTACTGGGTATGTTCCCTCAGGGCTCATACCAAGTGTCCCGTAGTGATCTATAACGTCATCACTGCTGATGTGACTGACAGGAACTGACTGAAGAAAGCTGTCAGGAAGTAAGTTGATTCTTGTGAAATGTGGTGTTGGAAAAGAGTTTTACAGATACTGTGGACTGCCAACAAGACAAATCAGTGGGTTCTAGATGAAATCAAGCCTTAACTTTCCATAGAAACTAAAACGACTAAACTGAGGCTATCAAACTTTGGTCACATTGTGATAAGACAAATGTCACTGGAAAAAACAATAATGCTAGGAAAAGCTGAAGGCAGCAGGAAAAGAAGAAGAGCCAACATGAGATGGATTGACTCAATAAAAGCAGCCATGGCCCTCAGTCTGCAAGACCTGAGCAAGGCTGTTAAAGTTAGGACATTAATTCATAAGGTAGCCATAAGTCCGAAGTGACTTGACTGTACTTAACTCACACATACACTGACCAGTTCTTTGCTTGGTTAATGGCTCAGAATGGTTGGCTGATGTTTTCCCATTATGTACTAATTGTTCACAGACAGCCCTATAATAGTTCTGTTAAGTATCCATGGGAGTTTGGAAGAGATTACCCCCCCCCCCCAGCTAAAGGAAGTGGGGCAGAGGAAGAACATCTGTAGCTGCTGATTAAAATAAAGCTGATCAATTTAACATCTTCAATGCTTAAAAATAAAATCAGTATATTCTTTTAAAAGAGAAGAATGACATGCAAGCATTAATTTTCAGTGAGGAAAGAAGGCAGTTTGCAATAATATCCATCAGAACTGAAAGGAGAGCAACCTTTTAAGCCTCATTGATTTCCAAAGGAGAGATTCCTTCTTTTAGCTCATCACAAGGAGGGAAGGCAGTGAAATAGAGGATAATGCCAGTCCATTCATCAATCTGGAAAGTAGAAAGGATTTTATTTATCTTTTCACATAAAGGAATACATTATAATTGATTACAAAGCAGACTTCTTAGATCAGTAGAGTTGCCAACTGCCCAGTGGTGGCAGGCAAAATCCCGCCAATCCACTGGGCTGCCCGCCGACCAGCTGAGGGTTGGCAGGCAAAAAAGACCCCCCGCAACAGGGGGAGGCGCACGCCATGTGCACGTGTGCCCCACATGCCATGCCTACGTTACTTTCGGGTTTACACTCTAGCAATCTCCACCGAAACTCTATGAAAATTATAGAGTTTCAGTGGAGGTTGTTAGAGCATCTACATCTCTTCTGGGCAAGCCTGAAGTGACATAGGCACGGCGTGCAGGGCACAAGCATCACACTCCTAAAGCCACACCCCCAAAAAGCTCCCACCGGTGGAACAAGGGGACTTGGCAACCCTATAAATCAGACAACTAAAACAATTACGTTAAAAAGCAAGCATAAAGCAAATAAAAGAATAAAAAAGAATACTTCGATTTCTGAAAAAAGAATTAGCGAGGGCTAAAACAAGGCTTCTCAAATATTAAAGAACCCTTAAAGACCAACACTTTACAGTTTAATGTGTCATTGATCTCTGCTTAGGAGACCTCCCACGTGAGCAGAAAATATGACTGTTTTGAGCAGATGTACTGGTTAAAAGAGGGGAAGATGGAGGAGAAATTGGTTTGGTCAAACCCATCAGAAAACCATTGAGGGGAATATAGCAGAGCATTTGCCAGATACTCCCCCCCCCCACTGCAATTCTTCATAGGCACCCAGGTCATTGTTCCCATTTTTCAAATGTTTAAATATAAGTCATCTGTTGATTCTGAACAACCATATCAAAAACTGAGTAAACTATACAGTAGTGGTGTCACGATATGAGTATCAAGATAGGAACACAACATAACTACCCAAACAAACATACCTACATTCTTCTCACAGTTTGTGCCAAACCAAAGTCAGACTTTGGGAGTAACTAAAAAGGAAAGAATCCAACCAATTTGGCATCTTTTTTTTTGTTTATGAAACTTTCTATAAATAAATCACATGCTTCTCTCAAATGTATTAAAATTACTTGCTTTATAGTTTCTGCCAATACTTCCTGGCCTGTAGCTTTTAAAAATGGACAGGTTTCACGAGTTTTTAAAAGACAATGTTTGTACAAAATGTGCTGTTTCACACCTGCTGCGTTTCACAGCTTGATCCAACAATGCATTTATGTTGCCCAACAGGATGGGTAAAGCTGGTAGGGCAGCGAAATTCAGCTACATTCTGCTGTGAATTTTAAAAGAAACAAATATTTACTCATTTCATCAGTCAGCATTTCTGCAGAAATCTGGATTACTAAAAATGTATTTTGTAGGGCAAAAAGTGGGACAAAAAAAGAGAGTAAAGACATCTGTTTAGAATTTTCCTCCAGTAAAAAGAAAACAATGTAGCTATTTGTCCAAGCAGAAGTCTTTAATATATTATCCCCTATTATAGTGCCCCCATGGGTCAGTTCCAAAGTGTGTGAGCAAATCATGTAGTTTTGGACACAGTTGGGTTATGTGGGAACTTGAAGGATGAGGAGTAGTCTAGGTTGCATAAGATCTTGTAGGAAGAACCAGCATGCTCTTCTCATCCTATTTTGTGCTGTCATTTGGTGCAGGCAGGCAGCATGAGTACAAACTGAGAGGAGGGTAGGGCTGTCAATTCAATTCCATCCAAACCGAAAAACAGCCGAATTTTCCCCAATTCGGCGGTTTTCAGTTTGGATGGAACCAGAATTTTTTTAAAAAGCGGGAAAACGACAAGCTGAATTTGGCGAGTTCAGGGTGATCACCGAATAAATTTGGCAAATTTGGGGGCTCCAAATCAGCAGCATAACCGTCAGTTAGTAAGCAACTAGCAGCATTCTCCCGCAGCCAATGGTGGCCAAGCCGGGTCTTCTTCTGGCCAGTCAGTCACGGTTGAGTGCATGAGCCCAGCTGCTGCACAGCCCAAGGAGAGAAAGAGAGAGTGTCTGTTTGTGTGTGAAAGAGATCTCTGTGGGTGTATGTGTGTGTGCACATTCACACTTTTCTGTGGCTCTGGGGGGTATGTTTGGAGGTAGAGGTCCCAAACTTTCAATGTAGCTTGAGGGGACCCTTCTTGCAAGAACTCCCAAGTTTTGTGAAGATTGGGTTAGGGGGTCCCAAGTTATGGGGGCCGGAAGGGGTCCCCCCATCTGCCCATTGCAATAAAGCCATTACAAACACATTCACGGCTTTCTGTGGCTCCGGGGGGGGGCATGTTTGGAGGTAGAGGTCCCAAACTTTCAGTGTAGCTTGAAATGACCCTTCTAGCAAGAACCCCCAAGTTTTGTTAAGATTGGGTCAGGGGGTCCCGAATTATGGGGCCCAGAATGGGTCCCCCTACCCATCTGCCCATTGGAATACAGCCTTTAAAAACACATTCGTGTTGGGCCGTACCATTACTCCAGCCCGGGGGTCTGGTTGCCTCGGCAGTTGGGCCATACCATTACCCCAGCCCAGGGGTCTGGTTGCCTCGGCAGTTGGGCCGTACCATTACCCCGGCTCGGGGGTCTGGTTGCCTCGGCAGTTGGGCCGTACCATTACCCCGGCCCGGGGGTCTGACTAAAAGGCTGACTAAAAGACTAAAAGTTTGTGCCCAAAACCAACAGGAACCCTGTGGGAAGAGTAGTCATGGTACAGATAGTTTGTAATCAGAGATCAGGAAAAGGGTTAAGTACCACATGCACAGGTATGCCCTTGTTCCTTTTCTAATATTCCTTTTTCTTTCTTCTACAAAATGTCCAATGAGATTCACATAAAAGTTTTGAATTTCCAAATTTGTTTTTGGAATTAATTCCACTTTTTTTTTCAAAGAAAGAAACCCAGCTGTGATAGTCACAATGGTATTTCTAAAAGTCAATGGTACTGCAAATGTTTATTGTTGTAAGGTTGCAAGCTCAGGGTTGGGAAATCTGTGGAGATTCAGAGTGAAGTCTGGGGAGGATAGAATTTTGGGAGTGAAGGGATCTCAGTTGGGATATGGTGCCATAGAGTCCACCTTCCAAAGCAGCCACTTTATCCAGGGGAGCTGATCTGTGTAGTCTGGAGAGCAATTTCTGGGAGAACTTCATAGCCCATCTGGAGGTTGGGAACCCTGTCCTCAAATTTCAAGGCCTGCTAGAAATGGATTTTGCTTAGATTGGGATGTCATATCAGTTGTTGGAAGATCAATCTGTCTCTTGGCAAAGATATATGAGAATTCTAAATCCTATTTCCATGTAGGCTTACCCATGCCAGACCTGTTTATGAAGCTACGCCTGAGAGAGAGTGAGAGGGACAAAAACAGCAGTAGAGGCATTTGGAGAGTCAGCTCCCTCAAGGAGCCTCAAAGCTTGATATGGAAACTATAAATTATATAACAAAATAATTACATTTATTTAGGGTTGCCAACCTCCAAGCAGTTACAAGCAAAAGGAGCGTACCAAACAGAAAAGTTAAGCATCACTGGTTACGGAATTATTTAGTACACACCACTTATTTCTATTAGATGCATATGTATTTCAAGAGGAAAAACCTTAATATTTATAACAAATATTATACATATGTACATTAATGTTATCCTGTAATTAACATACAGCTTTTCATCATATTATTTGGTATATTTTACATGTATATATGCATGGTGGTTTATGTTGTTTTCCATCAGGGCAATTGCCCGAGTCTAATTTTGCAAGAAAATTTTCTCATTTTGAAAACACGGAGCTGCAAAGCAGAAATCTCAAGAACTGTAGTCTGATTGGACAAGACTAACCAGCTGACTCGGAAGCAAGTGCATCTTCTTCGGGGCACGTAGGATCCACGTAGCCTTTGTTTATTTTGACAAGTTTTTCTTATAATATGTTGAAATTAACCATGGATATCGTTCCACCTAACAAAACGGAGTTATAAGAACATTACCATCATTGGGCATATTTTCCGGGTGTTAACGTTATCCTGTAATTAACATACAGCTTTTCATCATATTATTTGGTATATTTTACATGTATATATGCATGGTGGTTTATCTTGTATTTTGTTATAAATATTAAGGGTTTTCCTCTTGAAATACATATGCATCTAATAGAAATAAGTGGTGCGTACTAAATAATTCCTTAACCGGTGTTGCTTAACCTCCAGGTAGTAGCTGGAGATCTCCTGCTATTACAACAGATCTCCAACTGAAAAAGATTAGTTCACCTGTAGAAAATGGCCGCTTTGGCCATTGGACTCTATGGCATTGAAGTCCCTCCCCTTCCAAACCCTGCCCTCCTCAGGCTCTGCCCCCAAAACCTCCCACCAATTGCGAAGAGGGACCTGGCAATCCTATATTTATTATATGGTGTACACAATATGTTTATTAAAAACATTGGGCCTGGAATGCAGGCTACATATTAAACCATTAGTATAAACTGTTACAAAGATATCAAACACAGTTGATGATACACTCATTATATTGACCAATACAAGACCACACGTGTTTCGGCCTATTGTACTTTCCTCAGTGGTCATAAACATGAAATAGGATTATCTGAAAATAAAATAAAAAATTAAGAGGAGGCAGAAAAAAGAGCCTAATTAATAAGAACAATATCATTACTATAACAAAGAATTTTTGAAAATTGGGGGGGGGGAATGGAAAACTCATTCAATATAAGGCTATATATACTTTATATCTTGTATGGCCTAATATTCACTATTAACGCAAACCATGGGTCTTGCAACATGGAAAATTGCTCAAACAAAAATCTAGATGACAAGAATATATCCATAAACCTAGTTATGCTATAATTAAAAAAAACAAAAACTTAAACCCTCCACACAGCAGAAATATGAATGAACAGCCAATTAGACATTGGTATACAATTACCAATGTTTTCTGGATGTGTGTAACATCTACCAGTGATAAAATGCATTTGGCTCTAACACATTAATTAGGTCAGCTATTATATGAAACAAAAGGATGATGCAATACCTTCCATGATGTGATACAGCTTACAAGGAGGGGGGGAAGAGGATGGAGAAAGAAAAAATGTAATGAAAAAAAATGCTAATCTGAAAGCCACAAATCTTATCATACAGAGCATGTCCAATCTGTTGACCCATTCAGACCTGAAGGTGACATTTGTAGATGGTGTATGTATCCAAAACTCCTCCTCCTCCTCCTCCTCCTCTTCTTCTTCTCTGTAGACACCTTTGTAGTTGTGGAAGATCCTGCTGTAAGTTCTCCAACACCCAAAAGCTTAGCTGTTTCTCGATATGGCCAAACATTAGATAGTGCTTGACTAGTGAAGTGTTCAGTCTCCTTAATGTTATACAGCTCTTGTGCTCACTGATTCTTACCTTAATAGGTCTGGTACTCATTCCAACATACATCAAATTACAGGGATACAGAATAACACAAATTACCCCTTCAAATTACAGTTGTTGAATGAGTTTCTATAGAACGTCTCTTGGTGTTGCAAGAGTTCTGAAATATTCTTTTTGTTTCTGCAGTCCCATGCATCATGCAGTGGCCATATGCAAAAAAACAAACAAAAAAAAAACCCTTTTGATGCTGTCCTACCCCTCCCACTTGCATTATCTGTTATCTCTGGGACTCTGCTGTTCACTAACCTATCATGGAGGTTTTTTGCTCTTTTAGCTGTAAGGGGAGGATTTTAGCGCCTTAAGATGGCAGACAAGAGGTGTCAATGTTTTATTATAATTGCCTGAACTGGCTTATATGTGGTATTATATGTCAGGGGAATTATCATTCTGTTCATAATTTGTTTTTTGATCTTGGGGGTAAGCAAAGTTGTCCCTGGTGGGTTGTTGGCTCTGGACCACGCTCGTCAGCTTCCTCTTCTTGCAACAACTGAAGCCCCCAAAAGCTGCCTCTCCTAGTGCCAGCCTCTCACAGATCCACAAACAGTTCTGGCCTGAAAGATTAAAAGGTGAAATTGCCTCTGGTAGGCATGCCCTGCCTCTCATCAAGGAAATTGAAAGAATATCTGGACACTTTTCTAAAGGCAAGACATGCTGAATATTAGGCCACAAAATCATTAATATTTCTGAATTCATATTAGAGTTGACAGGTACTACATGCCTACTGGTAGGGAAGAGGGTGGTGAAGAACATCAGCAACAAACTGAGGCCTAGCTTCCACATCATTAGCCATGTATTGATGTTATTTCAGGTGCTCAGTGAAAGTGACATCATCATGTTGCAAACGACATGGGGACACTCTGGTATTTGGACAAAAGCTCCATGGCAGAAGCTGTTTTTACCATAGAGTTTTTGCCCAAATACCAGAGAGTCACCACGTCATTGGTGACGTGATGATGTCACTTCCGATGAGCGCAGGAAGTGACATTGATGTGCCAATGATAACAGAGGCCTAGGCCTCAATCTGCTGCTGGTAAAACCCCGCTGGCCAGCCAAATGTTGCCAAGGGAATGGGTACTGAAGTGGGGGATCCCCCGCCCTGGCAGGGGTATGGCAACCCTACTTCTCATAGTGAATTACTGATAACTGGCTGTAATGTTTTTTTAAAACCTAATTAAAGCCAATAGGTTATCCAGCAGTTGTGACACCATGGATGCCATGGTGCCCAGAGGACCTCCTCAGGTACCCATCATGTAGTTCAGGAAAGGAGGCAATGCCATTATGAAGGCTGAACAATTTTGTGTGTTTTATCCAGTCTGCCCCTCCCACCGGTACACTTCTGTCTGTTAGGCTTACCGGCTTACTTCCTGTCCCCCAGCCTCCAGCTTCCTGTCATTACTCGGTTTTACCATAGAGACCGGGGGAATTCCTAAACCTTTCTGGCATAATGTGATGTCATTTCTGGTCATGAAAAAATAAGTGACATTGCAACACCGCGTGACACTGTGCAATGTCTACCCTCCCCCCTATAACTCCTGGGTGTTGCCAACCAAGGGCTGGCATTCTTGGTGTGTGTGTTTTATCCCTTTTTGGCCTAACCTGTGTGTGTATGTGTGTATTACCCTCCCCCCCAGTAATTTGTGTGTGTGTGTGTTTATCTGTGTGTTTATGTTCTCTATCCCCTTTCCTCTTGTGTCTGGACATGTCCTTAGTTCTGCTTAATGTGGCAGGCATTTTGTACTACACCTCCTCTTGTGGAAGCCTTTTTGTGCTGGTCCCAACTATCCTTCCTTAACATTCCAAAGGCTCAAAAAGGTTGGAGACCCTTAGACCAGAGGATAATGGAAGCTGGCCTGTTTTGAAAATAAATCATACCACTTCCGCCAATCTTGGCTTCATTCCTCCAGTCCAGTTACACCTCAACTTTTTTTTTCAAGAGAGCAATTCTTAGCATGTCTACTTAGAATTCTACTCAGGTCTATTCAATGGAGATTACGCCAAGGAAAGTGTCCTTAGGATTGCACTGTTACTGTGTTCAAATCACTTCTAATGCATTATCTATATAGTTCTTACATCAGCTGTGCAAAATAGGCTGCTATGATTATACTCAACCATCTTGTAGAAAGAGCACAGCTGAAAGATGAGGGACACAAGATTACCTAAAACTACATGGTAAATTAATGGCAACTTGACCTCTGTATGGGTGATTTCCTGCTTTACTTCTCAGTCCCATCAGCCAGTAATTCTAGTACTTGGTACAATATATTCCTGGATCAGATGGAAAGCAAGAAATAACAGTAAAAAAAAATGCTGGATCCCCCCCCCCCCAATCCAGTTGTCATTCTCTCTGCAGTTCTTTTGGTCGCTGTAAATCAGCACCAACAAAACAGGCTTCAAACAAACGGAGAGTTCTCGAGCAAGATCTCATGCAAAACCGAACACATTAGGAAGTGAATGTTACAGCGAACATTGGGCAATTCCAGAGGCAATTCCACAACCATCTGTGTCTCATTTAAAGCTTATCAAACTGGTTATCTGGGACTTTGACAACAGTAAATTAGCCCATTTTGGAAAATGGTCATCAAACAGGTTCCTGCTTGCATATGTGCTCACCCCCCCCCCGCCGCCCTAAACACACACACATATACAGTTTCCTTCAAACTGTGCTTGCAGCAACTGAGAAATCACACGATTTGCCTCCAGGAGAAAAGTTAATGATATATCCCCACTATTGCATCCTAAAAAAATTTGGCATTGTACGAAGTGTCCATTGTGAGTCTACCCCCCCCCCCCCCGCATATAGCAAATGGAAAAAACTAACACCAGGCCTGGGAAAAAGAAAGCTTTTCATTCCCATGGCATGGCAAGTTGATTCCTTAACAAGTATATCGATTAAATATAATAGTATTGTTAGGTTAATTAATTTACTTATTACCTGCCTTTCAGGTCTTCAAGCAGAACATACGTAGACAGTACATCTACAAGTACTAAGAACATAAGAACATAAGAAAAGCCATGCTGGATCATACCAAGGCCCATCAAGTCCAGCAGTCTGTTCATACAGTGGCCAACCAGGTGCCCCTAGGAAGTGCACAACAAGACGACTGCAACAGCATCCTGCCTGTGTTTCACAGCACCTAATATAATAGGCATGCTCTTCTGATACTGTAGTGAATAGATATGCATCTTGACTAGTCTTCATTTTGAGTAGTAGCCATGAATACCCCTATCCTCCATGCACATGTCCACTCCCCGCTTAAAGCCTTCCAAGTTGGCAGCCATCAACACATCCTGGGGCAGGGAGTTCCACAATTTAACTATGCATTGTATGGAGAAATACTTCCTTTTATCTGTTTTGAATCTCTCCTGGGTTAAAAACCATGATATTTTCTATAATACAACTTAGCTATGTTTGTTCTCAGTCTTGCCCAGGAAAGGGTAGAAAGATGAACTGTAAGTGGGCACAACCACAGATATTTGTGCCCACCTGATTGCTCATGTTGGAAATCAGGTGAGCCTTTTAAAAATCATTTTAATGATGTTTTTAATTGTTCTAATGTTTATTGTGTGCTAATGTTTATGTGGGAACCCTGATCGGGTGGAAATGTGGCATACATTTTTCAAAAAAAAAAAATGACTGCAGGGAGAAGAGGAGGAATCCAATTGAAATTGCCCTTCCTCTTGCTAGTGGAAGAGGGGGATGCACCACTGCCCTTATGGTTCCTGGGATTCAAGCCAAATGTCTTGGATCATATTCTACAGATGAGAAAGCGTGACACTTTGAGAACAATCCTGAAGGGGTCTACTCAGAAGTAAGTTCCATGTTATTCAATGGGGCTTACTCTCAGGAAAGTGTATTTAGGGTTGCAGTCTTAGATTGAGTGGCTGAGGAGTTTCAGCTATGACTGGCCTAGGCACCTTGACACTTCTGCCTCTGTTTCTGCCCTCAGGAACATTCAAAAGCAGGCCCTGCTAATTTTGAGGGAGGGGAAAGAGTGAAGCTTGGACTGATTTGCTGACGAGTTTCAGCTCTGCTTGACTAGTTTTTTCTTATCCTTTTTTACTTACTTTTTTTGCACAAAGGGGAGTTATTTGGTTGTAATAAATACAATAAAAAATCAACTCTGTATTAATATTCTGAATCGTATTTCACAGATTTTTTTATCCAGTACATCAGTGGTCTGTAGATTCAAACATTTCTGATTCCAACCTCTCTGTGTAATAACTTGCAACACGGTATATTTTAGGGGTTTCTGTAGAATGTTGTGGTATTTGGAATAAATTAGTTCATTTCATAAGATTTGTGCCCTCGTTCCAATATTACAGGGAGAAACAATCAAATGACCAGTGTACCATCTGGGCAGCTGCAACAATATTCATTCTGGGCCACATATTGGTTTGTGATTGTGGTTCATAGTTGCTCTGTTCATTTGTATGTACAAGGCTTTCTTTGACAACTGATATTGAAACAAGTTGCTTTATGAAATGAATAGCAGCTCGCATCATTAGCTGTTAGAACTGCAGTAGTAACAACTGCAGAGAAAATCCTGATCCTGAATATGTGTGTGAACAACTCCTGTCGATTGTGGCTATTGAGTAAACTGTCAAAATCTGGATATATTTGAGGAGACTACCATCTCAAAGTATCCAAGACTGGTGCATTAAAAGCCCCATGTTTATGGTGTTCTGGGATGTAGAAGGTAAAGTTGGGGTTTGTTAGACAGAAATGTGCCAACCCTGCACAGACTGAACCTCAAGGCTGATCAGACACTGACCTCAGTTTGCCAGAGACAGCAAGATCTTTTCCCAAGAAATGAAGTCAGGAAGAATTGTCTATCCAGCAATTGAAGTGAGTACCAATGAAAGCTTTATTAAAACTCACTCAAAACCGAAGCATCCTACCCTACTATCCATTCACACAAATATGTACATATTGGTGGGCTAGCCACACCCAAATGGAACAACTTTTTGACATCCCAGGACAGGGAGTCTGTTGATTGTGGGGGAGTGACTCTGCCCAATCTTCCTGCCCCATTTGTCCTTTGTGTGTCATGTTGTTTTTTGACCTAACTCCTTTCTTTGGGAGCTAGAGGGGTCTGGTCACTGGATGGCAAACCTTCCAGATGTTTGCTGTTGGTAAAATACTGACAGGGCAGTTGCTTTTCCCCTCAGCTTGAGCAACTTCTTCCTCATAAGACGGCCTTGTAGCCTTCTTGGGATTACTCATCTGACACTCTTCATGGTATCACCTTCTGGGTGGGCACCAAGGGAAACTTTTTGAAAACCAGAGTAGAGGTTGCCATAGGAACACAGGAGGCCAAGGGAAGTGGGCTGCAGGTTAGCTGGGATCTCCTTTGCCCTGGAATCAGTGGTAAGAACATTCTTACACTAACTTTCATTCTCCCTAATGCTAATATCTGTGTAGAAGGTTTGCAGATGCATGGGAAAGCATAATGAAATAAAGGGTAAATATATATTAATCATAAAGCTTTTTTACAAGACACCTTCTTTCTTGAACCCATCATACTGCATGAACAACACATCTCATTTCTTAGATGCCAATGGGACCCTGCAAAATGGGAGGGGAATAAACTGAGCCATGGCAACTTTCGATTTTATCTTTCAGGTTCACCCCAGAACCAACAATGTGATTACGAGGCCTTGTTGGCTTGAGGATGTGTGCCTTTCACCGAATGGCATCAATATTTCTATAAAGACATAAGTGTAGGTTTCTGAGCACTTTGAACTGCCCCTAGCTTGAAAGCACAGCCAGACAAACTGCTTCTGCATCACTTGAGAAACAAAGATGGAAGAAGAAGAATGGAGGATCCATCAATATCAAGATAAAGAGGGGTCTTCCTGGGACTGGAACTGTTGTGTGGGGGAAAAACACCCAGATGAAAGCCACATCTAAACAAAGGTTATATTCTGAGATTGTGGGTCAAAAAGGCATGTTATTGATGTGTTATTTTCCCACTATGTCTCCCAGCATCTAGTCTAGAAGCCACTGTCCTGTGGTCCCTGCCATTTGCAAAAGGTACCTGAGAAATTTCATAGAATCCTTGCTAAATTCTTCCAGCATTGCTTGTGCCATGATGTTGGGCCACCCATTTTAACCCTAGCTCATTTTCTGTGATGATTGTTCCCTTCTCTCCTTTGCAAATCAACTCAGGCATAGAAGATGAGCTTTTAAATGTTTCTAATTCTCATCTGTATTCCACTAGACTGTGTGAGTGTCCTCTATGAGATTGAATATCCCTGACTGATATTTCCTGTGTGTCCTCATGGTCCTATTTCCTTACGTTTTACTCTATGCATCTCTCCTCCAGCACAGCCAAAGGAAAAGGGAGCCTTGATTCTATTTCCTCACCCATTGCCCGTTTTGCTATCTATAACAAAAGATTGCTATCTCTTCCTTTACTGACCTCTTTCTCCTTGGGAACCTGATACATTTTTGTATTTATATTCACCTCTCCCATAATCTTTCTTTTCATTCTGTGTCTTTGCTTTCTCTGTTAGCTTTGGCTACAGTTTCCTAGTTTCAATCTGAATGCTTTCTGCTAGCACTCTGCTCAATATATGAGGTTTCATTCCTCATCTTTCTCTCTCTCTCTCTCTCTTGTTTTTGCTGCTCTTGTGTTACCTTTTATAACACTTAAATATGAATTCATATATTTCTCACTGCACTTATTCTTCTCTTTTTCTTCTTTTTTCTTTGTTGATTTATCCTATCCAGTACTGCAAGGGCAACAAACAATTTTCTCAGCACAGTTTTCTACTGTACCCCCTCTTTGTCTATTTTTTGTCAATTTATTTGTCTATTTTTCTTGCCCAACTTTCTGATTTGTCTTCTTTGAAAATCAAAACAATATGAAGGGCAAAATATCACTGATGAACTTATCAATACTACTTATGCTGGAAAGATTCTGGGGTTGTAAATCTTAAATTCTATGCTGTTGGACTGAAGGAAAGAGAATGCTGCCTCCAAATTATGCCACCCCAAGTGGCCATTTTGAATCTTTGAGCTGCAGGCTAGCCCTTTGGGCATGAGATACTTGGTACATAGCAAAGCCTTTCCCCCCTTCTTCCCTTGCCTATAAACTAGAGAACTTTATAAGCTATTGAACTATTGTAGTGTATAGACATATCTGCATGGGTCTTGCAGGACTCTTGGATGGGTATTTTGCATAAAATCAGAAGTATGGGGAACATCCTCTAGCATTGTATTGGGAATTCTCATATAGGATATTTGAGAATAATCATGCACACTCTATAGCCATAATTGTAATTACTCCAGTTAGGCATGATGATCAGTGACAAACAAGCATGGACTGAACCACCACAATCCTATGTGTGGGATCTTCAGTGATTGGAAGTTCTGGATTACCTCTGAGTCCTCAAATCATCATTGGCATTTCCTATGTAATTTGGTCAGCAGTAGAAAGCTTTCTAGCTGTACCCATTGCCACCATGGGAAAGCATCCCCAGTGTTCCCATGGACTGAGCCATATGTTCTTTACGTAGAACATTAGCTATGATAGCTAATAATGGACCTTCCATTTTCAGAGTCCAACTCCTTCTGGGTAACAGATGCAGAGAAGGAACAATAGGAGATGGCCATTACTATCATACCCTCTTTGTGAACTTCCAAGAGGCATCTGGCTCACTGCTGTTCTGAACAGACTGCTGAACTAGATAGACATTCAGAGAGGAAATGCTAAACTTTTAAAAAGGTTTTTGGCTCAGATATCACTTATTTCCATATGATAAATATCAGACAGCACTCTCCACTTTGTCACCAGCAAGATTTTAATAATTAATCTCAGTTCACTTCATCAGTTGTCCTAAAAGCACCTGCTCATGCCTCTAATTATTTTATATATATAAGAATATTATATATTCTTATGTATATGTAATTATATTTATGCCCACATTTGTTTTCATTATTGTCACAATCGTATCACTCCAGTCTTGTTTCATTGACAGTGGCTCCTAATTTGCTTCTGGGGAGACTGCAAGGTGCTGGTATTGACTTGTGAAGTCCTAGAAGGCTGAGGGCAGGCCTACCTGAAGAACACAACAAATAAAAAACACAAAACACAACAAAAGAAAATCCAAAGGGGTGGCACTTTGGCCAGCCCAGATGAAGCTGCAAGCCAATCCAATGTGCAAGTGCCCCACAAAACCCAAGCACACTCTGACAGCACAAGCTCAACAGAACATACACTGAACTCTCTCAAACCTCTGTCTGGAATGGGGTCTACTGGAACCAGATCTCTTTTTTAGGCTCCTTGACCATGCACAGAATAATTGGAAACAAATCCAGGCAAAAAAAAAAAAAAACTTTTGTGATTGGCCAAAGATCAGTGTTGTCCCTAATCTAAATTCCTATTGGCCCAACTAACTTTCTTCCCCCACTTCCACCCTTCCCTCTCTATAGGTTGTTGCAATCCAGATTAGGAGTGCAGCAGCCTAGCAAAAATGCAATGCAAAATGCATTGCAGCTATTGACCAAATAGGAAAGCTCCAGCGAGCTCTCCTATTTATCCCTTCAAGATGTCTCTCCCCCTCCCTCCTGCCAAGGAGCAGGAGAAGGGCAACAGGAGATAGCTCCTTCCTGAGCAATCCAGCAAAGGGGAGGGGTCACCTTTTCCAGCCCAGCAAAATCCACCTGGAAGCCCAGCAGAACACCAGCCAAGGTAAGTTTAAAAGAGGGGGTTACAATTTAAAGCCCAATCACCAGCCTTATGAATGGGCTTTAAATAGGGTTGCCAGGTCCCTCTTCGCCACTGGCGGGATATTTTTGGGGTGGAGCCTGAGGAGGGTGGGGTTTGGGGAGGGGCTTCAATGCCATAGAGTTCAATTGCCAAAGCAGCCATTTTGCCAGGTGATCTGATCTCTATCGGCTGGAGATCAGTTGAATTAGCAGGAGATCTCCTGCTACTACCTGGCAGTTGGCAACCCTAGCTTTAAACGTTTTTGGATTTCCCCCCCCCATGATCTTACATGGGCAGTGGGAAAGCCAAAAGACGGGGGGGGGGGAGCCAACGTTTAGCTCTTTGGCTTCATCCAAATAGCCAGGGTTTTGCGACAGAAAATAAACCCCCAAAAAGCCAAAACGGCTTCTTTGGGTTTATTTTTGGTTTAGCATATCCCAATGCACAGCCATAGTTCACATAAAGATACCACGTGTGGTCATTCAAAGGGCATCTACATACAAGACAGTCAAGTGACTCTCCTATCCCATAGCACAAATATAAAAATTAAATTGGCTAATATATGAACTGATTTTAGAAGAACTTGTTTTCATCTTCTAATGAAGGATGGATTTTTCATGTTAAACTTGGCATTATGAAATCAAGGGTTTCTTTTTTGTAGCCTTGTAAAAAGTCTGATTTCTGATTGCTGCTTCTTTATTTCAGACTCTACAACTCTCTCAAATTAGGATTTTAATTTCTTTTTTCCTTATTATGCAGATGTTTTATCTCTTAATTCCGCATAGACAGAGCTTCTCACTGTGGCTCTTCTTACTTCTTCATGCTATCAGAGAAGAAGAAAAGAGAGAGGCAAATAGACATTTTCAGAGATCCCCTTTCCCTATCCTGCTGAAAGAGTTTTTTTCTCAAAATGACCTTACATTGCCCCCCCCAAAATAATATAAAAAATGTTTTGTTTGGCCCTGCCGGGCTGCCATGTCCCCAGAATCCTAGGGCAGTGGCAGAGCTGAGTTGGCACACTGTTGCAGAAATGTCATTTTTTAATTATGTGGTTCTGAGGGGAATCTATTATCTACTGCTGAGATGCTGAAATCAGACAATTTATCTCCAAGGCAGTTCTGTCTACAATACAGAATATATCTCTTGTCACTACAGGGAAAAAAAGAACGAAAGGATGTTTTTATTTCTGGTGCCTTATGTTTATAAATTTATTCTTTTTAAGCTCTGCCAAGCAAGGGGAGAATGAAGTTCTAATGAATCTCTAGGTGTGCTGTCCTCTCTCCGCATCTTCCCTTTAAGGTTGCCCAAGGACATTGAAGAAGAACTCATTGTATTTCTTTTTTTTTAATAAAATTTTATTGGAATTTTTAATACAAATTTCCCATATTAACAAACAACAATAATGGTAACATGTAATTCTAAATCCTAACTAAATGTTGTAATTTCTTATATACGTTATAAACTACCAAATAACGGAAAATTCTTCGACTTCCCCATCACCTCCGTCCGCCTCTTAATAAAGTATTCTAACCTGTCGTGATTGGTCTGATCTTCTTATAACTCAAAGAACTCATTGTATTTCATTCATACAAACCCACAGAACTCTCAGATCCAACCAATCATAGGATAATACCTATTGATGAGGATACGGTGGTGGCAGTCAGGTAGAGGTGGAGAGAATCCCATAATCAGTGGCACATTATACCAATGAGCAGCATCAACATACAGGTAACTTGGCGAGCCATTTCCTTACAGAAATAAGTAAATGCCATTTGCCATTTCGGGCTCCATGTCAGCAGTAATTTTGAAAGCGCCATTCCGTCTCACACACCAGGCATTTTCATTTAAATGCAAACTAATATACCTAACAGTTTATTCGCAATGATTCTGAATTATTGCTTATTCCCTCCCCCAAGCTATTGAGGCAAATGAAAGCATTTTAGTCTGTGTTCATTTTTATATATATCTGCAAAATTCATTACACATGCCACACCATGTTGCGGTATCATAGCCTAAAGCAATGTGTATCTATTAACCGACAGGTACATTCCAAGAGCTTTTTAAAACAATCCTGTACCACTTCATTTTAATTTAAGCTGTGTGTGGGTCCCCCCCCCATATTTTATAAAAGTAGCAGAGTTAAAAAAAATATTGAATCTTCTCAATCCAAATTGCCATAACTGCACTGTCCTCTAGTGTGCATGTGAGGGAAAGACAAGTATCAACAGTTATCTGAAACTCACTCCTGTGGATTATTAAAATTGAGAGGTTTATTGTTCATTTGATGGTTTGCTGAGTTTTGTTTAAATGGAAACTACAGGGACATTTTGCATCACAGGCGGAAAATTTATTATTATTACTATTTATGATTTGTGCTGTCCCTGCGGCAATGTTTATTAAATGGGTATGGGCTTACTTTTGATTACTGGCACTTTTTAAAGGAAAATCTACATGACAGAGCACCTATATTATATTGTACCCAGTTGCTCCCAGACTTTTCCTTTTTTAACCAAGTCTGTTAAAAGGGAGCTGTGCAGGACTATTGCACATTGTGCATGACCTGAGCTCTTGTATTCCTCTTCTCACGAGGCAGTTTTATCGAAAATGTAGATGGGTGATCACATTGCAGTCTGATAACACCAGTACAAATGCTACAAATAGGTATCAACAGTACAGAATTTGAATGCCATCTGTTGAAGCTAAATTAGGATTTGTGGTTTTAAACTGTATGTTTTTAATACAGTTAGTCACAGTTCTCTCAGACCTCTCTCAGCCCCACCTACCTCACAGGGTGTCTGTTGTGGGGAGAGGAAGGGAAGGAGATTGTAAGTTGGTTTGATACTTCCTTAAGCAGTAGAGATAATTGTCATATAAAAGCCAACTCTTCTTCTTCATCATCATCCAAGGCAGTGATTCCCAGGGCCCTGTGCTTTTGGGGGGCCCACTGCCACCACCTCCACTATCCACATATCTTGTCTAATGCCTACCCTTCCCCCACCTGCTCACAAGTGCTACACTGCCCTTGCTCTCAGGTAAACATTATGCCTAGCATTGTTGGGGAAGAGCATGCCGGTGGTGCACAGCAGCGGTGCACCTGCAAGCACTTCTAACTACATGAAGTGCTTAGTGTCATTAGGTAAAGGGCATGCAGACAGTGCAGGTAGATGTGAGTACAGGTGGTGGGAAGGCTTGCAAGCACGGGAAAGGCATACATGCAATGGGTGGCACAGGCAGGGGTGAAAAGGGAGGTGGTAGGAAGAGAGGGGGCTGAATCTGGCCTGGTGATTCATAAATACTTCCTATGGAGATACATTAAGGGACTGTTGCACTTGCTAAGGTCCTTAACTCTTGAATCAGCTGTGAAGCCTGGAATTTCTTCTAATGCCTACTGACAGCAGACTAGTAGGCTCTTGAGCCATCTTTTGCATTGCGCTGTAGAGTTGTGCATATCTATAAACCTGAACCAAAAATGAGCTTGAAATTAGCCATTTTGGCAATATTTGGGTTCCAGGTTTCCCAAACACCAAAACCTGTTGATCTCCCTGAAGCCAAATAGGCGATTCCCAAAAAAACTGAATAAATATTCATCTTTTCCAGGTTGGCTATTTGCTGCTATTTACTGGTATGGGTATTCAGCTTATTCCAGGTTTACCAGAAAAATTGGGCCCAATAAACCCGAACCCGAAATTTACTGATTTTATTTTTTTGCACAACCCTTTTGCACTGTCTAAAAACAGAATCCTAATTGTACATATTAAGCTTTTATATCTCATGTGTTGGGTGAAAATAAAATTACCCATAACCAGAAGTATATAGTTATCACTTAAGTTGCTTTTGCTCAACTAACTTCTAAAACAGAGTTTGGAGATCACTGGTGTCAATGGACCAAATAATCTTACACTGAAACAGTAAACTTTGTTAGCAAAACAACACAGCAAAACAACACTGGTTCGTGTTAATTCGGACAAACTATAGTGCTTGGACTGAGTGCCATCATCTTGGGTATGATACATGTCAGTTCTCTTTTCCCCATCCTATTTGTGTAATCGTGAATGACTTACATAGATGGGGGAAATGATGGGGTTCCTGCCCATGCAAATGTCTTTTTTGCTCCCACTCATGGGAAGCTGGCATAGGGAAAGGACAATATAATTGGCCCCACCCTCTTCACTCTCACCTTATCGAAGTGGTCAACAGTATAGGAAGAGCAATATCTTCCCTTACATAAAAAGTAATTAGGCTCTTTGCCTCAACGGCACTAAATCTAAGCAACCTGGCTTAGTACCAAGTCAATGGGACTAAATCTAAGCAACCTGGCTTGCTTGAACTAATGTATGAATGGATCATATAATCTAAGGATATCTATTCTCAATGAGCAAAGTAATTACCATTTAATGCCCTTAACCAACCTATTGTAGTGAATGTTGGGGGTCATTTTGAGAGTTTATGTATCCATAAGAAAGGAGGGATATACACTGCCCCGGGACGACAACCCTGCATACCACCCCTGGCCTTGGCAGCAGCCACCAACTTACCCTGAAGCCACAGGACCAAGTGGCAGGACAAACCACTGGAGCCATGCCAGACCAGGGACCAGGCTGGCAGGGGAAACACCTCAAGGGGCCTCAGGCTGATGGCAGCACCGATAAGCCTGCCGTCAAGAACAGTGGCCACTCCACAGACGAGGCCCATTGGCAGGCTTGCCCCATGCCAGCCCAAGAGGCCAGCCATGTCATCAGCCCCAGCCCGGCTATGGGGGAGGGAACAGATACTGGAGAGGGACGGGTTGAAGCATGCAGTGTTGCCCCAGTCCTTGCTGTCAATTAGCTGATAGGAGGAAGAGAGGAGGCAGGGCAGCAAGGTGCCACAAGGCAGGGCGGGGGCAGAGTCTCAGAGGGAAGACACTGCAAGCAGCAGAGCCCTATATGGACTCTGAGGGGAGGAGCCTGAGAGGGGCCTCGGAGGGGCCTGGACAGCCTACCTCCATATAACCTGAAGCAAGCAGAGTCCAAGGAGGATTTGGTTTCTGGCTGCCAGAGACTTGAGAAGAGGCAGAGCTGGCAGCCACGGAAGGGGAGGACAGCTCTCACTCCCCTTCCGACTGGTCTGAGGCTGAGGAAGCTTTGCTTGGTTGCCCCAGTGGGAGAAAGTGTACTCTGGGAATGACCCCTGTGGGACCACCCCCTCACATACACTATCTAAAATAAATAATACAATTTTGGTACATGTTTATGGTAAAGTGGAAACTCCATTTCATGTGACTGTCATTATAAAATAGAGGGGTATTGTCATTTCTAGATTATATAATGTTGGAAACAATTGGATCCTGTGTAAACACAATTATAAAACTATATGAGATGAAGACATGGTTCAATATGTAACCAACCAACTCGGCATACTCTTTAAAATGCGAATGGGCCTTTTTTCTGTCTTCCCGATTAAAATCCCTCACAGTATAGCAGACCCTAAAAGCTGGATACATTTTTTTTACTATGCTATCCTTTTTCTCAGACACAACCAATCCCTAAAACATTTTACAGGTCCCTTGTTTTATCGGCTTGGATTTGGCCTGAAACATTAATGTGTCCGGCAAACAGCAAGAATCCTTACAAAGATAAGAAGTGGGGAAGGAAGGAGAGAGGTCATTTTCCAATGATCCTTCACTAAATGAAAACAACTTCATGCAGCAAGAATGAAACGAGTGGAATTTGCTTGATCTGCCTGAATCTGATCTTTCAGACTTTCCGTTCGACTAAGGGATTGTGGTTTTCCCAGAGCACCACCATGTGTTCTGGAACAATAAACACAGCTCTGCTACATAACTTAGCTTTGGTGTGAAGCCTGCTGTGACCCTCAAATCCTGAGCCCCAGAACACTCCCTGCAGCTCACAGCTACTTCTGTCCATACTCTGGTAGCACATTATAGATTGGTTTCCTATAGAACACACAGCCATTTTATAAACCCCATGCAAGAAAATACACAGACTAGGGCCTTCTCCGTCATGCTCCGAATTACTTTTCCCTCTTCACCTTTTTGTTGTTATTTATACTTCAGGCTGATTCAGAGTTCTGGGAGTACTCAAAAGCTGGCTTGCTAGTTTGTAGTATTTTGATTGGTCCTATTGAAGAAGTGTTACATTACTGTTGTTTTGGGAATCCTTCTGCAGACCAATACAGCTACCCATGATCTTTTCCCTTTTTTTTTTTAAATATTGGATTGGGTTTAACCAGCTGAAAAGAGGAGAAGGGGTCCCCTTTGATGAGAAAAAAATCTATACTGGGGATTATGGGACAGGAACAAAAACTACATGAGATAGTGGCTGTAGCATAAAAGGGAATCAGGTGGGGTTAAGAGGGAAAAACTGGCTGGATCCAATCCACAGACTTAGATCCTATAGTTGGAGGTGCAGAAGATGCTCACAGGATTCGATATTTCCCTACTTTCCCCTTTCCTCACCAATCTTCTCGGAGCCCTGAAAAGGCATTGCTAGAGGGTCACAGGACTCATATGAATGAAGAGCCATTGGGCATGAGGGAGTGCTGTAAGGAGAAGGAATCATGAAAAATTGCCTCCCATTTGCGAATCTACCAATGGAATTCTCATGGAAGACATATAGCAGAGCATGAACTCCATTGGCACAAGGTGAGGGTGATTCTGCCCAATTTCCCTTCCTAACTGCCACCCCCCTCCCACACACAGAGGGTGTTTGTTCATGTTGGTCTTGTGACCCCTAGAAATAGTGCCTTTGTAGGGGAGAGGGGTCACAGAGGGCTGCTAAAACAAAGGAAAGATATGCTACCATGAGCTCTTTCAAGGTGGGGAGAAGAGGATCCAGTCCACAAAAGTAAGCTACCTAATATATAGGGGGAAAAAAACACCATTGTGTGAAGCTCACAGCTGACTTATGGCAACCCCAGCAAGCAAAGGTTCCAGGCTCGGCGGGAGCCTCCTTTGTCAGCTGCATTGGGAGGGAGGAGAGGAAGCGTGGGGGCGAGTGGCGCCGTTGACTGGGCAGGCACGTGGAGCCGGCAGTTGGGCCAGGTGACTGCTGTGTGGTTATGTATGATTAAGCGCTGACTCAAAATTCCTCCACATTGACCCCGGCCTGCCAAAGGGCTTTCAAGGCAAGTGAGAAGCAGAGGTGGTTTGCTATTGCCTTCTTCTGTAGAGTCTTCGTTGGAGGTCTCCATTCCAAGTTCTGACCCTGCTTGGCTTTCGTGATCTGATGAGATCAGGCTATACCATGGTGCCTTCCCCCCCTCTTAGACCATTAAAGCCATACAAAAAGCCTGAACAAAAGTGATCCAGTTTGCCAATGACTCAAAGAGCATGCCTCTCTCACACACATACAGACGGAGTGCTGCCCTGCCGAAAATCTTCAGTCATCCAGTAGTAAACAGCACAGCAGTGGGAAAAGGAAATCTAAACTGAAGGTTTTACTGCAATGATTGATTCTAGCTCTGCTCACCAAAATCAAAAGGGCTTGGTAAAGGACTGACCTTAGGCAAGGATTTCCTTTTCATCCTACCTGAATGAATACTAGTTTTGGAATGCATCAAGGGTTCTCTAAAGGCTCAGCCCAAATCACATTGTAAAATATGTCTCCAATGAGAACATGCTTAATAGAGCTAACAAGAGGTGCGGAGGTGTGAAAAAAAGGCACGTCTGTAGGAGTGTAGGCTGAAATGAGCTGGTTTTCAATGAAGGGGATAAGGAACTGGTAGTGAAGTACTTGAGATTTTCCTCAATTTTCTTTTGAACAGAGGGTTTCAAATGGCCACTAGGTCACCAGATGGCTTCCGACAACAAAGTAAAATGCTTAAAATTGTACTCTGTGAATGCTCAGAAATGATTTCATTTATTTAGAACATTTCTGTGCTGCCTCTCCAGAGAACCTGCTCAAGGTTAACATAGCATTACCTTCTAGGAAAGATAAATGGTTGCATATCATTTTTTTCTATCTAGTTTTTTTCCATGCCAGGTCAGCAGGGGACAATTCACATATTGGTGAGAAGTAGCGAAGAGAAGAAAGGAGCTTTTTTGTGCCTCCAGGTCTTGCATGTAGTGAGTGATGTATTGGGGAAACTTTAGAATTTGGCTTATAAATTTCCATTAATTAGGATGGGAGGGGTCTAGAATTGCCAGCTTTGGGTTGGGAAGTACCTGGAGATTTTGAGGGTGGAGTCTGAGGAGGACGGGGCTTGGGGAGGGGAGGGACTTCAACCCCATAGAGTTCAATTGCCAAAGCCGCCATTTTCTCCATGTGAACTGATCTGAATCGGCTGGAGATCAGTTGTAATAGCAGGAGATCTCCAGCTAGTACCCGGGAGTTGGCAACCCTAGAGGGGTCTGATAGGCCATTTATTTATTTAAAACATTTGAATGCCCTATTTCTGCCGAGTTAGGGCTCTATACATTGTTTGGGAGATTTTTTTAGTTACAGGCTTTAGAGAGTTACTAAAGCATTTGAGGGAATAATTTCTTGAACAATGAAAGAGGCTAAGAATGACTGAGAAAGAAAGAGGCCTGAGTGTGGCTTGGAATAGAAATCTTAATTATCCTAGCTGCCTCTTAATTCTCCATGATAAGGGGGAGTTTTAGACATAGAAGAGGATGGATTTATCATTGACTTTGTTTTCCTTTGCTCAGTAGAAGTTAAACCATTTTTGCTCAACTACATGCATTTCCTTTTTGTAACCAATGACTAGGGTTGCCAGGTCCTCCCTCTTCACCAGCAGGAGGTTTATGGGGGCAGGGTCGTGCAGTCACACTATGTGTGGCCGCCGCTTCAAGCAGACTGCTGGGTTGGCGGGCAATTGCCCACTGGTTCCAGCAACCTGGCAACCCTACCAATGTCTGCAGTTTTCATTTCTATAAAGCATTTTTTCTAGATGTGAATTTGGTGTTACAGTGGTATGTGTGCAGTCACACAAAAGTCTAACTTGGCTCTAGGGTTGCCAGGTCCCTCTTTGCCACCGGTGGGAGGTTTTTAGGGCACAGCCTGAGGAGGGCGGGGTTTGGGGAGAGGAGGGACTTCAATGCCATAGAGTTTAATTGCCAAAATGGCTATTTTTTTCCAGGTGAACTGATCTCTATCGGCTAGAGATCAGTTGTAATAGCAGGAGATCTCCAGCTAGTACCTGGAGGCTAGTCAACAAAGAGCAATCACTATGGCTATTTAAACAGAAACCAATGATAGCAATATATTATAAGCACAATTTTTTTGGGTCTTTTGTTTCTTCACAAAGACATATAAACTTTACATATCAACATATCCAACAAAATTCAGATTTCAAAACAACAATATCAAGACAGGCTTCCGGTAACTGTCCTGTTTCATAAAAACTTTCATCAGTTGGTAAGTATTATTAGGTAAGTTTTATAGTTCATAAGAAGTAATCCTCTTTTTCTTCTTTTTTTCAGGTTTCTTACTGAAGAAGTGGTGAGGATTATCAATGCTCAATGGCCATCCCACGGTGCTTCCTTTTCTAAATAAAACATTAATCCAATATAGTATCATTGGATCTTATTAACAAATTAAAAAACATGCAGCATAACGAAAATACAAATATACAATTCATATTACTTACAGACAACTTTCCACGTCTTATATTTTAGTCAGCACAACTCCATGAGTCAGTATATATATTCCATGATGGGATACAATGGGGAGAGTGGGTGCGAGATTTATAGAAAACGCCAGTATTCAACACTCAATTACAGTTAAAATTCACAGAAAGGCTGAGTTCAATCCATTAGGGATCATTGTATTGAACATTGTAATGAAGTGAGCTTCTCTCTGGTGCAGTATCCTATCAACATTCTCTCTGTTAAAACGTTTCCTCTGATATTGCCAGAGAGCAAAAAACCTCAGGTCGGTATCACGATGTTTAGCCTGATTAAAATGTGCGACAATCGGCGCCTCCAAAACAGAATTGTGTATCTGCAACCTGTGTTCTCCGATCCGTATCTTCAAGGATCGATTGGTCTTGCCTATATACATTAATTGGCAAGAACATAGGACAGCGTAAATTACATTTTCAGAACTGCAATCAGTATAAGATTTAATTTCAAATTTAAATCCCGTTTTGACATAAGTAAAGCTTTTAACAGGGAGCACATATGGACACATAGTACAAGAACCACATCGATAATGGCCCCTCCTGGTAGTTACAATGGGCCGATCGATTCTATCTGTGTGTACAAGTTGGTCCTTAAGGGACATAGTCCTCCTATATCCTAAGAGTGGTGGTTCTGAGCAATCAGGTAAAGAAGCAACTATGTGCCAATGTTTATTAATGATCTTACGTATACCACTCACTAATGGAGTGTACTGAAAGGATGAAGTCAATCTGGTAGTTTTTTTCTTAGAATGGGAAAACATCTGATCTCGTGCCTGTGCATCCGCTCGTTCTTTTGCTGAATCTATTAAAGGTACAGGATACCCCCTATTGACGAGGGTGCGTTTTAACAAGAAGGCGGCGTTGTCAAAGTCTGCCACTTTAGTGGAGTTTCTCTTTAGCCTCAACATTTGGCTATATGGCAAATTTCGCTTCAAATGGCCCGGATGATTAGAGTTAAAATGTAAAAGAGCCATTCTATCCATTGGTTTTCTATATGGTGAGACCCAAAGTAGACCATCAGTGTCTTTATTAATATTAATATCTAAGAAATTAATGCAGTTAGGATGTTGTTTGCATTCAAATTTGATATTAGGATCATCAGTATTAAGTCTATCAGCAATAATATTACAGTTGCTGTCATTATCTATACATATCATCAAATCATCCACAAACCTTGAATAGAAGACAACATGTTGCTTGAAAAAGTCATTGGAAAACATATGTATCCTCTCAAACTCAACCTGGAGGCTGGCAACCCTATTTGGCTCACACTTAAGAACATAAAAGAGAAGGCTGGGAGATGCTGCCTGGATCTGAATTACTCTCTGGAAAGAGAGTGCAAGGCTTCTGATACATTTCTGATGATTTGGAGTAGGAGGGTAGTTTTTAATTTGAAGCAGAGGGAGGGCAGCATGGTATAGCCCGATCTCATCAAATCTCAGAAGCTAAGCAGGGTTGGTACTTGGATAGGAGACCCAAGGAAGACTCTGCAGAGGAAGGCAATGGCAAGCCACCTCTGCTTCCACTTGTCTGGAAAAGCACTTCACTGAGGTCATAATAAGTCAGCTGCAACTTGGCGGCACTTTACACACAGATTAGGTTGTGATTTTATTTATTTTTTTGCCATCAAGTCACTGACTTATGGCAACCTCATATGATTTTCAAGGCAAGAGACTTCAGAGGTGGTTTGCCATTGCCTGCCTCTGTGTAGCAACCGGTATTCTTTGGCGATCTCCCAGCCAAACACTGACCAGGTTTGATCCTGCTTAGCTTCCAAGATCTGACAAGATTGGGCAAGCCTTGGCTATCCAGGTCAGGGCCATCACTGGCACCAAATCACTCAGTGAGCTTCATGGCACAGTTTAAACCTGATTCTAGTCTGACACTGTAACTGAGACTACACTGGACTTCTAGGCAAGAGGATCCCCCAGTTTGAATACAGGCAGCTCTGGTGGGACTGAAATATAGAGGATTACTCATGTGTAAAAAGGGAGATGGAATAATTGTGTTTTGTTTCCACAATCCATATGAAAGGAGGTAAGTTTGCCTCCTTTCTGCTTTCTCTTATTTTGGGAAGCATTTAATTTTCTCCAAGGAAGCCCACCAAAACTCATGTGATGAAAAGACTGACTCTAGCATAATGCTCGTGTATTTGTGCAAGCTTTGTCGATCCTGTTGCCTCCACCCACAAAAGAATCCCAGCATTGGAAAGGACAGAGAGAAAGCTCATGACCACACCTGTTCTGCAATGCAGAATTTTAATGGCTTGAGAAACAACCCACTTAATACCTTTACTGGGACCAATAAAACGAGACATAAGGGTGAAAATTTTTGAGTTCACCAGAAATCTACCATGGGAGATCATCTGAGGGCTACTCACACTCAGAGACACCCTAAATAATCCTGGGTGCTCCCCCCAAGAACTGTAATTTTGCCATATCCTCTGGCCTAGGCAGAGATGCGACAGGAAAGTGTTTTGCAGGGTGAATCTGATCAGAGAAAGAAGTCTTGCAATTGCTTGGCAAGAAACAGTCCTGGGGGGCTGTAAGATGTGAAGGTGCTCTTGGGAAATGGGTTTTGTAATAAGGCTAGGATTGCCTGTGGGGATGCTTGCTTTCTCCCCATTGTATATTTGTGGGGAAAAACAGATATCACAAAAACATTGCAAGTTTCCAATACTCTCTTCCCTGAATCTCCCAGTTTCTTAGGAAAAATGTGGAACAATATGTTTTTTTCTCCTCCCACTACTGGCATTAAGTTACTTAGTTACATCTGCATGAGTAATCTGGAGTAGCTTTCTGAGGTGACCTGTCGATCAGACTAATGAAAAACAGCAGGCCCTGGAGTTTATATAGCAGGAAGGGAGTGTTTCGTTCTTCCTGCTCACCTGACATCCTATCTGGAACTCTCCCTCCAGCTGTATGGTAGCCTGGTAAATAAGAAGCTTGGATTCCAATGGGCCTGCTGCTGAGGTGCCTGATTCAGTGGGAGTATGCCTGTGAAAAACCTAAACATTACCACAATGGATAATATGCTAGGCCCTATTATTTTGAACATATCGTCCCTGCTGTTTTGACCCCCAAATCCTCCTTTCAATTTTGTTTCTCTCTTGTGCATGTTAAATCTGCGATTCTTTATTTCTGCTTTTTTTCTGTTCCCCACACATTCCCTCCCCCAGCAAAATCTGCACATTTTTCAATGTTTTGTGTCTCAATCATTATTTTACACAATACATATAATGTAATGTATCAACAATGTACGTTGTATAATATTCATTGCATATTTAAAACATATAATGTACATATATGGACTGAAGAAAAACGTCCAGTTCCTTTAACAGAGGTGTAATGTGTGGAAATGGACAGTTGAAGCTTCTCATGGCATGGAGATAAATAACATCCTATTGTGTGTGTGTGTGTGTGTGTGTGTGTGTGTGTGTGTAAAGCGCCGTCAAGTCGCAGTCGACTTATGGCGACCCCTTTTGGGGTTTTCATGGCAAGAGACTAACAGAGGTGGTTTGCCAGTGCCTTCCTCTATTAAAACATCCTATTAAGACTCTGTTGAAAGGATAAACTTTTTTTTTGGTCCAGGCTAGTTGGCAAACTTAACATTAATACACATGAATCTTAACCCAACAACAACAACAACAACATTGAAATGCAGAAAGCCAAAACCACGGATAAACATATCAACAAATATAAAAAAATATATGAAATAGAGAACATTTGCTTTTCCCTACATGCTAACTTTCAAACATT
Source organism: Euleptes europaea (assembly GCF_029931775.1). Taxonomy (NCBI): domain Eukaryota; kingdom Metazoa; phylum Chordata; class Lepidosauria; order Squamata; family Sphaerodactylidae; genus Euleptes; species Euleptes europaea. Next base: position 30,420,693 of record NC_079317.1, read on the forward strand.
TTCCTTCATGTGAGGGCTATTTCATATTAAAGATTTCTCAAGCTAGTATGAGGCAGAAAATTCAAAGCAAAGCAACTTTAGTATGCTAACCCAAACTCCTGAATAGAGTCAAAAAGCTATACCAAAAAAGCTATACACTTCAGTTTGCAGGTTGGAGAATCACTTTTGTAAAAGTTCCCCCAAGCAAAAACTCCAAAAAATAAAAAACACCAGGGAAACAGCCAGCATGGTGTAGTAGTTAAGAACAGTGGACTCTAATCTGGAGAACCAGGTTTGATTCCCTACTCCTCCACATGAGCAGCGGACTCTAATCTGGTGAACCAGGTTGGTTTCCCCACTCCTCCAAATGAAGCCTGCTGGGTGACCTTGGGCTAGTCACAGTTCTCTCAGAACTCTTTCAGCCCCACCTACCTCACAAGATGTCTGTTATGGGGAGAAGGGAAAGCGATTGTAAGCCGATTTAAGTCTCCTTTAAAAGGTAGAGAAAATTGGGGTATAAAAACCAACCTCCTCCTCCTCCTCCTTCTTCTAATGGCCACACATATTCTATGCTAATTTTCCATACTCAGGGAATTATTAAGAAAGAGTAATTTTGAAAAAAAAGGTAATCTGTCACCACTAGTCTATAGTGCTATGGTCCATTTTACCACGTCAGCACTCTGTGACCTCAGGATCACTTCATTCTTTAGCTCTCAAGTCTGGTCTACACATGCAATGGAATGAGGTGGTAAAAGGCTGAGGGAGCAGAATAGACTGTACCACTTCAGACTTTCTTTGAAGGAGTGATTTCTTGAAGTTCCTACACATTAATAGGTCTATATAAGTAGAGATCAAGGGAGACTGCAATTAGATAAGCTTGAAACTTTGACATGTAGGGAACCAATTTGCCAGTTAATGGTGGTCAATTGCCTGCCAATTAATGGGCCTGCCCTCTGGCCCTCAGCTGGCCAGTGGGGGGAAGCAGACCAGCTAAGAGGGAGTGACCACTGGTGTGTACAGCAATGCACAGCGAAACAATGTCCCGTCTGGGTTTACCCCAGAAGTTACCGGGAGTCCGGGACACTCTAGCACACCCCTCAAAAAACTCTATGGAAACCATAGAGGTTTTGGAGGAATGTGCTAGACAATCCCCATCACTTCCAGGGTAAACTCAGAAGAGACATTATTGTGTGCACATGCGGTGCATGCACAAATCGTTCCCCACCACCGCCACCACTACAAGGAAGCTCCCGCCGGTGGTAAGTGCGGACTTTGCAAACCTATCGTTGTGCCTTTAAATTTTTTTTTGCAAGGAGTTTTTTTTTAACATAGATGAGCATTAGTTTTCCTGCCAGTAGCCCTCTACCAGTAGTTCTCTACTACTTCATAATTTCACCTCCTTATCTTACTACATGAAATCTACTCACTACAGATTGAGTTGGTAGAATGGGCTATACTGCTTCAGAATGTTGGTGGGAGTCGTATTTTTAATGTTCTCAAATGTAAAGGTTTGTGTAAATAAATGAAGGAATAGAGGGGATGCTTATTAAATTTGCAGATGATACTAAATTGGAAGGGGTAGCAAATATGGTAGAAGACAGAGCCAAGATACAATATGATCTTGACAGACTGGAGAATTGGGCTAGAACTAATAAAATGCACTTCAACAAAGATAAATGTAAAGTTCTGCATTTAGGTAGGAAAAATCAAATGCATAATTATAGGATAGGGGAGATTTGTCTGAGCAGTAGTGTGTGTGAAAAGGATCTTGGGGTCTTGGTAGACCAAACACTGAACATGCATCAGCAGTGTGATGCGGTAGCTAAAAAGGCAAATGCAGTCTTGGGCTGCATCAACAGAAGTATAGTGTCTAGATCACATGAAGTGATGGTATCACTTTACTCTGCTCTGGTTAGACCTCACCTAGACTACTGTGTTCAGTTTTGGGCAACACAATTTAAGAACGATATAGACAACCTGGAACGTGTCCAGAGGAGGGCAACAAAGATGGGGAGGGGTCTGGAGACCAAGTCCTATGAGAAAAGGTTGAATGAGCTGGGTATGTTTAGCCAAAAGAAGAGAAGACTGCGGGGATATGATAACAATGTTTAAGTACTTGAGGGGCTATCATATAGAAGATGGTGCAGAGTTGTTTTCTGTTGCCCAAGAAGGTCGGACCAGAACCAACGGGCTGAAATTAAATCACAAGAGTTTCCATCTAGACATTAGGAAGAATTTTCTAACAGAGCAGTTCCTCAGTGGAACAGGCTTCCTCAGGAGGTGGTGGGCTCTCCTTCTTTGGAGGTTTTTAAGCAGAGGCTAGATGGCCATTTGACAGCAATGCTGATTCTGTAAATTTAGGCAGATCATGAGAGGAAGGGCAGGAAGGGTTGTGTCAGTGGTTAGCTCTCGTGGCCCTTTTCTTACATACCCAGGGAAATGCTGATCACCACTTTGAGGTCAGGATGCAATTTTCCCCCAGGCCAGTTTGGCCAGGGATTGGGGTTAGATGGCCGTCAGCAATGCTGATTCTGTGACCTTAGGCAGATGATGCGAGGGAGGGCATCTTGCCCATCTTCTGGTCACTGGGGGTGTGGGGGGGAGGTAGTTGTGAATTCCCTGCATTGTGCAGGGGGCTGGACTAGATGACCCTGGTGGTCACTTCCAACTCTATGATTGTATGATTCTATGAAAGTTTGAGCACACATCAGAGTGAAACATTGTAGATTAGCCCTTTGCGTGCTGTGCTACTTTTTTTCACTTACTGGGCATTATTAAGGAAGGACAACTTTGAAAAATGTAACCCCTGACTTGTAGTCTGAATGATAAAGCCCACTTAGCACCTCAGGACGTTACCATCTCATTATTACCTCATTCTGCTTCATGTGTAGTCTATGCTTCAGGAAGATGGGTGCTATAAAAGGGTGTGTGTTTTTTCCAGGGCAGTCACCATTTAATGCCTGGTCATGTTGAATGGTTGAAGAGTGTCCTTAATTGACAAAGCAATTAATATTATCATCCTCAGTAGTAAAACCAATGGATCCTTCAGAATATGGCACGTAACAGCTTTTAAATGTCCCACAAATTAGTTATGATGACGAGTTAAACACTACCAGTCAGAATGTTAAATTGTTTTCCCCGTAGCTTCTTAATTAATGCAACAGTGATTAACTGCCTCATGCTTTACTACTGATTTTTCTCGACTTTTGCCCAAATTACTTGACCTTTTTGCCCAGTCTCACAGCAGAGATTGTTTGTTTGCTTGCTTCTAAAATTAAAACAAATCATTCCATAAGAGAACTAATGTGGTGTAACAAATTACATTTGACTGGGAGCAACGAAGGCCTGGGTTCAAATCATTGTTCAGTCATGAAGCTTATCGAGAGATCATGGGGCTATATCTCTCAGACTAATTTACCTCGCAGTGTTTTAATGAAAGTAAAGATGGGGGGAGGGGAGAAACACTATAAGGGCTACATTGAGCATTTTAAAGAACGTAGGAGATTACAGCATAATGAAGATGGTTAAATAGAAAACCTGATTCATATTTTGAGTTGTGTGTAGTTTTTTTCTCTCAGGTTGGAGACTGGACTCTAATTCTTAAATTCCCATCCACACCACATGGGGTAAGAATATAGTATACTTTTGATGCTGTTGCATTAAATGGCTGGTTTGAGGATATGTATGAAAACTACTAATACATCTCCACTAAGCTGCCAGCTTGGAGCATTTGGGAAGTGGGGACATTTGTGGGGCAGAGATTGGGGGAAAAGATATCATGGCATCAGCAACATTCTAGGACACCCCCTCCAAATCTTTGTGGTAAAATCATGGAGATTAGGGAAGTTCCTAGAGCTGTTACATGGATGCTGTAGCATCACTTCCTGGTACTCAATCAGAAATGATATCATGGCATTGTGTGCCATCCCACCTTCCATTTTTACTCGAGCTGCTCTATTCCTCAAGATTATGAGTTTGTGTCATTGCAACTAGAAGCTCATTGCAGTCAATTTAGCTGCACTATATGAGTTGTCACCCAAGATGTCTTTCCTAGGCAGTAGTCAATCAGATGTGTGAACTGATACGATAAGAGAATAAATATTAACATAGGGTAGGATCTAATCAGTGTTTCTGGGGTGTGAAAGAAAACAGGGCTTTTCTTGGACCACATTAAAAAGGTTATGTTGAAGACCATGGGAACTTCATGGAAAAATGTCACGTGGAACGGGGATTATAGTAAAGAAGGGAACTGGGGGAGATTAACAAAAGAGATAGCTGGATCCAATCCATACTTTAGTTTAGGTACGGTGATAAAGTGATAAACACAGCTGCATACAGAACAGAAAATCAAACAAAAAAAATTATATATTGTAATCCCTCTGGACCTCCACTACATTATAGCAGTGATGCACAAGCAGGTTGACAGACTCTGCCCATGCAGTCAGCATAGTATATGGAAACAGAAACCACTGGAATGGGGCTAATTGCACAGGCTCATCCTATTCTATCAGGCTCTGCACTGTCAGCCAAGTGTTCTATTTTTTTTTAAAAGGATGGATTTTCTTTTTTAAAAGGGCAGAGGAGAAAAAATCTTTCAGACCATGATCTGCCTTTTTTCCTGCATCCCATCATGAATGCAGACTTAATATGCGCTGGGTGGAGCTGATATCCCGTTGTACCTTTGGCCTTCTGGGACAAATAACATAAAACAATAGTAATCTCCAACTCAACATATGAAAACGGGTTAACCCAATGTCTCTTCAAAAACATGCACAGCCTTCCAAAATATACTTATGCAAATGAATGATATAGTGGAGTTCACCTCCTGTTGCTGAGCTGGATAACCAAATGTATAATTTATGATTTTCTCTAGATTAGTCATCTGGAAACCATTAGCCAAATTTCTACAAATTAATCTTTGCTCCTGAATTGTTTGCCAGCAGTTTATGGATGTTATTCAAAATTTAGCATTTGAGCTGTGTTGACTATCAGTGATTGCAATCAAGCCCATTTGCCAATTTTCACATTTAACGTCCAACATTTACTTCCTTGACTATTCACTTGAAATGGTCTATTTCTATGCCCATTACTGCCATCTTGGCATTACTGTATTGTTCTGTAGAGGGAACCAATTATTTTAAAATTTCCAATTGGCCCCCTGAAATTTGAATTAACCATAAAGTAGTAATAAATAGATGTTTTTAAGGCAGCTGATATTCCAGAATAATTCATAAGAACATAAGAAAAGCCCTGCTGGATCAGACTAATGGTCCATCTATTCCAGAAACTCATCTCATACAGTGGCCAACCAGCTTCTCTGGAAGTCCAACAACAGGACACAGAGACCGAAACTTTCCCCTAATGTTGCTTTCTGACACTGGTATTCAGAGGTTTACTGTCTTTGAATATGGAGGTTCCCTTTAATCACCATGGTTTGTAGCCACTGATAGACCTATCCTCCATGAATCTGTCTAATCCCCTTTTAAAGCCATCACTCCATCCTCTGGCAGAGAATTTCACATGTCAATCATTTGTTCTGTAAAAAAAAGTATTTCCTTTCGTCCGTCCTGAATGTACTGCCCATCAGCTTCAATGGATGCCCTCAAGCTCTATTATTTTGGGAGAGGGATAAAAAGTTCTGTTTGTCAACTCTCTCCACCATGTACATAATTCTGTAAACCTTTATCATGTCTCATCTTAGTTGTTTATTTTCTAAACTGAAAAGTCCCAAAATCTTCAGTTTTTCCTTGTAGGGAAGATGCTCCAGCCCCCTAATCATCTTGGTTGTCCTCTTCTGTACTTTTTTTAGCACGGTGTAGTGGTTAAGAGCAGTAGGCTCTAGTCTAGAGGATCAGATTAGATTACCTAGTCCCTACTCCTCCACATGCAGCCTCAGCTCCCTCACAAGGTGCCTGTTTTTTTTTGGGGGGGGGGGCGGTGATTGTAAGCTGCTTTGAGACTCCTTTCAGTAGAGAAAAGTGGGGTATAAAAACAAACTCTTCTACTTCTGTCAGTGTTCTTTTGAAATAGGGTGACCAGAACAGCACACAGTATTCCAAATGATGCTACACTGTAGATTTATACAGGGGCAAGTGCGTAGACAGTAGAATACAAGGTATAGAAAAGATTCCTTTACAGTGTTGTTAAGGCATACCTATGCTCTGCACTGATACCACAAGTCCTTTATAAGCTAACAAACTGAAATAAATTGGTCACCCAGAAGCTGCCAGTCCTAGCATCATAGAGTTGGAAGGGACCACGAGGGTCATCTAGTCCAACCCCCTGCCCAATGCAGGAAATTAACAACTACCTCCCCCCCACATCCCCAGTGACCTCAACCCTCCCCCCCATGTAGGATCCCACAATGAAAGCACTCCCGACAGATGGCCATCCAGCCTCTGCTTAAAGACCTCCAAAGATGGGGACTCCACTACCCTCCGAGGCAGTGCATTCCACCATTGAACAGCCCTCACCATCAGAAAGTTCTTCCTAATGTTTAGGTGGAATCACTTTTCTATTAGTTTAAACCCATTACTCCATGTCCTAGTCTCTGGAGCAACAAAGAACAAGCTAGTTTATTTATTGGAAGCAATAAATCCAACTATTTCATGCAAGGTTTATCACGAGGAGACCAATCTCAGTCACCAAACTGAAGAAGTCTGACAGGGATCTTGAACTCTCTTGAACTCTCTTACAGGGATCCGGTACTCTTTCCTGTTTCGCACGTATCAGCCTCGCTCTAACAGTAGAGTTTGCATTGTTGTGATCAAGGCCGGGATCAATGTGAGCTAATCTACCTATTTGTTTGATCCGGCTGCAAATGGCTCAAGCCACTTGCAAGCTGGTTTACAGTGTGAGAACTGGCCATCGGTAGGAAAGTGCAGTTCAGAATTTAGTGGGGTCTTGTCCCCCTTGGTGGAAAAATGGTCCTGATATGGGCCTGAAAAGGAAGGAAGGAACTTGCCAAAACAGGCTCAGCAACTCTGCTCTAAGTTTCATTTGACCCTTATCTATTAGAAATGAATACCAGTTGGCAAAAATGCTACACAGAAAACGGCTATGGGTTTTGATTTGTAGGGAGTCCTTTAGAAATTACTGTGAAACCTTTTCTTCCAATTATACATAATATTCGTGTGCGAAGCCTTTTAGCTTCTTTCTGCAAAATAGGTGAAAATATTTTACACAAATACAAGAAGCTCAGCTAATCTAATTCCTATCATCTCCCTTTATGAGGCATTTCTGCTGACTGGATCTGATCTCTCCCTGCCCTTTTCTAGTAACACAGGCTGGCAGTCTATTTTTCACACTGATTTGTGTTTGTAGAAAGATCAGCAGAATGTTTTTTCTTTCTTTTCAGAGTTAGGAAGGGAGCTTGTTGTACAGATGCTTCCCAACAAATGGAAAAGAGAGAAGCGTCAGAGCAATACTGACTACATGGCAACATCAAGTGATGGTCCATCCATCACTGACAGTGCCATCCTAAGTAGAATCACACCCATCTAAGCCCACTGACTTCAATTCACTTAGAAGGGTATAACTCTGCATAGGTTTTCACTATCACTTTTGGGTTTTTTTGTAGAAAATCTCAGCCAGGAACCTTTGGAAAGATCTCTGGCTTAGACCAGGGAGGTCTTTCTTGTACCATCTCTTTTTGTTGCCTCAGTGCTGGTTTCTTTCTTTCTTTCATGCCATGTTTGTATGTCATTATGGTATATGCATTCATGGCTCATTACCAATGCTGATTTCTCCACACCCATCTCTCCCCTGGACATCACAGACTCCTCTGCATACCACACCTAATCCCGTCACGCCTGCTATTCACATTTACATACTGTTAACATTTACATACTAATGCTTGTCTGAATTCACTCTCCTCTACTTAAAGACAGATGGATTCACATTCTAGCTGTATCTGAAGAAGTGAGCTGTGGCTCACGAAAGCTCATACCCTACCAGAAAATATTTTTGTTAGTCTTTAAGGTGCTACTGGACTCTTGCCCTTTTCTACTACTGGTATATGCCATGTGTGTGCAATTGATGTAAAATAGTGCTGAAATGAGTTTATTTTAATGGGAAAAATTTGACACGAGGAAGCAGAAAGGTGTCACGAAATAAAGACTCATGGGTTCAGTTAACACAAGGGAATAGTGGGGGAATTTTTGAATCGAATGATTAAGGACGAGAAATTTGATAGTGCCCTAATTGGAAGTTACCAGGTAATATGCACTACTTGTTTACCGGTCACCATTCTGTTTCAACGGACATGGTAATGTAGCCTGAGAGCCCACAAAACAACAAATGGAAATACTCAAATCTATTCCCAACATCTATTGTGAATTATTATAGCTGAGAAGACATTTTCAGAGCCTGTTTGCAGCAATGCAGCATCCCTACCCCCTGCGCTCCCAACCTTGTCCATTTCCAGTTTCTTATTTCCTCCATCTCACCTGGGGAACCAGCCCAGGGCTGTCAATTAAACTAATTACCATTCCCCTTGTTCCTGCAACCTAGGTCCCCTGTTTTCCAATTAGGCTTATGTAGATACCTATAACTGCAGATATCTACATGAGTTTTGCAGTCACAGAGCAGAACGCTTCAGGCAATACAAACTCTGGACTTTCATTGCAATGTGGCAACCTGGCCTTATGTGAACTTCATTCAGTGACTGGCACAAAGGCCGTGTGTTAAACTAACAAACACATTAGAAAAGGAGGGGGGGAAACTGTGCACACAAACTGGACTTTCAAGTGGCATTCCTGCCTATAATAACCCAGATCAATTGGACACCTTAATTAGGATGCTACCTAATTCTGAAGACCTCGTGCTTCAACTAAAAATGTCTTGTTTCTCCCTTGTGCAAATCAAACTCATGCATTTTTATGTTCATTCCATTCTCTGTATTTCATATCTGTTTTTCCTCATGGATTTTCCCCATCAATTGCATAAAATAAACCATAAATCAGTCATAAAAATGGGTAACATGTTTAAAGGCTCACAGCAGTAACATATGAAACACACAGAAACCATCAGGACATATTTGTATACTCTTGCTTATGATCTACCTGTATTTTCCACTATGGTTCAGTACAGACATTCTTTGACTTCCACTATTTCTTCCATGGGAATGTTTGGAGCTGACAGAAGCATTGGAATCTGGACAGAATTGAATGGAGGCATCAGTTTTAAGTACTGGTGCATCCTCCATTGGGAATGGACTCACAGTTGGTAAATTGTGCAATTGTAGGGGCCATAATCATGCATGTCATAGTCAGTGATACCGTCAGGTTTAGGGATGCCACAAACATCATGGCAAACATGTTCAATAGATGAACATACCACTTTTGACGGCCACCATCAGCCACAAGCCAAACCTCTTGTCTGTTTGTCTGTCAGCCTCGAATGGCTGCCAAACAGCTGTGCAGTAGTTACGCTGGTAGAGTTTCATTTATTTACCTTGTGGGAATGTTTGCATCTTCACAGTAGGTGAGATTATTCTATCCAGGGTGGTGGGTGGCAGATCAGGTAATTAAATGACCTGGAGGGGGGAAGCTTACACCAAATGGTAAGACTTGGGGAGGGGGGAATCAGTGCTGATAAGTTCTCTGTTTGACTACCCAGCAATATGCAGCAACAACAGACATATCAAGAGATATGCAGTAAGAGCAGGTATGGGGAGGGCGGAAAGTAAGACTCCCATCCACCTGTCTGAGAATGTGCATACATGTATGACGGACAAGAGGCTGTCCTGCCCTTGAAAGGAAAAACAGCCACTCAAAGAAGCCCATAGGAGTGCTGTTCCATCATCCAATCACCTTTCAGGAGAGGGGTTGGAACGTTGGAGGGAAGAGAGGAGGGGTCCTGCCTGGGACAGAGAAGGCAGTCACAGCTCAGGTCTGGCTCTGGAAAAGGAGCAGAGTGAGGGGTAGCTCTGCCTGATTGTGTGGCAGAGTGGTTCAGTGACATCTCTGGGATGTCATGGAGTGCCCCATTGATTAGGCCTGTCTCTGGTGATGAGCAGACTTTGTACCATTTAGTCTGACTCTTGGGAAAGGGCAGGCTAGTGTGGGTGGAATCCTGAGAGTGTATGAGAGGATCCAACCTAGTGGAAAATCAGAAATAGCCTGTATGTGTCTGAAAGAGTTAAAGAAAATTCTAACAGCCCTCTTAAGCCATAACTGATTTAAATGTGTGTGCCTCCGCCAGGTTTCTTCTTTGTCTGCATGGAGTCCTGTGCTGCTGTTCTATTGAGACTAACTTGTAAATAGGTAAATCTCCTTTGTTATTTCGGTTCAAAACCTGTCTCAGTGATCTCCATAAACTACTTATGCACTACATATACTTACCTTACACACGTTACCTTTAGAACACCTAGTAACTGAGGAGAAGGTTTCTAGGTTAAAACAACTCTAGATCCCCGAGAATCATAGGAAGCTGTGTGCATACCCTCAGTGGGGGAAAAGAGGCTTGTCACAACATGAAACACTTCCGCATGCAAAGTTCTGTACTGTGGTGTTTGAATGTATGAAAAATAACCTGAGAAACAGGATCAAATTGTTTGTGAACAGCAAAAATTACTGTTAAAAAATTGGCTCCCTGTCTGCAACCAGCAAACAAACTCTTCTGTGCTGCTGTTTGAGCATCCCTAGTCAGGAGTGAAAGTCCAGGGTCCCAGGTTCTCAGGCTCAGTAGCCTAGGGTTGCCAGATCCCCCCTCCAAATTGGCAGGAGGTTTTAGGGACGGGGCTGCGCTGGCCGTGCGCAGGCATGCACACGCAATGACGGCACTTCTGGTTTTACTTCCGAAAATGCCGCATCGCTGCGGCAGATTTAACACTCAAATTTTGGGTGTTTGAGTGTTAAAACAGCTGCAGCAATGTGGTGCTTCTGAAAGTAAAACCAGAAGTATCATCATTGTGTGCACGCGCATGTCCATGCATATAGCCCTGCCTCTGGAGCAGCTGGGTGGATTGGCGAGCAATTGCCTGCCAATATCACCCATCTGGCAACCCTACTGTAGCCCCTTCCCAATAATGCAGACTGTAGTTACTTTAGTTAAAGTTAGGGAAGCTTCATCCAGCTTACCTCCATCTTTATTTTTCCAGATCCACCTCCTTCCCCTGATACGTTCTGGGAATTGTAGTTTCCAGATCACCTGACATTAATGATGAATTTCCTCCCCCAAGTCCAGAGTCTAAAAAAACCTGATACACACCTGATCACAGCAGCTGTAAGCAATCATGTGGTTATCTAGAAATATCTAAACAGGGTCTAGACTATATCAGATAGACCAGCAACCTTCTGCAAACTCAAAGTCACTCAGCAGTTCTATCCTGGAGCACTAACCTAAAATTCAGCAACAGAATCACTATCCTTAAAATGAAGCAACTTGAGGGAACTGATGAGGTAAATGATGAGGTAAATCACGGAGATGGATTAATCAAATTTTCTATTAGAAGAGGTAGATAAGAGAAGGAAATGACTGAAATATATGGAATCAAAAGCTGATTGTAAGTGAGGGACAAGGATGTACAAGAATCACTTAGTACTAAAAATAAGCAATAACTGGTGAAATTAATGTTGAGCAGATTAGAAAGGAGCAAAATAAATTTTCACATTGAAGACCTTCAACTCTAGAAGGAAAAGTAAGAGTCAGTGGTTTGTTTGAGGGCACAATTCAAATTGTTAAAACCCAGCACTTACAGACTTCTACTTGACTACTCCCTTTGATACTGGAGAAGTTGCATTTTTGTGAGAAAAGTGAAGGCCTTTAAGAACTGCCCAGTGGGTTACTCAATTATAACTTTCGAAGACTCTTTCCTTCACTTTTTTCTTTGCCATGGAATAACTCCCTGATTATGTTATGTGTTCCAAGATCAAAGAGTTCCAAGATCAAAGCAGAACTAGAGGCAGTGAAAATGTGTGTAAATTTGAAATCAGGAATGTGAATGTCAGTACAAAGTTACATGAAAAAAATCTAACATAAATACAAATCTGAAAAAAAGATTTAGAGTTTCATGTATTGTGAGTTTCAACATGATTCAATTCAAAATGAATTGTGAGTTTCAACATGGACTTGATATCCGCTCCAAACATTCTACACCAAACTATAATTTTTTCATTATTATTTATGAATGAAGGGCCTGCCCCTTCTCACTCCACTTGCCAACCTGCAGCTCACCACACTAGTTTTGTAAAGGGATATTCTCCACCATTACTGTCTTTACCTTCCTGGCTTCTAGCAAGTATACCATCACTTTCATTGCAAATAGCAGAGGTATGTTGTGGAGATAACCTGGAGCTGAATGTGTTTTGTTTGTTTGGAGTAATGGATTTAAACTAAGAGGAAAGCGATTCCACCTAAACATTAGGAAGAACTTTCTGACGGTGAGGGCTGTTTGACGGTGGGATCCTGCATGGCAGGGGGTTGGACTGGATGGCCCTTGTGGTCTCTTCCAACCTTGTGAACTTGTTTATTTGGGGGCGGGGCACTGCAACTCCCACAATCATCCTGAATCTGGTGGCCAGTTCTGAAGCTCCTAGCTGTATTTTCTGATGAGTTATGCCTACCCCAAAAAGACAACTGTCAATTCTAGGGCTGTGCAAAAACAAAAAAAAAAAAGTAAATTTCGGGTTTGGGTTTATTGGGCCTAATTTTTTTGGTAAATCTGGAATAAGCCGAATACCCATACTGGTAAATTTCAGTATTCAGTTTATTTCCAGGTTTGACAAAAAAATTGGGCCCATTGTAGTCTATGAGGATTTTTTTTTAAGCTCCTGTGGGGGCATTTTTGGAGGTAGAGTTCCCAAATTTTCAGGGTAGCTTCAAGGGACTCTCCTTGCATGAACCCCAAAGGCTATTTTGTTGAAAACCCTGTGAAAGCACTCGACAGGATTTCATGGGGCTGTGCCAACAATTTTGTAGATGCAAGTTGGAGCCTGCCAAAGGAGCATTCCCAGGGCAAAGGGCTTAGGGTGCCCTTGGGAATTCCCCTTTCAGCATCAGTGTGAGCCCTTGGGCCAGGAAAATGCTGCCAGTGAAGCTCTGCTAGAGTTTGAGCCTCAAACGGCCATGCTGCTCCCTAGAGTCGGCGTAAAAGTCCTATGCCAGCATTAGTGCCGGTTTAGTCAGCACAAGTGACGCTAACACTGGTGCAGGCTCGCTGTTCCAGCATGCCCAGCTGGCTCTGTGCGTCCCGGGGCGCACAGAGCCGGCTGGGCGTGCTGGAACGACGCGAGCCAGGGCGCACAGAGCCGGCTCCATAACACGCACACATTCGCTCCATAACACGCACAGACATTTCCCCTCACTTTTGAGGAGGAAAAAAGTGCGTGTTATGGAGCGAAAAATATGATATAATATGTTTCTTTTAAACAAAACAGCCATCAGGTTCATCCACTTGTAAACATCCGTAATTCAAGCTCATCTTTACCTTCATCTTTGATTTTTATCCTACTTTGTGCTTTAATGGCAGCTACACAAAATTTAGCAACCTGTCTTGTGATTAAAGAGTTTTAGTCTGCCAATAATTTTTCGAGTCTATATTGATTAGAATGACCAGGTAAGTTATCTAATAATGGGGATATAATAGGAAGTCGGAGCTGATTATAAATAGGACATTGAAAGAAATTGTGCTCCCTAGTCTCAACTTCTCCAAGTTTGATAGACAGATTCTTGCCACAAGCGAAATCTTATTGTATTTACCTTCAATTATGGTGGATGGTAGTACTTCGCATCTAGCTAAAGTAAAAGTTCTATGTAGTTTGTTTACATTTAACTTGGTAAGGTACGAAAGTGGCGCCAATATGTATCTGTTCTTTATAGACAACAGGAAGCCGGATGTCCTTGCTATATCATGCTGCCATTCAATGTCCTCTACCCTTTGTCTTACTAATTGTTTTATGTGATCTTTACCCAATTTCAATAACTCCTGTGGGCATAGGCCCGATCTCTCTAAATCATATTGGACCGCTATCTCCCATTTAGATTTATAATAGTCTTGTTCAAGTGACAGTAAAAGACCTTGCTGGCATCGCTTTACTTTAAACCACTGATAACAAGACATCAGCCAAATCCTTGCCCTCACTCTAATCATGCCCATCTCAAGGCAAGCCATAGAGTGCTCTGCTATGCAATAGCTGCCATGGTGCTAATGTATAATTACTCACAATATTGCTTTTTAAAAAATTGCTAGCTTGCAAATCTAGTAGCTAAACAGAAGCCAGGCTCAACTCAACATGAAACCGGTAGTGCAAACAATGTGTGTTTGATTGTTAACTGCCTTATTTGCTGAAAATTTCAGCAACCCTGATTTCCATTTCTAAACAAAAATTATAGACAAGGCATATATGATATGTTTTGAGTATGATAAATATACTATTTTATATATTACTGCAATGCATCTTATATTGGGTCAATCAAAGCATTATTCTGGAGAATTCCAAAATATTGCCAAGGCCATATTTTAGACATTAACATTGTCCTTATTTATGTACCAACAAGGTTTTTCTTGGCTTTTCTAGAATAAACATAAATTGTATGTGCAAAGTGCTGTCAAGTCACAGTTAACTCATGGTGACCCCAGCAAGAGGCTTTCAAAGCAAGTGAGAAGCAGAAGTGGTTTGCCATTGCCTTCCTTTGCAGAATCTTCCTTGGAGGTCTCCCTTCAAAGTACCAACCCTGCTTAGCTTTCAAGAACTGTTGAGGTTGGGCTATACCTCCTTCCCTCCTAAACATAAATTAAAGAACAAGTATTGAGAAGAATTCAGAGACATTTACATGTTTCCATTTATGGTTACTTTACAGAATTCAATGAATGAAAAACACAGGACGGAATTCAAAAGATGGCTGAAGTCTGAAAAGATGTGAAGTATAATTATTGTAGTCCTTTCATACCTGTGTTTGAAGAGAGAGCTTGTGAGTGAAATTCAATATTAGGAGTACATGAAACTAAACATTGTTTTTTACAACAGAGCTCAATTGTGAGCCAAACAACGCTGGGGGGAGAAGACTTTCCCCACTCTTTTCGCTTTAGACCCATTGATGTCCATGGCAACTCCCATAAAGGACATTTATGAAAAGACTTGGATGCAGAGATCTGAATAACCCAGAAGGCTTATCTGTGATCCAAACACTCCATAATAGAGGGGATTGCAGTAAAGAGAGGGTGAAAACTTCCATCAGCACAGCCACCAATGGTTATGGCAGGACACATCTGGAACATTCTTCCTCTAGATGTATGTCTTATGCTTTCACTTTGACTATCAGGGGCCATTTTTCTATCTAGGTCTGCTTTGAGTTTCCAGGTATTGTAACTATCATATTTTGATAGTCCTGATTTATTTGCTGTGTTGTTGTTGTTTTGCTGTTATTGTTCTACTGTTCTGTGAAGTCTCTGATGTATTTTGTTCTTCCTCTGTTGCTTTTATTGGATGTGTGGAAAACATGACATAAATAATTTTAATAAATAAATGTCTACCCTCATGCAATGGTGGGGGGCACACAGAGTACTGGATTAAATAAAACTTGTTTGTGTCCATTCCTAGGAGAAGCATTTTATCTCCAGAAGCAGATAAAGAAACTGCAGAGTTGTCAGATAGCTTTAGTTAAAAAGAAAACATATAGATCTCCCAGACATTAAAATAAATGAAATAAAAACCTCATATATCTGCAGTGTAGCCCATTAGCTGGGGTCATTAGAATGTGAATTCCAAGGTCAGCATAATAATCATTCTCTCATATGTCTTCGCCATGTTTATTTTAATTTGGGACTCATAAATAAGGTTTTAATGTGATTTTAATGGTGTGTTGGACACACTCAGTATCCAGAGATGTGGCATCATATTCAGGAACATCATTATCTAGATTAATTACAAACAGTGGTCAACTAAGCATTAGTGGCGTATGCAAAGGAAATTCATGGAATGTGTCACTTCTGGGCTAAGATAACCAAGAATAAATACAAATAAAACACAAATCTAGGTCCCCTCAAAAACATTTCATAGGATAATATGTTTATTTATAGTGCAATGTATCCCTTGTAGTTCTTGAAAAGACCTTGACTGAAGAATATCTATTGTAATGAAATTCAAAGCAAAAATATTTATCTGTGGGTATAACTAACACAATGGCTTTTAAAGACTCAGATCCATATCAAAGATAGAAACTATGGAGCTTAAGTTGAAAGAGATATAACTAATTTAGCTCATTTAGCCCATGCATGACGTTATGATCCAGTGGCAGTACATACACACACACACATACATACATACAAAGCAGGTGTCCCTGTCTATTTTATCGTATTACATTCCCATATACTGCGTTGAATCCCACAGTTCATCAGCAGAAGTTGCTGAGGTTCACTAGACTGCCTGTTGTTTCCTCAGCAGCCATTTCTGACCCTATGAAAGTTTATTTCCAGGGTCAGGAACCCATATGGAGTAATAGCCATGTGGGTCAAGAGGCAGCCATGGGAAGGAGGAATAGGGCATAAATGAGTCCATCCTGCCTCTGATGGAGGAGGAAGAAAAGAATGATTTCATTCTTGTCACTCTTCCCACTGTAGCATCCCAACCCATGTGGCTATTAGACCATATGGGTCTTCTGTGGGGAGGCAAAAGCTGGGAAGATAGGTAATCCTTATGCAGACCTTGTATGGTCCTAGCAGTGGATCCAGCCTATTGTATCTACTGGGCAACAGCAGCTATCTTCCATATCATGGAAACTCCCAAATTAGAGCAATGTGTTTTACATGGAGTTGTATTTGAAAATTGTTTAGAACTTTCAGCTAGTTCAGCATACAGCTCCCTTTCTATTGGAGACAAGCAATTAAAGTGAAAATATAATGTGTTCTTTTAACTACAGTGGTTATAATTTAGTTTCAGTCAATTACTCTGCAGGCTATTTACAATAGTATCAAAATGTCTATGTAAGGAAGTGCTACAACTTGTGTTTCTGTACATGGACCAAGTCTATCAACTATACCCCCAACCCTCTTTTACATCACCGTATATGGCTAGTGGGTAGGGTTGCCAGGTCCCTCTTCACAACCGGCAGGAGGTTTTTGGGGTAGAGCCTGAGGAGGGCAGGGTTTGGGGAGAGGAGGGACTTCAATGCCATAGAGTCCAATTTCCAAAGCGGCCATTTTCTCCAGGTGAACTGATCTCTATCGGCTGGAGATCAGTTGTAATAGCAGGAGATCTCCAGCTAGTACCTGGAGGTTGGCAACCCTACAGTGAGCTACTTTCTGCACTGATCAGTCATGAAGTGTTAGAGCCTGTATTGAGGATGTTAGTAAAGTTTTGTTACCAATAAGATAGATCATAATGGGTAGCAGCGTTAGTCTGTCTGTAGCAGAAGAAAAGAGCAAGAGTCCAGTAGCACCTTAAAGACTACCAAATTTCTGGTAATGAGCTTTCGTGAGTCATGAGCTGTGATTCACGGAAGCTCATACTCTACCAGAAATTTTGTTAGTCTTTAAGGTGCTACTGGACTCTTGCTCTTTTCTACTGTTACCAATAAGATATTGGTGAAACTACTGAACTGAGAGAATAACCAAGGCTTGGATAGCCATCATTTGGAGCTCTGGTGTCATAGCACAGAAAGGAAAGGATCATTTATGGTATAAATATCCTGGTTTGCCACCTATTGACTGCTTACACCTAGACAACGAGAAAAGGGCAACCCTGAAGCTAATATTAAGGGGAAAAAACATTCTCATAAAACAGAATACTAGTAAGCTGTGCATGTTTTGATGACATAATTGTCAGGAGTAATTTGGTCATCTTTTGTTTTTTTTTTAGTGCAGGATCTTTGGGGACCTTTTTCTAGAGGGTAGGTGATTTGCTAAGATGCAATCAAATGATGTAATTTTTGGTTAAACTGCAAAATAAGAATGACTTTTCTTTCTGCAGTGCACAGGCTGTCTTTAAGGACTTTGAGAAATTGCCCTTCAAAAACATGCAAAGAGAAGTGCAAGGCTACAGATCATAGAAAAGTATGCCAAGAGAACAAAATGTGTAACCAACTAGTAAAACACTACAAGTTGGAGGAAACTCTCAAGAACACCCAGTCAGCATTTTATTTCTTGCTTTAGCTCTCCCCAGTGTGTAAGTGCTCAGGTAGAATAAGAGGTTATTGTTGATATTCCAGACGAAAGACACTTACTTGCTCTGAATGATAGAGTGATAACAAAATCAGCGCTCTTGCCATGGAAGCCATATATGCAGTTGTCCTGTCCCACTTTTTCAGTACTTGCCAAATAACTTTATTCCCATTTTATGTTTGGGGGATACCATTTCCTTCTTTTTGTTCACATGCAAACCTACATACTAGCTTTCTTCCTCAGGCTAGTAGAACTTAATCCTTCTGTGTATGTGTGTATTAGGCATTGGTTACTCCATTGTGCACACATAAACAGTAATGCTCTAAAGTCCATATTCCTGAGGCTCATAAGGGATGTTGGTGGCTCATAATGCTGACTGATACCCTGAGGTGGGGATTATGACATGCAATCGGATCTCTGGATTGGATTATGTATCTAGTCTCTGTCCTCTCGCGTCTTCTCCCAACTGTACTTATCTGGCTGTGACAGCTATTCTTGTGGCTGCAATGGCAGCAAGAGAGGCTTTTACACTAGTTGTGTTGCACACTAGTATGGCTGACATTCTAACAGAAGAGTTGTAGGCATACACGCTAGAGGAATGAGGCATTTCTTTTCAAAATTCTGTGGTTCATTGGGAGCACCATGGAATTTTCCAAAGCTCAGAAATGGGCTCAGGAAAAAAAGGTTACGGGCTGAAAAATATGATTCATTTTTGTCAAAATATTTGGATTGTCATGCAGGAGAGCCACTGAGGCAGTGAGGGCCCTCACCAGCAACATAATGATATCACCAATGGCACACTGATGCCACTTCCTGTGCGACCAGAAGGGGCATCAGTGTGTCCCCCAGCATTCGGGCAAAACTCTATGGTTTAACTGACATCACTTGTTGGGGCACTTGTCCTGGCCTCCCTGCACTGTCACAGCAGTGTGGCCTTGGAACGCTGGCTTGGCCTCCACCTAGGGGGCATTACCAGGGGCACCCTGGGATGCCAGCTCGGCCTCTCATCCTAAGGGGCATTCCTGTGGTGTTCTGAGGGCGGATCCACCTTTAGGCAGCTTCTTAATCCCCCCCTTCAGGCCGGGAATGCCCCCTTTGCCCTTACCTGGAGTTATGCCACCTTTTTATGTGGCGTAGCCCCATGGAACTCTATGGAGTGGTTCCATGGGTCTCACAGGTAAAAACAGTGGGCTTCAGTGGGGGGGGGGGGGGCTGAATCCGGCTTCAGTGGGGGGGGGCTGAATCCTCCTTTGGAGGTGGTGCGGCTGCACTAACTCCAGCCACCGAATCAGCCCTCCCCCTCAGGAATGGGCTTCTCATGTAACAGTTAGTGCATCTGATGAAGTAGGCATTAGCTCATGAAAATTCCACAATACATTTCTTACTCAAAGGTGTCATTCTTTGCTATTTTCTCTAACTCGTATATGATATAGTTATAGATAAATATAAATTCAGGAGAGCCTGAGTTTATAATTTGGTAAATATCGGAGCCTGTGGGCATATCCCATATGATTAAAATAAGTTGTTCCAAACTTTATGCAAAACTGGATCAAAACATGTGCAGTGTGTCAGATAATTCCATTGTATAATCCTTTCAAGAATCTGGCCCATGTTTTATCCAGGAAAAATGACAGACTATATATAGGTTTCTCTGCTGCTCATTTTTGCCTTTGTAAAAAAAAAGAGAGAGAGAGAGAGAGGTACTTGACCTGCCAGAGATTCTATATAAAATGAAAAAAGAAGAAGAAAGGGAAGGGGACTGATTTTATCTAGTGGCAGGGCACTGACATCCATGAGTTCAAAATTACTATGATCAAATGGCTGTAAAAAAGATTCAGAGATGAAAAGGGATTTCTTCCATGGAAGATCTACAGGTCATTTGAACTTCAAAGCAAATGTCCACCATGTTTCAAAAGCCTAGAATGTGGATGAAAATAGTATTTACACTGAAGGGGGGAGGGAACTGACATTGGCAGAAGAAGCTCGTTTGTACTTTAGCATATTAAACAAAATCTTTAAAAGAGGCCAGTTCTCAGGTGATTCTCAGTGCCTATATTCAGTGGAACTTGATGTTCAAATTTTGTACAGTAACACAAAAGGGAACTGGAGGGCAGGTGAAATGTAGTACCATGTTGTTTAGTGTGACTGAGTGGCAATTCTCAACCAATCAAATACTTAGCTGTTGAGCAATAAATCTATTTATATCATACTATAGTGGAAGCTCTTCAGAAGAGTCACAGTTGACAAAGCAATGATGGAAAAACCATCAGTTTAAGTCTTCATGCAATGATAATGTGAATGCTTTATTTTCATTTTTATGGCCTTATAATTTTTTATTACATTTTCTAATGCTCCTCTGACTTTTTTGGGTACAAAATAGAGAACTGGATGCTGAGGTCGAGATTGCAGTAGGCACTCATAATGTTAGGACACATACACTTTGTGACTACTCTGAGGTGTGCTGTAAATAAATTCCGCATGGCAGATATTCCTTGTAAGAGTTTGCTGGACCAAGGAAGATGCAGAGAAGTGTCCTCATATAACATAACATAAACAACAGCGTGTGTGTGTGTGTGTGTGTGCGTATGTGAGTTAAGTGCAGACAAGTTGCTTCCGACTCATGGCAACCCTATGAATCAATGTCCTCCAAAATGTCCTATCTTTGACAGCCTTGCTCAGATCTTGCAAATTGAGGGTTGTGGCTTCCTTTACTGAGTCAATCCATCTCTTGTTGGGTCTTCCTCTTTTCCTGCTGCCCTCAACTTTTCCTGTCATGATTGTCTTCTCCAGTGACTCTTGTCTTCTCATAACAACAGCATAGGCGGCTAAAAAGATGCTGTACCAAAAGACAACATCCAATAGATGGTTAACTATGAGACATTTTACTGATGAATACTAATGTATGCTCTAACATACAAAAAAAAACACTCTAAAGAGTAACAAATACAGATTGACAAGATACTCAAAAACTGCTATTGTATAGTAGAAACTGTAATCAAATACATTCCAATATCAACTGGTTCAATAATCAAACCATCAATTTCCATATAGCAAACAGACGAAAGCAACATCAATAGAGTCACATGAAGAGATATGTAGCTCCAAGGCAGGGATGGGGTGTCTAGATCATTCCACCGTTTCATGTGAAGATTTCATCAGCCTTTTCCTTAAATAATGTTGCAGTAGTAGGGAGATGTTTCTGTTGGGAATATTGTAGATATACCCTGCCTTGGAACTACATATCTCTTCATGTGACTCTACTGATGTTGTTTTTGTCTGTTCCCTATATGGAAATTGATGGTTTGATTATTGAACAAGTTGATATTGGAATGTATTTGATTATGGTTTCTACTATGCATCAGCTTCCTGCCTTAACTGGAGCTGGATTTGTGGGTCCGCACCGGGAGCTGGGAGTCTCTGCTGGTTTTTCTCCTCCTGTGGGGGGGTGGGGGTGAGTGCCGGTGAGGCTGCCAATGGCGAACCGCTCCCTACCTGGTTCCTGGAGCCGCGGCTGATCCTTGGGCTAGCTGCAGGCCAGGAGCAGCCAGCTTTCATAGAATCATAGAATAGAATCATAGGATCACAGAGTTGGAAGGGACCACCAGGATCATCAAGTCCAACCCCCTGCACAATTCAGGAAATTCACAACTACCTCCCCCCCCACACACACCCTGTGGCCAAGATGCCCTCCCTCTCATCACCTGCATAAGGTCACAGAATCAGCATTGCTGACAGGTGGCCATCTAACCTCTTCTTAAAAACCTCCAGGGAAGGAGAGCTTACCACCTCCCGAGGAAGCCTGTTCCACTGAGGAGCAGCTCTAACTGTTAGAAAATTCTTCCTAATGTCTATACGGAAACTCTTTTGATTTAATTTCAACCCGTTGGTTCTGGTCCGACCTTCTTGGACAACAGAAAACAAATCGGCACCCTCCTCTATATGACAGCCCCTCAAGTACTTGAAGATGGTTATCATATCCCCTCTCAGTCTTCTCCTCTTCAGGCTAAACATACCCAGCTCCTTCAACCTTTCCTCATAGGACTTTGCTCCACTTGACTTCGGGGAGCAGGGGAAATGGTGGAGGCCTGCCGTACGATAGGCTGTGCGCTGGGTGCCAGCCCCACCCACCCCGTTTGAATGGGCCAATCAGGGCCTGGGGTCTTCGTTCTTCCCAGCTGGCTGGAATGGGACCTGAGGTTTTTCACTCAGGTCCTCCGGCCGGGTATATATTGCCGCCTCGCTCCAGCTCCAGCCAGTATACAATAGTTGTTTTTGAGTATCTTGTCAATCTGTATTTGTTACTCTTTAGAGTATTTTGTGTATGTTTCAGCATACATTAGTAGTCATCACTAAAATTGCTCATAGTTAACCATCTATTGGACGTCTTTTGGTACAGCATCTTTTTTGCCACCTATGCTGTTGTTTATATGTTGGCTTTATTCAGCATAGATCCTTCTTTTTGATTGTTTGTAACATTTGAGAAGTGTCCTCAGCCAGGAACAGTATGGTGTAATGGGTAGAAGGCTTGGAGAGACCCAGGTTTGTGCACTATGAAACTTGCTAGATGATTCTGGGCCAGGCCTTCTCTTTATCAGACTAACTTATTTCACAGAGTATTTTTTTAAATAAAATAGAAGATGGGAGAAGCATGTGGATGGCACATTCCAAGAAAAATATACACCGTCTGCCTTAAGTCTGACAGTTCTGATTGTACATGATAGCTGGTGGATCTAGCAGAATGCTCTGAGAATGGTTCTCCTCTAGAATGGCCCATGAATCTCCCACCTCACCTGGTGAGGAAGACGAGCCTCAGCCTCCCACTGGAAATTAAGCAAATGGGCTGACTGGGCCCCAGTTTCCACATAATCTATAGAAGGAAACCCCAAAGTAGTTGCCCTTTGTCCTGTTCCTCATGCTTGCTGGAAGAGAAAAAAAGGCTGAATACCAGTGCTCATTCCCCAATTTTTAGATTGCTAGGGGATGTCTCCAGCTAGCTGGTGTGTTTCTGCTTTTATTTCAGTTTAACTTTGGGTATTTTGCCTACGTCCTTGTTGATTCTCAAATTAGATTTGTGTTTATTCTACCACCACACCTTCATATTTTCTTCACCTTTTTTTGTAGCCAATTGACCTCTTTTTCTTGAAATAAGCTGTTGCTATATTTTTGAGCTCTCTGCACACTCCTAGGAAGCCGCTTAGCATAGCTACCATCCTGATCACAAAAACTGTACAGGGCATTCCTGAGCCTGAGGGCTGAATGGGTTTAGGATGCACCCAGACTCTAACGCTGGCATCTGTGGCACTTGCACCATGCAAACTGGCACGGATGCCAGCGTAGTGCTATTTGCACAGGCCCCCCAGGACTGCCCCCACACTGCAGCCCTCAGACGTCAGTTCGGCCTCCCACTGGCGTCCTGTCGGTGCAAGTCCTTGTGCCAACATCCTGGGAGGCATTCCTGGGGCATTGCGGGGGGGGGGGAACACCCCCTTACACTTCAGCGGAGCTGCACCAGGTTTTTGCTGGTGCAGCATCACTTTTCTCTATGAGGCTTTCCCCCGCTTTAAAATTTTTAAGTTAAAAAATGCCCCTTTCCCCCCCTGCAGCGGCCGTGAAATGTCCTTGGTGGCGCTGTGGCGGCAGCACGGCCACACCATCCCCAGTTGCAGCAGGGCTCAGGAATGAGCTGTAAGCCTTTATCTTGCAATGAAGTCCAAATGCATGAGGGGAACAACTCCCTGGCTACCACCACCCCCTTTAAGTGTGACATGGCAGAGCGAATATGTGATTACAGTGATTGATTAATAAAACAACCTGTACGTCCAGTAGTTCTAAACTTGTAGGTGAAAGCATAGCACATTGCGCATTTATTAGATACTCCCCCCCCCAATGTTTAGGTGGGATAAGCTCCTTCAAATCACAGGCCATCAAAAATCCAAGGGTCTTCAACAAGGAAGATGCTGCCCCTTGAGCAAACAGCCCCTTCTTTAATAAATAAAATCACTGCTGGTGTCTTCAGCAGTGAACACAAGCTGCACTCACAGAAGAGCACTCACAGTAAGCCAACGTGTTCTGAATATTTAAGTCGCTGCAGCTTAGTGCATTTTCACTTTAGTAGAAATGTTTTCTGAGGAGAGGCTTCACAGAAGGCCACATGGTAAAACAGGGGTGGGGGAGAAAACATAAATGACCCCTTCTCTGATCCAAATTGGGGAGGGGGTGTCTTCCTTGTGCATTTAGCTGTGGTCTAAGAAATATAGGTAATTTGCATGTTAATGCTCCATCACATGAGCCGGCGATTATTTATTACCCAGTCTTTATGGAAGTCTGTCCCAGTCGTGTCCGCACAACACTGGGGTTTGCACTGAGGGAATCATTGGCAGGGAAACCTGCAAAGACTTCTCACTCATTTGCTCCGAACCCCCCCCCCGCCCTTTGATTTATAGGATTCCGTCAAACATGTAACGATGTCGATGCTCTTCTGCTCTAATAAAAAGCTATTTGCTCGGCTATAAACTTAATTTATTGTGATATAATCACTTTAGCAGTGTGATTAATATTTGCCATGCTTAGTGTCAGTGATTTTACTGCTACAAACTTAGTTTGCAGTGAATAAAATGAGGTTGTTAGGCATCAGTACTCTGCCAGCCAGCATTCCTGCACTACTAACATGGCACACATGGGGATGATCAAAGTGTTCAAATGCTGTATGGGCTGAGTCCTGTCCAGCGTATCTGAGGAAGCATCTTCTGCCAGATATAGCTTATTTTTAAAAATTTTAAATTTATATCCTGCTTTTCTCCCTAATTAGGACCCAAAGCAGCATATCACATCATTGTCCCCTCCTCCACCTCATCTTCACAACAAAATACCATGTGAGATACATTTGGTTGAGTATATGGGATGGGTCCAAGGTCACCTATTTAGCTTCTGTGTCAGAGCAGGGATTTAAACCCAGTTGCCTCACATCCTAGTCTGACACACTAACCACTATGCCATGCTTGTGCTTAATCTCCTCTCCCCCCCCCTCATTCAAGATCAAGGAATGAGGCCTATCCTACTACAGAATGTATCAAGTTTAATTCATTTATTATTATATATGTTAAACCATTTTTCCCTTGAGTATTTGAAAAGATAAGTCTTTAGGGTTGCCAACCTCTCCTGTAATTACAACTGATCTCCAGCCATCAGAGATCAGTTCACCTGGAGAAAATGGCTGCTTTGGCAATTGGGCTCCTCAGGCTCCGCCCCCCCAAAATCTCCAGCTATTTCCCAACCTAGAACTGGCAATCCTAACTCTATGGCATTATACGCCATGGAAGACCCTCCCCTCCCCAAATGCCGCCCTCCTGAGGCTCCACCCCAAAAAATCTCTAGGTATTTCCCAACCCAGAGTTGGCTGCCCTACTACTAAGGTTGCCAGGTCCCTCTTCACCACCAGCGGGAGGTTTTTGGGGCAGAGCCTGAGGAGGGAGGGGTTTGGGGAGGGGAGGGACTTCAATGCCATAGAGTCCAATTGCCAAAGTGGCCATTTTCGCCATGTGAACTGATCTCTATCGGCTGGAGATCAGTTGTAATAGCGGGAGATTACCAGCTAGCACCTGGAGGTTGGCAACCCTACCTACTACCCCTGCTAGGGTAGGTTTGCCAGCTCTTTGCTGACCACCTCTGTGAGCATTGGAATTCCTCCAAACTCTATGGTTTTTAAGGCAGAGTGGCTAACTTTTGATCAGTCATGTTCAATTTGCTTAGATGATATTGCTATATATTGTACCTCTAATGCCATAGCCTATTTCTCCTATGGATTTCTGAGACCAAGGAAGGCCTGGCCTGTTCCCCCACCCCCAATCACCTAGAAACTCTAGGCCTGGGACAACAATAGGCATGAAAATCAGCTAGTTATCTGGGAAGAGGCTCCCTGTGCCTATAACAACTGCAAGTCAGAGAGAACTTGAAGTGGTGCATCTTTCCACTTAATTGAGATATGGTGATAGTTTACCTGCCTGACAATTGTTAAAAGCCCAGCGCCTCTCTCTGGAGAAACATGGCAGAAAGGAGAGCATCCAGAATATTTTTTTGTCCCTTTGGAAAGGTTAACTAGCAAAACAAAAAATTCCTTTCTTTCATTGAATTAAATAGAGATGCAATCACTGAGCTCCCTCCTGCCTCTCTTGAAATGTTAATAACCTCTTCAACAGCCACTTGTGATGGTGATGGGAAGCCCCAGCATAAACACAGTCTATACTTGTATAAAAACTCTGGCCCTGCTTTCAACAATAGTATAAAAGGGACTTGAGCAATCATCTGTGGTTTGCTGGTTGTTGTTAATAGTGTCTTTTACCCTGTTTGTGTTGCAGATTGGGGAGGGCAGAGAGTGGGAGTGGGAGTTATTACTTACAAGTTTTGATATTTTTTTAAGTATGCACAATAGGCATCAGTATTTTGGAACTTTAGCAGCAATAGCTACATTAAAAGATGTATTTCCTTATATATCAGAATGAATAACTGAGTGTAGCCCTGCAGTAGATATACCTGTTCCTCACTACTGTTAAGTTAATGAGATGAGGTCCTTCTTTGGTGCTGCCACCTTCTAAGGCAAGGTGGTAACAGCCAGGTTCAGTCCCATGAATAGGGTTGCCTGGTCCTTCTCTTCACCACCGGGAAGAGGTATTTTGGGTAGAGCCTGAGGAGGGCACTGTTTGGGGAGGGGAGGGACTTAAATGCCATAGGGTCCAATTGCCAAAGCAGCCATTTTCTCCAGGTGAACTGATCTCTATCGGCTAGAGATCAGTTGTAATAGCAGGAGATCTACTTCTACTACCTGGAGGTTGGCAACCCTGCCCATGAATCAGCTCAAGGTCTCAGGGAGCAAGTACTAGTCAGAGAAGACAATATTGAGCTAAAGGGACCAACTATCTGATTTAGTATACAAGGTAGCCAGGCCTCTGCCCTCAACCCCTGGGAGCTCTTTGGGGTGGGGCATGGGGAAGGGTTGATCAGTGGTGCATCATTACTTCCAGGTTCTTCTGGAAGTGACATCATGATGCTGTAGGAAGTCCATGAAAAATTATGGTTTTACCCTCATACCACCATCATTTCAGTGCTGGCAGGAATGAGGAAGCATGGGCAGAAGTTTGCCCAGAAGAACTGGGCAAATGGTAAGCCTAGTTTGGTATATATGTTCATCAGTAGCATCGAGCAGAGGGGGAAAGGCTAACCAAATGTAACTGAGGGCAGAATCCATGACCGTCTCAGTCCTTGGCAGCTGGGGACTTAAGAGGTGCACAACAGGCAACATGTGAGGCTTCCTACAGCACAGGGGTGTAATTATGGTGCATGCTAAGTCAGTTGTGGACAGCCCAGGAAATCTGCCCTCAAAATAGTGTCATTACTACCTTTTTGTCAAGGAAATGCTTCAGTGGCTTAGAAGTGTTGTGGAATACCCCATGATTACCTGAGTGGACAAACCTAAAAAGAAATCTGCCTCATATGGTTGCCACCCACTTATTGTTTCTCCACCTCTTACAAGAGCATGAGCCACGTGCTTTTCTTGGCGTGAAGCTTTTCATGGTGTGAAGCTAGCAGGTGGAAATGATTGACCAGGATTAATATTTGTTTCAAGCATATCAGTCAGTGAAGTCTGCAGGGTCAGTGAAAACAGTAGGAACCGTTTTGCCAAGCCACCCAGAAAAGGCCAACGAGTCAAGAAAACATCTACAGCAGTCTGAGGATTAAAAAAAAAAAAAAACCTACCCCACAATTTGATTTCCCCATTGGCCAAAGAAAATCTTTCATTCAGGAGCCAAGGGAATGTGAGGCACAGGCAGTGTAGAGCTGTTGGAATGGACAAGGAGTTATGAGCTAGAAATAGAAAAAATATAGAAAGGCACCAGTTAAAATATTATTTATATGTTATATTTAGATAAGAGAAAAATGGCACCATTCAGAAACTTGTGGGACGACATTTCAGCATACCAGGACACTCTTCTACTGACTTCAGTTAAGGAACTTTAAAGAATGGCTTCAATGACAAATAGCTGAATTGGAATGTATCAATAGGTTTGACTGTATCAACCAGGAGTTAAATAGAGATAGCGATCACTGTGTGTGTGAAGTACCTTCAAGTCGCAGCCGACTTATGGCGACCTCTTTTGGGGTTTTCATGGCAAGAGACTAACAGAGGTGGTTTGCCAGTGCCTTCCTCTGCACAGCAACCCTGCTATTTCTTGATGGTCTCCCATCCAAATACTAACCAGGGCTGACCCTGCTTGGCTTCTGAGATCTGACGAGATCAGGCTAGCCTGGGCCATCCAGGTCAGGGCTTATCACTACGGGTGCCAAATTGCTTCACATAACTAGGTTGACCCTATCAATTACAACTTTTGTGAATGGTCACTATGTTTATCTTGTATATGCTTGTTTTATTTTGCATAAAAAGTGTCACAGACTTTTAAGGACTTCTAACCGCAGAATTTGGTTTCTTTCCTTCTGCTGTTTATATATTCTGCAGACTGAGAATCCATTTCTGCTGGTGAAATAGCCTATGTAGGGTATGTTTTAATGTTTGTTTTAATTGCTGTTTTACCATTGTGTTGTGACCCACTCTGAGCCTGGCTTGTTGGGAATCAGGGGGGGATATAAATAAATCTATCTTCTTCTATCTTCTCTATATAAATACAAATGTAAATGTTCGTTTGTTCAAAACCTTAAATCTCCAAAAGTTCTTCACCGATTGCTTTGAAATTTTGACACATTGCATTCGAATACGCGCGTGTTTTTATATATCTATATTATATAGCTGTCACACCTGTGACAGGTAAAAACATGCTTTTTTTGAAAGACAGCACCATCTGTTGGACCTCAAAGCAACACTCGCTATCTTCTTAGAAGCACCAGGAGGAACTGGTAAAACGTTCCTAATTAGACTGATTCTGGCAGCAATTCGATCCCAAAATGACATAGCTTAGCTCTTGCGTCGTCCAGAATAGCTGCGACATTGCTACCAGGTGGAAGAACTGCTCATTCCGCTTTGAAATTGCCATTGAACATGCAATTCATTGAAACTCCCACGTGCAACATTTCCAAAGCATCTGGCATGGGAAAAGTATTGCAGAAAGGCAAACTTATTGTTTGGGATGAATGCACAATGGCGCACAAGAAATCGCTCGAGGCTCTGGATCGATCATTGCAAGATTTGCGTGGAAACATCAGACCATTTGGGAACACATTAATATTGCTTACAGGAGATTTCAGGCAAACGTTACCTGTAATTCCTCGATCGACACCAGCGAACGAAATAAATGTTTGCCTGAAATACTCTACTTTGTGGCGACACGTAAAGACGTTAAAATTAACTACAAGTATGCATGTCCAGCTGCAAAACGATCGATCAGCTGAGATATTCTCACATCAACTGCTGGAAATTGGGAACGGAAAGGTACTGGTTGATCTGACCTCAGGACGAATTTCATTGCCTCATAACTTCTGCAATTTAGTGACATCAAAAGAATTGGTTGAAAAAGTATTTCCCAATATTCAAACCAATTATAAGAATCACGATTGGCTGAGTGAATGAGCTATTCTTGCGGCCAACAACAAAGAAGTCTACAAACTTAACAATATTATTCAGTGTCACATTCAAAGCGAGCCAGTCACATACAAGTCCGTCGTCACTGTTGTGGAAGCAGATGAAGCGGTTAATTATCCAACAGAATTTTTGAATTCACTCAATCTGCCAGGGATGCCACCGCACGTAATGCAATTGAAAATCGGCGTGCCAATTAGCATGTTGCGAAATATCAACCAGCCAAAGCTTTGCAACGGTACGCGGCTTGCACTAAAAAAATTCATGGGCAACGTCGTAGAAGCAACAATCTTGACAGGGCCTTTCAAAGGTAAAGATGTCCTCATTCCTCACATTCCTATGATTCCAACGGATATGCCATTTCAATTTAAGAGATTGCAATTCCCAATTCGATTGGCATTTGCAATCACCATCAACAAAGCTCAGGGCCAATCTTTAGAATTGTGCGGTTTAGATCTAGACACAGATTGCTTCTCACATGGACAATTATATGTTGCGTGTTCTAGAGTCGGCAAACCAGAAAATCTCTATATCTGCACAGACAATGGAACAACAAAAAATATTGTATACCCACAAGCATTGTGAAATTAAACATATCAGACACGTGCACTTTCTCTTTTCTCTCTTTACCATTTCACCAGACTGGGCCACAGCAACTCATGGCCGGGTACCGCTAGTAAGTAAGTAAGTAAGTAAGTAAATAAATAAATAAATAAATAAATGTGTTGAAAATAAGTTTGTCACACTTTAGCTTTTAATATGTATATCCTAATTATTATGTTACTTGATCTTGTTAAGCTGGAGCTTTGGAGTTAGGATTAGTATAAGAAGGGGTGAATGGATAGCCCTGCCACCAGGTAAGGAGACCCCTTTCAGAACCTTTGGGGGAAGGGGAAGAAGTCAAAACATGGTATTTGAATAAGATCAGTTGAGATGTAACAGTTGGAGAAATTCACTACCTTGGCACAGGTAGTGGTGGTGGGTTAAGAACAGTTTGCCCAAGACAGCTTATGCTTCCATAAATCTGTTCATCTGTTCATACCACAAGACTCTCTTTTATGCAAATGTTAAGCACTGTAATTATTACCGATCTTTAATTTTTAGGGATGTCAGTTAAAGTCCTAATGAACAGAATCATAAAAGTCCTCACAAGTGAAAAAACAAGCATATGTGGCAATATCCCTTGACTCTTCCTTACACCTCTAATTGTAAGGAACATCATTGTTACTTGGGGAAGTAAACCATGATGTCTTGCTTAACCACAATTGCTTTGTAAGACACTGTCAGCAGCAACAGACAAGAACAAACTATCGTGTAGTGACAAAACCTACATCTGGGAAACAACTGACATCAGTGATTGAGAGCATTTGTCTTTGGATAATGTCAGATTATTAGAACAAGTAGCAAAAGCAAACAAAAAGCAAGCACATTCATAATGAAAAAGTAATAATGTGACAGCATGTGACAGCAAACAAGCACTGGAACATGTACCTTTTATTACTGCATTTAGCTATCAAAACATATCACCTGTTGCAACACCAGGCCATTTCAGTATTGCTAACTGAATACCAAAGTGAAACCCGTGGAGAAAGTACTCTTGAAAAGATGTGTTTATTGGTAGACTTAAATAGAAATAAAAGAAAGAAAATCCTTGTACCACAGAAGTCTGCTTACTGCCCATACTGCTGAGGAGCTTGGCTTCTATCAAATGAAACATGAGATTCCCTAGGGGGTTGAATAAATCTGGGTTCTCGGGCACCACAGCTAATTATGAAATTTATCTTAGATACTTAGTCAAGCACCTTCCACCTTTCATAAAGCAGACACTGCTACTGTGTCAATCTTCTGACCCTCCCTTTTCAATTGGGTGTGAGGGAGTTTGTGTGTGTCAGCAAAGCTGAGAGCAATACTGCAAGGCATCTAGACTTTGTCAAGAGGCTGAACTCCTAGCAGAATCATTCAAAGTGGAATGGTCACAGCTGAGACATCAGACCGAAATGCATGCATCCCCTTCAAGAATCATCAGCCACATCAGAAGAGAACAGACAGTTCCAATGGTGATGGGGATGGAGGAATCCTTGAAGGGGAGCTACTAGGCAGCTGCAGTAGTGGAAGCTGACACTGGTGGAGGATCTTTCGCAAACAACAGCAGTGCCACTTCAGCTAACCCTGGTAAGTACCACTTAGAAGGCTATGGTAAACCACTTCTGACATCCTCTTACCTTAAAAACCCTATAATGAGAGACAATCCCAAATGAAATTCGATATAGTGCTGGAAGATGGTACCCCCAGGTCAGATGTCACTCAGTCAGCTACTAGGGAAGAACTGAGGACAACTATGACTAGTGCTATTCTTAAAGATGCAACTAAAGTCAAAAAAATGTTCAGTTGTTAACATGAATGAATGCAAAAGAAAAGTCCAAAACTCTTTGATGCATATAACAGGAATATGGAATGTCAGAAGTGCAAATTAAGGTAAGCTTGAAATCATAAAATGAGAAATGGAACATTTAGACACTGCATTCCGGGGACTGAGCAAGGCTGTTAAACAATAAGAAAATTTGGAGGTCATTAATTCTTAGGGCAACCGTAAGTCAGAAGTGATGACGACACTTAACACACACGAACATGTGAGATTAGATGTCTTCTTTAAGGCCTAACAGGAATGGCTTCGTGTTGTTGCAGAGTTCAGAGGATCACATGAAGATCATTTGAAGTACCAGCTAGTAGGGCTGTTGATTCGGTTCGGCCCGAACTGAAAATCAGCCGAATTTCCCCTGATTCGGTGGTTTTTAGTTCGGGAGGAACCGAACTCAAAACTGGCGGGCAACCGGGGGCCCCGAATTCAGCGAGTTCGGGAGTTCGCGAATAAATCCGGCAAATTCGGGGCCGTCAGTAAGCATCATAACCGTCAGTAAGCAGCATTCTCCTCCCCCGGCCAATCGGTGGCCAAGCTGGGTCTTCTTCTGGCCAATCAGTCAGGATTGAGTACTGGAGGAATCAGCTGATGTGCGGCCCGGCCAGGGAGAGAGAGAGAGCGAAATCCTCGTGTGTGTGTGTGGGGGGGGGTGCTTGTGCACATTTGCTCCTTTCTGTGGCTGCAGGGGGCGTATTTTTTTGGGTACAGACACAAAACTTTCAGTGGAGCTTCAGATGAAGCTTCTTAAGATACCCCCCAAGTTTTGTAAACATTGGGTCAGGGGGTCCCGAGATATGGGCTCCTCCCCCTTTTTTTCCCATGGCTGCAGGGGGCGCATTTTTTGGGGTACAGACCCCAAACTTTCAGTGGAGCTTCAGATGAAGCTTCTTAAGATACCCCCAAGTTTTGTAAACATTGGGTCAGGGGGTCTCGAGATATGGGCTCTCCCCCTTTTCCCTCCCCCCCTTTTCCATTTATGTGGCTGCAGGGGCACTTTTTGGGGGATATAGCCCCCAAACTTTTAGCATAGCTTCAGACAAGTATTCTTAAGATACCACCCAAGTTTTGTAAAGATGGGTTCAGTGGGGGCAGAAATATCGCCTCCCCCCTTTTCTCTTTCCGTGGCTGCAGGGGGCGCATTTTTGGGGGTGCAGATCCCAAACTTTGAGCGGAGTTTCAGACAAGTGTTCTTAAGAGACCACCCAAGTTTTGTGAACATTGGGTCAGGGGGTCCCGAGATATGGGCTTTCCCCTTTCCCCTTTCCCCTTTTCCCTATTGGGATGAATGGATCAGCCGATCCTGTGCATCTCCAGAGCAAAACGTCCCGTGCCTAATTGGAATCATCTTGGATTACAAGTGCTCCCCAGCCCCTCCTGATGGAACAGAAGACAGCCACAGTAAGACCCCTTTGGGGGCTTTAATCTATAATTTTTCTCCTGTGTATGTGTGTGTGTGTGTGGGGAAAGCAGAGTCTGTGTGTGTGTGGAGAGGGAGCAGTTTCTGTGGGTGGGGGGGAAGCCAAAGGGGGCTTTCGTCAGTTCTGCCTGGGGTGTGTGTTCCCCCTCGAGTCTCTCGCTCCCTGGTTTGAGGGGGGGGAGGTTTCAGTTGTGTGTCTTCTGGTTTTCCCTGTTGCAAAGGTGTTGTTTTACAAGGTTGTGTTGCTTTGCAAACAGTTGTCGGGGCTGGGAGCTTTGTGCGTGGGCGGCAAGCTCTGCTGAGAGATGCACATTAAGGGTGGGGGGACCCCTTTCAGGGCCCATATCTCAGCCCCCCCCCGACCCAATCTTTACAAAACTTGGGGAGTCTTTCAATAAACGTCCTTTGAAGCTCTGCTGAAAGTTTGGGACCTCTAAGCCCAAAAATGCCCCCCCCCCAGAGCCGCGGAAAGGCGCGATTGTGTTTTTAATGGCTTTATTCGGCCGAATTTTTTTTCCGAACTTTGAATTCCCGCCGAATTGAACGGATCCGAAGTGGGGGAGTTCGGACTTCAGCATATCCCGAATCTAAACGGGCCGAATTCGGCCGAATCCAAACTATACCGAATTTTTAAAAATTCAACAGCCCTACCAGCTAGAACTGGAAAGAAGAGCCTTACTTAGGGATGCTGGAAACTTAACATGTTCAAAGGTGGTGGGCAGACTTGACCTGATCACCAAACTCGTTTGGTTCATGCTGAATGGCTGCGAATGCCTGCCTTACAGGTTTGCATTGGATTTCTGCAAAACTGTATGGACGCAAAAACATTGCTATTCAAACCAATTGGCAGCTATTAGCGCCACTAAAGATTACCCAGACAAACATCAAAGAGTAAGATTTTGTTAAAGTGCAGTGTTTATTTATTACTGATTTATAGGATTTGTAACTGGTTCAAGCATCTATTTAAACAATTGTCTGGAAAGCTGTGCAATTACGCAGCAAAAACTCGGGGGGGGAGTGTAATAGAAATCAATCTATGTGAGAATGCACATTTACAACAAGCCAATTATGATGTACTGCATGGTTAGGAAAGAACTCAGTGAAGCAATCTGCCAACCAGCTATGAAAGAGTCAAGCCAAGAGTCAAACTGATCACTGGAAAATCAACGCCCTGTTCAGCAAACAGAATATGTGCAGAACTGGTGGATGTTACATCATTTGGGAGCAAGCAAGATTTTTTTTTTGAAAAAGGGACCTTTTATGTCTGCTTCACATTGCTCTTTTGGTTTCAGTGTTAATCATAAGAAGGCCTGGTCTTAAGACTAGTTAGGCCTTAACTAAGGATATCAGAAATAGTCCAGGTCACTAAAGTATATGTAGGGTTAACTGGTGAGCACCCAGCTACACCCCAGAATAAGAAAGGCCATTCCTGAGACAGTCTTTCATTGATCTGTGAGGCCAGGCAGGTTGTGGAGGGGAGGGTCTCAGTTCTTCTGAGAACCATCAACAGAGTCACTTGATCATCATGTGAGATGAAGATAGGCTTACCAGGTCCATCCTCTCCTCCGGCAAGAGATTTTTGGGGTGGAGGTGAGGTGTGATTGCACACGCGGCCGCACCAACGTGATCGCAGCACTTCCAGTTTACACCCGGAAGTTCCGCATTGCAACAGGGCCTTCCTGGTGTGAACCGGATGTGACGTGGCTCCTCGGGCAGGCGTGCATGCATGCTTTGCCTGCTGACCCTCAGCTTGTCGGCGGGCAGCCAGGTGGATTGGTGGGGGTTAGCCCACCACCACCTGGCTCTTGGCAACCCTAGGTGAAGAGGTGAAGCTAAACACCTCTCAGCAGTTTGCATGTGCAGTCTAAGACCAAAACAAAAAACAAAACCCAGTGATGTTGGCCAAGGTTGGACCCTGGGCGAGTTTCCCAAAATGCAACCATGATGGGCCACCTGTTAGCATCAACCCACTAAAAAAAGTTGTGGCAAAGTTTTGTTGACGTAGATTAGTCGTTAAACAAAAATCTAG
This sequence comes from Euleptes europaea, assembly GCF_029931775.1. Lineage (NCBI taxonomy): Eukaryota > Metazoa > Chordata > Lepidosauria > Squamata > Sphaerodactylidae > Euleptes > Euleptes europaea. The sequence goes on from NC_079317.1 coordinate 30,456,218, forward strand.
TTTAACCCATACACTTAGTGTCCTGTGTCTTTCTTCTGGGTGCTGGTACAATGTAACGTGCATGGGGCGGGGGGAATTCACAACACTTCTAGAGGCCAGGTAAGGGCAAGAAATAGTGCATTGGTTGAAGCCACCCAATTCATTTTATGGTTAAAGGGAGAGTTTAATCAAGTAACAACACCACACTTACTTTCATCTCTAGGCCCATTAAAGTGATGAGCGCTAATTAGATGATGCCACTCATTAATAAAGAGATGTTATTCACAAGCCAATAGAATAAATGACTTGAAGAATGCAGCCATACAAGTGCAAACTGTATGGCTGACATTCTTGATATTCAATTACTATAATTCTTTAATACTAACCGCACAACTTTCAATATGTGAAATTGCAAGCTATCAGGGAAAATAATTTGACAAATTATTTGTCAGCTCCCTTTTTGCAGTGAATGGATGTGATGGAAATTCAAGTTGAAATCCTTGCAAATTCAAAACACTCATCAAATACAATCACGGATATGGATAAATGGGATTTCTGTGCTTCATCTCTCATTAGCGACAGCTGAGTTTGCAGGCAATTTTATAAACTCACATCTCTGATCTTTCCATACAGGCTGCACTGCTGATATCCTCAACGAGAGGGACACAAGAACATCTCCCCCTCAGTGTTTTATGTGTGTGTTGGCTGCCTTTGGAAAAGATCAAATCATATATAATGCCCTTCTGAGCTGAAAAGGCCACAGAAAGTTATAAATTGAAAGGTCATCCCTGATGGGACACAGAGATTGAAAGCGGGTCTGCACCTCTAATTAAAATACCTCCTATCTTGAAATTACCCAGTACCGATGCATTTCAATCAAGTACTCAATTGTTTACTGCTTATGCTATAGCTGGAAGCAGCAGATGGGAAAAAAGCTGGAGCATTTATGTGACTAGCCATATCACATGCTGTTATACTAGCTTGGAAAAAAAATATGTCAAACACCATCAATCTTTAGGGTTCAAAGCATAAGCCCATGATGGTGAGATCAGGCAAAAATTCCTGGTGTGAAATGGTATGGAAATTTTAGTTCCATTTGAGGAAAGTTATACAATCATTAAAACATCTGGCATCTCATATTTATCCATTGATGTCAAAGATAGATTATAGTTTTTAAGAGAGTCAAAAGAAGTATGACAGAAGAATTGCTGCCCTGCACACACATTTCTTCTGACCTACTGTTGTCTCTGGTCAAACAGCTTTAGTTTTTGAATGTCTGAAACTTGGCAATCTATACCCGAGATGGTAGAGGCCTGTTTTAATGTCCAGTGTCTATATAGACTGAGATTCTGTTCTTTGCTCTTTCAATATTAAGGTCCACAATGTTATGGCCCCAAACAAACAAAATTCTGATACTAATTCTGGAAAGCCTGTTTACCATGGGTGACAGTGAGATGCATCCCCTGAGTTGGGGCAGCTACCAGAGCCCAGGGCTCCTGGTGGGGCTCTCTGTCACAGACCTCCCCACCTGTTCACCTCCCCTGTCATCTGTCCATGTGCCTTTCCCTGCCCATTTGCTTGCAAGAACTCCACCAACCATGTTCTCAGCTTCCCAGCATTGATGGGGAGGTGCATGCAGGTGGTTCAAAGTGGCAGCTCTCCTGGTGGCGACAACAGCTGCACACATCTGTTGGGGAGATGGATGAATGGGGTGCAGTCAGCTTTGGGCACAGGTGGTTGGAGGGCTTGGGAGCAGGGGAAGTATTCATTGTCTGGTGGGAACACACACAGGCGGGTGGATAGAACAAGAGGCATGAGGGTGGGCAGAAGAGGGCCCCAGGCACTGTCTGCCTAGGGTCTCCCCAAACCTGGGACTGATACAGCATCACAGCTGCTAGTACTTCCCCCAACTCCCTTTTACTTAACCTACATGCTCAGGGTGTAGTCATACTTCATAAAATGTCAGTATTTTTTGTGGGATCCCCCCTTTCTACATAGAAATTGCCTCCATGGAAAACCATGATGTACATTGCAGCGCAGAATCAGTGGGAGAATTCTGCACAGGCAGTTTCCAGCTGAACCTTGTATGTTTACCCCTTTTCTTTGGCAATGTTCATGAATACTTGGGCAATCACACAAATGAAAATGAATATACTCCTGTGCTTGTCTGCTCAGGTTCTCTTCTAATTGTCTAACTTGTGTGCTCGATTGTTTATGTGCTCATACATGCTATATAGTCCATCAATACTCATTTATGCACATCAGTAAAACAGAAGGGAAGGGAGAAGGCAGAAACACATGGAAGGAAATTAAAACAGTGTCAGACTTCACACATGCACGTTCTAGAAGTGGTTTTAGAAATTCTCCATATAAGGAGTGATGGAAGACTGAGTGGAACACTGGCTTGAGGCAACCCACTGAGTAATAGTGGAATGGAACCAATGAAATTTGCTCCCCCTACTGAAAATGTTATGCATGCCCTGAACTATAATTTGAGGTATGAGTAATTGCTGTAATTTAAAACTTTAAATCTTCCTTGCCACTGACACTAAGACTAGCCACAAAATTTAACCTACAGCAAGGAAACTTGGAGGGTTCCATGCAGGCAATATATTTGTAAGAATGTTGGGGGGAGGTCAAGAGAAATCTTGCAAATTATGACATTCACTGTAATATCACTCATATCTAAACAGACATTGAATTTTGGCTACAGGGAAAAATGAGTTAAACACAAAGGGCCATGGCTTAGTGGGAAAGCATCTGCTTGGCAGGCATAAAGTCCCACGTTCAATCCCTGGCATTTCCAGTGAAAGGATCTGGCAACAGATGATGTAAAAGAACTCATCCTGAGACCCTGGAGAGTTACTGATGCTCTAAGTACTGACCCTGATATACCAAGGGTTTGATTCAGTATAAAGCAGCTTTGTGTGTTCATGTTCACTTAAAATAGCTTGAACCATTTGTTTCCCTTACACTAAATGAGAAGTGTTGTTCCATCAAAGGAAGGTTCATCACTTAGCAGAAGGGAACCCAGCACTACACGTATAACAAATTTGATAGAAGGGAAAAGAAGTTGTATTAGACAAGTCAAATTCATGAAGGCAGTATTCATATCTTTTCCCCCAGCTGAAGGTCGGATGATTCCTTTGTCATAAGAACATATAAGAACATAAGAAAAACCATGCTGAATCAAACCAAAGTCCATCAAGTTCACACAGTGGCCAACAAGGTGCCTCTAGGAAGCGCACAAACAAGATGACTACAACAGCATCCTGTCTGTGTTCCACAGCACCTTCTATAATAGACATGCTCCTCTGATACTGTAGAGAATAGGTATGCATCACAATTAGTATTTATTTTGACTAGTAGCCATGGATAACCCTATCCTCCATGAACATGTCCACTCCCTTCTTAAAGCCTTCCAAGTTGACAGCCATCACCACATCCTGGGGTAAGGAGTTCACCACAGTGGCTTGGTGAGTCACATAATGTAACACATCAAAAGGACTCTAGAGAAACCACCTGAAAGATGGTAGAAAAGCTACAAGGGAGACTCTGGAAGGTCTAAAGCTGTTTCAGAATCCTTTGAAAGCTCCCTCGTGCATAATCATTGCCCAACCATATTATTCAAACATAGACTACAAGATCCACAAGGAAGAGGGTCTCTGGATCCTTGAAAATGGGTGGCTAACTTCTGAAAACTAACCAATAGCAACTCTATGGGTATGATCTGTACAAAGATTGCCACCAGCTCCTACTTCAAAAAATGTTGATGTCTTCTAGATTCCACATTTTCTTCCTCCATTGTCGATAGACACAGACATCCTCTCTGGTGTCTTACGTAAAGCAATCTGCTGACTGTGACAGTGGTTATTTTAACGTTCTGTGGAGGCGAGAGACCTCAAACTCAAACTGAGGACAAGTGATGAAAGATGGCTTTTCTAAATCCAATCTCCATTTGACAAGCATGCGCTCCAAAGGAGTATTTACAGCATGGCTATACGACAGACCCTTGTCTTTATGAAATGGGAAGTATCCATCAATCAAGATGTCATTTGTTATATGTCAGTCATCTGCCCAAACTCCAACAAGTGGAATAATTGAAGGAAAAGGGCTACATACAGAAACCAGCACTTTATTCGATGGGTACCACAGGACAGAGAGCAATTTGCAGCTGTTCCATATGTACTTACATAAACAAGCGGAACCCAAGAGACTGCTCTGGCTTTTGACAGCTTCTCTAATGGAGACTTGCAGAGAGCAATCGCACTCCAACTAATCACATTTCAGAGTCTGAATCTGAAATTGCTGCCTTTTTGAAGGGAAAGCTTTGTCTATTGGAATGAAAATATGTTTTCTGTCATGCATAGTACATATTTGCCCTTGCAAGGTATGGTGCACATGATGCATAAGGTAATGTGTGATGAACATGCTATAGGTGTACACTTTATATACACATAGGCCTAATTTGTGCAACTGATCCTCTTTCTTTTCAGGCTGCACACACATAGACTACATGTCGAGAATTATATGTCTGTAAGAAAGGTTTTTGAAAGTATTGTTTTGTTTCTCCTGGACCACATTGCAAGGGGGGGAAATAGTGTACAAGTAATGCTAATGCCTAACTTTGTAGACTTGTAATTGTTCACTTTTGGAAAAGTCAGTGGGTTGGATCCAGTCAGCTTTTTCATTCAATATTTCCCAATTCCCCTCTTTACTACACCCCCATTCCACATGGTTTTTGTCCATGCATCCCCAGCATAACCATTTTGGATGGTCAAAGGGGACCCCTTTCCTCTTTTTCTCCTGGGGAAAATTTGGTTGGATCCAGCCTAGTAGCTGGCATTGAAACCTACCAAATCTGAATTTTAGGGGCATATCTTATTCTCAGGGATCTATTTAATGCTCCCTTTTGTAGATCTCAGCAATTTGGCATTTATGTATTCCATATACATTGTTTGTGATGATTGAAAAAATACCTAGCACCAAAAGCCAAGAATTACCATATGCAGAGAGGATGTACAGCCAGAACTCGGCTGGGGAGGGCAGGATATATAAATCTAAGATTGCTGTGGGCCTCCTCCATCTGGAATCAACTGTCCCAAAGTGTTGAACCCAACTCCTTCCTTCAAGCAAATCATTATTACAGGACTCCTAACTCTCTGTTCACTGCTATTTTCATCTGTTCCAAAGCTACAAATTCAGGGTGATTGTATTTCCTTTTCGAGTTCTGAAGCAGGTGCTCTGGTCAGTGCAACTCACTGAAATATCAGCTCTTTTTGATCGTCTGTCTTCTCAGGGCTTTTAAAGGACTATACACACAATCACCTCATCTGTATTCCTGTACACCCAGTGAAGGTATGTGGTTTGGTGCAAGGTGAGAGGGATACAGAAGAAAATCTTTGTAGATTTGGGAATGTCTGCCTGTTGCCTGGTAGGGTGTAGGGACAAAAATAAGCCACAATCAGAGCTAATTGGAGTCTAACAGCCCATTCCTGAGCTGAGGAGTATGGGGACGGCGGGGAAGAGGCTCAGCGGCGCCTCTTCCTAAACTGATTCCTGTACACGTTAAACAAAAAAAAAAACGTTTTGCTGGGGCTTTTTTGTTTAACCGGGGCCTTTCGCCCCATAGGAAATAGCAAGGATGCGCCTGCTAAAAAGCAGGTGCAGCACCGCCATTCCCGGCGCCGGTGGAAGTGGCCAAAGGGGGATAGGGAGCACCTAACCGGTGGCTCCTCCCCTTGGCCTGCCCCCGGAACGCCCCCTGAGCCGGTGTGGCCTTTCCACACTGTTGCCATTGCCACAGAGAGTCTGCACCGGTGGAGGGAGGAGGTGTGGTCCCGTGGCACTCAACTGCCGCCGGGACTGGCCTTGCCGCTGGCATGAATGCGTGTAATCACGTGATTACACGCATTTACGCCAGCAGCCAGGTCATGCCGCCTCCTATTGACTTGCAGCCCCATTCTCAGGAATGGGCTGTTACTTTGCATAGTAATAATCTGACTACAAAATCATCATCAACATAATAATCATCATCATCTTTTATTTATATCCCGCCCTACCCTGGCAAAGCCATGCTCAGTGTGGTAAACATCAGGTTTAAATTAATTAAAATACAGTCAAACATAAAACATATTAAAACAGATTAAATAACGCTGAGTTTAAAATCGTCTTGATTCAATGGCACTGATATAATTCCCTATAGGGAGAGCTGTTTCTATGGCCGTTGCTGTTCAGCTTAATGCTAATATCTCAAGGGGGAATGAGTGGACAGAACTAATAATTAAAGTACAAATATAACATAAAGAGAAAGGGGGCTTAGGGAAGGGGGAATAAAGGGGAAGGGATTCTGGAATTTGTTGCGCAAAAAATTCTGTGTGTGGGGATTTATGCAGAATTCGGTCTGTAACTCTCACTAAGCAGAGATTGTGATCATATACACATTTTGTGTGTGTGTGACAGATATATAGAGAGAGAGCAAGAGAAAGCCCACTGGTACATATTCTTATTTACAATACTTACAAACGAGGCTTTGAGTCTCCAGATTCTCAGAAGTCTGGGTATGACTTGAAATGGAATAAGGCTTTTTGAATTCAAGAGGTTTCCGGTTGGAACTTCATTGGCATTTCTACTTCCAATTCTAATCTTGTAACCTTTTAGATCCAAGGGCACATGCATTTACTTTGTAACCTACAGAAGCACTTCACAATCCTAAGTACTTCTGCCCTAAATGAAATGTGAGTCTCATTTTATAGGTGAATGAACAGTTAAAGGCTTTCCAAAGAGCCAAGAGAATCTTTGAAAAACTGTGACAGAGCAGTAAGTTAAAGCAGGGCCTCCTCCATCACAGGTTAGGGCTCTAAACATGTTTATGGGCTCAACCACAGATATATTGTTAAACCGCTGATAATTTATTTGTCACTCTGTATTACTGAAATATTAACATTTGTTCAAGCAGATTTACAGAGATTTAAGGATGGTATAATAATAATCTCTGCAAATTTTATATGCGGTAGTTGTTACACCTCATTAAACAAGCCGGCAAATGATCCATTTGCTACACAATTAATATGCAGTGAATGCATTATTAAATCTCACATGTAAATTAACTCTTGATTCATGTCATTTACTTTAAAAGTGTGATTAAAACTTTGTCAGACTATTTTTTTGTCTGTGCCTTTTTTTAAAGTTATTTTTTAACTTCTTCCCAGTTTCACCATCCCAAACTATCTTGCTAAGGGCAGATATCTCAGTGGGGAAAGGAAGCCTTTTGTGCTCCCCAGGGAATATGACTCAGTTACATTACAAGTAAGGCAAATTGTTATTCATGAGAAATCCCTCCCACTCACAGCAGCAAACCACACCCTATCATTGACCAGGTTAACAGTGTCATCCTAAGCAGAGCTGTACCATTCTAAGGCCATTGAAGTCAATGGGTTTAGGATGGCATTGTCAGAGAAATGAATGGCCCAAATCGTGGCCAACCCATGCCTTATTATGATAGCAATTACATGAGTCAGTGTGGCGGTAGCAGTTGATGTGCTGAATAGGACTGGGGAATACCCAGGTTCAAACCTTTGCTCAGAATGAAGTACCCAAAGGTCAAGTACCTCTGGGTACTTAATTCTGTTGTTTTTAGGGTTGAGTTTTTCCCCCTTTGTTGTTGGTGTGTCAAATCTTTTCTCATCCATGAAATTCTATGGGTGTCCTTAGACCAGTCACTCTCTCAGCCTAACCTGCAAGCGTGCTGTAGTGGTTTACAGCAGTGGTTTGGAGCGGAAGTCTGTAATCTGGAGAACTGGGTTTCATTTCCCACTCCTACACATGAAGCCAGCTGGGTGACCTTGGGCTAGTCACAGCTCTCTTAGAGCTCTCTCAGCCCCACCTGCCTCACAGGGTATCTGCTGTGGGGAGGGGAAGGAAAGGTGATTGTAAGCCGGTTTGATTCTTCCTTAAGTGGTAGAGAAAGTTGGCATATAAAAATCAACTTTTCTTCTTCTTCTCCTCAAAGGGTTGTTGTGAAGATAAGAAGGAGTAGTTGATCCATGTATGCTCCTAAGAGGAAGGACAGTATCTAAAAGTTATAGATAGTAAATAAGTATCCAGTATGGGATGTGCTGGTGCTCAACCTTACCTGTAAGAAAAGAGAAATATGCTTATTACTGTAGAGAATCTTCTTGTACTTTGGATTTGGGTGTCAGACAGCACAACTGATGGGAGTAAATGGGAACACCATACTTAGAGAAAGCTTTATGTGATTTATTCTCCTTAGGTTTTTTTTGGGGGGGGTGAATTTGCAGTACAGATCACTTTTGTCACATGTTGCCCTACTAAGATATGGTGCCCTTACTGGAGAAAGATTTGCACATTGTAGTTAGGGATGTGTGAAACCTATCCTTTTATGTCTGTGAAGTTTTTCACTTTCTAGCCCTGTTGTTTGGCTGTTTATGAAAACTAGATAGAAGGATGATTGCACACAGTCATGGATCTATAATATACATACCAGAAATTTATCATAGCATCCCTAAATACAGTGATTTGGGGATCAAATAAATAGAAGGAATTGTTACAGCACTAACATCCCAAATTGATAGATAGCCCAATAATGAGTCACAGTTTGGGTTACACTAGAAGCATATGTAGGTTTTATACCACTTTAACTGTCAAAGAAAAATGGAAATTGTGCTTTGGTGAGGTGGTAAGTTTGGATGGGCATTTGAATATTTCTAGTCTGCCCATATATTCAAAAATACCTCATCGATTATGCTGGCCTTGCCACATGGGTTATGCATGGTTTCTGTGGTTTTATATTGATTCTGTTGGGGTTGCGAAAGTGTCCCATGTATAAATTGGTTTGGCTTGGAGTCTCTGGTTTGACATTGGTTGTGTTGGGATTGCCACATTGGCCCATGGTTCTGTGGGGTTATCTGGTTTGATGTTGGTTCTGGTGGGCTTGTTGGTTCTGTTTTCATTTAGAGGCTTTTGGTGATGTCCCTGCAGAAAGCATGACACTTTTTCCCCCGTAAGAAGCAATGCAGATATATAATTGGATCCCATAATCCAATTTCCTTGAAATGTGGAGTGTCTTTAGCGGACAGGCAGTATTGGGATCTCAGCAATTTTGGTATCATTTGCTCAAAAAAACAGCCATTCCAGCCCCTACCCCAAGAAAGAGTCCCCTGATGGGAATAATGGACCTGATTTTTTTTTAAACCAAACCAAACACCCAACTTAGAAATAATAAAAAACAGAGTTGGGAGGGACCTCCGGGGTCATCTAGTCCAAGCCCCTGCACAATGCAGAAAAAATCACAACTACCTCCTTCCACACTTCCAGTGACCCTTGCCCTATGCCCAGAAGAGGGCAAAAAACCATCCAGGATACCTGACCAATCTGGCCTCAAGAAAAATTGTTTCCTGATCCCAAAGTGGTTATTGGCATTACGCCGGGCATGTAAAAAAGGGCCCCTCCAGCCCTCCCTCTCATGATCTGCCAGAGTTCACAGAATCAGCATTGCAGACAGATGGCCATCTTGCCTCTGCTTAAAAACCTCCAAAAAAAGGAAACCTGAACCCAAAAACCTGAACCCAAATTCCAAAATTTATTTGTTTACATTGTTTATAGTCCACTTTTCTCACTTGGGCTCAAGGCATATTACATGGAGTGAGTATTAGGTACTGGTATTGGAGACTCAGTGATCCAGAATACCAGTATGACTACTTTTCCCAGGATCCAAATCAAGAAAAATACAGATTTTTTCCCCAAGTGCACTGTCCTGAAGCAGGCAGCTAGCAAGGGCCAGAGGCACAAAGCGTAGTCCGGAAGGCAGTCCAAGGTCAGTCATGGTTCAGATCGAGTCCAAGGCACCAACATAGGAGAGGGCAGTCCAAGTCATGAGTCAGTGTCAGTCCAAGAAGTCAGGATGCCAGGAATCCAAAGTATACCAGACAGCCCAGACTGGTACACCAGGGTAATGTTGACGAGTTGCTTCCACAACAGCCAAGCCTATTTGATGGCTTAAATAGGCCCTTATCTTGCTGCTGTAGCAGAGCCACCTGGTGCTAATTAGGCTGATCTGACATTCCAAGCCAGGTGGTGTGCTTCAGCCCTGTTCTGCCTTGTCACTGCTGTCAGGAAAGGCTCTACGCTGGGCTTGCAACCTTGCACTCCTGCGTCTCTGTTGCATTTCCAGAAACCCGTCTCCTCCTCTGTTCCAGTGGCTTTGAGGAGCCCTCTGAAGATGCTGCTTGTTGCAAAGTGTTAGGCCCAGCTGGAATCCTTGAGCAAGAAGGCTGCAGACATGGTGAGCCATCTTCTTCGCTGTGGCTGTTCCTCTGCTCTCAAACTGCCACCTTCTATTTCCTCTTCATCTGAGGAGGTCTCAGCAGGCTGACTCATAGCATGCACATCCATAGTGGCAAGGTCCCTTCACCAGAGTTCCAAAGCCCTCCTCACATGGGAAGATGGGAAGTTTGTTAAGTTTTAAATCTATAATGATTTTTTTGTGTGTCAAGCTGTAATTAAGGCAGCCCACAGACTAGAATCTGCTTGTTTTCATGAAAAGATCATTCCTATTGCAAACCATGGCAGATGAGAGTTTATCTTTGGTTAACATAGATGTTTTACATATGTGTATAAATTTTACACATCAGACTCTGGTAGTTCAACATCAAAGGAAATAGTTTGAGAGAGAGGACTTGTTTCCATTCCTTTGGTCTTCACCAAGTAGATTCTGCAGGCAGTCTGTTACAGAAATGTTGCCAAATAAACATTTCCATGGAAAGACAAGATTTGTTTATTTTTAGTTACTTCATTTATATGCCACTATTCTCCCCAATGAAGGCCAAGAGTATTTGGGGGTGGGGGTGGCAAAAAGTACCAAATCTGAATATCCTGAATATTACTTTAAATTCCCTAATATATTAAGATACAGTATACAAAGAACGAAAATTTAAAGCAATATTTCTACCACAGTTTTTTTTTCTTTTGAGCCACACAGTTACCCATGGTAGAAGGATCAAATTCCAAAGATTTGCAAACTCCATAAAATTCCAAAGATTTGCAAACTCCATAAAATCACTTGCTCAGACAGTCATGCAGAAACAAGAAACTTTAATAGGAAGCTTCAGATGATACAGGCCGCACACTGGTAAAGTTGCAAGTGAATACAGATTCACAAAGACAGAATTATAACCCCTACAGGGAAGCAGATGTCAAACGTATGTTATGGGAATCTACAAGATAATGGTGCATGGTACAAAACATCAAAGAACCCAGAGCTTGTTAGTACTATCTACCCACCAAGGCCACAGTGGTGGAAGGGAGTCAGTGAGAGCAAGGGAGGGACGTGGGAAGAGGGAAGACATTCCAACCTTGGGGCCCGTCAGACCCTGCGCCTGAACCAAGGAAAGTCAAGAGGCCTGGACTGCTTTTACGAGTCCAGGGAAGGGGGGGGGAAACATACAAGGCAAAGGCCTAACCAAGGCAAGGCATACAGACCCTCACACATATACAGGAAAATAAGATCCAAGTATTGTACCTCAACTTCCTTCTAACTAAACATCACCCATTTGATGTTAAAGTGCCAGTAGGTAAACCCATTTCTCATGCTGAGTGAATTATTCTAAAGCTGGCGCAAATGCTAGCAAAACAGAAACATTTCTTTTAAAATTCAGCATTACCTTTCACTGGAAGAATACTGGCAACTAGCCCCAGATGTCTCCATGATCAAAATGAACTGCAAATGTATCAGTGATGTGTTATAACACCTTATTTAAGCATATGCAGCTTCAAACGTATATCAGTCAAGGACAGTGAGAAAAGATTGAGGGAGTTCTTAATGACTCATTAGAGTACTATTCTTCGATTATTAAGAACACATTAAACCCATTATTCCAACCATTGTTTAAATGGATATATGGAAGATTTAGGAGGGAAACCCCCCTCCTTCTTTTGAGGGCTGATGATCTATCCACTGTAAATCGTGCACTGTGTAGATGTGCCATCAGTTGCATGGGCCTTCTTGGATATATTTAATGTAGGTGAAATATAGAGAGAAGTAGCTAAAAGCATCTGTGGAATTATTAGTATTGCTTCGAGTGTGAATGCATTCATGATAGAATTGATTTTTAGGCTGTTTTTATTCCTTCCTTCCTCCAAAGAGCTAAGGGAGGTATATACCAGTCTCCCCTCCTCCATGTTATCCCACTATAGTCCTAAAAGCAACTAACTTAAAGCCACCTAATCAGCTTCATAGCAGAATATAGATTTGTACCATGTGTTCGTATTCCTAGTCCAAACCCCTAATCAATACACCACGCTGGCTTCCTCCCTAATTGATTCATATTGGGGCCAGGAAAAGCTGCCACTATTTATTCCTTTTAATTCATAAGATTTTTAAAATGTTTCTCTGTGTGTGTTTGTGTAGGTACATATGCACCCTTTCCTAAGAAGTCACAAACACTGTTTAAAGGTAGATGCAAGATGTATATGGAAGATCATGTTCTGACAAGTCACTTTTTGGAAAATCTAGAAAATTTAGATGAATTTTGGTAAGTCTGTACAAATCTGTACAAGCACATGCATGCAAGTTTCAACAGAAGAGGAGCATTTACCATGCATTCCTGAGGGGAATGCCTGCGCCGGGCTTAGGAGGCAACGCAGCGGCGCTGCCTCCTCAGGAGGTTTCGGTCCCCTTGAAACCTTCTCCCGGTGCCAAAAATCTGTGCAACCCTCAAAGGGTTGCATGGGAGATACGCCACCTAAAAGGTGGCGTATCTCAGCCTAAAAAAGGGAGGGTTCTCAAGCCATAATGGCTTAGGAGGCTGTCTAACAGTGGCCTTGCCCCCAGGCCGGCCCCATGATGCCCCAGAAACGCCTCCCAGGATGCCGGGACGCCCCGGGAATGCCTCCCGGGACGCTGCTGCAGCCTTTGCCAGTGTCCGGACACCGGCAGAAGGCTCCATCATCGTCCCAGCCTGGTACTGCTGCGGCAGCAGCCGGCGACTGGTCTCTGGGCTTTCACACCGGCGTTGGGGCCACAAACGCCAGTGTACACTGCCCCGATGCGGGCGCTGTGGGTTCTTGTGCTGGAGCAGGCCTTCGCCGGCCTGCAGGAGACTTTCGCCTGGCCGCTGACGCAGCTCATGAATGCATGGTATGGGATAAAAACATCCTTAATGACACTCCAATTATCATGGGCAAGCTCTTACCTCAGGCTCCAAGCTCTGCCAGATTCTTCACACCAGAGGAATCAAAAAGAGGGGATGGGGAGCAATGTCTACAATGTCACTTCTGATACCTGTTATTTTAGATGCTGTGGGACACAGGCAGGATGCTGCTGCAGTTGTCTTGTTTGTGGGCTTCCTAGAGGCACCTGGTTGGCCACTGTGTGAACAGACGGCTGGACCTGATGGGCCTCGATCTGATCCTGCATGACTTTTCTTATGTTGATTTGTTCCTGGAAATGATGTCACAAAGCTCTACGACTTCTCCCATCACTATGGTAAAAATGTAGCTTCCTGCCCCAAAATACTCCAGCTGGTTGCTGGCTACCTTAAGTGTACCTTACTAAATACAAGTCCACTACATGGGCTGATGATTGCAGGAGCCAAGGGTGAAATGCCAGTGTCAACTTGCTTCTCTGACATCTCAGTTTTACAAAGCAAAATGTCATCAGGTGAGAGTCACTGACTCTTTTGCAGATGGGAAATATGGGTAAACAGTAGATGTAACAAAATACCTTCCAAGGTCAGCTACGTGTAGCATGTGCTCTTCACATTTGTTCGTTTGATGAACTTTTAGCAAATCAAGCTAAAGTCTTCCATACACACCACAGCTTGATAAACTTCCTTCTATTAACATTTGCATTTCCATGTGGCGAAATATTATTTGGAAGCCATAAAACCGCACTGTTAATGGGCTCAGAATGATTGATTGTTTCTTTCCCCCTGTGAAACAGTTGCTTTCTGAGAAAAAAAGTCAAATGCCTATCTGCTCCAATCATAAATATCCAGATGAGGCATGCAGAATAACATTCCCAAAGTTTTGGAGGTGACTGAATTATGATCAAAGTGCCGTAGAAACTGGAAAAAAGTATCCATTAATTCCTTTTTTTGGTCACTGTTGCCTGTCCAACATGTCAAACTGTTAGGAAATCAAAGTTTTTTCAAAAGAACACACCCTGAATGGCAACATACAAATAAAGAATTATTCACGTTTTCAGTGGATTGAAATTAAGAATGTTAGGGTTAATAACAAGCCCTGTTATTAATAACAGAATGTCTGTCTGTCTGTCTAATTATTTGGGCATTTCTATAACATTTTTCTCTCCAAGGAGACTGAAATTGGCTGACATATTTCTGAGATAACCAATTTAAACAAAATAATTGAAATAAACAAAACCAAGAAATAAAACAATCACATCCTTAGGGTTGCCAGCCTCCAGGTACTAGCTGGAGATCTTCTGCTATTACAACTGATTTCCAGCCAATAGAGGTCAGTTCACCTGGAGAAAATGGCTGCTTTGGCAATTGGACTCTATGGCATTGAAGTCCCTCCCCTCCCCAAACCCCGCCCTCCTCAGGCTCCACCCCATAAACCTCCCGCTGGTGGTGAAGAGGGACCTGGCAACCCTACACATCCTGCATGGATTTTGATTCCTTGGGCTGACTACCTAAGTTCCAGGCTGTCACCCAAGAGCCCTTTCACTATTGTCTTTGGCTCACACCTCTGGCTGCACCCTGGTTTAAGTACCTGCAGACGGAAGAGAAACCAAAGCTTCTAGTGTACTAAGCCATTGCTAGCCAGCTCGCAGTTTACTCCCTTGCCTTTTGTGGATTATGACCAATTTATGTAATTCTTATTTCTCTTTGAGGTGACAAAGAGATCAAAAGAACAGCACAAACAATAAATTAAAGACACAGTCAGTGGGAATTACAAGAAACACTTGATGACTAAATTTTTAAGGGAAGAGAGGCTTTGTAAGAAACCAATTTTGGGAGGTGAAATTTTGGGAGGAGAAAGGAAGGGAGACAAGAGAAGAGTTGTAGAAACCTTTCCCCTCTTGACATTCTCTGCTCCACAGCACTTTCTGAGCTGCTTTTACATGAGAATAAGATGTATGAGTCAGGCCCTTGGTACATCTACCTCACTATTGTCTACTCTGACTGGGAGAAGCTGTTCAGAATTTCAGGCAGAATAGGGTTGCCTCCCCCAACACCTGCTATGAGAGATCTTCTTAACTGGAACAGTAAGAGATTGAACTAGGGATTTTCTGCATGCAAAAATACTTTATCTGCCTCTGATATAGGACCCTGTTCATCATATTTCCTGGTTCCTCCCACCTCCACCCCACCAAAGTCCAGGGCTTGTTATTAAGGTAACAGGCTCTTTTAAACTTGAGGCAAAAAGCCATCAATGAACCATTTGGCATTTCCTAAGTCGAACTCCTGAAGTATTTATTTATTACATCTCCCTCTCACTCTATTTTTCCTCCAAGGAGTTCAGGTTGCCTTAAAGATTCTCCCTGCCTTCTATGGCTGCCAGCCTCCAGTTAGGGCCTGGAGATCTTTCAGAATTACAACTGATCTCCAGATAACAGAGATCACTTCCCCTGGAGAAAATGGCTACTTCAAGAGTGCATTGTATGTCAGTATACCCTACTGAGGTCCCTTTCCTCCTCAAACCCCACCCTCCCCAGGAGCTAAGACCAAGTATGCAGAAATTTCCCGGTCTGGTGTTGACAATCTTACTACCTCCATTTCATCCTCCCAATAAAGCTGTGTGGTAGGCTAAACTGAGAGAAAGTCGTTGGACCAAAGTCAACTGACAAGATCATGACTGAAAGGGGGTTTGCACTGGGTCCTAGAGCAAATGGACAGAGATCCCCCCAACACACACACACACAATTTTTTTTAAGTTCCTGGTTTGTATAGTCATTGTGCAGTCATTTCATGTTACACTTATCCATCACTCCACAGCAGTGGAATACAAAGTTTTGGCATGGAGAAGATCTTTCCTGGGAATGGAACTAGAATCCACTCTCTTTTTTCTCATTAGTTAAATTAGAAATTACTTCAAGCACCACTGGGCCCAGAGAGACTGGAGCCAGACCTACCGGGATGTGTTTACAAATGACTGAACTCCAGAAGGTCAGCTATCTAATGCCATCAATAATTAAAGAACAGCAAGACTTCAAATTAGCATCATTAATTTTGTTGCAATGTTTTAACCTTTCCTCTGCAATCTCCCTTTTTGCTTTCCAGAAGGTGTCTGACCCTGCTGGAAACAAGGAACTCTCTCACTATTAATTAGTTGGCAAGAGGAAATGTCTCTTCTTGCCTGCCCCATACAAAAGCACTTGTACAAAAACAAATACAACACAATGCCAGACAAGAGACTCTTGAGTTCATAACTTTCACACTGCTGAATATTTTCCTTTTGGCTCCCTGCATCTAAAAGCCTGGGATTTTTTGGAACAAATGTGGGTTTCCCATGACCGCTATTGGGCTTCCTAGGGAGAGCAGGCCCATGATAACCTTACAGTCCTAACTTGCTGTAACTCCAACAAGAAATGGCCTATAATGATTTCAGCCTGTGATCCTTGTTACCAGCTGAGACAGGGGGAGTTGGTCCTTCATCCCCCATTCAGCACAGCAGTAGCAAAATGCAGCTGGTGTTTATTTCATTGTGGGGGGAGGGAGAAACCAGCACAAAGAGGGAAACAACACAAACCACCACCACCACCACAAAAGCAAATGGAAGGGTTAATGATGATCTTTTGTCAATGATTCAAACATCGGTGCAAATCCAGAGACTACAAATATGTTACAGCATGTATCATGACAATAGGCTATTGAATACCTATATATTTTCAGTGTGATAAAAATCAGCTTGGTATCTAAATATGCTGCTAGCTGTACTGTGACTGCATGAAACTGTTTCTGTCTCAGTAAGATTTTTTTTTTAATTGCAACCATGCTGGTCCAAAAGTAAAATCCAAAAAACAGTGCACAATCTGTGCAAAACCTTTAATGGAGATCAACCAAAATGACATAAAATGAGCCCCGTGGTGCAGAGTGGTAAGCTGCAGTTTGTGTCTCTCTGTCTTTCTCTCTAGTATTGAGTGTGTTTATATAAGAAATTTATACAAGAAATTTATACTTTAAGCATTTGTAAATAGGTATAATTTTATATGGTAGCTAAGTTATAAATGATTCATTTTAGGTAGTTAAAGCGGTAAAAAAAAAGTTCAGGCTTGATAAGAAAAAGTGTGGCTTTTCCACAAAATTTCTAACTCCCCCAACAAAAAACCTGGAAACGACCATTTCTCTCCTAATAGCTTTAAAATTTTCAGAAATTTTACATCTCTTGTTCTCATCCAACAATCCTTTGCAGATTCAGGAACTCCATTGTGCCCATGAAGTTCCTGTCTACAAGAGCTTTCTCAGTTCAACAGAGTTAAGTTTCACACACACAAACAACTATACCCCTCCATTGAAATCAACTGGGAAGCTGGCACAGACAAAATACCCATACAAGGATTAGCTTCAGTGATGTAGAAAGGGGGGTACCTGTGCTTAGGATTGCAATGACACTCTGTTATGACCAAGACACAGAAGTCAGGCTAGAGCTATGCAGCTAGGGATGGGGGTGGGGATTTCAGTTGGATTTTATTTAAAAGATCCTCATCAAGTAAGAAGGAGTGGATTAATTCTATTGGTGCCCTGAAAGGGCTTCCTGTGGTGTAATGGGAACGCATATGTAGGCCTTCATGTATAGAGGAGGGCCTCCTCGTTTCCCCTGCTGTCATCAAATACAAATATGTTGTGTTCTTATTTGGCCAGGATGCAAATTATTATAGGAAACTATGAAGGAAGGGGTTATTTTGAATAATAAGATGGTAAGAAAAATATACCACTTGAGAGGCTTTTGAAGTAAAACTTAAAAGTATATATATTATTTGTCTCCGCTTAGGGTATGGTATAGGTCAGGTTAGACGAAGACGATGATGATGATGAAGAAGAAGAGTTGGTTTTTATATGCCGACTTTCTCTACCACTTAAAGGAGAATTGAACCGGCTTACAATCACCTTCTCTTCCCCTCCCCACAACAGACACCATGTGAGGTAGGTGGGGCTGAGAGAGTATGACTAGCCCAAGGTCACCCAGCTGGCTTTGTGTGTAGGAGTGGGGAAACAAATCCAGTTCACCAGATTAGCCTCTGCCACTCATATGGAGGAGTGGGGAATCAAAACTGGTTCTCCAGATCAGACTCCACTGCTCCAAACCACCTCTCTTAACCACTACACTACGCATGTCAAGAATGTATTTGTCTTGTAACAGAAATCAGGCAGCTGAGGGGAGACATGATAGAGGTCTATAAAATTATGCATGGTTTAGAGAGAGTGGACAAAGAGAAGTATTTCTCCCTCTCCAATCATACTAGAACACGGGGTCATCTGCTGAAGCTGGAGGGTGAGAGATTCAAAATAGATATAAGGAAGTATTTTTTCACACAACGCATAGTTAAATTGTGGAACTCCCTGCTCCAAAATGTGGTGATAGCTGCCAACTTGGAAGGCTTTAAGAGGGGAGTGGACATGTTCATGGAGGAAAGGGGTATTCATGGCTACTAGTTAAAATGGGTACTAGTCATGATGCATACCTATTCTCTCCAGGATCAGAGGAGCATGCCTATTATATTAGGTGCTTTGGAACACCGGCGGGAATATGATGCTGTAGTCGTCTTGTTTGGGGGGTTCCTAGAGGCACCTGGTTGGCCACTGTGTGAACAGACTGCTGGACTTGATGGGCCTTGGTCTGATCCAGCAGGGCTTTTCTTATGTTCTTAACAAGGATGAGGGACTTCTTATGGATATATACAAACAATATTTTGTAATTCAAGATGTTTCACAATTGTTTGTTTTTTAAACTTAAGTTTCTTTTACACAGTGTTTCTTTACTTGTAGGAGTTAGGAATATTAACTCACTTCCCTAGTTTCTTTCTTAAACTGGCCTGGGATCACTTCTTTCACCAGAGCTATTACTCACTAAACTCTTATGAATCACTATATACATTTTAGAGCAATTTTCCTTATATAACTGGTTGTGGATCCTGTCCAGATCCAAAAACCTAAAATGTGTTCCTTTTTGATTCCTGAGGAGAAATTATCCACCAGACAGCTCACAGCTTGCCCAGATATTTCCAAGTTCTATCTATTCTTAACTGTCAGAGTTCTAATTGCCACTCCCAGAATCCTATTTTGAACTCATTGTCAATCACATGGGGATCTTTGACCAGGACAATCCCTCAGAATGCAGCTGTCCATCACAGAAGCATTCTGCTTACGGATGAGAACTTTTCAGCTCTCCTATCCATGTGATGAGGAGGGAAGGCAGCATGGTAAAGCCCAATCTCATCAGATCTCAGAAACTAAACTGGGTCAACCCTGGTTAGTACTTGGATGGGAGACCACCAAGGAATACCAGGGTTGTTATACAGAGGAAGGAACTGGCAAACCACCTCTGTTAGTCTCTTGCCTTGAAAACCCTACAGTGTTGCCATAAGTCGGGTACGACTTGACAGCATTTTACACACACACACACACACACACACACACACACACACACACACACACAATGTGATGTCCTCATACCCCCCAATCTCCTCTCCACTCCAGTTAGAGGTTATCCATAACAACACCCAGTGAGTAGCTACCGAATGTCACTGAAATAGAGACTATTCCCAACCTGTATACATGTGAAAGTACTTTCCATGAGTGTTCTGGGTGTGGGGGTTGTTGAGTGCTGACTATTAATTCTAATACAAATAGAGGGTTTTTGCTGCTTCAGCCTGCATGGAGGCAGCAGGAAGTGGCTTATTCTTAATCTCACATATACCTATGGAAGTGAGCTGTGATTACATTAGACTTCTTCAGAAAGTATAATCAAATGTATCAGGAGCCACTATCAGCCATGCATAATGTTGGGAAATGTGCATATTTCCCCTGTGTATACAGCTTTCATATATGTGAACTGCCCACTGGGATTTTCAGGGTTCTGTCCACACATGCTGAGGCTTTATGCTCATGGTACACATGTGCATTTCCTCTGTTCACACAACATGGCAACTACTATGCATATTTGGAGGGTTGTGAGTTGAGCACACTCTCATTACAGTTGGTGAGCTTCTAGTATGTGTGATTGTAAGATGTGAAAATCCAATAAATCAATCAAAAGACTTCATTTGTGAGAAAAAAGGATTTGCAGATGCATAGAGAAACTTTATCCTTTATTAATATAAAACCTTTTCCTGGGCTAAACACAGCCATTTAAAACAGGATCCGCTCCTAGCATTCCGCCGTATGTTTTGAAGCCGCTCCCAGTTTGTACAACATGCATGAGTGGTTTGGGCTTCATCTGAAAAAATGAGCCCCAGAAGTTGTTTTGATCACCAGAAAATACCTGAAGTTCTAATAAACAATGTATCAGATAGATAAATAGGTAGATAGGTAGATAAGGTGCTAGAGTTGAGCCAGCAAGTCCCAGAGAAGAACTTGGAATGGGTGAATGTTTCCTATTTCATTTCTTTTTATGTTTATTAATATTTTTGTCAGCTGTAACGGTTCTTTGGTTTTGCTGAGGGGGTTGTAGATTTGTTTCTATTTAAGCAAGTTGTATAGTTTTTATCTGCAATTTATGTTGTATTTATACACACAATGCACATCATTTATACATATTATGTATAATTCTGATTTATTGATGAAAAAATAATGTTGAAAAATGTATAATGTTTTGTGGGAAATGTTCGGTGCATGGAGAACAGAAAATGACATGATAATAAAGACTCACCAGCTCAATTTGCAGTGAGGGAGAAGCAAAATTGAAACAAATGGTCATGTTGTAACTGCCGGGATGAGAAATTTGGAGCCATCCCTAAACTGAACCATGACTTAAATAAGCCCTGGGCACTTCTGAGCTTTTATTTCATATTTGACAAAGAGAGCTTTGACTCTTGAAAACTTTTACCCCGAAAATCTTGTTGGTCTCTAAGGTGCTACTGGATTTGAATCTAGCAGTTCCATTGCAGACCAACATGGCTACCCTCTGAAATTATTGAATTTTAAATTTATTTCAGTCCTTCCAGTCACAACAATGTACTCTTTAAAATCTGAAGAGACCAATGATCTTTGGTCTTTTATGCATGGGAACTTTGACTTACTTTCTCCACCGGTCTGACTCAATTTTTCACTGGGGTTATGCATGAGTTTCCAGTCCCTTAGAGGTGACCTCGCGCCCAGTCTGTACAATGCCTGGGTCTTCCTGATCCTGTTGTAACATGATACTTCAGTCTCCCCTGAGATCAGCCCGGGTCTAATAGTCCCCATTTTCATGCAAAGCCAAAGCATGGGAGAGGGGAGCTGGAGGGGGGGGTGACATTTTACTCACAGTAAGCACTACAGCCAATTACAAAGCAGTGTTTTCAAGGGGCAAGGACTCAGACGCTTGTGGATTTTTGCTGGTGATTCTGAAGTTCTCTGGAAACCCCAGTACTTTCTCCAGGGCAAACAACAACATGCATTGCATTTTTAGCATTTGGAACAGAAAAGTGTGGGTCAAGAGAGCTTCGAACCCCAGGTAAAACTGCCATTCATAAAATACCATTGTGTACAAGAAAACGGTTCTACCCTGCACTTTCAGCAGTCAAGCCTTCCAGTCAGTCTCCAAAGGAAGGAATTATCTGTATCAGCCAAAGTTCTGACTGAAGTAAGGACCCTTCAACCTAACGTGAAGTAGAGCCACCAGGAGGCCAACCTGAAAAGTAGTCTGAAATTCAAAGAAAGAGAATGTCCCATGGAGAACAAGCATTCATTGCTAGCCTAATAGATTCTACTTGAGGGCCATCCCATGTGAACGCAGCATTTCTATACAAAGATAATGCAAGTTTACTGAGATTTTTTGTTGTTGCTTTCTTAGGAGGAGGGAAGGGGTCTTCACTAAGGCAAATCAGACATCACCAACTCACAGCTGCCAAGCCAGCTGCTTCAAGCTCATCAGCATGACTTACAATACCTGTGCAAATCTCATAGGCCCCATAGTCCTTTCTCACTCAAGTGGCAAACTGATGTCTGGGTGTACTATTTCAGGCTGCAGTTTAAAGTGTACATCATTAAATGTTATTCTTCATAACACATTCCATCCAGATAGAAAGCAAGGTGTTTAGGAGAAGTGTTATACTTTAGCCTTATGAGTGAAATTCTTGGGGGGGGGGGGGGTGTTAGAGAGAATCTTTTACATAGAAGAGAATTCCGTCATATGATTTCCCCCACCCAAGATCTGGAACAGTACAACCCAGGTATAAGTTTACTATTTGTGACTCTCTACTGTATATCAGTTATTATTGGATACTGTGAAATAACCATTTCAGAAAATAAAGTTATCATATACCAGATAAAATTGGTAAAATTGGGACTGTGTGAGCCATTTATCATCTCTCCAAAGTGGGAGTTTCTACTTCTGATGACCTGCAAGGCAAGATGAGACAGAAATTTGTATTAAGTGGGTACATTTACTGCTCTGTCATAACGTTATAAGCTTTCCCAGCTAATCTTTCCAGGCTGAAATATTATGCCAGTATTTTCTCTAAACCCTCTAATATGTACTCATTGTCATTCTGACTTCTGGTCTCCTTTTATTCGAAATTGCACACTTAATTGCCTAACATGCCACATCTTGAGATTATACTTTTTCGATTTCTCCCTCCCACAAACACACACACTTCACTGAGTCATTTACCAATACCAAGTGCCATGTCCTTCTCTGCCCTTGCTGATGGGCCACAAGATGAAACCTCACGCTAATTGCTCTCTGTACTCAATTTACCACAGCAAATGTGGGCATGTTTATAGTGCTGCTAAAAATTAGCGTGTGGCTTTGTTTCCTAAATTCCTTCTCATTAAAATTCATTAAGGCACATAATCCCTATCCAAAAAAATTCAGATCAGCCACTAGCCATAAAGGATGCCGCAAGGCAAAATGGATTTTCAGTTTCCTTGATACTTTGCATCAAACAGTGGCCTCTCTCTCTCTCTCTCTCTCTCTCTCTCTCTCTCTCTCTCTCTCTCTCTCTCTCTCTCTCTCACACACACACACACACACACACACACACACACACACACGGACAGAAATGCACGCAGATGCACACAGGCACACATAAAGAGAAGGAGAATTTTCATACTGTGCAGGTAAATGGGACTATTCTGTTCAGTGTCCCATGGACCAAAGTTTTTTTAAAAAAAGATTGTAAGAAGTTCAGTCATGTGAGTTGTGTGCTGTCTTCTGATGCATCATAATTTAATGGCAAATTGTGAGCAGCATTCTTGAACACTCAGGAAGAAATGCTCACTTTTACCATATATTCTAAGTTAGATAGCAAATATTTTACACATGCATTTTTGCGCATGTGCAATGGTTCATGTGCAGAAGAAAGCATTATAGTGCATAGACAACCATAGAATCACAGAGTTGGAAGGTACCACCAGGGTCATCTAGTCAAACCCCCTGCCCAATGCAGGAATTGCATAACTACCTCCCCCACACACACCCAGTGACCTCTACTCCATGCCCAGAAGATGGCCAAGATGCCCTCCCTCTCATAAACTGTCTCTCATGTACTGCCTAAGGTCATAGAATCAGCATTGCTGACAGATGGCCATCTAGTCTCTGCTTAAAATCCTCCAGGGAAAGAGCACTTACCACCTCCCGAGGAAGCCTGTTCCACTGAGGAACCACTCTAATGTCTAGATGGAAACTCTTTTGATTTAATTTCAACCCATTGGTTCTGGTCTGACCTTCTGGGGCAACAGAAAACAGCTCAGCTCCCTCCTCTATATGACAGCTCTTCAAGTACTTGAAGATGGTTATCATGTCCCCTCTCAGTCTTCTCCTCTTCAGGCTAAACATACCCAGCTCCTTCAACCTTTCCTCATAGGACTTGGTCTCCAGATCCCTCACCATCTTTGTTGCCCTCCTCTGGACACATTCCAGCTTGTCTATATCTTTCTGAAATTGTGTTGCCCAAACCTGAACACAACACTCTAGGTGAGGTCTAACCAGAGCAGAGTAAAGCCATACAATGCTGTGTACATACTGAGTCACAGTGCCTTGCACCATGATTCTGAGTATGCAAAAACAGTGGCTACTGGTAAATGATGAGAGCTACCAGGTGCAAAATCAGCATGTACATTTCAAATGCATGTCTTCTCCATATCCTTGGTGCATCCATGACTGTCAGCAATCAGTCTTGAGCATGTGCCATTGCCTAGCTGCCAATATGCTGAATGATGAGTGTAGCCAATTGTGCAAATATGAAAGTAGCACATAAGCTCAAAATACACCATTATTTAAAATGTGCACTTATTAGTAATACAGATGTAGGGGGGATCGATTCAGGAGAAAAACAGGAAGTGGATATTAACTTTTCAGGTCCACTATTTGCAAAGTGTATGGGTTTACTTCATGTGATATGTGAAACAACAGGGTTCCCATTCCTCTGGTGGGGAATGGGGTATCATTGGCCCCTCTAGGCTTGCCACCCTCCAGGTAGTAGCTGGAGATCTCCCACTATTAAAACTGATCTCCAGCCAATAGAGATCAGTTCACCTGGAGAAAATGGCTGCTTTGGCAACTGGACTCGGTGGCATTGAAGTCCCTCCCCTCCCCAAACCCTGCCCTCCTCAGGCTCCACCTCAAAAACCTCCCACCGGTGGCGAAGAGGGACCTGGCAACCCTACGTGGCCCTTCTCCCTTTGCCCACCGCCACTCCAAGCAGTGGCAGAAGGGGGGAAAGGGTACCATATCCAGGAGTTTCCCATGTCATGTCTGTGACTTCTCTTTTTGTTTTTTGTTTTAGTGGAGGTGACCTGGCACTGTAGCCTAGGGCTGTTGATTCGGTTCATCCCGAACCGAAAAACAGCCGAATTTTCCCTGTTTTGGTGGTTTCTAGTTCGGCGGGAATACAGCGCGGGGCGATCGCCGAATAAATTCGGCAAATTTGGGGGCTGCAAATCAGCAGCATAACCATAAAGGCATTAAAAACACATTTGCGCCTTTCCGTGGCTCTGGGGGGGCATGTTTAGAGGTAGGGGTCCCAAACTTTCAGCGTAGCTTGAGGTGACCCTTCTTGCAAGAACCCCCAAGTTTGGTGATGATTGGGGCAGGGGTCCCGAGTAATGGGCCCCAGAAGGGGTCCCCTCACCCATCTGCCCATTACAGCCTTTAAAAACAAATTCGAGTTGGGCCGTACCATTACCCTGGCCCGGGGGTCTGGTCTGGTGGTTGCCTTGGCAGTTGGGCCATACCATTACCCCGGCCTGGGGGTCTGGTTGCCTCGGCAGTTGGGCCGTACCATTACCCTGGCCCATGGGTCTGACTAAAAGGGAATTAATCCCGAGTTATGGGGTTCCCCCCCCATCCACCCATTGGAATGAATGGGAGTAGGCAATCCCTAATGTGTATCTAGAGAGTGGCAAATCCAAGGCAAAACCTCCCATGCCAGAGAGTATGTGTGTGAGAGTGATAGAATCATATTGGATTACTCCTGAGTCCTCCCGCTCCCAGTCCCTGATCCTGATAGAAGAGGAGAGGACATCAACAGTAAGACCCATTTGGGGGCTTTTCTCTATAATTCTCTATAATTTTTCCCTCTGTGTGTGTGTGTGTGAGAGAAAGAGAGAGGGGGGGGAAGCCAAAGGGGGGTGGGTTTACCTGTTCTGCTGGGGGGTGGGCTTGATTGCCTCTGTGTGGGACTGTGCTTTCTACTGTTTTCACTGGTTGCCAACTTCGTGTGGAGTTAACTGTGGGTCACTGAGTCTCTCTCTGGCTGGTTCCTATTGTTTTCAAAGGGCTGTGCAGCCGCTCCTGTTGTTTTGAATGGGCTAGCCTGTCATTCATTTTAGTACATCCCCTGTAAAGTATTTCAGTGGAGTCAGTGCAAGTCAACCGACATTCCCCTCTCCCATTACTTCCAATGGGCTGACTTGTCATTCTTTTTAGTACATCCCTTTTAATGTCTTTATTCCAATGGGCAGATGGGGGGACCCCTTCCAGGCCCCATAACCTGGGGGCCCCTGACCCAATCTTCACAAAAATTGGGGGTTCTTGCAAGAAGGGTCCCTTCAAGGTACACTGAGATTTTGGGATCTCTACCTCCAAACATGCCCCCCCAGAGCCACGGAAAGGTGCGAATGTGTTTTTAATGCCTTTATTCCTGTGAGCGATTTTGGGGGGGACCCCTTCTGGGCCCCATATCTCGTGAATTCCTGGCCCAATCTTTATAAAACTTGGGGGTTCTTGCACAAAGGGTGCCCTCAAGCTATGCTGAAATATTGGGACCTCTACCTCCACAAATGCCCCCCGGAGCCGCAGAAAGGCGCAAATGTGTTTTTAATGCTTTATTCGGCCACATTTTCCCCCGAACTTGGAATTTGGCGCCAAATTCCACGGATCCAAATCAGGGGAGTTCGGACTTTGGCATTTCCTGAATCAAAATGGGCCAAATTTTGCCGAATCCGAATTTTACCGAATTTTTTTTCAACAGCCCTATAGTGTAGCCAGCATTGTGCCCTATCCCATATCCCCACCTACAACCTTCCCACTTGTTGCCAGGCACTGTCTTGCAAGTGTTCATGACAGAAAATATCAGAAGATAATCTTAAAAGGGGTGTTTTGACAAATACCCTACAAACATTTTTTCCCTTAAACAGAGTTGATCTGTCAGCTAAACTGAAATTCAAAGGGAATTTAGGAGAACAATGTTGGGTGAGACATCTGAGCATTTTTTAATTGGGAAGCCGAAAGAGTTTTACTAAGACCTACGACGGCACTTAACACACACACAAGACAATTTATCTGGGGGTTACTATGTCTCTAACTGGATTTTATTTAAAGTGAAATTTAAAGTAAATTAGGCTTCTCCTGAGACAAAACAGCTGAGATATTTTCAGGGAAGCCAAAAGAGTGTCAAGAAAACCAGAAATTCAATACATTTCATAAGGATGTGCGTGTTCAGGAGAAGGCCCATTTAACACCATCCAAAGTAGTGCCAGGTCAGATTTCATCAGTTCATCTCATAGTATTTGTTTTTTCTTCAGCTTTCTCAGAGAATTCTTTTGACAAGGTATGTAGATCAGGTCTTAGTTTTTTTGGGAGGTAGGACGGTGGGGATGAGAGAGAGAGAGACTGGCTGGCTAGTACTGGAAGCAGCAAGCAATGTCCAAGCTTTGAAAGGGATTTGAGGCTTTCCTAGTCATGGGCCATGAATTTCTGAACTGGGTGAATCCCCCCCAAACCCTTTCATCTCCAGAATTCATTGGCATCACACATTCCAACAGTCAATTTTTTTGTCACAGAAATGCAGGCCCCAGAGGATGCTTTGCAGTGGCCCTAAGGGAAATAAAAACCAAGGTGATATCATTTTTTATAAGGCAAGCTTTTGAGTTACTCAGAAACCCATTATATATATTTTAAAAACCCAAAGGCAGTGAATTCTCAACAACAGAAGCCAAAGTTATTATTTTTAACATTTTAGGCAAATAGTGCTCAAATTACAAAACATTTAGTAAATATATATGCACCTCATTCACATTTAACTGACTTCATTTCCTGCTTCTATCACCTAAACACAGCAAAATAGCCACATTGGGGGGGGGAGTGAGAAAGAGGCTGTGATCTAGTTAAAGCAAGTCATGAACAGCTGCTAGGGTTGCCAAGCTTGAGGTGGTGGCTGGAGATCTCCTGGGATTAAAACTGATCACCAGGCGACAGTGACCAGTTCACTTGGAGAAAATGGCTGCTTTGGAAGGTGGACTCTGTGGTATTTAGTGTTGCCAGCTCCGGGCTGGGAAATACCTGGACAATTTGGGGGTGAAGCCTGAGGAGGGTTGGGTTTGGGGAGGGATGGGACCTCAATGGGGGTATAATGCCATAGAACCCAACTTCAAAAGTGGCCATTTTCTCCAGGTGAACTGATCACTGTCACCTGGAGATCAGTTGTAGTAGCAGGAGATCTCCAGCCACCACTTGGAGGTTGGCAACCCTATTGATATTATACTTCATTGAGGTCCCTCCCATCCCCAAATCTAACCCTCCTCAGGCTCTGCCCCTAAAATATCCAGATATTTCCTAATCCAGAGCTGGCAATCCTACAAGCTGCCATAGAAAATATTTGAAATTAATTTGGTTGCCACCAATATGTTCTGTTATTTGTCAGAGGGGCTTGGTCACTAGTACCTTTAGCTGGACTGCAGCCAGAATAATCCTTCCTAATATTTACATGATACAAAATATAATTATAATCATTGAAAAGGATATAAAATCTCTGGAGCATGATTAATTTGTACTTAGCGGGAAGGAGAACTGAAAGGTGGGTGTGCACAAATCTTCTATTCCTATTAATGGGCCATTGCATTGTCTGCATGCATGCTGAACAGAATGGGAGAGGTGGTTGGAAATGCTGAACCCTTGGGAAACTTCCACATATGGACACTCTGCCCATGGTAAATTGGATTGCACCCTTTCAGATAATTCTAAAGGAAAGTAAAAGGCTGAGTCTAACTTTGTATCAAGGTATTTTTTTCTCTAAAACGAAATAACACAAACAAAGTGAATGTTCAATTCAAAAAGCTGGCATATTTTCTCAGTAAGTGCACTGGTGATGGGGTGGAGGTGGTGGCTTTTCATATCTGAACTAAAGAAGCTCTTTCATCCCTTTGCGTCCAGGTCACTAATGGAAAATATGATGATGGACAGGTGCAGATGGTTGATTTCACCTGAGAATTAGCCTGTTTCACCAGCCTAAATGAAAAAGGCGATGACCTTACCTTTGTTCCTCTTTGGCCTCCTATTTTGATAAGTAACCTTGATGTCTATAATAGTTAAGAATTTGCAATTCTGCCCAGTGGAGAGTTTTGTCCATCTCAAAGGCCTTGCTTACATTAACTTCAACAGAACTTTGGCAGAAGTTGGTTCAGTAAAGGATCCATCTTACCCACAGCATGCGGTCCAGGAAACTGAACACAAGCTTCCACTGGGGCCTTGATAAACTTTCTCATTTTGTTATCTACCGAGGACTGTAAAAACAGAGAAAGTTGTCAAATGACCATTAGAACAAATTATGTCCCATGGGATGCATTTGGCAAATCTGTGGTTAATATGTTTAGAATTACTTACCCTACTTCTCTTGTTACAGCTTTCAACCAGTGCAAGACAATTATGCATTTAACCACTGCTAAGGATACTATCAAGATACTATCAGCTAGCAATAGAGAAACTAAATCCATTATGACCAATGAAAACACATCTTCTTAATAAGCTCTTGTTTTAACAGTCCTCTGTGTTGGGAAAGACATTTTCAAATTCTGCCATCTTTCATTATGCAATTTTAAAATTATGACCCCTTTTGAGAGCCAGCGTGGTGTAGTGATTAAGAGCGGTGGTTTGGAGCGGTGGACTCTGATCTGGAGAACCAGGTTTGATTCCCCACTCCCCCACATGAGCGGTGGAGGCTAATCTAGTGAACTGGATTTGTTTCCCCACTCCTACACACGAAGCCAGCTGGGTAACCTTGGGCAAGTTACAGCTCTGTTAGAGCTCTCTCAGCCCTACCTACCTTACAGGGTGTCTGTTGTGGGGAGGGGAAGAGAAGGTGATTGGAAGACGGTTTGAGTCTCCCTTAAGTGGTAGAGAAAGTCGGCATATAAAAACCAACTGTTCTTCTTCTTTCAATTATTCTTGGTGATGGCAAAATCCTTCCCGAAGGGTAAGCATCTATTCTTGCAACTCTCTCTGGCCTTACGTAACCCTCAGATGTCCTGGAATGCTTAGTGGACTCTAAAGATACATCACAGTATAGGGGGGAAATGGACAATTGGTTTAAGTTGCAAATTCACAAGTCATTATAGATATGCAGTTCCTGGGATAGCATAAGTACTTATATAGTCACTACCATAGACTGGCCCGGGAGGGGGGGGTGAGATGAAAAGAGTTTCCCCAGTTATTCTGATAAGACTGAAATAATAATTGCACAGATTTCACAGCAACTCTATTTCTGTAACACAGCATTAGCTAAGGGTACAAAATGATAGCCATATATAGGTCACAGCAATTTCCAACTGGGAA
Source organism: Euleptes europaea (assembly GCF_029931775.1). Classification (NCBI taxonomy): domain Eukaryota; kingdom Metazoa; phylum Chordata; class Lepidosauria; order Squamata; family Sphaerodactylidae; genus Euleptes; species Euleptes europaea. Next base: position 30,486,374 of record NC_079317.1, read on the forward strand.
GGCATTACAAAGGACAGAAAGGCACTGTGGCTCGCAGTATGCAAATCACCATATCAATAGCCCTAATTAAATGTAGGCAAACTTGCAGAAGGAGAACGAAGGAGGACAAATTTCTTCCTTTGAGTCTGCCTCATTTGAGGCAAGTCCTTTTCATAGTGTATTCTTGGTCTGATGTACTGTATGAGGTACAAGTTAATCCCAGCCAGGACTGAGGAAGAGAGTACAGAATCAGAGACTTGTTGGACTCATCCAGCAATAATAATAGTAATAATTGTGTGCTGTCAAATTGCATCCAGCTCATGGCCATCCCAGCACCATGGGGTTTTCAAGGCAAGAGATGAGTGGAGGTGGTTTGCCATTGCCTTCCTCTACATAGCAACCCCAGTCATTCCTGGTGATCTTCCATCCAAGTACTAACTTGACGGACCCTTCTTAGTTTCCAGACTCTGATAATATCAGGCTAGGCTGGGCTATCAGGCTGCTACAGCAGTAATAGAAACATAGGGTAATGACTAGGGATGCCAGGTCTCTCTTCGCCACTGGTGAAAGGTTTTTTGGGCAGAGCCTGAGGAGGGTGAGGTTTGGGGTCGGGAGGACTTCAATGCCATAGAGTCCAATTGCCAAAGTGGCCATTTTCTCCAGGTGAACTGATCTCTTTTTAGGCTGGAGATCAGCTGTAATAGCAGGAGACCTCCAGCTAGTACCTGGAGGTTGGCAACCCTATTAATGACTATCATCCTTAGTGTAGTAACTACAGGACAGAAACACAAAGTTGAGCTCTCAGTTGGCTGGTACACTGCCTCTGAGTCAACTTCTGTAGCTTCCAAAGTCCTGATTTTGGCCTATCACATTCATAAACAGGACCAACCCTCATAAATGCATGTAATGTTGAATCTTTATTGTGCTTTCAAGCACAACTGAACTGTCCCAATATAAAGATGGTATAGGCAGGGGGGAAAGAACTTGCCTGCACAGTCAGTGTGGTATGCATCCATAATCTCATTTAAATTGGGCCCTCATCTATTTTGTGTTAGCCTGCCAAAGAACTATTCTCTGCAGCGCCGTATCCCTGGCATGCTAACAGTGCATAGGCAGCTGCTGAAGGCCTCCTTTCAATGTGACGGTATATGCATGAAACCAGCTCCAAAGGTAAGCTCTTCTTGCCAATATGCATCAATTTAAATTTAAAGGCCAGAATCCAAACAACAACCTCAGACAGCAAACTCTTGTGATTCATTAACTAGTTTTCTTAAAACAGATGGATGTGGACATATTGCAAACTGATCTTTTAAGCTCTTCTCATGGTCAAACTACATGTAATGTTAGAGTTCTGTGATCAGATCTCCAGACTTAACTGGACCATAAAAAGGATATGATGGTTGGAGGTGGAAGCTAGACTGAAAGCATGATACTGGGATGGGAGAGCACTGTTTCCCCAGTGGAAAATGCCCTTTCCTGGGCTCAGGGGTCATTTTTGATTGGGGAAGTGGCATGGTGGAGAGTTTTAACATCCTCATCCCAAGACCATGCCCCCCAAACCTAGGGTTCCCAGGTCCCCCCTGGCCACAGGCAAGGGATGGGGGATAGGGTTGTCAGATCCAGGTTGGGAAACTCCTGGAGATTTTTGCATGGAGCCTGGGGAGGACAAGGACTTCAGTGGGGTACAATGCCATACAGTCCACCCTCCAAAGCATCAGTTTTCCCCAGGGAACTGATTTCTGTAGTCTGGAGATGAGCAGTAATTCCAGGGGATCCCCAGGCTCCACCTGGAGGCTGGCATCCCTAGCTACCAACCTTCTTGTAAGCTGCTTTTAAGGGCAAACTACAGGTCTGGTCTTCTGATCACAGAACTTCAATATCACAGAATTCCAGCATCATGCATAGTTTGGTCTGCCAATGAGCACGCTGTGCCACTAAATGGCTTTCTTTCCATGACCCCTATTACTGTTTACAAAGATGGCAAAAATCCTGCTCAGCTCTGAAGCCCCATATTGCTTTTATCAAGGATGGAAGGGTGGATGCCTGATGAAAAGCCTGGATTGTGATAGGTGGGGTGGCCTTGTATAGCCAGTCTCCATTTTTTCCATCTATGGTCCAGGGTTAGGGTTGCCAACCTCCAGGTGGTAGCTAGAGATCTCCTGCTATTACAACTGATCTCCAGGTGATAGAGATCAGTTCCCCTGGAGAAAATGTCCGCTTTGGCCTTTGAACTCTATGGCATTGAAATCCCTCCTCTCTCCAAACCCTGACTTCCTCAGGTTCCACCCCCAAAATCTCCAAGTAATTCCCAAATCAGAGCTGGCAACCCTAGCTAGGGTGCATCACTTGACCCTTGTCACTTCATTTTTGTAGTCCCCAAAGCTTCCCTTTGGATGGATGGAAAGCAGCCACCAGAAATGCCTATCTGTGTAGGGATCAGGCAGTGATCCTTGATGTGAGAAAAGAAAACACTATGCATTTCCTTGTGAGAAACAAACCATTTTGGGGATCTTACCATAAGTTTATTAAAATGTAGATAATCTGAGGATAGTGTGCACTGATGTAAGATGGTAAAGGAGCAAGCTGCATAATATCCCTATTTATTCATTATTAAGAGCTCACAGAAAAACTAGATGCAGTATAACTGATGATAGAGCTCATCCTTCAGGTTAATGCCAGTTGCAAAATAAGCTGCCTAGTTTTGTATGTATCATTTAGGAACTCCATCGCTCTTTCAGTTCTGATAAACAGAATTACCCCATCTGCAAAACTAAGGACAATTGCACTCATTTGCTGCAAAGGGGCATTATCAAGAGTAATTCATTAATGTCTTCAAAATGTTTTCTTAATGAGGATGGATGCATAAATGTTAGCTATTACTGTAATTATTCCTTGTTTCAGGCAGGAATATGGCAAAGAAGCCTCTTTTTATGCCAAGGATCCCAGGGATTAATTTGAAAACACGGATGGGGTGAGATCGCGCTGCATTTTACCCAGCTTTTTCTCACCCCTCTTACTTTTCAACATGAGTTTGCTCATTGCCTACCAAACTCTGTTCTACCAAACAAAGCCATTATATATAACAATAAATAATCAAGGATGAAACAATCCATGGAAAGTCTTAAGAAAATATAGATTCACATTAGGTCATGTATAAATACTCTAAAGAGTGCAAGGCAGATCCTCAGGACCCATGTTCGGGAGTATACCTTAAAAGCTGAAGGTCCATTATCATGCTAGAAAACCCAGACGCAATATAACTCTGGCCTTCTGGGTATGAACAGCAAATGCATAAACTACATAAAAATAGGGCCTGGATTAAGTGGGATGGGACACGTGAACTCACCAAGCTGCCTTACACTGATTGACCATTGGTCTGCCAAGGACAATATTATCTACTCTGACTGATAGCAATTCTCCAGGGTCTCAGATGGAGGTCTTTCATATCACACACTACCTGATCCTCTTAACTGGAGAGGGAAGGGATTTAATGTGGGACACTTCCCATGAGTCATAACCCCTCCATACCCAGGGTTATTGTAGTTTAGTGGCTGCAAGTCCAGGAAGTTCCTTGTTGAGACCATGTATTCAGTGGGTGGCCTTAGGCAAGAACAGATTGTAGGCATTGACACTAGTGAGCTTTTGAAGCCCTGGGACAAGAAGAAGAGTTGGTTTTTATATGCTGACTTTCTCTACCACTGAAGGGAGACTCAAACCGGCTTACAATCACCTTCCCTTCCCCACAACAGACACCCTGTGAGGTAGGTGGGGCTGAGAGAGCTGTGACTAGCCCAAGGTCACCCAGCTGGCTTTGTGTGTAGGAGTGGGGATATTATTGGGGTGCACTGCACCAATTATCACATGGGCAAAGCAAAAATAAAATAAAATTAAAGTTTGGTCCATATTCACTGCATACCAAATAATCCCTCTCTCTCCTGTTTCGTTTTTTTCTTCAGTTTTCTTTCTGGTACCCAGTTTTCAGTCAGATACTGCCAGCCATGTGCAAACTACCCAAAAATGTTTCATTGCCTTCTTCACTGTATTGTTTGCTACACCATAAGGTCTTTACATGGAACAAAGAACTGTTTCAAAATCCACCAAAATACTAAAATTCCAATATATGGGTGCCTCAAGGCATTTGAGATGCTGGCAGCTTGCCAGACAGGTGAGAAGTGCATTATTCTCTTTACCTGCTTCTTTCCATGTCAGGGGCTTGTATCATCCACACTGGTTCACTGCTAGCTGCACCACAAAGCATATACTGCATACAGCTTGCCAACCAGCCATCTTTTTGCTGCTGCATGTTCTGGCTTCACTCTATAAGACACCTGCTGGTTCCTTGGTAGGGTTGCCAGCTCTGGGTAGGGAAATAGCTGGAGATTTTGGGGGCAGAGCTTGAGGAAGGTGGGGTTTGGGGATGGGAGGGACTTCAATGTCATAGAGTCCAATTGCCAAAGCAGCCATTTTCTCCAGGGGATCTGATCTCTATCGGCTGGAGATCAGTTGTAATAGCAGATCTTCAGCTAGTACCTGGAGGTTGGCAACCCTATTCCTTGGCCATACTGGGACCGCTTCCTGCTTTGGCGTATCCACATCCATCTTATCTTTGTTTTAAGGGCTGGCCTCTCTGACTTCCAGTGTCTGTGGTTTTGCAACCATGGCGATGGAAAGGAAAAGAGAAAATTCTGTTGCCTAAAAACATGACTGTCGTGAAGAAGAAGAAAAATCTAAACAACCTATCCTCTTCTGGTCACATTGGATGCTGTTAAAATGTATCCCTCTCTTTGATCTGCACTGCACTTTTGTATTCTAAATCCTTCATTCCTAACTCTGTGTGGTTATTAATAGGTTTTAGTCAAACTGAGGCTTTGGCTGGCTACGCAGTAAAGTCACCTAAATCCTTCAAAAGCTGTACTTCATGGAAATCACTGAGAACACAGAGGTCATTGCTTCAGCTCTCTCCCCAATCACCATGTATAAATAAGTCTTCAGACTTCACTGTGTGCACAATAACTGTCCATAAGGAACCATTTTTTTCTACTTCCATCGTAGGTTTTGAGGCAATAATTTATATACAAAGAGTATCCCTGAACTGTCACCTTCAAGATAGGAACCGAGAGACATATCTCAATATCCCCAATGCAAATACTGAGTAACTGGGGAAGGGGAACTGTCAAGGAGAAGGAGAAATTAGCGTGATTTTTATTTACATTCTGGTGAGCATAAACACAAAAAGAGTGCCTTGCTGGAGCTCAGTAGAAGGGCACATGACTCAGAGCATCTGCTTGGCATGCAGAAGGTCCCAGGTACATTCTCTAGCATCTTCAGTTTATATGCCACTCTTCTCCAAAAAGGCCCTAAAATGTCTTACAAGAAAAACAGTACATAAAAAAGCACAGCAAACATGTGAGAAGAGGAGTAAAACAAGTACATCATGTTGTCAATTGTTTGTTTTTTTGCTTTGCTTTGCTTTTGTGATTTTCAGTTGCTTTGGGGGGCCATTTGCACCAGAATCACAAAAATACTTTTAGCTCTGATGGCTATTATTCATTAAAACACATACTACCAATTTATACAACCCTCCCTCTTGCTATCTTAGTGTCCGTGTCTCCCTTGCTGTTACGTATGTATATAGTTAGGCGATAGGCAAGGGGAACTTAGGAGCTTGAGTCCTGAACGAAGGATCCTAAGTCCTGCACGTGCCATTGGCCCAAACCGGCAAGTGCCATTGGTGACCCGGGGTTGTTTCCCCCCCATCACGGATCGGGGGGGGGGGGAGTGGCCGCGGGTGGCCAGGGAGGCATATAAGCAGGGCCATTTGCACTGTGTTCTTCAGTTCTGTTCCTGTTCACAGTAAACACGGTTGCTGTTTGAACTCCGTCTCCGACCTCGTGTGTCCTCCCCACGCGGACTTAGGACTTAACACTTGCCATGGGAAATAAACTGCTTTTTGAGGGATTTCCCCCCTTCCCACTCCGAAATCCTTGTCTGGGAGATGTCATGGGTGAGTTTGTGTGTTGTCTCCCACCAAGTGAGCTGTATAGGGTTGCCACCTGGGCTCTTCTCACTCCATGGGAGGGAGAGTGAAACTGCAATGTCTAAGAATTCCACAATAACCATAGAGATTTGGAGAATCCCTAAGCCGTTGTGATAGCACTTCTGCGCACAACCTGAAGTGACATTGTAATATTTCTTCCCACTTCCCATTTTTGCTTCTGCTGGAGTGAAGAGCAGTGGTAGGGGCCCGGAGCCATGGGGTGGGGGAGATTACCCACCACAGGGGCAACCTGGTAAGCCTTGCTGTGGTGGTGTCCAGAACACTATGGGCTTCAGTGCAGTTGCTGTGTTTTTCTCAGCTCTTTGAAGTTCGATATTTTGGCCATTTCTTTTCTCTACAGGCAAAAGTTAGGATATCAATCAGCTTGCTACACCAGCACTGTGTCTGCATCATCAAACTTCAGGGCTTGGGACTGAGGTGCATGTTTTTGTTGCACATAGGGTTGCCAGGTCCCTCTTCGCTATTGGCAGGAGATTTTTGGGACGGAGTCTGAGGAGGGTGGGGTTTGGGAGGGGAGGGACTTAAATGCCATAGAGTCTAATTGCCAAGGCAGCCAATTTTTCCAGGTGAACTGATCTCTATCGGCTGGAGATCAGTTGTAATAGCAGGAGATCTGCTGCTATTACCTGGAGGTTGGCAACCCTAGTTGCACAGCAGCAAGAAGCCAAAAAAAGGCCTCTAGTGAAATTTTCCACCTTGATAGGTTCATCATGACCATCTGAAGCATACAAAATAGAACCCTTTATGCTTTAAAAAATCCTGATCAAAGTGCATAAATTAAACTAGTACACAACATATTCTGACTGATTGAGTTATCTACCCTGTGTGTGATAGGGAGAGCATGGAAAAAATCTTTCACATTTCCTCCTCTGCCTCTATCCTCTCAGTAGGTAGCATAACTCAATCCAGTTGACGTTGACAGCAACCTTTAAAGTAGTGATTCTATGGGAATTAACTTAAGAGAAAATAATTCCATTACCTAGATATCACAGCTTCCTGCATCAATCATCATTTAGAAAAGTAGTTGAAATGTTACCTGGAAGAAGGGACCATAAGGAGCTGAATAAATGCTAAATTGGTTTTGCAGACCCTATGCTCATGGTAGGCAGTAGAATGCTGTAGATCTCCCTCCCCCTTAAACCTCTCCAGCTATATTCAACATTTATCCATTATTATAGAAACAACTCAATTAGTGACTCTACCAGGACCAAGGCATAGCCCTGCTATCTACAATTTAATAGCTACCATACATCATAGAAATCCAATTCCCAGGTACAGTAGGATGTAAATGGCAGCAGCCCATAGATAAAATAAAAAAAAAACTTTAAATCGTTGAATCTTAGCATAGCTGTAGTAGTCCACTAGTGTTTTGAAACTTGTAATTCACATATAATTCATTCTATGCATTTTGCAAATTAATAGTGCTGGTCTCGTTTGTGGCAAGACTGCTTAATTTTCTGATGAATCATTAAATTAATTGTTTGCCAATTTGAACAAGAATGGGTGATTATGCAATAAATGTAATGAGTTATTGTCCTGTATGTTTCAGACATTCTCTGTCAATGTCATTTATTTCAAGCTACTGGTATCTCACTTAAGGAAACTTGATTGAGTAAAACCTAATGAGAATTTGCATTGACATTTTGGGCAGGAGGCCCAGGACATTCCACACATTTGAAATCCACAGGTTATATGGTCTTCATGCTCAAACTGGAATGGCTTCCTAGCTTTCTACATTACACCCAGGCTAGCCTGGTCTCATCAGATCTCAAGCTAAGCATGGTTTGCTCTGATTAGTACTTGGATAGGAGACCACCATTGTTGCTACACTTAGGCAGGCAATGGCAAACCACATCTGATTTTCTTGAAAACTCTACAGGGTCACCATAAGTAGGCTGCAACTTAATGGTATTTTCCACCAATGCAGATAACTGAGGACTGTACACAGATTGGTTGATAATTTGTCCCCAAAGCACTATTGCTTTCCACAAATTCACTAAAGGATGTCAAATAAAAGTATTACATCATCTATTAGATGGGCTTCCTTGGTGCATTAGTATATTTTTTAGAGAAATAATGTATGTAATTGTTTTAAATATTCTTATAGTATATTACAGTATATCAATATAGTAAAATATAGCATTTTAAATGCTTTTTAATGTTTGAAATGTTTTAGTGTTTTAATGTTTGCTACCTTGGGAACCCTGAATTGGGTAGAAAAGCAGCATAGAAATATTTCAAATGAATATATGAAATAATATGGGGCAGTGATGATCCAGAACAAAGTTCAACACTTCTAAAAAATGGAAACACCAAAACTAAGGGAAGGAAATGGGGGAATGATCATACACCAGCATTGTGCCGGCATGATTACATCACTTCTGGTAAAAAACAGAAGTGTCATGGATGCTCTAGCATTTGACAAAAACTCTATGATAAAACTAGAGTGTCTAAAGTGTGTCTGGTTTTACCGGAAGTGTATGGTTTTACCGGAAGTAATCAGTTTGCTGCCACGCTTCAAGCACATCAGCAGCCACCCAATTTCTCCGGGGGGATGCCAGCTGCCTGGAAACCCTGCTTACAATATGCAGATATATACATGCATGCATAGGAGCTCACTGTCCCCCTGCCAGCTCCACCCCTTCCCAACTCACAAATGTTACCTTTCCAAAGGGGCAAAAAGTGGGGTGTTTTTCCCCTGTGGAGGATTATTCTAGATGATAGTACCCAGTCTTTGGCAGGATGACTTGCTGCTGGGATTGAAGGCCTGCCAAAGTGAATAGGAATGCCAAGAAAACAACAGTTCCCATCACTCCCCAGCAATCCATTAAGTTCTGAGCATGTGCCAACATCATTTCCTGGTTTATGGGATGACATATGTCAACAACTCCTTGAATCACTGCTCGCTTTAAATTGCAAACTAGACATTGATGTGAGTGAAGGGGGTACATTTTCTCTTAAGAGCGTAGACATTGTGAGTTTGATTCTGGAAAACATCATTTGCAAAGATCCCAGCATCACTCATGCCCACCCATTATTCATGCCTTGGGTTTTGCCTCATACAGGGTATTATTATGAACTCTTCCCTCTCTCATTGGGAACCTCTCAAGAACCAGGCACAAAAACTTTTTTGTTCGGTATATTTATAGTAAAAAGCACATGTTTGAATAATTCATTGTATATGTTTTCCTCTGAATATATTCCAGGTCTTTCAGCATGTTGTTTTGTTCGTAACATCAGGAAATTCTGAGGCGTTGTGTTTTTCTTTAGCAGCTTTCCAGAGATGAAAGACTATTTTTATGATTTGCCTTTCCTGATAGCCTTGGCAAGTGCATATAAACATCGCCTCTTTTTCTAAAATATTTTAACCACAGATTAACCACAGAACAGATTAATTTCAAGCCTGTACACTTTGATGCATTTAACATTTTCAAAGAGTTTAAGTAATAGGCCAAGACTGACATCAGACTGCTCCTGGAGAATGGCAGACTCAGTTCAGTAGCTTGCTGGGAAATAAAACAAGCCTAAGATGTTTGCTTGGCATCAGATTCCTGGAACATGTGTTCAGGGAACAGTTAAGTAAACATGTTAATGGAGTTGAAGGGCTCAGAACAGTAATCCTTAAACAGTAATCCCAAGCATCGTGATGGAAATAACCAGAGGAAAATTATAAAGACCTTTCATACTTGTTCTGATGGGTAAACTGATGTTCTGATGGGTAAACTGGAGGACTGTGGACTGGCCTCTAGAATAGTTAAGAGGATAAGGAACTGGTTGGAGAACTGCACTCAAAGAGTAGTTATCAATGGCATTTCATCTGAATGGAGGGAAGTGACCAGTGGGATGCCACAGGGCTTGGTTCTGGGCCCAATACTTTTCAGTATTTTTGATAAAAGAACTGGATGAGGAGGTGGAGGGACTACTCAATAAATCTGCAAATGACACCAAATTGGGAGAAGCTGCGAACACACCAGAAGAAAGAGATAGAACTCAATGAGATCTGAACACACTGGGAAAGTGGGAAACGTGGGTGGATGTGAACAAGATGCAGTTTAACAAAGACAAGTGCAACAAACATGAGAAACACACATACTGGATGGGGGGATACACTTCTGGGTAGCCATGTGTGTGAACAAGATCTTGGGGTTTGAGTGGACCATAATTTAACATGAGCAACCAGTGTGATGTAGCAGTAAAAAACAGGCATCACAATCAAATCGCAAGATGTCATAGTCCCTCTGTGCACTTCATTGGTCAGGCCTCACCTGGAGTACTGTGTGCAGTTCTGGAGGCCTCTCTTCAAAATGGATGTAGCCCAAATAGAGCGGGTGCAGAGGAGAGAGATGAGGATGGTCTCCAGGTTGTTCAGGGGCCTGGAGATCAAGCCCTAAAAGAAAACGCTGAGGGACTTGGGAATGTTTAGTCTGGTGAAGAAGAGATTGAGCAGGGACATGATTGCTCTCTTTAAGTATTTGAAGGGCTGTCACTTAGAGGAGGGCAGTGGGCTTTTCCTGTTGGCAGCAGAGGATAGGACATGCAATATTGGGTTTAAATTGTGAAAGGAAAGGTATTGGCTGGACATTAGGAAAACATTTTTACAGTGAGCGTAGTTCTACAATGGAATTGGCTGCCTAGGGAGGTGGTGAGCTCCACCTCACAGGCAGTTTTCAAGCAACGACTGGATGAACACTTGTCAGGGATGCTCTAGATTGAACCTGCATTGAGCAGGGGGTTGGACTAGATGGCCTGTAAGTCCCCTTCCAACTCTATGATTCTTATTTCCTACAAGAATCTTCATTGACAAAAATCTCAGGGCTTGCAGCATGCATACTAATGTTCACTCTTTGCTTCCATCCTCCTCATATTCTTTCCATTCTCCCTCCTCATATACTTTCCATTCTCTGGTCTCTATGTCTTTTGCGGAACAGCTCACAGGGGGATTGGATCTCACAATCCATCAATGGAAGGTGCTAATGAGTACTAATTTCCCCAGTGTTTCCCTTCTCCAAACAGTGCTTTCTAATCTCATACTGAGGGGAGGGGTTGGGGTGGGCTAGGATTGCCAGATCTCAATCATCCTGAGTCCAGAGAGTGTAGCACTTATCTCTAGCATAGATCTATTTGGCCTCATGTTTTTTACACTGATCTACAGAATAAGAGAAAAGGTCCTCCACCTTCAGATTTACAAGTGATAAATTCTGTTCAAAAAGCTGGAGCCAGGGAGCCTTATAAGAGTTCCTGGGGGGTTACGTTTACCAAGCTACCCTCAGGAGCCTCAAAAATAGATGAAACCAGACATTAAAGGAATGTACCCAGGCACAAGCTTCTATTGAGCTAAGACCAAATTCATAATGTAGAGCCGATGATGAAATGCACATGGGAAGCCCTCCAATTGCTTGAAGGAACGAGGACTGCACTCTATTTATAGAATTGTCTACAGCAGAAATCCATATATGGGCCCCATACAAAAAGTTGTGAAATCATCATTGAGTTAAAGACTCTAATAGCTGGTGGAATATAATGTGTCCCATTGGGTGGGGGACCTGCAAAACTGCTTTCGTAGAAGCCGTAGCCTGCAAGAGATTAACAGACAGGGTTTACCATTGCCTGCCTCTGTGAAACAATCCTGGACTTCCTTGGTGATCTCCCATCTACTTCTGAGATCTGAAGAGATCAGGCCATCCAAGTCAGAGTGGAGTCAGAGCCGGAAGGCAGCAGGGCTACGAGCACCCCCCTGCCGAATGTTTTCAGCATTTTTCGAGTTCGGGTTTATTAAACCCAAATCCAAAAAATCCAGGTTTTCTGGATGTTTTTAAGCTTTTCAGGTTTAATAAACCCAACCCTGGGAAATGCCGAAAAAAATCAGCGCACACCCCTAGAACTGTTCTTTTTGTTGTTGCAGCTGTTAAGGTTGTTGCCGTGCTGTATTTCACTTCTTCTTTGAATCAGAGAAATTTGCCAAGTCTTACTGCATCTCTTCCCATTTGTTACACCAAGAACTAGTTTATTCTACTTGTCTTCCAAGGCTCTAACCAGTGCTGAAAGTAAAGTCAATAAAACTAAAGAAAATTTATACCTGATCCAAGGGCTGCCGGGAACAAGCAGGATTATTTTTTCTAGAAAGTGTATATATACCAAGTCTGAATCAGACTCACTGATGAAGCAAAGCGACACATTGTTCGACTTTAATTTTTCTTATCTTGGAATACTAAAAGGGTGTTCACCATTGATGTCTTCTAAACAAAACTCAAAGGCATCAATATCTGTGCAACAGAAGGTCCACAGAACACTGGCTGTGTTCCTATATCTCACTACTCTGCTTTTATTCTGAATTCAGGACACAGCAAAACATGCTTTCCTTACATTTTAAGGGATAATTGCTACCAAATAATTTATGGGTGCAAAACGCTACACACAGGGCACAGAATACAGCTACTTATAACTCAGTAAATTAAAACTAGCCCATCTGCCTGCCTGGTATCTTGCTTCAGATTAATTGGATCATATCAGCATGCTCACATTATAAAGATGAAATGCAAGGAGTAAAGACATAAACTTTGGGTATGCATCAATGTATCCCCAACTCAGCAGTTGCTAGTTATTTATTGGGCATGTAAACAGATGCTCTTTCTAATGCAGCGATAGCAATCTGGAGAGAAAAAAGTACCTTTCATATGCTACAGGTATATAGGCCATTTCCTGGATGGTGCTGAGTACTGTAACACCCAGGTGACTTCATGAGGAACCTAATCACTATGCATGAACAGACTGAAATACAGAAAACAGATGAGAATAAAAGCTGGTTTCTTTATTATTATTAAGTGAGGCTTGCAGTTAACACCATGCTGTCTTGAATCTGGCATATGTTTCCCTTGCTATAACTTGACAAATACTAACTCCCATTCATTCACAACTCATTTCTCATTGTAACATCTCTCATGCGTGTGAAGCCTATGCTTCACTACAGCTGATTAACCCCTTTAATTTAATTTGATTTAATTACTAATTTGGATTTGGGGAGCCATGTCCCTGAAGACTCACACTGAATAATGGCATTTGCAACATGGAGGCAGCACTATGCATGTATGATACCTGGTCGATAGGCAGATTATGCCCACCGTCAATTCCAGTGTTATCAACTTCATTTTCTCAAGGAAATGGGGTTGCTAGCAAACGTATTGTAGGCTTCTGTTTTGTAGGACCAGATTATTCTCTGGATCATGATGAACACATGAAGCTGCTTTATACCAGGTCACAGCAATGGATTATCAGTCAGTACTGCCACCTCCGACTACCTCTATAGGATCTCAAGTAAGAGGTCCTTCACATGATCTACTACTTGAACCTTTTAAGTGGAGATTCCAAACACTGAACCTGGGACCTTCTACATAAGCAAAGACTCCATGAAAGTGAACAGTGGTCCAATAGGTCCAATAACCTATTAGACCATGGAAATTTGCTTGCTCTTCTACTAACAAAGATGTGAGAGGAAGAGACTGTCATGAATAAAATATGAGAAGGAGAAAAGAAGCCAAATGGTGACAACGTCTTATTTCTAATTCCTGCTATTTAGAGCCAAAAATCCATGTTTTGATTTCCTTTCTCCATGGTGTGAATTCAACACATCATTCTTTATTTTCATGGCATTTACTGTTTGCTCACATCAGATATTTTCCCCATAAATTGTACACATCAATCATAAACCATAAAATGTACAAATCGATAAGTGTGACAATTGGTACAATATAGTATATGTAGACAATAAATACAGATGAGGAACAATGCATGTATAAATACATTATTGAGTACACACACACATCCATGTAGTACAAACAAATCTGCATAAGGAACAGTGAAAAGTAAAGAACTAAAACTTCACCTTTAAAAAAAAGAAAGAAATGGGGAACATTCACTCATCCCTACCAAACAGGGTTGTTGTAAGGATAAAAATGGAGGAAAAAAGGATCACTCCTCCAGTCTAGAGAGCTTCCCTCCTATTTAGGTGTCTCTTCCATTGAAGGAAGAGAATAATAATAATAATAATAATAATAATAATAATAGTCATCATCGATGTCATTGTTGTTTTTCTGCCCTCCCCCACCAAGGTGGGTTCAGAGCGGATAAACTGAAAGAATGTTCCTTAGGCAGAAGGAACTTCCAGAAGACCTTCCAAGTTAGTCTTCATAGGTTTCAATTCAGACATGAACAATAAATGTGTAGATTTATAGTAAACTGGCTTTATGTTGAAAATAAGTGTCACATGGTATTACAGTATCCATGTCTTGAATGAACCAAACTGTGCCTCATTTCATAAGCACAAGCTCCTAAATAAACAAGTAATTAGATCACTACAATGTGCATTGTAAAATGATTTCATACGTCATGCCTCTGGTTTTTATGAGATCCTCTTACTAATAATCTTAATAATATTGTATGTTTAACTGAGGTTGATCGTAGGAGCTGTCATTTCAAAATAAACATACTTGTGTGCTTTGATTTACTTAATGCCTTGGCACCATTGTACAGATGGTTCCGCCAACGTGCTTTTTAAGTAGTGTTCCTACAATATGTAGGGATGCATATATGCTCCAGGAAAGTGTCACACAAAGGTTGTTTCCATATATTTTTTCTTTATTTTAGCATGGAAACTGAAGCATTGTTTTTTGGAGCATCTACTGAGACATTTTTAATTGTCCACTTTCCAGATATTCTTTTCTCAATGCACTTTTTCTCATACCTGCTTTACTATGTCTTTTTTCCCCCCTGAAGGAACACAGTTGAAGTATGTCTGGATGGGAAAGTACACATTTTCAAAAGTCCCACCCCCACTTGTACCACTTTCCTTATATAAGCCCCAAATGGCCACCAGTTTCCCCTCTGCACCACCAGAGGGCTTTCGGAGGACTTTTTGAAAAACTATCAATTACTATAGTGCTATAGCAATGATCAAGTTCCTTCCATTGGTCTAAGAGCCAAAGGCCCATTGAGTTCCAGAGTTTCAGTTCTATCTTGGTCTTTCAGTTATTGTTTTTTCTAATTATGGCCCGCATGGAATTTGCCTTTCTCAGAACAGCTGTACACTGGATAGATGTTTTCATTGAACTATCCACTACCATCCCAAGACCGCTGTCTTGGTCTATTGACGCCAGCTCAGATCCCAACAGTGTATATGTGACTCTAGGCTTTTTTTTTTTGCCCCAATATGTATCACTTTACACTTACCTTGAATCTCATTTCCCATTTTAATGCCCATTACCCCAGTTTGGAGAGATCCTTTTGGATTTCTGTTTTTGTTTAGACCATTCTAAATAATCTGGTGTTGTCCGCATACTTGGCCACCTCACTAGTTATCCCTAACTCCCGGTCATTTGTGAACAAGTTGAAAAGCACCAGTCCCATTACAGATCACTGAGGGACCCTGCTGCTCATATACCTCCACTGCAAGAACTGATGATTTATTCTGAATTTCTGCTTCCAGTTTTAATTTCCAATCCTCATATCTCATATATCACCAATATGCGGATGACACTCATCTCTATCTCACACTTTCAGCTGATGCCAGGGAGGCTGTAGAAACCCTCAATTGATGCCTGGAGGCAGTTTTGGAGTGGATACAGGCAATAAAATGAAGCTTAATCCTGGCAAAACAGAAGTGTTACTGGTGGGCAGAAGGTCTGACCCAGGATTTAAGATGCCACCCATTCTGGACCATAGTTTGGGGGTGCTTTTGGACCCAGGCCTGGATAAGCCGGTGACCGTTGTGTCCAGGAGTGCCTTTTACCAGCTTTGATTGGTTAGCCAGGTGTAGTCTTTCCTGGGCAGAAAAGATCTAGCCACTACAGTGCATGCCCTGGTTATGTCTAGATTAAATTATTGCAATGAGGTCTGTGTGGGGCTGCCCTTGAGAAGTGTTCAGAAATATCAGTTGGTAAAGAGTGCTGCAGCCAGGATGTTGGTTAGAGTGGGTTGCCATTTGGGGGGGGGGGAATACCCAAGGGTATTAACTGAAACAGAGTGATGAAGCTTTGAACTTTTTCTTCAGTTCCCGCTGTCCTTTGCTGAGGCTGAAATAGTTTTGGTTTGGTTTGTCTTTGAAAATCCCTTTTAACATAGTAGGTGTGATAAGAAAACCAAACCCCATTTTGATTGCTTTACTCTGTCAAACCCATTCAACATATCATTCATTAATTTTAATTACTACATTTGTAAGTACTTTATGGGCCTCTGGTAAAAAGCCAAGTTTCTGATCTCAGTCAGCAGTGCTGGAGAGATGACGCTGGTATCTCTTCCCTATACTGCAAGACACAAAAGAAGCTATTCTGCTAATCTGATCAATTCTGCTTTAACATTCCTTGTTTTATGATTAGGATTTACAAGCTATTCATTGTCTTTTATGCCCTTTTATTTCTGTAGTGTGTCAAATAAACACCACAATAATTTCCTCAGTTTCAGGAAAAGTGTGAGGCAGAACATGAAGACAGACTAAAAAAGAACCATGAATACCATTGTGAGTTTCACTATAACTTCCATTATGTTGAAATACCTAGACTCCACTGTTCCCAGGGGACTCTGCTAAAGACACACATGTATAAGCTTAGCCAGGAGTAGTAATAACAGATTAACCCATTTGACTGACCTAGACCTGAGATGGATTATCAATTCACACAAGCAGAAAGCAATAGTGTAGGCTAATGAAGGACTGCTGATAGTTCACCATAAATTGACACTAGATCAATTGGAGGGCACTGTCTACCTGCTCATATAGTCTTTGCTCTCTGGAAGTGGAAAATGAGCCTTGTCCCACTGAGTAAAAGCACTTCTCCTAGACTGGAGAACATCCCATCCAAATACATGGAGATGTCTTGTACAGGAGCTTATTTTTTGGTTACTGTGTGTTGTGTTAAGTGCCGTCAAGTCGCTTCCGACTCATGGCGACCCTATGAATGAAAGTCCTCCAAAATGTCCTATCTTTGACAGCCCTGCTCAGATCTTGCCAATTGAAGGCTGCTGCTTCCTTTATTGAGTCAATCCATCTCTTGTTGGGTCTTCCTCTTTTCCTGCTGCCCTCAGCTTTTCCTAGCATGATTGTCTTTTGGTTACTACTCTAGATTTTATGACTACTTCTTGATTATGAGATATTGATATTTGGATTTATGGCTGGAATATTACATCCCCTCATTTAAAAGGGAAACATACACGAGGATTAGTTTTCCTAGTGGATGGAAGCCTAAAACCGAGGAAGAAGTTTTGCAGTTATATATTTTAATTGTGACCTTTCAAAAACAATGTACACATAGTTATAAAGATTTTTTATATATGTATATATATCTTTGAGTCTGGAATGTTGATTGCTTAGACCACTGAAGAAGGCTGTATGGCCGAATCGCGTATGGTCAGAGTGTTTGTGTGATTTTATGTCTCATTGTGTTATAAGAGCATGTCAATTTGGTAGGCTTTTGCAGGGCCCTGTTATGATACCGAAGCAGACCCTGAGCAAGCCTGGGACACCTCGCATGGTGTACAGGACTGCAGCTGGTGTGCAAAGGATGACACAGGGCCATGTAGCCAGAGACATCAAGGGGTCTCATGGCATCCATCTTGGTTGTGCAAGGCTGAAGCGAGCTGACAGGGCTAGAACAGCAAAAGGAATGTTGTAGCCTCTCAGTGAAGACAAAAGAAGACCAAGATAAGCCATTTACATTTCTATACCCTTCCTGCAGTAGACTGCACACACCCAGCCAAATCCCTCCAGTCCATTCAGATGTACCCTTAATTCCATTCTGTCTCCAGCCAAGCCCCTCAATGACTCACCTTCCGGGCCCCACCTTAATCTCCAAGTCTATCACTCAATGCTTGGACACTTAATCCCAAGTGTCCAGCCATCATTTTCTGATGTTCTTATTCTCTGCACCCAATTAATCCTATTGCGAGCAATCAAGCCTTTTGTCACTGGTCATGTCCAGACATTGCCAGTCATTGCCTCCAGCTACATTTCAGGGTATAAGTATAGCCCAACTAGCCACAGTAAAATTGCTATTACTTACTGGATCCAAAGTGTGAGCCACAATACTTGCGTTTATCATTTTCCTTGCTAAGTATGGCTGGCCAGTACTTGCTCTCTTTGCCACTGTCATTCTGGACCTTGCTCTTCAGGAAGGTAACTATAAACCCACTTGGGACTCTCAAAACTTTACTTTCTTAGCTCTGTACGTGTTGGGAATTGTGTGTGCGTGTGTGCACTGAATTTGATTAACTTTTAATAAAACCCTTAAAATTAATAAAAGCCTCCTTGTTACTGGGTTGTTTTCCATTGGTTTGCTCACCTGGAGAGGAACTGGTTAAAAGGCCCCCACACGAGCCTCTTGCATCTAGTCTCCAGCTAATTTCCCCCAATAAACGGAGACCCCCTGTGCTTGGCGTAACAGCCCTATATGTGTATATGTGGTATTAGATTTTAACCTGAAATAAATATATACATATTTTATACTTACATAATTTTTAGAGTGTACAACCTTTGGCCTTGGATGTTTATTTAGCTTTTCTTGACCTTGTGGGTATTTAATTCTGATGTCTTATACAGAGTCAGATCATTGGTCTATCAAGGTCAGTCGTGTCTACTCTGACTGGCAGCAGCTCTCCAGGTTCTCAGGCAGTAGTCTTTCACATCACCTACCATACTATCTGAGCCACTTAACTGAGAATGGCTTGAATACACCTTCTACTTGCAAAGCATGAGACATTGGACACCAACATTCTCCTGTCCTCACAATGAAATTATTTATAGCGGACATAAATAATGATGTCAAATGTACTAGCCTCTGTATCAATGGCCCACCGAACATTCAACTTTAAGTGCTCTAATGGAGGGAATGGATGTACACTTATGTATGTAAAGTGTCATCAAGTCACTGCCAACTTTTGGTGACCCCATAGGGTTTTCAAGGCAAGAGATGTTCTGAGGTGGTTTGCCATTGCCTGCCTCTGTGTAATGACCCTGGACTTCCTTGGTGGTCTCCCATCCAAATATTAACCAGGGCCAAAACTGCTTTGCTTCTGAAATCTGATGAGATCAGACTGGCCTGGGCCATCCATGCCAGGGTGGATATACACATATTCGTCTGCAATATGAAAGGACTAAACAGTTGGATGTCTGACCTGAGCATGTATTTAATCAGTACAGACACCACTCTGCTATTATCAAAGCAGAGAAACCAGTAACTTCGGGGTTTTGGAAACTGTAGTTTCTAAAAAGGTATTAATGTGAAGATCTCAAAAGAGGCTCATGCATGCATTCCATATATTTCATTTATTTGGCTTTTCACAATTTGCATCAATGCTAATGAGATCTAATATATACAAAGAAGCAGCACTTTGCTGGTATGTGGCCAGTAGCTACAACTGAAAGCTTTAAGTACATGCAGTGCTGGAAGATTCATAGTGAGAGCTTCCCAGCATGTTAGAAACAGAAAGAACAGCCATTTATGGTACTGATACAGATAACAGCCATATGAGAGGAAAGGGAAAGAAGGGTGTTCTTCCTTGCCCACACGGTTTCTCCAATCAAAACCAGCATTAATGTTCAGTGCTGTTATTATCCTTGGAAATAAAACAATTTTTAAAATAATTCCCTCCCCTTAAGGATTGCGGCAAAAAGTGGAAAAGTCACTTTCTTACTAATGTTGTCACCCTTCTTTGTGTTGCTTTGTAACTGAGAGCCAAATTACACATTGCATTTAACATGTAATTACCATGGGGACTTACAGCCACGTGGCAGCTGCGAGTTCCCCATTTTCCCTATGAGAACTCAGTTCTAATGCTCCACACAGGCCCAATTTGGACTGGGACCATGGCACAGAGAAAGGGGCTTCAGCCTTCCCTGATGCTATTTTCCTGACCTAAATGGGACATGGCCGTTGCCCTGACAGGGGAGGGGGAGATTGAACGTCCTCTGAATGCTTACGTGAATAGCTCCCACACAGAACAAATAATAGCTCCTGGGCTGTTTCCAGTTAGGAAAACAACACGGGTGGGGGGGGGGGAGGCCCTCCTCAGTCTGTGCCAGTCTCAGTCCAAATCAGGTTCCTGCAACTGCTTTAGAATTGACTTCCCAGGAAACCTTGCGCTTGGTGTTCTGTTACAAATCCTCATGGCGATTATATGTTAAATGTACCATATAGTTTGGGTCTAAGAAATGTAATTGGCTATAAAGCGGGGATCCTTCCTCCTCCTATATTCTGAAGTTTGGCAGAAGAAGAAGAAGAGTTGGTTTTTATATGTCAATTTTCTCTACCTTTTAAAGGAGAATCAAATCGGCTTACAATCGCCTTCCCTTCCTCTCCCCACAACAGAATCTTGTGAGGTAGGTGAGGCTGAGAGAGCTCTGAGAGTGACTAGCCCAAGGTCACCCACCTGGCTTCATGTGTAGGAGTGGGGAAACCAACCCGGTTCACCAGATTAGAGTCCACTGCTCCTGACCACTACACCACACTGGAAAGGATTCCAGTGACAGGAGAAAGTGTGTTTCCTCTTGAAACCAACAGAAATGAATTTTAAAAAAAAGAATTAGAAGAAGTATAATAAGTACAATTAATAATTAAAGAACGACACAAAGTCAAACTGAATAACACTTTTATGTATACATTTTTAGTGGGCTCATCAAAATGCAATTTCTGTTACCATGCTGTCATGGTAAGTTGGTCACCAGCCATGGCCAACATCTGACTGCTACAATTGTGTGTATAAACTCATATCAGTGCACAGACATGTTTTGATTTGTAATAATGAACTGAGATAATACGTTTTCTTCTGGGACTTTTCCTGACCTTTATCCATTCGATTTCTGTCAGAACACATCACATCACTCATCATTCACTGTGTCTACTGAATAGCAAGCCTGCTTTTCAAGTGTCCCGCTCACAATGGTTGCAGAGAAGGCTTCAGTATGTCAACAGGCAATCTGGGAAGTACGATGGCAGGATGAATTTCTGTACTGCTAATCATTTTTTCTCCTTTATTGAGGATGCAAACCTCTTGCCTTTTGCATCAGAGAAAAGTTTATTGGTCTGGCAGGAGCTGCCACCATTAGTGGAGCAGAAGGGTACAAACCGACCCCAATAAAGTGAAACCACATCATCCAAATCTCCATTATCACTCTTCTGGTTTTGAGAGAGTGGACAGGGAGACGTTTTTCTCCCTATCCCATAATACTAGAACGTGGGGTCATCTGCAGAAGATGAAGGGTGAGAGATTCAAAACAGATAAAAGGAAGTATTTTTTTCACACAACACATAGTTAAATTGTGGAACTCCCTGCCCCCAAATGTGGTGATGGCTGCCAACTTGGAAGGCTTTAAGAGGAGAGTGGACATGTTCATGGAGGATAGGGGTATTCATGGCTACTAGTTAAAATGGATACTAGTCATGATGCATACCTATTCTCTCCAGGATTAGAAGAGCATGTCTATTATCTTAGGTGCTGTGGAACACAGGCAGGATGGTGCTGCTGAAGTCGTCTTGTTTGGGGGCTTCCTAGAGGCACCTGGTTGGCCACTGTGTGAACAGACTGCTGGACTTGATGGGTCTTGGTCTGATCCAGCAGGGCCTTTCTTATGTTCTTAAAAGATGGTAGTGGTAATAATGCCATGAAGTTCTCTAAAATAATCAAATATCCCGAGGAATGGCCCACAACTGCTGAAGTTGTGAGTTCAAGGGCAATTCAGCCATCCTCCAAGTAGCCTTTTTCCAACTTAAGGAGCCTTCCTTTACCTTAAGCTATCTTCCTCCAATGAAAAAGCTTCTTAAGTTTGAGAATGGCTCCTTAGGCTGGAGAAAGGCTTCAAACTTAAGCCAAAAAAAGAGGCACGGCATATTTTTAAAAATATAAATAAGTAAGCTTTATTTATGTATTTGTTTGTTTGTTTATTTATTTAATCATTCTTATAGCCTGCCCTACCCAAGCACAGCCAGGCTCAGGGCAGCTCGCATAGCCATAAATATACAACAAATTACAAAATCACATAAACAATATATTAAAATATATTAAAACAGCCCTAATAAAAATTTTACAATTGCATTACCCAATGGCTCATCGAGTTGCAATACAAGGCCACAGTAGGGTTTGCAGGCAGTTTGAACAGATGCATAGCCTGCACTAAGATAACATTCTGTAGCGGTGGAGCAGGGTAGGGAGGCCAGCATTGATAGGAAAACAGTAGCTGACCTCAACCATAGGCCTGGTGGAATAGTTCTGTTTTACAGGCCCTGCAGAACTCCATAAGGTCCCACAGGGCTCTGGTCTCATTAGAAAGACTATTCCACCAGGAAGGGGCCATGGCAGAAAAGGCCCTGGCCCTGGTCAAGGCCAGCTGGACAGCCTTCAACTGGGGACTACCAGTAGATTGGTATTTGATGATCTTAGCCTTCTCTGGGGAGCATACCAGGAGAGGTGGTCCCACAGATACGAGGGTCCCAGACTGTATAAGTCTTTAAAGGTCATAACCAGAACTTTAAAATTGATCCGGTATTCCAGCTGGAGCCAGTGCAGATGGTAGAGCACTGGCTTAATATGTGCCAGCAGCAGGGTCCCCGGATCAGTTTTGAGGGCTGCCCTATGTAGAATGAGTTGCAGTAACCTAATCTGGAGGTGACCATCGCATGGATCACCTTGGCTAAGTCGGGGCGGGAAGGTACCAACTACCGGGCCCAACAGAGATGGCAAAAAGCCTTCCGGGCCACAGCTGTGACTTGTGTCTTCATTGACAAGGAGGCATCAAGGGTCACACCCAGGCTCCAGACTGCGGGCACAGGTGTTAATTACACACTGTCAAGAGCCAGGAGCTGGCACCCTTTGCTCAAGTGAATCCTAGGAGAGGGTTAGAATTCACACCACTTTCTTGAAGAATTTTCAGATGGCCCAAGGTCTCACAGCAATCATCCTTCCTCAATGTAAAATATCAATTGATCATTCATGGAACTCAAAAAGGTGAAAATAGCTCTCTCAGATTGAAAATAGCAATTCATGGCTGCTAGCATGGCTTATAAAAAACCTACTGGTTTGGCACAACACACATGTCTGTAGGAGCATCACCCTTCCTTTCTTTCAGGCACAAGTTTATTGGGGATGGCAAGAAATGATAAGAACTAAAACAACAACAACAGAAAAGTAATGAATGCCATTAACTGACTCATGGCAGTAGCTGTGGCATACCCTGGAAACTATTCATTTATTATTTATTTAGTAAAATATTTATCTTCCCTTTATTCCTTGTGGCCCAAGGTTGCTTACAATTCTAAAAATAAAACAATAAGCAACACAGTGACCCCAGATGTCTGCAGCTCCAATCTTATTAAAAGCCCCAGCAAATGAAATACCCTTACAGTTCCTCCTAAAATCTTCCAGGGACAACCTCACTCTCAACTCCTCGGTGAGCCTGTTCCTCAAAGCCATTGTTGAAAAGGACCAGGCTGTAATACACATTACACATGGGCAACCTTAAATGAGAGCAAACAGAAGGTAGTAGCTAGAGGACTATCTTTGGCCTTTTGTGCATGGCTGTTTCCTTCAGGGCCATCCCTCCTACACTTCAGGTCTTTGTTTTGATTATGCATGCTGTTTCCAACCATCAGCTGTTGCTTCGGTCTCCTCCTGAATTTCCCTGTTTTTTGTCTGCGTTTTCAGAGACCTGTTTTATCTCGAATTTGAAAACATGGGGAAACGTAGGGGGAGAGTGAGGTGACCTCTGAAGGCTGGAAATGGCATGCATAATCAAAACAAAGACTCAAAGTTGTCAGAGAGGTGACCATGAGGGAAACAGCCATGCATAAAAGGCCTATGATCCTAGGTCATATGTAATCCAAGCAAGCCAAAACACTGTGAGTGTCCACCAAGAATAGTTAGAGCCACCATACTGAATGACTCCAAATGTGGACATAGAAGCCCCTCCCCACCTGAAATACTTACCAATTTAAATTGCAAACAAATCCTCAACATGATGGGGGGGGGGTGACTCAAGAGAAGATGGATGTTGCAAGCTAGGGAAGTTGGATTTCTGACTGTGGAATCCTAAGCAGTGTTGAAGCTAATGGGATTAGAAGTGTTTCTCCCACTTAGCATAGTGAATGTCTTATTTGTGAAGATGAAACCATATTTGTGAAGATGAAACCATCACTAATTAAGACAGTGTGATGATTCCATAGAGATGACTGCTTAAATACAGCAGGAACATATATGTTATATAATCGTACGAAGGCAGCAGTACCTGCTTTTCTAGGACACTGCTGTTAGCCTTCCAAAATGAAATCTGCATATTAGGTACATTCTAAAAGGACTGTTTCAGAAATTTTAAAGAGCTGGCATGTCTCAGGGACCATATGACCTCTATTGCCTCCAGCTCCCACTAGAGACCAGCCCAGTGACAGAAGATATGCTAGGCTTTGATACAATGATGTTACATGCAAATAGATGAACTGCTAATTGGCTTATTGTACTGCTTTGGTGATATGTGGTATAATGAGATTTATTTTGAAACATCAAAGGAGTATCTTTTTTAAAAAACTAAATGAGGAGCCAAGAAGCACCATGTCTTCAAGTCCTTTGAGGAACAGGCATGGGCAGTTAGCCCTACGAATCCTAAGCAGAAGGATCCTGAACTGTTAGAAACAAGGGATAAAGATTCCGTATGGGTTTCACTTTGCTTTTCTTATTCATCGTGGACCTCTTTTTCCTTGTACAGTAAATTGAGGTGATTATACTGTAACAAACAGGGACCTGCAAGAACTTACTGGGGGCATCTCATTTCTTCTTGTATCCCTTCCACCACTATTTACTCTGTTGCTTCCCCCAAATCCCCCATAGCCTCTCCCCTTTTTCTGCCTCCTTCCCTCCTTCCCACCTGCCAGCAAACCCACCTTTACTAGCCCCTTGTCTTCAGTTTTCTCTCCTCTTCCCTTCCTGTGACAGCCTCTCCATGGGGAAAGTCTGGCTGAATTGTGTGGTGGCCACCTTTGCCAGGCCGGGCTGAGTTGTGCGGTGGCTGCTGCTACAGGCCAGGCCAAGTTATGTGGGTACCGGGTCTCCAATCATTGCTGCCAGGCCTGTCCCTGGCACAACTTCTCCATTGGGGGACATGACAGTGGAAGGGGATGGGATTGTTTCCAGGCCTATGCTGGCCTTCAAGTCCACTCCTGCTCCCTCATCACATCTGTGCTTCCCAGAAACCCAAGCTTGGAAGGCTGGGCAATATTGCTGTGGTTGCCTAACAACCCCCATAACGGCACTGAAATCTCAGAACGCAATCTCAGTGGGCATTCTTTTCTTAAAGCTACAGGTGGTGTTACTGTTATTTTAGGTAGTTTTAATCATCCAATGTTTTTTTTTTTTTAATTATAGGTTTTTTTTCTGGAAACATAGGACTTTTTTTAGGTTTGTAGATAAATCTCCCCTATCTGTCCCTGGCTTAATATTGCAGATTTTTTTTTATCCGCACTTTATGGTCCAGTTCAGAATTAGAGCTGTTTTCACTGTGACAGTTGTCTTAAGGGATTCCACAGGGCACAATCTTGTAATTGAGAGAGCCAGCGAGGTATGGTGGTTAAGAGTGGCGGACTCTAATCTGGAAAACCAGGTTTGATTCCCCGCTCCTCCACATGAGCGGTGGACTCTAATCTGGTGAACCGGGTTGGTTTCCCCACTCCTCCACATGTAATCTGCTGGGTGACCTTGGGCTACTCACAGTTCTCTCTGAACTCTCTCAGCCCCACCTACCTGAGGAGGGGAAGGGAAGTTTATTGTAGAATGCATTGAGACTCCTGAAAGGTGGAGAAAAGCAGGGTATAAAAATCTCCTGAAAGGTAGAGAAAATCAGGGTATAAAAATCTCCTGAAAGGTAGAGAAAAGCAGGGTATAAAAAGCCAGCTCTTCTGCTGCTGCTGCTTCTATGTAAAGTCTTTAGGAGAACTTATTCATAGCTTTGGAATTGGATGCCATCATTTTGCAGATGATGCCTAGTTCTGTGTCTCTCTAGTCAAATCACCTGGTGATGGGATAGAGGTCTTGAGCCACTGCTGGACTGATGTCATCAAATGGCTAAAAGCAAACAAGCTGAAACTGAACCCAGAAAAGGCAGACGTAATACAGGTTAGGAATGCAAAGATTGTGAAGGACATTGTGCTCCCCAGTTTCAGTGGGTTCAGCTGATCATTGCTGATTCAGTTAAGAATCACGGGGTTAAAAGGCATCCAACATTGGGATTGGGGTATGAAATACATTGAAATGTGGTGGTGAGGAAGAATGAGCTCACACATAACGGAGACCTAAGTAGGGAGATGACATTACAGATGCCATGTATAAGTCTGATCATACTGCCGCCATAGGAAATGGATGTAGAGATATAGGCAGTAAATAGAGTTTCCTGTTGCAGTGTGAGAGAAGAATTTGGTGATATCCCTTTATACCAGTGTACCACTTTGTTCAGCATAGTGACTTCTGCTTATAATGTCCTCACTGCAAGGGGCACTTTCTTCTACTGTGTGGTCATGTATATTTTCTTTCTTGTGTAATGAGATTCTAGGAGTAGACTGAAAAACCTCATCCCTCCTGCCCTTTTGGAAAGTATGCAATGCTAATCTTTTTGTGAAGGAATTTTGGTTGAAGGACTTTTATATTGATTCTATATAATTATTTACAGACAGTGTTTTTGTGTAGTTGATATCTAACTGCTCACTCTGGTCATTCTTGGAGGCCCTGCTTCAATTGCCCCTGTTATTTGAGGCTAGATGGGTGGTAACCCAAGAAAGGGCCTCCTTCATTGTAACACCAAAACTCTGAAACTCCTCCCCAGGGGAATTTGTCTATCAGTGTCTTTCACCAGTAGGTGAAGACTCTTTTGTTTCATTTAGCATACCCCCAATAATGGTTTTTGGCCCTCCTTCTAGTGTTATGTGTTTTTAATAACATTTTATATTTTAACTGTATTTTAATTGTTTAAATGTTTTTAAATGTTTTTTTTTATATTTTAACTGCATTTTAATTGTTTAATTATGTTTGCCCCCTTGTGAACCCCTGTTGGATGGAAAGGCAGAATAAACATGTTTTCAATAAATAAATAAAATTTTAAAATGTGTTGAATTGTTTCTAAATCTATTGCACATTGACTGTGCAAACTTAATTTTACTTCTTGTTCTAATGTAAACTGTCCTGAGCTTTACAGAAGGGCAGAGTATTAATATTTTAATTGATAAATAAAGCAACAAACAAACAGAAGCAAGCAAGGAAAAAAGGTTCCGTTCTTACAGAGAATAGGAGAAACTGCAACAGAAATTTTCAGGTCAAAACTGCATGGGTGAGAAATCTGAAATAATCTGAATGGATGAGAAATCTGAAATAATTCCTAATCCTAAATTGAATGGGTTGTAAAGATTGCATTTTTAAATCTTCATTTATTTTCAATCTTCATTTATTTTCAAGTTAGGCTTCACAGTGGGTGCTCACAGTTATTTATTTTTAGCAAGAAATAAACCACATCTTGATTATTATTTTTCTGTGGCATAGAAATGTCTTTTAATCCATTTTTCAGTGATCACTCATGCCAAATGTTTAAATCTTTTCAACATCCCACCCTACTTGTATTTATCACACAAACATCTGGAGCATGAGCATTTCAAGAGATAATAAGCAACTGTCAAAAGAAAAGTATTCTTTTAAAATGAAGCTTTGTTACTTTGCTTAATCCTCACACTATGGCCAAATGAGAAAAAATGTTGACATTATGTTTTGATTCATGGGAGGATTGAACAAATACAATGAAATTCTCTCAGGTGAATACAGGAAAAACCATTCAGGCACAAGGTCACCTTTTGTGTTGTAAAAGCTCATTTTCCCTGAGTCTAGGAAAAGGTTGGCCTTTTTTTTTTTTTTTTTACAGAAAACCAACTGTTAGTGAACATTATTGACTATGATCAATATGATTTCATGCAGAGCCACATACATTCAAACTGGCATTTTTCATTGGAAAATTACTCTTGCAGTCATGATCATGAATCACAATCTGTAACAGTTGGCCATAGAATCCACTCAGTTTTGCATGGTTCCAGATTATAGACACAGAATTGGTTCCAGCACTGCACAAGCAGAAACATAAACAGACTTAGGGCCCATTCCTGAAAAATGGGCCCAAAGCCCTTAAGAGGCCAACTATGGCCTCCGCTGGCCCAGGGGCCCACACCGCTGGTGCCCGGAAGGTGCACGCCAGCGTTAGTGGCCCCAGTGCCGGCATGCAGGGCCAGGCACCGCTCCCTGACCCCCAACACCGGGTGCCACTCCCCGACCACTGCTGCTGCTCACTGGCCTCCTGCCGCTGGCACAGACTGTAATGGTGAGCCGAAAGGCATTCCGGTGCCACAGGAGGCGTTCCCGGGGCATAATGGCGCCCCTGGAGGCACCCCAGGAGGCACTTTCAGCTCGGGAACACCCCTTCTAATTTTTGTAAAGATACACCAGCTTTTAGCTGGCGTATCTCCCGTGCAACCCTATGAGGAATGTGCTGTTAGTGTAGTTCTTTTTGCACAAGATTTTGTGCAACACATGACAATTTCCTTGCTCTATATTACAGTGCCCAGAAATTAGATGTTCAAGATCTTCCACAAGTGGAAATGCAAGTGAAGATGCAATATGTTTGTCTTAGTGCTAATTCTGTCTTTTTTCTTGTGTTATGGCTTGCACGTAAGATCTTGCAAAGTCAGAAATTTTGTGCTGGATCCAACCCATGGATTGTAATGTGGAAGAGTTTTTTGTACACTAATTGGGGCTTTCCTGTGATTATCTACAGAAAACCAAACTGCCTTTTGTGCACTTACAGAAATGATATTTGAGAACATATGTATGTATGTATGTATGTATGTATGTATGTATGTATGGCATTTTTGTGATGCTTTTTTCTCTGCACAAAGCCAGACAGCTTACAGAAAAATATCCAAACCAACCTATTTAACAAAGAATACAATAAAACAAAATGAACAAAATACACATATCCTGAGCTGGTCCTGATGAAAGACTCTTCCAAACGCAAGCCCTAGCGAGCAAGCCCCAAGTTAAGAGCCAAAATACATTTGGCTCTTGTCCTTTTGTTCACACTTCAAACCTCTGTCCCCACCCAGACTCTTAAGGCCTGCAGGAAGAGGATAACAAACCTAACTGTGATGTTGCTCAGCTGTTACTCACTTGCTACAGCTGTTACTAGTTTGCTGCTACTTTCCCTCTCTTTGCCAAAGCAAGTGATGAGAGCCAACTACAGCATTCCCAATGACAGCAGTGAACCCAGTTCCTGCAGCAACACAAAGGCAGCCTGCAGCTGCACCAGTGGTTCTTGCCTGTTCCACTTCTACTGCATAACAAGAGTGCTATACCAAGTGGTCTGATAGGCATAAAGAAATGGAGTATGAAAGATGTATGGAATTTGTGATGGGTCTGCCTCCTCAGTAGACAAACGATGCAATCCTATACAGAGTTATTCCAACCTCAACCTAATGGGTTTAGATTTGGACTAACTGTACACAGGATTGAACTGGAACAAAATGAGAAAAGACCCTTTGCTTTTTCAGAGGGGCAACATAGAGGGAGAGGCAATCTTGGATGTATGTATGGATCGCTAGGACATTGCTTGGATCGCTAGGACACTGCTGGAGAGTGATGTTAGATATAGTACAAACCATTATTCATGAAGTTGGGAGCTAGTGTAAATTTATACAACTAAGTTATAACAGATCTGCTTCACACACCTTCCCAGAGATAGACTTTACATGTTGTGGGACATGCACCATATGCCTTCTACTACATTGCCGTGAATGCATATATAATCAGTGTACAGTGCACACTCAATTTTTCTTTATATGTGTGTTGAGTAATTCTCATGTTACAAATATACAGTCAACAAGCATACAGTTGAACATGTGGTTTAAACCCAAGGTTTATGCATGTACTAGTCCGGTTTCATTTGTAATGTGAATGCACTTTGGGGCTTTGTTACAAAAATATGTGCATGTACATGTAGAATATATGTGCATTCCCTGAACATGTGAACAGTGCTATTTTTTAAAGCCAATGTACATACAAAACCATGCACATGGTCCTGAAGAGGTAAAGGTAGACAGGACCATCATGATCATTCCTGCACCTCCCCTTTGTGCACTGATTTCAACATGAGTACATCTTCTGAAAAAGGCTTGTGAGTCAGGAATCAGTCAGTGTAAATGACTAGTATGTGTAGGCCACACTCTCATGATTTGCTGACTTCACACGCATTTATGTGTCAACGTTCCAGTTCACAATGAAAGTCCTTTGTGTGTTGGGGAGGGAATCGACATCTGTCTCATTCCTGGGAGCTGCCTGCATGTAAAATTTATGTATTGAGGATGTAGGAATCACACCTAAGGTTTGGTACTTACGTTACCTGAGCAACAATGGAACCACTGAAGTACTGCTCCCTCTTTGACTGTCAGAGTAACATAAAAATGCTCTGGACCATATGACAGGAGTTCCCACTATGGCTTCACTCTAAGATAGTGCTCAGGAAATTGGATTACTGCTGGTATGGTAAAAGGCACAGCATGAATGCTCCTCTGTTGTTTGTGTTACATTTATATTCCATTTTTATGACAATTATCTCCCAAAGCAACTTCCATCAACATAGAGGGTAGTAAAGGTCTTGACCTCAAGCATACAAAGTAAAAAGGGAAGACAAAGGGCTGGGTCATGGTGGTGGGAAAAGTCAGAGAAGCATGAGGGGGTGAGATAGATTTACGGTTGCCAGCTGCAGGTTAGGAAATGTTTGTAAATCTTGGGGGTGGAGCCTGAGAAGGATGGGGTTTGGAGAGGGGAGGGACTTCATTGCCATAGAGCCCGATTGCCAAAGCAGCCATTTTCTCCAGATGAACTGATCTTTGTCATCTGGAGATCAGTTGTAATAGTGGGGGATCTCCAGCCACCACCTGGAGGCTGACAACTCTAAGTGGGGTTGAAATGTTTAAACAAATAAAGACAAGCTAGAGAAGGAATATTGACAAAATTTATGTCCATTTGGGTCAGGCTGATCTTCCCACATTGCTGTTTTTGCTAGGGTAGAGGTGGAATCACTATACTATGACCCTTGGATCCCTGGCCAGTCAAAGGATCCTCTCTGGTGGAGCAGAGTTCTTTCTGGCAGAGATGGAGCAATCTCCTTGCACTTACGTTTTCTCTGGTCCATGGCTGGAGCCAGGCTGGTCTTCACCTTGCCATGGATCGTGTTCATTCCAGGAGGAATCAGCTTTTGGCAACCCTACTCCTGATTCCAATCCACACCTGGCAATGGGGGAAGGCCTCACCCATCTCCTGGGTGCCTCAGCACAATGCCACTCACAGCACCTGATGCTTTGACACCATAGATGGGCTGTTTTGGTATCCTTCCAGACCTGGGACAGAGTGGAAATATTAGTGATTGCCTAGGTATGTCTAGTGGGTAGTCTGTTTCTGGGAAAAGGTTGGTATGTGGTGTCTCTTCCTGTAACATAGTACTCAAGGTACTCAGAACCTGTTTCTATAGGGTTGCCAGGTCCCTCTTCACCATCTCCAGGAGGTTTTTGGGGTGGAGCATGAGGAGGGAGGGGTTTGGGGAGGGGAGGGACTTCAATGCCATATAGTCCAAGTGCCAAAGCGGCCATTTTCTCCAGGTGAACTGATCTCTATTGGCTGGAGATCAGTTGTAATAGCAGGAGATCTCCAGCTAGTACCTGGAGGTGGGCAACCCTTTGTTTCTATGACAGATACATTGTATATAGGGACACATTCCTAGACCCCCAGGAAACAGAAAAATGAATACTGTATAGATGGTGGATATTATAATTAATCATCTTTATTACTTTTTAAAAAGCTTCCAGAGCTACAGAAAAATGTCTGTGTAATCAGATTTACATATAACTGCAAGAATACACATGCATGACTTCTTCAGGATCAGGCCAGTTTACCTGCCTTTGCTGTTAATACATACTGAACCCACACATAGACCCTGAAAATTTAGTTTGTCTTTAAGGTTCTGCTGGACTTGAATCTAGCTGTTCTACCGTAGACCGACATGACTACTGTCCTGAAACATACCAAGACTAGGCAGCCATGGGAGACAACGTGAGACACTTTACCACTGTCAGCTGCTGTGCAATTTTAATGTTTTGTGTAGTTAAACAATGCAGTGAACAAGTGGATGGAGAGGGGCAGTGACACAAATTTTCTCAGTTGAGTATCTGTGCCCCAGAAAAAATTAGAGGGCATTTTGAAAAATATGTCAGAATGTTGCTATAATTATATTTAAGTCTTGCCAAAGGGTAGCACAAGATAAAACCTCTTTAGCATTTCTCTCTCCCTCTCCATTAATATTAATTTTTAGATAGCTACATCAAGTCCTTCTAAGAGATCTTGTTTTTAAAAGACTTGTGTGAAATGAATTTTTTTCTGTTAGGACTGTGCCTCCACTCAAGATGTCAAACTGGACATTTCAAATTACATTTTAGTAGCCAAGATAAAGATGTCCTCCTAAGTGTGCTAATATCTGGGAATTATATTTAGCAGAGGGCTGATATAATAGAAACATAATCATAATTGAGACATTTAAGCTGCCCCTGTACAAGAAATCCTTTTTGTACATCTGGTGCTTCCTGGAAACTTAAACACCAGGGACTTCATTTTAATTTGCCTAATGCCATGCTCCTGTCAGTAATGATGGCTATGAACTATCCCACTAATCTCTCCAATGTCAATTTCACACAGAGATGGTGGTCATAGGGTGGTGATTAGATTTCTCCAGGTAAATTCACTTTCCAGGCAAACAGAGATTACTTCAAGCAGGACTTGTGTACAATTAGAAAGAAAGGCCTTCCTCTTTGGCAAATGCTTGGACATTGCCTGAAGATTGACTTCTGTTGCCAAATGGATGTAAAGCATAGTAAATCCGAAATAGAAAGTGTTACTTGGGCTTCACAGATAATTCCCGCTGTGTGTGTGTGTGTGGGGGGGAGTCTCACAGGCTCTGTTTCTGCCCACAAAGAAGCTCTGCAATTCTGTGGTCATCTCAGGTCTTTACCAGATGAGGCTCTCCTCTACCTTGCTCCCAGTTAACCTAATTCTCTCTGGGTATTCTGCTGCCACCAACTAGACTTGAAGATAATCTCCTGTTAAAGGACTTGCTGTCTAGCACTCTTTACTGCTTTGCCATTTGAAGGCTTCACTCATTTCCGGGTCTTCCTGCTTCACTCACATGAGCTACAGCAAGGACTAGAGCACTCCATGCATTCTGGGTAATGAAGGGATTGACTTCTGTCCCCTTTCCTTGCTTCTCCTTGATAAGTGTGACTGCATGGGCTCAATGCAGTTAGAGAGATCGGATTACCAGTATTCAAAACATAAAGAAGTTTAATAAGAAGTTAATAGAGCACGCACATGATCTACATGTGCAGAAAGCTGAGCAAGGATCAAATTAAAGTGATATAACTGCAGTCCTTTGACCCTGGGGTTGCCAAGTGCCAGGTGGTGGTGGGCAAACCCCTGCCAATCATCCTGGCTGCCTGCCGACCAGCTGAGGGCCAGTGGGCAATGCATGCACACCCGCCTGCCTGCTGCACCACTTCACTTCTGGTTTACACCCGGAAGTGTCGCATCGCAAGGGGCCGTTTAACACTCAAACTGGGAGTTTGAGTTAGGGTTAAGGTTAGATGGGAGTTTGAGTGGTAAAAGGCCCATTGTGGTCCGGTTTACACCCAGAAGTGCCGCATCGCAATGGGCAAACCAGGTGGTGTCGGGCAAACTGGGAGTTTGAATGGTAAACGGCCCCTTGTGATATGGCACTTCCGGGTGTAAACTGGAAGTGACACAATTGCATTGGTGCGGCAGCGCATGCAATCTTTGCCTTACCTCTGCCCCAAGAACCTCCCACCAGAGGAGAGGGGGGACCTGGCAACTCTTGACCCTGATTCTTTTCTTGTCCCAAACAATGATTAAAATAAGGATAGGCTGTATTTGAAGTTGCAAATTTTAGAAATCATGCTTTAATTTAGTTTTATAGTGTGGGATTTCTCCCCTTTGTTCAGCAACATATTGTCATGACTTCCATTGCGAATGGAGCCCTGGAGTGAGACAGCTCCCCCTGTGAAGGCAAGATGGCTAAGTGAGTTCAGTGAGATAAAAGAGCTCCTTTCTTATGGTTAGGGGTTTTATAATCATTACATTGGCCATGCTTTCCAAGTCATCTTTCTTTTCCTGTCCTCCCAGACTATATGGTTTAGATGTGGTTTTTCTATCCTAGGTTGTTCATTGTCTAGGCCATCTGCATATATATGGAGCTGATGGCTCTGATGCTGAGAGATCAGTCATGAACATCCTGGGTTTTTTTCCTAATAGGCTTACCAGGTCCCTCCTCTGCTTCGGCGGGAGGTTTTTTGGGCAGTGATGCGGTATGATCATGTGCGCGCACCAACACAATCGCGTCACTTCCGGTTTAAACCAGTGTGAGTGGCAAAAGGCCCCTTGTGATGCATTTACACCCGGAAGTGCCTCATCACAAGGGGCACTGGGAGTTTGAGTGGTAAACGGCCCGTCGCGATATGGTGCTTCTGGGTGTAAACCGGAAGTGATGTGGTGCCGTGGGTAGGCGTGCATGCACGCGTTGCCCATCAACCTTCAGCTGGTCGGTAGGCAGCCAGGTGGATTGGCGGGGGTTTTCTTGTCACCACCTGGCACTTGGCAACTTTAGTGTGCTATTAGCCTGTAAAAGGCCCAAGTATTGTAACTACGAAATAAATTCTGGGGTGCAAGGCATTTCACCATATCACTTAAGAAATGGAGCAGTTCCCACAATCAAAAAGTGGAATTGTCAGTAACATACAGGTCTCTCTCCCTCTCTCTCTCTTTTTTTCCTCTCTCATAATACTAGAACATGGGCTCATCTGCTGAAGCTGGAGGGTAACAGATTCAAAACAGATAAAAGGAAGTATTTCTTCACACAACACATAGCTAAATTGTGAAACTCTCTGCCCCAGGATGTGGTGATGGCTGTCAACTTGGAAGGCTTTAAGAGGGGAGCGGACATGTTCATGAATGAGAGGACTATTTCATGGCTACTAGTTAAAATTAATACTAGTCTTGATGCATACCTATTCTCTCCAGCATCAAAGGAGCATGCCTATTATATTAGGTGTTGTGGAACACAGGCAGGATGTTGCTGCAGTTGTCTTGTTTGTGGTACCTGTTTGGTCACTGTGTGAACAGACTGCTGGGCTTGATGGACCTTGGTCTGATCCAGCATGGCCTTCTTATGTTCTTAAACCCATCAGGACTGTGTTTGTAGTAAAGTACTGTAATGAACTTATTCCTCTATTCACTGAGTCATTTGGCCAGTTTTTTTTTTACCTTGTACCTAATCACTGTGTCATTTAAGCTTTTAAAAAGTCACACATATACTGACATGGGAGGGGGACAATATCCATGTCGCGGGTTTGGTTGTTGTAGCAATGCAAAGCGGCACCCAATGTTCTGTGGCCACAACCAGTAGGTAAGGAAGAGAGGACATGGCGTCTAAGAGGTAGGAAAACTGGAAAGGGAAAGTGGGAGCCAGCAAGGAGGAAAGAGGCAGAGCAAATGGGAAGAAGCGGACCAAGGAGATACAGTAGCAAGGGGAGGGGTAAACTGTATATGAAAACTATTGTCATGTTTACATAATTTAAGTGAAGAGCAAAAAATGTTAAAACTTTTTTTTTAATTACAACAAAAATAAGAAACATTCACTGATCCCTAGCAAGGATTGTTTCTTTAAAAAAAAATACTCATTAATAAAATATACTTGCTCCATGGAAAATATGAAGGACATATTTTCATCTCTTTATTAAAGAAGCAGCTACTGAGCCACTGGTAGGGTTGCCGACTGCCAGGTAGTAGCAGGAGATCTCCTGCTAATTCAACTGATCTCCAGCCGATAGAGATCAGATCGCCTGGAGAAAAATGGCCGCTGTGACAATTGAACTCTATGGCATTGAAGTCCCTCTCCTCCCCAAACCCCACCCTCCTCAGGCTCCGCCCCAAAAATTTCCTGCCGGTGGCGAAGAGAGACCTGGCAACCATAGCCACTGGGGGAAACAATGCATAATTATTTCAAACATCAGGATCTTTTATCAATGAATGGAGTTTATCTATCCTTAGGTTCTCTTATTTTCTGTGGAGTACTAGGACGGTCAACCTGACCTTTTCTATTTTTTTTATTTTTTTAAAAAAAAACTCTAATATATCAAGAATCAAAACATGTCCATATATTTAAAGGAAAACACAGGAGAACATTTTTTTTCCAATTTGAATATAAGAAATATTGTGTGGTTAGGGTTGTACAGTTAAAATATATTTGATTGTCTGTTGAAGCAATAATGAGATATTTACAGAACATCTCCTTGATGTTTTAATCAATACCTTCAAAATTGGTATGTGTGTGCCAAAGAGCAGAAATGTTCATAGCCACTAAGAAACTGTCTGGGTCTAAAGCTTCCATATGTTTAAATAGCTACAGATGGAAAAAAAGGAATCATCTTTCTGTTTAGAATACATCGCCTGTGGGAGTAGTGAAGTTGCCTCCACTTTTCCCCATGGACTAGAACTGACGGTGCTTTGCTTAGGAGGTCATCTATTACAGCTCGAGTAACATGAATCCTAGAGCCAGATTGTTGGTGGTCACAGCACTCAGTCACTTCTGGCTGGGCTTTGTCTACTTATTAATTTACTATTTACATTATTTATAGTCTACCTTTCTCACTTGGACTCAAGGCGGATTACACCGAGTGAGTCAATACAGTTGACAGATGGGACATTCACTAAACAATGCAATAGAATTAGAGTTGTAGAACCAACCAGAAATCTAAAAATAGAACTGAAGCAAAGCATAAGTAATTACCATGACACATTAAATTATGCAAAATTCCATAGGAGGATCCTAGTTTCCACAAGCTATACACAGTCATATAGAACAAGCTCCCTAATAATTTCTCCAAGTAACTTTGTGAATCTTTACCTTCCCAGTCAGCATTACCTCTGTCTTTTCAGGGTTTAGTTTCAAGTTGTTCCCCCTTGGCCAATTTCCCACAGCAGCCAGGCAGTTATTTAGGACCTATACCACAACACCAGAGGATTTGGATAAGGATATATAGAGCTGGGTATTACCTGTATATTAATGACATCCAACTCCAAAGCTACAAATGATTTGTCCTACGGGCTTTACATGGAGATTGAAAAGCATGGGGGATAAAACTGAACCCCGTGGAATTCCACAAGATAGATCCTACAATGATGATAACAGGTCTCCTGCAGCAACCCTTTGAGTCTGATATGTGAGAAATAATTTGAACCAGAACAATGAGCATCCCTGATACCAACCTCTACCTCCAAGTGCCTCAACAAGATGGTATGATCTATTCTATCAAAGGCTGCTGACAACAAGGAGGAATAGGCCTTTGTCTACACCCAGGTGAAGGTAATCAACTAAAGCTAGCAGAGCTGTCTCTGTCCCATTGCCCACCCTGACTCCAGACTAACAAGGGTCTAGAGCAGACGAGTTATCCAAGAAGATCTAGTCAGTCTGATTGTGATGCTGATCTACCTGAAAGCCAACAATGGCACAGCTTCCAACATTATGATTATTGCTTAGTAACACTTGTGCACATGTTTGGGCATGGGGCAAATGCCAGCCAGCGGTGACTTCTAGCCATTCCAACCAAATCTGTAGTAGTCACCTGATACAGAATGGCAAAAGCTGATGTGGACTGAATGAGGCCATGGCAAAACATGTGTTGATCACATCATCATGGGCTGGAATGGCTGGGCCTTCCCTTGACAGCCACAATGTTTTATCATGAGAATCAATCAGTAAAAATATCTATAAAATAAAATGTAAATAGAACCCAACACCAAATGAACACATTCCAGACACATACCCTTTACTTATAAACATTACATTGGTTGTCCTATTACCACTCTCTATGGGACAGGGTCAAAGAATGTATAACACAGATCCAGTGATGTTGAATATGCATCCCTGGAAGGCTGCTATATGTGTGCTTGTTGATTTAACCATGCATGCATATGCATGTCCATTTGGCTTATTCTGAGTAACTCAAAACACGGCAATTCTTGTTGGACTATTTGAGTACTTCCATTTCCTGTAAGATTTTGGAATTTTGTGATGGAATAAATGAAGTCTAGCAATTAATGGACAGCTCACAGAAAGTGGCTGGACATGACATTTGAGCTGTTTTTATCCCATTTTGTTCCTGGCCACCTTGACAACTAACCAGTGCTTTTGCTTTTGCATTAGCAAAGGACTTCCCCTTCCTCTTTTTAAGCATCCAAGTTTTTTTGCAGCACTTCTAAACCGACTTCAGTTCAGCAGGGAATATGATGATAGCCAACGTATCTTCTAGCTCACAGGCAAAAGCTGGCTGCAACCTCAGCTTATATTTTTCCCATACCACAGACTTTCTGGGTGTCTGTCACAATGCCCTTGTTGAAACGCCCTTGTTAGAATTATTAAGGAGACTTCTCAGCTCTGAAAACAGCATAATTGCCTCTCCCAGATGAGAGATTTTCTAAAGCTGGTCAATAACTGCATACAGAATTGGAAAGGGGGTTTAAAACTAGGGAAACGTTGGGAATTTTAAAAAATAAATATGAAAACATGAGATGCAGATGAGCTTCAGATTTAACAGTGAGGCCATGGATGTATTCTCTACCCTGATTTATAAGAAATGTTTAATTAAATATACTGATTTCTTTATCTTGGAGAAGCAAGTGAACTCTTAGTTATAATACATCTATTTTTTTTAAAGACCATTTGCCTCCAATCCAACAAAGATTAGAAAGCTGGTGCCAAGCAAGGTAAACAATGATCTAGTTGACCCAATTTCTCAGTTGCAACTGGAGGGAGACTTACCATGGGGGGGGGGTCACCAGCGACATTGCTACATTGTGATATTGTCGCGGTCCGTGCCGTTAAGGTAACCAAGCTCTTAGAATCGACCCCTTCCTGAAAAGGGATATTTTATCTTATTCAGCCTGCTACCCACTAAGCAGGGATCAACACTTTCCACCTCTTGCGAGATAGACTTTCTCTTGAAATGTTCCAGTAAAAATATGAAAAGAATATATGAATAAAATACTATTTATTTCACATAAAGTATATGCATATAAATGGTTACAGAAATAAAAACTGTCGTGGTGCAGGCGAGGAGCAAGGGCTGTAATCTGTAAGCGTAGTCTGGGGAACAGTCCAAGGTCATTCACAGTGAAGGCAGAGTCTGAGATATCAATACAGGCAAGGGAAGTCCAAGGCGTTAGTCAGAGCCAGTCCAAGAAGTCAGGATACCAGGAATCCAAAGGATAGCAGGGAAACAAGGCCGGTACACCAGGAGGTTGGTGACAAGTTGCTTGCACAACAGCCAAGCCTAACTGATGACTTAAATCCCTTCCCCTGCTGCTGTAGCAGAGCCAGCTGATGCTGATGAGGCTGAGTTCACAGGTGGTGCTTCAGCCCTGCTCTTCCTCATCACTGCTACTGGGGATGTTCCTGTGTAAAGCCTTCAGTCTAGCACTCTGCCATCTCTGCTGCATTGCCAGACGAACCTGTTTTCTTTTCTGCTCCAGTGGCCTTGGCGAGGCCTCTGGAGACACTGCATATTGCAAGGTGTCAGGTCCAACTGGAGTCCTTGAGCTGGCAGGCTGCAGGCATGGTGAGTCATCTCCTGACTTTGGCTG
Organism: Euleptes europaea; assembly: GCF_029931775.1. Lineage (NCBI taxonomy): Eukaryota > Metazoa > Chordata > Lepidosauria > Squamata > Sphaerodactylidae > Euleptes > Euleptes europaea. The sequence continues at coordinate 30,526,212 of NC_079317.1, forward strand.
ATCCTCTATTCTGGCCTCTACTTCCTCTTCGTCACAGGAGGTCTCTGCAGGCTGACTCTCTGCAGGCTGACTCATGACAAAAAGTATATTAGTTAGTTCAACAGGAACAAAATACTATCTTATGTATGCAAGCAATATTAGCAATATCAACAATCTCTATGACTCTATATAAGAGTTTCCCAAGTATATATTTCATTCAGGAAATAATACAGTTTACAGAAATCTTGTAAAATAATGGTTAGTGCATTGAATAAGTATTCTAATTCAAATTATTTAAATATAAGACATACTTTACCCAGTTATGTCATTGCAGAGTTTCTGTAAGGATTCTATAAGTTCACTTAGAATAGTTAGATTTCCTTCAGGTATTATTCTGTTATTTTATTATATTATATAAGTATTATTCTGTTATTTTAATGCCTTTAGTAGTTGTAAAGGTAGGAGAGATCTCTTTGGTTTCATAGTTTCATGTTAGAGCTGATACTATAGCTCTTCCAGCAGTCTGTTTGTGACTGAAGGCATGAGACCATAGAGTCTCTATATGTTTGAGGTTTATGGGTCTGAAGCCCATGTTCAAATTAGAAAAGGTTATGTCAGGGGTCGGCATTAGTCAAAAGAGCCAAATATCAACAGTACAACGATTGAGATTTCTTTTGAGAGCCAAATTTCTTAAACTATATAGGTAGGTACACTGTTTATTAACTTAATAAACTTTAATTAAAGCTTTAAGTCTTAATTAAACTATATGTACACTGAATAAAACTTGATATCATACTTAATACTGATCTTATTTATTGATAAAAATTACATTGTAAGTCCCTGGCATTTCCCCCTCCCCGTCTGGAGTCCTCGTCTGGAGGCTTGGTCTACCGCCATAAAAGCCTATTGGTAGACCTGGCTTCCGGCTGAGTCCCAGGAGGCCAGGTCTACCCATTGGCTTTCTTGGCAGTAGACCTGGCCTCTGGAGGCCCATAGAAGCCAATTGGTAGACCTGGCCTCTGAAGGGGGACTTTTTCCCCTCCTCAGAGTCCAGGTCTACTGCCAAGAAAGCCAGTGGGTAGACATGGCCTCCCAATGGGACTCAGCCGGAGGCCAGGTCTACCAAAGGAAGCCCGCCCCGCCCAACAGCTGATAGGCGGGAGAGGGTCCGAGGAACCACCGAGCCACCCGCCCAGCAATCGCGCAGCTAGAGGGGAGGGGAGGGGAGGCTTTAGCCTCCCAACCATTGTGGGCAAGGGAAAGGGGGACCCGGCCATTCTCCATGGTGTGGGGGGGAGACAGCGCGCCTGCTCGCCCGCGCTTTCTCTCAGGCGCGCCGGCTCCGCAGCCCGGCTGCCGGGGTGAGCGGGCGCAAGAGCAGGGGCTCCGAACCAAGTTCGGAGAGCCGCACTCAATGGGCCAAAGAGCCGCATGCGGCTCTGGAGCCGCAGTTTTGAGACCCCTGGGCTATGTGAAAGCCATCTTTGAGTATGCTTTGCTGTAAGCATTGCTGTATAGCTAAGAGCCACCTTGATGGTTTGGCTATACTGTAATTAATCAGTATTTGAAGCTATGTGTAAAGCTTAACATTATGTGTAGAGTATAAACTCTATTTTACAACCTCTCTGGCAGTGCCCATCTTAGAGAGTACTGAATATAGTTCAGTTTAAGAACTTAAGGTTCCATGGATCTCCATCCATGTATTCCAATTATATGTATTCCAATTGGAGTAATTCTATGTGTTAGCCATTGTTGGCTGTAATGCATGTTTATGTATGCAGGTGTATGTCAGACAGTTCTGTGTGAGACCTCAGTCTTAGAACTGACTGCAGAGTATATTCAGTGCTTCCTCCTTGTGTAGAGAAACCCCTGGAAAATGCTCTGGTAGTGCGCTTCTTAGAGAAGCTGTATTTACATCTTGTCTGTCAGAACTAGGAAGTCTGTATAAAGCATAGACCTTATGAGAAGACATTAGTCTTAGAACAAATGAGCTCTCAATGTCACCATATTCAAATACGGTAAGATCCATACCCATATAATCCTTAGAGTATAAGGGCCTTCATCACATATTCAGGATGAAGCATTGTACAGACAGTTATTCCAGACAATCATTCTTCAGAGAGACAGACTGTGTGGCATAATACCTCTCTCTGTGAGAGTTCTCCAGAAATAGAGACAAGTATAAATGATTGTTCCTAATTCACGCAAGAATCAGGTTCCTAATTCATGCAAGAATTAGGCTGCCAAGGTTTTACATCTTTGGTAGATGGAGGAAGTCCATAGGTCAGTAGGTTTAGACCATCAGGAACCTCTCTAACCTGTAGTCAGAGAAAGGTCTCTATTTATATCTTTTCAGAGCCTTTATCTTGTAGATGTGCTGGAATAGGTCCAGTCAACTTTGGTACTAAAATCCCTTAGCTAAAGCATTCTATAAATAAACAGTAACTTAGCCAGTAGTTCATCAATAGGCCTTATAAGCAGTACTATGCACTTGACTGCCATCTGCAGTAGTTAGTAGATATGACAGTGTCTATCATTCCTTGTCAAGCAGTATGTTTTGCTTAATCAGATAAGCACACCTGCAGCTGTGACCTTTATCTGTGACAGCTGTAATAAATGACTATAGCAGAATCTGAGTTTGCTTCTACAGCATAGCAAGTAAGCCTTGAGCTTATACAGTCAAAGATGTTCCAGTCCATGAAGTGACATAACATCTTTTTAACATGTTTTAACACATTTCTATCCTTATGAAGCCTAATGGGACATGTTTTCATATAAAAATCCTGTTCACATATGGTTGCCTGTGACAATATGGTGATGTCCCTTCTGCATGACCTGGACGTCATGTCATCACACAGAGGTAACACTACCATTTGACCAACATGATAACATCATTTCCAGGTCACACCAAAAGTAACATCATCAAATTGACACTGATTGCTGACCCCATTTCCTCCAGCATGTTTACCCCTAGCACTGAGCTGAGCAACAGTGGGCAAAGTCAAAAGAGGGTAGGAGGTCTCTCCCCAAAATGGGAAACCTGACCTCCTTAGACTTGCTATATAATACAGCTTTATTTATTTAGAAATTTACACCCCACTTTTCTGCTCCATGGGAATCCAAAGTGGGTTATAATATTGTTGCCACCTTCATTTTATCCTCATATCAACACCCCTATGAGATAAGTGAGGCTGAGAGAGAGTGACCATCACCCAGCAGGTTTCATGGGATTCAAACTTTATTTACAAAATAAAAATAATAAAAATGGGGGAAATGCCCCATTGAACAAAGTGCCCCCCTCCTCCATTGACAACCATTGCAAAACTTAGCAATGGTTGTCAATGGAGGAGGGGGCGACCCCTTCTGAACCCCATAAAATTGGACCCCTGACCCAATCTTAACTAAACTTTGAGGTTTGTGCAAGAACAGTCTCTTCAAGCTACGCTATGAATTTGGGGGCTCTACCTCAAAAAATGACACCCCCCCCCCAGACCCAAAATAAGCCGAATTATTATTCAGCTTTTTCTGGAATTAACTATTCGGCTTCAGCTTTCTCCCCAGGTTTGTGCATTTAGTAAACCTGAACTGGAAATTTAAGGAAATGGCTAATTTTGGGTTTATTTTTGGTTCGGGTTTATTGATATGCACACACCTGCCACCCCAAACTGTAACTTGTTCTACGTCTATGTTTTCACTGGAAAATGCAAAAGTAGTTTTGATGCAGGTTGGAAAAGTCAATAGCGTGCTCCTTTCACACCTGGAGCAAAGTTGCATAAGTGTGCATGCATGGAGGAGGAGGAAGAGAGGCAGGTGAGAGGGGCAGCTGCTGTTGCTTCCCCATCCAGAACAAAGAGGCATGCATGTATATGCCTCCTTCTCCTTCACACAAAAAGTAACAAGGAGAGAAGCTGCTGTGGCAACTTTAAAGAGAAGGATAAGAGAACGATTACAGCAGCACTAGAGGAGAGGCAGGGAGCTACTTTAATTTGCTTTCAGAGTGATTGCTCACTCTTAGAGTTGACAGCTCCAGGTTTAGAAATACCTGGCGATTTGGGGATGGAGCATGAGAAGGGCGGGGTTTGGAGAGGGGAGGGACTTCAATGTCATAGAGTCCAATTGCCAAAGTGGCCATTTTCTCCAGGAGAACAGATTTCTGTCGCTTGGAGATCAATTGTAATAGTGGGAGATCTCCAGCTACCACCTGGAGGCCACTCCTCAGTGACCTTCTGCCCACCCCAGATTTCATTATATCCATGTAACTTAAAGCACAAGAGAAAGGTGGACCCACATTTTAGATAGTACACTACCAGTCCCACCACTGTCTTTTTCTTCTCCAACTTCCTGAAAACAATCGACACTGGAAAATATTCTAGTCACATTTTACACTACAGTACACAGAAGCGCCCTGCGGCTGATCTCCTGCCACTGTGGCTCCTAAAAGATTATTATAGCATTTAAAAAGATTATAAGTTTCATAAATTATGATTATGCACTTATATTTCTTTTTATTGATCCTTTAGGGGAGACTAACTTAATAACCTAGATGAAGCAGTTTCCACATTTGTTACAAAAATTTGTTCAGAGTTTCGGAAATGACGCTCTCCAGTGGCTCAATGGGTCCATTGCCAACATTTTTCCTGCAGGAAACAGTACCAAATCAGCACTGTAGTATTGTTCTACAATGCTCACATGGAAGGTATGAATGTTTTAGGCCTCCTGCAGTTTGATTGTACTAATATCTCCCTGAGCAGGGCATCTCTATCATTTGCCCTATTCTAGTTTTTTAAAGTTTTTTTTACAGGTAGTAGAGACTAAAAAGGTCCTGCTTGAATCATATAGGCATCTGTAGAGCAATCTAAGCAGGTCTACTCAGAATCCTTCTCAAGTCTACTCAGTGGGGCATAGTCTCACAAACATGTCCTTAAAGGTAAAGGTCCCATGTGCAAGCACTGGGTCATTCCTGACCCATGGGGTGACGTCCCGACTTTTCCTAGGCAGACCTTGTTTATGGGGTGGTTTGCCAGTGCCTTCCCCAGTCATGTTCCCTTTACCCCCAGCAAGCTGGGTACTCATTTTACCGACCTCGGAAGGCTGAGTCAACCTTGAGCAGGCTACCTGAAACCAACTTCCGTCAGGATTGAACTCAGGTCCTTGGGCATGCATTATTAGTTCTCTAAATAATTAATTGAGGCTGTAGTTTGTCTAGGGTTGCCAGACACATCCTGGCAACTGGATGGTCATATGCAGGGCAGTGCCTTGTCAGCAACATAATGATGTCACTGATGACTAGGGCTGTCAAAAAAAAAATTCGGTACAGTTCGGATTCGGCCGAATTTGGCCCTTGTGGGTTCGGTACGTGCCGAAGTCCGAACTCCCCCACTTCGGATGCGTTCAATTCGGCGGGAATTCAAAGTTCGGAAAAAAAATTCGGCCGAATAAAGCCATTTAAAACACAACCGCGCCTTTCCGCAGCTCTGGGGGGGGGCATTTTTGGGCTTAGAGGTCCCAAACTTTCAGCAGAGCTTCAAAGGACGTATATTGAAAGACTCCCCAAGTTTTGTAAAGATTGGGTCGGGGGGGGGCTGAGATATGGGCCCTGAAAGGGGTCCCCCCCACCCTTAATGTGTATCTCTCAGCAGAGCTTGCCGCCCACGCATAAAGCTCCCGGCCCCGACAAACAGCTGATGAGAGCAAGGGCGGGGCAGGTGCTAAGAACTTTGCAAAGCAACACAACTGAAAAGCAACACCTTTGCAAACATGCAAAGGGCGGGGCAGGTGTGAAGAATTTTGCAAAACAATACAACTGCAAAGCAACACAAGCACGCAATGCAACACCTTTGCAACAGTGCAAAGCAACACCTGACACCTGGGAGTTTGCATACCATGGAAAGGGACAGAGGCAGCTAGCTATGCATAATGAGCAGGAGGGGGTGGAATTTCTCCTTTTGCATTGGACTTGGGACCAGGCAGATGCATTCTTTAAGTCACCATTTGAAAACCAGTTTTGAGCAAGCATCAAAATAACCTAACTGATCTTATGAATGAGGAAAAACCTGAAGAATAAAAATGAAGCCCCCCCTCAAACCAGGGAGAGAGAGACTGGAGGGGGAACACACACCCCAGGCAGAACCGGCAAAAGCCCCCTTTGGCTTCCCCCCCCACCCACAGAAACTGCTCCCTCCCCACACACACACACAGACTCTGCTTTCCCCCACACACACACACAGAAAAGAAAAAATATAGATTAAAGCCCCCAAAGGGGTCTTACTGTGGCTGTCTTCTGTTCCAGCAGGAGGGGCTGGGAGGCTGGGTAATCCAATATGATTCCATTTGTATCCAATATAAGATCCATATGTATGCATCTCTCGAGGGTGATCCATTCTTCCCAATAGGGAAAAGGGGAAAGCCCATATCTCGGGGGGCCCTGACCCAATGTTTACAAAACTTGGGTGGTCTCTTAAAAAGCCTTGACTGAAGCTCCGCTGAAAGTCTGGGGTCGGCACACCCAAAAATGCGCCCCCTGCAGCCACGGAAAGAGAAAAGGGGGGAGCCGATATTTCAGCCCCCACTGAACCCATCTTTACAAAACTTGGGTGGTCTCTTAAGAGGGATTCTCTGAAGCTATGATAAAAGTTTGGGGGCAAAAAAGCGCCCCCTGAAGCCACGAAAATGGAAAAGGGGGGAGAGGAAAAAGGGGTGGAGCCCATATCTCGGGGGGCCCTGACCCAATGTTTACAAAACTTGGGGGGTATCTTAAGAAGCCTTGTCTGATGCTCCGCTGAAAGTTTGGGGTCGGCACACCCAAAAATGCGCCCTCTGCAGCCATGGAAAGAAAAAGGGGGGAGCCCATATCTCGGGACCCCCTGACCCAATGTTTACAAAACTTGGGTGGTCTCTTAAGAAAACCTGTCTGAATATCCCCTGAAAGTTTGCGGTCTGTACCCCAAAAAATGCGCCCCCTGCAGCCACGGAAAGGAGCGAATGTGCACAAGCACCCCCTCACACACACATGAGGATTTCCCTCTCTCTCTCTCTTTCCCCGGCTGGCCGCACATCAGCTGATTCCTCCAGTACTCAATCCTGACTGATTGGCCAGAAGAAGACCCAGCTTGGCCACCGATTGGCCGGGGGAGGAGAATGCTGCTTACTGAAGGTTATGCTGCTTACTGACGGCCCCGAATTGGCCGAATTTATTCGCAAACTCCCGAACTCGCTGAATTCGCCCCCCCCCCCGGTTGCCCGCCAGTTTTGAGTTTGGTTCCTCCCGAACTAAAAACCGCCGAATCAAGGGAAATTCGGCTGATTTTCAGTTCGGGCCGAACCGAATTGACAGCCCTACTGATGACATGCTAATGTCACTCCCCATGCACCCAGAAGTGACATCAGTGTGTCGTCTAGGAGCTTGGGCAAAAACTGTATGGTTTTACCATAGAGTTTTTGAGAAATGCTAGAGCATCTCATGCCACTTCTGGTTGAAACTGGAAATGATGTAGGTGCGCTGGCATGACTCTGGTGCACCAGAACTTCCTTCCCTCCCAATTCCTCCTGCTGGTGACCAAGGCATCAGCAGGCAGCAGAAGGAATCGCCAGACACACATCCCTAAGTTTGTCCATCTTTTTACGGTTTTCTCTCACCCTAGAATTGCCTCCATTGGGGAATGGGAAAGAAGCTAGGAATCAGGGGTTGAATTTGACAACCTAGAAATGGTAGAGCTAATGGGATATAACTCCATGATCTTTTAATTTTTCTCTGATTTCTAAAAATATATCCATGACAAGAAAAAAATATTCACATCAGTTTGTTCCACACGTCAAATCCACACATCAAATAATTAATAACAATGTTTCTAATTTAACATTTTCTTGAGGGTTAAGTCTTTTTCTCATATAAGAGAAATCGTTACCAATTCTTTGTAAATTGATTCTGAGAATAATGTTTCCTTTCTTGAAGATATTTATATGTTTATCCATCAACTTTGTGAACCAGCTTTTAAGTGGCAATCTATACAATCTCATATAAATGAGGGGTCTCAAGGATAGGCATTCAAAAAGCTAACAGGGTGGATTAGTGCATGCAGTTTGGGGATTATAGTATTTGCATCTGCAGGGTACATCTGGAGACATGTTACTGACAACAGCTGCATTTAAGCCCTGTCTATGTGGTTAGGAGCAGATGCCGATAAATCCAAAACAGCATGTGAGGATCTTCCAGCAGAAAAATGAACATTTTTTTCTGTATGGCAAAAACTTGGGGTGGGGAAGAAAGGTATTCCTCAATACAAGTAATTTATGAGCCACCAAGACTAATCCAGTCCACCAACCACACATGACAGCCCACTAGTGACTGAATGAATTTCCTGGTTTGGGGTGATTAAATGAAAATAGGAGGGTTTTTAAGGACTTGGAAACCTCAGTTTATAGTTGGTGAGCTGCATTTGGCTGTATTGAGTAACCAGAGCTGGCCAGACCTGGAATCTATATTATACTACATAGAGCAGGAATATACAATCTGCCTCCGAGAATGACAGATTTGCTAACACTGGCTCAACAAAACCATCTATCATCTCTCTGTTACTGTGCTACGTTGAGAAGTTAGTATTATAGGCTTCTGAAAATTACACTGTAAAAGCCTCAAGGCCAGAACCACCACCACTACCATCACTCGTCTCCAAACATTTATTATTTGGATAATAACAACAACAACAAGAAAAAAAATAGGAAAACAGCCTGCTGAAAATAAAGATCCATGAACCCAGAAGGCATTAAGTAACTAATAATCAGTAGTGCTAAAAAGAGCCTTTTCTTCCTGCCAAATTTATAATTGGCAATGGTGTCTCAAAGTAATGGGGAACTCTTGAGAGTTTTAGTACGGTTGTCAACTCTGGGTTGGGAAATACCTGGAGGTTTTTGGGGTGGAGCCTGACGAGAGCAGGGTTTGGGGAGGGACTTCAGTGCCATAGAGTCCAATTGGCCATTTTCTCCAGAAATTACAACTGATCTCCATCGGCTGGAGATCAGTTGTAATAGCAGGAGATCTCCAGCTAGTACCTGGAGGTTTTAGGCCTGTCCACAACTGTTGTTTGTACAAGTCCATGGTGAATGCACTGGTTCTTCCGGATCTGAATTACAGCACATATTCACTTTTAACTTCCCCGATGTCTACTTGTTGTCACTGAGTCTTTGTGGAAAAGGTAGACTATAAATGAAGTTATGACTAAAGATTTCGATTTGAGAAACTACTGGGTATCTCTTCCTCTATCCAGTCCTGTCTGCTGAGGAGCTTGTATGCATCTGCCTTGAAATACCTGCACATCACATAAAATTCCAGAGCATGGCTTAGGGCATGTTCAAGCACCCACCACTTGGGTTCACGTTCTGTTTGCCAATTGAGAACTCAAGCCTGTTTAGTGGCTTACTTTTTGTGCATTCAAGTAGTGGAGTTCAGTGCAATCGAAAGCATTTCACGTATATGTGTTTTCACATAGCCTGATGGAGTCCATTTTATTAATGTTAATTTGTGCATGCACAGTTTTACACAGCCTTATGTTTTCTGCCCTTGAAAAGTGTATGGTTCTCACCCTCCTTTGCTATATTTATAAATAGTTAAAATAATTCCCTGTGTTTAGGATGGTTATTTAACCTCAGAATACACTATCTGCAGTTTAGCTGAACATTTCCAGTGCCCCATAGAACTCATTTGAAAGTTTGGGTTGCTGCTGTTCTTAGTCTGCCTTGTAAGGCTGCTGAAAACATAATTAAGAAACCTGTGAAAAACAAGTTAACTATTATTCTTAATGCAGGAAGAATATTCAGGTTTTGCATTTGCACCCATCTGACACATTCACTGGTTTTTTGTTTTGTTCTGTTTTTGTTTGTTTGCTTGCTTGACTTTTCAGGGTAAAAAACAACTGAATTTCACTTTTAAAATACTCACACTAAACTCTGAAGTATGGCTGTTCCATGCTGTTGGCACTTAAATCCTTGCTATGAAGCATGCTCAAAGTGGCAAAGGTCACACTTGATGCAAATCTTCAGTGCCGGATTCACAGTTTCATTTGAGAATTGTGTGAATATGCAATTTAAATTTGCATGGATATTGTTATTCAAAGCTCATTGGAAGCAACTGTCTTTAAGGTACCATTTTTTTTTAACAGTAGGAATAAACCCTCACAGCAGCCCTGGAATCTAGAGAGATTAACAGTGCATTCCTGAAGGGGGCCTGAATGGTCACAGGAGGCGGCATGACCCCTACTTACACCACCCCCTTGGACCATGTCAGTAGCACAGTCCTTGGACACCGGCGGGGCCTCCCACTGGCATCCTCCCAGCGCAAGTCCCTGTGCTGGCATCCCAGGAGGCAGTTCTGGGGCATTCTGGGGGCGGAATTTGCATTAGGCAGCTTCCTAACCCCTTTCAGCCCAGGAACGTCCCCTAAAGCAACAGTGTTGCCGTGCCATCTTTTCGTTGGCACAGCATCGCTGTTTGCTATGGGGCCTTTCCCCACTTGTTCTAAATTTTGTTTAAAAAAAACTTTTTTTACCTATGCAGAAGCTGTGAAACCTCTTTAGAGGTGCTGCAGCTTTGAGGAATGGGCTGCCAGAAGGAATCTTGGTACATGTTGGGGAATTTATAGGACAGGTTTGGGACAATAAAAAACCCTTAATATTTCAGCTCATGGCGTCAGCCACACCAAACTGTCAGATCTCCGGAGCCTTCCATCTTTACCTTATTTAGGTTGCAAAATTTATATCCTGCCTTTCTGTCTTCACAAGGGCCACCAAGCGGGCTAACAAATTAAAAGATAAATAATAAAACCACATGTTAAAACCATTAAAAACAACTACAAAGAACAACACACACTTCATTAAAACAATTAAAACCAGAACTAAAATACATACAAAGGCATAAAAACGAATAAAACATTGGGCAGGAAGGAAGAATAGGTGAGGGAACGCTAAATAAAACAAATGAGTCTTTACCCACTAGACAAATTTCCATGTCTCAGTTTCTTGGAAGTGGGAGATTGTGGTTGAGTTACCTGCTATAGGAGATTGTGGCTGAGTTACCCACTATAGGCCCACTATAAATGGCAAGCCTTATGTGTGTATATGGAAAGGGTATGTTTGGAAACATGGAGAAATTCTGCCTAGGTTGTCATACTAAACACTGATGGGTTATGTATAAACTTTACCAGATTTTGCATGCAAAGATGTACAGTTCAGTGAGCCCTTCGCCACCGCCGGGAGGTTTTAGGGACAGAGCCTGAGGAGGGCAGGGTTTGGAGAGGGGAGGAACTTCAATGCCATAGAGTCCAATTGCCAAAGCGGCCATTTTCTCCAGGTGAACTGATCTGTATCGGCTGGAGATCAGTTGTAATAGCAGGAGATCTCCAGCTAGTACCTGGAGGTTGGCAACCCTACCTCAAACCCGTTCTTGGAACAATATCAGGCAATGATGTAATTTGCTGGGCTATTAACTAATTCCTTCTGGTAACTCACAAAATTAAAGCTGGATTGCCCTACCCTGTATAGAAAGCAATAGTAAACAACCATTAAATATTTCTCGAATATCGTCTTCCCATGCACAATATAAAGTGACAATTTTTTTCATAAAATGTATCATTTATAATGTTAATCCAATGTATTTCCTCTGTAATTTTCTATAAAATGGAAAGTAATGCAATAATATCTAATCAACTGCAACAAGGGGTGGTATTGATAACAATATTAGCCCGGGCTTTTTTCATTGCTCATTGCTTGCAAGCTGAGATCAAGAAGTTACTTTTTCAACATGTTCCATTATGAGTCACAATTTCAGCTTCATTGACTAAACTCTAGAGCCAGGCAGCAGTTTTGTCTTGAGCTAAAAGCCAGCAGCCCTTTCTTATTTCTTCCTTGTTGATTACTGCAAGGGTGAAATTATCATTTAGCAGCTGTATTGTTCCAGAACATGTACATTGTGACCTCCGCGTTAAAATAAGCAGGTACTTAAATACCATTGTCAATATTATTATAAGTATAAAGAAGCAACTGCTGTTTAAGTAGGAGAAAATGTACATTTATTATCTAACACCTAATTAGTTTTTTTTTTTTTAAAGAATCTTCGCAGGAATGGCTTCTGTGTCAATGCAAATGCCTCTTGTTCATTTTCTCTCCCCCTTTCTAGCATATGTTTCAAAGCATCCCTTGGTACCCGGAGAAAGAAAACAAACTAAAATCTGCTTGTAAATATGGAAAAGAGGAGGCTGGTCTTGATGTTTATGCAGCAGCGCATATTTCCGTTTAAGTGTCTCTTTGGAGCAGGAGCAGCTGCATTCCGCTTTTGTCTTTTCTGGGTTTCAAACACAATTACATGGGTGATCTTCAGCACCTGGCCTCAGATCTACAAGACGGCAAGCATAGCGGAGATTAGCACTATTTTTCCACAGCTGGGTCCCTGTTTATAAAAAGAAGAGTCTCCTTGGGAAAGGGCCTGTGATATTTATCTTCCCCTGTTATTTACCTTGTTACTGATAGGTATCTAGCCAGATATATTAGGTGGGTGTGGAGGACATTGAGAATGGTTTGGTGATTTAAAGCTCTAGGTGTGTGTAGTTTCCAAAGACATCTGTTTAACAATGACTTTAAGATATCAGAAGATATCAAGGAAGGCTGGGTAAATAAAAATATGATACCACGGAGAGTAGAATAACCTGATACTTCAATGTGACCTCAGTGCAGTAACTCAAAACTAAAGAGCTTGAAAGTTGAATTTAGAATTTGTCAGGTTCTGTAGATTTCAGCCATGTGATGCTCATGTGTGCACATGTGTGTCTGAATGTGAGCCCTAAACAGCTAATTTATATTTTCCCCTCAAGACCTATATGGGACAGGCCTCACTTAGGTGTTGTTCTTGTGTTGGTTGGAGTTTCCCAGCCTGTGTATATTAGTGTTCTCCACCTGTCAGTGTTGTCTCCCAATTGCAATAAAGAGACCTGTTGATGACATACCAGATTCTCCTATATTCTGGCTATAGAGCAGGGCTGAAGGCTAATCTGAGGTGAGATTAGGGTTGCCTACCTCAGGTAGTAGCTGAAGATCTCCGGCTATTACAACTGACGAAGACTCAGTTGAAACAGGACTATATCTGGATCCCTGTCTGTTTGTTTGAAGGGTTCAGGGACCATAGGTCTAATATTGGAAGACATATGAAAGCTACGTTTCTACTGCACAATCATTGCACCTTATAAAAGTATTTACTTTATCACTGCTCCGGGATAATATACTGCTTTGGACTCTGATCTCAGGAGTTTTTGGGCTTACCTTGTCGTTGTGTACTAATTGCTGTATTAATATGTCTTTAGGAGTTGTGTTACATATGTCCAGTTGAATTGAACGTGATTAATTACATCTGATATTTCTCTATGTGCTTGGCAGTTTGGCACATTTGTTACTGCTGGTAATTGGTTGAACCTCCAGGTAATAGCTGGAGATCTCCGGCTATTACAACTGATCTCCAGCCGATTGAGATCAGTTCACGTGGAGAAAATGGCTGCTTTGGCAATTGGACTCTATGGAGTTGAAGTCCCTCCCCTCTCCAAACCCGCCCTCCACAGCCTCCACCCCAAAAACCTCCCGCCAATGGTGAAGAGGGACCTGGCAACCCTAGGTGAGATAGATAAGTTCACCCCATCCACGACAAAAGCTCACCCCATTCACCACATCCATAGGTGGCAACCTCCAGGAAGAACTGGGGGTGGGGCCTGGTGTGCCTGTGTTGTGCTGGTACACTGTCACTTCCAGTCAAAACTGGAAAGTACATCTTTAGGCTCTCTAGAATTTACAAAGACTCAATGGTTTTACCATAGAGTTCTGATAAGATGTAGAGCTTCCATCAAGTCATTCTGGTTTTTATAGGAAGTGACATAAGCATGCCAGCAGAACACAGGCACATGCTCCTCCTTTCTGACCGTCATTTGCTCCCAGGCACAACACAGGCACATGCTCAGCTCCTCCTTTTTGTCCCTCATTTGCTCCCATGTCAATAAACCAGGATGCTGGGAGGCCTCCCACTATAATAGGAGGCCAGCCATCCCTAACGTAACCACACCTCAGAGGATAGTGCAAGCCACAGCATCGAACTGGGAGATAAAACAACTGTGACTTGTTTCACTTACCCCCTCCCCTTTTCATCCCCATTGCATCACTATGCATCCCAGCCAGGGTTCAGCAGGTAGAGTGCAGAGAGAAGCAGAAAAAATGGATCACAGCTGCTTCAACATCATTTACACAAAGCATGGTTTAATCCTGTTTTGTAGGCACAAGAACCAAACGCAGATTTTTTTATTTCAGCCAATTTGGATATCAAGATAAACTATCAGGAGACAGGAAGTGTCAAATATCCAAGCTGTGCATGGAGGAAGAGGTTGGTCACCACAAACGTCCGAGGCTCATTCCTCTATCAGGAAATCAAGGTCGTTTATGCATAGGTATTTTCACTCATGTTTGTCCCCAGTCTGTCTCAGTTGTTCCTTGGAGTTTTGCATGAATTTTCCATCCATTAGAGATGACTTCACTGCCAGCCCTCACAAATCCCGGACCTTCCCATTCCTCTGTTAACCCAATTCTTCCCTCTCCCCTGAACTCAGCCTGGGTGAAATCCTCATGCATAAGGCAAAGTGTGGGACACACAAGTTTTGTTTCTCTCACAGCCAATTACAAAGCAGTGTGCAAAGAGGCAGGGATTCAAATGCTTCCTGTTTCCTCAAAGCTCTTTCTGAACAGAAGAAAGGCTTTTTAAAACCAAGGCTAGTATTTCTCCCACCCCCCTTTTCAGATTGCTCTGTTGTTTGTTTTTTGTTCTTAAAATGCATTTGTATGCAGCAAATGGGTTTTTTGGAGAGGGATTTTCTCTTACAGTAAGCTCTACAAAGTAAGCCAATTACAAAGCAGTATTTAAAGGGGCAGGGACTTGATCTGAGCTTGGAGACTGCTGGTGCATAGATTCCCAACAGGAAAATGTGGGTCCAGCCATGGACTTCTTAACAGTATTATAGGCCCCCGGGCAAAGCAGTGCACTGGGGCCCCTACCTACACAACCACTCACAGGAATAAAAATGTAAATGGTCGATAATATTAAATATATATTTATCAGCACTTCCAATAACAAATATTTACAGTTTAGTATAGTGTTTATTTATTCATTGACAGCAGCTCACAACATACATAGATTAGCATGGGGCCCCAATGCTCGTGGGGCTCCTGGGCAACTGCCCAGTGTGCCCATGTGTTAAGATGGCCCTGGGTCCAGCGAGCAATGAACCTCAGGTAAAACTCCCATGCATAAATGACCCAAGTTTTGTTGTCACATCTGACAAGAGCTTCAGACTCCTGGTTTGATGCTAGACAGAAAGGTACAGGAGGAATCTCCACAATGTGTTCTGTCCACAGTCGGAATACTTGTCCACTTCACAGTCCAAATAACATCAGGACCAAAACAGATGGGACAGAGATTATAGCGCTCCTTCAGTCTGTTAAAGGTAAAGATGTAGAAAACAGCAAGAATCCACTAGCACCTTTAAGGCAAACAACATTTCTGGCAGGGTATGAACTTTCATGAGCCACAGCTCACTTCTTCAGATATTTCTTCAAAAGTAAAATAGACAGCTATGATTTGGATCAGAACCACATGGGAGGGGAAGAAAAAATCCCACCCTTCAAATACTGCTTGGTGTCACTCATCGAAACCCGGCTCTCTGTACTATTATTAGCAGTTTTAACAGAAAAAAAAGACAAACCTGGGTTGCTGCTGTTGTTGTTTTCTCCTTTGAAAATACGAACTACTAAGTTTAGAGCACTCTTCTTGTTTTTTTCCGGCACCAATATGTCATTTTGAGATGGAAAATAGAATTTTGTTGGTTCACTTACAAATGAGTTATGCAAGGGACAGGTGTGGTAGAAGCCTTCCCAGAAGGAGTCATCCAGCACTGTGAAAATGAGTCCACACATTGCTCTAACACAAAAAAAGCTGGGAGTTGGGCAGAGCAATCCTGAGGGCCACCTGCGCTGCTGCGGTCAGTTGCAGTGTAGCTGTGGTGCCATTAGTCCACTCCCTAAAGGGTTTGGTAAGGCAGTGGGTGGCAGGAAAAAGAGGTCATCGCTGGGTTTCTGTGGCTGCAACTTCATCAGCATCCCCAGCACCTGTGACATAGCATCCTATCCAGGTGTTGTGTTGCAGTGGCTGGGCCGTGACAGACAGGGCAGGCAGAACCATGAGAGTCGAGCCCAGCACTCATCACAGCCCAGGGTCGGGAAGGAGCATGGCCTGAGAAGCTGGCTCTGTGTCTGCAGCACTCCCCCCACCCTTTAAAGGGACTGAGTCCTGTCACAAGTCCCTGAGCAGGTGACGGAGTTGGCAAGGGCCCCCAGCAATCTCCCTCCCATGGAGACTCCAAGCACGTCCTCATCCCACAACATACAAAGGGCTCCCTCACTTCAGAAGGAGCATAGGTAGATGTCGAGGACAGTCTGTGCAGCAGGGGGGTGTCCTCTGCTCACCT
This sequence comes from Euleptes europaea, assembly GCF_029931775.1. Taxonomy (NCBI): domain Eukaryota; kingdom Metazoa; phylum Chordata; class Lepidosauria; order Squamata; family Sphaerodactylidae; genus Euleptes; species Euleptes europaea. The sequence continues at coordinate 30,542,728 of NC_079317.1, forward strand.
GTGGTGTAGTGGTTAAGTGACTGGGTGGTGTAGTGGTTAATAGTGGTGGTTTGGAGCAGTGGACTCTAATCTGGAGAACCAGGTTTGATTCCCCACTCCTCCACATGAAGCCAGCTGGGTGACCTTGGGCTAGCCACAGCTCTCTTAGAGCTCTCTCAGCCCCACCTACCTCACAGGGTGTCTCTTGTGGGGAGAAGAAGGGAAGGTGATTGTAAGTTGGTTTTATTCTTCCTTAAGTGGCATGTGAAAACCAACTTTTCTTCTTTTTCTGCCATACCTCCCAGAAGGCCCCCTGGTCTACCCCCAGGCCAACCCTACTGGCAGGGTAGCAGGAGTGGTTGCTGCCAGGGAGGGGCATCATGCAGGGGCCCCTACCGCCACTGACAAGTTCCCCAGCAGCCTCTCGATGCACACCTGTTCCTCTCTGACACCTTGCACAACAGCAAACAGCCCATCCAGGTGACCGGCAACTGGCATCATAGATGCTGCCAGCTCTTCCATGCACTGGTAACTCCTAGAGAAGGCTTCCTGCCACTCATGGTGGGTCTCAAGCTGCTCCCACTCAGTCACCACCCACACTGAAGACCAGGTGGAAGAGGATGGGGTGAGCTGGCCACAGACCTCATGCCTGGGGCCCAAACAAGGGCCCAGTGTCCCCTGTATCAATGAAGGCACCAGCAGCTGCCCCACTAGGGTTGTCAGGTCCCTTCTTCACCACCGGGGGGAGATTTTTGGGGCAGAGCCTGAGGAGGGCAGGGTTTGGGGAGGGGAGGGACTTCAATGTCATAGAGTCCAATTGCCAAAGCGGCCATTTTTCTCCAGGTGATCTGATCTCTGTCGGCTGGAGATAAGTTGAACTACCTGGCAGAAGGCAACCCTATGCCCCACCCAGCTTCCAAGGCTGCTGTCCACCTCTCCCACCTTTACCCTCCCCATTGTCCATCGCTCCCACTCTACTGCCATCCAAAGACATGAGTCCATCCACTGTATGGGCTCACCCTCAGCTGCTGGCCCCGGGGAATTCACGATGCCCAGTATCTGCAGAAGACTGACTTGGCCACCACAACTCATCTTGTAGGGGTCAAGGCATGGACATGGTCCACAACATCAGCTGCAAACATCATGGAAAAGGGCCCTGGGGTGGGAGGACATAAATCCCTTAGGAATGTGCTCTTAATACACTCAGGATATTTGCTAAGGCTGCCATTTTTTCCCTTGAATGACTCTCTTTAATTTAAACTTTTGCATAGCAGGTACAAAATTTACAGGTGCAGCCTTTGTACTACATTTCTATGTCAGGAAATTCACCTCTATTTAGATATTTATATGCCGTGAAGATGCTAAAGGCAGCTTGGGGTGGGGCCATGGGTCAGTGGTAGAGCGTCTGTTTTGCATGCAGAAGGTCTAAGGTTCAATCCCTGGCATTTCCAGTTAAATGGATAAGGTAGTAGGTAATGTGAAAGACTGCTACCTGATATAGATAATATGTATTTACTTACTTACTTACTTACTTATTATATTTATAGCCCACTCTCCTCAACAGAATACTGATAGGTCAATGTCCTGTCCCAATAGAAAACATGTGTTCAGTGTCTGGAAAAAAGTCAGCAAATGTAAATATTTTCCTACACTTATTCCTTACCCTACAGGAGAAATCAGGCCCATGTCAGACTTCCTAGAACTTTCCAGAGGAAGCCAAAAGCAGCCCTGGCAAGATGTCACAGCCTCTCTGCTTTCACCGTGACTCACAAATAATGTTTTTATAGGTCTGTAATTATATCTGCATGCTTATTTATGCTTCCACAAAAGATTCTCAGCCATGGGTTATGCAATTTTCTTTCTTTACAATAGGACAATGACTGCCAACGTGCAAAGCAGTATTTTTGTTGTCACAATATCACAAAGTAGCCAAGCTGAACAATGGCTTGTGTGTCACACTCTGCCATCATGCAGATCAGTGAGCTTCAGACCAGTCCTCATCGCTCCCAAGTTTTATTCCAAAGAGTTTTAATAATGGATTCTATCTCAATTCTGGGCAATCAAACAGGGGAAAACACATTCTGATTATTTCAAGTCCTGATGTCTTTGAGATTAGATTTATTAAAAGATATGTTTCTGGAAAATATATGACACATTTTTTTTTTTAATTTTAAAACTGCACTAGAGGAGCTTTGCTAGTAATAGAAACAATTCAGACATTATGATTGTGTATGTAAAGTTCTGTCAATTCACAGCTGACTTATAGTGACTCTGGCAAAGGGCTTTCATGGCAAGTGAGAAGCAGAAGTGGTTTGCCATTGCCTTCCTCTGTAGAGCCTTCCTTAGTGGTATCCCTTCCCAGTACTGACCCTGCTAAGCTTATGAGATCTGTACCATGCCACCTTACCTCCCAACATTACAATTACTGATACTTTAATAGACCAAAGAGGTAGATATGTACTCCTTAAAAGAATAATTAAAAGATATCCCATTACTGTTGATAATATATATGCCCCAAATCTCAATCTGTCAACAATGTTTGATTCTGCTTTGTTTCCCACTTTTGCATTCCAGTCACCTATGACTATCAGCACATCTTGTTTAGGTGTGTGATCAATATCTTCCTGGACACTTGCATAAACGCTTTCAATTTCTTCCTCATCAGCGTAAAATTGAATTATGGTTAAACTGAGGCATAAACTTGAATTATGGTTATGTTGATAGACTTTCCATGAAGTCTGATTGACATTATTCAGTCAGACTTTGCATTATAGCTGCTGATTGCCTGTGCTATATCCTGCCTCACTATTAGAGCAACGTTTCTTCTGTGCTTCTCATTCCCCTAGAAAAACACTGTAATTTTATGACTGAAAATGTTCTAATTCAATCTACTTTCGTTTACCCACTCCCAGGATTGCAATGTTTAAAACATTCAATTTCTTGTTTTATGATTTCAAGTTTCTCCCGTTCCATGATCTTATTATATGTGTCAAGCAGCTTTGAACTTTCTTTTTGCATCTGTTCACATCAACAACTGAACATCCTTTCAACGCTAGCCCAGTTGTGTCATTAAGAATGGCACAAGTCATAGTTGTCCTCAGCTCTTCCCCAGTAGCTGACTGAGTGCCATTTGGCCTGGAGGTTCCATAGCACTATATCTTTTTTTCATTTTGGTTTGTTATGATGGTTTGTCTCATCATAGGATTTTTGAGCCAGATGTCCCCAGCTTTTTAGCCTGAGTGTACATGGGAATTCTGACATGGCATGGAGGGTGCAGCAACAAAATGGATACCACAGGAGGCAGAGCCAGCCAGAAAATGATTGCCACAGTTTAACTTCAATAACATAGCGTAGATCCTTGTGCTGTATAGCCAATCTGCACAACCAATCCAATCTCCAATAGTCAATAAGAAGTCTTGTTGGTCAAAAGCCCTAACTGGCTCCACCTACTTCCTAAAAACACTTGGCAGGCCCCAGAAAAGGTGGAGACCCCTGTTCTGAGCAATACTAGCCAGAGTTAACTGAAGTGGCACTGCTGTTGTCTGTGACAGATCCTCCATCAGTGTCACCTTCCCCTACTGCTGTTACCCAGTAGCCAACCTTCAAGGATTCCTCCGCCCCCCCATCACCAGTGGAACTGTCAGTTCTGTTCTGCTGATGCAGCCTTGAAGAGGGTGGATGCATCTTAGTCTGATGTCTCAGCTGTGACTGTATTGCCTTGAGTGACTCTACAAGGCATTTAGACTCTGTTGGCAGAGTCTAGACCCCTTACGGCATTGGCCTCAGCTTTGCTGACACATGCAAACTCCCTCACTATGTTAAGGTGTGTGTCCAAGATGGGGCAATGTTAATAGAGGCATAAAACAAGGCTTCCCCCTATTAGCATTACTATTTGGTGTATCTCTAGAACCTTTGGCAATTGGAATTTGTGAGTCCCAGAAGATAAGAGATACAGAAGTAGGATCATATTGTTACAAAATAAACTTGTTTGCAGATGATGTTGTGTTTCTGCCACCATCATCATCACTGCCACCTGACAGAGGAGGAGGAGGCAGGGTGTGTTCTCTGGGCTTGCACAGACAATGGCATTTTATTTGAGGAGGGATTTAAACCTCCAATGTATATTAAAAAAAAACTTTCAAGTTTGCTGAGCTATCTGTTCCTTGTTGGTGTGGCCCCGATCTGAAGATTTAGATGCCCGCAGATGGGGGCCATATTTGATGAATGGATATATAGATGCAAACAAAAGAACTGTCCAAGGCATACAATATACATTGTAATAGACTACAACCCCATTCCATTTTAAAAGCACGGGTCTTACAAAATACCACCCAGCCTTTAAAACTGGTCAAAATCAGATGGTTTATTGCAAGAAGAGGCATTATAACATCTGAGCCCAACTGTAAATGTAGCATTTCTAAGAAATGTTGGTTGAACATGTGTAATGCAGGTTAATCTAATATCATTGTACAAACCCAGGAAATTATACATTTGGTGCAGGATTATTATGAACCACTGATACTGAAAGTCTTTATTACTATCAACATGTTTGTTTTTTACTGTGTACAAGGTGCTTGACAAAGAAGGGCAGCTTGTAATTTCAGTAATAACTAGGAAGGCACATCCAATTCATTACATTACAATGGTTTGCAATGAGTAATCTGCACAAAGCAACAGGTCAGGTTTACATTCACAAATCCCTGGTGAAAGAACAAAAGATAACTAGGACATAAAATCTGGAGCACATTCTACAGTAGAAACAATATGCTGAAATAACATGGAAACCAAATTACTAACATGTCAAAGGAAAGTAACAGCCAGGTCTCTGCCGTGCAAAATTAACAGACATCAAGAAGAAAAAAGAGGTATGTTGGGTCTGGACAAACACAGTGAGAATGAAAAGTAACCACAGTTCCCCCCACCAAACCAGGCTGAGGGAAGGAATTATCAGAACTGGGTTGACTAATGGAGGGTAGAGGTAACAAGGAGAAAGTAGCAGTGCCTCCAGCCCACTGGCTTCCACTGCTCTAAACAAGGGGATAATTGATAGTTAAAACTTGTATGTTTTCAACTGGTAATGACATGACATCATGAGAGCCAGTGTAGTATAGTGGTTAAGAGCGGCTGAGTCGAATCTGGAGAACCAAGTTTGATTCCCAACTCCTCCACATGAATCCTGTTGGGTGACCTTGGGCCATTCACAGTTCTCTCTGAGCTCTCTCAGCCCACGTGGAGGCAAGCAATGGCAAACCACCTCCTAACATCTCTTGCCTTGAAAATCCTATGAGGTCGCAATACATCAGCTGTGGCTTGATGGCACTTTCCACCACCAATGACGTCATGTTGTTGCCATTTATTTCACTAGGTGCCTCTCTGGGCTCCTACCAGTTGCCCAGGACCAGTTCAGTGTATGAGTGGCTCTTCAATAGATTTCAGTGCTTCAAATGTTTTTTTCCTCCTAGGCTTCTTCTCAGTTTGGATAGAAAGGCTGTTGTCAAGCTGTAAGAGGTTTATGAGAAATCTGTTGGAAAAGACAAGGAATAAGCAACACATGCACCTTACAGAACTTCACTCAATATTCCTTTAAGTCAGGTTTAATTAATTTATTACAATATTGTGATCCAGTTTTTGCTATATAATATCCCCAAAGTGGTTGATATAATAAAATCTAGTAACAAAATATAATTACAATATTATTAAACTGCATTTCTCTACAACCACCGCAGACATGTCAGAACAGCAACAGAACATTACAAATGACTCAAAATGACTTGCCCAACAAAATTCACTGCAGGCAATATAACAAAAATATATGGTCTCATAACTGCTGCAATTTAAAGAATAAATTTAAGACAAAGGTTAACCAGAAAAGGTTTTCAAAGTATGCTGAAATTTGAGAGGGATGTGACCAGATGTGCCTTATTGGGGAAGAAATTCCATCTTCTTGCTGAAGCTACTGAAAAAGCAAGTCTGTTCACCTTCTAAACCTGTAATGGTAGTGGCAAACAAAGCTGGACCTCACCAGAAGACCTGAGGGGCCAACCAGATGAGACATTTGGAAATCAGTGCTCCCAATTTTGTAAAAACAAGTCACATGCTCCAACTTGGATCAGAACTATAGTGTGAGGATAGTGGGGCTTAAAGTTTTCCCAGTCTAAAAGGGTGCAAATGGTGCAAATACCAGTTCCTCAGAGCCATTTTAGACCAGAAGTCAGACTTTTCCACTCACAAGATGGAGGTATTTCAGGGAGGCTAAGGAAGCAATCCTATGCATGTCTACTCAGAAGTAAGGCCCATTTATTCAATGGACTTTCCCCCAAAAAAAGTGCTCTTAGGATTGCCTTATAAAGCTTTTGTAGGCCACAAAAAGCAGTACTTAGTATAGTAATGCACTACAATCAGGGTGCATGGAAAACTGCGAGAGTAGAACATAACAAGGGGAACCTAACAGGGGAAGGGCTATGGCTCAGTGGTAGAACATCTGCTTGGCATGCAGAAGGTCCCAGGTTCAATCCCCAGCATTTCCAGTGAAAGGGTCCAGGCAAGTAGGTGATATGAAAGACCTCTGCCTGAGATCCAGGAGAGCCACTGCCGGTCTGAGTAGACAATACTGACTTTGATGGACCAAGGGTCTGATTCAGTATAAGGCAACTTCATGTGTTCATGTGTTCAACATGGTCAAAAATTCTGGATTCACTTGCAGAACCTGGAGCTTGAGTTCCAAAACAAATGGTTATTTTCTTTCTAGACTTGGAAAGGGGATGGGAACAAAGTAGAGAGTTCCAGGCTCTTGAGAATATTTCCAAACAACAAAAGAGCAGGGTGGAAGCATGGTGGAGGCAGTCTTCATTATTACATTGAGCTGGGCTTTCAGTGGGAAATTTAAACTAGTATAAATTAGGTTTGCCAGGTTCCCCCCTGGCCGCCAATGGGGGATGGGGGGTAGGGTTGCCAGATCCTGGTTGAGAAGCTCCTGGAGTTTGGGGGATGGAACTTGGGGAAGATAAGGACATCAGTGGGGTACAATACCATAGAGTCCACATGCCAAAGCATCCATTTTCTCCAGGGTTACAGATCTCTGTAGTCTGGAGATGAGTTGTAATTTCAGGGGATCCCAAGGTCCCACCTGGAGAATGGCATCTCTAGTATAAATCGGATCCGCACAAAGAACCTTTTAACAGGAAATTCTAATGTGGGCAGAATTCTTTACTGGCAGGAATGCTAATGCATCAGGATCTTTTGTGTCTAGAATAGATGAACCATGAGTAATAGCATGACAGGTCCTGATTAATAGTTTGATTGTCCTATACCAGGAAATGCTTGTCTTTTCTCTGGAACTGTTCCTTCCCAGTAAGTGCAATGAGATCAGGCTTGGTCCCACTCACTTTGCCCTTTGTTGTGAAATGGCCAAGAGCTCTGCTGTTTGGCCCACATATGCCTAGCAGAGAAGCTGGTCCCACCTTCAGAATGAAAGGGGGAAAGAAAAGCCAAGGTAACAGGATAAGCCAATTGAGGCATAAATGTGTTAAGAAAGTGGGAGTATTAAAGAAGATGGTGTTGCAAAGAGACACCCTGATAACTTGTATTTTCTTTATCATTTACAGACTAGGGAAGCTAACATCTGTTTCCCTCCTAAGGTTTGTTTGTTTCTGTTGAAGTCTTTTATTAATTACTTAATGTTTGCAATTGCTAGAGAAGTGCTAAGTATTATTCACAGTAAATTACAGGTGCAATCTGGTGTTTGCTGGAAGACTATTCCTTGCTGCCTTGGCTGAGTTTTGTTTTCTGATTGCAGGCTCCCTGATTCTTTTATAACTGTTCAGTGATGCCAAGGGAAGATTCAGTTCTCAAGGATTTGTTGGCAGTGTTTTATTTGACAGAAGGAACTCCACCCATAGGCCGCTGCAAGCTGAGAAGCATCTGCAGACTGTGATCCTCCTGATATGTGTGGTTCACCGTTTCGTGCTCCATGCATATTTTCAGCTCTGAAAATGTGTGTGCTTCTCTATTCAGAAAAAAAAGGCCACAAGAATCAGGAGGATCACAGCTAGAGTGTGTTGCTGGTATATGCAGTTGGATATACCCAAACCAATGTCAGGAAAAGGTTTGTGTACATCTTGGTTTAATTGGCTTGTGGCAAAGCAGTCCCAGGATCGGTTCACTTCAGATTTCCTTTTTATAATGGTGCCATTACCAAAAATGTTGCCACTTCCCGAAACTCTGAAGGACAGATCTACTTATTACAAGAATTAGTCTTCTGAACTGGCATCTCCAGTCCAGGTTCTCCTCATTTTCCTTATAATATGCAATACATTATACTTTGTATAATGTTGTTATGACTGTATCCCTCCCCCCCAACAACAGTGTATAAAGGGAAGCACTAGAACCTGGGGTCAGTTATATGAACTAGGTAGATAAGGGAGTTACTTATTTTATTTACAGAATGTATTTGCCAAATGTATGACCTTTAAAACTTATAAACCATGTGATGTATTAAAACTAACATTAAAATCAATGAAACAAACAAAATAATGAGTTAAATGGAAACACTGAACAGTAATAATAAAGCAAACAACTAATCTAAAAACAGATTTCAGAAAACTCCCATTCAAAAGCCTGGCCTAGGAAAATTAGTGAAAAGATTACTATCATTCCAGATTACTATCTCACATACATAAAAGTTGGATATCTGGTGCTGGGCTTTGTTGCCAGACCCTAAAACATTTTCTTGGGGGAGGGGGGAAGAGAAGAAGTACTCCCAAAGGAGAAGGGACTCCCTGAGATACTCCAGAACCAGCCCAGTTAAGGCTTTAAGGTATCTGACATCTATCACATTTACGCACCACAGTTTTCTTCCAAAGCACTCATAGCTAACAGACATGATACAAAAAAAGATAAAGAGATGGGGAGAAAAGAAAAAACATCAAATGACGACAGCTGATCATTTGCATCAGCTCTTAATCCCCCCAGTGTTAATGCAGGTGAGACAATTAAATGAGTGTTAATCAAAAAAAAAATCTGTGAAATCTGTATTGATTTTCACAGCATATCCCTTCTCTGGTTGAACATTTTCTGATTTAAATCTCAACTATAGCTCTACCCAAGTGTTGTTCCCAATGTTTACACTATCATATCGCTATATATCTTACATGCTGACAATCACACCACCCTCTTGGGAATCCACTAACTACCAAATTAAATTTAATCACCTAGGTTTCTTTATTATCAATTTACATGATTTGCCATTCTACCTTGCTTGAGATAAATGTACTCACTCTCCCTTTATGTTAGCGGAAGTATTTCATCTCTAATCTGTTTGTGTTGTTCACAAAAGCCAGTGCTTTTCAGCTGCCACAACATCCCAGTCTATTAATTATTAGTTTTTATACAACATAGGATGCTTCCATCTTTAAAATAATGCATTTCTGGCTGCTTTTGGTCCTCACTCTGCTTCTAGTTATAGTGTGCCAACAACCGTGCTTGCTCACAGTGGCTTTCCTCCACTTATTCCTGTACTTTTTCTTAGTTTCTGCATTAAGCTTTCCCTTACACACACAGCAAAGAAGGATTCAGCTGGTGCTGGTGGAGAGCCAGTGTGGTGTAGTGGTTTAAGAGTGATGGTTTGGAGCGGTAGACTCTGATCTGGAGAACCAGGGTTGATTCCCCACTACTCCACATGAGCAGTGGAGGTTAATCCAGTGAACCGGGTTGGTTTCCCCACTCCTATGCATGAAGCCAGCTGGGTGACCTTGGGCTAGTCACACTCGCTCAGCCTCACCTACCTCACAGGGTGTCTGTTGTGGGGAGGGGAAGGGAAGGTGATTTTAAGCCACTTTGATTCCTTAAGTGGTAGAGAAAGTCGGCATATAAAAAAAAACAACTCTTCTCGACTTTCATCACCACTGAGGGTGCTGCTGCTCCTCCTTTTAATTTGGGGGGGAGAAGTTGTACAGACATCATAGTGATATGGTGGAATACTGTGGGGGCGAGTTCCTTTTGTGTCATATAGCACTAGAAGAAGGGCTATTAAAATGGGGGGATGCTGTGGGTGCCTTTCTGAATGCACTTTGCATTTGTTAACATTTCATACACTCACTCAACAGCTGCAAAACTATGCATGCTAACTTGACAGTAAGCCTCACTGAATTCAGTGGGACTTAATTCAAAGCAAGCAGTATTTTTTTGTGACCCCATGGAAAGCTGTAGGGGCTGACTAGATGAGTTTTGAAATTAAAACTGGTCTGAAATTAACAAATTCATGGCAACACCCCCTCCCCCAAGCCCTGTGTATGGTCGTTGTCCTTAGTGAAATATCAACACAATGTTTTAAAAAGGTGGCTGCCTCCAGTGAAAATGGGGGCACTTCAGAAAAAAAAGGAGATGGGTACAAAGTGGGGCAGGGAAAGGGATGGTTGTGGGAGGCTCCTTTAAAAGTGCAGCAAACATCACAGACTCCACAAAAACCTCTTCAGGTGTGTTCCTTCTGGAAACATTGGTGCAAGGGTGGTCTGAGCAGCAATCAGAAAACCATAGCTTTTGTAAGCTGGGGGGACAGACCCAATGCAGTTAGAAAGCCGAGCTGCAACTGCAGAAATGCCCTCAGTCATAACGTGTAATGTCTTGATGAGTTTGGTACTCTATTTGGGAGCAATGTCTGTGGTGGGATTTGAGGTGTACTTTTTGTGAATGCCAGAAGTTTTCAGAAGAGGATTTCCCACTACCACCACCTCTTGCTTGGTTTAGCCATGTTTGGAACACTACTCTGAAGTTCCAAAGGAAAGCAGAGAAAGCCCAATGGAACAATACAAGAACAGGAGAAATCCAGCTCACTAATAGGGGAAATCATTGTATATGAGAGAGCCAGTGTGGTGTAGTGGTTAAGAGCAGTGAACCAGGTTTGATTCCCCCCTCCTCCACATGAGTTGTGGACTTTAATCTGGTGAACCAGGTTGGTTTCCCCACTCCTACACATGAAGCCAGCTGGGTGACCTTGGGATAGTCACAATTCTCTTAGAGCTCTCTTAGCCTCACCTTCCTCACAAGGTGTCTGTTGTGGGAGAGGAAGGGAAGCAGGTTGTAAGCCAATTTGATTCTCCTTAAAAGCTAGAGAAAATCTGCGTATAAAAACCAACTCTTCTTCTTCTTCATACAGTATGCATGGACTCTGTAATTAGTGAAGATACTTCACAATCTTAGTTTTTGCAGTGATCCTTGAATCACGGGAATGGGACCTAATTTTTGTTTCCTGGTATCTCTACTTAGCAGACCCTGAAGAACCGTAGCAAACACATGGATGCAGTTTTCCACTTACCAGTGAATCATGGGATCCAAGACATATGCACCCATGGCTCTTCAACCAAATTGTTTTAAATATGTATATAAGGGTGAAAAAATTTTAAAAAGTGAAGTGATAGTTTTAAAAATGCAGACTTGGTCAGACTGCTCATCAGAAATTCCATATACCATATTTGATCTGATGAGCAGTCTGAAGTTGGCAGGATAGGGGCTGATTCAGCTACAGAATCTGATCTTCATAGTCATCCATAGTTAAACTGCAGCACTTTTTTCAAGTACTTGAGGATGTCTCTCATAATTATGACTCAACTGAAAGAGAATTCACCCATCCCTAATTACGTCAAAGCACAAGAAACTATATTAATTCACAAATCCATATAAGAGAGGCTCGTGACTACAATATTAGATGTTTCTGAAGAGATCATTTGGCTTACTTCACAACTCTAGCATAGAAGTTCAAGGCTTCTCTTCCATCAAAGGTGTTTGTTGTTATCACATACTCTTGCTTCTACCTTGAATTAGGCTGCCATGGAAATCAGGAAAGCTATTTATATGCTTCCTCAGTTAATTTTCTTTTCCTCCTATTTATCCCAGTGCATTTTTTATTGTTTGCTATTCCTCCAAGACTGAAATTCAATATGTAAAAATGCTTCTTAAGAGATTACTTGGAATACTGTGTACAGTTCTGGTCACCGCACTTAGAAAAGGATATTACAGAGCTTGAGAAGGTGTAGAAAAGAGCAAGCAAAAAGATTAGGGGACTAGAGCAACTGTCCTATGGGGAGTGGTTAAGACGCTTAGGGCTGTTTAGCTTGGAAAGAAGGCAGCTAATATAAGACATGATAGAGGTGTATAAAATTATGCATGGTTTGGAGAGAGTGGACGCGGAGAGGTTTTTCTCCCTCTCCCATAATACTAAAACATGGGGTCATCTGTTGAAGCTGGAGGGTGACAGATAAAAGGAAGTATTTTTTCACACAACACATAGTTAAATTGTGGAACTCCCTGCCCTGGGATGTGGTGATGGCTGCCAACTTGGAAGGCTTTAAGAGGGGAGTGGACATATTCATGGAGGGAGGGGTATTCATGGCTATTAGTTAAAATGGATACTAGTCATGCTGCATGCCTATTCTCTCTAGTATCAGAGGAGCATGCCTATTATTTTGGGTGCGGTGGAACACAGGCAGGATGGTGCTGCTGCAGTCATCTTGTTTGTAGTTTCCCAGAGGCACCTGGTTGGCCACTGTGTGAACAGACTGCTGGACTTGATGGGCCTTAATCTGATTCGGTAGGGCCTTTCTTATGTTCTTATTATTCAGCTGCTAAAGTTAAATTCAATAAAGTCAGGCACCACATCATTTATAAAAAGAAAGATGGAAATGATTCCACAAGTTTCAAGTATTTTTGGAGATGAGCAGAACTGAAAATTAAAGGTGCATTATTAAAGTGTTTAGAAGTTGGTACTGAGAAAATGAAACTTGTAAAAAGGTTCTGCCACCTAATCTGTTTATTCTGAACCCATTCATCATTAATAACTCTAGAACAGGCCTACTAGAGGCACAAGTGTGTGTGTGTGTAGGGGGAACTTTTCTATTCTTATTTGTAGAGATAGAAAGTGAAATGGAGAATATCATGAAAATGTGGTTAATTGCAATGAAGGTGCTTTCTCCTATGTGCAGAGGGTTTTCTTAAGTGCTTTTATGTGCACTTCTAGGAATGGGTAAATGGCTGCATGCCACTCAATTAATTCTGGTTCAAACGTGAAATAGATTCATTCTAGTCTGCCAGCATGTATTAGATAAATCAGAACAGATCTTTCCCATTGTGAGCTCTAGCCCTGCGCTCCATCCCTCAAACAGAATTCAGCAGACAGCAAATCCACGAAAGCAGTTTTATTGGGTAGAATCGACAGGTTACAGAAACTATATTCAGAATGACACTAGTAAGGGGCTGAGGTAAGGCACATGGCATGTATGGAAAAGCAAAAGGCGATAACCAGTAACCCAGGCAACCCCCCTCCCAGAGGCAGGAAGGAGTTCTTGGCAATTCCCACACTAAAGGAATCCATGAAGGACTCTAAGAAGTCTAAACACGGGGCACGGGCTGGCCTTGGAGAGAACTGCAAAACAACACCTGGGAGCACAACCATGAACTGGCTTCATTGCCTGCTCCTGATATTCTGCCCCCCTAAAGACCCCCCTTCCCCCTTCTCCCGAGGGTTTGTGTGGGTAGGCAGAATGGAATTCTCGCACCAGGCTGGGGGCGGATACGTCACGGGAACACACCCATTCGTCTTGGGCAGGACCAAAATGTTTCCAGCGAGCCAGGTATTGGAGGGCACCATAGCGAAAGTGGGAATCCAGTATCTTAGCCACTTCAAAATGTTCTCCCCACCACCACCACCATTTCAGGCACTTCGGGTTGTGGTTCAGGATGCCATCTTTGGGGAGGAACGTATGGTTTTAAAAGACTGATATGGAACACAGGATGAATTCTCCATAGAGACTTGGGCAAGGCGAGTTCTACAGTTACTGGATTAATAATCCGGGAAATGGGGAACGGACCTACGTACTTGTCACTGAGTTTACCTATGGGGTGATGTCATATTCCAATGTTTTCTAGGCAGACTTTGTTTATGGGGTGGTTTGCCAGTGCCTTCCCCAGTCATCTTCCCTTTACCCCCAGCAAGCTGGGTCCTCATTTTACCGACCTTGGAAGGATGAAAGGCTGAGTCAACCTTGAGTCGGCTACCTGAAACCAACTTCCATTGGGATTGAACTCAGGTTGTGAGCAGAGCTTGGGACTGCAGTACTGCAGGCCCTTCCTCCTTTAACCCCTCCATTGTTGCCACTTCTGCCCCCAGCCCTCTTGTAGTACAGAGTGAATACGTTTCTCCATGGCCCAGGTGGGAAAGGGTTAACACAGTTTCTTGGGCAGTCCTAGCAGCTCCATAGCTAATGACTCTTCTGCAAGGGGTGGGGGAAGGTTCCTTTTCTTGGCATAACAAACTCACATCTGTGGGAGGGGGCGGATCACCAGTCTTAGATCCTTCTGAGCTAGAGATCTGCCAGGACCCACTAAGGGCCAGATCAAATGATTTCATGGGCCTTAAACAGTCCCCGGGCCTGACTTTCCCCACCCCTGGATTAAATGGACATAAGTTTGATATCAGAAACCACAACGTTCAAAAACCAGTGGCTGCTTAGCTTTTTCACTCTTAGCTTTGGTTCCATGCATAGGGGAATCTATCTAAGAATCTTAAATCTGGGAAAGAGATCCTGGTATTACAGGTAATGGAGCTTTTATTGTTTCCTGGATCCGTATGGCCATTCCTCCTTTGCCCAGTATTATTAACTATGATGGCCAAGGGTCAAATATACAGATGTCAGCCTTTCGTACCTAATCACCTTATCCATTCACTTAAGCTGCTTTAGCTCAATTTCATTTAAGTGAAAGTAATTTGAGGGGACAGCATGTAGATTTTACTGTAGCCATAGTGTGGAAAACATGGACAAAGTGACTGCAAAACATATTTCTGACACTTACACCAGGAAGAGAATGCTACATTATTCAGAAGAAAAATTTGTGATACACACTTTAAAGACTCCCTAGTACTGAAGGTGACAATGACTTCACAACAACATTATTTTAAAACTGTGATCTAAATATGTAAGTTTAGGCAAGCAAAGCAGCAAGGCATAGAGACAGTAGAGGGAGATCACACCGAACTAAGGCAATTAGCAATGAACTGCCCATTTGAAAGCACTAAGAAGACTGAGTTTCAGAAACAGAATGGTAGTTAAATGCAGCAACAAGAAAATAAGGATACAACAGTTGTAATATTACATTTAGGGTTGTGCATATCAATATACTCAAACCAAAAATAAACCTGAAATTAGCTGTTTCTGTTTTACCGAACCTGGGAATCTTCCCAAAGCCGAATATTTGATTCCTGAAAAGGCCAAATAATTTTTCTTGCATTTAAGCCTTTTTCCTCAGTTTGGAAACTAATTTGCATGGACCTCATGCTATGTGCCCCAGATCTGGAGGGAGCCCCAGACTTTGAGGTGCCAGCCTGCCAATCAGCTCTTTCTGCCGGTCCTTGACAATGCTGACCTTCTGAACCTGAAAAACTGATGGACAGCTCGGCTCACAAATCCCTAGAGGATTGGGGATGACCCCTTTACGGGCCCATAAAATTGGACTCCCCCATCCCAAAGTTCACCAAACTTCAATGACCATCTAAGGCAGGGGTGAGGAAACTTTTTTCTGCCAAGGGCCATTTGGATATTTATAACATCATTTGGGGGCCATACAAAATTATCAACTTAAAAATTAGCCTGCTATATTCTTGGGCAGTCCTAGAAGTTCCATAGGTAATGCCTCTTCTTCAAGGGGGGGAAAAGGTTCCTTTTCTTGGCAAAACAAACTCACATCCGCCTTGAATAGAGGCTATTCCTGTCTGCGGGAGGGGGCGGATCGCCAGTCTTAGATCCTTCTGAGCTAGAGATCTGCGAGGACCCACAAAGGGCCAGACCAAATGATTTCATGGGCCTTATATGGCCCCCGGGCCTGACGTTCCCCACCTCTGATCTAAGGAGAGTCCCTTGTAGCCCCGCTGCAAATTTGGTGACTCTACTTCCAAAAATGTCCCCATAGGAGCTTTGAAAAAAATCCCCATAGATTACAATGGACCTGATTTTTTTGGTAAACCCAGACATGAAGCTGAAATGCCCCTTTACCAGTATGGGTATTTGGCTTATTCTGGGTTTACAAAAAAATCAACCCCAATAAACCTGAATCCAAAATTTACCAATTTTTTTTTTGCGCAACCTTAATTACATTAACAGAAGTACTGCATCTTGCAGAAGCCCTGGAAATGGTTGTAGTGCACATGTCCAGATTTGCATGATAAGAATAGAAACAAACCCAGCAAATCTAGACCTAGAATGAGGCTAAAGTTCAATTAGTAATAAACACTTATTTCTTCTGTGGTAGCACTAGGTAAGGTAGAGGTCCCCTGTGCAAGCACTGGGTCATTCCTGACCCATGGGGTGATGTCACATCCCGATGTTTCCAAGGCAGACTTTGTTTACGGGGTGGTTTGCCAGTGCCTTCCCCAGTCATCTTCCCTTTACTCCCAGCAAGCTGGGTACTCATTTCACTGACCTCAGAAGGATGGAAGGCTGAGTCAACCTTGAGCCGGTTACCTGAAACCGACTTCCGTCGGGATCGAACTCAGGTCGTGAGCAGAGCTTTTGACTGCAGTACTGCAGCTTAACACTCTGCACCACGGGGCTCCTGTGGTAGCACTATTGTACCCCAAAGCACTCAGAATGAAGACATGAGACACAGGTGTCAGGAATCAAATTAAATTAGGCTTTATTAATTTGATTTACATCAACAGGATCCCTGCCCTAACTTTTGATTTCAGGTTTCTGTGTAAGAAGAAACCTCCTCTGGCTACCACCATTTGGGCAAACCCAGCCAGTCTCCAAAATTGACCATTGTTCCCTCTAGCTTCATTTATCCTAAAACAATGCTCCTCCTCTAACGTGCCACTCTCCAGTAGCTTAGGGCTTGGTTGATACAGCAGTGCACCAAGTGTATCCCCTCCCTACCCAACCACAGTCAATGATATGCTAGTTCTTGAAGAGCATATATGAATAGATGCCTTGGGGTGTTTGCCAATTGCCCTGCCTACACGGTCAAAACCTGCACTATTCCTGCCTGTCTCGGTTGGGTCTCACAAGTCTTCCTCTGAAGGTGGTCATAGCAGCTGACTCTGTGGAGATCAAGATCCCGGAAGGCCCCACAGTCCCTGGGCCCTCAGATACCCATGACTCAGTTGAGACACCTGCTGAGACCACAAGACCAGAAAACCAATGGACTCGTAAACAGGAGTCAGAGATGGGGGCCACAGAAGAGCCTGTCAATGAAACATGCCCTTCATCTGCTTCAATAGCCAATCCAAACTATTTTCACTCATTGACTACTCCACATGAGGCAAAATAATCCAGGACTTTGCTAACTAGGAGACTTGGGTATCATTCCAAAAAAAGGGTGATGCCTCAAAACCATACCTCAGCTTGATAAGCTGTTCACTGGCTTCCTATAAAAATACAAGATCTGTAAAAGGAAAACAAAACTGCCATGAGGGGACTATTTTGCAACAACAGATTGAAACAACAAAGTTTCCAACAAAGACAAACTGAACAAGACATCAAATTGACTAAAAAGGGCAAATAACGCCAAAACAGATCCATATCCAAAAAGGTGCAGATGGAAACTGACAACCACTACTTATGGGAGGCACTGAAATGCAACAGCTTGTGGTTCCAAGAGCAATGATCAATATTCTGTTCCATGTTTGCTGAACCACTATAACAGCTAATCAAGCAAAATGTGACATGAGAACTCAGTAAAGACACAAGCAGAGGTTTTGCAGCTAAAGAGAAAAATTCACCCACAAATAAAACAACATACTTTGACCCCATCACACTCCCTGAAGAAACAGTAGATTCTGCTGGTATATTTTTGCTACATTTTGGTAGATTCTGAACTTGGCCTCTTTAGTACATCAGGACAACATGAAGTTGCTAGGTAAAATAGATTACTGCTCTCTGCAAATTGGGGCTCATGGTAACTAAATACTGATATGAAATGCTTCATTCCAATGAAAGTAGTAAAGGGCCCATCAATCTGCATCCTTTAATGGGAATGAACAGAAGTCGGGAGTGCTCTGGACATTCAGTGCATGGAACTGATTATTGCTGGGTTTGGATGCCCAAGTGGTTGAGCTGTAGCAAATCACAAAGAGCTGAAAAGTAAAAGGAGTGATTGCCAGAGCTAGAGCTGGACTCAGCTGCTGCTTGAGCAAGGAATTGTGATGTTTGCTGGCTGGTACAAGCACCTGGATAGCCTAAGCTAGCTTGATCTGATCAGATATCAGAAGCAAAGCAGGGTTGGCCCCAGTTAGTACTTGGATGGGAGACCACCAAAGAATACCAGGGTTGCTATGCAGAGAAAGGCAATGGCAAACCACCTTTGTCGATCTTTTGCCTTGAAAAACCTACTGGGTTGCCATAAGTCAGCTGCGACTTGATGGCACTTTACACACACAAGCAGTTATTAGGTTTGTGGCGGGGGGGGGAGGTAAATTTCGGGTTCAGGTTTATTGGGCCCGATTTTTTTTAGGTAAACTCAGAATAAACCGAATACCCATACTGGTAAATTTGTATTTCGGGTTTATTTCTGGGTTTCCTGAAAAATTCGGGTTTATTATAGTCTATGGGGCACTTTCACACATGCTGAATAATGCACTTTCAATCAACTTTCAATGTACTTTAATAATAATTTCCAAGTGGATTTTGCCGATTCGCACAGTAAAATCCAACTGCAAAGTGCATTGGAGCTGGATTGAAAGTGCATTATTCAGCATGTGTGAAAGTGCCCTGTGGGGGCAATTTTAGAGGTAGAGTTCCCAAATTTTCAGGGTGGCTTCAAGGGACTCTACCTCCACTGCATGAACCCTGAAGTTTGGTGAAGATTGGGTCAGGGGGTCTGATTTTATGGGGTCCAGAAGGGGTCACCCCCTCCTCCATGCATGGTAAAGTTTACAATATTTTTCTATGGGGAATGGGGTCTACCCCTTCCAGACCCCATAAAATTGGACCCCCTGTCCCAAACTTTACCAAACTTTGGAGTTAATGCAAGGAGAAGCCCTTGCAGCTATGCTGTGAATTTGGTGACTGTACCTTGAAAAATGCCCCCCTCCCCAGAGAATTTTAAAATTACTTACCTTTTCACAGTCACTAATGGCTGCCTGCTTGAAAACTCAATCTCCCATGAATCATTGCAGTGGGCATGCACAATTGTCTCACTCAGTGGCCAACCATTACTTTGCAGGGCCAACCACAGGGCACAGAGGACAGAGTTGATGTTGCCTCATAGCTCTGATTTTCTGAGGTTTGGTGGGGTATGACAAAGGGAGGTCATGAACTCTTACATAACTTTAAAAAGATAGCATAAGTGCTAGAAGGCCTGAACCTACGGTTTTATCCTTACACATAGTGGAGTGTGTGGGAGTTGGAAAAGCCTTTTCATTTGTTTGGTAGGGGGAAAGAACTGGAGAACACTTTAATATCCTTTATACCAAGTAAGACCATTGGTCTATAAAGATCAATATGGCCTACTCTGACTGGCAGTATTTCTCCAGGGTCTCAAGCAGAGGTCTTGCACATCATCTACTAGCTGACCTTTTAAATGAAGATGTTGGAGACTGATTCTGGGGTCTTTTGCAGGCAGAGCTGAACTAAGGTCCTCCCCCTGGGACTTTGAATAGTTTGTTTCACATTCAGTTGAACTGAATTCACATTCAGTTGAATAGAGATCCTGTTGATACTGTTTTAACACAATCATTTAAAAATGCTTTTTGAACCAGTTTGAAGCAAAGAGATGAGAGGAAAGGATACCCATTCATTTATTTTTCTCTTTTCTCCCATCATTAACAATTCTTGTCAAATGACTTTTGAAATTTTTTGTGAAGCAACACAATTCCTTTTTGATCTGATATGACAATGGAATGAGGGTGTGCATTGGAGCAAGGCAATAAGATCTACATTACCATCACCATTTTTTTAAAAAGATACATTCTGAGAAGGAATTAGCTTTTAGATTTGGGCAGGGAAAATGGGGCATGCTTATCTGGTATTTCAGATTCTTCCAATCAACCAATCAAGGTGGTAAGCTAGCCTTCTGCTAGTCTGACTATAGGACAGCAAAAAGGGAATAAAAGAGAAGCCTCTTCTCTATATGATGGAAACATACTGTATTTTTCACTCCATAAGACGCACCTGACCATAAGACGCACCTAGTTTTTAGAGGAAGGAAAACAAGAAAAAATATTCTGCCGAATAATGACCCCCGTCCGGTTTCCAGGGAGTCCCTAGAAGCCGGGCGGGGGTCTTTAAATTGCTCTGTGCTGCCTGCCTAGGCAGTGCAGAACAGTTTTACCTCCCCCCCTACTTCCCGGTCCGAGGCTCAGCTGTTGGGCGGGGACCCGCCCGGCTTCCAGGGACTACCTGGAAGCCGGGCGGGGGCGGGGGGTCTTGAAAGGCCCCAGGTTCAATCTCTGGCATCTCCAGTTAAAGAGCCCGGGCAGGTAGGTGATGTGAAAGACCCCCTGCCTGAGACCCTGGAGAGCTGCTGCCGGTCTGAGTAGACAATACTGAATTGGATGGACCGAGGGGGGGTCTGATTCATTAGAAAGCAGCTTCATGTGTTCATGTGTATTTTGGAGGGGGCTGTGAGCTCAGTGGCGGAGCCTCTGCTCAGCATGCAGGAGGTCCCAGGTTCTATCCCCAGCGGCATCTCCAGTTAAAGGGACCGGGCAGGTAGGCAATGGGAAAGATCTCAGCCTGAGACCCTGGAGAGCCATGGGGAGGGGGCTGTGAGCTCAGGGATGGAGCCTCTTCTGGGCATGCAGGAGGTCCCAGGTTCAATCCCCAGCGGCATCTCCAGTTAAAGGGACTAGGCAAGTAGGTGATGGGAAAGACCCTTGCCTGAGACCCTGGAGAGCCATGGGGAGGGGGCTGTGAGCTCAGTGGTGGAGCCTCTGCTCGGCATGCAGGAGGTCCCAGGTTCAATCCCCAGCGGCATCTCCAGTTAAAGGGACTAGGCAAGTAGGTGATGGGAAAGACCTCTGCCTGAGACCCTGGAGAGCCGCTGCCGGTCTGAGTAGACAGTACTGACTTGGATGGACCGAGGGGGGGGTCTGGTTAAGCATAAGGCAGCTTCACGAGGAGGGGCCCGTGGCTCAGTGGCAGAGCCTCTGCTTGGGCATAGCAGGAGGCCCCCGGTTCAGTCCCCGTGGTGCACATATAAAGAAAAACCAAGTTTGCATGTATTATACATATGTTGACTCTAATGTATATACAAGGCTTGAGAGTATATGACTGGCCCACGGTCATGAAGTCAGCTTCATGGCAGAGTGGGAAGTTGAACCTGGGTCTCCCAGGTCATAGCCTGGCACTCTTAACCACTGCACCACCTGTAGCTGTCCACCCACCAATCTAGATTTTAGTCCCCATGGTCCTCAGCAGTGCTAGGCAGCTTCAACCCTTATTCAAATCAGTGTAACACATAAACTTTGGAAGCAGCTCTCTACGTATCATAGTACATTAATTGAGGAGGACTCCTTCAGATGCCAATAAGTGACAAGTGCTGTACTTGTTCCTGGCTGATCTTTATTCGAGACTTCAGCTGTTCATAGTCTCAGCAGATAGCCATGAATATGCCACTGGCTTTCCCTCAATAACTGTTTTTTTGGGGGGGAAATTAGGAAATATTTTTTTTTACAGTAAGAGTAGAACAGCAGTGGAATCAGCTACCTAGGGATGTGGTGAGCCCCCCCCCCCCACTAGCAGTCTTTAAGCAGAGGCTAGACAAACACTTGTCAGGGATGCTCTAGGCTGATCCTGCATTGAGCAGGGGGTTGGACTAGATGGCCTATATGGCCCCTTCCAGCTCTATGATTCTATGATTTTGTCTTCCATTGAATGGGAATAACAATCATAACATGTTTTAATGGCAAAGGGAATTAGAAGTGTTAATAACCTTTTACTTAGATACCTGCTGTTCACATTTCTATTAATCTCTCACTAAATGTAATATTGTTTATTCCAAGATAAGTGTGCATAGGATCATGCCCTTCATTTCTTTCTGTATGTAACATGCATTCTGTTATATTTGCACATAGAATATATACATAGTTTGCAAATGCATGTGTCCCTTTACCCTTGAAACGATTTCATCACTGCTTTCCACAACATTTAGTAAGCTCATTCATGCTCAGATGTGTCAAGAGGCATTCTAGCCGATTTGGGGGGTTGTACTTTGATTGTTTAAAGAGAGCCAAGAGTGAGATAATTGTACAAAAAAGATTAATCGTCTTGGCCATGTAATTAACTCAAAATTACAATGGCAATAAAGGTACAGTTAAATTCTTATTGACGCATTAAAATTGTGGGAAATGTTAATACATTTAATTGGCATTTAACAAGATAGTGGCAGCCAGTTAATTAGATATCAATTTACATACTTAATAAATGTCAGAACATTTAATGATTATACCCACACCCATCAGAAAAGGCAAATATATGATTTGGTCTCTGCTGTTATTACATTGTAGAGATTATCTATGAGCTGCATAGAATTTGCAGCCAAATTATGTAGCCAGTGCAGAGAAGTCTAAGAAAGGAACCATAATTTTAGTATCTTGATGTATTGTTGTACAAAAGACTGGCACTATACAGACATTTTGAAGATATGAAATAAACTGGAATAGCACTGTTTAAAGTATTCATTAAACTCATTAAAGTATTCATAAATTCATTAAATTCATTAAAGTATTCATTAAAACCTGGTTTTGTTTCCAATGCTGTACTAGCCATAGAACTAGTGTAACATACATAGTGGATACATTGCCTGCTTTTTGTACCTTAACAGTACATGACTCCTATCCAGTTTAGCACATGCATAGAACTGATCACACGATTCCCAAATTGGAACTGTTTAAATTTTGTGTGAGTCCTGCAGGCCAGAATAATGTACTGTAACAAACCCTAACATATTTTAGTAGTGCATCTTTTGTCGATAAGGAATGAGAGAAATACAGATCCCATGACATAGCCTGAGAAGGTACATACACTAATTAATTTGGATCAAGACAGTTCAGCACCATGGACAGTCACTAACTGACACTAACCAACAAAATATAAGTATTAAACATAATACGTTACACAAGCAGTAAATGGTGTTACATAAGTAAGGCATACAAAGACTCCTAAGTAGTAAGTCTCATCTCAAAATGTCCTTGTGATGGATGTGAGCCAGCAGTGCAAGTGATATAGTGATAGTTATAGTGATGAAACAGGTCAATTAAAGAGGGGGAAACTTGGTAGCCTTTGATGTGTTAATACAGCTTGATTGGAGGGTCCAGGTTCCATGAGACCAGGACCTGACACCCAAATTGGCTAAGGATCCTGGAGCATACATGGGGTGGGGGCTGAAAAGGAGAGCTGTCCCTTTCTGTGGCTTGGGTTTTTTTGGGAGCTGTCTCTCCTGTGTGTTCTGCCATAATGGATGTCAGAGAGGAATGTTGGCATATCAGCCTTGGCACAGCATGGAGCAATGGATTCCAGCATCGGCTGACTTGCCTGCCAGCCAATGTACTTCACCCCACCCCCGCCACAAAGCCGACTGAGTCCTGGGTAGCAGTGGAAATGAGGTGGCTGGCAATTGATGTGTGTGTTCAGATGACTGTTCATCTCTGGTAAATTTTGTAGCCAGATCCATGTTGAACGGGGTTATCTGATGAACATTCCCCATTTAATGGATTCTGATGTCATCACACATTGTGATATAATACACAACTGACTCCTTCAAACAATTCGTTGTCATTTCAATCCCATTTAGCGGTGACTACAGGAGCCATCAAAAAAGAAGAAAAATAATTTGCCAGATCTACCCCCCCTTTGTCCCTTTGTATATACACACCAAAGTCTAAGATTCCCCATATCCTGGTCAAATTTTCAGCAGGGATGCCATGAATAATGTGTCTGGTGGCCTAACTTGCTAGACATAAGCCAATCGTGAGGTTTGTTCATTTTCAAAACCGTGCATCTGTGAAAATGCTGCAGATTGGCAAGCATTAATGGCACTATGGACCTTTAGATGAACTGCAGATGTATTTTTTTAAAGCACTGCATTTATTGATGTTTAATTTATATGATTTCATAGAATCATAGAATCACAGAGTTGGGACCATCAGGGTCATCTAGTCCAACCCCCTTCACAATGCAGGAAATTCAAAACTACCTTTCCCTCCCACCCCCAGTCACCCTTACTCTAAACCCAGAAGATGTCCAAAAAAAATCCTCCAGGATCCCTGGCCAATATGGCCTGGAGGAAAATTGCTTTCTGACCCCAATGTGGTGATCAGCATTACCCTGGACATGTAAGAAAGGGCCATGAGAGCCAAACAATGATGCAGTCTTTCCTGCCTGCCCTATCATGGTCTGCCTATGTTCACAGAACATTACTGACAGATGGCCATCTAGCCTCTACTTAAAAACCTCCAAAGAAGCAGAGCCTACCACCTCCCAAAAAAGCTTGTTCCACTGAGGAAATGCTCTGACTGCCAGAAAGTTCTTCCTAATGTTTAGCTGGAAACTCTTTTGATTTAATTTCAACCTGTTGGTTCTGGCCCAACCTTCTAGGGCAACAGAAAACAACTCCACATCATCCTCTATATGACAGCCCTTCAAGTACTTGAAGATGGTTATCGTTATCACTTGAAGATGGTTATCATTTGTGACTGTTTATTTAAGCACTTGCCTAAGGAGCAAAACAGCCTTGTAGGAAGGGGAGAGGAAGTAGCATTCCATCAGATTGAGTGAGATGTTGTGCGTGTGAAAAGCTAACCACTGTACTGCACTGTTAGGAAGGAACATGGTGAAGTAGCCTGCTAAACAGTCATGAATGAGCAAGGAACAGATGAACAGTTCATCAAAAAATCAACTTGTTCATGACTGGCAAACAGGATGTGAATCAAACTAGCACTAGTCTAAGAACCCCTAGCTTTCATTGATCTCAAGGGTAAGATAAATCTCAGAACGGTGAGATAAATCTCAATGGTGAGAAAGTTCCACCATGTAAAAAGAATGGTGACGCACACATTAAATAAGAATGGATTTTGCACGCTGTGGTAGATAGCTTTGGCGGAACAATATTTTGTAACTGGGTCTTTGTATAGCATGCATCAATGTCCAGCGATTCACACTGTATCCTAAGCAAATCTAGATTTTAAAAAAAAATCCAATGCCATCAGCATAATTTCAAATTGGGTGGTATTAAAGTAATTAGATTTTTAATTTATTTTTGCATTTTTTCCTGCAGTAGGGAAAATTCATCGATATTCATTTAGCAAATGAAGTAGCAATGACTTTTGAAACATTGCCAGTTTGTACAAAAAAATAAGGTCAATATTAATTCATTAGCAAATTAATGAGACTGTGAATTTGATTGTAAATATCAGATAAGTACATAGCTGACAGAAACAAACGAGCTGCCAATCAAGCCATCTGTGGATTCCAAAAGACACAGGAAACCTGAACGAAAGAGATTGTTCATTCCAGGATTTAGTGAAGTTCTAGGGGGACAAAAATGTTCGCAACAAATATGTATGTGGCACATGCACACCTCCCAAGGAACAGCTCCCCATAACCGTCTTTCTAGCACAAAGAATTACTGTTCTTTGTTTTTATTATTCAGGTGTCTAATTTCTTTTTAAAATGTTCGGCAGTTTTTATTAGACTCTTCTTGGCTGCAGTGTTTATATTGCCGTATCGATTATATTAAAGATTATGTCTTTGTTTAGCTTTTATATCTGCCCTTTTGCCTGTCTTACACATTGTTTTGAGCATTGATTTACACTTGTTTTCTAAATCGTTATTGTAAGTGGCTGTGAGAATATTTTTGACGGAGTAGGATATAAATATCTTAAATAAATGAATGCCACATAAATTGTGTAAAATGCACTTTAAAAAACCCAAATGCTTGGAGTGCCAGACTAGGATGTGGATGTTTTGGAACCAAATTAGGGATGCTGCAAACTCTGGCACAAAACAGGATCCTCAGGCAGTCTTGCCTTGCTCGACTCGCTCAAATAGATGCAAGGCAAGATCCTGATTGGATTACCTTGTTGGTCCTTGACAAACTTCGTAGAATCATAGAGTTGGAAGGGACCACCAGGGTCATCTAGTCTAACCCCCTGCACAGTGCAGGAAATTCACAACCCCCACACACATCTAGTGACCCCTACTCCATGCCCAGAAGATGGCCAAGACACCCTCCCTCTCAAGATCTGCCTAAGGTCATAGAATCAGCATTGCTGACAGATGGCCATCTAGCAACTGCTTAAAAACCTTCAGGGAAAGAGAGCTCACCACCTCCCGAGGAAGCCTGTTCCACTGAGGATCTGCTCTAACTGTTAGAAAATTCTTCTTAATGTATAGATGGAACATGTTAGATAGCTTTGAGCCAGTGCAGTAGCTGCTGAGTTTGCTGCCTTGTCAATTCCAGTGTGCTCATCATTTAATTTTTAATTGCTGTTTTTACACCATTTAAGCCATTTAGTACTATTACCCTATGCCACCAGGACTATTGCCTAATGACAGAAACAGTGCAGAAGTGGTGTAACCGCAAAATGGTATCCACAACGAACAACTCAGAGGTAGACACCTGGCACTATGCTTTGCAGCACATGGACATAGCAATGAAATCATGTGAAATAGACATACAGGGTGAGTATCCCTTATCCAGAAATCCAAAAATGGTTTTTGAGCCAACAAACCTATGTGCAGTACTCCCTTGTGAGTTGGACAAGCTGCCTTTCCCTGCAGCGCTTGGGACCCACACGCTGCCATGCCCCACTGAGGATCAATGCAACCTGCCTGGCAGGCAACCCCAGGCAGTTGGGGGCTCGCTGGTTTAGGGTGTGCTGCCAGTGGGGCACCAGTGGGGCAAGAGGCATGGCATGCCATGGGCTCTGCTGCTGACTCCCCAGCATGGGCACCTTGAACAAGGACAAGGTGGGCTTCCTACTGCTGGCTGTGGTCATCATCCTGTGCATGCTGTGTGGGGTCGCCGTCTTCTCAGCCATTGAGCTGCCCTGTGAGTAGGAGACCCAGCAGTGGCAGTCCACTCAGGCCCAGCTACAGAGCTTTACACAGAGGTACAACCTCAGCCTGGCTGATCTGCGGGAGTTCCTGTGAGACTACGAGGAGGCCTATATAGCTGGTATCTGCGTATAGGACATGCAGCCACTCTGGGATTTCCCCGTGAATCTCCCTGCCTCTTAAAGGCGTGGGCTAGAAGCTCTAATGGCAGAATCCAATAAATCCCTTATCCGAAACACTTCTGGTCCCAAGCATTTAGGATAAGGGATACTCAACCTGTATCTGAATTTGTAGGAACTACTTGCCAAACAATTGGCTCCTTGATTGCAACTGGTGAGCAGGATGTGAGCCAAAGCAGCAAGTGCATCATCCATGGAGATTGGTTTTTTTCATTCTAATCTATCTGACAGGAATGTTATGAGGATTAAGTTGAGGAAGAGGGAAGACTGTGTGCTGAATTCCTCAGAGCAAGGGTGGGATAAAATGTGGCAAGTAGATGAAACCACCAAGAAAGAAGAAGAGGAAGAGTTTTTTATATATATGCTTTCTTTACCACTTAATGAAGAATCAAACTGGCTTACAACCACCTTCCCTTTCCCTTCCCACAATAAACACCCTGTGAGGTAGGTGGGGCTGAGAGAGCTCTAAGAGAGCTGTGACTAGTTCAAGGTCACCCAGCTAGCACAATGTGTTGGAGTGGGGAAACCAACCTGGTTCACCAGAATAGAGTCCACCACTCATGTGAAGAAGTGGGGAATCAAACATAGCTCTCCAGATTAGAGTCCACTGCTCCAAATCACTGCTCTTAACCACTGGACCATGCTGGCCAAGGTTGCTATGCAGAGTAGGGCTGTCGGTTCAGTTCGGCCTGAACCGAAAAACAGCCGAATTTCCCCTGATTCAGCGGTTTTTAGTTTGGGACGAACCGAACTCAAAAATGGCGGGAAACCGGGGGAGCCGAATTCAGCGAGTTCGGGAGTTCACGAATAAATCCGGCAAATTCGGGGCCATCAGTAAGCAGCATTCTCCTCCCCCGGCCAATCGGTGGCCAAGCTGGGTCTTCTTCTGGCCAATCAGTCAGAATTGAGTACTGGATTAATCAGCTGATGCGCGGCCGGCCGGGGAGATAGAGAGAGTGAAAGAAATCCTTGTGTGTGTGGGGGGGGGGTCCTTGTGCACATTCGCTCCTTTCTGTGGCTGCAGGGGGCACATTTTTGGGGGTACAGACCCCAAACTTTCAGCGGAGCTTTAGACGAGCCTTCTTAAGAGACCCCCCATGTTTTGTGGACTTTGGGTCAGGGCGTCCCGAGATATGGGCTCCACCCCTTTTCCCTCCCCCCTTTTCCATTTTTGTGGCTGCAGGGGGTGCTTTTTTGGGGGGTGCAGCCCCCAAACCTTCAGGATATCTTCAGACGAGTCTTCTTAAGAGACCCCCCAAGTTTTGTAAAGATGGGTTCAGTGGGGGCAGAAATATCTGCTCCCCCCTTTTCTCTTTCCGTGGCTGCAGGGGGTGCATTTTTGGGGGTACAGATCCCAAACTTTCAGTGGAGCTTCAGACAAGCCTTCTTAAGAGACCCCCCAAGTTTTGTAAACATTGGGTCAGGGGCCCCCGAGATATGGGCTTTCCCCTTTTCCCTATTGGGATGAATGGATCACCCTATCCTGTATGCATCTCCAGAGCAAAACGTCCCATGCTTAAATGGAATCGTCTTGGATTACCCAGTCCTCCTCCCAGCCCCTCCTGCTGGAACAGAAGACAGCCACAGTAAGACCCCTTTGGGGGCTTTAATCTATACTTTTTCTCCTGTGTGGGGGGGAAAGCAGAGTCTGTGTGTGTGGGGGGGAGGGAGCAGTTTCTGTGGGTGGGAGGGAAGCCAAAGGGGGCTTTCGCCCGTTCTGCCTGGGGGTGTGTGTGCCCCCTCGAGTCTCTCTCTCCCTGGTTTGAGGGGGGGCTTCAGTGTGTCCTCAGGTTTTCCCTCATTCATAAGATCGGTTAGGTCTATTTTGATGCTTGCTCAAAACTGGTTTTCAAATGGTGATTTAAAGAATGCATTTTCCTGGTCCCGAGTCCGATGCAAAAGGGGAAATTCCACCCCCTCCTGCTCCTTATGCATAGCTAGCTGCCTCTGTCCCTTTCCATGCTTTGCACGGTTGCAAAGGTGTTGCTTTGCAGGGTTGTGTTTCTTTGCAGGGTTGTGTTGCTTTGCAGTTGTGTTGCTTTGCAAACTTCTCAGCTCTTTGTCGGGGCTAGAAGCTTTGTGCGTGGGCGGCAAGCTCTGCTCAGAGATGCACATTAAGGGTGGGGGGACCCCTTTCGGGGCCCATATCTCAGCCCCCCGACCCAATCTTTACAAAACTTGGGGGGTCTGGTAAGAAGGGTCCTTTGAAGCTCTGCTGAAAGTTTGGGACCTCTACCCCCAAAAATGCCCCCCCCCAGAGCCATGGAAAGGCACGGTTGTGTTTTTAATGGCTTTATTCGGCCGAATTTTTTTCCCGAACTTTGAATTCCCGCCGAATTGCACAGACCCTAAGTGGGGGAGTTCGGACTTTGGCATATCCCGAATCTAAACGGGCCGAATTCAGCCGAATCCGAACTATACCGAATTTTTTTTAATTCAACAGCCCTAATGCAGAGGAAGGCAATGGCAAACCAATTCTGCTCATCTCTTGCCTTGAAAACGCCGCAGGGTCAACATAAGTTGATTGTGATTTGACAGTGCTCAGTTATTATTATACATTAACTCTTCCTGTAAGAGCCCAGCCGGGTATTGGGCTGGGTGATCTGTGAGGCATCTTTCCACATTAAATTATTCCATCCACAGTCTCCTACATGTTCAAAGGTATCGAAAGTATCTTCCCAAACTAAATTATTCCATCCATAGCCTCCTACACGATCAAAGATCCTACCATAAACTGTTGAAATTATAGACTAGAACGCCATCATAAACAGAGAGATCCCTGAAGTGCACTAACTTTATTGATATGCTGGAAATGGCGAGGAGTGGTGAAGGAGTTCAAGCAATTCAATCTTGCTCATTCTGAACAGCCTGCACAAGTTCATAAAGGACTAAACTCTTCCGAGAACAGTCTCTGGGTCACGGCACTACAGCCCTCCTGACACCAGCCAAAGCAAATGACTGGAAGAAGAGGATGAAAAGCCTGATTACTGATTAGTTTCAGTGTTATTTCAATCAATCCTCTGAATGAAGTTAGCAATCAGGCAGGCAGTGAACAATGAAGTGATATAAAAGAGTCATTGCAGGGTTGGGGGAGGAGGGGAGCAGGCAATGTGCAAGATTTTGTCCTTTTCAAAATTTCATTAGTTCTTTTTTCTAAAAGTCAGTGAGAGCAAGAGTCATTGGAGGGCTCTTTATTCATCAAGTGCCAATTGCTTTGACGACCCAGCTTCAACTGCAGTATCTTACATGGCTTCCACATTGCTTTCAATGCAGAGGAATGAACATCGGTCGGTGATGGAGCTTCTCCAGGTGAAGTGTGCTTTCCGTACACTTTCCTCAGCTTTTCTTCTGACTCTTCCCTTCCATCCATGTTCTGCAGCAGTCATGTTGGCTCCCATGGGCACAGTAATCATGGCAGCAGCAATGATTTACTATTCTTTTTCACACACGCAGTATAGTACTGTTATGGCTGTATTAATATTTGAAATAGATAAGTGGTGATAGTAAGTTAGGAACTTAAGAGTATAAGTAGAGCCACTGGTCAATCTAGTCCAGCATACTGTTTCACACAGCTGCCAACCTGTTGCCCTATAGGGCCAAACAAATAGGGCATATAGGCCAGGGCCCTCTTCTGCTGCTACCTCCCAGCACTGGTGTTCAGATGTTTGCTAACTCTGCAGATGGAGGCTCCCTTCTGTCACCCTGGCTAGTAGCCATTGATGGACCTCTTCACCATGAATTTGTCTAACCATTTTTAGAAACCATCTACGCTCGTAGTCATCTGTGAGCGAATTCCACAATTTAATTATTCATTAAGAAGCATTTATTTTTGTCTGTCCCGAACCTGTTTTCCAACAATTTCATTGGGTACCCCCAAATGCTACTATTACCAAAGACAGCGGAAAAGCTTCCTCTATCAACTTTCTCTACTGTGTGTATAGCTATATAAACTTTTACCATGTCTCCCCTTAACTATCTTTTTTTGAGATTGAAACTCTCCAGCCTTTCCTGGTTGAAGTGCTGCATTGATAGTGATATAGCAATTACCCATTTTTAAAAAAGTTTGTTCAATCTTACTCAATTACCCTTCTTATAACAGCCTGTATCCCATGTGTCTTTTGTCTGTGCAGGTCCATGCAGGTCCCATGATCCCACCATAGTCTTTTTGGTCTCATATAGTGGTTAGAGTGTTGGACCAGGATCTGGGAGACCCAGGTTCAAGTCACTGCTCTTCCATGAGCACTTGCTTGATGATCATGGGCACTTGCTGGATGATCTTCAATCATACAGTCTCAGCCTAAACTACCTCACAGGGCTGTTATGAGGATAAAATGGAGAAGAGGAAGACAAAGTAAGCTGCCCTGGGTCCCCACTGGGGGGAAAAGGCAGGGTATAGATGCAGTGAACTAACTAAATAAATAAAAGGGGCTCCCCCTCCTCCCCTCTTTGCCAGTGGAAATCTGGTTTGATCTAACCCATTGTTTGTTTGCTTAAAATAATGAATATATTTCTTTCCCATTCTCTCAATGGAAATATGTATGAGGAATCTGGTCATGCAGATAATGAAGTGTGGTGTCTTTGTAGTTGTTTTAATTAAGAAGTTCAAAATATTGTCGAAGGCTTTCACAGCTGCTGGCGAAATGTCAGCAAAGAAAATACCAAGACCACGGTCACACAGCCCGGATAACCTACAAGAACCTAAGAAGTTCAATTTTACTTCATTCTAGGAGCACTGACAATCTGATCCAGTTTGTTGCTTCAAATGGTAGGCACAGCTGGTCATAAAGTAGGGTTGCTACCTTCCAAGTAGGGGCCTGAGATCTCCTAGAATTACAACTGATCTCTAGACTACATAAGTTGCTTATTATTTATTTTTTAAAAAAACATTTGTTCCACTCTTCCTGTAGGAAATGGCTGCTTTGGCAGATGGACTGTGTGGCAGTATACCCTACTGAGATTGCTCCCCTCCCTACGTGTCACTCTCCCAGGCTCCACCCTCAAATCTCAAGGTATTTCCGAACCCAGAGTTGGCAATCCTATCAAACAGTGATGGCAGAACCAGTGAAAAACTCAGGGGAAAATACACCAAAAATACCCTGGAGACCTCAGAGAAGATAAGCTCTCAGTGGTCTCCATGAGAATTATGGTGAGAAGAAGTGCTATAAAATGTTATCACCAACCCCATTTGACAAAACCAACACATAAAAAGCTACCCAAAAGTACAGCAGTCAATATATAAAAACATCTGTCCTTAACTTTAGAGTGACAATCACAATTGGTTATTAGACATTTACCAGCTTGAATAAATCCCATCAAAAATACCCACATTGCCAAGAGATAGATAGGAAATGGAAATGAAAAGGGCCACCGAAGAATGATTGTGTCACTCATACAAAAGTAAGAGACCTTTCAGTGGCCTTCTGTGCCCCCTGCTCCAAGAAACCTAGAAGTAAGTATTCAATGACTTCATTTTCTGATAGTTCCATTGAGAGAGCTGTTTTAATGGAAGTAAGCAAGTTGAGTAGCACTGAAGGTTAATTGTCAATTATCCAGAGAATTATGTAGAAATGAGAATAAAAACACAGTTTAAAATATAATTGTCCTTTCCTCATTTGTGCCCCAGCGTTTGATTTAACAATAGTAAATTGGTTTAGTTGCTGTCAGTAATGTTTAATTTTAGGAAGGTTTTTTTTTTTAAGGAGGAAACAATTACAGTGGCAATGGAGTGTGTTCAGGGATCAAAAGAAACACATTCACAGTGGGCACAGAGGGAACAAAAAACCCACATAATTTTGTACACTCCCTCCCAGTACCTTGTGCCAGCAGAGAATTAAACTTTTTAAATGTTTTTAACACCCAACAAACCATAATGATGTGTGATAATCATTGTGGAAGAACAGAATGAAACTAAAATTAAAAAAACAGAAAGATCAGAGCATATCCTGAGCATGAAAACAAGCTCTTAATGCTAAAGGGAAAGCAGCTAGAAACTGCTTTTTGCTTCACTTCAGGGAGAGGATCTTGCTTGCTTTCTTCCTCAAATACACTGATGCCAAAATGGTCTTTGCTAGGGGTAAAGTGTAGATGAATGAGCAAGGCAATAGCAAACCACCCTGTAAACGTAGTCTGACTAATAAACATTGCGATGTGAAATATTGTCGAAGGCTTTCACGGTCAGAGTTCATTGGTTCTTGTAGGTTATCCGGGCTGTGTAACCGTGGTCTTGGAATTTTCTTTCCTGACGTTTCGCCAGCAACTGTGGCAGGCATCTTCAGAGTAGTAACACTGAAGGACAGAGAGACACTGTCCTTCAGTGTTACTACTCTGAAGATGCCTGCCACAGTTGCTGGCGAAACGTCAGGAAAGAAAATTCCAAGACCACGGTTACACAGCCCGGATAACCTACAAGAACCATTGCGATGTGACCTCACCCCATGGGTCAGGGGACAATTTCCCCCTTTTTAATCGTAGCTACCTCTGCAGAGCTGGGGTAGAGACAGTGTTTATAGTTGGGATACTTTGTTACGTGACTTAGAGTGTCTCTGCATTAACTGGGGGAATTAGCAGCGGAGACTTGAGTTTAGGGAGAGCTTGGGTAACCAGGATCTTTTGCCAGTATTTTTGAAAATACCTAATAAAGGGGAGTTTGTTTCCAGTGAAATGGAGTTTTATTGTAAATATAGTTTAAAACACACAGCAAAAACATACGCCCAATTCACACAAGAGCTAAGAAAATAACAAGGAGGAGGGGTGGGATTCTAGAGTGATGGTTAAGGCAATACTTACCAGTCCAGAAGGGGGACGTCTGTTGAAAGCAGTGCTGAAGAGAGAGAAACTAATCAGCATCTCTTGGAAACAAAGCAAATAGGCCCTTTCATGCAAGTAAGGGGTATTTGGTCAGATCCAAAGCGTGCACACGCACAGTATGAATGGGGCAAGGACCAATATTTGTAGTTAAACTGAGCCCTGAGGCAGCATGAGATAGCTGGCAAACAAAAGTTTTTGCCAGGGACAAAGAGTCTAATTGCTCCTCCGGTAGCCTGGACAAAGGTTATGATGGGTATGAGCTCATGTCAGGAAACTACAGAATAGCTGTGATAGTTTTATTAATGACTGGTGATTGTTTGAGTATAGATATTAGAATGTGAAGGGATGTCTGAGAAGTTTCTCAGGATGGTGTGAGTCAGATAGGAGATGGTTGGCTTGATCTCCTTTAAATGTTAGATGAGGCTTGAGGGTACATCAGATATGCAAAGGACAGAGTTTTTCTGAATAGCCTTGATTGCTGATGGGATTAAAGCTTCTCGCTATCAGTCTAGCTGTCTGCTGGGAGTGCTTCATTTAGTATGCAAGGGAGGCTTTGCTTACTCCCCATTGTTTCTCAGCCTTCCACACCCTGGGGCCTGGGGAAATGTCATGTAACTCATGCCTGCCTGTCAGCTCCAAGGTTTCACACAGGTCACAAAGATGGCTTCCAGAGGTCCCTGGAAGTGTGGTTCACCGTTGTACAGCAGTGCCCTACTTTAGTGTCAGCCTTGGTCCTATATGCCTCTATGGCACACCAGGTAGCTGGGACAGTTTGGGTGCCGTCAACTTCTGAAAATTTTCTCATCTCAATTTCTCCCCCCGATTCTGGTTCCCCAAATTTTCTGACCTTATTATCAAAGCAGAACTGAATTCTCCATTGTTTTGGATTTTGTCATAGATTTTGGACAGACTGCAGTTTATTGTAGCTTTGGAGTCCTGCTGTTCTTCCCCCTTCTATGCTACCCAATTTCTCCCTGAAATTCAACAATCTGTTTCTTTTCCTCTTTTTAGGGATTTGAAGTCTGTTTTGATCAAAGAGAAATTCAAAGACAGGAGAGGCAAGAAGAGAGGTTCTGAACAATTTTGGAATTTCACTGTATAGGTGCTCAGAGGCATGCAATGTCTCCCCAAACCATCCTAACTTCCTGCTAGAGCATCACCCTGTGGTGTTCAACATATAACAACTTCAAGAGCAGAAGTTCTGAAAGGAGGAAATGATTTCTCTACAGAGACAAAAACAAAGTAAAATCTCACTTTTAAAAACAAAAGAAGATATAGAATTTTTTAAAATATAGAAATTTTTAAGATATAGAAATTAATTCCTCTTGTTCTCTTAATCATAGAATTCCTCTCCCCATAACAACATTGGATCTAGTAGCTGAGCCTACTAATTCCATTGTGTGCTGGTGAATTTCATTCACTGTAATATTAGGATGACAAAACCACATGTCCATACATTAATGCCCACTTTGGGTATTTTTAATGATGAGACAAGCAGAAACTTAATAAACTTTGCCAGGTATTCAAAAAAGCAGGCCATCAACAGAATTTGCTTTTGACTGGAGAAATCAGCATCAATTGGGTCATATTTTGCAGTAGTATCAAACTTTGGAGTTCTTTCCTAAAAGCAGCAAAGAAGGATGCCATGGGCAAGTGAACTCACAGGGTGCATTCAGAGAAGCAAAGAAACATGGGGTAAACTCAATGTTAACCTTCTTCCACTGAGAAAATAGCAGTGGGATTTTAGAAAGCACAGGTTAAGAACCTGGGTTTTTCTCATACAACATGTAGCATTTCATCTGGACTGTGGGCCCAGAATTAACTCTATGGGATAAATACATTATCTGCTGAAAGACCTCACAATTATCTATAGCAACATTAGATTTTCAGTGTGGAATTCCAGTTGAAATATTGACTGGCTCCATCGACTGTAGTTTGTGAGATCAAAATGACAGCCACCGGCACTTAGTTACACTAGTTTGTTGAAGAACTATTCTGTTTTTTCTGGGTCTGTTCATTACAGCAACAATACTTTTTAAAGTACTACTTTTTATGCACAATTCAGTGGCACGTTTTCAAAGAGACAGAAAGTGGTTTACTTCAGATGCTAATCCTTAGAAATTATTGTTACAATTGTAGATATGTGGCATTGAAGAGAAGAACTAGTGGGAATATGCAATGGTCCTGGAAACTAAGGGACAGAGCCTACCAAAGTGTGCTTCAATGTCAATTGTCCACTCCCAACCACAAAACCTTTAAAAAAAACTATCACAAAGAGATGGAAATAATGGAAATTTGCAGCAAACATTTTATTCTCTGCAATCGTTATAGCCTGTGAGTATGAAAAAGTGAATGCTGAGATCCAGAGGGTCTGCCAGGGCAAAAAACAACTGTGCAACATGGCAAGAAGGAAAGAAATCACCCAACAATACTCTTCCACTGGTGATGTCTTATCTGCCTACACAAAGATGTTTATGCCAAATTGGCATTGCCAATGGAAAGTATTCAGAGAATCCAACCCGCAGACTTTATTTTTGACTCTTTCTGTAAATGGGTGGCTTTTCTGAGAAAGGAGAGTGGTGTATAAATTGAGTAAGTTTTTTTTATAAATCATTGCTTTCTGATGCCATTTCAAGCCTAAAGGGTCTTGACTGGAGACAAAAGGTGCTCCAGATGAGCAGGGTCCACAGTCACAAAATAATAACAAGTTACAGTGGATATAATTTTTGAAGGCAGCTCAGAGGCTGATGGAAAGAACCGGAGGAAAGGACAAACAGCTGAGGCTAGGAGAAGACAATAAAAAGAACACCTCCAGAGCAGCATTGCATAGGTGTTTAGATTAGCATTTCCTATAGTGGTTTAATGTATCCTTTTATTTGTATGATTGGGATACTCACCTGTGTTCCTGCTATCAGGTTCATACAGCAGAGATGGGTGTACTCAAAACAACATCTGTTCATTAACAGGGAGATATGGGGATGTGAACCACTGGTTTCAGAACAAGGAAGCTCATGCAGCCTATGGTTCTAGCTAACAAGCAGAACTTACTAAGCAGCAACTGTACCCCATAAGACTTAATCAAGTCTCATAAATATCAGGTGGTGCAGACCATGCCATTGTAAAGTATATAATATGCCACAATGTCGGCTGATTTGAATCTAGTGCTAGTTCTGCTATTCCTGTACTCTGTGTGTAAAGTGATATCAAGTCGCAGCCAACTTATGCTGACCTCATGGGGTTTTTAATGCAAGAGATGTACAGAGGTGGCTTGCCATTGCCTGCCTCAGCATAGTGACCCTGGACTTATTGGTGGCCTCCCATCCACCTATTAACCTGGGTTGACCCGCTTAGCTTCCGAGATCTGACAAGATCAGGCTAGCTTGGGCCATTCTGCTCAGGCCTCTCCTTTTCTCTATAGAATGATTAATAACCTTTTCCTGCATTTTCTAATACACTAAAAGCTTTGCTATTCAGCATTCAAGAAGAATGAGGGTTGCTGGTTAATCAAAAGTTCCAGATACTCAAGCTTAATGCTCTATCAAACCCCCTACCCACAGGAATCCCTTGCAACCAAACCCCATTGGGAATGATATGGTGACAGCCCCTAGCAGAACCCTTCCCTCTGAGCCACAGAGCCTTCTTGTGCAGCGGGAAGGCAAGCAGACTATCTTCCCAGAAGCCCTCCAGCAGAGGTGCATCTTGACATCTCAAAGGCGGGGTGGGGGGGGGGAGAAGCCTAGCAGCGGCTGGAGGCATCAAGAAGAAGAGTTGGTTTTTATATGCCGACTTCCTCTACCACTTAAGAGAGACTCAAACCAGCTTACAATCACCTTCCTTTCCCCACCCCACAACAGACACCCTGTGAGGTAGGTGGGGCTGAGAGAGCTCTAACAGAGCTGTAACTTGCCCAAGGTCACCCAGCTGGCTCTGTGTGTAGGAGTGGGGAAACAAATCCAGTTCGCCAGATTAGCCTCCGCTGCTCATGTGGAGGAGTGGGGAATCAAACCCGGTTCTCCAGATTAAAGTCTACCACTCCAAACTACTGCTCTTAACCACTACACCATGCTGGCTCTCAAGCTGGCTGGCTGGAGCAGTAGTAGCTGGACATGCACGTACCTGAAGGCACAGAGCTGTGGTAGCTGAGGGTAAGAAGCTTACCCTCTGGGAAATGTCAGTTAATTGAGTGTTCTGGATAATCAAGTGCTGAATTGCAAAGCATTAAATGTATACAGTTTTTTAAAACACAGAAAAGAAACACACATGCTCACATAACAAGCCCAAAACAAGTGGCCACAATAGACATAAGTGTCATCCATAAGACAGGATGGTATCTACCATCCACATCCTTCCCGGATGAAGTCTAGATAATTTTCTTGATTTTTACCTATCATGATCGTAGGCAAGTTGCTCCAACACAATCACATGACATTTAAATTGATTTTAATGCACCTGCTTTCTTTTGCTCAGACAACGCTTCTACACATGTACCAACTGATCTTGTCAGGGGTCCTCATGCATTAAAGGAATTTCCATTTGAGAGCCCTTCTCATCCCCACCTCCAGTCCATTTTTCTCCAGTAACACATGTCAGCTTTAATGCATTTAGTAGAACTAGCATTTTTACATTGTGTCACTCAAGATAAACTTTCCTGACACCTCAAAGAAGGGGCCAAGCAGACTGCAAATGAAGCATTTGATTATCTTAATTTGTCTCAATTGGAATGACCGCAATAAGCCGGGTTTTCGGATCTGTAAGGACATTGCCTCCCCTTGACTCAGGACCTTGACTTGTGATGTTTCTTTTATATCCATTAAATATGTCCTCGAGTGTTATGCTGAGTGTTTTCAAATTTCACAGTGGAATCTACACAAAGTCAAATTGCACTGACCCCAAATGAACAAGGTTGGGGAAAAAATCATATTCTTTATTTAGTACAAAGAGAAATGGTTGGATTTGTTTGAACTGGATTTCGGCACATCCCCCCTCCCGCACTTTTTCAACAAGACTTTTGTATAATTGGCAATTAACCTCTAAACCCTTTCCCAGTCCTGCACCTTCAGTCCAGTGCTGTTCTTTTAAAAAGAGTTTAGAGTTAATCACATGGGGGGGTTGCCTTATTCCACATCAGACTTTTGAAAATGTTCTCAGTATAAGTAATTAGAGTTGCTGTTAGCAAAGCAGGATGAGGTCTAGGTCAATGGAACATGTCCAAGAGGCAGCAGGGTGCAGAGGTGTCTCCTGGTGGAATTACTGGTGATTTATCTGGGAATCATACAAGAGGTCACTAACTTATTCCATCATTTCCATGACTGTGGGGAGAAGGGGATCGGTAAGGAGTCAGCCAAGTTCAATAAATTGTATGGGAAGAGAAATCCAGTCCAAAAAAAGAGAAAAAAGCATGGTTTATCCTTAGATAAAGGAATGTAACAACTGAGAGGAGTGACCTGATTTTAAAATTCCAGTTTGATGGCTAACACACCAGTCAATTAACTGAAAGTCTTACCTCTCTTAAGAATGAATAAAGGCAAGTAATTAGTGGATGGTCTTTATGGAATTAACTATTGTTGGCTAGAATCCTAGGCCAACATAGGGTTGCCAGGCCCCTGGTGGAAGGGGGATCCCCCACCACTGGCTCTCGTGTGCAACCAGAGAAAACTGTTTAAAAAAAACGGCTGTTGGGCTGACAGCATGATGACACTTCCAGGGAAAACCCGGAAGTGTCACCAGTCCTCTCTAGGAATCACTGGAAACTCTATGGTAAAACCCAGAAGTGATATGTCATGCCTTCACTGATGCCCACCCCTCCATGCCCGTACACCCCCCAGTCTCTTGCCTGGCAATTCTAGGCCACCCTCTGTAAACTCCCTTGGGGGGTTCCTACTTCACACTAGTCTTCCCCTTCCCACCAATGAACAAGCAAGGGGATGAATGTAGACTTCCTTGGATCACTCTATGATTGAACTGACAGGAGTGAGGATTCACAACTCAAGAACAGATACAGCAAGTTATCAATATGTAGCCAATGCCATATCAGTGATCTTGAGCTAGGATCCCTGATAGCGATTTTTCTTTATTTCTTTACTTAATTTATACCCTGTCTTTCTCCCAAATGGGGACCCAAATCAGTTTGCACCATTCTCCTCTCCTCCATTTTATCCTCACAACAACTTTGTGAGTTAGACTAGACTGTGGGTGTGTGACTGCTCCAAAGTCACCCAGCAAGCTTCCATGACAGCACAGGAATTCGAACCTGGGTCTCCCAGGTCCTAGTCCTATACCCTAACCATAACACCACACTAGCTAGATTACTAGTGGTCAAAGTTTGGCCTGACCAGTTTGCTCCACCATGCTGACTGCTGGTATTGTGTCCTGGCAGGACCATGATCTCCCACCACTTCCATATTTGCAGTCCCAGATAGGAAGCCAAAAAAAAAAAAAAGGCTCATCAAACCACCTAAAGGTCTGCTGTGGATGAATGGAGGGTTATATTCGCCTTGATATACCACAAGTTGTGCAGACTCTCTCAAGAGAATGGCATTTTCAAAGAACAAGGGGTGACTATTTTTTATTCACAGCTTGGTTGAAGATCAAGGGCAAACAGAATTGTTCCTTACAGAATTGTGATGGCTCAGAATAAAACCGTGAGTTTGATTTTGTATGTTGGAAGAAAAATAATGTACCTTGTCTAAACCAGCTGTGTTAATTGCAAAGTGACCACAAGCTCAGATCCAAGGCTGTGTAGACCAGGATTAGTGGCTTATCTCAATTGAGAAACTTGCCAACACACTACATGATGTCCACTTTCACTGCATCTCCTTCTCAGAATGGCAATTGCCTTGATGTAACCTAACCATGAATAAAATGTCATTAAGTCCCATTCCATTGCTAAAATGGATTCATAGCTGCAAATACACATCGTTCCAGTGTCTTGGAAATCATGCTGATTAATCTTCTAGTAAATATTTACAGAACCTCTTTGACTTACCTCCACAAACATTTGTCTGTGTTCTACTGTAAAGGTAACCTCCTTGACATGAAAATGGGATCTCTTGAATTAATTAAACAAAAATTATGTATAACCCAAAATTATTTATAATCATGTAAATCTATTACAATGTCATGCTCCCTGCAAATGTGTGCTCAGGTGAAGAAGAGTGACTTGGAGGTTTCATGTTGAGTGGTGCCCCTAACACCCACAGCTGCTTGCTAATTGAGGCTCATGAAAAGTTCAGAGTAATGATTCCTCATGCCAGGATGCATCTGCCAAGTAACAATTATATATCCCAGCAGGGAACAGAAAAGGTACCAAAAATAGCAACACACACAGATACATACACACACATGCACACCTACAAGAAAAAATAATAATGCAAGGGGCAAAAGGATCAAAGCGACTAAACTCAGGGAAATCCCTAAATTTGAAGAAACAGTTTCAATTCATCAGCATTAAATGTGTTAAAATGTGTTATTTGGAAAGGCTGAAAGGGGTGGGCAGAGGATAAACTCAAACCAGAGGTTTTTTTTGAAACTGTGGGGCTTATTTTCACTATATAGACAGCATTCCGACATGAGAGAGTGGGTGGGGCAGCTGCACATAGCAAACATTTGCATGACTAATAGGGTTGTGCATATCGATAAACCCAAACAGAAAATAAAAACAAAAATTAGCCGTTTCGGCAAATTTTAGGTTTACTGAACACCAAAACCTGGGGATAAAGTGAAGCCGAATAGGTGATTCCCGAAAAAGCTGAATAGATATTTGGCTTTTCAGGTTTGGCTGTTCGCCTTTGCTCAGAGGCATGGCTCTGTGCTCTTTCTGTCTTTCTTTCTTTCTTTCTTTCTTTCTTTCTTTCTTTCTTTCTTTCTTTCTTTCTTTCTTTCTTTCTTTCTTTCGACTGGTTTTGTTAGGGCCCCATAGTTGGGGCCCTTTTGAGATGGGGATCGTGAAATCGGAGCCAGCTTGGTCTGACCAGCCTTTCAGCAGGTTGATCTGGATCAAGCAAAAGGTTTTTAAAAAATAAAAAATGGGACTCACTAAGTCTCGTCTGGAGAGATATTACCCCCTCCAACTAAAAAGAGCCAGCTTCAACAGCTGCTGACCACTAGACCTCCAAAGGAGATTTCTTCATCCACATGGATGAGCAATCTCCTTCAGACAGCACCCATGGTCAAGACTTCAGCTGGCTCTGATCTCACCCTCCCCCCAAAAAAACCTGCTCTGAAACTGAAGATCACCCTGAGTAGAGTCTCTGTTTCCCCACACCATGACCATCTCTTGGAATCAGATTTTTCATGACCACAATAAAGGACTGTTCACAGGATGTCATTTGCCACCAAAAGGAATGTTTTTCATGTTTTATTTCCATTGCATTTAAGCCCTTTTCATCCATTTGGAAGCCAATTTGCATGAACATCATGCAAAACAACCCAGAAATGAAGGCAGACCCCAGACTTTGAGGTGCCAGCCAGGCAATCAGCCCTTTCTGTCAGTCCTCAGCAATGCTGAACTTTTGAACCTGAAAACCGATGGACAGCTCGGCTCACAAATGCCTGGAGGATGGGGGTGACCCCTTTGCAGGCCCATAAAATTGGACCTCCTGTCCCAAAGTTCACCAAATTTTGATGACTGCCTAAGGAGAGCCCCTTGC
Organism: Euleptes europaea; assembly: GCF_029931775.1. Lineage (NCBI taxonomy): Eukaryota > Metazoa > Chordata > Lepidosauria > Squamata > Sphaerodactylidae > Euleptes > Euleptes europaea. The sequence goes on from NC_079317.1 coordinate 30,585,376, forward strand.
AGCCATGGTACAAATTTGGGGACTCTACCTCTAAAAATGCTCCCCAGGAGCTTCAAAAAATATTCCCATAGACTATAATGGGCACGATTTTTTTGGTAAACTCGAAAATAAGCCAAATACTGAAATTTACCGGTATGGGTATTCAGCTTATTTCGGATTTACCAAAAAAAATTGGGCCCAATAAACCCAAACTCAAAATTTACCGAATGTGTTTGTTTTTTTGCACAACCCTAATGACTAACTGTGAGTTTCTAAGGAGAGTTTCTCCAGTCTAGGCCCATTGAAATGAATGCACTGTATGGCAGAGCCTACCTGTAAGACTTCTTTAAAGCTCAGCCCCATTGGCTGGGTACCAGCCTGTTAATCTAGCCCAATTTTATCCAGTTGGCTGGAGTTATACACACCATCTTCAAGGAGTGATCTCAAGTGAACAGGGTTTGTGTGTGTGTGTGTGTGTGTGTGTTATTATTTCACATATTCCAGCTCAGCTATGATTATTTGTTTTACATTTAAGGGGCTGGCCCAGTGAAATCCATGGCTCAAGCATGAATCTTTTTGTTTTCCTAAAAAAATTCAGATGTTTTAGAAAGAATTTGGTGCCAAGTTTCTTATGTGTGGAACTGTCCTCCCATTAACCAAATTCTTTTAGTCTTGTAAAATATTATTTTTGCTTCCCTTAAAATATCTTGGATTTTTTTGTCCAGGCAGAAACTTCCATATTTGCCTCCACTGTGGGATTTAGGTGAAAGTTCAGCATGTGACATATACCAGAGCAGTAGTCTGTTGCTAGTCTTGGGACTCTGGAAATACCTGGAAATTTTTGCTATCTGGATCTGTCCATAACCAAACCTTGGGGATCTGCTTAACATGATAGATTTCCACATTCTGTTCCAAACACTGGTCTTCTAGCTTGTCTCAGCTTAGATACTAGTCCCAATGCTTTCAACTCTGGTTTCTGTGCAAAGAAAGGGAATGCAATGCTCTGATGGTTCAACTGAGAGCTTTTCTCACCCTTCCCCTGACATATGGAAAGAGTGTTGATGTTCAGTGCATCTTCTCATGATACAACGTACTGATAGAAGGCTTTCAGGATCATTATGTCTGTTACCTGAGAATCCCTCAGAATGTTAAGACTGAATCATAGCATGCATGAAACTATCACTGAACTACTCCTTCCTGAAGAGACAAGTAATTTCCCTTGATTTGATTAGTGGTTGGGATTCCTGCCCAATACATTGAATAGCAGTATTCATTTTTGTCATAGCCATTTAATATTTTCTAAAAAGGCAAAAACCAATCATGCATGTGACTGTCATTTCTGGTTTTCATAGTTATGAATCTCATTGCAAGAGCAATAGAAAAAACCCTGCTTTCTCCCCTTCTTGTAGGAGGGCCTTAGGTTGGGAGGGGAGGGGATTTACATTGATCCCTCTTCCCTCTTCCTCCCATCTAGTTTCTATATCATCTCTCTGAACTGTGGTACCTGGAAGATGAGACAGATGACAGCCTCCTCCTCAGCCAACGTACAAAGCCACCACCCTCATAGCACTAGCACCTATCAACCACAATGTTCTCATAGTCATAGGGTTGCCAGGTCCCTCTTTGCCACCAGCAGGAAGTTTTTGGGGCACAGCCAGAGGAGGGTGGGGTTTGGAGAGGGGAGGGACTTCAATGCCATAAAATCTAATTGCCAAAGAGGCTATTTTCTCCAGGTGAACTGATCTCTATTGGCTGGAGATCAGTTGTAATAGCAGGAGATCTCCAGCTAGTACCTGGAGGTTGGCAACCCTACATAGGCACCAAAAGAGTAAGTATAGCATCACACTTGTAGATAGACTGTCCATACTTAAATGTTTTCCTGTAATTTAGATAATTTCTTCCAGGGCTATGATATTGTTCATCCTAATGGAGGCTTGTTGAATAAAAGAGTCTGAAGAGAGTTATAAAACCACCTCATTTCTGTCTCTTTAAGCCTTTTATGATGGCTGCATTATCCATTAACATGTAAGTGCAATAGCTATCCTGTCCAAACTGCATTCTTTATGTAGGTAATTCTAAGAGTGCTCACGCACTCCTGTTTTTCCTCAAGAGTTTCAAAGTTCCCTTTTTGTGGCTGTGTTAGGAGACAGAGCAATTAAAAAAAGGAAATATCTTGAAATACTCAGGCATTTCAGTTCCCTAGATTTACAACCCTAACTGTGATTACACAAATCACAAGGTGCATGAGAATGTTCATATTCATGGGGAATGTGGTGGGGGGAGAGGAGAAGGACATTTTCTGTTCCTTGCCATTGCTAATGGCCCACCCAGGAGGATGCAGAGCTGTCGGCTATTGGGAGTACAGAATATTTTAACACAGACATCATGCCAAAATGGAATAGATTGCTGTAATTCTCTGCGGGTCACATTGTTTCAAGAAAGTGGAACTTTTCTCACCAATACTGTAAGAATTTGTTGCCAGCACAAAGCTCTCCTAGGAAAAGAATGGCAACAGAGTAGATGACAGGGGAAAAAACTGCCCAAATAAAAAGTAGATACTTTTACAATAGAAAAGTAGAGGACAAAAAAAGCAGACAAGGGAGTATATTTGTTCTTTTCTGAAATTGATGAAAAATAACCCTCTTTGAATTAGAGAAGTAGGTTTCAAATGACCCATCTATTAGACATGTTCTCTTCCTATATATTTTATATTTTTTTCAGTCTTACCGCTTCCTTGAATTAGCAGTACTTCTGGACAAGGTACCAAGAAAGTAGCCATTGCTTACCTCTGTGTGTTTTGTGGTGGTGGTGGTGGGGAGTCCATGTTTATCCTTGGTCTGATTTTGTCCAGATTGGACTGCTGTAGTATGATTTACTTTGGGCTGCCCATTAAGATTGTTTAGAAACACCAAATAGTTCAAAATATGGCCGCTATTGGGACCATATGTTGCCAGTTTTAAAAGCTCTTCACTGGCTTCTGGTTTGCTTCTGGATATATATGACAACTTTGACATGAACCCAAATGGCAGCTTCGATTACACAAAAGGTGAACTCATGGTAAGATTGTGTCAGTATTGTCTGGCAAAGAGCACCAATACTGCACCATGTTGAGCAGCTTTGTACCTGCACAGTAGCAGTTTCTGATGTACAGGCAGATCATTGCAACTCACAGTTGCTTTTACCTTGTCCAACAACACAACTCACTTCCCAAAATAGAGGCAGTATCCCCTAGGCTACATTTGGGTCATTAAATTTATCATCTTTTATTGTAAAGCACAGAACCATTAGCATTTCATCCCATCTTTGTGCCAGCTCAGTCATATGTACCCTTTAAATGAATAATATTGGATAGATTGCATTGCCTACATTTGATGCCTTTGCAGTCAGTAATTGATCACAAGATTAGCTAGATATGTGGAGAGACACCTACGGAACACCTAAATAGGAAGTCTCAACTCAAAAATCTCCAACAGGTGTCGGGGAACGACTGCTGCAGCCATTCCAATGCTGTTCTAAAGCAGTGCAGTTATGCAAATCAGATATACCCCAATTCATTTACGCTCATCCAAACATCTTGCCCAACAACCAGCTCCCTGTTTGTGGCTAGTGAGTAACAGTGAGCCAAATGGGCAGGTGATACAGTATGACTGCTTCTAGGCACAGTTCAAAGTTTGTTTGTTTTTTAACCTGTAAAGCAAACTATGATCTGGGGTTAGGGTACATAAAGGGCTGCCTTCTCTGTATCAACCTGTCCACTAACTGAGGTCATCATCAGAGGCCCTTCTCTGTGTATCTTCTTTTTCTGAAGCTAGATGGTTGACTTTTCAATGGTTGTACATAGGTTTTGGATCTTTCTCCCCGCAGAGGCTTACCTGATGCCTAAACTTGCCAGGTAAAGAGTTTTTATTCTCTTATACATTTTAGATCCCCTCTAGTTGGTTTTTGCTGTTCTGTTCTATTGTTATTGTTTCTAGGCCAGGTTGTAGATTCTCTATTAGTATAGTTATCTGGGATATTTAAGATATTATTCATATCCCATTTTATTTCAGTTGTGCTTTATTGTTTTATTTGCTGCTATTCTCTATTTGTTTGATGTTTTATTGTTTGGACGTGTTTATTTAATGCTGTATCACTTTTCTTATTGTTGTTTCATTGTTTCATATTGGAAGCTGTCTTCAATGTATTTACATATGAACAAATTAACAAAATGATCTAGTAGAATTAGGGTTGTCAGCTCCAGGTTGGAAAATACCTGGAGATTTTGGAGGTGGAGCCTGAGGAGGGCAGGGTTTGGGGAGAGAAGGGACTTCAGTGGGGTATAATGCTATAAAGTCCACCTTCCAAAGCAGCCATTTGCTCCAGGAGAACTTTTCTGTCGCTTGGAATCAGTTGTAATAGCAAGAGATTTGCAGCCACCACCTGGAGAATGGCAACCCTGAACACATGAACACATGAAGCTGCCTTATACTGAATCAGACCCTTGGTCCATCGAGATCAGTATTGTCTACTCAGACTGGCAGTGGCTCTCCAGAACCATGTTCTAAAGCCGCTCTGAGTCTAAGTAACCCTAACAGCCCATTCCTGAAAATGCGGTGTGCGGAGTCAGCGGGGAAGAGGCGAGGCGGCGCCTCTTCCTAAGCTGAATCGCGCACTGTGCAAAACAAAAAAAAAAGCCATTTTGCTGCTTTTTTTGTTTTACCGGGGCCTTTTGCCCCATAGGGAACAGCGAGGGCCAAAACAGGATAGGAAGCTGCCTACCCGGTGGCTCCTCCCCCAGAATGCCCCCGGAATGCCCCCCTGCATCGGCCCAGCCTCTCTACGTCATGGCCTGCACCATGGAGAGGCCGCTTTGGCGGAGGGGGGAGGCGCGGTCCCTCGGTGCTCTGCCACTGGCAGGACTGGCCTCGCTACCAGCATAAGTGTGTTTAAACACGCGCTTAGACACACTTATGCTGGCAGCAAGGTCACACCACCTCCTAAGAAGTTTTGGCCCAATTTTCAGGAATGGGCTGTAAGTAGTGTTGCGGCAAAACAGGGTTTCGTGGAGGAGAGAGACCCGAGACCGTTAGTCGAGAAAACATTTTTATTGCAGCTGCGGCTCAGCCGCCTTAACAAGCATAAAGATTGAGCCTTAATTGTACTGGGGAATGAACTTTTATCCTAGTTCCATGCTAAGACATGACACGTCAACATTTTGTGCTTATCTGGTAGTTTCAAAATCAGGAGCACAGGAGCACAGCGGTTCCATCCAGTCCCCTTTATCATTCACCATGACTTTCCCCCCACTGACTCAACACACAGTCTTGTACTACAGCATACTTTCCCCTGCTGTCTCAGTAGAATACCAATGTCTCTCGGTTTTAATGGGTAGGTAGGAAGATTACCTGTACCCAAGGATGGTTCACAGAGATGTTATACAGCTCAAAAGGGTTGTAGAGCTTACCCTTGGAGGCAGCCACTTGATATTATCAATGAAGACTGGGTCTATAATATGACCCCATATGTAAGGTGCTCTGTGGGATTTTGGATGCGCTACACTTGTGCAGTGCTCTACACCAAAAGAAAGGAGTGAAGGGGACAAGAAACATCAGCAAGAAGAAGGGAAAAAAGAGAGTTATTTAGCATAAAGGTGGCAAAGGAACAGGGCCTAAGCATTCTTTTTCTGAGCCTGTACAAACCTGTAACACACCCCAGTCCTCCTGATCCCATCCAATCTACTCTTCTGAATCATCTACCTGTCAACCTACCCCGTACATTATTGTTTTTTGACATCTCTCCATCTTTTGAGTCATGTCACAAAAGAATAATCTATATTTTATTTTTGGTAAGGAGCTTGCAGCCCAATGTAGCCTCCCTCTTGTCCCCCATTTTGCCCCACCAGTGCTTGGATCTTGCCAAAGGGTTGCCACAGACTTTATATGCAACCAGCTGACCAGGGGAAAGCAGCAGGAGAAAATAGACATGGGTGATCTCTGCCCTAAATAATATAGCAGCCCTATTAACCCAGAAGACTGAAAATCAAAGGTTCTCATTCCAATATCTGGCCTCATCCAGATTCATTCATTGGAGAGAGGTGTGTGGGTTTTGTTTTTGTTTTTTAGCCTTACTTGGCTACTGTCCACATGGGAATCCAGTCTCACATTTTGAAAACCATTCCTTCAAACTAAATGACTCAAGGGTCCTAGGGAGCTGCTGCTTTAGTGTCTAGCTGTTTTGTTGATTCATGCCCTGGATTATTATGTTTTAGAGAATGCTACTGGAAAGGACCTAAAGCTACCATTGCTTTTTTATATGGGAAAAAAATGAAACTAATGCTTATCATAACTCCCGCTATTATTGCTCATAGAGTCATTTGTGTCTCCGCAAGCACTGTCAGTTTCTGTAGTTTATTAACCCCGTGCTCAAATTTTAATTGTCCCTTTAGAGGAGAGCTGTTGACTCGAAGAGCAATGATTCGGAGCCAGCAGCTAAATATGTAACAAAACACCAGTGGGCTTTCAGTGAGCAGGGGAGAGGTGAAACAGCCAGATCTATCATTCGATACACTGGTTCTTGTTTATTGGTGTAAATTTTTAAACACTGCTGTACTAATACAAAGAGTTGAGGAAGAACTAACAAGAGAACAAAGATCCGAATTGAGAGGTCGGGGAACAGAAGGATAGGCAGGTTGAAAAATTCGGCATTCATGAAACCTATGTCAGGAGCTAAGTCAGGGAGCTTGAGATCTATAATTTACTGCCAAGTGGTGTGACAGCATTTGTGTGTGGGTTGTGCAGCTTCTTATACACATAGAGACACAGGGCTGGAAGTAATGTAAATAATTGAAGACCATATGAACCAACAACAGGCTGTAAAGCAGAATTTTCTATTCATTCAAGTTACCCTATTGACCCCTTAATCACCACTAACCATTGACAACCTTACAGGCTTGCACACATCTGACAATAAACTGAGAGCGGGAGAGTCCAACAGATTACCACATCTAAAAATGCATGCCATATACCCCTACATTAAATTATAGATCCCAGTAAATTAGAGAGACATATTCTTTATGGAATTTTCAAAGCTGACATTTATTTTGAGTATTGTGTGTGTTAAGTGCCGTCAAGTCACTTCCGACTCATGGTGACCCTATGAATCAATGTCCTCCAAAACATTCTATCTTTAACAGCCTTGCTCAGATCTTGCAAGTTGAGGGCTCTGGCTTCCTTTATTGAGTCAATCCATTTCTTGTTGGGGCTGTGGCTCAGTGGTAGAGCATCTGCTTGGCAAGCAGAAGGTCTCAGGTTCAATCCCTGGCAACTCCAGTTAAAGGGACCAGGCAAGTAGGTGATGTGAAAGACCACAGCCTGAGATCTTGGAGAGCCGCTGCCAGTCTGAGTAGACAATACTGACTAGATGGACCAAGGGTCTGATTCCGTATAAAGCAGCTTCATGTGTCCATGTGTCCTGCTGCCCTCAATTTTTCCTAGCATGATTGTCTTTTCCAGTGACACTTGTCTTCTCATAATGTGACCAAAATACGATAGCCTCAGTTTAGTCATTTTAGCTTCTAGGGTCAGTTCAGGCTTGATTTGATCTAGAACCCATTGATTTGTTGTTTTTTGGCAGTCCACGGTATCCATAACATTCTCCTCCAACACCACATTCCAAAGGAATCGACTTTCTGTCAGCTTTCTTCATTGCCCAGCTTTCACGCCTATACATAGTAATAGGGAATACGATGGCATGTATTATCTTGATCTTGGTGGCCACTGACACATTCTTACACTTCAGAATCTTTTCTAGCTCCTTCATGGCTGCCCTTCCCAGTATTTGAGTGTTACACATTCTTTTTGAGTTTTGCTTTTGGAATTGAAATTGGAGAGATAGGTTAAGAAAATGAGAAAATCTTGCCTTTGCACTTTGAACCAACAATAATGTTTTGACAAAGTAGTATCTGGCTTAAAGACTAACAAGTTTTTATAGTTGCACAGACTGTTGTGGATTACAGCAGTCTTGCTCAGATGTATGTAACGGGTCCTCAGTCCCCCTCCACACACACATGCACATGTGAAGAAGAAAAAGCCCTGTGAACCACAGAGCCAAAAGGCCATGGGATGCTGAAACAGCAGGGTAAAATGTAATTGTGTGAGATTGAAATGTAATCAAGAAAAGTACAAAGATCATACACAACAGCAGTAGCTGGCAATCTCCCCAGTTTTGCTGAGTTATAATGAGTGAGTAATCCCAAGTTCTCATTACGTCCTTAAAAGATGGTATCAGATTTCTTGACAGACTCTAATTCATCAACTTTTGGGAAATAATGATAATTTTTTTTAACAATTCTGATTTGGGATAATATGTGTATGATAGAGTTAACATATATGACATTTTTACAATGCTGGGCTATTCTGTCCAATTGCTTAAAACAGATATGTCCATTCCCATTCCCTTATGACTCTCCTAGAGCATCCTCTAAGTGATTTCCATATTTCATTTATTGTTTCTTTTTATTTTTTTAATTTAAAAACTTTATTACATACATATATACATAAAATTGGGGGAAAGAACAAGATTTCATTTATAGTTTCATGAGGATAACATCAATGAGCCTCAATCCAAATAGCTGTGCTTGGAATCCTTTTGTTTCAATAGAAAATCAAGATTCCTTGTATGGGAACATCTTTTCATCCTTTGGCCTTAAGACTTCATGTCCTCACTGCATGTTGTGCTACTTTAAGCTACCATCACTGTAGCACAGGAAACCTTGACTGAATCATCCATAGATACAGTTACACAAAAGTTAAGTGTCAAGGGAATTAACATGAGCAAACCTTGCCTAGGCTGTTATTCTTTGTGTGTACCTGATGAAATCCTCCGTGTTTATGTGGCAAATTTGTCAATATAATAGGCATCCATTATGATGCACAGTGGAATAAGTCATGGCTAATGCTTTGCCATAATGAATGAGACAAGGCTAGGCTGTGCATAATTGTCAGTTCTTTTCACACTAATCAGTGGCTGGATGGCAGAGGTGGAAACAAACAGTACCAGGGGCTGCCTAAAAGAAGAGAGCAGAGAAGACTCTGGACAACTTTGACGGCCTTTGTTCTTTTATAAACCATCTTGGTGGTAAGCTGCATTTGTTCTTACAAAGAGAGAGAGAGAGAGAGATCAGGGAACAGGAGGAAGCAGGTAAATATGAAGTGGATAAGATATAACTTTTGAAAATTAGGACATATGGAATGCAAGGTAAAGGCATGGGGGAAGGACAAGCAAGAAGCTGAAGAGGTGGAGAGGAGTATAGATTCTGCTGTTTGAGGACTGCAAAAGTGACTGTAATAAAAATAAGATTAGGAAAAGCAAACATTGCCATTGGATGATGAGTAACATCCTGGCAAATAGAAAGCTCCATATTAATCTGAAGGTTAGATTATATCATGGCACTATATTGAGTCTCTTATCAAATGGAACACAGACCTGGTGAGTTGACAGTAGCAAAAGAAAAAAGGGAGGCTTCCTATTACAGATGACTGAGAGGGGGAAAAACCCTGCATTTTATAGAAGGTCAAATTTATAATGTGAGAGGCAGGATCATTTCTCCCCAGATATTTACACTTGGGAAGTCAAGTGCAAAATACACACAAGGGGCACTGGTGATGAAAGTGGGCATATTTTTTTTTCTTTTTGGATTCTCCCCAGTTAATGTTCTAAGAGATAACATGCCTTCCATTTTCTAGTTCAGAAGATTCTGGAGATACTATAATGCACCTCCTATAGTAGTATCCTAATGGTTATTAGTCAAACATCTAGCCCTGCTAAGCTGGTGTGATGGCATGGAATGTTCATGAAGAGCCTGGCTGCTCAGGACACAAATATATCAGAACATTCTCACTGCAGCTTCTACAGATGTCTTGAGACACCTTAATGGTGAGCAAAACATTATTCTAGCATAACGTTCAATGAACTAGATCTTCTATGAACTGGATCTTCACTGTGCTGTTATTTTATGTGGGAGATGGGGGCAAACAAAACAAACAGCAAGATCAAGGGGCCAAGAAATTCAGGACGTACAGTGTAAAATGGAATGAAGCAAAATTCAAATTTAATCAAGCAAAACAGAGACCATTAGCTAGTTGGATGCTAAGCCAGTTAATATCCACAATGGATACATCTTTAGGGTTAAATCAAGGCTAAACTGGCAATTTCCTCTGATTCCCTCTCCCCATTACATATCCCTCAGAGTCCCCTATCCCCCAGGAGCAACATATCGTGGAGATCAGCAGACTTCAGTGGGAAGGACCGAGGCAGGAAAGCTCCATCAGCTAATTGAAAATCAAGTCAGGATCCAGCCCTTAGAATCACTCATGAAAACAGCTATTGTTGGTCATGGGTATAGACAGCAACACAGTATATTAACTGTGCAAACCGAAATAACAATTATGTACACTTAAATGTACACAATGGTAATAATTGTGAAGGAGCTCTAAAACACTCCCAAATGTTATTCCTGCTCCCAAGTTGTCCTGCTGTCAGCTATAGCCATATTTACCCTCAAATGTTATTTTCAATTTAATATCCAACCTGTTAAGCCTCCTTTTATTCTTTCCCATGCAAACCCTCCTCCTCCTTGCTTAGCTGTATGAAGGGGGTGTGGAGCACTCTCCTCAACATCAGGAAAGCTTTTTGCATTTATATTGTCACTGTTTCTAGCTGTCCACTTTCCTCCAAGCCCATTTATACTGTGTGACAACTTTCTGTTACACATTTTCCTCCCCAGCAATCATACTGACTCATGAAGCATGATGTTCTTTTAATGCCTTTCTATTACAAAGACCAAAACTGCAAAGAAGTAGCTTGTAGAGGATCTGCAGTTTGCATTCTTCTTTCACCATAACAAATATAGTTACTTCTCATGGAGTATATTAATCCCATGCTGGCAAGAAAGGGGTTAGCAAGCATAGAAATAAGTTCAATAAGCCTTCAAGCCACACTGTGTTAAATCCTGGAGAGGTGAGTTAAAAGGAAATGGTATAGAGCCTTAAAGATTTTGAGAAGATACTTCCATCTTTCTGAGGAAAAACTAAAAAACTGCCCAACTGAGCTCACTCGCAACTGAGATGCGACCAGAAATAGATTACAGACCACTGTCTGGGGCCCCCTGAAGGAAGTCAAAACTTGGTAAGTATTTGTGGTTAGCCACTGGTATCTATCAGAGATCATTATTTTATTTACATTATTCATTGTCCGCCTTTCTCACTTGGACTCAAGGCAGATTACACAGAGTTGATATAACTGACAGGATAGGACCTTTAGTAGACAATACATTATACTAGAAGAGATTTCTGCAGACTATAGAATTTTTCAGGCAGTACATCTGGAGACCAAACTGTGTGTAAGGCAAGATTATGTTATGCATGATACTCTCAACTTGCATGGCTGCCATTTTGTTTCAATAGGACAAAACACATATTTCCCAGATTTGCTATACAGAAACTCAGATTACTTGCACATGAAGCTGCTTTATACTGAATCAAACCCTTGGTCCATCAAAGTCAGTATTGCCTACTCAGACCAGCAGCGGCTCTCCAGGGTCACAGGCAGAGGTCTTTCACATCACCTACTTGCCTAGTACCTTTAACTGGAGTTGCTGGGGGTTGAACCTGGGACCTTCTGCATGCCAAGCAGATGTTCTACCACTGAGCCACAGCCCCTCCCCCCCTCCCCCAAGTACGGTCTCTCACACACTGAAGCTGAAAAATACGCACGTTGGCCTAGTCACACAAAATGATGACCAGGTGCATCAGGAGACTCTCAGGGTGCATGCTCTCATGTTATGAGAGGTTGGGGGTGCCAAAACGGTAATGACTGAAAAGAGATTGTGTTGTATTAAAAACTACCCAATGTGGCCATATCTTAGAAGGGGCTAAGAAGCTCCCTTCCTCATTCACAAAATCTTCCTCACTCATTCCAATGGAGGCAACATGTCCCCATGCTGAGAGGCACAAGTTGCATATGATCATTTGTATAAAAGGAGAGATCTCCTAAACAGTGAAAAAAGAAGGCTTTTTATTATTCTGATTTGTTTTGTCTCGCCATATTTTTCAACTGTACTAAATTTATTTCAATTAGTGGAAAAACTGGGCATGGGGGAGTTCAGAAAATGTCAATGCAGCAAGTTACTTGATTGATTGATACCAAATCACTATTGTTATTACTTAATCATTTTCTTAACCCATGTTCCACTTTAAAAAAAATCAATCTAACACAGGCAATTATAGTCAAATAACATAACTAAAGGAGTTCAATTCCTGATGTGATTTCTCTTCTAAGTTAAATTACCAGGTATTAAGATTTGGCTCTTTAGCTAGCAAAAACAAGAAGTATTGATGCTTTAGAAAGTGAATGTAGGAGCATAATAAAACTGTCAAGAACTATCTAGATGAAAAACACAGGTCACCCATAGGAACTGTGGAAAAGCTGATTGTATATTAAGGTGTGAGATATATTCCTGCAAAGGAAAGACCTCAAGGAGACAAATCTTCATGTTTTATTAAAAGTGGCAACATGTGTAAATATGCTTGTGTGATGCAAATATTTCTCTTACTTCCCCAGGATGGCATGTTTCTGCTGTATGGAACAAAGAATTATTGTGTCTGAGTAGAACTGCTATGAGCTGGTGGTTTTCTGTTGAATGTTTCACCGTTATATTGTCAGGGGGAATCCACACAGTGGATTTCAAAGAGAAACTGATACACATCCAGTGTGCATCCCATCACCACATTCCACACAGAGCTACCATGATGTAGCACTTACAGTGTAGGATTCTTGTGATCAGTGTTCAAATCCCCACTCAGCCATGAAGCTCACTGGGTGGTCTTGGGCCAGATACATACTCTCTCACTGCCTAACCTATCTCACAGGATTGTGGTAAGAATTAAATGGAGAAGAAAGAGAACCATCTATGGTGCCCTGAGTTCCTTGGAGGTAGACTAGGGTAAGAAATGTTGATGTACAGGGGAGGGGCCGTGGTTCAGTGGAAGAGCATCTGCTTGGCATGCAGAAGGTCCCTGGTTCAATCCCTGGCATCTCCAGTTAAAGGGACTAGGCAAGTAGGTGATGTGAAACACCTCAGCCTGAGACCCTGGAGAGCCGCTGCCAGTCTGAGTAGACAATACTGACTTTGATGGACCAAAGGTCTGATTCAGTATAAAGCAGCTTCATGTGTTCATGTGTTCACTTATGTCCTGCACTTTATAATTTAAAGAAAAAATCCAAATGAAGTTTAGAACAATGCTATCATACTGTTTGTTGTTGTTGAGGAAGTTAGTACATAAGTTAGAATGTATAGAAAGAATCCAGTTTTAGAGAAAGATATGGAATCATATCTTACTAAAATTGATTGGGAAAAAATAACCCAAGAAAATAAAGAATTACTGGATTCTCCAATAACTAAAGCAGAACTAGAAGAGGTAATAAGTAAAAGTAAACTAAATAAATCACCAGGACCAAATGGATTTACCGCATTTTACTATAAAGTATTTAAAGACCAGCTAATCCCTTATCTATTAGAGGTGATGAACTTATGTTTGATAAACGGCACTATTCCTCAAACATGGAAACAAGCAAATATAACATTAATACCTAAGGTGAACTCGGATATATCGGAAGTCAAAAATTACAGACCTATTTCATTATTAAATAATGATTACAAATTATTTGTTGCAATTTTAGCTATGAGATTGAAAAGGGTATTAAATCAAATAATACATGAAGATCAAGCAGGGTTTTTGCCAGGGAGATTAATCAGTCAGAATGTAAGGGTGGTAATAGATCTTTTAGAATATGTGGAACAAGATACAACCCCGATAGCTATGATATTTTTAGATGTGGAAAAGGCATTTGATAACGTGAATTGGCAGTTTATGATTAAAATATTAGAATTGATGGATTTTGGTGAGAATTTTAGGACTGCCATTAAAAGTATATATACTCATCAAACCGCTAATTTGCTGATAAATGGAATGCTATCACCGAAGATTGAGATTCAAAGGGGAACAAGACAAGGATGTCCTCTTTCCCCTTTGCTGTTCATTTTGGTATTACAACTGTTATTGAAAAATTTAAGACAAAACGATGAAGTTGTTGGAGTAAGAATTGGGAGAAATCAATATAAAGTTAAAGCATATGCAGACGACTTAGTATGTTTTTTGATTGATCCGATTGAGCAAACTGATAGTTGGAATAAAATTTTGGAGGTTTATGGGCAGCTTTCAGGTTTTAAAGAATAAAAACAAAACTAAGATATTGGTTAAAAATATGACTCTTTCACAACAGCAATTATTGGCCAAAAAGACAGGATTTAGCATTGAACATAAAGTTAAATATTTAGGTATATGGATATCAAATAATAATCTTAATTTATTTCAAAATAATTATGTAACTCAATGGCAACAGATAGCAAAAGATTTAAAAAGTTGGGAAAAAATACCATTATCATTGTGGGACGAATTTCTGTAATTAAAATGATGTTATTACCTAAAATGCTTTTTTTGTTTCAAAACCTACCAATAGTGAAAGGCGCACAGATATTCAACAACTGGAAGAAAGATATTTTAAGTTTTCTCTGGGGTAAAGAAAGACATAGGATAGCGTATAATAATTTAGTGGAATTGAAAGAAACAGGAGGGTTGGGATTACCAGATTTGAGAATGTATTATCAAGCAGCTTGCTTCACCTGGATAAAAAATTGGATTCTACTAGAGAATCCGAAATTATTGGAATTAGAGGGATTTAATTTCCGATTTGGGTGGCATGCATATTTATGGTATGAAAAGGAGAAAGTAAATAAAGATTTTAATTCCCATACTATTAGGAAAGGTTTATTGCAAACATGGAACAAATATAAAGGTGTCCTAGAAAACAAAACTCCAGGTTGGATTAATCCTATAGAAGCCTATATGAGAAGGGGTGTACATCTAAATCTGGATAGCATTATATATAGAGAATTGATAGAATATAAAGAGGGGATATGGATGTTGAAAACCAGAGAAAAGCTTCAAATTAAAGATTGGTTTATGTATTATAAATTAAGGGATATATTCAACAAAGATAATAAGATGGGCTTTAATCAAACTAAATCCAAATTTGAGATTATATTAACTAATGGAAATAAAGGACTGATAGGATGGATTTATAAATTAGTGATAGAAATGAATCTAGAACAGGAAAGGATTAAACCAGTGATGGTGAAATGGATGAGGGAACTAGGTTATAATATAGATTTGGAAATATGGGAAAATTTGTGGAAGAATGAATTTAAATTTACTACTACTAATGAAATAAGAGAAAATTTATATAAAATGTTCTACAGATGGTATATAACTCCAGTACTATTAAGTAAAATGAAAAAAGAGGAGGGTTTTTGTTGGAAGTGCGGAACCGAGATAGGTACATTTATGCATGTTTGGTGGTTTTGCAAAAAAATCAAGAGATTTTGGCGATTAGTTTTAAAAGAAACTAATAATTTGATTAAGTCAAATATAAAAAAAGATCCTGCCTTTTGCTTATTGGGTATTCCCGATAAGAATATAGATTATGCTGATAGAGTCATATGCCAATACAGTTTTGCAGCGGCTAGGATTACAATTGCTAAGAAATGGAAGCAAATAAATAAACCTTCAATCAAAGAGTGGAGAGAAAAGCTTTGGATGTATATGCGGATGGCCAAAATTACAGACTCTTTACATGGTAAAGATATGGATGAATTTAAACAAATATGGTCAAAGGCCGCAGCATATTGGAACAAATTGGCAAAAACGGATTTTAAAGGTATAGTTAATGAATTATAGATTTATGTTTTTTTTTTAAACAATGATTATAAAAATAAGTTTTTATATACTGTCATAACACCTCTCCGGAAGTCCAAAGGTGGAGGGCACTGAGGTGGGTGGTAGAGGTTTGGGCACTATATACTTTTTAAAAGATAGTAAACATTGTATTAGTAATAGATGTAATAGTGCTCTATATATGTTTTCGTATGTTATATGTTATATGTTTTATTTTGTATTTTTCTTTTTTTGTTTAATTTTGTTTAATTTTGTGTTTAATTATAAAAGCAATAACAATTTATATAAAAAAAGAAAAAGAAAAAATCCAAATGAGGTTTAGAACAATGCTATCATACTGTTTGTTGTTGTTGAGGAAGTTAGTACATAAGTTAGAATGTTGCTACAATATATAATGCTTCATTTAGGAGGCTTGACTGTAACCTCCTAAGTACTATTAAATCATGGCTGAATTAAATTTAAGGGAATAGAAAAGAGATATGAAAGGCTGTATTATCTCACTGATTATTCTCTTCCCACCAGAACCATTTCATTCCTACTGGTTAAAGACTTTATTAAATTTTTAGAACTAGGGCTTTATAAGTATAGAATCAGGGGCAAAACCCCATTATATTTAATAGCAATCATTGGTACTTTTAGCTCCCTCCACTCTGCATTGAACATTTACATTTCAAAGTGTTCTCTAGTCTCCCCCAAAAGGAAAGATTTCTTTTCAAGTAGCATTTTCCTCCCATTTGGAAATCATTTGCCTTTATTCATGTCGAATACTAAAAGTGGACCTTTGTTCCTGAACCAGCAGAAATTACTTGTACTTGGTTAACATTCCAGGCAGAATGGACACTCACAAAGTAGTTTCATCTTCAAATAACAGATTTATTAGCATGGAGGGCAGCTAGGTTACTAAACATTTTTAATAGGTTCTTTGTTTTCATTCTAAAGATGCACATAAGCATAACAGTACACTACACAGTAGAAAAGAGCAAGAGTCCAGTAGCACCTTAAAGACTAACAAAATTTCTGCAGGGTATGAGCTTTTGGGAGCCACAGCTCACTTCTTCAGAAGTGCAATCCCTTCCTTCATCAAGTGTTCTCTTTTTGCCAGGTTGAGCATCATATCTCTTGCAAGAGAAAAGTTCTGCCCTCTCTTCATCACATGAACACATGAAGCTGCCTTATAATGAATCAGACCCTTGGCCCATCAAAGTCAATATTGTCTGGCAGCAGCTCTCCAGGGTCTCAGGCAGGGGTCTATCACATCACCTACCTGCCTAGTCCCTTTAACTGTAAAGGCCAAGGATTGAACCTTGGACCTTCTGCATGCCAAGCAGATGCTCTATCACTGAGCCACGGCCCCTCCCCACTGACACCCCCCAATTGGCACACGCAAAGCCTGGCTCCACATTCTCTCATTTGGGTGGCTTATGTCTCACTCAGCTGACTGAGCTTCAGGGGGGTTGCTGGGTAGAGGAGCCCCAAGGGAAAGCAGCCTTTGCGGGAGAGAACCAACAGAGACATGGGTTGGGCAAATGCACATGAGACGGTCATGCATCTGCTCCTTGGGCGCCTCTCCCTTCCCCTTCCCTCTGTCCCTGCTGGCACTATTAAAACCACCTGTTAAAATTCCACTCTCCTCTCCCCACAGTGGGCAATAGCAAACCACTTATGTTTGACTCCTTGAAAACCCTACAGGGTCACTATAAGTTAGCTGTGATTTGATGGTACTTTTGACCACCACCATAAAAAACCCTCCCTATTCATAGAAAAACAGTGCATCAAGGAGAAGGCAAAGGTGAAGTGGCATACTAGTTTTCTAGATACAGGAACATTTTTCCCTGTGGGGTAACAGTCAAATTGTAGCCTGAAGTAGTCTAGCCCAGGGAAAGTTTATGCCAAATATATAAACAGGCCCTAAGGCCAATGCCAGATGGAGAGGAAATTGATGTAGCTATTCCTCACTTCTGAGACCTATTAAACAATTTCCTTCAGCTGCAACAACCATAGTAAATAATAAAATAATAATAAGGACTGTAATAACTAATTTCCTGAGCTGACTCCCAGATCCTGCTCATTTATTGTTTTGGTCTAAACAGTTCATATTCATTCTGTGGATCGGCAAGCAGATGGAATGGAGGTATATTAAACATATACAAAAAGCTTCAAAACTGCTCTTTACGGTCAGGCTACAAAGAGTGCTTTATTAGCCTCTCCAGTCAAATCACTTCCTGTATAAATAGCCAAAAGGGGTGTGTGTGTGTGGGGGGGGGGGGTTAACAGGCACAAATCTTCTTGATGCATAGGTCTTTGATAATGTGGTTATTTTATAGCCAACAGGCACTTTCTCAGCATGTACCAGCCTCCAAAACACAAAATTCCCCTTGAACTTGATTGAAATAATCTTTCTTTAGGTTCTTTAAAGAGGAGATGCTTCTGTAGGGGGGGGAGAGAAACTGCCAAGCCTTTGGATTTTCTTTTGAATTGTAAAAAAAGGAAGGCAAATTATTTGTGTAGATCAAATATCACCTGTCACCATTTGTTGGATGTGGAAGACAGGAGTCACTTTGCAAGCAACTGTCAGAGCAAATCTATGGCTTTTGTGATAACCGATAGCAGCAATAACAGAAATGATGCTATCTTTAAAAAAAATTCTCATTCAGAGAGCCAGTTATATAGACAGCCCGTTTTTTTTTTTAAAAAGTATAGTGCATTTATGTATGAGCTGCCATCCTGCATGTTAGCTGCTCAGTCTGTTGCACAGCTTATTAAATACAATAACTTGAATGTAGTACTGTCCCATTGAACCACTGTAATGCAGATGGAGTTTGGGTGCTTTTTGTTTTTTTATTGCAAAACTCCATATGCACAGAACAATCATGTCTTTAGACGATTCAAAAACAAAGCAGACTTGAAATGAACATTATGCTTATAAAAATGATTAGTTTGACGGGAAAGGGGGGAACGGAGTCATAATTAATTCTCAAACAATGAAGGCTAGAACTATGGATGCTTCCTCGCACAGTGTAATCTGCACTCAGGAGGCACTGGAAATATTCATCATCTGAATTTCTCCTTGGATTTTGGCTTTCCAAATTACCTGCTGTTGTTTCTGAAGTGGAACTGATGCATTCAGAATTCCCTGTTGTTTTGTTTTGTTTCTGGGATCTGAACAGAGCCCTGCTGGCTGCAACTTTCAGGTCCTTCACTCCATTCTTTATCTGCTCTACGCATTAAGCATTTTATCCTGCCATTCCATCCATAAACCCGGACCTGGATAATCCAAGCTAGACTGATCTTGTCAGATCTTGGAAGCTAAGCAGGATCAGCCCTGGTTAGGACTTACATGGGAGACCACCAAGGAAGTCCAGGGTTGCTATGCAGAGGCAGGCGAGGGCAAGGGACTGTTGTTCATCTCTTGCTTTGAAAACCCTACAGAGTAACCATAATTCGGTTGCAACTTGATGGCATGTTCTATCACCATCCCATCCATAAAACGGACCTTCAGGACAGCCACAATTGAAATGCTTGAGTGTTGGCTAGTTTGACTTGCTGTAATCAGCATCATCAAAAGTTTGACCAATGGCTTGCTTGTGCTCACAAGTTCTAACATGTTCAGTTTTTCTACCAACCCAATGGAATATGTATGCTTTCATGCTGCATTCCACAGTTTTCCTTCACTCTTGCCTCTGCTGTTGCCACTGTTGCTGCCACCGCCATCACCTCCCTGTCTGCTCATCACAGGTGCAAGGTGCCTTCCTCCTTGGGTCCCTCATGGCTGTCTGACTTGGTGTTTTTATTGACAACTCTCAGGATCTGGATCAATTTGCATTGTCTCAGTGTTTTCCAAATTGTATTTAAAATGTATTCTATCCACAAAACAGAAGTCTCAGGGTTGTGTGGTTCATATTGTTCTCCCAACATATCTGCATGACAGAAAAGGCAGATGACCTATTTCAGGTCATACTATTTGCAGAATGTGCATTCTCACACTGTCTCATGGGAACTGTATTAACTGGAGAGCCACCATGGTGTAGTGGTTGAGAGTGGTGGACTCTAATCTGGAGAACCAGGTTCTATTCCCCACTCCTCCACATGAGCGGTGGACCCTAATCTGGTAAACCTGGTTGGTTTCCTCACTCCTACACATTAAGCCATCTGGGGGACTGTGGGCTGGTCACAGTTCTTTTCGAACTCTCTCAGCCTCACCTACCTCACAAGGTGTCTGTTGTGGGGAGAGGAAGGGAAGGAGAATGTAAGCCAGTTTGATTCTCCTTAGAAGGTAGAGAAAGCCAGCATATAAAAACCAACTCTTCTTCTTCTATAGGAAACTCTTTCATTCCCTAGGTAATCAGGTAACTCTTCTCCTGACTCATGACAAAGAGCTGCTCTAATTGGCTTCTTTGACTGACCCTGCAGCATCTAAATCAACTTGTGCACCAAAGCCTGTAGAAGTGGATACTGAGCAGGGGCAGTTGACATGGAGCCAAACTCCATGTACAACATTGGGATTTTTTGTTAAGGGCCCTACGCATATGTAAATGAGCAATGCGGTTATGGTAAGTTTGAATTTTTATTGCATTAATGGCAATGTTTGCAGTGTGGTTGCTAAAAACACAAATAATAAAATTACAACATTAAGTCAATAATAAGTCCCTTGCCCTTGTTTTTTCTCTCCTCTGCATTACCAAGCTACATTGATAAAGCACTGCAAAAACACACACACAAAAACCCACTTTGGTGGAAGTGTAAATGTAAGAGCATTGTGATTATTTGTGTGGTGCACATGTGCTACTGGGGAGTACCATGTATGTCACCATTAATTCCTTAGAGGGAGGGCAGGATAAACGTGCCAGTTATGATTGTGGTTGGCATCATCTTCATGACCATCATTAAAACACTCCATCAACAAGAATCTTGATGTTACTTTGCTTACAGCTATATCAAGATTATTTTGTGTGCATTTTACCAATACATATTTATAGCCCTAAAACACTACACAAAAAGAATTTTAATACAACCAGCGACAGCAAAAATGGTGGGTTTTTTTTGGCTATGATATATCAGTGCTCAAGTTGTGCTGAGGTAATATGGGGTGGATGCAAACAAGTCAAGAATTTGAAAGTTCCTGCAAAGGACACATGCTTCAATTCTGGCAAAAATCAGAAATACTTCTAGTTTAAATTAGGGATGCTGCAAATTTCTCAGTGAACCTGTTTATCAGTTGAACATACCCTGTTCAGTACTCATCATCAGGCCATGAGCCAATCAGGGATATGTTTGCATAGCCTTGAGCAAACTGAACCAAGCAGGTCTGCAGCTGCCAGTTGGCCGGAAGCTGACTCACAGCTGATCATGGGGTCTACTTTCCCCTCAGCAAAATAGATACACACTAAAATTACACAAGGGAGAAGAGAAAGAGCTAATTTCTCCTCTCTCCTCCCCAAGCTTGGTGGTGGCTGAAACAAATCCTGATTCCATTCCTGTTCCCCTATTCCTTCAAAAGTGTTTCATGTTAAGGCCTCAGTTTTCTCTATCATAGGAGTCTCTCACCTGAAAGCTCCGGTAGCTTTCAGATACACATTGATGTCCTGAGGTACATGAAAGGCTTTAAGAGGAAAGTGGACATGTTCACGGAGGATAGGGCTATGCATGGCTACTAGTCAAAATGGATACTAGTCATGATGCATAACTATTCTGTCCAGGATCAGAGGAACATGCCTATTATATTAGGTGCTGAGGAACACAGGCAGGACAATGCTGCTGCAGTCATCTTGTTTGTGGGCTTCCTAGAGGCACCTGGTTGGCCACTGTGTGAACGGACTGCTGGACTTCCAGCAGGGCCTTTCTTAGGTTCTTGTGTACAGTATTTCCCATTACACCCAAAAATATTTTCTTTGGGCTTTTTTATCCACTGGAGTGGAAATTAAATTGGTTGTCAATACTTCTTCACTGTCAACAAAGCAGTTGTTTCAGAGGTGAGCATTTACAAATTGATTCTGAGATTACCATGAAATAAAAGAAAGCAAATGGTTGGGAAAATGTGGCTGAAATGTGCTATTATTTTCTTTACCCATCATTGTTTTAAAGAGAGAAAATAAAATAATTCTTCAGAAGAAATTGTCTATTGAAGTTTCCATATAACTATTTTAGGTTGATCCCCCTCAAAAGGATCAAATGAATTTTTTTTAATACTTATTAGAATAAATTATCAAGTTTTTAATCCTTGTTTGTATAAATTATCAATTGTAATATATTCTTTTTGATCAATTTGGAACATAGAAACATTTCTGTTACAATACCACACCTGATCCAAAACTGTTCGGGATGGATAGCATGATCTGGATAGTGAGATGTGTTGAATGTGTATTGTAGGTTAATTGGGGGGAGATTGGGGTTTACCTTCCCACGTGGGGCCAGTTCCCTAAATCTGGATTGGCAGAGGTGTCCTGCCAACACAAGGCAGGAAGCATTAAAAGGACCGGTATGGTCCAACTGCTTTGTCCTAAGGCTGGGAGACAGGTTCCTCTGCAGAGAGCAGGAGGGGATATGGACGTGCATTGTTCCACAGACATCCAGGTGGTAGGGTTGCACCTGGAGATCTCCCGCTATTACACGTGATCTCCAGATAACCAAGATCAGTTCCTATGAGAAAATGGCTGCTTTGGAGGGTGGACTCTATGGCATTATACCCTGCTGAGGTACCTCCCTTCCCCAAACCCAGCCCTTCCCAGGCTCCACCCCCAAAATCTCCAGGAATTTCTCAACCCAGATCTGGCAACCCTACCAGGTGGGGATGATGGAGGTAACTGTTCTGTATTGTCAAGTTTAGCTTAGTGCTATGCTTCTGTTATTTTCATTAGATCTGTAACCAGTAGGCATTGATAGCTATTTTTCTGTGCTTTAGCTTTATCTGTAATTATAAAGTAATCATTTTAATGGGCTTAGACTGGAGTAACTCTCCTTAGGAACGCACGGTTAGGCTTTTCTTCTAAAACAGTCTAGAACGGTCTCTCTCAGCTAGTAAGGCAACTAGGTTTTTCTCTTCTCTTTCTTATCCAGTTTGTTAGTTCCTAAATAAAGCTGTCTTTACTTTTTTAATCAGTTCAGTGTCCTCACTGCTGCATAGGCACTCTGCGAACACAGCGGTGGAGATCAGGGCTTCAAGAGGAACAGAGAAGGGAGGAGGGCCTAGGTATAGAGGGCAAAATGGCCTGGTAAAAGCTGTAGGGAGGTCCTCAGCCTGGAAGGAAGGTTGTATCCAAATCAAAATAAATAAAATAATAATAATAGCATAGGAAAGAAGAGTTTGAACAGTATGTACTGTGATGAAATGCAAGCAAGGCCTGGGATATCAAGGCACGCTGAAAAAGATGGTGCACAGAGAGAAGAAGTGTGCATGACCAGGAGTAAAGAAATGAGAAATGCTGATATTCATGAAATAAAATAAGCAGCCACATTTGTGCTGACAGAAATTTTTGGTTTCATTGGCTGGCAAAGAAAGTGCTCACTGATTAATCAATTATCAACATCCAATTGATGGATTTCCTTCAGCCTTGGTCAGAAAATTAATATCATGTAATTATTCCAGGAACAACCTCTCTTCCAGGTTCCAACTGGACTTTTGGATCTCACTCCACAGGCTGTTCTTTGGAAAAGAAATTTGATAAGCACCAAACACTATGCTGGAAAGCATGATCAGTAGGAAGCAGCTTTCCCATTTTTCAAAGATCTGCATTTGCTTGTACAGGACAGTGTGCAAATAAAAGAGCCGATGGTAAAACTTCAGCACCAATCTCATAAGAATTTCCTCCTTGTCAGAGTTATTGCCCAACCACTCACTTTATTGCTTACAAGCAAACATTAGTGCATTATGAAACCAACATATTGGCTCAAAACCTACATAAATAAGGCAAAACTGCAGCTTTTATGGTGAGAAGGGTGTTATTATGTGTCAATCACACAAATGATGGCTTGGCACACTCACAAGCAATAAAAAGTGAGTGTTCCCCCCACCATTAGGCTATTTCTCACATATTGTCATTCCCTGGCTGTCAGGATTAAGGATATTAGAGTTGAAAATGACAAAATGTTGGCATTTTACATTCATACGAGTTTACAGTGTGTCTGCTTCTAATTCTGTTAGGTTTGCGGTGCATCGGTCAAATTTTAGTTGGCTTTCTGAGTTGAAGTTTAATACTTCATATCCCTCAAATGTATCTTTTGGGCTTTTGAGCAGACCTACTCCAAATCTTCACACCTGAGACAACAAATGAGGTTGGGAGCCATGTTGTATCCACTTAAAATTTTATAGGTCATTGCTGATAACCACAGCTACTGTCATCCATATCTTTGAGATAGATTGATGTAGTACATTTTTATCCCACTTTTCTCCCCAGTGGGGATCCAATGAGGCTTACAAAAATACTTTAAACATATTTACAGCCAGTATAAAAACAAGTAACATACAAACACATAAAGTACAGAAGACATCCTAAGTGGATGTTCACTAGGTCAATCCAACTAGCCAAGTTCATGGGCTAAGAGAGCCACAGGCAACAAAGAGCCCTTCAGCTCTTGCCTAAGGGCGAGCCCTTAGGCAAGAGCTGAAAGGCTCTTTGTTGCCTGTGACTCTTAGCCCATGCCCATCCTCAGCCCTGCCTAGGCTATAAATACTTGCAGAAGGAGAGAGGGGGAAAAGCAACAACACTCAGTCTAGTTTCAAACTGGCAACTATTTCACCTCAATTCTCCCTCCTGCTGAAATTAGACTACTTGAACACACTCTACATGATACACCCCTTGAAGACAATGTTTAAATTTTTTAATTAATTCAAAATACTGCTTCACATCTTTTGTTTGATGTGGGATGGGCAGCAAATAACACGTATGTCTGACAACTTTATTGGTTGCCAATATGCTTCCAAACTAAACTCAAAGTGCTGAATTTAAAATTTGCAGCTCTAAACAGACTCGGTCCAGAGTCTTTTAGGGAATCAGTCTTTGAATATTTAGAAAAGATCTAGTGTGATTACCTAAGAGCCAGCACAGGTTCCTCATTGAAAGATCACACCCAAAGAGTGCTTGTTAATAATAACTATCTTGAGGCAGAATAAGATGTTCAGAGACCCCAAGCAGACTTAAGGTTGGTAGAAGGAGGTAATGGTAAATAACTTCTGATCATCTCATACCTTGAAAACAGTGTGATGAGACAAAATGAAAAAAGACATAATGCTGGAAGACAGAACCCCCAGGTTGGACAAAACTCAGTTAGCTACTGGGGAAGAGCAGAGGTCAAGAATGCATATTACTATTCTTAATGACACAGCTGGATTAAAGCTGAAAAGACATTCAGTTGTATATGTGAATGGATGCAAAAGGAATGTCCAGAGCTGTTCAACACATATAATAGGAACATCTTGAAATTATTATTTTTTAAAGTTTTCAGCTGAATATTAGGAAGAACTTCCTAACTTTGAGAATTGTGGTATAATTGATGTTGATAATCATAGGTGACTGGAATGCAAAAGTGAGAAACAAATTAGAATCAAATATTGTTGGAAAATTTGGGCTAAATGCATGAAATGAAGCAGGACAGTGACTCAGACTTCTGTGTAGACAACAAGTTGTTCATTGCACACAAATGTTTCAGCTAACCAAACAGATAATTGTATATGTGGACATTAGTGGATGACCAATACGGAAATCAAATAGACCAGGAGCTGATTGTGGTACATCATATGAATTGTTAATATCAAAAATTAGAATAAAGCTGAAGAAAAACACCAAAACATTCATAACGCCAAAATACAATCTAAACAACACTCGTGACGAGTTCAAAGATTATGTAAGAAACAGATCTGCATTACTAGTGAATGTGAACCAGAAGAACATTGCACAAAGACTATTCCTATATCCAAAATAACAAGTCTCAATGGATGACTAATGAAACTCTTAAAATTGCTAAAGCTAGACAAGAAGGAAAAGTAAAAGGAGACAGAAATAGGATCAGAAATCTGAGTGCAATATTCCAGTGATTTGCACATAGAGACAAAGAGAACGGTTATAATCCCCAGCATAAAGTAAAAGAAGGAAGAACAAGAGTTCTCTGATCCACAAGATTCACAAAATCAAAGTGAAACTTAAAACATGGTTAAACAGGCTGAAAGAGCAACATGGAAATATATTAACTGAACAGGACAAAGTAAAGGATGGGAACAATACATTGTAGAACTATTCAGAAGAGATGAAAAGATGACAGCTTCCTTCAAAGAATAATCTTTTGAAGAACCTGTAATTTTAGAAAGTGAAGAGAATGCTGCACTTAAAGTAACTGAAACAAATCACCAGGAATAGATGAGATATCAATATAGTTATTTCAAGCCACAGAAACAAAGTCCATCAGTATCTTAACAAGAATATGCCAATAAATATGGAAAACAATACAATGGCCCACAGACTGGAAACGCTCATTCCCCATGCCAATTCCGAGAAAGAAGACGTCAAAGACCGGGAAGGGCTATTGTACTTTGGTCACATGATGAGAAGACAAGAGTCACTGAAAAAGACAATCATGCTAGGAAAAGTTGAGGGCAGCAGGAAAAGAGAAAGATCCAACATAAGATGGATGGACTCAATCAAGGAAGCCACAGCCCTCAGTTTGTAAGACCTGAGCAAGGTTTTTAATGACAGGACACCTTGGAGGTTGTTAAGTCATAGGGTTGCCATAAGTTGGAAGCAACTTGAGGGCACTTCATACACAACTAAACCCCAATTTAAAAGTAGCTCTCATAATTACTACATAGGCACTCCACTTTTGGTTTCCCCAGGATTCCGTGTCCTTTCTGGAATTTAGGTAC
The DNA here is from genome assembly GCF_029931775.1 of Euleptes europaea. NCBI lineage: Eukaryota > Metazoa > Chordata > Lepidosauria > Squamata > Sphaerodactylidae > Euleptes > Euleptes europaea. The sequence continues at coordinate 30,612,034 of NC_079317.1, forward strand.
ATGTACAGAAGTATCTTCTAAAATGTCAGTCAAAATGGCAGCCATGCATGTGTTTTGGCAAATTCCCAGGCAACTGTCACATGACTTCTAACCATCTGTATTCTCACTTAATTGATTATAAATTGCATACCTCATTCCTGGAACACATGAAATATATGTTTCAAAGAATCCATGAAGCCAGCCTTTCATTTTCCTCACTCTTCTGGCTTGGAAAGACCAAAACAGTCATCTGCAAAGGGAGAGGCTCAGAAAGGGACATGCAATTTTTCAGTACTTTAATTTTTAAAAGTATTTCTTTCTACATCTCTGCTGTCATGGCAAGTGCCCAGATTAACCAGCCTGTACTATCTACCACCTTCTGAGCATCACTGTATTTAAAAAAAGAAGCTGAAAATAGCTTTTAAAAAGTACTTTAGTTCAAGTACATAATTTAAAACCACTCTTTCTTAAACATGTTAGCATTAAAGTCAAAATTTAACCTTATCAACATTTAAGTTTAGTTGCACTCAAAATCCAGGGTGGGTGGGCACTGCATAACTGAGAGGAGCAACCCTGCACAGTAAACCTTTGGGAAGCACCCATCCTTCATTTTTTGCTTAATGTAAATTTTCAAGCATGCAAATTAAAAGAAAGCTGGCACATTTCTCATATCAGAGATTCCAAGAAAGGAACAGGGCCATCCCGTATGCAAATACAGACTTGGTTTTTAAATTACCTTTTGTCGCCTACTGCAAAGAGTGAATAAAGTCTGGTAATTATGTTGTATTGATAGGCACACTCGAATAGCAAGAGTTATTTTCAAAGGTTAATTATTTACATAACCCCTTTCTCTCTAGCTCATCTTACCCTAACTCTGCCTGCGCAAAGAATATAGCTTTATCTTTTACTCTCTCTCTCTTTTTAAAGCAAGACAATCACTTCTTACTCCTAGAGAAGGTATAAGAGCAAACTGCTCTCATCCAAGTTTCTCACATGGCAGGTCTGTGAATGCTGCTACAGTTTCTATATTTTAACTTTAAAAAAACCTAATTTTCACTTGTAATGTAACCACACAAAATAAGCTAATCACTTGTGATATTCTACCACATCCCAATCTAGTCTGATTCAATCACGTAAGACACAACAGGACCCTAACAGCCCAACTTTATGCCTTACTTTTCTAGTTCTGGGCAAGCGGTGATAGGAAGTATGGTACACTGCTTAAAGTATCAGGCCTTTTATGCATGGCTGTTTCCTCGCTGTCACTCCCCCCCCCCACTGCTTTCGGGCTTTGCTTTGATAATGCCTGCCTTTTCTGACCGTCAGAAGTCTCCTCTCTCTCCCCGCACATTTGTGTGTTTTGCCCACACTTTCTGGATGCTAGCTGGATGCAAACAGAAAACACAGGAAAAACGCACAGGGAGAATGAGGAGACCTCTGACAATTTGAAAAGACACGCATAATCATAGCAAAGCCCCAAAGCGGTTGGGGTGGTAGTGGTGACCATGAGGAAACAGCCATGCATAAAAGGTTTCAGAATGGGGAGACCTGTGTTCCAATCCCCATTCAGCCATGAATCCCATTAGGTGACCTTAGAGCAATTATATTCGCCCAGCCTAACCAATCTCACAAGTTGGGTTGCCAGTAATGCCTCAGCAAATGCTGTGTGATTTTGTGGGCGATGCCTGGGGACAATGTAGTTTGGGGAAGGTTTATTTCTTTTCCAGCTTTCTCCTCAATGGGGATCCAAAAAGACTTACAACATCCTTCTCCTCTCCTCCTTCTTATCCTTACAACAACCTTGTAAACTAGGTTAGGCTATGGGTGTGTGACTGGCCCAAGGTCACCCAGCAAGCTTCCATGAGACTGGGAATTCCAACCTCAGTTTCCAAGATTGTAGTCCAACACTCTGACAACAACACCACACAGGGATGTCACTTCCAGCTGATGCTGTAGGAATTTCTCCTAATCTTTTATGGTAAATGCCATAAAGACACAGGGAAATTTCTAGAGTATCACTATGGAGGCCATTTTCTGGCTTTTGCCTCTTCTCCTCCTCAATTTCTTGAGGGTGGGAGATAGGGACCCAGGATGGGAGTTTACCCATTGTGGGTGACAATTGGCAAGCCTACTCACAGGGCAGGATAAAATAGAAAGGAATGAGAGTGAATACTGCACAGAACTCTTTAAACTCTTTATAAAGGAAACTTTTCAAAATAGCTTTTAGATATAAACAATTTTTGCTTTCATTATTCCATAGAAATTAGTGAGAATTGAACTAAGTGTTGAAGTACATTTCATGCTTCCCATTTTGAGGGTGAGATATAAGTGATGTCCCATTGCCAGATGCTTGTCCTAATCAGAGTCTCTTGGGCTACATGTGTACTAAATTACAGCTTCTTAGCTAATGTAGAGAGAGGCAGTGTGGTGTAGTGGTTAAGAGCTGTGGACTCTAATCTGGAAAACTGGGTTTGATTCCCCACTCCTCCACATGAAGCCTATTGGGTGACCTCTCAGAACTCTCTCAGCCCACATGGAGGCAGACAATGGCAAACCACCTCTGAATGTCTCTTGCCTTGAAAATCCTATGGGGTCGCCATAAGTCAGCTGTGAGTTGACAGCACGCACGCACATGCACACACACACACACACACACACATTCACCTAATGTTGAAGTATATGCTTTGATTACAATTCATGTTCCCCATTTCTAAGCAAAGATGTAAAAAAAAAAATCTTTCAAACTTTTCTAGTATTGGTGTCTTGAACTGGTACCTTGCCAGTGACTCCATGAATCAGTCAGTTCCAATATTTTTCAGCAATTCAACTAAATGATGCTTGCCTTCTGTAAGAATTGACATGGGTTGCTACAAGAAGTGTAATCCCCCCAGATCATAATCAGATTTTAAGTGTATAAACAGGCAATGAAACTTTTGCCGCCCAACATTTTGTCCAACATTTGGCTTGGCTTGCTTTTTGCTGGACTCAGTCCATGTCTTGCCTCTCAGGAAATAAATATCAAAACTTCAACTTCCCAAGTAATCAGTATGCCTTGAGCTTTCTGGGTGGCCTAGAAGAACCATAACCATTTAGGGGTACACATCTTGTCCCCCATTTCTAAGAGAAGAGTATACATTCTTTTCCCTCTCTCTTTCCTGTAATCTGTGTTTTGGACCACGTATGTGCCAAATTTCAGCTTTCTGGGTGGTTTGAGAGTATGCTATTCATGTGTTCCCTGGTTTTGGTAAAAGAACTACAAATGCTCTTCCTTTGTCCTTTACTAGCAACCAGAGAGCACCCATATATCTTTAAAAAAGAGTCTGACAAGTCTTCAACCACATATATAAGACTCTGTACATTGCTCTGTGCCTTCAAAGGGGAAACATGGTATATAATCAGTCCAATTACAGATTTTAAAATATGCATTTAATGTGTACAACAGCTATTTAGATCTATATGGTGAAACTGAATAGGAGTTCTTGACTAGAAGCATTCCAAGCATGCAATCTCAGTAGTCAAAACGGTAGAAATATCAACAGAGATAAAAGGGAAAGTTTTGAACATTCCAATTTTTAAAAATCTAACCTAGTTTACCTTGATCTTCTTCTCCCCACCTTCACATTTGTCTTAGTTTTAATGGCCCAGTCATATCTTTTTATGATTTTATTGCCTTTTAGAAAATTGTGCATATTTTAAAACTCACACATGTAGTTGTGGTGGGTATTAAATCCTCTAGTTTTCATTTAGAAACAAAATTGAGCTTTCTGAAAGAGTTTGTTAGACATTTGATCTTCTTATCCATCAACATCTAGTATGAATCTCTCTGATCCCCAAAACTTTATAAAGGTACACCCTTGATCTGGTTATTTTTATCCATTGGCAACAAAAGACAATCCATGAAAAACCGCTTTATCAGGAAAAAAAATGATGGTGCATATATCAAAGTATGTGGCACAAACAAAGTGAGTATCAATTCAAAGGGACCGGCATAGGTATTTGTGAGTTTTCCTGAGGTGTCCAATGATATATGCCAAGATTGTTCAGCCATGACACTGGAGAGTCCCAGTGATGAGGAAGGGTGTTGCTGGAATTAAAGCTGATGACCTGCAATCTCCCCCACCTCAATGGCATAACTTTCTCATGAACAAAGGTGTTGTTTTTTTTCAGTGCTGAGGACATCCCCCAATGTCAGTGTCTGCCCAGCCCAAGGTCAATGACTCAAACAAGGAAGGCATTCAAGTCATTAATTAGCTCTCCACCCTTAATCTCAGTCATTTTTGCCTTCCCTGGATCTTTGTGCCCATGCAGTTCTGGCTCACAATACCAGAATCAAAGTAATTTTCCCAGTTTCCCCCAATTTTTCCTGTATGACAGCAGATAACTTCAAACCCGCCAGTAAGATTCAAACTTCTAATCTTGATCCAATCCAAAGTAAGGATGGTCAAACTCCCACCAGGGTACCTTCTGTCCATAAAAGAAGGACCCCAAGCCCCAGCAAATTGTTCCTTAGTGCTCCAGTCCAGATCTCTGCTGGTCAGACCCCTGCTTTCCTTCTGAGAACCTCTGCTGCATTCTGCAGGCTTTTCTCTCATCTTTGCAAGTTCCTTGCTCCACTCCTCCATGGCATTAACCTATAGACCTCTTTAAACCTCAAGCCCTTTGATTTAAGGTTGTATGCCTCTTCCCAAAACTTCTCAATTTCCTCCCTTCTCCCTCTAATAAGGTACAATCCCTCACTAGTGTGTCCATGAGTAAGTGCTTAGTGTAATTTTATTGTGGAGTATCATTACTGAGATCCACCCTGGCATACACAGGCTATAAGATCTTGCATTATCTGTTTCTGGAACCCCTGCTATAGCTAATTTCTCCTCTCTGGGTCCAGTTTGGGTAACACTAAGACCATTTATATCAACAAGCTTATGTTGTTATATCAACAAGGTAGTCTCTGGTTCTGGGTTGGATTCTTCTCCCTAGGCCTTTGTAGGCTGGCCTAAAAGCCTTTAAGACCTTGTCTTTAACAATGAATTCAGTGGCAAGTTCCAAGGTTTAAGCATCTCCAAACCTTTGGGGTGGCACTGATAATATAACACACTAAGTGCCCTTGAACTCCATGGAACAGTCAATTTTTCTTTCTTTCCCCGGTTGTTAACAGTGAATTTCTGTAGGAAATCCATTTGTCTATTTTGAACTGTGTCTTGTTTCGTTAATGCCAGTACTGCCCATTGCTGGCAATTAAAGGTGCAGGGATGAAGAATCAATGTCATGTCTAAGAATTCACAGTATTAAAGGTTTTGTAGACTGAAGAAACAGTGATCTTCCCCAGTTCACATATTTTGTCCCTGAAAAGCTAATGTATTACAAGAATGTATTATCTGGTCCCAGAAAGTTGAAATAATATGGGGAAATTGTCATTGCAAAGATACATAATACTTGTTTGTGTAAGCTTCATTCTTAACCAGATTTGTCAAAAGCATAGCAGATTTTGGAATGGTTGCTAGAGGCTTTAGATCACAATTCAAAAGAGAGAGAGAGAGAGAGAGAGAGAGAGAGAGAGAGAGAGAGAGAGAGAGAGAGAGAGAGAGAGAGAGAGAGAGAGAGAGAGAGAGAGAGAGAGAGAGAGAGAGAGAGAGAGAGAGAGAGAGAGAGAGAGAGAGAGAGAGAGAGAGAGAGAGAGAGAGAGAGAGAGAGAGAGAGAGTGTGTGTGTGTGTGTGTGTGTGTGTGTGTGTGTGTGTGTGTGTGTGTGTGTCTTTGGTTGACCTCATGAAAATCCTTCAAGTTCTCTGCACTTGTAAAAGCTGTTCTTCCTTATTGATTTCCCACAGTCAACACAGAGACAAATTGTGTGATTCCTAATAATATATACACTCAGGAAACTCAGGAAGCTTGGGTAATAAAAGTGTTTATTACATGGCAGCATGAGAGATGAATGTAAAAAGATCTCAATTCAATCATAACTTTATTCCCGATTGAACTGCTACGGTAAATCCAGAGATGAAGTGAAAGATTAATTCACCGAGATTGTGGGTTGGCAGCCACACGTTGCTGGCAATTTGCTATTCTTTCAGCGGCATTTGCTTTTATGTATTTTACGCACACAATCTCACACACGGCTGTTTGATCTATGGAAATATCACAGCATTTTCCACCAAGGAAACAATTATGCAGATTAAGGTAATTAACTGAACACGTGTAAATATACTAAAGTAAAAAGTTACCCAAATGGCTTAAAAGCAGAGTACACGAACTTCCACCTTGATAAAGCCCTCACAGTGGCTCAGGAACCATTTCCACACAGGGGAACCCCAAACAAAATGGTGGCATGCACGTGTGCATGAGAACTATGTGTGGGCGAAGCCATGTGTGGCTTTTCCACCTGATCATTGGCCACCTTCCTGACTAACAATCAAGTGGGAAAGAGCCTCACAATTCATTTAGCGGTTGTAGTATTAGTCTAGGAAATGGGAGATCCAGATTCAAATCCTCTCTTTGAGCCAGTCACTCTCTCAGCCTAAACTACCTCACAGGGTTGCTGCTGTGAGGATAAAATAGTGGAGGGGAGAATGATGCTGTATGCCACTTTGGGTCTCCACTGAGGAGAAAAGTAGGGCATAAATATCTCATTAAATTAGAGGCATGAAATTAAAATGCTTTAGGGATTAACGCACTTTCTATAGCCACATAAGAGTGTACGACATGGAAGTGGCTACAGTGTTACTGCGAGTCTGTGGTCATTTATGCATGGAAGTTTTACCTGAGGTTTGTTGCTGGCTGGGCCTTCACTTTCCTGTTGAGAGTCTATGCACCAGCAGTCTCCACACTCAAATCAAGTCCCACCCCTTTAAATGATGCTTTGTAATTGGCTTACTTGTACTGCTTACTGTGAGAGAAAATTCCCCCCCAAACCCAATTGTTGCATAAAAAAGCATTTGAAGAAGAAGCAATTTGAAAGAGGGTGGGGGGAGAAATCCAAAACTCAGTTTTAAAAAGCTTTTCTCCTGCTCAGAAAGAACACCAAGGAAGCAGGAAGTATTGAATCCCCGCCTCTTTACACCTTGCTTTGTAATTCGCCAAGCGGAACCAAGCTAGCGTGCTCCACATTTTGCCTTATGAAAGGGGATTTCACCCGGGAAGATGGAAGAGTGGGGTTAACAGAGGAATAGGAAGACCCAGACATTGTGAAGGCTGGGCACGAGGTCATCTCTAAGGGACGGAAAACTCATGCATAACTCCAAGGAACAACCGATTCAGACTGGGGGCGAACGTGAGTGAAAGTACCCATGCATAAATGACCTATGTGGCTTTGGTCACATTCTTGAATAGAAGCGGGGGGGGGGGGAGGCTAACCAGTGCTAGCTTATCCAGCTGCCTCTCTTCAAAGATGCTATTACCAAAAGCCAAGTGCAGGCTAAAAAATTTCTTAAATACGTCGAGACAGTGCAGCATCCTGGAGAAGTCTTCAAATGGCCTTTTCCTTGAAAAATGCTTTTCTGTTGCCACCTCCGAGAGTGTCCGTTTGCATCAGGGTATGTGCAGCATTGATAAACAGCTAGAGATGAAAAGCATAATGAAGAGATGCGGAGTTGAAGGTTAGCCTTAAAGGCACTGGGATTCCTGCTGGCTGAGGAGATTATGAAGACTGTAGAGAATATTTCCAAAGTTTTCAAGAGGGAGATTAGCTGGGGCGCTCGGCTTGCTTCCTTTCAATGTATTGAGTGGCATACAATTGGCAGTTCTTTTTCTTTAAAGGGTTGCTCCCGATGTCAGCGACACCCAGCTCTGCAACCCTATTATTCAGTATTCACCAGGAATGTATTCTGCTTCATTTGATCATTACAGGGATTTTTCCCCCTCCCGTCTTGGAGGGGAGTTTTTTGACAGATCTTTTAATACTGGGCTTCCTCACCTTCTGGCAGTAACATTGGGAACCACAGCTTGTTAAGGCCTTTCTTCCCTTTTCATGCCCTCCATTCTGCCCTCAAGGGATCTGACTATCATGGCAGGTTGACTGATTAAAATCCAGTGAGATAAATCTTTAAAAGGGTGCATCTTAGCAAAGAAAAAGAAAGAAAGAAAAAATGCATTTCCTCTGTGACATCTTTTGGGTTGCACTCTGAATGTTGGCCTATTTACTAAGCCAGGAGCAATAAATTATTTGACATCTCCACCAAGTTTTTTTAATGGATCTGTGGTACGCATTCATCAATCTGAGAAGATAAAAATCAACTGATTTCCAGGCATCAAAAGCGTCACTGTTCTTTTGTTAAAAGCACTCAAAATCATGACGTTTCATAACTTGCTCTGCTCTCTGGGTGCAATCATATTGGTTTAGCCTGGCTTATCTTTGAGCAAACTGATGGCTGCATTTCCTTTTGGAAGATGCTGTCATGAACAAAGGCATCCATTTTCCTGGGTTCGTTGACAAAAAAGAAATGTGTTTGATGTGAAAGAGATCTTTACAAAACTTTGAAAAAGAACTAGTTAAGGCCGTCCCTCTCAAAGTTCCCATATTTGTTTTCTTTTTTTCTTTCAAGTTCCCCCAACTTCCTTTTTAATTTTAATTTTTGGAAAAGCATTGCTTATTCATATATTCTCAACTTACACTTTCAGAACATAGAAAACATTGTGATCGTGCCAAACATAGTGTGTTTCTCATAGGAGGTCAAAGAATGACTTCTTGCAATGATCAGGCCTAATGTGGAATTCCACGGAGGACCTGGTAAGTAGGGTTGCCAACCTCCAGGTGGTGGCTGGAGATCTCCTGCTATTACAACTGATTTCCAGGTGACAGAGATCAGTTCCCCTAGAGAAAACTGGCTGCTTTGTCAATTGGACTCTATGGCATTGAAGTCCCTTCCATCTCCAAACCCCACCCTCCATGTCTCCAGGTATTTCCCAACCCGAAGCTGGCAATCCTACTGGTAGGACAGATGAGACTGAAAGGAGGGGATCAGTAGCATGAGGTTTTAGAATAGGTCACAGAGTACGCAACAAGCAGCAATAAATTGCACTCATCTGATATTACAACAAACCAGTTTCTCATTATACAGTTGCACCTGGGAGGTCTACAGTAGGGCTGTAGAAAAGATTTTTTGGAAAAATTCAGGTTTGGGTTTAATTGGCCTTTTCTCCCCCAGGAAAACCCAAATGCCAAATTCCGCTATACAGGTAAAAATGGGAATTCGGCTTTAAATTCAGGATAGATACATTGTATCTCTATGGCAACAGGGGGAGAACTTTGCAAAGATACATTGCAAAGATCACATTAAAGATTCTGAACACAGCCATTTTGCCAATGCATTTCAAAAAAGGAGGATGGGGCAACCCCTTCCAGACCCCATAACTCCGGACCCCCTGGCCCAATCTTTACAAAACTTGGGAGTTCTTGCAAGGAGAGTTCCTTCTAGCTACCCTGAAATTGTGGGACCTTTACCTGCAAAAATGCCTCCTCAGGAGCCACAGAAAGGCATTCATGATAAAGCCGAATTTTCAAGAATGGCAAATTCAGCTTTGCCAACCTCCCAGATTTTGCTGATTCGGTAAACCTGGACCAGAAATTTACCAAAATGGCATTTATTCAGTATTTTTTGGTTTGGTTTATATCAAATTAACAGCCCTAGTCTACAGGTTTATTAATGTATTTTCCTCATTTTATACCTGGCCTCTCTCCCCAATGGGACCCAAAGAAGTTTATATCATTCTCTTCTCCATTTTACCCTAAGAAAAATCCTATGAGGTAGATTAGGCTGAGAGTATGTAAATGATCCAAGGTGAAGATTGCCAGCTCTGGGTTGAGAAATTCCTAGAGATTTTGAGGGTGGAGCCTGGGGAGGGCTGGGGAGGGGAGGGACCTCAGTGAGTCTTGTCTTTTCATAATGTGATTCAAGTATGAGAGCGTCAGTTTAGTCATTTTAGCTTCTAGGGAGAGTTCAGGAAGAGGCAAGATAAATTACTTTTAATATTATGTTGCATCTGTTGGGTAGTTGTAAGTTGTACAAATCGAAGAGCCTGGAACTGACAGTAAACTGAAGGAAGTCTGCAGTGACCCTCTGTTTTGCAAGTCTCAGCTGTCTTGTGCCCATGTCTCTGGGAGAAATGCCAAAGTAAAATCTGTGCTCAGAAATGAAGTTAGTGCTTTGCTTTTCGGTTCATTTTTTATTCTGCAACCTTTGATACTTCCTGAACTGTTCTGAAGACCTCCTCCAAATCGGATTGGCTCTTTGTTATGAGAAAGACATGTTTTGGGGAAGAAGCAAGTAGGCACCAGGAAACACATTGGTGGATGTCATCTGGTGATGGATTTGTTTTTTCCATACTGGATGTCGGGCCTAGAGAATGATGGCTGACTTTGGGTCATAAGGTGCAACCCCCCCTTTAAATAACAACATCATATGTACTTTTTGAAATGCCCTTGTGACATCCTGTTGTTTTTTAGTGTGGTTGATTTTTGTGTCTCATTTCTTTCCACTTAAACAGTGGAAATTGATGAGGAACTGACTAAAAACCAAAGCAACACAGTTTGTTTCCTGTTATATCAAATTCCTAATTCACGGTTTCCAAACTATTTGCATTACAATCATGGCTGGGAGTTCTTTTGTTTGTTTAACAAAACTGTTTCATTTGGATTTTTTTTTTCAAATGTCATGGAAACATTTCAGCTGGGCTCAGATTTGATTTTAAAAAAATCAGCCTCTTGTTTACACAACACTGCATAACACTTCAGGTGAAAATAAATGTTTATAAGGAAACAGTGGCTCATTGTTTCTTTCCTGTGGCTTTGTTCCTGCACTGATAGCCTACTCATAATAATTACAGTGTTCATATAATGATATATATTTGAATACTGACTGTAGGCATTAAGACTATAGATTTAAAGATACCTAAATGTAAATGATACTAATACTACATAAAAATGAGTCATGATAAGGTTGCCAGTCTCCAGGTGATGGCTGGAGATCTCCCAGAATTACAGCTGATCTCCAGGTTATACAGACTAGTTCCCCTGGAGAAAATAACTACTTTAGAAGGTGAACACTATGGCATTATACCCTACTGATATTCCTCCCCTCCCAAATCCCACCTTCCCCAGGCTCTATCCCCAAAATCTCCAGGAATTTCTCAAGCCAGAGCTGGCAACCTATGAACAGCTTATCCAATGTTGCTCACAAGAGCAATTCATCATGCTACCAGCTGCAGGACAATGAATTATGGAATTTGTCTTTACTGGGAGGTCCCCCCCCCCGGTCAAGTTACAGCTTATGGTGACCCCATAGGGCTTTCAAGGCCAGAGACATTTGGAGGTGGTTTGCCATTGCCTGCACCCACATCATGCCCCTGGTATTCCTTGGAGGTCTCCCATCCAAATACTTACCAGGGCTGAAAGTGTGTGACTGGCCCAAGGTCACCCAGCATGTTTCCATGGCAGAGTGGGAATTCCAACTTGGGTTTCCCAGATCCTAGTCCGACATCTTAACCACTACACCACGCTGGCTCACTAGGAGGTACTTTCCTCTTTTCTATGACCCCAGGTTATGGGAATGGGCCTGCTCTGTTATATATTTGGAACTTATTTAAAGATATGTGCAAAAAAGGGGGAGTAAACAACCACCTAACACACAAACCAAACTAAACCAGAAAAGGCTGAGGAGCAAAGGTACAAGTAAAAAAAACTTCACATATCTACTAGGGCTGTTGAAAAGAAAATTCAGTAAAATTTGGATTCGGCAAAATTTGGCCCATTTTGATTTGGGAAATGCCAAAGTCCGAACGCCCCCATTTCAGATCCGTGGAATTCGGCACAAGATTCAAAGTTCGGGGGAAAATTTGGCCGAATAAAGCCAATAAAAACACATTCGTGCCTTTCAGCGGCTCCGGTGGGGGGCATTTTTGGAGGTAGAGGTCCCAAACTTTCAGCGTAGCTTGAGGTGACCCTTCTTGCAAGAACCCCCAGGTTTTGTGAAGATTGGATCAGGGCCCCCTGAGATATAGGGCCCGGAAGGGGTCCCCCCTCCTTAATGTGCATCTTTATTCCATTAAAAACACATTTGCACCTTTCTGCGGCTCCGGGGGGGGCATTTTTGGAGGTAGATGCCCCAAACTTTCAGCATAGCTTGAGGTGACCTTCTTGCAAGAACCCCCAAGTTTTGTGAAGATTGGATCAGGGGCCCCTGAGATATGGGGGCCAGAAGCCCCCCCCCCAATTTGCCCATTGGAATAAAGCAATTAAGAACACATTCGCACCTTTCCGCGGCTCCAGAGGGGCATTTTTGAAGGTAGACATCCCAAACTTGCAGTGTATATGCGGTCGTCCCCCCATTCACCCATTGGAATGATTGCGAGCAGGCGCGATCCTGTGCATCTAGAGAGCGGCAAATCCAAGGCAAAACCTCCCGTGCATAAATGGAATCGTATTGGATGACTCCTGAGAAGATATCCACAGTAAGACCCATTTTGGGGCTTTTCTCTATAATTTTTTTGCTGTGTGGTTGTGGGGGGGGAAAAGCAGTTTCTGTGGGTGGGGGGAAAGCCAAAGGGGGCTTTCACCCACTTGCCTCTGTGGGAGTGTGTGTTCTGTTTTTAAAGTTTTAAAGTGTAAAGTTGAGTCTGTGCAACGGCTAGCGAGTCTCTCTCTGTTCGGCACCCAGGCCGCGCCTCCTGCTCTTTGGTTTTCTTTCCCATTTGGGGTTGAGCCGCGCCGTACTGGTTTGAGGGGGGGGCTTCGCCTGTTCTGCCTGGGTGCGTGTGTGCCCACTCGCGTCTCTCTCTCTCCCTGGTTTGAGGGTGAGGGGCTTCAGTTGTGTGTCCTCAGGTTTTCCCTCATTCATAAGATCAGTTAGGTCTATTGATGCTTGCTCAAAACTGTTTTTCAAATTGTGACTTAAACAATGCATTTGACTGGTCCCGACTCCCGACTCCCATGTCCGATGCAAAAGGGGAAATTCCACCCCCACCTGCTCCTAATACATAGCTAGCATGCCTCTGTCCCTTTCCATGCTTTGCAAACTCCCAAGGTCGCGTCACGTGTTGCTTTGCATGGTTTTGCAAACTCCGAGTCCAAACGGTCTATTTATTTCTATTCATTCCACTGGGTGGATGGGGGGGACCCCATATCTCAGGCCCCACTGATCCAATATTAGCAAAACTTGGGGGTTCTTGCAAGAAGAGTCACCTCAAGCTACGCTGAAATTTTGGGATGTCTACCTCCAAAAATGCCCCCTCCCGGAGCCGCGGAAAGGCGCGAATGTGTTTTTAATGGAATCAAGATGCACATTAAGGAGGGGGGACCCCTTCCGGGCCCCATATCTCGGGGGGCCCTGATCCAATCTTCACAAAGCTTGGGGGTTTTTGCAAAAAGGGTCCCCTCAAGCTACTCTGAAAGTTTGGGACATCTACCTCCAAAAATGCCCCCACAGTACCTGCAGAAAGTTGTGAATGTGCACACACACACCCCACGGGGGTCTCTCTCTCACACACACACACACTCTTTCCTTGGGCCGCGCAGCAGCTGGGCTCACGCACTCAAACACAACTGATTGGCCAGAAGAAGACCCAGCTTGGCCACCAATTGGCCGCGGGAGAATGCTGCTTACTAACTGAAGGTTATGCTGCTGATTCTGAGCCCCCGAATTTGCCGGATTTATTCAGTGTGCCCCGAACTCGCCGAATTCGGCTTGTCGTTTTCCCGCCTTTTTTAAATTTGGTTCCATCCGAACTGAAAACTGCCAAATTGGGGGAAATTCGGCTGTTTTTCAGTTCGGGACGAATTGAATCGACAGCCCTAATATCTACTCTTCAATGCCAGTATATTGTAAACAAATTAAATATCCTTTAATGGATGAACAAAAAAATCCTACTCATCAAAGATATGCAAAAAACATAAATACATAGTTAAGAACTGCCAGTGTCCCAGCCAGTCATTCTTTACAAACTGATTCCCAAAGACCATAGCATAATAATTCCACCAAATTATTGGGTAAAATACCTTAATTTGCAGTTTCTATTTAATAGTGACTTATCTAGGTTACTGGTAAACAGACATATTTTCACATTTACCAGAACCTCACATGTGTATTTCGAGTCTCTAAAATATTCTAAAAAGCCTGCATATTTCTTTTTTTAAAAAAAGCTTATATAAGTCAAATCAAGTCCAACACAGTCCCTGAGCAAATTCCAGCGTGGAAGGATTCCTGATTGATATGTCATGGTAAAGCCTGTAAAGAAGGAAAGCATGAGAAAGAAACCGTGCCTACAAGCACAACAAGCCAGGTTTAAGCACATCTCAGCTTACCATAAGCTTCTTGGGACCTTTGAATTCAGCCTTGGTGTCCTCTTGGCCTAGTTTATGGAGGACTGCCCCCTCCTTTTGATGAAGGAAACCTGGTGGCTATCTTTGCAGAGGAATTTGGCTATCCCCTCCCAAAGTCCTCCCAATCACTTAAAGGACCAATCCATGCAGGGTGTGGTTGTGAAGTTCTCTGGCCATGGCCAAGACTTTATAGCCCAACCCAGGGCATGTTCATATTACATTAAAACTTTATTACACAAGCAGCACAAATGGCATGTTCATAAGGTAAAAATGACTCATGTATGGCTAAGGAGGAAGCACAACAGTCTCCGTCATTCATGATTTTAGATGTTCCAGGTAGGTCATCTGAGCTCTCAAAGCCAGTCTCCCTCAGAAGCAAAAAACAGAGTGGAGTTAGAATTCCCTCACTTCACTCCTCCCAATTGTAGTCAATAATGCATTCAGGGGGAAAGTATTAACTCCCTTCTTATCCTTACCATGGCCACTATCTCCCCCCCCCACACACACACTCACACACACCCTGGGCAGCTATTAAAGCTGAAATATATTGTGCTAGAGCCATTCATGACTCTCCTGACATCATATGTCTTGATGTATGTCATTCAAAGAATATATAGGGCTCTTCTGCATGCTCAACTTACTCTTGATTTTCCTGGGATTCATAAGAACATAAGAAAAGCCATGCTGGATCAGACCAAGGCCCATCAAGTCCAGCAGTCTGTTCACACAGTGGCCAACCAGGTACCTCTAGAAAGCCCACAAACAATAAGACAACTGCAGCACCATCCTGCCTGTGTTCCATAATAGGTATGCTCCTCTGATACTAGAGAAAATTTCTATTTATAGTCACTGGCTATATTACATGGGTATCTGACAAAGGTCTGCTTTTCTTTCCTAACATTGTGATGCCAGGCATCCGTGGTATCTGTTAAGTCCACGTGACATACATAACAGTATCATATGTTTTCTCCATTCTGTTTGTCATTGTATGATGAACCTTTTCATGTATGCAGATATAACTCCAGACAGTGCCCCCCCCCCGAGTTTCCACTTCAGAGATTCTCTGGTTTGACATTCCTTCTGTTGGGCTTGCACTGCCACAGGTGCACTGGGTGCTGCTGCGTTCTGTGGATCTTTGGCCCATCAAGATGAACATTGTCTACTCTGACTGGTAGTGAGTCTCTAAGGTCTCAGGCAGAGGTCTTCCACATCACTTACTACCTGATCCTTTTTTAAGCTGCAGACACTGGAGATTGAATATGTGACCTTCCGCATATGAAGCAGATGCTCTGCTAATGAGCCACAGCCCTCTCTGCTGATGGTGGTATATCTGAACCTTGTGTATGGAAGTCAACAGGAGGGAAGGCAACATGGTATAGCCCAGTCTCATCAGACCTTGGAAGCTAAGCAGGATAGGTACTCTAAAGAAGACTGCAGAGGAAGGCAACAGCAAACCACTTCTGCTTAATTACTTGTCTTGAAAGCCCCTTGCTGGGGTTGCCATAAATCAGCTTTCACTTGACAGCACTTCACACACACATGGAAGTCAACAGTGGCAAAGGAGGAAGAAGTAGGTCATTCAATGTGGTGCCTGCAGCAGTGGCTCATTCTCATGCCATGGGCCTTTCTAAGGTTGCAAACTCTGCATTAGGAAATACCTGAAGATTTTTGGGGTGGAGCCTGAGGAGGGTGGGGTTTGGGAAGGGGCGGAACTCCCCATAGAGTCCAATTGCCAAAGCAGCCATTTTCTCCAGGGGAACTGATCTCTATCGACTGGAGATCAGTTGTAATAGCAGGAGATCTTCAGCCACCACCTGGCTGTTGGCAACCCTAGGCCTTTCAAGTGGGGCTGCGGTGGCATTTCTCCTTGCTTCACCTCTGCTTTCAATCTAGTGTTCAGTATGAAGGGAAATTTAAACACACACACAGCAGAAAACACTGTCCTCACAACCTTACCTTTCCACTTTATGGTATTACTATTATTATTTTATGGATGATCTTATTTGTTTTAGCTCCCTCTTGTAAAAATGTAAAAGCAAATAAGTTAGTCTATTGCTTTTTGTCAGCTTGGCAATAACCCTCTCAGCACTTCATGTACAAATTCACATCCCTTTATGAAGAGGGGAAAAAATGAGAATAATGAAAAAAATAAATCATGCCGCATCCCCATTTTATTTCATTTCCCCCCCTCTTACCTCCTATGTTGTGTTGAGGAACGTTTCTCACATTAGAGATCTGCAATATCTCTGTGCAGTTCTGCTGTTGTAGGAGGAGGTCAAGAGAATATGCAGAAGATGAATTAGGCAAGGATACAGGAGAAAACATGGGACAGGAAATTTAAAATGTACTTTCACAAAGCTTATATAAGTGATCTCAAATGAATACAGTACTTAATTTTTTCTTTCCCCCCCCCCGCAATGTTTTTGTTAATAGAACTCATAGGAAGAAAGCATCCAGTTGAATAAATCAAATGTATCCCGCAAAAATCTGGACTATACTGTTGGCCAGTGTTTAATGTACCATGGATTTTGTAAACAAAGGGGCCACAGACTTAGGCTACTGTTCCCAAGCTACTTATGTGGAGATAACAGGAATTCTAAGTAAATAGCTTTACATACATGATGTCCTGCTTTTGGCTGGGAACTTTTAGTTGAGTACATCATGATATTAAAAATGGCCGAATGTAAGAACTTGGCAAGTCCAGTTGCTAGGGTCTAGCACGGTGTGTGGCTTGCCACCCCCAATGAAGGTAGCTTTCTGATGCCAGAAGTGCAGGAAAAATAAACTCCCAAACCTTATGGCCTTAAGATGCTTTAAGTGAGGAAAGAAGCAATCCTAAGGGGGATCTGTTCTCTGTAGTTGGGAGATTGTGATTCCAGAAGATCTGCAGGCCCCACCTGGAGGTTGGCAGCTCTAGAAGGAGAGGTTGGAGCAGGAAAAGGAGAGAGGCTATGGATGCTTTCAGGAAAGGGAAAGAGGAAGTAGTGGAAGAAGGGAAAATGAGATGCCTCCTGCAAATTATTGTGGGTTCCCACTTGTATTATCTATTTGGAATGGCAGCAACTTAAAAAAAATCTCAGTAGAAGTCTTTCGTATCACCCTCTACCTAATCTTTTTAACTGAAGATGCTGGGGATTGAACTTGGGACCTTATATATGTAGCTCAGATGCTGTACCACTGGCCCATGGCTCTCTCCCTGTAAAAAATCCTTATCTAAGGAAGCCTATCATGCCACTTGTCTAAGGAAGTCTATCATGCCACTCCTGGCTTGTAGTTTAAAACAAAACCACAACCCTTTTTTTCCAGGAAGACATTTGTTTCTCTGGGAAGCAATAGTAGTTAGTTCTACTTTAGTTCTCTTCTTTGATTCCTTGTTTTATGTTAAGTTGTAATGTTTTATATTGCGGCTATAATTGTATGACGATTGCATTTTGATGGTTGCTAGCCATTTGGAATGCCTCTCAAGTGATCAATCAATCAGTGCTTACACCATCTTCTGGAATTCTTCCCCTGGTGGAACAGAGAAAGCAGAAATCATCAATTTAAAAGGGTAGTAAACAGAAGCACAGGAAAGTCATCTACTAGTCAGTAATGTTACTGCATTAATTAAGGCCACTGATAGAATATTCAGCTGATGGAGCAGCTAAAGTACATTTCTTTAATTAATGAAATTCATTATTTGCAATTAACTGCCCTTCTTCATCTTTAATAACTTTCCTTTTGCCTTAATTGTTTCTGATCAGCAGGTTCTTTGCTTTCTTTCACACACACACACACACACACACACACACCAATTCTGTCAAGGGTCTGAGGCATTTCTTTCTGGCACCTGGGACCACCACAAATGCTATTTCCTTTCTCCTCTCAAGTGATCTGCAATTTATGAATGATACCATTTCTCGTGCCAAGATGCCCAAGGAGTAATTTCAACAATGAATTCAAAGTCAGGGATGATCAAGCAATTTCACTCCAGATTAATTCCCCCCTTTGCGAGCGGCGCAGAAAGCTCACAAGCGTGACCATGGAGTGGCATTCTATCTGGCCCATTCCAACTCGGGATGAGAAGATAATCTTATCTGCAAACTATTTTAATTCCCTTCTACTGCAATTTAATTATTATTTTCTCGCAAAGCCACCTGTGACCTTCTGCTGACTAATGCAGTTCTACCTACAAGAACACCCTTCTGGGGAGAGGACATTCTGTCTCTGGGGACTTGCAGCAAGAGACATGATGTTGACAACTTGGGGTCCTGAGATGCTCAGGAGAAAGGTGGGCACTCAAATATCTTAAATGAACAAATAATAAATAAATTATATTGGACTTTTCCCCTGTATACAGGATCGCATGAGTATAGTGGGGCCAGAGGAAGCATTCAGGACCATCCCATCCCAGCCACTACTGAGTGTACTTATCCCACCCCAAGCCAGCACACATTTCACATGAACACATGAAGCTGCCTTATACTGAATCAGACCCATGGTCCATCAGAGTCAGTACTGTCTACTCAGACTGGCAGTGGCTCTCCAGGGTCTCAGGCAGAGGTCTTTCACATCACCTGTTTCTCTGGTCCCTTTAACTGGAGATGCCGGGGACTGAACCTGGGACCTTCTGCATGCCAAACAGATGATCTACCACTGAGCCACAGCCCCTCCCCTTTTCCCTACATCATAGGCATAACATCTATGTTTATATAAACTCAATTCTGGCATAGGGTGAGGCTTGATTCTACTCCCCCCTCTGTACATATAGCCCCTCACCAAGGTATGTCATGTGTACCAAGATAGAGGCTTTTATCTAGAGCTGCCTGTATGAGTAATTTTTTTCAAAATAAATTTCTGTTGTTTATAGTCCACCTTTCTTGCTGAGACTCAAGGTGGATTACTACTACTTTGCCACCGGCGGGAGATTTTGGGGTCGGAGCCTGAGGAGGGCGGGGTTTGGGGAGGGACTTCAATGCCATAGAGTCCAATTGCCAAAGAGGCCATTTTTCTCCAGGTGATCTAATCTCTATCAGCTGGAGATCAGTTGAATTAGCAGATCTCCTGCTACTACCTGGAAGTTGGCAACCCTATGGATTACACAGTATCAGTCCATACAATCAACAGGATGAGGCATTCAATAAGCATTGCAATAGGATCAGGACTGCAGAAATCTAAAATCAAACAAAAATCTGAAATAGAGTTGAAATGAAGAAGAAGAAGAGCTGGTTTTATATGCTGACATTCTCTACCACTTAAGGAAGAATCAAACCGGCTTACAATCACCTTCCTTTCCCTTCCCCACAACAAACACCCTGTGAGGTAGGTGGGGCTGAGAGAGTTCAGAGAGAACTGTGACTAGCCCAAGGTCAGAGGAAGAATTCTACCAGGAGGAGTCAGCCCCACTGGACTTGCATCAGGCCTCACAGTCTGAAGTGGTATCAGACTCATCCCAGCCACGTGAGGAGCGTAGTAGCCCAGCTAGCAGCTCTCAGGCTGCTGATCCCCCAGAGCCTCCACAGGACTCACAGACTGAAGTCTGGTCAGGATCACTCCTGCCCTGCAGGGAACCTAGCCCCAGTAGGCCAGCTGTGAGCCCTCAAACTGCTGACTCACCAGAGGCTGAGTCAAGGGCTGACAGGTGGAAGCAGCGACAGAGAAAGGCGCAAGTTGCTAAAAGGCACAGTGCAAGGCTTGAAGCATACCGGCATGCAATAGAGCAACAAAATGCGGAGTCCTGGCAGGATGAAATCTAGCCCAGATAGGCACATCAGAAAAGAGGGCTGAGCAGGGAAATGCTGAGGAAGCAACAAGTGACATATCTTGCATCTCTCTGACTCCCACTCTGAACGACGCTTTCTCTGACCTTAGACCGACTTAAGTGACGACGTGTGTAGATTCTGATTTGGCAAGTTAATGGACTCTGATTTCTGGCATTCTGACCTCCAGACTGGATTTTTCCTGGTTCCCCTCTGCAACATCCCAGGTCCAATAGAGCCTCTCTCCAGTGCTCCAGAGATGCTGTAACCCAACACCCGGGAGTTGGCAGCCAGCCAGCACAGAGTTCCTCATTCAGATAGGAAAGAAATGCATTCAGGAGCCTGCTCCAGCACAGATTACACTCCCCTCTAGGTTTGCCAACCTCCAGGTACTAGTTGGAGATCTCCTGCTATTACAACTGATCTCCAGCTGATAGAGATCAGTTCCCCTGGAGAAAATGGCAACTTTGGCAATTGGACTCGATGGCATTGAAGTCCCTCCCTAAACCCCATCCTCCTCAGGCTCTGCCCCACAAATCTCCAGGTATTTCCCAACCTGGAGCTGGCAACCCTACTCCCCTCCTTCTCCAAGCTGATTCGTTCATGTTCCTTGTTTTTTCTTGCTACAAATTTTATTTCATGCTAGACCTTCAGAGCAACTCCTGGCATCAAGAATGTTCTCTAACCTTCAGGGATGCCTGTTTGTGAGCAGCCTGGGGGAGGAGAAAAGAAAGGCAAGTTTTGAAATGTGTATGTTGTCCTTTCTGTGCCATAACAAGCTTGGCATGCTACCAGGCATGGTGGAATCTCTCTCTGAGGATGACTCAGACAGTTGAACCAGCTGCGCTCAAATTGCACTGAAAATGGATACTTTGCAAATACTCCCCTTGAACGAAACTTTTTAAATGAAAAAATGACAAAAACACACAAAAAACCCTTATCTGACCAGTTATCTCTTACTAAAGTGCTGTACAATTTGCATATAAACTTCATTTCTTTTTCTAATTACACAGAGTTAAAATGCATTCATTTTCCCTTTGATTATGCCAAACACCTGTGACTGCCACAAATTCTAATTTGTTATTTATTTACTTCAAAGCAATCTTATTATCTAAATGATTGAAAGCATCAAAGGCCTTAATTATTGATAGACAATTCGATAGGCTACGCTTTTTCCATGTCCTTGGGATGATGAAGATGTTTCTCTGTTACCTTTGCCTCAAGTACACACTTGGTGGAGAAAAGAAGACATAAAATTTTGTGACCAAGTGCAGTAGAAATTACATTCCCATCTAGATTTAGACTGTATTATAAAGTCAGGAGTGATATCCTAGGTCTTCTGTCACAGAGAACAGGACTTTTTTTAAAAAAGTGTTCTAACGTTGACAGAGGAAACAATAAGCATGATCTAATTTTTATAATGATTGTTTATTCTGAAAATTTGAAATAATCTCAAGATTCTTTCCCCCATATCACATCCCTCTTACAACATGTTTATCTATAATAATAAATTTATTTATTTATTTTAAATATTTCTAAACCACCTTTCCATACTCAGGGTCTCTAAGGTGGCAAACATTAAAACAATTAAAACATTTCAAAAATTAAACCAGTGTTTAAAATGCAAATATATAAAAATAAACAAATATCAATACACAAACAGGGAGGAGGGCTAATCAGAGTTAGTGAGGGAACAAGTATTCACCTACCGGTGGAAGACAATGATAGAGGGAGACAGATGAATCTCCCTGGGGAGGGAGTTCCAAAGTTTTGGTGCCATGACTGAGAAGGCCCTTTCACAGGTTGTTGCTCTTCTGGACTAATATGGCAGGGGCACCCAAAGTGCATCTGAAAATGACTTGAACAGTCAGGTAGGTTCATATGGATGTAGGCAGTCCTTACGTTATGCTGGCCCCAAGCCGTATAAGGCATTAAGGGTTAATAACAGCATCTTCACTTGGGCCCAGAAGCAAACTGGGAGCCAGTATATTCGGAACAAGACTGGAGTGATATGGTCCCTATGGCTAGTCACAGTTCTCTCAGAACTCTTTCAGCCCCACCTACCTCACAGGGTGTCTGTTGTGAAGAGAAGAAGGGGAGGTGATTGTAAGCAGGTTAGAGACTCTTTAAAGGTACAGAAAACCAGGATATAAAAAACTAACTCTTCTTCCTGTTGTTGTTTATCCAATAGGAGGCCCAGGTCCAGCAGCACCCCCAAGCTTTGAACCTACTCCTTTAGGGGCAGTACAACCTCATCCACAACAGGAAGCATCCCAGTTCCTAACTCCCCCCTTCAATAGTATTTCCATTTTGTAGTGATTAAGTTTCAGCTTTTTAACCCCCATCCATCCAGGCACCTGTTTACAGTTTCCACAGACTCTCTAAGATCTGCTGGAAGAACACAATAAAGCTTAATAACTAGGGTTGCCAGGTCTCTCTTCACCACAGGCAGGAGCTTTTTAGGGTGGAGCCTGAGGAGGGTGGGGTTTGGGGAGGGGAGGGATTTCAATGCCAAATGCCAAAGCGGCCATTTTCTCCAGGTGAACTGAACTCCATCAGCTGGAGATCGGTTGTAATAGCAGGAGATCTCCAGCTATTACTTGGAAGTTGGCAACCCTATTAATAACAAAGCCAACCAAGCCTCACCAGGTATAAAACAGACAACAGAATGGTGTACCATCACACTTCTTCCTGCACAAAATAGCACTCCCATTATCTTCTGCCAGGTTGGTTTCATATATCTGTCCATCCATGGAATGCAGTGCCAAAAATGAAAGACTTCGGACCATCCTGGCCTGGATTGTCGCCAGAACATTCCCCCCTTTGGAATCAAAGGTTTTCTGTCTGTAGCAGGTGTAAATCATCAGAAAATAAAGTGATGAGTCTTAAAATTGGCCAGCAGCTTCAGGATGATGATGGCACTTGTTGAAAATGAAGGGAACTGGAACAACTTGGCCCACACCCCACCTCCATGCTATTTGCAGCGGAACCGAAAGTTCTTTGTTTGCGACAGGCATAATCCATCTGAAAAATAAAGGCAGGCATTTATTTAATTCAACATTGTAATGCCACCTTTCCATGCCATCAGGGTCCACAAGGCAGGAACATTAAAAAAAAACATTTAAATTAAAAATACAGTTAAGATGATAAAATAATTCAATTAAAACACATAAACAACACATTTGAAAATTGCCTACCAGCTTCAGGATGGTGGTGGGATTTATAGTATATCCTCACAAATGTTAGCCCCCAAACATTCCTTTGGAATTGACTGCCAGAGGCTTGGATAAATATTTAGCTTAATATCAAAGTAGGGGCTCCTGAACTAGCAGGAATTTCCCTAAAGACTCTCACATGCGAGGAGCCCACTTGCTAGTGCGCTCCAAAGACAGGCTTCCCATTTGCCTATTTGCTCCTGCTGGTGGCGAGGGACCTGGCAACCCTATCAAAAGAGCATTCTGTTTAAAGGCTGTTTATCTATAGCCTCCAGAAGCTCCCTTTCACCCACAACCAGAAGTAATTGACTCACATTTGCTGGACAATAACCTGAGGCCATAGAACCTCAGCCTTTCTGAGATGGGCCTCTCATACTGCATAGGACAACAGACTGAGCAAGGGGAAAAGAAATGGGAATAAGCACATATCCTCTATCCCTTGCATATAATTAACTCCTAGGATGGTAACAAGAGATAGGTGATCTAATTCTTTAAGTTGCAATCATTCATTACCTTGATTTTGGTATTCAGGGATCATCCCTTGCTTTCTCAGAACCATGTGCTCATGGCTGCTCTCTTGAGCTAAGATGGACCCCTTCCTCTTCCCAAATGTGTGTAAAATTTGGCCTCTTCTTTATCAAGCTTAGAAGTTTTATTTTCTGCTCCCCCCCCCGCATCTGCAGACTTTCCTTCTCTTTCTGCTTTCCAAAATTTCAACTCTCATTTTGGCCTTCCGAGGCTCTTTGGCTTAGGTGCGACTCAGGATGCTCATTGGGCTCCTCTGGCCAGGGTCATCTGCATTTCTGTGGCTCTGCAATAGAAAAGTGAATAATCCCCACTTGCCTCTCAGGTTTCCACCAACTAACCAGAAAAGGACAATTATGCATGGGAGGTTTTGCCTTGGATTGGCTGCTCTCTAGAGGCACATTTCCCCCATCCAAATTCTCCAAACTCAACAATAAGCCCCCATGCAGAGTTTTGAGAATTTGGATGGGGAAAATGTGCATAAAGAGAGTGGCAAATCCAAGGCAAAACCTCCCATGCATAAATGGCCAAGGTCTCTGAACCTGAACAGAGTGAAACCCAGGAATTATCCTTTGGGGCTACAAACTTTTGCCCTAATCCTGGGGTGGAAGGCATTTCACTACACAGCATACACCAGTTATTCTGTCCCATACCCAGGGAATGTCACCAAGCTGCTGTTTAGCCTTTGTCAGATCAGCCAAAGCCAGTCCACTGCTATGGTAACTCAGTCACCTCGCCTGAGTTGTACTGCGGTCCCCTGTTTTCAGTTAAATTATATCAGTGTACCCAAGCCTAATAATAATAATGTTACCCAAACTGATCTGAAATAAAATTGACTGCATCTAATGGTTTGCATTAGCAAAGGAATAATGATAGAATAAATAATAGACTGACATTCAAAGGATAACGATTCCCGTATCAGAACACAGGTGCTGTGACAGATGCTGTAAACCTAGTAAAGAGCAGACTGAGTGATTGCCTCTTACGTTTGCTGGCTATACAAGTAATATGGCAACTAACATTTAGAAACCTCATACAAAGACAGCCAAAAATAGGAGATGGCACTCAGGTTTCTGATTTTAATAGGTTTGCATGATCCAAATGACCTAAGAAAAAATGAAATGCTTAAAAGAAAGGATTCCATGGATCTTAAAGCATATGCTTAAGGTTTTAAACATTTTAAAAATGTACACACTCTTTCTCACGTTGTGATTGCATTTGCTATTAATACTCAGCAAATCACATATAATAAGCTAATTTAAAGGATGCTGCCTACTAATGGAAGGCAGCATTAACTGGAAAAGTTTAAAATGGCAGGGAAGACTGAGCTATAACTATACTAGCTGTTCCCAAGTGATATCATTGCCATGAAAGATTGGTCCGGATTTACTCACATACTTTCATCGGCCTATTTTATGCATCTCAGGACTGCCAGCATTTCTTGTGTTGATCAATAATTCTCATGTAAGGTTATTTTTCATGAAGTTTTTGCTTAACTGGCCACCCTTTGCTCTGGAAAATTAAAATGTGTTACATGAAGCTGCTTTTTACTGTCTCACTGCTTTGGTCTATAAATCTCAGTGTGCTCTACTCTGGCTGGCAGTAACTCTTCAAGGTCTCAGACCCAAAATTGTCTAAGGTCCTTTGGAGATCTGAGTCATTGAACCTACAACCTTCTGCATAAAAATACTGTATTGATGAGCAATGGACAATGCAGTCCTGTTGCCTCCCAGGATCAACTTGAGCATATCTAAATAAGGTTTTTCATGCGACTTGGAATCAGTACTCCCAAACATGCAAAACACATGACATTTTTGCTGACCTACTATGCTGATTCCTGACTCCTCATAGAACAGCTATTCTATATTACGTAGATTTCACCAGGTCCAATCCTCTCATGAGTGCTCTGTCAGTTGCAAAATTCATTGTGTCTTCCAGATCCATCATGAGTTTCTGCATCCCTTCGGGCGTGTTCCACTGAGGTAGACCATGAAAAGGGAAATTAATCAAAAGATGGTTTCGTGAGCAGCTGGATCCCTCCTCCATTCTAAGGGGTGCCATTACAGGCACAGGGGCCTGAAACTGGCATAAGAGCAAGACACATAAAATGGATGCCTCTCAAAGAAGTGTGAGAGCCATTTTGTGTGCCTGTCATAGGCAGGAAGGCAGTTGGCAGCTGTGCATTTTCCCATGGCCCAGGGAGTGCCTGGCTGGATAATGGGGCTAGCTAACTTCCATTGTCTCACCCTAAGGTGATTCATGTAGTGCCTTGAGCAGACCATTAGTTGCACTATCTAAACCCATCCTGGCAATCACTCAGTATTCAGGAGAATGCTCCAAGTATTCTGTTGCATCCAGAAAGCTCATTAAGGCTTCATATCTGCAATGATCACAGCAATCAAACAGTATCCTAGAGAGTCATTCAGGTATTCATGTGCTTTCTGATGACCCTTCAAGCCTTTCTTTCTCTTTTGTCTGGACTGTGGAAAAGCAATCATTTCTTTGTCTCTGGCTTACCTGCCAGTTACCTCACACTGCCTCAGGGCTCATTTTTGGGTATAAATATTGGTCCCTTGGCTATCCATAGTGTGTGTGCGTGTCTTGGATCCAAACATACGCCACCTACTTGTGAGTAGGACTGTGGCCTTCTTTACCTCCAGAAATGCAGGCAGTTTCTCTCTCTACAGGCTGCTGTCACTGGAAGTCGCTCGCCTAGACTGATAAACATCACCCATTCCCTAAGTCTATCTCCCACCCTCCACCCTATTTTTCCATAGCTCTTGAATGAATTGTGTATGTGTGTTTATTCTGGTGCTTGAGATTATTATTTTGTAATTACCCACATTTTATTGAGCAATCCCCTCTTTATTGAAAGTTTTCCATGGGACTTATCACTGAATACACAGGTTAAAAGATCTCCAAGTTACCCCCTCTTGCTAAAAAGTTCAGTTTCCAATGCTAATTACCCCAATAAAAGCAGAGGCCATCTAATTTGGGTAACAATCTTGGCTCATATGATTAGTTGTATATGGGGGGGGGAATGCATTACAATATGAAGTTGACCTGTTGCCAACATAGTTTGGAGTGAATGCACACATCGTTGGATTTTCCAGTATCATAATCATCTATCTCCTAGCCTTTTCCTGAAAATACAGGTGGTTAGTGATTATGATAGTACAATATCCAGTATCATGTGGATCCTTCCTTATTTCACTATAACCTATAGCTGACTTTAGGCTAGTGAAAGCCAGTGGTTCATGGTAATAATCTCTCTGATGTGAAAAGTGGTGTGAAGTCGCAGCCAATTTACGGCAACCCAGTAGGGTTTTCAACGCAAGAGACTAACAGAGGTGGTTTGCATTCCCTTCTCCTGCATAGAAACCCTGGTATTCTTTGGTGGTCTACCATCCAAGTGCTAATCAGGACCAATCCCATTTAGCTTCTGAGATCTGATGAGATCAGGCTAGTCTGGGCCATCCACGTCAGGGCGATACTAATCTGGGAGCCTCAAATTTAGAAATCTGGATTCAGAGTCACTGGGTCTGTTCCTGTTGGCAAGGTGCTACCAGGTAATCAGGTGTTCTGATTTGTGATAGTGTGAGATATATATGGCTATAAGAAATGGCTTCATTTCTGTTCGTTAAAGTCCTCTGTATAACACTGAATGAGCTTTATTTAGAATATACCATAGACCATAAGCAAATGAATCTTTCCCTAGCATATTGAGAACTTGTCCTTTTGGGATTCATTTGGAAGTGAAGACAACAGATGGTTAGTAGAATGCTTCTCTTTCATTACAAGAATAAGTCAAGGATGAAGATGTTGTTTTCTGGCAAATATAATATCTGCACCAGTTCTGTATCTGGAATAATTATAGAGTCAACAGGGGGTGCCACTGTTCACGCAGGAGAATATTGCACAAACAATCAATGGGGCTTCCACTTTTCAAATACTTTGTCCCAGAGTTCAGAGCTTTAGTATTAAATCAGAACTGGAACAGAGGAAGCTGAGATGCAGACAAACCACTAGCTACCTTTAATGACGTCTGAGAAATACATTACTTTAATCAAACTATCCAGTTTTGTTTTTCTCTTTATTGTGGTTGTAGAGAGTTCGGAAAGGAATATGTCTGGGAATCCTTGTGACATTCTAAGCTGTTGTTCATCAATTTGAGGAAATATAAGTTAATAAACACAACAAATGTTTCATTTCTATCAGCCCTGCCATGTATGTGAATGTTCATTGCTGTGAGCGTGCACAGACATAAAATGACCACCCTATATAGTACTGCATGTGTGGTCTATTTATTTCCGTGCATACATACTGATATCACAGATATGGTTGGGAAAGCAGGCAGGCAGCAGTGGCAAGGTGACAGTATCGAACTGGCACAGATGAAGTTTTCAGTGGCATCAAATGCAACAATAGGGGGGAAGAAGAATGGGCTGAGAGTGAATCTCCTCCTAAATGCCAGATACAAAAAAAAATCCCCTCAAATCAAATATTAGATCCTTGTGTGACATTTTGCTCTTGCAGGTCCTGAGCACAATCTATCAGAATACACAGACCCAATCAACAATGTCCTCCCCGCCCTCTGGTAGGACATCCCAAGTCCCTTCCACCCCTAACTTGATGTGGCATCAAAGAACCGAGACTCACCTTATTATCAGGATAGGATTATCTGTGGTTAGTGGGATTGGTTTCCTGCTAACATTTCTGTGTGGATTCTCTTTTCAAAAAGCCTTCGAGCTTTGTGCTTGATCTTGTCCTGGCTTTTCCCATAAGAGACTATACCGGATTCCTTGTGGACAGGGTTTTTGGTGCCAAGCCGGCAACTGTCCTAGGGCTCATTAGGTCTTCAAATGAATAGATAGCCAGTGTGGTTGTCTTAGAATTGGTGAAATGTATTCTCTGTTGCTAGTACCAGTGAGCAGTCTGGCTATCATATTTTTGTACCACCTGAAATTTCCAAACCATCTTAAAGATAGGTCCACTTATAGTATTCAAACCTTGATGTGATTAGAACACATATAACCATGGTCAGATCTTGATTCACAAGGAAGGGCTTCAGCCAAAGCTGATATAAGTCACTGCACACTATAGAGGAGGTCTATGCAGCCATTTGAAAATCTGGACCATCAGCATTCAAACTGTGAACCTAGGTTACAGTACCTCTGTCTTATCATGGATGAGCTTCATATTATTGGTTCTCCTCTAGACCATTAATGCCTCCAAACAAGGACTGAAAATGCCATCTGCTTCATCTGATCATGGCAGAAAGGAGAAATAGAGCTGAAAACACCTCATTCCAAATCCCCAGATAATTTTGTGCTTGGCAATTTAAATAGCATGGGGAATAGTAGAACCCTAAATGACACCATGTCATAACTGTCATGGTATCAAAGAGTAATTTTCCATCATCACCTCCTGAGAGCCAATGTGGTATAGAGGCGAGAGTGTTGAACTAGGATCTGGGGGAACCAGGTTCAGTTCCCAGCTCTGCCATGGAAACCTGCTGAGTGACCTAGGGCGAGTCACACACTCTCAGCCTAACCTACTTCACAAAGTTGTTGTAAATGTTAAATTGAGGAGAGGAGAGAAGTGTGAGCTGCTTTAGGTCCCCACTGGGGAGAATGGTGGTTTATAAATGAAATAAATAAATAAACGTCTTGGTACCAATCCAAATGATAACATCAGAATTATGTTTTGCTGGTGATGGCTGCCAACTTGGAAGGCTTTAAGAGGGGAGTGAACATGTTCATGGAGGATAGGGATATCCATGGCTACTGGTCAAAATGAGTACTAGTCATGATGCATACCTATTCTCTTGAGTATCAAAAGTGCATGCCTATTATATTAGGTGCTGTGGAACACAGGCAGGATAATGCTGCTGCAGTCATCTTGCTTGTGGACTTCCCAGAGGCACCTGGTTGGCCACTGTGTGAACAGATTGCTGGACTTGACGGGCCTTGGTCTGATCCAGCATGGCTTTTCTTATGTTCTTATGATCTTCTGTAATGCTTCCAGACCCAGTTCCATCCAGCTGGCTCAGGATATCATAGTTGATAGACTGGAAATCTGCTGCAAGATCCAAGAGAATCACCAGGGTCATACTGTCTTTGTCTTGGACAGTCAAGATCATCCATCAAATGACCAAGGCAATTTCTTTCCATAGCACACCTTTGTTGAGGTGCATCCATGAGAGAATGAACAAATCTTTGAAGTGACCATATTTTCAATCCGTTCTTGAATTGGACCTACGTAGGATGCTGTTCAAAGGGTTCATTAAAACCTGCTGCTTAGCTGCCCCTGGTCTACAATAAGTACACGTTACCTGGATGTTTTCACAAAAGCCTCTGCAGAACCGGCCCCCTGCATTCACTTTACAATCCAGCTTCAGCTGCAACAAACTATTTAAACTGCCAACAATCCCAATTGATCTCTTAAAAGTGAACAAGTGTCGAAATAATTCGGGGGAGTCACAGTGAATGACAGCAAAATGAATTGTGCTGCTGATTTGTTTGGCAATGGCTTGCAGGGTGATGTGCCTCGGGATCCACCCGCAATCATCTGTGGATCAATGAAACACTTTATTTATGCTCACTCAGTGCTTTTGCTTGTCAATGACGATCTCTTGGCATGCGGCTTGGAAGGAAGATAACATGCACGCAACCTGGCACTCAATTATCCACCCATAGCAGTCAAGAGACACCAACAGACAGCATGTTGTCAACTCCACTGCTTTTAGCCTTAGACAGAGGCCTTGAATTGAGGCTGTTTATCTTATGCTGGCTGTTTCTGAGAAGTCCTCGCACTGATCCCCTAGGCAGAAACTAAAGGAGCGAGCAGAGAAACTCCAGCTTTCATTTCCCCCGATCCAGTCTCAAATCTTCACTTTTTTTTTCAGCCTGCCATTAGCACACCTCCCAGTTCTCATTCTGCCTGGTGACTTCAAGCAAATGGTATGTAACAGAGATCCCAAATCAATTTGTAGGGTTGGGAAAAGGGATATGATGCTAACGTTTTATGGAGCAATTGCACGAGGCTTTACAAGCACTTGGTTCTTTGAGAGCTCAGAGCTGAGATATGACAGTTTATTGTGCACATATATTGCCAGGATCTAATTAGTCCCTCTGTTGAGCGCTCCAGCAGAAATGTTTAGGGATGTTCAGCTCTGATACATTACTGATATGGTGTGGTTGGCATCGAAAAGATCTTGAGCATAATGGGAATCTTTGCTGCCGTGATAGCCACGTGGGAACTTCCCTGGAGAAGGATCACTGACAGTGGCCTGGGAAAGTCATCATGATATTCCAAATGATGTATGTGCTATAACAAGAAATGGGCAAGCTTCCCTAAATTTGAATGATAAAAGGCTCTTTAGAAACAAGAGTTACTGGAATGTGCTTCTTTGGGGGGAAAATAACCCCCCTCTGAGTCTTTTGAATTGGCTCTAAATTGCCCATTTCGTGTTTTTTGCATCCATAATTCTGGGAGGCAGCAACACTCCCCTCCCTCTCTGAGTATTCTACATCATGACTTAGCTTTGGAATTTGCTGCTGTTCTATTAGCAAACAAAACAAAATGTGAAACCCAAAACAGTGGGGTGAAGCATCTGGAGAAGGACCGACAGTGGCATTAGAGCAGCCAACTGTTAGATGAGGCTTTTTGGAATAGGTGCCTGTTTCCCCAACCAGTATTGGGCATAAGCCCCCATGTTCTCTGTGGGAGCTGAATTCAGGTAAGCAGGTCTAGTGAATGCCCAGAAGAGTCTCCCTTATTGTAGATAACAATTCTATTGTGTACTGCAGTTTCCAAACCGTTCTCTCCTCCTCCTCCATAAATAATAATGGTGTCTCATGGTATAAGGCTGACCTAGCTATTTGCGTAAGGCGCATTTGCATTCTAGGTGAGAACTTGCTGAACAGGTAAGGTCTAGAGGACACAGGGCATTGTTCTTCAAATTACATGTTCACACAACCAGGATTTGTTAAGTGTCAAGTAACTGAGCACTTACTTATGTGAAACACATTGCTCAGCAGCACATTTGCATGCACCTGCCAGCCGGACGAGTCCAACCCATGAGCATGAGGCGACACAAATGACAAATTTAGTCCAAGGAATGCATACCTAGCAAGTGCCAATGGGATAGCAACAGCAGCTGTTGTTGAAAACAACATGTCTAGTCCCAGGACCATTGCATTAACATGCAGGTGCAAAGGCTCCGATGGTCTTTCTTATAATCAGAAGACAATTTGGAGGGGGGCAACTCAAGTTCTCCTTATAATACTTCCATGAATTACAATGTGGTCAGGCTTCTATTCCAAATACATTTGGGGTGAACGTTAACCACATCTCTAGAGTAGTCATATAGGCCTAACTTTCATGAGGACTGAGATCATGCATTTGCCCCCATCACTGTCCCTACATATGTTCAACGTATACTCAAGGCAAGGATGAATATGTCCCAAATACCCCACAGGGAAGGGCCCCCAGTTTTAATGGTCCTCTGAAGGGCTCAGGGATCCTACTGGATTTGAGGGTGCTCTGAGGGATTTTAGGATTTCAAGCACACGCTCTGTTGAGACTGTGGTGGGAACTTGGAATGTGAAGCTTATTGAAATTATCAACAAGGTTACACCTTGTCACCCTTTTCCATCCTGGGGGAAGAACTTGCCCCCATGGTTTACCACAGAACTGGGAAACCTGAAGAAAGCTGGGAGAAGCCTAGAACAATGCTGGCAGGAAACTTACACTGAATCTGACAGAACAAGATATAAAACCCATTGAAAAACCTATACAGTGGCAACATTGCATCAGCTAGTTCACAACCATTCCAATTGTTTAAGGTATCTTGGCATTTGCTGTCTGCTAAATCTGAGGTTTTATTGTCTCAGGAATGATTAGCTTTGGTACCTCTGCATAGTTTTTTGCTGATAAAATATTACAAATACTCAATCTGGATGCTGGTTGTAACATACATCAGTCAGAAGAAATGTCTAATACATCATCTGTTCTATTTATGGACCATTTTGACCCAATTATCATGATGGATGTTGACAGGATCCTGAGATCTATGAAGGCCACTACTTGTGCCCCGGACCCTTGACCATCCTGGTTGCTAAAGCCATGTAAGGATCACATTTCTGAGCCCTTAGTGCATATCATAAATCAATCACTAACTCAGGGCACCCTCTCTAAGCAACTCAAAGAAGAGGTTATCCATCTACTACCTAAAAAGGCATCCCTACAGAAAAATGATGTAGCCAATTATCACCTAGTCTCTAACCTATCTTTTCAGAGTGAAGTGATTGAGATACCAACTCCTGTCTTCTTGGATTACTCATCTGCTCTGGACCCTTTTCAGTCTGTCCTCAAGCCACGATATGGGATAGACACAGCCTTGGTAGCTTTGGCTGATGACCTCCATCTGAACAAATGTCGTGGCTCTTTGTTGCTCATAATGAACTTATCTGCAGCCTTTAATACACACACCATCTTGTTGAGACATTTGGCCACAGAAGTGGCTATCAGGGGATGTGCTGTGGACTGGTCAAATCATTCCTCACAAACCAGACTTGAAGGGTTGCTGTTGGAGACCAGTTGTTAACAGTGTGGGACCTGTCCTACAGGGTTCAGGAGGAGCCTCAATCTAAGGGTATGTGGAAAAGTTTCTCAGCTCTCATCACTGAAAGGGAGGAGGCCAATCTACATCCCTCCAAAATGCTTAAGCAGCTGAACAATGCAACCATACTGAAGATTTTTCTTTGGAACCATCGAATGGAGAGAAAGGAACTTAATTGTATCACTCAACACAGGATCAAAGGAACCATAGCTAATACAAGAAATATACTTATTTTTAATACTGAGAAATGTATCACTCAGTTTTTTAAGCCAAGAGTAACATCTTTGATGCTGTTAATTTAACCCTTCAACAAATATAATAATCCAAATATTTAATTGTTGGCTTTTCACATATGTATTTTTAAAAATATTGCTATCTGTTTTTAAAAATTCATTGCCTTGAGAACCCTAACTGGGTACAAAGATGGCTAAGTATGTTTTTTGACTGTGTTTACCTATAATAATCAAGATGTGTACCATGAGAAAGCACTTCTAATGCATCAACTAGTTGTGGAAACTGCAGCAAAATGAAATTGATAGCATCTACTCCAACATGTAGCATTCCATGTCAAACACTGGGGTTTCTGACCCACTAAGTCTTTGCAAGGATGATTTGATTCCCCAGGGATCCTGGAATAAATCTTCTGATAGTTTGACCAATACTGGGTTTTGGGCTCTAACACGCGCAGCATAACAACCAACAAAAGCAACAGGCTTTATTAAAAAAAATTAAAGAATAGGTTCAGGCTTAACTCTTTCACACATGCCAAATAATGCCATTTCAATCCACTTTGCGGCTGGATTTTACTGTGGATATTAGTGTGAAATGGGAAAATCCATTTGCAAGCTATCGTTAAAGTGCATTGAAAGTGGACTGAAAGTGTATTATTCAGCATGTGTGAAAGAATAAGCAGGTGCAATAAAATAACAAATCTAGCTTCCTAATATCCACTTATAAATTTGAGGGCAAGCAGGTTAAAACATCTTCAAATCAGCATAAGTAACATAGCAGCAGGCGGGAGATGCAGCACGACAGTCCTTAGTCCATCACTGGTTGCCAGGTCCCTCTTTGCCACCGGCAGGAGGTTTTTGGGGTGGAGCCTGAGGAGGGCGGGGTTTGGAGAGGGGCGGGGCTTCAATGCCATAGAGATTACAATTGATCTACAGCCAATAGAGATCAGTTCACCTGGAGAAAATGGCCACTTTGGCAATTGGACTCTATGGCATTGAAGTCACTCCCCTCTCCAAACCCCACCCTCCTCAGGCTCCACCCCAAAAAACTTCCTGCTGGTGGCAAAGAGGGACTTGGTGTCCCTATTTATTGCCATCAATTCCCCTACAAACCAGGGAGCTTTCTTGGCTTTGTTAGGGCAGAGAGGGTGCTTAAGGTTGATTGTGTCAGCAGCCTGGGTCATTTCTATATTCTAGCGAGCAATCAAGGCCTCAACACAATCTTCAGCAGCCAAGGTGGGGAAATCTCCAAGGACTTCATTATGACAGAATGGTAAAGAAAGATGTTTTACTAAAAGGAAAGGGATTGTGGACTATGCTACTGCGTACTACCTGTTGCTGTATGTATTATCCTTTTATGAAATTTCTGCATTGTTTAATTTCTGCAATCTTAATCCTATCCCATTGCTTACTGGATGTCCAAAGCTATTGATTGCATTTACTTACACTGAGTAATAATCCACCTTGAGTCTCCATGAGAATGGTGTATAAATAATGTAAACAAACAATCCATGAAGGGCTTGGCCCTGAAATCAAATAGGTAACCTGTACAGTTGACCGAACACTGGAAGTATAATCCAAGGAGGTGATTCCAGACAGGAGTCTTCATGCCACGTTTTACACCAACTGAATTTTCTGAGATGTCTTCAAAGTCAGCTCCATGTACTGTGTTATAGTAGTAGAAGTAAAAGAATTATGTCTAACTACATAGACAATAAATATAATGGGGTGGTGGGTGGGATTCGATGAGACCAAAGAGGCATATATCTTCCTTTTACCCTGAAGATTGAAGTCTATTTGAAAAACAGGAATCATTTACCATGGATACTTGCCACTGTTTTTTTTTTCTCCTAAGGGAGATATATGAACGAACATTTACTGCTAAGTGCTGGTGGGTACTTCTATTTTCCTTGACATTAAGGATTCCACCAGCATTTTCTTTCTCCTTTTCCATTTGTGTGATTATAGATTATTCTCCAAAGCTTGTATCTTCATTCACCTCAGGGGCTTTTGCTTCTATTGTTGTAGATTTTCTTCAGAAGAAGCCTGTGGTTTCATTTGTTTTGATCTTATTTTTGCTTATGAGTTAACAGCTAATTAGTCAGAGTATTTCAGTGTCCAATAGGGTTGCCAGGTCCCTCTTCACCACTGGCGGGAGGTTTCTGGGGCAGAGCCTGAGAGGGCACCATAGAATCCAATGCCATAGAGTCCAATTGCCAAAGCAACCATTTTCTCCAGGTGAACTGATCTCTCTTGGCTGGAGATCAGTTGTAATAGCAGGTGATCTCCAGCTAGTATCTGGAGGTTGGCAACCCGACTGCCAATATATTATGGAAATTTTTAAAAACTTTAAGCAGACAGTTTATGAGAAGTATAAGGAAGAAGGGCTATCTGCTAATGAATACACCACTTTCTACACTATGGATAGCCATGAGGAGATCTTTGAGATGAATCCTTTGTCTTATTACTAGTGTCCCTATCAATTTTTGTACAGTATGGTAAAAAAAAAGTTTGCTCAACTTCATTTGCAGTGAAAAGAAACCTTACTTTCAAACTGTAACAATAAGAAACGATCCACACCTTAATAAACAATTTACTCCATCTACCTGTGTAACATGTGCATACCATAGTTATAAGTGAAGGAGTAGGCCTGTTCTTCTTACCTGAGCCTGGCTGCCCGTAGAAGTAGGGTTGGCAACTGCCAGGTGATGACTGGAGATCTCCCGCTATTATATCTGATCTCCAGGCGGAGGAGATCAGTTCACCTGGAGAAAATGGCTGCTTTTGAAGGTTGGACTGTATGGCATTATACCCTATAGAAATCCCTTCTGTCCCCAAACCCACCCTCATCAGATTCCACCCCCCCAAATCTCCAGGTATTTCCCAACCCAGAGCTGGCAAACCTATATAGAATACTTTCAGTTTGCATTGGTAAGCCTTTCTCCAGCTGCTTTTTCCTCTTTGTCCTCTTCAAAAACAGTGCACCAAACTAGAACATGTCCAATGCTATAACCTTGCTATAATCAAATGCTATAACCAAAATGGCTGAACTCACAGAAAAGGAATCTAATGATATACAGGTGTAGATTTACCAGCCACAAGGTTAGGGTTGCCAGCTCCAGGTTGGGAAATATCTGGAGATTTTGGGTGTGAAGCCTGAGGGGGGCGAGGTTTGGAGAGGGGAAGGACTTCAATGCCGTAGAGTCCAATTGTCAAAGTGGCCATTTTCTCCAGGGGAACTGATGGAATTTGTGAGTGATCTTGGAATTTGTGCTTTGGGGCAAGGATCGGGTTGCCAGGTTCCCCCTCTCCTCTGGCAGGAAATTTGGGGGGCAAAGATCGCATGTGCGTGGCCGCGAGCAACATGACCCTGGCACTTCCGGTTTACTTCCAGAAGCGCTGCAGTGCAACAGGATGATTTATCCCTCAAACCCCCATTTGAGTGGTAAATTGTCTTGTGGCGCTGCGGCGCTTCCGGAAGTAAACGGGAAGTGATGGGATCGTGTTGCTTGTGGCCATGCACTCACGCGATCCTTGCTGAGATCCAGCTGATGGATTGGTGGGCAATTGTCCGCCATTCCAAGCCAGCTGGCAACCCTAGACAAGAAGGAAGGGAAGAGGCCTAGGATGGCACTGGTGGTGGCCTTTATGGCAGAATGGGGATTTAAACATAGTTCTAGCCGTAGCCTAGCATTCTAACCAGTACTCTACCCCGGCTCTCTCTACATGTAAAAACAAAACACAAACACACTATAACTGACTAGCCTTCAGATGCCAGTCAGAAGGCTGCTACTTTTGTGCAGGCCGCCACTTCCCAGATGACCACTGTTTTTTGTTTGAACTATTTATATCCCCTCTCTGCATGATTCAAAGCAGTGTGCAAACATACTAAAGCAATGCCCTCAAATGCATTAATTACAACAGATTATCATCGAAGCCAAGGATATATAACAGTAGTTGCGACATCAAAAAGAATATACATTTTTGAAGTAAATAAATACCAATGTGAGGGAACTGAACAATAGTCTGACTCGGTATAAGGCAGCTTCATATGAACATGCATCTTTACTAGGGCTTTGTATTTTGTGCCATTTAGCGCTACCCAGAACATGCCTTTTGTTCATATTGTGAGTTTGCAAAGCGGATCCGAATTTGCATCTTTGACAGCAGAGGAGAGGCTGACGGATCGAAACAATGCTTTGCTTGAATAATGTCAGTTGCCGTGACACTGACAGTAATGCCGAGCCCGAAACAATCAGTCCTCCTTGATACAGTTTTAAGTTATGCAAGCTATTGTCTAAGCCATCAGCGTGCCGGTGTGCCTGTTTCGCCATCTAATTCCATCCATCTCATTGACAGCTGACTACAGGAGACTAATTTCTCTTTAAAGCACTTCCCAATCGCATGTTGCTGTAATTAAATCAACACAGGGAAGTGTCGGTTCACAGCAACGTGAACATGAGAAACCTTTCTCTTTTGTGCCACTCTGGCAGGAACAATATTTTTTTTACCTCACATCTACAAGTCCCCTCAGACAGTGGTTGAAATTAAGGCTCCATGGCTACACATAGGTTTCTTAAGTACCATATTCTAGCATCTCCCAACTTCTCAGTGTCAGGCCTATACTAATAGCCTTTTCTGTAGTGAAGGTGGTAGCAGCTGTATAGTCTATGGTTGCACCATCTTGGATATATATTAAGCTTTAGTCCACTTTCCAGTCCCAGGTAGAGAGCCAGAGTGATGTAGTGGTTAAGAGTGGTGGTTAGGAGCGGTGGACTCTAATCTGGCAAACCGGGTAGGTTTCCCCACTCCTGCACATGAAGCCAGCTGGGTGAACTCGTCACAGTTCTCTTAGAGCTCTCTCAGCCCCACCTACCTCTCAGGGTGTCTGTTGGGGAGAAGGGAAGGTGATTGTAAGCCGGTTCGATTCTTCCTTAAGTGGTAGATAAAGTTGGCATATAAAAACCAACTCCTCTTCTTCTTAAAGTGAGATGAAATTATAAAGGGGAAAATATATAAACCAGTCCAAAAATACCCATACTAATAGGGCTCCCAGGTCCTTCTTCACCACCAGCAGGAGGTTTTTGGGGCGGAGCCTGAGGAGGAAGGGGTTTGGGGAGGGAAGGGAATTCAATGCCATAGAGTCCAATTGCCAAAGCAGCCATTTTCTCCATGTGAACTGATCTCTATCGGCAGGAGATCAGTTGTAATAGCAGGAGATCTCCAGCTAGTACCTGGAGGTTGGCAACCCTTCATACAAAACATTAAAATAAATAATCCCCTGTGCCATGTGAGTGGCTGGAGGAGGCACTGAGATATTGGCGGGGCGGCCTCTCTAGCCACCTGGCCCATCAGAAGGCAGCCGTGGACCAGCTGAGAAGCAGCTGGGTAGAGAGGAGGAGGCAGCAGCCCCAAGAATGGCTGAGAAGAGAAGGCCTGGGAAGAGCGGTGTGGTGGTCTGGTTGGAGGAGAACTGTGACTTGCCCAAGGTCACCCAGCAGGCTTCATGTGTAGGAGTGGGGAAACAAATCCAGTTCACCAGATAAGAGTCCACTGCTCACATAGGGGAGTAGGGAATCAAACTCAGTTGTTCAGATTAGAGTCCACCACTCTTAACCACTACAGCACACTGGCTCACATATAGTCCACCATGAGTATAATGCTCATATACAGAGGAGTCATAGAGGCTCAATATATTTTTTCCCTCACATCCTCTAACTTCCTATATGGGTCCTCTAGGGTTGGGTCCTCCATCATTCACATTATACGAAAAGCTCTCAT
This sequence comes from Euleptes europaea, assembly GCF_029931775.1. NCBI lineage: Eukaryota > Metazoa > Chordata > Lepidosauria > Squamata > Sphaerodactylidae > Euleptes > Euleptes europaea. The sequence continues at coordinate 30,651,430 of NC_079317.1, forward strand.
TTTTCTGGTTGGAAGTGAAGAAGTGCTTTTATTGGATAAAGTAGCTGCAATATGATAAGAGTTACCAGTCCAGATAATCTGGTGTTGACTTCCCTGGGTTCAATTTGGAGACCTTTCTTTGTTTCAGGGCAACCTGGAAGAAAAGTGTGGTTCGAAGGTCACAGGATGATTATTGAATTCCTTCCTACAGCATGCTATGACCTTCTTTCTGATATTCCCTGTATGAGGAGCAGAGAGAAGTAAGGCTATATGCCAAAGGTCAGTCATCATTTTCTTTGTGGCATATGGCAAAACAGTAGGCAAAGTAACATCCTGTTCTAAGCAATATATAAGATAGACATAAGAAACATCCCCACATGAATGGAGGTAAAGGGAGGTTATGAATTTCTTGTTGGGCTATATCAAATAAACGTACCAAACAGAAATGGTTTTTGCTCCCATTGATTCAAGACATGCTGTAAACATCTGGAAAGCAGCACCCTACACCGACTGCCTCTCAGAAGAATAGCAGTGGTGTTAAAAAATTAAACAGCCTTGACAAGAAGAAAACACATGTACCGTAATGTTATGACCTTACCATTAAGGAAGGAGAAAAATTTATTTTTCCATTAAGAAAAATAAAAAGCCACAAGCATGCACATCTGCCTCTGATTTTCCTCTGCTTATTTAATTCAAACATATATAGCATACTCAAGTGGGCCCAACAGATGTTTGATAACATATTTACTTTGAAACTCATTGAGAGAAATACAGTCTATAGAGGGTATCCAGCTCCCACACAGAGGAGGCAGTTAGAGATCAACACTTCTAGTAAATATAAACAAATAAAGCATTTCCTTTGTTAAAAACCTGAATATAGTAAAAAAAAAAAAAAAAAGCAGGGGATCTACGAGAACTTGCAGGTGGGGTCTGGGGGGGTGGACCCACTCCCTGCACTCAGCAGCTCCAGAGGAGACTCCAGTAGGGCTGTTGATTCGGTTCGGCCCGAACTGAAAATCAGCCGAATTTCCCCTGATTCGGTGGTTTTTAGTTCGGGAGGAACCGAACTCAAAACTGGCGTGCAACCAGAGAGCCGAATTCAGCGAGTTCGGGAGTTCGTGAATAAATTCGGCAAATTCGGGGCCGTCAGTAAGCAGCATAACCGTCAGAAAGCAGCATTCTCCTCCCCCGGCCAATTGGTGGTCAAGCTGGGTCTTCTTCTGGCCAATCAGTCAGGATTGAGTACTGGAGGAATCAGCTGATGTGCGGCCCGGCCAGGGAGAGAGAGAGAGAGAGAGCGAAATCCTCGTGTGTGTGTGGGGGGGTGCTTGTGCACATTCGCTCATTTCTGTGGCTGCAGGGGGCGTATTTTTCGGGGTACAGACACAAAACTTTCACTGGAGCTTCAGATGAAGCTTCTTAAGATACCCCCCAAGTTTTGTAAACATTGGGTCAGGGGGTCCCGAGATATGGGCTCCCCCCTTTTTCTTTCCATGGCTGCAGGGGGTGCATTTTTGGGGGTACAGACCCCAAACTTTCAGTGGAGCTTCAGATGAAGCTTCTTAAGATACCCCCCAAGTTTTGTAAACATTGGGTCAGGGGGTCTCGAGATATGGGCTCTCCCCCTTTTCCCTCCCCCCTTTTTCCATTTATGTGGCTGCAGGGGGCGCTTTTTTGGGGATATAGCCCCCAAACTTTTAGCATAGCTTCAATCAATTATTCTTAAGATACTACCCAAGTTTTGTAAAGATGGGTTCAGTGGGGGCAGAAATATCGCCTCCCCCCTTTTCTCTTTCCATGGCTGCAGGGGGCGCATTTTTTGGGGTGCAGATCCCAAACTTTGAGCGGAGATTCTTACGATACCCCCCAAGTTTTGTGAATATTGGGTCAGGGGGTCCCGAGATATGGGCTTTCCCCTTTCCCCTTCCCCTTTCCCCTTTCCCCTTTTCCCTATTGGGATGAATGGATCAGCCGATCCTGTGCATCTTCTCCAGAGCAAAACGTCCCGTGCCTAATTGGAATCATCTTGGATTACAAGTCCTCTTCAGCCCCTCTTGATGGAACAGAAGACAGCCACAGTAAGACCCCTTCGGGGGCTTTAATCTATAATTTTTCTCCTGTGTATGTGTGTGTGTGTGGGGGGGGAAGCAGAGTCTGTGTGTGTGGGGGGAGGGAGCAGTTTCTGTGGGTGGGGGGGAAGCCAAAGGGGGCTTTCATCGGTTTGCCTGGGGTGTGTGTTCCCCCTCGAGTCTCTCGCTCCCTGGTTTGAGGGGGGAGGTTTCAGTTGTGTGTTGCAAAGGTGTTGTTTAACAAGGTTGTGTTGTTTTGCAGTTGTTTTGCAGTTGCTTTGCAAATTTCTCAGCTGTTGTCGGGGCTGGGAGCTTTGTGCGTGGGCGGCAAGCTCTGCTGAGAGATGCACATTAGGGGTGGGGGACCCCTTTCAGGGCCCATATCTCAGCCCCCCCTGACCCAATCTTTACAAAACTTGGGGAGTCTTTCAATAAACGTCCTTTGAAGCTCTGCCGAAAGTTTGGGACCTCAAACCCCAAAAATGCCCCCCCCCCGCGGAAAGGCGCGATTGTGTTTTTAATGGCTTTATTCGGCCGAATTTTTTTCCGAACTTTGAATTCCCGCCGAATTGAACGGATCCGAAGTGGGGGAGTTCGGACTTCGGCATATCCCGAATCTAAACGGGCCGAATTCGGCCGAATCCGAACTATACCGAATTTTTTTTAATTCAACAGCCGTAGACTCCAGCAGGGCACAGCCTTGCAAAGAAGAAGAGTTGATTTTTATATGCTGACTTTCTTCACCACTTAAGGAAGAATCAAACCAGCTTACAATCACCTTCCCTTCCCCTCCCCACAGCAGACAACCTGTGATGTAGGCGGTGCTGAGAGAGTGTGACTAGTCCAAGTTCACCCAGCTGGCTTCATGTATAGGAGTGGAGAAACAAACCAAGTTCTCCAGATCAGACTCCACCACTCCAAACCACTACACGGCTCTTAACCACTACACCAAACAGGCTCTTGGGTTGCCAACCTCCAGGTAGTAGCTGGAGAGCTGCTATTACGACTGATCTCCAGCTGATCAAGATCCATTCACCTACAGGAAATGGCCACTTTGGCAATTGGGCTCTATGACATTGAAATCCCTCCCCAAACCCTGCCTTCCTCAGGCTCCGCCCCAAAAACCTCCCGCTGGTGGTGAAGAGGGACCTGGCAACCCTAAGCCTTGCCCAGGCACAGCTGACACAGGCAGTCCAACAAGAAGCTGTGGGGAAAGGAACAAGGGTAGAGGCCAGGCCCACAAATGCACCAGTCTCAGAGGCTGGCAGGCCCAGCGCAGGCCTTAGATGGGAGGTGGAGCTCAAGCAGCAGGCTGCACCTGGTAGCAGTAGGGTTGCCAACCTCCGGGTTGGGAAATACCTGGAGATTTTGTATAATTGGTCATGACTGATTTTTACAACATGAAAAATGAATTCTTATATAATAATCCAAGACTGACTTCTCATTCTGAAAAACGTGAAAGTAATTGAACTTTTGACCCTGTGGTTTGGGACACACTGCACTCAAGGAAGGCCTCTTTCTACCGTGGAGAAGCTGTCACGGTCCCCTTCTCCTTGTGGCATGACATATAGATATACTGGCTCGACATGCCACTTTCAATTACTCATCAACCTTCTTGGCATTTCTGTTGAGAGAACAAATGGGGATTCCAGATCATATCTCCCCAAGGACATATATTTTTGGTTTGAACACCCTTGGTGTATATTCTACCACTCTATATATGGAAAAATGATTTTTCCCCCTGGGTTCCTCTCTGTACCTGTAGCCCTTCCTAATCTCCAGAAAGACAATTTCCAGAATCTCAGGACCTGCATGGAGAAATAGTTGAGCAGATTGGGGGAAATTGGGTTGAGGAAGGGCAAGGGGCTGAAATCACACCCTCTTCCACTTCTACAAGAACAGCTCTGAGAGCCAGCGTGGTGTAGTGGTTAAGAGCAGTGGTTTGGAGTGGTGGACTCTAATCTGGAGAACCGGGTTTGATTCCCCACTCTTCCACAAGAGCGGTGGACTCTAATCTGGTGAACTGGATTTGTTTCCCCACTCCTCCACATGAAGCCAGCTGGGTGACCTTGGGCTAGTCACAGCTCTATCAGCCCCACCTACCTCACAGGGTGTCTGTTGTGGGAAGGGGAAGGGAAGGTGATTGTAAGCCGGTTTGATTCTGCCTTAAGTGGTAGAGAAAGTCGGCATATAAAAACCAACTCTTCTTCGGCTGCTGCTGAGGACAGGGGTTGATTTCATCCCCTTGTCACTCCAGCAGGCCAGTCAACACAGCTGGTCCTCCTCCCAGACCTTGCAGCCCTAGAACTAAGCTTTCTGGGTGTCAAAATGGGTTGCAGGGACACAGAAGAACACAGGAAAACTCCATGTGTCTTCTGGGCATGGATGGTTGGATATATACCAGCATTTGTTGAGAAAACATGACAAGCACATCTTGGAAGAACATCTGGAATGGATTTATATCTCAGACCCAAACTATCCCAAGAAATACCAGGGTTGCTTTGCAGAGGAAGGCAATGGCAAACCACCTCTGTTAATCTCTTCCCTTGTGGGCTGACCATAAGTCAGCTGCGACTTGATGGCACTTTACACACATACACACACATCCTACAAATGCAATCCTTCTTTACAAAATCTTCTGTGCATGGCTTTCATTCCCATGAGAGGGTCCTGAAATGTATATTCGTATCTACCTTGTTTCAGTTTACAGAAACACCCAAGAAACCAAGGAACAAAATGTCAGTTGCTGTTTTTGTAAAAGACACAGATCTGAGCAAAAGACAGCTGAATAAAAAAACACGATGCATACAGAAGACAGCAAGAGAAAGTGCACAGTGAGCATACATTCTGAACATTTTTTTCGCTGATCATACATACTCTGTCCTTTTTTCCCACTTGTTCCACTGCATTGATGCTTTTTGACAGGATATTTTGTTCTGCCTCCAAGGCTTTTAGGGAAAATGGACTCATGGGTTATTACTGTTCCGATGAAGAGTGTGACTGAAATGATTTCTCTCATTTCCTGGAGCTTTGCATTAACCAGACAGCTTGTGGTGTGCACCTTGCTACCATATTTGGTCTTGCTTTCTGACTTCCACTCTTGTTCCTGCTCTTGAAAACAGGGACAAAGACAGGAGCCATTTATACATGGCTTTTTCCTTGTTGTCACCCTGCCCACGTTTTCTGGATTCGTGTTTAGTCAGCATCCAGAAAACCCAGGCAAAATGCACAGTAACATGTGGGCAGACCAAGGCGACCTCTGATGATGGGGAAATGCATGCATAAACAAGGCAAAGCCCTGAAGTAGACGGTGGGCTGATCACAAGAAAACAGCCATGCATAAATGGGACTGTTTTGAATATTTGGGACTGTTTTGAATGTTTGGATTTTTAAAACTGCATTAAAATTATTATGTCTTGGGGTGACAGAAAGAGTAGGTTAAGCCAAGTTCCCTTAGCATATTATTACTCATGCCATACAAATTTTTATTGTGTGTGTGTTTTGATTTGCATGAAGATGTGATGAAATAGAAAGTGATCTGGATTCATTTTCCCAGGTAGTGAGCTGTGGGAAGGAGATATGTATGGGGCGGGGAACAGCCCCACCAGAAAATCTCTCACCAATCAAGATCATGCTGACTAGCTTTCCTTTTGTCATTGTTTCTACTCTGCAGCTTCGGGAGAGCTTTCCCCCACACCCCAGAATGAAGACATGAAACAACAGTGTGGGTGGGTCTATGTTTTATAAAAAAGACTTCTCTGCAGGAAGTTAGTCAACATTGAATATACCTCTCAGTCACTTTATTGCCCACCACATGAGGAGTCAGATTCTTTAATACTGGAAAGAAAGGTAGCTGAATTAAGAAATCAGTACAATGATTTATCACCATTGATAGTGATGGAATATCTCCCATACTGATGGGTGTATCTCCCATACTTCACTCACAAACCCAATGGGTTGCATTTCCACATGTGAGATCCTCTCCCGAACTATAGTATCTAGGATAAACCATCAGTTGTAGAGCAAGCATAGAGAGGAATGAATTGCTGTGGCAGTAAATATCATTTCTTGAGTCGTTGGGAGGACTTCAGCTATGGCCGCTGTGCACTGGTGAAGGGTGAAGTAGATTTGCAGTGCAATAAAGAGATTTGCACCTTTCTAAGTTCACTGAAGTCAAGGGGGCAAAGGTGCAATTGTGCTTAGGATTGTGCTGTTAATACTTTTGCTGGCAGTTGCCCTGAGGTCGCGATGGGGACTCAAGAGTGGCAGCTACTGAATGGATAGCCCAATGTGGTGCCAGCAAATTATGTCACCACCTACATGCGAGCCAGATTCTGCTATCTATTCAGCATCCATGTGCTTGCTTGGTTCTGCAGGGTCAGCCTTGCAGTCTCCATTTCTACCTCCTAAAACTTCCACTACACACAGGCACGAAATCCCCTTGTTCCTTGAGTGCCACTCAGAGGTGGTGGCTAGAGTCCTCCCCAGTAGGGTTGCCAACCTCCAGGTACTAGCTGGAGATCTCCTGCTATTACAACTGATCTCCAGCCAATAGAGATCTGTTCATCTGGAGAAAATGGCCGCTTTGGCAATTGGACTCTATGGCACTGAAGCCCCTCCCCAAACTCCACTCTCCTCAGGCTCCACCCCAAAAATCTCCCACTGGTGTCGAAGAGGGACCTTGCAGCCCTACCTCCCAGTGAGCCATCTGTGAGTGAGCCCTGAATCTGAATTAGTTCTCTGAAAATGCTTTTGTCTCTCTCCAGCTTAAAATGGTGTTAAGTTTGAGTGGATCCATGGTTAAACCTTGATTTTTGTGTGTGTGGTGGGGAGAGTTATGGAGGAAAGAAAATGTTCCAAAGTGGAGTAAGCAGAGAAACAGAGTTAACTTTCCTAGGGTTGCTTAATGCATTAAAGATTGTAGCATTCACTGCAGGCTGTGTTATCAGAAGACATGTAAAGATGCTGGTATTTGTTTATTTTTCAGTTTGCAATGAGCTCTGAGAATTGGCATCTTTCCAGTCAGCCTCACTGAGGTTGAATTATGACAAGGTGTTTGCTGTTAATAATGGATAAGTGACTAATTGTGTTCAAATCTAAGTTTAGCTTCCTATGGCTTTCCACATGTATTTCCCTCTATAATCCACAGATTAACCTTGAGCACGGAAATGATCCTTTTATTATCCTTTATCAAAGACCTCTCCAGTCATCAAGTTTAATTAAAAGAAACAAACAAAGGCCCACCCACTTCAGTAGGCACATGATAGCCCTGATTATAGAATTTTCACAAATTAAAAGACCATTGAGATTCTTTCTCTTTCAACCTTGCCTTATCGTACTTAATATTCTACGGGGAAGCTCGACAACAAGGCTATTTGTTTCCTCATAGCTTACCCTGTGCTTGCTGAAAAGAATTATTGAAAATTGATGTGATGAAGGCCATTTTCCTTGATATTTCATCATTAGTGCAAATGGGCTAGGGCTGAATTCTTGTTTACACAGCAGGAAGACATGACAGAACTGAGGGGGATGTGTGCTCATGTGTGCCTTGTCTGAAACAGGCCAATGCAGCAAACCAAAGAGTTGTTGGCCATCGTAAAAAATAAACTATCATTTGATTTTTTTGATAAATTTGATTCATTTGATAAATTTGATTTTTATTATTCTATTTTTTTTTTGCTTCTTTATGCTCAGTTGTGCAGAAAATGTGCAGCCAATTCCTAAAGGGGGGTAGATCCATGGCACCCAGGAGTGGCAGAGCCACGCCTCCTCCTCTGAGGCTTCCCGGCCGCCTCGGAGGGGAAAAAAGGTCTTTAAAAATAAAAATCAGAAAAATAGGAGGAAATTCCCCATTGAAAACAGTGAGGCTGCGCCATTTTACTCTCCTTTATTATTCTGTATCTGGGCTAGGACAATAAAGTTATTCTCATTTCAAGTATCCATCAATTCCCCTCTTACTCCCATTCTGGATGAATATTAAGCTATAGTCCAATCTATGCATACTATTAGAATATCCTTTAGGACTTGGGGTTGGGTCTTGCATCTGTGAGGACACTCATATTTGCAAGCCCTAACTTGGGGTCCAGTTTGGGCAACTCCAGTATCTTAAGGATACAATTAGATCCACAAATAAATGAATCCCCAAACGAAAGGGACTGCCAGGTGAGTGTGCACACCATAGGGAAGTGGGAACCCTGACTGAGGCGTGTGTAATGGAAAAGCACTCTAGGTGGTGGCACCCTTTCTCCATTACCCATTCACTGAACACCTAATGAAAGGTATTTTCTGTTACAGCTGCTCCTCATTGTGCATCAGCACGCCATGATTCTCCTGTTTGTTGACAGAGGAAAGATGTTCCACACTAAGTCCTATAAACAATACAAGCAGGAACAGCAGTAATCAATGAGAAGTCAGCAATTCCTGTGTAGGACAGTTGAACACATGAACACACAAAGCTGCCTTATACTGAATCAGACCCTTGGTACATCAAAGTCAGTATTGTCTACCCAGACCAGCAGCTGCTCTCTAGGGTCTCAGGTAAAGGTCTTTCACATCACCTACTTGCCTAGTCCCTTTAACTGGAGATGCTTGGGATTGAACCTGGGACCTTCTACATACCACGCAGATGCTCTACCACTGAGCCATGCCACCTCCCATTACATTCTTGGAGGGTTCCTGTGCTTTTCAATGATTCATGACAAGTATATGCAACAAGGTGGTGTACAGTGATAGCAGAAGCCATCTCAGTGAACCTTCTGTTTTCTGTTCAAGGCATAGAAATTAGTGATAGATGAACAACCCTCTCCCATCCTTTCCAGTGTACTACTGGTGTCATCACCAAAACAGTGTTGTTGTCATGATGTACAGGAGGACTTGTTGACAACAAGTTCTGCTGGGACAATAACCAGCTGCTACTGAAATCAACCTTATCACTTGTGAGAGGTGTGGCTGGCTAGGATGAGGAACCTGGGCAAAAGGAAGGCATCAAGGGACACAAAGGAGGCAGACTATTCTCTCAGTGAAGTCAAGTGGTCCATAGGCCAGTCAGTCTGGTTGTCGGTAGTACTGCTTTCTCATGCATGTGTGGCTGATGCCAGCACTTTCTGCTAGTATTCCATAACCAAAGATTAAACCTGGCACCTCTTCTATGGTTAGCTTATGCCTTTCTGCTAAGCAACACCTCCACGTAAGTCACCTTCCCTACTGGCTGGAGGCCCTGCATCCCCCACACAGCACAAGGTGGGGAGGAGGGGAGAGTGATGCATGTGTGTCACAAGGTCCTATAGCAGTAGAAAATAGCAAGAGTCCAGGAGCACCTTAAAGACTAATAAAATTTCTGGCAGGGTATGAACCATAAGGTACCATAAGGTCGCATAATGAGGCTTTCTTCTTTCATGACTGAGTGGTTTAGATATTATCCTGTGGAGTGGGAGGCTTGGACTCTTTCCCACTGAGCTTTCAACCAGATTGTAGAGTTGTCTATTCCCTGGTCCATGAAGCCTCCATACCATTCCCAGGCAAAAATATTTGCTTCCTTCAAACAGATGCCAATAAAAATATACTGCAGGTGCTGTTCTAATGGGAGCTTGGGAACGATTCTTGGTTTTGCATTGGAACTTGAACTCTCCTTTAAGAAGCCCTTGCTTCTGAAAGTCAGTTGGCTGACTGTTAAAATTGGAATGACAATCTTTTCTTTCTTTCCTATCAAGCCCTGACTTTCCTCCCTGTCAAAATGTTTGCTTGCAAGCTGCTGCTGGCAGTGCTTAGACTTGAAAACCTGTTTGAGGGAGGAGAACTATAATTTAGAGCTTCAGGTATCCGTTTCTGTGCTCCTATCTACTAAGTTATGGAAGGATCTGATAAAGAAGGGGCTGTACACCAACCCTGGCACTCCACCCATACATGGTATGTGGAACAGCTTTGGTGACGTTATATCTTTCCTGCTATCATCCTCAGTTGACTGGTGTCTTCCATGAATTTGCAATAGGTGGGAGTAATCACAGCTAGGGCTGTCAATTCGGTTCGGCCCGAACTGAAAATCAGCCGAATTTCCCCTGATTCGGTGGTTTTTAGTTCGGGAGGAACCGAACTCAAAACTGGCGGGCAACCGGGGCCCCCGAATTCAGCGAGTTCAGGAGTTCGCGAATAAATTCGGCAAATTCGGCTGTCAGTAAGCAGCATTCTCCTCCCCCGGCCAATTGGTGGCTAAGCTGGGTCTTCTTCTGGCCAATCAGTCAGGATTGAGTACTGGAGGAATCAGCTGATGTGTGGCCCAGCCAGGGAGAGAGAGAGAGAGAGCGAAATCCTCGTGTGTGGGGGGGGGGGTGCTTGTGCACATTCGCTCCTTTCTGTGGCTGCAGGGGGCATATTTTTTGGGGTACAGACACAAAACTTTCACTGGAGCTTCAGATGAAGCTTCTTAAGATACCCCCCCAAGTTTTGTAAACATTGGGTCAGGGGGTCCCGAGATATGGGCTCCCCCCTTTTTCTTTCCATGGCTGCAGGGGGCGCATTTTTGGGGGTACAGATCCCAAACTTTGAGTGGAGTTTCAGACCAGTATTCTTAAGATACCCCCAAGTTTTGTAAACATTGGATCAGGGGGTCTCGAGATATGGGCTCTCCCCCTTTTCCCTCCCCCCCTTTTTCCATTTATGTGGCTGCAGGGGGCGCTTTTTTGGGGATATAGCCCCCAAACTTTTAGCATAGCTTCAGTCAATTATTCTTAAGATACTACCCAAGTTTTGTAAAGATGGGTTCAGTGGGGGCAGAAATATCGCCTCCCCCCTTTTCTCTTTCCATGGCTGCAGGGGGCGCATTTTTGGGGGTGCAGATCCCAAACTTTGAGCGGAGTTTCAGACCAGTGTTGTTAAGATACCCCCCAAGTTTTGTGAACATTGGGTCAGGGGGTCCCGAGATATGGGCTTTCCCCTTTCCCCTTTCCCCTTTTGGGATGAATGGATCAGCCGATCCTGTGCATCTTCTCCAGAGAAAACCTCCCATGCCTAATTGGAATCATCTTGGATTACAAGTCCTCTTCAGACCCTCTTGATGGAACAGAAGACAGCCACAGTAAGACCCCTTTGGGGGCTTTAATCTATAATTTTTCTCCTGTGTATGTGTGTGTGTGTGGGGGGAAAGCAGAGTCTGTGTGTGTGTGGGGAGGGAGCAGTTTCTGTGGGTGGGGGGGAAGCCAAAGGGGGCTTTCGTCGGTTCTGCCTGGGGTGTGTGTTCCCCCTCGAGTCTCTCGCTCCCTGGTTTGAGGGGGGAGGTTTCAGTTGTGTGTCTTCTGGTTTTTCCCTGTTGCAAAGGTGTTGTTTTACAAGTTGAGTTGCTTTGCAAACTGTTGTCGGGGCTGGGAGCTTTGTGCATGGGCGGCAAGCTGTGCTGAGAGATGCACATTAAGGGTGGTGGGGACCCCTTTCAGGGCCCATATCTCAGCCCCCCCTGACCCAATCTTTACAAAACTTGGGGAGTCTTTCAATATACGTCCTTTGAAGCTCTGCTGAAAGTTTGGGACCTCTAAGCCCAAAAATGCCCCCCCAGAGCCACGCAAAGGCGTGATTGTGTTTTTAATGGCTTTATTCGGCCGAATTTTTTTTCCGAACTTTGAATTCCCGCCGAATTGAACGGATCCGAAGTGGGGGAGTTCAGACTTTGGCACGTACCGAAGCCACAAGGGCCAAATTTGGCCGAATCCGAACTGTACCAATTTTTTTTTTAATCACAGCATAATCATCATTGGTGTAGAGAGGTGGAATTACCAGTGACTCTGTGGTTACAGGCTGAGTTCTAGTTACACTTGGAGTAGGAAAAGATTATAACTGAAAGGAGGAATAAAGGAGGTAAGGGAATGCCTTGCAACCCAGAAGATACATAAAAGTTGCCAGTTGTTAGGTCTGCACTCTGCACAAGTTCAGAGGCTTTATACCATCTTTTACAAGCTATCAGGTGCACAAGGGAAAACTGGGGTGGGTATGACACATCTTCTAGCACCAGAGCACCTCCGCTCCATAGATATGCAGAGAGCCCTAGTTCAGGGAGAATAAAGGACAGAAAATAGAATTGAATAGAATTGCAATTATTTTACATTGGCACGTTGGCTGCCCAGCGTATCCAGACCATAGACTCCAGAAGGAATCAGTCTATCATGCCCTACTTTCCATTTAAAGGTAACCTGTGCCTATCATAAAACTCACAGAGTTTACCGAGTAGCAGCAGATGGTGGATTGGGCCCAAAAGCTCCAGGCTACAACATCTGTTGCCTTTTAAACTTGAGCAGCAGAAGTCAAAGCAAAGCCAGCTTTCAAATAAATCAAGAAAGAGATTCCATTAACAAAATGGGACTTGAAAAGTGGGCTATATTATTTATTGTCACTATGTGGCTGAAACAGAAAAAATGTTTATGAATGATTTGTTTGTGCCTTTATTCCTCCTTTCAATTAGAATCTTTTGCCACTTCAAGCATAACTGTAACTCAGAAGTAAGTCTTCCCAAACTTCATTACTCAACTGGAGGAGGCAAAAAATCAACTCAGAATTTCAAAGAATGATAAATTGAAAGCCAAAACTAAAAAACCCCACCAAGTTAATGAAATCTACAGTTATTCATCTTACATTGTTGACTATGTTACATTTGGTTTAATTTTCCTGTGCAAAATGCATCTCATTCTTCAAAATAAGACATTTTATACATTGTCACTTTATTGTAATTGAAGCTACTATTTGATTTTTAAATGATTAGTCAGATGTTGATTTATTATGGGACTGATTTCCACAGATGTGTTTTGCCCCATACCCCTATGTGAAGACACTATAAATAATTCATGGTTAAACTAGGATTTGTTAATTAAACTGAACTGCACAATTTATTAAACTCTGCCTCTCTCTTAGAGTGGGTTACCTAAAAGGCTACCCAATTGGTTTTGCAAATGCTTGGGCGATCCCACTTTGGTTGAAAGCTTATCAAAGCCTCAGGCCGCACCTTGCTTCTCCTGGTCTGCACTGAAGTTGAACAGGGAGATGCTGCTCATCAGCTTCAACATATGCGTGTGTAAAGTGCCGTGAAGTTGCAGTCAACTTATGGCAACCCAACCCTGTTATGGGGTTTTCAAGGCAAGAGACTAACAGAGGTGGTTTGCCAGTACTTTACTCTGCATAGCAACCCTGGTATTCCTTGGTGGTCTCCCATCCAAATACTAACCAGGGCTGACCCTGCATAGCTTTCGAGATCTGATGAGATTGGACTGTACCATTAGGGTTGCCAGCTCTCGGCTGAGAAATACCTGGACATTGGGGGGTGGAGCCTGAGAAGGGCAGGGTTTAGGGGAGGGGATGGACTTCAATGCCATAGAGTCCAATTGCCAAAGTGGTCATGTTCTCCAGGGGAACTGATCTCTGTCGGCTGGAGATCAGTTGTAATAGCATGAGAGAGCCAGCTAGTACCTGGAGATTGGCAACCCTATATACTATGCTGCCTTTCCCCGACCCTCTACACCATACTGTTTAAGGGTTCAAGTGATGACACCTAGCACCAAGTCAACTGAGACAGTTCAGCCATGAGTGGTTATCCTCCAATGACTCATAGTTCTTTGTCAATCTAACTTAATAATGTCCACCCCACACTGATTCTACCACAGGAGGGCACTAGTGACACTTAGCTCCCCCTGTCACCCACAAACTGAGAAGTCATCCAGACCCTTCTGCAATTCAGTATAAAGCCAAGACGGAAGAACCCCTGAGGAGGATTAGGGAATGGTGTGGTCAGGAGACCTTATTCTGGCTTTGAGCATACTGGCAACTGGTTCTGTACCCATAAGTGGCTGCAGGATTACTTCCTCCTAGACAGTCAGCCTTCTTAATAAAGGAGTTCCAGGTGCAAGCATAAATCCCGAACTGGTATGACTGCGCAGACTGCCAGGTGTTACTAATACTGGGAGGCTGCACCTAACAGGTTGAGAAGTATAAAAGAAGAAGAAGAAGCAGTAGTGGGTGGGGCTTTCCCTATATACCAGGAGGAGCTGTGGAACCAGGTGCAGGAGATAATGGCCATTGCTGTAGGATTCCTCCCCTCCCCCAATGACTAAGAGCCGTGAAAAACCACTGTTCTCATAGGTATTTTGAATTGTTTCTTTCCTGTAATTAAAGTATATTTATTGGTTCTTGTAGGTTATCCGGGCTGTGTAACCGTGGTCTTGGTATTTTCTTTCCTGACGTTTCGCCAGCAGCTGTGGCAGGCATCTTCAGAGGAGTAACACTGAAGGACAGTGTCTCTCAGTGTCAAGTGTGTAGGAAGAGTAATATATAGTCAGAAAGGGGTTGGGTTTGAGCTGAATCATTGTCCTGCAAAAAGTATCACAGGTAATGTGCTAATCATTGTCCTGTAAGTATCAAGATAATGTGCTAATGAGGGTGTGGTATGTTAATGTGGAACCATTGTATCCTGAAGTGATCTGTTAATGTGTGAAATCCAAGGCTAATCTGCATGGTTATTGTGGACTGTAGTCTTTTGCAGGAAAATGATTCAGCTCAAACCCAACCCCTTTCTGACTATATATTACTCTTCCTACACACTTGACACTGAGAGACACTGTCCTTCAGTGTTACTCCTCTGAAGATGCCTGCCACAGCTGCTGGCGAAACGTCAGGAAAGAAAATACCAAGACCACGGTCACACAGCCCGGATAACCTACAAGAACCAATGAACTCTGACCGTGAAAGCCTTCGACAAAGTACATTTATGTTTCGAAGATACTTTGCCTCACTGAAGTTCTTAGATTCCCACCCCCCCACCCCCCCAATCATTTAAAGAACCCTTGTGTCAGGCAAAAACAGTCTCTGGCAACACATTGAGTCACAGAGAAATCATTTTCTGCATGGGACAAATGAACTCTGCTCTCCTTGGAAAGGTACAGAAGGGAAAACAAAATGCCCCCCCCCACACACACACAAGGCACTGCTACCATTGCTATCATTACAGCACGTAATGTTTTTGTTCTTTTCTGTGTGACCCCTTTGTGTGTAACCTCTGGTAATAGGGTTGCCAGTTCTGGGTTGGGAAATACCTCGAGATTCTGGGGTGGAGCCTGAAGAGGACAGGGTTTGGGGAGGGGAGGGAAGGGACTTCAATGCCAGAGAGTCCAATTGCCAAAGTGCCCATTTTCTCAAGGTGAACTGATCTCTATCAGCAGGCGGTCAGTTGTAATTGAATGAGATCTCCAGCTAGTACCTGGAGGATGTTGTACAAACTGGAAGTACGCGCTCAATTGCAAAAATGTGTCCTTATGAAATAGCAATCAAAAATTAAACACTAAGTACAACCTAAGATGTGACTAAATCTAAGCTAATTTATCTAAGTTGTGAAACAACATACATATATACAATGAAGTGGGCCTCGTTACAGGAGAATTTTCAAGAGAATAATTTTCAACAGTCAATAAAGCATGTTCAGCGAACTATGCATCAAGAATTCATCTTCACCAGCTTAACATGAAATACCAAAATAATGATTAACACATCGCACAAACATGCGCTTAGTGGCAAAAAAGCTTATTACAAGCCAGATAGTGTACCTGGAGGATGGCAAACCTCTCTAAAGGAAAGTGTCTGTATTGTTCTGAGGTGACACATAATATGCCGCCTCATTGCCTTATTTATGGCTTAGTTGCATACCGTAGATTCACAGAATGGTTAACATGTGGGGGTGGCTCTAAGGTAAAAGGGGATCCTTTACTCAAAAATAAACAGTTGTTTTTCTTAAACATGAATAGAGTTAATAGGTAAAACATTGTAACAATTTCTGTATGGTTAATAATCATAAAGGTTTCAGATAGGCACAGATAAGTGCAATTGTTCCTTATAAGCCTAGCCACAGAGTCATTTTCTCACTTGCCACCCGGGCTAGTAACTTGTACACAGAACACATATTTTTCTTACACTGCCCAGCACCTCAATCAAGCTCCTTCCTCTATACACGCACTCTTTGCTAATCCCCTCTTCCTCTCTTGATACATTTAAAGTAGCCAGAGGCCTTTGGGACGGAAAGAGGTCTTCTAAATATCAGTTCAGGTAAATGTTTGCAAACACATATGAGCAATTAGTTACCTGGGCAACTGTAAGGAAATCTGTTAGTCTCTTGCCTTCTTTAGACACAAAATATAAGTGATGCGTAAACTGCCTTGCACCACAAGAAAAAATGGGATAAAAATAATAATAATAAATAATAAATAACGCAATCCTAAAATGGTTGTCTCATATGTTTTTGACATGGGTATGGACCAGGGGCCTAAACTTCTCATTGTTCTTCTCTTAAGCACCATACCCATGCCACAGAAAGGTCACCCAAGTTTGGGGAAGTCTGAGAGACCAAATGAGATTTGAAGAAAGGCTTCCTAAATACTGTACACAAACTCTCCTGACTTCTTGAGGGTTTGAAGGGTCTATTGCTTTGGTGTTATTTTACTTAATAAATCATCTCCATTTGTTTTGATCCAAGGGATGTCTCTGTGTGCATTTCTCATTGGTTATTGTTGCATAGCATGTGTTGGTGGGATACAGGTTGAAGAAGAAGAAGAAGTTGGTTTTTATATGCCGACTTTCTCTACCACTTAAGGGAGGCTCAAACTGGCTTACAATCACCTTCCCTTATCCAAAATGCTTGAGACCAGAAGTGCTTCAGATTTTGTAATATTTGTATGTAAATAATGAGATAACTTGGGAATGGGACCCAAATCTGAGAGCATGAGGCTGTCCTCAACCAGGGCTAGGGCTTTTTCAGACTTGGCCCCATCCTGGTAGAACTCCCTTTCTAATGAGACCAGGGCCCTGTGGGATATTAAAGCTTTCCACAGGGCCTGTAAAACAGAGTTATACCACCAGGCATATGGTTGAGGGTAGCTATGAGTAGTCATCTATGCTGGCCTCCCTACTCCCCCCCCCCATTTTACTGCAAACAAATATATTGGGGGGGGGGCCTCTGGCCGTTCGTAAGCCCTGCAGCGGCCTTATGCTACAAATGAACGCACTTTGTATTGTTATTACTACATAAATTTGGGATTTGGAATTTTATTGATTTTAGACTATATTTGGTGATTTATAATAATTTTAATATACTATTGTATTTATTGGATGAATTTTTTGTTGTGGCTTTTATTTATTTAGTCTTATACCCTGCCCTTGGCTGGGGACCAAGGGCATGGTATACGACTAAATAAATAAACAAATTAATTAATTAAATAAACACAAAATTCATTTATATTTTATATACACTTTATACACATAGCCTGAAGGTAATTTTATACAATAATTTCAATAATTCTGTGCATGTGGGGCATTGTAGAGAACCTGCCGTTGGTGTAACCGGCCGGCACACATGCCATTTTATTACTCTTTGTTGGTGTTCAAATGGTTTTGGATTTTGGAATATTTTGGATATCGGATTTCCAGATAAGAGATACTCAGCCCATACATGCATCCCCTGGACTGAATGCTGTATACCCATGTTCTGAGGTTTAACCCCCCCCCCCCAAAAAAAAAACCTCAGGAGAGAAGAGAATGAATAGGCAAATAAACACATTATAGATGTCATTTTTCCTTAGAACAGAATCACTAGGGTCCAGTGAAATTCGTCTTTGCTAGAATCTGCTTGAAGCGCCTCTCCTAGTGATTCACAGTCCTCCCCCTTCCATCATCGTACTTATTGTATGTAGATCAGCCAATCAAAGTGGGCCCACTCAAGGTGAAGTACATGCTTAACTAGCTTCAGTGGCTTCTCAAGAGTCTTCCGTTTACTACTCAAAAGAACAACACTGCCTCCCATTCAATGCAAGGCATTTCAGACTGTATGATTTTTCCATTCAAACAGCACACAAAGACAATTGAGGCTTGATTCATGAAGATTCCTTAGTTGATTTTAGATGAGTGGTTTTAGATCTTGATTATTTAGCTAGCATGTGCTTTGCCAGAGTCATCAACAAGCAGGCAACATGAGCAATGGGAAGCATTAATAAAATCACAGTAGGCAGCTGTGCTGTGTGTATGATTCAGCAGCCAGAAGTTATTACAGCTGCTTGACATTTAAGAAAACTGGGATAAAAGCTTGGAGAGATTGCAAGAAAGGACATGGTTCTAAAGAAATAGACAATACACTAGAATGTAAGGAAACTCTTACTGGATTGTGACCGAGGATCTATGCAATGTAGTATCCTGTTTCTGACAATGGCCAGGCAGGTGCCTGCCAGATACTTTTTAATCCCTACCAGTAGGCCATGAAGGCAAGGGATCTTCATTGGTTGCCCCCCAGAAACTGCTTTTCAAAAGTGTATGGCCTCTGAACTTGGAGAAGCCAGCTATCCTAGCTAACAGCACCACCTTAAGCAGAGTTGCTTCCTTCTGAGCCCATTGAATTCGACAGATTTAGAGGGGTGTAACTGTACTTATTTATTATTATTTATTTATTATTTCAATTTATAGCTCACCTTCCCTGGACAAAACCTGGCTCTGGGCAGGTAACAACCATGACACTTAGGTTGGCAGTGTGATAGCCTTTAATAATCCTATCCCCCATGAATAATCCTATCCCCCATCATTAAATTGTGGAACTCCCTGTCCCAGGATGTGGTAATGGCTGACAACTTGGAAGGCTTTAAGAGGGGAGTGGACATCTTCATGGAGGATAGGGCTATCCATGGCTATTAGTCAAAATGAATACTAGTCGTGATCCATACCTATTTTCTCCAGTATCAGAAAAACATGCCTATTACATTAGGTGCTGTGGAACGGAGGCAGGATGCTGCTGCAGTCATCTTGTTTGTGGGCTTCCTATAGGTACCTGGTTGGCCACTGTGTGAACAGACTGCTGGACTGGATGGGCCTTGGTCTGATCCAGCATGGCTTTTCTTATGTTCTTAATGTGTCTAATGCCCCTTCAAACCTTTCTGTTAGAAGCTACATCCACATCTGGGGACTGAAAATTCCATGTATTAATTATGCTTCAAAAGATAAAGAATCTTCTTAATCTACTGCCAATCAGTTCCACCGTGTCACTCTGCAACCAACTATTATGTATGATGAAGAACAATTTATCTCAATCTGCCTTCACCACACCAGTCCTAAAATGGCTTTCCCCCTGTAAACTAGAAAGCTACAGTTACTGGAAGTTATAGAGAAGACCTTCAGCTTCTTCATTGTTTTTGTGGTCACCTTTTAAAGCTCAAGCAACCAAACTGGGTCAGGGAAACTCTGTCCAGCATTCCAAGTGCTGTTGTACCATAAATTTAGATAATGACATTATAATACTAGTCAATTTATTTTGAATCATTTTCCTGATTATTCACTGTATGAAATTGTCATTTTGGCAGGGGTGCACAGAAATGATACTTTTACTGTACTCTATGCTAAAACCCTAAAATTTCTTTCCTGGTTAATCACCATCAGTTCAGACTGATCAGTGTAGTTAAAAATTAAATCCAGACTACATTTTCTTTCAGCTTACTGGAATGTTCCTGCCTTTCCGCTCCTACTGCAGCCCACAGATATCCATGAAATGCTGAAGAAAGCCATGAGGGGGGTCTGCAGCAGGTAAGGGAATCAGTGGAAACTGCCCATTTAGTCTGGTTCCAACCATAGGAATTTTTTAAAAAAAGACCACGATCTAATAGATTGGAGAGAGGGGACAGTGAGGAGGAAGCTCTGCAAGGAACTGAACTGGTGCACAGGTTTATTCTTGGAGAGAAGTTCCTTCAGATATGAGGGTCACCCATGTCACACAGGGTGATGACAAGCACTTTGAATTGGATCCAGATGCATACAGATAACAATGGAGGTGTCTTAAAATTGGAGTAGGATGAGCACATCTCTGGAATCTAGTCAATAGACAAGTAGGAAATGACTCAGCTTAAATGTTTTTGTCAAGGAGCAGCAGTTCCATCCTTGACTGATTGCCCTCTTAGAAAGGCGCTTGTTTCTGAGGATATTCAGAGTGACCTTGAAGCCAGCGAGGAAGCTTCCAGGATGTTCTCCACTGAAATGCAGGCAGCGTCAAGGTGTTTCTGACTTTTGCTCGGTACTCTGATAACATTTCCTGACTGTGAGCAATGATGTAATGAAATGTCACCATGTGATTTGATACGTACCGTAGTTTTAAGTCCTTTTAAAGTTAAGAAGGTCTTTCAGAGGTAAGAAGAGAGTCAAATTAACTGTATTCTTAACATGAAGAGAATGCTGGGAAAAGTTATATTTAAAGAAATATCAAAAAGCCATAAACTGATTGTTTAGTACATGGCCAGGTCAGCAAATGACCTAACAGGTAATCCTTACAAGGTGAGAGCAACAACGCTGTGGCTCAAAGTTCCAAAAGTGCTGATGCACTGGAACAATTTCAAGATCAGATCCTACCAAACACCGTCAAGGGTAGGGAAGGATACTGATCTTGAAAGGTATGTAAGGAGGAACTTTCTGGCCAGGAGTTAGAGTTCCTAACAAGTTGATACCCGTTGACTTGAATGGATCTCTCTATCCCTTACCTGGGATGTAAAAGCTTTGAACCTTGATTCTTGCATGGATTGAGGCTCTCAGACCTTCCATATGGGTTAAGACTTTCTTGCCTAAAAAGTCCCTTGTGTGCTCTGAATACTTAAACATTTACAAGTCTTCCTGTGAGACTGGAGAACTCCCTAAAAGGGGGATTCTTTTCAAGATAGCCAGCCCTTGCTAGGACTGGATATCTGAACTGAAGGCCTGCAGACTTCTCCATCTTATGAATAAGATGAATAAGATGGAGACTCTTATAATCTATCAACCTTTGTGTGGAGTCTAAGAGTTTAGATCTGTCCATATTTGAAATGGAAACACTGAGAACTCATTGATTCTGGCAGGGATTGATGAGTTCTCACTGAGATCTATCTAGCCTTGTATAGGCCTCCCAGTCCTGACAGACATGGAGATTGTAAAACCTATAGCTTCCTTCATACAGGTCTCTTCAACCCTTCAAAGAGCTGAAGACCAGGAGCTGATCCTCTGAGCATGCGTCAGAGATTTCTCTAGCTAACAGAGACCTCTGAACATTCTCTGAGCATGAGTCAGAGATCTCTCTAACAAACAGAGAGAACTCTGCACTTAGTTCTTACACAGAACTCTAACATTCACATGGTTTTAAGCTTTGCATAGCTTTCTAGTTCTGACACAGCTAAAGATGGCATGCACATACATATAGATCTCCCTGATCTTAACATAGATCAGAGGCCTTTCAGAGGCTAAAAACACTTAGAGATGTCTCTAGGGTTTCATGAACTTAGTCCTGGCATGGACTGAAAATATGCTTTAAGGGCTCATGACTTCAGCTCTGACATGAACTCATGGAACCAGAGATTTCGCTAACCTTTGCATACACCAAAGACATTTAAATACTAAAATAACACAGAGGACAAAAAAGGTTTAAATATCCTTAACATGAATTAGGAACTTTTCAGATCTCTCTAGGCCCTGCTATGCTGGAGAGGTTTGCAAATGACATGACTAGGTGAAGTATGTCATGTTCTATGATGTTCTAGGTACTTTGAATTAAGATGCTTTTAACTAAATCAGATCTTATTCATTGCACTAACCATTTTTTACAAGATTTCTGTAACTGCTTTATTTCCTGAATGAAATATTATTACTGGTTTAAGGTTTGGGCTCTTATATAGAGGAACAGAGATTGTTTAAGATTGCTTGCATACATGAACATATTTGAGACTCGTTATGTCTGAACTTTATAACATGTTTTAGAATTTTGTAACCATTTACATGCACATATATTATGTAAAATAAACTGTATATACATTCACATCCTTTTCATAATTTATTGGAGCATTTCAACAGAAAACTTACTTCGGTAAGAAGCATTGAGTCCTGTCTAGTAGGTGTCTAACTGAATAAGATAACATACATCTTCTCAGGAAGGGGTCCATTCTAAGAGCATAGGCGCTGAAAAGCATTGACCCGCTTCAGTGCCTTCCTCTGCATAGCAACCCTGGTATTCCTTGGTGGTCTCCAATCCAAATACTAACCAGGGCTGACCCTGCTTAGCTTCTGAGATCTGACAAGATCAGGCTAGCCTGGGCCATCCAGGTCAGGGCAGGAATCCAGTAGTTGATGATCTTAATACAGAGGCCAATTTTAATTGAAAATACCTGCTCTCCTACTGGTTCAGCTCATGGTCTGCTTGTCAGTTGCTCAGTCCAACATTTGATAAACTGTTTCCCTGTGTTCAAACAGTTTCCATATATTCAGTTATAAAACACACTCACACCCCATTGTGCATAAACAATCACATACTGCTTTCCTACCACTCCACCTGGCACTCATTCCATCACTGCTGCCTCCTCTGAATTTGCTACATTAAGTGCACACAGGGGCAACCCACCCACTAGGTGTACCTAGGCAATTGCCTGGAGTGCCAGCCTCCCCAGATATGAAGGGGCTCCAGGTCAGGAGGGGCTCCAAGCTACCATAGCATTGTGGGATCAGCCACCCCCTGCTCCCTGGATAGGGTTGCCAACCTTCAGGTGGTGGCTGGAGATCTGCTATTACAACTGATCTCCAGGTAACAGAGATTGGTTCTCATGGAGAAAATGGTTGCTTTGGAAGGTGGGCTCTATGGCATTATACCCCATCGAAATCCCTCCCCTCCCCAAACCTTGCCTTCCTCAGGCTCCACCCTCAAAATCTCAAAGTATTTCCCTACATGGAGCTGGCAGCCCTAACCCTGGAGCGGTGGCAGCATGATATCCCAGCAAGCAGCAGCCCTGGGCATCATGTTGCATTGCTGCATCCAGGCAGGGGGTGCCTGGACATTCCCTCCCTGCCCTAGAGTAGTGGAAACCAGGGGGGGGCAGGGGATTTATTAGGTGGAACAGTCCCTCTCTGGAAATATGTTGATGTCCCTGCATTGACATCACTTCCTATGCACACTGGAAATGAGGTCAGTGAATCACAGCCAACGCTCTGGCATTTGGGAAAACTTCTTTCTGCCTGCATAAGGGCTAGCATGATAGCTAAGACCATTGACCCGCTTAGTCTAATATGAAGAATGCCAAAAATCCAGGAGGCTGTTCTTGCCTTAGAGACATTTGAGTGACAGCTAAAGGGAATGCTGGGAGTGGCTAGTGAAAATGTTACATTCAGCTCTCTGTCAGAATCAGTCAGCCAGTTCAGCTCCAGAGTTCAAGACATACAGAGCTCTGAGAAGCTAGTGGCAGTTGTGTGCTATGTGAGGATTAGTCCTCAGGAGTCAAACATAAAGGAACACAATTTTAAGTTGTTCAATTAATAAAGAATCAGCAACTGGGTAATAAGGACTTTAACTCTGAGTGAATAGCGTGTGTCTGGGTTTTGACAGTGGGAGTTACCTCTGAGGAAACAGAGGGCGAAAACGCATGGTAGCTTTATCCTCCTTTAATCCCTATTTTAGCCAGGATCGAACACACATTAGGCGAAACGCATGTGTTCGATCCTGGCTGAATCCTGGCCGAAACAGGGATTAAAGGAGGATAAAGTGACCATGCATTTTCACCCAGAGTGTTCTCAAATACCAGGGAGAGGGAAGTCATCTGGGGTGTATTGAGTGATCCCTAAGTAAGGTTGAGGAGAATTAGTCTCTAGAGTCCTGAGTAATCCCAGTCCAGTTTAGTGTTAAACTGGTGAAGAGTGTTGTGTAGTTCCTTACTTTAGAAACTGAAAATGGAGTGTGTTTTAAAGTCAACTCAAGTGAAATCTAAACCAGAAACTAACAAACAAAACAAGCCTCTCAATCAGTGAAACAAAGATCTAGTATCCTAAACCATAGAACTAAACCTCTCTTGTGTACATATATATTATTGTGAAGTGTCTACTCTGTTTTTTTGCATATCCTAATACCTTTCTGAAATCCAAGTGTGCCTGCCTAAACCCTCATCTTGCCTTTCTGCTATAAATAAATTCCTGTTGTTTTAAACTTTTACCACAAGCCTCTGTGTGCCATCAAATTTCTGAGAGACCTAATTTCCCTGATCAAAATCTAAGTCTCCCTTTGATCTGTCACACTTAGTAATCTTTACTTTGACTGGCAACATAAGAACAAAAGAAGAGCCTTGCTGGACCAGATCAGTGGTCCATCTCGTTAGGGCTGTTGGAAAAAAAAATTCGGTATAGTTCGGATTCAGCAGAATTCGGCCTGTTTTAATTCGGGAAATGTTGAAGTCCGAACTGCCCCAATTCGGATCCGTGGAATTCGGCGCCTAGTTTGAGTTCGGGGGGAAATTCGGCCGAATAAAGTCATTAAAAATGCACTCGCGCCTTTCCGTGACTCTGGGGGGGCATTTTTGGGGGTAGAAGTCTCAAACTTTCAGGATAGCTTGAGGGGATGCTTCTTGCAAGAACCCCCAAGTTTTGTAAAGATTGGGTCAGGGGGTCCTGATATATGGGGCCCGGAAGAGGTTGCCCCCCCAAAAAATCGCCCACAGTGACAGGAATAAAGCCACTTAAAGCACATTGGAGCTTTTCCACGGCTCTGGAAGGGCCATTTTCGGGGTAGAGGTCTCAAACTTTCAGGGTAGCTTTAGATGAGCCTTCTTGCAAGAACCCCCAAGTTTTGTAAAGATTGGGTCAGGGGGTCCAGAGATATGGGGTCCCCCCTTTTACCTATTGGGATGAATGGGATCAGCCGATCCTATGCATCTAGAGAGCGGCAAATCCAAGGCAAAACCTCCCGTGCTAACCATTGCAATGCAAAGCAACACGCGAGTGAGTATGGAAAGGAACAGAGGCACGCTAGGCTAGCTATAGCAAAAAGGAAAAAAGGAGCAGGTGACTTGGACCATGAAAATGTATTGTGAAAGTCAGATTTTGCAAAAACATTGAGTGAGCAGCAAAACAGACCGTGCCAAAAAAAAAAAACCCAGAGTTTGTATTTTCTGCCCTGCTCCTTCTTCCCATGTTGGAGGGACACTCCCCCTTATGCAAACGACCCCACCAAACTCAAGCAAGTCTCACCAGCACCACCCCCCACATCTCCAACCAATACAACGCTGCGGTGCACCCCCCAAACGGGGAAAAAATCCAAGACACAGAGGATCTCACACAAGCCGCCCTGTTGCACTCAACCCCAGGCTAGAGGCAAAAATAGTGAAAAACACCGAGGAGGCTCAACACCAAGGGTGCCAAGCGGAGAGAAACTCGCTAGCCGCCACACAGGCTCAACTTTAAACTTTACTTTAAAAGCAGTACACACACTCCTACAGAGGTGAGCGGTCACACACCCCTCGGCAGAATGGGCAAAAGCCTCCTTTGGCTTCCCCCCCCCACACAGAAACTGCCCCCCCCCACAGACTCTGCTTCCCCCCCACACATACACATGGGAAAAAATTATAGATTAAAGCCCCAAAAGGGGTCTTACTGTGGATGTCTTCTGTTCCATCAGGAGGTAATCCAATACAATTCCATTTAAGCACGGGAGGTTTTGCCTTGGATTTGCCGCTCTCTAGATGCATAGGATTGGCTGATCCCATTCATCCCAATAGGGAAAAGGGGGGAACCCATATCTCTGGACCCTCTGATCCCATCTTTACAAAATTTGGGGGTTCTTGCAAGAAGGCTCATCTGAAGCTACACTGAAAGTTTGGGGGCTGCACCCCCAAAAATGTGCCCCCTGCAGCCACAGAAAGGAGCGAATGTGCACACGCACCCCCCGCCCACATGGGGATTTCTCTCTCACACAAACAGATACTCTCTTTCTCTCCCCAGGCCATGCAGCAGCTGGGCTCACGTGCTCAATCGCGACTGATTGGCCAGAAGAAGACCCTGCTTGGCCACCGATTGGCCGCGTGAGAATGCTGCTTACTAATTGACGGTTATGCTGCTGTGCTGAACCCCAAATTTGCCGAATTTACTCGCTGAACACCCCGAACCCGACAAATTCGGGGTCCCGGATTTCTCGCCTTTTGGAGTTCGGCTCCATCCAAACTTAAAACCGCCGAATCGAGGGAAATTTGGCTGTTTTTCTGTTCAGGCCGAACCGAATCGACAGCCCTACATCTCGTCCCTCCTGAATCTATTGCCCATCAACTACATTGGGTGCCCTGAAGTTCTAGTATTTTGGGAGAGGGAGATAAAGTTCTCTCTATCCACTCTCTTTGCCCCATGCATAATTTTATAAAAAGTTCCCCAGGGTCTTAAAGAGACCTGCATCACCTGTAGGGTCGCCAACCTCCAGGTAGTTGCAAGAGATCCCCTGCTATTACAACTGATCTCCAGCCAATAGGGATCAGTTCACCTGGAGAAAATGACCACTTTGGCAATTGGACTCTATGGCAATGACATACCTCCCTTCCCAAACCACGCCCTTCTCAAGCTCCACCGCCAAAAACTCCCACCGGTGATGAAGAGGGACCTGGCAACCCTAATCACCTGCAACCTGCTCTTTTTACTAGAGATACTGAAGGTAGACTCTGGAGCTGTCTTTACACAAAGGATATGCTTTACTGATGAGCCAGAGCTCCTTCCAAGGATGCAAATATTTTTGTCTGTTCCCACAAAAGCTTAGGAGCAAATGCAGAGGGCATAGGGTTATTAACCTCAAGGGGGAGTCTGGAGTTCGCCTAGAATTGCAACTATATCCAGACTACAGAGATCAGTACTTCTGGAAGAAAAGGCAGCATCGAAGGGCATCACACCCTGCTGAGTTCCCACCCATCCTCAAACTCTGCCCTTCCTGGGCATCAGCCCCGAATCTCTAGGAATTTTCCAAGATGGAGTTGGTAACCCTAAAAGGGAGTAGTATCTATACCAGGAAATGTTGATGTAATGGCTGCCTAATTCTATGCTGGTCAGACTGTATAATATCCTACAGTTCTTTTCACCTCCTTGTTGCACCGTTGACCTCTGCACATAGTATTTTTTAAAAATCTGTGCTTCCAGGATAATTAGTTATTTGGTAGTACATGATATTGCTTTAGTTCTCGACAGACCTTGAGAGGATAGGAGCTACACGACCGTCTGGTGACATTTCATATTGGCCATTTTGCAAATACATTAATAAAACTGCCCTTGCTAATCAAAACATGTTTTGTTACAAAATCATGTCTCACAGGGGCTAGCCCAGCAAGAAAGGGACTTGGGCTTTCCAAGCATTCAGGATAATTAATTATTGCACTGCTGCAAATGAGCTTATCTGGTTGATGCATAAATTTAGCTGAGTTTTGGAATGTGTTGGTTGAGAAAACATTTAAGAGAGAGGGGATGGATTGTACTGATATTTATTTTATGTCATTTTGAATTAGGTTTTGGATTACTCATTATCTCTCGGGGCATATCCATCCTATTGACAAATTTACTTTCTTCAGGGAACCCTGGTAACTGCAGTTTGGGACTAGAGATATCTAACAGAGAATTTGCAGTGCCTTCACTAAATACAGTTCTTAGGATACTTTGGGGACAGCTAGGGAGATGTGAGTCATGAGACTCCAATTTCCTGTTTCTCTTCTATTCTGTTGTGAGTGCAGGTTACCACTTCCATTTGGAATTGTGTGTTCCCGTGACTTCATTTCAGTCATGAATGTTTCTCCTTTGCTCCTATTTTACTTCCTTTTGGCACTCAGTTGCATATTTGTACACTTGCAATTACATATATTACATGTGTAATGCATGCAAGTGTAATGCATGCATGTTTATATACGCTGTTTTTTATGTTTCCACCCATGACTTCTCTAAGAAACAATATTACATAGACCTACCTTCAACAGCTATTAAGCTTTCTCCTCATGCCCACCTTCTGTTCTTCTTTTTCTGACTGAGACATGGGTAACCCTGTTTAGCTAGCTTTTACATGTTCCTTGTAGTGAGTCGAGAAAGAGAAGAAAGATTTAACTCACTTTCCTTGTGGCACTCTCCCTAATACAGAGGGCCAAAACAACATCATTGATGCTCAGCAAAAATGTACAAAAGTTTGTACCTGTGTGCCTACTGATCATATAGAGAGTCTGTTCTTCCTTCTTCTTACCTACCTGCATTTGCTTTGTTGGGATTTGGAGAACAAACGGGCACAGCGCTGGAGCACAACACAACTTGATATAACAACATCCTTTTCCATTCACATTTGCTTCTCATCAGCTGGAATCTTTTATAAACTCTCATGGAAATCCCTAACTATCTTTCTCCAAAGGACATAAAAAGAGCCCTGATGAATCAGACCAGTGAACCATCTAGTCCAGCAATTTGTTTCACGCAGTAGCCAACCATTTGTCCTGGTGGGCCAACAAAAAGAACACAAAAGCCTTCCCCTGATGTTGTCTCCTAACACTGAGTTTCAGAGGTTCGCTGCTTCTATATATTAAGGCTCCCTTCAGTTGCTATGGATAGTAGCCATTGATGGACCTTTCCTCTGTAAATCTGTCTAAGCCCCTTTTAATGCCATCCGTGCTAGTGGCCATCACTGCATCCACTGGCAGTGAATTCCATGGTTTAATTACTTGTCTGTCCATCAACTTCATTGGGTACCCCAAGTTCCAGTGTTATCAGAGAGGGAGAAAAGTTCTCTATGTACTTGCTTTACTCATGAATAATTTTGTAGACCTTGATCATGTTCTTTCTCACTTGTCTTTTTTCTAAACCGAAGATAATCCATTATACTCCAAAATATTATGAGTGAAATCTCAGAAGTACATTGCATTGTGTCTGATATGGGTTATGTCATCTTATAGTAGCCGGACCATCCCCTGCAATGGAATAAAATATGCAAAAATACACATAGTATATACCAAAAAAACAAACCCCTCAAAATATAATAAAATAAGGTAAAATGTGTTACACAGAGAGAGAAAACATACAAGTAAAAACAATATTTTAAGAGCTGGAAATTCTCATGAACCAAGGTTCAATAACAACAACAAACAATGGCAGAAACTGACATACCCATCATTGTGTAAAATCAAGCCAGTATGAAAAAAATGACAATTTGACTCAAACACAAAAGGCCAGTATAATTTGTCGGCATGCCTGTATACAGTTTAAATTAGTATAAAACTGTTATGTTTGTAGTCCAGACAGATGCAGGTAATCTAACACAAAATCCTTCTTTCCTTCCCTCTTTTTTTGAATGTGCATATTTTATGTGATTTCCAGAGCAAATAAAGCATCTGCATCCTCCTTCTATTCCATACATTCAGCTTGCAAAGAGAAAAATAATGATGACTGCAGGTCTCTGAAAAGCCTTTACAGAGATCAAACCATTTCATCAATTCATTTGCACTTTAAAAGTAAGCCAAGAAAGGGAAGAAATAGCTTCAGTCATAGTTTTTGTTTTGTTTTGTTTCTTCTCTTCTTCTGTATCAAGAGTCATGAGGTCACTCCAAGTCGGGGATATTCATTATATTCCTTCCCTTGGGTAATTCTAAAAAGGTCACAGAATGTCAGTAATCATCTCCTTTATGTCTTAGTGGCAAGTTTATGATTGAAGGATTGCCTCACTAATATGTGTTTAAATGAGGAGCTGGCAAGTGTAGTGGTATTTAAAAAGAGTGCTGGCATTTGAAACAGTCGACAACGAGATATCTTGCTAGTAAACAGGAACATTATTGATGTCA
Organism: Euleptes europaea; assembly: GCF_029931775.1. Classification (NCBI taxonomy): domain Eukaryota; kingdom Metazoa; phylum Chordata; class Lepidosauria; order Squamata; family Sphaerodactylidae; genus Euleptes; species Euleptes europaea. The sequence goes on from NC_079317.1 coordinate 30,681,068, forward strand.
AGACTAGTTTTGAGAGGGTAGGTTTTAATGGCAAGTGTAGCCTAGCACGTTCTTTCCCAAGCCCCTAGAAGGCTATTTGGGGCTCTAGATGGTAATTACCAAAGATGGCAAAGGTTTTAAAAAGTGTAAGAACTTTTAAATACAACAAGAGCAACAATTAAATTTTTAAAGAGTGTATGTAACAATGTTAACATGGGCAAAGATACTGTTGTTATTTTCTACTCTCCTTATTTATTTGTGTGGGTATTTTTCTTCCTACTTTTTTTCCCAATAGGGAGCCAAGGAAGCTCAAAATGAACCATAAACGTATAATTTAGGTGACCAATGAACAACAGCAATAACGAACTCAGCTTCTATGATGGTCTTGGATACACTGAGACAGCTCACTCAGTGAACAAGCTGTGAGTCATGGGCCTTTTGACTCTCACTCTTTGGCGGACACCAAAAAAAATGTGCCTTTGGTCACAGTGGGGCTTAAATACCTGAAGCAGGAAGGGAAACAGAAGCTCAGCCCAGATCTAATTAGCTAGTGTAGATGTTCTCAAGGTTCTCCTCCCTTCCTTATATTTTGTACCACTTGATTATCAAAATAGAATTCAAAAACAGAAAAAGGAGACGGGTAAAGCAATGTTTTTGTAGGAGGAAGATGCTCAAACAGCATAACTGAGCCCCTCTGCTCAGCTAATTCATATGGCAAACCTTAGGGTCATGCTTCTACTTTATGTTGGAGGAGACATGGAAAGTTGCTAGCTTGCTATCTTTGAGAACGGCATGCAAAACTGCCTTGTTTCACCTTTCTTTCAGTGATTGGTAGAGATTCATTTGAATTTCTCATTCCTTTTGTTTTTTTTACCTGGGTAAAAAACAACACTTGCATTCACTTCTTGTGAGAAGCAAACATATAATTATTTTCAAGCCATTTTCTGTTTCAAAATAGTATTTCAACCATATTGTTTCTGTTCAATAATCTATAGTGATAATCCTATATTACTTGAGAACCTTTGGACCGAGGAGCAGGATACAACTACAACAACAGTCAGGAACAATTATAATGTTTTATTTTTGTGGTGGGTGGGAATGAAGAATCCCACAGCTGCTATTGTTCATGGAATGAGGCCCAGAAGGACCCTTACCAGCTGTGTGAACTTCTTGAACTTCTGTTTCAAATAATGTTTGGGGTAGGAAATGGCCTTCCCTCTTGCTTTTTGGACAACTAATATAAAAAAGGAGAAAAGTATCAAGAACAATTTTTTGCAGTCAGTTGACAACCCTACTGTTGGCCAGCAGGTAACCAAGCAATTTGAAGACAATATGTAGCATACTGCTGGACTAGTGTTACCTAATGTTGTCAATTCTGTCCCATTAAACTTAATTTATGTCTTGGGGTGCCTCCAAACATCACTGGCTACTGTACTATTGCTGTGCTAAAGCAGTAATTTACAAGTGTGTTGGCTTGTCCACAGAGAAAAATCCGGTTGCAAATGAGTGGATCCAACCAGCTTTTCCACTGATGAAAAGGGAGGAAAGGTCCCCTCTGGCACCCAAAAAGTTATGATGGGGGTCACAAGAGCTACATGCACAAAAGCCATGTGGGGCAGGGACTGTAGTAATAAGGGAAATTGGGCAAGATTGATTGAAAACGTTGGTTGGATCCACCCCAATTACTCTAGTGTGATATCCAACATGTGGATGCAGCCTAAGATCACAGATATAAAAGCTTCGAAAAGAGCAATCCTGAAATGGTCTACTCAGAAGTAAGTCCCATGTTATTCAGTGGGACTGACTCCCATGGAAGTGTCCTAATCCTATATGTCCCTTATTTTAAATACGTACTTTATGAAGCCCAAGAGCTGCCCTATGTGCCTGGTTGTGTGTGTCCCACATCATTAAAATGTAAAGATGGGATTATAGGAAGGATGCACTTATACATATTGAAATAGTTTAAAGTTGTTGTTTTTTAAGTAGAGATCAAGTACTATGGCAACAACTTGCTTGTTTGGCTTGCTCACTATTATCCAATGAACCCCCTCGGCACTTAATTAAAAACAAAGTTCCTCCATGGAAAATTGGAAGCTATGGTATGATATATAATGATGCAAGGCCTACTGATGTGTTGCCTTTTAAAAATAAAAGGAAGTGAATGGTAACTAAATAGCTACTCACTAATAGCGGCTCTGCAAATTAGACTAGTTTTTCATTGCAAATAATTGAGATGAACATCTTTGCAGTCTATTGCCTTTTGCTCTTGTCTTTGGTCTCCGGGCTCCTTTCATTTTAATTGTTTCCCCATATAGTTTGTTTCTTTTTACACTTTTGCTTTCATTTAAAGCCAACTACATTTTTAATAGCACTTAGAATGGCCAGAGGCAACAGAGCATGAATGGCTCATTACCACTTGATGGAGGCATTATGGATGCTCAGCTCATCCCTCAGAGGTTGAAGGCCTTCAGAACTGCTTAACCTTTCTGTATACCCATGTTCAGTCTTTTGTAATTCCTTGCCAAAAAAGAAAAGGCTCTTGGTCCTGTAAAACAAAGACAACAGAAAGGTTAGAGAACCTTCGTCATAATGTCATCTGATAGTTTTTTCTCATCCAGACAAAATCAACTTCAGTTTGAAAGACTTCAGAGACATCAGTTGCTTCAAGATGGCAAGGAATGGGTGTTTTAGAACAAGCAGATTTATTAAAACAATTATTCAACATTGTTTCCTTAACAGCATCTCTTTGTTTCCTTTCTGGTTCTCTGAGCCCATGGAGATGATCCAACTAGTAAATTATCCTGATGAGGTCAGACATATGCAATGGCCTTAAGACTGACATAGAGTTCATGCTCTAATTCTTCATGGAGTATCCAAGATGGTCAGATGGTAGAGTACAAATCCCATTTTGTCTATGAAGCTCTCTCTATGAAGCTCACTGGATGATCCTAGGCCAGTTACACACTCTCAGTCTAAATTACTGCAAAGGTTGTTGAGGTAGGGAAAAACCTGGAGATAGACAGACAGACAGTTAGATAGATAGATCCAGCTCTTTCAAATTAAAATGGCTCACTGAGAACACCTTTCCACAGCCATCATCTTCATTTCTCAACACCATAGAGAATTCTAGTGGAGTCATAAACTAGCATTAGCCTTTATTTCTACAGAAAAGGTGCTGAAAAGTAACAATTTCCTAGGCAGACAGCTCACCACTTGTGTTTTTTTTGTGTGTTTTTTTTGTAGGAATAACTTGGTTATGATTCACCACTCCTAAAATATATCTGTTTTTATATTCACCAGCATCGTTGGATTAATCATATTAGCAAAGACAAGGGTGACTATATTAAAAAAGGCTATTCATTTAAATAATTCTCATTAATTCCTCCTAGAGGAAAAAAAATCTAATCAGCTTTATGTTCATACAGTTTTATTGTTTCATTGTTCATTAATGCTGTTCATCAGAGCTTCAGCATCAACGGGTGAAAAAGACAGACATCCACAACAGGAAGTCACTGCAAGCATGGATGTGAAAATGTATGTGAAAATATGGGGTAATAAAATTAATATGTGTATTAACAATAAAAAGGCAAGACTCAGCACTAAGATATGTATGTCTCTGTGTGTTTGTGTATGTGTGTACTGTAGAAATTTAAATTATAACATACTGGTATTAGACCAGGTGATCTGACAAAGGGAAAAATCCTTTCATGTAAAAATTATCCTACTATGTTAGATCGAGTTCTACCTAATTCAGTGTTCTCTTTCCCAAAATTTATAGTTGGATGCATTCAGGAAGCTCCCAAGATGGGTTAATGTTCCTGTGGTTTGTCCCCCGCATCCAATATCTGGAGGTATACTGTCTCTAAAAAAGAAGTTCTATTTAGCTATTGTGGCAAATTTTCCTCAATGAATATGTCATCCACAAAGATATCGTAATCCTTTTCAAAACTATCTAATCCAGTCACTATCACCTCTTCTCCCTTTAATGAATTTTGTAATTGTATTAAGCAGCTTTGAAACAATTTCCGGTCAAAGTTCACTGGGTGAACCTAAAAAGGGAGAATATTTTCCCTGTACCCACTCTTTCCATACCGTATATAATTGTATTAAAGTCTATCATTCATCTGGCACGGGAGTCAATATTACAAAGGATATATGTATATCAAACCTCAGTTTATGACATTACAAAGTGAACTAGAACTACTGGAGGTGCACAGCACTTTGGGCACACAGGAGTAATAAAAGATTCCATTCCTGCCTTGTTTCCAAGACTGATTTCAAATGTTGCCAACACATGTTACAACTTGCTAGCATTTATTAGAGCAGAAGATGACAGACAACTTTACATGAGCCAATATAAAGACCCAGAATAAGAACTAATTAAAATATGCTGATTTTGATGTGGAACTCTTTCTTCAAAATTCATGGTAGAAGGATTCCTTGTTTGAAAGGGTTTAATATCAGATCAGAATTGTTTTGTACATTGCAAGCAACCCCCTCCCTCCAATGTACTTTCTTAATTTTTATGTTTTCTATTACTGGGGGTGTGCATCTTTATTCTATAACGAGTTTCAGAGCTGTTGCAGGAAAACTTCAACATCTTGCAACTGGAAACTGTACTTCAAGTCTAGCTACGTCCTTCATGTATAAACTTCCCACCATCATGGATATTTCAACATAAAGCTCTTTCAAACAACCAATCCCTCCCTATAATTTTGTTTCTTTGATTAATCTCTAAAAAAAGAAAACAACTCTGAGAATACTTTTAAATCAAAAAGGAAACACTGTTGTAACTCTTTTCCCTCTGCAGTTTAGACCTAAATGTATCCGAAGGTTGAGTTGAGAACCCTGATGTGAATCTTGGTCCCACCTCAATGAAATCAATATTCCCCTCCTCACACACACCAAAACATGGAATTATGTTCAGGCACAAAATACACAATTATAATGGCGGTTATGGAGAGTGCACAAAGTCAAAAAAACCTGCTTCACTTTAAGAACTCTCTTGGATTCAACCAAAGTTCCATCAAATCTAGCATTCCCACAGTAGCTTATCAGATGGTCCTAACAATACTACAAGCAGAAGAACAAGGCGAAATCCTGTCCCTGTTGTTTCCCCCACAGCAACTGGTATTCAGGGGTACACTACTTCTGAACATGGAGATTCCATGTTACAGTTACCAGCCAATGATGGACTTATCCTTTATCACTTTGTCTCGTCCCCTTTTGAAGCCATATAAACTGGTGGCTGTCATCACCACAACTTGTGGCAGTAAATTCCATAGGTTAATTATACATTTGTGAAGATACTTCCATTTCTTTTGTTTCAAATGCATGTAAGTGATGACTAGGACATTCTTGGGTTCCTAATTTCATGCATTTTCAAGGAGTACTTTGTATTTATGATTCACATGATATACGTATGTTTTTACTTCAACGTTTGTACCAAAGCAGAAAATATAAGAAGTAGACCTATGGCCATTTGTAGATCTTGGTTTCTTTTTTGGTTTCATTCAAACTCAGTCTTACAAAATGATAGGGTTGGGGTAATTCTTTTCCCATTTTTTCATGTACACATTCTTTGCAAATCACCATGTAAACCTACATTTTTAAAATAACATGCAAAGCAGACCTCTGTCATTTAACCACAATTATGCACATAAATTGTTGCTGATACCATTCAAATCATTAAAATTGTTTAGGGAAATTCTCATTTCATCATTTTGCCCCTTAAAAGAAATCTGCCATATCAAAATGACCCATCATCTGAAAATCAAATTAATTGTCTTTTCCTTTCCAATGTCTTTTATAATAGCCACACATTAATAAAAGGGTTTGGTGAAAAGTCTTCCATCATTACTAAATGCTGCCAGGAAAAGGTTCCCTTTTTCTTGCCAAGACCACATGTGGTGAATGCACAGAGCAGACAGAAAGGCTATATTTCAGTTCATATGGTCTTCCATCACAGCTTGGGCAATGGGCCTTTTTATTGTTGAGTGATATCACCAATCCAGCTGCCATTATGAAGACAGCAATATCCGAATATATCACATTTCAAAGAAAAACATAGTGGGGGATATTAAACTTCTGATATTCTTATAAAAGATTTTGTTCTGTGAAATTTCCATCTCTCCATTTATGCAAGCATTTGCTCCTCCCCCAAAATCTCCACATTTCACATAAAATTTAAAAATCATGAAGAAATTTGAGACTCTGCTAACAGGAAATCATTTTCCAAAACTGGGTAGCAGAGTTGGTGAATATGCACTGCTTTCATTAGATCCATTCTTCATTTGTTAAAATGTGCTCTATAACTTCTGTAGCATAGACCCATATTGCACTGCAATGGCCAGGGACATATGCATGCAATGCGAGTTGGTATAAGCTTAACGAAACCCTAATGCAGCGTGACAGAGCTCAGAGCTTGCATGCAGGGAAACATCTGGAGCCTGTAATTCCAGGAAGCATTATGGTCAATATCCTCTTAACTCCTCTACCCATTACACAATTTGATACATAGAGATCCAGTGATGAGTCCACCCCAGACATTATCAGTAATGAGCAAAAGTCTCTCCCCAGCCTGTTGGATAAAGAAGGTGTGTGTCACAGCCTTGTAAGAAGTATCTGTGGCAAACCCCACTGGCACAATCAAAGAAAAAATTATTCCTGCAATGTGGCAACTCATGGTGTGGGGAAAGAGCAGCTGAAAGAATGTAGCCCTTGGCACATTCTGCACTCCAGAATCACCTTGTCAGACAAGGCTTCCTAACCCTATCCTGTTCCTCCAGCTGGCATGACTATCCAGGTGTGATCACCTTTGCAGTCCCACTTTTCCAGCACACAGAGTGGGGAGTCCAATTGGGATTGTCATGTGGCAAATCATATTTGGGCCCATTGACTGTGAAACTATGTCCATACTTCAGCTCTTTCATTAAAAAGGTGGCCTTGATTATAGCCCAACCTTGTGTATCAGATTGTCTTTTCAAGGATCCAGGTACAGCGTGGTGTAATGGTTAAGGGCGGTGGATTCTAATCTGCAGAACCAGGTTCAATTCCCACTCTTCCACATGAGTGGTGGACTCTGATCTGGTGAACTGGGTTGGTTTCCTCACTCCTACATGTGAAGCCAGCTGGATGACCTTAGGCTAGTCAAAGTTCTCTTTGAACTCTCTCAGCCTCACCTACCTCACAAGGTGTCTGTTGTGGGGAGAGAAAGGGAAGGAGATTGTAAACCGGTTTGATTCTCCTTAAGAAAAGGTAGATAAAGTCAGCATATAAAAACCAGCTCTTCTTCTTCTTCTTCTTCTTCTTCTTCTTCTGTCTTTCCTAGAAGCTCCAGTGCCTTGCACCTTCACTCAACTAATATGGGATAATATTTGGGGGAAAATAGGTGCCATGTGTCACAAATCTATCACACTAGGTTTTATTTTCACTCCTATCAGATCTTACTGTAGTATTACAAATTAAGAACACTCTAATAGTCTGTTCTTGTGGAACCAAAGTAGTCATGGAACCAGTTAGAGAGGTTCCTCAGTGGAACCGGCTTCCCTGGGAGGTGGTGGGCTCTCCTTCTCTGGTTTTTAAGCACAGGCTAATGGCCATCTGTCAGCAATGCTGATTCTATGACCGTAGGAAGATCATGAGAGGGAGGGCAGGAAGATTTGCATCAGTGTTTGGCTCTCATGGCCCTTTCTTGCATGCCCAGGGTAGTGCTGATTGCCACTTTGGGGTCAGGAAGCAATTTTCCTCCAGGCCAGATTGGCCAGGGATCCTGGAGGTTGTTGTTGTTGTTGTTTTTGGCCATCTTCTGGGTGTGGAATAGGGGTCACTGGGAATGTGGACGGGGAGGTAATTGAGAATTTCCTGCATTGTGTAGGGGGTTGAACTAGATAACCCTGGTGGTCCCTTCCAACTCTGTGATTCTATGAACAGGGTTACCAGGTCCCTCTTTTCCACCGATGGGAGGTTTTTGGGTCAGAGCCTGAGGAGGGCAGGGTTTGGGGAGGGGAGGGTCCTCAATGCCATAGAGTCCAATTGCCAAAGCGGCCATTTTCTCCAGGGGAACTGATCTCTGTTGGCTGGAGATCAGTTGTAATAGCAGGAGATCTCTAGCTAGTACCTGGAAGTTGGCAACCCTATCTAAGAACCAGAAAGAAGGAATTTAACCTCCCTTTATACATTCTCTGCAGGTTTCCTTAGCAAAGGTCACCAACTATAGGAGTCCAACCTCCATAGTTTAGAGAGCCTTGAATCAGAACCTGTTGATGCTACATGTTTATAAGATCATCCAACAGCTATTTATAAAGAGTGCTTAAGGCAAATAAAACCTCCATATAAGAACTCAGACAGTGTTGAAAACTATAGGATGAGATTTAGAAATGTTGGGTATCTGTATGGTTTCCTTCCTTTTCAAGAGGTTTCCTGTTGTCTAATGGAATAAAGGACTGTAAGGACTCGATGCAGGTTGATGTTTGGGTTTGACTGGCCTTGTCTGACTGAAAAGTCAAGTGGACAATTCAGGAAGCAAGTTATTTCTATATTAGAAAAGTATCAATTAAATCTGAACTGAAAGGAAATGAGTAAAACAGTTTAAAAAGAAATCACGTGCAGCACACACAAATCAGTGTCATTCTACTCAGAAACATGCAACCATAAAATTTGCCTGTCTGATTTTACTAAGTAAATATAAAATAAGTTGGACTCTGTAAAAATCCAGTATGCAGTCTGGCGAAGCAGGTTTTGATTTCTCACTCCTCCCCATGAAGGAGGTGGCAGGGTGACCTTGTGCCAGTCACAGTTCTCTCAGAGCTCTCTCAGCCCATGCAGAAGCAGACAATGGCAAACCACCTCTGAATCTCTCTTGGCTTGAAACCCCAAGGGGTCGCCATAAGTCAGCTGAGACTTGACAGCACACACACACACACACACATACAATGCTTGCTTTTAATATGAAAGCAAACATTCATATTTCTTGGACCCTAATACCTCCCGTCACAGCTCCTCCACAGCTGACCAGATTCTAAAAGGGTGAAGGAATTGATCTTCAAGAACATGCAATCTCTGAAGAGGTGAAGTCCCTAACCATACTTGGATGTAAATTCCACTGAAATACATACATGCCTAAAAATATTTGAACATTTTGGGCTTATCCTGTTGTCATGGGACCACACAGTTCTTATGCAGCTATGAAGCTACTAGTTAACCATAGACAAATTATTGCTATTCACATTAACCCTACAGAGTTACTGTGAGGATTAAGCAAGCAGCAGATATCCTTCGCATGCTATCCTGAGCTCCTGAGAGATAGGGTGGGATATAATATATAGAAAAGGAAAGGACATGCTCAAAGGAGTTCATACCTCCGCTAGTACTTCATATTTCCAAGGGTGATCCTGAAAGAGGGCCTAAATTCCTGTGTGACCCAGCTGAAAATAAACGGGCTCATTTTTTTAGCTTTCATGGGGCTCGGACTATGCCTCAGAAACTGCAGTGTTTGGAAGCCAAAGTAATACCTCAGTTTGCTCCACGTGATTCTGAGATTTGTTGTATAGCCCTTGAGATAAAGTTTCTCACTGCCAATTTCTTTGTAATACTGTGATCCTCAGTCCTGCTAGATGGAAGGAAGTGACCAGAGCCAAAAATCAATTTGAGCTTATGGTGTTGGCAGTTACAAGGTGACTTGTAACTCCCATAATAGGGAACAGGAGCGGCAGCTAAGGTTTCTGAGGAGAGAGCTGGGTTTTGACAATTCAGAGTTCAAAAACCATTGAATCTGTAATACTTTGATATTATCGGTAGCAGGCTGAAACATTGAAAATAACTCTGGAACAGCAAAACATAATCTCTGTGGTGACAATTTAATTTGTGCTGAATGGATATGTTACAATGGAATCAGGCAAGATAGTTCTTGGTCTGCAAAAGTTTAAGACCAGCCAATGAGCACAGAGTACATTAACTTGTCTACCCCTTGCTAAATCTCTTCATCTGTTTCTTGGATAAAATGAAAGGACTGGTTTTTCAAGTCTGCCTGCTGGCCTGGGCATATTCTAACACCATGTGTCCCAAAATGAAATTATAACATTTATTTAAATATTTTGTTTACCCCCACACAAACCTTTCCCCTAGAATGTCCAAACAACCGTCATTAACCAATACAATAAACCAGCATTATAAATATCAACTCCATATTATGTCAAATATAAAACATCAAATAAAGGCATATTAAAAACAGCATATTATATATAGCAACCACTGTATAACTTAATAAAATATCTCACTAAAACATGATTAAAAGGTAGCAATAATTTAAAATCTATTTACACCTGAATTGCATTGTCTAACAACAGCTGTCTGGCAGCAAACTTCCAATTGAATCTAGGCCAGGGGTGGGGAACGTCAGGCCCAGGGGCCGTATAAGGCCCACGAAATCATTTGGTCTGGCCCTTAATGGGTCCTGGCAGATCTCTAGCTCAGGATGCTGCCCTGTCTGAATCTCTTGGGCCCAGCTGGGGACAGCAGAGCTCAAAAGTGAGTCACTCTGTGTGGCAGACACTCGGAGCAGTATCTGGCCGTGCCTCTTGGCTAAATGTTTGACCAAATATAGTAGGCTAATTTTTAAGTTGATAATTTTGTATGGCCCGCGAATGATGTTATAAATATCCAAATGGCCCTTGGCAGAAAAAAGGTTCCCCACCCCTGATCTAGGCTAACCAAAAGTCAATGTTTTTTGTTGTTTTTTTAATCTTGGCCTAGCACAAGAACTACAGCAAAGCTTTTGGTAGGTAGTACTCCCAGGGAAGAGCGTTCCACAATTGTGCCATCATCTGAAACCCCTGCTCTGAGGGTCCATCCTTCTGCACTCGGTCAGGTGAGCCATCTGGAGCAATGCTCCTGAAGATGTGATAAAACACTAAGCAATGGTCCCAGACTTACGTGGGGCTGCTTTTACAGCCACAGGACTGGAAGTGGGCAAAGGATTCTCCTTCCTCCCCTTGGCTACTCAGTGGCAGCAAGGAGCCTCATAGATTGGCCCCAGCTGCAGCACGGGCCATCCAATGAGGCATCTGGGCTTTCTGGGGGGAGGGGCTTCCAAGAGGACCTGGAAGCCAGTTTTCACTCACCCACTCCCTTATATAGGCAGCTGCTGATGAGGCCACTTTGTCAGTCGGCTCTAGCTTCCCCACCCACCCTCCATCGGTCTTTGCACTTCACTATTTTGTGTTATATTTGGGTTTGATTGCTCGCATGCTCTTGTCATAGCTTTTCATAGGTGGTTTGGGCATTGGGCTGGATCCAATTTTGTGGGGAGGCTGAGCCTTTGTGCCTGCCTCCCCTGATCTTGGGACCCCCATAAGGAGTCTTGGGGGTGGGGCCATTCAGTGATATGCTTAGTTTGAGAGCTGTCACCCAACTCTCATCCTCAGATGGCAAGGGAACCATGCAGTGGTTCGCACCCATATGGGGCCCCAGGAATTGCCACTTCATGTTGCTCCCCAAGCAGGCAGGTGGGGGGGGGGGAATGGTTGGTGCCATCAGCCGACAGGTGAGTCATCCAATGTTGGATCCATGCCCTATGCTGTTGCAGTGCTCCTGTGATGGTATTCTACAGTCATGTATCTGCTTTGTGTATTCTCTCTTTGCCCTTCGTCCCTTCCTTGCACCTAGGACACATTAGAGACACATTTAGCTTCATATATCCCAGCCTGCACAGAAAGATGTGCTGAGACATGTCAAGAAACATCTCCTCCCCCCATAAACACATTCTGTAGAGCAACCAAGTGTTTGGCTGATGCTGCCCGGCACAAGGGAATCCTCTTCTCAGGTACAAAATTGCACCTGTAGCCCCTTGGCTCCTAATCTCATGGTTTTTCAGCCTCTAGAGAAGGAGTCTGGGCCCATGGGCTCCTGATCCAGCAGTGGACACACAGAATCCTTTAAATGAAAGGATTCCCAGGCAAGAATCCTTTAAACAAAATAAAGCTTTATTTAAAACCTTCATGTAAACTAGAAAGGCAGTGTGGTGTAGTGGTTAAGAGCAATAGACTCTAATCTGGAGAACCGGGTTTGATCCCCCACTCCTCCACATGAAGCCTGCAGGGTGACCTTGAGCCAGTCACAGTTCTCTCAGAACTGTCTCAGCCCACGCGGAGGCAGGCAATGTCAAATCACCTCTGAACATCCCTTACCTTGAAAACCCCGCCATAAGTCAGCTGTGATGGCACTTTCCAACACCACATTCTAAACTAATCTCATTCATACTTCTCATTCACCCAAGGTTGGCCAGATTTGTTAGTTGCATGCAAGGGCTGCCCAAGCAGGAGAGCTCCATTGATGATGGAAAGTAGAACTCTGCCCAGACCCTCTTTAGCCCCCTTTTTGTAGGGTTGGTATCTCTGGCCCTTTGGTCTTTCTTAGCCTCTTTTGTCCTTCCTCCTTACTCTCCAAAATGCTGGTGTGCCCAGTTCTCGCGTGGTCTTTGTTGACATCTTTGTTGCCCTTTGGCCAGGCTCCTTGGCACCAGTGGTCTGCTGTTCCTCTTAGCTCACAGCTGTTCCTGGATTGCTTCCCCTTGACCTTGGAAGGATGGAAGGCTGAGTCAACCTTGAGCCGGCTACCTGAAAACAACTTCCGTCGGGATCGAACTCAGGTCGTGAGCAGAGCTTTTGACTGCAGTACTGCAGCTTAACACTCTGTGCCACGGGGCTCCTACTGCGCATGTAGCCATCCTATAATAGACCATGGGGGGTAGTGAACATTAATTATTTATTTCTCAGGGAGGGTATTTCTCATGTTGATACGTCATTAGGGAACTATAGTTCACTTCTTCAGAAGGTCACTGGACCATGTTGTGATTGTCAGCACTTTCTGTGTAACCCCAGATGCCCTTATATTATCCTTCCCTGCCAGAGCCATGAACGCTAAACACAGCTTGTCACAGCTAAGCAATTGCAGCTATGCTCAAACTTTCAACCCTTATTCTTAATTTGGGCCTGGGTCTTTTAGGCCCTGATCTCATCATTATGACCTCCCCTACTCATAAACTGAAGCATAAAAAGTCAGTCAGTCAGACAGTTTTATCCTGCCCTTCTCTGAAACCAGACTCTGGGAAGTTGTCTCTAATACAAGCTCTCCAAATAGTCCTTGTTCCTATTGCAGAAATTAGTTGTTTTATGTATCCTGGATTAATTTGACTGCTATATATAAATATATTATCTGTAAGTAGGCCATAAATCTTTTGGCATATTAAAAAGAATGTGATGAGGAGAAGAAACATGCTTATTCTGCTAGAGCACATAGTAAAGATCAATCATTTAAGATCAGGATAAAGCATCCCATTCCACAAAATCCTTCCATCACAAAACATTCAGTAGCTGTCACTCTCTAAAGTTCACTAGATGGATTTGCTTTTATTTCTGAGATTGAGCAGTCAAATAAATGCACATTTATATACATGAGGCCACTGCAATGAATACACCCTGTACATCCATTTCATTGCTGTCTTAAATGTCGTAGAAAGCACATTTTCAGTTTTTTTATGTATAACCCATATCTCTTCTTTTTCCCTTTGTGCCTTCTTTCATTCATTTTTTTTTCATTATTAAGCCGTAACCTCTATGAAATGGGAAGTTGCTCTTAGAACTCATTTGCATGCCTCACAAATGTGACCTTCAGCTTGTAGCAAACTCGTGAGATGTGGGTGTGCACTTTCTGTGTGCACTGATGATCCCTCCATTATCTGTTCAGAGCAATGTTCAGGGCTGGCTGATGGTTTTTATGGGCCCTTGGGAAGAGGGTGGCCATTGGCTTCTCCGTTGCACCTTGCTTCCCCATCACATTCCCCCCCCCCCAATTTTGACTGCATTTTCTCTCTACCACTGGTCCTCTTTTCCTCCAATTGTGGCTCCCTTCTCCCCCTCACCCCCCCCATTGAAACCATACTGGAATGAAGAGAGTATGATGTTCTCATGCTCCTTTTATCTCCGACAGTGTCAATGGATCTAAAAGATGCATGGAATGGTCATTGCAATGTTGCAATTGCTTTTGTGACAACTGGGAGTTGTGGTTGGAGGAGTTTCCTTTGTGATCTGGTTCCAGCCTGTAGATGGTTTCACTAATTGTCTGCCCCAAGCATTTCTCCATGCTCTAATCAAGCTAATTACTATACACATTGCACCTCTGCATCCTGAGTTCCTTCTTTGCAAAACCCCTCCCACCTTCTGACTGGGATATAAGGACTCAGAGATCTCCATTCCAACTCATTTCTGATTAAGGGAGCTTTGACTCTGGAAGCTTATACCCCAAAAATCTTGTTTGTCTCCAAGGTGCTACTGTACTCAAATCCAGCTGTTCTCCTACAGACCAACATGGCTACCCTCTAAAACTGCCTTTAGATAATGTTTCCCATTGGGACATAGGAAATCATTTCAGCATCTCCTACTGAGGCTGGGCTCTGTTTCTTGGTGTGACTTTTGCCCACAAGTGCTTGACCGTTGGCCCACAGGCGGTCAGTTCCCCTAAGGATACTCCTTGGCCTCACCATTCTCCAGGTACAAGGTGCAATAATCACAGCCACCACCAGATGTCTCTGTGCAGCCTTCAATCCCATTCCTTCAAACCTGTGTCTTCGAGCCAGGTTGTTTCTCAGCTCTCTGGGGTTGCCTTGGAGATTGGTGTCCCTGTTCCCCGCAGCCCTGGCAGGCACACCTCTTCAAGGGTTCTAGGACTGGGCACTTCTCCTGTGGCTGCCAGCCTGCAGTGCTTAATCCCTTCTCCTCCCCCCTTGCCCCTTCCAAGCCCCTTGGCTCCCTCCAGCAGCAGGAGGGTTCAGCTGTCTTTTTGGGCTGCGCTGGGTCTCAGCTCCCCATGGACAATCCTTGGCTGCCTTGCCTTCTGTGCCTCACTGATTCAGCAAGGCCATTTTCTCTCCAGAGAGGGCACTGTCGAACTCCATCTGTGACTCCCCCTTCCTTGGCTTCTGGCTGCCTTTCGACCATGCCCCCAATTTGAGAGATCCCCGCCCTCCCGCTGGCATTCCCCAGACTCCTGGCTCAGCCCTGACCTTTTATGCATGGTTGTTTCATTGAGGTCACCCTGCCAACTACTTTGGGGCTTTGCTTATGCTTTAATTATGCATTTGCTGGATTTGTGTTTAGCCAGCATCTAGAAAATGTAGGGGAAACATGCAGAAATGTGTGGGGAGAATGAGTTGACCTCTGCTCTGACAGTCAGAAAATGCATGCATAGTCAAAGCAAAGCCCCAACATAGTCAGAAGGGTGACCACGAGGAAACAGCCATGTTGGGAGCATGCCGATGCCGCCCAAGTCCCATGGATCTGTCTGAGCAGCCACATGTGCTATTACAGCATCTGGGGGGCTGCTTCACAAATACTTATTTCTGATACCTTCTTTTTCTACACAGTAAAAAAATGAAAACCTAAAATAATCTGACAAATTTTTGAAGGCATATGAAATGGTCCTGTACTTTATAATAAAAACTGTTTCTCAAGTTAACCTTTCAAATAAATATTTATGATTTTTTTTAAATCAACTTTGCTCATGCAGTTGATATAAGTGTGCATAAATGAAGATGTGGCCTACAGATGTTCATCTTGATATGACTCCTTTTAGATTGTTTATTTTATTTATGGTTCACCTTTCACACTGAGACATAAGTCACATTAAAAAACAAACAAACAATGCAATAAGAACAGTATAAGACATAGGATAACATATAGGATATAGGCATAGGATAACATATAGGATATAAGAACAGTATAACATATAGGATGATGCAGTAAAAACAGGTGATGCCTACCTGTTCCATTATAAAGGTGCCTTCCTAGGCTGTTCCATTCTGTTACAGTTCTAATATCTATTTTAAAAATGCCTTTCTGAACATCACAGTTTTGCACATGCTGCAGAATGATGGAAGTGTGGGAGCCTTCCTGAACTCCACAACTTGGGAGCCACCTCTAAAAATGTACATGAACAGGCAGCTGCTGATCTTACTCATGCCCAGGGTTGGCTCCTTTAGAAGGTTTAGCTCAGATAAGCTAATCTGTTGCAGCATAGCGTAGCAGAAAAGGTGGCCCTATGTGGGTCTAACGCTGTTAAGGTATTTATAGGTGATAACCGTAACTTTGAATTGAACTGAGTAACCAATGTAGTATCTGCTGAATGAGTGTGACATGCATGCTCTGCCTGGTGCCTGATAGTAGCAGGGCTGTAGTGTTTTGCTCCAACTGGCACTTCAGAGTTGAATTTATCCATGTAGAGTGGATTACATCAGGAGAGGCAGTCCTTTAGAGATGCAGGTCCTAGGCCATGAAAAGCTTTGTAGCTGAACTGAGAGTCCTGAAAAGAGAGCAATGCATCTAGTGATCATAACAATTCATTCTAGCCCTTTACCTCCTTGGAAAGATAAAACTCTAACCAAAGGCAATGAAGATTGTTATAGTTTTCCATTTGTTCCCTTTAGGCGGCACTCCAAAGTGATGAGAGAACTGTGTCTTTAGGTCTAAATCCTGCCATTAAGGGCAAGCGGATTTCAAAAACAAAATGCTTGCATGAGCAGAGAGAAGACATTTAAAGATGCAAATGTCGGTGTGAGAAGCAAAACAAAAGCTGTCCTTTTAAGCAGCGTAAACAGACAGTAAAACAGGAAGGCAAGGAGTAGTCATGAAGAAAGTGGGAAAAGTTCATATGAGATGAGCTGTTGTTTTTTAAAGCATTTTGAAAAGTCAGGGCATTTGTAGTAGCAGGATCTGACCCTGAGTACATTGGAGTAATCAGGATTCCCTCTGGCTTGGTTTCACAGTGGACACACACTGGCACATTGCTCTCCTCTGAAAAAAAAGAAATCTAAATAGAGCCTGGAGCCACTACATGGGAAGAAAGAGGTGAAAAGAAAGAGCTGATTATAAAAAATGACAGGATATTGGCAGCTATAAAACAGCCTACAGGCTGAAAAGGGAATTTCGAACAACAATTTTGAACGATGTTTTTTTTTTAAGACCTAGCTTTTTATATATGCACTCAGGCATCTTGGTTTGTCCCACTGTAATTTATATTTTCAATGTGGCTCATTGTTGATTACTGGCTGAAGGGTTTGACAGCATCTACAAGCAAAAAATGTGCTCTGTAGCAATCCAAACCACTGCTTTTCATGTTCAGTGTTCATTGCCTGGGAGACCACAGGCAAGGCAGGAATGGATTGAGTCCAAAGGCATGGTTTCATTCTTATTGATACGGCTCTATAAATGTGCAAGGAGATTTATAGACAAATAAAAGTGAACCATTCCTTTCCCCCAAAATGGAGGAACTTGGAAATAATAACACATGCTCTTTTGTTTTAACTATGATTGATTAGCGAACATCCACCACAAATTCAATTCCGGCCAATTGTTTCGCCAATTTATGCAAGATAACAAAAATCAAATTGTGATCTGGTGAGAGTGATAATTATCTGGAAGTGTGCTCATTATGGTGAGCGCTAATTCATAAACAGCTCTGCATTTTGTACGCTCCACTGGCCATCACCACCAGCCAAGACTACTTTGTCATGCAAGCATCCCAACCTCTTATAGGCCTATCGGTTGGTCCTGATACTACTACTGCACTTCAACATACATTTAGCATCAGTAGTATATGTAGCTTAGAATCATGGTTCTGCTTCATTCACTAACCTCTTGCCAATGTTGTACATTGTTGTACAATGTTGTACATTGACAGTGGCAAAGATGTGAAAATTCTGTTTAAAAAAAGTGATAAATATTTTAACTTTCTTTTTTCAAAATACATTTCCATCAAGGTGAATGCCTCATTTGATTACCTTGAAGGATTTTTTAAAAGGATGTTTTGTAATGTAAGGTAATTTTGCATCTGCACAAGGGTAGCATGACAGCTGACTCATAGATCTTGATGATATATGCTAATCATTTAATAGTTTCCCTGTGTGAGGAAACAGGCTTGCAAACCCTATTTCCTTGGAAAGTTCTGTGGCCAGCCTGGGTCTCCACCTGGTGATAGGGCTGTCGATTCGGTTCGTCCCAAACCGAAAAACAGCCGAATTTCCCTTGATTCGGCGGTTTTTAGTTCGGATGGAACCAAACTCAAAAAAGGCAGGAAAACGGGGAGCCGAATTCAGCAAGTTCGGGGTGTTCGGCAAATAAATTCAGCAAATTCAGGGTTCGGCGCAGCAGCATAACCGTCAGTTAGTAAGCAGCATTCTCCCCCGGCCAATCGGTGGCCAAGCTGGGTCTTCTTCTGGCCAATCAGTCGCAATTGAGTGCATGAGTCCAGCTGCTGCGCGGCCCGGGGAGAGAAAGAGAGAGTATCTGTTTGTGTGTGAGAGAGATCCCCCTTGGGGGGGGGGTGCGTGTGCACATTCGAGCCATTCCGTGGTTGCAGGGGGCACATTTTTGGGGGTAGAGCCCCCAAACTTTCAGCATAGCTTCAGAGGACCCTTCTTGCAAGAACCCCCAAGTTTCGTAAATATTGGATCTGGGGGGGGGGTGAAATATGGGATCAGGAAGGGGTCCCCCCACCCTTAATGTGCATCTCTGACAATGGGGGTTTGCAATTAGCAGAGCTTGCCTCCCACGCCCAAAGCTCCCAGCCACAACAACAGCTGAGCTGCAGGGAGCAAGGACGGGGCAGGTGCGAAGAAGATGGAACAGAAGACATCCACAGTAAGACCCATTTTGGGGCTTTTCTCTATAATTTTTCTCCTGTGTGTGTGTGTGTGGGGGGGGAAGCAGAGTCTGTGTGTGTGGGGGGAGGGAGCAGTTTCTATGGGTGGGGGGGAAACCAAAGGGGGCTTTCGCCCCTTCTGCCTGGGGTTGTGTGCCCCCTCGAGTCTCTCTCTCCCTGGTTTGAGGGGGGGCTTCAGTTGTGTGTCCTCAGGTTTTCCCTCATTCATAAGATTGGTTAGGTCTATTTTGATGCTTGCTCAAAACAGGTTTTCAAATTGTGACTTAAAGAATGCATTTGCCTGGTCCCGAGTCTGATGCAAAAGGGGAAATTCCACCCCCTCCTGCTCCTTATGCATAGCTAGCATGCCTCTGTCCCTTTCCATGGTTTGCAAACTCCCAGGCATCACGTGTTGCTTTGCGTGGTTGCAAACGTGTTGCTTTGCATGGTTTGCAAACTTCTTCGCACCTGCCTTGCTCCCCCCAGCTCAGGTGTTTGTCGGGGCTGGGAGCTTCGGGAGTGGGCGGCAAGCTCTGCTAATTGCAAACCCCCATTGTCAGAGATGCACATTAAGAAGGGGGGACCCCTTTCGAGGCCCATATCTCAGCCCCCCCTAACCCAATCTTCACAAAACTTGGGTGTTCTTGCAAGAAGGGTCCCTCAAGCTACGCTGAAAGTTTGGGACCTCTACCCCAAAAAATGCCCCCCCGGAGCCGCAGAAAGGCATGATTGTGTTTTTAATGGCTTTATTCGGCTGAATTTTTCCCTGAACTCTGGATCTCATGCCGAATTGCACGGACCCGAAGCAGGGGAGTTCGGACTTCGGCATTTACCGAATAAAAACGGGCCGAATTTTGCTGAATCCGAATGTTACCAATTTTTTTTTTCAGCAGCCCTACCTGGTGATGTGATGCCTTTCCTTCCCCCTTAGTCACATGAACACATGAAGCTGCCTTACACTGAATCAGACCATCGTTTAGCAAAGTCAATATTGTCTACTCAGACTGGCAGTGGCTCTCCAGGGTCTCAGGCAGAGGTCTTTTGTATCACCTACTTGCCTAGTCCCTTTAACTGGAGATGCCAGGGATTGAACCTGGGACCTTCTGCATGCCAAGCAGAGGCTCTACCACTGAGCCACAGCCCCTCCTGGAGGGGTTTTGGTCCAGCTTCATTCTGGGTGATAACTGCTGCCACCAACAAATCTGAAAAAGTATCTCCCTCTGGAAGGGTTTGTACTTCCAGCACTCTATATTGTATTGCCATTTCTAGGCTCCAGTTAGTTGCCACATCTTCTGCTTTGCCTGTACCACCCAGTGTGGGCATGATCTGCCACATTTTTACAACTTTGCATTTTGAGGATGGCGTGTACACCTGTGGTCTATTTCCTTTACTGCTCCTTAGAAAAATAGTATGAGCACACAGATCAGGCTACAAGCATTCCAATTATAAGAAAATGTAATTAAGAAAATAAAAATGCACAGTGTGATCTGCACAAGCATCAGACTGAGCAACCCCATAAAGAAGAGGCAAAAACATGCTATCTGCTAGCCCTAAATCTAATCATACCCTAATGATGTTGTTGCTAAGACAGTTTATTAATTCTTGTGGTTACAGCAATTTCAAATCTCTATTACCTCCATTCTCCAGTTTAGGGGTTCTCCTCATTGTCCTTTAATACGTGGTGAAGATGGAGTTCCGAAGTAAAAGCTAGCCTTTCATGGCTTAGCCAGCTGAAAAGGCAAACAGGAAGAGTTGAAGAGAAGACAGACTCTCCAGTGTGCCCAGTTTATATTCTCTCTTTTGGAAGTCAATCCCGTCTCTGGGGCCATTCCTTTCTTCCAGACCCAAAAAGAAGAAATACAATCTAGCGTTTTGCTTCCCTAGTCTCTGTACCTAAGTGTAACATTCTACCTAAAGCATTGCATGCTAAACCCAACACAAAATGGATATACTCTATAAAGGAAGCCATGGCCCTCAGCTGGCAAGACCTGAGCAACAGTGTTAACAATAGGATGTTTTGAAGGTAATTAATTCATAAGGTAGCCATAAGTTGAAAATAACTTGAAACACACATCCAAAATATCTGCAATGTGGACATCGTGAATGTAGTAAAGAAAGACAAAACACTCCATTCCATTCTCCCAAAGCAGGATTAGAGCACTTTAAAAAAAAAAAGAAGAAGAAAAAACAGGCATATGACAAAAACAGGGTGAGGGTATGTATGTGCAGACCATTCTATATCCAATTCCAGTCATTCAAAAACAAACCTGTTTTTTCCCCAAATTGAGGGTTCTGCTTGCAATTTGCAAACAAATTGCAATCCAAAAAGAGGAAAGTTCGAGCAGCCCTGGTGGTAGTGATGGGGGGCTTCACTCCTCTTCCCTGGGTTTATTTTGGCAGTTTAACAGTCCTTCATTCCCTCTGAATCAGGAAAAGCACTTCTATCAAGGTGACATCAGGAAGGAAACTTCCTCCTTTCTGCTGCAATCGTAAAAGTGCTGCCCTCTGAAAAATGGTGTCTTAGGTCACCTAAAATGTCTTACTGTATGACACAAAGCTGCTGTGTTTTCTTTCCTAGTCCAATCTGAGATGGAAAGAGTTCTGTTTCCAAACAGGGGATCTGCAGTGGCATTAGAGGTGAAAGGGTGCTGGTTTCTATCTATAATTAGAAACCAGCATTGTGCACACTGGAATTTTGCTGGAACAGACTGCATCTCTGTCAACATAACTGGAGTCTCAGCATTTTTTCCTGATTATTAATGTGCTTTGGAAGTCCTCTGTGGCTGGTTATGTACAACCGATGAAATACTGTTGACTTACTCAGCTCTCTGTTTGTTGTGAGACCGGACATCCTTCTGGAGCTATCCACATTTTAGTAATGAAGGGAAGCAAAACAAATATAGTATATACACATCTGCAGCCACATTATATAGAACATCCCTGGCTAATGAACACAGATCAGCTATTTTGTATGCCACCAACCTTAATGGCACTTAAATACCAGAAGACTGCTTCATAAGGTTTGTTTAACCTCAAGGTTGTAAGATCAGGAAAAACAATTAGAGGACAAATTTGATCCCATTTCCATACCTTGTTGTTGTGTTATTTTTCTTCTTCCCTGTTCAGAATAGTTGGATCAGGAATCTCTCATTTCGTTGTAATGAAGAAGTCCAGAAGAGAACACTAAGCGCTTCAAAGGATGTTTCATTTTCTATTCTATTTTATCTCTAAAGGTTCCAACTGAGGCTATGTGACTGAAACATGGGGCATGAGAACAGATGAATCAACTCACTACAGATTCATATAATACAGCCTGTCTCCCACAGTGGTTAGCCAGATTAGAATGCCTTTTTGTGATTATTTTTGTTTGCATATGTTTTCACTATGAATTTTTGTTGCTCATCAATATATCTAATTCTCATTGTGGCCAGATCTGTGGATACTTAAATCCAAAGACTGGATCCATGAACAGACAAGATAGATCTTTCTACAAATCTGAAAAAGTGCCTCAGGTTTGCAGAAAAATTGAAATAAAAATACATTGGGGGTTAACCCCTTAAATAATAAAAGCAATCCCTGTATCTTTAAGAAACAGATGCCCTCAGTGGCCATTGCTAAGCAACCACAATAGTATTATCAGCCTTCAAGCCTTGATTTCTGTCAGTAAATTGCAGGGGAAGGGGGCAGGGCCTTTTCCAGGGCTGTTTGGCCAGGAGGAGAGAAAGAGGGAAAGCTGAAGACAAGGGGGTAGATAAAGGAAGGTTGGCTGGTGGATGGAAAGGAGAGAAAGAAACAGGAAAAGGGGGGAGCAAGAGGAGTTTTCAGAGAAAGGAAATAGTGGGGAAGGGGAAAATTGAGGTGCTCCCCCAAAAGTCCTTGCAAGTCCCCCACTTGTACTGATGATTTGTTTCCATTAATGGTGATTTGAGTTTTTGTTACTGTTTTGTATAGTGCATTTTAATGCACTATACACGGCATTTATATGCATAATATATGCCATTTATGCATGGAATAAATATTTATTGTATAATTCTGATTTATTGATGCCCAGACAATGTTGAAAAATGTTCATGTTGCGTACAAATTAATTCAGGAAAAGGAAACAGAAAATGGGAAAAATCAATGGAGGGTTATTCAGTCACTGGGAAATCCTTGAACTAATGCTGCTTGCAGTATTTATATCTCACCAGGCTAATCCTGGCTTCATAGGGCTTACCAGTTGCAGAGGCCAATTGCATTAATTTGTTCTTTTCCATTCTCTGCAAGGACTCTAATCACCCAGAGACCTATAAAGTTTCCTAAATCCTCATCCAAACTGTGGAGCCCTTATCAGATGCTTCATCTATTGTCCCTTTATTAGCCAGAAAAATTACCTTTTCCTCAGTATCAAATGCAGTAGTTCTCTAAGAGTGTTTTGGTTTCCAGTCCTATTATGAACAGGTTTTTTAAAGAAAAAATAAATAAATGATTTATCAGAACAACCATTATACACACACACGCACACACACATATATAATTATATATTATCTAGCCTACAAAACCATTACTGCCCACATCAATTATATTTTTTTTATTGACAGGACATTCTGAAATATATGAGGTTCATAAGGGTCCAGCATGCCAGCCAGATGGACATGGGCTTGGATCCAGTGACATGCAAGCAAAAACAGAAGCAGACTTAGAGACTATTCATGAAGAGGGGGGGAGCTCCTTAGGCGCCGACGTGACCCCGCGCCAGCATAGGTGCCACCTTATCACGGAAAGGTGGCGCCTATGCCCGGTGTGGGAGCAAACATGCCACTGGCCCCCTGCCGCCAGTGCAGCCATGCAAGCAGAGGTTTCCCAGAAGGGAAAGCCTGTGCTGGCGAGGGGGCATTCCTGGGGGGGGGGGAAGCTGCCGTTAGGCAACTTCCTCATCCCTTTCACCCCGGGAACGCCCCCTCGTGCTGCAGCAGTTCCATGCCAACTTTTTGGGTGGTGCAGCCCCATTGGAGGCAATGGGGGATTCCCCCCCTTTCCTCTATTTTTATTTTAACAAAAGCCCTTTTTTGCCTCCACGGTGGCCGGAGAGACTCTGAGGACGAAGCGTGGCTGTGCTGCTCCCGCCCGTCGTGGTTCTGCCCCCTTTCAGGATTGATCTTGTGGAACACCTAGTATTTTCCTCCTTAGAAATCATCGTGCCCAGAAATTGGTTGCATAAGATCTTGCACAAGTAGAAATGCAAGGGGGAGGGATAAAATAAATCTGACTTAGCACAAACAAATATTGCCCACTTTTCCTTGTGCTTGTGCTTGCACAAGAGCTGTAGCACAAACTATTTTTGCACTGGATTCAACCCATGAGCTTGACTGCTTAGTTCAATGGGCTCCCCCCACCCCCAATTTCCCATTTATTCCTGTTAGGCTATGGCCATTTAGCTGGCTATTTTTCACCAGCAGCACATTATTTAAATATAAATGAAAGTCCCCGAGAGCTCTACAAAATTATTTATTTCTGTAGTTTGGCTTGTTTAGCTTCCTGACATCATCCCCCATTATTGGAAGAGTATTGAAAAGAAATCCCAGGCTTCTCAACTACACTTCAGCTCAGAGCCCTCCATCCCAGTCAGTCGGCCAGCATCAACATATTGCAGCCAGACCGTGGCAGAAACTCTACAGATTGAAGAATAAAAGCCAGAGTTTACTGAGTGGGCAGTGGTGGGTGGATGCCGGAGGGAGACCAAATAAATCCTGCAAGTAAATTGTTGCTAGGAGCCAGCTGCCAAGAATCTTTTTTTCCAGGAGAGGCACAACATTTGGAGAAGCCCACTGAACAAGTCATTACAATCTGGGAATTGGAGCACCATGATGACTGGAGAATTAAAACATTGAGGCAGATCCAGAGAAGCAACATGGCTATTTGAAAGGGAAGTGGGAAAGCCATTGAAAATGGGAAAGCGATATGGCGGACCAGAGAGCAAACCAAGACTGTGGGTGCTTTCTGACATCGCAGTTACACTGCAATATTTTCACCTACCAGACACCTAATCAGCATCATCACATCTCCACAGTCATGGTGGCCCTTAGCATGGCAACTCCAAGTTCCCCAATGATGGTACTGGAATATAAATGCTTCTTGTTTTCTTCTGCATGCAAAGCAGATGCTCTAACACTGAGCCATAGCCAATACCTAAAGGGGAAGTAGCCACAAAGCTGGATGCTTCTTTTTGAACCCCTTCTGAATTAATCCAGTTGGAAGAAAGCATGCAGGGAGGAGGTGGGCTGGCTGTGGAGCAGTTCCAGCCTGCCAGATGGTGCCATTGGAGTGTTTTATCACACAGACATAAATCATTCAAGCTCAACCCTTCCATTATCTCTTGCTACACCTAATGGGAGAGAAGCTATTGATGGGAACTGCATGATTAAAACAATGGATGCAGGAGTATGGGGCTTTTGTGGGGTCTCAAGAATTAATTTATTTAAAAGATTTCTATCTGACACTCTTTGGAGTCTGTTCGAATTGATTAACAACATAAAACAAAACAATTGATAACACAACTGAAAATTTTCTATGTTTAGCTATTGAAGACATTAAAATAACAGCAGCCATCAGTAGGGTTGCCAACCTACAGGTACTAGCTGGGGATCTCCTGCAATTACAACTGATCTCCAGCCAATAAAGATAAGTTCACCTGGAGAAAATGGCCGCTTTGGCAATTGGAATCTATGACATTGAAGTCCCTCCCCTCCCCAAACCCCACCCTCCTCAGGCTCCACCCCAAAAACCTCCCACCGGTGGTGAAGAGGGACCTGGCAGAGCCATCAGAACCATTTTAAAAGGACAACCACCATGACCAGCATAAAACTGCGGAAGTGAGCTTTGATTCATGAAAGCTCATGCTGGAATAAATGTTATTAGCCTTTTAGGTGCCACCGGACTTCTGTTTTGTTTAACTAGGGAGCTGGTCAGCCAGGGAATTGGTGAGTGGGCCAGTAAGTGGGCAAATAAGCTTTTCCCCTCTTCCTGTCTTCACTATTATCTTTGAGGGTGCTTCCCATCCAGGAAATGAAGGAAGAGAGAGGAAGAGGTAGAGGAGGGAAAGTGAATGAATGAGTGAATTGCATTCATTAAATCAATATTTCCCCCCCTTGATTTCTTAATTCCTTTAGTAATGCATCCCTACTTGTGAACAAGAAAGCATAAAAACACTCCCTCTGTATTTATGCATTGCCTTTGTTTTCATTGCAACAGGAAGTACTGAACCTTTACTGCAAATTTTCGCCTTTTTCTTGCCTTCCACTCATTGCATCTAGACAGAAGCCAGTAATAAAATATTCAAAAGAGAGGGAAAGTGCTTGCATTACGATAATGGGAACAGAACAGCTGAAAGAAACGGGAGGCAGGAAATGGGGAGATAAATATGTTTCTTATCTCAGTGGCCTCTAAGATTTGTTTGTCCACAAGGAGAGAGGCAATTAAAAATCTGCTAAGTGCAGGCAAATTCTCTATTGTAGTGTAATTGACAGTACTAGAAAAAAAATAGTGGAGGTGTGCAGATCTACAAGGCTTTTACACACACACATACACTCAGACCCTGTACCTTATAGATGTAGATGGCAAATCTAAACATTTTTAACAACTCCTGCATTGCATCTGATAGCTGACCAGCTGACCAGTGTTTTAAGGAGACTTTTTTTTTACAGATGTGTAAGTCACCCAGCCATCTGAAAAATGGAATATGGGAGATACATTGTACAGATTTCATGTGCAGTCTGTTAGCATACGGGCCTGCCCCCCCCCTCCCGGACGGGATCTGGCAACCCGCTGTGCTGACACTGGACTACTCTGCTGGCCGCGTGCCCGCCCCAAACGCTACGGGACGGCCGCTGCGCGCTCCGTCGTCACGGACTCGGCCGCTCCTGCGAGCACTGTGCAGCTAGCAGTTAGGAAGCAGATGCAGGGGCAGCCTCCGGTGAACCAGAGGGAAGCCATGTTCCTGTATAGGCTCTATTCCAGCTGCAGCCATGTCAAGAGAAGCAGAATGTCAGGAAATCAGTGTCAAGCACCCCCCCCCCTTGCAACATCCACCGCTTAATGGGTCATCAGCAGCAATCCAGATATCATGATGAGTCATTCCTCCACCTCAGCAGCAGCGACCCCAGGACGTTTGCACAGATCGCTCCCATTGTTCCTGAATGCTAATCTCATCAGCAGAGAAGTTCCAGTTGCATAAGCCATTGGAATCAGAATAGATTTCCAAATTCTCATTGCCCTACCCCGGTAGCCACAGCTTAATCCTTTTGTCCCCTTTCGTCACCTGGGAACCTAGGAGGGGTGCAACCCTTCTCCCCGCACCCAGAAAAACAGTATAACTGGAGTGCTCCCACCCCATTCGCTCTCTCTCTCCCTTGGGCCTTCCCCTCCATACTGCCTGGCACTCTGCCAGAGTGGGTGTTCATGCTTGGACACCTAGCCCCCCCCTGTCCCCTTTTTATCCCCCAAAGCTGCATGGAATTCAGGACGGACAACTACTCTGAAGAGAGGTGCAGTATATTTCCTCCTCTGCCTGCCACATGGCAAAAGTCTCTTTATTCCTTTCTTTGATTCCTAGACTCTGTATGTTATGTGATGTGTATGTGCAGTTTTGTATGTGCGTGTGAACATATAATCTGAGTAAATTCCTTTTAACCTAATTCCATTGCTTCTGCCTCTTTACTGGTCATGGTATGGACTCTGGTAGATAAAGGTTGCATCCCAGCTCAAGTTATGCCCATTGCCGGTTATTGATTCGCTAATTCCCCCATATAACAATTCATAACCGGGCATTTTGGCTAACAAGTCACATGCATCAGAAATTCCAAAAATTATTACTGAACCTTTTGGAACCAATAGTAATGCTGATTGTATTAAAAGTCACATTTTACAGTTTTCTTGTGTATGCTTGAAAGATGAGGATAATTCAAGTAACTACAAAAGCTGAACAAAAATGTTATCAGGCTTAAGATTTTTTTTTAAAAAAAATGCTTGTTATAGCAGAATTGGTGGTTCTGTGTGTGTTGCACTTGACTGATTGATTCCCCTAGAATGCATCATCCAAGGTGATCTGTTTAAGCTGCAGGTTCTTTCTTTGAACTTAGTCTGTGCTAGAGGGACAGAGATAGGGGTGGCTCCAAAAATGTAAGAGCGGCGCTGGTTCTTTGGTAGAGCATATTGTTTGCACGTGGAAAGTTTAGTACTCTCAGTGTTCAATCACAGCATCTCCAGTTACAGGATATCATGTTTTGGAAGACCTTTTCTGTGCACGAGACCCTAGAGCCACTGCTAGTCACAGTACTGAGCTAGATTGATCCAAGGGTGTAAATGTGCCCTGGGGGAGATTTAAAGTATTGACCATATGCTCTTGTATTGTCCATTTTATTGTGAAATTCATGCGGTCCTTTTAGATCCCTTTCTCTCAAATCATGTAGATCAAGCTGATGATAGTAAGATCAAATTGTTGTTATCCTCCCAAGATTCTGAGACTACTGAATCTGTGGCTAATTTTTTTGATGAAATAGTTGAGGTGGAGGTTAAATGATGTTTAGAGGGTTGGTTTTATTTGATCGACTGCTTGATGGTATGCCAATAAAGGTATTGAAATTTGAAATTGGAAATTTGATTGATCCAAGGTCTGAGTTGGTTTAGCACAGCTTCACATGTGAGTCGCAATAGAGTCGACGCATTTGGGAAATTAGTATTGTTTGTTTTGAACAGGTAAATGTCCTCACAACATGGCTTTCCCCCTTTAATTCTCCCACTATGAAGCTTCTTTGGAATATACTCCACATGCTGAATTGCATCAGCTCCTATTTCAAATGCCCAATGAAATGCTTTGCCCCCTTGGAAACTACTTAGGTTACAATGACATGAGATTTTGTTGGCAACAATGACTGTCACCGAATGTATGAAAGGATTAAGAAAATGTTAATTTCATATGTTGGCCCTACTGGAGGAGGTGTTGGATCCCAGCATCTTATCTCCTGGTGAGAAAGGAAAGAGAGGTCCCCTTTGACCACCAAAAAGGCTATGCTGAGAATCACGGGCCCTGCATGTACAAACAAAATGGGGATGGGGCCTGTAGTGGGGAGAGGGATTGGGTGAGAATGAGTGAAAAAGATGACTGGATCCAACCCATATGTTTTCTCTAAATTTTACCACAATCACTGGAGGTGATGCTATCGTTCTCTCTTTATTCAAATGACAAATGTTACAAGAAGAGAACTCTTTGCTTTCTTAATCAGTAGATGTGAATTAACAGCAACAGCCCCAATAACATTAATAAGCCATTAAAAGATGGAGTGGCTTCAAGGCATTATTATATATAAGGTGATGGTTAATGTGTTTACATCAATTTTAGGTTAATACATTAGACTTTTAAATGATTGGTAAACTAATGAAGATCATTATCCTTAAACACAGGTCTAATTTACAGGATGTTAAATGTGTAATCTGGAACCTGGATCTCCATACATTTCACAAATGTACTGTACAAGCATACAAAGTGCCATGTGAATTACTCATGGCTTAATCTCATGAAGAGCCACAGTGGATTGTAGAATGCTATTTCCCCAGCCTTGGTTCAAGGCTACATTGTGCACTTAGTAAAAAAAAATCCCAAACACACATGAAGATGCCTTATACTGAATCAGACCATCGGTCTATCAAAGTTAGTAGTGGCTACTCAGACAGGCAGCAGCTCTCCATCGTGTCAGGTGGAAGTCTTTCACATCACCTGCTGCCTGGTCCTTTTTAACTGGAGATGCCAGGGTTTTAACCTGGGACCTTTTGCATGCAAAGCAGAAGCTCTTTCACTGCCCCTCCCTGGACAAGTACTGGTTAGGGTTGTGCAAAAAAAATTTTTTGGTAAATTTGGGGTTCAGGTTTATTGAGCCTGATTTTTTTCCGGTAAACCCAGAAAAAGCTGAATACCAAAACTGATAAATATTGGTATTCAGCTTATTTCTGGGTTTACCCAAAAAAATTGGGTCCATTATAGTCTATGGGGCTTTTTTCAAAGCTCTTGGGGGGCATTTTTGGAGGTAGAGTCCCCAAATTTGCAGCGTGGCTGCAAGGGACTCTTTTTAGATGGTCACCAAAGTTTGCTGAACTTTGGGATAGGGGGTCCAATTTTATGGGCCAGCAAAGGGGTCACCCCCATCCTCCAGGCATTTGTGAGGCAAGCTGTCCATTGGTTATCAGGTTCAGAAGTTCAGCTTTGCCGAGGACTGGCAGAAAGAGTCGATACAGGCTGGCACCTCAATGTCTGGGGGTTCCCTTTGTATCGGGGGTGCATAGCATGATGTCCATGCAAATTAGCTTCCAAACTGAGGGAAAAGTCTTAAATGCAAGAAAAATAAGGCACAGAACACATTTCTTTTGGTAGCAAATGACATCCTGTGAATAGTCCTGTATTATGGTCATCAAAAATCTGATTCCAAGAGAAGGTCACGGTGCGGGGAAACAAAGCCTCTACTTGGGGTGACCTTCAGTTTGACAACAGGTTTGGGGGGGGGGCATGAGAACAGAGCCAGCCAAAGTCACCATTTCAGTCTTACTCAAGGAAGGCACCAAGGGGAATCTCCACAGAACCCACATCAAATCAAAGCCAAGTGACATGAGGCAAGTTGGGTCCAGACAGGATCAAATTATATAGAAAACGGCTGTTTGTCAGTGAGAAAAATGTTACACAGCATTCCCACTGTATATAATTACACACACACACAATCTCAACCCCTGCTTCCTATTCCCTTGGTTGACCTGCATTTCATCAAGGCTCATTTGGATGCTTCCAAAAAGCGCTACCCACAAACTCCACATGCTCTCAGAATGCAGCGGTTCACATCTGATCTTTGCATTATGTTAACTAATCAAGATCTTGGGCCCAACCTCCCTCCACCCTTCCTTGATTTTTGGGTTTTGGCTCACTTCACAGTCCCTTGTGCACTAAAGTAAACCACATCCTCAGGCCTACCGAGCCATAACCTGAGCTGATTGAAAAATCCATTTAACACAGTTGCATGTCTTCCCCACACCCTCCATAATAACTTCCTTTCCTGTATGATTTCTTTATCATAGAGACCAGATGTGTGCTTAAATCTGTTAGAGCTTTGGAATGTCTCTCTCGTGACTGTTACCCCTTGGTAGTTAGCTACTGTTTACAGTAAGGCCACGTGATCATGATGCAGGTCTAATCCAAAGGTTCTCTGCTACTCCATGAGGAGCAACTGAGTAATCCATGTTGGCGGTCACTTAGCCACAATCTCTGCCTAACAGGCAAGGATCAGGCAGGGGTCAACACTTACACTGCCACCTGAAGCAGAATTACACCCTTCAATGTCCATCAAAATCAATGGAGCTTGGAAAGGTATAACTCTGTTTAGGAAGGCACTGTTAGGAACCTTTATTCTTACTGGAAATATTTCACAGGCCAACATTAATTCTCAATCTCTCCGTGTTTGAGTTTTACACAGATACTGAAGAGATTTTTAAAAAACCTGCCCTCCACAAGAAAACAACCAATAAAATCATGACAAGCATAAAATTATCAGGTTTTCACATTCTGAGCGAGCTGCGGTTTTTGAGACTCATTTTGAAAAAGAAAGGCTTTATGTAGGGCTGCAAAGTCATGTCAGACTTTGCCATCTTGAAAAAGACATCCCTCACATTCCAGAAATAGATGGTAGTGAGTTAGCTTCCGGGGTGTTGCTGAGCATCACGTGGCATCAACCAGCATGCCATGCGATACCTTGACATCACCTCCTGTTGCATAACTGGAAGTGACATCATGTGTTGTCAGAATACTCCAGCAATCCCTCCAAATGCTAAATAAATTAGAAGAAATTATTATTTTATTTTATCCCTGTTTGGATTGATGTCTTCATCTCTGCTAACAAAAATCTTTTTTTGTTTAAATGTAAATGCTATGATTGATGTTAAATGGTCACTCAGCAATAACTCCGTGCACTTAGGCACTTCTTCATGCAACTGATCTAAATAAGGGTGACTGCTATGGAAACTGAAAAGACCCAGTACCCAGACATGGTCATGCTTATGTATATCCTCCTGAATCACTGTGGCCTGTATATTCTGCTGAACCACCTTCCCAAGAAGGAAGCCTTGTACCATTGTACAGGGTTGGTGACACTAACCTATTTCTAACATTTGTCCAAGAGGAATATTTTTATTAATAACTTGGGAGAGCTTTCATAAACTGGAATGCAATCCCTTCCACTAAGAGGGCCAAGGAAGGAAACAGATGAATAGAATTATATGGAAGCTGCTTTCAAATGTGCTGTGTTAGGTTTTTTGTTTGTTGTTCAAATCAAATGCCATGTCAAGCAGCTTTGCACCCGCACAGTGTCCTCTTCTACACACCTTCCTCAAGTTGCCATATGCTGCAGGGTTAGAAGGATGCAAAGACTGATGATCACAGCAGTTCTTAGACAAGGGTCATGAGTAGGGTTGCCAGATGCCTGTTAATGGCAGGCAATTGCCTGCCAATTAACAGGCCTGCCTGCCGCTCCTCAGTTGGCTGGTGGGGAAAACAGGCCAGTTAAAGGGAGGGAGGTGGATCACCATTCACTCACACCGTGGCATGGCATAATAATGTCCCTTCCAAGGTTAACCTGGAAGTGATGGGGATGCTCTAGCACACCCCTCAAAAAACTCTATGGTTTCCATAGAGTTTTTTGAGGAACATGCTAGAGTGTCCTTGTCGCTTCCAGGATGGCAGCGGGGGACCTGGCAACCCTAGTCATGAGGCTGCCTAGCAAATGATAGACCTTCCCTCCCCCCCCCAAAAAAAAAACTACCATTCTGATGAAACAGTGTGAGTATGTACATCTGTGAAATATTCCTGATTTGAACAGTTTGACTGCCTTTCCTGTTAACAACGACAACAAAACAAAGCAGGCCGTGTGGGTGTGATGGGCGAAGAACAAAAGCCATGGAGCCCTAAGGCACCTCTTTTAGTACTGGAACCAGCTTCTGAGAATAAAAATGTGTGGTATGTAGAGGAAGAATGACAATTCCTTCAAGGCAGTGCAAGATCACAACTGTGCAAAACTATCCATACCTGCCTAAATAAATGAATAAACTGAACGGGTATCCTCTGTATTAACAAATACATTTTTCTACAAATGGCCAATCAATGTATTGTACTGCTTCACTTTAGTTTTTTAAAAATGATTCATTATGCCAAGTAAAAGGGATGTCTGGTACATTGTTGTTTACTTGTATAGGAGAGCTTAACATCAACTTCCCCTTTGCTTATATACCTCACACAAAGCAGAAAAGTCACTTTCCCTAAAGCCACAATTGCTTTTTTCAGCTCAGGCTGTGACCCTGTGAGTATCTTCATCTCACCAGCGACCTCACTGCCAGATAAGCGAGCCCCAATGATCAGTCTGCTTTCCACAGATTGCCGCCTGCTCTATTGTGTGATCTGCACAAGTGACCTTCAGCTTCCTAAGGCTGTCAACAGAAAGGGGTGATGCTGGCTATAAATTCATCTTCTGCGCAGACTACATGAAACTGCCTTCCCCCCCCCCTTTGCTTTAGGTTTCTTCTATGGTAGCCATCACTTAGCATAGCATCAGGGGGTAAAGAGAAAGAGCTCAAAGGATTTTCTCTCTCTTTTTTTAGCTTGCATGCTAGATTATCAGCTGGGAGGATTCATCTGAATTTCCCTGCTGTTAATTCTCGGCATGAGAAGCAAAGTCCTTCTGTCTGGCTTGATATATGATCCTCTGAAGCAGAAATCCATTTTCCTTCCCTGAAGTCACACAACCAAGTAATATTTATGCAATTTCAGAATAAATGAAGCCCTTCTCAGATGATACAACCAAGGGCACTGAGCATGCACTACCCATGGCGTTTCCAGTTTGCACAGTCACCATTTTGTGCTAAGAGGGCAACTACCCATGAGCATCAGCAGCATCACAGGCAGCATTCATTCCCACTCATGTGCTATCAATATGTATGTTTTCCAAAAAATATATACAATCTATGACATATCCTCTCCCTATCCGAATGGGCATAGAGCAGCCTCCATCCTTTTTAGGAGTGGAGCATGACACTCCATTGGGCAGGACTGAAGTCTGCTGCCTCATACCCGTCAGGAGTCCAAAGGCTTCAAAACTGTGTTAAGTACATCTGCTTCTCCAGAGCTGGAATGGCTGCTGTGTCCCCTGATATGGGAGTTCAATGCTGGATACTGAACAATCTGGTCCAGTTCTGATTTCCAGCCTCCCCTTAACCAGAAGGTGGTTAAGGGGAGAAATGACAGAGGTCTGTAAAATTATGCATGGTGTGGAGAGAGCGGACAGGGATAAGCTTTTCTCCCACTCTCATAATACCAGAGTGCAGGGTCATCTGCTGAAGCTGGAGGGTGAGAGATTCAAAACAGATAAAAGGAAGTATTTCTTCACACAACACATAGTTAAATTGTGGAATTCCCTGCTCCAGGATGTGGTGATGACTTTCAACTTGGAAGGCTTTAAGAGAGGAGTGCACATGTTCATGGTGGGTAGGGCTAGTCAAAACGAATACCAGTCATGATGCACACCTATTCTTTCCAGTACCATAGGAGCATGCCTATTATATTAGGTGCCGTGGAACACAGGCAGGATGTTGCTGCAGTTGTCTTGTTTGTGGGCTTCCTAGTGGCACCTGGTTGGCCACTGTGTGAACAGACTGCTGGATTTGATGGGCCTTGATCTGATCCAGAATGGCTTTTCTTATGTTCCTTTGACCCAGATCAAGATGGAATGGGCTAGGATGGGTGGGCTGTTTGAGATCCTGGTTGCTGGGGAAGCACTGACTTGGTCTTAGAGCCCACAATGGAAGCTGAAGTCCTTTTGGAATAGACCCAGCATACAGCAACAGAGGAGCAATCAAAGGGCCCTTGCAAGCCCACACAGACTGCAGGGCTTGAGGATGGCTCAGTGGCTGGGGGAGGGGAGGGCATTTCTACCTAGTCCAGCATTCTGACCTCTACACTACACAGGCTCTGATAGGTCAGGGAAGTTATGACACCCCCTGTGCTTTTTCACAGAGGCCATATTTCCTCCTTCCTTGTCTGTGCTGCCAGCACTTTCCTGGTCTCTCTTGAGTAAACCCTTGCTTCCATTGCAAATAGCAGAGGGACGTTGTGGAACAAATTTGTGCCAGGATGCTTCAACTTGCTCCATTTTTGACACTGCGCCTCCATCATCCTGAAGTGGGTGGGCAGTTTTGAGGCTGCTAGCTTTATTTGCTCATGACTTGTGCCTGCCAGAGATTTTTTTTAAAATGGTAATTATAGTCACATTAATAACTATCCATAAAGTTTCCACTTTCCTTTTGATCCCAAGCAGGTTCTGCCATTTTTCCTGCTTCTTGGATTTTGAGATGTTTTTGCATGCCTATACAATCACGTAGTTGGTTCAACCCAATGCAGCAAACCATTGTAACTGGAGCATGTAATCATGGGGAAAGACAGCTATCCAAGACAGAGCAAGTAGCTAGTAATGGAAAATAACAATGAAATGTCTGATAATACTACTGTGTTTTAAACAACATTATAGACTATTTTCAGGTGTCTTGGAACTCCTTGTGAGTGCTTAAAATATTTAATGGTCTCACATGATTATGAAACTAAGTGTTATAATAAACACAGGACTCCTGCCAAAAACAGCTACTCCATGTTGAGTTCATTTGCGTTACCTCTATAATGTGCAGCGAAACACATCCATGTTATGATGTCATTTTCCTGAACATTTCCACAAACCTACCAGCAAATGATGTGCAGCAGGTTGTGGAAATACACATCCTGCCAGAAATCAAGATATGAGTGTAAGTATATGTTACTAAGGTGAAGAGAGCAAAGTTGTATTTTGGGAAGCAGCGAATGGGAAAACGTAACACAGGTCTTCCTCATTTGGTGGCAGCTCTATGTTTATCACAGTGCCTGCTTCCCATCTATAAATAGGTGGCATGGACTAGATTGAATCTAAAGGTTACTGGCATATAGTTATTGGAACTCTATAATCTGTAGGGTTTTTTGTATCTTTCGTTTGGAGCATGTACTACTTTCTTGTGTTATTTGAGGTCATAACATTCACCATTTTTAAGTATTCATCTGTAAACCAATGGTTTATTCATGATGAAGCTTTTCCACAAATACTGAAAGTTTCATGAACAGTAGCGGAGATAATGCACTCAAAAATCTAAATACTTTATTATTCAAGCTTTTAAAAAAAGATTCCATTCAGCCAATTAGTTAATAAAACAATGTCCTCCAACCAATTATGCACAAATTAACTGAATTATATTTTGGGAGGGCTTCAGTTTTTGAATAACCATCCTTGCTACAGGCAAAGTGTGTTTGCAAAATCATGTATTTATAAATAACAAGCTAACTCGGTCTGCAATCCCATGCACACTTATTTGTGAGCAAGCCCCATCTAACATAGTAAGTATGCATAGTGTTGATCTGCTGGAGTGATTTTGATCAGCATACTGAAGGTTAGAAAACCAAACAATACGACTGCATCCAATCGAATTGTTATTCAAGGCCAATTATTCCAAATGTTATATTAACACATCTTGTTGCAGAGTATTTGTACAAGTTGAAATGCAAATGTAATTTGTATTATTCCTTGACTAGACTATGCAGGGTTCTTGCTTGTACAGGCAAACAGATATATAATTCATTTTCTTGTGCTGTTTGCAAGTGCCGAACAAGCAATACAGCAAAGCTGTGGGGTACCTTGCTGATTCTGGATTTTAAAGTATTGTATGAAAGTTGTTTGTTTTAGTTCCTGAGGTTTCTAGTTGAATAATGTATTGTCAATTATTTGTTGATACTTGTCTGAGTAAATGTGGCACTCATCCACACCACTTGTTCCAATAATTTTGAGCATGGCAAAACAGGAATTTAGAATCCATCTTTTCAGAACACACATGAACACATGAAGCTGCCTTATACTGAATCAGACCCTCAGTCCATCAAAGTCAGTATTGTCTACTTAGACCAGCAGCAGCTCTCCAGGGTCTCAGGTAGAAGTCTTTCACGTTACCTAGTCCCTTTAACTGGAGATGTTGGGGATTGAACCTAGGACTTGCTGCATGCCAAGCAGATGCTCTACCACTGAGCCACAGCACCCCCTTTTTGAAAAGTTGTTGGACAATGCCATCCTGAGAACACCTCCCGAGGAGTAAGCCACATTGAATAGGCATGAATAGGATTCTGGGCAGACCTGTTTAGGATTTATTTCTGAGTCACCTATTCCTTCACTATGTTTTCACATGTCTTCCCTTGCCTCTAAAATACAGCTTTCCAAGGAATAGGTTTTATTGATAGGCAAAAATACTTCTTGAATATGGAGGTAAAGCATGATAAGCTTGTACTTTGGAGTCCAAACTAAATGGGAAGTGATCCTGCTCTCAGCCAGATGTGCTCTCAGCCAGGTTTGCACTGATTGATCTAGAAGAAAAAGAAGAAAAGTTGTTTTTTATACCCCAATTTTCTCTACCTTTAAGGAGTCTCAATCTGATTTGCAATCACCTTCCCTTCCTCTCCCCGCAACATACATCTTGTGAGGTAGATGGGGCTGAGAGAGTTCAGAGAGAACTGTGACTAGCCCAAGGTCGCCCAACATGCTTCAGGTGGAGGAGTGGAGAATCAAACCTGGAATTTGGACACCCACATTTAAACAGTGGCTGGCAACCTGACCCTGTACATTTGATCATCTTTGTGTGTGCCTGTGGTTTCTACCAACCCTGCTAACTGCTATTGTACTCTCTCAGTGCTCTGAGCTTTTTCCATCTTGGAGCCTGCACTATACATGTTTATGCATGTATTATGGCCACAATGAGGTGTCTGAATACATTTAAACAAAAAATGTTTGCGTAGGGGCTGAGGGGGCTGCACAGGCATCATATTTGGAAGCATCACTCAAAGGACTCGCAAAATATGTCCTGGTTTTTCAAAAAAAGATGCACGGAATCTTAAAACTCTTCCATCCCCAGCTGGGCCATCTGTTGCTTTTAATGCTTGCAGGTATCCCTGGAAGTAATGATTGGCAGAAGGGAGTGATCTATGCAGGGGAAGGCTAAGCAAATTGAGGCTGCTTGAAGTTTGGGGAAAATGGGAACTCTCTGTTCAGCAATTACTAAGAGAAAGCTATATGTATCTCCCAAAGATAACTTGAGCAGCTCATCATTGCTTCCATTTGGTACAGTCACCTGCCACCGGCTGAGGCACAAGCATTATACATACCTACCGAGTGAGTGTTTATGTCCCTTTTGTTTGAATGCTGATGAAATCCATTTCTCCAAACCTCAGTCATCTTGTACCTGTAAGTCACACTTGAGGGAACAATGAATGCTGGGTCTACTTAATAAATATATGTTGATATTTCTTATCTAATTGCTTCCAGTGGGATCTTAAATATATCCCATGGAGCAAAAGGAACACATAAGTCAGGAAACGGCGAGAACAACTGAATGATGTATACTTTTTTGTGAGCCATGGACAAAACTCTAGGGGTACACTTCTTTCTGTCATTCTATTGCCTCAGTGAGATGGATACGTGGGGTGGGGAGTAGGGGGAGAAAGATACGACAATAGCAAAAGCACATAAACCCTCAAATGGTTCTTGATATCTATGCAATCATCTCTATAGAGATGTACATTTCCAAACCAATATGTATGCCAGTGTATGAATTTATATACATTTTTTTCTTAGGGCTGCAAGCTTTAATTGTGTTAATAAGAAGATTAATCAACCAAGGATTTTGTTGATTAATTGATTAGAGTTGATTTTAATAGCCTCTGCATCCTGGAATGAAGACACGAGACACCAAAATGTGGGCTAAACTGGGTTTATTTATTGACTATCAATATCACGAATAAAACATCTACCAGCATTTGGTCAACTCCACCCTGGGTCCAAAATTAGTCAATTCTACCACTGGCTTTGTTTATCCTAGCCTCCACAGAAAATTGTGCAGAGAGAAGTTAAATCTCCCTCAACATGCCACTTAAGCGCCCTTTCCTAAGCAGGCAAATACCTTTGACATCTTTGCAGCAAGAATATTGAAAGCAGGAGAAGACAACAACAACAACAGTGACAACAACAATAATAATAGTCTTTGTGATGCTAAGTCACAGAATTGCTAAAATTGACCCTCCCTATTGGGAGTCCAAAGATATGCACAATTTACAGATTAACAGTAAAATAGACTGCAACCTACTAAGAACAGCTAGATTTGAGTCCAGTAGCATCTTAGAGACCAACAAGATTTTGGGGGTATATACATTTGAAAGTCAACACTCCCTTCTTCAAATACCTATCTGACGAAGGGAGCTTTGACTCTCAAAAGCTTGTACCCTGAAAATCATGTTGGTCTCTAAGCTGCTCCTGTACTTGAATCTAGCTGTTCTTCTGCAGACCAGCATGGTTACCCTCTGAAACTGCCTATTAAAGAGGTGGACCATTGCCCCAGGTATCAGGACACAGGTGTTCCTCTTGGGGTACCTACATTTCTGGCCAATTCACTGGTTCTACCCACCATTAGTATTTTTATTATGGTAAATATTTGACACATGAAGCTGTTTTATGCTGAGTCAGACCACTGGTCTATCAAGATCAAAACTGTCTACTCTAACTAGCAGCTGTTCTCCAGGGTCTCAGGCAAAGGTATTTCATATCATCTACTACCATGTTCTTTTCAATGGACATGCCAGGGATTGAAGCTGGCACCTTCTGTATGCAAAGCAAACATTCTACCACAGGACTGCAGCTCCTCCCTATATAACTAAAGTCAAAAAATCTTTCCCTTAAAAAAAAAATAGCAATGTCCAGCGTTGATAATATTGCTGTAGTTACTGTCAGATATGCATTGCTACAGTTACAGTCAGGAATAAAACAACACTACAACAAATGCTTAAAAAAAACTACTGCTACCTTTGCAGTTTAACCTTGAATATGGACACAATAGGGTGCTTAGATCTTGCTAAATCTTGTCATCCTCAATAAATTATTTTCTTTTCCCAACTCTGGCTAAATCTGAAGTGGCAATCCTGGGAAGAATATAGCCTGCTTGGAGTGTAGAAGGAAACACATAGAGTATTAGACTAGAAACTGATTAACATAAACTTCTGGGGTCACCTTTGCCTATAAACTCCTGGAGCTTTGCCCTATCGGCTTAGCACTGTAGCTGTCCATGATCTTAGCAAAGAACCAAGACAGGCAGCTAAATAGTGTAATGAAACAGCCATACAATCTTGTCTATATAATGCACTAGGCTGTTATCTTGGTAGGATCACAAGTTTAAAACAACATCCTCTGAGTTTGTACTGTGTAAATAGATGCTCAATCAATAAATGCTATCTGATGCTGTTCTTTGACTTTTTATTTCTATGGGAACAGACTATGTTCTTTCCCAAAATCTTTTCTCAGTCACCCCTGTTTTCTTGTGAGCATCACAAAAGAACGTTCTTAATCAGCTGATTTTGTTCCTAAGATCTCCCTTTCGTTGGATAAACATTTCATTTGCTAATTTATCTTAGTTTGTTGTATTCGTAATCCAAAGAAGACATACAGTATCTCACTAATCAGGAAGAATGATGCTCTCATTATGTTGTTCCAGTGGCAACAGGATAATTAATGACTATTGATAGACACATTCAAAATGTCATTAATTATGTTATTAATTATTTTAATTAACTTCAAATACTTCGTGTTTTTCAATATGATCATCATAGTTAAGAAGAAAACTGGCTACACATTTACAGACTTTGTTTATTCCCTGATGTTTGTTCACCACAAAGATTTATCCAGGAACTGAGAATACAACTTGAAAAATTAACTTCAATCCTGTTTTATTAGCTACTTACTTTTTTAACGCTTACCAACAATAAAAATTTAATAACACAACAATTGGATACATTTAATTTTCGTTGTCTCACCTTTTGTCCGGGCTCTGTGCAAAGCCCTTTTTGTAATTAATGGTTCCAGTAAAAGATGGAACTGAATGTTATTTGACCAATGGGTGGTGAGACTATATAATAGTCCCTGGTTTTCAGGTTGTGTGCGGATGTGATTGTTGCAGTAATAAGGATAAAATTATATTGGTCCTAATATTGAGTTTGCCTTTGGGGGACGTTTTTGGTTGCTACTTGTTTTCCTTCCAAATATCTAATATCCTTCTCATTTATAATGAATTAAAACTAATGGAAGTTGCCATACCAAACCACCCTAGGGAATATGAAAGGTTTAAATTTTGTATACTATGGCTACTACTTGTGCATGGTTTATTCCAATTCCCTCTTCTACTGTAGTCCCCCTGAAGGTCCACCCACCCACTGTTTCTTAGGGGTGGTTAAATACCAAGAGTAAGATTTCAGGAAGAAGGAGGAGGAGGAGGAGGAGGAGGAGGAGAGGAGGAGGAGGAGTTGATTTTTATATGCCGACTTTCTCTACTACTTAAGGGAGAATCAAACCGGCTTACAATCACCTTCCCTTCCCCTCCCCACAACAGACACCCAGTGAGGTAGGTGGGGCTGAGAGAGCTCTAAGGGAGCTGTGACTAGCCCAAGGTCACCCAGCTGGCTTTTATGTATAGGAGTGGGGAAACCAACCTGATTCACCAGATTAGTGCCCACCACTCATGTGGAGGAGTGGGGAATCAAATCTGGTTCTCCAGACACCACCGCTCCAAACCACCACTCTTAACCACTACACCACACTGGCTCTCAATCACAGTGGGCTGCAGTGAGAAGGAAGAGGTGGGTAAGTTCATGGTCATGGGTGTTAATGTCTGGATGTGATATGGAAGTTTCTATTGTGGTCAATGTTATAAAAGCAAATTTGGTTCTTTATGGTGCCAGAGCAGTGGAGCATGTGACCAGACACAAAAGTCTTCTGTTGTTTTAATGACCATGTAGAAGAGGACATTTCAGCAGTTATTTTTCTGAGCCCTATATTTAATATTGTCGAAGGCTTTCACGGTCAGAGTTCATTGGTTCTTGTAGGTTATCCGGGCTGTGTAACCGTGGTCTTGGAATTTTCTTTCCTGACGTTTCGCCAGCAACTGTGGCAGGCATCTTCAGAGTAGTAACACTGAAGGACAGTGTTACTGTCCTTCAGTGTTACTACTCTGTCCTTCAGTGTTACTGTCCTTCAGTGTTACTACTCTGAAGATGCCTGCCACAGTTGCTGGCGAAACGTCAGGAAAGAAAATTCCAAGACCACGGTTACACAGCCCGGATAACCTACAAGAACCTATATTTAATGTTGCACCTATTCTCTTTATGCTTCTAAAGGTGCAGAAACCCTGAATGATTTTGCATCTTGTTGACCATGGGAAAAGGACACTACAAGATTATATCTAGAGCAGAACCTTTCAAGCACCAATATTTGGGAAGGCCATATACAAGTTCAAATAGGGTTGCCAACTTCCAGGTGCTGCCTGGAGATCTCCTGCTATTACAACTGATCCTCAGACAACAGAGATCAGTTCCCCTTGAGAAAAATAGCTGCTTTAGAGGGCGGACTGTATGGTATTTTATAACAGGGAGGTCCCTCCCCTTCCCAAACCCCACCTTCCCTAGGCTCTATCCCCAAAATCTCCAGGTATTTCCTAACTCAGAGCTGACAACCTTAAGCCTGAATTACTTCCTTTCTATATGAAGCTTACTGGACCTCTACAGGGGAAAAATGGAGCCTATTAGAATTGTCATCCTCCAAGTCCCAAAGTTCTCTCAGGATCTTGCAGTGTGCTCTGAACATATCCATCCTAGGTAGAAATTGTTTTACCATTCCTGAGAGGCATGGCCTGTTGTATTCATTTATTGCTTGCATGTTTCTTTGTTCAGCATTTGTCTAGATGAGGCATTTACATAGGATAAAGATTTTGCTCTAGGGGGTGTGGTTTTCTGGTAAATGGCTTCTGGTAAAAGAGGCAACATTCAAAATGCCAAAGTTAACAAGCTCTGCTTTTTTTTTTAACCAATCTTGGTCACTGGGTTCCACCCATAAAAGACGGAAAGAGGAGTCCATGTTGATGACTGAAAAGTAATGCCAGAGATTGTGGGACCCACTTGACAAAAGATACAGGGTAATGGGGCTACAGGGAGAAAGACAATCATATGAAAATAAGCGGAAATACTAGCAGGATCCTACCCACTGAATGCAGGATCCTATATATATTCCAGAGGAATGCATTAAATTTGCAGTAGATGATTTTCTCTTCCGCTTTCATTAGTGAGCAAATTACAGACCAAAATGTTGGCTTCCACAGTTCTGGCCTGAAGGGTAAAACATATTTTTGATGTAGTTTCAAGGTTAGATGCCATATGGTATTTACCGTTCTCTATATCTCTCTACAAACGGGTGGTATTCACTCGTTCCAAAAATACATGGTTTCTCTCCACTGAATGATGATAACCACAAACAATCTGTACAGCTGAACCACCAGCTGGCAGGAGCTATCATCAATGTCATATGGGAATGCTACCGAAATATGGAGCTCCTTTTAAAATACAGCAATACCTCCTATAATGCTGCTTCATTTAATGTTCTTCATCCAGAGTTTAATTTTTTAAAAATAAAACATGGCAGAGGGAGGTTGGGTGGTGGCGCTGTGACATGATTGGCCCAGTCAAAAGTAAACATGGTTGGGCCAGAAGTGGTGTGGCACTGCTGAGGGGATGCTACCCACCTCCCAATTGTGTTGGATATCTCTGAAAGATCTGTGGAGCTGAGGACCAGGGACTCAGTAGGAGCTGGTGGGCTAGCAGAGAAGGCAGCTACACCTCTCCCAAGAGGAAACCTTGATATGGAAGGTGACCTAAAGAGGCTTCCTGGGATACTCTAGCACAGAAGCCTCATGGAGGCAGTCAGCTGATGGTTGCCACCTCCTTCTGTTGCCAGCTCATATGTCACTCATGTATAAGAAATGGGGATACTGTGAACACATCCCCATTAGAATTAATGTTACCAAGCCTTGTGTTATCAATTCCTCCATAAATATCTGTTTCACTTAGAACTCTGTTTTCAGGAACATAACCATAGGACTGCAAATGCCCCATATGCAATAAACAGCCCAATCCCTTAATGTAACGTAGTAGTCTAATCCATGGAGATATGTTATGTATGCCATTTACTTTGTATCTTTTTATATTTGCTGATGGATTTGGTAATTTGCTTGTTGGTTTTGAAGATCTGTGTGTATGATATATGCATGTGCAATCTCTATGATATGTATACATACTCTATATTACTTATTCATATAAAATGCATATAGTGTATAGTGCTGATTTATTGATTCACAAATAACATTGAAAATATTTTTATAATGCAAGGAAACAGAAAATGATATGAAAGTAAACAATCACAGATCAATTCTCACAA
Organism: Euleptes europaea; assembly: GCF_029931775.1. Taxonomy (NCBI): domain Eukaryota; kingdom Metazoa; phylum Chordata; class Lepidosauria; order Squamata; family Sphaerodactylidae; genus Euleptes; species Euleptes europaea. The sequence continues at coordinate 30,725,155 of NC_079317.1, forward strand.
GGAAGAAGTGAAATAAAAATGGGGATGTTCTGGTCAAAACAGCAGGGATGAGAAATTTCATTCCATCCCTAGAACATTTCAAAGTAACAATTTCATGAAGTGCACTATATCATTATCAAAATTACTTGGTTAAAAAAAGGCATCTCAGACCTGGGGGACATGTGATGGAAAACAATAGTGTCATTTTTTTAATCCATCACCTTAATTAGATAATGATTCATTGTTTACAATACCTAGAAGCATCACTCAAGAATGAAATCCACTGTGTGTACTACAAGAATGTTACTTGCATCCTGCCAGTATGGTGTAGTGGTTAAGAGCGGCAGACTGTAATCTGTAGAACTGGGTCTGATTCCCTGCTCATCCACATGAGCGGCGGACTCTTTAACTGGAGAAGCAGATTGGAGTCCCCACTCCTCCACATGCAGCCTGCTGGGTGACCTTGGGCTGGTTGCAGCTCTCTCTGAACTCTCCCAGCCTCACCTGGATCCTAAATAATCCATGCAGTTAATTCCATGCTCCCAAGGAAGATTTGGACTTGGATTGCGTGTATGGGTTTTTAAGGCAAGAGACGTTCAGAGGTGATTTGCCCTTGGCTGCCTCTGAGTAGCAACCCTGGACTTATTATAGGATTATATAATCACAATTAATGCCTGAATACATTTGTGCATTTACTTTTTTAATGATTTGAATCTGAAATCATGGTTAGAATATGTGGTCAGTTTAAAAACATTTCTCATTTTGTGTCTATAAACTGCATTCACAAGTGACCCATCCAAGACCATTTATGCATTGCTGTTTCCCTCATGGTCACCCCTCCGATGACTTTGGGTCTTTGTTTTGATTATGCATGCCATTTCCCACCATCAGAGGTCACCTCCCTCTCCTCCTGCATTTCCATGCATTTTGCCCAGGTTTTCAGGTACCTGTTTTATCTCAAATTTGAAAATGCAGGGAAATGTAGGGGAAGAGCGAGGTGACCTCCGATGGTCAGAAACGGCATGCATAATTAAAACAAAGACACAAAGTTGTCAGGATGACCACGAGGGAAACAGCCATGCATAAAAGGCCATACACATAGAGAGATGTCATTATGTCATCTACTGACTATGTGTCTTTGATTATTCTTTTTCATCTTCAGCTTCTTCAGTGTTCCCCCAGACTTGTGCCATTCTGCCTATAATAAAATCCCCATGTACTCAGTAAAAACATGTTTCACAAAATCAGTTGCACAAAGGTGAAACGCTGCTACATGAGGCAAATGCACTTTTATGTTTCTTTCCATCCAATAAGGATTTCCACATCACAAAGGGAGCCAACTATGCGTGCTTTTATTAAGAACCTCAACATGACTTGCAAATTCATCAATTCAAATTAAACAAATGCGTGTGTGTGTGTGTGTTATGCATACATATATAGACACACACACACACACATACAGCCTATTATTCACAACATATTTCCCTTAAGCCTTTGGCTAGGAAACAAGGGTCTCTCCTGGGAGGCTCAACCAACAGGAATGGAACTCAGCTAATAAAAGTTTAATTATGATCAGTGATTATGGTATTTAATAATTGTGATCTCAGTGGGAACAATTTCCGAAAGGGAGTCACTTGGGCTTCATTACAACATGTGAATGATGATGCTAATAAACTTGCACATGAGAAACTCATGGCGGCTTCCCCAAAGAAACATCCCTTAACCTTCCATGAGCTGCTAAAGCCAGGAAGCTAGCAAGAAAGTGTTCAAGTTGCATTTGGCAGAATTAACCAGTCCACGTTCTGCATCCATAGAGCAGAATGCTGGAGCTTATTAAAGCCAGTAAGTAATTCTTGGAAGATTATTATGAATCAAGGATTCCTGCTCCATAGCAAAAACAATAAAGAAAGAAAGATCAGCCATTAGACTCTCTAATCAGAATGACTCCATTTAGCAGTGGCACTTAGGAAGCAGATGAACCCTAATTAGTCTTTAAAAGGCCTCTCACCACATTTGCCACAACTGAACCTGGGGGCTGAGGAAGGTTAATGGGTGGGAAAGAAGAGAGGACTTGTGTTGGGAGACTTTCATTCAGTAGTGCCTGGAATCCCTAAAGGCATCAAATGAGAGGCAGGAAAGGGGCCTTTAAGGACTCAGTTTTCACTGTGCCCAGTTGTCAGTCAGGTAAGATTGCCAGCTCTGGGTTGAGAAATTCATGGAGATTTGGGAATGGAGCCCAGGGAGGGGAGGGACCTCAGCAGTATATAATGTCATAGAGTCTTCCCTCCAAAGCAGCATTTCCTCCAGGGGAACTGATCTCTGTAGTCTGGAGATCAGTTGTACTTCTGGGAGATCTCCATGCCTAGGGTTACCAGGTCCCTCTTCACCACCAGTGGGAGATTTTGGGAGCAGAGCCTGAGGAGGGTGGGGTTTGGAGAGGGGAAGGACTTCAATGCCATAGAGTCCAACTGCCAAAGCGGCCATTTTCTCCAGGTGAACTTATCTCTGTCAGCTGGAGATCAGTTGTAATAGCCTACTGAGTGGAAGAGAGGGGAGAAGAAGAAGAGTTGGATATCATATGCCAGCTTTTTCTAGCACTGAAGGAAGAATAAAACCAGTTTACAATCACCTTCCCTCTTCCTCCCCACAACAGACATCCTGTGAGTAGGTGGGGCTGAGCGAATGTTACTAACCCAAGGTCACCCAGCTGCTTCGTGTGTAGGAGTGAGGAAACAAATCCAATTCCCAAGATTATCCTCTGCCGCTTATGTAGAGGAGTGGGGAAACAAATCCGGTTCTCCAGATCAGAGTCCACACCACTGCTCTTAACCACTGCACCATGCTGGGAGGAACTGATATGAAATTGGCTGGGAGGGAGGTGGGCAGGGCCTGTGTGCCAGTGTATTTTGTAAGCATCCCAAATACCTGCAAATAGCTGGAGTATTTTTAAATTTTGCCAGAGATGCTTGGAGTATTTTAAGTTTGTTCACTTACCACTACAGACTTACATAAGTGCCATCAAACTGCAACTGCCTTGTGGAGACCCCAGCAAGGAGCTTCCAAGGCAAGTGAGAGGCAGAGGCCATTTGTCATTGCCTTCCTCTGCAGAGTCTTCCTCAGTGGTCTCCCATCCAAGTACCAACCCTGTTTAGCTTCTGAGATCTGAAGAGATTGGGCTATACCACACTGCCTGCCCTCCCACTACAACAAAGTAATGTAAGAAAACAGATCCAATGTATTCCTGGCAAAGCAAGGATTTGACCCTTGCCTCACACACCCAAGACATCCATTGCATGCCAATGTTTCAGTAAAAGGCTCTCAGGTCCTCTAAACCACTCTTAGAAGAAAGTAAATGTAGATCTTAGGGGAAATATGACGCTTTTGGCTTTCAGAATTCTTTCCTTTTGAGTTTTTAATGAAGCCGAGATGATGTGTGACTGATGCTGCTTTTTCTCTAGTCCGACCAGAGAATGAATAAGTGAGTCTATCCAGCTTGCAGTGTTTGGAAATTAAATCCTGCTGCTGAGAGCTCTGGAGGCTGGGCTACATGCCAAGTGGGAACAAACTGGAACCCAAACCTGCTTCTCAGACTCCTTCTGAAGCCATGCTCAGGTGGGAAGCTGATGGGAACAACCTGTTTTCTCATCTCGTTTCCATGTAAATTCTTCTCTTGCTGTGACTCTTTTACCATGACAGCTGTGATTTAAGCTGTGATTATTTAGATTCAAAACTATGGTTGTTGTGGGGTTTTAAAAAATAGAAAGAGTTCATGGTTTTCAGAGGCACTTGGCCTGCATACTTTCCAAAACTCCTTTGTGGAATACAGACGATGTAAAAAGCGCAGCCAAGGCATATGCACAAGACTGAAATACTTTAGGCAAACAATTCTTAGGTCGCAGGCTGTCCCTGATCAAAATGTAGGGAGTGAAGTAGTCTTGATATGATGAGTAAGAACCATTCTAAATGATGCATTGAGAGGTCCCATAATTTGGCTAGCTCAGTACAGGAATGAAGAAATAATCAGGGTTATTTATCTTGCTTTAGGAATGATTAACAGGCAGCCTACACATTGCATCAGAAGTAATGTAAGCAAATCTGGAATTTCAGCAACTTCACTTGGCCCTTTCATTGGTGGCCTTCTGGAGACTGATGAAGATGGTATTGTTCCATAGGGTTTCTGGTCACAGCTGAATCCAACTTTTTATTGACTTTTGCAACTGGCTGCTGGATTTGATTGTGGAATGGCTCAGGAAAGGATTTTATAAAGGGAAAAGGGTTGTCGTTTTACTGTCTGTGAAATTTTAAAGTTTAATTTATTGTATGCATTGTACTGTCTTTATTGCACTGTTTTTCATCCTTGTGATCCACTTTGAGTCTCAGTGAGAAAGGCAGGCTACAAATGAACTAACTAAATAAAGTGCATCAGTAACTCTATTTCTAGACCAGGTTTTTATGATAACCATGTTCACATGTTACAGGGAACACACATACATTCTGCATGCACATGTAGGGTTGTCATTGTCAAGGAATTATGTTCCCCACAATCCCTTGCTGCTGTTGTTTTTTTTCCAGGCTGTGGCCTATCCATTTGTGATATAAAGCTCTGAGTATCCTGGAATGCAAGGTCTAATTTACAACTTTGAGAATGGTTTCCCTTCTAAGAGATAACAAGCAGCTGTGGGGCGTTTATGCACCTCCTTCCTGAGTCCTCCCTAAATTGAAGGTCAATTGGTTACCAAGGAAATAACTCTCTCAATTAGGCTCTTATCTTGTCATCTGATGGGTTCCAGGTGATTTGTGTTCTGCAGTTATGTCTCACTTCTGACCCATCAAGAGGCAGCCTTTTGTAGAGTTGCCAACTGCCCGGTTTTGGCGAGCAATTGCCTGCCAATCAACCGGGCTGCCCGCTGACCAGCTGATGGTTGGTAGGAGGAAGCAGAAAGGGGGGAGCGATACTCCATGTGATCCTGGGAAGGCTCCAGCTCCTGGGAAGCTGCAGCGTTCCTCCCAGCCTTGCTGTGCATGCACTCAAAGCGTGCACACAGTGGGGCTTTGAAGGCTCCAGCCACCCATTCCATGCTACAAGCTCGATTGGCTACATGACAGCTACCTCTGTATTAATGCAGCATATTCTTTAGTGCAAGAAAACCATACTTGGAAAGACCTTTTTCGGCAGCTAAAACCATACACCCTTTTTAAAGATGTTACGGTTGGTTGTGAATTTGAGTGTCCTAGTATAAAATACTGAGCTATTGATATTTAAGTACTGCTTTCTGTTCTGGAAAGCTCAGCACTAGCTATTGTCGAAGGCTTTCATGGTCAGAGTTGATTGGTTCTTGTAGGTTATCCGGGCTGTGTAACCGTGGTCTTGGTATTTTCTTTCCTGACGTTTCGCCAGCAGCTGTGGCAGGCATCTTCAGAGGAGTAACACTGAAGAGACACTGTCCTTCAGTGTTACTCCTCTGAAGATGCCTGCCACAGCTGCTGGCGAAACATCAGGAAAGAAAATACCAAGACCACGGTTACACAGCCCGGATAACCTACAAGAACCACTCAGCACTAGCATTAAACAATTAGCCTAAATTAAATAAAATTAGTATCTGAAGGGACAAAATGCAGAGTAATACCCTTGTGACTGTAAAGTAACTTGCTTGGTTGCAATATTGTCTGAAATTCTGAAGCCAGTTAGAATCAGCGGTGCTGCTAGGACTGCACTTTGGGGCACAATAATAGGGTCCCACATCCCAAATTTAGTAGGGGAACTCCAAAGGTACACTGTAATGACTAGGGTTGTCAACTCGGGGTTAGCAAATTCCTGGAGATTTAGGGGTGGAGTACAGGAAAGGCAGGGTGTGGGAGGGGAGGAATGTCAGTAGGGTGTAATGCCATAGAGTCCACTGTTCAAAGCAGCCACTTTCTCCAAAGGAAATAATCTTTGCAGTCTGGAGATTGGTTATAATTCCAAGAGCTCTTCAGGCTCCACCTGGAGGTTGGCAAGCCTAGTAACTGCACATGTAAATTTTACCTTGCCATCTCAAGGAGGAAGGTCCTGTTGCCGAGTGGCCATTCACACATTCTGGATCTTTTGGGAGTTGACTATTTGTACACACAGATTGCAAGCTGATGTAACATTTTCCCATACAAGAATGAGACCATTATTGCAAATAAAAAAGTTAACTTTATTAACCACAAAGGATAGATTTAAGGCAAGACAGAAAGGAAATTTAAATGGCAGTTAGTAATCAAAATATTTGGCAGGGTCAAAATAAAATGCTTCAAATATCCACTTTGGCAAATTCTCCTCCAACAGCTACTAAAATGTTTGATAATTAAGATGCCCAATTATGTCTCATTCATGGCTAATCCATGAAAGAGTTCGGTAGTTGTGTGCATGTCTCTGAAGAACATAAGGAAAAAGGGAGATGTTCGGTCATAGCTACCAGTGTATGTTGAAGAGTACATGTTGTATCCTTAGTGGAGGAGGTATGTTTAAGACGGAAAAACCTGCCATGAAGTATATGGCTTCATTGCAGACCTTATATACCTAATTCCCTGCCTTTTTGTGGGGGGTGTCCTGGGAGTAAATTAAGTTATCCATTAGTTTCAGGCATTGAGATACAGGAATGCTATGTTTTGTGGTTGCCCTTTGGTTAAGTAATTCCAGACATTCCAGAGCCTAGTAGATGATCAGGTAGGATCAGGTAGTAGACCTCTGCCTGAGACACTGGAGAACCACTGCCTGTCTGAGTAGATAATACTGATCTTGATGGACCAGTTGCCTGATTCAATATAAGATAGCTTTGTTCTTTCTGGTTATTTTGGGAGGCCCGACTCTGTTGTCCCCTCCATCTGAGACTAGACAGGTGGCAACCCAAGAAAATACTTTCTTAGTCATGGCACCAAAATTCTGGAACTCCCTTCCCAAGGAGATTCATCTGTCTCCCTCTATCAGTGTGTTCTGCCTGCAGGTGTAGGCTTTCCCCCTATTTGGCATACCCCCAATAACAATTATTGACCTCCTCTCTGGATCTGGAGGAGAAGAAGGAGAAGAAGTAGTATTGGTTTTTATATGCTGACTTACTTCCCTAAAGGGAAGTTATATGCTGCCTTTATAGACCTTTGGGGTGTTTTTGATTCTATTAACAGGCTAGCCCTTTGGGGAAAATTGGAAAAATTGCTGGTAGATCGACGCCTTCTATGGCTATTGTGTAAACTCCACCTCTCTAACACCTGTCAGGTTAAGTGGATAACAATGGGTCCCGACTAAAAAGATCCCGTTAACCAAAGGAGTGAAGCAAGGCTGCATTTTAGCCCCTGCCCTGTTCAATCTATTTCTCTCAGACCTCCCCTCTCATATGCTTAGTCAGGGAAACCATCCCCCAAAATTGAACTCCTACTATGTTCCCAGTTTGTTGTATGCAGATGACGCAGTGGTGCTTTCTTATACTAGAGTAGGCATGAAGCGAGCTTTGTTAGCCCAAGGTCATCCAGCTGCATAGAAGTGGGGAAACAAATCCAGTTCACCAGATTAGCATCTGCCGCTGATGTGGAGGAGTGGGGAAACAAACCCGGTTCTCCAGATAAGAGTCCACCGCAATCTTTAATTTGCATATCACTGAAAATAGGTGGGCATCACTGATGGTATCAAGAATGAAACCAGTGTCCTTCAACACATTATCTCATCCTACTTAGTTTAGGGTATAAAATCTGAGATTGCTCCAGCCTTTAGAAGCATAGCGTAACAGCTGTTTATTATATCCTGAAATATACAATCGAACTTTATGGCAAGTGAGGTCACCGAGATTATCTCATCCAACTTAGTTTGGGGTATTAAATCTGAGATTGCTCCAACCTTTAGAAGTATAACATAACAGCTGCTTATTACATCCTGAAATATACAATCAAACTTCATGGCATGTGAGGTCACCTAGATCATGAAGAGGTTTGACAGCCATGTCAATCACACGGATTGCAAAGATGGGTATTTCTAATTCTCACTTCCAGTGGCTGACAACCGAAAAGAGAAATCGTAAACCCAATATTTGCAGATATGCATGAGAAGTGAAAACATCTACATTTTGGAAGCTAAAGCCACCCAAACAACACCTGAAACATTGATACATTATATTTAAAAGACAATAGCTTCAGTACACAGAGCTACGTGGTTGTACACACAGTAGGGCATCTGACTCTTATTTTCATTTCTTATGGACATATATGTTACAATATACCATAAATGAACATTTCTTAATAAGGTGGGATACTTTACAATTCCAACCAGCTCAGCAATATTAAAGAATATTTTCTACTCCCCTGAGAAGTAGATCTTGTTAACACAGACCACTTTATTAACACAAAAAATTACCTTACATAAGAGTGACTAACTGTGATATCCTAAGAAGAGGACATTAATTCGCAGCAATTTATTTATTCACTTTATTTATTTTTTCTCTTCCACGAGCAGGTGAAGACTTTTTGTTTTGTTTGACGTACTCCCATTAACTGCTATTGGTCCTCCTCCCTAGCTGAGCTATGATGTGTTTGTATGTCTATATGTTTGTACTGGATTGTCTAAATATTTTTACTTATGTTACTTTAATTCTGTTTTAATTGATTGAACTGCTTTATTGTTTTGACGTTTTGCCAATTTGGGGATCCTATTTGCAAGATAAGGCAGCATAGAAATGTTTTAAATAAACTCCTTTATACCCTGCCTTTATCCCTGAATGAGGACCCAAAGCAATTCACATCATTCTCCTCGCCTCCATTTTATCTTCATAACAACTTTGTGAGAATGGTTCACAGAGACTTCGAGCCCATTCCTGAAGGGGAGGGCAAAGCTCCTTAGGAGCCTGCGTGACCCTGCTCTGGTGTAGGTCCCACCTTATTACAGAATCAGGTGGCACCTATGTCGGCGTGAGAGCAAACACACCGGCATCTGTGCACCACTGCCCCTGCTGCCAATGCAGCCATGCAGGCAGAGCTTTCCCAGAAGGGTAAGCCCACACCGGTGTGTGTGTGGGGGTGTTCCCAGGACATTCCCAGGGGTGAAGCTGCAGCTCCCATAGCCTTTTTGCCCCAGGGACTCCTCCTTGAGTGGCAGCAGGGCTGTGCCACCTTTTTTGGTGGCACAGCCTCACAGTTCTCTATGGGGCATTTTTCCTTTCCACCCTGTATTTTATTTTTAAAAAAGCTTGGTCTGACCAACTTTCCAGGTATATAACCCAACAAAAGACTAGTCTGCAAGCAGAAGAGTCATTAAATGATGGGGCTCACCCAGTCTCATCTGGAGGTATATACCCTCCAAACAAAACAGCTGCTGACACCACGAGGCTTCCAAAGGAGATTTCTTCATCCATGTGGATGAGCAATCTCCTCCAGACAGCCCCCATGGTTGAGACTTCAGCTGGCCCTGATCTCACCCCCCGTGAAAACCTGCTCTGAAACTGAAGGTCACCCCGAATAGAGGCTTCATTTCCCTTCACAGTGACCATCTCTTGGAATCAGATTTTTCATGACCACAATAAAAAATTGCTCACAGGATGTCATTTGCCACCAAAATGAATGTTTTCAGTGCCTTATTTCTCTTGCATTTAAGTCTTTTTCCTCCATTTGGAAGCTCATTTGCATGGACATCATGCAAAGCAACCCAGAAATGAAGGCAGAGCCCAGACTTTGAGGCACCAGCCTGTAATTGCCTCTTTCCACCAGTCCTCGACAATGCTGAACTTTTGAACCTGATGGACAGCTCGGCTCACAAATGCCTGAGAGATGGGGTGACCCCTTTGCGGGCCCATAAAATTAAACCCCCTGTCCCAAAGTTCACCAAATTTTGGTGACCATTGAAGGAGAGTCCCTTGCTATGCTACAAGTTTGGGGACTCTTCCTCCAAAAATGCCCCCCAGGAGCTTCAAAAAATATTCCCATGGACTATAATTGATCCGAATTTTTCAGGAAACCTGAAAACAAGCCAAATTCCCATATTTACCAGTATGGGTATTCGGCTTATTTTGGGTTTACTAAAAAAATGGGCTGAAAAAACCCGAACCCAAAATGTACTGAATTATTATTTATTTATTTTTGCACAACCCTACTACCAAGGGCTATGTTGAAATACAGTGTGTGTGAGGGGAGGAAGTTGCATTCCACAAGCAGAGCTCCCCTTGTCATATATGAGATCTAACATACTTGAATTATTTGGAAAGCAGTACAGTTTAGAGATAAAGACACACTTCACGTTCATAGACATTGGAGCATTAAAGTCTTCTACTTTATATCATTTAAAGCCCTCAATAGAACTTTTATACTGTTGTAAATTCCAAAGTGCTTTCCAAAAACATCTGTTGGAATTTTGTCACACACAGTATATAACATATATTTAGGCCCTTCCTTCCAAAAAAGGAAGAACAAGAGATCTGTTCCACAAGATCCAAGAAATCAAAGGGAAATTTAAAGCACAGTTAGGCATGCTGAAAGATCAGCATGGAAATACATTAACTGAACAGGACAAAATAAAGAAAAGGTGGGAACAATACACTGAAGAACTATACAGAAGATATGAAAGGATAAAAGATTCTTTCCAAGAAGAATCTTTTGAAGAAGAACCTACAGGTTTAGAAAGTGAAGTGAAAGCTGCATTGAGAGCAATCAGGAGAAACAAATCACCAGGGGCAGATGGGATATCAATAGAGCTATTCCAAGCCACAGAAACGGAGTCCATCAAAATCTTGACAAGAATATGCCAATAGATATAGAAAACAAAACAATGTCCCACAGACTGGAAACGAACCATTTACATTCCAATTCCCAAGAAAGGAGACATCAAAGATTGCAGCAACTATCGGACCATCGCATTAATTTCTCATTCAAGTAAAGTGATGCTCAAAATCTTACAGCAAAGGCTGTTACCATATATGGAACGAAAAATGCCTGATGTTCAAGCTGGTTTCAGAAAAGGAAGAGGCACTAGAGATCATATTGCAAATATACGCTGGTTACTGGAGCATATGAGAGAATTTCAGAAGAAAATCAGCTTGTGTTTCATAGATTACAGCAAAGCTTTTGACTGTAATCATGAAAAGCTATGGCTGGTTTTAAAGGAAATGGGTGTGCCACTACATCTGATCGTTTTAATGAGCAACCTGTACTCTGGACAAGAGGCCACAGTTAGAATAGAATATGGAGAAACGGAATGGTTTCCAATTGGCAAAGGTGTCAGACAAGGATGTCTTTTATCTCCCTTCAATCTATATGCAGAACATATAATTAGGAAAGCTGGATTAAATTTAGATGAAGGTGGAGTGAAAATTGGAGGGAGGAACATTAATAATTTGAGATATGCCGATGACACTACATTATTGGCAGAAAATAGTGAAGATTTGAAACAACTACTGCTAAAAGTTAAGAAAAAGTGCCAAAGCAGGACTACAGCTGAACATCAAGAAAACAAAAGTAATGAGTACAGGAGAATTACACAACTTTAAGGTTGACAATGAGAAAATTGAAATTGTTCAAGACTTTCTATTCCTTGGCTCCACCATCAACCAAATGGGAGACTGCAGCCAAGAAATCAGAAGGAGATTGTGACTGGGAAGGGCAGCCATGAAGGAGCTAGAAAAGATTTTGAAGTGTAAGGATGTGTCACTGGCCACCAAGACTAGATTAATTCATGCCATCGTATTCCCTATTACTGTGTATGGGTGTGAAAGCTGGACAGTGAAGAAAGCTGATAGGAAGAAAATAGATTCCTTTGAAATGTGGTGTTGGAGGAGAGTGTTACGGATTCCGTGGACTGACAAAAAAACAAATCAGTGGGTTATAGATCAAATCAAGCCTGAATTGACCCTAGAAGCTAAAATGACTAAACTGATGCTGTCATATTTTGGTCACGTCATGAGACGACAGGAGTCACTGGAAAAGACAGTCATGCTAGGAAAAGTTGAGGGCAGCAGGAAAAGAGGAAGACCCAACAAGAGATGGATGGACTCAATCAAGGAAGCCACAGCCTTCAATTTGCAAGATCTGAGCAAGGCTGTCAAAGACAGGACATTCTGGAGGACTTTCATTCATAGGGTTGCCATGAGTCAGAAGCGACTTCACTGCACTTAACACACACACACAGTGCTTGTAGGGAGAGTGTTAGGAAAGCTAAAGCTCAGTATGAACTTAGGCTAGCGAGAGATGCTAAAAGCAACAAAAAAGGGTTCTTTTCCTATGTACAGAGTAAGAGTAAGAACAAGGACAAGATAAGCCCATTGCGTGGACCGGAAAGTGAAATTGTAACAGAAGATGAAGAGAGAGCAGAACTCCTCAATTCCTACTTTTCCTCAGTTTTTTCTCGTGAGGAAAGTGGTGCCCAACATGGCATAAACAGAACATGTGATGAGGGAAGGGATTTGCAGCCTAGAACTGGCATTGGGGTAGTGCACAAACACCTGGTTTCTTTAAATGAAACAAAATCCTCTGGGCCAGACTAATTGCACCCAAGGATACTCAAAGAACTTGCCGATGTAATTTCTGAACCTCTGTCCATTATTTTTGAAAAGTCTTGGCAAACAGGTGAGGTGCCAGATGATTGGAGGCGGGCAAATGTTGTCCCCATCTTCAAGAAGGGGAAAAAGGAGGATCAGGGTAACTACCGACCCATCAGCTTGACTTCTATGCCAGGAAAAGTGTTTGAACAAATCATCAAACAGTCCGTCCTAGAGCATTTAGAAAGGATGGATCTGATCACTAAGAGCTAGCATTGGTTTCTAAAGAATAAATCATGTCAGACTAATCTTATCTCCTTTTTTGAGAAAGTTACTACGTTGCTGGATCAGGGGAATGCTGTAAACATAGTTTATCTAGATTTCAGTAAGGCTTTTGATAAGGTTCCACATAGTATTCTAGTTGACAAATTAGGAAAATGTGGGTTAGATCCTATTATTGTTAATGGATCTGCATCTGGTTGACAGATCGTACCCAAAGAGTGCTAGTTAATGGTTCCTTGTCCACTTGGAGAGAAGTTACTAGTGGAGTTCCTCAGGGGTCTGTGGTAGGCCCTGTGTTGTTCAACATCTTTATAAATGATTTGGATGAAGGAATAGAGGGGATGCTTATTAAATCTGCAGATGATACTAAATTGGGAGGGGTAGCAAATATGGTAGAAGACAGAGCCAAGATGCAGGATGATCTTGACAGGCTGGAGAAATGGGCTAGAACTAAAAAAATGCACTTCAACAAAGACAAATGTAAAGTTCTGCATTTAGGTAGGAAAAATCAAATGCATAATTATAGGATGGGGAAGACTTGTTTGAGCAGTAGTGTGTGTGAAAAGGATCTTGGGGTCTTAGTAGACCAAACACTGAACATGAGTCAGCAGTGTGATGCTGTAACTAAAAAGGCAAATGCAGTCTTGGGCTGCATCAACAGAAGTATAGTGTCCAGATCATACGAAGTGATGGTATCGCTTTATTCCGCTCTTGTTAGACCTCAATTAGAGTACTGTGTTCCGTTTTGGGCACCACAATTTAAGAAAGACATAGACAAGCTGGAATGTGTCCAGAGAAGGGCAACAAAGATGGTGAGGGGTCTGGAGACCAAATCCTATGAGGAAAGGTTGAAGGAACTGGGTATGTTTAGCCTGGAGAGGAGAAGACTGAGAGGGGATATGATAACCATGTTCAAGTACTTGAAGGGCTGTCATATAGAGGAGGGTGCCAAGTTGTTTTCTGTTGCTCAAGAAGATCGGACCAGAACCAACGGGTTGAAATTAAATCAAAAGAGTTTCCATCTAGACATTAGGAAGAATTTTCTAACAGTTAGAGGGGTTCCTCAGTGGAACAGGTTTCCTCGGGAGGTGGTAAGCTCTCCTTCCCTGGAGGTTTTTAAGAAGAGGTTAGATGGTCATCTGTCAGCAATGCTGATTCTGTGACCTTAGGCAGATGATGAGTGGGAGGGCATCTTGGCCATTCTGGTCACTAGGGGTGTGGAGGGGGGAGGTAGTTGTGAATTTCCTGCATCTTGCAGGGGGTTGGACTTGATGGCCCTAGTGGTCCCTTCCAACTCTATGATTCTATTATTCTAAGCAACTGTCATTCATCCACCATGTAGGATGTTTATAATTTTTAGAAAATTGTTGTAAGGATTACAGCGATGAGTTGTGTAGAATGCTCACACATATAAATAAATGCAAAGTACTATTTTGAAACTGCCTTGGAACAATTTCCGTCATTTCTGTGCTTATTGTTTGGCAGAACTTGCTGTAAACAGCAGTTATGAAAAGATCACACTACTTGCTTCTCTCTCTCTCTTTTATACACACACACACATACTCAGCCCAATACAATTTGCATCCTGATCAAATCCCAGTGCTTCAAAGCTCAGCTTAAAATCCAATATGCTCCATAACATGCAGTTCCCAAAACTATGCCACAGTCTGGAACTGTGGCTGTTACATCACGGATTCCTTTTAAGAGATGTGCTTTATTAAGACTCCTTCCTAAACTGAATGTGAACATTTAATTTGCAGGGATACACAAGTCCAAATATTCTATTTTGAACATTCACCCTAAAATCTGATGTGTATTTTTGTACTGGGAAATGATGCATGCCACTTTGAATTGGCATCCAGCAAGAGGATGTTAATAGGCATAATTTAGCTATTCACATGGAAATGTGGGTGATATGCTAGAACAAAGACTTCCGAAGAGAAAAAAGTGCTAGGATATTTTTAAGGCTGTTCCTGCTCTTTCTTTCAAAAACAGAATATGAGGATGTGATGTATTATCAAACTTCAAAAGAAGAAGAGTTGGTTTTTACATGCTGATTTTCTCTACCTTTTAAGGAGAATCAAACCGGCTTACAATAGCCTTCCCTTCCTCTCCCCACATCAGAACCTTGTGATGAAGGTGGAGCTGAGAGAGCTCTGAGAGACCTGTGACCAACACAAGGTCACCCAGCTGGCTTCATGTGTAGGAGTAGGGAAACCAACCCGGTTCGCCAGATTAGAGTCTGCTGCTCATGTGGAGGAGTAGGGAATCAAACCCAGTTCTCCAGATTAGAGTCCACCACTACACCACGCTGGCTCTCACTGTACAGCCAATTTCTGCCAAATTTAGGAGAACGTCCATTTTGTGATCCTGGTTCCTGACCTTCAGCATCAACAAAAGGTCAGGAAACATAGGAATAATTAAAATGTTGTGCTGCACATATTCCTACAAGCTTCTGCCTTTGCTGTTTCTGCTGAATACTGTTCTAGGATGAGCCGCTCACCCTTCAGCAGTGCTCTGCATGAGACTGGCACTGTGAAGCAAAACATGCAAGCAGATGTCCTACTTCTTCACCAACAAAAGCTGGGTGGCTATCCTTAAGGCAGAAAAACAATAAGTCCTGATGTCTCCAAACTTTGCAGTTACCTGGTTCTGGCTATAGATGTCTTTTCGCTTGTAATGATCACCTGCATTACAAATGGAGCAAAATTTCCCCCAGATGTTCTCCTCTGGTTCACAATGTTAAATCAGGTTCTGTGCAGGCACAATTGATATTCAGCAGGAGCCCAAAGCCAGATATTCTGCAATTCTTTTATGTTAATCCTAATTCATAAAGGCAGAAACATGTAGGGAAATGTTAACCCCTTACCGAAACTGAAATGGTTGTTGATTGCTATGAGGGATAGGTTGAATTCAAAGGTCTTTTTCCACATGAGCTGCAGTGGGAGGGGGGAATCGGAACAATCAGCAACCTCTGGTTTCATGGCAAACTTCAGTGTCTGGATCAATAGCAGCTTTTGTAAACATTTTGTATAGTTGTCTTCTGTCCAGATCTCCCTTGTTTCTAGGTGCCATTGTTTGGGGAGGAATTGAATTTCCCAAGCAGCTGTCTACTAGGGAAGTTCAAACACCAGCCACTTTGGGTTGCTTCCCATTGTCCACTGGTGATCAGGCAGCCAATTAATCAATAGGTAGTTCGTTACTTTGCAACCTGTTCTTGTGTATTTGCTGTAGCAGGCTACTTGAAGCCAACAGAAGCTGACTCCAAACTGATGAGAAAATCACCTTCTGGTTGCCTGCTGGGGATATTTTGCTCCATACCCAGCCAAGTTTTTAAAGGGGATCAGGCGTTGACTCCCATATGATCAAATGATCTCCCATCCTGGAAACATTAGCAGTCTGATCGTGATTGTTGAACTAAAGTTAAGTGCTGAGCAGGTTCACTGAGATATGTGCAGCACCTCTATTCTCCAATTGGTTTTCCACCATGGATGGTACTATGAGTTGGACACACACATAGCAGGTGGAAGGAAATTACAGCTCTCAATATGCAATACGGTGATGTGCATGCACATAGCACCATCAGCACACCTGTGTCAACATGTATTTATTAAAATATTCAGGCATTTTTAAAAACTTGCCTTTCTCCAAAACTGGACTTCTAGTGACATCAAATCTTATCCCCCCCCCCCTAAATATCTGCACGAAAATTTGGAGTCAACTTCAGACTGAACAAAGGGGAGCTAACTACAAATCAAGCAAAACACAGTAGTTCATAAACTAGCAAAATGAAAGATGCACTGATTGGCTGACAATCACTGGGATTTGCATGAGGGCTAAATCACAAGGATTGGTTCAGAGCCCTGGAGGAGAGGTGTGACTTTTAAGGATGATTGCCAAAGTGGGCAATGGACTTCTTCAGCCAAATGGTTTTCACTTCCCCCTCCCCTCCCCAGCTACAGAATCTCTGAAGTCATGGGGAAAGGATTAAAGAAAAAATTGCAACATTTTGTCTGCACAGAACCCCATTGATGACACATTTCCACTGTGCATGCTTCCATAGCGCATTACAAGTTCTTTTGATTTTCTCTCTTTCCTCTCCCTCGATTTGATATTTCCCCCCTCCCTGTTTAATTTCTTTTCCTTTCTAAAGAACCACTTTAACAGCTGCATCTCCAGCTGTCAAGTGAATAATTCAGGGGCAATTTCTCACCATTACGTGATTGGTCTACAAAACACATTAAACAGTCTTCAAGGGGGGAAAATAAGCTTCATATGACAGCTGTGTACACTTAAAAGAACAAGAAATATCTTTTATTGGAGAACAATGGAACCTCATACAATGAAGGGTCTCCGATTTTACCCTCCTTTCAACAGAGAGCTTTGCTTATCATGAACACATTATCTTAGCTGACAAGGTCTCTTCCCTAGGATGTTCGCTTTCAAATTTCTCATTTTCACTTAGGCCTAGGAAACTTTCTGACCATGGATGGAAAAAGTCATCTTGGAAGTACAGGCAGTGAACTTCAGGGAATCCCTGTACAAAATTGGCTTGCTTCTGACCCCAAAAAGATGACATGAGAACCAGGATATCAGTTCAGCTAGGCTCCCTGGTGGTTGCTCTGTATGTTTAAGCATTTATTTTGTAGTAGGGGCAGCCCATCTGTCTGGCAATATTTCTGGGCAACACCACCCTGACTCCCATTTTGTCTGGCATTGCTTCCAAGTTGCTTGCTTGTAGTCTGTTCTGAAAACTGTGCCAAGAAGTGACAAGCCTCATGCCTTTCCCCCACATGCCATAAAGTGAAGAACGGCTGGGCTGATGCTGCTCAGCACCAAAGGAGTCTCCTGCCCAGCCTTCTAGTTATGCAGCCAAATGATCAGATGAGTTGGTAAAGCTTCCCTTCCTCTTCAGATGCCACAGGGTTTTTGACAAAAAAACAAAACAAAAGGGGGAAGGAAAGACCCAACCTAAAACCAAAGCTGGGTACCCAAAGGTTGGGTGGGAAAAGATTCAATTATGTGTAGAAATATATTTATTTTAAGGCGCTGATATCTATATTAAAACATTAAAAATTATATTAAAAGAAAGCACAATGGTAACTAATACAGGCTTTTTTAAAAATAGATTTTATTTGGGTTTTTTAAAGGATACAAAAAGAAAAAAGGGAACAGTGGGGAAAAGGGAAATAAGGTCTTGTCGGGTCAGCGTCCTGGACATGCTGTAACTAATACAGGCTAATAAATTAAAACCACATTCCAAATGCATTTCAGCCCCCAGGCCTTCATCAGTAGGGTTGCCAACCTCCAGGTACTAGCTGGAGATCTCCTGCTATTACAACTGATCTCCAGCCGATAGAGATCAGTTCACCTGGAGAAAATGGCCACTTTGTCAACCGGACTCTATGGCATTGAAGTCCCTCCCCTCCCCAAACCCCACCCTCCTCAGGCTCCATCCTAAAAACCTCCCACTGGTGGCGAAGAGGGACCTGGCAATTCTATTCATCCGTGGTCTAATAACATCATTTAAAATGCACACCAGTGCATATTACAACATGTACAACAGTACTGTAGCAAAATAATAACAACAACCCAAGTATGTATGCAGGGATGTATTCCAGTTTGACTCTATGCCCAATATATTCTATAAAATTTATAAAATTAAAGATCCCACTACCATGGAATACTTTCTGCTTGTTCTTTTCTGGGCTGTGTTAGCCTTCCATACAAGTTGTGCATACCAATATCAACCATATAAATGGTATTTGTTGCTATTGTGCTTTCTTTTAATATAATTTTAATGTTTTAATATGGATATTCAGCCAACCTTTGGGTGCCCAGCCACAGGGTTTTTTGCCAGTTATCTCTATATTCTAGTAGTTCACCCTATCCCTGCCAACCTAGTTAGAGCCTAGCCAATCCAAGGACCAGTTCTATTTGGTATGACCTCTCCATTATTCACAATGCAAAGCAGGTGAAAACAAAAAAATGCCCCTGCCTCCAGTCAAATTCAAGAAATTCCCTGCTTGGCCCTTACAAATATGTATACATTTTATGGGGCAAAAACGTGTATGGAAACAGAATATGATGTTAAAATTAAGACTCATTTGATTTGCACAGGGGATAAGAAGTGGAGGTTTGGGGGGTCAAAACAACAGGGATGAAAAATTATCAATCTCTATAAAGGATGAACTATAAGGATTCAGTAGATTTTTAAAGAAGGCTTATAAGGTGCTCGTGGTCTATTTCCACATTCCTTATATGGATATTAATACAACCTCTTTCTAAAGAGTCGTATTAGTATCTCTACAAGGAATGTGGAAATAGACCACAAGCAGTCTATTTGATAGCACTTTGAGAGATGTATCAATATCAAGTATGGTCTTCTTTTCACTGATGGCAGGAACAGATTTTTAGCAGCGTTCTGGGAGATGAACTAAAAGGACTCTTTACCCTGATGGGCACAAGGAACACAATAAAATATGAATTAATGATTACACTTGGATCTGTTCAATGGCAAGCATCAAATTTATATGTCCCTGTATTAGCTTTTCTTGAAAAGTAGATATTGACTGGCCTCTGGTTGAGTAGAGAATCTTAGGGTTGGATAATACTGAAGGTTGATTTCTTTCTGTAAAGGATCCATAAATATGTTGCACTGATTTTTATAATGCTTCTGTCCTATATGTCATGGAGTGAACATTGTAAAAACCCAACACTTTATTTTATGTGATCTTGTTAAAATTTGCTGAACTTTATCACATTGAAGAAAAAGAATGTGCTGTATCTCAGCCAACTCATGGCAACCCAATCCATAGGGTGTGCCAAGCAAGAGACAAGCAAAGGTGGTTTGCCATAGTCTGCCTCTGCATACTGATCTTCCAAGTACTGACTATGACCAATGCTGCTTAGCTACCAAGTAGGGTTGCCCGGTCTCCTTTCACTGCTGATGGGAGCTTCATGGGAGTGGGGTGGGGAGTTTACCCCGGAAGTGCCAGCATCATGAAGGATGCTCTACCACATTCCTCCAAAAACTCTATGGAAACCATAGAGTTTTGGTGGGAGCATGCTAGAGCGTCCCCGTCACAATGCCGGTGCTTCCAGGGTAAACTGAGGGGCAGTGGGCAGCCCCGTTAATTGGCAGGCAATGGCCCATCATAACTGGGCAGTTACCAACCCTATTACCCAGCCCTGATTTGCTCTGGCTAAACTGGGGTATTTGCGCTGCTTTTATCACCTAAGCATTGTCATATTATTCTAACACTTCCTTTTGGGGGGGGGATTGTGTCTGTGAATGCCCCCTCCACACCTTGTTCCATTATGGTGATTTATATGGCATATATACATAATGAACAATGGTTTGGATCCTTAGGTGCCATTCTATTGGTGCCAAAGCAGTTCGTCTGATGGAATGGCTTTTCTGTCTGCCAAGGACAGGAGGGAGATTTTTGCTGATTCCGCCTTCCTGCTGAATACTCAGTTTGTTCCTCACACTGTTCCTTTGGGCCCACTGACCTACGAGACCATAATTTCAGGGAGCACAGAAGGCTTCAGTGAGAGGGAGGAGATGGGGAAATTATCTTCCTCTGGCATGATTCCACTCACACAACTTAGCATCTAAGCCAATATCTCTAGTGACCTAGATGTGTACGTCTAGGGTTGCCAGGTCCCTCTTCGCCACTGGCGGGAGGTTTTTGGGGTGGACCCTGAGGAGGGCGGGGTTTGGGGAGGAACTTCAATACCATAGAGTCCAATTGCCAAAGTGGCCATTTTCTCCAGGTGAACAGATCTCTATTGGCTGGAGATCAGTTGTAATAGCAAGAGATCTCCAACTAGTACCTGGAGGCTGACAACCCTACATACGTCACAGTTTTGCACAGAATAACTGTGTCAAGACTTCTCTACAATGCTTGCCACAACAATGAGATCTTTATGGGCCTGCCTTGGGTAGATAATTTAATACAAGCCTTGGAAGTCCTACACATAAGAACCAAGTCTCCCCCAGTCTGTGGTCCCCATGTATTTCTCATTTTCTGTGTTCCAGTTCCCATGAAATGCACAGTAACAGCTATCTATATTCTATGAGTGACCTTGACAGGACAATGCAAATGAGCAGTTAGACTGCACATCCTGCAGATCAAATCTTCTTTTCCATTTACACTGGAAAGTCATGACTCCCTCTGCCCTTGTTGTAATGCCAAGTTACTCCATTTTCTCCACTGACCTCTCCAAGTTCTCATTACAGTCCTCATACTTATTATTTATTTTTCTCAGTAATTAACAGTGTCAACTGATCTGCTGTTCTGTCGTGTTAGAAATTAAGCTTTCTACATTACTTCAATAAGTAGCCAAAGCTGTCTGTCTTCCCTCTCACAGATTTCAAGACCTGGAGGCAACATATGGTCAGATAAATCCCTCTTGTTTATATCATACATTTATGCATGTATTTATTTTTATTACATTTGTATTTTATACAGTTGTTTCTATTTATAACATGTATACCCCATCTGCCTTCAACAGAGCCTGAGGCAGTGGGGGGAGGTGCTGTGGCTCAGTGGTAGAGCATCTGCTCAGCGTGTAGAAGGTCCCAGGTTTAATCACTTGCATGAGAGAAGCGGGGGACATGATAGAAGTTTATAAAATTATGCATAGGGTGGAGAGAGTTGACTTTTTCTCAATCTCCCCAAATACTACAACTTGAGGGCATCAATTGAAGCTGATGGGCAGTAGATTCAGGATGGACAAAAGGTAATCCTTTTTTACACAATGAGCTATTAAAATGTGGAATTCACTACCGGAGGATGTAATGAAGGCTGTAGGCACAGACTGCTTTAAAAGGGGGGGGGTAGACAGATTCATGGAGGTTAGATAGGGTTGCCAACCTCCTATTATAACTGATCTCCAGCCAATAGAGATTAGTTCACCTGGAGAAAATGGCCGCTTTGGTAATTGGACTCCATGGCATTGAAGTCCCTCAAATCTCCAAACCTCATCCTCCTCAGGCTCCTTCCCCAAAATCTCAAGGTATTTCCCAACCTGGAGCTGGCAACCCTAAGGACAGATCTATCAATGGCTAGAGCTGTCAATTCGGTTCGTCCTGAACCGAAAAACTGCCGAATTTCCCTCAGAGGCGCAGATCTCTTTAAAGAGCCCCCCCCCCCCCCGTGTGCCTTCATGGAAGCTCTTTAAACATGGGGGCTCTTTAAACAGATCTGCGCCTCTCAGCCAGGAGGCATAGATCTGTCCCCCCCCCCCCCCAGCGCGCCTTCAGGGGGCTATTTCCCCCATTTTGAATGTTTTGTTTCATTAAAGGCCTTTTTTATCCTTGCAGTGGCTGGGAAACCTCTTCGGAGGCGCCGTTCCTGGCCTCTGCAAAGCTCAGGAATGAGCTGATAATGTGTTAATTTAAAAAAAATTGTCTGGCATGGGTTGTTGTCTGACTTGATTGAATATATAATGTTGTCTTTTGTCCTCACTTGTGAAGATGCCCTGCTTCTCTAATCCTTTTCATCGTGAGTCCAGAATTTCTTGGTTGCCCAGAATTGACACTTAAATCCATGGATGGTGAAGAAAAACGGCTAGCAATATCTTCTTCCTTTCCTCACCTCTTTCCAACCCAAGCATCTGTAGAGAACAATCATTGTCTCATTGATTCTAGCCCTCAATGCTATAGAGTAAATTTTACAAAAATCAGATAAACTTGCTTCCTAGACTTGGTAAACTAATTATATCTATTAATCACACAGACTTTAGAATTCGTCCTTCATGCTATAAGAGTTCCTGCAGCTACTAACATATCCCTTGTTTTTCTTTACACCTTTCAACAATTGCCTCACCTTAATATTTCATGATCTTTTCTTAGCAAATTACAGCAACTAACCTGCTGTTCAGATTAATTAAGCACCTCAAGAAAAACTGTATTTTTTAATGCAAGAAATTCACCCACTGATTTTATCACTAGCTAACACTTGTGAAGCATTTTAAAGTAAAACCATACAAGAGCATGGAGACTAGAAAGAATATATTTTGAATATATCAGTTCTAGTTATGTCTATGATTTGATTTCTGCCCTGCTGCAAACATTTTATTTCTCTACAACAGTGTTCCATCTTAAGCTATGATAGTGATATCAATACTTGTCCCAAAATGAAAATGCGTGTTAACTTGTCCTTATTTACTCTTGTTTGAAGTATAGAGCAATGGATTCAGGAGATGTGGATGGGAAAGTATGTTTCAACTTACTTAGGAGATGTACACTCCAAAGTAAGCAAAACCATTGGAAAAAAAAAAATGGAAGATTGCTCCACTGGAGAGCCAGTGTTGTGTAGTGGTTAAGAGCGGTGGTTTGGAGCAGTGGACTCTGATCTGGAGAACTGAGTCTGATTCCCCACTCCTTCACATGAGTGGTGGAGGCTAGTCTGGTGAACTGGATTTGTTTCCCCACTCCTACACATGAAGCCAGCTGGGTGACCTTGGGCTAGTCACAGCTCAGATAGAACTCTCTCAGCCCACCTACCTCACAGGGTGTCTGTTTTGAGGAGGGGGAGGGAAAGTGATAAAACTGGTTTGATTCTTCCTTAAGAGGTAGAGAAAGTTGGCATATAAAAACCAACTCTTCTTCATCTTGTTGTAACTCATTTCATATTATCACAATTATTGCTCTAGAAAAGGAAAAGCCAATAAGCTATAGCCAAAATGTTGTTTTTTCCCCTCAGAGACCATATCAACAACAGCGGGATCTGGCAAACCAGAGAAAAGCCTTTATTTGATCAGATAATATTCACACAGATTGACCTATGCATGTACAGTCAACTAGTGACAGCTCAGCTAAATTAGGGACCTTGCCAGTTTTCACAAGCTTGCTGATACAGTCTGAATATCCCTATTTTGACTTTCCTTCTTTTGTACAAAGGAAACCTGTGATTTAAAAAATGTTATTGTTACTGAGCCATTTTCTGTTTCTTCATACCATTTCCCCCCATGAAGTGTACACATTATTATTCTCTGTGTGTGAATTGATCAGTATTATACATCTTCACTGTACCGAAGCCAAAGTTCACAGCAAAAGCCAGAGGGCAAACAGACTCAAGAGTGCGCCAAATCACTTGATGGAAGCCAAGGTCACAAGAGATGGCCAAGGTCAAGATGGGAGAAGTAAAAGCTGAGCCTGCTCCAAATTGCCAGACAGGGAAAGCCAGGGTTAGAGACCAGGAAGAAGGTTCAGCATGAAAGAACAAAGCAATGAGACTGTCGGGGCATCACAGAGCACCCTCACTCTTTTTAGGGACTTTAAGAAGCTTCTTGTGGAGGAAACCCAATGAGGCTCAGAGTTTTTAAAGCTACTGGCAATCCTCACGTCTGTGACTCATCACATAGAGAAGAAGTGGTTTTATTTATTATTTTTAATAATAAGATTTTATTCTGCCTTTTTGCCCTAATAGGGCCACCAAAGCAGCCAACCAACTGAAACATACAAATGAAAATCTCATCTTAAAAGCCATTAACACACAAAGACATCGTTCAAACAGATTAAAACCGGAGCTTCAAATAAGTACAAAAGATACAAACAACACTTAAAACATTGGGGGGAAGAAGGGATCATTGAGGAAATGCCAAGTGAAACAAAAGTCTTCACCCTCTTGCAGAAAATGGCAGTGGAAGGGGAAAGGCGAATCTCCCTGGGGAGACAGTTACAGAGTTTTGATGCAATGATCAAGAAGGCCCTCTCCCAGGCTGCTACCCACCTAATCTCAGAAGGTGGGATCACCCAAAGCAGGGTCTCCGAAGATGACTACAGTGGCCGGGTAGGTTCATTAGAGAGTAGGCAGTCCTTCAGGTTTGTTGTTCCCAAACTATATAGGGCTTTAAACACTCAGCACCAGCACCTCCAATTGTGCCTGGAAACTTGGGTTGCCAGCTCTGGGTTGGGAAATACTTGGAGATTTAGGGGTGGGTCCTGAGGAGGATGGGGTTTAGGGAGGGGAGGGACTTCAGTGGGGTGTAATGCCATAGAGTCCACTTTCCAAAGCACCCATTTTCTCCAGGTGAGCTGATCTCCATCACCTGGAGATCCATTGTAACAGCAGGAGATCTCCAGTCACCACCTGGAGGTTGGCAACCCTACTGGAATCAAATTGGAAGCCAGAGTAGATCACCCAAGGTTGGAGTGATACAATCACTCCCTACAATCCATTCTGGCTGCAGCATTCTGCACCAATGGAAATTTCCAAGCATGTTTCCAGGGTGGTAATTTAAACTAGATGTACCACAAGCATGTACCACAGTGGCCACTTCTTTTCTACCCAGGAAATGCTCCAGCTGGCTAACCAGAGAAGCAGCGTTTGTAATCTTATATTTGTTAGTGCAAGCCCCACCAGACCCACCTACTTTGGGTCTCACTGGGGAGAAAAATCGGTGTACATATCTAAATTGAGTTAAACTGATAATGGGAATGCAAAGGTCATAAATATACTCATTGTAATTGATTGGTACTGCAAATATCATTGACTTGGTTTGATGGAATGGCCCATCAAACTGACCCATCCAGCATCCTGGATTTTCCAAGGTTTTCCTCCATGGGGCCAAACCAACCTCCCTGTTCCACTATTTGTTTACCTCCCAGAGCAAAAAGTATGAAATAATCCTTTAAAACGGCTTTTAAAGTGCCATCAGAAAACATTCTAATCTGTCAATTACTGTTTGACACACAACGGTATTCTGGAATTGCCCTTTTTAGTCATTTGTCTCCCATTTTGACTGTTGGTGTCAAATCCTGGCAGGTTCAGGAGCTGAGAATTATGAAAGAAAGTCACTTAGCCTTAATTTTTCCATTTGTGAAACAGGAGATAACTCTTACCTGCCACGAAGACATTGTGATGCTAATGTTCAGATTTCGAAATGCTGCCACTTTCTAAGTTGAGCGCATTGTGATGGAAGGCTGCATTGACATGCAAAAAAATAATATTGCTATTATTAAATTGCAAAAGGCAAAACTGTGCATTCAAATTGTTGGTGCTATTTTCTCTTAGTTTGCTGCTGTTCAGCCCATGTGCATGAGCATCATTGTTTTTAGTCAAGAGCAAACTCAAAAACATACAGAAGGTGAGAATGCTCATAACACTACTGTGTTTGTTGTGTTTGCAGAATCAGTACTTCAGAATCAGTAACCCCATACAGCCACCAGATCTAGAAACTGGCTGTCAAGGTCTGGGAAGGACTAGGAAAACGGTGATCCCAAGATTGATTTTAAGCCCAATCTGGCACATGCTGTTGAGGTCACATGATCAGCATCCATAGGTTGGGGCAAGATGTGCAAGATTTTCCTTCTGCCTGTAAGTATGCCAAGCTGGCCCTTACAGTACTTGCCTGAGTTAATATGGCAATTCTTCTAGTTGCAGAGCAACCCAAATGGCTTGTTTGGCTGGCTTATTTGGGACTACACATTAAAGCAGCCAAAACACAGGAAATTTCACTGTTTGCTGGAGGTAAATTACAACTCTTCCAAAAATTTTAAGTAGCTAATTTATGACAATTTTCAGACCAAAGGAGGAGAATTTTCTATGGTTTGCGTCCCATGATCCATCAGTGGATGAAAATCATGGATCTTTCCCATATTTCCCTACCTCAGCAATCTTTCCAGCAAAGTTTAATCTTGGAGTCATGGGACCTGCATTAATCAATAGCCATAGGGATAGGGAAGAGGATGAAAGTACCCATCTTGCAAAACTCTGCTGATGGGAAAAGAAGGGCATAATTTTGCGCCTTCCCTCTCACTTCTACAGCCTCTCAGCCAGGGTCGGTGCCAGTCATTTTTAAGCCCTAGGCAAGGCTAACTACTTGTGCCCCCCCCCCCCCGCTAACCAATTTTCAAAAACAGATGTCTTGTAGAAAAATAAAAACACAAAACTTTTTATAAGACATTATAATTATGTTCCATAGCACTGTTGTGGTACTTATCTTAAAATAAATATATAAATTGTCAGTTGCATTTTTTTCAAGAAACTAATTGGTTTAAAACTGTGCCGCTCAGGCCAGTTCTGCGCCCCTTTGACGTCTGGGCCCTAGGCTAATGGTAGCACCGGCCCTGATCTCAGCTCATATACCTATTAGTCCAACAACTACTGTATGAGGAGGAGAACATCTGCATTCTTTGTGACCATAAATCGCTGTATCTAACCCTATGTCTGCTATGTGGCTCCAATTTATTTGGGAGATGGATGGGGAAGGATCTAAGGAATTAGCATTGCTTCATGGCGAGACTGAGGTCTCTCTGTGTGGTTCTGTTTTACTTCTTTAAACTGCATTTGTGGATCGGATGATCAAGAAAGTGCTCTCTTGCTTGAAATGTTCTTCTTTATTGCATTCCACATTCTGTCTCCAGTATCTATCACATGGCTTTCCAGGAAGCATTCCTATTAGCAAGGATATTTACAGTAAAAGCCATTTTCCCCCCTTTCTAATATCATCGAAGTGTATTTCAGCTTGTGTCTTTGCCATCCAAAAATATTTCAATTTCAGTGAAATATGAGTTTTTTCTCCCCTCCCAGAAAACATTAAAGCAATTTCGAAAGAAAAACAAGGCATCCTGTGGATATAAATCTGGTTATTTCACAAGTATGAAACTATTGAAGGTCATTGTGGCTTCTGATTAGGTTGCCTGATGCTGTAAAACTCAGCTCAGAGGAATAATTCAAGAAATCCAAATGATGGCTTATGGGATAACATTTCAAGTCACATTTTAGTCTGCAAAGATCAATGACAGGAATACTGAAGTAAATGCTAAAATGTCAGCGCACTGAGGTTTAGTAAAGTGATGTGCTTAAAATGTGCTTGTTCCCCACGCACACAAAATTACATGAAACCTCAATGTATGACTGATGGCAATAGTAATTATGCTTCTTTAACAATACAGATTGTGTGTACAACTGCTTGTGTGTGCCAGACCAGTAAAACAGTTGTATTTAGTTCCTATATATGAGCTTTCAGTATTACTACTACAGTGTTGTGAAAATACCAATGCTGTAGACCCCTCTGATAATGAAATATTTACTAACCAAAGAAGAAGAGTTGTTTTTTATACCCCAATTTTCTTTACCTTTAAGCAGTCTCAAACCGGTTTACAGTCACCTTCCCTTCCTCTCCCCACAACTAGGGTTGCCAACCTCCAGGTACTACCTGGAGATCTCCCACTATTACAACTGATCTCCAGCCAATAGAGATCAGTTCCCCTTGAGAAAATGGACACTTTGGCAATTGGACTCTATGGCATTGAAGTCCCTCCCCTCCCCAAACCCCGCCCTCCTCAGGCTCCGCCCAAAAAACCTCCCACCAGTGGCAAAGAGGGACCTGGCAACCTTACCCATAACAGACACAAAGTGAAGCTGAGAATGAGTAAATTAAATGTTAATCTGTGTCCAACTTGATTTGGGCCTAGCACACTCCTGAGTACAGCAGAGCACTGGAATGGAAAACCAAAATGCTGAGAATGTTTCAGGCTGTTCTAAATCTGCTGTAAAACTACTCCTGAAAGTATAGCAAGATACACTGACTGCTAAATTACTTTTATTCAGGAATAACATGTATATTAGTGAAACTCTATATGTGAATGTATACACCAGCAATCCTCAGTGTGGTGTCCATGGGTGCCTTGGCATCTTCCAATGGATTCCCTCACAGCTATTTCCTTCTTTTCCAGAGCATCTCTTTCACAAAGCAAGGAACTAATCCTAGCTTTCTGCCAGCTCACTGGAGCAGGAGATGCTTCAAAAAAAACTTTATGTCTGCAGGAAGCACCTATTTAGAAACAGCTGCCTCTATCATAAGAGGAAACCTGTTCTGAAATCTCCCAACATTCTGTGACTAGACTGATAGCCAGCTCAAGGCTCACCCTTCCATCCTTCCAAGGTTGGTAAAATAGGTACCCAGCTTGCTGGGGGTAAAGTGTAGTCAACTGGGTAAGACAATGGCAAACCACCCCATAAACACAGTCTGCCTAGTAAACATTGTGATGGGATGTCACCCCATGGGTCAGTAATGACCCAGTGGAACTACCTTTACCGTTAGTGATTTACAGTTTTTAAGGTGTTTTTTTTTTTTTGCTTTATTGTGCTATCATTTGAGAATTTTTAATTTTGTTCAGTTTTATTTAGATTACGAGAGCCTCTTGATGACCATTGTGAATTATATGTTGTGAGGAGGTGCATAGTGAATCTTCAATATGAACTCTCTCTCTCTCTCTCTCTCTCTCTCTCTCTCTCTCTCTCTCCCCCCCCAAAAACAACAACAACAAATCAGTGAGTTATAGATCAAATCAAGCCTGAACTGACCCTAGAAGCTAAAATGACTAAACTGAGGCTATTGTACTTTGGTCACATTATGAGAAGACAAGAGTCACTGGAAAAGCCAATCATGCCAGGAAAAGGTGAAGGCAGCAGGAAAAGAGGAAGACCCAACAAGAGATGGATTGACTCAATCAAGGAAGCCACGACCCTCAGTTTGCAAGATCGGAGCAAGGCTGTTAAGGATAGGACGTTTTGGAGGACATTGATTCATAGGGTCACCGCCATGAGTCGGAAGTGACGTGATGGCACTTAACACACACACATTACTTTGCAGGATGTTTATTGTATCTGATAGCAACTATTTATACAAAAGGTTATACTTATGTCTTTTGTACTTGACACCTATTTGCTGTGCTTGTAGGCACACATCAGACTTTTTTGGGTGTAAGAAGGTGTTCTTTTGATTGTTTTAAAAGATTTTTTGCTATTTTTATATAGATACTTTGTCTCAGGCAGGCATTTACTGTCTCCCAGATCCAGTCCGCCAGCTTAATGCAGGATCATCCCAGAGCATCCCTGACCAAGTATTCTATACTTCCTCTGTCTCTTTGTTCCTATCTCACATGTTGTTTTGCCTCTCTATCTCTAGTTGGCTATGGCAGTTGCACAAAAATGATTTTTTAAAATATGTTTGACAATGGTTTTAGTTCTTCACTTTTCATTTTGGGTTTTGTAGGTTTGTTTTTATTAGGGTTGCCAGCTCCTGGTTGGGAAATACCTGGAGATTTTTGGGGCGGAGCCTGAGGGTTTGAAGAGGGGGCAGGGTTTGGAGAGGGGAGGGACTTCAATGCCATAGAGTCCAATTGCCAAAGCAGCCATTTTCTCCAGATGAACTGATCTCTATTGGCTAGTGATCAGTTGTAATAGCCTGGAGGTTGGCAGCCCTACTTTTTATGGTGTACACACGTTGTACAACTTTTATATGCAACATACAGTATTTATATGTGCAATGCACGTTCTCTACATTAATAATTTATGTGAAATATATGGCACTGATTTATTCATGCATAACTAACACTGAAAAATGCATACATTTGAAAGGAAAATTTCGCCTGACAATGGTACCAAAATAAAGAATGATGAATTTGACTCGCTCAAGGGAGGAGTGACTTAGGTGTTTCAAACATCAGCAGTGAGACAGATAGGCTTCTTCACTAGGTGGAGTTGCAACATTTCCTCCTTAATCAATTTGCATGTGGGGAAAGTACACAGTGGTATCGTGGATGATAAAGATAAGTCGTCGTCCCCCCCCCTCCCCACAACAGCCTGATTTGGCTGTGGTTGCCACCTGGAGATTTCAACATTGTGACCCTAAGAATCTACTTGAGGATCTTGGATGGCCAACAAACAAGGTACAGAGGCCAAGCTCCCCCACCCACCCCATGGTGCTACCTCCTAGCACTGGTATTCAGGGGTTTACTACCTACAGATGAGGTTCCCTTTAGCCATCATGGCTCTGAATCCTAGAGCGGTGTGATATCATTTCTGGGTTCTGCTGCCCTCATGCCCACCCCTAGGGTTGCCAAGTTCTCCCTCTCCACTGGAGGGAGGTTTTGGGGGCAGAGGAGGGCATTTGAGTGGAAAGGCCCCTTCTCAATGTGGCGCTTCTGGGATTAAACTCGACAGTGACATAAGCACATAACACGTGGCCGCCATTCCAAGTAGGCTGCTGGATTGGAGAGCAATTGCCCACCAGTTCCAGTAACCTGGCAATTCTACTCACCCCCAAAGCTCCCAGGATTGCCAGGCACAGGCCTGGCTACCCTACTGAGGCCTAATGGGCCCTCTAGTAGTAGAAGCCATCATGTTGGAGTAGGATTGCCAGCTCCAGGTTGGGAAATACCTGGAGATTTAGGGGGTGGAGCCTGAGGAGGAGAGGGGAGGGACTTCAATATCATAGAGTCCAATTGCAAAAGCAGCAATTTTCTCCAAGGGAACTGATCTCTTTTGGCTGGAGATCAGTGGTAATAGCAGGAGATCTCCTGCCACCACCTAAAGGTTAACAAAAATGCAATGCCTTGCAATCGTGCTGTAAATGATATAGACTAGCAAAAACAGCAACTATGGCCAGTATACTGATATGAACTAAATATAGCAAAGTTTAGCCAAATCCAGTGATTTTACTAAATATTAATGTATCCCACTCTCAATATAACATTACAATCTTATACAATATCAATATGCAAAATACTGCAGCGGCTTCAAATGTAGTTTTTTTTTTAAAGTAACAGTCCATGTAATAACAATTTAACAGTAAATAGCAATTATGACATAACTCATGGATCACCTCAATTTGCCAAGTCCTCTATGCTGCAAAGTACTGCAGTGGCTTCAGGTGTGGTCTTTGAAGGAATGGACCATGAAAAAAACAACTTGGAGGTGACTGACATCCAACAAGTATAGTCCATGAACTGAATCAGTCACCAAAACTTCTGTGTTGCAAACATCCAACAGGTATAGTTCATAAACTGTTACCAAAACTTCTGTGTCGCGAGATAGGAAACCGGTAAGTCCTATTTCAAGAGAGGTTTTCTTCATTTAACCATGTAATTAACAAGAATCTCTGCTGTGCTGTTGCCAATCACATTGTGTGCAATTGACCAGCCTTGCTCTTGTGATGTTGGCCATGGACAAGACTCGCTGTTGCACTGTTAGACCCAATGATTCAAGCACTCATGCTTCCAAATGTACAGATAGCTCTGCAGTAAGCGCTATGAATTCTCCGGAGGTGCACTTTAGCAGCCTTCCATGGGTCAGGCTAGTGAAGCTCTAGGGGCAAGTAGGGTTGCCAGGTCCCTCTTCACCACCAGCAGGAGGTTTTTGGGGCAGAGCCTGAGGAGGGCGGGATTTGGGGAGGGAAAGTCTTCAATGTCATACAGTCCAATTGCCAAAGTGGCTATTTTCTCCATGTGAACTGATCTCTATCAGCTGGAGATCAGTTGTAATAGCAGGAGATCTCCAGCTAGTACCTGGAGGCTGGCAGCCCTAGTTACAGTGTCAGACCAGAACTTAAGAAACCTTTGTTTGAATCCCCACTCCACGGGGGGCGGGGTGGAAATCACTAGGTGACATTGGACCAGTCAGTCACTGTCTGCAAGCCAAACCTTTCTCAAAAAGTTGTTGTGAAGATACTGTAACATAGAAAAGGGCTGTTGTTTCCCTGAGCTTTGGGGAGGAAAGAGTGAGATAAAAAAAATGTAATGTTCAAATAGAAGACTGTGTGTGATCGCTCCAGGTTTCAGCGCATTAATCCACAGCTTTAATCCTCTACCTGATTATGATGTTAAATCAGACCTGGCTGAATGTAGTAGGGTTCCTGGAAGGACCATTAGAGAGTATAACACAGGCCATTTCTTTTTCAGGCTGCTGAGATGACATTCTAACAAATGTGGAAATTTCTGATGGTTTCTGCAAACCCAACAACACACTTTTGAACAGTTTTAATTCCGTAACATAGCCTTATTAATATTAATAACTTCAACATGGCTTTCAATGCTCCAGTAGATACAGTACTTGTAGCTGGAAAGCAGCTGAGACTTGCTTGAAAATAAGACAACTTCAGTTTTTTACAGTACAAATAATCCCATTACATTCTGAGATACCAGATTTGTTTAGTGGAAGGATGCATTTAATGTCCTTGACATTATTTACTTAACTAAAATACAGATGGGAAATGCAGTTATTGGCAAACTATCTGGTGAGGCCCATTTTAGTAGGTCAGAAAATGACCCTTAATCAAGAAAACAAGACTGACCGGGAGAGGGGGGGATCACCCTGTAAACAACAACTTTATTTTCAGTTTCCAAGCTTTTCACATCTTGTAAAGAAACCTCACTGCTTACTAATTTCCATAGCTCAGAACCCTGAATTGATTTTTAAAAATCATATTCTGCTCTTTGTACAAGCCTTGAACAACAGCAACAAATGCACAGGAACAATGCTAGACAATATTCATTCAGACAATTCTCTGGTATGAAGTATATGAGCTTTATTATCCTTCAAACCAGAATAAATTCAAGACTGATCCAAAAATATATCCACCCGTCCTTGATCATGCTTACAATTAATGTTCAGGGATTCACACGTGAACTCTGCATGGAATAGCTGAGTAATACCACATATTTCTTGAGTATGGTGTAGTAGTTAAGAGCAGTGAACTCTAATCTGGAGAACTGGGTTTGATGCCCACTCCTCCACATGAGCAGCAGACTCTAATCTGATGAACTGAGTTGGTTTCCCCACTCCTCCACATGAAGCCAGCTGGGTGACCTTGGACTAGTCACTCTCTCAGCCCCACCTGAACTCTCTCAGCCCCACCTGCCTCACAAGGTGTCCTTTGTGGGAAGAGGAAAGGAAGGAGATTGTAAACCGGTTTGATTCTCCTTAAGAGGTAGAGAAAGTCACCATATAAAAACCAACTTCTTCTTTGATGCACCTGATGCCACTACTATTGTGACAAAGTTGGAATATGGACCCAAAGTGTCCTCTAGGCATGAACAAGTGAGTATTGAAACTTCACAAGATATTTCTTCTCCTGTCTAAGAATAACATGATGCCTCAGGAACTTTCAGGCTTCAGGAGGGGTTTGTGGGGCAGTTTCATTTGATAGACAGGGGCTCTCACTACAATTGCAAAGCTTTTTCACAATGTGCTATGGATTCAGGCTCTTGTTCCCAAATAACAAATGGATTTTTTGTTCACTTGGAGTCCTAAGTCTAGATTCAATCTTCCACAAATGGAGTTTTCCCCTTCCCTCAGAAGCTTCCTGAGACCCCCCCCCAAGATGTTCCCGAGGCTTTGTG
The DNA here is from genome assembly GCF_029931775.1 of Euleptes europaea. Classification (NCBI taxonomy): domain Eukaryota; kingdom Metazoa; phylum Chordata; class Lepidosauria; order Squamata; family Sphaerodactylidae; genus Euleptes; species Euleptes europaea. The sequence continues at coordinate 30,759,028 of NC_079317.1, forward strand.
GAGGTTCTGAAGAGCAATATACCATGTGGCAAAGTGGGGGAGGGCACTAAGAAGGGTGAATTAGATTAAACGTCTCTTCTCACTCTTACCTGAGCTTTGGCCTCATTCACACATCTTACTCTGCTTGTACAAGAGCTGGAAGATTGGTTTCATGCAACTCCACCTTCTCATTGTAGCCCCCTGTAACACATTCCATATTGTTCTCAAGTGTCCCTGACCCCCAAGCAGCAGGTTTCCTGGTGTTGTCGAAGTGTGCTGGTGGAAAAGGAAGTGAGCAAGACCCACTGGATGACATCCTCTTTGTGAGAGCTTGAATCCAACCCTCAATGGAGTCTGATGACTTATGGAAGACTCACATAATCTGAACATTTTACAGAGACCTAAGTCCTACTCTCTCAGCATCCTCTGTCCTGACAACCATTTCTGATTAAAGTGATTTGATTTCAGCTTTTTTAAAAAAACTGCCTAGCCACTCACATGAAGCAGCCCTAAAATTCCTTGCATGGCTCCAGATGGCTCCAAATATGGCTACATATGGAAAACTTGTTATGTGAGGAGCCCACTTCAATCAGTGAAAAGCATAATATTGGAGAGACATCCTCACAGAAGGTACTAAGGCAGCTTCTGTGCACTGAAGGTGCACTGGGGCTATGGGCATTCCTGTGTAGAGAAGGTGCTGCTGAATCTTCTAAATATGTTACCTAACACTACACTGCTTCACATGAGTAAGGGGCTATTGACACATATTAGAGCCATAGTGTATGAATTGGATCCCAGTCATTTCACAAAGATATACACTAAGCACACTCTCGTAGGCATCCCTACTTGAAGATAAGTCCCATTAGATCAATTACCAACTACTCACTGTGAAGCTACAATACAAAGAATGTTTGGGTGATTTTTTCACTGCTGTCAACCATCATATTTCAAACCATGTTTTTACTATCCTGTTTTTTAGCCATCTAGCTACTGAATATTTTATGCTCTGAGTCCCATTTCTTTTCAACCTGGAGAGAAGGGGTGTATTGGCACAAAGAAGCCACAGGAGAAATTTAGTCGCTGCGACTTATCTTCCACCTCATTAGACTTCAGTGAATACAGTAATCTTACTTCATTAAATATGATTATTCGCTGGTGCAGTTTTGCGTTTTTGTAAACTTTCTTAAATATTAACCACTGTCCCTTTAAAGCCACAATGCACACTGTCGTGAAGAATGAACGGAGCAGCACCGCTGTGGGAAAATGGGATCATTACTGGTTTAATCTAAAAATGAGCAGCCTGGGGTCATTTGGATATTTCAGACGGAGAGATTAAAACTCCATTGCTTGCTGTGAAATGTAATGTAAAAGTTTTTGCCTGTGCTTTCTAGAGCTCATTTTCAGGGAAGTCTCATGGTACCTCCTGAACACAAGCTTCTCTTCCAGAGTGTTAGCTTTAAAAAAGAACTGCTTGCCTTTTGATGGCATCTGAAAGATGAACATGAGTTGACATGGCAGGTAGAGTAAAAAGGAAATGTGGTCTTATTTTGGAAGACGTTCTGTTCTATGTTCTGTCTTGCTTATGTGGAATTGGATTGGTCTCTGTCTTGGGCGAAAGGCAAATTAAAAATAAAAGGGCAGCCCAACTTTCTTCTGAGAGAGGGGCAATGTCTCAGTAGTGAGAACATGTTTTTGTTGTCTGATTATTCCTATTAAAAGGTTGGGGCCCTTCTGATTCATATTGGGTGACCAGATCTAAAGAAGAGGTGGCATAGGCAGCACCGGGCACCACCCAGAGTGGTGTAGTGGTTAAGAGCAGTGGTTTGGAGTGGTGGAGTCTGATCTGGAGAACCGGGTTTGATTCCCCACACCTCCACATAAGCAGTAGAGTCTAATCTGGTGAACTGGATTTGTTTCCCCACTCCTACACATGAGGCCAGCTGGGTGATCTTGGGTTAGTCACTTTCTCAGCCCCACTTACCACTTACTCAAGCTCAGAAAAGGGTTTCATTTACAAATGAAACTGAGGACCTGGGTAAATGTGGGGTTTTGTATCACATGCTTAGCTGTACACACTGTAACATGGCAAAGAACAATCAAGTGAACACTGTACTGTATCTGTGTTCACTGTAACTAGAGTGCAGGGCTAAGGTGAAGGGGATTTGTGAACTTTTGAATGGAAGCACCAATCAGAACAAGCCCAGACAAGCATCAAAAGACAATTGGAAGGGAGTTGGTGAGCATCTACAGAAAGATGAAATGAAAAGAACTACCAGCCGTGGTCTTCAAAGAGCTGGATGAATAAGAGGCTAGAGGCAAGCAGGAAGATTCCCTGTTAAGGAATAAGCAGGAAAGGAGTATAGACAGCCTAAGAGCATAACTAGACATTACAAACTGTGCAAGTTCATCATGGGGAATTGCAGCTATATTATAGTTGTAGTTCCAGGTGGCAACATATGAGTAAAAATGGTCTACTTCATAGGATAAAGAGGAATTCCTGCCTTCTCCCTAGGGTTGCCAGGTCCCCCCGGCCATTGGTGGGGGATGGGTGGTAGAGTTGCCTGTGCTGTTTTTGGTGGCTGAAACTTTGTTTGGAGCCAGCATATACACTGAATGCCTGCACATAATGGATCCCCACAGAGAAAATAAAGCTTCTGCTGCAGCCCCTGGGCTAAATAAGATCCTGCTGCATGTTTACTCACAGAGTTGCCATCTGGAACTAGCAACTACCCTATAGCAGCAAGTCTCTGTGTGCAGTTTGTAACATCTTATCAACTCTACGAAGGGACTAGAAGATCTGTAGAAGGCTTATTTCACTTTCATTTTTATTTTCAGGGGATCTGAACAACAACCTGGTAAAGGATACAACCCTTGGGGTGTTACTAGGTCTTCACAGGCTTTATTAACAGTCCTTTTAGTACTAGCATTTGGTACCAGCATTTTGGGCTGGCTTGAAACTTGGCTTGAAACTTGGCCAGCATTCACCCTGGCTTGAAACTTGGCCAGCATTACCAATGGATTTGAGAATACAAGCCTGTACATAAAACAATGCCAAGAGGTGTTAGGTCTCATCAGAGCCAGCGTGGTATAGTGGTCAAGAACGGTGGTTTGGACTGGTGGACTCTGATCTGGAGAACCGGGTTTGATTGCCCACACCTCCACATGAGCAGCGGACACTAGTGAACTGGATTTGTTTCCCCACTCCTACACATGAAGCCACCTGGGTGACCTTGGGCTAGTCACAGCTCTTAGAGCTCTCTTAATCCCACTTACCTCACAGGTAGGGGAAGGGAAGGTGATTATAACTCAGTCTGATTCTTCCTTAAGTAGTAGAGAAAGTTGGCATATAAAAACCAACTCTTCTTCTTCATCATTATCTTCCTCCCTGCACATGCTGGTCAAGCAGCTAAGGATTTGGTTAACCTAATGAACCCACAGGGGGGAAATGCCATTGTGGATAGTAACCATTTATGTAAGGTTGTTAACACTTGACATATTTTTAGTTATTAGTTCTGGCAAAATTCTTGCTACCTCCCACTCTCCCTTCCACTAGCAAAAATTCACCTTACTATTGAAGGATGGATCTTTCCAGATGCAGAATATCAAAGAGGAAATTGACAATATTGTCTGCTTCTCCTTTCCCTCTATTTATTTTAACTACTGTGATTTGTCCCAATTGAATGCATGTCTCATGCAAGTTGAACTCTGTTTGTGCTAATTTTTATTCCCCACAATTCTTTATTACTGTGTTAGGTCTAGACACACTTCACTTCATTGGCAATAAACCACTGAGTTCCACTTTTGATGCCATTGGGAGGTTTACATCATTTACGAAGACATGGCTACCCATCCATCATAACAACGGTAGAGCAGAATTTATGATCCTAACACCCTGGCTGTGTCAACATCATGAAAAAAGAATTAACAGGAAGAAACCCATTAGAAATGGCAGTGGAAGGATAATCTTCTGACCAGAAAAGCTGACAAATTAGCTGTTTGCAACCTAGGTTCTTGTCTATGTTTTATTAGTAATAAAAGCAAGGCCAGGAGGGGGAAAGTGGGTATTTTATTAATAAACCCTTGGAACTTAATTTTAAGAGAGAAGGTGGACTGGTGGCTTCACTAAAGCCAAGTCAAGTCATGGCTGGGGTTAGATTTAATCAGTCTCACAGCTTCACCAGCTGTCAGAAATGCAACAAGAAAATTATCAAAGGAGCTTGTATCTTATATTGAGGATTCTATACATTGTTTTCATTGCCGCAGTGAGTGTAGCTGCATGTGCATAAGTGTTTCTGTGTGTGTTTCTCTGTGTGTGTGTTTATATAGTGCCATCAAGCTGCAGCCAACATCTGTGGACCCCAGCATGGGTCTTTAAAGGCAAGTGAGAAGCAGAGGTGGTTTGCTATTGCCCTCCTCTGCAGAGTCTTTCATGGGGGTCTCCCTTCCAAATACCAACCTTGCTTAGCTTCTGAGATCTGATGAGATCAGGCTAAAACTAGCCACCTTCCCTTCCAATGGCACTTCTACATGTGTGCATTTTCTGTACCCTTTGCTGTCTCTTTTTTTCTGACGTTTCCTTTCTGCACCTGCTCCACAGCAACTGTGCATTAGCATTCAAGGGTGTGGTCCTCATGGCTGCTTTGGTGACTTGTTGACTTCTGAGATGTCAGTCTCTTGTTATTTTATTCTCTTCTTATGTTTGCTGTAGATCATCAAACTGCAAGATAGGAGTGTAGCTCAGTGGTTGTGCACATGCTTTGCCTACAGAAAGTCCCAGGTTCAATCCTTGATATCTTTAGTTTTATCAGGTGGTGGGAAATACTTCTTTTATGCTCGAGACTCTGGAGAATTGTTGCCAGTCATGTGTGTGTGTGTGTGTGTGTGTGTTAAGTGCCATCAAGTCTCTTCCGACTCATGGCGACCCTATGAATGAAAGTCCTCCAAAATGTCCTATCTTTGACAGCCTTGCTCAGATCTTGCAAATTGAAGGCTGTGGCTTCCTTGATTGAGTCAATCCATCTCTTGTTGGGTCTTCCTCTTTTCCTGCTGCCCTCAACTTTTCCTAGCATGACTGTCTTTTCCAGTGACTCTTGTCGTCTCATGACGTGTTGCCAGTCATAGATAACTATATTGACCCAAATGGACCAGTGGTCAGATTCAGAGTGCCAGGTTTGCATGAGTACTAGGCACATCCATACTTATGCTTTGAATGGATGCTTATCTTGGTCACTGTCTTCTAATAATACCAGTTATGTTAAGATATAGCTGAAATTGCTCTCTACTAATTTACCCCCCCCCCCCATTGTGGATTTTCCTCTTTCTTTTCTTGGTTAAACATTTAGATGGTTTTCCTGCTATCTTCAGTCAGCAATACCAACTGGCTCAGCAGCAAACTGTTTCCTCAATGGTCTATGAACTCAATAAAGCAGCTCCGGAAAAACATTTTGAAGGGTTTGGACTTAATAAATGCAGCACATGGAACAAATATATTGAATAAAAGCTTCTGGGAAACAGAAAGTAGAATGTAATATCATCAAATACAGCTCTCCAGTTGAAAATGGAAGCTATTTTCAGCTGGACATATCAAATGTTTTCTACTTTTCCCTTTCTTTATCTATTCATCTCCCCTTGTAACCCTATTTTACATGAAGTTCTTACTGAAAGATACTCAAAATGCTGTGCTTTTCTGCTTGCTTTCTGACCTTGCACTTCAATAACACCAACTCTATTATTTTAAATACCATCAGTTTCATTTTTAAGGGGTGCATGCCTTTCAGCACAATGAGACAGTGGCTATATGAAGAAGATTTGGTGGAAAGGTGAAAATATCAACCCATGGAAGAATTCTTCTTTTAACTCTGTTGATTTTCAAGGCTTAGGAAGGATAATATGGGTATCACCAATTACTTCCTGATACTATCTACTCATTCAAGGGGAAAAATGAGAAAGAGATAAACCTGCAAGACTCCTATACTCATAAAATTGAGAGCCTGTCTTAAGATGGCCAGTTTGAGGTCTAATAAGCTGTCAGCCTTGATGACAGAGGTTTTAAATGATTAGTGCTTTGTCAGTTTCAAGATGAAAAAGGCAGCAACAAGGAGATGCTAAAAAGTCCAATCTTCAAAATGAAGGGAAGCCCAAATCTCATGGTAAGAGGCCTTCCATGGCTAGTAAAGTAAAAACTAAGGAACAGCTTGAATTAATCAAATGCACACTTATGTATAGGCAGCCAATTAGCCCACGGAAAGGTAATTTAGGCAGATAGCTCAAAAGGTCTCCTAACAACTTAGGCATCTCGCAGCTTTAATTAATGTTGTGCTCACATGTCCAAGACAGAGATGTGAGAGATGGATTCCGCTTAGAGAGAAACAGGCACATCAATATTTCAAATGAAGTTAAGAGCCACCAGTGAAATATAAGTGTGGATGAAATGGGAACTTGCAAGTAACCCACCATAATATATTGCCAACAGCAGCCCAATACTATAGCATGTCTGGATCTTGGAGAGACCAGAGAGAGCCTGCCAGACAGATTGATACCTCAGATAGTTTCTTTGCTATCTGTTTTTTTCTCCCCACAATAGAGTGACCTGATTAGTAGACTCATAGTCACTCCCTAGGAATATATAAAGTTACCTTGTTAAGAATTTTAAAACGAACATTTTGCACTTTTGAAGGAACAGCTGTGTAATTTGCTTAAAGCTGATTGATAAATTATCTATGTTGTGTCTCATGTTTTTGCTTGGCTAATTCTGTGTTAAAAATTGCAAATTACAACAAAGCAAGCTATGTGAAACTGCTTGGGCTAGAGCTCCAATTAAGCAGGATGAAATATATCTTTGGTTTGTAGACAATGAAACAAAAATGGCACCATAGACAGGAGGAATAAAGTCTGTGTTGCTAAAACAGAGAAACATACATTTTTGAAGCCCTTGTATTAGTCTAAATGCTGTAAACTTTACTTGGCTTACCTGAAAACCTAACTTTCCTACAAAATTTCATTGGGTTGTATCCAATGACTTCATTCCACTGATGCCAGAGTTTTTCACCGGCATGAGGAGCCAGCAGAAAGCTCACTGGAAGAAAGTTCTACAGTCAGCAAAATGGAGTTGTTGGATACAGCCCATTGAGTCTCTGTATGACAGTGAATTTAATTTTAAAACCTGAAAGTTTTGATACAAATGATTAAATATTGCCATGTTTGTTAGTGAATTTTAATTGAAGATCTCATTAAAATAAAATGTGCGATGTTGGGAATAATAGTGAGTATTTTCAAATATTTAAGACACACAAGATGTCTCTGGGGAGGGGAAGAACATTTGCATCTTGTCTACTTAAGATGGAAGGGATTTTTTTGTTTGGTGTGTTGTTGTTGTTTTTTGCCGTCAAGTTGCAGCCAGCTTATGGCAACCCAGAGTGGTTTTCAAGTCCAGAGACATTCAGAGGTGGTTTGCCATTGCCTGCCTCTGAGTAGCAGGCCCTGGCCTTCCTTGGTGGTCTCCCATCCAAATACTAACCAGGGCCAGCCCTACTTAGCTTCCAAGAGCTGACAAGATTGGCTTGCCTGGGCTATTCAGGGCAGGACAAGAAGTAGTGGCCTTAAATTAGTGGGAGGTAGATATTGGCTAGCAATAGGGAGAATTTTGATTAGTAATAATGTCTAGGAAAGGAATAAGCTGCCAAGGGGGGTTGCCCTGGAATCTTCTTTTGAAAACAAATTCTCTGGCTGCAGTCCTCAGGACACTTGGGAGCAAGCCCCATTGAATAACATTAGACTTACTTCTGAGTAGACATGCTTAGAATTGCTCCCACCGACTCTCCAAAAAGACAGTTTCCAGAAGAAGCAATTTCAGTTCTCACAGCTTCAATTTGGCCGTGCACACCACAGATGCTCCTTTCTTTGAATGGGAAACAAACCTCCTCCTAGGGAGCCAATCACTGCTTATCCAGGCAGGGATGTAGTTATGGAGAGCTTTCCCACCAATACAGTGAAGAGTGCAGCTTCGAATGATATCAGTAGAGTTTGACCTCTCCACCCCTTCCCTGGGAGCTCGCTAACAATCAAGTTCTCTCTCTCATTCCCCAGTGAACCACTGCCTGACGCAACAGAAGACGCCTATGTGTGGAGACTACCTACAATACTACAAGGCAGGTTCTTCTCCTTTGAGATCTTCCCAAATAATCTCTGTCAGCGGACTACCAGAATTTACAGGAGCAGGTCAGTGCTCAGGAAAGCTCTAAAATTTGATCAATGTTATCTGCTTCTTGTTTTCTGTGACCTGCTTCCTGTTCCACTGCCAACCTGAGTTAAAAATTTCTCAGTGGGGCTATATACATTTCTGTCCGTACAAGGTCAACTTGACAAAAATCTTACCAAAATTCCCTGTTTTTAAAAGGAACTTTAAATCACACCATTATAGTGCTCATAACTGATAAGAGTGATTCTCCACACATATCTCCAACCTCAGGAATAATACTGAAAATTTCACAGATCAAAGGGAAAACTTTGGGGCTAACAGGTGTAAAGAAATGGTTCATTAATACAGCAATCAGGTTTTTATGCTAAAGAGACTGTTATCAGACTAATGTTTGTAAGGGGCCTGATATTTCCAAGCAGGTAAGGAGCAACTTCGCATGAGACACACTAGGTAGAACTAAGATCCGTGGAGCATGAAGCCAACATTAAAATGCATACTTCATCAGAAGGCTGGGGGCACATCTTGATTCAGGAGAAATACAGGAATAACTTCAAAGATAATCATACAACAGGAGCATTTTAAGATTTTTCATAAAACATATGGATGTTACATATACCAAAAGGATTATTTATTTTCTGTTTCTGTTTCTACATCCTGGTTGTATTTTATCCCACATTGTCTCTGAGGAGCTTAGGGTATCTCAAATGGTCTCTCTTCCTTCATTTTATTCTCACAACAACTCTGTGAGTGAGGCAGGTTAAACTGAGAACAACAGATTGGCTCAAGGTCATGCAGGGAGCTTTGTAGACGGACTGAGCCTACAGAATGATTTCAATTACAAAGGAAAATAAAAGCGCCCTGGTCGCTTAATTGTAACTTCGTGTTGCTGACAAAAAAGTATACCATGTCACTTACACTGAAATTTGTCACCTCTATTTTGTTCATTCCCTTTGCTGCGTAACAAACCAAACATAGCTACTAACTGGCATATTGTGGCATTAGGGTTGCCAGATCACTCTTCGCCACCAGTGGGAGGTTTTTGGGGTGAAGTCTGAGGAGGGCAGGGTTTGGGAAGGAAAGGGACTTCAATGCCATAAAGTCCAATTGCCAAAGTGGCCATTTTCTCCAGGTGAACTGATCTCTATCAGCTGGAGATCAGTTGTAATAGCAGGAGATCTCCAGCTAGTACCTGGAGGTTGGCAACACTATGTGGCATAGTTATTCATTTTTCATAGATGAAAGCAGTTGTTGCTGGAGAGAGTTAGAATGTGATACCTTAGTAAAGTATTTCTGATTTTGGTGGTGCAAGTGAAAGAAATATTCAGAGAATATTTATGTAGGGCTGCCCTTGAGACTACTCCAGAAACTCCAGCTGGTTCAGAATGCAGCAGCGAAGGGCCTTACTGGGACCCTGATGAGAGCACATATACAGCCAGTGCTCCAACAACTGTGCTGGCTCCAGGTGGAGTACTGGATCAGGTTCAAGGTGCTGGTATTAACCTTTAAACCCCTAAATGGTCTGGGACCATCATATCTGTGGGACCATCTCACCCCCCAAAGAGCATTACGCTCAGCAAATAACAACTTGCTGGTTGTCCCTGGCCTGAGAAATGTCCAGCTGTCCTCAACCAGGGCCAGGGCTTTTTCGGTCTGGTGGAACTCTCTCTCTAGTGAGATCAGGGTAGGGTTGCCAGGTCCCTCTTGGCCACCAGTGGGAGGTTTTAAGGGCGGAGCCTGAGGAGGTCAGGGTTGGGGAGGAACTTCAATGCCATGGAATCCAATTGTCAAAGCAACCATTTTCTCCAGGTGAACTGATCTCTGTCGCCTGGAGATCAGTTGTAATAGTGGGAGAGCTTCAGCCACCTCCTAGAGGTTGGCAACCCTAGATCAAGGCCTGTGGGATCTGGTGCAATTCCTCAGGGCCTGCAAGACCAAGATGTTCCACCAGGCCTATGGTTGAAGGCAGCAACAGTTTCCATAATAGCTGGCCTCTCTTCCACTTTCTTCTATCTCATCTGAGTTCTCTAACTGGGGACTCTGATTGCTTTTTCCCGGGCTGGCCGTGGAGCCGTGTGCTGATAAATGGGCATCAATTCAATTTAGTATTAGAAATGTTGGTTTTAAATTGAAACTGTTGTATGTTTGTTGTTGCATACTGCATTATGCTTTAATGGATATAAGCTCTTTTGAGCCTGGCTCTGGCTGGGATAGATAGCGGGATATAAGTCAATAAATAAATATTTAATGTTTTTATAAGAGTGGGAGGGAAACCTGCTGGTATTCTGAGACTTTATCTTTTGATACCCCCAAATGTACTACTTTGAGTGATCCTGCCAGCATCCTCCATAGTACTGTACTTTTTAAAAGCATTCCTAGCAGGTCTCTTAGTTCAGGCTTCCATTGATCACAAACAAAATGTCTCTCGTAACAAATGCACGCTGATTTTGTTAGCGCTGCAAAGTTAAGTGAATGATATACAGGACTGCAGAGTGACTTTGGAAAGAAATAAAATCTAAGAGATTTCTATTTCTCTGTCCTAGATGTGTATATATTCCCTAGCAGATATTTGTCCATAACTCACACAAATCAGTGGACTTCTTGTTTGAGCCTTTGCAATAAAAAATACCAAAGATGATGTTGAGTTCATGATGAGAAATAGAAAGTGGCAGAACTATGTCTTGGATTCTATACCTTTACTTCAGGCGTGCTTTACTCTACGCCAGGGGTGTCAAACATAAGGCTCGGGGGCTGGATTTGCCCCCTTGAGAGCTCTTATCCGGCCCGTGAGCCAGCTGAGGCAGCCGCCCTCTCCAGTCCCCCTCACCAGATCTGGGCTGGTGAGGCATGGCCAGACCTGACGAAGTGATATTTGTGTCATATCCGGCGGGCGGCCCTCGCAACAAATGAGTTGAACACCCCTGCTGTAGGCACTGCGGAGGCTATTCTGTGCCATTGAGTTTGCTTCCTCTGGTACTAGGCATTTCCACTTGCGGTAGGCAAGTATTTTTCACACATTCCCAAAGTGCCCCACAGCAGATATTCAAAACATATATTAATATAGTGGTGTCCTGTTGATTGATTTCTGTTATGTCTGCCTACCTTTTTTTCCCCCAATAAGAAATGCCCCAGAAGCCATTTTTTTAGTGGGGAAGGCTATCCCATAGCATGCAGATAAACATAAATATGACACAACTATGCAAAAAGTACACAGCTATGTTGGCACTAACCAGGGCAAGCATTATTTTTAAAAGCTTCTTCTCTGGGCCCTTTGCATACCATCATGGAATTCCCCCATGATGACTGATTGCCAGTATGCCTATTCTGTACCTGTATGGGTATATGGATTTTCAGAGCTACTCATATGGCAATCGTACCTTTAAATAGAGTTTGGTTTTTTAAAAGTTACTACTTTTACCAAAAAAGGACAGACAATCAATAAGGAATAATCTTCAACACAGTTGCATTATTGACGTCAATGGACATAGAAGGGTATAACTTAGGATCCTTGGATTGTACTGTTCAATACCTAAAAGCTACATGGCTTCTCAGAGGGCACAGGACATGTACACATAACACAGGCCATGAGAGAAAGGACAGTACAAACTGCACCATAGATGCAGGAAGCTAACAACTATTTCCATGGCTGTAACTGCACCACTTCCAGTTTTGAGTTCACACTGATGGTTAGCTGTTCCTTGTGTGCACTGCCCAGTTCATAATAGCCTCTCTCCACATAGTTTTGTATCCACATACAGAATCATGGGGCACTAGGGTTGCCAACCTCCAGGTGGTGGCTGGAGATCTCCCGCTATTACAGTTGATCTCTGGGTGACAGAGATCAGTTCATATGGAGAATATTGGCACTTTGAAAGGTGGACTCTATGGCATTATACCCCATTTTAGTCTCTCCCCTCCCCAAACCATGCCCTCCTCTGGCTCCACCCCCAAAATCTCCCAGTATTTCTCAACCCAGAGCTTTGTGGCACTATAACCTGCTTATAATATATCATTTTCAAAAGTCTTAAAGGGAAGATCCTATACTGTCATATAGACCCAGCATGGTATCATTGTTACGTGTTGGATCCGGGAGCCCCAGTTTCAGTCCCCCACTCTGCCAAGGGATTTCACTGGTTGACCTTGGGACAGTCATTTCCTCTGAGGAAAATAAAATGGAGGAGAGAAGAATGTCTTAAGCTGCTTTCGGACCCCACTGAGGAAAAAAAGTGGAATAGAAATATGTAAATAAGTAAACACTAGTTCAGAAGCTAGCAGTTTCTTCCTGAAGACACTGGAGATAAGACAACAAGGCACTGCTTCAAGAGGACTCTACTGCTTCCTCAGCAAACCCTTTCCAGAGTCCTCTCCCTCCAACCTCCATCTTCTTCTCAGTCTCACTGCCGGAGAAACACAGAGCCTAATGCCATAGTAATCCATTGTTTGCAGATCTCTGCAAAACAGGCTAATTAAATTAATACAGCAGAGTCAACACAGTTCTTCAGAACACCCCCCCCCCCTGCACTACGCTGTGTTATGTTTATCATGATTGGATCTATGGAATGATTTAGCTGCCCAAATACAATGTAAAATGGTGTAACACAGTGCATGGATATTAAAATTTTTATGGCATTAAACCAAGGTAGGGAAAAATTAACAAAACAAAAACCTCAATATAAAGGCTTTATAGGCCATAAAAAGCTGCATGTTTTTTTCTTTCTAATTTAAAGGTTCCCAAACAATTATAAAATAACTGGCTTCTACATTGTTATTGAAATAGTGGTCAGAAAGGCTGCTCAATGAACCAAAGGGGGGGGGGAAGGAAAACCTGAAAAGCTACAGCACAGAAACACCACATGTGTTTGCCTAAGTAGTAATGCTAAGCAATATTAAATCATTTTAATGTGGCTTCTATAAGCAAACTTTACAAACATCAAATTACAAACATCAAATAAATATGGGTTACACTGCAACAATATTTGTTGCATGGTGACTTATAGGAGCAGTCCTACAAGGGATAATACAAAGTTCTCATCCTGGTTGCTTTGACCAAAAAATTTTAAAGCTCCTTTTGAACCTGTTGCTCTTTATGTAGTACCATTTTCTGTTTCTTCACACTGATTTGTTCTCATAAATTGAATGCAGTTATCAACAATAAATCAGCACTATACATTGTGTGTATAAATGATGCCCTGTATTCCCAATACAAATTTATTTTTAAATTTTATTTATTTACATTATAGTCCGCCTTTCTCATTCAGGCTCAAGGAGGATTACACAGAGTGAGTCAATATAATCAATAGGATAGAACATTCAGTAAACAATGCAATAGGATTAGGGTTGGATAACCAATCAGAAATGTAAAAACAAAGCTGAAACAATGCATAAATATTCACATGACACATTAAATATTGCAAAAATTACATAGTGGGATCCTAGTTTCAGCAAGCTAAACAAAGTAGTATAGACCACAGTCCCTAATAATTTATCCAAGTAACTTTGTGAATCATATAGTATAGTGCAACTCTATTGCCTGCATAAAAAAGCCCTCTTGAATAATTCAGTTTTGAGTCTGGACACAGAGAGAAGGCAGACAAAACATCCTTCAAATCAATTCCTTAATCTATAAGGCCAACAACAAAAGGAAACCTCAAACTGTTGGAAAAAACAGATGCCAATGTTCATAATGGAATATTTATCTTATATTCTAATAGTGAAGTCAACCAATTCTTTGCATACTTAAATCTGGTGACTAGAGCTGTGAATGGGTAAGACAGATCTTTTTACAAACCGGAAAAGGGCCCCAGATTTGCAGAAAAATATGAAATTAAAGAAAATACATTGGGCGGATTAAAAAACTTGAAATTGATAAAAGAAGTGCCTGTAGCTTTAAGTGGATTCCCTCAGTGGCTGTTGCTAGGCAACCACAGCATTCAGGCTTTAGTTTCTGTGAGTAAAAGGCAGGAGGAGGGGGTAGAGCCCTTTCCCCAACTATTGTGGCCATTGAGGGAGGGCACCTTGGTGCCAGGGTTTTTAGCTCTAGGTTGGGAAATTCCTGGAGATTTTGTGGTAGACTCCGAGGAGAGCAGGGTTTGGGGAGAGGCCTCAGCTGAATATAATGCCATAGAATCTACCCTCCAAAGCAGACATTTTATCTAAGAGGACAGATCCTCTGGAGTTCAGTTGTAATTCTGAAGGATCTCCAGGTCCAACCTGGAGAAGGCCCACAGCATGGATTTGAATTAATTCCACGTGGCCCAATTCTCTAGAGCCCAGAGAATCGGGACAACATGGATTTCTCTTGATCCGTTTTTTTGGGTCAGTATTTTTTGGGTTTGGGTTTATTAACCTGAGAGTTTTCAAAAAAATCTGGATTATCTGGATTTTACAAAAAAAAAAATTCCAGGTTTGATAAACCCGAACCCAAAAAATACCAATAACTTTTTTTTTTGCACACCCCTAATCCCACCAGTCAAGGATAAAATGGCAAAAGTATAGTAATACAAAGTGTCTTACAGCATTCTGCTCTTCTCCATTTTATCCTCACAACAATCCTGTGAAGTAGGTTAGATTGAGAGTGTGGGACTGGCCAAGGTCATCAATCAAGCTTCCATGGCAGTGTGAGAATGTAAACCTTGTTCTCCCAAATCTTTGCTCTATTCATGGCACCCCTCCATTCTAAATCTGCCCTTCCTAACGGTGTCACTTGCCTACACATTAAGAGGGGGGGGGTTTGACCACAGAGAGTCAGATAGATAGAAAGGACTCAGGAGGTATCTGTAGTCACACCTCACCCTCATTTCCTGCCCTTTGATGTTTAGAGCTATATTGTCAGGGACAATATCCTCTTCCCTCTCTCTTCCCTTTGGCCCATCATCGAAGCAAGACCTAGGAGCCGGGCGCTCTCTGCGCCCAGGCCTTCCCACCCCAAGATGGAGTGGAAGGCAGATGCCCCTTTACACCTAGAGAAAGAGCAAGATAGATTAGGATAGAGAACCCTCGTTTGTCCTTCCCTATCCGAAGTGTATTTCAACCAATAAATGTACTTTAGTTTGATTAGAGCAAACGACTGCTCCTTTGTTTTCACACATACACGCACGTGTAGCTTCTGCTGCCGCTAAGCTTAAGGCATTCTGCTAAATGCAGGAATATCTTCACGCCAGATATTCCAACACCTAGCACCAGCAGCCTATCTCCACTATTTAGAGATAAATAATTATAGAAGGGCATTTACCCTGGCCAGATGTGCAGCCTTACCTTCTGCTATGCTAGAGGGGAAATTTAAGAAGATACTCTGGGAGGAGAGATTCTGCCCCTGCAAATCAGAGGACTTAGAAACTATAGAGCATGCCCTCCTGAACTGCAATTTTTATACATTACCCCGTTCTAAGTTTATTGAGCCCCTCTTATCAAGAATGGGACCTGACAGGGCAGGAGAAAGGATTGAGACGCTCCCACAAGGGGATAATCCCTCAATCACTCTTCAGGTTGCGAAATTTTGCATGGCAGTAATGAAAATTCGACACCATAGAACGGCCTCTTAGCGCAATTGACAGATGTGTCTCAGTTGTAATTTTCTTTTTAAGTGTTATAAGACTCAGACTGTAATTCTTTGCTTGTAAGAATTTATAAGTCCATGTTTCTTTTTTTTATCTTGTTTTATCTGGCTAAGGGCCATAAATAATCTATCCATCTATCTATCTATCCATCTATCCATCTATCCATCTATCTATCCATCTATCCATCTATCGATCCAAATCTTTGTCTGATACTCTAACCGCTACACTATACTGGCAAACGTTCCCGTCCCCTCGGCAAAGAGTGCAAAAGATGCTGAAAAGAGGAAATATAGGGGGACACTGTATAAAATGTTTGCAATTTAAAACAAAAAACACCTTAGGTTAACATTTTTTTCTCTGTATTATTAACTGGATATTTCTATTCCCCAGCATCCAGCTTCCTTCCTAACTCTTTTGCACATTTTATTGATTTGTTTATTTAGCGGGATAGCATTGCCATTAAGCATGTTTAAGGCACCATGACCTTCCACCTGGTGAAATCTCATCACAGCAGAATTAGGATGCTTGAGAAGTGAATCAAAACACAACGAATGTATTCTACAAATATATGAGAATGAAAGTTATGTTTAATCCCTCCTGGAATCACAGTCACATATGAGAAAACTAACAAGCAAAATCTTCTTATTTTCTAAACATAATGTCTGCTGTATCCAGACCCTCAATTCATTTATATTTGATTAGGCTCATTCCATCTTGATTTATACTGAACATAGTGTTTATGATTTTACACTCACTTCATCACACTCCCCAAACCATGCCATTCAATGTTTTATTCAGATCATTAAATAAAGCATTCATTTCACCTCGCATGAAAACTGATGCATAATTTCTCCATTCCTTTCCCTCCCCTTTGACATATTTGATAGAGGCTTGGTGCAAGAACACTCAAAAGTATTTCAGCAAAATGATTTTGGTTTTTTTACCAATATTCATTATGGAAGTTGAAATTCCACAAAGTTTGCCTGACTCCTGAAAATATTTCCATGCTAAACATGCCTTGACTGAGAAATTCTTTGATTTTGCTCCTGAAACTTGATCTATATTCTGTCACAATAATCGTGGTGGGGTGGTATCTCCCTGTATTTACCTCATGTCAGAACATGAAAAGGGAAACTAAATTCAAAGATGTTCTCCTTGTGCTAATCGTGCACAGGGGATCAAGAGTACAATGAGCAGTAGGAAAGTAAGACTGTAGGGATACAGTCATTTTTATTTGATTTTAATTCTGTTTTCTGTTTTCAAATAGATTTGGCATGTAACCAAAAATTTTACAGTTGTCCTAAACACAATTACACGCCTCAAAGTCCATTAAAATAGCATTATAAGGGAGTAACTCTTTTTAGGACCACACCATTGTTATCACAAAGAGAGTGGATGGATTTAGATTATGAAAAATCAGGGACTTTTTAGGATTGCCAGCTACCAGGTGGGGCCTGGAGTTCTCCTGAAATTACAAATCATCACCAGGTTACAGAGATCAGTTCCCCTAGGAGAAAATGGCTGCTTTGGAGGCTGGGATCAATGGCATTATACCCCATCGAAGTCCCTACCCTCCGCAAACCCCACCCTCCCCGTGTTCCACCCCCAAATCTCCAGGAATTTCCTGGCCCAGAGTTGGCAACCCCAAAGCCTTTTTTGTGGGCAATTTCACTTTGGAATGCTTCTGTACTCACAGCCAATACTTAGTTCTCAAGGTTTACAAACAGGTTGAAAAATATAATCAAAAAGTTTTTTAAAAAACTATGAACCACAATACTAAAA
This sequence comes from Euleptes europaea, assembly GCF_029931775.1. NCBI lineage: Eukaryota > Metazoa > Chordata > Lepidosauria > Squamata > Sphaerodactylidae > Euleptes > Euleptes europaea. The sequence goes on from NC_079317.1 coordinate 30,776,539, forward strand.
TAACTGCCAAAGAAACTCTATGATTAGGTTCTATGGCGTCAGAATTTTTTTTTTTTAATTCAGCAGTGGATTTAAACCAGGTAGTATCAAATGTTACCATCTTTAAAAGCATCTTCAATAGATACCAAAAGTGCAGGTGAAAATGGTAATATGGGTCAATTGACACTTGTAGGAAGCGTGCATAGACAATTATTCTGCTGGTAGGGTTGCCAACACCCAGGTGGTGGCTGGAGATCTCCCGCTATTACAACTGATCTCCAGGAGACAGAGATCAGTTCACCTGGAGAAAATGGCCGCTTTGACAATTGGAAGGTGGACTCTATGGCATTCTACCCCATTGAAGTCCCTCCCCTTCCCAAACCCCGCCTTTCTCAAGTTCCACCCCACCCAAATCTCAAGGTATTTTCCAGCCTGGAGCTGGCAAACCTATCTGCTGGACATTTAGAAACTGTGAGGCTGGATTATGCTGATCTCTTATTACTCTGCTACCAGTGCAATGTTATTAGTGGTTTTAGTAGTGCTTTTAAACGACTTGATATAGTAGTCTGGCTTTAAATGTATGCTACGCGAGGGAAATATGCATTGTCATTAGCAGTAGATTAGTCATGTTTCATAAACCAGGATAAGGAAAAGATAGAATTTAAAAAAAATTAAAAAACAGGAAAGAATATTATGATGGCCTTTGATATGGCAATTCTGTATAACCAGTGTGATATAGTGGTTAGGAGTATTGGACTAGTATCTGGGAGATCTGGTTTCGAATCCCCACTTGTGCCATGGAAGCTTGCTAAGTGACCTTTGGCAAGTCCTACACCCTCACCCTAACTTATCACAAAGGGTTGTTGGGAGGATAAAATGGAGGAGAGGCTAATGGTGTAAGCTGCTTTGGGAACCCATTGGGAGAAAGAGGGTCAATAGCTTTATGGATTTTAGGGAGCGTGTAGAATACGGGTACTCTAGCATAAGGTTTGATTAAAAATTCCATGATTGATTGGGAGAAAGACAGGGTACAAACGAAGTGAATACATAAATACCTTAGCCTATATTGCTGTATTTTGCCGTGAATATCAGACATGATTATTTCCACTGTGTCAGGACTAATTAGTCATTTTGTGTTGTCTCTGCCTTGACAAGTTGAAAAGTATAATTTCTGAGTCTTTATTTCTTCTTCATCTTGTGACGGGATATGACACATACAGTCAAAATGTAATTAGGTTTGAGAAAACAATCTGCCAGTGATAAACTGCAATAGTAAAGCACAATGGAAAGAAGGAAGCGATTTAGAGTGAGGCTACACAAGAGCCTCCATGGATTATAACATCATATGGCAAATGAAGCATCTCCCATCTGAATTATATGAATAAATAAATCAGAGGTATTGGCATGGTGTTTAGTTCTCCATAAGTGATGTGGTACCAAATGTCATGGGGAAAATAGCTCTGCACCCCCTCCCTTCAATCCATACAATTTTTATTTTATTTTTTGCTACCCAACCTCACTGAAGTACCTACAGCTCTGTACTACTTCTCTATTCTAAATTTGTCTTACTTTCAGAGGCTGAGACAGCACGTTTGAAGAGGGTGCCGAGCAAGAGACAAAGTCCTTGTTCTAATGGTGGTGTTTACAGCAGTTGAATCAAATGTTACAGGCAAAGTGATGGTTGCATAGTACAGCAAAGGCAAAGAAAGGCAGCACAATCTCCTTTCGGCCACAAGAGACCCCAGCTCCATAGCAAAGGAACTCTGGTGGGGCATTGGCCTGAGGCACGCCTAGCGTGTCCACACAGTCACATCACAAAGAAAGGTCTGAAGAGGCATGAGCAACAAGATTTTATAGATGTAAAAACTTTGCTGTCTGACTACTAAGCAAGAAGAAAAACTGCCCACTCCCTCCTTCTTTAGTCAGCTCAAAGATTCCCACAAGCAGAAGATGTGCCTATAATTTCTTATCCAAGTAGAGTTGGCAGCTCCAGGTTGGGAATTACCTCGAGATTATGGGGGTGGAGCCTGAGGAGGGTGGGGTTTGGAGAGGGGAGGAAGTTCAATGTAGTTTGATGCCATGGAGTCCACCTTCCAAAGCAGCCATTTTCTCCAGGTGAACTGATCTCTGAGATCAGTAGTAATAGCGGGAGCTCTCCAGCCACCACCTGGAGGCTGGAACCTTATATCTAAGGCATGTCCTTAGCACAGTTGCTAGCTCTATCCAGCTGTGACCATGTCTGTTCTCACCCATCCCAGGCCTGCAGGGGCATAAATTTCTCAATTTCTGGTGGGAGGGGGGAGCAAACCTAGAAAGTGAGTGGTGTCACAGGCCAACTTCCCCAAAAAAGTTCAAAAATAAATTATGTAAAACATATTTTATTACATAACAATAAATCTTTTACAATTAACTGAAGTACTAATTAGAACAAATATAGTCCATACAGATATTGCTAGAAGCATTCAATACTGAATATATTTCTTCTAATTGCTGCTCTCTTGACGACCTCATTAGCTAGAATGTTAACATCCCTTTCTCAAGAAAGTTCTTTATGTCCTTATAGAATAACCATGGAATTGAGCCTGGCTTGCCCCATGCTTGACCACAGAGAAATCTTTATCCTACAAAGGCATGAGAATGGCCTTTCTGATGTGTAGGATAAAATGGGTATATTGAAACCTATTTTAAGCAGCTTTCTCAATTCTGGTAGTAGTTGTTGCAAACGGCTTCCTTCTTTCCCACTCAGATTTTCCTGTAGATTCCCAACGTGGGTACAAGTACCACCAAGGGTACGCACCAGGCCATTTAGGGGTACATGAAAATAAATGAGTAATGGCTGGAAAAGGCACATACACTGTAGAAGAATGGGCTAGAGGAGGCAACTGCAACAGGTCCTGGGGTGCTCTGGGATGGTGGGCAGCGGTGGTGAAGGTGGAGCAGCGAAGGGAGAGCCCAGGCTGCAACTGGTCTGGCAACTTTTACTCCAAGGTCCTCCCCTATTGAGAACAGTTTCATACAACCAGGTATCAGGAGTTAGGGTTGCCAGGTCCCTATTTGCTACCAGCAGGAGGTTTTTGGGGTGGAGCCTGAGGAGGGTGGGATTTGGGGAAGGGAGGGACTTCAATGCCATAGAGTCCAATTGCCAAAGCAGCCATTATCCCCAGGTGAGTAGATCTCTATCAGCTGGAGATCAGTTGTAATAGCAGATCTCAGCTAGTACCTGGAGGCTGGCAACTCTACCACTATTACAACTGGTCTCCAGCCGATAGAGATCAGTTCACCTGGAGAAAATGGCCGCTTTGGCAATTGGCCTGTATGGCATTGAAGTCCCTCCCCTCTCCAAACACTGCCCTCCTCAGGCTCTGCCCCCAAAACCTCCAGGTATTTCCTAACCCGGAGCTGGCAACCCTAAATAGTGGGAGATCTCCAGCTACTACCTGGAGGTTGGAAACCCTATATTCAGGGCTGCAGCCCTGTATCCAGTTATATAGGAATTAAAGAAATTATACCCAGTGGGATTAATTTCTGTGTAGATATGCATATGATCAGACTGCAGCTCACTGGCAATTGGATTAAGAAAAGCCTTTTTAGCAGAAATCAGGAACAAATCCAATTTAAGCTTTTTTAAGCACAACCCTCTGATAAACTGCTATATAGCAACCCTAGTTTTAGCATCACACAATTGGCAAGATCAAGGACAGAGATAGATTCTAGATAATTAATAAGCATTTGCTTGCATAGTGTAGTGATTAGATCATAAGTAGGATCTGGAAGATCCAGGTTCAAATCCCTACTCAACCATGGAAGCTTGCTTGGTTGACCTTGGGCTACTCAGTTTCAGTCTATCTTACCTAATAGGGTAAGTTGAGAGGTACTTCAAGTGAGTACTTGGTCTTTTTCAAAGAGAGTTGTACATTTGCAAAATGAGCAAACGATGTTTGCCTCACATATTGTTTTTCTCATAGATGAAATGTGCATTTCATCCCTTCCAATGAGTCTCAGAAGTGTAGAAGAGGAAGTGTGAGTTATTCATGCTACTTTTTGGTAAACATTTTGAACATCTGAAGTGTTGTCAAGTAGGAAGGGGCAGTAGCCAATGTCTACATGATCCTGTTCATTCAGAGATAAAAACCCACTGGTTTCAGTGGGAAATTTTCAGTTAACTAAATATACTTAAGAAAGAAAATTGTACACGGTATACAAAGTTATCTAGAGGAAAGGGGAGTCATTCTAGCACCAATTTCAAGCCAACTGTAGTCAATAAATATGCATGAAGAGAATCGTCAGTTGGTGGACAGGTGTGGAACTATCTAATTTGTTTACACCCAAAGAATAGTTTCAAATTCAATCTTTTTAATACTCTAACTGTGCTATTTTTCATTTTTTAATCTAAAGGAGGGCAGATGGTTGTTAAATTATTGGTGGAGAGTCATTTTAATACTCAGAATAAAAACCATTTGAAGGAATACATGAAGAGCAAAGGAACGGCTCTGTCAAGATGCATGATGTTATATTTATGTCTGCCTCTAATTTGGGAAAACAGCATCAGCCAAATTTGAATTTTAAAAAATGTTTCTATCTTTATGGAATTATTGACAATTTTGTTGCGCAAAGCTAGCAATCCTTGCCACTAATATACTGTGTGGAAAAAGGAAATCACAGTTAAACTTGACCATGCATACTAACATTCTGAAAAATCTGTATGACAAAACTGTTTTTATTAGTGTGGATTAATGAATTATTATGTAAAGGCATTATGCAAGTGTGATTCAACAGACTTGAACCAAAAAAACCTACCTTATGAGAGCACTGTTCACATGTTGCAACGAACACACACACATCCTGCTTGTACATGCATATAAATATATGTAACAATGCATGATAGCTTTCTTCATGTGATGGAGAGAAGCTCGTCTATGATAAGCACTATGGAGAAATACCTTTTTACTTTAGGGGTTGGGCTTGTACCCCCCCACACACACACACACATTAATTTTTAAACTTTTTTCTCTATACTAACAGCACACAAGCAGGAAGGTGGAAGTCAATGGGTCCTAGGATTGCCAACCTCCAGATAGTAGGTGGAGATCTCCTGCTATTGCAATTGATCTCCAGCTGATAGAGATCAGGTCACCCAGAGAAAATGGCCGCTTTGGCAATTGGATTCTATGGCACTGAAGTCCCCAAAACCTGCCATCCTCAGGCTCCATCCCAAAAATCTCCAGATATTTCCCAACCCGGAGCTGGCAACCCTAATTGGTCCCAAGCATTACCAAAGTACCAACCATCAAAGCTTTGGCAATGCAAATGGCCCTCCTGGCCAAAGACAATTAAATGACCAGCTCACACCTTAGCTGAAATCTGACACAGAGAAGTTGACAGAGTCTTGGGCATGTAAGAGTCTAGACTGTATCTCCCTAAAGTCTCAGGAAAGGGTTCTTTGATCCACAAGGGTCTGGGCAAACAAATAATAAAATCTCTTGGCACAGAGGGAGAGGGGTCCATTTTGGCTGATTCCATCTGGAGGAAGGAGCTCTCAAACCTGAGCTTCATCTTGATGGCTGCCATTGCCACGCGGAGCAGACAAAGGTCTGGCTGCCTGGACAAATACTTCAAGGTAATGGGGAATGTTTAGAAAACTGCAACTTCTAAGTCAAAGAGCTTGCCCTAGAACAAGATCAGCTGGGCAGAGGGCTGAGGGACAGAGGATCTTCCCTTTTGTATTTCTTGCTCAATCTGTTGCTGAGCACAGAGTATGTGTGTGGAGTTTTTCGTTTTAATGAATTCTCTTCTATTTTAAATGCTGGTAGTTGCAACGTTCAAACACACTATTTAAAATGGATGTCATGGAAAAGGCAGCAGTCCGTTGCTAAACTGCTATTCCCCCAGGAGTGCGCAAGTGCAGCAAGTCATCCCCATTGTAACCAGACCTTGGGTAGCAGGAGACACAGACACTAGGCAGAGCCTTAGAACAACAATGGAGATGGGAAACTGGGAATACTGGCCATCTTGGTGGGTAATTCTTCAAATAACCAGTTGGTGGCAGTGTACCAAAGGAGAAGCAAGAGAACAACCTTTCTGAGAGTCAAGCGAGCCAGGAAAATGGTAAGTCGCAGGGCAGAGACGTGATGGTCGCTATGCACCTAGATGATCTGGAGGGCCGAATGGAGTGGCACTCACAGGTCAGTGGGGCTGTTCTGCCACAAGTACAAATTTGGAAACTGAAACCAATTCACACCCATTGACTTCAGCTGTATTAAATTTTACTTTGAAATAAGCAGGCAGTGATCTGGGTTGTGCATTAAACAGGTATAAAGGGCTAAAATTAAAAACATTTTTACAAATGACCTTTTTTCATTTTTGTAAATTGTAAAATTGGGAAAGAAAACAGATCAGCATATATGTGCGTGTGTTTGTTCTTTTTATCATGTATAATTATTACAGATGTTTGCTTTCATTGATACATTCATCTTAATCCATTGATTTCCAAGGGAAATCTGTTTATGGTTTTAACTGTTTTCCCATTTGGATGCAATTTTCAGGGATTCTGTCTCTTAGCCAGGGAATCTCTCCTTCTGAGTGTTACACAGCCAGGTTCATACCCAATTCAAGGCAGAACACATGGCAATTAAAGGCAAAACACATATGAACCAATTAAATGAGTGCCATTTGTTCCTTTAGTTGTTATTCCTAACATTTTTGTTTACCATAACATATATGACAAATGCTCTTTTTTTGTTGTTTGCTTTTAGTAGTTTTGGAAATGTATGTATATCATAAACTTTAACAATGAAAATTGTTCATTTTCTACTGGATCCCACCCAAATTACATATGTATATGAATGGAGCAGTGTGGAAATTTTGAAAAATCTAAATGTGCAGCTGTCCCTCTAGTGTCTTCAAAGAATTTCAGTGGCTGCACCTTGGTGATTCCTCAAGAATTAGTACAAAGTTTAAAATTATAATGAATCTAATATGAACAGGAAGGAGAAGGATCTTATGCTAAAATCTCCATACTAGCCTCTTCTTTGTCTTCTTTTTGCATCTGAGCCATTCTACATCCATGCTAACATAATTTAACAATTTAGGAAAAACTGATAATTGCAACCACAGATGTGTGGCCCCAGAATGCTTTGCCTGTTTAGTGCCATAGCTAGAATGACAACTGGCATTATAAGTTACGCTATGGCAGAAGGATGTAAAACATCATAGGAATACAAGTTGTGGAAGATAGTCCAGAAAGTGCTTGCGCATTGTCTTAAAGGACCGCCTCTCCTGGTACACCCCCCAGAGAACGTTACGCTCCATGAACAACAACTTACTGGTGGTCCCCAGCCCAAAGGATGTGCGCCTGTCCTCTACAAGGGCCAGGGACTTTTCTGCCCTGGCCCCGGCCTGGTGGAATAGTCTTCCCAGTGACATCAGGGCCCTGCAGGACCTTAAGGAGCTCTGCAGAGCCTGTTAAACAGAACTATTCTACCAGGACTGCAACTGAGGGCAGCCGCAAGTTATTCACTATTGCTGGCCTCCTCATCCCCTGCCCCCACTCTGCCATCTGTGGGGGTGGTCTGCTGTAATCCAGTCCTCACAGTGGCAACTGGGATTTTTTAACTGCCATTTTTATTAATATGATGTTTTTATGTGTTTATGTGTTTTAGATAGTGTAACCCGCTCTGGGCCCGGCCAGGAATTGAGGACAGGCTATAAATATAAAAAAATAAAATAAATAAAAAGGACATTAACTACCTTAGTGCCTTGCCCATTAGTACAATCACATCTTTGCTCATGTATGCTTTTTCATGTTGTGAAAGCCCAGTTTTATCCCACGTAATAACAGCCTTGCACAATTTGACTTAGATGCATCTAGCCATGGCGGGTGTGGCATCAGAGCACAAAACCAACTCACTGTGTGAGTCTGAAGCCCCAGGTTTGCTCACAACTCTGGAAGCAGTACCATAAATCAGAAACAAATGCAGGCATGGATGCTGTTGAATTCCATCCTACGTGTTTATATGCTAGACAGCCCACCTCTTCGGAATGAGCCTTTATGCCATTTCAGATTGTTTATTTTCTTATAATTGACTCTGTTTCACATCTACTATGACAATCCTGAAGACCTCTCGAGACATATATAGACTCAGGTGATGATCAAATACTTATAATCAAACCATCCAAAGCATTGGAAAAAAATGTACAATTAAAGCTACAGAAACCCCACCAGTGTACACGTATTACTATAATCCAGGCTATAAAAAAATATAGACCCTTGTATTATGTCTCACTGGTAAGCCCTTATACATCAAGTAGACCATTGCCCTGTTTAACTCAGCATCTTTCTGAGGTATCAAGCAGAAAAAGGTCTTTCCCAGCCACTTCTTCCCAAGATCTTTCTGCACTGAAAATGCCAAGGATTCAACCTCAGAACCCCTAAGGGATGCCTTACATATTTCAGAGGTATGAGATGCTCTGTTAGCCTCCTGGAGGAGCAATAATTTAGGAAGAAGAAGTTTCGTGAACCTCAGTTTCACTGCAGGTGAACATTAGAAGAGCTGGTCTCGGTTGAGATGACCAGGCTACGAACCAATTTCAGGCTTTATGAAAAAAGGATATTTAATGTTCAGCTGAAATGCAAGCCTTACATTTTAGGCTGCTGGACAGTTCTGCTTGCACTCTACAAGTGGCCAATTATACAATACAAGTAGGTATAAAAGATTATGGTAGATAAACCGTACTTGAAAAATATCTTGAAAAGGATAAGTTATTTCCTCCTCCCTACTGAGTATAGAGAGATGACATATAGAAACACTTGTTAACAGTTTGTATGCAATTGGGCAATTGCCAAGTGAGATGTCAAGGAGGAAGAGTTAGTTATTGCTTCCCCAAAGATATTTGAGTGTACTGCAAAGCCCCAGTTTAGCTTCGAACAGCTCTTTGTGCCTGGGAAAAAAATGAGATAATAATTTATTGGTATATTTAATTCTGTTGAATAAATGAATTGCCAAAATGATAATGTTGGTATACTGAAAATAGTTAACATACAAGAAGAGAACCTGTGTGAATGGAGACAAATAGCACAACAGAAGAGCTAGATTTAAGTCCACTAGAACCTTTGAGACCAATAAGATTGTCAGGGCATAAGATTTTGAGAGTCAAAGCCCCCTTCATCAGACACAAGTAGGAATGGAGATCCCTGAGCCCTTATATCCCAACTCAAATATGAACTCATATGAATGTAATTTCAGCAATTTAATGTTGTAATTTCCCCACAGGTTGCAGCATAGGTTGGTGGGCAATCATATTCCTGTCCTACAAACTTGGGAAACAAACCTTTTATTGCCCACAGACAGCCTCCTGATCTTAAACAACTTCTCATTCACACTAATGCCCTTCCTAACAGGGACACAGACTCTGGGACTAGAGCCTGTAATAAATCTGGATGCCAACTCTGGCGCCATATTCACTCTGACCAAACAACTACCGGACTTAATGACACTAGCCATACCATTTAGGCTTCATTCACTTGTTTATCTTCCAGTTTTATACATGCCATCAAGGGTCAGCAATGGCCTTCCACTCTCTACATCGGACAAACAAGTCATTTCCTATGCAAAAGCATAGGAAATTGACATAAATCTAACATTAAAAATCTCAACATTCAAAAACTAGGTTTTTTGCCCGTGCAAGGTGTAGTCTATAAACATTTCTATTACGTAGGAAGTGAATTGGCCGAGAACAGATTGCAAAGAGGCCTGTGATGATATTTCGTTAGGTAATGAATCTATAGCATTTACTGGAAGGACACTAAGGCGTACAGAAGATGCAGATGGCCAGCCATCATTTTTTAATCCAACTTTTCCCCTCCCCAGGAAGTTATACAATTACACACAGGCAATCATTTAGCAGTTTTTAATATTAGGGGGGAAAGCATCCCAGACAAGACAAGCTGCAAATAAGTCAGCATGTCCTGAATGGTACTGTCATGATCATCACTGTGTGAGTACATAAACGATTAATAAGCAGATCTAGATGGTGGCGGGTGTTAATTACTGTCCTGGCATGTGATAATGGGATTCTAATATCACGCAGTGCCACAAGATCTTGTAGCCGTGTGTCAAGACGAGGCAGTAGACAAAGCAAAGGACCAAGTCACCAGCAAAACAAAGAGGAGCATTAAATTGTTGTTGTGGTTGTTGTTACTATTATTTTTAGATCAAAACCTGCCTTTCCCAAATACATAGGGTTGCCAACCTCCAGGTACTAGCTGGATATCTCCTGCTATTACAACTGATCTCCAGCCAATAGAGATCAGCTCCCCTGGAGAAAATGGCCAATTTGGCAATTGGACTCTATGGCATTGAAGTCCCTCCCCTCCCCAAACCCTCTCCTCCCCAAGCTCTGCCCCCAAAACCTCCTGCTGATGGCAAAGAGGGACCTGGCAATCCTACAAATACATGGGTACCTCTGCATGCACACGAGGGGGGATGACTTCCACTGGTTCTTCCTTCCCACTGTAGCTCTTTCCAGCTGCAGATCCATTTTTACTACTTTTATCATGCCTTTGTTGGTGCACATGATCTTTTCTAGAGTAACGTAAGTAAGAGCCAGTATTGTGTAGTGGTTGAGGTGATGGACTAATATCTGAGAGACTTAGGTTCGAATCCCCACCTGTGTCATGGAAGCTTGCTGGGTGACCTTTGGCCTGCCACACTCTCTCAGCCTAACCTACCTCACAGGGTTGATGTGAGAATAAAATGAAGGACAGGAGAATGATGCAAGCCACCTTGGGTTCCTGTTGGGGGAAAAGGTGGGGTATAAATGAATTATATATATTAAAAATAAGATAGACAGATCCCTCCTGAGGAGACTGCAGGCTAAATTTTGGCAGAACAGGAGAGAGCCAGGGTAAGGTAAAGGTACAAAATATAATATAAAGTAAGTGCAAGTTTATACAGTGTACTCAAAGGGGTGAGAATTGTTGAAGACTTTTTATTCCTTGGCTCCATCATCAACCAAAAGGGAGACTGCAGCCAAGAAATCAGAAGGAGATTGAAGGGCAGCCATGAAGGAGCTAGAAAAGGTTCTGAAGTGTAAGGATCTGTCACTGGCCACCAAGATCAAGTTAATTCATGCCATCGTATTCCCTATTACTATGTAAGGGTGTGAAAGCTGGTCATTGAAGAAAGCTGATAGGAAGAAAGTAGACTCCTTTGAAATGTGGTGTTGGAGGAGAGTGTTACAGATACCGTGGACAGCCAAAAAAACAAATCATTGGGTAGATCAAATCAAGCCTGAACTGACCCTAGAAGCTAAAATGACTAAACTGAGGCTATCGTATTTCGGTAACATTATGAGAAGACAAGAGTCACTGGAAAAGACCATCATGCTGGGAAAAGTTGAGGGCAGCAGGAAAAGAGGAAGACCCAACAAGAGATGGATTGACTCTCAACAAAGGAAGCCACAGCCCTCAATTTGCAAGATCTGAGAAAGGCTGTCAAAGATAGGACATTTTGGAGGACTTTCATTCATAGGGTCACCATGAGTCGGAAGTGACTTGACGGCACTTAACACACATTCAAAGGGGTAAAGCTTTCTCAGGATTATACCATTTGTTAGATTGCATGTTTCGATGCATCCCTTTATACACACCTTCCACCCATCCCCAATTGCACACAGAAGACCAGCATAATAAGTAGCAGGTGAAGTTCCTGCTGCCTTCTGTCTCACATATTGATGTTGGTACATACGCGCACACACACACATGTGGAGTATGGGAATGAGGGCTGATGGAATGAGGTCTGATGGGACTTGAGTGGTTTTGCCCTTTTCTTGAAAATTCTGTATAACCTTATCTCCCTCACATTTGCTTTTCTTTGTGCTCATTTAAAATTTACAGCAGACCTGTCAAATAAAGCATGAATGCAAATGTGGGGTGTGTGTGTTATATTATAGACCACGTACAATAAAATCAGTGTTAAACAATATTACAATATTTTAATCCCCATTTAAATTCCAGATTTGCCCCACCCCTTTCTTCAACATAGCCCTTTAAAATAAAAAAAGTTTGTATACATTCATTGCAATTGAAATTATGGATTTTTAACTCTTCGTTATGCATATAACAACAAGTATTTGTACTTCTACAGCTTTCATGGCAAAGCAGAACACAAAGCATGAGACACCCTTATGAGGCTCAGATGTCAGCTCAAGGTCACCATGTCCACATGAAAATAAACATGACTGGAAGTTCTGACGTTCTGATGAGTAAACTGGAGGACTGCTGGCTGTAGTCTAGGATTGTTAGGTGAACTGGCTGGAGAACCGTATCCAAAGAGTAGTGTCAATGGCATTTCATCTGACTAAAGGAAGGTTTCCAGTGGTGTGCCACAGGGCTTTTTATCAGGGATGCTCTAGGCTGATCCTGCATTAAGCAGGGGGTTGGACTAGATGGCCTTTATGGCTCCTTTCAACTCTATGATTCTATTATTCTAAGTGACGTAAGGATGCTGAACCATTGCCTCATTACCACAAAGTACACATGGAAGAATGGTAGCCAGTGGGAGGAGGGGAGTACAGACATCTGAGCTCTGCATGTGGCACAAATTGAGCTGCAAGGTTCTTACCAGTCATAGGCAGGAAGAAGCAACCCATGATCCCCTGTGCACTGGCGGATACTAAGACCCCACCTCCAAGTTTAAGCCTGTAGAGACTGCCTAGTTCCCTGAAGGAAGAAGAAGAGTAGGTTTTTATACTCGGCTTTACCAAGCAGTCTCAAAGCAGCCTACAATCACAATCCCTTCCTCTCCCTACAAGAGGCACCTTGTAATGTAGGTGAGGCTGATGGAGTTCTGAGAAAACTGTGACTGGCCCAAGGTCACCCAGCAGGCTTCATGTGGAGAGTGGGGAATTGAACCCCGTTCTCCAGATTAGAGTCTGCTGTTTTTAACCACTACACCATGCTGGCTCTGCAGTCTGAACACAGCTGGAAATTTATAGCTGTACTATAGACTTCCATGGAAGGAGAGATACAAGGACTAGGCACAGATGGATTAAGACATGCAAGGGCCCTAAACAAGGTCAAGTGTAAGAAGCTCAGTGATATTACCAAAAAATGTATATAATCTGAGGCCCTGGTTGGTTTCCCCACTTTTACACATGAAGCCTGCTGGGTGACCTTGGGCCAGTCACAGTTTTCTCTGAACTCTCTCAGCCCCACCTACCTCACAAGTTGTCTGTTGTAGGGACAGGAAGGGAAGGTGATTGTAAGCTGCTTTGAGAGTCCTTAAAGGTAGAGAAAAGTGGGGTATAGAACCATCTCTTCGCTTTTGAGATCTGATGAGATCAGGCTAGCCTGGGCTAACCAGGTCAGGGCTTGGCTGATATACCCCCCAATAACTATTATTGACCTTCTTCCCTGCTTGGGGTGTTGTGGGTGCTTGTGTATTTTCATTGAATTGCTTTAAATATACTTTATGTTAAATGCTCATTTTTATGTTGAAATGTTTTAATGTTTTTGATGTCCAGCACCCTATTTAGGTGAAAAGGCCGCATAGAAATGTTTAATATAAATAAATTGTCCTTACCCACTCTTCTAGGCCGCAGTTTGAAAGAGGTTTGTTTTTTTACAGAGAGAACCCAATTTTTCTTAAATTTCAAAGTAATTTAACCATGCATACATCAAGTACACTGCAAATAAAAGTGAAGAAACCACTGGTACAGAAAATTAACCAAGAAACATCAGGGAATTGCCTTTCAGTCTCCTTTGATTTCACTAGCATCATCTGGAGAGTTGCATATCCAGCAACACTTTCCTCCTCAATGAATCTTCATCTGTGATATGATAACTTACCATAAACCTTGGGCTACTTTGGCTTTCTGCATTTATTTTGGTGTTTCTCTTAGCTGTACAGTGCCAAATCAGTGCTCTGGAAAAGTTCTCCTTGATCGTACAGTGATAGCTGTGGAATGTAAACTGTTATTTAATGGTCCACTTGTCACCTTGAATAACCCCTAGCCATTGCTGTGAGTCAGAGCCCATTTTACTGTATTGAATAATACGGCTTAATAGAAACTGCAACTGAAATTAAGAACACAAGTTGGCTCAAAAAAAATTTTTTGAGTACTAAACAAGAAGGTATAAGGAAATAGTATTCATGTCACATGTGTTTTAGCCATACAAACAGAAAGCTGAGAAATAACCACTGTCATTCATCCCCTTGGTGTCATTTTCCTTTGCTGGTGCTTATGACAGCTCTGTTAATATGTATCATTTTTGTGGCACATTTATTACTGTATGTTAAAAAATATTCACTGACAAGTGAGTAGGAGGAAAAGTATTGAAATGGAAAGCGATGGCAGGGGAGTGTAGGAAACTAGAGACACTGCCCTTTCTCAGACTCACTTTTAACCAAATAGACAGGAGTTTCCTCTGCTTGGCATGTTAACACTGGCCAGTCAGATACTTGTGGAACCTAACAAGGAGTGCACTGAGGTGATGACTACTCTTGCTTGTTTCCAGTAATGACAGGTACATCATGTCAGAACTTGGGGTCTCCATTTCACTGTCGCTGTCCTCCATGAATGTATTTAGTGTTTGTAACACTAAGCACTCGTGTTGATCATTATTACCAGTGGTACATAGTGGCAACAATGTGCATGGCCCATATGTGAAGGCCCATGCCGGCACACTGGATTGGACAGAAGGCAAAAGTGTAGCCATACAGAGGTAGGGTGTTGACAGCAGTAGTCCTGAAAGCCATGTAGATTTATACGGTCACCAGAGAAAGCATATACAGAGACTATAGAAGATATCCAAGGACAGCTCCATGGGGGAAGCTAATGGAGGAAGGAAAAGCCAAGGAGGAAATTCCTCGAATGAAAAGCAGAATGGAATTTACTTAGATATAGCAATTTGAGACAGTATAGTACCCTAGGGATACAAGATACATTGTGATCGTTCCAGTATCAAATGATGTCACAGTGAAAGGGTGAACTTTGTGGTCAAATAATGGTTTAGTGGCTTACTAAACCTTATTCTCATATATTGTTGGGAGAGTAAGAGTCGCTACAATTTTAAATTGAGACACATAGTTTGAATTCTTGTATCCTTTTGGATGGCTGGTTTATCCCACAAGAGGTATCAGTTCCTTTGGCTCAATATATCTCAGTCAAATACTCTGATTTACAAAATCCATAGTAATCATAGATGTCATCAGAACAATATAAAATCAGTATTTAAAAAAGTAGCATTCCTTCCAAGGTCATACAAAATATCTGCAACAGCAATGGGAACTGGATCCATTTGGCCACCATTCTGTCTAAGAGTCAATCCTTCTTTGCCTTGAAAAGTGCTAAAATGTGGAGCAGGCTCCCAGCAAATGAAGAGAATTTCATTACAGAGATAGAGGAACTTTCCTGGGCTTTAAATTGCAAAATAACAATCAAAGTAGAAAGCTTTACGTGGGAATTGATGACTTACTGGGAGACTTCATTGCCAGAAGCTTTTCTTCAGGCCATTAACCTCCTCCAGTCATTATTTCCCAGAGGGAATGTCTTATGCTTCCCCCCCATACAACAAAATTTCATTACAAAGATTTCTGCCTTAGCAATATGAGTAGGGTTGCCAGCCTCCAGGTAGTGGCTGGAGATCTCCTGCCATTACAACAAGATCAGTTCACCTGGAGAAAATGAACACACATGAACACACATGAAGCTGCCTTATACCGAATCAGACCCTTGGTCCATCAAAGTCAGTATGTCTGCTCAGATCAGCAGTGGCTCTCCAGGGTCTCAGGTTGAGGTTTTTCACATCACCTAACATACTTGCCTAATCCTTTTAACTGGAGATGCCAGGGATTGAACCTGGGACCTTCTGCATGCCAAGCAGATGCTCTACCACACTGAGCCATGATACCTTCCCACTTTGGCCACTGGACTCTATGGCATTGAAGTCCCTCCCCAAACCACGCCCTCCTCAGGTTCCACCCAAAAAAATATCCCGCCGGTGGCGAAGAGGGACCTGGCAACCCTAAATATGAGTGACCCAAACTGTGTTTTAAGGCATGGGGCTGCAAACGAGAACTATTGGATGTTTTATGGTAACTGAGAAAACATAATTTGCATTTGTTAAAAGAAAGATACAAGTATACCATTGCAGACTTTTTGGAGAAGGGAAGAGGAGAGAGGAATCAGTGGTTCAAGAGAATATAACAAATGGGAGGGTGGATTGGGCAGAGGGATGGTTCTGTGAAGAGAGAGGTAGAACTTAACAGCTAGAAAGAACAATAAATGGTAAAGATAAATAGGGCTAACTTTTCAGTTAGCCGACTTTCACTACGAAGACGCAATCCAATGGAAGTTGGCTGATTGAAAAGTTCTCATAATAGAAACCAATGGGCGGCTCTGGAGAGGTCACCCCTCTCCTCTCCATTGACAAGCATTAGCCAACTCGCAAAGGAACAGAGAATCTGACTGACTCTTACCTTCCAATGAATGTCTATGGAGGCGGGGGGGAGCGACCTCTTCCAGACCCCATAACTTCGGACCCCCGACCCAATCTTCACCCAACTTGGGAGTTCTTGCAAGGAGAGTCCCTGCAAGCTACCCTGTTTGGGGGCTCTACCTCAAAAAACGCCCCCAGCTCTTCATTTGATAAAAACTTGGATTTCACTAAAATCATTAAGTCTGAGAACGCCTAAAATGATGTCTTCAATGGAAGCGTACATGGATTTCACAAGTCGAAAATCTAATGACTATTTGACGTATGGAGATTTAATGAAAAAAGATGGCCAGACTAAATCACATGAAGAACTAAGAGAAGAAAACATAAGAATAACATGGTTGGCATATCATCAAGTGGTACATGGACTAAAAACAGACTATCAAACATCTAAAAACAGACTATCAAACTAATGAGTTTCGAACAGTTGGTGATGAAATCACAAGATCACTTACTTTCCAAAATTTACAAGTTGTTAGATATGGAGACAGCTGAGGAACAAGTTAAGACATGTATGATAAAATGGATGCAGAACTTTGGTGAAATGATTTCAATGTGTGAATGGGAGAAAATGTGGAAAACCGAAATAAAATTTTCAAGACCTCAGGACGCTTGCGAAAACTGGTATACAATGTTCTACAGATGGTACTTTGCTCCTAAAGACCTACAAAAAATGTATAAATCTAATCAAGCAAATTGTTGGAAGTGTTCAGAGACCGAAGGGACTTTTTACCATCAATGGTGGACTTGTAAAAAAGCCCAGAGATTTTGGAAGTTAATTCATAAAGATATCATGTCAATGTTCCAGGAGGAATTTGATTTAAATCCTAAATTCATGCTTCTGGGGATGATTCCATCCCAACTCCAAACTATCCAGAAGGAACTCTTTCATTATGTGGTCACTGCAGCAAGGGTCTTATATGCAAGATATTAGAAAAACAAAGAGACACCAAAATTAACGGAATGGATTACAAAAATGATGGAATTAGCTACTATGGCAAGACTAACTAATCTACTACAAGGAAAACAGAATGAAGAGCACCAACAGAAATGGCAACCGTTTTACTCTATGTATGGTTGATAGTGTTTTCGTTTCAGGCATGATTATAATAGTTTAATGTTACCATGAAAAGTACCGATTCTGAGTTATAGTTAAGTATAATAGAATAGTAAAAGATATGTAGTAGAGCCTGATGAGTATATGAAATAGTATATGAAGTAGTATAATTTGATGAGCTTTAGATAGTCAACACTTTATAAAATGTGTTATGTTGTAATCTAGATTGATTTATAAGAATGAAATACTTGACTTAAAGGTAAAGTTTTGTTCCAAACTGTAGAAGGGTTACAAGGTATGCAAATTATGTAATTTTACCCCTAATAATTCTTTCCTTTTCCTCTAACTTTCCCTTTCAATTCTGTACCCTAAAAAATCAATAAAAAATTAACAATAACAACACAACGCCCCCCAGGAGCTTCACAAAGCCTGGGGAGAACCCAAAAAAGCCAGAAAATCACCTGTTTTTTTTCGGGAATGGCCTATTTGGCTTTGGCTTTCCCCCCAGGTTTTGGAATTTGGTAAACCCAAACCCGAAATTTACCAAAATGGCTTCCCCCCCCCCCGTTTTTTCGGTTTGGGTTTTACCGAATGCACAGCCCTAGATAATATGACAGCACATTATCTATATCATTTCCCTGCATCACCCATTAATAAAAGATACATGAACCAATTGAGATCTGAAATTGGCAACTTTAAAAACTCTTGAGAATTCTTTACTTACTAGTTCATTCAAGCTGACCCACTATGAATTGATCATGACATTTACAGAGTCATACACCTGACCACAGAAAATCAGCTAGACATCAAAGATTGACAACTTGTGTTCCATAGTTTAATAATTTACTGGACCATCCAGCTCCCTTCACAATTTATGGATTCAACTATCTCCTTTAGATGTAACTCCTTCCATTTCTCTAAGGAAAAGAGAAGGCAGGCTGCTGTGCTTAAAGTCAGCTGTTACAGTAGCTTTCTATCATACCTTTCTCTTTGTTTTCCTCCTGGTTAAATTGTGAAGATTAATAGCTGTACATGGCCAAGAGATTGTTTAAGGTGTTAAGTATCAGCGATAAGCTAGCCATCAGAGGATTAGAACAAACTAGTGGGGAAAAGTGCTCTCTTGTCACAGACCAGTGATCCAGAAGATATGCAGATTGTGGTGCATGACAGCTCCTCATATGGCTGCCAGGGCTGTCTCAGGAAAGAAAACGATCTGCAATAAAGTGATATCTTCCCTTGATCTGTTTCAATGAGAACCTGGAAATGCTTAGGGATAATCAACGGTACCCAAAAGACATGGTTTAAGTTTTGAAATACTTGCCTTGGATCTCCTACTGTCTTGTCAGATTTCAGCTCTATAGTGAAGTTTAGGTATGGTGATACTATTCTGCTCCAGAGTCCAATTGCCAAAGTGGCCATTTTATCCAGATAGGGTTGCCAAACTCCAGGTGGTGGCTGGAGATCTCCCGCATTGCAACTGATCTCCAGGCGATAGAGATCAGTTCCTCTGGAGAAAATGGCTTCTTTGGCAATTGAATTCTATGGCATTGAAGTCCCTCCCTGCTCCAAACCCCGCCCTCCTCAGACTCCACCCCCAAAATCTCCAGGTATTTCCCAACCCAGAGCTGGCAACCCTATCTCCAGGTAAAGATATCTCTATCTTTATCAGCTGGAGATCAGTTGTAATAGCAGGAGGTCTCCAGCTAGTACCTGGAGGTTACAACAAGAGAAAAACTCACTATCACTGTTAATCAGTAATGGCAATAAAGAAACAGTGCAGGCTAGCTATATCAAATACATATATTTGGTTGAAAGGTGCAAACATCAACACACAACAAGTGCTAACAATAACAAATAACATCTATCCAAAGTATACAAAATATATACAAAAGCTGTTCACAATATGGCAGCAATGATAAATAAGGCACAATGGCTGCCTCCAACGAGACTGAGAAAGTTCAATGTAAGAAAGTCCAATGCCAATAGCTTAAGCCAACGTCTGAAGGAACAAAATTGCTGCTCCAAACGTTTGTAGACAAGTGAAAGGTAACAGAGGAAACGCTATCCTGGATATTCGTAGTGCTTTCACCATATGCTTGGCTTCATCAGCCTCAACAGTAGAGGTTAAAGCCCACAAGTATGTAATCATTCAAGGAGGTTCTTCAGATTGAATCCTGAGGTTTCAAATTATGTTTTTTATTTTATTTTTAATATTTTCAGTTTTATTATAGCTCCCAAAGAAGTGGGCTGCTAGGAGGAAAGGGGGCACAGTGGATCCTGTCTTCACCCTGCCAGCCCAGAAGTGGTGCAACCAGGGAGGAGGAGCACAGGCAGAGCCATACCCAGCTTGAGCAGTGAGGAGCAACACAGGGACAGGGGCACCTGGCTTCATGCTGAGAGGAGGAGCAGGGGCACAGCAGTGCCTGATTTTGCCCTGACAACTCAGTGAGCAGGTAGTAGGATTTCCTCCCAGCCCAGCTTCCTCTTGCTCCCCAGGCAGCAGTGGAAGAGCAATGGGAAGAAGGGCCATTGCTGGGATTAGGGTTGCCAGGTCCCTCTTTGCCACCGGCAGAAGATTTTGGGAGCAGAGCCTGAGGAGGGCGGGGTTTGGAGAAGGGAGGGAGTTCAATGCTATAAAGTCCAATTGCCAAATTGGCCATTTTCTCCAGGTGAACTGATGTTTATTGGCTGGAGATCAGTTGTAATAGCAGGAGATGTCCAGCTAGTACCTGGAGGTTGGCAACCCTAGCTGGGATGCCATGACATCACTTCTGTTTGCACAACTAGAAATGACATCAAGTGTCGCCGAGACCCTGTAGCCATCCCCCAGATCTTTATGGCATTGTAGCATTGTGTGGCATAGCATGTCACCTGCCACACTCCCAAAATCTCATGAGGTTACCAGTGAGGATGAGCACGGTAACACTTCCATTCTGTTCAGCTTGCTCTGTGGCCCTCCATCAGATGAAGGTGACATGGTGGTGGGTGGAGACAAAAGAACCCTCTTGGTCAGCCCCTGGTGACAATAATGCCATGAACCCAGTTTTGATGTATGAAACTGTACACTACCCCACGCCCCTTCCTGTACAACCTTAGTCTAAATCAGAAGCCCTACATAGGTGTAATGAAGCTTTAAAATATAATGTGAAGAAACAATCATGAATCTACCAGGGTCCTGACTGTTTTCACAGAGTACATCCTTTTTCAGACATGGAGATTCTTAATGGCCTTTAGAGGGTATAAACTGAAAACAGATTGTACAATATTCAGCTAGGTGGTCTGGTCAAAGGAGAGCAATTAAGCTTGATCTTATGCCCTGTTCTGAAGCACAAACCTTTATAAATGAGGGAAAAATTGTTCGCTATAATGACCAAAATTGCTCAAGGAAACTCTTACATTTAGATTTTTTAAAAATTAAAGGTAATCATAATACCTGGGAAACCCCCAAATATGCAGGCTTTTGTTTTGTTTTTTTCCCCTTTTTTCTCATAATTTCCTTTATTATTATTTTTGCTTTCCTTCATGCAAATTTTAATCTCTTCAGAATTAAGCAAACAATTTTAATCCTCTTTGTTCAAGAGATCATTCCTCAAAGGGTTGGATTAGCAGATGTTTAGGTAGAGTGGGGGAGTTAAAAAAAATAAACACAGGAATATTATCCCGCTTGCTGGAATCATCTGGAGTAGGCAGCTTGTTGGGTGCACCTGCTCTCCATTTTAGCAGTGATAGCTGTGTTCTCAGATAGTATACCTCTGCAGACCAGATGCTGGAAAAAAATCCATGAAGGACCTCACGGCTCGCTTTTCAGATTCCTGGAAGCATCTGGATGACTACTCTTGGGAAGAATATGCTGGACCAGACAGACCCTTCAATTGACCATGTAAAACTCTTACGGTTGTTGTACCCAGTGTTTGGAAGTTCCATATGTTGATTAAGTATTGCCAAAAAAAAACAACCCAAAAACCTAAATAACCATCAAACATAAAAATACAACTATCGCCTCTGGTTTAAAATCCCCTTAGAAATCACAGGGTTTTGCCCTTGAACCCTTTCAGTTTCCCCAGTCAAAACGGAATCCAGTTCTACTGTTTTCAGTAGGGATACCATCCAGTAAACCCTACAGAGATTGTAGACAAAGTTGAATCAAGGCTGCCCTTGTTGTGGGCTCTCTGAGAATTAGCACCTTCTTCCCACTTTGCCTGCAAACTCAGGGAATTCATTTGCAAATAGACGGCTTTTAAACATACGCCTCCATTTCTGACAAATACCATGATTAGAGCCACAGCTATTCCTTATTTATCCAGTTTTGAATTTTAATGAGCCAGAAAACTATAAGTTCATGCATTTTTAAAAATGCAGAAATGAATCATATTAATCCAATTCACATAGGCCTGAGATAACTCTGGCAGGAGGTACACACTAAATAACATTTAATTTAAGGCTCAATATTATGGGTTGCAGCCCTGGGGAATTTATTTAGGAAGAGGCAGTATTGTGCCAGCATCATGGCACAGGCTGTGGTATTTGCCAGTAATTGCATACATTGCCCAGCATTTGAACAGTATAATCCTAAACATGCTTACACAAAAAGAATTCAGTGAGAAAAACAGCATAGTCCTGTGTATGTCCATTTTAAACACAGATTCTGCTTGCACACCACTGAAGAATAGTCCTCTGCCACCTGGCTTTTTCCATTCATTGAAAGGCACAGGTTGTACACATGTGTAAGTGCCTAGTGCTTTCCAGCACATGAATTAATATCCTTCCCCCTTGTCCCCTACTTGTAGAGGTAACTTAGGTGGCAACCAGAGATGGGTCTTTTTCAGTGGTGGCACCCTGCCTTTAGAGCATCCTTTCCCTTGAGGTTCACCTGGCATCCAATTTAACCCTTTCCTGCACCAGAAATGAGACCCGGTGAAATCAACAAGCCTAACTCTGGTATAAATTTGTTTAGGATTACAAGCCGTAGGATTGTAGTATAAACAATAACAACAACACTTGGCAGCCCTGGTGACAGGTGTGTTGATAATTTGTTAGCTCTATTTATGCAGATGTTTGAGCATCACCACAGTCTCACAAACATAGAAAATCTTGAAGGGACGCCTTGGTAATACTCAGCACTGATCCAAAAAGGAGCAGGAGTGCCATATGGGGTGTTCAAAGTTCCAATTAGATCATAGGTGTTTGATGGTTTCCATCCAGTACAGATGTAAAAGACTGGGCTAGAACATATCATGGATAAGTGCTGCTTCTTGAGGAACAGTTATCACCTCCAAACATCACTCAGTTGTTATAAAAATAATATTTCCTGAGGTTTTTTGTTCTTTCTGAACGCTCCTCCCAGTAGCATAGGATTTATTTCCCTATGGAGAGATCCCATGATCCTGGGAATTGTGTGTGTTCAACAACATGGTCAGAAGTAATCGTGTGGCTCTTTCAAACACAACTGGGACCAGGGCCAGCATCAGCATACCCTGAGTTGGGGTGTCTGCCAGGGCCCAGGGCCTCTGGCAGGGCCCGCTGCCACCAGCCATTGCCCCCACACTTCCTCTGCCCCCTGCTTACATCCCCTTCCCTTGTCCACTTGCTTGCAAGGGCTCCATCTCCTGTGCTCCTAGCTATCTGGGCTGCCCACCACTGCCAGGGATGGTTGTGTGGATGGGGATGATCACAGCAGCGTCACTCCCAGCTGCACACACCTCCCAGTGCCATTGAGGAAAAGGCATGCAGGTGGCTCTGAGAAGGGTCATGAGCAGGCAGGGGAAGGGTTCATAGGCAGATGGGGGGTACATGTGGGGGTAGGAAGGGAGATGTGAGTGGAATAAGTGGGGATTGGAACCTGATCTCCCCATCCTTAGTGTGACACTTTAACCACTACTCTATTCTGGCTCTTTGGAGAGTAGTATACAGTCCCTGTCCCTACAAACTACATGTCAATGTACACAAAAGGGAAGGGAAAGAAAGAAGATGGACATGTACAGATGCATATACTTATCTAGGAGTTCTTTCAGTTGAGTATTAGGCAAAAGGGGTTAAGAGACAGAAGAACCATCTCTGTCACCACAACATTGTATTAACTGAATACATTTTTCGTTCCAGACTAGGTTTACTGTAGTTCTTAAACAAGCAGAATAGCTTCTGCATCAGTCTGTAAACCAGTCCAGGCCCAGGCCACATCTCCTCCCCTCTGCTTCCTGTTTTCTGTCCTCCCATGCTACATATCCCAGCAGGCAGTACTCCCAACTCTTTTGTTTATACTGTATCTAAGAAAACCACAACTAGGTAACAGGTTCAAGTAGGGGTGTGCACATTGATTTACCAAAGTTTTTTTTTTAAAAAAAAAAACACCGAAAAATACTTTTTTGGTATTTTTCAGGGGTTTTTTTACCGGTAAGAAAAAAAGCAGCAATAAAGGGAGCTGAATAAGCAGCTCCTGAACAATGCCATTTTTTTCCGGCATTGTTTGGGCCGCTTTGGCCCTGCCACCATTTTAAACCCCCCCTTGCCCCTTACTTACCTGCCTCTGAATGAATTCCATGCCACTCTGATTCTCAGGTGGCTGGAGAATCGGGGTGGTATGGAATTCATTTAGATCCGTGCTGCAGGCCTTCTCCAGGGCAGAGAAGTCCTACACCGACCCGATTCTCGGGTCTCCCAAAAAATCAGGGTGGTGTGGGATTCATTTTTCAGGTTTCGGCTTATTTTTTGGAATTTTTATGGTTCGGGTTTATTAACCTAAAAACATTTTAAAAATCTGGATTTTCTGGATTTTTTTGAAAATTTCTGAGTTGCATAGTCCTAGGTTCAAGTAAGATTTGGAAAGCAGTGGTGTCCATGGTAAGGATGCTAACCTTCAGGTGGGCCTGAAGCTCCTCCCCTGGATTCATCCCCAAATCTCTAGGACCCCGGATCTGGCAACCCTACTTCCCCATGCCCTGCTAGTGTCCAGGGGAGACATGGCTACCCCAGTCCATGCAGAGAAGAAATTCCATGTTTAAGGGGCAACCAAGGAAAACACAGGGAGATATTTGAGAAAGCAGGTGATTTTAAAGTAGGGGTAAGGATGGAAGAATGAAGGTCATGGCCAAGGATATATTAGGCCTAAAAAATAGATTCGAACATTATTCAAAAATTGTTCCCAGTAAATCTGGGAAATGAAATGAAAGCTAGGAAAGACAACATTATGTTTCAGATACTGTAAGTTAAAACTGTGAAGCTGAACATTTTCCTGCCTGAGATTTTAAAAAAAACTTTTCTATTCGAACTTGCATGCAGATTTCCTTGCATGTTGGTATTTTTAAGCTTCAAGTTGAACAGAGCTTCTGCGTGAGAAAATAAAGCAATTTGCGGCTTGGCGTCGAAACACCACCACTTCCAGTTCATTTGTGTTTCATCTTGATTATCAACACATTTGTCTTCCCCCTGTAATTTATTCATTATCTTTACCAGAGGAATAAGAAGAGGGAGGGAAAAGGTGTGGAAAGAAAGGGTAGGGAAAGAAGTGCACTTGTCAAAACGGGAAACAGATGCTCTCACAATGATTGGAGACAATTAATGTTTTCAATAAGTATCAACAGGCACGGGCTGTGCTGAGCGGCTGATTTCTGCAGCAAAACAGATGTCTGAGGATGCAAATACAGATTTATTTTTGAAGGATGCAGGCCGGCTGTCTCTGGCTTGGAATGAGCTGTGACTTTTCTTTTTTTCAAGTGTGGGTTGTTCTGCTTTTCCCTTGATCTAAACTGCAAAGATACAATAGATCAGAGACCAAATAGCTACCAGTTTGCTTTAATATATATATATATATATATTGCCTAGGTTCATTCAGGTTATTCTGCCTTTAGTTCAGCTCTGTGAAGCCCAGCAACTTGCTTGCTTTCCTATTTTTCTTCCCCCAAGCATACCTTGGTCAGGTAGGCCTTCTGTCTATCTGCTTAGTACATATTTATCCTACCTTTCCTCCAAGAAGTTCCCCATTTTATTCTCATAACACTCCTGTGTGATAGGTGTTTCCCCATAGCCTGCCCACTTGAGACCCATGTCTTTTGCAACCTGAGATTCTCTGACCTTCCAAAGCCATTGGTACATATGAATCCATCCATTTGGATATCAAGGCATATATTTCTCAGGTGCTTTCAAAAGGAAGCTCCCTGGTATATTCAATGAAAGGCTCAGGAATGGCCATCAACCCATCTCCTGACCATTGTTTGCAGGCCTGAGTCACAACTGCCACCCATCCTATATCAATCATCTACAAACAGACACATTTCCCAGTTTCCATAACATCATCTTCATACTCTTCTCTAGCACCCCTCACAACAGACAGTCTTTTCTATGACAGCTATGATCCTGACTGTTGCACCAATGGAGTCTTAGATCCTAGTGTTACACCAATCACAGGGTTACCCAGATTTCACTGGTGAGCAGCCAGATCCTGTATTTATGACCCAGTGCCATTGCAAATGCTAGTTCTACATAAATCCAGTTAAAAGCAGTGCGCCTCCATGTGGTTCATGTGCATAAGGTATGCCAAACATTCCACTTTTGTAACTGGGTTTGCTCTAGACTTACCAGGTTGCCTGCCACAACGGGTAACCTCCTGTACCCATTGCTCTGGTCCCCACTCTCGCTCAATGAAGCAATGGAAGCAAAACAGAAGGGGCCATTTCATGCAATGCCATTTCCCCAACACTTGGCCCCCACATGCTCCTGCCCCCAAACTTCCCTGGCTGGCAGCCCCATTCTGCTTCCTGACCTTCCATTACCATGAGCATGAACTCACTGGACCCTCCTCATCAAGACATGCAAAGTACACTTTCTCTTTCTCCCCTTCTGCTTCCATTACCAGAACTCACTTCTTCCTTCCTTCTTCCCTAAAGAAAAGAGCCAGTACTGGCTTTCCTTCTCATCACTTGAGGAGGAGGTGCTTCACAAGAGCCCAGGAGGCATCACCTTTTTCAGGGAGCACCCATTTGGAATCAGCTGCTGCCAACATAAGACAACACTGGTTTAAGAACCTTCTAACGTTTTGTGATTGAACTCAGCTCCCAAGACAGCCATTTTGTCTTTAGATATGCCCTGCATGGCAGCCATTTTGTGATGATGCCTCCACAGGTCACTCTCAAAATTCCAGTAGCTTCCCCATGCTCTACATGGATGTGGGGAGAACTTTGCGCTATTCCATACTGGCTGTTTCATACTAGACTAGGGTTGACAACCTCCAGGTGGTGACTGGAGATCTCCCAAGGGTTGCCAACCTCCAGGTACTAGCTGGAGATCTTCTGTTATTACAACTGATCTCCAGCCGATAGAGATCAGTTCTCCTGGAAAAAATGGCCGCTTTGGCCACTGGACTCTATGGCATTAAAGTCCCTCCCATCTCCAAACCTCACCCTCCTCAAGCTCCATCCCAAAAACCTCTCACTGGTGGTGAAGAGGGATCTGGCATCCCTAGATCTCCTGCTATTACAACTGATCTCCAGGCAATAGAAACTGCAACCCATTCTAATCAGGGCTGCCAAGAGGGAGACCATGAGTAGAACATTTATCATGCATAGGTTGCTCTGGGGCTCGAGAAGCCAGGCTGTCCACCTGCCTCCTTTTGCTCTCATTTGTTTATTTATTTTTATTTATGTAATCATTTATATCCCACTTTTCTCCCCAATGGGGAATTCAAAACAGTACAAAAACAAAATAACAGAAATAAACAGAAGGGGGGCTTCTGAGCAATGAGCTGGTTTCTCTGTGTGTATCTCTGTCATTCTCTGGTCAGGGCCATTCTTCCACATGCTCATGTATAATGTTTGTATGGTGTCTAATCTGAATGGGCAACGTACCAGATCCCACATGGAGGAGACTCCCTACTTACATGTAAAAGAGGCCCCTTGCAAATATTTCCCTTGAAGATGTGAGTAGCAGGGGCAGGGGCTGTGATCTCCAACAGCTAGGGTTGCCAACTCACCATGTTGACCAATCTCCCTCTACCACCTGCTAGCCCCTACCACTGATCGAATGAACAGTGGGGGGGGGACAGGGGGAAGAAGTCATCAACATATCATTGTCACTTCCAACTATACTCCCCAGAAGTGACATCACCAACACTCTAGGATTTCAATGGTTTTTCCATAGAAATCAATAAAATCTTAAAGCGTTGGTGAAGTTACTTCTGGATTTTAGCCATCGGCACATCAACAACGCCTTTCCCCCCAAGGAATCCTTAAAGTCTCCTGGGGGTTCCAAGTATGTGCCTGGCAACCCTACAATGAGCCCCCTTCAAGCATGCTTTCATACTCTCATAAATGCTTAAACAGGGCTAATATGCATCAAATACTATAATCTTGGCAGAAGTGATGTATTTTCCATTCTTACCTGCCTGTACCTAAAATAATGGCATGATCCCACCACTCCATTGAGTAATGTTTGAAGTCATCAGCCTAAAAAGCTTCCTTCAACTTAAACGACCTTTTCTCCAATGGAAGAATTACTTAATTTAGCAGAATGCTTCTTAGGCTAAAGAAACTTTCTAAGGTAGGATGCATTCCTCTGTCTAAAGCTTGCTCCACCCCTAGTGGTTTTATTCCATTTTAGAATTAGCTCCTATATCCTGATCATCAGCACAGCAGGGACTAGTTAGGTCCTTTGCCAACTATGAATCACCAAAATAAATAAATATTTTTAAACAAAAAGGAAATCAATTGCAAATTGAAACACTCTAATTAGCAACACTTGTAGCAGAGCTTTATTGCTCTGCGCCCCGTGTAGCTTTCATCTTTCCGCTTTGCGCTCTGTCAATTTATTTTTTCCTTTCTCTGCATTTGTATTATCTGAAATGATCAAACACCAAGTATGCCCTGGAAAGTACACCAATTAAGAACCTCATTGAAGTCTGCTTGAATATGTGTGTCTCCAATGTAATTGGAATAACAAACACATATTTGATAGGGTACTATCTGGATTTTACTTTTTTTTAAAAGAGCTTCACCTTTTCACATAGTTTTATTTTTTTTAATTGGTTTTATTTTTGTGGCTTTATACGGCAAGAGTAGCAATGCTGCAAACATCTGGGCTGACAGCTCTTCAAATCTATGGGGGAATTCTGCCTCCAGCTAAGACAATCAAAGCTTTACAATTAACTTCACAGAGGGAAGAATCTCGCCCATCAAACAACTCCAGCTTCCTTATGTCATTCTCTAAGAGATCAAGGCAAAAATACTCCAGTTGTTCACTTCAGATTCATCCCACTGGAGTCAATGAAATTGTTCCAGAGAACCTGAGTTAATTCTGAAATCTAAAGCTTGGTTTGCAAATGCACATATACTAATTGATTGCTCTATATTGGATTTGTATACTTTTAGGGCCATCCTAGACATGGTGAGATGTTTCATGTGCTTTTCTACACAGCTTTACCAGTTCATATCTAAAGTAGAGTTTGGGGTCTTTTTTTTAACAAATATGGACTGTGCTGGTATTTATTTATTTAGATATTTATAGCTCACATTTGGGGACCCAAATCTGCTTACATCATCCTCCCTTCTTCCATTTTATCCTACAAATAAACACCCTGTGAGATTCATTAGGTTGAGAGAGAGACTGGCCAGTGAATGTTCATGGCAGAGTGGAGATTAAAACCTGAATCTCCTAGATGCTTTCCAACAATCAAACTCTTACATCATTCTAACACACTATATCATTCTGCCACCTCCATTACTTTATCGCACCACACTGTAGTTTTCTACTTCCAGTGACTTTAGTCCTCTATACAGGTGTTCAGTTCATGTAACAATGAATGCATAGAGAGGAAAAAATGGTAAGACATATTGAATGGATTGGCCACTGCCTTTCACATGTTCAAGTTGATATTTACACAGAAATCTACATGCATATACCAAAATGCATATATGCTCATTATGTGCAAAATACTCTGCAAAAAAGGAGGAGAGAGGATTCCCCATATGTCACTGTGCAAATTTGCCGAGGTTGGGGTGAGACCTATAAGTCATGACTTCTATATATTCATTCATACAAAAGGAATGGCTACATAGAACTCATGTATAATGGTCAAATATGGAGAACTAAAGTATTGTAGAAGCAAGTGTGAACCAGCTCTTGATGACCAACAACTGATGTATGAATTGACTCAGTTGAAGAGCATTGTATTTGAGGTGATATGAGGTGGTATGAAAATGTTTGATATCCCATTCACACATTCAAAGATACCACTTGATATTCCAGTCATCGGTCATTGAACATGCAAGCTGTATGAACAGGTATATGACTATTAGCGATGATCCAGGTGGGTGATGTTCTGTGAAGCCAAGACAATCAAGTGGCTGGGCTCATTTGGAGGCATCAATTGTGCAAAGCAGGATCTCCGTAATCCCTGATTTCCATGACAGTGGCTTTTTGATCTACCACTGTTTTTTGATCTACCACTGTTACATAAATTGAAGTACTGATGAATTCACATGGCAGCTCCAATTTACACAAAAGGTGCCTTCACATGAACCTGGTTGAATTATGATTGTCTGAAACATTGCTTCATGCCTTAAGTGCTTAAGCAGCAGCAGCACACACACACACACACACACACACACACACACATATAGGCAAGAAAATCATTTTTGATGGGCAACAGTCTTTCCATCTGTGGAAATGCTCTAGTGCATCAAAGCCAATGTCTGTGAGAATGTGCAGTGTGAATTTATTCCAACAGGACAGTTTGCCTGCCTTTGCTTTTAGCTCTCAGTGTAGCTGTTGTGTGACAAAAATAGTGTGACAAAGAAATTCCTGATGCATATGTTTTTAATTTAGTCTAAAAGTTTGAAAAGAATATTTTTAGAAATGGCTGAGGGGCTAAATTACAATACCCAAGAGTACACATGCATGAATGTATCCAGATCTGGACAACCCAATGGCCATTAATGGAGTTTGAGTTATGGCATTTTTTTCCCTTTTAACAATGACTTTTAACTCGAGGGGGGAGGCAGCTGCAACATGTAGCCACACATGTGCACTCATCTTTTTTTTTCATGATCAATATGTCTAAGCTGTTTAGACACCAAACATTTGACTCCAGTGATCACAATCTGTGAGCATATTATGAGTCAAACTAGCAGGTAATAACTCATCTCATGTCTTCTGTGAGAAAGGGAAGAAGCAGAAACTTCTGTGTGTCATAATAACAGCATAGAACATAGATATATTCCTAAGCAGTCACAGCTACGGGAACCAAGGAGTCTGGTCAAGAAAGGTGAATTGTCACAAAGTTCATATATTTGTGGGCACTAGTTGCTATGCAACTTATATTGCTACTTTGTACCCGAAAAGCAAAACTGGAGAACATTTGATGCAGAACAACTTCTGTTATAGTAAGTAAAGCACTATCCTACACATGGCAAGCTAAAAAAAAGATCAGTTGACAACTATACCACTACTTCTGGCTTATGGACATTTTTTTGGAGTTAGAGTTCCCAAATTTGGGCCCGTTTTAGTCTACGGGGATTTTTTCAAAGCTCCTGTGGGACCATTTTTGGAGGTAGAGTTCCCAAATTTTCAAGGTAGCTTCAAGGGATTCTCCTTGCATGAACCCTGAAATTTAGTGAAGATTGAGTCAGGGGGTCCAATTTGATGGGTCCTGAAAGGGTCATCCCCCTCCTCCATAGAAAAGCATAGTAACATTTAGAAAAGCATGATAACATTTACCATGCTCTTCTATGGAGGAGGGGGTGAACACCTTTGGGGTCCCTAACTCAATCTTCACCAAACTTTGGAGTTCATGCAAAGAGAGTCCCTTGAAGCTACCGTCAAAATTTGGGAACTCTACCTCCAAAAATGGTCCCACAGGAGCTTTGAAAAAATCCCCATAGACTAAAACGGGCCCGAATTTGGGAACTCTAACTCCAAAAATGCCTCCCCCAGATCTCATTTTAAAAATTCCCATAGGGAATAGCCTGGGGAAAGCCGGAAAAAAGCCAAACACCTTTTAGGCTGATTCGGTGATTGGCTATCTGTCTTTGGCTTTATTCCCAGTTTTAATATTTGGATTAAATTAAACCTGAAAGAAGCCGAAAAGGCCTTTTTCAGGTTTATTTTCGGTTCGGGTTTATCAATATGCACAGCCCAACCGTAGCCATAAATCTCTGTCTTTCTTTCTCTTTCTTTCTGTCTGGACTCTTGCTTCCCCACTGAGTATAGCAACCTGATTAGAAAGTAGGTAACTTGCTCTTTATTGGATATTTATTATTAGATGTACAATATTAGACACCTATCTCTGTGTTAACATTCCTTCCTAACTTGCTGTGGCAAATCCCCACTTGATCACAAAGGTCCTGTATCACAGTTGCGTGGGTCTTTTGAGAGGGGTTGTGGCTCAATGGCAGAGCACTCGTGACGTGTGCAGAAGGTTCAACCCTGGCATCTCCAGTTAAAAGGAACAAGGAGAAGTTTGCGTGTCTGAGACCCTGGCAAGCTGTTGCCAGTCAGAGTACACAATCATCACTTTGATAGACCAGTGGTCTGGCTCAGTATAAGGCAGCTTCATGTGTTCATTTTGGTTGAATGGGTTTTATTTGCTTTGGAGAAACCCAAGCCACAGGCTTCCTATGCAAGGAGTGAGAAATGATGGAAGGAAGATTTTTTTTCTTGAATAAAGATATTTTAATGTGAGTGTGGGCCACAATTGAAAGATAGGCCATATTCAGACAGACTTGTGCCAGTGTACATATTATTCTATCACACATAATAATATAATATAATGGACAACTGAGTCCAGTATAATGGAATCTATGAAGTATATTCATTTCTACAGATGTGTAACATGCCTGCATAAATACATTATGTACTTCTGTGGGATTTTTTTTTTAATGTTCTGACCTCAATAGGCTGCTTGGCATCTGATTCCTCTTCTCTTGCTGATGTAACTACAAACTTTATTATTCCAGAATTATCTTGGATTACTACAGCCTTATCACATCTCTAGCTATGATGATAAGAAAACAATAAAGCATTTTGAATCCTCCATAATAGTCTGAAGGAATTAGATTTCAGTGGCACGAGCTTGATTTTTTTAAAAAAATCAGAACATACTCTCCAGCTCCCAGATATGCAGGCTGTAATAATTAATTACCTTTGATTTCCAGGAGATTATGTTCTGGGTTTCTGTCAACAAGAGATTTACCTTTAGATGTGGTCCTGGCTTCTCTGATTACTTTTTAATTCAGAGAATACAGGTTTTCAGCACATGCCCCAAAATGGGTCATTCTCTGTGATGTATCTTGCTTGGCCTGAAGTAATTAATAGCTACAAGCACAGAAAGTGCCCATTTTGCAATGGCTTTGAACTTTTTCAAATCCTCTCATTGGCAGGGTCAGACACAATGCTGTCCAAGCACTTTGCCACCTAGCTTAGAAATGTCTTTTGAGAGTATCAACACTAACTTGAAAATAATAAGGAATACAGTTATTCATGGCAATCAGGCAGGGTTCTTAATTACTATTATTTTTAAGACCCAGGAATAAAACCGTGTTTTGTTTGGCTGGTACAGGTGTCCCTTTTGTATCTGTTAGCACTACCAGGCTAGAGGATACAGATGTTTGGGATAGAGGTTATTGTAGCACAGAGCTGTAGTAACCCCACTGTACCCTGCTTGAACTATGGCATCAGTGAACATGCTGGTGGTACAAAAAAAATGGTGCAATTTTTTTTCTGCATCTTGGGATGGATCACCATATGCCATGTTGGATCTCTCCTCTTTCATTAGCAAAAGGATTTCAGCTATTTGGGTCCTGCTGATTCCCTTCTGCCCTCTTTTCAACTGAACATAGTGGTAGGGTCTCTATAATCAGGAACCAGCTGGAACAGTACTCTCTTGTATCAGCCTGTGGATCCAGGCATGCTACACGGCCATTTCAGAAACTAGAAGAGCACTGGAACGGTGATTGCAATGTATGTGCCCCAGTTCTTCATTTTAGGGGTTTGCACACCAAACAATGCCTTGAAACCTTCCCTTTCTTCCAGTACTACCTCCCTGGTGCCCTACCTGATCAGCACAGGAGCCTGTTTTGCCTCAGCCCTGTTCAAGGAGTACAACATAAGGTCCAAGGGTCAGAAGCCTGCTGAGCACTCTCTCTCTCCCTGCCTAACCTACCTTACAAAGATGCTGTTGTGAAGATAAAGTATAGGAGAAGTCAATAATGTTGTAAATCTCTTTGGATCCCCACTAAGGAGAAAAGCAGAGTATACACATCAAATAAATTAAACACATGGATGTTCTTGTAGTGTAGTGGTTAAGAGCGGTGGTATGGAGTGGTGGAGTCTAATCTGAAGAACCATGTGTGATTCCCCACTCCTCCACATGAGCAGTGGATGCTGATCTGGTGAACTGTGTTGGTTTCCTCACTCCTAAGCATGAAGCTAGTTGGGTGACCTTGAACTAGTCACAGCTCTCTTAGAGCTCTCTCAGCCTCACCTACCTCACAGGGTGTCTGTTTTGGGGAGAGTAAGGGAAGGTGATTGTAAGCTGGATTGAGTCTTTCTTAAGTGGTAGAGAAAGTCAGCATATAAAAACCAACTCTACTTCTTCTTCAAGCAGGAAGTGAATGGTTACAGCAGTACAATATCCAACAACATGTGGATCCTTCTCAGGGGTCAGAAAAAGAGTTTCTTTCTCCCTGCTTGATAACAGAGCAAACCATGAGTAGTACCTCATTAAAATAAAAGATATATCACATTGCTCACCTCCAGGCTTGCTTTTATCATATGTCACAATAGCAGATAGACTGAAGTTCCAATGAGTTGTATAATTATCTTGAATATTAAAAGGAAATCAGCAAATAAAAGTCTATGAATGGAAGCAGTCATTGTTGATCGGGGGTTTACTGGTCAGTAAGGCAGTGATACCTAGCCTGTTTGAAGTAACAAAACCCTATTGTCATTTGTTTGAATCCACGATACAGACGTACTCTCTCCTAAACAGAATAAAGAATTCATTTGAAAAACAATAATGGAACTTGCTGAACTTCCCCTTCCTGCTGTAACCTAGTATGCTCCCCAAACTTCAGCTCCTGCAGGTTAGTGGCCATATGTGCCACCCAAAGGATCCCTTGGATACAAATACCTGTTACATGAAAGGAAGACATGTGTCATCAAGGGGAAAAAAAGGAATTCCTTAAGTTATGTTTATGTACAGTAATTTTGTATATATCTTTTTTTTAGGGGAGGTATCTTATATTCAGGGCTGGCTTCCGTTTGGGTAAGACCTATAAATACATTTAAAGTTTTGGAAACTATCTGCCAAAAATTGATTTATGGCATTTTAAAA
Source organism: Euleptes europaea (assembly GCF_029931775.1). NCBI lineage: Eukaryota > Metazoa > Chordata > Lepidosauria > Squamata > Sphaerodactylidae > Euleptes > Euleptes europaea. The sequence continues at coordinate 30,811,387 of NC_079317.1, forward strand.
AGTTGGAGAGGATTAAATTTATTTTTTTATTAATTAATGAGAATGTCATGATATCTCCTGACATAATTGGTGATACCTGGAGTGTCACAAAACCAGGGTTGGGAATCACTGCCCTATGAAGTATAGATTAGTATGTGAGACAATGCAAGGCTGGTACTCTTTTCTCTTTACTTCTAGTTTTCTACATGGCAGATGGATTTCCAGAGGAAGGAAATATTTTTTAAGTATGGTGAATGGAAGGTGACTTTTGAACACCGTGTTTGCAAAATTTAATCTTCCACATCCTCACGTTTGTCAGTGGGCAGGTTTTTAAAACAAAAAAAATTCTGATGGAAATGACTTTTTACATAGATATATCACAATTCCAGTTTTGTCTTAAAATCCAGATGCTGACAGATGAGCAGCTATAGAGCTTTTGAGAGACTTTGCCGTCAAGTTAGTGCAGACTTAGCTTGACCATCTGAGCAGAATATGCTTTGACACTGTGATTCCAGGTCAGAATGGACCCTAAAATTATGATGACAGCCATATGAATCAGGAATAATTGTGAATATTAATTAAAGAAAACATTTCAGACTCTTGGAAATCTGGTGTAGAAAAAGTTTGAAGATTGCTGAACATTTCTTAATGAGGCAGAAAATAGCTTAAAATTCATTAGCAGAATTGGCAATAAGCCAACTCCAAGTGAAGCCTCAAAAGGTGGTTTGGGAGTATATAACCATACTTGTTCTAAATTCAACTAATGTGCCTAATATTGTTCTCCACTGAACTCCACTGAACCGAATCCCTATCCCCCAAGGGCACACACAGGCTGAAACTCAGTCTTTAGTATAGAGCAACCCTAAATACACCATATTTGCCATCTTACAGGGGGGAGAGGACAATATTATTGTCCAGGATAGGGTTGCCAGGTGCCCGGTGGTGGCGGGCAAACCTCAGAAATTCACCCCTCTGCCTGCCGACCAGCTGAGGGTCGGGGGGCAAATGTGCACGTGCACACCACGGCACGTCAGTGCATCAGCACATGTGCGCGCGATCCCCTCAGCTCTGCTTCTTAACCTTCTTAAACTGTGGGTCATGACCCCATAACTGAATGTGGGGGTCATGAAAAATATGGCTATATATATATATGGCTATATATATATATATATATATATATATATATATATATATATATATATATATATATATACACCTATATATATATATTTACTGATATACATACCTATACTGATATATATATACCTATATACCGGGGTCGCGTAAAAATTTCTTGAGCAAAAAGGGGTCGCAAGTGGAAATTTTTTAAGAAGCCGTGATCTAGACCACTAGCCAGACTCATGGCACTATAGACTCCACCATTTTCTGGAGAAAGGATAAATGTTGAACTAAAAGCCATCTCATGCATGCTTATTTTTGGCTTCTGAACACCCGTTTAAATAAGAAAATGTTTCTAGAAACAAGAACGATGCTACTCCAGTCTAAAAATACACCTTCACTTATACTTGGGCATCAGTTTTCCTCCTGAATATAATGCAACAAGGCATATTCATATTCAAAACCAGCCCTGTTTCCCAAACCTACCATTACTTTCTCCCTGCAGTCCTCTACTACACCATGCATTTAGTAGAAAAGTGCCTTGTTTTTTATGTGCTCTCTCTGTTATAGTCAGGATTTAATAACTAGGCAGTTGCAACTAAGTTGTATACTCACTTCCTAGTCTTTTGCTTAGGGTTACCAACCTCCAGAGGAGGGAAGGCTCCATGGTAGATCTCCAAGAAAGACTCTGCAGAAGAAGGCAATGGCAAACCACCATTGCTTCTCAGCTGCCTTGAAAACCTCTGGCTGGGGTTGCCAGAAGTTGAATGTGACTTGATGGCACTATATACACACCAACCTCCAGGTGAGACCTGGAGTTCTCCCAGAATTACAGCTAATCTTCAGACTACAGAGACCAGTACCTTTGCAGAAAATGGCAGCTTCAGAGGACAGACTCTATGGTACACATATAAATCCCTCCCCAAACATCTCCCCCAGTCCTCCAGGAATTTCCCAAGCCAGAGATGGCAACTCCACTTTTGCTTCCTTACATGGAAATTGACTGGGTTCACATATCTAGAGGTTAGGATTGTCAATTCTGGCTTGGGCAATATTCTGGAGATTTGGGAGCAATGCTTGAGGAAGGTGGAGTTTGGGGAAGAGGGGGAGCTCAGTGGGGATTTAATTCCATAGGGTATGACCTCCAAAGGTAGAAAACATCCTTAAGTGTAAGGACGTGTCACAGGCAACCAAGATAAAGTTAATTCATGGCATAGTATTTCCTATTACTATGTATGAGTGTGAAAGCTGAACAATGAAGAAAGCTGACAGGAAGAAAGTAGATTCCTTTGAAATATGGTGTTGGAAGAGAGTGTTACGGATTGTGGACCACCAAAAAGACAAATCAGTGGGTTCTTGATGAAATCAAGCCTGAACTGCCCCTAGAAGCTAAAATGACTAAACTGAGGCTATCATACTTTGGTCACATTATGAGAAGACAAGAGTCACTGGAAAGACAATCATGCTAGGAAAACTGAAGGCAGCAAGAACCTTCCAAACCTGGTCAGCAGCAGCAGGCTTCAGTAGTGGGGTCAGAAGTTGACAACAGTGGCAAAGACCCGTGGAGGCAGAAGGGGAAATTGGAGCACAGCAGGAGGTGGTGTGGTGGCTCATGGATCGGAGAGGAATGGTGCAGCTTAAAAACAAGCTGTTCAGCATGCCAGAGGTGTTGGCGGGCCCCAAGAGGGGGGTGAGATGAGGGGGACAGTGGGGAGAGGATGCAGGTACCAGTGTGACAGCTGGCAAACAATCCCTCAGGCTCTCAGCCAGCTGTGTGTTGTAGAAAGGGAGAATAGAGGAAAAGGTGAGCCTTCCCCTTGCCTTAGGGTTGCCAGTTTTCAGGTACAAGCGGGAGATCTCCTGATATTACTACTGATCTCCAGCCAATAGTGTTCAGTTCCCCTGGAGAAAATGGCTGATTTGGCAATTGGAATCTATGGCATTGAAGTCCTTCCCTTCCCCCAACCTCACCCACTCCAGACTCCGCTTCAAAAACTTCCCATCAGTGGTGAAGAGGGACCTGGCAACCCTACCTTTCCTGGCCAGGTTGGACCTGAAGTGCTAGCCTTTGAAAGCACCTGGAGGGGCAGAGCTAAAGAAGGGGAGGGCCAGGCAGGTACCCCATTGGCCTTAAGCTCTGCCAATCAGAAAGACCTGACCCTTGGTGACACAGAGTTGGAAGAGCACAGGGAGGTCCCGCCTCCAGGGAGGCCTTTTAAGGGAGGACCAGGAGACAGCCTGGGAGGAAGAGCAAGGCTTATCCCTAGTTCTGTGTGGAAAAGGCCTGGCAGTGGCAGGAGAGGGAACTGAGTGGATGTAACTCCTCCTCCTCCTTTTCCCAGGAGACAGACAGGGAGGAGGAGGAGGATGCTTCCATTTAGGTTTACTGCTGAACATTCTAAAAAAAATTGCATCTCTCTGTGCTTTTTTTTAATTTAATCATTTTGCTTCAGACAACACACAAGTAAGCAACTTCTAATTCCATCCCTAAAGGAGATTAATTATTTTCCATTGTTAAGTAAAAGGCTTTGCTGTGATTAAAAGAAATTAAAAGGCATTCACTAGTGGATTCACTCTAGTCAATAAAGTAATTAGGGTGTGGCAAATGGAGGAAGCGACAGCCAGCGATTTCAAGGCTGAGAGTCAGTAAACTTTAACGAAATGATTGTCTCACTTTGCTAAATATGAACTTGTATTGGAGTTTAAGTGATTACTGTTTAATATCTATTAAATATATTTTATATTCTATTTATATTCTAATAGCTGATAGATAGATAGATAGATAGATATTCCACAGCCAGTGGCATATGTATGCAGGGATAGCATCTGAAAAAGTGGAGTTTATTCCTGAAAAGCTTATGTTGGAGTAAAATTCGGTTAGTCTAAAATTTCGGTTAGTCTTGTTTATTCACAGTTCCATAAGCAGAATGACACCTTTCAAAGTCCATTGATATCAGTGGGCTTAGAAGGGTAAAACCCTGTTTATGATGGCCCTGCCAGTCTCCTAGGTTTGGATTTTATGTGCAAGCTCCATGTGCCTGGCAAGCTTCCTTTCCCTCTAAACTTTCCATTTGTACAAGGGCCCATTTAAAAGCATTGACCAAGCTGCTTCCCCCCCTTGGCTTTCCCCTTCATCTTAGTATGAAAGCAAGGTGGGGGAACCTTTTAGCTGCTCCCTTTTCTATGTTCTGGGACAGTCTGGGGCCCTATAGGGATGCTGCCATACTACAAGAGATCAAGCATAACACATGAAATAGAAGGACCTTAATGATGCAAACACTTTAAAAAAAAAGATCACAAAAGCCCCAATGGATTTCAGACTGTTCTTCGGTGGAATGGTTTTTTGACAGAGAAAGGGCTATGCACCCATAGACATCATAGTCTTAAGGCCAACAAAATCTAATACTTCTGTGAAGCCATCAGATTGAATCTATAACTAAAATCTATTAGTTCTTGAAAAGGAAATTCTGACAGCTAAAAAAAGCCCTTTGTTCTGAGTCATGTGTCTAGCAGGCCATTGATTTCCCTCATCTAGTGTATGCAAATCCTACCAAAGATAGCTAGTTACTGTGCCACTAAAAGATCTGGGTTCTGTTTTGATTATTATCATTATCAAGATTTTAATCTCGCTCTCTATCCCGGCCAAGGCCGGGCTCAGGGCTGGTAACAATACAATGTATCATACATAATAAAAAAATCAATACATATAAATAATTAAAATCCCCAGTCTAAGATTAAATCAATTTAAAACAAAGACAGATAGCGCTCAAAAATTTCTCGGACACAGGATCTCGGCCGACTCAGTGACACAGCCAGGCGCTCTCACTCAGATGGTAACCAGTCAAAGGGGGAGATACAGGCTCACACGATGGAAACCTTAATCAGTAAAACTTTCCATGCAGCTCAGCAGTATTAATGAAGCAGTTTGTGGCCTGTATCATGGACATCTCTGATCAAGATAAATGAGCCATAGAAATGAAGAAAGTTAACCAAAGCTACCATCAAAGTAGCATGCAGAAACGGCATTGTTCATTGGCCTGGAGAAGGACAATGTACAAACCATGATGAGAGATTTAAAAAGATACCGCTCTGTTAGAGACAAAATGGCCACCAATTTCTCAGTGAACCTTTTTTTGCTGTGACAGTTCTGTGCTACAAATGATCACTTTCCATCTTGTTCTATGCTGAGTATTGCTTCCTTTTTTTTCATCAATCACACATTCATGAAACTTTATTGGCATAATAACCACATTGCCAGATGTGTTTGTACGGACACCTTATTTTTCATCAATAAAAAATTGAGCCACACCTTTTTACTTCTGCTCTGAGAGATTAATAGTGCATCCTTTGGCTGAGGTAACAGCAGTGTCTACCTCAACCTCCTTTGGTACAGATTAATTTCTTTTTTAAAAGCAATGATACATGAAATTACCAAAAAATCAGTCTCTGAAGAATTTTAATAGATGGCAGCAGCTCCTATGTTTTAAAGGTGTGTGTGTGTGTGTAAAGTGCCGTCAAGTCACAGCCGACTTATGGCGACACCTTATGGGGTTTTCAAGGCAGGAGACTAACAGAGGTGGTTTACCATTGCCTTCCTCTGCACAGCAACCCTGGTATTCCTTGGTGCTCTCCCATCCAAATACTAACCAGGGCTGACCCTGCTTGGCTTCTGAGATCTGATGAGATCAGGCTAGCCTGGACCATCCAGGTCAGGGCGTTTTAAAGGTAGCAGTATGGAAACAATTGCTTCCCCACAACCCTTTTCTCAGGATGTTTCAAGGCAGCTGTTTAACACACCTGAGCCCTGAAGTTATATTAAGTCAGGATGTTGCAGCTCAACCTGGCTGCTGAATAAAGATTTCAGTAGTGTGAATAGTTCTTGGATCAGCTGCACTTTACATATGTACAGTTTGGGACAAGGGGGACCAATGCAAACCTGTTCAACAAGCATTTGAGTCATCGCTGTGAATCCATCAGATTGGGTAATTGGCTCATATCTGATCATCTAATTTGAACATGGTAAATTCAACTACTGAACACATTTAACATGAAATTTTAATCATGATCACTCATGAGGCGAGCCTTAAATCTCCTCACCTTGCTACTATCCAACTCAAAGGGCTGTACAACAGATTTGTGGCTGTACAATACCTGTGGTGGTTAGGGTTTCCACCATCCAGGTAGTCCTAGAGCTCTCTTGGAATTACAAGTGATCTCCAAACTGTGTGTGCGCGTCTGTGTGCCATCCAAGTCACAGCTGACTTATGGCGACCTCATAGGGTTTTCAAGGCAAGAGATGTTCAGAGGTGATTTTTCATTGCCTGCGTCTGTGTGTGGGCTGAGAGAGTTCTAAGATAACTGAGACTGGCCCAAGGTCACCCAGGGGGCTTCATGTGGAGGAGTGGGAAATCGAACCTGGTTCTCTAGATTAGAACCTGCCGCTCTTAACCACTACACCATTCTGGGGTGGTTAGGGTTTCCAACATCCAGGTGGTCCTAGAGTTCTCCCAAAATTACAAGTGATCTCCAGACTACAGAGATCAGTTCCCCTAGAGAAAACAGCAGCTTCATTGATGGGTTTATTTATATTCATTGGCTGATTGATTGGTTTGCTCACTACTTATTTTTTTAAACATGGCTGCAGGATGGCATGCAGTGATGATAGACCTACCTGAGAAGGATAAGATTCCCATCAGGCTGTGTCAAAATGTGTATATGTGAAATATTGCCGATTGCATAGTACTATAGTGTTATACTGTTCATGGAAAGTAACCTGCTGAACAGGACTGAGCTGCTCATAAACAGCCAAACTGCTTGACAAAAAAAAAAATTCTTTGTCACAACTGGTGAACAGAGTGTTAGCCCAATTGATGTCTGTTTGAGCTTCTCTAATGAAGAGTGGCTTCAAAAAATCACATGACCAAGAAAATCCTTGCTGAAATTGTAGAAACCTTTGCTGTGAATTAGAACACCCAACAGCAGTCATGAGGAAGCTGATACCTGCCATGGCTCTCTCAAAAAACTGAACAAAGGTCTTTCTAATCCGCCATTTGACCTGTTTTCCACAGTGCACAACAAGATGCCCAAAGGAAGCTATAGGCAGGACAAAGCCTATTGTTTTCCAAAGTAACAGATATTCAGAGGTAAACTGCTTCTGGGCATGTAGATTTTATCTAGCCATCTTGGCTATTAGTCATTGATGGGCCCATCCTCCATGAATTTACCCTTTTTAAAACTTTGCCAACTAATACCCATCACTATATCTTTTGGCAATGAATTTCTCAAGTTTATTATCAGTATTTGTACTTCCTTTGTCTGACCTGAATTTAAGCCATTTTGGGTCCCCATTAGGGAAAAAGGTGGGTATCAGTGAATAAATAAATCTACTGGCCATCAACTGCATTGGGTGCCCCATATCAATGGATTACAAGTTATGTCTATGCTTTTCACATCCTATGTAATTTTATAATCCTCAATAGTGCCCCTATTTAATTATCTTTTTTTCCCTAAACTGAATAGCCCCAATTGGTTCTTGTAGGTTATCCGGGCTGTGTGACCGTGGTCTTGGTATTTTTTTTCCTGACGTTTCGCCAGCAGCTGTAGCAGGCATCTTCAGAGGAGTAACACTGAAGGACAGTGCCTCTCAGTGTCGAGTGTGTAGGAAGATGTAATATATAGTCAGAAAGGGGTTGGGTTTGAGCTGAATCATTGTCCTGCAAAAAGTATCAAAGGTAATGTGCTAATCATTGTCCTGTAAGTATCAAGATAATGTGCTAATGAGGGTGTGGTAGTGGCAGTGCGTGATTTAGATGATTAATTTCTTCCTTGAGAAACTGTGGTTTACAGATCTGTCTTGCACGGTCCATTAATGTTTTGATTATTCCTCTTTTCTGTCGGGGGTGGTGGTTGGAGTTTTTGTGCAAGTAGTGATCTGTGTGAGTTGGTTTCCGGTAGACTTTGTGACCTAACTGAAAGTTTGTTTTACGGATGACAAGGGTATCAAGAAATGGGAGTTTACCCTCAACTTCCTTTTCCATGGTAAACTGAATGTTTGGATGGATATTATTGAGATGGTTTAGAAAGTCCATTAATTTTTCTTCATCATGGCTCCAAATAGTAAATGTATCATCTACGAACCTGAACCAGACTGTAGGTTTGTATGGTGCCGATTCCAATGCTGTCTTTTCAAAATATTCCATGTAAAAGTTTGGTATTACTGGACTGAGAGGACTTCCCATAGCTACTCCATCAATCTGTTCATAAAATTCTTTGTGTGTGTGTGTGTTAAGTGCCGTCAAGTCGCTTCCAACTCATGGCGACTCTATGAATGAAAGTCCACCAAAATGTCCTATCTTTGACAGCCCTGCTCAGATCCTGCAAATTGAAGGCCGTGGATTCCTTTATTGAGACTTTATTGAGTCAAAATTCTTTATCCCATAGGAAATAACTTGTTGTTAAACAATGCTGAAATAAGGCTGTTATATCTTCTGGAAAAATCTGGTTAATCAAAGAGATTGTGTCTTTTACTGGAACCTTGGTAAAGAGGGATACAACATCAAAACTGACTAATATATCTTGTGGATTGAGTCTCAACGGACTGATTTTGTTGATGAAATGAGTTGAATCTTTGATGTAAGAAGTGGTTTTTCCAATGTGGTCCTATAGGAGGGTGGTCAAATATTTAGCTAATTCATATGTTGGGGAACCAATGGCCCTCACGATGGGTTGGAGTAGGACGGAATAGCCCCAAACCTGTTAGCACGTCATCAGAAGGAAAGTGTTCCAGTCACTTGATAATTTTCAAGTGCCATCTTAAGCAGAGTAACACCATTCTAAGTGCAATTACTTCAATTGACTTAGAAGGGTATAACTCTGCTTAGGATGGCAGAGCCCATTCCTGAACTCCGAGGTTGAAAATTCTGGGAGGCTAGGAAGGGGCTACACCAGTGTTGGGGGGCACTGCACCAGCTCCTAGGCTACTTACCCCACTATGAATTGCCTGCTCCAGAGGGCATGCCAGTGTCCTGGGAGGCATTCCTGGGGTGTGCTGGGGGGCAGAGCTGCTTGTAGGCTTGTCACAGTTCTCTCTGAAATCTATCAGCCCCACCTACCTCACAAGGTGTCTGTTGTGGGGAGGGGAAGGGAAGGTGATTGTAAGCCACTTTTAGACTTCTTAAAGGTAGAAGAAGAAGAGTTGGTTTTGATATGCCAACTTTCTCTGCCACTTAAGGGAGACTCAAACCAGCTTACAATCACTTTCCCTTCCCCTCCCCACAACAGACACCCTGTGAGGTAGGTGGGGCTGAGAGAGCTCTTAATAGAACTGTAACTTGCTCAAGGTCACCCACCTGGCTTTGTGTGTAGGAGTGGGGAAACAAATCCAGTTCACCAGATTAGCCTTCACCACTCATGTGGAGGAGTGGGGAATCAAACCCGGCTCTCCAGATCAGACTCCATTGCTCCAAACCACCGCTCTTAACCACTACACCATGCGGTGTATAAAAACCAACTCTTCTTCTTCTGAAAATATTGCCCTGTAGAAAACTTGACAAATCAACCATATAGGAAATGTTATCATTTAATCAATGTTGGGAAGAACCTGAAATGATGAAATCTAAGTGGACAACCCAAGCATACTCATTGTATCAAAACCAATTGTCAGGTAAGGATGTGATAAGTCAGATTTCTCATTGGAATCAGCCTTGTTGCACACTGACCACATATTCTTAGTCTCTTTTGGCTGAACAAACCCCTCATTTTATGAGCATTTAAAATAAAATCCAACTCCTTTCATTTAAAAACCTAAATTTGTAAAATTGCCTTAATCTCTTCTTTTTGTACAAGCTATTGAAGAACAGATTTTACTAAATGGCGTGATGTGCTTTTTAAATGGAATTTATGAGCAATATATTCTGCGGTGACAGAATTATTAACGGTTTTGGTATCTACTCCTTTTGTCTCCTCATTCATTTTTATTATTTATTCTGCCCGGAGCTAGAGGGCAGATTTTGAAAGAGATTCTTGCCCCGAATCTGTTGCACTGTGTTCTCAAAGTCGTTTATACCATCAAAGCTTTTCTCATTATTCACGTTACAAGGCTTAACATTTTCCTAGAGGAACTTTCAATGAATAATATCTGGGCAAGACTTGATCATTACTAAATAACAGCTTGCTTCCAATTGTAAATAATATCTTTAAAAACAGTGAAGCATGATAAAAGATGGTGTCTTTTTAGTTCTTTTTCTTTTGTTATATATTCATGGCTAAATAGTATTCACTGAGAGAATGATAAATATAGGGGAAGCAGGGGAGGAGGTTGGAAAGAGCCTGCTAGCTTGCTAGTAGAATCTTCTTAGTTTATAGAAAAGTATTTTAAAAAGTCCATCAGGTACATGTATAAATGATCACGCGTGGGGGGTGCTTTAAACAGATCTGCGCCTTCCAGCTGGGAGGTGCAGATCTGTTCCCCCTCCCTCACGAGCCTTCACAGGGCTTCCCTGAAGGCGCTCGGGGGTGCTTTAAACAGATCTGTGCCTTCCAGCTGGAAGGCGCAGATCTGTTTAAAGAGCCCCCCGCGCACCTTCATGAAAGCCCCGTGAAGGCCCGCGGGGGGGCTCTTTAAAGACCCCCGCCCCCTTCCCGACTCTCGGTTTGAAGTGGTGGGTGCCGCCTGCCCAGCACTTCAAAGACCCGGCCGAATTTTCCCCCGAACTCCGCCTCACGCCAAATTTCGCGGATCCGAAGCAGGGGAGTTCGGACTTGCCTTCCCCCCTCCCCCAGGTGGTTGGGAATCTTGTTTTCCTTTCATCAACTTTGCAGTAAAGGGAGGTTTTCATTCTTTCTTGCTCAGCTACAAGCAAATGGTCAGTGAACATCTGCATTTAAATGAAAGAAGCAGTTAGCACTGCAAAAGCAGGGAGTTTCTCATAACTGGGGATCATGAACCAGATAATATGGAGAGATTAATACAAGCAGCAGCTGATGATTTTAAAGGCAAGTAGGGGATTTGGTCGCTTGATGTTTATTTTGCCAAGAGTAGCAAAAATCTATTCACAACAACCATTAAGAGGCTATGTATACAAGGCCATACACACCATAAGATCATATGAAGGGAGAGGCAGCATTTCTAAGACTTTGAGCTTACTTTCAAGAAATGATGCACTTCAGAAACTGAGTATGCAAAAAAGACAAAACAGGAGAACAGTTATTCCTCATACCAATGAAGGATAGGGCATACCCAGTGGCTGCTAGGCAAAGTCAGAACTTATGTTTTGTCTTTTCATTTTTCCAAAAGCCAGTGTGTCCTCCGTTTCATGTACAAGACTACCAAGTACAAGTCTGGAGGTTTGGCCTGTCATTGTAAGCATTTGCAGTGGGCAGATAGGTGGCTGCAGAATTATTTGCTTAGGAATCTGCAGAGCAAAGCCTGAGCATCACACCTCTGAGCCCCATCCAAACTTACAGTCCCATTCCATACATGAAATGTCATGAGTCGTAATAGAAAATCTTCTTTGGTTCTTGAAGGTTATCCGGGCTGTGTGACCATGGTCTTGGTATTTTCTTTCCTGACGTTTCGCCAGCAGCTGTGGCAGGCATCTTCAGAGAAGTAACACTGAAGGACAGTGTATCTCAGTGTCAAGTGTGTAGGAAGAGTAATATATAGTCAGAAAGGGGTTGGGTTTGAGCTGAATCATTGTCCTGCAAAATGTATCAAAGATAATGTGCTAATGAGGGTGTGGTATGTTAATATGGAACCATTGTATCCTGAAGTGATCAGTTAATGTGTGAATCCAAAGCTAATCTGCATGGCTATTGTGGACTGTAGTCTTTGTTCATCTGGAGGTTTTCAGGACAGGAAACCAAGCCTTATTCATTCTTAAACTCTCTTCTTTTCTGTTAAAGTTGTGCTGATGTTTATGAATTTCAATGGCTTCTCTGTGCAATCTGACAAAATAGTTGATAGAATTGTCCAGTCTTTCAGTGTCTTGGAATAAAACCCTGTGACCTGTTTGTGTCAGTCCATGTTCAGCCACTGCTGATTTCTCAGGTTGGCTAAGTCTGCAGTATCTTTCATGTTCTTTTATTCTTGTTTGTATGCTGCGTTTTGTGGTCTCGATGTAAACTTGTCCACAACTGCAAGGTATACGATATACTCCTGCAGAGGCGAGGGGGTCTCTTTTGTCTTTTGCTGATCGTAGCATCTGTTGTATTTTCTTGGTGGGTTTAAACACTGTTTGTAGGTTATGTTTTTTCAAAAGTTTCTCCATCCTATCAGTGACTCCTTTAATAAATGGCAAGAATACCTTTCCTATGGGAGACTGTTTTTCCTGGGTTTTCTGATTTTTGTTTGGTTTAATGGCCCTTCTGATTTCATTTCTGGAATAGCCGTTTGCTAGCAGTGCGTGATTTAGATCCTTCCTGGATCTCAAGCCCTATTAAAGTTATCTGTTTTCCCCTCTATGTTTAGGTCCTGCTCCACAGAAATCTCCTTTCCTGGTATCAACCAGGTCTCTTGCTGTAGTTGTCTCCCCACAAATGAGAGGGGAAACATACTCGTTCCCTGTTCTCACAGCTTACAAGGAACATCCAAATCCAAATATTTTACTGTGGCTTTGCTCAACTGCATTACATAGATATTTAACTAAGGTCTGATCTACACATGTAGCTAAAGGAGGTGGAAGACTTCATGGACTTATCTATTCAGACTGTAGATAATGAGAGCCAAATTTTCAATGCTCTCCTATGTAAAAGTGCATTCTAGTCTAGTGCTGTACAATTTGCGGCAGTATTCAGTTCCTTTAGTTTATCTGTGTAGTCTAATCTGTCCCCGCATGTGCACATGGACATTGATAAAACAATCCCAAAAGAAACAACATGCAATCATGTAGATATTGCTTTTTTCAGTGCTATGTTAATGAAAAAATGAACCTCAGCAATGTAGAAGAGCGCATAAGAGTTGGAGGGAATGTGGCTAACTGCGCATTCACAGCACTTTGTATGCAATCTGGAAACAGAGAAGCAGATTCCTAATGTGTTCTACTTTGGAAACAGGTCCTGGTAATGTGAAATTCCAAAAGCTAGGGAGACATTCAGATGGAAAGAGCTCGAAAAGCATCCTTTCTCCTGGACTTTGGGGTATACAAGCTTCCAGGGTCATCAGTATAAAATATTTGTGTTCTACCTGATTTTAAAAAAGGAATGTTGTTGCAATATCTCTCAGCCAGATCTCAGCATCATTTGTTAATAATCCCCTATTTAAACAGCAGATGAATAATCAAAGAGAGATCATATGCTGCGAGGCCGAAGGGGGAAGAGTGGCAGGGAGGGGGTCTCAAGGGGCCGTGCCCTCAACCATCCGTCACCAGCTGCAGTCTCTGCGCAGGAGACAGACTCTTAATAGAAGCCGGCTAATTTCTTTAGAAATATCTCATTAGTCCCTCCCTTCCCAGGCTGCCTCTCTATTAAAATGTGATAAATGAATTCTGCCATTGCCAATTCCAGCCCTGTCCCCTTAATGAAATGAAGATGCGTCATGCTGGCAAGCACTCAGGATAGAGATAATTATTCATGGGCTGGTGGAAGTATTTCAATCACTGAACCCATAAGAGCTTTGCAGATAATAGAGGTTTTTTTTTTTTTTTTTTGGTTGTTGTTCCAGAGGACTCTGTAGACAGGGACCCATTAGCTCCTTAATAAAAATGTCTCTCGCACTCGCTTATTTGAGGAATTTTTCACCCCATCCTTTATTAGAGAATGTTAGTAACAAAGTGGCGCTGATGGAAGCAGGTGCTGAGAATGACAGGCCTGCCCCAATATGGAATTTTACCTTCAGGGCTTCCTTAAAAAAAAAAAAAATCAGACCTCACTGGGGGTTGGTTGTATGAAGGCCCATAGTTCAATGGCAGAGCACATGCTCTGCATACTTAAGGTCTGGTTTAATCCATAGCATCTTGGTAGCAATGCAGGGAAGAATATTGACTAAGACCTTAGAGAACTATCATTTTTTAAAAAAATAATTTTTATTATTTTTCAAAATCATATAGTCCAAAGTTTCAACATTTGATAAATTGTCGACCAACATAATTCATTATAAACTGCTGAAAATATCTTATCAACTTAAAATCAAATATAATTACTTCCCCTCAGAGCATACTTCAGAAGAAGTTAGCTGTGGCTCACAAAAGCTCATACCCTGACAGAAATTTTGTTAGTCTTTAAGATGCTACTGGACTCTTGCTCTTTTCTGTTACTTAAGAACTATGCAAAAGAAACACTACTTGGCCAAAGGAGCCATTGGTGTGCCTGTTTCTCATCTCTTTTTTAATATTCATTTGGGTCTCCGTTGTTGCTCTTATAGATTGCATTGTATCATGTATGGATGTTGTATGATTTTATATGTAATTTATATGGTAATTATATGTAGGATGTACATGATTTATAGATATGCTATTAACATTATTGTACCATGCTGATTTATAGGTGCACAAACAACAGTAACATGGAGAATATTCAGTGGGAGGAAAAAAAAAAGGCATGCAAAAGAATTATAGATTCAATTTTCACAAGGGGGAATTGAAAAAAAAATAAGGATTTCAAGGTTGAAATAGCAAGGAAGAGAAAACCATCCCTAGTTTATAGCTTTAGAGCTCATTTTCAATACTAGGGTTCAGAGTTGGTGCATATAAGTCATAATAAATTGTGTGTGTGTGTGTGAGAGAGAGAGTGTGTGTGTGTGTTATACCATCAAGTTGCTTCCATCTCATGGCGGCCCTATGAAATATGGTGGCCCTATCATTAACAGCCTTCTCAGATCTTTAAAAAAAACATGAACACGACAAGTAACTTTAATACACCAGCAGATAATACAAGAAGACCAAAAATAGTACAACTTTCATTGCTGTACTGTGGCCATGTTCACTGTAAGCTGCATGCACGTGAGTTACATTTAAAAACCTAATGATGGGCAGATATCCATAGTGGTGCAGAAATAAAAAATTAAATGTCAGACTTTGTGGAAGAGGTAGAAAACAGGAAAACAGATGTGAGGTGGGCAAAAAAGTTGGATTGTATTTCACATTGTATTACAGTTATATACCACTTCTCTTCCACCATAGGTGGCAGATGTGTGGCTTCCATGAGGTCTCCCATTCAGACACGAACAATACCTAGATCTGCTTAGCTTCAACAACAGTGAAACACAGCCCCCTTTCAGCCCTCTACATTCTTAGCTTATAAATATACATTCATAAAACACTAAAATAGTAATGTTTGTGATTGTACTTATGATTTGTGCAAGATCCTTTCTGTATATTGTTTCACTGTCGTGCACATGCATTCCTATGAATGAGTAAAACACTGCACAAAAAGAATTTTGATCAATTGCAGCTACAATAAAAGCAAGATGGCTTGTTTGCATTGTTTTAGCAAGTAGCATCAACAACATACAAAGGAAGAAAGTGTAAGGATGAGTGAATAGTCCCTATTTCTTTTCTCTTTTTTCGTATTCATTTATATTTTTGTCAGTAATTTTTGGTCTCCACCGTTCACAGTCATTTTTGTAGATTTGTGTGTAATTTGTATGCATGTTATTCATACTTCATTTGTACTAAGAACGGCAGCTATTTATATGTCTAATACATAGTGCTTATTTATTGATACATAGAAAAACATGTACATTTTACAGGAAAAGATTAATGCAAGGAAACAGAAAATAAAGAATGAGTTCAATTTACACATGAGGTTTTTTTCAGGTTGAAACAGAGGGGACAAGAAATTAAAACTCATCCCTTTTTACATGTTACATATTCTGAAAGAACAGAAATCTGCATGAAAGTCCCGTGTGCTTTGTACTAAAATCAGTAAGTAAAAACCAGAACAATGGAGATTTCCTAATGTGGTGATTCCGCTTTAGGAACCAGATCAGGCAGTATGAAACTGCAAAATTCAGAAAGAAAGGCAAAGGAGGCAACAATGAAACAGTTTTATACGATCTTTCTTGCATCTGGCTGTCCTTTTTGCTCACAGAAAATAGCTCCTGATTTTGAGTTCATAATATACACAGAGATGTGCACAAATACACAGCTCAATGGCTCTGTAAGTAAGCACACAGCCAGGTTTTGCTACACCCGCACATACATGCACACCCAGCAGGACAGCAAGCGAGCATGTTGAGTTCCATTGAGCGTTTTATCTGTGGCAAGCAGTTTGTGGGTCATAATGAATCTGAGATTTGACTGACTTTTCTCTTTGCTCTCTGCTCTCAAGAATCCTCAAGGGTGTTTCAGTGCGTTTTGCTGCTCTCCACCACTGGCTAAGTTTGGCATTGCTGTCTCCAGCCACATTTGCATTCAGATCCATGTGAGGCGGTTGCTGCATTTCCCAGTATAGCTACTTTTCAGAGAGGATGGTGAGAGGGAGAAGGCTGCCGACATGAGCTAAGTGATACAGCAGACCAAATAAATCATCATAACATATATTAAACATCATGGTATCAAAGTCTAAATAAATAGTTATCACCCAACCAAAAGGAAAATCAAATCTCCTCATTTCTTATTCCTGAGTCAAGTGAGATTGATCTAACTAATATATTTAGAAAGCAAGAAGGAGCCTGCAGGAATTGCAACAAATCAAAATGCAAAACTATTACTCTTCCAATTGCAGTACCCAAACTCATTCAACCTTAAGAGAGAACTTGCGATCTAGAGTCAAGCTACACATCAGTTTTAAGTTTAAAAAACGGCTTTTCCAGCTGAAATTTGCAGGTGAATTCAGTCAGGGAAGGGGTTTGAACGAAAGAACATTGTCACAAGTAAAAGTATTCCAGTTAAATAAAGCCTCTTTTCAAGCTCTTTAATTCTCAACAGCCCAGTTAAATAAGGGCCATTTCACACACCAGGTAGCACTACAACCACAGCAGAGGGAGAGGCTAAGAAAAAAAAGCTAGTCCTCCATTTTCCATCATTGCTATGCTACAGATGACCATCAATTGGAAGCAGCAGAGGAAGGGATAAACAGAGGAAGCAGAATCATTTAATTACTTGACCCAACCATCCATGAGACTGAGAGAGAACTGATTTCACAAATTATGCAGGTGTGAAAGTGGCTGCAAGGTGGAAGAAAATGAAACACCATCACCGCAGCTACTGTGAAGCCTCAAAGCTGTTTAGCATGCTGCTTGAGTCAGACCATGGAAAGGGGAGGAGATTCAAGGTTCACCTCACAAGTGATTATGGTTGCTGAAAAGGCTTTGTTTGCTGGCTGAACATGTTCACCATGATGTTCTCAATATCTCTAGCAGTGTCCAGACGATGGAACCACATGGATGGTTGATTGATGACACTCCCTTTCATTTCCAATTTCCACTTGAAGGAACAACATAATTTTCCAACCCACGTGGTGTCAAAGAAGAAGAAACATGTGTGTGTGTGTGTGTGTGTGTGTAAAGTGCCATCAAGTCACAGCTGATTTATGGCAACCCTGTAGGGTTTTCAAGGCTAGAGATGTCCGGAAGTGGTTTGCCACTGCCTGTCTCTGCATGGGCTGAGAGAGTCCTGAGAGAACTGTGACTGGCCCAAGGTCATCCAACAGGCTTCATGTGGAGGAATGGGGAATCAACTGACATGGCTGGCAGCGCGGATCAGCTTAAAGACCCACCCGCCCGCTTTCCTGGGAGCCTCGGGAAGGGGGAAGGGGGGCTTTAAAGTACTCTGCACATACACGGAGCAGTTTAGAGAGCCACCCGCCCTCTTTCTGGGAGCCCTGGGAAGGGGGGCGGGGGGGCTTTGAACTGGTCCGCGCTGCCAGCCACCCGCCCGCTTTCCTGGGAGCCCTGAGAAGGCGGGCGGGTGGGTCTTGGTAGTGGGGATCTGTTTAAAGAGCCACCTGCTCACCTTCTCTGGGTTCCCAAGAAGGCGGACAGGTGGCTCTTTAAACTGATCCCCACTACCAGCTTTATTCGGCCAAATTTATTTGGGAACGTGGAATCCCAAGCCGAATTCCACGAATCTGAGCAGTGTGGTATATCAAGTATGAAACAGTTGAATAAAATATTTAGCAGTTTGAAGCAATGTTTACTTTTACTGTTTAGTAAGATTTACTTATCAACCAAAGAAGAATCAACAGTTACCTGGATGAAGTTGATGTTGGATCCTGTGATCCTTAATAGAATATGTCTTCCATGTTTCAGCACAGAAATGCAAAGGATCCTATCATGGGTATGTTTTACCCTATCATATGATAAAATTTCTACTGTCTCATTCGTACAACAGCCCTACGAAATAGGCCATTATCATTCCTTGTCTACAGATGGAGAACTGATACCAAAATAGAACACTTTTCCCAAGGCCATTCAATAAAACCATGGGAGTGTGCTGAACAGCTTTACGGTTGCGCAGTAGCTGTTGTAGTTCAATTTCATTTCCTTCTGCCTTGCAGCCGTGTTTCCATTTGTATAATAGCTGAAATAATTTCCCCCAAGGTCAAGGATAGTTGGTTTCTCAAGGCCACACAATAAAACCATGGGCTCAGTGAGGTTTGAACTTCTGCCCTGAGAAAGCACCTACCTGGTTCCATACTTCTTCTGCTTAACAAGAATGGAACAGTAATGAGAATGGTGTATAATTCTTACAATAAAGCAGCTTTATTTATCCTTAATGTTCAGCTTCTGCACTCCAGAGCATTAACTGCAGATGTGGATGTGAAAAGTATGCAGTCCTTTTCCTGGACACATTGCAGCTATTAGCATCTTGAGAAATTACCATTGCCTCAATCACTAACATTGCTTCAATTAGTATGAAGGGGGAAATAAGACATTTTTCTTTGTTAATGCGTCTGCCTCTTTGTCCCTTTGCCCATCCATTTTATTCTTCCTGTTCATGCTTCAGCCAGGAAACCTCTCCTTGCACACTTCCTGCTTACATCCACTAAGGCTAAAACCATCAGTGCTTTACTTTACCTGTTTCTCAAGGAGATTAATTCATCCCAAATTGTACATAATTGTCGAATTTGATTCTTGGCTTCATCCTCTGGGATTCTTCTGTGTCAAGCAATTATTGCATTGATCCTGATGGAGTCTGCCAAAGAAAACGTTGTGTGGAGGACATAGGAACACCAAAGTACTCAATTTCCAAACCAAAAAAAATGGATAAAATATCTGGAAAGGGATACAACATGTAATGGGAGATGGGAAATCTAAATGGACAATGCAGACCACATAATGTAAAATAGCAAAATACCAGTGGGCAGGAAGAAGCCTTTTCACTGTACAGCCCGAAGTGATTCAAGCAGGTACAAAGAACAGTTTTTCTTGCATGGTTTTCCAGTGTATCAGAACATGCTTTGACTGTCCGCTTGGATCACTTTGGGATGCGTCTGGATTTGTTATACTTTGGGAATTTGCTGTAATCCACCAAATTCCAATTGTAATATGAATATAGTTGTTTCACTTAGACACACGGAACTGCCTTATACTGAGTGAGATCCTTGGTCTATTATGGTCAGTATTGTCCCAACAAGAGATAGATTGACTCAATAAAGGAAGCCACAGCCTTCAATTTGCAAGATCTGAACAAGGCTGTCAAAGATAGGACATTTTGGAGGACCTTCATTCATAGGGTCGCCATGAGTCGGAAGCGACTTGATGGCACTTAACACACACACACACATTGTCTCTGATGGCAATGGCTCTCCAGCATCTTAGATGAAGGTCTTTCACATCACCTACTACCTGATTCTTCTAGCTGGAGATGTTGGGGACTGAACTTGGGGTCTTCTGCATGCAAGCCTGATGCTCTGCCACTGAGCCACAGGCCCTTCTACCAATGCCGGCAATTATCCAAACATTCCCTCTGTCTAAT
This sequence comes from Euleptes europaea, assembly GCF_029931775.1. NCBI lineage: Eukaryota > Metazoa > Chordata > Lepidosauria > Squamata > Sphaerodactylidae > Euleptes > Euleptes europaea. The sequence continues at coordinate 30,831,339 of NC_079317.1, forward strand.
TTTATTCAATTTACTTTCCATCAGGAAAAACATAATTGATGATTAATAGATAATATAATTGACCTTAGAGAGTAAATTAGAGACTGAATGTGTATCCACATGTCAACTCTACAGCATTCTTAGTAGGATGAGAGTCCCAATGTGTGTAACAATCCACAACCAATGCAACTAGTCAACACGCTTCTGTAAACCCATTGCTATAAAATGCATCACTTTGCACAAATGTGTTTGGAGGTGATGACCACAAGAACTTCATGTCCATAGGAGTTACTAAGAAAAACAAGAATATCCAGGATACTCCACAATTTTCTCCATTGATACTCAAAACATTGTGGGGAGATAAATCAGACAACTATGAGTAATGCCTGATTGTGCTGCCTTCTTTGCTCATGAGCCAAGGTATCAGTGAGAAGAGCAACCAGCACTTTAGTGTACTTGAGGTGGATAATATCTCTCAGGGCCAATGTACATTTCATATAGCAGACCCATTTACCACACATGTACCCATGTTAGCCATTGTGAGCATTATAAAGCATGCAGAGTGGGGGTACATGATGGATGTTCAGGGATCAGGAATTAGTCACAGCTCACCAGCACATGTTCACTGTATGTCCCCTACACTCTATATGATAGTCTAGGATGACTTAAAAATTTCATTAAGCATAAACATCTGCCACATAAAGTGTCAATCAACCTTTAACTGCTCCTTGGTAATGATCAAATTGTTATCTAATTATACTTTTTTTACTCCGCAAATTCCAGTACGTATTTAAAACTAGACATGGTGCAAAATTTAATGACCCCACAGGACCTAGACTGCACTCCCCTTTTCTTGATGCTGCTTATTTTAAGTGTGAGCTCTACTGGGGTTAGCTCTCTGGGGAAAGGACCTGCTGTCCTTTCAATCAGCCCACTTTCTACTATGAATAAAATGGTGAAGATTCATTTGGGAGTGTACCTTCCATACTCTCAATTTGACTGTCTGATCCCTCTGTGCAAAAAAATAGGAATTGCAGGGAAGCCTCTAGCAGAGGAGATGATGACGATGATAAGCAGGACTCAGGGTGGTTTACAACAAAAACAAATCTTCAAAATATAAAGTAAAAAACAAAATATAAAGATAACAAAATATAAAGTAAAATACAACTCTAAAACACACTCTAAAATAATGATGCTTTAGCATCTGTCAATCCCTAATACTGAAATGTCCAGCTTGTATTTCAGACAGCATGGGGGAATGATGACAAGCCCTGCCTGAATAAAACCAAGAAAAGAGGAGGCTGGGGGAAAAGACTGGAAAAAGAATCAAGCAGAAGGGAAGCATAAAGGTCCAGGCCAGTGAATAGGATGCCATAGATGTAAACCCATTGTTGTCCTCAGCCATACGCCTGTGGAATATCTCTGTCTTTCAGGCCCTTTAGAACTGGACAAGGTCCGTTAGGGCCTCTCTGTCTCCTTGGACAGAGAGTTCTACGAGGCAAGGGCCTTGGCTTCAAAAGCCATGGCCCTGGTTGAGGACAACCAGATGGTCTTTGGGCCAGAGATAACAAGGAGATTGTCAGAAAAGGAACACAAAGCTTTTGGGGGGGGGGTATAACAGAATTACCCCTCTTTTCCCCTGCACTTGGGCTTCCTCTGTATATGTGGCTCCACCCCCTGTGCCAGCCATTTAATGGTTGTGCCCAACACCCTGTGTCAGAATTGCAGACATAGTCATAGTCTCAAAAGTTTTGGGGGCCCTGCAGTGGCTCATCCCTTTCCCTCTACATATTGCCCTTCTCCTTTGCCCATTAGACCAGGATCATCAATGAAGGGATTATGGATGCAAGCATTTTTGGACAAAATGATAGATGGAAGAGACAGTCCATTACATATATATATTTGTGAACTATTTAACGTCTTATTCCTTCTGGTTGAGATCAAACATCCCCATTTTAACTTTGCTTCTCCATTGTACAAACCAAGTCTCTATTTTCATGTCACTTTCTATTTCCTTACTCCAAATTTCTCTCATTAAAAGTAATGTTGTTTTCAATATTTTTTCATCAATAGATGACTAAAAAGGTCTCTCTCTCACACACACAAACTCCACATTGGAAACTCCAGTAAAAAATGGACAGATGGAAAAAGCTCATAATGAACATATGAAATCAAAAAGAAACATTTGTACATTCTTAGGCTATGCATACAGGGTCAGCATGATGTAGTAGTTAAGAGCAGCGGACTCTGATCTGGAGAGCCGAGTTCAATTTCCCACTCCTCCACATGAAGCCTGCTGGGTGACCTTGGGCCAGTCACAGTTCTCTCAGAACTCTCAGTCCACATGGAGCCAAGCAAAGGCAAATCATCTCCAAATGTCTCTTGCCTTGAAAACCCCAAGGGGTCACCATAAGTCAACTGTGAATTGACAGAGCACACACACACACACACAAAGAGAGGGAGAGAGATACATGTGTAACATACCTTTAGCACAGAGTTAATGTTGCTTGCTGCTTTCCTAGAAATAGTAACAACCATTCTCCTTCTCCTTGGTTGAATTACAAGTCCGTGCCAGAAATCCCACCTAAAAATATGCTGCCTCCTCAATAAAGTTAAGGACCCTTCAGACAACGAGATTTTCCTTCGAATTTTACACTTAAACAATGAATCATAGAGTTGCAAAGATCCTCTGGTCCAACACCCATTTTAGTGGGAAATGCAGCTGGAATGTATTTGTGGTTAAAAGATGCCAGGGGTTTTCAGGACTGTGAACTTGGTACTTTCCACAAGCATCTTATTTGTGTCTTGGGGTATACACATCTTATTGGAGTGCGCTGGGCAAACAGAAGAGGTAAGTACTGAACAGCTGCCCTGCAAACTGACATCCATTCATTAGACAAGATTTCTAGCATCACTGGGGATAACAGTGTAATAGCAGATAGCCAGAAAGGATTGGTGTCTCCTGCTCTAACAATAAATGTGGCATGCTGTGTGGCAGCAGGAGGTAATCATCAGCTGATGATAAATGAATGTCCAAGTCTGCTCTCTCATTATCTTTTTTTCTCAAGAGACCACAGGTTCAAGCCCCTTGGTGAAATCTCTCCTGAGCTGACTCTAGGGAATCTATGTGAGGGCCAGAAAATTGCTGGTAGCACAGGAGGGAATGATTGATACCTATACACCAATGATAACACGATAAACAGGAGCTCAGTGGTAGAATGCCCTCCAAAAAGGTACAGAATGATAGGCTGGTGTTATAAGAGGGATAATACAAGGGATAGATTTACAATGACAGTACAATTGAAAGCATATCAGAAATCCCTCTATCATTCTAAGGGCATGTATGTTATTGAAGCATTTGCTGAAGAAAAAATGTATCAATCTGTCCTCACATTAAAATGACAGGTGTATGAATGGGCCATGTTTGAGTCATTTTAATTTTCATACATATTCATTATGAGAATTTTCAACCTGAGCAATTTCTTTGCTAGTTTTCCTTTTTCATTCCTTTCTGTTACAGCTTTTGGGTGCCATGCTTACACCATTTCACAGTGTTTGTATGCCATGTGCCATTTATATACACAAGCAGGCATCAATTTTAACATAAATATGACTATGAAAGGTTGTTATTTTGTTTGGGGAAAATCTAATCATAATTTTGTCCCAGATACCAAGGATCTAAAAAAGAAACCAACTTTGTAATCAAATAAAGTGAGTCATGACATTTGTTAACATCCCTAACTGAGAATATGGGTTGTTTGGGTAAGGGTCATTATAGAGAGCGGTTCTTATGATATTCTTGTTGAATGATATACTCTAAGGAATAAGATAGATGTAGGTAAAAGGTGCTTATTTGTCCTTGGGCCAGAGGATGTGAAGGATGGTTTTGTCTTCAATTTATGTTTATGACATTTACAGCGCAATCCTAAGGGGGGGATATTTCTGTGGCGGCCGGGAGCAGCGCAGTCGTGATGCCTCCTAAGAGGCTTCCTGGCCGCCACAGAGGGAAAGAAATGTTGTAGGAGGGAAACCCGAATTATTCCGAAAATAATTATTCTGAAAAAAATAGGGGAAAGCAGGACTATGCCACCTAAAAAGGTGGTGGGGAGGGAGCATTCCCAGGGTGAAAGAAGCTAGAAAGTGGCCTAAAGGCAGCTTCACCCCTGGGAATGCCTACTGGGATGTCAGCACACAGACTTGTGCCAGGTGGATGCTGGTGGAGTTGCAGCTCCGTGGTGATAAATGGTCACATCATGCCAGCACGGGGTCATGTCGACTCCTAAGCTGATTCCCCCCCTTAGGAATGTGCCCTTAACAACCCATTTTCCTCTCAGCTGAAAACATCATCAAAAGCTTGTTTTTCTGTGGGGTTTTTTTTAATTGATGGAGTAAAACAAAAATTCAAAGAATGAAGAAACATAGTACAGCATAAGACCAGCAGCAGAAACACTGCTGTGTGGGTTATTCATGGTTACAGGTGAATCATTAAAGATGGGGGAGTGGATTTTCTCACACACACATACACAGAAATCATGCTCGTGTGTCAGCAACAATGTTGTGGGCCCATGAAATTGAGAGAAAAGTATTCAATATAAGGCACCTTCCTGTGTTCATGTGTTCATCATGCTATGCTAAGTAATCATGTTATAGTTTCCCCACTCCACATCAATGGCTGTGCTGATGATGTCATAACATGATGGGCGAAAATGCATGGTCGCTTTAGCCTCCTTTATTCCCTGTTTCAGCCAGGATTGAACGCATGCATTTTGCCGAACATGCATTCGATCCTGGTTGAATCCTGGCTGAAACAGGGACTAAAGGAGGCTAAAGCAACCATGCGTTTTCACCCGATAAAAGACCTTGCAGGGTGTAGAGAGTATTTATCATGGATGTACCCACACTGAGTGTAATATTCACTTTCACTGTGAGTAACGTAGAAGTAACCAAAACTGGTTTTGAAGGGCCTTTACTAATCACTTCTCCTCCTGCTTATCCATGTAAGCAAGCAAACCAATGAACTTATTATTCAAATAGGTCATCAGCCAGGATTAAAATAAATGTGGGCATCCAGCAGAAAATGAGTGGAATGTGGAAGTTTGATAAGAAACCAGTTTTCAGAGTTATAAAGTCTCCGGCCTGGAAGCAAATGGATGGAAGCTTAGAAGCTTCAGCCATATCCAAGTGTTTGGGGCATTTGTTTTACACCCCCTCCACCCCAATGTGACACAAAACCAGCCTCACAAACATCACCGGCCCACGGCTAAAGCAGAAGGTTTGTGTTGAGTCAAAATTGCCTTTCACAGCTCTCAGCGATACCGTTTAGTATTCAGCCCTCCTAACGGATACAGCGCTACACTTCATCTCTGAAGTGTTAATGTACATTGAAGGGTAAAGTCATCACATTACATTAGCAGTGTCTCTAACATGAACAGCTCCTCTTGACAGGTTCCATACAGCACATACATTAGCAGTGTCTCTAACATGAACAGCTCCTCTTGACAGGTTCCATACAGCACAAAGGGCACCCATTTAGCAAAGTCGGGACAAGTGCTTGCATCGTATTAAAAAGTCCAGAATCCTGTTTTATTACAAGGTATCAAAGTGAAAGACAGTGGCATAATATGGGGTACTATTTTTACATTTTTGCCAAGGGCTTCTTAATTATTTATGGGAATGGTAAAATCCTCTGTGCTTAATCTGAAAAAGTGGAATCCTCCCAAATTTGGAAAACAGTCTGATTCAGTGCAAGCACAGTTCTGAACTTTGGGAAGACTGTTGTTGTCAGGCATGCAACAGAGTTTGTAAATGCCCCCTACCCACAAAATTCTCCAAATCCTACCCACTCTGCCCCTTCACTTGTCTGAATTAGAAATGGTGGTTTATATCCCTGTTGGGGAAGTAAAAAAGGGATATCTGGAAGCCTGAGAAATCTCCCTACTTCCCTGGAATCAGAAATGCTGGGATATCAAAACTATGCAGAGTTACTCCAGTCTAAGCCCATTGAAATGAATGGATTTAAACTGGAGTAACTCTCCTTGGGATTGCATTATTAGTGTGCCCAGGATTCTTGTGTCCATAAAGCATACTGAGAGCCAGCATGGTGTAGTGGTTAAGAGCGGTGGTTTGGAGCAGTGGAGTCTGATCTGGAGAAATGGGTTTGATTCCCCTGTCCTCCACATGAGCAGCAGAGGCTAATCTGGTGAACTGGATTTGTTTCCCCACTCCTACACACGAAGCCAGCTGGGTGACCTTGGGCCAGTCATGCTCTCTCAGCCCCACCTATCTCACAGGGTGTCTGTTGCAGGGAAGGGAAGGGAAGGTAATTGTAAGACGGTTTGATTCTGCCTTAAGTGATAAAGTCGGCATATAAAAAACAACTCTTCTTCTTCTTTAACCAGTCCACTCACTGACTGCTTCTGGAAGAAGAAGACTTTTTCTACCTTTTTAAGGAGAATCAAACCAGCTTACAATTTCCTTCCCTTCCATTCCCCACAACAGACACCTTGTGAGGTAGGTGAGGCTGAGAGAGCTCGAAGAGAATTGTGACTAGCCCTAGGTCACCCAGCTGGCTTCATGTGTAGAAGTGTGGATACCAACCCAGTTCACCAGATTAGAGTCCACCACTCAAGTGGAGGAGTGGAGAATCAAACCTGGTTCTCCAGATTACAGTCCACTGCTCCTAACCATTATACCACTCTACTACACCACTACACCAGGTTTAGGAAAAATGAACAATGCCATAGCATTATAGTTTTTGATAAGTGTTGTTACATATTATGGAGAAGAAGAACTCAACATAGAGATTCAGCAGCATCCCCCATGTCTTATATGTAGCATACTTCTGCCTTAAGATCAAACAAACTCAGGACAATGTTTTAAGATTTTACAATTCTACACCAATAAAAACCGTGCTATATGTAATTGTGCTGTACGATAACGATCTCTCTCTCTCTCTCTCTCTCTCTCTTGAATGAATGAATGAATGAATGAATGAAAGTCTGATTTCATTAAAAAGTAGAGCAATGATTTGCGCAATTGGCTGGGGGAAGACTCCTGACTTATATTTTTGTTCATCAGAGTCCACCAAACTTGACCAAAGGGGAGAGTCTCCAATCTATTCAACATGAGTCTTGAACAAAATTTGGGATTTCGAAAAAAAATGACTGAAGGGAAAGGGTGGCTTGCCTGAGCATCATGAACCAAATGTGTTATTTTATTTTCTAACCCGTTCTGTTCGCAGAACAGCATGTAGAGAGAGGCTTAGTTTATAGTCAACACCTAAGACTAGGGCTGTTGAAAAAAAATTCGGTAAAAATTGGATTCAGCAAAATTCAGCCCATTTTTATTCAGGAAATGCCGAAGTCCGAACTCCCCCACTTCGGGTCCGTGCAATTCGGCATGAGATCCGGAGTTCGGGGGGAAATTCGGCCAAATAAAGCCATTAAAAACACAATCGCGCATTTCTGCGGCTCCGGGGGGGGGGTATTTTTGGGGGTAGAGGTCCGAAACTTTCATCGTAGCTTCAGAGGGCCCTTCTTGCAAGAACCCCCATGTTTTGTAAAGATTGGGTCAGGGGGGCTGAGATATGGGCCCTGAAAGGGGTCCCCCCTCCTTAGTGTGCATCTCTGACAATGGGGGTTTGCAATTAGCAGAGCTTGCCACCCACGCCCAAAGCTCCCAGCCCCGACAATCAGCTGAGCTGCGGGGAGCAAGGGCGGGGCAGGTGCGAAGAAGTTTGCAAACGATGCAAACCAACACATTTGCAGCCATGCAAACAACCATACAACCCATGCAAAGCAACATGTTTGCAACCATGCAAACCATGCAAAGCAACACGTTTGCAACCATGCAAAGCAACACCTGACACCTGGGAGTTTGCAAACCATGGAAAGGGACAGAGCCAGCTAGCTATGCATAAGGAGCAGGAGGGGTGGAATTTCCCCTTTTGCATCAGACTCAGGACCAGGCAAATGCATTCTTTAAGTCACAAATTGAAAACCAGTTTTGAGCAAGCATCAAAATAGACCTAACCGATCTTATGAATGAGGGTAAACCTGAGGACACACAACTGAAGCCCCCCCTCAAATCAGGGAGAGAGAGACTCAGGGGGCACACACCCCCCCGCAGAACAGGCAAAAGCCCCCTTTGGCTTCCCCCCCCCACAGAAACTGCTCCCTCCCCACACACACACAGACATTGCTTTCCCCCCCACACACACACGAGAAAAATTATAGAGAAAAGCCCCAAAATGGGTCTTACTGTGGATGTCTTCTGTTCCATCTTGTTCGCACCTGCCCCGCCCTTGCTCCCCGCAGCTCAGCTGTTTGTCGGGGCTGGGAGCTTTGGGCGTGGGCAGCAAGCTCTGCTAATTGCAAACCCCCATTGTCAGAGATGCACATTAAGGGTGGGGAAGAAGACCCAGCTTGGCCACCGACTGGCTGCAGGAGAATGCTGCTTACTAACTGATGGTTATGCTGCTGCGCAGAACCCCAAATTTGCCGAATTTATTCATCGAACACCCCGAACTCGCTGAATTCGGGTCCCCGTTTTCCTGCCTTTTTTGAGTTCAGTTCCATCCGAACTAAAAACCGCCTAATCAGGGGAAATTCGGCTGTTTTCGGTTCAGGACAAACCGAATCGACAGCCCTACCTAAGACATCTGACAAGCTATCTAGATGACAAATGAAAGTATTTGAGCCTGTCAAACAATGCAGTTTGTGCTACTTTGGCTCCATTTTATGCCCAAATAATTGGGAAACTAGACTTCATATGCCTCTTGAAGAGAGCGTAACACAGCTTAAGTTTACCTTAGGATGCTTCTGGGATGGTAAAAAAGCAAGCAAAGCATGTAGAATGAATTCGTGACTGTGATTAGATGGTAAGAATTCCCACTCTTGTTAATTTTGATTTAATGTATCACCTTGGGTTGCAGATCACCTTGGTGTTTTTCCTGTTCTTTTTAGTTTCTTTTACACCATTTTATACCATATTTTTATGTCTTATAGATGGAACATCATTTGTACACCATTTATATGCAACTGATGTGAAAGTGACATTGAAAAATAAAAAAAAACCTTTTCTGGGAAAATAACGGGGTGCAGAAAGAGAAATTGATGTGGAAAAAGAGATATGGATGCTTTTCTCACAAAACTGAAATGAGTTTATTCAGATTGTATCATCAACGTGCCGCACACATAATATGCTATACAGTACTGGGAAGATTCTGTCTTAATTAAATCTTAGGATGTTTAGTTGGTGCAGAATGTGGTAACTTGCTTCCGACAGGTGTAAAGCCACTGAAGATCAATGTAGACAAAATGCTGCGAGATCTTTTAATGTATCTCCCAAGCACTGTTATCGGTAAAGACCTGCAACAGAGCGGAGGGATTCAATCAGGAGTACTGTGGAAGTGGAACATTTAACCTTATCCCTTGTGCAATTCATCTGACCTCAAATGGCTTCCTCAGAATTTCTTCTGCTGGAGCAAAATATCTACAATATGTAAATGACCTGTATATTTTCCCCAGCAGGGCAAATAGCAATTCTCAGTGAGCCAGATTTGGGGCTTTCGGTTGCTGATCTCTAGAGTCAAATGGACTCTAATGGACGAATGGAGTCAAATACTGTATATGTGCGCAGAATGTTTAAGTGTAGGATTGACTGCCTTTCTTTAAATTGGCCTTGATTTTGATGTCCTGGGTAAAATCTATTATGTTATCTTTTAACTTACTACAAAGCAAAGGGGGTTGAGGTTACGGACATGATGATTAAATCTTCTTCTGGTAGTAATATATATGTAGAGAGAGAGAGAGAGATAGATGACAAGTGAGACTCCAAGTAACTAAAAGAAAGATTTAATAAAAATGTATCTCATACCCATACTCTTATTGTAAACTGGGACTTAGGATCTGGCTTCAAACGTACATGCCATGGCATTTTTACACTTTCAGACAAACATATGTCTTTATTATTTTTGCTTGCACAGCTGCTTAGAGAATAGGGCCCTTTATCATCTAGTGGAATAGAGCTGTTAATTATCTGAGCAATATAGCAAAGTGTTCGCTGATACCAATTTCTGAAAAATAATTGCTCAATCAACTTTGACTGTGATGGGTTGCTGAGATAGGCTCTGTATCACAGACCAACATGTTATAAAGCGTGTGGGGAAAATGCATTGGGAAAGGAAACCAGGAGGGAATCCTAAGCAATTACGGTGAGACACCATCGTTCTGGGCTAAAACAAACAAAACCATTCACAATAACATCTGGTCACCTGGAATATTTCAAGACATCTCCAGCCCATGTATATCAAATTCTGATAACCAATCTAGTAGAAGAGCAGTCCCCTAATGGAATATACGCCAGTGAGATTTGGAAATCAATTTACTCGGGCATACTGAAGAACTGCATGGAAAACAGCATATTTGGAGACAGCCAGGCAGTAAGAGATCATCTTTTCCATACAAGAGAAAATTAGGTAGGACCTAATGAGTCAGGTAGTTGACACATGGTATCATATCCATAAACACTGTCCAAGCAGATCCCTGCCCAAAATTTGCTTGATTTATCACAATAGAAAGAGATGCTGCAGCCATCATAAACAACTTCTTGAGTTGCATTTGCAGTTCAGAAATTTGACTAATAAGAAATCTGCTTCTCTATACTTTGAACTCATTGCCCCTTGCACATATCCACCTCCCTTTACCTAGAACATGCCCAGTCCTAAGAATTTGTCCTCATATAATATTCTTTTAGACCTGATGTCCCCAACATAATGGCCATAGGTGCCATGGCACTGGCCAACACCTTTCCTGGTGTCTGCCAAAAGGTTTTAGAAAGTGGGAGGGGCCAGAAGGAGCTATTGCCCAGCAGGGCTTCTAATAGGCCACTGGAGACCTTGTTCTCTGTGCAGATCTTTGGGAAGTTGCTTTAGCAGCAGCTGCTCCCACAGCACAAGGATTTTTACTCTGTGGTTGAAGATAAGCTGTGTGTATTCAAGAAAATATCTTTAAACAATATGTTCATTTTAAAAAGCATCCTATTAAACAACAGAAATGTAGAAAAGTTTCTGTTAGAGTTATGCCTGACCTCACTCTCTCAAAGTTAGTGGTTGGTTCTGCCTCCTGTGGCAGCCGTTTTGTGGTTCTACCCACCACCACCCTGTGTCAGAATTCTAAAGATGCCTGCAGGCTTATAAAGGTTGGGCACCCTTGTTTAATTCCCTCAAGGATGAAAGTGGAATGTACTAATCTAAGGGCACCAGAGGTTATAGCCAGGCAACCAGGCTCCATCTGGGAACACCTCCCTAAACTTATTTTCCTCCTTGTATATCATGTATTTCCTCAGACTATAAATCTACAAATAGGGAATGTGTATTTTCATTTCTGTAAGGTGTGTAAATCAATAAAATGTAAAATCCTAAATCAGGACTCACTTTTACTAAGTAGTGCAGTACTATAATTTCTTTAGGGGGTCTATTTAATGGGTGCCTATCTTGACAAGAACATACATTGCTAGAGATTGTTTACTTAGAGTTCAAGCAATCCTGAACTTCTCCCTAATAAAAGACAACGTAGCCCCCACACTTAAACAGTAAACCAGAATTAATTGAGGAACAGATCACGTCAATTTCAGAAATGCATCTAATCCAAATAAAGTTATTGTCCTTTGATACACAAGGTATTTAAGTAAGACAGGTAAAGAGGCATTTGTATAATAGAGCAGATCCAATATCCTGTATCAGATCGCCTAGAGAATCCCCATGTTTTGCCTTCAGACAGTTCTTCGTTCTCTCCAGGCCAAAATACATAATACTCCTTTGAGACTTGGGCCTTTTATGTAGGGAGGTTTCCTCGCTGTCACCCCCACCTACTGCTTCAGAGTTTCTTTTTGGCTATGCATGCCTTTTCTGCCCATCAGAGGTCACCTCGCTCTCCCCACACATTTTGCCCATGTCTTCCAGATGCTGTTTCAGCCAGAATCTGGAAAATGCAAGCAAAACGTGGGGGGGGGGGAAGTGAGGCGACCACTGATGGGTGGAAAAGGCATGCATAGTCAAAAGGAAGCCCCGAAGCAGTCACCGGGGGTGGGGGGTGATCATGGGGAAACCTCCCTGCATAAAAGGCCTTAATCTGTTGGAGAGTGGGGGAAGAGGTGATCATGTCAGAGGCTGAAAGGGAGTTATCAGGGGGTTATTTACATAACTTCGGAGAAGGGTATGAAGTATTCTGAGCATGTGCCACTCAAAGTTATCTAAAAATGGAAGGGGCAGGCAAGAGCTCTCCCCACACAGCAGTTCAAGGTTCACAGAGGTCCTTTTGATCATTAAAATGACATTCCTGCAGCTATCATGTGACTTCAGGGAAAACTATTTGAGCTGGGAGAACCCAGACTCATCTGATGAAAAAAACGTACCCTGGATTTTGGCTCTCTGCTGGACTCTCTTTCCAAGCATTCCAAAAGCTGATGACTCTTCCTTTGTCTCGGTTAGGGTTGGCAGATCCCACTTCATCACCAACAGGAGGCTTTTGAGGCAGAGCCTGAGGAGGGCGGGTTTGGGGAGGGGAGGAACTTCATTTCCATAGAGTCCAATTGCTAAAGCAACCATTTTCTCCAGGGGAACTGATCTCTATCGGCTGGAGATCAGTTGTAATAGCTAGAGATCTCCAGCTAGTACCTGAGGGTTGAGTAAACAATAGTACAAGGCTCAAACACTCAAATAGCAAAGATGTATATTTGAAAGTTACAATAGTGAAAGTGCAGGAAGTGACAAAAAGGAAACTTAACACAAAATCTATTCACTAAGATCTAAAGGTCGATAAATATGATAAAGTCAATAATTATGTCTCGATAGAATCTTTAAAAGTTCATAATAAATATATTCAAATCCTTGCGTTGTGGAGACAGAAGTCAGGAGAAGACGGAACGCGGTCCGGATGCCTTGCGTTTTCGCCGCCCCTCAGGGCGGCTTCTTCAGCTCTCTGTTATAAACAGAAACTGTTCTCCTTAAATATTCATTCAGCAGTTTCTTAGATATAAAATCTCAGGTGGACTCTTCCTGCTCCCAACTGGGCTGCTCAGTGAAAATGCATTTTCACTGAGCAGCCCAGTTGGGAGCAGGAAGAGTCCACCTGAGATTTTATATCTAAGAAACTGCTGAATGAATATTTAAGGAGAACAGTTTCTGTTTATAACAGAGAGCTGAAGAAGCCGCCCTGAGGGGCGGCGAAAACGCAAGGCATCCGGACCGCGTTCCGTCTTCTCCTGACTTCTGTCTCCACAACGCAAGGATTTGAATATATTTATTATGAACTTTTAAAGATTCTATCGAGACATAATTATTGACTTTATCATATTTATCGACCTTTAGATCTTAGTGAATAGATTTTGTGTTAAGTTTCCTTTTTGTCACTTCCTGCACTTTCACTATTGTAACTTTCAAATATACATCTTTGCTATTTGAGTGTTTGAGCCTTGTACTATTGTTTACTCAGCCATACTTTGTTAGTACTTGTGCATATTTATCTCAGCAGTACCTGAGGGTTGGCAGCCCTAGTTTCAGTCACACACACTCTTCTGTTCCTCCCACTCAGGGAAGTTTGGTCTCCTTCTCCATTCCAAGGAATGTCTTGTCCAGATTCATCAAGAGATCAGTTTTCAACCATTTACTTTTACTGTTGAAAAACCAGCTAATTGTTTTGAGATATTAGTCAAGCAAAGGAATAGTCAGCTAGCTGCCTGAACAATATTATACATGTTGTTTATTTTAATTTACTTCTTCCCAAGTTTTTATTCAATTATTTATACAGTCATTTGATGTGCCTCAGCTTTCTCTTCTTGCCATTCAATGTTGTTAGCACCTCTTGAGGGTTTTTTTCAGATAAACAAATTCATCCTTTGTTCAAGTTGTCTTTTATTCCAGTCAGATGTTGTAAGAAGCCATGTTACAAGACAAAAATCTAACAATTATAAGTGAAATAATACTTGTCTGACTCAAATTACCCTCTAGCTATCTGGGGGTTATTTAAAAAGAAGGATAATGTATAAAATATTATGAATAGCAATTACATACTTATTTGCAATTGAAAACAATTATTCAGATGAAGAAAAATCTTGCCCCAAACATGTGCTAAGATAGCATTATGGGAATAGTATTTGAATAAATAACTTGATTTACAAAATTCATGACCAAGTTCATTGAAAATCGAGTTAATAATAATATTAAAACTGTGGTTGAAAGGGGTGAAAATAGACCACTGTTTGCCTGGCATGATGGCCATTTTCTGTAACAGAATGGAGGACAGAGAAGTGTCAGTGTTTTTGGGGGGAAGGCTATAGTTTAAGGATCCCAGAAAGGTTGAAATCCTTCCTTTTTTACATTGTCAAAATTAAACTGAAAATAATGGGGACTTTTAACACCATTTGCTGTTGTGACTAACCAGATATTGGTGTACCAAAATAATCACATGTGGTCTAAAACATGGGGGGGGGGGGACTCAGAAACTGCCCCGCTTGCCTGTCTTATTGGCACTTCTGAAGCTTGGAGTATTTTTACTAATAGGTTTGCCAACCTCCAGGTACTAGCTGGAGATCTCCTGCTATTACAACTGATCTCCAGTCGATAGAGATCAGTTCACCTGGAAAAAATGGCCGCTTTGGCAATTGGACTCTATGGCATTGCAGTCCCTCCCCTCCCAAACCCTGCCTTCCTCAGGCTCTGCCCCAAAAATCTCCCACCAGTAGCAAAGAGGGACCTGGCAAATTTATTTACTAATGACTTTACATTTTCTTATATGTTAAGAATACAAGACCAACAATATAAGATCCCTGCTGGATCAGAATAATGGTTCATCCCTATGCCAGTGCCCTGTTTTCTACAGAGACCCTGAGCAGAGACACTCCTGCTCCAGCCACTGATATTTAAGAGTTATACTGGAAGTGTCCATTAGCTAACATGACTAACAGCCATGGAAAGACTTCAAATCTGTCCAAAGCCATCTAAGGCTGGGTTTCACATAGAGCAGAATGATGTATGTACATGTGTTAAGTGCCGTCAAGTCAAAGTCCATGTGTTAAGTGCCGTCATTTCCAACTTATGGTGACCCTAATAATTAATGACTTCCAGAACATCCTTTCATTCACAGCCTTGCTCAGGTCTCGCAAACTGAGGGCCGTAGCTTCCTGGATTGAGTCTATCCATCTCATGTTGGGTCTTCGTCTTTTCCTGCTACCTTCAACTTTTCCTAGTATTATTTTCTTTTCCAGTGACTTTTTTCTTCTTATAATGTGGCCAAAGTAAGATAGCCTCATATCACAATCCCCCTTTCCCATCCCATGCTGAGGGAGAAAGAGAGAGAGACTGCTTGTTTGCCAGAATGTTTATTTGGAGTTTTATTTTTTCTCCTTAGTCCCCTTTACTTATTTCACCTCAGAAGAAATGAGACACCAGAGGCTTTTTCAAGTTAACAAACAAGAACCAGAGATTTATTAAACACTGTACAAGGGATGGATTTAGAGGGGAAATGGTGGTTAGGAAAAGCATAGAACCAGAGCTTTTTTATAAGTTTTACTTCAGAGAAGGCATAGACCTTAGATGGCTTAGTTGGTACAGTATTATAATTCTTAAATTTAACTTCACAAATTCAGTCCAGTTCCCAGAACTTCTTATATATGTTTCTATTCATCCTTTGTTCAAGTTTTCTTTTATTCCAGTCAGATGTTGTAAGAAGCCATGTTATGCCTCGCTAACAGGGAATTTGGAGACCATATAATCTCTCTTCCCCAGACAAACACAAAAGTATGGAGATTGCTCCTCAAATCTTTTCTCCACTTCGCACTATAGATATACCTCACTTTTGTGGCAGTAATCCTACACCCAGTATTTGGAATATCTCCTTCCTAGAGCCTATTCCCTTCCAGTGACTTGAGAAAGGGTCCCTTTCCTCCCAGTCTCTGCCTGCCACTCCACATGATTTGTTTTACCCCAGCTTAAGTAAACCTGAACACTCAGGTTCCCAGAGTCAAACACAGCTACTACTGAACATGCAGGTTACCAAAATCAGAATACAATTCCTTTCTTCATAACAGAGAGAGTTCCTTAGCTCTGCCCACTCCCTTTCTTTGAGCTTCCTTCAAAGATTAACTCTTTGTTTGTCACACCTCAGCTTAGTCATTTTAGCTTCTAAGGAGAGTTCTGGCTTGATTTTGTCTAAATCCCACTGATTTGTCTTTTTGGTGGTCTACAGCATCCCTAAAACTCCCCTCCGACACCACATTTCAAATGAATACAATTTCTTCCTGTCAGCTTTCTTCATTGTCCAAGAGACCTAAGACAGTAATACAATTTTAAAATTTCTTCTGCACTAATCATTCCCTGTAGCGTAGCATGAAAAATATTAAGTTACAGCCCTTCTTCTTGATGTTTCTTTGTTTTAATTTTCAGTGAGGAAGCATTAAAAAGTCACCTCTTCACTTGCAGTCTCAAAGTGATAACCTCATATTTCTGCATGTGCTGACTGGTATAAGGCCAGTTACCATCACTTCATTCTGTGGCAGTAAATCTGATAAATTAGTTCTACACAGCACAAAGAAGTACTTTTCTTTTCCAGCTTTCCTGAATCTACTGCCAATTAATTTTATCAGTTCTAATGTTCCAACAGAAAAAGTTCCCTTTCTGTCCAATTTCTGATCATTCTGAATATCTTTATAAACATCTATGGTGTCTCTCCTTTGCTGGCTTTTTTTCTAAACTAAAACACTACAGTGTGGGTTAGTGGGATGTAGGAACATCTTCCTCAGGATCATAGTTATGAGGACAGGCCAGTAGTGGATTAGATAGTGTAACATAAATAGCAATGTATAGTCTTGCTGCCATGTAGCCTGCCAAATACAGAAATAACTACTCCCTGACAATTAATATCCCCCAGTTCTTGTTGAATCCCCCTGGAACATGTGATTAGCAGCCAGTAGATAAGTCTGTTTCTGTCGAACTACAGGAAGAATCAGTTAAGCATTATTGTGGATGGACTTGGGTGGGTGGCACAGAGGCCAAGGCAGACTGAGAGATGAGATAAATACTCCTAATCTACTTTTGATGCATTTATATACTGATGTGCTGTTACTGGAAGGGAAATATCAGAAGCCTAAATCTCTTTTGTGCATGCTGTCACACAAATATTAGCAGAGGAATAAATTCTAAATATCTTTTCCAACTGTACTGGAAACCGAGATGCATTATCAGTTCAAAAAAGTAGTGAAGCAGAAAGAATCTATGGATTTTAACTGTCAACCTGAATCTGCTCTTCAGGCATGAAATAGATGTGGCAGAATTAGGCAGAGAGGCCTAACACAATTTTTGTTAAAACGCAAACAAGCTGTCAAAAGCCAGAAAGAAACTGAAAGTGCACATGTAAATGTCCATTGCTCATAATGAAGCTCAGAGTCCATTATCTGTTTCTTTTCCTTTTGACCAAGGGCTGCATTTTAGGATATCTCTGCCATGACAAATAATTTTAACATTGCATTTAAGTGCTGTGGCTCTTCCATGTGATGAATCCACTGAATGTAAACTTGTTATGACCCTCATTCAATGGCAAGCCAGTACGTAGAAAAATAATTCAGTGCAGCCTCATTTCTCCAGCTAAGAGGCAGGCAGTGTAATCCTATGTAGAGTTACTCCAATCTAAACCCAATTTTATTAGTGAGCTTGTGTGTGTGTGAAGTGTCTTCAAGTCGCAGCTGACTTATGGCGACCCCTTTCGGGGTTTTCATGGCAAGAGACTAACAGAGGTGGTTTGCCAGTGCCTTCCTCTTAGTGAGCTTAGCCTTGAATAATAGCCTTGATTTCCACTGTACATCAGCTTTCTCCACAAAGTTTTCCTGAATGACTCCAGAATAATCTCATGGATTCCAAAAAAGATTGCTTCTTTTCACCAAAAGCAACCCTATGCAGTATGGATACAAGAAACAAAACACTCACAATGCACAAGACAAGATAACTGAATATAGCCTGTAGGTTGGTAAAGAGAGAGAAAACAATTTGACTGGTTTTCTCCTCACAGACTGTGGGGGTTACCGCACTTCATATTTCCAGCGATGTATTAAGAGTTTGAAAATGTTGTAAAAAACATCGCTTTAAAAGGGTGTTTGGTTACCACGGCTTATAAATGGTTGGAAGACGTCTTCACAGCTAAAGGGGCCAAACAAAGTGCAAACAGTATTTTTTATAACGTTTTCAAACTCTTAATACATCGCTGGGAATACAAGTGCGGTAACCCCCTGTGTCTATAGTTTGTCTTTCTAAAAGCTTAGTCTCTTCTTCACTAGGATGTGTCTTTGCTTTGGAGAGGACCGAGCCAACCATTTAACAGTAATACCTTGGTGATTACATTTGTACCCTTGGAAGCACAACATAGTGGACTCAGTTGCAACATCCAGAGCCTCCATTTGTCATTACACTCACATATTTGTCTCATTTCCTGCTGTCTTCCAGGAGGTCTAAAGCCAACAAATAGTAACTAAACTAGATACTCCTGTTGTAAACAGCAGCGAGGCTCTAGCATTTATGACTGGTATTCCTACTGGCTTTGTTTTATTTTTAAGAAAATCACAAAAGGCAATGTAAGGTTTGTTGAATGGAAACTGTTGAATGGATTTCACCCCAAAGAGACGGCTGTTGTTTGTGAACAATTACAGCATCTCTTTCTGTTGTCTCTGCGCTCACAGAGGAAATGTGCATTGTGAATCTTGTCAAGTGAGTTCTGAAATGTCAGCTTGGGGCGGGGGGTGGCGGGGAGTGGAGTGACACCACCAACGAATGGAAAGGTATGTTTGATCTTTCAGATCAACTTGTCAACAAACATAAAGGCTTCTCCCTTTGCTTGCAGTTGTTGTTGTTTTTTCCTCTGCATCTTTGTTATCTAGCCTCTTGCCCTGTTCCTCCAACCTCTCATGCACTCTCTCTCCACTTTTAAAAAAAAATAAAATTGTTACATGAGCACACCAGCATGAGGTTTCAAACTGCTGGAACAGAAGAGGAGACAGAATCATAGGTTAATGGAAGAGCTTTGCAAACACTGCAGAAGATTTCAAAAGAAAAAAAACTAACAAGATACCAAGGGGAAGAAGGCAGAAAGAGCCGAGCACAGCCATTTCTTGGAGGCCAAGGAGATTTAGGAGCAAGTAGTTTGGGGAGGAGAATCAGTATGGAAATCTATTACATTATTATATTTTTATTCCACATTTTCTCCGTAGTTCTTATGGTGACATGTTATTTTCCCCTCCTCCATTTCAACCTCGTAACAGAACAATTTTTATCAAGTAGAATGGGTTGAGAGTGAGACTGCCCCAAAGTACCCAATGAGTTTCATAGCAGAGTGGAGATTTGACCCGAGTTTCCCTAACATTCTAACCACTACATTGGGTTGCACATATGGATAAACCTGAACTGAAAATAAACCTGAAATTAGCTGTTTCAGTAATATTTGTGTTTCAGTTTTACCGAATGTCAAAACCTGGGAATAAAGCCGAAGCCAGATAGCCGATCGCCGAATCAGCTGAATAGGTATTCAGCTTTTTTTGGCTTTCCCCAGGCTTTTCCCTATGGGAATTTTTTTAATGAGCTCTGGGGGAGGCATTTTTGGAGTTCCCAAATTTTCAGGGTAGCTTCAAGGGACTCTTCTTGCATGAACCCCAAAGTTTGGTGAACACTGGGTCAGGGGCCCGATTTTATGGGGTCTTGAAGGGGTCGCCCCCCTCCTCCATAGAGAAGCATGGGAAAGTTTACAATGCTTCTCTGTGGAGCTGGTCAAACCCTTTGGGACCCCATAAAATTGGACCCCCTGTCCCAGACTTTACTAAAATTTGAGGTTTATGCAAGGAGAGTCCCTTTCAGCTACACTGCGAATTTGGTGATTCTACCTCAAACAACACCCCCCTCTCAGTTCCACCACACTTGGAAAGGGGTGTTTAAACCTTCCCCAAGTAACCATTGAGATTATTGTTACATCAGTAGGAACAAAAATTGTGGTTTTAAACTGTATGTTTTTAATTTATATATTACATATTTTATAGTGTGCTGTATGTTGTTGGAAGCTGCCCTGAGCCCATCATAGCTGGGGGAGGGTGGGGTATAAACTGAATTAAATAACTAAATAAATAATTTCCCACACACCCCTCTTCCATCCAGTCAATTGCAGATATGCCTTCCCCCATTTTTCTGCTGCAAATCACCTCATCTCAAGCTGCTTGTCTCTGTGTGTGTAAAGTGCCGTCAAGCCGCAGCCATCTTAGTGACCCCTGGTGGGATTTTACAGGCCAGTGATTAAGCAAAGGTGGTTTACCATTGCCTTCCTTTGCAGAATCTTCCTTGGAGGTCTCCCTTCCAAGTACCAACCCAGTTAAGCTTCTGAGATCTGCTGAGATCGGCCTATACTGTACTATTCCACATCCCTCACCCCCCACCCCGAGCTGCTTGATATACAGGAAATAGCTGTGAGGGCTTACATTATTCACAATTTAACATGACATGTAGATTTAATAACTGTCTTAATTGTCCTTTTGAGCACTCTGCTTATTCTGGACTGAAAAGCATTTCCTGCAGGCTGCAGCAGGTGGGAGAGATATGCAGGCTTTCTTCCTCTCACACCAACCAAAGGCTGCTGACCCTCACATAATCCACTGCTGAGGTCCAATTTACCTTTTACATCAGCGCAGCAATAAATGATTAATGATACCTAATGCATCTGTCATATGCGACACAAATGGGTTCAAAAGGTTACTCATTGTGGACTTCTCTCAATTGCGTCTTCCCACTGACCCTTAAAAAAGAGAGAATGGATCTTCATTTATTTAATTATTTATTTATCTTTCCTTGTGGACCTTCGTTTCAAAGAGAAATCATGCATCACGGCCTCAGCTGTTTCCTTCCCTCCTTTCAGCTTCCAGGGAATATTTAATCTAACCGCCACTTAGAACTTTGAACTAATGCCACCTGGCCAGCAGAGAACCTGCTCTTGCTCAGAAACATTCACTGCTTCCCATTTCTCTTGGAAAGAGGGTCGGGAGACTTCTCTATAAAGTTTGAGGAGGGAAGAACAAACAAACAAATGGTAGCAAACTGTCATTTCCATGATAGGAATTCATGACCCAGTAAACTCTTGACAGCTAATGGTTTCCAGGTGTGTAGCAATGAGAAGCTCATTGCTAATTAAGTAGCCACCTGTCCCAGTTTTTGACCAGCAGGAATCTAGCACATTCTGTTGAAGAATGCAGCCTGCAGATCACAAGGTCCACTATACAAATGTCACAACAAAGTCAGCATCAATTAGCTGCCCATAGTGAAATAGAGATATCCAAGACCCTTACCAGGGTCAGCATTCCAAAATGCTTTCTAAGGCCCATGCTACATGGTCAAAAGAAAAGTGCAAAGACAAACCATATGATCACAGAGACCATACCAAAGGCTATGATTTTAGTAGTTTCAAAAAGATTCCAATTTCTTTCTTTTATGGAATTAATACCTAAAAAATGGTAAGGAGCCAGCATCACATACTGTAGTGGCTAAGAGCGGCAGACTATAATCTGGAGAACCAAGTTCAATTCCCCCACTCCTCTACATGAAGCGGGCTGAGTGACCTTGTGCCAGTCACAGTTCTCTCAGAACTCTCTCACCAAGCTTTTGTGTGCCATCAATTTCTGACAGACATGATTTTGTTGAAAGATTGTTGTCCCCCTCAATCCGTGACAATGACAGACAATATTCTTCTACGCAACACACAGTAACACAACATTATATATTAGTGAATACACTAATACTAATAGTTCATCAATAATCATAACAATCTTATAGTAAAACATAAATTTTCTATATGATACATATAAAATTCAATTTTAAAATTAAACATTATTATAGAACCAGATTATTATAAAATCAGATTATTGAATCAAATATAACAAATAATATGATATATAAACCATTTGACTTCTTGTTTTATATTTCTGAGGTTTTTTTATTCTTCTTCTTCCCTCCCACCTAAACTTAATCGAGATATACTTATTTAATTATTAATATTTTTAAGAGTAATGCAAGTAATATGATTTCCATTTTTCTTGAAATTCTTTAGATGGTTTCCTGTTAACATAGTTTGTGATATTGTAGTGCCCTAATTAACTTAGTTTATAGAGAAAACATATATGCTGTCACATATATGCATATTCACATAGCATAACACACACACACATATATATATTCTTATGTACAAGTCTAGAATCACTTTGCATTATGGGTAACATGTACTTTGGTCAAGCTACATTCATTGCTGAGAAGCCTGGGTCACAGTGACCCAGCAAACTGTTTGCAGGCAGCTGACTAGGTGAGGTCATTCCCTCTTGGTACAGGCAAATTTCTTAATTAAGCCTGGAGCTTTGATTTAAGACAAGACATGTCATCTTGGAATGTGAAGCTGTGCCTCCTCATTAACCATTAGGCAACGCCTTGAAGAGCATTTTCTATTGGATATGCAAATAATTGCTTATACGTCCAAAAGGTTTATTGGACAGTTCAGTCTGACGTGTGTATTTCGCTTCTGTAACCACCCATCATCAAAGTCTATATCCATGCTTGCAATCCTTTGATGTGCGTGGAAATTGCTCTGCCCTTTAGGCAATTTTCACCAGCATTTTGCATATTGGCCAATAAAACAGCTTTGAATCTTCAGCTTCCAACTGTTTTATTGTGATTGAATATTAATACAATAAGGCAGGAAGACATTACAATATTTGCCATAGATGCATATTCAACCTGTTTGCTCTCCCATTCTGCTATGGTAGGGCTTTCTTCTGCTTTCCATTTCATTGCTATTATAACTCTGGCCACCATCATCACGTATCTGAACAGTTCTTTCAAAATTTATGGAATATTATTTGATACAATACCCATTAGCATACTTTTTGTTTCCACAGAAACTTTAGTCTTTAAAGTTTTCTGCATTTCAGCATGCATTTCTTTCTAATACGTCTTCGTTCTTTTAAAGGTCCACTACATATGGTAAAAAGTACTATCTATCGGTTCTTGTAGGTTATCCGGGCTATGTAACCGTGGTCTTGGTATTTTCTTTCCGGACGTTTCGCCAGCAGCTGTGGCAGGCATCTTCAGAGGAGTAACACTGAAGGACAGTGTCTCTCAGTGTCAAGTGTGTAGGAAGAGTAATATATAGTCAGAAAGGGGTTGGTTTGAGCTGAATCATTGTCCTGCAAAAAGTATCAAAGGTAATGTGCTATCTATCATTTTGCATTTCCAGCATTTCTCTTTGCAGTTCTTCTCTATTTTCTCAATGTCTTTGGGGTGATGTAACACATCTTGTACCAGTTTGCCTGGATGTAAATTTAATGTCAATAAGGATTCTCTTCCTCAAAAATTTGCATCCATCTAATCATGCATCTCTTAACTTGTTCTGTTCTGTGTCATATTGAAGTAACAGTTTATAGATTCTTCCTAATAGATGATCCTTTTGTTTCATTATTATCATTTCAAATTCAGTCAGTTCCCTTTTTTCTCCTATCACTATTTGGGTGTCCTTATCAAAACTTGAAATCAATTGAAAATATATTAGCCGTTGTATACTTTTGCCTTCCTCCATTATCTTTTGCCATGACGTCATCTCTCCTTATGGGGTTATAATAGCTCCATAAGTGATATAATTGTTGTTTTTCTCAGCATTGCCAATGTGGCAGGGAAAGGGTGTTGAGAACAGGAGACCTCTCTAAGCCTATTATTTTTGCAGATACACACGGTGTTGGCTGGGCTGCAGGGGGCAGCCTGTGTAGCCCATCAGAATCATCTTTCCTTTTAAAAGTGGCAATGAACAAATACTAGTTTCCCCTTTGAATGGGACCCACAAATGCTCTATGTCTGTGCTGTAGTGGTTAGCATATCAGACTAGGATCTGGGAGACCCAGGTTCAAACCTCCACTCTGCCATGGAAGCTCACTGCATGGCCTTGGGGCAGTCACTGTTTCTCAGCCTCACCTACCAAATCAGATTGTTGTGACAATGAGTGGTATTGGTAGTAGTAATAACTGTGATTCTTGCAGAACATCAGGATTGAAGTCTTTCAGAACCAGTCTGAAGGAACTCATTCAACTTCATGTTGAGGCTGTGATGTAGATGAACACTTAACTCATTGACGTTCTGGTAAAAATCAAGCTGTTGTAAAAGATGGGTCAAGGCATCACCCTAGTTGTTTAGGAGCAACAATCAAAATATGTTAGAACTTGCTCTCCCAATAATGGGAAGCTCTTGAGTGCCTTTTTGCATTTAAAGTGCATTTGGAATGACTGCACAGGACCAGACTTCTGGTCTCCAATTAAAAAATTGTGGGAGGGGCTGTGGCTCAGTGGTAGAGCATCTGCTTGGCATGCAGAGGGTCCCAGGTTCAATCCCCGGCATCTCCAGTTAAAGGGACTAGGCAAGTAGGTGATGCAAAAGACCTCTGCCTGAGATCCTGGAGAGCCGCTGCCGGTCTGAGTAGACAATACTGAATTTGATGGACCAAGGGTCTGATTCAGTATAAGGCAGCTTCATGTGTTCAATGGAGGAGGGTAGGACAATGTTGTAAGTCATGTTGGGTACCCATTGGGGAGCAAAGTGAACACACATAAACAAGTGAAGCTGCCTTATACTGAATCAGACCATCAGTCCATCAAGGTGCGTACTTCTACTCATACTGGCAGCAGCTGTTCAGGGTCTCAGGCTGAGGTCTTTCCCATAACCTACCACCTGATCCTTTAAACTGTAGATGCTGGCAATTGAACCTGGGACCTTCAGCATTCCAAGCAAATGCTCTGCCACTGAACGAGGGACCCCTCCCTATGAGGCATGGGGTAGAAATATGTAACTAAATACAATAAAATGAGACTCTAATTTTGGATATAGAAATAGCCTTAATGGGAGCTATTATGAATGCCACTATTGCAATACTATTAGCACAAAAGCACAGACTGCCACAAAAGCGCCAAAAGAACAGACACTGGAATCAACTCAGAGCAATCCTGATAAACAGGGGAGACATTGAGAGGTCTTATTCAGTGCTTCAGGGCCCATAAACAAGTGATGCTGAATATTCATTACCATTTGCATCCCCCTTCCACTGAACAGCTGCTTTCTAGCAACAATGGTCGATAGAAGTACAGGAAGAAATTTGATTATATCAACGAGTCTAGAAAATTCAAAGCTTGAAGAAAGAACAAAGAAGGATGTGGCAAAATAAAACATCATTTCAAGGGGGGAACAAAAATGTATTGCCAATCAAGAGCTGGGGTGCCAAAGGGCTTCCGCTGAAAAGAAAGCTCTTGCACAGCTTTGCAGGATCAGCTGTAGAACTAGGAGCACCAGTTATTTTTGCCTCACATGAATACAGAGGAAAATATATCCTTAGGTCTATGAAAAATTGACTTGACATCCATACAAACGATTGCTGATGTGCTTTTCCATGCAAAACGGTGGAAACAGAGCCAAATGTCATGAAGCAATATCCTTCTGGCTTCCTTTACATTGTCATATGCCCAGGTTATCGCACTGCTAACCTAAGGGAGCTGTTAGAAGAATTACTTGAAATCAATGCCGTACTTCAGCTGGCTTTCAGCACTGATCACGTCTCAGAAGTTATGTTTTCCCCCCTCCTGTAAATGTCTAGCCTTGAGAGCGTCTGAAGGTTTTCTTGGCCGTATTGGCTATATTGGAGTGTCATTCCAAAGGTTAATCCAATCATACTTGATTTTTCACCGCAGGTGCAAGCTGGCATAAGATGTGTAAGGTGAATAACTAGACCCAACATTCATACACAATGATGCCAACAAAAGCAAAACATATATAATCTGTTATATGTGGGTTTTTTTCCCTTCTGGCTGCCGGAGCAGCAGGCAACAGTATCTAAGAGTGAGAAATCTCCAGAGGGCACCTGGCAACCCTACTGATTGTGTCCCCACATTTCAATGGATATTTTCTCTCACAGCCCAGACAATAGAGTTGCCAGGTCCCTCTTTGCCACTGGCAGGAGGGTTTTGGGGGCAGAGCCTGTGGAGGGCAGGGTCTTGGGAGGGGAGGGACTTCAATGCCATGGAGTCCAATTGCCAAGGCGGCCATTTTCTCCAGGTGAACTGATCTCTATCAGCTGGAGATCAGTTGTAATAGCAGGAGATCTCCAGCTAGTACCTGGAGGTTGGCAACCCTACCAGACAAGTAGCAGTGGGCGATGACAGTTGGGCATAAGAGACTCCCTCCCCAGTGGGAAGATAGCAAGTATATTACTGGCATTTAAACCTGGGCAAGGGCAGAGGCATTCCTTTTGTCAAGAACTAAAGGGCTCGCTAAAACTAACAGTTTGTGGCCCTGAGTGATCCAGAATAGTGGGTCCTGAACCAGCCCAGGAGTTGTATTGGGTTGTTGTTGTTCGTCTAAATTGTATTTGTGATTCTTTAACATAAGAACATCAGAAAAGCCATGCTGGATCAGACCAAGTCCCATTAAGTCCAGCAGTCTATTCACACAGTGACCAACCAGGTGCCTCTAGGAAGCCCATAAACAAGACAACTGCAGCAGCATCCAGGTGCCTCCTGGAAGCCCACAAAGAAGATGACTGCAGCAGCATTATCCTGCCTGGGTTCCGCAGCACCTAATACAATAGGCATGCTCCTCTGATCCTGGAGAGAATAGGTATGCATCATGACTAGTATTCATTTTGAGTAATAGCCATGGGTAGCCCTCTCCTCCATGAACATGTCCACTCCCCTCTCAAAGCCTTCCAAGCTGGCAGCCATCATGAGGGGCAGAGAGTTTCATGATTTAACTATGCATTGTGTGAAGAAATACTTCCTTTAATCAGTTTTGAATCTCTCATCCTCCAGCTTCAGCAGATGACCCCGCGTTCTAGTATTATGAAACTTTTCTCCCTGCCCACTCTCTCTATACCATGCACAATTTTATAGACCTCTATCATATCTCCCCTTAATCATCTTTTTTCCAAGCTAATCAGCCCTAATTGTTTTAACTGCTCCTCATAGGACAGTTGCTTTAGCCACCTGATCATTTTAGTTGCTCTTTTCTGCCCCTTCTCAAGCTCTGCAATATTCTTTTTTAGCTGTGATGACCAGAACTGTACACAGTATTCCATGTGTGGTCTCACTATAGATTTGTACAAGGGCAGTATGATAGCAGCAGTTTCATTCTTTATTCCTTGTCTAATTATGGCCAGCATTGTAAGCTTTGTAAGCTGCTTTGAGTCTCCGGTGGGGAGAAAAGCAGGATAGAGTATTCATGCTATTGACTAGAGCATGAGAGGAAGTTGGCATGGTATAGCCTGATCTCATCAGAACTTGGAAGCTAATCAGGGTCAGTACTTGGCTGGGAGACCACCAAAGAGGACTCTGCAGAGAAAGGCAATGGCATACCACCTCTGCTTCTCACTTGCCTTGAAAGCCCCTTGCTGGGGTTGCCATGAGTCGGCTGTGGCTTGACGGCATTTTACACCTACACATTGACTAGGACCACTCTAGTGGTTTTGTAAAAGGAAACATACCATCATTCCAACTAATTTGGAAGCCCTCCTCCCTGTGCGGATGCAAGATGCAAATATCCAATGGCAATAGAATGGGTGTGTTCAGAAAGAATATGCTCTCCTTATTCATTCTGCATTCTTTGCCGAGCTGAAATCTAGCCTTAACAATAGGCTCCATGGTGAGTTACACTTACCTTTTCTTTCTTTCTTTCTTTCTTTCTTTCTTTCTTTCTTTCTTTCTTTTATGTGTCATCTGTCTATCTAGTACATTTTTTATTCTGCCCTTCCTCCAAAGAGGTCAAAGTGGTATACACAGTTCTCCCTTCTCCATTTTATCATCACAAGCCTGAGAAGTGGATTAGTCTCAAGAGTATGAGTGGCCCAAAGTCACCCAGTTTGTTTCATGACTAACTGAGCAGGGATGTCAGGTTCACCCAACCAGTCCAAAAATCTGCACTCACAGAGTATAGCTTAATATGAAAGAGCTGTCAGTTCAGACAAGATTGTGGAAAGGGGGAGGGGGGGGAGGGAGAGAGAGAGAGAGAGAGAGAGAGAGAGAGAGAGAGAGAGAGAGAGAGAGAGAGAGAGAGAGAGAGAGAGAGAGAGATTTCAGTGTTCTAGAGAACTGATGGTCCTGGCAACAAATGCATGTCCTGTAGTTACACAAAGAGCAAAGTTTAAGAAAATCAGATGGGAAAGAGGCTCAGCTGACTGTTATGTTTTAAATGCAGGAGGGCAAAGAGAATTCTAAGGGACTGCTTAATTCTGCCTACCAGCGTGGTTAAGAGTGGTGGTTTGGTGCAGTGGAGTCTGATCCGGAGAACCTGGTTTGATTCCCCACTCCTCCACATGAGTGGCGGAGGCTAATCTGGTGAACTGGATTTGTTTCCCCAGTCCTACACACAAAGCCAGCTGGGTGACCTTGGGCAAGTCACAGCTGTCTTAGAGCTCTCTCAGCCCCACCTACCTCACAGGGTGTCTGTTGTGGGGAGGGATAGAGAAGGTGATTGCAAGCCAGTTTGAGTCTCCCTTAAGTGGCAGAGAAAGTAGGCATATAAAAACCAACTCGTCTTCTTCTACCTCTGAAAGTGATAAGAACATGAGAAAAGCTTGCTGGGTCAGACCAGTGGTTCATCTAGGGCAGCGTCTTGTTTCACAGTGTAGACAAACAGTTGCCCTGTACTTCTTCCAGTTTTGTTTTTGAGATAAATGAACCAGAACTGCACACAGTATTCCAAACAAGGCCACACCATAGCTTTATACAAGGCCATTATAATATTGGCTGTTTTATTTTCAATCACTTTCCTAATCATTCCTGGCATGATCATTCCTTTTCAGCTCTACCACACACTAGATTGACATTTTCATTGAGCTTTCCACAACAACCCCAAGATCTCTTTCAATCTCAGTCTCACCCATGTCAGCATATATTTAAAATCTGAATTTTTGTTGTTGTTCCAATATGTATCACCTTAAGCTTATCCGATGTTGAAGTTTATTTGCCACATGGTTGCCCACTCACATTGGTTCTAAATGAGCACTTAATTCTGCCTGTCTCTGAAAGCAATGGCAAACTCATAGGGGTTAATGTGAAAATTTTGTCCCCAACATAATGCAATGTGCTATAGTTGGAAAAAATTAGCCAAATGCTGAATAGCTTTTTAAAGGAATTACTGAGTAGCTGCAGCAATTCCTGGGAGAATGCAGTGCAGAAGCAACACATGTGATGTGGATTAAATAGGCCAGTGTGCATATGAAAACTGTTGCTCTCAATTGGCGGCATAACAATTTTCTCGAAGTTCCTTTGAAAAAACTACCTCTGCCCTACATTTTTCAAACTTGTCAGGCTTGGTGGAGAAAGGCTGAAAACAAGATTTGAGGATGTCTACTTGGACTGTTTGCTTTTACCTTGGCTGTTACTGATAAAAGTCAAAGCTCCCCCCCTTCTTAATCTGAGGCAAACTGCCAAGAATCAGTAACCCCCCTCCCAATTTCCTCCTCCTTATACGTAGCTATCATACAACATAGCATTGGATTAGACAGTTTGTCAGAAAATAGTCACCTGAGGTATTGAAAGATAACCTGCAGTCATGCCAGAATTCTTGTGTTGAATACTTGACAGAGCCCATGAATGAAAGAGGCTTGCCCCAGTCAAACACTTCACAGACTCTGTTGATACCAGGTATTTTGCAGGACAAGGAATCCATGTTAGCGTGACCTTAATGCAAACTCTCTGTTTTGTGTAGTCCATTGCATCTTACAGAAGGTGGTGAACCTATTTCTCGGTGTGTGCAACTGAAATCTGAAGATGGGGGGCTCACATGACAGAATGTTCATTCGTACAAAAAGATTCCTTGCATTCAGAAAGCCAGCAGGTCATGGGGAAGGTTAGGCTAGAAACCATGGTGTGCCCGTTTTCTGTGTGCAGGGATTGTCCCTTCTTGAGATTCACTCAGAAATTTCTAAAGCACTGCATTTTTTTTACTGTTTTTAAAAAATCCTGATGTCCCTGTGGCCTGTCCTAATAAGCAGAGGTCTTGGCTCTGATGAGAGTAAAAATAGCATTCAGTGAAGCCATTTTAATTGTTAAATTTGATCAAATGAAGCTTCTTGCTTTGAAATACCCTGTGCCTGAACAAGTCCCCAGAGAGCTAGCATGGTGAAGTGGTTAAGAGCAGTGGTTTGGAGCAGTGGAGTCTGATCTGGAGAACCAGGTTTGATTCCCCACTCCTCCACATGAGAGGCGGAGGCTAATCAAGTGAACTGGATTTGTTTCCCCACTCCTACAAATGAAGGAAACTGGGTGACCTTGGGATAGTCACACTCTTTCAGCCCACGTACCTCACAGGGTATCTGTTGTGGGGAGGGGAAGGGAAGGTGATTGTAAGCTGTTCAGTCTTCCTTAAGTGGTAGAGAAAGTCGGCTTATAAAAACCAACTATTCTTCTTCATTCTTTTCAATATCGGCACTGTGTATAGATTAATTACATGCATGGTGGGTGCATATAGCAGATTGGCATTGTTAATGTTATTGTTATTGTTATTGTTATTATTATCCTCCAACTGCCCATTTGATGCAACTAACAACTCAGAGACACTGGCATTCCTGCAGTAGAGCAGGATTGCCTGTATTTTGCTAGGAACAGACTTAACATACAAAAGAGACACAGTTTGCGCCCAAGGGGATTTGATCAAAGGAAGAAGTACAAAGCATTGGACATAAGCAGGAGTGTAGAAAAGCTGAACACCGTCTTGAGATTTTTTATTCACTATAGGTGGTAACTGGCATAGCAAAACTGGGTCACTCCAGAACCCATTATAGATGTTAACTAGATTAGCAAAGAATTAAATTATTTCCCTGTCTCGGCTAGTTTTCAGGGCCAGATTTTTTCACCGTGGAATGGCTGCTGCTGGCCATCCAGTTGAAGCTGGTAAAAGGCACTTCTGGCCACAGCTGCCACCTGTTTATCCAGCAGCAGGCCTGGGCCCAGGAGCACCCCCAAACTACGGATCTGTTCCTTCAAGGGGAGTGCAAGCTCATCCAGAATGGGTGACATCTTAAATCCTGGGCCAGACCTTACATCCACCAGTAGTATTTCCATCTTGCTGGGATTAAGCTTCAGTTTATTAGCCCACATATACCCCAAAACTGCCTCTTGGTGATGGTTCAGAGTTTCTGTAGCCTCCCTGGGATCAGCTGGAAGTGCAATATAGAACTGTCATCTGCATATTAGTGATAACCCAACCCAAATCTGTGGATGACTTCACCCAGTGGTTTCACGTAGATGTTAAAGAGAATAGGGGTAAAGGTAATAAATGAGTACACCTAGTCCCAGAGCTAAGAGATGGATTGACTCAATAAAGGAAGCCACAGCCTTCAATTTGCAAGATCTGAGCAAGGCTGTCAAAGATAGGACATTTTGGAGGACTTTCATTCATAGGGTCGCCATGAGTCGGAAGCGACTTGACGGTACTTAACACACACACACAGTCCCAGAGCTGAATTTATGCACAAACTAAGTAAAAGGCAGGTTAGGGCCTCAGATTATGAGTGACCTCTAAATTCAAAAATATTACTAAATTTTACTAATATACATATTTGGAAAAACCACTGAGCTTCTTAAATTTAACATAGTTAAGGGCCTCTGCGTGTCTTAATCCATCCGTGCCTACTCCTTGTATCTCTCCTCCACGGAAGTCTATAGCACAGCTAGAAATTTCCAGCTGTGTTCAGACTGCACAGCCAGCATGGTGTAGTGGTTAAGAGCGGCAGACTCTAATCTGGAGAACCGGGTTCAATTACCCACTCCTCCACATGGAGCCTGCTAGGTGACCTTGGGGTAGTCACAGTTCTCTCAGAACTCTCTCAGCCCCACCTATTTCACAAAGTGTCTTTTGTGTGTGGGGGGAAGGGGATGTGATTGTAAGCTGATTTGAGACTCCTTAATGGTAGACAAAAGTGAGGTATAAAACCAACTCTTCTTCTTCTTCATTGGTCCAGACATCCTTGCAATGGTGATGTGTTCCCTCTTTATTCTAATCCCTACCCCTTTCTAAATACAAAAATTTCTAAAAGTGGACTCTTTTCATAGGAGTTTATGCAAAATATTGCCTCTAGTTTTTTTTCAGTATTAGTTTTAATCCAAAGTGTATGACTCATTCAAACATATACTTGCTACACCCTCTGCTGGCAAATGGAAATAAAGCTGAACTATGCTTACTGAATATGTAATGCAAAAGCATAGATGTGGTCTAGGAGGCTTTTGTCCTTCAGAACCTGTACTGATGTAGAGAATTTTAAAATGGGAATGCATCATAAATACAAAAATGAGCACACACATGCACATATAACTGTGTATACTAAAATCCTGAGATATCTTCTAGAATGTGATAAAAATTACAACCACCTGTTTCCAGCAGTTTCCAGAATGAAAACGTTTCCTTCCCTGCTTTTGGTAAATGGACCAGTTTGGAGAGAATCTGTTTAGTCATAGGGCATTAACGCATGGGCAGAATGTTTCTGGTTCGCTCCTCTGTTATCTCACAATAATCCCACAATATTTAATCCCACAATATTTAAGTCTGGATAATCAAACGCATGACGCCAGCCTATCCCACATTAAGTCTGAAACAAGTAGCTGCTGGAGGCTCCCCGTGCATTTGAACCAACCATATAATGTGGGATAGTTCGCAATGCGGGATAGCAGGGGAGTGACATCGCCCAAGGATTGGCTGAGGAGTTATCCAATCAAAGGGCGATTCTCCCCTCTTTTTTTTCTTGGAATGCCAGCGTTCCGGTATACCATCGTCTCAACCTGTCAATTAAAAAAAGGCGGGACGGGAGACCGAAAGCAGCAATTGCTCACACAGGAAAGGGGGCGGGATGGGGGATGGGAAGCTGCAATTGCTCACGCAGGGAAGGGGGCGGGACGGAGGAGACCGGTAAGGAGCATTAGTAGCGAGCTAGCCGAGTAATTACACGCACGTCGGCGTTCCGGTAATGTAGCGGAATTAAAAAAAAGTAGCGGATTAGCACCAAAAAGATCGCTATAAACCTGGGATTGATTAACCCCGGTTTTTTTGCCTTAATTCGCGACTAAGGTGGGTCCGATGCGCATCCCTTGGACGGTCGTGCGTGTGGACCACGGAGATTCGCTACTATTAAGGCACAAAAGCGAGACAAATTGGCCGTGCGTTAAGCCCCATAGTGGTAGCCAGAATTCTTATGTCATATTTTGACAGTGAGAAACAACTATTACGAACCAGCTATCATAGACAATGGTTAAAGCTCACCTCAACTGACATAAATCGGAGCCGGTCTACATGTCACACCATTAGTTGACACTTTGTGGTGATATTTACCATGTCCTCCATGCGGTAATATTTTTTACTTGTTATCATGTGCCTGTTCCCTCTCAAAGATTAATGTTCTATTACAACTCTACATGTCCTGTTGATGGCAAAGAAGCCTTTATGTGATGGGGAGAATGTAAGAAGCACCAGATGTTACAGCTGGGGATGGAAGTAGGAAGGTCCGCACAAGGAAGTGACTGGAAAGAGAACATGATGTGTAGGGTGGGCTTTGATCCCAAGGAAGAAACTGCTTCAAACTCTTCTTCTCATATTGGCTTAGGATGAATTTTGAGTATATATTGTCGAAGGCTTTCACGGTCAGAGTTCATCGGTTCTTGTAGGCTATCCGGGCTGTGTGACCGTGGTCTTGGTATTTTCTTTCCTGATGTTTCGCCAGCAGCTGTGGCAGGCATCTTCAGAGGAGTAACACTGAAGGACAGTGTCTCTCAGTATCAAGTGTGTAGGAAGAGTAATATATATAGTCAGAAAGGGATTGGGTTTGAGCGGAGTCATTGTCCTGCAAAAACTCCAACCACCACCCCCGACAGAAAAGAGGAATAATCAAAACATTAATGGACCGTGCAAGACGGATCTGTGAACCACAGTTTCTCAAGGAAGAAATTAATCATCTAAATCACGCACTGCTAGCAAACGGCTATTCCAGAAATGAAATCAGAAGGGCCATTAAACCAAACAAAAATCAGAAAACTCAGGAAAAACAGTCTCCCATAGGAAAGGTATTCTTGCCATTTATTAAAGGAGTCACTGATAGGATGGAGAAACTTTTGAAAAAACATAACCTACAAACAGTGTTTAAACCCACCAAGAAAATACAACAGATGCTACGATCAGCAAAAGACAAAAGAGACCCCCTCACCTCTGCAGGAGTATATCGTATACCTTGCAGTTGTGGACAAGTTTACATCGGGACCACACAACGCAACATACAAACAAGGATAAAAGAACATGAAAGATACTGCAGACTTGGCCAACCTGAGAAATCAGCAGTGGCTGAACATGGACTGACACAAACAGGACACAGGGTCTTATCCCAAGACACTGAAAGACTGGACAATTCTACCAACTATTTTGTCAGATTGCACAGAGAAGCCATTGAAATTCATAAACATCAGCACAACTTTAACAGAAAAGAAGAGAGTTTAAGAATGAATAAGGCTTGGCTTCCTGTCCTGAAAACCTCCAGACGAACAAAGACTACAGTCCACAATAGCCAGGCGGATTAGCCAAAGAAAACAAAAAGACGTCACCTGCTGGCAGAAGGCAATGATGGAGGCGAGGGAGTTCCAAAGTTTCGGTGCCCCAACCAAGAAGGCACTTTTTAGGGGTTGCCACCTATCTAGTATCAGTTGGGGGGCACCCATATCAGGGCCTCTGAAGATGACCAGAGTGGATGAGTAGGTGTCATATGGGAGCATGTGATCCTTCAGGTATTCTGTATAGAAATTTAAAAGTAAATACCAGCATCTTGAAATGAGGCTGGAAGCAAATTATGAGTCTCGGTAGATGGAACAAGACTGATGTGATATGGTTCCTATGCCCTACTCCAGTATGCATCCTGGTCACAGAATTTTATACCAACTGTAGCTTCCAAAGGGTCTTCAAGGGCAGCCCCATGTAGAGCCCCTTGCAGTAATCTAATCTAGAGGTCTTTCACATCACCACTATCAGATCCTTTAACTGTGGATGCCAGGGATTGAGCCTGAGAGCTTCTGCATGCCAAGCGGATGTTCTACCACTGAACCCTGGTCTCTCCCTTATACATCCCAAAACTGTCTCCAGGCACTGGTTTGCTGTTTCAACAGCCTCCCTGGAATCTGCTGGAAGGGCGAGATAGCGTTGAGTGTCATCCACATATTGGTGGCACATAAATATGTGCCAGGCCTGAACCTATTTTCATAAACCAGGATGAAACATTGGAAACTGGGTACTTGAAAACATCTTTTTTATACAACCATTAGTATGTGTCAAAGAAGACCATGGTTTCATTTAAAACACACACACACACCAAATCAAAGTAGATTGACTCTTCTCAGTTCTAGTCACAGCTTCTTCATTTCCACACAGAGCTCTCAGTGCCAGAATGTGTTGCTACATCACAGCATCACCCTAGCTGACTTCCAAAAGTGGGCATAAAAGCAATAGTCTTTCCATTGTCTGATTTTTCAGGGAGTCTCAGATTCCAATACAGTATGAATGAAGCTCTAAGAGGGAAAGTAAAAACAGGAGATGCATTCTCATCAAAGTAGAATAAAAGCAAAGGTTGGTTCCACAGTTTATTTTAAAAAGCATAGCCAGATCACAGGATGTAAAGCTTTTATGTCAAATGTGTTAATGTCCAGTGGTTTGAAGTCATTTTTATATACTTTGACAGCAGAGAGACCATTTTGGAACAAAGAAGAGCCTGCAGCGAATATACTGAAAGAATGTAGCCTGCAGACATTAGGAGAAATGTTTGGGTCTGGGGACCGGATGTAATGATAAAGCTCTTCCATGCCTGTAAGGCCCATAAACAACAATACAACAGTTTTCCACCACTCCCAGAATTTGTGAGTGTTAGTATTCCTGGGCGGGGGGAGTTTACCAAATTCTGGCAACTGCAAATATGTTCAAATTGAGAAACTGATTTGTGGCATCCGTAAAGTAGAATCCGGTGGTCCAGCTTCTGAGCAGTGATTTTGGAGGAGGGATGGCTCATATTTGAACTAGTGACAGAATTGGATTAACCAAGGGCATCTAAGAAACTGTGAAGGTCAGAGCAATTCATGCAAGGTACAATTCTCTGGGCTTGTAGTAGGCAGGCAAATGCCCTGATTATTATCACTGCAAAGTATTTTAAAGTTTGTAGGAGAGTTATGGAGAGCCTTTATGAGCAGCAGTTGATGGTCATCAACATCATGACAATACCAAATTCGTTATAGTAACTGGTGATGTCTATAGGGATTTTTAAAAGATTTCTGTAATTTGGGTCTAATTGTCTGGGTATGGAAGGTTCAGGGGTTTAAGGTGCTTCTTGACTAATTAAAATGTCAGACTTTGGGCAGGGGGGAGGTAACAATGGAGTTACGGGCATGAGAAAGGCCAGGAGAAACTAGAGCATGGGTGACACAGGAGGATATCAGTTGACAACGTTGTGGGTCATGTGAATTGCCAAATTACCCAAAAACGTTAAGGGACTCTGTGGTGTTGGGCAGGCACCCAGAAACCCAACAGGGATGATGATGATGATGAAGAAGAAGAGGAAGAAGAGTTGGTTTTTATACGCTGACTTTCTCTACCACTTAAGTAAGAATAAAACCACCTTCCCTTCCCCTCCCCACAACAGACACCCTGTGAGGTAGGTGGGGCTAAGAGCCCAAGGTCACCCAGCTGACTTCATGTGTAGGAGTGGGGAAACCAACCCAGTTCACCAGATTAGCATCCGCTGTTCATGTGGAGGAGTGGGGAACCAAACCCAGTTCTCCAGATTAGAGTCCACAGCTCCAAACCACCTCTCTTAACCACTACACCAAGCTGGCTCTCAAGGAAGTCAAGGAGGCCAGGTGCTCCAGAGAGAAGTTGGGTCGAAGATCCAGGGTGATGAGAAGGCCATTCAATAGGGCTAGTGTGGCTGGGAATACCAACAGCTGGGCAAGGGTAGCTTAGTCGAGTATGGTTGAGCCCCTCATAGCTTCCTCCACCATTTGAAAAAGAAAGTTATCAGCTAGGCAGGCCAGGAAGTTGTTTGACTGTGGATGCTTAGCAGAGTCTGTCTCCCAGCATACATCAGGGAAGCTGAAGTCACCCATAACTACCAGGTCATGTTGTTTGAATACCCTGTAAAGCTGCTCAAGGAGGGCAGCATCCACCTCCTCACCCTGGTCAGGTGGTCTGTAACAGACTCCAACTACAACCTTGCTTGTCCCTCCTTCCCTTATCCTCACCCAAATACTTTCCACTGAGCTGTCACCTGCCTCCTCCAGGATTTCCTGACAAACCAACCCTCTCCTCACATACTGCGCCACTCCACTTCTACCTCAGCCCTGAGTAGTGAGGAAACTCTAGGGGATGTTGAAATGACTTCAGCGTGGGGTGTATCAGGTTTGGACTCAGTAAAGTATGATATTCCAAAGGATGTAAGTACACCTTGTCTTTGAAGGGGCAGGATGGAAACATATCCACAGCCCAGCCTTCTAAGGGCGGCATAGCTGCAGGTTCAATGCCAGCCATCCCCACCCAAATTCCAGTCACAGAATCATATCCAATATCTGAACTGGTGTAGGGTTTTGCCCACTGAATTCATGGTTGTATCTGCACATGCAACGTTGATCTGCATTTGGTGACTTCAGTTGGATCCTTTATTTTCTTCCTGCTGACACTCCTCTTCATCCATTGCTGAGGCAGTCCTCCACTGCAGAGCGCACATTCCTTGGGAGCCAAACTATTTCAATCATACAAGACCGATATCTTCCTGCTATCCAAATGACAGTCCAGCATGAGGGGAATATGCTCTGCAACAGACGATGAAGAGGCCAAGTGGAAAGAATGTTTGTGATCCAGGCCTTATATTACAGACTTTATGTGTGAGATCTTGTTTGAGCTTCCTCATTAAACAACATTGGCATTGAAGACTTTGAAAACCTGAAGCAAACCCCAAAGTATCCATCACTAAGGACTACGCAGCATGCTGTCACAAATAATATAGCCTCAGGCTTGGGCTACTAATATAAGACCAAATAACCTAGGTTTGATGGGCAGCAAATGTTACAATGGCATTTTTCTCTCCCTGACCCCTTAAGCAGGCTAGCAAGAACTTCAACTCCCGGAAAGGAAAATAGTAAGTTGAGGTTGGAGGGATAAATGTGAGTTAGGCCGACCTTGTTCCTGTTCCAAATGAATCAAGTCATGGAGGAGGAGAGAGAGAAAACAGGAAGCTATGTGAAAAGATCACCGGCTGGACTTCTTTCTATTCTGACAGAGTAAGAAATAAAGATGTCTCATCGTCACAGCAGCCACACTGGCACTGGGAGTATTTCTTTTAAGATGGTGGAACATACTTTTAACCAAAGTCCATTATAGCCTTTTCTATATACAGAATACTGTGTTCATTCTGATTCATCTTAGTTCACATTTAATTTGTTTCTGTAGCAACACACATGGCACATAGTTTCTTTTCAAAGAAGCAGGGTAGCTTATTGCAAATATTTCTATAAGAAAATATTTGCTCGCTCGCTCACTGTGTGTGTATATGTGTGTGTATGTGAATGAATAGCCAATGGCTGTTAAATCTAGGGAAAGGAATACATGTGTGTGTGTGTGTGTGTGTATTTCTTGTTTTCAAAGATTAGTGGCTAGCTATATAAAATATATTGATTAGGCTGGAGCATGGGAGTTCATGCATGTGTATGGGGACTTGTTAGGGTTGCCAGGTCCCTCTTCACTATCGGCAGGAGATTTTGGGGGCGGCGCCAGAGGAGGGCGGGGTTTGGGAGGGGAGGGATTTAAATGCCATAGAGTCCAATGGCCAAAGCGGCCATTTTCTCCAGGTGAACTGATCTCTGTCGGCTGGAGATCACTTGTAATAGTGGGAGATCTCCAGCTGCTACCTGGAGATTGGCAACCCTAGGACTTGTGCATGAGAGTCAGACTGCTAATGCAAGGGCATTTGGTAGCCAAAGGAGGGCAAGGGATATGGGCAGTAAGTTTTAGAGAGCAGGAGCTAAGCAGGGCAGCCCAGGCTGCAAGGGGATGCTTAGCTCAGCAGGGTGGGCATTGGGAGGAGAGCAGAAGGCAAAGTCCTACCCCATATCCTTTAGGACTGGAATACCTCATCTATGTATGCAGCCCTACAGCTTACAATCAATCAAGAAAGCCTAGAGCTTTTCTCTCTCACCCCTCCCCTTAAGGAAAACAGGCTATGCCCTTATTAGGAAAACACTGGCTGCCTAGTAAAAGTCAAACTGGAAGAGTCAGAAAAAGGCAAGACTGTGACAAAAAAAGAAAAAGAACAAAAATGAAAGGAAATCATGATTTTTTTCATTAAATGCTATTTAGATGGGAATTTGTTTTGTTGTTATATTAATTATAATAATTATGAAACAGCCCATTTATGTAACTGTAATTACTAACAAAAGAAACACATGTCTAATATTGACCAAACTACTAAAACATGTAGTGCTAAACTATTTGCTTATTTAAAACATATACTGAAAGCAAACTAGATCTATCTATGAAATTACTCAACTGTTTTCAGATATATCATCTGACCATGTTTAGGTGTGCAACCAAAATATTAGGTGTGCACCCAAAATACAAAGTAAAGTGAAACCTCCAATAACCTGCCTGCCAAATGTCTGCATCCTACACCCTAGCAGACAAAATTGGTTTGCAATGCCGCCTAAATATTTCCAGAAGTAAATCAAACCTTTTCCAAGACACAACTGAGCCATCCCCTTATAGCACTAGTGGCTACTGCACAGGTGCAAAGCTGTTCAATATGGCATCCAAGTTGAATATCAAATAGAAGCATCTAGGCGATTCAGTATAGAGGCTCATCTTGTAATCTGGCAATCCTGTTCACAGCCAAATTCTCCAAAATCTGTGTTTGCCATGGAACTGTGAAGACTTGTAGATTCCTGGTAAGTGGTCACTCAAGTTTGCTGGGCAATATGGCAAACCATCACATGCTATCAGACATACATTACTTCTGCAGAAAATATTGGAGGGATAGATTTGTCCATTATATTAGATATAGAGCATATATAATTTTCACAGAAGCACCAGATATGTCAGTCATATAAGGTCAGCAATACATGCTAAGGTGAACCACCAAAGCAAAGTGACCCTGCTTCTTTTTGGATGAATCAGTAGCATCCAGATGCCCTAGTCTGTTGATCAATCTTTGCCTTTCCTCTGTCCAAGCCTGCATATGAGAAACCAGAGATTTCCTGGAAATAATGAAATTAAATAAACCCCTGTTGCTAAGTTTGCATTAGCAGATCTTCACGGGAAGCAGCCTGTATAACCCCCATGAATTAAACACAGCAACAATCAAAGGCCTTTGGCACCAGCTGAGGATTAATGGACAAATGGAAACATGATGGCTTAAGGCAAAATTGAGCAATCATTAAGTCAATTCTCTAGGAAATGGACTACACCAAAGTTACCGCTAATATAGGGTTTCCTCAAACAAGCCACTGAACAGATAAAAAGAGGGAAAGAGCATTAGGCTACCTGAGTTGCCACCTATGGCAGCTGCACCTAAGCAAAATCATCTGGTATTTTGCGCTGTTCGATTCCGTACTTAAAACTGCTTGCTTAGGTGG
This sequence comes from Euleptes europaea, assembly GCF_029931775.1. NCBI lineage: Eukaryota > Metazoa > Chordata > Lepidosauria > Squamata > Sphaerodactylidae > Euleptes > Euleptes europaea. Next base: position 30,872,043 of record NC_079317.1, read on the forward strand.
AAGTACTTAGGTACTATATAGTCTGGGCCAGAACCTGATTATAAAGTAGTAATATATTAAAATATCAGATATAATATTCTCTCTATATATAGCATGTTCCCCACATTGAGCCACAATCTAGAACAACCAAAGCCAGGATTATATATTCAGGGGCTGACTCAAAAGTTCCCATTAAATTCTATAAGACAAAGTGAATAGGCTATAAACTGTAATACAGGTGGGAAGGGATGAAATCTGTCCCTCCCGCACCCCTACCACACACAGAGACTATACCAGGGTATGGAGCATAGTGTCTCTCAGTGCAATTCGTTCATGTGACGAGCTTGAAGGACAACAATGTTGCTGTTGGGAAAGCGTTGTTGCTGCCCTCTTTCAGTTATATTCCATGCATAAATGACCCTTTCTAGACTCAGCTGACTGGGCCCTACAAATGCAAGACTAGACTGCTATAAAATGCTGTTCATTGGGTTGCCGTTAAAGATAATCTAGAAACTGCAATTTGTGCCACATGTGGCTCCTTGTCATTTACTGAAGCATGAAATGTTTAGCATCAGTTCTAAAACAGGCCCGATTAATCCAGGTGGCGGCTCGAGATCTCTCACTATTAGAACTGATCTCCAGGCAACAGAAATCAGTTCACCTGCAGAAAATGGCTGCTTTGGAAGGTGGAATCTATGGCATTATACCCAATTGATGTTCTTCCCCTACCCAAAACCTGCCCTCCTCAGGCTCCCCCCTCATAATCTCCAGGTATTTTCCAACCCGGAGCTGGCAACCCCAAAAACAGGGGTATTTATTGGCTGTCTATTCCTGGGTTCAATTTAAAGCCCTGGAACACTTGTAGCTGCCTTATACTGAATCAGACTTTGGTCGCCAAATTTGGCGCAGCAATCTACAAACTTCGTCAAAGTTTAGTAAAATAAAAGTCAAAGAAATAAAAAAGTTAAAAATGTTCTTTTGAATTTGTGTCAAAATGTTTATTTCTTATCCAAATCGTGAAACATTTTAATTTATATATATTCTTTTAAATTAACATGACACAACTTTTGAACAATATCAATGTATCAGCTGTAATATTGCTGTTATGTTCTTAATTTTTATTGGTGCAATGCCGCAATAAATGTTTCTGTTCTGTACTGAATCAGACCATTGCTCTATTATGGTCAATATTGTCTACTCTGACAGGCTGTAGCTCTCCAGGCTCTCAGACAAAGGTTTTTCACATCACCAACTACCCAAATCTTGTAACTGGAGATGCTGGGTATTAAATAGATCTCCTTAAGCAGGAGATCTTTGCTGCTACAGGTCCCTCACCCAGTGATTATGTGACCTGAAAAGAAGAAAAGAAACAGATTGTTGGATTTCAGGGCTAAACTGGGAAAAGAGGGATTGAATTTCTCTTAATAATGCTAATTTCCCCCATAAAAATGTATGCACTTTTCGGGAGTGGGGTTGTGCATGAAGAAATCAGTATTATACATTATACATAACTTGCTGACAGTCCAAGTCATAATGCTGTAAGAGATTGAGACTGTGTAGGTCTTGAAAGGTAATCTCCTTAAATTGTGCCCAGAAGCAAACTGGCAAACACCATACTATATCGCAAGACTGTTATGATTTCAACTATTTTCCTCCAGTACAGTAGGAACATGGCATTAGTAATATTAAAGAAACCTCACTTAAATCATGAATATTTGGTAGTTCTCAGGATGAAAGTAAATGGTACCATTTCATTCTTTCTATTTCATTCTGTTCAAGCATGGAGCAACTATTGAGATTTTACTTGATTTGCAACCAAGGAAGGCTCATTAAAGTCCTTGCTTTTTAAATGATTTTAACCACTCCAGTATGGCAGCAAGAAAAAGAGCCTTCTTATCCATGGTGAAATTGAGCATCAGATAATTGAAGAGCACAGTGACAGCTTTGAAGTGACGGGGAAAGACTTGATATGCTGTCTCAGCTAGTTACAAAATGTGATTGTCTCCATCTTCTGGACCTAACGCCAGTTTCTAATTGTTTCTGCAATGCTGAGTGCTACACACAGTATCCATATTTTCTAATAGCTTTTTTTCCCCTTTTGCCTTTATTGCATTTTCCAGAAAGAGAAATTCCACTGATGCAGCTTTTCCTGGTTTAGAGATTGAGTTATGGGGAAGCTTCACCAATTGAATTTCTAATCTGCCAGGTGGGACCTGGAGCTCTCCCGGAATTACAATTGAAGAAGAAGAAGAAGAGTTGGTTTTTACATGCCGACTTTCTCTACCACTTAAGGGAGACTCAAACTGGCTTACAATCACCTTCCCTTCCCCTCCCCGCAACAGAAGTAGGTGGGCCTGAGAGAGTGTGACTAGCCCAAGGTCACCCAGCTGGCTTCATGTGTAGGAGTGGGGAAACCAACCCGGTTCTCCAGATTAGCATCTGCTGCTTATGTGGAGGGGTGGGAAATCAAACCCGGTTCTCCAGATTAGAGTCCACCACTCCAAACCACCGCTCTTAACCACTCTACCATGCTGGATCCCTTGATCTCCAGACTACAATTGATCTCCAGACTACAGAGAAAATGTTAGCGTTGAAGGCAGACTGTGTGGTATCACATCCTCCCTGATCTCCCTCCCCAAACTCTACCATCTCCAAGCACTGTGCCCAAACCTATGGGAATTTCCCAAGCCCCCAAACCTACTGTTATGATACCCGAACAGACCCTGAGCAAGCCTGGGACATCCCACATGGTGAACAGGACTGGAGTAGTGTGCAAAGGATGGAACAGTGCTGTGTAGCCAGAGGCAAAAGGGGTCTCCTGGCATCCATCTTGTTTGTGCCAAGCTGAAGCAAGCTGACAGGGCCAAGCCAGCAAAATTGTGCCATACCCTACCCTGAAAGGAATGTTGCAGCTTCTCCATGAAGGCAGAAGAAGACCAAGATAAGCCATTTACATTTCCATAGCCTTCCTGTAGTAGAACTCAAGCAACCTGCCATATCTTTCCACCCTATTCAGATATACCCTTAATTCCATCCTGTCACCAGCTAAACCCTCGCTGACTCCCCTTCTGAACCCCATCTCAATCTCCAAGTCTATCACTCAGTGCTTGGACATTTAAATCCCAAGTGTCCAGCCATCATTTTCTGATGTTCTTATTCTCTGCACCCAATTAATCCTATCTCAGGCAATCAAGCCCATTGCCAGTCATAGCCTCCAGCTAAATTTCAGGGTATAAGTATAGCCCCATTGGCTGCAGTAAAATTGCTACCACTTACTGGATCCAAAGTGTGAGCTTTTGACACTTGCATGTATCGTTTTCCTAGCTAAGTATTGCTGGCCAGTACTTGCTTTCTTTGTTGCTGCCATTCTCGACCTCGCTCTTCAGGAAGGTAACTATAAACCCGCTTGGGACTCTCAAACCTTTATTTTCTGAGCTCTGTATGTGTTGGGAATTGTGTGTGTGTGTGTGTATGCAACAAATCTGATTACTTTTAATAAAATCCTTAAAATTCAATCAATCAATCAATCCTTAAAATTCATAAAGCTTTCTCATTATTGGGTTGCTTTCCATTGGTTTGCTCACCTGAAACAGAATTGGTTAAAAGACCCCCATGCCAGCCTCGTGCATATCTCTATCTAGTCTCCAGCTAATTTCCCCAATAAACGGAGATCCCCTGTGCTTGGCATAACACTACAGAAATTTTCCAAGCCTACAATCCACACAAATAAATGTATTTATTAAATATTTATTTTTATTTAAAACATAAAACATTGGAGGAACCCTTTGATAATTTTATTAATGGGCTCTTATGCATTAGTAAACCACTCAAGAACTTTAGTGCAACTTGAATAGTTGAATAGAAATAATTATAGAAATTACCGGAATAATTAAACTAGTTTATATGTTTCATTTATTGGTTTAACTGTTTCACATATGACAGACTAACCATTAGTTAAGCTATTTTTTAATACATTTTTTTTAAAAAAAATTGTACTCTTTTGAAGTATTGAGATGTTTCTATTATATATGTTTATTTTATTCTTTTAAATTATGTACTTGGTTTGATTGTGCAAGGTAACTTCATGCATAGTAGCAATTTCAGTTGTATTATTCGCTTTATCTATCCTATCTGATTTTAATCTTCTATATTTTATTATGTAAAATAAATAAATATAATTTTAAAAGAACGTTGATGCAACTGAAGAATGTATCTGAAGAAGTGAGCTGTGACTCACAAGAGCTCATGCCCTACCAGAAATTTTATTAGTCTTTGCTACTGGACTCTTGCTCTTTTTGATGCAACTGGACATACAGTTACACCAAATCTGTTTTTTTTGGGGGGGGGGGCATTGCCTTTATCAATGTGCAAAAACATGCCTTGGTAATGAGGGAATCTGCAAATTAACTACAGGAATTGAAACCTAGGACAAATTGTGTATAACACATTTTTAAAGTTGGAAGCCTCTCTAGTTACAGCCCATTCCTGAGCTGAGAGGGCGAAAGTCCCCAGGGGGAGCACAAGGGCCCACGCCGGAATCCAGGCTGCTTGTGCCAGCACCCAGACAACTTGTACTGCCAAGAGTGGCATGGATGCTGGTGTTGGGGTGCTCATGCCAGCCTCCCTGCACTGCCCTGTGCTGGTGCAGCCTCCCACTGGCATCCTGATGGTGCACCTCTGTGCACCGGCATCCCAGAGGGCATTCCCAGGGTGTTCCAGGCCTTTAGGTGGCTTCCTAACCCCCCTTCAGGCCATGAACACCTCCTTTTCCCTTACCTGGAGTTACGCCACCGTTTTAGGTGGCTTAGCCCCATGGAACGCTATGGAGCTATTCCACGGGGATCACAAGCAAGGGCAAAGTGCCAGCTTCAGTGTGTGTGGGAATCCTCCAGCCACCGTCTCAGTCCTTCCCCTCAGGAATGGGCTGCCCATTACCATAGGGTGCTTCTAAATTTGTTTATGTATTATTACACAGGTTGAGTATCCCTTATCTGGACATCTGATATCTGGACTGATCCGAAAACCGGGCCTTTTGAGCCGGCATGCAGGCATTACTGACAGGCCCTCAGCAGCGTCATTAGTTCAATATACACAGAATTATTAAAAATATTGTTTAAAATTACATTCAGGCTATGTGTATAAAATATATATAAAACATAAATGATTTTCGTGTTTAGACTTGGGTCCCATCCCCAACATATCTCATTATGTATATGCAAAAATTCCAAACTACTTCAAAATATGGAAAGATCTGAAATACGGACCACTTCTGGTCCCAAGCAGTCTGGATAAAGGATACTCAACCTGTACTTTGTTTTTCCTCTTGAATGGATAAGTCTTTTTTAGAAACTCTCATTCCGAAGGCTTTGTTGCCAGAGGCTGATGAAGTTGATGTATTGGTAAAAACAACTTGAACATTTCCAAGCTGTCCTTCAAAGATATTTTAAAAAGGATGTATGTAAAGTAAGGGAAATGAGCTCAGCCAGGATTCTAGCACCTGTGAATCCTTTCTACATGGTATTTCAGTGAATCATTTTGCTAGGGGGAAATGAGGAAAAGATTGAGAGTCACTGCTAGATGCCAATCTGACATCTAATGAGACTGGCATATATGAAGACATTAGTGGTATGATATTTTAATTTATAATGACCGTGCAGGGCAGATATTACTATGAAGAAATGTAAAACAGACTGTTTGGGATGTATCTGGTTTTAACTTCTAAAGGGCTTAACAAAATACAAATAAATATTAGGATATGGGAAAGATTGTTTTATAGCAGTAAAAAATCAACATTTGCTCTATACAGAAAGAATAGGAAATTTGCCCATTTTGTTGTTGTTGTTGTTTCCAGTACCAAAATTCTGCAAACCAACAACTGATCTATACAGGCATTTTTATTATATATTGATCTGTCCAGTTTGGGTTCATTTCTGGAGTTGAATATGCTTTTTATGCCCTTTTTACACTATTTTTATGTTAGACACTGATTATACATAACTGATGCACAAATAACATTAAAATGCATTAATGGAACAAATTTAAGATGAGGAAACTTATTTATTTACTTCATTCATACCCTGCATTTGCCCCCAATGGGGACTAATGGTGCAATCCTGGGGGGGGGTGATTAGGAGGAGTCGTGATCCCCCTGTTTTTACAGACACCTTTTTTGCAAACCACCCCAGTTCCCTTGGGTTTGTAAACCCCTAAATTGTAGATATCATTGGTCCCACTTCGCAGATATTTTTATATTTTATATTTCCCCAAAACTATAAGGGAGGCTGCAATGTGATCCCCACAGGGAAGTCTAAGGACAGAATCCAGGCATATTTTAAAAACTGGGGGAATAGATTGGTTCACAAGCTGATTAAGCTTTTGTGGGGAGAACCATCATGAATGCTAGCTTATTTCTTTTTCAGTACTTTAATTATGGCCTCTCTTCCTCATGCTTACGATCAATATAATCAGCAACTCATTACTTTTATTAATATTATTAAATAAAATGATCTTCTGAGTTGATTCTCCACAACTGATTTAGGAACTTTAAATAGCAATTGTGACCATTAATGACTGATCAGGATGATAATATGGCGCTTGTTTTCGTTATCGCTTTATGAAATTATTATTGTAATAAACCCACATGGTTTTCCAAGTGATTCCTTTTAATCTCCTAGCAAAAACAAATAACTCATCTCATAGAGTACTTTACATTATTAATCCACTGATGGTGAAATGCTTGGAAAGGCATAACTGTTGTTTCTCATTTGATTTGCTATGTAGGCTCATTGGAGCAAGTTTCTTTGAAAGCAGCGAGCGAATGGACTTGTAGTGCAAGCCTATGAACCAGTTAAAATGGCCACTGCTAAGTCTGAACGTACTCTGTGCAAAGTCTCAGGATCCCACACTCTTCCAATAGCAAAATCAAAAGGTTGCCCAGACCTTAGCAATTCTGCCACCACTCACCAATCACAATGCCATTTGCACTGATATCCACACACTGCTCATGTATGGAGAGTTCCTATCAGTAAGTAGAAATGTCCTGACACACCATTCTTCTCCTCCACACCACTCTGACACAGTACAAATTAAAGTCAGGCTACTTTATCATGACACAAACCGAGGAACCATACCCTGCCACAAACCTAGATGTCAACTTTGTCCCACTGTGCACTCTGGGGACCTACCCAGGGACCTACCCAGATAGCCCAGGCTAGCCCAATCTTGTCAGATCTCATGAAGCTAAGCAGGCTTGGCCCAGGTTAGTATTTGGATGGGAGACCACCAAGGAAAACCAGGGTCAAAGGCAGGCAATGGCAAAGCACCTCTGACCGTCTCTTCCCTTCATACTGTAATGCTTTATTGCTATTAGTTAATTTTTCTTATGCTTCAGGTTGCTTCTTCCTTGATTAGTCATGTTTATCATATTTCATTAAACTTCTGTTTATCTGTATTCCATCAGAGGCTAAAATCACTGATCTATCATTCATCATTCATTATGTGTAACAACCAGATCTATTCCAGTCCCTTACAAAGGGAATTACACCTGAAAGATTTATGACAGGATTCACACCAAGGCCCTTTATGCATGGGTACTTTGACTCACATTTGCCACCAGAGTTACTCAGTTGTTCCTTGGAGTTATGCACGTGTTTTCCATCCCTCAGAGTTGACCTTGCACCCACCCCACACTTTTCTCGGGTTTTCCCAATGCTGTTTTGCCACAGATTTAAAGTTTGCTCTGAGATCAACTCAGTTCAAATTGTAACTATTTGTGTGCATAAGGCATTCAGGTTTCCCCTTCCTCCTCCAGCCTAGCCACTGGGCAGGGAGGAAGGGAGTATTTCCATAATTAGGAACCAAATTAGCTGCGCTTGCATGTGCTCCATTGAAATACATTATGGCACAAAAACAGTTGCAAAGAAAGTGTGGAATGGATTTTCCATTAAGGTCACTCGGCCCAAATAGACTACTCTGGCACTGGATTGACACCCCTCAGACTGGAATAATGGTCCCAGGTAGGGCTGTCAATTCGGTTCGGTCCGAACTGAAAATCAACCGAATTTCCCCTGATTCGGTGATTTTCAGTTCGGACGGATCCGAACTCAAATCTGGCGGGCAACCGGGGGGGCCCGAATTCAGCGAGTTCGGGAGTTCGCGAATAAATTTGGCCAATTCGGCCCCCCCTTCACGGGAGCCCGCTGAAGGGAGGCGGGCTGTCATTCAAACTCATCTGTGCCTCCCGGCCGGGAGGCACAGATGAGTTTAAATGACAGCCCCCCCCTTCACGGGAGCCCGCTGAAGGGAGGAGGCTGTCATTCAAACTCATCTGTGCCTCCCGGCCGGGAGGCACAGATGAGTTTAAATGACAGCCCCCCCCTTCACGGGAGCCCGCTGAAGGGAGGCGGGCTGTCATTCAAACTCATCTGAAGGGGGGCGGGCTGGGAGGCTCAGATCAGTTTAAAGGGGCCCCGCGCGCCTTCAGGGAATCCCATCCCTCAGAGTTGACCTTGCACCCACCCCACACTTTTCTCGGGTTTTCCCAATGCTGTTTTGCCACGAATTCGGAATTCAGCCGAATTTTTTTCCCCGAACTCCGGATCCCCCCGAATTACTGGGGATCCGAAGCGGGGGAGTTCGGACTTCGGCACGTACCGACCCCACAAGGGTCAAATTCGGCCGAATCCGAACTGTACCGAATTTTTTTTTTTTGACAGCCCTAGTCCCAGGGAACAGAATCTGTGCTCTGGGACTGGAATGACAGCCCCAGAGTGGAATGACACCCTCTGGGAGTAGCAGAAGTGTTCTGGGACTGGAATGACAGCTCCATAGTGGAATGACAGTGCACTTTGGGGGCTGTCAATCTCGTGCCAAGGTTGTCTATTTGGGCCAAGTGACCTTAATGGAATATGCATTTCGCATTTTCTTTGCAACTGTTTTTGTGCCATAATGTATTTCAATGGAGCCCATGCAAGTCAATTGGCAATCCTGGCTCCCATTATCTTCCAGCCCCTCACATTGTTTCCAGTGGGCAATCCTGTCATTCCTTTTAGTACACCCCTTTGCAGACTACAGCCAATTACAAAGCAGTGTTTTCAAGGGGCAGGAACTCAGACGCTCCGGATTTGTGCTGGTGATTCCACAGCACAAAAATGTACTCCTGATACTCCAGGACTTTCTTCAAGGCAAACTATCACCATGCATAGGATTTTGAGAATTCAGATCAGAAAAGTGTGGGCCAAGGGAGTATCAAACCCAAGGTAAAATTCCCATGCATAAAAGACCCACATCTCTCTCTGCTTCAACTCCTCCCCCTCCCACTTCTGTGGTTTTTCTTATAAAAATATCTAGAATAATTTCTTTCTCATCGTATCTGAAGCAGAAATGTATGCTGGAATAAATGTTAATTTTTGTGCCACTAGACTTCTGTTTGATTTTGCTACAACAGACTAACACAGTTACCCCTCTGGAATTATCAGAAACCGGAAACAGACAGCTCTCTAGTAGTTTATGGAATATGGAGAATTGATGCTTCTTCACATAGAAAAAGAGTTGGTTTTTATATGCTGCTTTTCTCTACTGTAAGGAGTCTCAAAGCGGCTTACAATTGCCTTCTCCCCACAACAAACATCTTGTGAAGTAGGTGAGGCTGAGAAAGTTCTGAGAGAACTGTGACTAGCCCAAGGTCACCCAGCAGGCTGCATGTGGAGAAGTGGGGAATCAAACCTGGTTCTCCAGATTAAAGTCCACCACTCTTAACCACTACACCACTGGCTCTCCAAGATAAGGGTTCAAGTCCCACTGCCTACCCCCATTACCTACCTGACTAGCACATTTTATTGCATGCTTTCTTCAAGGTTCAGAATTATCACATTAGGTTCTCAGCACATTCCTTTGTGTTAAGTTAGTCTGAGAGAGTGAGATTAGCTCAAGGTCACCAAGTAAACTTCATTGTCATAGTGAGGATCTGAATCCAGGTCCTCCAACATTACACCAATGTGAGCACTATCCTGTGCAAGGGGAAAAACAAGTAAGCATAGAAGCCACAGCATCAAGCAATTCTGAGACAGCAGACTGAAAGAGAAAATGGAAGGGGGGTTCCGGTCCCACTTTGGACAGAGAAGCTTCTGGAAAACAAAGCCTACACTTTTGAGAATTAGCGTAGCACTAGTATTTCATGATGGAAAAGAACAGAACCAATATCAACTATCCCAAACACCAACCACAAAGATACAGGAATTGACAGATGAGATGATCATAAAAGGGTCTTTGTAGCATCGTGGGCAGGTCATAACCCTTTCATATACTTACCCAGTGCAATGTCTGAGATGGCTGTTGAAATAGCTGATAAAAATAGACTAGAATTTAAATTGTGTTGCCGTGAAAGCATTCATTAGTTGTCAGATGTTGTCTCATGTTTCTATTGGTATGGTTTTGCTTTTTCCTTTGCTTCTGGGAATGCATAGGATCTCAACTAGATACATCAATATAACAGCAATACAGCCAATGGTATAGCAGATGCTGGTGTACCTAGACCATAGAATTAAGAGAAACTGTAAGAAAGAGAGGAATAAAAATTTGCAAGATTTTTTTTCCTTCTTCAATACTTTTCTGTGCATGTGTGTATGTATGTGTGTGTGAGAGAAAGAGATTTATTTAACAATAAACACATGGGTTTTTTTCCTGACAATTGGAATGCACTTAACATGTTTAACTTTAAATGTCAAAGGCCTTAATAGTATTTTTAAAGTAACACATATTCAAAAAAGAGACATCCTGATATTTTTTTTCTTCCATGCTGTTCATAACATTGATGGAGTCAATAACATTCTAACCCACATAGATGGAGTCAATAACATCCAAAACAACATGGCTGGGGTCAAGTTTATAACTGATATTTATGAGTTGTGTATCCTGTTTTTAACACATTTCTAAAGACTCATTAAATCTCTTTTATGTATAGTTTTCCCAGTCATGCTACCATTAACTAGGAAAAAAAGAGAGAGAATAAAGCTGCCTTTACTACCTTACTACAATCAGATACTGATTCTCGCTTGACTGATATTCTTATGAATTATATGTATTGTAAACAAGCATGACAAACCATCCCAAGGTCTTCTGTATTAAATCCCATTAATGAAATGCACCACTTAGCTTATTTGACACTGAAGTGACTCCCATCCATTTCAAATAGAGGATGCCATAAAAGCAAGTGTTCTGAGGTGTCATTGAGGAAACAAGTTCATGAACTTTTTCCACCCCTCTAAAAATACTCTTTATTAATGGAATAGTCTGACATGAAATTGAACAACCAGGAATTCTTTTTTTACAAGATACCAAGATTTAATCTGAAGAAAGGCATAAGAATAAACAATGCTCCCTTTCACCCAAGACCCTCCTACATAAGAGACTTGGCTTTGGGGCTGGAATATGTTGTTGCCTAATATGTATATCTATGTTTAATTTATGTATGATCCCACTTTCCCGTTTAAATTAAAGAGTTTATCTGGTGTACAAATTAGAAAATCACATCATGTCTGCCAAAACATATCAGAAGACTGGTAAGCATCAGTCCAATAAAACTGAAATTGACAATTCACCCAAAGCAAACAGTAGTTTTTAACTTAATTTCTACAAAACAAAATTAACAAGGCTATCAGGCACAACTCCTTTGGGTGCACATTGGTAACTGGCATCGTTGCTGGGGTTGCCAGAACCCTACAATGGGGCCTCTGGTTTCCACCAGCCCCAGGATATGCCCCACCCCCCCATTGCATGTACCATCACCCCCCCAAGAGTGAGGTTTACCCTCTTTTCACTTACTTTTTCACACAATCCCAGTAATGCTGCTCTTGGTTGTTACCTATTAGAGGTAAGTGGCAGAATCTTAGGGGAAATAAAGAGTGAAAGGTAAAACATATCTTACCTTATCCTGAGGAGAAGAGTCCATTGAGCCGAGATGTGGGGCAAGAGGAAGAAAAGATTGTCTGGGGTGCAGGAACAGCCTTAACAGCCTTGCTCACATCTTGCAAACTGAGGTATCTGACTTCTTGGATTGAGTCAATCCATCTCACGTTGAGTCGTCCTCTTTTCCTGCTGCCTTCAACTACTCCTAGCATTGTTCTCTTTTCCAGTGACTCTTGTCTTCTCATAATTTGACCAAAGTACGACAGCCTCAGTTTAGTCATTTTAACTTCTAGGGATAGTTCAGGCTTGATTTGATCTAGAACCCACTTATTTGTCTTTTTTTGTCATCCATGGTATATGTAAAACTCTCCTCCAACACCACATTTCAAACAAGTCAACTTTCTTCGTATAAACAGCCTCAAAACTGGAAGTGTCCTGGATGACAGAGTACAGTGGGGGTACCATGCTAGGAGGATGGGGTACCATGCTAGGAGGACAGAAATTATTGTCCCTTTTCTACGAGGTAAATGTCACATGCCCATGCACACAAAGACTTTACAATATTTTGAATGAAAGGCAATGTCCTGTAGATTTATGAACTAAAAATGGTGGACCCACAAGGACTTGCAGAGCTATCTCATGTCCCCCTCCCTCGTTATGTTCTCTTCCCTTTTCCTGAAAGCTCCTGAAACCATTTCCCTTTTCCTACTTCCTGGATTGCCAGCTTCAGGTTGGGAAATTTCTGGATATTTGGGGATGGAACCATGGGAGGGTAAGGCTTTTTTGGGGGTGGGGGAAGTGACCTCAACAGGGTACAATGCCATAGACTCCAAAGCAGCCATTTTCACCAAGGGAACTAGCTGATCTCTGTCACCTGGAGATTAGTTGTAACTCTGGGTAATCTCCAGCTCTCACCTGGAGATTGGCAATGCTAATTTCCTGGAGGAAAGGCTGCTTTGGAGGGTGAAGTATATGGCATTATACCCTTCTGAGGGCCTTCCTCTCCTCAAACCCCACCCTCCACCCCTCAAATCTTCAGGAATTTCCCAGCCTGGAGTTGGCAACCCTATCTTCTTCCCACTAGGGCTGTTGATTCGGTTCGGCCGAACCTAAAAACAGCCGAATTTCCCCTGATTCGGCGGTTTTTAGTTCGGGATGAACCAAACCCAAAAATGGCGGGAAAACGGGGGAGCAGAATTCAGCGAGTTCGGGAGTTCACGAATAAATCCGGCAAATTCAGGGCCGTCAGTAAGCAGCATTCTCCTCCCCCGGCCAATCGGTGGCCAAGCTGGGTCTTCTTCTGGCCAATCAGTCAGGACTGAGTACTGGAGGAATCAGCTGCTGCGCGGCCCGGCCGGGGAGAGAGAGAGAGTGAGAGAAATCCTTGTGTGGGGGTGGGGGTGCTTGTGCACATTTGCTCCTTTCCGTGGCTGCAAGGGGTGCATTTTGGGGGGTACAGACCCCAAACCTTCAGTGGAGCTTCAGACAAGTCTTCTTAAGAGACCCCCAAAGTTTTGTAAACATTGGGTCAGGGGGTCTCGAGATATGGGCTCTCCCCCTTTTCCCTCCCCCCCTTTTTCCCAGTGAGTTTCTGCAGCAAGAAGGGAATTTGCTTTCGTAGGGCGGCTGCTGTTGAACAGTAGCAAGCAGCCAGGCCTAGTTGAATCATGCAAGTCTGAGGGTATTAAATCACTCAGAGGTTGCTGTCAGGCCTAGGGTTGCCAACCCCCAGGTGGGACCTGGAGATCCTCCAGAATTACAACTGAAGCCCAGATGACAGAGATCTGTCCCTCTGGAGAAATTAGCTGCTTTGGAAGGTGGACTGTATGGCATTATACCTTGCTGAGATGTCTCCAATCCCCAAACCTTCCCCTGCTCAGACTTCACCACAAAACCCTACAAATTTTTCAACTTGGAGCTGGCAGCCCTAGCCAGGCCTGGCCCCAATAAGTCCTCCCTCAAAGGTCAGTATAGGCCTGGAAAGGGTTCTGTCCCCTCCCCCTGCCTTTTACTCACATAAACTATAGCCTGGGATCTGTGGTTGCAAGCAACAGCCACTGAGAGAATCCATTGCTTAAAGCTACAGGTGCTCCTATTATAATTTTTGGGTTTTTTATTAAAAACCCCAATGTATTTTTTTAAGATTTCACATTTTCCTGAGCTCTTTTCATGTGTGTAGAAAGATCTGGCTTGCGTGCTCATGGCTCCAGTCACCAGTTTTAACTATCCAAGGATTTGGCCAACTTCTCTATTAGAATATAAGATGATGTAAAATACCTGAGTGGCATTGTATAAATGTGTGTGGGTAGAAGTTGGAGTGGGTATGCAAAAACACACATACCCATACATATTCTTGCTGATGACACTTCAAAGAAGCTCACAAAATTGTCTGAGGAAGCTAAAAGGATTATTCTTCATACTTGAAAGCAACATATCTAGTTCACTAGAAAGAGGGAGGGGAGCACTGAGAAATGAAAAAAATCTGGATGGAAATACACAATACATCAGCCTGTAGCTTTCCTTGAAAGAAAGCCCTCAGTAAGACATAAAAGGCAGACAGAAAAGAGTGCTTTATCAGAATGAAAGGCAGCTTATACTTTTTAATGGAATTCAATTCTTTCACTAATTGGGTCACATCAGTTAAAATGTATGCAAATGTATGGGCTTACAATGAGTTTGGCAGTAATGAATGCCTAATAAATCATTAATCCAAAGGCATGGTTTGGTATTTTTTCCTTTCTTAATCCTGTCATTATACAATACTACAAACACCTCACTGAGGCTCACAAAGATCACACACATATACCAACACATCGTCACACACAAGCCAGGTTGTAACGCAAGATGGAATATCTTAAAGGGACTCCTGTTGATGACAAAGAGGGGAGGGAAATAGACTAACAATGGCAATAGGAAACAATGCTAGCAAGATTTGTGTTCTTTAATTGCCCCAGAAAACCCCATTGTAGCTGCAAAGTTGGCTGGTTTATTTCGTTAAAAAAAAAAAAAAGCAGTGAGATGTTGGCGGGGTGGGGGTGGGCAAATGTCATTCCAAATACTGTGTTAAGGGCCCAAACAGAGGAAATTGTTAAAAAGCTTTTAACAAGAACCATTTTCCACCAGTTGGTCACATCTATAATAGAGACCTCAACTGTGCTATGCTGATTAGAATATATAAGGAACGGGGGACATTCTATGATAATGTGTTCATTAAAAAATAAAAAGTGTTACTTTACAAAGAGCTAAACACCTTAATTTTGAAAGTTTCTTTTATGCATGCATTTAAATAGAACCTAAATTACCTCTACACTAACATACCTCATTAAATTTGGTATTGCGCACAGACGTTGGGGTGTAAACTGATTCCACCTGCCCAGCATTTCTGACACTTCTGAAAAAGCAAATCAAGAATAGGTATTTCCATTGCATACATTAAATGGTAACAAATACAGGGCTGGCACTGAGTATGATAAGTATGTACTCTCAAACAAGCTGCAGATGATCCTACATCTCTGATGAGTTTATTCTTAATATATGTTTCCAAGCTCATGTTTATCTCATTCATATATTACATGCTGGAAGTGTAAAATTTTAGTTATATCCCTAAAAGAACTAGAGCCGCTTACATTTTCATGGCACTTTTTCATGGAAATACTTATTTGTGGTTTATGTCCTGCTGAGCCATTCAAGCAGATGCAGTGAAAACTGCAGACTTTTGTCCCAAATAATTCAGGTGGCTCAGAATCACTTTATACATTCATCATCTTACACCATGCTTAGTGTCCCATATGTATCAGTTCACTATGGATCTTGTTGGTGTGGTTATTTGTTTAGATGCTTTTGCCCTTTCTTCTTTCTCCATGGGTTATGTCCTGCTCTTCTCCAGTCCCATTAAGGTCCATTTACTCTTTCAGAAGTTCTCAGACATTTCAACCCTTCCCTAGAACCACATTATCCTTTCATTTCTCTGATATAAGGAAGTCTATACCTCTTTAAAGACAGAGAACACAGGGAATCAGTCTTTCTATGGTTCAACAGAAATGCTGAATGATAAAGAATATACATTAAAAACCCCAAATAAACCAAATTGCTCCACACATCTCATTCCAGAGAGAGACCTCTGTAGAGGTGAATAATTTAATTACTTTAAAACACATACCATACATACATGGGGAAGTATTTATACAAACACTCTTGTATGTATATGTGTATGAAGTGCTGTGCTGTCAAGTCACAACTGACTTATGGCAACCCCAGCCAGGCAAGTGAACCGGAGGTGGTTTGCTCTTGCCTTCCTCTGCATAGTCTTCCTTTGTGGACTCCCTTCTGACCCTGCTTAGCTTCTGAGATCTGATAAGATTGGCTATATCATGCCACCACCCCTCCCACAAACACCCTTACTTAATGAAAATGACCAGATCCACACATTAAGTTGAATGTACAAAGTTGGTCTTAGCCTGACAGAGAGAAAGAGAATGGCTAATACACAGTGCATTTAATTTGTATCTCTGAAGCTTGCATTTCTGACAGTCTTCCAAAAAGTAGTTTACCATAAAAGGTACAGCAGTCCTGTTAATTTGGCTTACTTCATTTTGTAACCCATAAAAATGTCCATCCATATTTCTTCTGCTGAAGGTATAGATAAATATACATTAATTTCAGTGCACTGTTTTCTATTCCTTGGTCTCATGCATGGATCATATAATTTTATTCAGTGCAGTAAACAACCCGGTAAGAACAAAGAATATTAAAGGACATAAAATAAGGTCATTAACTATGGAGAACTACTTTGGCGGGCTACCCATCTAATGACTGAATATGTGGCCAGAAGTTTTACTAGGATATATTAATAAAAATTTAGCTTACTGGTTGCAGAAAGTGTTTTGCATTGCCAACCATAAACACAGACATTTAAAAATACCCAGTCTCACTGTAATACGTTTGTGAATATACCAAATAAGAGAAGGGAAGATCTGTGATATACTTTATTTTATAAAATTTATACCCTACTTTTCTGCCCTCATAAAAGCCACCAAGGCAGCTAACAAATGAAAAACATACATAATAAAATCACATCTTAAAAACCATCAAAACCAACAAAAACACATCCTTAAAGCAATTACAACCAGAGCTAAACTACATACAATAACATAAAAACAACATCCTTACATACTTATGTAACAACATCCTTACATCTTATATAGTGAGATATAGCTATAAATACACACACACTATGTCATACTTGAAGGTTACAGTCCCCCAATCTCTAGCGGTATGCTATGGCCATAGTTGGACTCTCATATGTATTTCTACTTCTTTAATGAACAATCTCATGGAGCTGTGTTATACTGAGTGAACTCATTGGACTATTCAGAATAGTATTGTACTCTCTGGCAGGCATTGGATCTCCAGGGTCTCAGGTCAAATTCTTTCACATTACCTACCTCCTGATCCTTTCATCTGGAGATGCCAGAGATTGAAATTGGGACTTCCTGCATGCAAAGCAGATGCTCTACCAATGAGTTTGTCCCCTTCCATTAAAAACCATACTTTAATCCCCAGGCAGAACAATAAGAAAGGTTACTAGAGCTAGATTTAAAATGATTTGCTCTAATACAGTCCCAGCATTATCCTAGATAAGCTAAGCATAGCAAACCCATTGGGGAAAGGGGCTTTAAGTATACAGTACTTGCAAGACTGGGGCACCAAGTTTGGGGTGTGAGAAATTTCAGTGCAAGGAGAAGGATAATTATTAAAGCAGTTACTGAAGTGGACGAGTTCTTCTTCCTGATCAGCAAGTAATATTCTGTTGCATTAGCCAGCTTGGTGGATATTTTAGATTGTCAACATTATGCACTGTTAAGGTGGGCAATGGCTCTGACCTGGAGGGCCCAGGCTAGCCCAATCTCATCAGATCTCAGAAGCTAACAAGGGTTGGTCCAGGTTGGTACTTGGATGGGAGAACTCCAAGGAATACCAGGGTTGGTTTGCACAGGAAGGCAATGGCAAACCACTTATGTTAGTCTCTTACCTTGAAAACCCTACTGGGTCGCCATAAGTTGCAACTTGATGACACTTTACATACACACAAGCTGGACAGTAACTGAGGGAGACCCATGTGCTTCCCATGTCTAAATGTACTGTTAACATCTTCAGAATACCTTTAATGACCCATGATCAGCTGCTAGGTGAGCATTTTTTTAATCCTCACAAATTGTGCATACATACTAATCTAAGGACATTTATTCCAATTCTGCAAGTGGAAACTGTATAATGCTACATATCCAAAGCTACATATCTCCATAGTCATTTAAAAAGTTTTAAAATTTAGACATATTCAACATGACTTTATGCATTAACCTTTAACCCAAGAGTTGGCACTAGATAGTTCAGACATGAATATATCGATTGATGTGACATTTATTTCACATCGTTGCTAGACCTTTACATTAATCTAGAACACAGTTATCAGAATGCTCTTCTACCATAATACCATTCAGCATATTTTTAGACGTTATAACGGGATGTTCCTAACACAGATCATCAAGAAGAAGAAGCTTCAGTCTCGGCCTGATGGTTAATTGCTCTGCAAGAATAGTTATACTACTGCTGTGAGATGCAGGCAAACCAGCATGCAAGGTGAACTTTTTGAATAAAGGATTTGCATGCCTGTCAAACTATGTGGAAGACAAGAAGCATTGATTCAGTGATCCGCAAATGAGATAATTGAAACTGATCTAACCAAATGCAACTTTCTGCCATTCTACAATGGATAGATCATTGTCAAGAAGCTGGTTCGTTTAAGCAGTTTCTTGTTCAATTCAAATAATGGTTCAGGCTGAGGCCTAGAAAAGATGAACGTTTCTTTCTTTGAAAACTTAGGTCAAGCTACTTGTAGCTTCAAAGGCTCAGACAAGGGAGATGGGAAGTAACCCAGCCGCAAATCACACCATTAAACCTAGTTCCTAGTTTCTAGGCCATAAAAATGTAGGAGGGTATATTGCATCTCAGGAGCCCCTTGGTGCAGAGTGGTAAGCTGCAGTACTGCAGTCAAAAGCTCTGCTCACAACCTGAGTTTGATCCCGACAGAAGTTGGTTTCAGGTAGCCGGCTCAAGGTTGACTCAGCCTTCCATCCTTCCAAGGTCGGTAAAATTTGTACCCAGCTTGCTGGGGGTAAAGGGAAGATGACTGGGGAAGGCACTGGCAAACCACCCCGTAAACGTCTGCCTAGTAAACATTGGGATGTGTCGTCACCCCATGGGTCAGGAATGACCCGGTGCTTGCATAGGGGACCTTTACCTTTACCTTTATATTCCATCTCATTAGTGCCTGAGCTCATGAGTGGGAGAGGATGTTTGTTAACTGGACCCGATGTAGCTGCAGGGCATTCAGTCTAATTGGCAAAATCATCTGATTGGTTGGGATATCTGCAAAGGTGACTTTCTTGCAAAGGTGACTTTCTTGATCTTAGTCCCAGGAGGGCAAGAGACTTTGTCCCCTGATCTTTGGCAGGTGTGGTAGTGCTACCCTGGAGGGTGAGGACTCACACGTCAGCCTTTTTGGTTTTGTCCTGCTTGATCTGCCCCTACAAGGGATCTTGGCTTTAAGGTCCCTTGACAATCATCCCTTGTTGTCGAGTTCTTAGAGCTGTCTCAGCACAATTCATTTTAATAACTCGGAACCTTGTTTGACAAGACCAGTCAGGGACAAATGACTCATCCCTTGCTAATTGTTACAACAACACTTTGTTTCTAAAAGCAAATCCACTTTGTGAGAAGGTGGAATTTATAGCAGAAAAGCGGGGTTTTTTCCACTGCACCATTTCCAAGCTCTAATTTGCCCCTCCCTACACATATCTTTTCCTTCCATATAGTATCAGGTATGTGTTAGGGGTAGGGTTGCCAACTTCAGCTTGGGAAATTCCTGGCGATTTGGGGGTGGGGTCTGGGCAAAGTGGAGTTTGGGAGGGGACGAGCTCAGCAAGGGTCTGCCATATAGTTTGCCTTACAAATCTGCCCTTTCCTCCATGGGAACTGATGTCTGTAGTCTAAAGGTCAGTTATAATTCCAGGAGAACGTCAGGCCCCACCTTGAGGTTGGTTGCCCCAGTTGGGGGAATCACTGAAGACATTGAAGTATAGATGCTAGTGTTGTATCCAGTTCTAAAGGCACATACCTTGCCTATTTCATGGCAGGGTTTCTGTGACTTCTTCATTGCTAACATCTCTCAGTCAAGGCAATAATGCCTAAACTTCCCCAAAAACTCATTTGGCATTCTGGAACAAAGCTGCAAGGACTTTTCCTTCAATGAATAAACCCATTGATCCATCTAGTATAGTAATGGCCATTCTTGACTGTCAGCAATTTCCCCAAGTATAGTTTTGCTCCATTGTCTTTTGGTTGTTTTTCAGTAGATATTTGTTATTACATGACTGATTTTATGCATTTTTATGGAAGTGCCATAGAAATTTTACAAATAAGTGAAAAGATATTCAGTCAAGGAAGTCACTGACTGAACCTGAACCAATTATTTCAAGTACAGGCTCATGCCCCTGAGCGATGGCCCTTTCCTTCTTCTGTAGCTGGCATAATAAGGACAAAGCTGCCATAGAAGGGATGCCTCTCCAGGTTTTTTTTTGTGTATTAGTTAAAAAGTGTACATGCCTCCTTGGGGGACCTGCTCAAGGTTGTTCATGAAGTAAAAGAAATACAATAAGTCATGAAAACAGCAATAAGAATGATCAGTAATAAACCAAGCCATATTTGGAGAGTATACCAGGAAAGCAGTGGAATAACTCTGTTTATTAATGTCAGAATGCACAAGGCCTCAGCCAGGTATCTGCTTTAGAAGCAAAGACTACTAGTCCTACTTCCCCAAAAACATGCCAAGTCTGCCTTTTAGTGTAGCTGTATCTGCTACTAGGCCATTAAGTGGCAACAAACATGAACATATATTACAGTTAAAAGCCTGAATGAAATCAATACCAGTTTTCCTTGGATTACACCATTCTGATACGAGTTGTCCATGTCATGGAACTGAATTGCATGCATATTCTTTTTGGCCCACTTTCCATTGGTATGCCCTGGATTCTGGGGTGCAGAATACACTGGAGAGACCTGTGGTTGCACATTGCCATTTTGAACATTCTGTCAGAGTACCAGTTGTAATATGCATTGAATATGTATAAAACATGTACTAAAAAGTATAGCAAAATGTGCATCCACACAACCAGCGCCCGCAGACATTTTCAGTGGATCATCAGAAGGATTCAAAATGCAATGATTGTCACAGCAAAACTATGGAGCCCATACAGAATGGAATGGGCCTAGTGACATTCATCCAACTCTACTTCCAAAGGAATAAGAACCAAGGCTTCCAATTCTCTGGTAGTTTCACATCATTCATAACGAAAAATACAATCTGCTGCAGCTATTGGGTAAAAAAGAAACAAAGGTTTTATACCTGCATGCAACTCTGTGTTTCCTGACTGGGAACCATCATTTTACGGGAATCAGGCTCATTGCTGTTTGAAGATGTTCAAAATCTGACTTTTTGTTTTGTTTGGTCAAGCAAACACTTTTTTTGTTTCCCTACCAACCTGTTAGCCACCCCTACGGTGTGCATTTTTTAATCAGTACATGGCTCCTTATTCTTTCCTATGATGCTAGTATCAAAGGGCTTAGTCCTCTCACAAGGAGAATTTATTGTTACAATAAAAAAGAAAACCCCTTTCTCCCCCAACGTTCACTGTTCTGAAGACAGAGTGAATAAGCTTGGGGAATTGACAGTAGTATACCACTGGGTCATTGTACCAAGCTGAAAAGTTGGCTCAGCAGACAGCTGTAGACAGTAATAAAGAAAAGGCTGCCTAAGGGAGAAAACAGGGCTGTTTGATTTGTTGTAGGGGGGAATGTACATTATTTTATAGTGTGACAGAGAGACATTAGGCTTGGTCTGAATTTTGACCAGCCAGAGAGTTTGTGAGTGGGGCTTTATTCATGCACTCATAAATTATGAGCTGGAAGAGAGTTTCTAAGAAATTGCCTGTTTACTTATCACTTTGGGGAGATTGGCCATTTGGTACAGACTTTTGTTAAATGACTGTGCCAACCTTGGTTTTTAAGCACAAAACAACTGGCAAAATTTGTTTTTCTGTGTGAACAAATGCTCAGTGGCACAGAACTACAGCAAGAAAGATGGACATGGGCAAAGTGACTGTTTATGTGACCTGTGAATTGCTGCCCATGCAACTGCTCTAACCCAGCAGTCTCGTAGGTTAGAAAACTGATTATCTTCCAAAGGAAGAGGCCATGTCAGGCCTGCTACCATTGATTGAATTGTGTGTCTTGCTAGCTCGTAACAAGCCAGGAGGCCAAAGAAACCCCATTATTTTTATCTTCTGTAAGGTGAAGCCAATCTCATACTTGAAAGGCATCTCTTTTGGGAAAAGCCTATCAGATTCAATTGGCATGCAATTTGTGGCATTCTCAGGAGTTGGATAAAAGAAAGGTGTGTATGTTACACAGGGAGTGGCCATGGCTTAGTAGTAGAGCATCAGCATTGCATAGGGTTGCCAGGCCCCTCTTTGCCACCGGCGGGAGGTTTTGGGGGCGGAGCCTGAGTAGGCCGGGGTTTGGGGAGGTGAGGGACTTCAATGCCATAGAGTCCAATTGCCAAAGTGGCCATTTTCTCCAGGTGAACTGATTTCTATCAGCTGGAGATCAGTTGTAATAGCAGGAGATCTCCTGCCACTACCTGGAGGTTGGCAATCCTACACAGAACCTTGCTGGGTGACCTTCTCCCTGCCACACCTTTTTAGCCTAAAGGACTTCACAGGGTTTTTGATGTGAGGATAAAATGGAGGGCAGGAGAACAATGTGAGCTGCTTTGGATCCATGTTGGGGAGAAAAGCAGCACAGAGAGGGAGGGTGGAAAATATCCCTCCTTTGCAAAATAAAGAAGCTTTAAGAACCTCCCTGAGCTATCAGAGCCAGTGTGGTGTCATGGTTAGAATGTCAGACTAGGATCAAGAAGATCCAGGTTGGAATCCCACTCAGCCACTGAAGGTTGTTAGCTGGCCTTGGGCCAGTCACGCACTCTCAGACAGACCTAGCTCATGGAGTTGTTGTGAGGATAAAATGAAAGAGAGGAGAACAATCTAAGGTGCTTTGGATCCCCACTGGGGAAAAGCAGGTCATGATGTTTGTTATACATCTAGTTTTGGCTTCAGTTCACAACGTATGATGATCCCTGTTGAAGCTGTTGCTTCATCTGGTATTGTTGTTGCTCTTTTGGTAGGGGGCAGAGCTAATTATTCGTTACTCAAATTACAGTTAAATATTTTGAACGCAGCAAGCTTCGGAGGTGGTGAGCAGAGCAACTGGACACACCTCTAGTTAATAAATAGATGAGCAGGCTGATAAAAAAATAGGGTTGCCAGCCTCCAGTTAGTAGCTGGAGATCTCCTGATATTACAACTGAGCTCCAGCCAATAGAGATCAGTTCACCTGGAGAAAATGGCAGCTTTGGCAATTGGACTCTATGACATTGAAGTCCCTCCCCTCCCCAAACCCCACCCTCCTCAGGCTTCACCCCCAAAACCTCTCACCAGTGGTGAAGAGGGACCTGGCAACCATATAAGAAGAGTGGGGAAGATTTCTATAATCCACTTCCAAGGACCTTGAGCATAGTTCAGGGAATGGTAAAAAAGAGAGGTCTGCAGGTTCAGCTATACTATAGAACAAATATAATATTTTTTAAAAAAGAAAACCCTCTCATACTGGAGGCACCTGTGGGGGTTAAATAAGACCATGAGAGGAAAAAAGCACAGAATTAAGGGAAGAACAAAGTATTTGGAAAACAGATTAATGAAACGAAATGCACAGAACAAAGGTGGGAGAGGGTGATCAGCAGCAACACGGAAATTAGATCAAGCAGCTCAGATCTTGCCAAGGAGCACTGTGCATTTGAAGTCCTGAAAGATAACACACCTGTGCAATCCTCTTCCAAGATCAGAGTGCAGAACAAAAAGCAAACATGAAGAAAGAGAAGGGAGGAGTGGATAGAGAACTACTGTGAAGCCATTACCTTACAAATGAAAAACACGCCAAGAGAGGTTGGCCATGACAATATGATGTGTCTATGTGTGTGTGTTGGAGAGAGAGAGAGAGAGAGAGAGAGAGAGAGAGAGAGAGAGAGAGAGAGAGAGAGAGAGAGAGAGAGAGAGAGAGAGAGAGAGAGAGACTGAGAGCACTGAACACATACACACACCTAATCTGACATTCTAATCATTTTGTGCGTGTGTTGGTGTTGTCATCAAGTCACCTTGACTTGATGGCGACCCTATGAATTAATAACCTCCAAAATGTTCTAACATGGTGTAGTGGTCAAGAGCAGCAGACTCTAATCTAGAGAACTGGGTTCGATTCCCTGCTCCTCCACATGAAGACTTGGGCCAGTCACAGTTCTAGGGCTGTCAAAAAAAAAAATTCGGTACAGTTCGGATTCGGCCGAATTTGGCCCTTGTGGGTTCGGTACGTGCCGAAGTCCGAACTCCCCCACTTCGGATCCGTTCAATTCGGCGGGAATTCAAAGTTCGGAAAAAAAAAATTTGGCCGAATAAAGCCATTAAAAACACAATCGCGCCTTTCCGCGGCTCTGGGGGGGCATTTTTGGGGTTAGAGGTCCCAAACTTTTGGCAGAGCTTCAAAGGACGTTTATTGAAAGACTCCCCGAGTTTGGTAAAGATTGGGTCAGGGGGGGCTGAGATATGGGCCCTGAAAGGGATTCCCCCCACCCTTAATGTGCATCTCTCAGCAGAGCTTGCCGCCCACGCACAAAGCTCCCAGCCCCGACAACAGCTGAGAAATTAGCAAAACAACTGCAAACACAACCTTGTTAAACAACACCTTTGTAACACACAACTGAAACCTCCCCCCTCAAACCAGGGAGCGAGAGACTCGAGGGGGAACACACACCCCAGGCAGAACCGACGAAAGCCCCCTTTGGCTTCCCCCCCACCCACAGAAACTGCTCCCTCCCCACACACACACAGACTCTGCTTTCCCCACACACACACACACACATACACAGGAGAAAAATTATAGATTAAAGCCCCCAAAGGGGTCTTACTGTGGCTGTCTTCTGTTCCATCAAGAGGGGCTGAAGAGAGGACTTGTAATCCAAGATGATTCCAATTAGGCACGGAACGTTTTGCTCTGGAGAAAATGCACAGGATCTGATCCATTCATCCCAATAGGGAAAAGGGGAAAGGGGAAAGGGGAAAGCCCATACCTCGGGACCCCCTGACCCAATGTTCACAAAACTTGGGGGTATCTTAAGAACACTGGTCTGAAACTCCACTCAAAGTTTGGGATCTGCACCCCCAAAAATGCGCCCCCTGCAGACATGGAAAGAGAAAAGGGGGAAGGCGATATTTCTGCCCCCACTGAACCCATCTTTACAAAACTTGGGTAGTATCTTAAGAATAATTCACTGAAGCTATGCTAAAAGTTTGGGGGCTATATCCCCAAAAAAGCGCCCCCTGCAGCCACATAAATGGAAAAGGGGGGGAGGGAAAAGGGGGAGAGCCCATATCTCGAGACCCCCTGACCCAATGTTTACAAAACTTGGGGGGTATCTTAAGAACACTGGTCTGAAACTCCGCCCAAAGTTTGGGATCTGTACCCCCAAAAATGCGCCCCCTGCAGCCATGGAAAGAAAAAGGGGGGAGCCCATATCTCGGGACCCCCTGACCCATGTTCACAAAACTTGGGGGGTATCTTAAGAACACTGGTCTGAAACTCTGCTCAAAGTTTGGGATCTGCACCCCCAAAAATACGCCCCCTGCAGCCATGGAAAGAGAAAAGGGGGGAGGCGATATTTCTGCCCCCACTGAACCCATCTTTACAAAACTTGGGTAGTATCTTAAGAATAATTCACTGAAGCTATGCTAAAAGTTTGGGGGCTATATCCCCAAAAAAGCACCCCCTGCAGCCACATAAATGGAAAAAGGGGGGAGGGAAAAGGAGGAGAGCCCATATCTCGAGACCCCCTGACCCAATGTTTACAAAACTTGGGGGGTATCTTAAGAACACTGGTCTTAAACTACGCTCAAAGTTTGGGATCTGTACCCCCAAAAATGCGCCCCCTGCAGCCATGGAAAGAAAAAGGGGGGAGCCCATATCTCAGGACCCCCTGACCCAATGTTTACAAAACTTGGGGGGTACCTTAAGAAGCTTCATCTGAAGCTCCAGTGAAAGTTTTGTGTCTGTACCCCAAAAAATACACCCCCTGCAGCTACAGAAAGGAGCGAATGTGCACAAGCACCCCCCATACACACACGAGGATTTCGCTCTCTCTCTCTCTCCCTGGCCGGGCCGCACATCAGCTGATTCCTCCAGTACTCAATCCTGACTGATTGGCCAGAAGAAGACCCAGCTTGGCCACCGATTGGCCGGGGGAGGAGAATGCTACTTACTGACGGTTATGCTGCTTACTGACGGCTGAATTTGCCGAATTTATTCGCGAACTCCCGAACTCGCTGAATTCGGCCCCCCCGGTTGCCCGTCAGTTTTGAGTTCGGTTCCTCCCGAACTAAAAACCACCAAATCAGGGGAAATTCGGCTGATTTTCAGTTCGGGCCGAACCGAATTGACAGCCCTACACAGTTCTCTCAGAACTCTCTCAGCCCACACGGGGGCAGGCAATGGCAAAACACTTCCAAATATCTCTTGCCTTGAAAGCCCTGTAGGGTTGCTGTGACTTGATAACACAAACACTCACAAAATGTTCTATCACTAACAGCCTTGCTCAGTTCTTTCAAACTGAGGATTTTGGCCTCCTTTATTGAGTCAATCCATCTCCTGTTGGGTCTTCTTTTCCTGATGCCTTCAATTTTTCCTAGCATTGTCTTATGTCACAATGATAAATTATATGGACTAATTAAATAAACACATTTATTTAACAAACCCCCAGGTGATCTTTTTTTTCTCTGGGAAGAACAAGGTAAAGGTAAAGGTCCCCTGTGCAAGCACCGGGTCATTCCTGACCCATGGGGTGACGTCACATCCCGACGTTTCCTAGGCAGACTTTGTTTACGGGGTCGTTTGCCAGTGCCTTCCCCATCCCCAGTCATCTTCCCTTTATCCCCAGCAAGCTGGGCACAAATTTTACCGACCTCGGAAGGATGGAAGGCTGAGTCAACCTTGAGCCGGCTACCTGAAACCAACTTCAGTCGGGATCGAACTCAGGTCGTGAGCAGAGCTTTTGACTGCAGTACTGCAGCTTACCACTTTGCACCATGGGACTCCTGGGAAGAACAAGACATACTGTTTTAGAATGTGATGATTTAGACCAGAGAAGGAGCAATGTATGTGTGTTGTAACCCTTCCCACACCTGCTGCTTCTGTATACCAGATCTCTCTCTGTCTCTCTCACACACAAACACACATACACAAACACATTGACCACTGTCCAACTTGACAATATTTAAAATATTTCATATATATGTCTATAAGAGTAAATTTACATTTAGAACCACATGTGGGAGGAAGAAACTTGTGGGGTGATTCAGAATGAAGAAGAGTTGGCTTTTATAACCTGCTTTTTCTTTACTGTAAAGAGTCTCAAAGAAGCTTACAGTCACCTTCCCTTTCCCCTCCACACACACAACAGACACCTTGTGAGGTAAGTGGGGCTGAGAGAGTTCAGAGAGAACTGTGACTAGCCCAAGGTCACCCAGCAGGCTTCATGTGAAGGAGTGGGGAATCACACCCGGTTCTCCAGATTAGAGTCTGACACTCTTAACCACTACACCATGCTGGCTCTCTGAAGATAAATTGGTTAGGGAAAGGATTAGGCAGCCCTGCAGATCCACTGCTCTAACCTGACCCCTCCCAAATCAGTTATTTAGGCCCTGCAGGAATGTGTTTCAGTGGGTCTACTCAGAAATAATCCCCACTTTATTCAGTGGGGCATGCTCTCAGGTAATTGTTCTTCAGGTTACTAACAATGCTATCCTAAGCAGAGTCACACCCTTCTAAGCCCATTGTTTAAAGAACTAAATTCAGGATCACATTGTAAGTATGTTATGGGAAACATGTTTTAATACATGCTGGGTTGCTCTGTGCATACCCCCAGACTTTATCATGGTAAGTGTATATCTGGTTCCCATTATTTAGAAAGGGTTTGCTTAAAAGATGAGGCGGAACCTTTGTGCCTTGACACCAACCTAACAATGATTATCCTCACTCCATCGCCGATGATGTCTTTTGGCTTTCGGCAGAATTGCCTTAAGTGTTTTCAAAGGAAAGGAACATACTTATTTGAAATTTGAAAATTGAAGGCATTTAGAGTACAGTCTAGTCTCCAGCGGCTAAATTAACAATTCCTCACACTGGTATCGGAGATAGCGTTGAAAGCGATTCACACAAAAGAAAACCTACACAGCATCCCGAGAAGCAGGAGATGATGACATGGTGGCAGAATACGTTGCGAGGGTTTGTGAAATAAAGATACAAAGGGATGATTTTTTTTTCTTACAACAAGAGAGGACGTGTTAAATGTCACTGCTGCTATTTCAGTGTTGGTGTTGTTGATGCTGTGCAATACACACAGGCAGGCTAATTGCACTGTTCTGACTATATATGTGCTAGGGCTCTGCTGCTGTAGTGGTGGTTGCTATACCAGGGAGAACACCAGCAGTACACACTATCTGATGCCCTTCTGGGAGCAGCGCGTAAAGCACCGGGGCAGCTTTGGAAATGAGAGACAATGAAGCAAGCTCAGCAAATGCACCCCCAGAACTTCCCTTTCCCCCAACACCAGTCTCCTGAAATAGTTATCCTATGCAACTAAATTTGTGTTCTTAAAACTAAAAGAGTAAGCTGTCTCTTCCAGCTTCAGATCTAAAATATAGGACATTTGGACCTACAGGGAAACCGCCGAATGAGTTTGATTTGGGTGTAGCTAGGCCCTTTCCATGTCCTGGGGGAAATTCCCTGCAGGGTGGAATCTGCATTATTTTTCATTTGGCCCTTGTCATGTAACAACTATTACCTGGTGAGACTCACAAAACCTCTGCAAGAGTGAAAGACTGGATAGGATGCTCTGCCCCAGATGGCTGATGGTCGCAGAAGGTTTCCAGAAGGCCTCCTGAAGTCTCTTGGGTATTTTCTGGTCAGCAATATTGGCACTGCTATCAGAGCTCTGGTCAACCTGTGGGATGGAAAAATATTACAAGCAGTGAACAAAATCGTTCCTAAACATCCTCTTCCCTCCTGTGCAGTCCAGAATGTCTTTTGGTCCACTGAGGAGTTTAGATAAAGAAACAGCTGGACAGATGGTTAGAACACAAGTGGAGGAAAACCTGAGCAAATGTGTCCGAACATAGAAGAGAAATCGACATAAACATTCTACTCTGTGGCAGTGAAGGAAATTAAGCCAGCTCACCTCTGCCATCAGAATAGCACAAATTAAGTACACAAGAGGCCCAACTGTTAACCAAACAGCAACACAGTACAGATCAATAACTAGTCAGAGAAGGTGGTGGAAGAGCTAGTGGGCTTACCGAGGCAACTTTCAGCCTCTAAAATAGCTCCGGGACTGGCTGCCTTTCTAGTATATTTCCCATACATGGGACTGTAGTAGAGTATTTCAAGGTTATGTAGGCTACAAGCAAGTTAAGTGCATGAATTGCAAGCAATGCCATTACTAGCACTACAAGTGGGGTCATGGCTCACAGGTAGAGCACATGCTTTGAATGCAGAAAGCCCCAGTTTCAATACCCAGTTAAAGGTGATATGAAAAAGCTCTACCTGAGACTCTGGAGAGTAGAGTTGCCAGGTCCCCCCTGGCTGCTGGTGGGGGCTGGGGAGGTAGGTTTGCCTGAACCAGGTTGGGAAACTTGGAGATTTGGGGATGGAGCCTGGGGAGGACAGGGACCTCAGTGGGGTATGATGCCATACAGTCCACCCTCCAAAGCATCCATTTTCTCTAGGGGAACTGACCTCTGTAGTCTGGAGGTAAGGTGTAATTCTGGGGGATCCTCAGGCCCCACCTGGAGGCTGGCATGCTAGATTGACAATGTACAAGGCAACTTACAGATCATTGTGATGTGGCAATCCAAAGCTCGAACTGCTCCTTGCACATGAAGCTCATTCAATGGTCTTGAACAATTTACTTCTCCTCCAACTAATCTGTTTCAAATGCCTGTGAAACTAAATGTGATAAGAACTGTACAGCACAAAATGAAAAAGCGATATAGCAATAACGAATAAAAGATCTCCAGTATAGACCAAACATATTCTCTCCCTCATGCCATAAACAGTCCTTGCTCATCTTGCTTTCAAATGAAACACAGCCTCATTGCAGTCACTGGAAATGATATGAAATTTGTATGCAACAGAAGGACATCCGAAATGGATGGGCACATAAAGCATGCAGCCATAGAGCAATGGGGATGAAATGGATCCATATTGAGGAGGTCTAGATAAATGAGGCTTTATTGTGTTCAAGGTGACAGAACACAGAGAGCTGGCTATCTGCATGCATCCGAAAACAGTTCTGAGCATACTGGGTGCAATCCAGCAAGTGCTGTATTGTTCAATTGCAGTAATTTTGAGCTTGTTGAAATAAATTGGAGTTACATGGCAGTCATGCTTTAGAAGACTGCCATTGTGTTAGTTGAGCTTCACTGTTAGCCAGGACTCCAAAGCCAGTTGCGAAAGAGAGGTGATTTTTACCTAAAAATATTTATTCATTTAAGGCTTGACCCATCTCCCTATTTGCACATGACTCTGATCCCATGGAAGCAATAGGCTTCCTCCCATCATAGGCTTCCCCCATCAGTTCCCAGCCAGGTGTGATGCTACTTTGCCAAATGTGAAGCAACTCTTGCTCTTAGGCAAGAATCCAATGATTCACTTAGGGCTCCTCTGAAGCCAGAAGAACTTACTTGTGAGCTTTGTCAAACACTGAGCATCTAGGTTCAACTGAACTCTCAAGTGCTTTGTATCCAGAATTACCATGAATACACCATAAACACAAATAAACGTTCCAGGCACATTTAAAGACTTCAACTTGGCAGGACTGGAAGAGTCAACAGGGGGAGGTTCAATGATGTGGGAAAGAATGACTTCTCACATGGGTTTAGAATCAAAGGGAGGGCGGTTGGCAACACACACAAATATCTTGCATCATCTTTTATTCATTCTAGCTGTTGTTCCACTGCATCCAATATTCTTCACATCCCAACAAAGATGATCTGCTCTGATTTAAATACATTTTAACCACAGTGATTTCTGGAAGAGGGAAAAAAAGATTGGGATACCAAGAGACAGCACACACAGACACTGGTGTAGATAAAGCTAACTGTCCCATGTATAGAGGCACACACTTTCATACATAGTATTCTGTTCCATTGAACAGATGAAATGGACTAAGCATGATGGATACATATCCATCAGAGTAACAAAAAAGGTAACAAGGTGAGGGCTGAATACTGTAAAATCCACTCTAGTGACTGGAAAACATTTCACAAACGCAATACAATGCACATCAAACGGGAAGGTGAAATGTTTTTTTGTAGCAGTGAAAGAAACCCCCCAGGACTCTCACTCACCCACTCACCTTTTTCTGTTCCCATTCCCCATCATCAACTTTCCATTTAGCTCCTCCCCATCAAGCTTTACCTAATGTTCCCCCTCTATTCTACCTTATAAAGTCTGTTTCTGTCCACCCTCTCTCATGCTGACTCTAATTGAGGAGGGGAAGTCTTGCCAACATCAGGGTGGTTGCCTAGCAACCCCCAAAAAGGCTGCTGAGATCTCACAATGTGATCTCTGTGGCATTCTTTACTTAAGGAAGAAGATACGGCTTCCAGTTTTTTTAAACTCCCCAATTTAATTATCTTTTTTTTATATATTTCCTGGTTGTTGTTGGCTTTTTTGTTTTGTTTTTGTAAACCTGGGGCTCCTTCTGGCTTGTAAAAATATTCCCTATCTGTACATGGCCCCATTATGTGGATTTTTTGATCCAAAAAGCCATTGTTTAGAACGGGTTATTATGCTGTTTTAATGAATCCCGAGTCCAGCACCTCTCACTCTAATTGTCCTTTGAAGTTCCCATGTTTAATTACAGCAGTTCAGGATTACAGATGGATCCTTTCTAGTGCCAGTAGAATTGAGCTCAGCCTGTAGCATTTCCATGCATTTTCTCCTCACTCATAGGCTTTTTAGACAGATTATGAATACTTGCAAAGTCCCAGGAGTTTTCATCCATGGATGGTCACCGTAAACGACTGAAAGTAATTGACATGACCCGTCTTTCCCGATGGGATACTCAGAGTCAGAGACTGGAGTGACTGTTGTTATAGCTTCTTAAATCTAACCAGGGAGCCCTTAAGGACAGCATGAACATTTAACCAAGGACGACATAACCAAGATTATTGTAGTAGATGTCTATAAAATAATGTATGGGTGTATTTTAATATGTTTTTTTCCTGCTGGATTCATTTGTTCCAGTGTTGTTTATTTTCTTGATGCTCTCGAGTGGAGCAATAAAAGAGAAGGAAGACAATGGGAGCCTGGGGGAAGGGGGTTAGAATAATAAAGCTGCAGTTATTAATGGTCTGTCCTGCTTGGTGCAATAAGACCCTGACAGCTGTCAGGTTTCAGACACATCAGACATCTCTTGTGAGATGTAGTGAGAATATCACAGGGCTGTTATAATTCTCAGGCTGCTGCAGAGGTCCAACCTTGGAAGTCTGACAAGCCCTGTAGAATTATGAATTGTTCAATAATATGACAGAGAACTTTTATTTGACAAAAGAGGAAGAAATGGACTCTTTGGGATACATGTCCTTCCAGTCTACTTGGCGATGTAGCAATCAGCAGTTTGCACAGGGTTGTTTTTTTTTTTTTTTTTGGTTTGTTTTACTGAGGGTCACAGGGGCTGACCCTGAGTAGACTTGCCACTGAAATTTTGCATAAAGCTGCATTCAAAGCAAATTGGGGCAATCCTCCTCAGCAGAACTTGTAATGAATTTCAAAGGAAGCCAAAAGAGCTTCAAAGGTTTCTAGGAAAAATTCCTCTAGGATTGGAGTGGGGGATCACATTTCTTCTCAAAGGATTAAGGTAGGCGACATTAAGAATTTCAAATTTCACATCCTCCCTAGCATTAATAGATACTCAAAAGTATGCTCAAATTTTTCATTGCCACTGGAAAGCATGGGAAATATAGCTTCCAACACTTCCTGGAGGCATTTTGCATTCTCCCCAACATTAATGGATATTCTTTGAACACAACACAGCCTTTAAAATGTGGCCTCCACCACTGTTGCAAGCTCTCTCCACTGCTACCCCCTTCGCAGGGGTAAGTTTATAACAAGTAAAAGACCAGTGATGGAGGCTAGGTGAGCCCATTATAAGTTGTATCCTATCTGGAGGGAATTTGACCTTGGGTTGTAATGGATTTGAAATTTTCTGAACTGGTGGAGTTCTGAACTTCCCCAGTTCTGAACTTTAGCAATATAACCAGTGGACACATTGACAATATCGGACCTGATGTACGGGATGAGATATCTTTAAAAGGGGATGTGGAGATTCCCACCAACTCCACCCCATTTGGGATTTGTTCTACCATTATCCTTAGAGTATCACTCTAATTGGTACAACCCCCCCACCCACAAAGAATGTTGAGTTCCATTTGCACAAGAGAGAAACAAAATCGAAAAGAGGACATCAAAACAGCATAGCTGAGAAACTTATAACCACCTCAGACTTGTCAGAAACAGAGATTTAGCTCCCTAGCTCATTCACTTCTTGAAGAAGGAAACTATCTACTGTTTCAGGCTACAAGTGATTATTTACCATTTAATATTAGCTTAATCAAGTAGCAGGAGGAGTGTCAACCTGGTTTTTGTCTGTTTCACAATTTTTCATGGGTGCTTCCTCATCCACCCAACTAAGAAAGGGCAGTGATATTTTTCTAGAAACTCTTTAGCACATGTTTACCACCAATCCATGTTTTCAGCACATAAGTTAACCATTTAATTTTTTCAGCTAATTCATCAATTGATTTAAATGAATCTGCATATTATCGCAACTGAACGACAGGCACCTGTTGAGATGTCAAAGGAAGTGTGAGATAAACAAAACGAACACTTTTTATTAGATGGAAAGATCATCATTCATATATTCAGAAAGACCCCTGAACCAAAATAGCCTTTTTAAAGAATCGCAATAACCAACTGCCCTTCTCTCACAACTTCATTAAATAAAATTTGCTATTAAAATTTGCTACCTATTAAAATACCACGACAGAGTTTTCAGACCACCACACATTATTCCAAATGCGGTGCTGCGGCAATTCGCACATTCTAGAGTGAATTATCTAGTGATATATTCCGTGGATATGTTATTGAGTGATGTAATTGCTTGGGTGAATGAGCTCAGAATGAATAGCCCAAGAGCAACACTCCATGACTGCACTGTACCCCTCCATGCAGAGTATGTGTGCATGTGCATGAGTGCCTATGAAAAAGCTGAGCTCTCTCATCGATTACTGTTGTGACGACATTGTGAAGAGAAGTAGCATTTTTCTTGAAATAAGAGCTATTTGGCAATGATGGCTGAGCACAGACATTGGTCTTTTATGCATAGTAGTTTTACCTGGGGTTCGAAGCTCTCTTGACCCACACTTTTCTGTTCCAAATCCTAAAAATGCTATGCATATTGTTGTTTGCCCTGGAGAAAGTCCTGGAGTTTCCCGAGAATGGCACAATCACCAGCAAAAATCCGGAAGCGTCTGAGTCTCCGCCCCTTGAAAATGCCTCTTTGTAATTGGCTGTAATGCTTACTGTGAGAAAAACATCACCACCACCCCAGCTCCCCTCTCCCACACTTTGGCTTATGCATGGAAATAGGGACGATTTGACCCGGGCTGATCTCAGGGGAAATCAAAGAATCACATTACAATGGGTTCAGGAAGGCCCAGACATTGCTGGGGCTGGGCATGAGGTCATCTCTAAGGGACTGAAAACTCCTGCATAACTCCAACTTAAAACCAAGTCGGATCGGACGAGAAAGTAAGTCAAAGTGCCATGCATAAAAGGCCAAAGTGTTATGGTTCAAGCATCCAACCAGGACATGGCAGACCAGAGTACAACTCACCCATGTGGTTTACTGGGCCAGTTATTCTCTTTCAGCCTAGCATACCTCATAGGGCTGTTGTCAGGAAAAAAGATGGGGAGAATAATGTTTATTGCTCTGAGCTCCTTGAAAGAAAGGGATGCATAGATTGATAGCTCTGGCTTCACAGATTCCTTTGAGCACATACATGTGAGGGAAAACAGTTCTTCCTTCAGTTTGCTCCCCTTCACTGGGCATGCACAAAAAAAGACCACCTTAGTCTTTAAACTGCAAATTCAGAGGGCTCCTTTGCTCCCCCCCCCCCCCGCTTTTAGGTACTTAGAAAGCAACAGCCGTAGCTTTGAACAGAAATAAACAGCGTCGGGATGCAGAGAGGCAGCGGTTCTGCACATTTAATAAGAGGAGCCATAACTTCTCTCGGCTCTGATATCCCTCACTTGTTTGTGGTTTTATCTTTTCTGGCACTCAGGTCTACAATTCCATTTTCCATTGACCTTCAACATTTTCTCGTGTCTGTCAAGCTGCTTCTGCTGACACCATCAGCAGCTCCCACCTCGCCGCTATGCATAACAAGGAGCTTTCACATCTCAGTTGATTGTTATGATTACAGGCAATCGGCTCTTCTCCTGGGTCTCCAGGAACCATATAGTAGGGGAAGGTGCTTTAACAGCATTTCTGAAAAATACAGGATATGTAGACAACATAGTCTTCATTCAAGACTCAGCTCACCAGTTAACCACACACCATTATGCTGCAAAAGAGGATTATTTACCTTTTTTGCCATCATGTCACATCTGTAGGGTTGCCAGGTCCCTCTTCACCACCAGTGGGAAGTTTTGGTGGTGGAGCCTCAGGATGGCAGGGTTTGGGGAGGGGAGGGACTTCAATGCCATAGAGGCATGAGGTATGGCATTGAAGACTTCAATGCCATAGACTCCAATTGCCAACTCGGCCATTTTCTCCAGGTGAACCTATCTCTATTGGCTGGAGATCAGTTGTAATAGCAGGAAATCTCCAGCTGCTACCTGGAGGTTGGCAACCCTACACCACTGACTTATGACAACCCCTGGTGGGGTTTTCAGTTTGAGGCAAGAGGTGATTTGCCATTGTCTGCCTCCGCATCATGACCCTGGTATTCCTTGGGAGTCTCCTTTCCAAATACCTGCCTACTGAGCTTCTGAGGAATTATAATATTTTTCTGGTGGCCTGGAACCCATTTGTCAGAAAGTGACTTCCCTCAAATCTGGAAGCAAAGATAGACAGCAAACTGAAGGCCGTTTTGCTGCTTGAATTGAAAGGACAACCTAACAGGGAGAATGTGGACCTGGGAGTTGACTGAAGTCAAAGGACCATCAGATGCAGTGCAGAGGTGACACAGGGGTGAACCAATGCTGCCAACCATGGCAAACTGCCTAAGAGGGAATAGGACTGGACACTTTTGCCAGAGGAAGTGAAGAGGCACATGGCTGAGGAGTAGCTGGGAGTACCCAGTGCCAATTTGTGCAATGATCTCCTAGGTCGTGTGCTGCTACAGGCTTTGCAGCTATGCCTCTCTGGGAATAAACCCTGTGTATCTGCCAAAGCTATTTCCCCTTTTTAGAAGCAATCAGTAGCAGTAACTGTTTGTCCTCCAAGAAAACCACTGCAGAGCCATCTCCAGAGAAGTGGCTCTTTCTCTCTGGGGATCTGCAACCTATTTTCAAGAGCTTGCTTCTAATAGGTTTTTTGTGTACATTTATAAATAAAGCAAAAAGAACAAAGGTACCATAAGGTTCCAGTGTTCCCTCCTCTAAGGAGAATTAAACTAGTAGCACTGGGGGAGTGGAGGAATGGGTACATTTACCAGCGTCCAGATATAAAATAGAAATTATCCTTTCATGATTCATGAAATTGGATAGGAGGGGACTGTAAAGAGAGGGTGTGCATTAGTAAGTTTGGTGTCTGGCCTTGATGTTGCCATTAGAGATGTTCTTTGCTCTGGTGAGTGGGGAACATGTAACAATCTAAACAAGTCCTGACCCTGAACATTGTAAATTAATGAAAAGTCTATTAAATGTTTCATGCTCTCTCTCTCTTTAGCTACAAGGGTATTAGGTAAAGCAATGTCTCCTTTAAATATTTATGACATTAAGCTAATGTTCTTTTATGTGTGCAATCACAACCACCAATTTAGTTCTACTGCAAAATACCAGAAAAAGGAGAGGGAGACACATTGTTGTATTACAGGTATTTGCCATGTATACATGAAGAATACGTTAGAAACAGTTTTAAGTTTGTATGAAAATCAAAGTAAATCTGCATTGTAAAATAGGAGGCAAGTTAACACATTTTATTTCTCTGCTTGAAAATGCCTTCAAGCATAAATAAAAACAGCACAGTTACAAACATGAATAAAATTTAAAAAACAGTGTTGAGAAAAGCACAAGGAAGTGACTGTGCTTTTCAAATACCTGAATCATTGTCATGTGGAAGACAGCAAGAACTTATTCTCTGCTGCTCTAGAAGTCAAGACCAGATCTAACAGGCATATATTTCAGGAGGGTAGACTTCAGTTGAACATTAGGAGAAATTTCTCAATGGTGAGAGCAACTGAACAAGTTCTAGTTTGTGGGTTTACCGAGTAATGGAAGTCTCAGAGGGTATGTGGAAAAATCCATCCCTGTGACTGGTGACACAGAATAGCTCTGGTTCACCTCCCACATGATGAATTTAGGGGAGGGGCCATAGCTCAGTGGTAGAGCATCTGCTCGGCATGGGGAAGGTCCCAGGTTCAATCCCCGGCATCTCCAGTTAAAGGGACTAGGCAGGGAGGTGATGTGAAAGACGTCTGCCTAAGACCCTGGAGAGCCGCTGCCAGTCTGAGTAGACAATACTGACTTGGATGGACCACGGATCTGATTCAGTATAAGGCAGCTTCATGTGTTATGTGGATAAGGATTATTGAAAATGATACGATGAATGTGTAACACACCTCTGTCTCATTGCCAGGTGTCCAACCATCCCGTTCCTGCAGTGAAACAGCATTTCTGTCTGCAACAGAGGGGGCCTGTGATTTATGACATTCCCCCCTCCCACTGCAGACCACCACTTTATCTCCTATTCTGTTCATAAAAGTCAAACTGACCCGCTCTAGAGCAAAATGTAGGAGACAGTCTCACCAGGCAGCTGTAGGAGGGAAAGTGAAAAAGCTGCTGTTGTTCAAAGTCCATGGATGGCTGAATACATATCAGTACAAATGTGTAAAATTAATTCTTCCCTATTTCACTGGGGCGGACCCAGAATTAGGGATGTGTGCCTCAAAAAGAAAGTTTTTTTTTAATCCATGTATCAGGAAGCAAATAATATTGGAATTCCCAGTTATCCAGGGTTTGTGGGGAGTGCCATTATTATATAATTAATATTATATTATATTATAACCATATATTATAATATATGGTTATAATATGCGATTATAATATATTATAATAAATAATAATACAATATTATTATGTTAGAGGGCTGGAGGAGCTGGGTTTTTTTTTAGTAAATGTCACCAAAGTTGCAGCAGAGCCGCTGGTGCCTGTCCTTTAAATAATTCCCAAGTTCCCAATGGATTGGACCCTGAACAAGGTGCCCACAGCCATTTCCCATTGTTTTCTATGAGAAGGATTCCATGCTTTTTCCAGGGCAAAGAATAGCCAAAGAAACAAGAGCAAGCAAAGCCACTGCTGGCCAAAAGTCTTTCAAAGTATGCAGAATCAACAAGGAAGAAGCAGAAGCAGAAGCAGAAGCAGAAGCAGAAGCAGAAGCAGAAGCAGAAGAAGAAGAAGAAGAAGAAGAAGAAGAAGAAGAAGAAGAAGAAGAAGAAGAAGAGTTGGTTTTTATATGCCGACTTTCTCTGCCACTTAAGGGAGACTCAAACCGGCTTACAATCATCTTCCCTTCCCCTCCCCACAACAGACACCCTGTGAGGTAGGTGAAGCTGAGAGAATGTGACTTGCTCAAGGTCACCCAGCTGGCTTTGTGTGTAGGAGTGGGAAAACAAATCCAGTTCACCAGATTAGCGTCCGCTGCTCATGTGCAGGAGTGGGGAATCAAACAAGGTTCTCCAGATCAGACTCCACTGCTCCAAACCACCGCTCTTAACCACTACACGACCACGCTGGCCAATGCAGAACCAGGGAATCCCAGCAGAAACATAAGACAATTTGGCAAGCCTAACCCAACAAACTTCTGGGATCCAATGAGACTGGGCTATACCATGCTGCCTTCCCTCCTGCCTGGGATTGCATAGAAGTATTCAAATGGCAGCTGAGATTTTATGACATTGTGTTATGCCTGCATGGGAAGGGTGGAGCTTGTTTATAAACTTGCTATTTGAAGGCAGCCCCCCAATTAGTTGGGCTCTAGCCCACCTCATCCAATAATGCCTTGTGCCACATTTGAATGGCCCTGGCACTACAACATTCATGAGTCAAGCACAGCCTTTCCTGCCAATGAATTACTGAAGAAGTTTAGATTTGGTGATCCTGGAAGACTAAACTTCCATATACAATACACTTAAACATTTAAATTTAGCCCAAACTTACTTACGACCACAAAGAACAAATAAAATTCCAAATTCTAGTTTGGCATATCTGAATCCGACATTTTCTCAATTGTTTTTGTTGCCTGGTTAATGTCAGTTCCTTTTTTCCTACACCTCTTCATTGTTCCAAAAGATCCAACCTGAACATAAGTGCAGTCCCTTCATTTCTGCCTGGAGATACCTAGACAAAAGCAGCAATCTTAATTAACCAAATTAAATCAGCAAGGCTCTTCCGATTATCCCCGTTTAGTTCAAACCAGCGTCTATAATCACAACTGATGCAAAAATAATTAAACCAAGACAGAGTTGAGTGGGGAAGGGTGGAATAATATATTTAGGGTTTGAAGAGAAGTAATTAGTTTTGGCAGGTTATTTATGTATATTTATGTATGTAAATTGAAAAATTAGCTGTTCTAAGCAGAAGTAACACATTCCAGTGTTTGCCTAGCCACATGGTCACAATGAGGGCAGAGGAAGAGAATTTCGGGAACCACAGAAAATTTATCTTGAAAGAGTGTGGTACTTATTAAGTTACAACTATGTATAAGGGTGGATATGGTGCACAAATTTACACATGGATGTATGTTTTGGGAAAGTAATAGATGAAGAGATGCCAAGGGTTCTAAACTTCCCAGTGAGGTTCTTAAACCACACATTGAATAGCAGTCCTTGTTAATTCACAATGCATTTTAGAAACCAATCTTTCTCTAGGGAAGACTTGCTTCATGAAGAATTACTGCTGTTGGATTTGCTCACCCATCGATGAAGTATGATTGTCTATTGTATATATTTCTCAGATTCTTACAACATTTGGGCCATATGGTTACTCAAACGGATTACAAAACTAGCCACTGACACAGTTTTCTCAGGTTTTTCCTTGAGCAAGACTGGTGTTCAAAACAAGAGAAATTAGGTCATACCCCTTATTTAAGATGGGATCCCATCATTCTGTGTAAATAGTGGAAGACATTTTGGGAACAGAACCAACTACAAAAATGGCAAGCTTCAGAGAGTCCCTCTTAAATGGTTTTTACCTGTTTTCTAGAAGATGGTTGTTTCTGGAAGGTCTCAGTTCCCTTGCGGGGTATCTGCTGTTGGCTATTGGCTGAGACCCCTCATAGGGTCAAGTTGCTTTGGTGGGGAAAAAGAACACAAGTACTAAATGCGACTAATGGTTGACCTAGGAAAATGTGAATCAATCTGAAGATGAGCCATCATGCTTGATTAAGTGTTTGGTCTAAAGTTCCAGAGCTTTATGGTGAGGGAATAGTAACAATTGGCCTGGAAGGCTGGGTTATTGTCCTGGAAATTGGTCACAAATTGTGGCCTAGGTGTGAGGAGCCTTGGAATGTGAACAAAAGGTTCCTCATTACAGTATGCCAGAGCTCATGAAAAATAGGCTACTTCCTCTTGCAATTGCCCTTGGCTTCTCTCAGCCTGGTCATTATTCTCTGCTTTGACATTAAAGATTCTGTGTTCTTATACTTTCTTATTAGAAATAACAAGTTGTAGTTATAAAGAATGCCACAGTCTTCACAGCGAATATGTCCAATAGGCAAACATGCCATATTTGTCAGCCGCAACTATCTGTAGGCCAAACGTCTGATCTGTTCACCTGTCCACCACCTATCTATAATGGCTGTCAAACAGCTTTGTGGCTGCAAGGTAGTTTTGTTTCCTTCTTGTAATACAGTATCATTTCCTTGCTTTGCAAGGGCTTTTGCATCTGCACACTCAGACAGATGATTCTACCCAGGGCCATGGATTGTCAGGTCAGATAATGAAATGCCAGGATGGATGAACGGCACCTGCCCCTAATGCTGGGCAAAAATTCATATGGGCAAAATAACATCAATAACACGGGCATACATAAACACCAAATGGTAAGACTTTACCCCCCAAAAAGTGTTTATTTATAATTACTGACTGGTTATTGGGACCTGGACCAGCAACTTCAAATCATGCAGGTACATACCTCCACTAGAATGCAAAATGTATGCAGTTCAAGAAGACTAACGCATAGATGCAAAGCTCCTGAACAGGAGCAAAAAAAGTCAGGCTGGCCTGACATGGGTGAAGGCAGCAGAGCAGGAATCAAGAATCTCTAACCCTCCTCTTGGTGGGAAAATAAAAGAGCAAAATGAGAAAGGTGTGATGCCTACTTTTCTAGGCCCTTAGAGCATTCCAGGCCCTGGGAATTTGTACTCCTTGGCAATCCTGAGTGGAACGACGTGTACCCAAAATCGAAGTGAAATCCTTAGATGGGACTCCATTACAAAGTACAACATGCACTTTTTATTTATTTATTTATTTATAAAAGGTCAAAAGAACTCAAGGTGAGGTTCAAAGGGAGACATCTCATGAAGAAAACATGTGGCGCTCAAGCTCACCAAAGCCTACAAACTTTGAAATCTGATTTCAGAGAGAGAATCAAGCTCTCACACAATCTCTTTTATTGATTTTTATCAAAACCAATGGGATTTCAAAGCACAGGATTTGGCAGAATTGAGACAGTTTGGAACACCATCCCACTCAATCACCACTGATCAAGATGTCCTCGCTTGTGAACCCTATGGGGGGGGGGGGCAAAGTTGGGCAAAGTGAATAAGATTCGGATCTGCAGGCAAATGGCCTGACACAGTTGCAGATATTTTTCATATTTGCTAGAAGAAGCTGGCAAGCCTCCCAGCCAGTAGCAGGCCATTGTTGTTCACTCTTTCAGCTCAGCCCCACAAAAATAGCCGGCACCAGTAGAGTGAAAATTGATTGATGGCTGCCATAAGATCAAACAACCTTTGCCCATGAAGTTTCAGTGGCATTCGAAAGGTTTAATCAGCTGTCTATATCAATCTATAGCTAGTGTACTCAGCTCTGGGTGACCATTGTCAAAGGAATTCTGTATTTATAACTCTAAATGTGCTTTTGACCTAGATCACTCTTTAGGGAGAAATATACAATGTCTGTAGCGACAAAGGTGGTTTGATTCACAAGGCGCAACTTAACTGTGCTTTCTAGAAAACAGACTGGTCCAACAACAGGCACT
This sequence comes from Euleptes europaea, assembly GCF_029931775.1. Taxonomy (NCBI): domain Eukaryota; kingdom Metazoa; phylum Chordata; class Lepidosauria; order Squamata; family Sphaerodactylidae; genus Euleptes; species Euleptes europaea. The sequence goes on from NC_079317.1 coordinate 30,914,688, forward strand.
ATGTTTCCTTCACCGCTATACTCCAGATGATGTATTGCCATGGCAACAGACAGCAAGCACCAAAGTGAAGTTAGCAATTTGTTCTTGCCACAGTCTAAAGCAGAGAAAGTTCACTGCCCCAGTACTGCTCTTTGATTCCAAGAAAACCTTTGACTTGAAACAGAGTTGCTTCCCCCACCCAAGGGTGAAAGAAAGGGTTATTTTATTCTTCCCAACCCAAAAAGACACAGAGGCTTTGCTGGAGTTCTCTTAAAGCCAACTTGGAAGGCTTTTAGAGGGGAGTGGACATATTCATGGAGGAAAGGGGTATTCATGGCTATTAGTTAAAATGGATACTAGTCATGCTGCATACCTATTCTCTCTAGTATCAGAGGAGCATGCCCATTATTTTGGGTGCGGTGGAACACGGGCAGAATGGTGCTGCTGCAGTCATCTTGTTTGTGGCTTCCTAGAGGCACCTGGTTGGCCACTGTGTGAACAGACTGCTGGACTTGATGGGCCTTGGACTGATCCAGTAGGGCCTTTCTTATGTTCCTTTCATACACTTCAGCTGCTTCCTCTTGTGCAAAGCACAGGAGGATGAGAGGGAGCAGCTGAGGGTTCTGCCCAAGTAGGTGGTAGTGTTCGTACTGGGGAAGTAAGAGTTAGAGGAGCCGGGCAGCCCATTCCTGATCCTTCAGTGGCTGGGGAAGGCATAGCCGAGGCACCGCCATGGCGCCTCCAAAGCCATTCCCTGGCCACCAAAAGGCTTTTAAAAGCCTTTTAACTGTTTTTTTTTTAATGGGGCAAAACTGCGAGGCTGCACCAGCAAAAAGCCAGCACAGCAACGCTGTTGTTTTGCACGGCGTACCCAGGGTGAAAGGGGTCAGGAAGCTGCCTGCTGGCAGCTCCGCCCCCGGCACGCCCCGGGAATGCCCACCAGGATGCCGGTGCGGGCTTTGTGCCTGTGGGACGCCAGCAGAAGGCCCAGCCAGCCGACGTCCCTGGGTGGTGCTGCTGCAGCTGCGCCAGGAGGCTGGCGTCTGGGTCCCCCTGCCAGAGTCCGTGCCACCCTGGACGCAAGGGGTACGAATGCCGGCGCAGCCCTTTCCTGGCCTCCTAAGAACTTTCATCCTTTCAGATCAGGAATGGGCTGTGTGGGTACAGACCCTGGCATTGGGACCCTGCAGGGAGATGTGTCGTGATTGGCTGCTTTCACACATCATTGGCTAATGCACTCTCCATGCACTATAGCCATCATTTGTAACTAGAATACAATCCTAGCAAGACTTTCCTGGGAGTGAGCCCCACTGAACTGACCTCAGTGGAATTCTGAGTAGACCTCCTTCAGATTGCTCTCTGAGTCGTTTAGACCTTGTCAGGTGGGCACCTCAAACCAAAACACAGCTCCCATAAAGCTAGGATTACATTTAAGAGCCGTAAATCTAGCCCCCAAATTTGGAAAACTATAGATGAGCACTTTTTTGTATTTTTTCAGACCCTTATGTCTTTGCAAGATCTTTCCACAGTTCTTTAAAAAACTGCTCCCCCTTAAAATGGAAGGGACAGATTATTTTGAAAAACTCAAAATAGGGCTATCTTGAAGCATTTCTAATTTCAGCATTTCCTTTCACCTGTTGGTACAATAATTTATATTGGAAATGTAAACCATAATTCAGACATCATTGTGAATTCTAGTCCTTAGTCCAATATTATTATGCTTCTGTCTTAATCAATCATCTGTAAACTAAACCAAATTAAGTACATTTCTGCTTTCTCACTTAAACCGGCCCATTCCAATTTGTGAAGTTAATTCAAGCCACTCCTGCCTTTTTGTAATTCCCCTAGTGGGTTAAACTTTGTTCCTTACCTATTTGCCTTGGTTAGTATGAACACTATTGTGGAAATGGCATGCCTCCCAGTCCTCTAGGCTGAATATAAAATCCTCAAGCGGAACTAATATGACAGCAAAATGAATTTCATTTAAATGAACAATACATCCCTTGGCCTCCTTGGGTCAAGGTTTTAGCAGGAGAAAACTGTCTTGTTTACTGTTATTTCTTATCCTCTCCTGGGAGCCAAGATACCTCACCTTCTTTCTGGCTTGGAGGCTAGTTTTTAACAGTCTTCTAGAGAAGAAGCATGATGCCATCTTAGGCAGAACTAAATAGAGGTCATGGTCTAAGACTTAGGAAAATCCTCATCATTTTGAGTGCTAAACGGAATGAATACTAATAATTTCAACCTATGTAAGTTGGTCTACAGTGTTATTTTTGTTGCTCTATTGGTAGATCACTAATGTTCAATATCAAGATGTTTACCAAAGATCAGAGGGGTGAAGCGATTAACGTGTCAGACTGGGAAAACTCTAATTCAAATCCCTGCTCAACCATACTGCTCACTGGGTGACCTGTCAAGCACATGTTAAGCTACCTCAGAGCTTTGTTGTGAGGATAAAATGGAGGAGATTCTTGAAGGACATGCAGGAAAGAAAAGTATTGTTAGATGATATGGCAAGAAAATTATTTTTACCTTGGTTATAACTGGGGAACTGAAAGGGCATAGGCTCCATAGGAAAACTTTAGAATTTAGGCGATCCTCTTAGTAACACCAGTGATACTGATCTATTGTATAGTGTCCCATGCTGCTACCTCTGAAACATCTGTGAATTGTGCATAATCAGGGTAGGGATAGATGAACCATTGTTCTAGTTCAGTGTGGCAGTCCTTATGTGTGGCGAAGAATAATGATCAGTCATCTGTGTTGCCTTTGTTAATGTTACAAGAAATATTCATATGAACGGGGCTGTCTCACAGTGTCACAGTTTAGAGAACTCCTATTTAATAATATCATTTTCCATTTCCAGTAAATCCATTCCCAGCAAGAAACACTTCTATCATATAGATATCAATCAGTAAAGCCATTTTAATATGAATAAGGTACACAGTTAAAGAACGATGCTGCGCAACAGAAAGATCCAGAAAGCGATCAGAATGAGTAAGCAGCAGAGCAAAAATCCTTTCACAGTGACTAAATTAAAAAAAAAAAAACAAGAGCAAATATTTGCGGTGAACCGGAGGCTGAGCTCTAATAGATACAGGGGAATGATACATAATGAATGACTCCCTGCTATTAAGATGAAGTGCCATAACAGAGCAGTGAAAAGAATGGATTAGTGAAGACTTGATCTTCGAAGGTGAATGGTGTCTCCAAGTTTGAGGAGATGCTCAGCATCATGAAATTTGCATCACATGGAGACTGTTGCGGAAAGGTCTCTGTGTGTGACTGGTTGCCTCTTCCTCAGCCATGAGATGCAGTGTCAGGTATCACACCATTTCTGGTGCTTGGCAAGGCAACAGTCCTCACAAGAATTCTTGTTTCCAAGAATCAGCTGGTGCTGATTTGGAAATACTTCATGTCAGGCACCCAAAATGACCAGAAGAGACATTCATGGCATGAACGGCCGTGGATTAGTTTGCCCTTCTCTGAAATGAGGCATGGAGCAGCATTGGTCAAGGATGGAAATGTTCCAGCCAAAGAAAAGGGGTGGCAGGGTAGCTACTTAAACAGGATACACTCCTCCCAGGCAAGTATTTCCTGTGAGCTGCTAACATACCCTCCCATGGGATTAGCTGGCCATTTGTAAAGGGACAAACAGGATTTTTTTAAGATCCCCAGATTGACCGTAGGGGGGGGGTTGTCACCTACTTCACAGTGTCACCAAAGGGTGTTAAATTGATTAGGCCTAATCTTGGATTGATTAGGCCATAATTAGTTGGCAGGAATTGGGCAGGTTGCTCACAATAGATATGGATAATTGGCAAGTGACCTGAGGCATTGGGCATGATGGAGCATCACATCCTGCATCATACAGCTGGGTGGACTGCAGTGATGCTCCCTTGATACTGAGCAGCATCATTCTAAATAGGGTTGCTACCCAGCAGCTGGTAACCACCAGCAGTCGGGGGTGGGGGCAGGAACACAGGCAATGGTACGATGTCACTTCCAAGGAAATTTCAGAAGTAACAGCATACCTTTCTAGGAATTGCCAGCAATTCCTAGAGTGGACTGATGTCACTTCTGGGTTTTCCATGGCAGTGACATCATGCCCTCACCCAACAGTGATTTTTTTAACATATTTTTTCTTCTGCCAGCCTCACAAAATGGGCAAGCCTGGTTCCAAACCTGGTAGTAACTTTACAGTGTGCCAAAGAAGGGGTGGGCGGGCCTTGGAACCTCTTGGCACATTGCATGTGCAGGTGACAATAAAGCAAGGCCAGTGGAATTGCTGGTCAGGTTTGGAGCCAGGGTGGATCTGCCCGACAAAGGCAGCCATTGGTAGCCTGTATAGCCTGTCTTTAAGGCACATTAGCAAATTTTAATGAATTATGACAGATGAGCCATTTAAATAAATTAGTTAAACCCACACTTTTATCTCAAGTCCTGGATAAGTATGCATTGTAGCCACTGTTGGGTTAAGTCATTGCATGGAGTCCATTTCCAGAGGTGATGAACGTAATGTGGGAATTCAGCAAGTGCTAAAGGGCTATCAAACACAATACCCCATGAACTCAGAGACAGGCAAAGGGCTCTTGAACCTCCTCCTACCTATCATGAGCAGCAACAGAGCTCTCACCTTATGCATTTAAGCTGACTCAGCCATGACAGTGAGAAGCTGAGGTGCACAAGGGGCGAAATCTTTCTAATTCTAGGCACTCTGGGGGACACAGTTCCTCTTCCTACATCTCAGTTTGGGCGAAACTGGATGAGGGGGGAAGCTAGGGTTGCCAACCTCTAGGTGGTGACTGGATAGGGTTGCCAAGTGCCAGGTGGTGGTGGGCAAACCCCGCCAATCCATCTGGCTGCCCACTGACCAGGTGAGGTCAACGGGTGACACGTCACTTCCGGTTCACATCCAGAAGTGCTGCATTGCAAAGGTCCAGTTTCCACTCAAACTCCCAAACACAACACCCCCCCACCTCCACTCTAAAAACCTCCCGCCGAAGAAGAAGAGGGACCTGGTAAGCCTATGGCTGGAGATCTCCTGCTACTACAACTGATCTCCAGCCGATAGAAATCAATTCCCCTGGAGAAAATGGTCCCTTTGGCAATTGGACTCTATGGCATTGAAGTCCCTCCCTTCTCCAAAGCCCACCCTCCTCAAGCTCTGCCCCCAAAATCTCCAGGTATTTCACAACCAGGAGCTGGCAACCCTAGGGGAAGCTTTGGGGTCAGGGACTCCACTGCATGCCAAACCAAAAGCCTCTGGAGACCAGCTTAGACTCCCACAAACTGACTCCCCCTATTGCCTAGAGGAGAACAATCAAAATTATTTTTTTAAGAAGAAATAGTGACAGTTTGGCAATGAAATTCATAGCCAATGCCATTGCCACAAGTTTCAGAGGATATTAACTGTTAGTATGGTTAAAAAGGGGGGGGGGATCAAGGCTCGTCCACACATCAAAACTATTTCATCTGGAGCTGCTGGTGTTCAAGCCTGCAGAAAGTAAAACTGTAGCATCTTTTAGCAGGGGATTATGTTCTACAGCTTGTATACCACAAAGTTCACAGCTGGAACTTAACAATGTCATCATGGTTACCAAAGGGGAAAATTCCAAGACTGCTTTGATTTCCATGTAAGAGGCTTCAGTATTGCTCTCCAAGGAAAACAGCCTGTCAAGAGTTTTTAGCTACAGGCCATGATTCCGAGTGTGTAAAAGAGATCCATCTGCACACTCTCAAAGCAGGCTGCAGAGTCTTCCATGGCATCCATTTCAACTCGAATGACTTGTGGCTTTGTTCTCTGTCGCTCCACTTATCAAAGCTAGCCAAATGGGAGCTGCTGCAGAAAGCCTCAAACACGGCATGGATCTCTTCCATGCAGGCCTAAAGATTGCAGGCATGGAGCCTGCAGGCATGGAGATTGCAGGCATGGAGCTAGCCACAGCAGCTGTGGCAGGCATCTTCAGAGGAGTAACAATGAAACACTTCAGTGTTACTCCTCTGAAGATGCCGGCCACAGCTGCTGGCGAAACGTCAGGAAAGAAAATACCAAGACCACGGTCACACAGCCCGGATAACCTACAAGAACCGATGAACTCTGACCATGAAAGCCTTCAACAATAATATGTAGTAAATTTAATGCAGACACAAAAATAAATATAAACAACTTGTACGTAGCCCTGTTCAAGCCTCTATGTATCTATGCTAAAAGTGCCAAATAAACATAAAAACACAAAATTACAAGGCCTATTTTAACTTTATACATCTTGATGACTGAGAGACTATGAAAGGTATACTTCTACAGGAGCCTAAGACTATAAAGGCAACTCTGGATGGAATAAATATAAACAAATTTTAGTCTTTACACTTTACAAACGTCATTTTACTCAGTCTAAGGATTGCAAGTTTCTCATACATTTATTTTCTTTCACAATGGCATAGGTGTATTCAGAACTGTATTACTCGGACCACTGAAGAAGGCGTCACAGCCAAAACGCAATTGGTCTGAGCTGTGATATTGTTTGTATACGTTGTTGCACTGTTGTAATTTTGAGTTTTTATGTTTATTTGGCATGTTTAGCATAGATACCTAGAGGTTTGAACAGGGCTACATACAAGTTGTTTATATTCATATTTATTTTTGTGTCTGGATTAAATTTACTATATATTATTCACAAAATCACTTGTATCAATAGTAGCCCATGGTTTCGTGTTGATTCCTTACCTTTTGGGTACTGTATTCTAGTTTCATAGGGTTAAGGTTTTTCTTCCCCTTGTTTTGTTGCTATGACAGAAATCACCAGGAGAAAATGGCCACTTTGGAAGGTGGACTCGATGGCATTATACCCCATTGAAGTCCTTCCCCTCCCCAAACCCTGCCCTCCTCAGGCACCACTCCTGAAATCTCCAGGTATTTCCCAACCAGGAGCTGGCAACCCAACTAGGAGGGCCAACAAACGGGGAAAAGAGGCTAAGACCTGCCTCTGAAGTTGTCTCCTAATACTGGTATTCAGAGGTTTGCTGCTTGTGGATGTGGAGGTTCCCTTTAGTCCTTTTCATCCCCATGTTTAGTCAATTTATTTCGACAGCATTTCAGCAGCCATTGATGGGTATATCCTCTGACTTTTGCCTAATCCCCTTTTAAAGCCATCACTATAACCACTGGCAGTTGTCACACTGATGACTTCAAAGCACATGCCATATTTAATTGTAGAATGAACTATTTGCAAAGGAGAGCAATGTTAGGGCCCATGCACACATTACATTTTAGGCCAATGGCAAAGACCTTGTTAATAGTACATTTAAAATACAAAATGTGAATGTGAGTGACAAATGTGTTTATGAACTGTCAAAAGGCTCACTTCTTGGGCAGGACATCATAACTCTTACAAAACCTCAACAACTTTGGATTTTCTCATAAGCTCCTGTACTGACGAAGCCTTTTATTACTATTAATCTTTATGGCAGCTTTGAAAATATGTCCACAAAGGCTACTATCCCACAACACACTGTTATTAGCCTGCCTCTCAATAAATGACTGTGTCAGTTATTTATAAATACAAAAACTAAAGTACCAGTTCTTCCAATTTATAAACTGTTTCCTTCCTGGTCACAAGCCAATGATTCTTACAAACTGGCATGAAGAAATACTCCAAAGCAATTGGGTAGTTGTTTCCAAAATTTAGGAGAAGAGAAGGAAGTCGAGACAAGTCTGTCAGTTTGCAAAGCACACACACATATTTTCTTTTGGTCCTCATCTTTGTAGTCAACATAAGTGGGAGATTGTTTGCTATGTCTAGCTTTCAAAGAGTGAGGCAGCTCACAGCAAAGTCAACATTCTGAAACGTAATGTCAGAGTTTGGAGCGGAAAGATAGCAAAACTGGTTTTGTCACTTAAAATGTTTTTTAAACAATGTAGATAAGTAGGGTTGCCAGGTCCCTCTTCACCATTGGTGGGAGGTTTTTGGGGCGGAGCCTGAGGATGGTGGGGTTTGGGAGGGGAGGGACTTCAATGCCATAGAGTCCAATTCCCAAAGCTGTCATTTTCTCCAGGTGAACTGATCTCTATCGGCTGGAGATCAGTTATAATAGAGATCTCCAGCTAGTACCTGGAGGTTGGCAATCCTAGTAGATAAGGATGTGGGGGGAATGCCTACTTCAAGGGTGTGTAAAACTAGTCTTGTTTTTTTCCGTTCCCTTTAAATTAGGGGGCTTTTTAGTGTAGAGGGAAAAGATCTACTTCCAGTGCAGTTTTTAGTGTCATTACCTTTAAAAAGAACAACTCTAGACATGCTAAATGACCCCACTCTAGGGAACAATGGGTTCCAAAATTCCAGAAGCTGAAAAAGTATCTAGAACAGGACTATGGAACAGCGATGGGCCAACCTGAAATAATCAAAACCATTTACCATCCTCCCAAGTCCTGGAACTGAAATTAAAGGGGAATTTTTCCAGTGCACACCCCTAGTTCCCAGTCCATTTTCCTAAACTAGCATTCATGTCAGGCCTAAGATTTGTCTGTTAAGGCATCATGTTCTGTGTCCAAAAACATTAAGAGTACAACCACTGTTCCATTTTCATTTTTAACATCCAACGTGTGATAATAGAATTGAGGCAGTCATTGGAACAATAGCAAAACGGTATCTAGTGGGCAGCTGTCTCTTAACATGAGAAATCTTGAGACAGAACAGAAATGTGTTTTGCACCTTTGAGGACATTCCAGGAGTAAAATAGCAAGTGACTAAAATAAGCCTCTAAGGATTCTTGTCTAAAATTCCTCTCTGCACAAAGGGGTAATAAAAAATTTTAAACATCTGTCCACAACTTCAATCCATAAAACACTCATTAAGGAATGAATTGCAACAGACACCAAAAACCTATTACGAGGGGGCGGTATAATGCACTAAACGGGGCTCAGGAATACAAGGCTTCTAATATATAGTAGCATTTGTTTAGGGATGTCTTCTTGGAAACATTAGAAGATCTTTTAATAAATGTATTAAATGAGATGCATAATTTAGCTCCTATGCTGCAGAGCACTGGCTGGCTGCCAAAACTGGTCTGTCTCAGGCCTTATTCATCGTCAGGGCTACCCGCTGGCCCAGTACAAATAGGCTCATTAAAAAGTGGTTCGTGTAGTGTGTTCAGGTTCCATTTCTCTTGCTAATGGCTCAGTTTATGCTTTTCCTCGGAGAATGAGCCTCAGGAGAGGGTGATGTTCCACCCATACATACATTTCATATGAATAACAGTGGGCCACATAGTAAAAGATGAAAGGGGTGGATTAAGCTGCTTCCCTGTGTTCAGAGAAGGGACAGCTTGTGGAGTAGTGGTCAGGATGTTGGACTAAAACACATGGTCATGAAGCACACTAGATTACCTTGGGCCATCACTATCTTTCAGGGTAACCTCTCTTGGAGATTTGTTGTAAGGATAAAATGGCTGTGGGATAATAGGCCTCCCATTTACCCACCCAGGGTTGGGAATTACCAGTCTTCAACCCTAGTTCCACCCCACCCTGATTAATTAAGGAGTGGGAGAAAAAATGGCCTCCACATAATGACACTCTAGGAATTTCCCTCTATGGTAAATGTCATAGAGAATAGGGAAGGCAGTCTAAAGCATCACCCAGAAGTGACATCACATCCTCTCTAAACTCATTCCCCATGCATGACTACACAAATCTCCTGGCATTTACTGAAGCAGTGTTGGGAGCCCTAGGGCAGAACCATTATATGCTGCCCTGAAATCCTTAGCAGAAATGTGGGGTGATTATGTGTGAGTCTTTGGGAATGTTTCCCCCTAATGTGAATCACAGTGTTTATTATTTCATTATAGGGAACCCCTCCCCAACATCACCATTCTACATGGTCTTAGTATTGTTACCTAGATATTGCCACAAAATAAGGAATCTCAAGAATCTCAGGTCTGGCATATAGCTGATTTTGTACTACAGTAAGGTCTTACTGTATACTTACTTAAGTAGAAATCAGTCCCTTATCTGCAACTGCATCTTCATAGTTTGGTGCATATCAAGCAACAAACCTGCCATTAAAAAAGAGAACCAAAAATAATTAAAAATCAGTATGCTGTGTGAGACTGAGATTATTTAAAATGTTTGAAATACTATTGCTATTGTGCCAATACAGGAGAAGTAAACGTATGTGAAACATTCATTTCCTGCCTGCCCTCAAGGACACTGTATAGTGTCACACAGGCACATATGCTGTTGAAGCCAGTGGGGAAAGTAAAAGTGGTAGAAGCAAGGTAGCTCCTCCGAGCACCTTTGTATGGTGCAGAATGGGCAGCACCTACTGGATTTGCTTCTTATGTTACATTTGGTTCCTTTGTTCTTTAAAATGGAAGAGTCTGGAGGTACTTTACTGTCAGAATATGGTTGCCAGTCTAGTGGGAAAGAGGGGTGGAGGATCCCCTGCCCCTAGTGGGGGTGGAAGATTCCCTGCTCACACTTCTTATTTCCCTCCACCATGCAGAGTGGTGCTAGAGGGTTTTAAGCTGTTTGATCCTGGGATATCATTGGTTTTAATTTGTAACCATTTGTTATTCTGATTTTGTTTTCACTGAAATATTGTTGGATGTGAGCTACCCTGAGCCCGACCTCGGTCGAGAAAGGGCAGGATAAAAATCTAATACAATAAATGAATAAACAAACAATCTTGTACAGTGTCAGGATCAGGCGTTTACCCCTAGCATCCTTGAAAGCAAACTCATCCAGGCAGGTAGTCCTGAAGCAGTAATACTTTATTAGGAGCAAAAAGGTAAATTAAAGAACTGACTGTCTACAAACAGAAGAAGGCTGTTAATGGCGATATTGAGGCAGGATACATGTTTAAAAGCATTCAAGCCTGTGAAGGCACAACTAGGCAGAGCAACCCCGAGATAAGGGTTCCCAGGAAATGTAGACTAAACACAATTACAGCTGCAGCAAACAGGACAAACGAAACTGTACACAGATCTTACAGGCATGTGAACCAAGGACATGAAGCCAAAGGCTGGCATGTGAACCAAGGACAAAGCCAAAGGCTGGTCTACCCATGCTAAAGCCTTTACCAGCAAAGGCCTGTAAAGGCCTGACATACAGCAGCCTTCTGGTTATGCTGTCTCCTTGGGATACAAAAACAGGGAGGTTGTCAAGAAACCGGCAGGCCCAGGATGTGGTGTTCAGTTTGGTGGATCACAAGTTGTTGAGACCTTCATCTGGCAGGAAGTCTGGCAAGAGCCTCATGTAAATTTCTAAATACTTCAAACTTCCATGCACCACTCTGCTATGCCGGTTCTAACAAATCTATAGCTCTGTAAAACTAGATGAAGACCACAGAGGTAAATTGCCTTTATTAGCAAGACCCCTTGAAATCCTAACTTTGAAATTGTCAAATTTCATCCTGGAGGGGGATGCGGGGGGAAAGCCCTATGTAAGATAATTTGGAGGAGTTTTCTTACCGCTTGTCTTCCCCAAATGTATGTTCCTCGAAGTGAGATAAACAGGACTGCCGATAATCAGCCTGCTTGTTATTCACTTATAAATCACAGCACTCATATTTCTACTCCTCAAAATTTCTACTCCTCCATTTATATCTTGGTTTCTCTTGCAGCCACATCAGTACCTTTTCAGCATAATCCAGTCAAGGCTCGACTTTTTGCTTTTCAACTTTACAACATGAAAGGAAGCACATATCTGCTAGGCAATTAGACATGAGTTCATCTGGCCTGGGCAGAGCTGTGCTTCCTGTCTGAAAGACCTGTATTCAGATTACCACATATTATCACTCAAACTACAGGTAAAGAAATTCTGAAGGCTCACTTTTTTGTGCAGAAAGCAACAAAACTCATGGAGATTTTGGAATGGAGCCTGGGGAGGACAGGGACCTCAGTGAGGTACAGCGCCATAAAGTCCACCCTCCAAAGCATCCATTTTCTCCAGGGCAGCTCATCTCTGTAATCTGGAGATTAGCTGTAATTCTGGGGGATCCTCAGGTTCCACCTGGAGGCTGGCATCCCAAGGTTGGGGGTGATCTGTAACACATAAGTGGCAAGGAAAGGATACTTAACACTTTCTCCACTCACAGCTTCTCTGCTCCATAATATCCCATTCCCCCAAGGCCTATTCTTCCTGCTGAGATTCAGATGTCTGGTTACCATTGCAGGCCTGTGTGCAACATTCCTGGGAGGAGAAAGTAGGTGAGGACTATAGCAGAAAAGCAGCAGGCAGGGAAAGAACCAGCCAGCCCTCTCAACTGCTGTTTCTGTACTGAAAAGTACCCCAGCACAGAGCTACTTTTCAGTAAAGGATCTCGCAGTTGGAAGTTTGTACAAACAATTGCATGCTATATAGCACAGCATTTGCACAGTGTTAACAGAACTGTGGCATTAGCCACATTTATAGGAACTTGGTAGTGCTGATTGAATAGTGTTAGATTTGGGCATTGGTATATGATCAAGCGAAGTCTATTGCCATTCAAAAACAGTGTCCTGATCTTGATACATGACTGAGTAAACTGTCTGGATCCAGGGTTGACTCATGATGGTCACACATTCCTGGCTGTCTTAAAGTGTTGCACTCATGGCTCCGGATCATGACTATGGGGCATGTGGAGAAGAAGCTTCAGTCTCTCCCCCCACATAACCTGAAGACATAAGCCTTCTTCAGATGTTGCATCCACACATACCAGGACACAGATCCTCCAAATACATGTAGTCACCATGTTGCCTGAACAGATGCAAGGCATGTCATTTTGCATGGGGATAGTTTCAGTACACATTAACCAATAATTGGATTTTCCATTATTCTTGTTTGCATGAATCAAAGCAATTCATGCATGCAAAATACACACATTGCCCCTGTTTAGACAACATGGTGACTACACATATTGGCAGTAGGGTTGTGCAAAAAAAATCAGTAATCAAGTTCAGGTTTATTGGGCCTGATTTTTTTTTGGTAAACCTGGAATAAGCCAAATACTTATACCAGTAAATTAGTATTTCAGGTTTATTTCCAGGTTTTACCAAAAATATTCAGGCCCATTACAGTCTATCGGGATTCCTGTGGGGTCATTTTTGGAGGTAGAGTTCCCAAATTTTCAGGGTAGCTTCAAGGGACTCTCCTTGTATGAACCCTGAAGTGTGGTGAAGATTGGGTCAGGGGGTCTGATTTTATGGGATCTGGAAAGAGTTGCCCCCCCTCCTCAATGCATGGTAAAGTTTACAATGTTTTTCTATGGGGAATGGGGTCTATTCATTCCAGACCCCATAAAATTGGACCCTGGTCCCAAGCTTTACCAAACTTTGGAATTCATGCAAGGAGAGACCCTTGCAGCTACGCTGTGAATTTGGTGACTCTACCTTGAAAAATGCCCCCTCCCCCGGGATAATTTTAAAATTACTTACATTTTCAGTCGGTAATGGCCACCTGCTTGAAAACTCAGTCTCCCATGAATCATTGCAATGGGCATGCGCACCAAGGAATACCAGGGTACCAGGGTCATTTTGCACAGGAAGGCAATGGCAAACCAACTCTGTTAGTCTCTTGCCTTGAAAACCCTACTGGGTTGATGACAGTTCACATACACACACAGTACTACAGAACCAATGATGCAGTATGACCACAACCAAAACACAGCTGGGAAAAAATGAAGACATGATCGTAAAATGGAATCAACAAAAACAGCTTCTACACAGATAGATACTTCATAGGAATCTCATGCTTGTGGTTGGCAGTTATTGAAAATAAACTTTTCTTGTATCTTTGACAGATGCCTATTTTTAATCCAGACTTTACTTTGAAGTGGCCAATGATTAAATGAGTCCCTGCTCCACCCCTGCCAGGTTCTTATTGCTATGCTAAAACATTTAGAGTCAAGGGAACAAGTCTCTAATGAATTTTACTGAAATGTTAAAAGAAATACAATATGTAATTGAATATATATTGAACAAATAGTAAATATGAGTATGATGGATGGGATACCCAAAATGTAGCAAAAATAGGGAATGACTAACAGAAATATAATTGGTATTCTGTCAAGCTTTCCTTGTTTGGGCGGAGTGTGTTTCTTAAATCCTCGGTATACGTGAACTTCAGAATATGTTTACTTTACAGATGATGTTTGCAATAAAATAGCTTTCTTGTAGAGGGAGGTAAACTTCTCTCACCCCCCCCACCACCACCACTTTCCACAGAATTGTGTGTTCTCTGTGTGAAGTTATTGAGAAATCTAGAAATTGCCAACTGGGGATACAACATTAGCCCTTATAAGAAGCTCTGAGACTGAACGAGGAACATGAATTAAAGGGGAGCAGGATTGTAGCAGGAAGCATTGGCCTGCCTTGCCTGTATGGGTTTATTGGTACACACCTATGGAGTATATGCCTTTATGGGTTTGTCCACATGTTTCAGACTCAGCACCCTAAAGGACTGAATACATCTTGGGATCTGTCTTGTTTTATTTAGGCATTGCTCCTTTTAAACCACCCCTACCAGTATTCAGCTAAGCACTAAATATCTGCAGCTGTTCACATCACCTTTTGATGTTATTTCTTGTTCCTCCAGAATGATACCCAGGCACAACTTACTACAAGATAAGCCCAGAGAGAATGACAACAGAACACCTCTGGTTGTCACCTATAGCTCCCAACTAAAACCAGTCCAAAGTATTATTAAGGACCTACAACCAATGCTGGATTGTGACACTTCCCTCGCTGAAGCACTGGGGGGTGTCCCTTTCTTGCTTACAGACAGCCGGCTAACCTAAAACAACTTCTCACCCATGATGATAAACTACTTAACAAGAACATGGACTCTGGCACCAAGGCCTGCAACAAACCAAGGTGCCAACTTTGCCCTCATATAGATTCTAGGAACACCATCTCTGGACCCACCAATGTCAGCCATACTATCTCAGGTTCATATTCCTGCTCATCTTCTAATGTGATTTATGCCATCACTTGCCAGCAATGCCCTTCCACAATCTACATTGGACAAACAGGTCAGTCTCTTAGACAAAGATTAAATGGACATAAGTCTGACATCAGAAACCACAATATTCAAAAACCAGTGGGTGAACATTTCAACCTTCCAGGACATTCTGTTGCAGATTTAAGAGTAGCAGTTCTCTTACAAAGGAATTTTAAAGGGAGATTGGAAAGAGAAACTTCTGAATTACAGTTGATATTCAAACTAAAGTCAATGCATTTACCTGGGCTGAATAAAGACCTTGCATTCATGGCCCATTACCAATGCTGATTTCTCCACACCCATCTCTCCCCTGGACATCACAGACTCTTCTGCATATCACACCTAATCCCATCAAGCCTGCTATTCACATTTACATACTGTTCCTCTACTTAAAGACCGATGGATTCACATTCTAGCTGTATCTGAAGAAGTGAGCTGTGGCTCACGAAAGCTCATACCCTACCAGAAAATATTTTGGTTAGTCTTTAAGGTGCTACTGGACTCTTGCCCTTTTTGACTACTTGTTCCTCCATAATGCCCCAGTAGAGAATTTTTATCATTATGACATGTGAGCCAGCCACTGAGCGGTCCATGTGTGAGTATATTATACTTGTTTATACTTAATGTTATTAAAATGTATTTATAACATGTCTGACATGAAATGTTTAAAATGACTAAAATAGTTGGGGGTTTTTTTAAAAAAAAGATACTTCTTTGTAAAATTATCAAAAGAATGCATTATATGGTAGCTTTCATGTTATGTTCCCTTAATATATAGCCTTATCTGAGGAAGATTAATCATCGAAACAAGAAGATTACCAGATCCCTGTTGCCATCACTCTTGATACAGATCAAGGGAACTCAGAAACAGCATCATTGTCCAAGATTGCATGCTATATAGCAAGCTGATTTACTGCCTTGAAGGCACTCCTACAAGGTTTATTCTATGACCTAAAAGGACTTTCTTTCTTGGACATTCCTACATTTTGTATACCTGCTGTACTTCTTTATATATTGTTGCACTTTGTATTTGACATAGTTCTTGATACTCTTACAACAACGTTTATACTTTTGCATACTTCTTGTGACTTTGCCTTCCTGTTGTTTTCTTGTTCATAACCTCCAGGTGGTGGCTGGAGATCTGGCAACCCTAGCCTCTCCCATCCCCCATAAGATCTACACCTGGCGTGAGTGGCCCCAGCGCCGGCATGCAGGCCCGGACGCCAATCCCATGCTGCCGCCGCAGCAGCACTGGGTCCAACTGCTGCCGGAGCCTCCTGCCGGCATCCAGCTGCCGGCACAGGCTGCAGCAGCGAGCCGGGAGGCGTTCCGGCGCCCCAGGAGGTGTTCCCGGGGCGTTTTGGCACCGGCCAGGGGGCGGGGCCAACATTAATCAGCCTCCTGAGCCGTTTCATCTCAGGAACGCCCCTTTTTTGTTGTTGTTGAGATACGCCACCTTTTAGGTTGCACAGGTATTTTGCTCCGGGTAGAGTTTCAGCGGTGCCGAAACCTCCTTAGGAGGCAACACCACTAGTTTGCCTCCTAAGCCCGGCGCAGGCATTCCTCTCAGGAATGCGCTGTATAGCTCATGCAAAACACACACATCATCCAAGTTCATATAACACAACTACATGTACTGGGAAGATTTATTGGCTCCTGGGTGTAACATCTGGAAAGGGTGGCTCTCTCTGGAAAGGGTGGCTACTTTTAAGCTGCAGGGTAACTGGCTGATGATAGAGTCTGAGATGAGTCCATGACGTGCATAAATCAGGCCTAAGGCATCTCTCTCGGGAAAGCAATAATAACAAGCAAACTCCATATATCAGGCAACCATTAAATAATGCTTTCATTTGTTGGACTAAAGGTCTATTCTTCAATCCATGTGTTCTGCAACTATCAAAAGAAACATTGCTTTCACCCCAAAGGCAGAAATTACATGTTATGATACATCATTTTCATTTGTTTATTCTACCCGGTGGCTTGCCTGCTAATTTGTGAATTTCAGTCATTTTCAGTGGACCGTTAGTGTAAATTAGCAGAGCCCTGCTGTAAAGAGCCCTGTTGTAAAGAGGACCTTATTTTCCAGCTGCTCAGAGCTGATAAATCCTGTTCTGGATACAAGGAAGACAAAGTTGGAGCAACACTGAGTGGGCGAGAGTGGGCGAACGTTCAAAGGAGAGACGACTGCATCCATCAGTACATTATTCAGTTTATTAATATGTCTTTATTTCTGATGCAGGCCTTCTTTAAGTACTACTCCCACGTCATCTCAGAGCAGAGCGGGTGAGTGGGCAGTTCCTGTAGAGGAAAGCCTGTGGCTAGGAGACACAGTCAACTTTTAAGGCTGCACCTGTGTGCCTTTGGGGTGACTGGGATACGTGAAGCTCTGGACCAGCCCAGCCACTATCTGGCCTTATGGGAGTGGAGAGGCAAGGAAGAACTCCACACCAGTCAGCATGGGGAGAAAACATGTGACAGATTAATGCATTACCACACAACATCTCACTTTGCAGAATTTTACACTCCAGGATGGGGAGGGACCAGCAAAGTAGACAATATTATCCCCACTGAAACTAATACTGGGGGGCACATGAGCTTCCATATCCAGATTCCATACAGATTGGCAACCAGTTGATAAATGCTGCATCTAGGTATGTTGCCCTGAGATCCTTGGGGGGAAAGTTATACTTTTATCCTATGTTTCCTCCAAAGAGCTCAGGGCAGCATATATATTTCTTATTTATATTGAGTTCTGCAAGGGAGAAAAGCGGCTAATCAAGGTTTTAAATAAATAAACCAAACATCTTGCCCTATGCCCCTCATTTTATCCTTGCAACAAATCTCTGAAATAGGTTAGGCTGTGAGAGATTGACTGGTCCAAGGTCATCCTGTGAACTGCATGGATAAGTGTGGAATTCAACTAAATTAAATAGAACTAGCCAGATGTGGAATCTAAGGACCACAACATGATACCTGTCCCTGGATATGGCGTTGAAGTATGGGTCCATGTTTATACTCCTTTACCGTACATTCATATTTCATTTGATATGAAATGCCTTTGATTTTCTGAATTGGCTGTCCTTCCTGAGCCTAATCTAAAGGCTAACGCAAGCCAATCAGAAAGTAGTTACTGAATGCTAGGAAATTCTGTCAAGTGCATAATCAAAGTTTGCTTCAGCAAAGTTTTGCTTCAGGGAGATCTTTCGGAAGCTGTTGTTGCGAAGAAGCCAAAAAACTGCCCTTTGGTCATGCACTGATCAAAGGTGTGTTTGAGGAAAGATAACATGAATCTGGACTGTTCCCCTAAAGCTATTTTTTCAGACTGTTAAGAAGTTGAGGATTCTTTCACTCCATTCTTCAGTTAATATGGATGGATGCTGGCCAGAAAGCAAGGCCTCTTGATGTAGAAAAACAATTCTTCTGATTTGTTACTTGCAGATCAGTATTATTTCAGTTTATTGTTTTCCATGTGCTCATGTATGTAATTTTAATACACAATGGGAATGCTGACTTGGGTATTCCAAAACAGCAAATGAACTGGTACCTTCCTCCACAGTAAAACACTTTGCATAAAGCTGACCAAGCTATAACTGCACTAGTGATAATGGCCATGTCTGTTCGTGTGCTCATCTGTGTAAGATGAACATCAGGAGGGGGGAGAAGGGTAATGCCTGGCGGTCCCAACTTCTGATCACCATCCTTTCACCTGAATCTGTGAACAGAGCTTATGCATGTATATGGGTGCTTTCACACATGCCAAATAATTAGGGTTGCCAACTGCCAGGAAGTAGCAGGAGATCTCCTGCTAATTCAACTGATCTCCAGACGATAGAGATCAGATCACCTGGAGAAAAATGGCTGCTTTGGCAATTGAACTCTATGGCATTGAAGTCCCTCCCCTCCCCAAACCCCACCCTCCTCAGGCTCTGCCCCAAACATCTCCCACTGGCGACGAAGAGGGACCTGGCAACCCTACGAATAATGCACTTTCAATCCCATCCAAGTACTAACCAGGGCCCTCTGAGATCTGACGAGATCAGGCTAGCCTGGGCCATCCAGGTCAGGGCTCTGTTGTATTATGGTTGCACAAAGGCAGGTATATTACTCTGGTTAAAATGAAGAGGTTTTCTCCAGAAGTATGCAAAAAAGTCAGGTTAATAACAGAATTAAAATTAATTGTATTCAGAAACTGATGCAGTAGTAATTTCTGTTGTTTAAAACGGGAAACAGAATGCTAGATATCACTTTTCTCCCCACCCAATTGAAATCACATTCTCTAGGACTGTACCCATCACCCAAAGGATCTCCCTCCCCAAATTTCAGATGGATGAGAGGAAGCTTCTCCATTTGTAGGCAATTAATCCTAGACAGGATTCAACATAATGGGAAGGATGTAACTCTCCTTAGGACTATGCTGTGAAGGACTAATTTCCTGAACCTCTTCATTCGCTGCTCTCTGCGCAGAATGTACAATCAAAGTCTCTACCCCTGCTTAGCAGTCCCAGTGAACAAATGGCTTAAGCAAATACATATAGAATCAGAAAACCCTCCCAGAATCAGTGAGATGCTATAGTTATTTGTGGGGAGGATGTAACCCTTTACACGTGAGTCCTACACACAGTGACTGAACATATGAGGACAGAAAGCAGGCACAAGCACACTGGCCCTGCCCTAGGGTTGCCAACCTCCAGGTACTAGCTGGAGATCTCCTGCTATTACAACTGATTTCCAGCCCATAGAGATCAGTTCACCTGGAGAAAATGGCCCCTTTCGTAATTGGACTCTATGGTATTGAAGTCCCTCCCCTCCCCAAACCCCACCCTCCTTGGGCTCCACCCCAAAAACCTCCTGCCAGTGGTGAAGAGGGATCTGGCAACCCTACCCTGCTCCCTTCCTCTGGGTGACTGCATGTTGCCCAGGAAGTATCCATACGCACACTCCTTCCTTGTAATTGGGGGTGCTGCTTTTCGAACATTGCCAATCACAGGAACGGAATGTATGCACAGGCACTTCCTCTGCACATAGGCCCCATGCTCATGACCTGGCAATCCTGCAGCGGCAGGGGTGGGGCCCTTCTCTCTCTTGTGCCCCTTCTCCCACACTGGGTGTTCAGTCAGCATGTAGAAGGATGGACTCTAATCTGGAGAACAGGGTTTGATTACCCACTCCTCCATATGAACAGGGAACTCTAATCTGGTGAACCAGGTTGGTTTCCCCACTCCTACACATGAAGCCAGCTGGGTGGCCTTGGGCTAGTCACAGTTCTCTTATAGCTCTCTCAGCCTCACCTACCTCACAGGGTGTGGGGAGGGGAAGGGAAAGTGATTCTAACAGTGCATTCATTCCTAAGGAGAGTTACTCCAGTCTAAGCCCATTAAAATGAATGGACTGGAGTAACTCTCCTTAGGAATGCACTGTAAACCAGTTTGATTTTTCCTTAAGTGGTAGAGAAAGTTGGCATATAAGAACCAAGTCCTCTTCTTCTTCTTCTTCTTCTTCTTCTTCTTCTTCTTCTTCTTCTTCTTCTTCTTCTTCTTCTTCTTCTTCTTCTTCTTCTTCTTCTTCTTCTGGGCAGGGCTTGTGAAAGCTACACACAGAAACACCAATCTGAATGACTGATTCTGTTCAGCAGGAAGATGAACTAATGGGTTGGATGACATCCCTTTCAGGCAGGGTTGCCAACCTCCAGGTAAACTCCAAGTGAGAGGGATCAGTTCACCTGGAAAAAAGGGCCACTTTGGTAGTTGTACTCTGTGCCATTGAAGTCCCTCACTTCTCTAAACCCCTCCCTCCTCAGGATCCACCTCCAAAATCTCCAGGTATTTCCCAATCCGGAGCTGGCAACTCTGCTTTCATGCACCAGTATGCTGAGTCAATCTGTCCACATGCTGTCCCTCATCTCTAGGGTTACCAGGTCCCTCTTTGCCATTGGCAGGAGGTTTTGGGGGCAGAGCCTGAGGAGGGCAGGGTTTGGGGAGGGGAGGGAATTCAATGCCATAGAGTCCAATTGTCAAAGCGGCCATTTTCTCCAGGTGAACTGATCTCTATCGGCTGGAGATCAGTTGTAATAGCAGGAGGTCTCCGGCTACTACCTGAAGGTTGGCAACCCTACTCATCTCCCTGGTCTGGTTTTAATGAAGCGCCAAAATAATTGTCAGATTGGAAGCATTATGAACACATAAAGAGTTGCGTTCATATTCAGAACATGTGTGATATTTCCACATCAGTATTGTTCAGGTTAATAACTTTTCAATAATTGACATGTGCGTTATCTGCAAGAATACAGGTGGCTCTGCAGTTAAAATGCCACTTGAATGAAGCTAAATTATATCCTGAGAAAACATAAATTCTTCCTCATGTATGCCATGACTTACCTATGGATTCACTGAAAGCATGGGAAGGTTTTATAATGACTGTCAGAAACTCTGAATCAGGATTTTGATGTGACAAAAACAAAATGTTCAATTCATTTTTACATTATGGCACTAAGGCTTATTCAAATTCAATCGGGATATATGGAAACCTTCAGTGAAGGAAGGTAATAAACAATTTCTACAATCACAGAGTACATGTGTGTGTGCAATATAAAGCAGGAGTTACATAAAACTTATTCCAAACAATAGATTGAATCCAACCAGCTTTTTCATTCAATTTCGCCCAGTCCTCCTACTTACTACAGTCTGTATCCCACATGGCTTTTGTCCATGCAGGTCCCAAGTTCCCCAGCATAGCCCTTTTAAAAGTCAAATGGGCCCCCTTGCCCATAAAGTCTACATATAATAGATCATTAGATTTTCCCTCTAAACATTAGTGCTCTAGTTTGAGACATTAAAATAATTGGCTATGTGCTGGCCATTCACAGTTCTAAAATTTATTTATATTTTATTCATTATTTAATTAATTTATACCCCGTCCTTTCCCAACAAGTTGGGCTCAGGGTGGCTTCCAACAACGATATATGAAATATAATATAATGTAGGTTAAAACATAGAATTAAAATTATAATCACTGATATTAAATTAAAAGATGGCAGTCTAGTATAATAGCTACTAAATAATTCTGATTTATCCTAATGGTGGGTTGATCTATAATACTTGCAGACAGATAACCACAATGACCCAAGATTTATAGGTCCTCCAGGAGTTGAGACAGGGAGAAGGGAAGGGAGGTAAAGGGAAGGGACGGGAAGGGACGGGAAGGGAAGGGAAGGGGAAGGGGGCAGCTTATTCATTAAAACCGTTACTGGCTCAACCATATACCTGGCATAACATCTCTGTCTTACAGGCCCTGTGAAACTGGACTAGGTCCCACAGGGCCCGGGTCTCATTTGACAGAGAGTTCCACCAAGCTGGGGCCAGAGCCAAAAAGGCCCTGGTCCTGGTTGAAGATAGCCAGATAGTCCTAGGGCCAGGGACCACTAGCAAGTTGTTTCCTTCAGAGCATAAAGCTCTCGGGGGGGGGTATATCGAATGAGGTGGTCTTGCAGATACAACGGTCCCACACCATTTAGGGATTTAAAGGTATGTACCAGAACCTTGGACCTGATCCAGTACTCAATCTGGAAGCAGTGCAGCAGGGGAAGCACAGGTTGTATATGTGCCCATGGACGTGCAGGTTCTGGACGTGCACTGTATTCTGGACCAGTTGCAGTTTCCGGAGCAGCCTCAAAGGTACCCCTGCATAAAGCAAGTTACAGTAACCTAGCCTAGAGGTGACTGTTGCATGGATCACTGTGGCCAGGCCAGCACATGACAGGTAGGGGGCCAGCTGCCAGTCTTGGGAGAGATGGGAAAATGCCATCCTAGCTATATTTGTGACCTGAGCCTCCAATAAAAGGGAGGCATCTAAGGTCACACCCAAATTCCTGACAGTAGGAGCTGGCACCAGCTGTACCCCATCAAGAGTGGGGAGTTGAATCCCCTGATCTGAGTCACCCTGGCCCAGCCACAGGACCTCCATATTCGATGGTTTCATTTTCAGGCAGTTCTGCTTAAACCATCCCACAACCGCTTCCAAATACTTGGTGAGGGCAGCTCTGCTTATCCAGGAGTCTTTCTCTTTCAGGGCAATCCAAACACCGGAGATCTCTGGCCTTGATAGTGTAGGCTTGGTGTGGGGCACTGTGGAGAGTTTGGCTATCTTGTTGGTGTACCAACGGCCTAGCGAACTAGCAGATACCCTACCGAACCTGATGGAGGCGGTGTTAGACTGGGCCTTGAAGTACCCCAGGCTAGTAGTCCTGGGAGGCTTTAATGTCCATGCAGACATTGTGTCTCCGTCTCCTTTGATATGGGACTTGGTAGCATCCATGGCAGCACTGGGACTCTCCCAAGTTGTGTCAGGGCCCAAACATCAAGGTATTGTTGTCAGACCACTCAGCAGTGTTTGACACTGCTAGAGGAAAGTTCCTCAACACAACACCCTTTGGTGTGTGGAGTCCCACAAGAGGTGATCCTCTCCCCAATGCTTTTCAACATCTATATGCACCCCTTCACTCTTCTAGTCAAGAGCTTTGAGCTGGGTTGTCATCAATATGCAGATGGTGAAGCGGGTCAGTGCCTTTCGAGTGACTATGCTCTTAGAATTGACTCCTTCCTGAAAAGTGGTATGTTATCTTATTCAGATAGTCACCTACTAACCAGGACTCAACTACTTTACTCACTTAAAAAGTAAGTCTTTTTATTGATGTACTCCAATGTAATTGTGTATACATAAGTGTATATGCAAGTATTACAAAGTCTTAATATTCAGTATCAATGTATACAGTAAAGCAAGCAAGTTCTACATACTATTCAGTTTTAAAATCCAACACTTAAAATATAACAGTTAAAGAAGTCTGATTTAGTTCAAAGTATCTAATGCACACTCAAGAATAATATATTTGTAAAACCATACATACCAACACCATCTTCTGAGATCCTCTGAGAGAGGTCTGAAGTACTAGCCCTCTCCCTCCCTGTATTCATACTGTTTCAATCACCTTCAATGAGGTTGACTCTGAGAATCAAGCAATTCTCATTTTTACTGCACATGCTCAGTGGCCTCCCATTGTATTACCAAATAAGGACTTCCTCTTTCACCAGGCTATTTTGCTAAACTATAAACAATCAGTTTTGAGCTTTACCATTTCTCTATATAATCAATTTTATCATCATTCTCATCTCCAGAAAAATACGTTGAGATTGAACCCATTCATTAATTAATGGCATCATGTTTTCATGTTTAAATCATAAAATACTATTATTGTTTACATTACATCATTACATCTTAGTCAGCCTATAATACCCTTGGAATGGATAACATTTCTGCACTCGAAGTCACTGTAAAAGCAAGAATCAAGTGCTCAGTTCTGTAACTCAAGAATTAGTTTCTCATTAGAATTAGTTTCTCATTAGCCATTGAAAAGGCTGGCAAAGGTCATAGAAAAAGGCAGAATGTGCTGCTAGTATGTTTGCAATGACTCTGAAGCATGTCAGAGCATAAGCCTCTGGCAAAGAATATCCAGGCTCTCTTTCCTTTTAAAAGGAAATTAAAAGTTCTGCTTTACAATTTGCAGTTTATACGTGTAATTGGGTTTTATACTGAATAATTCTGCATATGTACAACACTAATACCATGTTCATGAGCTCTAATATGTCAAAGCCTGTAACAATGGCACCCAGCTGTATCTGTTGATGGATGGCAGGCCAGATACTGTCCCAGGGGATCCGGCCAAGTATTTGGAAGCAGTTGTGGGATGGTTAGCAGAACCCAGCTATTTCTCTCTCCCATCCAAAGTGTACTAGATCTATTTTCAAGGACCTGCATTTTCTGAGACCCACCAGAGAACTTAGTCTCACCAAATTAGCCATTGCAGCTCTGAAGAAGAAAGGATGTATTGTCGAAGGCTTTCACGCTCAGAGTTCATTGGTTCTTGTAGGTTATCCGGGCTGTGTGACCGTGGTCTTGGTATTTTCTTTCCTGACGTTTCACCAGCAGCTGCGGCAGGCATCTTCAGAGGAGTAACACTGAAGGACAGTGTCTCTCAGTGTCAAGTGTGTAGGAAGAGTAATATACAGTCAGAAAGGGGTTGGATTTGAGTTGATACAATGGTTCCATATTAACATACCACACCCTTATTAGCACTTTATCTTGATACTTACAAGACAATGATTAGCATATTACCTTTGATACTTTTTGCAGGACAATGACCCAGCTCAAACCCAACCCCTTTCTGACTATATATTACTCTTCCTACACACTTGACACTGAGAGACACTGTCCTTCAGTGTTACTCCTCTGAAGATGCCTGCCACAGCTGCTGGCGAAACGTCAGGAAAGAAAATACCAAGACCACGGTCACACAGCCCGGATAACCTACAAGAACCAAAGAAAGGCTGTTTTTGGTACTCCAGTTTCTGGCATTCAGCCTGATTAACCATCTGGGGGTTATTTGTGTGTGGTGGAGGGAGGGGGCTGCTGTCACTAATCACATATGACCTTAACTCTGCCATTCCACACAGAAGAATTTTTTTTTTAATTGGGGGGGCAGTAATTTTCCAGGCAAGAAATAGCAGGGAAAGCATCTGTTAGTAAAGGATGAAATGTGTAAACATCAGAACTGCAAATCCTAGAAGGCCTGAGATAAAAATCACAAAGCTGAACAGATTATTTGATAGGGAAATTTGTACTGATTAGACCAGCTCAGCACACATGATAATAGCTGTGTGGAAAGAATCCACAGTTACAATACATATTTTGGAAGGACTCCAGAATAGTATAGAAAGGTCAGGCAGCTGATAGTTTGTGTGTGTGTGTGTGTGTGTGTGTGTGTGTGCACGCGCTGCTTTGCATCAGAGGAAAGATAAATTCTGATTTAAGCATAAAATTACCAAATAGTAATGATTACTGTAAATATCACCTTGCTTTTACTGCATTGCCTGATACCTTGTCATCCACTCTCTGCATTGTTTATAGTGTATCTTGCCTTAGATAGTTTATTGTTCGCATTGTTCATCTTTGGTCTGTGCAGTCCCACAATGAAGCCGTCAATGCCTGGCTAGGTTGCCATTTGTTTGTCCCTGCTCTGTCCCACGCTTTTTGATCCCATGTTCAAAAAATTGAATGCATGGGGCGACGAAGAAGGTGCGCCAGTAGGAGCCGCCGCCACTCTGCCTCTGATGGTGGGGCTCCATGTGCTCCTCCACCCCACCATCCCCCGGCTTGGAAGGGTCCTGGAGGTGCATGGAGAGCCTGCCGAGGGGGCGACAAAGAAGGGGTGCCTGAAGAAGCCACTGCCATTTTGCCTCTGATGGGTGGAGGTGGGTGGAGGCAGTGGTGGCTGGAAATGTGTGGCAGGTGGAGGCAGTGGTGAGTGCTCATCTTGCCGGGCTGCAGGCTGCTGGAAGGGGGGCTGAGTCCCCATTTGGTGCTGGGAGGACCAGAGGGGGGTAGGAGGGGGTAGAGAGACAGGGGCGTGAGGTCCAGGGCCAGAAAGGTGCCACCGCTGCTTTGGCTGCCACCAGGCAGTGGCTTCCCGGCAGGGAGTCAACCCGAGCGCTGAAATACACAGGCAAGCACTCACAACTGCTGTGATCCTTAATTTTAAGTTGGGACAAAGCAGGGATTGGAAAACTTGGGGAAGTTTCAGAAAGAGGTGGGTTGATCCTGCAGGTGGGAGATGACATGCATGTTCACTGTGGAGTTTTGCTTCATTCGCGGGAGAATCGCAGGACAATACGGCCATGAGTTAACGCCCTGAGACTTTCTTGCACAGGACAGCGGCAGAGAGGAGAATGTTATGGTTAGGAATATCAGAAGAACACTTCTCCCCCACAGCATGCTTGGTGGCTCTTTCCCACCAAAACGTACATGTGCCGTGGAGGGGCACCCCTTCTCTCCGTTCTCTCTTTGCTGCTGTCAAGAGAAAATCCTCTCCCAGCATCTCATTCTCTTTTGCTTTTCTCCTCACAACTCTTCATCAGGTTTTTGATAAAAAAAAGGGGGAAATAACTTAATATGCAGCATAAACCCTTTCACTAAAACAGAAGCAGACCATTAAAAAGCTGGTAAGAGAAAGCCTGAATAAAAAGAGCCTACCAAAGGCAAGGTGCTACCACAGAAAATGCCCTGTCTCTAGTTGCCACCTGCCTCACCTCTGTGCCCCTCTCAAAGTAGCACAGAGAGCAGGGCTTTTGAGGGAGATCTTAAGTTGCAAACTAGATAGTATGGGAAGAGACAGCCCTTCATCTTCAGAAGCTGTTCATTTGGTCCTCCACCTTGATGTTCAAGATATTTCCTTGTTAGCAGAAAAGATGGCGGAAACAGTCTTATCCTAGATTTATGTGATCTTAACAAAGAAAGTAAATAAATAAAATGTATCCAAATATACACTCAATATTCTGATTAGCAGGAAGTGAATTGCAGCTGTAGATCTTGACATGCTTCATTTCCTGAAGTAATTGATTACCTAGTCCATGTTTAGGAAAGTAGATTGTTCATGTTTTTAAGATACTCGTTCTCAACTGTTTTTGCTCCCAGCCCTTTCTAGTGCTCTTTTGTGGGGGTTAGAATGAACCAGTATGGCCAACGGATAAAGTTGGCTTTAGAGATGTGTTCAGATCTGGTCTTTGCTTCCATGTGGTGTGCGCTTTCAGCCTCTGGTGATGAAACAATTGATCCTGGAGCTAAAAGAATAATTAACTCATTGAAACCATGAGAGTACATTTAGACATCACGAAGAACCATGGTTAGTTACTTGTATAAGCTAGAAAAATGTTCATCATTATGAAATACGGATGGAGGGTGGGTTTAAATATTTGAAACAATCCTGGAAGCTGAAGCACACACATGGCATCTCTATAGAATATGTGTCAGTGAGACATGAGCCATCTGATGTTAGATGTGGAGGGTAGATACAAGCGCATCCCAAAGTATCATAGTTACTTTGCATCACAGCCAAAAATGAGAGAAAGTAAAAGTCAAGTGGGGGGGAGAGGAGGTAAGAAGCCAAACATGCTTGCTAACCTTGATATCTTACATATAATCCTGCCTCAATGTAACCTGTACATATCTGAATAATCCTATACTATATGCTGTTTCCTGGTAAAATTATTGAATGTGTGCAACTGGATGATGGTGATGATGTAGATAGATGACAGAAAGGAGAGCAACAGCTTCCGTACCTTACACCAGATCTGTCTCTCCCCATTTTTCATTTTTTATATTTTATTAATAAGCTGTAAGAAGGAAGCATTAAACCCCGTGCAATTGTCAACTGGGGCCTCGGACAGATGGGAGTCCTGGATCATTAAACTACAAACCAGTTAATGACTCCTGACGCTGGCTAATTTCTCCTTGATAATTGCTCAAATGCTTAAATGCTTTGTGGTAGAAATGATAGGAACAAGAACCATAAGATGTTATAAGCAGAGATTCCAAGACTTATCAGGATGGGAGATGGGAGCGGAGATGACTGACGCCTACCAGAGACTTTTATTATCCTTGGCAGATCAATGAAGTGAGGGGATGGTTGATTCAAGTTTTATGTAGAGTTGTCAAACACTTTGGTGCTGAACAGGAAACCTGAGGACTCCCTTCTGCTTAATTTTTATTTTTTTAAAGGTTACCCAATTTCACATCCCCTCATAATAATAAATAAATTCAAAAACAGTTCTGCCTGAAGCTGATGCTATGATCTTCCAAGGGAAAAGATCATTTGAAAAGAACTGCATGATACCATTGATAACAAAGATATGGCTGTCTCCTGTAAGACTTCTTAGTTTGCCCTAGACAGAGAAGTGAACCACAGTTCCTATAAGGAATTAACAAACTGAAACCTTGTTGTACACCAGAGACCTTCCTGCATATAGCATAGATGTTTTCCCTTGTTTTATGATATTTAGTGCATTGTGATCCCATCTTTCCTCCAAGGAGCTCAGCACTGTATACATGATTCTCCCTTTTCCCTTCCCAAGAACCAGAAATATACGTGAGGCTAAGAGAGAATGACTAGCCCAAGATTACCCAGCAGCCTTCAAACCGAGTGGGGAATCAAACCAAGGACACCCAAATCCTAGTCCACTCCAATGCTCATTGTTACATTCTGCTTATGAAGAGATCTGCATAGGTGGTTTGCCAAAAATATCAAATGGCCTGGTTTGAAGTCAGAATATTATCAAAGACCAGGGCTTTTTTGTTGCGGTACTCACCAGTATTGAGTACCAGCACCTTGGGGGGAGGGCTCTCCTGAATCGTCAGGGGGGAATTGGTAGAAATAAGTTCAACCTTATATATTAATACTGGCACATATATATTTTTTCTTTTACATAAAAAGCACTGTCAAAGACAAATCATCCTAGATAGATTTTCCTTTTATGTATTATTGTTGGAAAGATAGATTGACAGCTAGATGTCTGAAGCACAGTGTGAATATATCACTCAAGTGTCCTTGATTGTTCAAAATGTCCCCCTGTTCGATCATTCATTTGTCTTGGAAAGTATCTGATTCTCACCTAATGTTTTTGAACACCACAGTTTGGAAACTTGTTTCTAAAGAATATGAAATACCATTCTAGAGAAAACTACTAAGCAGAGAAGGGAAGTTTACTGTGTTTTTTCCTACTCAGACCCTAGGCCTTCCAAATACCTGTCCCCATCTTAGTCAAAGACCTAGAGGTCTCCATAAAGCTTCATTTCATTTGTATAGGACAACAGCTGTCAAATGTATAATTCCAAATTTAGAGCTTTAAGAAGCCTTAATAGACACACACACACACAGCATATTTTACATCTTTTGTTAAGGTTAGATAGTCTCTGCTTTGTTTTGGGGAATTAGCATGGGAGACTAAGCTTTGTGAAAGGCTGGGTAACCAGGATATTTTCATCTTGTGTATAAAAGGATAAGTCTCTTAGGAACACTCCCAATAAAGAAATGATTTAAAGCAAACTGTGATAATCACTGATCTAGAAGAGCAACATCTGATGAAAGGCAGCATTGTAGAAGGAGAAACAAACCAGCATCTCTCGGAGCAGAAGAGAGTACCCTACATGCAAGCAGAGGGTGAATGTTGGATCCAAGACACACACATAGTATGAATGCCACAGGGATTAATATTTATACTCAAAAATGGGTCCTGAGGCAGTATAAGGTAACTGGCAAAGGAAGCTTTACCAGGGACAAAGAACTTTGATTGCTCTTCCAGAGTGTGGACAATAGAGGGGAGAGGTTTAATGTCTCTCAGGAACTAACAGAATGTCTGAGTGATAGCTTAATTAATTGCCACTGATTGCTCGGTATAGACATTAGAATGTGAGAGGATGTCTGAGTGGTTTCTCAGGATGGGTATGAGCAGATAGGAGACGTTCTATCAGCCCCCTGACCAAATGGCTCAGGGTGATCTTGAGATGGAGAATGAAATTAGGGAAGCATGTAAAGGTAATGAAGTAGTAATAATGGGAGACTTCAACTTCCCTCATATTGATTGGATAAATGTATGCTCCCGTCAAGCCAAAGAGATACAATTTTTAGACATCCTAAATGACTGTGCCCTCGAACAGTTGGTCATAGACCCAACCAGAGGGGAGGCGATCCTGGATTTAATACTCTATGGTGCTGCCAGTGATTTAGTGCGGGATGTGGATGTAGTTGAGCCAGTTGGCAATAGTGATCACAATGGCATCAAATTTAATTTATATGTAAGTGGGAAAGTGACTGGGAAATCTCACACAATTACCTTTGACTTCTCTAAAATGAGAAAACTGGTAAAGAGGAAGTTGAAAGGAACAGTTAGGAGGGTTAAATCTCTTGAAAAGGCTTGGGGGTTACTCAAGTCCACATTACTAGAGGCTCAGCTAGCTTGTATACCGCAGGTCAGGAAAGGTAGTAATAAGTCCAAGAGGTCACCACCATGGCTAACATGTAAGGTGAAGGAAGCAATTAGAGAAAAAAAGTCTTCTTCTTCAGAGACTGGAAGGTTTGCCCAAACGAGGTGAACAGAAGCAAACACAAACTTGCACAAAGGAAATGCAAGCAGATAATTAGAGATGCAAAAAAAGATTTTGAGGGGCATATTGCTAAACACATAAAAAAAAAAACCAATAAGAAATTCTTTAAGTATATTAGGAGTAGGAAACCAGCTAGGGAAGCGGTTGGACCATTGGATGACAATGGGAGTAAAGGAACTGTAAGGGAGGATAAAGCGATTGCTGAAAAACTAAATGAATTCTTCTCATCTGTCTTCACTGTTGAAGATACAGGGCAGATTCCTTCTCCTGAACAGAGATTTTGGAGAGGGGAAAATGAGGAACTGAGGCAAATAGTGGTAACAAGGCAGGAAGTCCTAGAACGTCTAGACAAACTGCAAACTAACAAGTCACAGGGACCAGATGGTATTCATCCTAGAGTTCTTCAAGAACTCAAATGGGAAATTGCTGAACTTCTAACAAAGATATGTAATATGTCCCTTCAATCAGCCCCTGTACCAGAGGACTGGAGAATGGCCAATGTAACACCCATTTATAAAAAAGGTTCCAGGAGGGACCCAGGAAATGACAGGCCAGTTAGCTTAACGTCTGTTCCGGGTAAATTAGTGGAAAGCATTATTAAAGATAGAATTGTCAAGCATATAGAAGGGCAAGGTCTGCTGGGCAAACCCCAACATGGCTTCTGTAAGGGTAGGTCCTGTCTCACTAAACTATTAGAGTTTTTTGAAAGCGTCAATAAGCATGTTGACAGGAATGAGCCTGTAGATATTGTGAATTTGGATTTCCAAAAAGCTTTTGACAAAGTCCCCCACCAAAGACTGCTAAGCAAACTTCATAGTCATGGGATAAGAGGACAAGTCCTCTTATGGATTGAGAGCTGGCTGAAAAATAGGAAGCAGAGATTAGGAATCAATGGTCAGTTCTCCCAATGGCGGGATGTGAGCAGTGGGGTGCTTCAGGGATTTGTGTTGGGACCGGTGCTTTTCAACCTGTTTATCAATGACCTGGAGTTGGGGTTAAATAGTGAAGTAGCCAAGTTTGCAGATGACACCAAATTATTTAAGGTGGTTAAAACAAAATCGAACTGTGAAGAGCTCAAGAAGGATCTCTGCATACTGGAAGAATGGGCATTAAAATGGCAAATGAGATTCAATGTGAGTAAGTGTGAAGTGATGCATATTGGGACAAAAAATCCCAACTTCACATATACACTGATGGGATCTGTGCTGGCAGCAACAGACCAAGAAAGGGATCTTGGGGTGGTAGTGGATAGCTCAATGAAGATGTCAACCCAGTGTGCGGCTGCTGTAAAAAAGGCAAATTCCATGCTGGCTATAATTAGACGAGGAATTGAGAATAAAACTGCTGATATCATACTGCCCTTGTACAAATCTATGGTGAGACCACACTTGGAATACTGTGTACAGTTCTGGTCACCACACCTAAAAAAAGGATATTACAGAGCTTGAGAAGGTGCAGAAAAGAGCAACCAAAATGATTAGGAGACTAGAGCAACTGTCCTATGGGGAGCGGTTAAGACGCTTAGGGCTGTTTAGCTTGGAAAGAAGGCGGCTGAGGGGAGACATGATAGAGGTCTATACAATTATGCATGGTTTGGAGAGAGTGGACATGGAGAAGTTTTTCTCCCTCTCCCATAATACTAGAACATGGGGTCATCTGCTAAAGCTGCAGGGTGAGAGATTCAAAACAGATAAAAGGAAGTATTTTTTCACACAACGCATAGTTAAATTGTGGAACTCCCTGTCCCAGGATGTGGTGATGGCTGCCAGCTTGGAGGGTTTTAAGAGGGGAGTGGACATATTCTTGGAGGAGAGGGGTATTCATGGCTGTTAGTTAGAATGGATATTAGTCATGCTGCATACCTATTCTCTCTAGTATCAAAGGAGCATGCCTATTATTTTCGGTGCAGTGGAACACAGGCAGGATGGTGCTGCTGCACTCATCTTGTTAGTGGCTTCCTAGAGGCACCTGGTTGGCCACTGTGTGAACAGACTGCTGGACTTGATGGGCCTTGGTCTGATCCAGCAGGGCCTTTCTTATGTACTTATGAGAAGTTTACTCAATCTCCTCTGAATGCCTGACGACTAGCTGGAAGGGCATCAGATATGCAGGATAATAGCTAGGCTTCTCTGAATAGCCTTGATTGCCCATACTTGATGAGGTTTAAAGTTCTCAGTGTTTGCCAGGTGCCTGCTAGGAGGGCTTAATTTAATATGTGGAGGAAGTTAGTCATTCCCTATTGTTTGTCAGCCTTTCACACCCCGGGCTGGGAGAAAATGTAAAGTGACCAACTCCTGTTTCCAACTCCAAAGTATCACAGATACAAAGATGGCTTCCAGGGTCCCCTGAAAAAGTGGTTCACCTGTGTGGAAGAATGCCCTTTTCTTGTGCTAACCTTGGTAGTATATGCACTTATGGCACCCAGGTAGCTGGAGCAGTCCAGCCACTAACAGTCACTGGGAAGTTTTTCAATCTAATTCCAGTGGGAAACAAAATTTGACAGGGCTGTATTTTGGTCCCAGATCTTTTTAATTTGTATTTATACAATCTTTTTCTCAAGTTAAATCACAGTAATTTCCATCAATTGAATGTTCAACATCTGCCTATTTTGTTTTATGCAGATGATGCTGTGCCATTATCTTGTATGAGAATAGGGTTGAACCGAATTTTGTGGTATGGTGAATTTTTGCAAGGATAACCTTAGATCTCTTTGGGTGCAGAAAGAGCAAGGATCTCCTGCAACTGACAGTCAACATTTGATCAAAGCAAGTATTATTAACAGCATAGGCTTCATATTGCCAGGCAGGGCAAGTATTAATTAAGGAGCCTGGCCTTAAGTTTTTGTCTGGTCAACAGAAAAACAGTGAAAAAGGACTTTGCACATTTAAAATACTGTTTATTAAGTATCAAACAATTAATTTTATTATTTATAATAAAAAATTAGGATACTCACTGCTTAATGGTGTTTATTATCTTATTACATATTGATTACAACTGCCATTATCTTTTATCACGTATTGTACATTAGACTATCATTGTTATATTGTTTTCCTTTCTCTTGGTATAATTGTCTTAATTGTCTCAACTGTAAATGAGATCATGATATGATTTTTGTTATTTTGTTTTAATCTTTGTCTTTACAATTCTGTTTGCTCTTAGAAATAAAAAAAATATCATTAAAAAAAATACTGTTGACCAGTGGGAAGAGGACTGTGGAAATATTATCTGTCAGAAATATGGAGGAATAGTATCGCCATCTCCAGTGGTTACGAACATCTTTAATTTTGTTTTGGCGACATATTCACAAAATAGCAAACATTTATCTTTTTTCCCCCTTTATTTGCTGCCACCCTCTTTTATACAATGAACTCTCAAGAAATCTAGCCTCAGTGTGGGCTATTATCTTTTCACAGATGTTCCAGCAAAATCACCCTGTGGAAGAAGAGACGAGGGAAGTTCAATGGGACCAATCACTTTGCATCTCTGACCTAAAGTGGATTTGATGGTAACACAGAAAAGAAGGCTAATGTGGCTGTCACCGCAACATCTGTCAACAGCAGTGGCAGTTGAGTTGAGCAACAGAAATGTGTACTGACAAGTGAAAAGGCCTTGCAAGCAAATGAGAAATTGAGCTCTCCCGGGTTTATATGCTGGGAATGAAGAAGCTGAGAAATGCAGGTTCGTGTGCGGAGGAAGATTTTATATTATTATTTTATTTCATTTTTGCACCTCTCCAAGAGATTTGACTTGACTTGAGAAAAAAAGGATTTGATTAATTGAGCAATATAAGCCTAATGATATATTTTTTTCTCCATTTGGATAGTGCCTGAATGAGAGCCAGCGTGTTGTAGTCGTTAAGAGCGGCGGGCTCGAATCTGGCGAACCGGGTTCAAATCCCCATTCCTCCATATGAAACCTGTTGGATGACCTTGGGTCAGTCATAGTTCTCTCAGAACTCTCTCAACCCTCACGGAGGCAGGCAATGGCAAACCACCTCTGAATGCCTCTTGCCTTGAAAACCTACAGGGTCACCATAAGTCAGCTGTGACTTGACTGCACACACACGGTTTCTGCATCTTCTAAGAATCCAAGCAAATATTGCCTCAGTCCCAAACAAATTAGGAACACTTCTTTTTTTGGGGGGGGGGGGAGACCAAAGGATGCAGTTGTTTTAATATTTTTTTTAAATATACTTGCATTATTGAAGAAGCAATACTTGAACTTTGAATATGTATCTACCTTTACATGTCTTTGAATTAGTACACCTGTGTCCACATACATCCTTTGAGTCTAATTCTCTGACCTCCAATCCTTTCAATAGTGGCGGATTAAACTATTTGCCACCAAAAAGACTGTGAGATCTTTCTAGAGACAAACAATATAGAGAACAAAATATTGTCGAAGGCTTTCACGGTCAGAGTTCATTGGTTCTTGTAGGTTATCCGGGCTGTGTGACCGTGGTCTTGGTATTTTCTTTCCTGACGTTTTGCCCGCAGCTGTGGCCGGCATCTTCAGAGGAGTAACACTGAAGGACTGAAGGACAGTGTTACTGAAGGACAGAGTAACACTGAAGGACAGTGTTACTGAAGGACAGAGTACTTCTCACACAACTGTCCCCTACTCCACCAAGAGTACTGGAGACATTTCTGAAACTACTTAATTTTTTTTAAAATTATGTGTATCACACTTTTCTCCCTAATGGGAACCCAAAGTAGCTTATCATATCATTCTGTCCTGCTTTGTTTTATTCTCACAACAACACTGGGATGTTGCTTAGGCTGAAAGACTGTGACAGGCTCAAGATCACCCAGTAGCTTCCTATGGCAGGGTGGGGATTTGAACCCAGTTGTCCCAGGTCCCACTCCCACATTCCAGCCAATAGGCCACTCCTGTCTGAGGTCCCTTTCATATGGGTTCCTTAACCTGCTTTAGCTGCTGAAGGCAAACAGGTTTAAAAAAAAAGTTTCGCACACCTTAAGGGTAAAATGCTGTCCTCCCACAATTAATGAAGCCTTACTCTGGGTTTCCTAAACCTCTTTTGTTCTAATGTTTTGCTGTTGTCATGCTTTATCCTTAAGGTGTGTGGAAACCTTTAAAAATATCTGTTTGCCTTCAGAAGCCAAAGCAGGTTAAAGAGCCCATATGAAAAGGGCCATGGGTCCTGTTTTAAACCTTTTTGTGCTGCAGTTTTAATGTAGCCTTTTCTTTGCATATCTGAAATTAGTATGGAAGGGGTAGCATTTTTAAATGTAGCTGGTTCAGGATGAACTTACGTTGAGGGCAGTGATGCCATAAAATGATGTTTTATACTCTTTTGATATTGACTGTGCTGCTGTTTTTGCATTTAGCTAAATGCTGTTTGCATTTAGAGATGCTGCCATCATAAAGGGTGAGCTGATTCCTGCGGGTTTCCCACGTGGTTTTATGTTTTTACAATATTCCACAATACAGACATTTTAAGCAAATATTAAAGACGCAGACACAAGCACCTTTTCTACCGTAATTCTTGCAGGCAGGATGCCAAGACTAAGAGGCCACGTTCAGAGTGAAATGTAAACCCCCCCTGCCTGTCCACACACTCCTAAACAGAGGAAAGCTTTGCTAGTGGTTGCTTTGTGTTTACATCTGAGGTTGCTTCTGCTTGGCTCGCACATCCTCTTCTGCTTGAGAGCCCCTGCCACTGCACCGAGAAGTATGACGAAAGGACTTTGGCCACATCGTTTTATACATGCTTGGGATGTTTGAAATGTACGTTTTTAGTTATGTTCAGAATGAATCCTGAGAGCTGTTGCTTGAAATTCTAAGGCAGAAGTCCATCAGTGAAAAAACTGGGATATGATTGGTTAAATGAGTAACCCTGCAGTCTGGTCAATCACTTTGCTGCTGTTGTTGTTGTTGCTGCTACTTTTCTCTCCAATGGGGACCCAAGGTACCTTACAAAATATGAAATTAAAAAGATACAATTTACAACAATATAGTCTGAATAAACCAAACACACAACACAGGGTTCAATCCCTGCTCTGCCATGGAAGCTTGCTTGGTGACCTTGAGCCAGTTACAGGCTTTCAGCCTAACCCACCTCACAAAGTTAAAATGGAAGAGAAAGGTGTTGTAAGCTGCTTTGGGTTCCATGGGGGGGAACTGGAGTATAATACCTCTCACTTTATCTAGATTGAGTTGACCGCCTTGCTGATCTGTGTTTCTGTAAACTCACAGTTGGATTACTTGAATGCATCCTATATAGGGCTGCCATTGAAGAGAACTCAGAAACTAAAACGGGGCTAGAATGTGGCAAGCCAAGCTATTGTTAGGGGCTAGCTGCCAGTAGCATATATTGCCCATTTTGAAACAGCTACATTGGCTGCCATTCTGTTTCTGAGTTCAATTCAAGGTGCTGTTATTACCTTTAAAGTCCTTCATTACCTAGGACCCACATATTTGAGAGACCAGCTCTTTCCATATGTCCCTGTGTGTGAACTGCAGTTGCCAGACAGCCATCTGGCTATCCCACTATTTAGGGTGGACTATCTGGCATCAACCAGAGCCCAGGCCTTTCCCATCATGGCTCTGGCTCTGAGGGATAGGCTCCCTGAAGAGATGAGGGGGGTCCACTCCTTGGAGATCTTCAGGAGGTGCTGCAAGGCCTGGATATAAATGTTTTAATAAATAATATATAAAATAAATAAATATGTACCAGCCCTGACTCTTAATTATTGATATTACTATTCCAGACCAAAGAAGTTGGGCTACCAAAAATCCAGAGTGGTGTACAAAATCGGTGTGTGTGTGCGTGTGTGTGTGTATGTTTGTGAATTGCTGTCAAGTCACAGCTGACTTCTGGTGACCCTGGTAAGGGGGTTTCAAGGCAAGTGAGAAGCAGAGGTGGTTTGACATTGCCTTCTTCTGCAGAATCTTCCTTGTTGGTCTCCCTTCCAAGTACTGACCCTGCTTAGCTTCCAAGATCTTATGAGATCGGGCTACACCATGCCACCTTCCCTCCTCAATATGTGTGTGTGTGTGTGTGTAATGAATATATATATATATCTGCTCACAGTCTAAATTTTTTCCAAGCACTTTTTTCAAGTGAGTAACCAAATAAAATTTATGTGTTTTAGTTTTCACACACCCTTTCCACTGTGACTGTTGAGAGGAAGGATGTTTGAATAAGGACAGCATGCATAGATGACTTCAAGCTCATTTCCATTTCGAATGGCTTTTTAAATACTGATTTGACTCTATGATGTATTTGGTGTAAGGTAATGTATGTATAACTGTCATTAAAAATGAATCTAAAGCATAAGTTGAAATGGACATACTATGTGGGCTTTTCCTCCTCATTGAGGAGGCAATGAGAAGAGGGATAATCAATACAAAGACAATACAAGAGATCCATATGATGTAGAGCAGCAGTGACTGCTTTCTTTGTCATTTTTTAAAATATATTTCATAGTTGCCCTCTGGGGACCATGAAAGGAGTACTCTATTTCATAGCTAGAAGCCATATGGGTGAGCATGATGGAATGAATGCCTAGCCCAACACAGTAGACTGTCTAGAAGCTTAGACTCAAATGAAGTTTTGTTGAGAGAATACAAGAGAAGCATCACAGTTCCTCGTTTCAGTTACTATGATAATGGTTCATCGGTTGGCTGGCTGATAGAATTCATTCACTACTAAAACCCATAGGAATCAGGAAGCTTCTATTAATAGGAAGTGATATTGACCTAGTGCGGTGGAGTGGAAAAAAGTAAGCAAAGTAGGAAGGAAATGGGCATTTTTATCAGTGCATAATAAATAAGTTTTCCAGGATGCATTTATAGTCCTACAAATACAAAGCAGCAAGAAGTCATGTAAATATTGGCTGCAGTCCAGGAATGATGTATACAAACTGAGCTTGATTTGATATCAAAAGCAGGGGAAATACCCTGTGCACTTGTAGTGCTGCCAATGGTAGCCATCGATCACAGCAATTTATAGAGAAGCTATGAAGAAAAATATGCAATCCAAAACAGATTTTGACTCAAGAATCTTCCATCCCACCAATGCAAAAAACTACTTCTAAATAAGGTCTTTGCCATCTATCATTTGATGAGTTTGTTGTAAGAGAAGCAGGTGCTGGACTCAATCTAGGTGACCTTTCATCCACCTCAACTACTAATTGCTCAACTACTAATTAACAAGCCCTATCATCTGTTAGGCAGAGATGCACTGTAAGCAGAGTGGCTCTTCTAGTTCCTTGAACGGGACCATTCTCTTTGTCATTCTGTTTCAACGTGTGGAAGAAATTTGGGGCAATGTATTTTAAGGTTGGCAGGCTAGCCAACTGACCAATTAAGTATTGTCAATTCATGGTCGAATATTGTCCAATATACCATGAAGCCAAGAATGCTACTGTCTAGATGGCAATTCTTTACAAATATTTGTCCATTATTTATAGATGACTGATATTTAATAGAGACTGGTCGAGTGGCCAGCCTTTTTTGTCTGGTTAAATGCTTGGTCCTATTCTATATGAGTCTTTGACAGGGCAGGCCTAAACAGGGTTACATCCTTCTAGAAGAAGAAGAAGAAGAAGAAGAAGAAGAAGAAGAAGAGTTGGTTTTTATATGCAGACTTTCTCTACCACTTAAGGCAGAATCAAACTGGCTTGCAATCGCCTTCCCTCCCCCTCCCCACAACAGACACCCTGTGAGGTGGGTGAGGCTGAGAGAGCATGACTTGCTCAAGGTCACCCAGCTGTCTTCATGTGTAGGAGTGGGCAAACAAATCCAGTTCACCAGATTAGCCTCCGCCACTCATGTGGAGGAGTGGGGAATCAAACCCGGTTCTCCAGATCAAACTCCACCGCTCCAAACCACTGCTCTTAACCACTACACCACGCTGGCTCTCTAAAACCCATTGACTTTTTAAAAAAAACCATTGACTTTTAAAAAATGTCCATGCATGCACAGGGAACAAAATCCTTTATCCCTATTTTGTAGAATGGATAAGCAGACCAATGCTGTTGCTTGGAGCACCTTCTTTCAATTGTATTTAACTCACAATCTGGCCCCTTACCTAGATCCTGCTGACCTGTCAATGCTGATCCATGCTACTATAACCTCCAGATTGGATTATTGTAACTTGCTCTTTATAACTGCCTTTGAAAACCTTTAGTAACTGCCTTTGAAAACCTCTTGGAAACTCCAGTTTATGCAAAATGTGGCAGCTGGCTCCTCCCTCGAGACAGCCACTCAGAACACATCATTCAAGTGCTGTATCGAATGCCTACCTATTTGCTTCTAGGCCCAATTCAAAGTGCTGGCTATTACCATTAAAGCTCTTCATGACCCATTGCCTCATACTTATCAAACAGTATACTCCCCTGAGCCATTTACATTCTTCAGACAAGATGCCCTCTCTTAGGACTGCCCATACAGCCACAGTGAGATCCCAAGCCTTTTCTTTTGATGGGCCCAGTTCTTTGGAATGGCCAGCCAGAATTGGTGAGGATAGGATTGTAAGGTCCTTCTTCGCCACCGGTGGCAGGTTTTGGGGGCAGAGCCTGAGGAGGGTGGGGTTTGGGGAGGGGAGAGACTTCAATGCCATAGAGTCCAATTGCCAAAGGGGACATTTTCTCCATGTGAACTGATCTCTATCGGTTGAAGAAAAGTTGTAATAGCAGGAGATCTCCAGATCGCTAAGAGCTATCCTATGATCTGTAAGCTACATGCTTTTCAGCTGCTGAGATAGACTGTCATCTCGTGCTGCATTGTACTTCCCCGATGGACAAAGCCACGGCGAAATGGGTCTTACCGGTTTCCCATCTAGGGATGAAATAAACATACTTTATTTCAGCTTTTGGACAAATCTATACTGTTAAAAAGCCCTCTATGTGTCTCCAACCTCTCGAGACTCCGGTCCGGGTTTTCAAACTCACCATGGAGCATCACTTCGTATCCGCCCGTTGGAGCCGCTTCGCCTTTCAGTGCACATCAAGCTTTGTATATGTTTTTCACTATTTTGGTTATTTGGAATACCTTGTAACCTGTGATTTATTGCATGGGAATTTCTTATTATGTAAGTTGTGTGCCATCAGTGCTTGTTGTCATTTGTTTAAAGTACCTGGAGGTTGGCAACCCCAGGTGAGGAGGACACCTTCACTTGCTACATTTAGGAAGGGATGATGTCAGGCAGTCCTATTCCTGAAAGTGTTTCATGGAGAGTGAATTTTTTCAGCAGTTTTTGCTGGGAGTTTGCTGATGCAGTGTGTTTTGACTCTAAATCCTTTTAAATTGGCAAATTGTTTATTTTAATCTATTTTAATTTTGTTAATTGGATTATGATTTGTGCCTTTGTAATGTGGTTGCTGTGTTGTTCTCCGACTGCACATTCTATTCTGCAAAAAAGCCTACTCTCCTCCTTTGCGACTTTGTCTTCAGTATTACACATTCAATTAAGTGCAAATTTATAAATAATGCAGAAAGCACTAATGCATAATGAATAGATGGTTCTACAATGGCTAATCAGTTGTTATAGGGTGCTGATTATCAATAGATGTCTTAAAACAGTAGCAAATAGCTAGCTCAAAGACCGTTGGTGTACTTATTGTGCACTTTGAGTTACATTTGTAAGATGGGGAGCACAATCCTGAGGCAACGCTAGTCTGCTCCCGGAAGGATTTAGTTAGTGAGCAGCTGGCAGGAAAAACAGTTTGTAGCTGGGTTTTCGTGGCCACAGCCGCATCAGCATCCCCAGTAACTGAGCCGTAGTATTCCAACCAGGCATTTTGTTGCGACAACTGGGCCATGACGAACAGGGCAGGCAGAATGAATCGGGGGCCTTGCCCTGTGCTCATCACAGG
The DNA here is from genome assembly GCF_029931775.1 of Euleptes europaea. Classification (NCBI taxonomy): domain Eukaryota; kingdom Metazoa; phylum Chordata; class Lepidosauria; order Squamata; family Sphaerodactylidae; genus Euleptes; species Euleptes europaea. Next base: position 30,956,463 of record NC_079317.1, read on the forward strand.
CAAGGGGTGGGAAGGAGTGTGGCCGGGGATGCTGGCTTCATGTCTGTGGCAGACACACACTGCCCCCTTAAAGAGATTAGGCTCTGCCATCAGTCCCTGGGTAGCTGACAGAGTTGGCAAGGGCCCCAGCAATCCTAATCCCAGAGACCCCAAGCAGGCTTTTGGCTGGAGTGATGCAAAGGCTGCCATCACCTTGAAAGGGGCATGGGGAAATGACAAGAAGCGTCTGTCCAGTGATGGGTGTCCTCTAATCACCACCAGGCACCCCTTCCACTGAGGGTAACCCCATGCCAGACCCTTGGCCACCCCCACTAAAGGTGGAGCGGGAGAGGGGGCCACTGGGGTGGGCTCAGATATGGGGGCATGCAGTAACACCCTCAGATCATTGTCACCCTCAGATCAACCCTCAGTTGTGCCAATGGGAAGCCACTGTAGGGCTGCGCCAGCACCCAAGAGTGGCAAAACTGTCCCTTACACCAATGTAACTTGGAGATATGCTGTTGTAAAAGTCAGTAAGCGTCCTGAGTACATTCACACCCACACTCCTTAAGATTGTGCTGTTAGAATATGAATTCTGAGGAATTGTTTATAACCAAAAACAAAATGAGCAAACCATCACTAGCAAAATCTAGACCTGTGGCCTTGTTTGAAGATAGCTCTCGTTAGCTTGCAAGAAGTAGACAACAGTTACGGCTAAAATGGCTGGTAGAGGTAAAGGCAATGATAGTAGCCCTTCGAAGTGTATCAGCTACATTATTTGAGATATTGTTAGCCTGTCTTCCTCCATGGAACTAAACACAGCTCAGTAGACAGTTAGTTTCGCTTATCTCTAATGGTGCACAGGCCTGTCAATTTTCAGGAGATTGGGGGAGTGGGTTAATGTTGGCCCTTTTTCCACAAATCAATGATTAGCTGTTCTGCTGTGTTTTACACAACTGTTTTATGTCTGTTATTTTACCATTAAGCATTATTCCAACTGACTGGAATGTTTCCTGATCTGTCAAATTGCATCTCATATTGCATAATTAATGAATAAACCATATGGGTTAATGAGAAATTCCCAAACAGACTTCTTTAAACCAATCAATTCAGAATTGCTGAATCTTTGTTTCCTGGATTTCTTACCTCTTTCTTTACACAATGATTGATTAAACGTTGTCACAATCATTCATAACGGAGTTATGAGGAGGTTGGCATAACCTCATGCTGGCATTGGCAACCTGTGGGAGACCTCCATGGGGCGGGACAGGCAGTGACAACAAAAGTTGGGTTGCTGCTAGGGTTGCCCACCTCCAGGTGGGTCCTGGAGACCTCCTGGAATTACAGCTAATCTCCATACTATAGAAACCAGTCCCCCTGGACAAAATGGCAGCTTTGGAGGGTGGACTGTAAGGCATCACTTCCCTGCTGAGCTCCCTCCCCTGTGCTGCCTCCCCGCCCAAAACTCCACCCTCCCCAGGTTCTACCTAGGGAGATTCAATGTGAGTAAGTGTAAAGTGATGCATATTGGGACAAAAAATCCCAACTTCACATATACATTGATGGGATCTGTGCTGGCAGCGACAGACCATGAAAGGGATCTTGGGGTGGTAGTAGATAGCTCAATGAAGGTGTCAAACCAGTGTGCGGATGCTGTAAAAAAGGCAAATTCCATGCTGGACATAATTAGACAAGGAATAGAGAATAAAACTGCTGATATCATACTGCCCTTGTACAAATCTATGGTGAGACCACACTTGGAATACTGTGTACAGTTCTGGTCACCACACCTAAAAAAGGATATTACAGAGCTTGAGAAGGTGCAGAAAAGAGCAACCAAAATGATTAGGGGACTAGAGCAACTGTCCTATGGGGAGCGGTTAAGACACTTAGGGCTGTTTAGCTTGGAAAGAAGGCGGCTGAGGGGAGACATAATAGAGGTCTATAAAATTATGCATGGTTTGGAGAGAGTGGACAGGGAGAAGTTTTTCTCCCTCTCCCAAAATACTAGAACACGAGGTCATCTGTTGAAGCTGGAGGGTGAGAGATTCAAAACAGATAAAAGGACATTTTTTTTTCCTTTCACACAATGCATAGTTAAATTGTGGAACTCCCTGCCCCAGGATGTGGTGATGGCTGCCAACTTGGAAGGCTTTAAGAGGGGAGTGGACATTTTCCTGGAGGAGAGGGGTATTCATAGTTATTAGTTAAAATGAATACTAGTCATGCTGCATACCTATTCTCTCTAGTATCAGAGGAGCATGCCTATTATATTAGGTGCTGTGGAACACAGGCAGGATGGTGCTGCTGCAGACATCTTGTTTGTGGCTTTCTAGAGGCACTTGGTTGGCCACTGTGTGAACAGACTGCTGGACTTGATGGGCATTGGTCTGATCCAGCAGGGCCTTTCTTATGTTCTTATGTACCCCCTAAAACCTGGCATTGGCAATTCTATTTGCTGCAGTTATGGTATGTAGGTCCAAGCTGTATTATATGCAAATAAACTTGCTGAGTTCAAACACTGGTGGGATCAGTTCTTTGGAGAAATGGAGGATCTTCCTAAATTCCCATTATAACAGCAAGAGACTGATCTTCAGCCAGCAGGGGTGCAGGTTTTTAGAAAGCAACTTTTTATCTGCAGTATATGCTCAATGACTGTTCAAAGAATTCTAAAAGGACAGTGGATAATAAAGCCACATTCCTTTTATCAGAATATTGAAAATCTAGCAATTGTGGGATAAGATTCAAGTAGAAGATGTATGCGGATATGCGAGATGGAAAATGCCAAACTGACTGCAACCAAACATTTCAAAGCTGTGGAATCCTTGTAGCCTGGAGCTCTTACCATTCACTGAACATTGGCTAATTATTCTGAGTATTCAATATAACAAATAATGAACATCAGCCAAGATGAAATAAAGCTATTTGATCCCCAAACACTGAAAATGGGGAAATTAGATCCACATTTTATTTATTTAGATATTTATACCCTACTTTTCTCTTCATGGAGGATCCACATTCTCCTCTCCATTTTATATTCACAACAATAGCAGTGGTAGTTTGCGGTTGCCTTCCTCTGCATAGTCTTCCTTGGTGGTCTCCCATCCAAATGCCAACCCTACTTAGCTTCCAAAATCTGATGACATTGAGCTATACCATGCCACTTTCCCTTCATCCCCACTCAAGTCCCATTGAAATCAGTGGCACACATTAGACATGGCTAAGGGTTAAAATTAATGAGACATTAGAGATGCATGACTGAGGAGGAAGATCAGGGTATTTTTGTTTCATTTTTATCTGCTTAATCTAACCATAGAAGTAGGCATATGTCCTAAATAGATGAAGATTGGAGATCCGATCTCCCATTTTTCTTACTATTTTAACCAATCAGCCATGGGGGGTGGAAGGAAAATTGGGAATTTCGGCTCTGGGAGATGGGAAATTAACTTTCCTCCACTGTCACAGAAATTGCCAGAAATATAGGAGAGCAATCGCTAGACATGACCCAAAAAAAAAAATCAGAGGAAGTGTCTCTGTGCACAAAAAGAAAGCTAGCCTGTCCTTTCAGATAAAGCATGCCAAAAAAAAAAGGAATTTAGAGACCCAGAGAGGGATAAGAAACAAAGAAAACTAGATTTGAGCCCAATAGCACCTTAGAGGCTAACAAGATTTTGGGGGTATAACCTTTCAAGAGTATCTGACAAAGGAAGCTTTAGAAATCTTTTACCCTGAAAATCTTGTTGGTCTTTAAGGTGCTGTTAGACTCAAATCTAACTCTTCTACTACAGACCAACATGATCACTCTCTGAAACGAAGAAACAAAGTGGTAACAATTATATAGTCTTGTGTCGATTACAAGCCATCTAACACAGATCAATAGATACTGTTTATTGAGACACAGGTGTAGAAGGCATATGAGAATGTCCAACTTCACAGATGTGAAAATATGATTCAAAGACGGGCATGTTGGTTGAGGGCCAAAAGATGTATGAGAAACATGGGCTCACTATTCTTAAAAAGACTTTGCTAAGATAAAAAGTAGTAGCAAGAAGGAACTAACATGTTTATATATTTTAAGAAGACATTTCAAATATACTGTAGGTAACCTTGTATGGTGTTTGAAGTTATAAAATAATAATTTAGCCAAGAATGTGCACCTTTATCAAGTAGGATATATAGCCATAGTTAGGCGATGATGTTAAAATCCTATAACAAGGAGAAGTTAAATTGATCAAGGGCTTTTCCTCAGAAGACGTTCCTTGCCTGTGACCTGCCTGTTTTGGGGGTAAGAAACGTTAATGGACTCACGTAAATGCTCTCTTTTAATTAGCTGTATAATAATGATGGATGGTATAATGCTCTGTTGTTTTAGTCAATATTAAGAATGCAACACTTTTTAGAATATTAATTGTTTTATTTATATATTTATTTGAACATGTGATGATTTTATGGCTCTTATCTGCCCTGGGCCTGGTCTCAGCTGAAGAGGGTGGGCTACAAATTGAAATAATAAAAAATATGATTTAATTGAAGCTTAAAATGGAACCAGAGATTATCTAATAGTATTGACTTGTGTACTCCACCCATAATGAACCTGAAGCATTACTGAGGTGTACCTCTAGTTAGGAGTTACATTATCTAAAATAGGAAAGCTAACTAGATGCCCAGGGCTTCTTAAGTGAGTGCCTATATCTGAATCAGGCCTGACCTGGGTGATCAAGAAAATTATGCTGTTTTCCTCATGTAACTTGCACACACAGAGCAGTACACATTGAACTATTATTTGCCCCTGAAGGGAAAATCATATGGGTCACACTTCGAAAATAGGTATGCCTTTTTCTTTCCTGGTGTCATGGTCCTGAAGTAAAACAGCCAGAACTTCCTTCTGACTAAAGATAAGTGATTATCCCCACCCATTTGACCAGTGTTTGCTTTCCCTTAAGATCCTCCTAAACTAAAGTGATTCCATATCACTTTCCCTGCACAAAAATCAACACTTTTATTTAGAATTAAATTACATTTTTCTCCGCATAAGGCAAGGCATTAACCTTTGCCTAATCATTACCTCTAGAGATAATTAAAACCAATTCTACTGAAATCCCAGCTAATATAGTAAGCTCTTGAAAAATAATTCAGAGGGGGAAATGGTACTTGGCTTCCCAGAGAAGACTGATTTCCCCAAGGATATACATTTTTGGCAACTTTACAAACTCCCGCCTTGGAGCAAAATGTAACTTTGAAATGGACTTAGCATTAGTTTAGCAACAACCTGCGATGTCCAAAAGGATTCTTAATTTTAACCTTTAAAGTTCATGAATGGTCTAGGTTCAAAATACTTAAAGGCCTCTGTTATATATCGAGAAGAGGAGACCACAACATAGCTAAATAATTGACAGGACCTTTTTTTTTTAAGCACAAGTGTACATCGGGAAGAAACCTTGAACTTAACTGGCTGCCAGTAAGATACAAACTGGCTGACAACTAAAGGTGCACATTTGGATATGCCAACAAAAAAAGAGACACCATTTCAATGGAGCCAAAAGGGCAAATCTGGGGGGGGATCTGATTTCCCCCCCCCCAGATTTTTCAGGTTTCTTTTACTGAAGGGGAGGCTCTGGGGAGGCTGAGGTTTCAGGTAGAGGCACTAAATTTTCCGTGTAGCTTTGGGTGACTCTCCTTAGAAGAACCCCCAAGTTTGGTCAGTGGGTCCAATTTTTTTTAAAAAAAAAACATTGTTACAGCTTTTTCGGATTTTTTGAAAAATTTAGAGTCTATTAAACCCAAATCCAAACAATATTGGGGGGAAAAATGGTGCACATCCCTAAATGTAACTCAAAAATGAAATTGTTCCTGCTAACATTCTGGATTCCTAGTATAACAAGTCCAGAGAGCCAGCACCCTACAGACCACTTACTCAGTATAAGCTAGGGCTGTTGAAAACAAAATTCAGTAAAATTTGGATTCGGCAAAATTCGGCCCATTTTGAGTCGGGAAATGCCGAAGTCCAAACTCCCCCCGATTCAGATCTGTGGAATTTGGTGCGAGATTCGGAGTTTGGGGGAAATTTGGCCATTAAAAACACATTTGTGCCTTTCCGTGGCTCCGGGGGGGCACTTTTGGAGGGAGAGGTCCCAAACTTTCAGTGTAGCTTGAGGGGACCCTTCTTGCAAGAACCCCCATGTTTTGTAAAGATTGGGTGAGGGTGTCCCGAGATATGGGGCCCGGAATAGGTCCCCCCCCCAAAATCGCCAATTGGAATAGGCAGTAAAAACACATTTGCGGTTTTCCGCGGCTCTGGGGGGGTATGTTTGGAGGTAGAGGTCCCACAATTTCAGCGTAGCTTGAGGGGACCCTTTTTGCAAGAACCCCCAAGTTTTGTGAAGATTGGGTCAGTGGTCCCCGAGTTATGGGGCCCAGAAGGGATGCCCCCCATCTGCCCATTGGAATAAAGCCATTAAAAGGGATGTACTAAAACGAATGATAAGTCAGCCCATTGGAAGCAATGGGAGAGGCTGCCCAGCCCATTGAAGATAATGGAAGAGGGGAATGTCAGTTGAATTGCATTGACTCCACTGAAATACATTACAGGGGATGTATTCAAACGAAAGCCCATTGGAAACAACAGAAGTGGCTGCACAGCCCATTGGAAACAATAGAAACCAGCCAGAGAGAGACTCACTGACCCACAGTTAACTCCACAAGAAGTTGGCAACCGATGAAAACAGTAGAAAGCACAGTCCCACACAGAAACAATCAAGCCCACCCCCCAGCAAAACAGGTAAACCCACCCCCCTTTGGCTTCCCCCCTCACAAACACACACACACGCACACACACACACACAGAGAGAGAGAGAGAGAGAGAGAGAGAGAGAGAGAGAGAGAGAGAGAGAGAGAGAGAGAGAGAGAGAGAGATCTCCCCACACACACATACACACACACAGGAAAAAAAATTATAGAGAGTTATAGAGAAAAGCCCCCAAATGGGTCTTACTGTCCTCTTCTATCAGGAGCAGGGACTGGGAGTCAGGACTCAGGAGTAATCCAATATGATTCTAGCAGACTCACACACATACTCTCTGGCACGGGAGGTTTTGCCTTGGATTTGCCGCTCTCTAGATGCACATTAAGGATAGCCTGTTCCCATTCATTCCAATGGGTGGATGGGGGGGACCCCATAACTCGGGATTAATTGCCTTTTAGTCAGACCCCCAGGCCGGGGTAATGGTACAGCCCAACTGCCGAGGCAACCAGACCCCCAGGCTGGGGCAATGGTACGGCCCAACTGCCGAGGCAACCACCAGACCCCCGGGCTGGGGTAATGGTACGGCCCAACGAGAATGTGTTCTTAAAGGCTGTAATGGGCAGATGGGTGGGGGGACCCCTTCTGGGCCCCATAACTCGAGAGCCCCTGCCCCAATCATCACCAAACATGGGGGTTCCTGCAAGAAGGGTCACCTCAAGCTACACTGAATGTTTGGGGCCTCTACCTCCAAAAAGGCTCCCCCCCGGAGCCGCGGAAAGGTGCGAATGTGTTTTTAATGCCTTTATTCCAATTGGCGATTTGGGGGGGGACCCCATCCGGGCCCCATATCTCAGGATCCCCTGACCCAATCTTTACAAAACTTGGGGGTTCTTGCAAGAAGGGTCCCCTCAAGCTACGCTAAAATTTTGGGACCTCTACCCCCAAACATGCCCCCCAGAGCCACGGAAAGGTGTGAATGTGCACAAGCACTCCCCCATGGGGATCTCTCACACAAACAGACACTCTCTCTTTCTCTCCCCGGGTCGCGCAGCAGCTGGGCTCATGCACTCAACCGTGACTGATTGGCTAGAAGACCCGGTTTGGCCACCATTGGCTGCGGGAGAATGCTGCTAGTTGCTTACTAACTGATGGTTATGCTGCTGATTCGGAGCCCCCGAATGTGCCAAATTTATTCAGCGATTGCCCCGAACTTGCCGAATTAGGCTCGTTGTTTTCCCGCCTTTTTTGAATTGGGTTCCATCCGAACTAGAAACCGCCGAATTGGGGAAAATTCGGGATGAACCGAATCAACAGCCCTAGTGTAAGCCTACATGTACATTAAGATCTTCCTGAGAGGCCCTTTCTGTGTTGCCCCACTATCAAACGGTGGGTGGTGACCACATAGGACATGGATTTAACAGTGATGCTGTTGGGGAACCTTGTCCCCAGGGAAAATGAACTTGTTAGGGGATGAGGCAAATTCATGGAGGATAGCTCCATAAAAGACTGCTGTAACGGAAGTATTTCTTGAATACCAGTTGCTGAGGGACAACATGGGGAGGCTTTGTCTGCCATGCCCTTTTTGTGTGCCTTATGGGGACATCTGATTGGCCACTGTGAGAAAGAGGATGCTGGATTAGATGGACCATTGGTCTGATCCAGTAGGACCCTTCTTAAGTTCCTGTTAGTATTTATTTTTACTTATCTACATAATTCATATGTCACCTTCCCAATTTTATGTAAAGTACTTCATATAGCTTACAAATTAGTAAAACACTACTAATAATAACAAAACCAACCTCAAAAAAACAGAGAACCAAAATCACTGACAAAAATATAAATGAAAATCTCTCCTCCTGGCAGCCCCCTATCTCCTCCCCTTTCCCAGCTTCCTTCTTTCCTTCCTACCTAAACTAACCTTTTACCTGACCTACATCTTTGGGAACCCAAAGTACCTTGCATATTATCCTCTTCTATATTTTATCCCTACAACAATTATGTGAGATATGTTAGGCTGAGTGTTTGACTGTCCAATGTCACCTAATAAGCTTCCATGTCAGAGTTGAGATTCAAACATAGGTCTGCCAGATCCTAATCTGAAACTCTAACCACTAAACCACACTGTTGAACAGTAGCAACCAACTGGGCCTGGGTGCATCTTGCAAGTTGGGTAGAAGCAAGTCGCCAAGTGATTACTGTCAAACTTGGCTCTGATGAGTCCTCCCTTAAAGGTCAAAACAGCCCTGGAAAGAAGAAGAAGAGTTGGTTTTTATATCCCACTTTTCTCTGCATTTAAGGAGTCTTAACAGTCTTAAGGAGTCTTAACAGACACCTTGGGAGGTAGGTGGAGCTGAGAGAGTTCTAAGAAAATTGTGACTAGCCCAAGGTTACCCAGCAGGCTTCATGTGGAGGAGTGGGGAAACAAACCTGGGTCTCCAGATTAGAGTCTGCCACTCTTAACCACTACACCATGATGCCCCCTTCCCTTGCCTTTTACTAACAGAAAACAAAACTTGAAGTCTGGCAATACTGTTGTGGTTGCCTACAGGTACTGTTGCTTGCATCTTGGGGTGTTTTGATGCCCCCCGTGTAGTTATTTGAGAGTGAGCATGGTATAGTGGTTAAGGTGTCAGTCTAGGACCTGGTAAACCCAGGTTCAAATCCCTACTCGCACCATGGGAGCCTGCTGGGTGACACTGAGCTAGTCACACACTCTCAGCCCTGACCCTCCCATTTTGATGGGAGATCTCTTAGGAATACCATGGTCGTGATGCAGAGGTAGGCAATGGCAAAACCACCTCCGAACATCTCTTGTCTTGAAAACCCTTGGGATAATCATAAGTCAGCTGTGACTTGACAGTAAAAAGAAGTGTAGTCATTTATGTTTTAGATTTCAGATTTTTCTGAAAACCTGGGGTTCTTCTCAGGTCTGTAGAAAGATATGCCTTGACTGTCCATGGCCCCAATCTCCAGATTTAAGTAACTACAAATGAGGTCACATTGAGAATTAGATATATTCATGATTAGAAATAACTAAATATGGAACTCATGCTTGTCCCTACTTCTTCATGGATCTAGTGATACTGGCACACACAAAGTTTCAGCCCGGCTTCTCAACTCTGCATTGCTTTGAAAACATCATGTCTATTGTGCTTTTCCTCATTACTCCAAGCAGGGAGTGGGACAGATTGCCTAGCATTCTTTGTCTATGTGTAAATTTATTTCTTTTTGCACAGTCGATGTTATCAGGTGCCACGCTGGAGCTGTGTATCACTATGGCCAGTACCTATGGAGTTCGTCAGTTCTACTGTGAGATTTTTATGAGGTTTGTGTAAAGGATTTGGGAAATAAATCAGTAACTTTTATCATTCCATGTAGTACTTGCCTACATTATTTATGAGGACTCAGCAATGCATCATGTTGGTTCATGCTAGAAACCTATAAATAATCTAATCTAATATAAAAACGTATGCATTAAAATCAAGCAAATACAAAAATATATTTGCTCCTTGGAAGAAAATCCAGCCAAGTAATATCTGAAAATGCATCAAAATGAAGGAAGAGATGTGATCACATGTAAAGTTGAGAAATACATGTCTGGAACTCATATATACTCCTGAGCAGGAATACAGGATCTGTCATAATGGCAGCAATTAAATTCTAAAATTTTGGATATGTGCACCCAAGTACAAAACCATAAAGTGAGAAGTGCTTCACAAATGGTTTCAAATATTTGGGAGTTCGCCCTTTATACATTTGACAAAGCCAGGAACATAAATGAGACTTCCCTTTTTGCATATATTAATAATAATCAGATTCAGGGAGAGAATTTCACAGTAGCATTTGTAGAGTGAATAGCATCCCAAACTGGCTAAAACAGCCTTGGTCAAATTTATTTCATTTTCCTTGGCTGGGAGTTTTGCTCTTCCAAACTAATGGGTTGGATCCAAATTAAATTTTCCATGCACAGGACACATATGAACACATGAAGCTACCTTATACTGAATCAGACCCATGGTCCATCAAAGTCAGTATTGTCTACTCAGACTGGCAGCAGCTCTCCAAGGTCTCAGACAGAGGTCTTTCCCATCACCTACTTGCCAGCGGGAGCCAGCATGGTGTAGTGGTTAAGAGTGGTGGTTTGGAGTTGTGGACTCTGATCTGGAGAACCGGGTTTGATTTCCCACTCCCTCCACATGAGCAGTGGAGGCTAATCTAGTGAACTGGATTTGTTTCCTTGCTCCAATACATGAAGCCAGCTGGCTGACCTTGGGCTAATCACAGCTCTCTTAGAGATCTCTCAGCCCCACCTACCTCACAGGGTGCCTGTTGCGGGTAGGGAAAGGGAAGGTGATTATAAACCGGTTTGATTCTTCCTTAAGTGGTAGAGAAAGTTGGCATATAAAAACCAACTCTTCTTCTTCTTGCCTAGTCCCTTTAACTGGAGATGCCAGGGGACTGAACCTGGGACCTTCTGCATGCCAAGCAGATGCTGTACCACTGAGCCACAGCCCCTCCCCAAGAGGTGTAATCGAAGGAGAGGTGCAATCGATGAATGAGATAATTTCTACTAGTTCTCCCATCCTGCTGCAGACTCCCAATTTGCCCCTCATGCCCATTCTGAGGGTTCTCTGTGACCCAGGAGAAGAATTTCAGGGAAACCTATGGGATTCAGAGGCACATGGAGAGGCAGAAAAGTTCTGTTCCACTGACAGAGGTGATTTCCGTTAGCAGAAAACTTAGTCTGGATACAGATACATTTATAATACATTTACAATTAAATCCTATGCATGTCTACTAAAAAAAAAAAAAAGTCCCCTTATGTTCACTGGTGCTCACTCCAAGGTCAATATGTCTAGGGTTGCCATTTTAGAATGTTCATCCATGGCATTAAGTCCAACTGATTAACAAAGGAGAGATTAACATTTTTTCCCATAGTCTGTTGTAGATGTAGACAACAACAGAAACATAATGCCCTCCCATTCATAACTCTAAGAAGTAGGAAGAATATTGCTTAATACTTCCCATAAAGAAACAAATTGAAATCAGTTTCAAAAACCAGATCTCTTAAAACCAGCTAAAAATGCTGTTTAGAAGAAGCATAAAATGAAGATTATACTAGTATATAAGAATCACTCAAATGTGGATGCAGGGGAGCAAAGCAGGGCTCCTCAAATGATCCACAAAAAATAACACATTTTTAATGTATAATATTGAAAGTTCCTTGAGACAGGGACCCACCTTCTTTCCTTCTGTTATTCTGTGTAGCACCATGTAAACTGGTGATGCTAAAAAAAAAAAACACCCTTATAATAATAGTAGTAAATTGGTATGGGGGTGGGGGACAGACACACTGATTGAGGCAACTGAAGGCCTTTTGCTTTGGTACAGCTTAAAAGTAAAGTTGATATAAATGTGTCAATTAATATAACTAATTTTAAACCATTCTTTTCCTTGCAGTTCGCAATGAAATCTATCAAGTCCATGGCACAAAAATGAAAGAGAACAAGTTCCAAAGTCTACAGATTTCCACCTAGCATTTAACGTGTAAATCATTGCCTTAATTAAAATTCTACTTAATGAAATGTTTTCCAATGCTCTTTTCTAAGTATTTGGAGGAATAATTAAAATCATCAGTTAAATTTGTATTTGTGTTTCTGGGTTGTTGGCAGGGGAAAAATGGCCTTTTAAAAAAAATTAAGGAGAGTAGGCGAAAGGGAAGTGAAAGCAATGATAAGATCAAATGGTCCTGGTGCTTAACCTGTAAAATTTAACAAGAACTATTGATGACAGGGTTTGTGGGATTGAAAATGCAATGGATGTGAGCTGTATTTTACTGCCTGACAGACAGAGTAATGACCAGACATTTAAGGCTCCTTTCTCTTACTACTTTTTATAAGCAGAACTGTCTATTCTCACATTGCTTGCCATTCTTCTATAGCATGCAAAGTCCCGACTCAGGTTTGGATAAAGGATCCTGTAGTAATTGCTAGCTAGAGCTTGCCAGTCTCTTCTGAGTAAAAATGTTTTAAAAGGATCCAAACGATTTGCTCTCATATATGTCGTCAAATCACTTCCATCTCATGGTGACCCTATGAATCAATGTCCTCCAAATGCCTTTTCCAGTGACTCTTGTCTTCTCATAATGTGGTCAAAGTACAATAGCCTAAGTTTAGTCACCTTAGATTCTAGAGACAGTTCAGGCTTGATTTGATCTAGAACCCACTTATTCGTCTTTTTGGCAGTCTACGGTATCCGTAAAACTCTCTTCCAACACCACATTTCAAAGGAATCTACTTTCTTCCCAATGGTTTTCTTCATTGTCCAACTTTCATGCCCATACATAGTAATAGGGAACACAACGGCATGAAATAACTTGATCTTGGTAGCCAAGATGCAAGAAGGGAACAACATAGGCTGCATCCACATATCATTGGATATTGAACTATGCTACAGTAATCATTCACAACTGAATTATCTTATGTGGATGAGACAATTCAGTTGGAAATATCTGCAAGAATAGTGCAATGTGCGGTCTAAGTATATAGCATCAAGGAGGCTATTCCATATTGGGCTGTCAGCCAGGAGATTTTAGAGGTGGAGTTTGGAGGTTTCATCACTTCCTCCATGCCCCTCTAGGAATTCTTGCAATCTCTATGGTCTTTGCCATAGTAATTGGGGAAATTCCTATACTTCTGGGCAAAGGAGGTCACTAGCTGTGATTTCATTTCCAGGCAGAGCTTTAAGAATTCCCCGAATCTTGATGGTCTTTACCATAAAGATGGGGGGAAATTCTTAGAGTGTCACTACAGATGCAGTCCTCCCCCTATATGTTCTTCCTCTGCTAAAATTAGCAAGGGCAGGAGTGGGGGTTGCCCACGGCTACAGGGCAAATGGTTACTCTAATTCCAAAGCTGGGCAACAGCCACTAAGAAACCCCTATTTTTGACCCAAGCCAGCTGGATTGGTCAAGAAGATGAAAGTCTTAACTGACAATAGTGGACAAAACTAAATTGTCAAAACAGTTTAAACTAGAAAAGACAATCCTTCAGATATTTGGACCCTAGACATGAATAAGGTTAGATGCAAGTTTAAGAATTTCAGCCTCCCTTCCCACACTGCAAACTCCTAAGTTATAGCAAATCATAGTTTAGGTGATGAACCAGTCCTAGACACTTGAATCTCCATCTAGCTCTTCAGAAGAAGAACTGATCAGACTTATGAGATAATTCTCTCACAGTTTCGTTCCTTCTGAATGTTTGGATAGCAGAAGGAAACCCCATACTAAGTGAAGAGGTGAAATACTATGAAAGGGTTATTCAACATATAAAATCGTATTACACCAAGCAATGCTATATTATCATTTCTGCTGTCATTTGCTTTTAGAATCTGTGACTAGAAGGAATGTACTCAAGGGATTTCTAATTGGTAAGGTCACATTCGAAACTCCCCTGCAAATCATTGCTGTATGCAAAGAAAACTGTGCTGAGTTAATATTCATTTCACTGTTAAGAATGAAATGTATTATTACCCAATGGCACTGCCCCTTACATGCTGGGAAGTTCAATTTTGGGAGTCACAAATGACACTTCAAATCAAGGCTGTATTGCATATTTAAACTGAGATCCTCATACATTTCAAAGAAAGCAAGGAAAGGCAATTTCACAATTCTCAGCATTCAGGCATGCAAACAGGACATAAGTTGACAAAATGGTCAGAGTTGTTTGTTCACCATGACAACAACATTTGCTTTTGCTGAGAGCTCAGCTGGATTTCAAAGAGCTACTGTCCCTTTTCCCTAGAGTTGCCATCTCTAACTTAAGAAATTCCTGGAAATTTGGGGGTGGCGCCTGGGGAGAGTTTGCAGAGCAGTTCAGTGGAGATAGGATGCCATAGAATGTACCCTCTGAAGCTGCCATTTCCTCCAGGGGAACTGATCTCTGTAGTCTAGAGATCTGTTGTAATCCAGGGAGAACTCCAACCTTGAGGTTGGTAACCCTACTTGTCTCTTGTGCTCCTTGAGTGGGCTGTAGATGTGGATCAGGGTGCTTGTAAAAGTAATTTCCCACTCCTGAATAAACCATCCTTTGGAGAACAAAGCCACATTAGAAGTACAGATTAGAAACCAGACACAGGTGGCCTTGGTAACACAGCGGAGCAACTGCCTATTATACCTGACCATGAGTTTATTATTGATTGGCATGCAAGCTTGCTATTTGTGTCGATCCAGTCATCCTCACAAGGCTTACAAACAAGGCATTGATTACAAAAAACCCACACTCCACCTTACTCAGCTTTTGACTCCAGGATGTCCTTCCCTGATTACTCTAGTCCCTGAACAGCTAACACTTGAGCAGATTTTTTCTGGTAGGTCCAGAGGAAGTCACTGACTGCTTCTTCTCAGGCCAGTTATTTGATCTGAGCTAGAATTCTCCTAGAGTCAGTGTGGTGTAGTGGTTAAGAGAAGCAGACTCGAATCTGGAGAACCGGGTTCGATTCCCCAGTCCTCCACATGAAGCCTGCTGAGTGACCTTGGGCCAATCACAGTTTTGTCCAAACCTCTGAACGTCTCTTGCCTTGAAAACCATACGGGGTCACCATAAGTCATCTGTGACTTACACAGCACACACACACAGTAGTCTCCTACCAGTGGTGTTCTGCAAGGGAGGAGGTATAACCACCCAGTAGCTAGGGAATATGTCAACTATCAGAGTCAAATTGGTCATTAAGGCCACCAGATAACATCGTGGCAAGCCGATGTCCTGAAGGACCACATCCCCACCAGGGTTGCCCCTGAATAGTTAATGTGAACTGATCAGGCCTCCTAAATTCAGCTAGAACATTGCAAAACTGTGGAACACGACCCTATATGTCATTTGTCTTGAACAAGGGCCAGTTCCCACATGAATGTAGTCTTGATTCCACTCAATGACTCACAATTTCATTGATATATGATATGATATTAACATGTTACAGGTACATCTACATGTCTAATTCCCAATTATGCCCCCTATCTGAGGGTACTTAAATCTACAGATAGGGGGCACACTTACCCAAACAGACGTTTCTTGGTACTCTCCAAGTTTGCAGAAAAATCTGAAAAGTAAAAAAACAAAAAACAAAACAAAAAGGAGGTAAACATTCCCCCCAAATTAAATGAAGCATTATCTGAACATGCACGGAGAACACACCTACTTTTTGCGACTGCTTCTATCCCCTGCCAGCCCAGCTGGGCATGAGGTATGTAACCGCTGTGCCACTGCAGGGGTGGAGTCCAGGAGTGACTCCAGGCCCTCCCACAGTGGCAGCAGAGCCTGGGGCACTGGCAGGCCCCTCCACAGCCAAGGCAGCACTCTGGAGCTGTTCCAGGCCCATCCACATCCACAGCAGTGGACGCCTGCTGCAGCCAGTCTGGAAGGTGAGCAGGGGGAGGGGGAGATGGGATTTCCCCCCCCCCCCATGAGTTTTGCAGGTCCCCGCTTGTTACTATCATAATATTGGGTTGGCTCTTCCCTGCAATCTCACCCTACTCATTTCGAATCTATGAGGGTTCCACACTCACCAGAATTGCCTGTTTGGTAGCCAGCAAGGGCCCCTTCTCCCTCTTTTACCATTAAATTCACGGATGACTGGATACACACTAGCAGGTATAAAATATGTATGTAACATAATACATATATTTTTAAATCACTTTGAGAATGTTGTGATTGAAAAGCAGTATGTACATTGATTGAACAGCAATGTATAGAATGTGTTGGGAGCCCCCTCCTTGTAGATTTTCGGAAGGTATTCCAAGGCTTGTTTGTTTGCAAGGGCTTTTGAGGAGGAGGAGGAGGAGGAGGAATTAGTTTTTATATGACAACTTTCTCTGCCACTTAAGGGAGAATTAAACCGACTTACAGTCACCTTCCCTTCCCCTACCCACAAGACACCCTGTGAGGTAGGTAAGTCTGAGAGAGAGTGACTAGCCCAAGGTCACCCAGCTGGCTTCATGTGTAGGAGAGGGGAAACAAATCCAGTTCACCAGATTAGCCTCAGCCACTTATGTGGAGGAGTGGGGAATCAAACCCGGTTCTCCAGATCAGACTCCACTGCTCCAAACCACCGCTCTTAACCGCTACTCCACACTGGCTCTCAGAAGGTTGAATGGCAGGCATCTTTTGAGGGAGGGAAGAAGAGAGATTTGGTGGTCATTGTTTTATTCTGTTTTTAACTGTAAATGTTTTAAAACTATTATTGTACACTGCCTTGAACTACAAGGAAAGGCAGGGGATAAATGTTTTAATAAATAAATTAGAGTGTGAACTGATTATCTTGTAAAACATGTACGTGTACATGCATACATATACACAGGCACACACAGAGCTGACTTAAATTGAGCCAGAAGACTGGTCTAATATAATCTATCTAGCTCAATATTGTCTCCTGTGTCAATGGGTCTGCAAGATCTTTCCCCATACCTTCTGTCCCAGCCCTCATAATGGAACATTCCATGGAAACCCAGGATTCTCATCTCTATATTTGCCACCAATGTTTAAAGCAGCTAACAGAGCAATTCACTTCCATCTACTTTAGCTTATCAAGAAAAGGACTATTCGTGCTGCTACCATTTGTTACATTTCTCACTCATCTTTCGACCATAATAGAACTCAAGGGGCTCATATAAGGTTCCTAGTTGGAATAAGCCATTATTCTGCCTATTTCCATTCCTTTTTTTATTTCATGGATTTTCATGATCCTTGCAATTTGGAATGAAAACACATAGCATCAATATATGGGAGAACCTAGGTTTTATTGATGGCTGATTTCTATAAATATTAATCACCCCCCATTTAGTACAGGTTATCACTAACAGGTAGCCTCTGATGGCAGCCTGCATTTATGCACAACTCCACTCTAACTCCACCCTTGCTTATAACAGCCTGCATCAAGAGGTGCCAAGCCTCATTGCTCTTCCCCCATATGCTGTGGAGCATTATCCCACCTGTATTCCAAAGCACTTAATATAATAAGAATGCTCCTCTGATCCTGGAGAAAATAGGTATTGCATCATGACTAGTATCCATTTTTACTGATAGCCATTTTCTCCTTTTGTGTAAAGTCTTGTGATATTTTGTAGGTGTTATATTGTGTTGTATTGTGATGTATTTTATGTTTTGTTTTGTATCTTATTAAAATGAAAATAAACTTTAAAAACATTTTATTTTCCTTGACTTGTTATCCCTGTTGTTTTTGCTGAAAGAGTTTTATTGCTAGTATATTTTTTTTAAAAAAAATCTTTGCTGAAATTGTCACAGTATATTAATGCTGTTTTTGTAACCTGCCACTTTATCAATATTGCTGTATATTTCAAATGTTTTTGCTGATAGTATTGTAAGCCACTTTTTTGTGATTAAGGGGCTCTCCAAAGAAGGGAAATATACAAGACTGGAGGCTTAATGAGGATGTAAAATGAATTTGTTCTCCAACATTCTCCTCCCTGTCCTTGTTCGATAATTTGAATGTCTAATATTCACTAAATACTACAACATTTGCCAAATAATTTCCAAAGACTGTATTCTGTACTTACAGTTTTATGATACTGGATTTGAATATATAATATTCAGCATTGTTTTGTAGTTGACAAGCAGTGATATTTAGCATGTGGCAGCATCTGGCGATTGGCATATAGTGGTGTTTAGTATTGGCTGACAGCTGACGGCTTGCGAGATTTCATATTTAGACTCCTTCCTGAGCAATCAACACAAATCTCACATACAACATGTAATGGGCTAATGAGGACAATCTAGAGAATCTCCAGTAGCTGCAAAGATTAGTCTGAAGCTAGAAACTCGCAGCTAGGGAAATCCCTGTTAAGCATTTCTTCGTGGGCAAAGGAGGTGGTTAGAGAAAAGGAGAACAAGTATGCGAGTACATACCTGTCACTTAGGGATTGCTAGTTAAATCCCCCTTGATGGCCCTAACCCAAATTGGGCCTACCACAGCTGCTATTTCTATTGACAAAACTCTGAGAAAAATCTGATGACAGAATTCCCAGCCACTTGTCTAACAATGTCTACTTTTTTCTTCCATGTCTAGTGTGTGTGTGGGGGGGAGGAGTTTCAACTAGCAAAATCATGCAGGGCTGGAAATATTAAAGCCCTTTTTCCTCCTCCATGGGAACCCCAAAGAACTTGTCATGGATCTCCTACTGTTTTATCTACATAGACCTTTAGATAAGCACAAGGTAATAACCCTTTTGGGGAGCTTTGTTCACTGGCAATTTAAATAGCCATGTGCATTTTTCAAGGAGGCTTTGTATGTAGCATTTGGTTACTGATAGCCCTGTAAAAAGCCTATGTTCCTTGACTATGTCTGGAGGTATGCATGCATGTTTATTTGCTTTTCATAGCACATTCACATTCCTTTGAGAAAAAAATGATTTGAAATGCACATCTATGGATACAAGATGTATGGTTTTTGTATTCAGCTATTTTTTACCTGAGGAAGGAAGGCGGCATGGTATAGCCTGATCTCATCAGATCTCAGAAGCTAAGGAGGGTCGGTACTTGGAAGGGAGCCCTCCAAGGAAGACTGCAGAGGAAGGTGATGGCAAACCACCCCTGCTTCTCACTTGCCTGGAAAGCCCTTTGCTGGAGTCGCCATAAGTTGACTGCAACTTGACGGCACTTTACACACACATTTTTTACCTGAGAGACAAATTGCCAAGAGAGAAAAGGGCAGCATGAAGGGACTAAATCCATGAAAACTGAAGACAGCTGGTGCAGCCTAGTGGCTAACAGGCTGAGGCAAGAAGTACCTGGTTCCACTCTCTCCTCATGCAAGACCTTAGACTATTCCTTCATCCTCCCATCTGTGTGACAGGGATAATAATACTCTATTGCCATAAAGGGTAGTTGAAATAATGTATGTAAAGTACATTGAACACTCAGAAAGAGTGTTCAAATGCAAGGTGTTTTTTTTTATTAACTCAGCACATTAGAGAATAAAAAGCCCTTGGGCATCTTGATGCGCCCTCTTTGAAAAAGCAGGACAAATATATATAGCATTTGTATTTGTCAAATGACTGGGATGAAAATAGGCAGGCTGGAAGGCAGGATAATGCTGCTGCAACCGTCTTGCTTGTGGGCTTCCTTGAGGCACCTGGTTGGCCACTGTGCGAACAGACTGCTGGACTTGATGGACCTTGGTCTGATCCAGCAGGGCCTTTCTTATGTTCTTATGAAGTATGGCAGTCTGCTTGTAGATATGAGAAAATATGGGGTGTGTGAAAATAATGAGCCTGGGGTTTGAAAGGTTCCCTTTGATGTGATCAAGTTAACCACAGGAATTTGCTATTTAGCCATGATGTGTCATGTCAGATCCGGATTCCTCTTGATTGCCCATTGAGATGACAGCATACACCACACTGTAGACTTCTGGCAACACGAATCAAGTGTTCAACATATTTTCCTTAATGAGCCCACCAGACTGGAGCACAAATTGGGGGGGCGGGAGGATCATATGTTCATGTTTGTTGAGCTGCCCTGAGATTTCTTGCTTTTTAATTCAACATCCTCTTGTTGCGAATGAGAAGCATCACACTTGACTCCAGTGCCTGACTTTGCTAAAGATCCAGGGATGCCAGCCTCCAGGAAGGACCTGAGGATCCCCTGGAATTACATCTTGTTTCCAGACTACAGAGATTAGTTCCCCTGGATAAAATGGGTGCTTTTGGAGGGTGGGCTCTATGTCATTGTACCCCACTGAGTTCCTTGTCCTCCCCAGGCTCTACCCCAAATCTCCAGGAGTTTCCCAGTCCTGGCAATGCTACTTCCCATCCCCACGGTAGCTGTCAACCCTACAAAAGTTCAATTATGTTGGTAATGACTAAACTGAGGTTGTCACACTTTGGTCACATTATGAGAAGGCAAGAGTCACTGGAAAAGGCAATCATGCTAGGAAAAGTTGAAGGCAGCAGGAAGACCCAACAAGAGATGGATTGACTCTATAAAGGAAGCCACAGCCCTCAGTTTGCAAGATCTGAACAAGGCTGTAAGGATAGGATGTTTTGGAGGACATTGATTCACAGGGTTGCCATGAGTCGGAAGTGACTTGATGGCATAAGTTGTAGAGTTGCCAGCTTCCAGGTACTAGCTCCAGGAACTAGCTGGAGATCTCCTGCTATTGCAACTGATCTCCAGCCAGTAGAGATCAGTTCACCTGAAGAAAATGGCTACTTTGGCAATTGGACTCTATGGCACTGAAGCTCTTTCCCTCCCCAAACCCTGCCTTCCTCAGGCTCCACCCCAAAAACCTCCCACCAGTTGCAAACAGGGACCTGGCAACCCTAATAAGTTGGTAGGCTGAGGAGCCAAAGGAGAGTACTAGTCCTTTTCCCAGTTCCACTTTTCCCTCACTCCCACCCCTTCCCTACCCCCCATCCACCACTGAGGCCATTGCCTCAGACAGTCAAAAATGGTGTTTTTCTATAGCAGTGCCTGTGCCCCTGTTTCTCCAAGCCAAACTGGCGTCCTGGCCTTCATGGCAGTGTTGGGGCCACAAATGCCAGCGTTTGCTGCCTGGACACTGTGGGCCCTTGCGCCGGTGCAGGCTTTTGCCGGCCTCCAGAGGACTTTCATTCTGGCCACTGGTGCAGCTCAGGAATGCACGGAATACTGACTTTGATGGACCAAGGGTCTTATTCAGTATAAGGCAGATTCATGTGTTCATTTGGAAATGGGAGGCAGAAGAAAGGTAGTGCAGTTGCCATTGGTGGCCTCCAGTTGCAAGAGGAAGGAAAGTGCAGCAGCCGTTGCTGCCACTGCCTACTACAGCTCTAGCCCTGTGCCATAGTTCTACTAGCTGGAATTTTACTTCCAAAAATCATCAAAAGTGGGAGGGGCTTTTCATTACCTCTGAATTCAAAGAGATCTATTTTGGCTCGACCATAATTAATCACGGAATAAAGAGAAGATTTCGGGGTTGTTACAGATTTTTGTATGTCCCATTATCCCTATGTAATCAAGTTTCTTTCACACATTCTTTTTAAATAAAAGAGAAAAGGAAGGATCAGTAATTAATTACATAAAACTCCTTTTATTTCTGTTTAGCTTGGAGAAGCTGTTAAATGGTTAATAAGTTTGATTGGGAGTTCTTTTATGTATTCTATCACTCCAATGATTACTCTTCTTTCAATCTAAATGAGCACAGTTAATTCTAATATTCCTTTGTAGACTTGATTAACTTGTCAGGATCTGCTTAATTTACTTCCTGGAATTTAATCACTGAGCAAGTATAAAAATGTTCTTCATTAAAGGGACACACCAATTAGCTTAGTCAGAAAACTCTGACACAGGAAAGGAGTTTACAAATGGAAATGTTCTTTAGGCTTCAAATATGCTGCATTTTAGAATCATTAAGTTTTGTTGATTATGTTGTTATAATTTTAATGAACTGACTTAGAAGGTGTTGTGATGGCCTGCATTTGGTGGATTTTGATGTTTTGAAATTTTTTGAATGAGTGCTTTTTCATTAGGGGTCCTAACACGATATATGAGGGTTTATGGTGTGCTGTGCCTTTAAATAGTTCACTCTGGTCAGATGGCATGATCCAAGCTGTAAGAGAAGTTTTTATATATTAGGCCAGGAAGCTGTCACCCTGACCTTGATGGCCCGGGTAGCCCAAGCTCATGAGAGCTTGGAAGCTCAGCTGGTTTGACCCTGGTTAGTACTTGATGCAAGACCTCCAAGAATACCCAGGGTTGCTATTCAGAGGCAGGCAATGGCAAACCGCCTTTGAACATCTCTTGTTTAGAAAAGCCTACGAGGTCACCATAAGTATTCTGCTGCAACTTGGCAGCACATTCCACCACTACCAGGAAGCTGGCTCTAAAGGGATCAGGATCTTAGGCAGTGTGACCAGTGCTGGGCAATTTTCCCACCTCCTGATATGGTCTTCTATGCCCCTCTAAATTGTACCTGGGGGGATGAAGTGAGATGAGGAAATGGGAGAAAATCACTTTTCCCTGCTCAACTATGTGGTTCTGAAGGGTTCTGCAAACCCTATGTGAGCTCCTTTATTCACAGTGCAGTTAGTATGCTCTATATACAAATTCCAGCAGAGCTCCAGCTTAGCAGTATATTCAGTCCAACACTAAACCCTAGAGGCTGTGCTCCTTATATACACATCTCTGGTATAGTTAATTGCCTGGCCACCTGTAGGTATTGCATCACACCACCGGTTCCATCCAGTTCTCTCCAGTCCACTCTGCTGGGGCAAGTCATTACTACAACTTGCATCAGCAAGATCAAGTGGATCTATTTTCTTACTGACAGCTCCTTCTCAGCTGTCCTGTCAAAATAATACAGCATGCTTGTTTATTCTTGACAGACTACTCCCATGATAAGTTTTTAGTTCCAAGTCAGCCACTGGTTTATTATTAAAAATGAAACCATTTCTGTGAGTAGACAACTTACATAGACCCTTATTGATGAGGGTTTCTTCATTTCCTTATCTTTTCCACTAAAAAGTATCTTTCAGCAATCATTTCAAACTCATTCAAAACACTAGGGCAACAGACATCTCTACCAACAGGAAACTGTATGGTGAAAGAAATCAAAAGCTGCTGAGACTTCTCTCATAGTGCCCTCCAGTTCATTCATCTTTTCCATTCACACTCTGACGATCCCCCAGAGAATTTTTCAGGATCACAAGCTTCCTTATAACTTTAAGTGATGCTCACTAAATAGACTTTTGCAAAAAATAATAATAATTCCAAGTTCTTTAAAATCACAAAACCAACAAAACCTCAAGGTAAAAGAAGCCACAGCATAAGAAAAGGAACCATAAAAACAAGGAGTGCATGCATCAGCTGTAGTTACAAAGATATCAGAACAGTTTCAGTTTCAGTCACCTTTATTGGCATGATAATGGTAATAACAAAAGTGCATAAAACTCCATACTCACTCAAAAGTGTCTCACATATGACAATATAACTAATCTGAGCCATCAGAACAAATTTTAAAAGGTGTATAGTATAGTCTAACAAAAAAGCAGGCCAACCAAAATGTGAGAGGTCCCCAAAATGAAAAACAGCACACCTTCCCCAGATGGTGCAACACTTGTATAGGTTTGTAATTGGGCATGTTTGTGGTTGGAAAGAAGGTGGCATGGTATTGCCCAATCTCGTCAGATCTTGGAAGCTAAGCAGGGTCAGCACTTGAAAGGGAGCCCTCCAAGGAAAACTCTACAGAAGATGGCAATGGCAAACAACCTCTGCTTCTCACTTGCCTGGAAAGCCCCTTGCTGGGGTTGCCAGAAGTCAGCTGCGACTTGACAGCACTATACGAACACACATGTTTGTGGTTATTCATAATTATCCTCTGTCCTTGCACAAGTTTTTATGACTTAATTCTCTGTGACATTTCATTGATATATTATCATTACAGATATTTCAGCTGTTATACAATTTATACACCATTTGCGAGGTCCACTTTTTGGAGGGAGGGGAGAAGGGGTGGATAATAAAGAAGTAGGACACATAAAATCCAGGAGAAAATGTGGTTCATACACGAACATGACTTTCCCATGCACTACACAGCTTTCTTCAAATCACTTCGAACTGACAGTTACCATGATTATATAAGCAAACTTGGGAACAATAAACATTAATCACGTCTCTCATATTTCAGACTTCATTAAAGGATTCCCCCCACCCCCAAATTCCAATGAGGTTTTAAGGCATGCAAGCAAGTGATTAAAAGACATCCGGCACTGGAGACATGTTCATATAATTAAAAATGTTCATACGCTTTCACACAGGCTGTCTCTGTTTTCTCAATAAGACAATCTGATAAAGTTGCTAGCTGAATACTAGTAGCTTGTTTAGCAATAACCACTGGCAGCTTGTAAACACAGCCGCAGAGTAACAAATCCTTTCTGGTCTGCTGATTCGAATATATTGTACATAAGAGATCGATTTTAAAAGATGTTTTCCCAAGTGTTTTCCCAAGATAGAAATCAAAGGCAATGTTCTGAAGTAGTTGGATGTTTCCACTCCAGGTTTGGTTTTTCTAAAAGAAACAAAACGGATTTTGATGTTACGAATATATAGTACTTGAAAGGTTCAAACCTTCCAGCAGGGAGATTGAGTAAGACTGTAATGCTTTAGCAAATTCTACCTTAATTATCTGATGGTCACTGCATTCATAAGGAAGGAGTTCACTTCAAAATATGTTGCCTTTCTTGTAGTCCATAGAAAATATAGTATGCTAGTGGCGATCTTACTTATATTGATCAAATCCCATTTTGAGTTCAAGAAAGCATGTTGATCCAGAATAGCTAGATTTGTTTGAAAAGAATCTGAAGGGGGAAAACCCCACAAACCACAGAATTTTGCAACATGCAAAAAAAAAAGTAAATTTTGGGTTCGGGTTTATTGGGCCCAGGTTTTTTTGGTAAATCTGGAATAAACTAAATACCCATACCGGTTAAAGGGTATTTTGGCTTTATTTCTGGGTTTACTGAAAAATATCAGGTCTATTAGTCACCAGATTTGCAGTGTGGCTGCAAGGGACTCTCCTTAGATGGTCACCAAAGTTTGGTGAACTTTGGGACGGGGTCCAATTTTATGGGCCAGCAAAGGGGTGACCCCCCCCCCCATCCTCCAGGCATTTGCGATCCAAGCTATCCATCGGTTTTTAGGTTCAGAAGTTCAGAACAATTTCTGCCAGTCTCCTTCAATATGTCACTGATCCCCTCTAAGATATTCCTAGGGACCCCCATTCCCCATGAGTTGCATTTCAGGGGGGCATTTCAGGCTTCAGAAGGAGAGGGTGGGAGGAAGCCCTTCCATCCATAGAACTTAAGTTGCCAATTGTAAGTCACCTAAGTCACCTCAGGAATCAATGGGCTGGGATTTCAAGATTTGAAATATTTCAAATAAATAAATATCCACTGTTGAATTGTGAAAGATTCATAGTGGCCTGGATAAATACATCCCATATATTACTTTTTACTTAATTAAAGAACTTTCCCTACAATCACACACTTTGTCCACACAAAAGAACATGTAGTTGCAAAAACAGAAAGATTTTCAGTTCCTCAGAGAAATATCAATTGCCACTCAGCAATCAGGCATTGGGGGGGTAGGGGGTTGTAGCAGCTATCCTTTTGATGAGGGAAAAGGAAATCATTGATGGCCCCCATTCAAAATTCTGTCTGCAACAATAGAATGCCAGCCTGTTCTTCATAAACTATGAATAATTCATAGGCAAGCTGCAGGCATATCCAATCAGCTGATTATATGCAAACGGTTTTCATAAGGATGTGGATACAAAAGCTGGTGTCCACAGCGGGACCCCTTTGACAGTAGCATTTCCGAATTGATGGATTCCTGCCTGCTGGTTCCTCATTCTTCTCTCTGCTCTTGGGCATTAAAATAAAGAGGTTACACCCTTCACTTGATCGGCTTCCTTTGTCCTGCGCCAGCGTTAGAGGTTAAATGTGAATAAGAAAAGCAATTAAAATAGATCTGTCATCTCATTCAGAAGGTGTTGTATGCTAGATTCCGTCTAAAAAGTGAGCTGACACTGTAGGATGGTAATTGAGATTCTTCTCTGTTGACAGCTTGTGACTAATATGGAAATTTTCTTCATGCGCAACCTTGAATGTGCCAAACATAGACACATATTATAAATGAGGAATCAGAATACACTTGGGACATGACATACCCAAAGATTGGTGAAGTCATCATTCTGGTGGCAACAAACCAGAAGGTTGACAAGAACACTCCCAGGCAATTAAGCATGGTCAGTTTTACAGCAGAGAAGTTATTTGTAGGGGGCAGTGCTGGTAGACAGCGCAGGTTGCAATGTTAAATAGACAGTGTTAGCAACGAATGCTTGGACATTAATTAAATTTGCAGCTAATTGCATCCTGGCTCTTTGGTTTTTCTAGGGCATGGTCAACTGCAATCTCTACGCCCATGGGCACACCTAATAGAAGAAGAAGAAGAAGAAGAAGAAGAAGAAGAAGAAGAAGAAGAAGAAGAAGAAGAAGAAGAAGAAGAAGAAGAAGAAAAAGAAAAAGAAGAAGAAGAAGAAGAAGAAGAAGAAGAAGAAGAAGAAGAAGAAGAAGAAGAAGAAGAGGAGGAGGAGGAGGAGGAGGAGGAGGAGGAGGAGGAGGAGGAGTTGGTTTTTATATGCTGACTTTCTCTACCACTTAAGGAAGACTCAAACCAGCTTACAATCACCTCCTCTTCCCCTCCCCACAACAGACACCTGTGAGGTAGATGGGGCTGAGAGAGCTCTAAGAGAGCTGTGACTAGCCCAAGGTCACCCAGTTGGCTTCATGTGTAGGAGTGAAGAAATAAATCCAGTTCACCAGATTAGTGTCCGCCGCTCATGTGAAGGAGTTGGGAATCAAACCCGGTTCTCCAGATCAGAGTCCACCACTCCAAACCACCCCTCTTAACTACTACACCACACTGACTCTAGAAATGGTCTACTGTGGCAAATTAAGTCATGGTGACTTGAGCCAGTGAAGTTCACATGTCAGAGTACAACCTTATATTCCATTCCCCACTGTTCCACTGTTCAACCCCACCTTGCGCACACAATTTCAGCTTCTGCCTATGGAAGAGTGTGACAGGTAACCCACTGCAACAAGAAATTTTCTATTAGGGATGCTACAAATTTTGTGGTGAACAACGTGTTCAACAGTCAAACTTACCAAGTCCTCCTGTGTAGATCAAATGTGAGTGGCTCTGTTTGGATGAGCACTGAACGACTAAAATGCTTGCTGAATAGGTTTGCATTGGCTCTTTGCAAAACTGCACAGGCATAAAAACGCTGCTGATCAAAACTGATCGGGAGCTATTAATGTTGCTAAGGGCAACTTAAATAGACATCAAATGGTAGGATTGGTGGTTTTTTTAATGACTTTTTAATGTGTTTTTATTTATGACTGAATTATATGGTCGTAGGATTGTTTTGTTTTTATTTATGACTGATTTATATGGTTGCAATTGATTTAATCTATTTAAACAGTTGCCTGCTGAGCACAACAGTGATGCGGCAATGAGAGGGAAGTAGAACTCCATAGGGCTGTGTGAAAATGCACATGTGCAAAAAAAATTGTGCTGTATGATCCTGTTAGGAAGGAACAGTTGAAGCAACTTGCCAAACAGTCAATGACCAAGTCATCAAAAAATTGGCCTCACAAATGGCAAACTAAACATGAGCCAGCTTTTGCGGGTTCTAGCATCCCTACTTAGTACCATGGGTATGAAAAAGCTCACTATAAACAGTGTGATCCCATGCCTCATCTTTTATCATAAAGAGATGTGACTTCTTGTGCACAGCACTTTCATTTACAAATAAATATTGAATAGTTACAGAAATATATTCAGATCATCCGTGATTAATAATGCAATTGCAAAATGTGACTGAAACATCTCACATGTTTGCATCTTGTTGTTTTTACCAATGCAGTACTTAAAGTGTATGCCAAAGGTGAACCTATACAAATAGTACATACATTCCTAGGATATTCAATTAAATGAGAGATAATATTTTAAACATGCAAGCAATTACCACTTTCTGCATTTCCTTACATACTTAAACAGCCTATTAATTAATTTATTTTTTTGCTGGCTGTACTTCAGAATTCTTAAACTGGAAAAGAAACCTTACCATTGTTAATGTTATGCTAGATTGTTCTTTAGAAGGAGCTTTCACTGTGTTATCTGGACAACCCAGAGAAGAATTACATCCCCCATGCTTTTTTTCCTTTTAGAAATGGAGGTGAAACTAACTCATGATATATTCACACTTTAGATAGCAAAGTAAGTCAAAATGATTCATATTGCAACATGGTTCCCATATACGAGGGAAAATGCACACCTCCATTCCATTGTTCAATTGACTAAAACAGCTACTAGGGACCTCACAGAAATTCCTATTGGAGATTCAGCGCTATGTTACTCAGATTCCCCACCAATTAGACTTTCATGTAGTTGATTCATCATCTGTTTTTCAAGCAATCAATCAATTGCATTGATTCCATTCACATGAATAAAATATAGACGGAAGAAAAGTGTGAGAGAACTTACAATGTAATCAACTAAGGGAACAATCCTAAGATCTGCTCAGAGGTAAGTCCAATGTTATTCAATGAGGCTCACTCTCAGGAAAATGTTCTTAGGATGGCATTCTGAAAGCTCTAGTTTATGCTTGATTACTCAGAAGTGAATTCCACGGTGTTAAATGAGGCTTTGCCTTGACATGGATAGCCCAGTCTAGCCCAGTCTTGTCAGATCTCAGAAGCTAAGCAGGATCAGTTCTGGTAAGTATTTGGATGGGAGACCACCCAGGAAGTCCAGGATCACCACTCAGAGGCAGGCAATGGCAAACCACCTCTGACTGTCTCTTGCCTTGAAATCCCTGGGAGTTGCCATGAATTGGCTGTGACTTGATGGTAAAAAGAAATTAGGCTTGCTTCCTGGAAACAGGATTGCATGCTTAAGCAAGGGAAGATGACTGTCTTTTTTTTTTTTACATTACCTATACACAAAGAAAATAAATACATAAATTTCAATACTGTAAAATACCAATGACCAAAACATTTTCTGTGCACAAATGATGTATACTCCTATCTCATGTCAAACCAATTTTTTTTTAGGGTATTTGACAGTCAAGATCTGATGCTGTGCTATAATTATGATTTTGTTGTTTTATAGCCTTAGCTCTGGTTTTTAAATTAATTGTTGGGCTTTTATTGCTTCTAAAAACTTGTTCAGCATTTGTAAGACATTTTGAGTTGCAGAAAGAAAGGGTTTAAAATAATCTTATGTGTAACAAGAGCTATACCGGGGGGGAAAAGCGGCAGCCCATGTTTAGGAAATGGCCACTTGTCTTATATAGCCCAATATGAAAAATTCATAGGACAATAACCACTTTACTCAAGTCTTGGGATCCAGACATGCCTGGGTTGCAAGCTAGATTTGCCAAACTCCAGGCACTGGCTGGAGATCGCCTGCTATTACAACTGATCTCCAGCCGACACAGATCAGTTCCCCTGGAGAAAATGGCCACTTTGGTCATTGGATTCTATGGCATTGAAGTCCCTCCCCAAACCCTTCCCTACTCAGGCTCCACCCCAAAAATCTCCAGGTGTTTCCCAAGCCGGAGCTGGAAACCCTGATGCAAGCCCTTTACTCTATCCTCTATTTATGACATTCAAGCAGATCAGTTCCCCTGGAGAAAATGGCTGCATTGGCAATTGGACTCTATGGCATGGCAGTCCCTCCCCTCCCCAAACCCTGCCCTCCTCTGCCTCCGCCCCAAAAACCTCCCGCCGGTTGTGAAGAGGGTCCTGGCAACCCTAGGTGGGGATGTTATAAATTTATACTGGGCCCAGAGAAATAGTGCTTGGGCCCGGCATTCAGATACTTCATATTCTCCATACAATCTTACCCTGAAGTATTTATGAAAACTCTTTCAGTACAAGCAATGGAAAAAGATATATCAAAAGAAAAAGAAGCTAGCTTAATGGGAGGAACTCCATTATATGCTTGAACAGGCCCTACTGTCTCCAAAAGCTGCCTAGGAGTGAGCAGACACAAAGTTAGCAAAGCGTGTGATGCCTGGCCAGATGAGCAGCCAGTGGAACAGAACTGCTGGCTGGCTCTGCTTTTTCCTACCCAGCCAAGACAGCAGCCTCAGGTGCTTAGTGTCAAGGATGCATCTTCTGCAGCAGGTACTCCTACAAGTCAGGAGTCTCTTAATCTCTGCAGTCCCTGTTGAAAAGGATACTTGGAACCAAACTGAAACTGCAAACATGAGAAATTGTGATTTCTTGGTGGGCTTTAAGAGGGGGGTGGACATATTCATGGAGGAGAGGGGTATTCATGGCTATTAGTTAGAATGGATACTAGTCATGCTGCATACCTATTCTCTAGTGTCAGAGGAGCATGCCTATTGTTTTGGGTGCGGTGGAACACAGGCAGGATGGTGCTGCTGCAGTCGTCTTGTTTGTGGCTTCCTAGAGGCACCTGGTTGGCCACTGTGTGAACAGACTGCTGGACTTGATGGGCCTTGGTCTGATCCAGCAGGGCCTTTCTTATGTTCTTATGTTCTTATGATGTAAACATTCCGTTCCGTCAATCTGCTGTTTTTTTCAAAATCCATTCCCATGTCAAATGCCCTGACCCCTTCAACATTCTTCACTATGGTTGCCAACCTCCAGGTAATCTAGCACAACTAAGAACACGTTATGCTGAATAAGGAAATGACAGGAGAACAACCAACAAAAAGCTCAAAATCAAATGACTATTTGAACTACAAATTTAAACGATAGTCTTATGTATCTATCCACAAAAAACACCAAGTGTAACAATTGCAAGCATGAAATACAAAGTGAATATACAATATAACACAAATAAACATGAGTAAGGTCCAAGGATATATACAATATGAAACAAACAGGCAACTAGAAGTCCAAAAATAAAGCTGACTGTGAATCCAATAGCTCGGTAATCAGCAATTTCTGTAGCCTGGGCGAGGCCTGCATTGTATCATGTCTTCTTCCCCAACAAGGCAACAAACCAGGGTTGGTTGGCATGAGGAGTCAGGGCAAAAATGCAAGGAAGCAGGGAACGTTTTCGCCACTACGGCTTCATCAGCCTGCAATTGAAATATTTATCTCACAAAAGCTGGTTTTTTTCAAAAGCTGTTTTCCCCCCAAAAAGAATACTTTCTGTCTCTCTCTCATTCAATCAGCACCGCAGCGTCAAATCACTACATAGAGCGTGAGGTCTAACCAGAGCAGAGTAAAGCGATACCATCACTTTGCGTGATCTGGACACTATAATTCTGTTGATACAGCCCAAGATCGCATTTGCCTTTTTAGCTACCGCATCACACTGCTGACTCATGTTCAGTGTTTGGTCTACTAAGACCCCAAGATCCTTTTCACGCACACTACTGCGCAGACAAGTCTCCCCCATCCTATAATTATGCATTTGATTTTTCCTACCTAAATGCAGAACTTTACATTTATCTTTGTTGAAGTGCATTTTATTAGTTTTAGCCCAATTCTCCAGTCTGTCAAGATCATCCTGTATCCTGGCCCTGTTTTCTACCGTATTTGCTACCCCTCCCAATTTAGTATCATCTGCAAATTTAATAAGCATCCCCTCTATTCTTTCATCCAAATATTTTATAAAGATGTCATATTTTAATTGTATTTTTTCTTGTTTATTTGTTTCTTATTTAATTTGGGTGTTTTTGGAGCCACTGGGAAGTCTCTATCAGGGAGAAAAGCAGGGTACCAAAGTCCTTACTTAGAAAAATAAGGAAGAGGGAGTAGGGCTGTTGAAAAACATTTTTTGACAAAATTTGGTCCGTTTTTATTTGGGAAATGCCAAAGTCCGAACTCCCCCTATTCGGATTCGTGGAATTCGGCATGAAATTTGGCATTCCTGAATAAATTCAGCCGAATAAAGCCATTTAAAGCACATTCCACCTTTCCGCATATCCAGGGGAGGGGGCATTATTGGAGGTAGACGTCCCAAACTTTCAGGGTAGCTTGGAGGGACCCTACTTGCAAGAACCCCCAGGTTTGGTGAAGATTGGGTCAGGGGGTCCCGAGTTATGGGGTCTGGAAGGGGTCCCCCCATCTGCCCATTGGAATGAATGGGAGCAGGCAATCCTTAATGTGCATTTGGGAGCGGAAAATCCAAGGCAAAACCTCCAATTGTTTCTCGTTTGCTATTTATGCATGGGAGGTTTTGCTTTGGATTTGCTGCTCTCTAGATGTACATTTCCCCCAGCCAAATTCTCAAAACTCTGCAGGGGGGCTTATTGTTGAGATTTGAGAATTTGGATGGGGAAAATGTGCATCTAGAGAGCAGCAAATCCAAGGCAAAACTTCCCATTTTTGCAGAATGATAAAAAGTGGTGTTGTTTACAAATCACTCCGCTTTAACTTGGGAGCAAAGCCCCACCACAGCTCTTACTTCTGAGTAAGCAGGCCAGAGGATCAGGACTGCCAGCCCTTTCCTCTATATTTCACTTCCTCCTGTCACTGCTTCCTCAGCCCCGGGGGCACCCAAAAACAATGAACACTGGGGGGGGGAGTTGAGGGAGGAGACAATGTGGCTGAGCTGTCACTGTCAGGGGAAAGGAGAAATCCTGAGCAGGAACACCCGTGGGGGGCCGGGGAGGGGGGAATAAGCAGGATGCTGCATTGTACGGCACACAACACCACTGGCGCATACACACATGCACGCCCACTACACGCCAGTCCCTCCCCCCATCACACAAAAGAAGGCAAAAGCTTGGATTCTACAGACACGGCCCACAGAGTCAATCAACCCCCCCCAAGCAGAATTGCCCCCACACACGACAAGAAGACCCAAATTCCAAATGAAGGAGAATGGGGCAGCCAGAGAGAGAGAGACTCAACAACCCACACTGACCTCCTAGCAAAGGTGGCAACCAGTGAAAACAGCAAAAGACACACTAGCACAGAAGCAATCAACCTCCCCAAGCAGAACAGCCCCCCCTTGACAAGAAGACGCAAATTCCAAACGAAGGAGAACAACGGGGCAGCCAGAGAGAGAGATTCACCAACCCACACTGACCTCCAGGCGAAGGTGGCAACCAGTGAAAACAGCAAAAAAAAACACTAGGCAGAGGCAATCCAACCCCCCCAGCAGAACAGCCCCCCCTTTGGCTTCCCCCCCACACACACACAGAATCTCCCACACACATACACACACACAGGAAAAAAGTTATAGAGAAAAACCCCAAAATGGGTCAAACTGTGGATGTCTTCTCTTCCAGCAGAAGCAGGGGTCAGGAGGAGTAATCCAATCTGATTCCAGCAAGCAGCAGCAGGCCACCTCATCTCTCACGATCAGCACAGGATCAGAACAGGAGCAGCAGCAATGGAAGGAATACAGACTCTCACACACAGACACTCTGGCCATTTATGCACGAGAGGTTTTGCCTTGGATTTGCCACTCTCTGGATGCACATTTTCCCCGTCCAGATTCTCAAAACTGCATGGGTTGAGTTCTGAGAATTTGGATGGGGAAAATGTGCATCTAGAGAGCGGTAAATCCAAAGCAAAACCTCCCATGCATAAATGGCCTCTCTCTCCCCCCCCCCCCAGGCCGCACAGCAACCCGGGACCACGTACACGCACCCCCCACATGGGGATCTCTCTTTCACAGACACAGACACACTCTCTCCCCCCCCAGGCTGTGCAGCAACCCGGGACCACGCACACACACACACACACCCCAGGGGGATCTCTCTCTCTCTCTCTCTCTCTCTCACACACACACACACACACACACACACACAGACACTCTTTCTCTCCCCGGGCTGTGCAGCACCAGGGCTCACGCACTCATCCACGACTGATTGGCCAGAAGAAGACCCAGCTTGGCCACCTATTGGCTGCGGGAGAATGCTGATTCGGGGTTGCCGAATTTGTACAAATTTATCCACTGTTCCCCCGAACTCACCGAGTTCGGCTAGTCATTTCCCCACCTTTTTAGACTTTGGTTCTATCCAAACTAGAAACCGCCGAATTGGGGGAAATTCCGCTGTTTTTCAGTTCGGATGGAACCGAATCGACAGCGCTAAGAGGGAGTGAAGGCACAGGTGATTAGCTGCTCTGGCTCCTGAGTGGATTCAGAGATTGAGGGGAAATAGCAAACCAGAAGGGAAGAGTGATCCTGCCATTTTATGATCCATCTCAAACAACAACAGAGCGCAGTGCTCTACAAGCCAGGAATTTGGGGGGGGGGGGTGGAATTCACTTTTGAAATTTCCCCAAAGATATGCTTCAGAGGGAAATAGAGGGTATTTCACTCCCTTTCTTTTCTACTGCAGAGTTTCTGTTTGAACTTCAATAATATAGAGCATCTTCAAAACAAATCCTTCAAAGCAGAGAAAGGCTGAACTGTTAATGAGATGGATCTTTAAGAATTTGTTTATCACCGTTTTCTAGTATTCATTTGAACTTATTCTAGCTGGGGGGAAAACAAATTTTGTGGAATCCACGGACCAGATTTTGAAGCACAGGAGAAACAAATGAACACCAGCAAATCGTCGCACTGAGGCTTAACCACAGGAGAATGAAGAGAGACATCCCGCAAGGCAGAAATGTGCTGATTTTCATGGGCAGGTAATATAATTGAAGACACATTTTGTGTTCTGTGAGTAGCTGGGAAAGTGACAAATTAGGAAAACAGCATGGGCCCCAGAGATTATTGAGAAGAAGGAAGATTTGGAGGAGGGGTGGAAGTAGGAAAGTGGCAGGATTAAGATTCAACATTATTGTTATAGCAAACATGGACAGGAAGATAATGAATTCTGGAGT
The DNA here is from genome assembly GCF_029931775.1 of Euleptes europaea. NCBI lineage: Eukaryota > Metazoa > Chordata > Lepidosauria > Squamata > Sphaerodactylidae > Euleptes > Euleptes europaea. Next base: position 30,991,562 of record NC_079317.1, read on the forward strand.
TGGCACCTGGGAATCCAGTTGCTGTATTCCTGGGCAATGGTGAGATGAATAATTAATACCTGCCTTCCAAGTTCATAACTATCTTCTCCTCCCCCGAGATGATAATCAGAGAGGCAACAGTTACCTAAAGAGACAACTGCTTACAACTCCTTATGCAAATCATTATCATCCAGGCTTCATTGTGTTCACAGAGCCTAGTAGGGAGCTGACCCCACACATTACCCTATTTCACAATACTCTGCTACACCTGCCTTTCATTTCAAGGAAGACATCCAGGGCTGCTAAGGCAGAAGTGCTTGTTAATTGTTCTGTCTTTTGGAGGCAGTAAGGGAAGACAGAATGAAACAAAGAGGTGTGTTTTAAAATATGTATTAAGGCCTATTTGGAAAAGTGCAAAACAAAATTCTTTGGTGATAATTTCTCTTCTCCACCAAAGACAAACCTGGGTGTTTTATCCCATGTACATCTCCAATTAGCTCCAGCCTTCTAGCTACTCTGGGCAACCCCTGCTGAAGCCTGAAGATGTTCATTTAAAATTACTAGCTCAGTTATCCTGTCCCCAGTGGTTAGGTGTAGTGGACTTTAATCTGGAGAACTGGGTTTGATTCCCCACTCCTACACATGAGCGGTGGACTCTAATCAGGAGCACTGGGTTGGTTTCTCCTCTCTCACACATGAAGCCAGCTGGGTGATCTTGGTCTTGTCACAGCTCTCTCAGCCCCACCTACCTCACAAGGTGTCTGTTGTGGGGAGGGGAAGGGAAGGTGATTGTAAACCAGTTTGATTCTTCCTTAAGTGGTAGAGAAAGTCAGCATATAAAAACCAACTCTTCTTCTCTTTCTTCTTCATATGGCTATTTATTTTAAGTCATTGTCCATTACAACAGCAGCAAGATGTCATATGCCACAACAGCTGCTAGAATAATCTTAGCAAGAACATGGAAACAACCCCACACACCCGAAATTGATGATTGGAAAGAAAAACTACTGGAATATGCAGCAATGGCTAAAATGACTGACGAATTAAATCCTAAACTTAGTGAATTTCCCGAGCAATTTCAGGAAAAGTGGTCATCTTTCTATACATATATGAAATCCAACTAACATAAACAATATATGCTAAAATACCGTAATACTCTGTTGTATACTCTTTATCTCAAATAATTGTTAAACAAGAATAAGAATTTTTAAAATATAAATGATTACTATGAAGTAAGAATAACAAACTAAAAGCATTTTGTAACCTTATTTTACTCAGAAAGCATTTTATAATACTGTATTGTTTTTACAATGTCAACATTTGCCCCTCTCCCTTTTTCCTTTCCTGTATCCCTTAATTTTTTAAAAGAAAATAAAAAAAAAAAATCAGCAAGATGACAACCAAATGTCAGGAGGGTGTAATAAAGGTAGGTATATCCAACTATATCCATTTCTTTGAGTCATGTTTAGTCTTCTGTTTCTCATCAAGCACATTACAATGAAAATTGAAAAATATAGCCCCCCCCCCACCTAAAAAAAACAGCCATTCAGAAACATACTGACAAATGTGGTGAAAAGTGCCATCAAGTCGTGGCCAACCTATGGCCACCCCATAGGGTTTTTGCTGTGACCTGGAGGGCCCAGGTGAGGCTGATGACATCAGATTTCAGAAGCTAAGCAGGGTCAGCCCTCGTTAGCACTTGGATGGGAGGCCACCAAGGAATTCCAGGGTTGTTGTGCAGAGGAAGGCGATGGCAACCAACCTCTGTTAATCTCTTGCCTTGAAAACACCATGAGGTCATCATGAGCCGGCTGCGACTTGATGGCATTTCACACACACACAAGCACACACAGAGTTTTCAAGTCAACAGATGTTCAAAGGTATTTTGCCATTGCCTGCCTTTGCATAGCAACCTTGGACTTCCTTGGTGGTCTCCCATCCAAATACTAACCAGGGGCAACCCTACTTAGCTTCTGAGATTTGATGGACCATCCAGGTCCGGGCACAGAGAGATAGCTGGCCAAAAACCTAGAACACAGCCCACATAATATCTTTTATTAGGACCAACCAAGTGACACATAAGAATGTGCAAGCTTTCAAGTGCTCCAGAACTCTTCTGCAGGCTGGAGGTTGCCAAAAATATTCAGGAAAAGAATGATGCTAGGACATGATGTAAAGTCCTATTGTGGTCTTCCTCTATGTTATGCTCAGACATTAGATGCAAAACTGATGTTAGTATACAATGACTCCCAGCTTTTTATGAGCAAGAGGCAATAAAACAATTGTATTCAACAGAAAACACAAATAACACCAAATGGTCCTTCTGCTTCTCTGTCACACCGGCCAGTTGACTAAGCGCAGCCCACAACAGCACAATCCAAGTATCAGTTAAAAGCTAGCCTCATAGTTCATAGAGGTTTAATAGAGTGGATGCTCTCCAAATATCGTCCCCTAACATCATTTCACTATGTCGGCACCACAGGCAAAAAGCCATCGTGGGGCAATTTTGGGGGTGGAGCCTGAGGAGAGTAAGGTTTGGAGCAGAGAGGGACTTCAGTGCCATAGAGTCCAATTGCCAAAGTGGCAATTTTCTCCAGGGAAACTGATCTCTATCGGCTGGAGATCAGTTGTAATAACAGGAGATCTCCAGCTACTACCTGGAGGTTGGCAATCCTAGCCAAGGCTAATTTGATAAACCTGCATGAAGGGTTGGTTGAATGTAGCTGCTGCACAGGCACGTACTAGGCACATACTAGGTCTTGACCAGAACCAACGGGTTGAAATTAAATCAAAAGAGTTTCCTTCTAGACATTAGGAAGAATTTTCTAACAGTTAGAGCAGTTCCTCAGTGGAACAGGTTTCCTAGGGAGATGGTGAGCTCTCCTTCCCTGGAGGTTTTAAGAGGCGGTTAGATGGCCATCTGTCAGCAATGCTGATTCTGTGACCTTAGGCAGATGATGAGAGGGAAGGCATCTTGGCCATCTTCTGGTCACTGGGGGTGTGGGGGGTAGTTGTGAGTTTCCTGCATTGTGCAGGGGATTAGACTAGATGACCCTGGTGGTCCCTTCCAACTCTATGATTCTGTTCCATGATTCTATGGCTGTTTGTCCCATTTTGGTTTTGTGTAGTATTTCCTATGTGAGGCTTTTTGCGTCACCCCCTTTTTGTTGTGGCTGTTCTCAGTTTGTTTCTTGTATGACATTCAAGGCCTGGTCCTGTCACCACTAGTCTGCAATAGAGTTCATTCTGTGATTTTTTGTCTTCCCCCACACACACCTTATGCAAAAGTCCCTTTTCTCTATGTGTTCTCTTTTCACAGGTATATCCCAAACACAAAATGAGCTTCTGATCACCTGGGGCAAGGTCAGCAAAAGCATTCTTGCTGTCCCAGGTAGAATAATGAAGCTATCAATAACAATTAGATCATGGTTAATAAGTGGGAGATAATGAGAGGCAACACAAGGTCACATTGAAGCAAACTGCTAACACCTTGCTGCAGAAGGACATTGCTCTAAAGGATGAACAGCCAAGAATTTAATATTTACCCTCTATTTAAAGGGACCAAGTCCTCCTCATTTGATTATTTTCTTGCATGCCTCGAGAGCTGATAGAACTTAATCTGAGCCATGGCTCACCAGGGGTAAGACCCAGGCCTTCTTTTTAGTGTCAACATTTAACTCTGGAACATATATAATCACGACACAGAAAATTTAGCCTCAAAAAACATGCCAGGTGTCCTTCCTACTGTGTAGTCTCCACCCCACCCCAGGATACTGAGATATTGATGAAGGGGCACAGATGCTTGGCCACCTCAAGAAAACATTCTCACTAATTTGGAGAAATTAAGGGCCATTAGGGTGAGATTGGAATTTAGTTTTAATTTTAGATTGTGTAAACTGAAATGTATTTATATACTATTGTAATTTCGATGTATTTTATATGATGTTAGCTGCCCTGACCCCACTTTGCGGGATAGTAGTAGTAGTAGTAGTAGTAGTAGTAGTATGTTTTGGGGTCTGGGATTAAGGAGTTTGGGGGCAAATGATAGGACAGCTTTGATCTCCACCACTTCTCCTCTTAAGAGTTGAGAACTAAGATCAGATCTTAATAAATGCCAAGGAGCTACAAGATTTTTTCCACATGCTGGAGTTACTCCTGATTTTCTTGGGAATCAATCCACAAGCACTGAAATTGGTTTGGGCAGGGTTGTTCCACACATCTGTTTTCCTTATGCATTTTTGCAGTTGTGGAGTCAGTTTATTTTCCTCCACACGTGGCTTAAATAATGAGGATTTTCATGGGAAGGTGCTGTCATTATCGATGTCATTATCGGTGGCATCAGAGTATTCCCCTTATTTTTTAAAAATGCCCTAAAATATCGATATAACACTACAGTGTTGTAATGATAGTCTAAGCAGGTTCTGTGAATTCCCAGCTTTCATTAAAAAAAATAAATAAGAGTGCCTTCCTGAGTGGGGGGCGAAGCTCCATGGGAGCCAGTGTGATCCCCCACCGATGTAAGTGCCCATTTAACCCAGGACAATGGGCACTTATGCCGTCCCGGGTAGTGCACATGCCTGGGCACCCGGGAGCTGCGCAGGCCTCCGTCCCCTCGACCTCCACGCCGGGAATTAAATCCTGGAAGTGGAAGGCTGTGCCGGCATTGGGGGGGGGGCATTCCCTGGTCCTTCCAAGGGGCAGCGCTGACATAAGTCAGCTTCCAAACCCCTTTCACCCTGGGAATGCCCCTTGAGCTTCAGTGTAGCTGAGCCACCTTTTTGATGGCGCAGCTTCGCTGGTCGCAATGGGGCATTTCTCCCCCTTTTTTTCTTTTTAATTTTTTTTTTAAGTATTTCTTCTCTCTGCGGCAGCCAGGAAGCCTCTGAAGAGGTGGCACGGCTGCACCACTCCCAGCCACTGCAGATCTACCCTTCCCCTCAGGAATGGCCTGCCCATTTCTATACCTTTCCCTTATGGAGATATGCCTTTTCTTTTGTATCTCCAGCAGGGAAATGACTAGAGTCTTTTTTCTTTTCTTTTTAATGAAAGCTTGGAATTCAGAGAACTTGAATTACAACACTACAGCATTATATCAATGTTTTAGGGCCATTTAAAAAAATGATATCGCTGTCTTGGGGGGGGGGGTTAACAATGACAACAGTCCAAAGAAAGACAATGAAAACAAAGAAAACCGATAGAAACATTATGCATTAGGGGAAAGTCGACTCAAAATCAGCTTCTAGAGAAAGGCTGAGGTAAAAGTGATCTCAGAAAAACCAGAAAAAAATGAGCTGGGGGATAAAAACAAACAAACTGAAGGAACAAAACAGATTTTTTTTTTAAGTGCAGAAAATCCCCACGTTTTCATGAAGTAAGCAGAGTTATTCAAGCGTCAAGAATCCTTCTTCTCCTTCTAGTAGCTACAATTTGTCTTATGGGGGTGAAGAAATCTACACCTATTCAAATTCCCTCTTCTTCCCAGCTCCCTATTTGAGCAAGTTTAGCCAAATAGGAGTGGTGTATTTGAATGGAATTAGCAGGAGAGGGTGTGTCAGCTTGCTTCTGCTAGAGAACTGGGTAAGATTTTCTGGTTTCTTATCATCTTGCATAGGGTAATTGTAAATTATGTGCATAAAAAAATTAGTAAATGGGAAATTAAATTTAGTATAACAGCCCTAATAGCCCAGCCTTGCCTGAACTTGTCAGAGCTTGGGAACTAAGCAGGGTCAGCCAAGGTTAGTACTCGATGGAGAAGCAGGACAAAAATGGGATGGGCAAAATGACATCTGTCGATGCTGAAACGTCATTTCTGGCTGTGTTACCAAATGTGACATCACCATATTGCAGTGCATTCTAGGATTCACCCATAACTCTATGGTTTTTACCCCACAGTCTCCCAGGGGTTGCCAGCTTTCTGTTTAATAAAGTAGAATAAATAATAAAACACCACATTTAGGATCTTTAGTATGCCAATACCTAAACAAAGGCTTCCATTTTCCAGCAAAAAAATATTTTATTTTCCCTCCTAGTGTCCTTTGGTTTGGCTCGATGAAAAGCACTGAAGAGTTAAATAGTCCTTTGGTTGTTTGTTGACTTCTGAGGGAATGTTTCAGTGGTGAAGCCTACTTGTTACTGAGGTAGTTAACCTATAGTTGGACTGTACCGCATTAAACTACAGGCAGGAGCTCATATGACTGAATGTTCCTCCATATTAAAAAAAAAATCCCTTCACATAGAAATGTGGCATATTAGGGGAAAGGGCTCTAATCTAGCCTCCTTCCTGACATGCTAGCTTTCTATGCAGACTACTTTTTAATAGAGAAGCATTTAACTACATGAGCACACACCTGCAGTCTAATTAATTCCTAATTAATTCCTAATTAGTTAGATCTTACGTTTTGTATGAAACAGCTGGGTACCTTGGTCAATGAGAGCCATTCCCAGAATCTGTGTGAGTTCTTTTCTTCATACTCTTTTTATAGAACAGCCCCAGGTATCTAAATATAATAAGCCGTACAAATAAATAGAGGGCAAAATACAAAACATTACATTACAATAAATTAAGATAATAAATATTAAAATATCTTCATCACTTTTATGCTCATTAAAACATTTCAGAATAATTATGGATCATGCAAAACAAATCTCATTCCTTCACTACTGGAGTATTATATTTTTATCTGTTATTCTTCTTCATGCTAGCTCAATTTGTTTAGATCAATATCCATTTATTATGTTTATTATGCTTGTCTTATTTTCACATTTGCAGAACATATTTGTATTTTCAACAAAGCTCTCATCTCTTCCATGGCAACCTGGCTCGTGTAAAGCTGTAGCCTCATATGTCTATCAGAAACTGTCTGGGTCATAACATAGCATTACAGATATACCCCTTGGACAGCTGAAACTTTCCTACACTGTATTTATTTATTTAGATTTATACCCTGCCCTCAATCCCCAGTAGGGCTGGCAGGTCCCTCTTTACCACTGGCAGGAGGTTTTGGGGGTGGAGCCTGAGGAGGGTGGGGTTAGGGGAGGGGAGGGACTTCAATGTCATAGAGTCCCATTGCCATTTTCTCCAGGTGAACTGATCTCTATCAGCTGGAGATCAGTTGTAATAGCAGGAAATCTCCAGCCACCACCTGGAGGTTGGCAACCCTCATCCCCAGCCAAATCCAGGCTCAGGGCATCTAACATCACAATATCAAATACAATAAAATCACAATTTAAAAATACTTTAGCATCCCTAAAACATCAATAAATTACAAACAAGTGGCGCTCACAAAGAGGCCATTATAGGCCTGGAAAGGCGGTCAGAGCTCCCACATGACATGAGGAATAACACAGAAACCCAAAAAGGGACAGTGTGGGGGAGCAGGGAGGCCAGCAATGATAGAAAACTGTGACTAGTCCAAGGTCACCCAGCAGGCTTCATGTGGAGCAGGGGGGAATCAAACCCGGTTCTCCAGATAAGAGTCTTCTCATAACCACTACACCACGCTGACAGAAACAAAAAAAGATGATGGAAGTCTTTCTTCTAATCATGCACCTACCGATGCTGCCACCATCTCTGTAGATAGCATATATTGGGAGGGAGCAGGGTTGTTCACCTTTGTACTGAGGGAATATGAACTTTGCAGCAACACAATGAGGTAGGTTCTGACTGCCTCTTCTGGCTCTATTGATTCATTAGCTCATGCCCTCTTGGAAAGCCACTTTTATGAGGAACTTAGAACACATTATATCTCTCCCCTTTTAACATATAAATCTAATGCCTCTGTCTCTGACATAATGCCTTTTTTATTAAGTGACAGGGATCCCAAGGCTACATTGTCAGTGGCAAGATCTATTTCAGTCCTTATATCCCTCAAAAATTTGATTTACGCTGCTCAAGATCAATGGATCAAGGAGCTTATAAGGGATAAAGGAAAGGAAAGAAGGCTCTGACTGCATGTGACAGAAGTGCTATATGGCACACACTGGTGCAATCCTGTCACTTATTTACAACCACTACAGTTAAACCAGTGGCCACAATCCTCACAGGGCTAAGACAGCTTCCACTATGCTTCCATAAGGCAGCCAGGTTGCAGCCTGGAGAACCACCCAGTCTCAGCGACTCCTGCTGTGAAAAAAGATATGGCGGGTGACTTCTCATCTTCTGATCCTTGCCCAGCCCAGCCCCATCGCTCACCCTGTGACCCAGCTGCAGGTCTGTTACAGATGATGGTGTTACAGTATGGCTATGTTATATATGTTTGAGCTCATGCAAACATAAAGGTGAGCCCTAAGAAGGCACACCTCCTTCTTTTATTTTTCTCATACACTCTTGAACAGGCTTTAATGTAACATTCACCTCAAAACTCTCAGCCCGTTTTTTTTTTTTCTTCCACTCATGGACATCTCTCTTCTCAAAATCCCTCTCTGCTCCAATGGAGTTGCTCGGCAGTATTCTCTCCCTCTTTATTTCCTCACTTTTCAGGGTGCCTCCTTCTCTTCCTTGAACTGTGTCGACACCAAATCACCCTTCTTTGGCCACATGCGAAGCTTACATGGATAATCAATGGCCCTTTCAAACAGTCACCTCCTTCCCTTCCTCCGACAAACCCGTGTGCGGGAGACTGACAGCTTCCCTGCCCTGAGGGAAATTAAACCGTCAATTCAAATCCCAGAGAGCTCTGAAAGGCCACCTCTCTCCCTGCCCTCTCCCTTCTGCTGTCTGCACAGCTGGAAACTCTCCTTAGAAGACAGCGAAGAGCAATCAATAGCATCTCTAAAGGAGATGCCATTGGCAGCCCAGCAGCTCTTAGCTGCACTGAACCACATGCTGTTGATTAAGATGCCCGGGTGGGGGCTGATTGATTTGTCTATCTGGGTAGCATGCTAACCAGCAGCTCTCTGCTCAGTGGCTCACACTCCCCCACGAGCACTGACAGGAGAAAGCTTGCAAGAGAAATCTTGCACACAGGTAAGACAAGATACACAGAGATTAGAGTGATAGGCCATGACCCTTGAATGGCGCACCTTACTAGGTAATAAGTGAGGGCATCTAGTTCGTATTCCTTCCTAATAGTAAAGACAGTCCTGATTCTTTGAGAATGAGATAGGGGGTCACTGCTACTGTGTAGCTGTTGTTTTACTGCCTACCCTTGCCTTTTTTTTTTTTTTTTTTGCCATCAAGTCACCTCTACTTATGGCAACCCCATGAGGTTTGCAAGGCAAGAGACATTCAGAGGTGGTTTGCCACTGCCTGCCTATGTCGCCACCCTGAACTTCCTTGGTGGTCTCACATCCAAATACTAACCAGGGCTAACCCTGCTTAGGTTCTAAGATCTGATGAAACTGGGCTAGCTTGAGCTATCTAGGTCAGGGCCCACCCTTTCCTGCGTGTGTATGTGTTAAGTGTTGTCAAGTTGCTTTTGACTAATGGCAACCCTATGAATTATTGACCTCCAAAACCCTTGCTTAGGTCATGCAAACTAGGGGCTGTGGCTTCCTTGATTGAGTCAATCCATCTCTTGTTGGGTCTTCTTCTTTTCCTGCTGCCTTCAACTTCTCCTAGCATGATTGTCTTTTCCAGTGACTCTTGTCTTCTCATAATGTGACCAAAGTACAATAGCTTCAGTTTAGTCATTTTAGCTTCTAGAGATAGTTCAGCCTTGATTTGATCTAGAACCCACTCATTTGTCTTTTAGGTGGCCTTCAGCATCTATAAAACTCTCCTCCAACACCACATTTCAAATGCATCAACTTTCTTCCTGTCAGCTTTCTTCATTGCCCAACTTTCACACCCATACATAGTAATGTGAAATACTATGGCATGAATTAACTTGATCTTGGTTGCCAGAAACACATCCTTACACTTAAGCATCAAGTCTATCTCCTTCATGGCTGCCCTTCCCAGTCTCAATCAGCATCTGATTTCTTGGTTGCAGTCTCCCTTTTGGTTGATGATGGAGTCAAGGAATAGAACATCTTGAACAATTTCAATTTCTTCATCTACTCTTGCTTTAATAGGCAGACCAAAGCAAAAGGTGTCCAGTCCCCAATACTATCCATGGTTGCACATGCTGGACTATCACAGATATCTGAAAGCCTACTCTCCTGGAAACAGCATCTTCTTTGAATTAGCCGAAGCTCATTCACCTCTGTAGCCATATCCACTCGAGCTGATGGAAGAGGGTAATTTGTCCCCCTTCACCCCTGCATAGCTATTAGATCACACGGGTCCCACAACCCTGGAAATAATATTTCCTGAGGCTGGAAAGGACTTCTAGGAAATGGAGAATGCAGGAAAGATCCACAACCACCAACACCATCCATCCAACAACCCAATGTCAGGTTTATTTTTTGGTGACCAATTGAAAAGAATACCGCTTTCATCATTCTCCTTACATCTTACTTGGTCTCAATTTTCTGGGAGACAGGCACTTATAATTATTTTAAAAAATAATGACAGTTGAAAATTCAGGGAAGGGGGTTGGAATATCCAGGGAGTGGAAAGGGCAGGCCCCTAAACTCTACAGCTGGGAAACCCCTTGACTATTCCAAGCAAAGCTCTTTTCTTCCTTCATTCTATCATTTGCAAATGTGCCTTCCATGACTATTTTTCTTTCTTTTTTCCTAATTCACAAAGGAGACCAACCCTGATTTACTGCAGCATGTTGCAGGGTTCCTCATTCCCTGCCTCTGGACAGAGAGCTGCTCTTTTTTGCCTTATGTCCATCCTATCATTTCCTAGCTGCGAATTCAGAATGCTATAGTTGTACTTACGGCTCAGTCCCCAATCCAACTAGATTTGACCGCTTTGAGCAATTAGCCCCAAAGCAAGGAGGATTTTGCTGCTGATTTCTACTGATTTGTGTCTTTTAACAGAACTTCAGAGCAAGGCTCTAGTGGGTACACTTCCAGTAATAAAGATCAGTCTATATAATTACACCTTTGGGAACTTTCCTGTATCCTAGCCACCAGGTGGCAATTTCATCACATTATATGTTCCATTAGGTAGGCAATGGGCTAAAGTGGTATGGAAAGATGAATATATTTTCAGTCTATTAATTCTGCAAAAGGATTGGAAGACTCCAGTGTTGCAAGCTGGGAGAAAATCCATCTGAGTATTTAATCCTCTGTATGTCTAACATGAAATAATTATCGTCTATCTTTCGGTCTTTTCTTGTTCATTCATAAAATCAGGAGATAGGTGGTAAATTCAGATTAAAGCAGGTGGGCGAGGTTTACCCCAATGCAATACTGTTTGTTTCATTTATAGATCAGGAAACCAACACTTCTGTCTTTACGAAAAAATCTGAGCTAATTTCAAAATCAATTCTGTTCTGTAACATCCCTCATAATTTTTGATCTTTTATGGAGCTTTTCCAGTTTCCAGATCCTTTTGTCATTCACACTGTGATCACCCTTCTACCAACCTGACGCAAAGACATAAATACCTGGGTCATGAATTTGCCTAATTGTTCTCCCCCATGTCCATTTATGATCTCTTAGACATACCAGGAAACCTTAATTATTCTGTGTGTCAGTGTCAGGCTGCAAGGACGCACAGAAAGATGTTCTAGGTGACTGCTTACAGCCTAATCATCCTTAGAAAGCACTGCAAGAGCTATCATTAGTGAAGGCTTTCTATAGCTGAGATTAAGTTTAGCCTTGGGTATGGGCATTTTACAGAGACGTTTGGAAGATACATACCTTTTTCGGCTAAATATATTTGAATCAGGCAACCCTTGCCACATAATATTACTGGCTGCCTCTTCAATAGAAGAAGAAGAAGAAGAAGAAGAAGAAGAAGGAGAAGGAGGAGGAGGAGGAGAGGAGGAGAAGAAGAAGAAGAAGAAGAAGAAGAAGAAGAAGAAGAAGAAGAAGAAGAAGCAGCGTTGGTTTTTATATGATGACTTTCTCTACTACTTAAGGAAGAATCAAAGGTAAAAGATAAAGGTACCCTGTGCAAGCACCGGGTCATTCCTGACTCATGGGGTGACACCACATCCCGACGTTTCCTAGGCAGACTTTGTTTACGGGGTGGTTTGCCAGTGCCTTCCCCAGTCATCTTCCCTTTACCCCCTTTACTCATTTTACCGACCTCGGAAGGATGGAAGGCTGAGTCAACCTTGAGCTGGCTACCTGAAACCAACTTCCATTGGGATCAAACTCAGGTCGTAAGCAGAGCTTGGGACTGCAGTACTGCAGCTTACCACTCTGCGCCACGGGGCTCTTATAAGGGAGAATCAAACTGGCTAACAATCACCTTCCCTTCCCCTCCACACAACAGATACCCTGTGAGGTAGGTGGGGCTGAGAGAGTGTAACTAGCCCAAGGTCACCCAGCTGGCTTCATGTGTAGGAGTGGGGAAACCAACCCAGTTCACCAAATTAGCATCCGCCACTCATGTGGAGGAGTGGGGAATCAAACCCAGTTCTCCAGATTAGAGTCCACCACTCCAAACCACCGCTCTTAACCACTACCCCTTGCTGGCTCTCTTTAAATGAAGAAACCAGTAACAGGAACTTAGCATGGTCTGATATTTGATTCTTCATACTTGAACATTGAAAAGAAAATACCCTGGGTTGGATCCAACTGTCCTTTCTGAGATAAAGAAAAGGAAGGAGGGATACCCACCAACCACTTAAAAAGGCTACACTGGGGATCATGGGACCTGTGTGTACAAATCCATGTAGGGTGGAGGAAGGGGTAGACTGAGATCAGAAAAGGGACCTGGAAAAGAGCCCTGGCTCACCCTGGCCCTGTTCCACCAAAGGAGCGAGGGAGGAAGAGGCAGCCTGCCTGCCCAGCTGACCTGCATGGGGATCTGGCAGGTTGGGCACATCCTCCCCTGCACAGGCAAGGTCCCCCATCCTCCATGCTGGGCTCAGGCTGGCAGAGCTTCTTCCAGGCCAGGTAGGCTGGATGCCACCTTCCACAGGCCATTCACAACCCTTCTGCCACTGGAATGCCTTGGCTCAGGTTGTGAATAGGGTTGCCAGGTCCCTCTTCACCACTGGCAGGAGGTTTTGGAGGTGGAGCTTGAGGAGGGTGGGGTTAAGGGAGGGGCTTCAATGCCATAGAGCCCAATTGCTGAAGTGGCCATTTTCTGCAGGTGAACTGATCTCTATAGGCTGGAGATCAGCTGTAATAGCAGAAGATCTCCAGCAACTACCTGGAGGTTGGCAACCCTAGTTGTGAAGAAGGCCATTGGCCTACAGGGAGAAGTTCCATTAGCCATAATACCCCATTGCCCATGGATGCAGATTGTAGTAAGGGGGGGCGGAATTAGGTGAGATTGAAAGAAAACGCTGGCTGGATCCAGCCCATTGTCTTGAGACTCAAAATTGTGTCCAGTCATGCATCTGGTTGGCGTTCAAGGCAGAGGTTTTCACATTTTTCCACTCCCCTGTCTTTCCCACTGCTCCACCTTCGAAGGTCAAGCTCCAGAAGATCCTATTTAATATGGAAAGCAATCAAGGCAAACTTCAAGTTATAAGGGTTGGCATTTGAATTCCAAAAGATTTTTGTGGGGTTTTTTTCTGAGGGGGAAAATTTTTAATAGGCTGCACAATGTTCTGTTTTCCAGTCACTGGTCTTCACTCAAGTTGAGAACTACTGCTTTAGAATATTAACAACCATATTAGTGCCTATCCTAACAGTCCGACCACATGAAAGGAACATATTTTTGCATTCTGAATACTAGTTGTTAGATCTGCATACTCGTAACCTAACTGATGGACATTATTGCACTTGGCTAGCAAAGTTTCCATGCCATCAGCTGCAAAATGAAAATGAATGGGTGTACTGTGGAAATAATGTCTTAATAAAAATAATGTGACTCAACCCCCTCCCCCCCCACACACACACACACAAGTGAGGTACAGTGTGTAATCCATTACATGGAGATTAGATGCCTCAAGGATATGAGATTATTGATCTGACATAAATCATGTGGTTTGGCAACTAGATGAGAGCTAAAAACTGGCAGCTGGGTAAGGCATGGGGTCAAGCCAAACTCTTCTCTTTTGTAACAGTTGTTGAACAGACCAATGTAAGTCATATGTTGTTGTATGACGCCCTGTTCTCTAAATAGTTTCACCAAGTAGCATTTTAGCAGACACGGGGTGGTTTTAAGCTCGAAGGCAACAGAGTGGTAGTCATATTGATAATGATCAGCGGGTTAATCTGCACTTATCTTTTACCTTCTCACCCACATTGAACTAAGGGGAGTGTACACAAGGAGGCCTCCCATCTAGACGCAAACCAGAATCAGGCTTGTTCCATCATAAGCCTTCAGACCATCCTTCAGACTATCTCCAGCTTGCTTCAGAACAAAAATACAGTTTGTTGACAGATTTGGCCCAGAAGAGCTGCATGCTAATGCCACAAGCAATGGAAAAGCAAAAAAAACCCCAACAACAATGTGTTTGAAATAAGCTGAATACCCATTCCGGTAAATATGGGCATTCTGCTTATTTCGGGTTTCCCAAAATGATTCTGCCCAGGGAAGTCATTTATCGAGGTAGACACCCCAAATTCACAGCATGGCTTGAAGAGACTGTTCTTGCACAAACCTCAAAGTTTGGTGAAAATTGGGTTAGGGGGTCTGATTTTATGGGGTTCGGAAGGGATTCTCCCCCTCCTCCATTGACAATCATTGCAAAGTTTGCAATGGTTGTCAATGGAGGAGGGGGGCAGCCTCTTCCGGACCCCATAGCATGCAGCTCTTCTGGGCCAAAATGCATCACAAGGGGCCATTTACCACTCAAACTCCCAGTTTGCGTGGTAAAAGGCCCCTTGCAATGCATTTACTCCCAGAGGTGCTGCATGGCAATGGGCCTTTTACCACTCAAACTGGGAGTTTGAATGGTAACTAGCCCCTTGCGATGCAGCGCTTCCAGGTGTAAACCGGAAGTGATGTGTTGCCACAGGCAGGCCCGCATACACGTGTTGCCCGCCACCCTCAGCTGGTCGGCAGGCAGCCAGGTGGATTGGCAGGGGTTGGCCCACCACCACCTGGCACTTGTCAACCCTATTCACATTAGATGGCCTGATAGGGAGGAACAGGAACAAACAATGACACATTTCATCTTGTCTAAAGGCCACCCCGTTGTTGGGCACATTTTAGATTAAACTTTGGCAGTCTAAATATCTGAGCCTTCATACTCCCCCCCCCCTAAAATGCCAACCTGTATGCTGCAAAGCATATTTTCTATTCCATGAAATGTGCCAATCTACAGGTGAGGCCTGAAGATCTCCCAGAATGATGACTGATCTCCAGGCTACAGAAATCAGTTCCTCTGGAGAAAAATGGTTGCTTTGGAAGGTGGAATCTATGGCATTATACCTCACTGAGTATGGTTGCCAGGTCCCTCTTTGCCACCAGCGGGAGGTTTTTGGGGTGGCGCCTGAGGAGGGCGGGTTTGGGGAGGGGAGGGACTTCAATGCCATAGAGTTCAATGGCCAAAGCAGCCCTTTTCTCCAGGTCAACTGATCTCTATCAACTGGAGATCAGTTGTAATAGCAGATCTCCAGCTAGTACCTGGAGGTTGAAGGGAAAAAAACACCTATGCTATAACGTTAGTTGATACAAATAAATAGCACAAGGCTCATAAATGTATGCAAATACAAATTTATATATAAGCACTAAGTTACAAATTACTAAAACCTAATACTATAGTGTTCACTACCACCCATTTGACTAATTAGAACAACGTGATATAATAATAAGAATTTTTGTTGCGCACAACGGCTTGTAGTGTTTCATCAATCTTGAATTAACAAGTAAGCAAAAATATTTTATGCCAATAAGGCTATTCATATACAAAACAGTTCATTGAGATTAAAATCTTCTTCGCCAGAAAGAATGAAAGGAACGGCTTCCGGATTGTACTTCTGCGTTTTTGCCCCTAGGGGCTTCATCAGCCTGGCAACAATTAATTTAAAAATATATGTAGTTATTGCTTACTCACTTCCAAAAAGTTAAATAATAAACGCAGATATCAAAATTGAATATAATTAATATAAATAATACAAATACATGCAATTCTTCGGCTCAATCAGCTCATAGCTGCCCACAAGGGGCTTGTCTCTCTGAAGGTACCTCTCTGGGCTGAATCAACTCTCAAGAAATGGATTGCAGTAACGTGCATGGTGTAACATTACATTAAATAGCTGCAGGTGCTGATGACACAACATGAAGGTCTCTAACAGTTGACTGTTAAAGGTGTAGAGCAATGTTTTTGTAATTACATTCAAAAAAGCTAACACTATAAAATGTTATTGCATCTTTGAAAAAATAAATAAAACAAGACAGATCAAGTTCTGTATTTAATCCACGTGGACTCAATGTATGGAAAAGTTGTATGAACATAGCTTCTTTCTGAAGTAATATTTTTTGCACTTTGGACTTGTTATACTGATGTCCTTTGTATACCCATAATACAAAAAATCTAAGGTCCTCTGCATTATGCCTATGCTCAATAAAATGACTAATGGAGCTTCCAATGTTTTTGAGCGTATCCTAGACCTGTGCTCGCCAATTCTTAATTTGACAGATCTATTTGTGCTTCCTATGTATAATTTTTGGCAACCACAAATGACGCAATAAATAACCCGGCTAGTAGAACAATTAGAAAAGTGTTTCAATTTGAAACAAAAATTTGTAGTTGTGGATTGAAATTCTTTCACAGGCAAACATAATGAACAAATGCTACAAGAGCCACATTTAAAGTGACCGATTACTGAAGGAGTGGATAGGGGGGGGGCAAAAAATCTGAATGTACTATTCTATCTCTGATGGACATTGTTTTGTGTAAACCAAAAATAGGAGGACATGAACAGCCAGGAATGTCGGCAAAGATATGCCAATGTTTCTTAATAATGCGTTTGATGGACTCAGTATGACAATTATATAATAAAGAGCAAAATAAGTTGTTGGACATGGTTTTCTTCTGAGTAGTAAATAGAGAAGAACGATCTCTCTCTTGAGTCCTCTGCTGTGCTGTTTTTAGAATGTCTTCGAGATAGCCTCTGTCTCTAAGAGTGTTAGTGAGGCGATTGGTAGCATTACAAAAAACATAAGAAAAAGTGGAGTTCCGTTTCAGGAGCAAAAAGGAACTGTAAGGAAGATTGCGCTTCAAATGGGTAGGATGATATGAAGAGAAATGGAGACATGTGTCTTTGGCCATGGGTTTGATAAAAGGTTTCACCGTCAAAGACGACTGCGGGGTAACAAAAATGTCCAGGTCCAAAAAGAAAATGTGCTGGGGGTCACAGGTTCCCGAAAATTGTAGATGTGGGTGTAACGAATTGACCCATATTTTAAATTCTTCAAATTTCTTATTGGAATCAAAAATAAACAGCAAATCATCAATGAAACGACTGGCCTCCACCCCCCATATCTCCAGGAATTTCCAAACCCAGAGCTGGCAAACCTAACTGTAGAAAGGGTGTAGATAGAGAGGAAATTATCCATAATTGACTTGAATAGTTGCATTTTTCTGGCATGTACTCTTCCTTCCTCAATATTCTTACATCACTGCCATGTTGTTATTGCCATCGTAAATATGCTGAGTGCAAGGCTTTTTGGAATTTGCCTAATTTTGCTTCTTTATCATATATAAAACCTGAAGACTGCAAAGTTAGATCAGCAGGCCCTGATCACTGTCCTTTTTCATACCGTGGGATCATCAGCACAACATTTTCAGTTTTGTTTGGAAGAGCATTTAGGAACATCAGTGAATAAATTGTTAACAAATTTACAACAGAATAAGAAGAAGCAGGGAAAAGATGGCAAAACATTGCAAGTGCCTTTACTTTAAAATTACCATCATTTTTTAGAACTGCTAAAAAAAATTCTTCCTTTTTGGAAGCAGACAGAGGAGAAAACAAGAGAAATAAACATAAGTGACATTTAAAGCAGACAAACATAATTATATCCCCCATAGAAGCTCCTCTTTCTCCTAGAGGCAATTATGCTTCATGAAATTTTCATTCCTGCTGATGCACTAATGCCATAAGATTATTATCTTAATTACACAAGGACTAGCAATGTTACATGGCACTTTAAAAATCTACAGAAGGAGCAGGTACATGTTGAGAGTGTAACTATGGTGGAGCATTATGTCGTTCCAGAAATGTACTGCAGTGGGACCATTACTTCCTTCGACAGACTCCCAGTGCTGTTGTGAGATGCTTCTTCACCAGTGTATTAACTTCTAGAATGCTTTAGACTATGGGGTTCGTGCAGTCCTGTCAAAGTTGAGCACACTGATTTCACTTTCATTGAAACTGAGATCAGAAGCATGGACATGTACTTAATTTGGGCTGCATACTGATCTTCCTTCTTGCTTTTAATTGTCAATTTTGTATGCATGTCCTGTTGTTGTTTTAAGTTGATTTTAATCCCTTGGAATTGTTCACCACCTTGAGGGCGATGGAAAGGCGGCATCCAAATGTTTTAAATAAGCAAATACCTGCATAGCAAGTCATTAAGAAAAGAGCAAGAGTCCAGTAGCTCTTTAAAGACTAACAAAATGGCAGGGTATGAGCTTTCATGAGCCACAGCTCACTTCTTCAGAACCGCCTACAGAGCAAGTACAGAGCACTGTGATCTACCTACAGAGCAAGTACAGCATACCTCCTACCTCTCTTTGCATGCCCATTGAGAGGAGCAGCAGAATGGCAAGATGAGGCCACTCAGTGGTAGAGAAGCTTCCTTTTTAGCAACAGCAGGGTTCCCCATCTCCTGCCCTGTTACTCTGATGTCATTGGTTTTATTCTTCAGAGTGGTTTGTTGTTAAGTTGGTGTTTTAACTGGTTTTATTGTTCTATACTTACAACAGACAGACAGATAGTCAGATAGATAGATAGTCAGATGATAGATAGATAGTCAGATAGTCAGTCAGATAGATAGACAGACAGACAGATCTGCATCCTGTGTTCTTTCTTTGTGACATATCTCCCACCATCTGACTGGGATATAAGAACTCAGAAATCTCCATTCCAATTTGGATCTGACAAAGGGAGCTTTCACTCCCTAAAGCTTATACCCTGGAAATCTTGTTGCTGTAAGGTGCTACTGTTCTCGAATCTAGCTCGAATCTAGCAGACCAACACAGCCACCCTCTGAAACTATTTCCTTCTCCATGTTTTCTGTGTGACAGAATGTTTACGTATGTTTTGTTTCTGGGATTTTGTTTTGTTTTGGAGTTCAGTGTTTTAAAATTCTGTTTTCCAATCTGTTTGTCTCTCTCGCCACCCACATCTCTTCCCACAGGCCTATTTATTTTATGACTTTAATCTTCACATTTAACAGTGTTCTTATTTTTTTTTAAAGCAATCAATTGCATTTTATGAACATCATGAGCTACTAGGAGGGTTCCAGTCAAAAAAGGGACCCAGATCCAATCGATACATTAATAAAATAACCAGGCTGAGTTATGATTAGCTGCTTTAACAATGCGAACAGTGCAATGTACCTGCAGATCAACACTTTAGACCACAGTAGCTACATTTTGCTCTATATGGGGAAAAGGTTGGAAAGAAACCTTTACGTTTACTGCTCTGGTTGTGGAAAGCACCATCCAGTCCCTGCTGCTTTATGGCAACCCTTATGGCAAGAGACAAACAGCGGTGGGTTGCCATTGTCTGCCTCTGCCTGGCAAATTCCTGGACTTCCTGTATGTCACTTGGAGAGAAGTGACTAGTGGAGTTCCTCAGGGATCTGTGTTGGGCCCTGTGTTGTTCAACAACTTTATAAATGATTTGGATGAAGGAATAGAGGGGATGCTTATTAAATTTGCAGATGATGCTAAATTGGGAGGGGTAGCAAATATGGTAGAAGACAGAGCCAAGATGCAGGATGATCTTGACAGGCTGGAGAAATGGGCTAGAACTAATAAAATGCACTTCAACAAAGACAAATGTAAAGTTCTGCATTTAGGTAGGAAAAATCAAATGCATAATTATAGGATGGGGGAGACTTGTTTGAGCAGTAGTGTGTGTGAGAAGGATCTTGGGGTCTTAGTAGACCAAACACTGAACATGAGTCAGCAGTGTGATGCAGTAACTAAAAAGGCAAATGCAGACTTGGGCTGCATCAACAGAAGTATAGTGTCCAGATCACGTGAATTGATGGTATCGCTTTACTTCGCTCTGGTTAGACCTCAACTAGAGTACTGTGTTCAGTTCTGGGCACCACAGTTTAAGAAAGATGTAGACAAGCTGGAACGTGTCCAGAGGAGGGCAACAAAGATGGTGAGGGATCTAGAGACCAAGTCCTATGAGGAAAGGTTGAAGGAGCTGGGTATGTTTAGCCTGAAGAGGAGAAGACTGAGAGGGGATATGATAACCATGTTCAAGTACTTGAAGGGCTGTCATATAGAGGAGGGTGCCGAGTTGTTTTCTGTTGCCCAAGAAGGTTGGACCAGAACCAGTGGGTTGAAATTAAATCAAAAGAGTTTCCATCTAGACATTAGGAAGAATTTTCTAACAATTAGAGCGATTCCTCAGTGGAACAGGCTTCCTCAGGAGGTGGTAAGCTCTCCTTCCCTGGAGGTTTTTAAGAAGAGGTTAGATGGCCATCTGTCAGCAATGCTGATTCTGTGACCTTAGGCAGGTGATGAGAGGGAGGGCATCTTGGCCATCTTCTGGTCACTAGGGGTGTGGAGGGGGGAGGTAGTTGTGAATTTCCTGCATTGTGCAGGGGGTTGGACTTTATGGCCCTGGTGGTCCCTTCCAACTCTATGATTCTATGATTCTATGAAAGCCAGAGTGGTGTAGTGATCAGAGTGTCAGAGGAGGACTTTAGAGTTGCCAACCTCCAGGTACTAGCTGGAGATCTCCTGCTATTACAACTGATCTCCAGCCAATAGAGATCAGTTCACCTGGAGAAAATGGCCGCTTTGGCTATTGGACTCTATGGCACTGAAGTCCCTCCCCTCCCCAAAGCCCACCCTCCTCAGGCTCCACCCCAAAAACCTCCTGCCGGTGGTGAAGAGGGACCTGGCAACTCTAGAGGACCTGGAGAGCTGAGTTTAAATTGCCACTCGGCTGGGAAGCTCACTAGGTGAACTTTGAGCTAGCCACTCTCTCTCTCTCAGCCTCACCTAACTTACAGAGTTGATGTGAAGACAAAACGGGATGCGGGTGAAGGTGGGGAGAAAACTTTGCCACCCGGAGCTTCTTGGAGAAAGAGTGGGATAAAAAAATAGGTATTTTTCCACAGGAACAACCAGGAGATGAATTATTATAATAGTGCCATATTCAGTGGCACCTGAATCCTTGTCTCAAAATTACTAATCTAGCAATGATGCTTTGAATGGAAATCACTAATTCTTTCTCTTCTTTGGGGGCAGGCTACTCAGTGGAGCTTCAACCAATATTACTTTTCTTCCTTATAAGCTTCTTGGCTAAATCAGGTATTAATGGACTTTGTCTCCTCTAAGTCCCAATAATGAGGACAGATAGGATGAGCAGTTAATAATGGTCATTATGAATAAGGAACTGCCCTGCAATTCAGCAGCATGGTTTGCTCTACACAGTTCCTGGAGTGACCCTCTAATATTGAAAAATACTTTTCAATCCTTCTCATGATTGTTTCAAAGTTGGAAACATTACACTTGTATATTTACAGGACTACCGTGATTCACCCAGCCTGAAGTTGTTCATAAGCATCATGTTGATTTACTAACCTAGGTCAGATTTGAATAGTACCAGAACCACCCTCTTTTAATCTGCTGAGCCCAAAATGACCAGACATTGAAATCCTGTAAATCATTTACTCAGAAGTGGTTCACAATGTGGCCCTACATGAAATTGCTACTTATGGTGGGACACAACAGTTAGTCTCTGACTCTCATAGCTGTGCATTGTATGTAAAACCTATGAGTATGCTATGCTCATGTGATCTATCCACCACAAAAATGTGATCTTCTGTATGTGTATAGTACAGGTTGAGTAACCCTTATCCAAAATGCTTGGGACCAGAAGTGTTTTGGATTTTGGATTTTTTTGGATTTTTGAATATTTGCATATACATAATAAGATATCTTGGGGATGGGAACCAGGTCTAATGAAATTTATTTCTGTTTTATATACACCTTATACACATAGCCTGAAGGTGATTTTATACAATATATTTAATAATTTTGTGCATGAAACAAATTTTGTGGACATTGAACCATCAGAAAGCAAAGGTTTTACGATCTCAGCCACCCATGTGGACTATGTGTGGTGGTTTGGCATCACCAACATTTATATGCTACCAATAAGCAATTTTCCCTTGGGGCTGCTGAATACATTGTCTGTTGTGTGCCTGCATTTTGGCTGTGACCCGTCACATGAGATCAGGTGGCGTAATGTCACCATCATGTCGACACTCAAAAAGTTTTGGATTTGGGGTAATTTCGGATTTCAGAATTCTGGATAAGAAATACTCAACCTGTGTAATGATACACAGAAATATAGTGTCCAGTCCACGCGAAGTGAATGTATCGCTTTACTCTGCTCTGGTTAGACCTCACTTCAAGTATTGTGTTTAGTTTTGGGCACCGCAATTTAAGAAGGATGTAGAAAAGCTAGAACGTGTCCAGAGGAGGGCAACAAAGATGGTGAGCGGTCTGGAGACCAAGTCCTATGAGGAAAGGTTGAAGGAGCTGGGTATGTTTAGCCTGAAGAGGAGAAGACTGAGAGGGGATATGATAACCATGTTCAAGTACTTGAAGGGCTGTCATATAGAGGAGGGTGCCGAGTTGTTTTCTGTTGCCCAAGAAGGTCAGACCAGAACCAACAGGTTAAAATTAAATCGAAAGAGTTTCCATCTAGACATTAGGAAGAATTTTCTAACAGTTAAAGTGGTTCCTCAGTGGAACAGACTTCCTCAGGAGGTGGTAAGTGCTCCTTCCTTGGAAGTTTTTAAGTGGAGGCTAGATGGCCATCTGTCAGCAATGCTGATTCTATGGCAGTTCATGAGAGGGAGGGCATCTTGGCCATCTTCTGGGCATGGAGTAGGGGTCACTGGGGTGTGTGGGGGAGGTAGTTGTGAATTTCCTGCATTGTGCAGGGGGTTGGACTAGATGATTCTATGTGCATGCATCTGATCATTAAGCTATGTGAATGGTGCACAATGAGAGTGCATATTCACCCACACCAAACTACATTCACAGCCTACATGCTTAGATTCTGTGTAAACTGACTACCAGTGTTATGCAATGTACTCTTTTTCTCACATCCTTCCATCATCCTCTATCCATCAATTCATCGTATTTTTACCTGTTTCCTTCTCCAAGCCACTCAAGGCTATGTCATTTCCCAGAAAGTACAATAAGGGGGTTATCCATTTTGCATTGTCGCTTGAGGTTGGATCATAGTGGTGGGTGGAGAAGTTATGTTGGTCAAAGATTCATTCTTTGGAGAGAATGGTTTAAAGTCCCGTCACTTCAATGAAGTGGAAACACTCAGTGGAAGGAGCTCTTCTTTGTTAGGAAGGGTTACCTACCTAATGAACACAGACTAGTCCCTTTCTGTTGCCTTGTACTTTTGCCATTTAACTCATGAAACTAGATACAGAACCTTTCCCCTTTTCCAGTTTTATTGGATCTTCATTTATTGGCTAGCTACTATGTAGACCAACTACCTGTCTGCTCAATGTATGTCCATATGGACTAGTGAATGCATGCTGTGGAAGGCTCTGCAGTCCTATCTTGATGATTATTGCTCTTTAACATGAAACTGCAGGGTGAAGTCATTCTGCAACAGGTGTGGCTGGGCTATCTGTGAAGGACTGGGTGAGGATGGGTACAGCTGAACAGAAAAGACAGGTATAATGATGGTGGATGGTACCTGAAACACCCACTTATCAAGCTCCCTTAGGCTATAACCATGAAACAAGGAACATCCATGAATGGAACTTGAAAGGTAAACAGAACTGGGCAAAAAGAACATGGGGGGTTAAATTCACTGAAATGTATCAAAGCAAACAATCGTTTATTCTCTGAAAGATGAACTTCCATGTGAAGTAAACAATGTTGCATTGACAAAAGCCACATATTCATCATTTCCCAGACGTCTGTACCAAGAAAATGATATCAAGTTGGATCCATATTTTTGCTAATACTGGGGTCTTCATCTCACACAAGAGCTTTCTGCCCATGCAAAGAGTCACTGAAATGCATCTTGTGCCATTGGAAGACTCCTTGCACCAATAGAGTTTTCCTTGCAACAAAGAAAGGCAGAATGAAAACTTTGGATCTAATCCATAGTTCACAGTCTCATGGAAAGTGAACAGGACTTGATCATTCCATTGGAGAGCCAATGTGGTATAGTGGTTAAGAGCAGTGGTTTAGAGTGGTGGACTATGATCTGGAGAACCGGGTTTGATTCCCCACTCCTCCACATGAGTGGCAGAGGCTAATCTGGTGAACTGGATTTGTTTCCCCTCTCCTACACATGAAGCCAGCTGGGTGACCTTGGGCTAGTCACACTCTTTCAGCCTCGCCTACCTCACAGGGTGTCTGTTGAGGGGAGGGGAAGGGAAGGTGATTGTAAGCCAGTTTGATTCTTCCTTGAGTGGTAGAGAAAGTTGGCATATAAAAAACAAGTCTTCTTCATTACAAATGTATAGTTTTAATGGACAGTCTATGGATGGGATGGGGGTGGAGGGTAGAGCAAGTCCTAATGAATGAAATCTAGGAATGTTACATTTCTTTAATGAAATTGTTTTGGGGTCCATATGTTTTTGTTTTTTATTTTTGCAGCTTCTCTTCCTCTTTCCCCTCCTACCCTCTTCAGAATGAGAAGTAGTGGGTGTGTATTATTAATGGAGAGGTAACGGAATGAAACGGAGAATGGAAAGGGTTGGTGGGTAGACGTAGAAAATAAAGAGACATGCTGAAGATCTGGAACAACAAAAATAATAAAATCTGGAGATCTGTCAGCACAGGAGAAAAAAATTATGAATAATAAATTCAGCTCTTGGTATCTCTGAAACCCAGACCTTTGCTGCCATCTGCTGGTATATGCCCATTGGCAAGGAAATATATATATTACCTGCCCTGCTGAATGTACATGGGGAGGAAAAAGTTTAAGGGTTCGCTGAATGGCAAAGAAAGTTTTGCAGCAAGATGCAGGATGTGAATGCAAATACATCAGCCAGACTTTAAATTCAGAGCACAGTATTATGGATGTAAAGAAGCGTGGTGCAGTGAAACAGGAGGAGATGATCATCAATGAAGATGCCAAGTTAGTGCAGAGCCGCAGAATCCAAATACCAAAGGGTATTGGCCAAGGGGTTTTGACTTCAGGTGTATTGTAATTTTACTGTCACACAAGCCTATGGCTAATTAATTCCAATGAAGGAAAAGGTAAGACAGAAGGCTTGCATAGGGGTATGTTTTACAGTACATATTTTGGGCCATTGAAGGTTTTTCCCCACAGCTTGATCCTTGTGGGTTATGCTTTTAACACTATACCCTCCCCCCACCCCACCCCCCAAATAAACCTCACGGAAGTCTGTTTTGCTGTCGTGGAAGTCTGCCAGATAACAAATGTAGAGGTAAACACATTTGATGCAGGGATTGCTTTACGTTGCCACTTCAATGGGCAGCCATTACCAGACCAGCCATGAAAAACAAGGGCCATTGAGCACTGTAGATTTCTGTACCAAATCAGTACATATAGATTCTGCACGGGTGTTTCTGCAATTATTAGACAAGACAACTCTCGGAGCTCAGTGGCCCTTAGCTTCACACATCAGCAGGAGAGAGATCTAAGAGTAGGCTGAAGCCTGCAATAAGCATCATTGTGAACATTAATGGACTCCAGACCTGCAAATGGCTATCCATTACGCTGTTTCTTCTACTGTGCCTTTCTTTTTTAAGTCCTTTCCCAGAGGACTTGCACAAAGTGTAATGGAAAAATAGAATTAGGAAGCAGAGCTGGAGTTGTGTTGCCTGTTTGGAGCCAAGCATCCCCACTAAGTTCCAAGTCGAATGCAGTATTCCCACCCCTTCCTCTAGCACTCAGGTTGGTGTGCGAGGTTATTCCTGCCACATTTTTATCTTCACAACAGCCCTGTCAGGGAGAGTCGGTGTGAGAACAGCTGGCCCAAGATCACCCAGTGCACTTGAATGGTGGGCTGGGGATTTGGACCCAGGTCTCTTAGATCTCAGTCTGGCACTCTAACCACTGCACCACACTGTCTCTCGGTTCCGATCCATTCTGGGTTTTGTTCAGACCTTTTGCTAGAAAGGAGTGCAGATTCTCAAAGGCACAAGGCCATCACCTTTGCATAATGTTGGTTGTGCTATTTAGCATTGTACTACCGGAGATGCTAGGGGCACGACAGAATTGTAAAATATTCTGATACTTTACCGTGAGCTAACAAGCGGTTTCTGGGCCTAATTACATTAACTGTAATTCTGAGGCAGATTCTCTTTAAACAGCTTCAGTCTCTGATTTGGTCCCTATTGTAAGCTCTAGCCCTGCGGCAAACCCATAAACAGATTCCAGCAGACGGCAAGTCCACGAAAGTAGTTTTATTGGTTAACATCGACAGGTTACAGAAGCCATATTCAGAATGACACTAGTAAGGGGCTAAGGCAAGGCACATGGCATATATGGAAAAGCCAAAGGAGATAAGCGGTAGCCCAGGCAACCCCCCTCCCCCAGAGGCAGGAAGGAGTACTTGGCAATTCCCACACTAAAGGAATCTATGAAGGACTCTAAACACAGGGCACGGGCTGGCCTTGGAGAGAACTGCAAAACAGCACCTGGAAGCACAATCATGAACCGTCTTCATGGCCTGCTCCTGACATTCTGCCCCCCTAAAGACCCCCCTTCACCCTCCCACTGAGGGTTTATGAGGGTAAGCGGAATGGGGGTCTGCGGTATTGCCCCTCTACCGCAGACCCAGTCCATTTTTTGGCAGTTCGAGGGGAGACTCCAGATAAAGGGCAGGGGAGTTCCAGTGGTCACCCTCCTCGGAGGAAGCGGAGCTGATCTCTCCAGGGGTAGTAATTGTAATCCTGGACCCCGACGGGTCCACTGGCGAAGGGTCCGTCGTCACCTCTCCGGCAAGCAGAGCTGGGGGTGCTTTTCGTCTTGGAGCGATGCTTCGCTCGATCGCGGCACCTCTCCCTTGAGCACGTCCCCTCCCGCGAGGAGTCCCCTCCGGCTGGGGAGAGGGACTCTGCAGTCCCTGACGTGACGGGCAGGCAGCTGCAAAGTGGCCCATGGCACCGCAAACGAGGGTGGCTTTCCTTTGAAATCGCAATGCTCGGTCCGGTGGAGGTAGAGCCGGCCTCCGCGGGGCTTGAAGAGCGGCCAGTTTGGGAGGGTTTTCTGGCTTCCCCCCTCCCTGGCCTGCCGTCGGGCAAGAGAAATAAACTGGCGGCGACTTTCCACCTCCTCTGCCAGTAAAATCCATTCCTCCAAGGTGGCTGGGTTTTGCTGCATGTATGCCCAGTTTAGAATCTCAGGATGCAATGCTGCTCTCAAGTAGTGCACTCGAGTCGCTTCAGTCCAATCGACTATTTTATTAGTGAGTCTTTGGAACTCATCTGCAAACTTACAGACTGAGGAGGATTCTTGACGGAGTTGTAGGAGGGCTGCCTTGGCCTTCTCTCCCTGGAACGGATCCTCGAAGCTTCTCCTTAACGCTCGCATGAACTCATTAAGTGACCGTATGGAGCGGGCTCGAGTATCAAACTGGAGGACCATCCATTCTGCAGCCTTACCAGTTAGTAGTGAGGAAACGCATCTCACTCGGCTGTCTTCAGTGGGGAAGGTATGCCCTTGTTCTCTCATGTAACTGTCCACTTGGTGAAGAAAATAAGGCAGTGCATCCACAGAGCCATCAAATGTCACACGTAACCGGGATTGCTTCCACTGCACCACCGGTCCCACTGGTGCCGGAGGTTGGCCTGGAATAGATTGCGCCAGAGGTTGCTGGCCGGGGGGGTTGTTGTCCTGGAACCGGTGCCTGCGCAGGTGGCACTTGTCCCGGCTGCCCCGGCGGCACTTGGCCCGGAGGTTGCTGTGGTCCTGGCTGCGCCGGAGGCTGTTGGCCAGGAGGTTGCTGTCCTGGGATCAGTGCCTGCACAGGTGGCACTTGAGCTTGTTGCAGGCGACCGTATTCACGCATCAACAAGTCCATTTGGTCCTGCATACAGGCCATACAATCCAAAAGCTCTCGGTTTTGAAACCTTAAGGTATGGATCTCCTCCTCAGCCCCCCCGGTCTGTCGGGCTTGGCTGGCTCGGTAGTTTGTATTCCAGTCTCCCTCCTCTGCGTACAAGTCCTCCTCCTCCTCCTGCGCTGTAATCTTAATTGACTAGCGACGCTTAATATGAACAACTTATCCTAGAACAAAAGAGAGATGAATTCATACTGTTGATCTTGCCAGAAATCGTTACTTTTCTTTAAATTCACGTCATTCCTTAATTTCCCCCCTGGACTTGCAAGAAAATGAGAGGCTGAACCCAATTCAAAGCCTTTTAATGCAGCATGACTGATCATGTAAATAAGTGCCAGGAGCAGGGCATGAAGACGGTTCATGATTGTGCTTCCAGGTGCTGTTTTGCAGTTCTGTCCAAGGCCAGCCCATGCCCCGTGTTTAGACTTCATAGAGTCCTTCATAGATTCCTTTAGTGTGGGAATTGCCAAGTACTCTTTCCTGCCTCTGGGGGAGGGGGGTTGCCTGGGCTACAGCTTATCTCCTTTGGCTTTTCCATATATGCCATGTGCCTTGTCTTAGCCCCTTACTAGTGTCATTCTTGCTCAACAAGTCCAACCGCTGTTGGGTCAACACAAGGAGATTCTATTGCTCTTAGAACAAGTGGCCAAAAAAATTGTCACGGCCGCTGTGGCCACCAAATTCAAGGCAGACCGCACACTTGCTGACCAGAGGCGGGCGGAGGAACAACTGTTGGCGGATGTGGCTGCTGCTCGGGCGAGAGCGATGACAGGAATGGGAGTGCGGTCTAAACTTTGTGGAGGATCAGACTGGTCTCTCCCATCGTGGTCTTTGGGCTCCCCGGAATCTGGCCTGCCCCGGGACGTAGCGCGCAGGCAGTGCAAGTCCAGGGGGGAAATTAAGGAATGACGTGAATTTAAAGAAAATAACGATTTCTGGCAAGATCAAGAGTATGAATTCATCTCTCTTTTGTTCTAGGATAAGTTGTTCATATTAAGCGTCGCTAGTCAATTAAGATTACAGCTCCTTAAGGAAGCACATTCAGGAGCTATAGCGGGGAAAGGAAAGAACAGTGAAACACAGAGATGTTACCTAATGCTATGGATCCCTTTGCAGTAGTTACTGACATCAGAATAGACCTATCTCTCATCTAGGGTTGCCAACTTGTCTGGAGAAAAATGTCCTGTCCTTAATTTAGGCTTAATGTGTGGAAAATGGGAGGAGAAACCCTTGTATCCAACAACTCAGGTGAATGTCGCTGTGCAGAAAGATCTCAAGATCAGGCCCATTATATCCATTTATCTTTGGTTGTTGGGATGTTTCAATCCTTATAATATTGCTGTCACCAAAGTCAGGTCAAGTTCTCAGCTATCACAAAGATGAGTAAATAAATACGAACTTGTTAAGCCATTAACCTTGGAAGGCAGCAAATCACAGCGCGCTCATACTTGACATCTTTAAAAGCTGCCACACAAAGTTAAAATATTTAAAATCCAAACTAAGTAATCCATTAACACTGGAGAACATTAAGGGACTTCCTGTAGAGCGTTTGGTCCGAGCGCCATTGTTTCCTGGGGGCTCCCAGGAAACACCAAGAGTCGTTTAGATTTGGAGTGCAAAAAGCACTCCAACTCGGTCCTAAATAGTGGATCGGGAAGCAGGAAATTCCCCTGCAGCCTTCAAGAGCGGTTTGGACTCCCATATTCTCCGAGAGAGCTTTTTTAAGCCTCCCGTTGAGTTGGAAGTTGTCCCCGCCGGCATAGGGGCTACCATTGCCACGGACGACTCTTTGGATTATAGGCTTTGACCTCCTCTATACATTAACATCAAATAATCTATGAAAAGAACAAGAAGCCTCACCTTTGGAAGTCAGAGTGAGTAAAAAGACACTTTTTGCCTTTATCTTGATTGAGAAGACCTGAATGACGATAAAAACACCTACGAAAACCGGCGACTCCCTGCCCAGCGTAACGAGACTTTTAAAATAAACAAATGCCATTAAATGAACTGACTAAGACCTTATCAACTTGATCAGTGAGTAGACGCAATAAAAGGGACTTTTGAATGACTTTACAACTACCAATTAAATGCTTTGAGGGGAGGGAGGGAGACGAGAACCTTCCCCCCCCACTTCCGGCTTCTTTGATTCAATGTCCAGCCACGTCGCCTCTTAAGACCGGAAGATAACAAGAAGGGCTTTGTTACCATCGAAAAGACAGGGCAGATTGGAAGACTTGAAGTGAATCTCCCCGGTGTAACCATCAAATCGTTCCTACTACTTAACCACCGAGAGGAGACGACGCAGGGTCTATGATACTGCAGTTTCCTGTCTACTTTCTTTTCTTTATCTGTGCTGCTTTGAAGCATAATTGAGGATATCTTGAAAATTACAAAGCCTGCTTCTATATAAGAATACAAGCAGATATGTCAAACAAGAGGTTGGAAGAGATGTTACTCAAACAAATGGACATGTTTGCAGTGCAACAAGATTTAGTCTCCGAAAAACAACAAGCGCTCTCACATCAAGCATTTCAACTAGCTGAGGTGATGAATATCCTATTTAAATCAATTAATGGAAAACTGGACACAATTATTGAGGAGATCCACAATATGAAGACCCAAGATTTTAAAGAGGTAGCTGCAAGTGACCAGCTGGCAAGGAGAGAGAGCAACATGAGAGAACTCAATACCTCTACAATTTACTTGTCTGAGTCACTGCTGACAGGAGGAGCATTATTATCCCAAGAAAACACTTCCTGGCAGCCAGCGATGGAGGGAGACATGATGAAGGATTTTACCAAGAAGATGCTGGAAATTTTAACAAGAAGCCAATGGATACAATCACCGGGATCTTCTTTTACATCTTCAGAGGCCAGAATTGCAGCTACTATATTGAAAAACGGGGGGTGGGGATTGGGAAATAAAGAAGGACTGGCAGATCCCCTCCCAAAACAAGATAATGGCTAAAATGATGCTTATTTTTGGGGTGTAAGGGAGCCACGGTGGATTTACTTTGATGAATTTTTAATGGGAAAATTTGTTTATGTATTGATCTAATCCCTTTAATTTAGAATAATAGAATGTTATATAGAGACAATGATGATAATATTATAACTAGGTAGGACTTGAAATTGCTTATAGAAGTAGTATAGATAGCTTAAAGCAAATCTGTATGAGAGAAAATAAGGATTAGAAATTAATTTGAAATGCAAAAGTGTTAACCAGTAGAATTAGTGACTGAAGAAGATGCGGGGAAGTCACATATAGTAGATAGCATAGAATATTATAGATAACATATTCTCAGTAATAGCAATGAACTTTTTTTGTTACAAGCAGTTACAACTGAATATATTGTTGAGATATGTTTATTTTAGTTGAATTGTAGAAAATAATAAAAATAATTAAAAAAAAAAAAAACACTGGAGAACATTACAGTTAGATTTCATTTGTCATCAGTAGCCTAAAAGCCCACAATATAAAACATTTGCATATCCATTAGTCTGGGGGGGAGGAAACATTTGTGAACTTGTTATATAGTTTTTAATGCATTTAAGACAAAAAAGAAAAAAGTAATAAAAGCTTTATGGAAGAAGCGTTGTTTATTGCCTCCCCCCCCCCCTCAAAATGATTAAACCTTGTAGATGAGACCACTGTTTCAACAACATTACAAATCTCATTTAAAAGCCATATCCTGGTAAAGGGACTACTATTCTGCAACACAATAAATGCTCGTAGAAAAGAAGCACAATCACTAGCATGCACTCAGGTTAGAAGACAAATGTGTGGGCATAAACAAACAGTTGATCTTCAAGGGTTACATAAGAATTACCCTGCTGGATCAGATGGGTGGTCCATCTAGTCCAGTATCCTGTATCACACCAGAGGTCAACCAGTTACCCTGATGCTTTCTCTCAGCATTGGTATTCAGAAGTTTATCAAGCTCTGAATGGGGATATTAACTTGAGTTACCATAGGTAGTAGCCATTGATGGACCTGTCTACCATGTGCATAGGCTTGTTTACAGTGCAAGTTTAAATTGGTGCTGTTAATTGATCCCTGGGCTCCGTCACAGAACTGCAGTGCTCAAGATTCCCTGACTAGAACAAAGGACTATAAAATCGGAACAAACTTGAGTTGTGCATATATATACACAGTGCTTGCTTTGAAATTCAGGGTACAATCTAAGCAGAGCTAGGACCAAATCAAATTTTCTATTATTTAAATACTCTAAATAATGCCTAAAATTCACTCTATGCATGAGGACTCGTTTTTCCTCCTTTTCCTTCTCCTTCATCAGAGCATTCATTCATGATCCTAAGGCTGAATAAATGCTTCTCCAACTTGAACTCTTTTTTTGCCTGCCAAGGTTTTCCCCTCCCCCATTCTCGTCTGCTTTATGGACACTGTCTTGCATTCCCTTGCATTCATCATCCACTTTGTAGAGCCTTGCTTTTCATTGATTGTCATCTGAAGGCTACCATTTATTTGCCTTTCCTTTAGGAATGGTAGCATCATTCTTCCACCCCTAATGCTTATCAGGGCCTGCCAGATCTTATCAGTTCATGGATGCCTCCTCTCTAGATCAGGACAATAGCAGCACTGACCCACCTGGCTGCATCACAGGGACAGGTGAGTCAGCAAAGCCTACTTGATAGGCATAGTTGGGACAAACTGGCATTTGGTTCCAAGAACTGTCTCTAGTAGTTCCATAATGAAACTTGGTTGACATCATGAAAAAAGCAGTGCCTTCAATTGTCTTTCTTTCCTTTCCCCTGTATATACCTTGAGTGCTCTGAAAGAAAGGGTATATATAGATGTGTATGTACATGCCATCAAGTCACAACAAACTTATGGCAACCCCAATAAGGGGCTTTCAAGACAAGTGAGAAGCAGAAGCAGATTGCCATTGCCTCTGCAGAGTCTTCCTTGGTGCTCAAAGTATCGAGCCTGCTTATTTTCCAAGATCTGACAAGTTGGCTATACCAGGCGTCCTTCCCCCTCAATATATATAGATATAGGTCATTTATGCATGGAAGTTTTACCTGAGGTTCGTTGCTCGCTGGACCCACACTTTCCTGTTGGGAGTCTATGCACCAACAGTCTCCAAGCTCAAATCAGGAAGTATTTGAATCTCTGCCCCTTGAAATGCAGCTTCGTAATTGGCTGTAGGGAGAGAAAAATCCCCTCAAAAAAACCCAATTGCCACATAAAAAGCATGTTAACAGCATTTTAAGAACAAAAACAAAAAGGAGCTATTTGAAAGGAAGGGGGGAGAAACCGAAGGCTTGGTTTTAAAAGCCTTCTGCTCAGGAAGAACTCCAGGGAAGCAGAAAGTATTTGAATCCCCACCCCTTGAGATGCTGCTTTGTTATTGGCTGTCTGCATGCTGTGAGAGAAACCATGCTTCTGTGTCCGACACTTTGCCTTATGCATGGGGATTTCAAGTGGGCTGAGCTCAGGGGAGAGGGAAGAATTGGGTTAATAGAGGGACAGGAAGTCCTGGGATTTGTGGGGGCTGGCAGCGAGGTCATCTGTAACTGAGAGAAAACTTATGCATAACTCCAAGGAACAACTGAGACAGATGGGGGATGAACATGAGTGAAAGTACCCATGCATAAATGACCATAGTGTGATGGATAGGTTAGGTTGAAAAGGAACCCACACACACACACATGCATGCACAGGCTAAGATCTAAGTATATGGATATTTTAGGTTATGGACAAATGATGGCAGCATGTGAATGGAACAGTGTTTGAGCCCCCAACCCCATTAACTCTGTGTGATGTCTGCATGAGGGGAAATTGTTAAAGGGGACTGGGCTACCCTGACTGCTGATGTCTCTGTGAGTGAGAGAGAGGACCTGAGAGTTGAAAGGGTCATGGCTATATATTTCAAAAGAGGCAAGAAGGCTAGGGAAGTACCACAGCCTGACCTAGTTGGAACCCTGAACCTGAGAAAGAGAGGTTATAGAGGGTAGTAAGCACTGGGTGTGAGTGAGAAAAGGGCATCACATAAAGTTAATACATTAATTAATGTGAAAACCATTGGCCTTGGTTTTGTTTTTCTTCACCTTCTCCATTCCTTCTTGTTTGGCTATCCCCATCGTTGTGCTATTGTTATTCTAAAGGCGCCTACTGAATTTTAGAATAAGGCTTTTAAATTTTTATAGAATGTATTTTTAACTTGATTGTTCAACTTGATTGTTTAACTTGATTGTTGGTAGCTGCCCTGAGCCTGCAGGCAGGAAAGGGCGGGATATAAATCTAATACGATAAAAATAAAATAAAATATTTCTATATCCCCCACACACACACACACTCAGCGGTTTCCTGTACCTTTGAAAAGCTGTTCCTCAGGGACAGGAAACCTTAGGAGCAGTATGAATCTCAGCACAGTAACTTGCAGCAACAGGCAGAATTAACAAAAAATAACAAAAAATAACAAAAAAAACCCCATAGATTCACACTTGTGCAAGGTCTTTCCCTGTTTTTAGAAGAGTTCACGCAAGGAGGAAGGGGGTGATTTCTGTCCATTTCCCCTCGAGCTGCTGCCTCGTGTGTGCCATCTTATGTTGCATTTGTTCTCCCAGAAATTCGCTACTCAGCATGAAGAAGAGTCCTACAAAATGGAAGCTCTTCAGGAGATTTTGTATATGCTCAATCAATGTGCTATCGGGCAACTGGTGCAGAGTAGTGACCAAGTAGGAAATGGGTGAATGAAAAGTACAAGTTGAATTGTTGGCAAGGCACACAAAGGTCTTTGTATTCCCTGTAAAACTGTGCACTACTTATAGGTCATCAAACCGTCTTCCCAGTAAATCACAGCAAGTGTCCTGCACTGGAGCAAACGTTAATCTTCTGAGCTCCTAGAGATGGCTGCGTTGGATTGATTGGTAGTTTTATGAGGTCCGTGAAGCTTTACTGGGGATTAAATGAGATAGTATCACAGTCTCTTAAATTTGTGGTTCCATCAAGATTGATCTGATGACCTTCTTCAGCTCAGTGCTCAGAGGCCACAGGGATGTGTGGTATTTCTTTGTGAGAAACACTGGGGTTGGTCTCTGGAAGCACATTGCTTCTCAAAGAAGAAGGAGCAGCATTGCCTTTGCAATTGTCCACACTGCAAGCACTCTTCTCAATGACGGCTCGGTGTGTGAGTGTTTGTAGTGTGTACAGTTAGGCCACTATGATGAAATATGATGAAGGAGCCTGATTCCAGTTTCATTCTGGAAAGCTCAGACATCAGTATTTCTCTGTCTTCCAAATTTGCATTGTTGTGGTTTCCTGATAATTTAGCAAACCTTGGGAAGTGAGGTTAGTGTTGTTGGGAGTGTTTTGTTACGTGGAGGTCATCTTCACGCTGATAAAAACTACATGGAACTGACACGAATGATCCATCATGGTGGAATGAAGAGAATTGGTCTGGGGAAAGCGGAGTTCAAATGGTAAGATGACCTTAGGCTTATCACACTCTTCCAACTTAACCCACCTCACAAGTTGTGGTGAAGATAAAATCCAATATCACACATTTATGCCATCTTAAAATCTATACTGGAAGGTCCAAATAAAAATGTTCACAATTCTTATATATAATAGTAGGGTTGCCAACCTCCAGGTCGTAGCTGGTGATCTCCCACTATTACAACTGATCTCCAGCTGATAGAGATCAATTCACCTGGAGAAAATGACCGCTTTGTCAATCAGACTTTATGGCATTGAATTCCCTCCCCTCTCCAAATCCCGTCCTCCTCAGGCTCTGCCCCCAAAATCTCCAGGTATTTTTCAACCTGGAGCTGGCAATCCTATATAATAGCCAAGGCCTGGCTGCTGTGTGGATTTTAAAAATTCTTCAAACCTAGGGGGAAACCCAGGTTTGAAGGGGGAAATCTAATTTGATTTTAAAAAAGGAGGAAATGTCTCCTCAGTGGTCAGCAAAATCTGCACATAAGCAGACACTAGGTAGGGGGAAAAACAGCTGAGTTTGGGTTATATTTTTCTATAGCAAAGCCAGAATGCCATGTAAAAATATGGCACCTGGAGAAGGCAAGGGGATGATCTAGAGCCAGCTTGGTCTTCCTCCCCCACACACTTGCTTCTCCCCCTCCTTTGCCACTCTGATTGGAGTGAAGATGTGAATTGGCAGGCTGGGGAGGGAAGACCAACCAATTAGGTGACTGGGCAAGCAGAAAGAAGATGGGGTGGAGGAAGGGAAGGGAAGTGGGGTTGCCAGGTTCCTCCTCGCCACCAGCGGGAGTTTTTGGGGGCAGAACCTGGGGAGGGCAGGGTTTGGGGAGAGGAGGGACTTCAATGCCATAGATTCCAATGGCCAAAGTGGCCATTTTCTCCAGGTGAACTGATCTCTATTGGCTGGAGATCAGTTGTAATAGCAGGAGATCGCCAGCTAGTACCTGGAGGTTGGCAACCCTAAAGGGAAGGGAAGGCTGAGTGAGTAGGCTGGCTGCCGGCTGGGGAGAAGCTGGTACAGGTAGAGATGGGGGAAGAAACAAAATACCTAGGGAGCAGGTTGGAATGGATCCAGAGTAGGAGAAAGACTGACCAGCAGAAGGGAGGGAAAATGGAGCCATAGCCAGATGGCAGGGAAGTGGGGGCCAGTAGTGGGAAGGAGATTTCCTCCTCTTCTGCAGTTCCTCATGGGTCTCCTCTTGTAATACTAATGTATCCCCTGAGTTATAATTCACAGTATTGCAGCAAGGTAAAGCAAACTGCACTATATAATTAATGAGACAATATTAAATTATTGATTGCTCTCATTCTCGCAGGAGAGTGTCACGAGAGAGAGATGTAAAAATGTGATAACGGTTGAAGTGGGATTCAGAAAAAGGCCACCATCCACATCCTAGGGACAATACTCTGCAAAGTCAATCTTGTTAGAAACTAAAAGAAGGATTTGATATACCCATGGTCTGGGTGTTTCTATAGCATTGCAGATACCAAACAGAATGCAAGCAACACCCAAATTACATTTTTTTTCTTTAATGGAAGGGGCATTATCTTCATTTCTGCTGGGAAATACTGTTTCGTCGGATAGGTGTTCTACAAAGTACAGCATTCTCTTATCAGATTTTCTGTTGCCAGAAGATTTTTGCATTCTCCATGTTTCATATATTATTCATGGGTAAAAAACAGAGGCCTGAAATTATAAGCTATTCTGTGGTATTGCGTTCCTTACTTCTAAAATTTTCAATAGGAAACTGGTTCCTTCCCCTCCTCCCTACATGGGTTGGAGGGTAGAACCGCATTGTTAAGGAAGCATTTGCCAGAAAAAGGGAGTGACCCAAGACCAAACTAGATAAGCCAGCATCCCTGAGTCTACCCTGGGGATGCAGCACCATATTGTAGCAGTGAGGTGTTACAGGGGGTCCAATTCTGGTCAGGACCATTGCATAGGGTTGCCAGGTCCCTCTTCACCACCGGCGGGAAGTTTTTGGGGTGGAGCCTGAGGAGGGCGGGGTTTGGGGAGGGAAGGCACTTCAATGCCATAGAGTCCAAATGCCAAAGCAGCCATTTTCTCCAGGTGAACTGATCTCTATTGGCGGGAGATCAGTTGTAATAGTGGTAGCTCTCCAGCTAGTACCTGGAGGTTGGCAACCCTACCATTGTAGCATATGAGTATGAGGGGCTGCTGCAAAGCTCTGGCCAGCCTCAAGTGCTGGTCCTGGCCCACTATTCCTGGGGCTAGCTGCCCCACATCCAGATGGCCATCTAGGACTGCCAACCCTCCTCAGGCTCCACCCCAAAACCTCTCGCCAGTGGTGAAGAGGGATGTGGCAACCCTAAAGCTCATCTAGGAATCTTCTGCCCTGCAGCTCCCCTCCATCGCTGGACTTGGCTGGGATGGGGTTGCCACCCTGTAGTGCTGCAGCACTGGCATGCCTGAGTAGGTTTGCCAACCTCCAGGTGGTGGCTGGAGATCTCCT
This sequence comes from Euleptes europaea, assembly GCF_029931775.1. Taxonomy (NCBI): domain Eukaryota; kingdom Metazoa; phylum Chordata; class Lepidosauria; order Squamata; family Sphaerodactylidae; genus Euleptes; species Euleptes europaea. The sequence continues at coordinate 31,029,668 of NC_079317.1, forward strand.
ACTATTACAACTGATCTCCAGCCAATAGAGTTCAGTTCACCTGTAGAAAAACCCTGCCCTCCTCAGGCTCCACCCCCAAAATCTCAAGGTATTTCCCAACCCAGAGCTGGCAACCCTATAACTGAGCCTGGATTTGCCAGCCCTCCCTAGGACAATAAACTGGTGTTGGTGGACCACACCAAGTATGCCCCCCCTCCAGAGATGCAGCAGCTTGGGGGTGAGTTCAGGGATGTCAGGGCCATTCCGAGACAGCAAATAATGTCCCCAGCATGGGTTCAGGTTGGGAAAATGGCATGGGGGGGACAGAGGAGACCCCTTTCCCCACACCCCAATGGTTCCAACCAGAATCAGGCCCCCTCATCTCTATTAAAAGACGTTTCCCAGTGAGAAGTCACTGCAACAAAATGGCGGCAAATGTAGTGTGGCCCTCAGCAAGGCCTCCCTCTGTGCATTGCCATGTGGTTGTAGAAGGCCAGGGCCAGTGATAGTACCTCCTTTTGGACTGAGGGCAGAGTAAATTTACCCATACGGGAGACATGATTGAGACTTATCAGCCGCCTTATCCAAGGCACACCATTAGTCAAATTAACAGAGTTTTTGGTTTGTGGATTCCTTATAAAGATGTGGTTTGTTTCCTTTTCTATGTGGTGTGTGCATGTAATATATATATGCGTATTTTCTACAAATGTATCTCATAGTAGAGATCTGGTGGAATTTATCTTTCCAATCTTCAGGAAATTCACAAGCAAAATGCAAAGTGTAACTCAACATGACTAACGGTGAAGCTGCATATTTTAAGAAACATAGCTGTTAATGTCCCCACCATATTCCTGTGAGGGATGGCATGCTCTTCCCAATTTCCTAGCGCCTGCAGTATAACAACCTCATCCCAAATTGTAAACTCTAGTTAAGTCTTGTCTGCCTGCATTATTAAGTTAAATTACAATTATTAAGTAAAAGATGCCTGAGGGGGTTGCATTCAAAACTGCATATGTTTAGAGAGATTCCGCAGAGCAAAATAGAATACCAGTGCCAATTCCTTCTACAGGCACTCAAAGCAGGTGGCAGCGAACAATGAGAGTGGTGGGTTTATACTTTATACTCCACAGGACAAAGGAAAACACGGAAATCTTGTTTTTAATCAGCAGCTTTGCCCTGAAGCTAAAAAGAAGATGTGAGGGTCTCTGTGTATGTGTCTCTGCTTCCCATCACCTGCTATCAGTGAACTCATAAAAGCAGTTCACACCTTCTGGTCTCAGGCGCCAGGCCTGATTGCCCCATGTATCTTTCCCCCCCCCCGCTGTTCTTCCTGTCAGTACTCCCTCAGGCCGATACGGCCTTGGAAGTGTGATAGCTTCACCAGACTTCCTGGGACTCGTCTGATGTTTTGTATTATGCCAAGCTTGTAACTTCCCATAACAATTAGTGTGAACCCCAGTGCCCCAGGGCCCTGGAGTCAATATATTCTGTAAACCCGATTAGCCCCTCACTTGCAACTCGCTACCTGTGCCTGTCTCATCTCCTGATGTCTTCAATAAATCCTTTGTTTCTTTATCAACGTCTGAACATTTGATTTGGAGAAGTAAACTCAGAGAGAGGGGATCTCTCACATTGAGTTGCAAGTCTTTGCCTCTCGAACTGCTGCTGTACCTTTTGGGACAGAATGTCAGGCGATGAGGAAAACACCCCTACTACCCCTGACGCACCGGACGGACCGGTGGTACCGGAGAAGCCGGATCCCAAGGAGGAGGGTGCCAAGCCAAAGAAGCCTAGGGGTCCCATCCCCGACCAAGGCCGAGGACTTTTTAACAATTGGCTGGACTCCCCCAAGGGTTGGTCTCTCTCCCGAACCGCGGCGAAGGATCGCCGCTTGGCCTTCCCCAGTACGGGACTTGAAGGGGACCCGGCGCGCAAGGAGGCCCTGATGGACGAGGAACGCAGGCAGTGGCTGGAGGATCGCCAAGCCATGCAGGAACAGATGGAGTCCATGCGGCGGGTGATGGGTGAGATGGCCGCGGCCCTGGACGCGTTGAAAGTGCAACCGCCTGCCGGCGACCCCCCGGACGGAACACCGGCAGCCCCTCCCGCGCCTCCTAGCCTCCCGTCCCGTCGGGACCTGAAAGTCACCTATGACGGTTCAGGAGACCAGTTGACCTTTTTCATGGTCCAAGTGGACATTTTTATGCGAGAACAAGGCCGAACCTTCACTTCCGAGGAGTCCCGGGTGCAGTACGTGGCTTCCCTGCTGCAAGGGGAGGCGGCCGCCTGGATGGTGTTGCAGTATGAACTCCGCTCGCCGGTGCTACGAACCCTGGATGAGTTTATGGTAGCACTCCGAAACCGCTTCGAGGACCCGACTCTGGGTGAGCGGGCTAAAGCCTCCCTGATGCAACTGCGCCAAGGGACCAAGTCGGTGGCGCAGTATGCAAGTGAGTTCCAATCACTGGCCAGCCGAATCCTGGACTGGAGTGAGGCCACTTTGGTACAGTGTTTCAGGGAGGGCCTCAACCCGGACCTCCAGCATTGGGCTTTTATGCAAGGGAACCCCCCGGATGTGGAAGGTTGGGTTCGCCACGCTGCCGACATCGAGAATCGCAAACAACTCCTGACCTTGTCCAAACAACGCGTTGGACGAGACCCGAGACCCCGAAGTGACCGGGGCCGAGACTTCCGACCGGGAGGGAGCGGGGGTCCCTCGGCCGCTGAACGCCGTAAGCGTTTTGAGACCGGCGTCTGCCTGACCTGTGGAGGAAAGGGACACTTTGCATCGCAATGCCCCTCTCGTGCGGGTCGTCCAAACCCCCCACGCCAAGCCCCGACCGAACCGCAGAAGGCGCCCGCTGAGGACCAGCCCCGCCGCAGGAGCGGGCCACCGGGCCGGCGTTCCGGCGCACCCTCCGCTCTCCATGCGCGCCCCCAGGATGGGATCTCCACCTCTACAGGCCCAACGGGGTCCCGGATTACAAATACTACTTTTGATTCGGACGGATCCCCGAATGCCACCACTCCATCCCCCTCTTCCAGCGAGGAGGAAGAGTGGGAACAGCCGGCAAAAAACGCCGTCGGTCTGCTGTAGAGGGGGCTCCGCAGCAGACCGCCCCTGTCGTTGTGCAAGGAGCTCCACCGATGGTAAGCGCCCAAGAGGACAATGTGTATGTACGTGTTCATCTGTCCCTACCCGAAGGGGGTCCCAGTTTAGAATTCCCCGCTTTGGTTGACTCGGGGTGTGCCCGCACTATGATTAGTGAGGAAGCTGCCAAGAAACTGGGAGTCCGGCGCAAGCGGCTTCCGGGACCCCTCCGCTTTTCCCAAATGGACGGGAGCGATTTTAAACGGGGCCCAGTGACCCACCGAACTGCAGCCGTGATTATGTCGGTGGGAGAACATTGGGAACGCTTGTATTTTACCATCGCCCCTATTGTAACCCCAGTGGTGTTAGGGATGAACTGGCTACGGGGACATAACCCCTCCATCGACTGGGTTAAACGGGTGCTCTCGTTTCCCGAAAGCCCCTGTGGGTTGCATGACAAGGAACGGGTACTCAGGACTCCGGCCGCCGCATTGGTAGGGTCCCCCAACCCGATCTCCATTCCTCCTCAACTTCCCACAGAATACTCGCAGTTTGCGGATGTCTTTGATGTTAAAGAATGTGACGAACTACCTCCCCACAGAGAGACGGACTGTGCCATTGAAATCGTGGGGGAAGGCAAACTGTCTAAAGGGAAGGTCTATCCCATGAGCCCTAGTGAGAAGGCGGTGTTGCGGGACTATTTGGACGCCAACTTGGCGAGGGGTTTCATCCGCCCTTCCAAAGCTCCTTATTCGGCCCCGGCCTTCTTTGTGAAGAAAAAGACGGGAGATCTAAGACTGTGTATTGACTTTTGTAGGCTAAACGCGGTCACCCAGTCTAACGCTTACCCTCTCCCTCTTATTCCCGACCTTTTAGCACAATTAAAGGAGGGCCGAATCTTCACCAAACTGGACTTAGTGGAAGCATACCACCGCATCCGCATTAAAGAAGGAGACGAACCCAAAACGGCCTTTTCCAGCTGTTTTGGAATGTTTGAATACCTAGTCATGCCGTTCGGACTTTCGGGGGCCCCCAGTGTGTTTATGCAATTGATTAACGAGGTTTTACATGATTTGCTGTTTCGGGGGGTGGTGGTATTTCTCGATGACATACTTATTTACTCTGAAACCATGGAAGAACATGTGCGCCTAGTGCGAGAAGTGCTCCAGCGGCTGCGGGAGCACAAACTGTATGCTAAGGTATCCAAATGTGAGTTCCACCAACCTTCCATTACATTTCTTGGGTACGTGATTTCCCACCAAGGTTTAGAAATGGACCCCGCTAAGGTCCAGGCGGTGCGAGATTGGGAACCCCCCACTACCCGCCGCCAGCTTCAGCAATTTTTGGGATTCGCCAACTTTTACCGAAACTTCATTCCCAACTTTGCCCAAGTTGCGCTTCCTCTCACCAATCTGTTGCGTACCAAGGACAAGGGGGCTAGCGCCGCACTTCCCTCAGCCCGTTTGCAATGGTCCCCCCAGTGCCAGCAGGCTTTTGAGTGTTTAAAACTACTTTTTTCATCCGAACCCGTTTTGGCTCACCCAGATTGCACCAAGCCTTTCGTGGTGCAGGTGGATGCCTCGGATGTGGCCATGGGTGGGGCCCTATTGCAGAGGGATGACGGGGGGCGGTTGAGACCATGCGCCTACTTCTCCAAAAAGTTTTCCCAGTCCGAAATCAACTGGGCTATTTGGGAGAAGGAGGCGGCGGCGGTCAAACATGCCCTCACCATATGGAGGCACTTTTTAGAAGGTGCCGAACTGCCGTTTGAAGTGTGTACCGATCACAAGAATCTCGAGGCTCTCAAGGGAGCTAGAAAGCTCAACGCCAAACAAATTCGCTGGGCCCAATTCTTCGCCAAATTCCGGTTCACTCTCAAACATGTCCCGGGTAAAGACAATGCCCTAGCCGACGCTCTGTCTCGACTTCCCCAGTATCGCAACGATTTCGATCGCCCTGTCGACTCCCTGTTCACGCCCGAGCAGCGTGGGGAGGTCCCCGGCTTAGCCGTCACCACCCGCTCCCAAGCCCATCGACCAGAGACCCCCCCTACGCTCAAGGGTATCCCGGAAGCCTTCCAACAGCGGCTCCGGGACGCTTCCTTACAGGAGGAGGAGCACCATCTCCTCCCCACTGGCCTGGAACGAACCAACACTTGGTGGATGCAGGGGGGGAAACTGTATGTCCCATCCTCCCTTCGCAAGGAGGTATTGGGACTTGTACATGGTGCCAGATTGGCGGGTCATTTTGGCTTCATAAAAACACTTCACCTGGTACGGAGGCAGTTCTGGTGGCCCGGTATGAGAGCCGATGTGGAGCTGTATGTGCGCAGCTGCCCCACTTGCGCCACAGCTAAGAAACGGATGGGAAAACCCCCCGGGCTTCTCAAACCGCTGGAGAACCCCTCCCGCCCCTGGGAGGTCATAGCCATGGATTTTATCACCGACCTACCTCCTAGTCGGGGAAAAACGGTTCTCTGGGTAATCACGGACCTTTTTTCCAAACAGGTCCATTTTGTTCCATGTGCAGGTCTTCCTTCAGCCCAGGGTTTGGCTAAACTATTTGTTACACATGTCCTCAGGCTACACTCGGTACCGAGGAAGGTCCTCTCCGACCGGGGGGTCCAGTTTGTTGCCAAATTCTGGCGAGCATTTCTAAAGCTCATGGGGGTGGAGGAACAGGGTTTGTCTTCCGCCTATCACCCCCAAACGGATGGTCAAACGGAACGAGTAAACGCGGTGGTAGAATGTTATTTGCGTTGCTATGTAAATTTCCACCAGGATGACTGGGTCGACCTGCTGCCATTCGCCGAATATGCGTACAACAATGCGCCTCATTCCTCTACCGGCTTTAGTCCCTTCCAAGTAATATACGGGACGGAATTCGGTCCTTTCGGTTCCGCCCCCGTCACGCCAGAGCTCCAAACCACCCCTGATCTTCAGGAGTGGATCCAGGCAGTTAAATCTACCTGGCCGTGGCTGCTCAAAAATCTTGAGAAGGCGAAAAGCAAGTACAAGGAACAAGCTGACAAACACCGGTCTCCGGGATGGGAGCTAAAGGTGGGGGAGCAAGTGTATCTGTCCACCAAAAACCTCCGCTCTCTTCGTCCCTGCAAAAAACTGAGCGACCGTTATGTGGGACCTTTCCCCATTACCAGAGTGATCAATGAGGTTACCGTGGAACTGAAGCTCCCAAAGACTCTCAAGGGAGTCCACCCGGTTTTTCATATTAGTCTCCTCAAACCGTATGTGGCAGCCCCCCAGTTCCACCCCCCTCCCGAACATGAGATTCCTACTGTGGTAGGAGGGGATACCCATCTGGAAATATCCAAGGTCTTAGATTCCAAATGGAAGAAGGGGAAACTGTTTTACTTTGTTCGCTGGAAAAACCTTGGGTCCGCTCACGACGAGTGGGTGGCCGCACCCCACATGGCGGCCCCTCGCTTGGTCCGAGAATTCCACCTCGCTTATCCCGATAAGCCTCGCCCTCTCGAGGACCCCGGAGGGGGCCTTAAGGGGGGCAGAATGTGAGGGTCTCTGTGTATGTGTCTCTGCTTCCCATCACCTGCTATCAGTGAACTCATAAAAGCAGTTCACACCTTCTGGTCTCAGGCGCCAGGCCTGATTGCCCCATGTATCTTCCCCCCCCCGCTGTTCTTCCTGTCAGTACTCCCTCAGGCCGATACGGCCTTGGAAGTGTGATAGCTTCACCAGACTTCCTGGGACTCGTCTGATGTTTTGTATTATGCCAAGCTTGTAACTTCCCATAACAATTAGTGTGAACCCCAGTGCCCCAGGGCCCTGGAGTCAATATATTCTGTAAACCCGATTAGCCCCTCACTTGCAACTCGCTACCTGTGCCTGTCTCATCTCCTGATGTCTTCAATAAATCCTTTGTTTCTTTATCAACGTCTGAACATTTGATTTGGAGAAGTAAACTCAGAGAGAGGGGATCTCTCACAGAGAAGAAGCAGCTGATAAGTTGAGTATGAAGGCGCCATTACAGCAATCACTTTCCTGATTATTACTGCACTTCTGAGGGGAAAAGAAACAAGAAGTGAAGTTAATACTCAAAATTACCATGAAAAACCTATTTCGCCCAAAGTCGAGGGCCAGCAAGGTTACTAGTTCCCACATAGTGAACAGGGAAATTGCAGCAGGTAATGGGCGTAACAGATGATCTGAGCGCATTTAAGCAGATACATTAGACAGAGCATTAAAATTGATCACCTACCTAAAGTTGAGCTTCCTTAAAGGATGGGGAGAGAGAGAGAGGGAGAAAGAGACCCGGACCACATTTCCCAGCAGTGAGATAAATGAAGGGTACAGCAGGGGCTTGTTAAGTCTGAGCACCAACTACTGGTTTGTGAGGGTCTGGCACCAGTGCTTAATTGAGCCCACAACGTCTAGAAAGATGGGGCCTATATTTATTGCACAGCTATTCACAGGGAAAGACTTGATTTCTGCTCTTTTCCAGCAGATGTGTCATGTGGTTTGACATCTGCTGTTTTTCCAGTGGAGCTGTCTCTCCTGCTTGGGCTGCCAGAAAGACAAATTGCATAAGAACGCCACCCTGTAGCTTTTGCATCCTGAAGGAATAGGGCTGCCACGTTCAAGTTTCCCAAACTTGGGGATGATCTAATTTGCATATCCTTATGCAAATCAAACACAATAATTCATTGCTGTGGTGGGTATTTGTTCACACAACGCATAGTTAAATTGTGGAACTCCCTGCCCCAGGATGTGGTGATGACTGCCAACTTGGAGGGCTTTAAGAGGAGAGTGGACATCTTCATGGAGGATAGGGCTGTCCGTGGCTACTAGTCAAAATGGATACTAGTCGTGATGCATACCTATTCTCTCCAGTATCAGAGGAGCATGCCTATTATATTAAGTGCTGTGGAACACAGGCAGGATAATGCTGTCACAGTCGTCTTGCTTGTGGGCTTCCTAGAGGCACCTGGGTGGCCACTGTGTGAACAGACTGCTGGACTTGATGGGCCTTGGTCTGATCCTGAATGGCTTTTCTTATGTTCTTATGTTATTAACTCTTTAGCACTCTTAGTAGGAAAAGAGGAAGACCCAACAAGAGATGGATTGACTCAATAAAGGAAGCCACGGCCTTCAGTTTGCAGGTTCTGAGCAAGGTTGTCAAAGATAGGACATTTTGGAGGACTTTCATTCATAGGGTTGCCATGAGTCAGAAGCGACTTGACGGCATTTAACACACACACACAGCACTCTTAGAGCAACTGCCTAAGTATAACACGTGTCGTATGGAACAAGGATTCAGGACATACCACAGGAAAAGCCATTCATCCATTTGATCCTTTGTAAACTTCCCTACCTACCAAAGGAAAGTTTAGGAAACTAGACATGGTGATAGTGCAGCACATCCTGGCACAATGTTTATCACTGTCAGTCGTGTGTGTGGGTTTAAAGCAAAATAAAACAGAAGTCCAGCGGCACCTTAAAGACTAACAACATTTACTTCAATACGAGCTTTCACAAGTCTGAGCTCACTTCTTCCGATATATGAAGGGGAAATCATACTGGGAATGACACATAAAGTAGTGTATATGTCAGGGACCATCTATGCCTCAACAACATAACTGATCTCCTACATTAGAGCCATTACATGAGTGTTCCTTTTTACCAGTAGATGAGCAAATGCCAAAGCAGTGAAAGCCCCATAAACCACTAACCCCCTCGCAAGACCGCTCTGCAGTCAACTGCAGTGCAGGCAAGCTTTTAATTGGAGGTGTAAATCCATACCATCCGCTTGGTCCTTCGCAATGCCACAGGCTCAAATAAATTGTCCATATGGAGTCACATTCCATATCAATTCCCAACGCGTTGTTCTAATCCACTGCTAAGCGGTAAGAAACCCAACGCCGAGAAAGGATAGAATCTGGCTGTGATCAAACTCATTTGCAATGCATCCCGTAATTAGGAACTTTAAAAGGGGGGGGGGAAGAGGTAGGTTTCGTCAAATGTATTATTAAAAGCATAATGGAGTCCCTTAGGTTCCAATTAGGAAAACGATTCAAAAGTGTTTGAGTTAAAAGGAACGGCAGGTAGGGAGTTCTGTTCACTCAGCCGTCTTAAATTAGCATATGGATGGGACACCAATTCCAGCTGGGATAAAAGGCAGGGGTTGGCCCCCAGTGGCTCACAGGGCTAATGGGGGGCAACTCTCAGGGCTCAGGCCTTTAAATAAGAAATGTATGCAACATTGTGACACTGACTAAATACCCCTTCCCTCAAAGCAGCACACCATTAGGAAAACATTATTGTTATAGATCAGATTATTATGATGATGGTACTGTAAATAAATAAGGTGGCTATCGAGACTGAATGGATATTAAGCCCCATGACTGCCGGGTGTTTTCCATACGTAGCTTGTGGCTTAGCCATTTTACATTGGAATAGTCTTTAATTTAAGGTAAGCAAAGAAGAACTCTTTGGATGTTTTTCACCAACAGTTTCAACTGTGATTTTTTTTTTTTTTTTACTGGCTTTTTAATTGGTAAGCTACTTGGAGAGCCCTGCGGGCTAATATGCAGGGTATACATTTAGAAGCGAACAAAAAACCCGACATTTTAAAAGCTGACTGCACTCTGATCATGCCTTTATAAGTTAAAGAGGGGTTTTCTCTCAAGAGACTCTCCAAACAATGGGTTTGTAACACGAATAATACAGTACCTCTGACATGTTCCTTTGTGGTAACTAATGCCTCCAAGGCATTCAGATTTCATCATCTTCAGAAAGCAGGAACAATGTGGTACCTAATAATTGAGACACCAAGAGAACAAATTTGGTGTGCCTCAAATGAGTGGATTATGGCTGTTTCACATGAAGTTTTTCTCTGTCTTGGCTTCCAAACTGGAGTGCTGTTTTGGGGAACATCCTTGCTTTATAAACGACCACTTTTCATCTGTTCCCTGATCTCAATATGCTGTTTCTCAAACCTGGTTTGCTGCCATGGAGGGGCCATGGTTCAGTGATAAAGCATCTGCTTGCCATGCAGAAGGTCACAGGTTCAATCCCTGGCATCTACAGTTGAAAGATCAGCAGTAGGTAGTGTGAAAGACCTCTGCCTGAGTCCATGGAGAGCTGCTGCCAGTCTAAGTAGACAGTACTGACTTCATTGGAACAAGGATCTGATTCAGTATAAGGCAGTTTCATGTGTTCCAAGAACACAGTCCAAGCACATTACTAGCCAGAGGGGAAATGTCCATTTTGACCACCCGGAAAGGTCCAGTGGGTAAATGGCCTAGGAAGGCACTTCTCCTGAGCCCCACCTCCCACTTTGCAAGGAGGCTGGGCCAACTGAGCAGGAGCTGGCACAAGGTGGTAGGAGGATGCCAGGTAGGGTTGCCAACCTCCAGGTAATAGCTGGAGATCTCCTGCTATTACAATTGATCTCCAGCCAATAGAGATCAGTTCACCTGGAAAAAATGGCTGCTTTTGCAATTGGACTCTATGGCAGTGAAGTCCCTCCCCTCCCTAAACCCCAGCCTCCTCAGGCTCCACCCCAAAAACCTCCCGCCAGTGGCAAAAAGGGACCTGGTAACCCTAATGCCAGGCCACTACTGCCCAAGCAAGTTGATTAGGAGCAGTCACCTTGCCTGCTCAGTTTGGGTGAATCACATGGCAGTGGCTGCCTCACCTGAGCAGCCTGGGTAAGGTTGCCAGCTCTGGGTTCAATGGGAGGGACTTCAGTGCCACAGGAAATGGGGGGAGGGACTTCCATTGGGGTATAATGCCACAGAGTCCACCTTCCAAAGGGGCCATTTTCTCCCAGGGGAACTGATTTCTGTCACCTGGAGATCAGTTGTTATCATGGGAGATCTGCAGCCACTCGTGAAGGTTGCCAACCCTAACACTCAACAATAGCATGGATAGGAAGGTACACAAATGAAGAATCTTCTTCACCATGTAGATACAGCCTATGTCAAGAATAGGAGGCAGCTTTCTGCTCACAGATTTTAATCTGGGGAAGGAATTCAAGTATGATATATATTTACATATTACACTCAAAGACATGGTCCATTCCCAAAGAGTCTTACTGCAACATTTCTGCATTACATTTTGGGCAGGTTCTCTTAACATTTATTTTTTATTTATATTCTGGGGGGGGGGAATAAAAATGGTACAGATTACAATACATATCCACTGGATGTGCCTGTTTTGTTCATTTCTTTGTGTAAATATATTAAGTGTGTGTGTTCTGGCAATGTTAGCTAACATTTTGCGAAGGCTCCCTTAAAAAAATCTCTGTACTTCTGCCCAGGAGGCAGATTTGAGATAAACTGGGAAATCCCGGCTATATTTTAGAAAGTATCACATGAACACATGAAGCAACCTTATACTTTATCAGAAACTTGGTCCACCAAGGTCAGTACTGTCTGCTCAGTAATTCTTTTTGGAGAGGAAGTGGGGGGGAACTCAACCTCTTTGGAGAACTGCACCTTATATCCACACACTAAATAAGCTGATGTTTTCTTTTACTTGCTTGCATCTCTTAATGAATTTCCTCTGGCAAGAAAGTTGGAAGATAAAGGAATTTCAGATGGTATAATAATTGGAATTGCACTTGCATTTTCAATGCCTGGATTCAAACCACACGTTTGCTATGAACTTATTGTTGGATTTGGACCTATTAATTTCTTCCTCATCTGTAATTTTAAATGAGAATAACAATAACCTACAACTCAGGGGAATTATGAAGTTTATTTATTCACTTATTTACTTCATTTACACCCCACTTCCCCCACCCAAAAGGGAACTCAAAGTAGCTTATAATATTCTCTCCTTCTGCATTTTGTCCTCACAAGAACCCTGTGTGGTGGGTTAGGCTGATAGTATGTGACTGGCCCAAGTTAAACATAACTAGAAATTGTAGGACATAGTATTGTGTATGTCTTCATGTAGACTTTGTCATCTCTACTCACGAATCAGAATAAGAACATAAGAAGAACCCTGCTGGATCAAACCAGTAATCCATGTAGTCCAGCATCCTGTCTCATAAAGTGGTCAAAACAGTTGCCTTAGAGGGTCAACAACTGGGGCATGGAGGCCAAGGTTTTCCCCTGATGTTGCTTCCTAGAACCAGATTTCAGAGACTTACTATTTCTGAATGTGGAGGTTCCCTTTAGTCACCAAGGATATCTTCTATTATTCTGTCTGAGTCATGCTTAAAGCCATCTGTGCCCATGGACACCACTATGTTCACTGGCAGTGAATTCCACAATGTTATTAATTATTCAGAAAAGAAGCATTTCCTTTTATTTTTTTATGAGCCTCTAGCCCATCAACTTCCATTTGTTGCCCCAGAATGCTAGTATTAAAGGAAAGGGAGAAAATGGTGGCTAATGTATGAGGTTGTCAGAATGGACCATTCCATTTCAGAAAGCTGCCTAGGAATTATTATTTTAATCTGCCCCTACATTAAAAAACCAACTAGAAAACCAGCATAGCTTGCAAGCCCGGCTAGAAGCTTTATCTCTGTTGGGCTAGTTTTCAACATATGAAGATGCTTAATGCCATGGATTCATGTAGCTCAGCATTGTCTGCTCTGATTGACAACAGCTCTATGGGCAAAATGACTTCAATGATGACATGGATTTAAATAAACAGCAAGTTGTAACACTTTAAAAAATGCATGGTTTATCATCACTGGATGACCAATTAATTTGCTTACGGTTCATTTATATGATTGGCTGTCAAGTGGTGAGCAACCATGACAGGTCTGTTGAGAAGGGGTATAGTTGCCAACAGCCTGGAGAAAGAGCATTCTGTCTCTTTAACAAAGGTGTGATGGGATGTTCATCAGATAACGTTACTTACATCCATGCCACAAAAAACTTCACCTGCTCATTTCCACACATTAAGCCTCTATCAAGGGGACAGAACACTTTTCCTCCAGGTTGTTGGGGTGGTAGAATTAGGACTCCCATTGGGCTGTGTTTGAGTATACATGCATGAAATATTGCCAGCAGCATTGTACTGTAGATAAGATTTTTGAAATTCAGTATAGGCTTATTTTAATGTGACATGGCAAAGCATGAAAGATATAAATGGAATATTAGAAAAGAGCAAGAGTCCTGTAGCACCTTAAAGACCAACAACATTTCTGGCAGGGTATTAGCTGCCATGAGCCACAGCTCACTTCTCATTGTGGCTCACGGCAGCTCATACCATGCCAGAAATTTTGTTAGTCTTTAAGGTGCTACTGGACTCTTGCTCTTTTCTACTGCTATAGACAGACTAACACAGCTACCCATCATGATCACAACTGGCTATGTCAACGATTCTATACCAAGGCCTGGATTTAGACTAGGCATTTCCTGTCACCCAGGAACAGGAATTTGGGGGACACTTCAGGATGACACAGAAGAAGGGAGATGGGAAAATTATGCTCCATGGGCTGAAATCCTTGAGACTGTGGAACTGACTGGCTCTATGCCAATGTTAGATCACATTAACTCAGGATAGACCCCAGCTGATATTTTGGATCGGACCATGGAGGAAGATCATAGTGATTCAGCTATGCTGCCATCACCAGACAATAACTCCCCAGCTGAAGGCGTGCAAACAAAGAGTGGACGGCTGGTTCGGTTGCCTGCTAGGTTTAAAGATCATGTTTTGGGTACAAGCAAACCCCAGCGGTGGGTTTAGTGCTGCCACTCTCTGATTCTATATTTAGCAGCATTTGGACTACATCATCCACACCAAAGTGAAGAAGGGGGATGTGGTATATTTACTGTGATATATGTGTGTAATGGTATAGTCTGCTCCTCCCCCATTATCTATAGGAGTAAGTTAGGTCCCACAGGGTGGAGTTCTTGTTACCAGTTTCTAGTTTTACTTGATGTTGCTGTGAGCTGTAGCTGGGTCCTGTTGGAGTTGTTGCTATACAAATAAAAGCTGTTGGATGGACCCAAAAGTGAGTACTCTTGCCTGATGCTGTATGCCTTAAAAAGGGGTCCTTACAGGTACAAAACTGAATAATAGGCTGGTGGCCCAAATGTAGAAGTTGGCTACATCCCCTTGGAATGGGGACTTGCTGTTTTAGTTACTTAGATGAGGTATGCCAGGATTCTCTCATTTGAGCAGCAGCTAGTCCTTATCTTCCCCTTCTGGGAAGAATAATCGCATCACTAACATGGCTGATATTGCAGTTCCAAAGCTTGAGCCACAACATGCTGCTCCTTCCTTTAGACAAAGCAATTTTTTTTGCTCTTGATTAGCTGCTGAGCTGAGAACCAGCAATTCAGAGCCGGCTAGAAATGAAGGCCTAAATCCTCTCCCTTGCAATGGATGGAGGTCTACCCAGTGAACCATTGGAAGCTCATTACACAGAGCAATAAAAGGACTGATCCCATCATAAAACTCCCTTGGAACTTCTAACAATTAACCCATGTTCAATTTAATGCCTGTAGCATAAAAAGGCAGCCAATAAATCAAACTTCTTTTTTAAAAAAAAACTGCTGAAGGCAAAGGGGAATAAGAGCCATATTAATACACAGCAGCATATGGAATTAATACAATTAGGAACTAATAAAACATGTCGCTCAGAGAGATGCTGCCTTTGCAAAATTTCAAACAACTGACACTGCATGCTAGCAGCCGTTTGCAGCATCCAAGCAGAGAGCAGAATCTTTGTAATGTGCCTGGATGATATGTGTTTGAACTGATCTGTGTAGAAAAGCCACCAGATGAAACAAAAAACCATGTGGCAAAGGCAGAATAGCATTAGGTAACATATAGAGCAGGAAGTTCTAATGTCACTTTCTAGAATCATAATATCATAGTGTTGAAAGGGACCTCCTGGGTCATCTAGTCCATCCCCCTGGAGGAAGTTCACAACTACCTCCCCTCCCACACCCCCAGTGACCCCTGCTCCATGACCAGAAGATGGCAAAAAAGCCCTCCAGGATCCCTGGTAGGGTTGCCAACCTCCAGGTACTAGCTGGGGATCTCCTGCTATTACAACTGATCTCCAGCTGACAGAGATCAGTTCACCTGGAGAAAATGGCCGCTTTGGCAATTGGACTCTATGGCATTGAAGCCCCTCCTCTCCCCAAACCCCACCCTCCTCAGGCTCCACACCAAAAATCTCCAGGTATTTCCTAGCTTGGAGCTGGAAACCCCAATCTCTGGCCAAACTGGCCTGGGGGGAAATTGCACCCTGACCTCAGAGTGGCGATCTGCATTTCCCTGGGTATGTAAGAAAAGGTCCACAAGAGCCAAGCACTCACACAACCCTTCCTGCCCTCCCTCTCATGATCTGCCTAAATGTACAGAATCAGCATTGCTGTCAAATGGCCATCTAGCCTCTGCGTAAAAATCTCCAAAGAAGGAGAGCCCACCACCTTCTGAGGAAGCCTGTTCCACTGAGGAACCACTCTGTCAGGAAGTTCTTCCTAATGTTTAGCTTAAAACTCTTTTGATTTAATTTCAACCCATTAGTTCTGGTCCCACCTTCGGGGGCAACAGAAAACAACTCTGCACCATGCTCTATATGACAGCATTTCAAGTTGTCTCCTTTCCAGGCTAAACATACCGAGCTCCTTCAATCTTTCCTCATAGGTCTTGGTCTCCAGACCCCTCACCATCTTTGTTGCCCTCTTCTGGGTACTAACTTCCTTCCTGTTAGTACTCGAACAGTTAAAGCAGTTCCTCAGTGGAACAGGCTTCCTCAGGAGGTGTTAAGCTCTCCTTCCCTGGAGGTTTTTAAGAGGTTAGATGGCCATTTGTCAGCAATGCTGATTCTGTGACCTTAGGCAGATGATGAGAGGGAGGGCATCTTGGCCATCTTCTGGTCACTGGGGGTGTGTGGGGGGTAAATTTCCTGCATTGTGCAGGGGGTTGGACTAGATGATCCTGGTGGTCCCTTCCAACTCTATAATTCTATGATTCTATACTGACTTGTAAATCACTTCAATAGGAATATATTCTTGTCTCTCTTTTTCTGTGCAGTCCTAAATTGACTTGAAAGGACAGTATCAGCTTTTGAAGTTGGGAGATGCCGCACCCAATTCTGAATGAGGCAAGGACTGACTGATCTTTGTGGAGCCCAGAGCAAAAAAATAGAGTTAATTGGTGCATTGGGAGAATTAATTTTAACTTGCTGAGACCCTCCTCTTCTTGCTGCCTCTTCATGGAGCTCAGCCAATAAGAGGGGAGCAGTGGAGCAATTATTCAAACAAACTCCACCTCCTCCATGGAGGCTTTTGCCACAAACTGACCTTCTTACCCTCCCTAGTTAATAATGTAGGATTAGCTGATTGCCTGTAAGAGCCTGGCAGGAATTTCTGGGATAAATTTGAGGGGGGTCTTCAAATTGGCTGGAGGAAGGCCTTCTGTTGCCAGCTCCACATTGGTCTTGGGGATAAATGGTCTTTAATGTTAAGCTTGGTCTTGTGACTGGTTAGGCCATAACTAGGGCTATAGTATAGGAAGAGATTTGGCTCATAAATGGAGCCAGCAGTAATGCTTCCCAAGTCTGGAGCCAGGCTGGTTTTGCTCACACATGCTGCTACCCAAGAGGTTACCTGAGGCTAGCAGCAACCCATACTTTTAAAAGATTAGAAAATTCTATGATGCAGATCAGTTACAAATAAAATCATAGTTTAATCATTTTGTTTGAGGGTGTTCTGTCTCCATTCGGGGTGTGGGGACAAGAATTTCACACTAGGTTCAGTGGGGCTTACTTCCAAGTAACTGCATAGGATATGGCCTGTGGATCGCTGGCATAAGAAAGTCTCACAGTGGTTAAAATTCAGCCCCTCAGGAATCTATGGGAAGGGTTGTAGACTATTAAATGAATAGGGTTGGCAGCTCTGGGTTGGGAAATACATGGAGATTTTGGGGGTGGAGCCTGGGGAGGGGACTTCAGTGCCATAGAGTCCAATTGCCAAAGTGGCCATTTTCTCCAAAGGGAACTGATCTGTCGTCTGGAGATTAGTTGTTATAGTGGGAGATCTCCAGCCACCACCTGGAGCTTGGCAACCCTATAAATGATCTAGGATCTAAGTTAATCAAAAGGAGAACAGCCAATAGCCAATCTCCCTTCCATCACGCTTGGATGACCATCTCATCGAGAACCCCATCCCTGATTGATTTTATTTCTGTAAGTAACCTTACGAGTAATTTTTTTAACTGAAAAAATATTCACATGATAAATAAATGATAAATTATATCTAACTCAGGCCAGGATCCAAAGAGTCTGCTTTTGGGGATAAAGATAAGCCTAAAGCCCCGTGGCACAGAGTGTCAAGCTGCAGTACTGCAGTCCAAAGCTCTGCTCACGACCTGAGTTTGATCCCGAAGGAAGTCAGTTTCAGGTAGCCGGCTCAAGGTTGACTCAGCCTTCCATCCTTCCGAGGTCGGTGAAATGAGTACCCAGCTTGCTGAGGGTAAAGGGAAGATGACTGGGGAAGGCACTGGCAAACCCCCCCCCACCCCCCCGCAAACAAAGTCTGCCTTGGAAATGTCAGGATGTGACATCACCCCATGGGTCAGGAATGACCCGGGGCTTGCACAGGGGACCTTTACCTTTTAAAGCCCATTGGGCTCATAGAACTAGTTTCAAAGTTTTGTAGCACCTTTAACCAAATAATTATGGCATAATGATTTTGGGAACTAGACCTACTTCGTAATATGCATGAAGACTTATCCTCAGGTGACAAGTGTATATGCATGTGTGTGTGCAGTCATGCCCCACAGGGTGTTGTGATGCTGAAATATGGGCATGAACAACCAGCTGCCTAGAATACTTTTCAAGCCTATGTACCATAATGGCTGGCTGAACATGGTTCAAAATGAGAGGACTGAGGAAGATGGTGCTGAAAGCTGAAGTACTAAACACAGGAATTATAAGATTCTTGCCCAAAGGTTTTCATCTGAATAACAAGGTGGGCAGAGCTGAGATAGGGAGAAGTCAGGAAGGAACATGTGAATGGTGGGCATTATCTCTAGGGTTGCCAACCTCCAAGTACTAGCTGGAGATCTCCTGCTATTACAACTGATCTCCAGCCAACAGAGATCAGTTCACCTGGAGAAAATGGCTGCTTGGGCAATTGGATTCTATGGCATTGAAGTCCCGCCCTTCCCCAAACTCAGCCCTCCTCAGGCTCTGCCCCAAAAACCTCCCACCGGTGGCGAAGACGGACATGGCAACCCTAATTATCTATATAGGAAAAACCTTTAACAATAGAGGAGCATATTTAACCAGTATAGATAGGCAATAATAAGCTTTGTCGAATAAGCATATCTGAGGAGAAACTTGAAGGGAGAAAAGAAATAAATTGGTTCTTGTAGGTTATCCGGCTGTGTGACCGTGGTCTTGGTATTTTCTTTCCTGACATTTCGCCAGCAGCTGTGGCAGGCATCTTCAGAGGAGTAACACTGAAGGACAGTGTCACATTATCTTGATACTTACAGGACAATGATTAGCACATTACCTTTGATATTTTTTGCAGGACAATGATTCAGCTCAAACCCAACCCCTTTCTGACTATATATTACTCTTCCTACACACTTGACACTGAGAGACACTGTCCTTCAGTGTTACTCCTCTGAAGATGCCGGCCACAGCTGCTGGAGAAACGTCGGGAAAGAAAATACCAAGACCACGGTCACACAGCCCGGATAACCTACAAGAACCAATGAACTCTGACCGTGAAAGCCTTCGACAAAGAAATAAATGTTTGATTAATGGGAAATGGAGAAGGGGAGTGGTGCCAGAGCTATGAAGAATCATGGAGATGGACATGGTAAACAAGTGAGGAAAACACCTTATAAGATTTTATGAAATTGTGAAGAAGTTGTGGATTCAGGAACTGCTACCTGGGGGGGGAAAACTCTTTTTTACCAAGCGTTCCCTAAGAGGTTCTGGGAATGTCAAGTGGAACAAGGAATCACAAATAGCTGATTCAGCAACATTAATACAGCTTTACAGCAATTTATCAGTGTATTCTATCATTTTAAAGAGGCTAAAAACAGAAGTAAACTTTCTGTACACATTTTCATGTTCAGTGTATCCATCTGGGCATTAATTTAGCAGCACAGTCTGATGTACCAATACTGGATATTCACGAGGGGTTGAGTTATGTCTGCTTTGGGAGCCACCGAGCTGAATTTTCTTGTGTCTGAGGGGGGCAGGAGGTGTTGTATTAAATACATTTAGAAGAGAAAAACAAAACCTCATTTCAAAGCATCAAACAAATAGTATAAAGAAGCACTTGGAAAAAAAACAGGTAAATTGTTTGAATAAAGTGTATTCATTTCTTTGATAAAAAATGATCTTGTTCCTACAGATAAATCAGTCTGTTCTACAGATCGTTTAAGTTGGATCTCTTGTGGTTTCATAACAAACAAACGCCAGGAGGGAACACTGAGTTATTTATTGAAGTAAGGAAAACTGTTTTCGAAAGTTTTCTCAAGAATCAGGTGGGCTTAAGAGCTGGAGCAAAGAATGCCATCACCAGCCAGTAGTAGGCAGTCAGGAAGCCCACAGCCAAGTAAAATGAAGAATTTATCTCCTGTAACTTGCCACAGTATCTGGTGATTTGATATATACTGTTTTTGAATATGAAGTCCCCATTCTTACCTATCATGGATCGATAAAACACCATTTTAAAAAGACTCTTGATACAGTCATATATATATCATTGCATCAAGACTGCTTTTGGTATAACAAGGGGTACAGAAGAGGGGGAAAGATGCAAATAGAGGGAACTGAAAGCCACTCATCCAACTGACATTCTCCTGTGACAGATACACACCATTTCACCACCTTTGAGTGACTTTTAGCTCTAATGGTGAAGGGCACAGTTAGTTTTTGGGGGGTGTCCCCCCTCCCCAGTTCCTGGATGACACCAACATACCTTTTGCTTGGACTACAAACATTCTGCTGAGAGCCAAGGCTAGAAGTATCCAGCATTTGTGGGGGGGGGGAGGGATTTGGTGCTACAGTGGAAGAGAGAGGCGAAAACATTGTGCTCAGAAAATCCTTCCACCCACAGAACGCTCTGGTGGATCCAAGCCATACTTTCCAATTATTGGAACAATAATTCAGGATGTTTTATTGACTAACATCCTATTTAGCATGAACACAGCAGTTCTCATGGAAGGAAGCTTTCTTACCTCCCACTTCAGCCTGCTCTGCCCCCTGAAATCATATCCTGGGGGAGGTTAGAGGACCCTTGGGAACAGCGTGGAAACAACTTTGGGGGTGTGCACTGGGAGAGGAGAATCAGCAAAATTCCACCCCATTTTCCACTGATGCCTTCCACCAACAAAAACCTTGTTAAGATCTAAGCCATCCTTTGTTATATTGTAGGTCTGTGTTTCTCTAGTAAAAATTATAAAGACCCCAGCCTATCCTGAATTCTTTGCAGCCAACTATGTCTCATCCATTTTAAATGAGGATTGGTGTGTTTTTAAAACAGTAAATAAAGCTCTTTGAGATGGGTGACCCCAAGAAGCTCACATTAATCAATCATCTGCAAATAAGCAATGGAAGCTGCAAGGCACAATCTAGCCACACTACTGAGAGGCCAAGCTAGTGTGACCATTTACAGTGAAAAAGGCCAATTTAGAATGTATGCTAATGGGAGATGAAGCCTCATTTGTAATCCAGGCCTATTAAACTAAGCTCCCATGAAGCCAGTTTCATTAGTTAAACACACATAATGCAATGAAGAGATCTCAAGGTTCAAATCATGATTTAACCATAAGTCACAAGGGAAACATGTCTGGCAAGTTTCATCCGAGCGCAGAGGAGAGAAATCGCTGCACACGCCAGCGTGATTTGTAGCCTGTATTTGAAGGACAGTCAAAGAGAAATGGAGCAGCTTGCAGGCCACTGCAAAGACAGGGCAGTTGGGAGTAAGACTGCCTATTTCAGGGGTAGAACTAGTTGTTGGTTCTGGGTGGGGTGTCAACCCAGTTCTCCCAGTATGAATGTGCTATCAGTCATGTCTATCATGATGTTATTCCTCCAAGGAGTTCCATTTTATCATCATAACCAACCTGTGACAGATTGGCTTGAGGTCACCCAGGTCGCTCTGGATTTTAGTTCAACATGCTACCACTATACCATGAAGGCTCTCAGTAGGCATAAGAGCTAGATTCCAGGCCAATAGCTCCATAGAGACCAACAAGATTTTCTGGGTATAAGCTTTCAAGAATCAAAGGTATCTGGCAAAGGGGGCTCTTGGAGGCTTATGTTCCAAAATTCTTGTTGGTCTCTAAGGTGCTACTGGACTTGAATCTAGCTCTTCTACTGCAGAGCAACATGACTACCCTCTGAAACCACGTTGGTATGGTAATTTTAATTTATCGTCTCCTAATTCCATTTATTTATTCAGGCAATGTTTATGTTGCCTCTCCAGAGTGCTGCTCAATACAGTTCAAAAATAAAAACAATATCATAAAATTCATCATAAATTAGCAATATAAAAATAAAACAAGCCATTAAAAGACATCATTAAAAACAAGCCAGGGACATGAAGACAGTACAAAAATATTCATGAAAGCAGACCATTAAAAGAGCAAAAAAGATAAAATGATCTAAAAACCTGGTTAAAAAAATAAATGTTTTGGAACCAAAATATAGTAGGCACCAGGTGACCCTCAAGGACCTACTAAAGATGCAGTGCCACCTCTGAAATGCCCTGTCTGTAGTCACCACACACCTCATAGCTGAAGGTCAGGGCACAGAGACGTCTAGAGAGCATATGCATGCAGCAAGGAATGACCAGCTTTTCTCGTAAGGAAAAAGTACACGCAAGTACAGGGTGCACACGTTTTGGATCCAAGAAAATGGTCACACTTTGCCATGGCAAAAGGGGAGCTATTTATACCTGAAATGTATGCTGGGGTCACCAGTGACCAAACATTACTGGTGGACAAAAGCATGATTGCTCTTTGAGTAGTTTAAAAGTTTGAGTGAGAAAATACAGAAGGTGGGAACAATACCTAGGTTCTTCTTGATTAAGTTCTGCTATAGATTTCTAGATGAGGGGAGATGTTTCTCAGGAAGGAGGGGATGACTCAGAGGGGCTTGGTTCCTGGCTATTTTGCAGCTTGATGGGTTTATTTTGGACATCTGGCTATGCTGAGCAAGGATTTCAGGTTCCCTGAATGGGGTTTAATTAGAGAGACAAAATGTGGGGTCAGATAAATATCTGAGTTGGATATTGCTGACAGGTGTATCTGGCACTCAGAGTCACATTCAGTGCAATCCAAAGCAGAGCTACATTCTTTTAAGCACATTGACATCAATGGACTGTGTTGATCATTGGGCAAGCCCACAAATTCAGAATGAGCTGCTGCTCTTGCGAAACTGAAAAATAGTTACTGCCAGTATACCTGTCTAAGGCCTGATATAAACTTCTTCTTTAAGGATAAGCTCCTAATATTATTCTGCTAACTTCTAATTCAAACCCAAAGGGGAAATATCATAATAAAGTATTTTAGAGTACTGTCTAAATGTTAAGCTATGGAGATTCTCCCCCACCTCTTTTGAAAGAATTAAAATAGGTTAAATAACTATGGTTTTATCCTTTCCACTCCTGCCCCATATTGTGCTTGTCTAGGAAACTTAACTTTGCTATTAAAATTTAGTAGCTTAGCTATTTGGTGCCAGCCAGGAAAGAATTATGGTCAAATATTAGCATAAGTGACTGGGTGACCTTTGCTTTCCCCCCCTCCCCTGCTTTCTTAACTTTTCAGCAAAATTCATGGGATTGCTCTTTGCGGAGAACCCGCACACCCTGCAAATGATCTTCACCGTGCACTGCTCTCTGTGTATACAAGTGCGCAAGAGTTGTTTTCTGCTGATGATAATGAAGTGCACTGAAGCGAGCAGAGGTTGTGCGTTCGGAGCTAATGGATGCGGCCGCATATGTCTTATGATTAGAAGTGAAAAGGTGTCTAGAGCTGTTAATTCTTCCCCCCTTCCTCCTCCCCATCCCAAATGGCTGCATTCCTCACTGAAAAGAATGAACATTCATGGAGAGACAGGGTGCAATTAAATATTCCACCCACAGGAGGGATATTTGGAATTTCTTAAGCCCCTATCATTCATTTGCATACTTTATCCCCTAAAGCTAAACACAGGAGTATTAAAATTCCATTGCTGCCTGTATGTCTTTCTTCTATAATAGTTTCGATGTTATTATCCAATTTTAATATGAGATACAGCTCTCCAGCTTCCATCTCAGCCAGCCCAGATATCCAGGAATGAGACAAGAGATGGGGGGGGGGGGAGGAACAATCCCATGTGATTGGGATATCTCATATCTACCACGCCAATGGGACATTCTGAGTGTTCATGGTTGAAAAAAAGGAATACAAAATAGAAACCATATCAATTTCTTCCGATTTCCTGTGAAAACGAGTATGGTTGATCACTGGATTGTACATGTAAAGGAATTTCTATCTCCTCCAGTTCTGTAGCTCCCTGAACCGTTCTCTCCAAACATCCATGGGCACGATCCAATGGAAATTACCATCGGAATCTACAGCCCAGACTATTGAATCTTTAGTCTCAATAGAATACCTGCCTGTGGCATCTTTGCCTGCTTGTGCCAATGCCTGAATGTCAGGATCTTTCTCCTGTAGGGTGGCTAAATCAAGGACCTCTGGGGGCTGCCTTTGCGCAGCGGCTCGGTGGGTTACTACTGGTTCAATCCTGTTAATATAGTGCGGTGGGGACGGGCGATTCACAGCAGCAGCTTTGGCTTCTTGGTCTGCCAAAGCATTCCAATAGGCAACAGCTGAATCATTCTTCTGATGACCCTTAACGTGAGAAATTTGAGTAATTGCCGTTCTGCTCTGAATTAAGGCGGCCATGTCCATCCAGCGTTGCTGGTGGGCAACTGGTTTCCCATCTTGGGTATTCCAGGAATTTTTCTGCCATACCGGAAGCCAGGTAGTGGCGGCTTTGGCAGCCCAATCTGAGTCAGTAAATATTGCCAAGGCAGTCCTCGGGTCTTCAAAGTCTAGCACAGCGTACATAGCATCAATTTCTGCTGCTTGCCTAGAATGGGGGATCGTGATTCCCTTCAAGATCGTTTTATCCCTGACTTGTACAGCAGCAAAGCCCATATGAGGAGAACAGTTGACATGGTAGGAGGATCCATCACAGAACCAGCACTCAAAACTGAGCGCTTCTGCTTCTGCAAGTGGGACTCCCCATGTAGCCGGCCAGGGGTTGTGGTCAATCTTGAGGAGGGGACACTCGTGCTCGTTCCCAGTGACTATGAGACCATAAGGAGGTGTGGGCTCATTCTGCTCTTTCTTAAATTCAATCCCCTTGTTAACTAGAACAAGGGTCCACTGAGCGATTCTTGCATTGGACACCTGTCCATCTTGGATTTTTCCAGACAGGATGTATTTGAGAGGGGTGTGCGTGGTGTGGACCACGAGTTTGGACCCTCCTACTATGAACTCCCAATGGGTGATGCTCCACACCAGAGCTAAGCAAACCTTTTCGCAGGGGCTGAATCTCATTTCCACGGGGCTGAGATTTTTAGATGCATATGCGACTTCTCGATGTGAGCCTGTGTGGTCTTGGGTCAAGGTAGCCCCAATGCTGCGTTCAGAGGTTGCCAGCTGTATGTGGAAAGGCTGGGAGGGGTCGGGGTGAGCCAGTGCAGGAGCTTGCATCAGGCTCGTTTTTAGCACCGCAAAGGCTTCTTGCTGCTTTCTTCCCCAGGTCCAGGGGGTGTTCTTTTTGAGGAGTGCATACAGGGGTCTAGCCTTATCGGAGAAAGACTCAATGAAGTCGCGTGAAAAGTTGAAAGTGCCTAGGAGGGCTCTGAGCGAAGGGACATCGGTAGGAGCGGGGAGCTTGGAAATCACTTCGACCCACTGCCTGTCCAGAGTCCTTCCGTCAGGTCCTAGTGCTAGTCCTAGGTACTTGACGCTAGTCTGCACCAGCTGCACTTTCTCACGGCTTGCTTTGAAGCCCATTTCTCCGATAAGCTTCAGTACTTCTTTGGTAACTTCTGCTGTCTTTTCCACTGACCCTGAATGGACAAGGATATCATCCACGTAACTAAGAACGTGGGAACGTGATTCGGGCTGGAGTCTTTCCCACATCTGAACCACATGTGTGTGACAGATGCTGCGGGAGGAGTGGAATCCCTGGGGTGTCCTCTTAAAGGCATATTGTTGTCTTTGATCCTGCTGCTATGGCCGCCAGAAGGGCTGTCATATAGAGGAAGGAGCAAAGCTGTTTTCTGTTGCTCCAGAAGGTAGGACCAAAACCAATGGGTTGAAATTAAATCAAAAGAGTTTCCATCTAGACATTAGGAAGAATTTTCTAACAGTTAGAGTGGTTCCTCAGTGGAACAGGCTTCCTCAGGAAGAGGTAAGCTCTCCTTCCCTGGAGGTTTTTAAGAAGAGGCTAGATGGCCATCTGTCAGCAATGCTGATTGTATGAACTTAGACAGATTATGAGAGGGAGGGCACCTTGGCCATCTTCTGGGCGTGGGGACGTGGGGGGGTAGTTTGGAATTTCCTGCATTGTGCAGGGGGTTGGACTAGATGACCCTGGTGGTCCCAACTCTATGATTCTACAAATGAAGTAAATAAATTGTGCATATATCCTTAAAAAGTCTACCATTATTTTCATCCAAAGGGAAGAACACCCCAGACAAGGTACCAGAAAAAAATACTTTACTGTGGGCCAAAGAGAACAGTCTCAAACTACAGATACCACATGAAGAAATTCACTACAGAGTCAGTTGGGAGGGCTGAAGCAAAAATGGAGAGATTATATAACAAGGCAGTATAGCATAAATGGTATCACAAAAGACCCCAAAGAAAAGAAAGAATAGCGTAATAATGGAGGTCTTATCTTGATAACAGAGGGTGCCGAGATGAAAGGAAAAGGGAACTTTGTGTGTTTTCTTCCCTTCTTGTGTTTGGTCTCAGATGCAGTGGCATATTCGTGCAAAATGTCAGCAAGTCGGAAAGCAAATCAAAAGGAAAATCTCTGATCTAAGATGGATTTGGGGAGGTGGCAAAAAGGAAAAGGGCTTGAGGAGGTGAAATACAGCCCATTAGGCCATCTGTGTAATGAGGGAAAGGAGATGAGAAAGACAGATAAAGAATTATGTCTGCTCTAAATGAAAATGCTGATGGGCGAGATGTGTCCATTTTCTTGCTACTAGTACAGTTCAACATCATTTCTGCAAGAACCCATTGAACTCCAGCTTTTGTTCTTCACTTTTTTTCTCATAAACGTTCTTCGGGGGGGCTTTTGATTTGTTGTGTCTAGAACAGCAGGGACGTAGCTAGTTCTGTGGCTATACTCAAAAGCTTTGAACAGACAGGGCTAAATGCCGAACTTCCTGCACAGCCGACACACAGAGCTGGTATAGGCAGCCATTTTTGATGTGTCAGTGTATAGGAATCCATGTTTGTGTTGCCTATTGAGTTTGCTGTGAAGAAGCCATCTACATATTTCTCCTCAGCTACAGACTGTGAGTGAATGCCCATATTGAGTGAATGTGTGGGAAAGGACATTTCACCCATCCTAACTTGCCATAAGAACATAAGAAAGGCCCTGCTGGATCAGACCAAGGCCCATCAAGTCCAGCAGTCTGTTCACACAGTGGCCAACCAGGTGCCTTTAGGAAGCCACAAACAAGATGACTGCAGCAGCACCATCCTGCCTGTGTTCCACCGCACCCAAAATAATAGGCATGCTCCTCTGATACTAGAGAGAATAGGTATGCAGCATGACTAGTATCCATTCTAACTAATAGCCATGAATACCCCTCTCCTCCATGAATATGTCCACTCCCCTCTTAAAGCCCTCCAGGTTGGCAGCCATCACCATATCATGGGGCAGGGAGTTCCACAATTTAACTATGCGTTGTGTGAAAAAATACTTCCTTTTATCTGTTTTGAATCTCTTGCCCTCCAGCTTTAGCAGATGACCCCGTGTTCTAGTATTATGGGAGAGGGAGAAAAACTTCTCCCTGTCCACTCTCTCCAAACCATGCATAATTTTATAGACCTCTATCATGTCTCCCCCTAGCCTCCAGCCATCTGTGAACTGGATGAAGCACTTAGGCAACAGCTTCGTCATGAATTAGCCAGTAATACAAGCACAGCAACCTTACGCTGGCTAAAAAAATAAATAAATCCTATTCCAGTGGCAAATTGCTCAGGACAAGACTGAATGTTCGTTCCAGGCCTTCTCTCTGTGTGCGTTGTGCCATTATGTCACTTTGAACTTTTGGCAACCCTAAGAATTAATGACCTCCAAAACATCCCATTGTTAAACTTTATGAGAAAAAACCTTTATGAGAAAAAAAGTGAAGAACAAAAGCTTTTATGAGAACCTTTATGAGAAAAAAAAGTGAAGAACAAAAGCTTGCTCTTTTGGGCAGTCCATGGTATCTGTAAAACCCTCCTCCAACACTACATTTCAAAGGAATCTACTTTCCTCCTGTCACCTTTCTTCATTGCCCAACTTGCACACCCATACATACTAGTTGGGAATACTGTAGGATGATCTTGGTTGCCAGTGACACATCCTTACACTTCAGGATCTTTTCTAGCTCCTTCATGGCTGCCCTTCCCAATCTTAATCTCTTTCTGTTTTTTTAGTTGTGGTCTCCCTTTTTGTTGATTTTTGAGCCAAGGAATATAAAATCTTTAATAATTTCAATTTCTTCATTATCACCTTAAAGTTCTGTTATTCTCTGATAGTCATCACTTTGTCTTCTTGATGTTCAGCTGTAATGCTGCTTCAGCACTTTCTGCTTTTACCTTCATCAGTAGTCGTTTCACGGCCTTACTTTTTTCTGTTTGTAATGTGGTGCCATATGCATATCTCAAATTGTGAATGTTCCTTCCACAAATTTTCACTCCCCCTTCATCTAAATCTAATCCAGCTTTCCTTATATGCTACTCCCTATCTCTTCAATCTATATGAAGAACATATCATAAGGAAAGCTGGATTAGATATGGGGGTTTTTTAACTGTAATAAGTGAGAATGGAGATTCTCTTCACCGCACCAAGTGCCTTAACACCTGTCCAAAACAGCTTTTTGTTTTGTTTTGTGGCGTGCGTGATTCGGCTTAGGAAGAGGCGCAGTGGCGCCTCCTCATGCCGCATTTTCAGGAATGGGCTGTTAGGCTCTTATCCTGTGGCTTGCAGCATGTCTTCAATCAAGCCAACCAATGAGTCCAGGACTGGCCTACGATGCCCTTGCTTTGTTTGGTTTGTTTGCGGTTCACTGGTTTATTTGTGTAGTGTGCTGCTTGTTGTAATCCATTTTGGGTCCTTCTTGGAGAAATGTGGGATATAAATATATTTAAATAAATAAGTAAGTAAAACTTGGGAGAATAATATTGTTTAGACTTGGTGCCTAAAAGACAGCACCACTAAATGTTTTTGGAGAAGGTATTCCACAAGTGGGGTACCATCCCCAAAACAGCCCTATACTTGGTTGCCAGCCCCCCCAAGCATTAACAGGGACCCAGAATAGGACCTCAGAAGCTATTCTCTCCAGGATCAGAGGAGCATGCCTATGGTGCTGTGGAACACAGGCAGGATAGTGCTGCTGCAGTTGTCTTGTTTGTGCACTAGGGCGGTTGCAAAATGTTTTTGGTGAAATTCAGATTTGGCCAAATTTGGCCCATTTTTATTCAGGAAATGCTGATGTCCGAACTCCCCCTATTCGGATCCGTGGAATTTGACATGAACTTCGGCGTTCCCAAACAAATTTGGCCAAATTCAGCCTTGGCAGCGTGGATCTGTTTAAAGAGCCACCCACCTGCCTTCTCGGGGCTTTTTCCAAAAGGCGGGAAAAGGCAGATTGGGGACGCCAAATTTGCACTAATTTATTCGGCGTCCCTTCGATCTCGCTGAGTTCGGCTCATCCTTTCCCTGCCTTTTTTGAATTCGGCTCCATCTGAACTAGAAACCGCCGAATTGGGGCAAATGTGGCTGTTTTTCAGTTCGGATGGAACCGAATCGACAGCCCTATTGTGCGCTTCCTGTTCATCTGGTTGGCCACTGTGTGAACAGAGTGCAGGACTTGATGGGCCTTGGTCTGATCCAGCAGGGCTTTTCTTATGTTCTTAAGGATCTTAATGAATGAGTAGCTTCATATGTAACCATGCAGTCTTTCGAAAAGTTGGGTTAGGGAGCATATCACTCTGTCCCTTGGGACAGAGTTCCATAGTCTTATGTGCCACTATTGAGAAGTCCCAGCCCACTTGTGGCCATCTATCACCCAAATTGTTCGGGCACACTGAAAAGGGCCTCTTATGATCATTTGACTCTCTGAAGGCAGTCTTTGTCATTTTCTTGCCCCAGACCATGTAAGTCAAGAACAGAACTTTGAATTGAACCCAGAAATCAACCAGGCACGTGTGAAGATGATACAATATGCAGTTGATAGATTATGTCTTTTCCTGACAGCTGGACATGTGCCTCCAACTCATTAGATAGATTCGAGTTCTCAAGAGGAAAGGTCTTACGAGCTTTCCCCCCATCATTCTAACCAACCATGAAGGCACAAACAGCTGCATAATGAATGCCAACTTATCAATTTATGCGCAAGAAATCTCAATTGAAAGAAAACATCAGTGTTTATTCCAAGCTGAAATCTGAAATATACCCGTTTCAAGCTAATTAGCTTTTGGAGAGATTATTAATAAATCCTAATATTTCTCACAGAGAGATGAAGGCATAATTTGTGTGTGTGTGCGTGGGCTAAGCTGTTACCAAGCTTTGTGCTAATTAAAGCCGAGCACCAATAGCTATTTATCCAAAGTGAGTTTTGAAAATGCAAATAATGAAGTGAAAGAAGCAAATGGCCTATTTCCCAAGCGAAAACAGGATGTACGGAGAGGGAAGAGCAAGGGAAGGTATCTGAGGCAAAAAGAGGAGCAGTTAGAAAAGAGTTGTTTTTTCCTTCTCCAGTGTAAACAGTGAATGTTTTATGAAGCCTGCTGGGTTCCGCATGCATTTTTTCCCTCAAGAATGGTTCTTCCTTTGTCCGTGTTAAAGGTCAGCTGTTGCGGTGGCCATTTCTGTATATATGTGGCTTTTTATCAAAGAGCTGCCACCTGGGCTAGATGTGACAGGGATCAGGGAGATGCACAGAAAAAAAAAGGCCTAGCCAATGATCCCTTGCAAGTTCAAGAGCTACAATGCACACACAGTCCTAAGGACTTCCCATTCATATTAATGGAGCTGGAGGTCAGAGGCTGCCAGAAGATATGCCTGTGGATCTCTGCTAATATGAATATGGAAGCTCTTTGTGAGCACCAGAGCTCTGGATCTCAAGGCACATGAATGTGGGTCAGTCGAAGACAGCAGAAAGTTGAGACAGCCAAAAGTTCCATATGTCATCAATATGTGTTTAAACCCATCCAGTATGTTGATAAAGGACTAGTTGGCAT
Organism: Euleptes europaea; assembly: GCF_029931775.1. Lineage (NCBI taxonomy): Eukaryota > Metazoa > Chordata > Lepidosauria > Squamata > Sphaerodactylidae > Euleptes > Euleptes europaea. Next base: position 31,060,190 of record NC_079317.1, read on the forward strand.
ACTTATATACGAAAGCACATCTACATGGAAGATGTACTGTGCACTCAGGGAGAGAAGGGATTGCCTAGAAGCTGGGAGCAGCTTCTGAGTTAGTTAGCCAGAGCGTGGACAGCTACTGCTCATCAACCATTGCTGCTGCGTCATTGTGCTTCTTGCCTTACAGGTACAGCTATTTAGACCACGGCTGGTGTCTGGGGTGTGAGTCCTTGGCACAAGCTGAAGGGCAAGATCCAAAAGGCTCTTGGCCTGTGGCTCTTAGCCTGTTGACCTCACATACCGTGGCTCAGCTGTCTGGAGATCCAGTACCCTGGATGCAACTTGAAGAAGTGGTGGGCTAGCAGTGTTGCTTCAACTTCTGCTTTACTACAGCAGATAAAGCCACCTAGGGAAAAGACTGGGATCTCTGGGTTGTTGTTGTTCTGGGAGGAAGGAGGGTGAGGGGGTGCCACTTTGTATTTTACCATGTGTGAGCTGGGTTGTGTTTGTGTTTCTACACAAACCCAGGTAAGAGGTGGGTCTAGATTTTTATATAGTGAGTATTAGCTGTGGGCATGCCTTTGCTGTCCATTGGTTCTTTTGCCCTCTGTTGGGAGAGATGTGATTGGTGTATGTGTGTGTGCTTGAGCACGTTTGTGTGTGTGAAGCTCCATCAAGTTGCAGCTGACTTACAGTGAGTGACCTCCAGTGCGTTTTTCAATGCAAGTGATTAAGCAGAGGGGGTTTGCCGTTGCCTTCCTCTGCAGAGTCTTCCTTGAAGGTCTCCCTTCCAAGTACTCACCCAGCTTAGCTTCCAAGATCTGATGAGACTGATAAATACCATTCCACATGCCAGACAGATAGAGATGAGGACAATTATAGTATTTGTATTTCATGGATGGAAGGCAGAAAGTACAAACTGACTTTGACCAAGCCATCATGTATCAGAATGTAATCATCTCTCTTTGCAGCATCCATCCAATGTCTTTCCTGTCAGGCAAAATGTTATTTAAGTGAGCCATTTACCAACTGTGGCAGTGTTTGGTCAATGTTGATATAGTTAGAGCAACCATATTCCTAATTCCTAATTACCATGTATTGCTGGATCTTCATATTCTTTGATTTAGGCAGATGGGTGAAACAATAGGATAAATGGCATTTGGGGGGGTTAAATCTCCAATTTAATTATTATATCTCTTCGGCTAACACCCCTGTCGCTTGTGTGCTTCTAGACAAACAGATCAACAACAATTATATCTTTTTTATATACAAAAGGACATGAATTTTAATTAAAGAATGTGAATGTTATTCTACTTCATGTGATGCACCGGAATGCTTTGAAGTCACGGGCATTAGTCATGCTTGCTTCTGTCCCCATTCAAGGGTTTGTTCATTTAGTTGGTTTAACATATAATGAGGCTGTCAGCAGCTTGGGGCTTCCTTCCCTCCTTGTGTTTGTATTTAGCATCATTAGGTTTTATGATTCCCAAAACTTCCACAAAACCGAACCCTCAGCCTGATATAATTGTGTGTATTATGATAACCTCCAATTAGAGCCAGCTCTGAAAATGGCCATGAATACCCTGTGTGATATTTCTTTAATGAGGAAAACACACTGTCCACAACAGAACTTTCTGTCTACTAAAGAGAGGATAAATGTTTCTATCCTATCTATGGTCCCCGGCTCACTGTGGTACAGGCACACGTGCACACACATCAACAAAATAACTAAAGGACACCCTCAAGTCCAAAATCCCTTTTCTGCCTGCACGTTTTGTACCTGCTGCGAGATCCAATAATAACTGAAACACCTTGCAGAGGGAAAAGATTACATTTAAAACAACATGGCTGTTTTCCACAGTTTGCTTCTGTAACCTCTCAGCCTCTGGCAAATCGTTGTGTTCTCTTGCACATCCAGAGCCACAACTGAGATATATGTTCAATTATTCCCAAGAAGGACTCAGACATATATACAATACTGAGAAAGCATTTAGTCCTCTCCTGATCCACTAATGACCACTGCTTGGAGAAGTTCCGATGAGTACACACACCATCCCCACTAGAGTTGCCAACTTCCAGGTGTGGCCTGGAGATCTCCTAAATTATCCCTGGTCTCCAGACTTCAGAGTTCAGTTCTCCTGGAGAAAATGGCTGCTTTTGAGGGTGGACTCTATGGCATTATGCCCTGCTGAGGTCCCTCCCCTCTCAAACCCTGCTGTCCCCAACCTCTGCCCCAAATCTCCAGGAATTTCCCAACCTGGAGTTTGCAATCCCAATCCCTACCCATTGCCAACCAGTACGGCTGGGGGGGGGGGAATCCAGTAAATTTTGGGTTCAGATTTATTCAACCCAATTTCTGGGGGGGACCCAAAATCAGCCAAATACCCATACCAGTAAATGAATATTTCAGCTTTATTTTGGGGTTTCCTGAAAAAATTCGGGTCCATTATAGTATATGGGAATTTTTTTAGGAGCTCTGGAGGGGGTGTTTTTTCAAGGTAGAGTCACCAAATTCTCAGGGTAGCTGCAAGGGACTCTCCTTGCATGAGCCCCGAAGTTTGAGACAGGGGGTCCAATTTCATCGCCCCCCGAAGGGGTCGTCCCTATTCTCCATAGGCAAGCATTGTAGAGTTTACAATGTTCCTGGGAGAATCACCTGACTTGGCCAACTCATCTAGATGTGACTGATTGATTTATCTTTATTCATTGAAATAGTTAGCTCCCACCTTTCTTGCCATCAATGGTACCAAATTCCCATTAGTCCCTCTTCTTTAACTCATTTGTATCTGGCACAACTTCCCAAGAGTTCAGAGTGGTGGGCATGTTCCATTCTGAGCCTGAAAAGGCTACAAGTGCAGGTGGTCTGGGATGGCTCCTCACACTGCACCCCAGCATCAACCTCAAGGCTCCATTGTCTAGCTATGCTGCCTCTGAACTGTGGGTTCTTTTTAATAAGTAGCGAGAGGAGTTTTCAGATGTTCAAGGTACACTGGGATTGCATTTTATGGAAGAGGCTGGAGGGGGGGAAGACCCACAGCCTTCAGCACTTTCCATTGTTTCCATCATGAGATCCAACCCAGTGTTTGAGCTGGTCTTTGGGGGTCACGGTTAACTTGGGAAATGCTCTTCCTTTTTTTCATGTGCTGCCTACCCCAGGGTTTCGGGATGAGGGGATAACAGCTCTTAGTGTCAATAAACAAATACACCCCTCAGAGAGCATTGCACTCTGCTGGAAAGAACTTACTGGAGATCCCTGACCCTAAAACTATCTGACTGTCCTCAACCAGAGCCATGGCCTTTTCAGCCCTGGCCCCAACCAGGTAGAACTCTCTATCCAATGAGACCTGGGCCCTGTGGGATTTAACTCAGTTGAGGTCAGCGATGGGAGCATACAAAGAGCTGGCCTCCCTTCCCCCCCCCTCCTTCCTTCTTCCCTTCCTTCATTTCTTCTTCCTCTCCTTCCCCCGCACCCCGTACCAATTTTTATAATTCCTCCCCTGTTGCTTCCCTTTTCCCATCCTTTTCCCTCCCCTTTGTGGCATTCCCTGTCCCTATGTCTTCTCCATCCTCTCTCCCTTCCCCCAGACTGAGGGATATTGATAGTGAGCATTTGATACACAACCACCTGGAAGTAACATCCTCCCTACAATGGGATAATTAGGTGCCATCAGGAGGCATTTGTTAGTTTAGGAATGATTTTAGACTGTTCATCTGTACTGTATAATATTGACATGTTCTGTTGTATTCAGTTGTTGTTAGCCATCCTGAACCTGGCCTTGCCAGGGTAAGGCAAGGTACAAATAAAATTGATGATGATGATGATGATGATGATGATATTCCCATAATGAAAGAATTAAAAGATTGCAAAGCCACCAAGAAAGGCACTGTAGTTGGGAGCTCTCTCCTTTGCCTTCCCGACTGACTGGGACAGTATTCAACGAGTTATTTCAAAATGGGCCAGATGTCAAATATACTTTGGACTTGTTTGCTGCTGTTCCAAGCTGCCAAAACAGGCAAATTTATCTTTCTCTTATTTCTCATAAATAATTATACAGACATTATTGTAAAACCCCAGAAGAGAAATTCAAATTTTATGAAGAAAACACAATGCCTCAAGGCCCAAATGTCGCTTGTCTCCTTGGAAAAAATGCTTTCTCCATTTGTTTTCATTATAAACTTTTAGTTGTGAGGACAAACAGTTTTGTATGCTTCGTAATATCAACAAAATAAAGTTTCTTCCCCAGTCTGTTTGAATAGGCACTAGAGTCTCTTTTAAATCTTATTGCAATAAATAAGTTATACATATATATAAAGGAGATATTGTGAAAACTATGCAAGCTGCTCCATCCATTTTCTTCTTGCATATATTTGAAGCCCTATTTTCTTGTTGCAGGGCAAGTGTAGCGAAATCTCTTGTGCTTCCGTTAGTATTAACATTTCTGACTATTTCTTTTTTGTTGTTCTCTGGAACAAACACATTTGTTCTGCCCAGGAAGGTATGTCCACCAAAGACCTACCTGTCAGGTTGTGTTAATCACTCATCTGCAGTGAAATGCATTATGATTATCATTACCAAGGAGACAGCTGTGTTGTCTGAAAATGGCAAGAAACTAAAATCTGTGAAAGCTGCATCCTTTACTGGTGCGGCATTGGTGATAAGACAGAGATATAGAAGGTTCCCAGTTTGAGTCTTACCTCTGACAGGCTCCCTTGGTCTGTTTCCACTCATCATGGGATACTGCCCTATCCTCACACAATGGCCATCATTTGCAACTGGATGGTCTTGGATTCATAGAGAAATCCAATTGCAAATTATTGCTAGAGCATAATGAAGTGTGGGTGCAGCCTAGGGGACCTTAGACCAGCCATTCTCTCTCCATTATGAGGATAATAATATTTTATTCCTGGCCTTCCTTGTAAGGATGTTGTAAGGAGTTGCTACTCTGTGTGTGTGTGTGTGTGTGTGTGTGTGTGTGTGTGTGTGTGTGATGCACTGAACACCAAAAATGCCCTGTGTGTGAAATATTAAGTCGTGCAAGCTCATTCGTTGTTCTTAGAGCCATACATGGCATTGTGCAGCCCCTTTGTTTAAACAAGGCATGAGAGACAATTGTCAGCATTGGATAGAATCCAGCATATCAGAAAGCTAGATGAAATACCTTAGAATGGGGCATTCACATTTTTAAAGTAAATATTTGCCACATGCTGCTGTCTCCCTTCTTCTGAGAAAGCTCAAGAGTGAATTATAACTTACTGTCTCTGTAAGACAGTTCCAGATAGAATTGCCAGGTCCCTCTTCACCACCGGTGGGAGGTTTTTGGGGCGGAGCCTGAGGAGGGCAGGGTTTGGGGAGGGGAGGGACTTCGATGCCATTGAGTCCAATAGCCAAAGCTGCCATTTTCTCCAGGGGAACTGATCTCTATTGGCTGGAGATCAGTTGTAATAGCAGGAGATCTCCAGCTAATACCTGGAGGTTGGCAACCCTAGTTCCAGGCAGCAAGGTCTATCCCCAAAAAAGCTCTCTTTCTAGTCTCCAGTATACTCATTTGGAAAAGAAGGCGCCACCAGTTTGTGTTGACCAGATCTTAACTGGCATATCAGCTCCTAGAGAGAATGGCAGTCCTTGAGGTAAGTGCATTCCAGGACTAAAAAAAACCCCAGCACCTTAAATTGACCTCAGGAGCTAACTAATAACCTGTGGAGCTGATGTGAAACCTGTAGATGTTGCAATGTCTGTTGAAGACATAAAAATATAATAGCAACCATGCTTGATCAGACCAAATGTCCATCTAGTCCAGTATCCTGTTTCACACAATGGCCACCAAGATCCCTCCAGAAGGGCTACAAAGCAGGGCATGGAGGTGACAGGTTTGGTCTTCCCCCAGCATTCATATTGATAAGGTTACTTTCTTAGAACATGGAATCTCCATTTAATCATTGTGCCTAATAGCCATCTATGGACCTATACATCATGAATTTGTCTATATTTTCTTTTAAAGCAAACTAAATAGTGGCCATCATTAGAAGAAAAAAGTAGGCTAGCCATGACAAGTTCCTAAACCCATTCACCCGGAAGAGTAGAGCACCGGGGTGAAGACACCATTTTCAAGATAAATAGATGCCTTGATTTCTGAGCAGTTTGTTCATATGATTGTAATCTGAATAAGGCCCACTCTAAAACAACAGCTCCATGTAACAAAAACAACAACAACCCTGATTCCCCTATTCTTGAAAAGCAGGGTTGAATCTTTAGATAACCTCTCCTTATATATAACCTCTCCTTTGTAAGAGTAGCAGTTGTCTTAGAAAGGGATTTCAAAGGGAGATTAGAAAGAAAGACTGCTGAATTACAACTAATAATGAAGCTCAAGACAATGCATTCTCCTGGACTGAATAGAGACCTTAGATTCCTGTCTCATTACCAATGCTGATTTCTCCATGCCTACTACCCCTCTGCATAGCACACCTAATCCGATCACACCTGCTACTGTCATTTACCTGCTATTGACATTTCCATGCTATTGCCATTGGGCTTCTGAATTCACTCTCCTCTACTTAAGGACAGATGGACTCATGTTCTAGCTGTATCTGAAGAAGGGATCTGTGACTCACAAAAGCTCATACCCCGCCAGAAATTTTGTTAGTCTTTGTGGTGCTACTGGACTCTTGCTCTTCTCTACTCTCCTTATATGGTTCTCTTTGCAGGAAAAAAGTCCATGTCATTTTATATGGAAAGCAATGTGTGAACTATCCCTTCACTTGCTTAATACCTAAAGGGGTATGCTATGCCCCTTTCTATAGGGCATCAGGGGGGGGGGGTTTAACAACAATGGGAGACTTTGGCCTCCCTGCCTTGCCTGTAGTCCCTTTGGGGGAATTTGGGTGGCCATTGTATAAAACAGAATATTGGACTACAATGGCCTTTGGTCTGATCCAGCATAGCTGGGCTTATGTTCTGGTTGGAACCCACAGGCAAATTGAATTAATATTGCAGTTGCACCATTTATGCACTAGGTGGCACCCCATTGCATTTGTCTTTTAAAGGTTCAGAATATGTTTTCGCAAGCTATTTAAAAACAGCCACATAGAACTGGAATAGAGCAATGAAAATGCAGTATGAAAAAAGGTAACGGGAGGAACAAGAATCACCACTTGAGTGCAGCTCCCCTTCACTCTGCAGTTATTCAGTAACTGTAATACTTAGAGGGGAAGAAAAGCCATTTTGCTTCCTCATAGCTCATCTGGGGGATATCATCTTAGTAAATATTGACTCAGTGCTGTCAGCTGAATGTTTAATGGGAACATTGTTCATACACAATAAACCTGGTGAAATGATCTGAGATGCATGCATTCAAAATTGAATCCAGCAGAGCGTTTTGGCTTTCCTTAGTCTCTTTTTAATGTCCTGATCTCAAACCAGTGGAAACAGATAAAATGGGGCAAGGTTTAGCAGGCAGCAGGGCTAGCGACTCACGTGGAACTTCATCCCAATGACTCTCCCATCCCATGTGGAAGAGGGGAGAGCAACACTGAACTCAGTTGCTGCTGAACCTCATCTGAGATGGCTCTGACACAGCTGGTAGGTAGCCCATGCCACAGTGCTCCAAAAGTACTGCTCCAATCAATGTATGTTAGTTAGAATCATAGAGTTGGAAGGGGCCACACAGGCCATCTAGTGCAACCCCCTGCTTAGAGCCAGCGTGGTATAGTGGTTAAGAGCAGTGGTTTGGAGCGGTGGACTCTGATCTGGAGAACTGGGTTTGATTCCCCACTCCTCCACATGAGTGGTGGAGGCTAATCTGGTGGACTGGATTTGATTCAACCACTCCTACCCATGAAGCCAGCTGGATGACCTTGGGGCAGTCACACTGTCTCGGCCCCACCTACCTCACAGGGCAGAAAGAGATTCCTTTGAAATGTGGTGTTGGAGGAGAGTGTTACAGATACTGTGGACTGCCAAAAAAAAAAATCAGTGGGTTATAGATCAAATCAAACCTGAATTGACCCTAGAAGCTAAAATGACTAAACTGGAGCTACCATACTTTGGTCACATTATGAGAAGACAAGTGTCACTGGAAAAGGCAATCCTGCTAGGAAGAGTGGAAGGCAGCAGGAAAAGAGGAAGACCCAACAAGAGATGGATTGGCTCTATAAAGGAAGCCACAGCCCTCAGTTTGCAGGACCTGAGCAAGGCTGTTAAAGATAGGATGTTTTGGAGGACATTGATTCATAGGGTTGCCATGAGTCGGAAGCAACTCAACAGCAACTTAACACATACACATGGGCAAAAAAATGGGATACAAATAAACAAACAAACAAATAAATGGCAGTAGTCTGGAGGTTCATCCACTGTCTTTGTACTGGTGCTGCAGGGAAATGGTGAGAAGACAAATGCCTTTCATGCAGGAAGTCCCAGGTTCAATCCCTGGCATCTCCAGGTAAAGGATCTCAAGGATCAGTTTGTGGGACACTTCTCTGCTAGTGGTGGTCAGAACAGATGACACTAAGCTTGATTGACCAGGGGTCTGATTTGGTACGAGGCAGCTTCATGTGTACTCAAATTCAGCCCCGCCCACAGTGTAGGGACAGCTACAGCTAGGGTTGCCAGCTCTGGGCTGGGAAATACCTGGAGATTTTGGAGGTGGAGCCTGAGGAGGGCGGGGTTTGGGGAGGGGAGGGACTTCAATGGGATATAATGCCATAGAGCCCACCTTTCAAAGCAGCCATTTTCTTCAGGAGAATTGATCTTTGTTGCCTGGAGATCAGTTGTAATAGTGGGAGATCTGCAGCCACCGCCTGGAGGTTGGCAACCCTAGTTACAGCTTTTATCCCACCCTTCTTCTACACATATGTTTTCTCCAAGCATGTCCTCTCAACATCCCTGTGAGCTAAGAGACAGACCAAGCCAAGGTCATCCAGTGAGCATCACACAGTCTACACCAGTGGCCTACACAAACTCCCACTACATCTTGTTCCATACATACTTTTTCAGACAAAGTTAGTAGCAGCTAAAATATCCTTTGGCTTATTTTCAAATCTGGACAAATGCTCCCAGTTTGATGTTTATCGTACTTCAATGAAGCCCTCCATTTAGAGTTTTGATCATTTATATGCCACCTTTCTAGATCCTTGAAAGCTTTTATCCCCCCTGACTGCAGATCTGTATCTTGTGCTTATGTCCCATTACATGGCAGGCTTGAATTGCAATATATCAGTCAATTTATTTTTTAAAAATCCAGTTCCAGGAAACGATGCTTGCCATTTTGTTGCTGAAAAACAACCTGGGCTCCCTGGGGGACCTGAGATTGGCTGCTATGTAGCCATGACAGCTTCTGCATTCTTAATGCTCCGAGCTATTCTTCAATAACTGGAAATCATTCGCAAGGGAGCTGTCCAAATGCTGCTACACGCAAGTTTGCTTTTATTGTGAACTCAACTCAAGTAGTGTTTTCCTCTCTATGCCAGTCTGGCATAAACCCTACTCGCTTCAATGTGCTTGGCAGGGTACGCCCTTTGGCGGTGAGTTTATTGTATCACCAATGTAACCTCGAAGAAGTCTGTTCTTTTCGAGCTCTTATTAGTCTCTCTTTGACTTTGACAGAGCAGGTTGGAATCAGGTAAGGAGAGTGACGAAAACATTGCAGTGCACTGATGTCGAGCCGTCAGCAAATCACAACTTGAGGACTTATATGGGGAAATCCAAAGATTAGACAGGGACTTTCAGAAACTGACACATAAAGAGGCATGGGAGTCATATTGAAGCACCAGCCGACACTGTTCTGGTTAGAAGATTCTGCAGGAACTCAGCGTTGTGACCATATGCTAGCCTCCATCACAAAACTAAGGCCTTAAATGCAATTAAACAGTAGGTAAGGGTAAAGGTAGTCCCCTGTGCAAGCACCGGGTCATTACTGACCCATGGGGTGATGTCACATCCCTACTTTTACTAGGCAGACTATGTTTACAGGGTGGTTTGCCATTGCCTTCCCCAGTCATCTTCCCTTTACCGCCAGCAAGCTGGTTACTCATTTTGCCAACCTTGGAAGGATGGAAGGCTGAGTCAACCTTGATCCGGCTACTTGAAACCAACTTCCGTCGGGATCGAACTCAGGTCGTGAGCAGAGCTTTTGACTGGAGTACTGCAGTGTACCACTCTGCACCACGGGGCTCATTTAATTAAACAGTACTGTATGTTAAATAATTAAGTCATGTGCAGGCCCTGTGCTTAGCTGCTTCTGTACTTACACACTCCATATCAGCGAACCAATAGGGCAGGACCCCCCAAGACTGATGTCACCAATGTGGCTATAATATCTGTCCACGTAACATATGGAGATTACAAGATTGCACCTCAGAGAAGTGGCTGGCTTATATATTGGAGTTGCTGGATCAGCTGAGGATTTTTCTAGTCCAGTATTCTTCTAAGAAGCCCACAAGCAATGGCCTGTAGGCAACAGCCTGACTCCAGAGCTATGCAGTGGTTACGTGGTGAGTGCTTAAGAGCGGTGGACTCTAAACTGGAGAACCGGGTACGATTCCCCACTTCTCCACATGAAGCCTGCTGGGTGACCTTGGGCCAGTCACCGTTCTCTCAGAACTCTCTCCACCCCACCTACTTCACAAGGTGTCTGTTTTGGGGAAGGGAAGGGAATTATAAGCCAGTTTAAGTCTCCTTAATGGTAGAGAAAATCAGGGTATAAAAACTTCTTCTTCTGTCTGGGAGACCCAAGTCTGAATCCCCCTGCTGCCATGGAAACTTGCTGGGTCACCTTGGGCCAGCCACATATTCCTAGCCTAACACACTTCAGAGGGTGATTGTGAGGATGCAACAAAGGAGAGGCAAATTACGTAAACCACTTTGGGTCCCCGTTGGGGAAGAAGGTGGAATATAAATTCAGTAAATAAATACATAATTAAACAGCCTGAGTCCAATGGAAGTAACCCGTGTGGAAAAAGAAGGAGGGTGATTTTACCCACTCACACTGCAGTATCCATGTGTGGTGGGGGCTTTTTTGTCCACCTGGGTCCCCTAACCATTTTCATCATCTTTTGAGGGCTTGCAAAAGGACTACTGGGGAGTGAATCCACTTCTGCCAGCCTGGGAACCTCATAGGATCCAATGTGTTATGATAATTGCAATTTGATTGTCAACCATTTAACAATAATTTTAAGCACCAAGTTTGCCGTTTTCACTGCTACTATACAGAAAAGTGTCCCCAGGGGGGCTTTCTAGTATGCAATTCTACACGAAATATGCCATTTTAAATCAGATTTCTGCCATTCTAATAAGACATTTTGTCAGTGCTGAATTGGCAGTCAGAGAAAGAGAGGAGATAAATATAATTTGGCAAAACATGCTGCAGCACACGTTATCTGTTCTCACACTGCTGTCATTTTCCAAATGACTTGGCCTTCCACTTGGACTGGGGGGCTTCCTGCTGGCTTCATCCTGAGAGCATGGTTCCAATCCAGAAGCAACCAAAATACTCAGAGGGATAAAGTGCCGCAAGTGCATATACAGCCAGTTCTTCGACAACTATCTACATCCTTCTTAAATTGTGGTGCCCAAAACTGATCACAGTACTCTAGGTGAAGTCTAACCAGAGCAGAACTTTACATTTATCTCTGTTGAAATGCATTTTATTATTTTTAGCCCAATTCTCCAGCCTGTCAAGATTATCCTGTATCCTGGCTCTGTCTTCTACCGTATTTGCTACCCCTCCCAGTTTAGTGTCATCTGCAAATTTAATAAGCATCCCCTCTGTTCCTTGATAGGAGCCCCGTGGCGCAGAGTGTTAAGCTGCAGTACTGCAGTCAAAAGCTCCGCTCATGACATGAGTTCAATCATGACGGAAGTCAGTTTCAGGTAGCCGGCTCAAGGTTGACTCAGCCTTCCATCCTTCCGAGGTTGGTGAAATGAGTACCCAGTTTGCTGGGGGTAAAGAGATGATGACTGGGGAAGGCACTGGCAAACCACCCCGTAAACAAAGTCTGCCTTGGAAACGTCAGGATGTGGCGTCACCCCATGGTTCAGGAATGACCCAGTGCTTGCACAAGGGACCTTTACCTTTGCCTATTCCTTCATCCAAATCATTTATAAAGATGTTGAACAACACAGGGCCCAGGACAGATCTCTGAGGCACTCCATTATGAAGGAAGACCCCAAGTTTGGGGCTTTTATAAGTTTGTGGAAAAGATAACTGTTGTGAGGAGATATAGAATCGTAGAGTTGGAAGGGGCCATACAGGCCATCGAGTCCAACCCCCTGTTTAATGCAAGGTCAGCCTAGAGCATCCCTGACAAATGTTTGTCCTGCCTCTGCTTAAAGACTACCAGTGATAATACAGAAAGTGAGGAAAGAGAACTTTATGTCCTTCCACAATACTAGAAGTCACAGGCATCCAATGAAGCTGATAAGCAATGGTTTCATGGAAGCTAAAGGAACAACTTTTGGAGTTAACAAAATAATTAGCTTGTAGAATTCACAGCCAAAGGTTGTTGTGATGGTCACTGTCAAAGGACCTTAAAGCCAAAATCCTGTTTAAGGGGGCAGGTTGGGCAAGACAAAACCAAAAGACTGAAGTGTGAGTCCTCTCACCCCAGTGTAATGCTACCACCAGTTTCCTTACTACCCAGTGAGCTAGAGGCCTCTAGCCCTCCCAAGGCTAAGAACAAGAAAGGCAACCCTGGAAGGTAGGATGCCTACAAGCGACTTCCAGAAAACTGTTATTTCGGTAGCCTTCGCCAATATGGGCTACAGTACTGGATTTAGATTGAAGCCTCAAAATGCAAGAACACCACAAAATACAAGGAAAGCATTTTATTATAAAATTGTGCCGGAACATGTAATAAAAGAGCAGTGAATAGGGAGGATAAAGATAATAAAGCTATAAATCTAAGCACATTTACAAGCATTGGTTCAAGATCCAGATGCTACTGATCAAGACTGAGTCCAATAGGATTTCAAAGTCCAAAACGAGGGCTCCAGTCAGCCTGACTCACCCATAATCAAGAAGTGTCCCACAGTTAGATGCAATCCAGACAAAGGGCAAAACTAGAACGAGAGATCTTTACAGTATGCTCAACAACCCACATTCGGCCTGATTCTAGTTAAGCAATCAAAGGCCCAGCAAATGATGTAACTTGACCAATCAAGGTATAGTGCTAACCAAGTGACTCAGCCAAGTGACTCAGCCAATCAGGTGAGTTTGCCAATTAGACCAGACACTGCAGCTGATTCAGGTCCAATTAAGTGAACATTTTCTTTCAGCCATGAGTTTGGCCGCTAATGAGATGGAATGTATCCTCCTTAGCGTTGCCAACCTCCAGATGGTAGATGGAGATCTCCCACTATTACTACTGATCTCCAGGCAACAGAGATCAGTTCACCTGGAGAAAATCGCTGTTTTGGAAGCTGGACTCTATGGCATTATACCCCACTGAAGTCCCTCCCCTCCCCAAACCCTCCCCTCCTCAGGCTCCACCCCCATAATCTCCAAGTATTTCCCCTCCCACGGCTGCAAACTCTAGTCCTTCTAAATTCTTGTGCTTTTGTGAGGCCTTGTAACTGCCTAATGGTCTGACTGGCACCTGGGTTGCCTCCCACCTTCCTTATCTGACTCTTTGAAGCTACAAGCAGCTTGACTTAAGTTCCCAGAGAAAGAAGCTTCCATAATTTTTAGCTAGGCCTCAGCTTGAACCATTGTTTGAATTTAACAAGAGGCTGCTTAGGACCAGTTTCTTGATAGTCACTAATTTACTTGGCCTTAAAGGACTATTAAATAAAATCTTGAAGAACAGATCCATCAACAGCTGTTAGTTACAATGACTAAATGGAGCCTCCAGGTTCAGAGGCAGTAAACCTCTGAATACCAATGCTATGAGGCAACATCATGGGAAGCCAGCTTGTAGGCCTTCTAGGAGAATCTGACTGACCACTGTGTGAAACAGGGATACTGGACTACATGAACTATAGGTCCAATATGGCCGTTCTTATTTATTTATTTTTGTTCTTCTTCAGTATGAGGAGAGAAATATACTCTGGGTTTATGTTCAGAGGTACCTTCTTGAATAAAATGTTCCGGAAAATGTTGATGCAGGTGGTCTAGTGATCTAGGGGTTAGGATGGGCATGATTATTCACTGGCAGAGGGAATAGGGGCATGTCCAGATCATGTGTGTGTATTCTTTAGTAGCATATGTTACATGAGCCAATGAAGAGAATGTGCTTAACATGCATGCATTCTATGGTTTGTTTTGGTTGGTTGGTTAGTTGGAGTTTTTGGTTACCCAGGCTGTCCCAAACAACCCCAAGATCAGGGTCAGAGTCAATTCAACCCATTAGAACTTTTTGTCCCAATGTGAATCGATCTCTGACATCTCCCGTTAAGAATAGGATCAGATAATAGGTGATGTGAAAGACCTCTGCTTGAGGTCCTGGACAGCTGCTACTAGTCAGGGCAGACAATACTCACTTTGATAGGCCAATGACCAGAGTCTGTATAAAACAGCTCCCTGTGAGCATGTGAGTTACATTTATTTACACCAAATTTCATTTGCTATAGTGTTTGCTGTTTCATCTGGTTTGGAGAGCTCTTTCTGGGGTTTATCACAGTCTGCTTTGGATGTCACCATCCTGAATAATTCATTGTCATCTGCAGACTTGGCTAGCACATTGCTCACCCCTTAGCTACTGTAAATCTCTTGCCCTGCAGAATCAATGACTTAGACCGTCCTAACAGCTTAAGAACTAAAGAGGATCAGTTTCAAGAGTTAAATCTGTCTACACTTGAAATTCAGCTTTTGTTTAAGCTTATACCTCTTTAAACTTGTTTTATAATAAGGATGCCGAGAGTGTGTGCTAACACATTTTGTCTTCAAAAGAGATATTCACCAAAATAGTTCTTGGGATTTGGAATTAACCCTTCTCTTCCCATGAGATGGGGAACTGTAATGCTTTCCCTTTGGAAGGCAGCTTCCTTCCTCCAGCTAGCAAACCATTCTTGGATCATGGCTCACCAGCTTCTGCCTCTCTTTTGCTGTCCTCATTACTATAGTTCCAGGCTCTTTCTTCTCCCTCCATATTTAGCTTGAGTCCTGACCATATTGCTTTGGACCTGAACTTCTAGGCATCCCAAGGTGCTCCAGGAAACTATTTACAAGTGGGTTTGGAAAGAGATTAAAATACTATATGCTATAATGAGACACTGTGGTGGTATAATGGAAATCGTATTGGAGTAGGATATGGGAGATCTGGGCTCTAATCAACTGTTTCCCTTCCTGCTTCAGGAAGTAAAGTCTGAACTTGGTCAAATGCATGAGACCTTGGTGCAAACCAAAGGGTCTTGGCCGTTGGCTCTCAGTCGGTGGTTTGCTGCCTGTGATCCTGAATGATTGGCCCAGTTGGATCCCAAACTAAACCAGGAACTGGATTTTATGTTTCTGGCTTTGTTTGTACAAATATATTCATGATATATTTTTGGGGGAAGCTGTTTTGGGTCTCCAGTGAGAAGTAAAATGAGATGTGATTAGTTAAGTAAATAAAATTCCCACTTGTGTCATTGAGCTTGGTGGTGATCATGGGCCAGTCACACGCTCTCAGCCTAACCTGCCTCAAAGGGGCATTGTGAGGATAAAATGAGGAAGGATGAATTATGTATGCCACCCTAAGCACCTTAAAGAAAAGGCAGAATAAAAACATATTAGACTGAATAATATTGTAAGATTGTAAAAAATATTCACAGACAAGGGATGTAGTTTGTCAGCCAGGGAAGAGACAAGTGATCTAAATACCAGTAGAAGGATAAAAAGGGGAAACAAGGAGAAAAAAATGAAAGGAGGTGATAAAAGATGAAATTCTATGAAGAGCATGAAGGGGGATAAAAGAATTAGGAAAAATAAGAAATCAGGGAGAATTAAGGTCAAAAGAGTAAAAAAAATACAAAGAATAAATATAAATGCCTAATATTTATCTTCTGCATTTAGAATATCTAAGATAGACTTGGATTTGTTCCCCTGATGGTTACACAGATGCATTAAAGTTAAGCATTAGAGCTTCCCATGTGTCATGTAACATTCCTATGAAAAATCATGTAGATTTTCAGTTTATCTCTTAATTACAGAAGAATCCTATGGTTCATCTCTGCAGTACTTAACCATTAATTTACCACTGCCTCTCCCTCCAAGTATGCAAGATTATCATTGAATGATGGTGGCCAATCCCACAGAGTCTCTAGCCATTCCACCACCATCCACCAATCATAGCATCACTCTTGACAGCAACCATACCTGCTGGGTATGGAAGGAACCTATCAGCAACTGGCAACCCATTGCTCATCTCCACACATTCCATATACACACACACATGGCACACTCAGGCTGCCAGAAAGTCAATATGCTCAAGAATATAGGTGGGGAACCACTTGTCCTTGTGGCCATGGCTTCTAGTAGTATGAGCAAAGACAGCAGTCTTTCTGCCAAGAGAAAACAGGGATGGACCTAATGTCATTCCAGCCACCACATGCACACATCATTCCAAGCACAACCTTCCTGCTTGGAAGCCCCATTCACATAGCAAGATGCTGTGGCTTACCAATACCTGCAATTTAAGAAGGATGTAGACAAGCTGGAAAGTGTCCAGAGGAGGGCAACAAAGATGGTGAGGGGTCTGGAGACCAAGTCCTATGAGGAAAGGTTGAAGGAGCTGGGTATGTTTAGCCTGAAGAGGAGAAGACTGAGAGGGGATATAATAACCATGTTCAAGTACTTGAGGGGCTGTCATATAGAGGATGGTGCTGAGTTTTTTTCTGTTGCCCATGAAGGTTGGACCAGAACCAACAGGTGGAAATTAAATCAAAAGAATTTCCGTCTAGACATTAGGAAGAATTTTCTAACAGTTAGAGCGGTTCCTCAGTGGAACAGGCTTCCTTGGGAGGTGGTAAGCTCTCCTTCCCTGGAAGTTTTTAAGAAGAGGTTAGATGGCCATCTGTCAGCAATGCTGATTCTGTGACCTTAGGCAGATCACAAGAGGGAGGGCACCTTGGCCATCTTCTGGGCATGGAGTATGGGTCACTGGGGGTGTGGGTGAGGGGAGGTAGTTTGGAATTTCCTGCATTGTGCAGGAGGTTGGACTAGATGACCCTGGTGGTCCCTTCCAACTCTATGATTCTATGCAATCAGGGACTTAGGTCCTCCCCAGCAACCCTTTTTTAAAAAGCAGGGGTGTATCGGCCAGGGAAGAAAACCAGAGAGACACAAGGATGAAAGGAATACACATATTACATGCAGTTGTATATCATTTTCCTCTTACTTACTGCAACCATGGGAGGCTACAATATTGTATCACACGAGGCACCTGGACTGTTTCTCCCCCTCAAAATCACTCCATCCTCTCCTTGAGGAAAAGATCCTCCAGTGAGAAAGAACAGCTTGGGAAGGGAGTTTTTGGGCTAGAGTTAGGCAAAGCCCCTATTCTGTTCAAAATTTCAGTTTTCTGTGGCTGCTTTTTCTTTGTAAATAAAAATGGGGAAGTTCCATGCAATTGCATGCTGTGCGTATTTTGACCTTGACAAGAATCCAGCCACAGTAATGTCGCAAGGAAAAGGAACGGACAGAGGCAAACCCCAGGAACTGTGACCTTTTCAACATTGTTAAGTCTGTTTCCGTGCTCCAATGCTTTTATTTTCTTTCCCAACCCTTTTTCTCTCTCAATTACTTCTTGACTGGAGGCTTTTCTTCAGGCTGCAAAGACAAATTTGGGTCATTCTGAGCGGTAAATATTACATAATAAACAAACCATTCATTCAAGAGTCCATACCACAGAGCAAATTGGGAGCGTGTTTTTGAATTTTTCATGCCAGGGTGAAGCCAAATATGTTTCCCGTTTTATTCTTGGCTCTGCAAACAGCACAGCTGCTGGCCTGAGAGTCGTCTTGGCTTTTCATTCTAATTAGTGGGGACCTTTGCCTAGATTTTGAATGTGCCCAGCATACCCACCAAAAGCAATGGTGTGCAAAGAATGCCAGCTACTTTGCCGGGCTGCCATTTCACTGGAGAATGGGAGAGCGTTCACACATTCCTCTCTGTGGAGAGCATCTCAGCTGTTTCTGGTAGGGGATGCTAACAGCTTCTGAAGTAAACCTCCTCAGTTTCTTTGCCAGTTCACAAGATCATTTCCTTGCATAACTTCTCAGTGGAGACCAGCTTGGAACAGAGAAAATGAGTTTCTGGACACCTGCCATTCATGTGGTTGTGGAGGTGGTGAGCTCGAAATGGATGCTGTAAATAGAAAAATCACAACACGCCTCCATTTCAGATGCAGAATATCCTCAAAACAGTGAGAAACCTTTATCCTTTTTGTCAGGGGCAAAGTCTTGAGTGACAAAATGCGGATGGCACATTTTGCTTTTATTTTTCAGTTCCTGCTCCAGCGAACTACATTGCTGCCAAAGATTTCCAGTGTAAATTCTTCAGTTAAATTTTGTATACCTGATAATGTTTTATAAATTGGTAGATTACACTTCTAGTATTTTTCTTTACAGCCATTAGCAGATGGAGATTTACATTATCATAACAAGACACTAAAGGACGAACTCTCAACACAGCAGGGACAGGAGGGGGGCAGCATTTTCAGTAATCATTTCCCCACAAGTGGAGGTATTTCAGCTGTTTGGATACAGATGAACAGTCCATCAGAGATTCAGCTTCCATGATCACCCCCTGCAGGCAAGCCATACTGGTTGGTTGTAAAGCATCCCTGCTAGAGAACTGAGGATCTGTGTTATCTATCACATTTTAAACCCATCCTTTTTCTATACTCTGGGCAGCACACACGGGACTCTCCTACTCCATTTTATTCTCACAACATCTATGTGAAACATGTTCAGCTGACAGAGAGCAGCTCTCACCAAATTGTGGCTCAGTGGGGATTTGAAGGCATGGCTTGCTAGACAGCTGTGCCACTTCAATCTTTGTGTGTTTGTGTAAAAGAGAGGGTATGTGTTATTCCCAAAGAAGGATTTTAAAACAGTGAATGTAGTATATGGCCTCAAAGGAGGGTTAAACAGATTCATGTAAGATAGCCCATCAGTGGTTGCTAGTCATGTGGACTAAAGGGAACTTCCACATTCAGAAGCAACAAACCTCGGAACAGCTGAGTTAGGGGGCAACATCAGGGGAAGGCCATTGGACCTCCAAATCAACTGTTTCCCTGCTGAGTGAAACAGGTTGCTGGACTACACAGACTACTGATCGGATCCTTCAGAGTTCTTCTTAGGTTCTTCTCCACCAAGGAAATTTTAGCAACAGAAGCAAAGAAATCAGTTCAAAATAAAGCCACGGGGAGGGGTGGCCATGTGGCTGCCAGCTAGGCAAGAGGGGAGTTGTTCTGCAGCCACCTCTAGTGCTCTGACCATCTGGTCTCCTGTAGGGAAGGGATGCCAAGCATCTCTGACAGATGTTTGGTGAGGTTGGCACTTAGATGCTAAGGGAGGGAAGTAGGGCTGTTGATTCGGTTCGGCCCGAACTGAAAATCAGCCGAATTTCCCCTGATTCGGTGGTTTTTAGTTCGGGAGGAACCGAACTCAAAACTGGCGGGCAACCGGGGGGGCCGAATTCAGCGAGTTCGGGAGTTCGTGAATAAATTCGGCAAATTCGGAGCCGTCAGTAAGCAGCATAACCGTCAGTAAGCAGCATTCTCCTCCCCCGGCCAATCGGTGGCCAAGCTAGGTCTTCTTCTGGCCAATCAGTCAGGATTGAGTACTGGAGGAATCAGCTGATGTGCGGCCTGCCAGGGAGAGAGAGAGAGAGAGCGAAATCCTCGTGTGTGTGGGGGGGTGCTTGTGCACATTCGCTCCTTTCTGTGGCTGCAGGGGGCGTATTTTTTGGGGTACAGACACAAAACATTCACTGGAGCTTCAGATGAAGCTTCTTAAGATACCCCCCAAGCTTTGTAAACATTGGGTCAGGGGGTCCCGAGATATGGGCTCCCCCCCTTTTTCTTTCCATGGCTGCAGGGGGCGCATTTTTGGGGGTACAGATCCCAAACTTTGAGCGTAGTTTCAGACCAGTGTTCTTAAGATACCCCCCAAGTTTTGTAAACATTGGGTCAGGGGGTCTCGAGATATGGGCTCTCCCCCTTTTCCCTCCCCCCTTTTTCCATTTATGTGGCTGCAGGGGGCGCTTTTTTGGGGATATAGCCCCCAAACTTTTAGCATAGCTTCAGTCAATTATTCTTAAGATACTACCCAAGTTTTGTAAAGATGGGTTCAGTGGGGGCAGAAATATCGCCTTCCCCCCTTTTCTCTTTCCATGGCTGCAGGGGGCGCATTTTTTGGGGTGCAGATCCCAAACTTTGAGCAGAGTTTCAGACCAGTGTTCTTAAGATACCCCCCAAGTTTTGTGAACATTGGGTCAGGGGGTCCCGAGATATGGGCTTTCCCCGTTCCCCTTTCCCCTTTTCCCTATTGGGATGAATGGATCAGCCGATCCTGTGCATCTCCAGAGCAAAACGTCCCGTGCCTAATTGGAATCATCTTGGATTACAAATCCTCTTCAGCCCCTCTTGATGGAACAGAAGACAGCCACAGTAAGACCCCTTTGGGGGCTTTAATCTATAATTTTTCTCCTGTGTATGTGTGTGTGGGGGGGGAAGCAGAGTCTGTGTGTGTGTGGGGAGGGAGCAGTTTCTGTGGGTGGGGGGGAAGCCAAAGGGGGCTTTCGTCGGTTCTGCCTGGGGTGTGTGTTCCCCCTCGAGTCTCTCGCTCCCTGGTTTGAGGGGGGAGGTTTCAGTTGTGTGTTGCAAAGGTGTTGTTTAACAAGGTTGTGTTGTTTTGCAGTTGTTTTGCAGTTGCTTTGGAAATTTCTCAGCTGTTGTCGGGGCTGGGAGCTTTGTGCGTGGGCGGCAAGCTCTGCTGAGAGATGCACATTAAGGGTGGGGGGACCCCTTTCAGGGCCCATATCTCAGCCCCCCCTGACCCAATCTTTACAAAACTTGGGGAGTCTTTCAATAAACGTCCTTTGAAGCTCTGCCAAAAGTTTGGGACCTCTAACCCCAAAAATGCCCCCCAGAGCCGCAGAAAGGCGCGATTGTGTTTTTAATGGCTTTATTCGGCCGAATTTTTTTCCGAACTTTGAATTCCCGCCGAACTGAACGGATCCGAAGTGGGGGAGTTCGGACTTCGGCATATCCCGAATCTAAACGGGCTGAATTCGGCCAAATCCGAACTATACCGAATTTTTTTTAATTCAACAGCCCTAGTGGGAAGCAGCAGGCAGGGAAGAGGGTCACTTGCCTCATTGGTGAGATGATCACTCTAGATGGCCAGCCTTTTTCCATAGTAGAAGATGCCAGCTTCTGCAGGCTGATCTGGGATGCCTGTCCCTGGGACACAGGGTCCCTGCTCTCACCACATCAAACAGAACCATGATGCCCTCCTTGGATTGGGCTGCCAGGGACTATGTGAAGGCACAGTTGTCCCATGCTCTTTGGAGAATTGTGCACTTCACATCCAACATCGGGACCTGCCCTCAGGCACAGCATGCATACCTATCACTGACGGTGCACTGTTGGCAGCCCAACAGTGTTCTGAGCAGGAGCGGGAAAACCAGGGTTAGGCTGAGTTAGATGGTAACAAGGTATTGCTCCACACCAGGGTTCTCGACGCGGCACACACAGCAGACATCTCTGCCACCATCAAGAGACAGTTAGTGGAGTGGGTAGGCAGGGACATCTCCATGGGCTTCATGGTGACTGGTGGTGGCGCCAACATTATGGCAGTGGCACAGGCTGCAGGCCTGAGACACATTTACTGTGTGACCCACCTCATGGTGAAGGATGCCTTAGATTTTGGTGCTTCAGAGAATCCCGGACTAGATGCTAAGACTTGTGATTTGTGGGGTGTGCTCTAGAACTGCTAGAATCTCACGAGGCTCTTCTCACACAGCTACTACAGGCACATCCTTATTCCAATCCCATACTGTATATTATACAGTCTTTGTGCTACATCAAATGCTGCTCCCAAAGCTTCCCATACTTTCAGAAGGAGCTTTTCAGGGGTACGGGGACTGGGTTTTCAAAATCCCAGTGCATGTGTGACCATTATGATCCCAACCAGGGTTTCCATCCAACCCAAGTTCCTTTCCTGTTATTCTTCATTTTCTATCCATTCCTATCCTAAACTCATTACAGAAGTAAGCAGTGCACAGAACCCAGCAGGAATCAAATCCTAAGAAGCTTCCTTGGAATAGAGATGCTGGATTTCAACAGGACAAGTGCATTCAGAATTGCATCTTCATCTGGAACAGTACAAACCATTTTTGTCCTGCTGTATGAAAGGCATAGAGATACAGGACAGCTGCATCTATTGGATTTCTTCTTGGCATGCAGCACTCAAAGGCTTAGGAGTCCTACCTGAAAAAATTCATTCTGGTTGATACTCTGAATGGTCACCTTGTAACTGGTGGTTATTTAGCAACCTGTGCACAGACTTCATTGTTTCTCCTACAACCATGTCACTTTGAGCCAGTACGTAGGTCTTTGCAAGTGAAAGACATGGATTCTATAAAGGGTGCCATGTTAATTAATTTCTTCAAATGTATAACATACACAAATTGAAATTTAAGAAAACCTTTCAATAGAAGTGATTGAAGGCTAGGAATGCTACTGAATTTTCAACTCCACCATTTCAGTTCAAGGGTACTTGTTCTGTTTCACTTCTCCTTTGTGCAACTGTGAGTCTGTATTTTCATACTATTTCTAGTTTCCTCATGGTAATTTTTACATAATTTCAACATTCTTTTTGCATCACGGAAATTGCTTGTAAGGCTGCAATCCTATGGACCCTTTCCTGGGAGTAAGCCCCAAGGAGTAATAGGGAACTTCATTCTGAATTGACCTGCTTAAGGTTGCTCCCTAAATGTCTTTTCAGATATAAATAGAATATAAATGGTGTAATTATGGCATAAACAAATTGAAAAATGCTCACAAAACCAAACATAAGGGAAAAGGGGCATATTTGTATAGTCTGATGGAAGACTATCTCTTCATTCACTGGAATATCCCATCGTGCATTTCTGAAAGGAGGTGGGGGGGGGGAAGAAGTTGCCTTTATGCATGTGTAAAACTTAATGCGATCCAAACCCAACTCTAAAGCTGAAAAGTGATTCCACTTTACAATTTAATGCTGCTTAAGCTTCCCAGCTCTTCATGATGCAGAGTTCTGTTTGTATCATGCAGGTCCACCATGGGAGATTCAGACAGGCAGAAATGATTAGATTTTCCATCACTCGGCTAATGCCGTCAAGCCTGCTGAGCTTTTCATAAGACTCCAACTTGTGAAAATCTTTTTGTGTCGTGAGGGAGCATAGTTAAGCCCAATCGGTATATTGTCCCAGAAGGCACAGCTGTGTTAACATGAGCAGGGGGAAAAATCCTAAAATGCATTTGCTTCAGGTACAATCATTAGCATCTGTGTTACTCTGACCCTCTTTGTGGGATGATCTCATTCAGTGGTGGCATTATTTCAACCTAGTACAGGTGAAGTATTCTATTTCTATCTGTCTTTCTATCTGTATTTCCCACTTGTGTCCCATTCTCACTACAGATGGAAGAGTTCCCCCTGCCACTGACCTAAGATATTATCTCAAACTGAGCTTTTCTGAGGATAATCAAAGCTCTTTTTATTAGAGCTGAAATCCAAGCTCTCAAAGAAGTTAGAACACCATGTCATCGGGGGGGGGGGCAGGAGGTTCTAGGACTACCTCAGTTAGTCCTCCCTTCTCTTCTTTCCCTCCACCCCAGCTTATTTGCCCTGATCAGGAGCAATGGGGAGGCAATATGGGACACGTAAGAGGAAACAAAAAATACTGCCTCGCCATCCATTTTCTCTGCCTTCCTTCCTCAGGGCAGTCCACGAACTATAATCCCCAGAATACCTAATAATTAACGTCATTTGTAAAACCAACAGCATTCTGATATATGTGCTATCCACTGTTGACAAAGTAGCACTGGAACCTGTTGTCTATTGCCCTGTGGCAATATGGGGTGCATCAACAAAGGCATAACATCCAAATCGCAGCATTGGTCAGGCCACACCCAGAGTATTGTGTGCAGTTCTGGAGGCCTCATTTCAAAATGGATGTGGACAGAATTGAGCAGGTGCAGAGGAGAACCAAGCCCTATGAAGAAAGGCTAAGGGAGATGGGAATGTTCAGCCTGGAGAAGAGAAGGTTGAGGGGGGACATGATTGCTCTCTTTAAGTATTTGAAGGGCTGTCGCTTAGAGGAGGGCAGAGAGTTATTCCTGTTGGCAGCAGAGAATAGGACCTGCAATAATGGGTTTAAATTGCAAGCGGAGAGGTACCAGCTGGATATTGGGGGGTTTACAATAAGAATTGTTCAACTGTGGAATCAGCTACCTAGGGATGTGGTAAGCTCCCCCTCAGTGGCAGTCTTTAAGCAGAGGCCAGACAAACACTTGTCAGGGATGCTCTAGGCTGATCCTGCCTGGAGCAGGGGGTTGGACTACATAGCCTGTATGGCCCCTTCCAACTCTATCATTCTATGATTCTAATAGTTGTATAAAGGAAGCACAGGATTTGGTCAAGAAATGAAGTCAAAAATTACCATTGCGAGTAGAGGAGCAAGTGGTAAGATATTTAGGTTGCATGGGGAATTTATGGCACAATATTGCAGAATGTTTGTTGCCAAAGATCTTTTTTCTAAGGACTGGAATTCATATGTTCACAGGCTCACAAATACTACAGAAAGGAATTTGGATAGATTTTACAGAAATACAAGGTAACTTTTGAGGTCAGTCAATTTCCCGCAAACATTGCCGATGAATTCATTTACAGATTGGCTTATAATCAGGGGTTTGAGTGTTAAATTTGGGGAGTTGAGTGTTAAATCATCTGCGGTGACGCGGCACTTTGGAAGTAAAACCAGAAGTGCCGTCATTGTGTGTGTGCGCCCGCACACATGCGGCTGCCCCAGCCCAGCCCAGCCCCCTAAAACCTCCCACTGATCGGGAGGGAGGACCTGGCAACCCTATCTTATGGGGGTGTTTTCTGCTTATCCAGTGCCATGGTGGCTACTATTGTTCTACTATTGTTTTACTGAACACCATCTTGTTTTTAGTGTTATAATGATTGTTGTGTTTTAAATTTTTAATGTGTTATGATTTTATGTGGTTTTAAAGTGCTAGGAGGTAGTATTTAGTCCTAGGAGTCAGGCCCAAGAGAAGGCCTTGATCTCTATGCCTTCTTTATTGGCCAGCCAGGGTAACTAATTGGCCACCATGTGAAAAAGGATGTTGGGCTATATGGATTACTGATCTGACCCAGCAGGGCTATTCTTATGTCCTTACATACTAAAATCATGAAGCTTGATACAAACCTAAAGTTGCCACTCCTTATAGAAAATTGTATTTATTTATAAATTTTATACCCTGCTTTCTCCCCAATGGGGACCCCAAATCAGACTCAATGCCATTCTCCACCCCTCCATTTTATCTTAGCAGCACCAACATTGTGAGGTAGGTTACACAGAGATATAATAATTGGTTCAAGGTCACCCCATGAGCTTCTGTGACAGAATGAGGACTTGAACCTGAGTCTCCCAGATCGTAGTCTGGCACTCTAACCACTATACCACACGGGCTCTCAAGTAAAGTTGAGAGGCTGTCAAACAGTCCAGCTTCATTTAGCAAATGCTGGATTCTGTCTCCACTGCAAAAACCAGGGTTTTGGCCAACACAGCAGTCATAGATAGCTACAACTGAAACACACAAGGTAGGGATGAGACATTTTGTCTTCCAAGGCAAAACATTTTCAGAATCCTAACATAGCTGAGTCCTAATAAAGTCCTCCGTGTGGTTTTTCTCACATTTATTTTCCTTTACCATAAAATTAAATCTATAAATACCAAGCAGACAATCTATCAAACAGGCAGATTGCGGTCAAAAAGAAAAACCAGCTACAGCATCAAAAAAAGGAGAGGAGAAATAGAAGGTCTGTCTCCAGATATGCCCTGCTGGGTGTGATCAGAAAGGTGACATTCTGGCTCCCCCGGGGCAGTCTCCTCTAACTAGCTGTTACTCTGTGTTTTATAAAGGGAAAAGAAAGAGCTGAAAGGAGACCTATTATAGACAGATTTAATCAAACACCACTCCTGTTGTCAGGCAACTTTTGGAGAGAGATTGCTTTGGCTCTTCGGCTTCCCTCAAATCAGATTATTAAGTGTGGGGGGATTTTAATTTAGAAAGGTGCTGACCATTCCCAGCATACTCATAACTTTCTTTTTGCCACTTTTCCTTTTGCCTCCATGTAGTTCCTGGCAAGTGATTGAAAACAAAATTGCATGAAGAAGGCCAGAGAGAGACTGTGGCGGATTTTTTTTTTCCAATTTTGAAAGTCAAAAGCATGTCAAGGAACTTCATGG
Source organism: Euleptes europaea (assembly GCF_029931775.1). Lineage (NCBI taxonomy): Eukaryota > Metazoa > Chordata > Lepidosauria > Squamata > Sphaerodactylidae > Euleptes > Euleptes europaea. Next base: position 31,086,601 of record NC_079317.1, read on the forward strand.
CCTGAGGCACGTGGAGGTAAGAAGCCCCCAGAATTTCCAATATAGACGTTCAAAATATACTTTCATTGCAGAGATGATTCTGTTTATGGCTTTCTTGGGAAAGTAATGAAAACAGGGAAGTCGCATCTGTACAAATGAGCGTCTTAGCCACCCTGCATCTGAACTGAGGTTTCTCTCCCCCTTGGCTTCCAAACTGCAGCAGATTTTTTTGGGGAGCACCCAAATGATGACATCTTCTAATCATATACTTTCACGATTTTCCTTGCCCTTGGAATATTCTTTCTCAGACCTAGTTTGGCATAACCTTTCTAAGGAAACAAAATGGAGTGCTGAGCAAGAAATTTCTATAGGAAGGTGCAAATGTTAAAGGGTGCACCTTCTAAAACCGCATACCACTGGAGGAGTGTTTCAGACTTAAAATCAGTAATTGGATAAGAGGGTGAGGGGAAGTTTTCTCTTTTATCTATGCTACGAAAAGGGATAGAAAATAAGGAAACTTTCCTTCAACTAAGTCCCATTGACTAACATGGAAATTACTTGTCAATAGACTTCTTAAACTTGCTCCCTTACTCTCCTTTTTAATGAAACCTGGGAATTCAAAGGAACAAGTAAATCAAGGCAATACATTGTTATAAGGTGATGTGGTGAGCCAGGGGGGTCCCCTCGGGAATGTCTGCACCATGGAACATCCTGTTCCTTCAAAGGGGACAGCCTCAGTGGGGCACATATTCATCCAGGGGTTCTCAAAGAACCCCAGAGGTCCCCTTGTCTTCTGCCCCAGCTGTAGGGTTGCCAGGTCCCCCCTGGCCTCTGGGCTGGCTGGCTCCTCTTAGCTTTCAGAGGGCACTCAGCCTTCCATCTCCTTCTTGGCCACCTAAACCCTTTTTAACAGCAGGGCATCCATAGCTGCAACAGCTCTTACCAGGCTGGCTACTTACCAGGGAGTGGATCCACCTGGGAACTTCAAGGGAGGAAGGTAGGGTTGCCAGCCTCCAGGTAGTAGCTGGAGATCTCCTGCTGTTACAACTGATTTCCAGCCAATAGCTGGAGAAAATGGTTGCTTTGGCAATTGGACTCTATGGCATTTTTTTAATAATATATTTTATTAAAGAAAAAATAAAACATACATACTAACGATAGATACAGTTTGTAAAACCTTCCAAAGGCTGCTGAATATTTAAGGCATTTTATCCACATAACAAGGATTATACTCATAGAATAACATAGCTACTATCGCAAAAGACCGATATTCTTAACTTGATTTTTGCAATTCTGTATAATAGATCCCTGCTTTTAAATTTCAGCCATTACTTAACCTACATAATTAGTCAGATTATACGTTGTTAATTCCATTTTATAAAACTCGCCTCTAAATCTACCCGGCATTTTATTACTATTTTAGTCAAAATTAGTATGCCTATTCGCTATATTCTACTATAGTCTACTATAAACAATTAAAAATTAAATTGGGCATAATTAAATTAGAGCTCAATGGCATTGAAGTTCCTCTCCGCCCTCCTCAGGCTCCCCCCCCCAAAAAAAAATCTCCTGTCGATGGCGAAGAGGGACCGGGCAACCCTAGAGGAAGACGTCCCCACACCTCCTTCAGGCAGCAAGACCCAGTTAGCAATGGCCCATATGACCACATTCTCTCCTGCCTCCCTCTTTCCCACCAGGGCCTCAGAGCCATCAGGGGAAGGGATCAAGCATACTGGTCAACCCCATGCTCCCCCGAGCAACCCACCTCACTGTTGAGCCTGTCTGACCCATCTGTGGCAGCCGCCACAAATTCCTGGGTCCTCAGAATTGGGGAGGTACATTTCTCTAACGTATTGCCAGGTGTGGTGGACACTCCAGCGCTCCTGTGGTAAACTGGAGGATGCCGGGGAGAACTCTGGACAGGTTATCATATTATGGTGCAATAGCAGGTTTTTTAAGCCCTGGAACATGGAGAAAAAATGCAGGGAAGATGACACCTGATGGCAGGCAGTCTGCACAGAACTCCCATCTGGCTGCTCTGTTGCCAGTGTGGATACCTCTGTGTTCACGTGGTGATTGCAGTGAAACAGAGACTCTTTGTCATGAGGATGCCATGACGGTTTTTAATTATGTTTCAAGACACCAACATTACTATACCGCCTTACAGTATAGAATATATTGGCATGATGTTGCCAAAAGGATTTGAGAGACTAAATTCCACAGGGTAATATCAGTGGAAACCGACAAGTAAGGCTTTGCTTTTGTAGCCTCAATTTAGATTAAGTTAATCTTTCAGTCAGTGATGAATAAAAATAGAAGGTTTGTCTTGCTGTGTCTACTGCAGAACTCCCCTAAGAAAATGTGCTACTCTTGTCAAAACTTCTCCAGCCTTCCCTCAACATGTATTTTTATTTATTTATATCAATCAGTCTTAACCCGCTCTCTCCACCAAGGGAGCTCAGGGCAATTGAGAGTCAATCACAACAATATGGCCTTTCCCTCACAAATGCTTTACAATGTTTCATGCCGTCAAAAGCTACGTTTTTTTTTTAATTTCTGCATGTTTTTTTCCCTTCGTTTGGTTTTGGAAACATTTTTCAATTGTTTTTCCTGAGCACATTTACCACAATGTTTTTTTCTCCATTTATATGCCGACTTTCTCTACCTTTTAAGGAGAATCAAAGTGGCTAACAATCACCTTCTCTTCCTCTCCCCACAATAGATGCCTTGTGAGGTAGGTAGGGCTGAGAGATCTGTGACTAGCCTAAGGTCACCCAGGAGGCTTTATGTGGAGGAGTGGGAAACCAACCCGGTTCACCAGATTAGAGTCTGCCGCTCGTTCGGAGGAGTGGGGAATCAAACCTGGTTCTCCAGATTAGAGTCCATCACTCTGAATAATAATAAGAAGAGTTGGGTTTTATATGCCAATTTTCTCTACCTTTTAAGGAGAATCAAAGTGGCTTACAATTGCCTTCTCTTCCTCTCCCCATAACAGACACCTTGTGAGGTAGGTGGGGCTGCAAGAGCTCTAAGAGAACTGTGCTAGCCTAAGGTCACCCAGCTGGCTTCATGTGTAGGAGTGGGAAAACCAAGCCGGTTCTCCAGATTAGAGACCTCCACTCTTAACCATTACACCATACTGAAAAGTTAGCCAGTTAAAGGAATGTGCTTTTGAAAGAAGGCAGGGAAATCTGGGCATTAACATGCACATAAAGCTTGGCAAGGAGAGGAAAAGCTATGCCTTACCTCCTCGAATTCAAAGTGTGCTCAGTGATGAACACATCTGAGCAATCTCATCTGACTTGAAGTAATAGTTATTCAAATTATCTGGGTCCAAGGAATGCTCTGTTTTAGTGGGGCCTCATAATTACATGGGAGGAGGGATGGCTCAGTGGTAGAGCATCTGCTCTGCATGCAGAAGGTGCTGGGTTCAGTCTCCTACACCTTTCATTAAAAGGATCAGGTAGTAACTGATGTGAATGACAGCCTGGAAAGCTGCTGCCAGTCAGAGACACAATACTAACCTTGAGAGACAAATGCTGTGCTTCAGTATAAAGCAATGCCTCCTTTAGGTTCAAAATAATTGGCT